>NC_064624.1:11617500-16617500 GCF_023898315.1 Schistocerca nitens | reverse complement strand
ATAATGGTCATAAAATTTATAGGTTGAATATGATCACACACAACCAACAGCCTATACATTATATTACGATGAGAACAAAATCTGCTGAAAGTGCTGCTGTATGAGATTTCTGAAAGTGTCCCAACTTGATGCAGAGTCTTGAAATTCACTTTACTCAGTCATCACTGACCTCAGTTGTTTTATCTGCATCTGTACACAATGCTGTGTTGCCAGTATGGCAACATGATGATATGAGATTTGAGTGAATGCCTTGAGAAGACCTGCTTGCCATTCCTGGATAGCAGAGCTGCAGTATAAGCCAAAGTGCACCAGGTCAATTAGTTCCTACAAGTGACACTAGTCTTGACTGTCGCATGACCTGATAGATTTCAAGGGAAGACAAAATTTATGGTTTTTATAATTTTGTGCACTGTGTTTATATACATTATTCACCTGTCTCCTCTATGTAAGATGTGAAATTACAGCATTCCTCCAGGAGTACCCTACAAATCTCATTACTGAACTACTACTAATTTTATAATGTTTCACATTATTTTAGGGTAACTTGACAAGATACTTTCCACAGGAGCTACATAGCATTTTGATGTGCTAGTGACAATTTGACACTCTGACAGCATCCTTGAAGTTCATGAAGTCTTCTATAATCTGTCTTCTATAATTCTTCTTAGGTCACCACATAAGACAACCATCATGTATACTGTAAATGTTAGTAGTCCCCTTATGTTACTGTTGTCAAATAACAACTGCAGTATGTGCTTCAATGCTACATCCCAAAACTCTGAACAAAACACTGATCCCTGTGAACAGTCTTTCAATATGATCTCCATCATTTCCTTTCCGGGGCATATAAAAGATGCATGTCTCCCATGGAAATAGTCTGTGGATACTTCAACTTCCTAAACTAGTAAAAGGAAGGTGACAGCCATAACTTATTGATAGTGTAAGCAATACCTGTCCCCACTGCAAGAGAACACATAAAATAAATATCTGTTGTTAGTGATACTGCCTTATTTATTGCATTTTCAGTTGATCTGCCTCTTCTAAACCTGCAATGCTGATGGCTCACACCAGTGTGTGATCTCGCAATCTTTTCGTTAACAGATTTCAAATAACTTGCCAAGAGTAAACAGGAAACAATTTGGTATATTGTATTCAGGAATGGTCACAAACTTCTCTTGCCTTTTACTAATAATCACTACCTTAGCAGAGACATTTACAGTACATCTTCCACAGATAGTTATATTGTTAGACATGTAAGGCTTGTATTACTCCTATTTGGAGTCTGTCCAGTCCAAAAGATTTTTCTTTTCCAGATTTAAAATTGCTTGTCTAATTTCTTCTTGAGTGTAGGGATATGTAAGTTTATTATTTCTATAGTGTTGCCATAACATTGTCAGAAAACTGTACTGATCTTTTGACTTCCTCTGTTCTGCACTGTAAGGAAGCTTCGTTTCCATTAGCACAGAATCTGACAATCACAAGTTCCTGTTAACTTCTCATCATTTCTTTTGAGTGTGGAGCAAGACTGTTAGTGATAAAATTTTCTTGCTGACTTTTGTATGGTATTCCCCAAGGACTGGTTGCAAAGTTAGTTTCCACAAATTGTCTCCATTAGCAAGTTTGTTTTTCATAATTCTTACTCAAAATGTTGTTTAACATGGCCGTATGTGTGCAGCCCTCAGATTCATTCTTCTTGGGTCATGCTTCTCTGGTTGAGTTTCCTAGATCTCTTTGCTCAGTATCTTAATTTCTGTTGTGTCTCTACAAGTTCCTCTCATGAAAGATATTGACACCTCTGCCGCTCTATGTATAGCAACTGTTAGTTCCTGTGCTTTACAGTCTGCATGACCACCCAGCAATATAGTTCCTAGACAATAAAACACCCTTCACATCCCATTCTAGTTAACATTCTTAATGTTGTATATTGCAATTATACAAATGTTTTCAGTGGTGTCTTGGGTTTTCCTTCCAGTGACGATATTGTGATCAGTCAGTGCTGCTCCACTCAGCCTTCCAGGGTTTCACACAATGTGTCACTGACAAAGTTTGCTAGTGGGACATTTATGTTTGAAACTGCACCAACTTTGCCTCTGTATGTTGGCAGACTGTGTATGTATTCAGTAGCTCCTGGCTCAGTTCCACGACGGCTTTACTGACTTGCACTCCAAAGTCATCAGTGGTGCAGCATAGCGCAACACTGAGTTCACACTCACATCAATGCCACACGTAACAGTCCCAGCTTGTCCTAGGTGACTAATATCCTTTAGCCTTACTAAATACTCACTGATCTAATCACTAATTTGAAAACACAGTGAAACTGGGATACAGCTCTCCTCTCCAATAAAAAAAAAAAACAAGCAAGAATTTAAGCACTTCATATTTAATTCCAATGATAGTTATTAATTTATTAGTTAAGTCCAAAACTAGAATGAGACAGTACTGTTCAATAAGAAAAGGTAATAATTCATGGTTTCTGTCACAAAAACACTTTATCCAAATGATTGTCATCAAAATTTATTTGAAGGTGTAATAGGTCTTTATCACGATTAATCTATATCTGCATTCATGTCACAAATCAAAATCACAACAAAACTCAGATAAATACTAATTACACAATGTGTTGAAATGTATAACTGAATGTTTTTATGGTAAACTGTGACATAATCTGTGTAATATTTATTCTACTTACACCATTTATTTTTAATAAACCATATATCTTTGTAAATAACAAATACTGACCTACAAGAGTAACATGCTGATTATGAGTCTGAGTTTAAAGACCTATCAGAGAAAGATGGGAAGCAATAGAAGACCTTGTACCATGTTGTGAATTTGCACTGTTGATGTAGAGGAGATAACACAGAGTGTACTTGCTGTAGCATACTCTCACAGTATCTGTACCGCATATCTTTAGGGTACATGTGCATAGCTTCAGACTCATACAGATTCATAGAAGGATTTAATGTTGTTTATGTGTGATCTAATATGTGGTCTGTTGAAGTGGTGAGACATGTTACGTCACTCATAAGATAGAGATCAGGTCTGTGACTACATGTGTGAGAGAATAATGGGGAAACAAAAGATAACAGTGGACTACTGCAGTCTGTGAGTATAATTCTTATTGGGTATGAACTAATCACTACTCAATTCAAAAAAATTTTCAAGCATACTCTTCTTATCTCTCAAATGAGCTTTCCATTTTTTACCATTGCACAAAGATTACTATATTCATATTTTGTTGTGATTTCTTGATGGATGCAAAAAGACTTTTCAGCGCCAATAAACAATATCGTGCAGTAAATAAACAGTTGTATCTTTGTGTAATAAGTCAAAACATATTACATTTTGAAATTAATCTTTCGGTTTAGCGTTACATAAAATTCTCTTATTCCAAACTGTGACTGAACTGGATATCCTCAGTATACTTGAAATTACTTAGAAGTATGATTAATAATTATAAATACAAGGGGCATTCAAAAAGAAATGAGCTGGAGACATAATCACAGAAACCAGTGCCTGTATGTTACAAGTATTGACCCTGGCTGTTGAGGTACTTGTCACACTGTGACACAAGATGATGAATGACTGTCTCATAAAATTCCTGGGACTGTGATGTTAACCAGTTCCAAACGTACAGCTGGATGTTGTCATGTGACGTGAATCGTTTGCCCCTCAGAGCTTTATTAAGGGGACCAAAAATTCCTTCCTTCTGATTCACTTCCTGCAGCACGGACAACAGAGAATGCCCAGCATTACTCACAAACCTTGACTACCCTTTGCCAAACGATCAAATCAAAGCGACCAGGCAATTTCACCCATGGGGTCATTCTGCTCCACGACAATGCAAAGTCTCATACAGAGAACACAGTCGCAGCACTCCTACAGAAATTCAAATGGGAGGTTCTTAGTCACCCTCCATACAGTCCGGGTCTCTCTCCCTGTGATTAAGCCATTTTTGGTTCCCTTTCCTGCACTCATGTGGATAATGACATCCAGCTGTACGTGTGGAACTGGTTAACATCGCAGCCGCGGGAATTTTATGAGACAGCCATTCACTGCCTTGTGTTGGAACAAGTGTCTCAACAGCCACGGTCAATACTTCTAACATACAGGTACTGTATGCCTCCAGCTTGTTTCTTTTTGAACGCCCCTTACATAATACAGTTACAAAGCAAGAGTTTTTTAAACCCAACACATGACAATGAAAGGACCTGTCATCCGTTATAATCAATCACATCTATGTTTCAGTTTTAATTTCTTTTCAGAAAATTAAAGCACAAATTTCTAGCATATGTAATATCTGAATGGTACATGCCACCAATGATTGCTGCCATCAGAATAACTTGAATATGTCCTTAAGGTGTTGCATGTAAGAAAAATATGAATATAGGATGAAATGAATTGCTTTGGTTGTGTGCGCTAATTAAACAAATGCAAACTTGGTACATACACTCCTGGAAATTGAAATAAGAACACCGTGAATTCATTGTCCCAGGAAGGGGAAACTTTATTGACACATTCCTGGGGTCAGATACATCACATGATCACACTGACAGAACCACAGGCACATAGACACAGGCAACAGAGCATGCACAATGTCGGCACTAGTACAGTGTATATCCACCTTTCGCAGCAATGCAGGCTGCTATTCTCCCATGGAGACGATCGTAGAGATGCTGGATGTAGTCCTGTGGAACGGCTTGCCATGCCATTTCCACCTGGCGCCTCAGTTGGACCAGCGTTCGTGCTGGACGTGCAGACCGCGTGAGACGACGCTTCATCCAGTCCCAAACATGCTCAATGGGGGACAGATCCGGAGATCTTGCTGGCCAGGGTAGTTGACTTACACCTTCTAGAGCACGTTGGGTGGCACGGGATACATGCGGACGTGCATTGTCCTGTTGGAACAGCAAGTTCCCTTGCCGGTCTAGGAATGGTAGAACGATGGGTTCGATGACGGTTTGGATGTACCGTGCACTATTCAGTGTCCCCTCGACGATCACCAGTGGTGTACGGCCAGTGTAGGAGATCGCTCCCCACACCGTGATGCCGGGTGTTGGCCCTGTGTGCCTCGGTCGTATGCAGTCCTGATTGTGGCGCTCACCTGCACGGCGCCAAACACGCATACGACCATCATTGGCACCAAGGCAGAAGCGACTCTCATCGCTGAAGACGACACGTCTCCATTCGTCCCTCCATTCACGCCTGTCGCGACACCACTGGAGGCGGGCTGCACGATGTTGGGGCGTGAGCGGAAGACGGCCTAACGGTGTGCGGGACCGTAGCCCAGCTTCATGGAGACGGTTGCGAATAGTCCTCGCCGATACCCCAGGAGCAACAGTGTCCCTAATTTGCTGGGAAGTGGCGGTGCGGTCCCCTACGGCACTGCGTAGGATCCTACGGTCTTGGCGTGCATCCGTGCGTCGCTGCGGTCCGGTCCCAGGTCGACGGGCACGTGCACCTTCCGCCGACCACTGGCGACAACATCGATGTACTGTGGAGACCTCACGCCCCACGTGTTGAGCAATTCGGCGGTATGTCCACCCGGCCTCCCGCATGCCCACTATACGCCCTCGCTCAAAGTCCGTCAACTGCACATATGGTTCACGTCCACGCTGTCGCGGCATACTACCAGTGTTAAAGACTGCGATGGAGCTCTGTATGCCACGGCAAACTGGCTGACACTGACGGCGGCGGTGCACAAATGCTGCGCAGCTAGCGCCATTCGACGCCCAACACCGCAGTTCCTGGTGTGTCCGCTGTGCCGTGCGTGTGATCATTGCTTGTACAGCCCTCTCGCAGTGTCCGGAGCAAGTATGGTGGGTCTGACACACCGGTGTCAATGTGTTGTTTTTTCCATTTCCAGGAGTGTATATAGCTTATTCTCTGAAATGAAAATATTACATTATTAGCAACCCCAAAAATGGTGATCAGATTATGGGAGAGTAATGGGTGACGCACAAGTACAACATACTAACTAGTAATGATATACTGTTCGAGCAGGACACTGCCAATACCATTAGGGCTGGGGTGCGAGTGTAAAGTGGGAGGATTATATTTAAATAATCAAAATCAACTGCAATCAGTTTTGAGTCCAAAGTTTTCAAGGTTACTTTTCGCAACTACCATAAGAATGGGCTAAATTTTTGATTATATGTGTAAAATGTACATGCATAGTGGTTTACAAAGTAATAAAAGAGGTACCCCATTAGCTTTATTTAACTACCACAGCATTGCGCAGACATTAACAAATGTCTAAGGCAGATCTGTTATTTACATAATTCTCTATTTCTATTTCTAATCTAATTAAAACCAACCAACTATTCAGTGAGATGTAAAAAATGAAGACTTTCCACTTTAATGTACACCTCACAAAATGCCAAAATTTCATTTGGAAGCTGGTTTGATAACTGAATGTTATAGCAGATCAGCTAACTTGCAAGCAGTGTGGAAACAACTGTATCGTTTGTGATGAAAACAGTAAAATCAGTATCAATGATAAATATTGGCTACCTGAGTACACATCTACATGTTTACAGCACACTAACTGCCATACAAGCTTCCACAATAACTGCAGATATAAGCAAAATAAATAGTGAAAGCCTAAGAAACAAAAGTCTGATTATATGCACTCGTAACTAAACCAAAAATAAACCTGGCTTGTGATAATATGGAAGGACAGAAAACTTTACTGTTCCATGCACTGTATGCTTCCTGTCACAAATACAAGTCCTCTTAATCAACTGATCATGAAGAATTACTATGGGTGTGAGCAACTGACCTGATTATTTTGTGGCACAATATCCTGTACTGTCGCAAGAACCCATGGGTGTCTTAAGTCCTTCATGATATATGCAGAATCTCCTACAGCTACAGGTGGGTGATTTATCACACCCAAAGGAGGAAGATGGCTTTCTTCAATAAAGACATTTCTAACAGGAATAACATCCGGTTCTGCATCTCCCTCAGTATGATCTGAAACACTGCCAGGAAGTCTGTGACATACACAATGATTTTGTATACGTGACACAATTTCTAATAAGTTGGTCGTTTACTTGTTTCCATGATCAGGATACCTCTGTGCTTTGTGGACCATGTCAGATGGTTAACACAGTGTGGCTATATGACACACAGCTTCTGCATATAAAAGTTGTAATTTGTTTGCCTCAAATGCACATTTGCAATTCATTTGATTCAGATATAGAAGAAACACCAAAAATTATGGTATATAATTTGATTATAATCAAAATAAAACTAATAGTAACAACATTATTTTAATATTAAAATTCTTCAAAGTAAGTAAAGCACTAGATAGTATGCGAAGATTTTAATATTACTTTTATGAAAGATTCAGACACAAGAATGAATCAACACTTATAATCTGCATTCTGTAGTTAATTTTCCCACCAATATTACACAGGTAAGTAGAACATTTATGACAACATTTAAGTAGGTAAGACTACCAAGAAGTGAATGACCCACCTGATCACAACAAGCAACTATCCATCCTAAATAACTTACCTGATGGTAATATGGAAGAACAGAGTATTACGGAACAGAAAACAGGAAATTTCAAAGCTGACTGGAGAGATGGGTTCAATGTGACAGATCACAATTTCAGAGTAAATGTACCGAATGATCAAAAAGTCAGTATAAATTTGAAAACTGAATAAATCATGGAATAATGTAGATAGAGAGGTACAAATTGACACACATGCTTGGAATGACATGGGGTTTTATTAGAACCAAAAAAATACAAAAGTTCAAAAAATGTCCAACAGATGGCACTTCATCTGATCATAATAGCAATAATTAGCATAACAAAGTAAGACAAAGCAAAGATGATGTTCTTTACAGGAAATGCTCAATATGTCCACCATCATTCCTCAACAATAGCTGTAGTCAAGGAAAAATGTTTCGAACAGCACTGTAAGGCATGTCCGGAGTTATGGTGAGGTATTGGCATCGGATGTTGTCTTTCAGCATCCCTAGAGATGTCGGTCGACCATGATACACTTGTGACTTCAGGTAACCCCAAAGCCAATAATCACATGGACTGAGGTCTGGGGACCTGGGAGGCCAAGCATGACGAAAGTGGCGGCTGAGCTCACGATCATCACCAAACGACGCGCGCAAGAGATCTTTCACACGTCTAGCAATATGGGGTGGAGCGCCATCCTGCATAAACATCGTACGTTCCAGCAGGTGTTTATCAGCCAGGCTGGGGATGATGCGATTCTGTAACGTATCGGCGTACCTCTCACCCATCATGGTAGCAGTTACAAAACCAGAATCACGCATTTCCTCAAAGAAAAAAAGGCCCGATAACAACAGATGTGGTAAATCCAACTCATATCATGACTTTCGCGTATTGCAATGGAGTTTTCACGACAGTTCTAGGATTTTCAGTAGCCCAAATTCTGCAGTTGTGGGCGTTGACAGACCCTCGGAGCGTGAAATGAGCTTGACAAAGACTGGTGAAGAACTATTAGTATCTGTCTTATCATCTTTCTTGTAAAGGAGTATGGCAACACGTTACTCTACCAATCGTCATCTTCCGCCATCTTTTGAAATGCCCACACCACAAATGCCCTCCTCTTCACTAAATTGCCAGGTAACAGTTCATGATGCCGATGGATTTTGTACGGATAGCATCGGAGGGTACGCCTCAGTGCCAACCAAACAGTTCTGTATGGAATGCCTGCGACGTGCGCCTGCACGAGTGCTGACTTCCCTATTTTTAGACGAACCCGCCACAGTCTCCATTTCTTCCTGAACTGTCTCAGCAGCATATCGCCTTGTGCTCGGTCGGCCACTATGGGGTCTATCGTCTAAACAACCCGTGGCTTCGAACTTCGAGATCATTCTCGCCACAGCTGCATTTATCAACGGACCTTTACCCATTCGAATCCCCTTGCTATAGCGATAGGATCGTAACACTGAACTAGCACATTCCCCATTCTGATAATACAGCTTCACTAAAAGCGCCCTTTCAGGTAACGTCAACATGCTGCGACTGATGGCGCATCTGATTGTCTCTCTCATTACAGCTCCTTTTATACACAATTGTCATGTGCAGTCACTGACGTTTTGCTGTCCAGTGCCATCTGGTGGACATTTTGTGAGCTTTTTTTTTCTGTTCTAATAAAACCCCATGTCATTCCAAGCACGTGTGTCAATTTTTAACTCTCTATCTACATTATTCCATGGTTTATTAAGTTTTCAAATTTATACTGACTTTTTGATCACCCGGTATTCACAGATTGATTTATATCAATCTCCAATAGCTGATTTCTGTAGAAAACAGTAAAATATAACATTAAGAAAACACCAAAAAAGCCTCAGATTACAAAATCAAAATATCATGTATAAGGAACGCAAAAGTTTATGGAACAGATAGCACAAACAGCAAAGAAGGACAGTCATAGGAATCTACTATCTGAAGGGAAGTGATAAAAATTCAGAAAACCTCTGTACAATGTCTGAAATTAATACCTCAAATAAAATTAAATCTTTATTGGCACTAGGTTGCAGATATGCTGCGAATCAGTTAAGAAATATGACGACTTTTTTTTACTACAAAGAGGCCAGTAATAAATTATACCAGCCAGGCAGCAAGGATATTTTATAATTATTTCCTACAAGTAGCTCATAAGATGGTTATGCACAGTCTAAGGGGCCAAATAATAGCATACATTAAAGAAGTAATGGCACTTACACAGAGGCAAATCATAATTAATCCATGCTCTGTCAAGAAATTAAGAATTAACTGAGTTCATCAAAAGTAAAAATTCCCATGGACTTAATATCCCAGTTATTTAGTTAGTTCATTAATTAGACACAAGTTCCATTGGTCATTTGAACAATTCTTTCATCGAAATGATGTGGAATGACTCAGTTTATAGGATATGTATACATGATTATTGTTAATATTAGTGCACACGTTCATTTTCATTTCTACTCATGCAACTGTGGTTAAATTTTGTTTTTTTTTTTTTTTTTTTTTTTTTTACCTGATTTTGAACAGAAATTTGTCCCTGGAACAAGAGTTGTCCAGGAGAAATGATTATAGCAATGTAGGAAAAGACAGATTGCTACTTACATTAAGAAGACAAGTCAAGTTGCAGACAGACATGATTATAAGAGTCTCACATAGAGCTTTCGGCCACAGCCTCCATCAGCAAAGACACATACACGCGCACCTGCACACGCCATCATCTTGGGCCCAAGATGCTAGAGTTGGCAGCCATATGTGTTTCAGGTGTGTGTGTGTGCGTGTGTGTGTGTGTTCCTACATTGTTCATATTCCTACCTGGAGTTTCCATTGTTTGAGAAATGATTTTATGTTAGATATGACACTGGCTTTGCTGCCTGTCAGACATTTTCTGTTATCAGATAAATTATCAAAGATTTTTTTTGTGCTGAATACTGAAATCTTTTCTGAGCTACTGACAGCTTTAACAAGTAATAAAGATCTTTTTTTACTCTAATGTTGTAGATATGAACATCAGTGTTCTTCTCAAATTATGACAGATTATTTATGACAAATTTCTTTAGCAAATACATGTAATCGTATTTTGGCTGTGCAGTTAAAATGTCTAGCACCTTGAGGAGGTATCTACATGATGTGTGTGCGTAAACATCAGATATTATTCTTACAGCTCACTTTTGTGCAGTAAATGCTTTCTTTCTAAGTTGTGTGTTACCCCAGAAAGTTATTCCATAAGACAATACTGAGTCGAAATATGCAAAACTTGTTAGCAGGTTAGTACATTTCTTAACAAGAATAGCAATTACACAAAGAGCAAAAGTAGCTGAAGTTAATTGTTTGAGAAGCTAAGTAATATGCTTCTTCCAGATCATGTTTTCATGAATATGCACCCCGATAAATTAGGAGCATTCTATCCTATTTACTGACTCCTCAAGCAACTTACTATATTGCGTATATAAGCAATGCACTCAATGCCACGTGCAACATGCATCACTATTGCAGTAGATATATCCAGACAGACTGAAATACGCAACTGTCATACTCCTTTACAAGAAAGATGATAAGACAGATACTAATAATTCTTCATCACTCTCTCTGCTTATTGACTTCTCAAACATACTGGAAAATATGACATACACAACACACTTCTCTCAAAATAGGATACATACGCACAATTTGGATTTCAAAAGGGAGGTCTACACACAACATATTTTTGAATTCACAAATCTCATTATACAAAATGTATGTGGCAATGTTATTTTCTGTGCCTTGTGAATTGCATTTGATTGTGCAGCCCACTGTACACTCTTGCAGAAGCTCAAGTGTTATAATATGGGAAATCCTGCCAGTAACTCTTCTTCATACCTGTCTAACCAAAATAATGTAAAGTGTCACATTTAGAGGGGATGTAGCAGAAGATGTAAATTTTTCTTTAAAGACAATCTTTACATTCCTAATTAGTACATCTACATCTATATCTACATGGATAATCTGCAAATCACATTTAAGTGCCTGGCAGAGGGTTCATCGAACCACCTTCACAATTCTCTATTATTCCAATCTTGTACAGCATGCGGAAAGAATGAACACCTATATCTTTCCATACGAGCTCTGATTTTCCTTATTTTATCATGGTAATCATTTCTCCCATTGTAGGTCACTGTCAACAAAATATTTTCACATTTGGAGAAGAAAGTTGGTGATTGGAATTTCGTGAGAAGATTTGATCACAACAAAAAAATTCCTTTGTTTTAATGATGTCCAGCCCAAATCCTGTATCATTTCAGTGACACTCTCTCCCATATTCTGCAATAACAGAAAATGTGTAGACCTTCTTTGAACTTTTTTGATGTACTGTGTCAATCCTATCTGGTAAGGATCCCACACCGCACAGGAGGGTGGACAAGTGTAGTGTAGGCAGTCTCCTTAGCTGATCTGTTACATTTTCTGTGTCCTGTCAATAAAACACAGTCTTTTATATCTAAAAACGAAGATGATGTAACTTACCAAATGAAAGCGTTGGTATGTTGATAGACACACTAACAAACACACACACACACACACACACACACACACACACACACACACACACACACACACACACAATTCAAGCTTTCGCAACCCGCGATTGCTTCATCAGGAAAGAGGGAAGGGGAGAGAAAAATGAAAGGATGTGGGTTTTAAGGGAGAGGCTAAGGCATCATTCCAATCCCGGGAGCGGAAAGACTTACCCCCCCCCCCCCCCCCCCACACCCACACACATACATATAAACACAAGCAGACATATTTAAAGACAAAGAGTTTGGGCAGAGATGTTAGTCAAGGCAGAAGTACAGAGGCAAAGATGTTGTTGAATGACAGGTGAGATATGAGCGGTGGCAACTTGAAATTAGCGGAGGTTGAGGCCTGGTGGGTAACGGGGAAGAGAGGATATATTGAAGGGCAAGTTCCCACCTCCAGAGTTCTGATAGGTTGGTGTTAGTGGGAAGTATCCAGATAATCCGGACGGCGTAACACTGTGCCAAGATGTGCTGGCCGTGCACCAAGGCATGTTTAGCCACAGGGTGATCCTCATTATCAACAAACACTGTCTGCCTGTGTCCGTTCATGCAAATGGACAGTTTGTTGCTGGTCATTCCCACATAGAAAGCTTCACAGTGTAGGCAGGTCAGTTGGTAAATCACGTGAGTGCTTTCACACGTGGCTCTGCCTTTGAACATGTACACCTTCCCGTAGGATTGCATTTGAACAGCCCGTCTTACAAAATCCCATTCTAGGGTAATTTATCTTGATGAAAAGTGTTTGTTACACAGAATTATGTGGTGTCTCACTGTAATCTCTTGTAGACCGCTCTAAAGAACTGTGCACAGTGACAACAGCCTCACCATACGTTTGAGCTCTTGTGAGTGTTTTGTCAACAAATAAATCACAGTTCAAAAATGACAATAATGTTCATGAATACATTCTAGGGAAAAAAAAGGGTACACTATGAAGGAATTATCTGAATGGAACATAGATCAGTAGATGTGATGTGCATGTACAGGCAAACAAATTATTACAGTTTCCGAAAAAAACTGGGTGATTTATTCAACTGGCAAGTCAATAATGCGTTGTAAAATGCACATTTTTAGTTGTATGTACTAATGAGAATATAATGTGGAACAATGAAATCATGGATCTTTTAATGTAAATCAACACATCTATCTGTGACAAACATAACAACCAACTTTATAGACACAGAATAACTAAGTAGCCCTCTTTTATATTCTGACTAGGACTGCTGATATTTTTAAAAATATCTGGAATCTGATATATTCATATTTTAAAAAAATCATTATCGGTCCTCGATATATTCGAAACAATTACCGATATATTGACAGAAAGTATAAATATACTGCCAGTTTTAGAGCTGTATATTTAAGTATTGGCTTATCATTAGAAATTCTGTACATCTAGAAGCTAGCAACCTGCTTATCCCTCTTAGGGCAAGAACTAAAAGGAAACAATGCACATTCACACTTGGTGATAACTACTTTGCTGAGAATTGTACCTGCGAGTGGCACAATAAAAGGCATCCAATGGGCCCATGATTTAGTTTCGTCACATATGGGATTTGTCTGTAACACTTCAAGTTGACTTTCCTGTTTTTTTCATTTTAGCAATACCAGTGAACTGGCAGTCATAGTGTCAAAATGGCATGTGAAGTTAAATGTTGCAGTTACTGTTGGTAGTACTGATCACCAATTATGTCAGCATTTCTCCTCACGTCTCAGTCTACAGCAAAAACCAATCTTGTCATTTAGATTTTTGTTCATAAGTTTCAGAGAATGTTTTTAAAGAATGCCAGTGTGAAGAAAAAGAACACAAATAGCATTAAAAATTGGTTTTTAATGCTGCACACAGTCAAAGAGAAAGACTGGATGTGATGAAAGCTCAAAAAGTAGTAAGACTCCTTCACACTGAAAATAAAATTATATTTTACTATAATTTCAAAAGAACTATTTCAAATATTTAATGAAAATTGTGAAAAAAACATAATACAAAATAAAAAAATTGGCACTAAATTTTGCATTTTCACTAGCAACGTATCTTTGAACAAAATATTGCCAATATATATATCAATATTTTTGTAACTCTACAAGGCAAAATATACCGAGCTGAAAAAAGAAAAAAAGTAGAACTGTGTGTATATTTTGAATGCATGTATAAAGACATTCAAGAGCCTTAACAGTAGCCTCACAGAATATTGATTCACTGATAAAAATTATTATTTTGAGAATAACTGTACAATAGACAATTACCATTTTGGAAGAAAAAAATCTTTGCTATTCTACATAGAGAACAGAGTTTAATGCAGGGAAATGTGTGTACACAATTATGATTAGATTAAAATTAAAACTCTCCTTTTGACAGAAATAAAGTTTCTAACAGACAGCAGTTCTGCAGTCTAGAAAGAGTGTCTACTTGGAGGTTTCATAGTAAAGATGAGTTGAGACTTAGTTGGTCCATGAAGCATGCATAAAATCTGTAATCGTGGGGATGTGCCAGAGGAAGTCAGGGATGTGAGGCAGCACCCAGTATGGGAAACGCTTTTTGTCTCCCCTCATCTTCCCAACTCGATCTCCCTCTTACCCTAGCATCTGAGTAGTCTGTCTTATCTTTTTAACAATTCTTAACCTCTCCCACTCTCTTCACTGAATGAGGAACTAAAGGGAGGCCCACAATTCTTGTGCTGTGTGAAGAGACAAACTTTTATTGGAATAGGCATGTCAGTAACCAAAAGTTCTGATACTTGGCAGACACAAAGCATGGCCAGCGAGGTCAGCTCATCTTTCAGTAACTAATTTTTTTCTGTGGTACCATCTCGAGAACAAAGTTTCTTATAGTTACTCCACAACACTGGCGAGGTGAAAGCTGCAGTCCATGAAGAGTCAGAGACCACTTCCCAAGAAATGATAGAGATCATAATGAGGAGCTTCTGCAAATGTCTTCAGAAATGCAGCACCAATGAAAAAAGCCATTTGGGTGATATACTTTCTAAAACTAAACTTGTATTTCACCTTTTCAGTAATGAAAATGTGTGTAGAATAGTTCTGCTGATGTAAACATATGCTAAACTTCACAATATTCTGTGCATCACCTTGTAATAGTTTCAGCAGCTAGGATAGTGTTGTGTGCCTTTGTATGTGCATATAGGCAGTACTACATGAGATACGTACTGGGAAGCAATCTGTCTCATTATCTTATAGCAATATGATTACACGCACATTAAAAATATTTTTCTTTGGCAAGTTCTTTAATAAATGTAGTAGTTTGTAACATCTCTGCAAATACATAAAATTTAAGCAAAAAACTGCAAAGTTTATGAGAGCATGCTGAAAATTAATGCCTCCAAATTTTTTATGTGAATACTCTCATAGATTTTTAAATAAACAAACTTTATTAACATTCTACATCTTTATTCTTCATATCTACACATTTATTTCTCAATACAGTCACCCTGGTGATGAACACATTTCTGCCAACAAGAGAAAAGTTTCTAACAGATGAAAAGTGGATGAGGCCAGATCAGGAGTGTATGGAGAATTATAGAGGAAAGTGAACCTAAGATGAATTGTAGCAGATATTACAGTGCTCATGTGTTATGCTAAGGGAGAGGACACTTCATGTGTGGATGGAAAATCTGAATTCATGTTTTCAGTTTTCTGAGGGTCTCACAATACCTTTCAGAGTTTATGGTGATGCCTTTAGGCATGAATTCCAAATGCAGCACACCTTGAACATCCTAGAACACTGAGCATGATTTTGCCAGCTGATGGCATGGTCTTGAACTTTTTTGCCATCGGAAATACTTTGTGGGGGAATTCCACTGATGTGCTCTTTTTATTTATTTGTTTATTTTGAGTTCAAAATGGTGAACCCAGCTTTGATCACCTGTTATGTTATTTATGTCAATATAATAATCATTGTACACTTGTTTCATTTTTCTTTGGATTTCAATTGGAGGCACATTTTCCTGAGATTGGAAACCTGAGCACAGCAGAATCTTTCTCATGCAGTGACACAGCAACATTAGAAACCACCATGTCCCACACTGTAATCTGGAGCCTTCTAGTGGCAGAGGGTTGCAATTTGTGTCTGTGAACCAGGAAAGAGGCATTGGAGTAATATGCATGGCATGCAATACCTCAACAGATATTGAGAACAGAATAAAAAATTTGGAGACATGCCTTCGTACACATAAATAACATGCTCTACATCATCACATTGATCACAAATATTTCAAAGTAATATGATTATTAAGAAAGGTAATTAACAAGACAAATAGTCAGGTTGAGACACTGTACAAAATAACACAGAGATAGCAGAACAGAATGAAGACTATAAAGGGAAAGAAAGTGAATACCAATACTTGAACAAAAAACAATTGAATTATTTCTACCTGTTATCAGAGTCCATAGAACTCATAGTGGAAACAGATGTACACAACAAGTTTCTCTCTGGAGTAGAAGAGGAGGTTGGGCTGTCTGCAGAAGACTGGCACATGGATTCTGTGTCTGAAATTTTGTTTCCCTCCTTATCAGGCAACCTGTAAAATCATACACAATATGATGCCTCTCAGATAAACAGTACAAAGACACAGGTTAGAAGGGGATTAGTGGTGCAACAAAACACCTACTTCCCCCTCCCCTCCCCCACACACAGACTGCATGTGAGAGTCAATTTGGGACTACTGCTGATGACAATGTCTTGTCTATAGCTAAGTCATCAGCAAAAGAGTAGTAGGAGACAATTTGTAGCCTGTAGAGAGTGTCAAGAAATTGAGCAAGCATTCGAGAACCAATAACTTCTATGAGTACAGCCAAACATTGGGTGAACCATATTGTGCCTACAGATTACAATTACCTGCATCCCTATGCAACTGACTCCTGTGTCTAGTAAATTAATGTAGAAAAATTTTGTTATACTCATGGGAAACAGGTGATGGGGCACTGGGGCCTGGAGAGAGAAGAATTTAGTCAACTTGTTAGATACATTAACACTATTGACTAGCCATTGCGGATCCAAAAAATCAAGATTAATTCCATCTAGTACATACATAAATGCTCATTTTATGTCCCTGAATGTTTCTCTAAAACAACAGTGGTTAAAAACACCCAAAGAGAAGCATTATTTTTTCCATCCTACACAGTTAAAGCATTCATTGTTTTCTAACTCATCAGCAACGTATCTTCAGTGACAGAACCTGGAATATGTGTAGGTTCTTTAAAAGGCCTTCAGAAATAAATAAATATCTTGCAACATTCCCATGTGCCAAAGATACTGTAGAGAGGTATCAGTATATCTAAGAAAGATGACAAAAAATGAGGTCTAAAATGTCAATTATTTTACATACCACAATTGCCTCCCCCTCACCAATCTCAGAGTCGGTTGGTCTATTTAGATGGAGTGATAAAGATGTATGTACTGTGCTTTCCCAGTACTGTTTTAATTAAACGTTATAATATGCAGAAGTCACAAGGTTTCACTCTCTTACAGAGCTACATCCTAATATCCACCTCCCAATGCAATGAGGATTTGGATTTTTAAATGGACCTTTTCAGCGATGAAGTCAACACAAAGAGAGAATAGCTACCACAACCATGCCGGCATTGTTGTGCATCACCGGGGAGATAAGGCAAATACCAAGCTGCACACCAAAACTAAAAGGAATTAAAAATTGAATAAATGTTCCAGAACTGCAACAATGTTCTTAACATGCATCCATCTACATCTAAACACATTTCTAGGCAGACAATTTTGGTGTGGCTCAGGTCTGGACAATTCACATCATCTCTCTCCCCAACGACTATGAACAACACTGCAGATTCCCATAATAAACTTGTCTGCACCATACACACTAGTTTCAACAACAGAAATTTTATGTAAGTTGTCAGTTAAACAAAAGAATTTTTTGCTGATTTTTGGTAATCACAATACCTGACTAGCTATGAGGGCTGTCCAGATAGTACTCTGTTTTCAGACAGCAAGGGAAGTAGTGGTAAGAACAGAACAGTCACTGTGCTGACTCATGCAGTAGATCTGTGTGTTAATAGCTGTGATAGATGGAAGCCACATTCTCCCTCATTTGCTTTCAGTAGCAGCTCTAAATGTGTACTGCAATTAAAAATCCTGCCAAATGTAAACTCCATTCAGTGATACTGTTTTTCCTGGCAAAAAAATCTCAAAACTTGTTGACATTCTTCACAAAGTATGCACCTTATATTGCACAAAAGTGATAAATGAAGGTGTGGTATATGAATAGTGTCATATGTTTGATAGAGGAAAGACAAGTGTCTGTGATGCTGCTGATTACTGATGGAGAACGATGTCTCTCATCAACAAAACAGTACATAAAACTAACGAAAAAAAAAACAAAAAAAAACAAATGTAAGTTTTTACAGATATCTTTGATATTAGACAGCTTTCCTAAGATTTCTCAGAGTGAGTAAACAATTATGATTCACAAAGTTTTGGGAATGATGAAGGAAATCAGTTCTGAAGCCTACTGTGAGTCATTCAAAACAAGTAATATAGTCTCCTGACTGGTGATATGTTTTTGCACAACTGTCAGCCACACTCAGGCAATGAAATGGAACAATTGTTCTACCAGTTTAAAAAGAAATATTCTGAGTGATCATCCAACAGTGATAACTTGGCTCCAAGTGATTTTCTTTTCTTAACGCACATGGAAAAGCACGTTAGCTCTCAGTGCTTTAACTCAAATTAAGAACTTCAAGGTGCTGCCACTGATTATTTGTAGTTTCAAGGGGCTTAATTTTATGTACAGGGATGCATCAATTTGAGCAACGGAAAATCCAGGATGGAATGTAACAGTATTATGAAAAGGAAAGTTGCTACTCACCATATACGCAGAGTTGCTGAATCGCAAATAGGCACAACAAAAAGACTCTCACAAATAAAGCTTTCGGGCAATAAGGCCTTTGTCAAAAACACACACACACACACACACACACACACACACACACACACACACAGAGAGAGAGAGAGAGAGAGAGAGAGAGAGAGAGAGAGAGAGAGAGAGAGCTTCCTGAGACTGGAGTCGTGAGTGTGTGGGGCGGGGGGAGTGATGCCTTACTGGCCAAAAGCTTTATTTGTGTCAGTCTTTGTGTTGTGCCTACCTGTAACTCAGCACCTCCTATACATGGTGAGTAGCAACTTTCCTTTCTATAATAATGATGTGTCATATCTGAATGGAGATCATGTAGAGTTGTAATGTGAATACCTATTTTCTTATTTTTCTTCTACATTCATTTAATGACGATTTCATTATATTTACAGCCTAATGGAGGTCACTTTACTGTTAGTTCTTGTAAATGGAAGCATTTTTCTAAATTACTGTTAGAGTTGTATAATATTTTTCTCTGTAACTTAGAGGCCAACTATATTTTAATTACAAACAGTTTTCCTCCATTCTGTTTCTTCTTGGCATCAATATCATTTAAAAACCTGTATTGATTGACCTCAAATCTTTCAAAAAAGAATGAAACACTTCAATAAGTGCAAAACCAAAGACACTATTTTCTCTGTTGCTTAAACAATTGCTGCTGCAACTCACAGATTTTGTAAAAGTGTGTTTGCCATCTGAAGCCAGGAATTCCTTAGCTTCTGCAACAACTGCCATCAGTTACTTTAATTACTATAACTCAATGTTTCTAAAATTTACATATGGATGCATTTGTTGCACAGCAAGAGTGGATTTCTCAAAAATTTTCAGATCATGTATTCATTAATGTCTAGATAAAATATGTACTTTGGGAATGTCCACAAAAGCAATTTCTCCAAGGGACCCTTTTACTTGAAGCAGCACCATCTATTGTGCAGTATGTATGGAACAAATGGGTTGTTTATGCCTTCAAAAAGGCATGCTGAGAGCATATCACGCTCCAGTCATAGTGTTTCCTATTTCTTTCCTGTTGTCAACTGCCCACAAATACTCACCATCTTGATAAGGCAAACCCATAACCACAACACAAAAAATAAGAATATAGCCCTAAAACATATCATTAATTGCAAGATGGAAGATTTGTGGTAAAACTCTCTAACAGAAAAAGTTCTAAAACTTGTGACTGAAGCATGCACTCCTCTGGGATCACTATTGTCATCTACATTATCTAAATTTAGAAACATGTAAATGATATTGTTGCAAATAACAACACAGCTTTAGTGCAATTTACTGATACTCAATGGTGGTGGTGGTGGTGGTTAGTGTTTAACGTCCCGTCGACAACGAGGTCATTAGAGACGGAGCGCAAGCTCGGGTTAGCGAAGGATTGGGAAGGAAATCGGCCGTGCCCTTTCAAAGGAACCATCCCGGCATTTGCCTGAAACGATTTAGGGAAATCACGGAAAACCTAAATCAGGATGGCCGGAGACGGGATTGAACCGTCGTCCTCCCGAATGCGAGTCCAGTGTGCTAACCACTGCGCCACCTCGCTCGGTACACTGATACTCAAGCATTTCTATCATGTAATAGACACCATATCACAAACAAAGTGTGCAATCACAAAGAAAACTACTGAAGAAGTAGTATAAACAAAAGAAAATAAAAAAATCAA
Organism: Schistocerca nitens; assembly: GCF_023898315.1. Lineage (NCBI taxonomy): Eukaryota > Metazoa > Arthropoda > Insecta > Orthoptera > Acrididae > Schistocerca > Schistocerca nitens. Next base: position 16,596,890 of record NC_064624.1, on the reverse strand, counting down.
TACTATATTTTGTTAAAAATAGCCCAAAATTAAAATGTTATGAATAGATTGAGTTATGAATAGATTGAGCTATGAATAGATTGAGTTATGAATAGATTGAGTAGAATAAGACTGTGAACTACTTGTGAATGATCTTTAAACCATGATTATCACTCAAAAGACATATTTAGAGGAGAATGACTAAATCATTAGCAATGGCAGAAAACCTTTATCCAATCTTCCTGAGTACAGGTAAAAGCATTGAAAGTAAGGTTATACTTTACAAGGCAATGTGTTTCCAGCAAAAATATGTAGTAGAACACAATGGAGGCTTACTCTGATTACATGCTTAAAATCCTGCAAAATAAATGCTTCAATTAGATTTCATATGCTACAATATTGAACACAAAAGCAGATCTTCACAACTGCAAATTTAAACTCTATTATATGGATTAAGGAAAGTTCTGAGAACCTACATAGCATAATGGGTCTGTTACACATAACAGTAAGGTAAGTATGACAAATGAGAAACAACTGTGCCAAACACAACATTATCATAACATTCTCAAATGTCCTTTGCGTAAAAATACAAAATGTAAATAGTAACATTTACCTGTTGAATTAACCATGGTAATTAGCAATTTGTGGGGCATAGGACAAAAAATTGCCAACAAAATCCATGTCCTAAACAATTTTTATGCTACACAAACTACAGAAATGTTTAAGAAAAATTCCCAGCTCCAACCATCCTTTGTACAAATATGATATTTAAAAATTTCTTGCATTTCTTTTCATTCTCTGGTGTCAAGTAACGAACTATTCATTCTAGCAACAATACCTTCATTACACAGCATGTGTTATCCACAAATATTATTCTTTAGTTTTGGAACAAGAAAATAATAAAAATTTAAGTCCAGAAAACACTATGATTGCATAATATGAATTGCTCAAGGTATAAGCAGGTCAAGCAGCATTACGATTGGGTACACAATCACAGTAGAGGGCAGATGACCATATTCCAGCCTCTGTCACTGAATCTGCTGCTAAGTGTTCACACTTGGATGGGGACAGTCTTCAACATTGTGTATTGTGACCATCAATTATCAAAAATGCAGTATTACATTACAGATATTTGTTGATCAAAAGCTATTGTGACTTATCTCTTCCATGCTGACAGAGATGGAGTAGTAGTTTTGATTTAATATCAATTTCAGTACAGAAAGTATTTTTAAATGTCCCAATTGTGCATGATTTAGGAAAGGCATTCCAAAAGCCTTGAAAGCTAATAAACTTTGTCTGTTGGCTGTCTCAATAGAACAGGAAGGTTTTCCCCAAATCCATGCATAGCATGGTATTCTGGAATGGTTTCACTACAAGTGGTATTCAGAGTGTTTCCATGAAATTATGGGAAGTTTTATGGCTGTTGCCTTGCCAAATGTGGTCACAACTGTGATGACATTGGCTATACAGGGGGCTGAACCAAACATAATGTCCATTAAGAGAGAAACAAGTAAAATGTTGTGCAGCTACTGTACTGACAGGTCAAGAAGCCTGAAGAATGAATTTCAGAAATATTTTTGAGCTCATGTAATTGGAGGTTAGTTGCAGATCCTGATAGAGGGAAGAAAATGGATCCATTGAAACCTGGATAAGAAGTGTACCATGGTTTTCAGTTTTACAGGCAGATTATTTCTTTATTTAATTAATAGTGGCTCCGTGATCATGAATTTGGAAATCAAGTGTTCAAGCACTCAAACAAAGCTGGTTTTGCTTTCTTTGTGACAGATTTGTGTTACATCATGGAACTAACAGTCATCTGGAGGTGGAGATGGTCCAATATATACGCTTGGAAATATTTATCAAAGTGAGACTAAATTATTGTTCCTTTAGAAATGGGAAAGGTAGTGATTTCCAAACTTTCACAGCTTACAACTGTTTTGGCAAGGTTGCTGGGTACATTTGCACAAGCCAGCAGATGGCGGAACAGAGATTGTTGGTAACATATGTTTTCAGTCTTGTGGCCAAAACTGGAAATCTCAACACCTTTGGTGATATAATGTATGTTAAACTTTCACAGCATAAAAAGCTACCTTGATCTCTAATGTCTATTTGCGTTCAGAAAACAATTCTGCTGTTGTTCACCACATGTTAAAGACAAAAATCATCTCTAAGTAGCAGGTCTGAGTATCATCTTCCAGCATCTATCCATAGTCTCATTGATTTGATTCATCACATTCATGTGACACTTACTGGAATGACCATTCCCAACAGTACAAAATGCTAGTTCCAAACTATCTACATGAAACATCTGTTATGAAGCACCTGCAAACAAAACTGGCACATTGCTTCATTTACAGCCAAAAGGCTAATTCACCAGCAAGAGAGCAAATGTTTTAGAAAAAAAAATTTCTTAGGCTATTTAGAAAGTTACTAGACTTCTATAGCCATGTAGGCTTCCATGGCCAGAGACAATTGACACAAAAGTTTTCTGAGTGTGGTGCTGCATCATAATTTAAAAAAAAACTGAACTGGGGAAAAATATAGTTTTTACACTATGACATGGTACCATACTCAGAAACCTTACATGTAAGTAAAGAGAAATATAGTAGGTATACCAGATGATTTTCATATTTAAATTATTGAAAAGGATAGTCTGTCTCCTGTAACATGCAAACACATCTTTTATTCCAGAGGTTTGTCTTGGAGACCTCTTGAATTAGAGACATATCCCACATGGATTGCACAAAGCAGCAGGTCTTCTATTCATATTCACAAAACTTGTGGCACACTGCCCCACCCACTTAATCTATGTTGAAGATACAGTACAGATAAATTCTATCTGCAGTTTTATGACCATCTATTTTCCACTGTTGAGTTAATGCAATCAAATTTTATGTAAGGTACTGCTATACAAGGAATTTTCTTCAGATGTTGCATTATTAAGTAGTTAAAAATACACAAACAGATGCAATATACATTTGAAGAAGATTAGAAAGTGGGATTGTTTAACATTTCTTTAATAAATGCAATAGGATTTATTTTTACTTGGTATACTATAAACTGACATAAATAACATTGTGAAGCTAGCTTTCTAGGTTATCTTACCTTAAATCATATGTATTTTCTATCATGTCTGAATTCTGCTGCTGTGATAGCTGAAAGGTAAAATACACGTGAATCATAATTTGCAAAACAGATCAATAAATACCCAACCACTGTACATAATCTACTTATTTTTAAAATTAAATTCATTTCAAGTTGTTTTACATAAGGCAAAAGGACTGGGTCATCAAAGTTGTGGTGCTCCTTGATGTTTCAATACACAAAATTTTTTTGCCAAAGGCACATATGATTCGCAGCATAGAAAATACACTGTGAGTAAATAAGAACCTTGTACCTCTGGGTATAGGGACAGAGATGAGGAGGGGAAACTCTGGAATGAAGGAGTGCAATATCTTGTCAACACTGAGGGCACTTGAGATGGAACATAAGCTTGAATTGTTTGAAGGATGGGAAAGGAAATTGGCCATGCCCTTCAAAAGGAATCATGCAGGCATTTGCCTGGAGAAATTTAGGGACATCAAGGAAAACCTAAATCAGGATGGGGAAGGAAATCGACCATACCCATTTAAAGAAACTAATCTGCCCGTTCAAAGAAATCAATGTGGCAATCACAATTTAGCAAAATCACAGAAAACATAAATCTTGACAGCTGGATGCAAATTTGAGCCACTATCCTCCCAATTTGTTAGACCAGTGTGCAAACCGCTGCATCACCTCATTTGGTTATGGAGTTGAGAAACACGTAAAACCATTACAGGTGAGAACTGGAAGATAGGACTGAGGACTGAGGTGGGAAGGGGGGGGGGGAGGCGGGAGGAGGTGGTGGTAAAATTTAAAGAAAAACATGGACCCCAAATGGTGAGAACAGCTAAAACAAAATTATTCCAATGAGTTCTTGAAACAGCACCACTCAAAAGACACAAAAAACACAGTAGTGGAATGAACGATGGGAAAAAGCATTACTGCTTAGGAAACATGCTTGATAAAAATGGTGCTCCTAAAAAAGAAATGACAACTTTATTCACTTTCAGCAAGGTGGCAGACATCAAAGACAATATGGGCATTCAAAAAAATTTTGAAATGGAATAGCAATCACTTTGAAGCAAAGCTTCCAAACTTGACAACCACCTAACTTTTGCTTAAAAAATGGAGTTAGAAAATTAACCCTAAACAACCACAAAAAACTGTGAAATACTGTCAAGCTATGTCAGGACGTTGTGAAATTGTGAAGAACCAAGAGAGAAATTTCTAGAACAAAATCTAGGATGCACTTACACATAATCAGAACATCCCAGTGTGGTTGAAATGTAAAATAGCATTAAAGATCAGAAGAAAGGCCCCTGGGAAGTTCAGTAACTGTTGAAGTGTGGAGAGCTGTAGATGCTAGTCAGTCAAGAAGCAACATTGAGGCTTTCAACAGGTCTCGGAAACAGAAACTATATCAGGAAGTTTGAAAACATTAACTAACCAAAATCACAAAAGGGCCAAAAAACTTAGCCCTACACCTATAAAGGAATTTTATTTTTACCAGGGGTTACAAAATTCTTTCAAAGATATTATAAAACAGGCTGGAAAGCCAACTGGAACAGCAGTTATTAGGAAAGTACCAAGGAAGGTTTAGAAAAGAATGATCATGTTAGGAACAAATTTTGCATCTGAAATTTATAATAAGGTATAGAAGAATGAGAGTCAAAAGCATTTATATATGTTTTGTAGACTTCAAACAAGAATATAATTCAATTGACAGAGAAACATTTTTCAGTGCTTTAAAAGAGTATGAAGCTGACAACAAATAATTTGCAGTTACAAGAGACACTAACAAATGCAAAATTAAATTTTTAGGTGAAATCTTCATAGCTTTTGAGAGAGAGAGATGGATAGTATCCATGCAATTTGGTACTAGAAAAGATAATCAATGAATGGAGGAAAAGATCAGAAGAAGAAAGAATTTAAAAAATCATGACTGGCAGAAAAGGGGTGATCTGAGAACTGATGGATTGGCTTTTGCAAACGATTTTGCTATCTCAGTTGAAAGCATAGCAGATACAACAGTGCAGATACATCTCTACAAGAGAGAGCTCCAAAAGCATGGCAGACCTGTGCATATCTTGTGAAAATAAATAAATCAAATACCAGAGTATTTAACACATGAAAGGGAGCAATGAAATACATGGAAACTGGTTACATAAGAATAAAGGTTATAAAATTTAAATATCTAAGTAAAATAATACAATCAAATGCTCTGGACAACTTATCAGGGTCAGAGAACACGGAATTAGCTTATCATTTATCAAAAAATCTGCATAACAAGAAACCTTTATCCATAAATGTAAAATTCTGGCACTACAGTCATTAGGCCAGAATGCATTTATGATTCAGGATGCATTTTGTTGTCTACTGCCAAAAAATTAGAGAAAATTAAGGAGAGGGGAAATAGGAATATCCTGCTCCAGAATATGACAATGGGAAATGGAAATTAAGAAGTAATAAATAAGTTTGTGAAAGAATGTAATGAATATTAGGAAAAATGAGGAAGAGAAGAGTTATATTTTATGTACACCTAAAAAGGTTAGATGAGAAAAGAATATCAATTTTTTTTTTAACTTTGGTGGAAAAACAAAATATGTCAATGGGGCAATTTCATGTACTAAAAGTCAAAAGTCTTCCATGTTTCTGGAAGGAAATTCTCACAGACCTCATATAGAGCCACTTAGCATCAGATGATTTAGAGAGTTGTGGAGGTCTATGCCACCATAATATAGAAAGTAATAGTTTTTCTGCAGACATACCACATGAAGAAAGATCGACTAGATTAATCTGTGAGACAGTGTTATTAATGAGATGGAATCAAGCTCTTTACTATTTCTGTAGTACTGTTACAAATAATGTATTCCAGTAATTAGTATCAATCATATCCAGCATAGTTCTGTCATGGAATCACTCTACATTGGCCAGATTAGCAGTAGAAATGCCTTTCAACTCATTAACTCAGCAAGCTAGCTAATAAATCAAGTCCTGGAAGCACCACATCCCTGATAATATGCAATTTAGTAAACCATGCAAAAAATGTGTTTTCAGCTGTAGGAGTTCTGATGCACATAATGATTTCAAACGCTCTTTCCGCAGCATGATAGTATACATGAATTTGTGAAGCTACTGGCATTTGGTAGGAAATTGTACTGCTGAGAGACCAGTAAATAATGAAGTCAAAATTTTCACTGCAAAGGCTTAGTCTGGAGGCAGAATTCACCACAATTGATGTCTTCACACAACATATTCTGATTGCTTGGTTGACTTTGGGGAACGGGACCAAACAGCTAGGTCATCAGTCCCATCGGATTAGGGAATGATGGGGAAGGAAGTCAGCCGTGCCGTATCAATGGAACCATACCGGCAATTGCCTGAAGCAATTGAGTGAAATCATGGAAAACCTAAACCAGGATGGGTAGATGCGAATTTGAACTGTCATCCCCCCAAATGCGAGTCCAGTGTTCTAACCACTGCGCCACCTCACTTGGTAATATATTCTGAAAGAAAATCTACATTGTGATAAGTACCAATGAAAAAATACCAGGAAGACTGTAGAATGGTGCTGTCATGTGCAATAAGATGTGTTCTGAAACAGGCTGTCTGGCAGTTTGAGGATGATGAGATCCTACTCAGTACCGAAGACTATGGTACAATCTCTGACTGACTGCCTTTGTATTCTCCACATACCCTTCTACATCTGAGAACTCAAACCCATTTAGCATTAGTTGCAACAAGCTTGTCATCTGATGATATATAACTTCATTTTTATCTTCATAACATCAAAAAAATTATCCATAACCTGTAGTGTTGCTGTGAGAGGAAACCTGCCATTAAATTTCATAACAGGTTCCCATAATGTGGAACAAAGAAGAAATAATCAGTATGTGAGACCAAACAGTAAAATTGTAATTGGTGATGTCATTCATGGTTTGCCTAACTGTGTCTACTTTCTGCTTGATTTAAAATAACCTAAATCTCCATCCTTTTCATTCAAAGATGTCGTAAGAAGCTGGCATATGATCTACAGTTGCTTTCAGAAACACTCTGAAAGAAACTAATGTTAACAGTCTTTAAACTAGAAGATCCAGTATTGCAATAAAGTGTCATTATGCAAAACCGAATTGTTTTAAGCAATGATGTATCAAAAACAATTCTCATTTAGTTACTCCAGTTCTTCCATTCTGTACTATGTGATGAGAAAAATAGAAGACATAATTTGTAGTCTAAAACAATAATTGTCTCGAGTTGAATTATTCTCAAATGCTGTGTTATGCTGAGATGGAACAACTCATGAAATTTACATCTGTTGCTGAATTTTTGTTGTAGAATCAAATCACTTTTCTGCATTGTTGCAATATGCAGAAAAGATCATACTTGTCTTTATCACACTACTCTCTGTTTAATTTCTCACGTAATTTTTCGAAAATGATAGTATGTTTCAATCAGTGTAATCTCTTGTGTTGATCTTCTACCCCTGTCACTTCTAAGCTGCAGAATCAATGCATACCTTTGTCTAACACAACAGCCACAACCAGATCTCTCTCAATGTGAGAATTATTTAAATATCAGGAAAAGAGAACTGCAGAATATAAGAGATGTATTGGTGTGTTGTTCCTTCCTACCTTTCAGTACACATGATGTTAGCAGCAGAAATATACCAACCAGAAGCATCATTAGTTGCACGATGTGAAGTGTCTGCCTCTTCATGATCTTTGCGTATGCTAGGAAATAAACAGTCAACAACCTATTATGGATTATATACCTCTTTGTGAACAGTGAAATATTTGTGGCAAGGAAGAATATGAATCTTATTAGTCCTTGGTCACTAGCAGCACTTTAAGCTGTCCTCTTAGGTTCCTGCCTCACCACACATTCAGAATTTCCCATATACTCAAACATAAACAGCTAAATATTTATTTCATTCTTCATTTTGTAATCACACAAAATGTAAATAAAATGGAATATTATAGAACATACTTGTATTAAATTTGTAAAAAAGGTCCCACATTGTATTAGCAATGCTAATATGAAAAAAGAAAAATTTTTATTGAGCAGGGAGCAAAAATACATCCTTTAACTTTGCAACCCATGACCTTATTCATTAGACTAGGGCTGTATTGTGATATTTTTGGCTATGGTGTTGGTTATCATACTTCCTCTCGAAGGTTTATGTTGTTGATGCATCATAAGGTGATATTTAATGATAATAGTGACATGTTTGTGATAAATTTTCAATGAGGTCTTGCCTTGAAATAGCAAACTGTAAGTTATAGTGAAAAACAGCTAATGGTGTCTGCAGCATCAAGTCAAAGATAGTACATTATTATGGTGTAATAGTCTCTGGCCATAAATGGTAGTGGTGTGATTCTGCCATTAACTTTTACTTTCCAGTCATGGCTTTTGTCTATTAAACTAAGTATTAAGCCCATAATTTTACTAGATGGTAGGATCAGCTGCTGCCTAGCAGGGTGGGATAATGGCTAGCTGATATGCTGAATCTTTCACACAATGTACTATTTGGCATGAAAGCTAGCTGGCTGTCTTGACTCTGAATGGCAAGGCACACACGCCGGGCAAATTACAGTCTTTCTCAAACAAATGTAAAAGGAACTACAATATGTGATCAAAAGTATCTGGACACCTGGCTGAAAATGACTTACAGTTTGTGGCGCCGTCCATCAGTAAAGATGGAATTCAATAAAGTGTTGGCCCACCCTTAGCCTTCATGACAGCTTCCACTCTCGCAGGAAAACATTCAATCAGGTGCTGGAAGGTTTCTTGGGGAAAGGCAGCCCATTCTTCATGGAATGCTGCACTGAGGAGAGGTATCAATGTTAGTCAGTGAAGCCTGGCACAAAGTTGACGTTCCAAAACATTCCAAAGGTGTTCTGTAGGGTTCAGCTCAGGACTCTGTGCAGGCCAGTCCATTACAGGAACGTTATTGTCGTGCAACCACTCTGCCACAGGCTGTCCATTATCAACAGATGCTTGATCACATTGAAAGATGCAATCACCATCCCTGAACTGCTCTTCAACAGTGGGAAGCAAGAAGGTGCTAAAAACGTCAATGCAGGCTTGTGCTGTGATAGTGGCATGCAAAACAACAAGGGGTGCAAGCCCCCACCATGAGAAACAAGCCTACATCATAACACCATCGCCGCCGAATTTTACTGTTGGCACTACACACACTGGCAGATGACGCTCCCAGGGCATTCACCATACCCACACCCTGGTATTGGATTGCCACATTGTGTACTGTGATTTGTCACTATGTACAACATTTTTTGACTGTTCCACCATCCAATGTTTACGCTCCTTACACCAAGTGAGGCATCGTTTGGCATTTACTGACATGTGTGGCTTATGAGCAGCCGCACGACCAAGAAATCTAAGTTTTATCACCTCCCACCTAACTGTCATAGTACTTCCAGTGGATCCTGATGCAGTTTGGAATTCCTGTGTGATAGTCTGGATAGAGGTCTGATTACGACCCTCTTCAACTGTCGGCAGCCTCTGTCAGTCAACAGACAAGGTCATTCTATATGCTTTTGTGCTGTATGTGACCCTTCACATTTCCACTTCACTATCACATCTGAAACAGTGAACCAAGGGATGTTTAGAAGTGTAGAAATCTTGCATACAGTGACACCCAATCACCTGACCATGTTCGAAGTCCGTGAGTTCTGCAGAGTGCCCCGGTCTGCTATCTCACAATTTCTAATGACTACTGAGGTTGCTGATACGGAGTACCTGGCAGTAGGCGGCAGCACAGGGCACCTAATATGAAAAAGTATGTTTTTGGGGGTGTCCAGATACTTTTGATCACATGGTGTATATACATGTGATGTCTGTTCTTTAAAACATGTCGAAAAGAACAGACACAATTTTAATCAAGCAGTCACTATGAATTATGGCACAAAGGAATTACAGACATTAGCTGCAAGTTAAAATCAATGGGGAAAGTTGAAAATTTGTGCCAGACCATGATTCAAACTTGGGTTTTCTGCTTAGTATCAGTAGGCACATGCTCTGACCACTAAGACATCTGGCCACAGTGGTCACTGCAGCTACATGGCCTAGCACACCTTCCATCTGATTCAAATTCTCAACTTATCCACACACTACTATTTTAGTGCCTCTTAACCATTATCCTCAATAAAATGAAATTTTCACTCTACAGCGGAGTGTGCACTGATATGAAACTTCCTGGCAGATTAAAACTGTGTGCCGGACCGAGACTCGAACTCGGGACCTTTGCCTTTCGCGGGCAAGTGCTCTACCAACTGAGCTACCCAAGTACAACTCACGCCCCATCCTCACAGCTTTACTTCTACCCATACCTCGTCTCCTACCTTCCAAACTTTACAGAAGCTCTCCTGCGAACCTTGCAGAACTAGCACTCCTGAAAGAAAGGATATTGTGGAGACATGGCTTAGCCACAGCCTGGGGATGTTTCTAGAATGAAATTTTCACTCTACAGCAGAGTGTGCGCTGATATGAAACTTCCTGGCAGATTAAAACTGTGTCGTGCTTGGGTGGCTCAGTCGGTAGAGCACTTGCCCGCAAAAGGCAAAGGTCCCGAGTTCGAGTCTCGGTCTGGCACACAGTTTTAATCTGCCAGGGAGTTTCATATCAGCGCACACTCCACTGTAGAGTGAAAATTTCATTCTAGAAACATCCCCCAGGCTGTGGCTAAGCCATGTCTCCGCAATATCCTTTCTTTCAGGAGTGCTAGTTCTGCAAGGTTCGCAGGAGAGCTTCTGTAAAGTTTGGAAGGTAGGAGACAAGGTACTGGCAGAAGTGAAGCTGTGAGGATGGGGCATGAGTCGTGCTTGGGTAGCTCAGTCGGTAGAGCACTTGCCCGCGAAAGGCAAAGGTCCCGAGTTCGAGTCTCGGTCCGGCACACAGTTTTAATCTGCCAGGAAGTTTCATTATCCTCAATACTCATGACATACTCAGTTCCCATAAGAGTTTGAGTCTGTGTGCATCCACACTGAAGAGATCATTGGCCATCATTACCTGCATTATAAAGGGCGCGGCAGTCAAACCTGCATTTATTATTAGTGTGTGGAAGTGTTGGAAGTAGTGAGGCATGGGGGGTAACCAAGGTCACCACTGCACTCCCCAACACAAAGCATTTCAGTAGCCATGTAGCAGCGGACTAAGCAACAACGGTCATTTCCTAAAAAACGTTCTACCAATGTGGTACCTGTGTAGCCGCTCAGCGCCATTTCTGGGAAAATTTTCAAATTAATTGTAATAGGCCAGTGCCTTCGGTTAACTCCATAAAAACTTGGGTTGAAAACTTTGAAAACACTGATGAAACAACAAGGGAAAGAGGTGACAGAGCAAAGACAGTGCATACTCCTGAGAATGTGGAACTTGTAAGAATTTCTGTGGGAAGAAGCCCCAGAGATCAGTGCATAGACAGTGTGTTGCACTTGGAATTTCTGACAGGACTGTCTGAAGGATTTTGAGGTTAGACTTACATCACCACTCATACAAAATGCAAATGGTTAACACTTTGAATAATAACGACTTCGTGGTCTGACAGCAATTCTGTGAAAGTCTTTCGCAGTTGATTGAAGAAAATGAGAAGCTTGTTCACAACCTCTGGATGAGTGACGAGGCAAATTTTCACCTCAATGGATATGTGAACAAACAGAACTTTAGATATTGGAGTGATCAGAACCCTCACCAACTCCATGAAAAACCCCTGCACTCAACCAAAGTAAAAGTTTGGTGTGCAATGTCCTCATCAGGAATAATACGCCCTTATTTTTTTGAGAACAAAAGAGGGCAATCTGTTACTATGAATGCTGAACACTATTCAACAATGTTACGGACATTCTTCATACCTCAGCTTCGTCAGTATGCAGCGAATGATGAAACATTGTTTCAACAAGATGGAGCAACAAGTCACACAGCCTGCATGATCACTAATGTCCTCAATGAAGTTTTTCCTGACCGGGTGATTTCCAAGAATGGAGCGATTGCTTGGCCCCCCCCCTCCCCCCCTTTCAGCCAACCTGAAAGCTTGTGATTTTTTTCTTATGGGGTTACCTTAGGAGTAAAGTGTACAAAGAAAGACCTCACAATGCTGGTGATCTCAAAGCAAGAATGTGGGTGGAAAATGAGATATTTCCTCAGGGTATGTTCTATCATGTGATGGACAGCTTCGTAATCTCCTGCGAGAGAATGCCGTGATCAAGAAGGATGCTTGTTTGCTGATCTCATTTTCAAGCAATGAAAAAAATGTGTTGATGTTTCTTAAATGCTTTTTAATGTAGAATAACACTGTATGAATAAAATTTTGATATCTGCATCTGTGTTTATTTTACACGCATTTAAGAAATGCAGGTTTGGCTGCCGCATCCTGTATATGTTTTCATCCAGCAGCCACCATGAATTAAGACACAAAGGAATGACAGGCGTTGGCTATGAGTGAGCATTGATTTAAATCAATGGAGAAAGTTGAAAATTTGTCCTGGACCAGGATTCGAACACAGGTCTCCTGTTTACTAGGCAGATACTCTGAGCACTGAGTCATCTGCACGGACTACAGCCAATGATCTCTTCAGTGTGCATGCATACCACCCTTGAACTCTTACGGGAACTGGCAAAATGCTGCTAGTAATGAGGGCAATAGACACAAGGCACTACATTAATAGTGTCTGGATAAGCTGAAAATTTGGGTCTGACGGGAGGTGTGTTAGGCTAGTCCGTGAAGCTGTGATCATGACTGTGTCCGGATGGCTTAGCGGTCACAGCATCTGCCTAGTAAGCAGGAGATACAGGTTGGAATCCCAATCCAGTGCAAATTTTCAAAATTCTCCATAGATTTAAAACAATGCTAACTCACAGCCAATGTCTGTAATTCCTCTGTGTAAAGAAACCATTTAATAAAAGAAACTGGTTCTCACATATCTCATAGCACAATTTCTCAGCTTTGTTGTTAATTCCTTACCATTTCATTAATGGTCATGGTTCTTGTGATATTGCAAGATTAAGAGAACTACTGAAATAATTACAGCAAGAGTTTACATTGAAAAATAGCAATCCCTAGCCTTCTATACTGAGTTCCTAACTTACGTTAACCATAGTTGCTATAATGACATCACCATCACTAATCTCCGTCTCTATACTGAGACAGTCGATAAGGTCTAGCCTGTTTACAACTATGAGGTCTAAGATATTTCCATTCTGTATGGGCTGCTGAACCAGATGCTCAAGTCAGTTTCTACAAAAATGTTTAAAAGTTCTTCACAGTCCCATCTATCTGTTTCCACTGCAATGAATTCATAGACTTCCCAGTACGTACTCTGTGCATTAATGTTGTTTCCGACTAGTATTGCATGATCTGGGTATTTATGCACTACGGACCACAAACTTTCTTTGAATGAGTCTAGGACCGTCACAGCAGAATTGTCCAGCAATTAACTTGGTTTCACTTAGACCTATTGTATCAAACAAGATAACTTCAATAGGACAATGAAGTTTGAACTCAATGGAGACAATATTTTTGTCACCTGCAGTGAATATGCCCCTTCCCACAGCACCTCATCCGTTTTTCCAATGTACGGTCCATAACTCACTGAATACCTCAGAGCTTTCTACTTCAGGTTTCACTCAGTTCCGTGTCCCAAGAACAATCTGAGTGTGAGAACTTTCCTGGAGGGCAGTAAATTTGAGAACTTCATTACGAATACTTCGACAATTTACTGATAACATTTTGAGAGTCAAAGTGTCCTTACTCTGAACACAGTTTGATTTCCCTTTCTGCATACTGTCTGGCAAGTGTTCATCAGTGCTCCTCAAACTGAAGTGTCGTCGACTATCAAAAGTGGCACAAGTATCGATCTACACAGAAATACTGCACAGCAAAGCGGTATCTTGAGGTGCCAATGAGATGCTAGAAAGAAGCCGTTCCTCCTGTAGTTCTGAGGTGCCACTGCTGCACCTCTGCCCTACCTACTTCCAGGAAGTTCCTGTCGGAGTAACATCACCGTGCTGCCTATTCGCTGTAACACAGCCTGTGCCCATCATTGGGAGGGGAGGGGGGGTAGGGGGTGAAGAGACTTCCATCTCCTGTAAACTGTGCTTACACACCAACGCTATCAAACCATGTCAACAAGTGTCTACGAACTTGTGTTTTCTAGTTTCTGTAGTGATGCCAAAGTATGGCCATTCTGAAATTGTATCAATTTGCCACTTAGTAATCATGGCTCATTTGGTGTGTTCTGAACCACAAGTCCATGTGTGCAGTTTCATAGCTACAGCTGAGCCTGGTAAGCAAAGGTAAGTTTTGTTGTAATTAATAAAATATTACTTTTTCAGAATGTTCTGATTAACTGTATTTTTACTAGCCACCTCAGGGTCCAAAAAGTTGGTCACGAATAGTAAAGTGGCACTGAGGGTGTAGCTCGCAATTGACTCAATGTGGCGTATTGTGTAACTAACCTCCTCTTGCAGCAGTGCTAATTTTCGGTTTGAGTGTGTTGTTCTATTGAGTATTCACAATATCTCTCCCAGATATACAAGCTATACAATTGCTGGGACAAAAGATTAAACAATTATTAGAAGTACTGTAAGGAACTGTGGCAGCACCACGACTGCCACTCCAGCCTGTTCAGTGGGAAACAACAATCAGTTCAAATGCCTAAATTCAGAGTGTTTCTGGTACAAAGTGAAGACTGGGCTGATTATGTTTCGCACTTGGTGAATTTCAACACCTAAGAAAACAGGTAGCCAGCATATTTACCATTTTCTCTCTGCCCTTGCCTCAGATATATGCCAGTTGGTAGTAAAACTGTTTCTTGATCACCAACCTCACGAGTTCCTCTATGACGAGTTTGCTGACAAACTGTCAAAATCACTTTGCATCAGAAGTGCATGTAGCAGCTACCCGTTATTAGTTTTTCAGATTAAAACAGCAATCAGGTCAATTTTGCAAACAGTGGGTAATAGATCTTTGTGCCCTTACTAGACAATATCACTTTCAGTGTTAATGTGGGTTAAATTACAGTGATATTATGATGAGAGATGCAATTACTCAGAACCTGTCTGATTCATGTATCCATGCTGGCATAGTAAAACATTCAAACCCTAACATCAGAACAGTATTGTCTATTATTGATTCATAGGTCATTGTCTATGTAACTGAGAATGATTCTCAAGCACCACCAGGCCACGGCGCAGCCTGCACAGTTGTGGAAGTCCTGCCCACATGCTTTAAAACACATGATAAGGCACAGTGCCTGTGCCACAAAGCCAAGTGTTTTGCATGTGGCAAACAAGACCAAGTCAGTATGTTTCAATATAGATGGTGTTTGGCAGCTTTCACATTCCATGTCAGACAGTGATTCTAATGAGGTGTATGTTGTTTCTGCTGCACAACAGTCTGCCGATCCAGTTGTTATTTCATGAGATCACCAGAATACAAACTCTGAACTTGTCAATTCTCAGTCCAATAAGTCACATGTTCAGTTGTGTGTGTTCAACAAGCACTTAATTTCCAGTTAGATACTGGTGCTTCTGTTACTCTGCTCAACCATGCTACATATGCTCGGTTAGGCAGCCCACACCTTCAGCAACCATTTAACTTGTCAACATACAATCGACAACCTATTCCAATGCATGGAGTGTGTAGTTTACCTGCCGCTTTCCATGGTACTACTAAACCCGTTTTAAAACAGTGTGCTCTCAAGAGTCTACTGACATTTTGGGCAGGGACAGCTTTATCTTTTCAAACTGTCAATTAAAAGGAAAGTGCTACAAATTAGTCCATTTGGGTTTCTGGCAAATATTAATGCATTATGTGGCAAGTATAGTTCTCTGTTCCATGGTAGTTTAGCCAAGGTCCACGGGTTCTAGGACTATGTGACGTTGAAAGACAATGTGAAGTTCAAGTTTTTTTTTTGAGCTCATCCTGTCCCTTATACATTATGGGACCAGGTTGTTGCAGAGTTGCAGCAGTTGCAGAACAGTGACATCTTCAAGCCAGTGTCAGCCAGTCAATGAGCATCACCACTGAAGGTCCTTACTAAACTGTTGGTCAGTTTGAGACTATTTGGAGACTTTGAATCAACTGTCAACCCACAAACTGTTGCTGATTCCTTTCCATCGCCATGCCCTCAGAACCTTATGGGCAAATTAGCTAACAGTCATTTGTTTTCAAAAACTGATCTGCAGGGGGCCTACCTGTAACTGCCTTTAGATAAAGAATCAAAGAAGATTTTTGTGATCAACACAAACAAGAGCTTATTTCAGTTTCTGTGGTAACCATTCAGTAGCACTTCTGCCTCAGCTATTTTTCAAAGGTACCTTGAGCAGCTGATGTTGCAATTACCTCCTTGATCTAGCTGTTTAGATGATACAGTTGTTTCTGGCTGTAACCAGCAGAAGACTTACAAAATTTAGGGGCATTGTTTTAAATGTTGTCCTAAGTGGAACTGACAGGCAATCTTTCTCAGTGAATTTCAGTATCTTGGGCACATTATTATTGTGCATGGTATTTATCCATCAAAGTTGCACTTAGCGGCCATTTACAACTTGCCTGCACAAACCAATGTGTCAAAATTGTAGGCTGTAATGGGGAAGCAAACTTATTACATCCATTTTATCATGAATGCCACTCAGGCCGTGGTGCCTCTGAACTGTTTGTCATGAAAGGGTGTTCCAGTCATATGGTTGGCCGAATGTCAGACCACTTCCCAGCAGCTGAAAGAGGCACTACAAAGTAATCGGTATTTGGTGCACTTTGTCCCCAGCAAGCCTGTCATTCTTGCAGTAGATACCTCATATTATGGCATTGGTGTGGTGTTGCCATACTGAGTGGTGTCCAGTGACAGGTCAGTTGTGTTTGCATTAAAGACAGTGAGCAAGAACCAATGCAACTACAGCCAAGTTGGAAAGGAGGTGTGGGCTATCATTAACGGGGTCATACACTTCTATAAATACCTGTAGAGCCACTGCTTTCCTCTAATTACAGACCACAGACCATTGATAGCTCTGTTTGTGTCCTCCCAGCCTGTCCCAGCACATACTGTGCAGAAGCTACATCAGTGGCCCCTTCTCTTGTTCAATTACCAGTACGAGTTAGCATATTGGCCCACTACCAGACACTCCAATGCTGACCTCCCACTGAGGCTCCCACTGGCTCCAGTCCTGTGTTTGATTCCTCCAAGGACTCCTGTCATCACACTAATTCAGATCATACCCAGCTGGTTTGAAATTTTCCAGTCACTTTCTGCCATGTAGCACAGATGGCATCAGACCCAGCATAGCAGAAGGTGCTAGAGTTTGTTCGTCATGGGTGGCTGTGAAGTCTGATGGAGACCCACAATCTGGTGGTTTATCACTACTTTGTTAATCAACATTCGATCTCTTTAGAAACGGGTGTCCTCCTGATGCACACTGATAGAGGCAATGCAAGAGTCATCGTTGCTCCATCAGGAAGTTCTTCAGCTGTTGCACCAAGAACAGTGGGGAATTATCTGCAGCGCGCCATCAGCATGGTACCATGGTACATGACCAGGAATGGCAGCACAAATAGAGGCCATGACTTTACAGTGTGTAGTGAGTAAAGAGTATCTATCTGCTCCTCAACATCTTGACAGACCTTGGCAATGACTGAACACAGATTTTACTGAGCCATTCTGGAACATATGCTGGATAGTGGTTGTTGGTGCATACAGCAAGTTTCCCTTCACTGTTCCAACGAAGTCAACCACGTCGGTCAGCACAGTATCAGTTCTTACATTGATCTTCTGTACTGAATGCTTGCCTGAGGTGACAGTGTCAGATAATGGACTGCAGTTCATGCGTCATGAGTTTGAACAGTTTTGTGCAGAAAATGGTATTCAGCACGTCCTTACAGCACCCTTCCATCCACAGTAGAATGGTGAAGCTGAATACTTCGTAAGGACCTTCAAATCACAGATGGACAAGTTGTGAGCCACCCCTCGGCTTTTAAAGTTTTCCTACCATTGTATTGCTCCCTGTCCAAAGATCAGAAGTTACCAGCAGAGCTCCAGCATAGTCGATGCCATAGGACTCTGCTCCATTTGCTATGACTGCCACAGAGACTTTATGTAACTCCTTCTGAGTCACAGTTTTGGCCTCAACAATCACTGTTCTCTCATGTGCTTGGCAGGGGTCGCAGATGGGAACAGGGTGTGGTGTCTGAGATGTTATTCTGTTCTAATCACATCATCTATGGCCTGACGGGGTTGCAGAGGCGACACAGGAAGTAGCTTCAGCCAATACATTTGGGAGATTCTGCCTCTCACTTTCTATTCACAGATCCAGCACATGCAGCTGCCATTGCCATTGCCACTGTCACAGTTGCAGATGACTGAACTTTGCAGCAAGTGACACTCTTGGATGTTGACATGGTGCTGCTGCTGCTGCTGCTGCTGCTGCTGCTGCAAGTGTTGCACTCATACTGGCAGCCCATGATGCTGCTAGCAACAGGATCGCACCCAGTCACCCAGCTGGATGCCCTGGACAGCTCAGATATCATGTCGAGGAGCTCGCCAGTCACATCATCTGCCTGTGCACCTACAGCCACCAATGCGCACCCTGTGGTTGGTCTCCCAGTCGGTGTTTCCAGGTACATGCGGTATGGACACTGGGGTACAGGTGGGTGCTCAGTGCCAACTGAAATTTTGGCACCCACCTCTGCAATTGCATTAGCACTACATTCTCCTCCTCCCCCCCCCCCCCCCCCCATTGTGTTTCATCTCCATCCCAACACCAGGGTGGATGTTTGGGTGGAGGCATGCAATGTCATCAAGTATCTAGGATGCTGCAAGAAGAAGTGACCACTGAACAGTTACTGGACAACAAGATTCCAATGATATGCCAGGAAGAAGCCTTGCCTTCTGCAGTTTTGAGGCACCACTGCCACACCTCTGCACTGAAACAGCAGCATCAGAGGCCACGAGGGCAGTCCTGTTTGAAGTCACATCCTATCCACTTGCAGGAAGTTCCTTTCAGTGTAACATCATTGTGCACCTGTTCACCATGATACAGCATGTGTCCGTCATCGCAGAGTGAAGAGACTTCTGTCTCCTGTGAACTGTGCCTATGCACCAATGCTTTCAGTACTGTGTCAACAATTGTCTGTAAACTTGTGTTTTCTTGTGACTAGTGAAGCCACAGTATGGCCATTCTGAACTTGTATCAATTCCTCACTCAGTAATTGTGGCTTATTTAGTGTGTTTTGAACTGCAAGTGCCCATGTGTAGTTCCATAGCTACAGCCAAGCCTGATGAACAAGGATAAGTTTTGTTGTAATTAATAAAGTATTGCTTATTTAGAGTGTTCCAACTAACTGTGTTATTTGTAGCCACCTCAGTGTCCAAGAGGTTGTACACAACACAAACTACTGCCTTGCCTAAAAACTCTATGTGCTTTCCACAGGTATTCTGCTACATGAGTAGTTGCTTTCTTTGTGTAGTGCATCGCTGACCTATCCATAGGGATCCTACAAATCCCTAGCTGATAATATAATTAAAGGACCACAACCCACAACCAAGTCTGAGAATAATGCTGCAAGTTACAGGTTCTGCTTGCATCCTACACACTAGGCCAGCAGCCTTCACCACCTCCTCCAGTCACCTATATGAACTGAGGAGGGCCTCAGAACCCATGAGACAGGCTTTGCTGGTGCCAATGAGCACTACAACTTGCAGATGACTGCACCTTGAATGCTTGATATCCACAGGCAAGGCCACCTCCACATCTCAGATGAGGCTCCCCAGGAGGCAAACTGAGTGCACATTAGCTCTCTTTCCAGCCCCAAATGCCATCTTCCTCAGTAGCTCCATTACATGCCTAATGTTGGAGCTCCAGATAACTAACAAATCCCTACCCACATGTGCCTGCTCAGATCCTTCTGAAGAAATGGCCACCAGTTCACTCACAGGGTGAGCAGGTGAGGTCATCCTTCACATTGGCCCTCCACCTTGACTGATGCATAACCCATTACTCATCCTGTTGCAAATGACAGATTTATCATCACTCATGCCTTAGCAGCAGAGCCCATTGGCGAAACAAGTGACACCAGGTGTGTCCCATGACATACTAGGTTCTCAGCCACTGCGACATCCAAGCAACAGCCTAAAGGCAGCTGACCGTAACCAAAAGTGCATTTAGCTGTCCACAGACTCCAGCCAGCTCCTCCTGTGTCTGAACACAGCAAACCCACATCTTATCCAAGCTAGCAGTACTAACTGAAGAAGCCTAAATTATAAAAGCAGTCAGAAACTTAGATATGCATCTACCCTCTTGATGAGTCACTAATGTGTAGCTTGTAGTTCACAGGAAATGGAAACTACACTATAGACTACCTGAAATTACACTTACAGTTACAAATGAGATATTAAACCTCTTAAATAGAAAAACACATACAAAATGTAAGAAATATGTTACTAGTAAAATAAAGGGAAAGCTAAATACATAATTTGCCACCCTGGAGATGTGAACAGTTGGCAGCAAAGACGTGGAAATCTGGCATCTGATGATCTGGCATTTGGCGAACCACCATTCATGAAAATCAAATCGTGCAAGCTCAATTTCAGCAAATATCAATCTCACAAATACCAATCTGGCAAACATCAATCCAGGAAGCCAGCTTCCGGCAAGCCCTCATTCGATGAGATCAAATCACACAAGCCACATCCAGCAACTACAGATGCACCAAACAACAATCTGGCGAATTCCAATCTGGCAAGCACACAGCTAGCTTGTGGCAAGCTAGTGGCTAACACGCTAGCTTCTGGCAAGCTTGCATACTACAAGCTCCAGTATGGTAACTTTTGATTAAGGCAAGTTTAAATATAGCGAGGTGGTATCCTTCGAGGTGGCACCTGGCGAGCCTGCACCCAGCATGCATGCACCTGGCAAGTCTGCGCCCAAAAAGATGGCATCTGGCAAGCTGGCAAATGGCAAGCTGATATCCAGCAAGCTGGCATCCAGAAAGTTGGCATCTGGCAAGCTGGCACCAAGAAAGTTCATGTCTGGCGAGCTGGCTTCTGCCAACTTTCCTTCCAGGATGCTGGCATTCAGCACACTGGCTTCCTGCAATCTCAGATACGCCAAGCTTCAAATATGGCATGCCACAAATACAGCAATCTTCACAAATATTGTTACATCTAACACCACAAGTATGAATAATGCGAGTCTGAATCTGGCAAGCTGGCATCTGGTAAGTCTCCACCTAGGAAACTCACAGGCGGCAAGCTTGAACCGGCATGCTTGCAACTGGCACACTTGCGACCGGCATGCTCACAACTGGCACACTTGCGACCGGCATGCTCACAACTGGCAAGCTTGCAACCAGGAAGCTCACAAGCTAGCAACTAGGAAGCTGACATCTGACAAGCTGCCGTCTGGCAAGCTTCTATTCTGCATTCTCCCATACATAAAGTTGGCATCCAGCATCCGGCAAGCTGACATCCAACGAGTTCCCTTTAGGTACAGCATGGACTGATATTCACTGTGATTTTACTTGCCAGATCATGCAATGCCTCCCTTGAGGTTTCTATTGTCTGTCAGCCGATCACCCTGCAGGAAGCTGTGCACGATTCCTGTGGTCCATCTGGTGCTATTTTTGTCACTAGGCCTAGTACGGTTCCCTACATGCTAACTTGCACTGGGTAAACAGGAGTTCTGTTTGGTGTTGACATCACATCCAATTGGGGGGGGGGGGGGCACTAAGACACTGTCACTTAAATCTTGAGACCAAACAACAGAACATCATGCACGCACTTATGCACTCACTGACCAACTTGCGATGTTTCTCAAATGATTGTACAGAAACTATTCGGTAAAAAAAATTGAATCTTGCACAACTTATAACTTCACTTGCAGCTTCATGATGAAAGCTGTGATATTTTAGGATTAAATAAATTACTGCAAGAATTTCAGAAAGTTTGCAGTCAAAAGTAGAGGTCACTATGAATTTGTGTTTGGTGCATGTGGGATCATATGTTGCTGTGTATGAAATGTAGCTAACATACTGAAGTTTTATTTAAACTTTGAAGGATATAGTTATCTATCACCAGTCCTGAGAAAATTGATTACATGTTAAGTACTCCATCCCGAGTTTCAGTGAGAGTGAAAATGCCAGAACGAAATATTCAGAAAATTCCTTTTATCTCGTAAACGTTTTCAGATATTGAAATAATATTTTGGCACATAATGCTGCACAAAGTGGACAGTATTTTGCCATATGATTAAGAAGCGAAACTTCTATATCTAGCATGATATTAAAGTAACTACAGACTTTTTCAATGACATGATGTCATAGGCTAGAGCCATCGATAGCTGTTGAAACAAGAATTTCTGTGGGTTTAGAACAGCATATGTGAGATAATTTCATTTCATTTTTAAACCAAGAATGGACATTTTCATAAAGTATTGACTTGTTTTTCTATCATTTGGTGTTTATTGTGTCTCAATTTCAGCTGCATTAGAATGTTAGTGGCACTTTCATATTACATCATTTCATTGGAAAAATCTGTAGTCATTTGAATAGTGCAGTAGATATGGAAGTTTTGCATATTAATCATATGGCAAAATACTCTCCTCTTTGTGTACTATCATTTTCCTACATCTTTCTTTAATACCTGCAACCATTTACAAGATACAAGGAATTTTGTAAGTATTTCATTCTGGCTTTTTCATTGGCACATGTGTTCAGGACAAAGTGCTTTATGTAAGATACATTTTCTCAAGATTGGTAAAATTTAAAGAAAAATTCAACACTTTAGCTACATTTCATATGCAGCAACATATGACCTAGCATGTGCCAAATGCAAATTTATAGAAATCTCTATTTTTCACTGCAAACTTTCCAAAATTCTTGCAGTGGTTTAATAAACCCTAACATATCACAATAAATATGACAATTAACAGAATGATAGCCAGTTCATCTTGAAGCTGATGAATGAAGCTATAAAATGCACAAGAATACATTTTTTTACCAAATAGTTTCTTTACAATTGCTTGAGAAAGACTGCAGCTCGATCTGTCATGCCCCAGCATTTATGGAGTCAAATCACCCAGCTTCTGTCCTGAGCCATACACCATGTTACTGTGTCAGCATGTGAGGTAGCCATCACCCCTACTTGCTAGCCGGCAGTCATGTGCGCCACGTACCAAACTTAAAGAGAACCTTAATCCATGTGAGATGGGATTAAGTTCCCATCTGGTAAGGTTGCATCCAGCAAGCTCCAATCTGGCAAGCTCAGATCCAGCAAGCTCAAGTCTGGCAACTCAGATCTGGAAAGCTCACATCCTGCACACTCTCAGCTTTTACATTCCCATCAGGCAGGCCTCACATGGCAAGCTCACATTTGGCAAGCTGACATCTGGCACGCTGGCAAGTTGTCTACTGGTAAGCTGGCATCCGGCAAGTTGGCAACTGGCAAGCTGGCATCCGGCAAGTTGGCAACTGGCAAGCTGGCATCCGGCAAGTTGGCAACTGGCAAGCTGGCATCCGGCAAGTTGGCAACTGGCAAGCTGGCATCCGGCAAGTTGGCAACTGGCAAGCTGGCATCCGGCAAGTTGGCAACTGGCAAGCTGGCATCTGGCAAGTTGTCTAGTGGTAAGCTGGCATCCGGCAAGTTGGCAACTGGCAAGCTGACATCCGGCAAGTTGGCAACTGGCAAGCTGGCATCCGGCAAGTTGGCAACTGGCAAGCTGGCATCCGGCAAGTTGGCAACTGGCAAGCTGGCATCCGGCAAGTTGGCAACTGGCAAGCTGGCATCCGGCAAGTTGGCAACTGGCAAGCTGGCATCCGGCAAGTTGGCAACTGGCAAGCTGGCATCCGGCAAGTTGGCAACTGGCAAGCTGGCATCTGGCAAGTTGGCAACTGGCAAGCTGGCATCCGGCAAGTTGGCAACTGGCAAGCTGGCATCCGGCAAGCTGGCATCCGGCAAGTTGGCAACTGGCAAGCTGGCATCCGGCAAGCTGGCATCCGGCAAGTTGGCAACTGGCAAGCTGGCATCCGGCAAGTTGGCAACTGGCAAGCTGGCAATTGGCATCCAGCAAGCTGGCAATTGACAAGCTGGCAATTGGCATCCAGCAAGCTGGCAATTGACAAGCTGGCACCCGGCAAGCTGGCTAACTCATGTCCGGCAAGTTTGCATCTGGCAAGCTCACAGCTGACATCCTTCCACTCAGCACGATTGAATCTGGCAATCTTGAATCCATCAATCTGTCAGCTGGATGACTGGTATCCAGCAAGTTTGCATCCAGCAAGTTTGCATCCAGCAAGTTTGCATCCAGCAAGTTTGCATCCAGCAAGTTTGCATCCAGCAAGTTTGCATCCAGCAAGTTTGAATCCAGCAAGTTTGCATACAACAAGCTGCCTTCCGGAAAGCAAGCAAGCTCAAATATGGCAATACTACAAGTCTGAATACGGCAAGCAGGCACCCAACATGATGGCATCTGCCGAGCCATCATCCCACAGGCTGGTAACTGGCAAACTTGTATCTTGGAAGTTTGCATCAGGTAAACTCAGGGACAACTAGTTTGCTTCCACCAACCTCACAGCTGATAAGCTGCCATCATGCAAGCCAGCTTCTGACAAGCACAAATCCAACAAACATTGCACATACAGCACATATTGCACATACAGCATGATAAGCATGAACACAGAGCACGCAAGGTGGCATCATACTTGGTGACATCCAGAAAGCTGGCATCTGGAAAGCTCACATCCATCAAGCTGGCATACAACATGCTGACATCTACCAGGTGGCATCTGGCAAGGTGGCATCTAGCAAGCTGGCATCTGGCAAGCTGGCATCTGGCAAGCTCGCATCTGGCAAGCTCGCATCTGGCAGTCTCTCATAAAGCCCGTCTCAGACATTGTATGGGTCACCCTAAGTTTGCTAGAGGGTGCGCTTGACTGCCACCTACCATATAGAGGTGATGGCTACCTCGTAGCTGAACCTTTCACATGGTGTGTGATTTGGCACTGAAGCCAGCTGGCTGAACAGCAAGGCACACAAGTTGGCTGTACTGCAGTCTTTTTCAAACAATTGTACACAAACTATTCAGTAAAAAAGTTGATTCTTGTACATTTCATACCTCAATTCATCATCTTCATGATGAACACCCTATCATTTCGTTAATGGTCATGGTTACTGAGATATTGTAGGATTAAGAGAACAACTGAAAGAATTGTTAGTGATATATTTTAGGATTAAGAGAACAACTGAAAGAATTTTGGAAAGTTTGCATTGAAAAATAGAGGTTGCTATTAGTGTGCCTTATGTGCATATTAGGGCATATGTTACTGTGTATGAAATGTGGCTAACATATTGAATTAGTCTTTATACTTGGAAGGATATTACTATCTCCCACTTATCACGAGAAAATAGATTGTATGTAAATTGCTTCATCCCAAAATCATGCCCCATTGAAAAAACACCAGAATGGAATGTTCATAACATCCCTCATATATCATGAATGGTTTCAGATATTGAAACAAGATTTTGTCAAATAACAATATGCAAAGAGGAAAGAATTTTGCCATTTGATTAATATAAGAAACTTCCATGTCTAATGTGACATTCAAGTGACTACACACTTTTCAATGAAATAATGTAATATTATTTAAGTGCCATCTGTTCTAAGTTCTACTGTTGCCACCTTAAAATCTGCTTCTTTCACCAAAATACACTGAAATGACAAAAGTCTTGGGCTCATAATACCACATTGGACCTCCCTTGGCCCAGCACACGTAGGACTCAATAAATCACTGTAAGCCTCTGCAAAAGTACTGAGCCATGCTGTCTTTATAGCCATCCGTAAATGTGAAAGTGTTGACAGTACACAATTGTGTGTATGAACTGACCTTTCTATTATATCCCATAAATGTTCAATGTGACTGATGTTGGGCGATCTGGGAGGCCACATAATTCACTCGCATTGTACAGAATGTCTTTGAAATGAACTGCGAACAATTGTTGCCAGCTGACTTGGCATATTGTCATCCATAAAAATTCAATCACTGTTTGGGAACATGCATTCTCCAAGTACGCTAACATAACCATTTCCTGTCCACGAGCAGTACAGGTGGACCAGAAGTCCTAGCCTACTCCATCTAAGTACAGCCCACACCATTCTGGATCTGCCACCAGCTTGTAGAGTGCCTTGTTGACAATTGTGCCCTTGGCTTCGTGGGATGTCCACCACACTCAAACCCTATTACCAGCTGTTACCAACTGAAATTAGGACTCATCTAATTAGGCCACAGTTTTCCAGATGTTTAGGACCCAATCAAAATGGTCTTGAGCCCAGGAGAGGTGCTACAGCTATGTCTTGCTACTAGCAAAGGCATTCACATTGCTCGTTTGCTTCCATAGCCCATTAATGCCAAATTTGCCTGCCATGTCCTAACAAATGTGTTCACCATAAATCCCACATTGATTTCTGTGGTTAGTTCATGCAGTGTTGCTTGTCTGTTAGCACTGACAACTATATGAAAATGCTGCTGCTCTCTGTCATTAAGTGAAGGCCACTCGGCAGTGTATTGTCTGTGGTGAGAGATAATGCCTGAAATTTGGCATTCTCAGCACACTCTGACACTGTGGATCTCAGAATGCTGAGTTCCTTAATGGTTTCTGAAATGGAAAGTCCCATGTGTCTAGTTCCAACTACCATTCCACATGCAAAGTCTGTTAATTCCCATCCTGTGGCCATAATTATTTTGGAAACTTTTTCACATGAATTACTTGATATAAATAACAGCTTTGCCAATGCACTGATCATTTATATCTTGTCTATTGGATACTACTGCCATCTGTATATGTGAATATCACTATACAATGATTTTTGTCACCACATAGCAGAGTTTATAAATATTCACATCACCCCAACATTCTAATGCAGTTGAAATTGTGACAGAATCCTGACGCAGCGTATTATTAAACTAGTAACTGAGTACAAGACAGGTCAATAGTTCATGAAAACATCCATTCTCAGGATACAAGTAAACTGAAATTTCTTCACATATATTGTTCCAAACCAACAATTCTTGTTTCACTAGCTGTTGATGGCTCTTACAAATTACATTATTTCACTAAAAATATCTGTACATGCTTGAATATTGTGCCAGATACACAAGTTTCACATATTAATCGTATGGTGAAATATGCTCCTCATTGCATATCATTATTTATCAAAGTGTTATTTCAATACTTGAAATCATGTATGAGTTCCTGGAATTTTGTTAATATTTCATTCTGAGTTTATCACTGACACAAGTTCACGACAAAGCACTTTACATACAATTCATTTCTGCAAGATTGGTGGTAGGTAGATGGCAACAATCTTTCAAGTTTCAGGAACAACCAAATATGTTAGCTACATTTTATATGCAGCAAGAAATGACCTAACATGCACCAAACGCATATTCATTGTGACCTTTATTTTTCAGTGCACACTTTAATAATTTATTACAGTAGTTTACCTCATATCAAAATACCACAAAAACTATGGCTATTAACCAAATGATTGGCAGTTCACCATAGAGATGAATATGTGCCAGAATCAAATTCTTTTACTGAATAGTTTCTTTACAATTGTTTGGAAAATATTACAGATCAGCTAGAGGATGTGTGACATTTTGTTTGACATTGATGGTTAATAAGCACTGTCTCAGAAACCCTGTCCTTAGCACTGCAGTTGTCATGGGAAACACATACAGCTCTCTGCAGGCAGCTGTCTAGCACAGCCTGTAAGGGAGTTGTCAAGTAAGCTAGTAGTGAATCTTACTCCATGTGAAATGTGCTTATGGCAAACTTCCATCTGGCAGGTCTCATCCAGCAATTTCCGTTCTAGTGTGTTCCATCCAGTGCAGCCCCATCTGCCAAGATGGCCATCCAGTGAGCCAGCCATTGAGCAAGCCAGCCATTGAGCAAGCCAGCCATCCAAGGAGCTTGCACCCGCCAAACTCAAACCAACCAAATTCGCACCGCCAAACTCAAGTCGCACCCACCAAACTTGCACCCACCTTGCTCCCACCTGCCAAGTTCAAATCTGGCAAGCTTAAATGCCAAGTTCAAATCTGGCAAGCTCAAATGCCAAGTTCAAATCTGGCAAGCTCAAACTGCAGCTCTGCAACTCTTGAGGGCAGGCAGGAGGGGGAGAGGCTGGACACAGGTTTCAAATGTCACTGTCACAACTGCAAGTCCAGTTTGGCACGCTTGAACCTAGCAAGTTCGCATCCAACATATTGACTTCCAGAATTCTGGCAAGCTTGCTTCCAGCATGCTGCCTTCCAGCAAGCTCAAATATGGCAAGCTCAAATTTAGCATGTTCAAATACAACCATTTCAAATCTGGCACGCTTGTATTCACCAAGTTTGCAAGCAGTAAGTCCAAATCTGACAAACTGGCATCTGGCAAGCTCGAATTGTCCAATGACATGGAACGAATTTCTTGCAGTACCCCTAGATGTGAAGTGTACGAGTTTTCTGTTTCAAAGATGGAGATAGTCAGCCAGTTGTTTGTCTTATTGCCTGTGAAGCTTCAGCCGACAAATCCAATTAGTAAACATGGATTATTGAAACTCAAACCCTGTACTGCTAAAGGTGCATATGTAATGAGTTGTAATGACAGGTATTTAATGTGCTCTATGCTTAACACCCAGATTAACACCCTCCAGCCACAGATAACGTATGTGTAACTTCCACTCTTTAATTCAAAGAGCAGCAGTTCAAAGATGCATGAAGCAATGCAAATGCATATCCAACTTGTTTCCTTGCCGTTCTCCATTGCATATAGATATTTGATGGGTCTTCTTACATTTGTAACAGGCTACATTTTGTTCCATAAAAACAAGGGAGAACTGCCGGATATCAGTAACGTCCCGACACAATATTTCGGCGCAGAGTCTTCTGGCCATCTTCAGGTGAGTGCCACTGTAGTAGTACTGGTGAGTACGCGCTGAGCTCTGCTATTCAAAGCCGTACTGAAGTGACATTGCACATGCACTGCTCGGCATGCCCGTACATAACGGCTCCTTGCACTGCAGGTTGATTTCCATCTTTATGCAGATAACTACGTCAACTACGAAGTTTCTCTATAACAGGATTCCAAGCAGAGTTTAGCTGACAGCCGTTATGTTGATTGATGAGAGTCGCGTTGTCAGACAATCTTATTTCCACACATTCACTGATAACCGAGCTCCAAAAGTTTTATGTATTGGCCAAAATTTCTGTGCAATAATTCATGGAATGGTCTGTGGAAATACAGTGTTCGGCGATTGCGGACTTGGTGGGTTGGAGAAGGCGAGTATGCCATTGGTGTTTCACAATGCATTCCTGCACAGTTCGTGTTGTTTGCCCTATATATGATTTGCCGCATTCACATGGAATTTTGTAAACACCTGGTTTACGCAGGCCCAGGTCGTCTTTAACGGATCCCACCAGTGATGAAATTTTGGAAGGAGGGCGAAAGATGACTCTCACTTGATACTTTCTCTATATTCTGCCTATCTGTGAAGAAGTATTCCCAATAAATGGTAGATAAACAGTCGACCTGAAGGCCTCTTTCTCTTCCTTGTTCCGCCGTTTGTAGGTCTTCATCACTCTGTTCACTTGGCTAGGTGAAAAGCCATTCTTCAAAAATACTTTTTTGCAGGTGTTCCAGTTTCACTTGAAGACTGTCAGCGTCAGAGATAGTATGGGCACGGTGGATCCAGGTTTTGAGAACACCCGTTGTTTGTGCTGGATGGTGGCAACTAGTAGCTTGTAGATACAGGTCTGTATGAGTGGGCTTTCTGTACACTGAATGACCAAGAGTGCCGTCACTCTTCCGTTGCACCAAGATTTCTAAAAATGGCAGACAACCATCTTTCTCTATCTCCATGGTAAACTTTATGTTTTCATGTATGGAGTTCATGTGACGTAAAAATTCTTGGAGACGGTCCAGACCATGAGGCCGCACTATAAAAGTGTCGTCAACGTACCGCCAAAATACTGTCGGTTTAAAAGTGGCAGAGTCGAGTGCTCTCTCCTCAAAATCCTCCATTAAAAAGATTGGCCACCAGGGGAGACAAAGGACTCCCCATGGTGACACCGTCAGATTGTTCATAAAATTCGTTGTTAAATATAAAATATGTAGAGGAGAGAGTGTGTTCAAACAACACTGTAATATCTGCACCAAACATATTGCCAGTGAGGTGTAGTGAGTTCACCAGAGGCATCTTTGTGAACAGTGAAACCACATTAAGACTGACCAATAAGTCATTACTTTGCAGTTGTAGTGACTGAAGTCGACTGATAAAATCACCAGAATTCTTTATGTGATGCGCACACTTGCCTATCATTGGTTTGAGCAAAGATGCCAAGAATTTTGCTAGGTCGTAGGTGGCTGCTCCAATGTTATTCACAATTGGATGTAATGGCACATTTTCCTTGTGGATCTTAGGCAGTCCATATAGCCTAGGTGGAACTGAACTTTTTTTGTTTCAGTCTCTTGATGACCTCCTTCGGTAGAGAACTATTTGATAAAAGTCCTACTGTTTTTCGCACCACTCGGCTCGTGGGATCCTTATCGATATTGCGATACATTGAATCACATAATAAAACATTGATCTTATTAATATAGTGATCCCTTGGTATGAGGACAGTAGCGTTTTCTTTGTCAGATTTTAAGACTATTGTATCCACATCTGCTCGTAAGTTACGGAGGGCTATCCTCTCCATGGGCGAGATGTTATTCTTCATTGGTGCAACCCTGGTCAATACAGGGCAAGACTCTCGACGAACTTCCTCTGCTTCATCTGTATCAAGACGGTGTACAACTTCTTCGATCGCACTGATGAAATCCACTAGTGGTGGTGAAACACCAAAATTCAGTCCTTTTGCTAGCACAGACACAGACGCATCATCTAAAGCTTTCTCTGTCAAATAAATAACAGATCGTTAAGTTGGAACTTCCTGCTGCATCTGTTTAGAAAGTCTGTCAATCTTGCACATCACATAAAGAATTCTGGTGATTTTATCAGTCGACTTCAGTCACTACAACTGCAATGTAATGACTTATTGGTCTGTCTTGATGTGGTTTCACTGTTCACAAAGGTGCCTCTGGTGGACCCACTACGCCTCATTGATAATATGTTTGATGCAGACATTACAGCGTTGTTTGAGCACACTCTCTCCTCTACATATTTTTTATTTAACAACGAATTTTACGAACAATCTGACGGTGTCACCATGGGGAGGCCTTTGTCTCCCCTGGTGGCCAATCTTTTTATGGAGGATTTTGAGAAGAGAGCACTCAACTCTGCCACTTTTAAACCGACAGTATTTTGGCGGTATGTTGACGACACTTTTATAGTGTGGCCTCATGGTCTGGACCGTCTCCAAGAATTTTTACGTCACATGAACTCCATACATGAAAACATAAAGTTTACCATGGAGATAGAGAAAGATGGTTGTCTGCCATTTTTAGACATCTTGGTGCAACGGAAGAGTGACGGCACTCTTGGTCATTCAGTGTACAGAAAGCCCACTCATACAGACCTGTATCTACAAGCTACTAGTTGCCACCATCCAGCACAAACAACGGGTGTTCTCAAAACCTGGATCCACCGTGCCCATACTATCTCTGACGCTGACAGTCTTCAAGTGAAACTGGAACACCTGCAAAAAAGTATTTTTGAAGAATGGCTTTTCACCTAGCCAAGTGAACAGAGTGATGAAGACCTACAAACGACAGAACAAGGAAGAGGAAGAGGTCTTCAGGTCGACTGTTTATCTACCATTTATTGGGAATACTACTTCACAGATAGGCAGAATATAGAGAAAGTATCAAGTGAGAGTCATCTTTCACCCTCCTTCCAAAATTTCATCACTGGTGGGATCCGTTAAAGATGACCTGGGCCTGCGTAAACCAGGTGTTTACAAAATTCCATGTGAATGCGGCAAATCATATATAGGGCAAACAACACGAACTGTGCAGGAATGCATTGTGAAACACGAACGGCATACTCGCCTTCTCCAACCCACCAAGTCCGCAATCGCCGAACACTGTATTTCCACAGACCATTCCATGAATTATGGCACAGAAATTTTGGCCCATACATAAAACTTTTGGAGCTTGGTTATCAATGAATCTGTAGAAATAAGATTGTCTGACAATGAGACTCTCATCAATCGAGATAACGGTTATCAGCTAAACTCTGCTTGGAATCCTGTTATAGAGAAACTTCGTAGTTGACATAGTTATCTGCATAAAGATGGAAATCAACCTGACACCGATACGCCAGGCTTTCACAGTGGAGGGCGCAAGGTGCAGCGCAAGGAGCCGTTATGAACGGGCACGCTGAGCAGCGCATCCGCAATGTCACCTCAGAAGGCTTTAAATAGCAGAGCTGAGCGCGTACTACTACAGTGGCATTCACCTGAAGATGGCCAGAAGACTCTGCGCCGAAATATCGTGTCAGGATGTTACTGACATCCGGCAGTTCTCCTGTGTTTTTATGGAACAATCAGTACACCGGGAAAGCTTTAAACATCGCAAGCTACATTTTTCTTATTGCTGCAATCCCTCATATTACGTCTGCTTTTCAGACCTCAAACGTCAGAATGAGGCCTTAAACTTGATTCTTTCCTCAAAAAGCAGCACTTTTAACAAATTTGCACTTGATGGAGGAGAGTGTTACAAGCCACAAAATATTCTAAGCATCCTCTTTTAGTCTTGCTGCCAATTTTGTGTTCTCATATACAGTTGTAGCATAAACTTTCTCCTAGTATAGATAATACAGCAGCCAATAATGTTTTCAGCTACCCATGCAGAATCTGTGGTGCCAACATGTGGTACTAACTGTTTTTGTTGGACTGCGGTACACTCATAGTGAGAGTATCGATGATGTCGAGAAGCTTGTCAACAATGTGTGTGTGTGTGTGTATATGATTGTGACACAACAGCCAATCAGTTCCATACTGTGAGTGTTTTTACTATGTAAAGATACATGCATATTATACAGGGCTATTCAAAGAGCAGAAACAGATTTAAAATATTAATTGCTTCGAAACTACAAAAGATTAAAACACAATTCTAATGTTCCTTGAAAGAGGAATTCAATGTGCACACCATTTGTTTCATGACAAATATAAAAATGGTGGCTCATTTTCTGCCACACACGAAGAAGCTCGTCTCTTGATATTGAATGGACAGCTTCAACAATGGGATGTTACAGACTTTCAAGAGCATCAGTCAAACGGGGGATAAAAAGTTGCCTTTTGTGTAACTCCACGGATAAAAGTCACAAGGTGTGAGGGCTGGGAAGAGGAGTGGCACAAGATGAACTTCATTGCCAGTGACCTCTCAGGACACCAGTCCTCATACCTTGTGACTTTTATCTGTGGGGTGACGTAAAAGATCGCATTTTTATCTCATCCATGCCTGACACTCTTGAAAGTCTGCCACATCACATTGTTGAAGCTGTGAATTTCACCACAGCTGCAGGCAGACCAGCTGTTTCATGTGTGGCAGGAAATGAGCCACCATTTTTATATTTGTCTTGTAACACACGGTGCTCACATTGAATGCATAAAAATTTGAACTTTTCTCTTTCCAGGAATGTTGAACTGTGTTTCTATCTTTTGTAATTTGGAAGCAATAAATATTTGATATCTGTTACTTCTTTTTGAACAGCCCCATATTCATCTTATTGTTAATAAATATTCTGAACATGGCAGTGGCCAGCAGTTCTTAAATAAGAAAACAAGATTGTTATTTGAAAAAGTAATGATCCATTGTGAAATACAAAGAAGATTGTCATTCAGAAAGCATGCTTTGTGAAATTGGACATGGTTAATATTAAGATATCAGTGCTTGATAGAGAAGGCAATGGAAACTGGAAACAGTAAAAGAAAACGTATCTGAAAATGAATAAATGATATATAGTGCAGGGGTTCCCAACAAAATTTTCTCGAGGACCCCCTCATGGAGCATGATCGGTACCTTGTCATACCACAGTATCAAGTACCTAAAAAAGCCAAATTAAGAGTCTTTTTATATGTTTTCTATTTTTGGTACATACAAAAAATTGACATATTCATTACTGAAAAAATATTGAGCTTAAAACTTTTTCAATTTAGCCATCATTGTTATTGTTAAATTTTTGATTTTTGTTCAAAATCTTTGTCTTCAAATCTGGGTGTTTAGTATAACAGCTCCTTAAAAAAATAGCAATTGAGTATCATATGAAATATATTTAATAGATTTTTTATTCTAACAGCATCTTGCGGACCCCTCTGGCATAGCTCACGGACCCCCGGGGGTCCGCGGACCACCTGTGGGAACCACTGATATAGTGGATTCAACAGCAAAAGTGAGCATGGAAAAGACAAAAAATTGACAAGAGGAAAATCTGACTGCAATGAACTACATATATGGAGTGATTATGAACAACCAACTGTAACTCATGGATGATAAGGAAAGTGCATTTGATTTCATGAAAAAGGTTAACAGCATGGCAAATTGTTTAAAGAATCAAGTTGCAAAGACTATAGTGACACGGCAATATTCTCCAGTATTTATCAAAAATAAATTATATTGAAATTAGCAGGCATGAAAGTGATAGAAAAGAAACCTTGAGAATACAAAATTGTTAAGGCTTTCGTGGCCACTTGTTGACAAACTGCCTATTGGCTTCTGTCTCGGGTTCTTCGGCCGACGTTCATCTAATGATTTTTCTGAAGTTTCGCCAGCACGAATGGCTGGCATTGTCAAAGCTTCACCCTCCATTGCCGGTGGTGAACTGGAGGCGAGCTTGCGGCCGCAGACTATATGTACCTGGCGCGCCAACGTCCGAGGGCTTCTCCGCGGTCATTTCCGGTGCGGTTCTCCTCTTGCTACCTGCGACGGTCGTTCGCTGCAGTACGGGAAGCCAGGATCCGTTTACCTTAAGGCTTTCCTCTTTCTTGTTGAAACTGTTTGGCCGAAGAACCCGAGACAGAAGCCAATAGGCAGTAAACCTTGAGAACCTTTTCACAATCTTTGAGCGACATCATTGAATTGATTGATGCTTTGAAAGAAGATCACACATTAGAAGTAAAAGTCTAATTAAGGATTTGAAAGACAAGGATGGAATGAAGATATAAAATCCCATGCATTTCACACTGAAAAGAGAACAAGTGACAGCTACCAGGAGCAGTGGTGTTATGGATGTGGCAAACCAGGATATTTTGCCAGTCAGGAAGAAGCAGAGATTTATGGACACATGGCAGACATCATCGAGCAGGCAGCAATGTGGGCAAAGAAATCTGTTCAGTGGGTTTAACAACAACTGGTTACATAGTCGAGGTGAGCAGTATATTTCAGCAGGCATCAGCATCAAAGATGATGTAGCTACCAACAAAGTGGAACCAGCATGAGCAGCTTTGTAATGTAGGTAGAACCAATGATGCCATGTAGTAATAGTTAGTCAGGTAACAGCTTACACACTGATTTTGGATAATGGTTGCACAGATCACATTATTAATCATGAAAATTATTTAAGTGTAAAACTCTAAAGCAGCCTGAAAATGTAAGAAATGGAGATGGGCCAGAAAAATAGGAAATACAGCTTGATTACAATTAAACTTTCGTTACTTGAGCCAGTGTAGATTGAAAACTGTTTACCAGATAGGTACCCAACTTTATAGAAATGAAGTTCACACTGTGCACTGCAGGATTTATGTTGTTAGTAGTGTTAGTGTCTTGACTCACTGTTAGGTGCTGGTACTGGTATGGCAACATAGGGTTGAAACACAAGCATTATGTTACAAACAGTCAACATGGGCCTGGACAAGATGAGCAGGGTTTTACTCATAAAGTTGTTTTATCAAAAACAACAACAACAGGGTTGCTGCTCTTTGTGAGTAATCATGCATTAAATGAATAGAGAGAGAGGTATTCTTTCTCCACCAGGGTTGAAGAACATATTTGGTAGTTTAAATTAACTAGTGATATGGGAATTGCTCTTAGGAGATGCTGATGGCCCACTGCCGCACATAATATTGAAGAAATTACTGTTGCCGTGGCTGAGAATGTTAAACACCATGTGCAAGATTCACACAGTGCATGAGCTGCATCACAGCAGTCAAAGATTCCATGGTCCACCAGTCGAAATGTGCTGCAAACAATTGTGAAAGAGAATCTCTAAAGCAGCTCCAGGCTGTTGTGGATGCAGATGTTTGGCACACTGAGTAATGTTTGTAACCTGGAACATAATTGTGGTATGCAATTAACAAATGTTGCTCTCATATGTGGAAATTAAAATGTGTTTCTTTCAGTAGTTCTTTTGGTATTTTTCTTCCCATGCCCTTACAAATGTTTCCACAAAGTTGCATTATCCAATGATCACTCATTTTTCATAGGGGCTCTCTCAAATAGCAAAACTTTAATTGTAGCCACCCTGCATAATTAATTATTTTCATATTTGTAATGACATGGTTCCAACTGAAATGAAAGATGTATTTCATGTGAAAGGCATGGAGAGAAATTTGATCAGTTATACTGAAATAACACAGTTCTGCAACATAAAAATTGTTTCAAATTTACTAAGTGATTCTTATAATGTTTTCAATGCTGATTTTGGGAAAAATAATGAAAAAGTTCCATCATGTACAGTTATTTCAGAAGTTGCTTGTCTAGTTTTAGATTTTTTTCAATATTTCAGCACTCTAGTGAGTTTGAATTTTGGTTTTTAGGATCTCCATAAACTGCCATTTAGTCGTTTTTATACTAGATATATGTAAAATAAAGAGTAATTAGGAGAAACAAGCACTATTTTTATGTCAGTGCCTGTCTGTCGCACTGTCCGTTCCCCTGCCATCACCAAGCAGTGAGCTTCTGCTATTGTCCAGTTCACGGTACCTCTTCAATCTGTGATGTTCACATGTTGCTGTTACTAGTGCTTTAAAGTAGTGACTGTTTTCTTGTATTGTGAAATTGTTTTATGGACAATGGCTACCAGAGGATGTATAAACTCTGTAGTTGCTTCTGCTACATTTGTGGTAACTATACCATTAAAAAGCAACAAAGAAACATTTCCAATTTTGTTTAAAAATATATTTCACCTATTTTAATATAAAGTTAGGTGGTCAAGATAAGCCTTGGGCCCCATACAAAGTTTGTTCAGTGTGTGTTGAAGAACTAAGGCAATGGCTTCAACGTAAAAAGCAGCTCTTACATTTTGGAATACCAATGGTTTGGAGGGAGCCGAAAAATCATAGTGATGACTGCTATTTTTGTTCTAGCAATGTGCGAGGTTTTAATTTGAAAAACAAAAAGGATATTTCTTACCCTAACATTCTATCAACCATTCGCCCTATTTCTCATGGACCTGAAGTACCAATACCCTCTCCTTCAGATTCTTTGGATGATATAGATCATCATGAGCCATTGGCTTGGGAAGGTGATAGTGAAGAAGACAGAGATTGCTACAATTCTGGCACAACCGATCCCATTCCATTCTCACAATCTGAACTGAATGATTTAGTTAGAGACCTAGGCCTTTCTAAAGAATCAACAGAGGTTTTAGGATCTAGATCGAAAGATAAACATATGTTGGCTCCGGGTACATCCTGTTCTTGGTATCGATCGAGGTAAAAGAAGTTTGCATCTCTCTTCTCTCAAGAACGTGACCTGGTGTTTTGCAGTGATGTTCCTGGACTTATGGCACATTTCAAAATGGAATATGCTCCTGATGAGTGGAGACCTTTCCTGATTCTTCAAAAAGAAGCCTTAAAGCAGTACTTCTAAACAATGGCAATAAGTATGCTTCTATACCAGTTGGACATTTGGTTCACTTAAATGAATGTTACAAAAACCTTGAACTGGTTTTAAGCAAACTCTGCTATTCAGACCAAAAATGGACACTATGAGGTGATTTAACAGAGATTTCAATGCTGCTTGGTCAACAAAATGGCTACACAAAGTTCCCTTGCTTTCTCTGTGAATGGGACAGTACAGACAGAAAGCAACGATACATAAAAAAAAAGCTTGACCCTTGAGAAAAACCTTGCAGGTAGGTGTTACAAATGTTGAGAGGAAAAGCCTTGTGGATCCCAAAAAGATGTTACTTCCACCATTTCACATTACGTTGGGGCTGATGAAACAATTTGTTAAGGCATTGACAAAAGAAGGGGAGTGTTTCACATAACTTTGTGGACAGTTTCCTGATTTATCCGAATTCTAAGCTAAAGGAAGAAATCTTTGTCAGACCAGACATTAGAAAACTAATGACATATCCCAACTTTATGGACAAAATGGAAACAA
Source organism: Schistocerca nitens (assembly GCF_023898315.1). NCBI lineage: Eukaryota > Metazoa > Arthropoda > Insecta > Orthoptera > Acrididae > Schistocerca > Schistocerca nitens. The sequence continues at coordinate 16,558,521 of NC_064624.1, read as the reverse complement.
AAGAAAAGGCAGCATGGACATCTTTTAATTTATGTTGTTACCAGTTTCCAAGGAAACAAAAGATATCCAAACTACAAGACAATTGTCACAGACATGCTTGACAACTTTAAGAAGCTGGGCTGTAACATGAGCATTAAAGTTCATTTTCTCCACTCACATCTTGAATACTTTCCTGCAAACCTTGGTGCTGTAAGTGAAGAGCAGGGCGAAAGATTCCACCAAGACATCAAAGAAATGGAAAGAAATATCAAGGAAGATGGAACATCAACGTGATAGCAGACTACTGCTGGATGATAAAAAGAGATGATCCTCAACGAGTCCACAACCGGAAAAGCAATAAAAGAAGCTTTGACAAAAAGCAAAAGCATTATTATAAGGACTTATGAGCTTAAAGAGAATTGGAAGTGTACTGGAAACTTAGTTTAGAACAAGATTCATAAATAAAATAAATTTTTATAACGTTGGAAAAAATGTGATAATTGCTCGAATTTTGTTATTATACCCAAAAATACTCCCTTTTTTGTGAGAAAACTTGACATGATAGAAAAAATTGATTGCATTTTTGAAATCAGCACTGAACAGTACACAAAAGTCAGTTATCAAATTTCAAACAACTTTCAAAAAATATTCTTTTTGCAGACCTGTGTAATAGAAAAATATAAAATTGTATCTGTAGGCAATAACTCAAAATATTTTGAAATGACAAGAACTTACTTGTGATTGCTTTGAAAGAAGATAGGCTGCTGTGTAAAATGACATGTAAAATTTTAAGAAAAAGATAAATATAAATAATGTGAGTAGTAGGATAGTGTGTTGGTAACCAACCTCATTGCACCAATGCACCAAATTCAGTGTTATACATGCTAATGTCCAATCCCAGCCAGCTCATCTCCATGAGTTCTGTCACTTCCAAGACATAGACATCATTTAATACTTCTGTCAGAGACCTAGCTAAAACTAAGTAGTCCCAAAAGTAGGGTGAATCTAGAGGGCTACATCTTTTTTAGACAAAACACATGACGGGCTGGAGTATGTACATCCTGCTTTATCACTGACTATGCTAGCCACATCCAACAGTAATGAAGATAACCAAGTGGAATATATGTTCACTGAGACCAATTCCCTTAACAGAAAGTTCCTGAGATGTGTCCTCTACAAATCTCCTAAAGTAGGCAGGTTGGCCTGCTTCAAAACTGCTCTTTCAAGCCTTGAATCAACACATGAACATATAATTATAGCTGAGAATGGAAAATCCACAATGGAATGATGCAATATGATGAAGAGGGTAGTTGCTGCTCACCATATACCGGAAATTCTGAGTTACAGGTAGGCACAACAAAAACACTGTCAGTAAGTGAGCTTTTGGCTAACAGTACCTTTGTTGGTAACAGACAAAATGCAACTCACACACACATGGCCACGGTCTCTGGCTGCTGAGGCCAGATTGCAAACTGCAGTGCACGATGGGAGAAGCAAGGCTGAGGCAATGGTGAGAAGGGTGAGGGACAGCAGGGTAGGGGTTGGGGATGGTAAGGTGCTGCCTGTGCGAGCATACAGGCAGGGACAAGGTGGAGAGAAGGTGCAGTTGGGAGGTTATATGGAGGGCTGGAGGGGGAGGGGGGGGGGGGAGTAGAGGACAAGAAGACAAGTAAGAAGACTGTGGGTGCATTGGTGGAGTAGAGGGCTGTGTAGTGCTGGAATGGGAACAGGGAAGGGGCTAGATGGATAAAGGCAATGACTAATGCACATTGAAGTCAGGAGGGTTGCAATAACATAGGATATATTGCAGGAAGAGTTCCCACCTGTGCAGTTCTGAAAAGCTGGTGTTGGTGGAAAGAATGCAGATGGCACAGGCTGTGAAATTGTCATTGAAATGAAGAATGTCATGCTGGGTAGTGTGCTCAGCAATAGGGTGGTCCAGTTGCTCTTTGGTCACAGTTTGTCAGTGGCCATTCATGTGGACAGACAACTTGGTAGTCATGCCTACGTAGAATGCAGCACAGTGGTTGCAGCTTAGTTTGTAGATCGCATGAGCGGTTTTGCAGGTAGCCTGCCTTTGACCAGATAGGAGATTCTTGTGACTGGACTGGAGTAGGTGGTGGTATGAGGATGTATGAGACAGATTTTGCATCATGGTCTATTACAAGGATACGAGGCAAGGGGACGGGTGCCGAGGTTGTGTAGGGATGGACAAGGATATTGTGTAGGTTCATGGTACAGAGGAATACCACTGTGAGAGGGATGGGAAGGATAGTGGGTAGGTCATTCCTCATTTCAGGGCACACAGAGAAGTAGTCAGAAAGCTGGCAGAGAATGTGATTCAGTTGCTCCAGTCCTGAGTGGCACTAAGTCATGAGTGGAATGCTTCTCTGTGACCATGGTGGGGCTTTGGGAGATGGTGGCTGATAGGAGAGATAAGCATGGGTATCTATTTTTGTACAAGGTTGAGAGGGTAATTACAGTCTGTGAAGGCCTCAGTGTGACCCTCAGTATATTTTGAGAGTAACCACTTGTCACTGCAGAATTTTATAAAACCTCTTCTCTATCTGTAAAATTCTCCTGCTATGCAATCCCAAATTCCTGGGTCCCCTATCACAAACTGAAGCTCTTGCCCTCCATGAACTAGAGCAACATCCACAATGCCACCTCAAAAAACTCTCCATCCTGTTCACTTCCTACACCTACCTTGGACTACCACTATTCACCACCTCTACAACAATCTCCAAACTTCCCCCACGTGCCCTCATAGTTGAAAAACTCTACATTGCAAATCTACTACCCATACCCCACCCTCAAAAACTTCCTCCCAGGATCATACAGAAGCCAGAACCTAGCCAGACCTGAAAAACAGTCATGAACCTTTCTTCCAAAAGTCTTAGACCCACAGAAGTATCCATCCTTTCCCAAGGCTTCACCTATTGCACAATTCCCAAATTCAATCATGCAGAACTTGTTAAGGACCTTCTCTCCTTTTCCTAGTTGCTACAGTGTAAACACTTTTTCCCACCAACCCTACCAATCAGCCTCAACTAAAGGCCAATGTTAAGCTGTGCCTGACTCATGTCACTCCTCCATCCAACCATGATCCACCTCCACTACCCTGCAAATCACCCCCTGTTAATTTTCTAGAATTTCTTAATCTGGATCCTTGCCTCACCATTATTCCCTAAATCCCTCAGCATTCAAACTAACCTTACATCTGCAGAGAGAACAGCAATCCACCACCTAAACACGAATTCCAATCTTATACTCCCACCTTCTGACAAAGGTCCCACTACTGTCATTTTAAACTGCAAGGATTACCTGATATAAGGATTCTGCCAGTTGTCAGACCCATCCAACTACAAACCTCACCACAGGATCTCCAGTTGCTCCTCAAATTCTTAGGCCCATCCCAGAACATCTCCTCGGAGTCCATCTCTCCCCTCACCCCTACCATACACACCTGCTGCACTCCTACCCTCTATGTGCTTCCCAACCAGCCACAATGCCTCATTGTGGCTGGTTACTGTGCCCCCAATAACAGAATCTCTGCTCTTGTAGACCAACACCTTCAGAATGTCACCCAAAACCTACCCGTTTATGGAAAAGACAACAACGATTTTCTCCAGTGACTCTTCACAGTTCCTGTCCGTTTACCACATGGTGACCTGCTCATCACTACTGATGCAACTTTCCTTTACAGTAACATCCCTAATGCCCATGGTATTTCCCAAACTGAAAACTATCTTTCCTTATGCCTGATGGATTCCAAACCTACAACCTCCTTCCTAGTCGCCATGACCAACTATATCCTCACCCACAGTTACTTCTCCATTGAATGCATTACCTGAGGCAAATCTGGTATATGGCTATGGGAACCTACCCTACACTGTCCTATGCCAACCAACCTATTTATGGGTCATCAAGAGGATTCCCTCCTAAACACCTGGAATCTCTAACCCCTCACCTGGTTCAGATTCACCGTTGATATTTTTGTGATATAGATCGAGGGTGAGGGCATTCTACCCACATTCCTTCAGAACTTAAACATGTTCTACATCATTTGCTTCACCTGGTCTACTCAATTTAACAAGTCACCTTTCTCAATGTTGACTTCCACCTCAAACATAGCTACATCAGTATCTATGTCCATATCAAACCCACCAACCATCAGCAAAACCTGCCCTTCAACAGCTGCCACCTGTTCCGTAGCATGAAGTCCCTTCAGTACAGCCTAGCCACTCACAGCCATCGCATCTGTAGTTATGAGCTGTCCCTCTCAAAATATACTGGAGGTTGATCACTGTACAACTTTACATAACTGAAGTTAGTTATGAAAAATCAATAAATCTGTTATCTAGTTGACCTTCTCAGCTCACATTCTTGCTCTGGTTTCTGACTGCTTGAACTCCCTTCTTCCCCTTTTCTCCCATTTGTTCATTTAGAGATTCATTCTCTATGGTTTTATATTCAGAATCACAAAAATGTTCACTCCCTGAATCAGTATTTTTTAGATCAATATGCCTGATGTCCTCTTCCACAATATTAGCATGTCTGGGAATGATAACTTTACTGCGAACCAGTACACTGTATCTAAATTTACTATAGCCTACTAAATTTCTCAAATTTGTTTTACAGTCCCACTTTGACAACACATGCAATAAATCAACTTCCACACAACTTTAAATTTTCAGCATTAGGTTTCTTCCCATATCTAATAAAGAGATTTCGTTTCAATAGTATTAGCTAAAGTCTGTGTTTAATGTACACATCTGTACAAATGAAATCTCCTATCTATTCTTGCTGCAGCTAATAGGCATTGTGGCATATCCAAATTGACCAGATGCAGCTTTCAGCTGTATACAGAGGGCAGCGGGGGTGGTGGGTAAGGAAAGAAGGAAAACTACTGCGAGTGTCTTGGTGGAATAGAGGTCTGTGTAGTGCTGGACTAGGCAACGACTAGTGAAGGTTGAGGAGAGGAGGGTCATGGGAACATAGGATATATTGCAGGGTGAGTTCCCATCTGCACAGTTCAGAAAATCTGGTGTTTGTGAAAGGATCCAAATGGCACAGGCTGTGAAGCAATCACTGAAATGAAGAACTTCATGCTGGGTGGCATACTCGGCAGTGGGTGGTCCAGTTCTTTCATGGCCACAGTCTGTCAGTGGTCATTCATGCAGACAGACAGCTTGTTGGTTGTCATGCCCATGTAGAATGTAGAACAGTAGTTACAGCTTAGCTTGTAGATCACATGACTGGTTTCACAGGTAGCCCTGCCTTTGATGGGATAGGCAATGCTTGCAAACGGACTGGCGTAAGTGGTGGTGGGAGGATGTATGGGACAGGTCTTGTTTCTAGGTCTATTGCAGGGTTGTGAGCCATGAGGCAGGTGGTTGGGAGCCAGGATTGTGTAGGGAAGGACAAGGATATTGTGTAGGTTCAGTAGGCAACAGAATACCACTTTGAGAGGTGTGGGAAGGATAGTGGGTATGACATTCCCCAGTTCAGGGCATGGCGAGAATAGTAAAAACCCTGGTGGAGAATATGACTCAATTGCTCTGGGCCTGGATGGCGCTAAGTCATGAGGGGAATGCTCCTCTGTGGCCTGAGGTGAGAGTTTGTGAGGTAGTGGATGACTGGAGATATAAGGCATGGGAGATATATTTTTGTACAAGGTTGGGAAGGGAGAAACGGTCTGTGAATGCTGCAGTGAAAGCTTCGGTATATTTCAAAAGGGATCGCTCATCACTACAGGTGTGATGGCCATGAGTGGCTAGTCTGCATTGAAGCGACTTCTGGGTATGGAGTGGGTGACAGCTGTTGAAGTCGAGATATTGCTAACTGTTGGTACATTTGATATGGATAGAGGTCCTGATATAGCCATCTTTGAGGTGGAGGTCAACATTGAGGAAGATGGTTTGATGGGCTGAGTGAAGTGAATGTAGGTGGTGTTGAGGCTCTGGAGGAACCATATAACAAAGATATCATCAGCGAATCTGAACCAGGTGAGGGTTTAGGGATTCTGGGTGTTAGGAAGGATTCCTCTTGATGACCCATGAATAGATTGGTTGGCATAGGATGGCGTCATGCAGGTGCCCTTAACCATACCCCGGATTTGTTTGTAGGTAATGCCTTCAAAGGAGAAGTACTTGTGTTGAGGATATATTGGTCATGATGACTATGAAGGAGTTTGTAGGTTTAGAATCCATTGGGAATTTTGAAGGTAGTGTTCAATAGTGGTAAGACCATGGACGTTAGGGATATTACTGTAAAGCAAAGATGCATCAGTAGTGACAAGCAGGACACCATGTGGTAAAGGAAGAGGAACTGTGGAGAGTACGTGGGGTGAATGATTGATATCTTTTATATGGGAGGGTATCTTGCAGGTAATAGGCTGAAGGTGTTTGTTTATAAGAGCAGAGATTCTCTCAGTGGTGGCACACAAAAGTTTCTTGACTGAAAACTTTGTAGGAGTTGAAAGATAAACAACACAAACAAAATGGGCAAAGAAGGAACCTATAGAAACCTAAGTGTGATGAGAACTAAACTAGGGGATGACATGCATCAAAATGAAATCAGAGTAGAAAAAATTGCAAAATATAATGGGGCATAGACATTAACAGTTTGATACTAAATTTATATTGGCTCGAGGATGGTATTTATTAGTTCAGGAAGGGAAGGAGAAGCCTACCATTTCATCCAAAAACAAACTGAGGAGGATTCTTAAAAAAAAATCAGTGTATGCAAAAAAATTCAAAACTAAGCTAGGCATGGTACTGGCATAATGTTGACCTTTTACATCACCTAACCAAGTTTTAGCAAATGTTGACTACTGCTGTGTGTATGTACACTCCAAATCACAAGGTTCTTGCAAAATATAATACATGTGTTCTTACAGTCACATAATTTCTCTCTAGTTTCTCGGCTCTCTTTCCACAGCAAGCAGTTAATGAAAATGTAATACACTGGTTGCTTTAAATGATGTTACTCATTGTTGTAACAATATTTACTGGTGGTAATATTGTTGAAGCTAGATTCCATTGTCATCAAACACCTGCAGCTTACTTTTAGACAATTGTTCACTTCACACATGTGCAGAAGCAGAATGGATGATGATTCTTGTCATTCTGAAAATGGCATACAGTTCAAAGAATGTTCTGATGGAACAAAATCCCAATTCAAGAAGAACTGAAACACAAAGAAAATAGTGTAAAAAGGAACCTACTATTAAATGCAATCATGGACTTGATGTTTCACCTCCAAAAGCTAAGAGAATTAAGAAATTCAGAGTTCCTGAACTCTGCTATGAAAATATTTCTCACTTTCGTCATCACATGAGATCATTGCATAAAATGTATCAAGGTAAGCTCCTATTTAAGTTTCTTAGTATTTCTTCACCTCAGCACAGTGTAGTAGACACTTAAAATACAAAAATCAAGAAAACAGTGACAGTATCGTATATCATTAGAAAAAGGGATTGTGAAGTAGTGCCTGCTTGTGCTGTCACTTTCCAAAGAGTATCTGGCATGTCAAAGGATATATTGTTCTCTCTGGCAGGCAAGTTCCATGAACATGGAATGTTGCAAAAGGAAAGGAGAGGAGAGGAGGCAACAGAACAGGAAAGGATAATAAAGAGATAACTATTGTCATTAAGAATGATACAAAAAATATAAACACAGAGAGAGCCACCATGGAATGGGAGATCTATGGGAAGTTATTTACCTTCAGATCTCACAGTCAATAAAATGTTCAAGAGATTCTGTGAGGAAAGAACAGATTTAGGACTAAACAATGCTCCTTATCAAAATAAAAGCAACATTTCAGTCTAACATTCAGGACACCTGATACCAATACCTGATCCACTTGTAAGGTTTGTTTAATGGAAATAAATGTGGAAACATGTCTGCAGAAGAAGAATGTACTACATATGAGACAGATTACATAAAATTCATGCACAAAGATAATGCAAGTGTCAGTAAAGATTTGATTTGACATGCAGCAAAAGCAGTCAATTGTAAAACTATCAGTGACATTTTCTATGCAAGACAAGAATGATTATACAATCTGTGCATAATGATCCATACTAAGGAGCAGAAAAGGAAAATTATTGTTTTCTACACCTTGTTGGAGACAGAATCCTCAAGAGGATCCAATCAAGTTGCTTCAGCTTTGCTGAACTTCCTTTTTGACCTAGATAAAAACAATTGGCATTAATACTATACATCTACTCTCAGATTCTTGCAGCAGCCAAAATAAAAACAGTTGTATGATGGTGATGCTTACAGCATTCTTGAAAAAGAGCACAAATTCGTTAATATTCATCACTTCTTCCTTGTTCATGGCCATAGCTACATGCCTAAAGAGCAAGTGTTTGGCAGAATTGAGAAGTCTTACAGAAAAAAACCATTTTGTCTTCTAAAAAATAATATGATATTTCAGAAGAGCATGGTCCTCTCAAAATTCTAAACAAGGAATGGACTGTTAAAAATCTAAAAGATAGTGCACAGAAAGAACTAAATCCAACCCACCATTAAAATTGGACAGACAGCATCACACCTCTTACAAAAGAGCAAAGAAAATTGTTATTGTGTCAGTAGGAGATGCATACTCTAGAGATTCAGTACAAGTTGACATCCTGAGATGAAAGAAACCATGCCATCCAACAGTACTAACATCCCCCCTTTTACCAAAACAAAATACGGTACGCAAAGAAAAGAAGAAAGATCTGTGTACCTTCCTAAATTATTTTGAAATTCCAAATGATGCAAAAGAGTTTTACAAAGACGTCCAAGACAAATCATGTATAGACGTAAGAAAGAAAACAAGACAACAAAAAGTGTAATTGTAACATGCAATACTTTTGTGTTATTCATTTCACACTTCATGTAGTATTCATAATAATGATAGAAGCTAAACAACTGTGTTAAAAGAGTAATCATTGCTATTACTATATTATACCACTGTATTTCTATTATTACTTTTGCATTCTCAGTAAAGTAAAAAACTCTAAATTTAAAAAAAAAATTATGCTGTATATATTAATATATGCAAAATATACATTTTACAACAATGCAGACATATATAAAACACTACAGCATATGAAAAAATTAGTTGTGGAAAAAATACACAGAACTGAAGTCAGCAACATAACTATCAGCAATAATTATACGCATTTATCAACTTTTGAAAAAAATTGGAAAAATCACACCTTCATATATAGTTATAAAGATTACATTTTAATGTATTTCATTACTACACTTTAGTAATTTAAATGAGATCTAATAGTCATGTAAAAATTCGAATTCTCAAACATATCTAACTAGGTGATAACAGAAAAATTCATTTAATGAAATACTGTATCTGTTGCATTTATAAAGTTATGTAAAACACTCCTCAGTTATGGACAAGAGAATGGGCCCTTTAGAGTTTTATATGAAAATTAAAGTGCTAAGGGAATGTTTATCTTACTGCACCTACTTAACTTGTCTCCTTTAACAGAAAGTATTTGTATGAGTTGCTTGAAAGAAAAATCTACACCAGAATAGAACATAAAAACAATAGTTTCAATATCCTAAATCTCCATATATGTCCATATACTAGATACACTACTTGCAATGAACCAACACTTATAACATCTTGAATGTTGCAGAAATAAATATGATAAATAAATTTAAATTCTATGAAAGTCTGAATTGTAAATTAAAAGCAAAATTTAAGCAAATTAAAAGAAAAATATTTTGATACTTTCCAGAATACCACTCAAAAAAATTATTTTGATGTAACAGCAAGTTATTAGGATATTTTAAACACATTTAAGAAAAAGATGTAAACTGTTGAAAACACTTCTTAGTATTTTCTTGTATTTATTTTAATAGCAAAATTGCATTATGTGAAACAATTCTTTTAATTCAGAGAGGATTATACTTGTTCTTTGTCAGACAGTGCCTCCAGATATCTATGGTTGAACTACAGCATTTGAAACAGCCTTACGTATCCTTTGTTTTCAGTATGTGCTAATACACTTAAAAAATACAGCAAAATAAATATACCTGATATGGATGTTTCTCTTGTGCAGAAGTAGTTTTTGTCACTGGGTTCACTACAGAAAATCTCTGTTGCAGTGTCTGATTTATGTGTTCTTTACAAAGGAGAGGGGATGGCCACTGTTGCTGAAACAAGAAGAATATAGAAGTACATTGCTATGGAAAAAGTGTGACAGTGTTGCATATTTTTATCACACAGAATACAAATGCTCTTCAAATTACCAAGATAAACAAACAATAAAATTCCAGGTAAATAATTACTCTCTAGTCTGGTATTCTATTTCAGCTTCCCCAATTCTTCATTGCTACCAACACAAGTCTCCAAGACTATAAAAGCTTTTCTTAAGCCATAACATGCACCTCAAAACTTTATTATTCTATTTTTTCAAGATTTTTTGACATTAATGTGATACCCTGATTGACTGATTAAAAATCAACAGTTGTGAAATCACTATCTCAGTACAAAAACTATAGTGTGTCCCATTTTTGGGACACTGGCAAAATTAACTATCAAAAAGAACAGTATTAATGTCAATGCAGAAAACTGTACAAAACATCAAGAGCAAGATAAAAACACTGTAATATTACTGAGTATCTATTCAGTATGAAATGAAACAAAACACATAATGTATACCAAAATTGCACACATTTTTGTAGTTTATTTCCAGTATGCACATTTGCTATGTGTTATACTTGTCACAATAAAGTGGTATCTTGGGTATAGTTATACATCTTTGCTCACCCATACTCCCATCACTTTGCTTCATTGCTTTTTGGTGTTGATCCTGTTTTCTTTGAACGGTACATCTATATTCTCTCTTGGACATCCAAAAGTGAGAGCTCCTCTTTTGGGTTAGCAATCTGATATGCACACCGTATGTTTACTATCCAGATATTAATGATCTGGATGATTGACAGCCACCACCATGTCTTTGATCTTATCCTAGTCCTATAAAATGATATCCACATCTCCAGTAGATCAACACCTGTTCCCTGTACATTACTCTCACGGAGAAGCTTATGGCTTATGATACCCACTAAGATGTAGTATGCCTACAAAGAATTTTAGCTCTTCTTTGGCTAGGAGAAAATTTATATTGTTCTGTTAGCAAACATAGATTTTGCTTTTTTCTGTAACAATATTCATTAGTCCCTCAAGGAAAAAATCCTCAAACACCTGTCACACTGTATTATTTGCTAAATATTCTGCAACATGGTGATTTTTTGTGTTTTCCCGTCTATGTCCTAATGCTTCTCTTTGCTTAGCTTCGTGTGAAGTTGGTAACATAAGCTTCGTCCTTCCCATTCCTTCTGGTTATAAGTTCTGAATTACCTGCGACATATTGTACAATATAGTCACTGATTAGTGGATTTTCTTTGGTGTCTCTTTCATCTGTCACTTTATTTATGTTGGGTGGAATAATCACTAATTTTAAGTTATCAGCATAGTCTTCATTCACTTCATACCTCTCCAGTTACTCTAACACTCCTTCAATCATAAGACCATGCAGCATGCCTTTATTCAATTTAAATAATAAACTGTGAAAGGGAATATTTCATTTTACTACCTGACCCTAGAGAAAATCTCATAAAACATGAAGAAAGCAGCTCTCAATAATATAAATAGTAATTTTTGTATATAAGATGTGTACAAACAGGCACATCTACAGCGGAGAGTCATTGTTGCATAACTGGGCCGCATAAAATAAACTGATATTGCACTTACTTCTGGAAATCTGAGATATACTGAATGTTACATGGACATCTGTATGTTCATATCAAAAACACGCAGAAAACTAAATCACAATTCACTCTTGTACAGAAACTACCATCAGACATACAGAACAGTGAAGTGCAAATATATAAAAAGAGGCAAATTAATTCCTTTCCCAAAAATAAGCTAATTAGAGAAAAATTATTTCTTTTCAATTTCCAGGTATTACAGCAGTCAGTTCAACATTTAGGTGCAACAATCAAAGCAAAAAGTTTGATTGGTTATGTAGAAATCAATAAAATATTTGCATCCCAAAAACAGAGAGAATGGATTAACTGTATCCAAATACACTGCTGTCAAAAAATGAATGACTCCAATTCCTTGGTAGTGAGTAACATTATAATGGGAAAATCCATCTGCATAAGAAGCAAAGTATCTGAAGATAATGTATCAACAAATTAACAAAAGGATCTATACTGCATATTCGACAAATAGTTCTGTTAGTCCAATATCTTGAAGAAGGAAATGCTACTTCAGAAGGGAGCTCTTCGGAGAGACTTTCCTTTACTGACTAAAAAAATTTCTGAGGGAGACAACAACATGACTGGATGACATTGGTGTGTTCTGTATTGTAGACACAAATAGTCTCCACAGTTGTGATGCGGGAACAATCAAGCTTCTTTTCCTCACAATACAGCTAATGGAAATGGTTAAAAGAGTAATACTCGAAAGTGATTATTGAGGTACACTGTGGTGCATTTGCTGTGTGTTTCTACAACAGTAACTTAGGATTATGTTGCCAAATTCAGACACTTATGATGATTCAATGCAAGATACTTGATAATGGGAAGAGGGTCCATGACTATGGTACCATCACTAGAGATTCCAACAACTGGTACTGAAGGACACCTTCACTGACATGAAACAATTTACAGGACAAGGAACACGATAGGATCAAGATTAACACTACTGTTGGCCTTAGACTAGAGCATGGTTTTTGCAAAATCAGTAAATCTTGAAAATACAACGGGAAGTTTGAGTAAACTATTTTATTCATGTAGGTGTGACATACAATCTAATATTTTATCCTCCTACATAATCTTCTCTTTCTCAAAACAAAACAAATCTCAAAACTCATTGCAGCAGCATCCCAGAGAGCTCACACTTACAAAATAAGATGGAGGAGAATAAGACCTGCTGTAATAATATAGCCTTCTTCAGAAGTCATACACACTAATAAATGAACAATGTCTTAGCCCAGCGTCAAGACCAATAAAATAACTTCAACAGTCATAAGCCTGTTTCGAACATAAGTAAAATTACATATGGCAATGTATGTCCTCCGCCACTACCTCTGTTACACTGGGCGCACGGTCGTCAAATGTGCTGCACCCCGTGCACCATAGGTGGTGCACACCACAGTGAGGTACGTAGCATGATTTATCAGGCAAATTATATGCTCTAATAGATTATAGGGCTAATTCTACCAGCCAACCATAGTCGTTTTTACATAGCCACACTACCAATGATTGACATTATTTCTACAACTAGCACCCTAGTACATGAGTGGACTTGACACACCCACTGGGCTGAGACATTCTTCATTTATTAGTGTGTATGACTTCTGAAGAAGGCTATATTATTATAGCAGAAACCATGGTCAACATTTAAAATAAACAGAATTTACTGTAACTGTGGGCTGTTTTTCATTTGAGATGATCAGTAACTAAGGTTAGGCTGAAAGTACCTGCTCATTCATCACTCAGCTCTTACAGAGTAGTTATTTGTTAGCCATCACCTAATTTCTCACTTTTATTCAATGAGAAACCTATTTTTCTTTTGTCAAGAACAACATAACTTTTTTATCACTTGGGGTAATTACTTTTACTGAACTAGAATAAAATTCGACACTTCTTGACTCTACAGACCTGCTACACACTTCCAATAAATTCATGCAATGATTATGGAATACATCTGTTCACACACACACACACACACACACACACACACACACACACACACACACACACACACAGACACAGAAGAGAGGGGGAGGGGGGCGGCACTGCTCTTAATGATATGAAACTGTTGTTATCAAACATACCTTGTGTTCCACTTCCTCTTGCATGTTTGTGGTTCCTGGTGGTGCACCAAGTACTGATAAACCCTGTTGCAACAGTTGTTGCAAAGGCACACGCTGAACTGGAGCAGATTCAGTTACATTCCCATAACTGAACGTCTGGTGTTTTCTCTGCAGTAACAGATGTTGGTAATAGTCTATCAATAATACAGTTACAAATAGATAACTGTGAAAGAAATCTGTGTTCTCTAGCTTTCATTTTAATTTACTAACATTTTGTGGTGAAAGTTTTAAGATAAAAACAACAAGTTATTTCAACTATTTTGAACAGTTACTGAAAGTTGTGCATGAGGATGACCTACCAGTGTCCCAAACAATTAGATCTGCATTACACTTATGCCACAAGTCTTTCCCAGCTTCTCAGGCCCTACCAAGTCTTTCCCAGCTTCTCAGGCCCTACCAGAAAAATGCATCACATACAAGTTCCTGGTGTATTCTAGCCCACGGAACTCAAACACTGACTTCAGAGCATGTCCAATTACTTCTGATTTTGCACCTTGTTATACAAAGTGTGACTGAATAGATAACAGCATGTATCTTTAAAATCAATATGCTTCTAGCATTTCTTATTTAGGAAGAATAAATTTCAGATTCCTACAATGTCAAATAAGGTAAGTGAAACTCAGAGACAAATTATGTAAGATCAAATGGAATTACAGAAGTGTTATAAGAGGTACAGCAAAAAGTGAAGACCAGGGACAGGGCAGGGAAGTAATTCAGATGTACTCTTTACAGTACAGCAGAAAATAAAAACAATACTTTAAATATCAAAGAACTATCAGACAGAAAAGCAGGACTTGTTTCAAAACTGAAAATATTCCATAGAAACCATTCAAGTTTATGTACCAACATCTTCAATACTGGTGAGGTGTCCAAAGACCTATACAAAACTAAAGGAAATTCAGTCACAAACTTCTAAGTGGTGGAAGGATATTTAATGTTAAAATAGGGGAAGGGTGGGGGGATGAAATAAGTCCTCAGTGGATAGCTTCAGATATAACAGCCATGACAGAGGTCATACATCAGCAGTATAATTTGCTGAGAACAATAACACATGTCCTACCAGAAATATTTGAGAATAAAAGAAGTACAGAATGCATTTGACATGGACAAAACAAAACTAAAACTGAAATTTACCATATTTTACCGAACAAAAAAGAGCTAGAACATAGATGTGATTGTCCTAAATTACTTTTGAATTGAAATTGATTAGTTTATAATCAGTTACAAACTAAAATTAGAAAGCTAAAAACAAACATATTCTTCAGACTGGCAAGCAGAAAAGTAGTTCAATAGAATTTATTTTGAATGATAAACTGATCACACAATCAAGTTGAGATAACCTCAGAGGTGCAGCCCTTCATCAAATATGATCACTGCAAGAAAACATTCAGATTCTTGGCAACCTGCCAAAAAGAGCATAAAGGAAGAGTTAGAGCTAGAAACTCAAAAAAGATTAATGTTAATTTTGAAATGGGCATTCTAAACACAGAATGGCCGAGACTGGTACACTTAATCATGTCATAGGGAAGATGGGCTACTACCCATGCAAGAAACAAAATTTGGGGAGGCAAATATAGTGTTCTTCAAAAGACTTCACAGTGCTGAAAGAAAAATCAGGAATCTGAGTGGGGAATGAAAAACACACACCTATTTGCTTAGGTAGAACATTCATAGTAAAGAAGAGACTCGAGAATGGAATAACAGAAGTAAAAAGTAAGAGAGAAATAATCTCAACGTTGACCATAAGAAGTGAATAAAAAGTACACAATAACAAATGGACATGCACTGATAATGACAAGAACAAGAAGGATAAAAAATTAGTAATAAATTTCTGGGAGTAGTTAGACGATACACTGAAAAACACATGCATGGACATGTAAAGATACTCATATGTATTTATAATGCACAGATTGAATGGGAGAACCAACATAAGGGAATTGAAAAGGCAAGACGACTACATAAGAGCAAAAACGACAACAACAACAACAATAATAATAATAATAATAATAATAATAATAGTAATAATAATTAATTCTATGCACAATTGGAAAGCCCCAGGAAAAGATAAAATAGCGAAGTTCTGGCTACATAAGTTCACCTCAACACATTCACATGTAACTAAATTATTTAACAGTTACATTGCAGACCCATACACATTCCCTGATACACTTACACATGGAATAACTTATCTGAAACCTAAAGATCAAGCAGACACAGCAAACCCAGCTAAATATCGCCCCATAACATGCCTACCAACAATATACAAAATATTAACTTCAGTCATTACACAGAAATTAATGACACATACAACACAGAACAAAATTATAAATGAAGAACAAAAAGGCTGTTGCAAAGGAGCACGAGGATGTAAAGAGCAACTGATAATAGATGCAGAGGTGACATATCAAGCTAAAACTAAACAAAGGTCGCTACACTACGCATACAATGATTACGAAAATACTACAAATATTGGAAATATACAAAGTAGATCCTAAATTGATACAGTTCCTAAACATAGTAATGAAAAATTGGAAAACCATACTTAATATCCAAACAAATTCAAATAATATCACATCACAACCAATACAGATTAAGCGTAGAATATACCAAGGAGACTCATTAAGTCCTTTCTGGTTCTGCCTTGCTCTGAACCCACTATCCTACATGCTAAACAATACAAATTATGGATACAATATTACTGGAACATACCAACAAAAAAAAACCCATTTGCTATACATGGATGATCTAAAACTACTGGCAGCAACAAATCAACAACTCAACTAATTACTAAAGATAACAGAAGTATTCAGTAATGATATAAATAAGGCTTTTGGAACAGACAAATGTAAGAAAAATAGCATTGTCAAGGGAAAACACACGAAACAAGAAGATTACATATTGGATAACCACAGCGACTGCATAGAAGCGATGGAAAAAACAGATGCCTATAAATATCTAGGATACAGACAAAAAATAGGAATAGATAATACAAATATTAAAGAAGAACTAAAAGAAAAATATAGACAAAGACTAACAAAAATACTGAAAACAGAATTGACAGCAATAAACAAGACAAAAGCTATAAATACTTATGCTATACCAATATTGACCTACTCATTTGGAGTAGTGAAATGGAGTAACACAGACCTAGAAGCACTCAATATACTTACATGATCACAATGCCACAAATATAGAATACATCACATACATTCAGCAACAGAAAGATTTACATTAAGCAGAAAGGAAGGAGGAAGAGGATTTATCGACATAAAAAACCTACATTATGGACAGGTAGACAATTTAAGAAAATTCTTTATACAACAAGCAGAAACTAGCAAAATACACAAAGCAATCACTCATATAAATACATCGGCTACACCACTGCAATTTCATAACCACTTCTACAACCCTTTAGATCACATAACATCAACAGATACGAAGAAAGTAAATTGGAAAAAGGAAACACTACATGGCAAGCACCCGTATCATCTAACACAGCCACACATCGATCAAGACGCATCCAACACATGGCTAAGAAAAGGCAATATATACAGTGAGATGGTAGGATTCATGATTGCAATACAGGATCAAACAATAAACACCAGATATTACAGCAAGCATATTATTAAAGATCCCAATACCACAACAGATAAATGCAGACTTTGCAAACAACAAATAGAAACAGTAGACCACACCACAAGAGGTTGTACAACACTAGCAAATACAGAATACCCCAGAAGACATGACAATGTAGCAAAAATAATACATCAACAGCTTGCCATACAACATAAACTAATAAAACAACTCGTTCCCACATACAAGTATGCACCACAAAATGTACTGGAGAATGATGAATACAAATTATACGGGAACAGAACCATTATAACAGATAAAACAACACCACATAACAAACCTGACATCATACTCACCAATAACAAGTAGAAATTAACACTACTAATCAAAATATCCATACACAATACAACAAATATACAGAAGAAAACAGGAGAAAAAAATTGCAAAATACATCCAACTGGCTGAGGAAGTCAAGGACATGTGGCATCAGGATAAAGATGACATTATACCAATTATACTATCAACTACAGGAGTCATACCACACAATATCCACCAGTACATCAACGCAATATGGCTCTGAGCACTATGGGACTTAACAGCTGTGGTCATCAGTCCCCCAGAACTTAGAACTACTTAAACCTAACTAATCTAAGGACATCACACACATCCATGCCCGAGGCAAGATTCGAACCTGCGACTGTAGCAATCACGCGGTTCTGGACTGCGCGCCTAGAACCGCGAGACCACCGCGGCCGGCTCAACACAATACAGCTACATCCAAACATATATACAACTACAGAAATCTGTAATAATTGATACATGTTCAATTACCCGAAAGTTCCTAAATGCAGTGTAACATATACCGTACAGTTGAAAGGGAGTCATGCTTGATCAAGGTCTGCGTCACTTTCCATTTTTAAACAGACATAACGTCTGAGAAAGGAAAGAAGTAATAATAATAATAATAATAATAATAATAAGTTTATAGCAGCCAAATAGTCATACAAGTTCAAAGTATAATGATGATAAAACACGAAATTAGAAATTTTACATGTTGTAGTTTGCATAGTCACTTACTGAATATGTCCTTTTGGCAAAGATCTATATATGGTAACATTTGGTATTTGATGACAGTTTAGACTCGCACATTGCATTTGGTTCATGGTATGATGTGTAGTTGCTAATAAGGTGGAAGAAACAATGGACTGCCATTCTGGTGAACAGGTGTCTCATTTCAAAGTACTCCTTTGTCTGTGTTCAGTCAATCATGGCACCTGTGCTGAAAAATTCTGGAGGTATATCTTATCTTCCTTCCTTCAATGTTTTTCATAGATTTTCCAAAGCACTGGTGTTGGGCAGCATCAGATTGCCCATAGGTCTTCCATGAGGAAGGGATCACTTGCCAGCAGATACAGAAGTCTGGATTTTGTTGTGTGGTATGCTCCAATTGCTTTCTTTATCTAGTTCATCTTTACTCCTTCTAGCATCGTTAGGCTTTTACTGTGAGATGTGATCTGATAATTTCTACACCATAATGGGGAGATTTTGGCTCTGACAGCAATGGTGCTGTCTCTAGGCTGAGGGATCTAATGTATTCTATTTCATGGATTGCCATTATTGCTTGCACTGCTTTCTCCACTACATGCTTTCTGAAACATTTTGCAGTTATTTCTATTGTGACATTTATGTATTTGAAGTCTAGTACTATTTTCAGTTTTCTCTCCCATATGAAGATCTCGGCTGATACTCTTCCTCGATTTCTGAGCACCATCATTTCTGTTTGCGACACATTTATTTTGAGGCTGTGTTCAATGCATCAATCTTTCATATTATTTATTGCTTGTTGTAACTCTTCATTGTCCTTTGGCCCTATTACAATACTGTCTGCAAACACATATGACATTACACCCTACCTTTGAGGTATTCATACAATCTCTTCTGCTGCAAAGATAAATAACAGAGGACTCAGTGGGTCTCCCTGAAGCACTCCATTTGATTGAGGTATGAGCTCTGAGAGGGCAAGGTTGTCTGAAATCATTATTTTGGTCCATCACAGTTTGCACTTATGATTCGTGTCCATATTTTGTTTTCATTTAGGGCTTCCTCTAGTTTTTTGGCCACTAATTTTGTTTATAAAATGAAATCCTTTTTGAAGTCTAAAAATACTACACAAAACTTTTCTCCGTCTCCAAGGGCTTCCAATACACTCTTTAAGAGTTCTATCACAGTCAAAGTTCATCTTCCTTTCCTGAATCCTGTTTGGCTTTCAAGGAGGTGTTCGTTGATTGATTGCTTTATTTTTTTCTGTTACTATTTTTGTGAATACTTTGAAACATGAGTTTTCGAGGGTCCTTGGGGACTCTTTTACCTTTATATAGCACTTTTGTTATTTTCTGTCTCCACTGTTCTGGAATGGAGGATGTTTCTGTGCACTTACTGTAGAGTTTTTTTTTTTTCCAAATTGGCGTTAATATTTGGACAGTGTGTTTTAAATATTCCCTATAAAGTCCATCAGAACCTGCAGCATTTTTTGTTCTTTTGCTGTTAATGACATCTTTGAGCTCCATTCCGTAGTTGTTTGTGGCATTGTCTTCTGTCTGTCTTCTGGTCTGTCTTTTAGTCCTTCCTTGTTCACTATATTGTTGAAACGTGTCTCCCATTCTTTCAAATTGATGTAATGTGTTTCAAGTCCTTTTCTGGGGCATAATGTAGGGGTCTCTTGTGGCTTCCTCCACTAGCTTCCTTCCTTCTCTTGCCTAGAACATTCTCCTTTTCTTTAAGAGTTTTCTTGTTGATATATCATTTTTCAGCATAAGTCCTGAGGAGTGTAGTGTTTTCTGTGCACCTTTTCAGTTGACTTAGGCTTTGCAGCATATCTTTTCTTAGCCTGTAACATCCTGCACGGAACCAATTTTTTTCATCCATCTTTTGTATCTGGGATTGGCGGCTTGTCTTAGGAGTTCTCCTATTGCTCCTCTTTCTTCCTCTAGTCATGAACTGTCTATTAGCATTTCAATTTGTTTTATGTCACCTGATTTTGCTTCCACTTTCCCAATATCTACTGTTCTTGAAAGTGTTTCTTCCTCTTTTTCTCGTGCTTCTCGCCACTCTCCTTGGATATTTATTTCCAGAGGGATACATTTCAAAGTGGTGTGTAGTCTGCAGTTTAGAGAGGTGATATATTGTGTCTGTTTGGTCCCCTTACGAATGTGATGTCTGTTGTGCTCTTGCCATTGTGAGAAATATATGTAGAGATGTTAGGATTGTTTAATAGGATAAAGCCTTCTTTCTGCAACTTGTCCAATATTATTTTTGCTTTGTAGTTTTGTTATGTCCATTCTGCAGTTTAAGTCTCCAGCAATAATTAATGAGTTATTGTGCTTACTATGAGTGATCAGGGGCCCTATTTCATCTAGTACATCACAGGCTGTTTTATTCAGTTGGAAGTATGCTGATATTGTTGTAATGTGTTTTATTTCTATCAGGACTGTACGTTCCTGTCTGATAGTTACAGTTATTGGTATTAATTCTGGTTTTATGAGGACAATTATTCCTCCACTGGGTCTTCCTCTGTTGATTTGTTTTGCATGGACATGAGTGCAGTAAAATTCTGGTTATTGCCAGTTTTTGGTTAAAAATGTGTGTTAGGATTGCTATGCCATAGCCCTTTGAGCTATGTCCATTGCACTTTCTATATTCCATAGGAGGATCTTTAAGGTTCCTACTGCTCCAACTTCTTTACATTTTCTTGGGTGGTGTTCTTGTGTCTCATGGAAGAGAGATCCTGGCATTTTCTTGGAAAAAAATGGGGAAAATGAAAGTCTCTGACAGTGATACCTGTTGGCCAAAATCCATCTTTATTTGCCAACTGTGAAAGGGGATGCCGACTTTCAAGGATTTCATATTACTGTTGTTGGGCAGTTCTTCAAATTTTACATTTTCCTTCATTCCTTTCTTATTGAGAAATTGTTTTATTTAATCATGTGTTCTCTCACATTTGTACTGTCCTACGTAGAGCAGGGCCATCATATCTGCAGTTTGTAGATCACCATCTCATGGTCCAACATCAGTCAGTGTCTCATGCTGTTTAGCTGGTCTCCTCTCTCTTTTATGGTAACTTCAGTGTTGTTCATTTACTTTCACTTCTGATCTTGATATTGTGTCATGTCTCATGTTGTAGGTATTTCATCTTCTTTTGTTAGAAACACATTTTTGGCTTCCCTCTTCATGGTGTTGGGTCTTTTATGTCTTTTGGTGTCTTCTATGTTGTACTCACAATTTCTTTCTTTATCAAAATCTTTACACTGTGTGTGATGTTCATCATCATGAGGCTTACCTTTTGCATGACTTTTTCTGTAATTTTTGCCTCTAATATTGTGTCATAGTCAAGAGGCTAATGGTTGTAGTTACAAGTGGTATATCCAGGTGATGGTGGCACTCTGTTTCTTGAACTGGGTCAACAGGTGGCACCACTTGTCCCATAACGTTGTTGTCCAAGCCCTCTGTGTGAGGGCTGTCGTAGCTACAAGTAGTCCTGCTAGGTGTCGATATTTGATGGTTGCCACTCTCAATTTCTTGTACTGCATCAACAGATGGTACCACTTGTCCACTGTGGTCCTCTCCCTCTGTCTGGAGGTTGCTAACATCACTTTCAGAGATAACGGAAAGTGAGTTTATTATCACACAGAAACATTCTCTCGAGGCACTCACCACCTTTAAGATGTCATCATTTGTCTCTTTCTTGAGGTACTCTCTGATTTCCACTTTATTTATCAAACTTTGTAGACCACACTTAACAGGTCTGTCTACTACAACCACCACATTACCCATCAATATCACAAGCAAAAATGAGGAACAGTTAATAGAATTGTATTGATAACACAAAATTACACTGATGCCAACATGTTTCAGTGCCAAACAAAGTGATAATAAAACACGGGCAATACACCATTGGGGTATTGCGAATTGTGTGAATTGTGTTTTATTCATCTCATGATGTATATTTGCAATCCATTTGGTTTGCATACAGGAGACATGTCAAAAATTTATAATACAGTTACAATGATTTTTACATTAATAAATAATAGCACTACAATAAATAACAACACGATAAGGATATTTCTTGAAATATGTAAAACATTATATCCAACTCAAATTTCCAGTTTGTCCTACATGAATTCATCCACTGAGTAATAATGCTTCCAGTATCTCATATACTGTAGCTTCCTTTTAAGTGGACCTAAATACATCTGCACCAACTTGTTCCCTTTTAATTTATTACAAATTTTCATTCACATATATTGAGGTCCCTGGACATAAAGTCTGAGGTGGTGGGTATAAAATTTCTTTGTTTCTAATGTCATGTAAATGGACAAAATGGTTTCCCTCAAATAATTCATGTCTGGTGTACAAAAATATAATAATCTCATATATGTATAAGGATGGCAGAGTTAATATTTTAAGTTTTCTAAATAATCGTTGACATGGTTCTTTGCGATTTGCAGTGCACATATTTTGAATGTTTTTTTCTGTATTTTTAGTATCCGCACCATATCGAGTTACCCCAAAAAACAATACCATGCCTAATAATGGATTCAAAGCAGCTTTTACATGCTACTTTTCATGTGCCCATGTCAGTTTCAGTTGATAATATTTGCATTGTAAATTCAAAGCTGCTCAGTTTGTTTGCTAGGTATTCCATGTGTATACGTCAGCTCAAATTTCTATGTACAGTTAAACCTCAGGATTTGACTGAGTCAACTTCTTCTATATCTTGGCTGTTGTGTAAAATCTTAATCTGCTTGCATTTTGACTGTTTGGTTTTGAACTGTGAGTCTTACATATATTTAGTTTCAACCCATGTAGCTAAAACCTAGTTTCTAAGGCACTGAGGGTACTCATCATGGATTTGGGAATTTTTTTTTTCTGAATCCTGATCTTCAACTAAGACAGAAGTATCACCTGTGAACAGAACTGATAGGGAGCTGATATGTAATGTAAGTCATTAGCATAGCAGAGAAATAGAACTGGGCCTCATATGGAGCCTTGTGGGAAAACCCTGAGATTATTTTTTTTTCCAGTTAGAACAATAATATGCACCATTTAAAGAGATGCTAACTGTTTGCTTTCTGTTTGATAAGTAGGATTTAAGCCATTGTATGGCACTTCTGCTGATGCCATATTTTTCAAGTTTATAAACAAGCAATGCATGGTTTACAGAATCAAATGCCTTTGTGAGATCCCAGAAAATTCCTGCCACGTTATTTCCAGATTAAACATGCAGCAATCAATTAGAGATTCACTAAAAAGATGATAAACACCAAGGTTAGCAATAAAACAAGAACAGAATCATTACTATCTCACAGAAGAGCCATTTAATTCTGAACTGGAACAGACAACTGTTAGGGTACATCACTACTAGTGATTGGCTACAAGGTATTATCAAAACTACTTCTGAAGAAAGTAGAAGAAAATATAAAAAGTATAGTTGGACATTATCAGTTGGTCTTTAGGAAGGGAAGAGGAAGCTCACAACAGATCTGTACTCTGATACTAAAAGAACAAAAGGATGGTAACTTTGATATAGCGGCTCTTTGACAGATCCTGAACAACAGAGAACTATATGGGACTACAAGAAAACCAGTAACAGGAACATGACAGACACAGAGGAAGGTCAAGTAGGCAAGGGCAAAATACGCAAGAGTGCTGCAGGAATCAAGACTAGTTTCAAAACGGGAGCTGAACTATCACCAATTTCATTCATCACAGTAAAGGACAAATTAATTAAACAGTGGGGAGCACTAAATGATGAAACTGGAAAACCAAATATTAACAGTGAGAATACAAAGGACAAACGGGCTTAACTGGACTCCTCTGTCTTTGCAGATGACATAGTGATAATGAGACAGAAAAAGATACAAAGCATAGCTAGACAAATTAGGCTTGATAGCCAGATGGGTGGAACTGAAGATTGTCTATAAGACAGAAACTGGTTAGCACTAAGAGCTAGAAAACACTGAAAGGCACTGTGCAGAGGGTTAATAAATTTAAGTACCTTGGACAATATATAAAAGAAACAATAAGGAGAAATGAGGGAATTACACAGGATAAAGATAAGGTCAGCCTTATATGTTACAAGAGGCATATACAGTAGAAACATAATGTCTATGATCACAACCACCATGCACTACAAGACAATGATGGTGAATGCAGCTCTGTATGTGGGTGAGACAATAGCACTATGTAGACCAGATGTGGCACAACTAGACTAAGATTAGAAAGAAATTCTCAGAAAAATACTAGGTCCTAAAAGAGGTTGTGAAAGATGAATGTGACAATGTAGGGAAGAACTCTACTGGAGTGTGATAACTATCAGGAGAAATCAGAAAGGACTTGAGCATGGAGATCTACTGGTAGGACGAGAGGAAAGACAGAAAGCAAGTGGATGCAGGGAAGTGAGGATCAAAGTGGAAGAGAGAACAGCTTACGTTCTCACCAATATGCCAGATATGAATGACAGAGAAGGATATAGAGAAATGTTGGTTTATGCAGATATTGTGTATCAAGAGAGGCAAAGAGATTGAAATAGAAGTGTGAGTTATTGTTTTTATGCCTTACAGCCAGACTTGTGTCTACATTTTTTCCCCTAACCATGTAGAATATTCTCCACATCTGTTGAATAATTTGTCACTTCTTTCCTAGAAAATAGTGATTCATCATGACTCTTGCAGCAGACAGAGACTCGATCATTGTTGGACTACAACATATACCATACAGAGTGGAAGGTCTCTGCCACCTATCTAAAAGTAGCACAGTGGAAGGAGCCAGTCTTGTATTTTTGGATTTTTTAGTTTTTTCAGTGATAACACGTACTTCAGTACCTTAAAGATCACATAGAGTTCTGCATTAAACACAGTATTGGCTGTGAAGTTGAAACCTGAAGATGTGGCAGGGAAGACTTCTGAACAACCTAGAGTGTCTCCTTTTTTTGAGCCATTCATGTACTTTGTGATAACGCTGCCATATATATCTGAACTATTTCAAAAAGAAGATTTAAAAGCTATATTCTAGGCATGATGGTATGCTAACTGTTTGCCACTCCATTCTGATATCCAAAGATGTCTTAGTCAGGGAATGACACAGCAGTCAGTCAGTCAGTAGCATGTTTTTCTCTAAACAGGTTCATACTGGCCTGCACTGTTATAACATGGACACAACAGGAAGCATACAGTCTCAATAATTTGTATTTCATAATACCCAGTATTTAAAATGTTTATAATGATAAATACAGAAATACACTGTAAACATCATTAGAACAATAGCAATTTAAGTAAAATATTTTTTAAAAATGACATCAGTTTTGCTCATATAAAAACCATTCTCTGGAATATAAGCACATTTATAGGTTTAGAGTGTCACCCAACATCCAATGGCGCCAGGAATAGTTTGTGAATCAAGCAGGGACACAAATGTCAACTGCTGGATAGTGTGCAGAAACTATGGGTTAAGTGGAAGAGGATCTATGCTCTCTTCTGCATGGTGCCAATAGAGCACACAGTAAATGAAAACATCACAAAAGTTCATAATAATTTATTATAACACAAAACTATAACTGCAGGAGAAGTGCCTGATCTCAATGAACTACTTGGAAGTACTTTAGCTTTTAACTACTTCTGTTTTAATGATTGAATATGTTCTCAAAAAGATAGTTTGGGAGTGGAAAAATTCCTAGTTGGCACCTTTGTAAACACTCTAGTTAATTATGTTGAACTAGAATTTTTCAAAGACAATCCTGAAATTCCATTATTATAAAATATATGTTGACACTGTTGCTTTTTAATGGCTCCAAAGAAGAAATAAATTCACTTACTGTTATTTAAAATAACATTCACCCTAAGATTTTCTTCACTGTAGAACATGGGAACCACAGAAGTATAAATTTTTTAGCACTCACCATTTCAGCTTGTGACAGAAAGCATTTCTTTGCCATCTATAGAAAGCCAACTGCAACAGATGTCATCATTAAAAATACTCCTTATGCCCGATGAAGTTCAAACAGAAATAACAATACCCAAACATTTTGTTAAGGTCAACAATTTTAATACCAATGAAGTTGGTTTATTATTGAGTAAGTTATAACAGTCACATGATTCTCTGGAAATCATCAATCGAAAATGTTACTAAAATGACCTATATGGTAAATATTTCTGAGAAAATAAATCATTTACTTAAATTCTGTGAACTGACTATAGCTTTCACTACTGATAATCTCTTACAGAACTGGCTTGTTGTGGTCACACAAATGGACGCAACTGGAGCTGGCACACTGAGACATCTTCCGACTGATGCCACTGGCAGCCCTTTGAAGCTCACCACCAACCACAAGTGTGACCCAATCAGCAACCCCCAAGCTTCCGCCAATGAGATAGTCTTCTGTGTTGTGACAAATGGCAGCCATAAGCAGTAACAGAGTGCATGCTCAGCATTTGCATATGACAATTATAGTATGGAGTGCCAGGGTTGCAGTTCACAGTAGAGATCAGCCTGCAAGACAATCTAAACGTGGAGTCACCAATAGCCTTCACACAAAGGGACAAGTGTTTACTACAATGATTGACACTGTGATGCCCAGGACGAGCATTGCCTTGTTGACATTGTATTCAGTAATGCACATGTTGACAGGCCACTACTTTGTTGTATCTGTCTGCAAACACATACAAAGAGTTGCTGTACATGTTGAGTACTGCAGCACAATAAAGTGTATGTTTCTGTGTCTCTAATTTGTCTGCACTGTAATAGTTCCTCCATCCACCTCTGAGCACCTAAACCTAACACGATGTGTGTGAGCCATTCTAACCAGACAATCCACACACATCAAGGGCTCAAGCACACTGTTGCTAATTGTGACAGTAGTTATTTAAATTCTGGTATTTATAAAATTTTGTGTGATGATTCTGATAAAGAATACATTGGACAGATGAGCCATAATTTCTCCACTCAGTTCAGAGAGCATACATCAGACACTACCCTGGTAAATCATTATATGGCCAGTATGTAACCCAAAGTAATCATTCCAAAGAGTCCATTCATTCTCCATAGTGCTCCTAAAGAATTAACAAATGCATTTGAAGATATAGAAATTTATGTACATGATAAAAATAAGCTATTATC
This sequence comes from Schistocerca nitens, assembly GCF_023898315.1. Taxonomy (NCBI): domain Eukaryota; kingdom Metazoa; phylum Arthropoda; class Insecta; order Orthoptera; family Acrididae; genus Schistocerca; species Schistocerca nitens. The sequence goes on along the minus strand of NC_064624.1, from coordinate 16,530,896 downwards.
TTTACTAAATGAGCAATTAGAGTTTAGAGAAATGTTTTTTTTTTTTTTTCATCTCTTTCATGATTCATTATAGAAGATGCCTGCTCTTTTGTTTCTTGTTTTTTATTATAGATACCCCTTTTTAAAAGTTTCTAAAGTTATATTCTTCACTTATGCCATTTCCATTAATATTTTTATCATCTTTTACAAATTTTATCTTAAATCACTAATTATTTCATCCAATGGCATTCTATTAAGCAGTATTACTATTACAACTATATTTGTGAGTTTTATATCTGTGGATACTAAGTTTTAGGTCTATTATTTTGTGACCAACACCATCAGGCAACAGTCTCCAACCTTCATGTCTCTGTGGTGCCACACAATGTTCCACTAGTAATCACAGCAAAACTCAATGCAGCATACGTGTAACTGCAGCCACATCCAAAGTTACATTTGCCTTGTTGGTGATCCATCATGATGTATATATTGCCATAATTACTAGCAGCATCTAACACACACATCACTTGATCTTTGCGTCTGCCCTTCCATGTCAACATGTAGCTGTGGCCAGCGGTACTTTTGTCTCTGGTACTACTGTCTGGCTGCCTCACAATATTTCTCAATGTTCCACGGCATCAGCATCTGCTGAGTTTATTGTGCTGTGGTTTTGTTCTATATCTCAATGACAAGAACACAGACTGCATACAGAGGATAGTCTTCATTCTCAGTAATGATTTCCATTGGTTTACTACTTGTAATTTTATATAATGTACTCTGATAAACTGTGTTCTGAAGCACTTATGATTTGTTATATTTGGCTTATATTATACCTTTTATGTTTTATTTTTTGCTGCTGCTTTGTATGCACATTACTTTTGTAATGTTTTTAGTTATTTTAGTAACTTGTGAGAGATGTGCATGGGAGCCAGCCAGAGCCAGTGCAAGACAATATAAAGATTATTTGCCTGCCAGGGGTCACTAGCTTCCTGCCACAGATGACTGAGGTGTCACCCATGGTCAGTAGCCTCTGATTGGATGCCTAGAGCTTCTGAAGGGCACACTACTTGAATGAGATGCATGCCATACCCATAGTAACGTAGGTGTAGTACAATGTGGGTTACAACGTCTACTGTATGCCTTACTGGCTGCTATTGACATTATGCAGAATGCAGTGCTTGGAGCTTCTCCCACTTAACCTAGAGTCTCTCCACACTATTCAGCAGTTGACAATCATGTCTCAACAGAAGTTACCTGATCCATTCGTCACATATGCTTGCCACCATTGGGAACATTTCTGCTTTTAATTGTTCTTACATTTAAATGCTTCAGTTTGCAAAACTTCTTGTTAGACAAATCTCTAAATGAACTTATATTTCAGAGGATGTTCTGAAGGTGGTCTTGAAAATTTACTGAAACTGGTCATCGTCTAAATAAGCATGGAAAACTGGTACAAGCCGACCTCAGCGAAGATCAGTTTGGATTCCGCAGAAATGTTGGAACACGTGAGGCAATACTGACCCTACGACTTATCTTAGAAAATAGATTAAGGAAAGGCAAACCTACATTTCTAGCATTTGTAGACTTAGAGAAAGCTTTTGACAATGTTGACTGGAATACTCTCTTTCAAATTCTGAAGGTGACAGGGGTAAAATACAGGGAGCAAAAGGCTATTTACAATTTGTACAGAAACCGGTGACCAGGGGCATGAAAAGGAAACAAAAGAAAAATTTGGAGTGGGTATTAAAGTCGATGGAGGAGAAATAAAAACTTTAAGGTTCGCCGATGACATTGTAATTCTGTCAGAGACAGCAAAGGACTTGGAAGAGCAGTTGAACGGAATGGACAGTGTCTTGAAAGGAGGATATAAGATGAGCATCAACAAAAGCAAAACGAGGATAATGGAATGTAGTCGAATTAAGTCGGGTGATGCTGAGGGAATTAGATTAGGAAATGAGACACTTAAATTAGTAATTGGAGTTTTGCTATTTGGGAAGCAAAATAACTGATGATGGTCGAAGTAGAGAGGATATAAAATGTAGACTGGCAATGGCTAGGAAAGCGTTTCTGAAGAAGAGAAATTTGTTAACATCGAGTATAGATTTAAGTGTCAGGAAGTCGTTTCTGAAAGTATTTGTATGGAGTGTAGCCATGTATGGAAGTGAAACATGGACGATAAATAGTTTGGACAAGAAGAGAATAGAAACTTTCGAAATGTGGTGCTACAGAAGAATGGCTCTGAGCACTATGGGACTCAACTGCTGAGGTCATTAGTCCCCTAGAACTTAGAACTAGTTAAACCTAACTAACCTAAGGACATCACAAACATCCATGCCCGAGGCAGGATTCGAACCTGCGACCGTAGCGGTCTTGCGGTTCCAGACTGCAGCGCCTTTAACCGCAGGCCACTTCAGCCGGCCGCTACAGAAGAATGCTGAAGATTAGATGGGTAGATCACATAACTAATCCGGAGGTATTGAATAGATTTGGGAGAAGAGGAATTTGTGGCACAACTTGACAAGAAGAAGGGACCGGTTGGTAGGACATGTTCTGAGGCATCAAGGGATCACAAATTTAGCATTAGAGGGCAGCGTGGAGGGTAAAAATCGTAGAGGGAGGCCAAGAGATGAATACACTATGCAGATTCAGAAGGATGTAGGTTGCAGTAGGTACTGGGAGATGAAGAAGCTTGCACAGGATAGAGTAGCATGGAGAGCTGCATTAAACCAGTCTCAGGACTGAAGACAACAACAACAACAACAACAACATATGATCAAGACTGTTTTAATTTTTTTACAAAGTAAATACATTAACATGTTAAAAAAGATATTAAAAAACTACAGTGACACCTCATGACATCTGTGAGTCTGTGGGAAATGATGTGATTTTGATTCATATGCATGTAAAGTAAAAGCACACACACCATTTAAAAGATAACTAACATGTGTAACCAATCACACTGTCATGACATAACCACACTGAAGTGCAAATCTGAAGGCAGTGTTATCAGGGACATACAACACTTAACACTGAAAGTACATTTTGTTTGAACATCAGTGTATAGCCTGAACAGTTGTATGAACTGATGACCCGTAGCACAACAGCCAGTGATACTAATCATTAAGCCTACTGTTTGCGCAACAGTTTGTGGCAGCACTACACTAGTAACACCCCTAGCTCTGATTCTTCAGAGAATCCAACTCTATGTATAAACCAGCTTCAGACAGATGGAGTGAAACTGGTGAAAATTGCACCAGTAGGACCCAAAACATTGTTCTCAGTGATGAAGGTAGTCAAGTTCAAAATCAAGAGGTCATGGCAAAAATTTTTAATGACCACTTTTTAAGCATTGCCAGAAAAAAAAATACAAGATAGAACGGGTATACAGAAAAGGCCATAAAATACAGAAAGATCATTTCCCAATTTTTTTAGAGCAGATAGGTTAAGCCCTCTATAACAGTACAAAAATCAAGAAGAACTGTAATCTTTTAAGAATCAGAAATTCAAATGGTGTCAATAGTATTTCCAGCAAACCGCTAAAAGATTGCCGTAATCAGTTTGGTGAAGTCCTACCTCATATATTCCTCTCTCAAACAAGGTATCTTCCCCGACAGGATGAAGCAGCTATTGTAAAGTCCCTCTACACAAAAAGGCAGTGCCCCATATGTTACATACTATAATCCTCTCTCTCTCTCTCTCTCTCTCTCTCTCTCTCTCTCTCTCTCTCTCTCCCCCCCCCCTCTCTCTCCCCCCTCTCCCCCTCTTTTAACTACATTTTCTCCAGTCCTCAAAAAATTAATACATGCTAGGATAGTCAGCCACCTGAAAAGCTTTGCAATAATTAGTAAAAACCAGTTTGGATTCATAGAAGGTACCTCCACAAACAAATCTATATTTTCATCTACCAATAACATTTTGGAATGTCTTGACAGGAAGACATTGCCTATCAGCATATTTAGCCACCTGTCTAAGGCCTTCGCCTGTGTCAATCATAGAATGCTCATAGAGAAAGCATGCCACTATGGTGACTGAGAACCAATGGGCAACTGGCTCCAATCCTATCTAGAGGGCAGTCAACAGAAAATAGCATAGACGGTAACAATACACACACAGGAGTGGTACAGTCCAACTGGGGAACAATTCATTATGAAGTTCCACAAGATTCTGTCCTTGTCCCCTACCGAGCAAGGTGGCGCAGTGGTTAGCACACTGGACTCGCATTCGGGAGGACGACGGTTCAATCCTGTGTCTGGCCATCCTGATTTAGGTTTTCCGTGATTTCCTAAATAGCTTCAGGTAAATGCCCGGATGGTGCCTTTGAAAGGGGTGGCCGAATTCCCCCCCCCCCCCCATCCTTCCCTCTTCCAATGAGACCGATGACCTCATGTTTGGTCTCTTCCCCAAACAACCCAACCCCCTTGTCCCCTGCTATTTCTCATATATAATAATGACCTATCTCTATTGTCAAACAAAGCTAGCAATTTTACTATATTTGCTGATGACACAGGTATTGTGACAGACAGTAAAACATCCACTGATCTATAGTTAAATGCCAACCAATTACTTGCAGATATTATAAACTGGTTCACAGCAAATTCTCTATCAATAAACTTCAGCAAAGTCAGTTACATTTGATTCCATTTTAATTACAAACGCACACAGGAAATAAGCACTGAACATGAGATACGAAGGCTACATTATCCAAAATAGGCACCCATATAGATAGCAAGTTTAACTGTGAACACAATATCCACTAAACCCTGAAAATCCTTAGCTCAGCAAACATTTATCTTCGAGACAATCACCAAAACCGAAGACATTTAACATCCACCTACTTTGATGACTTCCATTTACTTATTTGTTACAGAATAACTGTCTAAGTCAATTCACCAATGATGAAAATTGTCAGAAAAAGGTTGTTCAAATTTTATGTCGAGTGCCTCCAAGAACCTCATTCATAATCTTTTTTAGCAAATAGGGATACTAACTACTACCCCATAATATCTCTTTTCAATGCTGACATTCATGGTTCACAATTTTTCTCAATATGAAACAAACGAGTTGTACCATCATCATAAGAAATGTGACACACACTGTGACCTGAAAAATTTGTCTCTAGTGCAAAAAGGTGTAAAATACATGTGTACAAAATCCTCAATGTGTTTCCAAGTAATATTAAGTGTCTATGAGGTATAATGTACTGTTTAAAAGTAAGCTAAAGGAGTTGTTGCTTGAAAAAAATTTCTGTTCTTTAGATAAATTCTTCAGCAGAGATAGATAAGATTATTTCTGATGTATTTTTTTTTTTTGTATTTTGCTTTAATGTACCTTGCTGCTTTAGTTACATTAAACTGTGTTCTGTAAGTCAAGATGATGGTCTTTCTCATTTTATAAATAATTTTTAGACAATATCTGAAAATTGTATCTTTACCTCTGTTTCTCAATATAATTAGAACTTTTTGATTGTGTTTCTTTCTTATTATTTTCTAATTTGTATTCTTAATCTTTGTTTGTGGTCCTTAATCATACAAACATAATAATGTGATTAAATGTTTTGATTCATCCCACAACTATGCACTACCATGCAGAAATATCTATGAATATGTATCACAACAAATAAATAAATAAGTAAGTAAAATAATAAAGATATATCATACTCAAGTTAATTTTTAAATTCAGTAATTGTAGGCCTATAAGTTAGAGTCATATGAGAACTACCTTCCACCATCGGTTTTTCAATTGTATAAACATTTACACAATTGGTGTTGAGAAATATTTACATTTTTCTAAAAGAATAGGTTTCCTCCTGAACTGTGTCATGCAACAATATGATTTTGGGGGTATCTTCAGTAGCATATGTGGCTACTGTCTGAAAAATGGGGAACTAAGAGTTAGTACCAAAGAATAATACTAATGCTGAAATCTGACTGCATGAACAGTGAAAAAGTAGTTAGGGATAAACCTTTTTCCATTTCATTGTCTTTTGAAGTGTGTCAGTAAGGAAAAGTCTCAACAAGTGTTGAATTATTTGCAAAGTTTGTTGGCCGCCACCAAGTACTCTCATTCTCAACTACTGGAAGAATATAATTCTGGGTAATTTGTGAACCATGAATTATGCTGCCTCAAGACATACACACAGATTCTACCTTTAATACTTATTGTGTTAAACCTTTAACCTAGGATTATACCTTTTACCGAGTCAATTATGACAGTATTTTAAATTTTTAAATTTAGTCAATAATTACAACACACAGAAAACCAAATTTTCATTCCTCTGGATGCCATTAAATAAGCAATCTGCAGCTGGCACCAGGTACCATTTTAGACATTAATTAATACAGACTTGGTTGCAACCAAATTTTACAGCAACTGCGACAGTTATCTATATAGCTTTTCAAATATTGTGTACAAAAAAAAGGTCTAAACCACAACTACTTACAGCTGATGACTCTTTTCCCAATGCCTTTGTGTAGCTATCTCTCAGCATTTCACCTACAAGAAAAAAATAGACAACATAAAAAACATATTGCATTTCATCACCTCTGTAATAAGTTCAAATGACAATAAAGATCCTGTAAATATGGACAAATATAATGCGCACACAAAAAACTTATAATCGAACTGAAAAATATAAATATTTTATAAGGCAACTGTAACATATTATATCTATGTTTCCCAAATCTTTGGGGATGGTAAATCTTTCTGTTGCAGTATCATTGTGTTGAGAAAGTATGTCGTAGAAGGTGTAGGTTTTCATGTACATATTATTGCCCCTATTTGTAAATAATAGAATCTTTTTTAGTGTGAGACACATCCTAATGCCTGAAAAAAGATGTAGATGTAGATATAGAAAAATTACATTGGAATAGTCATTAAACATCACTTACAACTGAAAACAAGGGAGCCAGGTTGGGGTGGGAGCTAGATGGGGTACTTGCCTATATCTAGAATCTTGAGGGGAGGGAGGTTTATGCACTTTACATTTATTACAAAATTCTTGTGCATTTCTAAAAAATATTGTCGGCTATTTTACTATGTTGCAGATTTGGCATTATTGTTTGCAACAGAAAATGCCGTCCGTGTCATTTTTAAAATTTCTTTATATTTTTCCAGGTAGGGTAATATGAAATGGAAACTTTTCCCTGATGTTTTGTTGCTATCCCACTTGATCTTCCTCAGTTGTTATGATTTATTTCATATTTCAGATTTTTAATTTTCAGTGAGACCCCCTAACATTATAAATTGAGGAATGATATTATTTCTTCAGAGTAACTCGTTGAATATCTTATGACAAAGATGTAATTTCATATCATTCAATCAAAACGGTGGCATTCACATTCATATTAATGAAGTGTACTTAAAATATACTGGTTAAAAATGCTTCCCATTTTGGTATCAAAATAATCTACCAGAAAATATTGAGTTTATATCTATCAATCCTTTGTGGTATAATATCTTCTTAAATTCCTTTCACGTTTGTATCTTCCAATACTAGTTGAATAAGTTATATGAGGTGCTATCCAAAATTTTCTGGACTGGTGCTGCCATCTGTTGAAAACCTTAACTTCAGACTAATGGTCACCATCACCTTCGAAGTAGTTCCCATCCGTACGTACACAACAGTCCCAGCACTTCTGCCACTCGTCAAATGTTTTCTGGAAGTCCTGTTCTTTGCTTCTTAAATCCTATCTAGAGTGTCGAACCAATGGTCTTTCAACTTGAGTCTCAGTTTTGGGAATAGCGCAAAGTCGCAAGGTGCCAGATCTGGTAAGTATGGTGGGTGGGATACAACCGCCATGTTGTTTTGTGCCAAAAAGGTCCTGGTGAGCAAGGACATGTGACAGGGCACGTTGTCATTATGCAGCAACCAGTTCCCTTGATGCCAAAGTTCAGGTTCTCGTTGTCACACGTTTTCATGGAGCCGATGCAAAATATCATGGTAGTATGCTGACTTCACTGTTTGGCTGGGTGAGATGAATTCTTTGTGCAAAATTCCTTTGGGATCAAGGAAAACAATGATCATGCTCTTCACTTTGCTCTTCACTTTTTTGGGTCTTGGAGAGCCAGCACTCTTCCTCTGGGACGATTGTTGCTTTGTCTCTGGGTCATAACCATAAATCCAGCTCTCGTCGCTGGTGAGAACCCGTGACAAGAAGGTTGGATCATCGGATGTGGTCTGACAAAGGTCAGTGCACACTTCAACACGCTGTGCCTTCTGATTGGCAGTCAAGATCCTTGGCACAAATTTTGTGGCAACACAACGCATGCCCTATTCATCAGTCAACATTCACTGACATGTCCCATAACCAATACCCACTTCATCCGCAAGGTCTTGAATGATTAGATGTCGATCCGCACAAACCAATTGTTGAAGTTTGGCAACAATGAAACTTCCTGGCAGATTAAAACTGTGTGCCTGACCGAGACTCGAACTCGGGACCTTTGCCTTTCGCGGGCAAGTGCTCTACCAACTGAGCTACTGAAGCACGACTCACGCCCGGCCCTCACAGCTTTACTTCTGCCAGTATCTCGTCTCCTACCTTCACTTGCCCGCGAAAGGCAAAGGTCCCGAGTTCGAGTCTCGGTCGGGCACACAGTTTTAATCTGCCAGGAAGTTTCATATCAGCACACACTCCGCTGCAGAGTGAAAATCTCATTTTGGCAACAATGCCTGGTGTTGTGCGGCTAATGGGCCTTCCAGTGTGAGCATCATCTTTGATGTCTGTATGGCCGGCCCTGAACCGAGCATGTCATTCAAACACATGCGTATGGCTCATGCTCTGTCCCCCAAACACTTGAATCACTGCAAGGGTTTCCATAACATTTTCCCAAGATTTGCACAGAATTTGATACACACATGCTGTTCTGTTCGCGGATCCCTCATAAAATCACCACACACACCAAACACAGAGTATTACAGAAATCACTGTGGACACTCAACACGTCCTCCCAGCTGAATGCCACTCCGCACACTGATTCATCAGATATGCAACTCTCGCCACCCAGCAGTGCAAAGATCTACTCTTACTTTCCAGATGGCAGTACTAGTCCCAAAAATTTTGGATTCAACCTCATATGAAGAAAGCCAATTAGAAAGTTACCCCCTCTAAGATTAATTTCTGTGGACAGCCATACAAAGATACACAGATTTTTATTACAAAGCTGACGAAACCTAATGTACTGAAGTTTGACAAAGTAATATCAATATCTTGATACAACCACTTTATTTACAGACCTTCTATTCTGATTTGTCTGTAATGGTATGATGCTGCCTTCTATTTATATATGGAAGTGTTTTTAGCTGCCACCAGGCTTCTGGTTGTTATGCTGTTGTGCAGTTATGTCTGAAAGTGACACCAGTTAAGCACCTGCTCATGATACTGGTGTTACTACATGTCTTTTAATATTCAAGGACACTATCACTGCTGAGATGTAAAGCAAAGATACTCTACAGACACAAACAACAGTCAGGAACTTAAACTAGTCGCACACGGATAAAAATTTGAATCATCAATAAGGGTGACAGTAGCTGTTATTTAGACACAATTTAAGGAAGAGTTTGCCAGTAGACTAACACTGCCCTTTCTTTACCAGTATCGGTGTACACAGTGGACATCAGAGGGTCCCATAACGAGTTACAGGCCACAAGAGACATACAGAGGAAAATGAGAGAAATCGGAAAAATTCATCTTCTATTGTTCACCCACAGGCGACAGAGCAACTTGTAATTAATGAACAACATAAATGACAGTGTCAAGTAAATCCACTTCCAGGCTACAGCCACCTCCTTAATGCAGAATTTATGATTCACATCGCAAACAACACATAAATGAACAAAACTTTTCACAAAGCAGATATTTTACTGAAGAAAGGCATCTGACAACAGTTGACTTAGAGAGCATATACAGAAAAATGGATAATTTTTTTCCTCGAGTCATCAGTCGTCTTACTGGTTTGATGCAGTCTGCTATTAATTCCTCTCCTGCATTAACTTTTTCATCTCAGAATAGCACTTGCACCCTCTGTTCTCAAGTATTTGTTAGATATATTCAAATCTCTGTCTACCTCTAAAGTTTTTACTCTCTACAGTTCTCTCTAGTATGTTGGAGGTAATTCCCTTATGCCTTAACACATGTTTCATCACTTTGACCCTCCTTCTTGTTGCTGTTTACCATACGTTACTTCTTTCACTGATTCTGTGGAGAACCACCTCATTCCTTAACCTAGCAGTACACTTAATTTTTAGCATCCTTCTGTAGTATAACATCTGAAATGCTTCTAATCTCTTCTTTTCTGTTTTCCCACTGCCCATCATTCATTACAATACAATGCCATGCTCCAAGCTTACACACTCAGAAGTTCTACCCTCAGATTCAAGCCAAAGTTTGATGCCAGCAGACTTCTCTCGGGTAGAAATATTATAAGAAAATATCGCTAGAAAATATCGCTAGCAAAAATCTCATGTTCATTTGTTCAAAATCTTAAATCTTCACAAGGTCTTCAAAAATTGCTTAGGAATTTTGTAACACTGTTGCATGTGGAAACAAGTGTGTTTTATATACCTTTTTTAATACATAAATAAATATGTATTATATAAAGCAAAAACATTATTACCAATATTTCTGCAAGGCTCTTACTGTTTTAATTCAAATTTTTACATGATACTCTGATGAGAATTAAGATAGACATTGGCCTTATATTTCAATATATAACTATATGTGTAATATGTAAACTAGAAATATTGTTATCAGAAATCACAAAAAGTACTTGATCGATTGCAAAAATCAAACAATGGAAAATCCAGGATGGAATGTAAAAATACCAGAGAAGGAAAGTTGCTACTCACCATATAGCGGAGATGCTGAGTCACGATAGGCACAACAAAAAGATTCACACTATTATAGCTTTCGGCCATTAAGGCCAGCCAGAAGCTATAATTATGTGAATCTTTTTGTTGTGCCTATCGCGACTCAGCATCTCCACTATATGATTGATTGCAACTTTTACATGAACAGCAATCAGGAATGGAGTGGGGAAGGGTGAGGGATAGCAGGGTAGGGGTTGAGGCTGAGAACAGCACTGTCTGGTTGGGCGTGCAGACTGATGATACTGCCAGGTGCATTGATGGGAGTGGGGAGTGTAGGAAAAATGGGGAGCAGAAAAAGAGGGGAGAAGGAAGGAGACAGAATGGGTGGGTACATTGACAGAGGGCAGCAAACAATGAGGGTGAAGAGACATGAAAACAGAGGTGGTGGTAGGGAAAAGGGGGGTAGAAACTGTTGGGTGGAGTGTGCGGTGTGGGGGAGAGCAAGTTGTCATAAGTTCAGCCTGAGAACGCATTGTACAGGTAACTTCCATCCATGCAGTTCAGAGAACATGGTGGTAGTGGCAGGGTTTGAATCAAGAGGCACCAGGGTTGTGAAGCAGCCACTGAAATCATGCAAGTTATATTCAAGCTACATGTTGTGCCACATGGTGGTCTACTCCACTCTTGGCCACAGTCTGGCAGTGGCTATTCATCTTGGTGGACATCTGATTGGTAGTCATACCAATACACAAGCTGTGCAATCGTTGCAGTAGAGCTGGTGTATGACATGGCTGGCTGCACTGGTGGCCAAGACTTTGATGGGGTAAGATAACCCTGTGACAGGACTGGAATAGGAAGTGCTAGGTGGGTGGATTGGGCAAGTCTTGCACCTGAGTTGTCCAGATGGATATGATCCCTGTGCCAAGGAGTAGGGACTGGAAGTGGCACAGGGATGGACTAGGATGTTGTGGAGGTTGGGTGGGTGATGGAACACTTTAGGAGCGGTTGGAATGATCTTGTGTAGGATATCCGTCATTTCAAGGCATAATGATAGATAATCATAGCCTTGCAAAGGATGTGGTTCAGAAGTTGAAGTGTGGGATAATGTTGGGTGACATTGGGGGGCACTCTTTTGTAGCTGGCTCTTACAAGTGATGAGAGAATTGGGAGTGTGTGGGGAAATGGAAATCAAAATCTGTTTGGAGACTAGGTGTGTTAGATACTGCCTGTCTTTGAAGTCTTTGGTGAGACTTTTGGCATACTGGCAAAAGGAGTTCCTCTCACTGCAGATACACCATCCCTGGGTGACCAAACTGTATGGGAGGAATTTTTTGGTGTGAAAGAGATGGCAGCTGTGAAAATACTGATACTGTTGGTGGCTACTGGGTTTAATGTGGACAGAGTTGTGAATGGAGCCACCAGAGAGATAGAAGTCTACATCCAGGATGGTGGCAAGCGGGGTTGAGGAAGACCAGGTGAAGCAATTTGTAGTAACGATGTTGAGATTATGAAAGAATGAGGATAGAGTGTCTTGGCCCTGGGTCCAGATCATGAAGATATTATCAGTGAACCTGAACCAGAGAAGGGGTTTGGGAGGCTAGGAAGGTTTCCTCTAGATGGCCTATAAACAGGTTGGCATAGCAGGGTCCCATGTGAGAGCCCATAGCTACACCACAGACTTGTTTGTATACCTTCCCTCCAAAGGAGAAGTGTTACAATACAGTTAGGTACGTGTATGAGGAATGAAGTAGGGGGTTTGAAGTCTCAAGGACATTGGGAAAGGTAGTGTTCAATTGCACCAAGACAATGAGTACGAGGGTTTTTGGTATCTAGGGATGTGGAATCAACAGTGACCAGTAAGAAACCAGGAGGTAAAGTACTGCTTATGGTGGAGAGTTGGTATATTGTCAAGGGAGACTAGATTACCACTAACTGGTTGGCAGTGATGGTCATTAAGGGCTGAAATACTTTCAGTGGGGGCACAATAACAAGCTACAATTCGAAGTCCATGATTGTTTGTTTTCTTAATTTTGGGGAGGATGTAATAGGTGGTTGGGTGGAGTGTCATTGGGTTGAAGAGGGAAATCAGTTCACAGGAAAGTCAAACCTTTGGATAGTACTGAAACTTCTGTGGGGCTGAGTAATATTGAGGAAATGTTAACAACAGTGTTTCAGGATTGTTTAAGCTCCAGATTTGGATTTGGGGTGTTGCTAGGGAGTTTTGAGGAATGCTCCTATTTGAAAAGGTCCGCTGGGAGGGTCCAGGTTCTATGAGGGTTTCACAATGAGGAACACTGTGGATATGATAGGTGTTGGATAGTGGTGTCCCAAAATGACAACAGCATGTCAGGAGGTTTGATAACTTATGGAGGTGGTGTCTTGATTGCTATTCTAGGTGCTGGAGAGCAAGAGTTTCAATTTCAGGTATGTGATGTATGTAACAGGGACCGCACAGCAGCAGTATCTTGTGGAGGGAGCAGAGGTGATTCTGCGTTGCCTGTGTCGTGGAAGTGTGTTTTTGCAGCACCAGGCTTTGAGGGACAGGGACTGGTGGAATCTGAAAAGGTGAAGTTCCCTGCAAAAGGAGGGGTGGCATACAGAAAAAGGAAATTTTGTGCTGGGGAAATTGGAGTGGGGGAGATTCCATGTTTTAGGCAACATTTAAGGAAGAGTATGTGGAAATCGGTTTCAGCTAGGGAAAGGGATACTTTCTTGAACTGGTGCAGAATGATGGAGAAAAAGTTCACTGTAGCAGGGATGGCATTCAGGAAATGGGAAATGACATAGGAAATGGACAAATGAAGACATTACGTGGCTGTGATGGGAATTGGATAACAGAAACATATGCTTAAAAATATGTACAGGCATGCAACTACGCACACAAATAAGCAAAACAGGTATAAAGAAAGTCAAAATATGCACAAATGTGTGAAAATACAGGGTTTACTCAAAAATACTGGAAAATTCACAATTTCGTGCCAATGGTGTGTTGGAGTGAAATGGTTGGTTGGATTAAAAGAGGGGAAAAGGGACCAAACTATGAGGTCATCAGTCCTTTGTTCTGAATAAAAACAATGCAGCAAGTGTGAGACTAAAACAAACGAGACTGACAACTCAAAATGGAATGAAAGGAAAAATCACAAGAATGATGAAGGGCAACAAACATGTAAATGGACAAAAGGGGACATGAAAACCACAGAAATGCAAGAAATGGGATGAAGAGATTAAAACAACAAAGCAGATTACCATAGCTGGCTGGCCATGAGAATAAAAAAGGAGAAGCCAGCCACTCGGCAACACATTAAAACCTTCGCCCTAGAAGCACTGGGGTGGAGGACACAGAGGGACAAAGGACATGTGTTGAAACTTAGATCAAATGATAAAACCCACACTCACGAATAAAAAGTAAAACTAGATCATCCAGTGAGGTATTGTCAGATAAAATTAGCAGCAACGAGTCCGGTAACACAAGATTTTGTTGCTGAGCTGTCAAAGTGGGACAATGCACCAGAATATGGGCCACTGTCAACCGGGCACTGCACTGACACTCAGGCGGGTCTTCAAGTGCAGGAGGTAACCATAGGTCACCCAAGCATGGCCAATGAGGAGCCGGCAGAGCACAACTGATTCCCTGTGAGAGTCATGCATGGAAGTCTTCGACACATTCATAATCTCCTTAATGACACACAGTTTGTTGTGTGTACTGTGATGCCACTCTGTTCCCCAAAGCCAAAGAACCGTACAGCATAAGTCAAAACGCAGGTCAGGTTCAGAGATGCCCATCTCCAGAAGCAGTTTCCGCGTAGCTTGTTTGGCCAGCCTGCCATCAAGTACGTTCCCTGGGATGCCGATGTGTCTTGGGGTCCAAACGAACACCACTCAACGACAGTATCAGTCCATAGATGAACTCCTAGATGGATGCTACGAAAGGATGGTGGCAAGGGTGGCACTGGTTGATAGCTTTTAGGCTGCTGAAGGAGTCATTATCAGAAGAAACGATTCCCCAGGGTATGAATGGATATACTGAAGTGCACAAGAGATGGCCACCAGCTTTGCAGTGAATACACTGCATCCATCGGGCAAGGAATGCTGTTGAAAATGGCCTCTGTGGACATAGGCGAAGCCAACATGACCATCAGCCAACGAGCCATTGATGTAAACCATTTCAGAGCCCTGGAACATGTCAATGATAATAATTATGATGATGATGATGATGATGATGATGATGATGATGATGATGAGTTGGGTTGGGTTGAGGGGGCGCTAGACTTCACGGTCCTCAGTGCCCTGATGAAAAGTCAACATGAAATCTCATGGGTGTTGACAAAGGCAGTCCCCACATGCAGAGCAGTTTATAACGTACTAAAGTCTGCTGCCCTTCCCCACCAGTTTAGGGATGAGGCCTGAGAGTTCACAAAATTTCACCACTCTGTTAACACTGGTATCGGTATCTGCGAGGATGGTGGGCAGATCTCCAGCGAGATGAGGGGCTGCCCTATTATCAGTATACAGGACACACGTAGCCACAAACTTCACAGAAAGGTGGATCCTCCCCCCAGAGGAGGAAGCGATGTGTGAAAGGGCTATGCCCGATGTGGAGTCTGGTAAGTAAAACCTCCTTCCAGCGGCAAGACTGACACGAAGTCCGCCAAGCTTTTGTGGTCGGTTTGAGCAACCGCAGTTTGTTGTATGACACCTGCAACCATTCAGTGTCCCACTGAAGCATGATGCATCTGTCAGAAAATGAGATAATGGCGTGGAACAGGATGGGACATTGATGGACAGCACCATCCCAACATGCTTCCTTGGCAGCTTTATCAGCCATGTTGTTACCCTGTATCCCAACATGGCCAGGTACCCAGCAAAAGATCACCTTCTTGCCACGGTGTTGAAGCCGCTGCAAGCAGTCATAGATGAGCTGAATCAGCGGGTCTACTGGATACATTTGGTGAAGTGCGTGCAGTGCACTAAGAGAGTCGGAACAGACAAGAAAACTTGTACGGTGATGTCTGTGAACCCTCTCCAGTGTCATTAGAATACCATATAACTCCGCATCACAATTTGTAAATTGTTCTAGAAGATGCACTTTAAAAACCCTATTAGGGAAAACCACAGAACAACTGAGAGCATTCACCTGCTGGGACCCACCTGTATAAATAACGATAAAAGTATGGTACATACTTAAAACAGACGAAAACAAAGTTGTAAAAGCCATATCTGGAGTACAACTTTTCGGGTACTGTGTCAAGCTTAAAATCACTTTGGGCCTCCGAAGACACCAAGGCGGTAGTGCGTTCCATTCCTGGGTGTGTATTTTCATACCCGAGAGATCCAGATTGTTGAGGCAGGCCGTAGCACGTATACCAAATGGCTGGGTCGCTTGAGGCCAATTCCTGAACAGTCGTTCAAAGGCGGGTTGGATCACTGAATGTAATGCCAATGACTGGGGTGACCCTGAGATCTTCAGCGCCTGTCGAACCAAAAGGATATGTTGCCGAATCCAGAGTGGTGATTCACCAGCCTCTGCACACAGACACTGAACCGGGCTGGTCCAAAAGGCTCCAGCATCTAACATCTGGAGGTAGGAAGGATGGGCTGATCCATAGACCATGCTGCTACAGTCTAAGCGTGATCGAATAAATGCCCTATAAAACTGGAGGAGGTGGGACCTGTCAGCTCCCCATGTTTTTCCACCAAGGCATTTCAAAACATTCTACAACCAGAAGCCTTTTTTTTTTTTTTTTTTTGTAGGTCTTTCAGGTGTGGCAGCCATGTTAATTTCGAGTCAAATAATAAACTCAAAAGGCACACTGTGTCTTGAAAAAGTGAACTACAGTCCCCCATTGTAAGCTCTGGTTGGTTAAAACTCCGACAAGCACGATTAAAATTGACACATAGTCTTCTCAGGCGAGAACCGAAAACCAGTTGTCTGGGCCCAGGTTTCCAGCCTCCTATTGGTCAGTTGTCATTGCGTCAGCGTGATGGTAAGATTAGAGGAAGAGTAGAAGATTGCAAAGTCATCCACAAACAAAGAGCATTTCACAGGGCTCCTGACTGCAGAGGAAATGCCACTGATAGCGATGGCAAACAATGTGACACTGAGGACACTGCCCTGGGCCACACCATTCTCCTGAACATAGCAATCAGACATGGCGTCGTCAGTGCGATAACAAAAACGCCTGTCCTCGAGAAAGGATTGGATCAGAAGCGGCAGGCGTCCACGTAGTTCCTATTCAAGAAGTTGGTGATGGATGTTGTACCTCCAAGTAGTGTCATATGCTTTTTTTGAAGTCAAAAAACAGACAAACTAAATGGTTTTGGCGTAAGAAGGACTCCTGTATCGCTGTCTCCAGTAGAATTAAGTTGTCAAGAGTGGAATGGTAGCACCTGAAACCACACTGGGAGCGGCTCAGGTAACCTCGGGACTCAAGCAGCCAGATGAGGTGGCGATTGACGATGCATTCAAGAGTCTCACCCATACAACTAGTAAGGGCGACACTCCGATAACTGTTAGGGGCACTACGGTCATTACCCGGTTTCCAGAACGGAATTAAGATTGCCTCATTCCAAGTAATGGGGTACTGTCTGTCAAACCAAATCTCATTGAAATAAAAGAGGAGCTGACCTTTCGCTTCAGGGCACAGATGACGAAGCAGGGTATAATGGATCTCATCAGGTCCTGGAGCAGTGTCTCTGGCTGCAGATAAAGCTGATTCCAGTTCCCACATGGAGAATGGAAGGTTGTAGACTTCTTCATTACGCGAGAAAAAATTGAGCTTCCTTATCTCCGCAGTCGGATGGAATACCAGAACAGCAGGAGCTTGTCTGGATGACTTAGTAACAGTATAAAAGTGTTCAGCTAAAACGTGAGCCATCTCTTCTGGCGTGTCCACCAAGACCCCATTATTTGACAAGGCCATAAGAGGATGTGGACTACCCTTGCCTGAAATCCGTCATATTGATTCCCAAACGTGCACAGCGGAAGTGGACCGATTAATGGGAGTCATGAATTCCCTCCAGGAAGCCCTCTTCCATTCTTTGATCACTCGCCTTGCATGTGCTCTTGCAGACCTGAAGACATGAAGGTTGTCTGTAGCTGGACACAGTTTGAAGTTCCAAAGAGCTGTCCATCTGGCCCTGATTGCCAATCAACAGTCGTCATTCCACCAAGGGACAGGCCTCCATCTGAGGCGGTTACTAGACTCTGTGGCAACCCTTTGGATCTCATGAGTGTTATGGGAACACATCAGGAATCGAGAGAAAGTGACAGCAAAGAGCGGCAGGAGTAAATGAGTCCTTAGGGCTATGTGAAAGGTCCATACGAATCTGCGGCCTAGTTGTACACCATGGAGTTGTATGCATACCGACCTGGATGGGAGGTGGTAAGGGGAAGGACCCCTGTTCAGACAGAAGGGATCGCATGCAAACCACAGTCATTAGCCCTGACCTGGGCCGCCAATGTGGGAGATGCTCAGGAGAACTACGAATGAGTGCAATGTAACTGGCGAGCAGTTGTGCACGTTGGACTGCAATGGAGGGACTCCGGCGTCCACCAGGACACTGTTCACTGGACTTGTTCTACAAGCTGCCGTCACAAGGCGAACGCTACAGTGTTGCACTGGGTTGAGTACACACAATGCTGAGGGTGCCATGAAACCATAAACCAGACTCCCATAGTTGAGGCAGGATTGAACAAGGGCTTTGTAGAGCTGCACAGACTAGAGCTATCTGCATGCCAGTTGGTATTGCTCAGGCAGCGAAGGGCATTGAGGTGCTGCCAGCACTTCCGCTTAAGCTGAAGAAGGTGAGGTAACCAAGTCAATTTGGCATCGAAAACCAGTCCTAAGAATCGATATGTCTCCACTACAGTGAGTGGATCATCATTAAGGTAAAGTTCTGGTTCCAGATGAATGGTACAATACCAACAGAAGTGCATAACATACGATTTTGTGGCCGAAAACTGGAAACCGTGGGCCAGAGCCCAAGACTGCACCTTGTGGATGGCTTCCAGGAGGGTCTGCTCAGCTACACCAGTACCAGGGGAGCAGTACGAAATGCAGAAGTGGTCTGCATTCAGAGAGGGTGAAATGGACAGCCCTACCGCTGCTGCTAGACCGTTAACGGCCACTAAAAATAGTGATACATTCAATGCAGAGCCCTATAGGACCCCATTCTCCTGGATATGGGGGGAACTATGGGAGGCACCAACTTTGACATGGAAAGTACGGAGTGACAGGAAATTCTGGATAAAAATCAGGAGCGGGCCTCGGAGACCCCACCCGTATGCTGTTATAGGGATAAGGAGGGAAATCAATTCAGGGGTGAGGTTCTGGGAAGGACCCAAAGCTTTAAGCTGAGACTGGAAGTTATGTTGAGCTTTTGAGATGGGACCACTCTTGCAGATTATATAGGTGGACAAGTCAGATAATTGGTAGAGCGCTTCCGCCAGCTAATCAGTTCAACTCATCATAATAGTGGTGTAGCCTTTGACTGCAGGGAAGATGATTAGGTCAGGATCTGTTTTGAGACTGTGTATGGCTGTCCTCTCCTCTGCTGAAAGGTTGATGTATTTAGAAAGGGACCTCAGGAAGGGTGGTGATCCCAAGTTAGAGGTAAGGAATCCCTGGAAGGTCAGACAGGGGTAGTTAGGTGGGAGGTGAGGAGGATCAGCACGAACTGGGAGACACAGCGTTCAATGTCAGAATCAAGCTGGTTTTGGTTGGAGGAACTGCTGGCAAAGAAGTGTTTCCATTAAAGGAAACAGGAGGATGGGAGTAGGTCTCTGACACACCCAACATGGTTAAATTTGGGTGTAGGAGTAAAGGTCAAACCTTTGGATAGTACTGAAACGTCTGTGGGCCGAGTGTTTTTGTGGGAATGTTAAAAGTGTTCCAGGATTGTTTAAGCTTTGTATTTGGATTTGGGGTGCTGGTAGAGAGTTTTTTGGGGATCCTGCTATTTGGAAAGGTCCAATAGGCAGGGGTCTGGGTTCTATGAAGGTATGACGAGGTAGGGATTCAAGCAGCAGCATCTTGTGGAGGGAGCAGATATGGTTCTGTGATGCCTGTGTCATGGAAATGTATGTTTGCAGTAGCAGGCTTGGAAGGGACAAGGACCGGCAGAATATGAAAAGCTGGAGGTCATTGTGAAAGGTGAGTTGGAAGCCAGAGAAAGGAATTTTTGTGGTTAGGTCATTGGTGGGGGAGGAGATTCCATTGTTTAAGCTGTATTTACGGAACGGTGTGTGGGACTTCATTTTTGCCAGGCAAAGGGACACTTCCTTGAACTGGTGCAGAATGATGGAGCAGAGGTCCATTGTAGCAGGGATGGCATTTGGGAAACAGAAAATGATACAGGAAAAGGGCAAATGAAGTCGTTAGGTGATTGTGAAAGGAGCTGCATAACGGAAGGAGACGTGCAAAAATACTAATAGGCACACAGAAGGTCACAGAAATACTCAAAAAGGCGCACAGGTAGGTAAGTAGAAAGGCGCACAGGTAGGTAAGTAGAAAGGCGCACAAATGAGTAAAAAGGCGCACAAATGAGTAAAAAGGCGCACAAATGAGTAAAAAGGCGCACAAATGAGTAAAAAGGCGCACAAATGAGTAAAAAGGCACACAAATGAGTAAAAAGGCACACAAATGAGTAAAATGGCACACAAATGTGTAAAAAGGCATACAAATGAGTAAAATGGCACACAAATGAGTAAAAAGGCACACAAATGAGTAAAAAGGCACACAAATGAGTAAAAAGATGTGAAAATACGTGAAAAATGTACAATAACGCGGGAAGAAAGGAACACGTGAGGTATGGGAGTTTGTGTGGCACAAGTAGGTGTGGAAAACAAAACATTAAAATATGCAAGGATGAGGGAGGAAATATGATCTTTGCGAATAATTACAAGTATATGCGGGAAGAATTTAGGTCTGAGATGATACACCAACAATCTGCGCGATCATATGGCTGTGTGTTATCCATGGATGAGATCATCGATACATTGGGGCTCCGAAGACAAAGCGTGTGCAGTTTGGACAATGGTGAAAAAAACACAGGAAGGAAGAGAGAGAATGGACACAAAGATGAGTAATGCTTTACAGAACAGTAGCAAAGAAAAACAACAAAGGATTGTAGGATGGAGGAAAAGCTGTTAGGTAAAATCGGTAAATGGCAACTTAAGGTTCGAATATTAACAATATTAAGAAAATGATAGATTGTTACTCACCGTAAAAAGGATCTGCGGAGTTGCTGACAGGCACAATGAAAATACTGTTACACATTATAGCTTACACCACTCAAACACACATCATGCACACATGACCGCTATCACCAGCAGCTCTGACCAGAATGTGACTGTCATGTGAACAGCAATCTGGATTGGGATGGGGAAGAGGGAATAATAGCAGCATACAGGGGGAAGAACGCTGCCTGGCATGGTACGCACTGACTAGGTAGCAGCCTGAGGAGACTGCAAGGTGCAGCCTTGGAGTCCAATGTTTGGGGGGAAAAACAGGGTGAATAGAAAAAACGAGGAGCAGGGAAATTAAAGGACAAGCGGCTGCTTTAGCATAGGGCAGCACATAATGATGATGAGGGGACTTAAAAAGAGAGAATGTGATAGTTTTGGGACAGCAAAACTGTTGGGTGGAGGGTGTGGGAATATTAGGTTAATGTAGATTGAGGTCAGGATAATCTTGGCATTGGAGAATGTGTTGTTAGGATAACGACCATCTGTGTGATTCAGAAATGCTGGTGGTGAAAGGTAGGAGCCACATGGCTTGGGTTGTGAAACAGCCACTGAAATCAAGCACGTTATGTTCACTGGCATTTTATGTTGAGCTGCAAATTGTGACACAAGATGGTCTACTTTTCTCTCGGCCACAAGTTGACAGTGGTCATTCATCCTCGCAGACAGCTGGTTGGTAGTCACACCAAGATAAGTTGTGCAATGGTTGCAGCGGAGCTGGTGTATGGTTGGTTGGTTTTACATGTGGCCCAGCCTTTGATGGGGTCAGATAACACTGTGACACAGCTGGAAGTGCTAGGTGGGTCCTTTGGGCAAGTCTTGCACCTACGTCTTCCACAGGGATATGATACCCGTGCCAAGGAGCTATGATTGGGAGTGGCATAAGGATGGACTAGGATGTTGTGGATGTTGGCATAGGATGGAGACATTCAGGCGCACATGGTTGTACAGCAGATTTGTTTGTATAATTTCCCTTCAAAACTAAAGTATTTATGTGTTAGTATAATTTTAGTGAGGCATGGAGTAGAGGACTTGAAGTCTGAAGGACATTGTTGAATTGCGCCAAAATTATGGGTATAAGGGGTTGGGGATGGTGGGGAGTCAGTGAAGTAAGTGGTTGGTATCTTTCACAAGGGGGGCTAGATTACAGGCAATTGGATGGAGGTATTGGTCGAGAGGACTGAAATTCTTTCAGTGAGGCTACAATAACCTGTTATAACAGGGCGCCCAAGATTATTAGGTTTATGAATTTTGGGGAACATGTAGAAGGAGGGTGTGCATGATGACAAAGGGGTGATGGAAATTGATTCAGGGGAGAGGTTCTGGGAAGTGCCTAAGCCGTTGAGCTGGGATTGTAGTTTATGTTGGACTTCTGTGATGGGATCACTCTGGCAGAGTTTACAGCTGGTAGAGTCAGACAATTGGCAGAGCCCTTCCACCAGGTAGTCATTGCAACTCATCACAAAAATAGTGGAGCCTTTTTCTGCATGGGGGTGATTAGATCAGTATCTGTTTTGTTAAGGAATCCCTGGGGGTGGCTAGGCAGGAGGTGAGGAGAAGGTGACCTTCTTAGGAAGGGACTTGGGGAAGGATGACAAGGCCAAGTTGGAGGTAAGGAATTCATGAAAGATATATGAGGAATAGTGAAACATTCTTAGTAAGTAAAGTTTCTTGATCAATTTACTTCAAATTTTTAATGATAGTGTAGAGCACAAAAAACAAATATGCCCATTTTTTAAGACTCTGAAAGAGAAGTGGGAATTGTTGCCTCAGTCCTCATTCTAGACATGACCATCAACAATTTTGGCATCTGAACATATTCACACACTTTTAAAACGGAACACCTAAATCTATTTCCCCTCGTCTCTGTAGTGAAACCTTCATACACAGCATCTCCCTCTCATTGCCACTGTCAATATCTCTCTCTCTCTCTCTCTCTCTCTCTCTCTCTCTCTCCCTCTCCCTCACCCTCTTGCAGTCTGCTCTCTTTCTCTTGAGCCACTATTGTCTCCTCTCTACACAAGTCCTCCAAGGGTGATTTGCTCATGTTTTTGACCCTTAGATCAGGAAACATTAACACTTTGGTAGAGCGGATGGAGGAAAGTGGGTAAATTTTTTTGTGTTCAAATGGAGGTTCAGATCCTGCCAGGCCTATGTACAGTCTCCACTCATCTCTCATTTTCATGTACACTGTGTAAATCCACACTACAACTATCTCCATCCATGTCTATTTCTCTTTTACTGCCACTGTCTCTCACTGACAATCTTTACCTCTGCTATCCTTGGTTCCCACAACTATTGTCTTCCTCCACCTATCTTCTGCTTTCACTGCCACTTTCTCACTCTCACCATCACTGTCTCCTCTCTCTCTTTCTTTCCCACTGGCACTGCCTCTCTCTCCCAACATCACTGTTTTCAGCTACTCTCTTTCAGTAAAAAGAAGTGTGAATTTGTTCACATGCCAAATTTTTGGTGAAGAAGATTGAATGAAGATTGAGGCAGGAAGATGCTCACTTTTCTGTCGCACTGTTAAAGAGGAGAAAACTTTCTTTTGCTCCATTAGATGCATTTTTCAGCTGGATCCCCCCTTTTCCCTGTTACAATAGGATGTGCTACTTACATAAAATGAGTTTTATAGGTCACTAACTTTTTGATAGTTGTGCCATGTATGGCATGGCAGTCTACGTAGGCACTAGCTGACCTAGGGTGACTGCTTCCCTAGCCATGGTACGTGCAATTCCTCTGAGGAGGAACTGGTTTCTCTGAGGAACATGCAAGTTTCAAAAGAGAAGGGAACTGGCTATAGTATGTGACAGAGTGTGCCAATGGGCAGAGACAGGAGGAATTGTGTGTTTGTTGTGGAAAGTGGCATGTTATGCTAGATCGCTGCTGTTTACTTGATCAAGACTATGCTTGGGAGAGTGGTTAGCTCCTTGAACTAAGTAGGCTGCGAAGAGCCCAGCAAAGGCATTGCAATCTAAGAGTTTTCAGGCGACCTATGAAAACTTCAGCGTTTCAAATGTGATGGTCGCACTTGCCTACGAGAGGTCCCAATAGTGATGTCAGGTATTTGGCAACAAAATAAGTAGGTGCTCCTATGTTACTTACAATGGGATGGAGAGGCACCCCATTCTTTATGATCTTGAGTAGGCTGTAGAGTCTAGGAGGAACTGCAGCCTGTTGACACAAACTCTTAGTGACTTTCGCTGGAATTGAGCTATTCCTGATGAGTTCCTCAGTCTTCCTCTGGATCCTACCCACTGGATCACTTTTTAATTTACTATATGCAGGATCTTTGAGCAGTTTGTAAATCTTGCTGTTACAGTCTGTGTGTGAGAAAAGCACACTAGCATTTCCTTTGTCATCAGATAAGATGATGATGTCTTGGCCTTCTCTCAATTCTCATAGAGCATTTCTTTCATCTGAGGTGATGTTAAAGTTTGACCTCTTAGATGAACCTTCACTCAAGATGAGTCATGTGTCACGCATAATCTCTTCAGCAGCATCCTTAGGAAGTTTCGAAACAGCCTGCTCTATTCCACTAATCACATCTCAGATGGGAATGGTCCCTGGTGTAGGTGCAAAATTCATACCCTTCTCTAGCACCAAAACTGCAGCATTGTCCAAAGTCTTCTCCATGAGATTAAACACGGTACGTCTTCTTGGCAAGTCTTCTTGTGTTTGGGCTTCGAGTCGATCGTATTAAGTCATTTGATGAACCTTAGCTTGTCATTCAGTCCAATCAGCTAGTGCCAAGTGGCACTGTCCACCCATCTCCAGGATACCACTGAAATGTTCACTGAAATCTTCAGATGGACTGATAGTAATTGTCTGTACACCAAGCACAATTCCTGACACGTATAGTGCACCCTTTCTCTCACAAGTGTGGCACTCGCCCATCATTTAATACTAACGGCAGCCGCAGAATTTATACAACGTTAAATTTAGGAGACATGGGATGGTTTGCTTGTCGCAGCATCTCAATAAAAATGCAAGGCTGCATAACAGTCTACCTCTCTTGTGATGTAACTTGTCAAACTCACAAATGTTATTCACCATCTCCCCGTAAAGGTACCAGATGTGACTCTTCAAGCTTTCCCGGTGGAGTTGTTGTAAATAGTCTTCACAGGTTGCCACCAGATCATGTGCAAATTCCACAATATTTCCTCGGAGCAACTGTCTGACATCTGCAGGTGGTTCAACCTTGCTGTTCGCTAGGTATGACAGATGGTATCTGCACATTGATACCCCATTTCTAGAATGCATGCTAAGAATGCGCAGGCACGGATATCACATATGTGCAATGATTTCTAGTTATATGGCGCCATATTTAAGCTCCTCCTGCCGAAAATCTCCTGTGCATGCACTGCATGCTGTGTTTGCGAACAGCATGGACAAACGTTACTCACCAACGGATGTACAAATCGTTATCGGACCTGTTATCGAAGAATCTTGATTTTCGCGTTGTGATTCAACAGCAGCAAATGCAGGGTTCCAAGCTGTGCTCAGTTGAAATCTCATATCCTTGTTGATGAGATTATCAGCTGTACGGATATGTATTGCTCCCTTAATGACACAGTCCCATAAAGATGATGCCAGGGATAAAACTTACGTCTTTTCATAAATCATCCGATGTTCTGTATTCAGACAGTGTTCCACAATATCCCATTTTTCTGGTTGACGAAGAGATGTATGATGCTGATGTTCAACACAGCGTTCTTGTACTGCACGGCATGTCTGAAAATATACACTACCCCACATTGGCAAGGAATCTTGTACACACCACATTTCCTCAGGTCAAGGTCATCCTTAACCAAACCCAACAGGTTTCTCAGTTTTGCAGATGGTTGAAAAAAAACACTTAATTCCATATCTTCTGAAGACTCTTCCAATTCTCGATGACATGGCACTAAAATACGGCAAAAAAGCCAAAGTGGTGGGTGTCTTCGTATCTTCATTCTGATCCATAGACTGACCTTGCCTGAGGCTGAATGCATTATGTATCTGTCCCTCAGAATAACTGTTTTATCGGAACACTGTCTTCAAATGTTTTATTTCACTCGACATGCTTTAGGGGTCAGATGCCACATGTGCTCTTTTTTATCGTTGCACCACGTATGGCATGGCGGTCTAGGTAGACACTAGCTGACATAGGTTGACTGCTTCCCTGCCCATGGTACGTGGAATTCCTCTGAGGAGGAATTGGTTTTTCTGAGGGACATACAAGTTTCAAAAGAAAAGGAAACTGGTTATAGTGTGTAAGAGAGAGTGCCAATGGGCAGAGACAGGAGGAATTGTGTGTTTGTTGTGGAAAGTGGCATGCTATGCTAGATCGCTGCTTTTTACTTCGGCAAGGCTATGCTGGGGAGAATGGTTAGCTCCTTGCACTACGTAGGCTACGAAGAGTCCTGCAAAGGCATTGCAATCTAAGAGTTTTCAGGTGACCTATGAAATCTTCAGAGTTTCAGATGTGATGGTCACACTTGCCTGTGAGAGGTGATGTTGAAGTTGGACTTCTTACATGAAGCTTGAGTCAAGATGCGTCATGCGTCATGCCTAATCTCTTCATCAGCATCCTTAGGAAGTTTCGAAACAGCCTGCTCTATTCCACTAATCACATCTCAGATGGGAATGGTCCCTAGTGTAGGTGCGAAATTCATACCCTTCTCTAGCACCAAAACTGCAGCATTGTCCAAAGTCTTCTCCATGAGATTAAACATGATACGTCTTCTTGGCAAATTGTCCTGCATTTGGGTTTAGAGTCAATCATATTTAGTCATTTGATGAATCTTAGCTTGTCGTTCAGTGCAATCACTGAACGATTTATGAAAAGACGGAAGTTTTATCCATGGCATCATCTTTTTGGGACTGCGTCATTAAGGAAGCAATACATATCTGTACAGCTGATAATCTCATCAACAAGGATACGAGATTTCAACTGAGCACAGCTTGGAACCCTGCATTGGCTGCTATTAAATCATGATGCAAAAATCAAGATTCTTCGATAACCGGCTCGTCATAACACTGGTCTAGTATGGCCATTGGTGAGTAATATCAGACCGCACTGTTGGCAAACGCAATGCACAGTGCACGCACAGGAGAGCCACTCTGCGATTTTCAGCAGGAGTTTGAATATGGCACCATCTAACTGCAAATCACTGAGCATGGGTGATATCCGTGCCTGCTCCTTCTTAGCGCACATTCTAGAAATGGGGTGCCGACGTGCAGATACCATCTGTCATACCTAGCCACCAGCAAGGTTGAACCACCTGCAGATGTCAGACAGTTGCTCCGAGGAAATATTGTGGATTTGCACAATGTGATCTGGCAGCAACCCGTGAAGACTATTTACAACACATCCACCGGGAAAGCTTGAAGAGTCACATCTGGTACCTTTACAGGGAGATGGTGAATAACATTTGTGAGTTTGACAAGTTACATCACAGGAGAGGTAGACTGTTATGCAGCCTTGCATTTTTATTTAGATGCTGCGACAAGCAAACCATCCCCATGTCTCCTAAATTTAACATTGTATAAATTCTGCGGCTGCCGTTAGTATTATATGATGGGCGAGTGCCACACTTGTGAGAGAAAGGGTGCACTATACGTGTCAGGAATTGTGCTTGGTGTACAGACAATTACTATCAGTCCATCTGAAGATTTCAGTGAACATTTCAGTGGTATCCTGGAGATGGGTGGACAGTGCCACTTGGCACTAGCTGATTGGACTGAATGACAAGCTAAGGTTCATCAAATGACTTAATACGATCGACTCGAAGCCCAAACACAAGAAGACTTGCCAAGAAGACGTACCGTGTTTAATCTCATGGAGAAGACTTTGGACAATGCTGCAGTTTTGGTGCTAGTGAAGGGTATGAATTTTGCACCTACACCAGGGACCATTCCCATCTGAGATGTGATTAGTGGAATAGAGCAGGCTGTTTCGAAACTTCCTAAGGATGCTGCTGAAGAGATTAGGCATGACGCATGATGTATCTTGACTCAAGCTTCATCTAAGAGGTCAAACTTTAACATCACCTCAGATGACTGAAATGCTCAATGAAAATTGAGAGAAGACCAAGACTTCAACATCTTATCTGCTGACAAAGGAAATGCTACTGTGCTTTTCTCACGCACAGAATATAACAGCAAGATATACAAACTGCTTGACGGTCCTGAATATAGTAAATTATAAAGTGATCCAATGGGTAGGATCCACAGAAAGGCTGCGGAACTCATCAGGAAAAGCTCAATTCCAGCGAAAGTCACTAAGAGTTTGTGTCAATAGGCTGCAGTACCTTCTGCTTAGCTCATCCAGTACCTCACAGACAAAAGAGAATATAGCATTTTCAGTTGTTAAATGACTTCTAAAGCCAAACTGTACATTTGATAGCAGATTGCGAGATATAAAATAATCAATTTTCCTTACGTACACAGCCTTTTCAATAACATTTGCAAACAATGATGGCATAGAAATAGGTCTAAAATATCTACATTATCCGTTTCTCCCTTTTTATAAAGTGGCTTTACTACTGAGTACTTTAATCACTCAGGAAACTGACCATTCCTAAAGGGAAAATTACAAATATGGCTAAATACAGGTCTAACATGTACAGCACAGTACTTTAATATTCTGCTAGACACTCCATCATAACCATGAGAGTCCTTAGTCTTCAGTGATTAAATTATTGACTCAATCTTCCTCTTGACTGTATCACAGAGGAGCACTTCAGACATCAATCTCAGAAAGGCATTTGCCAAGAAAGTTATGTTTTCCTGTAGAAACTCAATTTTTATTTAATTCACCATCAATGTTCAGAAAATCATTGTTGTTGAAGACAGTGTTCTGACAAAAAAGTTATTCTGAGAGACTGGTACATAATGCATTCAGGCCCAGGCGAGTTCAATCTATGGAGCAGAATGAAGATACGATGACACCCACCACTTTGGCCTTTTTGCCGTATTTTGGTGCCATGTCATCGAGAATCTGAAGAGTCCTCAGAAGATATGGAATTAAGTACGTTTTTCAACCATATGCAAAACTGAGAAACCTGTTGGGTTCGGTTAAGGATGACCTTGGCCTGAGGAAATGTGGTGTGTACAAGATTCCTTGCCAATGTGGACCAAACATGCCACACAATACAAGAAGACTGTGATGAACATCAGCGTCATACATGCCTTTGTCTACCAGAAAAGTCGGCAATTGTGGAACACTGCCTGAATACAAGACATCAGATGATTTATGAGAAGATGCAAGTTTTATCCCTGGCATCATCTTTATGGGATTGAATCATTATGGAAGCAATACATATCTGTACAGACGAGAATCTCATCAACAAGGATATGGGATTTCCACTGAGCACAGCCTGGAACCCTGCATTAGCTGCTATTAAATCACTACGCAAAAATCAAGATTCTTCGATAACAGGCCCGTCATAACATTGGTCTAAAACGGCCATTGGTGAGTAACATCTGGTCGCACTGTTGGCAAACACAGCATACAGCACACGTGCCGGAGACCCGCTCTGTGATTTTCGGCAGAAGGAGTTTGAATATGGCACCATGTATCTGCAAATCATTGCGCACGCACGATTTTCGCACCTGCACATTTGTCGTGTGCATGTTCTAGAAATGGGGCATCAACGTGTGGATACTGTCAGTCGTACCTAGCCACCAGCAAGGCTGAACCACCTGATGATGTCAGACAGTTGCCCCAAGAAAATCTTGTGGAATTTGCACAATGTGTGCCAGCAGTATACCTGTGAAGACTATTTACAACACATCCGCTGGGAAAGTTTGAAGAGTTACACAAGGATAATAGCATTTAAAAAATAGCATAAAATGGTAAATTTTAGATGTTAAACTGTGAATTTTTTTATCATTATTGGTATGGCTTGAATATGGTCTTAAACATATTTCTTACAAAAGTAATTTCATTTTGAAGTTTTTTATGATCGTACTTTTCAAATAAGAAGATTAAAGGAAATATCGAGACTGTTCTCTATGGATATTTATAACCTGAAATGATTGTATGGTTTTCAGCAAGCAAAGTTCTATTCAATTTTGTCTAAATAACTGTTAAACACACACGTCAGAAAAAGTTTTGCATCACCTCGGTTCCGAGAGTTCCAGAACCTGTACAGAAAACTGGAATAGAGTTCAACATAAACATCATTTCTGCCCTTTTTATTGCTCATGAAAACCACACCATACTGTGAGACCTTCAGAGGTGGAGGTCCAGATTGCTGTACACACCAGTATCTCTAATACCCAGTAGCACATCCTCTTGCACTGATGCATGCCTGTATTCATCATGGCATACTATCCACAAGTTCATCAAGGCACTGTTGGTCCAGATTGTCCCACTCCTCAATGGCGATTCCTCATAGATCCATCAGAGTGGCTGGTGGGTCATGTTGTCCATAAACAGCCCTTTTCAATCTAACCCATGCATTTTTGATAGGGTTCATGTCTGGAGAACATGCTGGCCACTCTAGTCGAGCAATGTCATTATACTGAAGAAAGTTATTCACAAGATGTGCCTGATGGGGGTGTGAATTGTCATCCATGAAGATGAATGACTCGCCAATATGCATCCAATATGGTTGCACAATCAGTCAGGGCATGGCATTCACGTATCATACAGTCGTTACGGTGCCTTTCATGACCACCAGCGGCATACATCAGCCCCACATAATGCTACCCCAAAACAGCAGGAAACCTCCACCTTGCTGCACTTACTGGACAGTGTGTCTAAGGCGTTAAGCCTGACTGGTTTGCCTCCAAACACATCTCCAACAATTGTCTGGTTAAAGGCATAAGCGACACTCATCGGTGAAGAGAACATGATGCCAATCCCGAGAAGCCCAGTCGGCATGTTGTTGCGCCCATCTGTACCGTGCTGCATGGTGTCTTGGTTGCAAAGATGGACCTCACCATGGACTTCGGGAGTGAAGTTGTGCTCCATGCAGGCTATTGCACACAGTTTGAGTCATAACACGACATTCTGTGGCTGCACAAAAAGCATTCTTCAACATGGTGGCGTTGCTGTCAGGGTTCCTCCGAGCCATAATCCATAGGTAGCAGTCATCCACTGCAGTAGTAGCCCTTGGGCAGCCTGAGCGAGTAATGTCATCGACAGTTCCTGTCTCTTGGTATCTCCTCCATGTCTGAGCAACACTGCTTTGGTTCAGTACGAGATGCCTGGACACTTCCCTTGTTGAGAGCCCTTCCTGGCACAACGTAACAATGCAGATGTTATCGAACCATGGTATTGACCATCTAGGCATGGTTGAACTACAGACAACATGAGCCGTGTACCTCCTTCCTGATGGAATGACTGGAACTGATAGACTGTCGGACCCACTCTGGCTAATAGGCACCGCTCATGCATGGTTGTTTACATCTTTGGGCGGGATTAGTCACACCTCTCAACAGTCAAAGGGGCTGTGTCTGTCATACAATATCCACAGTCAATGTCGATCTTCAGAAGTTCGGGGAAGAGGGATGATGCAAAACTTTTTTTGATGTGTGTATGTTAAAGTTGTCCCTATTCAAACAATCACTCCACCCTTTCCCCATTGTGGTCCAGTAAACTGTAACAAAGTTTAGTTACATACTTCAACAAATTTACATGCTTTGACACTATAAACAACAAATAAGTGTGCCTAATAAAAGGTTAACACAAAAACATACAGCTATTTTACTCTACACCAACTGTGTATCAAAAATGCAGCGTTTAATTGGCAAGTACAAAGAAAATTTTTGTGAGGTGCTTATATCACCAGGTGGCACCATCAAATAATTTGCAGGTCAAGACAGCCCATATATATACAGATATACAGAGACAGTGCATCATTTAGTTTTACCGGTAAAAACTTCGTGACTAATAACGTAGTTTGGCAACCTCAGAACCACTGCAATGACCCCAGAACGCTTTTCATATATTCACCATGTGAATTAAAACTACATTTATTGCTGAGAACAGATATTTCATGAATATTTTATGTGCATTAAGTATGATAACTTTGAACCTCTGCATCCTGGTAACAAAAAAGTTTTGAGGTTCCCTCACATCATCATCTTATGACTATATGGAAAAATCTGTATGATTTGCCATGAGCACAGATCGCAGAGGAGGCCATCCCAACAACTGGTATTTTTGGAAAAAAAAATTATGCTTTTCTGGGGTTTTCTCATGAACTGCCCATGAGCAAATGTTGCTTTCAGAAGCCACCTCTGGCCGACAATACTTCACACGTAATTGAAAAGAACCGGCTAATTTAATCAATACCTGGGCTGATGGAAATGTGAAATGTTTACATTTTTGAACCTGTATGGCAGAATAGCTATAGTGAGCCCACTCTTCCCTAGGTATACAAATGGTGGCTAGGACAAGTGCTGTCCAGAACACTTGACCTCTTATGCCTGCGATAAATAGAACTTTACCTACAAACCCCTGAAAAAGCACATCTTTCTGTGCAATGTTTTGTAACATATTGGTACAATGTACTGTCGTGTAAAGACTGTTTACACATTCAGATAGACATAGACTATATGGCTATATATTTTTAAACAACAATGTAAATGTTTAATGTTTAAACTGAATGTAAGAAATAACATACTCTGCTGTAAAAGTGTGTGGTTTTTCTTTCCTACATTGCAGCCATTTTTAATTGTGATAGTGGGGCATTTAAAACATTAGACAAAATGTTTCTCCGATGTATATTCCATCTCATTAGATATATTTACACAACATTGTCCTGTGCTGTTTTATTTCTGGCAGACAGTTTTCAATAATACAGGAAAATTGTGTTTCTAGCTTATTGGTTAATGATTACAAAACTACTACAGAATCTGAATTTTCAATAACCAAGACTCAAGGTCACAGAGGAAGGGGAGAGTAGATGGAGAGAGATGGGGAGGACAAGATGGACAGAGAGATGGAATAGGAGGAGGAGGAGGAGGAGGAGGAGGAGGAGGACAGAGAGAGGGGGGGAAGAAGGAGGAGGAAGAGATGGACAGAGAGGGGGGAGGAGGAAGAGGGGGAGACAGAGAGAGAGGTGAGGAAGGAGGAGGAGGAGACAGAGAGGAGGAAGAGGAGGAGGAGGAGGACAGAGAGAGGGGTAAGAAGGAGGAGGAGGAGGAGATGGACAGAGAGAGGGGTGAAGAGAAGGAGGAGGAGGAGGAGGAGGAGGAGGAGGAGACAGACAGAGAGAGGGGTAAGGAGGAGGAGGAGGAGGAGATGGACAGAGAGAGGGGTAAGGAGGAGGAGGAGGAGACAGACAGAGAGAGGGGTAAGGAGGAGGAGGAGGAGGAGGAGACGGACAGAGAGAGGGGTAAGGAGGAGGAGGAGGGGACGCACAGAGAGAGGGGTAAGGAGGTGGAGGGGACGCACAGAGAGAGGGTTAAGGAGGAGGAGGGGAGGCACAGAGAGAGGGTTAAGGAGGAGGAGGGGATGCACAGAGGGAGGGGTAAGGAGGAGGATGGGACGCACAGAGGGAGGGGTAAGGAGGAGGAGGAGGGGACGCACAGAGGGAGGGGTAAGGAGGAGGAGGGGACACACAGAGGGTGGGGTAAGGAGGAGGAGGGGACGCACAGAGGGAGGGGTAAGGAGGAGGAGGGGACGCACAGAGGGAGGGGTAAGGAGGAGGAGGGGACGCACAGAGGGAGGGGAAAGGAGGAGGAGGGGACGCACAGAGGGAGGGGAAAGGAGGAGGAGGGGACGGACAGAGGGAGGGGTAAGGAGGAGGAGGGGACGCACAGAGGGAGGGGTAAGGAGGAGGAGGGGACACACAGAGGGAGGGGTAAGGAGGAGGAGGGGACGCACAGAGGGAGGGGTAAGGAGGAGGAGGGGACGCACAGAGGGAGGGGTAAGGAGGAGGAGGGGACACACAGAGGGAGGGGTAAGGAGGAGGAGGGGACGCACAGAGGGAGGGGTAAGCAGGAGGAGGGGACACACAGAGGGAGGGGTAAGGAGGAGGAGGAGGGGACACACAGAGAGGGGTAAGGATGAGGTGGGGACGCACAGAGAGAGGGGTAAGGAGGAGGAGGGGACGCACAGAGAGAGGGGTAAGGATGAGGTGGGGACGCACAGAGAGAGGGGTAAGGATGAGGTGGGGACGCACAGAGAGAGGGGTAAGGATGAGGTGGGGACGCACAGAGAGAGGGGTAAGGATGAGGTGGGTACGCACAGAGAGAGGGGTAAGGATGAGGTGGGTACGCACAGAGAGAGGGGTAAGGATGAGGTGGGGACGCACAGAGAGAGGGGTAAGGATGAGGTGGGGACGCACAGAGAGAGGGGTAAGGAGGAGGAGCAGAAGCACAGAGAGAGGGGTAAGGAGGAGGAGGAGAAGCACACAGAGAGGGGTAAGGAGGAGGAGGAGAAGCACAGAGAGAGGGGGTAAGGTGGGGGAGGAGAAGCACAGGGTGAGGGGTGAGGAGGAGGAGGAGGAGGAGGAGGAGGAGGAGGAGATGCACAGGGTGAGGGGTGAGGAGGAGAAGCACAGGGTGAGGGGTGAGGAGGAGAAGCACAGGGTGAGGGGTGAGGAGGAGAAGCACAGGGTGAGGGGTGAGGAGGAGAAGCACAGGGTGAGGGGTGAGGAGGAGAAGCACAGGGTGAGGGAGGAGGAGAAGCACAGGGTGAGGGGTGAGGAGGAGAAGCACAGGGTGAGGGAGGAGGAGGAGGAGGAGGAGGAGGAGGAGGAGGAGACGCACAGAGAGAGGAGTAAGGAGGAGGAGGAGACGCACAGAGAGAGGAGTAAGGAGGAGGAGATGACGGAGTGAGAGGGAGGTAAAGTGGAGGAGAAGACGGAGTGAGAGGGAGGTAAAGTGGAGGAGAAGACGGAGTGAGAGGGAGGTAAAGTGGAGGAGATGGACTGAGAGGGGGGTAATGTGGAGGAGACAGACTAAGAGAGGTGTAAGGTGGAGGTGAGGGGAAGGATGGGATGGTAGATAGTGTCGGAAGTTCCATGCGGCTTTTCGCGGATGATGCTGTAGTACACAGAGAAGTTGCAGCATTAGAAAATTGTAGCGAAATGCAGGAAGATCTGCAGCGGATAGGCACTTGGTGCAGGGAGTGGCAACTGTCCCTTAACATAGACAAATGTAATGTATTGCGAATACATAGAAAGAAGGATCCTTTATTGTATGATTATATGATAGCGGAACAAACACTGGTAGCAGTTACTTCTGTAAAATATCTAGGAGTATGCGTGCGGAACGATTTGAAGTGGAATGATCATATAAAATTAATTGTTGGTAAGGCGGGTACCAGGTTGAGATTCATTGGGAGAGTGCTTAGAAAATGTAGTCCATCAACAAAGGAGGTGGCTTACAAAACACTCGTTCGACCTATACTTGAGTATTGCTCATCAGTGTTGGATCCGTACCAGATCGGGTTGACGGAGGAGATAGAGAAGATCCAAAGAAGAGCGGCGCGTTTCATCACAGGGTTATTTGGTAACCGTGATAGCGTTACGGAGATGTTTAATAAACTCAAGTGGCTGACTCTGCAAGAGAGGCGCTCTGCATCGCGGTGTAGCTTGCTCGCCAGGTTTCGAGAGGGTGCGTTTCTGGATGAGGTATCGAATATATTGCTTCCCCCTACTTATACCTCCCGAGGAGATCACGAATGTAAAATTAGAGAGATTAGAGCGCGCACGGAGGCTTTCAGACAGTCGTTCTTCCCGCGAACCATATGCGACTGGAACAGGAAAGGGAGGTAATGACAGTGGCACGTAAAGTGCCCTCCGCCACACACCGTTGGGTGGCTTGCGGAGTATAAATGTAGATGTAGATGTAGAAGACAGGGGAAGGATGGGATGGAAGAGAGGGGAAGGATGGGATGGAAGAGAGGGGAAGGATGGGATGGAAGAGAGGGGAAGGATGGGATGGAAGAGAGGGGAAGGATGGGATGGAAGAGAGGGGAAGGATGGGATGGAAGAGAGGGGAAGGATGGGATGGAAGAGAGGGGAAGGATGGGATGGAAGACAGGAGAAGGATGGAATGGAAGACAGGAGAAGGATGGGATGGAAGACAGGAGAAGGATGGGATGGAAGACAGGAGAAGGATGGGATGGACAGATACTGGGGAGGAGAAGATTTGAACATTAGCCAATTCTATACATATTTTAAATGTGTGCTTTCTCTTTTATTTCTTTTCCATTTAACCGGACTGGTCCACACCTTCACATGGCTGGGCACAGTTTATATATAATATGATTAATATCCTGAAATAGTACTTCAACAATGAGTGCAAATCTGAACAGTTTCACCTGGCTACCTCCTGTGCTGTTGTGACTGATACTGTCTTCAATGGTCAATTCATACATCATGGAAAAAGACATAATGAGGAAATTCAAAAGGAAGTTTACATTTCATCATGGAAATTCAGACATCAAAAGAATAGTGACCCCTCACAAAGCAGTGTGACCACTAAAACTATGTAGAACACAACCAGTCTGGAAAGGAAACACACTCAGAGAGCCAGATGATAAATAACACTGCATGCCATCAAAGTATATACCTTGGCCGAAAGTACAAAGTGAAAGATACACAATTTTATGCTGAGTAGAATAGAAGATAATTTCTGCATCTGTTTAGGGAAAAAAGAATGATGAAACAGCTAAAAATAATAAATAATTGGGATTAATATGGTAGGAACCTAAGTATCACAAGCATGATGGAAATTTAACCCAATACATCAGAAGGTTTCAAAACTAGGTAAAACCACATAATATTCGAAGAAGTACTGCAGCTGATACACTAAACAGTATAAATAGGTTTATAACTAGAGGACAGTAGGTCTATATTAGGTCATGAAATTTATGGTTAAAATACCCAATATGATTAGATGTAGCATTGCAAAATGCTTCACAGAATCAGCACACAGTCCCTCCATAATTCCTTCAAAGGTAACATAAAATTATTAGCTAAAAATGTAGCTTATAATAACTGACCAACACTATATATGAGGTCTGGTCAAAAAATTCCAGAACTTTGTCCACAAAATTTTTCTATGCTTACATTTAACTTATTGTTCATTGTATCCTTTGAAACACTCTTCTCCACAATTGATACACCACTCCCAATGCTGTTTCCACTTCCGAAAGCAGTCTTGGTATGCCTCTTGCTGGATTGTGTGAAGTGCTGTCTGTGAGTTTGCTTTTATCTCGTCTATCATTACAAATCTTTGTCCTTTTAACAGGGTCTTCAGCTTTGGAAATAAAAAAAGTCTGAAGGTTTCAGGTCTGGAAAATAAGAGAGGTGAGGCAACACAGTGATTTCGTTTTTTGTGCAATAGTAATGCAGCAACAGGGATGAATGTGCAGCTGCATTATCATGATGCCAGAGCCGTGAATTGTTTCATCACATTTCAGGCCGTTTCTGTCTGGCATTTCCTCACAGGCATCACAACATGTCCTGATAGTACAATCGGTTAACACTTTGTCCCTGTGCTGCAAATTCATTATGAACTTATCTTTCAAAGTCAAAGAAACCTATTATCATGACTTTGAAATTTGATCTGACCTGAAGAGCTTTTTTTGGTGTTGGATAACCTTTCCCGACCCATTGTGAAGACTGAACCTTGGTCTCAACACAATAACCGTAAACCCACTTCTCATCACCAGTTATGATTCTCTTAATGAACATCACATTCTTCTCATTTGTGTGATCCAATGGGACACACTTGGTGGCAACACAATGCATTCCAAGATACTAGGTCAGGATTTCATGACATGATCCAACTGAAATGTTACATTCCTCTGCAATCTCTCGTACAATCAGTCTACAATTGGCATGTAGAATTTTGTTGGTGCTCCTGACATGAGAGTCGTTGGTAGGCGTTAAAGGGCATCCTGAATTATGGTCGTCTTTAACTTCCGTCTGGTCATGTGAACCATTCATGGCTTAAGCACTCACCATCGTAAGCTTCCTGCATCATTTGGAGCATCTCAGTAAAGGTTTTCTTGAGTTCCATACAAAATTTAATGCAGCTGTCTTGCTCCTCCAATTCTGCCATCTGGAAATTCACAAACTGTGGGGAACAAAATTCTACTCAATATGTCACTGACCAATAACTAACAGACATAGAACAATAAAACTTGATGCAGTTATACATTAAGAACAGGCATGTGCAGGTATGAGTACTGCATTTTGCTCCATAGACCATTGGTGCAAAATTATGAATGTTCTGGAATTTTTTGAACAGACCTCGTATCTTGCTTTCTTTGCAGGTAAAAATGGAAGTGCTAATAATCCCAATTATAACAGAGCAGCAGCATCTCATTCTGTTGCATATTACCCATTTATACTTGTCACAGAATTCAGAATCACTAAAAAAGAAAAAGGAACAGAAGAAGAAGAAGAAGAAGAAGAAAAAGAAAAGAAGAAGAAGAAGAAGAAGAAGAAGAAGAGAGGTTAAGGGGACAGGGCACTAAGATTGTTAATATCAAATGATTTATTTTTTTACTTTACATTTTTAAAACATGTGCAGGTTAAGAAATGAACTCTGTGTATCTAATATTGATGACAAACTGACATCCATAGGAAGAACCTGAAGTAAATGTAACTCATCAATGAAGGAAGTGGCTTACAAGAAACTTGTCTGAAGCATTCTTGAATACTGTTCATCAAACTGGGATTCTTATCACATAGGACTGACAGAAGAGGTGGAGGAGGTCCAACAAAGAGTAGTGCATCTTGTCACAGGTTCATTTAGTTGGCCATTTTGTCACAGGTGCATTTAGTTGGTGCAAGAGTTTTACAGAGATTTCCAATAGCAGACAATACCAGAGTGGTGATGTGCATCATGGAGAGGTTTACTATTGAACGTTTGAGTGAGCACTTTCCAGGAAGAGTAGGACAACATATTACTTCTTCACAGATACATCCCACAACATGACCACAACAAGAAAATCTGAGAAATCAGAGCTATTCCAGAGGCTTACCAACTATCATTCACCCCATGTGAAATTCACAGGTGGAAGAGATAAGAGGGTGTTCAGTTAGCGGTAACAGAAGTACATACTGCCACATACCATTAAGTGGCTTATGCGGTGTGATGTAGATACACAATATACCAAGGCTTTTGATTCATTCCATCATGATTGTCTCTGTAACACACTAGAAATGTAATGAATCTGTCATCAGCAGTCTAAAACATGAAAGACAAATCTTTACTTCAAAACTGAAGTCATTATAATTACTTTTACAAGCAGAGTGTTTCTGGGAGACCCATTATCTCTTTTGTGGGTCTGTTTGGCCTTAAATCCTTTATCAACACAATTGGAAGAAAGCAGAAAAAGGTGCAAAAACAGCAACCAAAAATGTATTACTTATTTGTTATACATATATCACATTGTATCATTTACAGTCTTTGAGAATGGAGTTCAAATTTTAATCACAATATAAACATGTTATTTAGGTTCTAGAAATGTGACACTGTCAATAATCATAAAAGTAAAAAAGTTCAAGTAGCAATTGTTATTGATTTGACACTGAGACAAAAGCATAAATATTTACAAACACAGTAAACTATGAGAACTAATTGTGAAAAGCCTGCCAGCACGTCTAGCGCATCACATAGAGCTCTGTGCCCTACACAAAAGACATCAAGCACTTACTGGGACATCTCAAACTCATACCTGGTCATCTCTCATTTGGTATCCTCATTATTATTATTGTTCTTTACTTTCTCAGACGTTAAGTCTGGTTAAAAATGAAAAGTGACGCGGACCTTGATCAGGCGTCACTTCCTTTTAACTGTATGGTATGTGTTATATTGCATTTAGGAACTTTCGGGTAATTGAACATGTATCAATAATTACTGATTTCTGTAGTTGTATATATACGTTTGGATGTAGCTCTATTGCATTGATGTACTGGTGGATATTGTGTGGTATGACTCCTGTAGTTGATAGTATAATTGGTATGATGTCAACTTTATCCTGATGCCACATGTCTTTGACTTCCTCAGCCAGTTGGATGTATTTTTCAATTTTTTCTCCTGTTTTCTTTTGTATATTTGTTGTATTGGGTATGGATATTTCGATTAGTTGTGTTAATTTCTTCTTTTTATTGGTGAGTATGATGTCAGGTTTGTTATGTGGCGTTGTTTTATCTGTTATAATGGTCCTGTTCCAGTATAATTTGTATTCATCATTCTCCAGTACATTTTGTGGTGCATACTTGTATGTAGGAACTTGTTGTTTTAAAAGTTTATGTTGTAAGGCAAGCTGTTGATGTATTATTTTTGCTACATTGCCATGTCTTCTGGGGTATTCTGTATTTGCTAGTATTGTACATCCGCTTGTGATGTGATCTACTGTTTCTATTTGTTGTTTACAAAGTCTGCATTTATCTGTTGTGGTATTGGGATCTTTAATAATATGCTTGCTGTAATACCTGGTGTTTATTGTTTGATCCTGTATTGCAATCATGAATCCTTCTGTCTCACTGTATATATTGCCTTTTCTTAGCCATGTGTTGGATGCGTCTTGATCGATGTGTGGCTGTGTTAGATGATACGGGTGCTTGCCATGAAGTGTTTTCTTTTTCCAATTTACTTTCTTCGTATCTGTTGATGTTACGTGGTCTAACGGGTTGTAGAGGTGGTTATGAAATTGTAGTGGTGTAGCCGATGTATTTATATGAGTGATTGCTTTGTGTATTTTGCTAGTTTCTGCTCGTTCTATAAAGAATTTTCTTAAATTGTCTACCTGTCCATAATGTAGGTTTTTTATATCGATAAATCCCCTTCCTCCTTCCTTTCTGCTTAATGTGAATCTTTCTGTTGCTGAATGTATGTGATGTATTCTATATTTATGGCATTGTGATCGTGTAAGTGTATTGAGTGCTTCTAGGTCTGTGTTACTCCATTTCACTACTCCAAATGAGTAGGTCAATATTGGTATGGCATAAGTATTTATAGCTTTGGTCTTGTTTCTTGCTATCAATTCTGTTTTCAGTATTTTTGTTAGTCTTTGTCTATATTTTTCTTTTAGTTCTTCTTTAATATTTGTATTATCTATTCCTATTTTTTGTCTGTATCCTAGATATTTATAGGCATCCGTTTTTTCCATCGCTTCTATGCAGTCGCTGTGGTTATCCAATATGTAATCTTCTTGTTTAGTGTGTTTTCCCTTGACTATGCTATTTTTCTTACATTTGTCTGTTCCAAACGCCATACTTATATCATTGCTGAATACTTCTGTTATCTTTAGTAATTGGTTGAGTTGTTGATTTGTTGCTGCCAGTAGTTTTAGATCA
The DNA here is from genome assembly GCF_023898315.1 of Schistocerca nitens. Lineage (NCBI taxonomy): Eukaryota > Metazoa > Arthropoda > Insecta > Orthoptera > Acrididae > Schistocerca > Schistocerca nitens. The sequence goes on along the minus strand of NC_064624.1, from coordinate 16,489,597 downwards.
TCCATGTATAGCAAATGTGTGATTTTGTGTGGGTATGTTCCAGTAATATTGTATCCATAATTTGTATTATTTAGCATGTTGGATAGTGGGTTCAGAGCAAGGCAGAACCAGAAAGGACTTAATGAGTCTCCTTGGTATATTCCACGCTTAATCTGTATTGGCTGTGATGTGATATTATCTGAATTTGTTTGGATATTAAGTGTGGTTTTCCAGTTTTTCATTACTATGTTTAGGAACTGTATCAATTTAGGATCTACTTTGTATATTTCCAATATTTGTAGTAACCATGAGTGGGGTACACTATCAAAAGCTTTTTGGTAATCAATGTATGCGTAGTGTAGAGACCTTTGTTTAGTTTTAGCTTGATATGTCACCTCTGCATCTATTATCAGTTGCTCTTTACATCCTCGCGCTCCTTTGCAGCAGCCTTTTTGTTCTTCATTTATAATTTTGTTCTGTGTTGTATGTGTCATTAATTTCTGTGTAATGACTGAAGTTAATATTTTGTAGATTGTTGGTAGGCATGTTATGGGGCGATATTTAGCTGGGTTTGCTGTGTCTGCTTGATCTTTAGGTTTCAGATAAGTTATTCCATGTGTAAGTGTATCAGGGAATATGTATGGGTCTGCAATGTAACTGTTAAATAATTTAGTTAGATGTGAATGTGTTGAGGTGAACTTCTTTAGCCAGAAATTTGCTATTTTATCATTTCCAGGGGCTTTCCAATTGTGCGTAGAATTAATTGCTCGGGTGACTTCATGTTGCAAAATTATCACTTCAGGCATTTGTGGTATCATCTTGTATGTATTTGTTTCTGCTTGTATCCACCGTGCATGCCTGTTATGTTGTACCGGGTTTGACCATATGCTGCTCCAGAAGTGTTCCATGTCTCTTATGTTTGGTGGATTGTCTATTTTTATGTGTGTGTTATCTATTGTTTGGTAAAATTTCTTTTGGTTTGTGTTGAATGTTTGGTTTTGTTTCCTTCTATTTTCACTTTTTTTGTATCTTCTAAGTCGTTTCGCCAAAGCTTGTAATTTTTGCTTCTTTTCATCTAATTGCTCTATTGCTTCTTGTTGTGAGATTTTACCTAACCTTTTTCGTTTTTTGTCTGATATTTCATTTCTTATAAATTGTGTTAACTGTCCGATGTCTTTTCTCAGTTTTTCTATTCTGATTTGTAGCCTGTGTTGCCATGCTGGTTTTGTGGGTTTCTTCTGTGTGTTGGTTGGTTCTGATATCTGCCTAGTGTGTATATTTAGTGTAGTGAGTGCTCCTACATAAACCAGTAGTTGTAACTCTTCCATAGTTGTGTATTCATTTATTTTGTTGTGTATGATTGTGTTGATAGTTTTTATTGTTGTTTCGACTTGTGGGCTATTTGGTGGTCTATGCAAGAATGGTCTAATGTCTGTATTTGTGTCTTTGTATTCTATATATGTCAACTGAAATTTTTCTTCTATATCTAACATGTGTGTCACTTCGTGTTCTATTTGTGCTTGTGCTGGTGGCTGTCTTAAAATTTCATTTTCCTCTGATTGTTTAATTGATGCGTGTTGTTCTTTGTTTGTTTGCTCTGGGATGTTTGAGTCCATTACTGTATTTTCTTCTTCTTCTAATTGCACATTATTTTGTTCCAGTATTTGTTGTACTTGTTGTTTGATGTTTTCTAATTCTGACTGGGGTATCCTGTTATTTTTTATTATTACACGAATCTGATCAGCTAGACGTTGTTCTGTTAAAAATTTTAATTCTGGATATCTGGTAATAAATGTTGTGTATACTTGTGATCTGTATCCAGTTGTGTTGGTTCCTAGGTTTGTTGCTTGGTAATAACAGAACATGAGGTGTCGATTAACTTCATCTGACCATCTCATCCTCTGTCTTTGTTTTCCTTCTAGGGTGGTTGCAGGAAGCATATCCTGCAAAACACCTCTATTTGGATTTAAATCATTTTCCAGTTGGCTAGCAGTGTCGTTACCATTGTGGGCGGGCATAGGGTTCAAGCATCGTCCCCGACCATGACAGCGCTTGTCCGAGGCTTCTTTAGTTCTGTCCTGAACCAAGTAATCACACTAAAAGGGGGGTTAGCCCTATTAGTGGTTTGTTCTTTTCGTCGCCTTTTACGACTGGCGGAACATACCGGAGGCCTATTCTTTTCCCGGGCCTCCACGGGGTTTATTATTATTATTATTATTATTATTAATGCAACCTCACTTAACACAATATCACACATATGCATGACCTGTCACAGCTTGAGCACCAATCCTCCCACCCTCCCAATGGCCACCTAAAGTCTTCCCAAAATCTTGTTTATTCTCATCCAAACCAACTTCATTCTTATCCACAACTACAACACTTTGATGGTCAAATCTAGAAACAATTCAGAGGGACTGCTATGGGCTCAATTTTTAGAACATTGCACTTTACTGATACTGTGTGTGTGTGTGTGTGTGTGTGTGAGAGAGAGAGAGAGAGAGAGAGAGAGAGAGAGAGAGAGAGGGAGGGAGGGAGGGAGGGAGGGAGGGAGGGAGGGAAAGAGAGAGAGAGAGGGAGGGAGAGAGAGAGAGGGGGGAGGGAGGAGGGAGGGAAGGATGGAGGGAGGGAAGGATGGAGGGAGGGAGAAGGCTAGATACACAGCAGAACCATAACAAGTGATTTAAATGGTGGAGAGATGGCATGCACGCAGGCCCAGTAGTTCCCTCTTTTGTGTGACCAGACAGGTCAGTGTGGAGTGGGAAACATGTTACCAAGCACCACTATGCCTTGCAAGCATCACAATGTGGAATATTGGCATGTGAGTGTATTTGAATGGGGCAAAGTGATTGGTCTCATTCCATCATACATGATGTTGCTGCTTGTACAGGGCATGTTGCTTCAACTGTGAGGCACATGTGGAATCAGTTTTTTTTTTTTTTTTGTGGGGTTTAAGGGCGCTCAACTTCTGAGGTCATTAGCGCCCAGTCACAGTTGTTAGAGCACATGGAATCTAGTAAAACTCAAGGGGAGGGGGGGGGACACCAGAAAGTCCTGACAAAGATGCAGATAAAATAAGTAGAAAAGTCAGATGTCTTTGGACAAGCCAGTCAAAGTTATAAAACGCAGAACACGAGCAGCTGCTCGAGCGTCATCAGCTAAAATATCTGGTAAAGTAGATGGCAGGGACAGGACAACACGAGATTGACTAAAGCGGGGACACGACAATAAAACATGGCGCACTGTTAATGCTTGACCACAAGGGCACTGCGGGGCTGGGTCACCGGTGAGCAGGTAGCGGTGGCTAAACCGGCAATGCCCAATCCGCAACCTGGTCAGAAGGACTTCTTCTCGCCGAGATGGTCGGGAGGAGGTTGTCCAAGCAGTTGGGAGCGGTTTTACTGCCCGGAGCTTGTTTCCTTTGAGGGATGACCAAGCATCCCACCACAACGACACAAGCGTCAGATTACGGGACACAATGGGAGGCTGGCCGAGGCAGGAGGACTGCAGCCTTGGCTGCAGCATCAGCAGCCTCATTCCCAGGCACTCCTACATGTCCGGGAACCCACAGAAAGCTGACAGGAGAACCATTATCAGCGAAAGAGTGGAGGGACTGCTGGATCCGTTGCACCAAGGGAAGGACCGGATAGGGAGCTCCAAGGTTCTGAAGAGCACTGAGTGAATCAGAGCAGAGTACATACGATGAATGGCGGTGGCGGCGGGCATACTGAACGGCCTGATGTAGAGCAAAGAGCTCGGCTGTAAAGCTGGAACATTGGTCGAGGAGCCGGTATTTAAAGGTGGCGGCCCCGACGACAAAGGCACAGCCAACACCATCGTCAGTTTTGGAGCCATCGGTGTAAATAAAGGTGTGACCGGCAAGTCGAGCACGAAGTTCGACAAACCGTGAGCAATACACTGCAGCCGGAGTACCCTCCTTCGGGAGTGAGCTGAGGTCGAGATAAATATGAACCGGAGCCTGGAGCCAAGGTGGTGTCGGGCTCTCACCCTCTCTGAAGGTGGTAGGGAGGGCAAAATCCAATTGTCGAAGCAGGCGACGGAAGCGGACTCGAGGGGGCAGCAGGGCAGACACATACAACCCGACTGAAGGTCGAGAGAATCTGCGAAGAAGGACTGATAAGAGGGGTGGTCGGGCATTGACAACAACCGGCAGCCAAACTGACACAGCAGTACGTCGCGGCGGTAGGTCAATGGTAATTCGGCAGCTTCAGCATAAAGACTCTCGACAGGACTAGTGTAGAAGGCTCTGGTTGCAAGACGTAACCCCCGATGGTGGATGGAGTTGAGACGGCGTAAGAGGGATGGCCGAGCAGACGAGTAGACGAAGCTCCCATAATCCAGCTTCGATCGGACTATGGACCGATACAAGCGAAGCAGGACAGTGCGATCCGCTCCCCAAGATGAACCACTAAGAACTCTGAGGACATTAAGGGAATGTGTACAACGGGCCGCCAAATAAGAGACATGCGGAGACCAACAAAGTTTCCTGTCCAATGTGAGCCCTAGAAACCTAGTTGTTTCCACGAATGGGAGAACAACGGGATCGAGATGTAAGGATGGCGGAAGGAACGCTTTATATCGCCAAAAGTTGATACAAACTGTCTTCTCTTCAGAGAACCGGAAGCCATTTGCCACGCTCCATGAGTATAGGCTGTCTAGACAACGCTGAAGGCAGCGCTCCAGGAGGCATGTTCTCTGGGCACTGCAGTAGATCGCGAAGTCATCGACAAAGAGAGAGCCTGAAACATTAGGTGGAATGCAATCCATAATTGGATTGATCGCGATGGCAAAAAGGGCTACACTCAAGACTGAGCCCTGAGGCACTCCGTTCTCCTAGAGGAAGACGTCTGACAATACGGAACCCACACGTACCATAAACTTTCGATCCGTTAAAAAGGAATCAATAAAAAGGGGCAGGCGACCGCGTAGGCCCCACCTGTGCATAGTGCGGAGGATACCTCCTCTCCAACAGGTATCATAAGCCTTCTCCAAATCGAAGAACACAGCTACCGTTTGGCGCCTTCGCAATAAGTTGTTCATGATGAATGTCGACAAGGTCACAAGGTGGTCAACAGCGGAGCGGCGGTGACGAAAGCCGCATTGAACATTGGTAAGTATCCGTCAAGATTCAAGAAACCAGACTAACCGAGCATTAACCATGTGCTCCATCACCTTACAGACACAGCTTGTAAGAGAAATGGGGCGGTAACTAGAAGGAAGGTGTCTATCCTTCCCGGGTTTGGGTATAGGAACAACAACGGCGTCACGCCAACGCATGGGGACCTGACCTTCAGTCCAGACGCAATTGTAGGTACGAAGAAGGAAGCCTTTGCCCACCGGAGAAAGGTGTGCCAGCATCTGAACGTGAATGGCATCTGGCCCTGGAGCAGAGGACCGGGACAGTGCAAGCGCACGTTCGAGTTCCCACATAGTAAAGGGGGCATTATAAGTTTCCAGATTCAGCGAGTGGAAGGAATGTCGCCAAGCCTCTTCTGCCTCTTTCCTGGGAAGGAAGGCAGGGTGGTAATGGGCGGAGCTTGAAACCTCCGCAAAGAAGCGGCCGAAGGCGCTGGAGACATCCACAGGATCAACAAAGACCTCATTACCTGAAGTCAGGCCAGGTACCGAGGAGTGTGTCTTAATGCCCGACAGCCGGCACAGGCCACCCCAAACGACAGAAGAGGGAGTAAAACTGTTAAAGGAGCTGGTGAAAGAGGCCCAACAAGCTTTTTTGCTTTCTTTGATGACTCTACGGCATTGCGCTCGGAGTCGTTTGTATCCAATACAATTCGCCAACGTAGGATGGCGGCGAAAGGTGCGTAAAGCACGTTGTCCAGCATGGATAGCGTCTCTACAAGACTCATTCCACCAGGGGACGGAAACGCGACGTGAAGAAGAGGTAGTATGAGGAATGGAACGTTCAGCAGCATTGACGATAACAGCCGTGAGGTATTCGACCTGACTGTCACAACTGAGAAAATTGTGGTCCGGAAAGGTCGCCAGGGAGGAGTAAAGTCCCCAGTCAGCTTTCGGTATGTTCCAGCTCGAAGGACGTGGGGATGTGGTGCAGGAGACGAACGACACAGGGGAAGTGGTCGCTCGAATAGGTGTCAGAAAGGACATACCACTCGAACCGACGGGCAAGAGTGGTAGAACAGATCGAGAGGTCCAAGTGGGAGTAGGTATGAGTAGAGTCTGAGAGGAAAGTCGGGGCGCCAGTATTGAGGCAGACAAGATTGAGATGGTTGAAGACATCCGCCAAGAGTGAGCCTCTTTGACAGGATGCAGGAGAGCCCCATAGGAGATGATGGGCATTGAAGTCGCCAAACAATAAAAATGGCGGAGGAAGCTGAACAATCAGGTGCATCATGTCAGCCCGACTAACTGCGGATGACGATGGAGTGTAGATGGTACAAACTGAAAAAGTAAAAGCAGAAAGAGTAATACGGACAGCTATTGCTTGGAGTGGGGTGGTCAATGGGATGGGATGGTAATAGACATTGTTCCGAACGAGCAACATGACCCCACCATGAGCTGGGATACCGTCCACAGGGGTGAGGTCATACCGCTCCGAGGTATAGTGGGTAAAGGCAATATGGTCAGTCGGGCGCAACTTGGTTTCCTGGAGACCAAGGACGAGCGGACAGTGCAAGCGGAGGAGCAGTTGTAATTCCTCCCGATTAGATCGAATACCTCTTATGTTCCAATGTAACAAGGCCATCGCTAGTCAAAAAAGAGGGGGAATGAGACGGGGGAAGAGCTGGTCACCTCGACGGCCACGGAGGGCCAGGTTTCGAGGGAACAACGCTACAACCGGCGGGAGAAGGATCCTGTTCCATCGAGTCGTTGCCAGCTGCGGCAACTGTCCCGGGTTGTGTAGGAGGGGCAGCATCATTTGCCGACGAGAGGCCAGCTGAGCGCCTGGCAGCAGAGCGTCCCAGCGAAACTGAGGGCGGCCGGGAGCAGCGACTCACGGATGGAGCGTCAGACGAAACGCACCGGGGTGGAGAGGGGGATAGAGACTCCTTCTTGGAGGCCTTCTTGGAAGTCCGAGGAGGCACAGGGATGGTGGGCTGGACCCGAAGAAGGTCCTCACGTGCGGGGTCCGTTTTGGAACGCCGGACCTCAGAAGCTGGGGTCCGGAACGTTTCCCCGATGGACGCCTGAGAAGAGGATCGCTTCTCAGGCGGCGGGGGGAGGAGGAGGAAGGGTGGCCCCTGGGGCAGAGGGGGTGGGGGCCGCGGGGGAGGAGGATTTGGAAGGGAGGGATTTCGGAGGTGGAGGCATAGACCCCGGATGGGGGGAGGAGGTGGAGGGGGGACAGGATAGGGGTGAGGATACTGTGGAAGGAGTGGACACGACTGAGGCAAACGAAGTGGTCAACGTCACGGGATGGAGGCGGTCATACTTCTTCCTGGCCTCAGAATAAGAGAGGTGATCAAAAAGTTTTGAGTTCTTGAATCTTCTTCTCCTTCTGATACGCGGGGCAGTCTAAGGATCTAGGCGAGTGGATGCCAGGACCATTAACGGACCGAGGTGGTGGGGTGCATGTATGTTCCTCACGAAGAGGACGTCCACAATCGCCACAAAGGGGCTCAGCCTCACACCGTGACGACATGTGCCCAAAGCGTAAACACCGAAAACAGCGCATAGGAGGCAGGACGTAAGGTTGCATGTCGCACCGGTAGCACATCACCTTTACCTTCTCCGGGAGAACGTCCCCCTCGAAGGCGAGGATAAAGGTCCCGGTGTCGATGCAACGGTCTTTAGGGCCGCACTGGACTCGCCGGACGAAATGCACGCCTCGGCGCTCCAGGTTGGCCCTGAGCTCCTCATCAGATTGCAGCAGGAGATCCCGATGAAAAATAACCCCCTGCGTCCTATTCAGTGCCAGATGTGGGACAATGGACACTGGGATGTCCCCTAGTCGGTCGCACGCCTGGAGCGCCGCCGACTGTGTGGCAGAGGTGGTCTTTATAAGAACGGACCCCGAACGCATTTTACTGAGAGCCTCGATTTCCCTGAAGATGTCCTCGATGTGCTGAACAAAGAACATGGGCTTGGAGGTGGCGAACGTCCCCCCATCGGTTCGAGAACAGACCAAATAGCGGGGGAAGTACTTCGCCCCAAGCCGGCGGGCCTGTCCTTCCTCCCAGGGAGTGGCCAAGGGGGAAAGGGCAGGAGAAACAGAACCAGAGACAGTACCCTTCCTTTTAAAAGACTCGGCCGCAGAGCGACCCGATACATGTTGACGTTTCATCTGCGAAACGTCCGCCCCGATACCACCCACTCCGACCAGGGGCTCTCTCCACGGGTGCCACCCAGCCTCAGCAAGGGTCACCTGGCAGGATGACCGTTGCCGGGAGTCCTGATGCCCCAAGGAGACGGGCATCTACTCCTTGGCCGACATGGGGAGGGTGCAGCTCAGGTATCGGCAGTACGATCCCTGTGTTGTCAGGGGGCTACAACCTAGACGGTACATGACGACCCCACCACAACGGGCTGGCTACCGTGCTGGATTTCGGGTGCCATGGAAAGTCCATCATGATCGTAGGTGCAGATGGGGACGCACTATGGGTGTAACTTGTACAACCCATCAGGCGTTTAGGCCCAATTTGAGGAATAGTGGGTATGGTGACAACGCCGTTACAATGCTGAGTGCCAAGGTCTTAGTGCACTGAGGACCAGTGGTACACCACGTGAGGCGTCCTTCCCCAAAAGGCTCGTACTTCTGTAGAATTTTGAAAAATGGAGGTCAAACCCCAAGTGGGACCATCACATGGAAGGCCGAAACGGTTGAAACTCCTTTTAGTCACTTCTTACGACAGGCAGGAATACCTCGGGCCTATTCTTACCCCGGACCCGCAGGGGGGGTGGAAGCAGTGGAGAGAAGACAGCAGTACACAGTGCCAAGATGACACAATGTGACCACAACACAAGATGACTGCCATCTTGTCTGCTTGGTCGTAACAGGCAGAACCACTTCATACGCAGTGTTGGTGTGAAGCTGGAGCACTGCACCTGGTGTGGACATGTTTGCATCGACGGTTTGATGCAATCTTTTGTGGGAAGGACTGGTGGCAAGGATGCCATTGCATCAGCTTTTATTAACCAGAACCCACCAATGCCACAGACTTGGGCATGTGAACAGTGCCATTCATGTACCGAGTGGCAAAATGTAGTTTGTCTCAGACAAATCCTACTTCAACTTGTCATACAGCAACGGCCATACATGCGTTTGACACCATCGCGGTGTATTGTTGAGCAGCATTGCAGAGAAACCCTAAGTGTGGTTTGAGGCATTACTGTCTATAACACATGACCTCGCCTCCCATGTCTTGAGGGCAATTTGAACAGCTACTGCTACATTGAGGAGGGGGGGCGGGGGTTTACAGCCCAAGGCACTTATTCTGCAGGCCATACCACAAGCTATATTTCAGCACAACAATGCCCGACCGCATGTGCGAGGAATGTGCAAACCTCTGTTATAGCTACAAGTGACCAACAAGCAATGCACGGCAGTGACTGGAGACACAAAGCCGCCAGGTGGGGGAGCCTGTGAAGGTATCGCTAACAACGAACAGACAGGACAGATGAACAAGTAGGTGATGACAGACACAACGACCAACCAGGGCACAAGATGAGGCAAGCAAGCAAAACCTGAGGGGATAAATGTAGTGCGACAACAACAATGCAGAAATACTCCAAACAATGAGAGTAGGCATCTAAACACATGTAACTGGAATGCAGTATGGCTGAGATGCACACATGAACTATGGTGAGTACTCGACTGCCAGGGTTGCACCCACACAGGTGCCTAAATACCTGACCTCGGAAAACGTGCAGACTTCATGTGGTACAAAGAGTGGAATCGCATGGCGAGGGTCGTGGTGCAGGTCCACGCTACAGCACAGAAACTCCTTGTGGGTATCCAGGTCCATACCCTCTGGTGAGCATTTAACTTCTGCACCTTCCAACACCAGAGCCTCCTTTGAAGAATGACTTGGACCACCGCTTCCCTGGCCTGCCGGTTCACCTGGTATGTCACCCACTGAGCATGTCTGGGGTCTGGTTGGTCAGCAACTTGTTCATTCAGGCCTTCCTGCAGCCAAAGTTGATGCTCTGTGGACATTCTTCAAACCATGTGGAAGAGTATTCCCAAGCAGCATATTCAGGCACTGTTTGATTCCATGCCCTGACACCTAGAGGCTCTGATCACAGCACAGGGTGGTGCTACACTTAATAAATTTCCACAGTCACAGTGCATGTACAGGTCTGTAATAATAATCATTTATGTAGTGTCATGTCCCTGATCGGTGGAATAAATTTCACTGTGATGACATCTGTTGGTCTTAGTGTTTCACTTCTTCCAAACAATAGTATATGTCCTAGTCTTGGCATGCACATATTATTACTTTAATAAAGTTTCCTTACTATTGGTACTTTGTTGGGTGACCAAGAGTAAGTATGGTTTATTGGCTGTTTTTGTGGTGGCTGGAGAGACTTATTTATCTACTCTGTATCTCATTAGGTTAAATAACATTTTGAAGCTGATGTTTGGTCCTTTATTATGTGATTCTTCTCTGTGACTGCCTTTTGAATTTAGTAGTTTTCTTTGGGTATTAGGAGTAGTTTTTTGTTGCTGAGTCTAGTTACTTTCATATTGGTTTCTACTGTGGCTGGGGAGTGGTTCTCTTGTCAGAGGTGTTCTACAGATATTGAATGCCCAGTACCACACTTTCATGCTCTTCTGTGTTCTTTATATTTTGTTTCAAATGTTCTGCTGGTCTGTCCTAAGTACAGGGCAACACAGTTGATACAATGAAGTTGGCAAATATATGATTTTTTCATTCATCCTCTTTTTTTAAACCATTCTCTATAGAACTTTTACATTGTTAAACTATTTTTACTCATTGTTTCTCAAAGATATTACCAGTTCGGTATGTCAGCTTGTTTGTAAATGTCAGCTTGGCTGTTGAGCTCTAGTGCTGGGTAATAGTGGTGCTGCTGTTTGTTGTGGGGCACTGAATTTTGGTAGTGTTTTGGTTTATGGATTTCCTTATTTAACATTGTAACTAGAGAGTCTTCATATATATATCATTTTCTGGCATTTGAGTCATTATGCCTAGCTACTTACTGTTGCCGAGTTTGGCTGGTGGCAATGTGTTTAGTCTGTGGAGCATGTATTCGAGAGGCACTCATTTTCAGGACTATGAGTGGTTTGATGATTGGCAAAGTACTGTGTCAGTTGTGTTTTTCCTGTAAATACTGAATGAGTGTTGGTTATTTTTCTTTACGACAGACATATGATAGATGTTCTAACACAACAAGAAAACTTCCAAACTCAAAATAATCACAGAAAATATATACATAAGAAACCACCAAAAAATGTCAGTAACAGAACAGTGTTTAAAGTAATACATATAGTAGATAAATAGCAATCACTCTTGTTTCCACAAATCAGTATCACATAAAACAGCATGGATACCAACTCATAATCACCCACCACAGTAAACCCCTCTTTTAAGGAGGTTCGTTTCATTCAGGATTCCAGTACACCATATTATTTCCCACTCTTTTGGGTGTAAAACCTTATTTTTAAACACATTCTCAGTTGCATGCAATGGCCTTCTCCACCTTCCTGGGAAGTCCTGCATGCTCACATGGTACCACTCCACATATTGATGTCAGAACCAACACCTCACTGCATCACTAACCTCTCCATCATCATTCCACACAGATGGTCCTTCATTATTCTTTATAGACACACCTTTGAGCACCTCAACTGGTGGACAAGTGTGTCAGTACTACCTCAATGGGCGTCCTGCTGTGCAGCAAGGTGTTAGGTTGTGATTCATCAATCATCTCAAATGAGAGGGCCTGCTTGATCTAACATTGCAGGAGTCACAGTTGTGTGCAGCCAGCTCGCACACAGCACATTGGACAGGCTTGCAGTACTTTGTTGCAATCATGACAGATGCCTCGCCCAATGACTCACTGTGGTCTTGTAGACCTTCTGCAAACACCTTTGAATACCTGCAATGCTCTGGTGTTCTGTCAAAAGAAACTGAATGACAGCTCTTGCTTGGAACACCACACCTCCACTGCAACAGAATTTTGATGGCTATGTATAGCGCCACCACCTATCGAAACTTTATTAAACTATAGGGACTGAAGCGGGAGTATTCCACAAAGTCCCACAACAAATTCTGTATTGTTTCAACCAAACGTGGCTGAGAGAAAAAAAATTGCTGCATTACTTTCTGATTGCCCCTATTAAATACAGCGCCAGTAAAGTGTGCAATGTTCTAAAATCAGACAATTATGTGTGGAAGAACATTAGGAAAGAATTAGAAAGAAACATACTGTGAGTGATAATTTTAACATCCATCAGTCAGTGGTGTGGAAGTGGTACCTAAGAGGCCCGTTGGCAGGATGGGCACTCCTCACCTAAGCCCAGTGTAAACAGTTATCACCAGCAAAAAGGGCTGCACTGTGCAGATTACTCAAAAGACAGATCCCTATGCAACTGTGAGCAGAGTGGAACAACAGTGTTTGCATATAACTACTAAGACTAAAGTGATGTGCCTTAGAAATATCTGACAACTTTTATCTGTACACAGATTTTAACTAGGATATGATTTGGACTCAACACATTTCACCCAAAATGGCCTTGGTTCTAATCTAATGATTGTTCAGTTCACAATATACTTCATGAGACAGTTTGTATCTGTATCTAGGCTTGCACTAACTTTTAACATTATCACAGCTTTCATCCATTAAGCATTCACCAACATATCAATCATTTTGTGGAGTCATGAATTTTAGAAAGAGTTCAGCTTTGTGGGTCACACTATTTACATTTGTAATGAACAATCTGTGTCAGTATTTTATGACATACTAAATTGAGAAGCATGGTGCAACACTCAGCCATGTGCTTTCTCTTACAGCAAGAATCTGACTATGTGACCCATGTCCAACCTGATAGGATCTTGCAAGAAACTGCAGTAATTTTTTTCCTTGTAGTAACAATACAGAAGCTCATTGAACACCATTTAATATATACATGTACATTCCTCTAGGAGAGAAGTGCGAGATACCACTGGACACACTATACCACATAACACAGGTGTTCACATTATTTTGCTCCACATTGTATTCTGAAAAAAATTCCCAAAAGGCACATACAGAAGTCACAAAGGGTAAAAAAAAGCAATGTCCTGAAAGTTTTTTTGTATGAATATTATTGATTCAATAAATTATTCTTTCTGGAAACAATAACAATTGTGGTATTAACAGAAAGAAATTCATGTTGTGATTATCAGTTGTAGGAAATAATATAATTATTCTTCCAAAAACTGTAGTTTATAACTCAAAATACTCAACTGTAATCTCGTCATCCCCAGACTTAATGCGATATTGCTACAAGTCTTTCGTCAATATATAATATAGTAAATATAAATCTAGAATCAATTACTACAATAACACAAATTCCATGATGAAAATAAAAAAAGTAAAAACAAGACAACAAAACAAATAGCTTGCAGCCTGTTGATGAGCTGTACGACACACATAACACAATGGAGACTTACTAACTCTCAGCTACTGCTCTTTGCTCTTCTCTTAGCTGAAGAAGACACCATGCCACGCATGACCACAGTAAGATGAGCTCAAAACATAGAAGAGCTTATGTGCTACTACATGTGTAAAACTCTATGCAGCACTCATCAATAGAACCAATTAGCTATGTGAAATCTTTTACATGAAGTAGCTTACTTGTACAAACTGAATGCACTGGAACTCTTTCAACACCACTGTTTCCTTTGTCAGTGATACAACCACACCTGACATCAGCTTTCATACTTGTGGACACTGAATTTCCTCCAGAGAATTTCACAAGGGTTCTAAGTTCACCAAAAACTCTGTGATTTGTTGTTGGGACATAGGATATATCAGCCTGAATGGTGCATGGTTCTGGTGCTTGGTCACTGAAAGACCTCTCATTGGTACACCCTGTATATGTTTGTCTTTTTGTTAATGAGGTGTTTTCATTTAATTCATGTGGTAGATTCTGTGACGATTGGATAGATTCCACTATTTTAACATCACCACCACCACCATCATTGCTGTCATCATCAATGGTAATTTCCTCAGGTCCACAATGAATTTCTATTGGTATCAACTCCTGAAACAACCAAGATGAATTGTTTGAAGAATAAGAAATTAACACAATTATAAAAACTGAGATGTCAGTTCCCACTGAGGAAAGATAAGTTGGCCTGTTGCACTTAACATCTCTACTGACAAACAAAAAACAGCATGACAATTCCAAAGCACAATATAACAGACATTCAGAAATATTATTTATCAGCTAGCAACTCGAATCATACTGAAAGCAAAAGTTCATGACATCACTATATGTACAAAGTGTTAACTCAAAATTTCAAAATAACAATTAGCTAACTAAGAACATAAAACTGTTATCTACCATTTAAACTAAACACTGATTTCAGAAACATTTGAGGTAAAAGTATCACAACAGCATTAATAGTAATAATAATAATCTACTGTCACCATAGCCATAGTACTGCTCAACATTGTCCAGCCCATGTTACAGTGTGGAGCAACCTAAAGAATACACAGAAATTAAAAACAGGAAATTTGTTAGAGACTGTGTGGCAGAGGGGGCAGGGACAAACAGGGAGAACATGGAGGAAACTAGAAGAATAGAGACAACAAAAGTGCATGGGCAGAGCGATGATGAGGACTTTGGTGCATATAAAAACATGTGCATATGTTTTTATATGCACCAGTCTGGAGAGGTAAGGCACTGAGGGGTGGGGAGGGGCAGAGGGGTAAGGGGCAGAGAAGTCAGGGGACAGGGGGAGGGCAAAGGGGTAAGGGGCAGAGGAGTGAGGGGACAGGGGGAGGGCAGAAGGGGGAAGGGCAGAGAGGAAAGGAGCAGGGAGGCGGTGGGGCATGTGGGAGGGAGGGCAGTGGGAGGGAGGTGCAGTGGGAGGCGGGTGCAGTGGGAGGGGGTGCAGTGGGAGGGTGGTGCAGTGGGAGGGGGTGCAGTGAGAGGAGGGTGCAGTGGGAGGTGGGTGCAGTGGGGGGGACCGGAGCAGTGGGGGGCGGGGAAGTGTGGAGGGAGGGCGAGGGGCAGAGGGGACGGAGCAGTGGGGGACGGGGCAGTGAGGAGGGAGGGCGAGGGGCAGTGGGGGGCGGGGCAGTGAGGGCGGAGTGTGGGGGGCGGGGCGGAGTGTGGGGGGCGGGGCAGTGAGGAGGGAGGGGCGTGGGGCAGAGGGGGTAGGGAAAGAGGAAGGTATGTGCAGAGAGGGGGGCAGGGGCAGAGAGGGGGCAGGGGCAGAGAGGGGGGCAGGGGCAGAGAGGGGGGCAGGGGCAGAGAGGGGGCAGGGGCAGAAAGGGGGGCAGGGGCAGAGAGGGGGCAGGGGCAGAGAGGGGGCAGGGGCAGAGAGGGGGGCAGGGGCAGAGAGGGGGCAGGGGCAGAGAGGGGGGCAGGGGCAGAGAGGGGGCAGGGGCAGAGAGGGGGCAGGGGCATAGAGGGGGTCGGGGGCAGAGAGGGGGTCGGGGGCAGAGAGGGGGGCAGGGGCAGACAGGGGGCAGGGGCAGAGAGGGGGCAGGGGCAGACAGGGGGCAGGGGCAGAGAGGGGGCAGGGGCAGAGAGGGGGCAGGGGCAGAGAGGGGGGCAGGGGCAGAGAGAGGTGGCAGGGGCAGAGAGGGGGGCAGGGGCAGAGAGGGGGCAGGGGCAGAGAGGGGGGCAGGGGCAGAGAGGGAGCATGGGCAGAGAGGGGGCAGGGGCAGAGAGGGGGCAGGGGCAGAGAGGGGGCAGGGGCAGAGAGGGGGCAGGGGCAGAGAGGGGGCAGGGGCAGAGAGGGGGCAGGGGCAGAGAGGGGGCAGGGACAGAGAGGGGGCAGGGGCATAGAGGGGGTCAGGGGCAGACAGGGGGCAGGGGCAGACAGGGGGCAGGGGCAGAGAGGGGGCAGGGGCAGAGAGGGGGCAGGGGCAGACAGGGGGCAGGGGCAGACAGGGGGCAGGGGCAGACAGGGGGCAGGGGCAGACAGGGGGAAGGGGCAGACAGGGGGCAGGGGCAGAGGGGTGCAGGGGCAGAGGGGGGCATGGGCAGAGGGGGGCATGGGCAGAGGGTGGCAGGGGCAGAGGGTGGCAGGGGCAGAGGGGAGCAGGGGCAGAGGGTGGCAGGGGCAGAGGGTGGCAGGGGCAGAGGGGGCAGGGGCAGAGGGGGCAGGGGCAGAGGGGGGCAGGGGCAGAGGGGGGCAGGGGCAGAGGGGGGCAGGGGCAGAGGGGGCAGGGGCAGAGGGGGCAGGGGCAGAGGGGGGCAGGGGCAGAGGGGGGCAGGGGCAGAGGGGGGCAGGGGCAGAGGGGGGCAGGGGCAGAGGGGGGCAGGGGCAGAGGGGGGCAGAGGCAGAGGGGGGCAGGGGCAGAGGGGTAGGTGCAAAGGGGGAGGGGCAGAGGGGGAAGGGGAGAGGGGCAGGGCCAGAGGGGAAAGGGCAGAGGGTGAGGGTCAGAGGGGAAGGGCAGAGGGGGTCAGAGGGGAAAGGGCAGAGGGTGAGGGTCAGAGGGGAAGGGCAGAGGGGGTCAGAGGGGAAAGGGCAGAGGGTGAGGGTCAGAGGGGAAGGGCAGAGGGGGTCAGAGGGGAAAGGGCAGAGGGTGAGGGTCAGAGGGGAAGGGCAGAGGGGGTCAGAGGGGAAGGGGAGGAGGTGGAGGGGCAGAAGGGGGACAGGTAAAGGGGGATGGTCAGAGGGGGTCAGAGGGGGAGGGGCGGAGAGGGGGAGGGGCAGAGAGGGGAGGGGCAGATGGGGTTAGATGGGGCAGGGGCAGGGTGGGCAGGGCGAGGGGTTAGGATCAGAGGGGGAGGGGCCAGTGGGGGATGGGCAGGGTTGGTAGGCCGAGGGAGGAGGGTCAGAGGGGAGAGTCAGAGGGGAGAGGGGCTGGAGTGGGAAGGGCATGCAGGCAGGGGCAGAGGGGGTGATGGGCAGATGGGAAGGGGTAGAGGGGATGGGCAGAGAGGGGAGGGGTCGAGGGGGATGCACAGAGGGGGGTAAGGGTAGAGGGGGATGCACAGAGGGGGGTAGGGGTAGAGGGGGATGCACAGAGGCGGACGGGTAGAGCGGGTTGGCCATGTGGAGCATGGGCAGAGGGGTAGGGGCAGAGGGGGGAGGGGCAGAGGGGGGAGGGGCAGAGGGGGGAGGGGCAGAGGGGGGAGGGGCAGAGGGGGCAGGTGGGGAGGAGCGCGTAGTAGATGGGGAGAGGTGGGGTGGGGGCGCGTAGTAAAGGTGGAGAGGTGGGGAGGAGCGCATAGTAAAGGGAGAGAGGTGGGGAGGGGCACTTAGTAGAGGGATAGGGTTGGGGAGGGGCGTGTAGTAAAGTGGCAGAGGTCGAGAGGGGCGCATAGTAAAGGGAGAGAGGTGGGGAGGGGCGCATAGTAAAGGGAGAGAGGTGGGGAGGGGCGCATAGTAGAGGAGGAAAGCTGGGGAGGGGCGCATTGTAGAGGGGGAGGGGTGGCGAGGGCTGTGTGTTAGAGGGTGAGGGGTGGGGAGGGGCGCGTAGTGTAGGGGGAGGGGTGGGGAGGGGTGCATATTAGAGGGGGAGGGTTGAGGAGGGGTGCGTAGTAGAGGGTGAGGGCAGGGGAGGGCCGGATAGTATAGGGGGAGGGGTGAGGAGGGCCGAGTAGTAGAGGGGGAGGGGTGAGTAGGGCCGAGTAGTAGAGGGGGAGGGGTGAGGAGGGCTGCGTAGTAGAGGGGGAGGGGTGGGGAGGGCCGCGTAGTAGAGGGGGATTGGTGGGGAGGGCCGCATAGTAGAGGGGGAGGGGTGGGGAAAGGAGCGCAGTAGAGGGCGAGAGGTGGGAAGGGGCACACAGTAGAGGGAGAGAGGTGGGAAGGGGCACACAGTAGAGGGAGAGAGGTGGGAAGGGGCACGTAGTAGAGGGAGAGTGTTGGGGAGGGGCATGTAGTAGAGGGAGTGGGGTGGGGAGGTGCACCTAGTAGAGAGGGGGGTGGGGAGGGACGCCTAGTAGGGAGGGGGGTGGGGAGGGACGCCTAATAGAGAGGGGGTGGGGAGGGACGCCTAGTAGAGGGGGAGGGGTGGGGAGGGTCACGTAGTAGACTGAGAGGGGTGTGGAGGGTCACGTAGTAGACAGAGAGGGGTGGGAAGGGCGCGTAGTAGAGGGAGAGAGATGGGGAAGGGCGCGTAGTAGAGGGAGAGAGATGGGGAAGGGCGTGTAGTAGAGGGAGAGAGATGGGGAAGGGCGCGTAGTAGAGGGAGAGAGATGGGGAAGGGCGCGTAGTAGAGGGAGAGAGATGGGGAAGGGCGCGTAGTAGAGGGAGAGAGATGGGGAAGGGCGCGTAGTAGAGGGAGAGAGGTGGGAAGGGGCGTTTAGTAGGGGTGGGGAGTGGTGCATAGAAGGGAAGAGGTGGGTAGGGGCGCATAGAGGGGAAGAGGTGGGTAGGGGAGCATAGAGGAGGAGAGATTGGGAGGGGCACATAGAGGAGGAGAGATTGGGAGGTGCGCATAGAAGAGGAGAGGTGAGTAGGGACATGTAGAGGGGGAGAGGTGGGGAATGGGTAAGGAGGTTGTGGGGGAGGAAGGGCAAAGGACCAGTAGAAGGAGTGGTGTGAAGGGAGGGAGAGGTGAAGAAGTGTATGGAGAGAGGCAGAGGTGTATGGAGAGGGGTACAAGTGTATGCAGAGCAGAGTAGGTGTATGAGGACGAGCAGAGGTGTATGTAGAGGAGTAGAGCTGTAAGGCGTGGGATAAAGTTGTATGGAGAGGGGTAGAAATGGGGAAGTGTGTCAGGAGGTGGGAAGTGCATAGTTATTTACAGAGGTGAGGAACTGTATGAAGAGCTGCTGGGGAAAGGGGGGATTGGAATGGATTGAGGTGTACAGACGTGGGCAAGTGCATAGAGGACAGAGGCGGTGTGGTGTGTGCAGACATCAGACACAGCGGAGGTAGTGAGAGGCAGGTGTGAGAAGAGGCAGATGTGGGAATGGGCAGAGACATGAAGGTGCAGAAGCAGAAATGGGGAAAGGTATGTGCCGAAGGGGTGAGGCACTTAGAGGTGGGCGAGGCACGCAGGGAAGGGGGAGGCACGCAGGGAAGGGGGAGGCATGCAGGGAAGGGGGAGGCACGCAGGGAAGGGGGAGGCACGCAGGGAAGGGGTAGGCACGCAGGGAAGGGGGAGGCATGCAGGGAAGGGGGAGGCATGCAGGGAAGGGGGAGGCACGCAGGGAAGGGGGAGGCACACAGGGAAGGGGGAGACAAGCAGAGTAGGTATGCAAACAGGGATCATGGGGCACTCGCAGATTACAGGAGGCAGCAGAGGGACATGTGCATCAATGTATGGAGGGAGGTCAGGGTGTCTTGACGAATGAGTCTGTGGAGAGGGGACAGGCAAGCAGGGAGGGGGCCCTAGAAGGATCTGGAGAGGGAGTGTGAGAGACGTGGTGGGAGAGGGTGTGAAGGGGGCGAAGAGAGGCATACTGGGAGGGAGCCTGTGGAGAGGGAAGTGTGGCAGGGGCAGAGGGGCGGCCCACTGGTGGGGGGCATGCTGCGCATTGAGGTGTGTGAGGGAGGTGAGTCAAGAGGGCAAAAGATGGAGTGTGAATCGAGAGGGCTAAAGATGGAGGTGATTCAAGGGGATGGACAAAGGGGTTAGTCGAGAGGGGAATGACGGAGAAGTGAGTTGAGAGGGGGACACACGGACAGGCGATTCGAGAGGGGGACAGGCGATTCGAGAGGGGGACAGGCGATTCGAGAGGGGGACAGGCGATTCGAGAGGGGGACAGACGGTCAGACGATTCGAGAGGGGGACAGACGGTCAGGCGAGTCGAGAGGGGGACAGACGGACAAGCAAGTCGAGAGGGGGCAAAGACTGAAAGGTGAGTTGAGCGGCGATGAAATGGTGTACACCATGGAAGTGTATGTGAATGGACCTCAAGTATAGGTGGTAAAGGCAAGGACTCCAGTTCAGAAAGAAGGGAAGCCCTTACCTGGGCTGTCAATGCGGGAGATGAACCACCATGGGTGGAAAAGGAGACGGTAATTTTGATGTGTAGAAGAACTACGAATGAATGCAACGTAACTGGCCAACAGTTGTGGACCCTAACCTGTGATGGAGGGAGTCCAGCCTCCACCAGGGCACTGGTCACTGGACTCATCCTAATGGCTCCTGTCGCTAGGTGAACACCACAATGGTGCACATGGCCGAGTAAACGCAATACTGAGGGAGTCAACTAAACCGGACTCCTGTTGTCAAGGTGGGATTGAATAAGAGCTCTGTAGAGCTGTAGTAGTGTAGAGCGATCTGCAGCCCAGTTCGTGTTGCTCCGGCAGCAGAGGGCATTGAGGTGCTACCAGCACTTATGCTTAAGCTGACGAAAATGAGGAAGTCAAGTCCATTGAGAGTCAAAAACCAGTCCTAAGAATCAATACGTCTCCACTACAGTGAGTGGATCATCATTAAGGTAAAGGTCTGGTTCCGGATGAACTGTACGATGCCGACAGAAGTGCATAACGCACGACTTTGCAGCCGGTAACTGGAAGCCATGGGCTAGAGCCCATTACTGTGGCCTGCAGATGGCTCCCTATAGGCGCCACTGTGCAACACCATTACTGGAGGAGCAGTACGAAATGCAGAAGTCGTCCGCATACAGAGAAGGTCAGACCAATGGCCATACAGCTGCTGCTAGACTGTTTATGGCCACTGTAAATAGAGAGACACTCAATACAGAGCCCTATGGGACCCCATTCTCCTGGATATGGGGGGGAACTATGGGAGGCACCAACTTGGACATGGAAGGTACGAAGTGACAGGAAATTTTGGATATAAATTGGGAGCGGGTCTCAGAGATCCCACTTGTATAATGTGGCAAGGATATGATGTTGCAAGGTCGTGTCATAAGCTTTTTGTAAATCAAAAAAGACAACAACCAGGTGTTGCCTTCTCGAGTAAGCTGTTCAGATGGCAGACTTGAGGGACACAAGATTATCAGTGGTAAACTGAACCTGACGGACGCTGCCCTGACATGGAGCCAATAGGCCATGTGACCCCAGGAGCCAACCCAAATGCCGACACACCATACTTTCCAGTAGCTTACAAAGAACGTTAGTGAGGCTGATGGGCCGATAGCTATCTAAATCAAACGGGTTTTTACTGGGTTTGACCACCGGAATGACGGTGCTCTCTCACCATTGAGATGGAAAGACGCCATAGGATCAGATCTGGTTGAAGATGACGAGGAGACATCGCTTTTAGTCAGATGAGAGATGTTTAATCATCTGACTGTGGATCTGATCTGGCCCAGGAGCAGTGTCAGGGCAATGTGCAAGGACAGTGAGGGGCTCCCACTCTGTAAATTGGGTGTTATAGGATTTACTGTGGTTTGTGTAGTGAATGAGAGGACTTTCCCTTCCAGCTGGCGTCTGAGAGTATGAAAGGCTGGGGGATAGTTCTCCGATGCACAGGCTCGAGCATAGTGCTCAGTAAACTGCTCAGCAATCGTGATTACGTCGATAGATAACACGCGATTTATTTAAACAACGGGAACACCTGTTGGGGTCTGGTACCCGAAAACACGTTTGATCCTTGCCCAGCCTTTGGAAGCTGACGTATCTCTCCCAACACTCCTGCTTCTGTACTTTGATACGTTGGCGAATGCAGGCACAGAGCAGTTTAAAGGCTATGAGGTGCTCCAGGGAAGTGTGCCGCTTATGCCACTGTAGAGCTCGCCAGTGGTCCTTAACTGCTTCAGCGACTTGCAGCGACCACCAAGAAACTGTCTTTCGCCGCGGGCACACTAAAGAGCGAGGGATCGTGTTTTCTGCCACAGAAACGATTGTTGTAGTCACCTGTTCAACCATCAAATCCACAGCAGAGGTGAAAATTTCCGTCTTGTTTAAAGCCTATCGGGGCTGGCGTCAGTGGGCCTGACACCGGGGCAGTGACAGGAAGATGGGGAAGTGGTCACTACCACACACGTCATCATGTGCTCTCCAGTTGATACATGGGAGAAGTGCTGGGCTGCATACTGATAAATCAATGGCCAAGTAATTACCATGAGCCACACTGAAATGTGTGGTGCTCTCAGTATTAAAGAGGCAGATGTCGCACTAAGACAGTAAAGTTTCGACATCTCTGCCTCGGCCAGTAATCTCAGTGCTACACCACAAGCGGTTATGGGCGTTAAAATCTCCCAAAAAATAGGAAAGTTTAGGGAGTTGATCAATCAGTGCCACTAATACATTCAGGGGTACTGCACCATCTGGAGGAAGATATACATTGCAGATAGTTGTTTCCTGCATCGTCCATATTCTGACAGCCACAGCTTCCAGAGGGGGTTGAAGGGGCATACGTTCATTACAGACTGAGTTTAGGACATAAATGCAAACTCCACCTGGCACTCGATTATCGTCGCTACGGTTCCTGTAGTATTCCTTATAGCTACGAAGGGCAGGGGTCCGAATTGCCAGGAGCCAGGTTTCCTGGAGGGCAATACAGAAAGCAGGTGTAAAGCTCAACAGTTGCCGTAGCTCAGCCAAGTGGTGGAAAAAACCGCCGTAATTCCATGGAAGGATGACGTCATTGTGAAACTGGGAAGGCATGAAACATTCAATGAGGGAGTTTACGCCTCAGGGTCACCTGCTGCCGCTAACTTATTTCCTGAGCAGTCTATATCCATTGTGTCTGAGGATCCGGCACGATCTAGGTCCTCAGCAGGTGCCAGAATCTCCAAGAAGAAAACAAAAGGAAATGTACAGCATGACACCAGGAGAAAGGAAAAAACCACATGAACAACAAAAGGACAAAATAACACTACAACGGACAAAATAGGACAAGAAAACCACAGAGAGATGCATGAAACAAGCTGAAGGGATTGAAACAAGACAGCAGACGACTGTGGCTGGCTGATCACGACAATAAAAAAGATAAGCCATCCACACCGCGACACATTAAAACCTCCAGGGTGGAGGACACAGAAGGAGAAAGGACATGTGCTAAAACTTAGATTGACTCATAGAACCCACCCTAACATATACAACATAAAAAAATATAAACAAATCAGCCGATGAGGTACTGTCTGCTAAAATCAATGATAACTAGTCTGACAACCGAAGATGATGTCACAGGGCAGCCAAAGTATGACAGTGCAAAACAATATGGGCCACCATCAACCGGACGCCACACCTACACTGAGGTGGATCTTACGATGCACGGGGTAGCTGTGGGTCGCCCTAGTATGTCCAATGTGGGGCCTGCAGAGAACTGCAGAGTCCCTGCAAGATGCCCACATGGAGGACTTCCACACATTCATAGTCCCCTTAATGGCACACAGTTTGTTGTGAGACTATGACATTCCGTCTCCAAATCAGAAAAACCTTGCAGCGTGATAATGAACACAGTTCGGTTACTGGAATACCAATCTCCATAAGCAGTTTCCATGTAGCCTGTTTGGCCAACCTATCAGCAAGTTCATTTCCTTAAATTCCGACGTGACCTGGCGTCCAGACAAACACCACTGAACGACTAGACCATTCTGGAGCGCAGATGGACTTCTGGATGGTCGCTACCAAAGGATGGCGAGGGTAGCACTGGTCAATAGCTTCCAGGATGCTCAAGGAATCAGTACAGAGAAGAAATGACTCGCCAGGGCATGATTGGATATGCTCAAGAGCATGAGATATGGCCGCCAGCTCTGCAGTGAAAGCACTGCAACCATCTGGCAATGAGTGCTGTTCTATATTTCCTCCATGAATATACGCGAAGCCAACATGACCTTCAGCCAGCGAGCTGTCATTGTAAACCACTTCACTTCATGGCCCCGGTACATGTCTAGAATCGAGAGGAAGTGACAGTGGAGAGCTGCAGTTTAACTGAGTCCTTAGGGACATATGAAAGGTCCAAGTCAAGCTTTGGCCTAGGTTTACACTGTGGAGGTGAACATGAATGGACCTCGAGTAAAGGTGGTAAAGGAGAGGACTCCAGTTTAGACAGAGGGGGCTGGATGTGAGCCTCAATCGTAATCCCTGACCTGGGGCGCCGATGCAGGAGTTGAACCACCATGGTTGGGAAAAGGAGAGAGTAATTCAGATGCACAGGAGAACTACGAATGTGTGCAACGTAACTGGCGGGTAATTGTGAATGTCTGGTCTGCAATGGAGGGACTCCAGCCTCGACCAGTACGCTGGTCATCAGATTTGTCCTAAAAGCTCCTGTCGCTAGTCAAACTCTGCAGTGGTGCACTGGGTCAAGTAAATGCAACGCTGAGGTCGCTATCAAACCATAAACCACACAACCCATAGTCAAGTTGGGATTGAACAAGGGCTATGTAGAGCTGCAGCAGCGTAGAGCGATCTGCACCCCCGTAGGTGTTGCTCAGGCAGCGGAGGGCATTGAGGTGCTGCCAGCACTTCCGCTAAAGCTGATGAAGGTGAGGAAGCCAAGTCAATCAGGTGACGAAAACCAGTCCTAAGAATTGATATGTCTCCACTACAGTGAGTGGATCGTCATTAAGACAAAGTGGATGGCTCCCTGCTTGTGGATGGCTTGCCACTCAGCAACAACAGTACTGAAAGAGCAGTATGAAATTCAGAAGTCGTCCACATACAGAGAAAGTGAGACCGACGGCCCTACAGTTGCTGATAGACCGTTTGTGGCCACTATAAATAGAGACATACACACAATACAGAGCCTTCCATTCTCCTGGATATGGGGGTAACTATGGGAGGTAACAACTTATACACGAAAAGTACGGAGTGACAGGAAGTTTTGGATAAAAATCGGGAGTGGGCCACAGAGACCCCACTCATATAAAGTGGCAAGGATATGATGTCGCCAGGTCGTGTCGTAAGCTTTCGTAAATAAGAAAGGACGGCAACCAGGTGTCTGTAAAAGGTTGTTTGAAAAGCAGACTCGAGAGACACAAGATTACCAGTTGTAGAGCGACACTAGCGGAAACCACCCTGGCATGGAGCCAGTAGGCCATATGACTGCAGGACCCAAACCATCCACCGACATACCATAAATTATAGCAGCTTACAAAGAACGTCGTTGAGGCTAATGAGTTTTTTTTCAGGTTTGAGCACTGGAATGATTACACTAGATTGAAGATGACGAGGAGCGGTCGCTTGTAGTCAGATGAGAGACTTTTAACCATGTGTCGGGGCAATGTGCGAGGGTGCTGAAAAGCTCCCACTCTGTAAATGGGACGTTATAGGGTTATAGGAGTGTAGTGAACGAGAGGACTTTCCCTTCCAGCCATCGTTTGAGGGTGCGAAAGGCTGGGGGGTAGTTCTCCAACACAGAGGCTCGATCATAGTACTCAGAGAAGTGCAAGGCAATCACGTTAGAGTCGGTAGATAACACGCCATCGATGTTAACGCCAGGCATACCTGTTGCAGTCTGATAACCAAAAATACGTCTGATCTTCGTCCAGACTTGAGAACGTGACGTACGGCACCCAATGGTGGAAACGTATCTCTCCCAACATTCCTGTTTCATCTTTTTATAAGTTGGCGAACGTGTGAATTGAGGCATTTAAAAGCTATTAGGTGCTCAAGAGAAGGGTGCCCCTTACGTCGCTGTACAGCCCACCTACGCTCTTTAATGGCCTCAGCAATTTCCGGCGACCACCAAGGTACTGTCTTCCGCCAGGGACACCCTGACAAACAAGGGATCGCATTTCCTGCCGCAGAGACGAACGTTCTAGTGACCTGCTCAACCACCACATCGATGGCACCACGTGGGAGATATTCACGGTGACAACAGAGGTGAAAGCTGCCCAGTTTGCCTTGTTTAAAGCCTATCTGGGCAGGCGTCCATGGACATGACGCCAGGGGAATGACAGGAAGATGGGGAAGTGGTCACTACCACACAAGTCATCATGGGCTCTCCAGAGGAGAGATGGGAGAAGTCCTGGGCTGCGAACTGATAAATCAGTGGCCAAGTAAGTACCACGAGCCACACTGAAATGTGTAGAGGTCCCCGTACTTAAGCAGCAGAGGGTGAGCAGAGATAGTAAATTTTCGACAGCTCTGCCTCAGCCAGTAAGCATGATACCACCCCATATGGGGTTCTGGGCATTAAAATCTCCAAAGAGTAGGAAAGGCTGAGGAAGTTGATGAATCAGTGCAGCCAATACATTCAGAGGTACTGCAGCATCTAGAGGAAGATATACGTTGCAGACAGATCCCTTAATCGGGCAGGTAGGTTAGAAAATTTAAAAAGGGAAATGGATAGGTTAAATTTAGATATAGTGGGAATTAGTGAAGTTCGGTGGCAGGAGGAACAAGACTTTTGGTCTGGTGATTACAGGGTTATAAATACAAAATCAAATAGAGGTAATGTAGGAGTAGGTTTAATAATGAATAAAAAAATAGGAGTGCAGGTTAGCTACTACAAACAGCATAGTGAACGCATTATTGTGGCCAAGATAGACACAAAGCCCATGCCTACTAGTTCTGCAGATGATGAAGAAAGAGATGAAATGTATGACGAGATAAAAGAAATTATTCAGGTAGTGAAGGGAGACGAAAATTTAATAGCCATGGGTGACTGGAATTCGTGAGTAGGAAAAGGGAGAGAAGGAAACATAGTAGGTGAATATGGATTGGGGGGAAGAAATGAAAGAGGAACCCGCCTTGTAGAATTGTGAACAGAGCGTAACTTAATCATAACTAACACTTGGTTCAAGAATCATAAAAGAAGGTTGTATACCTGGAAGAATCCTGGAGATACTAAAAGGTATCAGATAGATTATATAATGGTAAGACAGAGATTTAGGAACCAGCTTTTAAATTGTAAGACATTTCCAGGGGCAGATGTGGATTCTGACCACAATCTATTGGTTATGAACTGCAGATTGAAACTGAAGAAACTGCAAAAAGGTGGGAATTTAAGGAGATGGGACCTGGATAAACTGAAAGAACCAGAGGTTGTAGAGAGTTTCAGGGAGAGCATAAGGGAACAATTGACAGGAATGGGGGAAACAAATACAGTAGAAGAAGAATGGGTAGCTCTGAGGGATGAAGTAGTGAAGGCAGCAGACGATCAAGTAGGTAAAAAGACGAGGGCTAATAGAAATCCTTGGGTAACAGAAGAAATATTGAATTTAATTGATGAAAGGAGAAAATATAAAAATGCAGTAAATGAAGCAGGCAAAAAGGAATACAAACGTCTCAAAAATGAGATCGACAGGAAGTGCAAAATGGCTAAGCAGGGATGGCTAGAGGACAAATGTAAGGATGTAGAGGCTTGTCTCACTAGGGGTAAGATAGATACTGCCTACAGGAAAATTAAAGAGACCTTTGGACAGAAGAGAACCGCTTGTATGAATATCAAGAGCTCAGATGGCAACCCAGTTCTAAGCAAAGAAGGGAAGGCAGAAAGGTGGAAGGAGTATATAGAGGGTTTATACAAGGGCAATGTACTTGAGGACAATATTATGGAAATGGAAGAGGATGTAGATGAAGACAAAATTGGAGATAGGATACTGCGTGAAGAGTTTGACAGACCACTGAAAGACCTGAGTCGAAACAAGGTCCCAGGAGTAGACAACATTCCATTAGAACTACTGATGGCCTTGGGAGAGCCACTCCTGACAAAACTCTACCATCTGGTGAGCAAGATGTATGAGACAGTCGAAATACCCTCAGACTTCAAGAAGAGTATAATAATTCCAATCCCAAAGAAAGCAGGTATTGACAGATGTGAAAATTACCGAACCATCAGTTTAGTAAGTCACAGCTGCAAAATACTAACACATATTCTTTACAGACGAATGGAAAAACTAGTAGAAGCCAACCTCGGGGAAGATCAGTTTGGATTCCGTAGAAATGTTGGAACACGTGAGGCAGTACTGTCTCTATGACTTGTCTTAGAAGAAAGATTAAGGAAAGGCAAACCTATGTTTCTAGCATTTGTAGACTTAGAGAAAGCTTTTGACAATGTTTATTGGAATACTCTCTTTCAAATTCTGAAGGTGGCAGGGGTAAAATACAGGCAGCGACAGGCTATTTACAATTTGTACAGAAACCAGATGTCAGTTATAAGATCGAGGGGTATGAAAGGGAGCAGTGGTTGGGAAGGGAGTGAGACAGGGTTGTAGCCTATCCCCGATGTTATTCAATCTGTATATTGAGCAAGCAATAAAGGAAACAAAAGAAAAGTTCGGAGTAGGTATTAAAATCCATTGAGAAGAAATAAAAACTTTGAGGTTCGCCGATGAGATTGTAATTCTTTCATAGACAGCAAAGGACTTGGAAGAGCAGTTGAACGGAATGGACAGTATCTTGAAAGGAGGGTATAAGATGAACATCAACTAAAGCAAAACAAGGATAATGGAATGTAGTCAAATTAAGTTGGGTGATGCTGAGGGAATTAGATTAGGAAATGAGACGCTTAAAGTAGTAAAGGAGTTTTGCTATTTGGGGAGCAAAAAAACTCATGATGGTTGAAGTAGAGAGGATATAAAATGTAGACTGGCAATGGCAAGGAAAGCGTTTCTGAAGAAGAAAAATTTGTGAACATCGAGTATAGATTTAAATGTCAGGAAGTCGTTTCTGAAAGTATTTATATGGAGTGTAGCCATGTATGGAAGTGAAATGTGGACGATAAATAGTTTAGACAAGAAGAGAATAGAAGCTTTCAAAATGTGGTTCTACACAAGAATGCTGAAGATTAGATGGGTAGATCACATAACTAATGAGGAGGTATTGAATAGAATTGGGGAGAAGAGGAGTTTGTGGCACAACTTGACTAGAAGAAGGGATCGGTTGGTAGGCATGTTCTGAGACATCGAGGGATCACCAATTATATATTGGAGGGCAGCGTGGACAGTAAAAATCATACAGGGAGACCAAGAGATGAATACACTAAGCAGATCCAGAAGGATGTAGGCTGCAGCAGGTACTGGGAGATGAAGAGTCTTGCACAGGATAGAGTAGCATGGAGAGCTGCATCAAACCAGTCTCAGGACTGAAGACCACAACATCAACAACAGCGAATATTCATGACCAAGAATGATGAGGGTGATATTCACCTGTAAAATCCTATCTACGATTGAGGAAAAACAATTCAGCAGAATACATGATCCATTATTGGTGGACTGAGCTTTATGGTTTCCTGGAATTCTTCTTAAGAAAAGATTCAACCAGGTGGGTTACTCAACTTTTAATACATAAACCCTTGCGATACTAAGGCATCTTCCATAATCCGCATTACCAAGGAAGAAAGGTGCTTTGTGCTCACAGTAACAAAAATTTAAAAAAGCAGAGTTCATTAATTTTGGTTTGGTAATATTAACAACATATTTTGTGAAGAGGTATTGATGTGCAAATAGGGTCCAGAACCTGAAAATGTCTTTTGTCACTCTCTTAGCAGTATGAGCACATTTTTCAGTGATCTGTAGTACTGACTTCATGAATACCACAAAATAATTAATAATGCAAATTTTGTTCATTCTTGTTGAGATTTCCTCTCAGCATACGTTTTAAATTGATATTGGCATGTGAGTAAGGCTCTAAGCCAGTCCTGACAAAACTCTACCATCTGGTGAGCAAGATGTATGAGACAGGTGAAATGCCCACAGACTTCAAGAAGAATATAATAATTCCAATCCCAAAGAAAGCAGGTGTTGAAAGATGTGAAAATTACCGTACTATCAGTTTAGTAAGTCACAGCTGCAAAATACTAACGCGAATTCTTTACAGATGAATGGAAAAACGGGTAGAAGCTGACCTTGGGGAAGATCAGTTTGGATTCCGTAGAAATGTTGGAACATGTGAGGCAATACTAACCTTACGACTTATCTTAGAAGAAAGATTAAGAAAAGGCAAACCTACGTTTCTAGCATTTGTAGACTTAGAGAAAGCTTTTGACAATGTTGACTGGAATACTCTCTTTCAAATTCTGAAGGTGGCAGGGGTAAAATACAGGGAGCGAAAGGCTATTTGCAATTTGTACAGAAACCAGATGGCAGTTATAAGAGTCAAGGGGCATGAAAGGGAAGCAGTGGTTGGGAAAGGAGTGAGACAGGGTTGTAGCCTCTCCCCGATGTTATTCAATCTGTATATTGAGCAAGCAGTAAAGGAAACAAAAGAAAAATTCAGATTAGGTATTAAAATTCACGGAGAAGAAGTAAAAACTTTGAGGTTCGCCGATGACATTGTAATTCTGTCAGAGACAGCAAAGGACTTGGAAGAGTTGTTGAACGGAATGGACAGTGTCTTGAAAGGGGGATATAAGATGAACATCAACAAAAGCAAAACGAGGATAATGGAAAGTAGTCAAATTAAATCGGGTGATGCTGAGGGGCTTAGATTAGGAAATGAGACACTTAAAGTAGTAAAGGAGTTTTGCTATTTAGGGAGTAAAATAACTGATAATGGTCGAAGTAGAGAGGATATAAAATGTAGACTGGCAATGGCAAGGAAATCGTTTCTGAAGAAGAGAAATTTGTTAACATCGAGTATAGGTTTAAATGTCAGGAAGTCATTTCTGAAAGTATTTGTATGGAGTACAGCCATTTATGGAAGTGAAATATGGACGATAACTAGTTTGGACAAGAAGAGAATAGAAGCTTTCGAAATGTGGTGCTACAGAAGAATGCTGAATATAAGGTGGGTAGATCACGTAACTAATGAGGAGGTATTGAATAGGATTGGGGAGAAGAGAAGTTTGTGGCACAACTTGACTAGAAGAAGGGATCGGTTGGTAGGGCATGTTTTGAGGCATCAAGGAATCACAAATTTAGCAATGGAGGGCAGCGTGGAGAGTAAAAATCGTAGAGGGAGACCAAGAGATGAATACACTAAGCAGATTCAGAAGGATGTAGGTTGCAGTAAGTACTGGGAGATGAAGAAGCTTGCACAGGATAGAGTAGCATGGAGAGCTGCATCAAACCAGTCTCAGGACTGAAGACCACAACAACAACAACAATACTTGATGTAGCATCTAGTCACTTTCAGAAGAAAATATAAATGAAAATGCCTTGTCCTGAGTTAAATAATGGTCCTCCTATGATTTAATTTTTCATTTGTATTAGGATTTCATTGAGAGTTCTTGTACAAAAATACTTTATGAAATCCCACCACCTAACTATTGGCTTCCCTTGATTGCTAAGGAAGAAGATAATTTGATGGGTTGGGGTTCTAAACAAAAACAAATGAAAGTGACTGAAAAACATTTGAACAGTCCTCTGCACAATTTAAGATAATATCCAGAGAAATGATAGTATCTCTATAACCTTAGTTTACTTTAAACAAAGTTGCCTTTTTCTTTGCATTACTAGTGTAATCACGTAAATAATGCATATCACGAAATATATTTGGAGTGTATACAAATCTCACTTATTTGACTTTGCCGAAGTGTTTCATGTTTATGTATGTCATATGAGAGTAAGTACTGGATATTAATACCAGGTAAATCAACGCTCTTGCTGAGACATTCTGGCATTGGAATAGCACCCTAGCACTGGACATAATGGGGAAATCCTATACCTTAGGTGTAGATGATCTACAGATCTTATAATTAGATTTTCCTTGAGACATCTGAGTCTCACCTTTATCTATGATAATGATGAAAGCTGAAGAAATTAATTACAATTTGTGCCACAGCCAGGACTTGAAGTCCATGCAGCAATGGTGCTGTGGTGGCATAATGGCTACTAGACCTAGGTTCAAATCCTGGCCATGGCATAAATTTTAATTCATTTCTTCAGCTTCCATAATTATTGTACACAAAGATGAGACTCAAATGTCTTCAGGAAAATCAAATTGTAAGGTATATAGACACTGAGTTTTTCTGGGTATCCTATGGGCACAAGCCACACTCCCAAGTAGTGGACATATCGGTAAACAGTTAAAAGTGACCAAATGTGAAGATACCAAAGAGAAACAAAAGAACTACCACAAAACATCAAATCTACACCCTACAAAGTTAAATAAAAAGAACACCATGAAAGAACCCCAAGGCAACCACACTCACAAGTTTACGAAAGATCCACAAACCAAATACCTCAATCAGACTTGTGACTGATTTTACCACTGCACCAGCATATTATTTAGATCAACAAAATGAAAGACACAAATGTACCCAACACAGCTGCACTACTCCCATTTGACATCACATCAACATACACTCACATACCAATTGAAAGACAATTAAGACAGAAATACATTTTCCCACAAACACAGACAGGAGACATCTCAATTATTACACAGAACAAAACTATTTCAGATTTAAAGATGAATTCTGCATCCAACAGAAAGATTACCATGTCTTCCTTGATCAACTTGAAAACAAAATCTTTGTCTCTCACCGAAACAGTACAAAGTAAAATACATGTACCATTATGTTGATGACATAATTCTCTTGATAGATGAAACACACAACCAGATACTACAGGTACACAGAGATGTCAATACTGCTCACCCGAAATTACACTTCGCCCTTGAAACTGAAAAAGACAAAAAATAAATTTTGTAGACATCACAACAGAAAAAGGAAACCACGGACAATGGTTCACAGTATACAGTAAATCTACATCAACCAGTACAGCTATTCACAACAAGGCAAACCACCTAACAGCAGGCCAGCCTAAGATACACTATGTGATCAAATGTATCCAGACACCTGGCTGAAAATGACTTACAAATTTGGTGCCCCCCATTGGTAATGCTGGAATTCAATATGGTGTTGGCCCACCCTTAACCTTGATGACAGCTTACACTCTCACAGGCATATGTTCAATCTAGTGCTGGAAGGTTTCTTGGGGAATGGCAGCCTATTCTCCATGTATCGGTGTCAGTAGGAGAGGCTTGGCACGAAATTGGTGTTCAAAAACATCCCAAAGGTGTTTTATAGGATTCAGGTCAGGTTTCTGTGCAGGCCAGTCCATTACAGGGATGTTATTGTTGTGTATCCATGCCACCAAAGGCCATGTATTATGAACAGGTGCTCGATTGTGCTGAAAATGTAACCACCATCCCCAAATTGCTATTCAACAGTGGGAAGCAAGTAGGTGCTTAAAACAGCAATGTAGGCCTGTGCTGTGATAGTGCCTCACAAAACAACAAGGGGTTCAAGCCCTCCCCATCATAAACATGACCACACCATAACACCACTGCCTCCAAATTTTACTGTTGGCACTACACACGCCGCCAGATGGCATTCGCCATACCCACAGCCTGCCGGTTGGATCGTCACATTGTGTACCATGATTTGTCACTCCACACAATGTTTTTCCACTGTTCAATTGTCCAACATTTACACTTCTTACACCGAACGTTTCGGCATTTACGCGATGTGTGGCTTATGAGCAGCCACTCGACCATGAAATCCAAGTTTTCTTTCTCACCTCCCACCTAGCTGTCATAGCACTTACAGTGCTTTAGAATTCCTATGTGATGGCCTGGATACATGTTTGCCTATTACACATTACGACCCTCTTCAGCTGTCAGCGGTCTTTGTCAGTCAACATACGAGGTCGGCCTGTACGCTTTTGTGCTGTACGTGTCCTCCACATTTCCACTTCTCTATCTCATTGGAAATAGTCGACCTAAGGATGTTTAGGAGTGTGAAAATCTCACACACAGATGCATGACACAAGTGACGCCCAATCACCTGACAACATTCGAAGTCCGTGAGTTCCATGGAGTGCCCCACTCTGCTCTCTCACAATGTCTAATGACTACTGAGGTCGCTGATATGGAGTCCCTGGCGGTAGGTGGCAGCACAGTGCACCTAATATAAAAAACGTGTTTGGGGGTGTCCAGATGCTTTTGATCAAACCGTGTACCTTCTACACAGACTGAACAGAATTCCAATGGAAAAAATAGCTACACGTAACAACTAAACATAATCAGACAGACTGCCACAGAAAATGGTTATAAAATAAACACTCGTGACAAGTAAACCAAAAAATAAAACCACAACTGACACAGAACACACACACTAGTATCACAACACAACACACCAGCAACAACCACACAACAGAGAACACCACACCACAGAAGGTCGTGAAACAATGAACAACAGGAAAACATGACAAGCCCTGATATTTGACAACAAAATAACACACAGAAGGGGGAACTTCATGACCAAATAAGCTATAAATGGGACGTATAAAACAAAAAGTACTCTGCAGAAAAAATTAATGACACCCGACAGCACTGTAGATAAATATAACAAACAAAGTATTCAGCAGCTAAACTGCAAAAACTGTGACTCAGTATACAATGGACAGACATATGCAAATTTCAGGGTAAGATTATCAGAACATTAAAGACCACTTTAAAGTGACAGCACACATTCCACTTTTGCAAACCTCACCAAAAACAACCACCATCCCAGTGGCATAGAAACAGACCTCCAAATACTAAAACACAGTAACCACTTTTACGGGCTTTTGACAATAAAAGAAAATTAATACATCCACAAAGCTATCACACAGGGCAAAAAATGTATCAATGCCCAAAGAAGTACTGCACAACAAAACACTATTCAAAACACACACATGCGTGCGCCAAGCCCCCCCCCCCCCCCCCCCAATGTTGGTGTTGACAGGCCCAGGTGAGGCATAAAGCTTAGTCTGTGCAGTCATCAAGGGTACACGAGTGGGCCTTTGGCTCCAAAAGCACATGTCGATGATGTTTCATTGAATGGTTGACACACTGACACTTGTTGATGGCCCAGCACTGAAATCTGAAGCAATTTGGAGAAGGGTTGCACTTCTGTCATGTTGAACGATTCTCTTCAATCTTTGTTAGTCCTGTTCTTGGATGATCTTTTTCGGCCGCAGCGATGTTGGAGATTGACCTTTTACAAGATTCCTTATATTCCAGTATACTAGTGAAATAGTCATTCCAGAAAATTCCCACTTCAATGGTATCTCAGAGATGCTGTGTTCCAGCTCTCTTAAAACTTGACAACCTGCCACTGTAGCAGCAGTTACCGACCTAACAACTGCAAGAAACACTTGTTGTCTTATATAGGCACTGCCGACAGCAGCACTGTATTCTACCTTGTTAAATATCTCTCTGTTTGAATACATATGCCTACACCAGTTTCTTTGGTGCTTCAGTGCATAATTAAAATAACAACAAATCTGATATATCATATTCCCTAACCTAAAATAATCTTTATGTATGTATTTCATGAAAATAAAACAAAAACAAAAAACAGTGAGGATGTCACAACTGTGGTGAAACATACTTGGGTGATAAAACAAAACAATAATTCGTATACTTATAAAAGGTGGACACATCCCTAATTCTGCAGGCATGGACACTAGCTCAACACTTCAATATGGTAACATTAGTGATAGTAAGATGCTTATAGCCACAGGAAAAGACAAAAAATATCCTTGCATTACAGTGCAAAGTAACTTGCTATGAAAGCTCACTGTACATTTATTATAAGTTGATTTTCTCACACATGTAAATACAAGTTCGTAAACTGGTTCAGAAGAATGGTCAATAATATTCATAAAAATATAAGTAACTGATCACAGGTTTTGAAATGTATTTTCTACGCACTTCATGTTTCTCACATTCACCGACAAATCACTTTTTTCTTTTTTTCTTTTTTTCTTTTTTTTGTGACAATGATAAGTGGAATTTCAGCACTATCGTGCAAATTGGTGGATTCAAAATTTAATCACTAAACAAAAATGACAACTAGTGACAAAGGAATAACATTACACTCTGATGCCAAACAACTAATGATTTACAATCTCAAGAAATATCTGCTAACTATAATAGGGGAATTTTATTTCACTGAAGTTCTGGGTGCAGATAACAATTCAGTTACAATATGGTGCACAGTTTTGTGGGTCTCCACTTAGCAGCAAAGCAATTTCCAAATGAAACTGCATCTTTTACTGTGACATTTCCTGCATGATGATCCATCAAGAAAGCTGAACAGAAATAACATTTGAAGCGCATTAGGATGTGAATCAAAACAACATTACTAGGCTCCAAACTAACTGTAGTGTCTATATACCATACCCTTCATGTCTTTGTAGACGTGGAGAACAGCTCCAAAAAGCAGAAATACACTCAACACAAAATTTTAATTTATGGGGATACTGACCTTAAGACTACAATGACAAAGCACTTCCACTTTCTAAATGCCCCACTCACACAGTATGTTTTGTGCAAACAACACATCAACAAAACAGTTATCGTATCTGCACAACTTTTAAACTGTTTTTTTAAATACTTTGTATTTATATATCATGAACAGATATGACTAAAATTGCTGACAAAGAAATCCCAAAGAGTAATGGGAGCAATCCACCTGTATCAGTGTTGTTAATGATACTCCTATCAGCACTTCCAAATCATAGCTATATATGATAAAACTGTCCAGCTACTTGTCACTCTTTACAAATGTTAATGAAGCTTTTGACAGCATTGTCAATTTTCTAATTCGTTTAATAAGTGTTGTCCTAAGATATTAAAAAGACACATGAAGAAACTAAGAAAAAGTAGACAGAGAAGTAAGCTTTCATCAGTGGTTCACATCTGACCCCAAAAATTAAGACACAGTTGATTGTTTTCTTGTTTTTATAAACAATCCGATGATGCCCAAATGAGTAAAACATTTTACTGATATTTAATAACTTTGGAACTAACGTTGTTTTTATTCTGAAATGAATACAGAACGCTTGTTTAAACCTCATAGGCGCGCCTATGTATAAAATGCACCAGTCACAAATAAAATTGTTTTGCACTTTTCTATTGTTGTTTCACAATTGTGGGTCCATATTCAGTCCTTCATTATTGCTTCAGCTAACACAGTGATATATTGTGTTGCCATATATCAAAGTGAGCAACAGTAGTAGTAAAAAATAAACAGTGAGCTATATCAGAAAAAAATTACAATCCTGCAAAAAAAAAAAAAAAAAGAAAAAAAAAGAAAAAAAATAATTACTCAGATTATGAGCTCACAGCACAGTTCCACAATGAGGCCAATGTCTGCAAGGTAATTAGTATCTGAATAAAGGGTTAGTTGGGATTAGATGCACCTGAACTGTTTAATGTTTCGAGTGTGTTATAATTGTGGGGAAACACCTATCTGTGGCCAGAGAGTCATACAATTAAAGTTTATTTCAGTGTTAGGTAAATAAACCATGCTTTAGGTCACATTATGCAAGTTTATTTTATCATGGTGATTTTGCTCATACATATCTACCTTGGTAACATAAAGACAGCCATTCTTTACATGTGTGCAAAGTGTGCTGCACGCCCCCTCATGTTACCAAAAATGGAGCACATGCTTGAGGTTAATGCAGTAAGCACATCAGTAGTAGATGTAGAAGCTGTTGGCTTTCAGACTGTTTCATTTTTTTCAGGTAATAATGTCACTTATATAAAATGTGTTACACATTTTGCTAATGCACCTTAAGCCAGTATTGTGCACTCATCTCCTACAGATAGTAAATGACCTCTTTTCTGTGCATGACACTTTTCAAATTTTTAAGTGCATACAAAACAACCAGAAAAAATCTGAAGAACCATAGGCAAACATCCTGTAACCCAGAATTCAACAATCTGGATGCTGTAAAATATACACTTTTTGCTGCAGTTAGGGAAAAAGTATGTGATATAGAATAGCAGTAGCTGCTAAAACATGGTTATGATATATCAGTGAAAACTCTGTGGCCTTCATCTTTAGGAAGGCAATGTTAAACTGGTTACTCAATTGAGTTGAAAGTACATCGTTAATGTACTTCTGAATGGAATTTATCATAAAGAAGAAATGTAAAAGCCTCTGACTAATAAAGCAGGCGATATTCATTATTGTTTTCTGGATAAATTTATTACTTGGTCAGACAAATGCAGAAGTTTTAAGCTCAGAGAATGATAAACTGTCCTTAAAAACACACAAAGCACTTCAGCTTAGTAGATACAGATTACTGCAGGTAACTACTGTAAATGTTGCAGCAAGGAACTAAATGTATAATATATCCTGTCAGAAACATTTCAGGCTGATTCTCTGGAAGCAAATTTGGTCTGTATAGACAATTACTAGGATGTCAGTATCATATCTCACTTATGCAGGTGTTGGAAATTGAAAATAAGTTAAGACTCATGATTATATTACAACTAAAAACACACCCACAAAAGGTGCTGAGAATTGTAGAGATGTTAGTGATTCAGTTTTCTAATTTCAATATCACTATCAGAGTGCCAGCTTTAAGATACACTGCTGGTTTACATTGCCACTCATTGATAAGGAAACTTCAGTATACAGAGTACACAGATTTTTTGACATTTGATAGTTCTATGACAACTGATAATCAGTTTAATTTAATTAAACATTTGGACAGAGGACGTTTGAAAAATCTCATGTGAATTTCCTGTGACAGTAGTTACATACAGTTATTTGACTCTGGAAAAGTTGTTGGAAACACTTCCCTTCACGAAGCTACTGAATTAGAGAGAAGTAGCAGCTGAACACATTTTTAAAATAGTTATGGCTAATGAGGTGATGAGTGGAAAATACACCAGAAATTTGTAAATACCGTAATGAATAATTATTGCACAAAGAAAAATAATGAAACTTCTGTTCTCTAAGAGGAAGAAACTTCAAACACTATGTGACAACTTGAATCTTTTTATGTGTTAAATCTGTATTGCCTTTTACCACCTTCCACATATCCCCAATGTAAAACGTTTTTACTCTGATGCAGTGCACAATGTGCTCAGTGATTACCGTAAAATCAAACATAAGTCCTGTACATCATCTTGGAAATGCTAAGAAACAAAACTGATATCTTTAGTGCACAGTCTGACAAAATTTTCTTTTCTTACATAATGTGCATTCCTGGTTAGCTGTTACTAGCCTACAGATGAGCCCATAATAATACACTTTTATTCAGTGATAAGTGTAAATTGAAATGTAAGTGTCACACAGTCTCTCGATAATATTAAGAAACAAAACGTATGAAGTTTTTGGGCACAGTGTGAC
Source organism: Schistocerca nitens (assembly GCF_023898315.1). Classification (NCBI taxonomy): domain Eukaryota; kingdom Metazoa; phylum Arthropoda; class Insecta; order Orthoptera; family Acrididae; genus Schistocerca; species Schistocerca nitens. Next base: position 16,450,594 of record NC_064624.1, on the reverse strand, counting down.
ATAAACTTTCTTTGAATGCTTAATGAACATTGTTTCCCTTTGAATTATTAATAAACTTACTCACACTGCCAGATATACTAAGCAGAAAACAACTTCTACTGAATTTCAAGCTAAAAAAAGTATATGCCCACTAATGGTCAATTTTGTTAATAACTGATTCATTTATGGTGCCACTTTTAAATATGCAACACATGCTGATTCTCACAGAAATTAGTTGTGTAATAAAATAGGACATTTTTCAGTGTTCAGCTTTTGTTACATCCTCTCATTGCATGGTTAGTACCTAAAATCTGTGGGTGCATCTCTGAGAAGTAACCCACTACTGATTCATTCTTTTCATAAAAACTTAAGTTCAGCCAGAGGGTGTGTCATTAAGTATAACTGTTCACTGCTACATGAGAACTGAAAGCATAGTGATTATGCACTCCAGTCACGATTTCTTTGTAGTATTTCATGACTGAGTAATAAGCATCAGCAGCCTCGTGATGGAGCATTTACGTGGGTCGCTAAGTGTGACATCATGAACTTGCTGGCTCATACACTTCTAGAAGAGTTTGAGTAACCATCAATCTTCTGGGATATAATAAGTTCTTTTTTGTATTATATATAAAATTTACTTCTTGTGGCATGATACACTGTAAAATTGGCCAACTCATATATATATTTTCCACGTGGGAAAAATATATCTAAATGCAAAGATGATGTGACTTACCAAACGAAAGCACTGGCAGGTTGATAGATACACAAACAAACACAAACATACACACAAAATTCAAGCTTTCGCAGCCAACGGTTGCTTCATCAGGAAAGAGGGAAGGAGAGGGAAAGACGAAAGGATGTGGGTTTTAAGGGAGAGGGTAAGGAGTCATTCCAATCCCGGGAGCGGAAAGACTTACCTTGGGGGAAAAAAGGACAGGTATACACTCGCACACACACACATATCCATCCGCACATACACAGACATGAGCAGACATTTGTAAAGGCAAAGAGTTTGGGCAGAGATGTCAGTCAAGGCAGAAGTACAGAGGCAAGGATGTTGAAAGACAGGTGAGGTATGAGCGGCGGCAACTTGAAATTAGCGGAGGTTGAGGCGGATAACGAGAGGACAGGATATACTGAAGGGCAAGTTCCCATCTCCGGAGTTCTGACATGTTGGTGTTAGTGGGAAGTATCCAGATAACCCGGACGGTGTAACACTGTGCCAAGATGCGCTGGCCGTGCACCAAGGCATGTTTAGTCACAGGGTGATCCTCATTACCAACAAACACTGTCAGCCTGTGTACATTGATGCGAATGGACAGTTTCTTGCTGGTCATTCCCACTTAGAAAGCTTCACAGTGTAGGCAGGTCAGTTGGTAAATCACGTGGGTGCTTTCACACGTGGCTCTGCCTTTGATCGTGTACACCTTCCAGGTTACAGGACTGGAGTAGGTGGTGGTGGGAGGGTGCATGGGACAGGTTTTACAGCGGGGGCAGTTACAAGGGTAGGGGCCAGAGGGTAGGGAAAGTGGTTTGGGGATTTCATAGGGATGAACTAACAGGTTACGAAGGATAGGTGGATGGCGGAAAGAAACTCTTGGTGGAGTGGGGAGGATTTCATGAAGGATGGATCTCATTTCAGGGCAGGACTTGAGGAAGTCGTATCCCTGCTGTAGAGCCACATTCAGAGTCTGATCCAGTCCCGGAAAGTATTCTGTCACAAGTGGGGCACTTTTGTGGTACTTCTGTGGGAAGTTCTGGGTTTGAGGGGATGAGGAAGTGGCTCTGGTTATTTGCTTCTGTGCCAGGTTGGGAGGGTAGTTGCGGGATGCGAAAGCTGTTTTCAGGTTGTTGGTGTAATGGTTCAGGGATTCAGGACTGGAGCAGATTCGTTTGCCACGAAGACCTAGGCTGTAGGGAAGGGACCGTTTGATGTGGATTGGGTGGAAGCTGTCATAATGGAGGTACTGTTGCTTGTTGGTGGGTTTGATGTGGACGGACGTGTGAAGCTGGCCATTGGCCAGATGGAGGTCAACGTCAAGGAAAGTGGCATGGGATTTGGAGTAGGACCAGGTGAATCTGATGGAACCAAAGGAGTTGAGGTTGGAGAGGAAATTCTGGAGTTCTTCTTCACTTTGAGTCCAGATCATGAAGATGTCGTCAATAAGTCTGTACCAAACTTTGGGTTTGCAGGCCTGGGTAACCAAGAAGGCTTCCTCTAAGCGACCCATTAATACGTTGGCGTACGAGGGGGCCATCCTGGTAACCATGCCTGTTCCCTTTAATTGTTGGTATGTCTGGCCTTCAAAAGTGAAGAAGTTGTGGGTCAGGATGAAGCTGGCTAAGGTAATGAGGAAAGAGGTTTTAGGTAGGGTGGAAGGTGATCAGCGTGAAAGGAAGTGCTCCATCGCAGCGAGGCCCTGGACGTGCGGAATATTTGTGTATAAGGAAGTGGCATCAATGGTTACAAGGATGATTTCCAGGGGTAACAGATTGGGTAAGGAATCCAGGCGTTCGAGGAAGTGGTTGGTGTCTTTGATGAAGGATGGGAGACTGCATGAAATGGGTTGAATGTGTTGATCTACGTAGGCAGAGAGACGCTCTGTGGGGGCTTGGTAACCAGCTACAATGGGGCGGCCGGGATGGTTGGGTTTATGAATTTTGGGAAGAAGGTAGAAGGTAGGGGTGCGGGGTGTCGGTGGGGTCAGGAGGTTGATGGAGTCAGGTGAAAGGTTTTGTAGGGGGCCTAAGGTTCTGAGGATTCCTTGAAGCTCCGCCTGGACATCAGGAATGGGATTACCTTGGTAAACTTTGTATGTGGTGTTGTCTGAAAGCTGACGCAGTCCCTCAGCCACATACTCCTGACGATCAAGTACCACTTGTCCGCCGGGAGAATGACGATGGATCGGTCAGCCTTCAGATCACGGATAGCTTGGGCTTCAGCAGTGGTGATGTTGGGAGTAGGATTAAGGTTTTTTAAGAAGGATTGAGGGGCAAGGCTGGAAGTCAGAAATTCCTGGAAGGTTTGGAGAGGGTGATTTTGAGGAAGAGGAGGTGGGTCCCGCTGTGACGGAGGACGGAACTGTTCAAGGCAGGGTTCAATTTGGATAGTGTCTTGGGGAGTTGGATCATTAGGAGTAGGATTAGGAACATTTTTCTTCGTGGCTAAGTGATACTTCCAGCAGAGAGTACGAGTGTAGCAACAAACTGTCCATTCGCATGAATGGACACAGGCAGACAGTGTTTGTTGGTAATGAGGATCACCCTGTGGCTAAACATGCCTTGGTGCATGGCCAGCACATCTTGGCACAGTGTTACACCGTCCGGGTTATCTGGATACTTCCCACCAACACCAACCTATCCGAACTCCGGAGATGGGAACTTGCTCTTCAATATATGCTCTCTTCCCATTATCCACCAGGCCTCAATCTCCACTAATTTCAAGTTGCCGCCACTCATACCTCACCTGTCATTCAACAACATCTTTGCCTCTGCACTTCCGCCTCGACTGACATCTCTGCCCAACCTCTTTGCCTCTGTATATTTCTGCTTGTGTCTGTATATGTGTGGATGGATATGTGTGTGTGTGCGCGCGCGAGTGTATACTCGTCCTTTTTTCCCCCCAAGGTAAGTCTTTCCATTCCCGGGATTGGAATGACTCCTTATCCTCTCCCTTAAAACCCACATCCTTTTGTCTTTTCCTCTCCTTCCCTCTTTCCTGATGAGGCAACAGTTTGTTGCGAAAGCTTGAATTTTTTGTGTATGTTTGTTTGTGTGTCTATCGACGTGCCAGCGCTTTCGTTATATATATATATATATATATGAAGCCCCCTTCCCACTGGATAAATTTTCATGAATGTCAATGACTACAAGTAATACTACCATTCACATTACTACAGTAAATACATGATAAAATTATACACACAACCTACCTCTAAGTTTTCTTCAGTCCTTGAGTAACACACACTGCTCATGCTCCATATTCGTTCTATCCTGCATGAGCAACCATAAAGCTCTTGAATAGGTCTGGAAGCCTTCTGAAGGTTCATTGCTTCACGTGACAGGCAAGCACAATTTTGACTTCTCTTTTTTGTGATTTCTTCAGACACAAAAATACAGTCAACATCATTCATTTCACAGTCACTGTTCACACAAAAAACTTCTTGACAGTCATTATTTTCTGTTTCACTCTCCTCAACATGTGGGCATTTCTGTAGTCTTTCACTCAGTGACATGTCCCATTTACGTTTTCTGGGGACATGTGATGCCATTTTCATTTCAAGATCAAATCACAACCTAGGAAAGATATTCCCAAATCAGTGACCTGCCATACTTTTTTTTTCTGAAACATGAAATTATTCCTTCTAAATAAATATACATAATACAGAACAGAATGGTAACACAAGACAAACAGGGATGTGGACTGCAGCATTGTTCTATAATGAGAAGAGGTATTAAGAAACTGCAAATTGGGATGTGTTGGTTGACATTTCTAAGCAGTTGGGAATCACACTGACTACTGTCAAACAATTGGCAACTGCTCTGAATCAGTGTATTAGAAGAGTTCCCGAGATTCGTCTACCTGTGATACTAGAGGTGCCTCAAGTAGGATCCAAAGGATCCTGTCTCCTCTGCAGAGGACCTGTCATTATCTGTCCACTTGACTGTGAGTAGTGCGTCACTGGTAGATCTAGATGTCCTGTACAAGGTGGGTGGGCAACAGGGAGGACTGTGTGTTGTACCAATTTCTCTAGCCAACAAGTTTCAGGTGTTTTTCACTGAAACAAACTGAGCCAGTGGGACTCACTTCATGTGCTTCAGGGAAACCTGTTTTGTCTGGTGTCAGGAGGCAGTAAACACAAAGGGGTAGGGAGCTATTAATCGTCGGTGGTTCAAATGTATGGTAATTGATGGTACCCCTTAGGGAAATGGCAGAAAGGGACAGGAAAGGACACCAGGTACACTCACTCAGTGTATGCTTTATTCAGCATGTTGAAGAGGCATTTCCGGCTGCCATTGAGGGAAAAGGATGCAACCAACTACAGATTGTGTTGAATGTTGGAACAAGTGATGCCTGTCATCTGGGCTCCGAGGCCATTCTCGAGCCATTCCAGCAACTGGCAGAGAAGGTTACGAAGCTCACCCTTTTGCACAGAGTTTCGACAAAGCTACAATTTGCAGCATTGTCCCCAGAACTGATCATGGCCCTTTGGTTCTGAGCCAAGTAGAAGGACTGAAACAGAGACTTTGAAAGTTCTATGACAGCCAGAGACTTCCTGCTTTGCATCACACTCAGCTTGATAGAAAATTCCTAAAATTCCGTGTAGGGCACATTTCTCCACATGAGAAACAAGTCAATGTGTAACACAGTCAGTGCTTATTTGCTCAACATTAACAGTTAGCAATAGTCATCTTTATATAATGGTTATGATCAAGGAACATAACTCCAGAAAAAAAAAATCAGAAAAGAAGAACACTCAATTTTTATAAGCCTCTGAAGATATAATCCTATTGAACAAAGAAAGTTATAAAGTGCTTTCTTCAAATTTCCCACTAGCTGTTTCCTTTTCCAAAATCTTTGACAACTACATGTTCACCCATAAATGATGGGGTTACAGCAACATCAAGATTAATGAAACAGAACAATGATGCGATCATTGACACTAACCACTCCACATGGGATTGTGAGATAGCAATGTTCCATGTCCAGGAGTGACATCAATGACTTTGTTCAAATTCGAGGATGACATGTCCAGCATCCATATACACAACTGAAACAAACTTTAATTTCATACAATGCAGAAGTTCTCCAAACTGGGCATGTTCATTTCAGTGCACTCTGGATTCTGTGTCATCATCCCTACTGGTGCATTCAAGGTCTTGGAAGTACTACCTTCACTCTGCTCAACTGTCTGGATTGTTATCTGCCAACAAATTAAAAATATGCCTGTCCTGTAAATACCTAATTTTTACTTATATGCAGTATCAAGTAGTCTGACAAGCAGTGTTACTGTACGAGTATGTAATATATTTCCACAGTTTAACAACTGTTGAAATAACAGTTACATATATACATTGTGGTACAGACCACATTAGCTGATAATCAGTGACAAAGTTTGGGATTACATTTACAGAATGATTATGTATACAACATTCACCATTTGCCATTTCCTTACAGCCGCATAACAATTTGATGCACTTGTATCTGAATAAACAAAAGTTCTAGCACTAAAATATTTACAAGAAAAAAGGCAATAAATAATAATCAGCATTCTAATCCACAAAAACTATGATCAGAAGAATTTCTTTTCTTTCAGTGAAGAAAAACTTCCTATTAACAAAGGCCTTCTCTTGATAAAATTAAACACACAATTACACATCACTAAAAACTACTATTCATACACTCCAAGAGAAAATTCAGAATGGTGACTCTTGGAATTACCAGAATTGACAAAAGTAGTAAGACGATGTAGGACTTTGGACTGATATTCGCTTGTTTTGTGTCACTACCAACCTTAGCATACAACACAATGTACACAGGCACTGTTGTCACCACATTGTGTTGATTTCATTGTGCTGTTTTTTGTTTCATATGTTGTTAGCTCCATCTCTCATGTTTGTTTTTGTGCACAAAACCAAATGACATTTCAAACTCTATGCTTTCAGTTAAAGCAATTGGGTTAGGTCAGGGCCGGCCAGAAATTCTGCATGCGTGCGGTGCTCGTGCACATGTGCAACTTTCGGGTCGCAGCATGCACGCCGGAGTCGTCAGCGTTTATGTAGTGCATGTTTCTACGCACAGATGTCACTTTATCCACTTGCTGGGATACTCTGTACCGGCGCATTCTAGTGCTCTTTCCACAGCTTGCTAGCCAACCATGGGAAGGTATTTTGCGTATTAAACATATAAAATGCTGTCACAGTCTACTCATTGAGACGTCTACTTTTATGTTAACAGTTTAACCCAGTAAGACAAGTAATACAGTTAACAACCGTGGGTTTTTAATAAGGCAGCTTGACTGACAGCACATAAAAACCCATAATGTTTTTTATCTAGTATTTAAGAAAGGGAGCACTTAGTGACTTACAATGAACCTTATTCATGATTTCCACTAGCATTAAACTATTGCAAGTTTTCCTATAACTAATTCTTGGTGCCCTGTTACATCCACATAGTTTCTGTCTCACTGACCTCTGGACAGAATGGTAACCGCAGACCTCTCAATGATCACCTGTTATTTCAATACAATTATAGCTATATCTTACATCAGTTCTGTCTGAAATCTGCATAATAACTGACAATTAGATGAATGTTATGTTTTATCGACTTCAGCTGAGCGTAGCCCTTCACACATTAAAAAAAAAAAAAAAAGAAAAAAGAAAAAACCCAAAATGTAAGTATACATTGGAACAATCGGTTTAATGACCAATTTTCCTGATAACAATGTAATATGGAGCAGAATGAGGCAATAATGCACAGTTAGTAAACAATAATTTTTAATTATGAAAGGAATAAATCCAAACACAGTTCTCACTGGTCATGAGAAATGATATAGTTAATATCGGGCACAAAAGCATGGCTCATTGACAAACGCAAGCAGTTGCGAAGATTTTCATCACTTATGCTTGATTGAAACCTTGATGTATTCATTTTCATCAACGAGAAAAATCTTTCACAAACATATGTCGACCCGAACATGGACATAACTCTCACAGTTCTCAGTGCAGGCGTGAAAATTCTTGTTGTGAAAAATTTTCGTAGAATTATTTTGTACTTTGCACTGCAAAGAACTTGTCCTTCAGTCTTGTACTGCACTGTAGGCCGATCAGTTCCATCTGTAGATCATTCGGAGCATCTTCAACTGGCGACACGAACGGTCGAGCAACGAGGCGAATGACAGGAGACAAACTCTTAATTTAATTTTTACAATTATTGACACGTATTCTTGAAATCTAGCACTTTCATGGACTAGTCCAAAAGTCGGGAAATGTGCAGTGTTTTCTGTCAATAGCTGGCTCTCCCAATGTGCAAGCTTCCTTTTAAAGGCATTTACTTTTTCCAACATGTCAGAAATTAAATTATTTTCATCTTCCAAACTGACATTTAGGCTGTTCATGCGAGACGTAATGTCCACGAGAAATGCACGGTCTGATATCCAACAAGGGTCTTCCAACATAGGTTCACTTTTTCCTTTCTCATGTAAGAATGTTACTATGACCAAACGTAAATCCAAAAATATTTTCAGCATTTAACCTCGACTGAGCCATCGTACTTCAGTATAGTAAGGTATGTCACCGTACTCCACTCCTAATTCCTCCAAGAACCGCCGAAACTAGCGATGCGTAAGCCCATGTGTCTTCAGATAGTGTATAGTAAGCACAACAATGTGCATGACGTTTTCTAACGTTACTGATTTTGCACAAAGCGCCTCTTGATGCAGAATGCAGTGAATTCCATACAACATCTCGTCTGTGTGCCTAGCTCTTTCCTGATCCATGCTATGAGCCCTCTCTGACGGCCTTGCATTGATGGTGCTCCATCTGTGGCCACTGAGACTAACAGACTCCAGTCCATACCGACACCATCAATCGCTTGCTCGATAGCTTGGAGTAAGTCCGCACCTGTAGTAGTCCCTTTCAAAGGTACTAAGTCCAAAACGTCCTCTGTTACACAAAGTGCGTTATCGACACCTCGTATGCATATCACAACCTGGGCTGTATCTGTAAGATGTGTTGCTTCATCGAGCGCAACAGAGAAAGCAACAAAGTCTTTAGCCTTATTTATTAGCTGCCTGTGCACATCGCCGGCCATAGCACTGATACGTCTTGTCGCTGTTTGTTTGGATAGACTGATTTCTTGAAACCTGTTAACGTTCGTGGGACACACAACTTCTGCAGCATCAATCAGACACCCTTTCACAAACTCCCCTTCAGAAAAGGGTTCCCCAGATTGTGCAGTTCTTAATGCGATTTTAAAACTTGCCCACAGTGAAGATTTAGTGTGGTTGACATTCTGGAAAACTGACAACAATACATTGTACAGCATACAGTAAAATAGAATAAATGTAACACAAGAAACTAAGAGTTCAAGAAGTATCAGTTACTTTGACGTACAGTAAAATCGAGTTGATATGTTTCATCCATTTTCTAAAGGACATTTACTTTTGCTTGCCGTTCTTCACTGTTGAGTACACTACACTCGTCTCTGTGATATGTATTATAGTGTCTTTCAATTGAAAACTTACGCTGGCCGCCTATTATACGGTGGCACAGCAAACACTGTGAGTTTTCGCCAACGGCTACAAAAAAGAATTGCAGTTCCCAGTGATTTTTAAATGATTGAGGACATAGATTTCCCGTCCTTTGCTTTTTCACAGTACCTGCCATTTCTCAGTGCTTCTCTGTTAAAGTTACGGTCACCAGGGGTAAACGAGACTGGATATTTGTGCTCTTGCTTGTACTGCATAAACAGGGAAGTGGAGCCGCCGCCGTTCGTTTAGGACACATGTATAATAAGAGATGTCACTGTCGCTTGCTGTCGCACACGTGTGCACATGTGCAGCACTTCCGCACGTCTGCACACTGTGCAGCGTTTGGCCGGCCCTGGGTTAGGTTGACAGTGAGGGAAGCGGGGTATTGCCATTAAGTACCTATGACCCATATTGTCTAAAAGACATTATTTCAAGAAGAATGTAAGGTAATTACATTCTTCTTGAAATAATGTATCGTTACCATGTACTTTTCTACAGATATAATGCATATACATGTTTTCAGGTAGCACATTTGACAGCTGTATGTGTCCAGTAAACTGATGAAGGGGGCCAGTTCTATCCGAATTTGGCCCAATACAACGAATCCAAAACAAGCAGTCAACACTCAGGTGGACATTCCGTTACTTTATAGTCAAATTAGTTTTAAAGACCCTCTACCTAATAATATATGCAGTAGTAATTTCGTTATGCACTTGAACATAAGAGGTCTGTCTGAAGGAATGATCAGGAAGCTTTATGATATAGAAATTTTGCTAGAAAGTGTGAAACAATCTGTGAAAGTAATATGCCTTAATGAACATTGGCTAAAATCTGAAAATATCAGTCTCCTAAATAAACTTACAGGTTATAAAGTGGCTACCAGCTTTTGTAGGACCAATGGGTATGGAGGCTCTTGCATATTAGTTCATTCCATGGTAGACTATGATATCAGACAGAATTTTAGCCATCTGAATGAAGAAGGCACATTTGAAAGTTGTTGTATAGAACTTAAAGAGTATAACACACTAATTATCAGCATATATCGCACCCCTGGGTACCATATAAGCTCTGTATTTTTAGAAAAGTTTGATACATTGCTACATAAATTAAAATATGAGAAACTGTACAAGAAAGTGGTTATATGTGCTGACTTCAACATAGATGTAAGGACTGATGACAAATTTTCTTCACACTTAAAGAACCTGGTAGCCACAAATGGGCTAAATCTCAATTTCGATCAGTATACAAGAATTACAGCAAGCTCTGCAACATGTATTGACAATATTGTAAGTAGTTATAATTATTATGTAAAAGAAAAGTTTCTTCTAGATTTAGGAGTATCAGACCATAAAGCACTATTTGTATCACTACCGAAGCAAAATTCAGTCTGCACAACAAAAAGATGTAGGAATTTCAGTCAAGAAAATGTGGAAGTATTTTGCAAAAAACTAAGCCAAACCAAGTGGACAGTCAGCAAACACACTTCCACATGTGACAATTACAATAACTTTTTAACTGAATTCTTGGGTATATTCAATGAATGCTTCCCTTTTGTAACAGTGAGTACCAGGTCCCAAAAAAGTAGATCCTGGGTAACAAAAGGAATTAGAGTGTCTAGTGCTACTAAGAGGAAACTGCATATGGAGGCAAAAGTAAATCGAAGCCCTCAATTTCTTAAGTATGTAAGCACATACAAAAAAACATTTGACAAAATAGTTAAACTAGCAAAACGTACTGCAAATAACGACTTCATTTCAAATGCAAAAAACAAATCAAAAGCTGTTTGGTCTGTTATAAGAAGTGAAGTTGGCAGTGAGGCAGAGAGAAAATGCCCTTCTAAAACAGTGATAAATGGTAGAGCTGTTACAGACCCCAGTGCCATTTGTGAATCATTCAATGACTTTTTCATAAACTGTAACAAATTTGGTGACTGTTCACCACCAAATACAAAGCCCAATTGACAGATAGCAATTGCACATGTTTTAAGTTTTCTCATGTTTCCATCTCAGATGTCATCAAAATCATAATGTCCGTAAAAAATTCAAAATCTGCGGGGTGGGATGAGGTCCCCACTGAAATAATAAAAATAGTCCGTCACAGTATTGCATATCCACTCTCTTTCATAATCAACCAATCATTTGATGAGGGATGTTTCCCAGATCGATTAAAATATGCAGAAGTTCGGCCCATACATAAAAAAGGCAAACAAGATGAATTGGGCAACTATAGGCCAATCTCACTGTTACCAATTTTCTCAAAAATATTTGAAAGAGCTGCATGTGATCAGATTGAAAATCACAATTCATCTAACAGCATTATCTTAGGCAATCAATATGGTTTCAGAAAAGGCCTCAGCACAGTCCATGCAATAAACGAATTAGTCACAAAAGTCAGCAGATGTCTTGATGATAGAATGTGTGTGTCAGGCATCTTTTGTGACCTGTCCAAAGCCTTCGACACAGTAAATCATGACCTGCTTCTCCAAAAATTGGCACGCTATGGTTTTCAAGGCAAATCTCTTAGCTGGATGTCATCACACTTGGCAAACAGAAAACAAAGAGTACTTACTAACATCAACGGCAAGAAATTTCTCTCCGGCTGGAAAAACACTCAATTAGGTGTTCCACAAGGCTCAATATTACGGCCACTGCTTTTTCTATTATTATATTAATGATATGCCATGTCAGGTCCAGTCTGATACTATCCTCTATGCAGATGACTCAACAGCTGTAGTCTGTTGTAAAAATGAGGTAGACCTAATTCGTCATATTGAACAAACACTTGGGGAAATGGAGGCATGGGTCAAAGACAATAACTTGACATTAAATTTTACAAAAACAGAAATTGTTCATTTTACCACAAAACAATCTGCACAGTCTATAAGTGAAATAAGGTATATGGACAAAAAATTAGAGACAGCAGACTGTGTCAAATTCCTTGGCGTGTTAGTCAATAAAAACCTGTTATGGAGTCGCCATGTGGACAACATACTGGGTCGACTGAATAGCCTTGTATATATTATGAATATCTTGTATAGTATTACTGATTCAGTTGTAAGAAAAACTGTATATAATGCATATTTTGTTTCAGTCATTAGGTATAGTATAATTTTCTGGGGGTCCGAAAAAACAAATTTACTTAGAGCTTTTAGACTACAAAAAAGAATCATCCGAGCAATGGTGGGAGCAAAACCAAAGCAACACTGCAAACCTTTATTTGTAAAACTGGATCTAATGAGCATTCCAAGCATATACATCTACGAAACTCTCACTTTCACGAAAAGAAACCCACAACTTTTTGAGGGCAACTTCTTCTTGCATCAATATGATACTAGACATAGAACGAGCTACATGTTACCTACCCACCGTTTAAAATCATATGAAAAAACCCCATACTATATGGGCATGAAATTTGTAATTAAAATATGCAAAGATATGGATGACCCAAATGTAAAAGGTACCAAAAGAGACCTGGAAAAATATCTGAAAGATAAATGTTACTACAGTGTAGAAGATTTCATGAATGGTAACAATGCATTATAATTGTAATTAAAATACCTCTTTGAAGATGATACACCATGTATATTATTAGTTTATTGTCTATTTTTAGTATTGTTATATATAGTGTAAAACTGACAAGTCACCTATGTCACAATCTTTGATTGTATAAGGCATGTTATGTGATAATAAAAATTGAATTGAATTGAATTGAGTATTTTTGTGGACTTTCTCTTTTTACATTTACTGCTGCTATTTATCCATTGAAAAATACAAGGCGCACAGATAAAAATGTATTTACTACAATTTGGCCTCTGTACGAGGATTCTGTTGTTTCATAATAAATTAATGTAACCTATGGGGGGAAAGGGGGGGGGGGAATAGAAGCCAACGCTTTTATCTAATGCGTCTTGCAATTATTTTTACCTGAATTTTCCAGATGTGTCTACTTGGTTCCATCATTTTTCTTTGCATAATGTGGTTTGAGCTGTGCATTTTGCTTAATGTAAGATACATGTATGTGGTTTTGAGAAGGATGTTGTCTGATTTTTCTGTGCAACATTATTGCAATGGACTTGTGTACTCATAGACCTATATTTTTATTGGTTCCTATTACCACTTCCTACCCATCTTGGTGTATTCAAAGGCAGACCCATAGTTGCAGATTCTTTTTCTATAAAATGTCATCTGATCCCACAAATCTATCGCAGATAATTTAAACTTAAAATATGTTAGAATTTTGTATTTTTAAGAATCATTCATCAGTACAATACACCAATAATCTGGTCTCCGTATATCTGTATGTAACCAGAAGTGACTGATGATCTACGTTACAATATTTTTGTTAAATCTGGCAGACCAGAAATAAATAGGTTCTTTCTCTATCAATATGTCATGATATTTGTACTTTCACGTGTGATTTTAATGTATTGCAAAGAATATATGTACCCTTAAATGACCTTTGGTCACCGATTACCTAGTACACAATACTTCAACCATGTCTGGCATACCAACCGGAAATGGAATATATTTACACATAGCTATTCATAAGTTTACAACATTTGGAAGTAAGTGCATCTTTGACAGGACCATAACAGCTGTTTTAGTTGTCAGGCTATTGCACTTAAGAATACATTACGATGGAGTACAACTGCTGGTTTAATGTAAGTGACGAAAAAGAATGTGATGAGCATGACATGTAATATGTGACATAGCAGGTAGTATTAATGTGAGATATGGAGTGCTTTATTTATATATGACGAATTGTGCAGACGTGATGCTCTTCCATGTTGATTTATTTCAGGTGCTTGGTAATTAGTAACTGCCAAAATTGGTTAATGGCATGATTTTAATAAATCACAATAAAGCCCATAATAGATAATGTATTCTTTTATTAATCCCCACACAAGCAAAAACACTGCTTTTCACTTGCTACTTATGGGGGCCATTCTCCAACTCTAGAAAAAAATCACATGGATGTATGACATTGCAAGACTTATTACATTTGATGATTACAGAATTTCATTTCATGATTACAAAGGCAAGAGGAGCAGCAGACAACATGTGTCTTAAGTACCACAGCAGCCCTATATATAAAACACAGAGCACAAAATTTAATTGTCAGATTTGTCTTATGGTATTTCTTTTTTTATTATTATTATTATTATTAACTGTGGCACTTCACTTCCACAGTTATCAAACATGATATCATTTTAATCTTCTGTATCCTTTCTAAACTCATCATTTCACTTCAAATCACTATTTTGTCCCAAACATTTCATAACAGGATATCAAATTTTCCAAGTCTGCTGCATAGATGTTTATTGCAAATTCCCTTTAACATATGTACTTATCATTATGTATGTTCTTGCTGGCTGAAATTATTTTCCACCCAGGCATTCCTACTGCACTAGCACTATCAGGCAACAAAAATGCCTCCTTTGACTGTTCTCATTTGGGTAAAAGTGCTTTTACAGTGTCAGCAGGGTTTGCATTGCATGCTGCAGTTGGTAACTGCTGTCAAGATGATTAATGATTAGACAAGATGGTAGAAACATGAGAAAATGCTGTTTGATAAATGTCATCAATGATGCAGGGTGTATGAAATTATGTGGTGGCATAATGGTATATATTGTGCACAATATTGTCACATACAATAGAATGTTCCGTAAACTTTGCCAACTCATAACTGTACTGTAACAGTTTAACCTAACCTAGACCTCAGGCTACACTACATATTAGTTCATTACCACAGTCCTTTAGCAAGTTTGATGTCTTTGCCAACTGAACCAGATTATAACAATGAAATATAAAACAGTATCTTTGAAATCTTGTCATATTCTGAGCAACATACAATATAAGAAATACATATGAAACTTGGAAACTCACTGTACAAACCATAATAGCCAGGTCAATAACTGTAAATCACATACTACATGAGTCAAGAAAACAAAAGAAATGAATTCATGCCATTCACCAAAACAACTCATTAGGTTCAGTGATTTTCATTGGCTACAGTATACTATCAGCTGATCGTACATGTTCTATGGAAAGGAACTGCTAACATCAGCATGCAGAGGAAGAGTTGGTGACACCATAAGAGCACTTTAACCCTCACTTGAATAGCTGCACAATTCCTTTATCTCTCTCTTCACAGTATTTGTTAGTATTCACAGATTTGAGAAGATCTGTCAGGGACATCCTACGTCATTGCTAAAACATAAACACGAGTTTTTCACAGGCGCTCAACATACTAACTCACTGCCTAGATCAGCCATGTTTCATCCCCCATCACAACAAAATCAAGAGACTTTGCCCATGCCACTCATTACACTCCACAAAATACAGAGCCAAGAAGTTAGCCTGCATGGTTTTTAAGGTATAAATTGAGTATAAATATAATGAAATCCAATCTTTAACACATTCATACAAATTCAACACAAAACTTAATTATAAGCAATATTTAAAGTACCCTCTACAGGTGCAAGCATAAATATATTTTTAGGCGAAATCACTCTTGAGCAAGCAACAAATTTGCCCTTAGTGGAAATAGTGTGACCTAAAATCAATCCACAGTACTTAAAAGATTGTCATGTACAGGGTGAGTCAAGATGAAAGATTTCCCTTGAGGGGTGGTGATGATTCTTAACAAAAAAAACTTCATATGGACATACTTCCTATTCCAAATAGCTCCCAAGACAAAAAACATTTAAAATAACTTTTGCACTTTTTTACTGAATAACTCAAAAACTGCAACCTCCAGTGAACACACATCACAGTATGAAGTTAAATCACATTAAATTTCCTGCAATAAAAGTCTTCTTCATTTTTTCTCTAGGACTGATAGTTTGCATAAAGAGAGCATGAAAATACTGAAAATCTCAAAACACACACACACACACACACAGAGCCACTTTTTTCAATTGATTTGAGGCAGTTTACCCAACTTGACAGACCATAAGAGTCCCACACCAAATTGTTCATCTCAGCTTCCTCTACACTACTGTATTACACTGCAAACAATGACAGTGTTCAAATAATACAGAAAATAAATACTGCACATTTAATGTGTTCTATCTTGGAAACCATTTGGAATAGGGGATATGTCTATATGAAGTTTTCTGTTCAGAATCATTATCACCCATCAAAGCATGGCCATTTTCTCCTAACTCACCTTGTATGTACTACAGAGTTATGTTTTCTTCCCTCCCTATAACTAACCTCTCCCACAATAATGTTACATATGCCTTAGTACCACAATATCCCCCTGTCCCACAACAGAAAGAGATCTGCGAACCAAGACATGGGTTGCTTAATCAAAACTGTTGGTGCAACACTTGTGCCATAAACTTCTCTTCACCCTGATTTGCTTCAGTACCCCTTCATCAGTTATCCTAACTACTCATGAACTCTTTAGCATTCTCTGGTAGCACCACATTTCAAAGGTAATTCTCTTCCTGTCTTTAGTGCTTATCTTTTGGTTTTACTTCCATGGAGGACTACATTCCACTATAATACTTTCTGAACTGTCTTCCCAAGACTAAAATTTACATTCAGTGTTAACAAGTTCCTCTCTTTTTGTAAAAGTTCTTCCCATTGTCTCCATTGCGTATTTTAAATTGTCACTGCTTCAGCCACTGCATGTTATTTTGTTGCCCAAATAGCAAAACCTGTCTAATACTCTTAGTCATTTTTAATCCCATTCCCCAATATCAGTGAAATTTATTTGACTACACTGTATTACCTATATCTCAGCCCTGTTCACATTTACCTTATAACTTATTTTTAAGAGATTGCCCGTTCCCTTCAACTGGTCTTTGAAATACTTTGACACTTCTGTCAGAAATACAATGTCATCAGCGAACCTCATTTTTTATTATTTCTTCTCCCTGAATTTCAACTCCCTTTCCAAATTTCTCATTGATTTCCTTTAACGATTTCTCTGCATAATGAGTGGATAATGTGGGGAAAGGCTACAATCTGTATTAATCACTTCTCAAAAACTACCAATCATACAAGTCTCTTAAATTCAATTTGGCTTATGTTGTAAATAACTTTCTGCTTCCTGTATTTTATCTGCGATAATTTCAAAATTTCAATAAATATATTCCACGCAACACTGTCAAAAGCTTTCTCCAGACAAATGCATGCTTGTCTTTCTTCAATCTATTTTCTAACAGATCAATATAGCCTCCTTGTTCCTACATGTCTACAGAACCCACAATGATTTCCCAAGGTCACATTTCACATTCATTCAATTCGTCTGTGTATAGCTCGTGTTAGTATTTTACAAAAATGTCTTATGAAACTTATGTTCCTGTAATACTGACAGCTGTTAAATGACTGCTTTCTCTGATATTATTCTTGAAGTCTGACTGTATTTCGGTTTTCTCATATACCTTATCTGCCAAGTGGGACAGTTTTGTCATGGTTGTTTCTCACTGGGATCTTTATAATTCTGAGGGACTGCTGTACATTCTGGATGTCTTTTTTCACTTGGATCTCTGAGTACTCAGTCAAACTCTTATGCATCATTCACTTCCTCCTCCCTCTCTATATTATTGTGTAATAGTTCCTTTATCCCTTAACTTCCCCATTGTCCATGTGAACACAAGTCTTTAAAAGTTCTGTTCTTTCATTGTTGTCAGCTAACAGTTATTTTTCACATTGGCAATCATGTATTCCTGTCAGAGTGGTTTTCAACTCTGCATTCATTGTTTTTACACTTCATTGTTACCATTACCACTGTGTTTGTGACAGTCTGTATTGTAGGTAGTGCTTTGGCAATAGCAATGAAGCATACTGATGGGAAGTGTGTATTGTTTTATCGAAAAGTTCTTTGTTTCTTCAAGTGAAAGTGTTTGCAGTAAGGCTAAATATGTTTACTGAGAGAATCATTTTAGAGAAATTGTTATCCATAGATTAAAGTTTTGTTTATGAAGAGATTAATTATAAAGTATAAAAATCAATTTTGTTTCTTTTTATCTTTTGTTTGATAACAGAGGCCTCACGGAATCTTTTCAACCAGATTTGACTGTGCAGGCTTACAGAAATTACATAGTGCGCCTGGATCAAGCAATTATATTTAGGTGCTGAGGATGATGGGGGAAGAGATAAATGTAATAAGGATTTTGTTCCTCGGCAACATCTGTTTTATGATGAAATATAATTAAATTATTTTGGAAGACATTCTTGCAAGCAATTT
Organism: Schistocerca nitens; assembly: GCF_023898315.1. Lineage (NCBI taxonomy): Eukaryota > Metazoa > Arthropoda > Insecta > Orthoptera > Acrididae > Schistocerca > Schistocerca nitens. The sequence goes on along the minus strand of NC_064624.1, from coordinate 16,432,163 downwards.
ACCAGGGACAAATCAGTATTATTTGTAGATAAAGCACAGTGTTAATCACCACTTCTGGATATCTTTTAAGTCTTTCCTTTTGTCAAGGAAAATCACCAAATGCAAATGCAACATATGAAGAACAATTTGGTAAGCCTACTTTCCAAACCATTCAGGTGATAGATGATCTAACATTGGAAGCAAAGTATCATTCCATTTCATTTTTGACAACCTATTTAAAGTATTTGCTGTTTGTCTTCCCTAAGAGAAGAATGTTATGGAGGAAGAGGCTGTGTTAGAGGAAACATGAGTTCCAAAATCTTCCCCACTTCTTCAAAGCAAAAGTTTGTTAAAACTGAGAGGGGATATTTTTAATTTTCTCTTCCTCAGGATAACGACATTATTGTCACAAAATGCATGGCAAATTCAGCGGTTCCTGCAGCATCTAACTATGAAGGAATGGAACTGATATCATCTGTAAAAGACTCTGCAAAAGAGAAGAAGACAATTCAAGCACAATATCCTCAGATTATTGGAGCTTATAATAAACACGAGGACAACAGATAGGATAGATCAAAATATTGCCACGTGCATAATAAATATTCCAAAAAGAAATGTTACTGGGCTTTACTTTCTTGGCTGATTGACATATATGTACATGGTGCCTGGGAGCCCAAGAAAGGAACAGGAGCTAGGACTACTCAGTTTGAATTCAAGAGAGAAGTTTTACAAGTATACCTAAAGAGAGATATATGAATCCCATAAAAGGAGCAGACAGACCTATCTGTCCTGTCTAACTGTGTGTTCCAAGTGATGTAAGATATGTCACAAAATACTACATCTAGAAAACCGAAAAACAGAAGATGGGTCAGTTTGTACACCAAGCAGAAGTCGTCAGCACTTTGCATAAAATGTAGGATTGTGTCTAGAATGATTTTAAGTATACCACACACGTCAGTAAATCCAAGAGTGTGAAGTAACTTTTGTTTGTTTTTATAAACTGATTTATAAGAATTATATTGTTCACATTTTGCATTAAAACCAGCTTAATAACAATACCAGTAATTGAATTTCAGTGCCAAAGAATTACATTCACAATATGTACTATGGTGCCTCATGTCCATATGGACACAGTACGTTACAGACACACAAAAACAGAGAAATGTTATGTAACAACTTGTACACATTACTTAGATGTATAAGAAATCAGTAAATTCAAAATATACAAAAATATCCAGTTCTGAAAAATTTGAGCACTTCAAGATACACCTTCTAGACAATTCTCAACCTCTCAGCTTTCTCTCTTTTCTTAGTACTGGCTTGCCATCTGAGCTCTTTATGTTAATTCAAGTGTTCTCTTTTCTCTGAAGGTTTCTTTACTATTCTTATATGCAGTAGCATCTGTCTTCTCCTCCTTACTTTGGTGCATTTTATATTTTCTCCTTTCATTGACAACAGTTAGCATCTCCCAAGTTGTTCAAATGTTTCTGCTGTGTCTTCTCCCCTTCTTCTACTACCTTCACTATTTCATCTCCTATAGTCTCATATACTTTTTATTATATTGCTTTCACCAATTTCAGTAAGCTGTAGTCTAATGCTCCTATTGAAACTCTCAAAATACTCTGTGTAGGCCTTTTTTTCCTTTCTTATCCTATTCCAATCTTCTTAATCTCCTGCCATTTCTTCAACTTCAGTCTGTATTTCATAACAAATTATGGTCAGAGTTCACATCTGCTCCTGGAAATGGTTTGCAGTTTAATAATTGGTTTCTAAATATGTCTTACCATTGTACTGATGACCAGGAACATTAACTATCTGACAACAAATAATGTATGGTCAAACTTCAGTTTGGAACTGTAAAGAAGGGCACCAATATAGACAAGACTATCTACACATACAGTAAGAATGCCCTTAATTTATTAGACAACAAACTGCAGGCTACTGGTACATATTGTGAGCTGCCAAAATCATTTGACTGTGTACATCACAATATTCTTTTAAGAAAATCAGAATATTTAGTGTACAGGGAATGCTGCAAAATAGTTCAAGTCCTATATCTCTGACAGAAAATAAAGGGTGTCAATAGGAATGATAGACGTATAAAGCTATCAGGCATGTCCAACTGGGACATGTAGTGTCTCAAGGTTCCTCCTCCTCGTATATCTCAATGTTCTATCATCATTAATGTTACCAGATGCCAAGTTTGTTTTGTTTGCAGATGATAAAAACATGACATTAAATAGCAAATAAAGTATAGGCTCAACAGACACGTTGACGAACTTTTCATGGACAGTAATACATGGCCTAGTCAGGCAGCAGTAGCCCACCGAGATAGACGCAGCAACAGGGAAGTAACCGCTTTTGTGTCATTTACGAGTTCCTAACCAGGGGCAAATTTTATTGTATCATCTGTGTGCTTTAATAGTTTAGTTTCTTGAGTTTCTGCGTGTAAATTTAATATCTAATAACCACAGTTGTCATGTTTTCATTTGCGTTGGAAAGTAAACCGATTTTGTGACATATTACAAGTTCCTAATCAGGGGCAAATTATTTAGTTTCACCTGAGTGCTTCGGTAGTTAGGTTTTCGAATATCTGTGTATTGCTATACACAGTTCATGTGTTTCCATTGGGTCTAGAGTAGAGTTGCACAGCATGTGCTGATAGTCCGTTTATCTGCATAGTTTAGTTTTCCACAGCCTTTAGTATGGACAGGGACTGTGATTGTTGTGTGCGGATGCGAGTAGAGTTGGTGACACTTCGCTCTCAGCTTCAGGCTGTGATTGCTTCTGTTACACAGCTTGAGGCTACAGTGGATAGGCACCACTGTTGTGGGCCAGCTGTGGGATCCAACGGACATCCAGCATGTCAGAGTCCTCCGATTGGTCCTCACCGGTGGCCAACCCAGTTACTGCTTGCACTGAGGCTGAGCCCTCACCTGTGGTCGAGTGGGAGGTTGCCCCAGGGCGAAGCAGGCAGCAAAAGACTTCCCAGGCAGCCGCACGTAAGGACTCCCCAGTTAGTCTGACAAACAAGTTCCAGGTGCTGTCTGTGGCTGACACTGTCGCTGAGCCAGATTCTGTAACCTGTCCTGTTTCAGACGAAACCACTCAGCCTGCAAGATCCGGGCAATCGCAGAAGGTGGGCTTATTGGTAGTTGGGAGTTCCAACGTTACGTGCATTATGGGGCCCCTTATAGACTTGGCTGACAAGAAGGGTAAGAAAACCAATGTGCACTCTGTGTGCATAGCGGATGGAGTCATTCCAGATGTGGAAAGGGTCCTCCCGGATGCCATGAAGAGCACAGGATACAGCCAACTGCAGGTGGTTGCTCATGTCAGTACCAATGATGTGTATCACTTTGGATCAGAAGAGATTCTCTCTAGTTTTAAGCTGCTAACAGAAGTGGTAAAGGCTGCCTGTCTTGCTTGCAAGATGAAAGCAGAGCTGACCATTTGCAGCATAGTCGACAGGACCGATTGCGGGCCTCTGGTACAGAGCCAAGTGGAGGGCCTGAATCAGAGGCTCAGACGGTTCTGCGACCATATAGGCTGCAGATTCCTCGACTTGCACCAAAGAGTGGTTGGGTTTCGGGTTCCGCTGAATAGATCAGGTGTCCACTATATGCAGGAGGCAGCTACATGGGTAGCAGGGGCTGTGTTGCATGGACTGGGCGGTTTTTTAGATTAGAGGGTCTTGGGAAAACACAAGAAGGGCTTCAGTCACAAAGGGTGCTGGCTGAACAAAGGAAGAATGTAGATACAGGAACCATTGGTATAACAGTTGTAAATTGTCATAGCTGTGTTGGGAAAATATCAGAGCTCCAAGCACTAATAGAAAGCACTGATGTTCAAATTATTATAGGCACTGAAAGCCGGCTAAAGCCGTATATAAGCTCAGCCGAAATTTTTGTTAAGAACCTAACAGTGTTCCGAAAGGATAGGCTAAACATGGTTGGCAGTGGTGTGTTTGTTGCTGTCAGAAGTACTTTAACTTGTCACGAAATTGAAGCAGATACTTCCTGTGAGTTAATATGGGCAGAGGTCATTGTTGGCAACCGGAATAAAATAATAATTGGATCCTTTTATGACCTCCCAATACAGCTGATACAGTTGCTAAAAGGTTCAAAGAAAACTTGAGTTTGATTTCAAACACGTACCCGACTCATACGATAATAGTTGGAGGTGACTTTAATTTACCTCGATTAGTTGGCAAAAATACACATTTTATTCAGGAGGTACGCATAAAATATCATCCAAAATTGTGCTAAATGCATCCTCTGGAAATTATTTTGAGCAATTAGTTCATGGACCCACGCGAATAGTAAACGGTTGTGAAAACACACTTGACCTCTTAGCAACAAATAATCCTGAGTTAATAACAAGCACGGCAGCAATTGAGAGATTTATCCCAAATAAATTAACAAACAACGGAGCTGATCCTCCTTGGTACACAAAACACTGTTGCAGAAAAACTAAACAAGCATGCCAAATTTAAACAGACGCAAAATCCCCAAGATTGGCAATCTTTTACAGAAGGTCAAAATTTAGTGCGGACTTCAATGCGAAATGCCTCTAACAGTTTCCACAATAAAACTCTGTCTCAAAACTTTGCAGAAAATCCAAAGAGATTTTGGTTGTATGTGAAGTATGTTAGCAGCAAGAAACAATCAATGCTTTCTCTGCGTGATAGAAATGGAGATACTATCGAAGGCAGTACTGACAAAGCAGAGTTACTAAACACAGCGTTCCGAAATGCCTTCACAAAATAAGACGAAGTAAATATTCCAGAATTTGAACCGAGAACAGCTGCCAACGTAACGTAGAAGGAAATATCCTCGGAGTAGTGAAGCAACTCAAATCACTTAATAAAAGCAAGTTTTATGGTCCAGATTGTATACCATTTAGGTTCCTTTTGGAAGATGCTGATGCATGAGCTCCATACATAACAATCATTTACAACCGTTCGCTCGACAAAAGATCCGTACCCAAAGACTGGAAACTTGCACAGGTCACACCAATATTCAAGAAAGGTAGTAGGAATAATCCACTAAATTACAGGCCCATATCATTAACGCCGATATGCAGCAGGATTTTAGAACATATATTGTGTTCGAACATTACGAATTACCTCAAAGAAAACAGTGTATTGAAACACAGTCAATACGCATTTAGAAAACATCACTCCTGTGAAACCCAAGTAGCTCTTTATTCACATGAAGTGTTGAGTGCTACTGACAAGGGATTTCAGAATGATTCTATATTTCTGTAAGGCTTTTGACACTGTACCACACAAGCGGTTCATAGTGAAATAGCGTGCTTATGGAATATCGTCTCAGTTACGTGACTGGATTTGTGATTTCCTGTCAGAGGTCACAGTTCGTAGTAATTGACGGAAAGTCATCGAGTAAAACAGAAGTGATTTCTGGCATACTCCAAGGTAGTGATATAGGCCCTTTGTTATTCCTTATCTATATTAATGATTTTGGAGACAATTTGAGCAGCCGTCTTCGGTTGTTTGCAGATGACGCTGTCATTTATTGACTAATAAAGTCATCAGAAGATCAAAACCAATTGCAAAATGATTTAGAAATGATACCTGAATGGTTCAAAAAGTGGCAGTTGACCCTAAATTACGAAAAGTGTGAGGTCATCAACACGAGTGCTAAAAGGAACTCATTAAAATTTGGTTACATGATAAAGCAGTCTAATCTAAAAGCTGTAAATTCAGCTAAATACCTAGGTATTACAATAACAAACAACTCAAATTGGAAGGAACGCACAGAAAATATTGTGGGTAAGGATAACCGAAGACTGCGTTTTATTGGCAGGACACTTAGAAAATGTAACAGACCTACTAAGGAGACAGCGTACACTACGCATGTCCGTCCTCTTTTAGAATACTGCTGTGCGGTGTGGGATCCTCAACAGATAGAACTGACGGAGTACATTGAAAAAGTTCAAAGAAAGGCAGCACATTTTGTACTATCGCGAAATATGGGAGAGAGAGTCACAGAAATGATACAGGATTAGGGCTGGAAATCATGAAAAGAACGGCATTTTTCGTTGCTATAGAATCTTCTCATGAAATTCCAATCACCAACTTTCTCCTCTGAATGCTAAAATATTTTGTTGACACCGGCCTGCATAGGGAGGAACGGTCACCACTATAAAATAAAGGGTATCTGAGCTTGTACGGAAAAATAAAGGTGTACATTCTTTCCATGTGCTATACGAGATTGGAATAATAGAGAATTGTGAAGGTGGTTCGATGAACCCTCTGCCAAGCACTTGAATGTGATTTGCAGAGTATCCACGTACATGTATATTGTTTCCAGGCAATTCTTTGTCACTAAATTATGAAAAACACACTGTACACAATTCAGAAGTTGTAAAAGGTTTCCTACAAGTATGTGCCTAAAATATGACGACAAGCAGATAGAAGAAGCTGTCATTATTAAATCCTTGGGATTTATGATAAAATCAACTGAGAGGAGAATAGGACAAAACTGCTGAAGCACCTATACAAATCTTTATCTGTAACGCAAATGTTATCAGGCATATGCGATATAAAAATAAAAAAAGTAGTATATTTTCTATACATATTCCATAATGTCAGATGGGATTATTTTTTGGGTTAACTCATCAAACCAACCCAAAATTTCTGGAGTCCAAAATCATATAATAATTATTCTTTGTGGTCTGAACTAAAAAATGTCCTGTTTGGGGAACTGTGGGTGTGACCTGCTGCTTCTCAATGTATTTATTTGTTAATGAAATTTATCATTAAAAATATTTCTGTTTTACAAGTCAGCAGTTCAGTTCATGGCATCAGAATATATAGTCACTTACTTGGGTCCAGAAAGTTATCTATTATTCAGGAACAAACATTTTCAATAACTTCCCCCGGCAGCCATAAAAAGTTTAAGTACTAATGAAATTCAGTTTAAAAAGAGCCCAAAGCATTTATTGGTATCCAACACCTTTACTCCACTGATGAATTTCTTAGCAGAACCAATTGACGTGTAAATGTATGTTACTAGTAATATAAAAATTGCGAGTTTTGCATACAAACTGTCTTCTGTACATAGTTAGTGCAATAATGCAATCATTGTAAATAGGTGTTTAAAATTATATTTCTATTTACAATATCCTAAGAACTAACATATGAATCTTAATGTACTGAACATTTACATGTTTTGTGACAAGTTATTTATTACTTTCTAAATGAAAATATGTTTAAGATTTTTTGATTGATGCTACATCCATGAGGACCATTTTATTTGTTATCTACGGAAGGTACATAAGCACATCTGTTTTTGTTTGTAAATATTTATTGCATATTCTGGTTTTCTGATATGCCCTATATCCTGGAGGATGCCCTCACTGTGGATCTACTGCAATTAAAAGTACACCCAATCTAATTTAGTCCTCTGACACTCTCAGTCATTTCCATGTAAACAATCTTTTTCCATGATTCTTAAAACAAGCGTTGACAATTTTTCCGTGTAATCAATCATCATAATAAAAGTCATTAAAATTTGAAACATATGATTCAAAATAAACATATTGAGCAAGACATATATATTCATACAGCTGAATTACATTCAAATGACTTGTTTCAATTTGAATGTGTTTAATAATATTTGATAATACTTTATCACTAAGTGTACAAAGTATTTGATAATACTTTATCACTAAGTGTACAAAGTGTTGTATTACATCTCCACATAGATGTTTCTATTACTTTATTAATAAGTACAGTTAAATTATTTTTTACTATACATACGAGTTCCTCAAAGGAATATTTTTTTTTTTGTGACCTGCTGTCCATTTTTTGTAAGTCTGTCCAGATGTTGTTGCGATATTACTATAAGGTATATTAGTAGGATTACCAGAAAAATTGTTTTTAATTGTTCAAAACGTCCAGGATCATAATTAGGATCATCCATTACAATTAATCATTTTCTGTCACATTCTTATAATCCAAATGATACATACTTGTTATTTTTATTACACCAACCAGTATTTAACATTGCTGATGCAACCATTTGAACAAATGTTGATTTGAAAGAAGTTGGTTCTCCTATCAAATTTAAACAATTTTTTTTCCATTACTTCGATTAAGCACATGGAATAATGTAATAATAAAATGTCTTATAGCTTCTTCATCATCTTGAAATTGATATCGTAACAAACCTTTTACAATTTTTCCACTGACATTTTCATCATAATAAAAGTCATTAAAATTTGAAACATATGATTCAAAATAAACATATTGAGCATTACATATATATTCATACAGCTGAATTACATTCAAATGACTTGTTTCAATTTGAATGTGTTTAATAATATTTGATAATACTTTATCACTAAGTGTACAAAGTGTTGTATTACATCTCCACATAGATGTTTCTATTACTTTATTAATAAGTACAGTTAAATTATTTTTTACTATACATACGAGTTCCTCAAAGGAATATTTTTTTTTTTTTTTTGGTGACCTGCTGTCCATTTTTTTTAAGTCTGTCCAGATGTTGTTGCGATATTACTATAAGATTCCTTACAGCTTGATTCAAGGGAGAATGGCTTGAATCGGGATTCACAAATAATTTCATTTCCCTCTTTTTGTGTCTCCACCATTGAGATCTGTTGATATGTTTTATTGTCTGTGTTGGATAAAATTGAACAATCATATAAAATGGTTGTTCTTCCTCGATCCATGAAGAGGATGTAATGGCATTGTTTTTTTGCACTGAAATACTGGAATAAATTTCTTCGGCCTTGTTCGTTGGATGTGTTAAAGACTGATGTAAATTCTGGCTTCCCAACTCTATTAGTGATGTATGTTCTGAAATAACATCTGCACCATCCATTTCATCTATTGCAACAGTGGATGACGTGGATGTGCTCTGAGTTAGTTTCTGATTTTTCAGCAAGGATGAAGAGAAATCTGTTTCTTTGACTTTGTTTACAAAAGAATCTAATGCAATTTGTAATGTCTTTATAACACTTCGAGTATTGGCTTTGGATGAACACAGAGTGTGTCCAATCCAATTCTCTAAATTGGAAACACAAGTAATTAATGATGTTGTTTGAGGTGATTTCTCCCATTCTCCCTTCAATTTGCTGTAAAGTTTGTAAATGTTCAATTTGATTTTTTTCTTTCAAAGTGAGTACGTAACCATAGAATGAATTTAGACATTCTTCTGGATCGTCAAATAAATTAATTATCTTTACAAGTAAACTTACAATTTCTATTACATCTATCGTTATTCCGTCAGTATCGTCGTTGTCGCTTGTCATAGTTATTGACTTTGGGTTTTTTATTTGACTGACTTCTTTATGTTCTTCCGTATCAGAATTTTTTCGTTTACGTCTAGAGTCTATGTCTTTTCCAGGTGTAGTCGGTCTTCTATCGTCTTAGTCTGAATAATCATCTGAATCAGATGAGATGTCCTTTTTGGACATATTAAAAAATGAATCTATGTCCTTTTGCGATAGCGTGAAATAATGAAATGGATATCTGCCAGTCGTAATAATAGATCTGAAAATAGAATTAAAATTTTATAAGTCACACTGTGTACCTTGATTTACGGATCTTATTAAATCTTTAGTGAAAATACTTTCGATTCTTTCAGCAAACGTTGCTTTCAAACATATTCTACAAAATAAAATATCGCTCATCTGTAATAAAGTTTCAAAGTAATGAGCCTTGGATGTACATAGTATTTCTTGTGTTGTAAATCCGTAATGATCCTGTGTCGGTTGTTCAGTCAGATATAATATATTAGATGGTATATTTACAAAATGATTATTGGTTAGTATACGTAATTTACCTTCGTCGTGAGTATTAACAATAACATTCAAATAACAATCTGAACATAAAACATTATATAAAACTGGCTTTCTCATATGATCATAGTGTCTGAGACAATAATTATGTGATTGGTTAAGTGATATTAATTTATAATTAACATTGACAATTTTAATCCTATATCATAACTTACGCATCGTATCAAATCTTGTCCATGTTATCAAATCTCTATCTTTTTTCGGTTGAAACTGATCCAGGTATTTCAGTATTATGATTACATGCCACTATTTTTCCGCACTCAATTCAACCTGCACAAAAAGTGGTGCAAAGGGCCTCTTACCCTCACAGAATGTGTGTCCTGATACTAAATCACACTTTGAAGAGCCTATCAAAAGCAACTTAAACTAATCTGTGATATAAATGTTCTCAAGCAACACACAAAATTCTACTTGATAGTTTGCAACATGAAACAGAGAATATTGGAAGAATATATTCTGCAGGCAAAGGGACCCAGAAGAGAGAATAATATACACTGATCAGCCAGAATGTTACGACCACTGACCTGCTACAGACATAAACCCATAGAGGCGACAGCACTGTCATCTGGCAAGGACTGACAGACACGCTCGATACACACAATATCAGTGAGCATGCTGCCCATGTGTGGAATTAGGAAGCCATGTGATCTGCTTCAGTTGACTGAGGGCAGATTGTGATGGCCTTGTGGTACAGCAAAACCAAGTCCACACTTCATAGGGTGGGGCAGTCACCTCTCATTACAGACGTCATGTCATAGGCTGGGCAGACTGGTAAAACAGAACAGGTGGTGAACTGTCTGATGTTAGTTCTACATCAGACTTTAATGCTGGGCAGAGTACAAGTGTGTCTGAACACACAGTGCACTGAAAACTCCTCAGACAATGGGCCTCCACAGCTGACAACTTGTGCACATGCCTATGTTAACACTACGACATCAGCAGCTACGACTGAAATGGGCACATGACCATCAGCATTGGACGTTGGTGCAGAGCTTTCTTTGTCATGCTGATGGGAGGGCATGAATCCATTGTCTTCCAGGGGAACACCACATCTGGGGTGGAGTCAAGGTGGCCGCAGGTCCATTATGCTCTGGGGAACATTCACATGGACATCCATTGATCCAGTGGAGCTTTTGCAAGGCACCGTGACAACCTACGAGTATCATATACTTGCTGCAAACCATGTACACCCCTTCATGACGATCATGTTTCCCGATGGAAACAAGATAATGCACCATGTCACAAGGCCAGGAGTGTGATGGAGTGGTCTGTGGACCACAGTGGTGAGTTCCAATTGAGTACTGGGGCCCCAACTTGCTAGATCTGAACTCGACTGAACACATCTGGGCTGTGATTGAACATGATGTCACAGCTCATTGTCTCCTCCCCGGAATTTACTAGAATTAGGCAACTTGTATGAGCAGACATGGGGCCAGCTCCCTCCAGTGACTTACCAAGGCCTCACTGCTTCCATGCCATGATGCATCGCCACTGTTATGCATGCAAAAGGTGGAGATACTGGTTATTCGGTACCTGGCCATAATGTTCTGGCTGATCAATGTATGTCCTTGTGTTGGCCTGTAGACCATCAAATTTGGATATCAGCAGGAAGTCCCACTTAAGAAACAAAAAGAAAGAAAGAACAGACTGTCAGTCCCAGGACAGAACAAAATACATTTACAACAGGAATAAAACTAATGGTAGTTTTTTTATATACATGTAAGGAAAACAATCACAAGTGTAAAAATTTAATGGATGACAAAGATGAATGTTTAATGTGCCAGATAAAGCTGGATGAAAGAATACTATAGTAACGTAGTTTTAACCTCTGCACAAGTTAATTATTAATTATTGTTGGCACCAACAAAGTTAAACATAATCACTCTCAATTTATCAGAAATATTAGACACAGAAGTGCTGTCCTTGAAACAGTGGTCCTCAATATAGTCTTTTTACTTAAAATATGTTCAACAACAAGCTATATACACCTTTGCTTATCATAACCCCGTTCAATTTACAGCTAAAACAGTAAAACTGTATCCTGGTACATTGTTCATAATACACTGAAATGAGCACAGCAAATTCATGAAAAATACTATCATCAATAAAATAAGCCATATGGAGTTTTATAAATCATTCTGTAGCATTAAGAAAATTTGAAGACAGTGTTCAGAAAAACTCTCAGCCTCACTTACAGATTGCAACACTAACTACATAATTTTGACACAACTTTCAATAGGTTTTGTGTGAAACTGTAACCAATTCCATGCAATAGTCAGTTGTTGTTGGCTGTCTGAATACAATCCAATGTGCGAGGTCTCAGAAATGGAAAGATTTACGCAAAGAAATTTACATTTTCGTTATCAGCCTCAGACTTTTCAAATCACCCTCATATAGTAGAATCTTGATGATGTAGTAACTTAATTGCTATGAAGTATTAATCAGTACGAGACATCTGCAGTTTTGTCATCAGGCAAAATAACATGTCAGAAAAAAATGTTCAGGCATACATTTATATTCCACAGATTCGTGCATCTACTTTACTGAGGACCTCAACTTTCAGTCAAATGTGATTGGTTTTTCCAGCAATACATAACACTGTCCCAAACAAATGGAACAGAATATCTTTGAGAATCGGATAATAAATCTGAATTAGCACTTGAATTGGGAACTGGCACATGCATAACACAACTTTTCTTCTTGAATATAGCAAATGGGATCTACCATATCTACTGGCAATTACAATGTTTCAAAAATATCTACTGGCAACAGCAGTCATTCAAGAACCAATACTTAAGTTAGAATTGTGGGTATATAGCAGCACTCTACACATCACTCTCATAGGGACCACGAACAAGATTCAACTATTTATAACATGCAAAGAGGCATTTAAGCAGTCATTCTTCCCTAGCACCATACACAAGTAGTACAAAGGGAAGAGAATCTCATGTTTGGTACAGTGAGAAGTACCGCCTGCCATACACTACAAAGTGGTTAGCTGAGTAAGGATGAAGCTGTCTATGGACCATTCATTATTCTTCTGTGCCTAATTAGTTGTCTTCCCAAAATTTTGTTTAATGTGAAGAAATTTATTTGTAGCAGTATTTTATAGAATGTTTTCATAAATGGAGGAAAGCTATAAATATCAATAACTCAGCACAACACAAAGCAACTAGGAAGTATAGATTGCCATTACCATAGCAATGCAGACAAAAGTACAACTGCACACCAGCTGCACTGCACTATGAGGCACCTTCTACACTGCAGGCAACTACATACTTGAACCTCTAGTGAAAGACAGAAAGATTACAGTATGTTTTATCGACAACAACACCACTATCAACAAAGCACAAGGTCGGAAAATTGACCTTGTCCTTTTTCAAGACATTCATCCTACAACAAACGTTTGGCAATTTAGGAAAATATGAGAACCCTAAATGTGACTGGCAGGGTTGTAATTTGGATGTCGCTATCCCCAGAAGCTAGCCCACCAATTACAACTCCTTGCTTTGTGGCAGTGATTTAGAGCACTCTACAGTTTGAGAACAAAGTGGACTCTCACATATGCAACTAAATTAATTCATAAATTTTCATTCTTCTCTTGCTCGCACACAGTGGCAACCACAACAACAACCAGGGTTGTGGCCTAGACTATGACAGTTTTTTCCCACTCCACCTCCCCCCTAAGAAAAAGAAAAGAAATTGCACATTAAATATGAAAAATTTAAGGTGAAGGGGGCTGCACTACGTAACCCACACTGTGTCGAGCACAATTTTACACACTTACAAAATATTATCTTGACCCCATCACAAGCAATCTCTGCCCCACCGCTGCCACTGACAGGGAGGTTACAAAATTATATATTGCATTTATTAATCTTCATGAAATTGATTAACACACAATGTAACCAGCTATCTGTGCAGGGGGCCCTCTTCATCTGCTCATAACAGGAGGGTGCGATTCCAGTGAGCACACCAGTATGTACAGTTTCCTAACACGTATGACCATACACTTATGGTCTACATAAAAAATAAATTTATTACATCTTGCCTTTATAGTCTAACTACAAGAAACTTGCTTACATTCTTTCTATGTCCTCAAAGACTATGATTTATTTGAGATTCACATAAAATAAAGACTACATCTCTCAAAAACTGCATTTTACAATAACAGCACAAAAGTGGTTCTTTATATAATCTGGCTTCTATTTGTGTTGATGGAATTTCTTTTAGTATTACTGCTACTAAACTTGGACATAAGCACAGAAAATTATGTCTATTAGTATTGGTCAAAGGAAATTCAAAATTTCTTGACAAGAATTCCTCCTTTTACACTACTTGTGACAAAATTGGTACAATATATTTCCTCTCAGCACAGCAAGGATTCTGTCAAAGGACATACTTCAATAATGTTTCCCATGCTGGTTGATAAAGGCATTAGTAGGGCACCCACTACCTTGGCCCTTTGGCAGCCTACTGGATGGGTCAATAGTCTTTCAACAAAGTATGCAGTTATCATACGAATTCTGTTCTTGTTAAATATTACTACGAGAAACTTGGAAGACTAGAACTGACAATTACATGTGACATGACAATTACATGTGACAGTCTGTTATGAAATATGAACGGAAGCCGAAATTTAATACCTGCGCCTACTCAAGGCCTATAGAACGTCCCAAATCACAAGGTTACACCAATGCACAGGACTAACAAAAATGCATTTTCATTTAGATGCTACAAATTATAGCAGACAGCGAGGATACACAGATAGTGGTTTACATTTTCCGTGAAGTATAACTGTGATCTCCAGTTAAGGTGTAGAAAGGATTAGTGTACGGTTTCAAAATAAATCCGCATTGAAAAATATGACGCTGTAATATCTTTCAGATTAGTTTTTAGCGGTTACAGTGTGGTATTGGACCCCCTCTGAAATCTTGCTTGTAGTTAGAGGCCGATCTACATCAAACATTTCACCGTTTTCCATTGCCAGAACAGTTTGAGTCTTCGACAAAGCGTTAACGCACTTCATACACACACAATCATAAACATCCCTTCTAAAGCGTTTTTAAACCAGACGCAAAAATTGCTAGACTCACAACTTTCATCGTATTATTAGAGCTCTCTGAAGCGTACACATCCGAAATTTAACAAATACAGTTTACAGCATAGTAGACCTTTTAACTGCGGTACATTAATTACCGTTTTTCAGGCTTACGTTGTATTTAAATTCATTTAACTTACAGTTAAAACTGATCGATTTTCCAATAAAAAGTAAGTCACGGACATATGGGGACACACAGTTCAACAACAGTTAATCTGAGAACGTGACGTCACCCAATGTGACGCTACTTTCTAGGATGCACGTTCTCCCTTTCGTTCGGTCAAAGACCTTCTACAGAAGATAATTTGTTACAGAGTCATGAAAAATGGGTGGAAGAGAAGTGGCAACGTGTAGTCACAGATAAGCGTCTCGCGGGCCCCGAGGAATCATGACGTCACATCATGACATGACGTCGTCTCTCACGCTAGCCAATATCGCTGGTAGTTTTCGAAACGCGGATATTCTTTGAACATGACATGCTAATGCATTGTGGGTGCGTGTGTGTATAATGGCGGGTTTTGTGATTTGTGTGCGTTAAAGCTTTTCAATCACGGAAAAAATTGATAATACTTGCTGCAAAAGCAGATATTTGCAGAGGAGAAAGGATAGTTTATATTCCAGATAATGGACGGTAAGTAACTTCCGTTAGTAATCTTATAATGCTCAAGAAAAGTAAAGTGTATGGTAAATCTACAGTAATTTCATTCTTTGTGCCTATAGTATTCTGATGCATTATGTTACCCAGTAAAGTTTCTTTCAACGCATCTATGTGGATTATTTGTGGTAATGGCGTATTCTCATAACAAATGGCTTCGGTATTTAAGTTGCAATCATCGTAACTTTTTCCTGATCAAAAAGTGTGTAGTATTCTAACGTCAGTAACCTGCACATTTGAAAACTTTTGAATGTTCAAAATTACATCATTCATCATAGTCAGTATTTTTTTACAGTAAAATAGGTATGAATTGCAATGACTGAATCCAGATTTGTGGGTGATGTAATCTGTTTTTGTAATGAATGTTTCAGTTTCTGAAGTGAAAATCCAAAGAAGAGAAGACAGCGAGAAGTAGCTCTTTGTCTTTTTCATGGTTTATAGGCCTACTGGGGAAACTCGCCATGTAAAAAAACGAGTAACGCATCAAGCTTGGTACCTCTATGGTGATGTGGAAATCCGAGCGTTGTTAATAAAGAAATTAATTCAGTGTGTGTGTGTTTCTTTTGATTCCTGTATCATGTTGCTTATAGTAGACCAAATTTAATTAAAATACCCAGGTGATAATTTCAACATAAATTGGACTATGTGCATAGCTGTTTCTAATGGCTTTCCTGCTTGTCAGGGGCAAAGTATGAATATTTACCATCCTCTGGCACGTGCGTTCACTAGTCATTTATGGCAAAAGAAATCACTGACTGAAAGCATCATTTGCTTGGTAGACATAATTGGAAATGACCTTTTTAGTTATAATTTTACGCTTTTAGATTATAGTACTCCCTGAGAGATTATCTTCTGCATTTCTTGACCCTGACATGTCTAGTAATGGGTGTTTCACCACCAGGTTAGGCATACAGCATTAAGTGTCCTGCTCAGCTGTGAACAGCACGGTAGTCAATGTGTTAAGCAGGCATTTAGGAACTTTGAATGTGAAGTATATGCATCTGTACAGTTGTGGCTAAAAAGAACAGCTAGAATGCTAATTACTGTTTCAGGAATTATCCTTTACAGAGTTAAATATGTATCTAAAAATGAATTCATGAATAACTTTGTAGTCATTTAATCGTTTGGTTTTGTAAGACATTTAAATAAAAATACTGCACACCCAAAAATAGTCTGGAAATGGCAAGGAATATCAAATATAAGTAAATATTTTTCCTCAGTAAGATAAAAGTGTAAAATTGCTGATACCTGGTTGTTACCATACCACTGTTGGCCCCAGCAGAGCAGTCTGCTGTGACCACCGGCACATTCATGCCAGCCAACGGGTTAATACACAAAACAGGGCAGTGCAAGACTTGGTCCGTAATTCTCATTGGTTGAAGCAACTAAAATCAAATTTCTGAGGTGTGCTGGAACTGTGTTATTGGTATATTCCCCAGCATGATTTAAAATTTTTGCATTGAAATGGCACTGACAGTGTGTAATTATTTTGCAACTGAGAATAGATACTAAAAAATTTATGTGGGAATATATTTCAAGAAACCCTTTCATACCAAACCTGACAATTATATTGACACACAAGTAAACCACCTGAATGGCACACTGGGTTATATAAGCATTAGCTGTAGGTGTAGAATAGGTAATTTACACAGAAAACTTTTCATATAAATTTTATTGTAAAGCACACTAAAGTTAAGGGAAAGGTGCAATGCCTAGATGAGATAAACTTGGACACGCAAGAACTGGTTTTGCTCAGATATATGGAAAATTAACTGTAGTATTATATGACATACAACACATCTGAGGTGCAAATTTGTGGAGAGGAGAGATTGCATTTAACCTGTTGTGTATGGTGCACATTTTGTTACAGTGCTGGGATGATGTCATCCAGATTTCAAAATTAGTGGTCTAGTAATGAAACTCTCATCAGTTTTAATATTTAAAAATAAGCATACCTGAAAAAGGAAGCTGAATTAGGACTTTCAATTAAATTGCAGAAATGTTCTTGTTTTGCACATTCACTGTGGATGACACTTAAAAGCACGGTGTTAGTAGCTCTTATTGACCTTGTCAGCCACAGTGAACATGTTGAAGGTTTTAAAGTAACAAAGTAGTTGTTGACATTGAGATATTAATGGATGACAGCAGGAAACAGCAATGAAATAATGTGAATTACTTAAACCAGGAATTAAACAAGTCTACATAGCTTTGAACACAGCCAAAAAAATGGTTGGTTCAAATGGCTCTGAGCACTATGGGATTTAACTTCTGAGGTCATCAGTCCCCTAGAACTTAGAACTACGTAAACCTAACTAACCTAAGGACATCACACACATCCATGCCCAAGGCGGGATTCGAACCTGCGACCGTAGTGGTCGCGCGGTTCCAGACTGTAGCGCCTAGAACCGCTCAGCCACCGCGGCCGGCGAACACAGTCATTTCGCACTTCTTATTCACTGCATATTTGTGTGCTATAACTAATACAGCAACCTTTTATTTTCTCATCTTTGATCTGGAACACGTGTCACATCTTACTTGTTTTCCTAGAGCAACTCTAGGTTTACAAGATCCACATTTCAGAATTCTGGTAACTGCTAGTCCTACCTCATGCTGAAAGTGTGGGTTGATAGCTGTCTCTTCAGATATGATCTCATCAACTGCCATTTCAGAAACTTGAAGCAAAAATGTGATTATTCAATTCTCTGTCAGTGATGAATATATCACTAATGTATAGGTATATTCATGATGGCATAGAAAAGTGCAGGGCCATCTTCTGCTGGGTAGACTAAACTGTGCACTTCACATCCAGTGCATCAATTTCTTCATAGGTAGTATCATAGTACACTACTATCTCAGACTTGATTGTTGCGATGCTCAGTGAAACAGCATTATGCCTTGAAGACACTAAACTAACAGCCTTCTTAAGTTTTTGAATGAAGGATATAAGAAGTAATATATCCAAAAACAATTAAGTTTTACATTTTGCTGCCAGGAACTCTTTTGGAATCTTTCCTTTTATTATTATTTTGTACATGTGTGGTCTTTTTGTTTCCTCTTCCCAGTTTGACAAGCACATCTGATTTGCTTAATGGGGATATTTATGGTTACAAAAAATAAATAAATAAATATGTGGACACAATGCAACCTGCAAACCAAGATCATCCTCCAAAACTTTACGAGCCTAGGAAATAAGCACAATGATTTGGACATAGTAGCATGTTTTAATAAACCAGATGTTTCAGTTAACAAAGAATTTCTGCTCATCTTTCAGGAGGGATATCAAACCTTATGGTGATGTTGCAAAAAGTGGCAATAATTGGTGCTCAAAGATGTAATTCCTACGTGTTGAAGGTGTTACTCAACTTTCTGCGATAAGCTATAGATGGGAAAGGAAACATAATTTTAGATATAGACAGACCTCCATCTGAAATTACAGATTTGTTTTAGCTAATCTCTATCAGTTGCTTGTAGAGAGAGATAGTAAATACTAAGGGAAAACGGCTGGTAATTATGCTGATAATTGTCCACAGTTTAATAAAACCTTATCTAACACAAATCAGTTTTCACTCATAAGAATGGCGAGTGGCACACACAGATCTAACATTACTGATAGGTAATACAGGGTACCCAGGACTTTGTACTGGGATACTTTCTTTTGTTGATTTGTGTAAATGACAAAATACTGCTCCTCAAATTCAAGGATAGTTCTGTATGCTGATGCTACACCCATTGCATGCAAGTGTAAAGATCGTGAGCAACTACAAAAACTATGAAACTGTATTACAAATGAAATAACTCAGTATTTCTATGAAAGTCATCTCATTATCAGCACAAGATAGCAGCAGTAACGGATTTTCACCCCACAAGACAGATTTTTAAATTCAGTTGTGCACTGGAACTGATATTGTCACCAAAGAAAACTACTGCTTGGTTACAGTTAAACTTTTTATATTTAACATGTTATAACATGGAAATAAACGGTCCTTATCAGAGCCAACTTTAACTATCATATCTATAAATATTGAAGGCATATCATCAGCCAAAGAACATCTGTTATCCAACCTATGCCGTGACAAAAAATGCAACGTCCTGTGTATACAAGAGACGCATAGAGATGAGCAACTGAGACGACCAAAAATACTGGGCATGAAAGTAGCTGCAGAAACACCGCACTCTCAGTGTGGAAGTGCTATATTTGTTAAGACCAGGGCTTCAGATAATCAGTGCTCACTGCACCGTAGAAAATAACATCGAAGTCATTTCAGTGGAGCTGAGTAACTGTGTGGCTACCTCTGTGTATAAGCCCCCTTCGGCTGCATTTTCCTTCACACCACTCAGGAACTTCCATAACAGCAAGACGTCTGTAGTAATCGGTGACTTTAACAGCCATAGTCATTTGTGGAGATACTCTGAAGATGACGAAAATGGGGAGGCAGTCCTCTCCTGGGCTGAATCCTGCCAGTTGTCTCATACATGACAGCAAGCTACCCCCCTTCCTTCAACAGTGTCAGGTGGCAACGTGGATTTAACCCTGACCACCTCTTTGTGAGTGAAGACATCACACAGCTTTGCTCCAAATCAGTGTGCTCGCCCATACCAAAGACGCAACACAGGCCACTACTGTGTCAAGTTCTTCCAGCAATAAGGCCACAGGAGGTGAATTTCAAACGGAGATACAATTTCAAGAGAGCTGATTGGAAAAAATTTGCTAAGATGCTGGACAAGGAGATTAAGTCTGTGCGACCTATTCCTGAAGAGTATTACAGCTTTGTTCAAACTGTTAAACATTGCTCCCGGGCATCAATTCCAAGAGGGTGTAGGACAATGTATCTGCAGGGTGTGACACCTGAAACAGCTTCTCTGCTGTACGGATACTATCGACTATATGAAGAAAACCCTTATAGCGAGGAGACTTATCTGGCTGCGCAAAATACTCTCTCCTCAATCTCTGAGGTGAAGAGAGAACAGTGGATTAAACTGATGACAGAATGTGAGATGAGTAGAAGTAGTCAAAAGGCCTAGAGATTGTTACGACACCTTAACAATGATCCCTCCCAACCCAATACACATACAAATGTGAAGGCAGACCAGATCGCATACCAGCTTTTGAAAAATGGTAAACCTGATCATACCAATAAAATCAGGAGACGAACCCTGGAAAGGGAGCCCGAACAAGAGGGAAACACTCTATCTCGAACCATTCAGTTTGAATGAGCTCGACTCAGCTCTAAATAAGTGCAAAGTCGGAAAAGCAGCAGGGGTAGATGACATAAGAAGTGAACAGATCAAGAACTTTGGTCCATGCGCAAAGTGCTGGCTACTCGAGCTAATGAATAATTGTGTCAAGAGCGGCAAGATATCAAAATCTTGGTGGAAAGCAAAAATTATAGCTATACATAAACCAGGGAAAGACCGGGACGGCCCCAAAAGCTATAGGCCCTCCCTCCTATGCCACCTGTATAAGGTATTGGAAAGGTTGATCCTCCAAAGAATTACAGATATGATAGAACCATTACTGATCCCTCAACAGGCAGGATTCAGACAAGGGAAGAGCTGTACAGCACAGGTGTTGAATTTGACACAGCATATAGGGGACGGCTTCCAAAGGTGGCAGATAACAGTAGCGGTGTTTATAGATCTTTCAGCCGCCTATGACACTGTCAACCACAGACTCTTGTTGTTGAAGCTATACAACCTCACCAAGGACTATAAACTAACCTGTCTAATTAGAAATCTTCTGCAGAACCGAAGATATTTTGTGGAATATCAAGGACAAAGAAGCAGATGGAGGCAGCAGAAAAATGGGTTTCCACAGGGCAGTGTACTGGCACCCACCCTCTTCAATATATACACTAATGACCAGCCGTTACCAGAAGGAACACAAAGCTTCATATATGCAGATGACCGAGCAATCACAGCACAAGATCACAGCTTTGAGAGGGTGGAGCGGAAGCTAACTGATGCTCTGAAAGACTTAACTGCCTATTACAGGGACAATCAATTGAAACCAAATCCTTCTAAGACCCAGACCTGTGCTTTCCACCTCCGAAACAGACAGGCTAGTAGAACCTTGCAGATAGATTGGGAAGGAACCTCTTTAGAACACTGCAAGACTCCAAAATACCTCGGAGTCACTCTGGACTGTGCTCTTACATATAAGGAACACTGCTTAAAAACAAAGCAAAAAGGGGCTGCCAGGAACAACATAGGGAGCACAGCCAGACACAGTGCGCACATCCGCATTAGCCCTCTGCTACTCTGCAGCTGAGTACGCTTGCCCAGTATGGTGCAGATCTACACATACAAAGAAAGTTGATGTTGCTCTGAATGAGACATGTCGTATCACTACGGGTTGTCTAAGAGCCACACCTGTGGAAAAACTGTACTGCTTATCCGGCATAACCCCCCCGGACATCCGAAGAGATACAGCAGCACGGAGTGAAATGAAGAAGGCATTAACATCCGAAGCCCACCCACTACATGGCCACCAACTGGCACAGCAAAGACTTGTGTCTAGAAAGAGCTTCCTTCACAGTACAGAACCACTCGCTGACACTCCACATCAACACCGGGAGAAGAGATGACAGGTCAGATGCCAGCATCTGGAGGAGTGGCTGATCCCGCAAGAAGTATTTCCCCCAGGCCACACAGAGAAATGGTCCACTTGGAAATCACTCAACCGCCTGCGTTCTTCTGTCACAAGATCCAAGAGTAATCTGGAGGGGTGGGGCTTACAGGTGGACTCTCTCCAGCGTGACTGCGGAGCTGCCATGCAGACATCAACACATCTACTACAATGCACATTACCTCCAACTGTGTGCACCATGGAGGACCTCGTAAACGCTACACAAAGTGCACTGGACGTCGCAAATTTTTGGGCATCCACTGTATAGATTAAAATTACCTTATGTTTGACAACACAATCTGTGTCTAATCATTTATTACATTCTTGACTAGTTTAATTTATAAACCATAATGTATGTATGTAGTAATGTATCTAATATTTTTTTCTATTTTGCTTCTGACATGATAAATAAATAAAATAACATGGAAACTAATTACCGTACAAGAACATAACTTGGTAGCATTAATGTCAAGGACATGGGGAAGAGAGATAATGCAGAATCAATTCAATTGAAACACTTTTAATGTGCTGCTACAGTACACCATACCATTACATACCAATACCATTACTGGTGACGGTGATGGAGGCTGTTATGAAAAGCTTGCGATATTATTCAAATCTGATATGGCAAGTTAACAGAACTTTTGATCCATGTGAGTAAAATTATTGTGTAAAATCGATAGTGCAGCTTCTTACAGAAGTCTCTTCAGGGCATTCGGAGTCTTTCACTTACATGTCAACATATTTACTCCCTAATAGTATTTGTTGTCCATAATAGGGGTAATTTTACTCTGTTCAGTGAAATGAACTTGCAAAATACTGGAAGGAAATGGAATTTCACATTCTGATTGAAAGTCTTTAAGAGGTTGCTGCAAGACAACAGGCAGCAAACTGAAAATCTTAAGATATTAATAAAATACAAAGTAAAAAATTATTTTATTAGCCTCTCCTTCTATAATTATAATTAAACGTAATGTTCTTACTCAAGGATGCATATGATAGTTAACACTAAGGTTCGAATTAACAGGGTTTTAATGTTACCATTATATGTAGGGTTGCCAGTACTCATTGTAAAATTCTGAAATGCTTTGTACAAAGTATGAGAGAAACAGCACTTGAATAAAAAAACCATTTCTAGCTTTCAGGGTCATTACTTCCTTCGTCTGGGAAGATGAATATGTTTTGTGATTGGAAATGAGGGGAAGATCACTTAGACCACCCGTATCGAACACTTATGTGACACATTCATGAGTACTGCTCCAAAGTTTGAGATCCATGTCAGATTTAAGCAACACATTGAAGCAACTCAGAGGCTGGATGCTAGATAGATTACCAGTAGTTTCAAACTATGTGCGAGTATTATTTTGTATAACACTATTGAGAAAATTTAGAAGGCATGAGAAATCAGGGCTCGGATGATAGACAACCTTTCTTCCCTCTCTCTATTTGCGAGTGGAACGGTACCATTTGGTTGCTTGTGTAGTATGTATGTACATAAAAATACGGAAGAAAATTGTGACTGCCTACTACACTAAGAAGTAATAGTTGAACTAACCTAAAGCTTCATGATTTACTTCAAATGTTTTGTCCCAATGACACACTCTGACAATCGGTGACTTGCATCTATAGCAGTCTTACAATTTGGAGATGTCAGTATTGCTTCGATCTATTAATATTCCCTCATTGAGCTCTTTTTATTTTAAGATCACGTAAACTGGATTTTTGAGAAACTACATACAGGAAGATGTGATTGGCATATAGCTGTTTGTTTACAGAAAAACAACGATCAAAATTTAAGCATATCGGTAACGCACACAGGGCAAGAGCACATATCTGGGCAAGAGCACTATACTGGATTTCGCCCCCTTTTCCCTAGAAACCTTGACTGGAGTAATAACTTTATTTGTAGCATAGTCTGAGGTCTACATTAGGTTGAAAAGCGATAATTTCGTTGACAGTTGTGGAACACAGCGAATGAGAAATAAAGTTTGTGGTAACAGACAGACGTGTGTCTTTGCCTAATATTTGTTTGTGGCATATTTAAATGCACTTTCCTACATTTAACGCATTTCTCATAATAAAAATGATAAAACTACTAGGTCATCCCCAAAAAACATATATTAGAAAATGAACAAGCATCCGACGTGTTTTGATGCATATTACGTACAGATATAGTACACAAACTGGAAAAATGCAATGGGCGTTCCACTATGCATCCTTTACCATATTTGATTCGTTTTTCCGCATTTGCTACTGCTGGTATGGGTTCAAAGACAAATTCGTGCTGCAAACGTCTCAGTGGTAGTTAGCCTACATTAGTAAGCAGCAGTTAATGCGTTAAAAACATTTAGACACATTGTCCGCAATGCGTAATATGTGTTATGCTATAAATCACTCTGCCTTTCGACCAATAATTTGTAATGAGTTGGTTTCAATCAATCACGTACGGCTGTAACCTGGACTACGCTGCGGATTTATCATGTCACCATAATACAGATTATTCGCATTTAAACCCTCTTTCTACATTTTATTATGTTAACGGAAGCTTCATTCAAACAATCTGGATTGATTTGACATTCCAAAACAACAGCTGAAGGCAAGTCTGTATAAACACTGTAGCCAACGTGTGATGTCACTTACGTCAACAGAGTTGTTTACAGTTCTAGTCATCAGGCAGCGCTGTCAAGCTTTCAGCCTTGTTGATGACGTCATGAAGCGATTCCTCGGGGCCCGCGAGACGCACGTGTAGTCACAGTCGCGACACTTCGCCTCGATTTTGTTACTTAATGCGGCAGCAGCGCGCCAAGCGACCAGAAAGAAAACTGTTGAGTTCGGAGCGATCGTGAAAGCGAATATTAGTTATTTATTTTGGATTGTACTGTGCTTTTTACAAATGGAAACGTAACGTAGCGCAGTAAATTGCAGCAACAACAAGAAGAAGACACCACATTTCTCGTTTTTAGGTTTCCTAAGGACCCTGAGAGGGAGATCATGTTACTAAACTGCATCGTCAGGATTCACTTGCAAACTACACGTACATTGATGATTAATGCTGCGTTATAGGAGCAGAAAATGGATAGAGAATAGCAGACGAGAACGTCTTATGAAAAAAGACTCTGTTTTCTTTTATAATAAGGGTAAGTTTTGTCCGCTACTCGTCGAACAAAACGAGTTCATAAATGCAGACAATAATAAACTCGCGTGGAATGCAGTTAACCACATCGTTTGACATTCCAGATAAGCCACCTCAACTGACGCTGAAGAGAAAAATGCCACAAAGGTTCGACAATCCGTCTAAAGCTGTATAACTCTCCTATGGCACTGAAGCAGCTGGTTCAACTCTCTATATATCAGTGCCAGATTTATCTGAATCATCAACACAGACCTGCTTCAACGATGAGGTAGTAAAATTAATTTCAATTATTAGTGTCTAGAAAAAGCGTGTGGAATATCATAATGTGCAGATCACTAGACGTCGCGCAAACTGCTACGGGACAGGAAAAGTACCTATCATTTTAAGTACAGACAACAAAGGGAATTATCAGGAGAACCAAGTGAAGGAGGATGAATAAATTTTGAAGACTATAGGATCCCAATATTTAAAAAAAAAGATGCCCTTGACTTGTTGTTAAGCCAAATTACCATGACATCTACAAGATGGAAAGACAAAAATATGTTGTTTTCTCTAAATTTATTATATTACAGGCACACACGTTTGGTCAAAATGTTTTATGTTTGCGTGAGTGTATACGTTACAGAGGTATGTGGAAGGCATACAAATAAAATGTGAGATAAGTGACAATATGTTCCACCTTTTAAATCAGAAGGTACAAAATTTCCCAGATACTGAAAAACTAGTGCATATGTCATTGGATGAAGTCTCTAATGGCTAATTTAACATATGACAGCACTTCTGACAGTGTTGTTGGTTTGAGGACTTGGGTTTTACACTATCAGTATGTTACTCCCACTATTTGGCAGTTGCTTGTCCCACTTAGAATAATATAAAGCTGAAGGTCGTACTTGTGGCAACAATCGACAATGACTAAAACACAATAGGTCTACGGAAGACAAATGCGGCGTCTATCCCTTTTGCATGTAGAGATACATGTCTGTGCTTCTTATGAGAGAATCTATGTGTTTATATTCCGTTTATATCAACTTGGTAAGAAGCAGTTCTATCCAATGTCACAAGTGGTTTTTCACGAATGTGTCGTAACTCGGCACTGTTTTCATGATTTTTATCCCAACTTGCGCTTATCTTAGAATCATTTTTAGAAACATCTATGTCTTCTGATATTACACAAAGGCTTGAAGGCAAAAAAAAAAATAATTCAAGTATTTCGTAAACCACGTAGGAAAGGGCTGAAAAACAAAAATTATGCTTACAACACATCTGAAGTTCTCCTTTCTCGCCGCTTAGAGCGCTAGTGTCGCTCCAGCTGTCAAACGGTAACAGCTTTTACAGCACTGAGTGTCGCGACTGCTGTGTTAGACTGTGGTAAAACTGTTGAGTTCGGCGCGATCGTGTAAGCGAATAGTTGTCGTTTATTTTGGTGTCTACAATGGTTTTTACAAATGGGAGTGTCTGAAGCGCAATAAATTGCAGCAACAACAAGAAAACACTACATCTGTCTTTTTTATATTTCCTAAGGACCATAAGAAGTATACACCATTATATTACTAAACTATACCGCCAGGATTTGCTTGCAAACTACAAGTATATTAATGATTAATGTTTCGTTTCAGGAGCAGAAAATAGCTAGTGAATAGCAGACGAGAACATCTTATGAAAAAAGATCCTCTTTATCTTTATAATAATGTTTTGTTCGCCATGCTTCGAACCAAACCAATTCATGAATGCAGACAATAATAAGCTCGTGTAAAATGCAGTACCCATAGTGTTTGACACCCTAAATAACACACCTCTGATGTTGAAGAGGAAACTGCCACAAAGGTTCGACAATACGTCTAAAGCTGTAAAACAGTCCTATGGCACAGAAGCAGCCAGTTCAAGACTCCATTTATAAGTGCCATATCTATCTGAATCGTCAACACAGATCTACTTTGATGATGAAGTAGTTATATCAAGTGCAGCTATTCATGTCTTGCAAAAGCCTGTAAAATATCAGAATATGCAGATTGCTAGTCTTCATGCAAAACTATTAAGGGACAAGGAAAGTGCGTATCATTTCAGTTACAGACAGCAACAAAAGATACAATGTTAATGGTCTATTGGTTTGTGTTAACGTCTGTTTCTTGAATATTTTTGGTTTTCTTTCTTTTATTTTGTTTGTATCCTCCGTGTGAGTTATTGTCATCCTGCCATTTAGTGCAAACTGTTACATATTAAAATAACCTCTGTACAAACCGACTTATAATAAAATTTCATATACTGTGCCTGATCACAGGCTATGAACCTAGGTGTGTAAGGTTGTTTTTCATTGCAGTGGCAGAGATTTTTGGTGATATCAAACAGCAAATTTGACATTACCGGTGTAGTTTTGGTATGGGAAAACACTCTACACATCAGTGTTCGAATTTGTGTGAAGGGGACAATTGGGTGGTATAAAAATTCCAAATGGAACCGACATTCAGAAGAAAATGCTTTTCAGATATCGTCAATGGCATAGCTACTAGTCCTCTGAAAGACATAGAAGCTGAGGAAAAATATGGCTGAAAAACGACGAAACAGCATAGAAACTCACAGTGACACAGTTGGAGGTAGCGCATCTAACTCATCTACTTTCGTGTACTACGTCAACTGGCATTTGGTCCAAGCTGAGGACTGTGTGCCAGACCGAGATTCGAAATCAGGACCTTTGCCTTTCGTGGGCAAAT
The DNA here is from genome assembly GCF_023898315.1 of Schistocerca nitens. Taxonomy (NCBI): domain Eukaryota; kingdom Metazoa; phylum Arthropoda; class Insecta; order Orthoptera; family Acrididae; genus Schistocerca; species Schistocerca nitens. The sequence goes on along the minus strand of NC_064624.1, from coordinate 16,404,110 downwards.
GCTCTACCATCTGAGCTACCCAAGCACGACTCACACCCCGTCCCGACAGCTCTACTTCCGCCAGTACCTCGTCTCCTACTTTCCAAACTTCACAGAAGGTGTTTAATGCATCATTTTTGCACAATGTCCAACCCTCCTTGTGCCATATCCCTGACTGTGTCAGTGTATTTGCCAAGTATTACTATGACAAGGTCATCAGCGTATCCTTGGCAGAAGCATTGTCTGGAATTTAGTTCCTCAATGACTTCGTTCACCAATAGATTCCACAATAGAGGAGACAAAACTCCTCCTTGTGGGCAGCCTCTAGTGGTCTTAATCACCATCTTTTCATTCATCATGGTAGCCTCTACCTTCCTTCGACTAAGCATGGCTCTGGTCCACCTACATATAGTGGTCCCCAGGTAATGCACCTCTGCTGCCCTTACCATAGAATCGAAGGTCGTGTTACTAAAGGCCCCCTCGATATCCAGGAAGATGCAGAGGGCTATTTCTTGGAAGTGAAGTGCTTTTTCCACCTTCCTGACTAGTTGGTGGAGAGCTGTCTCACATGATTTATCTGGTTGGTATGTGTGTTGGTTCAGGTGTAGAGGGATCCTATTTAGCCTCCTCTTCCGAACATATACATTAACCAGTTTTTCCAATGTTTTGAGAATGAAGGAGGACAGACTGATTGGTCTCATATCCTTGGCCTTGGTATGATCAATTCTCCCTGGCTTTGGAATGAAGACAACCTTGATTGTCCTCCAAACATTGGGAATGATTCCTACTGCTAAGCTAACCCTAAATTGCCTGCATAGGATTCTTATAAGCTTTCCTCCTACCTGTTGCAGGAGAGCTGGAAAAACTCCATCTGAGCCAGGTGACTTGAACGGCTGAAATGTTCCCGCTGCCCACTGGATTTTGTTGAAGTTCACGCACTCCTTGGCTGATTCCCAGTCCTCTCTTCGAGTGTCTGAGAACCGTTGTCTCTCTGGGGTCACATAGAGTCTGTGTTATCCAGCAGAGCATATTGAGGAAAGTGAGTTTTGAGGAGCAATTCCAGTGTCTCATGTGCTGTCTTTGTATATTCCCCACCCTCCTTCCTCGACGTACCTCCTGGATTAGTTGGAACGCTAGTGAGAATCTTGTGAAGTCTGGCTTGTGCAGCTGTGCCTTCCACTTCCTCACAGAATGCCTTCCAGGAAGCCTCATTTGCTCGTCTTATTGCAAAATTGTAACTGACAAGCGTCTCATGATATTAAGCCCATTGTCCTTTACGTTTCTCAATATTAAACAGTCTCCGTACCTGTTTTCTTTGCGTTTCCGGTTTTTTATTCCACCAAGGAACACTCCTATTTGTGCACTTCCTGGTGATTGTGCAGTTGTCCTGATATGAGGTCACTATGGCCAGCCTCTGCTACTTCCTCAAATTCTACTGGCTTCCTTATCATGGTTTTAATTTCCCATAAGCCTAAGTCAAGGTCCCTCCTATATGTCTCCAGTCAGTTTTCCTGGGATTTCTATAAGTGATGATCTGTCTGATTCCTATTTCAACCTTGAATTTAATGTACATGTGGTCCAATGAGGATGGCTCCAACACCACATGCCATTGTTTGGCATAGCTACCCATCGTCATGGAACCAAATGTTATGTCAATTACTTCTTCCCTTCTGCTATTACTGAATGTAGGTTCATTGCCCCTATTCATGACCTACAAGTTGTTAGCTAAGAGGAATTCAAGAAGGAACTCACTCCTACTGTTGGTGTCCTTGCTGCCCCACACTAGGTTGTGGGCATTGGCGTTGCACCCCACCAGCAGTTGGTCACCTTGCCAATGGCAAGTCACTACCAGTCTCCTCACCTCCGAGGGAGGGAGAGAACTGTCTTCGTAAGGAAGGTATGCTGAGGCAAAGACAATTTCCCTTGTGATACCTTCCTCACATTGCTGCATTTTGATGGTCACTTAAGTCCCTAGAGCAGAAATCCATCATTGGCATGAAAGAAATGTCGTTTCTAACATAGATGCATATTCTGGAGTTCCTTAGATTCCTAGTGTAGATCAGCTTACCTTCAATGCCTCTGAGGCCTGATACAACCCCATTTGTATAAATAGGGTTCTTGTATCAGGGCCACGTCCACTTCCTGTCTCCCCAGGGCAGCAGAGGCCCCTTTACTGTGCTGCAGATTAATCTGCAGCACCTTCAGGCTCCGTCTTACTGCCATCTTTGAGGTCTTTGAGAACCCTGACGCTGACCTGTGAGAACCCTAAAAACAGTTTCAGTTCCTGCTCCCGTATCGCCTTCAGGGACTTCTCACCAACCTCTACCACCAGGGTTCGTCCTTCCGGAGCAACCTTCTGGTTAATCACTCTCCAGTCTTCTGTCGGTACTTTTGGGTTCTGGGCCCCTGTTTTCTCGAACAGAGTCTTGGAAGAGACTTCCTTAAGGATCTGGGGTACCCATAATGATATCTTTGCGGTCTTAAGAAGCTCTGTTGCCGTCTTGACCAGCAGCTTTGCATCTTCCCATGGGGGTATCATGGGCACCTTGTCCTTGAGCCATTCTACTGTGTTCAGCCATTCTACTGTGTGCAGCCCCTCTTTTTCTTTTTCTGTAGTAATGTCCATGTTGGTCCCACGAGATTTGGGGATCTAGAAGGTCCACACCACGAATACCCCATGCGATCTAGATAGACCCTCCTGAAGGTGAGACCTGGGCCAGCGTCCCCCCCAATCTTTTCAAAGAGGGCCATCTGTACTAGTTCCTCCCGCTGCAAGGTAATGGCCACCAGTGGATAACCTTCCTGGATAACTGCCATCCTAAAAACCGAGATGCAGTACTATAGGTCTGTTTCCCTATTTCTTGCCTCCTTTTTTTCTGGACTCGCTTATCCAGGGAGGAGGTAGTCTCTGACTCCTCCCTTATCCACTTACTGCCTGTCTTTGACATTGTGGGGGTTTGCGTGTCCCCTTCAACCAGAGACAGTTTTTTTCCTGGGGGGGCTTGGGTTCTAGTCCCTTTACTTCCCTCCACTTGTGTTTAGGAAGCCATTCTTTTCCTTCCTTTTCCCTCTGTTTCCTGAGTAGCTTTCTCCTTAGGGCCCCAGACATGCCTTTGATCTTAATTTGGCCTAGCTTCTCAGTTACAGTTCCCACTTCTGACTCAGGTCTAGACCCTGATTCAGTAGTGGAAATGCCTTCCTTCGGTTCAGTCCCCAATGTTTGGGTATTTAAGGTCTCAATTCACCCCTGAATTTCTTTTCCTTTTTCTGTAGTCGTGTCCATGTTGGTTCCACGAGATTAGGGGACCTAGAAGGTCCAAACCACAAATACCCCACGCGGTGTAAGGCTAATTACTCAGGGAGGTCGCCTAGTATCCCTGAGGGTCCGTTTGCGACACATCTTCCCATGTGCCACGTACCCCTCAGCACGGATCGCATCACACCTTGGGTTGGGTCAGAGAAAAAGGGTAGGACTAGAAGTGGATTCAGAAGATGGGACGTTGTGGGACACTCTTAGTCTGATCCATCGGCTGAGGCCTTTCCAGCAGTAGGTCCTCTACCTTCGACATAGCCCTCAGCTTCCTGCGGATACGCAAGCCTCTCCACCCGTCAAGGTGGTGTCCCACAGAGAGGAAATATACCGATAGTTTTTGAAAAGTATTCTTCGAACCCCTCATTATTTCACAAAGAGAGTGACAGTCTTAAAGGTTCCTGTGACTAGCATCATTCTTCAGAGAAGAAATTTGTAGAGATCCAAGAAGCCTGCTATCCAGAGAAGACCGGCTGTGTATTCCCAAGTAAGTCAACACCTGTAAGAGAAGTGGGGAGGTTGCAGTCCAACTTCACACATTCTTGTCGTCAAAAACATTAGACAATATCTGAAAGGCAGATGAAAACTCATGTGCCTGTAATAGAAACAGATGCAATTTGTTGTCATGAAGAGAACAGATAAAATTTCACAATCAGAGGGGCAGAAAGAAGAAATGAGGATAGAGGCTGTGGAAGAAAATAGAATTCAGCTTAGAGAAGAACAAGACAGAGAAATAAGAGAAGTTTCCTTTGAGGATGCAGAGGAAAATATAGATGATGAGGAAGAGAGGATGTACAATCACAGACCTTGAAGGAATGTTCAATGCGTGAATTACTTAGAGGATTAGGAGTTGTGCCTGTTGACTGTAGTGAATGATGATGATCCCAGCACCTTCACCAAAACAGTGTATTGTAGTGAAGCTGAAAATTTGAAAAATGATGTAGTAAGAGAGCTGCAAGCCCTAGAAGAAAATAATGTATGTGATTTTGTATGTAAGACAAATACTTGTAATATTATTGATACAAAGTGAGTTATTAGACATCAAAGAGATGAAAAAGTTAATGTTGTTACTTATAAATCTTGGCTTGTAGCCAGCAAAGATTGACTTATTCAGAACTATGTAGTTCAGTGGCAAGATGAACTTCAGTGGCACTTTTTCTCCTTTTTGTGATAAGAATAGCTTCCTTCTATCAACTGCATGTTTGTAGTGCTTTCCTCTGTGAGGAGATAGTTGCAGACTTTTATGTTAAATAACCAGCTGGTTTTTCCAGTAAAATGAGTGGCAAATTTTGTGAACATAGAAAGGCTCTGCATTGTTTAATGGGATCACCCAAAACTGGAATGCTAAATTCCATACAGAAATAACTGGCTTAAGGCTTTTAAGAAGTGATTTTGAGTACTGTTTGTATATAAAGACAGAAAATAGCCATAACACATACTAACTTGTTTGCATTGATGATCTGCTGATAACTTCAACTTCCCAGAGTGAAACTGACAATTTAAAGAAATTATTAAGTGATAAATTTAAAATGAAGGATTTAGGTCTGATTAGGAAATACTTGGGAATGAATATTGTTCGAAATTTAAAAAGGGTACTATTACATATTTTGGAAAAGTATTGAAAGTCTTCCATATGTCTTTATGTAATTCTGTTTCCACTCCCATGGTGGAAAATTTTGATTACAGAGTTTTAAAAAGAGAAAAATCTGAAAATGAATACAATGAGAAAAGATGTAGAAAATTGATGGTGTCACTGATGTATGCCATGTTAGGTTTCAGACAAGATATTTGTGTAGCATAAGCCAACATTCAGGGGATTATGGAAAAGGCAAGAGAATTCAAGAAAGATGTGGATTTCTGCTTTAGTGATTATACCAAAGCCTGGGTTTACTGCCATTCCTTGGATTCCTGCCAAAATGGGTGGATTCCTGCCAAAATGAATTTTTATACAACCACTCGATCACTATAAATTATTGGAAGTGTTCAAAAATATGGGAGTACCAGATCACCTCATTGATCTCACACACGGTTTATACTCTGTAAAGGAGGCCACAGTTAAAACTATGTATGGGACAACTAAATGAATCAAGATTCTGAAAAGGGCATGGCAAGGTTGTGTATTATGACCTTACTTACTCAATCTGAATGTTAAGAAAACGAAAGTTATGGGTACTACACCTATCATTTCATGACATACTGGAGGAGAAACAATAGATGTAGTGTCTACGTTCAATTATCTTGGTTCCCAGATTTCTGTTGATGGTGACTGCAGCTGCGAAGTCAGGAGAATCTTGCTGCTTGGTAAAAAGGCAATGTCAAATCTTGACAAGGTTTCAAGGAATAGAGATATAACTTTAGCAACAAAGATCCGTATTGTAAGGGCTATGGTCTTTCCCATTGTGACACCTGGATCATTAGAAAGGCAGAATGGCGAAGAATAGACCCCTTTGAATTATGGTGTTCAAGGAAGCTTCTTAGAGTCCCATGGGCTACAAAGAGAACGAATAAGTCAATATTAGAGCAAATAACTCAAGAGTGCTCCCAGGATGGTCTGATACTAAAACAAAAAGTGACCTAATATACAAGAAACTACCGCAATCGAGGCTGTAGTTTTTTATATATTAGATTATCACGATTGCTGACTGTGCTGCAATGTTGAAAGTACAAAAGGAGACCTACTTTGGACACATCATGAGAAGACATGTTTTACTGAAAAAAAACGCGAATTATGGGGAAGAGCCAATGGGAAAAAGGGCAGGATTCATGTGCTGTGGTTCATGGGATCACAGAGGGTCAGAACTATCTAAACAAGTAGAGGGAGTGAGAGAGAAAGAGAGAGAGAAGTATCCTAAGTAGGCATGAATGATATGCAAGTCTTAGTTCATGGAATGCGTTAAAACATTCATTGCATTATAGACAGGGTGAGTCACCTAACGTTATCGCTGGATATATTTCGTAAACCACATCAAATACTGACGAACCGATTCCACAGACCGAACGTGAGGAGAGGGGCTAGTGTAATTGTTTAATACAAACCATACAAAAATGCACGGAAGTATGTTTTTTAACACAAACCTACATTTTTTAAAATGGAACCACGTTAGTTTTGTTAGCACATCTGAACATATAAACAAATACGTAATCAGTGCCGTTTGTTGCATTGTAAAATGTTAATTACATCCGGAGATATTGTAACCTACAGTTGAAACTTGAAGCCTCCGACGTTCAGTTGTGTGTTGTAACAAACACGGGCCACGGTCGGCGAGCAGCATCTGCAGGGACATGTTTACGATGACGACCGTGTTTACGAGTGTGGCTGCAGTGCACTGTTGTGGTTTGGTCTAGCTGTCGCAGTGTCCGCATGTAGCGCTTGCTGCTATTGTTATTCTGCATTCGTCTCCGCACGCAGACCAACTGTAGTACACTGTGTTACCAGACGTCTGTGATAGTGTAGTGTTGTAGGAACTGTGACCATGGTGTATTCGAACTCTGAAAAGGCGGAGGTGATACTCATCTATGGCGAGTGTCGACGAAATGCAGCTGAAGCCTGCAGGGTGTATGCAGAACGGTACCCGGACAGAGAGCATCCAACGTGCTGCACATTGCAAAACATCTACCGCCAAGTGTATGCAACAGGTATGGTCGTAGCATGCAAATGGATCCGTAACAGGCCCGTCACAGGAGAAGCGGGTGCAGTTGGTGTGTTAGCTGCTGTTGCCATGAACCCACACATGAGTACACGGGACATTGCAAGAGCCGGTGGACTGAGTCAAAGTAGTGTCATGCGCATACTGCATCGTCACCGCTTTCACCCGTTTCATGTGTCGCTACATCAGCAATTACATGGTGATGACTTTAATCATCGAGTGCAATTCTGTCAATGGGCATTAACAGAGAATGTGTTGCAGTTCTACCTGCTTACCGATGAAGCGGGTTTCACAAACCATGGGGCAGTGAATCTATGGAACATGCATCACTGGTCCGTGGACAATCCTCGCTGGCTCAGACAGGCAGAGCGACAGCGACTGTGGACTGTATATGTATGGTGCGGAATCATTGGCGACCACCTCATTGGTCCTCACTTCATTGCAGGGGCCCAAACAGCTGCAACATACATCGCGTTTCTACAGAATGATCTGCCAACGTTGTTCCGAAATGTCCCATTGGAAACGCGTCGACGTATGTGGTATCAGCATGATGGTGCACCTGCACATTCCGCAATTAACACTAGGCTGACCCTTGACAGGATGTTCGACGGGCATTTCATAGGACGTGGAGGACGCATAAATTGGCCAGCCCATTCTCCTGATCTTACACCTCTGGACTTCTTTCTGTGGGGTACGTTAAAGGAGAATGTGTACAGTGATGTGATTACAACCCCAGAGGATATGAAGCAATGTATTGTGGTAGCCTGCGGCGACATTACACCAGATGTACTGCAGCGTGTACGACATTCATTACGCCAGAGATTGCAATTGTGTGCAGCAAATGATGGCCACCACACTGAACATCTATTGGCCTGACATGTCGGGACACACTCTATTCCACTCTGTAATTGAAAACGGAAACCACGTGTGTACGTGTACCTCACCCCTCATGGTAATGTACATGTGCGTCAGTGAAAAAGAACAACAAAAAGGTGTTAGCATGTGGACATAATGTGCTGTTCCATCCTCTTCTGTACATAAGGTCCATCACCGTTCCCTTTGGGTGCCTACGTAATTCGGTGCTCTCCGATACGCACGATCGAACAGCGGAGGAGTGGTACTCAAGCGTCAACTTTAGGTTACAATATCTCCGGATGTAATTAACATTTTACAATGCAACAAACGGCACTGATTACGTATTTGTTTATATGTTCAGATGTGCTAACAAAACTAACGGGGTTCCATTTAAAAAAGCGTAGGTTTGTGTTAAAAAACATACTTCCGTGCATTTTTTTGTGGTTTGTATTAACCATTTACACTAGCCCCTCTCCTCACGTTCGGTCTGTGGAATCGATTCGTCAGTATTTGATGTGGTTTACGAAATATATCCAGCGGTAATGTTAGGTGACTCACCCTGTATAGTGAATCCTCAAACTGAGTCTGTTATATGAATAAAAATTGTACTGACCCCATCACTAGTTATGTTGACTCTGTTTGGGCTGCTGACAGAGTAGGTATAAAGTCCGCAGGTGGCTATCTTTTCAAAGTTTTGGATTTAATGTTTAATGGGCATCTACGAGGCAACCCACAGTGTCTCTGTCATCAATAGAATCAGAATATATAGGCTTAAGCATGGCAACTAGCGAAGCCTGTTGGCTCAGTAATCTCTATCAAAGCCTTTCTGGCAGTCGAAAAGCTATTATAGTTTATTAAGGCAACATGCCAGTAAGGAGGCTTTGCAAGAACTCACAGTTCCATCATAAACTAAAGCATATGTATGCCAAAATTTTATTTATTAAGGAGGAAGTTTTAGCTAAAGAAGTTCTGTTAAAGTATGTTAGCACAACTGAACAGCAAGCAGCTGTTCTGAGTAAGCCACCAGGTAAAAAAAATCTGAAAAATTTAGAGCCTTGTTAGGATACACTTAAAGCTTGCACTAACAATTAACAATGAGAGATAGTGTTAGTAGTACAATGTTAATGTTCTTTTGGTTTGTGTTAACTTTCGTTTTTCAGATGTTTTTGTTTTATCCTCTGTGTACATTTTTGTCACTCACCATTGTGTGTAAGGTGTTACATAGTTAAATAAACTCTGTACAAACAGACTTATAATACAGTTTTACTTACTACACCTGCTTACACATTTAGAATGTCAGCATGTATTAAATACTGAGAGAGAGGAAACGAATTTTGATTCCATAGAATAAACAAATATGAAGCAGTTTAAACAATATCTTTCCAAATTGATACACTGAAACTGTATTGAAGATTACACCTATTACTTTATTTTTGTTTCCAGACTTCCTCCAATGAAGAAAAAAGAAATGTGGAAGTTGAGAAGAATGTTTCATTAATAACGAAATGTGTTGGATAAATAGACAGAAAGAACTCTAGAATTTATTATTTCTGTCACCATGTGGCAAAGGCCATAAAGTTTTGTTTTGGACAAAAGGTTGAAAAGAATCTCAGTCAAAATTGGTTGTATCTGTTCTGTATATTTGGTAGGTATGGAGAGCAAACGGAAAGTCAGTGTCCAGTTCTGTGTGATACACAAAGACTACAGTTTCTCCCTGGGTTTGCTGCATCTTTCTCCTCCTGATAGGGTTTTGGCTGCTGATCTAATTGCAACTGGACTGACCAAAGTACAATTTAAAACAAAAGTTAATAGTAGTGTGCGTGAAAGCTACTTCAAAAATGTCCATCTGTTAAAAGGAGAGATATTTAAAAGATGAAAGACAAAATAAGATGGACATTTCTTGTTCAAAGGAGAAAGATGTAGTTATTAGTGTAGAATTTTGGGTACAGCAACAACAGCTTTTTGAAGAGAAGTCATCAGTAATAGTTTACAAATCTCAGGGAGTAAAACAAGAACATTTATCTCAAAGTGATGTTATGATAGTCCTTTTAATATTTTTTTGTGGTATTCAAAAAATTTAAAAACCTCTCTCACACTGGCCTGATTGAGCTTCACTGATCAGAATCGTAAAAACATGCGAATGTTAAGGGAATTTTCATTCACAAAGGAAGCTTATCACGTTCACACATTTAAATAATAAGTCACAGCTTCAAAATGCTAACACAAATTATTTACAGACGAATGGAAAAACTAGTAGAAGCCAACCTCGGGGAAAATCAGTTTGGATTCCGTAGAAACACTGGAACACGTGAGGTAATACTGACCTTACGACTTATCTTAGAAGAAAGATTAAGGAAAGGCAAACCTACATTTCTAGCATTTGTAGACTTAGAGAAAGCCTTTGACAATGTTGACTGGAATACTCTCTTTCAAATTCTAAAGGTGGCAGGGGTAAAATACAGGGAGCGAAAGGCTATTTACAATTTGTACAGAAACCAGATGGCATTTATAAGAGTCGAGGGACATGAAAGGGAAGCAGTGGTTGGGAAGGGAGTGAGACAGGGTTGTAGCCTCTCCCCAATGTTGTTCAATCTTTATATTGAGCAAGCAGTAACGGAAACAAAAGAAAAATTCGGAGTAGGTATTAAAATCCATGGAGAAGGAATAAAAACTTTGAGGTTCGCCGATGACATTGTAATTCTGTCAGAGACAGCAAAGGACTTGGAAGAGCAGTTGAACGGAATGGACAGTGTCTTGAAAGGAGGATATAAGATGAACATCAACAAAAGCAAAACGAGGATAATGGAATGTAGTCGAATTAAGTCGGGTGATGCTGAGGGAATTAGATTAGGAAATGAGACACTTAAACTAGTAAAGGAGTTTTGCTATTTGGGGAGCAAATTAGCTGATGATGGTCGAAGTAGAGAGGATATAAAATGTAGACTGGCAATGGCAAGGAAAGCGTTTCTGAAGAAGAGAAATTTGTTAAGGGGCTCCGGAACGCCCTATACTTGCAATGTTAAAATAACGCTTATAAATTACATCTTTCCTCACAAAGTATTTGAGGTAGGAAGTTGAACTTTTTACAGATTATTTATTGGAATATGGGCTACAACTTAACACAGGGATTTTACAAAATTTTAGTTCAGTTATTAAAGATGATTTTTTTTCAATTGTAATGAAAATTCACAACATTTTTTTGCAATTTTTTATTTATATATTCAAAAATATACAGTTTTTTGGAAAAAGGCTGTGTTAAATTATGCAGAAGGTACTGTGTAACATTTACTGATAGTTTGAAACAAATATGTTTGGAAGATCCTTAGAAAACATGTAATTAGTATGAGAAAATAAAAGTTTTGGGAATCGAGCGACAAAGATTGGATTAACTTTTTAGTGCATTCCAGGTCCATAGGATGGATTATCTTCATCCTCTGCAAACTCCTCCTCCAGCTTCCTCTTGTTCCTCCTCCTGTTTACTCTCGCTTGTATTTCTAGACTCTTTACAGCCCTGTCTACAGCCCGAAGGCGTTCCTTGTCTAAAGCAAGCATCGCTCGTACCATGTTAGAACCTATCTTCATTCCCATATTTCTAAATACCTTGCACCTTACAATGTTGCCATCATTGAAAGTCGCAACAGCATCATACACACCAAAGTGAAGTGTTTCTATTCCAACAAATACAGTCTTGGGGATTCTCGACCATATAACACTATTTACACTTTCATTGGGGTTTTGAGTTTTTCCGTGAATACACTTTTTCAACAGTTCAGGTGCTGCTAAGTCTCTGAAAATAGGTTTTATCACCTCCATTATTGCATGAGGCAGACTATGCTTATGAGTGTACACTTCACCAGTTAGCAATCCTTTGTTATATTTACACCAACTGTCTTCTTCTTTGGGACACAAGCTATGTTGGGGATTTTCATCGGTTGAAGAAGTATGAAAAAAAAAGAGCCCAAACAGCCTTCTTCATTTCGTCGACACTTTGTGTATTTTGCCTAATAGCCATTCCATAATAGTTCTGTATTTTGTCAATTACACTGTCAGTTAACCTTCCCTTCCCATCCAACCCTTTACCATCACTGAGTTTTTGTTTTTTGTACGAAGCTTTCAGTCGCCAAAGTCTTGTTCCCATTCGCTTCTGTACGTGTCCAATACACTCAAATTTCTGCACTACAACATCATCACCATAGGGCTTCAGTCCTTGAACATGTTTGAAACTTTTAGAATCACCGTCACCAAGGTAATTAACATATCGCACTTAATCACATGCCTCAGAACGCTGGAATATACTGGCAACACCAGCCACTTCCATTCCTCCACTACTGCCACTATATTTAGCTTTGCAATTATTTTGATGTGTACCTTTATATTTTTGTGGACATCTACAATACTTTGATATTACTGCTACATCTAAAACTTTCCCTGTATACATACTGGTGGCAGATACTACACCATGAAGAGATGTGTGTCCCCGTTTATGCCAGGTACCATCGAACGCTGCAGTCAAATCTCTGTTACCATTATTTTCCATTACTGCCTCTTCCACAGCGTTCTTCATAGATTCTATACAGACATCTTCTACTTTAGACCCTATTAATTTATTATAGGTCGTAAACTTGGTTGGGGGATTTGGAAGATTCATGATGCCACAGAAAATTGCACCTGCAGTAGCACCCTTACCAACTGAACGCAAGGAATAAACAAATCTAATGTTGTGTTCGTAGATTTTGCTACCATTTTCTTCAGTTGCAGTTACTGTAACACTGTTCCAAAAAGTGGTCATGTATGAACACTTATCACATTTCAGTTGTATTTCACTAGCAAGTCCTACGTGCTTTATTATGGAGAGTTCCAGACCAACTTCACTACAATGAATACATCTTACACAGAAAAAATTCCTTTGAGAACCGACATATCAAATATTTCATTCACATCCGATTCGTCCATAAAACATTCATAGTTTTCACTCATTGAACCAAGCTTCTTCTGTGAAGTATTTTCTTTCTCACTTTGACTGCTATGGGCAGGTGTACTTGAGAGGTTAGGTTCACTCGGTTATCGTCTTTATTGTTTACAGTAATAACACATACCTTTGGCTTTCCAACATTTCTCCTTTTCTTAAAAGCCTTCAGAGGATTTCTAATAACTTTACTTTTACTCATTATTATACTTCAACAAAACAGAGACTCAAGAAACAGAATTAATTACGAATATTTTCGAGATAACGACAGAGTAAATAAACATGAAACAATCGACAATCACACCAGCGATATATATTGAACCATCACAGGTTAGCCACAACACATACTTTATCTCACATCACTAAAATGTACCTGATGAACACGGACGTTAATTATAACACCATTTGACAGCAGTTTAACAGCGCCACAGTGGGTCACGCCCATGTAGAACACATTTCAAACAAAAATTTAAAAATAGTTGTAGTCTTCGGAATTGAATAAATTATATATCTATTAAAAGGTAATAGTCTGCAGATTCAGAAAACACAAAAAATAAAAATTGAACTTTTCATGATTTTGAGCCTTTCCGGAGCCCCTTAACATCGACTATAGATTTAAGTGTTAAGAAGTCATTTCTGAAAGTATTTGTATGGAGTGTAGCCATGTATGGAAGTGAAACATGGACGATAAATAGTTTGGACAAGAAGAGAATAGAAGCTTCCGAAATGTGGTGCTACAGAAGAATGCTGAAGATTAGATGGGTAGATCACATAACTAATGAGGAAGTACTGAATAGGATTGGGGAGAAGAGAAGCTTGCGGCACAACTTGACCAGAAGAAGGGATCGGTTGGTAGGACATGTTCTGAGGCATCAAGGGATCACCAATTTAGTATTGGAGGGCAGTGTGGAGGGTAAAAATCGTAGAGGGAGACCAAGAGATGAATACACTAAGCAGATTCAGAAGGACGTAGGTTGCAGTAGGTACTGGGAGATGAAGAAGCTTGCACAGGATAGAGTAGCATGGAGAGCTGCATCAAACCAGTCTCAGGACTGAAGACCACAACAACAACAACAATGCAAAAGAAGAATTAGTTGGTAATAGGTATGACCAAAATGATGGATGCTACGAAACAAAAATTAATCCTATCGAAAAATCAGCTTGAGGTTAATGACATGGAATGTTTCCCAGAACTTAAGGCAGTTGTTTGTGGAGTGGACATGACTGACTATGTTTAAATAGTTCAAACATTTCATGGCGGTTTCTCGAAGGGATTTCAAGACCTGGCACTTTCGAGACTGATTTCAAAATACACTCCTGGAAATGGAAAAAAGAACACATTGACACCGGTGTGTCAGACCCACCATACTTGCTCCGGACACTGCGAGAGGGCTGTACAAGCAATGATCACACGCACGGCACAGCGGACACACCAGGAACCGCGGTGTTGGCCGTCGAATGGCGCTAGCTGCGCAGCATTTGTGCACCGCCGCCGTCAGTGTCAGCCAGTTTGCCGTGGCATACGGAGCTCCATCGCAGTCTTTAACACTGGTAGCATGCCGCGACAGCGTGGACGTGAACCGTATGTGCAGTTGACAGACTTTGAGCGAGGGCGTATAGTGGGCATGCGGGAGGCCGGGTGGACGTACCGCCGAATTGCCCAACACGTGGGGCGTGAGGTCTCCACAGTACATCGATGTTGTCGCCAGTGGTCAGCGGAAGGTGCACGTGCCCGTCGACCTGGGACCGGACCGCAGCGACGCACGGATGCACGCCAAGACCGTAGGATCCTACGCAGTGCCGTAGGGGACCGCACCGCCACTTCCCAGCAAATTAGGGACACTGTTGCTCCTGGGGTATCGGCGAGGACCATCAGCTACCGTCTCCATGAAGCTGGGCTACGGTCCCGCACACCGTTAGGCCGTCTTCCGCTCACGCCCCAACATCGTGCAGCCCGCCTCCAGTGGTGTCGCGACAGGCGTGAATGGAGGGACGAATGGAGACGTGTCGTCTTCAGCGATGAGAGTCGCTTATGCCTTGGTGCCAATGATGGTCGTATGCGTGTTTGGCGCCGTGCAGGTGAGCGCCACAATCAGGACTGCATACGACCGAGGCACACAGGGCCAACACCCGGCATCATGGTGTGGGGAGCGATCTCCTACACTGGCCGTACACCACTGGTGATCGTCGAGGGGACACTGAATAGTGCACGGTACATCCAAACCGTCATCGAACCCATCATTCAACCATTCCTAGACCGTCAAGGGAACTTGCTGTTCCAACAGGACAATGCACGTCTGCATGTATCCCGTGCCACCCAACGTGCTCTAGAAGGTGTAATTCAACTACCCTGGCCAGCAAGATCTCCGGATCTGTCCCCCATTGAGCATGTTTGGGACTGGATGAAACGTCGTCTCACGCGGTCTGCACGTCCAGCACGAACGCTGGTCCAACTGAGGCGCCAAGTGGAAATGGCATGGCAAGCCGTTCCACAGGACTACATCCAGCATCTCTACGATCGTCTCCATGGGAGAATAGCAGCCTGCATTGCTGCGAAAGGTGGATATACACTGTACTAGTGCCGACATTGTGCATGCTCTGTTGCCTGTGTCTATGTGCCTGTGGTTCTGTCAGTGTGATCATGTGATGTATCTGACCCCAGGAATGTGTCAATAAAGTTTCCCCTTCCTGGGACAATGAATTCACGGTGTTCTTATTTCAATTTCCAGGAGTGTATTTGTCAGACCGTTCTCAGTTTTGGCTGCTGATTTACCTCATCTTACCTGCATCTTGAGTTCATAACCATAAAGTGTAGCACCCAGCTTAATGACATGTGTGCCCAGTCCACGTATACACAAGGCTCTTATAAAATGTTATCCCAAGAGCAATGCCCTCGACTGCAGAGAAACGCCACTACAGATATTTCAATGTTAGGTTCAACATATATGTCACAACGGTTTTCTATTTTCTTTCTGTCTTCAATTTGACAAAGTCCCACCAACATTCTGGTTTAACAGATTTCGATCTGCATAGTTATATGTGTTTGACTGTGTTACGAAACATGTGACATATTCTAAAATCCAAATGTCTATAAATCTATAGACGTCACAAATTAATATTAAATGCCTCTACATAAAACGTTTTGTAGTTATGATAATGAAAACGTGGTTCAAATAAGTTGTATTCTTTGCGTATTTGCGTGATTGTCCGATTTCAACCTTAGGTCATTTTGAAGCATGTATCTTAAGCTCCCCAACTTCATTTACACTGTAATATATCGCTGGTACATGTGGACAGGTATACATCTCACTTCTGTGGATTTATGGCACAAAAACAATACAAAATACATGAAGCACCAAAGAAACTGGTATAGGCAAGCGTATTCAAATATAGAGATATGTAAACAGCTAGATTACGGTGCTGCGGTCTACAACGGCTATATAAAACAGCAAGTGTCTGGCGCAGTTGTTAGATCGATACTGCTGCTACAACAGCAGGTTATCAAGTTGTAAGTGAGACTGAATGTGGAGTTATAGTCGGCGCACAAGCGACGGGACACAGCATCTCCAAAGGTGCTGATGAAGTGGGGATTTTCCCATATGACGATTTCACGAGTGTATCTGAATATCAGGAAACCGGTAAAACATAAATATCCGACACTGCTGCGGCTGGAAAAAGATTCTGCATGGATGGGACCAACGACGACTGAAGAGAATCGTTCAACGTGACAGAACTGCAAACTTTCCGAAAATTTCTGCAGATTTCAATGCTGGACCACCAACAAGTGTCAGCATGCAAATCATTTAACAAAACATGATCGATATGGGCTTTCGAAGCCACGGGTCCACTCGTGTACCCTTGATGACTGCACAACACAAAGCTTTACCCCTCGCCTGGGACCGTCAGCACTGACATTGGACTGTTGATGAGTGGAAACATGTTACCTGTTTTGACGAATCTTGTTTCAAATTCTATCGAGAGGATGGACGTGAACGGGTATGGAGACAACCTCACGAATCCACGGACCCTCATATCAATGGGGTACTGTTCTAACTGGTGGAGGCTCTGTAATGGTGTATGGTATCTGCAGCTGATATTTCTAGATACTCTGATAGGTGACAAGTACTTGAGCATGCTATCTGATCACCTGCATCCATTTATTTCCATTGCGCATTCTGACGCACTTGGACAATTCCAGCAGGACACTGCTATACCCCACATGTCCAGAATTGCCGGCTGCTGTGGCCGAGCGGTTCTAGGAGCTTCAGTCCGGAACCGCTCGACCGCTGCGGTCGCAGATTCGAATCCTGCCTCAGGTATGGATGTATGTGATGTCCTTAGGTTAGTTAGGTTTAAGTAGTTCTAAGTTCTAGGGAGCTGATGACCTCAGATGTTAAGTCCCATAGTACTCAGAGCCATTTGAAACATTTGTCCAGAATTGCTACAGCATGACTCAATGAACACTCTCCTTGGTTTAAACAGTTCTGCTGGCCGCTGACTCCCCCAACATGAACATTAGTGAGTGCGTCTGGGATGCCTTGCGATGTGCTGTTCAGAAGAGTTCTCCACCCCTTCGTACTCGTACGGATTTATGGACAGCCCTGAAGGATTAATGGTGTCAGTTCCCTTTATCATTACTTCAGGCATTAGCCGGGTCCATGCCACATCATGTTGGGGCACGTCTCCTGTTCATAGTGGCCCTACACGATATTAGGCAGATGACCAGTTTCTTTGGCTCTTCATTGTAGAACATCAATATGTCTATCATCCGACACAAACAGCGCCCTGGGAGCGCGATTCATGGTCAGGCTTAGACTAGGAGAAGAACAGCTGTCTCGCATTTTCAAACTCATCATAAATAAAGCCCTTGGGGGGAATGACACAATGCCCTTGTACAGCTCTGCACACATACAGAAATAGACAAGATTTACACTTTGTAACAGACCTTCCATGTTTGCTCCATGGATGGCCTTACAGAGTATTGCACAAAAATGCTATGTGTGGTGTTCTCGGTGGATACGTAATGTAGCAGAAGTGGACAACACAGTCAAAACACTTTGATACCATGTCAGCCCCAAGTTATGGTACCACACATTGCTCGTTAGTTATGTACATTACGTTTTATTATCAGTTTTTTATTTAAATGTGGATATGCAAAACAATAGCTTTGGAATGTAATTGACTGATTCTTATTGTATATTCAGTATCTGCTATTCGTTAAAACATCAAAATCAGATCTGGAATGTAATCAAACACAAATATTATAACTTCTCAGTATTTTTAGACATTGAACAAGTAATCGTATTTGAAGATTTAACGGAATATTACCAAAGAAATATTAGGAATATGTGAATAAGTGTAACCTAAAAGTAACCAAAAATTTTATCTAATACATTGTTAACTCAACTGGTACTGTGTCTTTACAAGAGTTGATCTTTTCATATTTCCCAAAGTAATGTTCTATAGGAAATTCATATTTAGATCAAATTTCATTTATCATCCAGCTATACAGATCTGTAAAACTTTAAATGTAATTTATATTAAGCAGAGAAAACACGATGTAAGTATTCAATTTTGATACTTAAAGTCAGACTCTGGCATGTCGATTACAGTATTCAATAACTAGTCCTGATATTGTTTACACTGAATGCCAGACATGGTTAAACGGAAAAGATGTTATGTTTCAGAGCTGTACCACCCTATACAACGAACTGAAGATTTTAAGTTAAGTATTGAAGTGTGCTTGTAACACATTGGTACATTTCAACTGAATGGCAATTTTAAATCAGGCATACATTACACACTAATGCATATCTTCGCAACAGTCCACTAAATCTTCAATAGCAACAAACAGACAATACAGGCAGTCCTTCCACTGACATAAAAAAATTTCTAATGTTTGCAGCTTTTAAACAAAAGTAGCATATTGGACACATTAGAGGAATTACAGACAAATTGGTATGACAAAACGCCAGGAAGTAACAACATGCTTAATGACAAGTTTATAAAGATCTGAAATTCTTTATTCCTTTTTCAGGTATAGTATTACTGGAAAAAATAGGTTATCGTTTCACTTTGGAATGAAACACAAAATAAAACATGAATCATAGCATCTCCTTCAAAGGCAATACACACATTGCATAATCTGAGGTTGATGGTATGTATTTATTAACTCCATGCCTCCAGCTGATACCATCCTCCACAGAAGAACAGCCTGCTCAACACTCAAGCACAAAGGGCACAGTCTTTTTCAGATGAGGAAAGTCTGATGGCAGTGTGAGGCACATGGACTCCGCTTTTGACAAGGATGGATAGAGCAACCAACAGATGCACACAGCTCTGCGATGCAAGAGCCTTAAGAACGACATAGAAGACGAAAACACAGAACAATTACCTATGAAGAAGAGAGCTTTTATACCGCTTGCTGCCAATGTATAGTCAAAAATTAGAATACTACTGCAAAAACACACATAAGGACAATTTTCTGCCCGTTGGCCAAAACACAAGGTTTATTAGAAAGTCTACCTGAAGCCTCAAGCAAGCAGGGGTGCACTAAGTTCCGAGTGAATAGGGAAAAACTTATACTGGACAAACGAGCCACAGAATTTGAAGATAAATGTATAAAATATGAGCACCACACCCGCATAATGGAGCCAACAGGTTTACAATAGCAGAACACTGCACTGAAAATGGACATAAAATGAATTGCCAACTAATATGAGTACTAGCTACAACAAATAAATTTTGGGAGTGCATTTTCGAAGAAGCAGTTGAAATATGTGTGATATTATTTAACCAACTGTCTTCCAACTAAGCAAGGCATGGGAGCCAATACTTAGAACCAATGCAAAACGTGACACCCAAGCGTGAGATGCGACAAGGAGAGTGGGTGGAAATCAACAGCCACTGTACCCTCCACCATCACATGTATTCCCACCACTGAGCATGATATAGGGCCAGTGATGCCTGAACTATGGAGCATCAGGAATAAATACCAAGAGCCTGCAGTAGACATTTCGTTCTATGACCACCCCCAGATGATGGCGGAAGAGTTATCCGCCGAAATATAGTTGACTTTCTGCGACTGGATCTGCCAGTACACCTGGAAACCACAGTCGCAATACACATGTTGTCAATAATTAAAAACTAAGAATGGAACTTCCAAATGCAAATAAATATTCAAAGCGCGTTGATCATCTGGTAAAAAATCTGTGAACAAAAATATAAATCATAAAAAACTGACACATTTGAAAAAGAGAGAATTAAAAGACCTCACTTTATAAAGAGTAAAAGGAATTTACAAGCAAGTTATTTTAGGAGATTTACTTTCCAAACAAAGTATGTCTTCAGTTGAAGTGTATAACGTGAAGACGAAATGTATTGTGATACCGGTACAAGTTTGTTCCTATTCTGTTTTTCCTGTTTGTTTCGGTTCTTACCTAGTGTAAAGGAAGAATTGTATGTTTCTCACGGTGAACTGTAACTTTTTGCACAAATTAGAACATACATCACTCAATCAGCTTACTTACTGTAGACGTCCCTTATGGATAAATACTTTTCGTAATACATATGTATATAATAAATATGAAGTTGGCAATTTCTCAATTTCGAAGGAATGAATGGCAACAATAATTTCCAAAATTGCAATGAATGAACCCATTGGAGATATAATGAGGTGCTGCTTCAATTCGACTGCTAGAATGGCTAGAGCCTCTACCAAATTATATTTAAATGAGGGCTTATCGCTAGGTGGATGGCTGCTATAGTCTCTGCCTCTTAGCCCAGTCTACCCAATTCTATGGCGAAGGATTGCATTCACATTGGCACATTTCCTGACAGGCGTCTAGAGTCAGCACATTGGTCACACTGTAGTGTCAAATGCACCAATAGATGACTTTGTTGTCAAGGCAGCGTGATTGTAAATTACAATTACCACTGTAGCAGAGAAATTAAAGCAACAGGCATTACATATTCAACTGGTGCATTCACTGAAATTTTAGACGTTGTTGATGCCTTTTCTTTCTTTGAAAGTGAGAACCGATCAAATTCATACTCGTTATTTAGATGTATTATATTACGAAAAATAGCAATAACCTCGCACAACAAGTGTAAACCAATATCTTTTTAAGTTACATAAACATCCTGCAGTGTGGAATCGCGGTTCTGTCGATAAAAGCTATTCCTACGATGGTTGAGATCCTGTGTTCAGACCCACTCTAGTACTAGAAAATTCTTCTTTATGTTAAAAATTCCGTCAAATTGCGCAATAGTATGAAGTCTAAGTTAAATTCCCACATGAGTTGTAAGATTGGAAGAAGAAGGCAAGGGCGTTCCAGAGGTAACAGGACCATTCTGGTGGCAGCAGTATTAATTTAATATGGTGGCCTTTACTTGTACACATGGGCATCTGCAGAAATTTTTCCAGAGTGGGGGTTTCGAGACATCTGAAGCCATAAGAACTAAATTCTAAAGGTGAAACGAAAAACTTATTACATAGCTGAGAAATTGCCAACGGTTTTGCCGCAGTGGTAGAACCTATTGACGTTAGATCACCGGAGTTAAGAGCTGTTGGGGTGGGATAACACTTGGATGGGTGACCATCCGTCTCCTGAGAGCTGTAGGCAAGCGGTGTGCACTAAGCCCTTATGAGGCAAATTGACGGGCTACTTGACAACCAGCAGCTCTGGTCTCGCAAACTGCAAAAATAATCTGAAATGCATGGCAGAGGGTGCTTACACTGTACCATGTATTTCTTTCCATTTCATTTATGCACAGAGTGGGGAAAGAATGATTGCTTAAACGCCTCTCTGTGCTTTAAACTTGTCTTCAAGGTGACTACAAAGCCATACGTAGGACATTGAAGAATACATCTAGATCCTTCACTTAATATTGGTTGTCGAGATTTTAAAAGTAGTCTTTCACTGAATAATTGGCGTCCCTCTTTAATCATCTGCTAATTCATGTTTTTCACTATTCTGCTACTGCTCTTTCACTAGTCAAACAAATCTGTGACAATTATATACTCGGTATCCTCTGAAAACAATGCTTACAGCAGGTTCCACATATTTTGGTTATTTTCTAAAGTGGAATGCACAAGTAGTCTGTTTGTGTAGATCCCTCTTAAATAGTTTTCGGAGCTCGCCACTTTGCAAATAAAATTAATTTCCTTTTCGATTTGAGCCTTATATCTTTCTAACTTTGTGCTGTCTAATATCACACTCTCTCTTCTATAATAAACTAATGCTATTAGAATTGTTATGAAACACTTTTTGTATCAGACTTTTTATACGCAAATTGACACAATTTAATTCTTTCACAGAGGTTGGCCTTTGAATACATCGAAAAAAATGTGATGCTTCAAAATGTGTATGCTTGAAAACTCTGCAAAATTCTTTCAGTACTTCTCACACTTAACTAAGAAATTCATTTTTGTGTGTTACCACTATGAAGACTAACAGTACCTAGCTTTCTTCTTCCGATTTTAGAGCTGATTTTTTCCAGTTTGACATTCATCACATTCGATTACGTTACACACTTTCCATATTTACACATGAATAAAATATTGTAGTACAAAAGTAGTTTTAGATATGGACTCAACGAGTTTACAAGGGTAGCATTCAACTGACTGAGCGATAGGGTACATGTGAAGTGGGTAGGTTTCACATATTTAACAATGTATGTTAATGACCTAAACATAAGCAATGACAGCAATAAAATATTTCAATTTGCTGATGATACAAGTGTTCTAATTACAGTAAACTCAGAAGAAATCCTCGTTAAAACAGGCTAACATGTTACTTTGATAACAATGACTTAATAATAAACACTGGAAAAACTGTAGCTATAGATATACTGGTACACAAAGCACAAACAAATAATCTGATATCACCTGATCTGGAGCTATATGGACAGACAATTACCAAAACAGATTGTATGAAGTTTCCTGGACTTCATCTGCAAGATAACTTGAAATGGAAAGTTCATATTGAGCAAATGAACAAAAAATTAAGTACTTCTTGTTTTGTGTTGCGGACATTAAAAAAATGTACATGCTACAACACTTTTCAGTGTGTATATGATGCATCGTACAATCTCACATCCGATATGGGATTATGTTCTGGGGGAATTCTGGAGATGCCATGAAAACATTCAAAATTTAAAAAAAATTATATGAACAATGGAGGAGGTAGATAATCGCAAGTCATGTGGACCATGTTTCAGAAAAGTATGATCCTGCTTTTTCCTTTTATATATATACACTTGGAAAAATAATGTATTTAAAACAAAACTTAAACACAAAAAGATCAAAATCTTAAACATGGCTGCAAAACAGCAACTGTGCAATTCAGAACAGATTGGAAAATCAGCCATCCAGTTGCAAATAAACGTTTATTATCATTTATATTAGTCCTATCTCCTATATAGGGATTACAAAAAGACCACTCATCACTCAAAATCTCACAATACACAGTTAAATCAAATGGGAGCTTGTTGCTATTTTTCGTCATAGATATGTAAATAAAGATTATGAATGTAACAGGTTCTCACTTTCAACGAATGAAAAGGCAACAAGTGCTTGTAAAATTTCGATGACTGTACCAATTGAACATATAATGAGATATTCTTCTTCTGCAATGGATGACAAGAATCACGATGCCGTGACAACGGAGACATATATTGGTGCGTTCTATAGTCCAGCGTGCCAATTGCTACTGGCGCTAGATGCCTCTTATAGCCTGCACTGAAACGTACACAGTAGAGATGGGCAAACTGAAACACTTAACTGTTTCGAAACAAATTAAACAGAAGAATGTAATGTTTCGATACGCTGTTTCGAAACAGTGAAACAGTTTGTGTTTTGTAATCTAATAAACCTACACATTTTATCATCTTGAATGTCTACTGTATAAGTATGTCCATATAAACACAAATGAGGTGCGAGAGCGCTAATCATTTCGCAGAAAGTATGAAACTATCACTTGGGAGTCTTGGCAGTTTCGTATTTCCTGCAGCAAATGCGCTGCTTTCGTGTTGTGTGACTTACATACCTTTCAATTGGCTGAAGACAGCCATAGCTGAAGACAGAAGAACCACCACGAACGGAACTGGAGGTGGGAGCAAACTGCAGAAACAACGGACATGCTACTAGGATTCCCACATTCCTTTAGTACGGGTAATATACCCATCCTGCTAATTCCCATGCACACAAAGGGAATCATTGTGGATAATAGGCACAGTGACTATAGACTCGCAGATAACACCAAATAAATCGAATAAATAACAAAATATAACAGAAAAAATTTTGCCTTTCAAGCTGTTTCGAACCGTTACTATGAAGTCACCATGTTTCCCAGCCCTCCCCGTTCACCACTGCACTATCAGTGATATGTCAAACAGATTGCTTGCAATTATACCTAGATCAAATTTATGTATATATCTACTAACTGTCACTCTACGCCTTTTTTTTTATTCAGAATGTTGTAGGCTTACTTGCGTTTCTTAATACGATTACTGTACATGAAAAGAGAAGCGTATGTTATAAAAAAAGTGTAATTTAACCGAATGATTTTCACATATTTATTATTCTGAATGTGAATAGTATGCGTTGTTTCATTGTTTGGTTAGTGTTTATAAAGCAGATGTTACGCCATTTCGTAATAGGACAGTCAGCTAGAAACGAAGCTTTATTTTCGGATATCTTAAGCTTCATTCCATTGCTTGTCAAAAATATGTCGCCACTCTTGAGTGTTTCATTAGGTGTTATGTTGTGTTTCAGTGTCTGTGCCGAGCCCGAGTCTCGTACGACACAGAGCGGAATGAAACATCACTGTTTCGATACAATTAGTCCGTTCCAAGCGCAGGTGGACTGAAACAGCCTTATTTTGAAACAACGATACAGTTTCTGTGTCCGGCTCGAGATCGAATCTGGTGCGGTTATCCGAGACAGGGGCGGAATGAAACACCACTGTTTCGAAACAGTGAACCGCAGCCGTTCCGAAACACTGAAACAGTTCCACGTATCGATACACTGTATCGAAACATAGAAATAATGGCCAAGTCTAGTACACAGCTTATTTTCTTTGAACCCACCCATCAGTAGCCCAGTACTTTATTTTTGTTTCACAGTAATTTATAAATTACGTGCTATAGGTAATATTTATTACACGAGCGTTAAGAGGTTATAGACATTCGAAGGGAAGGCGAAGAAAATTAATACCCCGATTTGTTATTGTTATGGTTCGTCAGGCAATTAATCAATATCTTGTTATAATAATACTGTAACTGTTTACACCAATACCGCATTACTTTGTGTTTGTTTAACAACCACTTCTAAAAGTGAGTTAATTGCGTATCTACAGTGTTGTAAATGGCGCATTGCTTGCGGTTTAGGTTATAGTTTAGGACAGCGTATGAACTTCGTATGTGATTGTCGTTGTGGCGTTTATTTATTACGACGGACCTTCGTTGTCGTTATCCGTGAACTAAGTTTTCCAATTGCAACAGAGCTAAATACCTTTTTCGTCTTATTTAGAGCATATTACATACGTGTATTGTACATCAGTTGCGGAAACCATGTCACCCTGTATGTATTACGCCTAATAAAGCGCGTACTGTTTTCACCCCGTCCGATAAAATCTATGAGACTTGAAAAAGGCCAATTGCGGGAAATGTTATCCAATGTGTGAAGTTTTGTAACAGTTTCTCTATGCTGTGATCTGCAGTGGAAATTACTACGGGTATGACTGCAGTTACAAAAAAAGTCATTCCGGTAGGTCAGTAAGAACCGATAAGAAATATTGCTGACCGTCAACAATTAGTTGTTTCACCATGTAGCTTGTGGATAGCAGTTTGTACGTTTCTCATTAGATCATGGATAAGAATTCCAGCATGCCGTTCATTGCTCTAAACTGAGTGTCCAACTGTCATTGTAGGTGAGGAAACTCACAAAGACAAAGCTGTGATAGAAGTACATATATATTGTTTGTTAAAAATGTGTCTCATGAGCAGTTGATTAGTTATTTGGAGTAGGTTTTCATTTTATATTTGTCAGGCTGAAAGTAAATAATGCAATGAACAATGTGTGGTTTGATATGTGGGTTTAAAGATTTAACACGAGTATGTCAGGCACTGCATGTGTGATTAAGACATACAAATTCTTTACTGTTCGTGAACACATTACTAAGACTAGAGTTATAAACTTATTGGATTAAAGTACACATTAAAAAAATGCAATATAAATCTTTAATACTGATCTTGTAAAAGACTTAAGGTTATATTTTAACCATCATCTGCAAAACTAAGGTTGAATGAAGTAAGTTGTTGTATTTGCCTGGACAGATTCACTTATATTAATTGACCATAATGCTGAGGTTATAATTTATATGGAGAAAGCGAGATACATATGCAAACTGTCTTAGTGTTATAAAGAAACAACAGCAAGCAATAATCAGTTGTTCCTGTTGCACGTGATTGTGATTTTTCTGTCTTCATATTGTGCTCTAAATCTTCGCAGCCTGAGTTGTAGATAAATTCTTGCCATTGTGCACTCAGTTTCTCATCCAGTGTTAAATTTATTTTATGTGCAGTGACTCTTGTGCTGCAGGCAGTGGTGGACTGAAAATACTGCTTTTGAGTTGTATCTCTCAGTGACAACAGAAATTAGGTTTGACTTTTTATCTGCTTCCTTGTTTTTCAGGTGCTTAGAACTGCAGCCATGGAACACAAAAAAACAGTTTGTGTAAAAAGGGAAGAAACAAATGAATGCATTGTATCTACTGTGGCATGCTCAATGGTAACTAGCTTAACTGAATTTTTACCATTCTTCCTTTAATTTGTGTGTGCAGTATGCTGTGTGAATAAATATAATTCATGTCCTGTTGCTGTAAGTGTAACACAGTGTGAAAATATAAAACACAGCGAATTTTTAATGTTACAAATGGGTAATTCCATTTCAATTCAATGCAGCACTCAACCTTCCCCATTCAGATTTCAAATGTTCAAATGGCTCTAAGCACTGTGGGACTTAACATCTGAGGTCATCAGTCCCCTAGACTTAGAAACTACTTAAACCTAACGAACCTAAGGACATCACACACATCCATGCCCGAGGCAGGATTCGAACCTGTGACCAAAGCAGCAGCATGGTTCCGGACTGATGTGCCTAGAACCGCTTGGCCACAATGGCCAGCTCATTCAAATTTATTTCAAATTTGGTGCATACAGTGATTGAGATAAGAGATGGAAAACTATCAATTTGCAGAGGTATATGACAAGTTGTGTATAAAGTTAAAAGTCTGCAAAGTTGGGAAATTGCATGACATTTCCATCTGCCTGTCTCAACATAGATGAATATAATTCTGGTTATAATCCAAATATAACAATGAAACTTGAATCACTGAAAAGCTAATGAGTAGAGCTATGCGTTAATATGCAGTTTTCACATTCAATGTCATTGACCTTAACCTTTGGCCTTGAATGTCTCGGAACACTACTAGTATGTTACTATAAACATGTTAATCACCAAGATGGAAAATTAAAGGCATTATGACACAAACAATTATTTTATGTACACGACTATACTAACAGAATGCAGTAAGAAGCTATGTGTTTGGGTTTTTTCCAGCTCAGCAGACAATAGCAGTCACTATTGTTCTGACAAATGGTGAAAATTTCTTGCTGTGAACAATCAGAGACTTATTTTAACCAGTCATCATTAGTTTCTTTCATGTATGTGGCTTTTTACTCTACATTAGTACTTGTTCCATAAATCATGAGTACAGCAGTTTGTAATGATGTTGAATGTGTCAGTTTAGCTTAAGTTTTCTTTACACAATATAATTTTGTTTTCTTTATTACTTCATATCTAAAAATTCATCTATTCTGTTTACTCTGACTTCAGTGTATATGTGCTGTGAAGTAGTATTTAGTCGCATCTTAAAGAGAAAAAATAAATAAAATGAGTAAATAAAAGGGACTTAAAGTCAAAATTGTACAGTTGCAATCCATTTCAGTAAGTCTATGTGAGAGTACAGAACAACTTGAAGGACGTTCAGGAGTGGATGTTGTACGAGTGTACTAATATATGAGTAAGTGGAAAAGTTTTTAGCGAATAAAGCAAGCAGATATCATACAACACAACCCCCACAGACATTGTGTCAGTTGTACTATGTACTTCTGAAGTTGATGTTGAATGAAGATGAAATAAAATAGGATCTGGCACTGTACTCTTTAAATACTATTCTCCAGTTTTTAGGCAAATGTCCTGCAAATATAAAAGAGGCTTCAGCATGGGAAAAAGTAGCCAAAGCCGAAATTGAAAAACATTGCCTCAGTACTGGATTGTCTGTGCCACAACTGGAAGAAAAAGCATGTGGAAAAAGGGGAAAGAGAAATCACAGCACAGATGGAACTTAATTTTCACAATGCAGAATATATACGTTACAAAATACAAATTTTTACAGTGCTTCCAAAGGCTTGGAGCATAAGGAGAGCCATGAAAGAATTTTGCACTTCAGATTACTTGGTACAAAGAACAAAACAGATGCAGTAGATGATATGCTAGCGACACCAAGAGAAATGAAAGACCAGTCAATGTGCACATGATTTTACTGTGGTAATAATGTGAGCCATGTGTGACCATGAATAAACGATTGTGTGTCTGTGGAGGAAAGTGGAAACGGAGTACATACATGGAAGCAGCTAGTGTTGCACATTCTTAGGGAATTGTATGCATATTTCAAAGATACATACCCAGACGGAAATGTTGTGTTCCCAAAAGTTATTGAGCTACAGCCAAAACACTGCCTATGTCAGTGGGATACAGGTTTTTTGTATGTCTCACACCAGAATTTTAAGTTAATGATTGATGTGTGTAAATTGAAAGAACTAACAAAGTGTGAAGAATATGCATTACCATCATAAAAGCACTGTGTTGCACTTGTGGCTTGCAGTGTTGCAATTTGAGGATGTTTCTTAGGTGCATGTCCCTATTGTGCAATTTTGCAAGACTGACTCATTGTGTGTCTGAACTGTTTGGCACAAATTGCATTGACAAAACTACACATAGGTGTTAGTTAACTACAGGGAGCACAGTTCTGGAGACTATAACAAAATCACAGATGATTTCGTGAAATGTTTCCATCGCTTTTACAGCAGCTCCTACCACTTGTTGTATCACCCAGTAGCAGTGACAGATCTTTAAAATCACTAAAGAAGAACTGAAAGTAAATGAATATTATATTGTTTGTGATTTTGCAGAGAATTATTCAGTCATTATTCAGGGTGAAGTTCAGGGATTTTACTGACATAATTCACAGGTTACAAATCCTGCTTTTGTAACTTACTACAGAAACACAAATACTAATGGAAATATACACAAAGTGTCATATATGAAGGAAAAAAAAATCCTTAATTTGTCTATGACAATACAGCCAAAAAGAGTATGACTTTATAATGATATAGAAATTTATTGAGATAACTAAGAGAATTGGTAGATGTCGTTTTGTAGCAGCAAATAACCTCAAATTTTTCATAAAAGTGCCATTTTGGTTTGATGCAAGTACAATTTGTGATGTGGCAAACATCTTATTGGTAACTAATTTCTTCCCACACCCACTGCAGCAAATTGCAACAGCAATGTAGATTTCATGTTTCAGGTCAGCTAAATTGTTTGGTAGGGGAGGAGCATACACATGGTCTTTAATGAAACCACAGAGAAAGAAATCCAGTGGCGTCAAGTCTGGGGAGCACATTGGCCATGTGATTGACCATCCCTGGCCAGTCCACTGCTCAGGGGAGCAATTATTGAGGAAGCCTAGACCTTCCATGAGGAAAAAAGGTGGTACACCATATCATTGGCAGTAAACCATCCCATCTGTCATTTTCATCAATCTTTGGAATTAACAAGTTTTCAAGCTTATCCAGATATGCAATACCAGTGACAGTTTTCTCCATGAAGAAGAAAGGGCTGCACACTTCCAATTTGCTAAGGGCTAAAACACATTAACTTTGGGGCTGTCACAAATGTATTCCTGAGATGCGTGTGGATTTTCGCTGCTCTGTATTCTGCAGTTGTGGTTATTCACTGTGCCACTGATATGAAATGTATACTTGTCGGTGAAAATTGTCCTCTTATCTGATGCAACATTTCCATACAGAATTCTTTGTAGCAACCTTATCTGCATCGTTAATGTGCTGTGCCATTGTGAATCTGTATGTTTCAAGGATAAACATCTATGATCTATTTGCCAAACAGACTTTTGTGGAATACCAGTCTCACAAGATGCACCTCGCAGTGAGTTTTGTGGACTGCAGGCAAAGCTCTCCTTAACCTTGCAGCATCCCTGAGTATGGAAGTTACTAGGAATATAAAAATACGGAGGAAGGTTTATCTGTTTAGCAAGAGTAATAGAAGGCAGATTTCAGACTACCTAACAGATCAAAATGAAAATTTCTGTACAGACACTGACAATGTTGAGTGTTTATGGAAGAAGTTCAAGGCAATCGTAAAATGCGTTTTAGACAGGTACGTGCCGAGTAAAACTGTGAGGGATGGGAAAAACCCACCGCGGTTCTTCTAGTCAAGTTGTGCCACAAACTTCTCTTCTCCCCAATCCTATTCAATACCTCCTCATTAGTTACGTGATCTACCCACAACAAAGTTAGGAAACTACTGCGAAAGCAAAGAGAGCTTCACTCCAAGTGTAAATGCAGCCAAAACCTCTCACACAAACAGAAGCTAAACAATGTCAAAGTTAGCGTAAGGAGGGCTATGCATGAACCGTTCAGTGAATTCGAAAGTAAAATTCTATGTACCGACTTGATAGAAAATCCTAGGAAGTTCTAGTCTTACATTAAATCAGTAAGTGGCTCAAAACAGCATATCCAGACACTCCGGGATGATGATGGCATTGAAACAGAGGATGACACGCGTAAAGCTGAAATACTAAAAACTTTTTTCCATAACTGTTTCACAGAGGAAGACGGCACTGGAGTTCCTTCTCTAAATCCTCGCACAAATGAAAAAATGGCTGACATCGAAATAAGTGTCCAAGGAATAGAAAAGCAACTGGAATCATTCAACAGAGGAAAGTCCACTGGACCTGACGGGATACCAATTTGGTTCTACACAGAGTATGCGAAAGGACTTGCCCCATTCTAACAGCCGTGTACCGCTAGTCTCTAGAGGAACGGAAGGTTCCAAATGATTGGAAAATAGCACAGGTAGTCCCAGTCTTCAAGAAGGGTCGTCGAGCAGAAGCGCAAAACTATAGACCTCTATCTCTGACGTTGATCTGTTGTAGAATTTTAGAACATGTTTTTTGCTCGCGTATCATGTCGTTTTTGGAAACCCAGAATCTACTCTGTAGGAATCAACATGGATTGCGGATACAGCGATCATGAGACCCAACTCACTTTATTTGTTCATTGTTGTTGTTGTTGTTGTTGTTGTTGTGGTCTTCAGTCCTGAGACTGGTTTGATGCAGCTCTCCATGCTACTCTATCCTGCAAGCTTCTTCATCTCCCAGTACCTACTGCAACCTACATCCTTCTGAATCTGCTTAGTGTATTGATCTCTTGGTCTCCCTCTACGATTTTTACCCTCCACGCTGCCCTCCAATGCTAAATTTGTGATCCCTTGATGCCTCAGAACATGTCCTACCAACTGATCCCTTCTTCTAGTCAAGTTGTGCCACAAACTTCTCTTCTCCCCAATCCTATTCAATACCTCCTCATTAGTTACGTGATCTACCCACCTTATCTTCAGCATTCTTCTGTAGCACCACATTTCGAAAGCTTCTATTCTCTTCTTGTCCAAACTATTTATTGTCCATGTTTCACTTCCATACATGGCTACACTCCATACAAATACTTTCAGAAACGACTTCCTGACACTTAAATCTATACTCGATGTTAACAAATTTCTCTTCTTCAGAAACAATTTCCTTGCCATTGCCAGTCTACATTTTATATCCTCTCTACTTCGACCATCATCAGTTATTTTACTCCCTAAATAGCAAAACTCCTTTACTACTTTAAGTGTCTCATTTCCTAATCTAATTCCCTCAGCATCACCCGACTTAATTCGACTACATTCCATTATCCTCGTTTTGCTTTTGTTGATGTTCATCTTATATCCTCCTTTCAAGATACTGTCCATTCCGTTCAACTGCTCTTCCAAGTCCTTTGCTGTCTCTGACAGAATTACAATGTCATCGGCAAACCTCAAAGTTTTTATTTTTTCTCCATGGATTTTAATACCTACTTCGAACTTTTCTTTTATTTTCTTTATTGCTTGCTCAATATACAGATTGAATAACATCGGGGAGAGGCTACAACCCTGTCACACTCCTTTCCCAACCACTGCTTCCCTTTCATGCCCCTCGACTCTTATAACTGCCATCTGGTTTCTGTACAAATTGTAAATAGCCTTTCGCTCCTTGTATTTTACCCCTGCCACCTTCAGAATTTGATAGAGAGTATTCCAGTTAACGTTGTCAAAAGCTTTCTCTAAGTCTACAAATGCTAGAAACGTAGGTTTGCCTTTTCTTAATCTTTCTTCTACGATAAGTCGTAAGGTTAGTATTGCCTCACGTGTTCCAACATTTCTACGGAATCCAAACTGATCTTCCCCGAGGTCCGCTTCTACCAGTTTTTCCATTCGTCTGTAAAGAATTTGCGTTAGTATTTTGCAGCTGTGACTTATTAAACTGATAGTTCGGTAATTTTGACATCTGTCTACACCTGCTTTCTTTGGGATTGGAATTATTATATTCTTCTTGAAGTCTGTGGGTATTTCGCCTGTCTCATACATCTTGCTCACCAGATGGTAGAGTTTTGTCATGACTGGCTCTCCCAAGGCCATCAGTAGTTCTAATGGAATGTTGTCTACTCCCGGGGCCTTGTTTCGACTCAGGTCTTTAAGTGCTCTGTCAAACTCTTCATGCAGTATCTTATCTCCCATTTCATCTTCATCTACATCCTCTTCCATTTCCATTTGTTCATGAGACCCAGAAAATATTAGATACAGGCTCCCAGGTAGATGCTATTTTCCTTGACTTCCGGAAGGCGTTCGATACAGTTCCGCACTGTCGCCTGATAAACAAAGTAAGAGCCTACGGAATATCAGACCAGCTGCATGGCTGGATTGAAGAGTTTTGAGCAAACAGAACACAGAATGTTGTTATGAATGGAGAGACGTCTACAGACGTTAAAGTAACCTCTGGCGTGCCACAGGGGAGTGTTATGGGACCATTGCTTTTCACAATATATATAAATGACCTAGTAGATAGTGTCGGAAGTTCCTTTCGGCTTTTCGCAGATGATGCTGTAGTATACAGAGAAGTTGCAGCATTAGAAAATTGTAGCGAAATGCAGGAAGATCTGCAGCGGATAGGCACTTGGTGCAGGGAGTGGCAACTGACCCTTAACATAAACAAATGTAATGTATTGCGAATACATAGAAAGAAGGATCCTTTATTGTATGATTGTATGATAGCGGAACAAACTCTGGTAGCAGTTACTTCTGTAAAATATCTGGGAGTATGTGTGCGGAATGATTTGAAGTGGAATGATCACATAAAATTGTTGGTAAGGCAGGTGCCAGGTTGAGATTCATTGGGAGAGTCCTTAGAAAATGTAGTCCATCAACAAAGGAGGTGGCTTACAAAACACTCGTTCGACCTGTACTTGAGTATTGCTCATCAGTGTGGGATCCGTACCAGATTGTGTTAATGGAGGAGATAGAGAAGATCCAAAGAAGAGCGGCGCTTTTCGTCACAGGGTTATTTGGTAACCGTGATAGCGTTATGGAGATGTTTAGCAAACTCAAGTGGCAGACTCTGCAAGAGGGGCGCTCTGCATCGCAGTTTAGCTTGCTCGCCAGGTTTCGAGAGGGTGCGTTTCTGGATGAGGTATCGAACATATTGCTTTCCCCTACCTATACCTCCCGAGGAGATTACGAATGTAAAATTTGAGAGATTCGAGTGCGCACGGAGGCTTTCAGACAGTCGTTCTTCCTGCGAACCATACGCGACTGGAACAGAAAAAGGGAGGTAATGACAGTGGCACGTAAAGTGCCCTCCACCACACACTGTTGGGTGGCTTGCGGAGTATAAATGTAGATGTTGATGAACCTGTTCGATATACTCGTCAACGAGCAGGCGATCTGGTGATCTATCGTGTCACAGTAAACAATCTGTCTCAACAATGTTATTATGCCAAGAGTAAATTGTAGGCCTGCTTGGAGGGTCTTTGATGTATTCGGTGTGAAATTTACACTGAACAGTTATTGCAGAGTTTCTTTCATGAAACCGAAACATGCAATGAACACACACTGCACTAGCGAAAGTAGCCATTTTAAGTGAGCACTATGCTTGTGCAACTGGTAGTGGAATGAGATACTTATGCACTTCATGAATCAAACTTGTGATTATTTGGTACTAAATGGCACATCCACTGATTCTGTAATTTATCTTAATGAATTTCTACATCATTCCAAAATTGTAAAGTCTTTTTTGGCTCTACCTGTATCTCAGTTTCGAATCATGATTAAGACATTGCCAAGAAAAAGCAACATTTCAAGAATAAAAGGAAAAACAGACGTGTGCTCCTTCCTTGGTGAGCATAGAAGAGTCAGTGATTTTCTGGAAAGAAATGCTATCAACAGACATAAATGGATTTGTTATCTGTATGTATGGCAGTCATTTGTGGCTTGTGTATGTCATTCAAACTTGTGAATGAACAGATGGAGTACAGGACATCTTCTCATATCCTCATAGACCCTCATCATAATTTGCACTTACTGTACTGCACAGTCATGTTATCAGAAAACGGGAATTCTCATGGATCTAGACACAGTGAAATTAAATGGAAATAGATACTCTGTAACCTGTAACATTGGCGACTTGTGAAATGAGATGTAACTACTTTTCGTTGACCACTACAATGATGTGAATCACGTTTTTGTACAACATTGCTTATTAATTGTGTATTTTAATAATTTTGTTTCATATTTCTGTGCTACATTCTGCATTTTGATAGTGTATTGATGGTGACAAAATAAATTTTTGGGCTTAATGCCCTTGGTGTGCCATCTTGATATTTACCTACCATGTTTATAGTAGCATTTTGGAGCAAAACAATTTGTTTGAAAATATATATATATTCAAAAAAATTGAATTGGGGTATTCAAGGTCAAAGATTAAGGTCAGTGACCTCAAATATGATAGTCTTAGAAACCTGCTATGTAGCATTGTAAAGCTCTACTCATTGTCTTTTCAGTGATAAAAGTTTTGCTGCATGTGCATCAGAACCAGAATTTATACTCATTTATGTTCAGACAAACACATGAAAATTTCATGCAATTTCCCAACTTTGCAGACCTGTAACTTTCTTCACAATTGTCATATACCTCCACAAAGTGGTAGTTTTCCATATCACATGTGGATTTTTAAATGCACCGAATTGGAAAGAAATCTGAGGTGGTCAAGTTGAAACTGTTTCTTTCCTGTGCTGAATTGATGTGGAGTTACCCACATAGCTCTGCACAATGGTATGCATAAAATATGGAGAGTGGAGGGGAGAGAGTAAATTTAAATAAATTCAGAGAATGTATTAATGAAGTATGCTTGCACAAAACTGACTCATTCAACTGTCAGACCTTTTAAATCACTGTCATTTGCAACATAGGAATTAAAATGTACTTGCAGTGTAATTAAATTTAAAAACAAACTCATACAGATAGGGCGTAGTGCATAGTTGCGTTTTATATATGGTGTGGGATAGAAACTTGGATTTTTTTTATTAACATTATATGTTTACTGGTAATTTAAAATAGTTACTTTTGGAAAGGCATTTGAACACATGTTTACTGTGATCAGTACTTTGAGGAGTAAGATTCAGGGTAATTATTATATTAACAGTTGTGTCTGAATTTGTAAATTGGATCTATGCTACATACCACTGCAGACAATTTTGATTTCAGACAAGTGTCATTAGTAAATGTTAGATAATAGTTCACAGTACTTTGTGCATGAACTAAGATAGATTACGGAATGAATTTCTATGCTGGCAGCAAAGTTGTGGCTAAAAGAAATGGTTGCACATTGAATATTGACCAGTTTCTTCATAACTACGTATACATTCACCTCACATTGTCCTGAATAATCATGGAAAAGTACAAGAATGGTACAAAACCAAACAAATTGATGGGGTAAATAATGTGATCTGTAATTTTATCCAGTGCAATGGCTTTGGAGGATGGCCAATTATTGACAGGTGAATTAACTCACATAATGCTGTTAGTGGTCTTACACTGCAGGCCATGTGGACTGACTGGTTGGACCCAACCACACAAATTGCTTGCAAACAATCTATGCCGACCAAATCTGTTTATGGTAGCATCTTCACAGACAAATTGAAGCTGTGCTGTGACAGCATTATTGTAACATCTGTATTTCAACATGATTTAAAATGCTGAATTAGAGGTAAGTGATCAGTTTGAGATTATAGTGAGCGGAAGTATTGCAACTACAATCCTAAACCAGCCCAGGCGGGAGAGGGGGGGGGGATGTTTGAAAGTAATGAAATATATTGGGGGCCCCTTTAAAGTTTATTAAATACGGTAGTAAGATAGGTTGAACCTAAGCCAGCTCCTGCCTTGACTGTTGATGAAGTCGTATGGCATATGATGACACATGCATACAGAGAAAAAAACAGAACACTAACAATATTTGTTTTCCTCCTGTATTCTGTGAAATGAGGATAGTGGGATCTGTAGTATAGCATGAGGTACAGATTAAGTTGAAAGCTGACACTTGGGCTGTGAGTTGCTGAAGCCAACAAATGTGAGGTTAAGAGACTGACTACAGTTTTTGCTTGTAGTGTTTCTTCTTATACTAGTAGGATTTTAGTGTGTGTGTGTGTGTGTGTGTGTGTACATCATTGGTAAGTGACTTAAACCTGGTCTGAAAATAACTGTCTTATAAAATTAATTGAAAGTGCTAGAATGGATTAAAACCAGTTACGAAGATTTGAACCTGGTGAACTTGGAACTGAACCTCAAAAACTATTGAAATACTGTGTGAGAACACCTCTCACATTATATGACACTTCAGTTAATGAACTGGACATCATCTATGACCTTTCAAGACATGTTCAGCAAGTTGTATATATTGAAAGTTAGCTGCATTAAATAAACTTTCTTTCCAGTTGGTGTAAGTTTAATGTAGTAGAAAGATGCACTTAGCCACTCTGTCCACTGTAGCTTCTGGGATTCATGTGCCTTTGGCCAGTTTTTGTCTGTAAGTTGTAATATGGAATGCAGAAATGTCACTTATCAGTATCGATAGATGATAATTACATAGTTTCTCTCCTGGGAGTTTTTGCCATGAAAATAATGTCTTGTGATAGTATTCAAATAGGTAAGCTATATTACTGATTCATATATGTGGGATGCCAAAAAAGTAATTCCATTACACTTTTTTCCATTTCTGCCAGTCTCCATGAAAATGAACCTGCAAGTGCTATCAGTGACAGTGTGCAAAAATAAAAATTGGAAATTGGTTTTCATAATTTTAGTTCCTCCTTCCACAGTGAGCAACAAATTTCTTTCCAGCTATACTGGTCATTGCATTTGGGAAATTACTTTTTTCTTTCTAACTATTTGGAAATATGCTTGTAATTTATAATTTTGCTTTTTAAATACTTTCAAAAGAAACACATCTGCCAAATTTCCTACAGTTGTGATATGCACCCTGAGCTGTTGTACAGTTAAATGGAAAAAGTGGTCTTGTAGCCAGATATCTGGAAGAGGAAGATTACGGGTGAGAGTCCAGTACAAAGTAATACTAAAAGACATAAGGTTTGTTTTTTGCTCACATGTATGATCATCAGCTTGCATTTGCAAGCCTAAGAAGGATGTGGCAATGCTCATATTACGTCATAAGAACTTTAATGTTCATCACAAAGTGTTTGCAGTGTCTTTTAGGCATCACATCTTTGCAATCCCCTTCTAGGTTCAGTGTTACTGTATGACTTATCTCTGACTTAAGTGTCCTCACAAAATGTAATTGTATCAAGCACAAGTTTCTGATAAAGTTTAAAATATGTTGTCATTAGGCATTCTCATGATTTTATGTTACTCTCATTGAAATCTTTCTGAAATAAATCGTACTGACATTGTGCCACCCAGAATTTCTCTCTTAGAAAAGAAAATTAATCATAAAATGATAATTTTTTGTTAAACTATGCATTGTCTTTTATTCTTAAGGAATAGCATTGCCTGAATTCCAATTTGCAAAACTTTTCTATCTTGTAGATGTATTTTCTGCTTTAATTAGCCCATTACAATTCCTTTTAATTTTGTCACAGGTCCAGTTGTACCCATGGAGTGTGAAAGTAAAGGAAGAATTGCAGGAGATTGGAAATCAAGAGGTAATTGTTGAATTCACATGACTGTATAGAAGCAAGCACTGTTATGACAATATTATACTGGATGCAGTGGGATCGATAACCAATACAGCTGTGCACGAGTGTCCAGGTTTTTGTTGTTATGCATGAAATGTTGACACTCATACAATGTTCCCTAAGTGAAAATGTGAAAATGCAGACAAAATACCATAGTTTTTAGGCTTTGCAGTATGTAAAGGATTAACTTTTGGCATGTGAAAAACACACACACACACACACACACACACACACACACACACGAGTTTGCATCATCGCTTTATTTCAAAATTCGTGGCATGAAAAACAAAAATTGGCTGTGAGTTATGTTTATGTATTCATCTTCAATGTGTCCAGATAACAAAATAAAAAATAACAAAAACATTTATGTAACAACAAAACAGTCTGTTTCCCATTGGGGGTGGGGGTGGGGGGATATTCGTAGCACTCCAGAGCAGTGGTGGAACATCCTCTTGCTCAAATGTAGGCTTGAATCCATTGTGGCACCATGGTCATCAGGAAATGGAGATTCACATCTTACAGTTCATTTCCTAACAGTTTGATGAAATACATTAGGTACTGGAGTAGTGTTTTGTAGTGTGCAGTAGTGTTTCGTGTAGTAGTATAGTCCAGAATTATAAATTACAAAATTTCTGATCACCAGTGTTGCATGTAATAGACCAGGAGCATGTGCATTTTGGATGTCTATGCGCCAGATGGCCGAATGGTAGTGTGTAGACTTTTTTATTTTTCATTTCTTTTTATGTAGATATTCTATGTAGACTTTTTCCCATTAAGCAGCATAATGCAGAATTATTACCAGCACATTTGAAATAATATTAAAATATTATGTTCTGTATTCATACCAATTCATGCGCAACATTTGGTCTGTTCTTTTATGTATGCAAGAGCCTAAAATAAAATAGCAATAAATAAATGAAACAAAATAACCTATCCGAGCCTCTTCAAATGCTGAATTCAGTTCTGGAGAGCACTAGGCCCATGGTTCCTTTGTCATGGAAATCATACATATTGATTATCCTGTGTACCTGTCAAATATGAATGGCCTGTACGGTGTAAAGCCCCTTTTCCATGATCGACTTTCTTGTCACAATTGACCACTCAAGACAAACAAGTCTACTGCAGCGCTCCTGGCATTTTATTCCTGTACTGAGTCTCATCTGTTTGGAGTGGTCATTTTCGTTTACATGTCAGGCCAAAAATTGTGTGTGATGTGAAAGCTATCTGTGTGCAGTTTGACATTTGAACTTTGAAAATGAGTTTATGAGGGACTATCCTTTTTGCAAAAAATTCGAAATTTACGAAGGTTGGAACTTAAATAGTGGCAACTATTTTTTCACAACCGATACAAGATAGTTACATGTTTGCACCTATTACTGTCCTTCAAACAACAATGCGTCCACGCATTGTCGTTTAAAATGATGGGTGGGTTGTGCAGAAAGTGTTGCCACTTCTTTCACAAAGCTGGTCGCAGGATATGCTCCAAAAATGAGCAGTAATAAGACTTAAGTACTTGTGACTTTGATTTGATTCCGAAAATGAAGGAACCACTTTGTGGCATTCGCTTCAGAACTGTTCCAGAGCTTAGACAGGCAGTAGACCACTCCATTCGCACCATCAACAGATCAGGTTCTGCTAACAGTATTCTACGCCTTCCACATCGCTGGCGACTACTTTGAAGGACAGTAACTGGTGCAAACATGTAACTCTTTTGTATTGGTTGTGAATAAATAGTTGCCACTATTTAAGTTCCAACCCTCATAGTATATCATGTAGGAACAAGCAAGTATAATAGTTTATTAATCTCCGAAGGAGAATTCATTGTAGACATTTTTGTTAAAGGCCACATGGTAAATTCTTTACACTCCTGAGAACAGAAAGAATCGGAAAAGTGGCATCCAAACATTTTGGAGCATATACATTTATTTGTTCAAAAATATACATACTATTACACACATTCAACAGTATCTAGAATACAGTAAATAGCGCCTTTTTGCTTTATCCTTTGTATCTTGTTTTCTTGCTGAATGCAAAAAACATCAAAAATTACTTTTCTTTTTGACAAATAATCCTGACTTTTTTACTGTTAAAATAATTTTCGTTGAAACACATTTATCTGTTTATGTTTCTCTTAATGCACAGTGTAGGATTTGTCTCTGTGAAATATAAATGCCTTTGCACTTTCAGTGATTTTGTCTGTCTTCTGAGAGAACACTATTAGGAAAAAAAATCAGAACCCTGTGTAACTTTCCAGTGTGTCACAAAAACAAAACAATAAAGATTAAGGAGACACAAAAGGACAAAATCCGTTTCTATAATATGACTGAGCTTGGCCAGGATATGTTAACTTTTGATGTTAGCAGATGTCGTCAAAGTCCCATGTTTCTACACATTTGCAGTATGCAGTGTACTCAGAAATATAGAACACCACACTCGGCGCAGTCTGTAAATCATTGACTTGTCATAGACACGTTCGTGTCATGGATGGTTGCTACATGCAGGCACAAAAGGTGCATGCACCCTGAGCCGTCAGTTTTGACCTCAAAGTCACTCATGTAAAACGGGCTTAATTCCTCGACACTAGCTGTTAGTTGGAAATAACTTTGACTCTGGTACACACATCGACCATGTCCCTGAATGAAAAGCCTCTTGCATGTTATATGACGATGGGGACCAGACCTTTGGTCACAAATGTCCTTAGTGGCGTCATGGAAGTTTATGCAGACCCAATTTTTGGTCACAAGTGTCTTTTGTGGCATCATGGAAACTTACTCAATGTTCCACAGGTGCCTCTAATCTTTTCCAACTGGTGCTTTACTTTCAACTGAAATGCTGCAATACATTAGAGTATTATGTTCTACCAATTGTGTTGCAACTGCCAACTTACCTGCAATGAAGGCAACACTATGAATGTGACCCTGGAAACACCTTGATCAATTGTAGAACATGCTGCTTCTTGATTTCAGCTTGTTGCAGGAAACGATGGACAGCATATTGAAAATGTTTTGCGCCAGTCACATGGATATTAAAAATCTGATTTGATTTGGGTTTATGCATTTTTTGGCCCCAGGACAGTTAAAAACCGAAGTGATTGATACTCTGTATGCAGTTTTTGGCCTCAGGACAATTAAAAACCAATTTTTCCCATCCCATGTGATATGACCTTGCCATGGTTGATGGGCTTGCGTAACTAACAGTGTCACACCTGTACACCCATGCACACTGAGTAGTGCAGTTTGTTTAATGTCAAACATACACCTTAGGCATTGTTGGTATGATTAATTTGCTGTTTTTAGGCGACCACTATTAAATTATGTTTGTATTGTCTTGTATTAAACTGGGGAACTAGATACGACGCAGAGGCTTCATCCCGCTGGAGTCTTCGGTGGTTCACAACCCCATAACTGGCCACAGCAGTACACCCACCCCACTGCTGCCCCACATCAAACCCAGGGTTATTGTGCGGTTTGGCTCCCAGCGGAACCTCCCCCCCGGGAATGCCTCATACCAGACGAGTGTAACCCCAACTGTTTGTGTGGTAGAGTAATTGTGGTGTACATGTACGTGGAAATGGTGTTTGCGCAGCAATCGCCGACACAATGTAACTGAGGTGGACTAAGGGGAACCAGCCCACATTCGCCAAGGTAGATGGAAAACCACCTTAAAAACTGTCTACAGGCTGGCTGGCACACCAGACCTTGACACTAATCCACTGGGCGGATTCGTGCTAGCACACCTTCCCGCTCGGGTAAGCAGCGTGTTAGACTGCTTGGTTAGCCGGTGCGGATTAAAGTATGATGCTCACAGTGCCATCTATTGCTACATTTTGTAACTATTTATTTTTCTTAAGCCATACGTTTTCCCTCTTCTCCAATAATATTCTATTTCAATTTGATGTAATTCTGACCAGTGGTGTTATTTCTACAGCGGTTTGAAAGTTAAACTTTAATTATAATCACTCTGTGTTATAAATAACATCATGATTAGCAAAAAATCGTAGGTTACTATTAGTATTACCATCAACCTCATTAATATAAAACATGAACAGAAAAGGTCCCAACACAGTTACCTTGTGAAGTTACATTTACATCTATTGATGAGTATCCATCCAGGATAACATGTTACATCCTCCATATCAAGAAATCCCAATCTAGTCACAGATTTCACTTTATACCACATAAAGTCTACTTTCCGTAATAAATTTAGAATTGGTACTGAGTAAAATGCTTTTGGATATAAAGAAATCTGCTTTGCCTGATGACTGCCTTGGTCCATGGCTTTCAGGACACCAAGTGAAAAAGTATGATTTAGAATTAACATGTTTAATGTTTTGAGTTGGGGTTAACAGTTGATGTTTCTATAGTCTGTTTAAAGTTACTTGATAGCTGATGTCTGTTACTTGGCGTTACAGTGTTACCACATCAGCTACTGCTCAGTTAAAGGTGACACTGAAACATAGCAGTCACTTCACAAAATCTGAAAAACTGTTCATTTAATTTGGAGCAATGTAGGAAGCTGATGTCTTCTGGTATGGCGGGAATGTAGATTCTATGTCTACAGCTTACACTCATGCTTTAACTTATACACAACCTCTTGGTGTGCAATGTGTCTGAGAAAACTGTGTCCAGCAACCTGCAGAAGAACTATTAACCGCACTTGCATTGCTCA
Source organism: Schistocerca nitens (assembly GCF_023898315.1). Lineage (NCBI taxonomy): Eukaryota > Metazoa > Arthropoda > Insecta > Orthoptera > Acrididae > Schistocerca > Schistocerca nitens. The sequence continues at coordinate 16,361,218 of NC_064624.1, read as the reverse complement.
TGGCAACTAAATTTGACCTGCATAAGCAAACTCGAGACAGAAAAAAAATTTAGTTTCAGGGCTAAAAATGAATTGTAACTTCTTGCTTTTGCTATGTGAGCTGATGTAATACCAGCCAATGAGCAGTCCTGGTCGGCACTCAGTTACAGGTTATAGGTGACACAGGCAGATTCCTTAAGAAATAAGAATGATAGGAAAAAAAGAACAAATAAAAATAAATATGAAGATGATGGAATAAAAGATTAAAACTCAAAATTATATTGAAACCAAATAACTGAAAATTATAGTAGTCATTTTGATAAATATTTAAAAACGAAAGAAACGGTATTATCACTTGGCAATATTTGAATGCACATCCTTTGGCACCGCAAACTGTGACGTTACCACCATGCTAAGGAAGACTTCACATTGAGATAAGATATTTATTTATCTATAGAACCAGTTGCAATGATCATTTTATGCCTTCAGAAAGTTCAGTTTTACACCATGTTGCATGAAGTTTACTTACTGTAAGCCGATCACAGTGATGATAACTGAATGTGATGCCAAAACACTTTTTGTGCGAAAGAGTGCAGTATTCTTTGGCTAGTCGAGTGTATGAAACGTGTACATTTTGTTAGCATAATTGTGTGTGTGTGTGTGTGTGTGTGTGTGTGTGTGTGTGTGTGTTTTTGATGATGAATAGAACAGAAAAAGAAGAAAAAATTGGAAGTTAGCTGACCATTTGTTGTGGCAGTTCGGCAACGTTAAACAGTTTAGGCGTGATGTTGAGCACTTCGATTGGAGGAAGACACCTTCAACAATGAAGTGTCAACTATCATGTAATTTTAATCTCACTATAGTATCCATGATCTTTGGTGTGAAGAAAGCCAGTCTGTTGTAGCTATTTCAGTATGTTTGAACTTGAAAGCTGTTCCAAGATTCAACAACAAATGATTATCCAAGACAATGGATAGTAGTTTTGTGAATCACTTGTGCTACTCTACTTGTAGATGAGTGTGCCCTTTGTTTTGTTCCAACCACTAGGCGCAGTTTGTTATTGGAGTAATCTATGGTAGATTATGGCTGAAATAGGGGTTAACTCAGCCAACCGGGCTGTGGGACTTTGTTCAGTTTTAGCAGTCTCTCAACACCATTGACACTTATGCCTATATCTGTTTCACTCACGTTTGCAGCGTGCAAGAGTTAAATTTGGGCAGTACTCATTTGTTTTCCTTTGTAAAGGATCATTTGAAAATAGAATTCAACATTTCTGCTTTTACTCTAATATTTTCAATTTCAGTTCTTGTCTTGTCTTCGAGTGTCTGGACACTACATTTTGCACTACTAACGATCGTTGCATATGGCCATATAATGTGACACATGAAAATTGCTGCCTTGATCATGACCTAAGCCAAGTTTTTCTGCTTTCACGGCCAGCTGCACTAAAGAGTAGGCTATCCAAGCATGTTTCTTGGACAGTCAAAACCTTAATGTCACGGTAGCGACTCTAATGGTTAAAGCTGTCGGTTCGCAGACTGTGACATACAAATTTACAATAGTTCCCCACGTAAGATAAAAATTATTTCATCGTTATCACTGTTTTGTAAAACTGTAAGGTCATTCTTACTTGATCAGTGTTCCTCTTCAGCAGGAGAATCTTTGCAACATGTGAAATACAAAACAAAATAAGAAAGTACAAAATATCTTACTGCAAGGAGCGCTAACTATCTTGTAGATAAAGCCATTTGAAGAAACTCGCTCTACAGGAGGAGCGCATTTATATTTACATAACATTGAGTATTATAGAATATACTTCTGTTAAACTAATAAGAAAGTGTCAAAACATATAAGAAAACACGAAGGTTAGTAAAAACATTTTTGCATCCAGATATGAGTGATTGATGACTATACTTTACATCTCATCTCCTGAAAGCATTAATTGTAGATATGTTATTAACTGACATTTAATAACAAAAATTGTATGAAGAACAATGCGGGTTTTCTTTTTTTTTTTTATGGATCCTAAATGTGCTATCACCTTGAAATGTTATATTTTCACAATACACGAGCTACAGTAATTCATTAACCACCAGTATGATGTTTCCGGTCATTTGATTTCAACAAATCATATAATTAACAATAGATTTATGAGAGACCCTCAATTTACTGGTACTGAGAAATGGCATGTATGCAGATGTGCTTCATCTGAAAGCCAATGTTGTATCTTGGACTGTACTGAAGAGAGATGGTGCGCACGTGATGTAGGTGACGTTCTTCCATCTCATTGGTGTAGGATCAGATGTACATTCAGAATATGCGTGACATGCTAGATATTGCTTTGCAGGTTTGTAAAGTCTTTTCAATGTACCTTTGCATGCTATGATGCCACTCAGTGTTTAAATACGCAGCCCGTGTCCTATTGAGTTAAGACAACTACACACAAAAACTTGTTACATGGAGTAATTTCCAAATTCATTTTTCTTAGATCATTATGGGAACTTTTGGTATAAGCTGAAACTTTCTAATATTTAGTTTAAATGTTTGTCCACTGTTTATCATCCACGTTTCACTTCCATACATGGCTATGTTCCATACAGATAGCTTCACAAAAGACTTCCTAACACTTAAAATGATATATTTTTTGGAAGATAGAAATTAGGGCTACATGACAGTTAATACCAAATTTTTGAAAGAGGATTACATTTCAAGGTTTGAATATCATAGGCATCTTGTGATCTTTTAATATTGAATTCACAGTTTTCAGTAAAGGCAATTTTTCCTTAGGAAGAAGATACTAAGTGCTTGCAAATGTCAATTGTATAACAATTATTATTTGGGGTGTCAAATTTTCAAGTGCACACTTCTTCACGAATGCTTTAGTTTTTAATTTTTATTTAAATGAACTGTTTGCGCATGAGCTATTTACACTGTTAGTAGAAGCCTGTAAATTATAAAAACAAATACTAAAGGACAGAAAAATATAGCTTGGAAGACAATTTGGAGATTTAATACACAGGGTGATCGAAAATTCAATGCACACATTGACCGATATGGTGAAGGAGACATCAAAAAATATGTTTGTTAACCAACATAGTGTCAGAAGTATGTACTGAGTAGGTCATTGGATGTGACTGAAAATAAAACAATGTTTAGCACACTTCAGTCCTTCATTGTTCTAGTCGGTGTTTCAATAAATGTTCAGAGTGATCACCATTAACTTCAGCATTGTATTCCAAGTTCAAACAATTCCTCTTCTCATTTGAGTCCACAGGGTTAGAACACACTTAAGTTTCCATGTAGCTGCAGTGAAAGAAGTCTAATGGGCTGAAGTCCAGGGATCTTGAAGGCTAATTTACAAGTTGACAAAAATATTGTGTCTACTGAGGTCGAAGTAGAGTGTGATTGTGAAGTTATCTGGACACATTTAACAGGGCTACGAGAAATAAAAGTTACTTGTTGGGTGTTATTACCGGCCACCAGGTTCCACCGTGACAGTTCTAGAATCATTCAAAGGTAGTCTACACTCTGTATCGCAGAAGCAGCCGGATCATGCTATATTAGTCGGAGGCGACTTCAACCTACCTAGTATAGACTGGGATGTCTATGGATTCATTACAGGTGGTACCGACAAGCCATTGTGTGAATTAATTTTGAACACATTAACCGAAAACTGTCTTGAGCAGCTAAATCGACAGCCAACGCGTAATGGAAATATTTTAGATCTGGTAGCCACGAACAGACCAGACCTCATCAACTGTGTCAGTGTTGAGACAGGGATTAGTGATCGTGATGTTGTCATTACGACTATGGTTATGAAAGTTAAAAAGTTGGTCAAGAAGGCTAGGAGAGTATTCTTACTAGAAAGATCAGATAAGCAGTTGTTAGTATCCCACTAAGTAAACAAATAGACTTCATTTACTTCCGGTACGATGGACGTGGAGGAATTATGGGCAAATTTTAAACACATTGTAAATCACGGATTGGAGAAGTATGTGCCGAAAAAGTGGGTTACAGATGGAAAAGACCCACCGTGGTTTAACAGCACAATTCGGAGAATGCTCAGGAAGCAAAGACAGTTGCACTCGCGGTACAAGGAAGATCGGGAGAATGAGGACAGGCAAAAGTTAGTAGAGATTCGTGCTGCTGTAAAAAGAGCGATGCGCGAAGCATACAACCACTACCAACATCATACCTAAGCAAACGATCTTGCTGAAAACCCAAGGAAATTCTGGTCTTACGTAACATCGGTAAGCGGGTCGAAGGCTTCCATCAAGTCATTCACTGATCAGTCTGGCCTGGCAACGGAAGGCAGCAAAACTAAAGCTGAAATTTTAAATTTAGCATTTGAGAAATTTTTCACGCAGGAGGATCGTACAAATGTACCGCCGTTTGAGTCCCGTACAGATTCCCGTATGGAGGACATAGTGATAGACATCCCTGGGGTAGTGAAGCAGCTGAATGGGTTGAAAATAAATAAATCACCAGGTCTTGGTGGGATTCCAATTCGGTTTTACAGAGAGTACTCTACTGCATTGGCTCCTTACTTAGCTTGCATTTATCGCGAATCTCTTGCCCAACATAAAGTCCTGAGTGACTGGAAAAAACACAGGTGACGCCTGTATATAAGAATGGTAGAAGGACGGATCCTCAAAATTACAGACCAATATCCTTAAAATCGGTTTGTTGCAGGATTCTCGAACATATTCTCAGTTCGAATATAATGAATTTCCTTGAGACAGAGAAGTTGCTGTCGATGCATCAGCACGGCTTTAGAAAGCATCGCTCCTGCGAAACGCAACTCGCCCTTTTTTCACATAATATCTTGCGAACCATGCATGGAGGGTATCAGACGGATGCCATATTCCTGGACTTCTGGAAAGCGTTTGACTTGGTGCCCCACTGCAGACTCCTAACTAAGATATGAGCAATATGTGAGTGGCTCAAAGACTTCTTAAGTAATAGAACCCAGTACGTTGGCCTCGATGGTGAGTGTTCATCGGAGGTGAGGGTATCATCTGGAGTGCCCCAGGGAAGTGTGGTGGGTCCGCTGTTGTTTTCTGTCTACATAAATGATCATTTGGATAGGGTGGATAGCAATGTTCGGCTGTTTGCTGATGATGCTGTGGTGTACGGGAAGGTGTCATCGTTGAGTGACTGTAGGAGGAAACAAGATGACTTGGACAGGATTTGCGATTGGTGTAAAGAAAGGCAGCTAACTCTAAATACAGATAAATATAAATTAATGCAGGTGAATAGGAAAAAGAATCCTGTAATGTTTGAATACTCCATTAGTAGTGTTGCGCTTGACACAGTCACGTCGATTAAATATTTGGGCGTAACACTGCAGAGCGATATGAAGTGGGACAAGCATGTAATGGCAGTTGTGGGGAAAGCGGATACGCGGCTTCGGTTCATTGGTAGAATTTTGGGAACATGTGGTTCATTTGTAAAGGAAAACACTTATAAAACACTAATACGACCTATTGAGTACTGCTCGAGCGTTTGGAATCCCTATCAGGTCGGATTGAGGGAGGACAGAGAAGCAATTCAGAGGCGGGCTGCTAGGTTTGTCACTGGTAGGTTTGATCATCACGCAAGTGTTACGGAATTGCTTGAGGAACTCGGGTGGAAGTCTATAGAGGAAAGGAGGCGTTCGTTTCGTGAATCGGTACTGAGGAAATTTAGAGAACCAGCATTCGAGGCTGACTGCAGTCCAATTTTACTGTTGCCAACTTATATTTAGTGGAAAGACCACAAAGATAAGATAAGAGAGATTAGGGCTCGTACAAAGGGATATAGGCAGTCATTTTTCCCTCGTTCTCTTTGGTAGTGGAACAGAGAGGTAAGATGCTAGTTGTTGTACGAGGTACCCTCCGCCACACACCGTATGGTGGATTGCGGAGTATGTATGTAGATGTAAGTCATCTCCAGCCAATCCACGGATTGCCAAAATTAGGCCTAATGCTGTGCATATTGGATCTGCAAAGTCTGCAGCATGCTGGAACCACAACCTCATTCCTATATGTAGGGGTACGTCCTCCAATAATGTTGGCAGGTTCTATATTGGCCATCTGAGTGGTGGAGACAACACATGGGGTCCAAGCAAGTAGTAGCTCATGATATTCACCCACATGTTAAATACAGACTGTCTGGTTATCTTGTATATCTGCTATATGTAAATTTTCTACCATCAATACATATCCTCTGTGACAATTGTGCTTGCATTCTGTTGTAAATTGATCCTCATCTGTAACCAAACCTTGGCCTACTTACAAGTGCTCAGAGCTTTCTTTGTTTGTGTTTTGAACATCTAGTTATTTAACTACATATATTTTATCTTGGCTCTGTTGTAATCTGTTAGTTTGGGCACTGAAGTTGTTGGACACACAATATATATTTGATATGTGTTGCATATGAAAAAGATAGAAAAAAGGACAGAAAGCAGCATTTATGTTAGGAGTGGCATTGTAGCAGACTGTTCCGCCCTGCTGTGTTTCACACAGCAAGTGGTCACAGTTGTCTACAACTGTGACAAGTTGCTGTGTTGACTATTTATAGCCTAAAGATGCCCACATACAGAGGTTGAAAATGTGTCTTTATAATAACTGTATTGATCTAGTTACACTAAAATTTTTCATGCTCTTCTTCTCTATCCCTTCTTGTGGTCAGCCAAGTTTGGTGGTGGTCATTTCTCTACAAAATTCTTTGCTTTAAACACATCAGTCAGTAAGCAACATGTGGTTTGACATGCTGCTCAGCCATTCTGGTTATGTAATAATGTAATTACATGTATGTATGATAATATTCATTGCTATGTGCAGTGTGTATAAATTGTGCAATGTATTTTAGTGTTATCCATTATTGTAAAAATCACGGTTCACTTCAGTCATTATCATAACTGCAAACTGTTTCTGACCACATGATACAGAAGCACTGATTAGCATCTTCACTAAATTTTATAAGTAAGCTGCTTGACTGCGTTGTCAAGAGAGATGCCCCCTTTTTTTGTACCTATGTGGACAAACGTTCTGTGAAGTGAGTAAACAGTTATCAGTATTATTTAGTTAATGTAAGTTGTTACTTGTCACTGAAAATTTGTATTCTGTGTAATATTTTAGTTCCTACACTTCACAGATATGAGTTGTAGTGTAACAAAACAGTCCACATGAAGAGGAGGGACTGAAACACATGAAACACAGTGTGGAGCTAAGTGATGACAGTGAATGTGTACACCATATAGCATTTATTACATGATTTATTGTCTCATGCTAGAGGTAAAATATACCTTTGCATTTATGTTATAAAAATTTAAAGACAGCTGTGGACAATGTTGACTGGAATACAATCTTCTAAAATTCTGAAGATAGCAGGAATGAAATACAGGTAGTGAAAGGTTATACACAAAAAGTTCAGAAACTAGGCTACAATTAAAGACAAAGGACATGAAAGGAAAGCAGTGATTGAGAAGGGGATGAGACAGAGTTACAGCCTTTCATCAGTGTACTTTAATCTCGTAATCAAGAAAACAATAAAGGAAACAAAGGAGAAATATGGAAATGGCATGTAAGTTGAGGGAGAAGAAATAAATCTTTGATGTTTGATGATTATGCCAGAGACAGCAAAGAACTTGGAATGACAGTTAAATGCTATGGGTAGTGTTGGTAAGAAGTTATAAGATGACTGTCATCAAAAATAAAAGTGTGACAGTGAAGTGGAATTAAATTGGATGATGCTTGAGGGAATTGGATTAGGAAATGAGATACTAAAAGTAGTAGATGTGTTTTGCCATTTGGTCACCAGACTAACTGATGATCGCCAAAGTAGAGAGAATGTAAAATGCAGACTGGCAATAACAAGAAAAACATTTCTGAAAATGAGGATTTTTTTTAACATCTAATATCAATTTAAGTGTCTGGAAGTCTCTTGTGAAGGTATTTGTCTGGAGTGTAGCCTTGTACGTAAGTGAAATGTTGCTGATACCAGGTCAGTCAAGAAGAGTATAAGCTTTTGGAATATAGTGCTACAGAAGAACGCTGCAGATGAGATAGACAGGTCAAATAACTAATGACATGTTACTGATTTGTATTTGTGAGAAATTTATGGTACACCTGGGCTAAAAGAATTTTTTAATTTGTAGATGAGTGGTTGGCATAGCTGACTGTTATTTAGGGACTTGGGTTCAATTTCCAGTTCTGCCAAGGATTTTCTTGATTGGACCAGGGTGCAATCAGCCTCACAAGGCCAACTGAGGAGCTACTTGACCTGGTATGTGCATCTGATCACACACTCAGCAGACAACGGCACGACAGCCAGTTGGGCGTGATTGGCCTGTCTAGTGCCAGAACACAGAACTTACCTTTACCATTACTTTTACCTGTGAGTAAAAGAAGGGATTGGCTGGTAGACATATCCTGAGACATGAAGGAATTTTCAGTTTGGCAATGGAGGGAAGTGTGCTGGTAAATATTGTAGAGGGAGACAAAGAAATGAATCCAGTGAGTAGTTTGAAATGGGTGTAGGCTGGAGTAGTTATGTAGAGATAAAGAGGCTTGCACAGGACAGAGCACTGCCAAGAGCTGCTTTGAACTAGTCTTCAGACTGCGGACCACCAGCACCACCACCACAACCACCACCACCACCAACAACAACAACAGTGACAGCAACAACAATATAGAAATTATCAACAGTAATGTCAGTTAATTAGTGGATCGGTAATGTTAGTGGGTTCTCATTTTCTGTGGTGCTAACCTGTTTGCTTATTCGAGTACAATATACAAGCAGTAAATGTACTTCTTTTGTTTTGTTACACAGATTAATGGGAACAACACAGCTACTTGCATATTATGTGATCGTACTGAACGTGGTGCAAAAGTGGTTCTTGGATTAGAAATGGAAGCCAGTGATGTAAGTAATCTTGTGTTTATTTGCCAAATTACACTCATGACTGAGATCTCATCCAACAAAACTGTTCTTATTGTACAAATATTACATCTATGTATGGGATGCAAAAACAAGACACAAATTATGTTGTGAGGTGGTCTGTAAAACTGTCCTCATCTGTGCTTATCTTCTCTAGGGTGCAAACCTTACTAGCTGATAGCACCAGAAAAACTTCAGCATTAAGTGGAGAACTGTTCTTTTGATTTATTACGATTTTATTACTATATCATAGTGACTTGTGGCCTAAATTTGTGTTGTACACAAATATGAGCTGTGCATGGCAAGCATGTGGATGAATGAGCTTTGTGTGTGGATCATACAGTGATCAGCAGTGTGCTCATAATCATTTACAGTCATGGTGTTACCAGATTTCATTGACAGTATGCTAATACATGTTGGTGAATGTAGAAAAGATGGAGAATATTAAAGTAGTAGAGTGTGTATGGCTGTTTGGTTCCAGATGACTATTGCATGATAACTTTGTGTGATTGCTACTCACTGATTTAGTTCTGACTTTTTGAGAATTCATTCAGTTGTGCTCCATAAAACACATACAGTGTGAATGTGCTTTCATGAAGTCCCAGTTGTACATGCAATAGTTATGGAAAGTTAACTTGTAACAAGCTGCTAGACAGAAGTTAGAACATACAAGCATTCAAATGAAGTACATTACAAAAATGTGAATGAAAATTAACAAAAAAGTGTTGTTAGGAGACATTTGTAGTTCTGCTACAAACCAGTTAGCAACTGGAAATCAATTAGAATAAGTATGGAGCATGTGAGTGAAGTGAATGGCATTTTCATTTCTGTTGCAGATCAACACTGAGCTACCAGTTTCAGAGAGATGCATCAAGGAAGAACAGGATGAAACCAAGGATCAAAAGGTAATCTCTGAGTTTCAAAATGGAGTTAATTAAGCTCTATCGTGGTGTTATAATATTACAGTTTTAGTGTCCATCTAAATGGCTCTGCTGTAAAGGAAGTGATTTTGTTGTTGTTGTTGCTGTTGTTCTTGTGGTCTTCAGTCTGAAGACTGGTTTGATGCAAGTATCAATTTTAGATGTGCAAGACTTCATCTCTGCATAACTAGTGCAACCTATGTCCATTTAAACATGCTTACTCTACTACTACTACTACTACTACTACTACTACTATTACTATTACTATTCCCCTTTCATGTCCTTCAACTCAAATGATGGGAGTATGGCTTGTGTACAAGTTGTAGAAAACCTTTCACTCCCTAACTCAATTGATCTGTCTTCTTGTTATGGCAGTGCTGTTGGAGTTTTGGTTTGCTGGCGCAGATGTAGATCTACTGTTGGTCAGAAGTATGTGCCCTTTCTGAAATATTTCAACTTGTAATTTTCAGTTATTGTGTGTATAGTGTAATGCTTTTGTGATAGCAATCACCTTTTTTGCAAATTTACATACTGCTGCATCTATGTCATTTTTCTGTTCCAAACAAATGAAAAACACAGATGTCAGAAGTAGAGATTGAGATGTGTGAATTTACAGGGTAACCAGAAGGATTGTGAACTGGGGTGGCACCAGTATGTGGATAAGTTAATCAAAAAGTTCAGTTATGCCTTCTTTCATTTGGAAATTTCTCACTGTGTTGAGCTGCAGGCAGGATTGCTTTGTATACTGGATAGATCAAAAATTCACTATTTTATTTGTTATACTTTTATACTGTCACTCAGTAGTATCCTATGGTTAAGACTTATGTAGCAACACAGCTAAGCTCAAAAAAGCGTTTATTCCACTGAAAGATGTAATAAGAATGTTCTGTAAAGTAGATAGCTGAACTTCTTGTAGAAGCCTATCGATGGTCTTAGGGATCCTGACACTTAGTTGCTAGTGGACACGAGGCAGGAGATTGAAAATACTGAAATACTCAGAAATGGAGTAAAAGCAACTCCTATAATTCCAGGATATTTGGATTGTGGAGTGTATATTCTGGTTAACAGTAATGTTACCATTACTTCTCCATTACAGAGACAGCAGATAGTGTTTAGTGAAAAAGTTACACAAAACTTTCTGATAGATTTTGTGTTTTGAACTGGGATTTGAACATGTCACCTTTGCCCTTCACAGGCAAGTGCTGTGCCAACTAGCTGTCCAGGCATGACTCCTGACTCACTCTCATAGCTTCCAGCCAGAACATCTTCTCCTACCTGCCAAAGTTACACAAACTCCCATGCCTACCTTTCAGGATTAGCATTCCTGAAAGAAAGGATGTTATGTAGGCTGTGCCAGGTCCTAGGGGGAGTATGTTTAAAAGGAATGTTCATTCTGCAGATGGATTTGTGACAGTTTGAAACTACACTGGGTTGGGACTCAAACACAGAACTGGCAAAAGTAAAGCTGTGAAGGTGGGTTACGAATCATGTCTGGATGCTGAGATGGTAAGAGCCTTGCTGCAAAAGGTGAAGTTTCCCTGTTTCAAGTCCTGGTCTGCCATTTGTTTAATCTTATGGGAAATTTCCAGATATGCACACTTCCCTGCAGAATGAAAGATTAGTTCTGTAAGAAAAGTTACACATTTGGTGAGATAGAACTACTACATAAAAGAAACAGATAGGTAGCATATGAAGAGTAACTTTTTTCAAAGTAGTTGTTTTCCTTGTAACATACACATATAAAAGTTATCTAGAAGTAATTACAATAATTATCAGTGCATGTATATTAGTGCTAGTCATAAGGTCCGGTTATAAGCTTCACAGAAATATCCTGCAGTGGCTGCTGATGCCTGTTAATCGACTCTTTCCACATCACTGAAGGCTCTTCACCAGAATGGACTATACATAACCAGAGTGTGAATGAATAAACGAATTAATAAATGTTGGCACATTCTCAGAATTATTGCGATCCTTGGGAGAGCTAGCTATTTCACCTGGTGCGCAAAATGTATGAGATGGGCAAAATACTCTGACTTCAGGGAGAAAGTAATAATTCCTATTCCAAAGAAGACAGGGAACTGTCAGTTTAATAAGTCATACTTGCAAAATACTGACTCAAATTATTTGCAGGAGAGTGGAAAGTTGGTGGAAGCCAATCTTGGGGAAGGTTGGTATGGTTTCCAGAGGAATGTGGGAGGACACAAAGCAGTACTGACCCTATGACTTACCTTAGAAAATAGTTTAAGGAAAGGCAGTCCTACATTTATAGCTTTCATAGATTTGGAAAAAGCTTTAGAGTGTCAACTGGAATACACACTTTGAAATTCTGAAGGTAACAGGGATAAAATATAGATAACATAGGATGATATACAACATCTACAGAAAGCAGATGGCTGTTTTTAGTCAAGGGGCATGGAAGGGAGTCACGGACCTGCAAGGTCAGGCGAGGGCGCTGATGTGCTGCTTCCTGGACTCGGGTAGGCGTGCCAACCGCGGATTGAATCTGCCTGGTGGACTGAAGACAAAGGCTGGTGTGCCAGTCCTGGATGTGGTTTTTTGGCGGTTTTGCATATCCCACTAGGTGAACACCAGGCTGGTCCCCAAGTCCCACCTCGGTTACATGACTCGCAGACATTTGAAACAAGTTCGCACTATTTCATGATTTACACTTGATGCAGACAGCTGGGGTACACTGATTCCGTCCTGGAGAGCATGGGGTGGCGGCAGGAAGGGCATCCGACCACCCCTTCAAACTAACTTTGTAACCATGCTGACCCTGTGGAGCCTGTGGGACAAAGGCATTAGCTAAAGCTTGAAAGCTTGAAAGTGAGGCACAAGTCAAGAAGCAAGTGAGACAGGATTGTAGCCTATCCCAAATGTTGATTTCTACATTGAGCAAGCAGTAAAGAGAACAAATTAATTATTTGGAAAGTGAAGTACAAGAAGGAGAAAGAAAATCTTTGAGGTTTGCTGGTGACACTGTAATTGTACTAGAGACAGCAAAGGACTTGGAAGAGCCATTGTACAGAATGCATAGTGTCTTGAAAAGAGTTTATAACATGCATGTAAACTAAAGTAAAAGCTAGGGTAAGGGAAAGTAGTCGAAATAAATCGAGTGATGCTGAGGGAATTAGATTAGGTTAGAAACACCAAAAATAATAAACAGGTTTAGCTATTTGGGCAATTAAATAACTGATGACGGCATAAGTAGAGAGGATATAAAATGCAGACTGTTCGTGTAGGAAAAGCAATTCTGAAATGAAAGAAATTGTTGATCTCGAATATAAACTTAAGTTTAGGACATATTTTCTGAAGATATTTATTTAGCCTTGTATAGAAAAAAAACATGGACAATAAACAGTTCAGAAAAAATAGAAGCTCTTGAAATGTCATGGTAGAGAAAAATGAAGATTGGATGAGTAGATCAGATAATTGGGGGGACACTGATAATTTGGAGAGGAAAGCAACTTAAGTGAAAGAGGGGTTTGATTGATTCTATACATCTGAAACATTAAGGCATTGTCAGTTTCTCAGTGGAGTGATGTGTGGGAGAGAACGCCAAGGGATGAACCCAGTAACCAGTTTCAAATGGATGTTCACTGCAGTATTCGTGCAGAGAGGAAGGAGCCTGTACAGGGTAGAGTGGTATATAGAACTGCATCTAACACGTCTTCACACTGAAAACAACAACAACGACAAAGACGACAACAACAACAGTGGTCCGCAGTCTCCATAAATTCTTTTAATTATGTAATTTTTATTTTGATAGTTCATTTTTGGCTTATGAGCTGTTGTCAAACATCTTCGGAGTTGTAGTACAAGGTATCGCATAAAACATAAGTGCAGAGTGAAGTCATAGGAAATTGGAGACAACTACGTAAAGTGTTGTTTCTTCCAGATGGGGTGGGAAAATAAGTGTTTGTTTATGAATCTGCAAATGTTCACATTTTGCGCTCAGCCAGAGATTTGTAAGGTTAGATATATCAGTTATATTGATAGCTCTGCTGACAGAATCAATAAGAACTTAATACTTCCAATGAGGGTATATTACTCTTTTGAGATAGACTATGCAGTTAAAAATGCTGTTCATGCTGCTGTGCATAGTAAAGCTATATATGAACCAATGGAAGAAACATTCGTCACTTTCAATGTAGTCATTCTATTCAGTAAGGTGGCTATAATAGAAATCTTTGATGCCAAAAAGAATGTACTTAGTATTTAAAAAAATTGGATAACCAGAATTGATTAATTTTAGAGTTACTGTGATTGATCTTGTCATTTCGTTAATTAAAGTTCCAAGCTGAGAGGTATTAACTATAAGATGATGATGCTGTGGCTAGTTACATTGTTAGCACACTAATAGATATTTTGGTAAATTACTAATATGGCGAGCAAGACTTTTTACCACCAGAGATATGTTCACGACACTCGTGTTCTCAATAATGGATGATTGCTGACGTTGAGAGTATACTATTGCTGTGTAACAGTGTATGTCCAAATATTGATTTTACTATAGAACTAAATAAACAACAAGCAATTTTTTTTTCATATGATGACAAAGAATGACAATAACATCCATAAAATTAAAAACTGGAGAATCCAGTATGAAATGTAACAATATTATGAGAAGGAAAGTTGCTACTCTCTCTCTCTCTCTCTCTCTCTCTCTCTCTCTCTCTCTCTCTCTCACACACACACACACACACACACACACACACACACACACACACACACACATGCGCGTGTTGTGTTTGATTTGTGTTTGCGTGCGTGTGTCTATTGTTGATACAGGAAATTGGCCAAACGCACTTAAGTGTGAAAATCTTTTTGTTGTGCCTATCAGTGACTCAGCCTCTCTGCTACATGGTGAGTAACAACTTTCCTTCTCATAATATTGTTACACCCATAAAATTGTAATATACTGGAAATGAACCCGCACTAACTATATAATCTTTGATTGTTTGCAACACATACAGATACATATGTAATTCTTTTTTACTCCATGGTAAACAATGGTTAACCTCCATTAGGACAAAAATAGATTTGCTAAAGAATTATATACACAAAAGACAGCAGCTAATGATAGTTCGGTGGCAGTATTTTACATAAAATGTGTACTACAAAATAATGGAATAAGAACAACAAAATAGAAAAATAAACCACAATGATATGAGAAATGAAACCAGGAAAATACGTATACATTGATTTGTCTTACTGTGGTTTCACATCAGACAGAATAGGCCAGATAACAAGAGATGGAAAATAGCTGGCCACACTGCCCACACTCTCAGGAATTTATAGAATCAGAGTATCTCCTAGTGGGCAAACAAGGAAATGTTTACTCATATGATTCAGAGAGCACACAAACACAAGTGAAATCCCTGGACTAGCAGGACACACAATAACATAAGCAAGATTAAACACTCTCAAGGTTTTAACGAAAGAGCTCCTTTGATTTGATTTAAATCGGCTGGAAGCCACATACGAAAATCCAGGGCCCAAGGCCTAAGCAGGGAATTGAGGTACAGGAGGTCTTTTGGACGTTTCACTTCTTTCAGAAAATTTTTTTTTACTTCAATACACACTAAGCAAGAACAGTGTTATGGCTTAAGGCCAAAAACAAAGATTTTCAATGTTAATTCTAAATAGGCTGAAACCCGGCTGAAGGCTGCATATCAACCAAACAATTTAATCTCCCGAGGAGATCACGAATGTAAAATTAGAGAGATTAGAGCGCGCACATGTAATTAGTATGAGAAAATAAAAGTTTTGGGAATCGAGCGACAAAGATTGCATTAACTTTTTAGTGCATTCCAGGTCCATAGGATGGATTATCTTCATCCTCTGCAAACTCCTCCTCCAGCTTCCTCTTGTTCCTCCTCCTGTTTACTCTTGCTTGTATTTCTAGACTCTTTACAGCCCTGTCTGCAGCCCGAAGGTGTTCCTTGTCTAAAGCAAGCATTGCTCGTACCATGTTAGAACCTATCTTCATTCCCATATTTCTAAATACCTTTGGCTTTCCAACATTTCTCCTTTTCTTAAAAGCCTTCAGAGGATTTCTAATAACTTTACTTTCACTCATTATTATACTTCAACAAAACAGAGACTCAAGAAACAGAATTAATTACGAATATTTTCGAGATAACGACAGAGTAAATAAACATGAAACAATCGACAATCACACCAGCGATATATATTGAACCATCACAGGTTAGCCACAACACATACTTTATCTCACATCACTAAAATGTACCTGATGAACACGGACGTTAATAATAACACCATTTGACAGCAGTTTAACAGCGCCACAGTGGGTCACGCCCATGTAGAACACATTTCAAAAAAAATTTAAAAATAGTTGTAGTCTCCGGAATTGAATAAATTATATATCTATTAAAAGGTAATAGTCTGAAGATTCAGAAAACGCAAAAAAGTAAAAATTGAACTTTTCATGATTTTGAGCCTTTCCGGAGCCCCTTAAAACATTTCATGCAAACTCGGCTGAAGGCTTCATACTAAAGAATAACGATGTTATGACTTAAGGCAAGACCAAGATTTTAAATTTTTAGTTTCAGAGAGACTGAAACTCAGCTGAAGGCCACATACTAAAGAATGCCAATCTTATAACTTAAGGGCAAGACAGAATTTTGAATTTTTAATTTAAGAGAGATTAAAACTCAGCTAAAGGCCACACACACACCACGCAGAAAACAGTTTTACGGCTTAAGGCCTAAAAGAACGGCCTTGCAATTTAAATAAGCTAAAACTCAGTTGAAGGCCACACACAGTACTTAAAAATAAAAGGAAATCACTATGTAAAACCAGAAGGAGCGGTGCTCAGAAGGTTCCAAGGATCGGACTGGGAAGTAACACTAATGCACTCTTAGATGAGACAGGCAGCCTGACCAACAAGCACTTAATCGGAAGGCAACACAACGAAGGGATGGTTCACGACCGCCCGTCAATCTCATTGATTTCCAACGGTCAGCCCCAACCGCACAGACAGTTGAAAATATCGGCTGATGAAGAGTAAACCAAGATACCAATAACTTCAAACTCGGCCTCATCATGATCAAGGCATCAAACCCCACTGAAGACAAGTTTAAAAGAATGCCAAAATCCGCAAATCACGACTGTGAGGTCACTACGGGAGGCTGCAGATTCTAGGCAACAAAACACGACTTGTTATCACACGGGTCATAGACTGAGAAAACAACAATCAGCAAAAACGAACAAATTGTAACAGTCGAGTTTTAAGAACAGGTAACTAATTACTCATATTGAGGATCCTGCTTCGGAAGAAAGCGAAAGGTCACTCACACAGCTAGTGCCTTCAAATGCGACATTGTGTGCCCGCCGCCAAAAGCCCCAGCCTGGCTTTGCACTGTGGAGACTGCACCGTTGCTCAATTCCAACGAACCAACAAGGTACAACCACATCCCAACTCAGAAATTGGTGTTTGTCGTGAGGATTTAAGACGGTGTCAACTGAGACGACTTTCCGAACAAACGACCGATGGCAGCCTGCCTTCACCAACAGCAGTCCTGGCGAATACTAACACCATACGGACACGACCATTTCTGGCTGGCAACTCATCCCCGACTGATACTAGTGTCAGTGTTCAGCAGACCACATATCACCATCCGATGACCAGGCGACCGACCGACCGATGGCCTTTCGTCTGTGTCGACCACGGTCCTGGTGCGTACTTCCACTGTGCAGACCCACCTGCTACTGACTGCCAACACCGTGCCCGACTGTTGCTCCCACCTGAACTGACTTCCTTCAGGTGGACGACGTCCCAGAGACACTGGCTCGGACCCAACCATGCAGAGGGAACACAACCGACATCTCTGCACAGGAAGAACCCAAATACACGTCGTCGATGAGATGAGCGACCGAATAACCAACCAACAATCATCCCCGCTGGTACTGGTTGTGTGGACCTCACTGGGGCTCCATCCCCCACTGCACTGCTGTTGCATCCCAACCGTACTGGTCCGTCCCCGACTTCACTGCTGGTCCATCTGCAACTGACTCCCAGACACACAACAACCCGGAAATACGATTGGTTGCTCCAGAGATGGTACGACAGTGCACTTATCGATAAACGCTGCTGCTGCCACTCATGAGCAAGTAAGGCAGAAGTTAGTGATGCCATTAAATGGTTTAAGAAAACAACATGGCAGTACTGTAAAAGAAGATGACAAACAATAAATGGCATGAACATGAGCTATGCACGGCTCAACAAGTGAGAATTGTAAATCCTCATTTAGTGCACATTTGTGTGGCTACAACTACAACACCAATAGGATGACTTGCACAGCTCAGCTTGCCCTTTTCTTATAAGATGTCCAGTGAGCCGTGAGTGAAAAGCAAGGGTGTCTATATTTCTAGGTTTCAAGAAAGCATCTGACACAGTATCTCACTCCAGACTGTTAACAATGGCTCGAGAATACAGAATATTTTCTCGGGTATGCAAGTGGCTCCAAGACCTCTTAAGTACTAGTCCAGTCAACGAAGACAAAAAGAGGTTTATTAGGGGGGAAAACTTAGGTAGTCGCCAGATTTTGCATAGTGCAGTGAGGGAATGTCGTGAACAATGTACTGAAAGTCCTGACTGGTGGGTGTGAGAGTTGGGATGTGGTGGCATTTAAAGGTCACTCTTTTATGTTTTTCTCAAATAACTCAAAGAGAAAGTGTTGCCTAGTACAAAATTAAACTGCTTAAAATTTCCTACAAAAAAGACCATATTCACTTTTTCTCTAGGACTAATAGTTTCTGAGTTGAAAGAAACAGGAAAACTGCAGATTATTAAAAATATTTAACTAATGGTATAAAATTCATATTTATCTGTAAATGAAGTGGATTAAAAATGTATGTATGTACCATGTCCAAGTCCAGCAGAGCCATATTGAAGGATAAATTATGTTCTAGGTGTGTAACAGGGTGGAGGAGGGAAACTGGTGTGGTAGAAGTGGTAGGGAAGATAGAGTGTCAGAATGTGTTTACCCACTTCTCTTCTAGCCCACAAACTGAAGGTTGAGCAATGATTTCCCACTCTATCTACCCATCTACATCACAACAAGCAACTGCAGGTTGTTTCACTAAGCTATAATGACCCTCCATAGTTTGCTTATATGAATTGGTGGCAGTGCAGTGTGCATAACTGCCTGGGAGGTGGTTGTTTTCCACAGAGTATGTTATCTCTACATGGAAAGCAGATATGAATTACTATTGACACCAATGCAAATAATGAACCAGGACAGAATTTACGTACATTTCTGCACACTGTTTTACATTACCAGAGGGGAAATTGATTTTTAGTCATCCTGTATGGCAGCTGTAATGTTCCATTGGGGAATGTTACTTCCTCCACCATGAGCACTGCTCGATTTTCAATTTAGAGAGACTATGCCCCCAGCATTTTGTGTCCAGGTCTTATATGATAAAGTAACTTCCTTGAGCACCTGATTATCATAGTTATTTAAGTTTGTTGAATGTCTATGTATTTGCAGTTAAGTGAGCTGTTATGTAAAACACAAACCAAACAAATGGGAACATGAGGTGACGTCAGTGGCGTATGTAGTGTTGAAGGGAAAGGGATTGGTCTGGTATATATGCCACATTGCTGCTTATTTTAAAGCGATGTAATTATGTTTGTCACTTGTTGGTGAATTAATGAAGGACCAGTATATCTTGCAAGATGGGTGTGAATATATCTGATGGAATGGGACTAATTCTGCTCTAGGTTAGAACAGAATCTGCTGTAATGCGTTGCTTGACAACACCTATGTTACCTACTTCTGTTGCAGAGGAAGACAGTTTAAACCTCTGGAACTATTCAGACTTTGGGAAAGTTGAGGCTAAGGCAATGCAATCGATACCCCTCATGCTGTGAAAAGTATTGGTGATAGTGATAGTAGAGACAATGAAATCAACACTGTCAGATACATATTAAAACACATTACACTTGGGGACAGGCTCTTCAGTGTGATAGACAGTTGACAGCTCCAAGTGTTAACTCTTTATAAAATAGCTCACTTAGCAGCTAAAAATAAGTACTTACTTAATAAACAGAAAATAACTCTACTATGTGAAATGAACATGAACTCAGTGAAATTATTTTGTCTACTTACACGAGGTAATTAGACAGAAAATGATGGGGGGGTATAGTCTGTCTGTAAACTACAAATCAACCAGCTTTTGTGATGGAGGAAGTTGCTTTTAGCCAGAAGAACACACAAGCCACCATACTGGATGACTACAAACCATTTTTCCCTCTCACAGTGTAGAACAATGTGGAGGGATTTACATAGCTTTTGTCCATATGCATTACTTATGTTAGTGTTATTAGTAGCTCAGATCTGCATTCCATGTAGAGTTTGGTTAATATGGTGTGCAGCGGAGAATCTGTATAACTTAATGAAACACCCTGTAGTTGATTCTTATGATGTAGTGGCATTGATGATGGGGAATCACCTGCTTGACCTTCATTGTGCAGACCGGTGAAGGAAGAAAGAGCATGAACTTGATCCAGCAAAACCCACCTTCCCTCTTGCTTCTATGCCACAGATCTTCTGCCCTCACTGTTACATCCCCAGAGCACAGTTTATCCCTTGATAGAGCTGTACTGAACTTGGATGTCGTACACACATTTAATATTTGCTTTTAATCCACTTCATTTAAAGATAAATATTAATTTTACACCTTTAAAACAATATCTCCAATAATCTGTCCTTTTCCCATACCCTGCAACATGAAAACAATTAGTCTTAGAAAAAAAAATGAATAGCACTTTTTCTGAAAGAAATTTAATGTAGTTTAACTTTTAACAGGGAAACACTTTCTCTAGTAGCTGTGGTTTTAGAGTTATTCAAGAAGAAAAAAAAAAAAAAGCCTCAAATACCCCCCTCCCCACCCAAATGCTCGCACCCCACCAATCAGAATTTTTATTTTATGTTGTTCATGACATTTCCTCCTAACACTGTGTGAGAATTGGTGACTACATGCATTTGCCCCCTCCAATTTCCTTCATTGACTGGGCTATAAAAGAACCCAGTACACTGTCCTGGATGATGACTGTTCATCAAAGACAAAGGTAGCATTATGAGTGTCCCAGGGAAGAGTGGTAGGACTGCTCTTTCCCTCTGTATACATAAACGGTCCAACACATAGTGTGAGCAACAATCTGTGATTGCTGCAAATGCTATAGTGTACAGAAAATTGTTGTCGTTCAGTGACTGTACAATGATACAGGATGTCTTGGATAGGATTTTTATTTGTTGTGGGGAGTTGCAACTTACTTGAAGTGTAGAAAAATGTAAACTAATGCAGGTAAGTATGAAAAACAATGCCGTAATGTTTGAATACGGTATTTATGGTGTGCTGCTTAAACCAGACCTGGCAATTAAATATATGGGTGAAATGGAACATGCACTTAAGGTTGGTTGTAGGGAAGGCAACTGATTAGTTTTGGTTCATGTGGAGAATTCTTGGAAAGTGTAGCTCATTTATAAAGGAAACCACATACAGAACATCAGTGCAATCCATTCTTGAACACTACTCAAGTGTTTGGGTTCCCCACCTGGTTGGTTTAAACAGACATTGAAATATTTCATGTGTGGTGCTAGATTTCCTATGGTAGGTTTGATCAAATGTAAATGATTATGTAAATGCTCCATGAACTCAAGTGGGAATTCCTGGGGAGATGATGTTTTTGCAAAACACTGTTGAGAAAGTTAAGAGAGCTGGCATTTGTGACAGACCACGGAATGATCCTACTAACACCACCACACATCTTGCGTAAGGTCAGGAAAGATGAGTTGAGAGAAATCGGATCTTGGTGGGAAGCAGCTGATTTCCCCTTGCTACATTTGTGACGGGAAGAGGAAGGAAAACGACTAATGGTGGCATAAGTGACACTCTTCCTGGACCCTGTAGTGGCTTGCAGAGGGTGTAGTTTAGATGTAAATGTAAGCTCACAATTCCATGCATTTGTCTGCCCCGTTAACTGAGTGGTCAGTATGTCTGACTGCCATGCAACAGGCCTGGGTTAAATTCCCAGCAAGATCAGAGATTTTCTCTGCTCAGGGACTGGGTGTTGTTTTGTCCTCATCATTATCAAAGTGCAAGTCACCCAATGTGACACCAGCTGGAAAGACTTGAAACTCGATGGCCGGACTTTCCCAGGTGGGCATGCCTGACTGTCAGTGCCATATGAACATCATCCGGGAATTTGAGTGTAACTTGTTAGGAATCCCGTGTTAGATTTTGTAGTTCAGAGCATTTTTTAAAATTCTCACCCATATTCACATGGGAAGCATTATTAGAATTTCCCTTCAATTACAGTTATTTAGACTCTCTAAAATTCCGACTAGAGTTGGATAACATTGTTGAGAATCAGCTTTTCAGCACTTGCTGCTGAAATTGCTTTTTATTATTATTGTCACATGCTATTGAACTGAGAAAGTAGAAATTTAGTAGTGGAGGACCAAAGAACAAATTTTGTTTAGCACCTTCTAAAATGGGACACCTGTAAAAATAAAAAGTAACCAAACAGATATTTATCCACTGCTGCAAGAGACCCCTTATAATGTGGATTTGGGAAATTTAGAGAAGTCTCTGAAGTCTGAGGCATGCAAATGTTTGTAGTACATGTTGTTGCACCATACAAATATTGGACGGGAGACGGAAATTCTGTTAGAATATTGAAATTGTGTACAGATTTGTTAAAATCCTGTTACATGATTTTGTAATCTCAGTGACTGAAGAAATGTTTTGCCAGTCTGCATTTTTTTGGTATTACAGTATAATGAATTGCTGTACTGCAGCAACTAATGGCTGAGAAAATGTGTTGAAGTGTATCTCTGTTTGGCTTCTTCAGAGAAAAAGATGTACTTGACCTCTCAATGAGGAGGCAGGCTTACAAATAAAGAAGGTGAATAAAGCTGAAAAGACTGTAAGGAGAACAGTGTTCAATGAAGTGCAAATTAAAACTTTGTCAACCAATCATTCTAAAATTTCTAAGAATTTGTGATCTTATGTAAAGTCAAAAATCAGGTATTGAGCCACTCAGTGATCATGTCGTCACTGGAAAGGAAGATAGATAGAAGGCCGAAATATGGAATAGAAACCTGAAATGGCTGATATTGAAATAAGTGATCACAGAATATTAACTCAACTGAAACTGCCAGTGGAAAGGCAAGAGGATCGGATGAGATCGGAGAGATTATGTGAAAGAACTTGCTGCCCTTCAGCAGTAGTTGATCATGTTTATGGGAGCAACAAAGGGTACATAAATGCACAAGATGGCTATACCAACCTAAGAAAATAAATGTGAATGTTGATATCCCACAAAATGTAGGCAGAAAAGTGTTGAAACATCTGCAGTTTGTGTTTGACTCAATCCTCAGTAACTGTGTCAAACTGGGGCTACAGCAGAGCCGATCAATGTCTGTTGCTTTTGTCATTAGCTTGGGCAATGCATTGAAATGGGGCTTAGTGCAGAAGCTGTCAGTCTTCCAACAGCAGTGTCCATCAGATGAGCAAGCTGTGTCAATTGAAACTTAGGAAGTTCGTGTAACAACACAGATTCCTCTCGCTGTGTTGCCACTATGGCAAGGGGGGGGGGAGTGACAAAGAATAACAGATGTAAAAAAAAGACAACCAAAATGATGATTCCCTTAAAACTTAAAGCTCAGAAAAAATAAAAAAATTGTCCCATGACTCCATGTGAGAGAGGATTAGACATAGAACTGGAAAGCAAGGCTGCACTATCACAAAAGAAAATGAAAACCGTTGCAACAACCTGCCTCTGTCATTATTAATTAGTTGTATCCATGAGTGGTGAAACAAGAAATAACAGTAGGCGTGAGTAATCAACAAGGTTTATTCCTCTGCAAGTGAAGACAGAAAAACAGAATAAGACAACACTTTATTAAACAAGCTAGCACTGCCACTGGGACTACGATCAACAAAGTCCGTGGAACAACCCAATGGCTTTAGTGCCAAGTAGTAGAAGTCAATGAGTAATGCAGTTCCAAGCATTGTTGATAGTCCAGATGAGAGAGTTTTGTAAGTGCATACTCATTCAGTCTGTAGTGCAATATTTGTTTTGTTTTTAAAACAAGCATCTGTTCGTTTCATAAGCCAGTCTGTCAATCTCTCAGCTGTTTGCTATTGCACATTTCCAGAGTAGCAAGTTATGTATTTAGCATTTCCTGCATTTTTCTAGTAATATATTTCTCAGATGTCATGTTTAAGAGGTTTCATCTCTTGTTTCTTAACTGTAAGTGTAAATGCAGGCAGTGGTACAGCAGTTCTTCTGAACAGCAAGCTGTACAGAATCATAACATACTGTCGATGGCCATCACACAGTGTCCATTATGGGCGATATAATTATAAGCATCCCTGATGTGGAGAAATAGCTGTAAGTGTTTAAAACAAACAAGTCACCTGGTCTGGGTGGAATCCCAGTTCGGTTCTACAAAGAGTATTCTACAGCATTGGCCTCTTACTTAGCTTGCATGTATTGTGAATCTCTCACCCAGCACAAAGTCCCAGAAGACTAGAAAAAGGGTGTGTGACTCCAGTACATAAGAAGAGTAAGAGAATGGACTCCCAAAATTACCTGATAATATCCATAGCATAGGTTTGCTGCAGAATTTGTCAACATATTTTGAGTTCAAATATAATAAATTTCCTTGAGACAAAAACTTCTGTCCATGAATCAGCACAGTTTTAGAAAGCATCACTTGTGCGAAACCCAGCTTTCCCATTTCTCACATGATGTACTGTGAACTATGGATGAAAAGTAACAGATAGATTCAACAATTCTAAGTTTCCAAAAAGCATTTGATGTGCCCCACTGCAGACTTAACAAATGTATGAAAAATTGGAATAGGTTCTCAGATATGTGAGTGGCTCAAAGACTTCTTAAGTAATGGAACCCAGTACATTGTTCTATGTGGTTCATCAGAGACAAGGACGTCGTCATAAGTGCCCAGGGAAATGTGATAGGACCACTATTATTATTATTATTATTATTATTATTATTGTTATTATTATTATTATATCCCTGCAATAAACTGTATGTATGCGCCCTGTTGCAAGGTGCTATTATTCAAAATTTTACTGATTCCTGATTTTAGGCAGAAGTGCTCAAATCACTGGATCCCTTATTTGAGGACTTCATTTGCGTATTTGAAGCACAAGAATTGTTTGACAGCGCGGTGTTGGAAATGCCATCACCTATGGTGGTCACTTGTGACACCTGTCAGTCTTCTTTTCTGTTGAACACTGTAAACAAGCTAACACACACACACACACACACACACACACACACACACACACACACACACACACACACACACTCTTTATAATTAAAGTTAAACTTTCAAAACGTTGTTGAAGTAACACCACTGGTCACTATGATGTCAAATTGCAACAGAATATTATCTGAGGAGGAGGAAAAAGTATGGCAAAAGGAAAAAAAAGTGTGAAAATTGATCAGTAGCTGGTGCTGTTGTGTCAGAATATGTAAATGAAAACACCTGTCATGTGCACGATCCATTGAAGTTGGTATAAACATGATGGGTACATGGCTTTTCCTCCTTTCGTGTCTGCGACATTTGCCATGACTGTCTCAATGCAGGATCATGCTCTGCTTGTAAAGCTGTATTACAAGAATGATGACTGTACACATGTCGCTCTGCAGATACTGAAGGGTTTGAAAAAAGGCATTGGTCCGATGGCTGGTGTGGGTCTGGAGAAAATGATTCAGAAATCCAAAAAGATGGATACTTTTGGTGTGCAACTAGGTAGAGGGTGGAAACGAATTGGTTTGATGTCAGTGGAAGCAGTGGCCACAGCATTGCAGGAGGATACGAGTGGAGGTGTGCAAATGTGTAGTGCACAGAGACTTGCCCGAACATTGGACATACCCATGAGCACAGTGCGTAAAATCCTACGACTCATCCTTCTTTGTTACCCATTCAAAATTAACTATGTGCACGAGTTGCTTCCTGTTGACTTGCCAGCAAAAGAGACCTATGCTTTAGAATTCCTTGCTCGCATGAAAATGGACAATGATTTGCCTTGGAAGATTTTGTGGACAGACAAAGCCAATTTGCATCTGACAGGATATGTCAATACACAGAATCGTCGAATATGGGCAACGGAAAACCCACACGCATATCAACCAGTACCACATCATCTTGAAAAGGTCACTGTGTGGCGCGGGCTCACGGCGTCATTTATCATAGGACCATATTTTTTCAAAGAGGCAGGTACTTCCGATCCCGTCACCTGTACTGTCACTGGTAAGCGCTATGAGTGTCTTTTACCCAACCACATCCCACATCATTCCAGCTCTGCAACAGTGTGGATGGGGTCATTTTTATGCAAGATGGTGCACCTCCACACTTTACAAATCCAGTTAAGCAGCTGCTGAAGCACCATTTCAGAAATGCTAGAATTATCAGCCACCATTTCCCTACAGCCTCGCTGTATCGATCACCTGACCTTAATACGTGTGACTTCTGGCTGAGGGGCTATCTGAAAGATGTTGTGTTCAGTATTCCAGTTGCAAACTTAGGTGCACTGAAGGCACACATTGCGCAACACATTCTGAATGTGACCCTGGAAACAATTTCGATCAGTTGTGAAAAATGCTGTTTCTCGATTTCAACTTGTTGCAGAAAACGATGGACAGCGTATTGAACATGTTTTGCACCAGTCACATGGAAATGAATAATACGATTTTATTTTGGTTGAGGTTTTTCATGCAGTTTTTGGCCTCAGGACAGTTAAAAACTGATTTTTGCCATCCAATGTGATATGACCTTGCTGTGGTGGATGGGCTTAGGTAACTAACAGTATCACACCTGTACACCCATCCACTATGAGTAGTACAGTTTATTTAATGTCAGATTACGCCTTAGGCATTGTTCTATGATTCATTTGTCATTTATAGTCGCCCACTATTAAATTATGATGCTTACAATGCCATCTATTGCTTAAATTTGTAACGATTTACATTTCTTCAGCCATACATTTTCCACCTTCTCCGATAATATTCCGCAGCAATTTGACGTCATTCTGACTAGTGGTGGTATTTCTACAGTGCTTAGAAAGTTTAGCTTTAATTATAATCACCCTGTACATAAATGATCAGACAGTGTGGGGAGTTATCTGTGGTTGTTTGCTGATGTTGGTGTTCTCTACAGGAGGGTGTCAAAGTTGATATTCAGATACAGGATGACTTGGACAAAATTTCTAATTGGTGTGTTGAATGGTAGCTTGCTCTAAATGTAGAAAAATGTAAGTTAATGCAGATGAGAAGGAGAAACAAACTTGTAATGTTCAAATACAGAATTAGTAGTATACTGCTTGATACAGTCGCATCGGTTAAATATGTGGGCATTATGTTGCAAAACGATAAGAAATGGAACAGTCACGTGAGGATTGTGGGAGGCAAGGTGAATGGCTGACTACGGTTTATTGGAAGAGTTTTGGGAATGTGTGGTTCATCCATAAAGGAACTGTGCGTAGGATGGTAGTGCAACCTAATCTTCCATGCTTCTCGAGTGTTTGAGAGCCGTACGAAGTTGGATTAAAGGAACACATTGAGGCAATTCAGAAGCGGGCTGCAAAATTTGTTGCAAGTGTGTTCAAACAACACACAAGTATTGAGGAGAAGCGTCAGGAACTCGAATGGGATACCCTGAAGGAAATGTGACTTTCTTTTCGGGGAACATTGTAAGAACTACAGAGGTAAGGTATGAGAGATCTGGGTTTGTACGGAGGAATATAGAGAGTCATATATCCTTTGCTGAATTTGTGAGTGGAACGGGAAAGGAAATTACTCGGCGTAAAAGGTACCCTCCACTCCACAACATACAGTGGCTTGCAGAGTATCTATATAAATGTAGTATGAATTTTGTCAGTTAAAATTTGTCAGTGGTAATAATGTTCGAAAGTATTAAGATGAATTTCACTTCTTGATTGAAACAGGTGTTCGTTTTGTGTATATCTTGTTGCCAACCTTACCTGAACTTCATATAATATGCAGCATGTTGTGTGTCAGCCTAAAAAGTGTTATGTGGCCATTGTAATTATAAAAGCAAAACCAGGTGTCACATTTAACACAGATTGGTTGTAGATAGTTGTGAATGTCAAGTGGGCAAAACCTGGGGATCGTATGACGAAAGGAAGTTGGCACCTGTTAATGCTGAATTTCTGAAAATACATCCAAAATTACTCCATGGAAAGGTACTCAGTGTGAATATTCTTTTGAAAAGCTGCAAATGTTGAATTACCAACTGTATTAAAAAAATGCAAAATTTTGTTAAAAATCAGTATTATTTTAATGGTGCTTCTTGTTTTGCTGAAACTGTGAAAATGAGTTACTACACATACATAGTTGTGATTTCATCTCTTTAAATCAGAAATGATTCCAAAGTGAAAATACTTATTTTAAAAAATTGTATGTTGATGCTCCTCAGGTTATCATATTTCATGAATTGGACACTTTTCCTACTGTAGGATTAATTTATGTTACAACATCCAGCCAATCATAACACTGAAAAACATCTTCCTACAGCATATTAGAGTCACGTGGCCTCTGCCACCCATGTATTTTGTGTTCTTACGAATTAACTATTTTTCCACTATTAGATATATTAATTCATTACTCTGAAGTGATTTTACAAACCTTCTTAGATACTGATATGTTTTCATATATTTTGATAGCTAATATGTCTATTATAAATATATCTGCTGGGTCATTCCATGTCAATTCAACCAATTTGAGAAAGTGTTCCAGGTGATAGTCTCAGATTTGGCTGAAATTTAGCACACTATTGCTACCAAGTGTGGAACACTCGTGTACAAAATTTTAAGTTCCCCTGCCAATTAGTTCCAGAATTATGCCTTGCAATAACATGTTGAAATTTTGCCACATATTATATTATGTTCTACTTACGCAGTGTTTGAAATTTGGCTTGGATACCACTTGTCTCTTTTGTGTTACCACACTTCGAAAATCCATGTTTTTCAGGTAATTTTTCAAAAAACTCAGTTTTTGTGACTGATATGGGCAAGATGAGTTCTGTGTGTGTTTAGGCCACATTAAGCTTACCACAAAAAAATTTATACCCTTTTTGAGTGAATTATATTTGGCATAGAGGGTACCTACAATATGTACCTTTTAACGTATTACAATTTTTTTAATCAAATTTTGGAATTATTTATCTTCCCTCAGAAATATGTTGTTGGTGTTTTGATTCATAGAGTGTGTTCTCTAAATGGATGTTACTGGGTTGTAAAAATTTCACTGGACTGTGTGGAATAATTCCAAAGTTATTAAGACCTAAAGTTGGGCCTGAAGATAGATTGCCAGATGCGGGTTGCAATTTTCGGGTCGCACCACCTTCTTTCACAAGTCGTATTTCTGGAACTAATCGGCAGGGGAAACCAATACCTTGTACATGAGTGTTCCACACATGGTAGAATTAGTGTACTGAATTTCAGTCATATCTGAGACTATGAGCTGGAGCACCTGGTTGAACTGACATGGAATGACGCTGTTATAAATCTGACTCTTCAGTATGAGATATTTTTCATAAAGTTACACATTACATTTCTTTCACAAAATTTGCTACTTATATTGTGCTTCGACAATTACCCACATGTATTTAGTAATTATTCACCTAAGATAATTATGTACATTGTTTTTATATTAAAGAAATCATGTTATTGCTTACAAGGGAACCTCCCCATCGCACCCCCCTCAGATTTAGTTATAAGTTGGCAGAGTGGATAGGCCTTGAAAAACTGAACACAGATAAATCGACAAAACAGGAAGCAGTTGTGTGGAACTATGAAAAAATAAGCGAAATATACAAACTGAGTAGTCCATGTGCAAGATATGCAACTTCAAGGGTCATGCGCGGTCAGGAGTGCCATGGTCCTGTGGTTAGCATGAGCAGCTGCGGAACGAGAGGTCCTTGGTTCAAGTCTTCCCTTGAGTGAAAATTTTAATTTTTTGTTTTCAGACAATTATTATCAGTCCATCCGATGCGATCATTTTTTTGGGAGTGACAATCACGTCCACAAGAAAACCTAAATCGGGCAAGGTAGAAGAATCTTTTTACCCAATCGCCAAGTGTACAAGTTAGGTGGGTCGACAACATATTAGTGTCATGTGACGCACATACCGTCACCAGTATCGTATAGAATATATCAGACGTGTTTTCCTGTGGATGAATCGGTTGACCTATGACCTTGCGATCAAATGTTTTCGGTTCCCATTGGAGAGGCACGTCCTTTCGTCTACTAATCGCATGGTTTTGTGGTATGGTCGCAAAACACAGACACTAAACTTATTACAGTGAACAGAGACGTCAATGAATGAACGGACAGATCATAACTTTGCGAAAATAAAGAATGTAAATATTTCACTCAAGGGAGGACTTGAACCAAGGACCTCTCGTTCCTCAGCCGCTCACGCTAACCATGGGACCACGGCGCTCCTGAACTCTCATTCTCCTTGTTGTTGCCTATGTTGCGGAAGGACTACTCAGTTTGTATATTTTGCTTATTTTTTTCATAGTTCCACACAGCTTCTTCCTGTTTTCTCGATTGATCTGTGTTCAGTTTTTCAAGGCCTATCCACTGTTCCAACTTATAACTAAATCTGAGGGGGGTGCGATGGGGAGGTTCCCTTGTTAGAACAGTGAACTGCCTCATACTTGCCTACTTTTACTTAACATTTCACGCTTGTGAAAAAGAACTTTTGAGATCTAGGAAAACCTATTGGTATCACATAACGTTAGACATCTACTCAAATACATATTAAAATGCTAAACTTTTGAAAAGGGAAATTTTTGATCAAGAACTATCCAAGGATCAAGTGCTTTATGAAATCTTTGGTACAGACACTGCCGTAAATCCTAGCTGCAACAATTGCATTCCAGTGTACACATGATAGTAATAGAAAGATTCCTGGATGCAAGCTGTTACACAGAAATTCACACTGTGCAAAAAATGAAACAAAATACATTACATAAATGTGAATTTAGAGCAAAAAAGAGATTGTTAGAAAAGACTTCAAGTACTGTTACATGCCAGTTAGCACCTAGAAGACAGAATATGTATGGAGCATGAAAGTGAAGTAAATGACTTTTTCATTTCTGGTGCAGAGCAACACTGACTTTCTGGTGTGTGACTGACTCATAAAGAAAGAAGAGGATACAAAAGATCAAAAGGTAGTCCATGAACCTGAAGACAGACTTAACTGAGGGCTATAATGTGGTATTGTTCAGTGGGAACTGGCTGTGCTATGAAGGAAGTGATTTGTTGTTGTTGTTGCACTGTTATCTTCCATTTGAAAACTAGTATGAAGCAGCAATCAATGCTATTTGTGGTATACAACACAAATGAACACTTGTTTTTGCGATATTTTTGACGGCACAATGTAAATTGTGAAACTGCCCACAGGCGATACGAGGTCAGTAGTGTAACAATGCCCAAATCCAAAGGCTGCACAATAAATAACAGTTAATAGCACGGCATAGACTGAGGCTGGGAGATTCACTTTGCTTAGATGTAGACAAGTGTAGACATCACTGATTGTGGTGCTAGTTGTGAGTCAGAGCACGCAGCCAATGTTGTAGACTCATGCTGGAGGCCAATGGTGGAGCCTCCGGTGTCAGTCCCTGCATCTGCAGCTAGCGAGCCTTAGCTCAGTGCATCAAGTAACATCTGTGGTATGCCAGCATAGCCTGTTGCATGTGCAGCCAGTGAATCGTACAGATATGGAGTGATGCAGATGGCGAAAGGTAGTGATAACTGTTGGGCTACCATACTCCTCCCTTTCGGGGGGGGGGGGGGGGGGGGGGTGTAGAGCGGCAGCTCTCCTGTGGCTGGGCCCATGCAGAGTGAAGAATGAGATGTGCAACCTCTGTCTCTTCGGCAGCCCCCATGGCTCCAGCTCCACGAGCCTCCCAATCTGTGGACACTCTGACGTAGGGCTGAATGTGGCCTAACTGGGGGTGGCTGCCCCAAGTGGGAAATGGTGGGAACAAGGGTGAAATGGTGGATTCTGGAGGTGAAATCGTAATGATGTCTGGGCTCCACAGTGGTGGACGCTCTGCTGGTGCACCCTGCAGGGGTATACCCAGCTGCAGTAGCTTGATCCAAAGCATTGGTCTGCCCAGGGGTGGGGAAGCCACTGGCGAGGCCAGGCTCTCCCCCTGTAGTTGTTGTCGCCTGGAACAAATAACTGTGGAATTAGAGGGGTTGGATGGAGAAGGATGGGGGGCCTCAAGGATAACCTCTAGTTCAGCTGGAGTACAGGAAAATAGGGCGTTGTGGAAGGAATTGGGGGGGGGGGGAGCAACAGACTGGGGGGCATAGTTGCATAGCCAGAGCTGGTTTTGGTGTCAAGTGATGGTTGTGTCTCTGGTATGGAGTGTAAAAACCAGTTACACCCATAGCTGATGATCGGTGCTGGGAGCCCACTGATGTTGGTGGCTGAATCCCAAGGCCCACACACGATTCATGCTGGAACCTTGAAGAGGGGGGAGAAATGATGTTCATATCCATATAAGAGCTCCAACAGTTTCTTGTCACCAAATGACATTGCCCTACACAATTTACAAAAATGTCAAGACGACTACTGTGGACATAACTTGAATGTACTTCATCTGCTGTTTGAATGTCCAAATGTACCTCTCTGTCTCTCCATTTGATTGGGAGTGAAAAGGAGGCAACCAGATGTGCTTCACTCTATTCTTAAGTGCAGAAATGCTCAAAGACTAGACTGTTGTCTGTCAGTAATGTCTGCAGTAGATCCTCAGTGGCGAAAATCTTAAAAAGAGTGTTGACACTGTGTATTCCAACATGATTGTACAGCAATTAGCATATATGAGAACCTGGAAAAAAAGTCAATGACGTGAGCTACGTCGTATTCTTGAATGGGCATGAATGTTCGAGGTATACTACTTCCTGAAGTTTGGCAGTGGCTAGCCAAAGTTAAAAAAAATCCTTGTGTGTGGCCACTTGCTGTTTTGCACATTTGGTGTATTGACAGGTGGGTTTCACTGTCTTGGTCAGTACCTGACCACTAAGCCTAGTGCTGTGTGAGCAGCTTGGTCTTGGAAGCATCCCAATGCCCCTGATGCAGCAACTGTTAAATCTGTTGTCATAAGACTGGTGGAATTGAGTGTGCAGTGTGTGTGCAGTCATCTATAAGTTATGGCTCATGTCGGCATAGTGAGTCTCAAGCAAAGGATTCTTCTACTCTGTGATTGTCTGGGCTGCAGATTTATCGACCTGCATTATCGGTTGGGGATTTGTAGGACTCCCCTTGATAAGTCAGGGGTACAGTACACAAAGGAAGCAGCTACTCGGGTAGCAGAGTACTTGCGGAATGCACATGAAAGTGTTTTAGGCAAGAAGCTAGTTTGAGGTACTCCAGTGAACACTCATTAGTCGATAAGCAGCAAGGGAAGTCAGAGAAAAAACACTTAGACTGTCAAAATTTTATCAGTAAATTGTTGCAGTATTTGTAACAATGTTCCCAAATTTAATGCCCTCCAGGAAATCTCTTGCACTCAAATTATTGTTGGGACCAAGATCTGGCTGAAACCTGAAGTGGAGAGCTCTGGGGTATGTAGCAAGTCATGGAATATACATCACAAAGATGTTGGCATGTGCAGAAAGGTTAATTGCATTGATACCTGCACCCTTATTCTGGCTTTTGCAGGAGATATTGTCCCAGAGAAGGTAAAGGTTATTTGTTATCAGTGTGGCGTGAAGTTGTATGTCCTGCCACCCATGAGGTGCTTTCAGTTCTTATGTTGGTGCCTGTCTTCTCGACATATGGTGGACCTTCTATGCAGTGAATGTGGACACAC
Organism: Schistocerca nitens; assembly: GCF_023898315.1. Lineage (NCBI taxonomy): Eukaryota > Metazoa > Arthropoda > Insecta > Orthoptera > Acrididae > Schistocerca > Schistocerca nitens. Next base: position 16,327,476 of record NC_064624.1, on the reverse strand, counting down.
ACTCCATGAGGGGAGCCCCTGTATTCCCTCACCTGTGTGTGTGTTAATTGTCACACCACCACTCTCCATGCTCACCCAGTTGTCCGGCTCATAAGAAAGAAAAGGAAATCCAGAAGTATAAGTCCCTTGATCATTAATCTTACACTGAGGCTCATCAAAAATAGGACGTGACTTTACCGTGTGTCCATCCTTTCCCCCTCCTCCCTCTCACTTACCCAGTCCCATCTCTCTCCCTCCTCTCCCCCTCCCTGTGGTTCCCATGTCATTGTCCATCAGTGCCCGCAGGTGATAGGGGTGCTTTCTGAAGCTGCTCCCCCCCCCCCCCCCCCTCAGCATCTCTCAGGCTGGAGGCCTGTTGTGACAACTCGGCTCCAGGACACACAGTCTGTGCGCCCCAAAGTTGCATGCTCTCTTTCAATCCCAGATCTTGCAGAAGCTTGCTCTCCCTCTGTGCCCTGCCTTCCTCAACCTATGAAAGAGAAAAAGAAGAATGTAAGTCCCAGGACAAGGCCCCCCGGTGCCCCCACGGGTGCCATCTCCCCCCCCCCCCTCCACCCGCACCCTGAATCTGACCTCTTATTTATGGATGTCACCTCGTCCTCCTTGGTGATAGATGGTGATCCATTGGTGAGGTTGGCTGCAGTCTGTTTGCTTCCCGTTTGGATACCAGCTCTGTGCTTGTTCAATGGAACTGTAATGGATACTACTATCATCTCCTAGAATTGTAATCTTTTATTGCCTTTTACTTGGCAGCTTGTGTCGTGCTCCAGGAATCTCATTTTACTGATGCTCCCATACCAAACTTTCGTGGGTTCTGAGCTTTCTGTTGGAACCAGGTCGGCTCTTTGAGGGCTTCTGGTGGCGATTGCATGTTGGTTCGTATGGATAATGTTTCTGTGTGGATTCCACTTTGTACCACATGGGAAGCAATTGCTTTCCGGGTCCACTTGGACTCTGCAGTCACGATTTGCAATCTGTACCTCCCTCCTGACAGACCACCTACATCTGCTGCCCTAACTGTCCTCCAGGAGCTCCCTCCCCCTCCATCCCTTCCTCCTCCTTGGGAATTTTTGACCAGTTTCTTGTGACCACAACCTGTGCCTTTTTATGATGGTTTCCTTACTTATTTTAGTGCCGCATATCGCACTTTTTCTGCCATTGGTCTTTCAGTCCCTTCCCCTCCCCTTCTTCCTTTTGTACATTGATCACCACATGATGACATCTGTGATAGTGACTACTTCCTATCGATTCTCTGTCAGGTTGCATTAATGAAGTCATCTGTGATCTGGGAAATATGACAATCTGTGGTGCCGCATTGCCGTTCACCTTCAGCCAGTTCCATGGTGGAGCACGGCCATTGCTACTGCTATCCGTGATCATCATCGCACCTTGCAACATCTTAAGTGGGATCCATCCTCCACCAGCCTTATTACCTTTACCTTTAAATCACTTCATGCCAAAGCCCTTTACTTAATTAAGCAGAGTGCATGGTTGTGCTGGGAAAGCTTTGTCTTCTCTCTAGGTTCTTGCGTCTCTTCGTCACGGGTGTGGGCTACACTTCACAACTTGTAAGGTTGTCAGTGGTAGTGTTCCAGTCCAGGCCTTGCTCTTCCAGGTGGCCTTTATACAGATCTGCCAGATCTCGCAGAACACCTCACAACCCATTTTGCGATGACATTGGCTTCAGCCTCTCACCTAGCCCCATTTCTCCTCTGGAAATAGCGGGCTGACACTTTCCTCTTACGTTTTACCCATTGTCAGGTGGAGCCGTACAGTAAACCGTTTACTGAATGGGAGCTTCTTCTGGCACTCTTATCTTGTCACAATTCAGTTCCTGGCCCTGATTCTTTCCATAACGACTTGTTTCAACACCTCAACCCTTCACAACAACAATGTCTCTTCCTGTTGTTTTACTGTATTTAGCTCCCAGGCATTTTCTCATCTCAATGGAGAGATAGTATTGTGGTTCGTGTCCTTAAGCCTGACAAGGGTCTGTCATCTCGTAATAGTTATCAGCCAATCAGCCCTCAATGTCACCTACAAATTACTAGAACAGATAGTGGCTTGTCGACTCAGTTGGGTTCTTGAATCTCGGGACCTTTTATCTCCTTACCAGTGCAACTGTTTGGGGGGGTTGGTCTTGACTGATCATCTGTTTTGATTGGAAACCCCAGTTCAGCAGGTCTTTTCTCAGCACTGCTATCTTATTGTAGTTTTCTTCGATCTTTGTAAGGCCTGTGACACAGCTTGGTGACATCAAATCGTCCTTATGCCCTCTTACCTTGTCACAATTCAGTTCCTGTCCCTGATTCCATCCATAACGACTTGTTTCAACATATCAACCCTTCACAACAACAGTACAACAGTGGGGTCTGTGCGCTCCCCCCCCCCCCCCCCCTCCTCCTCCTGATTTTTAGACACCAGTTCCTATCCCAATGGTCATTCAGAGTCTGGACTGGCACTGTTCTCCATGAACGCAGGAGGATGGTGTTCCACAGGGCTCCATAATATGTGTGCTTCTTTTTCTCATTGCTATTACTGTTGTGGCCTCTGCCAGACTGAGTGTCACCACTGATCTTTACTTGGATGATTTCTGTATTTGGGCTAGCTCCCACTTGGTGGCCTCTGTGGTACAGTAGCTCCAGGGTGCAATCCAGCATGCTTACACACACACACACACACACACACACACACACACTGTGCACGGTTTTCAGTTCTCTCCTCTTAATTTGAGGGTGGTGCACTTCTGTCATGATCCTATGGCGCATCCTGATCCAGAGCTCTACCTTGGCATCCAGCACCTGACCGTGCTCCCCCAGTTCTGTTCTTTTAGTCTTCTTTTCGACAACGAGCTTACTTGGTTGCCCCATATCTGTCACCTGGCTGTTTTTGTAAACTCATTGTCCTTTGCTTCCTTGCCCACACATCTTGGTGTGCAGATCGTTTAGCCATTCTCTGCCTTTACTGGGCATTAGTTCTGTCTTTTTTGGACCATGGCTGTCAAGTTTGAGTCAGCTGACCCTCCTATACTGCTCCTCTTGGACCCAGTTTACCATTGTGGTATGCGTTTGGTCACCAGTGCCTTTTATGCTAGTCCTGTCGATTGTCTTCTGGTGGACACTGGGATCCCTCCCCTTTCAATTCAGTGGTCCCAGCTCCTAGTTTCCTGTGACATCACTATCTGGCTCTTCTGCTGCTCACCCCTTCTATTCTATTCTTTTTGCAGCTTCGGGCTGTTGCTCTCTCACTGCCCACTCTTGAGTGCCTTTACTGGTTGGGCTCTGCCTCTCCTGTCTCTGCTGTGACTTCCATCTCCCCTCCTTGTCCTCTTCCCCACATTCTCTCCAGGCCACTCCCCCTTGGTTAGTTCCTCGGCCCCGGCTTTGGATGGATCTCTTCTGGGCGGTGAAGCCTCCATTGTTCCAATAGTGTTCTATTGTTTGTTCCGAATGCTCTTATGTGAGTTCCAGAATGCCATTGTTTTTTACACTGAAGGCTCTAAATCTGCCGATTGTGTGGGATATGCCTTTACATCTTCTGTTCACATGGAACACCATCTATTGCCTGCCACATGTGGGGTGTTTACTGCAGAATCGATGGACATCTATTAGGCCCTTTGCTCCATTAAACAGCTATCAGTTCCATGAGTTTTGTTATGTACGGACTCAGTGAGTGGCCTTCAGCCTATTGCTACCCTGTGGTCTCTGCCATCCACAACCTTCTTGCTTATCTTGGTGATGCTGCTGGTTTGATTGATTTCCTTTGGGTTCATTTTTATGTAGGTATCTCAGGTAATGAACTTGCTGATCATCTGGTTGGAGGCAGCCACGTGCCCTCCTCCTTCGCCACGCAGAGTGGCCATGCCATTTGAGGTGTCATGCCACGGACTGCATGGCTTCTCCCGCCGGAGGTTCGAGTCCTCCCTCAGGCGCATGTGTGTGTGTGTGTGGGGGGGGGGGGGGGGTGGGGGGTTTGCATAAGATAGTTTAAGAAGTATGTAAGTCTAGGGAACAATGACCTCAGCATTTTGGTGCCTTAGGAATTCAAACATATTTATTTACCCCTTTCTTCCCTCCCTCCCCCCCCCCCCACACCCATTTTCCATGTCGCCTCTGAGGGCAAATTTGTGGCTTTATATAAAATCTCATTTTGCTCAATCATTGGCTGATTCTTGGGAGGCTATCTCCCTGTCTAATAAACTTCATGCAGTCAAGGAGACGCCAGCCATGTAGCATTCTTCCCTCTGCCTCCCCCTGTGGGAATCTACCATCCTTGGCCATCTTCCTGTTGGCCATACTAGGGTGACCCATGGTTTTTTACTCCGCACTGGCCCCTTATTCAGCTTGCATTGATCACATTTCTCTCACCCAGTGCAAAGTCCCAAGCAACTGAAATAGAACACAGACGACACCTGTGTATAAGAAGGGCAAAATAACACACATGAAATTACAGGCCAATATCCTTAACATTGGTTTGCTGCAGAATTGTTGAACATGTTCTCAGTTCGAATATAATAAATTTTCTTGAGACTGAGACGCTTACATCCATGAATGAGCATGATTTTAGAAATCGTCACCTGGGCGAAGCTCAGCTTGCCCTTTTCTCACATGATATTCTGCAAACTGTGGATGAAGGACAACAGGCAATTCCATTTCTAAATTTCCAGAAAGCGTTTGAGACAGTGCCCCGTTGCAGGCTGTTGATCAAGGGATAAGCATATGGAATAGCTTCACAGATACTTGAGTGGCACAAAGACTTATTAAGTTACATTACCCAGGATGTTGTCTTCGATGATGAGTGTGTGTCAGAGACAAGGGTATTGCCATGAGTGCCCCAGGGAAGTGTGATAGAACTGCTGTTCTTGTTTATATACATAAAAGATTTGGCAGACAGGGTGGACTGTGGTTGTTTGGCGATGATGCTTTGGTGTACGGTAAGGTGTTGAAGTTGAGTGACTGTAGGAGGGTACAAGATGACTTGGACAAAATTTCTAGTTGGTGTTTTGAATGGCAGCTACCTCTAAATGTAGAAAAATTTAGGTTGAAGCAGATGGGTAGGAAAAACAAACCCATAATGTTCGAATAGAGCATTAGTAATGTTCTGCTGGACCCAGTCACATCGTTTAACTATCCGGGTGTAATGTCGCAAAGCGATATGAAATGGAATGAGCATATGAAGATTTATGGTAGGAAAGGTGAATGGTGGACTTCGATTTATTGGAAGAATTCTAGGAAAGTGTGGTTCATCTGTAAAGGAGATGGTATATAGGACACTAGTGTGACCTATTCTTGAGTACTGTTATAATGTTTGGAATCTATACCAGGTCAGATTAAAGGAAGACAGAAAAGCAATTCAGAGGCGTTCTGCTTTCCCTCATTCTGTTTGCGAGTGGAACAGGAAAGGAAATGGCTAGTAGTGGTATGGGGTACCCTCTGCCACATATCTTAAGGTGGACTGCGGAGTATCGATGTAGGTCTGGATGTTGATCAACACACAGTGTAGTATGGACTGTGGTCAACAATCAGCTAGAAGCAAATGATGCCATGGCCAATAGTAATACCAAAAAGGAGTAGATTGTTGCCTGAGTGGTCACTCCATCTACACTTTCAAGATGGTGCTACGAACTTCTTTAACAATGGCATCTGCATCTGTGGCAGCACTGATGTGGGCTTCCATAATGGGGAAAGTTGTTGTGGTTTGTCATTCAGGTGGAAGCAAAGAATTTCCTGTTGATCAAACATGTACTCCAGACCCATGGTAGTTGGGAAAGTGAATCCATATTTATACACTGGAATGTTTTTCTGAAGTGGATTTCATAGGTGTATCTTGAGAGGAATAATGCCCAACTCTGGAGCCAATGAGCAGTATGACCTGGGAAATGAACATTTGAGTTGAACAGTGAGATCAGCGGCTTATGGTCTGTTACCAGGTAGAACTTTGTTCCATAAAGAGAGAAATGAAATATATTCAAAGTGAATATAGTAACTAGTCCATCCTTTTCAATTTGAGTGTATTTCATTTCTGCTGAGGTGAGGGTTTGTGAAATGTAAGTGATGTGGTGCTCTGAACTGGCAGCTTCTTGGTGATTGAAGACAGCCCCCACTCTGTTGTCTGATGCATCCACTGCCACCACTATCTGCTTCCTGGGTTGGAACATTGCTAAACAAGGAGCTGAGAGTAGGCACAGTTTGAGTTCCTGGAACTCCCTTTCACATGTGACCGGCCACATGAAAACTTCCAGCTTCTTACACAAGTGATGTAATGGATAAGCTGTCAGAGATGCCACTGGAATGCATTTTCCATAATATGTAATTTTTTCAATAAAGGTCAGGAGTTGCTTGAGGTTCACCGGCTGAGGCATAAATGCAGTCACTTGGACGTTTTTCTGCATTCACTTGGACGTGTTTCTGCATTGGCAACATACCTGCTGAGAAAGGATGTGGCCCAAATACTCCAGTGAAGACTGTGAAAATTCTTATTTGCTGAGATTTCACTTTAATCCTGCCTCCTGCAAAACAAAACAAAAAAATGTAACTGCAGATTCACTAAATGTTACTTGGTGGCATTTCAAAAATGTCATCCAATTAGTTAATGCAATCTGGCACATTGTGAAGCAACTGTTCCAGGAACCTCTGGAAAATTGCTGGGCCACCAGAGACCCTGATTGCAAACGACTTATATTTGTATAAATCATGCGGTGTACTAATCATCAATATCTTCTGGGAACATTCATGTGATGGGAGCTGTAAGTACACCTTGGTGAGGTCAGTTTAGGAGTAGTAGTGTCCACCCACCAGCTTTGCATACAGTTCCTCTGGCTTTGGAATGGGTTGTGTGTCAACATCAGCTTGAGCAGTCACTGTGAACTTGAAGTCCCTGCACAGTCTGAGTTTACCGTATGGTTTCCTGATGACAGCCAGGAGAGTAGCCCACGATCACATCCAATCCCTGCAGCCTGTCTAATTCAGCCTTGACTGGTCCCAGAGAACCAGTGCTACAGACCGAGAACGAAAAAAGCTAGACTGTGCTGTATGTTTCAGTGAAATGTGAACTTCAGAATTCTTCACTTTTCCTAGAACAGAAGAAAAAGCATTGCGGAATTTGGTGCAGAGCATGTCTAGTTGTGGATAAGGAACATTCTCGGAGGCCAGGTTTACTATGTTATTGAAGGAAAATCCAAAAGACATAAATGTGTCCAGATTGAGAAAGTTCACTATCAGCACTGTTTATGACTAATAAAATTATATCCCTGGTTATATTTTTGTAAATGGCTTCTGTGATAAATTGACCTTTTAATGGACTATGTTGCTTGTTGTAATTTACCAACTGTTGAACTAATGGAGTAAGTACACATATCACTAACTGCAAATATGTTTGAAAATTTGAGACAGGTGGTGGCCCCTATATTGACTTGAAAGTTGACTGTCTTGCCAGCCACCCACAGTGAAATGAGCAGTTTATTGGAGGAACATCCGAGAGTGGGTGGTGCAGAATGTGTAACATTAACGTCCATTTCACCTTGTGATTGTGAGATACGAATATCCACCCAACCAATATTCATTTCTAGGATGCTTATGAAAACAGTTTGGGCAGGCTGGTGCAACCTGGGTGGCAGAGGGACACATGTGGTATTGTTTTTATACTGCCATGATATCGCCTTGGCTGCTGAATACTTCATGTGTTTGGGTTCACTGTTCACCATGGCAGTGTCCACCCAGGAATCTTAAGTGATGGCCAATTGTTTCTGTGACTTCATAGGGCTGTGCTGAACACATCATCTCATCAAACAAAAGGTCATAAAACTGTAAAGTTTTCAATTGAAACTAGTTATTGGGTGCTGCATGGACAATTGTGCCTCTTATTGTGTCTTCTGCATAAGACTTCTTGGTGGTAGGTGTAAAAACATTTGCATTGGTGACTGATCCCCTGGAGTTCGGTGCCCAAGGTAGATAGGACTGACTCAGTTACTTGCAACATAGGTAAAACTTAAGGTGAGCAGAAATCACATGGCAATGTCTTTGTTAAGTGCTCAGAAAAGAACAAATTTCTTTGAAAGTCAGTTTTATCAGATTCCATCAGAGGGGCCAGTTTGTGGGAGAGTCGATGATAAGAAGAGGGATTTAGCACTATCATAGTTGTTTACCTTAAACTTATTAGAAAGCTGTTGCAGTCCCAGGCTTCCAGTTTTTCCTTGCACAGTGTGAAGAGCGAAGGATTGATCACAAGCTGTTGGAATACTCTGGCCAGGAGGTCTCCCATTCATTGTTAACTTTCAACTTGATGAGCCATCAGCTGTTGCATAACAGCTGCAAGAAGTGGCTTAGCCATGGTGACTTTAAAGAAGTAAATGTCAGGGACTATGAAGTACAATTAGTCCATAGGTCACAGAAAAGACCACAGTCCTAAAGTGTCAGGGAAGTTCCAGAAGTCACATGCCAAGTTTTCACAGTTTGAGCAATGGAACACACTCAAGTTAAGTCCACAGTGTCAGTTTTGTTGTGGTACATAATACAAGTGAACACAGGTTTTTGTAATCTTTTTATTAATGGATTAAAACAGTCAACAGCACAATGTATAATTATTAAACTACCTGGAGGTGATACAATATCCAAATCTTGAGGGCTGCACAATAAGTAACAGTCCACAGTATGGCATAGACTGAAGGCGGGGAGGTTCACGTTGACCAAGACGTAGACAAGTGTTGACATCACTGATGTTGGTGGTGTTAGTTCTGAGTCTTTAAACACTGCCAGTGTTTTAGATCTGCCCTGTAGACAGAAAATGGAGCCTCTGGTGTTGATATCTGCATCAACAGGGCAGCCTTATGTCAGTGTATCGATCAACATCTGTATTATGCCGATGCGGGCAGTTGCACGTGCATCTGGAGCAGCATACGGATCTTGAATGACGCAGATGGCAAAAGATAGTGGTAACACTTGGTTTATCACACTCATCTATCAGTTTCATAAGTCTCTCTTGCAAAATACTGGTACAAATTATTTGTGGAAGAATGGGAGAACTGATAGAAGTTGAACTTGAAGATCAGTTTGGGTTTAGGAAAAGTGTAGAAACTTATGGCACAATACTGCCCATGACTAATTTTGGGAGGTAGGTTAGAGAAAGGCAAACCTATGTATACAGTGTTTGTACATTTTGATAAATCTCGCAATTGTTGACTGCAATACAATCTTTAAAATTTTGAATGTAGCAGGGAAGAAATGCAGAAAGAAAAAGGCTATTTACAACCTGTACAGGAACTACACTTCAACCACAAAAGTCAAAGTGTGTAAAAGAATTGCAGTGGTTGGGAAAGGAGTGAGACGGATATGTAGCCAATGTTATTCGGTATATACATTGAGCAAGCAATAAAAGGAAGCAAGGAGATATTTGTAAAGGAAATGACTGTTCTGGGAGAACAAATTAAAAATTGACATTGTAATTCTGTCAGAAACTGCCAAGGACTTTGAAGAATAGTTGAATGGAATGAATAGTGTCTGGAAAAGAGGTTATAAGTGGAATGTTAATAAAAGTAAAACATGGATGGTAGAATGAAGCTGAATTAAAACAGGTTGTGCTGGAGGAATTAGATTAGGGAATGCGACACTAAGCATAGCCAATTAGTTTTGTTATTTGGGCAGCAAAAATGGCAACAGTGTCTGAGGTAGGGAGGGTATAAAATGCTGACTGGCAGTAGCAAGAAAACTGTTTATGAAAGAGAGGAATATGTTGAAACTGAAAATAAAACTGTGTCTGCATTTGTTCTGCTGAGTTGTTTTCATTTTATGCACAATATTTTGCCAACCAACCTAGCAGTCTCCTTCAGACGCTGTAAATTTTAGTGTTATGTGTACTTGCTGCCTGGATCCTGCCATATGAGAAAGCCCAGAAGAACATAAATAATTGACCACACCAAGAAAACATGAGAGACCATACAATAAATTTGTTAGGCAATCTCTTCTGTAGATATTTATCTAGAGTGTAGCCTCATGCAGAAAAGATAAGCTGTTCATGCAGAGGCAGGATAGAAGCTTTTGAAATGCGAAACTGTAGAAGAATGGTAAAGGTTAGGTTGATAGATCACATAACTAATGGGTGCCATACCAAATTTAATTTGGGACGAAAAAATAGTGGTACAGCTTGACCAAAAGAAGGGATGATATGGCAGGACAGTGCCTTAGGCATCAAGGAATCATCAGTTTTGTAATGAAGGGAAATGGGACAGGGAGGGGGGTGGGTCGGACTTGTAGAGGGTGACCAAGACTTGGATTAGAGTAACCAGTCTGAAATGGATGTAGGTTACAGTAGTTACACAGATATAGAGCCGCTTGCACGATAGACTTGTGTGGAGAGCTGCATCAGACCATTTTCCAGTTTGAAGGCCACAAAGAAAACATGAAATTAGACTGTACGCAAATTTCTACCGGGTGTCTTAATTTTTCCTTCCCTTCCTTTTTGTGCTATCAAATTCCAGTCCCCACCCCCATGACAATTTAATGTTTGTCTCTGTTAAGTAACTGGGCATATTCTTTCATTTCATCACATGTTTTTTAAATCTCCAGCTGAACTAAATTGTAATGTCTTGTCTTGTAACTATCACTAGTGTCAGCAGTTGGTACTGTCCTGTGCTATACAGTGTCAGACTTTGTATTCAGCTTTCATAATCTGTATCATATTCATGCTTTTTCACATTATATGGCATAGGAAATATACATTTTAACTTTTCTTTGGCAGTTAAATGATGCCTATTTTTTTTTATTTTGTACAGATTATTGAAGATCTACTTGGTGTTTGCAAATTTTGTGAAATTGAAGACAGAGCACTGGTACTTGCATCACAATCACATGGCAGTAATGTAAGTAATAACATTGTCCTTGCAGATTTTCTTGTGTGGGGATAGGTTTACTGCCTGATTTGAGTGTTGTGGAAGTGCTGTGTGATGCATACAGCAGAAGGAAATATAGGTAACAGAGTTGTAGGAGTTAACATTAGTAGTTTTACATTATACTCCAGTCTTCAAGAGTTCACATATGACTGCACAAATGATGTCCAGACAGGGCTGAACAAAAGAAATGATTCTGTTAATGTTTGGTGCATCTAAAGTATTTGACTGCGTCAGTTGTAAAATTTTACTTGCAAAATTAAAATTTTGTAGCATTAATGGTACTTTGCATTGATAAAAGAAGCTGAGCATTCATATTTCTAAAGCATCACCATCTTTGATGCATCTCTTGTGCGGGACCTATTTCACCCATTGTGTACTACATTTTTTATTTTTTCAATTCTTGCATGTATGGGCTACAATTACACTATTGCCTTCATTCCATGTTACTTTTTATTTCACCAGTATTCCTTGATTCTGTAACACTCTTGCTAGTTCTTCTTTTGAGAATATTTGTTCTGGTCTTCTTGCTTTCTTGTCGAATAGTTTCCCCTTCTCACTTTTTTCCTCTGTGAATCTGTGTTTTCTGTACTTTCTGTACTGATCCCTCACTTCCCTAGGTATGTATGTACTCTTTTCTCTCATGAGACTTGTGATTTTCTGTTCCGGTATCTTTTTTCCAAACCGTAATGTGCCAGTAGCAAGTTGGCAATAACAGTATGAATAAGGATAGATTGCTACTCATCACACAGAGGATTCGTTGAGTGACGTCTCACCTCTAACCCCAATCCATTGCACCAATGGTCATATCACTTTTTGACATGGATGCAAGACCTGGCCATACAAGACCTATCCCTTACATCCTGCCACTACTACCCATTTCAGTCCTGTTACTGGCATATCCTACCTCATGAAAGACAGGATCACCTGTGAAAGCACTCATGGGGTCCATCAAATTAGCTCCAAACAATGTGCAGCATTCTATGTGGATATGAACATTAACAGTGTGTCTGTCTACTACAAGGGCACTACAGCATCTTCCCCCACCCCTATCACTGCTATCCCTTCTCCTCCCTAGTCCATGGCTTTCAGTAAATCTATTGAAGGACTTTTTCTAATAGTTAGTCTAATTTTAAATGTATCTTTCTTTTTTTTCTCTATGTGTGAACCTGTTTCTGCAGTTGTCTGTGCTGCATGAACATCAACATTTAACTACAATAGTTTAGTGTCTGAATTTCGCGTGCTGATATATAGGTATTTAGATTTGTAAGTATTCTGGTGTAATCTGTCTGTTTTTGGACATTTCTTAGACTTCTGTCTTCTTGTTGATGTTTGTGTTGAGACTTTCGCCTACGTGCTTGAAACGTTGAAATGTGTTTTCTTTACATGTTCCCGCATTTTGCATTGTCCAGGTTGGATATTTTGCCACTATGTTAATGGGCTCTGCCCATTAAAAATAAATTTTTAGTCCATCTTCCCTGCTGTTAGTTTTAGGGGTTCTGTTTGTTCAGTTCCAGTGTCCAGATTTTGTATGAAAAATACAAAAATTTTGCTGAAAGCGAGGCATTTGAATTTGGTCTCAGTCGCTCCACAGCCATGTTTGGTTCCTTTTGAGATATTGTGGTGATCCCTTTTTTCCCTTTTTTCTACTGTTCTCGATTACCTTTGCCAGCACACAGTTGCAGTCTTTGTTATTTTTGTCATTTGTAGAGGTGTGATTGCATAAACTCTTTCTTTTACTCCTGGAATGTTTGTCTGTGCTGCTCTCTGTAGCAGATAATTTAAAATGTAGTTGAACACCTAACTGCAGCTGTCTGGAGCCCTCTCATGTGCATTGATACTCTGCAAGCTAAGGGCCAACTCATACAAATACCTGGTTGTAATACTTTGTAGGAATGTGGAATGGAATGATCACATTGGCCCAATTGTGCATAAAGCAGGTGGCAGATATCAATTTATTTGTAGAATACGTGAGAAATTCAATCAGTCTACAAAGGAGATTGCTTACAAATCACTCGTGCAACCCATTCTAGAATATTGCTCAAGTGTGTGGCACCAAGTAGGACTAACAAGGGATATTGAACATATACAGAGAGGGGAAGCACAAATGGTGATAAGTTTGTTTGATCCATGGGAGAAACTGAACTGCAGGCTCTTGAAGGTAGATGTAAAGTATTCCAAGAAACCCAAATAATGAAGTTCAAAGACTTGGCTTTAATTGATGCCTCTAGGAATATACTAACCCCTCTCCTACATATCACTCCCATAGGGATTGTGAGAGTAAGGTTAATAACAGCATGCACAGAGGCTTTTACACTATCACTCTTCCCATGCTCCATATGTGAATGGAATGGGATAAAAATGCTAGTAGCTTGTGCAGTGGAATGTACCCTCTGTCATGTAGATGTAAGTGATGCAGTTAAAATAACTGTTCATGCAGAATTGACCATGTGAGGGCATAGTATTACTCCAAGTTCATCATCTACGTTTCATAACTCACTCCTCATACCTCACATGTAAATTATGTGAGGTTTAAGACCTCTTGAACTTGTTGCGAATGATCCTGTGTCTACAGGTCACTGGAACAAGATGCTGAATATTTTTCCATTGGAGTGTTGGGTTGAGGTGGTCATTGTGAACATGCTGCTCAGCCCTCATCTACCGGGCTCCCACACAATCATTCTTCCACACCTTTTATTGGTTGAGGCTTGTAGGCAATCTTTGCAAGGCATCTATAGTTGACAGACCTAAACCGTGTGAATAGTGCTTGTCCAGCAACACACAAGTTATGGAGCATATACTATCAGATCAGCCCCTCAGCTAGATAACAACTTTTGACTGGAGAAGAAGAGAATTTTCCATCCCAATGTTTACAGTGAAATATTTCAGAGCTGCATCTAGCAGATGGTTGCCTGCACAACCTTTCACTTTACACAGGAACGAAGATTTCCAGAGTTTACAACAGGTCTCCTAGACGCTCCCTTGGACAGGCAGTTTTGCCCTGATAAGGAGCTTAAGGGTCAGAGGCTGAATTTTTAAAAAGATTAAAACACTTCTGTTTTGAGGGCCAATGAACACTTACTATTACAATTTCAGAATTTTGAGTGTACTAGGAATAACAGCTGGCTTGTAGTGTTGGCTGTTGCCTATACAGATTAAACTCATAGACTCTTTAGACACATACAGCTGCAGGGCAGCACAATGAGATGTGGTGGGAAGTGGCTGTTTGTTGCTGGAGAGAGGCTTCATTGGTCTGGTAGCATGTGCCTTGGGCACTGATGGTACAAAGCTGTAAAACTCCACGTGGTGGCCATTACAGTGGACCATGGAAAAGTGTTATACAATAAAAGGATATAATTGAGAAGGAACTGCCTCCCACTGGTAGTCAGTGTCCCACGTTAAGCAGTTTCAAGCAATTTTGAATTTAGTTTCTGGCTTCTGTGAGTTATGCCGAAAAGGAAGGTCATATCATCTGAGGTGGAAGGGGCAATGTATTGATTCTTAATCAATAATTTGATTAGAATGTGAGTCTAGCCTTGCTCACAGGATTAATTAGAGTTAACCCATATTAGTCTCAATATGTTGGGTGAAGTAAATATTTCTTCTTAGTAGACTGAGAGCCAAAACAAAATGATAAAATCCTAAATGCATTGAAAAAATTATGAAAGTATTGCTGAAGGCAAGCTGCTCTAAGTTCTGTTGTGTGACAGTGCCATCAGGTTATGTTTCAGTTAAGTGAAGGAGCTTTAAGAAAGTAAAAACTGTGTAGTACCAAATATATAGGCAATATACTGACCACATTCACTAAGAAAGCTGTGTACTGACTAAACTGCAATATACGAGATATGTCCACAAAGTAAGAACCGCTTGGTTATATAAAACAAACGTGTACAGATGCAGAAAAAATATTTATTGTACAAAAATCTACAACTGTTAAACTACTTTTCTACGTAGCTTCCGAAATGTTGTAGGCACTTGTCATAGCATGGCACAAGTTTTTGTATGCCTTCTTCATAGAAGCCTGTGTATTCAATCTTGTGGTAACATGTTCTTTCAGCTCGTCATCATCGTTGAACTGTTAACCCACCAAGCACAGACTTTAAGTGTAAGAAGAGATGAAAGTTGCTAGGAGTGATGTCCGGGCTGTGCGGAGGATGATCAAAAGCGTCCCAGTGACATTCCTGTTACAGTTGTTTGGTCACATTTGCCATGTGAGGTCGGGCATTATTGTGGAAAGAAACAATACCTTTTGACAGTAATCTTGGTGCTTGTTCTGTATTGTGTGGCGCAATTTCTTAGTGGTCTCACAGTAACCATGTGCATTGATTGTTTGACCTTGTGGTAAGAAATCAATCGGTAAAACATGTTTCCTGTCCCAAGAAATAATGCACATGACTTATTGAGGTGTCAAGATTTGCTTAGGCTTAACCTTTGTTGGGGATGGAGTGTGCCTCTGTTCCATTGATTGCCATTTTGTTTCGGGGGTGTTGCACGATACCCAAGTTTCACCCCCCGTGACTATCCGACAAAGAAAACCATCGCCTTCTTCATTGTAGTGTGTCAAAAACTGAAGTGCACTGCCCATCCGTTACTTTTTGTGTTGTTCAGTAAGAATTTTTGGTACCCAACATGAGCAAAGTTATCGAAATTTCAGTTTTTCAATAACAATTTCATGAATTAGTGATTGTGAAATTTGCAAAACTTCATAGCAAGGGCACTAAGTGTAAATTTACAGTTGTGCATGATCTTCTCTTCAGTTGTGTGAACCAGTTCATCAGTAACCACTTGATCACATCCTTCATTGAACAGTTTGACCCATTTTCTAACCATTGAATCACTCATAACATTTTGTCCGTAAACCTTGCAGATTTGTCAATGAATTTCCTTTGGTTTAACTTTCTTTGCATTTAGAGAACGAATCACAGATCTGATTTCACACGCAGCGGCATTTTCAGTTGCGGCTGACATTATAAAGAAGCACAACAAAGCACACATTGACAGCAGAGATCTGAAAATGGCATACATGTCTTCTCCTGGAGTCAGAGTAACTGCCGCGCATGCTCGGAACTGCCATCGTAGCCCTGCCACGGGTAGAAATAGAAACAGAACTTACTTTGTGGATGACCCTCATATTATGCACACATTTAACATACTCCTCACTGATCTCAGAGATTCTGAGGGGTATGGCTGTAAAACTTTGACTATAGATCTGCTACTCTTGTGTATGAAACACGTAGTCAGTAAGATCTGTCATGATTTAGAGTGGGCCAACATTGGTAAGCCCACACAAGGGAAGCCATGTCACAGTGAATAAAATGGTTTACAATAAAAGTATAGAATCTTCTCTGTTTTTAATCCACTTCATTTCAAATATGACAATTGAGCTTTCGATAGCTATCCCCTCCATTGTCAGGATTAAGAAACCACTGACTACTATGGTTGGCGGGCTCTGGATACTGAAATAAAGCAAAGACAGATGCTTTGCGGGTGTAGGGAGGCAGGAGCGGTAGTTTCAAGCATGTCAGCCGCTCATGCCACAAGGCATCACTTGTCCTGTGGCAGACTAGAGCTGCTGTGAGATGAGCAACTTACCTTCCACACATGCATCAGTTTGGCCCTCTCTGATTGGTGCCAGATGCTGCAATCATATCTATATAAGATATATATAAGATTATATATATATGGTTATAATAGAGGGAAACATTCCACGTAGGAAAAATATATCTAAAAACAAAGATGATGTGACTTACCAAATGAAAGTGCTGGCAGGTCGACAGACACACAAACGAACACAAACATACACACAAAATTCAAGCTTTCGCAACAAACTGTTGCCTCATCAGGAAAGAGGGAAGGAGAGTGAAAGACGAAAGGATGTGGGTTTTAAGGGAGAAGGTAAGGAGTCATTCCAATCCCGGGAGCGGAAAGACTTACCTTAGGGGGAAAAAGGACAGGTATACACTCGCACACACACACACATCCATCCACACATATACAGACACAAGCAGACATATTTAAAAAATATATATGAAACTTTAAATATGTCTGCTTGTGTCTGTATATGTGTGGATGGATGTGTGTGTGTGTGTGTGCGCGAGTGTATACCTGTCCTTTTTCCCCCTAAGGTAAGTCTTTCCGCTCCCGGGATTGGAATGACTCCTTACCTTCTCCCTTAAAACCCACATCCTTTCGTCTTTCCCTCTCCTTCCCTCTTTCCTGATGAGGCAACAGTTTGTTGCGAAAGCTTGAATTTTGTGTGTATGTTTGTGTTTGTTTGTGTGTCTGTCGACCTGCCAGCACTTTCATTTGGTAAGTCACATCATCTTTGTTAATAGTTTCTATTTATTCTAATCTTTGCTGCTCCCTTTATAAAGAAATTCAGATATATTCATACTTGAGCTTACATAGATATGATTGCAGCATCTGGCACCAATCAGAGGGGGCCAAACTGATGCATGTGTGGAAGGTAAGTTGCACATCTCGCGGCAGCTCTAGTCTGCCACAGGACAAGTGATGCCTTGTGGCATGAGGGGCTGACATGCTTGAAACTACCGCTCCTGTCTCCCTACACCTGCAAAGCATCTGTCTTTGCTTTATTTCAGTATCCAGAGCCCGCCCCCAGACCCCCTAACCGTGTACTCCTTGTCTCAGTTAAAATTTTTGCTATTTATTCTAATCTTGGCTGCTCCCTTTATAAAGAAATTAAGATATATTCATACTTGAGCCAAGGCTCTTACTTTTCACATTGTATTTTGCATCGACTTTCCAGGCAGTGCTCAGCTACTTCCCACTGGGTGCGCTCCCGTTGTTTAATGTTGCTTGTGCTCAGTACAACACTCCACAACTGTAAGAACTGATTGACCTATATAGATGCTGCAACAGTTTTAACAGAGTCCAGGGGTAAATGCTTCGTAGGATGTGGAGGTCGACTTTGGATAGCGAAAGAAAATGGAGGCAAATGCTTGGCACTTGTAGGGAGTTTCAGATGTGTTACCAACCATTCGTCCCGCGAGATATCACTGGTCCTGCTGTGAAATGGAGTTGCTGTGAGCTGCTTAACTCACCTTCTGTGCATGCATAATTTTGGCCTTCTCTGGTTGGTGCGAGATGCTGCTGTCTAGCCTGTATAAGTGGTAGGCATACCAGTCCGAGAAGTCAGTGGTTTCATTCTCTTGATGACGCTGATGCAGATTGCCATCAAAAGCTTGAATGTTTTATTTGAAATGACATGACTTGAAAACCAAAATGATTTTATTCAGACATGCTGCACCACGAGAAACCCAGAGTATATAATAAAAGCACTTAATTTGTCTGCTAATGAGGGCTTAATATGGCAAACAGATGCGGGGATATTAAACTAAGTCTTAGTTTCTGATTTGTAATTAAATATATAACATATGTATGCTTTTTTTGGAAACATCTGGTTAATTGCTTAAGGCAATTGCATATAAAATTACTCTCTTCAACAACTACAACCATAGCTTTGTATCCAACTTACCTGGGACAAGTGTACACAATTCAGTAATTGCTGCATGGAAAGATACATCATCCACAAAGCTTAGAAACATTATAGGATCTTTAAGAGTATTACTGTAAACTTTCCTTTCGTGCAACATTGCAGTATAAACAGAACTTCTTGAATAACTACTCATTAATGAAAAGCAGTCCATATCAATAGAACATATGGGGAGTAAGGAAACCAGTTACTGTAGCTAAATCATAAAATACACTGGTGTTGGTACGTAAACACAAAAACCTCTCCTAATTCATAAGCACAACACTTCATAAATGAAGTTTTGGTGTCCTGATCTAATAACATTATAGCCATCTTTTTTGCCTGTCTACAAACCACTTCTCTGTAAATTGAACTGAGTGAAACAAATTCACAAATAAATCTAAGTGTTTTGCTTGTGGAGACATGTCCTGTTTTTCAATCTAAAAAGTGTTGGTTCATATAATTACATTCAAAATCTGGCTAAAGCATTAGGTACTGGATTTTGGGTAACTAGTAATTTGTATTGTAGGAGCAGAACAGAGCTGGCACACTTCATTCAATTTATCAGCAGTATATTTATGCCATGATAATGTAACTTAACAGTTTTTTGTACAATCTTACTTGTAGTAACTTACTAGCAAATATGATATGCCATGGGTGTTACGGAATGCCAAGTAATATCAATTCACATGACACTGAAGTAGGCAGGGTCTGTGCATTAGAATATACACACAAGCTTCCATTTGTAACTATCTTTCTTTGCAAGAGCCCATAAGAAAAAACTACATAATTGTCTTTCAGTTTTTAGAAGAAAGCTCCCTGTGAACAAACAGGAAGTTCACATAGTCTGTGTTCACAGCTTCTCTTGCAGTGCCCATACTACAGGCAAATCAGAGAGGAGAAGAAAAGCCAGACAGCGTTACAGTCAGTGTATAATTCTGGCAGTACCAAAAATTGACGCGCATAACAGCAAAACCCAAATTAATTTGTCCTTTCACATGGATTATGAAGTGATGGGTTTATTTTGGCAAAAGGGTACCAGTGATGTCAGAGAACTCCAGTCAGCAGTTGTGGTGATGCATTCCAAAGTGTAACCCTGGAAGTTAAAGAAGTAAATAGGATTGTATATATAGATGTGACACATTTATGTTCAAAATGTAACAGGACAGGTAGAAACATCATCAGTAGACATCGTTATTTTCTTTCAAATGTGCATGTACAAACATTACTTAACCAGTAACATGCAGTAGATAGATGACACAAGGGGCACATGAACATCTGACTGATGAACAAATTTTGTTACTTATGACTTCTAGCATTGGTAGGGTTAAGTCACAGGGTTACTTGAACATTGAATAGAGAGGATTAGCCCCATTAATTAAATATGCTATTTAAATATAGTAGTCTTCTGTCACTACTTAGTGACAAGATTAGAAAGGCAACTGATTACTGCCTATGCACATGGAATGTAAAAATGAAAGTTCACTCCTAACAGCAAAGCCACAGGGGAGGGCCACTAGTTGAAGGCTGTAAGAAGGGGGATGGGGGCAGTGGCTCAATGGTCACGGCTGAAAAGTTGAGGAAAAGCAATACTTCCTGAAGGATTCAACATGAACTCTTTCTCTTCGACAGAGGAGGAAACAGTAGCATCAGTGACATGGCAAGAGTGCACAAGTGAACAGGTGAGGGCAAAAAATTAGCTGGGTTGCAGCCAACAACAGTGGCCTACTGATATAAAATTACAGTGCAAATCAATGGAATGGATGACTATAGTCTTGTCCCTCAATGGCATGAAGGAATTGTACTGATGAGAAATGTTCAAACTAGTTCTGGCTTGCTGCACATGTGAGACAATCAACTCATGATGCTGGACCAGTAAGGGAACAACTGTGAACATGACTCTGGACAACTTCTACTGCTTCTTTATTTTAGGTCTCAATAAAAATTTTCTGATCACATCCATGAGTGACATTACAACTATATTACTAAGTTAGTTATTGTACAAGGAGTCAAGTAGTTCATATGCATCATAAGTATGCATCAATCAGTAAAACTCTGCTGATCTGCAAATAACTTAGGAGAAATGACTGTATATCCAACTTAAAACAACCAGTGTGTAAAATAACTTGGTTGAAATGAAATTAACTCTGCGGCACGCAGGAACGACAGGGTTCTGTGACCATAGGAATGGTTCAGTGACCGTCTACCTGAGGTGTGGGCATAGTGTCCACATGGACAATGTTAATGCAGCATTAGGTCAGGGTATGCCCAGCTGGGGCATCCTGAAACACATATTAACACAGTAAGGCCTGACTGAGGAGATAGGGGGCCTCGTGGTGTCATATAATGGTTGCCCACCTTAGAGCAGCAGATAGGAGACGAGGGGTAGGGGATGGGTAGGGGCCACATGGGAGCTTTGCATGCAGAGTTTGTGCACCTAGGCAGGTGAGAGGAAAGGCAAGGTGCTGCCAAAAACTGACATCTCATGGCTGATGGAAGTTTAAAGGATTTGACCACCAAAATCAATTCACAGCACTGTCTAGACAAGCTAGGAATATTGTGCACTACTTCTGATCAATGTGATCTGCTTTGAATTGGTATCAGGATGGATAAGACAGGTAGGTCTGTCTCTTCAAACTAGTGCATGTAGTGAGTGACACAGCATGGTTTCCCTCGTTCATCACAGCAGTGTTCGTTAGGATGTATAACCAGCTGCTGGCAGGCGCATGGCACAGTGCTTCGCAAGCCAGACCTCTCCATCCTACTAGATTGTACATTATACACTGCACAACACAATTGAAGACTCACTTCTGTGATAAGCTGTAATCGTTTCTTATTACTATGTAGAAGTTTTAAATTTTGGTCAAAGGTGCCTACAGTCTTTCTCTTTAGTGGTGCAAAATCATAGCACTGTGTGCTGTCACCTGCAGACCTTGTGATGCTTCCCGCAGCAATTTGTGGACACATGGAAAAAAAGGGGCAGAGCTCAGAAGTTCATGTGAGGTGTAAGGTGGGTTAATGATGTCACATTGGCACCAAACTTCACCACAGTTCTGCCAAATGCCACCGTGTACATGTCGCAGAGTGGGAATGTCATCACAACCCATCTTACCCATATTTCACCCTTCTTTATGCTTCGGCAATGGAACCTTGAACCACAATGCCCAGTGTTGCAATCATGTGTTTTTCTTATGGATGCCCGAGAAAAACATTTCAGACACACCACCACTCAGAATTGACATGTAAAGTTGTTGGAGTGTGACATAAAGTGTCAGTGAAACTCAACTTTCCTTAGTGGAGTGAGCAACAGGACGATGTTGACAACCTTTGATACTGCTGACACCCCTCCTCCCCCTCCAACCAGATGATTCAACTCTCCTCTAGAGACATCATGGGCCAGCATCCTGACTGAATGTGATCACAACCCGGTGAAGTGCAGCACTGTTGCACTTTTTGCTCTGGTGCTCAGGGTGGACCCCCAAGGTACCGTTCAGATCCATTCGATGAAATTGGAATGTGATTCTAAGCACTTGAAGGTGTTTATGCTTTTGCAGCCATCCTGCTTCATGCCCTCCTTTGGCTTTATCGAGGAGGGTTGTGACATTGACACATGGATGAATAAGATGGCAGTGTGCCTATGAGACTCCCTGCCCCCTCCCCATTTGATATCATCGTCAGTGCTAGCTGACCGCCTTTGTTGAGCACTTCAAAAATGTATCTGTACAGATATGAACTGTGACTGAGACCTAGGCATCTGCAGACAGACAATCCCTTGACACCTCTCTCATTTCACAAGTGTACTAGCAGGTGCAAGAGCAGCAATATAGCTCGCCTCCAGGCATCAAGGACTCACATCACAGTTTCCCTTGACAGCTACATTATTAACGTGCTCCATCTGTACAGCTACATTTTTAAGATGCTCCACAAAGGTGAACAGATGGAATCAGGGGTGTTACTGAACTGGGCAGTCTTAGAGTTAGCTTTTACTGTTTTATTCACTTGTGTCAGTGTTGCACCCCTCCATGGTCATGCCACAGCAGAGTTATCAAAAATCTTTCTTAAAGATGGCTTACCCCAAAGCATTATTCCATATGACATTATTGAATTAAAATAGTGAAAATGTCAACTTCATGATTTGTCTCTCCCCAAGATTTTCAATGATTCGAAGTGCAAATGTGGCTGAACTAAGTTGTCTTAGGGGTTCCAAAATGTGCTTCTTCCAGTTTGAATTCTCATCGGTATGAAAACCAAAGGCTTTTGAAGTTTCTACCCAGTTTATTATTTCCACAGCATGTTTTACACTCATTATTGATGTAGCAACTCCTGGAAGTGCAGAGTTGAAAATCTTGTGTATTTTTAGAACTGAGTGTGAGATCATTTGCAGAAAATCAGTCAATGATACTTTTAAGGACATTGTTTAATATTTCTTCAGTTCTGCATGTATGGTTGGATTGATTACAATACTAGTGTTATCAGCAAAAATAACTAATTCTGCTTGTTGTATATTAGACTGAAGATAATTTGCGTATATGAGTAACAATAGTCTTGGGGAACCCCATATGTGTTTTCTCCCCAGTCTGAATAATATCTCCAGACCATGTGGATTTTTCACACATTCACATGTTCTTTGCAGCATGTGGTGGTCAAGTTTTAACCATTATTCTGTACAATTTTCACATGCATTCAGAGCTCCTTACATCCACGTCCAAACATGATCATGGCTGAGATCTGAACTGCACTTAGGCTTCTCAAAGCAATGCTCTTAGGCCACAAACTATTCACAAACATACTGTCCTCTGATTGCCTGATATACATTATAACGAATCCAGTACCAGTATTAAACTGTGCAATCCTGTGTCTTTTACTTTTTCTCCTGAAGTAGACAACACACACACACACACACACACACACACACACACACACACACACACACACACACACACAGTCTCTCTCTCTCTCTCTCTCTCTCTCTCCCCCTCCCCCCCTCTCCTCCTCCCTCTCTCTCTCCCCTCTCCCCTCCCCCCTCTCCCCTCCCCTCCCCCCTCTCCCCCCCTCTCCCCCACTCTCTCCCCTCCCCTCCCCTCCCCTCCTCTCCTCTCTCTCCTCCTCTCCCCTCCTCCCCTCCCCTCCTCTCTCTCCTCCCCTCCCCTCCCCACTCCCCTCCGCTCCTCTCTCCTCCCCTCCCCTCCTATCTCCTCCCCTCCTATCTCCTCCCCTCCTCTCTCTCTCCTCCCCTCCCCTCCTCTCTCTCTCCTCCCCTCCCCTCCTCTCTCTCTCCTCCCCTCCCCTCCTCTCTCTCTCCTCCCCTCCCCTCACCTCTCCTTCCTCCCCTCTCTCTCCTCCCCTCTCTCTCCTCCCCTCCCCTCCTCTCTCTTTCTTCCCCTCCTCTCTCTTTCCTCCTCTCCTCTCTCTCTCCTCCCCTCCTCTCCCCCCTCCCCTCCTCTCTCCCCCCTCCTCTCTCCCCCCTCCCCTCCTCTCTCCCCCTCCCCTCCCCCTCTCCCCTCCCCTCCTCTCTCCCCTCCCCTCCTCTCTCCCCCTCCCCTCCCCCCTCTCCCCTCCCCTCCCCTCCCCTCCTCTCCCCTCCCCTCCTCTCCCCTCCCCTCCTCTCTCCTCCCCTCCTCTCTCCTCCCCTCCTCTCTCTCCTCCCCTCCTCTCTCTCCTCCCCTCCTCTCTCTCCTCCCCTCCTCTCTCTCCTCCCTTCCTCTCTCTCCTCCCTTCCCTCTCTCCTCCCCTCCCTCTCTCTCCTCCCACTCCCTCCATTCTCTCTCCTCCCACTCCCTCCATTCTCTCTCCTCCCCCTCTCCCCCTCCCTCTCTCTCCCCTCCCTCTCTCTCCTCCCACTCCCTCCATTCTCTCTCCTCCCCCTCTCCCCCTCCCTCCCTTCTCCCCCCTCCTCTCTCTCCCCCCCCTCTCCCCCTCCCTCCCTTCTCTCCCCCTCCCCTCTCTCTCCTCCCCCCTCTCTCATCCCCCTTCCTCCCCCTCTCCCCCTCCCTCCCTTCTCTCTCCTCCCCCTCCCTCCCTCCTCTCCTCCCCCTCTCCCCCTCCCTCCCTCCTCTCACCTCCCCTCCTCTCTCTCCCCTCCCCCTCCTCTCTCTCCTCCCCCTCTCTCTCCTCCCCCTCTCTCTCCTCCCCTCCCCTCCTCACTCTCCCCTCCCCTCCTCACTCTCTCTCCCCCCTCCCCTCTCTCCCATCCCCCTCTCTCCCATCCCCCTCTCTCCTGAATAATTGCTGAATAAGAGTTACATTTTCTCCATAGGAAAATATGCTGCCTTCTGATGTTACCACATAAGACTGACACCTGGTTGTTCAGTTATTAGACATTTGCAATGGCATTGTTAACTGGAGTATTGAATATAGCATATATACAAATAGCAGTAAGTAATGAGGTTACTGCTTACAGTAAACTCTGTTGTGTTGCTGAAGCTGTTCAGCACAATGAAGAAATCATCATGAAAGAAAAAACACTTCACTAAGTAGTCTCTGCAACACTAAAGACTGAATGATACATGCAGAACCATATTAGTGTATATAGATAATTAACACACATCAGTCAAGTTATTCAAACAATAGTAAAAGAATTTCAGACATCCACCAAGACAGTTTCGGCACCGATATATGATCAACAGTTGATCAGTGGCGAATGAAGAATAGTTATGAAGAAAGTTAAAGCCTTGTAGACCAGTTAGCTGACATACTAAAACTCACTTTCTACAGGGAGTGCAATATTTAGCATATTTAACACTATAGCAATACTTGAAATATAAATGTATAGTTTGAAGTTGAAAAGCCGACAATGACTTTCTTATTATTAGGAAGTTTGAACTTAATTTTGTTGGGAAAAACTTGATAACTGCTTACGTAGTTCTACAATCACAGTAGCACTAATGAAGCAGTCAGCCCTATTTATGTGAGTAAAGAGTTTGAGCAGTTCATGACAAAAGTGTGTAGTGCTGTATGTTTGTTTTTGTGGACTCACAAGATAAGGGGAGAAATGGTTATACATTATAATGGGCTTTACACAAAGTGTTACAACATTACAGGGGACTTGCTGAAACTAAAACGCACAGCTTGGCAAGCATACACTTTATACCTGAACAAAACTCATTCAGAACAGTGAGGGGGCACTGCTGAAGTGAGAAGTGAATGCCAGATTTTGGGCCCCCTCCAGAAGACTGTTCCTTCTTCAAAATAGAGGCCTGGCCCATATACATGTAATCCATTTACAGAACTGAAAAAATACTAGGTAAGGTGTTATTGCAACATGTGTTGCGGCAGGTGGCGCAGTCATCTAGTATGGTTGACACACCAAAGCTTATTGCTCACTGTGGCAGCCATCTTGGTTGGAGGCGTAGCCCA
Organism: Schistocerca nitens; assembly: GCF_023898315.1. Taxonomy (NCBI): domain Eukaryota; kingdom Metazoa; phylum Arthropoda; class Insecta; order Orthoptera; family Acrididae; genus Schistocerca; species Schistocerca nitens. The sequence goes on along the minus strand of NC_064624.1, from coordinate 16,301,746 downwards.
GGCCCCATCCTCTCACTTTCGCACATGGCTGTATTGACAGCAGTGCAGGAATGTTCAGCACACGATTGCCTGCTATCATTTTGACACATCATGTTGCATGTAAGAATATTGTTGTAAGTCTTTCTCAACACTTGGAGGGTACCTGATAAGAGACAAACCACCATTGTAGGTCTGATAGAGCAATGTTAAAAGTATTGAAGTGTAGCTAATAAGTATACACACTGTATAAGGAAACAAAATACCATAATGAAAAGCTAACATTTGCAGGCCTCTGATTATTCCACCTCCAAGACAATAGCATAAGACACAGAGCACACAAAATAAGTAAAATACTGATAAGCCAGGCACAGCAAGACAAGACTTTTAATCGCTTAGTATTTATTTGTTGCTGATAAGGGAGGACCTAGAGAGGTAATTTTCGTTTTATCACTGAAGAACATTAAGGGCTTAGTGAATATTGTGCGCAATCTAACAATTGCAAGGTGTATGGGTGCCTAGAATGCAAGGTGTCCCTAAGTGATACTGGAAGCGGATCATTCTTTCATTTCTGTGGACCTCTTGCAGCACCAGGTTTGACTCAGTGTGCCTACTGATGCTGCAGGCAGGAGTGGTGCTGCTTGTCCTAATAGAACAGTTGTACAGCAGTCTGGCAAATGTAATTCTGCTGTGAGGGGCAACATCAAATGTATAATTTGGTATGGCCATTCAAAAGAGGGAGAATTTTTTTTTTTTTTTTTTTTGCCAGGTTCTCTAAAAAGACCCAATCACCTGGTTCATACGGGGGCAGCACTGCTCTTGTATTGTTGAGTGAACCTGCCTTGAAGTCACTTTAGTTACTCAACTGCACTCTTCTCCATATAAGTTTACATGCTGTACCCTTTACCCCAATGAGTGCCTGGTGGCAACTTATCTCATTCAAAAGGAGGACTCATTGGGTGCCTAAATGCTTGGTGGTTTCAATTAAACATCTGTGTTCAGAGTGCTGCAGAATGAACTGTATACATTAACGGATGCTAAAACATTATAGGTATGTTCATGAATCAGTGCACTTTTGGAGTATGCTGAAAAAATAAGTTCTGCTTTTCTGCCACCAGGTGAAAATGTGGTGCTGTAGGCAATCAGAATATGGTGTGGGTGCAAGAAAAGGGAAAAACAATCAAACACATTATCATAATGGTTCGAGCATGTTTATTAGTGTATGGTCACAAGTTACACCATGTGTTCAATATGGTCTCCTTAGTCAGCCACATGCTGCACCTGTAACGTGGCATGGTTGACAGCTGCTCGCATCCTATCGAGCATAATCAGAGTGATATGTTGTATGCTATCCTTCAGATCAGGAAAAGACCAAATACATTCCTTATCGACACAGTCGTTCAGATATCCCCACAATCGGAAGTCACATGGATTTAGGTCTGAGGATCTGAAATACCATACTTGTTGAAATGATGATGCAGTCATCACAGAAGGTTTCATGAAGCAAGTCTTTCACCTGACAAGTGACATGTGTCACTCTTTCTTGCATGAAAATAGTGGTTTGTACACAGTTTGGTTCTTGCAAAGCTGGAATCACACATTGCATTAGGAGGTCATCATAATGTGCAGAAGTGACTGTATACTTAACAGGCCAATGTGGAGTCACCTCCTTGAAGAGAAACAGGTTGAGATTGAAGGAGCTTGTGGAAGCACACCACATAATCACATAAGACGAATGCAGTGGGTGTTCCTGGACTACATGTGATGGAGTAGAACACCACATGCAACAGTTCTGTGCACTCATCGCACTGTGCAGAGTAAAATGTGCCTTGTCCATCCAAAGAATATTCCCCAGCAACATTTCAGCCATTTCCATGTGAGTCAAAAAATGATGGGCAAAGTTAGTGTTGTACCCTATCTTGGGGCTTCATTTGGTGCAGTCAGACTCTTGTGTGGATACCAATGTAAAATGCACCACAAAACCTTTTGAATTATTGAACAGGGAAGAGAGAATTCCAATGATACAGCTCGAGCACTGGCTGCGGAATCTAAGGCATCTACTGCACGGTCGGCTGTAGCTATAGAATCCTCATCTACTAGAGCCATAAGAAAGAGCTGCCTGCTTTCCCTGCTGCACCACACAATTCACCCGTTTCTTCAGATTTCGTGATCATATTCTTTAGCCCATTTATTGGCATGGGGCCTCTTTGCAGCTATTTCAGTAAGCTATATTCCCACACTGTAGCACTACTATTGCTGCCATTCTGATGAAACAAATTTGCCAGCATTGCACAGTTTTCCTTCTCAATAGAAATTGCATTTTCTATGAAAAAGTTGAATAATAGTCCCTTAACAAACAGCATTCTGTCGTCAAAACAGGAAACAAATCATATTCTGACTGCTTATAATGCCATATTTTCACCTTGTGGCAAAAAGTGAAACTTGTTTTTTCATCACACTCTGTGAGTGCACTTATTAATGAACATATCTACAATGTTTCCACATCCAGTGATGTACAGCCGATGGTGCAGCACTCAGTACACCATCAGTTTAATTATAACCATCCAATACTACCTCATAGGCATGTACTACTGTCTCATGAACTCTGCTGTTATAAGTAGAGAAGACGTAAGGCAGATACCAGTTCCAATCATTATATGTCTAATTCACATACTAAGACACAATTTTAAGAATAGTTTATGAGCACTTTTGACACTGCCATGTCTGTCAGAATAGCGTCAGAGTTTCCAAATGGTGGTATTAAGTTATTGATAAATGCTTTTGCCATGGTCTCTGCCATCATGTTGGTAATTGGTACCACAATAAGGTACCACATTATGTGATCAATAATTGACAGGATGTACATATTCTCCTTTGCGCCTGTGGGAAGGGTCCTACAATATCCAGCATTAAAATCTCAAATGGCTTAGAAACGTACAGCAAAGTCTGCTATGAAAACTGTAGTCATGTCTGCTGGGTACTTTGTGCACACAGAAGGGTAGCTCATATATAATTCTCGGCATTGTTTTGATAATTTTTCCACCAGTAGTGCATGACGATTTGTGCATTAGTGGTATGTTTTAATTGTGATGGCGTGAATGCTGTCATGTTGGTCATTGATATGGCACTGAAGCAGTTTTAGTATCACTAATCAGTTCCCAAGGATGGGTTGTGTGCTGCAGAATATCATATTCAGATTGAAGTCTGGGAGGCTGCCACATAATTGGCACTCTGTGTCCTTTCTTTGAGCTTCTTGCAGCTCTGTGATAAGCAGCTCATCTGCTTGTATTATACAGACCTTCCTACTCAACACATCTGCATTGTTATGCAATTGTCTGGACTTACAGCCCATCTTAATCACACTCACTTAACTTCAATGTCTATCACATCAAATAACTACTTGGATCGTTGAAATTCAGTATCCACTCTAAGACTGCATCACCATTAATTATTGTGAACTTCTTACCATACAGGCAACAAATATATAGTATACCTATAAGCTCTAGTGCCATTATATTGTCAGTGTGGATGCACTATAGGGTCTGTACCTCTTGCAGAAACGCTGGAAACAGTGTGAGCAAATGAGGTAAATGGACAGGACACTACTTTTTACCGTGCAATAAGTTGAGAATTTGGTTGGACGGATAGCCAAACTGGTTAAGGTGATGTCTTGTGTAATGCAGGAAATCTGGGTCCAAGTTCCAGTCCAGCACAATTTTTAACTTTCTCTATAGAATTTTTTCAGTGCCCAATTGTGGCTGATTCTTGTACTTCCTTGAGACAAGTAAAGGGAATATAAAAAGTGCACTGGGGGGAAACTAATGAAGAATTATTGAACTGAATCAGGAAGAAAATTGTTTTATGGAAAAACTTGACTAAATGAAGCTATATATTGATATTGCACATGCTTATTCATCAAGGAATAAGTAATTTGATAATGGAGGTAATTGTAGAGATAAAAATAGTAGAGGGAGGCCAAGGCAGTAGAGAATGGAAGCACTTTTCAGTCACTGTGCACAGATGAAGAGACAAGTACAGGATGGGTTAGTGTGCGCATGTTCATCAGATGTCTTAACACTACTCAAGTTTCCAGTAAATCATATTTAATTGTAACAACGAGATAAATGCAGTATATTTGACTTCTATACTACACGTGCTACAACTCTTTCATTAAATATTCATGTGTAGAATAGAATTTATGTACACACCTCAACAAAGCTTGGAATGTCATAGATGTTACTACAGTGACTTCTTACAGTACAACCACTCAGGTTTGTACAGTACCTGATTAACAAAATAAACATAATTCATTCTGAAAACAAGAACGATTTTGGTTTCTTGCAAAAAATCATAGCAAAACAAAACAGCCTCGCTTTCCTGAGTGTACATCTTCAAGGAAAGTGAAAATCTTTATCTCTTCTTCTTCTTCTTCTTCTTCTTATTATTATTATTATTATTATTATTATTATCAGTGTTTACTATTGAGTATGTCCTCCCCACACACAGATGAGTTTCTCCACTCTGTGATGCATGCTGTAGACAAGACCATCAAGGTTAATCTTAAGGTATGAGGTTCCATTCCTCAGTGGTAGCTTCAGCGAGATCCTAAAGGTTGTCAGGTGGATTCAGACACTGCAACGGCCACCTTCAACAGGTCCCATGCTTGCTCAATTGCACTCATGTCTGGGGACTGTGCTGGGCAATGCATTTGGTTGATGTTACATCTTTGAAGGTATCAAGACAATGCTCAAGTACGGTGCAGTCTTGCATTGTCGTCAACTAGGACGAAGTTGTGACCAACTTCACAAGTGTTGGGCCTTACAATCATAGGACCTCTTGGAGATATCGATGACCAATCACATTGCTGTACTTGGAAATTAGGAGGGTCCACCATCCCATCATTGTTGCCACCCAGAACATTACACTTCCGCCTGCAAATGGAAGGAGTTCCTGAATGTATGAGAGTTCCCGTTGTTTAGCGCTCCTCCAAGCCCCAACACATCTAGTAGCCAGTTGCAAACCAGTCCTTGTCTTCCCAGCAAACTTGACATTACTCCATTCTAGAATGGTCCAAAGTTGATGTGCAAGACCCCAGGTCCAATTGTGTTGGTTCTGTTAATTCAGTGCAAAACTTCTCATTGGTCTTCTGGAATGAAGATTACTCTGATGCAATGAAGACCACACTTATTCGATCTTTTACACACTGTTTCGCCTGATATTTGAATTCCTGTTGCCCAGAAGTCATTTCCAATGTTTCTGGCAGTTGATGTTCAAACCCTGGGAGGCAAATGTTGGAGGGAACAATTGTGCATTGCTGTTGTAATATAAAGATAACCACTGTGAAGTCTATCGTTCACATTTACCATATCTGTAATTTCTCCACGCCTTAGCACACTGCTTTGGGTGACACATAACCAATTGGCAACATTTTGCTGTGTGCCACCTGCTGAAAGTAAAGCCACTATCCTGATACTATGAAAGTGTTGTATGCCTCTCTACATGGCATGTTATTGTTGGGCTGAATGCAAACTGAAGCTGCTGTTTATACTGGACTGCTCACAGTGTGCCACAGTAGCAGTGGTACGTTTACATGACTCGGAGATGGCTACAAAGGATGCCAGTGGTAAACACTCTGCAGTATATGATAGTACATGAAGTGTGAGTGTCAACGGGAGCTCTGTTGTTATAGACTAAATTTTATGATAGTATTCCAAACTTTTGTTGAGCAGTGTACAAGAAATTACTTCACACTTGATTTATAATTCACTATGATGTCTATTGATCATTTTATATAATACAAGAAACAACAATTTTAATTTATTTATTTATTTTCGGGTGCAGATCAGCTGAGATCATAAACACCTTTCGTAGGCACTTATGGTTATACTGATGAATAATGTTGTTTATTTCTAGGTTTGTAGTTGTACCCATTCAAGTTGTTTTCTAATTGTAATAGATTTTTTATGACAAATTCTCGTGCTTTAGAAAAGATGTAATTAAACGTGCTGCTAATTTGGAAGCTATTACAACTCGAATATAGCTGATAATCACACATGATTTTTTCTGCAGTTTTGTCCAATAAGTAATTTCTTTATAAAATATAAATATCTACCTGAGTACCCAGCACTGCCTGGGTATTTAATTCAGACTTAAGAAGAAAAAAGATTGTCTCTCTCTTCTTCCACCTGCCTCCTCACACCCTGTCCTGTTCCACGTGCCTCCTCTCACCCTGTCCTGTTCCACGTGCCTCCTCTCACCCTGTCCTGTTCCACGTGCCTCCTCGCACCCTGTCCTGTTCCACGTGCCTCCTCACACCCTGTCCTGTTCCACGTGCCTCCTCACACCCTGTCCTGTTCCACGTGCCTCCTCACACCCTGTCCTGTTCCACGTGCCTCCTCACACCCTGTCCTGTTCCACCTGCCTCCTCACACCCTATCCTGTTCCACCTGCCTCCTCACACCCTGTCCTGTTCCACCTGCCTCCTGCCTCCTCCCACGGTGTCCTTTTCCACGTGCCTCCTCACCTGGTGTCCTTTTCCATGTGCCTCCTCACACCCTGTCTTGTTTCGCCTGCTTCCTCACACCCTGTCTTGTTTCGCCTGCTTCCTCACACCCTGTCTTGTTTCGCCTGCTTCCTCACACCCTGTCTTGTTTCGCCTGCTTCCTCACACCCTGTCTTGTTTCGCCTGCCGCCTCACACCCTGTCTTGTTTCGCCTGCCTCCTCACACCCTGTCTTGTTTCGCCTGCCACCTCACACCCTGTTTTGTTTCGCCTGCCGCCTCACACCCTGTCTTGTTTCGCCTGCCGCCTCACACCCTGTCTTGTTTCGCCTGCCGCCTCACACCCTGTCTTGTTTCGCCTGCCGCCTCACACCCTGTCTTGTTTCGCCTGCCGCCTCACACCCTGTCTTGTTTCGCCTGCCGCCTCACACCCTGTCTTGTTTCGCCTGCCGCCTCACACCCTGTCTTGTTTCGCCTGCCGCCTCACGCCCTGTCTTGTTTCGCCTGCCGCCTCACGCCCTGTCTTGTTTCGCCTGCCGCCTCACGCCGTCTTGTTTCGCCTGCCCCCTCACGCCCTGTCTTGTTTCGCCTGCCCCCTCACGCCCTGTCTTGTTTCGCCTGCCCCCTCACGCCCTGTCTTGTTTCGCCTGCCCCCTCACGCCCTGTCTTGTTTCGCCTGCCCCCTCACGCCCTGTCTTGTTTCGCCTGCCGCCTCACGCCCTGTCTTGTTTCGCCTGCCGCCTCACGCCCTGTCTTGTTTCGCCTGCCGCCTCACGCCCTGTCTTGTTTCGCCTGCCGCCTCACGCCCTGTCTTGTTTCGCCTGCCGCCTCACGCCCTGTCTTGTTTCGCCTGCCGCCTCACGCCCTGTCTTGTTTCGCCTGCCGCCTCACGCCCTGTCTTGTTTCGCCTGCCGCCTCACGCCCTGTCTTGTTTCGCCTGCCGCCTCACGCCCTGTCTTGTTTCGCCTGCCGCCTCACGCCCTGTCTTGTTTCGCCTGCCACCTCACGCCCCGTCTTGTTTCGCCTGCCGCCTCACACCCTGTCTTGTTTCGCCTGCCGCCTCACACCCTGTCTTGTTTCGCCTGCCTCCTACCACCCTGTCTTGTTTCGCCTGCCTCGTACCACCCTGTCTTGTTTCGCCTGCCTCGTACCACCCTGTCTTGTTTCGCCTGCCGCCTCACACCCTGTCTTGTTTCGCCTGCCGCCTCACACCCTGTCTTGTTTCGCCTGCCGCCTCACACCCTGTCTTGTTTCGCCTGCCGCGTCACTCCCTGTCTTGTTTCGCCTGCCGCCTCACTCCCTGTCTTGATTCGCCTGCCTCCTCACACCCTGTCTTGTTTCGCCTGCCTCCTCACACCCTGTCTTGTTCCGCCTGCCTCCTCACACCCTGTCTTGTTCCGCCTGCCTCCTCACACCCTGTCTTGTTCCGCCTGCCTCCTCACACCCTGTCTTGTTCCGCCTGCCTCCTCACACCCTGTCTTGTTCCGCCTGCCTCCTCACACCCTGTCTTGTTCCGCCTGCCTCCTCACACCCTGTCTTGTTCCGCCTGCCTCCTCACACCCTGTCTTGTTTCGCCTGCCTCCTCACACCCTGTCTTGTTCCGCCTGCCTCCTCACACCCTGTCTTGTTCCGCCTGCCTCCTCACACCCTGTCTTGTTCCGCCTGCCTCCTCACACCCTGTCTTGTTCCGCCTGCCTCCTCACACCCTGTCTTGTTTCGCCTGCCTCCTCACACCCTGTCTTGTTTCGCCTGCCTCCTCACACCCTGTCTTGTTTCGCCTGCCTCCTCACACCCTGTCTTGTTTCGCCTGCCTCCTCACACCCTGTCTTGTTTCGCCTGCCTCCTCACACCCTGTCTTGTTTCGCCTGCCTCCTCACACCCTGTCTTGTTTCGCCTGCCTCCTCACACCCTGTCTTGTTTCGCCTGCCTCCTCACACCCTGTCTTGTTTCGCCTGCCTCCTCACACCCTGTCTTGTTTCGCCTGCCTCCTCACACCCTGTCTTGTATCGCCTGCCTCCTCACACCCTGTCTTGTTTCGCCTGTCTCCTCACACCCTGTCTTGTTTCGCCTGTCTCCTCACACCCTGTCTTGTTTCGCCTGTCTCCTCACACCCTGTCTTGTTTCGCCTGCCGCCTCACTCCCTGTCTTGTTTCGCCTGCCTCCTCACACCCTGTCTTGTTTCGCCTGCCGCCTCACTCCCTGTCTTGTTTCGCCTGCCGCCTCACTCCCTGTCTTGTTTCGCCTGCCTCCTACCACCCTGTCTTGTTTCGCCTGCCTCGTACCACCCTGTCTTGTTTCGCCTGCCTCGTACCACCCTGTCTTGTTTCGCCTGCCTCGTACCACCCTGTCTTGTTTCGCCTGCCGCCTCACACCCTGTCTTGTTTCGCCTGCCGCCTCACACCCTGTCTTGTTTCGCCTGCCGCCTCACACCCTGTCTTGTTTCGCCTGCCGCGTCACTCCCTGTCTTGTTTCGCCTGCCGCGTCACTCCCTGTCTTGTTTCGCCTGCCGCCTCACTCCCTGTCTTGATTCGCCTGCCTCCTCACACCCTGTCTTGTTTCGCCTGCCTCCTCACACCCTGTCTTGTTCCGCCTGCCTCCTCACACCCTGTCTTGTTCCGCCTGCCTCCTCACACCCTGTCTTGTTCCGCCTGCCTCCTCACACCCTGTCTTGTTCCGCCTGCCTCCTCACACCCTGTCTTGTTCCGCCTGCCTCCTCACACCCTGTCTTGTTCCGCCTGCCTCCTCACACCCTGTCTTGTTTCGCCTGCCTCCTCACACCCTGTCTTGTTCCGCCTGCCTCCTCACACCCTGTCTTGTTCCGCCTGCCTCCTCACACCCTGTCTTGTTCCGCCTGCCTCCTCACACCCTGTCTTGTTTCGCCTGCCTCCTCACACCCTGTCTTGTTTCGCCTGCCTCCTCACACCCTGTCTTGTTTCGCCTGCCTCCTCACACCCTGTCTTGTTTCGCCTGCCTCCTCACACCCTGTCTTGTTTCGCCTGCCTCCTCACACCCTGTCTTGTTTCGCCTGCCTCCTCACACCCTGTCTTGTTTCGCCTGCCTCCTCACACCCTGTCTTGTTTCGCCTGCCTCCTCACACCCTGTCTTGTTTCGCCTGCCTCCTCACACCCTGTCTTGTTTCGCCTGCCTCCTCACACCCTGTCTTGTATCGCCTGCCTCCTCACACCCTGTCTTGTTTCGCCTGTCTCCTCACACCCTGTCTTGTTTCGCCTGTCTCCTCACACCCTGTCTTGTTTCGCCTGTCTCCTCACACCCTGTCTTGTTTCGCCTGCCGCCTCACTCCCTGTCTTGTTTCGCCTGCCTCCTCACACCCTGTCTTGTTTCGCCTGCCTCCTACCACCCTGTCTTGTTTCGCCTGCCGCCTCACTCCCTGTCTTGTTTCGCCTGCCGCCTCACTCCCTGTCTTGTTTCGCCTGCCTCCTCACACCCTGTCTTGTTTCGCCTGCCTCCTCACACCCTGTCTTGTTTCGCCTGCCTCCTCAAACCCTGTCTTGTTCCGCCTGCCTCCTCACACCCTGTCTTGTTCCGCCTGCCTCCTCACACCCTGTCTTGTTCCGCCTGCCTCCTCACACCCTGTCTTGTTTCGCCTGCCTCCTCACACCCTGTCTTGTTTCGCCTGCCTCCTCACACCCTGTCTTGTTTCGCCTGCCTCCTCACACCCTGTCTTGTTCCGCCTGCCTCCTCACACCCTGTCTTGTTCCGCCTGTCTCCTCACACCCTGTCCTGTCCCATCAGCCTCTTCACACATTGTCCCCATTCCACCTGCCTCCTCACACTCTGTGTGAATGCTGTTCTATAATGTTCTGGTTTTTCTCTGCTCTACCACATGAATGACATGTCCATATAACTTTAGACAATGTTAACTATCACACCTTGCAAACAGTAGTGACTCACTGCCTCATATACACAATGGCTCGGCCTCTGACTACCCAGAGCCTGTTTATGTGCTCCCCTTTACATGAATTTCGTTATAACGTAAATAGTTTATTGATGTCTCCTTATTGGTGATGGTAATTTTCTTTGTGAGTTTAGGTGAAGTCTTTTATTGTGTTATTAATTTTATTTTTGTTGTTATTGTTTTTATTGTTAATGAAATATTCTTGTGATTTAAAATAAAGATGGTTCGTAATGTAGGTAATATGTTATTCTTTGCTTCCATTGTATCCTGTCTTGCAGAACTTGATTACTAGACTGCTAAAGTAAAATAACATATTGAGAATGTGGTGGATATGAATGAAAATGTGGGAGCATGTCACCAGCTGTGCACAGAGAACTGGATGTGCATTGCGCAAAGTCAGTGTGACTATAGCACCAAATGGGGCTAGTCTTGCAACACAAGGTAGCTGGAGGAATAGCAGAAGAAAGTATGTGTCAATCAGCAACTAGTTCTGATGCACCATGATAGTTTTCTTCACTACAAGGTTGTTCAAAGAACAAGATTTGGATGGCTTCACATGGGGAAGAGTCACAGAAACTGGAAGACGACAAAGTGTGAAAAGTGTAGCCAGGGAATTTTGTATTATTCAAGTGCTGTTTCAAATGTGTGGGGAGCATTCTGAACCACAAGCACTGCTGCTCGAAGGAGAGGACGTGGTCAACCACAGTTATGGCAGCAGATGACTGCTACCTTGTACAATAGGAAAGGAGTGATGCATGTCAATTAGTGGTTGCAGTTGTAACCACATTTAACAGGATTGCAAGGCACTCGGACTCATGCTGCTCAGTGACATTGCGACTGCATAGGAGTGATGTGTTCGCTTGAGGACCAGTATGTTGTGTTCCGTTGACATCTGCACATTGGTGGTACCACTTGCAACGATGTTAATAGTATAACGATTAGATCATCAAGGAGTGGGGTCACTTGTTCTTCTCAGATGAAAGCAGATACAGTTTGACTAGTTCTTCTGGATGTATTTTCATGTGATAAGAGATGGGAACACAATGCACTAAAAATACTGTCAGTATCTCTGAACTCAGTACACTCACCAGTGAACTCAGTACACTCACCAGTCAACATTATTGATACTGTTCTCCTTCCACATGTGCATTTTTTCAGAGGTGCGTTCAGCCATGACTTCTTTTTGTGGATGACAATGTGCGACAGCTTTGAACAGCGCTGGTGGTGGAGTGCTTGTAACTGAGAATATTCATGATATTTGGTGAATGGATTAGCCTGTGTGTTTCCTCAACTTAAATCCCACTGAGCATGATCCCACTGAGCATGCAGGGGAGACAGTGGGGAGATGTATTGCAACACATCTACATGCATCAATGAGCACCAGCAGTTGTCAACTGCGTTGGAGAGTAATGGAATGCCCTACCGTAAGAACTCCTTACCAACCTAATGGCCAGCAAGAAAGCATGCACTGCTATGTGTAGTGATTATACACCCTATTAAGAACAATGTTCCATCTTCTAATGTCTAGGGAACCAGAGTAAACTGTGGTGACTTCAGTGTAATTATTCTCTTCAAATAAAATTATCATTTTCATGCATATCACTGCATATTTCTTTCAGATACCGTCTGTTCTATACTGTAGCGGTTCTTTCAAAGTATGGTCCAAGTTTCATCAAGCTGTGTTACTTGGCACTGACACATCAAGCAAAAGTTACTTTTGTCCTAGTGAATTTTGGATAATTTTGAGAATTAAGAACATACCATGAACAAATTCTTACCATTTTCTTCAGTTCCATTGAATATGGTTAGCTGAGTCTTTTCAAAACTCAATCAAATTAAATTTTGCTTGTATTTTGGTAACGTAATATAATTGTTTTTACAAACATGAACTTGTTCCTGTGACTTCAGTGTAATTATTGTCTTTGAAGAAAACGTCATTTCTGTTCATCTCATTTCATGTTTATTTCAGTTACCTTCCTTTTGCTTCGAATGGCATTAAAGTTTTATACCGAAACCTGAAACAATATTCTTCAGACTGCTGCAATGACTTGTTGCTGCTTTGAAATTAGACATGAATGAAATCAAACATTTAAGTGGACAAATCGTAAAATATTCTATCCACTCATGGAAAAGTACACAGACACAAATCAACTGAAATGTATTTTGAAAATCTCTCTCTCTCTCTCTCTCTCTCTCTCTCTCTCTCTCTCTCTCTCTCTCTCTCTCTCTCGGGCGTGCCCCCCCCCCTCCCGCTCCCCCCCTCCCCCCACACACACAAATGAAAAAAATTCAACTCTTTTTGAACAACTCATCAAATTAGAAATCACAACCCTTTTCTAATACATATCATGTAATACAGATTGTTTTTACTCATTTATCCAAAAAAAAAAAAAAAAAGGAAAACTTAATGAACAGCTTTCGAACCATTTTGTCCACATTAGGATTGGTATGCATAAAGAAAAATTGTTGTATATACATCTTAATATGCCATAGTTAATAAAACACATCTTGAAAACAAACCATTTCACGAACATAAAATATTGACTTATATGTTAAATCCATTCTGCAAAGTTCTGTACAAACTGTTAATTTCTGAGCTTTGGTATCACAGGTTCTAGATTTCTGCAGTTTTTTCACTTTTCAAATCCTACATCACAATAGGTATTCACTAATACTGTGTCATAATTGTGTTTCCTAAGCATTACTTAAAACATCACACTATTTAGTGCCTGCTGAGATTTACACTTCTTTATCTACAAGCAGACTTTTTAAAATGTACACCTCAGGACCGTAAAATTAGCACGAGTCTTTTTACCCGTGTGCTTCTTTACCTATGATTGGTACTTTTGCAGTCATTTGTTCGCCCAACAAATTTTCCTTCCTGTTCTTATCTGTCTCGTGAGCATTTTTGTGCATGTCCAACTTACAAATCCAGCAGTTCCTCCACAGCTGTGTGATCTTCTCAAAGATTAAACTTGATATCTACCTTGACCATTGTATTCGTCCACGCTTTCTCTTCAATTATTGATTTTACTTGGTGGTAAGGGCCTTCATCAACTTATCTTTCTGCTGCTCAGTTTTCTCAAATTTACTAGTTTCAGCTGTCATGTACATGCAAATCTTCATTCAAATACCTGTGGCTTCCATAAATTGCCTACAGGATAAACAAATACTGTGCTTGCTAACTGAATTTTACATTTGTGCATTGGCAGAGGTCGCTAAATATTCCTAAAAATTAATTTTAAGGTGCTCTCATTATGCCCATTGCTGCCAAATTCCTAATTTTATCTAGTGGTCTGAACCTGCCTCAGATTTCCTGTTGTGTGCCTTATTACATGGACAATATATTTCTTCCCCAAACTATTTTAATGTAACAATTCCTCAAAAAAGTCTGTTCTTTTGTACCCTTATCGTCCCCCTTAGTATCAAAATTTTTTTTCCATCCTTCATATTATTGTAATTGCTATCAAACTAATTTCAGTTTCATTTAGGCCTTATCGTATTATTTTGGTCATTGTACTTGGATCTTTAAAATTTAATCTTTTTTTCTTAAAAACAAATTGCACTTAACTCTCTTGTTGACATGTGATATGTTCATTTAAAATCAAATCATCTCATCTGTCTCTCTCAATTCTCACTCTCCTTTTCCTCATCAGATACACAACTGCTCTCATGTCAAATATATACACCATACCTCTCCATGCACAAATATTAAATACCTACAAAACCTATGTTGTTTCTAGAAAGGAAAACACTATGTAGTAGGTTGCTTTTGACAGGACAACAAAACTACTATATTGTGTGGCAGATGTAGAAGAGTGGGGCATGAATGGTCATGCATGGAGAAGAAAACTGTTCTACAGCTGGGGACACATGACTGCTATACTGTTTAATCAGTCATAAGTTATCTGATGTCATATGTGCTTAGTTCTCAATACTCAGAATATACTTCTTTAGCACCTTGATGTTTCTGGTACCAAATGTCAAATTAGATCTTGGATACATTAGTCATTTTCATGTGAACAGGTGTTATGATACACAGGAAGAAATTTTTTAATTTCATTGGAAATATTATTTGATCATTTGTTCATCTTTCAGTTGCCTTAGCTCTCATGTTGTACCCTGTCTTCCTCTTATGGACCTCATTTTCATCTTGCACTTAGTTCTTCCGTCTAACCTTTCATCAAATTTAGTCACAGGGAAACTCACCTCCTCTGTTGTGACGTTGGCTTTCCTCGCAATGTCAGTTCACAAGGAATGAATGCAGTTGACTCATACCTCAAGTTGTTGATTAATCACTCAAAATCAGGCATGTAGTTGCGAGCTAACATCCTAAAGATGTTAGGGCTCACATGCGGTTCCTCTTCATCAAAATGTCTTGGCTCAAACTCGTCTAGGGGTTGAACCGCATGTGTCACATTACATGCCCTAAATTAGACACTTGTGACGCTTTGCTTAAATTGTCTGGCTGATGGCAAGTTTCCAAAATACAAAGTTAACATAACATATAATAACAGTAATAATAATATCAGGAACTAAATTAACAACCCATAAATGATGTAGGCCGCACAGTTGGAATTTAGTTAGAATAACGTTTATTCAGAAAGCAAGCTAATAGCAAAAGTGGTTGTATTGAGAGTTACTGTTACACTTGAGCGCATATCTATTTGACACAGTTCGATCATTCGCAATCTCGTCATGAAATACAACTTATCTATGTGAAAAGTTAGAGTTCACACCAGGCGCGCGGCTTCTTGCCACTCAAAGACTAAGTCCCACGATACCACACAAAGCGAAATTTTCTAAGTCGTTTCACTTCCTAACTGCCTAAAATCTGACTGTCTGCTTTCGCGTCTCAATCTGAACTGTATCCTTCGGTGTCTCCAGCCGAACTGTCCGATTTTGCGACTGCACTGGCACTCTCTCTGCTCATCCTCAGCCACAGTTCCTACACCCCAAATATCCTCGCTCAACTCACTAGGGCAGTTCCCCTTCCTGAAGCCATCCATCTGATTGGCTACTGCTTATTCTAAATTATTTTACATTTTTACATATTTAAATAATCAAAGCTTGACCACTTTCACATTCTAAATAAAGTAACAATAATATCCATGACATAATAAATGTTAAATTCTTTTACATAAAACCAATACAGTTTCCTTCTTAACTTTGAATGTCATGGCCAGTTGCCTTGCACCAATGTGCTGTCTGATAAATAAATAAATAAAGAACAAAAGTAACTATTATGCACTAAACCTTATATCAAATATTCTATTACCTAATGATTCAATAAGGTGTCATGCTGTCATCATTCAATATATTTTGTGTGGAGGAAATGATGAACAAATGAAGTTACAGAGTTGATATTTACTGCATTTGTCATTTTAATGATGCGCTTCTATATGAAATGTCGATTGTTAAGATCGACTAAAACATTCTAGCATTCAGATCTTTGTTACAAAACCTGTGAATTTCACTTTAACAGTAATCCTAAACTACTACAGATATGATCAATATTCAAGTTTTTTTGGGATCACCATGAAAATGTATGAAGGATGGTAGATTAAAATTACTATGGCTTCATTCCCTTGAAGTACTACAGAATTGAATGGTTTCCATAAATGTTTCCCTTTGTAGCTGATCTTAGGTCTGCCATATTTAACACTGCTATGTCTCCTCGGCCACAAACCGCTTCTGCTGAGTTTCCCTATGATGTAGGTTCTCGTCTGTCTCATTCACACACTAAAGTTCTTAGGCCTCAATAGAAAATAAACAATAGATGTCTGTGAGTTTCCCCATCTCGTGAATCTGCACCCTTTGTGGCATGTGGTCCTGGATGACAGGGTTTGTTTCACAATTCCTGTGGGCTGACACTTTTGGCCATATTTTTAAATGAGAGTGCAGTGCTCCTTAACTCACAATTTTGTCCAGGTTGTGTTGTTCGGGTGAGAGAAAGTATGGCACAGCCTGTTCAACTCCTTCGTAACTCTTTCACTAATCTACTGTACTCTCTTACACCCCAGGAAACTATTGCAAACTGAGGACCATTATTGCACAAATAAAGCAACTTGTTTACCAAATTTTCCAAAGAAAAGCTGTAACTCCAGTTAATAAGTTCACTTTTTCAGCTTTTTGATGGTAAAAAGTTTTACAAATTTGCTGAACATGTCAGTGCCACAAAAATAAGCACAACTCCAACACTTGACTCGGATAATGGCCCGAACAAATCTACAGTCAATGGTTCTAAAGGCTTTTTGAGGTCGGTTGCATGGCCTCAGGCCCTGAATGGGGCCTGTTGTAGCTACTTTTTGACACTGGTCATATGCTCCTACTAACTTTTTCACCTGCCTCTACATATTATAAAAAAACTGCCTCCTTCAGATTTTCAATTTATTTAGGTATCCCATAATGCCTATAGATACTGTTTACATACTCTGTTAATTTATTTATATGTTGGTCAGGGAAGCATAGTTTCCATTCTTCTACATTGGCTTTTGTTCTTCTAAAAAGTACTCTGTTATGCAGCGTGTAGAACACTTTTACCTTCTGATGTTCATTTGAATGTATGATTTGTTTCATACACTTAAGCAGCACATCATTATTTTGGTACGTGCATAACTCCCTACTTATTTTTCTACTGCATTACTCACATTCTTCTGTCCATACCCAGACATTGTCTTTCTTCAGGATATGATTTAAGCATGGGGTATTAAGCACTTAGGTTGAAAAAAATTTGTGGTAAAACTAGATAAACTGAACATGGCTGTTTATTATTGGGGCTGTAGAGCAATTGAAAAGCTTCAAATGTAACACCTTCTGGTCTTATCCTGCTCAGTAATTATGTGCCCTAAGAATTTTAATTCTGTCTTGACAAAGTCTGTCTTACTCAGTTTTGATCTCCTCCACTCCTTTAATATAGCACCCAATACTTCTGTTAATAACTGACAGTGGTCTTCACAAGTAGGAGTAGCTCAAAGGATATTGTCCACATGAATGGTCAGTTGTTCTCTTAAATCTGGACCCTAAACATGATTCATAACTCCTAAAAAATTAGCATACAGCAATGTAAGCCCGAATGGTAGTACACAAAACTGGTACCCAATGTTCAGAAACATGGTGTATTTTCTAGACTTGGGGGCCAGTCTTGTATTCCAATATCTGCCTGTAACATCCAATGAGGATAGACATATTTCACCATGAAACTTTTGTAGCAACTGATCCACCTACAGTGGACCATCACTTTCACAGTATTACTGTGTTAAACATTTATTGTCCGCAGAAAACAAAAGTTGATATATGGCCTTTCAGGCAGCCATCACATGTGAGAGAGCAAGCTGTAACTGCCCATCTGGTGCATGCTGACCAAGGTGCAGGCCAAACCACAACAGCAGCATCAGCAGAGTTGGCAGCATTAGCACAGGTGTCATCACAAGGCTGTGCCCAATGGAGTTAGCACACTTCATCAGTCGGCCGGCCAAGATGGCCTTCAGCTTTCCAGAGAAGGTCAGTTCAACAGTGACCCTGTTGTAGATGCACACAGGGAAAGTGCCTTCTAGCTCTGCTTGGAGTCTGTGAAGCCATGCAGAGAAGTGTTGTGGCCTCCACTCAGCAGAGAGAGAGATTAGCACACTCATAATCTGCCTCAGAAATGGAGGGGAGTGGCAGTAGTGGCACACCCACATGATGATTGATGATGATCTGCTTGCGGGCCCAGATAGTTGTGCCTCAGAATCCCTGCCTGATGGTGATGGCCTCAGCTTATCATCAGTCTTGACATGGTAATCGGCACTGCAGTTCACAGTGTCAAAGTCTCTCCTGTCGGGACTTGGTGCTACATAGAAGATAGAAGAGGACTAGGTGAGGGTTGACTGACATAGGTCTCCTCCCCTCTTGACAGGATGGTATCAGCTGAACAGAATTCCACCAGATCTGGAATATTACTTATGGAGGGCAGTCTTGTATGCTCTGCTATAGTGAGGCAGCAATGACATCATTCGCCCTGCCCTGCTTTTGCTGTTTGGTCAACTCTTTTGGTCACTTCAGGATTTCATAACTTCACTTTTGAGATGCTCTTTCTGCCCTGTCATTACACTGTATAGTTAACTTGTGTCTCACCTAAGCTTTCTTGCAACAATTTGTTCAGTCATCATTATGATGATGCATCTCTGTCAACACGATGTCATTCTGATATGTTGCTGGCTTGGGCCTCACCACTTCATTCAGTGTGTCACACTGGCCCCCGTGTTTGCTGCTGCATAACCAGCGATTCTTTATCAGTAGAATTCTGTCTGGGTGTTGACCCATTCCACTCTGCTTCTGGCTCCACAACGTATACTATTTTGCTGTGCAACATTCGACCAGCTTTTAAGAAATCCACCTAGGTTTTGTCTGATATACATACACAGAATACATTTTATGCTCTTAATTGTAAAACCTTATTTCCCTAAACTCAGTCCAGAAAACTCACGTTTTTACTAGGACACATTTCATCTAGATTAATACCCACACAGTCATTTTGTGTATGCTACAAACATCCATCCTGGAATTCACAATCCTGTGTACTCCACCTCATTTAACGGGAAATTCTTTGCTTTAATTCTTTCTAAATAACTTTTACTTCTATTAGGCAACCATTCATCTGGTATTTTGTGCATAGATGGTTCAGGAGGGGCTACAATTGTTTGGTTACAATAGCGTAATCAGAAGCAGCACAGCACTACAAGCTGTGACACGTATGGTCAGTGCAGTTTGACATTGCTTCTTGTGATACTGTTGTATGTGTTGAAAGATCAATTCCACAGTGATTCAACACTTTTTCAATGCTATGAATTCATCAGTTGCATATAATAGTTCTAGTATAAAGGTCTCTTTTAGGAAGTTTAGGTTCTGGGCTGACGACACATTTAGCATCTTTTCTGGTCAACACAGTGTAGGTTGTGTCAGATTTACAGCAGATGTGCCAGGGAAAATAGCTGGGAGACAGACTGTCATACTCACTGTGTCACAGAACATACCATTGATTAGCATCACACTATCTCATAACTACATCTTTGTCAAAACTGTTGGCTTCCATTTTTCATAACAATTTACGGCCGCTACTTTTGGAATGAATACCAAGGAAACCCAAAACATGCCAACTTTCTGAAAATAAGGATGTGACAATGACACTTTCCTGTGACTCTCGGCTTTGCCTGTATTGCCCTGAAACAGTTGTACTTCACATGACTGCGCAGTATTCCAATTCATCCTAGTTGGCAGACTAAGACTGTCTCTTTGGCAACCCCATAACTCTTCCACTGACATTATTGTGTAAGTTTGTTTTTTCTTCGTGACACAAATAGCACCCCTCCCCGCTCCCTCCCAAGCAGCTCACAGCTCTTTTGTTGGTAGTTAGCTCCTCCCTCTCCTGCCTCCCCTTTCTCTTTCGGTGTTTCCCTTTACGATGACCCAGCTATTCCCTTAGTTCTGCTATTTCCTTTTGCTCTTGTGTCTTGTGTTTCCTCTGTTCATTTTTTCGTCATCTTCTGGTCCCCCTTGATGTTTGATCTCCCTTTTTAAATTGTGTCCATAGTGTAACCCCTTTGGGGACGAATTCTGTCCCTAGCGTCTCTGATGTGGATTCTTCTTCCCCCTTCCTTACCCACTGTAGTCCCCTCATTTACTAGGTCACTGGCACGTGTAGCCAGTCTGTGTGGTGGAACTGTTATGTATCCATCTGGCTGAGCCCCATGAGACAACAGGCATCACACTTCTGGTAGCTCAGGTGTCATCACCTCGTATATGCCTAGGAGTGGTTACTCATCTTTTTGGGGCATCGGAACTACCGTCAAAGACTGCCGTGCCTGGTAGCCCTTGCTGCGGCTGGATGGTGCCCATGGTGTGAGCCTCTTATTAGGGTGGGCGGTACCAGGGCGAATGCTCTGCACATGAAGCATGCTGAGTTCCATAATCCTGGCCACATTTCCACAGCTATTTCTTCAGATAGGAACGGTCGTCTCTCTGCTCCTACTTTTGCTTCCTCAGCCTTTTCCTCCCTGGCGACTCCCTGTGAGGGGAAGGCCAGGCCTGCCAGCTTGGGGCAAAATGCTTTCCCCATTGCTTGGTTTTTTCCAGTACAGGACAGATAGCGTGACTTTCGCTGCTACCAAACTACTGTTCTTTGAAGAACATATTGAAGATATGTTTGGTGAAGTTGACCATGTTAGTAAGATGGGATTTGGTTCCCTACTGATTAAAACCTCCTCTTCCAGTCACTCGGCTTCCCTTTGTGCTTGTGAGTGCTTTGGAGACATCATGGTGAACGTCATTCCTCACTAGTTCTTCAATATGACCCAAGGCATTATCTTCCACAGAGACCTCCTCCTTAATTCTGACGAGAAAATAAGCACTAATCTGGCATGACGCGACTTTCATTTTGTTCAGCAAGTTTAGAGAGGTTGTAAGAACAATCGCATTGACACTGGCACTTTCTTCCTGTTTCTTGCAGGGGATACCCTTCCAGAAAAGGTCAAAGTTATGCTTTACCATTGCAACATAAACCCTATCCCAAGCAAACTATATCCCACCTCCCATGCATTGTTTCCAGTTTCTCCATTTTGGTCATGTCTTTGCAAAGTGAGGCAAATCCTATTTGCAGCACCTGGGCTCACCCTCTTCATATGGGGAGTCCTTGCACTCCACCACCCAAGTGTGTGAACTGTTCTGGCCTATACTTTCCTCACTCGCCGGATTTCCCAATCTTTAAAAAGTAAATGAAGATACAGGAATTAAGAACTCTCGACCTTTTGTCCTACTCCCAGACATGACAAATTCGGCTGTCTTCAGCCACCATCTTTAACATCTACCATTGCTTCTATTGCATTCTTTCTCCTACTCCTTCCTCCTTACCTCTGTCCTGTTCTCCTTCCATTTTCTCCTCTGTGCTAGTTCACGTCCCTTCCCCTCATGGAACTACTGCTCCTCAGCTGGAGAAGAAACACTTTTCTGGCACCCACAGGGGATGGAGCTCCCTCTAGGAGCTCCATCCACAGTGTCTCAAGGACAGGAAACCTGATACTTCGATTTGGCTATGGGACCCATGCTCTATGGATAAGATTGCTCATTCTCTTTTGGATCCTGCTATTGCTGTGACCTGCTGTTTTCTCGAGTGCACCTCTTGCCCTCCAAAGGAGAACAGGGGGATGCGTAAGTCCTGGGCCAAGGCCTCTCCAACATCCCAGGGGTTGTCACTCCCTTCCTTTCAATCAGTGTTTGATCATACATTCATGGATGGCACTGTATCCTTACCAGTGATGGGCACTGACGCGGCACAATGAGCAATTCCAGCCAGTTCGATGTCCATCTGGCCTCTTGTGTTACTCTCCTCCAATGGAATTGTAGTAGTGTTTACAAAATACCATCACCTTCTGGAATAGCAGTCTCTTCATTTCTCTACTCTGTACCTTGTGTTATGTTGCAGGAATCTTGTTATGTGGATATTCATTTGCCATCTCTTCATGGTTTCTAAACTTTTTCCCAGGATCAAGTTGGCCCTTTATGTGCCTGTATATTGGTCTGCACAGACATTGTTAGTTCTTGGGTTCCCCTTCATGCTGCACTGGAAGCAGTGGCTGTTCAGCTTCATTTAGACACTGCAGTAATGATATGCAGTCTTTATCCCCCCAGACAGGCTTCCTACGCTTCTTGCTCTTCTTACCCTTCTTCAATAGCTCCCTTCCTGTTCCTTCTCCTTGCCAATTTTAGTGCCAAGAATCCTCTATGGGGTTGTACAGCGACCACTGATGGGGTAGGATTGTTGAAGATCTGCTGGCAGAGATCTGTCGCCTCAATACTGGAGCCCCACACACTGTAGTGTGGCACAAGGCACTTAGGCACTTTCTCAGCCATTG
Source organism: Schistocerca nitens (assembly GCF_023898315.1). Lineage (NCBI taxonomy): Eukaryota > Metazoa > Arthropoda > Insecta > Orthoptera > Acrididae > Schistocerca > Schistocerca nitens. The sequence goes on along the minus strand of NC_064624.1, from coordinate 16,279,466 downwards.
GTCTTTCCACCTGTAGCCCTGGATTCCTCCTCTCCGTTCAATGGGGAATTCATGACGATTTGTGCGATTGTGAGCATTTTCTGATCATCTTATCATTTCTCCAGCATCACTTGCCTTGATGGCTTCACATGTGGGCCTTTAATAATTCAGATTGAGATACCATGCCCTCAGTTGCCGGCCCAAATGCTCCACCACATGACAGCATTGTTGAGTCTGTACAGAGTTTGACTGATGATGGCATCCATTTGGCAGCTGTTCTGGTGACTCCTTCTTTCTTGGGTTCTCTGCAATGGAAGACTGTCCCTTGGTGGACCCCAAAATTACTGTGACTGTTACAGACCGCTATCATGCCCTCCACCACTACAAATGGCATCCATCTCTCAACCACCTCCTGGCCTTTAAATGGCTTCATGCCTCAGCCGCTTATTTTCTTAAACTCCAGAAAGGGATATTTTTGGAAACGATATGTCATTGCCATAGGGCCACATACCCCAAATTGCGGATATGGGCAAAGATCAGCCGCATTTTTGGCCCCCAAATAGCGGATATGGGCAAAGATCAGCCGCATTTTTGGCCACTGTGCTCCTACAGATGTCACGGAAATTTCCCTGAATGGTATCATCACCAGCCTTGACTCTTCATTGAGCATTTGGCTCTTCATTTTGCCCAAACCTCAGTGTCTGCTCACTATCCACCTGCGTTCTGTCTTCTTAACCACTGTGAGGAACAACTCTGTCTTTTGTTCCCAGCTGGCTATAACCTTATAACACCCCATTTAGCGAGTGGGAACTCACCAGCATCCTTGCTCTCTGCCTCGACATGGCTCCTGGTTTGGACTGGACTGGGTTCACAACCAAATCAAAGTCTTAGTCACTAGTTAGCCAATGTCATATACTTGCTCTTTCTAACTGCCTCCAGAGCAAAGAGGAATTCCCTTCCCATTGGCGAGAAAGTGTCGTTATGCCAGGTTTGAAATCGGGTAAACTGGCTCTTCAGATACACAGCTGTCACCCGACTAGTTTAAGCTATGTCCTGTGCAAGTTACTTGAATGAATAGTGTGGCGAAGGCTGTATTGGATCCTTGAATCCCAGGACCTTTTGGCTTCGACCCAGGGGTTTTTTGCTGACTCCACTCTCCTGCAGATAATTTCGTCCACCAGGAGTCTGCTATCTGAATGATGTCTGCCCAGGGTCAAAAACTTGTTGCAGTCTTCTTTGATTTGCATAACTTATGATACCACATACTGCTGCCACGTCCTTGCTACCTTACTTGAGTGGGACCTCTTTGTATACTGACGATTTTTGAGTTTATTTTCGTTCATCCAGAATGGATGTTGCTAAACACAGATTGCAGGGAGCAATACATAGAGCTCAGTCTTGGTCTTATGTGCATGGCTTCCATTCTTCAGCTGCAAGATCTGCTTTATGCATTCCTATAATCGCCGTACAGACCATCACCATCCAGATCTGCCAGATCGGTTCCTTGATGGGAGGCCTTCTATGTGGTGGACTCTCATTGGGTTGCCTTTTTTTTTTTTTGGACCCATCTTTGATGTCTAGCTGACATGGCTTCCCCATCTTCATCAACTGAACTGGGCATGTGGGACACACCTCAATGGTCTTCAATACCTCTGCAACATCATCTGGCGCACAGACTGCTCTACTCAGATATGGCTCTACACAGCATTGGTCCTGTCCCATCTAGATTATGGGAGTCGCGCACATGGCTTGGCATCACCTTCGACATTACAGATGCTGGACCCAATACACCACATTCTGAGGGGCTCAGCATTTGTTGCTGGGTATGGGCTTGGCGACTCCAGGGTTCCTGAGCTGGCGACTGGTTAGTGCCGCCAATCCTCTGTCACTGTAAGGTTTGGGCATGCTTCGGCGACCACCATGTGGGATGGCAGTGGGACATTGCATGCCACAGGGAACAGAAATCTTGGCTTGACCACTCAGATCCTGAGGGTGGAAGGAACCTCTATAGAAAACCCCTCAGTCTATGTATGCTATGCACTGATCTGATGCATGGCTGTTGAAGTAGACAAGTTATTAGCAGGCAACCTCTGGGGATCATGCCACACCTTAGTTGTGTAAGGCTTACCTAGGCATACAGGGCTGTGTTCAGGTGTACTTTTATTTCCTTAGCTGCTCTTGGGACTGACATAGACCCTTCGAAATTTTCTCTTTCTCCTCCCAGCAGAAAGGGTGGGCCAGTGGGATGCGTAGCCAGTGCTTCCAACTCAGGACTCTTTAAGAATTGTGAAATGTATAATAACAGAATACATGCTGGTAGTCAGAATTTACTTTTATTAGTTAAAAGAAAAGAGGGAAGCTATGAAAAAGTCCCAGCTTTCTACATTCAGAATGGGTTTAGGGAGGATTGTAGGTTTGTTAAAATCTGCCAAACAGTTGCGAAATTGGACGCCATTAGTCGAAACTTCAAGCTCCCAAGTGACAAATCTGTAGAAAGCTGAAAGCCTTGGGGAATATGCCATTGAGCCAGCCACCTCAAACTACAGTAGAGGTGTTGCGCTGAGCAGGGTCTTGGTGGATATCCACAAAGACGACTTGAAAGCTGAGTGGGCCCAAGTAGGCACTGTGCAAGATCTCTTCAAAAAATTGTGGAACTTAGTCCATAAAATTTTTTTACACTTAGCTTTTACTTATTGCGCGTGGTCTCCTTCAGAATATTCTCCTCCACAATTGATACACCGCTTCCAACGCTGTTTCCACTTCCAGAAGCAGTCTTGGTACACCTGTTGCTGGATCTCGTCTATCGTTGCCAGTTTTCGTCCATTCAGTGGGGTTTTCAACTTCGGAAATAAAAACAGTCCTCAGGGGCCAGGCATGGAGAGTACAGAGGGTGAGGCAACAAAGTGATTTCGTATGTTTGTGCAGTGGGCATGCACCAACAGGCATGAATGTGTGGATGCGTTATCTTGATGCAAAAGCCATAAAGTGTCTCGCCATATTTAAGACCGTTTCCTTCTCAGATTTTCTCACAGGTGTTGCAACATGTCATGATAGTACCGTCGATTAACAGTTTGTCCCTGTGTCACGAATTAATGATGAACTAATCCTTCAAAGTCCAAGAAAACTAGCAGGAGGCTTTAACATTTGACCTGATCTGACAAGCTTTTTTGGTCTTGGAGAACCTTTTCTGACCCAGTGTGACGATTGAAACTTGGTTTCGACCTCGTAACTGTAGACCCACGTCTCATCACCAGTTGTGATTCTGTTAAGGAACTTCACGTTTTCATTTCCTCAATCCAAAATATCTTCACAGACTGTGAGGCGAAGATCTTACTGGTCTTGACTCATGAGCCGTGGGACGAACTTGGCAGCAGCATGATGCATTCCAAAATGCTGTGTCAGGTCCGGCCATTTTTAAACTGTGTGAACCATTCATAACATTGAATACGGCTTAAGCATTCATAATCGTAGCCTTCTTGCATAATTTGGTGTGTCTCAGTAAAGATTTTCTTGAGCTTAATTGTGACATGTTGCTCCTCTAACACTGTCGTCTCGATATTTACAAGCTATGTGACACAGCACTGAAAAATAACTAACAGACATACAACAATGAAACTTCCAACAATTACACATTAAACACAGCCATTTGCATGGATGCCAACCTCATTTTGCACCAACACACCATTGGTGCGAAATTACGAACGTAGATGTGCAAAATATTGTGTAAAGGATGGAAGGCAATCTAATCGAATCTGACTCATTCATCCTCACTTTTAACCATTAATCTCCTGGAGCGTATCAAAGCAGGTTTTCTTTGCTTAACCATCAGGCCCTGTGTTCCCAACCCAGAGTTCTGTTTTAAATCTCAGCACTTTGCACACAACAATCTTTGCCGTAAAGGAGAAGCTACTTGTGTCAAATGCGGTAAAGACACTCTTGGGAGTAGGTCGTTGATCTCCTCCAAAGCGCATCAAGTGTTCTGGGAATCGCCCTGTCTTGACCACAAACTGAAATGTCTTCTCTCAAGAATGGAAGATCCAGGAGATTAAAAACCACAAAGTACTTCCCACATGGTGAAGCCAAAAAGATATACAAGCCGTGCAGCTGTCCATGTTCACTGCCTCCTTTGCTTCCATTCTCAAGCAGACAGTCAAGAAAACCAATGCAGCCACACAAAGGGAGGCTTGTTATTGTCAGGACTAGTGCCTGCATTTGACATACACTTGTGCCTCTGCAGTTCTGAAGCTTGTCCCACCCCTCCGCACATCTTCAGAAAATGCCGTGGTCACCAACATTGCAGAACTTCTTGCCCCTCCAAAGATTGTCTCTGGAACACTGTTCAGCAGTGCCATTACCAAAGCTGCGACTGTGGCTCTGAAGCCTCAGGCAAAAAATTAATGTCGAAGGTGAAGAACTGCACACTGATGAAGACACGATGTACACAGTCGGACAGTATCAGACTGGAGCAGTCACTTCGCCTCAACACTGAGCCCACACCAATTGTGGGCTTCTGTCCCTGGCAGAAAGTCAGAATGAAAGTGCTACCCCCTAACAGATGGCTTCCATCCTAAAGGGGAATATTAATGCTTTTCAGCCCACACGTGGAGGAACTGAAACTCCTAGCACAGGCATGCCCCTGTGCTTGTGTTAACAAGAAACACATTTTAAAATCACTGACACCTCCGTGCTATGGGGCTATACTCTGCAGTGAAAGGATGACTTGACTGGAAACAGAGACAGGAGAGGAGGGGGGGTGAGGGTTGCTGTCTTTGCCAATAACACACTCCACTCCTCTGCTCTCTCCTTGGTTACTGTAGCTGTTGCAGTTCGTGTGGGCCAGATCACCACCATCTGCTCACTGTATCTACCTTCACAGGATGCAATAAGACTCTGAGGTTGTTATGGGCCTTATTGAACAGCTCTGTGTGCCCTTAATGTGGACAGTCCCCCTCATTTCTGGATTGTCCTCAGCCATCGGCCTCTCTTTTTGCTGTCCCACCTCTGCAGACTCAGCTCAGTGGGAAACAACTGATAACCTCATTCCATTGAGCACTTTTCACTGTAGACAGAAGCTATCAAAATGGATGGTCAGCAGGTCTAACTGGATGCTGTTCAGCGAGCTGGCTGTGTTTTAATGACTTGACAGTGTCCAGGAATGTCCATGTTGCACTAGTGATCCATTATGACACTGACTTATCTATCCCAAAGTCGTCAGGTCATCTTAGGAGGCAACCTGTACCGTGGTGGACAGATGAGTGCTGCTCAGCAATCTGGCGCAGGCATATGGCTTTTCAATGGTTTAAGTATCGCCCAACAATAGACAACCTCGAAACCTTTCGGGGTGCAAGAGCCAAGACTTGGCGTGTAATTCAGGAGAGCAAGAAATGTCACAGAAAGCATTTGTGGACTTCATCAACCATCCCACTTGTTCTACAAAAGTAGAGGAAGCCATGACGAGGATTTCTGATAAACACAGTTGTTTATCAATAGCAGCAGTGCAGAAACAGGGATGTCTTCGAACGACACCCAAGGTCATCACTCAGATAATAGAAGAGCATTTTGCAAAGATTGCTGCCAGTGCCAGCCATGACCTGGTTTTTTGCTACTACCATGTGGCTATAGAGTCTACACTTCAGATCCCACAATTCATAGTCCTACAATTATGCTTTCTCCGTGTGGGGGCTTGAATCTGCACTGTGTGTTACTTGTGATACTCCACCCAGTCACGACCTAATCTGGTGCTCCATGACCAAATCTGATGCTCTATGTTTCAACATTTCCCTACAGCATCAAAGGCAAACCTCCACAAATGTTTTGATTTCATATTGCAGACAGGTCACTTTCACAATTCTTGGAGAGTGGCAATTTTGGTCCCTCTCCTCAAACTGGGAAAGAACTGTATGTGTCCCAGTAGTTACCATAGTATCATCATAAGGAGCTGTGTTGGAAAGACCCTGGAGTGAATGGTTACCTGTCATGTGGTGTGGTTTTTAGAGACCAGGCATCTCCTTAGTGAAGATTCCAGAGATTTTGATCCACTGTCAGCGACCTGTGACCATGCTAGATGCTGCTAATCAGCATGGTTTCATACATAAACATCACTGTTTTGGTATTTTCTTTATCAGTAAGGCATAAAACACTACTTGGAGACACAGTATTCCAGAACAAGTTCATCAGTGGGCCTTTTGTAGCTACCTCCCCATCTTCATATGGTCTTCCCTGTCTAAACAGTTTTTTTAGATCCCACATTGGTGACATATTGTTGAATCATTTTGAGCAGGAGAATGGTGTCCCTCAGGGCCGTGTTTTAAGTGTTATCCTCTTTGCCATAGCCGTAAACAGTATGATGTATGTGGTAAGGAGTCCTTTACAGTGCTCCTTATTTGTGGACAATTTTACTGTTATCTGTTCATCCTCTAGCGTTGCAGCAGTGACTCACCAGTTGCAAGTTACTGTGCAGTGATCAGAGGAGTGGGCTGCAAAGGTTGGTTTTCTGTCTTCTGTAAGTGAGTATTTGTTAATTTCAATCGTTCTCATTATATTTCTAATTTACCATACTTGCATAGGAACGACACTGTTCTACTTTTTAAAGACTCAGTGAGGTTTCTGGGCCTCATTTGTGACTGCAAATCGTCATGGTTGCCATACCTGAGAGACCTGAATATCACAAAGTGCCGTAGCCACAGGTCTCAGGAAGTGGACAGGGATGTGTCTGCTCCTGTTTTGTAGGTCTTTCAAGCGTTCAGGACTAGACTATTGGATGCACAGTGTATGATTCAGTGAGGCCGTCTTATCTGAAAACGCCTAAACCTAGGCTGGCTTATAGGACCAATCACATACCCAGGATGGCAACTCCTTATGGTGCATCAGACATGTTAGTTCGTCACTGCTTCAAATTCACTCGCATGCCATACTGTTGCTCTTCTGCATCTTGTCTGCATCTGGACACTGTTCTCCAATGTCATTTGGGATCTGTGTGCAGCATGTGTTGGAGTCGCTTCATGTGGAGCAAGTACAAGCCCAAACCAATGATTTAACCAGATACCACCCTGGGTACTGCAAAGGGCCAGAGTAATTTTAGATTTAGTCTAGTAAATGAGTGGTTGCATTCCTGCGGGTGTTTTTAATATACTACTTAAGGACATTTTAACTGAGCGCCTCAACTTTACAGCTGTCATTATGGATGGGTCGAAACAGAGGCACACCATTGGTTGCTCTGTTGTTTTCACTGATCATATCACCAAGATCTGAATGCCTAAAGTCTACTGTCTTCAACTTGAAATTATATGCAATCTTGTGGGTATTGGAGCACGTGAGACATGACTAGAGTAGTAAATTCCTTGTCTGTTCCAAGTCCATGTGTGCTCTTCACCCTGTATGACGATTGTACCCAGGAGATAAAATAGTCCACAATATCCTAAGTGGCCTCTTAACTGCAACAGCTGGGGAAGGAGGTGTCTTTCTGCTGGCCAGGGAACATGGGTATTGTGGGGAATGAAAAGGTAGATGTAGCAGCTGAGGTGTGTCATGACCCTCAGTTAGTTTGATGTGCCAATCCCCTGCGTGCTCTCACTTCACTGTTGAGATACATAGTCTTATGTCGATGGGAGGATGAGGGGCTGCAAATGACAGACACTACGTTTTGTTAAAGTAACATAAAGTAAAGTAAAACAAAGCACACAACACGGCCATGGCATGCCTCCCTCCAGCCACATAGACACTGTGCACTGTATTTTATTTCCAGATCAGAAAGTAGTAGCAGAGTTCCAGACAGACCAGCCCTCTGTTTTTACTGACTTTCCAACGAATATGGTTGGACCTTTAAAGTTTTGTGAGTTGTCCAACATTTTTAACAACATTTTAGGGAGTGGTCTTCATGTGTTAGCAGAGTGACTGGCTCCCCCAAGTGTTTTGAAAGTGACCATCCAGTCACATTTGCCTGTGCCATTGTTTTAGCTCCTTTGTTATACTTGTGTTTTAATACCTGGTACAATACCATTCACCCTTTCTCCAATATCTTAAGGCATGTGAGATACAGTGACTGTGTGAGTTAATGCAAGTGAGGTGGGAGTAAGTGCATGAGTGTTGTTTTGTTTGTAGGTTTCTTCCTCAATGTGTGCAACAATTTTAGCGATTTTATCTGCATTTGTTTCTTTTAAAATGTTTCAGGTTGCTGATAACCTTGCCATTCAGTACCCGTAGTCATAACATGCACACCCTATACACCATTGTGGGGTGCAACTGGCAACTGCTACCTTACGGATCAGCCCCATTATCAGCCTTCTACCAGAGGCAGGGGTTCCACCAGTGCAGGTTCTGCAACAAGAACAGTTGATCATTTATGTGTTAACACATCCTGGAGCACCTGAATTAATGTCTCCTCTTGCCAAATATGGAGATCCACCTCCCGCATTGGTGGCCCAGGTATGGTGTTATGATTGCCATCCACATCCATTCCCTTTTTTCTAAACTCCAACTTTCCCTGCTACCACCTCTCTTCCAGGGTCACTCCAGTACACCTCCATAGTGCATCCCCTGTCCACAGCTCTGTCTTGACTATCACAAGGTTCAAAAGACTTAGCTCATCACAAGACTTTCCCCTGCCAGTTCTTTTCCATTCTCAGAGACTTTTGGTATTCAGAAGTAGTCTATACTGATGGCTCGATGGTTGCCGGTCATGCTGACTATGCTTACATACAGCCACTACTTGCTGGTCGGCTGCAGTGTTTTTCACTGCGGAGCTGGTAGCCATTTCTCATGGCCTTGAACATATCCTTTCCTGCACTGGTGAATCCTTCCTAATCTGTAGCAATTTACAAGCTCTTGATCAGTGTTACCGTCACCATTCCTTGATCCTGACTATTCAGCATTCACTTTTTTCCCTAGGACAATGGGGACACATGCTGGTAATGTTCGGATCCCAGGGAATGAACTCTCTGACAAGCTAGCCAAATAAGCTACTGGCAAGTCATCCCTTGAGATCAGTATTCCAGAATTGGACCATTGATCAGTATTATGCCATCAAGTTCTAATGATTTGAAATACAGAATGGCACAATCTGTCTTTACCAAACAAACTATGGCTTATAAAGGACACCATGAATTTATGCAGGTCCTCCATGCTGGCCTCTTGCAAGGACTCCATGGTCCTTTGCCAGCTCCACATTGGCCATATTCAGCTGTCTCATGGTCACTTTCTCCATTGCAAGGTTCCAGCCTGCTGTTGACAGTGTTCACATTTTGCTGGCCTTTCCTAACTGAATGCCATGTGGTGGAGTCTTAATCTTCCTGGCTCGCTAACCCTGACATTAGTGGACGATGCCTCAGTGGATTTATTTGTAATGGAGTTTTTACCATTCTCTCTAAGGGAGAGTGCCTCAGCCTTGCCGGCCCATTGAGGGGCTGGCAGGTCTCCCTGTTGCCTCTTCTGCCCTGAACGGGCAGCAGCTACCTCAACCCTTGTCCTACCATCTCTTTTGCTCTTCTGCCACATTTTCATGTTCTATTTGACTTAGTGCTTTTCCTCTGTTTTCCTGTGCTTCTCTCGCCCTGTTTGTGTCACTAATTTTTTCTGGGTATTAGTGGGTGGGGTGCCTCTGGTAAGCAGCAGGAGACATGTCCCCCATTGCACTTTGTGCCTTTGGTGGCTTCCAACTGCTCCCTGGAAAGGACACCTTGTCTGTCTTCCAGCCTTTCCCCACTTTTCTTCTTCCTTGTTCCTTTCTCTAGGCTTTGTTGCCCTTCAGTAGACCTTTCTGTCCTAGGGTTTTGCGCACTGGGCCCTTCTTTTGCGTGTACTTTTGTTGAACTGACATTTTAATCAGACAGAATGGGCATGTTATAAGCGAGACGGAACAGTTCAAGTTCCTAGGCGTACGGATAGATAGTAAGCTGTTGTGGAAAGCCCATGTTCAGGATCTTGTTCAGAAACTAAATGCTGCTTTATTTACCATTAGAACAGTATCTGAAATAAGTGACACTTCAACACGAAAAGTAGTCTACTTCGCATATTTTCATACGCTTATGTCGTATGGTATTATTTTTTGGGGTAATTCTTCTGATTCAAAAAGGGTATTTTTGGCTCAAAAACGGGCTGTTCGAGCTATATGTGGTGTAAGTTCGAGAACCTCTTGTCGACCCCTATTCAAAAATCTGGGAATTCTGACATTGCCCTCACAGTATATATTTTCTTTAATGTCGTTTGTTGTTAGCAATATTAGCCTATTCCCAAGAGTTAGCAGCTTTCACTCAGTTAATACTAGGCAGAAATCAAATCTGCATGTAGAATGCAGTTCCTTGACTCTTGTGCAGAAAGGAGTGCAGTATTCTGCTGCATCCATTTTCAATAAGCTACCACAAGAACTCAAAAATCTTAGCAGTAGCCCAAACTCTTTTAAGTCTAAACTGAAGAGTTTCCTCATGGCTCACTCCTTCTATTCTGTCGAGGAGCTCCTGGAAGAGCTAAAAAATTAAGCAAATTCCAGTGTTACATTGTTGATTGTCTTCATTTAAACTTATGACTTGTCACCTGAATATGTTTTTTTTTCTATATTTCATTTTATCTGTTTCTAATATCGTGTTATAATTTCATGTATTGACTCGTTCCATGACCATGGAGATTTCTCCTTAATTTGGTCCCACGGAACAATAAATAAATAAATAAATAAATAAAAAAGTTTCCTGTTTCAGGTAGGAGGCATTGATGACCTCATAGTTTGGGCCCTTTAATCATGAAACCATTCAACCAACCAACAAATAGCACTTTTTGTGTCTTTACTCATACCAAAAATCAAAGTCTTACAACTGTGCTGGCACTCAGTTGGGTGTTAAGTATATGTTGTTTCGTGGTAAAGTTCCATCAGTATACACTGCATGGCTCCATGTTGTGCTGATTTTCTTGCGCAACACTTGGCAAGCCTGTTGTGACTTGCAAATGTGTATGAAAAAGGGTGTTAAAACGTGTTTGTGCAAAATCCATCAATATCATTTAATTGTAAAGCCATCAGTGTTTTCAACTATAGCAGATAAATTAATTAATTCTCAAAACAGACCAGTGATCAGGTTTTTGTTTGCATGTATATATCCAGCAGTATATTACTATTTCTGAAGACGTGCATTATTTCTCTGCTTAGAGATATACAGTTTATTAAACAGTGTTGATGCCAGTGACAGTGTGGCACTAAGGAATAGCAACATTAGCCATCAGTATAGCGACAAAGGCTCATTTGTAATTGCTAAAGTGCCTACAACTAAGAAAAACAAGTGTCAGTCACATATTGCTCAAATTGCAAACTGTTATGAGTCAGGCAGTGATTCAGGTATAATGTATAATGTCAAATATATCTGGAAACTGGGAATGAAGTTTGCTTGGCCACACATGCCAGATATTAACTCAGTTAACTCACAGATAACCTTAGCTCTAACTTCATGGGATGTTTTGAAACAAGGATTTAGGTTTAAGTTGGATGAAACTGAAGGTGTTATGCTCAACTAAATTTGGAACTCTCTCTCTCTCTCTCTCTCTCTCTCTCTCTCTGTGTGTGTGTGTGTGTGTGTGTGTGTGTGTGTGTGTGTGTGTGTGTGTGTGTGTGTGTGTTACTGCATCCTGGTACCTTTTATTATACTGAAAACTTTGGTACTGTATCACATGGTTTATGTACCAAGTTTTTTTTGTATTAGACTTAATAAAGCACGCAAGGAAACTTTACATCGATGTATTTGTTTCTGAGGATCAGAGTTTTGTGAGCTTTTGAAATATCAACCACAAATGGGATGGTAGTTGACAGTTGTGGTGGAGGTGTAGGCCAGACAGTTTATCCCCAAATCCATGCTATCTTTGATGACCTACAATTTTTTCCATTACTTCCGGAGCATTTTAGAAAATGTATTCTACTAATCATTTCATACAAGCCCCTATTTTCACTAACATGATATCACAGAAGTTAAAAAACAGTTGGAGTAATCACATTTGAATCTGAGAACTGGTCAAAGTATACCCAGATTATGTTTCCATTTTCCCCTACAGCTCTCCGCTTCACTGGATAAGGATGTACCATAAGGCATTGACAGTGCGCATTCATACTATCCACGAAAGTTGCACCAACACATGTAGTCTAACCCAGTCCAAACTGACTCCAATTGTTGACATCTAACTTTGCTTTGTTGGCTCCACCAGGTGCTACAGTTCTGCTGTTAGCTTTTGTTGTGCTCTCTGTAATCAGACTGAAAACCGTTGGAGTGGTTGCGATGTAAGACTTTATTACCCATGTGTTGCAATATGGACTGTTACTTGAAACATTGCTACTCCAATTCCTGCATTCTCAGACTGTTCGACAATGAGTGTAAAAACGTTGCTACAACTATTCTCTCCTCCATCAGGTTTAATCGATTTTGTATTCTATCGAAGTCTTTGTATACCATTTCCATAGTATTCTTTACATGTTGTACCATTTCTGCCTTGGTGTTATTCAGCACCTTGTGTTCCATATTCATCAAATGTGTGGTATGCTACAACACATTATATCCCTATTTGCATCTGCTACAGTGTGTTGTTCAACTCTTGAATGTATTTATTGTCTGGAGTAGTGAGTATTGTCTTTAATAGTTTTCCTCCTGCCTCTAACCACCATTATTTCCTACATATCAACTTCTGCAGTGCTATATCTACTACATGACATAGCTGTTGCCTCAACTTTTCATATGAAAAGCATACTCCTTGATATTCCCCCTAAATTTCTGTCAACACTCCTCCTTTCTCTGCCTGTCATGCAGCTCTATGAATATTCCATATAACCTTTGTATTTCATTTCTTTCTTTTCGCACATTGTAGGTTAATTTCAGTGTCCACCAGTGACTGTTAAGAGTGATGTCTGCTTATTTAGCAAATAATATTCCTGCATCCAGTGGATGGTTTTGTAGTGCATTCACCAGTTCTCCCCTGCATAGATGTAGGCTCATCAGGATTGTCGCACTCATATTGGGTGCCATTGAAGGTATGCCATGTGAGAGAAAGGAATTCACATCCCTTCCCTTCCCCTTCTAAAAATGGTGCATATTCATGTTGCTATCACAGCCACATAGCCTAACAATATCCTGTGCCATATTGTTACAACTATAACGCCATCAAAGAAAAAAGGGCCCCCATAACACAGTATTTCATAATAGCAAAAGAAATACATAGTATAACATGAATGTAACAAAACGGTGACACACAAAATAAACTAATTCACATATTATTGACAAAACTTTTCACAAATTCGTCAGTCATTCCATAACATGGTCTAAGCACATACAGCATGTTTTACATTCTTTTATCACTGACTATTGATCTCTCTTCTTTCTTCTCGGACTTAATGCCCTGCACTGGCGATGACAATTATACTGGCAGTAAAGCATCAGCAGCTTCTTTACAAAGCTTAACACATCAGTAGGAGAGCACTGCTAGATCGGGAGCAAATTGCTGACGTCAGAAATTTTTGGTGTCGGTGTTCAAGGAACTGATGATGTCAGCACATGCTGGTGTCAGTGTTTCTGGTGCTGAAACTAGTGCACTTGTTATATTCAAGTTCACTGACCTCCCATACCCCATTTCTCTCTCAGCCAATTGCGAAATACGGTCATAATGCTCTCATCCAATCGTCATGGGGCCTCACTGTTTTGTGACAATGTGCTCCCCATTCTAGATTTGCACTCTGTAGTGAAAAGATCAGGGTGTTGTTATTTGTATAACACAAATTAATTTTTTATTACTATTCTGACTATGCAAGTTCTTTCATTTGCTGTAATGAGAAGACCAGTAGCAGCAAAACTAAAATATGGCAGCAGATATTACCATAATGCATGAGGTTAGACACTTTGACAGTATAGATTAATGGCATCATAATATATTCTGAAAAATTGGGGTAAATATTAATGTAAGATACTTAGTAAGTATAAATTAACACTGTCATGTCATATCCTGCAAAATGGTGGTAAATCTTAGTGTTAGATACTTTGATGTTACACATTACAGTGTGTATAAAAATTTATTATATCATAGTAAATTCTGCAAAAATTATTGCTCTCTCTCTCTCACTCACTCTCTCTCTCTCTCTCTCACTCTCTCTCTCTCTCTCTCTCTCTCTCTGTGTGTGTGTGTGTGTGTGTGTGTGTGTGTGTGTGTGTGTGTGTGTGTGTCCATACAGAAATGCAACATTCTGATAATGTAGACACACAATTATAAACTGAATGGGATGCAACAGCTTTCGTTTATAGGAGAATGTGGGAGGTAAGGTGATAAGGATGAAGTAAAAAATAACATAAGTCAGTTTATCACAATCCATGCATTCTGTGTCTAAAACATTACTCCACGTGTTTCACTGCATATAAGGGTTACCCTTATAGGGATGTGATCATTTGTCAGTACATTTGCAGAAGGTGTGAACAGGTTGTATTTGTTGTTAAATTTGTTTCCGATGTGTCCATGAACAGTATGCTTTATGTGGAGATGAATATAACACCTCTGTGTCTAGAATTGCATTGTGCCACTCCTGCCCATGTTTGAAGGAATCTGCTTGAGTGTTCCCTTCAAGCTAATCTTAACAAGGTGATGGACACAGAAAAGAATTCTGGGGACATGTTTTCTCTTAACAATACTTTATTTGCTGTACAGTTTCATACTTAGAGTGTATACAAGTGTAGTGCTTGGAGATAAATGCCTAATACTTTGATGATAATTATATTAATTAAGATACAAAATGTGAAGGTGGCCATTTTGAACCATTAATTACAGTAATATCAGCATAAGAGAACTAGAACTATAAAATGAGCACGGCTTTTGACCAGTAGCTTGTCAAAATAACTTGAACTTCCTTAATTCCCGGCCTGCATATAAAAATCACTCCTTTAGAGCAAACTATTCCTCCTGGAAAGTGTGTGACATTGCAGTTCATACCATATGGAACCAGTGGACAAATTCAGCCTCTGAATGTTTTTTTGCCTAAAAACACCACACTATCTGCAGCTACACCTCAAAGGATAGCCAGTTTTGGGATAAGCTCCACGACAGACTGTCTCTCATTCAGTTTCATGCCATCGTGTTCCATCAGTTATCATTACCCCCTAACATCAATATGATTGTATATGCATTCTTCAAGAGTGGATACCTAGCTGCACGTCTTGCATGGTTTGTAGCTCCCAAGGAGTTTGCCTTCGATCTTTAGCGGGCAAACTTTTGTAATCACTGTGTTAGACCATTTTTCATTTGATGTTCATGATGAAGTTAATGGTTTGTTTTGAGCATTCCTTGAGGTGTTGACAGTGTCCATTTTGTGGAATGTAATACACACACCCATGGGAGTGTGATACATACATTCCATAGAAGGTTGATCTCTGCACCTCCCGGACACTCGTTTTCTGTTGCCCTCATGATGCACGTAGTGTGTCATTAGCAGCTAATATTTTTCGTGTCATAATTCTGAACACAACAGTTTCCATTGAGAATTACTAAAGGTTGAACTTACACACACACACACACACACACACACACACACACACACGACTGGAGTCTCAGGCAACTGAAACCACACTGCAAGCAGCAGCACCAATTATGGGAGTGGTGACAGGGTGGCAGTGAGGAGGAGGCTGGGACAGGGAGGAGGAGAGTTAGTATGGTGAGGGTGGCAGACAGTGAAGTGCTGCAGGTTAGACAGGGCAGAGGAGAGATGGGGTGGGGAGGGGAGGGGAGGGAAGGGGAGGGGGAGTAGGAGTAGCAGAAAAGGAGAGAAATACACTACACACCCATCATTCCACCATCACACCAAGTCCTTCTATTACTCTCCTTTTCCACTACTCCCCCTTCCCTCTCCACCTCTCTCCTGCCCTCCGTCTAACCTGCAGCACTTCACTGTCCACCACCCCCACCATACTATCCCTGCTCCTTTCTGCCCCAGTGTGTGTCATGTCCAAAAGCTTTAGTTGTGAGAGTCTTTTTGTTGTGCCTATGTGTAACTCAACATTTCTGCTTTATGGTGAGTAGCAGCTTTCTTTTCATAATATTGTTACATTCCGTCATGGATTTTCCATTGTTTAAACACTGAACTTGCAACCTTACCCTCAAGGGATTCCTTGTGAGACTGGTGTTCTGGGCAGCCTCCAAGATATATTACACCATTTTAAAGGCAACATAGGTCTTAAAGTTCATGGTGCGTATGATGTCCTTTGTGAATGTGATAGCGCTTACGTAGTTCAGACTATTCATACTGTTGCTGACCATTGTGCAGAGCACTCACGAAGTATTAAACAGAATGAACTCGAGAAGTCAGCTGGGACTGAAAATGGACATAAAATACAATTTGAAAAGAGGAGAGCATTGACTCAAACATCATCATATTGGGACTCCGTTATAAAAGAAATGGATGTAATTAGAATAAAGAGCAACATTTTAAATCAGAGACTAGGGATACACACATAGTAGGATGTGGAGGTTGATTTTGGACAATGAGTGAAAGCAAAGACAGAGGCTACATTGAGTGAAGCAAAAATGGAGGCTTGGTGCACGTAGGGAGGTCGGAGCAATGGTTTTAAACACAGCACCAGCCCTATGTGTGCCTGACGTCACTTGGTCACGCAACTGGATGAAGCTACTATGAGATACCCAAGTTGCCTTCTGCACATGCATTACTTCAGACATGTGCAGAAGGTACCAGACACTGCTATTGCATCTATGTAAGAGCACCACCATGCCAGACCGGGAGTCAGTGATTTTAAATCCTCATAATGATGGTGGAGACTGCTATTGAAAGCCCAAACATTTTATTCAAAGTGACGTGACTGATAAACTAAGAATATTTTATTAAAGCATGCCGTTTTGGAAGGCTCAGAGTACATTGATTGAAGCTATTTTATCGTCTATTGGGCTACAGCTTATGTGCAGCAGAAATTAAATGCAGATGGGTCTCTACACTGTCTTGACTAATTACATGCTTCAGGTAATTCACATCAAAGTGACATTTCTACACAGTGCTATGTGTATCCTTTTAAACAGCTCCTCCAGTCGTACATGTACAGTGTGTCAGCAGTATAAACCATGCATTGTCTCACTTTTAATCTTTGAAGTACTCCATTCACCAATCTTTGGAAAGCATTGTATGATATTGGGATTGACCCCTTGGGACCGTAAATGATCTCCATGGTAGTTGGCAGCAGCAGGTAACATTACACAGTCCATGGTCAGCAGTTTCCAGCTCATGTGCAATGTCACACAGATGGGCAGTGCAGGTGCCCCCCCCCCTCACTCCTGTGCATAGTTCTTAGTGATATCATACCAACACCAGGTGGCATACCCTCAATAGCCACATGCCGACAGCGTTCCAGTCACATTGTGCCATGTAAAAGCAGACTCAGTGATTACGGGCATGTTCATATGCCACAGGGGTCCTATAAGTGTTCACAGCATCACACTCCTGCTGTCTCAGCCTGTACTACATTGTCACTGCTGCCTTGATGCCAAACAGAACATATAAAACTCATTCCGGACTTCTCTTCTGCTTGTTACTGGACTTTCCTGGGATTTCTGCTACATGGCAATCTGATGTCAGGTTTTGTCCGTGGACTTTGCTACTCGCCATTCCAGTTGCGACACAGACCAGCCAGCGAAAGTTGTGTAAATTTCTTTTTTTGTCTTCACTTGTGGAGAAATAAACTGTGTTACTTACTCATGCTGTCTGTTATTTATTGAATGTTCATTTCTGGACACAACAAAATCTGTCATAGGGTACTATTTGCACTAACCCAAGTTGTTCAGTCTCCATAATGTTTGGTATAGGATATACACCAGTGACAATTCTTGCAATCAGATACTGTAATCACAGCAAAACCTATACTTTTTTATACCATTCAATGATTTATTTGGTGGGCAGTTATAATAGATGCACACCATGGGCTGTCACTGTCCAACAGTGCCATCATACTACTGATGATTAATAAATTGCTCCATTATGGTTTCAGGTGTTTTGAGGCTGTATGGCTTCCTGTATAGCAGAACGTTATTCCGCATTGGTATCTTACATTGTGTGACTGGTACCACTGGTAATGGCCAACCAAGACTGAACAGATCTATAAATAATAGTAACAAAGCTTCCATTGCTGCATTAATGTCAGGTTGCACACTCATTCAGATTAACTTCCTTATATTATCAGTATTTTATCATGTAAATTGATCTTCAATGCATGCATCTCCAAGTTTGTTTGGATACCACCTTCTTCACTGTTGGATCTTGTGGCGATGTAGCACTCGCAGTAGTTTTGCATACTGGAAACAACCCCCACTGTGTTTGATTGTATACTGTGAAAGATCAGTTTTTGCTTAATGCTTATCCAAAAAGTCAAGTCGTATGGTTGCACAGTACCCCTTGCTGATGCTGGCAACACTTCCACATGCTCCTGGAATCTTCTTGTACCAATGCTAAACTGAGCAATGTCGTCGTGAGTGCTGTCCTACCATTGTCATCTACCTCATGTAACCTATAACATAGAGACTTCAGTTTCTTCATACTTAAGATGTCCTTACTAACGACTGGCATATGAGCCCATGTGTCTGATAAACATGTGTGGTCCTTTCCATTGTGCCCATACTCTGCCTACATTTTTGAAGTATTTTGTTTTTCTGGGAATGCTGTCCAAAAGTTGAGATGTGCCATTGGTTTTTAAATAAACGATTGTTCTGACACTGTCTATACTGTATACTGCTTTAACAATCCTGTACAAGGTGCCCTACCTCCCTGCATCGTAACATTGGGGTCGACAGCATTGTTTCTTAACTCATTCGCTGCTGTGGGAATGTGTACACATCTTACTACACCATTCCCCAGGTGTTGTGGATGTGTACACGTGCCCCACTTGGATTTTCCTTCAGTGTTATGGACGTGTGAATGCGTCTTGAGCCGACGACCTCTCACTGCTGTGGACGAGTTATTTCCATATTTCAGTGAATAAAAAAGTTTCGAGTGTGTATCAGATGACATATATGTGTGCATTGCATGCTATCATGTGCGAAAAAACTCATTTTGGTATCTTGAATCGTCTGTGAGATGATGATTTTTATGACGAAATGATTCATGATGGGCAAGGATGTGAACGGGCATGTTGCACGTGACCGTCTTTCAGACATAAAACCCAGTAACTCGAGAGAGAAATGAAATATTATTCTGCTCTCAGTTTTAAATAAAATTTCGATATCTTACTGCATTTAATTCACTGACATTTATGAGCTAAAATCAACCATACACAAAGGTTATGCAGTGCATTTTTAACTCTGTGAAGTCTTTAAAATGCTGTGCATAGTTTTACCTAATTTGATGTAGCACAGTAAGTATGATGGATACTGAAAATGAATGAAGTTCTTTATTGAGTGTAGATACCATACTATAATATATACAAAAATGAAATTTATTCACGTAGTAGTTTTCGAAAAATTGGATGATAAGTATTTCGTATTGGCTAGAACGCCATCTCTCAGTACACACAGTGTTTTACTTAATTTGATGCAGCGCAGTAAATGTGATGAATAACGAAAAGAAATTCAATTCTTTATCGAGTGAAGATATCAAAATGTAAGATTTCGTCAAATAATTTTCGGAAAATCGGATTATAAGTATTTCATACTAGCTGGAACACCATCTCTCAGCCCATGCACCAACATTTGGCGAGTGGTACAGCCATAACAAAAGTCAGCTCAGCAAAGAACGCAAAAAGCATTGTGTGGCAGAAAAAGGGTTAACATGGCCTATATGTCCGCACCTGTAACATTTTACCTCCAAGGGGAGCGCACTTCAGTCGTTTCAGCCTTGGGTAGAAATGTCAATTTCCTCATGCTGCATGACAGCTCTCACGGCAGCAGCTAAATCATTCAGAATTTCCATTTCAACCATTCTCAGTATGTTAGCCAGAAGTCCCCATAAAACATATCTAAATCCTGTTTTCTGCACCATGCAGAATAACTCTGTTGTTGCGTGCTGCATTAGTTCATAGGTTTGCATATTCATTTTGTTAATTGTATCTGAAAATTGCATCTACTGATTCATTGCACTTTTGCAACGTCATGAAGCGATTCCCTATAAGCCTTACACTGTTCTGCTTGAGTTCTGCTGGTAAATCCTTTAGTTAGCTGTTCAAACCTGTGCACATTATTTAATTCTTTGTAGTACACGAAATGTTTTCATGTCACAAATCAACCGTAAGTGAACCTTGTGCTAGCACATGTCAGCGATCCATTGACATAATTTAGTGAAAGCCTTCAAATCAATAAATACATACACATTCTCAATTGTTCTTCTGGGGAAAGGAGTCAGTGAACCAGCTTCTGAAGGATCTGCAGAAGGGATAGGTACATCCACCAATGTTTTCCCTATTATTGACTCTGATTGTACTTGACTACTACTGGCTCGTGAGCTGTCAACTTGTTTCTGTAACACAGCTTTCCTATCTAACACAGTGGGTACTTCCCCCTTCGAAAGCTCACTATTTTATGCATTGTCGCTGTACGTTTTCGACATTGGTGTTACCTCCATTTCAGAAATACTCGAATTATGAGGGACTGCTGCTGAGAGTATACTGCCAGAGACATTAGAAAACTAATCTTTACGACTTATTATGTCTCAGTAAGATTCAGTACTCTGCTGTGTTTCATGGCCAACCATTCTGCAAGTCTGACACATAGCTGGCACTGCATTCATATATGCCCAGATAAATTGTAAGTACAATATAGGCAGCCAACAAGTGATAAATATCGCGTCTTAGAGTTACTCTTGAATTATGTCAGGTCAGCAGTCTCTTGCAGTTTTACCAAAGTCATGTTCAAATTACAGTTAATATCCATGGCAGCAACACACAAAACAGAATCCAATTGATGATGTTTTCATCGACCCATAGTGTTGGACAGTGAGGTGAGTCTTAAGTTGTTGTGCTGGAGTCATGTACACCTTTGATGTTAGATGCCGCCTTACAGCAATACTTTTGACACCAAGTGTACCACCTTGGGGTAGGATGCTACAGTAACTGGTGAGTCATTGTGACGTCAAGGTCTGGAGGTTGCAAGTTAACCACCCAAGGAATGTGCTTATACTGACTTAGGGGGTAGATGCCTGTTTGACGCCCATGGCTTTATTAAAACGGTATTACAGAATTAAGCATTTATTGTCCACAATATACAACAGTTGATGTATCGATGTCCAGGCATTAAGCACTGATGGCAATGCCAGCTATAAGTGCCCACCCGATATTTACTGACCAGGGTGTGACATCACCCTTAGTGGTGACGGCTGAGTCAGTGGTATCAGCACCAATGTGATAACAAGGCCATTATCACACAGAGTTCACATGTGTTGTCACCTGTGCCGCCCAAAGGAGACAACAGTTTCCAGAGAAGATGACAAGGGCACCCATGACTGTTGTAGATTGGACACAGGAAAGGCATCTACCAGCACTGCCTGAAGCATGTGAAGTTGTGTAGAGAAGTGCTGTAGCCTCCCACCATTAGAGACAGACTTACACCATTGTAATCTACCACAGGAACAGAGGCACGTGGCAGCTATAGCAAGCCCACATGATGACAGATTTTCACTATAATACTTTTTTCCAAAAGCTTCTTAAATATTTCCCTCCGTCTAAAATAAGAACTTTTCCTTGATTTCTTACAGTTGTTAACAATAACAAAGCTCAACACCATCAGTTATTCTCTCAGAAACATATTTGTCATTACCAGCATCCTCCTAAAAATAAACTTCGTAATATTCTCCTTTTTGCTAACAGGCACATTGTTATTACCAACTTCATGTTCACTGATGAAAATGTCATCACCACTGTGTTACTCTTGTAATTGTTCTTTAGTTTCAGGAGACAACTTACTACATACCTCATTGCTGAAGTATGTGTACAAAATGTGTCTTCCCTTGAATTTACATTAAATAATTCCTCTGTTATTGGTTCTGTACAAATAGTTCAGAAAGGTCATCAGTGCTGCCGAAATTCTGTTTTCCCATCCTATTAATCCCCTTATTTATTTTGTATCATTGCCAAGTATTAACTGCTGATTAGAGGTTTAGCTTCGTGCACTTTGAGTGCAGTAGGCCAAGTGAATGGATTGTCACTCCTTGCTCTCACATGTCATGATTTGGCTGCGGTATACTGGATTTACCTTCAGTGCCACTCCTCAATTCCATCCTACAAACTAAGCGACATTTCAGCTTCACTCATGACTTCGTAGGGCTTCAGGCATCTGTCTTGTCTGCAGTTAGCCCTGGCCAAGACATTCCTCAGTTTAACTACGTGTCATGCAGAATTGTCATTATAGCTGTGATAATGTGTGGGCTGTCACCAGCAACACCTGTGTGGCCTCTACATATGCACCCTGAATACACGCTTGGCTGGCCGCAGTGGCCGAGTGGTTCTAGGCGCTTCAGTCTGGAACCATGCGACTGCTACGGTCAGAGGTTCGAATCCTGCCTCGGGCATGGATGTGTGTGATGTCCTTAGGTTAGTTAGGTTTAAATAGTTCTAAGTTCTAGGGGCTGATGACGGGGACTGATGACCTCAGATGTTAAGTCCCATAGTGCTCAGAGCCAATGCATGCTTATCACATTTACCTGCTTAGGTGGCTCCTGTGGCAAATGGCGGTATCGCAGACTCACGTTCTGCACCTGTAAACATTCTACCCTACTAATATAATGCAGGTAGTTATTGTACATCTCATGTGTTGCCAGCAGCATAGCTTCTTGCATCGCATAAGGCAAAAGACATTACAGATTACAACTGAATGACTTAATGTCCACGCTGGTGTCTGTGAAGTTTACTTTATGCCACTAGTGGTAACAGGAATCAGTTAATGAGCCATTCCCTGACTGGTAACACTCTCTGTTAATGAAGTCCGTAAGTAAATTTTCTTGGATTTTTCTAGATCAGCACTTTCACAAAAGCATCTCTTGAAAGTCCTCTGCAGTTGTACAGAAATTTGCAATACCATTTACCCAAACAAAGGCATCTTATTTCATGAAGGACATTTAATCATTTACTTCCCATGACTTTGGTAAAACATAGTCAAAAGCTTGAATGAATACGTTTGGGTCCACTTTTCCATTAGCAACAAACTACTGAAACTTTCTGCATCTAATTAATGCCATGTTTTCTGACCCAGCAGTTGAACTATGCACAGTTTTACAAGAGAAAAATCCAGGATTTATTTTTCAATTATTTTACTATGAGCACTGAAATGATTGACGGGTTTGACATTCTATGCCAAGAGCCATGAATCACCCCTCTCTTCTCTTTCAACACTTCAGTGTGCAAACTAGTAACTTTTCTTCAGTGGCCTGCTCACGAGCAACTTGTTTGGTTACCATCATTTGCAGAAATTTATCTCATTCCTTTTCATGAGTATTTAAATATTTCACCACTTCAGATGTGGAATTTGTAACTAATGTTACACATTGATTCTGCATCATTATTTCTTCCTTTACTTTCTTCCTTTAGTTTCGTGTCCATTTCCGGAAATTTTGATTACCAGTCTGTTGTGGCCTCCTCAGACTCTTCAGCAAATCGTTTATATAATTCAATTTTAGAATGACCCATTTCACTAGAATGTTTCCTCTCTGCTTGTCAAGTCACAGCTCTCGGCTGATAAACATCTACAGAGAGGCAAGTTAAGTGTTTATCTTTTTCTGTCTTTTCCTCATAGTGTATTTACTAAATTTCGTTCGTGTTTTTCTGTTTTAAGAGATTCAGTCTCGCATTTTTGTAAGGGCAAATTCATTGTCTGTACTGCAGTAGTTGCTCGTTGAACGGCTATCTACATAACTCATTAATGCATCAGCGTCCATTGGTGACACGTCAGGAGGTTAGCAAGTTGATTCTGTCTGCTTTTGTAGTTTACCTTGTCAATTAGTCTTCCTAGGATGGTTAAGATATATGCATGCTGTGGGCAGACGCAGGAGCAACTGTTCAGTTTGCGAACAACTGAATGTGCTTTTGGCTATGGTCAGTTACCTTCAGGCTGCTACCTCAGTGTGTAGTGGTGGCAGAGCATCTGGCACATCACATGTGACATCTCAGGTGTTGCTTGTTTTATCCATGGGCTCGCCTGCTGAGGTACCTCATGGTGTATGTGATGTAGTGGATTCACCCTAACTGCGGGGTGAGTGGCCGGTGGTAATGCATTAGTGTCGCTTGAGATGTTGAGCCAATTTGGAGACTAGCCGTCTGATCTTGGCCATTCACCCTATGAGGGAACATGTTGCTGCTGCTTCAGTAGGGATCGAGCAGACAAATGGGGGTTGGTTTACTAGTTATTGAGACCGCCAATGTCAGGCACGTTATGGAGTCCGTTAGTCAGATAGCATTCAGGGCTGGGTCAGGGGTGCACTGCATGAAAGAGGCAGCTACTCAGGTAGCAGAGCACTTGTGGAGTTCACATGAATGTTTTTTAGTCTAGACAATAGTTTGAGGAACTCTGACCACTTGTCAGTCAATACGCAGGAAGGGGAGTCAGATCACGTTCAGAGTAAAGATGCTTCGACTTCAAAATTTTATCAGCAAACTGTTGAAGTATTTGTAACAAAGTTCCCAGTTTTACTGCTCTCCAGGAACGCTTTCATGCTTAAATTATTCTTGGGATGGAGAACTGTCTGAGAGGCAAAGTGCAAAGCTCTGAAATATTTAGCAAGTGATGGAACATATATTGGAAAGAGGAATTAGAGGTTGTAGGAGGGGGTGTGTTCATGGCAGTTGACAAAAATATTGTTTCTATTGAGGTCGAAGTTGAATATGACAGTGAAGTTATCTGGTCACATATAACAGTTGTAGGTGAAACCAAGTTAGTTGTTGGATGTTTTTACTGGCTACTGGAGTATGCTGTGAAAGTTCTGGAGCCACTCAAAGAACATCTATTGTCAGTAGCACATAAATACCCACATCATGCAATACTGATTGGAGGCAACTTTAACCTACCTTAGTATAGTCTGGAATGTCTATGGATCCATTACAGGAGTACAGATAGACAGCCATGCGAGATGCTTTTGAACACATTTTCTGAAAACTGTCTTGAGCAACTAGTTCAGCAGTCAAATTCAATGGAAATATCGTAGACCTTGTAGTTACAAATAGGTGAGAACTTATCAGCAATGCCTGTATAGAAATGGGGATTAGAAATCTTATGTCATTGTAGCAGTTATGGTTATGAAAATTAGTAAATCAGTCAAGAAGACTAGAAGAATGTTTCTGTTGGATCGAGCAGATAAGCAACTAGAGATCTGTGTGTCATTGGAAAGATCTATGCGTGAAGCATACAACTACTACCACCATCATACTTTAGCAAAATATTTGGTGGAAAACCCAACCAAATTCTAGGCCTATGTAAAATAGATAAGGCTTTATTCAGTCCTTTGTTGACCATATTGCTGTGGCAGTTGAAGATAGCAAAACGAAAGCCAAAGTTTTAAATTTCACATTCAAGAAACTGTTTCTGTAGGAGAATCATACAAACATTTTACCATTGGACAGACTCCCACATGGACGACATAGTAATAAGCATCTGTGGTGTGAAGAAACAGCTGGAAGTAAATAAGTCACCAGGTCCACATGGAATCCCAATATGGTTTCACAAGAGTACTCTACAGCATTGTTCCCTTACCTAGCTTGCATTTATCGCGAATTTCTCGACCAGCACAAAGTCCCAAGTGACTGGGAGAAAGCACAGGTGACTCCTGTATATAAGAAGGGTAAAAGAATGGGCCTCCAAAATTAAAGACCAATATCCCTAACTTCGGTTTGCTGCAGATTCCTCGAACATGTTCTCAGTCTGAATATAATAAACTTACTTGAGAATGATATGCTTATGTCCACGAATCATCATGGCTTTAGAAAGCATCGCTTTTGCAAAACTCAGTTTGCCCTTTTCTCACACGAGATACTATGAACTGTGGATGAAGGGCAGCAGGCAGATTTCATACTTCTAGATTTCTGGAAAGCATTTGACACGATGCCCCATTGCAGGCTATTAATGATAGTATGATCATATGGAATAAGTTTATATGTGAGTGGCGCGAAAACTTATTAAGTAATAGACCCAAGTATGTTGTCCTACATGTAGATGTAAATGTGCCCTGATCAAGCCGATTTTTTAAAGTTATTTGCGGAGACACCCAGTCTGCATTCTTATTTACAGATACCACTTGTTGCTCTACATTTAAATTTATGGCTGCAGTACTGCTCTGTACAGCTGCAATTCGCGGACTCAGTGCATCCAAAAAATCTGATTATTTTCATCTCCAGCATGTATTTGTTCAGATGCCATAGGTTAGTCTGGCTCTTCCAGAATCCCAGTATACTCAGCATAATAACTACCTGAATCCTCAATTATCTATTCCTCTATTACTTCCTCATTAAGATGTTTATTGGGGTCAACTGCATACACCTGTTTTGCACTGGACGTTCGTGACACTTTTTTCTGTCTCCCGTTGGCTGCAAATGATCACGAAGGTTACTGGTCCCTAATACGTTCACTCTCGCAGCACCTGATCGGTACTTTTCTGCTGATGGCTGCCGCTCAGTGTTTTATACACTATGGGATAATGACTCCACTTACTGTTTCACACAATGGAACTTCAATTTTTGTCTTCTCTAATTGCTGATGGATTATTATTAAACTTTTCGGGCTGACAATATGGCTGACAATAAAACACCTTACTCATAACTGATTTTCTCCTGTAATGTGACTTTACATCAATGCATCTTATTCCAGATGCATACATCATCACATGAACTATTTTACTACTGAAAGTTTCCAATGAGAGTTTGCCTTTATTGTAAGCTAGTAAATTGGTGGTAAATTGAAATTTACTATAGCTGTGACTCGAAGAAAGCTTTTCAGAAGACAAAAGCTAATCCTGAGGGGGGGTTTGAATTCTATTGGTCCGGTGTCGGTGTCAGTGTCAGTAAGGGGACAAAGTGGGCATGGCCTCACATTGCGTTGTTGCCAAATTTATTCAAGATGGTGGATCCAAGATGGGAGCCATAGATATGGCCACATTGCAGAGACGTCATGGTGGGAAGTTCAAAGTTCAGCAGGAAATTAGGTCAATTGGACTACCTCAACTAATCTAACCCCCTCCCCTCCCCCATCTGGAAATTGGCACAGTCTGTGCTGGGTTGCACATTCGAAATATGTCCATCCTCCTTTTATCCCCAGCACACGGATAACCTTCGTCATTGAGCATGAACTACTTCAGGAGCTGTTACGTCCGGTGTTGCAGAATATTGTCACATACACTATGTGATGAAAAGTATCCAGACACCTGGCTGAAGCCGGCCGCGGCGGCCGAGTGGTTCTAGGTGCTTCTGTCCGGAACCACACGACTGCTATGGTCGCAGGTTCGAATCCTGCCTCGGGCATGGATGTGTGTGATGTCCTTATGTTAGTTAGGTTTAAGTAGTTCTACGTTCTAGGGGACTGATGACCTCAGCTGTTAAGTCCCATAGTGCTCAGAGCCATTTGAACCATTTTGAACCTGGCTGAAAATGAGTTAAAAGTTTGTGCCGCCCTCCATCGGTAATGCTGGAATGGTGTTGGCCCACCCTTAGCTTTGATGACAGCTCCCACTCTCGCATGCATATGTTCAATCAAGTGCTGGGAGGTTTCTTGGGGAATGGCAGCCCATTCTTCATGGATTACTGCAATGAGGAGAGGTATCAATGCCAGTCAGTGAGGCCGGGCATGAAGTTGGCGTTGCAAAACATCCCAAAGGTGTTCTATCGGATTCATGACAGGACGCTGCACAGGCCAGTCCATTACAGGGATGTTATTGTCGTGTAACCACTCCATCACAGGCCATGCCTTATGAACAGATGCTTGATCATGTTTAAAGATGCAATCGCCATCCCCAAATTGTTCTTCAACAGTGGGAAGGAAGAAGGTGATTAAAACATCAATGTAGACCTGTGCTGTGATAGTTGCACACAAAAGAACAAGGGGTGTAAGCTCCCTCCATGAAAAACACGACCACACGATAACACCACCACCTCCGAATTTCACTGTTGTCACTACACACGCTGACAGATGATGTTCACCGGGCATTCACTGTACCCACACCCTCCTAGTGGATCGCCACATTGTGTACCACGATCCGTCATTCCACAGAACGTTACTCCACTGTTCAGTAGTCCAATGT
This sequence comes from Schistocerca nitens, assembly GCF_023898315.1. NCBI lineage: Eukaryota > Metazoa > Arthropoda > Insecta > Orthoptera > Acrididae > Schistocerca > Schistocerca nitens. Next base: position 16,251,295 of record NC_064624.1, on the reverse strand, counting down.
TTTGGCATTCACCAACGTGATATGTGGCTTATGAGCTGCCGCTTGACAATGAAATCCAAGTTTCTCACCTCTCACCTAACTGTCACAGTAGTTGCAGGGCATCCTGATGGTCTGGATAGATGTCTGCCTATTACACATTACGACCCTCTTCAGCTGTCGGCAGTCTCTGTCAGTCAGCAGACGAGGTTGGCCTGTATGCTTTTGTGTTGTACGTGTCCCTTCACATTTCCACTTCGCTATCACATCAGAAACAGTGGACCTAGGGATGTTTAGGAGTGTGGAAATCTTGCATACAGACATATGACACAAGTGACACCCAATCACTTGACCACGTTCAAAGTTCGTGAGCTCCGCAGAGCACCCCATTCTGCTCTCTCACGATTTGTAATGACTACTGAGGTCGCTCTTATGGCAATAGGTGGCAGCACAACACACCTAATATGAAAAACATATGTTTCAGGGGGTGTCCAGATACTTCTGATGACAGTGTACATAACTTGAAGATTTCACAGCAACTAAGTGTATCACTGCACAGAAAGAAAGAGAGAGAGAGCTAGCTTTGTAAATGACACAAGAATGTTTATACAATTACTCATTTTATTCCGAGGAATACCACAACAGCCACACTTGAACACGATTCGAAAAAGATCGTGATACACTTGTGAAACCTCCCTGACACTTCACAGATTTGGTGGGAAACAGATCCCGAAACTAATATCAGCTGCAATATCTGAGTTTATACGCCAAAACGACGATATTTGGAAGTCGAAATAATTATCTTCGTAACTCTAAACAGGACACACCACTTTTCGTGTTTTAGCTGATTTTTTGAAGGGCACTGCCAGAGAGAGGGAGAAATTTCTGAGTCTAACAGCTGAGGCGGTGAGTGGGCTTGTTTTGTATATGCTGCTGCTGAAGTCAGGGACGTTATTTTCCTGACTTTTCGATATTTTGTAGACTTGGATGGGTGCCATGAGTAAGATTGGTGTGGAACAGCAGTTACGGACTTTGCTCGCTCACTCTGTTCCTTCGTAGGATGTGGAATGTAGCTGTCTACTTCTGGTCAGCCGCAAATTTAATCGGTAAAGTGCTGCAGGGAACGTTAAAGACAATGCAAGGAGATCATTCAATCTGTAACTTTATTCTAAGAATGCGAGAATGCTCTGTGACTCACATCTGTATAGGGAAAGTTAGGCAATCGTAATTGTAAACTACACACTATGATTGAAATACTAGAAATATGTAGATCGCTGTCTAGTATAGTTTGGTGTATGTGTTCAAGAATTAACAGTGAGTGGACGTACTGCACAGTCAGCTAACTACATTTGCAATCTATTTTATAGTACCCGCAAAGTAGTGGAGTGACATTAAAGTGATGATACAGAAACTGGCAAGCATGCTGCCACATCATTGGTTGGCATTGAAACTACGGTAAAATAACTAAAATTGATCGGACTATCGACTGTGATACATATTACAGTACATCGACAATGTCTTGTCCATCCCATCCATCCACTGGTATGCTGTTGATTACCACATAACGATTGACATCGCTTGTTTGAGATGGAGAGGAGTCTTGGCAGAGGGGCAACACCTTCCACGGATGGCTAGCAGCAAAACAGTGATCATGTACATGACTGCAATATGAGGAATAAATCGAAGAGGAACACTGAGCCATCTGCTTTCCTGTTACTGTGAAAGATGGGTTTAAATGTAGAGGCTGTCAATCACCTTCAGAGAGCAGTTTGGAAATTCTCCACAATACCGCAAACTCTTCCAGTTTCCATATGTTGTAACTGCCGTTTACTTAAACTCATCCTGTGTGTGTTGTGGGAGCGGCAGAATAATTTACACTGTGCAGTGTCCAGCTTTCAGCCATAGCCATTAAATCGTAGAGTCAGTTTAGAACCTGACATAGACGTCGAAGTCGTGGTGGAGCGAACGATATGTATGGTGGTGTACAAAGCTGCTTGGACGTGTGGCAGCAGAAAAAAAGCAGTGTATCAAGCAACAACACAGGTACCCTCTCTTGCAACCAGTAGTCTATGGGATATCGTCCTCCGACAGTATACATGATGACACTTTACACTGGTTTGTGCAGGCGACTTCAATCACTGAGCGGATCAATACATATATATTTCATGGTTGTCAGTGCATATGCTTGATGCCAGCATGCAGACAGTATTTGTTTCCGATATATATGTATCAGCAGACAGGTACACAGTAAAATCTAATTGAGTTCTCTATCGGTTGATGTTAGCGGAGACTTATGGTTCATAGTTTTTTATTCTCTATTGGATGGTACAAAATACCAATGATCGAGAGAATGTTTGGGTGACAGGCGTGAATGCACCGTGAGGGACACGGATCTTCCTCAGACTGCAGTACCAGTATGTAGTTTGGAGACGCGCTGCAATGCGGTAACAAAGTCCTTATCCTTCTTGCAGTTCTCGCACTATATTTTGCAACTACTACCTTGTGTTGCAGGAGAAAGCTTCATTTGGCGTTGGCCTTATACACCGCACACTGTTGATGGAGCTACGACAACTTGTTACTCTTTCCACTGAATGGTCCAAATGCAGTCCTGTCGCCATAATTCAGTTCACCCTGTTTCTACACGGGTTGCAGAATGTGGTAGATATAGTGCTCTCCAACTTCTGCTCATTTCCGACTCAAATTGGAACGATCACATACACAATGCTGCAGGGAGGGCGAGGCAGAAACAGGAACAGTTACAAGATGCATATGGGTTGCCTAAAACACCACGTTAGAGTTTTATTGTAGCAGATAGGTTCGAAAAAGGTGACTCGTTTCGAAATATGAGAGCGCCACGAATATGAATCGCTAGGGGCAGTAATCATTAAAAGACATCTCCGTAGGATCCAACTCAGGTATGTCATTGAATGGAAGGACTTGGTTCCAAATTGCAGACAGTATTTCTACCAGAAAGAGTAACACTACAAATTTGAAAAGGCAGTGTACATTTCTTATGATCTCAATCTGGCAGTGCATTTTTGATGGGTTCGTAGCATAACACAATATCTACTGTATGCAATCATTCTAAACCAGCCATTGCCTACAACCTAATGGATATATTGAAGAACCTGTGACGTGGCATTCAGATAGAATGCCTTACAAATACTGGAGAAATATCTAGCGGCGGTATGAGGGAGCTGCAAATACAGGCTTCCCACGTAAATTGTCTGTTTGAGTGCTTCTTCACGTTTCCCGCCTTTATTTAGTTGAGAGAACGTTGATTGTGGTGTGTGTGCCGTGAATCTAGATGGCGAAAGACAGGTGGAAGAGATGTTTGCCAGTTCTCTAGGCATCTGATTAACTTTAGTTGACTTTATAAAGTAAAAAAATAATATGGAATCTGTTGTATCACTGACACCGGTATTCGTTAAATAAATACGAGTGGATCTCCCATTTGCCTCTATTTTTCGAGTTTTCATGTAAAGATCTTCGTAGCCCAGGTATGTTTCTAGCGACACAGTGGTTTGAAGGACATTCCACATCGCTGCCCCTTGCCAAAGTTTTGCGTTTCTGGAAGAATAATTTCCACTCTTTATCGTCGGAATTATACTATGCAAGCGATTTGCAACATACTGCTACACTGTGTAATCAAATGTTTCTGGACACCTGGCTGAAAATGACTTACATGTTCGTGGCGCCCTCCATCAGTAATGCTGGAATGGTGTTGGCACACCCTTAGCCTTGATGACAGCTTCCACTCTCGCATGCATATGTTCAGTCAGGGGCTGGAAGGTTTCTTGGGGAATGGCAGACAATTCTTCATGGAGTGCTGCAATGAGGAGAGATATCGACGTTGGTCGATGAGGCCTGGCACGAAGTTGACGTTGCAAAACGTCGCAAAGGTGTCCCGTAGGATTCAGGTCAGGACTCTGTGCAGGCCAGTCCATTACAGGGATGTTATTGTCGTGTAACTACTCCGCCACAGGCTGTGCATTATGAACAGGTACTCAATTCTGTTTAAAGATGGAGTCACCATCCCTGAATTGCTCTTCAACAGTGAGAAACAAGAAGGTGCTTAAAACATCAATGTAGGCATGTGCTGTGATAATGCCACCCAAAACGACAAGGGGTGCAAGTTCTCTCCATGAAAAATATGACCACACCATTCATTACACCACTACTACTGTCAGAGTATTTGCAGTGGATCATGATGCAGTTGGCATTACTGTGTGCTGGTCTGGATAGATGTGCGCCTATTACACATTACGACCCTCTTCAACTGTCTATCGTCTCTGTCAGTCAACAGACGAGGTCTACCTGTACGTTTTTGTGCTTTATGTGTCCCTTCACGTTTCCACTTCACTATTACATCGGAAACAGTCGACCTAGAGATGTTTAGGAGTATTAAAATCTAGCATACAGACGTATGTGACACCCAATGACCTGTCCATGTTCGAAGTCCATGAGTTCCACAGAGCACCCCATTCTGCTCTCTCACGATGTCTAATGAATACTCAGGGCGCCGATATGGAATACCTGGGAGTAATTGGCAGCACAATACACGTAATATGAAACCGTATGTTTCTGGGTGTGTCTGGATACTTTTGATCACATAGTGTATGTACGTGATATCAGGAACTATTGTGTAAATAGTATGATATTCTGGCAAACCATGTGAAAATACATATGATTCTTGTACTCCCAAAGTATGGAGATGGTTGTACATAACATGGCAGCAAGTAACTCGGGGCCAGTAACAGTAAAGTCTTTATGCCAGGGGAGACAAGGCCAGCCTTTGTGCAAAAGTTCAGAACGTGACTGCTGTCTGTGTAGGGTGCTCTGATCATGCGTCAGGCCAGTGTGGGGGAGGAGTTGACTTGTGTTGTTGACTGCAGTAAAAGATTTGCTGCTGAAAGTCTCGTCATTTGTGCATCTGCAGAAAAAAATGGCGGATAGAGCTCCCACGCCTGCAGCAGCAGCAGTTTGGATGGTAAGTGTAGTAAGAGCCATCAGACTGCTCCATTCACAAGACATCCTTTTTGCGGGGCATAGGAGCCTCTAGAGACTGGTTCTAACAAGACAGGGGGAAGATACATACAGAAAAGATCCATTTCGTCTTAGAGTAACGTGGTGTCTTCTTTGTTAGAGTGCTCAGAGACATGTCCAAGCAGACCATCAACCTCTGGCAGGATGCTGTCCTTTCATTCGCCATTGTGGCTTTAGAGCATCTGCAGACCAGCAGCTGTAGGACAGTGCTTCGAGTTATGTTTGTGGAATTGTTCTGATATTCCCATATGTGCTTCGAGAAGAGGAAAATAAGGTCCCTGACTCCAGCAGCCGCAAATATAAAACTAAGCCCACTCACTGTTTCAGAAAAGTGAGTAACTCCACAGCAGCTGTAGGACTCAGAAATTTCTCTCTCTCTCTCTCTCTCTCTCTCTCTCTCTCTGGTAGTGCCTCGAATAAAACAGCTAAAACTTGGAAAGTGGTGAATGTCATGTGTCATGTTTAGAGTTACAAAGATATTTATTCTGACTTTCAAATATCTTTTAGGTGTATAAACTCAGATAGTGCAGCTGATATCGATTTCGGGATCTGTTTCCCACCAAAGTGTGTGAAGTGTATCAGAGGTTTCACAAGTGTGCAGCGAGCTTTTCAGAGCCTATGTTGTGGTATACACTGCAAATTTGACGCAAACTACCGTGCAGCGAATTTTTTGGAAGTGTATTAGAGATATATTCAATTGGATTTAGTAACTCCTGAAGCAGCTTGTGCTCAAAGACAACAGTATTTCCGACAAAAGTGCAGGAAGGGTCTCAGGGGTGGTTTCACAAGTGTGTCGCGATATTTTCAAAGTCTATGTACAAGTGTGGCTGTGGTATTCCTTGGAATGAAATGTGTAATTGTTTAAATATTCTTGTTTCATCTACAAAGCTAGATCTCTCCCCCCCCCCCACACACACCTCTCTCTCTCTCTCTCTCTCTCTCTCTCTCTCTCTATCTCTATCTCTATCTCTATCTCCCCCCCCCCCTGCGCTCCCTCTCTCCGTGCAGTGGTACATTTAGTTCCTGTAACATCTTCAAGATATCTGACAGTATTCCGCAACACAAGTTGTAATAATTTCGAAAGCAGTGTATGTTCAATGACAAAGGATATCCGTGCACCACAGATGGGAAGGAGCAAGGCCATTGATATTTCAAACATGACAAGAAGTACATGGCCACTCGTGCGGCTACCGTGTGGCTGTGTCATATGCTGGTGCATGGCCTCTGGGACCAGGGAGTGGGTGCACTGCTGTGAACGTCTTGCATCATGCACTTTGCAAGACTGACTAAGATTTTATCAAATGATCTGCAGTTACAGCACATGCATTAACAGCATGAGTTGCGAAGTGTAACTTAACCCCATCTTACTGCATCTTCATTATTTCATGAAGCATATTCATCTTCACCAAATATCATTGCTATCGACACACTCCTCAGATGAATAGTTACAGGCAATATATTCCTTCTTCTGCAACCCAGACATCACATCCATTGAACACAGTAAACAATTATGTCTGTCCTCCCAGTCCAGCAGCCAGACAAAGACTTCATCTTTCTCCTGCCACTTTTTCCCCAGACAGCCATTTTGGATTATGCCACGGGCGGGGAAGGGGGGGGGGGCAGCAGCGCCCTCTGGTGATGGTGTTGTGAACTAGGTCAGTAGTACTCTGGACCTTATGGTGAACATACCAGATGGAGCTACTGTCTATGACAACTGTAATTGTTTAAATAAACAATGCATACTTATGTCCATCCTATCTGGAAGTCCAGAACAGACTGAGTCCTTTTCCCATCAATTTCCAGATGGGGAGGTGGTTAGGTTAGTGGAGGTAGGCCAATTGACCTATTTTCTTGCCAAAATTTGAACATCTCGCCATAATGTCACTGCAGTGTTGTTACAACTATGGCCACCAGCTTTGATCCGCCATCTTGAATAAATTTGACAACATTCAATGTGGGCCCATACCCACTTTGTCCCACTACTAGTGTCCAGTTACTTGAGTGTATTGGTGCCACACTATTAATTAGTCAGAGTGGCTGCATGGTAATGACTATCTCACGTGATGCAAGCAAAACAAAATTCTTGATCTTGTGGTGTTCTGTTGATTTGGCACTCAAGGATAGTTCTGTTCTTCCGTGTAATAATTGAAGAATAATCTTAGTAAAATGAAGTGATCGGTGAGGTGCTTTTCCTGTTTTGGGTTGACTTTAAGTGAACGGTATATTGTCAGATGTCAAGTCTTTACTTGTTCCCATGTAATAAGTTATCTCCTTTTTTTAAATTTCCCAGTCGCCATGTTGTTTTCTTTTGATGATGCGCTGCTGTGCTGTGCCATGTATTTAACTGCTGACTTCGTTTCCGATTGCAGAGTGGCAAGGGCTATAAGAGAGCTTCTACATTTAAATAACTCACTACGAATTCATAAAACACTTTCCATTATTCTTCTATATTCAAATAAGTTATCAACTCACAACAACTCATAATTATCAAAGATCTTCCCACAATGTGTCCATACATGATGCTTCACTGCTTCACCAAAACCATCACTACATACCTAACTTGAGATAGCTTGGCATAGTCATTAGTTTTTATTTAGTGCTGGACCATTGTCATCAAGTTCCATTTTTCCTTTGAGTCCACAGCACCCAAAGCACGACTGCAAAGTGCAATCAACCCCACACTGGCCAGTCCAAGATATGCATCTTTCTTCACTTTCTACACTGTGCCCACATTTTTCTTTCTCATATAAATTCCAACAAACCCAGACATGGTACGTCTACGTCTACATCTACATTTATACTCCGCAACCCACCCAACAGTGTGTGGCGGAGGACACTTTACGTGCCACTGTCATTACCTCCCTTTCCTGTTCCAGTCATGTATGGTTCGTGGGAAGAACGACAGCCAGAAAGCCTCCATGCGCGCTCGAATCTCTCTAATTTTACATTCGTGACCTCCTCGGGAGGTATAAGTAGGCAGAAGCAATATATTCCATACCTCATCCAGAAACACACCCTCTCGAAACCTGGACAGTAAGCTACACCGTGATGCAGAGCGCCTCTCTTGCAGAGTCTGCCACTTGAGTTTGCTAAACATCTCCGTAACGCTATCGCGCTTACCAAATAACCCTGTGACGAAATGCGCCGCTCTTCTTTGAATCTTCTCTATTTCCTCTGTCAACCCGACCTGGTATGGATCTCACACTGATGACCAATACTGAAGTATAGGTTGAAGGAGTGTTTGTAAGCCACCTCCTTTGTTGATGGACTACATTTTCTAAGGACTCTCCCAATGAATCTCAACCGGGCACCTGCCTTACCAGCAGTTAATTTTATATGATCATTCCACTTCAAATCGTTCCATAAGCATACTCCCAGATATTTTACAGAAGTAACTGCTACCAGTGTTTTTTCCGCTATCATATAATCATACAATAAAGGATCCTTCTTTCTATGTATTCGCAATACATTACATTTGTCTATGTTAAGGGTCAGTTGCCACTCCCTGCACCAAGTGCCTGTCCGCTGCAGATCTTCCTGCATTTCGCTGCAATTTTCTAATGCTGCAACTTCTCTGTATACTCTTTTTTCTGCTACTAATTAGAGTCACGTTTTCGGACACAGATCTTTCTTCGGTCTAGTAAAAATAAAGTGAGACATGGTATTATACTTTATAGCAAGATGTACGTCTATACCTTGTAAGTAGCTGGTTAGCCACAAATAAAAAGATCGAAAGTGTAATGAACCATCAAATTTAACTGAGAGGAGCATTTTACTCTTAGAATCTGCAACTTAACATTAGCAAGGGACTGAAAATTAGAGTTGGGGTTTGTACCAATTCTTTAAGGCGATAGCACACGAAAGACAGTATCAGCCGAACATCTTCCGTTACATGGTTCCACCAGTTATGTTAATATTTCTTTTCAACTTGAACTAGTTACCCACTGCAGAGAAAAATCATTACCTATTTTAGTCGTGTATAGAACACAAAAAGCTATGACAATCACCTTAAGATTTAGAACAGGTATAAAACGAAAAGATATTATTAATGAAATTTGCACTTCGACACAGGACTTCAAACAAAGATTCCAATAGAAACACTAGCTCACCTGAGTGTTATAACACTGGTCACAGGATTGGCACTCAATACTTCAAACACCGATGTATCGACCATCTTTATGACTGAACAATGAAGACACAATTTCAGAAATTCTTCCATGTGCAAAGCCATGCACCAGACTCACTCACCCATTATGTTGAGACAGCATTTTGACTCAAGAACGCTGACCTACCGTCGCTCTAAAGATAGCTGCAATAAGAAATGGTACACAAGAATCTGGTTTATCTACTCTTCAATAATCTGGATTTCTGGTTTATCCAGATTATTTTTTTGTTTCCTTTTACCTTTTTTTAACGCAAAAATTGATTGTGTACACTGGACATGGTGCAATATGTTGTCACCACGTGTAGCATAGAGATCACTGTTCCCATACTGCCAGCTACCGTTACTACGATAAGTGTAGATCTGTTCCCTACAAAGTTAAGGTAATGTACTGGCATTGTTCGTTTGTTCCCATGTATTCAGTATGCATAAGTGAGATGGCTTCAGAACGAAAGAAAGTGATTGTTTCGATGGACAAAAAGTTGAAAGCACTTCTCAGAATAGACAAAGGAGAACTGCTGAAAAACATAGCTGCAGTCATCACTTATGTCAGATTGGAAGAACTGGAGGCCATCTAACGTGTATGCAGAAAGTGGCTGCTGGGTAAATTAACTGAAGAAGTTGAAGTTGGCATGACATCTGAACTGAAAGCAAGCGAGGTGGTCCTGTGGTTAGGACACTGGACTCGCATTCAAGAGGACAACGGTCAAACTCGCATCCTGTCGTCCTGATTTAGGTTTTCCATGATTTCCCTAAATCACTTCAGGCAAATGACAGTATGGTTCCTTTGAAGGGCATAGCCGACTTCCTTCCCCATCTTTTCCTAATCTGATGGGACCGATGACCTTGCTGTTTTGTCCCCTTCCCCAGAATTAACCAACCAACCAATCAACCAACCAACCAAACTGTACTGAAATTGCCAAGTGGCAAAGATACGATTTTTATGGTTGCATCTTCTTGGGATTAAGTTACTGAACTATCAATTCTGAGGCCATGGAAACGGAATGGTCTGCTATTCGTAATTCTACCACTGACGTTTTTAAAGGTGTCAGCACCTCTGAAGTCCTCCAGATGTTAGCAAACATTCCTGATGTTTGAGTGCAGACGATAGTGACGTAGATGTCTGGTTCCAAAATGCCTGTGACGTTGGTTACGGCGTGATGACCAATGACGAAATTTGTATTGGTGCTTCATGTACTATTGAGAACGACAGTGACAGTGAGGTCGACAAGGAAAGTGGCGTTTCATGGGAAGATATAATGCTGGGAAAAGCTAATGTTTTACGTAGAATGTCAGCAGGAAATAACTCCAGCCGAACTGATGTTAGTGAGATGTCTATGCTATCATGCTGCTCTTAAATGCCACACAAGTTTGAACAAAGAAATCTTACAACTACAATAAATGAGGTTGCAGTAACTATAGAGTTTAGTTGTTTCTTTTTAGAGCCGAAATAACTGATTTGTATATTGTAGTGTGTATTAGAGTTTTTGCATGTAGCAGAATATTTCAGGTTTTTCGTTAATCCAGCTTTCATTAGGTCCCGCCTGTGCCAGATAAACGAGTGTCTTGTGTACTTGCGCACATAGCCAATAGTACGAGGTGCATTCTAGTTCTAAGGCCTCCGATTTTTTTTCTAATTAACTACTCACCCGATATCCATGAAACAGGCGTTACTTCTCGACGTAATCGCCCTGCAGACGTACACATTTTTCACAATGCTGACACCATGATTCCATGGCAGCGGCGAAGGCTTCTTTAGGAGTCTGTTTTGACCACTGGAAAATCTCTGAGGCAATAGCAGCACAGCTGGTGAATGTGCAGCCACGGAGAGTGTCTTTCATTGTTGGAAAAAGTCAAAAGTCACTAGGAGCAACGTCAGGTGAGTAGGAAGCGTGAGGAATCACTTCAAAGTTGTTATCACGAAGAAACCGTTGCGTAACGTTAGCTCGATGTGGGGGTGCGTTGTCTTAGTGAAACAGCACACGCACAGCCCTTCCCGGACGTTTTTGTTGCAGTGCAGGAAGGAATTTGTTCTTCAAAACATTTTCGTAGGATGCACCTGTTACCGTAGTGCCCTTTGGAACGCAATTGGTAAGGATTACGCCCTCGCTGTCCCAGAACATGGACACCATCACTTTTTCAGCACTGGCGGTTACACGAAATTTTTTCGGTGGCGGTGAATCTGTGTGCATCCATTGACCTGACTGGCGCTTTGTTTCTGGATTGAAAAATGGCATCCACGTCTCATCCATTGTCACAACCGACGAAAAGAAAGTCCCATTCATGTTGTCATTGCGTGTCAACATTGCTTGGCAACATGCCACACGGACAGCCGTGTGGTCATCCGTCAGCATTCGTGGCACCCACCTGGATGACACTTTTCGCATTTTCAGGTCGTCATGCAGGATTGTGTGCACAGAACCCTCAGAAATGCTAACTCTGGAGGCGATCTGTTCATCAGTCATTCGGCGATCCCCCAAAACAATTCTCTCCACTTTCTCGATCATGTCGTCAGACCAGCTTGTGCGAGCCCAAGGTTGTTTCGGTTTGTTGTCACACGAAGTTCTGCCTTCATTAAACTGTCGCACCCACGAACGCACTTTTGACACATCCGTAACTCCATCACCACATGTCTCCTTCAACTGTCGATGAATTTCAGTTGGTTTCACACCACGCAAATTCAGAAAACGAATGATTGCACACTGTTCAAGTAAGGAAAACGTCGCCATTTTAAGTATTTAAAACAGTTCTCATTCTCGCCACTGGCGGTAAAATTCCATCTGCCATACGGTGCTGCCATCTCTGGGACGTATTGACAATAAACGCGGCCTCATTTTAAAACAATGCACATGTTTCTATCTCTTTCCAGTCCGGAGAAAAAAAATCGGAGGCCTTAGAAGTTGAATGCACCTCGTAAATTCCTGCACAGCACGTTAATTTCGTGGAATTAATGCAATATAACAACATGTAATTATTAACGTGCTATTGCAGACACTCAGAGCACTGTCCAAAAGGCGTCAGTAATTTTACTACTAAGGTAAACCCGAAATTAACATTTTTACTGTAGTGTCCATATATGTGATCCACCTACAAGACAGTTCAGTAACGACTTGTAGCTACAAACAGACCAACACCGAGGCTGGAACCCCTTTCCACTAAACATATGATTCTATCCTTATGCTCTCTGCAAAAACGCTGCCATAGTGAGGCGCTGTCCTGCTCATCGTGGTCGTGCGGTAGCGTTCTCGCTTCCCACGCCCGGGTTCCTGGGTTCGATTCCCGGCAGAGTCAGGGATTTTCTCTGCCTCGTGATGACTGGGTGTTGTGTGCTGTCCTTAGGTTAGTTAGGTTTAAGTAGTTCTAAGTTCTAGGGGACTGATGACCATAGATGTTAAGTCCCATAGTGCTCAGAGCCATTTGAACCATTTTTGTCCTGCTGATGGCGCCACCTCAGCCGCTGTCCCCAGGTGTCTTCGCCAGTGGCTTATTTTACGCAAAGCACGCATCCTGCCTTGAGGCCTCAGGTCGCGCCAGATGTCCTCGGCGAAGTTTGCTCGCTGAGCTCCAGACGCTGCCCCCTTCTTCGCTCGAGTTCGGGTAGGCACCCGCAGGTTCCTCGTGTCAGCTGTGTTTGCGCATGTGGCCTTGACTGACTTCCGAAGCTGGTTTCAGCCAGCTGTTGCTGCGCTCACTTTCTGCTGTGTCACGAACCACCACTGCCCGAAAAAAAAAATATTTTTTTGCGCGCCTCTCCGCTGCGCCGATCAGGTTGCACATACATGTCACGCACTGCACTGATTTTTACATTTCATGTTCTCCGAACACTAAGTAAATGTTCTTTGTCTAATCGCTGCTTACACTGTCCATAGTCACTATTTAAGTCACTGTCCAGTTAATTCTTTTTTCCTACCTCACTGTTCATGTTCAAGTTCTTTATTCACTGTTTAAGTCACTGTTCATCACCTTCGTATTCTCGCATGCACTAAATCTTAGTGCACATTCTGTTACAATGACTGCTGTGTACAGACACTGTTACTCCACTTAGCAGGATACTCTTCAGCTACATCCCCACAAGGGATGCCATGTACAACACCCTCAGCGGCATTGTAACGAGAAGGAAGTACTTCTCTGGGCGGTATTACTAACCTGGTGTCTTGCTGCTTCGGTAAGTCCCTCGTCGCACACTATTAACGCTCAGCCGCCAGGTTCCGTGTAGGTGGTGATCTGGAAGAGGTGGAGTGTATGGGGATGCCAGTTGTTAATTGTCTACAACGTTTGTACTATACTTGTTTTAATACAGAAATTGATTTGTCACACACGTCACAGAATTTGCAATATGGCAGCTCGGGGCTACGCCGTTATATTTGACCCTTTACCACATAACACAGCTTTCCGACTTTATATGATAGGCACTGCTCACGACACGTGACGTTCTGATAACTAATAACTTCACTTTATATCTTGTTTAACAGCTGAGATATGCACTCGCGACCATTCTTTTAGAGGCGCCCCGGTTACACGACCGTGTGTTTTTAGTGGCTCCTCACGACTAACTCGCCCTGTCTTTACGAAGGACAAGAGAGACCCTCCCTTTCTCCCTCAACCAATAAGGACACTTCTCTCGTTTCACATAAATACACACACACAAATATATATATATATATATATATATATATATATATATATATATATATATATATATATATATATATATATATATATATATATATATATATATAGTAACCTTCCAACAGTAAAAGAATATAATTATTTATATAACATTCACATTTAGCGAAATCTACCAGCAGTTTACTTCCGTAACCTTGGAACAATAAAATATGACTAATCTCCTAATAAAAAATGTGAATTGTAGACAATCTTTCAACAATTGACTGTGAATTTAAACTGGTAAATTTTGGATGTCAGCAGTGCTGAGTCATGGCCCTGAAAGATCATACTGAATAAATTGAAAATTCTTACCTCAATGAAGTCGCCGGATAACGCATATGTATATCTGCTCCTATAATAAATTTTTCTGGCACAGCCCAGTGCAATGCTGGCCGACAGATTTGTCATGTATAAAAAAAAAAAAACTGATTTTTCTTTACAATAATTGGGATGACCATGTATTGGAGAAATTAGTAAACTCTTTTATAATTGAGATGAATGATTGTCAAAAGTTAATTTTTATAAGGAAGATTATTATTGAAACTTCCTGGCAGATTAAAACTGTGTGCCCGACCGAGACTCGAACTCGGGACCTTTGCCTTTCGTGGGCAAGTGCTCTACCAACTGAGCTACCGAAGCACGACTCACGCCCGGTACTCACAGCTTTACTGCCAGGAAATTTCATATCAGCACACACTCCGCTGCAGAGTGAAAATCTCATTCTGGAAACATCCCCAGGCTGTGGCTAAGCCATGTCTCCGCAATATCCTTTCTTTCAGGAGTGCTAGTTCTGCAAGGTTCGCAGGAGAGCTTCTGTAAAGTTTGGAAGGTAGGAGACGAGGTACTGGCAGAAGTAAAGCTGTGAGTACCGGGCGTGAGTCGTGCTTCGGTAGCTCAGTTGGTAGAGCACTTGCCCACAAAAGGCAAAGGTTCCGAGTTCGAGTTTCGGTCGGGCACACAGTTTTAATCTGCCAGGAAGTTTCATATCAGCGCACACTCCGCTGCAGAGTGAAAATCTCATTCTGGGAAGATTATTATTAAGAGATTTTTAAAAAAACATTTACATGGGACTTGATATAACAATAGTACATATGCGCAAGGTTGCTTTTACCTTATACTAGATCGCTCAGGCACCACCATCGCTCCCCACGACCTGCCCAGCCAACTCGATACACCCGACTGCTAGTAACTACTTACTCCTACTACCATACAGTTCCTACTACTGGCAACACTGGTCTGAGATTCTCTTATAGCTTACATATCGCAGGCAGCGCGTGAGCAATCCATCGAAATTACATCTGCTCAAATGCGCTAGCGACAAATTCCTTAGTCATTGACCTCTTAACTATATATAAACTGTCAGCCAATGGGCGTTCAGATCGCTGTTGCTAGGCGGATCTGACGTCACGTTTGCGGACATTGTGACAGAAGTTTGTCTCAGAACACTGTCTCAGATTGTAAGATTCTACTCCCGAATAGTCGGATCTGGTCCCTACTAAGGTTGCACAACATTGCCTCCTATGATTAAATTACTGATGCTCCTTGCTGACACTTAATTGTCAAATGTACATGTAGCCTGGCTGCTACTGAGCACTCCCGATCGCATAAATGTGTGTAATACTTGGGCTTAAAGACGTGAAGAGAAGGCACATATGCATAACAGCATGGCTTAGGAGACGACAACACTGCCAACCAGGACTGAGATGGAAACCTTGGACAGGGCAGGGGTTCATGCCATCTGCTGATCAAAGAATGCAAACTGGTGTTCTGCAGCACTGTACAACACATCTTCCACTGGAGCACAACAGGAACTACAGTATGAATCTCACCATCATGTGAATATTGACTCAAGCTGGGACCAGAAGCCACAACTGAAAATGATTACCACCCTCACCTGATGAAGAGGGAATGGAATCTTTCCAGACATAATTAAAAGAGAGAGATAACGACCCAGTATTATAGGACCATGATGAATTCATGACTGTGTGATATAGACAACGCAGGAAAGCACAAGCACTGGATGATCAAAATTGCGTAGCCCCTTGAGCGGATGTGCCTATGTATAAAGTGCGCCAACCATAAATAAAATTGTTTTGCAGTGTTCCATTGTTGCTTCACAGTTGTGAGCCCATACCAATTCTTTCATTATAGTTTCACCTAACACAGTGATAAATTGTGTTCTCATACGTCTAAGTGAGTAGCAGTAATATAAAATAATCAATGAGCTAGGTAAGAAAAAAAATTTACGAGCCATACAAGTAAAGACTGACATTACGAGCTAGCAGCACAATCCCACAGTGAGGCAGCTGTCTACGAGATAATTACTTCTGACGCATCTGCATTGTCTAACATTTAGAGTGGATCATATCTGTGTGGTAACACCTGTCCATGGCATCAGTGATATATTGTTTAATTATACAGTACTTTAGCTCATGTTATGTAAGTTTATTTTACCGTTCTTTAATTAAACCAACGTTAAACTGTGATTATGCTCATATACGTTGAAATTGATAACAAAAAACAGCAATTCTTCACAAGTGTACAAAGGACGCAGCGTGCCTGCTCGTGTTATGAAAAATGGCGCACCCGTTCGAGGTGCGCCGTGGAAGCAGACATGCAACTTTATAATTGATACTCTCATATTTCTCCAAGGGAAGAGGCGCCATCCAGGCACTCTACACATGGCGATCAACAACACCAGGAAGGGCAGGGTCACAGCAACAATGCCACCATGGATAATGCCTGCAACATGATTGCAGCTCTTCCACCAGTGACAATTTACCACACATCAAACTAACTAGAAGTGAACAAAGCTCTGAAGGCACATCTGGACGGTGGACTCAAGGCAATGTACCAAAAACACCGCATCAGACATCATTTTGAGACCTTCGCTGGTCAACATAAAACGCTTAAGTTTTTTGCACTCAACGAAATTCCCTTCTTTATATGCCAGTCACCCGAAAATCAAGAACTAAAGATTGTTAAGCAGACTATCTCCCAATCAGCTTACTGGGTGAAGCTTATGAAATACAAAGACAGTGACAAAGTACACGATCTTAGTTTCTTACTGTACACCAGGGTTCGGGTGGAAACCTATAGTAGCAGAGATGGCCCAATATAGTGTACACTCTGCCGGAACTATGAACATACGACATACTACTGCTGTCTACCGGTGCAGTGCGTCCATTTTGGCGGTTGCCACACCTCTGCAGACTGCAAACTTCCCAAAACAGAGAAACTGACATGCACCAGTTGTGGTGAGACTTACCCTGGTTTGTATAAAGAATGTATAAAGTACCAAGAACTCCTCAAGAAATACTGACTAAAACCAAACAACCAACCACCTCACTGCAGGATTGATTGTGACAAGAATGTATGAAACCGACTGAGCCAGGCACCACCAAAACCATGAGTGCAGGCTCTGCCTCCGCACGGTCACCATGAAGAGCAGGAAAGACAGAGACCAATGTACACAGTGATGGCTGCAATCCTATACAGATGCGGCGTCCCCACCTCCTCAGTACAGCACCAGAAAGCTGTGAAACACGCTGCATGGTCACTAGCAGTGGCTTTCATGGACATCACAAAATTGCTGATGACCTTGCAACAAAAACTAATCACCATCCTCATGCTCATGGAGGACTTGATTAAAGCCTTTGTATCGCCGTAAATGTAGCCAAATCGCCACACCACTCACATGCAGCTATGCATTTGGAATGCAAATCGCATAAAGGCAAAGAAGACGGAAGTGACGTATTTTCTAACACACCATAGACTCGAAGTTGCTTTCATGTCAGAGACACATCTACAGGAGTTGATGTACTTCAGAACTTGCAACATGCACATTTACTATGTGGATAGGACAGGACAGAACAGAACAGGGGTGGGACAACCATCCTCATCCACTGAGACATCAGGTGTCTAAGAAGAATTGCCACAGCTTCAGAAAATCGAAGCCATGGCAGTTATCATCGCAGCAGAGATCGGAAACTTAGCATGCATAGTGGTGTCCATTAACCCTCATCAACCGCTACTGTCTGATGACATGCACCATCTCCTGGATGACGGACAAAGTCCTCCTGGGTGGTGGTCTCAACGGTACACACATGGGTTGGAACTATCAGAGGACAACGACTTTTAGAGACGTGTTGGGGGTAAATGTGATTGGCTCATAGGAATCCACAAGGATTCTGCCTTTCATACACAAACGTCCAGATGTTTTAGACGTCGCTGTTGTGAAGAACATCAATGCCAATATCCAATTATGGACAATAAATGACCTCTCATTGGTCTGTAAACTAGTGATTGGAGTTCTGGAGCGAGTATCTTTACATCCTTCATCCAGATTCACGAGGAATGTCGACTGGGACCAGTACTAGCTCTTTGACCAACATCAGGCAGAATATGGATGTTTGCCCCAGGGCAGCCATTGACAATGCTGTACTGCCAAAATAAAGATGGCAAGATCCAGATCCACGACATAACTGTTCTAGCTGGATATTAACTTAGACAACTTCACACACTTAAAGATATCTAGGCACAATGGGACTGAGCGTGACAACACTGGACCAGGATCCAAAATCCGATGTACAGAGAGTACTTCACAGATTTAACAGAGATGTCCACAGATATGACTGAATAGCGACAAGAGGTCTGGGAGTAAGAAATGTTGGGCTTCGTACTTTGCACACAGGAGGAATGGCAGATTGTCAGAAATTTATGACAACAGTCGCTACCAAAACGAGCCACCCAAAGCTCTCAAGAGCAGTTGTTCGATGCCCTGGCGCAAGCAGAGCTTTATCGGAAACATGTCAAGGCCAAATGGAAACGCCCCCACTACCACTAGTCAGCAGTGAACAGTTCCTCCGCTTTGAAGACCGCATAACCGAAGCCCTGGCAGCATAGCCAGCCACTCCCACTCGAACACTGCCGTTGCTACACACATCAGCCGAAGTGAAGTGGATTATTAGATGGACGATCAATAGCTCCCCAGGAATGGACTATATCACCAACGAGGATCTCAATCACCTTCCTCAAAAACCGATAGTCGTGATTATGAGGATCATCAGCAGCTTCCTTCAGGAAATATATTTCCCACGAGCCTGGAAAGCGGCATGCATTACACTGATTGCAAAGCTGGGACAACACGTGTTGCAGCCCAATAATTATCATCCCATTACTCTTCTGCCGACTTCGGGGAAAATTTTCAAAGAATTCTACTCAGGAGAATTAATGCCAACTTGATTCAAAATGAGGTTATCTGCTCTGAACTGTTTGGTTTTCAGAGCCACTTGTCAGCAGAACTTCAACTCCTATGCGTTAATTAAGCCATTCAGGACAACTTTGGTAACACAAGATGACAACTGGGATGTTTTTAGATCTGGAAAAAGTGTATGATAAAGTGTGGCGAGACCACCTCATACTCAAACTTCATCAGGACATGCCAATAGCAGATTTTAATTTTAAAAAGATTGGCAGTTATCTTCAAGAGTAGGAACATTACATCTGAATAGCAGACGAAAACTCTGGGAAGAACTTGCGGTGGCTGGGACACCTGCATTGCAGACAGAAACTCTGGGAAGTATTGGCAGTGGCCATGATATCCCAAGGTTCTGTCATCTCTCTCACACTGGTCAACATCTATGTAAATGATGTTCCAACTATACCTCATGTATCAGTCAGACTCTATGCCAATGACATGGCGTTTCTCACCACTAGGAGAAACTTGAAGCACCTCATCACACGTATGAGGCGACAAATCAACCTGATGGAACAGTGGGTCCTGATGAACAAAAATGCTGTCAACCCAATGAGGACAGTGGCTGTACTTTCCATGAAATGGAAGCCACTCCTGAACATGAGGCCCACAATTAACACTCGACCTATTCCGTGGTCCCCAGTAGGAAATACTTGGGGATCCATTTGAGTAAGAAACTTCTATTTTCACACCACATTGCCGACCATTCATGTCATTCTTCAAGAGCATCCACCTGAACTCCAGCATGAAGACACGGCTTTGCAAAGCAACAATCGAACCTACATTGCTCTTTGGTTCGACATCTTGGGGGCAACATGTAAATAGAATTACAAGTCACTTCAGGTGATACAAGACAGATGTCTGTGGATGCCACTGGGAGCTCTATGGTGGACACACACAATGGAACTTGCTGATGCAGCGCAGGAAAAGTACCTGCTGCAAAAAGTGAAAGACAAACCACAGAAAATATTCGACACAATTGGCAACTTAAGTAGCACATCTTGGCAGACAGTAGGAACAGTCCAACCGCAGAGTTGGCATGAGTATCAGGCACCATGGTCTATACTTCACGTCTAAGGCAACCGACAACCCATCACCACTCTATGCAGCTACGTACCACCTTCAGTGAAGTACACCTACCAACAAAGCAGGTGTAAGGACCCACATACGACTTCAAATCCTGTCGTATATGAGTAATAAATAAAGAAGTGTACCCTTTTACCCTAAATCCCACACAGGCAGCAAAATCAGCAGAATCGATAACGCTAGAATTCCCACCACTCATTCAAAAAAACAGGAAAGAAAGAAAAAATCGCTTACACTGCTTCACGTCAGGCTCAGCCAGTGAACAATGACTTACACGAAAATACGTTCAAAAGATGAAATATAAAAGAAGGCGTGAAAATATTTTTATAACATTATACAAGCAATAGCCTTTCAAATAATTGTATTAGTGTGTTAGTGGTAATAACGTAAGCTGAAAAGATTTTAAATACAAAAGTATATGTGATAGGATATACGATAATAGACTGCCACCTGGTATTTTGGCTCAAAATTTCAGGGACACTGTTTCCACGGAGATATCAAGATGGTTGCTGGTGGTTAGTAATGTATCAGAAGACGTTGTTGCCATGAAGGTGGCTTGTGGTTGTCAATATTTGCCAGCAAAGATGAAGCAGTAACGTACTGCAGGCTGTATTGACGCCAATGTGTTGATACACTGTTGCCAGCACCAGGACATTTGTTGGACGTCCATAAACGAATTCAGAAGCTCGATCAGTATAGTAATGATACTATAGTGCGAAAATACATAGTAGTAAAAGCAAGCACTGATAAAATGTGGCTAACCAAAGCACGAGGGTTTATTATGAAGCATTTCCTTTAGGTATTAGATCACATTCGTATATAATGTCACAAGGATAATAAGAAGATGGTAGCAGTACATATAAAAACCGGAAATATTAGAAGGTAGTTTTCATAAGTGAATTAAGAATCAGAAGTTATAATCATTAAGTTTTGGTAAAAATCCAACGTTGTATCACCATTCAAAAATAAGAATTAAACCTTAGATGAAATAAAAATGTTACTTGACAGAACGAAAAAAATAAAAATTAGTGATTTTAGCGAAATTCGTTATTGTATCAATTCATCAGAAGAAAGTAGCGAAATCCATGCAATACAGTAGAAGAAAAAGTGACGTGAAAAAGGATGAAACGAAAAAGCAGCCATCCATTAAGTTATACTTGTAAATGCATTGCCAGTAAAAAATTAGTACACTGGAAAGACGACGTCGATACTGGTTCAGTAACAGCAAATACCACCTGTGGTATACTAGATATACTGATAATAGTTTCGATGTCGTCTGCTAACAGCGTTGTGGCATAGCTACCAGAACGCCACCAGTGTCTACCCTCTAATACGGAATACTCACTGCCTGGAGACTTTGTGTCATGCAGAATGGTCGTACACTGAGGGCACCAGTGTCAGAGTGTACAGTTACCACAGCACAGGTAAGAGGACATGTGAGCCCACACATGTCAACACATGTTGTGTACCAGTTATTAACAGTCAGACTATGGGGACACACAAAGGATCACTTGGGAGGGAGAAGGGCACACTGTGGTCTTCAACAATGAGAGCAGGTACTGCCAGCATGCACGTAAGTGATGGTCGATTGCAAGTACGACATAGACCAGATGAGTGCTGTCACACAGAGTGCATTTTTCCAGCAGGCACTGGCCCCATCGTAGGCGTTATGCTCTGGGATGTGATAAAATACAACACTCATTCACCTTTGGTGTTTCTGGAGGAGATGCTAACCAGAATTCAGAATGTGCAGAACGTTGTTAGACCAATTCTTTTGCTGTTCTTGCTACAGGAAGGTGATGTGCTGCTCCAGCAGAATAATTCTCGCCCATACAATTGTCCGTGAAATTGAACATTCCCTGCGAGATGCGCAGCAACTTCCCTGGCCAGAACAATCTCTAGATTTGTCTCCAGTGGAGCACGCGGAATATAATGGGACGAGAAGTGGCTCGTGTGATTTTTCAACCAACAACTCTTACAGAACTACGTGAACAGGTGGAACAGGCGTGGCATAACATATCCCCGGACAGTATTCGCCATCTGTATGATCGAATGGATGCCAGAGACAGTGCCTGCATTGCCGCCCATGAGAGACAGTGCCTGCATTGCCGCCCATGAGATCACACCGTGTACTAATATGAGTGTTTCAGCATGGGTCGATATCTGGTTCTCCAGAACCACTTGTGCTATTCATCTGTAAATGTAGTCATTTCATGTACTCCATATGCACTGTTGCAGTAACAAATTGAGAGTAAATTAGAAACCTCTATAAGAGTGGACTATTTTTTTCTGGCAGAGTAGATCGAAAAATATTTTTTCACGAAAGTCTGTTCATTTAGAAGGGCTGAAGGGTTATTCTTGTAGTAAATAGCTATTTCAAGCCCTTCCAGTGTTCGACAACAATCCCAAGGAAGCAGTGTGCAAAATCATAAGGCCTTGCGTGGTATTGGTAAACGGTCTTGCTCCAGTTGTAATACAAGTTCCTGTCATGTCAACAAAGCTAAGTGCCGTTGGACTTCTCTGGCACTTGGTTGGGTGACCACTTCAGTCTACCGAGCACTGCTGGCAAGCAGGGTGCACTCGGCCCTTTTTAGACCAATTGAGGATCTACTTGATTGAAAAGTAGAAGCTTCGGTCATGAAAGCTGACGATGACTGAGTGATGTGCTGACAACATGCCCCTTCATATTCACGCCCAGTGACGCCTTCAGCTGAGGACGTCACGGAGGTCGGTCGGTACTGTTGGACCTTCCGAGGCTTGTTCAGACGGAGTTAGTTAGTTATGCATGCTATTGTCTTCTGAATGATTATTATACATGAGATGTCCAAAAATTGACGTTTTATGCGAGACACCTGAAACGTGCTCTTTGAAACGTGTTACAAAGTTGCTCCCAGTTTGTCCAATTGATACATCTTTTCAAAATCATTACAAGTCAATTTATAAACACCTGAGCCAGAGTAAAACACCTGAAACGTGCTCTTTGAAACGTGTTACAAAGTTGCTCCCAGTCTGTCCAATTGATACATCTTTTCACAATCATTACAAGTCAATTTATAAACCCCTGAGCCAGAGCAAAATTGTTAAGCGTTTCTAATAGTGCACATCAGTCCATTGCAAAGCATATTTGCGATTGAATAGGCAATGGATATGTCAGTGTTTCTGAATAGTCTATTAATTCTGGTAGATAAATCGTGTTAAAGAAGAAACATTTTGTAAGTGAAGGTTTTTTAGATCGTGTTTTTTTGGAAAAGGCCATCAACAATTCCCATATCATAATCATTTGCAGTCGCAGTTTGCTTTAAAACCTCAGATTAGCCTTGTTTTTGGCCCAGTGTTAGGGGTAATTTGACGATTCTATTAAGCATAAAGCACTGTCCCATTAGTTAATAGAATGATCAAATTACCCCTAACGCCGGAGATGATTCACGTAACAGGCCAGTCTTTTGATAATACCTTATAAATAATAACCATTCAGGTGATGATATGCATGACCTTAAGATTTCGCACACTGCTCATAAGGAATTGTTGTTGAACACTATGGAAGAACTGAAAATATCTATTTATATGAACAATCCTTCAGCCCTTCTAATTAAACATTTAAGACTTCCTGGAAGAAACGTTTTTGGATCTATTTAGAGGTCTGCTTCTTCGTTTCATCCTTTTTTCACATCACTTTTTACTCTATTGACTGCATGAATTTCCCTAGTTTTTACTGATGAATATGATGCGGTAGCGAATTTCGCAAAAATTGCTAATTTTAATTTTGTCGTTACTGTGAGGTAATATTTTTACTTCGCGTACAGTTTAATCTTTATTTTTGAATGGTGTTACAACGCTGGATTTTTACCAAAGTTCGCCGGCCAGAGTGGCCGAGCGGTTCTAGGCGCTACAGTCTGGATCCACGCGACCGCTACGGTCGCAGGTTCGAATCCTGCCTCGGGCATGGATGTGTGTGATGTCCTTAGGTTAGTTAGGTTTAAGTAGTTCTAAGTTCTAGGGGACTGATGACCTCAGAAGTTAAGTCCCATAGTGCTCAGAGCCATTTGAACCATTTACCAAAGTTCAGATTTGCAATTAGCTTATGAAAACTGTGTGTGTTAGTATTTCTGTTTCGAACTATTTTAAATATTTTATACCTACTGCTACCGCCTCCTAATTATCCTTGTGATGATATATACGAATATGATCTAATATCTAAAGGAAATGCTTTATAGAGACCCTCATGCTTCAGTTACCCGTATTTTGTCTGTGGTTTTATTGATGTTTATGAATTATGATATTACAGTTTTAGGCTTACTTTCAGTACTATTTATATTCACACTGCAATTTCATTAATATGCTGATCGATCTTCTGTTTTCGTTTATGGACATCTAACGAACATTTCAGTGCTATTGACAACAGATCAACACATCGGCGCCAATTCAGGCTGCGGTACCTTATTGCTTCATCTTTGCTGGCACATATCGATAACCACAAGCCATCGTCATGGCAATGACGTCTTCTGGTACATATCGGCCTCGGTAGATCCATAACCACCAGCAACCATCGTGATGACGACATCTCTGTGGAAACAGCGTCCTTGAAACTATGAGACAAAGCACCAGGTGGCGGTCAATTACCATACAACTTATCACATATGCTTTCGTATTTAAAATCTTTTCAGCTTACAGTATAATCATTAACGAATTGATCCAATTATTTGAAAAGCTATTGCTTATATAATGTTATAAAACGACTTTCATCTCTTCTTTATTTTATCCGTTCTTTTGAATATATTTTCGTGTAAGCCATCGCTCATTGGCTGAAGACGATATTACACTGCACAAGCGCGTTTTCCCCTATATTTAATCTATAGCAGATTACGTATCAGCAGCATTAAACGACAGTACCATCACGCAAGTGTTCTGTGTCCCGCCGGCTTAAACCATACGGGTAAATCCTATGTTAATTTAACTTTTGTTATTTCTTTTGTTTGCACTCTATGTTGTTTTCTCTTTCCTATTTTGGCACTATTTTATATTTTCTAGTGCTGTAATTCCATAGACGACTAGCATAAAGGCCGAAATCGGTCGTCATTTCGGAATAAATGCTTATTTGCGATGTTGGCTATTTCATTAAGTGATAAAATAAATAGTTTATGCATGGCAACTTATGGACAGCATGAATGCTTTTTTCTGAATTTACATGAAGCCTTTTATGTTATTATTATTACTAAAATACTATTTCTGTCTTTAAAGAAAAATAAAAATTATTATAGAGAGGGGACTTTTTTACATTGCTTTCTTATGTCTTTTGCAGTGTCACAAAGACAGCATGTTTTCACTAGCTCATGGATTTCATGTATGCAGAAATCGTTTAGGGAGAGTTTCAGATTCAGAAGTTAAGCCTTTTGAATTTTGACTTTTGGATACTGAAGCCGATCACTTCCTGCTCTGAATGGTAGGCATCCAATCAGTAAGAACAGACTGGTTAGGATCATTATCAGTAACAATTGCTGACAGTCTAAGCATGTAACATGTAAACCATACCGCACAACTGACATCATACGGCAGTGCCATGTCCAAGAGAGCAACGTCAGACTTTCCTACTGAATAACATTGAACGTACTTGCTTTTGATGTTCAGTATCTCACAATGCACAACAAAGAATTCTAATAACTGGTGAAATATTAAGCCCACAAGTCAACGTGTAATGAAGGACGTCACAGTACACCAAGCTGCCTGAAACTACAGCATAATGCAAGGGGGAAATGTTGAGGCTGTAGGAGTGATGGTCGGGATACCATGATGGATGATGTGGCTCCAACCCTCATGGGATTGATTGATTGATAGAACGCATGTCATGCCTCTCCTCATTGCTTCCTTTATAGCTGTCAATGCTAAAGTAATTATTAACACACTGTAGTCAAGTCATATTTTGCTTTGTTGAATCAAGTTTTTTAGTATTTACTTCTTAGATTCTTACTTATATTGCGTGGATTCTTACTTGCATTGCGTGTGAGTTTCGTATAGGAGGTGTAATTTCGAGTTCTAGTTGCTGTAATCGTAAATTCAGACAGATTGTAGTGCAGTCGTTAGGCATTTGTTAAGGTTAGTTCATACATTCTTTGCGTGTTTCCCTTGTGTTATCTAGGCACGGACTCGTGTTTCAGTAGCTGTTGTTCAGCATCGATTAGAATGGACAGGGACTGTGATTGCTGTGTTCGGATGAGGGCTGAGTTGGCATCCCTTCGCTCACAGCTGCAGGCGGCGCTGACTTTGGTTGCGCAGCTTGAGGCTGTTGCCAGTGGGCACCACTGTGGGGAGCCGGACTTGGGTATCACGGGGATGTCAACCTCGTCCCGTCTGTCCCCAGATCGGTCTGCCGCTGTGGTTGCCCCGGTTGCTGCCCGCAGTGGGGCTGAGCCCTCGCCTGTGTTTGATTGGAAGGTCGTTCCAAGGCGTGGCAGGCAGCGAAAAACGTTCCTGGAGGCTGATCAGAAAGCCTCCCTGGTGCGTCTGACAAACAGGTTTCAGGTACTGTCTCTGGCTGAGCCACATGCAGCTGCCTGCCCTGTTTGAGAGGATGATTCTCAGCCTTCAAGGTCCGGGCAATCGCAGAGGATGGGCTTATTGGTAGTTGGGAGCTCCAATGTTAGGCGCGTAATGGGGAGCCTTAGGGATATGGCGGCTAAGGAGGGGAAGAAATCCAGTGTGCACTCTGTGTGGATTCCGGGTGGAGTCATTCCTGATGTGGAAAGGGTCCTTCCGGATGCCATGAAGAGCACAGGGTGCAGCCAGCTGCAGGTGGTGGCACATGTCGGCACTAATGACGTGTGTCGCTTTGGATCTGAGGAAATTCTCTCTGGATTCCAGCGGCTATCTGATTTGGTGAAGGCTGCCGGTCTTGCTTACGAGATGAAGGCAGAGCTCACCATCTGCAGCATCGTTAACAGAACCGACTGCAGACCTTTGGTGCAGAGCCGGATGGAGGGTCTGAATCAGAGGCGCAGACGGTTTTGCGACCGTGTTGGCTGCAGATTCATTGACTTGCGCCATAGGGTGGTGGGGTTTCGGGTTCCGCTGAATAGGTCAGGAGTTCACTATACTTAGCTGGCGGCTACACGGGTAGCGGAGGCTGTGTGGCGTGGACTGAGCGGTTTTTTAGGTTAGAAGGCCTCGGGACAGTACGGGGTGGGCTGCAATCTCAAAGGGTGCATGGCAAATACAGGACGTGCCTGGATCAAGGAACAGTCGGAATTGTAGTTGTAAATTGTTGTAGTTGTGCTGGGAAAGTCCCAGAGCTTCAAGCGCTAATGGAAAGCACAGAAGCTGAAATCGTTATAGGTACAGAAGCTGGCTAAATCCTGAAATAAGTTCTGCAGAAATTTTTACGAAGTCTCAGATGGTCTTCAGGAAAGATAGATTAGGCAGAATTGGTGGTGGAGTGTTTCTGTCTGTCAGTAGTGGTTTATCTTGTAGTGAAGTCGAAGTAGATACTCCGTGCGAATTGGTATGGTTGGAGGTTATACTTAACAGCCGAACTAAGTTAATAATTAGCTCCTTTTACCGACCCCCAGACTCCGATGATATAGTTGGTGAACAGTTCAGAGAAAATTTGAGTCTTGTAACAAATAAATACCCCACTCATACGGTTATAGTTGGTGGGGACTTCACCCTTCCCTCGATATGTTGGCAAAAATACTTGTTCAAAACCGGTGGTAGACAGAAAACATCTTCCGAGATTGTCCTAAATGCTTTCTCCGACAATTATTTCGAGCAGTTAGTCCACGAACCCACGCGAATTGTAAATGGTTGCGAAAACACACTTGACCTCTTAGCCACAAATAATCCAGAGCTGATAGAGAGCATCATGACTGATACAGTGTTAGTGATCACAAGGTCGTTGTAGCTAGGCTCAATACCGTTTCTTCCAAATCCACCAGTAACAAACGCAAAATAATTTTATTTAAAAAAGCGGATAAAGTGTCACTAGAAGCCTTCCTAAGAGACAATCTCCATTCCTTCCGAACTGACTATGCGAATGTAGACGAGATGTGGCTTAAATACAAAGATATAGTAGCAACAGCAATTGAGAGATTCATACCTCATAAATTGGTAAGAGATGGAACTGATCCCCAATGGTACACAAAACAGGTCCGAATGCTGTTGCAGAGGCAACGGAAAAAGCATGCGAAGTTCAGAAGAACGCGAAATCCCGAAGATTGGCTAAAATTTACAGACGCGCGAAATTTGGCACGGACTTCAGTGCGAGATACCTTTAATAGGTTCCACAACGAAACATTGTCTCGAAATTTGGTAGAAAATCCGAAGAAATTCTGGTCGCATGTAAAGTACACAAGCGGCAAGACGCAGTCAATACGTTCGCTGCGCAGTGCCGATGGTACTGTTACCGACGACTGTGCTGCTAAAGCGGAGTTATTGAACGCAGTTTTCCGAAATTCCTTCACCAGGGAAGACGAATGGAATATTCCAGAATTTGAAACACGGTCAGCTGCTAGCATGAGTTTCTTAGAAGTAGGTACCTTAGGGGTTACGAAGCAACTCAAGTCGCTTGATACGGGCAAGTCTTCAGGTCCAGATTGTATACCGATTAGGTTCCTTTCAGATTACGCTGATACAATAGCTCCCTACTTAGCAATCATATACAACCGCTCGCTCACCGCTAGATCTGTACCTACAGATTGGAAAATTGCGCAGGTCGCACCAGTGTTTAAGAAGGGTCGTAGGAGTAATCCATCGAACTACAGACCTATATCATTGACGTCGGTGTGCAGTAGTGTTTTGGAGCATATACTGTATTCAAACATTATAAATCACCTCGAAGGGAACGATCTATTGATACGTAATCAACACGGTTTCAGAAAACATCGTTCTTGTGCAACGCAGCTAGCTCTTTATTCGCACGAAGTAATGGCCGTTTTCGATGGGGGATCTCAAGTCGATTCCGTATTTATAGATTTCCGGAAAGCTTTTGACACCGTTCCTCACAAGCGACTTCTAATCAAGCTGCGGGCCTATGGGGTATCGTCTCAGTTGTGCGACTGGATTCGTGATTTCCTGTCAGGAAGGTCGCAGTACGTAGTAATAGACGGAAAATCGTCGAGTAAAACTGAAGTGATATCAGGTGTTGCCCAGGGAAGCGTCCTGGGACCTCTGCTGTTCCTGATCTATATAATTGACCTGCGTGACAATCTGAGCAGTTCTCTTAGGTTGTTCGCAGATGATGCTGTAATTTACCATCTAGTAAGGTCATCCGAAGACCAGTATCAGTTGCAAAGCGATTTAGAAAAGATTGCTGTATGGTGTGGCGGGTGGCAGTTGCTAAATAACGAAAAGTGTGAGGTAATCCACATGAGTTCCAAAAGAAATCCGTTTCTTTTTTTTTTATTCGTGTCAGAAGCACCATGGATACAGGAATATAAAAAAATGAATAGCACACAGAAAAAATATTAATTACAGGCTTATGAAAATATATATAAAATATATATACAGATATGTGTGCACAGAAACAAAATGTTATAGGCATTTGGCCCATAAGCGGGCTACGTCAACAGCATTTGGGGTTGCCAACATCAGATCCTCTAAAGTGCAGTGTGAAGGACATTCAGGGCAGTTATACATGTGCTGCGTCGTCTGCACCTCTCCACAGTCGCAGAGATTAGATGTAGTAGAATATCCCCACTTCAGAAGGTTATCTCTTGACCGTGCAGTGTTGGTGTGTAGCCTGTTTAGTGATCTCCAGACCACCCAATCCTCATCGTAACCTGGTGCCAATTCTTCCTTTGGTTCCATCTAGTGCCCTTCTCCCGACCGCTTCCATCTCTCCACCCTAGATCCAGGTTGGTCGCTAAAATCTTCGGTTGCTCTGAGAAAACTGCGTCTAGATTTCATGCGTTTGGTGGCTGGCTGAGTTTTGTGGAGGGGGTGGCTTTCTGCCATCTCAGCCCTCGCTCTTTCGCTATAGGCTGCCGCTTCTCTTCGCACTGCAGGAATTGCAATCCCAGCAAGATGGTAGAGCTTGTATGTTGGCGTCGGTTTCAGACATCCAGTGACGAGCCTGCAGGTCTCGTTCAGAGCAATGTCGACCTGTTTAGCGTGGGTAGAGTTGTACCAGACACTACTTGCATATTCGCCTGCTGGGAAGCAAACTGCTAGTGCTGTGCTCCTCACTACCTCTGGCTTTGCGCCCCAGGAGGAGTTCGTTATTTTCCGAAGAATATTCTTTCTGCCGCTCACCTTCATTTTGGTGTTAATACAGTGCTGTTTATACGTCAGAGCCCTGTCTAGGGTTACTCCTAGGTATTTGGGGTAACGCAGTGTTCGAGGAGTGTGTCCTTCCAGAAGACACGCAGCTTACGGGATGCCTGCTTGTTACGGAGATGGAAGGCGCAAACTTGTGTTTTGTTAGGGTTCGGCTTGAGTTGATTGTCGGCGTAGTACTGACAGAGCATGTCTAGAGCATCCGTGAGCTTTGTCTCAACATCCTCAAAGGAGTCACTCTGTACTGCCATAGCACGGTCATCAGCGTAGATATAGTTTTCCGTACCACCTGGCAGTGGTTGATCGTTGGTGTATATGTTAAAAAGCAAGGGTGCCAGTACGCTGCCCTGAGGGAGACCATTTTTCTGGGCCTGCCACCTGCTATGCATCCCTTGGAATTCCACAGAGAACCTACGGTTCTCTAACAGACTTCTAACTGTGGATGTGAATTTAAAGTCCCTGGTAATGGCATACAGCTTCTTCATTAGCAGACATAAGTTGACGGTGTCATATGCGGCTGTCAAGTCTATAAAGGCGACACTAGTTATTTTCCAGTTCTCATAGCCGTCTTCAATCAGCTGCGTGAGGTTAATTACCTGAGATGTAGTGCTTTTCCCTGGGCGGAAACCTGCTTGTTGGGGGATTATGTAGGGTTCTATGGCACTGGAGAGGCGATCCAGGAGTATTCTTTCAAAGATTTTAAAGACATGGCAGATAAGTGATACGGGTCGGAAATTTCTGGGGTCATCAGCATTTTTGCCTGGTTTTAAAATGGCAATAACTTTAACCTTCCTCCAGATTGTTGGAATCTGGCCTGTTTCCATGCAGTTGTTAAACAGTTTCAGTAGCCATTGTTTAACGTTGGGACCAAAGTGTTTAATCTGTTCAACAAAAGTCCCGTCCAGGCCCGGGGCCTTCCTTAGCTTGCATTTCGCTATGGCTTTGTCCAGATCTGCCATTGTGAGAGGGGTGGCCAGAGTTGCATTTCCTTGGTGTTCAATCCTGTCTATTTTGGTCTCCGACTTCCTGATTTTCGTGTCGGGTTTCCCATTCTTGAGAAGCTGGTGGGCTATTTGGTCGGCTGTGACGGGAGCATGTCCTGGAGAGAAAGTCGGGTCATTCTTGAGACGTTTAAGGAGTGTCCAGGCTTTCTGACTGCTCCTTTTCATGTCCAATTCCTCTATTGTCCTCAGCCATTTCTCTCTCCTGGTTTTAGCTAGTGACTCGGTTAGCTGCTCGCCCGCAGTGATAGTTTCCGCGGATAGAGGGTTTGCGTCAAACAGTGTCAGGTATTGCTGCAACTGATCCTCTAATTCTGGTGTAAGGCCTTCAACATAATTGCTCCTGCATCCTCTAGGGATCGATTGCTTGGAACACCACTGCACAGCCCTCACAAAATTGTCATAGAATCTTGGTTCAGGTGGTAGGTTGTTTACAGAATCTTCCATGAGGTT
The DNA here is from genome assembly GCF_023898315.1 of Schistocerca nitens. Classification (NCBI taxonomy): domain Eukaryota; kingdom Metazoa; phylum Arthropoda; class Insecta; order Orthoptera; family Acrididae; genus Schistocerca; species Schistocerca nitens. The sequence continues at coordinate 16,219,383 of NC_064624.1, read as the reverse complement.
TTGAAAGGTTGACCATTCTGCTTTCTTAAAATTGTACCTACGGCGAAAAGGTACGCTATGGGGTTCAACAACAGATGTGATCTGGCACATTATTGGACGGTGCTGGGTGTTTGGTATTGGTGAGCAAACTCCTTTTGAGCATTGGGACGTTACTTGATGGCTAACGAAGATGAGGTCCAGGTTATAACCTCTCCCCCATCTGCCACTGTTGTAGGAAGCAGGCAGTTTATTGTCATGTATCAGTTTTAGGTTGTTTAGCTCGGCCCAGCAGATCACAGCCATGCCATTGTCGTCGTCTTCTTGGTAGCCCCACTGCGTACTGTGGCTGTTGAAGTCACCGATTACAAAATTAATTCTGTCTTTATTAAAATTGTTTACGTTGGAGCTGGAAAAGTCCACAGTTGGTGGTTTGTACACTGATCTAACAGTGCAGTCACTAAGTTCAATGGTTAGCACTTCAGTATCATTGATGTCGTTTATACTGCTTGAAAGGATCTGTATGTTTGGCCTGGTAAAGATTGCGCTGCCATACTGTCGGTGTGGCCTTTCAGCTACTAGTCGCATGCCGTTTATCTTGGGTCTTTTGAGTGTGCTATCTCTGTGAGTTTCTTGTAGACACAGGACGTCACATTTCTCTTTCTGACAGAGGTCTTGTAGTAGACGTTCTTTGCATGCAGACAGGCCTTCAATATTTACAGAGATAATCGTCAGTGCTGGGCCTGATAAGGTCCTTTTCTGTAGGATTGTCATGTTGCTAATGGAGTGAAAGGATCATCCGGTATACAACCGCCCAGGGGACGCCCGAGTATGTGTTTTGCATTCACATACTCTTCGTTGAGGCTCCTTTCTTGTCCGTTGGAATTCTATTACTAGATAAATAGTACAATTCTCAAGGCTGTCAATTCAACTAAGTACCTGGGTGTTAAAATTACGAACAACTTCAGTTGGAAAGACCACATATATAATATTGTGGGGAAGGCGAGCCAAAGCTTGCGTTTCATTGGCAGGACACTTAGAAGATGCAACAAGTCCACTAAAGAGACAGCTTACACTACACTGGTTCGTCCACTGTTAGAATATTGCTGCGTGGTGTGGGATCCTTACCAAGTGCGATTGACGGAGGACATCGAAAGGGTGCAAAAAAGGGCAGCTCGTTTTGTATTATCACGTAATAGGGGAGAGAGTGTGGCAAATATGATACGGGAGTTGGGATGGGAGTCATTAAAGCAAAGACATTTTTCGTCGCGGCGAGATCTATTTACGAAATTTCAGTCACCAACTTTCTCTTCCGAATGCGAAAATATTTTGTTGAGCGCAACCTACATAGGTAGGAATTATCATCAAAACAAAATAAGAGAAATCAGAGCTCGAACAGAAAGGTTTAGGTGTTCGTTTTTCCCGCGCGCTGTTTGGGAGTGGAATGGTAGAGAGATAGTATGATTGTTGTTCGATGAACCCTCTGCCAAGCTCTTAAATGTGAATTGCAGAGTAATCATGTAGATGTAGATGTAGTATTACAAAAGCACATGATAAGAAACTTGAATTTTGGAGATAAAATTTTTGAGAAGATCTTATGTCCTGTGGAAGATGCAGATGATGATTGGAGAGAAGGAGACACCCAAGATTGACAGAAATGACGTAACAACATAGCTTTCTCCAGAAGAGGGCCTCAGTATCTGAACACATTTGAGCCACAACTGTTTTAGAGCAACTTGACTACATAGAACTACTGAAATCCTTTTACAAGAATTTGAAAAGGTTGGCCATTGGTTACCAACCTACATGAAGGCTTTATAAGCAATGCAGGATCACAGGCTTTTCAGAAGATATACAGATTCACTGTTTATTCCCCTCTAATACTGACATATCACTGGCTGTGGACAGTGAAAAATCGTTCTATAAAATTTGATATTATTCTGATTGTTTGGTGTTGGTCTATCTGTAACTATTCTTCTTCTGTCTATTTTATGTAAGGATGAGCTGACTTTATGGTGGAAGCTGAAGGCCAGTAAATTTAGTTAAGAAAACATTTAAAAACCCAGACAACAGTATGCAGATGGATTTATTGAAGATAGAGGACCAGTTGTGAGAACTGTTGAGAGGATGGAAAAAGCATAAAAACTCTGTAACTGCAGGCAGTATGCAGGGTGAGCATATGACAATAAAGGTTATTATACTTCATGAAATATGCTTTGTCGGAGAGAGAACTTACATTGCGAAGAGCCTACTGAAATGTAGCACAATGCGGGATCATCGGGATGTAAGTTTATTGAAAAATTGGTCAGAAAATTATCGTTTTTATATGTAGAGAAATGTACAAGCAGTTTTCATTGGAATATTGTTTTCTTTTTTCAGGTTCTTGAACATCCTTTGGAAGTGTCGTGGTCCACTGATGTTACCGATGATCCCAGACTAAATTTTGGGTGGGATGAAACTGAGAATAATGTAAGCATTTATATCCCTGAATACTGCATATGGAATGGGTAGTCGTAAAAAAGTAGTTGCCTAATTGTTGAATGTTAAGGACTCAATATTTATATTGTGACCATGCCCTAGAGCTTAGCAGTATTAATTTCCCAGTATTCATATATTATTCCAGTTGACTTTGATTGTCAACTATTATTTTCTGACTATGGTTTGTAATGATATATATAATCTTATTTACAGTGGCCCCTCTAAATGTCAAATATTTTGTGTAATGCATATGTGCAGTACTGTACTTTTATGTAATTTTCCATATAGCAAGGGCCTTACCAACCACATGTCTGCTCTACAAGCCTCTTCCATTTCCCTTTGTAGAGTGTGATGTATGTCCAGTCTAAATTGATGTCTGTGGTGTGCGTACTGTAAACCTTCGGTACACACACTATCAGATTATTTGACTTGTCGCTCTAATGAAGTAGGCGAGTGTCAGCAATATGTCTCGTGGTCTTATCGTGGCGTGTTTATCTTCCGCCATTATGTCAGACGATAGAAATGCCACTTGCACGCTTAGAGTAGCAGATTGATGGTGACCAACTTTGATTAATTTTCACACACATTTATTAAAATAATAACAAGCATAAAATTACTTAACTCGATTCTGGATGCTATTTACAATTGACGATCTGAAGTTCCTTTGGTCTTCGTACGTTAATCTTATTCTCACATATCTCTGATACTTGACAAAGTGTCTATACATTTATCTTCATGGCTACGTACAGGAATATGATAATCTTCTTAGGTGCAGACTGAAACTTGACTATAGACTGGTACAGACTAGTGCAGACTGGTACAGACAAATGCAGACTCGTACAGACTAATGCAGACTGACTAATCGGAGGTCTGTAGATTCTTTATAATACTTCGCGCATTCAGGTATCACTGCACGAGTGTGATCCGCGAGGAGAAAAGGTTCTACGTTAGCAGCAATCTCATTGGCTGCGTTATATATTAATATGCGGATCGGCAGAAGCAGAATTTGGTCTGTCTCTAAGGCAGCGCCATCTCGTAGTGCGGAGATGGACGAGCGCTGCGCCTGTGCTGTTGTGCTTAGCGGGGCGCGCTCTAGTGGGAAAGTTGTGTACACGCTGACTACGCGGAACTATGTACACAACAATGTCCATCCTAGCTGTATCATCTCAGATGTTGTGTTGCCATTTATTCCAGATCTTTGTCTTTCTCTTGTTGCAACTATGGCCCCAGACAATATTTCTGTAGGCAGTCTATTCTTTAACATTGTTGCTATGTGATCAGCCAGCTCAGCCTTTTCTGTGGTACTTTGACAATGTTGCATGTCCATACCACTCGGGTAGCTCTTAATTTTTCCTGTATTCATTCTGTGTTATTGTTGTTGATTGCATATCCAAAACTTTTTCTTAATATTTTTCAGTCCAATACAATAGTTTTTGTCTTCCATTCTATATATTGAAGCTCTACTTCAATGTAATATTACTGGTTAGGTAGGTGTCTGATAATGTTGTGAATAGTGTGAAGATGTCTTTCCTTTGAGATAGTATTATAGCTTTCTTTTTGATGCTGCGAGGTGATCATATATTTCTATATCTGTTCTATTGTCTTTACTAAACAGTTCACTAAGTACTTGAAATGGTAAACTGCCTTGAAAGCGGATCCATACACAGTCAGTGATGCATCAATGCATCACTTTGAATTTTTTTACTTGTTGCTAGACATTCTGTCTTCCCATCATTAGTTTGTAACTCTTGTTTTCAGTCATTTCGCAGTTTTGCACAATTCCACTTAACTCTCTGTTAGAACTACTTATTAATCCAATATCATCTGCGTAGCTGACTAGTAACGTCCACACCCTGCAGTTGGATCCATTGTTGGTCAGTTTTAGTTAATTCTGTATTGCTGTTTTCTTTGATGGAGATAAATAAGATGTACGAAATGGCAAATTTTTTCTCTGACCAGTTTACGTTCAGTTTCTCCGAATGGTGTCTTTATTTGGCATAATGTTTCACCTGTACACATTTTGACTAATGTGATAAATTTTGAGGGTATTTCAAATTCCATCATGATGCTTGGTGGTGTCCAGTGGTGTACACCATTGTAGGCCTTTTTGAAAGCAAGAAATGGTATGTGGCCATCTACATTTATTTTCTACCCTTTTTCAGTAATTTGTATGAGAGCAAATAAATGTAACCATGTAGATATTTTTCAGTGGAAACCCAACAGCTACTCCTGAAACCCTACAGATTGTTCTGAATTTGTTCTTCAGTTATGGCAATCAGCCTGTTTAGACACCAAGTAAAACAATTCCTCTGTAATTATCACACATAGAGGGGGCATTTTTTGTGAATATGATCCGTTTATCTGCTGTTTCCCAGTCTGCAAGGCATTGTTTCTTTCTTTGAAATGGTATCTGTTAATAATGTTTGTTCTAATTGCAGTTCTCCATTGTGAAAAATACAGCTTCCATGTTTTTTTTGCATGTTTCTCTTGTCATAATTTTTCACATTATAATTTGTAAACTGTACCATTTCAATGATTTTACGGGAATATTACATTTATATTTTGATACATTCACCATGGCCTGTGGTACTGGAAATCATTCTCTGCTTCTCTTATGATAGTGTTGTAGTATTCCTCATGTGTCAGAGTTCATTGTGTTTACTATTAGATTTTATACACTACCAGATCAAAAGCATCTGAATACTTGATGTGATTCTTGAAGCTTTCCCGGCATACTGAATGTTCAATGAGGTTTTGGGATTTCAGCCAGATCATGTTGACTTCTTGCCACAATATTTCAGCTGGCAGTCATCCAGCCCTCTTCAGGTGAGTGTCCTTCACTGGAGACTGCAAGTTTCCGGTGTCAGCTTTATAGCAAATATTGGCGCAGAAATGCATGCACATTGGTGGCCATCACGGGAACATTCTCTATGGAAATCCATGCCCTCTGGAAATACTCTTCCATCTGTGGTGCGCAGGCGCATACATAAAGGTGTAAAGTACATGTCTGCCCTCTGTTGGAATGCGCGCTGGCATCGCTAAAAACAGACTTCAGATGTCACAAGATGTGTCGTTATGAATAAACTGTCTTCTCTCAGAAGAAATCGGAGATATCACTGGGTCCCAAGCCTTGTCCAGTTGAAAATCCTCATCAAGATTTATAAGATTTTGTGCTAGGTGTATCTCCACAGATTCTTTAATTACTGAATCCCAAAAGGTTCTTGCTGATGATTTGGTGATACATCTTGTCTCTCTACTGAGACCTTTATTCACAATGACACATTTGGCGACAACTGACGTCTGTTTTTAGTGACACCAGCGCGTATTCTGACAGAGGACAGACATGTAGTTTTCACCTTTACGCATGCGCCTGCACACCACAGACAGAACAGTATTTCCAGAGGGCACAGATTCCAATAGCGGACGCTCCTGTAATGGCTGCCAATGCACATGCGTTTCTGCACCAATTTTTTGCTATGAGGCCAATGCCGAGGACTTGCAGTTTCCAGTGATGGACGCTCACCTGAAGATGGCTGGACGATTGCCAGCCAAAATATCGTGTGCAAGAAGTCATGATCCGGCTGCAATCCCGAAACCTCACTGAACATCCAAATACCTATTACTGTTGTTGTTGTTGTGGTGGTGGTGGTGGTGGTGGTGGTCTTCAGTCCTAAGACTGGTTTGGTGCAGCTCTCCATGCTACTCTATCCTCTGCAAGCCTCCCCCCCCCTCCCAGCCCCCCCAAGCTTCCCTCCAGTACTAAACTGGTAATTCCTTGATGTCTCAGAATGTGTCCTACCAACTGGTCCCTTCTAGTCAGGTTGTACCACAGATTTCTCTTCTCCCCAGTTCTATTCAGTAAAATCTCATCACATACACGATCTACTCATCTGATCCTCAGCATTCTTCTTCTGTAGCACCACAATTCAAAAGCTTCTATTCTCTTCTTGTCTAAACTGTTTATTGTCCATGCTTCACTTCCTTACATAGCCACACTCAATACAAATATTTCCAGAAAACACTTCCTGACACTCGATGTTAACAAATTTCTCTTCTTCAGATATGCTTTTCCTGACACTGCCAGTCCACATTTTATACCCTCCCTGCTCTCATCATCATCAGTTATTTTGCTTCCCAAATAGCAAAACTCATCTACTACTTTAAGTATCTCATTTCCTAATCTAATCCCTTCAGCACCACATGATTTAATTCAACTGTTTTCCATTATTCTCGTTTTGCTATTGTTGATGTTCATGTTGTATACTCATTTCAGGATACTGTCCTTTCCGTTCCACTGCTCTTTTATGTCCTTTGCTGTCTCTGACAGAATTACAATGTCATTGGCAAACCTTGAGTATTTATTTCATCTCACTGGACTTTAATTCTGATTCCAGATTTTTGTTTTGTTTGCATCACTGCTTGCTCAGTATATAGATGGAATAACATCGGGGAGAGGCTACAACCTCACTCCCTTGTCAATTACTGCTTCCATTTCATGCCCCTTGACTATTATAACTGCTATCTGGTTTCTGTGTAAGTTGTAAATAGCCATTTGCATACTGTATTTTACCCCTGCCACCTTTAGAATTTCAAAGACAGTATTCCAATCAGCTTTGTGGAAAGCGTTCTCTATGTCTACAAATGCTATAAACATAGGTTTCCCTTTCCTTAGCCCATCTTCTATGAGAAGTTGTAGGATTGGTATTGCATTGCATGTTCCTAGATTTCTCCAGAAAGCAAACTTATCTTCCCCATGGTCAGCTTCTACCAGTTTTTCCATTCATCTGTAAACAATCGGTGTTAGTAATTTGCAACTGTAACCTATTAAACTGATAGTTCCAATATTATGAAAAGGAAAGTTGCAACTCACCATATAGCAGAGATACTGTGTCGCAGGTAGGCACAAAAAAAGTCTGTCACAAATAAACTTTCAGCCAGCAAGGCCTTTGTCAAAAATAGAAAACAAACACACACACACACACACACACACACACACACACACACACACACACACACACAAAGTGCAACAGCAACTCACATGCACATGCACATGCACATGACACTTCAGTCTGTGGTAGCTGAGGCTCAGCTGCCAGAGACTGCAGTTGTGTGTGTGTGTGTGTGTGTGTGTGCGTGTGTGTGTGTGTGTGTGTTTTACATTCCATCTTAAACTGACAGTTCAGTAATTTTCACGCCCATCAGTACCTCTTTCCTTGGAACTGGAATTACTATATTCTTATTGAAGTCTGAGGGTATTTCGCCTGTTTCATACATCTTGCTCACCAGAGTTTCGTCATGGTTGGCTCTCCCAAAGCTATCAGTAGCTCTTAATGAAAAGTTGTCTACTGCTGTGGCCTTGTTTTAAATTAAGTCTTTCAGTGCTTCATCAAATTCTTCATGCACTATCATATCTCCCTTCTCATCTTCTTCTACATCCTCTTCACTTTCCATAACATTGACCTCAAGTACATCTCCCGTGTATAGACCCCCCATATACTCCTTCCACCTTTCTGATGTTGCTTCTTGCTTAGGACTGGTTTTCCATTTGAGCTCTTGATATTTGTATGGGTGGTTCTCTTTTCTCCAAAGGTCTCTTTAATTTTCCTGTAGACAGCATCTATCTTGTTGTGACTTTTTAAGCTTTCCCAGGGGATAAGTTGTAAATAGTCTTCATGGGTTTGCCGCCAGATCACATTGTGCAAATTCCACAATATTTCCTCGGTGCAACTGTCAGACATCTTCAGGTGGTTCAACCTTGCTGGTGGCTAGGTACGACTGACAGTATCTGCATGTCAACACTCTCTTTCTAGAACATGCATGCATGCAAAGAAATTGGTACAGAAATTGTGCATATGCATATGCAATGATTTGCAGATAGATGGTGCCATACTCAAACTCCCTCTGCCAAAAATCGCAGAGCCACTCTCCTTCCCATGCACTGTATGCTGCATTTGCCAACAGTGCGGCCAGACGTTACTGACCAATGACTGTACTAGACCAGTGTTATGAAAGGTCTCTTATCAAAGAATCTTCATTTTCACATCATGATTTAATAGCAGCCAATGCAGGGTTCCAGGCTGTGTTCAGTTGAAATCCCATTTCCCTGTTGATGAGATTATTGGCTGTACAGATATGTATTGCTTCCTTAATGACACAATCCCAGAAAGATGATGCCAGGGATAAAACTTCTGTCTTTTCATTAGTCATGCGATGTCCTGTATTCAGACAGTGTTCCGCAGTTGCCGACTTTTCTTGTTGACAAAGGCGTGTATGACACTGATGTTCATCGCAGCATTCTTGTAGTGTGCAGCACGTCTGGCCTATATACGCTGCCCCACATTGTGGGTGATTGAGTGATCTGGCCTTGTAACCTCAACCAAAATGACCGAATACCTATTGGTGGACTTTAATATTGAGTGTGTCTAGCCTTTGCCTTCATGATGGGTTGAACTCTGCTGGGGACACTTTCAGGAAGGTGTCTATATGTCTTCCTCACTATTCAAAACGAGAAAATGTAGTGCTGCTGGACACAAGTTTGTAGCAAAGTCAACGTTCTAGCTCATGCCAGTGGTGTTTCAGTGGGTTCGGATTGGGACTGTGGGCAGGCCAGTCCTTGAGCTTCATTTAGCTGTGATTGTTCCTTCACATTTCCACTTCAAAATCACACGACCAATAGTCTAGGGGGGAATCTTTAGAGCTGTTGACACCTCTCTGATGGATATGTCACTGATGTGCCATCCAGTGACTAGTTGATGTTTGAAGTCACTGAGATACTCATTCTACTGTTACTGTTCTTTACTAATAACCTCCTCTTATTCTAGTGAACCACCTCTTGTGAAATCTAGTGGCCAGTTCTGCATTACATAAGGGCGTCTGGATACTTTTGATCAAATAGTGTAGCATCGTTCTTTCAGTGTGATGTTGTTCCTTTCTTAAATGCATGTTTTCCTCACATTTCTCCTCTCTGACATTTTATCTTCCCACTTTCTGTTAAACCAAACTCGGTTACAATGTTTTTTTTTTTTTTCCTGCAACTTTGGAGCTCACTTCTGGAACACTGTTATTCAGCTGTCCCCATGTACTTTCCTATATAGTTGTATCTTGTGTGCCATCCTAGATTTTATTTGGTTGCTTTCCATGTGTTTTGTTAATTTTATTTTGTTTGTTGTTTTTCATCTGCTAATTTCCTAATTTTTATCTAGTAATTTCATCTATGTTTCTATTTGGTTTCCTTGTGAGCTTGGTTTTCATTTGCGGCATGATTAACAATTGTTAATGTTGCAATACACTCCATTAAAGGTTCTAACATATTTAATATTGTTTTGGGACCTTGTTTGGATGCCAACATGATCAGTCTGCTTCACTAGTTTTCCATCAGGTAATACCCATGGCCCTAAATGCACATGTTTGTGCTGAAATTTTGTGCTGCTTAATATGAGATCATTCGACATTGAAAAGCTTAGAAATCGAATTTTACTCATGTAAGCTGTAATTGTGAATAACTGGTTTGCAGATTTCTTTTTTTTTCTATTTTGATGTTAAATTCCTATAACATGACTTTTACATTATGACTACTTAGTGAGTTTTACATTCCTACCAGATAATGGAAGATTTTTTTCTTCATGTTGTCATTCTTCTCTTCGATAGGTACATATGTATTTAGAAATGTTATGTCCAACCATTGTGTGTGAGTTGTGGCATACGGTATTTCTTTACAACATGTTCGAATTGCTTTTTTGAATCACTTATGATTTGTGAACATATTCTTATTCCAAACTCATGGCACTGTCTGAAATCTTTGTACATTATTGTCCCGTCTCCTATTTTCTGTGACCCCCATACTTTGCCATTTTTTTCTTCTTGTCAAGGTACCAGTAGTATCTTGTATTTTCACATTTCATTTGCTTTGAAAAATGATGCTTCACAGTTTGAAATAAGAACACTGTTACTGAAAAACTGTTCCCATACTTCACTTGACAGGTAATATACAGGTATTGATTGTATTAGTCCATTTTGCACAGTAACTTTTCCTCTATTAAAGTGTGATGGGTTATCATCTATTCATCACAAATTTTACTTGGCAACTGAATATGTGTCATCTTATTTAAGCAAATGATCTGTAGCAGTATTTCTATTTACTTGTGCAACTGGCACTACAATCAATGTTTGAAGCATTTCCCTTGTTACTGCTGTTCCATACTTCTCTTCTTTTCATATTTACTAGTTCTCATTATTTCTATAATTATATTTTCTGATAGATTTCACAACCTGCTTACCTCAATTTTTTGTCAATTTCTTCTGAAGGAAATAAATTATTCTGTGCAAAATGCCTTGGTTAATGGACCTACAGAGACAAAAATAAAACAATTTTACCAGTAACCTTACTGAAATATCAGTAGCTACTATCCTTTGAATGTCTTGTAACTTTAATAAGTGGCATTTTAATTTTCAGTATTCATCTGGGCTGAAAAAATAGGAAAAAATTAAACAGTGGAAAATACGGGATGGAATGCATCTATAATGGAAAGGATAGATGCCACAGTGGAGATGCTGAGTCGCTGAAAGGCACAACAAAAATCTGTTAGAAAGTTAGTTTTCAGGCCAACAAGGCTTTTGTCAAAAAGTAGACCACATAGATACATGTACACACTCATGGAACTGCAACACACACACACACACACACACACACACACACACACACACACACTACCACAGTTTTTAGCAGCTGGTGCCAGACTGCAAGCAACAGGACATTATGGAAGAGGCAACCAGGTGGGGGTAAGGAAGAGGCCAGCGCAGGGAGGGAGAGGGATGGCAGGGTGTAGGGGTGGGGGATGGTAAAGTGCTGCTGGGAGTGTGTAGAAATGAGGTGGAGAGTGGGGCAGCTAGGTGTAGTCAGAAGATTAGGCAGGGCAGGGAAGAGAGTGGCAGGAAAAGTAAAAAGACAGGATGTGTTGGTGGCATAGAGGGCTTTGTAGTGCTGGAATGGGAACAGGGAAGGGGCTAGATGGGTAAGGACAATGACTAATGAAGGTTGAGGCCCGGAGAGTTAAGGGAATGTAGGATATATTGCAGAAAAAGTTAGCACCTGCGCATCAGAAAACGTGGTGTTGGTGGGAAGGATCCATATGGCACACTGCTGTGAAGCAGTCATTGAGATGAAGGACATCGTGTTGGGTGGCATGCTCATCAACAGGGTGGCCCACTTGTTTCTTGGCCACAGTTTGTTGATGGCTTTGTTGGTTGTCACGCCCATGTAGAATATATCACAGTGGTTGCAGCTTAGCTTGTAGGTCACATAACTGATTTCACAGAAAACCCTGCCATTGATGGAACAGGTGATGTTTGTAACAGGACTGGAGTAGGTGGTGGTGGTGGGGGGGGGGGGGAGGAGGGTGTATGGGACATGTCTTGTATCTAGGTCTATTATAGGGATATGAGCCATGAGGCAAGGGGTTGGGAGGATATTATGCACATTTGTTGGGTAGCAGAATGTCACTGTGGGAGAATTGGGAAGGATAGTGGGTAAAACATTTCTCATTTCAGGGCATGACAAGAGGCAGTTGAAACCCCTGGTGGAGAATGTAATTCAGTTGCTCCAGTCCCAGGTAGTACTGAGTCACAAGGGGAACACTCCTCTGCAGCTGGACGGTGCAGCTTTGGGAGGTGTTGGATAACTGGAAAGATAAGGCCCAGGAGATATGTTTTTGTACAAGGTCGGGAGGATTATTATGATCTGTAAAGGCCCCCATGAGGCCCTTGGTATATTTTGAGAGGGACTGCTCATCATTATAGATGCTGTGGCCATGGGTGGCTAGGCTATGTGGAAGGGACTTCTTGGTATGGAATTGGTGGCAGCTGCCAAATAGGTGGTTGGCAAGTTTGATATGGACGGAGGTACTGGTATAGCTATCTTTGAGTTGGACGTCAACATTGATGGCTTGAGTAGAACCAGGTAAATCAAGCGGGGGAGAAGGTGTTGAGTTTCTGAAGGAATGTTGGTGGGGTGTCCTCACCCTCGATCCAGATCACAAAGATGTCATCAGTGAATCTGAACAAGATGAGGGGTTTGGGATTCTGGATGCTTAGGAAGTATTCCTCTAGATGACCCATGAATAGGTTGGCATAGCTTGGTGCCTTGTGGGTGCCAATATGGCCCAAATTTGTTTGTAGGTAATGCTTTCAAAGGAGAAGTAATTGTGGGTGAGGATGTAGTCACTCATGGCGACTAGGAGGAAGGTAGTGGGTTTGGAATCCATCAGGCATTGGAAGAGTTAGTGTTCAATAGCAGTAAGGGCATGGGCATTAGTGTAAAGGGAGGTGGCATCAGTAGTGACAAGCAGGGCACCACATGGTAAAGTGTCAGGAACTGTGGAGAGTCAGTGGAGGAAATGGTTGGTATCTTTTATGTAGGAGGGTAGGTTGTGGGTAATAGGCTGAAAGCTAACTTTCCCACAGTCTTTTTGTTGTGCTTTTCTGTGACTTGGCATCTCAGCTGTATGGTGGGTGGCAACTATCTTATTAATTATATTGTTGCATTCCATCCTGGATTGCCTGATGGCGTTTCTTCCATTGTAACCCAGTGCTGTTTTCATTTGTTACTATTGTCTAATATATTACTGTACTCAGTGTCCATCCTTCTTTCTTTGTGTGTGTATGTGTGTGTGTGTGTGTGTGTGTGTGTGTGTGTGTGTGTGTGTTTATCTCGTTGCCTTACAAACTGCACTGTATCAACCATCTCAGCCACACACAACAGATGGCTACAACACTACGTTGATTGTTGGTGCAGCATCTTATGTCCCACATTACTCTCGCCAATATCATTAATCCTATACCTTCATATTGATCACTCTCCCTGCATCACCCTTGTGTATTTTTGCATCATATTACACACACCTTTCCTGTTCCACACAAGCTTGTATCTCATCCTACCAACCCCTCCCCACCGCCCACTTCTTCCCCTCCCTATTCCAAATCGCACCTACTAATTTCATAATCTAATCCCTTCTGCCTTCCCCCCTTTTACACTTATCCAGCAACATACCTTTAACCCACATTACATATATTTTGATTTTTTATTTGATCTCATTGTGACTTAGCACCAATTTCAGTTGGTTTTTGTCTTTCACCACCGGTCTACTCTCTCAATTTCATCTTGTTTCCTCTTATTTCATCCAGTTTGTCCTTTTTGTAATTTTTCCCACATGTTTGAGTGTATTTTTGCAAATTTTTCAGAGGTAATTCTATGTTATTACGTGTTTTTATGTGTTTTTCCCACCATCATGGATCCTTGCTCCTCCCATTTGCATCAATATAGAAAAATTTCCTTATCCCTAGCCAGAACCCAGCCTCACATACTCTTCCTGCATTGTTACTTGGTTCATGGAATCCCCCCAAATGTCCTTACCATCAAATTACCCATCTCCGGCTGTCACCATTCCTTCCACATTGACCCTCATCTATTCAGATTCTGTGAATCCTTAGCCCTAACCAACACAATCTTGTAGAACCATATCAATCAGACCCAAACCTCCTTGCAGTATCTTCTCTCCATCCATAAAATTCTCCTGCTATGTGATCCCAAATTCCTGGATCCCATAACACACATTGAAACTCTTGCTCTCCAGGAACTAGTGCAACATGCACAATACCACCTCAAAAAACTCTCTGGCCTGCTCACTTCCTTCTCCCTCTTGAAATATCAAAATTTGGCAAGGGTGTCATTGAGGCCTTCAGAGACCATAATTATCCTCCAAATCTTGTACAAAAGGAAATCTCCTGCATTGTATCTTTTCAGTTTCCCACCACCTCTCAGAGTCCCACCATCTGGCCACAGAGGAGCTTTTCCGTCATAACTCAGTACCACCCAGAACTGGAGCAACTGAATTATGTTCACCAGGATTTCGACTACCTCTACTCGTGCTCTGAAATGAGAAATGTCCTTCCCACCCCTGCGACAGTGGTATTCTGCTGCCCACTGAACCTAGAAAATATCTTAGCCCATTGCTATACAACCCCTGCTCCCAACCCCTTGACTTGTTGCTTATGTCCCTGTAATAGACTATTGCTCATGTCCCTGTAATAGACTGTGTCCTCCCACCACCACCACCACCACCACCACCACCACCTACTCCAGTCCAGTCACAAACAGCACCTATGCCATCAACAGCAGGGCTACCTATGAAACCTGTCATGTGATCTGCTACAAGCTAAGCTGCAACCACTGTGATGCTTTCTACATGAGCATGACAACCGACAAGCTGCCTGGCCGCATGAATGGCCACCGACAAACTGTGGGTTTCCAAAGCATATCCGTAACACTTGCACGTTGTTCGGACCTACCGGTAACAAATCTAGCAGTCCACCTCTGAATTGCTTGAATGTCTTTATGTAGTCCAACCTGGTGGGGATCCCAAACACCTGAGCAGTACTCGTAGGTTGCACTAGTATCCTACGTGGTCTTTTTTAGAAGTGAACCACACTTTCCTGAAATATCGTCAATAAACCGCAGTCAACCATTTGCCTTCCCTACTGCAATCCTCACATGCTTGTCCATTTCACATTGCCTTACAATGTTATGCCCAGGTGTTTAAAAGATGTGACTGTGTCAAGCAGGATATAACTAATGCTGTATCCAAACATTACAGCTTTGTTTTTTTCCTACTCATGTGCATTAACTTATATTTTTTACATGTAGAGGTAGAAATTTTTGTGAGCCATCTTGTATCATCCTACAGTCACTCATCTTTGACATCTTTCTGTTTACTGTAGCATCATCAGCAAAGAGCCGTAGATTGCTGCTCACCCTCTTCACCAGATCTTTTATGTATATAGAAAATAATAGCTGTCCTATCGCACGTCCCTTGGGCACTCCTGATGCAACTTTGTCTCTGATGGACATTCGCCATCAAAGACAACATACTGGGTTCTATTACTTAAGAAGTCTTTGACTAGGAATAATTTCCACAAAGGCTGCACATTGTTCTCTAGGTTTCAGAATGGATTTTTATATTCTGGGGCAAAAACCTATAACAGAAATGAAATAAGGAATTCTACATGGATTACACTGGCATATGGATGGTATTTACAAAGCGTAAGCTGTTTCTCTAGCAGCAGGAGAAGCATCAAGCTGAGAGAGAAATAGGTTTGATGTCATCTTCTTGCTGGGGCTTTTCTACTGGTGTCCAGTTTTCTAGTGTCAGACATTAAATCAGATGTAATTCATTTTTGAGTAGATATCTTTAATGTGCTTGCATTATAATACAATATTTATATGCCTCTCATAACATTAGATCCCAGTCATTTGTTCCAAATGCCTCTCTTCTGTGCAGTTGTCAAATATTCTGTATTTTATTGTAGAATAAAATTTTGTATATAGAAATTTGAGAAAAAGTTCATTCAGTGTTTCACAAATTAGATTCCATAAAACATGAAGAAGAGCTTTCAAGGATATGGAATGAGTTAAGTTATGCTTTAGGAGAAAGAACCAACTACTTCAGCCTACTTATGTAAAATATACTGACAACTAATTTTGACTAGTACTAATGTATTCACACTGATAATTATGGTAATTATTTCTAGATTACTCTTTATATGTGTATTAGGAGAAATGCAGCTGCTTTGAAAACAGCCACTGTTCCTCCTCCTATACTACTCACCTGCTGTTATTATCTAATACTTCAAAGCATTCTAACATTACTCAGACAACTATATACTGGAAAAATCGGGATCTATTTCCTACCCTATTAGACTTAGCAGAATTTACATTTTTCAGGATATACTTTGCTGAGTCCAGGTATTTTGATAAATTGTATGAGGAGTGGCTAACAAAATATTCCTTTGCTTTGCTTCTAAATATGTGGGGATTTGCAGTTTCCTTCCTGTTATAGGCTTTTACTTCAGATTATAAAACTCCATTCTGAACCTTAGAGAAGGATGCACAGTCTCTATGGAAATTACTCCTAATTTTAGTATTGTGGTTGTGAATGGCTGAGTTCATCCTAAACTCACCTTTTATTTATTAGAAATAACAGTAGGGAGTAGATGAAAGAATTCATAGGTTGTTGAAGAGGCTTATGGAAGAAGCTCGGTTATCAACTTCACACAGTGGTCTTGTCTTCCTGCACACATCTGTAGAATATGTACGTTTTTTACCTTAGCTGCACTGCTGCAAAGATTAGGCTGTAGGACAAAATTGAGTCAAACTATGCAAACTATGCTACCAATCTTGTCTGCTAGTCAACACAGAGAATTTTTTGAGTCAAAGCAGATAGAACTGAGCTTTTTGCTTAACTACATGCTGCTGCCATCTCAGTTGGTTATACATCTTTATGCCCAGGAACTTCAGACATGGAGCTTCATACAGTGTATATTCATTGATCTCTACTTCTGGTACTGCAAGTTATTTTTATTTGTTTTGAATTGTGTAGTATGAGTTTTTGCTAGACTACAATTTAAGCCATCAGCTGTGAACCACGTGCAGCCAACATGAAATCTTTCATCATTCATTGTGAGAATTTGGTTCATAAGGTCAGCCATTTATTGTGCAGCAAGTATGGGTATGAAGATAGTTTCTTAGTACTATATGAACCAGTGTCTGCTGCAATTCTTTTGATGGTTTTCCTCAAATATTGCAGAATAAGTTCAGACACTATGACAACATTTTCAGAATTAACTGAAGTTGGCCTGTTGCTAACGTTCCCTACTAGATCATCAGCAACACTTACCTGTCTGTTCAAATTTCCCAAAGAATCAAAAATTGTCTCTTGTGGAACATTATATTGCGTTTGAAAACTGTACTGTGTTGCTATAAAACTATGTTCCATGTGGTACGCAAGTACCAGAAACAGGTTGTTCAGTGGAATGCATTATGTCAACCTGTCCCTTGGTGAACTAGCCTCTTTCCACATTTCAGTGGTGGAACTGATTGTTCCATGCTTCAAAGTGCTGTTTATGAGCACTCTTTATTGTACCTACAGTGATACTGTTTGCAGCTTTTGTAACTGCTACTTTGAAATTTCCGTTTACAATTCTTACAGATTTAGCTGTAGACATATTATTTGTTTATTCTTCTGTTGATCTTTGTTTTTATGCTTTTTTCTTCAAACAGGGGTCCTTTGTTGGACATTCTGTACTTGTCTGTGTATCAGAAAATCTGTTCAGACTATTTTGACTGTCCAGGAGGCTCACCACTATTTGACGAGTTCGTTCTTGGCTACCATGTGGCTCCAGCTTTTGCAACACCTCTTTCCATGCTGCATGTCTATCCTCCTACTTTTCTCTTTCCCCTCCCTTAGGGAACATGTCTAGGATATCCCAACATTGGAACAGTTCCTCATTGGTTGTTCTTTCTTTTTTCATTCTCTATCTCCTCCCCTTTGGCTTTTGAGGTTTCTCTTTCCTTCTTCTTCCTCCCTGTGTGCTCCTGAAGGCTATCCCACATGTGTGACACATAACAGGTGACTGGGTAATGCATAATTCCCAGCCCCAGATCAACAGGTAAGTATCGCACATACCCCTGGTACAGTCTAGGCCCAGGGAGGGGTGATTGCCTGAACTATTATCTTTCCAACTAGCAGTTGGCCCCTCTGTCATGAGGCCCCATCTGAGGGGGGCCAGCAGTTGGAAGGAGCACACCATTGGAGACACTGGCAATCATGGGGGATTTTTTTCCCAATGAAGCAATCACTATCTGAGTCTACATCTATTAAACATTAACAGAATGAGGCTAAAGATTCAAAGACTCTGCCAGCTGTACCTTGGTTCCTTGTATTATCATGTTCCGAAGATAGTCAGTCCTTTGCTACTGTTAATCCATTTATTATTCAGAAAGGCATTGATCCAATTGAAGGCCCTGTGAAATCCTGCACTCACACACACAGTGGGGCTTTGCTTCTGGAGACCAATTATGATTTTCAGGCCCAACAACTGCTTACAGCTTCACTCGTCCACTACTGTCTTGTTCATGTTGAGGCACATCTAACACAGAATTCATCGCATGGTGTTGTTGACATTCGTCTGCTTGATAGTCTGACTGAGGGGGAAATACAGCATTATGTCTCTGACCAGGATGTCCCTGCTGTCCATTGGGTAACGGAAAAGGTTGATGCAAACTTAGTGCCTTTATGCACTCTTTCCTCACATTTGTTCAAGTAGTGCTTCCATCATAGATTAAGGTAGGCTATGAAGTCTTCATGGTCTGACTGAACATTCCAGACCTGATATATTGCTAGCAGCCCAGTGGCTCTTTGGACCAAGGTCCATTCCCCGATTTCTGCACTGACCATAGCAGATTATGTCATTGTGGACCCTATTGCTATCTCCAACACCTTAGGCCATTCTTTTGCAGAAATTTCGAGTTCCATCCACTATCATCCCACCTTCCTCCATCGGAAACAAGTGGAGGCAGCTCAGGTGATACCCTTTTCCTCTCAGAATTGTGAATGCCACAATGCCACCTTTACTATCAGGGATCTAGACAATGCTCATGCTTCATCCTGATCTGCCCCAGGGTCAGACCATGTTCTAATTCATATGTTGCAGCACCTTTCTCTTGCAGGCAAGCACTTTATCTGTCATATGTTTACATTTGGGCGGATGACGTGTTTCCCAGATGCTGGTGTGAAGCCATTGTCATACCCATACTTAAGCCTAGTAAGTACAAACGCCTTCCTTCCAGCTACTTCCCCATTTCTCACACCAGCTGTGGTTTCAAGGTGATGGAACATATAATTCATGATTAGATGGTGTGTTGCCTCAGGTCTTGCAATCTACTAACCACTGAACAATGTGGATTTTGAGTGTGCTGTTCTGCAGTTGATCAACTTGTCACTTTGTCAACCCATATTGTGAACAGTTTTCTGCAGAAATACCAGACTGTGGCCATGTTTTTTTATTTGGAGAAACCCTATACACCTGCTGGAGGACTGGTATCCTTTCCGATCTACACACATGGGGCTTCAGAGGCTGCCTGCCCCATTTCCTTCAGGAATTTTTAAAAGATCAAAGTATTCAAGACGTATATGTTCGACCGTGTTAAAAATCTTTATCCAGGAGAACAGGATGCCTCAAGGATCCATCCTGAGCATTGTCCTTTAGCCATTAACCCTATTGTGGCCTGTCTCCCACTGGGCATCTCCAGCCCACTTTTCGTTGATGACTTTGCAATCTATTGCAGTTCTCCACAGGCTTAGCTCCTTGAGTGACATCTTCAGCGTTGTCTCAATCATCTTTACTCATGGACCAGCTACAAGGCTTTCGCTGTTCCACTGACAAAACTGTTTGTGTGAACTTCTGGTGGCACAATGGATTTCTTCCACAGTCTTTACATCTTGGGCCTGTTGCTCGCTCTTCAATTCGCCAAGACTACAAAATTCCTGGGGCTCATGCTTGAGTCCTCCCATGCGTCTCACGTGGCTGCATGCTGTACTCGGTCTCTCAATGTCCTTTGTGTCTTTAGCAGTACTTCGTGGGGAGCATATTGGACCACCCTCCTCCATGTGTACCAATCCCTTGTCCATTCAAAACTAGACTGTGGATGTTACATTTATTCATCTCCATGTTGACTGCCAGTGTGTAGTGCTCCCTTCTTCTTGGTTACCTCCCAGAGTTCGCTTTCATCTACTGCTCTGGCAGCTTAACTTCATGCAACGTGCCAGATTCCCAAATGGTGTGAGCTCTTCACTGCGTTGGCTTTGTGTGGTGGGCCCATGTTAATCTTGGACTTCATTCACTTCCAAAGGAAAATATCCTGCATTCAGTCTTTTGCTGTAAGTTTCTCAGCCTTCGCATGCAACTTAGCGATAACATCTTTATGTACACTGATAGCTTTAAGACCAGTCATTGTATCGGGTGTGACTTCATTATTGGCACCAACCATTTTCAGTATTAGATTCCAGAACACTGCTCATTATTTACAGCAGGGCTCTTTGCCCTCTATCCGGCCACCCACTATCCAGCCACCCAGTACATCTGGCAACACAGGGTTTTTAATTGTGACATATGCTCTGATTCTCTCAGTGCCCTTCAGTGCCTCTGTGTTGTGTACACAGTCCATCCCTCAGGGCAACAGATCCAATAAATCTTCCACTTTCTTGTTGTTGAGGGAGCAACTGTGATGTTCGTCTGGGTCCTTGGTCAGGCAGGTCTGATGGGAAATGAGGCTGCTGGTCCTGCTGCCAAGGCTGCAGTCCTCCTACCTTGGCAACCCTCCTAGCTCTTCCTCTCCTTTGGATTATCTCCATGTTGCCATCTGTCAGCAAGTGGTGTTACTTTGGCATCACCAATGGTCTTTTATTCACAAGAACGAGCTACAAGAAACTAAACCCAATGGCTTGGGTGACCTCTCAGCTTCTCACCATGAGATCATTTTAGCTAGGTTGTGTGTTGGGCACTGTCATTTTACTGTCGCCATTTGTTAAGTGGTGATCCCCCACCACTTTGTGCTGATGCTGCACCATTTCCTGAGCAGATGCCCTTTTTTTAACCACCTATGTTTGAGTGTATGTTAAAGAAAAAACCTGTCGTAGCTGTTGTGCATTTTCCTAAATGACGTGTGGGCTGTTGACCACTTTTTACTTTTTATCTGTCGTACGAATATGGTGAAGGATTTTTAATCTTTGGTTTGGGACCTCCGCTGTCTCTACGCACATTTTGTGAACCTTTTTCCAAGAGGAAGTTCTTTTTATCAGCTCTTCTTTCTTCCGTCAATTTGGCTTAATGTGTAGTCACTTTTAACTTCATTTCTTATTAATGTTCTAAGGTTATGACATGCGCTTATGATTTTGCACACACCCCTCCCCAAAAACAAAGGCCATTTGGAATGGCTGGAGCAATTTCAACCAAATCTGGTATGCTTTTGAGTAACTATTGGACACGACTGTGAAGTGGTAACAACAAAATCATAATGGGAATTGCTGTCGTCAAATATAAAGTTTTCCAGGTTTCTAGGTTGGTTGGTGACTGTCCTGATGGCACTTAAATCCTGGGGTGAGGGTGGCAGTGAGAAGGGGTGGCCATTCATTCATTCATTCATTCATTCATTCATTCATTGTGTTGTGTAGGTACTACCAAGAAGGATAACCTTCAGGGATTAGAAAGCAGTCAAAGTATACACTAACAAAAGAGAAGCAAATTATAGAAACCCAATCAGTATTCCTTTATCTATGCAAACTTCTCCATCTCTGCATAACCATTGAAGTGAAGCGTACATCCACTCGAACCTGGTTACAGTACTCATTCTTTCATGTTCCTCACTCCCACCCTCTTTCCAACCCACCCACTTCCCACCATTATGAAACTGACATTTCCTTGAGATCTTGAGATTTTTCCTATGCAACTGATATTTTAAAGCTGAGCCACACATTTCTTTTTTTGTCAATTTGGTTCAGTAAATGTGTGACTCAGTAGCTTAGTGGTAATGTGCTCAGCTACAAATCCAAATATCTTGTGTTTGATTCCCAGTTAATCCCAACATTTTTATACATCACTTATCACTTCTTTCTGCTCTGGCAATATTTGTTGATGTTACTCTGTGGTTCAGAATTCACCTTAAACTGCACGTCCCCATATAACTGGCTGGGAAATTGAGTTCAGAGGTTTGATGAAGGCAAAGGCATACCATGTCCAAAAGGATTGTGCCTAGTAAGGCAGTGCGGTATTCAAAGCAGCCTTGGGATTGGTTACAGCTTTACTTATTACCTCCTCATTAGTTATTTGATCTGCTTATATAATTTTCAACATTTGTTGTTTGTAGCATTTCAAAAGCATCTATTTCTTGCTCTTCTTGACTGAACTGCTCATATTTCACTTCTGCACAAGGTTATCTGCCTACAAATATGTTTAGGAAAAACTTTCGGACACTTACATTTATATTTGTTGTTAACAAATTTCCCATTTTCAGAAAAGCTTTTCTTCCTGTAGTTGGTCTGGATTTTATTCTCACTTCTTGATGCATTATCAGTTATTTTGCTGCCCATATAGCAAAACTCATCTGCTACTTTTAGTGTCTCTTTTCCTAATTAATATCCTCAGCAGCACATGGTTTTATTAGACTGCACTTCATTACTTGTTTTACTTTTGTTGGTGTTCACTTAAAACCTCTTTTTGAGAGGCTACCCATTCTGTTCAACTGCTACTCCAAGTCCCTTGCAGTCTTTGACAAAGTCACAGTGTTGCCAGTGATCCTCAAAATTTTTATTTCTTTCCCCTGAACTTTAATTCCCTTTCCAAATTGTCAGATTTCTTCTTTGTTTCATTTACAGCTTAATGTACCAGTTGAATAACAGGAAATAAGCTACAACCTTTATCTCACTTCTTTCTCAAATACTACTTTACTACTTTTCTTTCATGTACTTTGGCTCTTATGGCTTCAGTCTAGTTTCTGTACAACTTGTGGATAACCTCTTGCTCTCTGTATTTTATGTTTGATATTTACAATATTTGAAAAGGGTGTACATTGTCAAAAGCTTTCTTTTAATCAATAAATATTGTAAATGTAGGATTGATTTTCTTCAGTTTATTTTCTAAGATCAGTTATAGGGTCAGTATAGCCTCAAATTTTCCTGCATTTCAACAGGACTCAATCTGTTCTTTCCCAAGGTCAGCATCTACCAGTCTTATTAGTCGTCTGAAAATAAAATCTGTATTTTCCAACCATGATTGTTAGTTGAATAATGTTCATAAATGTCATCACCTGTCAACTTTGGAATTGGAATTATTACTATCTTCTTGAAGGTAAAGGATATTTTACCTGTCTCATATATCTTGCAGAACAGATCAAATAGATTTTTCATGGCTGGCTCTCCCTATGGTATCAATCATTCTGAGGGAATGTCGCTTATTCCAGGAACCTTGTTTCAATTTAGTACTGTGTCAAATCCTTCTTGCTGTGTCATATTTCACCTCTCACCATCATCTAGTTCCATTTCATCTGTAAATAATGAGTCCTGTTTACAGTACTCATTTGTACTTGTCCTTATAAATGACTCAGACACTTGGCAAGCAGCTAAGAGTGAATTTCAGTCTCAGATTCTCGGTAATTGTAAAAATTTGTGGTAGGGTAGTTTTTGCATTGTGGATAACGTCAAGTTTGGAAATCAGTCTGTCAGAAAGTTGATTTACTCTTCGTACTGAATTCCCTAATGTCCTATAAGATCACATTCCTGGGAAACTTGTCGTTGGGGGAAAAAACTGTTTGTTGCACAGAAGTGTGTAATGAGTATAAATTAGTTAGTTTCATGTTGCATGTATCTTATTACATGATAAGTTTTAATTATATGGAATGAGTCATATTACATTCACATTACAAATTAATTTGTAAATACAGCTACTTGCTGAACATTTATAATATTTTTTCATTAAATATACATATGTGAGTAAATAATTCATGCCCACCACCTGCAATTATACAATAATAGAACTCCTTCTGTGGAATAGAATGAGTTATCAAGGAGAAATCTTATCACTTTGTTTTCAAATATTACTTTGCCCCCGTCAGATATTTTATACCACTGAGTAAGTTACCAAAAATTTTAGTTGCAGCATTGTGCACCCCCTTTTAGTGCTAAAGTCAGGCTTAACATAGAGTAATGAGTGTGTGGTGTCAACTCTAGAATGTCATGTGGACAGCTCTTTAAACAGATGGATATACTGGCAAGAGTTTTGCAGTACATTTCCCCTTTTGGAGTTTGCTGTCAACACAGTTTGAAAACAACAGTCACATTCATAAATATAATATTTGAAGGAGAAATGATTACAGTATCTGAAAATATTTGCCCAGTTTTAATAGAAAACATTCCAGTAAGAACTGAATTATTGAGAAATGTGACAGATGCACCCCCATAATGGTAATAGAACACAGAAGTGTCCTTTTTGCAAAAAATGTGCTTGGGTTTGATAAATTTTCACACATTTATGGTGCTTTCAGTTACGTGAAAGGGTCTGAATAAAACCATAGCTCATTAAAGTCAGATTTGATAGAAAGGACTTAAGGGACTTGAATTAATTAACCACGAATTTTAAGCTGTTTTACAGACTTAAGTACATATAGTAAGAATTTAGATGGTTTACTGCACCATCTTGTGTAACTAAATAACTACAGTTATTACTGTGAAGGATACAGTTTAGCAGTATAGAGGACTTGGTTCAGTTTCCCTCTGTAACTTTTATCAAAGTGAGTTACATGACATTTATGATCATTGTTGGTTTTATGTCACAAATCTTTTTCTTATTGATGGTGTGCTTCAAGGTGTTCAGCCAATTTTTTGAGTCCACCTGTTGATGACTACCCCAGTCATCATCTTCAGGTGGCACAAGTTATGTTATTATGTGTACTCACTGCCCAGACTCAAACCAGACTGTGATCGATTGTCGGCTTCTCGCTGCAATTTATAGCCAATTGTATTCTCGACTCCACGCATTCACTACACCCTTCGATGCTCATTCTCTTTCAAGCCCACATTGATATGCCATTAAATGAGCATTATCTCAGTGTTTTACAGCTCCCTTCATGGTTGGAAAGATGTTTATAAATTGAGTGGCGGATGCCAAGCTCTATTTATTAGGTTTTCTGACATCTGGTATCTGTGTTTACACTGTCCCAGAAACGTGGTATTTTCACCAAAAGATGCTGAGATGAAGTAAGTTATCATTCACCATACAGTTGAGGTCCATCAATGAGCTGGCACTTCTTGCTAAATTTGCAGAGGTCCCTAGAGATAACAAGTGCACACAAACTTGCATTGTCTTGGTGCAACCCTGCTGAAGTGAGTGGCTGTGTAGCCATATTGTTTCTATTGTACTTGCTGTTTCAATAGAAGCTGAAGGAGTGAGTTTAGCCTGTACCAGGGGAAGCTGGAGTTTTGAAAGCCTCACTTGGTGGCCAGCAAAATTTACATGGCATGGATTCTCAGCAGTTTCTTAAAGTGCAAACAGTGGAGTACAACATCACCTTAAGGCAGAGAATTTAGTAGGTGCTGAGTATCAGTCCTTACCTCAGACACTGTTGAATGGGAGTAAATAGTCTAATAAAAATACCAGTTTTTATTAAAAAGTACTGATTGCATGAAACTAAATTAAAATTTGGTACAAGCATCTAAAATACCCTTTTTTTTAAAAAAAAAAGAAAGAAAAACATGTTTATCAATAATATTGTTCAGCCTGTAGAAATAAAAAAGTATTGTATTTTCCATTGAATTTTGTCACATTTCCATATGATACATACTTAAAAATAAAATATTATTTTTATTAAAAATTATGAGCAAGTATTTCCAATTAATATTTTCATTTGATAATTATTATAGAATTTATAAGTAAAAGTAATAGTTATTATGCTAGTGAGAATTGTATCAATAACCTCACAGATATATGCTATGCATTCAGCATCCAGCAATTCTTTTAAAATGGTGCAAAAGAAACTTGATAAAGCTTGGGAATGTTTGAATTTTAAAAGATGATCATCTAGAGTTTTCTTTTTCAGAATTACAGTGTACTGATTTAGGATCCTGGTGTCTGGGCACTGACCTTTTGTTAATCACGATTATTCCATCATCAAATAAATATTTGTGTAACTGGACCAGTGGGGAATGCTGTGTACAAATAATAACATAATAATAGTGTTAAGGATATGAAGCTGGGCCTTCAAGGCTCTAAAACTCATCTTGCTTTTTAATGAAAGCCACAATTGTGATTGATGACAGACTTTTTTCCCCTTGTATATCTTTGAAAAGTTAAATGCCATATACTACAAATTTTTGGCTTTTGTGGCAATGCTGCATTTTCTGTCTGCAACCTTTGAATGCCATCAAAGTATATCTCCTTTGTAGTTAGTTACAATGAAGTATGGTACCAGCAGCTAATTTTTTTTTTTTTGTTTCTGTTGTCAGAATTCCATGGATGCACTGCTAGATGCCATTCTGGAAGCAGAGAGTGAGTGCTGCCCACCTCCTCTGCTGGTGCACAAGAAGGATCTGGTGAGTGAACTGGCAATGCAGTCACCCTCCCCATTCCTCTTCAGAGCACATTCGAACATAGGTAGCACTTAATTTCTTCTCAGTTTGCTGGTGTTCCTACAATGCTATTAAGTTGAAGATAACAGGGAGAGTTAGGTTACCTGGTGTTATTTTAAAAATTGACATTGTAATTCTGTCAGAGACAGCAAAGAACTTGGAAGAGTAGTTAACGGAATGGACAGTGTCTTGAAAGGAGGATATAAGATGAACATCAACAAAAGCAAAATGAGGATAATGGAATGTAGTCGAATTAAGTCGGGTGATGTGAAGGGAATTATATTAGGAAATGAGACACTTAAAGTAGTAAAGGAGTTTTGCTATTTGGGGGAGCAAAATAACTGATGATGGTCTTAGTAGAGAGGATATAAAATGTAGACTGGCAATGGCAAGGAAAGCGTTTCTGAAGAAGAGAAATTTGTTAACATCGAGTATAGATTTAAGTGTCAGGAAGGCGTTTCTGAAAGTATTTGTGTGGAGTGTAGCCATGTATGGAAGTGAAATATAGACGATAAATAGTTTGGACAAGAAGAGAATAGAAGCTTTCGAAATGTGGTGCTACAGAAGAATGCTGAAGATTAGATGGGTAGATCACATACTAATGAGGAGGTATTGAATAGAATTGGGGAGAAGAGGAGTTTGTGGCACAACTTGACTAGAAGAAGGGATCAGTTGGTAGGCATGTTCTGAGGCATCAAGGGACCACCAATTTAGCATTGGAGGGCAGTGTGGAGGGTAAAAATCGTAGGGGGAGACTAAGAGATGAATACACTAAGCAGATTCAGAAGGTTGTAGGTTGCAGTAGGTTCTGGGTGATGAAGAAGCTTGCACAGGATAGAGTAGCATGAAGAGCTGCATCAAACCAGTCTCAGGACTGAAGACCACAACAACATTTTAAAGATAAGATATTGAGCCTCAGTGGTTACTGTCAGGTCTTTTCTGGCCATTCCCTTCTGTGTTCTCTAGTCACTGACCATTTTCCATTACATATGTTGGGGATCAGCAGTAGCAACCACCAAGCAATGCAATTCATTTAATAGCTATGCTGCAGGTATGATTTATGTTCCTGTGCACTTACTATGAGGGCTAGTCATACAGTTTTAACTACCACCTACAAATATCAAGTTATGTGTATCTCAGCAGAGTGAACCATAGACTCAGAAGTAGCAGGAATCAGCTTTGTCACGTGGCAAGGTACAATCATGCTACAGTTCAAGTAGAGTGTGTTGCTGCCAGACAGATGAAGCTTTCTTAACAAAATTAAAATTATTTTTGATGAGAAGGAGAAAGCAGTGACAATGCTGATGTAAGAGTTGATGGAATGTGTAAAGCAAATGATAAATGAGCCAGTTGTTTGTGTGCAAATTATGGCAGAAGGGATGCATTGTCCTGATGAGTAATGGTTTAATTTTGTTAGTAAAGTTTCACTTGTCTGGCACTAACACACACTACTTTAACTATAGCACGATTGTACCTTGCCACGTGACAAAGCTGATTCCTGCTACATCTAGGTCTATGGTTCACTCTGCTGAGATACACATAACTTCATATTTATAGGTGTACTTCAAAGGACAAGCAGCTAAGTGCACACAATATATATGCCTTGACAATCTGACAATGTGGATGACTGTGTTATTTGACACATATTATGCAATATTATGAATGATACACAGAAATATCAGCTTTGCTAGTATTCACAGATTATGTCATACAGAACTGGACTTTACAGCCAGCAAACAAACACTGGCAAGGGTGACAGGAACATATTCTCAGTTTGAATACAACAAATTACCTTGAGACTGAAAAGCTACTGTCCATGGCTTGTCATGGGTTTAGAAAACACCACTTCTGAAAAACTCAGTTTGCCCTTTTGTGACACAGTGTCATGCAAACCATTGATGAAGGGCTCCACTTTATTGGGAGAATTTTAGGAAAGTATTGTTCACCTGTGTGAGACTTATTCTTGAGTACTTCTTGAGTGTCTGGGATCTGCACCAAAGTGGATTAAAGGATAACATCAAAGCAATTCAGGAATGGGCTGCTAGATTTGTTACTGGCTGGTTCACTCAACACACATAACAGAGATGCTTCATGAACTCAAATGGTAGTCTCAGGAGGGAAGATGATCTTTTTGTGACACACTATTGAGAAAATTAGAGAACCAGTATTTGAAGCTGACTGCAGAACAGCTCTAGTACCCCCAATGTACATATCCCATAAATACCAAAGAGATAAGAGAAATTAGTGCTTGCACTTAGGCATATAGATTGTCATTTTTCCCTCACTCTGTTTACCCATAAATACCACAGAGATAAGAGAAATTAGTGTTTGCTCTTAGGCATATAGATTGTCATTTTTCCCTCACTCTGTTTATGAGTGGAATAGGAAAGGAAAAGACTAGTAGTGGTACAATGTACCTTTCAACATGCACCATATGGTGAGTTGCATAGTATGTATGTAGATGTAGATAGAAGAATATATTGAATGCTGATTTGTTTTAAAGTGCCAGCTGTCTCACCTTAGAACTGTTTATCTTGGTGGCTTTCAATTAAGACATGTCAACAAGATAACAGCTATGAAAATAATCACAACTTAAGGAAATAGCATGATGACATAGCATGTAAGTTCACAAGATAGTGTGCTGAGGTTCATGGGTTCAATCCTACTGCAGAAGGAAATTTTATTCTTCTCTCATATTCTGTATATTTTCATTACTTTCACTTTTCATGACAGCTGATAACACCTTCAATGCACTGGTTACAAAATAGATGCCAAAATAGAGAAAGTACAGTTACTTTTATATTGAATACATAGCAGTCACAACACATTTACATGTTGTATTATGATCAGTAAGATAAATTGGCCTCCCACTGTGAATGTTGTATTAATGGCAGTTTGTCACAGAGGCATTTAACATTCAATAAATTTACTCTTATACTCAGTTGTATATACCAGCACCCTTTTTTGCCAACAAAAAAAAGACAAAAAATATTAGTGTAAGACTAGCATCAAGCTTTTATTACCTAATGATCCTTAGTTGATCGTTCTACCCCCTTGACCGTCTCCTCATTGTTAATGTAGTTAATGTTGTAATGCTTGATAGGGATATTGATCTTTTACAGTTACTGAAACTCCTGCATGAAGTTCCACCAGTCAGAATGACCTGACTGTGAAATGGCTGCCAACACTCCACTTTTAAGGATTTTGCAGAATACACTGTTACTGCCTTCCCACCTCTCCCAACACTCCCATTTCTTGAGTGTAAACACAATGGTACCTTGACAGATGATGAGTTTAGTTTGCCAGGTAATGGAGGTGAGAAGGAGCTGGGCACTTGCAGTTCTCTATCTACAATCACCCATTACACAGTTAAGTGTTTTGGACAGAAAACCACATGCGACGTAAGTTGTAACTGTAGACATGATACCTGAAGGTAGTCTGTTACAGACAAGTGAGTAATGAATATGGCAGCACTTCACCAGTTGACTGACATTGAATGTTGCAGGACATTCATTGCAAGAAGCAACAGAAACTTGAAATTTGAAGAGCATGTTGATATTATACTGTAGTTATTGTTTAATAAGGGACTTTTTCTTGGAAACTCCTGCCCTAAGGAGTTCAAATAGGGGATCAAAGGTTATTTGAAAATAAATAGCTGTTAAGGAAATTTTGAAGCTAGAACTACGAAATTGGATATTTGGTTTCCTGGTCAGCATCCATGCAAATTCAGCTCTAAGGAGATGAAGTAGTGGGTGGAAGTTATTTATAAATAAATTGTTGTTAAAGAACTGTTGAAGCTTTTTTAAAGTTACATCTATGAAAATTGGTACTTGACTTCATATTTAAAAATAAAAAAAAGTGTTTCATTGTTTTTGGAAATTCAACCTGAAAGGGAGCTGAAATAGGGGATGAAAACTTTTTATGGAAATATTTAATAATATTGAAACATTTTGAAAGCTAACTCTATGAAAAATGTTATCTGGCTTGTTGGTTAGAAATAAAGAAATATGTGTTAGGGGATGAATGTTTTTATGGAAATATCACCAGAAGAAGTCAAAAGGCAGGATGAACAAAAGTCTCACCTCTTGTTCAGAAGTACATTCAGAGAAACCCATGCTTATATGCCCTTAATTAGCATGAAAAGTTTAGATGATATTGCAGTTTGTGGACCAAATCAAAGTAAAGTATTCAGCAGTCACTATGACGAATTGGATTGGTGAGAATCACCTAGAAAAAGAAACAGATCTTTAATACATTAATTTTTCAGTAGGATTAATATGTTTATAAAGTTATTTTTGTTGTAATTACTGCACAAACTAATCATTACTCATGACGAAATAGATACCATGTTTGAATATGATTCCATGTACAGGAATGTCCATTTGAGGTGATCAGGTACACTGTTTCCAGACAGCTGATTTGTACATGAAGAATGTGTGTAAGAATATGTAAACTCAGTTTAAAAAAAGAAAAAAAAATGCAAATCTTCTATGAAGAATTGCTTTAGTAAATGTTGATACCGTACTTGCAGCCTAGTATGCGTAGACTAGATATACTCTTTGCACAGCACTGGGTTTACACATGAACAATGGGTGTAACAACATACAAAAGTCAGACCATAAAGTCTATCGAACAACGTTACGCAGTGGTTAGCACACTGGACTCACATTTGAAAGAACGGCGATTCAAACCTGCATCCAGCCATCCTGATTTGGGTTTTCCATGATTTCCCTAAATCACTTCAGGCGAATACCAGGATGGCTTCTTTGAAAGGGAACGGCCAACTCCCTTTCCCATGCTTCCCTAATCTGATGGGACCGATGACCATACTGTTTGGTCCCTTCCCCCAAATCAACTAACCATGCAGTCTATTTGAATGATGCGACATATTCCAAGCCAATAATTTCATAAAATTTTTACTGAAAGATTATTATTATTGTAAACTAGGGAAACCTGATATGAAATCTGATACGCATTGTCAGTGCACATTTTTTCTTAGTGTTCAGTGCAAAATAATTGTCTTCCCGGTGTTGTGTTGGTGTTAATGGTCATACAGTGCATAATCCACCTTCATTATGCATTTACATCTGTAAGACATATCTACAGACTTCGTACACATTGAAATTCCGGCACCACAGTAAGGTATTATAGGATTAAAAAAAGGTGCAATCCACTGTTATGGTGATGTATTATGTATTAATTTGTTTCTGGCTGCAGCAGAAATGCAGAACACTGGCAGGATGATCCAAATGATTTTCTTGTCCTGCCTAGCTATGTTAAAGACATCGGAATTTAAATGTGTACCAGGGCTGCACACATGTATCTGCACACAAACAAAAGCTAATTAAGTAACTCTATTTTTTTAGGTGATGATTAAAAATTTATTGGTACCCCTCATATATTTTACATTTAGATCTATGTTGTGTGGTAGCTATTAAGGTAGTTTTGAAGCTAGAACTATGAAAATTGGTATTTGGTTTCCTGGTCAGCATCTATACAAATTCAACTCTAAGGAGGTGAAGGTGTGGGTGAAAGTTTTTCTTTTTAAATAAATCATTGTTAAAGAACTCATAAAGCTTTTTTAAAGCTACATCAATAAAAATTGGTACTTGACTTCTCATTTAAAAATAAAAAAAGTGTTTCAGTGTTTTTGGAAATTCAACCCCAAAGAGCTGCACGCATGTATCTGCAAACAAGGTTTTTTTGAGGTAATGATTAAAAGTTTATGGCTACCCGTTATATATCTTTACATTTAGATCTATGATGTGTAATTGGAGTCACCTGGCAAAAGCTCTTTTCACCCCTTGGGGTAGCATCACACAACCACAAAACCTTGTCTGTATTGCATCCCATGCACTTTCACCATATGTAATACAGGCAATCCAGCTATTGGAATATAAGAGGGGCATCCAGAATGTAAGTTTCCCAATGTTGAATCCTTTAAAGTAGATATATTTAGCTGGGAAAATTGTGCATGTGCGACAGATTTATGACAATCAATTGCCAGATGGACAGGTCCCACCTGGTGCCAGTACCATGGCAGGAGTGCCTCAAAATGGTGTCTCTTATTCGTTCTATTGCCATCTGTGGGGTTCAGTCAGTGATAAAGTTCCTTAATGCACGAAACATAGTGCACATCAAAATTCATCATCAGCTCTGTCAGGTGTGTGACCAAACAGATGGTGCGTCACTGACGTAGTCTTTTTTTGAAGGTCATCAAAGTGTCCATGATGAAGAGCTCAGTGGGCAACCATCCCTTGTCGGTGATCACCTGATTGAGCTGGTGCAGCAGCACATCCTGGAGAACCATTGCTTGGCTATTATGGAGCTCAGCAGCCATTTTCCACAGATATCATGATCTTCAATGCATCAAATTGTCACAAAGCACCTGTTGTTCGAAAAATTGTGTTCCAGGTGGGTGCCAAAAAACACGACACGTGAGTACAAAATGTAACGCTTTGGAGCAGTACTGACATTTCTGCAGTGGTACCATGATGATGGCAGCGAGTTCCTCAACAAGACATCGTGGGCAATGACACGTGAATTTCTCACTTGACCCTGGAAACCAAACAGCAGTCAATGCATTGGCGTTACAGTGGATCTCTGGTCAAGACAACTCAGGCTGACTGTGTTGGAGCAGAAAGTGATGTGCATGGTGTTCTGCTCATTGACTTCCTGTGCAGAGGTGAAATAGTGAATGCTGACCATTATTGCGTAACAGTGTGGAAACTGCAACGTGCCATTCAGAACAAGAGGTGTGGATTGCTTACTGCAGGTGTTGTGCTGCTGCATGACAATGCTCATCTCGCATATAGCTTGGTGCACAGCAACTGTTTTGCAGAAGTTCAGCTGGGAGCTGTTTGATCATCCAGCATACAGTCCTGACCTTACTCCCAGCGATTTGAATCTATTCTTGTACCTCAGGAAATTCCTGTCCTGTGGTCAGCGTTTTGACTACAATGAAGAGGTGAAGACAATTGAGACATGCTGGGACCATTGTAGCCTTTAAAAATGGCAAAATATGAAATGGGTAATAAATGAATAAATACTGTGGTCAAGACATATAAAAGTGTCTCGAGCACAATCAGTGGCTGCACCATGTCGTAGTGCAGTATCCAATTTATTGCATCAGAAGATAAAAAGGAATTGCAAGATTATTTGGATAAGATACATGCATGTTGAAAATAGTGGTAATGGTCCCCAAACAATGAAAACATATTTGATCCTCCAGAAAAGCACTAAAATATTCAGTTAAATTTTGGTTACTCAATAAATAACACCAATTTCAAAGTTGTACATTCAACAAAATTCCCAGTTACAAAAATCTTGAATTCTATAGGAAATTTTGTGGGGAAGGTGAGGTGAAGACTGTGCTTTATTTGCAGAGTACTTATTGTTAGAAGGTTCAGCAAATCTACTGAAGAGACTGGCTACATTACAGTTGTCCATCTTCTTCTGTAGTACTGCTGCAAGGTGTAGTATCCTACCAGGTATGGTTGACAGGGCCTCAAAAATGGCCAGGAAAGGTCAGACCGTTTGTGTTATTGCAAAATAGGAGAGAGTGTGTCATGGATGTGATAAAGTAGTTGGGGTTAGTGCATAAACAAATTCTCTTGAACACTTCCAAAGTAAAATTATGTAAGCATTGACGTGCAGCTTTGCCACCAGATTGGTTACTGAGATGTTAGACCAGATGGGGCAAAACCCGAACTGTCAAGAGGGAAATGTCCATTTATCTGACAAAGAAAGCTTACAACATGTGAGAAAGCTTTTGGGATTATATCAGAGACAGCAAAAATATGTGTGCTGTTGAATGACAGCATAGATTGACCATTTTTCATCATGTTACCCTGTTGCAGCAGTACTCCAGAAGAAGATGGACAACTGTAATGTAGCCAGTCTCTTCAGTAGATTTGCTGAACCTTCTAACAATAAGTACTCTGCCAATAAAGCACAGTCTTCACCTCACCTTCCCCACAAAATTTCCTATAGAATTCAACATTTTTGTAACTGTAAGCCCTGGGAATTTTGTTGAATGTACAACTTTGAAATTTGTGTTATTTATTGCGTAACCAAAATTTAACTGAATATTTTAGTGCTTTTCATCAACAGTGACAGGTACCATTTCTTTGTAAATACTTGAGCAATTTTTTATCTCTCAGTTTCTTCCCCTTCAGTCAAATGTGTATTCCAGTATGATGGTACATCACTGTGCACTGAGTTTACAAGTTCCTGACCTCTTAGATGAAATTTTTCCACCAAGTGGATACTACAATGTCCTCAATAACACCTCTGTTTTTCATCCTTTCAGGTTATGGGAAACACACAGTGTATGCCTCACATGTACATGACTTTGGTTATCTCTGCAGAAGAATTATGGATGCAATGGCCTTTATGCATAATTCTTCTGTGGAGAGAACCAAAGTCATGTACATGTGAGGCAAGCAATGACCTCATTAACCATGGACCTTGCTGTTAGTGGGGAGGCTTGCGTGCCTCAGCCATACCGTAGGTGCAACCACAATGAAGGGATATCTGTTGAGAGGCCAGACAAACGTGTGATTCCTGAAGAGGGGCAGCAACCTTTTCAGTAGTTGCAGGGTAACAGTCTGGGTGATTGACTGATCTGGCCTTGTAACATTAACCAAAATGGCCTTGCTGTGCTGGTACTGCAGATGGCTGAAAGCAAGGGAAAACTACAGCTGTAACTTTTCCCGAGGGCATGCAGCTTTACTGTATGGCCTCTATCACCCCAGACATGCTGGATGGATTATGAAAGGCTCTTATGTGGAAGTGCGCTAATTTTTTCTACAAAATTTTTGAGTTAATTTATATGAGGCAGAAAACTGGAAGTATGTATATCTTATATTTTTTAAATTTCATTTGTAAGTCTGGGAGATTTCATGTGGACACCTGGTACATATAATACTATACATTTCATTATTACATCTACATCTACACTCCACAAGCCACCTTATGATGTTAGCAGAGGGTACTTTGTGTACCACTGTCACTCCAACTCCCCACCCACCCTGCCACCCCAGCACCCCCACCCCCCCCCCCCCGCCATACACACACATTTTTCTTAATATCTCAAAAACCCATGCAATAAATAAATAAATAAATAAATAAATTGTTCTTGTTGCAGAATCCTGTGACAGCAGTGTTGGTTCCACTTGCGCCCAAGAAAGAACCGGTAAGTATATACATATGTGGTAACTCTGCCATGCTCTGCAATTCATATATTGTATATATATCGTACCACACACACACACACACACACACACACACACACACACTCTCTCTCTCTCTCTCTCTCTCTCTCTCTCTCTCTCTCTCTCTCTCTTTCACTGCGTAAGGTTTCTCTCCTAAGAGTCTTCAGGCATATCTTCTCTTGTGTTCAGTGAGATACGAAGGTTATAAAATAACAGAATAGACAATTAGCTATTAACTCAGTATAGTTTTATGTCTACTTCACCACATATTCCTATAGATTTGTCTCCTCTCCGTATGAGTTTTCTTATTTTCTCTCCATTGCTAATAGTTGTGCTATCAATGGGATGCTTAACTCTATCTTTCTTCTTTCCTTCCTTCCTCCTTATCCTGTCAGCAAGGAATTCTTTACCTTGATCTTGAAGCAAGTTTTGTACCTTTTCCTTTGTCTCTTCATTTTGAGGGGGGGGGAGTTAGGGAGGGATAAGGAAAGGACTGTAAGGAGGATGAGGCAGGTATTCCCAGCCCACTCTGCCACAGTTCGCAGCATGTGCTGCATGAGGTCGAATATTGTCTTGAAGGAGCAGCACACCTTTCGTGTGTCGTCGTGGGTATTTATTCTTCAGCACTGGGTTGATTTCATTCTCAGTTGTACTTGAGTGGAATAGGCTGTTGGTAAAGTTTCTCTTAAAATCCTGCACATGGGCTCACCAAAAGATGATTAGTATGGCCTCATCAGCTGATGGTTGCATTTTGAATTTCATACAAACAGATGATTCAGGATGTTTCCAAAATGTGTGTTAACACTTTGGACTGATGTAGCCATATTTGATCACACACTAAAATTTTGTTAAAAAGTGCATCACCTACACTATTCAAAGGATTTTTGCAAACACAAAATTTCTGTTCTTAGTGATGAATGGCAAGCTGTCTTGGAACCCACCTTGTGCAAGTTTTATGGTAGTTCAGTTTGTTTTGGATGATGCAATTAGTTGTATCAAAACATAACCAACATTTTTTTTTAGAAGTTTAGTCAACTGTAAGTTAAATATCTTAATATGAGCGTGTAATGTCCAGGTTGTTACTGTCACCAGACACTAGGACCAGTGCTCATCATTTGTGCAATTGTGATCATTTTGAAAGCTTTTTCACCCACACATATAACCTGGCTGGTTCTTGAAACTACTACCGAGCGAGGTGGCGCAGTGGTTAGCACACTGGACTCGCATTCAGGAGGACGACGGTTCAAACTCGTCTCAGGCCACCCTGATTTAGGTTTTCCGTGATTTCCCTAAATCGTTCCAGGTAAATACCAGGATGGTTCCTTTGAAAGGGCATGGCCAATTTCCTTCCCCATCCTTCCCTAATCCGAGCTTGTGCTCCGTCTCTAATGGCCTCGTTGTCGACGGCACGTTAAACACTACTCTCCTCCTCCTCCTCCTCCTCTTCCTCCTCCTCTTGAAACTACTGTCAACTTGCTTGTTCGATGGAGAGAGATTTTCTGACTCTTATTCACTTTGTGAAAGTAAAAATATCTATTCTTCAAAAGTACTTTGCCTGAATAGACATGCAGTCATAATCAAGACCTTACAATGTATGTTTACATAAATATTAATCAGAGAAATGACTAACACTCTTCACAAGACTGCTAACTGATGCTTACAAAAGCTTCATTTCACTGGATTAGTCATTGCCATCAGTGTATATGTGCAGCTTCCCCAGGATCCAAAAACCTGCTTGTGTCATATAGGACAGCACTGCATTACTTACCCTCTGAGGTAGTCAATATTTGCTGACACTTTTTCCATGCTTGTGACAGTTGAAAAATTCTAAGTAGGGGCTGGCAATGTTCCACATTGACAAAAAACCTGCCAAGATTGTATGCCTTGGAGAAAGCCAGATGCTTGGCTTGGGTTGATGTGTGTGGTCCATGAGAACTAAAACTTCATAGCCATAAAAACTGATTTGTATTCATTTATATCCATAATAGTTAATTTAATTCTAATAATCACTCACAAAATTCTGTCAAAACCAATATGAAGTGCGTGATTGTTTGTTAATTATTATCACATTTCACATATCCCAATAGCAATATATTGCTATGATGTGGAATGAAACAGTTCTACATGTACACTCCTGGAAATGGAAAAAAGAACACATTGACACCGGTGTGTCAGACCCACCATACTTGCTCCGGACACTGCGAGAGGGCTGTACAAACAATGATCACACGCACGGCACAGCGGACACACCAGGAACCGCGGTGTTGGCCGTCGAATGGCGCTAGCTGCGCAGCATTTGTGCACCGCCGCCGTCAGTGTCAGCCAGTTTGCCGTGGCATACGGAGCTCCATCGCAGTCTTTAACACTGGTAGCATGCCGCGACAGCGTGGACGTGAACCGTATGTGCAGTTGACGGACTTTGAGCGAGGGCGTATAGTGGGCATGCGGGAGGCCGGGTGGACGTACCGCCGAATTGCTCAACACGTGGGGCGTCAGGTCTCCACAGTACATCGATGTTGTCGCCAGTGGTCGGCAGAAGGTGCACGTGCCCGTCGACCTGGGACCGGACCGCAGCGACGCACGGATGCACGCCAAGACCGTA
This sequence comes from Schistocerca nitens, assembly GCF_023898315.1. Taxonomy (NCBI): domain Eukaryota; kingdom Metazoa; phylum Arthropoda; class Insecta; order Orthoptera; family Acrididae; genus Schistocerca; species Schistocerca nitens. The sequence continues at coordinate 16,181,107 of NC_064624.1, read as the reverse complement.
GGATCCTACGCAGTGCTGTAGGGGACCGCACCGCCACTTCCCAGCAAATTAGGGACACTGTTGCTCCTGGGGTATCGGCGAGGACCATTCGCAACCGTCTCCATGAAGCTGGGCTACGGTCCCGCACACCGTTAGGCCGTCTTCCGCTCACGCCCCAACATCGTGCAGCCCGCCTCCAGTGGTGTCGCGACAGGCGTGAATGGAGGGACGAATGGAGACGTGTCGTCTTCAGCGATGAGAGTCGCTTCTGCCTTGGTGCCAATGATGGTCGTATGCGTGTTTGGCGCCGTGCAGGTGAGCGCCACAATCAGGACTGCATACGACCGAGGCACACAGGGCCAACACCCGGCATCATGGTGTGGGGAGCGATCTCCTACACTGGCCGTACACCACTGGTGATCGTCGAGGGGACACTGAATAGTGCACGGTACATCCAAACCGTCATCGAACCCATCGTTCTACCATTCCTAGACCGGCAAGGGAACTTGCTGTTCCAACAGGACAATGCACGTCCGCATGTATCCCGTGCCACCCAACGTGCTCTAGAAGGTGTAAGTCAACTACCCTGGCCAGCAAGATCTCCGGATCTGTCCCCCATTGAGCATGTTTGGGACTGGATGAAGCGTCGTCTCACGCGGTCTGCACGTCCAGCACGAACGCTGGTCCAACTGAGGCGCCAGGTGGAAATGGCATGGCAAGCCGTTCCACAGGACTACATCCAGCATCTCTACGATCGTCTCCATGGGAGAATAGCAGCCTGCATTGCTGCGAAAGGTGGATATACACTGTACTAGTGCCGACATTGTGCATGCTCTGTTGCCTGTGTCTATGTGCCTATGGTTCTGTCAGTGTGATCATGTGATGTATCTGACCCCAGGAATGTGTCAATAAAGTTTCCCCTTCCTGGGACAATGAATTCACGGTGTTCTTATTTCAATTTCCAGGAGTGTATAATACAGTCTCCCACTGAAAAATATGGCACCATACTCACTACTTACATGACTGCTTTAAGCTAGTTTTTTTTTTTTTACATACCATGGTTTAATGATTTATACTTAGCTCTCTCCCCTGCCCCCCTCCTCAACACACGAGGGTGCATGCACACGCACGCAAGTACACGTGCCCGCAACCCCCCCCCCCCCCCCCCCACACACACACATTATATTATTATTGCAAATTCAGTAATTCCTCTGTGGAGGAGGAGGAGGAGGAGTTAAGTTGATATGTATTAAGTGTTTTGTTACATTGTGCCACCTGCATATATACATTTAATGGCTCTATTGTGATTGTGATACCTCCAAACATCGTGTCAGTACATCACACTAACAATGACAAGAATATCTTTCTTATATTACTGACAGATGCAGCTAAGACAGCTTTCCACTACTACACTTTTTTGCTGACGGGCAGAATTACTACAATATGGTTACCTGACATTGTCAGCAGAAGAATGATATCTGCATTTGAATAACATAATCTTTTTACTAGAGAAGTTTATTGGCCCGGATTACAATATATATAACTAGTTTCAGCAAGTTAAAGTGTCATCTTCAGATCTGAAAAAGTTATTGTATTAACACGATTCACGTTGTCCATCGCACTTCACATTGTGTAGACCGGGAACTGTCCGCTAGGCCTGCCCGATGTGAAACTGATTGGGCACCACCCATGCTGCCTGAGTTGTTGTTCTGCTGGCAGAGGGCGCTGCCAAATTCTCGCGTGCCCTCTGGTGGACGGGACTTTACTTGCAGCAACTACTGTCCTTGACGCGCCGTGCCGATGTGCGCCTCCCGGGATCTTTCTGGTGGCTACTGCACTCCGCCTCCTCCGGGGGGTGAAGCCACTGTGATCCACTGCGTCGGAAGGTGGAGCGTCGTGCAGTAGCGATGACCTCCACGTCCATTGGAATGCTGGAGTCGGGGGGGGATCTGTCAACCCTCGAGCCAGAACCTTCGAATACGGTTGGAAGTTATCCACACCGGAGCCCGGGACAGAACGGGTGACAAGCTGTTGAACTCTAGATCTTGTTCCACCTTGGGAGGCGCAAGACCCAGTGGCAGGGATGACAGAAGTCACGACCACAGGTGAACCAGCCTCCTGAGAAACCAGGCCTGCGAGGGGGGCCGGCTCTCACTGGGGCATCTCTAATGACAGCAATGCTGGCGCTGGAGCTACTGCAGGCCGCCAAGGCTGAGAACTATCACAGTGTGGCAGAGTCACAGGTGGGAGGGGCGGTAGCGTCCCCTGAGAAAACAACACAGGTGCCAGCAATGGGGAAGCTGGCACCTGAGGGGTTGGAGGGTGGGTGCCCAAACGTGGACATAGCTGATTTTGGTGACAACGAACCTCACGGTCCCCCGCCTTCAAGGTATAGAGCCAGTGGCCATAGCGATACGGGACCACCACCGGTATCCAACGTGGATTGCGACCAAACCCACATTCCCAGACCGACATACCTGATGGAAAGCCGGGTACCCCGTTTTGCGAAGACTGTTGAGGACCAGGCCGGAGTCCTAGGTTGGCGCCTGTGGAGGAGCTCTGCGGAGTTGTGTTCTCCCATCGGTGTGGTCTGGTATGCCGTCAGGAACAACGTCAACGCCTCCTCCACAGGAAATTCGTGCACATACTTTTTCATCTGCATCTTAAATGTGCGCAACATGCGCTCGGCTTCCCCATTCGATTGTGGATGAAAGGGGGGAGAGCAAATGTGCCGAATATCGAAGCGCCTACAAAAATCCTGGAAGGTCTGCGAAATAAACTGAGGTCCATTCTCCGATACCAGGGTGACTGGCAGACCTTCCACAGAAAAGATTTTTGTGAGTGCTTGGATTGCAACTTCTGAAGTGGTTGAGGAGCAGCGAACCACATATGGGAATCGGGAATAAGCATCAATGACAATGAGCCAAAAGCCATTGAGAAACGGGCCCGCAAAATCTATGTGAACACGTTCCCATGCCAGGGTTGCAGGCAGCCATGAAGAGAACCCTGACCTGGGAGACGCCTGTTGGCTCACACACTGGGAACAGGTGGCCACCAAGTGCTCAATTTCTCTGTCAATACAGGGCCAGTACACATGTCTTCCAGCCAAGGTTTTAGTACGGGAAACACCCCAGTGCCCCTCATGTAATAACATGAGGACCTCCCTTTGCAAACTTGCAGGAACAAGCGCGCGAGGAGCTGTATCATCGGTAGCCAGAAGGAGATCTCCTTCCAAGACTGAGAGGCAGTCTCATAGAACAAAATAATTACGAAGAGGGTCAGATGCCCAGCCTGGCGGTCGGGATGACCACCCCTGCTGAATGAGGCGAACTACTTGCCGGAGAATCGGGTCTGCTGCCGTTTCCCTGGCGACTAGAACTAGTGATCGGGAAGCCATCAACCCCTTGGCGGGACGCCACATCCAAATGAAAACACATAACCTCCTCCCGATCGAACTTGGGATATGGGCCCACCGGAAGATGGGAAAGAGCGTCGGCATTGGCATGCTGCCCAGTAGGGCGAAAATGAATGTCATAATGGTACTTAGAGAGGAACAAAGCCCAGCACTGCAGCCTGTGGGCTGCCCTATCCGTAATCTGAGAGGCGGGGCCAAATAACGATATTAATGGCTTATGGTCAGGCGATTAACTGAAACTTCCTGCCATACAAGAAAGGGTGAAACTTGGTAACAGCGTAGACAATGGCCAAAGCCTCTTTTTCCACCTGGGAGTAATGGGCCTGCACGGGACTAAGAGTTTTAGACGCAAATGCCAGTGGCTGCTCGGAGCCATCCGCATTGCGATGGACAAGGAAAGCCTCCACCCCATACTGCGAAGCATCTGTAGCCAGGACCAACAGCTTATTGGGGTCAAAAGTAGCCAAACAAGGTGCTGACGTGAGGAGGCCCTTCAACGAGCTGAATGCTCGCTCACATGAAGGTGACCAATCAATAGGAACACCCTTGCACAGAACGCAGTACAGGGGGCAGGCTATGGCGGAAGCCCTGGGAATGAACCGGTGGTAATGGGAAATCTTGCCTAAAAAAGCTTGTAACTCATTCAGCAAAGTGGGCCGCGGCAGGTCGACGATACCTTGGACCAAACTTCCTAGTGGCTGGACACCGTGCCGAGAGATGGTGTAGCCCACATACTCAATGGACGGTTGGAAGAAGTTCGACTACGCAGGTTGCAATGCAGGCCCACGGGCCTGAATTTCAGAAAGAGGGTTCGAAGGTTGTGCAAGTGTTCCTTCGTGCTGTGGCCTGTGACAATCATGTCGTCCAGGTAATTAATACAATGAGGGATTGTCGACATGACGTGCTCAAGATAATGCTCAAATATTGCCGGGGCCCTGGATATTCCAAAGGCCAACGCTGGTATTGGTAAAGGCCAAACGGGGTGTTCACGACCGTCAGCCGTTTGGAGCCCTCATCAAGTGGTATCTGATGATAAGCCTCCGAAAGATCGATTTTCGAAAAATATTGGCCTCCCGCCACGGCAGAGAACAATTCATCAGAACAAGGCAAGAGATAGGTGTCCACCACCAATTGGGAATTAATGGTGGCCTTGAAATCGCCACAAAGACATAATTTTCCCGAGGGTTTCCTGACAATAATGAGGGGCGAAGCCCACTCACTAGAAGAAATGGGAAGAATGACCCCAAGGTCTGTCAGCTGGTCTACCTCTGCTTTTACCTGAGGGCGGAGAGGCAAGGGGATGTGCCTCGCGCGTAGAAAACACAGGCGAGCCGATACCTTCAACGTTAAGTGAGCTTCAAAGTCTGAAACACACCCTAGGCCCTCTTCAAAGATGTCCTTAAAGTCAGAGGTCAAAGATTCCAATGATTGATACGGAACGTCTTCGGAGACCAACTGTATGTTGTCTGTGATAGAAAAGCCGAAAACTTGAAAGGCATCCAATCCAAAAAGATTAGCAGAGCTCGCATCACTGACAACAATAGAAGTAAGAGGCCGAGTGACCGATCATGATGTATATAGCATGACGCACAGGACGGTAACAGGGGCTGGCGGCCAGAACTTTGTTTACGCCCGTGCGGGAGTGGGAGCGGCCGGATTGTACCGCTCGTACGTCGCCCACCCCGGACGCAGTGGACGCGGCCGTACCGCCCTGAACCGCCACTACGTCGCATCATGCTTCCAACTGTTGACCTGCGGCGTGAGAGACTTCATACGATTGAGCAATGGACAGGACTTCCTCAAGGGAAGGATCTTCCAACTGCAGGGCCTGTTGCCGGACCTCCCTATCAGGGGCCAAACGAACAATGACGTCTTGCACCATAATGTGATCATACGACTCTCGCGACTGCTCCGTGAGAAAATGACAATTGTGACTAAGACCGTGCAGGGTAGCGGCCCATGCCCGGTTAGACTGCTGGGGCTGTTTCCTGCACTGATAGAACTCGACCCTAGCCGCCGCAACATGCGTGCCGTGGCGATAATATGAAGACAGCAATGAACACAATGCATCAAAAGACAAGGACGAGGGTTCCTGCAATGGCGCTAGCTGCCGCAAAACTTGATGCAGCGAGGGAGATATCCAAGACAAGAAAAGAGCATGACATACCTCCGCATCGGCAACATGAAATGCCTGGCAATGCTGCTGAAGGCAATGTTCATATGCGTCCCAATCCTCCGCCATCTCATCATACGGTGGGAAGGGGAGGAGGGAATGGCGCTGGAGCAGACTGCGTGGAGAGCAACGCCCGAAGCGCTTGTTTCATGGTTGCCAGGAGCTCCGTCTGCTGCTCAACCAAAACCCGCACTAAATCCTCCATGCCAAGGATAAGCTGCGAAACCAGAACAACAATGCAACACGCATAAGAATGACCCTACTCATCGCCAATTGTGTATTAACACGATTCTCGTTGTCCATCGCACTTTACATTGTGTAGACGGGGAACTGTCCGTTAGGCCTGCCCGATGTGAAACTGGTTGGGCACAGCCCGTGCTGCCTGAGTAGCTGTTGTTCCGCCGGCAGAGGGCGCGGCCGAATTCTCGCGTGCCCTCTGGTGGATGAGACTTTACTTGTGGCAACTACTTTCCGTGACGCGCCGTGCTGATGTGCGCCTCCCGCGATCTTTCTGGTGGCTACTACAGTTATGATGGTGTCACAGTGTTCTAAGTAACTTGTATCACTTGTACGATACTTTCCAACTGTATGTCTGTTGTAGCTGACTGGTACTACCACTTGTTATCTTTTAATATAAAGACACTGTATAGATCTCATTTCTAACCATAAGTATTTTAATTGTAGATTGTCACTATCCTTTCATGTATTATACAAATATGGAAAATATTAAATTAGTTATGTTTCTAAGTTATCATGTGCTGATTTCTGTGTTTTTCCTTCTTCTAAAAATTCTATTTCCAGGCACAAGTTCAAAGATTTTCTTAACATCTTTTTTCCAGAAGTCATAATTTTTATCTCCATCATCTAGCTCAATGTCCATGTTTGAGTCCCATACATTTATACCAATCGCACAATTGTTGCATAAATGCTGAGGGGTTCTTTTTTTTAGTGGTTTGCAACTGAATAGTTTGTCCATTGAGAATAGACACCTTTTTGCAGATTTTATCTTGTTCATTTTCACCACGTAACGCCCGCTGTTTACGTCCTTCTTTGTTGCTGAGTGATGTATCACTTTTGGTTCTGATGCTGCAACTCTTCCTTTCCTATATCTTTACTACTTTTTATCTGTATAAATGATGAACTATTGGTTTTGCCATTTAACAACTTTTTAATAACTGTGGAAGTATTACAGGCATTGGGTCTCACCTAATATGTCACCTGCCTATACGTTTTACATGAACCTTTCAAGACTCGCTCGATCTGTTTACAAAGAGATAGCAGAATATTTCTTCCTTTGACATTGTCCAACAACGACCTAGGAAGCTTGACACCCTCGCAGCCCAGGCTCTTCCATGGCTCACGGTAGTTTGCAGCATTCGTTTTATTCCTTACCCACTTGCCACTACGTCAAACTTTCATGGTGATTGTTGGGCAATATCTTCCACGTTATCTTCAACATAAATAAACTTTCTTCCCGCAGTATTTCTGAAAACCAAAAAACAAACTTAAAGAACATAATAATAATAACTGTTCTTACAATTATTCCTATAAGTCTTGGTCGATTTAATGAGGGGTGGGACAGGCCTAAGCCTTGTGACACCACACTTTTATTGCCAGTGATTCTTCCACTTCCTCTTTATTGTTTCTTGTTACTTGCACACACAGTTTTTCCTGATTGATTCTCAGACCCACTTTATCTGCCTCTTATGTAGATTTTTAGTTTGTGTTAGTTCATCTTTCTCCTGTATAATGAAAATGTCATCGGCAGATGCCAACTGTTTCACTTGACATCCTACATTTACACATCTTCCAATTGATGATAGACTATTTTTATGGCCTTTTCCAATACCAAAGTTAAATAGGTTGCAGGAGATGCAGACTCCCTATTTGACATCAGTCTCCACTGTAAAATATTCAGATGCCTTGCCTTCAACCTTCACATTATGTTTATTTTGGTCAGTGCACATTCTAGTAAGCCTGATCAGCTTCATATCTATTCCTGATTCTTCCGTTATCCTTCATATGCGTTCTGTATTACCACTTTCATAGACTTTTTCCTGTAATTGACAACAATAAAAGTACAAAGAATATGAAAATCAAAGGGAAATTCGGTTAATACAACTTTTTGTCTTTCGAGATAGTGGAAATATCATGAAAGCATTTGCTTTTAATGAAATGTCTCAAACTTTGCCTTGTTCACAGGGAAAATATTTAAATCTAATACTGATAAGTGGTAGTTATGTAATGTTGAAACTGAATCCTTTTTTTTCATCAAGACTTTGAAGTGAGTGGCCATTTTTTGCCCAAAGGTAGATTTACCCTCAGGATTAATGCAGTTTTACATTGCAAAACAGCCCATGGCAGTGTTGTGATGACACTAGATGAAACATCAGCACCTTGTCATATTGCACACCAGAACTTTGAATGTGAGGTAATTAGGGACAGTAATTCTTATCAAAAGTTGCAATATAGACACAGAATTAATGAACAAGCAATGATGACGTATTTCATAAACTACTGCAGCAAAATTCTGAATGGGTGTTCTTGATAAGTCATAAGAACAATTTTACACACTTGTGTGAATGGAGGGATTAAGCAGAGTGTTTTACAATTCTTTAAAAATGTCAAGATATTTTTACTTGAGAAAAACTAATATTATTAATAGTAACAGGTAGAAGGCATTTCATATTGCCATATTCCTTCCATCTAATTGCTTATTAACATGAAGAAACATATTTATTCCCTCAGTTGAATGGTTTGAATGATGAAACAGTAATATTAAAATAAAGCTTTTCAGAGCATTTAATTATGTTCATATATATGCACACAGTAAGGTCTTTGCTGCCTTTGTATTGTAAAACCTCAGTCATTTTTCACTTTCAGATATTGTATCTCTTTTGTGAGAGAACACTTGTGCAAATATTATCAAGTTCACCTGTGGCCTTCACAATGTGCCAGAGAAAAAGCAACAAAATAAAATTTAAATGCAAATGAGCAAAATCTGACCTAAGAATCTGTGCAGTGAGAATGTGGTAATATCCTGTGCTAGCAGTGTTACTGCACTTTCATTTGCAAATTGTTCCCTCATAACTTAGCAGTTATATTTCATCAATGCGTCATATGAAATTTGCTGTAGATTTTTAATGTAGTGTCTATGAGAGTTGAACTTTAAGATTTTATAATTGATCCCCTAATGTCACAGAACTTGGTACAGTACAAGAGATAATACTGAGCTTTGACACCAGTATTCGCATAAAATATGAAATCACCAGATATGATAGTTCCTTTCAGTCCTGTGAAATGCAGACTTGACACTCAAATTATATTTATGTTGCCCTGAAGAAGTATTATTACGGTTTTTGAGGAAATAAATAGTAGTGCATCATAGTTTCTTGGTATTTTAACATTAAGTGTGAATACTTGTTTTTCGTACCTCAGCTACTGAATTCTAAATGTGTAGACCTTTGCAGAGAGCGGGCTGCTTGTGTTTTGTATCATGTCACTGCCAATCTTAGTGATAAACACTACTGATTGGCAGCTTACTGCAGTAGCCATTGTTAATTGATGTTTCTCCTTAGCTGACATGTAACTTTGTAGCAAAAGTGTCATTATTGGCAATGTCAATATGCATACAAGATGATTTCATGTTCAATTACATTTAACATGTCAGCATTTGCTACCTCTTTGTGTTGCCTCTGCTTTTTCATATTCTCAGTACAAATCATAGAAACTACATCTCTAGTAGTCATGCTCATTTAACAGCTTTCAAAAATTCAAAAGTTTGAGTTTCAGTTTTTGGACTCTTATTTTGTATTTCCAGTCTCAGTTTAACAGTAAGCTGGCAGGGGTGAGGCTGCCAGTGTTCCACTTTTGGTTTCCTGATAAAAAGAAATCTAAAACTAAATTTTATAATTTGAAAAGTGATGACGTAATTGACATGAAGTGGAAAACATATATTTTTCTGAGTGCTATTGATGGTTTTGAGCACTTCTATTACTTGTAAGTCATGATTTTTAATGCAGAATATAGTAGATAAAATTTTGTACGAAAAGAATATATATGGGAGAAGATACTGATAATTGAAATGCTGTAATGACAAAATGATAGTATTTGTTAAATAGAGACACTGTTGTGCCTTCATTTGGGGACTGAATAAATGGGTTAAATTACAGTTGGTTGCATGGTTAGATCTCTTTTTATGATTTAATGGTCACAGTAGAAATTGTCTAGGAGAGGGATGTGGATTACTAAAAGTTGAGATACAGGTAACATATGGTGACACCAGTGTAACAATAAGCCAGAGTTCTCAAGGATGGAGCATGTTTGGAGTGTTGGGACTCCAGTTTGTCAGAGATGTAGAGTGAGTGGATATGTTCTATTTGTTTGAGGAGGTGGTACAGAATAAGGATGGGAGAATGTTGTCAAATGTGGAAAGCAAGGCAGATACCATGTGTCATTAAAGAATTTTGAGGAAGTGGAGTAATGTGGGAGGAGCAGACATCAATGTAGCATTTGCATAAGTGAGAATGTGCAGAGTGGTCTTGTATTCAGGGATGATGTCTGTGCAATGCAATCTTCATGTTAGAGTAGCTAGTAATTTTGTTTTGGGGGGTTAGTAGATGGTTTTTTTAATCTAGTGTTACATAGTGGTATTTTAGTGTTTCAGTGAGCTGGATTTGATTTTGTAGATTGTTAGGTAAAGGTGTAGTGGATGGGCTGTGTGAGTGTGTTTTATTATAGTTATTACATGGGTTTGTCCAGGGTTGATGGAAATGTGTAATGTGTTACACTCAGCAGGAGGAGTCGAAGAGATTATGGGGAAATTGGAGTATATGATGGATGTCAAAGATGGCAGTGTAATCAGCATATGGAAATGAATAAACTGGAAGGAAGGTTTCTGGGAAAGCCAGGTATGGATGAGAAATAAACTGGTTAGCTGTGGGCATATGCCAAAGTGCATGTACCGTGAGTGTTATCAGTAAGTTATTTTTGTTCTGATATTAGACAAATAATGTGTCTAATATATAAATGAGTTAATATATAAATAATATATTTTGTTTTGAATTAAGACTTTTTTGCTTAACTCGAGCATGTTTTTCATATAACATGTGCTTCTTTGTACAACTCCTCCATATACATATTGCACATCCTACCTGTTCGACTTGAAGATTGGAATGAGGGAAAAAACTACTGTCTGTGTGTTTCTGTATGAATGCTGATTTCTATTATCTGGTCTTCACAGTCCTTGCACAAGATGCATGTTGATGCCAGTTGAATAATTCTGTAGTCTGTTGCAAATGTTGGCTGTCTCAGTAGTGTCTTACAGCAATAATGTCTTCTTCCCTCCAGGGATTTCCATTCAAGTTTATGGAGCACTGCCATGATACTCTTACGTTTATCAAAACAACTGGTAACAGATTTACCAGTGCGCATCTGAATTGCTTCAATTTCTTCCTTTAGTCCAACTTGGTGGGAACCCAACCTTTGATTAGTACTCACTATCTGGTTGCACAAGTGATCTGTATGTGGTCTTCTTTATAGATGAACTACATGTTCATAGAATTCTTCCAATAAACCAAAGTCAAGCATTCACTTCAACTGTCAATGATCTTGCACTAGTTCAGTTTCATGTTGCCTCTATTCTGTCTGACTCGCCCTGTATCCTTCTAGAGTCAGTCAAACACGATAACGTCTTGTACACTATAATGTCATCAGCAGAGAGTTGCAGATTTCTGCATATATATGAGAACAAAAGTTACTAAGTTAATGTAGTGCCATCTTGATGATGATGTAAACGTTGCTGGCGGACTAAAAAATTGCATGCTGCTCCAGCACTCAAAATTGGGACTATTATCTTTTGTGGGAAGTAGTCTGCTGACTGAGCAATCCAACATCTTTCAGGATATGATTTAGAAACTGTGTCCACTGTAAAGTTATTATAGTTGTTTCTTGTGAATGTCAAATGCCTGCTGCTGATAGTGATGATGGTTGGTGATGACTTTTTGAATACCATCTCTTTACATAAACTGGCCTGTTGTTAAGCTCTAGGACCGCCCAGAGTCACCTGAAAATAAACGAATTTTAGGTTTAATGATTCTCTTGCTGTTTGCACAGATTTTTCTACATCAGTAGAGCAGCATATTTGGGCAACATTTTTAAAATTTTCCTGTTCTCTTTTGTGATTTTAAAATATGTGTTTCATGCATTATTGCTTGTTGTGTATTATATTTTCTGCATAGCCACCATGAATAAACACTTTAAAGTACATTTTTCCCATGTGACTGGCATAGAAACAGTGCACATAATGATTTTGCAGGCAACAAAATAATAATAAAAATGAAAAGTTCATAATTACTGTTTTATAAGTAAAAGTCAGCTTACCAACAATTGCATATTGTCCTTGAGTTGTTTCACACAACTGCATACTGTTGTTGAAAAACCAAATAACAATATCATCAAATGTACAAAGTAAGGAAATATCTCTCAAAATGGATCTTGTATTAAGATTTTTGAGGTTACAGTCAACAATGTCAAACACCTTTCAGTCCAAATTGAACATTATTGTGATAATTTTACTACAACTGTATATTGTGCAGTCATGCATGGATACTCATTTCAATGGAATGATCAATCATTGTGTAATGCTTGTGACATGTAGATGTATGTGTCTCAAATTTTTAATAATTCCTTTTATTTGCAGGTAACTGAATGGTAAGAAAGTTAAACTTCTTGGCATATTGACAACTTGTGTTGGACTAGGTTCTAACCTGATTCTTTTATTTCATAGTTTGTCACACACTTTTAATCTGACAGAAAGTTTTAAAACAGTGCTCACTCTGCTGCAGAATGAAAGATGAGTTCTGGAAACCACAAGGTTGCCTGTTATCTATATGGCATTTAGCGATATGAAAGCAATGCTTGTTCAGTCAGTTCATGATGTGCATGTGCATGTGCTGACATTGTGATGCTTCACCTGATTGAAATGTATTCCTGGCATACAAATGAACTTTTGTTTCCATACATGTCTGAATACATTTTGTGTCTCATACACAGTGGGAGCACATTTATATCTGTGAAGGTCTTGAAACATTTACTATTGTTCACAGATTTTTTTTCCTTTGTCTCAGTAATGGAGCTAGTTTTACCCATGTCCTATATGTCCATTGCAACATCTGTTATCACCATGATGTGTTGCAATGGACTCTTTAGACATTACACATTCACCCTTTTTTACTGCTTGGTCCTTGTAGTCCACCCAGTATATTTTGATTATTTCCATTCACAATTTCCTAATGTGACTGAAACCTCTAGAGCCTTAGTATGTGTCATTTCTGCAGAAAATTCTTGATACTTGAGAAGGTTCTTAATTTTATCATTATTCTCAGAATCTATTGTCTGAGTTCAATTACTGTGAGGTCTTACGGATTTGTTCGATCCATTGCCCTCCTATTTTCTTTCCCAGATGTCTCATTACATGTTGTCATAAGAATATGTTTTATGGCTGTTATAAGATGTGAAAGAAAGAAAAGGTTCTTTTCTTCTTCTTTGTACTGATAGTTGGCTCAATCTCTTGTAGAACGCTTTCATTCAGGAGGGTTCTTCAAAGTCCTGTGGCCATATATTTTCATTTACTGTAGTCCCAGTGATTCTGCTTTAGATTTTGAGGAGATAAGCAAGTCTCTTTCTGTTTTTCATTTGGAACAGAGTTCCACAAGCGTAAGTGACTCTTGGAGAGTTAAAGTTCCATTGTGTTGGATCTCTGTATGTAATGACAAACATTTTTTATTATCTGCTGACCAAGTTATTTCTTCATTAATTTATTTATTTTGATTTTGTTGATCTTAATTATCCATTTTACTTGCTCAGTTAGGTTGCCAGTGATAATTAGAACCAGGCATTTAAACTGCAGAAATAGGATAATTTTCTGATCAGTCATGTAGACTTTATTTATACACAGAGTTTCCATGAGCAGAATCTTAATTTTCTAGAATCTTAATTGGAACATCTTCCATACTGAAGGCTAAGAGACCTAGATCATCTTCAAACAGTAGGTAGTTCATTATAGCGTGTTCTTATTGAGGGTTTTGCTCTGATTTAGAATTAGAAGATATTTCCATTTGCCAAACTATGATGATGTGATCAAAAGCCACATTGAAAAGCAGCGGAGATAATCCATCATCTTCTCTCAGACCAGTCTTCATTATAAAGTCTTTTGACTCTTCTCCCTTGAATTTTACTTTGGAATTTGTGCCGGTTAAATTTAGCTTGAGGTGTTTTTTAACTTTCTGATGAAGACCATGTGAGGACATTTTATTTTGTGTGTCCATGAACACTACAATATACTTTTGTAAAATCCGTGAGGCGGATAAGGAGCCATTTACTTCTGTATTTGTAATACTGCAATATTAAGTTCAGTCTGAGACTTTGGCTTAGTAGCTTCTGCATAAAAAAAAATCTTCCTTGCTATTCTCGAAATTCCAGTTCCAGACTATTTTTGGTCCTGTTGTAAATTATGTAGGGGGAAATGTATGTGCAGTTCAGAAGAGTTATTTATAATTATCTTGATTGACCTTTTTCTCCTTATTCAAATTCTAGATTGATTATTCCGAGGCCCAATGTGCCAGAATTTTGTCCCTCTGCCAGATTTTAATTATACACTCCTGGAAATTGAAATAAGAACACCGTGAATTCATTGTCCCAGGAAGGGGAAACTTTATTGACACATTCCTGGGGTCAGATACATCACATGATCACACTGACAGAACCACAGGCACATAGACACAGGCAACAGAGCATGCACAATGTCGGCACTAGTACAGTGTATATCCACCTTTCGCAGCAATGCAGGCTGCTATTCTCCCATGGAGATGATCGTAGAGATGCTGGATGTAGTCCTATGGAATGGCTTGCCATGCCATTTCCACCTGGCGCCTCAGTTGGACCAGCGTTCGTGCTGGACGTGCAGACCGCGTGAGACGACGCTTCATCCAGTCCCAAACATGCTCAATGGGGGACAGATCCGGAGATCTTGCTGGCCAGGGTAGTTGACTTACACCTTCTAGAGCACGTTGGGTGGCACGGGGTACATGCGGACGTGCATTGTCCTGTTGGAACAGCAAGTTCCCTTGCCGGTCTAGGAATGGTAGAACGATGGGTTCAATGACGGTTTGGATGTACCGTGCACTATTCAGTGTCCCCTCGACGATCACCAGTGGTGTACGGCCAGTGTAGGAGATCGCTCCCCACACCATGATGCCGGGTGTTGGCCCTGTGTGCCTCGGTCGTATGCAGTCCTGATTGTGGCGCTCACCTGCACGGCGCCAAACACGCATACGACCATCATTGGCACCAAGGCAGAAGCGACTCTCATCGCTGAAGACGACACGTCTCCATTCGTCCCTCCATTCACGCCTGTCGCGACACCACTGGAGGCGGGCTGCACGATGTTGGGGCGTGAGCGGAAGACGGCCTAACGGTGTGCGGGACCGTAGCCCAGCTTCATGGAGACGGTTGCGAATGGTCCTCGCCGATACCCCAGGAGCAACAGTGTCCCTAATTTGCTGGGAAGTGGCGGTGCGGTCCCCTACGGCACTGCGTAGGATCCTACGGTCTTGGCGTGCATCCGTGCGTCGCTGCGGTCCGGTCCCAGGTCGACGGGCACGTGCACCTTCCGCCGACCACTGGCGACAACATCGATGTACTGTGGAGACCTCACGCCCCACGTGTTGAGCAATTCGGCGGTACGTTCACCCGGCCTCCCGCATGCCCACTATACGCCCTCGCTCAAAGTCCGTCAACTGCACATACGGTTCACGTCCACGCTGTCGCGGCATGCTACCAGTGTTAAAGACTGCGATGGAGCTCCGTATGCCACGGCAAACTGGCTGACACTGACGGCGGCGGTGCACAAATGCTGCGCAGCTAGCGCCATTCGACGGCCAACACCGCGGTTCCTGGTGTGTCCGCTGTGCCGTGCGTGTGATCATTGCTTGTACAGCCCTCTCGCAGTGTCCGGAGCAAGTATGGTGGGTCTGACACACCGGTGTCAATGTGTTCTTTTTTCCATTTCCAGGAGTGTAGTTACGTTTTCCTGCATTTTTCTACATTTATACACAAAAAGATCTTCACTACCTGCCTTGTAATTCTTTAGTCCCATAATTGTGACTTCTAGTTCATTGACTGTTAGGAAATTTATTGATCTGGGTTGATTATAGTTAGTGTGTTCAGTGTTTGCTTGAAATGTTTCCAGTGGGTCAGAATAATATAAAACTTTGTTGAATGCATGTATGGAGCCCTGGGGTTTCTTGTTTACTATTGGCTAACATCCCTGATTTATCTCTCGGCATTAATGTAATGGTGTAGTTTTTGGAGATGCCTACCAGTAGCCTTGTAACTTTTTTTTCCCAAAAATTTATCTTCTCACCTTCCTAGGATGCTTTCGAGAAGTTTACATTTTTTTGTCTAATGATTTGTTTATTTTTCTTTTTTATTAGTACTATATTTGTGTTCTTCTGATCTTTGATCTTGATGACTTATTCAATTATCAGAATCTCCTTGTAGTAGTATAATTCATTCATTCATTCATTCATTCATTCAGGAATCACTTTTCAATGGTACAGTGGAAATGAAAAGATCAAAATTACACATACACACAAAAGATATAAGTATACTTTTACGAGGATAAAATCATTGGTTGGCTGTGGCTTTAAACTGTCCTGGCCTTTAGCTGAAATGATTTAGGAAAACAATAGAAAACCTCTTCCCCCATGAACCATGGACCTTGCCGTTGGTGGGGAGGCTTGCGTGCCTCAGCGATACAGATGGCCGTACCGCAGGTGCAACCACAACGGAGGGGTATCTGTTGAGAGGCCAGACAAACATGTGGTTCCTGAAGAGGAGCAGCAGCCTTTTCAGTAGTTGCAGGGGCAACAGTCTGGATGATTGACTCATCTGGCCTTGTAACATTAACCAAAACGGCCTTGCTGTGCTGGTACTGCGAACGGCTGAAAGCAAGGGGAAACTACAGCCGTAATTTTTCCCGAGGACATGCAGCTTTACTGTATGATTAAATGATGATGGCGTCCTCTTGGGTAAAATATTCCGGAGGTAAAATAGTCCCCCATTCAGATCTCCGGGCGGGGACTACTCAAGAGGACGTCGTTATCAGGAGAAAGAAAACTGGCATTCTACGGATCGGAGCGTGGAATGTCAGATCCCTTAATCGGGCAGGTAGGTTAGAAAATTTAAAAAGGGAAATGGAGAGGTTAAAGTTAGATATAGTGGGAATTAGTGAAGTTCGGTGGCAGGAGGAACAAGACTTTTGGTCAGGTGATTACAGGGTTATAAATACAAAATCAAATAGGGGTAATGCAGGAGTAGGTTTAATAATGAATAAAAAATAGGAGTGCGGGTTAGCTACTACAAACAGCATAGTGAACGCATTATTGTGGCCAAGATAGACACAAAGCTCATGCCTACTACAGTAGTACAAGTTTATATGCCAACTAGCTCTGCAGATGATGAAGAAATTTATGAAATGTATGACGAGATAAAAGAAATTATTCAGGTAGTGAAGGGAGACGAAAATTTAATAGTCATGGGTGACTGGAATTCGTCAGTAGGAAAAGGGAGAGAAGGAAACATAGTAGGTGAATATGGATTGGGGGGAAGAAATGAAAGATGAAGCCGCCTTCTAGAATTTTGCACAGAGCATAACTTAATCATAGCTAACACTTGGTTCAAGAATCATAAAAGAAGGTTGTATACCTGGAAGAATCCTGGAGATACTAATAGGTATCAGATAGATTATATAATGGTAAGACAGAGATTTAGGAACCAGGTTTTAAATTGTAAGACATTTCCAGGGGCAGATGTGGATTCTGACCACAATCTATTGGTTATGAACTGCAGATTGAAACTGAAGAAACTGCAAAAAGGTGGGAATTTAAGGAGATGGGACCTGGATAAACTGAAAGAACCAGAGGTTGTAGAGAGTTTCAGGGAGAGCATAAGGGAACAATTGACAGGAATGGGGGAAAGAAATACAGTAGAAGAAGAATGGGTAGCTCTGAGGGATGAAGTAGTGAAGGCAGCAGAGGATCAAGTAGGTAAAAAGCAAGGGCTAATAGAAATCCTTGGGTAACAGAAGAAATATTGAATTTAATTGATGAAAGGAGAAAATATAAAAATGCAGTAAATGAAGCAGGCCAAAGGGAATACAAACGTCTCAAAAATGAGATCGACAGAAAGTGCAAAATGGCTAAGCAGGGATGGCTAGAGGACAAATGTAAGGATGTAGAGGCTTGTCTCACTAGGGGTAAGATAGATACTGCCTACAGGAAAATTAAAGAGACCTTTGGAGAGAAGAGAACCACTTGTATGAATATCAAGAGCTCAGATGGCAACCCAGTTCTAAGCAAAGAAGGGAAGGCAGAAAGGTGAAAGGAGTGTATAGAGGGTTTATACAAGGGTGATGTACTTGAGGACAGTATTATGGAAGTGGAAGAGGATGTAGATGAAGATGAAATGGGAGATAAGATACTGCGTGAAGAGTTTGACAGAGCACTGAAAGACCTGAGTCGAAACAAGGCCCCGGGAGTAGACAACATTCCATTAGAACTACTGATGGCCTTGGGAGAGCCAGTCATGACAAAACTCTACCATCTGGTGAGCAAGATGTATGAGACTGGCGAAATACCCACAGACTTCAAGAAGAATATAATAATTCCAATACCAAAGAAAGCAGGTGTTGACAGATGTGAAAATTACCGAACTATCAGTTTAATAAGTCACAGCTGCAAAATACTAACGCGAATTCTTTACAGACGAATGGAAAAACTGGTAGAAGCGGACCTCGGAGAAGATCAGTTTGGATTCCGTAGAAATGTTGGAACACGTGAGGCAATACTAACCTTACGACTTATCTTAGAAGAAAGATTAAGAAAAGGCAAACCTACATTTCTAGCATTTGTAGACTTAGAGAAAGCTTTTGACAACGTTAACTGGAATACTCTCTTTCAAATTCTGAAGGTAGCAGGGGTAAAATACAGGGAGCGAAAGGCTATTTACAATTTGTACAGAAACCAGATGGCAGTTATAAGAGTCGAGGGGTATGAAAGGGAAGCAGTGGTTGGGAAAGGAGTGAGACAGGGTTGTAGCCTCTCCCCGATGTTATTCAATCTGTATATTGAGCAAGCAGTAAAGGAAACAAAAGAAAAATTCGGAATAGGTATTAAAATTCATGGAGAAGAAGTAAAAACTTTGAGGTTCGCCGATGACATTGTAATTCTGTCAGAGACAGCAAAGGACTTGGAAGAGCAGTTGAACGGAATTGACAGTGTCTTGAAAGGAGGATATAAGATGAACATCAACAAAAGCAAAACGAGGATAATGGAATGTAGCCAAATTAAATCGGGTGATGCTGAGGGGATTAGATTAGGAAATGAGACACTTAAAGTAGTAAAGGAGTTTTGCTATTTAGGGAGTAAAATAACTGATGATGGTCGAAGTAGAGAGGATATAAAATGTAGACTGGCAATGGCAAGGAAATCGTTTCTGAAGAAGAGAAATTTGTTAACATCGAGTATAGATTTAAGTGTCAGGAAGTCGTTTCTGAAAGTATTTGTATGGAGTGTAGCCATGTATGGAAGTGAAACATAGACGATAACCAGTTTGGACAAGAAGAGAATAGAAGCTTTCGAAATGTGGTGTTACAGAAGAATGCTCAAGATAAGGTGGGTAGATCACGTAACTAATGAGGAGGTATTGAATAGGATTGGGGAGAAGAGAAGTTTGTGGCATAACTTGACTAGAAGAAGGGATCGGTTGGTAGGACATGTTTTGAGGCATCAAGGGATCACAAATTTAGCATTGGAGGGCAGCGTGGAGGGTAAAAATCGTAGATGGAGACCAAGAGATCAATACACTAAGCAGATTCGGAAGGATGTAGGTTGCAGTAGGTACTGGGAGATGAAGAAGCTTGCACAGGATAGAGTAGCATGGAGAGCTGCATCAAACCAGTCTCAGGACTGAAGACCACAACATAGAAAACCTAAATCAGTGTATTCAGACTGGGCTAATTCCATTCTCTGGAATATGAGTGCAGTGTCCTAAGTGCTGCAGTGCCTCATTCTGTTGGACCCTGTTGTACAGTGTTCTTTGATTTACACACAATTTACTCCAGATAATTTTTGTTTTTGCATGTCATAGCTGCAGACACTGAGGAAACCCACTAATGGTTCCTAGACAATGAACCTATCACTGTGTCCCTTGCACTAACTCCAATTTGTTCAGTTAACTAACTCCAGACCCCTAAAGATGTTGCTACAATCCATATGCATCTCCGTGTCCTCCCTCCAGTCCACCTGGAAAACCGAGTCAGCATTCCACCATGCTGAGTGGGCTGTTGAAACAGGAGAATGAGAAGACATTAATATCATGCACTATAAACCATAGCACAAGATTTTCTTGTAAAAGCATTGTAAAGTAACAAGGTGTTGTAGTTTTCCCCTTTCACAATTAACCACTACTATGAACCTCTAAGTAGTCCCTAATTATGTGGTGTGCAGTATTTACAAAGAACGATTTAGATCCATACTTCAAAAGATGTTTTTTACTAATAGTTTTCATCTCATTGGACAGTTTGCTGTACAGTTTTATTCCCTGGTAGATGTAAGATCTTGTGCTACGGTTTATAGTGCATGATATTAATGTCTTCTCATTCTCCTGTGTTCAACAGTCCACTCAGCATGGTGGAATGCTGACTCGGTTTTCCAGGTGGACTGGAGGGAGGACACAAAGATGCATATGGATAGTTGGATGATTCTATTAGTGAAATACTATGAATGTAACAGATTGGTAGGTGTCCTTGCTTGGTGCAGTAAGGGTACCCAATGTTTTAAATAGTTCCTTTATAATAAGCCCAACTACAGCTGCTAGTTATGATTCTTATGACAATTTTTTACATTTTAAAAGTTATGCCCATATATTGTGTATTCATTTCCCATAAAAGAATCCCATACCCATAATATGAGTATACATAGGATTAATGTTACCACAAGACATTGGCTGTTACAAACTGATGATAGAATCCTAAGAATAAAACATGCTGATGACATTCATTTTTCCAATTGCTCATTCCATAGTGACTGGCAATCAGTATTCATTCCTAAATAACTTTGTTTGTTACATAATCTGTAGATTTACGAGTATTAACTATCCTCAGTCAGAGTTGGTTTTCTTCTGTATGCTGAAGTTCATACATTTTTGGTCCACTGTTAATTTTTCACGTAGTGCCCATTCTTAAAGCTCATTGAGGGTTTCACTGGCCTTCTCCAAAGATATTTTGATGTGTTATAAGTGACCATGATATTACTGTCATTAGCAAAGGGAACTTTTTCTTCATGTATTATACTATCAGGAAAGTAATTGTTATGTAGTATCCCAATACACTACCCTGAGGAACTCCAGTGTTCTCATGTCCAACAATTGTTTTAGTAAAAAAATTATCAGCCAATGTCTATACTCTCTCTACCCTTTACACTCTGTCTCAATGTAAGACTGAACTCACTCATGTGCCATTTCTCTTACACCTAGTGCATCTAGCTTGTTAAGTAGTATTTTATAGTCAATTATGTCAAAAGCCTAGAACAAGTCTGAGAACTCCTTGTCAGGAGTTTCAAGTACTACTTTTGTGAACTCTGTAAAGGGCATCCTTCCCTTTGATAACTAAACCATGGTTCGTTAAAAATCTTGTATATGTTGATGTACCTTGTTTATCTATCACTCACAATTAATTCACCTTTTAAGGATGCAGTTAGTAATGGTCTGTGATTTAAAATAGTGGTTATATTCCTTTAGTAAAGGGTATACTTGTGCATGAATTAGGAATTCCTGGAATATACTGCGCTTTAGGAACATTGTGCAGCAGCTTCTCTGTAATACCAGAGGAATAGTTGTTTACAAAATCTGCCGTTTCCTGCGGATTTTGTATTATCCCACCCCAATTTTTCTTTATATTGTTATACTTAACTTCCAGATTTTCCTGTTTGCTGTTTTATGATGGCCCACACTACTTTGTTTTTATTTTCTGCATAATGTATTAATCTCAAAGGTTAATTTAAACATTGTGCAGAATTTAGAGAATCTACATCTACATAGTTAGCGAATGTGCTTCATCCTATTTTTGATTTGCCAATAGCCTAGAAAAAGTATGTATTTTATGTTCCATGGAGACCTTTTGCAGATCAGCAATTTTTGTGTTTTACCATGCCTATCTTTAGCTCTAGTATCTTATCATAGTGATCGGAAAGGACAGATCTCTTATAAATACTGTACACTTTTCATGTTTGATATCCATAAATATGTGATCAAAAACTAATGATGAAATTTACATAGTTAGCGAATGTGCTTCATCCTATTTTTGATTTGCCAATAGCCTAGAAAAAGTATGTATTTTATGTTCCATGGAGACCTTTTGCAGATCAGCAATTTTTGTGTTTTACCATGCCTATCTTTAGCTCTAGTATCTTATCATAGTGATCGGAAAGGACAGATCTCTTATAAATACTGTACACTTTTCATGTTTGATATCCATAAATATGTGATCAAAAACTAATGATGAAATTTTTGTTACTCCAGTAAAAAGTGTTCACCATTTGTGCCCTGCCAAAGTGCTCAAATGTATAGGAAGTTATTACTAATTTTGTTCTCAACATCTGTGTTTAATATTATTTATGCCTTCACATGTTAGTCTGGGGGGCTGAGGCTCTCTCAAAGATTTCAGTTGATTTGTTGAAGAAAGTGTCCACATTACCACTAGCAGTACATGCACACAATGATTAACTTTTTATGGATTTCTAGCTTTCTTTATTCAGTTTATTCCATTTCAAAATGTTTATTTACATTATTTGTTATCAAATCTTCTGCAACTTTAAAATGCTGTGTTTTTCATATTTTTTCTGTACTGATTTATCTTATTGATTTCCATGTCTAATAGCATTCTGGAATATTCCAGGAGGCAGCCTCGTAAAGACATGCACTAGACAGTACGCGGTAAGTTTATCTTTATTCACTGAATGTTTGTTTATGAAAAGTACTCTTTTTTTATTGTCTCACAGAACACTTCACGCAACATATTGAGTGGAAACGACAACCAACATACTGAGGGTTTATGTACTTTATTGTTGTAGCTATAGGCAATCATATTAGAAGGCATTATCAGTCATAATACATTTATGTATGGTGATCCAAGTTGTATTTGTACGTGTTTCTGGTCCTGTATATGTACACAGGGAGAATGACTTATTTTTGTGCCATTATTTTTTTCCCTCAATGTCAGCATAAAATAAAATTCGGGAAATACAACACCTTATGACTACATCCTTCACTGTCTGCCATATGAAATAAGTGTTTCGCTAAGCATAGAATTCTAATGAAATAAATTTGTGAAATTTTTCCTTCTGTCAAGCACTGTGTATTGTGGAAAGCAGGGATTATATTTGTTACTGTGATTGTTTTGTTAAACTCTTGATCAAGTAAGAGTAATCGAAAATCTGTGATAATTTGTGCATCAGTCAGACTAACAGAAATTTGAAACTAAGGCTCTTGATGGCTTTCACCCCTTTAAATTACAGAAATGGAATAAATTGGCAGTAGCCTCATATTTACCTGGATTTTAGTGCACCATGAACAGTATCGAAAGAGATCTCTAGGTTCTTAAAGTACAACATAAATATTGTATTCTGAACTCCTTGAAAACTTTTAAATTTTAAATGTACAATATTACACAAAAAACAAAAGGCTTTTGACACAGTGCTGTCCCAAAGATTTCTATCAAAGAAACCCTGTACTGTTCATCTACAAGGCCCAGAGAGCAGTAGATACCCGTGCCGGGCTGATGACATGCTCCTTGACTTCCAGAGGGCATTTGACACTCTTCCACACTCTCAGTTAGTGAAGAAACTAAGAATGTACAAAATATCAGACCAACTGTGTGATTGGATTGAAGAGTTTCTAGCAAACAGAACATAGCATGTCATTCTCAATGAAGAGAAGTCAGATTGCCAGAAAAATTGTACCATATTGCAGGAATACATGTAGAGGATCAATGCTTTGTGCAGGGATTGGCAGCTGATCCATAACATAAGCACATGTAATGTTTTGCGCATAAATAGGCAGAAAGGCCCATTATTATAGAATTACCTGATTGCATAACGGTCACTAACAGCAGCCACAGCCATGAAATATCTAAGAATGTGCATATGGAGCAATTTAAATTGGAATTACTGTATAAGAACAATCACAGAAAAGGCAGATGCCAGACAGATCCAGTGGAAAAATCCTCGGGAAATGTAGTGCACCACAAATGAGGTAACTCAGAAAACCTTCATTCGATCAGTAGTTGAATATTTCCTCATCACTCTGTTATGTACACCAGATAGAACTGATAGAGAAAATAGAGAAGCCTCTCAAAGATGAGCAGCATATTTTGTTACACATTCATTTAGTAAATGTGAAATCATCACAAAGATGCCCAGCCAAGTCTAATGGCAGGTATTGCAATAGAGGCTTTCTGTATCGTGGTGTGGTTTACTGTTAAAATTCCAAGACCATACATTCCTAGAAGAGTCAGCAAATGTATTGCTTCTTCTTACTTGTATCTTATGAAAATACCATGAAGATAAGATTTCAGTGCACTTGGAGGCTTACCAACTGCCTTCCTTACTATAACTCATTCATAAGTAGAGGGGGAGGGGGGGGGGGGGAAGAAACGTACAGTGGTACACAAAGTACCCTCCACCACACATCATAAGGTGGCATGTGCAATATGGATCTAGACATACAAGTACTTTGTTTCTCATTTCTAATTTGTATATAATCTTCATCTGTTTCCTTTAAAAGCTTCATTTCTATTATATCACAATGGGATACCTACAAGTATAATATTCTAGCAAATTAATTAAAGGTTAGCCAGACTATACCTACACCATTTCCTGTCTCCAGTAGTTGTCTAGGTTTTTGTCTTCTACAAAAATGAATGGGAAAATAAAGTGCTTTTTATTTATGAAAACATTACAAAACTGACTGCTAGCTGAAGTTCCACTATAAACTCTGCCACAAGAATTTAGTTCTCATAAGAATAGTGGTGTAGAACAGAAGTATTTTATGTGAACAGGTTTATTCCTGTATCTTCACTTTCATAATCATAGTAGTTGTGTGTTTACATTCCATTAGATAGTTAAACCCCAGTTGCTATATGTTCATAACCATGCATAACTTTTCTTTGGTCTAGAAAATCTATGATGGAATGTAATAGGCAGATTGGCTTTTTCCACTAACCCTCTCCTCCCCACCTCTCCCCTGCCCCCACCTAACCTCCTGACTGCACAAAGCTGCCCTACCATCTCCACCTTGACCCTGCATGCTCCCCAGTAGCATTTCACTATCCCCCACAGCTACCCTACTACCCCTCTCCCTCCCCACCCCAGCCTCTTCCTTACCCCTAGCCACTCGCCACTCCATCATGTACTGGTGATGCTGCTTGCAGTGTGGCTTCAGTTGCCTGAGACTCCAGTCATATGTGTGTGAACTGCATTTACGCACGCGTGCCATTCTGTGTGTGTGTGTGTGTGTGTGTGTGTGTGTGTGTGTGTGTGTGTGTGTGTGTGTGTGTGTGTTTGATGAAGGCCATATTGGCTGAAAACTTTATTTGTGGCAGTCTTTTTGTTGTGCCTATCTGTGACTCATATCTCAACTATATTGTTACTTCTCTTTTCTTTATTTATTCAAAGAGCAGAGGCAAAACATATTATCATCTGATGTCTTTTTCTGTTTACTATGGAAGAACATGATTCTTTACATCATTGTGAAGTTATTGCAAATGCCATGAATTAACATCTCTATTCAACACCTCTCTATTACTGATATAATCACAATGCATGAGTCCATACACCCTTGTAATTTTCCTTCACACCATTTAGCCTAGCCTTGTCTGAATTGTATAATATATGATTGTTGGATTTTGTACCTTCACTGAAATTAAAACCACAATTGGAGCACACTTCCTGTGGCGTTTTGTTGCATGGGATACACTTTCCCAGTCAAGCTTATGATGCTGTGGATTGCTGCAGCGAGCTTCTTTGTAGATAATAATTTCTGAATATTTTCTAGGTTTTCATTGCAGATAAGAGGATGATATAGGACTGTTGTGTTGCAGATGAGTTATGTTGCATGTTGTAGATGTTATCTGTGCACTCTTCGAGTCTCTGGAAATAATTATCTGTGCAGGGGACCTGTTGTAAGTTGTGCGAAGCATGAGGTAAATTCACCTGAAAATTCTGGGTAAACATGACTGACAGTCTGACAGACTCAGAAGACTTATTTCAGCTACTTCATTCAATTTTGTGCATTAATAGTACTTATGCTGATATCACATACAGAAGAATGATGTATAGTTTTTGGCGTTGTATGGTACATAAACCAGGAATTGAAATGCATTGTGTGAAGAGAGACTGTATTTCCAATTTTTTTGCAAACTATTCACTATAAGGATTTTGCAAAACAGAAGGTTTTGGCACTTTTGTGAAAGCATCAGTTTTGATCCAAAAAGTCATCCCAATCTCAAACAGAATAATATTTGATGGGATTTACCAGGGGGGAAAAAAGTTTACAAATTTCTGTGTGTCTGGCCGAGATACTGCCATGGGTGAAAGCCTACTTGTTCACAAGGAGCTCCTTGGTACAATTTATGCTACTGGAAAGGGCGTGATTTTGACAGTTTGTACTTCTTCTCAACTTGCAGAATTTTTAGTCAAAAAATCAACAGATATTTGGGATACTCTGAAGTTGACAAGAAAGGATATGCCATACCATCTTATAAACAAAATGATCAGCAAAGCAGAAAAGGATGGATGCAGAAGAGGAAAACTGCTTACAGTGAAATGAAGGAAATGGCAGAAGAATATTTTGGTTCTATCACTTGTCCACAACAGTGGCCTATGAAAGATTAGAAGGAGAGGAAAAAATTATCAAGGAACCTGCAACATTTGTTGATTACAAGCACACAATGGAAAGAGCAGATCAGTCTCATCAGCAGGTGTGAATAAATCTGAAATCATGAAAGTGAAGCAAAAATATTACAAAAATATTTTTTCCTTTGGTTGAACTGTTCATCTGGAAATTGTTGTGGTAGATAATTTGAAGGGAGCAAGAGAAATATGAAATTCTTGATTAGTGTCATGGAAGAATCTGTAACAAAATACAAGCTCTCCAACTTCTGGGCATCCTGTATGCATTGTATATCCTGTATGCATTGTGCTATCAGTGCAGTGCAGAAAATAATTTGCCAGTGAAGAAATCGAACTCAAAGGGACAGTACAATGCCTGCTGTCATAAAAGAAAACCTGGTTGGGAACATGTAAGAGAGAAACACTGTATTACTGTAAAGATTCTGAAGTATCTATGTGTGTAAGAACTTACTTCAGGAAATGTTGCACAGCAAAAGACCTATAAACAATACATGCTTGTAAAATAATACAAATAAAATAAAATTACACCAAATGAACTGAAATTTAAACAAGGGGAAATATATTTCTTACAATATTAAGAGTAGACCAGTTATATGATTTTTATTTAATTTGTCAAGTTTTCATTCATTTTCTGATATGGAATAAGTGCATGTTTTATTAACATTTCATTGCGTTTGGGTGATCACAGAGATATGATTCCCATATTTTTAAACAACAAGAAACATTTGTTTTCAGTAATTGGTACATTGTCCTAAAGTTTTAAGTTTTATGTACGAGTCCATGCTGAAAAGTAATGGCTACAAATTTTTTATTCTGTTCTCAGGTCAGTGATACTTTAATATTCAGAAATAGTTTTAAATACTCAGAACATGCCTGTGAAGTGAATAAATCTTCATATCTGTTGTTGTTGTTGTTGTGGTCTTCAGTCCTGAGACTGGTTTGATGCAGCTCTCCATGCTACTCTATCCTGTGCAAGCTTCTTCATCTCCCAGTACCTACTGCAACCTACATCATTCTGAATCTGCTTAGTGTATTCATCTCTTGGTCTCCCTCTACGATTTTTACCCTTCACGCTGCCCTCCAATGCTAAATTTGTGATCCCTTGATGCCTCAAAACATGTCCTACCAACCGATCCCTTCTTCTAGTCAAGTTGTGCCACAAACTTCTTTTCTCCCCAACCTATTCAATACCTCCTCATTAGTTACGTGATCTACCCACCTTATCTTCAGCATTCTTCTGTAGCACGACATTTCGAAAGCTTCTATTCTCTTCTTGTCCAAACTATTTATCATCCATGTTTCACTTCCATACATGGCTACACTCCATACAAATACTTTCAGAAACTTCATATCTATATTGTAATAAATTGAACTAATGTTTTACATGGTATAGTTCGAATCCATCTCCTTCTGCAACAAACCAAAGAATGTACCATTGTCCCAACGAGTGTATTTTTGTGTGGCACAACACTTTATTTCAGCATGACAATGCTAGACCACACATGAGTGCTGTGACAGCTACAGTAATCTGACACCTGGGCTTCACTGTCATTGAAAATCTTCCGTAGAGTCCAAACTTGGCCCCATCTGATTTTTATCTGTTTCCAAAACTTAAAGAACACTTTCAAGAACTTAACTTTGATAGTGATGAAGTGGCAGCTCTATCAAAAAGTCACATATTCTAGTGATGATACTGGCAAACTGGTGCCTCATTGGGAGAAATGCGTTCATTGGCTGAGTGACTATGTTGGGAAGTAAATATTTAGACATGAAGAATGAAGATGTTGAATTTTAATAAAGTTTGTTTTATTTAAAAAGCTGTAAGAGTTGTCACATGGAAAATTCAGAAATTTCAGTATGCCATGATACTTTCCTAGATAACTTTTATTTTCTATTTGAATCCTGAGGCAGTTTTATGTGCCCACATTTTATTATCATACATCATGTCATTAAAGATGAGCTGGAACACCTATTTCACCTCATCACCATCACTGAAACCACATTGTCACTAGTAACAATAAATTTCAGATAGTTGTCCACTGTTACATAATCCCAAAAGAACTTGTGTTGAGATTCAATTTATGATAATATGTGGTCTGTTATGAGCATTGATGGGGCAGATCTTGCACTCACCTTTATCCTTTTTTTTTTTAGTCATAACATTTGGAACAGTGCTTCAAGAAACCTCAGTTCAGTGAGCTAATACTCAGACTTCAATGCATGATTTGTTCATCCTTCTCTCCCCATTTATATCTGTACTGTGCTAGCTGCCTTACAGTATGTGGCAGTGGTTACATGAGGTAGCACTCTGTTTTTGCCCCTTTCTTGTTCAATTCAAGATTGATGCATGTCAAGAACAATTGCAAGTATATCATAGTGTTAGCTCCAGTTTCTCTGATATTCTCATTGTGATCATGTTTTGAGATGTATGTGAGACAAAGTTCTATATACCTGAGTCTTCCTGAAATGTACCTTCTTAAAATTTCAATAACAAACCTCCCCATGACACAGAAACCATCTGTTCTAGTCTTCACAACTAGAGTCTGTTGAACAACTCTGAAATGCTTTTTGAAAGTGCATCCTTTTTTTCTACAAAATACTACAAAGAAACGTATTTATCTCAGTGACAATTTTTTATACAAAAATGAAAATGTGTTGTTTCCACAGCACATCTTTTTTATTTGATAATTACTTACTTCCACTTGTCTTAGTATGAAACATACCTTGCATTGCTTCATGCTGCGCAAATCTTACATGTGCTCTCAGGCCATTTTGCATTTCTGTAGCTGGAATCAGTTTCAGAAAAGTCTTCTACTGAGTGTTTTTATGGATGAACTATTTTGAGTGAAAGTTGATTTATCCATGTCTCCTTTGTTTACCAAAGCCACTACCAATTCAATGTTGAATTCACACAGGATGTTTGCTAATAATCCTTGATCTTTTATGTGAAACTTAAGACTTAACACATATCATCATGAAAATGTGAAGAAACCTTTCATCCACCATTTAGTTTGCTTTCATTCGAAAGATAGTAGCCCATTGGCTGTTCACTGTTGTCCATACCAACCTCATTTCTATTATAATTCAAAATGCAGCCAGGTGTCATCTTCTCTATCATTCCTAATTTTGTTCTGACATTGACAGTGGACGCAGTCTATTTTTGTTTTGTCATGAGTGGATTACATCCCAAATGTAATTCCCTTCCGGAAACTTTTTTTGAAGTGATAGTTGATCTTTTTCAGTTGATGAGCAACTAGATTATTAGCTAGCCATTTTCTATTTTTCAGTTGTGTACCCACTACTTTAGTTTTCTTTTTCCATAAATGATGAAGTAGATCAGGGAAAGTGTTAAAACAATTCCTGTATAAAGTATGACTTTTACCATAGAAACTCTTACAGTGCCTGTTTACTACATGCGAAATGCTGTTTGTAGTGTCTTCTTGATTGCCAAAATAAACATCACATTTAAAACTGTATCCACTGTGTCACAACATAAAGAATTGTGTGCCATATTCATTAGGCTTATTTTTCAGGATTGTAGACCTTGAAACTGTCTACCACAAAAAAGGCAAAATCCTATAGTGAGATTGTCAGCTAGTTTCTATGCTCTTTCATTTTTTGTCTTAGATCTCAAACAATGGAAAATCCAAGATGGAATGTAATAATATCTGAGAAGGAAAGTTGCTACTCACCATATAGGAGTGTGGTTTCAGTTGCACATAACACTCACTCTCACTTTCTCCTCATCTGCAACCAATGCCTGTACATTTGTACATATTACTAAACTGCGCGTACATAATGCTCAGTATTGCAAATTGTGCTGTGATACTTTTAAACTAGAAATTTACTTGCACATGGATCATATGTTCTGATAGTGTAACAAGAAATACAATAAATTTTATTTTTAACTGCCACTTTAAGATTACATAAAAAATGAAGCTTCTTGTAGTACAGGTCTCACAACATGCTATATGGAATTTTATCTGTCCTGTTCACTATAATTTATTTGAGAAAGATAACATGAAAGGTAATAGCATGTAACATAATTTAAATTTTCCCAGATTAATTTCCTAGAATTACCTTACAAATTCTGATCAGAAGTGCAGTAGTTTTTATATCATGAACATCGTTTTCCTACTTAAACATCTGGTGCTACTGATGTCATTAGTTACTGTAGCTTATTGTACCATACATATTTGTTTTAATGGGGAATCCTGTAGTGATACTTGGCATTTGAGAAGGAAGGAATGTAAATGTTTACATACTGACCACGGGCATAGGCTCTCAAGGCCTTATCTTCCCTTTGTATCACTTTTTCTTGTGGCAGCTTCTAATATTTATTACACAAATGTTCTGACGCTTGGAGATGATTGCTACATAGGTCATTCAGTCACTTTGCTCATACTCCCCAACCATCTGCAGCACCATCACCTCAACACTGTGGTTCTCTACGCCACACTGCCTCCAAGTGGGTCCTTGAACCTCTGTGCAGGCAAAGGACAATCACCGCGTATACTCACTATGAACCGTTGCACTCCCATTAACCAGATAACAATTCCAAATTGTACTGAATATTTAGTATCCGTAGTGATAAACCTCCACATGATTATTTTTGAATGTAACTAAATACTTGCCCATCATAATCTTTAACACACCTATCTGGGCAATCCTTCTCACCTTGAAAGCATGTGATATCTTGTTGAAAATGTAGTCACAGCTTCAAGAGAATGACAAAATGTTTTATTGGCCACTATCCATTAGGGGAAGTTAATTAACTGACAATTTGACATTGTCTTTTTGCATTAGTAATACCACCCAAACTCTGTACACTTTCAAATTACCTACGTCCCAAAGTCAGCTTCTATTTCAGACTAGAAGGGGTTAGCTCTGGTTCTGGTTGCTGACAGGCCACACTTTGATGGACAGTGTCTCTGGTAAGCAATATGATGCAGGAGAAAAATGTTGTGTGTGAGGCCATAGAAAGTGTGCAGAACGTGAGTTGAAACTCCCTGCCTCCAACTTGACAGCATGCAGCTCTCCTTCCCAATCATCTATTTTTTGGACTTTGCTGCAACTTAAATTTGCCATGATAGTCCCTCCTGGCATTTGGTCAGAACAATCCTGCCACATTCTCCTTTCTCAGACCCCACTGATTGGTACACTTCACATGAATGCCAAAATATCAGATACGAAGATTTGTGAAAACAGAATAGAAAAGTCACTATTATCACTTGAACAGTGGGAAGGCATCTGGACTGGATGAGACACATGTGAGATTCTGTGTATTTGAGATGTAGTTTATCGTAGGACACAGGAGCTTCAAAAGGTACATAACTATTGGAAAAAAGTGCATGTCATTGCAGTTTTCAAGAAGGGTCATCATACACATGTTGATATGTATAGAATCACATTACTGATGTCATTTAGTTGCAGTATTGTGGTACATGTTACATGTTTAAGTACTATGACGTTTTTGTTGAACAAAAATTTCCTCCATAAAAACCAATAAGGGTTCTGCTAAATGAGAGCTTATGAAACTCGGCTTTATGTTTGTCTGTAAGATTTGACATTGATGCACAGGATGACTTGAGGAAGGCATCTGATCAGTTCTGCACTACCATTTAGTGAATAAAATAAAAGCTTACTTAGTATTGGGAGAGATTTATCACAAATCACATATTGTCATGAGTACCAAAAGGAATTGTGATATGACTATTACTATATACAGTTTATATAAATGATGTAGTAGATAATGTTAGAGGCTCTATGAGGCTGTTCACATGGAACGTAATTGCCTATAAGGATGTAGCACTGTCACAGGAATGTATCGAATTCTAGGAAGATCCACAGAGCACAGATGATTGGCATAGGGACTGTCAGTTGACATTAAACATAATAAATGCAATGTATTGCACATAAATAGGTGAAAAAATCAACTAGTGTATGATTACACTACTGGCAACAAATTTATGTGAACAGTATCTATGGTAAAATACTCAGGAGTCATCAACAAGAGCAATCTTAAGTGAAAAGACTACATAAAACATATTGTAGGCAAAGCAGATGCGAGGCTGATATTCATTGCAAGAATCTTAGGGAAATGTTACTCATCCATGAAAGAAGTTTCTTAAGAAACAGTTTTTGAAAAATTCACAAGGACTGCCGTAAGTCCAGGATCCCTACCAGTTGGGTTAATGCTTTGAAGGTCACTAATATAGCTCCTGCGGCACACTGATTATACTCCAAAAAAAAATTAGCAATGTAGGGTTATGTCAGCAACTTCTCAGTTTTGTAAACATATTCCAACATTTGTCTTACTCTTCTGTCTGACTGCGGTCTGTTATAACCTTTAACCACCAATAAATTGCGTGGATATACAAACGTAGAAACAATAGCTGGTTACATGCTACCAACTCCGTATCTGTCACTCGACTGCCATGCCGTGACATGCGGCCGTTGCCGTTCGTAGCTAGGTGGTGCTCCCGCGCTCAGCCGAGTTGCGGAGCGCCTCTATCGCCGTTTGCGCATACTGACGTGACGGCACTGTTAAATGTCGTGGCACTGTCACAACACTTTTCCCCCCTTGAAAAAAAAACCCACTCACTTCCTTGGGGACATGGACAGTGCGGAGACATCCATGGCCTCTTGGGAGGCCCCGAGAAGATCCCGCAGAGACGCGGGAGTATGGTCGAAAATGTCCAGGACGGAAGCTCATGCATGGAACGTGCCTCCTGGACGAGATGATGGGTGAAAACTCTGGAGCAGCATCCATAGGTGTCGTGGACCTGGGGGTGTGCTCCAGATGGGTCCCGGAGAAGGCGGCGTCGCAACTGGGGCTGGTTCCGGCGTATTCGGAAGTGGTAGCGACGTCAGCTGCAGCAACACACACGGGAGATCGGCAGCAGTGACTGGACTGACTTCTCGGGCTGGTGGAGGCGAAGGAAGGGGCGGTGGCACCGGCGTGGCCACCACTCGTGGGCGCATCTCGTCGTAATGGCGAACAACCATGCCGTCAGCCGTATGTATTTCACAAAGCCGGCGGCCGCAAAGAGCCTTGACCACCCCTGGAATCCATTTAGGGCGAGATCCATACCCTCGTGCCCACACGTTGGCGCCCACCGAGTATTTTCCCACACTAGGGGACACAGTACAAGGCCTGACAGGGTGGAGCAGGTGCAGTAGAGTGTGCGGTTGGCGGCCATGCAAGAGTTCAGCAGGGCTGCGATCACCCAGAGGCGTGAAGGGATAAGGACTCAGAAAATGCAACAGAGTGTCATCTGTGGAAAAATCCCTAAGGAATTTTTTCATCTGGCTTTTGAAAGTGCGGACAAGGTGCTCAACCTCCCCATTCGATTGCGGATGGAAGGGCGGTGCTGTCACATGATGAATCCCATGTCCAGTACAAAAATTACGGAAGGCCTGTGAAGAGAACTGAGGGCCATTGTCCATGACGATCGTGGATGGAAGACCTTCTAGCGCAAAGATTTTGGACAAAGCCAGCATTGTCGCTGCAGTGGTGGGCGACGGACATCGAACAAGAAATGGAAACTTCGAGAAGGCGTCAATCAACAGTAGCCAATAAGTGCCGAGGAAGGGACCGGCAAAGTCAGCGTGCACCCGTTCCCATGGCTGTGCCGGGTCAGGCCACGAAGAGGGCATTGTACGGGGTGCAGCCAGTTGTTGAGCACACTGACCACACACAGCGACCATGTGAGCAATGTCCGAATCAATACCGGGCCAATAAATGTGCCTGCGGGCCAGGGACTTAGTCCGAGAAATCCCCCAATGGCCTTCATGCAACAGTTTGAGGACATCTTTGTGAAGAGAGGCTGGCACCACGACCCGTGGAGATGCGCCATCCGTGGCCAGAAGAAAAACACCCTCACAAACACACAGACGAAGGCGCAAGGCATGGTAGTTACGAAGGGGACCCGATGCCCGGCCCTTGGTCGTGTCCGGCCAACCCTGTTGAACAAAACTGATCACCTGACGCAGGACCGGGTCCCGTGCAGTAGCCGACGCTTCCCGCGAACCTGTAAGTGGAACACCCTCGACCGCACGACGTTCTTCCTCATCAATGTGGAAACAGAGTAGTTCATCTCGATCGAAAACTGGGTCGGGGCCCATCGGCAAACGCGACAATGCGTCAGCGTTGGCGTGCTGGGCCGTGGGGCGATAGTGAATCTCATAGTGAAAACGAGACAAGTATAAGGCCCAACGTTGCAGGCGGTGAGCTCCCTTATCCGGAAGCGACGCTGATGGGCTGAACAGAGAGACCAGCGGCTTATGGTCGGTGATAAGGTGAAACTTAGAACCATACAAAAAATTGCTGAACTTTTTTAGAGCATAAATAATAGCGAGCGCCTCCTTTTCGATTTGAGAGTAACGCCGTTGCGCATCGTTGAGGGTCTTGGAAGCATAGGCAATGGGGCGTTCCGACCCATCCTCATACCGATGGGTGAGAACAGCCCCTAGGCCATACTGTGACACATCAGTCGCCAGAACCAAGTGCTGACCCGGACGGAATGTGGCAAGAGAAGGCGCCGACTGCAAATGAGCCGTCAGGCGGACAAAAGCCTGCTCACACTCGTCGGATCAACAGAAAGGAACGTTTTTGCATAACAGCTGATGCAGAGGATGAGCTACCGCCGCCGCAGATGGAATGAATTTGGGATAATAAGCAATTTTGCCTAGAAACGCCTGAAGTTCTTTGACCGTAGACGGCCAGGGTAGAGAGGTAATGGCCGCAACATGCTGACATAGAGGACGTATACCGTCACGGGACAAGTGGAAACCAAGATGCACAATGGAGGGTTGAAAGAACTGTGACTTGTCCAGATTGCATTTCAACCCAGCCGAACGCAGAACCCGAAACAGTGAACGCAAATTGCGAAGGTGCTCCTCAGTGGAGGCCCCCATGACAACAATGTCATCCAGATAGTTGATGCAGCCGGGAACAGAAGCCATGAGCTGTTCCAAAACCGCTGGAAAATGGCTGGCGCGCTAGCGACGGCAAATGGTAACCGCTGGTACTGATACAACCCACAAGGAGTGTTGATGACGAGAAATTCCTTGGAAGACGCATCCAACGGCAACTGATGGTACGCCTCCGATAAGTCAAGTTTGGAAAAGAACTGGCCCCCAGCGAGCTTGGTAAATAACTCCTCAGGACGGGGAAGAGGATAAGTGTCAATGAGGCTCTGAGCGTTGACAGTGGCTTTAAAATCACCACAAAATCGCAGACTCCCGTTTGGTTTAGAAACCACCACGATTGGCGATGCCCATTCGCTGGAGGTAACAGGAAGGAGAATCCTTGAAGCTGTTAACCTGTCTATCTCAGCCTTGACAGGTGCACGCAACGCCACCGGAATAGGGCGTGCCCGGAAAAACTTAGGGCGAGCTGTAGGTTTAAGAGTAATGTGGGCTTCAAAATCCTTGGCCCGACCCAGACCAGCAGAGAACACGGACGAGAATTCAGAACACAATCCATCCAGTTGTTGATACGGAATATCCTCAGATATGAGGTGCACATCATCATCAATGGAGAACCCGAACAACTGGAAAGCATCATAACCGAACAGGTTTTCAGTGCCCGCATGATCCACCACATAAAACGTGAGGGGCCTAACAACAGACTTGTAGGCAGTGGAAGCATCAAACCGGCCAACGATAGGAATTTTCTGCTTATTATAAGTTCTCAGATTTCGCGTAACTGGAGACAAGGGAGGGGAGCCAAACTCCAAATACGTGCGAGAATTAATGAGAGTTACTGCAGAGCCAGTGTCCACTTGCATGTGAATGTCTTTATCCAGAACACGAACAGTAACAAACAACTTATTTGTCTGAGAAAGCACACAGTTAACATCCATGTCCGATGCCTCGTCCTCATCGACAGAAACTTTAGGCGACTGACACACAGAAGCAATGTGGCCTTTTTTCCTACATGAATTACATGTGGCCCAACGTTTTGGACACGCGGCCCTGTCATGATGTACGAAACAATGTGGACAAGAAGGAAGTGCGGAGCGAACCTGCTTCTGTGGTTGCTGTTTTCACTGTGAGTGTGGCAGCCCAACGCGACGTTGTTGACGCGAGTGAACCGCCGCCACATCGTCGTTCCCCTGTGAAACAGGCAAATTGTCCGTGTCGAAAGTTGTCTGTACAGCGCCTACATCACACTAGATGTCTATTTGCACACCAGCAGCGGGAGACACTTCAAAAGATTGAGCGATGCTTAGAACTTCCGACAATGACAGGTTTGGCAGTTGTAAGGCACGTTGCTGAACTTCTTTATCAGAAGCAAGCCGTAGAATAGCATACCTAACCATTGAAGCAGCGTAAGACTCATGATGAGTGTCCGTGAC
This sequence comes from Schistocerca nitens, assembly GCF_023898315.1. Taxonomy (NCBI): domain Eukaryota; kingdom Metazoa; phylum Arthropoda; class Insecta; order Orthoptera; family Acrididae; genus Schistocerca; species Schistocerca nitens. Next base: position 16,144,150 of record NC_064624.1, on the reverse strand, counting down.
AAACTGACATTTCCTACTCAGACCCTGTAGTTCCGCCGCCCTAGCCCAGTAAGATTGATGGGGCTGTTTACGACACCGGTAGAACGCCACGCGGGCGGCCACGACGTGGGTGTTGTTTCGGTAATAGAAAGACAATAAGTCACATTTCGTGGAAGGACAGAGAGGCAGGTTCCCGCAGAGGGGCTAACTGAGATAGCAGCTGATAGATCCGTGGGGAAATCCAAGATAGAAATAACGACTTACACATAGGAGCGTCGACAACACCGAAAGCCAAGAAGTGTTGCCGCAAACGCTTCTCATAATCCTCCCAGTCTTCAGCGGCCTCGTCGTAAGGAGGGAATGGAGGCGGAGAAGAGGAAGACAGACGATGAGTAAGCGACGTCGACAACGCCTGAATAGCAGCCGTCAGCTGTGTTTGTTGTTGAATGAGTGCTTGCATAAGCTGTTCCATGTCTGCCCCGACACGAACACACAAATCCACAACGCAGTAAAAAAAATATCCGACCTCATCGCCAAAAAGTGTTATAACCTTTAATCACCAATAAATTGCGTGGATATACAAACGTAGAAACAATAGCTGGTTACATGCTACCCACTCCGTATCTGTCACTCGACTGCCATGGCGTGACATGTGGCCGGCGCCGTTCGTAGCTAGGTGGCGCTCCCGCGCTCAGCCGAGTTGCGTAGCGCCTCTATCGCCGTTTGCGCATACTGACGTGGCGGCACTGTTAAATGTCGTGGCACTGTCACAACACAGTCGTGTGTGTGTGTGTGTGTGTGTGTGTGTGTGTGTGTGTGTGTGTGGGTGTGGGTGGGTGGGTGGGTGCATGCGCACATGTGTGAACATGTGTCTATTGTTAACAAAGGCCTTAATGGCTGAAAGCTTTAATTGTGAGAGTCTTTTTGTTGTGCCTACCTGTGACTCAGCATCTCTGCTATATGAAAAATAGAAATTTGCACACCAGAAGTCAGCCAATTTCGATTTTCTAACAAGGCACATACATGAAATCATATGAAAGAACTTGTGCAGTGTTCATGGTTTGACAGTATTCCAGTAAGGCATTGATTGAGGGCTCAACTTCCGTGTTTCAGGTAGATTATAAATTGTTGTTCAAGTGTAGCAATATATCTTCCATTTTGCCGTATTTAGCAGTTCCTCGCCCAAAAAAGTGAAATATTGAAACACTGAATAGTTCAGTTAATTTTAAGTTTGAATGCTGAATGCTGCACGATTCTTCAAAAAGCCGAAGCTGTGAAGTGGTGGTGTTCTCATCTCTCAACTGCCCAGTTGAACGAGGCAAACTGACAGGTTCAGACAAAGGGATATCTTATAGAAGATTGGCATCAGCAGCAGCTTCACCTTGATGGCTCACTGACACTTCATCATCAAAAGTGCCTTTCCCATCTGTAAAGGAAATCATAAATATTAGCTTCCTGCCATACAGTAGTCAGTATGTATGCTTACTGAAAAAAAATGCAGTGAAACAGACAGCTTTCGATCACTGCTTTCCAAATTAGAAATTTGTTCATTAAGCTCTGAACCATTAGTCTTCAACAATATCTCTCTCTCGTCACATAAGCCCACATTTAAAATAAATACAAAGCATGTAGCAGACAACAATGACAGCTCTTTGAGTTGTGTGTGATCATGTGAGGTATGATAGAACACACAGTATTGTCCGCATTCCTTTCTTCTTAATACAAGTGATTGGTGCTGTTTCCCCCCCCCCCCTCTGTACAAGCATTATAAAGTACATTTGTACAGACAGGAGAGTAAGACAAATGTTGGAATATGTTTACAAAACTGAGAAGTGGCTGACATAGGCCCCACATTACTCTTTTTTTTGTGTATAATGAGTGTGCCATTTACTGCAACAAAACACAATGCACACACAAGCACTAGCCAACAGGAAACTTGTCAGAAGCTTTAGCTTGAAGGCTTCATAACAACAAACTGCTTCCAACAAGCATGAAGTCACAACTGTTTATATTAGGTTTGTTTGAGTGGTTGCCAGCGGGTTCATGCACATGCACAGTTGAGTTGCGTATGAGCTAGTACCTTTTCCCACTTGTAACTGCTTGAATAATTTTTCTGCCATGCCGAAACTGCCAGATTCTTGCCTGCGTAGGACAGTCTGAGTTGGAGTGAGGAAGAGGGTGGTCTCGGTGTGACCCATGTTTACGTTTAGTCAATTTGCTGTTTCTTGTTCGTTTACAGCTTTCACAGCAAATGAAAACAAAATGAATTTCTGTGTCCAGGAGCAATGAAGTTGATTAAAATACATTCACATAATTAAGGAAGGCTAAAATATTTTATTGATTTCAGCTTTCTGGTTTAATTTTATTTCCACATTTTCGTCCATCCAGCAGTAATCAGTCACCTTGCAGAACAATGAAGTTATTTTTGTTGGTTTGCTAAAGAAATTTTGCTTTTATTTATCTTTTTTTGCAGAGCCAGTCAATTTATTTGAAATGAAGTGTTTAATTCCAAACTACTGGCTACTTTCAATTGTTCGCTGAATTTCAATTGCATGTTTTCCTCTTCTGGCACGTATGCATTATGCAATAATAAAGAACCAAACATGAGATAATACAGTATTAGTACGCCAAAAAAATTTGAATCCCGAAAACCATACTGAAAAGCTTAATACCAGGTTAGGGCCTTCTTCATCGTGAAGCTGGACATATGCATATGCACTTTAAGCCGTATTATGCATTTTAGTATGGTTTATGAAATTCCGAAGCTCTTGAAGCACCTTCTGTTTTCCTGTTTCTTTTATGACGTACTTAAGACCTGTTAATGCTATATATGTACATGCATACGGGCTTCTTATATCATTGTAGCTGCGCATGTGCAGCACCTTTTGTTTTCTGGCACTCTGGCAACTGCTGAAACAAACCTATTTCTAACAGATCGTGGGAAAATATTATGAATGTTGGTCTGAAAAATGTTACTTTTAAAGTAAACTTCCTTTTAAAAATGGATTATGTTACCTGTGAGATGGGGGATGAATTTCTGAAAACAAAGCGTTTGACTTTCATTTAAAACTTAACAATTTCCGGACCAGCCTCTTAGAAGAATTTCATGCCCATATGATGAGGCAGTTATGTCATTTAAAATTTTACTAGCATATTTGTGTGATGTATCTTAAAGTATAACACACACAAAAAACCAATATTATATGTAAAAGCTTAGCTTTTATTGTAGCTTATTAATCTTCAAGATCAATATAATATGTGAAAGTTTAACTCCTCTTAAAGCTACACTAAGTTTATTAATTTAAACCATAACTTTTTTCTATTGTTTGCACTACTCAACAGTGATGTTGCTATTGGATGGTTTCATCACATGTCCTACACTCTAAATATCTGCTGTCATCGGCTAATGAGATCACTTGACATGAACTAAGATTGGTTTACAAAAGCACATCACAATCTCCCGATTTCAATGCTTTGATAACTAACGAGCTGTGTTAGGTGGAATTCGAATTTATACTTTCGTAATATGAAAATATTTAGTATACATGTTGCTGCACATCACAGATCTTTCCAAAAAGTGCTTCTTTTTCTGGATTTCCTTTTCTAAAGTGCAGGGAAGACATTCTACACTGGTGTAAAAACCTTAACCATTCAAAGGATTGCTAAGTTCACAGTTCTGAGGGAAAGTATACTGTCAGTTAACATGGAAAAAGTGTATGTTCACCTGGGAAAAACTGTATTTTTAACAGGGAAATCCAGGAATTTTTTTCCGTTGTCCATGTATACACTCTGATACATGACATCAATGGCATCAGCCCGTTTAAGTAGGAGAACAATGTTAATGGTTTAAAAATAACTACATTTCTGATCAAAATTTGTAAGATAATATTAGGAAATTAGTAAAAAAATTGAAATTATTTTACATGATATTAGCATTCATGTCTCAAGTTAATTGTGCTGAATAAAAAATAAAAAAAAAACTAAACTCCTCCTGAACAGGCAATGAAGGCCCAATGGTACCGACTGGCCACTGTGTCATCCTCAGTCCACAGTCATCACTGGATACGAATATGAGGGGCATGTGGTCAGCACACCACTATCCCGGCCGTATGTCAGTTTCCGAGACCAGAGCCACTATTTCTCAGTCAAGTAGCTCCTCAGTTTGCCTCACAGGGGCTGAGTGCATGCTGTTTGCCAACAGTGCTCGGCATACCGGATGGTCACCCATCCAAGTGCTAGCCCAGCCCAACAGTGCTTAACTTTGGTGATCTGACGGGAACCAGTGTTACCACTGTGGCAAGGCCATTGGTGGATTATGCTGAATAGGACAGATAAAATTCCATGTAGTGTGATGTGAGACATGTACTATGAGAAGCTTCATTTTTGACATAATCTTAAAGTTGGGGTTAAAAATAAAAGGTATTTTATGTCTTCTCCAGAATTAGGACATATGATCTATGTGCAAGTAAATTTCTAACATAGAAACAATAGCACAGCATTAGTTGCAAAACTCAGCATTGTGTAAATGCCATTTAATAATATGTACAACTGCACAGGCAGTTGACTGAGTAGGAGAAAAAGTGAGAGAGAGCATTATGTACAAGTGTATGCAACAGCTTGGACATCTTACTGTCAGGTAGTGATCCATATTGTAATGGTACACATGGATATACAATGAACAAACTGAATAAAGAATAAATGAGAAAAGACAGCAAATATTGTACCTGACTGGATTGAGAACAATAACAGATCAAGATTCTTTAACGTCAGATGTGTAATCCTCAAAGACATCAAAGTGCTTGTAACAGAAAAAACGGATAAAATGTGATGATAGTATGGTATGTTTCCAATTGAACCTGGGTTACAGATCAGTTGTTGCAATTTTTAGAGCATAATTTATAATTATCCACAGTGAAGTTAGGATGCCCTTTTCAGATTCTGATATCTTTATGCCCTCTAGTATGTTTTAGTACAAAGCGTCTGGGAAGACCATTGAGAATAGGTACACAAACATCAAGAACTTCAGACCATATATTAATTTCTAGTTTCGAAGCAAGCACATGTAATTTTGTTGTTGTTTTAGCTAACATATCTAGCTTTTGTAGATGTTGGTTTGAATTCCCCTTATGATACAACATTTGTACCATAGGGTGGGGGCTGAGTAAAGAGAATGTGTCAGAGTAGTTTGGACTCAGTATATTCAACAAATGGAACATGAGTGACACACTCATGCGATGGCGAACTTCCCACCAAATTCCAGGAGGGCCCACCACAGCCAATGTCATATGTATCAGAGTCTAAAAAATAGGACAGGAGTGGGAAGGAGAAGTGCATGCCATCAAATCGGGGCTGGGAGTAGAGTGTGCATTGCTCCTGCAGTTCATGCTCTCCTCACATCCCCAGCACCATACGTGACACTTCTGTGTATCCTGTTGATTGCCACAGGTGCCACTCATTGAAACACGGCCTGTCAGTGATCCTAACTCAAACAAACTGTGTCTAGCCTAAAATACTGGCTGGCTTTGGCATTTAGGTTGTGGGAAATTGTACAGTGTCTGGACACTAATATTGAATGTGAAAAAAATTTTCAGATTGGCAATAAATTCCTCCCTGTAACTTATGCTAATGGATAAAGATGACCAGCCCAAATGTCCGAAAGGGGAACCTCTATTACAACTTCTCATGAAGAAGCGGTCTTGGAGGACCAAAATCAATATTTTGGCTTTCTTCCTTTTTTGCTTCCTGTAATGATGTGGCCACTGAGCATCTGAATAGATGATTTTGATCTGCTTACTGACTTTGTCAGACCAAAAGTCTATTTCTTATAGTCAGATTGACTGTCACAATTTTACCTTCAAAGTCATTGAGCGCTTCTTGCATTGCTCTCCATATGCTAATTTTCACGTCATAGAAATTGTGTTCAGCTATGCTTTGCCATTGCTTAAATTGGTGATGTTTACTAATCAGATACTCTGATATTTTTATCCTGTTACTGCAGCTAAGTAAAAATATTTTCCTAGCATTCTAAACATTTCTTGAACACTTGTAGTCAGTGATACTATCATAGTCTTGTGGTAGGTAGTGCCCTCCTGTATTAACTGGTTCTAAAATTCAAATCTGTTTCTTTCTAACAAGGGAACCTCCCCATCGCACCCTTCTCAGATTTAGTTATAAGTTGGTACAGTGGATAGGCCTTGAAAAACTGAACACAGATCAGTCGAGAAAACAGGAAGAAGTTGTGTGGAACTATGAAAAAAATAAGCAAAATATACAGACTGAGTAGCCCATGAGGAAGATAGGCAACATCAAGGCTATAGCCAGCTCAGCAGTGCCGTGGTCCCGTGGTTAGTGTGAGCAGCTGCGGAACGAGAGGTCCTTGGTTCAAGTATTCCCTCGAGTGAAAAGTTTAATTTTTTTATTTTCACACAATTATTATCTGTCCGTCCGTCCGATGCGAGGTAACTGCACTGTAGTATGGGGACGCTACACCTAAACAAACATTTAAACACACGACGTCAGTCGACTACAGTGACAGAGCACAGGAAAAACTGTGCAACTGTGAAACTGTTGGTTGCAGTTTCTGTGGAAAACTCTTTATGTTTTCATCACTTTTTTGGGAGTGATTATAACATCCACAAGATAACCTAAATCGGGCAAGGTAGAAGAATCTTTATAGCCATTCGCCAAGTGTACAAGTTAGGTGGGTCGACAACATATTCCTGTCATGTGATGCACATGCCGTCACCAGTGTCGTATAGAATATATCAGACGTGTTTTCCTGTGGAGGAATCGGTTGACCTATGACCTTGCGATCAAATGTTTTCGGTTCCCATTGGAGAGGCATGTCCATTCGTCTACTAATCGCACGTTTTTGCGGTGCGGTTGCAAAACACAAACACTAAACTTATTACAGTGAACAGAGATGTCAATGAACGAACGGACAGATCATAACTTTGCGAAAATAAAGAAAGTAAACTTTTCTCTCGAGGGAAGACTTGAACCAAGGACCTCTCGCTACGCAGCTGCTCACGCTAACCACGGGACCACGGCGCTCCTGAGTTTACATGCTCCTTGATGTTGCCTATCTTGCGCATGGGCTACTCAGTTTGTATATTTTGCTTATTTTTTTATAGTTCCACACAACTTCTTCCTGTTTTCTCGATTGATCTGTGTTCAGTTTTTCAAGGCCTGTCCACTGTGCCAACATATAACTATATCTGAGGGGGGTGCGATGGGGAGGTTCCCTTGTAAGATGTCTAAGTCGTTGCCCTCAACCTTCCGCCCCCCCAAGGGGCCTCACAACTCATTTGCGAGTACATCCTTTGCTACCATGGGCTCCAGCCTTCGCAGCATTACTTCCTTCCCCCTTTGCATGGTGCAAGCTTGTACTTCCACAGTCCCTTTCCATCTCTGGCTCTCCATCGGATGGTTTTCTTGGTGCAGACCCTTCTTGCACATTGCTTGTAATTTTGGACTTGAGTTTCCACTTCCAGCGTTTTATGCAACTTTTCATTAAGTAAATACATGGTCCCCATTGTTGGGTTCTACCTGTCAGCAACTTTCGAAATTCTCTAGAAGTTTGATTAATGCAGGGAAGGTCATCCAATGTGGTGTGTGTTGCACCTATGTCCCTTTCTATCTTTTCACCCTTTCCTTTACTTAAATAATACTCCCAAAACTTAGCACATTACCCATACTGTGGTGGGGTGGTTTAAATACCTTCATGGTGGTAGCCACACTGGGATCACAGTATTGGTGCCTGAGCTGAAAACTCCTGATGTATGCCAAGGAGTGTGTTCCCATCATGACTGGGGCATGGGGACTCCCAACAACAGATTACTGGCCAGGTAGTTGTTGCTGAGGCTGGGTGGCACCATGGTGGATGAGGCGCAAATGAAGCAGGTGAAGTTTTCTCCTGCTGGTGGTTATATGACCCCAGTACTCTCTATGGAAAGCAAGTCCTTGTTTAATGCAGATAGATGTGACCCTAAAATGTTCCCATCCCTGGCTGCACTGTAGGTGTATGTGTTAAGTTGGGTGACTTATTGGTGACTGTCACTCCACATAATAGTCCAAATATGGTTCAGGTCATCATTTTTCACTGAGACCATCTCTTGCAATCTGATGATGAGCTATGCACTGACTTAGAGCTGTGGGGTTTACACTTTCTGTTGTATACATAGGGGCCCAAAGGACAATAGGGTTGCTACCAGTCCCTTCAGGTTGGCCTTTGAGAGCATTTCATTGCCTGCAAATGTCAAGGTAATGGTATACCAATGCAATATGAAACCATCTGTTCCACCCCTCCCCCCATGTGATGTTTTAAGTGTTAGAAATTGGAGAATGTCTTCATGTTGCAATCCTAGCTTCATCTGTAGAGACTGTGGATGACCATTCCATGTGAATGCTCCTTGTGCCCTTCCCCCATCTATGATAACTGTTGAAAGAACCATTTTCCCAGCTTGCCAGATTGCACCATTTTTCAGAAAGAGAAGAAAATTTGAGAACATAAGACTCTGGATGAATGAACTTATCAAGAGACCAAGAAGTGTGACTGACAGCAGCCAACATGTACAACAGTGTCATATGCTACAGCTAAGATGACATTGTCCCCTTTGGAAATGATCCTTACACCACACATAGTGGGTTCTCAGAGCTGTTCGACCATGCCTGCCCTCCTGATGGTTGGGGGCTCTCCTCTTGCTGCTTCCCCCACACCTACGTTGGAATCATTGGCTTCCCACCGACCAGGGACATTGGTCCCCACCTCCCAGCCAGAGACAAATCACCTTCCTGTGGCTTCTCTCGCCAGGAAGTAGTCCCTTAGGACATTTCCTTCCAAGGCTTCTGCTAGTCAACAACTGGACATCAGCCAATGGCTGAAGGAGCCACAGGCTGCTGGTTACACGGCTTCACGATCATCATCATCATCATCATCATCATCATCATCATTGCCTGAAACTGATCAGAGAAGCTCTCTGTCATCCAAATCCTCTAAGCAGAGAAAAGATAAGGAGTCCTCCAAGAAGAAGGAGTTTCTATTGGTCCCCCACGCCATCAGATGCTGCCTGTTCCACTCCTGGAACTGAAGCAGAGATTATGATGGCCGCTGATGCCCTGGCTTGCACCTCATAATGGAACCCAGAATCTGTGTGTGTTGCTGCCATAATCCCTCACCAGTGGCAGCGGTGACCCTAGGGCATAACCTGCTGTCTTGATCCCTTCATGGCCTCACAGTACATCGACAACATTACTCTGTAGTGGAATTGTAGCAGGTTTTTTTTTCCACCATCTGACTGAGCTACATCTTTTAAGCAGTTCCTGCTGTTTCTGCATTTGAAAGCGAGAATGCTGGAAACAATATGTGTCAACCATCGGACCATGTATCTCTCCTTCATAGGGTTGAGCAAATATCAGACATTTCTACAGATACCAGACACCTACAGGAGTACTTGGTATTACCTTGAATGGTGCTGTCTTCACTTACCAAGACCCAGTCACCAAACGTTTTGCTCTTCATTGTGCTTGGACCTCTGCCCCTGAGAATTATCAGCCTGCCTTTCATGGCATAAGACAACAGGTGGAGCGAAAGCAATATCTTTTACTACATGCCACCTGGAGCCATTCAGTGCATGGGAATTAATCAGTGTCGGAGCCCACTGCTGCGATACATTCCCGGGGCTGGACCGCCTTCACAACCAAATAAACAAGCACCTATCAGTGAATTGTCAGCATCATATCCTTTCATCCTTAACTGCATCTGGAATGAGGGCAAGTTCCCATTACAGCAGCTGTGTTGTCTTCTTGAGTCTCAGTCTTCTGGATCTATCCATGGTGGTTTGTGCCAAGGCCATTCCACTAATGATAACATGGTTTACCTGGTATCTGACATCTGAACAACTTTTGCCCAATGTTGACACCTTATAGTTGCCTTCTTTGACCTGCAAAGGCTTGTGACACCACATCCATTGCTGTTGTACACAAGTGGTGTCTCTGGTGTCTGCTCCCAATTTTCTTGTGGCTCCTTCTTGTTGAACAGTACTTTCCAGGTTCGAGTTGGTGCTTCCCACAGTTCCCACCATATCCAAGAGAATAGGGTTCTACAGTCCTCTGCACTGAGTGTCCCTCTCTTTCTAGTGGCCATCAGTGGTCTAGCAGTAGCTGTGGGGTCCTAAGTATCACTGACAACTTTTGCTTCTATTATTGATCCTTTATTGTGGGTACCCCTGAATGTCGACGGAAAGGGAGCATATGAAAGCTGCAGTCATGAGCTGTCACCCATGGTTTTAGATTTTCAGCCGTCAAGACTCTTTAATTTCCCTGTCTCTGATGTTAGGGAGACAGTGCCTCAGCAACTGACTTAGTTTTACATCTTATTCATGAAGAGTTCTTTTACCTCTCTCTTTAAGGGAGGGCCGCTTAACCTTTCCAGCCCATTTGAGGGGTTGACAGAACACACTGTTGCCTCTTCTGCCAAGATTGGGCTGCAGCTTTCTGGGCTTCGTGGTCCACTCTGACCTTCATTCTTCCTGCTCTTATACTCTCCCTCCCCCCTCTCGCATGGTCTGTTCAACTTGTTCATTCTATATCTATATGTGCTTCTCCCACCCTGCCAATGTTGCTAGTCTTTCTTAGACAATTTTTGAGTGGGGTATCTCTGTTAAGTGGTAGAAGGTGGGGGATGTATGTCCCCTCATTTTGGGGGCTTCGGGCTGTTTCCTAGATGGGACACCTTGCATGCCTTTCTTCTGATGTGTCCCCCTTCTACTGTTTTGTCATGTATCTAGCCTTCGTTGACCTTTGGTAGAACTTGGGGTTTTCTGCCCCTGGGTTTTGAGCGGTAGGTCATCTCTGATGTACAGCCATGTAGCCCTTTGTGTTCCAGGAAAAGGGACTGATGACCTAGTAGTCTGGTGCCTTTAATCAACCAACCAACCAATTGTTGCCCTCATGAGTGAGTTCAGTAACAATGTGCTCAAAGTAATTTTTGGGCATGACATTCAGCATGATCTCTCACAACACCCTAGTGTCTGGCACCAATTTTGACCACAACTCTCCCATACTACAGTTGGCAAATTGAAATCTCACCCTTATTATTACTGCATGGTCTAGAAACTGTACTGTATTGTGGAAGTTTTCTCTGCTAACACATCACCTGACACAGATTTCTATAAATGCATCTGATTATACTGTTTAACCTACCTATGATGCCTAACTTCACCAACATTATTTCACATTCAGAATCTGTAATAACCTCACTAGATAGTCAATTCTTTGCAGGAGTAAATATACCTCCTCCATTGATGTCTAAACTACTCTAGTGATATAAATTCTGATACGAATTCAGTATTTGAATGATATTTACTTGTGGTTTCAACTGATTTTCTTGCATTATAATCTTGAAGAAGTGATACTAATTGTGGGACAACTCCATGGATGCTCACATTAACCTTTAATGTTTCCAATTTGTCTTCCATTTTAATATGACTGACAATAAACTCTCCACTCGACTTTTATAAAATATTTTTGATATTCTTGTGTAGCTCTCCATCCAGTTCAGTTAACTTGGAATGGATTTCATGAATTTCAATAGGTTTGATACCTTTTGTGTTCAAAAACAAAATAAGTATCTAAACTTTACACCTGGTGGCTGTATCAAGTCTGACCTCCATTAAGAGAGCTGCTGATCTAAGATAGCATCTCAGTTTGTGAGAGGGAGGGGGGTACAAATATGATAGTGTGATCAACAGTTTGACCTCAGTGTTAGGGCGACCTTTCTGTCAGTGTTATGCACACACAATTCCAAGCCAGCCATTTGCACAATCATGCATCACTGTAGGATGTGGAACTATCTGGAGGAAGCATTGTCTCCTGCTCAAGCTCTTACAGTGCTATACAGGGGGTGGACAAAAATAGGGAAACATCACAAACACAACACGTTACCATCCATAATATGTTGTAGGAAAACTATTGGCATTCAAAGCAACTTCGAGTCATCTCGAAATGGCTAAATACATGTCCTGAATGGCTTTCCAGAGATTCTTACACCATTCTTCCTGCAAAATAATTACAATTTCGGGTGATGATGATGTTGGTGGATAGCGATCACACATCTTTCTCTCCAAAGTAGATCACAAAGGTTTGATAATAGTGAGATATGGTGTCTGTGGTGGCTAGGGCAGACGCGAGAGTTCATTCTCATCATCACAAAAACAGTCTAGGGCAATGAAAGCTGTGTGAATAGGAGCCCTGTCTTCTTGGAACACAGTATCACCACTGGAAGTTGAACATTGTATCAGGGGATGGATACGATTAGCCGAAATGGTCACATAATGCTTGGCAGTAATGTGACCTTGCAGAGTAACCATGTTGCCCATGGAATACTGTAATATGGCTGATAAAATCATCACAGAGTTTTCAGAACCATTATATTTTTTCGCGTCTATTATTTGAATTTTTTTTCCACTTTTATTTTTTTATTTTGTATTTTGAAAACACGTTTATTTCATTTAATTATCCTGTGAAGTTATACTTGTTTCTTTTGTCGGTAACTGGAAAATAATTATATATTTAAGATTACCCAAAAATTATTCTTAGGAGTATTTAGTTGTATGTTTTCTATAAAATACATTTAGGTTTTGACTATTTTTTTTCTTTGTAAATGACTTCTCAAAACTGCTATAATATTACCATACAAACTATTTAGACCAATGAGATGTGCTGTCTTTCTTTTCAAAAGTCTCCATTCTGGGTACGGGGATGGATGTGGGAAGCCATAACTATGCCTTACTTCCAGATTTAATGATGTAAAGTTTTATATTGTGAAATGGGCATTGTAAAATCGGATGGTATCAAGGAAGTCAGAGTTTGTGTTACATTGGTGAGACTAGTGAATCTTAAGAATTTTTAATTGGAAAATAATCATTTTTGACCATTGTAATGTATTGTGTACCATATTATTGTCCAAACTGAATTCAAGAATATACTATGATCATCCAATGTTAACAGGTTAATGTGATCATCCAATGTTGACAGGTTAATGCTCTTTTCATAAACATACCAAGACTAGGACCTCTGAAGGAATCAACCTCCAAATTTTACAGGACAGTGGGCTGAACCAACAATTTCTATGAGAAATCAAGGTGAGTGTATTTTATTGACTGGCAGTTACCACTACAATCAACTTAGTATCAATGCATCTACAATTCCATTTTCCTGCTTTAAACATTGTACATTTTTATGTTAGTTGACGCTGACAGAAATTTTGAAACTTGATTATTTAATTATCATCATGGTTATTGAACTGAGGTAACAGGGTTGTTAGACAGTATAAATCTTCAATACAGTGCCTCTTGAAACACCAAATACATCGGTCACCTCGGTTGTGGAAGCACTCATCATACAAGCACCAACAATGTGCCCATGTTTGAGTTCACATAGTTCCTATATGATGCACTCTCAGTTACAAAGAACATCGTTTAGACCACAACTGTAACTTACAGGGTATTGAGGACATTGCACAGGTGTCATTCTTGGTCAAATAGAACAGTGCAACCTGCAGGCTGGGCTAGTATTGGCATGTGTGTTCAAGCATGCATATATAGGGAAACATTCCACGTGGGAAAAATATATCTAAAAACAAAGATGATGTGACTTACCAAACGAAAGTGCTGGCATGTTGATAGACATACAAACAAACACAAACATACACACAAAATTCAAGCTTTCTCAACCAACAGTTGCTTCATCAGGAAAGTGGGAAGGAGAGGGAAAGAGGAAAGGATGTGGGTTTTAAGGGAGAGGGTAATGAGTCATTCCAATCCCGGGAGCGGAACGACTTACCTTAGGGGGGGAAAAGGACAGGTATACACTCGGGTGCGTGCGCGCACACACACACACACACACACACACACACACACACACACACACACACATATCCATCCAATTATACAATTTATACAATCCCTGTATCTGTTTGTGGTCTAGTGGTAAACAACATGCAGTGTAGATGCAAAGTTGCAAGTTCGAGTCCATTTATTCCGTCACTTTTTTTTTTCTCACCTTTTTGGCAGTGTGATAAAGGTATCAGTTTGATGGAACCACAAAGAAATTTGCTTCATCTTCTACCCCAACAGGGATAGTAACACCTTCCACGAAAGAGCTTCACCACTGCAGTCATAGTCATCCATAACCAGCTACCCCACCACTTGCCACTTGATACTGGCTACTATTGGATCAGGTGAATATGGCATGGTGAATCTTGAGCATTTGTGCTTTCACATTGGTAAGAATCAAATTGTTTCTTATTGTGGTTTGAGGTTCCATAAAAAATAACCAAATGCACAGTGCATACGTTACTGCTTGTGTATTTATCAATTGTCATTTTCTTTTGAAGTTTTAGTAGTTCTCTTGCAGTTATGAATTGTATTTTTCATACTTGAATCTTATTAACATTTTTGTACATTATAAAATAAGAGTTGCAAATGGATAAAGGTGTAAATTTGTGAGATTTGTTTGCTTTGGGTTTAATAAAGGAGTGAAGGCATGTGTGTCATGTAAGAGGTGGGTGCTACAGGACAAATAATGTCTTTAAAGAGTTTACTAGTTTCAAGAAAGATCGTTTGGCATGAATCATTTTCCACATACAAAAAGTCTCAATAATTAACATATGTGAAAAATTGCTACCTTTTAACTTTCACATAACATTTGCATTTAATAGGCAACATTCAGCCATTGAGTGTATGAGTATTGTATATTTTAATTCAAAGCAACAAAAATCAAAGGGATGACTATTACTGCCTTTTCTGTTTGAATGCCATCATTTTTCTCATTGACCATTCCTATGCACTACTGTTATTGGTGAGGAATTATGTTAACATAGAGGCAACATAACTCCTTGCCTCTACGTTAACTTCTTAAGAGGAAATTAATGACTGAGCTCTAACAAAAGACATCTCCTTGAGCAAAGGGCAGTGTGAACAGATAATGTTTTCCATCTGGTGGTACAAGAAGGTTGCTGTGCACTATATACTTCTCCCAAGGATTTGTCCATTGATACTAGATATGGGATCTTCCTACCATGACATAGTAGTGTGCCAGATAGGCTAACAGTGCAAACTGTTCTTTGCAAATTGTTTCATTTGGAGGGTACATTGACCAATTTATAAAGAAGACATTAGTAATTTTCCCATTTCTTCCACATCTTGATAAGTGAGAAGTTTGCTTAATTCATATCTCATTTCTTCTCTGTTAGCCACAGACTCTAACACATATTCAATGAACAGTGAATTTTGGAATGGCTAGTGGGAATATCAAAACTTCATTCAAAAACACTTTCAAAATAAAGGGTTAACACTTTTTTTTTAATTTCTCTCAATCTCAAAAACAGGAAAATGAATATCTATAACAAGAAACTATTTGAGAGCCAGTCTGACAGCAATATTTGCATCAGAGATCATGGGTACTAATGATTGCTTATCAAGCACCATTATAATTCAGAACACCATCTATATATAATATTGATTTTAGTATGAGAGCATACAAAAACATATGAGGCGAGTTCAAATATTAATTCTCTTTTCTGGGAAATTACAAGCCATACACAGCAAACATGTATTCTCTGTCAAAATATTAGTCAGAGACTGCCCTTTTTGAAAGATGTTTCCTCTGGTTATTTTAATGTTCAGTTCACTTTTAAGACACTTTTGACAATGACATGTTACCTACGTGAAAGTTTCTTCTAGACTGAGTTATGAACCCTGCTCAGGGTGCCCGTGTGATTGGTTATTTCAGTGTGCCAATGATTTACAACATTAAACTAATGATTAAAGTTTAATTAAATATTTCAGTTAAAGTTATTGAAATTGTGGTTAGAAACCATCAGTGTGGATAAGGTGTCCAATATTGTTGACCCTGTACAAACATTAAAACAGTAAATAAAAAGTAAGTGCCACATGATGACATTCAAATAAAAATGCATCATTACTCACCCCTTTGATTTTTATTATTTTGAAGTAGACTATGCAGTACTCATATACCCAACTTCTGGACCTTGCATATTGAATGCAAATGTCAGAGGATGATTATATTGTCACAGTTTATCATATATGTCAATTATTCAGACTTCTTGAATGTGGAAAATTGTTCATGCCAGAATGATCATTCCTGAAACAATAACAATCCTTTTGTGTTGTGACTTTCATATATCACTTACTTCACAAAAGAGACAAATGTTTCAAGCTTCTTCCACTGCTTTCATCCCTGTACTAAAAACAAAGAAAACAATTTGTTGTAAATAATAGTCCTTTTTCCAGTTGTGTCTAAACAACATGCATAAGATTTAAATACACATAGTCCAGTTCATAACAGCAAAATAAATACTAGAACTGCAAATAAGAAAATGACAGTTGATAAATACACTCACATTAACCTACACATGTTCTATAACTGTACACTGTTCACTCAATTTAGTGAAGTTATTTTGTCAGAAAATCAGACTATAATTTTATGTTTACTAATGTGAGAGCTGAAACATGCCCAAGAGGTACCATGCTGCATTCACCTAGTTTGATAGTAGCTGATGTCAGGTAGCCAGTGGCAGGTGGCCGGCTGCCAGTGGCCACTGTAGGAAAATTGAAACTCTTTGAGCATAAACTGTTCTATCGTAACGCTCTTTCGTGGAAGGTGTTGCTATTACTGAAAGCTTAGAAGGCGAAGTAAATCATTTTTGATAGTCCATGAGACTGATGTATTTAGCAGACTAACAAAATGCAGTTAGAAAATAAAGAAATGAGTGAACTTGAACACACAGTTTTGCATCTACACTGTGCAACATGTACCTGTAGACCATGATCAGCTATAGTGGAAGAGAAGACTTCCTTGAGACACTTCTGCATTGCACAATGTTGCCAGAGGTTGCAGAACACTGGACTTCTGAGTAGTGGCCAGTTTTTGTGCGTCCAAGTGTATCTACTGTACAATGTATACTTTTTCTTAAGAAACTTCAGGATACTGATTTTT
The DNA here is from genome assembly GCF_023898315.1 of Schistocerca nitens. Taxonomy (NCBI): domain Eukaryota; kingdom Metazoa; phylum Arthropoda; class Insecta; order Orthoptera; family Acrididae; genus Schistocerca; species Schistocerca nitens. The sequence continues at coordinate 16,127,152 of NC_064624.1, read as the reverse complement.
ACACCAAGCTATTACTCCATTATGCTCTACTACAATGCTAGTTACAAATTTTTGTTGAGCTTGAGCTATTGTTCATTTGTAATTTGGCCATTCTTTGCCTATTGTGCCATTTACAAATTAGTTTCAGGTCTTTTGTTTGAAACTAAAAAACTATATGTGTAATCCAGATTATTGACAATATTTGTAATTCTGTGACAACAGTTATTGCTGAAGTATCATGATTTGTGATCCTAGTCTCTGTGTAAACTTCCTCAGACATCTGATTAGCTCAAGATCTATCTGCAGCTTTAAACCATGTAAGACATAACTACCTTAGTTGCCATGGAATCATAGAACTTCCCGATCCAGGCCTGGCAGTTAGCGCAAGAACAGCGGTCCATATTCACTTGCAGAAAGAGTGCTGCAAACAGTTTCAAGGAAACACCATAAACAAGTCTTGTCAGTTAATCTCTCTTTCTTCTAAAATAACCAAGCATGAACTCTGGGTGCAAATGACAGACATAATTTCTTCTGACATGGGATGCAGTCTACAACTTGCTCAGTGCTGAGTCCTCAATTACTTCTGTGATTTCATCAACATGTTAAAAGTGTGGTATCAACAGCATCTCTGTCAACCTCCTTTGGCACCCACCCCCTCCCTTCGCCAAGGGTGCTATGCAACACTCACAAATACACAAGAGACAGAACTTTTAATCTCCTGCCAGAGCAGCTGGGCAAGACCACCGTTACACTGTTCACTGTCCCCGGTGGGGGGCACAATGTATACATACCACCAGGGGATGCAAATCCATGATCTCACCACCTGAGACTCTGATTGGCTGGTGCATCCTTTTAAGCAACCACAGTTCAGAGCTCTGCCATCAGATGAAGTGCATCTGCAGACATATGAACATTAGTGTGGAAGACAGCAGTGAGGAACATTGTATTGAATTAAACTGCTAAGCATGATTAATATTCAGAGACTTTTATATGTAAATCAGCATTATGACTATATTGTTGCTATTAAGAACATTACTCTAGTTGTATATAACTCAGCTCCATAGAAGAACCTACAGCTTTTGAAGTTATGTCTAACTTAGTAACTAAGTGTATGTAGTATAAACAAACTTAATAATGTGTTACATTTCTGTAGATGTCTACATGTATTTACCAGCCACCTCATTACTGATACAACAAAATGAATCCCTCATGCATTACACATTCATTGTCTTCCTTTATTTCCATTGCTACCGTTTTATGACAACTAGTTTATTTTATGAACTGAGGTTCACTCCAGAGAGCACAATGTACTTTATGGTAAGAATGATGGTATGTTATATAGGGTTCTCCCATCCAGCCACAAACTGCTATCCATTCTAATTCACCAACCACGTGATTAATAGACCAAAGGGCCTCATTTCTTTACTCCTGTATTGTTTAGTCTTTGGGCCGTAGAACAAATTCTAATACATTGAAAGTAGAATTTATTTTCATTTCATGTGAACCATGATGAGTTAGTATTACTGGGCTTTTGACTGAGTTGCTGTAATGTAGAACTGACACTCTAGTTCATTCCAGAGATTTTTCAAAATCCAGGTCAGGGTCTTGGTGAGGTCAGTGTTGGTTGGTTGGTTGGTTGATTTGAGGGAGGGGACCAAACAGCAAGGTCATCGGTCCCATCAGATTAGGGAACTATGGGGAAGGAAGTCAGCCATGCCCTTTCAGAGGAACTACCCCAGCATTTGCCTAAATCAATTTAGGGAAATCACAGAAAACCTCAATCTGGGCGGCCAGATGTGGGTTTGAACTGTCATCCTCCTGAATGCAAGTCCAGTGTGCTAACTACTGCACCACCTTGCTTGATCAGGTCCGAGTAACAACTCATTCTCATTTCTTCAAGCCAAATTCCAAACTGCTCATCCAGTGTGGGAGATATTTTTAAAAAGGTTTTTGAAAATAGCAGATATCATGTTGCTGTTGAGGCAAAGATCTTAGCTGAAGTCTATAAGCTACTTTATAGTAGTGCAAGCCCGGAAGCAAGAAATGGAGTTGGAGTTATTTTGTACAGAGAGCTTCAAGAGGAGGTATGTGAAGTCAGCAGAGTAAATGATATGTATGTTAAGATGATGTTTGGCGGAGAAATGGTAACAGTGCTGACAGCCTATGCACCCCAAGCGGGATGTTCCAAGGACGAGAAGGAAAAATTTTGAGTGATTTGGATGGAGTAATGGTAGGAATACCAGAGAATGAAAGAGTGATAGAGGGGATCTAAATGGTCATGTTGGCGGAAGGAAAGTTGGGGAACAGAGGTGGCATGGAGGGTGGGGGTATGGCGAGAGAAATGAGGAAGGAAAAAAGATGGTGGAGTTTGCAGTGGCTTTTGATCTAGTGATTACTAATACCTACTTCCAAAGAAAAAGAGAAAAACTAGTAACATACAGGAGTGGCGAAATTAAAAGTCAAATTGATTACATATTATGTAGAAGGAAAAATAGTGGGGAGGTGCGAAATACTAAGTTCATATACGGTGAAGGAATAGCAACACAACATAACTTGATTGTAGGGGATTGTGTGATGAAAGTATGTAAAGGACAGAGGCACATAAATTAACGTGAAAGGAAAATTAAGTGGTGGAGATTAAAGGATAAAAATTTGAGAGAGGAGTTAAGTGAAAAAGTACTGGGAAAGGTAAAATTGGCAGAGAGTGTGCAGGAGTGGTGGAAAATAAATAGTGCTGTTATAAGGAAGACCGAGGAGGAAGTGTTTGGGTTAACATCTGGGAGAGGGGTGCCAAAAGATAAGGATGCATGGTGGTGGAATGAAGAGGTGCAGAAGGTTGTGAAGGAAACGAAAGACACTAAGAGGAAATGGGATATGTTTGGAATTGCTGAGAATGGGCAAGCATACAAAAGTGCAAAGAAGGAGGCAAAACGAGCTATGGCTAAAGCTAAAGCTGAATCAGTATGGGAGGCATACGAACAAATACAGAAAAATCACAATATGAGACAACTGATACGGATAGGCAAATCAAGAGATAAAGCTTCTAAGGATCTAACAGCAGTAAAACAAATGAAAGATGAAACAGGAATAATTCTGCATGACCATGGAAAAATAATCCAAAGGTGGTTGAATTATTTTGAGAAATTGCTGAATGAAGAAAATGTAAGAGTGAAAACTGAGGAAGTAGGGGCAAATGAAGGATTAACGATGGATACAAGTAGCGATGAAGTCGAACGGGCAGTTGAAAAGATGAAAAGTAGCGATGAAGTTGAACGGGCAGTTGAAAAGATGAAAAATGGGAAGGCAGTTGGCCCAGACCAGATCCCCATTGAGGTATGGAAGTGTCTCTGTAAAAAGGGAATTGAGCTCCTTTGGGATTTAATGAAGAAGATTAGGTGACACGACGAGATGCCAGACGAGTGGAGAACTAGTGTACTGATCCCAATATTTAAGGGGAAAGGTGATGTGCAGGGCTGCAGTAACTATAGAGGTATTAAACTGATGGCACACACAATGAAAATTTGGGAAAGAGTTATAGAAGCGGGATTACGCAAGGAGACTGTGGTGTGTGAAGAACAGTTTGGGTTCATGCCTGGAAGAGGAACTACTGATGCAGTACATGCTTTAAAGCAGATAGTGGAGAGACACGGGGAGCTACAAGCTGATCTACATATGGCTTTCATTGATTTGTAGAAATTATATGACAGAGTCCCAAAGGACGAAATGTGGATGTGGTGTGCGTACTGTAAGACCTTCGGTACACACACTATCAGATTATTTGACTTGTCGCACTAATGAAGTAGGCGAGTGTCAGCAATATGTCTCGTGGTCTTATCGTGGCGTGTTTATCTTCTGCCGTTAGATCAGACGATAGAAATGCCACTTGCACGCTTAAGGTAGCAGATTGACGGTGACCAACTTTAAACAGAGCTTGATTAATTTTCACACACATTTATTAAAATAACAAGCATAAAAATTACTTATCTGGGTTCTGGATGCTATTTACAATTGACAATCTGAAGTTCCTTTGGTATTGGTACGTTAATCTTATTCTCACGTATATCTCTGATACTTGACAAAAGTGTCTATACATTTATCTTCATGGCTATGTACAGGAATATGGTAATCTTATTAAGTGCAGACTGAAACTTGACTATAGACTGGTACAGACAAATGTAGAACTCGTACAGACTGGGACAGACTAATGCAGACTGGTACAAACTGGTGCAGACAAATGCAGACTGACTAATCGGAGGTCTGTACACTCGTTATAATACCTCGCGCATTCATGTATCACTGCGCGAGTGTGATCTGCGAGGAGAAAAGGTTCTACATAAGCAGCAATCTCATTGGCTGCGTTACATATTAATATGTGGATCAGCGGAAGCAGAATTTGGTCCGTCTCTATGGCAGCGCCATCTCGTAGTGTGGAGACAGACGAGTGCTGCGCCTGCGCTGTTGTGCTTAGCGGGGCGCACTCTATTGGGAATGTTGTGTACGCGCTGACCACGTGGAACTATGTACTTAACAAAGGAGAAGCATGAGAGAGCACTGAGTGCCAGAGAAGTATGTGAGGTTAGTGAAGGAAATGTACAGACGAGCAATGACACAGGTGAGAAGTAGTGTGGGCATGACAAAGGAGTTTGCAGTAAAAGTAAGATTACATCAAGGGTCTGCACTTAGTCCCTACCTCTTTGACCTGATTATGGATGTGCTGGTGGAAGGTGTGAAGAAGGAAGCACTGTGGAATATGATGTTTGCGGATGATGTGGTTCTTTGTGAGCAGAGCATCGACAGATTGAAGAAAAGCTGGAGAATTGAAGGAAGGCAAAAGAAAGGGGGATGAAAATTACCTGCACAAAGTCAAAATATTTAGCACTGAAGGATGTGCAAATGAGGTCTTGCAAGATCCAGGATGATGAGCTGAAATCAGTCTGCAAATTTAAATACTATGGGTCGTACATACAGAGGCGCAGAGGACTGGAAAGTGAAATACGACACCAAATAAATTGCTGTTGGAACAACTGGAGGAAAGTGAGTGGAGTGTTGTGTGACAAGAAGGTGAGCATTGGGTTGAAAGGGAAAGTGCACAAGTCGGTGGTAAGGCCTGCTATGATATATGGGGCAGAGACATGGCCAATCAGACTAGCCCAGGAAAGGAAGATGGAAGTGGCAGAAATGAGGATGCTGAGGTGGATGTGTGAGGTAACAAGGAAGGACAGGATTAGAATTGAATTTTTTAGAGGAGCTGTGAAAGTGGACCCATGGGAAGTGAGACCCATGGGGAAAAAGATACTAGAGAGCAGACTAAGGTAGTACGGACACTTACAGAGATAAGGGGAAGAGTATATTGGAAACAGAGTTGAAGATATAAAGATTGAATGAGCGAGAAGGAGAGGAAGACTGAAGATGAGGTGGAAGGATAAGATATCCGGCGACCTAAGGGAGAAACGATGGAAGAAGGAAGAGGTAGTGGATAGAGTACTATAGAGGAGAAGGATTCAGAAGAGCAACACCGATCCTACTTGACGTGGGACAAGGTGCCAATAAAGAAGAAGAAGAAGATGTTGCTGTTGATAAAAACTGTCGAACAGAGTTTAAACTTGGAAGGTAGCCATAGACCACTACACTGTCTTCCTGAATTTCGCTCTTGTCACAGGACACTCAGGTAAATAACACTGACTCAAAATTTTCCAGGTCCACAATTGTCCATCTGCATGTCTCAACACATATTGTGACTCATCAGTCCATAAAAACTTCATCCACTGCTCACAGACCAAGAAAATGTTTATTTTCACTGCCTTAAATGATGTCATGCAATCCTTTTTATGGACAAAACCTTCTAGGTAGCAGCATGATAATGAAAATTGCCCTGTAATCTCTGTGTGTTGTGTCACTGACACCTGTGCCTAAACTGCTTCAGAAGTCCTCTCCAGTATCCAGTGTAATTCCATGATGACTGTTTATTAAACTACACTCTAAATGAGTCAATATTTTAGACATATCAGAGTGGTGATGGAGTATAATATTTTCTCTTCATAACTGTGCACTTGGATACAGATAATTTCTGTGCTTTACTGACACACACTGTGGCTCCTACAGCCGTGCCAAATTGAGTCTCACAGCATTCTCTCCAGTTTCTCATTCTGATAAAAATCATATCTATGATGTTGACTCATACTGTCTTTAGTTACATGCTCGTCATTTCATATTGTAAGGATACACAGAAAATTTTCAATGTGGTGTTAAGAGACTTTTAGCCATGCTGTGTACTTTTGCATTTCAGATTCATTTATGAATGAATGACAGTCAACTCATATTTGAGATAGAGTTGCTGTCCAAGTTACTTTCAGTTTTGGTAAATGTAAAAACTTGCATACAAACATGAACAGAAAAAAAAGAAAAATTTTCCATGATGTATAAAAAATGAAAGTTTGATACCATGTGTGAGAACATACACTGAAAAGAGAGATGTCTTCAAGAAACAGGTCGTGTCAGTTAAGAAAATGTGTTTTTATCTAGTTCAAAATGTACATGATGCCCAATCCGAGAACAACTATCTCGTTCTGATTTCTTATTAAAATATTTTGCCTAATTCAGTAAATGTCAACAGACAGAAGAATATTATGTGGGTAAAACTTTACTTAGATTCTGTCTTGTATGATAGTTTCCTAATTCAAATCTTAGCTTTAATGGCACAAAGGAACAGTATACTTAAAGAGAAGGTAGTTCATAGAGGATTGACCTTTTTATACTGAACATACATGTTTGTGGCCTGTCTTCGGCCTCAAAACATTTGTTAGTACAGAAACCCAGGTGATCAAAACAAAGTTTCTTGATATCGCTTTTAAATGTCATAAATTGTTATACGTTGCCACTCAAACTTCTGATTCACTCATGTCATACTGTTTTCTTCAATTTCATTTATAATTTTTTTACTTCATTTGTGAAATCAAATGACACATTTTCCCCCCTCTCTCTATGATGCTGTATTTGGATTTACAAAATATTTTTGACATTTTATTCCATAAATCTGGAAGTGCATAAGAAGTCAATTTGACACCACTGTAATTTCTCTTCTAAATATATGTAGATAGTCCACCAATGAAGCAGCAACAGTTAGTGGTGATACAGAGTTGTTGCTCCTCATAATTACACATTGCCTCATGCACATTCCAGTCTGCCACAGTTTATATCACCTCATTCAGTCACATAATATTCTATGTCCACAAAAGATGTTTTAGAATTTTCTGATGAAAGTGGGGACTTTCTGATGAAATGTTATGTCTCTTAGGAAATTCCAACATTAAATCAGAAATTGACTATGCTGATGGAGTTGAGGCTTATGTAGCAGAGAGAAGTGAAGATGAAGAGTTTTGAACAATGAGGAATTAGTGGAAGAGGATTCATATGCTGTGAATGTTCTAAAGGTGAGAGGAGGTCCTACTACTTACATTTGCCAACAGTAGATGACTCTGTTATCAGTGCCGTTCATCTTATTTTTAACATAGGAATGATATGCTCAAGGAGGAATACATAGAACATAATGCTCAAAAGTATTAATTTTACCATGTCACTGGAGGGACTGGAAAAATTGATGGCCCTCATATATGCTTGGGGTGTCAATTGTCCAAAAGATATGTCTGCAGAGATCTTTGCTTGCATTCCAGGAGCCCTAATTTCATCAAGGACAGATTTCAGGAGCTTCTTAGATTTCTTGGTTCAATGAAAAATCAGTCTAAGAACCTAAGTACATGTGTTTTCAAAGTCAGAAGGATATTTAATAGTTTAAAGTATTCTACATTATACTGACATTTATAGGTAGAGCAAGTTTGACCAAATTCATCGTGATACAGTAATCACTAAAAGTGCAATGATGAAAATGTTAACATCATCCACATTCAGCTGTTATCTTTGCAAAGTGAAAATAATTGCACTTCAGAGACAGTAACAATATGTGTTATTTCCAACACTTTCTCTTTCAGGCATGATTTGTCGTCCTTCTTTATATATCATAGCATCACACCAGCTTTTCCTGATGATGATCTTTGGGAACAACTTAACCCTTTGATGGACACATTTTCTGTGGTAACTGAGTGATGTTAATTCTTCTGGTATGATACAAGAATTGTAATCAATTGACTATATCTATTTTCTGATAATTTTATTTTTGTGATTTAGGAACAAGAACTGTGGTGGTATATGTACCACCCACAGCAACTTCATGAGCTGTTAAACTGTGGCAGTAAATGGATTTTCCACTTCCCCTTAGTGAGCTTTTATGTGCTGCCATTACACGTAAAAATACTACAAAACAGCATCTTGCATTTTTATTTTACCTTATTTCATAAATATTTACTTTTTATGTTTCCAAGTCGTTTTTATTCAACATTAATAATGTAGTTCCTGTAAACAAGTCAAATTTCTGTACAAAACAAATGTTGAAATTTACTGACTTGTCGCATGCTCTAGGTGAAAAATAGATGTGAAACTTGCCTTATAATTGAAATAAATGGCTATAGCTCTCTCATAAGTTGCATGCAACTTATGACGGACCTACAACCATTTATTTCAAATGTTGAAATGATAGTCACAATTTTTAATTTTCCATGAAATTGGCAGAAGCCTGGTTTGACACATGGGGCACTTCAAGAGAAATATCTGTGTTTTGTTTTCTTGTCTCAAGCCTTTGTACAACACTTTCAGCTCCATCTGTTTTTTCAAAAGTAGGCATAGATTCACCTACTGCTGCCAGTCGAACATGAAATGGTACAGCATTGTTCTTGGTTATAATGGTTAGTGGACAGCCTTTCTTTGTACAGGATGTGAAGCCATTTATCAATTGTTTCATAAGTTGTAATTGAAAGTTCAGTTGATTGTAGTATCCTTCTTGTTCTTTGTTCATTTATGTACAATGTAAGGCATTTACAATTCCATGTCTAATAAGGAAGTAGATGCCACCATGTATGAGAATGTAGACCTAGTGCATAACATTCTCTAATTTTACTGAAGTGATCTATGCCTCCCATTATGTCATTGTATGTTGCTACAGCTTTTGGACAACTAATACTTGTAGTTCCGTCCTTATTCTTCCTTAAGACAAGTGTTCTTTCTCTAGTGTTACCTGAAGCTGTCAAAATATTGTCAGGTATGTTATCCATCCATTTTATAGGTAGGCAGTACCATATCTGTATTGGAACTGAAATTCTCCACTTTTCTACATAGATTGCTCTTTCATCATCGAATGAAATCCTATCCACTTTACTCTCCCAGTGATCCTTGTTCAACAGCATTTGCATCAGATTCACAGTGGTGAAGTAGTTGTCAAATGCTACCACAATGCCACTGTGTTTCAGCTCTTGTGTCAGGCTAATGATTGCTCACACTCCAAGATAATTTTCTGAAATCCATCACCTGACTTTTCTGCATAAATATCACAATTTGTGATATAACCTGTCTTTGAGCCTGCTAAACACCACACATTGTATCCTCATTTGATTGGTTTCAAAGGCATATGGGTGTTGTCTGCCTCTTGAAAGGTACCATGCTTTCATTTACAGGCAATACCTTATTGTCAGTGTATGGCTTACAAATTGTGCTGTTCAGAAAGGCTCAGAAACATCAGCCTTTTGTCATTTATGTCAATCAGTAATTTTCTAAACCTATTTATGTAGAATAAAACATCAATCTTGATGAAACATTTTAAAACTGAAATTAAAACAGTCCTGATCACAATAGAACATTTACTGAATACGTCAACTGGTTTGTCACGTAACAACCATCTTCAGATCATGCGAAATGTAAGTACAATATACTCCTTTTGTCAGAAAAGTTCCAAGACGGGTATTTTAAAAATGGAAAATTGCTTTTACCAAGTAATGAATCTGGTTCCTATTGAAGAAGCCCACTTGGCTGTCCATACACAGTTGCCAACCTTTCTGTAAGCCTTTGAAGCAAGCAGGCAAAATTTCAATTTCAATGCTTGTAAGCTCATTTGTCACAGCCCATTGGATGTCTGCAATATCTTGATGAAACTTTCAGTCAGCTTTTCACTAACAGAAACAAGAAAAAATCACAAAGTGAGAGTTTGGGAGATTATGGTAGATGTGGGATGGTAATAGCAGAATGTATAGCCACATACTCAGTAACAGATAAAGTGGTATTAGGTCTTGCATTGACATGCAGTAAGAACCAGTCCTGAGAGTGCCACAAATCGGAGCAGTGATGCTGAATTGCTTGTCAAGACTTTGATGTAAAAAGCTTGGTTCACTGTTTGACCTGGAGGAAAATACTCATGGTGAACTAATCCTTTACTATCAAAGAATACAATCAACGTCATCTTTGTTCTTGAAGATCATCGTTTCACTTTTTTTGTGGCTGGTGATCCAGAACTCTTCCATTCAGCACTTTGAGGCTTTGTGTGAGGTTCATACTGGTAGCACCAACTTGCATCCCTAGCAGTAATCTTTCACAGAAAGTGGGATCACATCTGGCTCTATCCAATAGCTGAGCAGAAATTAGTCATCTTTCCTCTTTGTGGGTCATCTGTTAGTGTTAGGGACAAGTTTTGGATAAAATTTGCATTTCCCTTAATCTTTGCTTAGGATCTTATGATACACATCATGATTCTAATTAAGTTTTTCTGCTATCACACACACAGTTACATGGTGGTCTTGGAATAACTACCCGACATGCTCCACATTTGCATCAGTGTGCTGTAGACGGGCCACTAGCTCAGGGATTGTTCTGAACTAAATCTCTGCTTTTACAAAATCTTTTGTGACACTTGAAAATGTGACTTCTTAAGTGTGCCTCACCTGCATATGGTTGCTTAATCATTGTCCACATTTCACTACAGGTTTTCACTCTTTGCTCACAATCAGCATCCATTGTGTCACCATAAGTAATGCGCCAAGAACCCACACAATGTGTTGATAAGCACAACCCTGCCATCTAGAGAGTTTGTGTGGAAACATGGCCAAGGTCATTTCAAGGACGTACTCATACCAAACTGTAACATAAAAATATTTTCTCCTTTTTAGTGTTGCAAATTCAGAAAAAAAACCTTTCCTAGAACTTTTCTGATGGACGGAGTAGATTGAGAGAGAAATCTAATGATAACAGTTTATGCAGGATAGGTAAAATATGACAAAATTAAAGTTAGTTATACTAACCATAGCAGGTGATGGTAGTAGTGAATGGAGCAGGTATCATGGATGCATGAACGCCAACTGCTGATGACAGTAGAGGGGGTGCAGGTTCAGTACAGGAAGCTAAGCCCACAGCTTATCGCATTACATCAGTAACAACCAGTCAGGCATACAGGACATAAAAAGCGTTATTAAAATAATGTCTACATAAAACAGTGTCCCTCCCGCCATGAACCATGGACCTTGCCATTGGTGGGGAGGTTTGCATGCCTCAACAATACAGATAGCCGTACTGTAAGTGCAACCACAACGGAGGGGTATCTGTTGAGAGGCCAGACAAACATGTGGTTCCTGAAGAGGGGCAACAGCCTTTTCAGTAGTTGCAGGGGCAACAGTCTGGATGATTGACTGGTCTGGCCTTGTAACACCAACAAAAATGGCCTTGCTGTTCTGGTACTGCGAACGGCTGAAAGCAAGGGGAAACTACAGCCGTAATTTTTCCTGAGGGCATGCAGCTTTACTGTATGGTTAAATGATGATGGCGTCCTCTTGGGTAAAATATTCCGGAGGTAAAATAGTCCCCCATTTGGATCTCCGGGCAGGGACTACTCAAGAGGACGTTGTTATCAGGAGAAAGAAAACTGGTGTTCTACGGATCGGAGTGTGGAATGTCAGATCCCTTAATCGCACAGGTAGGTTAGAAAATTTAAAAAGGGAGATGGATAGGTATAAGTTAGATATAGTGGGAATTAGTGAAGTTCGGTGGCAGGAGGAACAAGACTTCTGGTCAGGTGAATACAGGGTTATAGATACAAAATCAAATAGGGGTAATGCAGGAGTAGGTTTAATAATGAATAAAAAAAATAGGTGTATGGGTAAGCTACTAAAAACAGCATAGTGAACACATTATTGTGGCCAAGATAGACACGAAGCGGACGCATACTAAAGTAGTACAAGTTTATATGCCAACTAGCTCTGCAGATGACGATGAAATGTATGATGAGATAAAAGAAATTATTCAGGTAGTGAAGGGAAATGAAAATTTAATAGTCATGGGTGACTGGAATTCATCAGTAGGAAAAGGGAGAGAAGGAAACATAGTAGGTGAATATGGATTGGGGCTAAAAAATGAAAGAGGAAGCCGCCTGGTAGAATTTTGCGCAGAGCATAACTTAATCATAGCTAACACTTGGTTTAAGAACCATGAAAGAAGGTTGTATACATGGAAGAACCCTGGATATACTAAAAGTTATCAGATAGATTCTTTAATGGTAAGACAGAGATTTAGGAACCAGGTTTTAAATTGTAAGACATTTCCAGGGGCAGATGTGGACTCTGACCACAATCTATTGGTTATAAACTGTAGATTAAAACTGAAGAAACTGCAAAAAGGTGGGAATTTAAGGAGATGGGACCTGGATAAACTGAAAGAACCAGAGGTTGTACAGAGTTTCAGGGACAGCATAAGGGAATAAGTGACAGGAATGGGGGAAAGAAATACAGTACAAGAAGAATGGGTAGCTTTGAGAGATGAAGTAGTGAAGGCACCAGAGGATCAGATAGGTAAAAAGACGAGGGCTAGTAGAAACCCTTTGGTAACAGAAGAAATATTGAATTTAATTGATGAAAGGAGAAAATATAAAAATGTAGTAAATGAAGCAGGCAACAAGGAATACAAACGTCCCAAAAATGAGATCAACAGGAAGTGCAAAATGGCTAAGCAGGGATGGCTAGAGGACAAATGTAAGGATGTAGAGGCCTATCTCACTAGGGGTAAGATAGATACTGCCTACAGGGAAATTAAAAAGACCTTTGGAGAAAGGAGAACCACTTGTATGAATATCAAGAGCTCAAGTGGAAACCCAATTCTAAGCAAAGAAGGGAAAGCAGAAATGTGGAAGGAGTATATAGAGGGTCTATACAAGGGCGATGTTCTTGAGGACAATATTATGGAAATGGAAGAGAATGTAGATGAAGATGAAATGGGAGATATGATACTACATGAAGAGTTTGACAGAGCACTGAAAGACCTAAGTTTAAACAAGGCCCCGGGAGTAGACAACATTCCATTAGAACTACTGACAGCTTGGGAGAGCCAGTCATGACAAAACTCTACCATCTGGTGAGCAAGATGTATGAGACAGGTGAAATACCCTCAGACTTCAAGAAGAATATAATAATTCCAATCCCAAAGAAAGCAGGGGTTGATAGATGTGAAAATTACCGAACTATCAGTTTAATAAGTCACAGCTGCAAAATACTAACACATATTCTTTACAGACTTTCTTCAAAGTTCTTATTGTCCAGTTGTGCCAAAATGTCTTGTAGCAGGTGGTGGCCGGTGTAGTAGACTTTATATAAACCAAAATATTTAAAAATGCCTCTTTCTCAAGCAACAGTTATCACAAAAATCCTCTTATATATGAGGGTTGGAATTTAAATAGTGGCAAATATTTATTCACAACCGATACTAAAGAGTTACATATTTGCACCTGTTACTATCCTTCAAAGTAGTCACCGGTGTTGTGTAGAACCCATTGCCAGTGATGTGGAAGGTGTAATATATCATTAGAGAACCTGTTCTGTTGATGGTGTGAATGGAGCAGTCTACTGGGTTCTACACGATGCTGGTGACTACTTTGAAGGACAGTAACATGTGCAAACATGTAACTCTTTTGTATCAGTTGTGAATAAATAGTTGACACTATTTAAGTTCCAACCCTCGTATAACAAAATTTCCCTCTGCGAGGAGTGCTTCGCCTGTGTAATCCTATTTCCAGATGCAATGTGATCCTTTCATACTTTACAAGCATCAGCCTTGCTCAGACATTTTGGGGTCTGCTGAGTGGAATATTTGTCCTCTGCTGTTTGTGGGAACGGTGAGGTCCTCTGTCAAAGAAAGAGGATGTGGACAGCAGCAGAGACAGAACTGTGAGAGGATACAGTACTTCTTTATTGCTTCTTTACTAATTTATACGACTTGGATTCTGATGTGTCGGCAGCTGGGCCAACACCTTGTAGATAGAGGTGGCTTAAAGGGCACGCGAGACTAACGCAGACGGGCGTGAAGTACTGGAACAGGATACGTAATTAATGCTATGAAGAAAAGAACGGAGCTTCTCATATACTTATCTTTAATTTCTTCTTGTACATCTCTATGGTGAACACAAGTGAGACTCTAATTACAATCACTGTAAGGCTAATGGCGCCTTGCTAGTTCGTAGCCATTAACTTAGCTGAAGGCTATTCTGTCTCTCGGCTAATGAGAGAGAAAGGCTTCGTACGTCTAGTCGCTAGCTCTGTCGTCCGTACAACTGGGCTGAGTTCGAGTCAGTCTCTCGAGACCTGCCTTGTGGTGGCGCTAGGTTTGCGATCACACAGTGGCGACACGCGGGTCCGACATGTACTACAGGACCGCGGCCGATTTAAGCTACCACCTAGCACGTGTGGTGTCTGGCTGTGACACCACAGATTCCACCATGGAACTGCTTATAAGTGGACCTGGAAAGGCATGAGAAGGGACACAAAAAGTCTTTAATTATTCCATCTGGCTAATGAAGAAAGTCAAGTGCATTTTTTTCATCACGTAGAAGTGGCTGTCATGTTTACAGTTGGAAATGCAGACAGGAAGCTGCTTACACAGTGCAGCACTGACATGGTGTGCTTACTTGGTGATGGTGTGGACACTGCATGTGGCACAGTTGTGTGCAGAACATGTAGCAGGTGGTGGCCGGTGTAGTAGATGGTTACAGTGCTGCTCAGCATCAGGTTCCAAACTGCTGGCTGGAATCTGGCGATCCCAAGGAGATGACAGCTGGAGTGTTGTTGGCTTCCCATGCTGGGTAGACGGGCAGAAGTACCTCCTTTGAGGCCTGGTGGCACAGGTTGAGACAGACTGGGTGTTGCTTACTGCCCAGCTGGCCGAATACACTGATGGGCTGGTATGGCCATTGTAAATACTGCTTCCATGTGCTGACACTTACAGATGGTGCTATGTTTTGGTGTCAGTCACACAGAACCAACTGGAACAGAACAATGGCTGGGGTCTGGCATAACAGGCAGTGCATGTCAATGATGTAGGAGTGGCTTATTGAAAGCTGGCCCCAGGGCAATGACACCCAGAGGGGGTGCTGATCAAGCATGGATGATCACTGGCTGCAGCAATATCTGTGGTTTGTAGCCTTTGGCACTCATAGTTGACATCACAGGAGTTGATCACACAGTTCAGTGACCAGCACCTACTGTCTGGTTGTGTCCCCCTTGCAGCTCTTGGCTCTGAACCTTTTCTCCAAGTTCTCATAGACTTTTATCTATTACAGTTCTAAGTTCTCCATTTAAGAGTACTCCCAGAGAATGGGTAAATAGAATAAAAGTAACATAACTGAACATGTTACCATAACATTGAGAGCTTTTGACAGTGTGTATGTTATAATGCTCCTGTCTCACAATGCCAGTGTTGAGAAAAAGAGATAAGCCAGTAAAATTTCTCAGTGTTGCTCAACCTAACACATTCCTCTACCTCAAATGACTCTGATGACAACTGGATGTATAACACAGCTCTCCTGTTGTTTGTACAAGGGAATTCAGCTTTTAGAAGTCTGGAGTGTATAATCACCTTTTCTCAGTATCACACTTTGCCTTGGTGTGCAGCAGAATATTTTGATTATACCATGCTGTAGAAATACCATGCTGCCAAAAGAGAACCTCATGTTCAGCACTTATAGAATGTTGTATGAAGCACTGTATTATACATTCTGTTCATGATGGTATAACTGAAAGTAAACATTGTGCCATATACTCCTTTACATACATTATTTGATTCCCATTTCCTCATTATGTAAAGTAATCCCTGTCAAGTAGTGTTGTGTGCAGTTTTTATGGGAGCCTTGCACCTCACATGTGGCATTAACGGTGGATTTGACCAGCAACAGCCGGGGCCTACCTGCCAGTTGTGAGGGCCCACACCAAGCAAGAATGGGGAAGTATACTGGTAGCCTAACAATAAAACATCAAATGCTATATACATGTGATCCATAAAATCTGTGAACAGTTGGCAAACAACAAAACTTCAAATGCCATTTAGTACAGTTTGTAAAAAGTGCAACTAATATGTGGTGAAATCCAGTAATATCTTTCACATGGGATCCTGCAGAGAAAACAAGCAGTGAAAAGAAATCTTAAAAACATAAAATAGTTTATCTACATGAAATATGTGATATGCTGTACAATAATGCGCTGAAACTACAGGTGGGAATTCTTGTTCAAAAGTCAGTAGTTTACCCATGCTCTGTTTTTAGTTCCCTGCCATAATATACTAGACACAAGACACTGTAATAGACTCAGATGTTGTTTCCTCAATCGGCCATACCGGCAGTGTCGAATAGTCATTCTCTTCACCTATGTTCAAAACAACAACATGTAGCAGCTTTGAACAGTTTTATAAATAATTGAAGTCTAAATGATGTCTCATAAGGATACATTTTTATAAACAGTGGACATGCAGTGTTACATGAATTCATTATACTATATTTGTAATCTGACCTTTTTCTGCCTTTTTGTTATCCATTTAAGTGTATTCAGTTACTTAATAAAGTGTTGGAACAACATGTTTACTCTGATTCCTTCAGGACTGGTAGCCTTAAGACAGTACTCTCTCTCTCTCTCTCTCTCTCTCTCTCTCTCTCTCTCTCTCTCTTTAAAACACACACACACACACACACAACATTTTATACCATTCTTAGCAACATCAGGCTAAAAAGCAAAATAGAATTGTGTCACACTGAAAGATGACATGCACTTGACTTAAAAATGAATATAATGGGCAATATACTCTAAATCCTCATGAAAATAGTAGCAAAGTTACGCTAGCCTACAGAGAGGTGTCCGTATTCACCAGATGTAACATTTGACTTACAGTTGTGTATCTGTTTGGAAAGTCAAAGATATGGTTGACATCTTCTTTTTCACAGTGCCAAAAGGGCATACCACCAAGCCAGTGTGATGTGTTTCCCAGTGTAGGCATGCTTGTACATGAAGCACTTTATCTATTTCAAATTTCTTGAAACATCTGGTGCTCTGGTGTTTCTCTTGCAGGAACATATGTTACAAGTAACAATTTTATTTAACATATTGTCTACCTTTTTATTTAGGTGATAGATCTGCAGATGGTGCCCTTTCTTCTTTGTAGTTCCTGCATTTGTTAGTTTGTCTGCTGTTTTATTTCCAGGAACTCTGCCTTTGTATACAGAACAAACTTTTACCTAGCACATGGAAACACTGTGGTTTCTAGTTGTGCCCGTAAATATCTGTTTTATGATGTCATGTACCACTGGATGATTGTTTCATCAATTGTAGAAGTATCTCAGTTTTCAGAGACTGATCTGGTTTAAGCGCAAATAAAAACCTGATCATCCAGATATTTGTCAGTGTACATGTACATTTGCTGTAAAACTATTTTCTCAGCCATTCATCATCATCATCATCATTTAAGACTGATTATGCCTTTCAGCATTCAGTCTGGAGCATAGCCCCCTTATAAAATTCCTCCATGATCCCCTATTCAGTGCTAACATTGGTGCCTCTTCTGATGTTAAACCTATTACTTCAAAATCATTCTTAACCGAATCCAGGTACCTTTTTACAAATGTGGCAGTATACATGTGATGTGTTACGACAGCAAAAGGAACCTGTGACCACTGGAGGCAGTGTCACAAGTTCCTCCAAAACCGTAACACAACACACACACACATATGTAATACTAACTAATGTAAATCCACCCGATGATGGAGGTTTAAACATTCAAAACGCGTCGTGGAAAGAATAAAACTGTGACTGGTAACAGTAAACTTGTTGTTTCATTTAACTCCTATTTTTTATTCATTATTAAACCTACTCCAGCATTACCCCTATTTCATTTTGTATTTATAACCCTACCTGACCAAGAGTCTAGTTCCTCCTGCCACCGAACTTCACCAATTCCCACTATATCTAAATTTGAACTATCCATTTCCCTTTTTAAATTTTCTAACATACCTGCCCGATTAAGGTATCTGACATTGCATGTTCCAATTCGTAGAACGCCAGTTTTCTTTCTCCGGATAATGACGTCCTCTTGAGTAGTCCCCACCCGGAGATCCAAATGGGGGACTATTTTACCTCCGGAATATTTTACCCAAGAAGATGCCATCATCATTTAATCATACAGTAAAGCTGCATGCCCTTGGGAAAAATTACGGTTGTAGTTCCCCTTGCTTTAAGGGAACAATTGACAGGAATGGGGGAAAGAAATACAGTAGAAGAAGAATGGGTAGCTTTGAGGGATGAAATACTGAAGGCAGCAGAGGATCAAATAGGTACAAAGACGAGGGCTAGTAGAAACCCTTGGGTAACAGAAGATATATTGAATTTAATTGATGAAAGGAGAAAATATAAAAATGCAGTAAATGGAGCAGGCCAAAAGGAATACAAACGTCTCAGAAATGACATCAGCAGAAATTGCAAAATGGCTTAGCAGGGATGGCTAGAGGACAAATGTAAGGTTGTAGAGGCTTATCTCACTAGGGGTAAGATAGATACTGCCTACAGGGAAATTAAAAAGACCTTTGGAGAAAGGAGAACCACTTGTATGAATATCAAGAGCTCAGGTGGAAACCCAGTTCTAAGCAAAGAAGGGAAAGCAGAAAGGTAGAAGGAGTATGTAGAGGGTCTATACAAGGGCATTGTTCTTGAGGACAATATTATGGAACTGGAAGCGAATGTAGATGAAGATGAAATGGGAGATATGATACTACGTGAAGAGTTTGACAGAGCACTGAAAGACCTGAATCGAAACAAGGCCCCAGGAGTCGACAACATTCCATTAGAACTACTGACAGCCTTGGGAGAGCCAGTTCTGATAAAACTCTACCATCTGGTGAGCAAGATGTATGAGACAGGTGAAATACCCTCAGACTTCAAGAAGAATATAATAATTCCAATCCCAAAGAAAGCAGGTATTGACAGATGTGAAAATTACCGAACTATCAGTTTAATAAGTCACAGCTGCAAAATACTAACACGAATTCTTTACAAATGAATGGAAAAACTGGTAGAAACCGACCTCTGGGGAGATCAGTTTGAATTCCATAGAAATGTTGGAACATGTGAGGCAATACTGACCTCACGACTTATCTTAGAAGAAAGATTAAGGAAAGGTAAACCTACGTTTCTAGCATTTGTAGACTTAGAGAAAGCTTTTGACAATGTTTATTGGAATACTCTCTTTCAAATTCTGAAGGTGGCAGGGGTAAAATACAGGGAGCGAAAGGATATTTACAATTTGTACAGAAACCAGATGTCAGTTATAAGAGTCGAGGGCTATGAAAGGGAGCAGTGGTTGGGAAGGGAGTGAGACAGGGTTGTAGCCTATCCCCGATGTTAATCAATCTGTATATTGAGCAAGCAATAAAGGAAGCAAAAGAAAAGTTCGGAGTAGGTATTAAAATCCATTGAGAAGAAATAAAAACTTTGAGGTTCGCCGATGAGATTGTAATTTTTTCATAGACAGCAAAGGACTTGGAAGAGCAGTTGAACGGAATGGACAGTATCTCGAAAGGAGGGTATAAGATGAACATCAACTAAAGCAAAACAAGGATAATGGAATGTAGTCAAATTAAGTCGGGTGATGCTGAGGGAATTAGATTAGGAAATGAGACACTTAAAGTAGTAAAGGAGTTTTGCTATTTGGGGAGTAAAATAACTCATGATGGTGGAAGTAGAGAGGATATAAAATGTAGACTGGCAATGGCAAGGAAAGCGTTTCTGAAGAAGAAAAATTTGTGAACATCGAGTATAGATTTAAATGTCAGGAAGTCTTTTCTGAAAGTATTTATATGGAGTGTAGCCATGTATGGAAGTGAAATGTGGACGATAAATAGTTTGAACAAGAAGAGAATAGAAGCATTCGAAATGTGGTGCTACAGAAGAATGCTGAAGATTAGATGGGTAGATCACATAACTAATGAGGAGGTATTGAATAGAATTGCGGAGAAGAGGAGTTTGTGGCACAACGTGACTAGAAGAAGGGATCGGTTGGTTGGCATGTTCTGAGACATCGAGGGATCACCAGTTATATATTGCAGGGCAGCGTGGATGGTAAAAATCATAGAGGGAGACCAAGAGATGAATGCACTAAGCAGATCCAGAAGGATGTAGGCTGCAGTAGGTAGTGGGAGATGAAGGGTCTTGCACAGGATAGAGTAGCATGGAGAGCTGCATCAAACCAGTCTCAGGACTGAAGACCACAACAACAACAACAACAACAACAACACCGAATATTCATGACCAAGAATGATGAGGGTGATATTCACCTGTAAAATCCTATCTACGATTGAGGAAAAACAATTCAGCAGAATACATGATCCATTATTGGTGGACTGAGCTTTATGGTTTCCTGGAATTCTTCTTAAGAAAAGTTTCAACCAGGTGGGTTACTCAACTTTTAATACATAAACCCTTGCGATACTAAGGCATCTTCCATAATCCGCATTACGAAGGAAGAAAGGTGCTTTGTGGTCACAGTAACAGAAATTTAAAAAGGCAGAGTTCATTAATTTTGGTTTGGTAATATTAACAACATATTTTGTGAAGAGGTACTGATGTGCAAATAGGGTCCAGAACCTGAAAATGTCTTTTGTCACTCTCTTAGCAGTATGAGCACATTTTTCAGTAATCTGTAGTACTGACTTCATGAATACCACAAAATAATTAATAATGCAAATTTTGTTCATTCTTGTTGAGATTTCCTCTCAGCATACGTTTTAAATTGATATTGGCATGTGAGTAAGGCTCTGAGCCTGGAAATATTGTATATGACATTTTCTGGGGAAAGTACCATCTACTATTTACACACATTTTTGGACTAACTTAATTAAAAATTTAAAACATTTATGTAATCTGGTAGAAGAATTCATTAAAAACAATAAAGAGTTTTTCAAAATTTAAAGCAACTAACTAGATTGCAATGTTTTCAAAAGGTGAGCATAAAGTACCGCCCACACTGATCTTGCAAGGGTTGACACAAAAATGAATGGAATTTACACAGTCTTTTATCACTTAGTAGAAGGATGTTGCAGAGCTTTTAGCTTTTGAACCACATTATTACTTGTGTCAACATCTGGGTTTTACATAAAAGTCTAGAAACAAAATGACAATCAGTGGAACTGCATTATACATGACCCCTAGCAAAACCAGAAAAAATCAAAAAAATTCTGAGCACCAAAACAGTTATGTCCACAGTGTTTTTGGAGAAAAAGGACTTCTTATTTATCTACTTTATGCTTCAAAGAGAGACTATAAATGTAGCAGCCTTCTGCCAAACCCATCACCAATTATTCCTGGCTAATCAAAATAACCTGTTCAGTGACATGTTGCTTCTTCCCAGTAATGCTCTCACACATCCGGCTTGGTTGACGAAGGATTAGTTTCTCTGTTTAAGTGAGACACTTTTGAACATTTAAGTTATAGCCCAGACTTGCTCTGAAATGGTTACCAGCTTTCTTTCCGATTGGAAGGATGTTTTGGGTGGAGGACAGTATGGATATGACAATGAACTGAATGAAGACAATACTGACAGGTTCAACAACTTGGCGGCAACAGAGTATGCAGATGGCTATAAAGGCTTGTGGAGTGCTATGAATAATGTATAAATTTGAATGGTGACTGTGTAGAAAAAGCGGACAAATGCCAGTAGGACTGGTCATCTAGGTAATCATAATAATTATTATATATTAATAATAATAAAATTTTGTGTGGATCAGTGGCATTTATGCAAGACTTCCTACTGGATTGACTTTAGCAGCTTGTGTGTCCCTAACCTGCAGCAGTTATCCAACTGGGGAAATGGGACATATAGTGTAACGTGGACTTTGACCAATGGTTGTTTCTCATATCATTGAGAGGTGAAGATTTTGTTAAAATGGAGACTAAATCCTTGATCCAACCGAGATTTGATCCTGCAACCTCTCCTTTACATCTACATCTACATCATACTCCACAAGCCACCTAATGGTGTGTGCGGAGGGTACTTTTGGTACCACTCATCGATCCCTCCAACCTTGTTCCACATGCGAATAGTGCTTGTGAAGAGTGATTGTCAGGAAGTCTATGTATTGGCTTTAATTTCTCGAATTTTCTCCTCGTGGTCAATACACTAGATACATGTGGGGGAAGTAATAAGTTGTCAGACTCCTGAAAAGTGCTGTCCTGAAATTTCAGTAGTAGATCTCTCTGTGATGCACAATGCCCTCTCACCAGCTAAATGATCCCATGACGAAACATGCCACACTTTGTTGGATTTTCTCTACCTCCTCAATCAGTCTTACCTTATAGGGATCCAAGATAGATTAACAGTACTCAAGGATCTGGTGAACAAGCACCTTTTGAGGATGAGTTACATTTCCTTAAGATTCTCCTGATGAATCTGAGTCTGGTGTCTGCTTATCCCACTATCTGTTTTATATGGTCATTCCACTTACGGTCGCTCTGGTTAGTTCTGTCTAGCTATTTTATGGCAGACGCCGTCTCCATCTGTTTGTCATCAATAGTGTAGCTGTACAGTAGTGGATTTCCTGTCCTATGTGTGCTTAGTATGTTACATTTATTTATGTTCAGACTCAACTGCCAGAGCCTGCACCAATTGTCAATTCTCTTCAGGTCATTCTGCAAATTCTTACTATCTTTTGGCATTGCTACTTTGGTATAGACAACTGCATGGTCTGCAAATAGACTTAAAGAGCATTCCACACTCTCTACTAGATCATTTATATATATTGTAACAGCAATGGTCCTATCACACTTCTCTGGGTACTCCAGATATTACCTTTACATCTGCTCTAATAATCTGTAAGGTTCTTTTTTTCTATTAAATGGCAGTGGGGGATGGTGTCAAATGTCATAATGAAATCAAGCATCAGGGCATCAACCTGTGCACCGTTGTCCAGGGAACTATGAATCTCATGGAGGAACAGAGAGAGCTGAGTTTTTCAGGATCTCTGTTTGCAGAATCCATGTTGATTTTTATAGAGGAGATGTTCATTTTCCAAAAACGTCATAATTCTTGAGGATGAAACATGTTCCATAATTCTACAACAGACTGATGTCAGCTATACAAGTCTATAATTGTGTTGATCTGTCTTATGGCCTTCCTTAAAAACGAGAATGACCTGTGCTTTTTTCCAGTCATTAGGTACCTTTCATTGCTCAAGAATCTACAATGAATTATGGATAGAAGGGGAGCAAGTTATTTTGCATAATGTTTATAGAATATCTTATCATCTGGTCCTGATGCCTTTCCACTACTAAGTGATTGTAGCTGCATTTCAGTTCCACAATTGGTTATCTCAATATTTGCCATTTTGACAGCAGTTCCACAATTGGTTATCTCAATATCTGCCATTTTGACGTTTGTATGGCTATTGAAAGGAGGGACAGTGTTACAGCCTTGCACTATGAAACAACTTCAGAAGACCGAATTCAGTATTTCGGCCTTGTCTTGATTATCTTCCGTTTTGGTGCTGGTTTGGTCGGTGAGAGAATGAATAGATGGATTTTGACCCTGTTGCTGATTTTACATATGACCAAAATCTCTGGGATTTTACTCAGGTCGGTTGACAACGTCTTACTTTCGAAATCATTGAATGCTTCTCTCATTGCTCTCGTTATGGTCGTTTTCACTTCATTCACCTTTTGTTTGTCAGCTAGGTTTTTACTTATCTTGAATCTGAGATGAAGTGCTCTTTGTTTATGTAGCTCTTTACAAAAACGACTATTAAAAATGGTGGATCTTTCCCTTCCCTTAAAACCTTACTTGGAACATACTTGTCTAAGGCATATTGAACAATGCCTTTGCGTTTTTTTTTCCATTTGTTCTCCAAATCTTTGCCCTCATCACCAAATATTTGATGCTGACTGCTGAGATATTCTGAAATTTCTATCCTGTCACCCTTGCTGAGCAAATATATCATCCTACCTTTCTTAACATTCCTTGTAGAACCCATCATCATAGATGCTGTCAAAGCCTTATGATCACTGATACCTTCCTCTGCGTTACTGATTGAGTAAGTTCAGGTCTGTTTGTTGCCAGGAGGTCTGAAACATTACCCTCATGAGTTGGTTCTCTATCTGCTTAAGGTAATTTTTGGACATCCAGAAGATTGCCATACGACTCCAGTTTTGATGGCATAACACTCCCAACCTATACCTGGTAAGTTGAAGTCATTCCCTATTACAACCCCATGATCAGGAAAATTAGTAATGATATTCAGGAAGTTCTGTTGGAAGTGCTCTACAACTACAGATCCCGACCCAGGTGGTCTATAAAAGCATCCGATCATGATTTTTGGTCATTGTTTGATCACTAGATTTTATCGAATTTTTTGCTGCAATAAACACACAGCCACCACTGGCGACTAACCTAGCCTTATGATAAACATTTCAGTTTGAACTTAGGATTTCATTGTCACTGACATCTGGCTTTAACTAGCTTTCTGTTCACAATACTATGTGTGCATTATAACACTCAGTAAACAATACTAATTCTGGGACCTTTCCTTGAATGCTCCGACTGTCACTGTGGCTGATTTAACAGATACCAAGGGAAGGGTTCTCTAATTAAAAAAGCCCCATGTGCACACCACATGTACTCCACTACCGTAGTAGCCACTTCCTGTGTGTAATGCATGACTGATCTTTTTAAGCAGAACCCTACAATTCTGTACCTGATGGCAAAGGTCGAGAAATTCGCATCTGATCCGTCACAGAGTCTCTGAGCATCTGGTTTAGACCTTCCACTCTGCTCCAAACCAGAGGACCACGATCAACCCTGGGTATGGTGCTACAAATAGACAGGCTTAACCTGCACCCTACGTGCATTTGTAGTTGCCTTCACCAAATCTGCCAGCCGCTGAAAGGAGCCAAGGATGGCCTCAGAACCCAAGCAGCAGGTGTCATTCATATCTCATGTGGCACTACGTGCAGCCGGTTGCACCCAGTGCACTCGATAGCCGCCATCAGGGCCTCCTCCACATCATGGGTGAGACCTCATAACAAACATACCAAATGCACACTGGAATTATTTCCCACTTTGTCTGCTATCGCCCTGAGGGGCTCCATCACCCACCACATTGCAGCTCCCAGTGATAAGCATACCCATCCTCGGTACTTTTCCCGACTGGGCAGGAAAATCGACCACTGGCCCATTTTCTCATTTTCCAGATACATGCTTTACCACTAGACCACCGGGCTTGACTTATACCATATATAGATAGTTCTTGTATAGGCTCGAATAAAAATATGTTAGGAAACAAAAGTTCATTACTTTTAAAATGACACCTCTGTGTACTGCACTTCTTTTGTCTCACATTATTTATAGTTTCAAGCATTTTACGTAAATGTACTTTGCATTCTTCCATTCCAATGTTATGCATATCCTCAATGTTTTGTACTGTAGTTGTAGATCGTTTTCATTTCAATGGAAATGCCACCATATACAAATTCATGTTTATGTTTACTAGCTGTTTGAAACAGAGGAGGATCCTCCTTTTATTGACATAAAATAAATTTAGATTGCTGATATATAATTTATGGCAGCATGGCATTTTGATTTATCCATTCGTATTACACATACACAATTTGATCACAGAATTTGTACAATAATTCCTTTGATAAAGTTAACGTTTAGTATATGTTATTCCATAGAATGTACCACCACAGTGATAATGAAATAACGTCTCTGTATGAGGTCCAGAAAGTTTTCATCTTCCCCACATACTTTAAACGTGTTTTTGTCGATTTTTCTGTCAACTGAAAACACTACAGTTTCTGCAAACCCCACAATTACGCCACCTTGCTTACACTTTTTATGATGGTTTTCAGGAGGATTTTGTTAACTAGTTGTAGGTTAGTAGTGCATTTGTTGAATTCATGAAAGCCTTGACCACTATTAACCAATTACCATTACATGGTAAGCAAAAATTTTGTGTAGAGGCTAACAAATCAGGTACATGAGTATTCTGAAGAATTTGTGGTAATAAATCTCAGTGCATTGTTTTTAATGCAGAGACACCATTAGAAGCAAGCATGGAGTATCTGTAGTCAGTGCGATAGGATCATTGCTGCCAGATAACATTTGTAGTACTCCAAAGCATAATAAAGGAGGTTGTTATTGTATACAGGGAGTTCACAGTGTTAGAAAATTCTTGAGAATTGCAGAAAAAGTTGAACATGTTAATGCTTTATCCAGAGACTGGATGATGATATATTTTTAAAAATCAGTGTGAGGTAATGCATAGATAGTGAAGATAACGTGTAATTTCATTCACTACAGTATGAGCAATTGGACACCGCAATTAGCAGCAACCCTCCTCTATCCAGTAGTAGCTGACATCAGTGATTTACATTTATGATCAAATTAACAAGCTTTGGGGAATGTGAATGTCAGACCAGCATGTCTCAGAATTAATCGTAATAATGCATAATTCACCTTCAAAGTAATTACAACATCCTCCTCCTACAGTTCTGAGTGTTGTACGTTTCGTGCGTACCTTGCCAGGTCTGATTACTGGAAAAGATGCTGAAGAGTCATGCGTGATGAATTTGTTTAGTTTGCTTAAGAGAAATACAAAATACTCAATAAAACAATGGATGATAATGAACGAAAATAATATTGTGTTACTTTCCAAATCACAAAAACTAACTCCAGTAGGGATCAAACATGTTACTACGTATAAAACACTTGTGTGGTGGGGTACCAACAGTATTTCTTTATATCTACTGTCATGTACAAAACACAGAAGGAGTTAAAGATGTGCAAATATGCCATGAAGCCTTTACCACACACCATATGACAGTTTGCAGGGAGCAAATTTATCCATCCATGTAAAAGTTTTCCCTTCTAGTTTGAGGAATAATGAGATGCCCTCTTGGCACATCACCTGTAAGTAAGTAGAACCATAATTTATCACTTTTTATGTTGTAACTTTCAAGGTGGGTTACAGAACCGGTTTCTATCTTGAGAAGAATGTGCTTTGACAAAATGTTTACAATCCTTGTGCAGACATTTACTAGTATTGATTCATAGGTTACTCTTCCTCTCCATGTGAACAAGGAAAGAATATGAATGTCGTACTCATGCAGTATCACATTTCTCATGTTGTCGCTTTAATGCCGATGATGTTTTTGTATGATATTCGATGCTGACAGTGGTGTTAGTTTTCATATTTGTTCATTGTTTGGCAGATTCATGTGGCAACTTTTGCATTGGTCTGAAGCCATTCCTTAAAGTTTATAGGTTACATGTTTTATGCATAGAGTTGTATACACAAAACTCAATTTGTGAAGACTCATTAAATATTATATGTTGGGCTGTTACCATCAGATGCAGAGAATTAAACATGCTTGTATTGTAGATCAGTAAGCAGAGTTAAGTAGTTCATATAAGAAATTCAGCACTCTCAGTGTGTGAAATGCCATTATATTAACACAAGAAATATACTTTTTGAGGCAACTGTAGACATTTATCATTAGTATGCACCAATATCTTGCAGTTGTGTTGACAGCTTATCCTCATTTAAATGGAGAATCAGTGTCAAATAAGGGTTGTTTTAATTACTTAAAAATATTGTTATAATTTGTTTGGTTATTGTACTTGTTTTAGAATTGTATTGTTTTATAATATTTGTGAAATGCACAAAATCAGTCAATGAAAATGAAACATTCATATATAATTGTAGAACCTCATTAGAGATTTCATGTTGCCCATGTAAGAGAATGCTATCCATCTTTTGATTCTTGAGTTTTATTTTGCTGTTTAGAGCTGTTTATTGGCAAGGAAATAATTTGGGTCTACTGTGTTTGATGACTGATAGGAAACTACGAATCTCGGATAACCAATGCGTCAGAAAAAAAATGTTTTATGACCAAGTATATTGTTACTATTAAATGTTTCTTTTGAAGTTGTTATCAGTAATATAGAATGCAAATGCAAACTATATAAATAATTATAGAATAGTGCACCACCTGTGAAACGATTTCTAACCCATATACTTTAAATGATTGTAAATTTTCTCATGTGCACACTTTAAATACACCTCCTTTATAATCAAGAATTTGGTGCTTAGTCAGATTTTGTTTCTGTGTTCAACAAATTAAATATTCATTTCCCTTCTATTTATGTTTCAGGTCAATGAAAATTACAAGTGCTACCAGTAGAATGTTGTTTAAAGAGCTGAAGGTGTCTGCAGATAAATTTTGGTAGAAGTGGCACTCTAGCACAAGTACTTTCCCCTTGAGGGAGCAATGCAGCATGTACTAAAAATAATAACAGCTTGAAGGAAAATGAATTTTGTGGTTTCACATGCAGTTCATGCAAGCAGAGCTTTTCTTGAAAATATAGGCACATAAAGCACGTTTTTATTCACACTGATAGTGTGCTTCTGCATATAGTGCTGTGAGGTACTTTGCACCATAGTGGCTACAGCAAGCATTTAAGAAAGAGTGAACATAATTGAGGTATGTCTATAATGAGAGATGGATTACACAATGCTAGTGAGATATATAAATGTGGTGAGATTTACAGAAACAAAACTACAAAAACCTATCCAAAAGTTTGTCACTCGAACCTGATTGAGAAGGGATCTTTATCTTAAGAGTGTTGTAACAGCTCGCTTAGAAAACTGAGGAATATCAGTTGTATTTCTTTTGTAGAAAGCAGATCTTATAGATCTATGTACGATACTGACGAAATGCCATGCAATTGTGATGTTTGTGTGAAATCCTTTATTATGATCATCTCCAGAATCATTCATTATTACATATTGGCGACAGACGTCATAATTGTGATTTTGATAAGAAAATGTTTGTTGTGAGTGTATGGTAAACTTAAGATGTCACATTAGCACATCCTGGCAAAAGTTTGAGCGAAATCTTTTATTGAGCATTGTGATATCAATACATACTGTCGAAGTTGGAAACAAATGTGATATTTGTGGGAAATCCATCAGTGTTTCCAGATTTCCAGTTCCACCACAGTGTCACGTGTTGGGAAGAGGCATTCAGTAATACATGCTAATGAGATGTCACACTAATGCGATATCCTTGGGATATATATTACAAATTTTGGTAACCTTCAGGGGTAGACATTAACACACACTGGTGAGAGACATAACATGTATGTTTTGTTTATGGAAGCCCTGTTCTGTTGTGATAGCAAGACCCACATCAATTATAAGAGGTTGTTTTCAAGTCATGTATACAGAAAGTTATATATTGTACAGATAATGCAAAAATTAGGATTAGTAACTACGAGCAAAATCAAACAAGTGCAGTTCAACTGCAATTTGTTTATTGAAGTTAAAGTTTTATTGAAATCCATGAACTAATGTGCTGTGTGTAGTTTACAGGTAGGAAATTGTGTTATCTTTCATGTGGAAACGTAAATCACAATTTATAATGCTATATCTGGTTACACATCAAAATTTGCAATGAAAGAAAATTTGTTACTCAAGGTTGTTGCCTGGAACCATATGGCTACATGTTAAATATTTGGTTGATTTATATCAACTTGTCTGTTGCAGAGCTCTTACAATATTTTGTTGTTTTTAAAATGATTTACTTATGTTGGATTTTTAGTGTAATGTTTTCATTATTAAGCACTTATTAATTTATTTTCCTGTATTTATAATCTTTGTTTCATTATTTGTTGGTTTGATAAGCTTCTAAGTTGTACAGATGTTCAATGATTCTATCGTTGTTTTAAAATATAAGTTTATTATATATTCATGTGCCTATTGTTTGTGTTTTTTGACTTAGCATCAGATTCTCTATAGACAACTGTACTAGAAAATTTTACTCCTATTCTGCGTGTATCACTGTAATAATGTTCGTGACTGTCTGTGTGTGGTATGTGTTCTTTGCTCAATATATCTTTCTCACCAGAAATACTTTGATGAATAAAATTCTTCAAATTACTCATTTTACAAGAAGATTGAGTTTATTATATTTTCAGTGTATAGAAGTGCTCCTCATGTTAGTCTATCAACTGGCTTAGCAACAAAAACAGGGAAACTATTCACATTGTCATGTGAGTTAGCCATTACATTTTAAACTAATTGTGGTTGTCCTTAGAAGAAACATATATCACAATATTATTTCAAATAAACAATTTGTAACACTGTTCATGCCAATGGGTCCATGTCCCATCTAGATGTACTCATGCCACAGACTGGTTAGATTAGATTAGATTAGATTTACTTTCATTCCAATTGATCCGTAGTGAGGAGGTCCTCCAGGATGTGGAACTTGTGCACCTTTCTGTAGATTGCAAAAGCTCATCCCCACACCCTAGCAGGTGGAGCATCTGTGCACACTTCTGATTTTTGGTCCAGAGAGAAGGGTGAGAGTGAAATTCATTATATTCGTAGTGGTATTGATACCTTAACATTACAAGGTACTATGTGAACCATATATATAGTAATGTGAAATATTAGTCAGCCTTACATGGTGGAGTCCAACATTGTTTGGGATGATGATAATTCAAATCCATGTCTGGCCTCCTTTGATAGGTAACAGTGCATTCCTTCCACACTCTTAGAATATTATGAGCATGGGCTCTTCCTTTCCAATGTTATTGCAATGTTCAGTAATCAATTGCAATTCTCTACTATTCTCTTAACGGTACACAGTGCAGTTAATTTGCATATTTTCTTTGTTTTCATTGATGATACTCTTAGATATTTCTGGAGAGGATTATGCATTTCAAAAAAGTAATTAAATTTTTTGTGTAATAGTGAGAATGCTTGGTAGCCATCTAGTTATCTTTGGCATTTCTCATCACACATAGTAGGGCAATGACGATCCTGGCTCATTCTGTCATGAAATTGTAATTATTGCATTGAAAAAAGTAGGGGCCGTGTAATGACTGAAAGCATTATGCAATTGTGAGTGAATCCCCTTCCTCTCTCATGCCCACTCCAGCTAATATGAGTGTAGTATTAAAATGAGGCAGCCAGTCAACGAGTGGTCTCAATAAATAAACAAATAAAAGCAACATCCAACATAGTGAAACTAGCCCAGCTGTGGTTCATACACCTCCTCTGTTCTCTCCAGTTGGTAAGAGCATAGTATTATAACGAGGTGTAAAATGGTGCCAAATCGAAGGAATACAGCAAAAAATTATATAACCTCCATGTGAAATTCAGAGATACGCATTATTTCCGATGAAAGTCAAATATTTTCATACAGATTCATGCCTCTGTATTTCATTATTGCAATATTAAAGTGATGCATGAAACTGATATCAAGTTGTATCATTTCCTTGAAAGTAAAAGATATTTGCATAGTATACTCTACAAATCTCCTTATTTAAAGAGGTACTATTGAAAATATGGATGAAAATAGCAACAAATTGCATTATTTCTGTGAAAATTAAGGATAAGTATGTAAAATGTTGTAATGAACTACATGCACACACTCCCCCCTTGGGTCCCCCCCCCCCCACACACACACACATGATGAAACGGTTCAGGAAGAGTCATTTCATAAATGTCAGACATCTGTCATGTACAAGTGTGCTCATTTAAGATAATCTCAAGACAATGCATCATTCAACAATGCTCTATAATAAGTCTGTGAAGTAGGGATGACATCTACCTGCTTATTTAAGGCCTGTCACTACACTATTTCCTTTCCATGAATGAGTGAATGACAGGATACAGTGACAATCAGTAATGCAGAATTTAAGTCTTGCCAACACAAATTGGTGGACCACATGTGTGAACAGGTGATGTTTCACACACGTACTTTTAAATTCAGCCTTGTTCCATCAGAGTGGGTGTAAGTAAGCAGACATGCTATAGTGGGCACTCTGGTCACAATGTGGAGGTGTCAGAATGAATTATGTAGTTTGTAAGACTGATTAATCTATTTCAACTACATTTTGTTAGGGAAGGAATATACAGTATTTCGTTGCAGTTCATTTTTCCGAATTAGATCTGAGTGTGATCTGATGAGATGTGTGTGCCTTCTGGTCATGTGAATTTTAATAGCAGGGTGAGGTTGCCACGAGCCACTTATTGACTCATTTAATTTTATAATCTTTCATGGCCCATATATTGAACTGTGTATTGAATTATCTTTAATGTAACAGTGTAGTCTTCATGAATGGTGTCTCAGCTTTCATTCACCCTGTCACCACGTTTTTCATGAGCAGATTGTCACTTGCATATTTGTGGTGTGTTTTCACATATCATGTATGAATCTTTTTTTGAAAGAGTAATTGGTTTTTCAGGAAATAATCATGCTTAGTGAGTTTGATTTCATCTCATGCTCACAATGCAGTAACTGTCATGTAATACTGTGGAGAAAATTACAGAATCAATATGGAGGAATTTTTCTTTCATTCTCAAATTTGAATGGATTTCTTGCAGCTATGAGCCTCCCTGTTTCACCTGTTGACCGTGTTCATGTTTCTTATTCATGACCACAGTAACATTTTGAGAAGCAAAAAACTTGTGAGATTTTTAACCAAATTTCTCTTTATTTCAGTTGTTACATAGTTCTATTTGTGTATGGACATAGCACTGACTAATGGCACTAATGTGAAGTATATTTTTTGTGTTTGTACACTCCTGGAAATGGAAAAAAGAACACATTGACACCGGTGTGTCAGACCCACCATACTTGCTCCGGACACTGCGAGAGGGCTGCACAAGCAATGATCACACGCACAGCACAGCGGACACACCAGGAACCGCGGTGTTGGCCGTCGAATGGCGCTAGCTGCGCAGCATTTGTGCACCGCCGCCGTCAGTGTCAGCCAGTTTGCCGTGGCATACGGAGCTCCATCGCAGTCTTTAACACTGGTAGCATGCCGCGACAGCGTGGACGTGAACCGTATGTGCAGTTGACGGACTTTGAGCGAGGGCGTATAGTGGGCATACGGGAGGCCGGGTGGACGTACCGCCGAATTGCTCAACACGTGGGGCGTGAGGTCTCCACAGTACATCGATGTTGTCGCCAGTGGTCGGCGGAAGGTGCACGTGCCCGTCGACCTGGGACCGGACCGCAGCGACGCACGGATGCACGCCAAGACCGTAGGATCCTACGCAGTGCCGTAGGGGACCGCACCGCCACTTCCCAGCAAATTAGGGACACTGTTGCTCCTGGGGTATCGGCGAGGACCATTCGCAACCGTCTCCATGAAGCTGGGCTACGGTCCCGCACATCGTTAGGCCGTCTTCCGCTCACGCCCCAACATCGTGCAGCCCGCCTCCAGTGGTGTCGCGACAGGCGTGAATGGAGGGACGAATGGAGACGTGTCGTCTTCAGCGATGAGAGTCGCTTCTGCGTTGGTGCCAATGATGGTCGTATGCGTGTTTGGCGCCGTGCAGGTGAGCGCCACAATCGGGACTGCATACGACCGAGGCACACAGGGCCAACACCCGGCATCATGGTGTGGGGAGCGATCTCCTACACTGGCCGTACACCACTGGTGATCGTCGAGGGGACACTGAATAGTGCACGGTACATCCAAACCGTCATCGAACCCATCGTTCTACCATTCCTAGACCGGCAAGGGAACTTGCTGTTCCAACAGGACAATGCACGTCCGCATGTATCCCGTGCCACCCAACGTGCTCTAGAAGGTGTAAGTCAACTACCCTGGCCAGCAAGATCTCCGGATCTGTCCCCCATTGAGCATGTTTGGGACTGGATGAAGCGTCGTCTCACGCGGTCTGCACGTCCAGCACGAACGCTGGTCCAACTGAGGCG
Organism: Schistocerca nitens; assembly: GCF_023898315.1. Taxonomy (NCBI): domain Eukaryota; kingdom Metazoa; phylum Arthropoda; class Insecta; order Orthoptera; family Acrididae; genus Schistocerca; species Schistocerca nitens. The sequence goes on along the minus strand of NC_064624.1, from coordinate 16,093,220 downwards.
CCAGGTGGAAATGGCATGGCAAGCCGTTCCACAGGACTACATCCAGCATCTCTACGATCGTCTCCATGGGAGAATAGCAGCCTGCATTGCTGCGAAAGGTGGATATACACTGTACTAATGCCGACATTGTGCATGCTCTGTTGCCTGTGTCTATGTGCCTGTCGTTCTGTCAGTGTGATCATGTGATGTATCTGACCCCAGGAATGTGTCAATAAAGTTTCCCCTTCCTGGGACAATGAATTCACAGTGTTCTTATTTCAATTTCCAGGAGTGTATTTTGTGTGGGATTTCTTTTACCTTGTACTGTCATATGTCTGTTCCTCTGAATAGTGGTTTCAGGATTACAGTACATTTGTATTGGGTGTTTAAAAAAATATCTGTTAAGGAAGATGATATTTGCAGTCATGATCATGGCAAGGATGCAGGCTAGGCAAGATACTGTGGAACTAAAAATGAAATTTGTAACCCTTCCCTTTGAGCCACACTCCATGAACGATGGACCTTCCCATTGGTGGGGTGGCTCATGTTGTCTCAGCAGTACAACAGGTAGCTGCATCACAGGTGTAATCTCACTGGGGGGGGGGGGGGGGGTATCTGTTGAGAGGCTAGATAAACGTGGTTCCTGAAGAGGAACAGCAGCCTTTTCAGTTGTTACGGAGGCAACAGTCTGGGTGATTGACTGAACTGGCATTGTAACATCAACGGCCTTGCTTTTCTGCTACTGTGAATTGCTGAAAGCAAGGGGAAACTACAACTGTAATTTTTCCCAAGGGCATATAACTCTACTACATGGTGAAATGTTGTTGGTATTCTCTTGCACATAATATTCCAGATTAAAATAGTCCCACATTCAGATCTCTGGGTGGAGACTACTCCTTAGGATATTGTTATCAGGAGAAACAAAACTTGACTATGAATTGGAGCATAGAACACTAGATCTCTTAATCATGCAGGTACATTAGAAAATTTAAGAAAGGAAATGGGTAGCTTGGACTTAGACATAATGGGATTTAGTGAAGTTCAATCACAGGAGGAAGTCTATGTCTGATCAAGTGAATACAGGGCAATAAACATGAAATCAAAACAGGGCAATGCCAGAGTAAATAACAGTGAATAAGAAAACAGAAATGCTGGTAATCTACTACACTGAAGCCCCAAAGAAACAGGGATAGGAATGCGTATTTAAATACAGAGATAAATAAACAGGCAGAATACGGTGCTGCAGTCAGCAATGCCTATATGACAACAAGTGTCTGGCGCAATTTTTAGACTCGTTACTGCTGCTACGATGGCAGGTTATCAAGATTTGAGTGAGTTGGAACATGGTGTTATAGTCGGCGCATGAGCGATGGGACACAGCATCTCTGAGGTAGCAATGAAGTGGGGATTTTCCCATGTGACCATTTCATGAGTGTACTGTGAACACCAGGAATCTGGCATATCATCAAATCTCTGACATTGCTGTTGCCAGAAAAAGGTCCTGCAAGAATGGGACCAATGATGACTGAAGAGAATCGTTCAACATGACAGAAGTGCAACCCTTCCGCAAATTGCTGCAGATTGTAATGCTGGGCCATCAACAAGTGTCAGCATGCAAACCATTCAACAAAACATCATTACTATGGGCTTTTGGATCTGAAGGCCCACTCTTGTACCCTTGATGACTGCACAACACAAAGCTTTACGCTTTGCCTGGTCCCATCAACGCCGACATTGGACTGTTGATGACTGGAAACATGTTGCCTAGTCTGATGAGTATCATTTCAAATTGTATCGAGTGGATGGATGTGTAGGGTATGGAGACAACCTCATCAATCCATGGACCCTGCATGTGAGCAGGAGACTGTTCAAGCTGGTGGAGAATGTAATGGTGTGGGGCATGAGCATTTGGAATGATATGGGACCCCTGATACGTCTATATATGCTTCGGAGAGGTGACATGTATGTAAGCATCCTATCTGATCACCTGTATCTCCATTCATGTCCATTGTGCATTCTGATGGACTGGGGCAATTACAGCAGGACAATGCTACACCCCACACACCCAGAATTGGTACAGAGAGGCTCCAGAAACACTCTTCTGAGTTTAAACACTTCTGCTGGCTATGAAACTCCCTAGACATGAACATTATTGAGCATACCTGGGATGCCTTGCAACCTGCTGTTCAGAAGATATCTCCACCCCATCGTACTGTTATTGTTATGGATTTATGGACAATCTTGCAGGATTCATGGTGTCAGTTTCTTCCAACAGTTGAGCCCATTTGACATTATGTTGCGGCACTTCTGCATGTTTGCGGGAGCCCTACATTATATTAGGCAGGTGTACCAGCCTCATTGCCTCTTCAGTGTATGAACAGCACAGTGAATGCATGACTGTAGCCAAGATAGACACAAAGCGAACATTCGCCATAGTAGTACAATTTTATGTACCAAACTAGCTCCACTGATTATGAAGAGATTGAAGAAATGTATGATAAGAGAAAATAAATTATTACGGCAGCTACGGGAAACAAGTTTAATTCTGATAAGAGACTGGAATTCAATAGTAGGAAAAGGAAGAGAAGGAAAAATTTTAGGTGAATATTGACTCGGGGACAAGAGTGAAATAGGAAGATGCCTGGTGTAATTTTACACTGAGGATAATTTAGTTATAGCTAACACTAGATTCAAGGATCATGAAAGAAGGTTGACATGTGGAAGAGACCTGGAGAAACCAGAAGGTTTCAGATTGAATATATTGGGTTATTCTATATGATGGACTCATTTTCAAAACTTCGTCCCTGTGACCAAGCCAGCACTGAGGAAGGGAGTCATTCAAAAAGCCTCATACATCATGGTGCCAATGGGGAAAGCTCCGTCCTGTTGGAAAATGAAGGCCTGCTAATCTTCCATAATTTGGGAGAACAGCCATTGTTCCAAAATATCCAGGTACGTGATTCCTGTTACAGTTCTTTCTGCAAAGAAAAATACTTCATAAACCTTTGTATGGGATATGGCAGAGATGGTGTTCATCTTCGGAGAGTCTCTTTCGTGTTGCAATAGTGACTGTGGATTTTCCAAAGCCCATATGTGGACAATGTGTCTTTTAATTTTTCCACTGAGTTGGAACATCATTCCATCACAAAAAATTACATGCTGTAGAAATGCGTCATCCTCCATCTTTGCTAGCACATAACCACAAAATGCGAGATGCTTCTCTTTGTCACAAGTTGTTATCAGTAGGGCTTGTACAGCAAACGCCACCTCAGAACTTTCCATACAGTTGGTTGGAGTATTCCAAGTTCTCGACTGGCTCTATTGTTAGACTTACTGGGACTGTCACAAATCTTTCTTCAGTCCTATATATGAGGTAGTATATGTTCCCGAAAGAACAGATACCATTTATGAACGTGCAGCTTCTCTAGAATGAAATTATAATTAAATCGACACCCTAGCTACAAACAGGCGTTGATATGCATCATTGGGGACATTGTGAAAACGTGTGCCCTGACTGGGACTGAGTGTGATGGGCAAACATATATTAGGTGCACTACGAATGTAGCTGTGTGGAAATGTTGGGAATGTGGGTCTCACAGGGGACGTGCAAGGGATAAATCCCTGCAGGCGCACTATCCTCTGTGCCCTCGGTGCCTCAGATGGATAGAGCGTCTGCCATGTAAGCAGGAGATCCCGGGTTCGAGTCCCGGTCGGGACACACATTTTCAGCATGTCCGAAATGATGTATATCAATGCCTGTTTGCAGCTCTGGTGTCTATTTAATTATCATTTCATTTCCTCAATCCGTTGGATATCATCCTCTGACACACGTGGTCAGCCTGTGCTTTTTCCTTTACACACATTCGTAGTCTGTTTAAATTGCTTAAACCAACAGCTAATGCTTTTGCAGGTTGGTGGTTGAATACCAAATTTGGTACAAAATGCCCGCTGCACTACAATTTGCGACTCACTTTTCGCGAATTCAAGAATGCTGAGAACCTTGTGTCCCACAGTCGCCATCTCACTCACAACTGACGGTGGAATGGAATGACAACCCTACTGCCACACGAACTCTACCATTCGCTTCTGAAACCATCACCGCTCACCCACCGCTGACCACCAAGAACATTGAAACTTCCTCTTTTTGTTGGTATAAAGCTTGTTCATTTTTAATTTGTACTTGAATACTTACAAATGTTTGGCAATGGGTCTATCATTTAGAATAATCCTGTATAATGGTAAGGTAGAGATTCTGGAATCAGATTTTAAATTGTGAGATATTTCCAGGGGCAGATGTGTTCTCTAACCACAATTTATTAGTTATGAAATGCAGATTAAAACTAAATAAATTGCAAAAAAATAAGAAATTAAGGAGATGAAACCTGGATAGATTGAAAGAACCAGAGGTTGTGGACAAGAACAAAGGAAAGGAATACAGTAGAAGAAGAATGGGTAGCTTTGAAAGATGAAATAGTGAAGGTGGCAGAGGATGAAACAGGTAAAAAGACGAAGCCTAGTAGAAATCTTGTACAACACAAGACATATTGAATTTAACTGATGAAAGGAGAAAATATAAAAATGCAGTAAATGGAGCAAATGAAACGAAATACAAACGTCTCAAAAACGAGATTGACAAGAAGTACAAAATGGTTAAGCAGGAATGGCTAGAGAACTAATGTAAATATTTAGACACATATTTCACTAGGGGAAAGAATTCCATCACCTACAGGAAAATGAGAGAGGCCTATGGAGAAAAGACAAGCAGATGTATGAACATCAAGAGCTCAGATGGAAAACCAATCCTAAGCAAACTAGGGAAAACTGAAAGTTGGAAGAAGTATACAGAGGATCTGTGCAAGTGAGATGCACTTGAAGGAAATGTTGTAGAGAGGGAAGAGGATGTAGATGAAGATGAGAATAGGATATGATACTGCGAAAAGAATTTGACAGGGCAATGAAAGAACTAAGTAAAAACAAGGTCCTGAGAGTAGACAACATTATGTCAGAACTACTGACAGTCTTGGGAGAGGCAGCCATGACAAAACCCTTCCATGTGGTGTGCAGGATGTATGAGACAGGCGAAATACCTCAGACTTCAAGAAGAATGTAATAACTCAGTTTCCAAAGAAAACAGGTGCTGACAGGTCTGAATAGTACCAGACTACCAGTTTAATAAGTCATGGTTGCAAAATACAACACGAATTCTTTACGGAAGAATGGAAATACTGGTAAAAACTGACCTTGGGGAAGATCATTTTGAATTCCAGAGAAATGTAGGAACATACAGGGCAATACTGGCCCTACAACTTACCTTAGAAGATGGTTACGGAACAGCAAACCAATGTTTATAGCATTTATAGACTTAGAGAAAGCTATTGACAAAGTTGACGGGGATACTCTCTTTGAAATTCATAAGGTAGCATGTGTAAAATACAAAGAGTGAAAGGCCACTGAAAAGCTGTTCAGTAACCAGACAGCAGTTGTAAGAGTTAAGGGGCGTGACAGGGAAGCAATGATTGAGAAGGAAGTGAGACAGGGTTGTAGCCTGTCACAAATGTTGTCCATTCTGTGCACTGAGTTAGCAATGAAGGAAACAAATGACAATTTTGGAATAATAATTACATTTCAGGGGATAAAAATAAAAAGTTTGAGGTTTGCAGGCGAGTTTGTTAGTTAGTCAGTCAGACTGCAAAGGTATCAAATGGTTCTGAGCACTATGGGACTTAACATGTGAGGTCATAAGTCCCCTAGAACTTAGAACTACTTAAACGTAACTAACATAAGGACATCACACACATCCACGCCCGAGGCAGGATTAGAACCTGCGACTGTAGCAATCGCGCGGTTCCAGACTGATGCGCCTAGAACTGCTCGGCCACAGTGGCTGGCCAAAGGACTCAGAAGAGCAGACGAATGGATTGGACAGTGTCTTGAAATGAGGATATAAGATGAACACCAACAAAAGCAGAACAAAGATAATGGAATGTAGTCGAATTAAACTATGTGATTCTGAGAGAATTAGAAAATGAGACACTTAAAGTTTTGTTGTTTGGGCAGTAGAATAAGCGATGATGGCCAAAGTGAAGAGGGTATAAAATGTAGATTGGTAATGGCAAAAAAGCGTTTCTGATGAAGAGAAATTTGTTAACATTGAATATAAACTGTTAGGAAGTCTTCTCTGAAAGTATTTTTATGATGTGTGACCATGGATGGAAGTGAATCATTGATGATAAACAGTTAATAGAAGAAGGGAATAGAAGCTTTTGAAATGTAGTGTGACAGAAGAATGCTGAATATTGGATGGGTAGATCATATGACTAATGAGATTATGAATAGAACAGGGGAGAAAAGAAATTTGTGGCATGACCCATCTAGAAGAAGGTATTGTTTCATAGGACACATTCTGAGAAATCAAGCAATTACTTATCTAGTATTGGAGGGAAGTGTGATGGGTTAAAATCTTAGAGGGAGACTAAGAGATGAATATAGTAAGCAGATTCAGAAAGTGGCAGTAGTTATTCAGAGATGCACAGGATAGAGTAGCACAGAAAACTGCATCAAACCACTCTTTGGACTCAAGACCATAACAAAAATAATGAACCGCTTTGAGATTATCAGTGGTCGAGTCAGTAAAGAATGCTTTTGTGAAGCACTTCTCACGTGACATCGGGCACATGAAAAAGGTAGCTTTTGATAAGGGCCCGTAGTTCCAGTTACGGTACTGGAAATAAATGCTGCTGAAGTAGTACCTGGAAGCTGTCTACATCTCCACCTGTCATCCCACCTCCCTTGGTGACAATCATGAAAGAGACCCAGAAGCTTTGCTAGCTGTATTGTTCTAATCACTCACCTTACATGAGATGAGTCCCTTGACGATTTTCAATATGTTTTGAACAAGTGCTCATACGACTTAATATTGCTTCCCCTGGGCCTGGTACTGAAGAATAGTCAGCCACCAGACTGACTACTGAAGGAGGTGATATGACATGAATTGAGACTCCATAGAGTTGTGGATTCCATGACATTCTGGCCCAAGATGCTGGAGTTGGCAGTTGTGTGTGCATGAGGTGTGCCTGCATATATATATATATATATATATATATATATATATATATATATATATATATATATGTGTGTGTGTGTGTGTGTGTGTGTGTGTGTGTGTGTGTGTGTGTGTGTGTGTGTGTGTGTGTGTGTGTGTGTGTGTCTTTTACTGATGAAGGCTGTGGCTGAAAGCTTTTATGTAAGTTTGTTTTAATTGTACCTGTCTGCAACTTGATGTGTCTTCCTTTTGAGAAGTAGCAGTCTGTCTTTTTCTACATTGCTGATATTCCTACCTGGAGTTTCCATTGTTTGACTGTAGAGGAAGAGTTAGGTTTATTTTGTTGGTTACCATTTTCTAGGAAAGCACTGTGCACATTACAACATACATATTCAGAGAATGTTAGGATGCCGAAGGAAAGTCTGGCCCAGGTGAGCGTGCTTTAGGATCTATCCAGAGTGATCATTTGCAGTAAAATTAGTTCTTTTCCAAAAGGAGCATATCTCCTTCTGTGAACCATAGGTGAGAAGGTAATTGATAGACAATGCCCAGGATGAAGGAATCACAAGCATGCAGTGCTTACAAGATGTAATATAAAAGATAAAGATATGGCAAACCATTTTCCATCAGCCGAGAAGCAAGGAGTATCACAAGGGTAAAGGCACCTCGTGTGAAAAAAAATGATATTTGTATGTATCTGTGATTTGTTTTCTTTCTGAAGGTTGAAAAAGCGTTTGTTGACAGGGAGAACCTATATAGAAAGAAGTGAGCAACCAGTACTTCAGTAGTTACTATCTTTGGCAGAAATGAAGTGGATTTTAAATGTTTGCTGCTGACACTCCGACTACAGGATCATGAGGAGAGTGGCAACTTTATTGTGCCTAATGTTTGTGGATTGTTCAAAGGCCCAGACGTCTGTGGAGTAATCCTATTCATTGAGTAATTCAGTCACTTGTAAATGAGTAGGATTATTAGTCTGAATTGAAACCATAGAGGTGTCAAGGGGTAAAAAATTGGAATAACCATTACTTCTAGTATGTGTAACAGTAGCCACAGTGGGATGAATATTCTTAAAACACATAGATAGAACAAAGTAAGATAGATATGTGTAGTTTTTTTGCGTGAGGTGCTAGCAGGAAAGATGGGTAGAGAGAGTCAAAAGATTCCTCATTTCCTCCCATTATATCAGTTCAAAGCACAAATTATAAGAGGATCCTTATTTGTGGATTACATTATCTTTATTTCCTAAGTGTTTATGTTTTGCAACTCCCCACTTGCAAAGATGATTGGGAGAACTGCAGGAAAATTTTCTATGCAAGCTATGTGAGTAAACACCTTTTGTGGAAGGCTTGGATATTCTGGGTAACATGGACCAGAGACCAAACATTTGTATGGGCACATGAAGTAACCCTTTCTCACTGACCTGAATGAGGAATGATGGGTCAACAGGAAATGCAGGTGCCACTAATCTGCCTCCAGCCTAGTCAGTGAACTCAGTGCAGAGGACACCAGTTTCCAGCAACCACATTCCACTCCAGTGACGTCATGGAAGATTTGCCTGAGGGATAGCTACTGATGACCAGGCCAGCTGCCCTAACACCACACTGTTGGTTGGTGTTGGCCTGGTGATGTAGGAGTGTGGTTGAACTCACCCCCGAGTTCTTCAGTGCCACAAGCTAGGCAGTGCATTGACCTGTGTGTGAAGTTTTGACATGGCCTGGCACCCAGCCCTGAATATGGGGTGGTATGAGAAGAGTACTGCGCATGCCAGGAGTAGCCTGCTGTTTAAAGAAGAGGAGAAATGCAATCTGGCATATGTCATCCAACATTTCCAACATTTGGTCTCCATGAAAGAATCACTGCATGTGAAGAATTTTCTGGAGGTGGAATGACCCAGCCATTGTGTGTAATGATCACAACCCATGTTTGCTCTGGCAGAACATTACTTTTATTTATTTATTTATTTAGCATCCAATAGGTCACAAATGTTATATAGGATTTGTCATTTGATTACACGTAACACATAACAACACACACACATAATAAATTGACAAACATATACAAACAGCAAACAAATTACATACACATGATAAACAATTTTAGAACATGAACTATGCCTTATACACAAAACATATTACGGATATTTAACAGATTTTTCCTAAGTACCAAAATTACAAAGTTGAAAACATCTTTAAATTAGTTTGAATTTTTTAAAAATAAGTACAGGTTTCAATCCACAGTCTGAGACAGGTATTCATTTACACTGTAGTACCATTTTTCCCTCAAGTACTTTTTTTACTTCGTGCTTGAAATTATTTTTGCCTTTCAGTTCTTTAATTTGAGATGGAAGTGCATTTAAAAGCTTTATTCCTAAGTGGCTAACATGTTTCTGACTTCTAGTTTTTGCTACATAGGGAATGTGGAAGTCTTTACAATTCGTTGTATTGTGATCATGGTAGCTTGAGTTGGTCTGGAGATCACAGTTATTTTTACTTATCATTTCCAGGCATTTAAAAATATATATTGATGGTATTGTAAGTATCTTTAGTTGTCTGAATAAGGGTCTACAGTGAGTTTGTGGTGGGCTGTGTGTCGTGGTATGAATAGCTCTTTTTTGCATAATAAAAATGTCATTTAGTCTTGACCTGGTTTTTCCCCAAAAACTTATGCCATAGCTTGCAACTGCTTGGAAATAACTAAAGTAGGCCGCTCTAATACATTCCTTGCTGCATACCTTGGATATTATTCTTAAGGCAAAACATGCTGAGCTAAGTTTCTGAGTAAGATATACACTGTGTTCATTCCAGTTTAAATCTTGGTCAGTTCGCATTCCCAGAAACTTTGTGGTGCACACTTTTTCTATTTGTTTGCTATCCAGCATAAGGCACATCATTTCCCCTTGACACTTACTTCCATACTGTATAAAGTTTGTTTTCTTTGTATTTAATGTCAGCTTATTTGAATAAAACCATGACTATGTATGAGAGCATTTCCTCTGCTGTAGTACACAATGATTCTTTTATATCACTAATTATGATACTCGTGTCATCTGCGAATAGTAGAATTTTGGCTGAGCTGTTTGGAGCCTGTATATCATTGATATAAATTAGAAATAACAATGGGCCCAGAATGCTGCCCTGTGGAACACCTATTTCAATTTGTTTTGGTTCAGATATGAGTTTAAAATTGTGAAGATTGTTGGACGACCTCAGCTCAACAACTTGTGACCTGTTTTGCAGATAAGATTCAAACCATTTTTTAACAGTACCCCTGATGCCTATTGCTTCAAGTTTAGTAATATTACATGGTTCACAGTATCGAAGGCTTTGGATAAATCTAGATTAATGCCAACAACCTGTTTATTTGACTCCATACTATTTCTGTTGTGTAGTGCAATATGGCTGTTTCTGTACTGTGCCCTGCTCGAAAGCCATGTTGACTGTTATTTATTAGTTTATGTTTTTCTAGATATTTTGTAACCCTGCTTTTCATTAATTCCTCAAGTATTTTGGAGAGGGCTAGGAGGAGAGATATAGGTCGGTAATTTTCTATTTTATGTCTGTCACCATTTTTGTATAGAGGTATCGCTTTAGAGATTTTAAGTTTGTCCAGAAATATCCCTTCACTAAGGGACAAGTTTGCTATGTGCACTATAGATTTGACAGCACATGGAGCAACTTCCTTAATTATTGATACAGGTACATCATCCAACCCAGAGGACATTTTGGATTTCAAGCATTTAATGACTTTTAGAAGTTCATGCTCATCTGTTGGGATTGCCATCATGTTGGTATTTACCATTGGACTCGTCACTGTTTGTTGTTGCTTAAATTTACTACTTAAAGTAAGGGGAATATTTACAAAATAATTGTTTACATAGTTTGCCATGGCATCTTTTTCTATGGGAATATTTTCATTATTTTTAAGATTGATTTCCTGTTCTTTAGTTTGACCCCCATTTTCTTTTTTTTACCATTTTCCACATCATTCTGGACTTGTTACTAGCCTGCCTTATTAATCTATCATTACTTAATAATTTTGCTTTTGCTATTACTTTGTGGCAAGTCTTTTTGTATGTCCTCACATACTCAACAAACTGCTGATCATGACATGTTTTTAACTTTAAACTTAGTAATTTCATGGTTTCGCTTGACTTTTTAATTCCGGGTGTAATCCAGGTCCCTTTGGATCCAGATGATCTATAACTCAAAAGCTTTTTTGGGAAACACATTTCAAAGTATGTCATAAAAGTGGAAGCAAATATATTGTTAGCATCATTTGTGTTTGTTTGTGCCAGTACCTCTGACCAAACTGCATTTTTTAAATTATTTTTGAACTGATTACAATTTTCAATAGAGAAAAATCGCTTGTACTCCTTTTTATTTTCCTCCTCCTTGGGAGTTGCAGTGAGATTAAAGGTTAGTGCATTATGATCTGATAATCCTATATTCACATTTGTAACTGCAACTTCATGTGTGTCCACATTTGAGAAGATGTTATCTATTAGGCTTTCACTGGAATCTGTTGTTCTAGTGGGAGCTGATATGTGGGGGAACATGTTGAAGCTTTTTAGTATGTCTAAAAACTTTTTTTACTGGACTCTGGACCAATAGATTAATATTAAAGTCACCACAAATAATTATGGTAGAGTTCTCATGTGAGAAAATGTTGAGCATTTCTTCCAAATTCTTAAGAAACACTTCAGTGTCTCCAGATGGTGACCTGTAAATTGCTGCAACCATTATTTTCTTCTTTAAACTGTATTACTGTTGACCAACGTCTACATGGTTGACGTGACCACCAACTATGTTGGGTTTCACTGTCCATACACTAGGCACCAAGAAGCACTTATAAATCTAGAGCACTCTGTGAGGTCTGAGGTATGGGATAGAAGTAGATGTGGCCACCACCGACGAACATCGTCCTCTCATTGAGAACTTCCAGTCCTATTTTCCCTCCAGGTCAAGTCTTCTTGAGAGTGTTGTCCTCCCTCTGGACGGCATGAGAATAATGATTGCGCTATTGTGATGAATTTCTGGTGTTGAGTGATATCAGCAGATTTGACTGTATTGTGGTGACTGTATTTCAATATTGAACGATTTTAATTTGTATTAACTTGTATCAGAAATGCCGGCCGGGTTGGCCGAGCGGTTCTCGGCGATACAGTCTGGAACCGCGTGACCGCTACGGTCGCAGGTTCGAATCCCGCCTCGGCATGGATGTGTGTGATGTCCTTAGGTTAGTTAGGTTTAAGTAGTTCTAAGTTCCAGGGGACTGATGACCTCAGCAGTTAAGTCCAAGAGTGCTCAGAGCCATTTGAACCATTTTTGTATCAGAAATGAAATAATGTTTATGATTGCAACTGATGCAATTTTCCCTAAAATAAATGTAATTTTCTTTGTTAGCTCGTTCGCTGCCATTGATGCACCAGCGCGCCCGGCCGATACTGGCGCACATGCCATGGGCGCACCTGCGCGGCGAGACACTCAGCTGTTGTGTGGCACCACGGTTTAGTCGGGCACAGCCATTCAGTGTGGTTTATTGCGCAGGCACTCTAATAACGTATTGTTTTCAGTTTTTACAGGTGCGTTTCGCGTTTTTTCCCTACAGTTTTTCCCTGTTGTGGGACTAAAAATGGAAAACAATCGTGACACGGCAGACCCTTCAGAACCTAAGAAACGTAAAATACGGGACGCAATAAACGTACATAAACTAACGGATGCGGAATTATTACGAATATTAGAAGAAAGCGATTTGGAAACGGAATTGGCCAGTGGGGAGGATGGGTGGGAATCCAGTGAAGAGAGTAACGGAGCCAAGTTTGCATTAGATGAGACTGTAGAAATGGCTGTGAATCCAAGCGACTGGGAAAAGGCAGAAGGAGTGGTAACAAGTGGTAACATAGCTGATACAAGTGTTGCACGGGAAAGCGAGTCCGTTTGTAAAAAATAAGGGACTGCTAATTAAACCAACGGGAAACACTCCCTTATATTATTTTCGTCTTTTGCTGTTGGACAAATTTATATTGAAAGTTGTAGAAGGAACAAATCGAAACGCAATTGATTTATTCCTTTCTGTGGGAACCAAAGAACAATCACGAATAAATTGTTGTAAAGATGTGATGGTTGGTGAATTGTTAGTGTTCTTGGGAGTTTTCCTGCACATGGGAAATGTAAAGATGAGGAAGTTGCAGGACTATTGGAGAAAGAACCCTTTACTTCACGTGAAAGGAATTGCCAATAGTATTTCACGAAATTGTTTTCTTCTAATACTACGTGCATTGCATTTTTCTGAAAATCCAAAACATTGCGAACCAAAACCATCTGACAGGTTGTATAAAATAGTTCCAGTTAATTTTTTCAATGAAAGGATGTGCCAAGTGTTTTACCATGGACAGGAACTGTCACTGGACCAATCGATGATCCTTTGGCGTGGAAGATTACTTTTCCACCAATACATCAAAAATAAAAACCACAAATATGGCATAAAGCTATATATTTTGACAACTCCCAGTGAAATGGTCCTAAAATTCGCGTTCTGCACTGGAATGCTGGACGATTTAGGAGGAAGAGGCCACACGCAAAAAATTGTTCTTCATTTACTGGATGAAAAGTTGTATGCTGGTCACCACGCGTACATGGACAATTACTATAATAGCTTCACATTGGCTAAGTTGCTCCTGGATAAGAAGACTCACTCCACGGCAACTCTGAGGGCGAATACGAAGGATACGCCCAAGGAAATACAGAAGGCAAAATTATGGAAAGGTGAAGCCGTTGCCAGATTTGCGGAAGGAGTTATGATAGGTAACTGGCGTGATAAGAGGGAGGTTTGCTACATTTCTAATGCATTTACAAATGAAATGGTTGAGGTTGGAAACAAAAGAAAGGAGAAGAAAGCAAAACCCTTGGCCATTGAAAACTACAATAAATTTATGTTGGGATTTGATCGGCATGCTCAGATGTTGTCATATTACCTCTTGGAACGAAAAACCATACGCTGGTACAAGAAACTTTTTATCCACGTTATGGAAATGATGCTGACAAACGCACATGCCCTACGCAACAAATATTCTGGCACAAAAATGCCCCTCCAAGAATTCAGACTCAGTATTATAAGAGCACTATTGCCACAAAAGCAAGTAGAACTGCCAGTCAGAAATCCCCAACATGTTGTGGTAAAACGAGAATCAACTGGAACATCAAAAACACCGAGAAAAAAGTGCAGGTCATGCGCCAGACGAAGACAACGAACAGACACGATTTACGAGTGCCCAGATTGCCCAAATGAAGCAGGGTATTGTTTGAATTGCTGTGTTATTCACCACCTGTAAAGGCAGATAGCACTTTCATTGTTCTTTCATTTTTCGACAGTTGTGTGTAGTTACTATTCTTGAACTTTGTGTTTATTTTATTTGTTTGAGTGTAATTGGTAAAGTTCTTGATTGTATCTTCTCTGAGATTTGACAATCGTTGATTTCAGAAGTTTCTTCAAGATCTTGTGTTTGTTTTTGAATTCTGTTTCTACTATTTTTTGTTCAAAAAGTATGTAGTTTGTCAGTAGGCTCTTTCGTTTTATTTTTGAATATAAAATAAAAATGTAGTACTCTAAACTGTCACAATTTTCAGGAAAAATAAACTAGACACACTAGCGCATCCATGGCCACCTACTACAGTATGTGGCCTGATAAGCGACTGACGTCTTAGTGTGCCCCCCAAAAAATTGATTCATGAGAGTAAACTCTACCTTGTACTTATAAAATAAATACATTTTATATTACTTTTAGCGCTACAGTTTGAGATTCTATTTAAAAATTATTGGTTACCTGGCAATGCAAGGCCAATTACAGTGGCAGCGAACGTGTTAATAAAGATTAATTTACGATTTGATTCACTGAAATGTGCCATTTTGACGGTAATTTTTTATTGATGTGATACCGTCAAAAGTATAATATTTTTGTTTAATCACATTATGATTCTGCAAATCTTTCAAATCATGGGTTGTTTTTCTTTTGTTTTTTCTGCAATATGTGATATGTATGTATAAATGAGTAGCTTGCTCTTGATTCTTTTATTCACAAATGGGGTGATGTATATGCTTCCTTGTATTCATGTTCCTTAAGTAATGGTTGTATACTCCATATAACTGATACTTGTCCCTCTGTATACTGTAGTATTACATTTATTGAGTACATTCTTCACTTAACTTCCCAAGTTATCAGATGATTCACCAATACAGCCATGAATGTTGAAGTAATTAAGGATACAGGGTACTTATAAATGGTTGAAAAATCGAAATTTCTTATGACTTTATTAAATTCTGTAGTCTTTCCTGATTACATTGATATATACATTATAGGGTTTTAAATGAAAAATGACCTATATATACAAAATTTTAAAGTTACGGTCATGTATGTCGCAACACCCACCCTTATTTCTGTTACAGAAACCAGTATTATTTCGAAAAGAACTGTGAACTTTCTGTTTCCAGCAATTATCCATATGATACACTGTATATGTTGGTAACAGTGCAGGTTTCTAGAGTCTGTAAATGATTATCTTTGCTAGTATTTACTTTTGTTTCGCTGACGCAGTTTGTTCACGTGTTACTGAATGTTGCCCAAGTGCTACATATACTTCTGGAAGTAAGTATCCTTTAGTGTATAATAAATACAAACTATGCCACTCATCAATAAATTCAATAAAAGGAAATTCCATGGTAACCAGTTCACAAACAAAGCAAGTCACACTGTAGAAAGTAACCTATGTATCAGTTCAGGGAAGAAACTCCCACATGGGATGCCTCCTGGTAGGAAATGGAAATGGCTCTGAGCACTATGGGACTCAACTGCTGTGGTCATTAGTCCCCTAGAACTTAGAACTACTTAAACCTAACTAACCTAAGGACATCACACACATCCATGCCCAAGGCAGGATTCGAACCTGCGACCGTAGCAGTCGCACGGTTCCGGACTGCGCGCCTAGAACCGCGAGACCACCGCGGCCGGCTATGCCTCCTGGTGATTCAAATTTTTGTGTTAACAGTGACACTGTTTGTAGTGGATTTGTTGACGTTGATTGGGCATCTTATCTTCTTTGATAAAGGAAGTGGAGAAATATAAACAATGTGATGGTGTAGGCTGTCTGGAAATAAATGAAAAACGAAGTAGCAGGAAAGGTTTAGTGTCAAAATTAGTTGTTCTGTGTAGATCCTGCAATAAATTTACCTCGAAAATGACTTCAAACATTGCGCATAAGTCATATGATGTGAATTTGAAGTTAGTGTATGCAATGTGTGCAATACAAAAAGAAAAAAGGCTGCTCAAAGTTTTGTGGTTTGATGGACCTTCCTCCTGGTAGGTTCAGCAAGTACCTAAAATACTTTAAGGTGTTGTGTCTAAAGCATCCATGAAACATGCAGTACAAGAAACTGTAAATATTAGTAGAACCAGGGACATGGCTGTTGCACTTCATGGGACATGTCAATACTGAGGACATCATTCATTGAATGGTTTTGTAAGTGTTACTTCTCTGGAGAATGGAAAAGTTGTTGATGTTGCGTGCCAAGTACTGCCACACCTGCCCTGGTAACACTGAAGGACATATTGAACATCAGTGTTCTAAGATTCATGATGGTTGCAGTCGAGGTGTGGAGTGCGCTGGAACTCTAAAAATATTTCAGAGGTCGGTGCCCGTTTATAATGTTAGATATACGAAGTGCCTTGGCGATGGAGATTCTAAAGCGTTCAATAAAGTTAATGAGTTCGATGTTTATGGTGATATCTTCGTAACTAAACTGGAGTGTTGTGGATATGTGCAAAATAAAATGGGTGCTGGATTGAGGAAGCTATGAAGAGAAATGAAAAGAAAGTTTCTATCTGATGGAAAATCTCTATCTGTCTGGCCGAGGCAGATTGACAGAAACTGAAATAGACCTTCTTCAGAGTTATTATGGATTGGTCATTAGACAAACTGCACCTCTGAATGATGTTACAGCAACGAGAAAAGCTTCATAAGTTGTCCACAAACGACCACCTTGTTCACGGGATTTGCCCTAAAGGAGCAGATTCTTGGTGTAGTTACCAAAAAGCAAAAGAAAGTGGTCAAACATACCATCATAAGCATTCTCTTCTTGAGCCCATTATGAATGAAATAAAATCAATTTTTAGAGACCTGAGTGAGCTTGTTTTGCTTAGTAAATGTCTTCATGGGGACACTCAGAATACAAATAAAAGTTTCAACCATTGCATATGGGAAAGATTACCCAAGAATGTTTATGTAGGACTAAATACATTAAAAGTTGGTATACTAGATACAGTGATATGTTTCAATGATGGAGTGATAGGAAGGTAGGAAGTCCTGAGAAATTTAGGCATAAAATGTTGCTCTCATATGGAAGATCAATTGCTTGAGTGACAGACAACGGGTGGATGAAGCTGAAACATTCACTCCTCAAGTTACCAAAGAAGCAAGAAGTGTTAAAAGGAATGCCAAGAGGAAGCCTGAAGTTGATGAAATGCTGCTTGATGAAGATTATGCTTCAGGAATGTTTTGAGGCACAGTTTAATTGGACTCATATCTTCATTTGCAATTTCCCACAAGCTGTATTTTTCAGAATTCAGGTACAAATATTTCCTAAAGTTTATAAAGTATGGCTCTAATTTTTTGCAATAGTCCATACTTATGTAGTAGACCTAAGCATTATTGCAGAATCAACTAAATTATAGAAAAAAAATTTAGTAGGTAATGCATAGCACTTTCTTCTGTATGATCCGCAGGCGTATAGGAGCTGCATATCCCCAGACAGGAGCTGCATATGTCATCAAAGATTTAATGAGTGTCATGACCTTGATAGCCTCCTGTTCAGTGTACTTTCCCCGTTGAACATTGTGTAGAGTTGTTTGAGCCTTGCATACGCTCTTTTGGCAAAGTATTCGATGTGGCCCCCACATGTATGTTTCCAGTCCAGACAGGTACTGAGATATCTGACTTTCTCTCGGAAATGTATTGGGTGTGTATGCAGTGTTACCTGTCTACAGTGTTGATGTTTGTGCAGTAGTTTCAGTCGGCGTGTGAACAGAACCGCTTTGCACTTGTCGACATTTACTTTAATACCACCATTGTTCCAACCAAGGCTCGGCAGCTCTGAGTGTCATCTGTATTTGTGAATTAATGTTCGAGGATTTTAAATCTTGCGCAAGTATGGCTGTGTCATCCACGTATATGGCTAATGTCGTGTATTGTGTTGCTGGGAAGTCGCTAATGTACAGGTTGAACAAGAGGGGCCCTAGGATGCTTCCCTGGGGTACTCCAGCTTGGATACCATGTTGTCTCAATTGTTTGCTCTGCAAGTCGGTGTTAAAAAATCTGTCATGGGATATGAGTGTATGAGACGTACGAGTCCGTCTGGGAAACCAGCTTCGGTTAGTTTGCATATAAGGCCTCTGTGGTTTTGTTCGTGTTGTAGTGTTCGACTACATGGAGGAGTTGTTGTGTTGTTGAGTGGTGATTCCTGAAGCCAAATTGCTGTGGTCTTAGGGTGTCATTGGCGATGCAGCGCCTAGTGATGCGTTTTAGTATTACCTTCTCAACAACCTTGCTGAGCGAGCACAGCAGACTGACGGGTAGGTAATTTTGTGGGAGGGAGTGGTCTTTCCCTGCCTTCCTGAACATCAGGACCTTGGCCACCTTCCAAAAGTCATGGAAGTGTTGGTGTCTTAGGATAGCATTCGTTATGTGTGCAAGGTGTTCTACTGCTCTATCCATGAACTCCTGGAGGACACAGTTTTGAATGCCATCAGGCCCAGGGGCTTTCCTAGCGTTGGTATGCTTGATAGCTCATGTAATTTCGTTTGTACTAGTGCATCTAATTTCGTCATTCAATGGCTGGGCTACAATTTGTGTAACCTCCTGGTCTGTTTCACGTATGAATGCTGGATCTGAAGGAGCCAGATTCGACATGAAAGATGCAGCAAGTGTTGTGGTCATAAGCTCTGCCTTCTCCATCACAGACTAAGCTAGGTTGTCTGGTCCTTGTAGAGTGGGAAAGTAATGTTTTTCCCTGGTAAAGTGTCTGGCTAGCTTCCCCACGCCAGCACGTGTCATATCTAGCCCTGCATGTATTTGTTCCCATTGTTCGTTTCGAAATGTTTGTATTTTGTCCCGTATTATACTCTGGAGTCTGTTGATGCGCAGTTTATAGAATGGGAGCCCGGTATGCTGCCAGTATCTCATGAGGAGGTTCCTCATTGAGATAAGGCCTAGGATTTCCTGGGGCAGGGCCATCAAGTGTTGTTTTGGTGTTGTACATGGAATGGTGTCAGTCATTGCGTCTTGGATGGCAGTAGTAAGAGCCTTCACTGCCACATCAGTTTGTTATGGGTCGTTAATTTCGTGGGTGTCGAGAATACGACTATCAACCGTTTCCTAGAACAGGGTTCAATTCACGGGCTTGCAGTTCAGTATCCTGCATGGTTCTGTGTTCTGCAGTGTTTCTTCCGTGTGTAGTATTATAGGCATGTGGTATGAGTCCAGATCGTTTCCAGCTATAAGGTTGAGTGTGCATGTGATGCCCTTGTTGAGGGCTATGTCTAGCACATCTGGCCTGTCAGGCCTGTGTAGGCACGTACATGGGAACGTCCAGCCCAAGTATAATTTAGTTTTGGCCTAGTGCATGTCCGTATAGTTTCTTGCCATTAGTGGTACGTATTCCTGAGTTCCAGTCGGGGTGTTTTGCATTTAGATCTCGAGTGGCGATTACACATGGTGCTATGTTGAGAACTTTGCTGATATCATGTGTTACTATGTTTGTAGGAGGATTGTACAGCAATACCAGTGTAGTGTTGATTCCGTTGAACTTGACCCCTTATCGCCATGGCCTCTGTCTCTCAAGTGCAGGGAGTTCGATGTTCATGTGTTCTGTGTCTTTGTGTATGATGATTGCTGTGCTGCCTCTCCTCCTGCCATCCGCTCGGTCGGTACAATAAATGCAATAGCCTGGGATGTTTAGCTGTTTATGAGGCGTAAGCAGTGTTCCGTTCACTAGTGCGATTCTGATTCCCTTTCGCTCCATGAACGCAACCATTTCGGTGCTTTTGTTTGTGTTGCTGTTGGCATTCCAAAACAAGATCTGTGAGTTTGTGTTGTCATCTTTGTTTCAGGGCTGGGGTGGCGTGTTATCCATGTCCTGGTGTAAATAGTGCCGTGATAATGGTTTGTATGCTAGACCAGTTAGCGAGCTCAACATGAAATGCGTGAAGAATTGTGAGACACACCCCATTATCTTTATGACTACTTCAGTCGTCGTGAGTCTGGGGAATAATGTCTCCATTATTCTTCAGAGTGTTTAGGTAATGTTCGACGTGTCAGCCTGTGTGTTGTTGGTTGTTCTGGTGGCTGTTGGTACTTGTGTTGGTGGGTGGTGTGGGCTGGCTTGTGTGTCAGCTGTTTGAGTGATGGTTGTGGGTGCTGAGTGGTCTCTGTGGTGAGTAAGTGTGTTGTGCAGGTCGTGTTGGTGTCCGAATTGTGTTCATATGTATTGGTGTCCTGTTGTCTGTTTGCTTGCTGTGGTGTGATCATGTCTCTCCTGATGCATTTGTTTCTCCTTCTCCTTCTCTGGTGTTGTGGCTGTCCCTGTGTTGGTGTGTCTACTGTAGTCTAGGTGTGCTAGGGACTGCCATTCTATTGGAAAGACAAGTCCCCCCCCCCCCCCCAAGACATCATGTCATGAAACAAGCCAACTAGACTCATTATACTTATTTCATTAATAACAGACATCTACCATGTACAAGTGTGCTCATTATATTGAAGTAACTCCATGTATCATTCAGCCAAACTCTAAAGGCCTGGAGAAGTGATGTCCTCACCTGTTTATTTATTTAATCTGTGTCAGGCCTATAACTATCCTCTTTCCTTTCATGAGTGAATGAATGGATGGTTGAACATGAGAATGTGCACAGTTCAACTGCAACCAGTGCAAGACAGTCAGTTGTGCCTTGCCAACGTAATTTGCTAGAAGGAGAGAATAAAGAGTAGGTGGCAGTGGTGACTGTAAAAGGTAATAGCTAGGTCCATACAGTATAGGGGTGCTTTTTGTTAGCTGTACAGAACATAACAGAACTCTTCTACCACCTGTCCAAGTGGGAGATGGTTCAAACACATGTTAATCAATTCATTCTGATTTTGGCAGTAGGGTTGTAAGTATACAGACGTACTCTAGTGGACAGTCTTGTTAGATTATGGAAGTGCCAGAATGAATTAGTTTAGAAGAGTGTTTAATCTATTTCAGCTACATTTTGGTAGTGAAGTATTCCACCATATATTGTTGTAGTTCGTTTTTCTGACTTTTGTGTGTTGTGTGTGACCTGCTAGGTTGCCCTCTGTTCCTTCCAGACAAGCACCATGTGTGAATTTGATTATCAGGGTGAGGTTCCTGCAAACTGTTCATTCACTCATTTAATTTTTCAAGCTTTGATTTATTGATCCATTTTCATCTACAGCTGCACAATGTGAAGGCGATATTTGGATTTTTATGTTAATATTAACAGTTTTACATATAATATACCTTTGTACATAATAACACACATTAATATATCAGTTAATGATGAATACTTAAATAAATGTTGCTACACTATATACAGAGAGATAAAATAGAAATGTTCTTCTGAGTGAGAGTACATTGGGTTAACATAGAAAATTTTAATTTTGTAGCTATTCATTTACTGTGCAAAAGCAGTGATCAACCAAGTTCGATTTCAATTTAGATTTGAAGTGACCAATGTTTTGTATGTGTTTAATGTTATATGGTTAGGCATTGTATAGTTTGATGCTAGGATGGATAAGGCCATTTTGAAATAACTTTGTGTTGGCACTTTGAACATGTACATCCAATTTTTGTCTTGTATAACAGCTGTGTATTGTGTGATTTTGAGTGATGAGTGGTCTTTTTGTATGTAAGTTTTGCTTTAAATACATTATATTTTCAAGTATATATATGCAAGGAAGTGGCAGGATCATCCTTTTTTGAAACAATGGTATAAATGACTTGCGATTATCTACCCCTTCCATTATTCTTATAATTTTTTTTAAATTTTGAATGTTTTGATGGCATCTCCAGAATTTCCCCAGAACATAATCCCACACCAGAGGTGAGAGTGTACAACTGCATAATATACACACTGAAGGGTGTTGTAGCTGCTACAGTTTTTTAATGTATGTAACACAAAACAAGAAAGAGTTTATTTTTTGTTCATTTGCTCAATATGTGCTTTCCATTTCAAATTGTCTTGTAGATGAAGTCCAAGAAATTTGGTTCAGGCTGTTTTGGCAATTGTCTGTCCGTATAGCTCTAGATTGGGTGATATCAGATTTTTTGTTTGTGCTGTGTGTATATCCATAACTACAGTTTTTTCAGTGTTTATTATTAAGTCATTGTCATCAAAGTAACATGTTAGCCGGTCAGTGGCTTCTTTTATGTTTTTTACAAGAGTTTCTTTTGAGTTTCCTGTAATTATAACACTTGTATCATCAGCAAATTGAAATATTTTACTGCTGTCATTGCTCATGTTTAGGTCATTTACATAGAGTAAGAATATAACAGGACGCATTATTGATCCTTGTGGCACTCCATATTTAACAGTCAGTAGCTTGGAATTATATTTCCTAATGACATTGTCTCTTTCTTGAACTATTTCCACATATTGTTCCCTGTTCTTAAGATAACAGCTGAGCCAGTTGTTAGCTGTTCCCCTAATGCCAAGATTTTCTAGCTTGTGTAGCAATTTGTAATGATTTATGGTGTCAAATGCCTTTGACAAACGTAAAAATATGCCCATGGTAAGTATTTTGCAGTCTAATGCTATCAGTGCCTCTAATTGGAAGGAGTAAACTGCTGATTCGGTTGAACAGTTTGCCCTAAACCCATGTTGAGATTCTCACAGACTGTCATTATCCTCTAAGAAGTTTGTTAGCCTCTTATTGAAAAGCCTTTCTAATATTTTTGAGAAAGCAGACAGAAGTGCCAGTGGTCTGTAGTTGGAAATATCATCTTTGTTTCCTTTCTTGTATAATGGCTTTACTTTTGCTATTTTCAAACATGAAGGAAAAGTTCCTGTAGCAAAAGATAGGTTACATAGGTGGGTTAAGGGCTCAGTAATCAGGTCCCCACACTTCTTTATAATGAAATCAGGTATATCATCTCCACCTGCAGAGTGTTTCATTTTGAGACTTTTTATTGTAACCTGTACTACTTCTACATTTGTTGGGTACAGAAACATTGATCTGCTTGTTTTCCCTGTTTCTGTATGCTGTTTTCTATTAGAGGTGTGTTACATTTATAAAATAATTATTAAACATATTAGCTACTACCTGTGGGTTATTAATGTTTTCCAAGCCAGCCTTTAATACTATATTATTAACTCTATTTTTGTAAGATTTGGTTTCTCTCTTTACAACTTGCCAGATTGCTTTAGTTCTGTTTGAAGCATCTTCTATGTACTTGTCATTGTCTCGTTTATTTGCCTCCTTTATTATTTTATTTAAGATAGATTTATATTTTTTAAAGTAACTATCAAACTCCTGAGTTGTGTTGTAGCTTCTTGCAATATTGTGAAGGTACTGTTTTCCAGCACAAGATTTCCTTATACATGTCTGAAACTTATCACAAATATTTGCTGTACTATACACTATCTCCCATGATTCTTGTTGGAGATAACTCTGTAATGTTTGTACTGCAGTATTACTGAAATTTCTGCCCATGTGTGTAGTCTTCCTCGTATAATTATAGGATGGATTAGTATTTACACAAAACAAAATTGTTAAGGCTTTCGTGGCCACTTGTTGACAAACTGCCTATTGGCTTCTGTCTCGGGTTCTTCGGCCGACGTTCATCTAATGATTTTTCTGACGTTTCGCCAGCACGAGGGTGAAGCTTTGACAATGCCAGCCACTCGTGCTGGCGAAACGTCAGAAAAATCATTAGATGAACGTCGGCCGAAGAACCCGAGACAGAAGCCAATAGGCAGTTTGTCATTTACACAAAAGCTTATAGCTGTGAATGATGGTCTTCCAGTCCAGCTTTAATTACAACTGATTTATATTTTGTTTTGGAGCTAATTATTATTTGGTCTATAGTAGTACTAGAATGATTCGTTTCACGTGTAGGGGAGTGGATTGTAATCTCCAAATTATTGGCTGTTAATATGTTCATCAGCTCAGATTTTGAATTGCTTCGCTTATTAAAGTCTACATTTAGGTCTCCATATACAAGAACTGTTTTTCTATTTGTTACTACTGTATTTAGTAAAGTATCAAACCAAGTGTTGAATTTTTTACGTGGGTATCTTAGATCTATATAAACA
Source organism: Schistocerca nitens (assembly GCF_023898315.1). Taxonomy (NCBI): domain Eukaryota; kingdom Metazoa; phylum Arthropoda; class Insecta; order Orthoptera; family Acrididae; genus Schistocerca; species Schistocerca nitens. Next base: position 16,068,843 of record NC_064624.1, on the reverse strand, counting down.
TATTACAATTAATGTGAATGCTGGAATTTCTATGCCCGATATTTCAAAATCTGTCTCAGTGTTTAAGGATTCAACATTGTCTAAGTTATTGAATTTGATATCTTTCTTTATGTATATACAGTTCCCTCCATGTGTAAACTGATTTCTACAAGATTGTGCTGCTAACACATAGTCCGTTATTTTCACTGACTTTAACTCATTTTCTTTCAGCCAGTGTTCAGTTAAGCAAAGTATATTAACATATCTGAGTTCACTTGATAGCAGGATTTCAAGCTGTCTTACTTTATTCCTAAGTGAATGTATATTCTGATGAAGAAGAGTGACCCAGTGAGAGTTTAGATTTGTTCTGATTGTACTTGGTTGGCCACTTAATTATGTGGGAAATCATTCTCACCTAGAGGCGTGAGCTGGTTTTTTCCATTGGTCGTAAGAAAATGTCCTGATGGTGAAAAGGGTCAATTCTCCATCTCTCCGGTCATTTTACTTGTGTGGTCGATGTTGAGGTGGTTTCTGTTTTTGCTGCAAGGACTGCGACTGGAGGTGGTGTTGTAGGGTGCACTAGTTATCCTAATTTGGTCTTGAGGCTTTTTTTGGAATAAAAAATCTTGTAGATACAACAACACAAAATCTAAAACACAAAGACTCAAAAACATCAAGGCTCACCATGACATTATGGGTCAAAGCAGATGGGTGTAGCACCAGCATCAGCCCTTGTGTTAACACATTAACCTCAGGTAGTTAACTAGTGATGAAGCAATAACTGCCATTTGGCAAGAAAACAAGACTACATTATCAAAAATGAAACTTAATTACTATTGGAACATTTGTTCAGAGTTTGCATCTTTTTGGTACAACGCAAAAAGGCCAGTACTGCCTGCTTTGCACTTCGGAGATCTTTCTCACTGTACTGGCCCACAAACAGGACTAACAGCATACTTTTATTCAATGTGTCCTACAGCATATTCTTTCTAATTAGCTCAGCTAAGATCTAAAAATTGCCCATTCTAACATTGAAATTCTAATACTCGCATCCTAAACCATTTACTCCCTAATGGTACTTATGATTAATAAATTAATTAATAACAAAGAGCGAATTTATTCGACACTAATTTGCTTTACGAATTTTCTGAACGTCAGGCGAGCCATTCATATGAATTCTTACCTGATATTTCAACATCTTGTTTTGCAAATGCAAATTTCCCACAGTATCCCCAATTTTGCTGCATTTCTCTTCCTGTTTTTAGCGAGTTTCATCGCAAATATACTTCAGTGACTCAAAATAAAGTTCAACAACTCCATTACTTAACATCTCAACATGTCTGAACGAGAGTTACCTTTGACGAAGCCTTCCAACAGCCACTACAACAGTCCTAAGTTGCATACAACACAGCTATAAAACTAAATCTGCCGTTTATAACGTTCATGAGTACAACACTACACATGCAGCTTGAGTACATACGTCACAATATTAAATAAACCCTATATATTCATATTCTATGGGAAAATACGATATTCTAACAACAGTCATTTTAACTGATCAGCTTGTTTGCCTCCGAGAATGCGAATGTATAGACGTTTCCTGTTTTCTCTCCAACGATTTTGCGTTCCGCTTTTCATCTCTTAGAAATCACAATAGCATAAAGCCTATTACTGAGTTACTACAGCAGTTCAATGCAGCATCTAAAACAACAAACACAGATCTTTCTGCCGCCAAAAATTTTGTCTTCAAATTTAATACCCGCAACTCCTTCAACTGGATGTGGGAACTTCTGTGAATCACGTCGATTACCGTGTTTCGCTGTCGCTAGAGTCTTGTGTCTCTCACACAGAACTGAAAGAGATGTGGAACAAATCAACAAGAGAAAACTGGCGCCATCAACGAAATGCCGACTGGTAACTCCTCTACGAGAAGCTGTCATACTTCACGATCGCTGTCTACTTACTGCTGTTATTATGGGCATGTAATTTTTTTTTTTTTTCATTTTTCGGTACCATTGGGCATGTCATTGAAACTGTAATGGAATCAGGAAACAAGAAAAAGTCCTGCAGGTTATGATATTTGACATTGTGTCCTCTCATATTATTATGTCTTGCTATTGTAGTTGTTAGAAAAATCTTTATTAAGTCGGTCGTCGAAATTTTGAAATAAAAGTTATTGTGAATGTCGCGTAGTAAATATTTCGCGTGGAGCGCTGTTGCGACACAGGCAAAGATCAATAGTTACGCTTGTATACACTGAAATGTATGCGAACATACGAACGGGATAGAGGCACGTAGATTTTGAGTATAATCATCCCCCATGGCCTGGATAAAAAGAATTACACTTAAATACATTTATTCATCTTAGAACGTAAATGCGTAGACTTCGAAATTAAATGAACAGAAAGGCTGCAGGTTCTGAATGACGCGGCAAATATATTGAAATTGTCGGTAGCGGCCACGAAAGGAAAAAGGTGAACACATTCACGTACCTCTATTGTTGAGCAGCTTCGCCTTCAAGATCGTCGCCTCCAACTAAATTCTCTGCATAAAATTAAAATAATAGTAATAATTTTCCAGAATTTCAGGAGCTGGGACTCATGGTATCACAAAAGACGAAATCGCTCTGCTTCAAAATCACTTTCATTATTTAACCCAATGTTATGAGTTTCAAAAGGCACAACACTTCTTAACACTAAGACAGGATAACAGCGAAAGGTAGCTTATTCTAAAACTAATAAACGAAGAGCGTAAAGCTTCTTTTGTTCAGCAAATGCTTTACGCATTAATCTCTGGTAGTTGAACTAGTGTCTATATCTTCACTAGTGTCTATATATTCACAAATTCCTTTACAGTATTTCAAGGAGCAATCTGGATTTTTTAGCTTTGCAACAATAATAAATGCCGTTCTTTGCTAAAAATCGCTCATAACACTCAAGGGATACAGCGACGAATTTTTAGAAGACTTTACATGATGTAAAAAGAATTATAAATTTGTTGTGTTCTGCCCATGCGTCTAATATAGGGTGACTAGGAAAGCTGTTTTCTCGGATCGCTGGACAACAATTCAAGCAAATCGTATTAATGAAGTTTATTACAAAAAGAAATGATTACAATACTTGACTTTGTGAGGTACAGACGTGTTGCAAGCAAGGGGCGACAGACAAACATAAGCAAGCTCTTCAGTATATACAATTCGTAATACAAGTGAACCAATACAGTTTCTGTGGGGTTCTGCCCACTCGTCTGTTATAGGGTACCTAAAGGATTCTGTTTTTCTCGGATAGCTGTACAACAATTCAAGCAAATCACGTTAATGGTTTTTATTACAATAAAGTCGATTGACAATACTTCACTTTGGTTTACAAGAACGTGTTGCAAGTGTTTGGCGACATGCTATTGATAGGGCGTATTTGACAAAGCATGGCCTACACCTTAATAGGAACGGGAAGGGTAAATGGGCAGGGTTGTTAGCGAAATCCATAAGGGGGGACACTAGTACTCATGGATGTACCTCTTTTTTTTAGACTAATATCAGTGTCAAATGAGAAGTTCAAGCAGGCAGGTGCTGAAGAGGTCCGAAACTCACAAGATTCTCACAACAGGAAAGTAAATAATAATGTTACCTACCACATTTAACCAATGAAAAAGAGTAGATTCTCACAAAAGCAAAGTAAAAAATAATGTTACCATTTTTCACCAAAATATTCCGGAATTTAAGAATAAAGTAGATGGGCCGGCCGGGGTAACCGAGCGGTTCTAGGCGCTACAGTCTGGAACAGTGCGACCGCTACGGTCGCAGGTTCGAATCCTGCCTCGGGCATGGATGTGTGTGATGTCCTTAGGTTAGTTAGGTTTAATTAGTTCTAAGTTCTAGGGCACTGATGACCTCAGAAGTTAAGTCCCATAGTGCTCAGAGCCAATAAAGTAGATGAGCTTCTGGTTTGTTTATATGACATTGAATCTGATAATGTAATAGATATACTATGCCTGTCTGAGCATCACATTGTGTCTGATATGGATAAGGTACATATAAGTGGTTATAAACTAGCCGCACATATGAGTAGAGAGAATAAGGTGAGAGAAGTAGTTGCCAAATATGTCAAAAGTTATCACTGTGTAAAAAGCTTTGATGCAAAAAAGTTTTGTCTAGAGCAACAAATAGAAGCAAGTGCTTGTCAACTTAAACTGAAGGAGGGCTCTTTTATATTTGTAACAGTATACAGGTCCCCTTCAGGAAACTTTCATTTATTCCTGGAAAACTTGGATGCCTTGTTGTGCTATCTGTCAGATAGGGGAAAGCAAATTATTATTTGTGGGGACCTCAATATTGATGCACTGAAAGCGTGTAATAGGAAGAATGACGTGGAAGTCTTTCTCGGTTCTTTCAACTTGACATCTGTCATTGATTTTCCTACTCAGGTAGTAAAGGACAGCAGCACATTGATAGATAACACTTTTATAGACCAAGATAAGTTTAAAAACATTAATTCTTGTCCTGTTGAGAATGGCCTTTCTCATCATGGTGCTCAGATAATTACAGTACATGACATAGATCCATTCAGTAATTCAAAACTACCCTCCAAAGTTGTGCATTCAATTAATGACTCAACAATTAGAAACTTAAGAGAAAATCTTCAGCAGTTAGACTGGGATGAGGTGTACAAGGAACCTGATGCTAGTTTAAAATATAACTTATGTCATGATACACTTGTAAGAGAATTTGAAAACTGTTTCCCCAATAAGGTAATTAAATGTAATAATAAGAAACCATGCAAAAAACCTTTGCTTACTAATGGAATAAAAATATCTTGTAACCACAAAAGGGAACTGTATCTAACAACAAGAAAGAGTAATGACCCAGAAACAGCCAAACATTATAAAAACTACTGTGCTACATTGTTGTTGTTGTTGTGGTCTTCAGTCCTGAGACTGGTTTGATGCAGCTCTCCATGCTACTCTATCCTGTGCAAGCTTCTTCATCTCCCAGTACCTACTGCAACATACATCCTTCTGAATCTGCTTAGTGTATTCATCTCTTGGTCTCCCTCTATGATTTTTACCCTCCACGCTGCCCTCCAATGCTAAATTTGTGATCCCTAGATGCCTCAAAACATGTCCCACCAACCGATCCCTTCTTCTAGTCAAGTTGTGCCACAAACTCCTCTTCTCTCCAACCCTATTCAATACCTCCTCATTAGTTACGTGATCTACCCACCTTATCTTCAGCATTCTTCTGTAGCACCACATTTCGAAAGCTTCTATTCTCTTCTTGTCCAAACTAGTTATCGTCCATGTCTCACTTCCATACATGGCTACACTCCATACAAATACTTTCAGAAACGACTTCCTGACACCTAAATCTATACTCGATGTTAACAAATTTCTCTTCTTGAGAAACGATTTCCTTGCCATTGCCAGTCTACATTTTATATCCTCTCTACTTCGAATTAAGAAAGGTTATTAAAAAGTCCAGAAGCATGTGCATCATGTCTGAGATTAATACCTCTGATAACAAAATCAAAACAATTTGGAATATTATTACTAGGGAGACAGGGCAACCAAGAGTACAGGATGATGGCATTACCATCAATGTGGATGGAAACTTGACAAACAACAAGCCAGAAGTCGAAAACATTTTGAATAATCATTTTTTAAATGTTCTAAAGAAAATAGGATCTAAATGTTCATTAGAAGAAGCAAGGCAGTTAATGGAAGAGGCCTTACCCACATCATTTGATACAATTGAAATTCCACCCACCTCTCCTTCTGAAATTAGGAAGATAATAAATTCTCTTAAGAATAAAAGCTCACATGGAATTGATGGCATTTCCAGCAGGATAATGAAAGCTTGTTCCCAAGAAATAAGTGGGATTCTTAGCTCTCTGAAGCAGGGTATTTTCCCAGACAGACTGAAGTATGCCATTGTTAAACCACTGCACAAAAAAGGGGATACATCAGATGTCAACAATTACCCCCCCCCCCCCACTCTCTCTTCTGACTGCCTTATCCAAAATTATTGAAAAACTAATGTATTGAAGAGTAGCTTCACATCTTTGTAAAAATAGAGTTTTAACAAAATATCAGTTTGGCTTCTAGAAAGGTTTTTCAACGGAAAATGCTATATATACTTTCACTAATGAAATATTAAATTCCCTGAGTAATTGGAAGTCACCTGTTGGGATTTTTTGTGATCTCTCAAAGGCTTTTGATTGTGTAAATCATGGAATACTTCTAGATAAGCTCAAGTACTGTGGTATGAATGGGACAGTGCTCAAATGGTTTAAATCATACCTAACTGGAAGAGTACAGAAAGTTAAAATAAGCAGTTCACATAATATGAAAAAAACTGGTGATTTCTCAAACTGGGGAACAGTCAAGAATGGGGTGCCGCAAGGTTTGGTCTTGGGTCCTCTTATGTTCTTAATATATATTAATGACTTGCCATTCTATATTCAGGAAGATGCAAAGCTGGTACTTTTTGCCGATGATACACGTATAGCTATCACACCCAACAGACCAGAATTAACTGGTGAAATTGTAAACGATGTTTTTCAGAAAATCATTAAGTGGTTCTCTGCAAATTGGCTCTCATTAAACTTTGACAAAACACAGTACACAATGACACCATTAATAAATATAGACTTCGATCAGAAATCGATAGCTAAGGTAGAATATTCAAAATTTCTAGGTGTATGCATTGATGAGGGGTTGAACTGGAAAAAAACACACTGAAGATCTGCTGAAACGTTTGAGTTCAGCTACTTATTCTATTAGGGTCATTGCAAATTTTGGCGATGTACATCTCAGTAAATTAGCTTACCACACCTATTTTCATTCTCTTCTTTCGTATGGCATCATATTCTGGGGTAACTCATCACTGAGTAAAAGAGTGTTCATTGCACAAAAGCCTTTAATCAGAATAATTGCTGGAGCTCATCCAAGATCATCCTGCAGACACTTATTTAAAGAGCTAGGGATCTTCACCGTAGCCTCACAATATATATATTCGCTTATGAAATTTGTTATTAACAGTCCAAACGAATTCAAAAGTAATAGCAGTGTATTTTGCAAAAATAGACATAATGTCTTATGGGATAACAGCAATCAGTTATTTTATAATGTTAGTTTAAAATCCGTCTTGATTGCAATTTTTTTTTTTTTTTATTATTCATATGACCGGTTTCGGTTCATTCAGAACCATCTTCAGATCTGATATTTCAGTTACAGGAGTAACCCGTCCAAATCCAGCAACTTTCACATGCTACGTCACATGTGGCAACTTAAATAGTGGCAACTATTTATTTACAGCTCGTACAAAATAGGTAAGTGTTTCAATGTTTTACTGAACTTCAAAGTAGTCACCAGCATTGTGTATAACCCGTTGCCAGCGATGTGGAAGTTGTAGGCTACTCTTAGAAGTGCCAGTTATGTTGACAGTTCGAGCGGCGCGGTCTACTGACCGACGAATTTGTAGTAGTCTCTAAGCTGGTCATAGGTTATGTTCCAAAAATGAACAGCATAGAGACAGAGGTGATGACACTTTCTGCAGGACCTGACCATCATTTTTCAGGACAATGCTCAAGTGCGTACAGTGCAAGCTGTTACTGATTTGTTTGACTGATGAGGCTGCTAAGTGCTATACCCCCTACTGCACTCTCCTGTCTTAAGCCTTCGTAAGTTCAACTCGATTTCTAAACTGAAGGAAACACTTCGCTGCGTTTGCTTCAGAACTGCTACAAATTCGTCAGGCAATAGACTGCACCGCTCGAACTGTCAACACAACTGGCACTGCTAAGAGTATTCTACATCTTCCACATCGCTGGCAATGGGTTATACTTAATGCTGGTGACTACTTTGACGGTCGGAAAAACTTTGAAAAACTTATATACACTCCTGGAAATTGAAATAAGAACACCGTGAATTCATTGTCCCAGGAAGGGGAAACTTTATTGACACATTCCTGGGGTCAGATACATCACATGTTCACACTGACAGAACCACAGGCACATAGACACAGGCAACAGAGCATGCACAATGTCGGCACTAGTACAGTGTATATCCACCTTTCGCAGCAATGCAGGCTGCTATTCTCCCATGGAGACGATCGTAGAGATGCTGGATGTAGTCCTGTGGAACGGCTTGCATGCCATTTCCACCTGGCGCCTCAGTTGGACCAGCGTTCGTGCTGGACGTGCAGACCGCGTGAGACGACGCTTCATCCAGTCCCAAACATGCTCAGTGGGGGACAGATCCGGAGATCTTGCTGGCCAGGGTAGTTGACTTACACCTTCTAGAGCACGTTGGGTGGCACGGGATACATGCGGACGCGCATTGTCCTGTTGGAACAGCAAGTTCCCTTGCCGGTCTAGGAATGGTAGAACTATGGGTTCGATGACGGTTTGGATGTACCGTGCACTATTCAGTGTCCCCTCGACGATCACCAGTGGTGTACGGCCAGTGTAGGATATCGCTCCCCACACCATGATGCCGGGTGTTGGCCCTGTGTGCCTCGGTCGTATGCAGTCCTGATTGTGGCGCTCACCTGCACGCCACCAAACACGCATACGACCATCATTGGCACCAAGGGAGAAGCGACCGACACGTCTCCATTCGTCCCTCCATTCACGCCTGTCGCGACACCACTGGAGGCGGGCTGCACGATGTTGGGGCGTGAGCGGAAGACGGCCTAACGGTGTGCGGGACCGTAGCCCAGCTTCATGGAGACGGTTGCGAATGGTCCTCGCCGATACCCCAGGAGCAACAGTGTCCCTAATTTGCTGGGAAGTGGCGGTGCGGTCCCCTACGGCACTGCGTAGGATCCTACGGTCTTGGCGTGCATCCGTGCGTCGCTGCGGTGCGGTCCCAGGTCGACGGGCACGTGCACCTTCCGCCGACCACTGGCGACAACATCGATGTACTGTGGAGACCTCACGCCCCACGTGTTGAGCAATTCGGCGGTACGTCCACCCGGCCTCCCGCATGCCCACTATACGCCCTCGCTCAAAGTCCGTCAACTGCACATACGGTTCACGTCCACGCTGTCGCGGCATGCTACCAGTGTTAAAGACAGCGATGGAGATCCGTATGCCACGGCAAACTGGCTGACACTGACGGCGGCGGTGCACAAATGCTGCGCAGCTAGCGCCATTCGACGGCCAACACCGCGGTTCCTGGTGTGTCCGCTGTGCCGTGCGTGTGATCATTGCTTGTACAGCCCTCTCGCAGTGTCCGGAGCAAGTATGGTGGGTCTGACACACCGGTGTCAATGTGTTCTTTTTTCCATTTCCAGGAGTGTATTTTGTATGAGCTATCAATAAATAGTTGCCACTATTAAAGTTCCAACCCTCGTACATCCAAGTGGGATATGGGTCACACGTCATGCCTCTACTAATGTCCGTATTCTATTGTCTGGGTCTGCTAGTGGCTATCTACTACTGTCTGTCTTCTACTGTCCGGCCGAGGCTGGTAAAAGTGGCACTTACATTCTTTTCAGCTACAGGCTGCTTCAGTTGTAGTGTGGTCCTAGTGAGCGGGCTATTGGCTGATGTCATCTCACAGCCTTCTCTGCTCTTACGTTCTTCATGTTCGTACTGGCGCTTATCGTTATGCTGAAACTTTGGCCTCTCCCTTCCCCCACTCCCAAAACGACGGACCGTCGTCGTGTAGGGAGCTCGACCATGGTGGGGAGGCAGGAGAGTGGACGCATCGCTGGGCCAGTGAAATTTCTGCTAAGCATTGTCTTTCAGAGTAATATGTGCAAAACAAAAAAATATTAGCTTTACCCAGACTTTCAGAAAAGAGTTCCGGAAATTATTTTAGCAAGCTAGCTACACTGTCTTTTATCCTGAATGTTGAAGCCAGAATCAAAAGAATCAGGAGCAAATATGTTCTCACAATCGCGTGATTTTAGCACTGAAAAAGTCACTGTTCGCGTATGCAAGCGATACATGGCAGGCAACGTACATTTTCTAAGAACAGAAATGTCTTGTCCATTATCAGCCATTGGTTGTGTGCTAGACAGGCGACGGAAGCCTAAACAGTTCATATGTGCGACGATTTAGCAATGCGACAGAGGCACCTGTGTCCAACTAAAATTTCCCACATTTCCCACAAAGAAGTAAATGAACAAAAAGTTTGTTGGACTGGCATATCAGTGAAGAAACTGCTCGAATGCCACTTTTGTGAATGTCTGTTGCAGACTTTGAATATACTGCACTAATGACATGGGTCTTGTGACTAGATTTTTGTGAGTGGGCCGAATTCTTGTTTGTTCTGTTGCAAATATACGGACTGTAAATGTCATTTCTTGCCACAAGCATAACTCTGAGCTTGTCAGGAGGGGCAGTGTTTGCGTTTGTGCCATGAGCTACACCGAGGGCAAGGCATTTTCTGTTCGCCTGTGTGGCCTCCTGTTTAGTGAACTGCTTACGCGATGTGGAGAGATCTTTATGCGGTGTGGCGAGTGCAAGCTGCCGCTGAATAGGCCAGTTGCAAACAAGTGACTCAACTGGCTGTTAAAATTTATCGACTGAATCGTACGTATCTAGGATTTGCACTACCTGCTGAAATAATAGATTGGACTGCTTCAAAATCTGTTCTCTGAGTTTGACATCAGGTGCATTGTACACGATCGCATCGCGCAACATAACGTCTGAATATAAACCACTGGAAGCACATTTCAATTTGTATTTCCTTGTTATACCCTGAAAATCTGTCACCCTCTCACGATAAATTAGTTCTGATCGTTTTATGCAATTAAAGAATTGATACCTAGCTCCTACCACATTCACTTGTTAGTGATAACAGTTAGTTAGCGAATCTACAACCTGTTCATTCGAAAGTTCACTCAGAGTTAATCGGAACACTACACTTCCTACCATGGATAAGAAATAGGGTACCGGTAATGTCACAGTACCTTGTACGTTGTGAGCGATTACATGGGCTTCGAACCATTGCAACTCGAACCATTCCTGTTCTTGTTCACGAAACTGGCAGAAAGGCGGTAGAGCTGTAGGTGTTGCTGCAGGTCGTGATTTTTCCGTCGGGCGTGCCGCAAGCAGTTGGTGACATGCAAATGATCAATGTTCTTCGATGTATACAATTTCCATGCAAGCAATTAATATAGATCACAAGTCAAGGCTAATTGGACCACAGCTCGTCTTCTAGTGCCTGTCTCTTACAAGGGGAGGCCGCCAATTGTGAAATTCAGATTCGATTCATACTGCGCATAATAAAAGCTCATCGCCAGAGGTGTAATGTGGCAAAGCACCAAAATGCACTTCTCAGCCGTTGTCGAGAAAATCGACGGTTAAAAGAAACCGTTGCGGTGAAATACTCTCTACGATTAGTAACTCTCTACAGCGTCGTGGCGCAGCGGTAAGCGCTCGGGTTCGTAATCCGAAGGTCGCCGGATTGAATCTCGCGCTATGCAACTTTTTTTTTTTAGTATTTGTTTTTTATAATTCGTATATATATATATATGTATATATATATATATATATATATATATATATATATATATATATATATATAATTCCCGGCAATCAGTTGCAGCAATTATGCATATAATAAGTTGTTGAAAGTCGTTTGTCGTGGAAAAACTGGCGACTTCGAACATCATTATGTTTTCCGCAAACAAAGTTGTATTTCACAAATGTTATTAATTGTCTTCATAATGTTAACCACGTATAATTAACGGAAGACGTAGAAACGATATTCCGAAACGAATACGTGTAGCGTAAGTCAAACGTTCCAATTAGAATAGAGACCCCACGAACACAAATTTGCTGTGGCAGGTATGAAATATAAACTCCGTTACTCGCTCGTTACACTTGAAGGACAGATGTTGAATGGGCCGAAACGAGCCGCCGCATAACAGCGTAGTTGCCTGCTAACTTCGAAAGATGGTAGATGCGGTCCCTAGCGCAACTTATAACATCGTCGAAAATCAGTGCGGACGGGAGAGCTTTGGTACACCCTGTTAAAAAAAAAACGGAAAAATGGAGGCGGTACAATTGGAGAGCGATCCGCCTTCACCAACATGCATAAGCAATTCATTAATACTATATATATATATATATATATATATATATATATATATATATATATATATATATAAAGTATTAATGAATTACTTATGCATGTTGGTGAAGGCGGATCGCTCTCCAATTATATATATATATATATATATATATATATATATATATATATATATATATATATATATATTTGAATTACAAAAAACTAATAATAAAAAAATTGCATGGCGCGAGATTCGATCCGGCGACCTTCGGATTACGAACCCGAGCGCTTACCGCTGCGCCATGTAGCTGTAGAAGATTACAAATCGTCGAGAGTATTTCACCGCAACGGTTTCTTTTAACCGTCGATTTTCTCGACAGCGGCTGAGAAGTGCATCTTGGTGCTTTGCCACATTACACCTCTGGCCATGAGCTTTTATTATGCGCAGTATGAATCGAATCTGAATTTCACAATTGGCGGCCTCCCCTTGTTAGTGCGGCCGAGACCTCCTCATATAGATGCCGCTCCTGTCGTGGTGCAGTCCTAGTCAGCATACTATTGGCTGATGCTGTCTGACAGCCTTCTCTGTTGAAATGTTCCAGGCTGACTTGCCAGTTTTTGATGTTATGCTCGAACAGGCCACAACAAAGCAGATCGACATCTACTGGAATGCATGTAAGTGAAGACAATTATTTCACATCATATATTAAAAAATGCAAGCAATTTAACGTATTGTTATTAATGAAACAACTGATAGAGTGCCACTAAATACTCAAATATTCTTGTGCAGCGTGGAGCAGATGACGTGCTACTGATCAAAATATCTATGCAACGAAAAATTTTAGCCCGAAACGAGTGATGGGACTAAAATATATAAAAAGTATTTGTGGTTGGTTGGGTCGTTCACCAACTACCAACAAAAAAAACAAAAAAAAATTGTAATCCACTACTGATCAAAAGTCCTCGAAATTCTGCTTCGTTATAACCTGCCTGTCAAAGCAATGTCTGGGGTAATATTTACTTTATTCTCCACCATTCTCTTACGCAAAGGCGTAGATTTAATAAACTGCTGTCCAATATTCGACCCATACATCCTACATCAGCAAATACAGCATGGACCGGAATTTCACTGACACATTTTCAATGGTTTTCAGGAATACCTTCTGAGTATTCTGTTATAACGAAACCCATTATCTAGATAAAGAGTAATCATGTACTTATGATTTATTCGATATGTTACCTCAGTTACCCTTGGTTCAAATGGCTCTGAGCACTATGGGACTCAACATCTGTGGTCATAAGTCCCCTAGAACTTAGAACTACTTAAACCTAACTAACCTAAGTACATCACACACAACCATGCCCGAGGCAGGATTCGAACCTGCGACTCTAGCGGTCGCGTGGTTCCAGACTGTAGTGCCTAGAACAGCTCGGACACACCGGCTGGCGGCCATGAACCCAAATTATCAATCCAAATTGTCAGTAAGGCAAGCATTGTGCAGGATGATGTGGGCTATGTTTACATGAAATGCACTCGGTCCTGAGGTCCACCTCGAAATGGTCATGTTCAGCTACTGGAAGACCATTATCATGTTCTGAAAAAAAAAAAAAAAACTGTGGAATGCTTGTGGATGAGAACGTGAACTGATCACTGACTGGAGTCCGTTTGCCGCCATTTAGCGACGGAATTTTTGTGAATGACAGTGAGCCATTGCACCTGCCACAGTTGTTAGCGAAAAATCCTATACAATACGAGCGAATGATTTTGCGACCCAGATCGCCGGACAAAAAACCCATGGAACATTTACGGCACACAATCGAGATGTCAGTAGCAGTTAAATGCGAAACATTCGCGGCTGTAACAGGAAAACAGGGAAATATCAGCGCTGCATCTAGTGCTCTCTGTCACACACCAGACTTGGAAGAGAGTTAAAATTCCAGTATCATCCTCTCCTGAGTTATGTTGAAAGTTGAAGGACTCTATCATATCTAGAAAGTAAGTTTAAAATCAATTACAAAATTTTTACCAAACAAACAAGAAACCGAGAAAATAAAAACGTGTTGAAACCGGATTGTTCATTTATATATACATAAATTTACCCCATCATGAACAATGGACATTGCTGCTGGTGGGGAGGCTTGCGTGCCTCAACGATACAGATAGCCGTACCGTAGGTGCAACCACAACGGAGGGGTATCTGTTGAGAGGCCAGACAAACGTGTGGTTCCTGAAGAGGGGCAGCAGCCTTTTCAGTAGTTGCAGGGGCAACAGTCTGGATGATTGACTGATCTGGCCTTGTAACACTGACTAAAACAGCGTTGCTCTGCTGGTACTACGAACGGCTGAAAGCAAGGGGAAACTACAGCCGTAATTTTTCCCGAGTGCATGCACCTTTACTGTATGGTTAAATGATGATGGCGTCCTCTTGGGTAAAATATTCCGGAGGTAAAATAGTCCCCCATTCGGATCTCCGGGCGGGGACTACTCGAGAGGACGTCGTTATCAGGAGAAAGAAAACTGGCGTTCTACAGATCGGAGCATGGAATGTCAGATCCCTTAATCGGGTAGGCAGGTTAGAAAATTTAAAAAGGGAAATGGATAGGTTAGATATAGTGGGAATTAGTGAAGTTCATTGGTAGGAGGAACAAGACTTCTGGTCAGGTGAATGAATACAGGGTTATAAATACAAAATCAAATAGGGGTAATGCAGGAGTATGTTTAGTAATGAATAAAAAAATAGGAGTGTGAGTAAGCTACTACGAACAGCGTAGTGAACGCATTACTATAGCCAAGAAAGACATGAAGCCCATGCCTACCACAATAGTACAAGTTTATATGCCAACTAGCTCCGCAGACGACGAAGAGATTGAAGAAATGTATGACGAGATAAAATAAATTATTCACATAGTTATGGCAGGCGAAAATTTCACAGTCATGGCGGACTGTAATTCGATAGTAGGAAAAGTAAGAGAAGGAAACGTAGTAGGTGAATATGGAATGGGGGTAAGGAACGAAAGAGGAAGCCACTTGACAGAATTCTGCACAGCTAACAATAGGTTTAAAAATCATGAAAGAAGGCTGTATACGTGGAAGACACCTGGAGACACTGGAAGGTTTCCGACAGATTATATAATGGTAAGACAGAGATTTAAAAACCAGTGTTTAAATTGTAAGACATTTCCAGGTGCAGATGTGGACAATCTATTGGTTATGAACTGTAAATTAAAACTGAAGAATCTGTGAAAAGGTGGGAATATAAGGAGATGGGATCTGGGTAACTGAAAGAACCAGAGGTCGTAGAGAGTCTCAGAAAGAGCATCAGGGAGCAATTGACAAGAATGGAGGAAAAATACATTAGAAGGAGAATGGATAGCTTTGAAAGATGAAATTGTAAAGGCAGCAGAGGATCAAGTAGGTGAAAAGACGAGGGCTAGTAGAAATCCTTGGGTAACAGAAATATATCGCTAGGGGTAACATACATACCGCCTACAGGAAAATTAAAGAGACCCTTGGAGAACAGAGAACGACATACATGAATATCAAAAGCTCAGATGGAGAACCATCTGGGCATGAAAGGGAAGCAGTGGTTGGGAAGGGAAGGTAGTGAGACAGGGTTGTAGCCTATCCCTGATGTTATTCAATCTGTATATTGGGCAAGCAGTAAACGAAATAACAGAAAAATCTGGAGTAGGAGGAGGAATAAAGAAGCGAAAGCAGAAAGGTGGAAGGTGTATGTAGAAAGTCTATACAAGGACGATGTACTTGAGGGCGATATTATGGAAATTGAAGTGGATGTAGATGAAGATGAAATGGGAGATACGGTACTGCGTGAAGAATTTGACAGAGCACTGAAAGACCTAAGTGAAAACAATGCCCCAGGAGTAGAAAACATTCCATTAGAGCTTGTGATAGCCTTGGGAGAGCCAGCTCCGACAAAACTCCACCATCTGGTGAGCAAGATGTTTGAGACATGCGAAATACGCTCAGACTTCAAGAAGAATATAATAATTCCAGTCCCAAAGAAAGCAAGTGTTGACAGGTGTGAAAATTACCGAACTATCAGTTTAATTAGTCATGGCTGAGAAAATACTAACATGAATTCTTTACAGATGAATGGAAAAACTGGTAGAAGCCGACCTCAGGGAGGATCAGTTGGGATTCCCTAGAAATGTTGGAACACGTGAGGTAATACTGACCCTACGACTTATCTTAGATTAAAGAAAGCCAAACCTACGTTTTAGCATTTGTAGACTTAGAGAAGGCTTTTGACAATGTTGATTTGAGTACTCTCTTTCAAATTCTGAAGGCGGCAGGGGTCAAATACAGGGAGCAAAAGGCTATTTACAGTCTGTACAAAAACCAGATAGCAGTTACAAGAATTGAGGAGCATGAAAGGGAAGCAGGGGTTGCGAAGGGAGTGAGACAGTGTTGTAGCCTATCCCCAATGTTATTCAATCTGTATATTGGGCAAGCAGTAAAGGAAACAAGAGAAAAATTTGGACTAGAAATTAAAATCCATGGAGAAGAAGCAAAAACTTTGAGGCTTGCAGATGACATTGTAATTCTGTCAGAGACAGCAAAAGACCTGGAAAAGCAGTTGAACGGAATTGACAGTGTCTTGAAAGAAGGATATAAGATGAATATCAACAAAACCAAAACGAGGATAATGGAATGTAGTCGAATTAAATCAGTCGATGCTGAGGGAATTAGATTAGGAAATGAGACACTTAAAGTAGTAGATGAGTTTTGCTATTTGGGCAGCAAAATAACTGAGGATGGTCGAAGTAGAGAGGATGTAAAATGTAGACAATAGCAAGGAAAGCGTTTTTGAAGAAGAGAAATTTGTTAACATCGAGTATAGATTTAAGTGCCAGGAAGTCTTTTCTGAAAGTATTTGTATGGAGTGTAGCCATGTATGGATGTGAAACGTGGACGATAACTAGTTTAGACAAGAAGAGAATAGAAGCTTTCGGAATGTGGTGCTACAGAAGAATGCTGAAGATTAGATGGGTAGATCATCTAACTAATGAGGAGGTACTGAACAGATTTGGGGAGAAGAGAAATTTATAGCAAAACTGGACTAGAAGAAGAGATCGGTTGGTAGGGCATGTTCTGAGGCGTACCAATTTAGTTCAAATGATTCAAATGGCTCTGAGCACTATGGGACTCAACATCTTAGGTCATAAGTCCCCTAGAACTTAGAACTACTTAAACCTAACTAACCTAAGGACATCACACACACCCATGCCCGAGGCAGGATTCGAACCTGCGACCGTAGCAGTCCCGCGGTTCCGGACTGCAGCGCCAGAACCGCACGGCCACCGCGGTCGCAACCAATTTAGTATTGGAGGGCAGCGTGAAGGGTAAAAATCGTAGAGGGATGTGCAGCACGAGATATGAAACTTTGGGAACCAACCAAAAACGTATTTAATGCCAGAAGTGCGGAAATCATTTTTAAATATGTAAAGACATTCATTATGAAAAAACTTTATTTTTAGAAATATACTTTTTATTCACATGTCTGTGAAATAAAAAATTGTATTTGTCTCTAAAAAAGTTGCCAACCATATCCACAGTTCATGTATAACCGAAAGGGCTGAAAAATTACATAAATAAAATCATTCAAACCTATAGACTATATGGAAACATTCATTCAAAGGCCGCAACCGACTTAGTCGGTTGTCTGGCATTGAATGAAACCACTCAAACCTGGTGACTGAGTGTAGTTGACTTGGCCGCAGAGACTAAGTTTCATTCGGCTGTTTCATAAGACTGAAAAAAAAGACTGAACGAAAAAGAATCGACTGACCAGTCAGATGTTAAAAACAGTCGGTTGTCCCGTCACTATGGCTATAGCGGCAGCGTGGCCCAGTGTTTCTGCACAGGACTTCCAGTGACAAGTTGAGTCTGGACCACCTCGAGCTGCTGCACTGCGCCGGGTGGGAAGTCCATGTTGGGACGTACCCCGCCAGGACTGTCACCTCGCTGTAGTGCCGGGGATTCTACCGCCTGTCAGCTCCACGTAGTGTACGGGAGTGACGCTAGAGGGCAATAGTGGCCAGTAGTAGCGAGCAGTGAGTTCCGCGTAGTACCGACTGCCGCCGACGGAGGGCAGGCGCGAGCTGCAGAACGGATTTCACTGCCAGCTCAGACAGCACGACGACCGATGAGACCTTTCTTTTCCCTGCGTTTTCTTTCTTGGTGGGCATGTAGCGTGTACCAATGTGTTAACGTATTTGACGTTAGGCATGTAAGAGAGAAAAAGTTAAGGGTCAGTTTGGAATTATGTTTCAAGTTTGTTGCTTAGTGCTGTCATTACGAGAGACTGGATAATTTGTGCAACATTCGAAGAAAAAGTTAGTTTTTCACACATCTCAATGTTAATTATGGGTTAAGTTTTTCACACATCTCAATGTTAATTATGGGTTATACATAATGCTTGAAATAACCGTAGAAATGAATGCGCGACGTACGACGAACGTATCAGTTAGCGCAGTGCAGCGAAATTTAGTGCTGATGGATGACGGCACAGATGACCGATGCGTGTGCCTTTGCTAAAAGCACGACATCGCGTACAACGCCTCTCCTGGGTTTGTGATGATATCTGTTGTACCCTACGAGACTGGAAAACAATGGCCTGGTTAGACCAGTTTCCATTTGAGTTTTTAAGAGCTGATGATAATGTTCCAGTGTGCTGCAGATGCCACGAAGCCATGGTCCCAAATTGTCACGATTGTGCAGGATTGTGTGTGTGTGTGAAATCTTATGGGACTTAACTGCTAAGGTCATCAGTCCCTAAGCTTACACTCTACTTAACCTAAATTACACTAAGGACAAACACACACACCCATGCCCGAGGGAGGACTCGAACCTCCGCCGGGACCAGCCGCACAGTCCATGGCTG
Organism: Schistocerca nitens; assembly: GCF_023898315.1. Lineage (NCBI taxonomy): Eukaryota > Metazoa > Arthropoda > Insecta > Orthoptera > Acrididae > Schistocerca > Schistocerca nitens. Next base: position 16,049,935 of record NC_064624.1, on the reverse strand, counting down.
CAGCGCCTTAGACCGCTCGGCTAATCCCGCACGGCTACACTCAATGGACTCAGTCCTCCGGTCCACCAGAATGTGATTATGCTCAGCTACTTGAAGACCATCTGCAGTCATTCATGTTCTCAACAAAATCTGGCCTTGTCACATTAACCAAATCGGCCTTTCTGTGCTGGTACTGTGAACGGCTGAAAGCAAGCGGAAAATACAGCCGTAATTTTTCCCGATGGCATGCAGCTTTACTGTATGGTTAAATGATGATGCCATACTCTTGGGTAAAACATTCCAGAGGTGAAGTAGTCCCCCATTCCGATCTCCGGGCGGGGACTACTCAAGAGGACATCCGTTATCAGGAGAAAGAAAACTGGCGTTCTATGGATCGGAGTGTGTAGCGTCAGATCACTTTATCGAGTAGGTAGGATAGAAAATTTAAAAAGGGAAATGGATAGGTTAAAGTTGGATATAGTGGGAATTAGTGAAGTTCTGTGGCAGGAGGAACAAGACTTCTGGTCAGGTGAATACAGCGTTATAAATACAAAATCAAAAGGATAATGCAGGAGTAGGTTTAATAATGAATAAAAAATAGGAGTGCTCGTAAACTACTTCGAACAGCGTACTGAACACATTATTGTAGCCAAGATAGACATGAAGCCCACAGCTACAACAGTAGTACAAGTTTATATGCCAATTAGCTCCGCAGACGACGAGGAGATTAAAGAAATGTATAATGAGATAAAAGAAATTATTCAGATAGTTATGGGAGACGAAAATTTAATAGTCATTGGGGACTGTAATTCGATAGTACGAGAAGGAAGAGAAGGAAAAGCTGTAGTCGAGTATGGAATGCGGATAAGGAATGAAACAGGAAGCCACCTGATAGAATTTAGCACAGAGCATAACTTGATCATAGCTAACACTTGGTTTAAAAATCATGAATGAAGGTTGTATATGTGGAAGAGGTTTGGAGACACTGGAAGGTTTCAGATAGATTATATAATGGTAAGACAGAGATTTAGGAACCAGGTTTTAAATTGTAAGACATTTCCGGGAGCAGATGTGGACTCCAACCAAAATCTATGGGTTATGAACTATAGATTCAAACAGAAGAAACTGCGAAAAGGTGGGAATTTAGAGAGATGAGATCTGAATAAACTTAAAGAACCAGAGATTGCAGAGAGTTTCAGAAAAAGCATTAGGGTACGTTTGACAAGAATGGGGGAAAGAAATACACTAGAAGAAGAATGGGTACCTTTGAAAGATGAAATTGTAAAGGCAGCAGAGGATCAAGTAGGTAAAAAGACGAGGGTCAGTAGAAATCCTTAGGTAACAGAAGAGATATTGAATTTAATTGATGAAAAGAGAAAATATAAAAATGCAGTACATGAAGCAGCAAAGAGGAATACAAACGTCTCAAAAATTAGTTCGACAGGAAATGCAAAATGGCTAGGCAGGGATGGCTAGAGGACAAATGATAGGATGTAGAGGCGTGGGGTAAGATAGATACTGCCTACAGGAAAATTAAAGAGACCTTTGGAGAAAAGAGAACCACATGTATGAATACTGAGTGCTCAGATGGAGAACCAGTTCTAAGTAAAGAAGGGAATGCAGAAAGGTGGAAGGAGTATATAGAGTCTATACAAGGGCGATGAACTTGAGGGCGATATTATGGAAATGGAAGAGGACGTAGATGTAGAAGAAATGGGATATATTGTACTGCTTGAAGAATTTGACAGAGCACTGAAAGACCTAAGTCAAAACAAGGCCCCAGGAGTAGACAACATTTCATTAGAGTTACTAATAGCCTTGGGAGAGCCAGCCCTGACAAAACTCTACTATCTGGTGAGCAAGATGTATGGGACAGGTGAAATACCCTCAGACTTAAAGAAGAATATAGTAATTCCAATCCCAAAGAAAGCAGGTGTAGACAGATGTGAAAATTACCGAACTATCAGTTTAATAAGTCGCTTCTGCAAAATACTAACACGAATTCTTTACAGACGAATGGAAAAACTGGTAGAAGCCGACCTCGGGGAAGATCAGTTTAGATTCCATAGAAATGTTGGAACACGTGAGGCAATACTGAACCTACGACTCATCTTACAAGATAGTTTGAGAAAGGGTAAACCCACGTTTCTAGCATTTGTAGACTTAGAGAAAGCTTTTGACAATGTTGACTGGAACACTCTCTTTCAAATTCTGAAGGTAGCAGGGGTCAAATACAGGGAGAAAAGACTATTTACAATTTGTACAGAAACCAGATGGCAGTTGTAACAGTCGAGGCCCATGTAAGGGAAGCAATCTGTGTATCGAGCAGGCAGTAAAGGAAACAAAAGAAAAGTTTGGAGTAGGAATTAAAATCCATGGAAAAGAAATAAAAACTTTGCGTTTTGCTGATGACATCGTAATTTTGTCAAAGACAGCAATAGACCTGGAAGAGCAGTTGCATGGTATCGACTACGTCTTGAAAGGAGGATATAAGATGCACATCAACAAAAGCAAAACGAGGATAATGGAATGTAGTCTAATTAAATCAGGTGATGCTGAGGGAATTAGATTAGCAAATGAGACACTCAAAGTAGTAGATGAGTTTTGCTATTTGGGGAGCAAAATAACTGATGATGGTCGAAGTAGAGAGGATATAAAATATATATGAGCAATGGCAAGGAAAGCGTTTTTGAAGAAGAGAAATTTGTTAACATCGAGTATAGATTTAAGTGTCAGGAAGTCTTTTCTGAAAGTATTTGTATGGAGTGTGGCCATGTATGGATGTGAAACGTGGACGATAAATAGTTTGGACAAGAAGAGAATAGAAACTTTCGAAATGTGGTGCTACAGAAGAATACTGAAGATTAGATGGCTAGATATTGTCACTAATGGGGAGGTACTGATCAGAATTGGAGAGAGAAATTTATGGCAAAACTTAACTACAAGAAGGGATCGGTTGGTAGGACATGTTCTGAGGCATCAAGCGATCACCAATTTGGTATTGGAGGGCAGCATGGAAGGTAAAAATTGTAGAGGGAGACCAAGAGATGAATACACTAACCAGATTCATAAGGATGTAGGTTGCAGTAGGTACTGGGAGATGAAGAAGCTTGCACAGGATAGACTAGCATGGAAGACTGCGTCAAACCAGTTTATGGACTGAAGACCACAACAACAGCAACAAATCTGATGTGCAGCACGAGATATGAAACTTTGGGAACCAACCAAAAACTGGTATTTAAGGTATGAAGTGCGAAAATCATGATTAAATATGTAAACGCATACCTTATGAAAAAACTTTATTTTTAGAAATATACCTTTTATTCACATGTCTGCGAAATAAAATATTGTATTTTTCTCTAAAAAAGTTGTCGACCATATCCACAGTCCATGTCTAACCGAAAAGGCTGAAAAAGTACGTAAATAAAATCACTCAGATCTATATGGAAATATTCATTCAACGGCCGCAACCGACTTAATCGGTTGTCTCGCATTGAAAGAAACCACTCAAACCAGGTGACAGTGAAAACAATCGTGTAGCTGACTTGGCCGAAGAGACTAAGTTTCATTCGGCTGTTTCATTCGACTGAAAAAAAAAGACTGAATGAAAAAACAATCGACTGACCAGTCAGATGTTAAAAGCAGTCGGTTGTCCTGTCATAAGGCACTAGGCCGCGTGGCCCAGTATTTGTGCATGGGACTTCCAATGACATTTTCATACCAACTAAATTTTTTTGGCAATGATTTTCTTGGCTTTAAAGGCAGAAACTCATGACGTTCTCAACACAGCTACATGCGTCTACAGATCGATTATGCAAAAGTACTGAAATGTGAAAAATTGGACCTTTTCATAATAACTGATTCAACTTGAAGTGTCGGCAGAAGTGCCGACACCGTGTTGTTTGAGGAGACCGAAATGCACGCTATAGGCTCACGCACGCTGGCGTGAGGTCTGAAACAGGATACGTAATGAATGCTATAAAGAAAAGTACGTAGCTTCTGGAATACTTAACTTTAATTCATAATTGTAGAACATCGCTCTTGATGATACAGAAGTATTATAGCAATTGAATACGGCGCCTTGCTAGGTCGTAGCAATTGACTTAGCTGAAGGCTATGCTAACTATCTTCTCGGCAAATGAGAGTCTTCGTCAGTGTCTGTTGCTAGCTACGTCGGCTGTACAACTGGGGCGAGTGCTAGTACGTCTCTCTAGACCTGCCGTGTGGTGGCGCTCGGTCTGCTATCACTGACAGTGGCGACACGCGGGTCCGACGTATACTAACGGACCGCGGCCGATTTAAAGGCTACCAACTAGCAAGTGTGGTGTCTGGCGGTGACACCACACAACTGTAGTCGTTGTCTTATTGCATTAAACTTTTAACGCAACATTATACCTATTAAATTCAGTCAATAATTAAGCGTAGTAATGAAAATCAAATTTTTGTCGTTCCCGAAGGCCATTACATAGGCAAGGCAGCACGCAACTAGTATTAGGATCCAGCTCATTCGTTTTGAGGCATTGTTTTTGGTTTTGCAACTCCTTCTCGTAGAGTTAGATATCACTCCAGTTTTGTGCAATAAATTTCTAGACAATTACGACATAATTCGGACAACAAATGCGCAGATCGATATATTTGAGGAACTGAGTCAATCATTTCGAACGATGGACGACGAGGGAAGAAATGAATATGATAAGTCAGTCACTCAATCACTTTTGACGTTTTGTTGTACAATTTTCAAAACCATTTTGAATGGCGTAATAACAGTCTTACCAAAAATTATATTTTAAAAGATTGACAGTTTACAAAAGCAGTTCAAGTCAAAAAGTAATCCATCATTATGTTATGCGTATTATTTGCTGAAATTGCACTACACATCTGTCTAGTTGCTGGCAATTATCGGTAATGTATCTTTCGTTTGAAAGCCGCCTCTTTCGCTGACAAAGTTATGCACAACGACAGGGGGTGTTCAACATCTAAAGAAGAGTCTGGGGGTTGAAAAATTCCCCATTTGTTGCTCAGTGCTAAATATAAATAGATGAGAAAATTACTTTGAAACTTTTAAATAATTATCATGTGATGAATAAAAATTGTTAACGCATTGCCATATGCTGAAGTAGTATTTTTGTTGCATTTATATGATCGCGACATCCAACATTACTGTAGATGAATAGATTCACTCCACAATAATAAATACCAATGTAGTTCATTGAATGTAGGTCTATCCCTTCCTATGTACTGGAACAATATACTGTATCACGATTGCTACGGAGCTCTTGATACATTGGTTTTCCCTTCTTCTTCTTCTTTCGATTTCGGCCATCTTTGGACCACGTTCAACAATTCACTTGCCCGGCTTTTTGATCTTTTTTCTCTCTTCCCAATATTTCCTCATCATTTTCGAATGGTTCCTCCTCCGCTCTTCCGACCATTTCCTGTTATTATTCTTTAGTTTCGTTTCTTCTGGAAAACACTTAATTTCGTTCACTATTTGTCTAAACTTTTTCCTGTCCCTGATTGACTCACGGGTGACATTAAAATCGGCCAAATCCTTTTTCACCATCTGTATCCATTTATTGTTGGTTTTTTCGTTCCTGTTACTATGTTCAAACACTTTTCTTGTTAGTCTGTTTCCATCCATCCTCGACAGGTGACCATAAAACGTTAGTCTGCGTTTACGCATTGCCTCACTCACTTTCTCAATAGTTTTGTATATTTCCTTATTACTCTTTAGCTTGTACTCTTCTCCAATCTTTCTCGGTCCTAATATTTTTCTCAAAATTTTCCTTTCTTTCCTTTCCATGTTTTCTATTTCCCCCTTTTTGTTAAGAGTTAGGCACTCCGATGCATACAGGCATTCTGGTCTAATGACAGTTTTATAATGTCTTAATTTAGCTTGAATCGAAATGTTTTTTTTGTTATATATGTCTTTGGTTTTTTGAAAAGCAAATTCCATTTTCCTTGTTCTCGCCTGGTTTGCACTCTTGTCTAAACCATTCACTTGAATTATTTCAACTAAATACTTAACTTTTTCTACTCTCTTAATATTGCCGTATTTAGTAATAAGATTTTTCTTGTTATTTCTATGATTAGACATATACACGGTTTTTTCAAATGAAATCTGCAGTCCAGCTCTGGCCGAAACTTCTTGTAGTTTCTCCAAGTAATTCTGAGCTATTTCTTCGTTTTCTGTAATTATTGCCAGATCGTCTGCAAAAGCTAAACAGTCCACTTCTATTTTTTCTTTTTTTGTTCCAATTCTGATGTCATTCTTGGTGCCTTTGAGTTCTTCTTTCCATATTCTCAATATATTTTCCAGTACGCAGTTGAAGAGGATTGGGGATAAACCATCACCTTGTCTAACACCTGTTTTAATTTCGAACTTCCTTGAAATTTCACCCATAAATTTAACTTTGGCCTTACTGTTTGTTAGCGTCTGTTTGATAATTTGAATTGTTTTCTTATCGACCCCAAATTCTTCCAATACTTTCAGTAATGTTTCTCTATCTACCGAGTCGTATGCTTTTTTGAAATCTACAAATACTATTGCAAATCTCTGGCCTCTTGAGATTCTGTAACGAATTAGTGTTTTCAGGTTAAATATTTGTTCAACACAGGATCTACCTTGTCTAAAACCTGCTTGATATTCACCTATTTTTTTATCCCGAACTGGCTCCACGATTTGAAGTAATTTCCTTGACAAAATTTTGTATCCTACTGGTAGTAGCGAGATCCCTCTATAATTATTAACATTCATCTTATCCCCCTTTTTGTGTAGTGGGTGTATCAGGGCACACTGCCAGTCTTCAGGAATTCTTTCTTCGTCCCAGATCTTCTTAAACATATGTTCCAAAACTTGTGGGAGGTTGGTGTCCATTATTTTTAGGATTTCTGGTACTATGGAGTCTTCACCTGGGGCTTTATTGTTTTTTAGACTGTGTATTATGTGTTTTATTTCTTCAGCGTCTGGAGGTTTTGACTCGGTATTAGTATTTCGGTGGTTTTCAAAACTCATTTTATCTTTGGGGGGTTCACAATTTAGTAGATTCTCGAAATATTTTGCTAATATTTCACAATTAGTCTTGTTTGTCAAACCTAGCTTGTTCTCTTCATCTTTAAAACATAAATTTGGGGATTGGTATTTGGTTAGCTGTTTTCTAAAAGTTTTGTAGAAATCTCTAGAATTATTTCTTTTAAAGTCTTCCTCAATCTGTTCTAGGTTATCCTGAAATTGTCTTCTTTTTTTATTACGGAAAAGCTTAGCTGTTTCTCTTCTCTGGATTTTAAAATTGTCAAGATCTTGAGGATCTTTTGTGGAGTTCCATTTCTGCCACAATTTCTGTCTCTTCTCCAGGTTCTCATCACATTCATTGTCCCACCATGGATGTCTTCTTACTCTTTTCACGAGACAATTTTCTTTTGCTATTTCAACTATTTCGTTTTTGATCTCCTCCCATCCCGCTTCCTTATTTATTGTGGATATGCCATCGCTATCTTTGTGCAATGCTCTTTGAAACCGTTGTTTAATTTCTTCATTTTTTAAAGTTTCTGTGTTATATTTTAGAATTTTGTAAAAGGTTTTCTTCTCTTTTCGAAATGGGAGTGGTCTGAATTTAATCGTAGTCAAATAGTGGTCTGAATCAACATCAAGGCTTTTCAGCACTTTAGTGTTTTGAATTTCTTATTGACAATGAAGTGAGATAGCCACATGGTCAATTTGGAATTCTCCGAGAAGTGGATTTGGTGATCTCCATGTTTTAGTTTTCCCTTCGTTTTAAGCGACAGCAAATCAAAAGCCATTTCTTCTCGTTCCATATTTCGGCGACTGCCAAAACAGTAAATTGTAGCACCCGCTGTAGACACGCACCGCAATGCTGCGACGGAGTGAACGATTCATACTCGCCGCGAAATTCACACGAAACCGAGCCTTCCTAAAATCATCAGTTTAAATTTCAATCCTCGCAATCCTGCTATTTTTTTTTTTCTTTATTGTAATTTGAACACCCCATAAAAAGGTGGGCTGGCAGCGGAACAGTGTACTCCGCTCTTCAGCCATAGGCAGTACAATAAAAAAGAAAGGGAGACAGACAAGTAACAGAATGGCGGTTTAAAAAAAACAGGAGATACAATAGTTAAAAAACATGAAGCCGTTCACACTCGACGAAACAACAAGAAAAACGGCGGCACTGGGCACAAACACTGACGAGGTAGACGACGCACGTGAACGAAGGAGCGTGGACGGCGAAAAACACTGATGCACAGACACGACGGCACAAACACTAAACCGAGGGCGACGATCTCCGGCGCGCGAAAGTTCACGATCCGTGTGCGAGTCCGGGGACCTGCCAAGAGAGGAGGAGGAGGAGGAGGAGGAGGAGGAGGAGGAGGGGGAGGGGGAGGGGGAGGAGGAGGAGGGGGAGTGGGAAAGCGAGAGGGGAGAGCAGGGACGCCACGGGCAAGGGAAAGAGGGGGGGAGAGAGGAAGGGGGAGGGGAAGCCCGGAAGAAGAGGGGGGAGGGAGGGGATGGGGAAAAGGAAAGAGAAGGGAAGGGAAGAGAAGGGAGGGAGGGTGCCTAAGGGAAAGGACACCAGGAGTGAGGGGGGGGCGGGGTCATAGTTGATAGGAGGGGTAGATGGAGGGGACGAGGACATCATCAGGGAGGGGGAGCTGGCGGAAGCCACCTTGGGAGAGGGTAAGGAGGGTGGAGAGATGGAGACCGGGTGGGACATAGGAGTACAGGCGCGGCAGCGGGCGGGGGTGGGAGAGGATCGGGGAGACGAGCGGGTGAGGAGGATCGAGTTTACGGGAGGTGTAGAGGATGCGTATTCGTTCGAGGAAGAGGAGGAGGTGGGGGAAGGGGATAAGATCATACAGGATCCACGTGGGGGAGGGGAGACAGATGCGATAGGCAAGGCGGAGAGCATGGCGTTCAAGGATTTGGAGGGATTTATAAAAGGAAGGGGGGGCGGAGATCCAGGCGGGATGGGCGTAACAGAGGATAGGGCGGATGAGGGACTTATAGGTGTGGAGGATGGTGGAGGGGTCCAGACCCCACGTACGGCCGGAAAGGAGCTTGAGGAGACGGAGTCGGGAACGTGCCTTGGCTTGGATTGTCTGGAGATGGGGAGTCCAGGAGAGGCGACGGTCGAGGGTGACGCCAAGGTACTTAAGGGTGGGGGTGAGAGCGATGGGACGGCCATAAACGGTGAGATAGAAATCAAGGAGGCGGAAGGAAGGGGTGGTTTTGCCTACAATGATCGCCTGGGTTTTGGAAGGATTGACCGTGAGCAACCACTGGTCGCACCAAGCGGTGAACCGGTCAAGATGGGATTGGAGAAGGTGTTGGGAGCGTTGCAGGGTGGGGGCAAGGGCAAGGAAGGCGGTGTCATCGGCAAACTGGAGAAGGTGGACGGGGGGTGGCGGCGGCGGCATGTCCGCCGTGTACAACAAGTACAGAAGGGGGGAGAGGACGGAGCCTTGGGGCACACCGGCGGAGGGGAAGAAGGTGTAGGAATCGGCGTTATGGATGGTGACATGGGAAGGACGGCGGGAGAGAAAGGAACCGATCAGACGAACGTAGTTAATGGGAAGGGCGAAGGTTTGGAGCTTGAAGAGGAGACCGGAATGCCATACGCGGTCATATGCGCGTTCGAGGTCAAGAGAGAGGAAGATTGCGGAGCGACGGGAATTGAGCTGTTCGGAAAGAAGATGAGTGAGGTGAAGGAGAAGATCGTCGGAAGAGAAGGACGGCCGAAAGCCACACTGGGTAACGGGGAGGAGGCGGTGCTGGCGGAGATGCTGGTGGATGCGGCGGGTGAGGATAGATTCCAGGACCTTGCTGAAGACCGAGGTAAGGCTGATGGGACGGTAGGAGGAGACGGCGGACGGCGGTTTGCCAGGTTTGAGGAACATGAGGATACGAGAGGTTTTCCACAGGTCGGGGTAGTAACCAGTGGACAGGACTACATTGTAGAGCCTGGCCAGGGTGGAGAGGAAAGAGACAGGAGCTTCACGAAGGTGACGGTAGGTGACACGATCGTGACCAGGAGCGGTGTTGCGTTTGGTGCGGAGTGTAGTAATGAGATCCTGTGTAGTGATGGGGGCATTAAGTTCCGTGTGTGGAATGTTGTCCAAGTACTGGAAACCAGGAGCGAGGGGAGGGACAGAGGTGTCAGTTCGATCGCGGATATCTGGGAAGAGGGAGTAATCGAACCGAGGATCATCAGGGATGGAAAACACATCGGACAGGTAGGAGGCAAAGTGGTTGGCCTTACTAAGGGCGTCAGGGAAGGGGTGGTCATCGTGGAGAAGAGGATAGTAGGGCGAGGGCTTAGTTCCAGTAAGGTGACGGAAGGCGGTCCAGAACTTGGACGAGTTTATAGGGAGGGTAGTATTTAAACGGGTGCATGTCTGTCGCCAGTCCCGGCGTTTCTTAGCCGCGAGCAAATTTCGAATGTGTCGCTGTAGTTGCCGGTGGCGTCGTAGGGTGTCCGGGTCACGCGTGCGGAGGAAGGCACGGTAGAGACGACGGGATTCACGGAGGAGGAGGACGGCCTGTGGCGGCAAGGTAGGACGGTGGGGGTGGATGGCAACAGTAGGGACGTGGGCCTCCACGGCCTCAGACAAGGTCTGCTGGAGAAAGGAGGCGGCATGGGAGACATCATCGGGACGGCGGTAGGCAAGAGGGTGGCTGTCGACCTGAGTGGAGAGGGTATCCCGGTAGGCATTCCAGTTGGCACGGGAATAGTCATGGATGTACTTGGGGGGAGGGTCATGACGAGGGTCGGGGCGGGGGCGACGACCGTCTGAAACGGTGAGGAGGACAGGGAGATGGTCACTACCAATAGGCTCCAGGACATCCACCGTAATGCGACCAAGGAGGTTGGGGGAGGAGAGAATAACATCGGGAGTGGAATTGGATTCGGGGCGGGTGTGCTGGGGGATGGGGATGAGGTCGCCTTGAAGGGAGGAGAGGAACCGATGCCACCGCCGTAACTGGGCAGCGGAGCGACTATGGATGTTAAGGTCGGCGGCGATCACGTAGGAGGAGAAGGTACGGTCGATGTGGGAGAGGAAGTCGAAAGGAAGAGGGGCGTTGGGGCGGACATAGATGGTGGCACAGGTAACGGTAAGGCCGGGGAAGAAGAGACTAAGGATCAGGTGTTCGGTGGGGTCGGGAAGGAGAGGTTGGAGCCGAACGGGGATCTGGCGGTGGTGGCCAATGGCAACTCCGCCACGCGCAACTGGGAGGGGATTATCGGATCGGTGGAGGAGATAGGGGGAGGTGTGGATGGAGTGGTGGGGTTGGAGGAAGGTTTCATTGAGGAGGAAAGCATCCACACGGTGGGTAGCAAGGGTGTGCAGGAAGAGGTTCTTGTTGGCGGGAAGGGAGCGGATATTGTTGAACAGGATACGATGCTGTCGCGCCATGATAAGGATTTAGACGAGGGTGTCAAGGCGGGAGAAGGTGAAATGGGCCTGGTTATGGGAATAGGTGGCGTACATTTTAAGGTGGAAGATGGAACGGGTGGCGAGGGAGATCTGTTGGAGGGTGTGGGGGCGCTGAAAGGGATGGACGTTTTGGAGGACAATAGTGAGGAACCTGATGATGTCCTCAGCAGTGGGGGGGGGGGGGACGAAGGGAATTGCCAGGAGGGGTGGGGGCGTCCAGGGGACGGACAGGTACGGTGAGTTCAGGGGTGGTGGGAGGGGGTCGGGCTTTACACTTTTGGGAGTAGGTAGGGTGGGGGAGGCTGCAGGTATTACAGGAGGGAGGGGATTGAAGGTTGGGGCACTGCCGGAGGAAGTGCGCTTGTCGACAATGCGGGCAGGTGGGGGCCTCGCGGCACTCGGCTGTTGTATGTGCATTGTAGCGCAGACATCTCTGGCAGCGCAGGGATTGAGGGGGGGAACGGGAGGGGTCTACCTTGTACCGCTGATTGAAGAGGAGGGCACCCTCCTTCAGGAGGCGGTCAATGGAGGGGGCGTCCTCAGAGAACACTCGCATAAGGCGGGTGGGGCCGGTCACATTAAAAATGCGGCGGACTGCCCGCACCTCCAGGGTGGGATGAGCCTTCAGCTCCGCCAACACCTCCTCCTCCGTGATCGACGGACTAAGCCGAGTGATCACGGCGGTGAGGGTCGGCGGGCGACGCGGGGGTTGGGGTTGGCGGGTAGGAGATGGGGAGGGAGCAGGGGTGAGGGAGGCGTTAGGACCAAAACGGGTGATGGGGAGGCGGGAGAGGATGTCAGTATGGAGGGTTGGGCTGGGGGAGGAGATAAGAACAGAGTCCCGTCTGGGAGTAAGGAGGGATATGGGGGCGCCAGGGAAATGTTGGCGGAGGAGGAGGGAGAGATTCCGGGCCTCGAGGAAGGAAGGATCGGGACGGGACAGGAGATATTTGTAGAGACCGGGTGGGGAGGAGGAGGAGGAGGAGGAGGAGGAGGGAGTGGGGCCTGGTGGGGAGACGTCCATGGCATTGTGGGGCGGGGATGTGGGGCGGGGTGGAGCCTTTTTAGGAGCAGAGGAAGTGGGGGCGCCACTAGGGCGTTTGACAGCGGCCGATGGGCGGGTGGTGATAAGAGGGACGGGAACGATGGGGAGGTGGCGGGAAGGGACAGGTTCCGGCACGGACGCAGCAGTCGGCGCCGGAGATAATGACTGTGACGGTGCAGGCGAAGGCGTCAGTGATGGTGAAGGCGACGATGATGGCGGTGGTGGTGGTGGCGGCGGCGATGGCGATGGCGATGGCGACGGGGAGAGCTGGGCGTGGGCAGTGGCCCGACGGGCCACCACCCGAGCTGGAGCTGCAGTGACAGGCTGGGGGAGAGGGGGGAAGGGATCAGAACGAGAGGAAGAAGCGGGAGAGGGGGCGACAAAGAGCGAGGGCGAAGGGATAGAGAGGAGGGGAGGGATGGAAGGAGGGGGGTGGGACTGGGCACACCAAGTGATAGTGGTGGAGGAGGCGGAAGGGGACGTATACACGATGGCGGTGGTGGTAGTAGTGATGGTGGTGGTGGGGGCGGACATGACGACAAGGAGAAGAAAGAAAAAACACAGCACTAAAAGGACAGGACACACACTGGCGGACGGCGACGGCGACGGCGAGAGGCAGGAACGCTGCTGCCGCGGACGGGGCCGGGGCGGCGGCGGCGGCGGCGGCGGCTGCTGCTGCTGCTGCTGCTGCTGCTGCTGCTGCTGCTGGCTGGACCGCTGCTGGCTGGACTGCTGCTGGCACCGGAGGGCTGGCTGGCTGGCTGGCTGGCTGGCTGGCTGCGGGACCACTGCTGCAGGCCGGGACCGGGAACTGCTGCTGCTGCTGCTGCTGCTGCTGCTGGGCTGGCTGGCACCTGGAACACCTAACACTTCGATAAGCGCTAGAAGTGCACTATCGAAGGGCGGTAACCTTGCGGTGTACCGCCGAAGATGGCAATCCTGCTAAGTTTAATATAGTATTTGTTACGAATAACTGGAACGAGTATGAAACGTTCTCGTCGTGCACAGAAAACAAAATCAGTGTTCGCGTATGCAATGTTATTGACAAATTATAAATATGTAGTAACAAAAGATAAGTTTCACTTCATCTAGTGTTCCGCGAAACTTCAAATACGAAATGAATCCAACTGCCGCTTTATGTTGCCGAACAAGGTGGCACGCAGCTATGGCTCTGTTTCTTGTCGCCGCCAACAGATGGCACGGTAGTGGCCAGACCGACACACAGCACAAAGAAGCAGTTTATTTCATAACTATATAGTTTTCACGTAAGCTGCAACAGTTGAACGAAACAGTTAACAATCACACAGTTTCTCTGTGCTCTGTCAAAAAATATGTTTTTAACACATTAAATGAATTCGCAGTTGCGAATGAGGACAACCGTTACCTGTAGAAGGGACTGACGACAATTAAAATCCGAGCGGGACTCGAACCCATAGTTCCCACTCATCGCGAGCGGTCGGTTTAACAGTTGGCTACCCGTGCACAACTCACGGCTAGACGCAAACTTCCACATGTCGTCAACCAGGAGTCAGCGATCTGTACCGATACATCCAGTATCCACATTCCCGTAAATGTCAGACGTTGTGCTTGAAAGTCGCTTGCCCAGTATTGGCAGATAAATACCGTATGGCACTGCCTGCTTTATTCTGATTATGATGCAAAGTTTCTGTGGCCACGCCTGCATGTCCAAAGGAACAGGCTCGGCGGCGGCTACAGCCGTTATGAAATAAATTAAGAGGACAACCATCAACTGTACAGTGGGATGATGAGAATGAAAATCAGAGTTTCATTGCCGTCATTCATTCCTACAGCTGATGGTTGTCCTCATTGGCAATTGCGAATTCATTTAATGCATGCGTGTCGAAAGGAACTTTGCATCGTAATCAGAACAACATAGGCACTGCTATATCGTGTATGTCTTTAACGTTTTTGGAGTTGCGCTCCGTTTTAGAAGTCTCGGTTCTAGAATTTCTTTGTTGTAACGTAATTCACAATAGTTTATCTGTTGTTTCCATTTTTGTTAGACGTCTATGTGGTATCCCGCCTGGTCTCAGTAGTCATCACTTTTACTTGCAACGGTAACGATTGCTTAGCACATGACTCATATTCTATAACCAGTGAATCGTACGACAACTACCAAGACTACAGCGAATGGGCGGACAGTTCATAATTTTCTGAAAATAAATAAAAATAAGTGGCACCAAAGAGTTTTGAATACGGACCACTTACCCATGACGCCGTGGCTGAGTGTCTACCCTTAATATTGCTTGCATCTTTCAGTGTTCCCATTTCGCTTTTTCTTTCACAGTTCAGCACATCTTCCTGCTCGGGGGGGGGGGGGGGACACGATGGGGAATTTCCCACGTAAGTGCCAACTTGAGAGCAACGAGATAACGACGAGGGCAAAAGCAGGCAGAGCGCTCAAATGATGGAAGCAAGAGGCATAGCACATACTGTCGCCAGTGTGGTGCGCTATTTTCAGTGCAATACAGACAGGGGCAACAAACCATAGGAAATGGACAATCCCTATAGTGAGCTTACAGAGACTGTGGGTCCCTTATACCAAACAAGTCAGAAGTTGTCCCTGAACATGCTCCGACAGTTAGTCCGTGGAGTTCTGATTCACCCTGTACAGAGAGTTAACTGGCACCACCTATTCTGTGAAGCACAATACGGAAGTTTCCATTATAGCTGAAATACCGTACGTCACTACTTTCTGTTATCACAGTCTGTATATGTCTACCCTGTGTACGACCCAAACAGCAGGGTAAGTGCCATCTCGCTGAGAATCATACTGCTGTAACGGCCCATTCACAGTCAGGTTTCTTCAACCGAAAGTAAGATCATTACAACACCATACAACGAAATAAAACATTAAATACGTAAAGAAACTAATAGAAGCATTTTGATTTATCTTAGGTTCACTACGAAAACGAAACGGCAGAAGATGGAGCAGACGAGCCCCTTCTGGAACAAGAACTACTCAGAAAGTCGCCGATGTGGAGTAGGAGACAGAACACGTCCATTTCTACATCTAGATACTCCGTAGGCTACTGTAGGGTGCGGGGCGGAGAGTACCTTGTACCCCTACTAGTCAATTCCTTTCCCGTTCCGCTCGCGAATAGAGCAAGGGGAAAATGACTGCTACATGCTTCCTTGTTGTTGTTGTTGTTGTCTTCAGTCCTGAGACTGGTTTGATGCAGCTCTCCATGCTACTCTATCCTGTGCAAGCTTCTTCATCTCCCAGTACGTACTGCAGCCTACATCCTACTGAATCTGCTTAGTGTATTCATCACTTGGTCTTCCTCTACGATTTTTACCCTCCACACTGTCCTCCAGTACTAAACTAGTGATTCCTTGATGCCTCAGAACACGTCCTGCCAACCGATCCCTTCTTCTAGTCAAGTTGTGCCACAAACTCCTCTTCTCCCCAACCCTATTCAGTACCTCCTCATTATTTATGTGATCTATCCATCTAATCTTCAGCACTCTTCTGTAGCACCACATTTCGAAAGCTTCTATTCTCTTCTTGTCCAAACTGTTTATCGTCCGTGTTCACTTCCATACATGGCTACACTCCATATGAATACTTTCAGAAACGACTTCCTGACACTTAAATCTATACTCGATGTTAACAAATTTCTCTTCTTCAGAAACGCTTTCCTTGCCATTGCCAATCTACATTTTATATCCTTTCTACTTCGACAATCATCAGTTATTTTGCTCCCCAAAAAGCAAAACTCCTTTACTACTCTAAGTGTCTCATTTCCTAATCTAATTCCCTCAGCATCACCCGACTTAATTTGACTACATTCCATTATTCTCGTTTTGCTTTTGTTGATGTTCATCTTATATCCTCCCTTCAAGACACTGTCCATTCCGTTCAACTGCTCTTCCAAGTCCTTTGCTGTCTCTGACAGAATTACAATGTCATCGGCGAACATCAAAGTTTTTATTTCTTCTCCATTAATTTTAATACCTACTCTGAACTTTTCTTTTGTTTCCTTTACTGCTTGCTCAATATACAGATTGAATAACATCGGGGAGAGGCTACAACCCTGTCTCACTCCCTTCCCAACCACTGCTTCCCATTCATGTCCCTCGACTCTTATAACTGCCATCTGGTTTCTGTACAAATTGTAAATAGTATTTCACTCCCTGTATTTTACCCCTGCCAGCTTTAGAATTTGAAAGACAGTATTCCAGTCAACATTGTCAAAAGCTTTCTCCAAGTCTACAAATGCTAGAAACATAGATTTGTCTTTTCTTAGTCTAGCTTCTAAGATAAGTCGTAGGGTCAGTATTGCCTCACATGTTCCCAGATTTCTACGGAATCCAAACTGATCTTCCCCGAGGTCGGCTTCTACCAGTTTTTCCATTCGCCTGTAAAGAATTCGCGTTAGTATTTTGCAGCCGTGACTTATTACACTGATAGTTCGGTAATTTTCACATCTGTCAACGCCTGCTTTCTTTGGGATTGGAATTATTATATTCTTCTTGAAGTCTGAGGGTATTTCGCCTGTCTCATACATTGTCCTCACCAGATGGTAGAGTTTTGTTAGGACTGGCTCTCCCAAGGCCGTCAGTAGTTCTAATGGAATGTTGTCTACTCCTGGGGCTTTGTTTCGACTCAGGTCTTTCAGTGCTCTGTCAAACTCTTCACGCAGTATCATATCTCGCATTTCATCTTCATCTACATTCTCTTCCCTTTCTGTAACATTGCCCTCAAGTACATCGCCCTTTTATAGATCCTCTATATACTCCTTCCACCTTTCTGCCTTCCCTTGTTTGCTTAGAACTGGGTTTCCATCTGAGCTCTTGATATTCATACAAGTGGTTCTCTTTTCTCCAAAGGTCTCTTTAATTTTCCTGTAGGCAGTATCTATCTTACCCCTAGGGAGATAAGCCTCTACATCTTTACATTTGTCCTCTAGCCATGCCTGCTTAGCCATTTTGCACTTCCTGTCAATCTCATTTTTGAGACGTTTGTATTCCTTTTTGCCTGCTTCATGCTTCCTTATGAACCCTAATTTCTCATGTGTTATCAATTATTCAAAATGACAGTCACAATCGCAGTATTTCTTTTGCCACCAACCGGTTTCAACCTGTGATGGGGTCATCTTCAGCGCAGTTTGCACTGTAAAGTTATAATATTAGTAAGTACTCATGTACATAATCTATAAGCAATTAGTCAAAGTTACATAAATAAACATATTTTTATACCCATTTGGTCGCTTGCTTTAGTCATCACCCTGCCTGTGCACGGTTGGTAACTATGCATTGCTGGTTTTTTTTCCCTTTATTGTTAATTTCACACCTGATACAGGTAGGCCAGCAGCGGCACATTACGCCGCTCTTCGGCCACAGATAAAACTAATAATGACACAAAAGAAGACAATCGCAGTCCAAAATAAAAATTTTCAGACATGCGGACACGCACAGAGACGCAGATGGCACACGCGAACGTTGGAGCACAAACGAGTAACACTGGAACACTTGAACACGAACACGACGACACACACAAACACTAGGCGATGATCTCCAGCGGGCGAAAGTTCACTAGATGTGTGCAAGTCCAGGGATCTGCCAAAAGGGGAAAAAAGGGGGGAGGAGGGAGACGGGTGTGTAGATGCCAGTGGCAGAGGACATGGGAGAGGGAGGAAAGAAGGTAGGGTGGTTGGGGAAGCCCACAGGAGGAGGGAGGGAGGAAGGGAGGAGGGAGGAAGGGAGGAGGGAGAGAGGGTGCCCTCAGGAGAAAACACAGGGTGCAGTAGAGGAGAATCAAAGTTGGTAGGAGGGGTAGATGGAGGGGACGAGGGCATCATCATGGAGGGGGAGTTGGTGGAAGCCACCTTGGGCAGAGGTATGGAGAGTGGAGAGATGGAGAGCAGGTGGGATGTGGGAAGGCAGGTGCGACAGCGGACGGGGGTGGGAGAGGATGGGAGAGACAAGCGGGTGAGGGGGACCAAGTTTGCGGGACATGTAGAGGATCCGTATCCATTCGAGGAAAAGAAGGAGATGCGGGAACGGAATAAGGTCATAGAGGATCCGCGTGGGGGAGGGTAGACGGATGCGATAGGTGAGGCGGAGCGCATGGTGATCCAGGATTTGAAGGGATTTGTAAAAGGTAGGAGAGACGGAGATCCAGGCGGGATGAGCGTAGCAGAAGATAGGGTGGATAAGGGATTTATAGGTTTGGAGAATGGTGGAGGGGTCCAGACCCCATGTGTAGCCAGAAAGGAGCGCGAGGAGACAGAGTTAGGAGTGTGCCTTGGCTTGTATTGTCCGGAGATGGGGGGTCCAGGAGAGGCAACAGTCAAAGGTGACGCCAAGGTACTTAAGGGTGAGGGTGAGGGCGATAGGACGGCCATAAATGGTGAGACAGAAGTCGAGGAGACTGAAGGAAGGGGTGGTTTTGCCTGCAATGATCGCCAGGGTCTTGGAAGGATTGACCTTGAGCAGCCACTGGTTACACCAAGTGGTGAACCGGTCAAGATGGGATTGGAGAAGGTGTTGGGAGTGTTGCAGGGTGGGGGCGAAGGCAAGGAAGGTGGTATCATCGGCGTACTGGAGAAGGTGGATGGGGGGTGAAGGTGGCGGCATGTCCGCTGTATACAAAAGGTACAGAAGAGGGGAGAGGATGGAACCTTGGGGCACACCGGCGGAGAGGTAGAATATGTAGGAATCCATGTTATGCATGTTAACATAGGAAGGACGTTGGGAAGGAAAGGACACGATCAGACGGACGTAGGTGATAGGATGGGCGAAGAGGAGACCAAAATGCCAAACATGGTCATAGGCGATTTCAAGGTCAAGGGATAGGAAGATGGTGGAGCGACAGGAGCTGTTTGGAGAGGAGATGAGTGAGGTGAAGGAGAAGGTCATTGGTAGAGAAGGATAGTCAAAAGCCACATTGGGTAACGGGAAGGAGGCGGTGCTGGCGGAGATGCTAGTGGATGCGTCGGGTAAGGATGGATTGCAGGACCTTGCTGAAGACCGAGGTAAGGCTGATGGGACGGTAGGAGGAGACAGCGGATGGCGGTTTGTCGGGTTTGAGGAACATTAGGATATGGGAGGTTTTCCACAGGCTAGGGTAGCAGCCGGTGGACAGGACTACATTATATAGTCTGGCCCAGGGTGGAGAGGAAGGAGGCAGGAGCTTCATGGAGGTGGCGATAGGTAACACGATCGTGAGCAGGAGTGGTGTTGCGTTTCGTGCAGAGTGGAGTTATGATATCCTGAGTAGTGATGGGGGCATTGAGTTCGTTGGGTGTAATGTTGTCCAAGTACTGGAAGCCAGAGTCGAGGGGAGTGACAAAGGTGTCAGTTCGATCGCGGACATCCGGGAAGAGGGAGTAATCAAACTGGGGATCGTCAGGGAGGGTAAAGATATCGGATAGGTAGGAGGCAAAGTGATTGGCCTTACTAAGGTTGTCAGGGAAGGGTTGGTCATCATGAAAGAGAGGGTAGTGGGGGGGGGGGGTTAGATCCAGTAAGGCGGCGGAAGGCAGACCAGTACTTGAACGAGTTGATAGGAAGGGTAACATTAAGACGAGTGCATGTCTGTCGCCAGTTCCGTCGTTTCTTAGCCACGAGCAAGTTTCTGACGTGTCGTTGTAGTTGCCGATGGCGTCGTAGTGTGTCCGGGTCACGCGTGTGAAGGAAGGCACGGTAGAGACGGCGGGATTCACGGGGGAGGAGGACGACCTGTGGGGGGTAAAGTGGGATGGTGTGGGTGGATGGCGACGGTAGTGACGTGGGCCTCCGTGGCCTCAGACAATGTCTGCTGGACAAAGGAGGTGGCGTGGGTTACATCGTCAGGGTGGTGGTAGGTGAAGGAGTGGCTGTCGACCTGGGCAGAGAGGGTATCCCGGTAGGCATCCCAATTGACACGGGAATAATCACGGACATATTTCGAGGGAGGGTTGATGTGTGGATCAGGACAGGGGCGACGAACGTCCGAAACGGTGAGGAGGACAGGGAGATGGTCGCTACCAATAGGCTCCAGGACATCCACCGTTATGCGGCCAAGGAGGTTGGGGGAGGAGAGGATAACATCAGGAGTGGAATTGGATTCGGGACGGGTGTGCTGGGGGATGGGGATGAGGTCGCCTTGAAGGGAGGAGAGGAACCGATGCCACCGCCGTAGCTGGGCGGCGCAACGACTGTGGATGTTGAGGTCGGCGGCGATCACGTAGGAGGAGAAGGTACGGTCAATGTGGGAGAGGTAGTCGAAGGGAATAGGGGTGCTAGGGCGGACATAGATGGTGGCGCAGGTAACGGTGAGGCCGGGGAAGAAGAGACTAAGGATCAGGTGTTCTGTGGGGTCGGGAAGGAGGGGTTGGAGCTGAACAGGGATCTGGTGGTGGCGGCCGATGGCTACTCCGTGGTTGGTTCTCTGCATGAGCTTAAATAACGGCCAACAGCACGTGGGCAGACGGTAACGCCCTCCACGGTAACCAACGGTAGTTACATGCTTAAGCAACAAATCGTACATTTAAAAGTTTGTTCCAGTTATAATACAAAACATAATAAATAATAATTATAACTAATCAAATCTCGAGAAATTTACAGTTATTTAAAATTCAGGTAACTGTTATCCCATTCATTTTTCACATCATTTGTGGATAGAGTACAGCCCTCTATCTTCTGTGGTAGGGACGCAGTTTTCCATGGGTGATAGTATGTACCAAGTGCCCCCTAGCCTGTGTGGTTGGGACGCTGTCGTCATGGTAACCGCTTCGTATAAGTCGTCTGCTGTAATATCAACTTTGCCCGGCGTTCGTTGTTATGGTAACGGCGTACCATAACGATTCTTCCGCCATGTTGTTGTCATTTAATATGGTCTTATGCTGCGGCGTTATCTTTGCACAGCATGCGTTTTCGTGGTGTGTTCTGTCTGCTATCCATAAGATTTGTTCCTAGTAATTAGTAAAAAACTTCAAAATCAATGTATTCTCCGTTATAAAATTAAGATATTAGAAAAACGAAGTATATCAAGTGCCCCTTAGCCTATTTGGCTAGGATTCCGTCGTCATAGTAGCCTCCTCGTACGTGTCGTCTGCTGTAATACGGCATTCGATATCGTAGCATCGGTGTACCACAATCCTTCCTTGATATACAGGGTGTTCCAAAAAGGTAAGGCCAAACTTTCAGGAAACATTCCTCACACACAAATAAAGAAAAGATGTTATGTGGACATGTGTCCGGAAACGCTTAATTTCCATGTTAGAGCTCATTTTAGTTTCGTCAGGGTATACTGTACTTCCTCGATTCACCGCCAGTTGGCTCAATTGAAGGAAGGTAATGTTGACTTCGGTGCTTGTGTTGACATGCGACTCATTGCTCTACAGTACTAGCATCAAGCACATCAGTACGTAGCATCAACAGGTTACTGTTCATCACGAACGTGGTTTTGCAGTCAGTGCAATGTTTACAAATGCGGAGTTGGCAGATGCCCATTTGATGTATGGATTAGCACGGGGCAATAGCCGTGGCGCGGTACGTTTGTATCGAGACAGAATCCAGAACGAAGGTGTCCCGACAGAAAGACGTTCGAAGCAATTGATCGGCGTCTTAGGGAGCACGGAACATTCCAGCCTATGACTCGCGACTGGGGAAGACCTAGAACGACGAGGACACCTGCAATGGACGAGGCAATTCTTCGTGCAGTTGACGATAACCCTAATGTCAGCGTCAGAGAAGTTGCTGCTGTACAAGGCAACGTTGACCACGTCACTGTATGGAGAGTGCTACGGGAGAACCAGTTGTTTCCGTACCGTGTACAGCGTGTGCAGGCACTATCAGCAGCTGATTGGCCTCCACGAGTACACTTCTGCGAATGGTTCGTCCAACAATGTGTGAATCAAATGGCTCTGAGCACTATACGACTTAACTTCTGAGGTCATCAGTCGCCCAGAACTCAGAACTAATTAAACCTAACTAACCTAAGGATATCACACACATCCATGCCCGAGGCAGGATTCGAACCTGCGACCGTAGCGGTCACGCGGTTCCAGACTGAAGCGCCTTTAACCGCACGGCCACACCGGCCGGCTGTGTGAATCCTCATTTCAGTGCAAATGTTCTCTTTACGGATGAGGCTTGATTCCGACGTGATCAAATAGTACATTTTCACAATCAACATGTGTGAGCTGACGAGAATCCGCACGCAATTGTGCAATCACGTCATCAACACAGATTTTTTGTGTACGTTTGGGCAGGCATTGTTGGTGATGTTTCGATTGGGCCCCATATTCTTCCACCTACGCTCAATGGAGCACGTTATCATGATTTCGTACGGGATACTCTACCTGTGCTGCTAGAACACGTGCCTTTACAAGTACGACACAACATGTGGTTCATGCACGATGGAGCTCCTGCACATTTCAGTCGAAGTGTTCGTATGCTTCTCGACAACAGATTCGGTGACCGATGGATTGGTAGAGGCGGACCAATTCCGTGGCCTCCACGCTCTCCTGACCTCAACCCTCTCGACTTTCATTTATAGGGACATTTGAAAGCTCTCGTCTACGCAACCCCGGTACCAAATGTAGAGACTCTTCGTGCTCGTATTGTGGACGGCTGTGATACAATACGCCATTCTCCAGGGCTGCATCAGTGCATCAGGGATTCCGTGCGACGGAGGGTGGATGCACGTATCCTCGCTAACGGAGGACATTTTGAACATTCCCTGTAACAAAGTGTTTGAAGTCACGCTGGTACGTTCTGTTGCTGTGTGTTTCCATTCCATGATTAATGTGATTTGAAGAGAAGTAATAAAATGAGCTCTAACATGGAAAGTAAGCGTTTCCGGACACATGTCCACATAACATATTTTCTTTCTTTGTGTGTGAGGAATGTTACCTGAAAGTTTGGCCGTACCTTTTTGTAACACCCTGTATACTATCGCCCATGGCAACGGCGTTTCTACCACAACAGACAGAGGGCTGTACTCTATCCACAAATGATGTGAAAAATGAATGGGACAACAGTTACCTGAATTTTAAATAATTGTAAATTTATCGAGATTTAAGTAGCTATTATTATTATTTATTATATTTTATATTATAACTGGAACAAACTTCAAAATTTACGATTTCTTGCTTAAGCATGTAACTACCATTGGTCACCGTGGAGGGGTTACCGTCTGCCCACATGTTGTCGGCCGTTATTTAAGCTCATGCAGAGAACCAACCATGTCCTCGAACGGATACGGATCCTCTACACCTCCCGTAAACTCGATCCTCCTCACACGCTTGTCTCACCCATCCTCTCCCACCCCCACCGGCTGCCGCGCCTGTATTCCCACGTCCCACCCGGTCTCCATCTCTCCACCCTCCTTACCCTCTCCCAAGGTGTCTTCCGCCAGCTCCCCCTCCCTGATGACGCCATCCTCCCCTCCATCTACCCCTCCTATCAACTTTGATCCTCCCCTCCCACTTCCTGTGGTTTTTTTTTCCTTCGGGCACCCTCGTTTTCCCCCCATCCCCCCTTCCTCCACCCCTCTTCCCCCGGGCTTCTCCTCCCCTCTCCTCCCTTCCTTCCTCCCCCGTATCTCCCCTGCCCTTGGCATCTTTGCTCTCCCCTCTCCCTCTCCCACCCCCCATCCTCTTTTCTTGGTAGGTCTCCGGACTCATACACGCTCAGTGGACATTCGCACACCGGAGATCATTGCCATCATTGTCTAGTGTGTGTGCCTTCGTGTTTGTGTTTAGTGTTCTTTCGCCATCACGCCACCACCGTTCACCTGCACCTGTGCCGTCACAGTCGTCCGTGTTTTGTGCGCCGTGTCAACAATTTTTAGTGTTTTATCTTGTCCAGCGTGAAGGGCTTCGTGTATCTTGTTTTTCGTGTCTACAGTTTTTACCTGCCATTTTTATTGTATTATCTGTACCTACTTTATCTCATTTATTGTACCCCTCGCGGCTGAAGAGCAGCGTACTATGCTGCTGACAGCCCACCTTTGTACAAGGTGTTTAAAATAACAATAAAGAAAAAAAAAAAAAAACAAGCCAACCATGCATAGTTATCAACCGTGCACAGACAGGGTGACGACTCCAGCGAGCGACCAAATGGGTATAAAAATCTGTTTATTTATGTAACTTTAACTAACTGCTTGTAGATTACGTACATGAGTACTTACTAATATTATAACTTTACAGTGTAAATTGCCCTGAAGATGACCCCATCGCGGGTTGAAACCGGTTGGCGGCAAAATAAATAATTCGATTGTGACTGTCATTTTGAATAATTGATTATAAGTACATTAATCGCTGTTATCTCCACACAACTATGTTCTCTAAAAAAATCTCGTGTGTTACCTTCGTGGTCCTTACGCGCAATTTATGTTGACGGCAGTAGAATCGTTCGGCAGTCAGTTACAAACGTCGGTTCTGTGAATTTTCTCAGTAGTGCTTCTCGAGGACGTCGCCTTCCCTTCAGGGATTCCCATTTGAGTTTCCAAAGCACCTCCGTAACATTTTACGTGTTGTTCTCTACCGGTAACAAATGTACTGCACAGATCAAGGTTTTATCGCGAGGCAAGCCATAAACTGCTTGAAGGATTTAACAGAGCCAGTTCTGAGTAGTGATGAATCTGCTATTTACGGAGAGCACGTTGCGAACAAATATGAAACGGCAGAAGAAGCGGAATGGAAGTTTCGCTAGCCGAATGAGCAGCTGACAGCGTTTTCCAAGACCAGAAATCGGATATTATGGAAGGATGGCGAATTCAAATGTCGAGACTACGACACCTCCAGTCCACTACCTGCCATCGACGCCCTGTAGCCAAGGTAGCAATCAGTCATCCTCTTCTGGCCATTGCTTTCTTCATACATCGCAACACTGTGAGCTCAATTATTTGCCGGATGCATTCCAATCTCTGTCATCCTCTACAGTTTTTGCCCGCTACAGCTCCCTCTAGGTACATGGAAGTCATTCCCTGACATCTTAACACATGTCCTATCATCATGTCCGTCCTTCTTCTCACAAGGGAACCTCCCCATCGCAACCCCCCTCAGATTTAGTTATAAGTTGGCACAGTGGATAGGCCTTGAAAAACTGAACACAGATCAATCGAGAAAACAGGAAGAAGTTATGTGGAACTATGAAAAAAACAAGCAAAATATACAAACTGAGTAGTTCATGCGCAAGACAGGCAACAGCAAGGATGGTTTGAGCTCATGAGCGCCGTGGTCCCGTGGTTAGCGTGAGCAGCTGCGGAATGAGAGGTCGTTGGTTCAAGTCTTCCCTCGAGTGAAAAGTTTAATTTTCCATTTTCAGACGATTATCGAAGTTTAGGCACTCACACATAATCAACTTGTCTCTCCATAATTCCAGGACATGTTCAAATTTGCTTGGACATATGCAGGATTTGACGGTCTACACACGGAAATATTTGAAAACGTTAAAAACATATGTTTTGACAGAGCACAGGGAAAACTGTGCGACTGTGAAACTGTTGCATTAATTTGTTGCAGTTTATGTGACAAACTCTTACGTTTTCATCATTTTTTTGGGAGTGATTATCACATCCACAAGAAAAGCTAAATAGGGCAAGGTAGAAGAATCTTTTTACCCATTCGCCAAGTGTACAAGTTAGGTGGGTCGACAACATATTCCTGTCATGTGACGCACATGCCGTCACCAGTGTCGTATAGAATATATCAGACGTGTTTTCCTGTGGAGGAATCGGTTGACCTCTGACCTTGCGATCAAATGTTTTCGGTTCCCATTGGAGAGGCACGTCCTTTCGTCTACTAATCGCACGGTTTTTCAGTGCGGTCACAAAACACAGACGCTAAACTTACTACAGTGAACAGAGACGTCAATGAACGAACGGACAAATCATAACTTTGCGAAAATAAAAAATTAAAATTTTCACTCGAGGGAAGACTTGAACCAAAGACCTCTCGTTCCGCAGCTGCTCACGCTAACCACGGGACCACGGCGCTCATGAGGACTAATTATCCATGCTGTTGCCTATCTTGCGCATGAACTACTCAGTTTGTATATTTTGCTTATTTTTTTCATAGTTCCACACAACTTCTTCCTGTTTTTTCTATTGATCTGTGTTCTGTTTTTCAAGGCCTATCCACTGTGCCAACTTATAACTAAATCTGAGGGGGGTGCGATGGGGAGGTTCCCTTGTCAGTGTTTCCCAAATATTCCTGTCTTCGACGATACTGCAGAGAACGTTCCCATTGCTTACTGTATCAGTCCATCTAATTTTCGACATTTTTCTGTTGCACTAAATCTCGGTTTTTACGCAGTTCAAATTTCACTACCATACAGCCCTCTGCTCAAAAATCGTTATTAAAATAAAACATACTGTCAATATAAGTATTATCTCTTACTTTTACAGTGCATTTCTGAGGAGTAATTTAGCGGTTCACAGGCTTCTGGGACGATACTTGAGATCGCGTATTTTGAAATTCTAAGCGTATGCAGTAGGCTGCTGGAAGATTCGCCGCTGGCAAGTAACTGGAGTTTGTCCAGTCATTTGCGGACCGAGATAGGAACTGTAATTGAGAACAGCAAAGCAAAAGCAGAAATGGTTCACTTCATTTTCAAACGTTCCTTTACAAAGGAAAGCCCAGGAGAATTGCGTCAGTTTAATACTCCTACCACTGAAGAAATGAGTTAGTGCCAGTGAGGTGGAGAAACAGCAGAAATCTGGTAAACTGGTAAAAACTGGTAAAAATTCCAGGGTCCGATGGAATCTCTGTCAGATTCTGCACCGAATTTGCGGTTGAGTTGGCCCCACTTTTAACTATAATCTATTGTTGATCTCCGAACAAAAAAAGTGCCCTTTTGTAAGTAAAAGTCTCAGGTCACAACGGTTAAGAGGAAGGGTTGTCGAAGTAGTCCACAAAACTGCCGTCCAATATCCTTGACATCCATTTGTTGTAGGATCTTAGAAGATATGCGTATCTCAAACGTGATGAGACATCTAGAACAAACTGACGTCCTCCATACCAACCAGCATGGATTCCGAAAACGTCGTTCATATGTAGCCCAACTCACACTCTTCTGACATGGCATACTGAAAGCTTCGGATCGAGACACTCAGGCAGAAGTAGTATTTCTTGACTTATGAAAAGCATTTGACTCAGTACCACACCTACGCTTATTACCAAAAGTACGATCATATGGGGTACCAAGTGAAATTTGCGACTGAACTAACGGCTTCTTGATTTTATTTATTTCTCGTTCAGCTACAGGCAAAGCGTGATACACTTACAAACATCAACATAAAAATTTAAATTAACATTAACAATGATTTACAATAAAATTTTCAAGGTTTCCAGCCACAAAAGTGCTTGGTCACTTATCACATGTATGTCCATCAGATTTCCTCCCTTAAGTCCGTGTACGTCGCACTCAACTATATGCTGCATGGTTTGACTCTCTCCGCACTCACAATTGGGGTCCTGGGAGAAACCCCACTTTTTCAACAAATATCCGCACCGACCAACACCTGTCCGCAGACGATTTAGAGTTACCCACACTCTACGTTGGAGTTGGAAGCCTGGAACTCGTTGAGATGGGTCCTCAATAAGGAAACTGTTATTCACTTTGCTTTCCTGCCATTGCTGTTTCCACAGGTTATCGATATCAATCTGTTGTTTGAGTTCTTTCCAGAAGGGATTTCTTGACATCAATCTGTCAGGGGGAGGAGGTAGGTCCCTGAACTTTTCTTTGTACCTCTGGATTGCTCTTTCACGTCTAATCGAGGGTGGTTCGATATTGGCAAGGACGGGCAGCCAAGGTTTCGGGGTGGGTCTTACTGTTCCTGTTATGAGCCTCATTGTCTCGTTAAGTTGCACATCAATATATCTGACATGCCTACTGCGGGCCCAGACGGGTGCGCAATATTCCGCTACACTATACAGAAGTGCCAGTGCTGATGTGCGTAGAGTTTCAGTGGAACATCCCCAGGTTGTTCCTGCCAGTTTCATTATGATGTTGTTTCTTGTTTTCATTTTTTGGGCGACTTCGTACAGGTGGCTCTTATATGTGAGAGTGCGATCTAGCTTAACACCCAGATATTTTGGCGTTCTATCGTTTTTCAACAATTTACCTTTTATTTGCACTTTAAGCTCACGATTTGCATCTTTGTTACACAAGTGCATTATTGATGCCACGGATTTAGTCGGATTTACTTTGAGGTGCCAGTTGTCACAATATTGTTGTAGTCGTTCCAGATCCCTGTTTAAAATTTCTTCCAGTTCTTCGAAAGTGTTGGCGTGAGCCGCGATAGCGATGTCATCTGCATACATAAAAGAACGAGATTCCAGGTTTGGGATGTCCGCTATGTATAAATTGAAAAGGCATGGAGCCAGCACAGACCCTTGGGGGAGACCATTTTGTAGTGTCCTGTAGCTGCTTGTTTTCCCATTCAGAGATACCTTGAATCTCCTGTTTATCAACATATTTCTGACTAGATCTATGATCTTCTTGCATTTCACGACTTTTGACAGTTTATACAGTATCCCTTTTGTCCATACGGTGTCGTATGCTGAGGTGAGATCTAATAATACCATGCCCGTTTTCTTTTTGTTTTGGTAACCTCTTTCAATGAAAGTGGTTAGGGCGAGAACTTGGTCGCAACAATCTTTTCCTTTTCGGAAACCGCCTTGCTCTGGGGGAAGAGCAGCTTCTATTTTACTTTCTATTCTGCCTAGGATGACTCGTTCAAACAGCTTGTAAGTGGTGCACAATAAAGATATCGGTCTATAATCTTTAGCATTCTCTCCTGTTTTCCCTGGTTTCTGGATGGCTATGACTTGTGCGTTTTTCCATTGCTTTGGTAACCGGCTGGTATCTATGATATTAGAGAAAAGAGAAGACAGCCATGTTCTTCCCTTTGGCCCGAAGTTCTTCAAGAATTCTGGAAGAAGGCCGTCACAGCCAGCTGCTTTACCAGGTGACATTTTCTTTAGTGCTATATTTATCTCTTCTTGTGTTACCCAGTTCGCTAAACCTGCTTCCTCCTCGCTTGCATCTAGCTCTTCGTTCATCAGTTGGTGCAGTTCTTTTTTCTTCGAGGCGGAGGCATGGATTCTAGATGTTTGTAGTATAGAAGAGCATATCTTGTTAGGGGTCATTTTACACTCCTGGAAATTGAAATAAGAACACCGTGAATTCATTGTCCCAGGAAGGGGAAACTTTATTGACACATTCCTGGGGTCAGATACATCACATGATCACACTGACAGAACCACAGGCACATAGACACAGGCAACAGAGCATGCACAATGTCGGCACTAGTACAGTGTATATCCACTTTTCGCAGCAATGCAGGCTGCTATTCTCCCATGGAGACGATCGTAGAGATGCTGGATGTAGTCCTGTGGAACGGCTTGCCATGCCATTTCCACCTGGCGCCTCAGTTGGACCAGCGTTCGTGCTGGACGTGCAGACCGCGTGAGACGACGCTTCATCCAGTCCCAAACATGCTCAATGGGGGACAGATCCGGAGATCTTGCTGGCCAGGGTAGTTGACTTACACCTTCTAGAGCACGTTGGGTGGCACGGGATACATGCGGACGTGCATTGTCCTGTTGGAACAGCAAGTTCCCTTGCCGGTCTAGGAATGGTAGAACGATGGGTTCGATGGCGGTTTGGATGTACCGTGCACTATTCAGTGTCCCCTCGACGATCACCAGTGGTGTACGGCCAGTGTAGGAGATCGCTCCCCACACCATGATGCCGGGTGTTGGCCCTGTGTGCCTCGGTCGTATGCAGTCCTGATTGTGGCGCTCACCTGCACGGCGCCAAACACGCATACGACCATCATTGGCACCAAGGCAGAAGCGACTCTCATCGCTGAAGACGACACGTCTCCATTCGTCCCTCCATTCACGCCTGTCGCGACACCACTGGAGGCGGGCTGCACAATGTTGGGGCGTGAGCGAAAGACGGCCTAACGGTGTGCGGGACCGTAGCCCAGCTTCATGGAGACGGTTGCGAATGGTCCTCGCCGATACCCCAGGAGCAACAGTGTCCCTAATTTGCTGGGAAGTGGCGGTGCGGTCCCCTACGGCACTGCGTAGGATCCTACGGTCTTGGCGTGCATCCGTGCGTCGCTGCGGTCCGGTCCCAGGTCGACGGGCACGTGCACCTTCCGCCGACCACTGGCGACAACATCGATGTACTGTGGAGACCTCACGCCCCACGTGTTGAGCAATTCGGCGGTACGTCCACCCGGCCTCCCGCATGCCCACTATACGCCCTCGCTCCAAGTCCGTCAACTGCACATACGGTTCACGTCCACGCTGTCGCGGCATGCTACCAGTGTTAAAGACTGCGATGGAGCTCCGTATGCCACGGCAAACTGGCTGACACTGACGGCGGCGGTGCACAAATGCTGCGCAGCTAGCGCCATTCGACGGCCAAAACCGCGGTTCCTGGTGTGTCCACTGTGCCGTGCGTGTGATCATTGCTTGTACAGCCCTCTCGCAGTGTCCGGAGCAAGTATGGTGGGTCTGACACACCGGTGTCAATGTGTTCTTTTTTCCATTTCCAGGAGTGTATTATTGATGTTCCGTCCCTTGAATTGTGCTCCGCCAAGTTTCCTCAGTAGACTCCAGCTCTTCTGTGAGGAGTGCGTAAAGTCCATTTGTTCCATCCGCTTTTGCCATCTCTGTTTGCGTTCCTCGTCCATAGCTCTTGTGAGCTGTTCTCCTAGTTCTGGATTCTCTGTTTTGTTATATTCATCGAGTAGTTGTTCGCACTCCTTTGTCCAGCATGGGATGTATTCTTTCCGCTCTCCTCTTGGTATTGAGTTATGTGCCGCTTCTTGATAGCGAGGACACAGCATGTTCCTTTGGATGGGGAGTCGTCGTCGGATGTAGAAGTAACTTCAGGTGTTCCTCAGGGAAATGTGTATATTAATAACATCGCGCCAATATTGATAATAACCTCAGACTTCCTGCATATGATACAGTTGTCTTTAATGAAGATATGTCTCAAAGTAGCTCGCAGTGGTTAGCACACTGGACTCGCATTCGGGAGGGTGACGGTTCAATCCCGCGTCCCGCCGTCCTGATTTAGATTTCCCATGATTTAGGGAAATCACTCCAGGCAAATGCCGGGATGGTTCCCTTGAAAGGGCACGGCCGACTTCCTCCCCCGTCCTTCCCTAGCCGGCCGCGGTGGTCTCGCGGTTCTAGGCGCGCAGTCCGGAACCGTGCGACTGCTACGGTCGCAGGTTCGAATCCTGCCTCGGGCATGGATGTGTGTGATGTCCTTAGGTTAGTTAGGTTTAAGTAGTTCTAAGTTCTAGGGGACTGATAACCACAGCAGTTGAGTCCCATAGTGCTCAGAGCCATTTGAACCATTTGAACCTTCCCTAATCCGATGAGACCAAAGATATTGCTATTAGGTCTCCTCCCCCCCAAACAACCCAAAACCAAAGTTCAATAAAGTTTTTAAGGTGATACTTGTGTCTGCTTTCTACATTTGAAAACTAGAAATCACACTGCTGATACGATCGAAAATGCACTACAGGTTCTATGCAGAATACCAAAAGGTTTTGCACTGAACATTCTTGAGGAATTACAAATTTATATGTAGACGAGAAAACACCCACAAAAAATACTGAACGAACATACAGAATTTAGACAAAAATCCTACCTTAAAAACTTTATTGAAGTTTTAGAACACGAAAATGGCTAAATCGTAAGTAACATATGCAACAACCAAAGATAATCGTAGCAAATTTTAGTTAATAAAATAATATCGCTGTTCATCTGCACAATCTTTGAAAATATACAGTGTCGTAAGAGTCGAACTGTCAAATTGCTGTCACGTCGTCACTAACATTTAATTTCAAGATTTTGGCACCATCTACGATCTTGATAAAGCAGTGACAGTTAAAAAATACTCCACTAACGACGCAATATGGACGTCATATCAATCTATACGTAAGTACAAGACAGCTACTTTAATATGAAGGATATTGGCATCCATACATGTTCTACATCTACATCTACATACATACTCCGCAATCCACCATACGGTGCGTGGCGGAGGGTACCTCGTACCACAACTAGCATCTTCTCTCCCTGGAACGAGGAAAAAATGACTGCCTATATGCCTCTGTACGAGCCCTAATTTATCTTCTCTTATCTTTGTGGTCTTTCCGCGAAATGTAAGTTGGCGGCAGTAAAATTTTACTGCATTCAGCCTCAAATGCTGGTTCTCTAAATTTCCTCAGTAGCGATTCACGAAAAGGACGCCTCTTTTCCTCCAGAGACTCCCACCCGAGTTCCCGAAGCATTTCCGTAACACTCGCGTGATGATCAAACCCACCAGTAACAAATCTAGCAGCCCCGCCTCTGAATTGCTTCTATGTCCTCCCTCAATCCGACCTGATAGGGATCCCAAACGCTCGAGCAGTACTCGAGAATAGGTCGTATTAGTGTTTTATTAGCGGTCTCCTTTACAGATGAACCACATCTTCCCAAAATTCTACCAATGAACCGAAGACGACTATCCGCCTTCCCCACAACTTCCATTACATGCTTGTCCCACTTCATATCGCTCTGCATTGTTACGCCCAAATACTCGTATTTAATCGACGAGACTGTGTCAAGCGCTACACTACTAATGGAGTATTCAAACATTACGGGATTCTTTTTCCTACTCATCTGCATTAATTTACATTTATCTATATTTAGAGTTAGCTGTCATTCTTTACACCAATCACAAATCCTGTCCAAGTCATCTTGTATCCTCCTACAGTCACTCAACGCCGACACCTTCCCGTACACCATAGCATCATCAGCAAACAGCCGCACATTGCTATCCACCCTATCCAAAAGATCATTTATGCAGATAGAAAACAACAGCGGACCTATCGCACTTCCCTGGGGCACTCCAGATGATACCCTCACCTCCGACGAACACTCACCATCGAGGACAACGTACTGGGTTCTATTACTTAAGAAGTCTTTGAGCCACTCACATACTCGGGAACCAATCCCATATGCTCGTACCTTAGTTAGGAGTCTGCAGTGGGGCACCGAGTCAAACGCTTTCCGGAAGTCAAGGAATATGGCATCCGTCTGATACCCTTTGTAGCGGGACTTTGAATTTCGCCGCGCTACACTCGTTCCCTCAGACATAAATTATACCGTCGCAGCGGTATGAACGCTCGACGGCAGAGAAAATACTAAAATCGCAACTCTTTTTTTGTTTTCTATCCGTCTATTGTCTCTCGAGAGCGGAAGCTTAATGCAGACGTGATCTGATGAAAACGAAAAAAAACTTATTAATGTGTAGACATATTGTGGAAGTTGTTATGACATTTGGAGGAAGGAAGCAACGTAAAATAAATTGCATTTAATATCAAGACGGTTTTGTATACATTAGAAATTCCTGGACGATGAAACTTATTGCAAGATTTCGGAGCAGACTTTTCACGCAGAAATGAAGTAGGAGATTTTTGAAGAGCTGGACGACGCAAGAACGAAGACATGTTAACATGGTAAAGAATGAACTCTTATCTACGCCATTTCCCCCTGTCAGTTACATTTTGTTATTCTCTGTTCTTTTTCAATAATTTTTGTAGTGGAAATTGGTTTAACTTTTGCTCAAAAACGCCACAAGGACCACCCCAACAATAGCTTTTCCGGATCACGAAGTCCGATAGCTTTCCTGTAATACGAAGTCCGATTTGCATTTCATTCTTTCCCTTTTTCACGGTCATTTACGATTTTAAAACCCCCTTTTTATTCACCATTTCTTCCCACATTTTCTTTTCTTTTCTTCACTTTTTCTTTTTTATTAACCACTACATCTTGATCCATGGTTCGCAAGATAGCGTGTGAAAAAAATCTCACCAAAATTGTAATTGCAGGTACTTTAAAATGGCGATTAAGCCGAAACACAGTCGTAGATAAAGATTACTTATTGTAAACAGCTATTTGCTGTGTCTACTTTGACAGTCATGTAGCTGGGCGCAAATTAAATGCTCAAGAGAGCGATTTCTTGGGATATCGCATTCTGGTTTCTGTAGTGTGACAACGAAAGTGAGGACTCCCGAACTTGTCCTGCCACTGCCTCGGTACGGCGTGGCGCGACATTTGTGTGCCCGTGTTTGGACTGTTAACTAGACGTCGTGCGCCTTCCCTGCCCATCCCTGCTTCCTGCGGGATTGTCGTGCGGTGTAGGTTGCAGGAAACAGACCCTGCAGGCTCCCACCCACACACGACACTGAACGGCCAACCAGCTTCACGGCATGCGGCGACAGCCACGCGTCGTGTATCTAATGGCATCGTCTACATCTACATCTACATGACTACTCTGCAATTCACATTTAAGTGCTTGGCAGAGGGTTCATCGAACCACAATCATACTCTCTCTCCACCATTCCACTCCCGAACAGCGCGCGGGAAAAACGAACACCTAAACCTTTCTGTTCGAGCTCTGATTTCTCTTAATTTTGATGATCATTCCTACCTATGTAGGTTGGGCTCGACAAAATATTTTCGCATTCGGAAGAGAAAGTCGGTGACTGAAATTTCGTAAACAGATCTCGCCGTGACGAAAAACGTCTTTGCTTTAATGACTTCCATCCCAACTCGCGTATCATATCTGCCACACTCTCTCCCCTATTACGCGATAATACAAAACGAGCTGCCCTTTTTTGCACCCTTTCGATGTCCTCCGCCAATCCCACCTGGTAAGGATCCCACACCGCGCAGCAATATTCTAACAGAGGACGAACGAGTGTAGTGTAAGCTGTCTCTTTAGTGAACTTGTTGCATCTTCTAAGTGCCCTGCCAGTGAAACGCAACCTTTGGCTTGCCTTCCTCACAATATTATCTGTGTGGTCTTTCCAACTGAAGTTGATCGTGATTTTGACACCCAGGTACTTAGTTGAATTGACAGCCTTGAGAGTTTTACTATTTATCGAGTAATCGAATTCCAACGGATTGCTGTTGCTACTATTTAAGTTCCAATCTACGTACATTACAAATTTTTATATATCAGTATCCCACGGAGTTGACAGATGTGAAACTTACCGGACTATCAGTTTGATGAGCCACAGCTGCAAAATACTAACGCGAATTCTTTATAGATGAATGGAAAAACTGGTAGAAGCCAACCTCGGGGAAGATCAGTTTGGATTCCATAGAAATGTTGGAACACGTGAGGCAACACTGACCCTACGACTTATCTTAGAAGAAAGATTAAGAAAAGGCAAACCTACGTTTCTAGCATTTGTAGACTTAGAGAAAGCTTTTGACAATGTTGACTGGAATACTCTCTTTCAAATTCTAAAGGTGGCAGGGGTAAAATACAGGGATCGAAACGCTATTTACAATTTTTACAGAAACCAGATGGCAGTTATAAGAGTTGAGGGGCATGAAAGGGAAGCAGTGGTTGGGAAGGGAGTGAGACAGGGTTGTAGCCTCTCCCCGATGTTATTCATTCTGTATATTGAGCAAGCAGTAAAGGAAACAAAAGAAAAATTCGGAGTAGGTATTAAAATCCACGGAGAAGAAATAAAAACTTTGAGGTTCGCCGATGACATTGTAATTCTGCCAGAGACAGGAAAGGACTTGGAAGAGCAGCTGAACGGAATGGACAGTGTCTTGAAAGGCGGATATAAGATGAACATCAACGAAAGCGAAACGAGGATACTGGAATGTAGTCGAATTACGTCGGGTGATGCTGAGGGGATTAGATTAGGAAATGAGACACGTAAAGTAGTAAAGGGGTTTTGCTATTTCGGGAGGAAAATAACTGATGATGGTCGAAGTAGAGAGGATATAAAATGTAGACTGGCAATGGCAAGGAAAGCGTTTCTGAAGAAGACAAATTTGTTAAAATCGAGTATAAATTTAAGTGTCAGGAAGTCGGTTCTGAAAGCATTTGTATGGAGTGTAGCCATGTATGGAAGTGAAACATGGAAGATAAACAGTTTGGACAAGAAGAGAATAGAAGCTTTCGAAATATCGTGCTACAGAAGAATGCTGAAGATTAGATGGGCAGATCACATAACTAATGAGGAGGTATTGAATAGAACTGGGGAGAAGAGGAGTTTGTAGCAGAACTTGACAAGAAGAAGGGACCGGTTGGTAGGACATGTTCTCAGCATCAGGGGATCACAAATTTAGCATTGGAGGGCTGTGTGGAGGGTAAAAATCGTAGAGGGAGACCAAGAGATGAATACACTAAGCAGATTCAGAAGGATGCAGGTTGCAGTAAGTACTGGGAGATGAAGAAGCTTGCACAGGATAGAGTAGCATGGAGAGCTGCATCAAACCAATCTCAGGACGAGCATAACAACAACACCCAATGGACATAAAGAGATACAAATGAAATTCCTAACTAATAAGTTGATCAGTTGCCCAAATCTGCCCCTTTTTACGGCTACGCGATCTAACATAAATAACATGAGATGACTGACATCACCTACGTGCCAAACACTAGAAGATCTACAGTGGTGTGCAACCTCAGTCGAAATAAAATTTACGTGATCACAGCTGTTTAGCTTTACAGCCCTAATGAGCCGAAGCAATTAGTAATATCACAGTATGTACTGCGTCCGATGCCCGACTGATGGTTCTCGTACTCGTCTGCGACGATGGAAGAACTCCAGCCACAAAATATAAAGAAAACTCTTTCAGACACTAGGACGGCAGAAGGCGGTCCTCTGACTAATACACTCTAATACTGTTTTGTCCTCTCTGTGTCCTACAGGCGAGAAACGCGAACTGCCAGCCACCAGGACAGAGTTCAGATAACGTCTCTACGTAA
Organism: Schistocerca nitens; assembly: GCF_023898315.1. Lineage (NCBI taxonomy): Eukaryota > Metazoa > Arthropoda > Insecta > Orthoptera > Acrididae > Schistocerca > Schistocerca nitens. Next base: position 16,012,683 of record NC_064624.1, on the reverse strand, counting down.
GTATAGACAGAGGAAGTGCTTTCAATCATTGAATGGTGCATACTCAACGACCACTCTCTGCCCAGAGGCGAAGTCCAGAATCGTACAAGTTCAGTACAGTGCCTAACAGTTCTAACTATAGAATGTCCTGAGAGCAAAGACAGCAAGTCCGTCTGTACCAACAAAGGCTGATACTGAGCGACCGTCACACACGGGCGCTCAAAACGGAAGGCTTCTTTCTCTCCACTGCTGGCTTCCCAGCAAAGCTCGGCTCCCCTCCCTCGTAACAGCAGAAGGCGAATCATATGCTCGAAACTACGGAACATTCTCCCTCTCTACAGATTCTTCCGGACGCCGACCAACCATATTTCACTCTTTAGTCGTCCAGCGCGGAAAGTTTGTGAGCAAATAGCTATACTCATACAATGGTACGCTTCTCAAGAAATCCTCGGAAATAACCGTTTCCGAGGTAATGCTTCCTCGTTCCTCTCTGCTGCCACCAAGGTTTTCAGAGCTTCCGAAGTATTACCCGGTCATGCTTCGCGCTTTTAATTCCACGAACGGAGTCACGAAGACCACAAGCTGCTTGTTTTGGAGATGCCGTGTGTAGAAGAGCGATAACTTAATTACTGCTAACGCAATGGCCATAAAATTTCGACACAGCGATGGCTAAGTTACTCATGTGGCAACTGATCGTGAGACAATGGCTTGCGAATCTTTGAAACATATATTCTATCACCATGGTTGAAATGTATCAGGAAGTGCAGTTGAACTGTGTTGTTGTTATTGTGATCTTCAGCCCAAAGACTGGTTTGATGCAGCTCTCCATGCTACTCTTCCTGCGCAAGACTCTTCATCTCCGAGTCACTATTGCACCCTACATCCCTCTGAATCTGCTTACTGTATTCATCTCTTGGTCTCCCTCTACGATTTTTAGCCAACACGCTTCCCTCCAGAACTAAGTTGTTGATCCCCTGATGTGTCAGAACATGTCCTACCAACCGATCCCTTCTTTTAGTCTGGTTTTATCAGAAATTTCTCTTGTCCCCAATTCTGTTCAGTACCTCTTCATTAGTTACGTCATCTACCCATTTAACCTTCAGCATTCTTCTGTAGCACCACGTTTCGAAAGATTCTATCCTCTTCTTGTCGAAACTGTTTATCGTCCATGTTTCACTTCCATACATGGCTACACTACATAGAAATAAAATCAGGAAGGACTTCCTGACAGTTGAATCTATACTCGGCGTTAACAAATTTCTCTTCTTCTGAAACGCTTTCCTTGCCATTGCCAGGCTACATTTCATATCCTCTCTGCCTCGACCTCAGTTATTTTGCTCCCCAAACAGCAAAACTGATCTACTACTTTAAGTGTCTAATTTGCAGACTGTAGCGGCTAAAACCGCTCGGCCACTTCGGCCGGCAGTAGCCGTCCTACACTGTTTACAAATGACCCTGTCATTCACCGTGTTGTAAAGTCATCAAATGACCAAAACGGTTTAGATAAGATATCTGTATGGTGTGAAAAGTGGCAATTGACCCTGAATAAAGAAAAGTGTGAAGTTATTCACATGAGTACTAAGGGAAACCCGCTAAATTTCGATTACGCGGTAAGTCACACAAACCTGAAGGCTGTCAGTTCAGCTAAAGACTTAAGGGATTACAATTACAAATAACCTAAATTGGAACGATCACATAGATAATGTTGTGGGTAGAGCAAACCAGAGACTGCGATTCATTGTGTAACACTCCCTTATATTTTGGTGTATCCGCTCATTTGCGGATCTGAATAGCGGCCCACATAAGTATTAATTAATGTGACCGTGTACCTAATGGGGCTGGCAATCGGATTGGACTGCTCAGGAGTTGTTACATTCCATTCTGTCCTTCTCAAATGCTGCAATAATGAAATGTCTGGTGGCAAGAGAACAACAACACAGCTTCACTAATCAAGACCTATATTCATCTCAAAACCACAACGATAAGGAGACAGCCACTGCCTTCGTCAATACACTGTTAATAACGGCTAATCTCAGCACAGGATTCTTCGTTATTCATCGTCGTCACACGCAAAATCCAATCACTGTAATCCAACACTGCAATCCAAATAATGCCGGCGCGGTAGACGCGGAATCTCAATAGCGGCACACAAATATCACTGAAATCACTCTGTAATTAAACTTTCTCACTTTCCCGTATAATACTAACACAAAGGGGTTAAACCGCGGCGATGGCCACTCCCTTTGTCGGTAATCTGCATTATTTCAACTGCTGGCTTCTGCACAGCTCTCTGCCCGCCTCGCGGGAACCTCCAACACACACTCAACTGACTCTCGCTCTCGCCACCCAACACACTATCGATAGTTGCCCTGTCGACCTGTGTGAGTGCAAACTTAGTAGTAAGGGCCTGCGGACCCCTTACAATTGGCACAACAATTAAAGCTGCAAGAGGTCTACTAAAGAGACTGCTTACACCACGCTAGTCCGCCTTATTCTCGAGTATTGCTGTGCGGTGTGGGATCCGCATCAGGTGGGACTGACGGATGACATCGACATAGTTCAAAGAAGGGCAGCTCGTTTCGTATTATCGCGAAATAGGGGAGATAGTGCCACAGACATGATTCCTGAACTCGAGTGGCAATCATTAAAACAAAGACGTTTTTCGTTGCGACGGGATCTTCTCGTGAAATTTCAATCACCAGTTTTCTCTTCCGATTGCGAAAACGTTCTGTTGGCACCCACCTACACAGGGAGAAATGATCATCACCATAAAATAAGAGAGGTCGGGGCTCGCGCACCGTTCGAAAGTGAAACGGTAGAGAGACAGCTTGGAGGTGGTTCATTGAACCCTCTGCCAGGCACTTCATTGAGAATAGCTGAGTAATCACGTAGACGTAGGTATGCCGCTAAATCGTAACGCCAAACCACCGCTGATTATACGCCATATTCAATTTCCAATTATCAAAGATTTGCTCAACAGTATGTGAATAGCAGCGACACCACTAACACGTCACCGAATACACCAGCGACGGCGACGGCGTGCCAAACTGCACGCGTGTGCAGATGTGCCGCACGCGTGCCGTCCAGGGCTCGGTGCGCCTCGCCACTACTCGGCTTTCGTCGGTCTTTCGCGGCACTGCTCGGCACGGCGCGACATCAGACTAGCTGTGCGATGCGACCTCTTTTCATCCGGCATAGGATGCATAGTTGATTCTTACTGGCAGCCGTGTTTATTCCTCGCTATTTGTTAGCGACTCGTAGGAAGTTTATAAGTACTGTACAGTGGTTGTTGCAATGGAACACACGCTCACAAAGAGGCGGGGTAGTGACACAACGTCACGACCCTTCAGAGCTGAATGGGAATTGCAATATTTTTTCGAAGAGAAGGATGAAAATTCTCAATGTGTATTATGCAGTCGCATACTCGCCGGGCACCGCAAATTTGCAATAGAACGGCATTATAACACCACACACAAAGGACTTAATGATTTAATTGGGTTGATAGATCAAACAAGTTGTCGGAATTAAATGGTGTTATGCAGCGAGACGGACCGAACGCGAGTACCACTTAACAAATCTTTGTGTTTCTGATGTTTGTATTTGTACAAATTTGTCGTTAGAATTCGAATTTAGAGTTCACTCAATTTTTCTTCCTTTTTTTAGCCTGCAACCGAACGTTGCGACCTGTCTTTAAGAGCAAGATACAAAATAGCGCTCAAAATTGCAAGAGCGAATAGGCCTTTCAGTGATGGTGATTTCATCAAGGAGTGTATTGTTGAGGCGGCGGAACTCTTGACGCCACTGGAAGTAAAGAAGTTTAGTGAAATTAGTCTTTCCAGACAGACAATAGCTCGCCGCATAGCTGGTACGGCAGCGGATGTCTACAGGCAGTTAATTGATAGTGCCTGCAAGTTTATTGCATTCTCGATTGCTTTGGACGAGTCGACCGACATTTCGGACACAGCACAACTAGCGACTTATGTTGGTGGAGTCGACACAAATTTGCACGTGATGGAAGAACTGTTAGATTTCGTAATAATGAAACACACAACGAGGGGTACCGACTTGCTAAAAGCGGTTGAAGAGGCAGTTGAAGCCGTTGGCCTGAATTGGAAAATTTTAGTTTCAGTCACCACGGATGGAGCGCCAGCAATTCGAGGTGCTCAAAATGGACTTGTAGCATTGTTGCGTAAAAAACTAGGACGATCGACAGAAGATTTGCGCGGAATTCATTGTTTTGTACACCGAGAAGCTCTTTGTGCTAAGAATGCAAATTTGGAGCACGTGATGAAGTTGGTAGTGACCATAGTCCATTTTTTGAAGTCGCATGGCTTAGTACACGATCAGTTTCAACAGTTTGTCATGGAACTGAACGAAGAGTACGGAGATGTTATTTAACACTGCGAAATACGTTGGTTAAGTCGAGGATCATGCCTCGAAAGATTTTTCAATTTAAGACTCGCTATTGTTGAGCTCCTGAAGGAGAAAGGAAAGGCACAGCCAAAATTAGAAGATCCAAAATGGATTGCAAACCTCGCCTTTTTAGTTGATCTGACTGCACACTTGAACGCTCTCAATAAGACTTTGCAAGGTGAGTAGCAGATTATTTCTGATCTGATAAAAAACGTGGATGCATTTTATAAGACACTCGCATTGTGGAAGGAACAACTCATGAAAATGAATACCACCCATTGCCCTACGCTCTCTAAAGTCAGAGAGAACGCAACTTCTGACGAATTCGTTTCTATGTTGGAGGAACTACAGGCACAATTTTCTAAACGTTTTCAGGACACTGCCAGTCTGACATCTATTTTTGAACTATCTTCTAGACCCTTTGCCATTTCAGTTGAAAGTACTGCAGTGCATTTGCAAATGGAATTGATCGATCTGTAGTGTAATTCCCGTTTAAATGACAATTTTTTTTTACGTAAAAACTGTCCAGAAATTTTACGAAAGTTTTCCTCGGGAAGAGTTTGCTCGTCGCCACAATGAGGCTGCAGAAGTTGTATCAGTGTTTGGATCGACATACGTGTGCGGAAGGTTTATTTCGATTATGAAACTAAATAAGTCACGATGACGAGGCAATCTGAGTCACGAAAATATGAGAAACTGTCTGCGTTTGTCTGTGTACCGTCACTTTGTTCCGGATATGTACTTTATTATGTCTACAGTAAACCAAAAATAATTAAATTAATGGTGATAATTTTGTTGTATTTGTCATATGTTTTGTTGAGAATTGTAGTTATTGCAAATTTTGTACAGTAGTTCCAGAATATAAAATTTGCTTGTTTCACGTGTAGTTGGAATCACTTATTCCACGTCATACTGCATGCTGTAGACTACTTTCAAGTCTGTTTCTATATCTCAGCTTAAATGTTGTAAGAATTTTACGAGTGACGATGTGAGAAGCACGATATTGTTGGTGTAATGCAGTTTCAAACCCGGCGTTATTGTTATTTTTCTGTAGGTGTACGAACAGCCAACAAAGATTGCTCAACATGAAGTGTTGTACAGAGGTTAATATTATCAAATGTCGTAATATGAAACTAAGCCACATGCTAGCAGGGCGGTGTTCCTTACGCGAATGCACTGTCGCGTTCTGCGTGTTCGTAGTTCCTCGCATGCGCGCGCAGTCAGCCGGTGTGGTAGTGGGGAACGTGTGACGTCAGGAGGGAGCGATCCGCACGCGTGTGAAAGCTCGGTCGTGGAATACACAATGCAGACCCAGTATATGCCATTTAACCGCTGAAAAATTATCCACGCTCGTATCTTTAAGAAGCCAACGGCTTAATTTCTGTCGCACCCATAACCGAGCCAATAAACGAGTGTTATGGCCTACCACCCCACCGTTGTTGCTTGTCTGTCATCAATGACAACCCCACGCAAGCGCAGCTGCTCTCCTTCGTTACGTGAACGCCATCGGCTACTTCGTTGTCCGTGTTGAAAGGGAATGCCTGAAATCATGTCTTCACAGCACACTCTTCACTCTATCGATCGCGGAATATTGATTTCCCTAATGATTTCCGATGCGGAAATTCCATTCCACGTTCAACGCCAGTTAATTCCCGTTCTGCGGCAACAATGACGTCGGAAATATTTCCGCACAAGTCACCTGACTACACACGAGAGCTCCGCCGATGCACTTCTCTTTTATACATCGTGTACGCGATACCACTGCCATCTGTATTTGTGTATACTGCTGTCCCGTGTCTTCTGTCACCTCAGTGTATTTTATTGTTGAATTCGTTCGCAGTACTGACAAGGGAACCTCCCCATCGCACCCCCCTCAGATTTACTTATAAGTTGGCACAGTGGATAGGCCTTGGAACACTGAAAAACAGGAAGAAGTTGTATGGAACTATGAAAAAAATAAGCAAAATATACAAACTGACAAGTCCATCCGCAAGATAAGCAACATTAAGGATAGTGTTAGCTTAGGATCGCCGTGGTCCCGTGGTTAGCGTGCGCAGCTGCGGAACAAAAGGTTCTAGGTTCAAGTCTTCCCTGGAGTGAAAATTTTATTTTCGCAAAGTTATGGTCTGTCCGTTCGTTCATTGACGTCTCTGTTCACTATAATAAGTTTAGCGTCTGTGTTTTGCGACCGCACCGCAAAACCGTGCGATTAGTAGACGAAAGGACGTGCCTCTCCAATGGGAACCGAAAACATTTGATTGCAAGGTCATAGGTCAACCGATTCCTCCACAGGAAAACACGTCTGATATATTCTATACGACACTGGTGACGGCTTGTGCGTCACATGACAGGAATATGCTGTCGACCCACCTAACTTGTACACTTGGCGAATGGGTAAAAAGATTCTTCTACCTTGCCCTATGTAGCTTTTCTTGTGGATGTGATAATCGCTCCCAAAAAGTGATGAGAACATAACAGTTTGTCACATAAACTACAACAAATGAATGCAACAGTTTCACAGTCGCTCAGTTTTCCCTGTGCTCTGTCAAAACATATGTTTTTAATGTTTTCAAATTTTTCCGTGTGTAGACCGTCAAATCCTGCATATGTCCAAGCAAATTTGAACATGTCCTGGAATTTTGGATTTTGTGTGAGTGCCTTAACTTTGATAATTGTCTGAAAATAAAAAGTTAAAATTTTTAGTCTAGGGAAGACCAAGGACCTGTCGTTCCGCAGCTGCTCACGCTAACCACGGGATCACGGCGCTCCTGAGCTCACATCGTTCTTGATGTTGCCTATCTTGCTCATGGACTACTCAGTTTGTATATTTTGCTTATTTTTTTCCTAGTTCCACACAACTTCTTCCTGTTTTCTCGAGTGATATGTGTTCAGTTTTTCAAGGCCTATCTACTGTGCCAACTTATAACAAAATCTGAGGGGGGTGCGATGGGGAGGTTCCCTTGTGAGCGCACAGCCGTTTCGCAGTTGTCTGCGAGTCCCGGTTGGGCCGCGTGGCGGCAGTACTGCAGCGCTGGCTGTTCTACGTCGCAGTTCGTTGCAGGCGTGTCTACTTGCAGTTGCGTGGTGAATCGGGGAAGTACTTCTGAGGACATACAGCGGTAAGTTAGCTCCGTATGTGTGTCATTTTTGTCACGCGTTTGTTTCTCGCTCAGTTCAGTAATTTGCGAATTAACGGACTAGACAACAAATGCTCTGATTCAGATAACTTTATGCGACAGCGTAGTTACTTACTAGCCTGATATTTAGTTCGATTATTCTTTGTAACGAAACTCACTGTGTGCTTTTGTTGGAAGTATTATTGTTAAATTTGCATTTGTTCCCTTTAATTCTCGGTTATGTTTATGAGGAACTACGTGCTTGATGTTGCAGTATGCCATTGGAAAATACATTGACATTTTTAAAACGGTAGCGTAACCACACTGACAGTAATTTCATGTCATAAGAAACTGGGAAAAATGTTGGACTCTTGAAAGCTCTTTAACTATTATTTTTTACTGTGAGATGACGTGTTGTTCTTCAAAGATTATGCAGCGATGTACTACCTAGACTGATTTAACCGCCTGTCAAAATGCGTAACGTATTTACGTTTATAGCTTATAACTCTGCTTTATGGACACTTCGTTGAGGTAAAAACGTACTTGGTAAGTCATAAACATGTGCTTACGTGTGCTTCTTTGCTCACCCTGTATGCCGTCGACGGATAAAAAGTCTTCGAGAGTAAGTTTTTGTCAAAACACTGTAGGGCGTCTGTTAGCCTGTTTTCGAAGGACGTTAGGTTCAGTGGACGTCATACGACTGTTCGGCCCAAGTCTGTATGTAGTAAGTAGCTTTTAGTTTGTCATGAGGCCTACACCGTTTAGTTGGGTAGAGCACTGAATGCTTTATTAGTTTGTTGCACATGCGAGTTTGTGCTGGAAATGTTGTGCTTTCCACTATAATCCATCATAAGACTAAACAAAACAAACGCGATGATTGGTCAGAAGCCGCAGCACACGTGCACTGGTCTCGTTACGCTCTTGGAAGTAGGTTCTCCCACTTAACGTATTAACTGTATTATTACTAAGTTGCGTTAAGTGGATCTAAGACATTCAAATGTATTAACAGCTACAGACGTTTCTCTCAATCGCGCTTTAGCGACGTAGTTTTTATTTCAAAAACTGTGTACAGTCACTGCCTCTGCACTGTTGTGCTCTGATTGTCGCGCTGATAATGCGCAGTATGAAAAAGGCTGACGCTGCTTTCTGTTCCGTGGTGAATCACGCGTGAGCAATACGGTTAAAAAGTGCCGAGATATAGGCTGTTCTCAGTGTTTTCCATAAATTTACGGAGATGATCGGCCTTGAAGTTTTCCCAGCGACTGTGTGTAGTACAGTTGATTTATAAACCCATATCATACGTGTAGCGCACTCGGTAGCGTAACGGAATGAATTCACATGCTGATTAGAAAACTCATCATAATTTCTTATGAATAATGCACGTCGTCTTGTTTCTAATAACGTATTGGACGCGAAATTCCTGTGTTCGTTTCAAATAGAAATACAAATTCTTAATTATTGGTGTTTTATGAAAGACTGTTCATAAGTTGCTTAAATTAAGCAAACATAACAATTTATTTTTTCAAGGCAAAACTGAAAAACCAAATCCTCTTTACTTGGACTATCTGCATAGTTTTATACCGCAGAGGTAGAGAAGTATCGTAGAAACATGAAACGACAATAATTTTCACAGCATCGAGCACGTCATACAAATGCATTTTTTTGATTTGCTGCTGTACCATTACAATGTGAACCCAACAGACTGATATGGAGCCGAGTTAAGACATTTGGCCCGAGAAGTAACATGACTGTTTTCTGCCAGACGATGTACTAGAACTAACGCACGCAGCTTTTTCACACGTCACTGCCGAACGCTGGCTGGACATATATAGAACGGCTCGTCATAAAGAAAATGAGAAAATGTTGCGCCTGGTTGGCTTCGTCGATTCTGTTGGTAGGCTCTTTATCAACGTAGCAGGTGACACTTCCAGAACTGAAATGTATTTCTCGGATTCGGATATGGAAGGAGCTGAGAGATCACCAGACGACTAATTAATACCTCCATTGGCTTCAGTGTTCAACACTACAGTGAAATCCCTGCAGTATGCTTTTGCATTACAAGCAACTCGCTCAAAAAAATTACCCCATATTTTCGTCACTTGTTTGTAATTTGAAGACTACGTCAGGTGAGAACGAGTGCATTTCATGCTTTCCGCCTAAGAAGCGCGTGGCAGTGCTGGAGATCCTCCGAATATTATTTCGTCCTAATTAAAAATTAAATTACGTTCGAAGCTATATTGTTTCTTTGCTCGTCTCTTTTTATGTCTGAACTGCAACTGCTCTCACCATTGTAGGTTGGTTGGACCGCTGGTTGGGCAGTGGTGTCCAAGTATAATGCGCCAGTGAAGCTGTTGTCCCGCATTATCACTCATTCTATGTGCGTGCAACACAGCATAAAACGTGTCCTTAGATTAGATTAGTACTTGTTCCATAGATCATGAATACGACACTTCGTAATGATGTGGCACGTGTCAGGTTAATAAAAGGTGTCTATATAAGACATTACATTATACAAACTATTACATGACACTTAATATTTTTAATTTTTTTTTTTTTTTTTTTTTGGCAGCTTGGGCAAGTATCCACTTACTATATCTAAAAATTCATCTAATGATTAGAAGGAGTTGCCATTCAGAAATTCTTTTAATTTCCTTTTAACTACTATATGGCTGTCAGACTTTTGATGCTATTTGCTAAGTGACCAAAGACTTTTGTGGCAGCATAATTTACCCCCTTCTGAGCCAAAGTTAGATTTAACCTTGAGTAGTGAAGATCATCCTTTCTCCTCGTGTTGCAGCCATTTACACTGCCATTACTTTTGAATTCGTTCGGATTGTTAATAACAAATTTCGTAAGTGAATATATATATATATATATATATATATATATATATATATATATATATATATATATATATTGTGAGGCTATAGTGAAGATCTGTAGCTCTTTAAATAAGTGTCTGCAGGATGATCTTGGATCAGCTCCAGCAATTATTCTCATCACACACTTTTGTGCTATGAACACTCTGTTACTCAATGATGAGTTACCCGAGAATATGATGCCATACGAAAGCAGAGAATGAAAATAGGCATGGTAAGCCAATTTACAGAGATGTATATCTCCAAAATTTGCAATGACCCTAATAGCATAAGTAGCTTAACTCAAACGTTTCAGCAGATCTTCAGTGTGTTTTTCCAGTTCAACCCCTCATCAGTACATACACCTAGAAATTTTGAATATTCTACCGTAGCTACCGACTTCTGATCGAAGTCTATATCAATGGTGTCATTCCATTTACTGTGTGGAACTGTATGTACTGCGTTTTGTCAAAGTTTAATGAGGGCCTATTTGCAGAGAACCACTTAATGATTTTCTGAAAAACATCGTTTACAATTTCATCAGTTAATTCTTCTCTGTTGGGTGTGATAGCTATACTTGTCATTGGCAAAAGGTACCAGCTTTGTATCTTCGTGAATATAGAATGGCAAGTCATTAATACATATTAAGAACAGCAGAGGACCCAAGACCGAACCTTGCGGCACCCCATTCTCGATTGTTCCCCAGTTTGAGAAATCACCAGTTTTTTGCATAATCGAACTTGACTGTACTGGTCACAGCTTGGCTTCCGCTCCACGTGAAACGAAATGCAGTGAGATTCAAGCAAACGCGGAAGAATACGTGGCTAATGTTTACATCAGCTTTATTATTATGATGAACGGCATATACTGTATTTTTTCCACTCACTATCTTAAGCTGTTAATTGTACAGGGCGGCGCAGACAAAAGTAGTCGTGTAAGTATAAAGGAAAGGCAGTGAAATTACAGAAACGAAAAGCTGAAATGGACTTACCATTTATTTACAATGAAAAATACAGTAAAAAATTCGTTTGTAGTAGGTGCTGTGACTCCTTGCAACATCGATACACAGCTGCACACGTCTAAGCGTATTCAGACACACTTGGCGTAAAGTCTGGGTATCGGCAGCTTCACAGCCGATGTTGTTTTGCAGTTCCTCTGTGTGTGGATTTGTTTCATAACCCTTACTCTTCAATTGCCCCACAGAAAAAATCATACGTTGTTAGGTCCGGCGAACGCGGTGACCATTAATGTCTGCTAACAGTTCGTTCCTCTGTGAAGACATCGCTGACTCGTTGCAGGGGTACCTTAGACGGTGGCCCGTTGTCTCATCTTGCTGGAAGACGCAGTATTGCCGCCCGTCTTCAGTGAGTCGAGCTCAAAATGTATCAAAAATTTCCATGTATGCAAACGTGTTTGAGGGTATTGTCAAAAAATATCGGTCCAGTGATGCGCGTTCGTGTTAACAACGCACCAAACGGCGAGTTCTTCATCGTGGAGTTATAATGAATTATATAATGTTAATGGGAGAATATATTTATATATACTCTGACTGATGAGCGTATGTGAATGCAGCTTGCCGCTAACTTGGTGTAATGTTTTGTCTGTAAAGACGTGTATTTGTTGCCTTTATGATTCCTTCACTCTCACACAAATCTGTACAGTAAAGTAAGGGCCTCCTGTTTTGTCTTTAGGCTGATCCGTGATAAGACAGGCAAAAATTTATACTAATGGAGGATTCTGAGTATTTTCTCTAATTTCATTCACTCTCTCTCTCTCTCTCTCTCTCTCTCTCTCTCTCTCTCTCTCTCTCTCTCCCCTTTATCTATGTACAATTTTAAATATAATATTTCATTACGTGAAATCAGCCCAATAGAATCTCTGGTGGAGCCCTTCGTCTTAACATTCAGCGGCTGGCTTGCTGTAAAAGATCTTTATATCTATTATTATTGTTAAGTGCTGCATTCAGTTGGGAAAATCGATCGTTTGAACAATTCGTTCCTTTTACGACATTTCGAATTTCAGATGTCCGAAGCCTTTTTGGACGATTTTATAAAGACTTGTCGATTGCAGGCTCTCTTCGTGACAGCTGAAACTTCCCCACTAATTACAGGGCCAAGACAATCATCAATGATTCAGACAAAGAACTCATTCGTCATTCACTCTAGAATAAAAGGGTCACAAACCTTATTTCTGAGGAAAATTGTATATTCAATCCATCTCCATTACATGTTCCGTTTTCTGTTGATTCCAAGTCTTACTTAATTTGCGTTTACAGTTTTTCTCTCTCTTCAAATAACCCGCTAGTGGCACAAATGTTAATAGCTCGCTTTAGCGAGAAGAAGAGCAAATATGTCTCTTTTAGAAACCCGTCATTCTTCCAACAGATATTTCCGAAGCTGTCCTCGTTACCCCTCTATAATACCCATGGAGAATACATATCTGTATCTCTGTTATTCCAAAGAATAAACTTACTAGAAAAATACCTTGGCGTCGACGAGCTGTCGGCGCATATATTACTAGAAAATCTGATCAGATACTTTTCAAAAATAAATAAATGTGGATGATTTGATTGACCATTATTAATTATTGCGTGGTAGAGGTTAATTTTCCGTGGGGAGATTACAGAGTGGCCGCCGACATAGAATGGACGGTAGGCTTGTCCATCGCCCGGTGCCTCGTGTGCTGTAAATTCACGCTCATTACTCAAGATTAAGTAGGGTTAAACAACCCACAGTTGGTGTTATTCAAAAGCCACGTACAGTAATCTAAAGTGCCTGTTCATAAGTTTGGGACAAAAAGAATAGATTTTATTTACTTCGAGAAATAACAGATAAACAATTAAACGTATTATGTTTGTTATTCCAACAGATAGAATGATATTCACAGAGCAATAAATTGGACATTTTACTTCATTTAATGACTTACAAAATACAAATAATTTCACATTTATGTGAAATAACATAGATTTCAATTCGCAAATGTTTTGGGACAAAGTGCAGAAATACACAAAAAACTAGGGAATAATGAGGAATTAGTACTTTGTACTTCTACAGCGATGTTGTACCACTTCTCAGCCGTTTTGACATACTTTGTACAAGCTTGTGTAAGTACGACATACTTAGATTTTTCCCATTCTTCTTGCAGTCGTCTCCTGAGTTTTTGTTTACACTGTATGGGGACTTCTCGAATATGTCTTTCTAACGCATCCCATAAATTGTCAATGCAGTTCATGTCCGGATTTTGTGGAAGGGATTGACAACTTTTGGACAGTTGTACATGAGCCACAAAATGGCGGGGGCTGACTTTGCGACTGTCTTGTTCTTGAGTGTTTGAATGCTGAGCAGTGAGCGACCAAATGACAACCACCTACAAGGTACTTCTGTGAGAGTAAAGAGTAAAATCTCCAAAATAATTATATTTTATTTTGTTTTTAATGTATTATTAAAATTTTACAGTTCATTTCAAAATTGCTGTTCCCATACCCTTTTTTTTTTTTTAAACTCGTGTTTCATTTGTACTCCTGAAACTATGCGACCACGTCAGTCGAGCTACACTTTGAACCGTAAATCCAGCAATGAAAATGGGAAACCGTAATCACACATTGTCACTGCATGTGCAGGAAACACACCCTGCTCTTCTTTAATGAATACAACCTGTCCACACACTGATGCACGATGTTTCCCATGCAATTTGTTCATGAGGATATTTGTTAGTTGCTGCATGAATTGAGACTTTCTTGTCATGAATTTCGTTAATGGCATTCGCGAACAAATCCTAAGTGTAGCTGGCACAGGAACAACAACCTTCGACTTTTTATACGTCCGTGGGATCTTCTGCAACAGTCTCATCGACAACAAATCAGTATTATGAATACCGATACAGAATATTATTGGGCAGTCACCCAGAGCCTTAATGAAAACCTGGCACCAAGTCAGCCTTGCGTCTTTCAGTTTTTAACAACTTTGGCCGATGTGCCAAAATCGCCACTGAGAGAACATTGATATTGACATCAGACTGATGGATAATGTAGCAAAAATTCTACGAGCTTTGTCCGGAAAATATGTATAAAAGTTGAATAATAACTTTATTTTACAATTATTCAGGTATTACAATATTGTCTCCTTCAAAGTACTCGCCCTGAGACGCGATACACTTCTGCCAACGCCGTTTCCACTGTTGATAGCATTGCTGAAAGTCTTCAGTTGTGATGTTGTTCAGTTGCCGTGTCGTTTCCGCCTTGATGGCTTCCACATCTCCCAAGTTTTGCATTTAGGGAACATGAAGTCACGCGGGGCTAAATCGGGTGAATAAGGCGGGTGGTCTGTCACGGTCATTGAGCTTCGGGCCGAAAACTCGCGCACAACGAGCGACGTGTGAGCGGGCGCATTGTCGTGATGAAGGATCCACCTGCCCTCTTTTGCCAACTACAGTCAAACTCGGGCCACACGAGACGTGTCAGAACTTCAACGTAAAAATTTCCGTTCACTCTCTGGCCGGGAGGGACAAATTCCTTGTGAACAATGCCCCTAGAATCAAAGAAAACAATCAGTATTGTCTTCACATTGGACCTCGATTTTCGCGACTTTTTTGTTCCCGGTTCTCCTGCTAGTTTACATTCCTTGCTTTGAGATTTGAGCTCCACATCGAATTCGTAAAACCAGGACTCGTCTCCAGTGATGTCTCGGTTGAGAAAGTCCCCTCGTTCCTCTTGCTTCCAACCAATCCTCACAGCACTCAACCCTCTCTCCTTTCTGTTCTGGCGTCAAGAGCTTCGGTACGATTTTCGCACACAGTTTCTTCATTTCAAGTTTTTGTGTCAGGATTTCGTAAACGATTGTTTTGGGTATTGACAGCTCGTCAGCGATCATTCTGACTGTCAATCTACGGTCTTTAAGAACACAAGCGCGAATTCGTTCAACATTTGCATCGGCGGGCGTCCTGGGCGAGGGTCATCGTTCACTCCTTCTCGGCCATCCCGGAACCTTTTTAACCACTTGTTCACGGTTGCTTCCTTCAGAGAATCGTCTCCGTAAACTTAACACTCGAAAATCTCACGGCCATTCTTGCCTAGCTTTGCAAGAAACTTGATGTTGACGCGCTGTTCCTCAATCAGAGAGAGAGCTCCATGCTGACGGCAGGGGAAAAGGGTGACTGTCAACAAGCTGCCGCACACTCCCACCTTCCCGCAGAGTGCTCTGACTCTGAGCGTCGATGGGATTGATTACAGCAGTAGTCCCACCTGGCGGTGACTGCAACTTGTAACATAAAGACATTATTCAACTTTGATACGTATTTTCCGGACAAACCTCGTATACTAAGCAGAGTTTGCTGATATTCTTCCTTCCGTGAGACACGACAGAAAGTTTCCGACAAACGGGCTTCCAGTGCGAAGCGCTCGGCCTGTTGCAGAAGGTTTGGTGGGACAACTGCAGATGGCAGCACTGAGCAGCGAACTTTTAGGCATTACACTTGGCTTGGTGGGGACATTCCCGAATTGTAGGACGCATTTGTTCGATTGAAGCACGGCCGGCACGGATTCGCCTGTGTGGCGGATTACGCTATTCTGATTGCAAGTTCTGTTAACATTTTTGGGCGGGCTAAGCCCCAAAAGCCTGTGAAGAGCTTCGCCACTGAGGGCTTTAAAGCTCTAGGCAGGCGGGCTGCGAAATCCCGGCTGCGACAGCCGAAATGTTACCTTTCGCCTCATAGGAATCGAAGATCGGTGTTATTCAGTCTCATTTCACTAAAATTATAAAAATTATTTTCCTGCAGTTTTATTTGCTTCATGCGATGCTCGTTACAAGTTGACATGCGTGGATGTTGGAGTATACGGACAATGTAGTGGAATCATGCGTTTTGAAGCAATCAGTTTTCCGTCCTGTAGTGAGTAACATCGGCGCTCCGACATATCGTGTAGCCAAGCATTTGCTTCTCTGATGAGTCCACAAGTAGGTCGGTGTGTACATCGTATCAGGAACTCAGCTGATTTTTTTACCTCGTTTGGAGAGACTGCAGTTGAATGACTCTGATATTTTAGTGAGTTTCGATGTGGTCTCTCTTCACTCGTGTTCCTCTGTCTGATTCGTTGCGGTTAATTGAGGCCAGGTTTGGTGCTGAATTAACTAATCTCTTTCGGCATGTGTTGACATCCACTTACTTTTTATTTAATGACCAGTATTACGAGCAGACAGATGGAGTTGCGATGGGTAGTCCGTTGTCTCCTGTGATCGCAAATTTGTTTATGGAAGACTTCGAGGAAGGTGCATTGGAGTCGGCGCCTTTGAAACCCGCCTGTTCCTTTAGATATGTTAACGATACTTTTGTTGTTTGGCCTCATGGCAGGGAGAATTTGAATGCCTTTCTAGAACATCTGAACTCGATCCACCCGAACATTCGTTTTACGATGGAGGTGGAAGAGGATGGTTGCCTTCCCTTTCTTGACGTGTTGGTTACGAGGAAGGATGATGGATCATTGGGACATGCAGTCTACAGGAAACGTACTCACACCGACTTGTACTTACAGGCTAATAGTTGTCACCATCCGGCTCAGTGTGAAGTGGTACTTCGTACCTTGGTACATAGGGCACATGTATTTTCTGACGCTGAGACTTTGCCATCTTGAAGTTACATTTCGTCAAAATGGTTATAGTGATAGACAGATTGAACGTGCGTTGCGCTATCGACCAACTGTACATCGAGTAATTGATGACAATTCTGAGTCGACACCTAAGTCTACTGCCTTTTTGCCTTATGTAGGAAACACGTCCAACAAGATCGGTCGTATTTTACGGAAATACGATGTGAAATGTATGTTCCGACCTCCATCTAAAATTAGAGCACTTTTGAGTTCCGTTAAGGATGATCTTGGACTGCGTAAGGCGGGTGTATATCGTATTCCTTGTAGCTGCGGCTTGGCATATATTGGTCAAACTATCAGGACCGTGGAGGACAGATGTACTGAGCATAAACGCCACACACGATTACAGCAGCCAAATAGATCTGCTATTGCCAAACATTGCTTGGATACTGGTCACCCCATGTTATACAATAACACCGAGATATTGGCGTGCACGTCCAGCTCTTGGGACAGTGTTATTAGGGAGGCAGTTGAGATTAAATTAGCGAGAAACCTCGTTAACAGGGATGGTGCTTTCTGTTTAAACTCTGTTTGGAATATTGCTCTCTCCCTTGTCAATAAACAGAAGGACAGAGTCAATGCTACCTCACCTGCGAATTCGTAGTCTCAGTATCGATAGCTCTGATAGCATCTTTGGCGGCACTAGTGTTCAGTGCGTGTGTTATCTTTGCTGCATCAGTCCGAGAACCGAGGTTTTAAATTTGCATGTACGCCGCCTGTCCGTTGCAGTTGCCTTGAAAGTGGCGGGGTGTTCTCCCGCCGAAATATCTGCGGTCGCTGAAAGTGTTACGTTTCTGATATCCCGGAAGTTATTTGGAAATTAAAAACCCATCAATAGAAGTATACGGAGAAAAGCCTCATATCAGACAGTGGAGTACCATTGTTGTACATCATTGTTTGAGGCATTTATCGTAACGTAAGGAAAAGAAAGGAGCGGTTGAGCCCAAAAAAGCAGCAACTGCCCTCAGAAAGACCTGCGCGGATCAATGATAGTTATGCATCTGGGGGGTGAGTGAAGTGGTGCTACAGTACTACACGATAGCGCGCGCGCCCGCATTCTGCTAGACTGACAAACGCTATACAGGAGTTATATTGGAAAGTCACTCCGCACCCACCTTGTTCAGCTGATCTTGCATCCTCAGATTTGCACCTTTCCCGCTCTCTATCGAACAACCTCCAAGGAACTTTCTTTCCGCATCAGAATGCTCTCCGGACATGCTTCGACGAGTTCGTCGCCTCAGAACCACGTCCTTTCTACACAGTTGCCAAACCGAAAAGTTACCCCAGCGTTGGCAGTTGCAAATAGTGAAAGAGAATATGTTATCGGTGACTAAAGTCTGTTATGTATACCTGTTCTGACGGAAAAACGCTACGAACTTAGGCATGAACCCAATAGAATGCACGCTTGCCTCACTGGAAAATAAGCTGAGAATTTATTATGGCGCAATGCACATTCGAGAGGAAGTTCTGGAAAACTACTGCAGATAGACGTCTGGGACATGTTTTATTAGATTCACCAGACCAGTAAAAAGAAAATAAATGGAAATCGTGCTTTACTTTAACGTCGTACAGTTCTGCGATGGCTTTGTTGCAACAAGCTGCGACATCGTCGCGAAAAAACAGTGATCCGTACATGTAATCAGTTTCCTTTAATTTACGTCAACGGTCACAGACTGTTTGATAACAGATTACCGGTTTCGGTCTTTAATGACCATCATCAGATCTGCAGCAACTGGGAAAAGCATAAATACACTCGCAAACTGTATACAGCTCAAGAACAAACACATAGACCATAATGAAAAGTAGTACTGACAAAATTTACATTTGTGCGCTTTAAATATGGAGAGGCACACCTGTTTCGTAAAAACAAAGTCCTAATGTACTGCATCCATAGTGGCGTCGTCAAATGTTAAATGCGGAATCAGCACCAGCATCGTCAAATACATACAGATAACATCATATGCACGAGTCATGTTGTCGGTAGCACTACTGTTTAAAACAAGCTGACGGACAGTAGCCACAAGATGTTTGTGTTGTAAGTTGACCAGATGTCGCTAATGTTGGCATACACTAGCTTTCAATAATTAATTGAAACAGCGAAAATAAGGGGGATACATCAGTTGAAGTCTATAATAAGCTTATAACGTATAAAAGGTATTACAGTAATAAAAAGCAATAAAAAGGAGAACACGACAAAAGTAATAGTCTTAAAAAGACGAAGAGTTAAAAAACGGGGGTTGACATGTGCTCTAGTGCCAATATTCTAGATAATGACATAAATATTAAACACCGTTGATAGTGTACCGGGTAATATTAAACAACCATAAAACAAATCGCTAAATGAGCCACAACTGAAAGGAAACATGTTGTTGTTGTTGTTGTTGTTGTCTCCAGTCCTGAGACTGGTTTGATGCAGCTCTCCATGCTACTCTATCCTGTGCAAGCATCTTCATCTCCCAGTACCTACTGCAACCTACATCCTTCTGAATCTGCTTAGTGTATTCATCTTTTGGTCTCCCTCTACGATTTTTACCCTCCACGCTGCCCTCCAATACTAAATTGGTGATCCCTTGATGCCTCAGAATATGTCCTACTAACTGGTCCCTTCTTTTTGTCAAGTTGTGCCACAAACTCCTCTTCTCCCCAATTCTATTCAATACCTCCTCATTAGTTATGAGATCTACCCATGTAATCTTCAGCATTCTTCTGTAGCACGATATTTCGGAAGCTTCTATTCTCTTCTTGTCCAAACTGTTTATCGTCCATGTTTCACTTCCATACATGGCTACACTCCATACAAATACTTTCAGAAACGACTTCCTCACACTTAAATCTACACTCGATGTTAACAAATTTCTCTTCTTCAGAAACGCTTTCCTTGCCATTGCCAGTCTACATTTTATATCTTCTCTACTTCGACCATCATCAGTTATTTTGCTCCCCAAATAGCAAAACTCCTTTACTACTTTAAGCATCTCATTTCCTAATCTAATTCCCTCAGCATCACCCGACTTAATTCGACTACATTCCATTATCCTCGTTTTGCTTTTGTTGATGTTCATCTTATATCCTCCTTTCAAGACACTGTCCATCCCGTTCATCTGCTCTTCCAAGTCCTTTAAAACTGATCTTCCCCGAGGTCGGCTTCTACCAGTTTTTCCATTCGTCTGTAAAGAATTCGTGTGAGTATTTTGCAGCCGTGACTTATTAAACTGATAGTTCGGTAATTTTCACATCTGTCAACACCTGCTTTCTTTGGGATACGCAACATTTCCAACCAGTGCAAATGTTCCAAATAAAAATTACTCCTTTGTCAAAAAGATTTACTGAAAAATGAAAACTTTTAAGACTGCTGCTATGGGTAATTGATAGTTCGGTTTTTACTCAGTTATTAGTAAAATATTAGAAAGTAGCTATTATATGCGAGACCAAACAAATGCGGTAGAATACCCGTTATTCGGAACCAAAATACCGATATCGGTTTCTACATGTCGGTTTTTCCCATTCCAACTGGCTCTCCGTGACAGCTCGTATTCTACACTCACACGGATACTCAGCAAGCCACGGTACGGTGGAAGGCGGAGAGAGAATCCGCACGCAATTGTGCAATCACGTCATCAACACAGATTTTCTGTGAACGTTTGGGCGGGGATTGTTGGTGATGTCTTGATTGGGCCCCATGTTCTTCCACCTGCGCTCAATGGAGCACGTTATCACGATAGGTGGCAATAGGTTTGATGTTACGACGGGAGAGAGTATTCAACGGCTAGAAAAACAGTGTTTTCTTTGCGAAAAAATGGTTCAAATGGCTCTGAGCACTATGTGACTTAACTTCTGAGGTCATCAGGCCCCTAGAACTTAGAACTACGTAAACCTAACTAACCTAAGGACATCACACACATCCATGCCCGAGGCAGGATTCGAACCTGCGACCGTAGCAGTCGCGCGGACTGCAGCGCCTAGAACCGCACGGCCACCGAGGTCGGCCTTTGTGAAAAAATTAAGCGGTCTGGCTCAGAGGCGTCTGTCCTCTGTCTTGTCCGTCCATTTGTTTTCTGATCCAGGAAGTGCAGTGGTGGACGAAAGTTTTTAATGGAATGCAACAGCAGCAGCAAGAACGAACTTTTGTGCAAAGTGCACGTATTGCGAGCTGAGGACAGTAGTTTTGTAGTAATCTTCGAAAAACTTGGGCCTCACAAAAACACTAGCACAAATATGTTTAGCTCGACCTCAACGGAAATGCCTACAGATACTTTTGTGTGGCGTATATCGGCGATTTGAGTGATGGCTCGAGTGATGAATCGTCAGTTAGAGCTGCAAATTGAAAATTTTCGGGAGGCAGTGAGTATTCTCGCTCGTATCAAGGCCGGCCATCGGAACTAATACGTCACTGGTGGCGTCCAAGTGCTGGCAGGGGCGGATCCAGGATCTCGTGCAGGGGGAAGGGGGGGGGGCAAATTTTTTGGTACCTGCCTTCCAAAAAATTAATTCCAAATAAAATCATTAATACTCTATACGCACGCACGCACACGCGCGCGCGCGCACACACACACACACACACACACACACACACACACACACACACACACACACACACACACACAGAATATATATATATATATATATATATATATATATATATATATATATATATATATATATATATAGTTTAATTGTGTATCGATATGTGTTAAGTGCGTTTAATGAAATAAATTACTGCATTACCTAAAACATATTCTTCAAAGACGACACGTGCACTTGAAAAAACTGTTTTTGTCTGATAATGTAAAATAATCTATAAAAATGCTAATGGTCATTTGTTTCCATTCTTAAATCTTCGAAATTAGTTCACCAATTGCTTTCATTTGACAGAATGTTGCCATCGAATTCGCGCATGTGTTTATACGCAGCAATGTGACGATACGACTGCGAAAAGTTATAATAGGGTATTTGACTGTGTTCAGGAAATCATCTTATATTGTTAATTAGGTCATTTTATGCTCATAATAAGCTGTTTTTTTCTCATGAATGTAAATATTAACAATAAGAAATTTCTTTCTTCGTGTAAAAAAATAAGAAATAAAATAAAAATGCAAAAGTATAAATAAAATGAAATTTAATATTAAATATGTATATTCACAATACTGCTCTTAAATATTAAATTCAAATCTCCTTTCACGCCCACTTTTTGAAAATCTTGTAATTACTTTTTCTACATCTACAGGAATCTGGTAATGAATATGCGTAAGTGCAAGACCAAGGAGGCGGATTTAATTCATCGATGTTCTTAAATAAGCAGATTCTTCCTTCTACTTAGGCAGTTTCCTTGGCTATTGCCAAACACCAGTTTGTTTATTCAAGATTTGACTTCCGAAATAAGCAAACAGTTTAGAACAAAGCCAGAGCTCTGTAAGTTCTAACACCGTTATGAAATTCATGCTTTTTTTTCAGGTTGCGATAGAAACATACGCTTAGTACCTCAGAATAAATTATATTGATGAGGAAAACGCATCTCCCTCAGTCTTTGGCAGAGTTGCTTTCTGCACTTTGGAGAAAGAGAAATGGATCTGAGTTTTCTAGATTTCAGTATCTGTTTGAATCTGCTGACCGTAACATTTATATTCTTACCGTATGAGAGAATGGATTGTGAATGAATCCACAGACGTTATTTTCGTGTACATTATTACATTTGGCTAATTATTGTTTGTTCACATTCCGCATCAAAAGTGAGAAGAAAGCCAAAACGTGGGAGAAGCGTTCATCCAGATCGAAAACGTGCAATTGCAGAATAAAAGGGACTGTCGTAAGGTTCTCACCATTTGCAACAGAATATTTTCAAGTATTCCTTCGGTGTTCATCCCTTAATTATCAACACCATCTCTTTGCAAACTGCCACTAGAAACAAAATCTTACATACGCACTGCGGGGAAAGTGCTAAAAAATGGACACAGATCGCTCATGCGTCAGCGAATATTAACATTTTATTCTTAAGTATAGTTGTTACTTCTGTAAGTGGAAGAGGTTTCAAGGTCTCTTTTTGAATTGTTACATCAAACTGCATGCCATTGTTTACATCTTCGACTTCAAGTAAAACATATTAGATAGGCCGACGTAATCAGCCCCTAAAGCAGTCGGAAAAAAAGATCGGTCATGCACCAGAGAGTGGGGTGGGGGGTGGGGGGCAATCGCCCCCATTGCCCCCCCTCCCCCTCCCTCCCTTGGATCCGCCCCTGAGTGCTCGTGCGCACGCCATCGCTCGCAAGCGAAATGCCTTTAAGAGGTGACGCGATACACCAATGATGTTACACATGTTACACAAATTAATTTTATACGTTTCTTAATACTTTCTCGCGGAAGTTTGTGCAAGGTGCAACAGAACACAAGTTCATCAGCAACGAAACTTTTCTTTACATACACGCAGTAGTTTCACATCTCTTTTTTGATCTCGGAATACTTTTATGTTTTCGATAAAATATTTATCACATGCATCAGTGAACTGTCAGAATGCTCATATACTTTTTCAGTCCAAGTATATTTGTGGTTCTGTTTCCTCAACAAGCTGAAGCAAAAAATAATTTTTCTACAAAATTTGTTGCAACACTAGTTCCTATTTTTTCGTAGGAGCTGGCAAGAATTTTCTTTTGGAAAGTAATCCATCATATTCAAGACTAGATTAGAGATGTCTAATATTTTTTTTCGAAATTCTTACTAACATTTGAAATTATCACTAATCGACAATGCTCTGAGACGGTGCCTGTTTTCGTGTCAGCCGCTACAGTCATTTCCGTTCCTGTTCCGCGCGCAAACAGAGAGGGAGAAACGACTGCCTATAACAGCCCGTGCGAGCCGTAATTTCTTCCAGCTTATGTTCGAGAGTCTTACGAAATCAACGTTGGCGGCGGTAGAATCATTTCGCAGTCGGCCACTAATGACATACGTGCTTACCCGTGCACAGTCGTGAATTTGTTCTCCAACCATTCCAGTTTATCCTGTTAGCTCTTTCTGTAAATCTTATTTTTTAGATGTCTACATTCCTTTTCGCGTGCTTCATTTGCTGCAACTTTATATTTTCTCCTTTTGTCAGTGAAATTCAGTGTCTTCTGTGTTTTTCTACCAGGCCTTGTCTTCTTAAATATTTGATGTTGTTCTGCCATCACTATTTCATCTCCAACTCTACCCATTCACTTCCTATCGTATTCTCCTCTGTCAGTTATTGTCTGTTGTTCTCTTTGAAACCCTCAACAATCTGTGGCTCTTTTCATTTACTCAGGTCCGAACTCCTTAAGTTCCTATCTTTCTGCAGTTCCTTCAGATTTAGTCTGCATTTCATGACCAATAAATTATGATCAGAGTTCGCATCTGGCCCTGCAAATGTTTTGCAGTTTAAAACGTGGTTAGAAATTTGTCTTAACGTTATGTAATATATCTGAAACCTCGCAGTGGATCCAAGGCTCTCCTTCCACGTTTTTTAAACAAAGTATCACCAATGATTAAATTATGCATCGCGGAAAATCCTACTAGACAGCTTCCTCTTTTATTCCTTTCCCCGCATCCATATACATCTACTATTTTTCTTCTGTCCCTCGCCGCAATGAAATTTTTGCCTCGCTCACTATCTCAGTTTCTTTTACCTCGTTTTACATTCTTTGAAACTTTCATCTCGTCCGGAGCTAGTTGGCGTACAAAGTGCGACTACGGTGGTAGGTGCTGCATTTGTGTCTGTAACGTGTCCACTGTGCTGTACGCTGTAGCTTAACCGTGTTCCTGTTTTCTTA
Organism: Schistocerca nitens; assembly: GCF_023898315.1. Taxonomy (NCBI): domain Eukaryota; kingdom Metazoa; phylum Arthropoda; class Insecta; order Orthoptera; family Acrididae; genus Schistocerca; species Schistocerca nitens. The sequence goes on along the minus strand of NC_064624.1, from coordinate 15,987,905 downwards.
TACATTGTCATATCTACTCCTGTATTAACATCTATTTCATCTTATATTTTGTGTTCATTCGCTAGCCAGGTGTAATTAGACAGTACTGATCTACATCTACATCCATACTCTGCAATCCACCTGACGGCGTGTGGCGCAGGGTACTTTGAGTACCTCTATCGGTTCTGCCTTCTGTTTCAGTCTCGTATTGTTCGTGGAAAGAAAGATTGATTTTATTCTCATGGTCTCTTCACGAGGTATACGTAGGAGGGAGCAATATATTGCTTGACTCCTCGGTGAAGGTATGTTCTCGAAACTTCAACAAAAGCCCTATCGACCTACTGAGCGTCTCTCCTGCAGAGTGTTCCACTGGAGTTTATCTGTCATCTCCGTAACGCTTTCGCGATTACTAAATGATCCTGTAACGAAGCGCGCTGCTCTCCTTTGGATCTTCTCTCTCTTCTATCAACCCTGTCCGGTACGGATCCCACCCTGGTGAGCAGTGTTCAAGCAGTGGGCGAACAAGTGTACTGTAACCTACTTCCTTTTCGGATTGCATTTCCTTAGGATTCTTCCAATGAATCTGTCTGGCATCTGCTTTACCGACGATCAACTTTATATGATCATTGCATTTTAAATCACTCCTAATGCCTACTCCCAGATACTTTATGGAATTAACTGCTTGCAGTTGCTGACCTGCTATTTTGTAGCTAAATGATAAAGTATATTTCTTTCTATGTATTCGAAGCACATTAACTTGTCTACATTGAGATTCAATTGCCATTCCCTGCACCATGCGTCAATTCGTTGCAGATCCTCCTGCATTTCAGTACAATTTTCCATTGTTACAACCTCTCGATGTACTACAGCATCATCCGCAAAAAGCCTCAGTGAACTTCCGATGTTATCCACAAGGTCATTTATGTATATTGTGAATGGCAACGGTCCTACGACACTACCCTGCGGCACACCCGGAATCACTCTTACTTCGGAAGACTTCTCTCCATTGAGAATGACATGCTGCGTTCTGTTATCTAGGAACTCTTCAATCCAATCACACAATTGGTCTGATAGTCCATATGCTCTTACTTTGTTCATTAAACGACCGTGGGGAACTGTATCGAACGCCTTGCGGAAGTCAAGAAACACGGCATCTACCTGGGAACCAGTGTGTATGCCCCTCTGAGTCTCGTGGACGAATAGCGCGAGCTGGGTCTCACACGACCGTCTTTTTCGAAACCCATGCTGATTCCTACAGAGTAGATTTCTAGTGTCCAGAAAAGTCATTATACTGAATTTGTTCAAATCGTTCTAAGCACTATGGTACTTAACATTTGAGGTCATCAGTCCCCTAGACTAATTAAACCTAAGAACATCACACACATCCATGACCGAGGCAGGATTCGAACCTGCGACCGTAGCAGCAGCGCGGTTCCGGACTGAAGCGCCTAGAACCGCTCGGCCACAGCGGCCGGCCCTGAATTTGTTACGAAAATGTTTGTGTCAGTGCTAGTCGTCGCTACTTGCCAAAACTAAGTGCTCTCTAAACAAAAACACTTTGTGGCACATGTCCGCCTTTTGTAGTAGCACTTCGAGCCACTGCTATAAAGCTCCGTCCAACACGGGAGTAGTCCGCCTCCAGTAGCTGAGTGGAAGCCGGCACCGTAGCTCACCGTGTTCGGTCAGAGAGCTGGTTGGGCTCTGTAATAAAAAAACTGAGCGGAAGGATCAACAAACGAACTTAAACGGATCTCCTGTGACGTCTGCAACGACCAAACACAACGGTCAACAACGGACAAAATGAAAGAAAAAAAAAAAGTGGTCAGTGCGACAGAATGTGAGGTCTAAGGGCCCGGGTTAGATTCGCGGCTGGGTCGGAGATTCCCTCCGCTCAGGGACTGGGTGTTGCGTTGTCCTTATCATTATTTCATCCCCGTAGACGCACAAGTCGCCGAAGTGGCGTCAAATCTGAAGACTTGCAACCGGCGAACGGTCTACCCGCCGGGAGGCCCTAGTCACACGATATTTACGTTTTTATTTACCACGGGAATAGCGAAACCTGTATTTTGTTTACGAGTGCTAGTATCCAGTACGACGACAACACTGTAGCTACAGTTGGCAGACAAGAATTCCAATCATCGTAGCCTTTAATATTCGACATGTGCAGCAGATTGCTATATCACGAAAATAAAATGTAGCCAAGAGTAGAGCCGATGAAATTCCGTCTTGCAGATAAGATCACGAAACAGTGTACGAAAAGTGCGTTTATTCAAGTTTCCTAGATTATCCCTTTCTTGTCTTAAATATTTCAAATGAGCAGGATAAGTAAGTAATTCACACAAATACACTCCTGGAAATTGAAATAAGAACACCGTGAATTCATTGTCCCAGGAAGGGGAAACTTTGACACATTCCTGGGGTCAGATACATCACATGATCACACTGACAGAACCACAGGCACATAGACACAGGCAACAGAGCATGCACAATGTCGGCACTAGTACAGTGTATATCCACCTTTCGCAGCAATGTAGGCTGCTATTCTCCCATGGAGACGATCGTAGAGATGCTGGATGTAGTCCTGTGGAACGGCTTGCCATGCCATTTCCACCTGGCGCCTCAGTTGGACCAGCGTTCGTGCTGGACGTGCAGACCGCGTGAGACGACGCTTAATCCAGTCCCAAACATGCTCAATGGGGGACAGATCCGGAGATCTTGCTGGCCAGGGTAGTTGACTTAAACCTTCTAGAGCACGTTTGGTGGCACGGGATACATGCGGACGTGCATTGTCCTGTTGGAACAGCAAGTTCCCTTGCCGGTCTAGGAATGGTAGAACGATGGGTTCCATGACGGTTTGGATGTACCGTGCACTATTCAGTGTCCCCTCGACGATCACCAGTGGTGTACGGCCAGTGTAGGAGATCGCTCCCCACACCATGATGCCGGGTGTTGGCCCTGTGTGCCTCGGTCGTATGCAGTCCTGATTGTGGCGCTCACCTGCACGGCGCCAAACACGCATACGACCATCATTGGCACCAAGGCAGAAGCGACTCTCATCGCTGAAGACGACACGTCTCCATTCGTCCCTCCATTCACGCCTGTCGCGACACCACTGGAGGCGGGCTGCACGATGTTGGGGCGTGAGCGGAAGACGGCCTAACGGTGTGCGGGACCGTAGCCCAGCTTCATGGAGACGGTTGCGAATGGTCCTCGCCGATACCCCAGGAGCAACAGTGTCCCTAATTTGCTGGGAAGTGGCGGTGCGGTCCCCTACGGCACTGCGTAGGATCCTACGGTCTTGGCGTGCACCCGTGCGTCGCTGCGGTCCGGTCCCAGGTCGACGGGCACGTGCACCTTCCGCCGACCACTGGCGACAACATCGGTGTACTGTGGAGACCTCACGCCCCACGTGTTGAGCAATTCGGCGGTACGTCCACCCGGCCTCCCGCATGCCCACTATACGCCCTCGCTCAAAGTCCGTCAACTGCACATACGGTTCACGTCCACGCTGTCGCGGCATGCTACCAGTGTTAAAGACTTTTTTTTTTTTTTTTTTTTTTTTTTTCACTAGCTGCTTATATTTTATGACCCACCGTCTAATTTCTTATGGTGGGTCGTATATTGCCACTTAGCCGCTGTGACTGGGTCCGGGGTCCGCAGTGACTGAAAGTAACACCACACCGGCTCCCGTCCCCACTCACACCGTTGCCCGTGTCCCGCCACGTGGAGGCGGGCTCTGTTTAGATCCATTTGATTTATTTTTTTTTTTTTTTTTTTTTGTGCAGCATTAGAAAAACTTATAACTAATACAAAATCAAGTAAGATATTAATAAACAAAACGAAATTAAATATTTAGAAAGAAGGAAGGAAGAGAACTGAATAGAGAAGTTATAGGTATAATATGGCCCGTCACCTGGTTGTGGGCGGCGGCCCGGGTCTTGGAATGACCCTCAAGACGCTGGCCGTTGCTCACCATGCTTTTAACATCTACCATCCTAAAAACTACCTTAACTAGAAGAGATAAGGGTACGTTAAAGCTAGAAACTAAGACTAAGACCTCCATGTCCAGCCAGCTAAACTATTTACGATATACAATACAGAGGTAACTGATTTTGTGCTTGGCTCAAAGTTGCTAATGAAAGGGTACTCGTGGTAAAAGTAATAAGGTAATGACGCTAACGGTTTGTGTTGAGCCTGCAAGGCTCCTAGTAGAGTACATCAGGCGCGAGCACCTCCCGGCCCCGCCGACAACACGACCTGAACGGTGGTTTTCCCCGATCTACCATAGGTATCCGTCGGGTTGGGCTCAAAAGAGAGGAACCACAATTAAGATCCTTCCATCCAGGACGTGCGCCGCCTCCTACCAGGGGGGCGTGGGTCCCTTGAAGAGGTGCCCAACTTTAAGCTTCAGATGAGAAGTTCTTAGTATAGTGGAGGTTGAGGTATAGGCTGCGTAGGTTGGTTGTACAAACAGTTCACACTGAGCCAATGAGACTTACAATGATACATGGTGTGGCAGTTAGCACCTTCCGGCCCCGCCAGCAACACAGCCTGAGCGGTGGTTTTCCCCGATCTACCATAGGTATCCGTCGGGTTGGGCTCAAAAGAGAGGGACCACAATTAAGATCCTTCCATACAGACTGTGCGCTGCCTCTTAACGGAAGGTGTAGGTCCCTTGTAGAGGTACCTAGCTTTGAGCTCTTATTGGACATGGAGATGCTGTTAACTATTTATATATACGGTGCAATCTGTTTTTAGGATTGTGTGTGACTTGTGCACCTCTTGTCGGTTGTTCCACTCTGTTCTTTGAATTTGACTTGGTTGACACTATGGATCATCCGCACTGGACGCTTCAATATCTGTGTTGGTGCCCTGGTCTGTATCTGTTTCTTCTTCATCACTCGTGGTGCTAATGCTAATCATATCTGTATCCCCCTGGGCATCGTGACGTCTGTTTGGACCGACTTGCCTTCGGTAGGGTCTGTTGCGCAAGTATTCTATTTGTTGGATCTTCGAGATTTCGTCCGTTAGTTTGTTGAGTTCAGTCCACCTTTCCGGGTCGCGTATTATGGCATGTAGTTCGTTCTGTGTGTTCAGGCGATTTATGTGTACTGTGTGTCTTATGTTCGTGCGTTGTCCGCAGAAGAAGACAGTATGTTCAGGGGAACCTTCTTCCCCGCATGTGCATCTATTAGTCTGCTGCAGACTCACGCGGTACAGGTGCGTGGGATAAGGGCCATGTCCTGTGATGAAATGTACCATACCGCGGCTGGGATCAATATGTTTTAGTTTTAGTCTTTCCCGGATGTCAGGGAAGAAGTTGTAGACACGGCGGCCCTTATCGCTGTTGGCCCACTCGCTCTGCCAGGTATCCACTCGCCATGCTCTGAGTTGGCGTGATGTCTCAATCGGTACACCAGTGATCTGCCGAACCTGGTCTATTCTCCCCATCCTAAGCCAGTACATTGCTGCGCGGTACCTGATGGTGATATCTATGGGGAAAATTCCCATGACGACACATAGTGCGTCATTTGATGTTGTGTTAAATGCCCCTGTTAGTCGAAGTAGAACACTTCTTTGGCCTCGACGTACAATGGTTCTGTTGGTTGAGAGATTTAACCTGTGGGCCCACGTACTGGCAGCAAAGCATAGTACTGACTCGAAGAGAGCGCAATGGTATGTTCGTGTCACTGACAGGGGTAGTCTGAATTGTTCCGAATTTAGCCTAGCCAGTTTGTGTAGTATCTTTTCTGCTTTGTTTGTGCATATTCGCATGTGTTCGTGGAAGTTCAATCGTTCATCAATGTATACTCCTAGATAGCGTGTGACTGCTAGTCTTTTTATGTTTGTGTCCCCGATTTTGACTATTGGGTTCCTGCGCAGGATACCCTTTAGCAATGTATAAGTTGTTTTGTTTCCTGCTATCTTTAATTTATTATCTGTGCACCATTGGGTTATTGTCCTAAGTGTTCCATTGGCTCTTTCTTCTAGCTGGGCACGGTTATTTGCTGAAACTACGACGAGTAGATCATCAGCATAAGCGACAGCTCCATCTGTCAAGATGTGCTCCTCTAGTAACTGTAGGAGCGGTTCTATAACTATGTCCCAGAAGATGGGGCCGCAGATCGACCCTTGTGGACAGCCTTTTGTAATTCGTTTAATCACTTTCTGGTTGTCCATTTGCCAAACGACCGTTCTGTCTCTGCAGTAGTCCATGAAACTATTATACAGAGACTCCGGTACCTGCAGGTGTCTGAGCCTCTTGAACAAGGCCGGCCACCAGAGGTTGTCGAAGGCACCTGAGATGTCTATCATAATTGCAAGTGTGTATTTGGAGGGTGTGTCGTGTACTATTTGAAGTGCTCTGTTAATTGCGTCGTCTATAGATTTCCCTTCCCTGAAGCCGTATTGGTGTGGTGTCAGTCCCCGTAGTGTTCGGTGTGCTTGTAGTCTTTTGCAGAGTAGTTTTTCTTGTACTTTACCGAGTGTATTGATAAGGCAAATTGGTCTGTATGACTTGGGGTCTGATGGGTCTTTGTCTGGAGCCTTTTTTATGATAACCGCCTTCGAGGTCTTCCACACTGCAGGCACACGGCCCAGCCTTAATGCATCGTTTAACAACGTTGTGAGAAACGGGGTGATCTGCGGTGCAATTTGTTTCAGTACCTCAGAGTGGATACCATCCGGTCCAGGCGCCTTTTTGTTTTTGAGTTCTGAGATCGCTGTCGCCACTTCTTCCTGCGCAAATGGACAGGTGACGGTTGGTGTGGTGTATACTGTGCCTACTTCGCGTCTCAGTGCTGCATGTTGTGGTGTGTCTGTGTATGCGATGTCGTCGGGCAGGAGTTTGCTCAGCAGGAACTCCGCTGTGCGTCTCCAGCCCTTAGTCATCTCACCATCCTCCTGTCGCAGCGTTCCCAGAACCAGCGGGCTCTTAATTTTCTCTGTCACGATTTTGTATGGTTCCCCCCAAATGTTTAGTTGTGTTTGTGCTGCTACATGGCTGTTCCAATGGTCTTTCCTGGTCTTATTCAGCTCAAGCTTATATTTATCCTTGGCAAGCCGGTAGTCGTGTAGTCGTAATTGTCTTTCTCTATCTGAAATTGCTCGTTGGTAAAGTTTACGTTTACGTTTTGAGTCTTGTTTGAGTCGTGTTAATTGTGTAGTCCAGGGAATATTTTGGTGTTTTGTCATTCTTTGTGTGGGTATGCAGGTGTTCTGTGTGTGTGTGATGATATCTGTCAGCATGTGTGCTCTGTAATCAACACTGCCGGTGATGTCTTGCGGTATGTGCTCATGTATTTTTTGTCTGACCCTGTCCCAGTCTGTTTTGTCAAATAATAGTCTTTTTGGTAGTGTTTCTGTGTTGACGTTTGGTGTGCCACTTAAGGTTAGTGTGATGATGTTGTGGTCGCTAGCAGTGATCTGGTCATGTACGGTCCAGTCTCGTACGTGGTTGATGGCGGCATTATTAACGAGGGTGATGTCTATGTTTGATGAATGACCGTTGTGTCCGATGTGAGTCGGGTGATGTCCTTCCTTGTTGAGTACGTGTAGTCTGTTTTCTTGGATGATGTCATTTATTATTCTACCTCTGTCGTCAGTTCTGTCTGAATGCCACAGGGTTGATCTGGCATTTATGTCTGCACAGATGAGAAGTTTTTTGTTGCCAGCGTATTGCGCAACATCTCTGATGAGGTCTGCGTATGGTTTGATGCAATGACAGAATTGGGCGTACAGCGACGCGATGATCCAAGTATCCCCCTTGTGTGTGACTTCAACTGTAACTAGGTGCTCGGAACAGAGTTCTGTAATTTTGACTGGATGTATTTCTTTGTTTAGGATTATGACAGATGCCATGCAGCCTGTCCCCTCCGCAACTGTCACCGCACTTGGAGGAAAGTTGGGGATATGCCCTTGTCTAGTGTAGGGCTCCTGTATGCACAGAATGTCACTTTTTAGTTCACGTAGGACCCGTGGGAGCTCCGAATTTACAAGTATACTCCGCATAGCATTAAGCTGTGCTATTAGCAGTTTGGGTGTTTAACTGTGGCGTAGCACTTGCTGCCAGTTTGACTGTAATCGAAGTATGTTCTCCCATGAGCCCTTACGTGATCCTTGTAAAGCTTGTCCATATCGAATGGTTCCTCCCTGCGGGCGCACACCTGCATGAGCAGGTCTAGTAGGCTGTCTGGATCTGTTGGAATATTCTCCGTTTTGAGAATCAGTCTATCGGTTTGCTCTGATGTACGGAAACAAACAGATTGGCCGTACGGGTGTAGGGTGCGGATGAGCATCCGCTGTGCCGTCTCTAAGATGTCTCTTTTTTCTAGCCTACTTAATTTTACATTTATATCTAGCTTGTCGTAACTAAAACTATCGGTGTCGATGGCGTGTGTTGGCGTCTCTGCAGCCGTGACGTGTCGTGATGGTGTAGTGGCGTTGTTGTGCACCTCTGCGGGGGGCGCTGGATTGACTTCCTCGTTGGTTGTTGTGGGGGTTTCCTTGGGCGCCGGCATTGAGGTTGTTGGTTGGGAGGCTGCGAAGGTGTTGGTATCATCAGGGGAATGCACTTTCGTATCACTAGGTTTTGACGCAGCCTGCGATTGCCGCGATTGGTCGTCACACGCTTTCACTTTCGGGACTCTCTTAGGCTGTTTGGGTTTCCTATGCGGTTTTAGTTTCCTAAAGGCTGCGATGATTCGTTTGTTTTTTGTGTGTGTTTCGTTTGTGCAGTCTTGATGTGTATCAGATGTGTCGGTTGTTTGTGCCTCCATTCTGCATTGATATGACGTGATTTCGTTCCCACTTAACTGCTCGTCTACGCTACCTGTGACAGACATAACAGCTTTTGGTATGTTATGCGCACTATCGCCTCTGTTGCCAGACCCTCCGCAGACTTTTGTTGCGGTTGTTGCTGCGGCTTTTTGTGTGGCATTCGTGATGTCTGCCGGCGCTGTGGCCTGTTCAAGGTCGGTATTACTGTTTCGAATATCATTGTTATGAACACTACAATCTCTGGCGTAAGGGCAATAATAGACGTCGTCTTCTTCCTCTGTCAATGAGTTAGAGAGAGTTATTTTGCGTTTGATTTGATTACAGTCTGAGGTGTCTGATTTGTTCATGTTTTCCGTTTGGACTCCAGTTGTGCTTGCTTGCGTTACGGTTGTGTTTAGCACCGTTGGGTTAAAGGTCTCACCTTGTATGAATTTGATTGGTTTGATGCGTCCTTCGCATTTTGTAGTGTCGTATGTGCGTCGTTGTGCTGGAGTGGATGGATGATCTTGAGTGGTTAGCAACGCTGTTTTGTGCAGTTGCTTTGGTTGGTCATGTGTGGTGTGGTTTTCTGGTCTGTCGGTATCAGGATTTGGGGTTATCATGTCTATTCTCAGTAGTTCGTCTTCGAGTTCGTCTATCCTGTTCATAAGGGTCGTCTGGAATGTCATCCAGTGCATTATTTGTCTTTTGATTAGTTTGGCGGCTTCTGGTGACATTTGTCCTGTGAGTGTTAGGTCGTCTATGTATTCAGTGATTGCATGATGGCTGTCCTCCAGGTTTGTATTGTGTATCAAGCCTGGAATGTGACCATTGTTGGGGTAGTCGTCAGGTAATAGTTTTTGCCTCTTACGCCAGAGTATTGCACGTAGATGGTTTCTGTGCCTGGTGGATGGTGATTTGTATGATCTTGTTTTTTCAGGGGTTGATTTATGAAGCATGTTGTTTGACTCAGGGGGGTGTTCAGTTGCCATAGTCAGTACTGTCAATTAGTCTATCAAGCAGCTGTTTGTAGGTCTGGCAGACGCCACCCCTGCTCTTATTGCAAATTCGGTTTCTGTTCCTGCAAGGGATGCAATCGATGGGCTCTGATGCTCGACAGTCCGCGCGTTTGTGGCCCTTTTTGCCACACCTTGAACAGGTCGTACCTGCGTCTGCGCAGGCTTTGGTTGTATGGCCAAGGTCACAACAGTTGTAACACTGGCTCACTGACGTATAGTCTTTGACAGATAGGGATTGGAAGTCTATGTACACCCTTCCTTTTTTGGTGAGGTACCAATAAATTCTTGGTGTGACTTCCAACACTTGGTGGTTGTATCCCTTTCCTTTGGGCCCTGTGCGAAATCTGATTTTCACGTCTTTGTCGAATTCGTCTTTTGTGAAATCGTCACTGAGATTTTGGTCGTATAAACACTCAAGAAATTCTCTATCCGAGATAGTGTCTGTCACTCGATAGACTATCACCAAAGGTTGCCGCTTTCTGGGCCCCTCACACGCGATATTCTCAATATCTTTCGTCTTTTCTATTATTTTCCTACAGTCCTCCTGTGTTGCTGCTTCGACAATCACAGCTGTCTTCGTGTTTCTTATTGACTTAATGTGCAGGTTGTCTCGTCTTGGGTTGATGTTTTTTGTCAACGTTTGTTTTATTGTTTTCGTGTCTTGGTTGTTGGTAGACTTTATGAAGAGAGTGGTTGCCTGCTTGGCTTTTGCCACCTCAATGCGTTTATGTTCTTTGGGTGCGGTGGAGAGTGCCGCGGCGTATGTTAGTGTCTTGGCCTGTTGCTGTGCCTGTTCAGTAACCTTTCCTGTCAGATCCCTAATTTGGTCCCTGAGCTCTTGGTTTATTTCAGCGAGTTTTGTATTGTCTTCCTCGAGTTTGTTGACCTGTTCTGTGAGGGACTCAATTCTAAGGTCCTTAACTGGGTCAGCTGAGTGCTGAAGTTCGCGCAGTAGATCTTTGTTCTGCTCTTGCAGCAGCTCGACCTTTGCTTCTGCTGACGTGAGTTGGAAAGCCAAAGGGAATATTTTATTCCTTATCGTATTCAGTACGCTACTCGATACATGTTTGGCCTTTAATTCCGCCCCAATGTCATTTAATAGCTCGTCAATTGCAGCGATCTTCTGGCTCGGTGACATGACGGCATATTCGTGGGCACCAGACGCCATGCCTATAGGCGATACTTTGCAACTGGTGCTGCTCTGCGCTCTACTAAGCGTCCCTTTCGTGGACTTGGGTGTGGTGTTAGCACCACTTAGTTGGCGTGCTCGATCCAGGATTGCGAATCTGTGTTATAGTTCTTAAAGAGTGACCTTTATTTGGTGTGTATTGCGTATGCGGCACCACATTGTGACACGTAAGTCCCAAAAGCGATACGTCACAGAACGAGGCCGAATGTGGGCTGGGTGGCTTCGCCGGCGATGTCCGATCGACACCGAGCGCCGCGGTCAGCTCCGCACGTCAGCCGACCACGTGGTTCGCGGGACCAGGTGGGGACTGTGAGCTCGCGTAAGCTGCTGACTCCCGCGGTTGGGCGCGGAAACACGAGTCGTGCTTAGCAACACCGGTTTGCTGTGGCCAGCGCAGTTTGGCCTACTTGCGAAACTCACGCGTAGTGCGTGTCAGCTGGCGCACTGCGACCTACTCTCGGGACTTTACGTTCCGTCGCTCGGCGTATCGCTTTACGTTACTCGTAATCAATTTTCTTCACTATCGACAGTTTATGACTTTTACCTATAATATGTCTATAATTCATAATTATGATCGTTTCATTTCACTGTATGGGTATTGTTCACACTGGTTTCCTTCGTATTAAGCTAGTCTTTTCTGCGAGATTTGCTACCATATGTTAGTCTTCGTTTTTAGTCTAAGTCCGTTATTATCAGTTTTTTATTCGGGACACTTTTGGAAGCTACCCTTCACTGTTCCAACATGTTATCGTGAGTTTGGTGGATATTTAACGTCTAATTACGGAGAAAAATCCTACCATACGTTACTTTGATGATTCGTCACACGGTAACTTTCCTTTCATATTATTTTTAACACTTTCACAGCACTGCGGTTAGTAATGTTAGTAATGTCAAGCGTTCCTAATCGTATTAGTAGTGTTTTTGGATATTAGTTGTAGTGAAATACCTTTGATGAGGTCCGACATTCTGTAAATGTGCCCGCGAAGTCACTAATGCACTATTTCTCTAGTCTAAACACGAGAAAATTTTGTAGGACTGCTTCACTTCACTATTATCCATCACTGATCACTGTTTTTTTCGTTCACTGGCGTGATTGTTCCCGAAAGAACCGACAAAAAGACCGTAGTTGCGGGAGCGCGAGCGAGACACGTCCGTACGCGCTCGTACTCAGGACAACTGCGATGGAGCTCCGTATGCCACGGCAAACTGGCTGACACTGACGGCGGCGGTGCACAAATGCTGCGCAGCTAGCGCCATTCGACGGCCAACACCGCGGTTCCTGGTGTGTCCGCTGTGCCGTGCGTGTGATCATTGCTTGTACAGCCCTCTCGCAGTGTCCGGAGCAAGTATGGTGGGTCTGACACACCGGTGTCAATGTGTTCTTTTTTCCATTTCCAGGAGTGTATTTAGTAAGTTATCTATGAAACTTCCTGGCAGATTAAAACTGCGTGCCGGACTGAGACTCGGACTCGGGACCTTTGCCTTTCGCGGGCAAGAGCTACCCGAGCACGACTCACGCCCCGTTCTCACAGCTTTACTTCTGCCAGCACCTCGTCTCCTACCTTCCAAACTTTACAGAAGCTCTCCTGCCAAGTCATCTATGGTTTTATTCGCAGTAAAACTTAACGACCGCATAGAATGCTTTCTGGCAAAGAAACTGTAAGCTCTGATACTGAAGTAAAGCCCAGCAAAATCTGTAGAAGTGGGATTCATGAAGTGGCGTTTTGTAATAGTCCGGAATGTAACTCGACCAATAGTCAAAGATAAGGAGAACGCTTAAAATGATTCGAAATAAAACGATACGTTTGCACTTTGCAGGACACTGTTGTTTCTGTGTTTGCCATGAAAATGTTAAACGCTTACTGGCCAGAGATTTGTTTGAAGAACGTAAAGATACGAACTTCGGCGTGAAACTAAACCGTACCGTCAACTATCATCTTTCCTCACCTTTCGTTTTTCACATGTAGTTGGCATTATCATTGGCATTTATAATGTCTGTGGTTCGATGTAGTGATTGCCGTTTCATTTTTTTAATACGACATACTGCCACCTGATACTGCACTTACGTGTTTAAGATCTTATGTCAAAATCATAGAGTAAGCATCTCTGGAGTGAGCATTGCGTTCTGCCCATGTTGTCAACATTAACCAGGATTGTCACGTGTTTTCGGGACTTCGCTGTGCGTGTATGCTTTCCTCAGAGTTTGAAGTTTATAATATCAAGAGTTTTTGTTGTGTTTTCACCGTCTGTTTATAGTGCGATGGTGAATTACTGTTGTTGCTACGGATGCAAAGAAAATATGTGAAAGGGGGGATAGTAACTTTTCATGGGTACTATATTTAAATCCGACCGGAGTGGCCGTGCGGTTCTAGGCGCTACAGTCTGGAGCCGAGCGACCGCTCCGGTCGCAGGTTCGAATCCTGCCTCGGGCGTGGATGTGTGTGATGTCCTTAGGTTAGTTAGGTTTAATTAGTCCTAAGTTCTAGGCGACTGATGACCTCAGAAGTTGAGTCGCATAGTGCTCAGCCATTTGAACCATTTTGAACTATCTTTAAAAATTTCGAGACGCATTATAAGTGTGGCTTGATTCTGTAGACCTATTTTTCTACGATTTTATGACTATATAATAGATATTACGGTTCGTACAAAAGCTTACAAACAATCGCTTCCTCTCGTAAATCTACTAGTGGAACAGGAAAGGGAATGGTTAGTTGTCTCAGCAAATACTACCCTCCATGCATTTATCAGTGACTTGTCGATTATGTATATAGATTTGAAAGACGGGAGACAGATAAATTCAATAGAGTGGGAGTCTGTAATTGTCTTCGTATAATATGTGTGTCCAAACCTTTTGTTTACTGTCAAGTTACAAAATGGCTCTGAGCACTGTGGGACTCAACTTCTCAGGTCATTAGTCCCCTAGAACTTAGAACTAGTTAAACCTAACTAACCTAAGGACATCACACACATCCATGCCCGAGGCAGGATTCGAACCTGCGACCTAAGCGGTCTCGCGGTTTCCGGCTGCAGCGCCTAGAACCGCATGGCCACTTCGGCCGGCTGGAAAGTTACAGTAGGAGACGATGTTAAGTGTGTCTAGGACATGGAGAATGATTGTGTGATTTATATTTTAGTTTCCCGAAGGATGAACAACGAGTAAAGATGCGGTTCCAGAAAATAGGAGTAATTTTGTCCCCATAAAATATTCTAAAGTATGTTCAAAACACTTTGAAGAGGAAAGTATAGAAAGAGAAAAATTTGGACGTGTGTGGCAGAAGGTAGATGCTACACCAACTATTTTTAATTTTCCACGGTACCTACTACCAATTTCAGCATTAAGCTTAAATACATTTTCTGAACAAATCAATAAACACAATAGTGTAGCTAATCAAAGTACATATTCATGTTCTTTGGTGTATTTTGCCTTCAATTTATTTTCTTCACCATTTGATTAAGGAACGTAAAATATTAGTAAACATGTCCCCAAACTCTTTCATTTGTGTCACTTCACACTTCCCTTAATGGTGTTCTATGGGTTGACTGTTACATGACCAACTGTATTTGCTTTACAGTACATTTATTCTCCGATCGCCTTTTTTCCCCCTTCTTACTTAGTCTGCTACTTATTTAATAAACTGGGAACAAGTACGTAAAATGCGTCAAATAAACACTTCAAAGTGTCACCAGTAAGAAAAATTGTGCTTTAGGACGCAATAACGAGAAAATAAATAGCAGAAATAGAAGAAAAAAAAGGACGAATTAGCAAGGATATAACCGCTAATGTGAGGCAAAGTCGGTGTTTTTCGGACACTTCCAAAAGTACTGGAGTACTGTCGAGTTGTTTTGCAAGACTATCACTGCAAAAATGTACGTCAGGATCTGTAATACTATTAAAAGCCGTATCATACCTAAAACTACCAAAAATCGAGTGCATCTGAACTGTGACACCTATCGCAAAGAAGCAGAATGCAATATGACTTGCCCTTAAAATTTACGTAGCTGGTTTATTCCCGGTATCAAACGGATACTGTTAAAATGTCTGCGCAACATATATAAATAATCCACGACACGTACGAATAGAATCCGTCTGTACTAGGGATGTAGTGACGTTCTAAATATACAGGGCGCTATACGGACAAACACACGACGTCCCGAGAACACGTGACCAGGCCGGCAATGCATCTTGACAACACAAAATCTGTTCTGCGCATCTGAATGCTCACTCTAGAGATATTTACTCTATGGTCAAAATATGGCACTGTAATGCAGCGTCTGTAACTGAATTTTAATTTTGTGCTTAAAGAGAGAACTTATGATAATGTCCATGAAGCTGAACTTTTGTATGTAATTAATATCTTGACCATACCAGAATACAAACAGGCAGTTTGTCTGTTGGTGAATATTAGTGTGAAAAAAAAAAAAAATTGAAACTGTCGGCTCCAGTTGGCAACAGTGTAAGCTGTCTGAATGCTGAATGTGTGAAGTAGAATTCCATTCCATTCGCAGGTATCATAACACAGACATGGGCGCAGACCAACACTCGCCAATAAACGGCCGTTTCCGACGGCAGACACGGGCTCGCTGTAGGTCGCTGTAAACCATCATCAAACAATTTCTGAAGATTCACGTGCTTGTCAAGTTATTTGGCAGTGTGCTTTGTTTGTCGTGTTTGCCAATCTCAGAGGCGTTTCACGTGTTTAAGGGAAATTTTGATTGACAGCCGATTTGACTGAACAGTTTGACTATGTACGCTTGCGTTTGTCACACAGAAAGCAGTTGCGTGCCAGACTTCGAGGTGACAGACAGTACGGATGTCGGTATTTCTGCCGGACATTTTAAGTCGTAACGACTCTTTCTTACTGTTTATTTCTTTCTATAGTGTGTTTTCACAATTGTGGTAATTAAATCAGAGGATTAGGTGGACAAAAACTGAACCTCAAAGGCCATTACCAGAACGATAGAGGTGTTGCGTCCCTCCTATGTGACATAAGAAATTATCTAAGCACGAAATAGCTACGGGAGTACAACAAAATATTCTCTCTTAATATTTTGCTTCACATGTTTCCACAATAATATTACTCACAGTTAGAAATCTGCCCCAATTGGCCGACACTATATATGTGAAACTTTTAAATGATCGTTGAGAAATTGGATTAAGTTTTCGCATGATTTTGCCTTCTTTTTTATGAGAGTGCGATTTCTAGCAAGTCCAACGTTGGTGCGATTATCAAATTCTGAGTGTAATACTTCGTTTAGCAGATTCTGGTGGGTGTATTTATGAGTGTTCCAACTGCTTCCAGCACTACCTCCTGCTTACTTCTTCTTCGTCAGCGCTTAAATCAATACAAGAAATTCCTGGCTTTACATTCAAGCGCCATGAAACTGGTATACCGGCAGGGGTGGCCGAGCGGTTCTAGGCGCTACTGTCTGGAGCCGCGCGACCGCTACGTCGCAGGTTCGAATCCTGCCTCGGGCATGGATGTGTGTGATGTCCTGAGGTTAGTTAGGTTTAAGTGGTTCTAAGTTCTAGGGGACTGATGACCTCAGAAGTTAAGTCCCATAGTGCTCAGAGCCATTTGAACCAAACTGGTATAGGCATGCATATCTAAATCAACATATATGTAAACAGCAGAATACGGCGCGGCGGTTGGCAACGCGCATAGAAAACAAGTGTCTGGCGCAGTTGTCAGATCGGTTACTGCTGCTACAATGGCAGGTCATCGAGATTTAAATAAGTTTGAACGTGGTGTTACAGTCGGCGCACGAGCGATGGGACACAGCATCTCCGAGGTAGCGATGAAGTGGGGATTCTCCCGTACGACCTTTTCACGAGTGAACCGTGAAAATCAGAAATCCGGTAAAACATCAAATCTCGGACACCACGGCGGCTGGAAAAAGATCCTGCAGGAACGGGACCAACGACGACTTAACAGAATCGTTCGACGTGACAGAGGTGCAACCCTTCCGCAAATTGCTCCATATTTCAATTCTGGACGATCAACAAGTGTCAGCGTGCGAACCATTCAACGAAACATCATCGATATGGGCTTTCATCAGAGCCGAAGGTCTACTCGTGTGCCCTCAATCACTCCTCGGCACAGTTTTGCGCCTCGCCGGAACCCGTCGACGACGACATTTGACTGTCGATGACTGGAAACATGTTGCCTGGTCGGACGAGTCTCGTTTCAAATTGTGTCGAGTGGACGGACGTTTATGGACCCTGTATGTCAGCAGGGGACTATTCAAGTTGGAGATTGTAAGGGATCCGTTAGCCCGCGAACATAGATGCTAGTATCTGACGCCCAGGTCGATAGTAGACAGAAGTCGATTGTCAAGCGCTGCAGTAGGCAGTGAACCTAGTGTCGAGTGCGTAGTAGTACTGGCGAGTGTCGAGTGACAAATGGTGCTGGAGACAGGCAAGAATGGTGGTCGAGTGAGTTGTAAAGGGTAAAATTCACCGGAGTATGACGAGTGGGCACGTCCCCCAGATCGTCGTGGGGTTGACCCTCACTAATACCGATTCGCGAGTGATATCGAACAGAGAGTGACAAGTACCGAATTACGTGTTTAGCGTCAACCGCGTCGGCCAGCAACGACCATCGATTGCAGTGAGGTTTGTTGTGAATGTTAACCATCAGCATTGTACTGAAAATCAGCAACCAATAAAAAGATATAACTGTAATTAGACGTGTAAGGCGAAGGTAGCAACTGCCTCAGAATTTATGTGTTAGTAGGAAATATATATCAGTTTGTACATGGCAACCTTTATGGTCCTTAATAATAGACAAACTTTCAATCATTCCACTATTCAGTCTCAGAGAACAGCCGCACTCGGCTGAAATACCCCCGAAAACACTGCAGAAAAACCGATAGCCTTTCATCCATTAAACACACGGTCATATAATCATAATAATTAACTGTTTGGCTTCTTCGGTAAATTACATGGAACCCAATAAGGAATTTAAACGTGGGTGTTACAAGATGCTCTCTAAGGATGTGGGGGCGTGTGCAGTTGGAGTGATATGGGACCCCCGATATATCTAGATACGACTGACAGGTGACACGTAGGAAAGCATCGTGTCCGATGACCTGCATCTATTCGTGTCCATTGTGCATTCCGACGGACTCGGGAAATCCCAGCAGGACAATGCGACGACCGACACGCCCACAATTGCTCCAGGGACACTCTTCCGAGTTTAAACGCTTCCGCTGTCCACCAAACTCCTGAGACATGAACATTATTGAGCATATCTGAGATGCCTTGCAACGTTCTGTTCAGAAGAGATCTCCAGCCCTTCGTACTCTTGCGTATTGATGGAGAGCCCTGCAGGAATCGTGGTGTCGATTCCCGTCACCACTGCTGGAGACTTTAGTCGAGTCCACGCCACGTCGTGTTGAGGCACTTGTGCATGCTGGCGGGGGCCCCACACGTCACCAGGCAGGTGGCTCTGAAGCGTACTGCAGCACCGCGATCAGCTGACGACTCCGAGGCCGCGCTGCGAGGTCACTGCCGCAGCAGCCCGTGCCACTTGGCACCTCAGCGTGACGTCACACCTCAGCGTGACGTCACGCCTCAGCGTGACGTCACGCCTCAGCGTCACGTCACGCTGTACCGCGTATCTGCTGATAGCCAGTGTAGGCATTCGCAGCCGGCGTACTCTTCTGTTGAAACTTGCAGGCTGAGAGCCGGTGGTCGATACATGCAGAGTGGTTATGGCTGTTGTTGTTGTCGCCTTCAGTCCAGAGACTTGTCTGATGCAGCTCTCCACGCTACTCTATCCTGTGCAAGCTTCTTCATCTCCCAGCACCTACTGCAGCCTACATCCTTCTGCATCTGCTTAGTGTATTCATCTCTCGGTCTCCCTCTTACGATTTTTACCCTCCACGCTGCCATCCAATACTAAATTGGTGATCCCTTGATGCCTCCGAACATGTCCTACCAACCGATCCCTTCTACTCAAGGTGTGCCGCAAGTTTCTCTTCTCTCCAATTCTATTCAGTATCTCCTCATTAGTTATGTGATTTACTCATCTAATCTTCAGCATTCTTCCATAGCACCACATTTCAAAAGCTTCTATTCTCCTCTTGTCTAAACTGTTTATCGTCCATGTTTCACGTCCATACGTGGCTACAATCTATAGAAATACTTTCAGAAACGACTTCCTGACACCTAAATCTATACTCGATGTTAACAAATTTCTCTTCAGAAACGCTCTCCTTGACATTGCCAGGCAACAGTTTATATCCTCTCTACGTCGACATTATAAGTTATATTGCTCCCCAAACAGCAAAAGTCATCTACTACTTTAAGTGTCTAATTTCTTAATCTAATTCCCTCAGCGTCGCCTGATTTAATTCGACTACATTCCATTATCCACGTTTTGCTTTTGTTGATGTTGATCTTATATCCTGCTTTCAAGACACTGTCCATTCCGTTAAACTGCTCTTCCAAGTTCTTTGCTGTCTCTGACAGAATTACAATGTCAATTTTTTAATATAACACCAGGTAATCTAACTCCGCCTATTATCTAACATCGGGGATAGGTTACAACTCTAGGTGCTACAGTCTGGAACCGCGCGACCGCTGCGGTCGCAGGTTCGAATCCTGCCTCGGGCATGCATGTGTGTGATGTCCTTAGGTTAGTTAGGTTTAAGTAGTTCTAAGTTCTAGGGGACAGATGACCTCAGAAGTTAAGTCCCACAGTGCTCAGAGCCGTTTGAACCATTTTTAGGCTACAACCCTGTCTCACTCGCTTCTCAACCACTGCTTCCCTTTCGTGCCCCTCGACTCTTATAACTGCCATCTGGTTTCTGTACAAATTGTAAATAGCTTTTCGCTCCCTGTATTTTACCCTTGCCACCTTCAGAATTTGAAAGAGAGTATTCCAGTCAACATTGTCAAAAGCTTTCTCTAAGTCTACAAATGCTAGAAACGTATGTTTGCCTTTCCTTAATATATACGTTAAGTTTTAGGGTCAATATTGCCTCAGGTGTTCAAACATTTATACGGAATCCAAACTGACCTTCCCTGAGGTCGGGTTCTACCAGTTTTTCCATTCGACTGGACTTTGAGTATAGTGTAACGTATTACTATCTTTACGTCGTTGCTCGTCGAGCCATATACGTTATCTCGCCACCAGCCCAAGCCCTTCCTAACCATTTATAAAAAAAACGGAGCTGGAATGTTATTAGTTTAATTACTTTAATAATTTAATTACAAGTACGCAAATTTCTTTAAGCAGCCAGATAAATAGGACTCCATGTCGTGCATGAAGCAACTTGATTAATTCAGGATTGGAAATCGGAGTAAGGGGGTGAGATCGACACCAAAGAATTAATCTTTGACGTAGATTATTTATTGTAACTAAATATTTGATTGCACATCCTAACTACACATAACTGGCGCCTGACTCGAAATGTTTAAGTAAGAATTACGTGAGAGTGAAACAGAGCACAATTTAACTACAGCAAGAACAAACACAGAAGAGGGGGGTGGGAGACAACTATACTCTCATCTCCTTCGCATTAATACCATAAAAATATCTCAGCGAGATTCGCATTACGATTCTACGCATGCACTATTCTGGACAGAGGTTTAACCAATGCGCGAGGCTGTGCGATGATTATTCAACATACTGACTGCGTCTGCTGCTTGCAAAAGACCGAACTACAGCACGTGGTGCATTCTGAGTCAAACTGTTGTGCTGCTCTGTAGAAAGAGCACGAAAGAACAGATATTCTTGCAGAAATTGTGGCTCATTAAACAAGCAAACTGTTAAAATAAAGCCTATTGTGGTGGACCGGAACGGTCATTGATTACCAAACACGTGGCACAAAATCGATACACAAAGACAAAAGCAATTTCCACAAAATATAAAATTAAAAATCATTAAAAAAATAACTCGCTTCGCACGCTTCAGTTAAGCTGAAGTTCTTAAGTATTTCACCAGTTAAACATAACGAAGTTTTAACTCAACCTGCTTCCTACCACCTGAAACCCCCCTTAAGAGCTACGATCCGTACTCACCAAGCGTTCACCGAAGAGTGCCCCTTTCTCTCTCGAGATTACCTAGCTCCCCGTGCAGCGGAAGCTACCAGATATTCTGCCCTCCGCCACCAACCTCACACACAAAAACAGCCTTCGACTAAGATGGGTGAACCTCTCTGTACAGGTATTGGAAACCAAAGTTGGTCATCCTGTGCTCTCCTTCGAACGAGCAGCAACATCGTCTGCTCCCTATTATAGAGTAAATATCTCTCGCGTGAGCATTGTGTTCTGCGCATGTTGTCAACATTAAACCAGGACTGTCACGTGTTTTGGGGATTTCGCTGCGAGAGTGTGCTTTCCGCAGCGTTTGAAGTTTATAATATCAAGAGCTTTTGTTGTGTTTCACCGTTTGTTGATAGTGTAATAGCGATGGTGAATTACTGTTGTTGCTACGGATGCAAAGAAAAATATGTAAATGGAGGGATAGTAACTTTTCATGGGTACATACCATGTAGCTCTAATTATAGTTATCATATTAGTAAGAGACACTGTATATGTTTAAAAATTTCGAGATGCATTATAATTAAGGCTTGATTCTGTGGACCTATTTTTCTACGATTTTATGATTATATAATAGATGTAACGGCTCGTACAACAGCTTACAAACAATCGCTTCCTCTCGTAAATGTGCTAGTGGAACAGGAAAGGGAACGGTTAGTTGCTGCAGCAAATACTATCTTCCATGCATTTAATAGTGACTTGTCGATTATGTATATAGATTACTCTTTATTTAATAAACTGGGAGCAGGTATGTAAAATGCGTTAAATAAATACTTCAAAGTGTCACCAGTAAGAAAAATTGTGCTTTAGGACGCAAAAACGAGAAAATAAATACGCAGAAATAGCACAAAAAAGGACGAATTAGCAGGGACATAATCGCTTATGTGTGGCAAATTCGGTGTTTTTCGGACACTTGCGAAAGTACTAGCATACTGTCGAGTTGTTTTGCAAGACTATAACTGCAAAAATGTACGTCAGGATCTGTAATACTATAAAGTGCCGTATCATACCGAATACTACCAAAAATCGAGTGCATCTGTACTGTGACACCTATCGCAAAGAAGCAGAATGCAATATCACTTGCCCTTAAAAGTTACGTAGCTGGTTTATTCCCGGTATCAAATGGTTACTGTTAAAATGTCTGCGCAACATTTATAAATAATCCTCGACACGTACGAAAAGAATCCGTCTGTAGTAGGTATGTAGTGACATTCTAAATATACAGGGCGCTATACGGACAAACACACGACGTCCCGAGGTCACGTGACCTGGCCGGGAATGTATGTTGACAACACAAAATCTGTTCTGCGCATGTGAATGCTCACTCCAGAGATATTTACTCTATGGCTCCCAGCAGACGATGACCAATTCAGCGATTCCCACAAAACAAAACCGAAACCCCACATTAAAACACACATATAATAATCAATAGGCCTTACTTGAGTGCTCAGTCTTCCTGGAACAGTTCATGAATTGAGCTAAAATCAGGTAGTAAAGTGAATAAGTTGTACCGAATTCGACAAGCGTCTTATGAAACGACTTCACAGAGACGTTTCAATAGTCTATTTAAAATTCCGGGATGGGATGTCGGCCACCGCCGCGAGGTATGACGGATATGCGAGATGCTCTGCCGACAGCTGATGTTTAAATGGCCAGTGACTGGACTGCGGTAGACGACGGCTTTTGTAGCCCTGAATTTAAACTCTTGTCGTAACCTAACCCCAACCTCGTGATGTGCAGTGTATCTGAGAAAACGGCCGGCAGCGGTCTGCGCCAGAACTAAAATCACGGTCTTTGATTTTATCCATACTGGATGAGAGGTCGTGGCTGTGAATGTCAATGTTAAAAAATATATCGGCTCAGCCACTTGTTTATAGTGTAAAACACTAAGATTGACGCGTTTCGGAAGTCAAGCTTCCATCATCAAAATAATAAAAAGTAAAAGAACCTGTTACAACTCGCTAAAATGGAACATGCACCGGGCACAATAAAACTGATAATAAAAACATCGTGGCTACTTCCCTTGTTGCAGCCGTGTCTTCCAAGGTGCATCTCCACATAGCCGTCAAGATATAAAAAACTCTAAAATGGTGTCGCCTATGGCGTTTAACATGTAACCACATGGCTCTCTCCTCTATAGTCGTAAACCGCCCGTGCGTCTTCGTTGATACCACACACCACGTAGCCAAACACGACACTGAAACGCGAGTGAGCTCACGCGCAAGTAAACGAGGAAGTCACAGAGATGTCTATACAAACAGATAACGTGTACATGTTGCAACGACCTCATGAAATGAAATGATGTTATCCTGCCAATTGCTAAAAATGTAGTTAACGCCGCGTCACCAACAGATGAGCAACCCTTGTTGGCACTTGGCTGCGTATTATTGGCGACACAGTCTAAACCAAAATTGAACGATAGGAAGAAAAGTAACGGCAAATAAAAAGCCAATACGGTGATGAAAATGTTCGAATCCTGCCTCGGGCATGAATGTGTGTGATGTCCTTAGGTTATTACATTCGTGCCACGTGTGTGTTTTTTACCATGTGCATAGTCTTTGTTCATGAGGTTGGCGTCGTGTTCATTTAACGGTTTAAGACTTTGTGTGTGTCTTGACACGTTTCAGTGACGTGTTTCGCTGCCTTGACTGTTTGTTATAATTTTGTGAGACGTTCAGTGATCCAGGTTCTTTTCGATGTTTCAGTACATACCGAGACATTTTTCTGTGACATTTTGATAAGCTACATTGCTGTTGTAGGTTTCATGAATAAATCCAACAGGAAACAGTACTTAAGACTTTTAAAGATTCATATTCTGTTGATTTTCAGTGCATACTAAAATGAGGAAAGGGAGAAAAATTTCCCTTTCGCATGGTATGTGGGTATGATAATATTGCACGTGGTGGAAGAAAAGATTTAAGTAACCCTGTGGAGTGCAGTAAACACCTAAGTTCTGTTAAATCGAAGAAAGGTAACAAGAAAATAAACACCTTTTTTGCCTAACTTGGAAATGTTGACTGGGACTAATTAGTGCCGAGTGTCTGTTTACTTCCTTTTTGGTGGAACACAATGCACCCATAAGTTTCGTTGATCATGCTGGTGTTTTATTTAAGATGATGATATCCAAATGAGAAGTTGCAAAAAAAAGCTGTGATCGCACGATTGTAAATAATATGGTGAAAAAACCATCATCTGAAGTTGTTGTTAAGTGCCTTCAAAACGGACCATTTCCTTTGGCAACGGATGGAAGCAATGATACGAATGACAAGTTGTATATTGTTGTTGACTGGGAGTCAGCAGGGCGAAACACATGTAACGTGATGTTATCACAGCTCAGTTCTCATTACGTACACAATTGAAAACTGTGAGGCTTTCTGCTGTGATAGGACAATAAAATGGGGTTTCAGCAGTTGTGAAGGAAGTTCAACTAGATATTAACTTCATAGATTGCATTTGCCACTGATTAATCTGGAAGCTGAAAAAGGTGCTGGAAAACTAGCACTTATTTAAAGTGGACGAGATCCTTGTTGATACATTTTATTTCTTAGAGAAGAGTGTCAGAAGAACGCCTTCTGAAAATTCCGAAGTCGCACAATAAAGAGTCAAAGAAAATTCTGAAGCATGTATGTATTAGGTGGTTTTCTGTAGAGAGCTGTTTGCATAGACTACTGGACCAGTGGGAACCACCTCTTTCTTTCTTCAATGAGGAAGTAATATGATGTACCAAAAACATCTTTGACATCTTTCAGAATACGTAGAGCTGAACAAAGTGGATCCAAAGGGTGTCAGAAGTACAGAAATCTTGTTTCTGCTAGTACACATGCCCCTAAAAGAATAGCATATTCTTCCAAATGTGACAAGCCCTTCCTGAAAGAGACTTCTGCTACAACACGTGAGGAAAAATTGCTAATGTTCCTCTCATCAAACTTGAACAACGCCTTTTGCACTTTCCTTTGTGTGGCTCTTCCTGTTTTTCATAAATTGAATGTTTCCCTTCAATCTTCTTTCCCATAAATTCACTTTTTATTAGAGCTTCTAATGGATCTGCGAAAGCAGTTGTTCACGAAGTTTAATCCCAAAATTGTCAACACTTCCTCATTGCTTGAAATTGAAGACAACTTGATTCACAATCAAAGAAGATATGATGGGTGTGGCATTCAGACTCCAACATAGTGAATGCTCTCCAGGACACAGATAAATCCCTTTCCATTTCATCAGTGAGCAACTACTTTTGTACTGCCTATGACTACATCATCAAGTTTCCACTCAAGGATGACGTTTTAAAGCATGTTAAAGTTGCTAGGTAAGACAAAATTGAAGATGCGCAGTTTTCTTCCATTCTTGGTTTTTTTTTTTTTTAAGTTTCCTATCATGTTATGCAAGGAAGAGAATGAAACTACAGAACTTCAGAGGTAGTTCACAGCTCTTCAGGTAGATGACACTTTGGCTGCAAATCAAGATGCTGCAAGTTATTCCAGGTGGGCGCAATTATCAAGAATTCGTGAAACCGATGGACTTAGCTGATGTACTTCTGAGTCATAGCCGCATTTTTAGAGTAATGCTCTGTGTTCTCACAGTACTCCAAAGCAATGTGGAACGTGTGTGTGTGTTTTCACCGTTGTGAAGAAAAATAGAACAGAGTTCAGATCATCGATGTCCAGTGAATCTCTGGAAAACATTCAATTTATCAAAGACAGGAATATCCACACAAAGGAAAGTGTAAAAGGCGTTGTTCAAGTTTGAGGAGAGGAACATTAGCAATTTTTCCTCGCGTGTTGGAGCAGAAGTTTGTTTCAGGAAGGGCTGGTCACATTTGGAAGAATATGCTATTCTTTTAGGGGCATGTGTTTCTGTTTTAATGTCCAGGAGTTCTGGTCCCTGTTATGACAAAACATTTTCTCAACACTTTTGCAGGAAGCTAAAAAGGCCACAACTATGACTGGGCTGTAATTGGCAGTGTTTATTACATAATTTCTTGTCTGTTGCGTTGAACAAGTTTTATTGTCTAAAGCCTTTTGGAATCATCACAAAACTGCGTACTTTATCGAGGAAGCCCTGTTATGTATGCTTCAAACCAATATTCATCGTGCCTGCTGCTGTATGCTAGGATTTCTTCGTAATTGTTAAGTTGATCTACAAATCGTTGGCCTATGACGTGAGTAGATGTGATACCATAGAAAAACGTGTGCTTGAGTTTTACTGACAGCCCTTTTCAAAAGTTGGAAGCTGTTGTGGGCATTACACCCCAAACGGGCTTGTGACTATGTCACAGTCGCAACGATTGGCAGCCTCCAAATATTCCGCTTCACGCAATGTCGTGCGGAGCTTATCTAATACAAGCTGATCTCTGTGATTATGGTAACTACTCTGAAGAGCCAGAGAAACTGGTGCGCCTGCCTAATACCGTGTAGGCACCCCACGAGCGCGCAGAAGTGCCGCAAACGACGTGGCTGGGACTCGACTAACTTGTGAAGCAATACTGGACGGAATTGACACCATGAATCCTGTAGGACTGTCCATAAATCCGTAAGATTACGAGGAGTAGCGATATCTTCTGAACAACACGTTGCAAGGCATCCCGGACATGCTCAATAATCTTAACGTCTGCGGAGTTTGGTAGCCAGCGGAAGTGTTTAAACTCGGAAGAGTGTACCTGGATCCACTCTGTAACAATTCTGGACGTGTGTGGTGTCGCATTGTCCTGCTGGAATTGGCCAAGTCCGTCGGAATGCACAATGGACACGAACAGATGCAGGTGATCAGACAGGACGCTTACACACGTGTCACTTGTCAGAATCTTATCTAGACGTATCAATGAGAGGATCCAATACCACTCCAACTGGACACGCCCCACGCCATTGCAGAGCTTCCACCAGCTGTAACGGCCGGCCGGAGTGGCCGTGCCGTTCTAGGCGCTGCAGTCTGGAACCGCGAGACCGCTACGGTCGCAGGTTCGAATCCTGCCTCGGGCACGGATGTGTGTGATGTCCTTAGGTTAGTTAGGTTTCATTAGTTCTAAGTTCTAGGCGACTGATGACCTCAGAAGTTAAGTCGCATAGTGCTGAACCATTTGAGCCAGCCACTGCTAAGTTGCAGAGTTCATGGATTCATGAGATTGTCTGCATACCCGTACACGTTCATCCGCTCGATACAATTTGAAACGAGACTCATCAGTAGTCAAGTGTCAGTGCTGACGGGCCTAGGCGAGGGATAAAGCTTTGTGTCGTGCAGGCATCGAGGGTACAAGAGTGGGCCTTCGGCTCCGAAAACCCGTATCGATGATGTTTCGTTGAATGGTAGGCACGCTGACACGTGTTGATGGCCCAGCATTGAAATCTGCAGCAGTTTGCGGAAGGGCAGCACTTCTGTCACGTTGAACGATTCTCTTCAATGGTCGATGGTCCCTTTCTTGCAGGATCTTTTTCCAGCCTCAGCAATGTCGGAGATTTCATGTTATACCGGATTCCCGATATTCAAGACATACTCGTGAAATGGTCATACTGGAAAATCTGTACCTCATCGCTACCTCGGAGATGCTGTATCCCATCGCTCGTGCGCCGACTATAATACCAGGTTCAGAATCACTTAACTCTTGATAACCTCCACTGTAGCAGCAGTAACAGATCTAACAACTGCGCCAGACACTTGTTGTCTTGTATAGGGGTTGCCGACCGCAGCGCCGTGTTGTGCATTATTGTTGTTTGAATATGCGTGTCCATACAAGTTTCTTTGGCGCTTCAGTGTGCGCACGTGACACTGAATCGCGTCTTGTGGGGAAAAGTGTTTGGTTAGTGCTGTATATAAAACTTGTGTATTTCGTTAGCATCGTTAGTGTGTGTGTGTGTGTGTGTGTGTGTGTGTGTGTGTGTGTTGTTGTTGTTGCTGTTTTGGTGTGGTGGTTATCATGTATGATGAAATAAGAAATAAAAGGGCCAGACACACGATTCTGGATCCAATCACATAAAGAAAGAAAGCCGGAGAAGGAAATGGAAGTGAACTGACCAATTGCTGTGGCAGTTTGGCAACGGCGAACGGTTCAGGCGTGACGCTGAGCGCTCTGATTGGAGGAAACCACCTCAAACGCGTGAATTGTCAACTATCAAGTAATCTTAATCGGACTTTAAACTTCTGCCACTTGAGCCGGCGTAGACGAAAACTGTTTACCGTATGGGCACTAAACCTCGGAGGTATGATTTTCAGACTGTGTGCTGCAGGATCAGCAGCCTTAGTATCTTGACTTGCCGTTAGGTGCCGGTACTTGTCCTGCGACGTTTAGTTTGACGTTATGCTAGCGGATTTCATGAACTTTTAGCGGGCAAAATTCTGGTTTTAGCGGGGAAAAAATTTTTAGCGACTTCTGGCCACTTATCATCTATAGCTGAAAAAAGCACTGATTTTTAACAATAAAACAACGTACCTTGTTGCTATTCCACTTGTAGTAGTACAGTTAACCTAATTACTCCGAAATTCATAACATTAATGTCATGGTCATCGTTTTTACATGTGGCTAGGTGAAACGAACTGACAGTCTTGTTTACAAGCAACAGAATTACTATTCTCCAGTGGACACCTGTTTTTGTTGAACTGTGAGTTTTTAGTTCAGCGTTTGCATGGGAGTTAAAGACAAAACGACGATTCCTCAACAATACTTGTGAAATGTTTTGTTACCATTTTTTAAGAAATATAATCCTTTTACATTCATAATGTCGGTTTTTACGCGAAGTAAGTGTGGTGTCACCGCCAGACACCACACTTGCTAGGTGGTAGCCTTTAAATCGGCCGCGGTCCGTTAGTATACGTCGGACCCGCGTGTCGCCACTGTCAGTGATAGCAGACCGAGCGCCGCCACACGGCAGGTCTAGAGACTTCCTAGCACTCGCCCCAGTTGTTCAACCGACTTTGCTAGCGATGGTTCACTAACAAAATACGCTCTCATTTGCCGAGACGATAGTTAGCATAGCCTTCAGCTACGTCATTTGCTACGACCTAGCAAGGCGCCATTATCAGTTACCATTGATATTGATTCATTTACCGTCAAGAGCGACGTTCTTCATTAACGGATTAAAGTTAAGTATTCCACCAGATACGTCCGTTTTTCTAAATTTTAATTTCCTTGTCCTGTTCCAGACCTCACGCAAGCCTGCGTGAGCTAAAACGCGTGCCTTTCGGCCTCCTCTAGTAACACGGTGTTGGCTCTCCTGCCAACCAAAACAGTAAGCATCTATATTTTATGACTTTTGCGTAATCCAGACAGATACCGAATGATATCGTAGCATATTAGAAAACTTTGACTACAGAGAAAAATCCTGTAGGTAATTGGATATTAACGTTCTGTCGTCTTAAAATTTTTAGTCTTTCATCGAGTTTTACTTTTAAGGATCTACATACATCCTAACTTTCAACTCGTAGAAATAACTCCGCAAGGATTGTGAAATAGTACAGTTTTAAAACTGAGGTTTTCGTCGGTTTGCCTCAACTGTAGTCGCAAAGCAATACTTCTCAGGATATACGTGGACGTCATGACTTCTGTTTTCTGCACAAAGCACAAAAGCTGATCTGACACACAAACCCATCAAGAAGGAGGACCTTCATGGATCTAGAATCGGTCCAGATTTACATTAATAAAAGACAAGCAAATTGTAGAACTTAATCTGTACCAGTATTAACTTTAATCTACCTACAGTTGTATTGATCAGTATTATTTAGGCCTACACTAGCTATTTTTAACTGAGAAAATTAAAAATAAAGTTGCTGCATTGAAGGAAGATGCTGCCTCCACGGTTATGGAAAATAGTTTCTGACTGTCGCCTACGGGCAACTTGATATTTACTTGATTACACGTGTTTTTTATCAGACAAAATAGTTGCTACCACGTCTAACTTACTATTTGACATACAGCTTCACAACAAATTCTCGTATGTGCCACATAACTGACAGAATTTTTTATTCCTTTTATCTACATCTTCACATAATTTCTAGAGAGTGTGGCTAATTAAGCAATTTTTTTCGTTTGAATTGGTAGGAATTCCCTAATTGTTATTTCATATTAGATGAGAGCTTGTTTGATACAATAACTACGTAGCGGAATGCATAACTCCACCCTGACCACAGGGAAAAAAGCAAAAGTGTACATTATATCTCGTGTATTGTGACTGGTACATCACAGTTCACCTGAAGCTTGTTTTTGTTTGCTGGAAGAAAAGCCATTAAGGAGTACATATATTGGGAGTGTGTGAAGAGTTCCAAGGGTCTTGAAAAGCATTCTGCACAGTTTATTGTTACCTGCTTCACACAATCTCACTGTTCACTTCTGAAAAAAAAAAAAAAGCCACTTGATTCATTTGAAGTACCATGCCTCAGAGAATAGGTCATTACTAGGTAAACGTCTCTTTAACAGGAGCATTGTCAGTTTCATAGGAATGCATTAACTTCTTTAGGGTTTGCAATAGGCTGTGTGTTAGAGAATCAAGACTGCTTCCGTTTTTGGTAAGTTGTCAGGGACAAATGGTTTCTGGTTACTGAAACTTCACCTTTTGTAGCCTGGTGCCAAAAAGGTCAACAGATTCCTTAAGACAGCAATGAAACCAACAGAAAAATGAAAGAACTCATGGTGACAATACAAGCACTTAATTTATAAATATTGGTGTCACAGAAAGCCAGCATTTATGCAAAACGTATATCCTGGTACTCTGGAAATTTATTACTGTATCACTTAATACAGATCTTTATTTAATCCAATTTTTGCTGCTGTTGAAATACCGTATTAGGGCCTCTTAAGGAAAAATAGTTCAGTGCTCTTAAAAATTATAACACAGTGGTAACTGATATTCTCAATTTCACACTAAAACAAATGTAAAGTATTAATTTCTCGCTTGTCAGTAACAAAGCTTAAAAAAAAATAATGTTCGGAGAGTGGCACTCAGCATCATTAATTAATTTCACACACCTCGGTTTAGCTCGAATGACTTCTCGGCGCTTCAGTCTGGAACCGCGTGACTGCTACGGTCGAAGGTTCGAATCCTGCCTCGGGCGTGGATGTGTGTGATGTCCTAAGGTTAGCTAGGTTTAAGTAGTTCTAGGATACTGATGACCTCAGATGTTAAGTCCCATAGCCCTCAGAGCCGTTTGAACCCTTTTTGAACTTGACTTCTGCAGCTGTAGGTGCCCTGACATATGTACATAACTCTGTTTCCAAAACAAATGTAAAATCACTGACTGTTGTTGTTGTGGTCTTCAGTCCTGAGACTGGTTTGATGCAGCTCTCCATGCTACTCTATCCTGTGCAAGCTGCTTCATCTCCCAGTACCTACTGCAACCTACACACTTCTGAATCTGCTTAATGTATTCATCTCTTGGTCTCCCTATACGATCTTTACCCTCCGCGCTGCCCTCCAATGCTAAATTTGTGATCCCTTGATACCTCAGAACATGCCCTACGAACCGGTCCCTTCTTCTTGTCAAGTTGTGCCACAAACTCCTCCCTTATTCTATTCAATACCTCCTCATTAGTTACGTGATCTACCCATCTAATCTTCAGCATTCTTCTGTAGCACCACATATCGAAAGCTTCTATTCTGTCCTTGTCAAAACTATTTATCGTCCATGTTTCACTTCCATACATGGCTACACTCGATACAAATACTTTCAGAAACGACTACCTGACACTTAAATCTATACTCGATGTTAACGCTTTCCTTGCCATCGCCAGTCTATATATTATATCCTCTCTACTTCGACCATCATCAGTTATTTTGCTCCCCAAATAGCAAAACTCCTTTACTACTTTAAGCGTCTCATTTCCTAATCTAATTCCCTCAGCATCACCCGACTTAATTCGACTACATTCCATGATCCTCGTTTTGCTTTTCTTGATGATGTTCATCTTATACCCTTCTTTCAAGACACTGTTCATTCCGTTCAACTGCTCTTCCAAGTCCTTTGCTGTCTCTGACAGAATTACAATGTCATCGGTGAACCTCAAAGTTTTTATTTCTTCTCCATGGATTTTAATACCTACTCCGAATTTTTCTTTTGTGCCTTTACTGCTTGCTCAATATACAGACTGAATGACATCGGGGAGAGGCTACAACCCTGTCTCACTCCCTTCCCAACTACTTCCCTTTCATGCCCCTCGACTCTTACAACTGCCATCTGGTTTCTCTACAAATTGTAAATAGCCTTTCGCTGCCTGTTTTTTAACCCTGCCACCTTCAGAATTTGAAAGAGAGTATTCCAGTCAACATTGTCAAATCTTTCTCCAAGTCTACAAATGCTAGAAACATAGGTTTGCCTTTCCTTAATCTTTCTTCTAAGATAAGGCGTAAGGTCAGTATTGCCTCACGTGTTCCAACATTTCTAAGGAATCCAAACTGATCTTCCCCGAGGTCTGCTTCTACCAGTTTTTCCATTCGTCTATAAAGAATTCGCGTTAGTGTTTTGCAGCTGTGACTTATTAAACTGATAGTTCGGTAATTTTCACATCTGTCATCACCTGCTTTCTTTGGGATTGGAATTATTATATTCTTCTTGAAGTCTGAGGGTATTTCGCCTCTCTCATACATCTTGCTCACCAGATGGTAGAGTTTTGTCATGACTGGCTCTCCCAAAGCCGTCAGTAGTTCCAATGGAATGTTGTCTACTCCCGGGGCCTTGTTTGAACTCAGGTCTTTCAGTGCTCTGTCAAACTCTTCACGCAGTATCATATCTCCCATTTCATCTTCATCTACATCCTCTTTCATTTCCATAATATTGTCCTCAAGTACACCGCCCTTGTATAGACCCTCTATATACTCCTTCCACCTTTCTGCTTTCCCTTCTTTGCTTAGAACTGCTTCATTTACTGCATTTTGATATTTTCTCCTTTCATCAATTAAATTCAATATTTCTTCCGTTACCCAAGGATTTCTATTAGCCCTCGTCTTTTTACCTACTTGATCGTCTGCCGCCTTCACCACTTCATCCCTCAGAGCTACCCATTCTTCTTCTACTGTATTTCTTTCCCCCATTCCTGTCAATTGTTCCCGTATGCTCTCCCCGAAACACTCTACAACCTGTGGTTCTTTCAGTTTATCCAGGTCCCATCTCCTTAAATTCCCAACTTTTTGCAGTTTATTCAGTTTTAATCTACAGATTGTGGTCAGAGTCCACACCTGGAAATGTCTTACAATTTAAAGCCTGGTTCCTAAATCTCTGTCTTACTAAGTAAAATTGTTTTTGTGTGAAAACTTCTAATGAGAGGATTTATTTTAAAATACTCAGTGAGTATGATTTTTTTAGTTGACGAATGTGATTATAAGGAGAGGACTTTGTTTGAAACATGTTTATTCAGCTGGAGGAAAAGAAAAACATGA
Organism: Schistocerca nitens; assembly: GCF_023898315.1. Classification (NCBI taxonomy): domain Eukaryota; kingdom Metazoa; phylum Arthropoda; class Insecta; order Orthoptera; family Acrididae; genus Schistocerca; species Schistocerca nitens. The sequence continues at coordinate 15,954,563 of NC_064624.1, read as the reverse complement.
TTCGTTTTGTCCCACAAAACTGAGATAATTAATTTCTTCAGAGGGTTTTCCACGTTAAAAATTGACATTTGTCTAATACTTTCTCGCCCACTTTGCACATTTAAACGTGATCGTTGGGTATCATAGACGAACTATTTTGGTTTTCAAGTTACCAGAATTAGAAACTTTAGAACATGATGAAATTTGCCGAAACTGGCATCCAGTTTTTTGTTCAGTTTCCTAGCCAAATACAAAGTGTAAGAAGCTGGATGAGGTATGTAATCACAGTCCTTATTTGTTACGGTGGCAGAGCAGTTACCGTTAGTGCATGTACCAGTTTAAATATGTACCAAAAATCTCTTGGAAACAGGTTCAGACTGCTGGATTTATAACACTACCGTCTGCTACTACTGCACCATAACCTCAATGCCAGAAACAGGTTGCAACATAAAACTATTTTGTAAAAGCAATTATGGTACAAAGCAACAGAGCAGTGTTACCCTCTGAGAGGAATTTTGTTATGTTGACCGTGTTGTTCCTAACGGATGTGGCTTATCGAAAATGAAAGTCAGAATTACGTAAATATTGGAATAGTAACAAACAAGATTTTGCCTAGCTATATTGTTTAATGAATAACGAAACTGGTCGCCAGCCTAATTAGGCATGAGAATGATTAACATTCTCGTTCAAGAAAATATTTATTAGTAATTATAACAGACAAACACAACCTAGACTTGGCCACACGCGAGTGCACTGAACTCTGACACACATATGTTTTAAGATTGAAGCTAACAACTGGAGCAGCACTAGCTATTTGTAAAATTATAACATGTACAGAAAAACACTGTCACTTTCAGGACTTATACAAACTGAATGGTCTTTATACTGATAATATGCACACTAAAGAGACAAACACTTAGTACTCATGAACATATAATTTCCTACTATGCAGTTTTCCACTTTTTCTACTTCGAAACACAATGTTAATAAAATTTCAAGAACTGACTCACCTTTCAGAATTTACTGTAGGTATCAATTTGATCATTAGCTAAGCAAAACTTTAGAAGCCTCAGTTTCAAGAACTTTAATTTAACAGTTGGCTACAGTACTTTAAATAGCAGTTTTAATAGGAAAATTATATTCAGCAAGCATCATTAACTCGAACTCACTCTCTTACCACATTGACTTTAACTTTACTCTGTCCAATAGGCATTAATTAGCAAACTGGGTTTTAACGTACTTTCAGTAAGGACACTCGGTAATCACTTTAGTTCAAACGGAGAGGACCCTGAGAGGTGTTATGACGAGGAGAAAAATCAAGGTAGGTACATAAATTCAGATACACATTACCTTATATTTCAGCACAATAACACATCCATTAAGCTGATCCTTCACTGTACATCCTTATAGTATTACGTTGCAATGATTGCGCAATGTGGTGGCATCTGCATGTTGGTAGGTGGAATTATAGGCAGAATTGCTGGACTCTGTCATTTCTTGGTGGCGATGATAGATACAAATTCCAGCTATTTATTCATCCATCCGAGGCCTTGGAAAGAAGCAGGAAAAGCCTCTCTCTGAATCAGCACAACATGCACCTTTATAATGGCAGTGCACGGACTTGCAGCTCGTCTCCGACTGCTGGCTCGTCTCCGACTGACTATCAGTTCCACCTTTTCCACCTAAGCCAACCACAATTCGCGCGCTACATATTTCCGTTCCCGAGGGGAACCACACTACCTCTTACACACAAAATTACTAAGATTCCTAAGTGAGGATCAGCAGTTTACATAACAGCAAACAAACGCATTGAATAACACACAACATTTGCACATATTAACATGTCTACAAAAAATTATTTACACAAAATTACAATTATATACAGTAAGTTTTGTTCCCTCCAAATGGGACAAAGCACTTAAACGAGAGATATGCTACACAGCATACAATCAAATCATGACATCAAAGTTTTAACAAAGAAAGGAGTATACAGTTTTATGTTACCTATTCAAACAAACACATTTATAGAAGCTCAATGATGTAACATTAAATAAAATGAAGGCAAAACAAAATCAGTACAGCATTAGAGCTGTGGTGTTACAGATTGATATTCTTCTCCTCCACGACTTAGCAGCACTGGAGAACGCTTCCAGCAGATACTGAGTTTGTGTGCAAATGCGAAAGTCCATCGAAGTGCAAATCTGCTTCTCATTGCGTCATACACAACATGTAAAACCAGTTCTTGTTGAGTTAACCAGTAAAGTTCCCTCGGGAGGTTCATTCAATGTAAACTGCCAATCTTTTGCTTGCTTCAAATACCGGCATCACTGTACGGAGGCAAAAATGACAAAATACAAACGCTTATTCTACGTAAACGCCGGACATTGTGGATATACACGGATGTCATTTCTTATAAAATCCTAACAAAACATTGCACGCGTTTGGTTGAGGACGCGCCAGAAACGCAGTGCTGCCAGCCAAACTGATATTTTGTCTTCTGCACCTGTGAAAGCGGCGAACTAAAAGACTCACAGTGCAACTCAAACGATTATTCATTGGAGAATGGAATTCTGTTGCATGTAAACAGAACTGTGGACACGTTTGACCTGACCAGATGTAAACACAAAACTATCGCTTTAATATTGTGAATTTCAGAGAAATTGTGTTAACTGTACTACTACATGTGTCATAGCTATTATGCAAATTGTTTAATTGTTAAAATCAGGGCTTGCTTTCAGATATACATGAGAAAAACTTTAGCTGTCAATTCCACTCCACACAGCGCGTAATAAACTCGGCTTACTCCTTCGAATCACGTGACTTACAAGGGAAGGCAGTGCAGTAGGCTGTCAGCTGATGAGTCTGTAGTTTTGCGATGACGTACAAGGTACGTTCTTGTAAGAGAAGTATACTTTGTCATGGATGAACAAATTATTCTGGCAATATTTGCGTCGCTGACGCCAATGTAACTTTCTACGACTCGCAGAATCAGCAATGGCGCCTGCCAACAACGCTTTATAACACAAAAGGGGCTAGTCACCAGATATGTACGTCCTCATAAGAGCTCTCAGAAAAAGAGTTCACATTGAATTAACGCAGGTAATGAAATGAAATGATCGAATGGCATTGTTGGCCGGGAGGCTCCATTCGGAGCAGTTTGGCCGCCATATTGGGAGTCCTCTTTAGTTGACGACACTTCGGCGACTTGGCGAGTAAATGATGATGAAAATGGTGGACACACAACACCCAGTCCCCTGCCGAGAATCGAATCCGGGCCCCCTGCGACGTAGGCGGTAACGCCACCGCTACGCTACGCAGGCGGAGGGCGCAAGTAATAATATTCTGCTCATGGAGTAACACTGTGAGCCAAGGAGTGCCTGGCTCTCTCGCAGCCACTTAGATAATGTTCATGTACTGAAACAGAGGATGACAGACTAAAGGCCGAAACACTAAATGTCTTTCTCCAAAGCTGTTTCACAGAGGAAGACTGCACTGTAGTTACTTCTCTAGATTGTCGCACAGATGACAAAATGGTAGATATCGAAATAGACGACAGAGGGATAGAGAAACAATTAAAATCGCTCAAAAGAGGAAAGGCCGCCGGACCTGATGGGATACCAGTTCGATTTTACACAGAGTACGCGAAGGAACTTGCCCCCCTTCTTGCAGCGGTGTACCGTAGGTCTCTAGAAGAGCGTAGCGTCCCAAAGGATTGGAAAAGGGCACAGGTCATCCCCGTTTTCAAGAAGGGACGTCGAAGAGATGCACAGAGCTATAGACCTATATCTCCAACGTCGATCAGTTGTAGAATTTTGGAACACGTGTTATGTTCGAGTATAATGACTTTTCTGGAGACTAGGAATCAGCATGGGTTTCGAAAAAGACGGTCGTGTGAGACCCAGCTCGCGCTTTTCGTCCACGAGACTCAGAGGGCCATAGACACGGGTTCACAGGTAGATGCCGTGTTTCTTGACTTCCGCAAGGCGTTCGATACAGTTCCCCACAGTCGTTTAATGAACAAAGTAAGAGCATATGGACTATCAGACCAATTGTGTGATTGGATTGAAGAGTTCCTAGATAACAGAACGCAGCATGTCATTCTCAATGGAGAGAAATCTTCCGAAGTGATTTCAGGTGTGCCGCAGCCGAGTGTCGTAGGACCGTTGCTATTCACAATATACATAAATGACCTTGTGGATGACATCGGAAGTTCACTGAGGCTTTTTGCGGATGATGCTGTGGTATATCAAGAGGTTGTAACAATGGAAAATTGTACTGAAATGCAGGAGGATCTGCAGCGAATTGACGCATGGTGCAGGGAATGGCAACTGAATCTTAATGTAGACAAGTGTAATGTGCTGCGAATACACAGAAAGATAGATCCCTTATCATTTAGCTACAAAATAGCAGGTCAGCAACTGCAAGCAGTTAATTCCATAAATTATCTGGGAGTACGCATTAGGAGTGATTTAAAATGGAATGATCATATAAAGTTGATCGTCGGTAAAGCAGATGCCAGACATATTCATTGGAAGAATCCTAAGGAAATGCAATCCGAAAACAAAGGAAATAGGTTACAGTACACTTGTTCGCCCACTGCTTGAATACTGCTCAGCAGTGTGGGATCCGTACCAGATAGGGTTGATACAAGACATAGAGAAGATCCAACGGAGAGCAGCGCGCTTCGTTACAGGATCATTTAGTAATCGCGAAAGCGTTATGGAGATGATAGATAAACTCCAGTGAAAGACTCTGCAGGAGAGACGCTCAGTAGCTCGCTACGGGCTTTTGTTAAAGTTTCGAGAACATACCTTCACTGAAGAGTCAAGCAGTATATTGCTCCCTCCTACGTATATCTCGCGAAGAGACCGTGAGGATAAAATCAGAGAGATTAGAGCCCACACAGAAGCATACCGACAATCCTTCTTTCCACGAACAATACGAGACTGGAATAGAAGGGAGAACCGATAGAGGTACTCAGGGTACCCTCCGCCACACACCGTCAGGTGGCTTGCGGAGTATGGATGTAGATGTAGATGTATGTCTTGAGTCATATTTCTCATGGGTATTAACTGTTACAGTCGCTATTTGCTCAGCGCAACTAAGTAAGTCCTTATTTACAAGATAAATAATTTATGATCACAATACTTGATTCGCAAGACAATAAAATTTACAATGACGATAACCGGTATACTACAGTATCCATTGCTTTATGCTATGCTATGGTGGTGGTGCTTAGCTCTTTTCGATAGTTATTTCTGATTAAAGGTCTTTTGCGGAGTCTGCATATCATATGTCTAATGGCTGCGAGTTCTCGAGAATGTAGGTAGTCACATTTCTTGTGTATTGCTGTTTCTTTTCAAAACATCATTGCAACTGTGATAGTTTTAGATTTTTGATTTTTTAAGTTCAAGATTGTGTATAGTTTCTTTAAAGAGAACTAAATGTTTTGAAGTATCTTTATCTGTTTGTTTAGTCTGTGCACTGTCACAGTATCAGGCATGCTACTGATGTTTCTGCACGAGCAATTTTCCTACACTTGCACATGGTGGGGAGCACATGATGTGCTCCATCTGTATTGTGCCAGTGATGAGACCAGCACGTCTTGGCTTACACTATGTGCACCCGAATTTAAAGTGAAGTGAGCATAACCGGCCAGTGTGGCCGATTGGTTGTAGGCGCTTCAGTCTGCAACCACGTGACCGCTGTGGTCCCAGGTTCGAATCCTGCCTCGGGCATGGATGTTTGTGATGTCCTTAGGTTGGTTAGGTTTAAGTAGTCCTAAGTTGTAGGGGACTGATGACCTCAGATGTTAAGTCCCGTATTTTTCAGAGCCATTTGAACCATTTGAAGCGAGCATACCTCTGATTATAATGCTTGTACTGACATTTCGCTGAAGCCGGCACACGTAAGGTACACTACGTGATCAAAAGTATCCGGACACACGACTGAAAATGACTTCCAAGTTTGTGAAGCCCTCCATCAGTAATGCTGGAATTCAGGTGTAGGTCCGTCCTTAGCCTAAGTGACAGCTTCCACCCCAGCAGGCATACGTTCGATCAGGTGCTGGAAGGTTTCTTTGGGAATGGCAGCCCATTCTTGATGGAGTGCTGCACTGAGGAGAGGTATCGATGTCGGTTGGTGAGGCCTGGCACGAAGTCGGCGTTCCAAAACATCCTAAAGGTCTTATATAGGATTCAGGTCAGGACTCTGTGCAGATCAGTCGATTACGGGGATCTTATTGTTGTGTAACCACTCCGCAACAGGCCGTGCATTATGAACAGGTGCTCGATCGTGTTGAAAGATGCAATCGCCATCCCCGAATTGCTCTTCGACAGTGGGAAGCAAGAAGGTGCTTAAAACATCATTGTAGGTCTGTGCTGTGGTAGTGCCACGCAAAACAACAAGAGGTGCAAGCCCCATCCATGAAAAACAAGACCACACTGTAACACCATTGTCTCCGAATTTTACTGTTGTCACTACACACGCTGGCAGATGACGTTCACCGGGCATTCGCCATACCCGCACCCTAGCAACGGATCGCCACATTGTGTACCGTGATTCGTGACTCCATACAACGTTTTTCCACTGTTCAATCGTCCAATGTTTGCGCTCCTTACACCAAGCGAGGCGTCGTTTGGCATTTACCGGCGTGAAGTGTGGCTTGTGAGCAGCCACTCGACCATAAAATCCAAGTTATTTCACCTCTGGCCAAACTTTCATAGTACATCTACATCTACATCCATACTCCGCAAGCCACCTGACGGTGTGTGGCGGAGGGTACCTTCAGTACCTCTATCGGTTCTCCCTTCTATTCCAGTCTCGTATTGTTCGTGGAAAGAAGGATTGTCGGTATGCCTCTGTGTGGGCTCTAATCTCTCTGATTTTATCCTCATGGTCTCTTCGCGAGATATACGTAGGAGGGAGCAATATACTGCTTGACTCTTCGGTGAAGGTATGTTCTCGAAACTTTGACAAAAGCCCGTACCGAGCTACTGAGCGTCTCTCCTGCAGAGTCTTCCACTGGAGTTTATCTATCATCTCCGTAACGCTTTCGCGATTACTAAATGATCCTGTAACGAAGCGCGCTGCTCTCCGTTGGATCTTCTCTATGTCTTGTATCAACCCTATCTGGTACGGATCCCACACTGCTGAGCAGTATTCAAGCAGTGGGCGAACAAGCGTACTGTAACCTACTTCCTTTGTTTTCGGATTGCATTTCCTTAGGATTCTTCCAATGAATCTCAGTCTGGCATCTGCTTTACCGACGATCAACATTATATGATCATTCCCTTTTAAATCACTCCTAATGCGTACTCCCAGATAATTTATGGTATTAACTGCTTCCAGTTGCTGACCTGCTATTTTGTAGCTAAATGATAAAGGATCTATCTTTCTGTGTATTCGCAGCACATTACACTTGTCTACATTGAGATTCAGTTGCCATTCCCTGCACCATGCGTCAATTCGCTGCAGATCCTCCTGCATTTCAGTACAATTTTCCATTGTTACAACCTCTCGATACACCACAGCATCATCCGCAAAAAGCCTCAGTGAACTTCCGATGTCATCCACCAGGTCATTTATGTATATTGTGAATAGCAACGGGCCTATGACACTCCCCTGCGGCACACCTGAAATCACTCTTACTTCGGAAGACTTCTCTCCATTGAGAATAACATGCTGCGTCCTGTTATCTAGGAACTCCTCAATCCAATCACACAGGTCTGATAGTCCATATGCTCTTACTTTGTTCATTAAACGACTGTGGGGAACTATCGAACGCCTTGCGGAAATCAAGAAACACGGTATCTACCTGTGAACCCGTGTCTATGGCCCTCTGAGTCTCGTGGACGAATAGCGCGAGCTGGGTTTCACATGATCGTCTTTTTCGAAACCCATGCTGATTCCTACAGAGTAGATTTCTAGTCTCCAGAAAAGTCATTATACTCGAACATAATACGTGTTCCAAAATTCTACAACTGATCGACGTTAGAGATATAGGTCTATAGTTCTGCACATCTGTTCGACGTCCCTTCTTGAAAACGGGGATGACCTGTGCTCTTTTCCAATCCTTTGGAACGCTACGCTCTTCTAGAGACCTACGGTACACCGCTGCAAGAAGGGGGGCAAGTTCCTTCGCGTACTCTGAACTGGTATCCCATCAGGTCCAGAGGCCTTTCCTCTTTTGAGCGATTTTAATTGTTTCTCTATCCCTCTGTCGTCTATTTCGATATCTACCATTTTGTCATCTGTGCGACAATCTAGAGGAGGAACTACAGTGCAGTCTTCCTCTGTGAAACAGCTTTGGAAAAAGACATTTAGTATTTCGGCCTTTAGTCTGTCATCCTCTGTTTCAGTACCATTTTGGTCACAGTGTGTCTGGACATTTTGTTTTGATCCACCTACCGCTTTGACATAAGACCAAAATTTCTTAGGATTTTCTGCCAAGTCAGTACATAGAACTGTACTTTCGAATTCATTGAACGCCTCTCGCATAGCCCTCCTCACACTACATTTCGCTTCGCTTAATTTTTGTTTGTCTGCAAGGTTTTGGCTATGTTTATGTTTGCTGTGAAGTTCCCTTTGCTTCCGCAGCAGTTTTCTAACTCGGTTGTTGTACCACGGTGGCTCTTTTCCATCTCTTACGATCTTGCTTGGCACATACTCATCTAACGCATAATGTACGACGGTTTTGAACTTTGTCCACTGATCCTCAACACTATCTGTACTTGAGACAAAACTTTTGTGTTGAGCCAACAGGTACTCTGAAATCTGCTTTTTGTCACTTTTTCTAAACAGAAAAATCTTCCTACCCTTTTTAATGTTCCTATTTACGGCTGAAATCATCGATGCCGTAACCGCTTTATGATCGCTGATTCCCTGTTCTGCGTTAACTGTTTCAAATAGTTCGGGTCTGTTTGTCACCAGAAGGTCGAATATGTTATCGCCACGAGTCGGTTCTCTGTTTAACTGCTCAAGGTAGTTTTCAGACAAAGCACTTAAAAAAATTTCACTGAATTCTTTGTCCCTGCCACCCGTTATAAACGTTTGAGTCTCCCAGTCTATATCCGGCAAATTAAAATCTCCACCCAGAACTATAACGTGGTGGGGAAATCTACTCGAAATATTTTCCAAATTATCCTTCAGGTGCTCAGCCACAACAGCTGCTGAGCCAGGGGGCCTATAGAGACATCCAATTACCATGTCTGAGCCTGCTTTAACCGTGACCTTCACCCAAATCATTTCACATTTCGGATCTCCGTCAATTTCCTTCGATACTATTGCACTTCTTATCGCTATAAACACGCCTCCCCCTTCACTGTTCAGCCTGTCTCTGCGGTATACATTCCAATCCGAGTTTAGGATTTCATTACTGTTTACGTCTGGTTTCAGCCAACTTTCTGTCCCTAGTACTATATGGGCGTTGTGACCGTTTATTAATGAGAGTAGTTCTGGGACCTTTCTATAGACGCTCCTGCAGTTTACTATTAGCAAATTAATATTGTTATTCCCTGTTGCATTTTGCCTACTCCTACCTTGTCGAGTCTCAGGAGGCGTCTTGTCGGGCCTAGGGAGGGGATTCTCTAACCTAAAAAACCCCCATGTGCACTCCACACGTACTCCGCTACCCTTGCAGCCGCTTCCGGCGTGTAGTGCACGCCTGACCTATTCAGGGGGACCCTACATTTCTCCACCCGATAGCGGAGGTCGAGAAATTTGCACCCCAGATCTCCGCAGAATCGTCTGAGCCTCTGGTTTAAGCCTTCCACTCGGCTCCAAACCAGAGGACCGCGATCGGTTCTGGGAACGATACTACAAATAGTTAGCTCTGATTCCACCCCGCTAGCGAGGCTTTCCGCCTTCACCAACTCCGCCAACCGCCTGTACGAACTGAGGATGACCTCTGAACCCAGACGGCAGGAGTCATTGGTGCCGACATGAGCAACAATTTGCAGTCGGGTGCACCCAGTGCTCTCTATCGCCGCCGGTAGGGCCTCCTCCACATCTCGGATGAGACCCCCCGGCAAGCAGACAGAGTGAACACTGGCCTTCTTTCCCGACCTTCCCGCTATTTCCCTAAGGGGCTCCATCACCCGCCTAACGTTGGAGCTCCCAATAACTAATAAACCCCTCCCCCCGTGTGCCTGCTCGGACCTTGCTGAAGGAGCGGCCACATGTCCACTCACAGGCTGAGCGGGCGATGCCACACGGCCAGCCTCCACATTGACCCTCCGCCTCGTGCGCCGCGAACCTGCAGTGGACCCTGATGCAGTTTGGAATTCCTGTGTGATTATCCGGATAGACGTCTGCCTATTACACATTACGACATTCTACGACTGTCAGCGGTCTCTGTCAGTCAACAGACGAGGTCGGCCTGTACGCTTTTGTGCTGTACGTGTCCCTTCACGTTTCCACTTCACTATCACATTGGAAACAGTGAACCTAGGGATGTTTAGGAGTGTGGAAATCTCGCGCACAGACGTGTCACACAAGTGACACCTGAACACCTAACCACATTCGAAGTCCGTGAGTCCGTAGAGCGCCCCATTCTGCTCTCTTACAATGCCTAGTGACTACTGAGGTCGCCGATATGGAGTACCCGGCAGTAGGTGGCAGCACAATGCACCTAATATGAAAAACGTACGTTTTTGGGGGTGACCTGTTACTTTTGATCACATCCTGTATATTCCGCTCGCTGATACCCTTAAGGGGCTACTGCACTTCAACTTACATTGCATGCACTAATATTTACCTGATGGTAGCGCAAATACATAATCCTATCATTGTTTGCACAATACAGGGCGAGTCAAAAGTACTTGGACACCTCCATAAGTTGGAAGATTGAAGGGAAGATTTAAATGTGATGATGTTAACATAGGTTTGACGTGGGGCCGCAATGTTTGGAGTGAATGTCATTCATGGCCGCCATCTTGAAATTCGCCATTTTGGATTCAAGTCTATATTTTTTTTTAAATGGGAAGGGGGGTGTGTGACACTTCAAATAACACTCGTTTCAGCTCTGGAATTTAGTGGTGTAATTTGTTTTTGTCTACCTTGAACAGTTTAGAGGTTATTAATGTTGAAAGTTGGGAAAGTACCTTCATACCGAATGCTACAACACATGGTCGACGTGTTGTCCATCCCGTGCAATGCACAACTGTAATCGCCGCAACCACATTAATAATTCCTAAACTGTACAAGATAGGCAAAAACAAATTACACCACTCAATTCCAGAGCTCAAGCGAGTGTTACTTGATGTGTCATACACCCCTCTTACTCACTTAAAAAAATGACTTGAATCCAAAATGGCGGATTTCAAGATGGCGGCCATGTATGACATTCACTCCAAAAGTTGCGGCCCCACGTCAAACCAATGTTCCCATCATCACATTTCAATTTTCCCTTTAATCTTCCAACTTATGAATGTGTCCAAGGGTTGGGTTGGGTTGGGTTGTTTTGGGGGAAGGAGACCAGACAGCGAGGTCATTGGTCTCATCGGGTTAGGGAAGGACAGGGAAGGAAGTCGGCCGTGCCCTTTCAGAGAAACCATCCCGGCAATTGCCTGGAGCGATTTAGGCAAATCACGGAAAACCTAGATCAGGATGGCCGCACGCAGATCGAACCGTCGTCCTCCTGAATGCGAAAGGTGTCCAAAGACTTTTGACTCGCCCTGTATTATGAAAACGGAAGTTGGCACTCACCATATAGTGGAGATGCTGAGTTGCAGATAGGCATGCCAAAAAGTGTCACAAATAAAGCTGTCGTGAAAACTAGATGACACACGAGCATGCACACACACACTCGTGCAAACACAACTTTCACATCTGGCTGCAGTCTCGGGTAACTGAAGCCAAACTGTGAGCAGCAGTACCAGAACATGATTGAAGTGGCGACTGAGTGTGGGTGACGAGGTGGCTGGGTCTGGGAGGGGGGGACAGTAGGGTAGTGACGATTGAGTGGGGGGTGATGAGGTGGCTGGATCATGGAGGGGGGGATAGTAGGGTAGTGATGACTGAGTGGGGGGTGTGGAGGTAGCTGGGAGGGGGGGATAGCAGGGTAGTGACAACTGAGTGGGGGTGAGGTGGCTGGGCCAGGGAGGGGGGGGGGTATAATAGGGTAGTGACGATGAGTTGGGGGCGAGGAGGTGGCTGGGTCAGGGAGGGGGGGGATAGTAGGATAGTGACGACTGAGTGCTGAGATTGTCACCCAGGTCATTGATATAGATCAGGAACAGCAGAGGTCCCAGGACGCTTCCCTGGGGAACACCTGATACCACTTCAGTTTCACTCGATGATTTGCCGTCTATTGCTACGAACTGCGACCTTCCTGACAGGAAATCACGAACCCAGTCGCACAACTGTCCAGTCGCGGGCCGGATGCGAGGGATGTCCGGCCAGCTAACGTGAGCAGGTTTCGGCCCGCGGGCCGTAGTTTGGAGACCCCTGCTGTACAGCATCACTGAGAAAATTCCACCGCTGATATGCTGCGTATTTTTCAGGCTCGACCTGAATGGCGGATACGAAGCGTGAGGAAGGCAGCTTTGCAAGTGACATGCTGGCGCTGATGGAGTCCGGGGATGGCGCTGACGTGACGCTGGTGGTCGGCGACTCGGAGTTGGCGGCCCACAGTCTGATTCTGGCAGCGAGGAGCCCAGTCTTTGCCGCGATGTTGCGGAGTGACATGCGCGAAGCCCTCAGCCGGCGCGTGGAGATAACCGACATGCAGGAAGCTGTGGTGCGCCAGATGGTGCTGTTCATGTACACGGAGACAGTGCCACAGCTGGGGAGCATGGCGGCCGAGCTGTTGGAGGCCGCCGAGAAGTACAACCTGCCGCTGCTGAGGAAGAGGTGCGAGGAGCAGCTGGCGCGGGACATCACCGTGGACAACGCCGCCGCCACCGCCGCCCTCGCCGTTCTCCACCGCTGTCCGGGATTGAAGACCACCGCTGTGAAGTTTGTGGCCAGCCGCCCTGCGGTGATGGCCACCACTGGCTGGACGCAGCTGCTGAGGGGGAACGCAGACGTCGCAGCGGAGATCTGCGGCCAGTTGGCGGAGCTTCTGCCGCCAGCTCCACTGGGAATCAGGTTGGGATAACGTGTGTGTGTGTTTGTGTTTGAAAGCTCCGCATACTACAATGAATTGGTCTCAGTACAACGCCAAACAGGTCTTCAGAAACTGTGATTGCATGCTTCATGTAGAAAGGTCCCAATCTACAGGGTGGTTGGGTTGGGTTGGGTTGTTTGGGGGAACAGGCCAAACAGCGAGGTCATCGGTCTCATCGGATTAGGGAAGGATGGGGAAGTAAGTCGGCCGTACCCGTTCAAAGGAACCATCCCGGCATTTGCCTGGAGAGATTTAAGGGAAATCACGGCAAACCTAAATCAGGATGTCCGGACGCGGGATTGAACCGTCGTCCTCCTACAGGGTGGCGCACGAAATGTGTTATCAATTGTTTCTTTCACAATTTACGACACACATTAGATATCCCGCTGGGATCTCTACAGCAGTACCAGCAGAGCTTGGAAAAAGAAATGAGTTCCTTGTTTATACAGGGTGTTGCAAAAAGGTACAGCCAAACTTTCAGGAAACATTCCTCACACACAAATAAAGAAAAGATGTTATGTGGACATGTGTCCGGAAACGCTTAAGTTCCATGTTAGAGCTCATTTTAGTTTGGTCAGTATGTACTGTACTTCCTCGATTCACCGCCAGTTGGCCCAGTTGAAGGAAGGTAATGTTGACTTTAGTGCTTGTGTTGACATGCGACTCATTCCTCTACAGTACTAGCATCAAGCAGATCAGTACGTAGCATCAACAAGTTACTGTTCATCACGAACGTGGTTTTGCAGTCAGTGCAATGTTTACAAATGCGGAGTTGGCAGATGCCCATTTGATGTATGGATTAGCACGGGGCAATAGCCGTGGCGCGGTACGTTTGCATCGAGACAGATTTCCAGAACGAAGGTGTGCCGTCAGGAAGACGTTCGAAGCAAGTGATCGGCGTCTTAGGGAGCACGGAACATACCAGCCTGTGACTCGCGACTGGGGAAGACCTAGAACGACGAGGACACCTGCAATGGAAGAGGCAATTCTTCGTGCAGTTGACGATAACCCTAATGTCACCGTCAGAGAAGTTGCTGCTGTACAAGGTAACGTTGACCACGTCACTGTACGGAGAGTGCTACGGGAGAACCAGTTGTTTCCGTACCATGTACAGCGTGTGCAGTCACTATCAGCAGCTGATTGGCCTCTACGGGTACACTTCTGCGAATGGTTCGTCCAACAATGTGTGAATTCTCATTTCAGTGCAAATGTTCTCTTTACGGATGAGGCTTCATTCCAACGTGATCAAATTGTAAATTTTCACAATCGACATGTGTTGGCTGACGAGAATCCGCACGCAATTGTGCAATCACGTCATCAACACAGATTTTCTGTGAACGTTTGGGCAGGCATTGTTGGTGATGTCTCGATTGGGCCCCATGTTCTTCCACCTACGCTCAATGGAGCACGTTATCACGATTTCATACGGGATACTCTACCTGTGCTGCTAGAACATGTGCCTTTACAAGTACGACACAACATGTGGTTCATGCACGATGGAGCTCCTGCACATTTCAATCGAAGTGTTCGTACGCTTCTCAACAACAGATTCGGTGACCGATGGATTGGTAGAGGCGGACCAATTCCGTGGCCTCCACGCTCTCCTGACCTCAACCCTCTCGACTTTCATTTATGGGGGCATTTGAAAGCTCTTGTCTACGCAACCGCGGTACCAAATGTAGAGACTCTTCGTGCTCGTATTGTGGACGGCTGTGATACAATACGCCATTCTCCAGGGCTGCATCAGCGCATCAGGGATTCCGTGCGATGGAGGGTGGATGCACGTATCCTCACTAACGGAGGACATTTTGAACATTTCCTGTAACAAAGTGTTTGAAGTCACGCTGGTACGTTCTATTGCCGTGTGTTTCCATTCCATGATTAATGTGATTTGAAGAGAAGTATTAAAATGAGCTCGAACATGGAAAGTAAGTGTATCTGGACACATGTCCACATATTTTCTTTCTTTGTGTGTGAGGAATGTTTACTGAAAGTTTGGCCGTACCTTTTTGTAAAACCCTGTATAAATGATATGCCCTCTAGTATTATGGGTAACTCTAAAATATTTCTGTTTGCTGATGACACTAGCTTGGTAGTAATGGATGTTGTGTGCAACACTGACTCGGTTTCAAATAGTGCAGTACATGACCTCAGTTCATGGCTTGTAGAAAATAAACTAACGTTAGATCACAGTAAGACTCAGTTTTTAACAGTTTCTGACACACAACTCAACAAAACTTAACGTTTTAAACTCACAGAGCGGGCATATGATTAGTGAAACTGAACAGTTCAAATTTCTAGGTCTTCAGATAGATAGTAAGCTGTCGTGGAAAGTCCACGTTCAGGATCATGTTCAAAAACTTAATACTGCCATTTTTACTATTCGAACGGTATCAAAAGTGAGTGATAGTTCGACACGTAAATTAGTCTACTTTGCTTATTTTCATTCACTTATGTCGTATGGTATTATGTTTTGGGGTAACTGTTCCCATTCTAGAAGGATATTTTTGGCTCAGAAACGGGCGGTTCGGGCAATAAGTGGTGTGAGTTCACGAACCTCTTGTCGACCTCTGTTCACGAGTCTGGGTATTTTGACACTGGCCTCTCAATATGTATATTCCTCATTGTCATTTCTTGTTACCAATATTAGTTTATTCCCAAAAATAAGCAGCTTTCATTCGGTTAATACTCTGCAGAAATCAAACCTCCATCGGGATCGGACCTCCCTAACTCTTGTGCAAAAAGGTATGCAGTATACTGCTGCATCCGTTTTCAATAAGCTGCCACTCGAATTCAAAAATCTTAGCAGTAATCCACGCGCTTTCAAATCGAAACTGAAGAGTTTCCTCATGGGTCACTCCTTCTATTCTGTCGAGGAGTTCCTTGAAAAATTAAGCTGATTCTTTTGTATTGCTGATAGCGTTTACTTAAACGCATGGAAAGACTTTTTGTCAGGTTCATGAACATTTATTTTTATGTGTTATTACTTTTATGTTGTAAGTTCATGTACTGACACGTTCCATGACCTTGAAAATTTGGTCCTACGGAACGTGACGTGTAAATAATTAAAAAAAATGACGTGTAATTCACGATACTGCCGCTAGGAGACTAGTAAGCAGCAATGGCTGACAATGGAAGACTTAAGACACAGCAACGATCGGCAATTGTGTTACTTTTTCGTAAAATGAAAAGCCCTGTTGTGACTCAGAGGCGTTTTCGACAACAGTTTAACACACGATGGGTCCCTTGCAAGAAGACGATCCACAGTTTGTACGATAAATTTGTACAGGATGGAACAGTATTGGAAGCGAAGAGACCTCGGCCTAAGCCGGTTTGTTCGCCGGACAATATTGAAGTGGTACGAGTTGCTGAACAGACAAGTCCCGGGAAATCGTGTAGAAAGGCAGCAGTGGGAATATCCAGACGCTCCGTTCAACGCATCCTTAAAAGTGACCTCCGTATGTACCCGTACAAGATGACCTGTGCACAGAAGCTCACTGAAGAACACGAGCAGCAGAGACTACTGTTTGCTCAGTGGGCGGAGGATAGGGAAGAAACTCTCAACAACGTTTGGTTTTCAGACGAGGCGCATTTTCATTTAGGCGGTGTGGTTAAAAAACAAAATGTACGATTTTGGGGCACTGAAAACCCACAAGTGCTTCATGAACGACAGCATTATGCTCCGAGGATTACAGTGTGGGCAGCAATTTCCAGTCACGGACCCTTTTTCTTTGAAGAAACTGTGAACAGCGAGCGTTATTTGAGCATGTTCCGCAATAGCTCCATTCCACAGCTTCTTGCTACTGCCTTGCCCTTCAACACGCTGTGGTTCGTGCAAGATGGAGCAAGGCCACATACTGCAAACTCTGTGTTGGAGTTTTTACACGAGCACTTCGACGTGCGGATCATCCACTCAGGTTTCCAGGTCGTTTCAGTGACGGAAAAAATTGGCCCCCCAATACCCCAGACCTCAATGAAATGCTTCAAATGGCTCTGAGCACTATGGGACTCAACTTCTGAGGTCATTAGTCCCCTAGAACTTAGAATTAGTTAAACTTAACTAACCTAACGACATCACACACATCCATGCCCGAGGCAGGATTCGAACCTGCGACCGTAACGGTCTCGCGGTTCCAGACTGTAGCGCCTAGAACCGCACGGCCACTTCCGCCGGCAGACCTCAATCGATGTGAGTTTTTTCTTTGGGGGTACCTAAAGGAAAAAAATTTCCCGAAACGTCCACATGATTTAATAGAGCTCAGAAGACTTATTCTTCAAGCTTGCAGTGAAATTACGGAAGACATGTGCCGTAGGGTAATCACTAACTTCAGTGTTCGTTTGAAGCAAGTTAGGAAACGAAATGGTGGACATATTCAGCATGTGCTGAGTTTGAACAAATCTCCATGGACGGCTCTTCACTGTAGTATATGTTCCTTTCAGATTGTATTGACAATAAAGTTTGTATTCAAAAACCAAATGGTAACACATTTCGTGCGCCACCCTGTATGTGGCAATGTGGAACTGACTAGTGTACAACCTCGTCAATTAATTTTGCTCACCTGACTAGCCATCAGGAACAGCTACTGTACACCCTTATGTGAGGGGTAGTCACTGAGCTCTAATAATCGCCTCTAAAGAGAAAAATTATGTAATTAATTTTTTGGTTGTTTGCACGTGTGCGCGCGCACTCCCCTGACTTAAGCCCTCGCGAGTTCAGATCGATTTCTAAACTGAAGGAAACACTTCACAGCATCCGCTTCAGAACTGCTACAAATTCGTCCGGAAATAGACCGCGCCGCTCGAACTGTCAACACAACTGGCACTGCTAAGAGTATCCTACGACTTCCACATAGCTGGCAACGGGTTATACACAATGCTGGTGACTACTTTGAAGGTCGATAAAACCTTGAAAACGTATCAGTTTTGTGCGAGGTGCAAATAAATAGTTGCCACTATTAAAAGTTCCAACCCTCGTACATTAACTCGCATTCTGATTCTCCACGAACCTTTCCTTCCAGTACCAGTCAGCCATCGAGCTGTCAGTTGTCACCAAGCCCATCATTTTAGTTCATCATCTGGGGCTGTCCTTCATTGACAAAAATGGGAGTCATCTGTGCATGACCTCTGAACATCATAACCGCTTGAAGTGGTGATGGGTCAACCGAATGGTTTTAAAAAGGGATTGGCCAGTCAGTTGTTCTTCGTACAGAAGGTTTTCCATTTGAATGAAGCAACCAAATAAAACTTATCTCTGTGCCCACATCAGCTATAGGAATGCTTGTCACCCATTTCTGGGTTTGAGTGGTTTCATTTAATGTCAAACAATCAATTGACACAAGCGTTTGAGTAGACACATTCACGTAACAGGTTTGAGTATTTTCACTTGTGTAGTTCTTTAGCCTTTTTGGTTGTTCATGAGCTATTACTGGCTGCCAACTTTCTTAGACACAAATAACGTATCTTCTTTGGTTGCCCTTTTCTTGGAATAACGTATCCTATTTCAAAGAGAAAATAAAAAATATATATTTCTAAAAACGAAGTATTATCCAAATTTATATATTTATTTAATTTTTCTTACTTCTGGTATTAAATATCAATACTTGGTAGGTTTTAAAAGTTTAATACCTGGGGCTACATTTTAAATTAATGTTTAAACAAATGAAACATTTTTTATCTATAGTAATTGAATTTCTGCCGCCCCCCTCCCTCCCTCCCTCCCTCCCTCTCTCTCTCTCTCTCTCTCTCTCTCTCTCTCTCTCTCTCTCTCTCTCTCTCTCTCTCTCTCTCTACTGATTTTCACCCGTCACAGATAATTCTCTTTCGGTAAATTCTGGGATGACATAATTTGTTTAATTGCGCTTTTCAAGCTTAGTCACTTGCTGGAAGCACTTTTTCGCAAGAAATATTTGTCGTTATTTGTTAATTTTCTTTGAAGTTCTTTAATTGATACAGTTTTAGGATATGAATCACGTTTGCAGTACTGTATACCATACTGAATTTATTTTGAGGATTCTTTATTATCCAATCATATGCTTTCTTCTGTTCACATGCTACTGAGCAATACAGCATTCTGATCCAGTCGCAAAGTTCACGATTAAGTAAACGCTTATTTCTAAACATCGACAAAAAACTGAACAAATTGCTACTTATTTCCCCCCATTAAAAAGTAAATATAAAAAAGACAATAGCAGTGACAGGAGTTAAAGCAGATTACAGCCGATTACAATAGTTTAACAGTGCCAAAACGAGCGAAACTTTCTGCTCAAAGTGAATGTGGCAAGGGTCAGGTGATTCCAGTTGTCTCTTCCAGTCAATAGTACCTCTTCATGGCTGTGAAATGTTATACCTGCTACTTTTCAGGGAGTGTAAAATGCAGGCATGTTGTGTGCCTGGGTATAATATAACTTTCAGCACATTATATTTGTCTTCCATATGTATATAGCTAAATAATTTCGTGCTAGATACAAATGAATTTTAATAAATGGACATTATCACACCTTTTCAACAAACAGAATGCCATCGGTCACGAAAATATGGCGATATTCTTTCCTTCTTCCAGTATCCCAAATGCAACTTTCATGCTCAAATTTCTACTGCCAGGAATACATCAGCTTAATTAGTTATGTGTTAACTGCAGCTGGAGGAACTTAATCCGTAGCACTATATTAATCAGTTGTAAATCATGACAAGACCGGTTTCTCCCACAACAATGAATAGATAGTTTAGTGAACTAAAATACTAAAGTGTGGTTGTTTGAGTTGAAACGAACGAATCAGTCTATATTTGGTAGCTCGCATAAACTGGTTTCACGTAAAATAATGAATGAATAAGTGAACCAATACGTAAAACAACTAAATGAGTCGATTGTCTTCCAGCAACCAACTGAATCGACAGTCTTCATTCGGTTGTTCCTATCACTAGTTTCTAGCTGCATCAAACGAGTCTACAGTCCGAAGACGACGACGATAACAAGTGTATGTCACAACTGTAAACATGATTTGAAATCACTGGACTGAAGAAATAGAATTTTTTCGCTAGTCATGCCATGCAAGTACTTACACTGGAATCTTGGGGGGGGGGGGGGGGGGGGGACACGATTTTATAAAACATATTTCTGCCGAAGTTGATAGAAGACACAGCTGTAGTTCACAATGTTACGAAATACGTTACATACACTCGAAAACATTTGAAAATTCTGTAAAATATATTTTTTACCGGGTAAATATGAAATAAAATTAGGGAGTAATTGTTTCTGAATGAGGATACCCGTGCTACAAATTTGCAGGAAGCGTAAGTTAGAATTGGCGATATGGTACAAATTCTTCACCGATTAACAATTGTTCAAAAACTCGCGATATCACAGTATGCACAAAGCTGGACACAATCAGTGAAGGATTATGGGAAAACTAGAAGAACCATAAAATACTGTAAGGCAGAATTTCAAATTGAACTTATCTGACGCATGCAGTCTCACTAAAAGTGAAATTCGGTTATCTGCTAGTGTGTGTATATAAATGTGGGAAATACAGACTTTTTACTCACAAAGAGAGGCCACGATATTGCGATCACAGCTTTACTTCAACATTGTACACCTTTAGTATGTCTGTAAAACATGTATCTGTGTGTAGGACTGACACTAACGTGCTAAAAATGATCGCTGTAGCGTCGGTATATCACGGACAAAAACGAGAATCATAGGAAAACAACAAGGCACGTTTTATGTGGGGTAAGGGGTTAGTGTTGGAGCCTCATATGACAAATGTGTATGAAGTGAGTGTTGACTTAATTTGTAGTCTAGATTTTTTGTCACTGGTCACATTATTTAATTTTTGACATTTGAGAGATAATAATTTTTAAAAAAACCACGTGTATTTGCATGAAGTTTTAGTGAATTTCATGTTATTTGACTACTTACTATTTTAATGAAATTAAGTTATTATTTATAACTATCCACAAGTAAACGAAGAAATGCATAGAATTCTGCTGAAAATATATGCCTATCGTGATTTTCAAAATCCCTTATACACGCAATGTGGTAAGGTACCCGGGACTACTCTGCACTTTTTTGATGCTTCGAGCTGCAGACACACAGCCAGACTCCATTTGGCAGTTAACCTGCGTAGTGGTGAGACGTTGCTTTTGCAGCGAGAACAATTAGTGTAGGTGCAAATCTTTTGAATATCGCAGAATTTACAGTCGTACTACAAAAGTGAAGCTCGAGTCGGACTCGAACCATCGAACCTAATACACGTTCGTGTTACCCCAGATCACGTAAGAAACAGATTGACCGTCCTTAGGGCGAAAGAGGCAACCGTCTGTCAACAGACGTCGCAGGCGACGCTCCAATGCTAACTGACCTGTCCATGTCACGGAATTGGCAACGCTGTATCTTCGGTGACGTGAATGACGCTGATCTGCGTTCGGCTAGAGCTCTGCGCGCGAAATGCATTCGTCACACTGCTGACTGTAGACCATGATCGGCTGTGGTTTTTCCCGAGTTTTCAATCTAAGAATGTAGACTAGCTCCTGTAATTCTACAAACCAAGTTTATTTCGCTCCCTGCCCACCCACAAACTCCTCTTCCTCCACACCCTCCGTCAGCACCGCGTGGATGCCTTCGTCCTAAATGAAACCTTCCTTCAACCCCGTATCTCCGTCTCCACGGCTCCTTACACCCTACACCGCACCGATAACCCGTACCCTTTGGTGCGTGGCGGAGTTGCTATAGGCCACCTCAAGCACCTCCCTGTCCAGCCCCAACCTCTCCTTATCAATCCTGCCGAGCATCTCACCCTCAGCCTCTTGTTCCCCACCCTTACCATCACCTGTGCCACCATTTATGTCAGCCCTCGCACCCCCATCCCGTACCGTTTCCTGGCCCACATTGACCGCACCTTCTCCACCTACGTGATTGCCGCCGACCTCAATATCCACAGCCGTGATCCTGCCAACCTCCAGAGGTGGCATCAGTTTCTCACCACTCTCCAGGGAGACCTGGTTCCCCTGCCTCAACACACCCGACCCGAATCCAACACCACTCCTGATGTGGTCCTTGCCTCTCCCAACCTCCTTGGGCGCATCACCGCAGATGTCCTTGACCTCATTGGCAGTGACCATGCTCCTGTTCTCCTCACTATCTCTAATGGTCGCCATCCCCGCAACGCTCCTCGCCCTGATGTCCCTCCTAAACTTGTCCATGATTACTCCCGTGCCAACTGGGATGCCTACCAGGACTCCATTCACACCCAGGTTGATGGCCACGACCTTACCCTCCATTCTCCTGATGACATCTCTCACACTGCTGCCTTCCTGCACCAGACCTTGTCTGACGCCGTCGCCACCCGTATCCCCACCAAAGCCATCCACCCTCACCGCCCCACCCTGCCTCCACAGGCCGTCCTTCTCCTTCGAGAGTCCCGCCACCTCTACCGCTCTTTTCTCCGCACTCGTGACCGGGATACGCTTACCCGCCACCGGCAAGTACAACGACACATCCGCAACCTGCTTGTTGTGAAGAAACGCCATGCCTGGCGCCGGACATGTACACAACTCAACACCACACTCCCCATAAACTCTTCCAAGTATTGGTCTGCTTTCCACCGCCTTACTGGGAACCGCCCCACCCCCCAGTACCCTCTCCTCCTTAATGACCGTCCCTTTCCTGACAACCTCAGTAAGGCCAACCACTTTGCCTCCTACCTCTGATGTTTTTTCCTTCCCAGATGATCCCCACTTTGATTATTCCCTCTTCCCTGATGTCATGGACCGTACGAATACCTCTGTTCCTCCCCTTGCTCCTAGCTTCCAGTACTTGGGCCACACCCCACCATCTGCACTTAACACTCCCATCGCTACACAGGACATCAGCCTCACACTCCGCACTAAACACAACACTGCTCCCGGCCACGACTGCATTACCTACCGCCACCTCAAACACTGCCCTCCCTCCTTCCTTTCCATCCTTGCCACCCTCTACAATGTCATCCTTGCCACTGGCTTCTATCCTCACCTGTGGAAAACCTCCCGTATCCTGATGTTCTCCAAACCCAACAAGCCTCCATCTGATGCCTCTTCCTATCGTCCTATCTGTCTCACATCGGTGTTCAGCAAGCTCTTGGAATCCATCCTTTCACGGGACATCCATCTCCACCAAAACCACCTCCTCCCAAACACCCAATGTGGCTTTCGACCTTCCTTCTCTGCTGATGACCAACTCCTCCACCTCACTCACCTCCTCTCCCTCCAGCTTAACTCCCGTCGCTCCGCCATTTTTGTCTCACTTTGACCTCTAAAAGGCCTACGACCGTGTCTGGCATCCCGGTCTCCTGTTTAAACTCCAAACCTACGCCCTTCCTATCAACTACATCCGTCTGGTGGCCTCCTTCCTCTCCCACCGCCCCTCCTATGTTACCATCCATCATGCCAATTCCCACACCTTCTACCCCTCTGCAGGTGTGCCCCAGGGCTCTCCCCTCTCCTCTACCTCCTGTACACGGCGGATATGCCCCAACCCCCCCCTCCAGTACACCTCTTGCAATATGCTGATGACACCGCATTCCTCGCCCTCGCTCCTACCCTCCAACGGTCCCAACGCCTTCTCCAGTATCACCTTGACCTTTTTGCTGCATGGTGTAACCAGTGGCTCCTGAAACGCAATCCTTCCAAGACCCAGGCTGTCGCTAGGTGTGAATTTTATGTCTTTTGCGAACAGAATCCAGACTGTCGCCGTGTTTTTTAATTGTCTGTCTATTGTTTTACTTGTCTGCTTCGTATGTATTTTATTAGCATCATCATCCGTCTGTTCTTTGTTTTAAGTTCCACGATTTCTTTTCGCCATGTTACTCTTCAAGTCTCCGATTTTATCGCCTGTTTTTATTATTTATTCTCTTCATCTTTCTCACAAAGTCTGTAGGCTGAAGAGCGGCATACTAAGCTGCTGCGAGCCCGCCCCCCTTCAGGGGGAATTGAAATTCAATAAAGAAAAAAAAATTCTCGCGAGTTACTGTTTAAATGCAGAGTGTTTTTCAGTCGCATAGGTTTTACACTCGCCTTCCATGCCGTCTATTTCCTCTTTGCTATACAGCTCTTCTGATACGAATTATGGAGGTAAAAAAGATCTCCACGTGCCGATTAACACTAGAAAGTTTTCAAAATCCGCACTCGGTTATGATGCGAATTAAGGCTGGACATATTTCAGTGACAGTCATTTCAAATTTAAATTCTTTTACTTTGCATGTAACTTATCGTAAATGATATACGAGTGGCACAAAACGATGAATTTTGGATTGTTGTTGAAAGGGGGGCTGCAAACGCGGTAATATAAAAGTGAAAGCGTGTTTTTCGAGTATATTTTGGCGGTGTCAACTTTGAAGGGCCACAGATGGCAAACCACAATCACGTTAAAAATTTACTTTCCACAGTTTAAAGATAACCCGCAAATATTCCCAACAGACGTACGCTCTTACCCGCAGCACAGTTACTACTGGGGATATCCGCACTCGCGCAGACCTGTTACTATAAGTAGTGTTGGTTTCGAGTGAAAGCTGTGTGAGGATTATTAGCGCACAGATAAAAAAAATTAAAATAGGCAGCGTCTATAGTTTCCACTCGTTCACTTTGTTCGCTCTAGTATATACTAGTATTTAGAGGGACCGATGACCTAGCAGTTAGATGACGGCTATCATTCATTTATTTCACTGTTGCGATTTCAGCTCTACAGCCATTTTCAAGTACAAAGGGAAAGGTTTTGTAGGGTAATGCTTCTTAAATTGTTTACCAAATGTTACCACACTATGCTTTGCATTTCGTTATCCGTATCTTATATTGGTTTCAGTTTTCACATTGCACACAAAAATGCCTCTACAGCCAAAATTACGATAGTGAAGTGAATAAACAGTTTAAAAAAGTCCAAACCGCAGCAAAGATTTCATTTAAAAATTGTATGATACGATTCTTGTACAGGAAGGGCTGCCACATTATATCAGAATATAAGATCGACAAATTGAGATAGGATAGAATGCTTAGGGCTCTTTATTAATTCTTACTCGTAACTAATTTATTGATTTACCTGAATTAAAAATCCACTTCCGTAACTTTTCTTTATCTTTGACGGGATATCTGACCATTTTTAGTTCAGGATTTGTCCGTCCACTCCTTCCACAGTTGATACACTCGCAGGCCCTCGGCATCACGACTCGATCCACTACCACCGGTATGTCAGAAACAGCTGTACTTCACAGACGCCAAATGGTGGAAAGCTGCACGCGTTTGGACCATGTTGCCACATATTTCACAGAACTGAGTGCCATCTAGTGGTTGGTGCCACAAGTAAGGGTGCGACGCTGTTGCCGCCTGGTGGCCGTTCCCTGACAAGGGTTGCCTGCTAGACCAAGCGACCGGGCAATCTGTTTCTTACGTCATCTGGGGTGTTACGATGCTCGAACTCTAAACGTCTGGCAGCTACACACAGATGTATCAGATAATTAGGTGCGGAAAACTTCTCTTGCGACTTTCGTGGAATTGCCAGAGCAGTGACTCTTCCTACTTCCACGTTATGTTGTTTTAATAGCCTACTAAAGATGTACAAAACTTGAAGTAAATCCGTGCTTCCACTGTTGTGGCCTCCCTTGTTAGCCACATTTCTAACACTGCTAAAAACGATCGCTATAGCGCCGGTTCATCACAGACAAAAACGAGAATCACAGGAAAACAACAAGGCACGTTTTATGTGGGGGCAAGTAATGTGCGAGGTCTGTCTGTAAAGTATTCGACCCTTGATCCCCCCCCCCCCGCAAAATAGGGACGATAGCGCGACGCCACTGTACACAGTAAAGGAAGAGAGAACTTTATGCGCATGCGTGAATTTTGTCCCCGCTTTCCAGCACGTCAGTCGCTGACAGTCGCTGAGTGAGGTTCTACACAACGTGTTCGTCGGATTACCGATTCTCTCAAGATGACTGAACGTGTTGAGCAAAGATACTGCATCAAATTTTGTTCAAAGCTTGCTGATTCTCAAAGCGAAACAATTCACAAGATTTAGAAGGTGTTTCCAGAAGGTGCGATGGGTTCGACACAAATTAAGGAGTGGTTCAACTGATTCAAAAATGGCCGCCCGACACTGGAGAGCGACCAGCGTTCTGCCAGTCCCCACACTGCCCGGAGTGCAGCTGTTGTTGAGAGGGTGCAACATTTGGTGGTGGCAGATCGTCGGTTGACCGTGCACGAGAGGTTGGAGTGGGTAAAGATTCTGCACATGCAATTTTGCGTCATTATTTGAACTTTCACTGAGTGGCTGCGAAAGTCGTGCCCAAGTTGTTGTCTCTGGAAGAAAAAGTTGTCCGTTTTGACGTTGCACAGGACCTTCTGCACACCACCAGCACTTATCCTGGGTTCCTGAACACCGTGATAACTGGAGATGAGTCACGGGTGTACGGGTACGACCCAGAAACAAGAAGACAGTCGTCACGATGGAAGCATCCCGAGTCTCCGAGGCCGAAGAAAGTGCGGCAGGTGCGAGGATGATGCTGACTGTCTTCTTTGATCTCCGTGGAATTGTGCATCACGAATACACACCAGAAGAACAAACAGTGACAGAGGAGTACTATCAAGATGTTCTCCGGCGACTCCGTGACGCAGTTCGGTGCAAGAGGCCAGCCATGTGGACAGCAAAAAACTAGCGACTGCATCTCGACGACGCCCCCAGACATTCATCCCACTTGGTCCAAAATTTCTTGACCAATCATGGAAATACAGCCGTTCGCCAACCTCCATACGTTCCAGACATGGCTCCTTGCGACTTCTGGTTGTTTCCAAAATTGAAGACGCCACTGAAAGGACCCTGTTCTGAGAGTAGAGAAGAGATAATGTGGAACACGACGACTGAGCTGAACACCATTCCAAAAGAAGACTTCCAGAGGTGTTTCTGGCAGTGGAAGGATCGGTGGGCTAAGTGTGTGCAAGCACAAAGGGCCTAGAATGAGATTTTCACTCTGCAACGGAGTGTGCGCTGATATGAAACTTCCTGGCACATTAAAACTGTGTGGCCGACCGAGACTCGAACTCGGGACCTTTGCCTTTCGCGGGCAACTGCTCTACCAACTGAGCTACCGAAGCACGACTCACGCCCGGTACTCATAGCTTTACTTCTGCCAGTACCTTGTCTCCTACCTTCCAAACTTTACAGAAGCTCTCCTGCGAACCTTGCAGAACTAGCACTCCTGAAAGAAAGGATATTGCGGAGACATGGCTTAGCCACAGCCTGAGGGATGTTTCCAGAATGAGATTTTCACTCTGCAGCGGAGTGTGCGCTGTGCTCAGTTGGTAGAGCACTTGCCCGCGAAAGGCAAAGGTCCCGAGTTCGAGTCTCGGTCGGCCACACAGTTTTAAGCTGCCAGGAAGTTTCGCAAAGGGCCTAGTTTGAAGGAGATTAGGGTCCCAACCCCGTCAGGTATTCGAAACTTTTTAATGGCCATAGGTCAGATACTTTCTAGACAGGCCTTGTAAATTAAGAAGGAAAGGGGGGGCATGTGAAAACAGTGTTAGATGGGTAAAAACAGTCTTAGATGGGTGTGGAGAAGAGAAGAGGAGACGGGGGAAGATGAGATATCAAATCCCAGAAAGTTTTCAGACAGTCTGCAGAAGAAATGGAGACACAAACGACCTGCTAACATAACAGAAAACTGGTGATATGTGGAGTGCTAACTCAGGTTCTTACAGGTTGCTCTTATTTTGTATGCAAATATCATAGTTAAGTTGACCTGCTCTGCATACTGTATTTATGCCATGTGATTATTGTTGCAGCAAATGATGGAGCAATTCTACTGTGCATTGCAGGATCTTATCCACAGATGAGAAACAGAAGCTGGGAGTGCGTCTGGCAGAGGCAGCAAAACGTAGAAGTGTGTCTGAAGTCCGGCAGCTGCTGGCCATGGGTGCACCACCTGATGGGAGGAGCGCTCTCGGGAATACTGCACTGCACTGTGGAGTACTAAAGAAGGAAGTGCAAGTTGTCAAGTGCCTTCTCGATGCTGGAGCTGACGTCAGAGCCACCGACTCGTGTCTGCAGACACCTCTGCACACCGCCGCATCGATATTTGACCAGAAGGTTATGTGTATACTCATAGCGGCTTCAGCACCTCTAGATGTTCGGGATCGTTGGGGCAAGACACCGCTCCACTGGGCTGCAGAATCGAATGTACAAGCTGTGAAGACACTGCTGATGGCTGGTGCTAGCACAGACATAAAGAATTACAATGGGAAGATACCTGCAAAGGTAGCAACCGCAGAAACAAAACCAATGTTTAAGTAATAGCAAATCTCATATATTGATCAACTTTCATTCCTTTAGTTGTATGGCTCAAAAATTTTACAATAAACCATTTTTGAAGATTTTCTGCTTCAGGTACTACATTCCAACTGATATGACCCACCTAGTTAGGGTATTCACAAAACATGTGCACTATCAAGTAAATATAAATTCCGACATTACCATTTTTCAAATGGGAAAACTCTCAAAATTGTGTGGCACTACAAGGACAATTTAACACTAAATATTTTATTTCAGTGACGTCTGCACATTCACACAGAATTTTGTGCCCCATGACACACGAGTGCATTAAATACACATGCAATGTTAGATATAGTTGAGATGAAAATTAGGCATGTTGGAACAGGGGGTACTAACAATCTGCAATTGTTTGCTGATGATGCTGTGGTGTACCGTAAGGTGTCAAAGCTGAGTGACTGTATGAAGATACGAGACAACTTGGACAATATTTCAGTTAGTGCGATGAAAGGTAGTTAGCCCTAAATGTGGAAAAATGTAAGTTAATGTGGCTAAGTAGGAAGACCAAAATTTCCAGTTGGTGTGACAAATGCGAGCTAGCCCTAAATGTGGAAAAGTGTAAGTTAATGCGGATGAATATGGGGAGTAAACCTGTAATGTTTGGATACGGTATTACTAGTGTCCTGCTTGACACAGTCAAGTCGTTTAAATATCTGGGCGTATCGTTGCAAACCGATATGAAGTGGAACAAGCATGTGAGAATTGTGGTAGGGAAGGCAAATGGTCGACTTAAGTTTATTGGGAGAATTTCAGGAAAGAATGGTTCAGCTGTGTCGGAGATGGTGTATGGGACACTGATGTGACCTGTTCTTGGGTGCTGCTCCAGCGTTTGGGGTCTGTGTCAGGTTGGACTGAAGGAAGGCATCAAAGCAATTCAGAGGCAGACTGCTAGATTTGTTACTGGCAGGGTTGAACAAAGCACAAGTGTTATGGAGACGCTTTGGGAACTCAGATGGGAATCCATGGAGGAGAGGTGATGTTCTTTTCAAGAAACAAAGCTGACAACCCAACGATTCTACTGCTGCCAACATACATTGTGCTTAAGGACCACAAAGATAAGGTAAGAGAAATTAGGGCTCATACAGAGGCATATAGTAAGTCAAAATTTTTCCCTCGCTGTTTGCGAGTAGAACAAGAAAGGAAATGACTATAGTTTAATTCTTTTATCTTGGCGGTTCGCGCATGCCCGCCCAGACGCGGGAGATTGCTGCGTTGCCAGTTGTACACGCCAAGAGAAGCAGCGCCATAGTATAGTATAGTTCGCAAACTTAGCTTTAGGGGGGAGTGCGCAGTTTATGAAGTCAAGCCACCACGGCCGCATTAACCCTTTCGCTGCTACAGAGGCGTGCTCCCCGCATTCCGCGCTGTGCGCGATTTTGTCATCATTGCACTGCTCGCCTGTGCAGACACACGCTGTTTCGACTGCTTTGACACACTTTATCATTCGATTTCAGAAAAACTATTTGGCCCAATAAATTGATTTTTACACATCATCTTGATACCTTCCCCCCATAAATGACTTAATTTTGTTTCGATGTTCAACGCAGTTATTGTGCAGCATTAAATGTAGTAAACCATTGCACGAAATTTTGAAGAGTTCTCAGAGGTAAAAGTCCATAGCATATGGTTGATTTCAGTTGAAACTAGAAATTTCCAAAAATTCCATTCAAACGAATAAAATTCATGAAGTAAGACACTTCGATATTGTTTTTAAATAAAGAAAATACTAAGCACAGAATGTTTGAACTTGGGACCTTTCGCTTAGCAGCCAAACACTTTAACCATTACACTAACGCAGCTGACTGTTCAATGTGATTCCTGGAGGACTTTAAACTAGGACGCAAAATACCGACAGACACTGTTGGTATGACTATGAATTACTCACGTTTTGTCGCAGTAGAATAGGAAATAAACAATTACCGCTGTTCTTTATTGCGAAAAAAGTGGTTTGTGAGAATGATACAAACACCTTTCCTTGCTATCGCCTGAATTAGGAGGCTTATTGCTTCTTTGGTTTAATTAATTAATAGAATATGAAGCAATTGGTATAAAGAATGCTTTTTCCAAACATTCTATAAAAGAATGTCTGCTATCAAGACATTGCTTTTGTTCAGTTACTTTATTTATGACTGAATGTCTCTAAAACTGAAGACACTTGTCCGTGCTCTGCACTGCAGTCGAGCTCTGGCAACGTCGTTCTCTGTTCACTGACTGACTGTGTTTTGTGACGTCAGATGCGCAGAACGAACCTAAACTCGGCCGCCGTCGTAAATGACGCGCACTTTAGTGTACCATCTGCTACGCACAGTACAGTGGCTTGCGGAGTATCGATGTACATGTCGACGTAGATGTATTTCCACTGAGCTGAAATAAGACAGTGCAAGAGAAGGAGAGACAGCGAAAGAGGTTCACAGCTCTCACTGGCAGATAACCACATTGTGCTTAACAAGTTCATCTACTCTGCAAATGCAGTTATAACAGCAACATTTTGGGTAGAATCTTACATTGATGATGTCATTTGAATTGCTGGACATTAAGATGTGTGTATCTCTTTTCTAAAATCATTGGGGGAAGTGGCAACAAAACGACTATTCACGTTGGTGTGTAGAATATGAGTCTGGCGATATACCATCTGACTTTCGGAAAAGCATCATCCACACAATTCCAAAGATGGCAATAGCTGACAAGTGCGAGAATTATCGCACAGTCAGCTTAACAGCTGATGCATCGAAGCTGCTTACAAGAATAATATACAGAAGAATGGAAAAGAAAATTGAGAATGCGCTAGGTGACGATCAGTTTGGCTTTAGGAAAAGTAAAGGGACGAGAGAGGCAATTCTGACGTTACGGCTAAGAATGGAAGCAAGGCTAAAGAAAAATCAAGACACTTTCATAGGATTTGTCGACCTGGAAAAAGCGTTCGACAATATAAAATGGTGCAAGCTGTTAGAGATTCTGAAAAAAGTAGGGGTAAACTATAGGGAGAGACGGGTCATATACAATATGTACAACAACCGAGAGGGAATAATAAGAGTGGACGATCAAGAACGAAGTGCTCGTATTAAGAAGGGTGTAAGACAAGGTTGTAGCCTTTCGCCCCTACTCTTCAATCTGTACATCGAGGAAGCAATGATGGAAATAAAAGAAAGGTTCAGGAGTGGACTTAAAATACAAGGTGAAAGGATGTCAATGATACGATTCGCTGATGACATTGCTATCCTGAGTGAAAGTGAAGAAGAATTAAGTGGTCTGCTGAAAGGAATGAAGAGTCTAATGAGTACACAGTACGGTTTGAGAGTAAATCGGAGAAAGACGAAGGTAATGAGAAGTAGTAGAAATGAGAACAGCGAGAAACTTATCAGGATTGATGGTCACGAAGTCAATGAAGTTAAGGAATTCTGCTACCTAGGCAATGACGGACGGAGCAAGGAGGACTTCAAAAGCAGACTTGCTATGGCAAAAAAGGCATTTCTGGCCAAGAGAGGTCTACTGACATCAAATACCGGCCTTAATTTGAGGAAGATATTTCTGATGATGTACGTCTGGAGTACAGTATTGTATGGTAGTGAAACATGGACTGTGGGAAAACCGGAACAGAAGAGAATCGAAGCATTTGAGATGTGGTGCTACAGACGAATGTTGAAAATTACGTGGACTGATAAGGTAAGGAATGAGGAGGTTCTACGCAGAATGGGAGAGGAAAGGAATATGTGGAAAACACTGATAAGGAGAAGGGACAGGATGATAGGACATCTGCTAAGACATGAGGGAATGACTTCCATGGTACTAGAGGGAGCGGTAGAGGGCAAAAACTGTAGAGGAAGACAGAGATTGGAATACGTCAAGCAAATAATTGAGGACGTAGGTTGCAAGTAGCACAGGAAAGGAATTCGTGGCGGGCCATCAGTAGTAGACTGATGACAAAAAAAATCTTTTCCAGAGTTATGGCATATTACCTCCACTATTTGCTGGATTCCTGAGATACACTGGAAACTGGTGAATGGCAGCGGTGCATCTTCCATTCCGAAACAGCTTAAAACTGTGCTGGGAACGTATGCTGGCCTCAGTAGGGATGTTACACCACGGTGTTGTCAGTCAGGGTGGCAGCAACTGGTTCCTGCAGGTTGCCACCTAAACAGGAACACTTGGTGATACTCAGTTTGAGCACCCTGGCTAGTGTAAACTATTGTGCCCCACATGAGGTGTTACAAATTCAGGTTTTCTAAACCTACAGCTATAAAGCAACAGTGCATAGGTACCAATACATGTATAACCAAATAGGGAAACAGAAAACATTAAATACTAGACATATCAGTACATAAACCGCATTTATTTTAAATTTTCTGGGTTTTATTCGTTCGAATAGTTCAATTACATGGCTAAAATTTAAATTAATTTTTTCAGTTGATGACATTACAAGGTTGCTTGACATTTCCTGGCTCATAGTCGATCTCTGATACGTCTTTATTAGTTTTAATTTGGGAAAACGTCTTTCACAAGTACCATTTCACATAGCGATTGTTAAAAAAAATAGTGTCACAACAACGCTAATTAAACACAGATCTTACAATTAATCATCCACCCTCAAAGTTCTAAAATTGTCGATGCGATAATTTTCTCTCCTGTATACAGTTCTCCAAACAAAAAAGTGCCGTCTAATAAGATCTACTTCAGTAATCATAGCTGAAACATTCATTTCGAAATATTTTTAAGATAATTGCTGAATACTTCCAACAATGCATTCAGCTTTTTTCTGAATCCAATAGTAGAGGGTGGTTATAAATAAACTATCGCTGATTAAGGCAGTGTATACGGGAAACTATTAACCATATGAGTTTTCAATTTTATAGGAATAACGTTCAGACTGCACAGCAGGAATTGTGTTCTTTGTGTGGTAGTGTCCTGACTTACTGTTAAGCGCTGGTACTCGTACACGAAGGGAAATGGATAGGTTAAAGTTAGATATAGTGGGAATTAGTGAAGTTCAGTGGCTGGAGGAACAAGACGTTTGATCAGGTGAATACAGGGTTATAAATACAAAATCAAATAGGGGTAATGCACGAGTAGGTTTAATAATGAATAAAAAAATAGGAGTGCGGGTAAGCTACTACAAACAGCATAGTGAACGTATTATTGTGGCCAAGATATACACGAAGCCCACGCCTACAACAGTAGTAAAAGTTTTTATGCCAACTAGCTCTGCAGATGAAGAAATTGATGAACTGTATGATGAGATAAAAGAAATTATTCAGGTATTGAAGGGAGACGAAAATTTAAGTCATGGGTGACTGGAATTCGTGAGTAGGAAATGGGAGAGAAGGAAACATAGTACCTGAATATGGATTCGGGGTAAGAAATGAAAGAGGAAGCCGTCTGGTTGAATTTTGCACACAGCATAAATTAATCATAGCTAACACTTGGTTCAAGAATCATGAAAGAAAGTTGTATACGTGGAAGAATCCTGGAGATACTAGAAGGTATCAGATAGATTATATAATGGTAAGACAGAGATTTAGGAACCAGGTTTTAAATTGTAAGACATTTCCAGGGGCAGATGTGGATTCTGACCACAATCTATTGGTTATGAACTGTAGATTAAAACAGAAGAAACTGCAAAAAGGTGGGAATTTAAGGAGATGCGACCTGGATAAACTGAAAGAACCAGAAGTTGTACAGGGTTTCAGGGAGAGCATAAGGGAACAATTGACAGGAATGGGGGAAAGAAATACAGTAGAAGAAGAATGGGTAGCTCTGAGGGATGAAGTAGTGAAGGCAGCAGACGATCATGTAGGTAAAAAGACGAGGGCTGGTAGAAATCCTTGGGTAACAGAAGAAGTATTGAATGTAATTGATGAAAGGAGAAAATATGAAAATGCAGTAAATGAAGCAGGCAAAAACGAAAACAAACCTCTCAAAAATTAGATCCACAGGAAGTGCAGCGATGGCAAGAGGACAAATGTAAGGATGTAGAGGCTTATCTCACTAGGGGTAAGATAGATACTGCCTACAGGAAAATTAAAGAGAACCACTTGTATGAATATCAAGAGCTTAGATGGAAACCCAGTTCTAAGCAAAGAAGGGAAAGCAGAAAGGTGGAAGGAGTATATAGAGGGTCTATACAAGGGCGATGTACTTGAGGACAATATTATGGAAATGGAAGAGGATGTAGATGAAGATGAAATGGGAGATACGATACAGTGTGAAGAGTTTGACAGAAGGCTGAAAGACCTGAGTCGAAACAAGGCTCCGAGAGTAGACAACATTCGATTAGAACTACTGACGGCCTTGGGAGAGCCGTCCTAACAAAACTCTACCATCTGGTGAGCAAGATGTATGAGACAGGCGAAATACCCTCAGACTTCAAGAAGAATGTAATAATTCCAATCCCAAAGAAAGCAGGTGTTAACAGATGTGAAAATTAGCGAACTATCAGTTTAATAAGTCACAGCTGCAAAATACTAACGCGAATTCTTTATAGACGAATGGAAAAACTGGTAGAATTCGACCTCAGGGTAGATCAGTTTGGATTCCGTAGAAACGTTGGAACACGTGAGGCAATACTGACCATACTAATTATCTTAGAAGAAAAATTAAGAAAAGGCAAACCTACGTTTCTAGCATTTGTAGACTTAGAGAAAGCTTTTGACAATGTTGACTGGAATACTCTCTTTCAAATTCTAAAGGTGGCAGGGGTAAAATACAGGGAGCGAAAAGCTATTTACAATTTGTACAGAAACCATATGTCAGTTGTGGGCCATGAAAGTGAAGCAGTGGTTGGGAAATGGAGTGAGACAGGATTGTAGCCTATCCCCGATGCTATTCAATCTGTATATTGAGCAAGCAGTAAAGGAAACAAAAGAAAAATTCGGAGTAGGTATTAAAATCCATGGAGAAGAAATTAAAACTTTGAGGGGCCCGATGACATTGTAATTCTGTCAGAGACAGCAAAGGACTTGGAAGAGCAGTTGAACGGAACGGACAGTGTCTTGAAAGGAGGATATAAGATGAACATCAACAAAAGCAAATCGAGGATAATGGAATGTAGTCGAATTAAGTCGGGTGATGTTGAGGGTATTAGATTAGGAAATGAGACACTTAAAGTATTAAAGGAGTGTTGCTATTTGGGGAGGAAAATAACTGATGGTCGAAGTAGAGAGGATATACAATGTAGACTGACAATCGCAAGGAAACCGTTTCTGAAGAAGAAAAATGTGTTAACATCGAGTATTGATTTAAATGTCAGGAAGTCGTTTCTGAAAGTATTTGTATGGAGTGTAGCCATGTATGGAAGTGAGACGTGGACGATAAATAGTTTGGACAGGAAGAGAATAGAAGCTTTTGAAATGTGGTGCTACAGAAGAATGCTGAAGATTAGATGGGTAGATTATGTAACTAATGAGGAAGTATTGAATAGAATAGTGGAGAAGAGAAGTTTGTGGCACAACTTGACTAGAAGAAGGGACCAGTTGGTAGGACATGTTCTGAGGCATGAAGGGATCACAAGTTTAGCATTGGAGGGTAAAAATCGTATAGGGAGACAAAGAGATGAATACATTAAGCAGATTCAGCAGGATGTAGGTTGCAGTAGGTACTGGGAGATGAAGAAGCTTGCACAGGATAGAGTAGCATGGAGAGCTGCATCAAACCAGTCTCAGGAATGAAGACGACAACAACAGTAACTGGTACAGTGACATAGGGTTCAGCCACAAGCGTAGTGTGCCCTATAGCTGCAGACAGCTACTTCAGTGTGGCTTCAGCTGCCGGAGACTGTGGTCATGTGTGTGCGAGTTGCGATTGCATGAGTGAGTGTATCTATTTTTGACAAAGGCGTTGTTGGCCATAAGCTTATTTTGTGACTCTTTTTATTGTGCCTATCTGCGTCTCAGCATATCCGCTGTATGTTGAGTAGCAACTATCCATTTCACAATATTGTTACTTTCCAGTCTGGATTTTCCATTGTTCAAGTCAGCTCCAGTACGATGTAACTCTACACTGTTATAAATAGGCCAACACGTCTGAAACCTGTCTGAGCAGGACCTTTGAGATCGTCCAGCTGTGGACCAGTATGCCACACTTCCACAGGGTTGCAAATAGCCTGATGGGTCTTACCTGCATTGTGACGCCAAGGAGTCGGTATGGAAGAAATCCAACAGGTCTGAACTGGATTGTGATGCCATAGAACTGCTTTATTGTGCCCTAGTCGCCATCGTGTATTCAAAGTCGGGCATCTTGAATTCTGATGTCACAGTTAGGCTGGTGCCAATGTACCAAGTCAGCCAGCATGACGATGCACAATTTTTCATTTCCTTCCAATTTATTCTTACAAGGGAACCTCCCCATGCACCACCCTCAGATTTAGTTATAAGTTGGCACAGTGGATAAGCCTTGAAAAACTGAACACAGATCAGTCGAGAAGACAGGAAGAAGTAGTGTGGAACTGTGAAAAAATAAGCAAAATATACAAACTGAGTAGTCCATGCGGAATATTGGCAACGTCAAGGATAGTGTGAGCTCAGGAGCGCCGTGGTCCCGTGGTTAGCGTGAGCAGCTGCGGAACGAGAGGTCCTTGGTTCGAGTCTTCCCTCGAGTGAAAAGTTTACTTTCTTTATTTTCGCAAAGTTATGATCTGTCCGTTCGTTCATTGACGTCTCTGCTCATTGTAATAAGTTTAGTGTCTGTGTTTTGTGACCGCATCGCAAAACCGTGCGATTAGTAGACGAAAGGACGTGCCTCTCCTATGGGCACCGAAAACATCTGACCGCAAGGTCATAGGTCAAACGATTCCTCTACAGGAAAACACGTCTGATATATTCCATACGACACTGGTGACGGCATGTGCGTCACATGACAGGAATATGTTGTCGACCCACCTAACTTGTACACTTGGCGAATGGGTAAAAAGATTCTTCTACCTTCCGATGTTTGTTTAGGTGTAGCGTCCCTATACTAGGGCGCAGTTACCTCGCATCGGACGGTCGGACGGACAGATGATAATTGTCCGAAAATAAAAAATTAAACTTTCCACTCGAGGGAAGACTCGAAGCAAGGACCTCTCGTTCCGCAGCTGCTCACGCTAACCACGGGACCACGGCGCTCCTGAGCTCACACTATCCCTGACGTTACCTATCTTCCGCATGGACTACTCACTTTGTATATTTTGCTTATTTTTTTCACAGTTCCACACAACTTCTTCCTGTTTCCTCGATTGATCTGTGTTCAGTTTTTCAAGGCTTATCCACTGTGCCAACGTATAATTAAATCTGAGGGGGTTGCGATGGGGAGGTTCCCTTGTTAGGATAATAGCACTAAATCCATAAGAAACACACTAGTTGAATTTCCCACTAAAATTTTGAATTTCCCACGAAAATTTTGAATTTCCCTCCAAAACTTGAACTCCTGCAGTTTTATACGTAATGCAGTTGGTCTTTGTCAGAAGGAAGCAGTGGAGGGGAGGCAATGGGCGTAGGTGTGACAATGGGAGTGGAGTGGGGTGGGCGTGGGCGTGGACATGGGCACGGGTGTGGTGCTGTGGACGAAGGTGGTTTTGCTGGTGGAGGTGGGGGTTGGGGTATGGGTACGGGGTGGGGAAGACCCATGACTCATAGATGATGTCATCAGTGATGTCAATACACTAGAAAAGCATGCCAGAACGCTCTTCATGTCTACTGTGACCTACTGGGAGTGAAATTTGTTCAAAAATGGTTCAAATGGCTCTGAGCACTATGGGACTCAACTGCTGAGGTCATAAGTCCCCTAGAACTTAGAACTACTTAAACCTAACTAACCTGACATCACACACATCCATGCCCGAGGCAGGATTCGAACCTGCGACCGTAGCGGTCGCGCGGTTCCAGACTGTAGCGCCAGAACCGCTCGGCCACCAGCGGCCGGCAGTGAAATTTGTCATTCCTTGATACTCCTGCCTGTGTTGGGTGGCAATCCTTGACACTTACGTGAATGAGATCAATGAGATGAGATGGGCCATACTTATTGCCATGCCACATCTGAACTGTCCCATGTGACTAGCGCCCAAGAGGACGGACAAACTGATTTCTGGGTAATGTAGGATTCCAAACCACGTTAGTGTTGTGGTCTTCAGTCCAGAGACTGGTTTGATGCAGCTCTCTATGCTACTCTATCCTGTGCAAGCTTCTTCATCTCCCAGTACCTACTGCAGCCTACATCCTTCTGAATCTGTTTAGTGTATCCATCTCTTGGCCTCCCTCTACGATTTTTACCCTCCACGCTGCCCTCCAATACGAAATTGGTGATCCCTTGATGCCTCTGAACATGTCCTACCAACCGGTGCCTTCTTCTATTCAAGTTGTGCCACAAACTTCTCTTCTCCCCAATCCTATTCTATACTTCCTCATTAGTTATGTGATTTACCCATCTAATCTTCAGCATTCTTCTGTAGCACCACATTTCGAAAGGTTCTAGTCTCTTCTTGTCCAAACTATGTATCGTCCATGTTTCACTTCCATACATGGCTACGCTCCATACAAATACTTTCAGAAACGACTTCCTGACACTTAAATCTATACTAGATGTTAACAAATTTCTCTTCTTCAGAAACGCTTTCCTTGCCATTGCCAGTCAAAATTTTATATCCTCTCTACTTCGACCATCATCAGTTATTTTGCTCCCCAAATAGCAAAACTCCTTTACTACTTTAAGTGTCTCATTTCCTAATGTAATTCCCTCAGCATCACCCGACTTAATTCGACTACATTCCATTATCCTCGTTTTGCTTTTGTTGATGTTCATCTTATATCCTCCTTTCAAGGCACTACCCATTCCGTTCACTGCTCTTCTAAGTCCTTTGCTGTCTCTGACAGAATTACAATGTCATCGGCAAACCGCAGAGTTTTTATTTCTTTTCCATGGATTTTAATACCTACTCCAAATTTGTCTTTGGTTTCCTTTACTGCTTGCTCAATATACAGAATGAATAACATCGGGGACAGGTTACAACCCCGTCTCACTCCCTTCCCATCCTCTGCTTCCCTTTCATGCCCCTCGACTCTTAAAACTGCCATCTGGTTTCTGTACAAATTGTAAATAGCATTTCGCTCCCTGTATTTAACCCCTGCCACCTGCAGAATTTGAAAGAGAGTATTCCAGTCAACATTGTCAAAAGCTTTCTCTAAGTCTACAAATGCTGGAAACGTAGGTTTGCCTTTCCTTAATCTAGCTTCTAAGATAAGTCTTAAGGTCAATATTGCCTCACGTGTTTCAACATTTCTATGGAATCCAAACTGATCTTCCCCGAGGCCGGCTTCTACCAGATTTTCCATTCGTCTGTAAAGAATTCGCGTTAGTATTTTGCATCCGTGTCTTATTAAACTGATTGTTCGGTTATTTTCACATCTGTCAACACCTGCTATGTTTGGGATTTGAATTATTATATTGTTCTTGGAGGGTATTTCGCCTGTCTCATACATCTTGCTCACCAGATGGTACAGTTTTGTCAGGACTGGCTCTCCCAAGGCCGTCAGTAGTTCTAATGGAATGTTGTCTACTCGCAGGTCCTTGTTTCGACTCAGGTCTTTCAGTTACATACCTCTAATCATGAAACATTCTGGTTTGCACCAAGAAAAGTACCCACACACATTGCAATGATGATGATGACTGGCTAACTGCCGACTTGTCTGGATGGCGACCATTGTTGCCATTTCCCTTGACATGACAGCAGAGAAAAACGCGCCAGCAGCGCGCGATAGTCAAATTTCGGTAATGTCACATTTATAAACATAGCGAGCATAAGGACACTCATACATTGACATCATGTGATGTATGGTTTGCAACTGGAATTTTTTCACTTTGTTGACACGTGAATGTATGGAGCCAATGGTAACCTGTTGGTGACACCGACTCTTTGCGTAAGTAGAAGCTTAAATCAGATCGTGAGCTCACAGAGAAGTGGCGCCAGTTAGAGAGTACAAAACTTGCGCCTGGCCACTAGCTGCAGTAGTTAATATATTGTGCAATCGCAATGTGAGTATTGCTAAGGCACAATGAAAGCGCTGTTGATGTTGCATGGAACTGGTTTCAGTAGTCGATGGGCAGGACTAATGCTGAGTGTTTTGAGTGATTTTCTGCAGTTTTCGGACTTAGTATTGAGAATTTCCATATGCCGCTGAGTAACTGGGTAGGTTATCCGACGACTCTCTGAATTATTTGCAGAGTTTCATTAGAATTCCTAACTACAGAAGTTTTTGTAGTTTATTAAGGACTGTAGTGAATTATTTGATAGTGGTCGCCGAACGGTGTGGCCGAACGGTTCTAGGCGGTCTGGAACTGCATGACCGCTACTGTCGCAGGTTCGAATACTGCCTCGGGCGTGGATGTGTGTAATGTCGTTAGGTTGGTTAGGTTTAAGTAGTTCTAAGTTCTAGGGGACTGATGACCTCAGTCCCATAGTGCTCAGAGCCATTTGAACCATTTGATAGTGGTCATTAAGAAAGGGGGTATCAAGAATAGTTAACTGTTGAGGCGGTAATGTATGACAAAAGAGGTGTGAAAATAACTGATTGTTAGTGATGAACGATTTTAAGCAAGTGTAGCATCAGAACATGAACAACACTTCCACGGCTTAATTGGCTGCCTTACGGAACCATCTAAGTGTCGTCTAAAGTAGGATGGGAGGCGGTTTAGATTGGAAGATAACAGATCAAGTGGTGAAATATTATCTTTGCTGTAGTGGTTAGGTTAGGCTAGTGTTGTTTTAACGTCCCGTCGACAACGAGGTCATTAGAGACGGAGCGCAAGCTCGGGTGAGAGAAGGATGGGGAAGGAAATCGGCCGTGCCCTTTCAAAGGAACCATCCGGGCATTTGCCTCAAACGAGTTAGGGAAATCACGGAAAACCTAAATCAGGATGGCTGGAGACGGGATTGAACCGTCGTCCTCCCGAATGCGAGTCCAGTGTGCTAACCACTGCGCCACCTCGCTCGGTTTGCTGAAGTGAATGATTGGCGATAATGAGTAGTGATCTTTGTTTTATTTTATTCTCTTGTTTCATCCAGGCCAAGTAGATAGGTAATGGTCGTGTTATAGATACTTCGCAAGTCCAGGTGCTGTAAGTGAAACGTAAAATAAAACGATTCATTTTATTTATACCTGAAATCTTGCGTTTTCACTTCGTTATTGTATTATGCTTGAAATGCCCATACTTAGTGTAAGGAAACAGAACGATGTGATCTATTCGTCTTCTAAAGAAAATGAAGGATAAAATTAAAGATTGCTGTGAGATACGTTTTCAGTAATTTTATTTTAAAGAAAATATATGGAAAGAGACTTAGTAATAAATACGAAAGAAACTAACAGCCCTAGATATGATTCGGTTTACAGACACATAATTTACTGCCAGGCTAACTGCGACGATAATCAGATAACATTTCACGATATAATCACCGCTGCTACGGCACTCTCATAGTAGTATGAAAATTTTCTTTGTTGTTATGTTTGAAATCTCTGCAGGAGAAAAGAGTTTTTAATATCCACTTACATAGTAGATGTATGGTAAACGGTAATTTTAGCTGTAAGGCTAATTAAACGAATATTCGCTGTATTGTTGTTGTTGTCTTGAGTCCTGAGACTGGTTTGATGCAGCTCTCCATGCTACTCTATCCTGTGCAAGCTTCATCTCCCAGTACCTACTGCAACCTACATCCTTCTGAATCTGCTTAGTGTATTCATCTCTTGGTCTCCCTCTACGATTCTTACCCTCCACGGTGCCCTCCAATACTAAATTGATCATCCCTTGATGCCTCAGAACATGTCCTACCAACCGATCCCTTCTTCTGGTCAAGTTGTGCCACAAACTTATCTTCTCCCCAATACTATTCAATACTTCCTCATTAGTTACGTGATCTACCCACCTTATCTTCAGCATTCTTCTGCAGCACCACATTTCGAAAGCTTCTATTCTCTTCCTGTCCAAACTAGTTATCGTCCATGTTTCACTTCCACACATGGCTACACTCCATACAAATACTTTCAGAAAGGACTTCCTCACACTTAAATCTATACTCGATATTAACAAATTTCTCTTCTTGAGAAACGCTTTCCTTGCTATTGCCAGTCTACATTTTATATCCTCTCTACTTCGACCAACGTCAGTTATTTTACTCCCTAAATAGCAAAACTCCTTTACTACTTTAAGTGTCTAATTTCCTAATCTAACTCCCTCAGCATCACCCGATTTAATTCGACTACATTCCATTATCCTCGTTTTGCTTTTGTTGATGTTCATCTTATATCCTCCTTTTAAGACACTGTCCATTCCGTTCAACTGCTCTTCCAAGTCCCTTGCTGTCTCTGACAGAATTACAATGTCATCGGCGAACCTCAAAGTTTTTACTTCTTGTCCATGAATCTTAATACCTACTCCGAATTTTTCTTTTGTTTCCTTTACTGCTTGCTCAATATACAGATTGAATAACATCGGGGAGAGGCTACAACCCTGTCTCACTCCTTTCCCAACCACTGCTTCCCTTTCATGCCCCTCGACTCTTATAACTGCTATCTGGTTTCTGTACAAATTGTAAATAGCCTTTCGCTCCCTGTATTTTACCCCTGGCACCTTCAGAATTTGAGAGTATTCCCTAGGACTTAGAACTACTTAAACCTAAGGAAATCACACACAGCCATGCTCGAGGCAGCATTCGAACCTGCGACCGTAGCAGTCGCGCGGTTCCAGACTGTAGCGCCTAGAACCGCTCGGCCACTCCGGCCGGCAGTTCCACATACATCACGCATTTGAAGAGAGCAGCACGTCAACATCGATCAATAGTTCAGTGCTGCCATGTGTTCTTAAAAATGCATCACATGAAAGCCCTGGCAAGGCGAAATATAAGACGCTGTACAAATGGCATGAGTCAAGGCATACTCTCCGCAATTTCTCGGAAATGTCTGTCAGCAGGCGTGCATCGGTGTTTATGTACCATCTAGCATACTTTCCTAAATAGTGTAATCTCAAGTTAAACGGTTTTAGGCAGAATTGCAGCTGCTCGTGGCTGTGCAAAGGCGGTACTATGTTACACAGCTTCCGCCAGTGTTCTTACGTACGGGACTACATTTCAGTGCAGTTGCACGTGCTGTTCATAATGTTC
The DNA here is from genome assembly GCF_023898315.1 of Schistocerca nitens. NCBI lineage: Eukaryota > Metazoa > Arthropoda > Insecta > Orthoptera > Acrididae > Schistocerca > Schistocerca nitens. Next base: position 15,911,018 of record NC_064624.1, on the reverse strand, counting down.
GAAGAGAAGAGGAGTTTACCAACACTTTAAGACTTACTGTGTACCATGACCAATACCCACGTGTTAGGTTCCACTGTCAGCTGTGTTGAAAGAATACCATACATTTTGTAGTAACATGTCTTTTGCAGGTGCTCATGCAGAGTCTGGTAATTATCATGCTGTGCACCATAACGGAAGGCAGTGAGAAAAGTTTTTATTCCACCTGTGTAGGGCTCATGACAGCCTTCCAGAACATGCAGAAGCACCAGGCAGCCCTGCCTACAGTTGTGCATGCGGTAAGTGAAGATAGAGGTGTGTAGTTGTATCAAGACGTTACTAGTCTCTGGCGTGCATCTTAAAAATATGATAAAATACACATTACCAGTAAATAATAGAAACTATAGACAGACTGACGATGTTTTGCATTAGTCCCCCGTGTGAAACATAGCTTACTCGATTATCCACATCTGTAGCAAAAACCCTATGAGTAAAGTCTCCATACAGCAGCACTTTCGGACATAAACTCTAAAAAAATGTGTCCATAATATTACACTGTGTGTGTGTGTGTGTGTGTGTGTGTGTGTGTGTGTGTGTGTGCAAGGTATATGGTATAAAAACTTAGGTAAACGCCGATAAATAGTACTAGGAGCTAATGTAAGTCATTTAGTTAAAATATATGCTACCTGTGCAAGCTTCTCATTATTTCATATGTATAATGAGTGTCAATATGCGGTCCATGTGTATCGCTATTGAAATCGTACTGCTTTACATTGCACCCAATTTTTTTTTTACGATTCCATGTGTATATCATTCGTAATTCACATTTATCAGAGGAGAATACCACACCATTCAGAATCCAAATAAGTATCATTAACGTTTCCTCACACACACACACACAGAACTGATGGGAGTATGGGAATTTCGCTTCTTCACCTCTCTCTCTCTCTCTCTCTCTCTTTTTCTCTCTAAATATCTTGAGCACAGATCTGTGTGTCATTTTGGGAGCAGATGGTACTTTGAGTCGAATAGTTTTCTTCCTTGGCACAAACTTGCAGCTTTCTAAGAGAGTATGCAAGAGATTGTAGTTTTCGATGACAGTAACAAAGAGATCTCAAGATATTTTGTTCTAGGACTCATGTCACAAAAATTTCAGCCATTTCCTATGTACAAATACAGCTATCCTGTATGACCATGGTGTGTCCGGATTTTACAATGTGTTTTAACATTTTTTAACACATGTCAGCAGTTTTTTCGATTTTTATTTTTTCCATTCTATATGTAAATGAACAAGTGTAGATATGCTCTCATTGCTCCCATTACAAGGTCTGGGTCGATATTTTTACCATACAACTGCCATAATGAGTATTTAGAAACTATACCTCTTCCAAATGGCAACATGCATAACACTAATTGACAAAACCAATGCACATAAATGGACAGCTGTGAGGTTAGCATGTTGCCTCTATTCTGACGTAAACACATAGCTACACCGTTTCGTGTGTCTCAAAGGAGGCTCTGACCACGTTATGTATGGAATATTGTTCATGGTGGATCTTCAATGTGAATATTGCTCAGGGTGGACTCTCCATGCGCTACATTCAGGAACACTGTTCAGGGTGGACACACCTGCACGAAGTCCAGGATAATGGCTGGGATGGATGTATCTGCGCAAATTCCAGGACAATATTCCACTGGTGTATAAATTTGGGGATAAAATTTGGATCCAGGAGATAAGGCATAGGCATGGGAAATAATGTAACTGAGCTATGTGTGTTCACAAAAGCATCACTTCAACACTCAACCCTTACACCATCCATGTATGTGCATGTGTTTTAGTATTGGCTTTGGCACATAAAAGGGATAACCCCAAGTGTAAATCAATTATTGTGATAAGTTAGGTTGCTTTACGCAAATTAGGTTGCTAGGACATGTTCTGAGGCATCAGGGGATCACAAATTTAGCATTGGAGGGCAGTGTGGAGGGTAAGAATTGTAGAGGGAGACCAAGAAATGAATACACTAAGCAGATTCAGAATGATGTAGGCTGCAGTAAGTACTGGGAGACGATGAAGCTTGCACAGGTTAGAGTAGCATGGAGAGCTGCATCAGACAAGTCTCAGGACTGAAGACCGCAACAACAACAACAACAACAACAACAACAACGCCCAATTTCACTTTCAAGGGCTAAAAACTTCCCAAAAGGTAATTTGGCATTTAGGTTTAGAGGGAATATCTTCGAAACGATGAAATACGAAAATAGTTTTAATATTAAAGTTTACATGTAATTAATATTATTGAAAATTGTATAATTACAGCGAAGCGCCAAAGAAACTGGTATAGGCATGTGCATCCAAATACAGAGATGACTATAGGCCGCTGCTGACGGCAACGCCTATATAAGACAACAAGTGTCTGGTGCAGTTGTTAGATCGGCTACTGATGCTACAGTGTCAAGATTTAAGTGAGTCTGAACGTGGTGTTGTAGTCGGCGCACGAGCCGTGGGACACAGCATCTCCGACATAGCATCCAGTCGGGATTTTCGGTACGACCGTTTCACTAGTGAACCGTGAAAATCAGGAATCCGGTAATACACTCCTGGAAATTGAAATAAGAACACCGTGAATTCATTGTCCCAGGAAGGGGAAACTTTATTGACACATTCCTGGGGTCAGATACATCACATGATCACGCTGACAGAACCACAGGCACATAGACACAGGCAACAGAGCATGCACAATGTCGGCACTAGTGCAGTGTATATCCACCTTTCGCAGCAATGCAGGCTCCTATTCTCCCATGGAGACGATCGTAGAGATGCTGGGTGTAGTCCTGTGGAACGGCTTGCCATGCCATTTCCACCTGGCGCCTCAGTTGGACCAGCGTTCGTGCTGGACGTGCAGACCGCGTGAGACGACGCTTCATCCAGTCCCAAACATGCTCAATGGGGGACAGATCCGGAGATCTTGCTGGCCAGGGTAGTTGACTTACACCTTCTAGAGCACGTTGGGTGGCACGGGATACATGCGGACGTGCATTGTCCTGTTGGAACAGCAAGTTCCCTTGCCGGTCTAGGAATGGTAGAACGATGGGTTCGATGACGGTTTGGATGTACCGTGCACTATTCAGTGTCCCCTCGACGATCACCAGTGGTGTACGGCCAGTGTAGGAGATCGCTCCCCACACCATGATGCCGGGTGTTGGCCCTGTGTGCCTCGGTCGTATGCAGTCCTGATTGTGGCGCTCACCTGCACGGCACCAAACACGCATACGACCATCATTGGCACCAAGGCAGAAGCGACTCTCATCGCTGAAGACGACACGTCTCCATTCGTCCCTCCATTCACGCCTGTCGCGACACCACTGGAGGCGGGCTGCACGATGTTGGGGCGTGAGCGGAAGACGGCCTAACGGTGTGCGGGACCGTAGCCCAGCTTCATGGAGACGGTTGCGAATGGTCCTCGCCGATACCCCAGGAGCAACAGTGTCCCTAATTTGCTGGGAAGTGGCGGTGCGGTCCCCTACGGCACTGCGTAGGATCCTACGGTCTTGGCGTGCATCCGTGCGTCGCTGCGGTCCGGTCCCAGGTCGACGGGCACGTGCACCTTCCGCCGACCACTGGCGACAACATCGATGTACTGTGGAGGCCTCACGCCCCACGTGTTGAGCAATTCGGCGGTACGTCCACCCGGCCTCCCGCATACCCACTATACGCCCTCGCTCAAAGTCCGTCAACTGCACATACGGTTCACGTCCACGCTGTCGCGGCATGCTACCAGTGTTAAAGACTGCGATGGAGCTCCGTATGCCACGGCAAACTGGCTGACACTGACGGCGGCGGTGCACAAATGCTGCGCAGCTAGCGCCATTCGACGGCCAACACCGCGGTTCCTGGTGTGTCCGCTGTGCCGTGCGTGTGATCATTGCTTGTACAGCCCTCTCGCAGTGTCCGGAGCAAGTATGGTGGGTCTGACACACCGGTGTCAATGTGTTCTTTTTTTCCATTTCCAGGAGTGTACATCAAATCTCCGACATCGCTGCGACCGGAAAAAGAACCTGCAAGAATGGGGACGACGCCGCCTGAATAGAAACGTTCAACATGACAAAAGTGCCACATTCTGCAACCCTTCTGCGTATCTGGGAACATTGAAACGTGCTGTTCAGTAGAAATCTCCAACCCCTCCTACTCTCACGGATTTATGGACAGCCCTGCAGGATTCGTGGTGTCGGTTCCCTTTAGCATTACTTCAGACATTCCTCGTCGTGTTGCAGCACTTCTGCATTCTCGTCGGGACCCTACACGATATTATAGAGCGCGCTATTTACGACGGCGGCCGAGTTTAGGTTCGTTCTGCGCATCTGACGTCACAAAACACAGTAAGCCAATGAACAGAGAACGACGCTGCCAGAGCTCGACTGCAGTGCAGAGCATGGACGAGTGTCTTCAGTTTTAGAAACGTTCAGACATAAATAAAGTAAGAGAACAAAAGCAATGTCTTGAGAGCAGACTTTCTATAAAAGAAAGTTTGGAAAATGCATTCTTTATACCAATTGCTTCATATTCTATTAATTAATTAAACCAAACAAGCAATAAGCTTCCTAATTCAGGCGATAGCAAGGAAATTCATTCTCACTAACTGCTTTTTCGCAATAAAGAACAGTGGTAATTGTTTATTTCCTATTGTACTTCGACGAAACATGAGTAACTCATAGTCATACCGACAGTATGTGTGGGTATTTTGCGTGATATTTCAGAGACCTCCAGCAGTTCCGTCAAAGGATGAGCTGTGTTAGCGTAATGGTTTAGCTGCTAAAGGAAAGGTTCTGAGTTCAAATCTCCTTCGGCACCCAGTATTTCCTTTATTTAAAAACAATATCGAAGTGTCTTACTTCATGAATTTTATTCATTTGAACGCGATTTTTTGAAATTTCTAGCGTTTTGTCTCTTCATTATAATCATAATAAGTTTTCGGTTTTTCTAATTTTGTCCTCCAATATTTCTTTCCACAGCAATTAAAAACAATGAAGAGGCACACATACAATATTCATGTTATCTGCTTTGTTTGTATATTATCTCTTCCGCAGTCGCTGTCTTAATATTCATATTAAGATATATTCTTTTGCGACAGTATTAAAAGTATTATTTAGAGCAGAATTTCGGCTCGTTCGTTGGCGAGCTACTTGCTTGTCTGACGCAACTATTTGCTTCCCTGCTTTGGCAACATCATATTCAATGTTTTCGTCGACTGATCTATGGTTGGCAAGTATTTGCTGTCAGTTGTGACAAACACGAATTGTTTGCGGACTGCACCTCATTGACAATATATTTTAGTTTCTATGTTTTATTACGTCCACAATTCAGTTTTGTCTACTTTGCCAACTTTGTTTTTTAGAAAAACGCGGAATGACTCTGGTATAAATAAAAGTTTTAATACAGTCGCTGTTTATGTTATAAAGGGTGTTCATTTTAACTGGGGACATTCTATAATATCTTGAAAACGACACACAGAGCCAAAAGAAATCCTAATGAAAATTAGTTCCTCTCGGGAGGGGACATCAAATTATAACAAATTTGACCACAAATTCGTCGGATTTGGTATCATTCGATGTCCCACAGTTTTGTTTAATGTATTTTGTCTACTTCCTTTTGATTGATTGATGTGTTTTAAAATAAAGCCAAATGCGCCCGGTGTAAATAAAACTTTTATTACATTCGCGAAAGACGGAACATTTCTCAATATTACATGCGACACCTATCTGGCCCTTAAATTAAATGAGATATTGTTATACAGCAAATTTTATATGAAATTTAGGTATCTTGTCCACATTTCATTCTCAACATTGTGGCAACTAAAATCTACCATATGGAAAGTATACTCTATGGACTTTTACCTCTGCAAACTCTTCAAAATTTCGTGCAATGGTTTACTACATTTAATGCTGCACAATAACTGCGTTGAACATGGAAACAAAATTAAGTCATTTATGGGGGGAAGGTATCAGTCAAGAAGATGTGTAAAAATCAAACGTAAGTTTGCGAACTATACTATACTATGGCGCTGCTTCTCTTGGCGCGTGCATCGTTGACAACTGGCAACGCAGCAATCTCCCGCGTCTGGGCGGGCATGCGCGAGCCGCCGAGATGGAAGAATTTAACTATAGGCAGGTATTCCAGTTTCTTTGGCTTTTCAGCGTATATACCTGTATAATCATAAATATGAAGTACACTTTCTGAAAATAAGTTGTCAGAGTTCTTTCAAAATATCTAATGAAAATATATGATTATTTATTATTATTCTAATTATTCATTTTACTTATATTTTTTTATGTTTTAAATTGTCATATGTTTCACATTCGGGGTCTTTTTATTTTGTTGTTTCCATACATACAATTTGTTAATTGAAAACAATAACTAATTATTATAAAATAATTACAATAATGATAGTCTGTAAAGAAACCCATAAAAAATATTTTTTACACCATATGCACAGAATGAACGAAATTTCTTCGATAAAACACGATAGACATGACAATAAAAACCAAAATTAAGCAGGATTCTCACATTGTGGTGGGCGATCTTCTAAATGTTCTGTTTGTACCAGGCATATTTGAATACATTGGAAAACCTCGGCAAAGGGAATTGATTATATACTAATGACTTCAGCTTGTTTATACTGTTTCTCAAGTGGATATTGACATCATGATCATCTAATAGAACTAGATCTGAAAACCTTCTCATAAAATTCTACCAACAGCTGTACCTGTCCCATTGAGCTTTTTGAGACCACAAGGTGAACAAGTTCCTTGTCCTCAAGAATGATGCCCAAATTAGTTCTTTCACACTGATAACCCAAGAATATAACCACAATACAGTTTTCCTCCTTCTCTGGGAAGGAAAACGTCTCTCAAATATCTTGTGATGTTGTCAGATGTTAGTTTACCAGTTCGATGTTACCCCAAGATCATTTGGGGCTTAAAAAATAGATTCTCGAATTCTCAGTCCAAACTGCTCTAGTTCCCTTGAAAACTATGAGAAATGGGTTAAGCAATCTGCCAGCTGCGGAGACTGCTGGTTGAATACTGTAACTCTGAATAACTGATGACAATGACTGCAGCGCAGATTCAATTTTCTTTGCATCCGTTTGGAACAAACACGTCCAGAGTGCTACTCCAAGTCCAATACGCTCTGACCAGAGTTGCACACATTTTCAGGCCCCAAAACTCTGATCTCCTCCTTAGCTTGCTCTAGAAATCGTAAAATGACCTACTTGAGATCTTTGTATCATTTATATAGTGTCATGTTATAAACTTTGTTCTTTGCGGAGATATAATTCCGTGCGCCTTTACAAAATTCGATAGCCATTTGGGGCTTGCCTTAAAATTGACTTCAGATCCCAGTTCATTCACAAGGCCCACTTTTGAAGGTAAGTGTCATGGACAACCTGTTGATGATCCATAGGTGCAACCACAACGGAGGGTTATCTGTTGAGAGGTCAGACAAACGTGTGGTTCCTGAAGAGGGGCAGCAGCCTTTTCAGTAGTTGCAGGGGCAACAGTCTGGATGATTGACTGATCTGGCCTTGTAACAATAACCAAAACGGCCTTGCTGTGCTGGTACTGCGAACGGCTGAAAGCAAGGGGAAACTACAGCCGTAATTTTTCCCGAGGGCATGCAACTTTACTGTATGGTTAAATGATGATGGCGTCCTCTTGGGTAAAATATTCCAGAGGTAAAATAGTCCCCCATTCGGATCTCCGGATGGGGACTACTCAAGAGGACATCGTTATCAGGAGAAAGAAAACTGGCATTCTACGGATCAGAGCGTGGAATGTCAGATCCCTTAATCGGGCAGGTAGGATAGAAAATTTAAAAAGGGAAATCGATGGGTTCAAGTTAGATGTAGTGGGAATTAGTGAAGTTTGGTGGCAGGAGGAACAAGACTTTCGGTCAGGTGAATACAGGGTTATAAATACAAAATCAAATAGGGGTAATGCAGGAGTAGGTTTAATAATGAATAAAAAAATAGGTGTATGGGTAAGCTGCTACAAACAGCATAGTGAACGCATTATTGTGGCCAAGATAGACACGAAGCCCACGCTTACTACAGTAGTATAAGTCTATATGCCAACTAGTTCTACAGTTGACGAAGAAATTGATGAAATGTATGATGAGATAAAAGACATTATTCAGGTAGTGAAGGGAGAGGAAAATTTAATAGTCATGGGTGACTGGAATTCGAGAGTAGGAAAAGGGAGAGAAGGAAACAAAGTAGGTGAATATGTATTGGTAGTAAGAAATGAAAGAGGAAGCTGTCTCGTAGAATTTTGCGCAGAGCATAACTTAATCATAGCTAACACTTGGTTCAAGAATCATGAAAGAAGGTTGTATACATGGAAGAAGCCGGGCGATACTAGAAGATATCAGATAGATTATATAATGGTAAGACAGAGATTTAGGAACCAGGTTCTAAATTGTAAGACATTTCCAGGGGCAGATGTGGACTCTGACCACAATCTATTGGTTATGAACTGTAGATGAAAACTGAAGAAACTGCAAAAAGGTGGGAATTTAAGGAGATGGGACCTGGATAAACTGAAAGAACCAGAAGTTGTACAGGGTTTCAGGGAGAGCATAAGGGAACAATTGACAGGAATGGGGAAAATAAATACAGTAGAAGAAGAATGGGTAACTTTGAGGGATGAAATAGTGAAGGCAGCAGAGGATCAAATAGGTAAAAAGACGAGGGCTAGTAGAAACCCTTGGGCACCAGAAGAAATATTGAACTTAATTGATGAAAGGAGAAAATATAAAAATGCAGTAAGTGAAGCAGGCAAAAAGGAATACAAACGTCTCACAAACGAGATCGACAGGAAGCGCAAAATGGCTAAGCAGGGATGGCTAGAGGACAAATGTAAGGATGTAGAGGCTTATCTCAATAGGGGTAAGGTAGTTACTGCCTACAGGAAAATTAAAGAGACCTTTGGAGGAAGGAGAACCGCTTGCATGAATATCAAGAGCTCAGATGGAAACCCAGTTCTAAGCAAAGAAGGGAAAGCAGAAAGGTGGAAGGAGTATATAAAGGGTCTATACAAGGGCGATGTACTTGACAATATTATGGAAATGGAAGAGGATGTAGATGAAGATGAAATGGGAGATACGATACTGAGTGAAGAGTTTGACAGAGCACTGAAAGACCTGAGTCGAAACAAGGCCCCAGGAGTAGACAACATTCCATTAGAACTACTGACAGCCTTGGGAGAGCCAGTCCTGACAAAACTCTACCATCTGGTGAGCAAGATGTATGAGACAGGCGAAATACCCTCAGACTTCAAGAAGAATATAATAATTCCAATCCCAGAGAAAGCAGGTGTTGACAGATGTGAAAATTACCGACCTATCAGTTTAATAAGTCACAGCTGCAAAATACTAACGCGAATTCTTTACAGACGAATGGAAAAACTGACAGTAGCCGACCTCGTGGAAAATCAATTGGAATTCCGTAGAAATGTTGGAACACGTGAGGCAATACTGACCCTACGACTTATCTTAGAAGAATGATTAAGGAAAGCTAAACCTACGTTTCTAGCATTTGTAGACTTAGAGAAAGCTTTTGACAATGTTGATTAGAATACTCTCTTTCAAATTCTGAAGGTGGCAGGGGTAAAATACAGGGAGCGAAAGGCTATTTACAATTTGTACAGATAGCAGATGGCAGTTATAAGAGTCGAGGGGCATGAAAGGGAAGCAGTGGTTGGGAAAGGAGTGAGACAGGGTTGTAGCCTCTCCCCGATGTTATTCAATCTGTATATTGAGCAAGCAGTAAATGAAACAAAAGAAAAGTTCGGAGTAGGTATTAAAATCCATGGAGAAGAAATAAAACTTTGAGGTTCGCCGATGACGTAATTCTGTCAGAGACAGCAAAGGACTTGGAAGAGCAGTTGAACGGAATGGACTGTGTCTTGAAAGGAGGGTATATGATGAACATCAACAAAAGCAAAACGAGGATAATGGAATGTAGTCGAATTAAGTCAGGTGATGTTGAGGCAATTATATTAGGAAATGAGACACTTAAAGTAGTGAAGGAGTTTTGCTATTTGGGGGAGCAAAATAACTGATGATGGTCGAAGTAGAGAGGATATAAAATGTAGACTGGCATTGACAAGGAAAGCGTTTCTGAAGAAGAAAAATGTGTTAACATTGAGTATAGATTTAAATGTCAGGAAGTCGTTTCTGAAAGTATTTGTATGGAGTGAAGCCATGTATGGAAGTGAAACATGGACGATAAATAGTTTAGACTAGAAGAGAATAGAAGCTTTCGAAATGTGGTGTTACAGAAGAATGCTGAAGATTAGATGGGTAGATCACATAACTAATGATGAAGTATTGAATAGAATTGGGGAGGAGTTTGTTGCACAGCTTGACAAAAAGAAGGGACCGTTTGGTAGGATATGTTCTGAGGCGTCAAGGGATCACAAATTTAGCATTGGAGGGCAGCGTGGAGGGTAAAAATCGTAGAGGGAGACCAAGAGATGAATACACTAAGCAGATTCAGAGGGATGTAGGCTGCAGCAGGTACTGGGAGATGAAGAAGCTTGCACATGATGGAGTAGCGTGGAGAGCTGCATCAAACCAGTCTCAGGACTGAAGACCACAACAACAACATAGCTGCAGCATTAGAGATAATCCGTCGCTTGAGGGACGCCAGTTAATTATCGCAAAAATTGTACAATTAACTTGCCTCTGAGTCAAAAGGTGCAGAAACGTTTTTCATTGCTGATGAATTACAGCTATCTGAGAAGAAAGTAGTGGACTGGAAAACCTTCTTCACAGAAGTACTTACTTAAATTTGCGAAGTGAGAAAATTGGTGAGGATGGAATCAATGTCGAGATCGGCGGAGAAGAAAATACAGCTGAAGGAACAAAAAACAGGAAGGTGGGTTTTCAGAGTAATCCAAAGAGGAACCCACAAGAGTTCTTTCCAAGTTGTTCCCAAACGTGCGAACGACGTACTCCTCAGCGTCATAAAAAGAGTACATCATTCCGGGTGGAGTGCCATTCCTGGCCGTTTCAGGTCGCGCAAATGCTTCAGTGATGACGGATTCAAGCATTTTACAGTAAACCATAAAGTGGAATTCACGGATCCCAAAATGGGTGCACATACTGGCAGTATTGGAGGCTCCTGGTACACCATAAGGCGAACGCTCCACAGCACCAGACAGTGCGAAAAAACTTTTTGACAGTTACTCCTTTGAATAAGTATGGCGCAGAAGGTACTCTCAAAAGCGATATTTATCTATGTAGTTTATGAAGAGGACAGTAACACTGTGGAATGTTGGCATCAAAAAATCTTGGTGTTATTATTTTTATGTTTTCCTGCAATCTCTTCCGTGTATTTACATTTTTATTTTGTTGGAGATGTGGTCCATCTATATAATTAAAAAGAAAGGCGTCTGTTTTTATCATACACGTTTCGCATCCTTTTATTTACGGAGTGTCATTTGTGGGTTGTGATACGTGGCCTTTCTTAAATACACACATCAAAAAAAGTTTTCCATCACTCCGCTTCCCAGGATAGACGTTCTGTGGATATTGTATCACAGACATGGTCCCTTTGACTGTTCAGAGATGTCATTAAACCCGCTCAAAGATGTGAACAACCATGCATGAGCAGCGCCTATCAAACGGAGGGGGTCCAATTGTCCGCAACTCGTGGTCGTGCGATAGCATTCTCGCTTCCCGCGCCCGGGTTTGATTCCCGGCGGGGTCAGGGATTTTCTCTGCCTCGTGATGACTGGGTGTTGTCTGATGTCCTTAGGTTAGTTAGGTTTAAGTAGTTCTAAGTTCTAGGGGACTGATGACAATAGTTGTTAAGCCCCATAGTGCTCAGAGCCATTTGAACCATATTTTTTTTTTTTGGTCCAATTGCAGATCAGTTCCAGTCATTCCACCAGGGAGGAGGTACACGGCTCGTGTTGTCTGTAGTTCAACCGTGCCTAGACGGTCAGTACTGCGGTTCGATCGCGTCCGGTTAATTACTTTGTGCCAGGAAGGGCTCTCAACAAGAGAAGCGTAAAGGCGTCTCGGAGTGAACCGAAACGATGTTGTTTGGACATGGAGGAGATAGAGAGAGACAGGAACTGTCGACGACATGCCTCGCTCAGGGCGCCCAGGGGCTACTACTGCAGTGGATGACGGCTACCTACGGATTGTGGCTCGGAGAAAACTTTACAGCAGCGCCACCATGTTGAATAATGCTTTTCGTGCAGCCACAGGACGTCGTGTTACAACTGTGAGCAATAGGCTGCATGATGCGCTACTTCGCTCCCGGTATCCACTGCGAGGTCCAAGTTTGCCACCACGACACCGTGCATCATCGTACAGATTGACCCGACAACAGCCGGCCGGAGTGGCCGTGCGGTTCTAGGCGCTACAGTCTGGAACCGAGCGACCGCTACGGTCACAGGTTCGAATACTGCCTCGGGCATGGATGTGTGTGATGTCCTTAGTTAGGTTTGAGTAGTTCTAGAGGACTGATGACCTCAGACGTTGTCACATAGCGCTCAGAGCCATTTGAACCATTTTGGCCCGACAACATGCCGAATGGACCGCTCAAGGCTGGCATCACGTTCTCTTCACCGATTAGTGTCGCATATGGCTTCAACCTGACAATCGTTGGAGGCAACCTGGTCAGGCTGAAAGACACAATGTCCAGCACCTGTAGCAAGGTGGAGGTTCCCTGCTGTATTGGGGTGGCATTATGTGGGGCCGACGTACGCTGCCGGTGGCATGTAAGGCGCCGTAATGGCTGTATGATTCGTGAATGGCATCCTATCACCAATGGTGGAACCATATCGGCAGCATATTGGCGAGGCATTCGTCTTCGTGGACGACAATTCGCACCTCCATCGTGGACATCTTGTAAATGACTTCCTTCAGGATAACGACATCGCTCGACTGGAGTGGCCGGCATGTTCTCCAGACTTGAAATTTGTTGGAAATGGTTGGGATAGATTGAAAAGGGCTGTTTATGGAAGACGTGACCCACCAACCGCTCTGACGGATCTACGCCGAATCGCCGTTGAGGAGTGGGAGAACCTGAACCAACAGTGCCTTGATGAACTTGTGGATAGTAAGCCACGACGAATACAGGCATGCGTCAGTGCAAGAGGACGTGCTACTGGGTATTAGAGGTACCGGTGTGTACAGCAATCTGGACCACCGCCTCTCAAGGTCTCACTGTATGGTGGAACAACAGGGAGTGTGTGGTTTTCGTGAGCAATAAAATGGGCTGAAATGATGTTTATGTTTATCTCTGTTCCAATTTTCTGTACAGGTTCCGGAAGTCTCGCAAACCGAGGTCATGCAAAACTTTTTTTATATGTGTACAATGAAAGCATAATGTAAGAGTTACACGTGTCTTTTCCCTTGTTTTCCAGGTAAGAAACAACTTTTGCAGCACAACTTTCGTGAAGTTGAATTATCGTGTTGCTTGCGATTTTCGTTGTTGCCAGTTGATGTGTGGAGGTGTGTTTACTCTACGCAGAGGAAACTGCTTTGAATAATCAGCCGCGGCGCTTTCACGAGCGTATGCGTTTGGGTATCGATGTGATTGTGTGTGCTATTAAAAAAAAAGATCAATTTTTTTTACGCGTTTCCGTGCGCCATGCACCAGTCATCTACGAGGAGTGTTCAATAAAGAATGATCATAATTTTTTTTTCGTGTTTTGGTCCATAGTACCACTGACCAGAATATGAAAAGCAAAGAGCTTGTACTAGAAAGAGATTTGTTTCACAGTATTGAATATCAGGAATATCTCATGGCTTTTAAGGTATGCGTTTTGCAGCCCATGTTTACATGACATTTGTGCTTCTATTGTCGTGTACTTTCAGCCGTGTAAGTTTGACGCCATCCTCGTTAATACACCGTGTATATACGCACATAAAAAAAGTTTTGCATCACCCCGGTTCCCAGAACTCCTGAACACAGACGTTGACTGTGGATATTGTATCACAGACACGGTCCCTTTGACTGTTCAGGGATGTCACTAAGCCCACCCAAAGATGTAAACAACCATGCAGGAGCAGCGCCTATTAGACGGAGGGGGTCCGACAGCCGATCAGTTCCACTCATTCCACCAGAAAGGAGGTACACGGCTCGTGTTTACTGTACTTCAGCCATGCCTAGACGGTCAATACCGCAGTTCGATGGTGTCCGCATTGTTACCTTGTGCCAGGAAGGTCTCTCAACGAGGGAAGTGTCCAGGCGTCTCGGAGTCAACCAAAGCGATGTTGTTCGGACATGGAGGAGATACAGAGAGACAGGAACTGTTCATGACATGCCTCGCTCAGGCCGCCCAGGGGCTACTGCTGCAGTGGATGACCGCTGCCTACGGATTGTGGCTCGAAGGAACCCTGACAGCAACGCCACCACGTTGAATAACGGTTTTCGTGTAGCCACAGGACGTCGTGTTACGACTCATTCACTTCCCACGTCCATGGCGACGTCCATCTTTGCAACCAAGACACCATGCAGTACGGTACAGACAGGCCCAACAACATGCCGAATGGACCGCTCACGATTGGCATCACGTTCTCTTCAACGATGAATGTCACATATGCCTTCAACCAGACAAACAGTCGCAGATAGGCACAACAAAAAGACTCATAATTATAGCTTTCGGTCACGAAACTCACACACACGACTGCAGTCTCAGACGACTGAAGCCACCCTGCAATCGTGTGTGTGTGTGTGTGTGTGTGTGTGTGTGTGTGTGTGTGTGTGTGTGTGTGTGTGTGTGCGCGCGCGCGCGTGTTTCTGTGTGTGTGCGCAAGGGTATGTTTGTCTCTTGTTGGCGAAGCCCTTAACGGCCGGAACCTGCAATTATCTTCTTCGGTATTCCAACTATCTGTTATTTATCGCAGAGATTCTCTCTGGATTTACTGCCATAAGCTTTCTAAAAATCAACAAATAATATTGCCATTGTTTTTTTACTTTCTCAATATTTGAATATGGCTTCTTTCATTATGAATAACTGGTCAGTAGTTGAACGATTCTTCATACATCTCGCTTGTTTCTCATTTATTATCTCTTTTAAATATGGTTCTAATTTTTTTCTGAGGGCTTTTGGAGGACACTTTACAGGCCTTATTAATTAATGAGATGCCTCTGTAGTTCCTGCTTTTTATGAATGAATAAACCAATTCATACCAATTCATAAGAAAGTTAACAACAAACGTAAATCTTCCTGCCAGATTAAAGCGGTGTGCTGGACAGAGACTCGAACTCGGGACCTTTGTTTTTCACATGCAAGTGTTCTACTGTAAAGTTTGGAAAGTAGGAGACGAGGTACTGGCAGAAGTAAAGCTGTGAGGACGGGGAGTGAGTCGTGCTTGGGTAGCTCAGTCGGTGGAGCACTTGCCAGGAAGTTTCGTATCAGCGCACACTCCGTTGCAGAGTGAAAATTCCATTCTAGAAACAAAGAAAAATTTTCGATTTTCAGAAAATCAACATGCACAGATCTCATCCGTGTAAGTTCATGACAGCCACCACAATATAAAAAAAAGTCTTTTGTCGTCAGTGATTCACTCTCTCATTCGTTTACCTTTCGCCAACAGTGAAGCACATAAAGAATTCGGTATTTTAAAGCAAACTGCAAAAGCCAGTGCTTTCTGTGCAAATGATAGTATGTGCCAACTCAGTGAACTAAAGACACAAAAAACATCTAGTAGGCTAATGCACTCTCAGCTGGGAAACAGAAGTGATAAAGAAAGAAAGAACATTGCAGTGCAGTTTCATGGCAAGTAGTCCCAGAAAATTGAGAAATGATCTAGAAGATATAATGTTCGGTGTGGTTTCTAAGTTAACACCACACTCAAACTTCGAATAAAAAAAAAAAAAGAAAAAGGAAAAAGAAACAGGTGGAGAAATGATTTTGACAAATTTGACGGCCCTTGGGTGTACAGGATGGACTGTAAGAATTGCTGTAAGTATTACATCGGCTAAATAGGCTGCTCTTTTAATATAAGGTTTAAAGAGCACGGGCCACTTCTGTAGCCAGACGGTGCAGACATGCTGGTCATACATACAGGTGTTTCTGTGCGTGTATATAACGCTCCTTGTGGAACCACCTAACTAATAAGTACTTAAGATTGCTGGTCCATTCCCTTTTAATTATCGTTGAAGCGTTCCGTTTCCCACATGTAAATCATGTCCCTGAATTTGGTCAAGAAAATGCATTGAGGTTCGCCTCTGACACCGCATTCGCCGCATGTGCAAACTACAGCCGTGGAAATTCATGACTGGCTGCACGATTATTTCACTTTTTCTGATGATAACGTTGAGTTCATTCAAATGGATAATGAAGATTACCAGTACTGTATGCTTGCTGCATTGTATGGTTCTGTTATGTTAAGAGACAATAGCACTGAAGACATTTGTTGTTGTTGTGGTCTTCAGTCCTGAGACTGGTTTGATGCAGCTCTCCATGCTACTCTATCCTGTGCAAGCTTCTTCATCTCCCAGTACCTGCTGCAGCCTACATCCCTCTGAATCTGCTTAGTGTATTCATCTCTTGGTCTCCCTCTACGATTTTTACCCTCCAAGCTGCCATCCCTCCAATGCTAAATTTGTGATCCCCTGATGCCTCAGAACATGTCCTACCAACCGGTCCCTACTTCTTGTCAAGTTGTGCAACAAACTCCTCTTCTCCCCAATTCTATTCAATACTTCATCATTAGTTATGTCATCTACCCATCTAATCTTCAGCATTCTTCTGTAGCACCACATTTCGAAAGCTTCTATTCTCTCCGTGTCCAAACTATTTATCGTCCATGTTTCACTTAGATACATGGCTACACTCCATGCAAATACTTTCAGAAACGACTTCCTGACACTTAAATCAATACTCGATGTTAACAAATTTCTCTTCTTCAGAAACGCTTTCCTTGCCATTGCCAGTCTACATCTCATATCCTCTCTACTTCGACCATCCTCAGTTATTTTGCTCCCCAAATAACAAAACTCATTAACTACTTTAAGCGTTTCATTTCCTAATGTAATACCCTCAGTATCACTCGACTTAATTCGACTACAATCCATTATCCTCGTTTTGCTTTTGTTGATGTTCATCTTATATCCTCCTTTCAAGACCCTATCCATTCCGTTCAACTGCTCTTCCAAGTCCTTTGCTGTCTCTGACAGAATTACAATATCATCGGCGAACCTCAAAGTTTTTATTTCTTCTCCATGGATTTTAATGCCTACTCCGAATTTTTCTTTTGTTTCCTTTACTGCCTGCTCAATATACAGCTTGAATACCATCGGGGAGAGGCTACACCCTGTCTCACTCCCTTCCCAACCACTGCTTCCCTTTCATGCCCCTCGACTCTTATAACTGCCATCTGGTTTCTGTACAAATTGTAAATAGCCTTTCGCTCCCTGTATTTTACCCCTTCCATCTTTAGAATTTGAAAGAGAGTATTCCAGTCAACATTATCAAAAGCTTTCTATAAGTCAACAAATGCTAGAAACGTAGGTTTGCCTTTCCTTAATCTTTCTTCTAACAAGGGAACATCCCCATCGCACCCCTCTCAGATTTAGTTATAAGTTGGCACAGTGGATAGGCCTTGAAAAACTGAACACAGATCGATCGAGAAAACAGGAAGAAGTTGTGTGGAACTATGAAAAAATAAGCAAAATATACAAACTGGGTCGTCCATGTGTAATATAGGCAATATTAAGGGCAGTGTGAGATGAGGAGCGCTGTGGTCCCGTGGTTAGTGTGAACAGCTGCAGAACGAGAGATCTTCAGTTCAAATCTTTCCTCGACCGAAAATTTTTAACTTTTTATTTTCAGTTTATGTGAAAAATTCTTATGTTTTCATCACGTTTTTTGGAGTGATTATTACATCCACAAGAAAAACCTAAATCGGGCAAGGTAGAAGAGTCTTTTCACCCATTCGCCAAGTGTACTAGTTAGGTGGGTCGACAACATATTCCTGTCATGTGACGCACATGCTGTCACCAGTGTCGTATACAATATATCAGACGTGTCTTCCTGTGGAGGAATCGGTTGACCTATGACCTTGCGATCAAATGTTTTCGGTTCCCATTGGAAAGGCACGTCCTTTCGTCAACTAATCACACGGTTTTGCGGGGCGGTCGCAAAACACAGACACTAAACTTATTACAGTGAACAGAGACGTCAATGAACGAACGGACAGATCATAACTTTGCGAAAATAAAGAAAGCAAAATTTTCAGTTCAGGGCAGATTTGAACCAAGGACCTCTCGTTCCGCATCTGTTCACGCTAACCACCTGACCACGGCGCTCCTCGCCTCACATTGCTCTTAATATTGCCTATCTTACGCATGGACGACCCAGTTTGTATATTTTGCTTATTTTTTCATAGTTCCATACAACTTCTTCCTGTTTTCTCGATCGATCTGTGTTCAGTTTTGCAAGGCCTATCCACTATGCCAACTTATAACTAAATCTGAGGGGGGTGCGATGGGGAGGTTCCCTTGTAAGAGCCAAAGAAACTGATACACCTCCCTAATATCGTGTAGGGCCCCCGTGGGCACACACACGTGCCGCAACACGACGTCGCATGGACTCGACTAATGTGTGAAGCAGTGCTGGAGGGAAAGTGACACCATGAATCCTGCAGCGCTGTCCGTAAATCCGTAAGACTACGGCGGGGTGGAGATTTCTTCTGAACAGCATGTTGCGAGGTATCCCAGACATGTTGAATAATATCCATATCTATGGAGCTTGGTGGTCAGCCAAAGTGTTTAAACTCAGAAGAGTGTTCCTGCAGCCACTCTGTATCAATTCTGGATATGTGTTGTGTCGTATTGCCCAGCTTGAAATGCCAAAGTTCGGCGGAATGCACAGTGGACATGAATGCATGCAGGTTATCAGACACGATGCTTATGTACGGGTCACCTTCCAGAGTCGTGTCTAGATGTATCAGAGGTCCCATTCATCAAACTGCACATGGCCCACACCATTACAAAACGTCCACTAGCTTGGACAGTCAGTGGATCCACGAGGCTGTCTCCTAACCTGTACACATCCATCCGCTCGATGCAATTTGAAACGAGACTCGCCCGACCAGGTAACATGTTTCGTCATCAACAGTTCAATGTCGGTGGTAACGGGTCCAGGCGAGGGATAAAGCTTACTGTCGTGCACCCATCAAGGGTACACGAGTGGGCCTTCGCCTCCTAAAGCCCATATCGATGATCTATCATTAAACGGTTCGCAAGCTGACATTTGCTGATGGCTCAACATTGAAATCTGCAGCAATTTGCGGAAGGACTGCGCTTGTCACGTTGAACGATTCTCTTCAGTCATCGTTGGTCCCGTTCTTGCAGGATATTTTTCCGGCCGCAGCGATGTCGGAGATTTGATGTTTTACCAGACTCCTGATATTGACAGTACGTACCTCGGAGATGCTGTGTCCCATCGCTCGTGCGCCCACTACAACACCTCGTTCTAACTCTCTTAAACTTAATAACCAGTCATTGTAGCAGCAGTAACTGAATTAACAACAGCGCCAGACCCCTGTTGTTTTATACAGCCGTTACCGACCGCAGCGCCGTATTCTGCCTGTATACATATTTCTGTATTTGAATAGACATGCCTATACCAGTTTCTTTGGCACTTCAGTGTGTGTGTGTGTGTGTGTGTGTGTGTGTGTGTGTGTGTGTGTGTGTGTGTGTGTAGAGTCAAATGAAAAGCAATTTTCGACGTTTCTACATCTACATAGGTACTCCGGAAGCCACCATACGGTGCGTGGCTGAGGGTACCCTATACCACTACTAATCATTCCCTTACCTGTTCAACTCTCCAACAGAGTGAGGGAAAAACGCCTGCCTATTTGCCTCCGTACCAGCCGTAATTTCTTTCGACACACATCATCTTAGCTACAAAAATCAGATTATGAATGGGTTACATGATCACGGAGCAGGGTTATCGGGCAATGTTATATATACACTCCTGGAAATGGAAAAAAGAACACCGTGAATTCATTGTCCCAGGAAGGGGAAACTTTATTGACACATTCCTGGGGTGAGATACATCACATGATCACACTGACAGAACCACAGGCACATAGACACAGGCAACAGAGCATGCACAATGTCGGCACTAGTACAGTGTATATCCACCTTTCGCAGCAATGCAGGCTGCTATTCTTCCATGGAGACGATCGTAGAGATGCTGGATGTAGTCCTGTGGAACGGCTTGCCATGCCATTTCCACCTGGCGCCTCAGTTGGACCAGCGTTCGTGCTGGACGTGCAGACCGCGTGAGACGACGCTTCATCCAGTCCCAAACATGCTCAATGGGGGACAGATCCGGAGATCTTGCTGGCCAGGGTAGTTGATTTACACCTTCTAGAGCACGTTGGGTGGCACGGGATACATGCGGACGTGCATTGTCCTGTTGGAACAGCAAGTTCCCTTGCCGGTCTAGGAATGGTAGAACGATGGGTTCGATGACGGTTTGGATGTACCGTGCACTATTCAGTGTCCCCTCGACGATCACCAGTGGTGTACGGCCAGTGTAGGAGATCGCTCCCCACACCGTGATGCCGGGTGTTGGCCCTGTGTGCCTCGGTCGTATGCAGTCCTGATTGTGGCGCTCACCTGCACGGCGCCAAACACGCATACGACCATCATTGGCACCAAGGCAGAAGCGACTCTCATCGCTGAAGACGACACGTCTCCATTCGTCCCTCCATTCACGCCTGTCGCGACACCACTGGAGGCAGGCTGCACGATGTTGGGGCGTGAGCGGAAGACGGCCTAACGGTGTGCGGGACCGTAGCCCAGCTTCATGGAGACGGTTGCGAATGGTCCTCGCCGATACCCCAGGAGCAACAGTGTCCCTAATTTGCTGGGAAGTGGCGGTGCGGTCCCCTACGGCACTGCGTAGGATGCTACGGTCTTGGCGTGCATCCGTGCGTCGCTGCGGTCCGGTCCCAGGTCGACGGGCACGTGCACCTTCCGCCGACCACTGGCGACAACATCGATGTACTGTGGAGACGTCACGCCCCACGTGTTGAGCAATTCGGCGGTACGTCCACCCGGCCTCCCGCATGCCCACTATACGCCCTCGCTCAAAGTCCGTCAACTGCACATACGGTTCACGTCCACGCTGTCGCGGCATGCTACCAGTGTTAAAGACTGCGATGGGTCTCCGTATGGCACGGCAAACTGGCTGACACTGACGGCGGCGGTGCACAAATGCTGCGCAGCTAGCGCCATTCGACGGCCAACACCGCGGTTCCTGGTGTGTCCGCTGTGCCGTGCGTGTGATCATTGCTTGTACAGCCCTCTCGCAGTGTCCGGAGCAAGTATGGTGGGTCTGACACACCGGTGTCAATGTGTTCTTTTTTCCATTTCCAGGAGTATATATATATATATATATATATATATATATATATATATATATATATATATATATATATAGAGTGCTGAAGTTAGTATATATATATATATATATATATATATATATATATACTAACTTCAGCACTCTGTTTAAACATTGCCGCTCGGCCACTCGGCCAAAAGCCGGCCGCGGTGGTCTCGCGGTTCTAGGCGCTTCAGTCCAGAACCGCGCTGCTGCTACAGTCGCAGGTTCGAATCCTGCCTCGGGCATGGGTGTGCGTGATGTCCTTAGGTTATTTAGGTTTAAGTAGTTCTAAGTTCTAGGGGACTTATGACCTAAGATGTTCAGTCCCATAGTGCTCAGAGTAATTTGAACCACTCGGCCAAAATGGTTCAAATGGCTCTGAGCACTATGGGACTTAACATCTTTGGTCATCAGTCCCCTAGAACTTAGAACTACTTAAACCTAACTAACCTAAGGACATCACGCACGTCCATGCCCGAGGCAGGATGCGAACCTGCGACCGTAGCCGTCGCGCGGTTCCAGACTGAAGCGCCTAGAACCGCACGGCCACTCCGGCCGGCATATATATATATGACTGTTTTTCTATTAACTTCAGCCCTCTGTTCAAACATTACCTGATAACCTTGCTCCATGATCACGTAACTGATTTTTTAAAGAGCTAATTACAGATCTCATTGAAATGCTGAGAGCTGCTCCCGCATCGTGGGACATTAAGTGCAGGGAATGCTGGGATAGAAACGTGAAAACTGATGAAGCATGGAAAATTGCTTTGCAGTTGACAACAAATGTTGATGATATAACCAGGAATATTAAGTTCATAAAAACTTAAAATTGCAGGGAATGGAAGAAAACGCAGGAGAAATGTAAAACTGAAGTGGACGAAATTTCCGAATTCAGTATGTGGTCTGGATACACTTCTATGACCTTCCTCGTAGAAAACTCTCTCTCAGATGGGAGTCGCAGCACTATTACGGTACATGCTTGTTTCTGTATGTTATTGGCTTAGGTTTTAAAAATAACTACTATCACAACAGTGTTATTCTATTAGATGTGACTACATACAGAATAGACGACCACTGAAAACTGTAATCCCTCGGATGGCTACTTTCATTTATAATGTAAAATATAATAACGTAAAGGAAAGCATACTTATGCAAATTTATTTGCCACGCTAATTACCTTTCTTCTGAAATAAAAATCAGGCTGATGTTTTAGTGATCTTTTTTACGTCCTGAGAAGCATTGCTTGGGATGCGCGGTAATTCCAGTAAACTTCTCTGATCTCCTGACCTCCAAGAACCAGGCGTCACTGTACCAGTGTCTAAATGTTCATTGTCTGCTTTTGAAACTGTTCTATTGGACTTGTCCATTTGTGACATTTCATTTAATATCTAGACTTCTGTCTACCTTGTAAGGGACTGTGAAAATCTTTGAGTCAGTCCGTTATGCAGTTCAGACATTTATTACAGGTTTTCGTATTAGATCAACATGATAGAAAATACTGGTGAGGAAAAAAGAGAAATTAAACTATAGTTAGAAAACATAGATAATCTCAGAATAACGGTGATCATGCAGAAAGTCCAATTGCATAACAGCTGCCTTCACGAAAGGTCTGGTTCATTGACGTCAGAAACTCCTTCCTAATCCACATCCTCCTTCCTAATCCACATCCTCCTTCTTTCACTTCATGTTCACAAGTTGGTAGTACAGCAGGGTTTACTATGTGACTTCTTTCTTTGTAATTATGTCCTCAAGTCTTACACGATTTGTTTAAAATTCATCTTCTCTAACGCGAATACTCTTTTCCCTTGTCCTTCTGACGAAGGAGATCTTACAGTTAGAAATTCTGAAAGAAAGTGACTGTGTTGATTTCGTGAGTGTCACTTTCAGCTTTCCAGTCATATGCTATTCAGTCATACCCCATAATCTTCACAGCTCCATGGCTGGAATTCCGGTGTCTGTTCTCCTCAGCTCCTCTATTCGTGCAAAAACTCTCTCGGGAGACAGAAATTAATAGCCAGTTATTGGAAAGTAAATCTCAATATTCGTAAGAGGAGCACGGCAAAGCCAGTGAGACAACATTGTCAGCAAGGTTAAATTTTTATTGTCGCCTGGGGCTCCATCAGCGAAAGTCTTATTAAATTGATGCCTTGCAGATCTGGCATTTGGCGGACATTGTAAACAGCAGATATCACCTCATTGCAAGTCTTAGTGCATTGATTCTACATCTACATACATACTCCGCAATCCACCATACGCTGCGTGGCGGAGTGTACCTCATACCACAACTAGCATCTTCTCTCCCTGTTCCACTCCCAAACAGAACGAGGGAAAAATGACTGCCTATATGCCTCTGTACGAGCCCTAGTCTCTCTTATCTTATCTTTGTGGTCTTTCCGCAAAATGTAAGTTGGCGGCAGTAAAATTGTACTGCAGTCAGCCTCAAATGCTGGTTCTCTAAATTCCCTCAGTAGCGATTCACGAAAAGAACGCCTCCTTTCCTCCAGAGACTCCCACCCGAGTTCCTGTCTCTCTCTGTCCAAGTGTACAAGTATGGAGAAGTATAGAGACGTATTGAGAAGTATCGAGAAACCCAGCCTCTAGACCCCATCTGCAAACATCATCATTGAGGGGATGGCTGTGGCTTTTGTGAAGGTGTGATACACACCATGCCCCACAACTGATCTAGGTAAAATATTGTTTCTGCGTGTTCCTGAGCAGAGTGGTATAACTTTACATTTTCAAAACATGGATATCTGTGACACACCGGTCAGGTAGCTAATGTGGACAGTAGCTGGAGAGCAGATGGCGACTTTTTTGACTACTGATGACTATACCAACAGGGTCTGTATGGCTACTAGCCTCACGATACATAGCACTGGGAAGTCTGCTGCATATGAGTAGACTCTTGACACCATTCTTCCTCTTAATTTCCAGCATTCTTTGGTTTGACAGGTACTCAGTACATCACGTTGATAGTAAGCCAGTAATGTGGTTTCAGCAATTCCTCTGGTGTCACATGTCGGTGCTTATGGAGAAGTGTATTTAGTATCCACTAAGAACTAAAGACTGTGACCCAGATTTCTGCCATATCATTCCTACATGTAGATTCAAAGCACCATGTAAGCTGGAGGGGGGGGGGGCGGGTTTCTATGATAAAATATTGTAGAGGTTTCTTTTGCTAATCATGTATTTGGGAATGTTACACAGTTTTGCAAAGTGTGTATGAGAAATGTAATCACACAATTTTCTCAAAACAAATTTTATGTGCTGCAATTTACATTAGTTAGCGTGTATCTCCCTTTAATTTATCTTTCCTGCACCATTAGTAGATTAGTTACATGCACCACAGATTTATCTTAACAATTCCACCAACTGGAGGCGAACCCACCATTTAGCGAGGTCCAGGGGCGTTTTCCCGCTGTCAGTCCTGAGCGACTTGTCTGCCCCTGCCTCGAGCAGCACAGCAGCCACCTCCGCATAGCCTTTTGCTGCTGCCCAGTGCAGTGGAGTCGCCCCGTGCCACCCCACTACATTGGGCTGAGAGGAGGACGCCAGCAGCCGCTGCAATACACCGACCTTGCCCCTCCGTGCAGCCCAGTGCAGAGGTGTGTACCCTCTGTTATCCCTGAGCTCACTGTCTGCCCCTGCCTCGAGCAGCACAGCCGCCACCTTTGAGCGACCATTTTCTGCCGCCCAGTGCAGTGGCGTCCACCCGCGCTGCCCCCTCACATTGGGGTGAGGTGAATACGCCAAGAGCAGCCGCACGACAGCCACGCGGCCCTTCCGCGCAGCCCAGTGCAGAGGTACAGTCTTCCACTTGTCCGTGGCGTCCAACCGTGCCCCACCTTCTAGCAGACACCTCACCACTCTGAGATATCCCCTGCCAGCTGCCCAGTGCATTGCAGTCCTCTTATCCTCGTCCTTCACTTTTACATCTGCTCCTGCCTGCAGCAGCACAGTCGCCACCTGTGCACGGCCATTTGCTGCTGCACAGTGTAGGGGTGTCCATCCGTACTGACCCCTCACATTTGGGTGGGGGGCAGACGCCGTCAGCAGTCGCACCACAGCTGTGTGGCCATTCCACGCAGCGCAGTGCAGAGGCGTGTCCCCCTCGTCATCCCTGAGTTCCCTGTCTGCCCCTGCATCTAGCAGCACGGTGGCCACCCTGGTGCAACCATTTTCCGCCGCCCAGTGCAATGCTGTCCACCCATCCTCACCTCTCACATTGGGGTGAGGTGAGGACGCCAGCAGAAGCTGCACAACCGTTGCGTGGCTCTCCCGCGCAGCCCAGTGCAGAGCCACGTTTTTCCACCTGTCTGTGGCGTCCGGCTGTGCCCCACCGTCCAGCAGACATTTCACCATCTTGAGGTGACCCCTGCCTGCTGCCCAGTGCAAAGCTGTCCTCTTCTGCCTGTCCGTCACACTCAGGTCCGCACCCGCTGCGAGCAGTGTTCGTAGTTGATCCAGTTGTCCCTTCTGAGCTGCCTCGATCAGCCCACAGCCCTTCTCGTATGCAGACCAGCTCCTGCACAAAACAGTGAAATTCTGACATAGTATTGAAAACACAAACATCTCATAGAAAAGAAAACCGTTCTAGAAGTGAAACTGAGAGTAGTTACACTATGTGATCAAAAGTATCCGGACACCTGACTGAAAATTCCACTGCTGCAGGCATACGTTCAATCAGGTGCTAGAAGGTGGGGAATGGCAGCACATTCTTCACAGAGTGCTGCACTGAAGAGAGGTATCGATGTCAGCCGGTGAGGCCTGGCACAAAGTGGGCGTTCCAAAACATCCCAAAGGCGTCCTATAGGACTCAGGTCAGAACTCTGTGCAGGCCAGTCCATTGCAGGGATGTTATTGTCGTGTAACCACACTGCCACACGTTGTGTATTACGAACAGGTGCTCATTCGTGTTGAAAGATGCAATCACCACCCTCGAATTGCTGTTCAAGAGTGGGAAGCAAGAAGGTGCTCAAAACATCAATGTAGGCCTGTGCTGTGATAGTGCCATGCAAAACAACAAGGGGTGCTAGCCCCCTCAAAGAAAACACGACCACGCCATAACACCACCGCCTCCGAATTTTACTGTTGGCACTACACACGCTGGGAGATGACGTTCACCAGGCATTCGCCATATCCACACCCTGCCATCCACACAATTGTTTTCCACCGTTCAATCGTCCAATGTTTGTGGTCCTTATACCGAGCGAGGCGTCGTTTGGTATTTACCAGCATGGTGTGTGGCTTATGAGCAGCCGCTCGACCATTAAATCTAAGTTTTCTGACCTCCCACCTGCCATAGTACTTGCACTGGATCCTGATGCAGTCTGGAATTCCTGTGTGATGGTCTGGATAGATGTCTCCCTCTTACACATTACAATTCTCTTCAACTGTCGGCAGTCTCTGTCAGCCAACAGACAAGGCCGGCCTGTACGCTTTTGTGCTGTACGCGTCCCTTCACGTTTCCACTTGACTATCACATCGGAAACAGTGGACCTAGGGATGTTAAGGAGTGTGGAAATGTCGCGTACAGACGTATGACACAAGTGACATCCATTCACCTGACCACGTTCGAAGTCCGTGAGTTCCGCAGAGCGCCCCATTCTGCTCTCCCACGATGTCTAATGGCTACTGAGGTCGCTGATATGGAGTACCTGGCAGTATGTGTCAGCACAATGCACCTAATATGAAAAATGTATGTTTTGGTGGGATTTTCGAATACTTTTGATCACATAGTGTACAAAAACATAGATCTGCATTTCTCCTCTTTCTGTAACACTGATCAGATCAGTGTAAATATCTGTATAATTAGATAAATACGAATATTGTGCTCTGTTACTGAATTGTCTGTGAGTACAGAGCACACAGCCAATAGTGGCCCAAATGTCTCCCATTTGGTTCATATCAGGAAAATTTGGCGGTTACGACAACAAAGTCAGTTTATTATCATTGTCCTCCTACTAGTGAAGTGTCATTCTGGCCATGATAAATGGACAGTTATCCTACTACAAAATGGCATGACTGTCAGGGAAGATGTAGAGCAAGAGTGGATGCAAATAGTTTGCCATAATGTGCACGTAGTCCACAGCTGCCAGCATGACTTCAGTTGCTACCATAGGTCAGAAGGAAGCCCAGGCGAATGTCTGCCACAACATAACACTACTTCATCAGCCAGAATCCGCAGTTTGTTTTGAGCAGCTTTGCCTGCACGATGGCATATCTAGACACCATCGACCTACTGCAAAGATAAGTGTAATCCATCTGACACAGTTTCATGTAGCCATGCTCTGATATTGATGACCCCATGCCCATTGCATTTATAACTAATTACATCACTGAATCACCTCCCCCTATGAACCATGGACCTTCCTGTTGGTGTGGAGGTTTGCGTGCTTCAGCAGTACAGATAGCTGTACCGTAGGAGTTGAACTGTATGTTTAAGAGACGATGTCATCCTCTTGGGTAAAATGCTCCAAAGGTAAAATAGTCCCCCATTCGAATCTCTGGTTGGGGACTACTCGAGAGGATGTAGTTATCAGCAGAAACAAAACTGGATCAGAGCGGGGAATGAACTTCCCTTCAAAATTGGGCAGGTAATTTAAAAAATTTATAAAGGGGAATCGATTGGTTAAAGATATAGTGGCAAACAGTGAAATTCAGTGGCAGGAGGAACAGGGCTTTTGATCAGGTGAATACAGGGTTATAAATACAAAATTAAATATGGGTAGTGAAGGAGTAGCTTTAATAATGACCAAGGAAACAGCAATGTGGGTAAGCTACTATTAACAGCATAGTGGATGTCAAGATAGACACAAAGGACATATTCATTACAGTAGTAAAGCTTAAATGCCAACAAGCTCCGCAGATGATAAGAGGTTGAAGAAATGAGATAACAGAAAGTATTCAGATATTAAGGGAGACTAAACCATAAATGTAAGAGGGGACTGGTAACAATGACACCAGGAAACAATGTAGGTAATATGTACTGGGGGAAAGGAACGAAAGAGGAAGCTGCCTGGCAGAATTTTGACCAGACCACAATTTCATCATCGCTAACACTTGATTTAATAATGATGAAAAAATGTTGTAAGCATGGCAGAGACCTAGAGACACCAGAAGATTTCAGAGTGATTACATAAAACTGGAACAGAGACTTGAGAACCAGATTTCAAATTGTAAGACATTTCCAGGGGCAAATGTGAACTCTGATCACTATTTATTTGGTGTAAACTGTAGATTAAAACTGATGAAACTGCAAAATAGAAGGAAGCTAAAACTTATCCAGATAAGTTTAAAGAACCAGAAGTTGTTGAGAGTGGCAGAGAAAGCAGAAAGCGTTAGATAATATAGAAGATATTTAATTTAATTGACAAAAAAAGAAAGTACACAACTGCAAGTAATGAAGTGTGTGAAAGGGAATGCAACGCTTAAAAATGAGATTGACAGGAAGTACAAAATGGGTAAGCAGGAAAGACTAGAGGACGAAAGTAAGGACTTAGAAGTATGTTCCATTGGGGGAAAGATGGTCATCATCTACAGGAAAATCAAGCAGATCTTTGGATAAAAGAAAAGCAGATGTATGAGTATCAAGAGCTCAGATGGAAAACTAATCCTAAGGAAAGAAGAAAAAGGTGAAAGGTGGAAGGAGTGTATTGAGGGTGTATACAATGAAGACATAGATGAGGGTGGCAGTATTATACAAACGTAAGAGGAAGTAGTTGAAGATGAGGTCGGAGATGTGATAGGAAATATGATACGGCGACAAGAATTTGACAGAACACTGTAAGACATAAGTCGAAATAAGGCCCAGGGAGCAGACCACATTCTGTCAGAATTACTGACAGCCTTGGGCGAGCCAGCTGTTATGAAAGTATTGTATTTGGTGCGCAAGATGTATGAGAGATGCGAAATACCCTCAGACTTTAAGGCGGATATAATAATTCCAATTCCAAAGAAAGCAGATGCTGACATGTGTGAATATTAGCAAGCTATCACTTTAATAGGTCATGACTGCAACATACAAACATAAATTCTTTATAGAAGAATGAGAAAATTTGTAGAAACCGACCTCAGGGATGATCAGTTTGGATTCTGGAGAAATGTAGGAACATGCAAGGCAATACTGACCTTACGACTTCTCTTAGAAGACAGTTATGGAAAAGCAAACATATGTTTATAGTGTTTGGATACATAGAGAAATCTTCTCACAATGGTAACTCGAATACTCTCTTTGAAATTGTGCAGGTAGCAGAGGTGAAATACGTGAAGGGAACGGCTCTTCACAACTTGTATAGAAAGTAGATGGCTGTTGCAAGAGTTGAGAGTAGAGGCGCGTGCGCGGCAGACTGTTAGCCCACCGTAGTCCGCTAGGGGTGGGCTGTCTGCTTGCAGACCACCAGCCTGCCTCACACGGAGAGATCCACAGCGATGCAACTGAGTTTTTGAAACCATCTATACAATGGTGTAAGTTAAGACCCCAGGTATCACACATTGCAGCCATTCACCATGGTGGGCCCTCATTTCCAGGTAACTGCCAAGAAAAAAATGTGGATTTTTGTGTTATACTCAATAAGCTTAAACAGTTATGTTATTTAGTCTAGTTGTGTGCTGCAATGGGTTGGATAACAACTTTACACGAGGAGGTCCTGTGTTCGAATTTTTTCAGGTGCAGTAACTTTTTCTGTTTTTAAAACTTTATCAAAATGACTTTGATCATCAGTTTTATTCAATTAATTGATGTAAATGTAATTTTTTAATTTCATTCCTTTGTCACATAATTTTTATCATAATACCAACTTCTTGATTTGCCCTCATTTTTCTTACTATCATTGTTTCCCCACTTGAAATCTTTGTTCCTGTGTTTTTATTTCATGTATTAATTTTGATTTAATTTCTTGTGTTTTATCACTGTTTTTGGGTCCACATTATTATATTAACTATATATATATTTCTCATTTTGCTTCAATTTCTTTTTGTTTGTAAACCCGTCATTCATTTAAATTTTCATCTCTGGTATTTTGTCCACAGTGCAGTAGGTATTTAGGTTATAATTCATTTTTTTTTGTTTTATCACCTTGTTTTTTCGTCCACGTTATTGCATTCTTTATATCTATTTCTCATTTTGCTTGAACTTCGTTTTGCTTGTAAACCCGTCTTTCATTTAAATTTTTATCTATGGTATTTTGTCCACAGTGCAGTAGGTATTTAGGTCATAATTCAAACTTTTTTTGTTTTATCAACTTGTTTTTTCGTCCACATTATTGCATTCCTTGTATCTATTTCTCATTTTGCTTGAATTTCTTTTTGCTTGTAAACCCATCTTTCGTTTAAATTTTCGTCTGTGTTATTTTGTCCACAGTGTAATAGGTATATAGTTTATGTTTTACATGTTTGTATGGTGGTTACCATGAAAAAAATTCCACTTCTGCTAACAAAAATATTTTTTTACAACATTGCACAGATATAAATGGATTATGTCATATCACCTTTTTTTAACTGATAGATCGGAATTTTCAAATAATTGAATGTATAACAGATAAATAAAATTAAATTTATGTACACGAAAATTCCGACTAGGAAAGAACAACTAACGAGAGTCCAACCCACAGTGTTAGTCTGGTTGTGTGCTGTAATAGGTAGGATAACAACTTCACACGAGGAGGTCCTGTGTTCGAATTTTGTCAGGTGCAGTAACTTCTTCTGTTTTTAAATCTTTATCAAAACGACTTTTATCATTTTTACTCAATTAATTGATGTAAATGTAATTTTTTAATTTTATTCCTTTGTCACATAATTTTTATCATTATACCAACTTCTTGATTTGCTATCATTTTTCTTACTATCATTCTTTCACCACTTGAAATCTTTGCTCCAGTGTTTTTATTTTACGTATTAATTTCGATTTAATTTCTTGTGTTTTACCACTCTGTTTTTTCGTCCACATATTGCATTAATTATATATATTTCTCATTTTGCTTCAATTTTGTTTGTTTGTAAACCCGTCATTCATTTAAATTTTCATCTCTGGTATTTTGTCCACAGTGCAGTAGGTATTTAGGTTATAATTCAAACTTTTTTTTGTTTTATCACCTTGTTTTTTCGTCCACGTTATTGCATTCCTTATATCTATTTCTCATTTTGCTTGAATTTCTTTTTCCTTGTAAACCCGTCATTCATTTAAATTTTCATCTGTGTTATTTTGTCCATAGTGTAATAGGTATTTAGTTTATGTTTTACATGTTTGTATGGTGGTTACCACGAAAAAAATTCCACTTCTGCTAACAAAATACATTTTTCACAACATTTCACAGATATAAATGGATTATGTCATGTCACCTTTTTTTAACTGATAGATCGGAATTTTCAAATAATTGAATATTATAACAGATAAATAAAATTAAATTTATGTACACGAAAATTCCGACTGGGAAAGAACACCTAACGAGAGTCTAACCCACAATCTGCTGTGTGTGTGAGGCTGTTATGTTATCCACTAACTAAAATTACATTTTAAGCAATTAATGGAGTAAAAATAACGCTCAAAGTAATTACGATTAAGATTTAAAAATAGAAAAAAAGTTGTGTACCTGATGATATTCGAACCCACAGTCTCCTGTGTGAGAGACTGTTATCATATCCATTATACGACGCAACCAGACTGTATAAAGTACCTTTTTTAATGCTATTGAGTGTCTTACAGAATTCGGAATTTTCAAATAACTTCCGGGAATTCAGTCGGGTAATACTTCCAGCGACCGCCGATATTTCGGCGGGAGAACACCCTGCCATTTGCAAGGCAAACTGCAACGGACAGGCGGCCTACATGCAAATTTAAAACCTCGGTTCTCGGACTGATGCAGCAAAGATAACACACACACTGAACACTAGTGCCACCAAAGATGCTATCAGAGCTATCGATAGTGAGACTATGAATTCGCAGGTGAGGTAGCATTGACTCTGTCCCTCTGTTTCTTGACAAGGGAGAGAGCCGGATTCCAAGCAGAGTTTAAACAGAAACCTGCATCCCTGTTAACGAAGTTGCTCGCTAATTTAATCTCAACTGCCTCCCTAATAACACCGTCCCAATAGCTGGACGTGCATGCCAATATCTCGGTGTTATTGTATAACATGGGGTGACCAGTATCCAAGCAATGTTCGGCAGTAGCAGATCTACTTGGCTGCTGTGATCGTGTGTGCCGTTTATGCTCAGTACATCGGTCCCCCACGGTCCTGATAGTTTGACCAATATATGCCATACCGCAGCTACAGGGAATGCGATATACACCCGCCTTACGCAGTCCAAGATCATCCTTAACAGGACTCTCTAATTTTAGATGGAGGTCGAAAAACACATTTCACATCGTATTTCCGTAAAATTCGACCGATCTTGTTGGAAGTGTTTCCTACGTAAGGCAAAAACGCAGTAGACTTAGCTGTCGACTCAGAATTATCATCAATCACTCGATGTACAGTTGGTCGATAGCGCAACGCACGTTCAATCTATCTCTATAACCATTTTGACAAAATGTAACTTCAAGATGGCACAGCTGGGCTGGAAAAGTCTCAGCGTTAGAAACGACATGTGCCCTGTGTACCAAGGTACGAAGTACCACTTCACACTGAGCCGGATGGTGACAACTATTAGCCTGTAAGTACAAGTCGGTGTGAGTACGTTCCTGTAGACTGCATGCCCCAATGATCCATCATCCTTCCTCCTAACCAACATGTCAAGAAAGGGAAGGCAACCATCCTCTTCCACCTCCATCGTAAAACGAATGTTCGGGTGGATCGAGTTCAGATGTTCTAGAAAGGCATTCAAATTCTCCCTGCCACGAGGCCAAACAACAAAAGTATCGTTAACATATCTAAAGGAACAGGCGGGTTTCAAAGGCGCCGACTCCAATGCACCTTCCTCGAAGTCTTCCATAAACAAATTTGCGATAACAGGAGACAACGGACTACCCATCGCAACTCCATCTGTCTGCTCGTAATACTGGTCATTGGATAAAAAGTAAGTGGATGTCAACACATGCCGAAAGAGATTAGTTAATTCAGCACCAAAACCCTAGCCTCAGTTAACCGCAACGAATCAGACAGAGGAACACGAGTGAAGAGAGGGAGACCACATCAAAACTCACTAAAATATCATTCAACCGCAGTCCCTCCAAACGACGTAAAAAATCAGCTGAGTTCCTGATACGATGTTCACACCGACCTACTTGTGGACTCAACAGAGGAGCAAGATGCTTGGCTACACGATATGTCGGAGCGCCGATATTACTCACTATAGGACGGAAAGGAACCCCTTCCTTGTGAACCTTCGGAAGGCCATATAACCTAGGGGGAACAGCACTATAGGTGTTAAGACTGTTGATATTGTCCTGCGACAAACCACTTCTCTTCAGGAGGCTGTTGGCCTTTCTCTCAAGACTTTTTGTGGGGTCAGCATCGATTCTGCAACACGCTGAATCAGATAATAAACGTTGCATCTTTTGTACATAATCCTGCTTATTTAAACCAATGGTGGCATTGCCCTTGTCCGCAGGTAAAATAACAATATCAGGATCAACTTTGAGAGGGCGTAAATCAGCCCTCTCTGCTGCTGTTACATTACTCTTGGGTGGACGAGCCTTAGTCAACACACGGCATGCCTCCCTCCTAACCCCCTCTGCAGCGTCAGGAGGTAGTTTGCAAACTGCCTGTTCAATTGAACTAATAAAATCAACTACCTGCAAACTCTTCGGAGTGGGTGCAAGATTTAAACCCTTCCCAAGCAAGGTAGAGTCGTCAAAAGATTTCTCTGTGAGAACGTCGAGATATAAAGTCAATCTCCACGCGTTGAAAACGTTCAAACTTTGCCAAATGCCGGGCAGTAACGGAATTGTATTGCCAGTCAGCTTGAGTCCATGAGGCACCGTCCAACCAATCCCAAGTGAAATCAAACAATTACGATGCAATCATTAAATGAAAACTAAACAATTCTTTGGAAACAGAATCCAAACGTCGACGAGTAAAACGAATCCTTTCACGAACAAGAGCCAAGCCAGCACGTTGCTTGATGCGACTGGCAGCAGGACAATTAATATGGTGCTCAACCTTGGCAAATGCTGGGACATGATTTTCATCACGACACCTCAATAAAAACGACAAAGCATATTGCTGTCTAACTCCAGAGTGAAAGTGAAGAAGAATTACATGATCTTTTGGATGGAATGGACAATTGAGAGTAAATCGATGAAAGACGAAAGTAATGAGAAGTAGCATAAATAGGAACAGCGAGAAACTTGACATCAGAATTGACGGTCACAAAGCGGATGAAGTTAAAATTTCTACCACATAGGTAACAAAATAACCAATGATGGACAGAGCAAGAAGGACATCGAAAGCAGACTAACACTGGCCAAAAGGGCATTCCTGGCCAAGAGAAGGCTACTAGTATCAAACATAGGCCTTAATTTGAGAAAGAAATTTCTGAGAATGTACGTTTGGAACACAGAATTGTATAGTAGTGAAACATGGAATGTGGGAAAACCGGAACAGAAGAGAAACGAAGCATTTGAGATGTGGTGCTACAAATGAATGTTGAAAATTAGGTGGACTAATGAGGGTGCACGCCGAATCAGAGAGGAAGGAAACATGTGAAAAACAATGACAAAGAGAAGGGACAGGATGATAGGATATCTGTTAAGGCATCAGGGAATTACTTCCATGGTATTGAAGGGAGTTGTAGAGAGCAAAACTGTAGAGGAAAACAGAGAATGGAATACATCAAGCAAGTAATTGGTGATGTAGGTTACAAGTGCTACTCTGAGAAGAAGAGATTGGCAAAGGGGGTGGGCCATATCAAACCAGTCATAAGACTGATGACTCAAAAAAAAAAAAAAAAAAGTGAGAAGAGATAGTAGTGAAAGTTCCTGATAACCAAACTTTGCACCAGTGTCCTGGACTCAATTGCAAACATCTCTGCAATGTTTTATTGAGTGACAGAACATGGCAGTGGTCTGTTTGATGGACAAATACTCGCATCTACCTCCAGAATGGTACAGTGGGATTCTCGGGTCTGCCTCCAGTATTAATTTCCTGAGTGTGGGACTGTCTGAATTCTCACGTTTTGGACATTCGTATGTGCCCTGGCGAGCTTACCTGGTTTTTGGATGTAAAGAAGTGGGGAACTTGGTGTTGTAAATATGTTGTTGAAGCAGGCAAATACATAACCTACAGAGGTGGGGTGTGATCTCCTGTTGTAGTTGTGGCATCACTGGGACTGGCACTGATGCCTCGCTATGAGGATGAGCACCCACACTGAGCAACCCAGTGGAATGTCCTGTAATGGTGCGTGTCATGCTACGGATCTAGAAAATCTCTGTAGTAAACTCACTGGATGCTGGAGATGGTGGCGTCATCATATGGGGTAGTTCGGCGAAATGCCACGGATGGCGCTGCTGCGGAGGGAGTCCTGTCGTGGTCCTTGTGGCGCCAAGAGCCAAAGGTTATGTTGCTGTTTGTGGAGGGTGTCGTGCCTCGGCCCCTGTGGCGCCAAGAACCGGAGGTTATGTTGCCGCCTGCAGAGGAAGTCGTGCCGTGGTCCCTGTGGTGCCACGACCCAGAGGATATCTTGCTGTCTGTGGATGGAGTTATGCCATGGTCCCTGCGGCGCCAGGAGCCAGATGTTGGGTTGCTGTCTGCGGAGGGAGCCATGCCATGGTCCCTGTAGCGCCAGGAGCCAGAAGTTATCTTACTGTCCGCAGAGGGAGTCGTGCCATGGTCCCTGTGGCGCCAGGAGGTGGAAGTTATGTTGCTGTCTGTTGAGGGATTCATGCCCTGGTCCCTGCAGCGCCAGGAGCCGGAGGTTATCTTGCTGTCCATACCTGCCAAAAATAAAAAAATAAAAGAAAATGTGTTGATTCACACCTACGACTTATCTCAATGAAACTGTTGGTGCAATGCAAAGTACAGAAAAATGTCGGTATGAAAGTCGATATTAGTATTTAGTAAATGTTCCTTTGACGATCTTAACTTTTCCACAGCCTCAGTCTGCAGCTAAGGATGCAGACACCGTTGTGTTTTAGTGTCAGATCACTGGCACTTAACCACAGAGTTGCAAGTCGCATCTTTGAAGTACCAATGACTTGTGAGGCATGATCAGCAGCAATATTGCCATAATGCAGGAAGCAGTTGTTTGATGAGATCGACTAGTGTGGAGCTTAACATTCAACCCAGAGGAGCACAGGTTGCTACATGCTTATATCTCACACACGTTTCCAACCTTTGGAGAGAGGAGACAAGCACTGGTGTAGAGGTAGGAAACAATGCCTGCACTGGACTGCTTTCCCAGCTGTCTTACCGGCTGAGTCAGAGGAGGCCTGCCATCAGCTGCATGTGGCTCAAATCCATAGGCTCGGTGCAGAAACGGAAAAAGGCTCAAGCCACTGCCTCATTAACAGAAGGGAGGTTATCACCAAGCAGGAGGAGCTGCCTCTGACTTCACCTTCATCACCTGCCCACTCACACTGATGAAGATTCCAGCTGCTACAGCTGCCCCTGTGTGAGTGGCACTAAGGCTGGTCACCTTCATACAAAAGCAGCACAGAGAGACGGACATGATCTGGCTCACTGAAGAGTCGCCCAAGGTGCCATCTTGCAGGGAGGTTGAAACACCACTCAGCTGCCAGCAGGGAAGGAGGATGAGCACAGCTCGTGATGCAGCCCAGAGAGGCCATCACGAAAGAAGGAACCCCTGCTTAAATAAGGCCTCTGCTACATCACTGATGGTCTGCGGCAGTACAGAGCGGTGGGGGGCCTTCACAACAGCACATTCAGCTGCCGTATTAATTTGAACTGACATAGTGTTGACAAAGTGATGGCAGTGACGCTGGTATCAAGCTTCATGGTACCCACCACTAACATGTCCTCACTGGAATGATCTCTCACATCCAGCAAACCACTCCACCACTACTTGTCCTGACTGTCATGGAGGTTTTTTTACCCGTAACACCTGCCAGGGCATTTTCCCCTCTTCCTTTAATCTACTATTTCTTCATGTGTTTCTGTCCACTACCATCTCCAGAGGGACCTTTAATAATAGGGAACCTTACCCAGAGACACATACAACATCACAGTCTTGCATCCTCTTATTTCCTCAATTTGAATAATTAACCAGTGCAGAGGTGACAGTAGAATTTTTTCCTGGTGGTCACTATGCTAGTATGGGTGTGGAGAGTCTCCCTTCACTATATTCTTTGGAGACCACATTTCCCTGTTGATCCCTGTACTATAGGCTGAGCAAATCAGTCCAGAGGTCGTAGGAGGACAAACGAAGCACACTGTTTTGAGCAACACACTCCTTTACTAGGCATGGTCTCACTGGATGCAATCTTTACATCGATGAATGTATTGTAGTAATAATTGTTTTATGTGAGTCCACTAGGAAAGTGTCACGCATCTGTCAGTGGGAATCAAAGTTCTGGAATCTGTCAGTGGGTTTAGACAAAAGGGAGCTGTTTCATTTATGACATAAGCTTATAACAAGACTGCTAGTGCATGCTATATTATGACAACCCATATTTCTACATATCACTGCCATTGGTTAAGAGACAGCTATGGTCCCATAACTGATAACTTTGGGAAGAAGATAATAATGGATACAATGAAAAACAATGTTTGTAGGGAAAACATGGACAGCATGATTTATTGTTGAATGCATGACTGATAGCAAACACTTGATTAATTGTGCATACTACAAAGATTCGGCATGCCAGTATACGATACCGATCATTTCACTCTCAGACCAGCAAATGACATAGTGCGCCACAAATAATCATAACAGATTATCAGCTTCAACCAAATAGTGCCTGTCCACTCACATTCTCAACCGAACTGCATGGTTCACAGGGCACAGCTATACCTGCTGACTGCAGCCAACAAAATGTTCCTAAGCGTTTGCACCCAGCAAGATTAATCAGACTTTATTTCAAGACATTGTCACTGGACAGCTGTTAGTTTAAAATACTATGTAGGCAAAATCAGAGGTACCCACAACATAGAGACTCCAATTAAGTAATTCAATAAACTGACTCTCAAATTTTATAAATAATAGCAGATATCTCTATGTGACGGTATAGGCCTCTCACATATAGATGTATCCTACAAACTAAATTTTACATGGAAATTTATGGCGACAAAGCTTCAGTGAGAAATTAATCACTCAAGAAGGGCCCCAGTAGATAGGACAAAACAGCACAAACTTTGAACTACTCATACATGACTGGTATAGTCACACAACAATATATTTAAAGTTGTAGTGACTGTCACATTACCCACTAATTCTTTATATTATGACCATGAAAATGTTTCTACAGGAAGAAAGGAAAAAAAGTATTCACCATATGTGTCTTTGACCAACAACATTAAATGTCAGACAGTGAACAGCACATCTGTAGTGCATACCTTTTATCTCTATGTTTTCATTAAAACAACAAGTGTCTGGCACAGTTGTTAGATCGATTACTGCTGCTACAATGGAGGGCTATCAAGATTTAAGTAAGTTTGAACGTGGTGTTATAGTCATCACATGAGTGATGGGCTACAGTATCTCTGAGGTAGTGATGAAGTGAGGATTTTCCTGTTTGACCATTTCACCATGAAAATCAATGTCTGACATTGCTGCAGCCAGAAAAAGATCCTGGAGCAATGGAACCAATGCCAACTGAAGAGACTCATTCAGCATGACAGAAGTGCAACCCTTCCTTAAATTGCTGCAGATTTCAATGCTGGGCCATCAACAAGTGTTGGGGGGCCAACCATTCAATGAGACATCATTGATGTGAGATTTCAGAGCTGAAGGTCCAGTCATGTACCCTTGATGACTGCACGACACAAAACTTTATGCCTCACCTGAGCCTGTCATCACTGACATTGGAATGTTGATGACTGTAGCGAGCCTCGTCTGAAGAGGCAACATGTTTCCAAATTGTATCGAGTGGATGGATGTGTAGGAATATGGAGACAACCTCGTGAACCATGGACCCTGCAAGTCATCAGGAGAAGGTTGAAGTTGGTGGAGGCTCTGTAATGGTGTGGGATGTGTGCAGTTGGAATGATATGGGACCCCTGATACATCTAGATACAACTCTGACAGGTGACGCATATGTAACTGCTCTATCTGATAACCTGCATCCACTCATGTCCATTCTGCATTCCGGCGGACTTGGGCAATTCCAGCAGCACATTGCGACACCCTACATGTCCAGAATTGCTACAGATTCGCGGCCGGAGCAGCCTTCTGAATTTAAGCACCTCTGCTGGCCACCAGACTTCTCAGACATGAACATTATTGAGCACATCTGGGATACCTTGCAACATGCTGTTCAGAAGAGATCTCGGCCCCCTAGTACTATTATGGAGTTATGGTCTGCCCTGAGGATTTATGGTGTCAATTCCCTCCAGCAGTACTTAAGACATTAGTCAAGTCCGTGCCATACCATGTTGCAGAACTTCTGCATGCTCACGAGGGTCCTACACGATATTAGGCAGATGTGCCAGTTTCTTTGGCATTTCATTGTATGTTAGACAAGTAGTTATCATATGAGTAACATATGCATGTTGACTAATAACATCTTAACTAACAGGAACTAAAAGTTTTGTCTCAGAAGAACCTATTAGGACATCTCACTCTATTTTGTTTATTATTTTTAAAGGAAACTCCATAAACATTACCAAACTTTATCTCAGCTGGAATAAATCTTGACACCTGTGATCCCATGTTATGCGAATATGGTAACATAACGAAAGTGATGGTATAGGTAAGGAAATGAATATACAGGGTGTTACAAAAAGGTACGGCCAAACTTTCAGGAAACATTCCTCACACAAAAATAAAGAAAAGATGTTATGTGGACATGTGTCCGGAAACGCTTAATTTCCATGTTAGAACTCATTTTAGTTTCGTCAGTATGTACTGTACTTCATCGATTCACCGCCAGTTCACCCAATTGAAGGAAGGTAATGTTGAATTCGGTGCTTGTGTTGACATGCGACTCATTGCTCTACAGTACTAGCATCAAGCTCCTGCACATTTCAGTCGAAGTGTTCGTACGCTTCTCAACAACAGATTCGGTGACCGATGGATTGGTAGAGGCGGACCAATTCCGTGGCCTCCACGCTCTCCTGACCTCAACCCTCTTGACTTTCATTTACGAGGGCATTTGAAAGCTCTTGTCTACGCAACCCCGGTACCAAATGCAGAGACTCTTCGTGCTCGCATTGTGGACGGCTGTGATACAATACGCCGTTCTCCAGGGCTGCATCAGCGCATCAGGGATTCCATGCCACGGAGGATGGATGCATGTATCCTCGCTAACGGAGGACATTTTGAACATTTCCTGCAACAAAGTGTTTGAAGTCGCGCTGGTACATTATGTTGCTGTGTGTTTCCATTCCATGATTAATGTGATTTGAAGAGAAGTAATAAAATGAGCTCTAACATGGAAAGCGTTCCCAGACACATGTCCACATAACATATTTTCTTTCTTTGTGTGTGAGGAATGTTTCCTGAAAGTTTGGCCGTACCTTTTTGTAACACCCTGTATGCACAAAAAAATCAATACATTTCAAATTAAATAGATTGAAGTTAATAATTAACAAGGCAGGAGATGGAAAAAAAGGAAAAGAGAAGGGCGTAACTGTAGATAACTGGCATGCAGTCACAGATCCAGTTACATGAATACATAGCATCCTGTCATTAGAGAGACCAAAAAAAACACGTTTTACATTGTACCTTTTTATCACACTGTGTCATTGCGCTGTGTTTTTTAATCCGAACTGGCACTATAAACATGTGGCACGCACTTGAAGATTCACGTTGCTGCTGCGTCACAGGATATGAGAAACGCCCACCAGGCCGCCTGCTGTGAGGGTGGGTAGAGGTAGGGAGGGGGGGCGGAGGAGTGGGGGAAGACGCAGCCGGTTTGCGCGGTGCAGTCAGGTGGATCGCCGCTGTGTGCTGAACGACTCAAGACAGTGCCGAGCTCCACAAAGAGCTCGAGAACTTTCCTGTCGATCTCGCCTCTCGGAAGCCGCCACCTCCTTGCACGGTATGACGCAACAATGCCTTAGCATTGCTGGTGTACACAGCCCGAAAACGAAAAGAAAAGATGTGGCACAGTCATTCTAACACAAAATTCGCACAGCTCAACATTCACACGTAAAACAGCGCAGTGATGTAACTTTAAATACAGATGCTAACGAAAACATCAATATATTCCTATATAGACTGGAGAGCCAAAGAAAGTGGTACCCCCACCTAACATCGTGTAGCGCCCCCCCCCCCCCCCCCCCCGCAGAAGTGCCACGACTAATGTCTGAAGTAGTGCTGGACGGAATAGACATCGTGAATTCTGCGAGGCTAACCGTAAATGTGTAGGAGTATGACGGAGTGGACATCTCTCCTGAACAGAACGTTGCAAGGCTTCCCAGATACGCTCAATAATGTTCATATCTGGGGAGTTTGGTGGCCAGCGGAAGTGTTTAAACTGAGAAGAGTGATTCTGAAGCCACTCTGTAGCTATACTGGACGTGTGGGGTGTCGCATTGTCCTGCTGGAATTGCCCAAGTCTGCCAGAAGGCACAATGGTCAATAATGGATGCAAGATATCAGACAGAATGCTTGGGTATGTGGCACTTGCCAGATTGTTATCTAGTATCAGGAGTCCTGTATCACTCCAGCTGCACACGCCAAACACGATTACAGAGCCTCCACCAGCTCGAACAGTCCTCTACTGACATCCAGGGTCCATGGGTTCATGAGGTTATCTCCATACTCGTACACGTTAATCTGCTCCATAAATTGGAAACGAGAGTAGTCCGACCAGCTAACATGACTTCAGTCATCAACAGTCCAATGTCGGTGTTGATGGGCACAGGTCAGGTGTAAAGCTTTGCGTACTGCAATCATCAAGGCTACACGAGTGGGCCTTCAGCTCCGAAAACCCATATCAGTCCGTTGAATGGTTCGCACACTGACATTCGTTGATGGCCCAGCAATCAATTCTGTAGAAATCTGCGGAAGGGTTGAACTTCTGACACGTTGAACGATTCTCGTCAGTCGTCTTTAGTCCCGTTCTTTCAGGATCTTTTTCCAGCTGTAGCAATATGGGGGGTTTGATGTTTCACCAGATTTCTCATATTCACCGGGAAAATCCCCACTTCTTCGCTGTTTTGGAGGTGCTCTGTACCATCGCTTGTGCGCCGACTATCACACCACGACCAAACTCACTTAAGTCTTGATAACCAGCCATTGTGGCAGCACTAACCGATGTAACAACTGCGCCAGACACCTGTTGTCTTACATCGGCATTGCCGAGCGCAGCGCCGTATTCTGATTGTTTATATTATCTCTGTACTTGAATATGCATGCCTGTACCAATTTCTTTGGCGCTTCAATGTTGTTATAGTTTTAAAAATCATCGCTAGTTGTTATCACACGACAGTAAACGAAGAATTTCATCTTCCCTTTCGAGTCATGTTTCTTCTTTTCGATTCGAAGAGAGTGTACAAGTCTCTTGTCCTTCTTGTTCTTACAGTGTTTTCGAACCATCATTCACTTGAAATTCTTCTTCACATCTGTAGTAAAGTTCCGACGGCGAGTCTTTACATACTCGCCATTGTCTAATAAATTACGTATTGTGTAGCGCCTATCCTTGGACAAATATTCACTTGAAAATGCTGTTTTGAACTGAGTAAATGCCTTAACATCTTCCACTCGCAACTCCCCCACTATTTAGTCTCCAATGCAGTCTGTGGCTAGTTTGCATTGTTGTCTGCCATTGTAGTGTTGGGCAGCGGCAGCTGGATGTGAACAGCGCGTAGCGTTGCGCAGTTGGAGGTGAGCCTCCAGCAGTGGTGGATGTGGGGAGAGAGATGGCGGAGTTTTGAAATTTGTAAGACTGGATGTCAATTATGACTATTAAGGTAAATACATTGTTTGTTCTCTACTAAAAACTTTCATTTCCTAACTATGCCTATCAGTAGTTAGTGCCTTCCATAGTTTGAATCTTTTATTTAGCTGGCAGTAGTGGCGCTCGCTGTTTTGCAGTAGTTCGAGTAACGAAGATTTTTGGTGAGGTAAGTGATTTGTGAAAGGTATAGGTTAATGTTAGTCAGGGCCATTCTTTTGTAGGGATTTTTGAAAGTCAGATTGCGTTGCGCTAAAAATATTGTGTGTGAGGTTAAGCACAGTCCTGTATAATTTTTCAAAGGGGACGTTTCATATGTCGACCCTTAGCCGAGGATACCTCACTGGAATCTTCTGATTTTTTCTTGTAGTTTGTGTAATTAGTATAGCTTTTGTTTATTGCTAGCGCGTAATTGTAGAGAAAATCTCCTTTGTAGTTGCAGTCTTTCATTGTTGTACAGTAAAACAGTTGTGGCATGCATGTAGATTTGCACCAAGTATTCCGCAGCTGCAATTAATTAGATATTATTTTCAGTCTTATGTTAATGTGTTCTCTTATTTTGCTCTTCAAATTGTGCTTTTCTGTGTTATCGTGTGAAATATTGTGACAATAATGGCGTGTGAAAAACGTAATACTAGGCTCCAAAGTAAACTGAGAAATGACTGATAACGAAAGCAGTGTGTTATCGCCACCGAGTAATGAATTAACTAATGTTCAAAGTAGTAATTTGGTAATTGTGCATAGGGAAATGGAGCGGGCTGCAAACAATGGTGTAGACAGTGAAACAATTAGTGAACACGGAAGCATTATCGATCGATCAGTCGGCAACAGCTCGCCTCAGGAATCCGAAATGACAGAACACAATATTACAAATACTGTAGACTTAGATTTTGGGTCCTCACCGTTTTCTCAAATGAGTCAAGACACATTTTCTGCTTGTCAAAATGTGAATGTTTCCGGTGAAAATGCACTGCCAAAAAGCATAGAGAAA
Source organism: Schistocerca nitens (assembly GCF_023898315.1). NCBI lineage: Eukaryota > Metazoa > Arthropoda > Insecta > Orthoptera > Acrididae > Schistocerca > Schistocerca nitens. The sequence continues at coordinate 15,866,673 of NC_064624.1, read as the reverse complement.
CAGATTCCAGACACTAATACATTATTATTGCAATTAATGCAACAAATGGAACAAAATCTGAGACAAATGGGACAAAGGCTTCAAAAGTTAGACACAATGGAACAAAATCAGAGTCAAACACAGCAAAAGCTACAAAAGTTAGACACAATGGAACAAAATCTTCAAAAGTTAGACACAATGGAACAACACCAGAGACAAACACAGCAACAGTTAGACGCAATAGAACAAAATCTTCACACCACACTTGAACAAACACGTGAAATTTGACTACTGAGTTACATAAAATCGAATCGAAATGTCAAAAAGTCTGTAACGACGTAAAAACACAAATTAGTGAGCATTTTCAACCTATTTTTTCACTGCATGAAAATGCATTACAGAATCACGAAGCAGCCATAAAAGAACTGCAAATTATTGTTCATGAAAATTATGAGAACTTGCAAGCTAAAATTGACTCAGTTGCATCTACCGATTCGGTTTCACAACTTGCAAAAACTCAGGAAAACTTAAAGGACACAGTAGATACTCTGAAAATTGGTTCAGAAAGACACATGGAGGAAATTAGTTCATTATCAGAGAAAGTAGTTGAACTTTCGGATCAGCTAAATAATTTATCTACGAAGGTAGATGATAATCTGAATGACACAAAACCGGTAGTCTTTAATGACACAGAACAGTGCGAACAAATTAGGAAATTCAAACAAAATCAGAATCAAATTAATACGCAACACCAAAGAGAAATCCGGGAAGTACAAGATCAGCTGACACAGGTAATACAAGAATTACGTATTTCAGAGGACACTCGCGCCCCAATACGGGAAGAGGGACATAGAAATACGGAACAGCCACAAAATAATAACACAGCGCATTTCGGAAATTATGAAAGAAATTAGCAAGGTGCACCGAATTTTGAAATGGAACCGCCGAAACGACGTAACAATGACCGATATGCGACTCGCCGACATGATGACTTTGACTATAAGCTGTTCATTACTACACGTAAATTCAAAACATTTAAGAATTCTGGAAATGACATTCATCCACAAGCATGGCTCCATCAATTCTCTCATTGTTTTCCTCCCAACTGGTCGTTAGATCACAGATTAGAATTTATGTGTGGCTGCTTAGAGAATGAACCAGCTGTAAGAATGCGATCGGTCATTCACGACTGTCACAGTGAAGGAGAATTTTACCATGCCTTCCTCTCAGCATATTGGTCTCGAGCTACACAAGACCGAGTAAAACATAGCATCATGATGATGAAACACTTTGAACAATCTGAATTTTCCAGTCTTGTCAACTATTTTGAAGACATGTTGCATAAGAGTCAGTATCTTTCAAACCCATACAGCCCCTCAGAACTCATCCGCATTTACTTAATCAAACTACCTGAACATTTACGACATATTATTTTGGCAGGACGTTGCAAAGACGACATTGAAGCTTTCCAGGGACTCTTACAAGAATTAGAAATTGACACAGACAGTCGCGGGATGCGAAAACAGGAAAACAATCACTACAGGTCACATCCGTCACAATTTCGTCATGACAGAAACAATAACTGGACACGACAAGTCTATTCTTACAACGCAAATCGTGACCAAAACAGACACCACCCATATGACAACCACTTGCAGAGTAATACTAGTTACAGAGAAAGATCACCTCTCCGCGGTAATGACTATCACAGAGACAATCAGAGAAACAGGCAATATGGGATCAAAAACAATTATTATCAAGGGAGACAGAATAACTTCAGACGCAACAGTTCAGCGCGCAGTTACGATTCCGGGAGAAATTCTCCACCACATGACCGACTGACAAGAAACTACAGGAACTACCGACATGACGACAGACGATATAATCATAACGACAGACCTGAATTTCATCAGAACTGGCGGGATTTAAACCAGGCTGGGCCCTCTGGGCAAGATGAATTTGTAGAAGTTAGACCTCCAAATCCCAATAACGATGCGCGCCAACAAAGGAACAGACAATGACTCGCACCGCAGGCAGCCGCGTGCGCCGGCTGGCTCAGAGAAAAATAACATAGACGCTAACCTTGAGAAAAATTTTAGCACTCCTCACCGACGTATACCGCATGATAATTCCGTTCAAGTTGAAACTCTGAGTACTAGTAAGAGTAAAGGATTGCACCACGTTTCTCATGCAAAACCGTTTATTGAAAGATAATCTGCTATTTAACTTAGTCTTTGCTAAAAATTTTTCACTTTACATTACTAGTATGCTTAGTCAGACTTAGAATCTGTTAACATGCAACAATGTTTGAAGTTAAATATCCAGTCAAGAACCAAGACAACTTATTTAAACAGAAATTACGAATGCATTGTTATAGTGAACAGACGACACAATGCTGTTATTCGTACATTCTTGCTTGTTAGTTGCACGATTACGTAATGACTATAAGGCTCACATACTTAGAACATTTACCAGTACTACTAATGAGATTTTAATGCAACATTTTGGTTTACTTGAAATTTGGTGTATCATGAGGTAAGTACAGTGGCTTCAGCAGAACTTTGCTTACAGAGGACGATAACTACGAGACTTTCACAGAGATTATCTTACAGCAAGACGCACATTCAGCGCTACAGGACATGTATTTGAGTGATTAATTTTGTACTTAAATCATTTATTTTTTAAAGATATTTGAAGTACAATGATACAAAGGTTTTCCATGATACATTTCATTCCATTGCTGTAATCTGTAACACCTGAGGGTATAATTACATTAATCCTCAGGGGTGTACACACTTACTTTGTGTACCATGTGTTTGGCAAGCACAAGGAGCCCTAGCTAATACGGTATTTGCTTATACAACTTTACACATCGGTATCATGTTTCTCTAACACAGAATTACACAGCTATCTGATTATTTAACAGAGAAACAAACATTTCTTTACTACATCAGTGACAGATGTTTACGTAATTACACAGTTGGATAACTTCACACTTATGAAATTGTATTTTGTCAGTACTTTGTGAACTCTTCATATTTTTTCAGAACCATTGTGATACTATGAGAGCTTTGAATGATATATTTGGTATGGGATCACGATTTTTAAAGTACGTTTGAGGCAGATGACACTTTTGACATGAGCAGAGAATTTTTTTAGGTTTTGAAATTATTGGAGGAAGCTACGACGATTTTGAGAATTGACTGAGATGTTATGATATTATTACGACGACGATGTGTATTATGCTGTTGAGATATGTTTATGATCAATAAGATGATGCTACCGTATATGAGGTATTTGATTATGCTACGTATTTCTTATGATGAAGTATTGAAAAGTGTCGACGAATATGTATATGTATAATATGGTAAGGAATAATGAGTAGTGGTTAGGGACTCTGACTTGTGAAAAAGGATGTTGGAAACAAAGAATCGTACTTTAAGAGTTATGAAATGTGTGTAAATGCGTGAATGTATCACAATGCCGGCGAAAATTTTTTGGACACTGTTATATTCATAAGATTTTGTATCTGCACATTTGCAACGCAAATTCTCAACCTCTGAATTTTTTTATATGAGACTGCCACTGTAGCGGAAACTGCTGTCGTAAATATTTCCGAAAGAAAATTAAGTGACCACCTGCACGTTATGCATCGTGGGCACCCAGCTGTGTCAGACGCCTGGAGAAAAAGCCATTAGTGCATGCCTTTTCAGAGCACAGGTAGAAAAGAAAAAAAAGGGAGGCCATTATCCTCGCTATCGACATTCCTTTGTAGAAAGCACCCCAAACACGACACGCTCATTACTTGGAAAGATACTTACATCTGCACACCTGATTATGACAAGCGTTTTTCTCAAGAATTGAGAGAATTTTTACTGCCTTATGAAATGCCATATGGTTAATGAATGATGTTTCATGCCGTCCTTTGTACATATTTGCTCATTTTCTTTAATATCTAGTTTCTAGCTGCACTGCAGCATTGGTTAAAATAAAATTTAATATATGTACTAATATAGTTATTTTATGCCTACAGATCCAGTCAATAAGAAATTTATGATCTACTTCCAAGAAAATGAGGGCACATAAATAGACATTTCCCTTCACAGGACTTGCATAAATAATTTCTTTACGATTTGGTAACTTATCTGATAGTGTAAGTTCTCATGATGTATCACTCTAGTGTTAAGATGTGACATAGGTATTAGACATGGCCATTTTTAGTGTAATATTTTTTCTGCTTGAGCTATGTCATGTTTAGACATGAGTTATAGCATTGCTGCTGGTGCTTGCCAGGCATAGTGCTACTGAATTTGACTTTGTATTACTCTGTGAAGCCAGTTTTACTACTGTTTTTTTTTGTTTGCTGCACATTGCCTTATATTAGTTGTAATGTTGCAATTGCTCTGCTAATTTATTTTACTGCTGCTTGCTTTGACAGTTTCCATTGTTTTTCATTGCTGTTTGTGTTAATTGTTTTGTGCTGCTGCATTGCCTCGTCCCTTAGTTTAGCATCTGAGCTCAGTAGATTTAAGTTGGCTTAAGAGGGGGTAGACTACATAAGAAACTGACTATGGACAATAGGAAAAAATGCATTGAGAAGTTATATGAAAAATATTTGGGCCAAAATGAGTATTGTACACTGAGCAATAATTATTTTGAAAGAAATATGAATAGAATACAGAAAGCAGGTATAGATAGGACTTTTTGGGAATAATGACGAATGAAGGGAGATCTCCGAGAAGTAAAGAAAGTTTTGTTTGCAAAATACTGCAGTAAAAGAAACCCTGTCCTTTCCTTGTGTTATCCCACTATGTGTTTGTGTTCCCTTGTGTATTTGTGTTTTTCCTGTCTTTATGTGTTTAGCTAATAAGATTTATGTTGTAGAATTTTTCAAATACTATGTTATTTTCTTCATAAAGGTGTTTAGACATTATTTATTCTGTTTTGTTTTAATGCTCATGTGTGAAGCTGATGTTTCGAAAGTTATTCTGATCTTTTATGTATGTACTCATGTCATAATTCCTGTAACACTGACGTATATGTCTATTTCTATTCTTTTGTAAAGCCTGTACTACAAATGTTCTCTGTATTGTTATATTCTTTAATGATGTATTTTGTACCTTTGTAATTGTATTCTTATGTTATAATATTGTAACTGACACCAGTTCATCAAATTAAGTAACTTGTAAGCATTCATTGCACTGCACACATTTCTGTTGGTCATAGTAATGCACAGTATGTGAGAAGTTGGGACTGTTAGTGTTTGCATGTGTGTTAAAAATTCAGCAAGGGACTTGATAACAGCATTGCTGGTTCTAAGGACATTTCAAAAAAAAATTTGTTGTGAGTGCACGAGTGGTGGTTTATGGACTTGCTATATTATCCGCAAGACTCTTCAATGGTGATTGTGCACCTGCACAGTCACAACAGATGGCTGCTGGCCATTTCTACAAGGACTACAGTGGGTCTACACGTTTGCTGACTCACCAGTACCATTATTTATACAAGGACTGCAGTGGGTCTGCGCCTCTGGTGGCCCACCAATACCGTAATCTCTACCAGGACTACAGTGGGTCTGCTCTGTGATGACCTACCTACCAATATTCTTCAAAACTTCGACTGACTCTGCTGTGGGTTTGCTCTGTTGTGGCCCATTACCTGTCTGCATGTCAAGAGTCAGCACTGTCTTTCCGTTGGAAGGACAACACTACTTCTTCAAGACTGCATGGAAATCCACTACTTCCGTGTGCATTTTCTTTTACTGCTCAGACTTTGAGAAAAACACTGCTGTTTTACTGTGATGAACGATTAGGACTGTCTTTATGGACTGTGAGAAAGTTTAGCTTTTGACCAACATTGTATCAATAAGTGTGTGCATTTGATATCTTTGTTATTGTAATTATGAAAAATTTTATCAAATCATTATTGGCCACTGCCCAAAACAATTTGTAAAATTTGTTGTGGGGAGCATGGGGGCTATGTAAGTAGGCTGTTTAGGTTTTCTTATTGGTAACGCCACGTAGCGCTCTGTATGAAAATCACTGGCTGTGCTGTGTGCAGTCTGTGGCTAGTTTGCATTGTTGTCTGCCATTGTAGTGTTGGGCAGCGGCAGCTGGATGTGAACAGCGCGTAGCGTTGCGCAGTTGGAGGTGAGCCGCCAGCAGTGGTGGATGTGGGGAGAGAGATGGCGGAGTTTTGAAATTTGTAAGACTGGATGTCAGTTATGACTATTAAGGTAAATACATTGTTTGTTCTCTACTAAAAACTTTCATTTCCTAACTATGCCTATCAGTAGTTAGTGCCTTCCATAGTTTGAATCTTTTATTTAGCTGGCAGTAGTGGCGCTCGCTGTTTTGCAGTAGTTCGAGTAACGAAGATTTTTGGTGAGGTAAGTGATTTGTGAAAGGTATAGGTATATGTTAGTCAGGGCCATTCTTTTGTAGGGATTTTTGAAAGTCAGATTGCGTTGCGCTAAAAATATTGTGTGTCAGGTTAAGCACAGTCCTGTATAATTTTTCAAAGGGGACGTTTCAATTAGTATTTTCTAAGAATTAGGAGAAAATGGTCACATATTAAAAATAAACTTGGCTTTTACATTACTTTCGTCACATGAGCGTTGCATGACTATACTGTGACTGCTGCACTGGGTTCAATAAACTGATGAATTCCTTCTTGCTGTGAGATTAATTGGGAATGAGGTTCAGCCACTTCAGGTTCTTTATCGTTGCTTTGTTTACTGTCCAGAACGTCATCAGAATGTTCGATTTTCTTCGGTCCTACAATCCCTTTTTCCACATCTATTCTGAGTTCATGATCATGACCTTTCTCAGTTTTTCATAATGATTATCTATTATTTTCTTCATAACCATACTGGGTTTTTGATTGAAATCATCAAGCTTTTTGATCAAACTTTGACAATCATCATCAAGTGTTTTGAATAAGTCTCTTTCCACCTTTTGTAAAAACTGCATTGTCAGGTCGTCCTTCCATACATTGTCAACCTGAATGTTATCTACCACTGCCTCTGGCAATTCAGTGTCTGTGATAAAATGTGAACTTTCGTTTTCTGCTGCAGCTACATTTTGACCTCTGCTAATTAGTGCAGGCTCGTTCGTAAGATCCATAGCAAAACTGTCCTTATTAACACTGTATTCTCTGTTAATTACGATACTATTCTCATTCTGAGTACTATAACGCATCTTTTACGTTGGGCGCCATCTATAGCTGCCCACGTCGTGTTGTGCCGACTCCACTGTAGCTTGAATGGATTTTTTATTTTATATGCCCGACTTCTAATTTCACTACACAAGTCTCCAGGGTTGAGCAGTTATTGCCCGATGACGACACGCAATACAGTGTGTTAAAGCGGAGTTCGCCGTTATTAATTATGTTTTTAGATTTAATTTTATTACTCGTTCAGAGACTCGACGTTCCTTTGTTTAACAGCGCGTCGTCAAAGTAAGTATGAAATGCTAATGTCTTTGCAATACATAATGTCGACTATTGAGTTAAAGTTCGTACCTATTTTGCCACTTTAGAGAAGAGAAACTTTAAGCGCTTCTGCTTCTATAGTCTCAGTATCAAATGTTCTCTAATTTCAATTTACTTCCTATCTCAGTTCAGTATTTAATACAAATTATATATTAATGTCATTTCAGAGATATTGCGTCGGTTCCACACTAACGGAATAACACGTAATTGTCATTTAACATCACTTTTATTAATAATCCTTTTTCTTATGTCGTAAATGTTAATGAATGATCACTATCTAGGAAAAAAGAGGGATTGATCCTAATCGTGAGATAATAGCTTTTAATGAGCCCTCAATCGTTAATTAAGTAAAAAGTCACGTTCAAGAATGATACGCGAACAACTTTCGTTACGTCCGTTTTCAGGTATCTGTCAAAACTAATACCGTCGCGCACAATTCAAATAAACACTGACGTTAACCCCTTTTGTCGGAACATCGAATCGTAACTATTATGTGAAAGTTTATTCTAGTCCCCGAATTAATTCCTTTCACATACGCGAACGACCGAACAGCAGAAAGGAACACAAACGACTTGTTTTAACAACCGAACAACGCAATGACGTTACATTACGACAATGTCCGCCCAATGAACATCTCTTTGGCTTTATCTTCTCTACTCTGCTTAATTAAATCATCCCTAATTACAATTTATTCAGATATTTAACGGAAACATCGAACAAAAAATAAAATAAATTTATCCCAACGTAAAAGATCCGTTATAGTACCCATTGTTATTCAAATCTATACAGCACTAACTTTCAAGGAATTAGACATGGGCAAACTGAAACACATAACTGTTTCGAAACAAATGAGACAGTACAGTATAATGTTTCGAAACAGTTCGTGTTTCGCAATTGTGTAGGCCCACACATTGCCATATTGTGTGTCTACTGTAAAAATATTGCCATATAAACACAAATAAGGTGTGAGAGCGCCTATCATATCGCTGAAAGTATGAAAATTTCACTTAGGTGTCTTGGCAGTCTCGTATTTCCTACAGCAAATGCGGTGTTTTCGTGTCATGTGACTTTCATATTTTCAATTGGCTAAGGTCAGAGTTTGTATGTTTGACATAACAGATTTTGCCAAACTCGTTTCCCTGTATTCCAGTGCCTAATTTTGGTAGGTTTCATGAGTGATGATCTACATGTGCTCTTCAAAAGGCATATCATGGGAAATAATTTATTGAGAGAGCATTCTGGGAAGCGAGACACTGAATTAACATTTTAGGTTGCCACTCACAATTTAAAACAATTCACACAGTGTAATGCCTTTGTGAGACCTATATCATGGCAGATCTGGCTCTACACCACTTAACGATTCTTGTTAAGGAAGTTTGTTTGGAGTTCAGGTATATGGAGTTCCCTCAAGTACTCACAACAAGCAGATATATTATCATTTTATTACAAACTTCCCCAGGAAATAAGAGATAAAGTTAAGTTGCTGTCGAAATGCAATTTTTACCACAGCATATGAAAGCCAAAAACAAAAGTATCAAAGTACTGTTGTTGGTTTGCCTGAGAATTACCTATGAGACACAAGTATTAAAATGCCTATATTGTGAAATAACCAAACATAGCACATTTACAAAAGACAAACATATACAAACATAAATCAGATAATTATTCTCGAACACATAAATAAGTAAATGTACTCAAAAAAAATTAAACTCACTGAATGGTGAGCAAATACGGAAGTGTCTTCTGCGTGCAACAAATCTGAGAAAAATGTTCTTATAAGGTAGCTACATCTAAGATTTGGTGGACTAAACAAAATCCAGTCAAATACAAATTCAGTGCGTATTTTCTAGAGAAGAACAAAATCATCTTAAATTTTACTGTTTCATTTCTGTGTAGATCTACTGTACCTATTCTAAGTTGTAGTTTAGAAATATCATTTTTTATACTTTCTAGCTTGAAAGACGGGATCGTATGTCTCTTATTGTTTGTCCCTGCTTTGAAAATACGCGCTCACATGGAACAGAGGTGGCTATAACACAAAGACGTCGTTTCATTATTTCAAACATCGTAGGAAGCAACACACAATTTTCTTTCCACCACAGCAATGGATCTTGTGATTCGTGTATCAGTGGCATCTTCATACATTTATCAAGCGCGACTGTAGTTGCAGCACGTATATGTTATAAGAGATATGTAATTTACCTGAATGTTTTTCACACTTTCATTATTTTGAAAACGAATTATGTGCGTTATTTTATTGTTTGTTGGTGTTTATAAAGCTGATACTACGCCATTTCGGAATAGGGCAGTCAATTAGAAATGAAGCTTTATTTTCGGAAACCTTACACTTTGTGCTGTCGTTTGTCAAAAAGATTTCGACACACTTGAAAGTATTTCATGAAGTGAGATGTTAAATGTGTTTCAGTATCTGTACCGTGCCCGAATCTCGTCCGAGACAAGAGCAGAATGAAACGTCACTGTTTCGACACAATTAGTCCCTTCCAAGCACAAGTGGACTGAAACAGCGTTATTTTGAAACAGCGATACAGTTTCTGTGTCTGGCTCGAGATCGAAACTGGTCCCGGTATCCGAGACAGAGTGGTATGAAACACCACTGTTTCGAAACAGTGAAAGATAGCCGTTTCGAAACATTGAGACAGTTACACGTATCGATACACTGTATCGAAACACAGAAACAGTGGCCAAGTCAACAAGGTATGTTACTGTTGACTCTCTGTGTTTCTTTTCCTGTCCAACGTTTCTTGGAAATCGAGATGACGCTATGAAAATCTCCATACGTGGACGCTAGCAGCTGAGCTACGGATGGGAAGACTCGACACCGGTTTCCACGTATGAGTCGGCCGTCAGGTGTTTGCTACATCACTATGATCCTTCCGCCTCTCCAAACTCCAGTAATTAAGAGACAGCCACATCCCACTGATTGATAACTAAAGGAAGCGGATAATGTTGGGTGCTATGAAGCAGAGTTTGGGGCGAGATGTGCTAGTAACTGCTGCAATCGCCCATTACAGTAACAGGTAAGACACATTTTCTTTTACATTTAAACTGGCTTGGTATATATTTTCCTACAATTTCAGTTCCGAGCTTCCTTCATATTTGTTAACCACACTATTACCCCGGGGGCATTTAACACACTGTACCGGTAGTCAGTGTGGCAGGTGGCACTTTGGAAAACCACAGGGGCTGGTCGGCTACACGCTACACTCCAGCGACATTCCAGCAACAGCGGTTAACGGTGCGTGTGCATCCCTCTCCAAGGTCAATCCTCTCTCTCGCTTCCTCGCTTCTGCTAGACAAAGAGGAAGTGTTTGTGGGGGGGAAGGGGGGGGGGGCTGTGAAGCTGTTATACACTGTAGCGCCAACGAACGTGGATGAGGCATACGAATTCAGATACAGATATGTAAAATGGCAGAATACGGCGTTCTGGTCGGCAACGCCTATATAAAACAAGTGTCTGGCGCAGTTGTTAGATCAGTTGCTGGCGCTACAATGGCAGGTTATCAAGATTAAAGTGAGTTTGAACGTGAGACACAGCATCTTTGACGTAGCTAAGAAGTGGGGATTCACCCAAATGACCATTTCACCAGTCTACCATGAATATCAGGAATCAAGTAAAACATCAAAACTCCGACATCGCTGCAACCGGAAAAGTATCCTGCAAGAACGGGACCAATAACGACTGAAGAGAATCGTTCAACATGACAGAAGTGCAACTTCTCTGCAAATTGATGCAGAGTTCAATGCTAGGCTCTCAACAAGTGTCAATGTGGGAAGCATTCAACAAAACATCATCGACATGGGCTTTCAGAGCTGAAGGCCCACTCGGGTACCCTTGATGACTGCACAACACATGCATGGGCCCATCAGCTGTGTCATTTGACTGCTCGTGACTGGGAACATGTTACCTGGTCAGACGAGTCCCATTCCAAATTGTATTGAGCAGATGGACATGTAATGGTATGGAGACAACCTCATAAATCCACAGGTCCTGCATGTCAGCAGGGGACTGTTCGAGTTTCTGGAGGCTCTGTAATGGTGTGGGGTGTGTGCAGTTGGAGTGATATGGGACCCCTGATACGTCTGGATACGACTCTGACAGGTGACAGGTGTGCAAGCATCCTGTATGATCACCTGTATCCATTCGTATCCATTGTAAATTCCGACGAACCTGGGAAATTCCAGCAGGACAGTGCAACATCCCACACGTCCGGAATTGATACTGAGTCACTCCAGAAACATTCTTTACAGTTTAAACACTTCTGCTGGCCACCAAACTCCCCAGACATGAACATCATTGAGCATATCCGGGATGTCTTGCAAAGTGCTGTTCAGAAGAGATCTCCACCCCCTCGTACTCTTGCGGATTTGTGGACAGCCCTGCAGGATTCACGGTTGTCAGTTCCCTCCAGTACTAGATCAGATATTAGTCGAGTCCATGCCGTGTCGTGTTGCGACACTTCTGCATACTCGGTGGGGCCCTACACGATATTAGGCAGGTGTACCAGTTTCTTTGGCTCTTTAGTGTATTATTTACTCACTATAATTTCAGTGAACAGGTATATTTTTACGGATTTTAAATTAGTTTCTGTGTGAATGGAAAGCTGGGTTGCTGAAGCAATTTGGACGAAATGCGGGCTCCTCAAAAAATATAAACATGTCACATTACAGATGTGTGCTGGAAAGTCTATGAAAAGTCCATTTGGAGGACTTTTGTTGATACTGTCTAGGGTCGGTTAACTTTCAAATTTTACTGATTCGGATAATTTGCAGTTTCTTTTACTTACGAGCTATGAAAGGTATAGCCAACTTACATATAACTTCCCTGAGGCTGGACATTTTGATACTCCTTGACTAAGGATGGAACTATGTGGTATATTCTTCAGACGAATTCCGGAACCAGCCAGTATTTAGACAAAAGTCAATATCTCACCTCCTGTGATCTCAGTGAAGTAGTACAGAGGCATCAAAACAAATGAAGTTAATTTCAACCATTCCTGCAATCAGTGTTTCGGCAGAAAGATCGTTTTCGGCGTTGAAGAGACTCAAAAGTTATCTTCGAAATACACAATCGGAGACCAGACTGTCCCACCTAGCTTTACTGTCTATTGAAAAACTATTGCTCAAGTCTGTGAAGGAACAAGTGACATTCGACAACTCTATGACTGAAGTTTTCGACAAGAAGTATGGCAGAATTGATCTTAAATATATATAAAACTGTGATTAATAGAACTTTTAATAACATCCTTGTTCATGTAGATACAATAACAGGTATGTTACCCTCCGCCACACACCGCCAGGTGGCTTCCGGAGTATGGATATAGATGTAGATATCCAATATAGCTCAGTTGGTCCAATCGTTAGATGTTGGGCTTTGCACTTTAATAGATAGCATACAACTTTATTCAGCATAATATTAGTGATGCAACACGTAACGGATAATCATAAACAATAATATAATAATAATAATAATAATAATGAACCCCATGGAGGCCCAGGAAAAGAATAGGCCTCCGGTATGTTCTGCCAGTCGTAAAAGGCGACGAAAAGAACAAACCACTAATAGGGCTAACCCCCCTTTTAGTGTGATTACGTGGTTCAGGACAGAGATAATGAAGCCTCGGACAAGCGTTGTCATGGTCGGGGACGATGCTTGAACCCTATGCCCGTCCACAATGGTAACGACACTGCTAGCCACCCGGAAAACGATTTAAATCCAAACAGAGGTGTTTTGCAGGATATGCTTCCTGCAACCACCCTAGAAGGAAAACAAAGACAGAGGATGAGATGGTCAGATGAAGTTAACCGACACCTAATGTCCTGTTATTACCGAGCAACAAACTTAGGAACCAACACAACTGGATACAGATCACAAGTATACACAACATTTATTACCAGATACCCAGAATTAAAATTTTTAACAGAACAACGACTAGCTGATCAGATCCGTGAAATAATCAAAAATAACAGGATACCCCAGTCAGAATTAGAAAACATCAAACAAAAAGTACAACAAATACTGGAACAAAATAATGTGCTTTCAGAAGAAGAAGAAAATACAGTAATGGACTCAAACATCCCAGGGCAAACAAACAAAGAACAACACGCATCAATTAAACAATTGGAGGAAAACGAAATCTTAATACAGCCACCAGAACAAGCAGAAATAGAACACGAAGTCACACACATGTCAGATATAGAAGAAAAATTTCAGCTGACATATATAGAATTCAAAGACACAGACAGTAGACCATTCTTGCATAGACCACCAAATAACCTAAAAGTCGAAACAACAATAATAACTATCAACACAACCATACACAACAAAATAAATGAAAATACAACTATGGAAGAGTTACAACTACTGGTTTATATAGGAGCACTCACTGCACTAAATATAGACACTAGGCAGAGATCATAACCAACCAACACACAGGAGAAACCCAAAAAACCAGCATGACAACACAGGCTACAGATCAGAATAGAAAAACTGAGAAAAGACATCGGACAGCTAACACAATTTATAAGAAATGAAATGTCAGAAAAAAAACGAAAAAGGTTAGGTAAAATCTCACAACAAGAAGCAATTGAGCAATTACATGAAAAGAAGCACAAATTACAAGCATTGGCCAAACGACTTAGAAGATACAAAAAAGTGAAAATAGAAGGAAACAAAACCAAACATTCAACACAAACCATAAGAAATTTTACCAGACAATAGATAACACACACATTAAAACATAACAGACATGGAACACTTCTGGAGCAACATATGGTCAAACCCGGTACAACAGAAGACATGCACGGTGGATACAAGCAGAAACAGACGCATACAAGATGATACCACAAATGCCTGAAGTGATAATTTTGCAACAGTCACCCGAGCAGTTAATTCTACACACAATTGGAAAGCCCCCAGAAAAGACGAAATATCAAATTCCTGGCTAAAGAAGTTCATCTCAACACATTCACATCTAACTAAATTATTTAACAGTTACATAGCAGACCCATACACACTCCCTGACACACTTACACAAGGAATAACTTATCTGAAACCCAAAGATCAAGCAGACACAGCAAACTCAGCAAAGTATCGCCCCATAACATGCCTACCAACAATATACAAAATATTAACTTCAGTCATTACACAGAAATTAATGACACATACAACACAGAACAAAATTATAAATGAAGAAGAAAAAGGCTGCTGCAGAGGAGCACGAGTATGTAAAGAGCAACTGATAATAGATGCAGAGGTGACATATCAAGCTAAAACTAAACAAAGGTCGCTACACTATGCATACATTGATTACCAAAAAGCTTTTGATAGTGTACCCCACTCATGGTTTCTGCAGATATTCCAAATATACAAAGTAGATACTAAATTGATACAGTTCCTAAATATAGTAATGAAAAATTGGAGAACCACACTTAATATCCAAACAAATTCAAATAATATCACATCACAGCCGGTACAGATTAAGTGTGGAATATACCAAAGAGACTCATTAAGTCCTTTCTGGTTCTGTCTTGCTCTGAACCCACTATCCAACATGCAAAATAATACAAATTATGGATACAATATTACTGGAACATACCCACACAAAATCACACATTTGCTATACATGGATGATCTAAAACTACTGGCAGCAACAAATCAACAACTCAACCAATTACTAAAGATAACAGAAGTATTCAGCAATGATATAAATATGGCTTTTGGAACAGACAAATGTAAGAAAAGTAGCATAGTCAAGGGAAAACACACTAAACAAGAAGATTTCATATTGGATAACCACAGTGACTGCATAGAAGTGATGGGAAAAACAGATACATATAAATATCTAGGATACAGACAAAAAATAGGAATATATTATACAAATATTAAAGAAGAACTAAAAGAAAAATATAGACAAAGACTAACAAAAATACTGAAAACAGAATTGACAGCAAGAAACAAGACAAAAGCTATAAATACTTATGCTATACCAATATTGACCTACTCATTTGGAGTAGTGAAATGGAGTAACACAGAACTAGAAGCACTCAATACACTTACATGATCACAATGCCACAAATACAAAATACATCACATGCATTCAGCAACAGAAAGATTCACATTAAGCAGAAAGGAAGGAGGAAGGGGATTTATCGACATAAAAAACCTACATTATGGACAGGTAGACAATTTAAGGAAACTCTTTATAGAACGAGCAGAAACCAGCAAAATACACAAAGCAATCACTCATATAAATACATCGGCTACACCATTGCAATTTCATAACCACTTCTACAACCCTTTAGATCACATAACATCAACAGATACGAAGAAAGTAAATTGGAAAAAGAAAACACTACATGGCAAGCACCCGTATCATCTAACACAGCCACACATCGATCAAGACGCATCCTACATATGGCTAAGAAAAGGCAATATATACAGTGAGACAGAAGGATTCATGATTGCAATACAGGATCAAACAATAAACACCAGATATTACAGCAAGCATATTATTAAAGATCCCAATACCACAACAGATAAATGCAGACTTTGCAAACAACAAATAGAAACAGCAGATCACATCACAAGCGGATGTACAATTCTAGCAAATACAGAATACACCAGAAGACATGACAATGTAGCAAAAATAATACATCAACAACTTGCCATACAACATAAACTAATAAAACAACACGTTCCCACATACAAGTATGCACCACAAAATGTACTGGAGAATGATGAATACAAATTATACTGGAACAGAACCATTATAACAGATAAAACAACACCATATAACAAACCTGACATCATACTCACCAATAAAAAGAAGAAATTAAAACAACTAATCGAAATATCCATACCAAATACAACAAATATACAGAAGAAAACAGGGGAAAAAATTAAAAAATACATCCAACTGGCTGAGGAAGTCAAGGACATGTGGCATCAGGATAAAGTTGACATTATACCAATTATACATCAACTACAGGAGTCATACCACACAATATCCACCAGTACATCAACGAATACAGCTACATCCAAACGTATATATACAACTGCAGAAATCTGTAATTATTGATACATGTTCAATTACCCAAAAGTTCGTAAATGCAATGTAACATATATCGTACAGTTAAAAGGAAGTCACGCTTGATCAAGGTCCATGTCACTTTCCATTTTTAACCAGACATAACGTCTGAGAAAGGAAAGAAATAATAATGACTTCATCAAGGAAACATTGACCAATACTACCTCCAAGGTGAAATTCATAGGTGAAATATCCGAGCCCTTCCTGATCAAAACTGGTGTCTGACAAGGTGATGGTCTGTGCTCTCCAATTCACCCTTGTGCTGGACACAGTCATCCGCAAATGGGAAAAGGAATTGAAGAATAAGAACTGCTGGAAACCTATATAGATGGGACAAGTCAAGAATGACAAAAGAATTTCATGTTTAACTTTTGCGGACGACTTAATCTTACTAGTGGATGATGAGACAACAGCAATTGAACAGGCTGAAACCCTTAAAGAATGTGCAAAGAAAGTTTGTCTGCAAATACCTTTCCTGAAGTCTGAGTTCATCGCCACAAAAGCTGGCTCCCAAAACTAACTACAAAATACCGTAATATCAATAGAGTCCCATATTTTAAATACTTAGGTGAAGTCCTTGAGCATACAGGGCGTGAGAAAATATAAAACATTACCCTCCAGAAACTAAAGAGAGCATATGGAAGAACCTACAAGGTATACAATAAAAAATGATTGTTCAAAAGCACTAAAATTATCCACTATAATACAGTATTAGTCTGAAGTACTGTATGCCAGTGAAATCCTGACTGTCCACATAAAAGTTGACCTAGAAAACTTAATAAAGGAAAAACGTAAAATCATCAGAAATATACTAGGACCAAAGAAAACAGAAGACTACAATCTCGTCAGAGAACAGAAATTGTCCAATCTTGCAGCAGACAATAGAAAAAGCCGATTAAAATTTTATGGTCACGTCTCTAGGCTTCCCAAAACAAGACTTATCCACAAAAGTGTTAAATACATAGGACTTAAAACTATACCCTGAATACAAGAGGTCAAAAAGGCTCAGATGAATTATTCACATATTTCGGACAGAAAGATAATTAAGTTGGCAGATGAGAAGTTAAGTCAGAAAACGAAGCTCCGAAGAAAGCAGGACAAAATGGTCAGAGGAAAGGAAGAGGGCCCATACAGAAAAAAATGCGAGTATTGTGGGAAAAAAGGAAAAAGAATTAAGGAGCTTTGCATGGTGCAACAGGGTCTAATCGCACATAGTAATATAATAATAACAGTAACAACAACAACAATGATAATAATAATGGCAATGACAATAATAATTACAACGTAAATACTGCTACTTGGATAATCGTAAACAATTAGATAATACTAACAATGACAAGGTTAAGATTAGTTACAACAACGACAATGTTACTTTAAAAAATTTTTAAAAAGTGGTTACGTTTACAAATACCTCACGCCACGCCACTAAAGAAGAGTACTGTTTAGCAGAAAACGAACAGTGCGATTTATTATCGAAATCATGACTCATAGTAAACACTTTGAAACACATACAGTTAGTTAATATTCCATGTGCTACTATACACCACTAATCCTTTCACAATGAAACTCTCAAATCAAATAACTTGCCTCGAATAATCACACGCCAAACAGGTTAGCATCAGACTTTATTTCAAAGTACTGCCAACAGGCAGCGATTACCTCAAAATTCTGCCTCGGCGAGGCCAGACGTACCTGCAACACATACACTGCCTTTAAGCAGTTCGATAACTTGACTATCAAATGTTGTGAACAGTAGCAAATATCTCTATATGTTCCACGATACACTATGTAATCAAAAGTATCCGGACACCTCCATAAACGCACTTTTTCATATTAGGTACATTGTGCTGACACCTACTACCAGGTACTCCATATCAGCGACCTCAGTAGTCATTAGACATCGTGACAGAGCTGAATGGTGCGCTCCGCGGAACTCACGGACTTCGAACTTGGTCTGATGATTGGGTGTCACTTGTGTCATACGTCTGTACGCGAGATTTTCACACTCCTAAACATCCCTAGGTTCACTGTTTCCAATGTGATAGTGAAGTGGAAACGTTAAGGGACATGTACAGCTCAAAAGCGTACAGGCCGACCTCGTCTGTTGACTGACAGAGAGCGCCGACAGTTGAAAAGTGTCGTAATGAATAAGAGGGAGACATCTATCCAGACCATCACTCAGGAATTCCAAACTGCATCAGGATCCACTGCAAGTACTATGAAAGTTAGGCGGGAGGTGAGAAAACTTGGACTTCATGGTCGAGCGACTGCTCATAAGCCACACATCTCGCTGGTAAATGCCAAACGACGCCTCGCTTGGTGTAAGGAGTGTAAACATTGGACGATTGAACAGTGGAAAAACGTTTTGGGGAGTGACGAATCACGGTGCACAACATGGCGATTCGATGGGAGGGTGTGTGTATGGTGAATATAAACTGCCAGCGTGTGTAGTGCCAACAGTAAAATTCAGAGGTAGTGGTGTAATAGTGTGGTCGTGTTCTCCATGGAGGGGGCTAGCACCTCTTGTCGTTTTGCGTGGCACTATCACAGTACAGGCCTACATGGATGTTTTAAGCACCTTCTTTCTTCCCACTGTGGAAGAGGAATTCGGGGATGGCATTTGCATCTTTCAACACGATCGAGCACCTGTTCGTAACACACGGCCTGTAGCGGAGTGGATACGTGAAAATAACATCCGTGTGATGGACTGGCCTGCACAGAGTCCTGACCAAAATCTTATAGAACACGTTTGGGATGTTTTGGACTTCATGCCAGGCCTCACCGACCGTCATCGATACCGCTCCTCAGTGCAGCACTCCATGATGAATGGGCTCCCATTCCCCAAGAAAGAGTCCAGCACTTGATTGAACGTATGCCTGCGAGAGTGGAAGCTGTCAACAAGGCTAAGGGTGGGCCAACACCGTATTGAATTCCAGAATTACCGATGGAGGTCGCCACGAACTTGTAAGTCATTTTCAGCCAGGTGTTCGGATACTTTTGATCACGTAGTGTAGTATCTTCACAAGCTATTACGCTGTTTAGTTGCGTTGTGTGTCTCTTGAAAACATTGGCTATACATAATGGTCTTGCGTTAATGAAGATGTGTGTGATTGATATTTATTATAAATTTCTGTAACTTATCGACAAATTTAGGTTTGGAAATGGTGAAGGTAATCAGTTTGCTGTTTTTTCAGTATTTGTAAATTACTCCATCAACATATCTAAGATTATTCAGCATGGTGTCTGTTCTTTTGGGCGCGCCCAGAAGTAGAGAAATTGTGCTGGCATAAGATGTCGGTAGGACTCCGATCGGCAAAGAGCCTGCGAGAAGATAGATAGTAGGAGCAGAGCAAGTGAGCCTGTCAGGAGAGAGGCCAAAGACAAACTCTCCAGAAAAGCGCCGCCAACGTCCTCTCGACAGCACAACACCACCTGGACTGTCTTAAGTAGCTCTCTGTTTCTGTTAATAAGGAACCCTGTTAATATCTGCACACAGTTGTGTTATAGAAAGCGGATACCGGCCACCAAACAACATCCTGTCCTTGTTTCCCACGGCACGATCCTACAGTGACAGAGAGACGATACAAAAGAAACCACACGGAGTCCAAAGCTGTGACACATATTATTAAAATTGAAGGAGGAGCAAGGAAAGGAAGGGGGACGAATCCAAAGCTGTGATACACATTAAGTAAGTTGAGTGCAGAGGGAGGAGGAAGGAAAGGAAGCAGAGCGAATTGCTGATACCAGCTGCAGCGAGACTTTATCAGCGGCGACGAGTGAAAATGCGTGCTGCGCCAGGGCTTGATCCCAAGGTCTGCTGCCTACCAGGCAGCCGCGTTGACCTCTGCACCTCCCAGGCACAGTGCTTATCGCAGATGCGCGGACTGCCTCCGGACTCCTCCCGGCTGTCCCGCGCTCCCATCCAGGGCCACCTAGAGGCAGCTCGTGTCCTCCACGCTCACTGCTTTGAGGTTCCCACTCAGTGGGAGTGTGGTTTGGACGGGAGGTGTGCCAAGATAGTCCGCACAGTTGCGATAAGTCAGGCGTGCAGATGGTGCAGTGCTTAATGCGACTGCAGGAACACCGCTACCTCGACGTACGATAGCTACGGTTAGCCATCCGTTTCCATGGGTAAAAGAATCGTTGATGTCGATGCTGAAGTTCAGTCTGCACCCATGGAACACACAGGGTCCCTCGATGAGTTCGGTAGCAGAATCGTTCTTCAAAGTATTCTTCTTCTTGTCTGCAGCGGATGTGGTGAATTCGATGTTTTCAATTGTTTTGTAGACAGTTTGACGAGAACGTCGACGGTACCTTCTGTAAGGCATCTTGGCAGCGTTCAATGCAGTTGCTTGTGCGGCAGCAGCAGCGCGAATGAGCCGCTGCGCGGCGCTCGCTCGCTTTTATACACGCGGCGGAGCGCGTGACCTTGGTTCGGACTTAACGTATTTCACAGTGCCAGGCGCGCGTTATCCCGTACGCGAGCACTAGTAGAACTAGGTGCTTGCGTACGCTTAGAGCGTGAAGTCTGCGGCTGGCGTGCTGCCAAGCTGACGTAGCTCAGCCTTATCGGCGGGGTCAAAGGTCAAGCGCTCAGAGTGCTGACGTAACATGCTGTTCTCGCTCTCCACGGTCACTTCTTGTCTCGAGAGCATAGAGCGAGAACAGCATGTTACGTCAGCTCTCTGAGCCTTTGACCCCGCCGATAAGGCTGAGCTACGTCAGCTTGGCAGCACGCCAGCCGCAGACTTCACGCTCTAAGCGTACGCGAGCACCTAGTTCTACTAGTGCTCGCGTACGGGATAACGCGCGGCTGGCACTGTGAAATATGCTAAGTCCGAACCAAGGTCACGCGCTCCGCCGCGTGTATAAAAGCGAGCGAGCGCCGCGCAGTGGCTCATTCGCGCTGCTGCTGCCGCACAAGCAACTGCATTGAACGCTGCCAAGATGCCTTACAGAAGGTACCGTCGACGTTCTCGTGAAACTGTCTACAAAACAATTGAAAACAACGAATTCACCACATCTGCTGCAGACAAGAAGAAGAATACTTTGAAGAACATATCTGCAACTGAACTCATCGAGGGACCCTGTGTCTTTCATGGATGCAGACTTAACTTCAGCATCGACATCAACGATTCCTTTACCCATGGAAACGGATGGCTAACCGTAGCTATCGTACGTGGAGGTAGCGGTGTTCCTGCAGTCGGTGGTCTCGAGAGTTTTGTCGATAGAGACATTATTGCCTATCGCACCTATCATATTGGAGAACTTGCTAACAAAGACTTTGGAAAATCTGTCTATATGTCCCCTTCCCCTCTATCCCTATATACTCGTAGTAAACGTAAGATATCTGTAAATGAATCTGTGTATATATGGACTAAAGGGAAAGGTGTATGTGAATATGTAAAATTTGGTGGTGATTGTACGTTGTATTTTCATAAATAAATTGATCTGTAGCATAGCTTAAAAACGGACAAGAGTACATCTAGAATCTGTCGGCATAGAGCGAGAACAGCATGTTAGATCAGCTCTCTGAGCGCTTGACCTTTGACCCGGCCGATAAGGCGGAGCTACGTCATCTTGGCAGCGCGCCAGCCGCAGACTTGACGAACATCGTGCGCGAGCACCTAGTACTACTAGTGCTCGCGTACGGGATAACGCGCAGCTGGCACTGTGAAATATGCTAAGTCCGAACCAAGGTCACGCTGAGGCGTTTTGCTGATGATGCTGTGGTGTATCGAGAGGTTGTAACAATGGAAAATTGTACTGAAATGCAGGAGGATCTGCAGCGAATTGACGCATGGTGCAGGGAATGGCAATTGAATCTCAATGTAGACAAGTGTAATGTGCTGCGAATACACAGAAAGATAGATCCTTTATCATTTAGCTACAAAATAGCAGGTCAGCAACTGGAAGCAGTTAACACCATAAATTATCTGGGAGTACGCATTAGGAGTGATTTAAAATGGAATGATCATATAATGTTGATCGTCGGTAAAGCAGATGCCAGACTGAGATTCATTGGAAGAATCCTAAGGAAATGCAATCCGAAAACAAAGGAAGTAGGTTACAGTACGCTTGTTCGCCCACTGCTTGAATACTGCTCAGCAGTGTGGGATCCGTACCAGATAGGGTTGATACAAGACATAGAGAAGATCCAACGGAGAGCAGCGCGCTTCGTTACAGGATCATTTAATAATCGCGAAAGCGTGACGGAGATGATAGATAAACTCCAGTGGAAGACTCTGCAGGAGAGACGCTCAGTAGCTCGGTATGGGCTTTTGTCAAAGTTTCTAGAACATACCTTCACCAAAGAGTCAAGCAGTATATTGCTCCCTCCTACGTATATCTCGCGAAGAGACCATGAGGATAAAATCAGAGAGATTAGAGCCCACACAGAGGCATACCGACAATCCTTCTTTCCACGAACAATACGAGACTGGAATAGAAGGGAGAACCGATAGAGGTACTGAAGGTACCCTCCGCCACACACCGTCTGGTGGCTTGCGGAGTATGGATGTAGATGTAGATGTAGATGTAGATGCCTGCTAAGCAGGTGACCTCGGGTTCAGGTCCTGGTTCTGCACACATTTTCACCTGTCGCCACTGGTTCTGCATCAAGTACTGATGCAGCAAACATTAATAATTTGTTTCCTTCTCCTTTCTTTTCGAGCGCCATGTACTCCGCCTTGCCTTCCGTATCCGCTTTCCTTCCCCCACACGGCTCCTGTATGAACTGATCCCCTTCCCCCACCTCCTCCTGTTCCTCCAACATCTCCGCATCCTTTACATTGTCCGCAGGCTCGATCCCCCCCCCCAGGCTCTGGTTTCCTCCTTCCTCTCCACCCCCCACCCGTTGCCGTGCCTCTATCGCTGTATCCCTCCCTCTCTCCACCTCCACACCCTCCATCTCCTTTATCAGGGCAATTTCCAGCGCCTCCCCCTCCCGGATGATGAACTTTCCCATGACATCTACCCTTCCTTCCAACTATAACCTGGCCTTATCCCCCCCCTCCTCAGGGCCCCCTTTTCCTATCCCCTCCTTCTCCCAGAGCGGATTTTCCTCCTTCCCCCCCCCCCCCGAGACCCTGCACCCCATCCTTGCCTCTTTCCTTCCCACATCTCTCCCTACCTGGCCCTCATCAGTGCACCCCCCGCCCATCTCGCCCCTCTCTTCCCCTCCATCCCTCCCACCCTCCCTCCCTTCTTCCGGTCTCCCTCATCTCCTTGCGCCTGGCAGATCCTCCATTTTGATCATTGTCAGTGTGCCACATCAGTGTTGTGTTTAGTGCTGCTGCTCCTGTGCGTCAAGAGGTGTGATTTTCATTGTGTGCTGCCTTGAGGTTCACTGTCAGTGTTTGTTATGTGCTACACCATCCGTTGATACTTTTATGCTCCGGTCATACTGTGCCTTGTGTTCTTTTAATTGTCAAAGTGTGTGGCTTTTTGTGTACGCTGCATTTTTACAGTTTTTTATCCCCATTTTACAGTCGCCCCCTTTTTTTTTGTCTATTGCCTTCCATGATGTTCCCCCTTTTCTATATCAATGTTCGCCATATTCTCTCCTTTGTATATTTTTCACTGTCTTGTTTGTTCTATGTCTTTCGGCTGAAGAGCAGCGCATATGCTGCTGCCAACCCTTCCCCAATGGGGAATTGAAATACAATAAAGAAAAAAAAAATCCTTTCTTTTCACCTCCCTCCATTCTCAGTCTATACAATATGTATCACGGCTGCGATTCTGCTTGGTGTCTGTTCTTTCGAACATGTCTGAAAGAACAAGCTGCGCGTGAATGGCCGAGCGGTCTAAGGTGCTGCAGTCATGGACTGTGCGGCTGATCCTGGCGGAGGTTAGAATCCTCCCTCGGGCATGGGTGTGTGTGTGTGTTTGTCCTTAGGATAATTTAGGATAAGTAGTGTGTAAGCTTAGGGACTGATGACCTTAGCTGTGAAGTCCCATAAGATTTCACACACATTTGAACATTTGAACACTGAAAGAACAAACACAACACTTACATGTAACTGATTCACCTCAATGGGCCATTAATCCACCACCTTCAGTGTGGATGCAAAATTTCGTTCGATTTCAAGCGAGTATCTCAAAGCAGCGAGCATGCAGGACATCGACAGACTTAAAGTGTACGAAGCAGAAAACTTCACACTAAGCCTCTCATAGTGTCGTGGACAACCAACATTAAAGAAAATATATAATGCGACACCAATGTCAAAATTCCCAGGCTCCTGAACAGGCATCGACATAGGTTCGAAAACTCACGCCACATTGTTGCCTGAAATAGTGTATCTAAAACAAAAACACCCCTACTAAATGGGAAGAGCTACCGCAGAATATAGTCCCATACATCACAATTTTCCTGTTATACACTCATTCATGGCAGAAACTGTCCTAATAATAAATATAGGAGCATTCAGTTTTTGAACAAGATCCTGTGCATGAGCTTTTTATGACACCTTACCATCTATCTGAGAACCTAGGTCCTAGGAATTTGTATTGTTCCGCTTCTGTGTAATCTAAATGTCAGTTTTATTTCGACTGTTTGTTAGAAACTGCAACAACTGAGCCTTAATAAAAATTAACATAACACAATTTCCAAAAATCCAACTTTCATTTTGATACACAGTCTACAATATATTCAACAGCCTCCACTACCAAGCTAGAGTCATCAGAGAACAGAAATACTTTGCAATCATCTGTCATAATAGAATATAAACTGAAGAGCCAAAGAAATTGGTACACCTGCCTAATTTATCGTGCAGGGCCCCCGCGAGAACGCATAAGTGCCACGACAGGATGTGCCATGGACTCGACTACTATCTGAAGTAGTGCTGGAGGGAACTGACACCATGAATCCTGTAGAGCTGTGCATAAATGCTAAAGAGTACGAGGGGGTGGAGATCTCTTCTGAGCAGCATGTTGCAAGGCATCCCAGATATGCGCAATAATGTTCACGTCTCGGGAGCATGGTGGCCAGCGGAAGTGTTTAAATTCAGAACAGTGATCCTGGAGCCACTTTGTAGCAATTCTGAACGTGTTGGGTGTCGCATTGACCTGCTGGAATTACCCAACTCAACCGGTATGCACAATGGACATTGATGAATGCAGGAGATCAGACAGGATGTTTACGTACGTGTCACCTGTCAGAGTCGTGTGTAGACATGTTAGGAGTCCCATATCACTTCAACTGCAAACGCCCCACACCATTCACCGAGCGAGGTGGTGCAGTGGCTAGCACACTGGACTCGCATTCGGGAGTACGGTGGTTCAATCCTGTGTCCAGCCATCTTGATTAAGCTTTTCCGTGATTTTCCTAAATCGCACCAGGCAAATGCTGGGATGGTTCCTTCGAAAGTGCACGGCCGACTTCCTTCCCTACTCGGATGACACCGATGACCTCGGTGTCTGGTCGCCTCCCCCAAAACAACCCAAATAACCCACACACCATTACAGAGCCTCCACCAGCTTGAACAGTCCCCTGCTGAAATGCAAGGTCCACGGATTTATGTGCCTGTCTCCATAGCCGCACACTTGCATCCTCTCGATACAATTCCAAAAGAGACCCGTCCGACCAGGCAATATACTTCCAGTCATCAACAGACCAGTGATGGTGTTGATGGGCCCACGTAAAGCTTTGTGTCGTGCAGTCATCGAGGGTACAAGAGTGGACTTGCGGCTCCAAAAGCCCATGTCGGTGATGTTTCATTGAATGGTATGCATGCTGACACTTGTTGATGGCCCAGCACTGAAACGTGCAGCAATCTGTGGAAGGGTTGCACTTCTGTCGTGTTGAACGTTTCTCTGCAGTCGTCGTTGGTCCCGTTCTTGCAGGATCTTTACCCGGCCACAGCAATATCGGAGATTTTATGTTTTACCAGATGCCTGATATTCACAGTACATTCATGAAGTGGTCGTACAGGAAAATCCCCACTTCATCGCTACCTCAGAGATGCTGTGTCCCACTCCTTGTGCACTGACTGTAAGACCATGTTGAAACTCACATAAATCTTGATAATCTGTCATTGTAGCAGCAATAACCGATCTAACAAGTGCGTAAGACACTTGTTGTCTTATATAGGCGTTGCCAACGCCGACGCTGCG
The DNA here is from genome assembly GCF_023898315.1 of Schistocerca nitens. Classification (NCBI taxonomy): domain Eukaryota; kingdom Metazoa; phylum Arthropoda; class Insecta; order Orthoptera; family Acrididae; genus Schistocerca; species Schistocerca nitens. Next base: position 15,839,983 of record NC_064624.1, on the reverse strand, counting down.
CCATATTCTGCCTGTTTACATATCTCTGTATTTGAATACGCAATCCTCTACCAGTATCTTTGGCCCTTCAATGTAGAAATGGTTGTGGTCCCACGACCGGCACCTGACAGAACCCATCCCACTTGGCTGTGCCATAAACAGGCACCAGCTCGACAATGACAGGAAATCGTTGTGAGGTACACCTATTTTTGCATAATGAGAACTCTTTTCTGACTAACACAAGGAAATGTTTTAGGTAAATCAACGTAGATGCATGTTCGCAAGTTGTTACTTATTCCGTCCAGTGTCTCACAGACAAAAGATAAAGTATCATTTTCCTTTGTTACAATACTTCTAAAACCAAATTATATATATATATATATGCAACCTTCTCAACATGTATGCCAACAATGATAGCATAGAAATAGGTCTACAATTGTTAACATTATCCTTTTCTGATTTTTTTATAAATCGTTTTCACTATTGAGCGCTTTAATCGTTCTGGAAACAGACCATTCCTAAAAGAAAAATTACAGGTGTGGACAGTAGAGATGGGCAAACTGAAACACGTAACTCTTTCGAAACAAATGAAACAGTACAATGTAATGTTTCGAAACGCTGTTTCGAAGCAGTGAAACAGTTTGTGTTTTTTAATAGTACAGGCCTTTACATTATATCATCTTGAGTGTCTACTGTATAAATATGTCCATATAAACACAAATGAGGTGCGAGAGCGCCAATCATATCGCAATAAGTATGAAACTTTCACTTAGGCGTATTTGCAGTTACGCATTTCCTGTAGCAAATGTGTTGCTTTCGTGTCATGTGACTTTCGTACTTTCCAATTGGCCGAGGTCAGACTAAATATGTTTGACACAACAGATTTTGCCAAACTCGTTTCCCTGTATTCTAAATCATAATTTTGATAGGTTTTATAAGTGATAATCTGTATGCCCTCTTGAAAAGGCTTACAATGAGATATAATTTATTGAGATAACATTCTGGGAAGCGAGGTACTGAATTAACATTTATGAGTGTGCCTCTCACACTTTTACTATGCACAGTTAAATTTTCCGTTGTTTGTCACACAGAGCAGGATGCCAAGTGACTGATGCACACAGATCAAAAAACTACCATAACAGATGGGAGTATATAGCACAATGGTCAAGTATGGCAGTTTCTCATCAAACATTCGCAAGTTAGCTGGATACATCTCATAATAAGTACACTTGATAGAACGGGAAACCATTTCAAGGTAACTGAAATGCAGAGATAGGTATATTTCTTTGAAGTATAAAATCCAGACTAAAATTTAAAACAATTCATACAGTGTAATGTCTTTGTGATACCAATATCATGACAGATCTGCCTCTACACCATTTACAGTTCTTGCTAAAGAAGTTTGTTTGAGGTACAGGAACATGGAGTTTCCTCAAATAGTCACAGCAAGCAGATGTATTACTATCTTCAACTTTTATAGTCCTGTCTTCCTCAGTTGCAGCGTTCAGTGCATAGTGTTGTGGAATGGGGAAAAAATTCGCAAATTGGCGTTCATAAGAAGAAGAACAACACCAAAAATGCAACAGGAGGAAATTGTCCACGCAACCTGCCACTGATGATGCCTTGCAGAAAATAAAGGCGAACCGCGTATGGCACTAAAATTGTCTTTTATTCAGTTGCTGTCAGACGGTCCATAAGTGAAAATTATTAATATACCGTAAGATGTATTACTATTTTATTATAAACTTCCCCAGAATATCAGAGATGAAGTTACGTTGCTGCTGAAATGCAATTTTTATCACAGTATCTGAACCCCAAAAACAAAAAGTATTGTCGATTTGCCTCAGAATTATTCATGATACACAAGTATCAAGATGCCTATAGTGAAGTAACCGAACATAGCACATTTACAAAAATAAACACAAAAACACATATATACACAAATCAGATAATAATGAATAAATAACATACTCAAAAAAAATTAAACTCACTGAATGGTGAGCAAAAACGTGTCTTCTGCGTGCAACAAAATTGAGAAACATGTTCTTGTAAGGCAGCTAGATGCACGATTTAGTGGTCTAAACGAAATATAATCAAATATAAATTCAGTGCACACTGCCCATAGAAGAACAAAATCAATTGAAATTTTACTGTTTCATTTCTGACTAGATCTGCTCTACCTATTCTAAGTTGTAGTTTAGAAATATTTTTCGCTACTTGTTCGCTTGAAAGAATGGATCGTCTGTCTGCTTTGAAACTATGCGCTCACATGGAACAGAGGTGCCACAATACGAAGACGTCGTTTCATTATTTCAAACAGTGTGGGAAACAACACATGATTTTCTTTCCGCCACAGCAATGAATCTTACGATCTGTGTATGAGTGGCATCTTCGTATATTTATCAAGCTGGACTATACTTGCAGCACGTCGATCGTCTACACTTTGGATCAAGCCACCTACAGCTTGGTCAAAATCTTGCCAAATGTTGCCACTGCTAGGGGTGAATGTGCTCACCACAACTGGTTTGGCTGGTGGTAGATTTTCTGTAGAACACCGAGTGGGTTTCTGTCGTATTGGACAACATTTGTTAATTACGGCATCTTTTGTTTCTTTTAATCGATGCCCAGTTTTTGGAAATCCATGCTCCCTGAAGCGAGGATCCCATAAAGTTGCTTCACAAGCAAATGCTTTATCTGCAAACTTTTGAACGAGGCGGGTACAGATTCCGTCCTCAAGTTTAGCAATTACTGTATTAGTGGTTTCATTGCTGTGATGTGAGTTTTTCAGTCTCAGACAGTGACTTTGTAAACCTTTCTTATTAAGACAACTTTTGACAGGGTTACGGACAGTTTTGCTTGTGAATCCACTCTGAGGATGGCGAGGGTGCTTTGCAAAGGCTCTTTGATTTTGAACAGCCTGTCAAACATTTCATACGTGGAATTCCATCTCGTAGAGCAATCTTGTTTCAGTGTTACAATAGGGAAGCCCATATGCTTCTGAATATTGTGTAATTTCTCAAGTACTTGAGGAGTTGTTTTGAAAAATTCCACTATTGACTTCAATTTTGCCCTTGTGTCTGTAATTGGTTCAAGGCTTGCTTGCACAATTAAAATCAGTGTATGTGCAAAACAAGGTACATGCCACCATTTGCACATCATCACTGCCTTGACCGTATTAGGTGCAGTATCTGAGGTGCGAGCTACAATTTTATTGGTAATACCCCAAGTTGAAGTCACATATTGTAATTCACTGGAAATGTTTTCCGCTGTATGCTTGTAATGGAATTTAAAACTAGATAACAAATATCACTTCAGATTGAAGTTTTCATCAATGAAGTGGGCAGTCACTGTAATATAATTCTCATTATTCACAGATGTCCATCCATCAGTCGTAATGCAGATTTCGGATGCAGCCTGCACTGCAGATCTTACTCACACTGGTGTGCTGTCGAACACTTGAGAGAGTGAACTGCGGGAGAGTGTTTTTCTACTAAGAGGTACATAGTTTTCATTTAATAAGTAAGTCATTTTTCTGTACCCTACACTCTCAACTACATTAAATGGAAAGTATTCTTTAACAACAAGTCTTAAAATATGTTCGTCTATTTTGGCTCGTTTGGATGAAGGCACTGGTCTTGGTGCAAATCCAGTAATCTTTATTTGTCTACCACACCTACCCAGAACTGAACCGATGGAAGTGCTGGATATTTCTTACACAGATTGCTCATCTTGACGCACAGGCACTGAAATGGCAGGTTCCTGAACAGTTACTGTGGATACTGAACTGGCTTCTTCACTGCCCAGAATCATACAAACTGATTTCGAACGAGTTTCATTTAAATTGAGTGTTGGATGCTTATGTTGCAAGTGTCTGTTTAAGCAAGAGGTTGAACTACTACTGTCGAGCACAAGTTACACATAATTTTCTCAGGATTTATCTTCATAAAATAATCCCACACCGGGCTTGGTAACGGCCTAGCTGAAGACAGAAGAACCGACACGAGCGGAACTGGAGGCGGGAGCAAACTGCAAACTGCGATTCCCACATGGATAATATATATCCGTCCTGCTAATTCCATGCACACAAAATAAATCAATGTGGAAAATAGGCACATGGACTATAGGCTTACAAATAAATTCATATAGTAAGGATAAACAACAAAATACAAGAGAAAAACATTTTTGTCTCCCAAGGTGTTTCGAACCGTTACTATAAATCCACAATGCTTCCCAGCCCATCCCGTTCACCATTACACCATCAATGATCCGTCAGTCACATTGCTTGAAAGTACCTCCAATTTACGTATATGTCTAAAAACTGCCACTCTACGCCTTTTTTAATTCAAAATGTTGTAGCTTAGCTTGGGTTTTTTAAAATGATTACTATACATGAATAGAGAAGCGTGTGTTATAGGAGATGTGTAATTTAACTGAATGTTTTTCACACTTTTATTATTTTCAATGCGAATAGTGTGCTTTATTTTATTGTGTCTTAGTGTTTATAAAGCATATATTACGCCATTTCGGAATAGAGCAGTCAATTACTTTATTTTCGGAAATCTTAAGTTCCATGTTATTGTGTGTCAAGAAGATTTCGACATTCTTGAAAGTGTTTTATGAAGTAGTGTCTTAAACGTATTTCAGTATCTGGGGCGTGCCCGAATCTCGTCCGAGACAAAGCGAAATGAAACATCACTTTCTAAGCACAGGTGGACTGAAACAGTGTTATTTTGAAAAAACGATACAGTTTCTGTGTCTGGCTCGAGATCGAATCTGGTCCCGTTATCTGACACAGAGCGGAATGAAACACCACTGTCTCGAAACAGTGAACCACAGTCGTTCCGAAACCCTGAAACAGTTCCACGTATCGATACACTGTGTCGAAACATAGAAACAGTGGCCAAGTGTAGTGGACAGGTACACCGCTAACATTTGCGGCATAATGATTTAGTATCCGGTTAGACGCCCCATTATATTCAGTGAGAGTCGTTGGTCTTCAGTTATTCAATTACTGAGACAGCTTCCTCGCTGTCAGTATTATGGTTATGTACTTCAGATACCACTCTCTAAGAACGTTATACTATTCTCTGTAGGTACCAAGCTTTTATTTACTTCATCTGCTACGTAAATGGTTCAAATGGCTCTGAGCACTATGGGACTTAACTTCTAAGGTCATCAGTCCCCTAGAACTTAGAACTACTTAAACCTAACTAACCTAAGGACATCACACACATCCATGCCCAAGGCAGGATTCGAACCTGCGACCATAGCGGTCGCGCGGTTCCAGACTGTAGCGCCTTTAACCGCTTGGCCACCACGGCCGGCTGCTACGTAAAGAAAGTGATGTTACATGCCGAGCATCTACATGACCCATCAGTAACAGAAAGATTTTTGCCGGCCGAAGTGGCCGTGCGTTTAAAGGCGCTGCAGTCTGGAACCGCAAGACCGCTACGGTCGCAGGTTCGAATCCTGCCTCGGGCATGGATGTTTGTGATGTCCTTAGGTTAGTTAGGTTTAACTAGTTCCAAGTTCTAGGGGACTAATGACCTCAGCAGTTGAGTCCCGTAGTGCTCAGAGCCATTTGAGCCATTTGAAAGATTTTTAGTATTCATCGAGATTATATCGTCAGCTTTATGCCGTTGGCCAGGCACTTCCTTCACGACCCACCATATCGTTTCAGTGTTATTCTGGCAATTAGCTACTCTGTTGCATGCCACATCCTTTTTGTTTCCTTAAGAAATTTGGAGCACCTTACAGTACTGTTTGTAATAGGCTACTGCAGTTCGAGTGTGCCATTCATCACGTTTTGATACAATTCTCATTTTGTTCTGCATATGTTCTTATACCATTACACAGTTTCCTACGCCACCTGTTAGTGCTAGTTCCGTGTTTTAAATGTTGTAATAAAAACCAACTTTCAAATATCGTGGGCAATGAGCATGAGAAATGTGGAGACGAGGTACTGGCAAAAGTAAAGCTGTGAGGACGCGGCGTGAGTCGTGCTTGGGTAGCTTAGATGGCAGAGCACTTGCCCGCGAAAGGCAAAGGTCCCGAGTCTCGGTCCGGCATACAGTTTTAATCTGCCAGTAAGTTTCATCATGAGCAATCTGTTCAGCACTATACTCACCATGCCACTTTTGTTTTTGAATGTGCTCTAAATATGCCACTATTTCCACCGAATTTATGTTCTAAACGGTCTGTAATTATATTCAACATGTCTATATGCACAAATTCCTTTTAGTGTTAAAATTGGTCCCAGAGGCTGTTTACTGTTTCTCTATTGTAATTCCCGTCTAGCAATGAAGAATGAACAAAAATGTTGTCTATAGTTCTGGTACTGTTCCCTTGCGCTCTGGTAGGAAAGAATATGCTCCATATCAGATGCTACGAATTAGATGTTCCACCATTTACATTCACTTTTAAGTTATCAGGAGCAGCTAACTTTGGGTACTTTCTATAAAGCGTACCAAGCATTGTCTCTGGTTTCAGTACATTTCCGTTCAAGCCAGAGTTGGGAGAGCTGTCGATAACTGATATTAAATAGATTTACTAAATTCAAGTACACCTGCACAACATTCAGTGACGCGTTCAATTTCATTCCTTAACAGCGGACACAAATACAGTAATTTTACCTGCTGACAAGTGCAGCGCAACTCTTATTCTGTCTGCGACTTCCTATTTCGCCAAGAAGAGGGATTTATTGCAGAGTTCACCGTACCGTCGACACCAGAAGAATCGTACGGCTGCAGTACAGCAGAAGAAGTTCCCCCTGACTGTCTGGAAAAGTACAAGCGCCAGATCTACGAGACTTTAGTAGCTATGAAACATACCAGTGCATAAAGAAGGAGTTCCACTTCGTCCCTACTGACACAATATTGGACATCTAAGGCATTGCCTGGAAAACATCTGGCTCCAGTGTTGAATCATTTGATGAGATAATGTGAACGCCACATTCGAAATCTTAGAGACTTTATACGTCGACTCATTTATTACCACCTCGAACCTACTGACGTACGAAAAAGTTTGGATGTAATCTGTTTGTTCACAGGAATGCCTTTTGTGGATTCATTGCAGTAACTAAGCTGGAAATACGTCTCCTCAAACATGAGCTCATCTTGACCATTGTGCATACAATGACCAACGTTTTGAACAAACCAAATATGATGCTAAGAGGAGCCTTGTGTCCCCATAGCAGCTAACCTTTTTATGTAATACAGTTTTGAATGAACAGCTCTCAGACCTAAATGTTTTTGGAGATACGCAGACTACACCTTTGTACTATGTTACGTGCGGCCGTGATGTTTCCTTCGTTTGTGCAACAACTAAATTCTCTGTGTCCTAGTGTTGGTTTCACAAAACTAGAGGTGAAAAAAATGGAGACGTCCCTTTTGTGGGTGTAATGGTTTCCAAAAACGACGAGAGTAACTTGGGTCACAGTATGTTTCGCAAATCAACACGCATCAACCTGCATCTACTAATCTGTACACTGGCGAGCCAAAGAAAGTGGTATAGGGATGCGTATTCAATCACACAGGTATGTAAACAGGCAGAAGATGGCGCTGCGATCGGCAACGCCCCTCTACAGGGTGTTACAAAAAGGTACGGCCAAACTTTCAGGAAACATTCCTCACACACAAATAAAGAAAAGATGTTATGTGGACATGTGTCCGGAAACGCTTGGTTTCCATGTTAGAGCTCATTTTAGTTTCTTGATCAAATTGTAAATTTTCTCAATAAACATGTGTCGGCTATCGAGAATCCGCACGCAATTGTGCAATCACGTCATCAACACAGATTTTCTGTGAACGTTTGGGCAGGCATTGTTGGTGATGTCTTGATTGGGCCCCATGTTCTTCCACCTACGCTCAATGGAGCACGTTATCGTGATTTCATACGGGATACTCTACCCGTGCTGATAGAACACGTGCCTTTGCAAGTACGACAGAACATGTGGTTCGTGCACGATGGAGCTCCTGCACATTTCAGTCGAAGTGTTCGTACGCTTCTCAACAACAGATTCGGTGACCGATGGATTGGTAGAGCCGGACCAATTCCGTGGCCTCCACGCTCTCCTGACCTCAACCCTCTCGACTTTCATTTATGGGGGCATTTGAAAGCTCTCGTCTACGCAACCCCGGTACCAAATGTAGAGACTCTTCGTGCTCGTATTGTGGACGGCTGTGATACATTACGCCATTTTCCAGGGCTGCATCAGCGCATCAGGGATTGCATGCGACGGAGGGTACATGCATGTATCCTCGCTAACGGAGGACATTTTCAATATTTCCTGTAATAAAGTGAAGTCACGCTGGTACGTTCTGTTGCTGTGAGTTTCCATTCCACGATTGTTGTGAAGAGAAGTAATAAAATGAGCTCTAACATGGAAACTAAGCGTTTCCGGACACATGTCCATATAACATATTTACTTTCTTTGTGTGTGAGCAATGTTTCCTGAAAGTTTGGCCGTACCTTTTTGTAACACCCTGTATAAGACAACAAGGGTCTGGCGCAGTTGGTAGATCTGTTACTGCTGCTGTAATGGCAGGTCATCGAGATTTAAGTGAGTTTAAACGTGGTGTTATAGTCGGCGCACGAGCGGTGGGACACAACATCTCCGAGGTAGCGATGAAGTGGCAATTATTCCGTACGACCATTTCACGATTGTACCGCGAATATCAGGAATCCGGTAAAATATCAAATGTCGGACATCGTTGCGGCCGGAAAAGGATCACGCAAGAACGGTACCAACGACGACTGAAGAGAATCGTTGAACGTGACAGAAGTGCAGCCCGTTCGCAAAATACTGCAGATTTCAACGCTGGGCCATCAACAAGTGTCAGCGTCACAGCATGCGACTAAGGCCCACTCGTGAGCGCTTGATGACTGCATAACACAATGCTTCATGCCTCTCCTTGGCCCGTCAACACCAACATTGGACTGTTAATGACTGGAAACCTGTTGCTTTCCCGCATGAGACTCGTTTAAAATTATATCGAGTGGATGGACGTATGGAGACAACCTCATGAATCCATGGACCCTGCATGTCAGCAGGGAAATGTTCAAGCTGATGGAGGCTCTGTAACGATGTGGGGCGTGTGCAGTTGCAGTGATATGGGACCCCTGATACGTCTAGATACGACTCTGACAGCTGACACGTACGTAAGGATCCTGTCTGATCACCTGCATCCATCGGTGTCCATTGTGCATTCTGACGGACTTGGGCAATTCCAACAGGACAGTGCGACAACCTATACATCCTGAATTGCTACAGAATGGCTCCAGGAACACTGTTGTGAGTTTAGACGCTTCCGCTGGCCACCAATCTCTCCAGACATGAACATTATATCTGGGATCCGTTGCAACGTGCTGTTCAGGAGACATCTCCACCCAGTCATACTTCTACGGATTTATGGACAGCCCTGCAGAATCCAAGGTGTCAGTTCCCTCTAGCACTACTTCAGACATTAGTCCAGTAAATGCCGTATCGTGTTCTGGCACTTCTGCGTGTTCATGGGGGCCCTACACGATATTAGACAAGGTACCAGTTTCTTTAGATCTTCAGTGCATCTGTAGTGAGCATCTTCCATCCCAACACAGCGATCTATTACAGACACACTTACACAGAGCGCGAACCATATTAGATTTTGGGAGCTTGTCTGCGTTTCCCCGGGCACACTTTCGGAGAAGCAGATTCGCCAAGCGTTTCGACTGCCACACATTAAACCTCGTGAGCAGCTGTAAGACACAAATAACTCACCTAGGAGGGTTTCCATGACGAATGTTGGCGTTGTGTCCTTTGAGATCGGCAGTTCTTCAAGAAACACCGAATAAAAGGTGCCTTCCGCCCTCTGGCGCGACACGCGAACGATTCTGAGTTCGAAACTTCCTGGCAGATTAAAACTGTGTGCCAGACCGAGACTCGAACTCTGGACCTTTGCCTTTCGCGGGCAAGTGCTCTACCGTCTGAGCTACCCAAGCACGACTCACGCCCACTCCTCACAGCATTACTTCTGCCAGTACCTCGTCTCCGCCGGCCGGGGTGGCTGAGTGGTTCTAGGCGCTACAGTCTGGAACCGCGCGACCGTTACAGTCGCAGGTTCGAATCCTGCCTCGGGCATGGATGTGTGTGATGTCCTTAGGTTAGTTAGGTTTAAGTAGTTCTAAGTTCTAGGGGACTGATGATCTTAGAAGTTAAGTCTCATAGTGCTCAGAGCCATTTGAACCATTTTTTGAACCTCGTCTCCTAGCTTCCAAACTTTACAGAAGCTCTCCTGCGAACCTTGCAGAACTAGCACTCCTGAAAGGAAGGATATTGCGGACACATGGCTTAGCCGTGTCTCCGCAAGGCAAAGGTCCCGAGTTCGAGTCTCGGTCCGCCACACAGTTTTAATCTGCCAGGAAGTTTCATATCAGCGCACACTCCGCTGCAGAGTGAAAATCTCATTCTGGATTCTGAGTTCCGTAGGAGACGGTTTGTATGGAGTGTAGCCGTGTATGGAAGCGAACATGGACGATAAATAGTTTGGACAGGAAGAGAATAGAAGCTTTCGAAATGTGGTGCTACAGAAGAATGCTGAAGATTAGCTGGGTAGATCACATAACTAATGAGGAGGTACTGAATGGAATTGGGGATAAGAGGAGTTTGTGACACAACTTGATAAGAAGAAGGGACCGGTTGGTAGGACATGTTCTGAGGCATCAAGGGATCACAAATTTAGCATTGGAGGGCAGCGTGGAGGGTAAAAATCGTAGAGGGAGACCAAGAGATGAATACACTGAGGAGATTCAGAAGGATGTAGGCTGCAGGAGGTACTGGGAGATGAAGAAGCTTGCACAGGATAGAGTAGCAGAGGGAGCTGCATCAAACCAGTCTCAGGACTGAAGACGACGACAACAACAACGCCAGGGCGACTGCCACGTGTGATGATGTACAGTGGGGACTACGTGTACCCCGTGAGGAATATGGAAGACCCTAGGCCAGTGCAGGGAGCCGTACATTGGCCACACGTGTCCCACTGTTTAATACACGTGCCATGAACGTACAGGCCAGAACCACCCAGACCAGCTCCGACAACCCGCTGTTCATTACCACTGTTTCGGTAACGAGCGCGGCGTGAATTAACTGAGTGGCCAACGTCCTCCAACTAGTGGGTCCGCCTCATTACTGTCGCACTGTACCCTGTGTCAGTGGCTTTGTGTGGCAGATTAGCCATTCTTGTTACTTAGTATGGTGCACCGAGCCTGTGAGAAAGGAATGGACGCCACGGTGTTCAATTATTTAATTATTCCATAATGTAGATTCTTTCGCTTATCCTTATTGTGCTGCAATAAATTATACTGTACAGGAGCCAAAGAAACTGGTACACCTTCCTTACACCTTCCTGATATCGTGTACGATATAAACGTACATTTGCTTGCTGAGCTTTTCTTAGAAGAAAACGTATTTACAAGTAATAAAAAAAATAGAAATAATTTGACCCATACATATAGTCCACAACTGTGTAAATATTGTATGCAGCCGCTGGAAATACACTACTGGCCATTGAAATTGCTACACGAAGAAGAGATGCAGATGATAAACGGGTATTGATTGGACAAATATATTACACTAGAACTGACATGTGATTACATTTTGCACCCAGAACAACCACCTCTGGGCGTAATAACGGCCTCGATACGCCTGGGCATTGAGTCGAACAGAGCTTGGATCGCGTGTACAGGTACAGCTGGCCATGCAGTTTCGACACGATACCACAGTTCATCGAGAGTAGTGACTGGCGTGTGGTGACGAGCCAATTCCCCGGCCACCATTGACCAGACGTTTTCAGCTGGTGAGAGATCTGGTGAATGTACTGGCCAGCGGAGCAGTCGAACATTTTCTGTATCCAGAAAGGCCCGTACAGGACCCGCAACATGCGGTCGTGCATTATCCCGCTGAAATGGAGGGTTTCGCAGGGATCGAATGAAGAGTAGGGCCACGGGTCGTAACACATCTGAAATGTAACGTCCACTGTTCAAAGTGCCGTCAATGCGAACAAGAGGTGACCGAGACGTGTAACCAATGGCACCCCATACCATCACGCTGGGTGATACGCCAGTATGGCGATGACGAATACACGCTTCCAATGTGCGTTCACCGCGATGTCGCCAAACACGGATGCGACCATCATGATGCTGTAAACAGGACCTCGATTCATCCGAAAAAGTGACATTTTGCCATTCGTGCACCCAGGTTCGTCGTCGAGTACGCCATCGCAGGCGCTCCTGTCGGTGATGCAGCGTAAAGGGTAACTGCAGCCACGGTCCTCGAGCTGATAGTCCATGCTGCTGGAAACGCCATCGAACTGTTGGTGCAGATGGTTGTTGTCTTGCAAACGACCCCATTTGTTGACGCAGGGACCGAGACGTGGCTGCACGATCCGTTTCAGCCATGCGGATAACATGCCTGTCATCTCGACTGCTAGTGATACGAGGCCGTTGGGATCCAGCACGGCGTTCCGTATTACCCTCCTGAACGCACCGATTCCATATTCTGCTAACAGTCATTGGATCTCGACCAACGCGAGCAGCAATGTCGCGATACGATAAACTGCAATGACAATAGGTTACAATCCGACCTTTATCAAAGTCGTAAACGTGATGGTACGCATTTCTACTCCTTACACGAGGGATCAGACCAACGTTTCACCAGGCAGCACTGGTCAGCTGCTGTTTACGTATGAGAAATCGGTTGGAAACGTTCCTCATGTCAGCACGTTGTAGGTATCGCCACCGGCGCCAACCTTGTGTGAATGCTCTGGAAAGCTAATCATTTGCATATCGTAGCATGTTGTTCCTCTCGGTTAAATTTCGAGCGTGTAGCACGTCATCTTCGTGGTGTAGCAGTTTTAATGGCCAGAGTCACCTTTTGTTTTTTAGGTCTTGTCCAGATCGGACGTATTGAGATGCACCGCCATTAATACTGTATTATTTCATTATTTTATTCACGAGTTGCAACCAAACGGCACTCGTAATTGCATAGTGTAAGAGTTCTTTAAATTGTGTTTTTACTTCAGAATATACTGTTATTACTAACCTATTTGTATTTTATTTTGTGTTTTTACTCATTGTAAGATTGTTGGGTGACTTGGCATGGCAAAAGGTTCCGCACTTTTAAGCATAAAGTCGTCCACCGTCGTCTTCGGGAGCTGATTTTTTCACCAAGTCCGATTCACCACAGAGAAAATAAATACGTTTAAAAACTCATGAACGGACCTACAACAGGAAAAGGCCATGTTCATGCGCCCAGAGTTTGAATAAACATATTTTACCAAACCGTAAACTTAACTGATCTCTATTTAATATTCATCACCATAATTCATTGTATGGATCCAGCAACGAATGAGCCAATAAAAAATAATTGACAGGACTGGCATGGACTCAACTAATATCTGAAGTAGTGCTGGAAGGAATTGACACCATGAATCCTGCATGGCTGTCACAAATCCGTAAGAGTTCGAGGGGGTGCAGATCTCTTCTGAACAGCACGTTGCAAGGCATCCCAGATACGCTCAATACTGTTCATGTCTGGGGAGTTTGGTGGCCAGCGGAAGTGTTTAAACTCAGGAGAGTGTTCCTGGAGCCACTCTGTAGCAATTCTGGACTCGCTGGGTGTCGCATTGATCTGCTGGAATCTCCCAGCTCAGCCGGAAAGCACAATGGACTTTGATGGATGCAGGTGATCAGACAGGATGTTTACGTATGTGCCACCTGTCAGACTCGCGTGTAGACATATCAGGAGTGCAATATAACTTCATCTGCACACCCTTAGAGAGCCTCCACCAGCTTGAACAGGGCCCTGCCGACATGCAATGGATTCATGGAATACCCGTACACGTTCATCCGCTCGCCTGATTTTTAAACGAGACTTGTCCAACATGTTTCCGGTCATCAACAGTCCAATGTCAGTGTTGACTGGCCCTGGCAAGCTTAATGCTTTGTGTCGTGCAGTCATCGAGGCTACACGAGTGGGCCTTCGGCTCCGAAAGCCCATATCGACGATGTTTCTTTGTACGGTTCGCATACTGACACTTGTTGATGGCCCAGCATTGAAATCTGCAGCAATTTGACGGAGGGTTGCACTTATGTCACGTTGAACGATTCTCTTCAGTCGTCGTTGGTCCCGTTCTTGCAGGATCTTTTTCCAGGCGAAACGAGGTCGGAGATTTGATGTTTTACCGGATCCATGATATTCAAGGTACACTCTTGAAATTGTCGTACAGGAAAATCCTCACTTAATCGCTGCCTCGGAGATGCTCTGTCCGATCATTCGTGCGCCGACTATAACAGCACGTTCAAACTCACTTTACCCTTGGTAACCTGCTGTAACAGCAGTAACCGATCCAACAACTGCGCCAGACATTTGTTGTCTTATATAGGCGTTGCCGACCGCAGCGTCGTATTCCACCTGTTTAGACATCTCTGTATTTGAATTTGCATGCCTATACCAGTTTCTTTCGCGTTTGAAAAGGAACTAAAAATGTTGTAGTTTAATCTCACAGATACAAGAAGAAAATTTGTTCGACTGTCATACCAGAGGAATACTCTGATAAACTGTTTTATCCTTGATAGACATCGAGATTCTTTTATTACTTCTAGTATTAACTACTTTTTGTTCTGATGTGCTGGCATAAAGACGTACTGCATAATTTCATTTCTATGTGTGTGTTAAATGAAGGTGTTAAATGATGAAAAATGTGTTTTATAATTTCTGTCAAGATCAAAACTACATCCCATACCAATGGAGTACAAATTATTCTGTTAATTCGAGAAGGTGAATTTTAGATTGAGGCGACGGTCTTTGCGACGGCGCTGCTCAACAATAGAGGTACGTGACTGTGCTCACTACTTTCCTCTGGTGGCCGCTGAGATTAATTCCGATGTGTTTTTGCCCAGACATTCAGAGTCTGCAATCTTCCTTTCCGTATAAAAATAGGAGTCCGATAGAAAAAGAAATATTCTTAAATTTAAATAATTGCAAGTCTTTTACCTAGGCCACGGGGAACGATAGAACGTACGTGCCTCTACCCTGATAGCACGTTCGCAATCTCCGAGTTGTGTCGACGTAATTATTTTACAAAAAAAAAAAAAAAAATAGATCTTTCTCATCAGATCGCAACCACTCGCACGCGAATGTACGTACCCTCTGAATGTGTCTAGTCAGTCGTGCGCTTTGTTCTAAAGCTTCTTCTGTTAATGTTCAGTGGATTGCGTCTCCGCAATTAATTTTTGTTTATGCTGCAAATCGCACTTCACGCGAAGTATTTATTACGCAAGTTTCAGGCTCCATTTATTGTCAAAAAATTCCGAAGTACGGCTGACTAAGCAAACCGCTACAATAATTTCATATCTCTACAATTACAATAACACTAAACAACAATGACATAACAGAGAGGGTACGTTACACGCTTCAGTGCATTATGTTACTGAAGTTTTGAATCGGATGACTTCGCGTTCGTGTTTAACCTCGGTTCATTACACACGAACGTAAAGTCCTGTTACGTAGCAGTAGATTGCATACTGCAGTCACGCAAGAAAGCGTTAAATAAGATATTGCAGTGACCGTGGTTGTTAAACAGAACGATGCAATGTTCAGCCAGACTTGCATGCAGGCAGTCCCGTGATTTTAGCTGTTACGAAGTACATGAAATGCGTTCGCAGTTGCGAGGACGAACGAGCATCGGCTGTACAATGGAGTGACCACAATGAAAATTTGGGCCGCACCGGGACTCGAACCCGGATCTCCCGCTCACCTGGAGCGGTCGCCTCAACCGCCCTGTGACTATCCGTGCATTTCAATTGAAAGTCGCTGCACGGTGTCTGCACAAGACCTCATTGCCGTCATTCCCTTGAACACATGATGGTTGTTCATATTCGCAACTGCAAATACATTTTATGTACTGGGTGATGAAGAAGTCAGTATAACTTTGAAAACTGAATAAATCACGGAATAATGTAAATAGAGAGGTACAAATTGACACACATGCTTGGAATGACATGGAGTTTTATTAGAACCAAAAAAATACAAAAGTTCAAAAAATGTCCGACAGATGCCGCTTCATCTGCTCACAATAGCAATAATTAGCATAACAAAGTAAGACAAAGCAAAGATGATGTTCTTTACAGGAAATGCTCGATATGTCCACCATCATTCCTCAACAATAGCTGTAGTCGAGGAATAATGTTGTGAACGGCACTGTAAAGCATGTCCGGAGTTATGGTGAGGCATTGGCGTCGGATGTTGTCTTTCAGCATCCCTAGAGATGTCGGTCGATCACGATACACTTGCGACTTCAGGTAACCCCAAAGCCAGTAATCGCACGGACTGAGGTCTGGGGACCTGGGAGGCCGAGCGTGACGAAAGTGGCGGCTCAGCACACGATCAGCACCAAACGACGCGCGCAAGAGATCTTTCACACGTCTAGCAATATGGGGTGGAGCGCCATCCTGCATAAACATGGTACGTTCCAGCAGGTGTTTATCAGCCATGCTGGGGATGATGCGATTCTGTAACATATCGGCATACCTCTCACCCGTCACGGTAGCAGCTACAAAACCAGAATCACGCATTTCCTCGAATAAAAAAGGCCCGATAACGGTAGATGTGGTAAATCCAACCCATACCGTGACTTTCTCGTCGTGCAATGGAGTTTCCACGACAGTTCTAGGATTTTCGGTAGCCCAAATTCTGCAGTTGTGGGCGTTGACAGACCCTCGGAGCGTGAAATGAGCTTCGTCGGTCCACAACACGTTACTCAACCAATCGTCATCTTCTGCCATCTTTTGAAACGCCCACACCACAAATGTCCTCCGCTTCACTAAATAGCCAGGTAACAGTTCATGATGCCGATGGATTTTGTACGGATAGCATTGAATGGTACGTCTAAGTTCCAACCAAACAGCAGTGTATGGAATGCCGGTGCGACGTGCGACTGCACGATCGCTGACTACCCCATTCGTAGAAGAACCCGCTACAGTCTCCATTTCTTCCTGAACTGTCTCAGCAGCATTACGCCTTTTGCTCGGTCGGCCACTACGGGTCTATCGTCTAAACAACCCGTGGGGCTTCGAGCTTCGAAATCATTCTCGCCACAGCTGCATTTGTCAACGGACCTTTACCCGTTCGAATCCCCTTCCTATGGCGAAAGGATCGTAACGCTGAACTAGCACAGTCCCCATGTCACGCTTCACTAAAAGCGCCTTTCAGGTAACGTCAACATGCTGCGACTGCTGGCGCATCTGATTCTCTCTGTCATTACAGCTCCTTTTATACACTATTGTCATGCGCAGTCACTGACGTTTTGCTGTCGAGCGCCATCTGTCTGACATTTTCAAGCAAGTGTGTCAATTTTTACCTCTCTATCTACATTATTCTGTGGTTTATTAAGTTTTCAAATTTATACTGACTTTTTGATCACCCAGTATTTCGTAATGGCTAAAGTCACAGGACTGCCTGCATGCAAGTCCGGAGGAACATTGCATCGTTCTCTTTCACAACACAGCCACTAGCGATGTCGTATTTCAAAATCTTAAACGCGGCAGCGATTCAGCAAGTGTATAAATTTGAAGAGCTTGAAAAAAATCAGCCAACCAGTTGCAACGAAAGGTTTATTTAGCCGTCGATCTACCTACGCTAATGCTATTTACCACCATGTGATGTAAAAGGGTCCTCTCTTTCTGAAAAAGATATTTTTATAAATATCGAAACCTAGGTCAAAGGCTAAATAACCTTTGGTTGGTACTGGTTGGCTGATTTTGTCGACCTCTTCAACACCGTATTTATCAGCCAATACCGGGCAGCATCTTTCAATTAAAATGTCCTCCGCTATACGGAATTTAAGACGTGTGTACGAGTACAGGCAACTGTGAGTACATTTCATGAAATATGAAATACTATTCAGTGGTTTTCTACTGAAGTGGTATTGAAAACCTTTTTTTTTTGTATGAACCGATTGATAGTTACCTGCTGAAAAATATACTCAAGATTTAATAGACTAAAATTAAAATTGAAGTCCGAATAAGAAGGCGAAATGTTACTTTAATTTAAGCTTTGGTATTATAAACTTACGACAATAAATTTTATGAGCGAATAATTAAACGTTCTGCAAGGAACTGTGAGGTTTGCGTTACAAGAGATACGATGTTCAGCTGTTAGCAATTAACCTAAGGAGATGCGCAACTGAAAGTGGAGACATTGAGTAAATTCATACGAGGGTCACTCCAAAATAAATGCACACTATTGTTTTTAATCCATCTTTTATTTTACATGTCTGAAAGTTTTACAGTGTGCAGATACATCCTTTAGGAACAATATTTTCATTTCTCCACATAATTTCCATCCCTCTCAACTGCCTTACGCCGTCTTGGAATCAGCGCCTGTATACCCGCACGGTAAAATTCTGGACCAACCTGTTGGAGCCACTGTTTGGCAGCGTGCACAAGGCAGTCATCATCTTCAAACCTTGTTCCACGAAGGATGATAGTCACATGGAGCCAGGTCAGGACTGTAAATTGGGTGTTTCAGTGTTGTCCATCCGAGTTTTGTGATCGCTTCCATGGTTTTATGACTAACTTGTGGCCGTGCATTGTCCTGCAACAGCAAAACATCCTGCTTTTGCCGATGTGGTCGAACACGACTCAGTCGAGCTTGAAGTTTCTTCAGTGTCGTCACATATGCATCAGAGTTTATGGTGGTTCCACTTGGCTCGATGTCCACTAGCAGGAATCCTTCGGAATCGAAAACCACCGTAGCCATAACTTTTCCAGCAGAAGGTGTGGTTTTGATTTTTTTTTCTTGGGTGAATTTGCACAATGCCACTCCATTGATTACCTCTTCATCTCTGGTGAAAAATTATGGAGCCATATTTCATCACCCGTCACAATTCTTCCAAGAAATTCATCTCCACCGTTTTTCTTGTTTCTTTATGACCCGCTGTCAACATACTGGGAACCCACCTGGCACAAAAAAATTTTAACGCCAACGCCTTCAGTATTCCGCAAACACTTCCTTCCCCTATCCCAACGTAGCGTGACAATTCGTTCACTGTGATGCGTCTGTCAGCAGTCAACAATTCGTTAACTCTCTGCACGTTGTCTGGAGTGTGTGCAGTACGAGGCCTGCCGCTGCGAGGACAATCCTCAATACTGCCGTGCCCGCTTTCGTCACGTAACCAGCTTGCCCACCGACTAACTGTACTGCGATCGAAAGCAGCATCTCCGTACACCTTTTTCAACCTCTTGTGGGTGTTTCCCACTGTCTCGCTTTCACAGCACAGGAATTCTATGACAGCACCTTGCTTCTGACGAACGTCAAGTGTAGCAGCCATCTTGAAGACATGCTGTGACGGCGCCACTCACGGGAACAGGTTGAACTAAGTTTGAAAACAAGCGGGAAGGATGTGTCTACACACTGTAAAACTTTCACACATGTAGAATGAAAACTGTATTTTTACAAAAATAATGTGCATTTCTTTTGGAGTGACGCTCGTAAATAACAATTTCGAGTCTCAGAGATTATTGTATACTGCGACCACAGACACGCATTACTAGACTGGCAGTGCTGTGTGTGTACAGTACCACTGGTGTCACTGAAGCGAGCCGTTTAGAACAGCAATATGGCGTGGAGCACAAAGGACGTGTAAACAGCTGTTTATTTACTGATTAAACACTCGTAAGAAATGGGAATAAACTGATATAACTACGTTATCTTTCAGAGTTTTGACATAATGGTCAGTACATTCGTTGTGTTTGGCTGTAACTTTTCGTACAACAGACGGAATAGGAACATACATCAGTTCAAGCATAACTAGAAACATCTTACGCATTTTTGCTTTTGTATTGTTTATAGACCTAAATTATTACTTTAAAGTTTGTCTCATCAGAAATAAATAGTTTCTGCACATTTTAGTAATCTAGTGTTAACAGACATGGTTTAATTATGAGTTTTTAACCAGTTTTGATCAGCTTTGCGCTTTTCTTCGAATGGTATGGCCGATATGAAAGTGCTCCTATAAGTAGAACGTGTTATTTGTCGTTGATAACAAACATCTTTATTCAACTGAGTGCTCTTACGAAAACTACAGTCTACTTAAGCGTGTATGTGTCACAGCGTAAAGACAACCATCGGCACGCCGGTCGGGAACAAAAGAGCAGAAAGGGCTGTGATAAGCAAAGCTCATTAATTCGCTTATATAAGCATTGTTGTACTGAAGAAGCTTATTTTGTCTGTCGCCCTCCGCTTGCGACACATCTATGTAGTTCCCAAAGTTAGGTATTGTAATGTACTTTTCTTAATAAAACTCATTTACAAGATTTACTTGAATTGTCTAGCGATCCGAGAAAGCATGTTTCCTTGACACCGCATCTTTGACGAGTAGGCATCATTCAACAATATGCAACAATATATATGTAAAACTTCCTCGTAGATTAAAATTGTGTGCCAGACCGAGACTCGAACTCGGGACCTTTGCCTTTCGCGGGCAAGTGCTCTGACATCTGAGCTACCCAAGCACGACTCACGCCCGGTACTCACAGCTTTACTTCTGCCAGTATCTCGTCTCCTACCTTCCAAACTTTACAGAAGCTCTCCTGCGAACCCTGCAGAACTAGCACTCCTGAAAGAAAGGATATTGCGGAGACATGGCTCAGCCACAGCCTGGGGGATGTTTCCAGAATGAGATTTTTACTCTGCAGCGGAGTGTGCGCTGATATGAAACTTCCTGGCAGGTTAAAACTGTTTGCCGGACCGAGACTCGAACTCGTGACCTCTGCCTTTCGCGGGCATTGTGGAAACATCCCCCATGTTGTGGCTAAGCTATGTCTCCGCAATATCCTTTCTTTCAGGAGTACTTAGTTCTGCAGGGGTCTCAGGAGAGCTTCTGTAAAGTTTGGAAAGTAGGAGACGAGGTACTGGCAGAAGTAAAGCTGTGAGGACGGGCCGTGAGTCGCGCTTGGGTAGCTCAGTTGGTAGAGCACTTGCCCACGAAAGGCAAAGGTAACGAGTTCGAGTCTCGGTCCGGCACACAGTTTGAATCTGCCAGGAAGGTTCATATCAGCGCACACTCCGCTTTAGAGTGAAAATCTCATTCTGGAATATGTATGTAGCTTGGTGCTCTTCTCGTAACATGATTCTGTACTAGGGTGACCAAATTACTTTCAGTGAAAATCGGGACACGTTCACCCAGGTGCCAATGGACACCTCATTCCACATGTACCCAGGTTTCTTAATTTTAAATATTAGTGTTTTGTTGATACACTTTGTTAACCCGATTATTATAACTAATAAGAGGATACAAAAGATTGATATAATCTAGATTATCTGTATAATTAATGACATTTAATAAACGTATACAGTAATAAAGAAATGTTTTACGATTTTACAAAATTTTACAGCCATTCAACTTTTAATCAATTAATATTAACATTAGCTTTAATATTACTGAGCACTTGTAGATGGAATTGACTGTCCTTGGAGAAAAGGGTATTTTTCACTGCCTCCGACCTTCTTGATCATGTCTTTGTTCTTTGAGACACAGTGATAAAACTCGGCACAATCCATTTTGTAGTTGTACAGGATCTGCAGGATTGCTTCAACAGAGTCCACCTCCATTCGGTTTCTTTCATCAGTCCACTGGATATTCATGAACGAAAATATTCTTTCCACATTGGCATTATGGGCTGGGATTGCAAATAAATACCTTGCAATTATTACCAACTCAGAGTAATGCTGAAGACAGTCACAGCTTTTAAAAAAAACTCACCCACTTCTCATGACATTCCAATGGTGGTTTTTTTTTTCATCATTCCACTTGTGAAGACTTTCTTCAACAAAATTTGTCAGTATGCCGAACTGATCAAAGAGAATGGAATCATCGATTTCAAACTCTTTACTCTTCAAATAAGAAACTGTCTCTTCAACACTTTCCCATTTTGGCACTCTCTTCAGTAATACCCAATCAGACACCGGCGATGAGGGTAAATATGAGGCACTCCACTTGCTGAGATATTCTACACAAGTGTCATAAAGCTTTTTAACTTCTTCTCTAAAACTGGTTTCCGCTGCTTCTGATACTTCTGCTCTTTTAAGGACAGATTTAACATTAAAAGAAATGAACTGCTGTCCTCTCCTCTTAGTAACAGTTTCCAGAGATTTTTCAAAACATCATTTACCTCTATTACACTTTTCGTGCTTCCCTCAATTTCCTTTATCCCATGCTGCAAAGTGCTAAGCTGACTGTGAATGAACCATAAGTAGGCTTCACTTAAAGGGTTACTGAAAAACTGAACCAAAATTTTGGGGGCTTTGTCTTCATTTAGGAAAAAATCTTTTAACGGTTCAAACAGGCGGATTACTCTTTCAACTGCTGGAAACAGTGATAACCAGTGAGTTTTCGAGTGACACATTACATTCATACACTCCTGGAAATTGAAATAAGAACACCGTGAATTCATTGTCCCAGGAAGGGGAAACTTTATTGACACATTCCTGGGGTCAGATACATCACATGATCACACTGACAGAACCACAGGCACATAGACACAGGCAACAGAGCATGCACAATGTCGGCACTAGTACAGTGTATATCCACCTTTCGCAGCAATGCAGGCTGCTATTCTCCCATGGAGACGATCGTAGAGATGCTGGATGTAGTCCTGTGGAACGGCTTGCCATGCCATTTCCACCTGGCGTCTCAGTTGGACCAGCGTTCGTGCCGGACGTGCAGACCGCGTGAGACGACGCTTCATCCAGTCCCAAACATGCTGAATGGGGGACAGATCCGGAGATCTTGCTGGCCAGGGTAGTTGACTTACACCTTCTAGAGCACGTTGGGTGGCACGGGATACATGCGGACGTGCATTGTCCTGTTGGAACAGCAAGTTCCCTTGCCGGTCTAGGAATGGTAGAACGATGGGTTCGATGACGGTTTGGATGTACCGTGCACTATTCAGTGTCCCCTCGACGATCACCAGTGGTGTACGGCCAGTGTAGGAGATCGCTCCCCACACCATGATGCCGGGTGTTGGCCCTGTGTGCCTCGGTCGTATGCAGTCCTGATTGTGGCGCTCACCTGCACGGCGCCAAACACGCATACGACCATCACTGGCACCGAGGCAGAAGCGACTCTCATCGCTGAAGACGACACGTCTCCATTCGTCCCTCCATTCACGCCTGTCGCGACACCACTGGAGGCGGGCTGCACGATGTTGGGGCGTGAGCGGAAGACGGCCTAACGGTGTGCGGGACCGTAGCCCAGCTTCATGGAGACGGTTGCGAATGGTCCTCGCCGATACCCCAGGAGCAACAGTGTCCCTAATTTGCTGGGAAGTGGCGGTGCGGTCCCCTACGGCACTGCGTAGGATCCTACGGTCTTGGCGTGCATCCGTGCGTCGCTGCGGTCCGGTCCCAGGTCGACGGGCACGTGCACCTTCCGCCGACCACTGGCGACAACATCGATATACTGTGGAGACCTCACGCCCCACGTGATGAGCAATTCGGCGGTACGTCCACCCGGCCTCCCGCATGCCCACTATACGCCCTCGCTCAAAGTCCGTCAACTGCACATACGGTTCACGTCCACGCTGTCGCGGCATGCTACCAGTGTTAAAGACTGCGATGGAGCTCCGTATGCCACGGCAAACTGGCTGACACTGACGGCGGCGGTGCACAAATGCTGCGCAGCTAGCGCCATTCGATGGCCAACACCGCGGTTCCTGGTGTGTCCGCTGTGCCGTGCGTGTGATCATTGCTTGTACAGCCCTCTCGCAGTGTCCGGAGCAAGTATGGTGGGTCTGACACACCGGTGTCAATGTGTTCTTTTTTCCATT
The DNA here is from genome assembly GCF_023898315.1 of Schistocerca nitens. NCBI lineage: Eukaryota > Metazoa > Arthropoda > Insecta > Orthoptera > Acrididae > Schistocerca > Schistocerca nitens. The sequence continues at coordinate 15,816,142 of NC_064624.1, read as the reverse complement.
TCCAGGAGTGTATATTCAGTTCCCACACAATCACAGAACTCCTCTCTGTTCTAACAGTATATATGTAAAAGTGTGAGTATACCTTCATGACGATAGTTTCAACATCACAGCTTAAACTTCAGCAGATGTCTGCACGCTATTGTGTAAAACATATGTAGGGCACCCTTTTCCTTCAATGTTTTAATGCAATGTTGCCTTTAATTTGGTAAATATGTTGCATTTGCCTTGTCTTTCTAAGCCACCAAAGTCTGTGGTGGTGTTGTCTCCACAAAATGCCACACATTTATTTTTCTCAAGATCAAACATTTCGATAGTATTCATACAAAATCTTGAAATTTCGTCAGAAGTTTCATTAGGTAGGGAACTCACCTTCAAAAGTTTGTCTGAATTCCCTGATTAATATCGAAAAACTGAACAACGAACGGAAATATTAAAGTGGCCTTATGATTGCTGGCATCAGTGGATATTCCGTAGAAAGAAGACTTTTTGATGTATTCAAGGCTTTCCTTTACACTCTGGGGAGCCATAACTCCTTTCACTAAGGCTGACACTTTAGTTCTTGCTGAATTAAACTTTTTTGCAATGGAAGAATCATCAAACATAATGCTGTTAAGCTTATTAGTGCAATAACTAGATCTATAAGTTTGGTGATGTTTTACCGTGTGGTAGGCTAGTGTAAACTCGGCTGCTCGAACTTTCGTCTCTTCACTTGACTGATGTTTCACAAAATAATTTTGTAGAATTTTACTGCAGCTCGGTGCACTGTATCTGTTAATGTGTTTCTTTGACCTGATGTGATCAACTATGTCGGAACGTCCACCATGACATACTAATGAAACAGTTACATACGGAACACTCTGTTTCGTAATCAAAACGACCTTTCTTAATGAAATTCCATCCCTTGGAATAACAGTCACTGAACTTGCAGGCACGTTTCGGCATTGCGTTTCACAGTACTGCAGCAATAATACGACTAATATGAGAAAAAACTGTTGCAGTTTGTCTGAAAAAACATCAACTGCCGGCCGGAGTGGCCGCGCGGTTCTAGGCGCTACAGTCTGGAGCCGAGCGACCGCTACGGTCGCAGGTTCGAATCCTGCCTCGGGCATGAATGTGTGTGATGTCCTTAGGTTAGTTAGGTTTAATTAGTTCTAAGTTCTAGGCGACTGATGACCTCAGATGTTAAGCCCCATAGTGCTCAGAGCCATTTGAGCCAAACATCAACTACTACACTGTTCTGACAATGAGTGTGTGAGTAAGTGGCGCGACAATCGGACGGTTTCATAGCTCTGTTGCAATAATACAACTTACTACTTGTTGGCCAAAGTACCGCTCAAAGTAAATTATTGCCTGAGTGTATCAATACTGATACCATGATTACTAGTATGGGACAATGGAGGTTTTAGACAAATAAGTTAAAATATATTAATTTCCTCTGTTGTATTTCCTTTAATGTAGCGAAATCCCAAAAATTTGAGAAAGTTTCACGAAATGTATTTAAAAACTGAATTCCGGGACTTTTGAGGGTCCCGAAACAAATTTTTGGGACACCGGAACACATGGATGAAAACCGGGACAATCCCGGTTTTCCGGGACGTTTGGTCACCCTATTCTATACTGTATGTGTTAAAGTAAGCTAGAACGCAAATATTTACTTAAGTGTAGAAATTCTTTAGGCTGGCCGCGGTGGTCTAGCGGTTCTAGGCGCTCAGTCCGGAACCGAGGGACTTCTACGGTCGCAGGTTCGAGTCCTGCCTCGGGCATGGATGTGTGTGACGTCCTTAGGTTAGTTAGGTTAAAGTAGTTCTAAGTTCTAGGGGACTGATGACCATAGATGTTAAGTCCCATAGTGCTCAGAGCCATTTGAATCATTTTTAGAAATTCTTTAAACCACCTCGTAAATGTTACAACGGCATTTCGTTTGAGAAAATCGTGGTAGTACCACGAACAAACTTCCTGACACCGCCATATTACCTCACTTAACGTCACGCTTCAGTAAAAGCTACGTCTTTGTCAGTCGAGTAATATATGCCTTTCATTGCAACGCACCAGTTGACGATTATCTCTGGATAAGTTAGCAACACAACAACTGCATGGAACTCTTGAACGACACCGACGAAGATTGTAATTATCAGATATCGAGATTTGTAATTCCCCTTGTGTGAAAAAGTCTTATCAGGAGGCTGCTACAGTAGCGTAAACTGGAAAACCGCTGATCCACTCTTCCACGGAAGAGATGCGTAATAAATTACGAAACTAGATTTATGTGCACATTCAACATGAACCATCCAAGGTCAAGTAGCGTCGTTCAGTTTAAACTGAGTGTCGCTATTTGCTAGCAAGTGGTTCAAATCCTGCCTGCCTAGACCCACAAAACTCACCCATCCACCCGACACGCTTCTATTACGCACTTTCTCCGGGCGCCTTTGCGAAGTACACGGATGCCACGCGACTCAGGGGCATGTGAATCCGAGGTCAGTTGCAGGTGGCCTAAATAAGTTTCAGAGGCAACGAAAACTCGGACATTCATTATTTCATGTAATCCTTGACCGAATCAAAAAATTTAAAATGGTGTTATAACCTACTCGTTAAGAGGTATAATCTTAAGAGGTTGAACACGACAAGTATTGCAGTTAGAAACTGTCTATGCATCTTGAGGCGAAGTGACTAAGAGCGCGCAAATTCGTGGACTTTGTCCATACAGACTATAGTTGAATTCTTTTATCTTGGCGGCTCGCGCATGCCCGCCCAGGCGCGGGAGATTGCTGCGTTGCCAAGTTGCAAACGACGCACGAGCCAAGAGAAGCAGCGTCATAGTATAGTATAGTATAGTTTGGAAACTTACGTTCAGGGGGGAGTGCGCAGTTTATGAAGTAAAGCCACCACGGCCGCATTAACCCTTTCGCTGCTACAGAGACGTGCTCCCCGCATTTTGTCATCACTGCACTGCTCGCCTGTGCAGACACACGGTGTTCCGACTGCTTTGACACACTTTATCATTCGATTTCACAAAAACTATTTGGCCCAAAAATTTGATTTTTACACATCTTCTTGAGTGATACCTTCCCCCCATAAATGACAATTTAGTTTCGATGTTCAACGCAGTTATTCTGCAGCATTAAATGTAGTAAACCATTGCACGAAATTTTGAAGAGTTTGCAGAGGTAAAAGTCCAAGCGTATACTTTCCGTATGGTCGATTTTAGTTGCCGCAATGTTGAGAATGAAATGTGGACAAGATACCCAAATTTCATATAAAATTTGCTGTATAACAATATCTCATTTAATTTAAGTATCAGATAGGTGTCGTATGTAATATTGAGAAATATTCCGTCTTTCGCGACTGTAATAAAAGTTTTATTTATACCAGAGGCATTTCGATTTTTTTCTAAAAAGTTCTGATTAAAACAAAGTTGGCGAAGTACACAAAACTAAATTGTGGACGTAATAAAACATAGAAAAAACTAAAATATATTGTCAGTGAGGCGCAGTGCGCAAACAATTTGTGTGTGTCACAACGGACAGCAAATACTTGCCAAAACATAGATCAGTCGACGGAAACATTGAATATGATGATGTTGCCAAAGCAGCGAAGCAAGGAAGTGCGTCCGACAGTCAAGTAGCTCGGCAACGTACGAGCCGAAATTCTGCTCTAAATAATACTTTTAATATCAAAATGGTTCAAATGGCTCTGAGCACAATGGGACTCAACATCTTAGGTCATCAGTCCCCTAGAACTTAGAACTACTTAAACCTAACTAACCTAAGGACATCACACACACCCATGCCCGAGGCAGGATTCGAACCTGCGACCGTAGCAGTCCCGCGGTTCCGGACTGCAGCGCCAGAACCGCTAGACCACCGCGGCCGGCACTTTCAATACTGTCGCAAAAGAATATATCTCAATATGAATAGTAAAACAGCGACTGCGGAAGAGAAGATATACAAACAAAACAGATAACATGAATATTGTATGTGTGTCATTGTTTTTAATTGCTGTGAAAAGAAATAGTGGAGGACAAAATTAGAAAAACCGAAAACTTGTTATGGTTATAATGAAGAGACAAAGCACTAGAAATTTCAAAAAATTACATTCAAACGAATAAAATTCATGAAGAAAGACACATCGATATTGTTTTTAAATAAAGAAAATACAAAGCACCTAAGAAGGTTTGAACCCAAACCCTCTCACTTGGCATCGAAACACCTCAACCATTACGCTAACACACCTCGTCGTTGAACAGAACTCGTGGAGGGTTCTAAAAAGGACGCAAAATACCGACAAACACTGTTGGTATGACTTACGAATTACTCACGTTTCGTCGAAGTACAATAGGATATAAACAATTACCGCTGTTCATTATTGCGAAAAAGTTCGTGAGAATGATACAAACACCTTTCCTTGCTATCGCCTGAATTAGGAGGCTTATTGCTTGTTTGGTTTAATTAATTAATAGAATATGAAGAAAATGGTATAAATAATGCTTTTTCCAAACTTTCTAAAACAGAAAGTCTGCTATCGAGACATTGCTTTTGTTCTATTACTTTATTTATGACTGAACGTTTCTAAAACTGAAGACACTCGTCCGTGCTCTGCACTGCAGTCGAGCTCTGGCAACGTCGTTCTCTGTTCACTGGCTGACTGCGTTTTGTGACGTCAGATGCGTAGAACGAACCTAAACTCGGCCGCCGTCGTAAATGACGCGCACTTTTAAGAGCACATAACGACTCTCAATGAACTTACGCTACATGATCAAAAGTTTCCAGACAGCCCCAAAAACATACTTTTTTCATACTGGGTGCATTGTGCAGCCACCTACTAAATGGTTCACATGACTCTGAGCACTATGCGACTTAACATCTTAGGTCATCAGTCCCATAGAACTTAGAACTACTTAAACCTAACTAACCTAAGGACATCACACATATCCATGCCCGAGGCAGGATTCGAACCTGCGACCGTAGCGGTCGCGCGGTTCCAGACTGTAGCGCCTAGAACCGCTCGGCCACCCCGGCCGGCCCAGCCACCTCCTGCCAGGTACTCCGTATCAGCGACCTCGGTAGTCATTAGACACCGTGAGAGAGCAGAATGGGCCGCTCTGCGGAATTCACGAATGTGGTCAGGTGACTGGGTGTCATACGTCTGTACAGGATATTTCCACACTCCTATACACCCTCAGGTCCACTATTTGCTGTATGATAGTGAAGTTGAAACGTGAAGGGAGACTTACAGCACAAAAGCGTACAGGTCGACCTTGTCTGTTGACTGACAGAGACCGCTGACAGTTGAAGAGGGTCGTAATGTGTAATGGGCAGACATCTATCCGGATCATCATACAGGAATTCCAAACTGCATCACGAACCACTGCAAGTGCTACGACGCTCAGGTGGGACGTGGGAAAACTTGGATTTAATGGTCGAGCGGCTGCTCATAAGCCAGACATCACGCCGGAAAGAGCCAAACGGCGTCTCGCTCGGTGTAAGGAGCGTAAACATTGGACGGTTGAACAGTGGAAGAACATTGTGTGGAGTGACGAATCACGGTACACAATGTGGCGATCCGATGGCACGGTGTGGGCATGGCGAATGCCCGGTGAACGTCATCTGCCAGCGTGTGTAGTGCCAACAGTAACATTCGGAGGCGGTCGTGTTGTGGTGTGGTCGTGTTTCTCATTGACGGGGCATACACCCATTGCTGTTTTGCGTGGCACTATCACAGCACAGGCCTACATTGCTGTTTTAAGCACCTTCTTGCTTCACACTGTTGAAGAGCAAGCCGGGGATGGCGATTGCATCTTTCAACACGATTCAGCACCTGTTCATAAAGCACGGGCTGTGACGGAGTGGTTTCACGGCAATGACATCCCTGTAATAGACTAGCCTGCGCAGAATCCTGATCTGAATCCTATAGAACAAGTTTAGAATGTTTTGGAACTCCGACTTCGTGCCAGGCCTCACCGACCGACATCGATACCTCTCCTCAGTGCAGCACTCCGTGAAGAATGGGCTGCCATTCCCCAAGAAACATTCGAGCACCTGATTGAACGTATGGCTGCGAGAGAGGAATCTGTCATCAAGGCTAAGGGTGAGCCAACACCATACTGAATTCCAGCATTACCGATGGAGGGGCGCCACGAACTTGTAAGGCGTTTCCAACCAGGTGTCCAGATACTTTTGATCACATAGTGTACACGGGAAACTCCCCAGCGCACGCCGTTCTTATTTAGCGGTAATAATGCCCAGTAAACAGCCCGTCAAAAACTGAACATAGACCAAGCACAAAACAGGAAGAGGGTGTACTCAACTGTGAAAGAAAACAGCAAAATAGAAACAGTAAATGGTCCAAGAGCAAGAAGTGCAATATGGAGCTGTGGGGAAGAGCTACAGTTTCGTGGTGAAGTGGTGACGGCGTTGAACAACAAAGCGGATGCGCCGTGTTCAATGCTCACAAGTGCCAAATTTTTTCCTTCTATTTCCCACGCTGCTCGCTGTACTCAAATTTGCGCCTGTGTCGTGGTGTGACGTCCATTTCCAACAGCGAGGTGTAAGGTCGGAGATTGTAATGACAGTTGATTCTGCACAACTACTCTGTCAGCAACCGAAAAGATGTGGCTTTCGAATTGGAACCGCAAACGCTTGATGACAAGGCGACAAGTCGACCGAATCCTCCACCGGCAAACACGTCTGCCGCGTCATACACGGCATTAGCGACAGCACGTGAGTCATGCGATAGGGATCTCTTATCGACACGCCTAAAGTGTACCGCTGTTAAGTGAGTGACATATGCCTGAATAGGTGTTCACATCTATATGAATGTGATCACTGCCAATGAAATGATGGGCACATAATAGTTTGTCACATAATCTGCACTGTCACACAGTTTCTCTGTGCCAGAACGAGAATTTCACTCTTCAGCGGAGTGTTCGCTGATATGAAACTTCGTGGCAGATTAAAACTGTTTGGCCGACCGCGGTGGTCTCGCGGTTCTAGGCGCTCAGTCAGGAACCGCGCGACCGCTACGGTCGCAGGTTCGAATCCTGCCTCGGGCATGGATGTGTGTGATGTCCTTAGGTTAGTTAGGTTTAAGTAGTTCTAAGTTCTAGGGGACTGATGACCACAGCAGTTGAGTCCCATAGTGCTCAGAGCCATTTTGAAAACTGTTTGCCGGACCGAGACTCGAACTCGGGACCTCTGCCTTTCGCGGGCAAGTGCTCTACCAACCTTTTTTTTTCTTTTTAATTAGTTCCTGAGAGGAAAAAAACTCCGACCCAGCAGGGAATCGAACCCGGACCCTTAGGGTTGATATTCTGTCGCGCTGACCACTATTTTTTTATGTTTAGGGCCTCCCATCTCCCCTTCTAGCCCTTCCATTCGCTCTCCTTCATGCGCCTTCTTCGGCGAGCTTCAATGCCCCACTTTTTTTTTAATGGATTATGAAACTGAATTGCATCTCGAAGACAGAAAATTGTAATCCGAATAGATTACCGGGAAAAATAACTCTCTCTATAATACTGTTGACTGCATTAACGGAACGCAAAATATTCTTCCATCAGAATTTAAACAAAAATGAGAGAGAAGCAAAAGTAATAATTAAGAGAGGAAAGTAAACTTCTTCAATGATGCACGTCTTATACATTAGAATAGTTTGTCCCTATTATTCTTGTGCTGTGGCATGACTCCTGTTACTTTTTGCGAAAACATGCTTTTTCGGGGTTCTGTTGAGGCCTTCACGGCTACCGTATCGGCCCCGGGGCTCACCAAGTTCCCACCGTACGTCACCCTCATCACCAATCCCCTACTTTGGCAGTCTATCTTGTTCGGTCGATTTCATATTATTTAGGTATTATCCGACGCCTTCTTTCTGAAACAAAATTGTAACCAACTGAACTACCCAAGCACGACTAACGACCCGACCACATAAATTCAATTCTGCTAGTACACTGCTGACCATTAAAATTGCTTCACCACGAACATGACGTGCTACAGACTTAACCGACAGGAAGAAGATGATGTGATATGCAAATGATTAGCATTCCAGAGCATTCACACAAGGTCGGCGCCGGTGCCAACACCTACAACGTGCTGACATGAGGAAAGTTTCCAACCGATTTCCCATACACAAACAGCACTTGAGTGGCGTTGCGTGGTGAAACGTTGTTGTGATGCCTCGTGTAAGGAGGAGAAATGCGTACCGTCACGTTCCCGACTTTGAGAAAGGTCGGATTCTAGCCTATCGCTATTGTGGTTTATCGTATCGCGACATTGCTGCTCGCATTGGTCGAGATCCAATGACTGTTAGCAAAATAAGGAATCGGTGGGTTCAGGAGGGTAATACGGAACGCCTTGCTGGATCCCAACGGCTTCGTATCACTAGCAGTCGAGATGACACGCATCTTATCCGCATGGCTGTAACGGATGGTGCAGCCACGTCTCGATCCCTGAGTCAACAGATAGGGACGTTCTAAAGACAACTATCTGCACGAACAGTTCGACGACGTTTGCAGCAGCACGGACTATCAGCTCGGAGACCGTGGCTGCGGTTACCCTTGACGCTGCATCACAGACAGGAGAGCCTGCGATGGTGTACACGACGACGAACCTGGGTGCACGAATGGCAAAACGTCACTTTTTCGGATGAATCCGGGTTCTGAAACTTCCTGGCAGATTAAAACTGTGTGCCCGACCGAGACTCGAACTCGGGACCTTTGCCTTTCGCGGGCAAGTGCTCGCAGGAGAGCTTCTGTAAAGTTTGGAAGGTAGGAGACGAGGTACTGGCAGAAGTAAAGCTGTGAGTACCGGGCGTGAGTCGTACTTCGGTAGCTCAGATGGTAGAGCACTTGCCCGCGAAAGGCAAAGGTCCCGAGTTCGAGTCTCGGTCGGGCACACAGTTTTAATCTGCCAGGAAGTTTCATATCAGCGAACACTGCGCTACAGAGTGAAAATCTCACTCTGGAATCCGGGTTCTGTTTACAGCATCGTGATGGTCGCATCCGTGTTTGGCGACATCACGGTGAACGCACATTGGAAGCGTGTATTCGTCATCGCCATACCGGCGTATCACGCGGCGTGATGGTATGGGGTGCCATTGGTTACACGTCTCGGTCACCTCTTGTTCGCACTGACGGCACTTTGAACAGTGGACGTGACATTTCAGATGTGTTACGACCCGTGGCTCTACCGTTCATTCGATCCCTGAGAAACCCTACATTTCAGCAGGATAATGCACGACCGCATGTTGCAGGTCCTGTACGGGCCTTTCTAGATACAGAAAATGGTCGACTGCTGCCCTGGTCAGCACATTCTCCAAATCTCTCACCAATTGCAAAGGTGTGGTCAATGGTGGCCTAGCAAGTGGCTCGTCACAATACGCCAGTCACTACTCTTGATGAACTGTGGTATCGTGTCGAAGCTGGATGGGCAGCTGTACCTGTACACGCCATCCAAGCTCTGTTTGACTCAATGCCCAGGCGTATCAAGGCCTTTATTACGGCCAGAGGTCGTTGTTCTGGGTACTGATTTCTGAGGATGTATGCACCCAAACTGCATGAAAATGTAATCAGATGTCAGTTCTAGTGTAATATATTTGTCCAATGAATAGCCGTTTATCATCTGCATTTCTTCTTGGTGTAGCAATTTTAATCGCCAGTAGTGTACCTCGTTTCCTACATTCCAAACTTCGCAAAAGCTCTTCTGTGAACCTTCCGGAACTAGCACTTCTGGGAGTTTCTCTGTGCCCTGTCAAAACAAATGTTTTTAAGGTTTTGAAGTTACGTTTCGCTTTGGAAGTCTTGACTCTTTAATTCCTTTGTTGTAGCATAGCCCACGCCCGTTTATTTGTTGTTTTCATTTCTGTCAGACATCTACGTCGTATCTCGCCTTCTCTCACTAGTCGTCACATTTACTTGCGACGGAAATGTATTCTTACCACATGACTCATATTCCGTAACCAATGTATAGCATGACAACTGCCAAGACTACATACAGAAAGAGAACAAACTTTTCAGTGACCAGACAGACAGTTTATGATATCGTGAAAAAAATTAAAAATGGTAATAGCGGGTTTTTAATCCAGCTGTGCCTGCTTTGCACTCCGTCACCATGAGTAGTTTCTCTACTTTCCACGACGTTGCGATTCTTGTTATTATTTTGCTTTTCCTTTTTGACAGTTCTGCGCACCGCCTCCCTGTTTTCACGCTTGATCCGTGTTCAGTTTTTGACGGTATGTGTACTGGGGCGCTCTTCGTCTTACCACTAAATCTGAGAGGCGTGGGATGGGGAGTTTCCCTTGTTAGTACGTAATTCTGAACCTGTACAATACTTTCCCGCTCTGAACACCCGACACACAACAGAAAAAAAGTTGGTCAGTTACTACATTTCCAGTTTTCAAGCACTATAATTTTAGCATCGGGCATGGCGTTTTAACTTACTGCTGCCTTTACTAACTCTACTAGCAATACATCTGACAGAGGCTGTCCACTGACACATAGTTCAGCAGATTTGACATAATAATAACTCAGATGTGTCGAAAACTAGCTTTTGTACTCGTCCAGTGTTTGATCATGAAAGCACTAGGCGATTCCCAGCAAACTTTAAACATAATTTCAAACTTTTTCTAATTTTTTTTTATGCCTTACCCCGCTCAATGTCAAATATTTAACACATTAACTCTTGTGACAGCGTCTATTTTGAAAGGAACTTACTCCAAAATCTTTAGTTCTCAGGAACGAAGGAAGACATTCTACAGGTACATGGAATGTAAGAGGACGAGCTTCCTAATGTTTAAAGAACAGAAAAGAAATGCGTGTTTTACCTTTACTGCTGCTTCTAAGATTTACAGTCTTCTTGAAAAGAGCAAGTGCAAAATCTTGGAATGCGGTCCTTTCCTTAAAAAAGTAATTCATGTATATAGTCGAGTTACGTCTTTAGTAGTGTTTCAAGTTGCTTCTTTGTTTACTCATACGTTCCCACAGTACTGCATCTCTAATCAAAGTACGTAGAGGACGATTTCATCAGCAGGAGCAGTAGTGAAACATGCAGAACGTGTCATCAAGTCATCCTAGAAATATCTATATGCATGCGGAATATGATCAATCAAACGTTGAATGTGTTGCATTTCGTTCTTGTTAATAGCCATTGGTCCAGTGTAAACCTTTTCAAAATTAAAAACAACAAACACTTCCTAAAATAAGAGACACATTATATGCTTCTGTAATTCTCCTATGTGCTCAGAAGCCACAACACCTGACTATCTAGTTGCGTTCAAAATGCAAATAGGAACGTGGCTGGAACCTGACTTTCAGAAACAATAACAGTTTAGATGCAAAACGTAACGCATAGGGCATTAGCTACTCGACAGGTGACATGCGAATATGATCGCCATTGAAAGGGCGGTATTCCAGGAGTAAAGCCCTTTCAAAAATGACGTCGCTCCAACAATGCCGCAAAAACAAATTTACAACATTTAAAATGTAGAGCAGACAGGCGTCATTTCCGGCCAAATGTTTTGTTGAGGTTAATTTTTTTTATTAATGTTACCATATTTATAGAATTAATGTACATCATTTCACGAATTAAGTTGCAATCTGTGATCTCTGTTTTGATGAAGCTGGTGTTACTTGATATAATTGACAGTACACGAAAGAATTGGCAAAGAGATTGTTAGTGCTTCCTGGCTTATAAAACGATTGATATTAACCTTCTGCAACAATAGGGAAATCAGTCACTTGTAAAAATTCTCGAATGAAATACATCGTTGATACTATTCAGCATTTTGTACGTGGGCTTTCAGTAGTCTGTCTAGATAGCAGTTTGCATGAAATTCTGATGTAAAAATTTTCACTGTCATTTCAGGTCTTGATCTACAGTTTTTGTAACATGTTGGTTTGAATTTTTAGTTTGTTGGGGGGAATGAAACAGAAACCTCTAATGCACAGTTGCGAATTGTCAGATGTGAGTGGTCAAAGACATAGGCTGAATACTGTAGCATTAAAATTGTATTAATGCTATAGTATGTGGACTGAAGGAAATAATATTTGATTATAAATGGAATTTGTACAGTTTTTTAAGTGGTAGTTCCATGAAACAATTGGTTTCTGTAATCCAGCAAATGTCTCAGAAATCAGCTGCAATATTATGACTGTATTTTTTAATACCAGTACCTTCAAATCTGATGCTGAAACATTTATATTAATCATGTTTCAGGTCACTAACTGTAAATTATTTTTATACGTATCTTCAGCTGACTTTATAGTTTGATCATATTGTGTCCTTGCTTCTCTCAAGTAAAACTTTAAGAATTCTTGTGAATATAATACTAGTATTTATATTCTTAGGTAACATTTCACCACAAAATATTTTTCACGTAATCGTTTCACATCACAATAGCAAAGAATGTGCATCTGTCTATTCATGTGCCTTTCAAATAAAATACTCATCTATGTGCACTGATGCATAATCACAGTTTCTTCTTCAAACTGGTATTTCTTATATCTACAATAGTAGTCATTTCATGGCTGTAAATGGTTTTAGTGTTTAACTGCAAATAAAATTTACTTTAAATTGACTAGTGTACACTCTGTATTGATGTAAGTTATATTGATTGTTAGTGGTGTAAATGCCCTGGCATTTCACAAGTAACAATCAACGCGTTACAGTATTTCCGATTTTGTGATCATTTTTAATATTTTGTCTCGTAGTACATTGATGAAAAGTCTGCTAGTTACATCATATATTGTCATTACTATCAAGACAGAGTTGTTGGGTGTTCAAAATTTACACATTTTGTTACAGGCTTGTTGGTAGAAGTATCAAAAAAATATTTATTTCCTCTGTTATTTAAAGTATAGCACTAACGCAAAAAGTTATTTATTGGACTAAAAAATTGTTGAGGTTTGGTATGTGGTATTTGGACATTTATTTCAACATTGATCACTGTTCTGTTAAAATCTCAGAATATTAAACTTGATCCATAACTAAATTAGTGCCTTATTTAGGATTGTAAAAATGTGTGTTTGTAATGTTACGGAACACATCAAATATGGAGCCAAGATTGGGAGACTGCATACAACAATGCATTCATAAAATAACACACGAAGAACATTGAAACATATGCAAGAGGAAATTAACCACAACCAACCGATTCAATTTTCACCCAAAGAATTTACGTTCGTAACGCAATCTTGTCCGTCATGAAATTACCACACACTGGTATACTAAATTCATACTAACTCTCTGTGAAATCTTCCCGAAAAGAATAGCTGAGGGCTACTTTGTTGATTACACCACATGCTTCACGTGGTCAACTTGGTTTACACAAAGAGTGTAACTCCACAATAATTTTGATAATTAAAATAAATTACATCGAAACGCAATTTACGAACGAAAAACCTCGAACTGGTTACTATCGTCTTACTATTAACCTGATGGGTCAAACAATTGTATAAGCACGTGGTACTGGTCTCACAAAGTACACCCCACGTGGGTTGAACATAAGAAAAGTTGCTATATTAAAAAATATTTTTCAAGACGAGACGTTATAATCTCACGCACATTCGCATTTAAGATTGATGATCTTAGTTAGAGTTACTGATTAACACTTGGTTCCACTTTACTCACAAAGTAGTGACAAAGCAACTACTGGAAGATATTCTGAACTTCACACTCGAATTACACTGCGTTGCAATTTAAGATAACATAAGATATTTTAGATCTAAACTTGAAATAAAGGTGATTAAATTTTCAGTTAGGCTGAACTTAAGAAATCCATTGTCCTACAGACTTAGGAGACACGCACTTAGCCGGAGATCTTACCACCACTTCAGACGCTCGCCATGGACCGACTGGCCTGGGCCTCTACCGAGGGTACTTCCAGATACAAAACGGAAGTGACCAGAGAGGCAGCTTCCTATACCAACATGACAAGGGACGGACAGGACCATACTAAGAGTAGAAACCTCTCTGCTTTTAGAAAGCGTAGCTACCTGTTCCGACGTTGGTCCTACTGTTCTCTAGCAGACAGGCTTGTCTGCTACCATCCAGCATGCAACTAGAAATACATTTGTTCATTCACCCTCTCACACAGAAGGGAAGGGGGATGACAGTATCTTATCATATACAGTATATAAAAGAAAGCGGTTGTAGGTTCCTTATGAGACTGTGTGACATGAATTACATATAAACTGTGTTTTAAAGTGTAGTAGTGTGACAGATCGTTCTTGATTATGTGTAAAAGTAACACGGTCCACTGCTCAGTCTCCTCCCAGATAGTCAGAAACACCACAGTAAATTTAGAAGTGGAATGTATGCCGTAAATGACAACAGTTTTAAAAAATTAAGATGAAAGGAATCCAACAGAGACCTTTCAACAGTTTTAATATCGAAAACAAAGTAAATTAAAAAAAAGTGGTTCCATGAACCCTCTGCCAGGTACTTGAATGTGATTTGCAGAGTATCCATGTAGATGTGGATGAATCTATGTGCGTAGAATCTCGTACCGTTCTCAACTCATTTTCTCAAAATTTATAGAGAGGCCCTTTTAAAAATGACTGTATCATCTGTAGAGTAATCGGAAGTTTGAGGCTGCTTTATACACAGGAGTTAGATCTCGCCAAGAATCGGGGGGCTGTACTGCTAAAGTCCTAATTGTGTGGCGCATAGAAAACGGCAGCTGCTCGGTTTGTGATCAAAGCGCAGGAGGAGACACGAGAAGCAGGTCACATTCCGAGTAGGAGCCACTCACCTCAGGCAGATTGCAGCCCGGTGTGGTCAGAACAGGACAGCTCAGCAGGTCACGTCCAGCCCGCCAGACTAGTCCGCAGTGCTTTGGCGGTACAGGCAGCCTGACAAATGAAATGTACCCCCCCCCCCCCCCCCGCCATACACCAGCCAGGGAACAGATTAGATAATCTGGCCACAGTACTTCCCCGCCCTCCCTAATACACCTGCCAGAGATTAAATTACATTAAATCAGATTAGAGGTACTTTTCATTCCAACTGATCCACAGCGAAGAGATCCTCTGGGATGGGTAACATGTCAGAAAACAAGAGTACACAATAAACATTTACAAAATAAGGACAGATATGCTAATGAACCATCCACAAATCCCAACTGAAATAGCCCTTGTGGAAGTTGTTGTTGTGGCCTTCAGCCCTAAGACTGGTTCGATGCAGCTCTCCATGCTACTCTATCCTGTGCAAGCCTCTTCATCTCGTAATAACTACTGCACCCTACATCCTTTTCAATCTGCTTAGTGTATTCATCTCTTGCTCTCCCTCTCCACGCTGCCCTCCAATGCTACATTGGTGATCCCTTGATGCCTCAGAACGTGTCCCACCAACCGGTCCCTTCTTCTAGTCGGGTTGTGGCACAAAAACTCTTCTCCCCAATTCTGTTCAGAGCCTCCTAATTAGTTACGTGATCTACTCATCTTCTGTAGCACCACATTTCAGAAGCTTCTATTTTCTTCTTGTCTAAACAATTTATCGGCCATGTTTCACTTCCATACATCCTCCTTACAAATACTTTGAGGGAGGATTTCCTGACGCTTAAATCTATACTCGATATTAACAAATTTCTCAAGTTCAGAAACGCTTTCCTAGCGACTGTCAGTCTACATTTAATATCCTCTCTAGTTTTACCATCATCAATTATTTTTCTCCCCAAATATCAAAACTACTTTAAGTGTCTCATTTCCTAATCTAATTCCCTCAGCATCACCCGACTTAATTCGACTACAGTCCATTACCCTCGTTTTGCTTTTGTTGATGTTCATCTTAAATCCTCCTTTCAAGACACTGTCCATTCCATTCAGTTGCTTTTCCAGGTCCTTTGCTGTCTCTGACAGAATCACGATCTCATCAGCTAACCTCGAAGTATTCATTTCTTCTCCGTGGCTTTTAATCCCAACTGCAAACTTCTCTTTTGTTTCCTTTACTGCTTGCTCAGTATACAGATTGAATAACATCGGGGATAGGCTGCAATCCTGTCTCACGCCCTTCTCAACCACTGCTTCCATTTGTGCCCCTCTGTTCTTATAACTGCCATATGGTTCCTGTACAAATTGTAAATAGCCTTTAATTCCCTGTATTTGACCCCCGCCATCTTCAGAATTTGAAATAGAGTATTCCAGTGGGCCTTGTCAAAAGCTTTCTCTAAGTCTACAAATTCTAGAAACGTGGGTTTGCCGTTCCTTAACACATTTTCGAGGATAAGTCGTAGGGCCAGTATTGCCTCATGTGTTCCAACATTTCTATGGAATCCAAACTCATCTTCCCCGAGGTCAGCTTGTACCAGTTTTTCCATTCGTCTGTAAAGAGTTCGTGTTAGTATTTTGCAACCATGACCTATTAAACTTATAGTTCGGTAATTGTCACACCTGTCAGCACCTGCTTTATTTGGGATTGGGATTATTACAGTCTCCTTTAAGTCTGAAGGATTGTTTCCTGTGTCATACATCTTGCTCACCACATGGAAGACTTCTGTCATGGCTGGCTCTCCCAAGGCTATCAGTAGTTCTAATGGAATGTTGTCTACTGCTGGGGCCATGTTTTGACTTCGGTCTTCCTGTGCTCTGTCACATTCTTCACGCACTATCATATCTTCCATTTCATCTTCATCTACGGGCTCCTGAAATTTCCAAAAAATGGCCCTCAGGCACATCGCCCTTGTATGGACCCTGTATGTGGATGTCGTGTCGCTAAAAAAGAAAAAATTAAATGGTTATAAAACTTATCCACAAACATTAATTGTTCCGTAAGCTTTGGTGCATAACGTAATTCTTAGGCTATTTTAGCTAAGCATCATCAAATAAAAAATAAAAATAAAATTTAAAAAAAGTTTTACATTACTGATCAACAATGATCGTATTGAAACTTCCTGGCAGATCAAAACTGTGTACCCGACCGAGACTCGAACTCGGGACCTTTGCCTTTCGCGGGCAAGTGCTCTACCATCTGAGCTACCGAAGCACGACTCGCGCCCGGTCCTCACAGGTTTACTTCTGCCAGTATCTCGTCTCGTACCTTCCGTATTACTGCACAAAATTTGTACGGGAAGTCAGTGTGTATGCAATCCTCACATTATGTGATGTTACTAATAGCATACACACATCAATCGATTCTGCTGAGAAACTGATCAATGGAGTAAAAGGAGTCCTTTAGACTCTTCTCAAATCGAACATTATTACTAGTTAACCGTTTTATTGCTGCTGGCATGTTATTGAAAATGTGTATTGCTGAATCGTGGACACTTTTTGAACCAAAGTAAGCGATATTCAGTCATCGTGAAGGCTATTCTTATTTCTAGTGCTGATTCCGTGAACTGAGCTGTTGGTTTGAAATATATATATATATATATATATATATATATATATATATATATATATATATATATATATAATGACAAATTTGGTTAAGTATTGCGAAGCGGTTGTTAGTGTCCCCAGTGGCTTAAAAATATTTCTGCAGACTATTCTTGAGTTCACACCACAAATAATTCCTGTTGCGTGTTTTTGTGGTCAGAAAACCTTAGTCTGGCTTTATGAGCTACCCCAAAAAATAATCCCATATGGCATTACAAAATAAAAGTAAGCATAGCACGCAAGGTTTTTTATTTTTATATTACCGATGTCTGTCGACATTCACATAGCAATGAAGATTTGTTTAGACCCTTGAGCAGTTCTATGGTATGCAGTACCCAGTTAAATTTGGCATAAAGGTGTAATCCGAGGAATTTAGCACTGTCAACTTCTTTTATCTGCTTCTCGTCTTATTTTGGGCATATATTTTAGGAAAACCTTTACAGGTTCTGAGCTGAATACAGTACGATTTTTCAAGGTTTAGTGGCAGAGAATTGCCTAGAAATCAATTATTAATATCAATGGAAATTTCACTAGTCGATATCTAAAGCTCTATTTGATTTACTATTTACTGCAATATTTGTGTCATCTACAAACGACATAAACTTTGCCTGTGGTAACGTTATTCATGAGAAATCATTGATCTGCACAAGAAAAAATAAGGGACGTAAGATTGAACCATGTGGGACGTGGTTTCTCTGATAGATGATGCTTGATGGATTAATAAACGTCTCTTTCCTACTGACATCCTTCGCTTTCTGTCAGAGATGTAGGGTTAGAATCATTTTGTAGCATATCCTGTTACATCGTAATATCCTAGTTTACTTAAAAGGATATTACGATTCACGCAGTCAATCACAGAATTACCAGTAGTCAGTAATTCATTATCTAATGTATTAAGTATATTCTCACAGTATGTATAACTTTTTGAGTATCGGAACCCCTCAGAAATCCGAATCGTAACTTGGATAATATTTTATCTGTGGTCAGATGATTAAGAAGACCGCTGTGTACTAAATTTTTCAAAGCTTTTAAGAATGCAGACAGAGGCGAAATTGGGCACAAGTTTTATGGTATTTGTTTGTCTCCTTTTTTATACAAAGGCTTAACTTTAGCATATTTCAACCATTGCGGAATTTTCCATTGGTAGAAGACTGATTACACAAATAATTTAAAATGTCGCTAAACTCTGAGGTACACCGTTTAATGAACATTGTTGATATACTATCGTAGCCACTAGAATTTTTCGATTTTAAGGAATTCATGGTGCACATTACTTCTAATGATGTTGTGAGGGTTATTCTCGCATTACTGTGGTTACTTGTAGTAAGTGGTCTGAGACTTTCCGTGGTAGCATCTACTGAACCTGAGAAACTCATCTTTTCAGTAAACAGTTATGAAGCGCTGATTGAAAAGTTCAGCAGTACTGCACACATTTCTTCCCCGTGTACCATTTATTCTTAATGCTAATTGTTCCTCTTCATCTCTTCCTTCGCAGTATGTTGTACTGTGTTTATTTTGTTATCCGATATCAGATAATGCGTTCTCTTTGGTGCCTGTATCACTGCCTTCAGTATTTTGCAGAGCGTTTTGCAATACTGGTGTCACGTGACGACCTCGCTCAGTGATACATTCTGCGACACACGTGACCACACGGCTGCGACAGCTACCAGCTCAGCGCTTATCACAAGTGTTTCCCTTCAGATACGACCGTATCAGTCGGCCACTACGCCGCGTAAGTAGTGATCCGTCAGCCAACGCCCACAGACTCATTTGGTTCCCAGGAACAGGTTTCCTCTTGTTACTTTGTATAACTACGCTGGCAAAAACTGCAGCACCAAAAAACAATTAATGAAGAGAAATGAAATTTGAATAACACTACTGGCCGTTTAAATTGCTACACCAAGACGAAATGCAAATGATAAAGCGGTATTCATTGGACAAAGATATTATCCTACAACTGACATGTCACGCAATTTGGGTGCACAGATCCTGAGAGACCAGTACCGAGAACAACCACCTCTGGCTGTAATAACGGCCTTAATACGCCTGGGCATTGAGTCAAACAGAGCTCGGATGGCGTGTACAGGTACAGCTGCCCATGCAGCTTCAACACGATACCACAGTTCATCAAGAGTAGTGACTGGCGTATTGTGACGAGCCAGTTGCTCGGCCACCACTGACCAGACGTTTTCAATTGGTGAGAGAGCTGCAGAATGTGCTGGCCAGGGCAGCAGTCGAACATTTCCTGTATCCAGAAAGACCCGCACAGGATCTGCAACATGCGGTCGTGCATTATCCTGCTGAAATGTAGGGTTTCACAGGGATCGAACGATGGGTAGAGCCACGGGTCGTAACACATCTGAAATGACCGAGACGTGTAACCAATGGCGAGACGTGTAACCAATGGCACCCCATACCATCACGCCGGGTGATACGCCACAATGGCGATGACGAACACACTCCTCCAATGTGCGTTCACCGCGATGTCGCCAAACACGGATGCGATCATCACGATGCTGTAAACAGAACCTGGATTCATCCGAAAAATTGACGTTTTGCCATTCGTGCACCCAGGTTCGTCGTCGAGTACACCATCCCAGGCGCTCCTGTCTGTGATGCAGTGTCAAGGGTAACCGTAGCCGTGGTCTCCGAGCTAGTGATACGAGGCCGTTGGGATCCAGCACGGCGTTCCGTATTACCCTCCTGAACCCACCGATTCCATATTCTGCTAACAGTCATTGGATCTCGAACAACGCGAGCAGCAATGTCTCGATACGATAAACCGCAATCGCGATAGGCTACAATCCGACCATTATCAAAGTAGGAAACGTGATGGTACGCATTTCTCCTCCTTACACGAGGCATCGCAACAACGTTTCACCAGGCAACGCCGGTCAACTGCTGTTTGTGTATGAGAAATCGTTTGGGAACTTTCCTCACGTCACCAAGTTGTAGGTGTCGCCACCGGCGCCAACCATCTGTGAATGCTATGAAAAGCTAATCATTTGCATATCACAGCATCTTCTTCCTGTCGGTTAAATCTGGCGTCTGTAGCACGTCATCTTCGTGGTGTAGCAATTTTAATGGCCAGCAGTGTAAAAAAGCAGTTCCTGTCTGTTCTTGCTGCAGGTCAAGAATACTATACGGAGAAACACCGTCGACAGTAAAGGCTTGAATTAGCTTGGTCCAGCTCTTGAACCCTGCGAGAGTGCGAGGAGAGAAACCACGGAGAATTTTTGTTATCGGCATCTTGAATAGCGTCCAGTCTGTGGTGTGCCAAACGATAACTGAGAACGCCGCTAAATGTAGGTACTGACAGAACTTACCATCATCTAGCGAGTAGAACGACAACGGCGAAAAATGGTGTACTAAACTTGATCACGGTTTCCAAGATGGCGGTTGGCTCGGAACCGAGGCCGTCGCAGCTGTTCACATCCGGCCGACTCGCTCCATTGGTAAAGACTGCCTTTCCTTGCA
This sequence comes from Schistocerca nitens, assembly GCF_023898315.1. Classification (NCBI taxonomy): domain Eukaryota; kingdom Metazoa; phylum Arthropoda; class Insecta; order Orthoptera; family Acrididae; genus Schistocerca; species Schistocerca nitens. The sequence continues at coordinate 15,795,309 of NC_064624.1, read as the reverse complement.
GTCTCTCGTGAGCAGCTCTCGGCACAGAATGCTTTAAGTGTGAGCAAGAAATCGCCTATCTGTTACAAATCACAGTCAGTGAGAGGTCACAGATATCACATTAACAACTTCACAGAATCTGACTGGGATTTCAGTCACAACTAGGAATCGCAAGTACCATTTAACATTCAACATGGTGTGAGTATTGGAACAACCTGCGTACCAGCCGAAGTTCCGTTATCCCAGATGGCGGCGATGACGTCTCGCAAGATGGCGGCTGTGACGTCAATCAAGATGGCGAATTTTGGTGGGAAGTTTGAATTTTGCTGGGAAAGTGACACCACCCCCATAAAAATGGCGCGAAGTTCGAATTCCAACAGGATAATGCACCACGCCACTCTTATCTCTACTAAGCAAACAAAATAGCGGTTAAAAAGCACTTGTCTTTATTATTTAACCAATTTCCAGCAGATGTGTTCGCCACTAGGTCTGGACTGTAACTGGCTTAGTTCATATCGCCGCCAGAGAGTGCCACCAAGACGTCAGATCATGACGCAAGTGCCACTGTTCAAAACAGTTGCACCCAGTGTATCCACGACGAGCTCCAGAGCCCAACTGGCTTATTTCATATCGTCGCCACCAGAGGACGCTACCGTGATGTAGGGTGATGACACAAAATTGTCTGCTCTCTCTCTCGTGGGCACTATAACCGGACACACACCACGTCAGTGGGCGAGTGGCCCCTGACGTCACAGCTCCAGCCTAGGCATTTATACTTGCGCCAGACTTAGTCCTCTGTAAATATGCTAACGAATTTAACTAAACACATCTGACACCAACATCGCTCATCTAACTACACTCCTGGAAATTGAAATAAGAACACCGTGAATTCATTGTCCCAGGAAGGGGAAACTTTATTGACACATTCCTGGGGTCAGATACATCACATGATCACACTGACAGAACCACAGGCACATAGACACAGGCAACAGAGCATGCACAATGTCGGTACTAGTACAGTGTATATCCACCTTTCGCAGCAATGCAGGCTGTTATTCTCCCATGGAGACGATCGTAGAGATGCTGGATGTAGTCCTGTGGAACGGCTTGCCATGCCATTTCCACCTGGCGCCTCAGTTGGACCAGCGTTCGTGCTGGACGTGCAGACCGCGTGAGACGACGCTTCATCCAGTCCCAAACATACTCAATGGGGGACAGATCCGGAGATCTTGCTGGCCAGGGTAGTTGACTTACACCTTCTAGAGCACGTTGGGTGGCACGGGATACATGCGGACGTGCATTGTCCTGTTCGAACAGCAAGTTCCCTTGCCGGTCTAGGAATGGTAGAACGATGGGTTGGATGACGGTTTGGATGTACCGTGCACTATTCAGTGTCCCCTCGACGATCACCAGTGGTGTACGGCCAGTGTAGGAGATCGCTCCCCACACCATGATGCCGGGTGTTGGCCCTGTGTGCCTCGGTCGTATGCAGTCCTGATTGTGGCGCTCACCTGCACGGCGCCAAACACGCATACGACCATCATTGGCACCGAGGCAGAAGCGACTCTCATCGCTGAAGACGACACGTCTCCATTCGTCCCTCCATTCACGCCTGTCGCGACACCACTGGAGGCGGGCTGCACGATGTTGGGGCGTGAGCGGAAGACGGCCTAACGGTGTGCGGGACCGTAGCCCAGCTTCATGGAGACGGTTGCGAATGGTCCTCGCCGATACCCCAGGAGCAACAGTGTCCCTAATTTGCTGGGAAGTGGCGGTGCGGTCCCCTACGGCACTGCGTAGGATCCTACGGTCTTGGCGTGCATCCGTGCGTCGCTGCGGTCCGGTCCCAGGTCGACGGGCACGTGCACCTTCCGCCGACCACTGGCGACAACATCGATGTACTGTGGAGACCTCACGCCCCACGTGTTGAGCAATTCGGCGGTACGTCCACCCGGCCTCCCGCATGCCCACTATACGCCCTCGCTCAAAGTCCGTCAACTGCACATACGGTTCACGTCCACGCTGTCGCGGCATGCTACCAGTGTTAAAGACTGCGACGGAGCTCCGTATGCCACGGCAAACTGGCTGACACTGACGGCGGCGGTGCACAAATGCTGCGCAGCTAGCGCCATTCGACGGCCAACACCGCGGTTCCTGGTGTGTCCGCTGTGCCGTGCGTGTGATCATTGCTTGTACAGCCCTCTCGCAGTGTCCGGAGCAAGTATGGTGGGTCTGACACACCGGTGTCAATGTGTTCTTTTTTCCATTTCCAGGAGTGTATTAATTACCTAAGTACTTAATTCCATTTCAATTTTAATCATATTCAATAACTCAATTTACAATTTGAATATTCAATGAGCAAATGAAAATTTCCACATTTTCCCACTATAAGCGCAGTATTCATTCATGAGCTAGCATCCTCCACCCCTAGAATGCTGCACTCCTATCGGCTACTGCATTATCACCTGATTAGACTTCATAGAACCTAGGACATGGAATCAATTTTCGCGAATGCCACACCCACCTGGACTTGGAATCAAATAGTTAAAATCTCCACCACTATCCTCAACCGACCGCCACACCCCCCTAACGTCCACTAACGTGTGCTAACGTGCGTAGTGCACGACGCAATCCAAGATTGTGGGGAGAAATGGCGGGAAAACAGATCTGAACACAAGTTATTATTTTGGAATCAATGTCTCCACCACAAAATCTAGAGTCCAACTGACCTACAACACACTACTGCTGCCAGAAGATACTGCCATCCCTCCTACGAACTAATCCCAGATGGAGGTCTGTAGGGGTGGAAATGGGGCGAAAATGACTCAGGCTGCGCTTGGCTGCTGGGGAGAGTAAGGAAGGGGTGCACTCTATTTATTTTCGAACATTTTATTTAGGGATGGAGTATATTTATCCCACTGAGGCAAAACACACTTGGGGTCACAATACACAGTACTCAGACATGCAAACAAGTCCTAATTTCAGTACAGACCTGCAAACTGCTATTAAATAATGCTTCACAGTGATGTGTAGACATACTCGGTACTCGTAAACTCTCCAAATAGCGCATAGCACAGCCTACAGACTTGCTTGTGAAATAATGCAACCAATGCACACAGGCAGCCCAGCCAAGTGACACACCTGTCAGCTGTCAAACCACACACAGCTGCCCACAGGCATGGGGCGGATACGTCCCCTCTCAAACTTGACACTAGAGAAATTCCTATCACAATACGTGTTCACCTAGGCGCTGATGACGACGCGATCGGACGGGAGCGAGGACATATTTACAGAGCGCGAATGCTAGAAGCTGGTCAACGCGCGCGTGCGGTTGATGCAGCCGTCAGCTGTCAAAGCACACACAGATGTCTGTTCAGAACCCCGCTCCGTCACAGCCCCGAGCCACAGCCGCCGAACGCAGGTGAAAGTTGGATCTACAGGGTGTTGCAAAAAGGTACGGCCAAACTTTCAGGAAAACTCCTCACACACAAAGAAAGAAAATATGTTATGTGGACATGTGTCCGGAAACGGTTACTTTCCATGTTAGAGCTCATTTTATTACTTCTCTTCAAATCACATTAATCATGGAATGGAAACACACAGCAACAGAACGTACCAGCGTGACTTCAAACACTTTGTTACAGGAAATGTTCAAAACGTCCTCCGTTAGCGAGGATACGTGCATCCACCCTCCGTCGCACGGAATCCCTGATGCGCTGAAGCAGCCCTGGACAATGGAGTATTGTATCACAGCCGTCCACAATACGAGCACGAAGAGTCTCTACATTTGGTACCGGGGTTGCATAGACAAGAGCTTTCAAATGCCCCCATAAATGAAAGTCGAGAGGGTTGAGGTCAGGAGAGCGTTGAGGCCACGGAATTGCTCCGCCTCTACCAATCCGTCGGTCACCGAATCTGTTGTTGAGAAGCGTACGAACACTTCGACTGAAATGTGCAGGAGCTCCATCGTGCATGAACCACATGTTGTGTCGTACTTGTAAAGGCACATGTTCTAGCAGCACAGGTAGAGTATCCCGTATGAAATCATGATAACGTGCTCCTGAGCGTAGGTGGAAGAACATGGGGCCCAATCAAGACATCACCAACAATGCCTGCCCAAACGTTCACAGAAAATCTGTGTTGATGACGTGATTGCACAATTGCGTGCGGATTCTCGTCAGCACACACATGTCGATTGTGAAAATTTACATCACGTTGGAATGAAGCCTCATCCGTAAAGAGAACATTTGCACTGAAATGAGGATTGACACATTGTCGGATGGACCATTCGCAGAAGTGTACCCGTGGAGGCCAATCAGCTGCTGATAGTGCCTGCACACGCTGTACACGGTACGGAAACAACTGGTTCTCCCGTAGCACTCTCCATACAGTGACGTGGTCAACGTTACCTTGTACAGCAGCAACTTCTCTGACGCTGACATTAGGGTTATCGTCAACTGCACGAAGAATTGCCTCGTCATTGCAGGTGTCCTCGTCGTTTTAGGTCTTCCCCAGTCGCGAGTCATAGGCTGGAATGTTCCGTGTTCCCTAAGACGCCGGTCAATTGCTTCGAACGTCTTCCTGTCGGCACACCTTCGTTCTGGAAATCTGTCTCGATACAAACGTACCGCGCCACGGCTATTGCCCCGTGCTAATCCATACATCACATGGGCATCTGCCATCTCCGCACTTGTGAACATTGCACTGACTGCAAAACCACGTTCGTGATGAACACTAACCTGTTGATGCTACGTACTGATGTGCTCGATGCTAGTACTGTAGAGCAATGAGTCGCATGTCAACACAAGCACCGAAGTCAACATTACCTTCCTTCAATTGGGCCAACTGGCGGTGAATCGAGGAAGTACAGTACATACTGACCAAACTAAAATGAGCTCTAACATGGAAATTAAGCGTTTCCGGACACATGTCCACATAACATCTTTTCTTTATTTGTGGGTGAGGAATGTTTCCTGAAAGTTTGGCCGTACCTTTTTGTAACACCCTGTATACAGTCACCGTTATACCGACGTCGCAGAATTCCAAGGCGCACTCACGCCAGTCTCATATGCGAGACACCTCCAGCCACCACTTGTCTTTACCATTGGTGTCAGAATAGCACAGGCCGCATTGCTCCTAGCGCGACATGACACACCCATTTAACCATACCTAACTATCCAGCGTGACTGATGCAACACCGCCAAGTGCACACACATAGTTACAGACGCATCTAACAATGTTCCCAATGTTATTCTTAAACCACATGTTTTTGTAGAAAATAACAACCAAGTCAACCTCTCGGGAATTGTGTACTGTTCCAGAAACAGGTAACGCTCGCTTTCTAGATGCCTCAGCTTGTGTGCACGGAAATTCTTACCCTAACAGAACCTGTTTACGAAAATAACATCGAATGCACCGTCCCCAGCGATCCTAACGTGTTACCCTTATTGCTCTCAACATACGCAAATGCTCCCTACGCTATGTAGAGGCTCCTATATCTCAGCACATAGGATGTGGCATTTTGATTGGCTCTTATAGCGTCTACCTGACGAATTACTGATGCCGCCGGTATCGAAAGACCATCCACCTATTCTTTATGGACTTTTCAGAAGTAAAATTATTTTGAAGACATCGCTAAATTGCATTGACAGTTAAAGCCAGTAAGTTGTCTACAGATACAGTGGAGTACAGTGCTATGTTATTACTCCCGATCAGTGCATTTGGGCTAGGTGTTGGCGGCTGTGCTACATTTACAGGCAAATTTATAGAGCACAGAACGAGGTTGTTATGTCGTGATCGCTTGGATAGATCTGACATAAAATATGTATAACTGCGAAAAATGACGACGGAATAGGTATAAATTGACAGAATATACTTCGAAGCGCTGTGAAATTGAATAAGTGCTTGGGTAACCTCCTGTTCGCGCAGTACAATTTGTACGTGGGAGCAAGTAATCGGCAACAAGAGGAATCCGGGAAAACGTCGACATCGAAAAGAATGGAATCGGGGAGGTAGTCAATCTTTTTACGTCGAGGCAGTCTTATACTGTATGTCTATTGAGGCACCAGTGATACACTAGAGTTGACTACTGTATCTCATGCTTTTCAGGAGGACAGAAAACGATTCACGTCTAAAATCACTTGCATCTGCGTTAGAGGACAATCGACTGAGATAGAGCTGTAACGAGGTACGATTTAATGGTTGACTGATTCATTCTAGAGAAGGACAAGTTGCTGCAGGTCAATTTTTTCCAGTGTTCTGTCCAGATGCATCAGTCGTGTTACATAGCCTTCGTTCTACTCATATACAGCCACGTGTTCTGTATGTGGTTTAAAGCACTGTGTACTTGCGTTCGTTAACGGTAAACCTGTCGGTCAAAAGAGGACTTCCATCTCATGTGTGATTAAACTTGTCACATTCCTCTAAAAGAACTTTGATTTCTGCGATCCTCTCTGTCGCGATGTAATGTCTCTTGCAGCGGTCTCTCCGCGATATTTTCAGAAATTTTATAAACTATATAACTCAGTACATATCTCGAAATATCTCTTCTTATCTTACCCATTTCTAAACTTTAACATACGATGATTATCAATGCAAAGTAGTTTCAAGCCCTATTATTCCTTGGAGCGTCCATTTACTCCATGGAATAGCTTCTCTGCTACCTATGTTTTCTCTTATGGAAAAGAATGAAGGAGATCTTGCGGATTAGCCGTGAAAGAAGGAGGATGTATATGTATGTATTGTTGAGCGAGTCGCCATCTTGATGAGATTCTGTATGAGAAGGAATTTAATACATGAACTAAACTAAAGTAAGTGTGTTCGCGTGTTATTTAACTGATTATTATTGACAGTGTCTGCTTACGGCATCAGTGGGGAACGTCTGATTTACACTGGACGAACCTGCCGTTTTGTATGCTCAAGATATCCAGTTACTTCAAATAAATAGGCTAACACGGTCTTACCAGCAGATCTCCGGTCTTCCCCATGTGATCACCGAAAGTTAATAATTATTACGAATATTTTCAGGAGATCGGCTGACAATTTTCGTCGCACCGAGATTTCGAAATTGCTTCACTGCCTTATGGAATTTAAGCTCAATTTAATCAGGATAGAATAGTATTGAACTGTGTGAATGTGATAAGCCTGCTTTGTGAATGAAAATTCCCTTAATATAGGCATGTTTTTGCTATCCTGATCAGTGAAGCTAAATCAGACTTTTTTAAATTTTAGATCCCACAAAAAAATATTAAAACATCTTGGATGAAAAAATTGAGACTTCAGCGTCATAACTAAGTTAGCGATAGGAACTTGTGAGGCGCTACAATCCCCATGTACACGTAGTTAGTGACGGAGTGACTTGTAATTTTCACATGTTGGACGCTGCTGCTATGCGTTTATCTGTTTCCTTGTAGGATGTAAACATCGCTAATAAGCATCATTTTATATAGGCCTGATGCAGGCACAGTATAATTTCTGAAACATGATGAGATAGTGGACACTATACGTATCAGGGAACTTTATTGTGCTCGTATCAGACAGAGCAAGTGTTTTACGGAATTAGTTTGTTTTTCGTTTTACGGTTCGATGAGATAATTTATGGTAGAAAAATCGGAAAGAAGGATGTATGTCATGAGCTTGCAATCTATTTCTCACATTGGAATATTAACAACGCTCCAATTCTATACCTCTGATAGTTCGCAAACGCATGCGATCTAACAGTATAGGCCTGTTTTAAGTGTAGAACGTTGTATCCTTAGGAGTGCGTGTGTTTATGTTCTCTCTCTTACCAATACCTTCCAGGTGCCGATCCTAGACTCTAGAACAGTACTTTAGAGTTGATAGCTTGATTGATTTACGTAAAAATGCGTAGAACACCATCCGTCCGGGGCTTCATCGCGTATAAAAATCAATCGTTTGTTGTTCTTCTTAACTGTCAGCTATTACATGACGGCACTTTGAAATCTGTTACTGTACATCGATAAGGAGTGCTAAGCTCCTCGACATGGTCGCATCTCCAGAAATCTCGTGCACTTGGACGGATTAGGACCCGGAAAGCTCAACTGATTCACGAGACGTGAAGTGTAGCGGTCTTCTTCTGGTTGGTTACTGATTAACTCGCTAACTGTGCTGCAGGACTGGTCTTCCACTATCTAATTTTACCCTAAGACAGCGAGAATGCTCTGTGACTCCCATACGCAGAGGGATAGATCGTAAATTAAACACCAATCTTGAGGTGATAGAAATATGTGGAACACTGTCTGGTCTACTTTGATGATTTATGTGTTCGAGAATTAAGACTGAATGGACGTACTGTTCAGTCATCTATCCATGGCCGCAATGATACTAGCAACGTGGAGAGGGCCTGGTTTAGCTATGATACTGAAACTGGGGATACATGCTGTCACATCACTGGCCGGTGTTGAACTTACAAGGGAACCTCCACATCGCACCCCCCTCAGATGTACTTATAAGTTGGCACAGTGGATAGGCCTTGAAAAACTGAACACAGACCAATAGAGAAAACAGGAAGAAGTTGTGTAGAAGTATGAAAAAAATAAGCAAAATATACAAACTGAGTAGTGCATGCGGAAGATAGGCAACATCAAGGACAACGTGTGCTCAGGACCCCCGTGGTCCTGTGGTTAGTGTGAGCAGCTACGGTACGGGAGGTCCTTGGTTCAAGTCTTCCCTCGAGTAAATATTTTAATTTTTTCTTTTCAGACAATTATCAAACTTCAGGCACTCACATATAATCAACTTCGCTCTCCAAAATTCCAGGACATCTTCAGATTTGCTTGGACATATGCAGGATTTGACGGTCTACACACGGAAAAATTTGAAAAAGGTTAAAAACATATGTTTTGACAGAGCACAGAGAAAACTGTGCGACTGTGAAACTGTTTCATTAATTTGTTGCAGTTTATGTGACAAACTCTTATGTTTTCATTACTTTTTGGGAGTGATTATCACATCCACAAGAAAACCTAAACCGGGCAAGGCAGAAGAATCTTTTTACCCATTCGCCAAGTGTACAAGTTAGGTGGGTCGACAACATATTCCTGTCGTGTGACGCACATGCCTTCACCAGTCGTATAGAATATATCAGACGTGTTTTCCTGTGGAGGAATCGGTTGACCTATGACCTTGCGATCAAATGTTTTCGGTTCCCATTGGAGAGGCACGTCCTTTCGTCTACTAATCGCACGGTTTTGCGGTGTGGTCGCAAAACACAGACACTAAACTTATTACAGTGAACAGAGACGTCAATGAACGAACGGACAGATCATAACTTTGCGAAAATAAAAACGTAAACTTTTCACTCGAGGGAAGAGTTGAACATAGGACCTTCCGTCCCGGAGCTGCTCACGCTAACCACGGGACCACAGCACTCCTGTGCTCAAACACTCCTTATGTTGCATATCTTGCACATGGACTACTCAGTTTTTATACTTTCCTTATTTTTTTCATAGTTTCACACAACTTTTTCCTGTTTTCTCGATTGGTCTGTGTTCAGTATTTCAAGGCCTATCCACTGTGCCAACTTATAAGTAAATCTGAGGGGGGTGCGATGGGGAGGTTCCCTTGTTAGCGTAAAATTCTTCGCGCTATCAAGTGTGATGTTTATTATTATAGTACATGGATGGTGTCTCTTCCATCCCTTCCCTGCATTGGTTAGCAGATAATGATTGACTGATGTGGCTTGTTTGTGTTGGGGAAAAAGTTTTGGTGGATGGACAGCAACTTCTGGGGGTTGCTAGCAGCGAAACAGTGACCGCGTACATGAGTGCAATGTGAGAAATGAGTCGAAAGGGAATGCATAGTCGCCATCTATTGCGACAGTGTGAGAGACGAGTCTGAATGCAGAGCTCGTGAATCACCTTCGGACTATAGTTTGGAGACCTACGCCGACACCGTAAAGGTCTTCCAGTCTGCTTATGTTGTAAGTCTCTTTTATTTCAAATCAGCAGATGTGTGGCGTGTTATGGTTTCTGCAGTAAGACACAGGAGGCAGTAGCAGCAGCAGTTTGAGGTGAAAATTCGCAGATTGAATGTAATTTGGGGACGTACAACATTGTGCGAATTTCCGCCGAATGGTCAAAACACAGTCCTGTTGCACTAACTAAGGTAGTTCTGTTTCTACATAAGTTGCAGAAGGTGGTGGATATGTCTTTCTCCGCCGGCCTTTGGTGGCCGAGAGGCTCTAGGCGCTTCAGTCTGGAACCGCGCGACCGCTACGGTCGCAGGTTCGAATCCTGCTTCCGGCATGGATGTGTGTGATGTCCTTAGGTTAGTTAGGTTTAAGTAGTTCTAAGTTCTAGGGGACTCATGACCACAGATGTTAAGTAAATGGGGGCAGTAGGCGGTGACTAAAACGATGTTGGAATTCTACTGTAGCAGCTAAGTTCAGGAAAGGTGACTCGTTTCGAGATATGACAGTGCCATAAATATCATTCAGTGGCGGTTGTAATAATGAAAGGAATTGTCAGTAGGATTGAAAGCGGGTATGTGCTTGAATGGAAAGACCCGATTACAAACGACTGACATCATTTCTAGCATATAGCGTGACACTAGAGATCAGGGAAACTAGTGTACATTTTCTTACGATCTGAATCAGCACGTCATCTTCTACTACTACTGCTACTGTTTGTGTTCCTTCTCCATCAGTCATCGCCTATAGCTCAGTGGATATATCGCTGAACGTCTGATATGGTCTCGAGACAGAATGCACTAGAAATACTACAGAGTTATTTACCTTGGGCTGAGGGAGTCGCAAATACCGCTTACATACCACTTTCCTTAGCCGATTGACTTTCAAATGTGGTAATTTTATCACTAGGTTGCATCGTGGGCCTACACATTCCTACGACCATGGTCACGGTATTTGTCCGGAAAAAAGAAAACTACCTAATTCAGTGGTAATGTCGTACCACAATTTGTAATGCGGGTATAGCTTTTAACATGGGTACTCGTGTACACCTGTAGAACCAGGAGCGCTTGTGGGTGTAACATGCAGTAGTTGCTGGTATCGGGTTTTTTGTTTAACATCTTGTCGATTATGTCTCTCTTTCTATGACATGGTGGTAGGACTCTCAACAAGAACATAAGGGACATGATCAGTCATCGTTGATTTTCGGTCAATATTATTTCGTATCGTAGGCAATGATTTATTGACGAAATATTATAATTAGTAGTAGCGGTGGGTGCATTATATGTAGGTATTTGTGCACCAGGTTTATAAAGTATGTGTTTGTGGAAAGGAGATTATGCCCTGTTGTAGGGAAGTTACGGATTTGACTTGGAGTACTGTGATAGCAAAGGGAAGAGTATGTCCAGTCATAAGGCAGGTACAGATATTTCCATTCCCAGAGCCACCGCCTTAGGTAGGGGGTATTTCTGATACTTCGTTCATTGTCAAATGATGTTCAATTGAGACCGTGAACGTAAGATGGGCAGCTTTCGTCATCAAGTGGAAATTTGAGAAGATTGTGTATGGTGGTGCATTTATGCTAGACCTTTATTGCCTTCCATGTAAATTATTCGGTTGACTGCTTCTGCACATTTTGCGACCTTATTTAGTTGAGAGAACATAGATTGTGGTGTGTGCATCTGACATGCGGAAGACACGTTTATCTCTTCTCTAGAAATGGGAAAGACTTGGCTTGTAAGACTTGGCTTGTAAATTATAGGGATGATTTGGAATTTGTTAGATCAGTGAGATCAGTATTTGCGGGTGGAAATATCATTTTTCATCTGTTTGTTTCTAGTTACTTAGTGGTCTAGAGCAAACTCGACCTAGCTAAAGTTTGGGGTTTGTAGAGAAATAATTTCTCGTCTGTATCTTCGGAATTATTTTGCGTGAGCGATCAGGCGTCTACTACCATTGGCTTTATATCGAGAAGTACGGCGAAAATGATATAATATTATGGCGAAAATAGGTGTGTTCTTGTAATCCCAGAGTCTGGAGATGTGTGTAGAGAAGCAAGCAAGTAGGCAGGTGTCGACCAGAAACAGTAGCGCGTTTGTACCAAGGGGAAACGAGCCAGTCTCTGCACATTGGTTCTGAGAGTGCCCTCGATTGAGTAAGGGCTTTCTGATGTAAAACGGGTGATTTTGTATGGCATAGGATAGGAATTGTATGTTTACTACATCGACATGGTATGCGTTGATATATTGCTGAGTTGGAGATCGGTTTCAAGCTCCTGGCACGAGTGGTAGGACATTGTAAATGATTAGATGTCTTTACGTATTTGACGATATGTATGGCACTTTGTGAGGTTGTGGATGCAATATGGCGAACAGTCTAAAATAGTTTATTGTAGCTGAATGTCATGTCCCTAGAAAGAAAGAAAAGGTGGATGATGCTTTCCTAGGACTGGGGAGCATCGTGACATACAGCCTGTGTGAGTGTAGGCATACAATAATTTTTTCGGGTGCTGTACAGATATAAAAGGTAATTACACTGTTTGTGTAAAATGTGTATATATTGCATTGTAAAGTTACTATGGTTTATGCTATGGCATGACTAGAGAGGATGACTGTGTATCCTATCTTGAGGGGCGTATATATTGCGCACATGGATAAAGGAGAGAGATTTTTTACCTGGAAAATTGTATGTGCTGTACATACTGAAGCAGAGTCGTCAAGAGGAGACATTAACTGTACGTTGATAGGTGTCAGACTATAGCATGAATAGTAATATTTAATTGTAGTTATACTGGTAAATGTGTCCCTGGCTTCCAATATTCTTGTGAGTCTAGTATCTATGTTATGATCTGTGCAGCATTCTAGGGGTGGGGGATGCTAGGTCATGAATGAACACTCAACTCGTAGTGGGAAAATGTGGCACTTCTCATTTGGTCATTGAATATTGAAATTGTAAATTGAGTTATTGAATATGATTAACATTGAAATGGAATTAAGTATTGAAGTAATTAATGTGTTAGATGACCGATGTTGGTGTCAGATGTGTTCAGTTAAATTCGTTAGCGTATTTACAGAAGACTATGACGGCTCGAGTATAAAGGTCTAGGCTGGAGTCCGTGACGTCAGCGGCTGCTCGCTAGAGGGCCACTGATGTGGCATGTGTCTGGTTATAATGCCCGGGAAAGAGGCAGCGGACGATCTTGTGTCATCACCCTATGTCACGGTAGCGTCCTCTGGTGGCGACGATATGAACTGAGCCAGTTGGGCTCTGGAGCTCGTGGTGGGTACACTCGGTGCTGCCATCTTGAACAACAGCACTTGCGTCATGATCTGACATCATGGTGGCGCCCTCAGTTGGAGTCCAGAGCTAGTGGAGAACACTTCTGCTTGATATTGGTTAAATAATGAACCGCCATTTTTTTTGCTTAGTAGAGATAACAGTGGTGTCGTGCATTATCCTGTTGGAATTTGAACTTCATACCATTTTTCTGGGGTGGAGAGTGTGGCACTTTCCTGCCAAAATTCAAACTTCCCACGAAAATCCGCCATCTTGATTGACCTCGCAGCCGCCATCTTGGATGACGTCATGGCCGTCATCTTGGTTAACGGTACTTTGGACTGGCAGGCAGGTTGTTCCAATACTGGTGTGCCATTTATTGCCGAATTTCGTACTTCTTCCTGTGAAACTCTTGTCTAGCTGCGATTTCAGCGCCAGGTGGCAAGTAGAATTCAGAAGTAGGAACTAAAAAGTGCAATTAATATTAGGCGCTGTATACAATCCATTGGTGTATATCTGTACTTGATTCTAAGGACCTTGTGTCTCACGATATGGATCTATTACACGCTTATGGTCGAGGAAATAAATGAAGAAGCTAATTTGCCTTGAGAAAAATTTTATACTTGGTTGAGAATTGGTGCAGCCAAGGAATGTGAAGGTCCAGTAAAGGTTGTGCTAATAGATAGACATAGTTAGTCTGGAATTTTCGTGACATATTTAAACACACCTTTAATCATAAAAGCTAAAACTGCGGGGTAATTTCAGAAAACAGATAATGGATAAGGCTCTAATGAGTACTTAGTTCATGTACAATAAGTTGTGTGTATGTTTGTGTGTGTAATATGCATCAATTAAAAATAAAATCTGGTATCTACTATTTACTTTCTGCAAATGTTTAACAACTGTATTGACAAGACAGATATTTTTTCTGACAGTACAAATCGCAGTTAAACTTTTCTCTGTATTTTTAAATATTGCACTAATACTATTCCGAATGTCAACTTTTAACGGTAAGATCAGTACTTTGCGTGTTTTAAGGTTGATGATGTGCAGGGGAAAACAGTAGAGCCATCCACCCTAACCTAGACCTTGGGCTACGCTATATCATCACAACCAACATTTCAAAGGGGAAGGGATGGAAGATTAATATTACACTCTAGCAAGTCTTTTTTACTAAATACACAGCAGAAAAGTTTGAAGGATGGGATGGCTTACACAAGGTGAGAATTCAATTTTCATTTTTGACTTATAGTGTACTACACATTTACTTAACGTCCCTTTCAAATCACATAATGACTTCAATGACACAGTGTACCGATACTCATTTTGCACACTTGTGTTATCTTTTTTTTTTTCCTTTATTGTATTTCATCCCTTTATACAAGGTGGGCCAGCAGCGGCTAATATATGCCGCTCTTCGGGCAATAGAAAAACAGACATGAAGACATAGAAACAGATATAGGGGAAGGCGGGGCAAAACGGGGAGGTGGGGTAAGACGGGGAAGGGCTATAAGCTACAGTTAGACTGCTGCCATCTGTGGATAGCTACGTCAACATCATCAGTACACGGGCCCCAGTGTGTTGACATTGCTGAACCTTAGTTTCGCGGCGGTTTCTGTGACCATTGCAAGGTACGTACAATTGTTATACTGATTTGCAATGTTTTACACCTTTCGAGGTCCTAAAACATGTGTTTCGTGAACATTAGTCCAGACTGTATATACAGCACTGAATAGTACGTCTTATTAACAGTTAACTGCTGTGTCAGTAGTCAATGTTCACTACATAGTGTTCACGTAGGCGTAACATAACCTGACAGCATGGTAGGGGGCAAGACGGGGTGGGGCAAGATGGGGAGCTTGCCTGTGTTGCCCCTAATATTTGTCCAACCGTTACGTTCTTATCGTCTCGCTGCGGGATTTGAACACGTACATTATACGTTGAATACAATTGTAAATAGAATGGTATTCGTTATTCCAACGTTTCCTAATTAATTACAAAGTATGCCTGAGGCTATATGGTGAATAGGAGTCAGTATTCTTGCTATGCTTTAACGACTGATTATTGGAAATATAGAATTTACTATATAATATAGATTACCAGAAATGATCTGACTCAATAGTACGTTCCACGTGTTTTACTTCAGATGGTTCGCAAGTATCGGCGACAAACGTCTAGGCAAGATTGGTCATTGGAGTCAATGGAAGGCGCTGTAAATGCTGTTATAGAAGGTCATGTGGGTTCTTTCAGGGCTGCTCGACAGTTCAGCGTGCCACAGGAATCTGTGTTTCAGCGTCGGGGTGGCCACGACACTTGTGCAGGGACAGAAAGCGATGATGACGAGGCTGTCTACACTTGTGTACTATTGACAGTAAGAGGCCTAAATAAAACGTAATACCTGATTCTACAATTCGCAGAACCATGTTTCGAAACCTTATCGTCACGTGATTTCGTTATTCCAGTCCTTATTTAAGCTTTAGAGATGAATTCATGCTAGTTCCCCATCTTACCCCGCATATGGGGAGAGACGGGGAATTGGTAGTTTATGATTCAAATCGAGATATTTCTAAGTAAATGTAACAGGTTTCTTTGCATGCTATTGTAATTCAATGGTTAAGTAAACAAATGATAACCAAACCTACTTGAATTTGTTTATTTTTGTCCCTTTTGTAAGGGTTTAAAGTTAGCTTCCCCATCTTACGCCGCCTTCCCCTACATGAATGTTGGAACCAGAAGATACACAGAAGAAATGTAAAAGGAGGCGTTCGCCGGAAGGCGCTGGTTTCATAGGCGAGGTCAACAGTGTACACGACTAAAGACAAACAGTTGTACGTGCGAACGAAGGAGCGCACCGAAGAGAACACTAACGCACAGAAACGGAGAAGACAGTGTTGCACTATACACTGGTGACGACCTTCGGCATGGAAAACACTGAACACACTAATGAGATGAGGGGGGGGGGGAGGGGGGCGCCTGCCACTGAGTGGCAGGGGGAGAAGGAGGGGGACGGGGTGGGGGTGGGGGTGTTATCAATTATGCCTCTTTTAAGCTGCGAGTTCTTCAAGAGTCATCTTTAATCTTCCCAATTATATCTTCCAGATATGGACAGGTACATTGAGCAGGGGCTATCGAGATGGGGGGTGTGTCTGGAAAATCACGACCATTATTAAACTCGTATACTGCTACTAACTGCTACCAATATAATTCACTTTATGCAGATGCTAATGTTTCTCGTAATGAAAGCAGTTGAGTAGCGGGAGGTTTCAGACTTTGCATAAACGATGTCGCTACGCTCACTCACAAACTTAGAAACTGACCTTACTCCTGACGAAGGCGGTGTGAAGACGCTGTGGCGACTTCTCCACTTCTTCTGTGAATGATATTCTGAATTATCGCTGTACCGAATGACTAGAATACAGCTTCTGGAACACGTATTATGTTCGAGTATAATGACTTTTCTGGAGACTAGAAATCTACTCTGTAGGAATCAGCATGGGTTTCGAAAAAGACCGTCGTGTGAAACCCAGCTCGTGCTATGTCCACGAGACTCAGAGGGCCATAGACACGGGTTCACAGGTAGATGCTGTGTTTCTTGACTTCCGCAAGGAGTTCGATACAGTTCCTCACAGTCGTTTAATGAACAAAGTAAGAGCAAATGGACTATCAGACCAATTGTGTGATTGGATTGAGGAGTTCCTAGACAACAGAACGCAGCATGTCATTCTCAATGGAGAGAAGTCTTCCGAAGTAAGAGTGATTTCAGGTGTGCCGCAGGGGAGTATCGTAAGACAGTTGCTATTCACAATATACATAAATGACCTTGTGGATGACATCGGATGTTTTACTGAGGCTTTTTGCAGATGATGCTGTGGTGTATCGAGAGGCTGTAACAATGGAAAATTGTACTGAAATGCTGGAGGATCTGCAGCGAATTGACGCATGGTGCAGGGAATGACAATTGAATCTCAATGTATACAAGTGTAATGTGTTGCGAATACATAGAAAGAAAGATCCCTTATCATTTAACTACAAAATAGCAGGTTAGCAACTGGAAGCAGTTAATTCCATAAATTATCTGGGAGTACGCATTAGGAGTGATTTAAAATGGAATGATCATATAAAGTTGATCGTCGGTAAAGCATATGCCAGACTGAGATTCATTGGAAGAATCCTAAGGAAATGCAATCTGAAAACAAAGGAAGTAGGTTACAGTACGCTTGTTCGCCCAAGGCTTGAATACTGCTCAGCAGTGTGGGATCCGTACCAGATAGGGTTGATAGAAGAGATAGAGAAGATCCAACGGAGAGCAGCGCGCTTCGTTACAGGATCATTTAGTAATCGCGAAAGCGTTATGGAGATGATAGATAAACTCCAGTGGAAGACTCTGCAGGAGAGACGCTCAGTAGCTCGGTACAGGCTTTTGTTAAAGTTTCGAGAACATACCTTCACCGAAGAGTCGAGCAGTATATTGCTGCCTCCTACGTATATCTCGCGAAGAGACCATGAGGATAAAATCAGAGAGATTAGAGCCCACACAGAAGCATACCCACAATCCTTCTTTCCACGAACAATACGAGACTGGAATAGAAGAGAGAACCGATAGAGGTACTCAAGGTACCCTCCGCCACGCACCGTCAGGTGGCTTGCGGAGTATGGATGTAGATGTAGATGTTGTAACCACGTCGTTATATTCGGAGGTATCTGAACCACATTTTCAAACATAAATTCTTGTGGTGCTGTGTGGTAATTTGTGTTATGAATCTCAACATCACGTTATCAATATTTTCACTTTGTTCTGTTAATACAAAACTAGAGACAAAGGAAGAACAAAAGTAAAACATACCTACTACTGACTCTTTTCTTGTATTTTATCTGCACCTCAGTATATTTTCATATACCATGTAACAACTGAGAAAGAATCGTTGGAAATATTATTAATACCATTTCACGTAACTTTTTATCAGCTGGTTTACTGAAACGTTAACCTTAGGACCTGACAAGTAATCGACTATACAGGCGAGAACATATATCTTGATTGTATTGACACAGTTAGTTTCTTACTTGAGGCTGACAGTGTAACATCTGTGGTGATAAACCACAGAAATCGCAGAAGTAGCAGAAATAGCATTAGTGGACTGCATAGAGTAAATATCTCTGGAGTGAGCATTCAGATGCGCAGAACAGATTTTGTGTTGTCAACATGCATTGCCGGCCTGGTCACGTGTTCTCGGGACGACGTGTTTGTCCGTATAGCGCCCTGTATATTTCGAATGCCACTACATCCCTAATACAGACTGCTTCTTTTCTTACGTGTCGTGGATTATTTATATATGTTGCGCATATATTTTAACAGTATCCATTTGATACCGGGAATAAACCAGCTACGTAAATTTTAAGGGCAAGTCATATTGCATTCTGCTTCTTTGCGATAGGTGTCACAGTTCAGATGCACTCGATTTTTGGTAGTTTTAGGTATGATACGGCTTTTAATAGTATTACGGAGCCTCACGTACATTTTTGCAGTGATAGTCTTGCAAAACGACTTGACAGTACGCTAGTACCGTACTTTTGCAAGTGTCCGAAAAACACCGAATTTGCCTCACATTAGTGATTTTATCCCTGCTAATTCGTCCTTTTTTCTGCTATTTCTGCGTGTTTATTTTCTCGTTTTTGCGACCTAAAGCACAAATTTTCTTACTGGTGACACTTTGAAGTGTTTATTTAACGCATTTACGTACTTGCTCCCAATTATTGAATAGTAGACTGAGTAAGAAAGGGGGAAGAACGCGATCTGAGAATAAATGTACTGTAACGCGATCGGAGAATAAATGTACTGTAAAGCAAATACGGTTGGTCATATAACAGGCAACCCATATAACAACATTAAGGGAAGTGGAAAGTGACACAAATGAAAGAGTTTGGGGACATGTTTACTAATATTTTACACTTCTTAATAAAATGGTGAAGAAAATAAATTGAAGGCAAAATACACCAAAGATGAATGTGTACTTTGATTAGCTACACTACTGTGGTTTTTATTGGATTTGTGCAGAAAATGCATTTAAGCTGAATGCAGAAATTGGTAGTAGGTGCTGTGGAAAATTAAAAATAGTTGGGATAGCATCTACCTTCAGCCACACATGTCCAAATTTTTCTCTTTCTAAACATTCCTCTTCAAAGTGTTTTGAACATACTTTGGAATATTTTGTGGGGACAAAATTACTCCTCCTTATTTTCTGGAGCCACGTCTTTACTCATTGTTCATCCTTCGGGAAACTAAAATATAAAACGCACATAATCATTCTCCATGTCCTAGACACACTTAACATCGTCTCCTACTGTAACTTTCCAGCCGGCCGAAGTGGCCGTGCGGTTCTAGGCGCTGCAGCCTGGAACCGCGAGACCGCTACGGTCGCAGGTTCGAATCCTGCCTCGGGCATGGATGTGTGTGATGTCCTTAGGTTAGTTAGGTTTAACTAGTTCTAAGTTATAGGGGACTAATGACCTGAGAATTTGAGTCCCGTAGTGCGCAGAGCCATTTTGTAACTTTATAGTAAACAAAAGGTTTGGACACACATATTATACGAAGACAATTACAGACTCCCATTCTATTGAATTTATCTGTCTCCCGTCTTTCAAATCTATATACATAATCGACAAGTCACTGATAAATGCATGGAGGATAGTATTTGCTGAAACAACTAACCATTCCATTTCCTGTTCCACTAGAAAATTTACGAGAGGAAGCGATTGTTTGTAAGCTTTTGTACGAGCCGTAATATCTATTATATAGTCAAAAAATCGTAGAAAAAGAGGTCTACAAAATCAAGCCTTAATTATAATGCGTCTCGAAATTTTTAAACATAATACCCATGAAAAGTTACTATCCCTCCTTTCGCATATTTTTCTTTGCATCCGTAGCGACAACAGTAACTAACGGTGAAAACACAACAAAAACTCTTGATATTATAAACTTCAAACTATGGGGAAAGCACACACGCACAGCGAAGTCCCGAGAACACGTGACAGTCCTGGTTTAATGTCGACAACATGCGCAGAACGCAATGCTCACTCCAGAGATAATCAAAATATCCACGGGTGTACTGCCGGTCTACAGTGTCCAACGGGCACAATATTTCGGCGATCATACATGTCGCCATCATCAGATGAACTGACGGATTGAGCTCCTGTGAACGTGCCGGCACGGAGATCCGTACACTGTGGCTGCTCAGGGGGAACTGGGTTCGGTCGCGGCGGCGGCCGATTTAAATACCCTCCGCCCGCGGCGCGCTTACTCCGCCGTCCGCGCCCCGCGCCACGGTCGCGCGGTGGAACAGATTGCGACGGCGTCTGAGATGACGTCGGTGTGATGGCTCTGTCCGCCGTGGTCGTCACAACTATACATTTGCTCGATTTACTCTCGATTAACCCAATCGCTGGTTCCCAAGCCTTGCTAAGATTATAGCCACAGTCACGGTTTATGAGGTCGTCATTGGTGCGAATTTCGATGGCCTCTCTAACAACGCTGTCCCAGTATCTCGACGTCTGTACCAGAATCCTCGTACGTTCATACTCCATAGCGTGATTTTCCGATAAACAATGTTCAGCGACCGCCGACTTGCTCGGATACATCAGTCGAGTGTGCCTCTGGTGTTCACGGCATCGATCCTCGACGGTACGCACCGTCTGACCAATATACGACTTGCCACATTGACGCGGAATCTGGTACACGCCGGCCTTCCTCAAACCGAGGTCATCTTTGGCACTCCCCACCAGTGCACGAGTTTTATTCGGAGGACAAAACACAGTTCCGACCCGGTGTTCCTTCAAAATGCGGGCGATTTTCCCCGAGAGTGCGCCTGTATATGGGATAAACGCAGTGCCTACCTCCTCCCTCGTGATTTCATCCATCTCCACAGGTTGTGCTGTAGTGGGTGGGCGGAGAGCACGTTGAATCTGCCACTCTGAGTACCCATTTTTTCGAAATACAGTTCTCAGATGTTCCAATTCCTGGGGTAGACTCTCTGCATCAGAGATAGTGCGCGCCCTATGTACTAGAGTTTTAAGCACCCCATTCCTCTGTGAAGGGTGATTATCAAATACGCCCGGAGAAACTCAAGAATCTCACTCCAGAGATAATTACTCTATGGTGGACTGCACAGGGATAGAAGATAATTCGTTAACTGCAATTCTTAACTCCGACAAATCGCATTTAAGAATCACAGTTACCGAACAGTAGCATTCACAGCAATCACTGATGTCGGAAAATCACAGTTTAGCCCATCCCGACAAGAAGGCGGCGTATAGCCGACCCATCCACCGTGGCTCATACCGTCAGCGTACCCGTGTAGTGGTGGGGTCCCCCGGCTCAGAGGTTGGTGCTCTTACTGTGACGGGTGTGTCGTGGATACGGCAGCCTCTCGTGCATTATGCGATCAAAAGTATCCGGACAGCCCCAACAATATACACGTTTTTCATATTGGGTGCATTGTGCTGCCACCTACTGCCAAGTACTCCATATGAACCACCTCGGCAGCCATTAGACATCGTACGAGAGTAGAATGGACCGGTCCGCGGAACTCAAGTGTTGTACGTCTGTACGCGAAATTTCCACACTGCTGAACATCTCTAGTTCCGCTGTTTCCGATGTGAGAGTGAAGTGGAAACGTGAAGTGACACGTACAGCACGAAAGCGCAACAGGCCGACCTCACCTGTTGACTGACAGAGACCGCCGACAGTTGAAGAGGATCGTAATGTGTAATAGGCAGACATCTATCCAGACCATGACACAGGAATTCCAAACTGCATCAGGATCCACTGCAAGTACTACGACAGTTAGGCGGGAGGTGAGAAAACTTGAGATTTCATGGCCGAGCCGTAAGGCACGCAGCACGCCGGTAAATGCCAAACGACGCCTCGCTTAGTGTAAGGAGCGTAAACATTGGACGACTGAACAGTGGAAAAACGTTCTGTGGAGTGACGAATCACGGTACACAATGTGGCGATCCGATGGCAGGGTTTGGGTATGGCGAATGTCCGGTGAACGTCATCTGCCAACGTGTGTAGAGCCAACAGTAAAATTCGGAGGCGGTGGTGTTATGGTGTGGTCGTGTTTTTCATGGAATGGGCTTGCACCCCTTGTTATTTGTGTCACTCTCTCTACGCAGGCCTACATTGATGTTTTAAGCACCTTCTTGCTTCCCACTGTAGAAGAGCAATTCAGGAATGGCGATTGCATCTTTCAACACGATCGATCACCTGTTCATAATGCACGTCGTGTGGCGGAGTGGTTACACGACAATAAAATCCCTGTAATGGACTGGCCTGCACAGAGTCCTGACCTGAATCCTATAGAACACCTTTGGGATGTTTTGAAACACCGACTTCGCACCAGGCCTCACCGACCGACCTCGATACCCCAACTCGGCGCAGCGCCCCGTGAAGAATGGGCCGTCATTCGCTACGAAACCTTTAGGCGCCTTATTGAACGTATGCCTTTGAGAGTGGAAGCTGTCATCAAGGCTAAGGGTGGGCCAACACCGTACTGAATTCCAGCATTACCGATGGAGGGCGCCACGAACCTGTAAGTCATTTTCATCCATGTGTCCGGATACTTTTGATCACATAGTGTATGTCCTCCGGAGACTAGCCGCTACCTGAATTTGAAGATAATGGCTGGCTAGCCTGTACCGATTTCCGCCACCTTGCCGTAATTTTGATCCTGAAAATTCGTCCGCCCCCACGCGAGCCCCTAGTCCGCTGGTTGAGGAAGCCGTCGTTGGTCTCAGATCGTCATGGGAAATTAGTTTGAGGTCGTATAATTAAAGATGAGTTACAGTGATATTTTAGATAATTAATTTATCAGCTGGAGTGGCGCAAGAAATGGAAGGCAATTCGTCCGCAGGTCGTGGTCGTGCGGTAACGTTCTCGCTTCCCGCGCCCGGGTTCGATTCCCGGCGGGGTCAGGGATTTTCTCTGCCTCGTGATGACTGGGTGTTGTGTGATGTCCTTAGGTTAGTTAGGTTTAAGTAGTTCTAAGTTCTAGGGGACTGATGACCATAGATGTTAAGTCCCATAGTGCTCAGAGCCATTTGAACCATTTTTTGGAAGGCAATTCAACAAACAACCCGAGTCTGACGTCAAAATTATTGACTTTATTTAATTTGTGCCACTGAGCCACTGACTTCTGGGCAGTCCCCGAAAAGTCTGCACCCCACATACCGTACTGTACGAATCAATATAGACTCTGAACTTGCTTTCATGTGCGCCGACAACGCAAGAAAGGGAATACCGCGTTTATCGAGAATTCTCAGTTTTTCCATATCAGTGTCGTAATTTGTGCTTTAACTGTTAGAATTTTACTGGTTCAAGCACTTCATAATATGCACGACACAGGAAAGGATCGCATTACCTGTATCCCGTTGTCCTTCAAAGTACTAAATATAAGAAAAAGTTTTATCGAAAGTGTTATTTTCATGAGATTCGTGTGCAGTATCCGAAAACATTGCTATTCTCAGTAACAAAAATTAATTATAATACGACACTCAAAATGAAGATACTGAAAATTAGGAACACTCGAAATCCCTTGCTGACTGCGGTAAGCGAACACAGAGTTAGTTCCGTTTACTGTTAGACCAAAATAAGCGAAACAACGACACCGGGAAACAACGTTTGTTGTCCCTCAACGGCTTCGTTACTACTTTTCGTTTTCCACTGTTGACAACATCAACAAAAATTCAAATGGTTCTGAGCACTATGGGACTTAACATCTATGGTCATCAGTCCCATAGAGCTTACAAGGGAACCTCCCCATCGCACCCCCCTCAGATTTAGTTATAAGTTGGCACAGTGGATAGGCCTTGAATAACTGAACACAGACCAATCGAGAAAACAGGAAGAAGTTGTGTGGAACTATGAAAAAGTAAGCAAAATATACAAACTGAGTAGTCCATGCGAAGATAGGCAACATCAAGGATAATCTCAGCTCAGGAGCGCCGTGGTCCCGTGGTTAGCGTGAGCAACTGCAGAATGAGAGGTCCTTGGTTCAAGTCTCCCCTCGAGCGAGAGGTTTGTCTTTATTTTCGCAAAGTTATGATCTGTCCATTCGTTCATTGACGTATCTGTTCACTGTAATAAGTTTAGTGTCTGTGTCTTGCGACCGCATCGCAAAACCGTGCGATTAGTAGACGAAAGGACGTGCCTCTCCAATGGGAACCGAAAACATTTGATCGCAAGTTCATAGGTCAACCTATTCCTCCACAGGAAAACACGTCTGATATATTCTATACGACACTGGTGACGGCATGTGCGTCACATGACAGGAATATGCTGTCGACCCACCTAACTTGTACACTTGGCGAATGGGTAAAAACATTCTTCTACGTTGCCCGATTTAGGTTTTCTTGTGGATGTGATAATTACTCCCAAAAAAGTGATGAAAACATAAGAGTTTGTCACATAAACTGCAACAAATGAATCCAACAGTTTCACACTCGCTCACTTTTCTCTGTGCTCTGTCAAAACATATGTTTTTAACGTTTTCAAATTTTTCCGTGTGTATACCGTCAATTCCTGCCTATGTCCAAGAAAATCTGAACATGTCCTGGAAGTTTGGAGACCGAAGTTGATTATTCGTGACTGCCTGAACTTTGATAATTGTCTGAAAATAAAAAATTCAGCTTTTCGCTCGAAGGGAGACTTGAACCTAGGATCTCTCGTTCCGCAGCTGCTCACGCTAACCACGGGACAACAGCACTACTGCGTTCAGTCTATCCTTGATGTTGCATATCTTGCACATGGACTACTCAGTTTGTATATTTTGCTTATTTTTTCATAGTTCCACACAACTTCTTCCTGTTTTCTCGATTGATCTGTGTTCAGTTTTTCAAGGCCTATCCACTGTGCCAACTTATAACTAAATCTGATGGGGGTGCGATGGGGAGGTTCCCTTGTTAGAACTACTTAAACCTAACTAACCTAAGGACATCACACAACACCCAGTCATCACGAGGCAGAGAAAATCCTTGACCCCACCGGGAATCGAAGACAACATCAACAGTGTAGCTGTCCGGTATGCGTGTGTTGCTACGACCGAACTGTCTGCAACATTTAAACATGAACATCCCCAAGAAATGGCTCTGAGCACTATGGGACTTAACTTCTGAGATCATCAGTCCCCTAGAACTTAGAACTACTTAAACCTAACTAACCTAAGGACATAACACACATCCATGCCCGAGGCAGGATTCGAACCTGCGACCGTAGCAGTCGCGCGGTTCCGGACTGCGCGCCTAGAACCGCTAGACCACCGCGGCCGAAGATCCTCCTATTGCAACTTCACGAAATGTTGTTACTTTCGTTTGTCCTTTGTGTCGTAGCACCTGATCGTTACGGGTGGTAGCAATGTCAGAGACAAAGGAAAATTTTTCACATGTGTGTGTGTCTGTGGTGTGTGTGTGTGTGTGTGTGTGTGTGTGTGTGTGTGTGTAGTCGTAATTATTGAAAATTAAGAAATTAAAAATTAGGAACTTACTTCAAACTTTTCTGGTAATGGCAGCAAATAACCACAGAGTTCCTCTTATAGATAAGTAGGCGAAATACCGACTGCAATATACAACGTTATGTACAGGCTGCTTCGTTACTAAAGTATGTTGATTTTCACTGCTGACATCGTCGGACTAGCAGATTGTTGCACTGTAGCTGCCCGGTATGCATGTTTTATTGAAAATGAACCATGTAAACATGGTAGAAACACATGTAGATTGCGATTTCATGAAACGGTATTACTTCCGTGTGTCATTTCTACCATAGCACTTGGTTGCTGCTCAGGGCAGATGTTCAATTTTCGATGTTCAGGTATTGGAGATTTTACTGCCTGATGCAGAACGAAACGTCAATGTTCTGAATGTGAAAGCTTCTACACCTTCGACCAGCCTTAACGGCTACATACACACATATTTTTCTTTGTGCACATCTATGGAACAGTACTTTTCGAATGATATAAGGATCATTGGCCTCCTTGTAGCCGGCCGCGGTGGTCTCGCGGTTCTAGGCGCGCAGTCCGGAACCGCGCGACTGCTACGGTCGCAGGTTCGAATCCTGCCTCGGGCATGGATGTGTGTGATGTCCTTAGGTTAGTTAGGTTCAAGTAGTTCTAAGTTCTAGGGGACTTATGACCACAGCAGTTGAGTCCCATAGTGCTCAGAGCCATTTGAATGATTTTTAGCCTCCTTGTACAGTTCATATTAAGAAATCGGTACTTCAATTTTCGTGTTCACGTATTAATACTATGATACATGTTTATATTCTTTAATCAAGTTGATTAATATACTGATGAATTAATTTCAAGTCATTCGTCATTCAACCTCTATATTTCACTTGCCTATTCAGAAGTTTGAAAAGTAGAAATTGTCGGTACATGCATTGCAGTTCGCGCGATCCAGTTATTAATTTATGATCAGCTGGCGCTCGGCATACTTGCATTGCACTCAGCAGAGTTTATTCATGACATATCAAAAGCAGCGCGATTTCGTTCAGATCCTCTTGTCGCAAATAATTGGATTGCACAATAGAGATACGTTTTCGTTGTTACTCATGTAAATCATGTGATTATTAGAGCCACGTTCAGGCAATGTTTAGTGCATTTAGGGAATAGTGAGGTTAGGTTACGTTCAGTGGAATTATGTACTATTTTACATTCCGATATTGTACAATTAAAAGTATTGTGTAAATGTTTTGTATTAGAAATTCGAAGACAAGGATTACGTAAAAAGTTTATAGTGTTAATGAGCAACCGTATCTAGCGTTCAGAATCGCAGGCTTCATAGGAATTGCACACGACATTCGAGAAACATTTACGACTATATGGACCCTGAACACGGAAGTTTCGCATAGCTCCAACGAGTAGAAACTTCCACCAAGTAGACAGTCACGCAGATAGGAAAGTTAACGCACAGAAACCCCTTCACCAGCAAACTACCGACCTTTCTATGCCTGAGGATGTGTCGCATCAACCTACCGCTTCTTATTTTGCGGCATTACTTTCTCTTCTCCCCTGCTAAGATGCGCCACCGAAGCTTCACCATCCTTCTGTAGCATCAAATTTTAAAGGTTTCTATTTTCATCTTGTCTGAACTGCTTATTGTGCAGGTTGCACTTCTTTACGAGGCCGTTCACAGAAATACCTTCACAACCGATTCACCAACAATTTTAAATTCATATTTGGTATTCGCCTGTTTAAGAAGTGCATCTGTTTCTGTTGCCAGTTTCCCGTTTATATCCTTTTTAATTCGGCCTTCGCGACTTACCTAACTGCCCCAATGACAAAACTCATTTAATACTCTAAGTGTTTGATTCCTAACCTAACACCCTAACACTCTGAGCATCGCCCAGTTAAATTCGACTACCTTCCAGTACCCTTTCTTTACCGATGTTGACCTTTTCAAGATACTATTAGTTTTCTTCAGTCCCCCTTCCGTGTCCTTTGCTGCCTCTGACAGAATTGCAATTTCATCAACAGACCTGAGAAACTTTGAAACATATTCCTTTACAAGCCGAAGAACCACTTGCAAAGTTCCACTTGGTAATCCTTTACTGCTTGCTCTATGTACAGGTTTAATAGAACCTGCGACAGGGCCTGCCCCCCACCCACCTTCGGTACTGCTTCCGTTTCGTGCCCCACTACTCTTAGAACTACCGTCTGGTTTCTCTACAAGTTATCAGATAATTTTTCTCTCCCTGTATTTTAAATCTGCTGTCTTCGGTGTTTCAAAAGACATAATTGCAGTCGACTTGCAAGGTTCGCAGGAGAGCTTCTGTAAAGTTTGGAAGGTAGGAGACGAGATACTGGCAGAAGTAAAGCTGTGAGTACCGGGCGTGAGTCGTGCTTCGCTAGCTCAGATGGTAGAGCACTTGCCCGTGAAAGGCAAATGTCCCGAGTTCGAGTCTCTGTCGGGCACACAGTTTTAATCTCCCAGGAAGTTTCATATCAGCGCACACTCCGCTGCAGAGCGAAAATCTCATTACGATGAATCACATTGTAGAATTGTCTCACACGTTCCTACGTTCCACCGGATCAGTTGACCATCTGCAAAGCCGCTTCTACAATTTTTTCTCCTTTTTTTCTGTAAATAAGTCGAATTACACTGATGGTTCGATAACAGTCACACCCGTCGGCAGCTGCCTTCTTTGGCAAAGTGTTGCGAAACTTACGCCCTGATTCGGCATAGCTGTGGAAGGTGTGCTGTCAGTCTCTGTTTTGTTCTGATCCAGGTACAGTCATGAGCACGTCCAAATATGATGGCTCCCTTGTGTCATTCTGTCACGTCTCAATACCGACACACGTCGAGTCGACTCTCTCTCTCTCTCTCTCTCTCTCTCTCTCTCTCTCTCTCACACACACACACACACACACACACACACACACCACTTCATTGCAGTGACCGCCTAGAGCGCTCCAGCGTTGTTTTCTCCAGTGAGCCTACAAAGCTTTAGATCAACTGGAACAATGTTTCGCTCTTACATTCAAAGGATGCTAGTACACAGCGTAGACAGCCGTCACTGTAGTAAAAATAAATAAAACAGCGTAATCTGAGAGGAAAAATATTTAAAACTAACAAACAGAAGAAACGAACACTTTAAAAGTCTTACAAAAGAAAATTAATTTTGTCTGTGAATGTAAATTTCCGCTTTTTTTTTTAATAAATTTCCTCAAATGAACCAAAGTCGCATTAATAGATACGGAATATCACACGTTTACTGAAAAAAGATCCCGCAGCCAACGCTATCTCTAGCCGAGAAATGATAATCGGATCGTTTCGTGTTACTAACGCAAGTGGAATTTCAATCGAAGCTGGCAATAAACACTCCAAACGTTCGATATGCCGATAAGCGTCGTCCACTTATCTTGAAAGTGACAACGCCTGTACAGTCAGTACGTAACTTTATCTCGATGCGTATTTGGACAAAAAGCCAAAGAGAATTAGTACGAGTTAAGGAAGTCTGCAGCACCACCAACTCGACCTCATACTATAAGGGCAAAAAATGGAGATTAGCAAAATATCAGCCCGAGCAATCGATCCCACGCGAAAATTTGGACCATTGTCCTGATAGCACACAGTTACGACCTTCTGTATACAGGGTGTTACAAAAAGGTACGGCCAAACTTTCAGGAAACATTCCTCACACACAAAGATGTTATGTGGACATGTGTCCGGAAACGCTTAATTTCCATGTTAGAGCTCGTTTTAGTTCTTCCACCTACGCTCAATGGAGCACGTTATCATGATTTCATACGGGATACTCTACCTGTGCTGCTAGAACATGTGCCTTTACAAGTACAACATGTAGTTCATGCACGATGGAGCTCCTGCACATTTCCGTCGAAGTGTTCGTACGCTTCTCGACAACAGATTCGGTGACCGACGGATTGGTAGAGGCCGACCAATTCCGTGGCCTCCACGCTCTCCTGACCTCAACCCTCTTGACTTTCATTTATGGGGGCATTTGAAAGCTCTCGTCTACGCAACCCCGGTACCAAATGTAGAGACTCTTCGTGCTCGTATTGTGGACGGCTGTGATACAATACGCCATTCTCCAGGGCTGCATCAGCGCATCAGGGATTCCATGCGACGGAGGCTGGATGCATGTATCCTCGCTAACGGAGGACATTTTGAACATTTACTGTAACAAAGTGTTTGAAGTGACGCTGGTACGTTCTGTTGCTGTGTGTTTCCATTCCATGATTAATTGCCGGGAACTATAATGTTACAACCAGCCTGCATCACAACAGGGCGTATAACGGTATTTTATTCGTAATGTAGACTGGTATGATCGTAAAACATATAAACATATGACGTAATGCTTACTTTCGAGAATGTGAGACAGCCTCCCTCACGACTGTGTAACACGTGCTTATTCCATCTTCAATCATAGACAGCACCCTCTCGAAAGCGGCCTTGTCCATCCTCATGAAGTTCCGATATTCTTGTGCATCTTCGGGCCTCGGTTCTTTCATAAACACTGAATATAATCCTCTGCCTTCGTCCCTTCTTTTCAGCCAGGGTTGAACTCAACAACTTCTGGATTTTTGTTTTCGTCGTCGTTATGCCCCAATCAGAAGATTTCCTGTCACTGTCAAAGAAGTGGGTCCTCCACGTGCAAAATGCTGTGTAAGTTAAAATTTATATATATATATATATATATATATATATATATATATATATATATATATATATATATATATATATATATACCTGTGTAACCAAGTGTTGAAATATGAAACTGTTGAGTCTGTAATTCGGTACAATAGTAACCTACGTAAGAGAATAAAATTGATGATGGCAAAACAATTTCACATTAAATGGGAAATTTCATATTAAATTCGGTAAGCGCTAGAGTAGATAACCAGGGACAGCTTCAGGTATGTAAGTGACCCCTTCAGAAAGAGGTGAATTCATTATTTGATTCACACAGGGTAAATCCAAATCAAGTGGTCCAATAAAAATTAAGTTGGTTGCTTGACCATTTTTAAATAGTTTAATTTTTTACATGTTATTACCCTATAACTGAGAAGTTCGAAACGGTTTTTAAAAATATTTTACTTTTCACGTTTACTGAATGGCGGCCATTTTCGGTTGTAAGGTCGTGACAATGTTTCAATTTAGAGACGTTAGCAAAAATATGAATATCTCTGCACTGTGTTAAGTTACAACATTGCAATTGACACAATTGCTTTTAGAAAAGTGTCCTCTACAACGTTGTCTGTTACACAAAATACCCTAAATTAAAAAATAACAGATCGAAGTGACCTCCAAAGTTTGGTATCCAAATTTTCAAAAATCCAGTTTTTAGGCCCAAAAATAACAAACAAGGAGTGATTTATGAGAGTGTATTTTTCCTATAATTAAATATCATGCACTACTAGCCTCATATTGAGCAAGAACACTTACAAATGTTTCCTTAATTTTTTACGACTTTTTGAAACGTGAAAATTTTCATTTTTTGTAAAGTTTGGGGTTAGTTATGTCAGGTGTGACTGAATATAAAAATATGATTTTTTCACAGTTTGTACACCTATATGATAGCAACGTACTGTAAAAATTTCAACTTTGATATCTGACTGTGAACAAAGATATGAATTTTTTTAATGGGAAGATAATTCACATCACTCTACAACTGATCTTATGGCTATTGCCTATCCATGTGTGATATTGGCGGTATATAATCCATTATTATCGAAGTAAGGTACTGAATTATATACAAAAAGTGGAAACTCACTGAAATTACCCTTTTATATTATTTTGACATATTTAAACTAAATATTTTCAATTAACATATTTCGAGATGCGACTGCTCCTAGACCTGGTGGTGAATGTTAAGAACACTTATTTCTTCAGACAGCTTCTGTGATATAGAATAAGACCTCCCAGTTGCTGTGGTGAGTTCAAGCACTGAAAGTTTCCTTAAAACATTTTTCATTGGTATCAAAACTTTGTCACTAGTAGATTTCTTAAATTATGTTCTTGGGCCAGCTGGGTGGTAAAAATACACAAAAACATCTTTGTTTTCACAAACGTATTCTTTCAACCTCTGCAAGCTACCACTGTCCATCATACACACATTCCACTATGTCATTCAACGTTAAAGACAGAGAAGTAATTTTACTGACACAATGATCATCATAAATTTCGGTTTCTGATGTTACATAGCATCGAACAAAATTTTCTGCAATGCCAAGGAATTTGTGGAAATGCCTTGTTCCTTTTATTGCTATACACATTTCAAATCTGGTTTGAAGTGTTCCATATGCAGAGCCACTTCTTCTTTCTTGACCAGAAAATAGGTAATGCCTTTAATATTATCCTTGCAAAAGACATACATGTCCTGTACTGTGAGAATTTATTCTGTTCTTGGTCTTTGTAGGCTGGCTTTACTTACTTCACGTTTTGTTGAACCTCCTACTCCATCACATGCCTTTTTACCAAGGCAAGATGCAAGAAAGTGCCATTCAGCCTCCAACACAAAGTCTACTTTGTGGTTCCACATATTTGAAAAATTCTTTTTATTCTTATACACACTACCACTTCCATCTGAAAAGTATATCAGCTTCTCAACCTTGGGAAAATTTTCTTTTATGTAATTTATTACATGCTTTTGAAACACATGTACAGCAAAAGTGTTGTGCTCCAAGTAGTCGCTTAGAATGCAAACTGAAGAAGTGCAAACTTCATCCTTCTTATTATAAAAGTAGAGAATAGATGGATGGACTGTTGCCTGCTCATTGACCCAGTTCTACCCTTGTATTACATCCTCAATCACAATGTAGAATTTTCTGCAAAATCAGCTAGCACTATGCATTCAGTTTCATGAAGTTGTGCTTTTTGTCCTTCAAAAACTTGCTTTGGATTTTAGAAACATAGTGGTGACTGTTGAGTTAAAGATTCCAAGTAGTCTTCCTGATATTTAACCACTGTTATCATTTATGCCCTGTCAGTTGTGAGCCACTGTTTGAAGGTAACACTGTCTAGCATTTCCTCGTCATATTCGCGAAACAATTCAATAACGGTTTCCTTACCAGGGCATTTATTACACAAACTCATCATGCAGTCATAACTGTTAGTGTCACAGACCATTAAATTTGGTAACTCTTTGTAATTAGGTCACTGAGTTTTTCACCCGAAATCATCAGTTTGACATTTTGATTATATAAACAAACACATACGGCGTGTGTCCCTGAGGATCCAGCCAAAATACAGCACTTAGAGCGGAGATCACAGAATTTTGTCCTTTCAATTTTGCATTCAGGATGAGAATTTTTGAAAGCTACGTAAAGTTCATTTAAATATGACAGCACTAGTCGTTTCTGCTTTGTTACTTACACTCCATTTATAACAACTCTTTTGCTATCTTTGCAACCTGGGCACATTCTGCTGTTTTCATCTTCAAAAAACTGCTGGATCTTTTTAATTGTTTCTTCACTTATACCTACTCATTTCTTCTTTCCTAAAACTGGGAGCATGCCTTGCTCTATTTTCGAATTAGTTTAACCAAACAATGAGAAACGTTGAATTCGTGAACTATTTTTTCTCCTGACCATGAGTCAGGGAGCAAATTTAAAATTTCAACTTTTTCCTCTTTAGAGATCACTGAACATTTAATTTTTAATTTCTCTATTAAGCTCGAATATTCAGTGTCAGATGATGCTGGAGGTAGGTTTTGTTCTTCTTTAGAAATAATGTTGGTATCTGTATTATTAAAGCATGATTCCAAATCTTTTCTAATTTTGTCTGAAATGTTTTTGTACCTTATTTTCAGTAGCTGCTTTTCATTTTCTACTACTTAATTTTATTATTTTCGAAGCAGGAGATACGTCTAACTTAGAAGAAGCAAAATCCAATATGCTAACAGCTCCTTCATTAGGAATATAAATGTCGTTAGCAAGGTTGTATGACTCTGGTTCTGGATTCACAACAAACATTTTTGAGTAACAGGGAATTTCCAGGTATCACATTACATTTCACTTGGGAAGCTGTTTCACTCTCACATAACAGGGACAGATGTTCAAGTTTTATTTCCCTCAAACCTTTAGAAATAGGCTTTTTATGAACTTTAAGTGGATCACAGCACTTTCTTACAAAAATTTGGTTGTACTTCAGAATATATTTCTTCTCTTGATACTCGGACACTGATGTTACAGGAGAACTTACGCGAAATTTAAACAAAATTATACTTCATCAAAGGCATTGACATTTTTCAAATTTTTTGAAACTGAACCAAAAACTGCTTTGTGACACACTTCACTTGCTATCTGTCCAACAGAGCACTGTTCATTCATGTTATTGCATTCCAGTTAATCTCTCAAAATTAATTACGAATTACACACAGAACAAAGCACGTAACACAGTCTACACTTTCGATGAAGTATGTACATCCACTCTAACAGAGGTTTCAGAACAGGCTGACTACAACAATGCCATACCCAGCAATAATGTACTTCTTTATTGACAATTAATCTAAATGTAAATGTGCATTTTTATTACCATAGAAGAAAAGCGAAAGCTCCTATTGTTTAATATTGCATTATTAAAAATATATAAACTAAATGAATATTGGGTGATAGTGTTAACTTAATAAATGTTACAATTAAATTGTATTACAATGAAACAGTTAACCATTTAAATAAGCAACAACCATAAGATCAGTGATAAAATCTTCTCAGGTTGACAGTTGAGTCAATGTTTTGTTTTCCAGCAACGTTTCAGGAAGTTTCTTACTTGTCATCTTCAGGCGACGTGTCGGGTTCATGTCTCGTCCGGATCTTTACAGCCGCTGGACCACAGGCTTCTCTCCATCCTCGGCGCCGGTCGGGCCAATCAGGAGGGAGCGGTACCGGCGCGGCGATGTGCATGGTGAGAAGGGAGGGGGGGGGGGGGGGGGAAGCCGCGGGCGCCGGGTCCTGGCGTCTCGTCTCGGTGCGGCCTCTTTCCTGTTTATTCCATCCGCCGCCACCGACTTGCCTCAATTGGTGCGCTCTTGTCTCATTCGTGATGATGTTGTGTTCCACGCGCTGCTGAGTTGGAAGCCACTATCCCGATTGACCAGGTTATCACTGACCCTGTAGGGAAGCAGCCTACTCACGCCCTATAAAATTCACACCAGTCTTTCCATTGTGTGCCAGCCAGTCCGCTGTAACTAGCTCTGACGTCATAAATAATGCGCAATGCTTTAAAATGAAGTAAATAACCTGAAACGTTTCTAGCATGTCAGGAGTAAGTTCAATAACTTTAACCATTTTCGAAATTTGGACGTTTTCCTGTGAAAATCATTGGCGCAACAGAAAAGAGTTAGAAACTTAAAAATTTATATTTAGATTCCTTTTGCATAATAATTTAGCAGAAGCAGTATTCTGGAGCTCACAAATTAAAATTTTAGTTGAAATTCATGATTTTCTGGTTTTTGTCTTAGAAATTAAGGAAGGAAGGCAGATTAAGTAGGCGAATAAATAAAGCTAGGATGTTTAAATTTAAGTAGAAAGGAGATCCGCTATAATCACAAAAATGTGAGAAGTTTCAACAGAATGACTATAAAACTATAGCTTTAGCGTATCTCCAAAGAGTGAGTTCAGAGCTCGTCTACTGCGTGTAGTGTAATTAAATTAATTCTCTCGCCAAAAATATTTGACTTAGCCACGTCAGACTTTTATTATGATTACTTACTTGTGTGCTGATTGCACAATTAAATTGAAAGCTTCATCGGCCATCAGCAAAGGAAGCAATGATTTATTCAATATCTTAAAGTGGTGCCCAGCGGCTAGTCGGGAGAGCAGACTTGATCAGGCGTTCCTTTAGCCGCCCGCACCGCGGCTTTATATACAAGAACGCTGCGCGAAAAAAAAAGGCCCCAGTTGTCTCCAGACGCTGATTAGCGCACCACCTGTGCCGGGAGTCGCGTCGCGTCGGTGTCGTTGATATAAACAGCCTCGGATGCAGTAAAAAGTTTACTCGGGATTCGCATAACCATGAAATCGTTTTCGAGTCAAGTGTTAATTCTGGGATGACTTTATTGATCTATCTTCATTTTGCGTATGTCGTATTTTCACGTGCCGCCGCAGGACAGACATTCCACCATTATTAGCGTAGCGTTTGATGAACATTACCATCAAATTATGGCGAGCATTCACTTAAACATTTAATTTGAACATGTATAGTAGCATCAGCGCATTAGACTCTGAACTGCTCTGGTAGTTGGATTGTGTGGATTCTTTTTGGTCTGTGACTTTCAGAATATAGTGAACATTTTAGAGAGAATGGTTTTTGATTATGAATCCCAGACAATCTCCTAATTCATCAGAGCTATAAGCTGTAGCTATAAGTGTATTTCTCAGATGAAGTGGGCACTAGGAATTCTAATTACAGGCTTCACATTTTGCTAATCACTTTCTGGTTGCCAATATTGTAGTCAGTGTTGAGAACGGGAAACAGCATAAATACAAAACATGTATTCTATTATTCCACCCGCCGCCCCACAACCCATATCTCCACCGCCTCTTTAATAATAGAGTCCCAGAACCTTTCGCTCTACACAGTCTCTTGGTTTCTTGAAATTGAAACGTGTGTCCTTCACTGAGGCTGTGCTCCGCTACCGCGGATTTTTCTTTTTGTCCGAGGCCGACGCTTCTCAGATGTTCAGAGATGCGTTGTGTTATGCAGCGCTGTGTGTGTCCAATATATCGGAGGGTTGGGAGGTAAGGAAGTGACGTTGGGAGGGAGGGAGGTGAGGTTGGGAGACAGGGAGGGAGGATGGGAGGGTCGGAGGGTGGAATGAGTTCAGGAGGGAAGGAGGGAGAGAAAGGAGCATGCAAGAGTGAGACAATGGGAAGGAGCCAGGGAGTGTGGGAGGCAGACCCCACCAGCACTGAGGCGGGAAGGCCGCAACTCTGGATGTGTTGGGTGCCCTGCAAACCACTGTGAAGAGCTGCGGTCTTCACATGCCAACTGGCATTCTGGTAGCAGCTGGCGTGTGCTAACATTGTGATTGTAGACTTGAAGATCCGTCATTTCGTGTCATTGTTTAACACGTTACCTAGATACCTTTTAGAAACTGAATCGTGCTTTGAACACGTGTACTTGTGTGTTATTTGTTTGATTTATTGGTGTAGTTTCCAACAGTACTATATGGAGTGTGTCCCTAAGGACACACCGAAATCACAATCGAAATCAGTACAAACACAGTCCATTAAGAATAACCATAATTACAACAAAGCTTGTCTTATAGAACACAAAATCTTTCAAGATTTATGTCATATATCGTTTCCTTCCAACAACTTACATTAATGTAAACAATGTCCATGGACCCATGATTAATACAATATTACTGACAAATAAACCACACCTACTTCATCACTTACATAGAAACCCTTTTACCTATCTTAACATCACATCCACCTTCGGAGTACAACAGACAGTAATGTTTTAAGACTTCCATGGTCAACCTTTCGTAATTAAAAATACCGTATTCATGAAAGCACTCTTCATAAAATATGATTGACATAACTAGCTCCGATAGAAGTTCTGAGATCAACAAACAATAATATTTTAAGCTTTACTCGACCAATTCTTCATTAAATGAAATGCTGAGGGAATTAGATTAGGAAATGAGACACTTAAAGTAGTAAAGGAGTTTTGCTATTTGGGGAGCAAAATAACTGATCATGGTCGAAGTAGAGAAGATATAAAATGTAGACTGGCAATGGCAAGGAAAGCGTTTCTGAAGAAGAGAAATTTGTTAACATCGAGTATTGATTTAAGTGTCAGGAAGTCATTTCTGAAAGTATTTATATGGAGTGTAGCCATGTATGGAAGTGAAACATGGACGATAAATAGTTTGGACAGGAAGAGAATAGAAGCTTTCGAAATGTGGTGCTACAGAAGAATGCTGAAGATTAGATAGGTAGATCACGTAACTAATGAGGAGGTATTGAATAGAATTGGGGAGAAGAGGAGTTTGTGGCACAAGTTGACTAGAAGAAGGGACCGGTTGGTAGGACATGTTCTGAGGCATCAAGGGATCACAAATTTAGCTTTGGAGGGCAGCGTGGAGGGTAAAAATCGTAGAGGGAGACCAAGAGATGAATACACTAAGCAGATTCAGAAGGATGTAGGTTGCAGTATTTACTGGGAGATGAAGAAGCTTGCAGAGGATAGAGTAGCATGGAGAGCTGCATCAAACCAGTCTCAGGACTGAAGACAACAACAACAACATTCATAAAACCGATATTAATACAAATATGGCTGACATAACCAACCCACATCGAAGTTCCGTTTTCAGCAGACAATAATGTTTTAAGGTTTCCTTGGCTAACTTTTCCTAATTTAAACACAATATTCATAAAAGCGTGACTGACATAACTATCTCAGATGAAAGTCCTGAATTCAACAAACATCAAAATTTTTAAGGTTTACTTAACCAACTTTTCATTAATTAATACAATGTTCATAAAATCCTGATTCGTAAAAGATGACTAACTTGACAACCAAAATTTTTAAAGTTTACTCGGCCAACTTTTCATTAATTAGAACAATACTAATTGCATGTACCAGGTTCGTATGATTTCATTACCAGACTATAATGAGAAGATATTTCCAAAAGACCTTAAGATGGGCTCCTTTCACTCTACATGAGAACTAGTGATGGACGTGAGCACACCCAAAGATTTTAACCAATACAAGACATCCACAGGACAGAAAATGAAATAAAAAGGTACTCAACTTTGCACTGCAATGGAGGTTCAGAAACAATAACTCTCCACCAAAAGGATGAAATTACAAGGCAGTAACAACGTAACCCAAGGCGTAGGGCGGCAGGGCCTTAAATATCACTCTGCCGCCATGGTAATCCGATCCCAGTTTGTTCGCGTCAACCACTGCCAATTATCTGCAACATAAGACACGTCAGAGGCAGACAATATTCTGAGGCATGAGATACACAATCCTATCTACACAACCAATTATCAATAACTTTCAATGATATACTACAAAATTAAATCCAACAGAATTAAGCTCCATGAATAAGTGGCCAGTCACTGCTCTTAAAATTTGATTAGCCAATCCCTTAAAACCCTCCCTACAACCCTCACTACCATCATTGCATAAAAATTAGAATAGCAGACACAGACTTGCGCACTACTTAGTTACACTTCTAGCTATGTGTTCAGACACGCTTTGTGTCTATTTGGTGGGCGTAGCCACACTTCCCTAACCGCCATCAAGGTATCAAGTGACGACACCAAATTCAGTGATAAGCAACTGGAACAATTCCAAGCGGTTTTTAGTACACTGGAATATTTAGTTAACGTGAACTGCACCCACCGAAGCAGCTCGACAACTTGTCCTTCCATGCTCGAGGAAATCCCAGTCACCATGGGCAGAGGATTTGCATTGTAACGGTCGGACATGCAGTAGCGGCTACCCACGCTCCTTTGTCGTGCCGACACGGCGTCTCGCCGTGGTGCATACAGACACAGTCCGAACGTCACTCTAGCCACCACCCCGGATCGTCCGACAGCACTCCCACGCAGAGCGCGCGCACTCTAGTTAAAATCCCCTGCCGCCAAAGGTGTGAAGAAGACAAATAAGCTTCGAAGTCAACTCAACGATCAAAAGACAGTCGATGCAAACTGGCGCCAGCAATGCACCAGCTCACTATGTAGACAGCAGCATATAATTGTGTAGAGGATTAGAGTAAGGTGGACTTACTCTCTGTTCTCGAGGTTATAATTGCTAAAAATGACTCTTCCACTATTCCTGTTGTTCTGTGTTAGTTTTTTATTTGATAATGACACATACTCCACCTAGAAGCAATCGGATCCTAGCATAGCTCCTGATTATTTTGGCAGCTCCTTACAGCGTTATTACATTTCGTTTTGTCCCTTGCCCCAGATAGCTTTGTATCTGCACTGAATTAGAAAATAACTGAACAACAGTCGAAGTGTCGGCAGTATAAACTATGTGTCATTTTGGTAAACAAATGGAAGAACCACTTGTATGAATATCAAGAGCTCAGATGGAAACCCAGTTCTAAGCAAAGAAGGGAATGCAGAAAGGTGGAAGGAGTATATAGAGAGACTATACAAGGGCGATGTACTTGAGGACAATATTATGGAAATGGAAGAGGATGTAGATGAAGATGAAATGGGAGATAAGATACTGCATGAAGAGTTTGACAGAGCGCTGAAAGCTCTGAGTCGAAACAAGGCCCCAGGAGTAGACAACATTCCATTAGAACTACTGATGGCCTCGGGAGAGCAAGTCATGACAAAACTCTACCATCTGGTGAGCACGATGTATGAGACAGGCGAAATACCCACAGACTTCAAGAAGAATATAATAATTCCAATCCCAAAGAAAGCAGGTGTTGACATATGTGAAAATTACCGAACTATCAGTTTAATAAGTCACAGCTGCAAAATACTAACGCGAATTCTTTACAGACGAATGGAAAAATTGGTAGAAGCTGATCTCGGGGAAGATCAGTTTGGATTCCGTAGAAATATTGAAACACGTGAGGCAATACTGACCCTACGACTTATCTTAGAAGAAAGATTAAGGAAAGACAACCTACGTTTCTAGCATTTGTAGACTTAGAGAAAGCGTATGACAATGTTGACTGGAACACTCTCTTTCCAATTCTAAGGGTGGCAGGGGTAAAATACAGGGAGCGAAAGGCTATTTACAATTTGTAGAGAAACCAGATGGCAGTTATAAGAACCGAGGGACATGAAAGGGAAGCAGTGGTTGGGAAGGGAGTGAGACAGGGTTGTAGCCTCTCCCCGATGTTATTCAATCTTTATATTGAGCAAGCAGTGAAGGAAACAAAAGAAAAATTCGGAGTAGGTATTAAAATCCATGCAGAAGTAATAAAAACTTTGAGGTTCGCCGATGACATTGTAATTCTGTCAGAGACAGCAAAGGAGTTGGAAGAGCAGTTGAATGGAATGGATAGTGTCTTGAAAGGAGGATATAAGATGAACATCAACAAAAGCAAAACGAGGATAATGGAATGTAGTCGAATTAAGTCGGGTGATGCTGAAGGAATTAGATTAGGAAATGAGACACTTAAAGTAGTAAAGAAGTTTTGCTATTCGGGGAGCAAAATAACTGATGATGGTCGAAGTAGAGGGGATATAAAATGTAGACTGGCAATGGCGAGGAAAGCGTTTCTTGAAGAAGAGAAATTTGTTAACATCGAGTATAGATTTAAGTGTCAGGAAGTCGTTTCTGAAAGTGTAGCCATGTATGGAAGTGAAACATGGACGATAAATAGTTTGGACAAGAAGAGAATAGAAGCTTTCGAAATGTGGTGCTACAGAAGAATGCTGAAGATTAGATGGGTAGATCACATAACTAATGAGGAGGTATTGAATAGAATTGGGGAGAAGAGGAGTGTGGCCATGTATGGAAGTGAAACATGGACGATAAATAGTTTGGACAAGAAGAGAATAGAAGCTTTCGAAATGTGGTGCTACAGAAGAATGCTGAAGATTAAATGGGTAGATCACGTAACTAATGAGGAGGTATTGAATAGAATTGGGGAGAAGAGGAGTTTGTGGCACAACTTGACAAAAAGAAGGGACCGGTTAGTAGGACATATTCTGAGGCATCAAGGGATCACCAATTTAGTATTGGAGGGCAGCGTGGAGGGTAAAAATCGTAGAGGGAGACCAAGAGATGAATACACTAAGCACGTTCAGAAGGATGTAGGTTGCAGTAGGTACTGGGAGATGAAGCAGCTTGCACAGGATAGAGTAGCATGGAGAGCTGCATCAAACCAGTCTCAGGACTGAAGACCACAACAACAACAACTACTATAGGGAACAAAAGAGCCACATTTTCTTGCACGCTCTCAATATTCTTCAAAGTAGTGAAATCGAAATACAAACTACTGAGACACAGTAACAGAGAAGAACTTAAATATCTGGGCGAAATGTTATTAGCTCATCCACAGAAAAGTCCATCAGAATGATGTTTCACTAGGCCATGGTTTCATTGCATGAATTTCTTAATATACATTTTACTTCCAAGAGCTGTCAACAGCTCCTTGTCAGTGGAGACTAAATAATGCAGCTTCGGCCACTGGTTGAAAGCTATTTCGCATACCTCTGTGTGTGTGTGTGTGTGTGTGTGTGTGTGTGTGTGTGTGTGTGTGTGAGTGTGTGTGCGCGTGACAAGATGAAGACCACTCTAAGAGGTCGTCATTGACTTCAGTCGCTGAACCAAAAAACTGGTGAGACAATATTGAAGAAATTTAAAGAACAACATACTTGTGATGTAGGTACAGAAAAACGTTACCAAAGCTGACACTAAGCACGTCCTGATATTTATTAGGAGTCGAATAAACTCCTCTTTAGACGCAAATGTTTGTAAATCTTAAAACCTGACTTAGGGGTAGGAACATTTATAAATGTAGATGAAAAACGGCAGATGACCAGTAGAATTACAACTGGAAACCAGTTAAATAGATGATGCATGCTTTTATTATAGTCCATCCACAGCAA
Organism: Schistocerca nitens; assembly: GCF_023898315.1. Lineage (NCBI taxonomy): Eukaryota > Metazoa > Arthropoda > Insecta > Orthoptera > Acrididae > Schistocerca > Schistocerca nitens. The sequence continues at coordinate 15,753,078 of NC_064624.1, read as the reverse complement.
ATTCTTGCCTTACGTTAATCTATTCTTGCCTCCTAGTTCTAAATAAGAAATGCATAAGAAATAATTGCTAATCTTCAATAATGTACAGTGTGGCTCACGGTAAAACCATAACAGATGATTGTCCAGTACAATTTCTTCTCGCCGAGTGGAAATAAATTATAAATATTTGGACTTTTGTGACCGTGATTTTGTGCTATCACAGGAGGGATACTAGCCCTTCACTGATCGGTAGTAATTCGATTCTTCTATTCTGCTATCCGCGCAAACTCAGAAGGCTCGATATTTCGGCGCTGACAGCCAGGCGATAACTCGGATTTACTTGTGAAAGGAGACACAGCAGTGACACTACCATTTCAAAAACTTCTGTATTTTAGCGGTATTTCAGTTGCAGTAATTTATAGTCTAAAATGTATCGAACAGTAAGCTACACAGTATCAGACTTGTTCACTACGAGATTTATAAATCAAGTGCCAGCGATTGATGACAAGTAGAGCCATTTCACAACGACTATTACGAATTATGAAAAAAGGAGTGATTTAATTAGAAGCTGAGATGCTACACCAGTGTGGATAGTAAGAGTTTTTTTAGCAACATACTTTCTCCGAAATCGATTGCTAAACTTTTCGGAACTAAAATACATCGAGAAATGAAAACTAGGTGTCTTGTTTTTACAACAAAGAAGGTAAAGCATTTACGAAATAAATTAAGTTCGTAGAACGATATGGTGTAGTCACATACACCATCAAGTGGATTTAGAATGTGAAAATCGAACAAGTGCATTTGCACCCTATCATCTGTCTCATCCCAGTGCACAGTGCGAACTCGTTGCGTGCTGGCTGCACAGCACTGGGTCTTTGTCTTTCTCCAATTCCTAATTTACTTCAATATTTGTCCCACCAGTTCTTTGGTTTATCGACTGGTATTGAATAACGACCTCTCAAAATCGTCATCTTGCAAAACAGAGGAGTAGGCGAAATAATGCTAAACAATGAGCTGGTTCAGCTCCCACTGACAAGGAGCTGTGGATAGCTCATGGAGTCAGAATAACTCATGAAATCCGTTTAATGAAACCAAGGCCTAATGGAGCCACATTTCGGAGGACTTTTCTGTGCATCAACTGACAGCATTTTGTACAGATTTTTATGTTCTTCTTTACAACTCTCCCTAAGGTAATTCTATTTCTATTTCGCCATGTTAGTTTCAAGAACGATGCTGTTGTTGTGGTCTTCAGTCCTGAGACCGGTTTGATGCAGCTTTCCATGCTACTCTATCGTGTGCAAGCTTCTTCATCTCCCAGTACCTACTGCAACCTACATCCTTCTGTATCTGTTTGGTGTATTCATCTCTTGCTCTCCCTCTACGATTTTTACCCTCCACGCTGCCCTCCAATGCTAAATTTGTGATCCCTTGATGCCTCAGAACATGTCCTACCAACCGATCCCTTCTTCTGGTCAAGTTGTGCCACAAACTTCTCTTCTCCCCAATCCTATTAAAAACCTCCTCATTAGTTATGTGATCTACCCATCTAATCTTCAGCATTCTTCTGTAGCACCACATTTCGAAAGCTTCTATTCTCTTCCTGTCCAAACTATTTATCGTCCATGTTTCACTTCCATACATGGCTACACTCCATACAAATACTTTCAGAAACGACTTCATGACACTTAAATCTATACTCGATGTTAACAAATTTCTCTTCTTAAGAAATGCTTTCCTTGCCATTGCCAGTCTACATTTTATATCCTCTCTACTTCGACCATCATCAGTTATTTTGCTTCCCAAATAGCAAAACTCCTTTACTACTTTAAGTGTCTCATTTCCTAATCTAATTCTCTCAGTATCACCCGACTTAATTCGACTACATTCCATTATCCTCGTTTTGCTTTTGTTAATGTTCATCTTATAGCCTCTTTTCAAGACACTGTCCATTCCGTTCAGCTGCTCTTCCAAGTCCTTTGCTGCCTCTGACAGAATTACAATGTCATCGGCGAACTTCAAAGTTTTTATTTCTTCTCCATGGATTTTAGTAGCTACTCCGAATTTTTCTTTTGATTCCTTCACTACTTGCTCAATATAGAGATTGAATAACATCGGGGAGAGGCTACAAGCCTGTCTTACTCCCTTCCCAACCAATGCTTCCCTTTCGTGGCTCTCGACTCTTATAACTACCATCTGGTTTTTGTACAAATTGTATCTAAGTAATTCACTCGTTTAGATAACTAATCAACTGATGATAGTTGGAAACATTAAAATTAAGATATATAATCTATTTATCTTTATCCATTTATATTTGTTAATACATTCAATAAACCCTGGTGAAATATTGAATCTGAAACAAAAATAAAATTTATAAACTTAGTTCATTTGATTTTCTTCCTACTTTCTCGGCCACAATAGACAAAACCCATCAAAAATGGTGCAATCTTTATGTAAGAAAACTTGCACAAGTTGCACACCTTTTTTTTTTGCTATTTTCAGGTATAATTCTCCGCACTGTTTCACACAGAACTAGGGATATATTTTTTTTTTTTTCCTTCATCCAGGTCGTAGGGATCAGAAACGTTGTATATGGAAAGTCATTTGAAAGAAGCTACTCACAAAACAGAAATGTTTTCACTTACTGAAAATTGTCGTTTGCTTTATGTGGGAAGTATCGGTAACGAAAAAATGTGCCACATGTGTATCTGATTTTACTGGGGCATGTATCCCGATCTGTAGGAAGAGATGCTGCCTCTTATAAATTGATGACCTTGATAACGAAGATTGCCGTACTAGAGTCAAAACACACCCAATAGAACTTACTGTTAGTACATTTACTCAAACATTTGGAAATATTTGACTGTTTATGATAGACTGAGAACTGCTCGTGATGCTGAAAAAGATTTTTAAGTGATAGTTATAGACCTACCTCAGTTATTCCACCAGAGCTTACGTAAAACGTCCTCTACCGAAACGCAAACACTTTTCCTATAGCCTGGCATCCACTGAGCAACTGCAGTGGCGATACGAGTACACTCTGCCGGTGTTTGCCAAAATTACGAGGGGGTGCGCGGTGTACACCGCAAGCGGTGCGTCTCCCGGATTTACCCTATGTTCTGAGGATGATTTAGTGGTTCACGTGATTTCGCCGAAACATACGGAGCAACTGCGCCGAAATCCAGTCACCTTACGCGAGTACGTCTTAAAGTATTAACTGATTGTACTTCAGTTTTGGTTCCTCGAAGGTTTAATTGTGGTTGATGACATGGAGTCACAAAATTCTTGGATGGAATGGGTTTAACAATTCTACACAATGTCACTACTGAATCGGTGCCTTAGTGAGTCTTAAGTACTGGATCCAGCCATTGACCTGAAAAAGGTCCATAGTGTTCTCATGTGTACCTTTATTGCGCACACCAGCACACTGGTAAAGGCGCCACACAAAGCTGATTGGGTGAAGCTGTTCAAAGTAGTAATTCATCAGTCGGCACCTGGCACTGAGGCATACGGAGACGAACTAGTCATGTTTACATAGCGTACTCTGCCAGATGAGATTTGTGATTTTTCTGTGGTTTTTAATTAGTAGTACCCTAGGTGAATCGTTCATACGCAGAAACCACCAATACTTTTTTGTGGCGAGTGACAATCAACTTGGCTATCACGTTACGTCTATCAGATCCTAACACCTGGTGATGCATAATTTTGCTGTAGAATTATCCTACTTTGGTGATGCATAATTTTGCTGTAGAATTATCCTAATTTGGGAGACAAGTAAAGGTTGCAAGCAGACTTTTTGTTTGATTTTTTTTTGTGTGTTACATCTCGAATCGCTAGGGGAATAGTTCTTATTACTTTTATACGATGCGAGAACGTATTGTAATTGAATTATGAAAAGAACAACAAATAAAGTGCTAGTAAGATAGAATTAATCTTGAGTTCCACAAGTTTTAATTTTCCCATTGAATCTTTATTCCATCATTGAAAAGGAAAAAATCTACGATAAATAATGAGGATCTTAATATTGGGTTTAATGCTTGTATCGAAACAGTGGCAGAAACGCAACTGACTCACAGATATAATTTATGAAAGAATAGCCAAATGCGACAGAAGCAATTTAAATCAGGTTATTAATAATGTCATTAAAATATTAAAAGAGGTTTGTAAAGTATTTTCCAATAGCAACTAACCATATGTCTGATAAGAAACGGAGAAAAAGTAGGGAAAAGTTATCATCGAGATAAAAGGATTCTATAGTTCCAAGCTTGACTGAGTCGTTAACGCTGACACAGGTTCACATTACTTCTTTGATGCAGACGAGACATCATTTATTAAATATGTCGATATTTCAACTAATACTGAATGCACACTGAGCGTAAGTTGCCTACAGTGTATGGCAAGTGTATTATTAATGAGTGCTATTTCATTTAAAATCACATTTTGAAAGAAGGGACGCGAATTTTATTACATGTCATTGTGTACTAGCACTCTACCAGACTCATATATACACTCAGCAAAACATTTTAAGGAGTATTATGTTCATACATGTAACAAATTAAAGCGTTAGTCTGATTCTGTATGAAGATTGAATCACAAATATGTGGACCGTCAACACCTACAGTGTCAAGTGATAGCGAGTTAATTATTTACAGAATGTCACTATAGCAAAGTGACTGTATACAAACTACTGAAAAGGAGGGCGAGTTTGCAAAACAAAGTGTTGTTCATTGAAGGTAGAACCATTCCAATTAGCGTTAAGTTTTCGCATCGTGACTAGATGGTTTTTGAACACTTCCAATCGCATTAATCGTTATGACAGTTACCACTAAGGCTCATTTTCTTTGACAATAATTGGAGTTTTTGTAGCCCCACCTGTGAGCTTTCGAGGACTACAGACAAACTATTGCTCCGTTTAGTAGCAGGTATGTAGTGGATATATTTTTTAAGATCCTCTCTCTCTCTCTCTCTCTCTCTCTCCCCTCTCCCCCTCTCTCCCCCTCGTCCTGGGACGAGGAACGACCAAACATTGAGGCAGAACTAGTTTCACCACAACACGCATTGACTAAAATTATGGCACAGTACAAACTCCTCAGTACTTCTTATTTTCAACCACATATATTTTGTATTACACCTATTATTTTTCTAATAGCTCGTTTCTATGGAATATCTCTTTTGTTGAGGTTATAATTCACCAGCAAACATACACATGCATACGAATATTGTCATTGCGGCCCCTTGTCAGTTAGAGGACCCGCACCAGAGCCAAGCAAGGTCGGTTGCCGACCTCCATTCCAGAGCTCATATCAAAACATCGCCAGTGGATGTAAACACCAACAGGCTTTCTGCATAAACACGGAACTACTTCGTGAAACGTCATACGACAATGATACGTCAATTGGAACTAATGTTACTATGTGTAGCACTCCACCCAATCGGCGTTGTAAGCACGCCAGCAGAGTCAGACTGGCAGTGGGTACCTACAGCTAGTAATAGCTCCAGCCAGTACCTACGCCGGCTCTGACCCAGCAGACACTCGCTGTAGCATCTATTAGAACGTTGTATCTTTGTAATTGCGTAGAGTAGTATTTTGGTTATTATTTTCTTTCCATTGTCTTGTACCCTTATCTGATTTCTGCCACCACAAGAATTGTTCTACTTTGTGTTGTTTTTGCGTTTGGAAATTATTGTAACTAAAATGCCTTCTTGGCCTGCACTAAAGGGTGTTCAAACTTGATTGTTAGTTCTTTCCTGCCGACCGCAGAACACTATCACAGCGGTGAGACCACAATATTTGTACAGTGTTTGAATTGGAGGACACTGAAACACAGGTTTGCGATACTGTCGTTCAGTTCTGCGCACGCCACCTTTTAGTCATTCTGTAAACATGAGTAGCCTGTGGTCTTTTCCGAGCCACAATGGATTTCTCGCTCCACAAGCGACTCCCGATATATTTGAGCTAGGAAAGCACTTAACTGCGCTGCATATTTAGTGTAAAATCCAACTGGAGTTTCGTCACAGCCTGTGCTGACACCTTGTTGCCTTGAAGTAATCTTAAGTGGTTTCGAATATCCGGGGTGCTAATAAGGATACATCTCGTTTGAGACACTGTGCAGCGGTCAAACATAGCTACGATCATATTCTCTCACATGAACACGTTTTTTAAATGCAGAATTTAAACTTCAGCTTTCTGTAAATAAGGATCAAGTATCAGAGCTTTCTTCCACACTAGCCACACTGTTCGCATTAGGACAAGAAACTGTCGTAATTGTGTTACACATGTGCTTCACTAATATTTCCACAGTGTGAGAAGTCTACTGCGAAACTGTACCATGTTTTCATGGAACCAACAATGTCATTGCCTACGAAGATAATACGTTATTCTTGAGACTCAGTTTGAAAAAGGAACAATGCCTGTAGAACCACGTTGACTATCTGTGGGAAAATCTTCTTCCACAGATATAATATCAGTCAAATTATTGAAAACTTTGAATATTTTTTTCAGAAAATATAATAGGACAAATCTGTGTGAGTACATTTCTAGATACTAAATTAAAAATTACTTACGTGATGTATGTTGTTGTGGTCTTCAGTCCTGAGACTGGTTTGATGCAGCTCTCCATGCTACTCTATCCTGTCCAAGCTTCTTCATCTCCCAGTACCTACTCCAATCTACATCCTTCTGAATCTGCTTAGTGTATTCATCTCTTGGTCTCCCTCTACGATTTTTACCCTCTACGCTGCCCTCCAACACTAAATCGGTGATCCCTTGATGCCTCAGAACATGTCCTACCAATCGATCCCTTCTTCTAGTCAAGTTGTGCCACAAACTCCTCTTCTCCCCAATCCTATTCAACACCTCCTCATTAGTTATGTGATCTACCCATCTAATCTTCAGCATTCTTCTGTAGCACCACATTTCGAAAGCTTCTATTCTCTTCTTGTCTAAACTATTTATCGTCCATGTTTCACTTCCATACATGGCTACACTCCATACAAATACTTTCAGAAACGACTTCCTAACACTTAAATCTATAATCGATGTTAACAAATTTCTCTTCTTCAGAAACGCTTTCCTTGCCATTGCCAGTCTACATGTCATATCCTCTCTACTTCGACCATCCTCAGTTATTTTGCTCCCCAAATAGCAAAACTCTTTTACTACTTTAAGTGTCTCATTTCCTAATCTAATTCCCTCAGCATCGTCCGACTTAATTTGACTCAATTCCATTATCCTCGTTTTGTTTTTGTTGATGTTCATCTTATATCCTCCCTTCAAGACACTGTCCATTCCGTTCAACTGCTCTTCCAAGTCCTTTGCTGTCTCTGACAGAATTACAATATCGTCGGCGAACCTTAAATTTTTACGCTATTTTGTCGAAAGTCGACATGTTAAGAAACGTGGCTGTTGTACTTAAGGTTTATAATTTATATAAAAAACAGCTACCAGCCACATGTATGGTTTAAAAAAGTTTATTATCTTCATTCCATGACCGGTTTCGGATTTTTCATTACAAATCCATCTTCAGATGGCAGGTTACAAGCATTCTTAGTTGGACCTAGTTTTGTTTATGTTATTCGCTTGCTGCACTGGGAAAGAAAAGAAATATTTTTGTTGTCATATCGATTCCCAGTGCAGCAAGCGAATAACATAAACAAAACTAGGTCCAACTAAGAATGCTTGTAACCTGCCATCTGAAGATGGATTTGTAATGAAAAATCCGAAACCGGTCATGGTCTGAAGATAATAAACCTTTTTAAACCACACATGTGGCTGGTAGCTGTTTTTTATATAAATTATAAACCTTAAATTTTTAATTTCTTCTCCATGGATTTTAATACCTACTCCGAATTTTCTTGTTTCCTTTACTGCTTGCTCAATATACACATTGAATAACATCGGGGAGAGGCTACAACCCTGTCTCACTCCCTTCCCAACCACTACTTCCCTTTCATGTCCCTCGACTCTTATAACTGCCATTTGGAATGTCCCAAGCGTCAAGCTCCATTTCGGAAATTTTTGGTCAGTTCAGGATAATGGTATCCACAGTGTCAACAGTGTTCCTAGAACACCAAATTTCAGGCCTCACCGCTCACCACGGACAACGCAGTGGCCGACAGCCTTCACTTAACGACCGAGAGCAGCGCCGTTTGCTTAGATTTGAATGTGCTAGCAGACAAGCAACGGTGTTTGAAATAACCGCAGAAATCAATGTGGGACATATGACGAAAGTATCCGATGGGGCAGTGCAGCGAAATTTGGCGTCATTGGGCTATGGCAGCGGACGACCAACACGAATGCCTTTGCTAACAGCTCGACATCACCTGCAGCGCCTCTCTTGGCCTTGTGACCATATCGGTTGGACCTCAGACGTCTGGGAAACCGTGGCCTGGTCCGATGTCTCCCAGTTTCTGTTCTTAAGGGTCGACAGTAGGGTTAGAGTGTGGTGCAGATCCAACGGGGCAATGGACCCAAGTTGCAAGCGGTGGTGACTCCGTAATGGTGTGTTGGGTTGGTTGGTTTGTTTGGGGAAGGAGACCAGACAGCGAGGTCATCGGTCTCATCGGATTACGGAAGGACGGGGAAGGAAGTCGGCCGTGCCCTCTCAAAGGAACCATCCCGGCATTTGCCTGGAGCGATTTAGGGAAATCACGGAAAACCTAAATCGGGATGGCCGGACGCGGGATTGAACCGTCGTCCTCCCGAATGCGAGTCCAGTGTCTAACCACTGCGCCACCTCGCTCGGTGTCATGGTGTGTTGTATGGGATGGACCGAGTCTTCTGGTCGAACTGAACAGATCATTAACTGGAAATGGTAATTTTTGGCTACGTGGAGACTATTTGCAGCCATTCCTGGACTTTATGTTCCCAAGCAACTACGGAATTTTTATGGCTGACAATGCGCCACGTAACCAGTTCGAAGAACTTTCTGGAGAATGCGAGCGAATAATTTGACGAGTTATATTGCCGACGTGAATCCTAACGAATGTTTATGGGACATACTTGGGAGATCGGTCCGTTCACAAAATTCTGCACTGGCAACAAGTTCGTAGTTATGGACGGCTGTGGAGGCAGCATGGCTCAAATGGCTCTGAGCACTATGGGACTCGACTTCTGAGGTCATCAGTCCCCTAGAACTTAGAACTACTTAAACGTAACTAACCTAAGGACATCACAGACATCCATGCCCGAGGCAGGATTCGAACCTGCGACCGTAGCGCTCTCGCGGTTCCGAACTGTAGCGCCTAGAACCGCACGGCCACTCCGGCCGGCGAGGCAGCATGCCTCAATATTTCTGTGGGGAACTTCCAACGGTTTGTTGATTCCTTCCCACGTTGAGTTCTGCGATACGCCGGGCAAAAGGAGATCGCACACGATGTTACGAGGTATCCCGTGGCTTTGGTCACCTCAGTGTATTAAAATCTTCTGAGGTGGCAAAATCGTTCATCCAAAATTGTCCAACTGGTCTTATGGCTCAGATCAACTCGGATTTTCTTCGGACTGGCAATCTCTCCTCTGTCGTAGTCCTGCAGACCACTTTCTTAGCCGGCCATTGTGGCCGTGCGGTTCTAGGCGCTTCGGTCTGGAACCGCGTGACCGCTACGGTCGCAGGTTCGAATCCTGCCTCGGGCATGGATGTGCGTGATGTCCTTAGGTTAGTTAGGTTTAATTAGTTCTAAGTTCTAGGCGACTGATGACCTCAGAACTTAAGTCTCATAGTGCTCAGAGCCATTTTTGAACCACTTTCTTATTAATCTCATCCACGTCAGAGCAGTCACTTATCACATACGCCACATAAGGGATGGAAATGGGAAACACCCCTAGCCTCTGAACAATTTATGAAAGCATCAGTACGTTGCACTATTCCCGCCGAGACTGAGTACTTCTGTTTGTTTCTGTACTTGGACAAAGTCGAAGTTCCCGTAGCTGCTTTAGCAGGACCAAAAACTATTATGCAGAGTAAGGTGGCAAATTTTTCACCTCAAACAACTTTTTGCTCGTTAAGGATATTTGTAATCTCCATGTATACCATTTTTTTTCCATAGTGTAAAGACGATATCGATTTTGATCTGGTGATCACACATGTCACCTGGGAGATGTAAATGTACTGATAATTTCAATATCGTCTGCCGTAAGCCACATGGCGCTCTGGTAGCTATGCCACTACGCTGTGTCTACCCTCTGAAATTTCTGGTTCTCTATTAGAGTGGTGCAAACGTGTGAAGCAAGCAGGCAGCCAGCCAGCCATGCCACAATGCACTCGTGCTTCCTACAGCCAACTGAGCGAGGCTGAAAGGGTTGAGACTGTGGCCTTCCGAGTGGCAGTGGGTTCCTTTCGGAGAATTACGACGAAGGTTGGCTGTGCCGCATCAGATATCCAACGATGCTGGGATCAGTGGTCCCATGAACATTCTCATCTGTAAATGAGGTTCTGGACTTCACTGCAGCGTAGACACCCTCCAGGTTCGTCGTAAAGGCAGCAGTGGCCGGTCGTACAGCTACTGCAGCAAGATAAGATGGCTTGCGAGCCCAAACGTGTCGACACAAATTGTTGCGAACTGTTTGTTAGAAGTACGGCTGCAGGCGTCCACACATCTAGCCCGTCCTCTCCTCAAGCCAAAGCATCGAGGTGCAGGCCTAGACTGGGGCCGTCAGAGGAACATTTGGCTGAAGGAAAGCCACACTATGGTATTCAGCGATGAAGACAGACTGTGTCTGCATGCAAGTGGTGGTCGTTCAAATCGTCAAATGTGTGTGAAATCTTAAGGGACTCAACTGCTAAGGTCATCAGTCCCATAGCTTACACACTACTTAACCTAAATTATCCTACGGACAACACACACACACACACCCATGCCCGAGGGAGGACTCGAACCTCTGCCGAGAGTGATGGTCGTCTGCACATACGACAGACCCTGGAGAGCACTGTCTCATGGAGTGCATTCGTCCAAGACACTTGCCCCGCCAGAGGCCTTATGGTGTGGGGTGCGATAAGCTATGCGAGCTCTCTATAAAACATTCTCTGTATGTGAGAAAACTGAATATATAGATATCAAAAACTTTCTTCTTATGTAACTTTACATCTCTTACAAAATTTTTAAGGCTTTCGTGGCCACTTGTTGACAAACTGCCTATTGGCTTCTGTCTCGGGTTCTCCGGCCGACGTTCATCTAATGATTTTTCCGACGTTTCGCCAGCACGAGTGGCTGGCATTGTCAAAGCTTCACCCTCCATTGCCCAAGTCTCTAGCAAAACTGACTGTTGGTTGGCCCTGTGTTGCCCATGTGAGCAGTGTAATGGAATAAAACTAAGTGGAATGAAAAATTTGAAATAAAGGAAAATGAATCTGATTAAATGCCAAAAGGAACTAATTGTGTGCTCAGTAAAAACCATACAACTAACTCAGTAGTGAAGTACATAATGAATGTTGCATAATATTAAGTGCAATGTTTGACTTGGGATCGTTTGGACTTAGTAGCTCTACTTGTACCTGTTCATCCCACAGTCATATTGTCTTTTTACCAGTAGGAGAACAAAGTTTTGTTGTGGCAAGAATTTTCATAATCAAGAAGTGGCGATAAACCTTTATTAAACCAAGGAAGCTAGAACTTGTATTTTGGTGGTAGGAACAGTAATGGCTCTGACTGCCTCTAGTCTTTTGGGATCAGGCTCTATGCCTCCAGACAAGATGACATATCCTAGAAATTGAACTCTGGTGTTGCCAGATTCTCATTTTTCCAGATGGACAGTCCTATAGATTTTTGAACAATCAGGAATTAAACTATTGAATATACAGGTATGTTGTGACCAAGACTTTTCAGTTATGAGGATGTCATCAACATATGTGAGAGTGTTGCTGCAAGTATTCAGGTAAGACAGGGTTTAAACTGCGAGTGAAGGTGGAAGAAGAAATGTTAAGACTAAACGATAACTTGGGAAATATAGCATACTCCAAAACAGGGAAACGCAATATATTTTCTACACTCTGGGTGTAACTCTACTTGCCAGAAACTTTTTCTGAAGTCCACCACAGAGAGATGTGTACACCGCAAAAATTCTGAAGTAATTCATCTGAAGTTTGCGGTCTGTCTGTCTGAGGTAAGTTAACGGTGTTCGTCTGCAGCCCATCTTCCTTCGCTATTATGTGCAGCAGGCTATTATATGAACTAAGTGCCGGTTCGATGACACCTTGGTACAGCACAGACTGAATTTCAGCTTTTACTTGCTCTCCATTGCAAGCAGGAATAATATACAGATTAATGAAAAATTTGTCGTGATCTTTGACTTGAAACCTGTGCTGGAACTAAAAATTCATTGAGCGTGAATGCAAAATGTCAAAAAGATTCCTTCTGTCTGTATCAATATACTTCTCAACTTATATACAGTCTTATCGTAGAGAAAATAGACAATCTATTTTCTGAGCAGTGTCATCACAACAAGTACGTAAACAACTTCTGTCATCAAAAAGGAATTTAGGTGGAAAATGAGTTGATTAGTCTGGCATAAAGCACAGGCGATTCATCTCTTCATCCTGTCTTTATTCCAATCTACAAATTTCAGAGTAATTGACTTACCTCAAGCTTCTATGGCTATTTCAGCATTATTAAAGTTTTTAAATGACCACAAAGCAATTTTAAAGTACACTACTAATATCATTTCTGTTGACAAAAGCGCTACAATTAAAAGCTAAGCGCTACAATTAAAAGCTAAGCGCTACAGTTAATATTACGTATCGCAGATGCGAAGACAGTTTTGTTAAGGGTCTCCAGAAAGGTCCAAAATCATGAAATGTTCCATTTTTACTTTTTTACATTTTAAAACTTTACAGACTTTCCCCTTTCAATCGATACACAATTTATTCAGTTCAGAAGACTACAACAGTTATTAAAATATTTTTGAAATATGTTCTGCATGGGTGTGATGTGCTGTTAAACCGCTCATGCAATTTTTTTAATTTAGCCCGTAATATTTTAGCATTAACAGTGCCTCTAGGAGATCACATTAGTAATATGAGAATTATCGAGTTCTACTGCGGCGGCACAAATGAGCAGATGGTTGCAGAATTACAGACCCATATCACTAACGTCGATTTGAAGTAGGGTTTTGGAACATATACTATGTTTGAACATTATGAATTACCTCGAAGAAAACGATTTATTGACACGTAGCACGGATTCAGAAAATATCGTTCTTGTGAAACACGACTACCTCTTTATACTCATGAAGTGATGAGTGCTATCGACAGGGGATGTCAAATTGATTCCACATTTTTAGATTTCCAGAAGGCTTTCAACACCGTTCCTCGCAAGCGTCTTCTAATCGGACTGCATGCCTACTGAATTGCGTCTCGGTTGTGCGACTGGATTCGTGATTTCCTGTCAGAAAGGTCACAGTTCGTAGTAATAGACAGTCATCGAGTAAAACAAAAATAATATCCGGCGTTCCCCAAGGATGTGTTATAGCCCTCAGTTGTTCCTGAGTAGCCATCTTAGATTGTTTGCAGATGACGCTGTCATTTACCATCTTGTAAACTCATCAGATGACCAAAACGAATTGCAAAACTATTTAGATAAGATATCTGCATGGTGTGAAAAGTGGCAATTGACCGCGAATAAAGAAAAGTGTGAAGTTATTCACTTGAGTACTAAAGGAAATCCGCTAAATTTCGATTACGCGATAAGTCACACAAATCTGAAGGCTGTCTATTCAACTAAATACAGATCACAATTACAAGTAACCTAAATTGGAACGATCACATAGGTGATGTTGTGGGTAGAGCAAGGCAAAGACTGCGATTCATTGGCAGAACAATTAAAGCTGGAACAGGTCTACCAAAGAGACTGCTTACACCACGCTTGTCGACCCTATTCTGGAGTATTGCTGTGCGGTGTGGGATCCGCATCAGGTGGGACTGACAGATGACATCGAAAAAGTTCAAAGAAGGGCGACTCGTTTTGTATTATCGCGAAATAGGGGAGATAGTGCCACATACATGATCCGTGAATTGGATTGGCAATAATTAAAACAAAGGCGTTTTTCGTTGCGACGGGATCTTCTCATGAAATTTCGATCACCAGTTTTCTCCTCCAATTGCGTAAACATTCTGCTGTCACCCACCTACATAGGGAGAAATGATCATCTCGTTCAAGGTGATTCGTTGCACCCTCTGACAGACACTTTATTGTGAATAGCAGAGTAATCACGAAGATGTAGATATGCTGCTAAATCATAACGCCGAACTACCGCTGATTATAGGCCATATTCAATTTCCAGTTATCAAAGATTTCCTCAACGGTATGTGAATAGCATCGACACCACTAACACGTCACCCAGTACACCATGCAATCTATAATGGTCGCCTAGTCGCAGATATTGTTATAATCGCACTATTCCACTCCCATTTACGGAGCTTGTTAGCACTTGATGTTAGGTTGGCGCCATTAAAATGCATTGTGGTAACCGCTGCTGTTTGCTGGATCACTGCTGTGTCTCGATGCTAATGCTGGCTCTAAATCTGGTTGGCTAGGGGTAAAAAGATGAGGTCCCGTGTTTTTGATGTGGTTTTGATGATAAATAACGAGCGAAACCAACAAATATTTAAACTTCAAATATTTATTACTCTGGTGGCCATCTTAATTCCTCTGTCCACCAAAGAGAATGACACAACACAAATTAGCACTTCTTTTACATGTTCTTTGCAATGTTTATCCACCTCGAACAATAACACACATACACTTTACCAAAGTGACATTCAGACTCCGCTCCCGACCCTTCTTGCTGCTTGTATTTATAACCTTGTCAAAGCACTACTAAAAATGGATATAGTTTATAGGTCACATGTACATCTGTTATCGTAATTTGTGCAGAAAAGTTATTAATTTATATAGAGTGACATAATTTAACAGGTTATCAAAATGACAGACAGATTTGTTGAATTGACAGAACAATTCTTTGTTACAAAAAGGGCGTTTTTTAGAAGTTTGTCAATTGACTTCTCTAATTTGCATAAATAAGTAAATAACTTGAATTATTAAGAATTACATTGATTTTCGTCTAAAATTGGAGTGTTTACGTGAATACTGAGTGAAAACGGTCCTAGTGAACAAATAGGTTTCACTGGGTGATTTTTATTTAAGGAGATCCAAAATACGTTAAGTTGGCCACTACTTTTCGTACTTCATATTAATTATTTAAGATGAACTTATTGTTTTTACGTGATGACATTTGCTGTATCAGTGATCAAGTGATATTAACTTTTGTGTGGGTCAGTTACTCAGTATAATTTAACGGGCTGACTGTTTATGGAGATATGTTATGCAATCATTGTTAACATACACAATAACTTTTCTATAATCATAAATACTCGTTACACTGGTTGAATTTGGAGGGTATCGCATACTTCGGTAAAGTAGAGCCTTTAATAGGTTCCGTTACAAGTCCCAGTATAGGCCATTTAATCGCTGAAAAATGCTCCACGCTCGCATCTTTAAAAAGCCAGCGACTTAATTTCTACCGCAGTCGTAACTGAGCCAATAAAGGAGTGTTATGTCCTACCACACCATCGTTGTTGCATGTCTGTCATCAATGACAACCCCACGCGGGCGCAGCTGCTCTCGTTAGTTACGTGAAGGGCATCGGCTACTTCGTTGTCCGTGTTGAAAGGGAATGCCTGAAATCGTGTCTTCACAGCACACTCTTGACTCTATGGATCTCGGAATATTGATTTCCCTAATGATTTCGGATGCGGAATGTCGCCTGCGTCTAGCTGCAACTGCCATTCCGCGTTCAAAGTCAGTTAATTGCCGTCGAGCGGTAATTATGACGTCGGGAATATTTTCGCATGAATCACGTGTGTAGTAACGAGAGCTCTGCCGATGCATTTCACTTTTATACGTCGTGTACGCGAAGTATATGTACATACCGCTGTCCCGCGTCTTTTGTCATCTCAGTATATTTTATTATTGCATGCGTTCGCAGTGCAGAGCTCATAGCCGTTTCGCAGTTGTCTGCGAGTCCCGGTTCGGCCGCTTGGCGGCAGCACTGCAGCGCCAGCTGTTCTGCGCCGCAGTTTGTTACCGGCATGTCTGCAGGCAGTGTAATAACATCGCGCGTCGAACTGCGGAAGCACTTCACAAAACAGACGGAGGTAAGTCAGCTGTGCATGTGTGTAGCCTCCACACGCGTTTGTGTCTCGCTCAGAGCCTAGTTAGTAATTTGCGAATTAACGGACTAGGCAATAATTGCTTTGGTAGAGATGCCTTACTTCAAAAATGTAGTTACTTACTAGCCTGATATTTAGTTCGATCATTCGGCACTTATGCAGTATAGTGGGTACATGCGCTGATCACGAGGAAAGCACCTATTGATCACGAGAAACGTACCTATTTTTGAAGGAAAAGCGTATTTCTAAAGATATAAGCAAGACGAGAGCTTTTATTTCAAAAATTGTGTGTTACAGTGATATCTGATGCACGGTATTTCAAAAACTTTTTTTTTTATTCAAAAAGGATGGAATTAATAACTTTTTTTCAAAAAATCATATTTGTTTATTTTGCACAGATATAGCTATTCAGCATAGCACGGTGAGTTCCGAAACGCCTTTTATTCTATTCTTTAGCTTTTTGCCAAACTGACTCCACGTGATTTGTGGTTGCCTTTGTAAAGGGATTGACAAAATAAAGCAAATGATTAAGTCAGATGATTGTAGCCCATGTTACCTATGGTGGTGTAAGCTTGCCACAAATCGGAAGCTACTGTGGTTCCAGGCAAAAAACGCTGTTGCAAAATTGGCAGCAAACTGGTAGCATCACGTTGTGGCACAGCAACCACAAAGCTTTGCTTTGCCTCAACGTCATAACCATGAAAGACCCATTGCTCCAGCACTGTATGACCTCGATGACACTTTCTCCCGACGAAGCAGCTCTTGTCTTGCTTATATCTTCAGAAATACGCGTTTCCTTCAAAAATAGGTACTTCTCTCGTGATCAATAGGTGCTTTCCTCGTGATCAGCGCATGTATCCCCTAAACTGCACAAGTGCCATTCTTTGCAACGGAAACGCACTATGTGCTTTTGCTGGAAGCATTTTTGTCAAAATTGCTTTTGTGTGTAACCTTCACACGCGCTTGTGTCTGGCTCAGAGCCTAGTTTACTGATTAGCGAATTAATGGACTTACAAAAAATGCTTTGGTACAGATACCTTTCTGCAAAAATGTAGTTACTTACTAGCCTGATATTTAGTTCGATGATTCTTTGTAATGGAAACTCACTGTGTTTTTGTTGGAAGTATTATTGTCAAATTTGCATTTGTTCCTTTCAATTCTCTGTTATGTTTGAGCAACTACGTGCTTGATGTTGCAGTGTGCCATTGGAAAATACATTGCCATTTTTAAAACTATAGACAGACAATCGATTATTGCATAAAACTGGCCATTATTGAAACTGTTTATTCTGTTTCAGAAGTCGAAATATTTTATTCGCATTTAAAGGGGAGGCGGCTTCTTTTAATTGCTTCACCCCTTACGTAATGACTGTTACTGTACTTTGGAATGAGATGTGTTTGTGTCACAGTACCGTTACTGTGTGCTGTTGGACGGTCTGCAGGTACGGAGTGTTAATTGTAGCACACTTCAGTGCCTCTAAAAGTTCAGAGCTTGTGTTGCCTTTCTCGACTTCTGACCCACATACACTGATATACGGAAGTAGCAATAGAACCCATACCTTCAGCGTCATCATTGTCGACATACGTATCTGACGTTTCCTTCCTTTATTCTGTGATGGCCTGCTTGGTCTGTATTCTGCTGAAACCCACGAATACAAAATTTTAGAGCGAAATCCCACAAGAGCAGGCTGATTGTTTTGTCTGCATCCATTGTTCGCAAAACACGCAGGTTGTTTTGAGCATGTCAGACACTCAATACTATGTAGATGCCAGTTGCCATTTAGTGTAAACGGAGGATATTTTCGAGCAACGTCTATGAAACGGGATTCACTACAGAGTACTGTGACTCGGTAGTTAGAGCACCGTCACTGAACATCATTAGCGTCAAAACTTCCGTGCACGTCTAGTGGGGTAACTTTGTCACATAAAAAAGGATTTATTTTTAACTCCTATAAACATCCTAAAATTGTGTTTACGAAGCTTTTTACACCGTGTTTTATGTACTCGCTAGTATGTGGCCTCGGCCGTGTTATATCATTTGTACCATTCCTCGTGTCAATTATAGTTTGATTCGAATTTTGATATTTTACAGTTGGCAGTTTGTGTCGTTTATCTGCTTTGAAATTAGGTGACGAAGGTGGTTTAATTTCCTTGTTTCGTTTTCCGTTGGTGTTCGCTCTGAAGCTGTATTTGTTACTTATTTGTGCTGTCTTACTTACTACTGTTGCTTCCGCGTTATTATTACAGGGCGTATACGATCCGGGAAAAACCCTGGAATTTTTTCATCCGGGAGAAAACCGAGAAAAATCGAGAAATTTTTTAGAATTTTGGGGATTTTTTCATTGTTTTAGTTCTCAGTTAATTTTTTAATTTTGACTGGTAAGAACCGATACTCTAACAAAAGATATTACTGTATTCCGCTACTGCAGAATAATTCTGCAGCAATAAACATGAACTAGAAAAAAAACGAAAATAAAACTTAAATTGCAAAGGAAATGCGCCATATACAGCAACAAAACAGTGCTCATCCAAGCGTCTGCCAACGGCAAAATGTGCTAATGCTTTAGGGCAACTATGCAGTGCTTCATAACAACAAATTGTCCGATGAGCGTGACGTCACAATTGTTTACATTTAGATTCGTTTTAGCTGTTACGAGCGGGCTCTTGCGCATGCGCAGTTGAGTCGCGGATGAGTAGTACCTTTTCCCGCTTCTGGCTACAGAAATGTTGTTGTTGGCTGTGTAAGCAGTCGCACCAAGCGGGAGGGGGGAATTCATATTCTTGAGGAAGAAACCTTGTTTCACAAAGCGCCTAGCATCCAGCGCACATTGGTCTATCGATTACTCGTATGATTTTGAAACGCATCCCTGTTGGTTTTTGAACAAATTCTAAGCTGATTTCTGAATGAATCGTAAGTTGATTTTTGAATGCGTGCATAGTGTACGTGATGTCTATGTCAGGGGAATCCTCGTCGCATTTAGAAATAAACTTCCCTGCAGGCTAAAGGGGATGGGGCTATACGAGCTGAGCAGAATAAAGCCGAACAGGTTAATGCCAACTGCTGCTTGCTTATGTGGTTGTTTGGGTTTGCGAATGACCAGCGCTGTTGTAATTACTAGCGAAAGCCATAGATTCAGACTACCAGAGTGGAAATAAACGACTAACCGGAATAACAGGTAAGAAAGATTACGTATTATCTCCTCGGTGTATAAAAGAAAATGAAATTTCGCCAGAAAATTTTTGGTCAGATCGCTACACTAGTGCACTCGATTACGTTCTACTCTGGAAGTAGCGCGGAAGACGCGTTGTACGGACATGTAAAAACGCCTAACCTGAAGATAATCGCGCGATAACTAAACCGGTGATTCTGGCAAGGTTAGTGAAGTTAACCGGCGAATAAGTTTCGACAGTGGCAGGAATGGTTCCGGAATTAGTGGTGACAAGATTGTTTTTTAAAATGAGGAAGGAGAAGAAACAGGGACATCACACAAATTATGGAAGAGTATGACGATTACAAATTTATAAAAATGTCGTGCTACTACGTTCCCATCTCATGCTTGAGAAACTGGAGCGTATGAATGAAATGTGAAACTAACATAAATCTCTTCGCCTGCAGTAAGCGTAATAGGCATTTGATATTGGCACTTCGTGAATTATATACTGTCGTGTTATAAAAATGACCATTTGTGCCAAAACAGCCTGGTTTATTTGATGTGTGTTAAAATTGCTGCTGTATTAGAAAGCCTACTTTCTTTTATCTAGCAGACAGTGACAAAATAGACGTAATAAGTTCGAGAAACCACACCAGTCTTGGGTACTATTTGTATTAACACCTTTTGCAGTATTACACATTTCGATTTTTCGTGTAGCAAAATGTTTGACGAACTTTTTTGAGGTAATAGATTATTTCGCAGAAAGGGAAGCACGCCATTTTATGCCAAGCAAAAGAGAAAATGATGGCCTAATAGTCAATAAAGAGCGCATATTTTCTGAGCTCTTGTTCTCCCGATTACAAATAATCCCACAACTAATATTTGCGGTTTTTTTATTATTTTTTAAAAAAGAGGTGGAGGATGTCAAACTGGCCGTCTGGGAGCAGGAGAGACACTACAGGACATTTTAATTTCCACTGTCCTGAATATAGTTTGATGGCATCCATTACAAGATATACGCGTTTTTCAATTACACAGGGCGAAATACAGTGACGTGCTGTGTGAAGAGGCTTGGCACTGCACTTTGGCACACTTAAGACCAAATAACATGCCTTACATTTCCTCGAGCACATTTGCTTTGTGTATCACTCTTCAGAAAGGTGTGCGGTACAAATGAACATATTTTTGAAAATCCGATTTTTTAAATTTTTGACGTCCTATCTCAAACCCTCGATGGGGGAGGGGCACTATCTAGTGTCGCCCAGGTGCGGAAATATCGTAGATACGGAGCCGGTTCACACAGCAGTCTGAATTACGTCTACATCTACATGATTACTCTGCAATTCACATTTAAGTGCTTGGCAGAGGGTTCATCGAACCACAATCACACTATCTGCCTACCATTCCACTCCCGAACAGCGCGCGGGAAAAACGAACACCTAAACCTTTCTGTTCGAGCTCTGATTTCTCTTATTTTATTTTGATGATCATTCCTACCTATGTAGGTTGGGCTCAAAAAAATATTTTCGCATTCGGAAGAGAAAGTTGGTGACTGAAATTTCGTAAATAGATCTCGCCGCGACGAAAAACCTCTTTGCTTTAATGACTTCCATCCCAACTCGCGTATCATATCTGCCTCACTCTCTCCCCTATTACGTGATAATACAAAACGAGCTGCCCTTTTTTGCACCCTTTCGATGTCCTCAGTCAATCCCACCTGGTAAGGATCCCACACCGCGCAGCAATATTCTAACAGAGGACGAACGAGTGTAGTGTAAGCTGTCTCTTTAGTGGACTTGTTGCATCTTCCAAGTGTCCTGCCAATGAAACGCAACCTTTGGCTCGCCTTCCCCGCAATATCTATGTGGTCTTTCCAACTCAAGTTGTCCGTAATTTTAACACCCAGGTACTTAGTTGAATTCACAGCCTCGAGAATTGTACTATTTATCGAGTAATCAAATTTCCAACGGATTTCTTTTGGAACTCGTGTGGACCACCTCACACTTTTCGTTATTTAGCGTCAACTGCCACCTGCCACACCATACAGCAATCTTTTCTAAATCGCTTTGCAACTGATACTGGTCTTCGGATGACCTTACTAGACGGTAAATTACAGCATCATCTGCGAACAACCCTGCTCAGATTGTCACCCAGGTCATTTATATAGGTCAGGAACAGCAGAGGTCCCAGGACGCTTCCCTGGGGAACACCTGATATCACTTCAGTTTTACTCGATGATTTGCCGTCTATTACTACGAACTGCGACCTTCCTGACAGGAAATCACGAATCCAGTCGCACAACTGAGACGATACCCCATAGGCCCGCAGCTTGATTAGAAGTCGCTTGTGAGGAACGGTGTCAAAAGCTTTCCGGAAATCCAGAAATACGGAATCAACCTGAGATCCCCTGTCGATAGCGGCTATTACTTCGTGCGAATAAAGAGCTAGCTGCGTTGCACAAGAACGATGTTTTCTGAAACCGTGCTGATTACGTATCAGTAGATCGTTCCCTTAGAGGTGATTCATAATGTTTGAATACAGTATATGCTCCAAAACCCTACTGCAAACAGACGTCAATGATATAGGTCTGTAGTTCGATGGATTACTCCTACTACCCTTCTTAAACACTGGTGCGACCTGCGCAATTTTCCAATCTGTAGGTACAGATCTAACGGTGAGCGAGCGGTTGTATATGACTGCTAAGTAGGGAGCTATTGTTATCAGCGTAATCTGAAAGGAACGCATTAGTGGGGAAGTGTGTAGTCTCCACGTGACCCGTGTTTACATTTAGTGATTTTGCTGTTTTTTCTTCGTTTACTGCTCTCGCGTCAAATGAAAAGGAAACGGATTTCTGTGGCTGGGAGCTATCGAGTGAATTAAAATACATTCACATAATTACGCAAGGCTAAAATATGTTATTAGTGTGAGATTTTATTTTTATTTCCATCTTTCTGACAGTCAAGCATTAATCGCCTTGCAGAACAATGAAGTTATTTTTGTCGGTTTGCTAAAGAAATTTGGGTGTTTCTAAACTTTGCCGCTGAGACAGTCAATGTATTTGAAATGAAGTGTTTAATTCCACACTACGCGGCTAGTTTCAACTCCTCGCTGCATTTCAAGTGCACATCTTCTAGTACATATGGCATTGTCCCATAATAAAGAACCAAACATGAGACAGTATAGTACTGGTACTCCAAGGAAATTTACATCCCGAAAACCACACTGAAAAGCTTAGTAAGGTCGAGGCCTACTTCGTTGGGAATCTGGACATACGAATGTGCACTTTAAGTATGCAGTTTAAATGTCCACAATGTAGTATGGTTCACGAAATTCCGCTGCTCTTGAAGTATCCTCTGATGTCTTGCTTATTTTATGACGCAATGTAAGATCTTTTAGTGTTTTACACATACGAACATCCGGACTTCGTGCGTCATGGTGGCTGCTCAGGCGCGGTGTCGCCTGTTATCTGGCGCTCTCTGACAACTGCAGGAACGAACCTGTTTCTAACATGTCGTGGGAAAATGTAGCGAATGGTGGTGTGAAAAGAGCTACTTTAAAAGTAAATTTCCTTTTACGCAAGCTGGACTATGTGCGAGAATGTACGATGAATTTCTTAAATCACAGAGCGTTTGACTCTCATTTAAAAATTAACTCTTTGGTGACGAGCCATTTAGAGGAATTTCGAGCTCAGAAGACCAGACACCTATGTCGTTATTACGAGCAAATTGATGTAGTATTATGGGATGCCGTGTCTCCTCCCTGGTAACTAATTTGTGGAACACTTTGAGGATAAGTCACTGGATTCGGCTAAAAATTTTGCTCGCACAAAAAAATGGCTCTGAGCACTATGGGACTCAACTTTTGAGGTCATCAGTCCCCTAGAACTTAGAACTACTTAAACCCAACTAACCTAAGGACATCACACACATCCATGCCCTAATCAGGATTCGAGCCTGCGACCGTAGCGTCGCGCGGTTCCAGACTGTAGCGCCTAGAACCGTTCGGCCATCCCGGCCGACTTCTGGCACATTTTTGTGATATATCCTAAGGTGTAACACTCGCAAAAAAAAATCAACGTTATATATGAAAGCTTAGCTTCTCTTGAAGTATGTGAAAGCTTTGCTTTTCTGGTAGCAACACTACGTATATTAATTTAAAACATTAACTTTCCCTGCTTGTGTATTCGTGCTGCTTAAATGTGATGTTGCTATTGGCTGAGTACATCACGTCTCCTATGGTCTGAATATCTGCTGTCATCGGCTGGCGAGGTCACGTGACAGGAGCTATGGCTTGCAAAGGCGCATCGCAGTCTCGATTTCAATGATTCGGAAAATAACCTGCGGTTTTTGGTGGAATTCGAATTTATACTTTCGTAATACGAAAATACGCAGCGTACATGTTGCTGCCCATGAAAGATCTTTCCAAAACATTTTTTCCCCCTGAGTTTCGTTTTCTAAAGTGCCGAGAAATTCTATTCCCTTATATAAAAACATAACCGTTCAAGGGATTGATAAGTTTTACAATTATGAGGGAAAATCTACTGTCATTTAAGGTGGAAGAAGTGTTTTCACACGGAAGAAACTGTATTTTTAGCCGGGAAATCCGTGATTTTTTTTCCTTGTCCGTGTATAAACTCTTGTGTTAGGAACAGTTTCCATGTTTATAATACCCAAGTCATTCGCGTGTGTTGAAAGCCGTATTCTCTCTCTGCTTTCATCAGCAACCCCACAGTTGGAGATTGTGATAACAGACTGAAAGGAGTCAGACGTAGGTAAACCTGCATTCAACAACCTGCTAGAGGATATTAAATGCTGCGTACATAATATCCTGGAGTTTAAAACTGATGTAAGGAACTTTGTGTTGGGTATCTCGTCCTACTGTGTTGGGTATCTACGCAGGAAGTGTTTTAAATTTAGAATTTAATGTTCGATGCACATGCACTTAACACAAAATGTACACCTTTCACCTCTTGCTCATGACAGGGATGACGAATGTAGCGTTGTGTGAGGTCTCTATGAGGCGGGTCGTAGCGTGGTTGTGAATTGGTGAAGCCAGCGACTGAGCCAAAATTATTTTATTTATGTGCATTCCGTACTTATATATACGCCCCCACGAAAACATCTATTTCCTATAGTGGTTTGACCTTTTCAGATTTTTCATATACTTTAAAATTGAAACTTCCTGGCAGATTAAAACTGTGTGCACGACCGAGACTCGAACTCGGGACCTTTGCCTTCGCGGGCAAGTGCTCTACCATCTGAGGTTCCGAAGCACGACTCACGCCCGGTCCTCACAGCTTTACTTCTGCCAGACGCAAAGGTCCCGAGTTCGAGTCTCGGTCGTGCACACAGTTTTAATCTGCCAGGAAGTTTCATGTCAGCGCACACTCTGCTGCAGAGTGAAAATCTCATTCTGGATACTTTAAAATTGTTAATAACAAGAATATCGCCAGCCAAAGCCTCATAGTTGATCTACATCTACATGGATACTCTGCAAATCACTTTCAAGTGCCTGGCAGAGGGTTCATCGAGCCACCTTCACATTTCTCTGTTATTCCAATCTCGTATAGCGCGCGGAGAGAATGAACGCCTATATCTTTCCGTACGAGCTCTGATTTCCCTTATTTTATCGTGGTGATCGTTCCTCCCTATGTAGGTCGGTGCCAACAAAATATTTTCGCATTCGGAGGAGAAAGTTGGTGATTGGAATTTCGTGAGAAGATCCCGTCGTAACGAAAAACGCCTTTGTTTTAATGATTTCCAGCCCAAATCCTGTATCATTTGTGACACTCTCTCCCATATTTCGCGAAAATACAAAACGTGCTGCCTTTCTTTGAACTTTTTCATTGTACTCCGTCAGTCCTATCTGGTAAGCATCCCACACTGCGCACCAGTATTCTAAAAGAGGACGGACAAGCGTAGTGTAGGCAGTCTCCTTAGTAGGTCTGTTACATGTTCTAAGTGTCCTGCCAATAAAACGCAGCCTTTGGTTAGCCTTCCCCACAACATTTTCTGTGTGTTCCTTCCAATTTAAGTTGTTCGTAATTGTAATACGTAGGTATTTAGTTGAATTTACGGCTTTTAGATAAGACTGATTTATCGTGTAATCGAAGTTAAACGAGTTTCTTTTAGCACTCATGTGGATGACCTCACGCTTTCCGTTATTTAGGGTCAACTGCCACTTTTCGCACCATTCAGACATCTTCTCTAAATCGTTTTTCAGTTTGTTTTGATCTTCTGATGTCTTTATTAGTCGATAAACGACAGCGTCATCTGCAAACAAGCGAAGCCGGCTGCTCAGATATAGTTCGCACACCTATGTCGTGTTGAAATACGCGCGATTTAAAACTCCATGGCCGCCATACTGGCTGTTGGTAACACTGGTCACAGATGGGTTGTATCGCGTTATTCAATGCTTCCAGTAAATCTATACAATTAGATTATTTCTGTAGTGGATGTCTGAACAGACGCTTGCATTCCTTTTGCATATCGACATTTCGTGCCTGTTTCATTTGTAATGCCAGAAAATTTGGTTTATTCTCTGCTTTTGTGTCAGAGGTGTAGTGAACTGGATGAGTTGATGTTTTCTTCGGAGCGTTTATCTATCGTCATATCAGGACCTTTGCTGGGTGTTTAGCCGCCACAAGCGAAAACTGAAAAATGATGCTCCCTCTTTTTTACTTCCATCACTGAGGGAGGTGGCGCAGTGGTTATCACACTGGATTCACATTTGGGAGGACGACGGTTGACATCCGTGTCCCCTGATTCCGCTAAATCGCTCCAGTGCACACCCGATTTGCTTCCCCTTCCGCGACACATCCAGAGCTTGCGCTCGGTCTCTGATGACCTCGATGTCGACGGGACGTGAGACCCAATCTCCCTCCTTCCTTCCTTCGCTAACATCCACCTCCCCTCCCTCCATCACCAGCAACATGCAACGGCACAACAGTGCAAATCTCGTATTATGTATATACACTACTGGCCATTAAAATTGCTACACCACGAAGATGACGTGCTACGGACGCGAAATTTAATCGACAGGAATAAGATGCTGTGATATGCAAATGATTAGCTTTTCAGAGCATTCACACAAGGTTGGCGCCGGTGGCGACACCTACAACGTGCTGACATGAGGAAACTTTCCAATACGCAAACAGCAGTTGACCGGCGTTGCATGTGAAACGTTGTTGTGATGCCTCGTAAGGAGAAGAAATGCACACCATCACGTTTCCGACTTTGATAAAGGTCGGATTGTAGCCTATCGCGATTGTGGTTTATCGTATCGCGACATTGCTGCTCGCGTAGCTCGAGATCCGACGACTGTTAGCAGAATATGGAATCGGTGGGTTCAGGAGGGTAACACGGAACGCCGTGCTCGATCCCAACGGCCTCGTATCACTAGCAGTCGAGATGACAGTCATCTTATCCGCATGGCTGTAACGGATCGTGCAGCCACGTCTCGATCCCTGGGTCAACAGATGGGGACGTTCGCATGACAACCATCTCCACGAACAGTTCGACGGCGTTTGCAGCAGCACGGACTATCAGCTCGGAGACCGTGGCTGCGGTTACTCTTGACGCTGCATCACAGACAGGAGCGCCTGCGATGGTGTACTCGACGACGAACCTGGGTGCACGAATGGCAAAACGTAATTTTTTCGGATGAAGAAAGGTTCTGTTTACAGCATCGTGATGGTCGCATCCGTGTTTGGCGACATCGCGGTGAACGCACATTGGAAGCGTGTATTCGTCATCGCCATACTGGCGCATCACCTCTTGTTCGCATTGACGGCACTTTGAACAGTGGACGTTACATTTGAGATGTTTCGACCCGTGACTCTACCTTTCATTCGATCCCTGCGAAACGCTACATTTCAGCAGGATAATGCACGACCGCATGTTGCAGGTCCTGTACGGGCCTTTCTTGATACAGAAAATGTTCGACTGCTGCCCTGGCCAGCACATTCTCCACATCTCTCACCAATTGAAAACGTCTGATCCATGGTGGCCGAGCAACTGGCTCGTCACAGTACGCCAGTCACTACTCTTGATGAACTGTGGTATCGTGTTGAAGCTGCATGGGCAGCTGTACCTGTACACGCCATCCAAGGTCTGTTTGACTCAATGCCCAGGCGAATCAAGGCCGTTATTACGGCCAGAGGTGGTCGTTCTGGGTACTAATTTCTCAGGATCTATGCATCCAAATTGCGTGAAAATGTAATCACATGTCAGTTCTAGTATAAAATATTTGTCCAGTGAATAGCCGTTTATCATCTGAAATTCTTTTTGGTGTAGCAATTTTAATGGCCAAGTAGTGTACTTCCATCGCTGGGCTAGGTGGCGCAGTGGTTATCTCAGTAGACTCGCATTTGGGAGGACGACGGTTCAAATCCCTGTCTGGCCATCCATATTCATTTTTTCCCTGATTTCCCTAAATAGCTCCAGGGCACAGCCGATTTGCTTCCCCATCCGTGCCAGAATGAGAGCTTGCACTAAAGTATCTAATGACCTCGATGTCGACGGGACGTGAAACCCAATCTCGTTCATTCCTGCCTTCGCTACCATCCACCTCCCCCTCCCTCCATCACCAGCAACATCCAACGGCACAACAGTGCAAATCTCGTATTATATATACTTTCTATCATTAAACTAAGGTGACCAGATGCACACGTTTTCTGGGGAAGACCCTCAATTTTCATACTTTGTTCTCAATCTGTAACTGACTGAGGATAAAAAATGTCTTCAGTGTCTAATTTTTTGTGCTCAATTTTTGTAATGTCCCAAAATAACTGAAATAGGAAGAATCGGCTGAACATTTTGAACTAGAACTCAACTGAATGTACCAATGAAACCAAATTTACATCAGATGTTTATTTAATTGCAAGAAAATGGACTAATAAAGCTGTGGAACTATTTTCTGGTGCGAGATTTTTTCCTTGAATTTTGAAAATTTGTGGTAATTTCTTATGGTACCAAACACACACACGCACACGCACACGCGTCCGAGGGAGGACTCGAACCTCCGACGGGTGTCGAATTTTGAAATTATGCTACACTGATGGGAGAGATGCCGAAGCATCAGACTAGGTCATCTCGATAGTCGTGATGTTATTTCGTTCCTGTTTTAATTGAAATATTTTTAGAATGGAGAATTAATCCCTTTTTAGTACCTACTTTCTTACTATTAAATAAATAAATGACATCTCCTTGTTTGTATTTTCAATTGAGAGTTCTACATCTTTCGTTAGCCGCAATGGTGGCGCATTGATCTAAGTGACTGCCTCCTGATCATTCGTCAGAGATGAGTCCGGGTTCGAATCCCGGTGTGGCATGGATGTTGTGTTTGT
This sequence comes from Schistocerca nitens, assembly GCF_023898315.1. Taxonomy (NCBI): domain Eukaryota; kingdom Metazoa; phylum Arthropoda; class Insecta; order Orthoptera; family Acrididae; genus Schistocerca; species Schistocerca nitens. Next base: position 15,724,445 of record NC_064624.1, on the reverse strand, counting down.
CTAAAGACACTGGCCCTTTCCCATCCCTGGAGTCACTGTCACGGACGGCTGACTGCTTTTAGTCCATTGAGTTGCTCACAGTAGTCGTTAAATCCCAATTTAAAACACTTTTCTTAAGTACATTTTTCCGTTAAACTGTTTGTTCAAGCGTAGTTACTGGACCTGGAATATTCCTTTCTGTGTACCGTAAACTTTTGGCTTGATTTTTTTCGTGCACAACAAAAGATCGAAATTTCTGTACGAAATCAGAATGTAGGTTTGTTTTTGTGTTTTGCCCCCTATGAGAAACATTTAATATTTACCAGAAGTAATACTCCGAATGATAGTACTTTATTCATATTTTATTGTTACTTCACATGAAAAGTATCACTCACATTCATCGTACATTTGCTGGACAGTCATGATATAGTTTATAAACTGTTTGCTAATCTGCGGCTTTACCATAACGCACCAAGTGTTGTCAACAACTAAGACGCCTTGCAGACGCAGTCCGAGAACAACGAATGGTGGGTGCTACAGTACGACACGATAGCGCCCGCCCGGATTCTGCTAGATCAGGGGTCGGCAAGTAGTTTTCAGTGGGGTCCGGATTCGGTGTAAAAATTTTTACGGAGGTCCAGAAAAAAACTAATAATTAAAAGGTACTGTTTTTTATTTTGTTTTCAAGTCGAGTTAGTTTCCAAACAAAGGGTAAACCAAGTAAAACAAGTAGTTCTCAGTTAATACTTTAATATGTTCAGTGTGAGAAATTACATCGACGGTCTTGAGCCAGTTTTTTAAAGTTCGGTGTCCGAGGGGTACAGCAAATGCGAAGTATGTCTACGAGGTGGGCGTCCGTCAACCTTGACCGATATGTGTTCTTCGAAAAATTCATTTTCGAGAACGATGATTGGCATATACTTGTCGAACCAAACATAGTGGCCAGGTTGATTGCTTCTTTCTTACAATTTTTATATTTTTCTGAAACATGTTTGAACCGCGGGACTGCTACTGTCGCAGGTTCGAATCCTGCCTCGGGCATGGATGTGTGTGATGTCCTTAGTTTAGTTAGGTTTAAGTACTTCTAAGTTCTAGGGGACTGATGACCTAAGATGTTAAGTCTCATAGTGCTCAGAGCCATTTGAACGTTTTTTTTTTAACATGTTTACCCCAAAATTCTTCAGCGCATACAGTTTTACACATGTGCAAAGAAATATCTTCTTGCAAGTCGATTATCTCCACTTGAAGTGAAGACTTTGAAACGCTGAACAACTTACCAGCCACATCAGTCCATTCTGCCGATGCATCAACTTCGTAAGGAAATTTTAGGAACTGAGACAGCTTTCCAATTTCTGCAAAGCCTCGAAATCTTGTACCAAATTCGTGCCTTATATCTGACAGAAATCTTACAAACACTGCAATGTCTTCTTCAGAGTTCTCTTCTTTATACTCGAGAATTGTTGGGAAATGAATAAATTCGTGCCTTGCATTAATACCTTTTTCAAAAATATCCATCTTACGACGAAAAGCAGACTCGCTTTGTATCAGATCACATATTAATTTCCCATTCCCTTGTAACTCTGTGTTGAGTGCATTTAAATATTTCAGAATATCCTTCACAAAAGCCACGGCTAGCATATTGCGCTCGTTTGTTATGAACTCTTTGTGGTTCTTTGCTCCCTGTGTATCCAAGACTTGCAAGGAGCAGCTTACTTCTTTCTTTCTTAGCCAGAAACGCTCAACAACTTGACCTTTACTTAACTAACGAACATTGTTGTATTGCAATATGTCAGAATACGCTGCATCACATTCTGAAAGAAACTTCTTGAACTTCCGGTGTTGAAGGGAAGAATGAGATCTCATAAAATTAATCAACTGCACCAAGCTGTCCATTACTTCTTTCAGTGTAGCACTGAGTTTTCCACAAAGGGCAGTCTGATGAATTATACACTGATACGATATTAGACCGGGATTCTGGTCCCTGATTTTCTCCACTACACCTTCTTCTTTTCCAATCATCGCCGGGACGCCGACAGTTGAAAGCGACACTATTGTATCATAACGAATGTTGGAATTATTAATAAATTCGTCAATAGCTTTGAACAAATCTTCTCCTCGAGTCTTACCTTTCAAAGGCAATATTGCGAGCAATTCTTCCGTGAATATCTTATTTTCAGTGTCGCAAAATCTCACGAAAATATATATTTGTTCATCATCAACAATGTCACATGATTCGTCAAGTGCAATGGCGCAGCACGGTGCATTTTCCAGAAGTTCAAGCAGAGTGCTTTTAATATCAGTAGCTAAAATTTCCGTTCTTCTCGTATTACTTTTTGCCGACATTGGACTACTGAAATACTTTGAATTGCAGCGACAACGTCCTTTTTTTCTTCAAAAAGTGCCGAGGCTGCTTCCAACATACATTCTTTCATTATTTCAGAATCTGAAAGTGGTTTTTGGTGTTTGCTAAGTGTCCAGCACACACACAACGCTGCTTCTGCCAATTTTTCTTGCTCACTCATGCAGCGAACCAGCAATTTCGTGCTAAGAAGTGAGATATTCCTGTAATTTAAATTTAAATTTTATCGTGATAAGTTTTCAAAGCAGTTGTACATATCACATTTATACATCATGTAATAGAATTATATTACCTGTAGTTTTTCTTTACGAGCCTCACTGCCAAGAGGAAAGTTTTTGTGGAATTGCTGATGAGTTGTTTCATAGTGTCGCTTCAATTTGCCACTTTTAATAACAGCGACAGTTTTGTTACATATTAAGCAAACTGCAACCGCTTGAGCCCTATCAGGCAGCGTAAAACAATATTGTTCAGTCCATTCAGTCAAAAATCTCCTATTTTCAGTGTGCACTTTTCACTTTTTAGGACCGGTTATTAATGTAGGTATGTATGTATGAAAAGGTTTTTCACACGACAAATTTCGAAACAAAGGAATAATTGCTCTGCGGCCTGCGTGCGATTGACGAAACGAAGTAAAGACCGACCGCACACTTGCTCTCTTTGACTAAAACGGCAGGTTCGTTGTACAGAAACCAGATGGCAGTTACAACAGTCGAGGGACATGAAAGGGAAGCAGTGGTTGGGAAGGGAGTGAGACAGGGTTCTAGCCTCTCCCCGATGTTATTCAATCTGTATATTGAGCAAGCAGTGAAGGTAACAAAAGAAAAATTCGGAGTAGCTATTAAAATCCATGGAGAAGAAATAAAAACTTTGAGGTTTGCCGATGACATTGCAATTCTGTCAGAGACAACAAAGGACTTGGAAGAGCAGTTGAACGGAATGGATAGTGTCTTGAAGGGAGGACACAAGATGAACATCAACAAAAGCAAAATGAGGATAATGGAATGTAGTCGAATTAAATCAAGTGATGCTGAGAGTACTAGAGTAGGAAATGAGACACTTAAAGTAGTAAAGGAGTTTTGCTATTTGGGGAGCAAAATAACTCATGATGGTCGAAGTAGAGAGGATGTAAAATGTAGACTGGCAATGGCAAGGAAATCGTTTCTGAAGAAGAGAAATTTGTTAACATCGAGTATAGGTTTAAGTGTCAGGAAGACGTTTCTGAAAGTATTCGTATGGAGTGTAGCCATGTATGGAACTGAAACATGGATGATAAACAGTTTGGACAAGAAGAGACTAGAAGGTTTCTAAATGCGGTGCTACAAAAGAATCCTGAAGATTAGATGGGTAGATCACATAACTAATGAGGAGGTATTGAATAGGATTGGGGAGAAGAGAAGTTTGTGGCACAACTTGACTAGAAGAAGGGATCGGTTGGTAGGACACGGTCTGAGGTATCAAGGAATCACCAATTTAGTATTGGAGGGCAGCGTGGAGGGAAAAAATCCTAGAGGGAGACCAAGAGACGAATACAGTAAGCAGAATCAGAAGGATGTTGGTTGCAATAGGTACTGGGAGATGAAGCAGCTTGCACAGGATAGAGTAGCATGGAGAGCTGCATAAAAGCAGTCTCTGGACTGAAGACCACAACAAAAACAACAACTGAGTTATGTCCATTATAATTATCCGGGGTGTTATGCCGTGGTCGGCTCACGATTTCTGTGTCAATTCCCAACGTTTCGTCTCCGAGTGCGGGAGACATCTTCAAGGGGGTCTGTAGCTCGATGGAACGTCCAACACACACACACACACACACTGGTTCGCTACTGACTGCCGCTAAATTCCGTGCCCGAGGCGTGACGTCACGTGTCTTGAAAACGTCAGTGCAATTGGCCGCTGTCCGTCGCCGTCGATCGCCGTTGCCATCACCCAGTAGTGGACGGGTGGTGCACATCTTCTTCAACACCGGCATTCATACACCGTTTAATTTCACGCCCTCCTCCTTTCGATTGAAATTATTAGAGTGTTTGGCTATTTCGTTTGCCTCCCTGTAGAGCCTTTCGTAATATCCGTTCGTGGCCGCTAGTACTTGCGTCTCCTCGAAGCGGGTATGGTGGTTCCTTGGCTGGAAAGCATGCTCCGCAACAGCTAATCGTTCCGTTTCTACAATTTCCCTTGTGCTCTTCCAAACGTTTTGAAACAGTTATTTTATTGGCGCCCACTTAAACATGTCCACAGCTGCATGGGATCCTATACACTCCAGCTTTTTCCAATGGTTTCCGAGCGTCCTTGGCAGGCTTAAGGTATTCCTGTATCTTCCTATTCTTTTCGTTACATTATTAACAAACGGCAGCAGCGTATAAGATATTTTCATTTTATATTTTTTCGCAGTTTTCGATAAATATGTGTTCTTTTGAAATTGTAGTAGCACATAATTTCACTTTCACTGTGTGAACGAGTCTTACTAATTTTTGAACTTGCATCACGTCCAATGTCTCTCATTGACTGTGTGAAGCGGGTATACAGGGTGGTCCACTGATGGTGACCGGGCCAAATATCTCACGAAATAAGCATCAAACGAAAAAACTACAAAGAACGAAACTCGTCTAGCTTGAAGGGGGAAACCACATGGCGCTATGGTTGGCCCTCTATATGGCGCTGCCATAGGTCAAACGGATATCAACTGCGTTTTTTAAAATAGGAACCCCCATTTTTTTATTACATATTCGTGTAGTACGTAAAGAAATATGAGTGTTTTAGTTGGACCACTTTTTTCGCTTTGTGATAGATGGCGCTGTAATAGTCACAAGCGTATAAGTACGTGGTACCACGTAACATTCCACCCGTGCGGACGGTATTTGCTTCGTGATACATTACCCGTGTTAAAATGAACCGTTTACCAATTGCGGAAAAGGTCGGTATCGTGTTGATGTATGGCTATTGTGATCAAAATGCCCAACGGCGTGTGCTGTGTATGCTGCTCGGTATCCTGGACGACGACATCCAAGTGTCCGGACCGTTGGCCGGATAGTTACGTTATTTAAGGAAACAGGAAGTGTTCAGCCACATGCGAAACGTCATCAACGACCTGCAACAAATGATGATGCCCAAGTAGGTGTTTTCGCTGCTGTCGCGGCTAATCCGCACATCAGTAGCAGACATATTGTGCGAGAATCGGGAATCTCAAAAACGTCGGTGTTGAGAATGCTACATCAACATTAGTTGCACCCGTACCATATTTCTATGCACCAGGAATTGCATGGCGACGACTTTGAACGTCGTGCACAGTTCTGCCACTGGGCACAAGAGAAATTACGGGACGATGTTAGATTTTTTGCACACGTTCTATTTAGCGACCAAGCGTCATTCACCGACCGCGGTAACGTAAACCGGCATAATATGCACTATTGGGCAACGGAAAATCCACGATGGCTGCGACAAGTGGAACATCAGCGACCTCGGCGGGTTAATGTATGGTGCGGCATTATGGGAGGAAGGATAATTGTCCCCCCATTATATCGATGGCAATCTAAATGGTGCATTGTATGCTGATTTCCTACGTAATGTTCTACCGATGTTACTACAAGATGTTTCACTGCCTGACAGGATGGCGATATACTTCCAACACGATGGATGTCCGGTACATAGCTCGCGTGCGGTTGAAGCGGTATTGAATAGCATATTTCATGACAGGTGGAGTGGTCGTCGAAGCAGCGTACCATGGCCCGCAGGTTCACCGGATCTGACGTCCCCGGATTTCTTTCTGTGGGGAAAGTTGAAGGTTCTACATCTACATGATTACTCTGCAATTCACATTTAAGTGCTTGGCAGAGGGTTCATCGAAACACAATCATACTACCTCCTTACCATTCCACTCCCCAACAGCGCGCGGGAAAGACGAACACCTAAACCTTTCTGTTCGAACTCTGATTTCTCTTATTTTATTTTGATGATCATTCCTACCTATGTAGGTTGGGCTCAACAAAATATTTTCGCATTCGCAAGAGAAAGTTGGTGACTGAAATTTCGTAAATAGATCTCGCCGCGACGAAAAACGTCTTTGCTTTAATGACTTCCATCCCCACTCGCGTATCATATCTGCCTCACTCTCTCCCCTATTACGTGATGATACAAAACGAGCTGCCCTTTTTTGCACCCTTTCGATGTCCTCCGTCAATCCCACCTGGCCGGCCGCGGTTCCAGGTGCTGCAGTCCGGAACCGCGGGACTGCTACGGTCGCAGGTTCGAATCCTGCCTCGGGCATGGATGTGTGTGATGTCCTTAGGTTAGTTAGGTTTAAGTAGTTCTAAGTTCTAGGGGACTGACGTCCTAAGATGTTAAGTCCCATAGTGCTCAGAGCCATTTGAACCATTTTAACCAATCCCACCTGGTAAGGATACCACACCGTGCAGCAATATTCTAACAGAGGACGAACGAGTGTAGTGTAAGCTGTCGCTTTAGTGGACTTGCATCTTCTAAGTGTCCTGCCAATGAAACGCAACCTTTGGCTCGCCTTCCCCACAATATTGTCTATGTGGTCTTTCCAACTGAAGTTGTTCGTAATTTTTGGCTCGCCTTCCCCACAATATTATCTATGTGGTCTTTCCAACTGAAGTTGTTCGTAATTTTAACACCCAGGTACTTAGTTGAATTGACAGCCTTGAGAATTGTACTATTTATCGACTAATCGAATTTCCAACGGATTTCTTTTGGAACTCGTGTGGATCACCTCACACTTATCGTTATTTAGCGTCAACTGCCACCTGCCACACCATACAGCAATCTTTTCTGAATCGCTTTGCAACTGATACTGGTCTTCGGATGACCTTACTAGACGGTAAATTACAGCATCATCTGCGAACAGCCTAAGAGAACTGCTCAGATTGTCACCCAGGTAATTTATATAGATCAGGAACAGCAGAGGTCCCAGGACGCTTCCCTGGGGAACACCTGATATCACTTCAGTTTTACTTGATGATTTGCCGTCTATTGCTATAGCTATCGTGATCCACCGACAACACTTGACAACATGCGAGCAAGACTCCTATAGCCCGCTTGGGTTGGGCACAGCTTGGCTTGGATGGGAGCAGAGCAGCCTGCCCTTGCTGTTGATAACGTGGGGCAGTGTGGCTGCCTGGCTGACAGGCAAGCATGGCCAGCGGAATGCGGAATCCGGACACCCCTGGCCGCAGCCCAGGGAGCGCCATACTGTGAACCTGACGTCACTGTTTTTTTTTTTTTTTTTCTTTGGTGGCTGCTGCAACCAGACTGCCTTGTCCGTTAGAGGCAGTCTATGAAAACCTGTCATACCCAGTTTCTGAAACAACCACTTTCGGTTTCTTGTCTACATCCTCAATTACATGTACGTGGCTGCTCCTCAGATCACACTTAAGTGCCTGGCAGTGGATTCATGGAACCACCTTCACAGTAATTCTGTTATTCGAACCTCGAACAGCACGCGGAGAAAACGAACACCCGTATCTTTCCGTGCGAGCTCCAATTTCCCTTATTATATTATGATGATTGTGCTGGTAGGAGTCAATTTTTTTCGCACTCCAAGGAGAAAGTTGGTGAATGAAATTTCGTTAGAAGATTCCTCCCCAAATCCTGTATCATTTCAGTGACACTCTCCCTTATTTCGCGATAATACAAAACGTGCTGCCCTTCTTTGAATTTTCTCCGTTAGTGTCCGCCCCCGGTAGCTGAGTGGTCAGCCTGACAGACTGTCAATCCAAACGGCCCGGGTTCGATTCCCGGCTGGGTTGGAGATTTTCTCCGCTCAGGGACTGGGTGTCGTGTTGTCCTAATCATCATCATTTCATCCCCATCGACGCGCAGGTCGCCGAAGCGGCGTCAAATCGAAAGACCTGCACCAGGCGAACGGTCTACCCGACGGGAGGCCCTAGCCACACGACATTTAATTTTTTTCTCCGTTGGTACTATCTGGTAAGGACAGGTTCTAAAACAGGACGGACAAGCATAGTGCAGGCAGTCTCCTTAGCAGATCTGTTACATTTTCTAAGTGTATTCCAGTTAACGTTGTCAAAAGCTTTCTCTAAGTCTACAAATGCTAGAAACGTAGGTTTGCCTTTTCTTAATCTTTCTTCTAAGATAAGTCGTAAGGTTAGTATTGCCTCACGGGTTCCAACATTTCTACGGAATCCTAACTGATCTTCCCCGAGGTCCGCTTCTACCAGTTTTTCCATTCGTCTGTAAAGAATTCGTGTTAGTATATTGCAGCTGTGACTTATTAAACTGATAGTTCGGTAATTTTCACATCTATCAACACCCGCTTTCTTTGGGATTGGAATTATTATATTCTTCTTGAAGTCTGTGGGTATTTCGCCTGTCTTATACATCTTGCTCACCAGATGGTAGTTTTGTCATGACTGGCTCTCCCAAGGCCATCAGTAGTTCTAATGGAATGTTGTCTACTCCTGGGGCCTTGTTTCGACTCAGGTCTTTCAGTGCTCTGTCAAACTCTTCACGCAGTATCTTATCTCCCATTTCATCTTCATCTACATCCTCTTCCATTTCCATAATATTGTCCTCAAGTACATCGTCCTTGTATAAACCCTCTATATACTCCTTCCACCTTTCTGCCTTCCCTTCTTTGCTTAGAACTGGGTTGCCATCTGAGCTCTTGATATTCATACAAGTGGTTCTCTTCTCTCCAAAGGTCTCTTTAATTTTCCTGTAGGCAGTATCTATCTTACCCCTAGTGAGACAAGCCTCTACATCCTTACATTTGTCCTCTAGCCATCCCTGCTTAGCCATTTTGCACTTCCTGTCGATCTCATTTTTGAGCCGTTTGTATTCCTTTTTGCCTGCCTCATTTACTGCATTTTTATATTTTCTCCTTTCATCAATTAAATTCAATATTTCTTCTGTTACCCAAGGATTTCTATTAGCCCTCGTCTTTTTACCTACTTGATCGTCTGCTGCCTTCACTACTTCATCCCTCAGAGCTACCCATTCTTCTTCTACTGTATTTCTTTCCCCCATTTCTGTCAATTGTTCCCTTATGCTCTCCCTGAAACTCTCTCCAACCTCTGATTCTTTCAGTTTATCCAGGTCCCATCTCCTTAAATTCCCACCTTTTTGCAGTTTCTTCAGTTTCAATCTGCAGTTCATAACCAATAGATTGTGGTCAGAATCCACATCTGCCCCTAGAAATGTCTTACAATTTAAAACCTGGTTCCTAAATCTCTGTCTTACCATTATGTAATCTATCTGATACCTTTTAGTATCTGCAGGATTCTTCCAGGTATACAACCTTCTTTTATGATTCTTGAACCAAGTGTTAGTTATGATTAAGTTATGCTCTGTGCAAAATTCTACAAGGCGGCTTCCTCTTTCATTTCTTAGCCCCAATCCATATTCACCTACTACGTTTCCTTCTCTCCCTTTTCCTACACTCGAATTCCAGTCACCCATGACTATTAAATTTTCGTCTCCCTTCACTATCTGAATAATTTCTTTTATTTCATCATACATTTCTTCAATTTCTTCATCTGCAGAGCTAGTTGGCATATAAACTTGTACTACTGTAGTAGGTGTGGGATTTGTGTCTATCTTGGCCACAATAATGCGTTCACTATGCTGTTTGTAGTAGCTAACTCGCACTCCTATTTTTTTATTCATTATTAAACCTACTCCTGCATTACCCCTATTTGATTTTGTATTTATAACCCTGTAATCACCTGACCAAAAGTCTTGTTCCTCCTGCCACCGAACTTCACTAATTCCCACTATATCTAACTTTAACCTATTCGTTTCCCTTTATTAAATTTTCTAACCTACCTGCCCGATTAAGGGATCTGACATTCCACTCTCCGATCCGCAGAACGGCAGTTTTCTTTCTCCTGATAACGACGTCCTCCCGAGTAGTCCCCGCCCGGAGATCCGAATGGGGGACTATTTTACCTCCGGAATATTTTACCCAAGAGGATGCCATCATAATTTAATCATACAGTAGAGCTGCATGTCCTCGGGAAAAATTACGGCTGTAGTTTCCCCTTGCTTTCAGCCGTTCGCAGTACCAGCACAGCAAGGCCGTTTTGGTTAATGTTACAAGACCAGATCAGTCAATCATCCAGACTGTTGCCCCTGCAACTACTGAAAAGGCTGCTGCCCCTCTTCAGGAACCACATGTTTGTCTGGCCTCTCAACAGATACCCCTCCGTTTGGTTGCACCTACGGTACGGCCATGTGTATCGCTGAGGCACGCAAGCCTCCCCACCAACGGCAAGGTCCATGGTTCATGGACTGGCCATTAACATTGCTACACCACGAAGATGACGTGCTACAGACGCGAAATTTAACCGACAGGAAGATGATGCTGTGATATGCAAATGATTAGCTTTTCAGAGCATTCACACAAGGTTGGCGCCGGTGGCGACACCTGCAACGTGCTGACATGAGGAACGTTACCAACCGATTTCTCATACACAAACAGCAGTTGACCGGCGTTGCCTGGTGAAACGTTGTTGTGATACCTCGTGTAAGGAGGGGAAATGCGTCCCATCACGTTTCCGACTTTGATAAAGGTCGGATTATAGCCTATCGCGATTGCGGTTTATCGTATCGCAACATTACTGCCCGCGTCGGTCGAGATCCGATAACTGTTAGCAGAATATGGAACCGGTGGGTTCAGGAGGGTAATACGGAACGCCGTGCTGGATCCCAACGGCCTCGTATCACTAGCAGTCGAGATGACAGGCATCTTATCCGCATGGCTGTAACGGATCGTGCAGCCACGTCTCGATCCCTGAGTCAACAGATGGGGACGCTTGCAAGACAACAACCATCTGCACGAACAGTTCGACGACGTTTGCAGCAGCACGGACTATCAGCTCGGAGACCGTGGCTGCGGTTACCCTTGACGCTGCATGACAGACAGGAGCGCCTGCGATGGTGTGCTCGACGACGAACCTGGGTGCACGAATGCCGAGAATGGAAGTGCTTGCCACACGAAATCGTAAGTAAATACGAAAATGGGCGTGAAAACATCACGAAAAACTAAATTACATTCTAGAAGATAGGTTAACGCACAGCAAAAAACTTTTCTCATAAATATCGTTTGGTTCCAGATCACAAGCTACCTGCAATAATTAACACAAAAGTGATCCAGAAAAATTATGCTCACCACATGTAAAGGTATTTACAAAAAGAAACGATCTGTTGTTTGAACTAAAATGCACATAATTTCATAATCATTTAACAAAAATGTTCACATTGCAGAATAAATAAAAACGAAAACCCACTGATGAAGGCACAGTGGTGCCGAAACATGTTTGGGTACTGAGAAAAACGGTGTTTTGCGTAACTGGCGGACCTAACATCCAAAAATTTTACAAACATAATATGGAAAAGCTATCAGGGATGAATTACATAGTGTGAAAACATTGAAGTAAGCCGTGTGGGCAATATTCTTTCGCAAACATTCCACAAACAATAATTCTCAACAATCTCTTTGTGACATACCGTGGTGCAAATATCGTCAGCCAATACCCAGATGAAAGCCGTATACCTACAAACATGGTTTGCCACTTGCTGTTTTAGACTTTATAAAACAAACTTTCAGGTGACTGGTCAGTCCTGAACTGCTGAAAAAAATGTGTGCTTTGGGAAAGTACAGAATACAAATGAGAGCTATCAATCAAGTTATACTGACGCATTGTCCAAAACAGCACTTGTGTCGTCAGTTGTTGTGAAGATAGGTGTGTGTGATGCCTGTCTAGTGTTCAGTAGGGGAAATGTAGGTAGGATTAAGTGCCTGCAGAGACTAGGCTTGTATCCACGTGCATTCACACTGAAGATACTCGGAAGCACCGATGAAATGCGACTGGACGAAGCTCAGGCAGCAGAAGATAAAACGCAGAAGTTGGCTAGGCAAAGCAGGCAGGGGAAGAGATTACTCCAGGAAGAGTATGGCAGCATTGGTCAAGAGGTATAGCAATATTGTCAAAAATCGAAATAAAAACTTTAAATGCGAATTCCCATAAACAGACTTGTTTAGCTTTTCTCAAGAACTATCAAAGCGAACATCCTGAAATCTGGCTTAGTTCTTAAGAATTACCTATTGAAGAATACTCTGTAGCACATTTCCGTTATCTTTTCTCAGAGGAAACTTCTCATTTAAAATTTGAGAAAAATCTAGCAGTCCTGGGTAACACAAAACAGAAAAATTAATTTCAAAGCAACTGTGGTCTTAAAGAAAAATCTGTTCCACACGTTTTATGAGCCTCTTATGCAGATGTAAACTGTGAAATTCCAGTTTTATCGCCTGATCAGTTTAAGATAAAAGGTACATTATAGTAACAATGGTACTTAAAAATGAATTCCTTATAAAATGTATGTCGACGCGCATTTTCAAACAAAAATTGCAAAAACTGTCAAGTGTTACTTTGTACGTAATAGTCTCAGGTTTTACCATTCTAGCTGTAATATATATATTTATTTATTAATGTTCATCGTTCTGTGCGATATCGCTTGTCAACGTGTGCTCCCAGTGTTCCGCGTGATGGCGCACTGGCGTGTGTTTGGTAGTGTAGGAGCGAGGTCCCACGTGTGACTGCAATCCAGTCGGTCTGCGTTAAGGGCGAAAAGGCATTCGGAAACGATCTAAAATTGTATCGAATGCACTGAAGTTTTTCACTGATCCGGCTATCAGTGAAGAAATCAGGAATAATATATATTTTGCACAGGTTCATTACATGACAAGGAAACCTTGTGGTATTCCAGGGTCGACTGTATTCCGCATTAACAGTTCAGTAACACCGGCAGTCGATTCTACAAGGAAGGGATAAAAAACAGAAACAGAAATTTACGGAATTGCAAGAGAGTGGCAAAAGGTTTGGTGATGCTACGACAGGAAAGAGTATTCAACGGCTAGAACAAGTGTTTTCTCGGTGAAAAAATTAAGCGTTCTGGCTCAGAGGCGTCTGTCCTTTATCTTGTCCGTCCACTTGTTTTCTGATACAGGAAGTGTAATTGTGGACGAAAATTTTTAATGGAATGCAGATACATTGCAGCAGCAAGAACGAAATTTTGTGTAAACTGCACGAATTGCGAGCTGAGGACAGTAGTTTTGTAGTACACTTCGATGCAACTTGGGCTTCACAAAACCATTAGCACTATATGATCAAAAGTATCCGGACACCTGGCTGAAATTACTTAGAAGCTCGTGGCTCATGGCGCCCTCCATCGGTAATGCTGGAATTCAGTACGGTGTTGGCCCACCCTTAGCCTTGATGACAGCTTCCACTCTCGCAGGCATACCTTCAATCAGGCGCTGGAAGGTTTCTTGGAGAATGGCAGCCCATTCTGCACGGAGTGCTGCGTTGAGGCGAGGTATCGATGCCGGTCAGTGAGGCCTGACACGAAGTCGGCATTCCAAAACATCCCAAACGTGTTCTGTAGGATTCAGGTCAGGACTCTGTGCAGGCCAGTCCATTACAGGGATGTTATTGTCGTGCAACGATAGGCCGTGCATTATGAACAGGTGCTCGATCGCTATCCGCAAATTGCTCTTCAACAGTCGGAAGCAGGAATGTGCTTGAAACATCAATGTAGGCCTGTGCTGCGATAGTGCCACGCAAAACAAGGGGTGCCAACCTCCTCCCTGAACAACACGACCACACCGTAACACCATCTCCTCAGAATTTTACTCTTGGCACCACACACGCTGGCAGATGACGTCACCGGGCATTCGCCACACCCACACCCTGCCATCGGATCGCCACATTGTGTACCGTCATTCGTTACTCCACATAACGTTTTTCCACTGTTCAGTCGTCCAATGTTCACGCTCCTTACACCGAGCGAGGCGTCGTTTGGCATTTACCGGCGTGATGTGTCGCTTATGAGCAGCCGCCCGACCGTGAAATCCAAGTTTTCTCACCTCCCGTCTAAGTATCGTAGTACTTGCAGTGGATCCTGATGCACTTTGGAATTCGTGTGTGATGGTCTGGATAGATGTCTGCCTCTTACACATTACGACCTTCTTCAACTGTCGGCGGTCTCTGACAGACGACAGAAGAGGTCGGCCTGTACGCTTTTGTGCTGTACATCCTCTTCAGTCTCACATCGGAAACAGAGGACCTAGGGATTTTTTTTGTCATCAGTCTACTGACTGGTTTGATGCGGCGTGCCACGAATTCCTTTCCTGTGCTAACCTCTTCATCTCAGAGTAGCACTTGCAACCTACGTCCTCAATTATTTGCTTGACGTATTCCAATCTCTGTCTTCCTCTACAGTTTTTGCCCTCTACAGCTCCCTCTAGTACCATGGAAGTCATTCCCTCATGTCTTACCAGATGTCCTATCATCCTGTCCCTTCTGCTTATCAGTGTTTTCCACATATTCCTTTCCTCTCCGATTCTGCGTAGAACCTCCTCATTCCTTACCTTATCAGTCCACCCAATTTTCAACATTCGTCTATAGCACTACATCTCAAATGCTTCGATTCTCTTCTGTTACGGTTTTCCCACAGTCCATGTTTCACTACCATACAATGCTGTACTCCAGACGTACATCCTCAGAAATTTCTTCCTCAAATTAACGTCGGTATTTGATATTAGTAGACTTCTGTTGGCCAGAAATGCCTTTTTTGCCATAGCGAGTCTGCTTTTGATGTCCTCCTTGCTCCGTCCGTCATTGGTTATTTTACTGCCTAGGTAGCAGAATTCCTTATCTTCATTGACTTCGTGACCATCAATCCTGATAAGTTTCTTGCTGTTCTTATTTCTACTACTTCTGATTACCTTCGTCTTTCTCCGATTTACTCTCAAACCATACTGTGTACTCATTAGACTGTTCATTCCGTTCAGCAGATCATTTAATTCTTCTTCACTTTCACTCAGGATAGCAACATCATCAGCAAATCGTATCATTGATATCCTTTCACCTTGTATTTTAATTCCACTCCTGAACCTTTCTTTTATTTCAATCATTGCTTCCTCGATGTACACACTGAAGAGTAGGGGCGAAAGGCTACAGCCTTGTCTTAAACCCTTCTTAATACGAACATTTCGTTCTTGATCGTCCACTCTTATTATTCCCTCTTGGTTGTTGTGCATATTGTATATGACCCGTCTCTCCCTATAGCTTACTCCTACTTTTTTTTCAGAATCTTGCACCATTTTATATTGTCGAACGCTTTTTCCAGGTCGACAAATCCTATGAAAGTGTCTTGATTTTTCTTTAGCCTTGCTTCCATTATTAGCCGTAACGTCAGAATTGCCTCTCTCGTCCCTTTACTTTTCCTAAAGCCAAACTGATCGTCACCTAGCGCATTCTCAATTTTCTTTTCCATTCTTCTGTATATTATTCTTGTAAGCAGCTTCGATGCATGAGCTGTTAAGCGATAATTCTCGCACTTGTCAGCTCTTGCCGTCTTCGGAATTGTGTGGATGATGCTTTTCCGAAAGTCAGATGGTATATCGCCAGACTCATATATTCTACACACCAACGTGAATAGTCGTTTTGTTGCCACTTCCCCCAATGATTTTAGAAATTCTGATGGAATGTTATCTATCCCGTCTGCCTTATTTGACCGCAAGTCCTCCAAAGCTCTTTTAAATTCCGATTCTAGTACTGGATCCCCTATCTCTTCTAAATCGACTCCTGTTTCTTCTTCTATCACATCAGACAAATCTTCACCCTCATAGAGGCTTTCAATGTATTCTTTCCACCTATCTGCTCTCTCCTCTGCATTTAACAGTGGAATTGCCGTTGCACTCTTAATGTTACCACCGTTGCTTTTAATGTCACCAAAGGTTGTTTAGGGGTGTGGAAATCTCGCGTACAGACGTATGACACAAGTGACACCCAATCACCTGACCACGTCAAAGTCCGTGAGTTCCGTGGAGCGCCAAATTCTGCTCTCTCACGATCTCTAATGACTACTGAGGTCACTGATATGGAGTACCTGGCAGTAGGTGGCAGCACAATGCACCTAATACGAAAAATGTATGTGTTTGGGGGTGTCTGGAAACTTTCGGTGACATAGTGTAAGTTTTACGCGACCTCAACGCAAATATTGGCCCGCAAGTACAAAGACATACTTTTGTATGGCGTATATCGGCGATATGAGTGATGGGTGCAGTGATGAAGAGTCAATTAGAGCTGCAAATTAAAAATTTTCCGGAGGCAGCGAATATTCTCGATCGTATCAAGTCGAGCCATCTGAACTAAAAAGGCGCCGGTGGCATGCAAGTGCTGACACGCACGCGGTCTCTCACAAGTGAAATGCTTTCAGAGGTGACGCGATACACTAATGATGATGTCCCAAATGTTACAGAAATTACTTTTATATTATTCACCGAGCAAGGCGCGGAAGTCCATCCGACAAATTGACATCCGGCACCTGCGCGATACAATCCATCAGCATTTGCAAGCTTGCATTCAACATTTTGGCGGTTACACCGGTTATTAATGTGCCAGCACTTCACTTCTGCAATGGTTTATCTCGCGCTTACATTGTCCAGTAATCTTTCAATGTTAATCACTTCAAATATGTTACCTAAATGACTGTTTGTTGTTGTGGTCTTCAGTCCTGAGACTGATTTGATGCAGCTCTCCATGCTACTCTATCCTGTGCAAGCTTCTTAATCTCCCAGTACCTACTGCAACCTACATGTTTCTGAATCTGCTTAGTGTATTCATCTCTTGGTCTCCCTCTACGATTTTTACCCTCCACGCTGCCCTCCAATGCTACATTTGGTATCCCCCGATGCCTCATAACATGTCCTACCAACCGGTCCCGTCTTCTTGTCAAGTTGTGCCACTAACTCCTCTTTTCCCCAAATCTATTCAATACCTCCTCATTAGTTATGTGATCTACCCATCTAATCTGCAGCATTCTTCTGTAGCACCACATTTCGAAAGCTTCTATTATCTTCTTGTCCAAACTATTTATCGTCCACTTTTCACTTCCATACATGGATACACTCCATACAAATACTTTCAGAAACGACTTCCTGACACTTAAATCTATACTCGATGTTAACAAATTTCTCTTCTTCAGAAACGCTTTCCTTGCCATTGCCAGTCTACATTTTATATCCTCTCTACTTCGACCATCATCAGTTATTTCGCTCCCCAAATAGCAAAACTCCTTTACTACTTTAAGTGTCTCATTTCCTAATCTAATTCCCTCAGCATCACACGACTTAATTAGACTACATTCCATTATCCTTGTTTTGCTTTTGTTGATGTTCATCTTATATCCTCCTTTCAAGACACTGTCCATTCCATTCAACTGCTCTTCCAAGTCCTTTGCTGTCTCTGACAGAATTACAATGTCATCGGCGAACCTCAGTTTTTATTTCTTCTCCATGGATTTTAATACCTACTCCGAATTTTTCTTTTGTTTCCTTTACTGCTTGCTCAATATACAGATTGAATAACATCTGGGAGAGGCTACAACCCTGTCTTACTCCCTTCCCAACCACTGCTTCCCTTTCATGTCCCTCGACTCTTATAACTGCCATCTGTTTTCTGTGCAAATTGTAAATAGCCTTTCGCTGCCTGTATTTTACCCCTGCCAACTTTAGAATTTGAAAGAGAGTATTCCAGTCAACATTGTCAAAAGCTTTCTCTAAGTCTACAAATGCTAGAAACGTAGGTTTGCCTTTCCTTAATCTTTCTTCTAAGATAAGTCGTAGGGTCAGTATTGCCTCACGTGTTACAACATTTTTACGGAATCCAAACTGATCTTCCCCGAGGTCGGCTTCTACCAGTTTTTCCATTGTTCTGTAAAGAATTCGCGTTTGTATTTTTCAGCCGTGACTTGTTAAACTGATAGTTCGGTAATTTTCACATGAGTCAACACCTGCTTTCTTTGGGATTGAAATTATTATATTCTTCTTGAAGTCTGAGGGTATTTCGCTTGTCTCGTACATCTTGCTCACCAGATGGTAGAGATTTGTCAGGACTGGCTCTCCCAAGGCCGTCAGTAGTTCTAATGGAATGTTCTCTAGTCCCAGGACCTTGTTTCGGTTTAGGTCTTTCAGTGCTCTGTCAAACTCTTCACGCAGTATCATATCTCCCATTTCATCTTCATCTACATCCTCTTCCATTTCCATAATATTGTCCTCAAGTACATCGCCTTTGCATAGACCCTCTATATACTCCTTCCACCTTTCTGCTTTCTATTCTTTGCTTAGAACTGGGTTTCCATATGAGCTCTTGATATTCATATAAGTGGCTCTTTTTTCTCCAAATGTCTCTTTAATTTTCCTGTAGACCGTATCTATCTTACCCCTAGTGAGATAAGCCTCTATATCGTGACATTTGTCCTCTGGCCATTCCTGCTTAGCCATTTTGCACTTCCTGTCGATCTCGTTTTTGAGACGTTTGTATTCCGTTTTGCCTGCTTCATTTACTGCAGTTTCATATTTTCTCCTTTCATCAATTAAATTCAATATTTCTTCTGTTACCCAAGGATTTCTACAAGCCGTCGTCGTTTTACCTACTTGATTGTCTGCTGCCTTCACAACTTCATCCCTCAGAGCTACCCATTCTTCTGCAGTATTTCTTTCGCCCATTCCTGTCAATTGTTCCCTTATGCTCTCCCTGAAACTCTGTACAACCTCTGGTTTAGTCAGTTTATCCAGGTCCCATCTCCTTAAATTCCCACCATTTTGCAGTTTCTTCAGTTTCAATGTGCAGTTCATAACCAATAGATTGTGGTCCGAATCCACATCTGCCCCTGGAAATGTCTGACAATTTAAAACCTGGTTCCTAAATCTCTGTCTTACCATTATATAATCTATCTGATACCTTTTAGTATGTCCAGGATTCTTCCATGTATACAACCTTCTTTCATGATTCTTGAACCAAGTGTTAGCTATGATTAAGTTATGCTCTGTGCAAAATTCTACAAGGCGGCTTCCTCTTTCATTTCTTCCCCCCAATCCATATTCACCTACTATGTTTCCTTCTCTCCCTTTTCCTACTCTCGAATTCCAGTCGCTAATGACTATTACATTTTCGTCTCCCTTCACTGTCTGAATAATTTCTTTTACCTCACCTTACATTTCATCAATTTCTTCGTCATCTGCAGAGCTAGTTGGCATATAAACTTGTACTACTGTAGTAGGCGTGGGCTCCGTGTCTATCTTGACCACAATAATGCGTTCACTATGTTGTTTGTAGTACGTTACCCGCACTCCAATTTTTTTATTCATTATTAAACCTACTCCTGCATTACCCGTATTTGACTTTGTATTTATAACCCTGTATTCACCTGACCAAAAGTCTTGTTCCTCCTGCCACCGAACTTCACTAATTCCCACTGTATCTAACTTTAACCTACCCATTTCCCTTTTTAAATTTTCTAACCTAGCTGTCCGATTAAGGGATCTGACATTCCACGCTCCGATCCGTAGAACGGCAGTTTTCTTTCTCCTGATAACGACGACCTCTTGAGTAGTCCCCGCCCGGAGATCCGAATGGGGGACTATTTTACCTCCGGAATATTTTACGCAAGAGAACGCCATCATCATTTAACCGTACAGTAAATCTGCATGCCCTCGGGAAAAATTACGGCTGTAGTTTCCCCTTGCTTTCAGCCGTTCGCAGTACCAGCACAGCAAGGCCGTTTTGATTAATGTTACAAGGCCAGATCAGTCAATCATCCAGACTGTTGCCCCTGCAACTACTGAAAAGGCTGCTGCCCCTCTTCAGGAACCACATGTTTGTCTGGCCTCTCAACAGATACCCCTCCGTTGTGGTTGCACCTACGGTACGGCCATCTGTATCGCTGAGGCACGCAAGCCTGCCCACCAACGGCAAGGTCCGTGGTATATTCCCGAAATTTCGTTACTCTCCGTTAATTGTTTGTTGGTGCTGCGATTTTTTTTCCGTCGGTGTAGTTACACAAAGGATTATTAGAGAATGTGTTCCTGATAACGAGAGCCTCTTGTGGCCTTCGGCTGCCTGATCATTAATTACGCGGCTTAGTGGTAGACTCATACGGTCGTATCTGAAGGAGAGCACTTGAGATACAGCTGAGCTGGTGGGCGTCACGAGCGGCGCAGATTGCAGTACTGGGTGTGGTCAGATGATGCTTCGTCCCTGTCGCCAGGTGGAAGCAGGTGTCTCTGGCAGGTGTATGAGTGGGTGGTGTGGGACAGTGGAGTGGTGGGGAGGAGGTAGGGGGGGGGGGTACAGAGGTCAGGCTGCCCGTGGGTCTGTCCAGCGAGCTGCACCTCACTTGCTGTCGTGTCCTGTCCAGTCTTCTTCTGACCACACTGGGCTGCAGTCTGTTTTGAGGTGAGTGCCGCCTACTCGGGGTCTGTATCTACGTGATTACTCTGCTATTCACAACCAAAGTGCCTGGCTGAGGGTTCAGTGAACCACCTTCAAGCTGTCTCTCTACCGTTCCACTCTCGAACGGCGCACGGGAAAAACGAGCACTTAAATTTTTCTGTGCGAGGCCTGATTTCTCTTATTTTATCGTGATCATTTCTCCCTATGTAGGTGGGTGCCAGCACAATGTTTTCGCAGTCGGAGGACAAAACTGGTGATTGAAATTTCATGAGAAGATCCCGTCACAATCAAAAACGCCTTTGCTTTAATGATTGCCACTCCAATTCACGTATCATGTCTATGACACTACCTCCCCTTGTAACGCCGGAAATGCATATCCTCTGTTGGAGTCTGGCTGGAGTAGCGAGTGGAGCAGGTGTGTTGTGTGTAGCTCCCGCGAGTTGCCGCGCTTTCGGGGTTTGGCAGCATGTAATTGCGCTCGACTTGCGATGATAGTTTCTGACATGGTGTCGCGGACGGGAAGCATTAGCTGGCGCACATCAAGAGCCCGTTTCGTCTGGTGACCGTGTTGAGAAGAAGGCGCGCCAACATCCAGCTTCTGCAACAGCGACGGCCGACAATGAGTGACTGTCGCCACCTCTTCGATCGACGGCTTCAAACCTTCAATCAACCAACAAGGAAGACTAAAAGCACGTAAAGTTTCAGAACTGTATGGCAGACCTCAGCTTTTCAAATTGTTCCATTTGCCTCGCAAAATTACAGCAACTTAGCATGAACCTTTGTTGCTCATTGCCCCAATTGCATTGCCAAGCAGGGTCCCTTCCTTTTCCGAAATGAACCCGAGTGTCGTTGAAATTCAGACGCCAGCATTCAAGTACTATCATTGCATTTCATTACTTTAGTTTCAAAGTGCAGTTAAAGCATTCATAGCTGGCTACAATAGTTAGATTACACAAGCACAAATGAAGAGTGCGAGTTTTGTTAGCATATTTTAGCTTACCTGTGACTGCAGCTCAGCTTGGTACGTACTAAATTTTACTATTGTTAATTATTCAGAATCATTTAATTCAAGTTCAAAGTTAAATCTCTTGTTTCTAAATTGCGTAGAGTCAAGTTGCTTTTGAAATGATTGTTGAGGTAGTCCAAGACTAACCGTATTCTGCTGGATTTCGATGTGCTTCAGAAAGAAAGCTCACTATTAACTTCAGTCACTAAATTAACTTTCGATTTTCCGGTTTTATTAATTCTTTTGCTAAATTAAGTCAGAGTGTAGCGAAATTTATTACTTCTGACAAACTTTCAGTTTTCACACTACACGTGTCAACCTTCAGTTGCCACGCTTCTAGTGCTAATTATATGTGTAATAACCTTTCTTTTTCAGTTACTATAGTAATTGTCCTTAGGACTGGCGACCGTGATTTCCCCCAAATCTCAAATATCTAATTACCGCTAGTTAATTGTTGGCGTAACGGCCGCACATTTACTTTCTTTATTAACTTTACCCCTTTTCAAAATTAATTTCCACCAGTTTCATTTGCATTTTTCCTTTCATTTAGATGTAACCCTTTCCTCCCTCTTTACCGACAGATTAACTTCGGTGACGATTGCTTTCCCAAATTTCCCATTAGATACACGCGGTTTAATTTTTCACTGTCATTAAGGTCGATAAGTGAGGGGGAGGTTACACGTGGCGACCTGGTGACAGGACAATCTTCAAATTTGAGGTTGTTCTGGACACGAATTTTGCATTGTGCAAATCTCGTAACAAAGTACTGGTTACGAAATGGTCGATACGTCAGCGAGAATATTAGTCTGAGGAATCCTAATTAGATTTGAAGTTTGTTATTTATATTGAAAATTATTAAAATGAGTGAAGGCAACAATTACGAAAATTTGGTAGACTTGGGTACGGAACAATCGGTCGAACAGTGGGAAACGCGCACCGCGGTACCCATTGTTCAGGGGCAGGCGGCTAGCATGAAAGACGCGACCGCCGAGACGCAACAAAGAGCAGAAATGGAATTCCAAACATTAGAAAATGTTTCGGAATCGGAAGTGAAAATCAAATCGGAATCCCTTGATGACGAATACGGGGGGACAATTAAAGAGGAAGCCGCTACGGAAGTAAAACCGGTAGTTTCCGGGAATTTAACTGATTTATTGAATGTTTTGATTAACGAAATCAAGGCTCAGTCTAGCAAGATAGAAACTCAATCGGCAGAAATTAAAGCTCAGGCTGCCAAGCAAGAAGCTCAGTCTGAAAAAATTGACAGGAAGCTAGACAATCAGAACAAAGCTATTAATGTTGTTAACAACAATGTTGGAGTTGTTAACACAAAAGTTGATAAAATCAAAGAAGATATTGTTGTGATTAATACCGAAATCGGTAATCTTAAACAGGAAATGATAGGCGTTCAGGCGGAAATTGCGAGCATAAATACGCGTTTTAATTCCGAAATTAGCAGAATCGAGAAAAGTGTAGGAGACCCAGTTGCTCCGATCATCGAGAATAAGGTGACGGAACAAATTCAATTAGTGAGAAAAGACGATCAACAGAAGGTGGAAACTTTAAAGGTTTTAGTATCCGAAGTAGATACCAAAGTGAGGAAGCAGGCTAATACCTGCGAAGAGAAAAAGAGGGAAGTGGAAACGCTTGCGACAACCACTTGCCAAGTGATTACGAGAGTGTCGGAATTAGAAAAGAAACTTGAAGAAAAACAGAGCTATGTGCCAATCTGTGCACATAGTTCGGAATTGTTGACGAAAGAGGAGCGGTTCGACCCCTTGAAAAAAGGCGGTATACACGCGACGGATTTCATTAAAAACTGTGAAAGAGTTTTACCCAGATCATGGACTAATGAGAAAAAAATTAATGCGGTTATTGATGTGTTGGCTGGTGATGCCAAGCGTTGGGGCTTAAACCTCAACATTACGAACCTGACCTTTGACGAGTTTAAAAATTTGTTTCTGGCTGAATACTGGTCAGAGCAAAAACAGCAAAGTGTCTGGCGCGAATTTGTCGTATCGAGGCCTTTCGATGCGAATTCGCGCGGCTCGATGAAGGAGTTTTGTGAGGGCTGGATCCGCAAGTTGGAATATTTGCGTGATCGCCGCACGGAAACCGAAATAGTTTGGGAACTCTACAAGAAGCTTCCAGATGATACAAAACGCTACGTAGGAAGCAATTACAGGACAATCAATGATTTCCTGGAAAGAGTTGAGGACGAGGACAATTGGCGCAATAATCGCGATACTGGTAGAGGTCGTGGTAACAACAACGGGTACCACAGCAACCACAACAATCATAACTATGGGAATAATGCATACCGCAATCTTGGCAGCAGTAACAATAGTGGTTCGGGCCGTAATGACAATCGATACAATGCAAATAATAACAGGAATGACGGAAACCAGTATCATACTAGCGTGATACGGGCTTCGCAGAATAGTAATAACGCCAGTGTGTGTGATCAGCCGCCTCAGCAGCATCCGGGGAGCGTATCTGCTGGGACGAACCAGGGAAACCATTAGCCGCGCCGGTGAGGGGCCGACCGGGCGTGGAGAAATTTTGGCGGCCCAATAACAGTAGAAAACAGAGGTGTAGTCGTTATGAGAATTCCGTATGGAATAATCAACGGCGGGAGAGTGTGCCAGTGTTAGGAGAAAGGAGTGCGCCCACTAGTAGTAGATCAGCTGTAGACACGGCAGTAGAAAATACATTCACTGTCAGTGAGAACAATTTAAGTAGTGTTCCGGAAATCGATTATAAAGTGGCAGCTGTAATACCCACAGCGGAACTGGAGATTGAGTTTAAGAATGATTCGCAAGTGTTGAGACAAGATCAGATGTCGGATAAAACGTCCGTCATCGAGCGAGGGGATGCAGAGAGGGATGAGGTCTGGTTAAGGCAGTTCGGTCGCTTATACGACGAACTAAGAGATTATAGGGGCCTGTATGGGAGAAGTGTTTATGGGGAGCGCGGGCAGGATTTGCCGCGTTTCGTCCCACAGGAAGATAGTATTTGTGAAGTGATAGAAAGTTCTGGCCCTAACCGGCAGACTTTACCGAAAGTCGTAGTGGTAGAAGTAGCCGACCCATCCGACGCAAGCCTCCAGTTTAAACATTGCGGGAGTATTAAGGAGAAAGATTACGAAAATTTTAGTGATAGCCGGACACGATTGGTAGAAAAGCACGTAGATTACAGCGTGTATGAGGTTAGAGCTGACATTAAAGGTCAGAAGATAACAGTGTGGGTTGCGCAGATCTAGAGGAAGTAATTGCAGATACTACTGGGCACATTTCTCCAGGTAGATTGGCAGATGAGATCAATCTGATTAAAGAGGAATCAACGAAGGTGACAATTAGTGAATTGATAGCAAAGCAACACTCACTAGTTGACGAGTTACAGGATAAGGTTTCGGTATTGGAGGCGAAGCTACAGACTAAGCCTCAGGACAAACGTGTTGAAATTAAAACTGTATGTGAACAGAGACTGAAAAAGCCGCCAGATAAACCGGATTTAGGATCAAAGCCGGATGGTTTTTTCTGGAATGGCCTGGATATAGACGAGGATTTACTGTGGGAAAATAAAGAAACAGTCGACAACAAGTGTAGACAGATAGTAGTGTCTGTTAATATGCACGACCTACAACTAAACGTGTTGATTGACACCGGTGCAGAATTGAGTGCTGTATCTGGTAAAATATTTGAGTTACTGAAAGACAGACCTGGCATCGTAGTTATGCCAGTAGCAGGAGTGAAAATTATCGGTGCTACTGGGAAGGCCAGTAAACCGGTCACAAAACAGATTTTTTTCCACTTCGAGATATGTGGGGCACGATTTGAACAAGAGTTTGTCGTCGTGCCAGATTTAACTACGGAAGTAATTATCGGGTTAGATTGGCTATTAAATATATGCGCATTCGGCCGCGGAATGGTCTGTCAACGTTCAGACAAGTGATACTTGATTATTGTAGCTGACCTACCATAAAAGTGTGCAAATTTAGCAGTGCGTGAAGATTCGTAACGAAATTCAGTTAAAAATATTTCATTGCAACACTTAAGTCAATTCAACTGTTGACAGAAGCGGAAAAAGTAGGCAGTAACAAGTATGAAATCCTACAAGAGTTTCATATTGACATCCACAGGGAGCCAGTACAGAATAAAAGTAGCAATAAAAGGTATTGGGGGCGCGAGAATTTCTTGAAATTGCTTTACTGATAATCTATCTGCCTCCTTCGAAATTAGAACACAAAACAAACCAGACCTCCGTTGCAGTAGCAAACACCTTTCACTACACTAGCAGACAACCCAGGCAAACAGCCCTATATTATTCGCAATTTCGCAATGATAATGCAAAATGATTTTCAGTTTCTGTTGCATAGAGCTTTCTGGATTCAAAAACATTAATTTTCTACCTTTATGTCACCGCTCATGTTACAATCATTCGGAATGTTTATCGAAATAACAAAATACTGTTACTAGCGAATAAATTTAGTAGGATAATTCTGCACCACCCCAGGAAATAAACGGCGACATATTCTACAATGTTTCGAATTCTCCATTAGACTCGCCACAGCGAGAATACGTTCATTGGCCGAAGTGTTCCCTAAGCTAGTTAGCAATGGGACTGCTCGCTCTTCTAAAACGCATTGGCATTAATACTGGGATCTGAATTATCACGTGTATAGGCAAATGGACTTTATTTGCATTCCTGTAAACGGGTTCGAAAGCGTAGCTACGCTTAATATGCTGATGTATCGACTGCAACTAGAACAAATTTGAATAAAGAGTAGGGGAATTATTTATGCGGCCCTCATCTTCAGTAACTGTCGTAGCTAGTTCGGTCATAGGATTTCGTCACCTAAATCTGTAAAAATGGAAGCCTAGTAGTCTCAATTTCTTGACCGTCTGTCTACCCAACTCTTAAAACCCGTTTACCTCGAGTAGACATAATAAGCGAAATGTATCGCACTTCTTGCGGTATACGGTCGCTTGGTGGTGTAAAAAAGTGAGCTTCTATGTTAGGATCCAGTATGACTGATCTGAACGATAACACAGACCGTTTCGCGGCCGAGCGTGCATAATATTTTGCTAATTCGTAACGATGTGGGGTACTTTGTCTAACTAAAACAGTTATCTCGATAAGCTGACATTCATTTTTATTAATACAATTAATACTAATTATCGTTTCTTCTATTTATATCTTATATTTACATGTTGTATTTAACACACTAATAAGCATTAGTATAGTCTTACAGATGACTGAAAACAGTCTGACAAAGCTCGGATAGTTTTTCAATTTCACGCCTGTGCAGAGTATGTGAGTACCACTTCGTCGCTTTGCCTGTTATGCTGTGTAGCAGACGGTAAATCTGTGCGGATCAGCATAACGAAAAGGCGAGGGGTCTCGCTAGTTTTGTCCACGATTGTACTTTTTCGAAATCATCCGTCAGTCCCACCTGATGCGGATCACACACCGCACAGCAATACTCCAGAATAGGGTGGACAAGCGTAGTGTAAGCAGTCTCTTTGGTAGACCTTGTAACCTCACCCTCACTTATCGACCTTAATGACAGTGAAAAATTAAACCGCGTGTACCTAATGGAAATTTGGGAAAGCAATCGTCACCGAAGTTAATCTGTCGGTAAAGAGGGAGGAAAGGGTTACATCTAAATGAAAGGAAAAATGCAAATGAAACTGGTGGAAATTAATTTTGAAAACGGGTTAAGTTAATAAAGAAGTAAATGTACGGCCGTTACGTTAACAATTAACTAGCGGTAATTAGATATTTGAGATTTGGGGAAAATTACGGTCGCCAGTCCTATGGACAATTACTATAGTAACTGAAAAAGAAAGGTTATTACACATATAATTAGCACTAGAAGCGTGGCAACTGAAGGTTGACACATGTAGTGTGAAAACTGAAAGTTTGTCAGAAGTAATAAATTTCGCTACACTCTGACTTAATGTAGCAAAAGAATTAATAAAACCGGAAAATCGAAAGTTAATTTAGTGACTGAAGTTAATAGTGAACTTTCTTTCTGAAGCACATCGAAATACAGTAAAATACGGTTAGTCTTGGACTACCTCAACAATCATTTCAAAAGCTACTTGAATCTACGCAATTTAGAAATAAGAGATTTAACTTTGAACTTGAATTAAATGATTCTGAACAATTAACAATAGTAAAATTTAGTACGTACCAAGCTGAGCTGCAGTCACAGGTAAGATAAAATATGCTAACAAAACTCGCACTCTTCATTTGTGCTCGTGTAATCCCAAATATTGTAGCCAGCTATGAATACTTTAACTGAACTTTGAAATTAAAGCATTGAAATCTAATTATATTATTTTAATGCTGGCGTTTGAATTTCAACGACACTCGGGTTCATTTCGGAAAAGGAAGGGACCCTGCTTGGCAATGCAATTGGGGCAATGAGCAACAAAGGTTCATGCTAAGTTGCTGTAATTTTGCGAGGCAAATGGAACAATTTGAAAAGCTGAGGTCTGCCATACAGTTCTGAAACTTTACGTGCTTTTAGTCTTCCTTGTTGGTTGATTGAAGGTTTGAAGCCGTCGATCGAAGAGGTGGCGACAGTCACTCATTGTCGGCCGTCGCTGTTGCAGAAGCTGGATGTTGGCGCGCCTTCTTCTCAACACGGTCACCAGACGAAACGGGCTCTTGATGTGCGCCAGCTAATGCTTCCCGTCCGCGACACCATGTCAGAAACTATCATCGCAAGTCGAGCGCAATTACATGCTGCCAAACCCCGAAAGCGCGGCAACTCGCGGGAGCTACACACAACACACCTGCTCCACTCGCTACTCCAGCCAGACTCTCTCTCTGCCCGCGCTCCACGCGGCAGAGTTCACACTACCCAAGATCATACACACTTTGATTCTTCACACGATCTATCGATGTAATCGTTCGATAGCAGTTTTCCCTAGGCAAGACCCAGCGTAAAAATACAAATAATATTTACGAAACAAACCAATTATACATCGACAAAAATGCATAAATAAATAAATAAATAAATAAATAAATATATATATATATATATATATATATATATATATATATATATAGTAAAACAAGTACAATATGTAAAGACACAGAAATGTCATATATTCAGTTAACAAAAATAAGGAAAAAATTCACAGTACAATAGATGGAAATAGGAGGATATGCATTTCCGGCGTTACAACCTGTTGCATCTTCTAAGTGTTCTGCCAATGAATCGCAGTCTTTGGTTGGCTTTACCCATGATATTATCTATGTGATTGTTCCAATTCAGGTTATTTGTAATTGTAGTCCCTAAGCACTTTGTTGAATTTACAGCCCTCAGCTTTGTATGACTTATCGCGTAATCGAAATTTAGCGGGATTCTTTTAGTACTCACGCGAATAACTTCACACTTTTCTTTATTCAGGGTCAATTGCCACTTTTCGCACCATAATCGTATCTAAATCATTTTGCAAGTCGTTTTGATCGTCTGATTACTTTACAAGACGGTAAATGAGAGCATCATCTGCAAACAATCTAAGACGGCTACTCAGATTGTCTCCTACGTCGTTAATATAGACCAGGAACAACAGAGCCTATAACACTTCCTTGGAGAAAGCCGGATATTACTTTTGTTTTACGCGATGACTTTCTGTCTAATACTACGAACTGTGACCTTTCTGACAGGAGATCACGAATCCAGTCGCGCAAGTGAGGCGCAAATCAATAGTCACGCAGTTTGGGTAGATGTTTGTGAGGAACGGTGTCGAAAGCCTTCTGAAAATCTGAAAATCTGAAATTATGTAGTCAATTTGACATCCCCTGTCGACAGCACTTATTACTTCATGAGTATAATGAGCTACTTGTGTTCCGTAAGAACGATATTTTCTGACCCCGTGCTGAGTGCGCGTCAGTAAATCGTTTTCTTCGAGGTACTACATAATGTTAAGAGTACAGTATATGTTTCAGAACACTACTGCAAATCGACGTTAGTGATATGGACTTGTAATTCAGCGGATTACTCCTATTTCCCTTTTTGGGTATTGGTGTGACTTGGGGAACTTTCCAGTCTTTAGGTAGGGAACTTTCTATGACCGAGCGGTTGTATATAATTGCTAAATATGAAGCTATTGCATCTGCATACTATCAAAGGAACCTGACTGGTATACCTTCTGGACCGGAGGCCTTGCCTTTATTAAGTGATTTGAGCTGCTTTGCTACACCGAGGATATCTACATCTATGTTTCTCACCTTCGCAGTTGTTCTTGATGGGAATTCGGGAATATTTACTTCGTCTTCTTTGGTGAAGGAGTTTCGGAAAACCGCGTTTAATGACTCTGCTTTATTGGCACTGTCATCAGTAACTTCACCGTTGTTATCGCACAGTGAAGATATTGATTGCGTCTGGCCACTGGTGTACTTTATGTATGACAAGAATCTCTTTGGGTTTTCTGCCGGATTTCGAGACAGAATTTCGTTGTGCAATTTATTAAAAGCATCTCGCACTGAAGCACGCGCTCTATTTAGAATTTCTGCAAAACTTTGCCAATCTTCGCGATATTGCGTTCTTTTCTATTTGGCATGCTTTTTTCGCTGCTTCTGCAACAGCGATCTGACCCGTTTTGTGTACCATGGGGGATCAGTCCCACCACTTATTAATTTATGTGGTACATATCTCGCAATTGCCGTCGATACTATTTCTTTGAAAACATTCCACAACTTTTCTACGCTTACGTGATCAGATCGGAAGGAGTGGAGACTGTCTCTTAAAAATTATTAGCTTTTTTAAATACGTGTACTTTTTTCTTTGTGATGATTGTGGGCATTACAGTATTCAGCCTAGCAGCTACTGCCTTGTGGTCGGTAATCCTTGTTGCTAAGAATTGGGGAGAAGAGGAGTTTGTGTCACAACTTGACTAGAATAAGGGATCGGTTGGTAGGACATGTTCTGAGGCATCAAGGGATCACAAATTTAGCATTGGAGGGCAGCGTGGGGGGTAAAAATCGTAGAGGGAGAGCAAGAGATGAATACTGGGAGATGAAGAAGCTTGCAGAGAATAGAGTAGCGTGGAGAGCTGCATCAAACCAGTCTCTGGACTGAAAACCACAACAACAAACGAAGTGATGGGCACATCTTAATGCATCTGACATATAAAGTTACAAGTAAAGAAAAAATGAAGCTGTTTTGCCAGATAGTTTCTGTAAAATCGTTTCCAGAAGATTTCAGGGCGTGCGCGTCGGTAGAGAGCCTGTATAGGGAGAGAGTGGCCATAGGTGAAGTTGGCCGTGATTGGTTGATTAGCTTTGGCGCCATTTTTCTGCCAATCGTCTCTCGCGCTTCCTACGTTCACCGTGCTTTTGAGTTGAAGTTCAGAGGAGTTTTGGAAACGGTTAAAAGATATCTGAATTATTGAAAGACTTGTTATGCGTTGTGCATGCATGTTCGATTTAGTTGTATATCGTTTTTAGTACGTAATTAGCGTTTGCGATCTTAAATACGAGTTGAAATAATGAAGCGTTTTGTGATGAAGTCGGTAGGCCTACATGTTTGAAGTAAACACGTTAGTAATTGTACAGTATTGTTTTTGACCTCTGTAATTCGTTCTGCAGACGTTCGTAAACGATGCCAGGTTCTGCTGCATTTGGTTGTTCCAATGGAGGCGGAGGTGGATTTGGCATGTTAGCATTTCCGCGCAATTTCCACAGTTGTCCTGGTTGCTAAAACATTATTCGTACTAAATAATTGTAGGTACTCTTGAAGACAGTTTTTAATAGGCCCACTTACTGTGGGCCAGAAGGGATACGCTAGTTTTCTTGTTATATTTGGTCGTTATTACAGTAGCCTACATTTAACATTACCTGATTTTTGTAATCTTTTTCGTTTATCTACGAGAGGTATATATATATATATATATATATATATATATATATATATGTGTGTGTGTGTGTGTGTGTGTGTGTGTGAAAGAAAGTCGTAAGCAGTTGTTTACTTGTGATTTCCAAAACGTTTGAAGACGTGACAAGAAGTACTAATACGTCTCCCACTTTTTGCATGTCACAAGTAAACAACTGCTTACGAGTTTCATTCATCTGACGTAATACAGGTACTTTAAATCTTTAGTGTTATGCACTTCCGATACGAAACAAATGTTATACACTATATTTTTTTATTTACGTTACTTTCATTGTAATATGTCTAGTAAACGACCTTTAAAGGAGATAAATGCAAGTAACGAATAATTTTTACAGCCACTGTATCAAATTTTCCTGTGCTGTACGTAGCAGGCTACTGATGAGTATATTATAGCTGCAAAGAAAGGCATTTAACGAATCATTTCGCCATATTGTCTAGTGCTTTTTATTCGGTGAGTGTGTACTCCACTACTGGCCATTCAAAAGTCCCACCGCAGTTTGGCAGAAAAATGGCCACTCTGTCCCTATATAGGCTCTCTAGGCCCCCCTTCTGAGCAAACGAACGATCTCGCACGGCGCTTTTGACGAAAACTGGTCACTGCGCGTCGACGACCGTATCCTATGTGACCTATACAGGGTGTTACAAAAAGGTACGGCCAAACTTTCAGGAAACATTCCTCACACACAAAGAAAGAAAATATGTTATGCGGACATGTGTCCGGAAACGCTTAATTTCCACGTTAGAGCCCATTTTATTACTTCTCTTCAAATCACATTAATCATGGAATGGAAACACACAGCAACGGAACGTACCATCGTGACTTCAAACACTTTGTTACAGGAAATGTTCAAAATGTCCTCCGTTAGCGAGGATGCATGCATCCACCCTCCGTCGCATGGAATCCATGATGCGCTGATGCAGCCCTGGAGAATGGCGTATTGTATCACAGCCGTCCACGAAGAGTCTCTACATTTGGTACCGGGGTTGCGTAGACATGAGCTTTCAAATGCCCCCATAAATGAAAGTCAAGAGGGTTGAGGTCAGGAGAGCGTGGAGGCCACGGAATTGGTTCGCCTCTACCAATCCATCGGTCACCGAATCTGTTGTTGAGAAGCGTACGAACACTTCGACTGAAATGTGCAGGAGCTCCATCGTGCATGAACCACATGTTGTGTCGTACCTGTAAAGGCACATGTTCTAGCAGCACAGGTAGAGTATCCCGTATGAAATCGTGATAACTTGATCCATTGAGCGTAGGTGGAAGAACATGGGGCCCAAACGTTCACAGAAAATCTGTGTTGATGATCTGATTGCACAATTGCGTGCGGATTCTCGTCAGCCCACACATGTTGATTGTGGAAATTTACAATTTGATCACGTCGGAATGAAGCCTCATCCGTAAAGAGAACATTTGCACTGAAATGAGGATTGACACATTGTCGGATAAACCATTCGCAGAAGTGTACCCGTGGTGGCCAATCAGATGCTGATAGTGCCTGCACACGCTGTACACGGTACGGAAACAACTGGTTCTCCCGTAGTACTCTCCGTACAGTGACGTGGTCAACGTTACCTTGTACAGCAGCAACTTCTGTGACACTGATATTAGGGTTATCGTCAACTGCACGAAGAATTGCCTCTTCCATTGCAGGTGTCCTCGTCGTTCTAGGTCTTCCCCAGTCGCGAGTCATAGGCTGGAATGTTCCGTGCTCCCTACGACGCCGATCAATTGCTTCGAACGTCTTCCTGTCGGGACACCTTCGTTCTGGAAATCTGTCTCGATGCAAACGAACTGCGCCACGGCTATTGCCCCGTGCTAATCCGTACATCAAATGGGCATCGGCCAACTCCGCATTTGTAAACATTGCACTGACTGCAAAACCACGTTCGTGATGAACACTAACCTGTTGATGCTACGTACTGATGTGCTTGATGCTAGTACTGTAGAGCAATTAGTCGCATGTCAACACAAGCACCGAAGTCAACATTACCTTCCTTCAATTGGGCCAACTGGTGGTGAATCGAGTAAGTACAGTACATACTGACGAAACTAAAATGAGCTCTAACATCAAGCGTTTCCGGACACATGTCCACCTAACATCTTTTCTTTATTTGTGTGTGAGGAATGTTTCCTGAAAGTTTGGTCGTACCTTTTTGTAACACCCTGTATATACTTTTTTATCAGGTCATGCAGCTCGATTTCTAGCTCCCTGAATTCAAATGTAGGAGCCCTTCTTGACTGCCTTTTCCTAGCAAATCTGAGGCAAGCCTCTGAGCCTCTGCTTTGGTGACGTCTTATTGACAGGGAAACAACAGTGTGGGAAACAACCGCGCTGACGAGTGCCCCGAGGCCGACCAAAGTCGCCGCTACAGCGTGATCTGAGTCGACAGACTGGATGCACACTTCGTGCCCAAAGCAGCTGGCTATCTCGCAGCAAAACTTCCTCCACCCTGTACCTCTGGATTAGACGTACAGAGCAGAGGGAGGTGTCAGGTCGTCCTCTGCCGGTAAGGAAACTCGCTGAGTTGCACGACTCAAGGCCACTTTACTGGGAGACCTTCCCTCCAACCGCCTCGGCTGGCCATCCTGTGGCGCAGAGACGCCACAGTTGGCCGGCGTCCTGAAAGCGGCACACGCCCCACCACTAGCACACCTTCTGCACACTCTGTGAGTCTGAGCACAGGACTGCTGCAACAGCTCCCGTCGGTTGCATGAGCTGGACTCGGACCTGGCGTAACTCAGCATTTTTCACATTAATAGACGTTGCCAGATGCGAAAGAACTGATTAGTGACGGGCAGGATGTAGCTATGTGCAAATACGACCTTCAGAAAACTGTCACACTGAAGGTGAGAGAAAGTAGACAGGGGACTTGTGCCGAACAGAAATAGAAAAATGCTGACTGGGAACCCTGAAGAGCAGGCCCAGACCACGGAAAAGACTCTTTTGCGTGCCCTTGGCGTCAGTGGCGATGAAGCTATGAAATATACTACTGAGTTTAGTAACTTCCAGAGGAAGACACTATAGCCATCTCTCTTCCCTTACTTGCAACTAGACAGTACACGAATGCTGCCAGCAACATATCTTCCTTACCAGGGAGGTCTAATTATCATTTCTGCTGTTTTCATCACATGGAGGCAGACGCAAGGCTGAAATTTCAGAAACATTTCTGCGAGGTAGTTGGGAGAAAAATTTCTGTAAGTTAGATTGGAGAAAAATTTCTGTAAGTTAGATGGGAGAAAAATTTCTGTGATGTAGGTGGGAGGAACCTTTCTGTGAGTTGGGTGGGAGGAACCATTCTGGGAGTTGGGTGGGAGAAATGTATCTTCATTATTGAAACAACCCCCAGGCTGTGGCTAAGCCATGTCTCCACAGTATCCTTTCTTTCAGGAGTGCTAGTTCTGCAAGGTTTGCAGGAGAGCTTCTGTGAAGTTTGGAAGGTAGGAGGCGAGGTACTGGCGGATTTAAGGCTCTGAGGACGGGCCGTGAGTCTTACTTGGGTAGCTCTGTTGGTAGAGCACTTGCCCAAGAAAGGCAAAGGTCCCGAGTTCGAGTCTCGGTCCGGCACACAGTTTTAATCTGCCAGTAAGTTCTTTTGTATCTGTGACTTAGCTCAGAAAATCATTTCTGGGGGTTATGTGGGATAAATGTATCTGTGAGTTAGCTCGGAAAATCGTCTCTGTGAGTTAGCTCGGAAAATCGTTTCTGTGAGTTAGTTCGGAAAATCGTTTCTGCGAGTTAGCTCGGAAAATCATTTCTGCGAGTTAGGAAAAATATACCTCTCAGTTAGATGGGAGAAGCATTTCTGCGAGTTAGGCCGTGTCCTATGTGAGAGACAGTGCGCGACAGCTTCAAGAGACGAAACACAATCACTGGTGTAGTTCCACAAGTGTCCTACGTGAGCCGGCCGAAGTGGCCGTGCGGTTAAAGGCGCTGCAGTCCGGAACCGCGCGACTGCTACGGTCGCAGGTTCGAATCCTGCCTCGGGCATGATGTGTGTGATGTCCTTAGGTTAGTTAGGTTTAACTAGTTCTAAGTTCTAGGGGACTAATCTCAGCAGTTGAGTCCCATAGCACTCAGAGCCATTTGAATCATTTGTCCTACGTGAACGACATCTGTGTCGCTGCCTGTCTCCCGCTGCGACTGGCGACATTTGAGTTCAAACGTGTATGAATCTTGTCGCTGGAGCACGCGTGACACAGAGTGACAGCCACGTGTCTTCTCGGCAAATGAGTGGAGCGGACGCGACGGCAGCTATCAATTACTTAACAACCGATTTTAAGAAAACTATTTGGTGAAAAAATTTGATTCTTCCGCATCTTATAAGCTTGATATCTTTGCTCGATAAAGGTCTGAATTTATTTTCGTTATTCATCATAGTTACTGTGCTACACGAAATTGAATACATGGCTGCACGAAATTTTTAGGAATTTGCAAGAGGTAAAATCACATTTAGACTTTCCGTATAGTTCATTTAAGGCCATACATATTTCATATGAAATGTAACCAATATATCTAACTTGTATTTAAAAGTTGAGATCGGAATGACATCTCTCTTCACTCTTGACATATTGGTTGTGATATCCGCGGACGGGTCGCTTGCGGCCCGTCCCAACCTTTCCTACGCTTAGGGAATCAAGTGGTCGTAAAAATCGTCGTATCTCATAAAAGGTTGGATATATCGAAAAGATGAATTTTTGAAATGACAGCACGCAGAAAGGGCTATTTTATCATGTGATTAACACTCGATACGATTTTGTAAACGCGTGAGCAGAGCGAAAACAAGACTCCCTATAACTTACACTCTGAGGTTTTCTCCAAATTTTCATATCCAAACAAAGGAAGAGAAACAGGTAAACGGGGTATCAAAGTGACCAGCATGAGGTCTAGTTTGGCATGAAAATATTTAACTGCTTGGAAGTAATTAGGGTAATGAACGAAAACTTAATTAATAAACTGAGGAAAAACTGAAATGTTTCACGAAAAGCTGCTGTAAATGAAGTGTCAAAAATGTCATCTGTTCAAGACTTAGCTATTTTGGCTCAAATGGTTAAAATGGCTCTGAGCACTATGGGACTTAACATCTGAGGTAATCAGTCCCCTAGAACTTAGAACTGCTTAAACCTAACTAACCTAAAACCATCTCACACATCCATGCCCGAGGCAGGATTCGAACCTGCGACCGTAGCAGTCGTGCGGTTACGGACTGAAGCGCCTAGAACCGCTAGACCACCGCGGCCGGCACCTAGCTATTTTCCACATAAAAGCATACATTGGTGCGGTATTTAAATGTCGAAAATGGAAGAAATTAGTGAAATATTTTATAACATTATTTGTGTAAAAGAAATAAGTAGATCAGAGAAACGTACGTTCTACGCGCCTTTGAATGATGCTCGAAATCATGAACAGAAAATGAGGTGCACCAAACGTTCATCTAATATTTTTTAGTTGATACTTTTAGACAAATTATTACACAAAGCGTTTTTACTTTCTTTTCAAAAATTTTGTAATCTTTCCTTTTACAGAGTATTTAGAGTAAATGAAACGCTTGGCCTTAACATTGACTGCTGATGAATTACGTTCGCAACATCAAATATATGTAAAATTAAATGGTTCATTGTAATTTATTAGGAATTAAATGTGTGTGATATACTGCGATAGGTGTGAAGATCAAGTTATTTGGCAAGACCTTAATAATAGTGATGCAATGTAAACAGTATACATAAAACTTAATATACAGAATCGTAGCTGAGTCGGTAAAAATATAAGAACTGGCGGGAATCGAACCCAGGACCCTTTCCCTCACACATACTTGTGAACTGCATATGCTACCCCTCCACCACAGCTAGCTACTACTCAATGTTATCAAACTGTATCCTTATGTTTGTATTTAGCGCAGTTAGTCATGTAAAAGTCATTCCTCTGCATTTATTGCTGTTAAAAGTTCTTGATCACGAAAAAAACATTCGTATTTAATTTATTGATGAGACAGTCGAATGCTCCTCCGCACATTCACATGTATTCGAAGAACATGTCTGGTGATCTTCGTAGTTGACGATACTTACGAAATTCTCCATGGAGATTCCTCTTTTTGTAAATTTCATGCACAGCATTCCTTTTCGCTTTATTGTCTTACGTAAACCTAATTCTGTAGCGTTACTCTCCAGCTACATTATTCTACAGGTTAAGGACGCCGTTTTATAGAAGCAGCTGGTTGGCTCTAAGCAGCCATCTTGTAGCCCGACATGGTCGCTCGCACGCAGGAAACCCAAGGTTTTCGCTCGGTGTTGCTGCTTGTCGCTGGAGTCTCGCGTATCCAGAAGTCGCTCGCTTCTGTCGCTCACGTAGGACACTGCCTTAGATGGGAGAAGCGTTTCTGCGAGTTAGGTGGGAGAAGCGTTTCTGCAAGTTACATGGGAGATGCGTTTCCATGAGTTAGGTGGGAGAAGCGTTTCTGCAGATGCGAGAAGCACTTATGGGAGTTAGTTGGTATGCCTGTGTACAGTCAGACGCTTTCTGCTCGAGCATTGGCTGTCGATGCAGAGTAGCCTGCCACTGCTCTGCCACACCTCCCGTCTGTGATTGGTACAACCCATTTTGCTGCTCTCACTGTGGCGAATATTTGATTACTTATTAAACTTCCTGGCAGATTAAAACTATACCGGACCGAGACTCGAACTCAGGACCTTTGCCTTTCACGGGCAAGTGCTCTACAAACTAAGCTACCCGAGCACGACTCACGCCCTGTCCTCACAGCTTTACTTCTGCCAGTACCTCGTCTCCTACCTTCCAAACTTAACAGAAGCTCTGCTGCGAAGTTTGGAAGCTAGGAGACGAGGTACTGGCCAAAGTAAAGCTGTGAGGACGGGGCGTGAGTCGCGCTTGGGTAGCTCAGTTTGTAGAGCACTTGCCCGGGAAAGGCAAAGGTCCCGAGTTCGAGTCTCGGTCCGGCACACAGTTTTAATCTGCCAAGAAGTTTCATATCAGTGAACACTCTGCTGCAGAGTGCTTGGCGACCATGGGGCCCAGACCTTGTGCTGTTTGTCTCGTCTTCTCCTGTCCTTTTCCCCTCTCTTGGGGCGATGTCTCGTGCCTTCATGGGCTTGCTTGTAGGACTATTCTCTCTTGTACTGGCCCCTTTCCCCCCTGGTACTGGCCCCTTTCCCCCCTGGTACTGGCCCCTTTCCCCCCCGGTACTGCGCCCCTTTCCCCCCCGGTACTGCGCCCCTTTCCCCCCCGGTACTGCGCCCCTTTCCCCCCCGGTACTGCGCCCCTTTCCCCCCCCGGTACTGCGCCCCTTTCCCCCCCCGGTACTGCGCCCCTTTCCCCCCCCGGTACTGCGCCCCTTTCCCCCCCGGTACTGCGCCCCTTTCCCCCCCGGTACTGCGCCCCTTTCCCCCCCGGTACTGCGCCCCTTTCCCCCCCGGTACTGCGCCCCTTTCCCCCCCGGTACTGCGCCCCTTTCCCCCCCGGTACTGCGCCCCTTTCCCCCCCGGTACTGCGCCCCTTTCCCCCCCGGTACTGCGCCCCTTTCCCCCCCGGTACTGCGCCCCTTTCCCCCCCGGTACTGCGCCCCTTTCCCCCCCGGTACTGCGCCCCTTTCCCCCCCGGTACTGCGCCCCTTTCCCCCCCGGTACTGCGCCCCTTTCCCCCCCGGTACTGCGCCCCTTTCCCCCCCGGTACTGCGCCCCTTTCCCCCCCGGTACTGCGCCCCTTTCCCCCCCGGTACTGCGCCCCTTTCCCCCCCGGTACTGCGCCCCTTTCCCCCCCGGTACTGCGCCCCTTTCCCCCCCGGTACTGCGCCCCTTTCCCCCCCGGTACTGCGCCCCTTTCCCCCCCGGTACTGCGCCCCTTTCCCCCCCGGTACTGCGCCCCTTTCCCCCCCGGTACTGCGCCCCTTTCCCCCCCGGTACTGCGCCCCTTTCCCCCCCGGTACTGCGCCCCTTTCCCCCCCCGGTACTGCGCCCCTTTCCCCCCCCGGTACTGCGCCCCTTTCCCCCCCCGGTACTGCGCCCCTTTCCCCCCCGGTACTGCGCCCCTTTCCCCCCCGGTACTGCGCCCCTTTCCCCCCCGGTACTGCGCCCCTTTCCCCCCCGGTACTGCGCCCCTTTCCCCCCCGGTACTGCGCCCCTTTCCCCCCCGGTACTGCGCCCCTTTCCCCCCCGGTACTGCGCCCCTTTCCCCCCCGGTACTGCGCCCCTTTCCCCCCCGGTACTGCGCCCCTTTCCCCCCCGGTACTGCGCCCCTTTCCCCCCCGGTACTGCGCCCCTTTCCCCCCCGGTACTGCGCCCCTTTCCCCCCCGGTACTGCGCCCCTTTCCCCCCCGGTACTGCGCCCCTTTCCCCCCGGTACTGCGCCCCTTTCCCCCCCGGTACTGCGCCCCTTTCCCCCCCGGTACTGCGCCCCTTTCCCCCCCGGTACTGCGCCCCTTTCCCCCCCGCTACTGCGCCCCTTTCCCCCCCGCTACTGCGCCCCTTTCCCCCCCGCTACTGCGCCCCTTTCCCCCCCGGTACTGCGCCCCTTTCCCCCCCGGTACTGCGCCCCTTTCCCCCCCGGTACTGCGCCCCTTTCCCCCCCGGTACTGCGCCCCTTTCCCCCCCGGTACTGCGCCCCTCTGTGGCGCTGGGGGCCACCCTCTCTTTCTTCCTTTCCTTTATATCTTTCCTTTCCCTCCCTGTGTGTACGTGACGGCCACCCACACATTTGATGTGTAGCAGGAGACTGTGTAACGGGTAATTCCCGGCTCCAGTTTGGCATGTAGGGCCTGCACTTACCCTCTGGTACAGGCCAGGCCCAGGGAGTGGTGATTGCCTGAGCTGTCGTTACCTTCCTCCTCTGGCGATTGGTCCCTCTGTCTGTCTTTCGGGAGGTGTGACCTAAGATGAGGACAATCACCTAAGTTGGGGGACTCCCCTTTGGAGGTCCTCTGGCTGGAAGGAGCGCGCCGTTGGAGACACTGGCAATCATCAGGGACTTCTTCCCAATTGATTTTCCTTCTCTTTCTCCAAGTTTTTCACATAAAAGGAAGTGGAATGAAGGTCCTGCCTCAATGTCCCTTCTTGTCGCACGGTGTTACCTACACCTGGCTGTTTGATGGTTGGATGGAGGACGAAATAACTAATTATCTCTCTCGGATCAGGGCGTTACTGCTGTTCATCGAGTTGTGGAGAAGGAAGCTGCCGATTTGG
This sequence comes from Schistocerca nitens, assembly GCF_023898315.1. Taxonomy (NCBI): domain Eukaryota; kingdom Metazoa; phylum Arthropoda; class Insecta; order Orthoptera; family Acrididae; genus Schistocerca; species Schistocerca nitens. The sequence continues at coordinate 15,683,726 of NC_064624.1, read as the reverse complement.
TGCCCACTCGCACATTGTTCCTGACTTTCGATCGGTTAACGCTTCCTACTGAGATAAAGGCAGGCTATGAGGTCATCTCTGTGCGCCCTTACATTCCCAATCCGTTGCGGTGTTATAAGTGCCACCAGTTCAACCATACCAGCACGTCATGTAAAATCGCAGCCAAGTGTGTCTCCTGTAGCAGGGGTGCACAGGAGGGCGCCTGTCCACGTCCTTCTCCCCACTGCATTAATTGTCATTTGAGGATCCGCCTCGCCACTGGCGCCTCCCATACTAGCCCAGTTTCTCTACGCAGAAGCCGGTGAACAACCACTGTCATACCGGCGAGAAATCCCACTCAGTAGGTATGTATGTTGGCTTTCTTCCATGCGAGGCCACCCAACCTTTGACCTTTTTTTGATGACATTCTTGACCGCCAATACGAGATGTACGTTTCTTCTTTCCGGCCCCCGACATCTGCTTTCGTCACCCGCTTCAGCAGCTGCAGTTCACACTTAATGCCACTTTCAGAATGGGTGAGAGCCCTTCACCACCTTGGCTTCAGGCATAGGTTTGTGTTCATTTTGACCTCAGCTTGTTCCCGAAGGATTCGACTCCAGAGCTGACCTATCACTGCAAATTTCTCTAACTTCGCTCATAACTTGCCGATAGCATATTTTTGTACACTGATGGTTCCAAGTCGGTCAACGGTGTGGGCTGTGCTTTTGTCGTCGGGGATAACAACTTTCAATACTGCCTTCTCGACCAGTGCACAATTTTTACTGCAGAGCTTTTTGCCCTCTATCAGGCTGTTCACTGCTTCCAGAGGCACCAGCTCACTCGCTGTGTGATCTGCTCTGACTCCCTCAGTGCCCTTCAGAGTCTGGAGATCCAGATCCAGTCCACCCCATCGTTCGACGGATCCAGGACTTCCCCCATTTGTTCCTGGATGGGGGAGCCCAAGTGATGTTCATGTGGGTTCCTGGCCATGTTGGTGTTACTGGGATTGATGTTGCTGATGCTGCAGCCAAGGCCGCAGTCCATCTCTGTCGGCCCGGCTCTTACTCTGTTCCATCGCATTATATTCGTACTTTACTCTATCGGCGTGTCCCATCACTTTGGCATGACCATTGGTGGTCCCGTCATGGGAACAAACTCAGAAATGAAACCTCTCCCAACAGCCTGGTCGACTTCCTCCCATCCATCTCGCCATGAGGAAGTAATGTTAGCTCGGTTGTGAATACGGCACTGCCGCTTTAGCCACCGCCACTTGAGTGGCGACCCTGCACCCAGCTGTCCTTTGTGTAGCCAGCCATTAACAGTCAGAAATTTCCTGATCCTCTGCCCCTATTTTAGCCACTTACGTCTCAGGGTCGGGCTGCCGCTCGCTTTGCCAGACATTTTAGCGGATGACGTGCTAGCTGTGGCTCGCGTTTTAAGTTTTTTTAAAAGCAGTAATATGACGAAGAGATTTGACTTCTACCTCGTGATTCTGGTGTCTTGCCGACGTCTTTTAGATACTCTTCCGAAACGTCTTGACGTTTTAGATTTGTTTTCTCTTCCTTTCTGTACTGGACCTCGAAACAGTTTTTTGCCCTCGCGGTCCCAGCATTCTATGGTTCTATACTGGCTGCTTATGACCTTAGATGTTTTACGCCCTAAAACCCCTACAAACCACACGTTTTCATCATTTATTCTTGTTTAGAGTGTTATTTTGGTGTTTTACAGATACGCTATATTTATTTCCAGGGAAAGTGATATTTTAAGGTATACTGAAGAAATGCTACGAATTCTAGCGGAAATTTCGGAAGATGTGTTGATGTGTGACGAATCTGAAGATGATTTTGATATTTAAGAGGAAATTGTTGAAGCTGAAAATCACAGTAGTGAATCCGAACAGTCGCAGGAAGAAGTCAGCCAGAAAACAGCGGCACATATTACATTTTATACTGGAAAAGACGGTGAAACTCTTTGGACTAGGCAGCCCATAACTACAGGGAAAACAAATGCTAAAACATTACCAGAACTGCCAAAAGTGCAGATGCGTTTTATCTTTTTGTCATTAAAAATGTAATAAAAGAAATTGTAGCTCATACCAACAGATGGATTCGGAAAAAACGTAGTGATATCAACTATTCTAGAGCTCGCGATTGCAAAGACACTTCAGCAGAAGAAATTCATGCTGCTTTCGGAGCACTTTTTTTGATTGGCAATATGAAAGGACATCATGCCAACAGCAGTGAACTGTGGGCATCTGATGTTACTATCTTACGATCGCTTTTCAGTTATAAATGTTTCCGTTTCTTCTTAGAGCGATAGGTTTGACAATATAGAAACAAGAATTGAACGAAGGTCTACAGATAAACTGGCACCTCTTGGTGAGTTTCACCAAGAATTTGTAAATAAACGTATTGCTCACTGTAATGTCAGTGAATTTGAGACAATTGATGAAATGCTGCAGGCTTTTAGAGGCCTTGGTGGGTTTGTACAGTACATTCCAGATAATCCTGCAAAGTACGGTATCAAAATATACGCCCTTAGTGACGCAAAAACTTTTTATACCCTCAATTTCGAAGTGTAGTGTGGCAAAGAGATCGCTGGGCCATATCTGAAATCATGTAAACCTGAAGATGTCGAAAGACTGGTAACTCCCGTAGAGGGCACGAACAGAAATGTTACGACTGATAACTATTACACCTGTTACAGTCTAGCTCAGAATCTACCCGATAAAAAGTCGACCACCATCAGCACTTTGGGGAAAAAAAATTTCACCCGAATTTCAAACTGGGAACACGAGGGAAAGCAAATCGACATTCAGTGGCTTTCAGTAAGAAAAAAAAGAAGAAAAAAACCTGTGCATGATAAAGTGAAATTAGTAGAGTGGGAAACCAGCAGTAAATGTGGGCTATAACAGAACTGAGGGAGGAGTGGATACTGTGGATCAGATGTGTGCATCATATACAGTAGTCAGAACAACGAGGAGGTGGCCGCTAGTATTATTCTATCGACATCTTGATATCGCGGCAATAAATTGGAACGTCATCTTCAGCCACAACAACCCAGACAATAAAGACAGACGATGGCTTATTTCTAAAAAAACCTATCGTATAGTCTTATGAACGCTCATCCAGGACAATCAGCGAAACTAACGAACCTTCCGAAAGATGTAAAAATATTTCTCGAAAAAATTCAGAAAAGGAGGTCCAGTTCATGACGAACCTCCACCTGTAATGTGTCACAAATGGGCACGACACAAAAGAAAAATGTCAGGGCGAAGACATCGTGCAACAATTGTGGAAACAATGTCTGTAAGAAGCATTCTCGTCAGAATGTTGTGTGTTTCTCTTGTGATGCTAATGACCATAGGGTGGTAATTTGTTCTGACTGGAGATGTTTGTTTATGTAACCTATTATAATAGAGTGGGCTGATTTTTTTTCTTTTTTTTCTATCTGAAATAAATAAATAATGCAATGACAATCTGTTTTATTTCAGTTTTTACCCTTTGGTTTGGCCGAAAACGATATGTGAAGAGGAAATTGCGGTTGTGCGCCCAGTCGCATGAAATCAGAAGGCGCGCCACCAGAGAGTTAAGTTATGTGCAAAAGTTAAGATTGTCAAGGAAATGTCTCTTAAAAGCTAAAACTCATTTCTTTGTCGTCATTTTTCAGTGGCTTGCGTCACAACAACAAGCCGATGGAGAAGAGTCACAGTTCTTGATGGTGTGGCACAACCAATTCTTTTTTATTTTAATTTTTTTATTTTCTGGCAGGTATGGATGGCAGAGTGGCGCCTAGCAATCGCCGCCACAGGGACCGCGGCAGGACTTCTGCCGCAGCAGCGCCGCCCGCGGCAGTCCGCCAAACTACCTCGCCCGGTGACGCCACCATCTCCCACACACAGTGAGTTCTGTCACTATATGAGCACATTTTCTAAACTCCCAGCATAAAAACTACCGGTCTGATGCATTCTGTTGCGCTGCATAGCGCAGCCCATCACCCCCATAGGGTACAGGCCGCACTGGTTCCAGTGACATCAAGTTGCAAAGTATTCACGAGGGTGTGTCAAGTGTAGTTCCCAAAAGATGCAGATTGTTACCCTCAAATACTACACAGTGGGTCCCTGGGTCGTTTCGCTCCCCAAACCTAACAAGTCTGCCGGCCGCGGTGGTCTTGCGGTTCTAGGCGCTCAGTCCGGAGCCGCGCGACTGCTACGGTCACAGGTTCGAATCCTGCCTCGGGCATGGATGTGTGTGATGTTCTTAGGTTAGTTAGGTTTAAGTAGTTCTAAGTTCTAGGGGACTGATGACCATAGATGGTAAGTCCCATAGTGCTCAGAGTCATTTGAACCTAACAAGTATACGTCTGATGTCTCTTCCTATCGCTCTATGTGTCTCACCACGGTGATCAGTAAGACTTAGTATCCATCCTTACCTGTCGCATCAGTCGCCACCAGCACCACCACCACCACCACCACCACCACCACCACCACCACCTCCCTTTCGCCATTCTCTGCCGATGACCAACTCCTATGCCTCAACCATCACCTTTCCCTCCAGCATCACTCCCGCCGCTCTGCCATTTTTGTATCCCTAGACCTCCAAAAGGCCTATTACTGCATATGGCATCACAGTGTTTAAACTCTGAACTCACACCCTTCCTATCGTCTATGTCCGTCTGATTGCCTCCTTCCTCTCCCACCACTCCTCCTACATCAGCATCCATAATACCAATTCCTGCACTTTCTACCCCTCCATGGGTGTTCCTCAGGGCTCTGTCCTCTCCCCTCTCACCTGCCTCTTGTACACAGCAGATATGCCCCAACCCCCCCCCCCTCCAGTCCACCTCCTGCAGTCTGCTGATGACACTGCCTTCCTTGCCCTTGCTCCTATCCTTCAATGATCCCAACGCCTCCTCCAGAATCATCTTTACATTTTTGCACATTGTGTAACCAGTGGCTCCTAAAAATGAATTCTTCCGACACCCAGGCAATCATTGTAGGTCATACCACTCCCTCCTTGTGGCTCCTTGTTTTCTCCCTTACCATCTGCACCCATCCTGTCCACCTCTCACCCACCCTCACCTACCTTGGACTCACCATTGACCTTCAGCTTACCTGGACCCCTCATCTCCACTTTATCCAATCCAAAGCCCACAATCACTTCCATCTCCTTAAACTCCTCTCAGGTTGGACTTAGGGATTAAACCCCTGTACCATCCTCCACACCTACAAATCCTTGACCTGTCCCATACTATGCCACTCCCACCTGGATCTCTGCCCCCTCCCCCAAATTCTATAAGTCCCTCCAGATCCTCAGGCACCATGCACCCCACCCCGTTTCCCATGTGGACCTGATTCCTTTCCCCCATCTGCACCTTTTCCTTGAACATATGAGTCCTCTGCACTTCCTGTAGACCTGATGCCCCCCATCTGTTTGCTCCTCTCCAACCCCACCCACTGCTGTGCCTTCACTGTTGTGTCCCACCTACCCTCCACCTCTACACCCTTTATCTCCTTTCCAAAGGTGCCTTGTTTATTCCTCTCCTACACCCTTCTTTCCCCTCATCTGTCTGCCCCACCTCTGCCCTAGGCTGTGGTGTGTCATCTCCGTGCCAACTTTTTAGTGCAGTATTTTAAGTAAGTGTTACGCGTTGTGCGTCTTTTCCAAAGTGTAGCAAACAGAACCCATAATGTTGCTAGGTGTGATTTTTTTTCTTTCTCTTGCGAACAGAAATCAGACTTTCGCAGTGTTTTTTAATTGTCTGTCTACTATTGTATCTGTCTGCTTGCTGTGTTTTTTACCATCGTCAACTCTTGTTTCATATTTTGTTGTTGTTGTGGTCTTCAGCCCTGAGACTGGTTTGATGCAGCTCTCCATGCTACTCTATCCTGTGCAAGCTTCTTCATCTCCCAGTACCTAGTGCAACCTACAACCTTCTGAATCTGCTTAGTGTATTCATCTCTTGCTCTACCCTCCACGCTGCCCTCCAATACTAAATTGGTGACCCCTTGATGCCTCAGAACATGTCCAACAGGGTGTACGCGACCAGGGACAACCGGGAGATCCAGTTAAAACCCGGGAATTTTTTCATCCGGGAGAAAACCGGGAAGAACTCGGGAATTGTTTAGACTTCGGGGAATTTTTCATTGTTTTAGTTTTCAGTTAAATTTTTGTGATTTTGACTGGTAAGAACGAAAACTCTAAGAAATGATATTACTGTATCCCGTAACTGCAGAATAATACTGCAGCAACAAAACATGAACGAGACAAAGAAAAAAACAATAAAACTTAAGTTGCAAAGGAAATGCGCCGTATACAACAACAAAACAGTGCTCATTCAAGCGTCTGGCAGTAACAAAGTGTGTCAAAGGCTTTAGGAAGACTATGCTATGCTTTATAAGAAGATCGAATTTCGAGAAGCCCGTGAAACAGCCGTTTAGTTGGAGGAGGAAGATGAGAGAGGCTAAAGAAATATCCAAGCGACCCGACAACATGAATAGAGAAGCGTCTTGGCTGTCAGCTGTGACAGCTTTGCGGACGGGCAGCTCTCGCAGAGCAACAGGCGCGCGGTGGGCCACAGCGGTGGGGGGAACACACAGTGATGATGACGCGGCCTGGTCGATACTGGGCAGTTAGTGAGCAGCGCTACGCTGCAGTCGCCGCTCAGTCTCCTGTTCGCCGATTTCCATCAATGGCAAGCGGTAGAGGAAACTCCAATGGAAAACGCCCATATCCACCAATGACAACACGCAATGCAAAGACTCCTAATACGCTTCTTCCTGACCCTCACACCCAATGACAGCACTCCTCCATAGTATATAAGTATCCAAACTAGTGCAGCCGGCCGCTGTGGTCGAGCGGTTCTAGGCGCTTCAGTCTGGAACCGCGCGACTGCTGCGATCGCAGGTTCGAATGCCTCGGGCATGGATGTGTGTGATGTCCTTAGGTTAGTTAGGTTTAAGTAGTTAGAAGTTCTAGGGGACTGATGACCTCAGATGTTAAGTCCCATAGTGCTTAGAGCCATTCCAAACTAGTGCTCATGCAGCAGTTAGCAATACATCCTGAGGAAGGCGCCTTGCAACAGTCGCCGAAACGTCGGAATTTCGCAGAAGACAATGCGCCCTGAAACCCAGAAGAATTTTATTGACCGTGTCAACGGCCGCGAAACCTACGCTTACAAAGCTACACACATCAAAAAGTTTTACACCAGCTCTGTTCCCAGAATTCGTGAAGGTAGATGTTGACTGTGGATATTGTATCACAGACACAGTCCCTTTGATTGTTCAGAGATGTCATTAAACCGCCCAAAGATGTAAACAACCGTTCATGAGCAGCGCCTATTAGATGGAGGGGGTCCGATAGCCAATCAGTTCCAGTCATTCCACCAGGAAGGAGGTACATGGCTCGTGATGTCTGTGCTTCAACCATACCTAGACTGTAATACCGTGGTTCGATGGCATCTGCATTATTACTTTCTACCAGGAAGGGCTCTCAACAAGGGAAGTGTCCAGGTGTCTCGGAGTGAACCAGGGCGATGTTGTTCGGACATGGAGGACATAGAGACACAGCAACTGTCGATGACACGCCTCGCTCAGGCCGCCCAAGGGCTACTACTGCAGTGGATGACCGCTACCTACGGATTATGGCTCGGAGGAACCGTGACAGTAACGCCACCATGTTGAATAATGCTTAAGCCACAGGACGTCGTGTTACGACTCAAACTGTGCGCAGTAGGCTGCATGATTGTCGGCTTCACTCCTGACGCCCATGGCGAGGTCCATCTTTGCAACCACGACACCATGCAGCGCTGTACAGGTGGGCCCAAAAACATGCCGAATGGACCGCTCAGGATTGGCATCACGTTCTCTTCACAGATGAGTGTCGCATACGCCTTCAACCAGACAATCGTCGGAGACGTGTTTGGAGGCAACGCGGTCAGGCTGAACACCTTACACACACTGCCCAGCAAGTGCAGCAAGGTGTTGGTTCCCCGAGGTTTTCGGGTGGCATTATGTGGGGCCGACGTACGCCGCTGCATATTGGCGAGGCATTGGTCTTTATGGACGGCAATTCGTGCCACCATTGTGCACATCTTGTGAATGACTTCCTTCAGGATAACGACATCGCTCGACTAGTTGCCAGAATGTTCTCCAGACATGAACCTTATCGAACACGCCTTGGATAGATTGAAAAGAGCTGTTTATGGACGACGTGACCCACCAACCACTCTGAGGGATCTAAGTCGAATCGCCGTTGAGGAGTGGGACAGCCTGGACCAACAGTGCCTTGATGAACCTGTGGCTACTATGCCATGACGAATACAGGAAGCATCAATGGAAGAGGACGTGACTTGTGTACAAAAACAAATAATTTAAAACAATTTTGTATTGTAGCCATCATTGTTAGTTATGTTACATCACAACCACATTTTATTACCTGAAACTGTGTGTTGTAATGAAGAAAAAGCGGACGATCTTATGTAGACTGAGTACTCAGTCCATCTTAGATTAGTCAACAATTCAACAGAAATATTCCTAAAATTTTACGCATATTTACTAATATGTAGAGGAGTCTGCCAATATTCTGATATAATTCCACTAACCCAAAGGATGGTCGTTCATGTCCTGCACTGTTTCATACTATGTGACTAGTTCCATAAACTTGATGAATCATCTCATCAAATGAAAGAAACTTGCTTGGTGTTCCTTTTCACATCAAACAAACCGAAATGAGTCTAACAAACGGTTATAAAATAAGATACATAAAGCTTTCAGCCACAACCTTCAATTGTAAGAAACACACCCACCATTCATACACGCAGGCAAGCACAACTCACGTAGACATGATTGCCAACTCCAGCCGGAATGCAACTACACTATGTGATGAAAAGTACCTGGACACCTGGCTGAAAATAACTTAAAAGTTCTGCAAGGTTCGCAGGAGAGCTTCTGTGAAGTTTGGAAGGTAGAAGACGAGGTACTGGCGGAATTAAAGGTGTGAGGACGGGGCGCGAGTCGTGCTTGGGTAGCTCAGCTGGTAGAGCACTTGCCCGCGAAAGGCAAAGGTCCCGAGTTCGAGTCTCGGTCCGGCACACAGTACTGCCAGGAAGTTTCAACTTAAAAGTTCGTGGCACAATACATCGGTAATGCTGGAATTCAACAGTGGCAAGAGAGAAGGTGCTTAAAACATTAATGTAGGCCTGTGCTGTGACAGTGCCATGCAAACCAACTAGGGGTGCAAGCTCCCTCCATGATGAATACGACCACACCATAACACCACCGCCTCAGAATTGTACTGTTGGCACTACATATGCTGGCAGATGACATTCACCGGGCATTTGCCATACCCACACCCTGCCATCGGATCGCCACATTATGTACCATGATTCGTCACTCAACACAATATTTTTCACTGTTCAATCGTCCAATGTTTACGCTCCTTACACCAAGTGAGGCGTCGTTTGGCATTTACCGGTGTGATGTGTGACTTACGAGCAGCCGCTCGATCATAAAATACAAATTTTCTCACCTCCCTGCTAACTGTTAATAGTATTTGCATTGGATCCTGATGCAATTTGGAATTCCTGTGTGATGGTTTGGATAGATATCTACCTATAATGCATTACAACCCTCTTCAACTGTCATCGGTCTCTGTCAGTCAACAGGTGAGGTCAGCCTGTATACCTTTTTGCTGTACTTGTCTCTTCATGTTTCCATTTCACTATGGCACTGGAATCAGTGAACCTAGCGATGTTTAGGGGTGTGGAAATATGGCGTACAGACATATGACACAAGTGACACCCAATCACCTAACCATGTTCCATGAGTTCTGTGGAGTGCCCCCATTCTGCTCTCTCACGATGTCTAATGACTACTGAGGTCGCTGATACGGAGTACCTGGCAGTAGGTGGCAGCACAATGCACCTAATATGAAAAACGTCTGTTTTTGGGGGTGTTCGGATACTTTTGATCACATAGTTTATCATGTGGGATGCAAGCAGCAATCTGGAGGGGGCAGTGAAAGGAAGAGATAGTAGTGTATGGTGTGGAGAGAGAAGGAACGCTTTCTGATGGTGTGTGCACAGACTAGACTGCCAACAGACACAGTGTCAGGAGGTTGTGGGGCAAGGAGTTTGAGGAAAAAGGAGAGATGTGGCGAGAGGTGGGTGGATGCATTGGCAGGGGGCTGCAAATAAATAGGATGGGAGATGAGAATGGGGAGGAGAGGGTAGAACAAAGGGGGTGGAAACTGTTGATGGAATGTGTGGGAACAGTCTGTTACCAGAGGTTGAGGCTAGGATAATTATGGGACTAGAGAATATTTTGTAAGAGTAACTCCCATTTGTGCAGTTTAGAAAATAAAGTGTTGGAGGGAAGGATATAGATGGCTTGGGTAGTAAAGCAGCCATTGAAATCAACTGCGTTATGTTCAGCTGCATGTTGTGGCACAGGGTGGTCTACTTTGCTCTACTGGGTGACGAAGGGAACACTCCTTTGTGGCTGGTTCTTGGGGGTGGTGGGACGATTGGGGTTGTGAGTGGAAATAGCACAGGAGATCTGGTTGCACACTAGGTCTGGGGTTGGGTGGATGCCTGTGAAGGTCTTGGTGAGAGTCTCAGCATTCTGAGCAAGAGAGCTTTCGTCACTGCAGACATGTCGTGGCCAGGCAGCGTGGGATGGATTTTTTGGTGGGAAAGAAATAACTGTCAAAGTGCAGGTACTGTTGGTCGTTGGTGGCAGGTTATTTTGCCCCCACTGGGAAAATTTCAGCCCTCATTAACCAACACCTTCCGGTAGAACACCTTCCGGTAGAACACCTTCCGGTAGAACACCTTCCGGTAGAACACCTTCCGGTAGTCGTGTGTACGTGAGGTGTGGTTGCTTTTGTGTTGAGTGGTGTGTGTTTCTCTCATACTGATGAAAATCTTTTGGCCGAAAGTTTTATGTAAGTGTCTTAATCGTGTCTGTCTGCAACTTGATGTGTCTTCTTTACAGGCAGTAGCAATCTGTCTTTTCCTACATTGTTGATATTTCTACCTGATGCTTCCATTGTTGGTTATAAAATACAAGACTTGAGTGGTGGCCATAAGCAAAAGACCAATACGAATTTGGTTTGATCATCCACATTCGGTGCTGTACACTGGACAGCCGAGTCACCGATGTAAAAGCGACATATAAGTGTTACATATAACTTATGAGTCTTGTAGCATTCAGTAACGCTTGGGGTGGTCAAATCTCGAGCCTATATTGCATGAAGCGCTAATTGTCGAAAAAAAGCTATTTTTTCCTCCAGGTCACAGCAATTTTTCGGCTATCAGGTTGGTTATTAATTACGACATTAAGTCAGATGCCATATTATAACATATGCATGTTCCAAGCAAAAGTTACTGACGACAGATGTATGCGTTATATGTACACTACTGGCCATTAAAATTGCTGTACCAAGAAGAAATGCAGATGATAAACGGGTATTCATTGGACAAATATATTATAGTAGAACTGACAAGTGATTACATTTTCACACAATTTGGGTGCATACATCCTGAGAACTCAGTTCCCAGAACAACCACCTCTGGCCGTAATCACAGCCTTGATACACCTGGGCATTGAGTCAAACATAGCTTGGATGGCGTGTACAGGTACAGCTGCCCATGCAGCTTCAACACAATACCACAGTTCATCGAGAGTAGTGACTGGCGTATTGTGACGAGCCAGTTGCTCGGCCACCATTGACCAGACGTTTTCAATTGGTGAGAGATCTGGAGAATGTGCTGGTCAGTGCAGCAGTCGAACATTTTCTGTATCCAGAAAGGCTCGTACAGGATCTGCAACATGCGGTCGTGCATTATCCTGCTGAAGTGTAGGGTTTCGCAGGGATCGAATGAAGGGTAGAGCCACGGGTCGTAACACATCTGAAATGTAACGTCGACTGTTCCAAGTGCCGTCAATGCGAACAAGAGGTGACCGAGACGTGTAACCGATGGCACCCCATACCATCACGCCGGGTGATACGCCAGTATGGCGATGACGAATACAGGCTTCCAGTGTGCGTTCACCGCGATGTCGCCAAACACGGATGCGACCATCACGATGCTGTAAACAAAACCTGGACTCATCCGAAAAAATGACGTTTTGCCATTCGTGCACCCAGGTTCGTCGTCGAGTACACCATCGCAGGCGCTCCTGTCTATGATGCAGCGTCAAGGGTAAACGCAGCCACGGTCTCCGAGCTGATGGTCCGTGCTGCTGCAAACGTAGTCGAACTGTTCGTGCAGATGGTTGTTGTCTTGGAAACGTCCCCATCTGTTGACTCAGGGATCGAGACGTGGCTGCACGATCCGTTACAGCCATGCGGATATGATGCCTATCATCTCGACTGCTAGTGATACGAGGCCGTTGGGATCCAGCACGGCGTTCCGTATTACCATCCTGAACACACCGATTCCTTATTCTGCAAACAGTCATTGGATCTCGAACAACGCGAGCAGCAATGTCTCGATACGATAAACCGCAATCGCGATACGCTACAATCCGACCTTTATCAAAGTCGGAAACGTGATCGTACGCATTTCTCCTCCTTACACGATACATCACAACAACGTTTCACCAGGCAACGCCGGTCAACTGCTGTTTGTGTATGAGAACTGGTTGGAACCTTTCCTCACGTCAGCACATTGTAGGTGTCACCACCGGCGCCAACCTTGTGTGAATGCTCTGAAAAGCTAATCATTTGCATATTACAGCATCTTCTTCCTGTCAGTTAAGTTTCGCGTCATCTTCGAGGTGTAGCAATTTTAATGACCAGTAGATAGCTGTCACTTTGTTCCCTGCTGTGCCACACAAAAAATAGTCTGGGTTACAGACATTTCACTCTCTTTGGCGTCCTCTGGTCTCCCTCACATTTGGTCATAGCAGATGAAACTGTCACTACAAAGAAAAACATACTACGTTAATACTTGTACTCCAGGTTACCCAGAGCTCTGAGCACACTGCTTTAGCATCTCTGCTGAAAGGCGACACTCGACTTCATGGAAGATGCTGGAAAAATAAATGTCCCTTCTTAATGTTACTACTGAGATGTAAATGAAGGAAAAGTAGTAATTTACATTCCAGCAACAAGCCACATCAGTGACAGAGTTAAGCAAACACATCGTAATTGAGGCAGTTAAGTGTATTTGAAGTTATACTACACTTAGTTCACCATAATAATGAACCTGATGTAATCAAACAGAAATGTGATGATTGGTCAGCAATCGTGGCACGCATAGACAGATGTTGTTCCACTCATAGTGCAGGTCCTGCTTATGATTAAATGTCTTATCACTGTGTTATCGTAAGTGAAACTTTAAGACATTTTAATGCATTAGCAGCCACCGATGTTTTTCTTAATCATATTTTAGCTCTGTAGCTGTTATTACAAAAATCGTGTACCTTCACAATCTATGCACTGTACTGTGACTGTAGCGCTGTAGTGTGAAAATGGCTGAGGCTCCATAGTGAAACATGTGCGTAAAACACCGTTAAAAAGTGGTGAGAAACAGATTGTTTTTAATGTTTTTCCATAAGTTTACAAAAAATCAGCTTTGAAGTTTTCTGAGGGACTGTTTTTCCCAAAGTTAACGAATTTCTCGATGTGGGCTTCATAACTTCAGCTGGATCAGTGGCGTCGTACAGTGGTAATCCACTGATCTGGCTTTTGTCGTTCATTTTTTTTCGTCCAATTTCGAATACCTACCTCTCTTTTAAACGTAAAATTCATCAAACATATGCTAATTCACACGTATTTAATCATGATTTTAAATTAAAAATGCGTCTTATTCTTAAATTACATATTGCACGCAGAATTCCAGTTTTCGTTACAAATATGTATTCGTAATTATCAGTATGTTACAAAAGATCTTTAATAAAGGCTGTTTAGATGAAGACAACATAAGAAATTAAATTTTTAGGACAAAAATGAATAATCAAATACTGTTTATTTGGACTGTAGCACAGATGTCGTCTCACACATGCCACAATGGTAAGCGCCATGGGAACATGGACAACCATTTTCACAGCGTCTATAGGAAGTACATAATACAAAATTGTTAAAGCTTTCGTGGCCACTTGTTGACAAACTGCCTATTGGCTTCTGTCTCGGGTTCTTCGGCCGACGTTCATCTAATGATTTTTCTGACGTTTCGCCAGCACGAGTGGCTGGCATTGTCAAAGCTTCACCCTCCATTGCCGGTGGTGAACTGGAGGCGAGCTCGCGGCCGCAGACTATATGTACCTGGCGCGCCAACGTCCGAGGGCTTCTCCGCGGTCATTTCCGGTGCGGTTCTCCTCTTGCTACCTGCGACGGTTGTTCGCTGCAGTACGGGAAGCCAGGATCCGTTTACCTTAAGGCTTTCCTCTTTCTTTTTGAAACTGTCCGCGTGTTTTTGTATTTCTACAGCTTCTCTAAACAAGCGTGTGTGATAGTGCTTCTCTACAGCCAGAACTTCCGTGTCGGCGAATTTTATTACGTGGTCGGTGTCATTGAGTGCGTGCTCTGCCACGGCCGATTTCTTCACCTGCCTCAACCTGCAATGTCGCTTATGCTCGTTGATCCTGGTGTTGATGGATCGTCCAGTCATTCCGACATAAACTTTTCCGCATGTGCATGGTATACGGTATATTCCCGACATTGCAAGTGGGTCTCTTTTCTCCTTCGCCGATCTAAGACACTCTTTGATCTTCCTTGTCGGTTTGAAAATCGTCTTTACGCCATGTTTGCGCAATATACGGCCGATTCTGTCCGTCACTCTGGGAATGTATGGCAGAAAGGCCATACCCGACATTTCTTTTTCTGGTTCCTTACATCGAGTGTTCGGCTCTGTTACACTTCTAATATAATTTTTGGAGTACCCATTGCTCCTCAGGACAGTTTCCAGGTGCTGCATTTCTCGTTTGAGGTGTTGCGGCTCACATATTCGTCCTGCTCTCGTTACGAGCGTACTAATCATGCCTCTTTTCTGACTCGCGTGGTGGTTTGACAGTTTGTGCAGGTACCGGTCCGCGTGTGTGTCTGTTTTGGATACACGCTGTGTCCCAGGTTTTCGCCGTCCCTTGTGACCAGCACATCTAGAAATGGCAGTTTCTTGTCCTTTTCTACTTCCACGGTAAACGGATCCTGGCTTCCCGTACTGCAGCGAACGACCGTCGCAGGTAGCAAGAGGAGAACCGCACCGGAAATGACCGCGGAGAAGCCCTCGGACGTTGGCGCGCCAGGTACATATAGTCTGCGGCCGCGAGCTCGGCTCCAGTTCACCACCGGCAATGGAGGGTGAAGCTTTGACAATGCCAGCCACTCGTGCTGGCGAAACGTCAGAAAAATCATTAGATGAACGTCGGCCGAAGAACCCGAGACAGAAGCCAATAGGCAGTTTGTCGAAGTACATAATCTATGGTCACACGTCAACCCGATTGTGAGGGACATATCAGTCGGTCTACAGCCATTGTGCAGGAGAGACTGGGACCAGGGAGAACTGGGGGAATTACACTCATACCCCTGACCAAAAAGTTTGAGGTGCTGTCTTCCACTGAAACTGAGCTAGCAATAGAGGCTTTGCATGTGAGGAAAGAAAGACAAGTCAGGAGACTGTTAATGGTCTACATTTCAAATTTACAGTGAATAATAGTACCTGTTAAGGAAATGGAACAGTCACCACCTACATGTAGTGTGTATAGCTGAGAGCCTCACGCAACATATTGAAGAGGCTATTCCAGCAGTCACTGAGGGAACAAGGTGCAACTAGCGGAAGAATGTGACACATGTTGGCACAAATAGCGCCTGTCGGCTAGAGTCTGATGTCATAGTTGGATCATTCCAATGACAGGCTAAAAATGTTGAGAAGACAAGCCTTGTCCACGAAGGTGTAATGAAATTTACCGATTTCCCACACTGTACCCCGAACTATGGCGGTCTGGTTGTGCACCTAACGAATGACTTGAACTGGAGACTTCGAACATACTGTGACAAGCGAGACTGAGACTCCCTGCATTTGATCTTCAGGGTTGAGAACAGTACGGTGCCCTTAAATGGGTCAGATGTGCACTGCAAATCACCATTTGCGACCCCACAGCTGGTTGTATGTTAACTGTATCGAAGGGTGGTAGGTTATACAACTTACCACCATCCAGTCCAGTAATGATAACTGTTTCAGATCGTGAAGTATCAGTGCAAACCCAAAGAAATGCTCCCATTGATGAAGCAGTTAAAATCCTAACAATCAACTGCTGAACCATTCACAACAAACTCTCAAAATCTGAAGCAGTGCTGAAAAAAATAGTGCTCTTCACATAGTCAAGAAACTCAGATTCGCAAGGTCAGAAACTCAGGCTGAATGCACGAATGTTTGGAAAAGGCTCAGTATCAGATGTGGGCATTAGTTCACAATTGATAGCATCAGCCAACACAGTCATACCCAGATGTAAGTGGGGGCGACAAGATACCTTGCGAAATAATAATAAATGCTTCCTCTCTACACTGCTTTAACAAATAATTCAGAAGCCCACATATGTTGAAAATAGATCTAATGGCAACAAACAGACCTGAGCTCTTTGAAGATGTTTACATATCGGCGACCTCAAGGTGTCATAGCAGTAGTGATTGTCGAAGTACGAAGGACAGTAAAATCAAGTAGAAAATTACAGGTTCAGTAACTAATATAAAGATACAGTGGCGTCATATTGTAAGAGATCTTTAAAAGGATTGGTTGGCCAAGCACTGGGTAGGTATGTACGCAGCGGAGCAGCTCAAGATGGGAACGACCCTCTGTGGTACATATTCAACGTAAAGAAACAGTAGCACTGCATAGTAGATAGATGTTAAATGAAATGAATTCAGCAGTCAAAAGGAAAACGCAAGGTCCCTTCACTGACTACCGTACCAAATGTTATTGGCATATACATCACAAAACACAAAGGAATTTTCCTCATATTTGAAGACTATAGTGGCACCAGAGATAGTGCTCGGAAGTTCATTCGTGACATGGGAGCTGAAATAGAGTGCAACAAAGAAAAGACAAGAATGTTTAACTCCAGTTTCAAATGTTCCTTTACGAAGGATGATCCAGAAGCCCTGCTCCAGTGTAATTCTCACGCCACTGCAAAGATGACTAGTGTACATATTAATGTCAGTGGTGTTGACAGTTCGAGCCGCTAAAATCCGTGTCAGGTTCTATACAAAAAATTTTAACTAATATCTTTTAAATTAAGCTGGTAAATTAATGGGTGACTGTTAACATTAAGTTGCTGTGAAAATGTGTTGCAATCCAAGTTCCTGTAGATTTCTCAATTTAATATCAACATATGCTAGTTGTTGGTCGGCTTCAGTATTTGTTTCGTTTAACTTATATATGACAGTTTTCTCACTATAAATATTGCTACGATGTAGCATTCCCGTTAAAAAGAATTAAAGTCAGTGAGAAGACAAATACATGGGTAGCACAAGGGATTAAAGAATCAGCAACCACCCTTAGAAACCTAAACAAACATGCTAAAATAAATACAACAAAAAAACCATACTATAGGAAATATAGAAGGGTCTATAGGAAAGTTTTACAGGCAGCAAAAAGGCTAAGCAATGATTCATACATTAATAATGGAAGCAATAAATCAAAATCGATTTTGAAAGTTATAAACAATAGGATAGGAAAATGTAAAACCAAGGCCTATAATTTAAAAATTAAAAATCAGGGTAAAGTGTAGAAGATGCTCAACAGGTAGCCAATATATTCAATGAACATTATGTGAACGTAGCACCGAACCTAATTAAAAGCCTATGCAATTCAAACAACAAAAATATAAAAATACCAACTTGTGAAAAGAATGTTTCTGCACCCATTAACAGAATGTGAAGTTACAAATGCTATTAATAAACTAAAAAATAAAATGTCTTGTGGTATTGACAGAATTCCAGACAGACATAGTTCTACCACTACAGATACTCACCTAACTTACATTATTAACACTTCTTTCAGGACAGGGGTGTTCCCATCAAAACTAAAACTCTCCATAATAAAGCCACTTCACAAAAAGGAGAGTACAGCTGACATAAATAATTATAGGCCACAGTAATTATTGTCAGGTTTCTCTAAAGTAATTGAAAGAGTAATGTATGAAAGGCTGGCTGACTTCCTGAATAAAAATAAAATACTGACTAATGCTCAAAATGGGTTTAGAAAGAACAGATCCACAGAAACGGCAGTCTTCCAATTCATGAAAATGGTTCTAAATGCCTTGCACAAGAACGAATTAAGCTGTGGAATATTCTTAGATTTATCTAAAGCATTTGATTAAATCAGCCACGACTTATTGCTTATGAAACTAGAATGTTATGGGGTGCGTGGACTTGCCTTCAAATGGTTCGTCTTATCTCTCTGATAGACAACAGAAAGTACAAATATGTCATGAAGGCAAAGAGTATCTTCCAGTAAAAAAAAAAAAAAAACTAGCTATGGAGTGCCCCAGGGTTCTGTGTTAGGCCCTCTGTTGTTCTTGGTGTACATAAACGATTTGCCAAACCATCTGACAGTTGCAGAAACAGTGATGAACAGGCACGTAGTTCACGAGACACGGTCTAGGAGACTGCAACACCTGTCAGTAACACGTGTCAACAATAAACACAGAAGGCAGTAACGCAACCGACAACAAAACATAGTAGGCTTGGCAATTTAAGGAGGGTACGGGGAGCATAGAAGCACTCCACCACAACTGGCCTTGGAGAGTGAGTTCGAAAATATTCGCCCAGTCTGAGAATATCCTATTAGTAAATATCCAAATCAACAGTTCCAGAGGAAGTATAGATCTCAGTTGATGTCGTTTTGTTCCAAGATACAGGTCCAGGCTTCAATTTCAGTATGAGGTTCTACTGGGGTTTGAATTAAAGTGTACAGAATATCCGCTTATTATCCACATTCAGCACAGAGAAAATTATGTATATGAATCAACAGGTTACATGAGAACATAAAGATCGCGCTAGAAACGGAAAACAATGGAGTAACTCCTTTTCTTGGATGTGGGGGATTACGGAACACCTCGTGGCAATCTGGGACGTAAAGCGTATACGAATCCGATGCAAACCAACAGATACCTACATTCGGATTCGCACCGCCGTCCAGCACAAAAGAACGCCGCGCTAAGCAGCCTGACAGCGTTAGCTCACTGGATTAGTGGCGTCAACCACGTACAACATGAACTGAACGCGCTCAAGACAGTGTTCTGTACGAATGGATACAACAGTGGAGACGTACGTGCTATGAGGTACAGCGAAGACAATACCGACAAAGGTACACAATAAACTCTTCCTGTTGGTACATACACTATGTGATCAAACGTATCCGGACACCCAGTTGAAAATAACTTACAAGTTCCTGGTGCCCTCCATCGGTAACGCTGGAATTCAGTATGCCGTCGCCTTCATGATAGCTTCCACTCTCGCAGGCATACTTTAAATCTGGTGCTGGAAGGTTTCTTGGGGAATGGGAGCCCCATTGTTCACGGAGTGCTGCACTGAGGAGAGTTCGGTGAGACCTGGCACGAAGTCGGCGTTCCAAAACATCCCAGAGGTTTTCTATACGATTCAAGTCAGGACACTCTACAGGCCAGTCCATTACAGGGACGTTATTGTCGTGTAACCACTCAGTCACAGGCCGTGCATTATGAACAGTTGCTTGATCGTGTTGAAAGATGCAATTGTCATCACCCAATTGCTCTTCAACAGTGGGAAGCAAGGTGTTTAAAACATCAATATAGGCCTGTGCTGTGATAGTGCCACGCAATACAACATGGGGGGCAAGCCCACTCCATGAAAAACACCACCACACCATAACACCACCGCCTCAGAATTTTACTGTTGACACTACACATGCTGGCAGATGACGTTCACCGGGCATTCGCCATACCCACCCCTTGCCATCAGATCGCCACATTGTGTACCGTGATTCGTTTCCACACAACGTTTTTCCACTGTTCAATCGTCCAATGTTTATGCTCCTTACACCAAGCGAGATGTCGTTTGGCATTTATCGGCGTGATGTGTGGCTTATGAGCAGCTGCTCGATCTTAAAATCATAGTTTTCTCAGCTTCCGCCTAACTTTCATAGCAATTGCAGTGCATCCTTATGCAGTTTGGAATTCTTGTGTGATAGTCTGGACAGATGTCTGCTTATTGCACATTACGACCCTCTTCAACTGTCAGCAGTCTCTGTCAGTCAACAGACGAGGTCGGCCTGTACGCTTTTGAGCTGTACGTGTCGCTTCACGTTTCTACTTCACCGTCACATCGGAAACAGTGGACGCGCCGCGCAGGATTAGCTGAGCGGTCTAAGGCACTGCAGTCATGAACTGTGCGGCTGGTCCCGGCGGAGGTTCGAGTCCTCACTCGGGCATGGCTGTCTGTGTTTGTCCTTAGGATAATTTACGGTTAAGTAGTGTGTAAGCTTCGGGACTGATGACCTTAGCAGTTAAGTCCCATAAGATTTCACACACATTTGAACAGTGAACGTAGGGATGTTTATGAGTGTGGAAATCTCGCGTACAGACGTATGACACAAGTGACTATCACCTGACCACGTTCGAAGTCCGTGAGTTCTGCAGAGCGCCCCATTCTGCTCTCTCACGATGTCTAATGACTACTGAGGCTGCTGATATGGAGTACCTTGCAGTAGGTTGCAGCACAATGTACCTAATATGAAAAACGTTTGTTTTTGGGGTGTCCGGATACTTTGATCACATAGTGAACCTTGTGTGTGAGACGTGTCAGCGGCAACGTTCTGCGTTGCAGAGAAATCAAACCCATATTGTAGAGTGAGCACATGATCTGACGTCTCTTGAGATCAACTAAGGATCCCGTCAAAGCTCTCCATACTATAGATGCTTACCAACTTTGGTGTGAATGTGCCGAAGTCTGTGTTTTGAAACGAGGAGACTCATTCGCACTCACATGTCGGAGCACGAACGTTACATACGACTGGTACAGATCAAGAAGTCTGCTGTAGCAGAACACCAGCAGGAATTTAGCTGTTTTCAAGAACCACCCATGCTTACTCACGAGCCATGCATGCTGCAGCGGAACGAGTCTATTAAACAATCAAACATGCTAACAGCATGAAAAACGAGGAAGGCTACAAGTTACTTACAGCCTGGCTACCAGCGATCCCAGTCTGATGTGCAGTGTGTGTTCAGCAGCCAGCAGTACCACTCGACCCAGATTTAACAACATAAACAGCAGCTGCGTGACAGCTGACGTGCGGTGATAACACTTTGCTGCAGGAAAACAAAATCCCTTAGACAGAAGCTGTCGATTTGCTGTTGCCTTCCAATTACCAACGAGAGATTACAGTTAACCGATATGTTACTGCCGACTAATCACCTACTAGAACTGCATTCCAATCCGCCACCAGAGTAGCACTACCAACAGCCTACAATACAGCTGTCCCCCTCCATAACAACTTCTCTTCAAATTGTCCAGTGACGTCTGTGATATGTGACATCAGTAGTCACCACATAACCGAAATACATTTGTAAGGTGGCAGTATTTTGCACCTTACTGTAATATAAGAATTGTTGCAAAGGCGAGATACATATCGGTTATTATGTTATTTATCAGACAATCAGCCTATTTCAATTAATATAGTTGGGAATATCAGACAGCATAAGATGTGTATTAACTTTAAGAAATTCGCATGTTGCATGAAGTCGGGGTTCAGATGATATTTTCACGGAGTTTGGCTGGAGCGGACGAGCAGCACCGCTCAAAGACAGGGCAGAGGGGTGCGGAAGTTTACAACCGACCATTATGAGTCGGCACGTGAAAGCGTCCCACTGGTGTGCGGACATTTGCCACGCCAGGCACTTGCCACGCCGTTACCTGCTCCGAAGGGTCGGATCCCCCGTCTCCCCTCCTCCTCATCATCATCGCTGTCGCGCAGTAAAGGTACTTACTAAGTCTTTCCGCTGGTTTACTTAACATAGGACCAGAATCTTTGGATTTTCCGCCACATTTCTAGAGAGACTTTCGTTGTGGAAACTATTAAATGCATCTCGCATTGAAATCCGCACCAAATTTCGAGCCTCAGTAAAACTTCGCCAATCTTGGAGATTTTGTGTCCGTCTCAAATATACGTGCCCTTTTCGGTGCCCCTGTAGCAGCTTTCTGTAGTGTTTTGTGTACCACGGGGGATCAGTTCCGTCTCTTATTAATTTATTTGGTGTGAATCTCTCGAGTACTGTTGACACTATTTCTTTGAACTTAGGCCGGCCGGAGTGGTCGAGCGGTTCTAGGCGCTTCAGTCTGGAACCGCGCGACCGCTACGGTCGCAGGTTCGAATCCTGCCTCGGGCATGGTTGTATGTGATGTGATTAGGTTAGTTAGGTTTAAGTAGTTCTAAGTTCTAGGGGACTGATGACCTCAGATGTTAAGTCCCATAGTGCTCAGAGCCACTTGAACCATTGAACCTTTGAACTTAAGCCACATATGGTCTTCACTAACATAGTTTGAAAGGACTTGAGACTGTCACTTAGAAAGACGTCAATCGAATTTTTAGCTGCTTTTATAAATATATTTTACGTTTAGTTTTGGTGAATTTCTTTGTTACGGACTTGACACTCTCTCGACTGTGTTTTTACCATTTACAATTGGAGTGGCGTCGTGAACTAATTGTTCAAAATAATTTTAAAAAAAGCATTTAGAACAATTGCAGAAGTTGTTTTCTATCTACAATAGGGTCTGAAAATGTATTTTTGTCAACTTATTGAAGGTAGATTGAAGTCCGTGCCAACTATAATTGTATGAGTAGCGTACCTATTTGTGATGAGACTCAAGTTTTCTTTGAACTGTTCAGCAGCTGTTTCATCCGAGACCTTCCTTGTTGCTCCCATGCCGATGGACTGTTTCTATCGCAATCAGCAACCTACAGACAGAGGGATCTATATTTATACTTGGTAGAACTAATTACATACTGACATATTCGTCGGTATTGCTTTCGTTTCCCAAAAGTTATAAGTATTTCGATTTCGGAGAAGAAGCTCTATATTTGGCCAAGATGTCGAAGAAGAAGGTCCCTTACGTACTGGTTGTATCGAGTAAGATGTGGAGACAGCGGTTTGAAAGCGGACAGAAGTAGTAAGAGGTAGGGCGTCCCTTACCTGAGGGATCGCTACTCATGCTACCTGACGAAGGGGCAAGTGTGGCAAATGTCCGGCGTGGCAAATGTCCGGCATTCTGCGAAAGCGTCCCTCTGGGGGAGACGCGCCGCCGGAGCGGGTAGGCGGAGAACAGAGGCAGGCCTTCGAAGGACGGCGCCTCGGTGGCGCTGGGCGTTACGCCGAGACGAGCTGGCGCCTAAGGGAGCCTTCCCACGAGGCTTAACGTTTTCTGGGCCTTTCTAAGAAATGCGGTTAAGCTAGTGCGATGACCTCTTCCCGCGCGAAGGCGAACAGAGAGACACGATCGGTGGGTTCAATTTTGAACGGAGTTTGTTCCAGAACATTCCAGGCGCAGTAAGGCGCGGAATGTTTTAATTTGCTGGAAGAAGCCAGGAAATAATAGTGGGAGCGAACTGTGCTGGTCTAGAGCCTCGGTATTGGCCAGCTCGAAAAATAGCGTGGGGGTGCTGATTTTTGCAGAGGGAAGCTTTTGGAGCTGTTATCGGGGAGAAGCGTCTTAGCTCCTGTAGCGAGCGGACGTCGTGCTTTGGGCTCTGCTGTAGGAGAGTAAATTCTTTTCAGTGTGCTGTGCATTACTTTGAATAAGTCTGCCAGCTGCAACTGAAACTAGTATTCAGTTTGGGGTACTGTCGTGTTTTACTGTTAGAGACAGGCCGATTCCGCTAATTACTGTTGGGAATGCTGTCTCACAGGAAGCATACAGGAGCAGAGCAATTTCCTCGAGCCACACTTTATCAAAGACGTTACCGGATTCCGCCTTTGGGCTGGTGAGTCCCGTCTTAACGAGTGCGAGACGATCGGAAAGAAAGCAGAATTAGCTTTCGAATAGGAGTTTACGAACAGGTAGCCTGTTCGCGAAAATAAATTCATTTTTGTTGCAATTGAGGCTCCTCGACGACACAGACGCCATCGGCAGCTTGCTGACCTGTCCACGACGCTGCATTTGGTAACGTGATGCTCGGCTTCGGCATTTAATCCGATATTACGCACGCCTGTGATTACCAGAGCTCAGTTTTCCAGCCACGCTCTTACTGAGAATTTGGTAATTCAAATAGGTTTGTCTGTCGTATTTTATGCCGTCTGATAAGGGGAGACAGTAGAAAATAACAAGTATAGATGCGTTATAGTTTCGGAATTTAAGGGCCATTGCCATTACTAGCTTGATTTTATCGCTTATAAATATATGTCATTGTTCAGTTTGATGTTAGGAAGATTATTGTTCAATAAATGTTTTCAATGCTATTCTTGTTTGTTTAGTAGTGATCAGTTCCCTGAACACTATTTAGTTATTAAATATTAATCAAAATTAGTAATGGAACAGTTTTAATTAACAGGTTGGGTCTCATAACAGGCCTTCAGCCAGAGCCAACGACCCGATCCAGCAGGGAAAGTGAAAAGGAAAAGCATTCTAGTTAAAAACCCCCGACATTTGGCGGACCCGCCTAGGGTCCCTAATCTTCATTTTATCGAAAAAGAACCCTTCCACACTGTATAAGGCAAGATTTCACAAGTATCCAGCAGGTAACTGTCCTGAGGAGAACTTTTCCAAGTCTTTTGAAACGTCAGCAGTTTAGTTGCTTTAATAATGATGTGGCCTAGTACCCAAAATTATTTTATTCAAAATGTATATGAATTGTTCCAGTATGGCTGCAATTAACCTTGGATAGCTGATGTCAGTAGGAACCAAAATTAGAAATAGTGCATTGTCAACCTACACAACATTAGTAAAGTATGGAAACATGGTGGTCGGCCGTATGACCGTACGATTCTAGGCGCTTCAGTCCGGAACCGCGCTGCTCATACGGTCGCAGGTTCAAATCCTGCCTCGGGCATGGATGTGTGTGATGTCCTTAGGTTAATTAGGTTTAAGTAGTTGTAAGTCTAGGGGACTGATGACCTCAGATGTTAAGTCCTTTAGTGCTTACAGCCATTTGAACTTTTTTTTTTTTTCTTCAGAGCACACATGCATATCACCTGCGATTTACTCATAGTGTCATGGTGGCACAGCACTCGTTTGAAGAACAACGAGATGTGGTTGTTGTTTGTGGACTAGCCGACGGTAATGCGCATGCATCTCGACGGTTGTGTGAGGAACGGCACCCAGCAAGACGTCCCCCACACCCGCAACTAGCGGGACATCGTGGTGATGCTGGAAGACCTGGAACACGATGCGATGCCGCATTTGAAGAGACTGCTCTTGAGCACTTCGAGGAAGCACCTACAACAAGCACTCGGGCAGTTTGACACGACATGGGCTGCACCCATCGGCTCTTCTGTGAGGTTTTGAGGGATTACTGCCAGCATCCATCTAGTTTCCATCCTTTCCAAGACCTACATTCTGTGGCGGACTGTGAACACAGGCACATGTGAAACCGGTGGTTTATGCGACGTGTTGCACGAGATCCCTGACTTCCCCGCCATTTTGTTGTTTACCGACGGGTGCACCTTCCTTCGGGAGGGCCTTTACAACTCTCGAAATGTTAGTTACTGGGCAAGGGGTAATCCCCATGTCACGTACGTCCACGAACAACGGGAATGGTTTTCGCTCAACATTTGGGCCGGCATTGTGGGTGACCATCTGATCTACATCTACATTCTACATTTATACTCCGCAAGCCACCCAACGGTGTGTGGCGGAGGGCACTTTACGTACCACTGTCATTACCTCCCTTTTCTGCTCCAGTCGCGTATGGTTCGCGGGAAGAACGACTGTCTGAAAGCCTCCGTGCGCGCTCGAATCTCTCTAATTTTACATTCGTGATCTCCTCTGGACGTATAAGTAGGGGGAAGCAATATATTCGATATCTCCTCCAGAAACGCACCCTCTCTAGACCTGGCGAGCAAGCTACACCGCGATGCAGAGCGCCTCTCTTCCAGAGTCTGCCACTTGAGTTTGCTAAACATCTCCGTAACGCTATCACGGTTACCAAATAACCCTGTGACGAAACGCGCCGCTCTTCTTTGGATCTTCTCCGTCTCCTCCGTCAACCCGATCTGGTACGGATCCCACACTGATGAGCAATACTCGAGTATAGGTCGAACGAGTGTTTTGTAAGCCACCTCCTTTGTTGATGGACTACATTTTCTAAGGACTCTCCCAATGAATCTCAACCTGGTACCCGCCTTACCAACAATTAATTTTATATGATCATTCCACTTCAAATCGTTCCGCACGCATACTCCCAGATATTTTACAGAAGTAACTGCTACCAGTGTTTGTTCCGCTATCATATAATCGTACAATAAAGGATCCTTCTTTCTATGTATTCGCAATACATTACATTTGTCTATGTTAAGGGTCAGTTGCCACTCCCTGCACCAAGTGCCTATCCGCTGCAGGTCTTCCTGCATTTCGCTACAATTTTCTAATGCTGCAACTTCTCTGTATACTACAGCATCATCCGCGAAAAGCCGCATGGAACTTCCGACACTATCTACTAGGTCATTTATATATATTTTGAAAAGCAATCGTCCCATAACACTCCCCTGTGGTACGCCAGAGGTTACTTTAACGTCTGTAGACGTCTCTCCATTGAGAACAAATGCTGTGTTCTGTTTGCTAAAAACTCTTCAATCCAGCCACACAGCTGGTCTGATATTCCGTAGGCTCTTACTTTATCAGGCGACAGTGCGGAACTGTATCGAACGCCTTCTGGAAGTCAAGGAAAATGGCATCTACCTGGGAGCCTGTATCTAATATTTTCTGGGTCTCACGAACAAATAAAGCGAGTTGGGTCTCACACGATCGCTGTTTCCGGAATCCATGTTGATTCCCACAGAGTAGATTCTGGGTTTCCAAAAACGACATGATACTCGCGCAAAAAACATGTTCTAAAATTCTACAACAGATCGACGTCAGAGATATAGGTCTATAGTTTTGCGCATCTGCTCGACGACCCTTCTTGAAGACTGGGACTACCTGTGCTCTTTTCCAATCATTTGGAACCCACCGTTCCTCTAGAGACTTGCGGTACACGGCTGTTAGAAGGGGGGCAAGTTCTTTCGCGTACTCTGTGTAGAATCGAATTGGTATCCCGTCAGGTCCAGTGGACTTTCCCCTGTTGAGTGATTCCAGTTGCTTTTCTGTTCCTTGGACACTTATTTCGATGTCAGCCATTTTTTCGTTTGTGCAAGGATTTAGAGAAGGAACTGCAGTGCGGTCTTCCTCTGTGAAACAGCTTTGGAAAAAGGTGTTTAGTATTTCAGCATTACGCGTGTCATCCTCTGTTTCAATGCCATCATCATCCCGGAGTGCCTGGATATGCTGTTTCGAGCCACTGACTGATTTAACGTAAGACCAGAACTTCCTAGTATTTTGTGTCAAGTCGGTACATAGAATTTTACTTTCGAATTCACTGAACGCTTCACGCATAGCCCTCCTTACGCTAACTTTGACATCGCTTAGCTTCTGTTTGTCTGAGAGGTTTTGGCTGCGTTTAAACTTGGAGTGAAGGTCTCTTTGCTTTCGCAGTTGTTTCCTAACTTTGTTGTTGAACCACGGTGGGTTTTTCCCGTCCCTCACAGTTTTACTCGGCACGTAAGTGTCTAAAACGCATTTTACAGTTGCCTTGAACTTTTTCCATAAACACTCAACATTGTCAGTGTCGGAACAGAAATTTTCGTTTTGATCTGTTAGGTAGTCTGAAATCTGCCTTCTATTACTCTTGCTAAACAGATAAACCTTCCTCCCATTTTTTATATTCCTATTAACTTCCATATTCAGGGATGCTGCAACAACCTTATGATCACTGATTCCCTGTTCTGCACTTACAGAGTCGAAAAGGTCGGATCTGTTTGTTTTCAGTAGGTCCAAGATGTTATCTCCATGAGTCGGTTCTCTGTTTAATTGCTCGAGGTAATTTTCGGATAGTGCACTCAGTATAATGTCACTCGATGCTCTGTCCCTACCACCCGTCCTAAACATCTGATGGGGCTGTTCCGTCTATCTCCTCGACTTACCAGGGCAAATTACCTTCACCTTTTGCAAGATACTCTACCTGGCCTGCTGGAAGATGTGCCCCTGGACGTACGCCTATGCATGTGGTTGCAGCATGGTGGGGCGCCCGCACATAACAGTCGTGCTGTGCGGGGATATTTAAATGAACTCTTCGGCAGCCAGATAATTGGCAGAGATGGTCATAGGATATGGTCCCCGCGATCTCCAGACCCCACGCCAACGAACTTTTTCCTTTGCGGGGTTCTTCAACGTTCTAGTTCACCCTCCCAGATGCGAACTACCTACAAACGAAGAGGAATTAATGGATCGCATTCAGCATGCCGCCTATCACATCAGGCCGATGCCAGGAATCTTTGAAAGAGGTCGGCAAAACACCGTTCGACGTTATCGAGCTTGTGTCGGCTCATAGTTCGAGTACCTGCTTTAAGTAAACAATGCCCTATCTACAAAAAAAGGCCCTTTTAAGAGCCGATACAATTTGTAAAAGATTTTTTGTACGGGAACTAACAGCTGTTGACGGATTTGTTCCCGGTACATCTTACCATGAAACTAAAATGGAAGTGTCGGGACCACACCTTGGATACATCGCGATCTGCGGCAGTCACAGCATTTGCGTTCTTGCATTGTCCAGAGCATCCAGCAACAGGGCAGTGCTGTGGCCAATCGGAGAGCGTGGCGCCAAGTTTCCGTAGTTTAAAAATTAATTGTGCGTTGTCGACCCACAGAACATTAGTAATTTTGGTTTCTACTGGCATCAGCTATCCAGGATTAAAATTTAGTGATGCAATTTTTCCCCACCATATATATATATATATATATATATATATATATATATATATATATTACAGGGCGGTATATTGATAGTGACCGAGCCAAATATCTCACGAAATAAGCGTCAAACGAAAAAACTACAAAGAACGGAACTCGTCTAGCTTGAAGGGAGAAACCAGATGGCGCTGTGGTTGCCCCGCTAGATGGCGCTGCCATACGTCAAACGGATATCAACTGCGTCTTTTTTAAATAGGAACCCCCATTTTTTTATTACATGTTCGTGTAGTACGTTAAGAAGTATGAATGGTTTAGTTCGACCACTTTTTCCGCTTTGTGATAGATGGCGCTCTAATAGTCACAAACGTATAAGTACGTGGTACCACGTAAAATTTCCACCAGTGCGGACGGTATTTGCTTCGAGATACATTACCCGTGTTAAAATGGGCCGTTTACCAATTGCGTAAAAGATCAATATCGTGTTGATGTATGGCTGTTGTGATCAAAACGCCGAACGGGCGTGTGCTATGTATGCTGCTGGGTATCCTGGACGACATCATCCAAGTGTTCGGACCGTTCGCCGGATAGTTACGTTATTTGAGGAAACGGGAAGTGTTCAGCCACATGTGAAACGTCAACCACGACCTGCAACAAATGATGATGCCCAAGTAGGTGTTTTAGCTGCTGTCGCGACTAATCCGCACATCAGTAGCAGACAAATTGCGCGAGAATCGGGAATCTCAAAAACGTGGGTGTTGAGAATGCTATATCAACATCGATTGCACCCGTACCATATTTCTATGCAGCAGGAATTGCATGCCGACGACTTTGAACGTCGTGTACAGTTCTGCCACTGGGCACAAGAGAAATTACGGGACGATGACAGGTTTTTTGCACACTTTCCATTTAGCGACGAAGCGTCATTCACCAACAGCGGTAACGTAAACCGGCATAATATGCACTATTGGGCAACGGAAAATCCACGATGGCTGCGACAAGTGGAACATCAGCGACCTCGGCGGGTTAATGTATGGTGCGGCATTATGGGAGGAAGGATAATTGGCCCCCATTTTATCGATGTCAATCTAAATGGTGCAATGTATGCTGATTTCCTACATAATGTTCTACTGATGTTACTAAAAGATGTTTCACTGCATGACAGAATGGCGATGTGCTTCCAACACGATGCATGTCCGGCACATAGCTCGCGTGTGGTTTAAGCAGTATTGAATAGCATGTTTCATGACAGGTGGATTGGTCGTCGAAGCACCATACCGTGGCCCGCACGTTCACCGGATCTGACGTCCCCGGATTTCTTTGTGTGGGGAAAGTTGAAGGATGTTTGCTATCGTGATCCACCGACAACGTATGACAACGTGTATCAACGCATTGTCAATGGATGTGCGAACATTACGGAAGGCGAACTACTGGCTGTTGAGAGGAATGTCGTTACTTACACGTATTGTCAAATGCATTGAGGTTGACGGAGTTCATTTTGAGCGTTTATTGCATTAATGTGGTATTTACAGGTAATCACGCTGTAACAGCATGCGTTCTCAGAAATGATAATTTCACAAAGGTACATCTATCACAGTGGAACAACCGAAATAAAATGTTCAAACGTACCTA
Organism: Schistocerca nitens; assembly: GCF_023898315.1. Taxonomy (NCBI): domain Eukaryota; kingdom Metazoa; phylum Arthropoda; class Insecta; order Orthoptera; family Acrididae; genus Schistocerca; species Schistocerca nitens. The sequence continues at coordinate 15,653,202 of NC_064624.1, read as the reverse complement.
CGTTCTGTATTTTAATTTAGAAAACCTACCTGTTACCAACTGTTCATCTAAAATTGTAAGCCATATGTATGTGACTATTACAGCGCCATCGATCACAAAGCGAAAAAAGTGGTCCAACTAAAACATTCATATTTCTTTACGTACTACACGAATATGTAATTAAAAATGGGGGTTCCTATCTAAAAAAACACAGTTGATATCATCTGACTTATGGCAGCTCCATCTAGTGGGCCAACAATAGCGTCATCTGCTTTGCCCCTTCAAGCTAGACAAGTTTCGTTCTTTGTAGTTTTTTCGTTTAACGCTTCTTTCGTGAGATATTTGGCACAGTCACGTTCAGTGGACCACCTTGTACACATATACCGGTATATAAGACCAACTTGTGACTTCTAACATTCTACTGATACTCTCCAATACTCTGTTAGGTTCTGCCTACCTTCAGTTCAGACAGCATCTGCTGACGTCATTGGTATGGTGTCAGTCATGTCATACATCTTAATTACAAAGTTTGGCTGGTCAAACTATGACTTATGTAGTTTCAAATTACTGAGGTCAAGTTTATTGAAGATTGAGTGCACAAAGAGAAAAATTGGACTCCTTTACAAATTGCTGGTAGTGTTCAGACGCAAATCACGTTTATAATATGTTTTTTGAACATAGTTCACATGAGGGTAGAAGAGCTAAAATCTCACCAAAATAAAACCTACCGCAAAAATGAAAACCGTGCAGAACTTGGTTGTCAGATTAAATGCTCCTGTTTGACAAGGAGAGTACGAATTTTAAATTGGATTTTACCAACGTAAAATATATTGAAAGTTATTAACGCATTGTTATTGAAGTTTGTATTATTGTTATTTGAAATATAATCTTTTAGGTGAAACTATTTATCTCAACTGAGGTACTTTGTCTTTGAACATCGACTGAGATATCTAAATGGTTCAAAATGATATGTAAGGAAACGTGCAGAAAATTTAAGAGTGCTTTTGTATCAGGTTTGGTGAGATTATTTAAAGTACAGTGTCAGACCCCAAATCTGTTGTCACTGGGAATCTAAGGTGCTTCAAGTTTCTTCCACTGAAGAGCCAAAGAAACAGATACACCTGTCTAATATCGTTTAGGGCCCCCACGACCACGCAGAAGTTCCGCAACACGATATGGCACGGACTCGACTGATGTCTAAAGTAGTGCTGGAGGGAACTGACACCATGAATCCTGCAGGGCTGTCCGTAAATTTGTAAGAGTACGAGGGAGTGGACATCTCTTCTGAACAGCACGTTGAAAGGCGTCCCAGATATGCTCAATAATGTTCATGTCTGGGGAGTTTGGTGGCCAGCAGAAGTGTTTAAACTCAGAAGAATGTACCTGGGGACAGGCGAAGTGTAAAGCTTTGTCGTGCAGCGATCAGGTGGGCCTTCAGCTCCGAAAGCCCATATCGATGATGGTTCGCATGCTGACACTTGTTGATGGCGCGGCATTGAAATCTGGAGCAATTAGCGGAAGGGTTGCACATCTGTCACGTTGAACGATTCTCTTCGCTCGTTGTTGGTCCCACTCTTGCAGGATCTTTTTCCCTCTGGAGCCATTTGATGTTTAACCGGATTCCTGATATTCACGGTGCACTCGCGAAATGGTCGTATGGGAAAATCTCCACTTCGCAGCTACCACGGAGATGGTGTGTCTCATCGCTCGTGCGCCGACTATAACACGACGTTCAAGCTCACTTAAATCTTGATAAGCTGCCATTGTAGCAGCAGTATCTAAACTAACAAATGCGGCTGACACTTGTTGCCTTATATAGGCATTGCCGACCGCAACGCCATATTCTGCCTGTTTGCATATCTCAGTATTTGAATACACATGCGTATACCAGTTTCTTTGGTGCTGCATTATATATTGTCCGTAATTAAGAACATAATTTCTAAAAATCAAAATGTTGAATCACGTGGTGGGAGCAACATAGCACTTACAAGGAAACTCACTAATATGAAATAAGATCCACAATACTAAACAAATGTATGTTGCAATGCTAAACGCTACAACAGAAATGTAAGTTACGGTGAACAAAGAGCCATTAATCGGTAGAAGTGGATTTGATATGGGCTGCGTACAAGTAGTTGACCCTAGTTTGATAAAAGTGCCAAAGAAATACATGTACACCGGTGAGCCAAATCGTCGTGACCACTACACCGCGAGACTGAATTCCACCTGGCGACGTCGTGGGCACATGACGTTGTAAAGAATGTATACAAGCTGAACAGAGACGAATTCTACACACATCAAAAAAAATTTTGCATTACATCGGTTCAGAGAGATCCGGAATCTCTACACAAGTTTGGAACAGAAATCAACATAAACATCATTTCCGCCCTTTTTATTGCTCTTGAAAACCACACATGACATGTTGTACCACCATACAGCGAGACATTGACAGGTGGTGGTCCAGATTGCTGTACACACCAGTACCTCTAATACCCAGTAGCACGTCCTCTTGCATTGATGCATGCCTGTATTCGTCATGGCGTACTATCTACGTTTATCAAGGCACTGTTGGTCCAGATTGTCCCATCCTCAATGGCGATTCGATGTAGAAACCTCAGAGTGGTTGTTGGGTCACGTGGTCCATAAACAGCCCTTTTCAATGTCTTACAGGCACGTTCGATAGTGTTCACGTCTGGAGAACATGCTGGCCACTCTAGTCGAGCGATGTCGTTATCCTGAAGGGAGTCATTCACAAGATGTGCACAATGGTGGCGCGAATTGTCCACGCAGACGAATGCCTCGCAAATATTCTGCCGATATGGTTGCATTTACGACGCCTTCCGTCACCACCAGCGGCGTACGTCGGCCCAACATAATGCCGCTCCAAAACATCAGGGAATCGCCACCTTGCTACACTCGCTTGGCCGTGTGGTTAAGGCGTTCAACCTGATTGGGTTGCCTCCAAACTCGCCTCTGAAGGAATATGCGACACTCATTGGTGAAGCGAACGTGATGTCAAGCCTGAGCGGTGCATTCAGCATGTTGTTCGGCACATCTGCACCGCGCTGCATGGTGTCGTGGTCGCAAATATGGGCCTCGCCATGGACGTCGGGAGTGAAGTTGCGCATCACGCAGCCTATTACACACAGTTTGAGTCGTAACACGCCGTCCTGTGGCTGCACGAAAAGCATTATTCAACATGGTGGCGTTGCTGTCAAGTTTCCTCCGAGCCATAATCCGTAGGTAGCGGTCATCCACTGCAGTAGTAGGCCTTGGGGGCCCGAGCGAGGCGTGTCATTGACGGTTCCTGTCTCTCTGTACCTCCGCCATGTCCGAACAGCATCGCTTTGGTTCGCTCCGAGACACCTAGACACTTCCCTTATTGAGAGCCCTTCCTGGCACAAAGTAACAATGCAAACACGATCGAAACGCGGTATTGACGGTCTAGGCATGGTTGAACAACAGACATCACGATCCATGTAACTCCTTCCTGGTGGAATGACTGGAAGTGATCGGCTGTCGGACGCCATCCGTTTAATATGTTACTCATGCATGGTTGTTTACATCTTTGGGGGAGTTTAGAGACATCTCTGAACACTCAAAGGGACTGTGTCTGTGATACAATATCCACAGTCAACGTCTATCTTCAGGAGTTCTGGGAAGTGGGGTGATGCACAACTTTTTCCGATAAGTATTAATTTTATTCTCGATATGTACTGCCATGAGTTATTTTAAAAAAGGGCAGACTGTTGTGACCAGGCATCTGGGAACAACCATCTCGGAAATGGCAAGGTTTTTGAGCTGTTTTACGTGCTACTTTCATGAGCATATATGAACAGTGGTTCAACGACAGTGAAACCTCGAGCAGGCAGCAAGGTGCTGGACGTGACTGTGAAGTTTGGGGGCTTCCCCACTCTAGTCAAGCAGGATAGGCGGCGATTGTGGCAGATCTGATGATGGAGTATAGTACCGGTGCAGGGGCAAGTTTGCCATTCAGCACTCGTTGCTAAAGATGGGACCTTGCAGCATTTGATCCCTGTGTTTTTTCATTCTTGCCAGTGACATTGCAGTGGGCACAGGATCATAGAGAGCAAACCGTGGGTCGATGAAAACGTGGGGCCTGGTCCAACGAAACACCTCTCTTGATGCAACAGGTCGCTGTCATTGTTTGGATAAGCTGTCATCTAGGGCAATGCCTCCTCGAAACACATGCCACACTACAGATATTGGCAGGTGGGGGTAATATTATGTTACCAGGAACAACCACGTGGTCTTTCATTTGACCTGTGATACTAATGAGAGGCACCATGACAGCTACGGATGGTGTGAACATTATTCCACACCGTCTGCATCCCTTCTAACTTGCAGCTTCCCCAACGTCGATGACATCTTACAAAGGATAACTGTCCATAATGTAAGGCCAGATTGCCCCTACAGAGGTGTGAGGAGCACGATAATGAACTCGTGTCTATATCATGGCCAAATTGCACATGTGTGTGTCTGTCAGGTGTCACTTCCATGCCCACAAACCACTGGCCCACAATTTATGGGAATTGTGTAACCTAAATGTAGAAAAAATGGTTCAAATGGCTCTGAGCACCATGGGACTCAACATCTGTGGTCATCAGTCCCCTAGAACTTCGAACTACTTAAACCTAACTAACCTAAGGACATCACACACATCCATGCCCGAGGCAGGATTCGAACCTGCGACCGTAGCGGTCACGCGGTTCCAGACTGACGCGCCTAGAACCGCACGGCCACACCGACCGGCTGAATGTAGAAACATGGTGCCATATACACAATGTGATCAAAAGTATCCGGACACCCCCAAAAACATTCGTTTTTATATTAGGTGCATTGTGCTGCCACCTGCTGACAGGTACTCCATATCAGTGGCAGCCTTAGTAGTCATTAGACATTGTGGGAGAGCAGAATGGGGCGCTCCACAGAGGTCACTGACTTCGAACGTGGTCAGGTGATTGAGTGTCACTTGTGTCATACGTCTGTACGCCGTATTTCCACACTCCTAAACGTCCCTAGGTCCACTGTTCCGATGTAATAGTGGAGTAGAAACATGAAGGGACACCTACAGCACAAAAGCATACAGGTCGACCTCGTATGTTGACAGGCAGCCGACAGTTTAAGAGGGTCGTAAAGTGTAATAGGCGGACATCTATCTAGACCATCACACACGAATTCCAAACTGCATCAGGATCCATTGGAAGTACTATGACAGTCGTGCGGTAGGTGAGGCAACTTGGATTACATGGTCGAGTGCTGGTAAATGCCAAACGACGCCTCGCTTGGTGTAAGGAGCGTGAACATTTCACAATTGAACAGTGGAAAAACTTTGTATGGAGTGACGAATCACGGTACACAATGTGGTGATCTGATGGCAGGGTGTGGGTATAGCGAATTCCCAGTGAACGTCGTCTGCCAGTGTGTGTAGTGCCAACAGTGAAATTCAGAGGCACTGGTGTGGTCGTGTTTTGTGTGGCACTATCACAGCACAAGCCTACATTGATGTTTTAAACGCCTTCTTGCTTCCCTCTGTTGAAGAGCTGTTTGGGGATGGCGATTGCATCTTTAAACACGATCGACCACCCGTTCACAATGCATGGCCTGTGGTGGAGTGGTTACACGACAATTACATCCCTGTAATGGACGGGCCTGCACAGAGTCCTAACATGAGTCCTATAGAACACCTTTTGGATGTTTTGGAACGCCAACTTCGTGCCAGGCCTCACCGATCGACATTGATACCTCCTGAGTGCAGCACTCCATGAAGAATGGGGTGCCATTCCCCAAGAAACCTTTCACCATCTGATTGAACATATGCTTGCGAGAGTGGAAGCTGTCATGAAGCATTACCGATGGTGGGCGCCACCAACTTGTAAGTCATTTTCAGCCAGGTGTCTGGCTGACTTTTGATCACATAGTTGCATCCAGATAACTGTCAGACTTGTCGAATCCATGTTACTGAGAACTGCATGCATTCCAAAGGAAGACCAATGTGGTATTAAGCCAGTAGTCATAATCCTTTAGCTTGTAAGTGTGTGCGTGTGTGTGAGTGGGTATGTGTGTGTGTGTGTGTGGGGGGGGGGGGGGGGGGGGAGCGCAATTGACTTAGCATCATTGTAACATCCTAATTATTTTGACCTGGTGGTTTCTACCCAAACAGTAACGTTCAATATTATTTGGAGACTCTGCCACGAGGTTTGTCAAAAACTGGACTCAACTTCATTGCTGTCGTATAAGGAAATAATCTTTAAACTCGTAGAGATAATTGTTTTTGTCTGTCAGCTTGGCAAGTCTGTGGAAGTATTGGTGCACGCATCCAGGGTGAGTCGCTGGTTAACAACAGTATTCTGCCAGGAAACAATAAAAATTGAATTTATTGAAGAAAGGAGTGAAAATGTTTAGAGTGGTTAGTGAATGAAGAGTGCAGCCATGTTGCACAACTATTTATATTGACTTTAATGTAAAGACTTCTCCACAGTTCAGTTACACAGAAAGAAGGGAAATGTAGACTTATGTTTTATTTTTACAAAATTGTGTATTTGTGACAGTCCTCAGTTTTACTTCTCGAATTTTTATGTTCCTGAGATGTGCATGTTTTCAGTATTGAATGACAGAATTTCATTGTTTTGCGCAGGAGGTGGTCTCGCTACGAGAACGACAATCGCCTGATCCGTGCAGCTCAGAAGGGGGCGGTGGTTGAACTTCAGACGCTGCTGGCAGCAGGTGCAGATGTGAATGCAAAAGATGAGGGCGAGAGGACTGCCCTACACTGGGCAGCGGGAAGAGGATACATCGATGCTGTGAGGTGTCTGCTGGACAGTGGAGCGCAGGTGGATGCCACAGACAGGTGGCAGACTGTTCCTCTCCACTGGGCCGCCCGGAAGGGCCACGTGCCCGTTGTACGGCTACTGGTGACATCTCGTTCTCACCCCAATGTGAAGGGGCAACGTGGGTGGACGCCACTGCACTGGGCAGCAGCGTGTGGCTACACAGGTGTGGCGACTGTGCTGCTGGAGACGGGGGCGGACAAGGAGCTCAGGGACGATGAGGGGGACACGCCTCTGCACCTGGCTGCACAGAGGGGCCACACGGCCGTGTTGCAGCTGCTGCTGGCGTCCTCTCCTCAGCCCGACGCGAAGGGGCGGCGCGGGCGGACGCTACTACACTGTGCTGCGGCAAGTGGCCACACGGAGGTGGCGACTGTGCTGTTGGCAGCGGGTGCAGATGTAAGGGCCAAAGACGAGGACGAGAGGACTGCCCTGCATTGGGCAGCAGGCAGGGGGAACGTGGAGGTTGTGAAATGTCTCCTGGACAGAGGAGCAAAGGTGCGAGAAGTGGACAAGTACAATACTGTACCTCTGCACTGGGCTGCACGGCAGGGCCACACGGCTGTGGTGCAGCTACTGCTGGCGTCCTCCCGCCGCCCCAATAGGAGAGGGGCAAATGAATGGACACCGTTACACTTGGCGGCAGCAGGTGGCCACGCAGATGTGGTGACTATTCTGTTGAAGGCAAGAGCAGACAGAGAGCTCAGAAATGATGTGGGAGACATACCTTTGCACTTGGCTGCACAGAAGGGCCACACAGCTGTGGTGCAGCTACTGCTGTCACCTTCTAATCCCAACGTGAGAGGACAGCACGAGTGGACGCCACTGCACTGTGCTGCAGCAAATGGCCACGCAGAAGTGGTGAGCATGCTGCTGGCGGCAGGTGCAGATGTGAAGGCCAAGGATGAGGACAAGAGAACTGCCTTGCACTGGGCGGCGGGAAGGGGGTACCTGGATGTGGTGAGGTGCCTACTGGACAGTGGGGCACGGGTGGAAGCAATGGACAAGTGGAAAACTGTGCCTCTACACTGGGCTGCACGAAAGGGCCACACAGCTGTGGTGCAGCTCCTGATGATGTCCTCCCCTCACCCCAATGTAAGGGGAGGAAATGGATGGACACCATTGCACTGGGCGGCAGCAGATGGCCACGCAGGTGTGGTGACAGTGCTGCTGGAGGCAGGCGCAGATAGAGAGCTCAGAGATGATAAGGGGGACATACCTCTGCACTTGGCTGCACAGAAGGGCCACGTGGCAGTGGTGCGGCTACTGTTGGCGTCGTCCCCTAACCCCAATGTGAGGGGCCAGCGGGGGTGGACGCCACTGCACTGTGCAGCAGCAAACGGCCACGAAGAGGTGGCGGCCGTGCTGGTCGAGTCTGGCGCAGACGAGGGGCTCGAGGATGACAACGGGGACACTGCCCTAGACCTTGCTAGGCTGTCGAACTGCCTGGAGTCGATAGACATGTCAAAATAAAACTCACAACAGTATCACATAAAAGTGTTTTTTTTTAAAATAAGTGTTGTTGAATTACTTTAAAGTCAGTACCGCCATTAGACTTTTTTATTTGCAGTGTTACATTTACTCGACCATGATTTCGGCTTTAAAGTGCCATTGTCAAATGATTTAATGTTATACAGTCCCTAAGATGGCACACTGTCGTATTTAAAATACACACTGCAAATAAAAAACAGGCTAATGGCGGTATTGACTTAAAAGAAATACACTCCTGGAAATTGAAATAAGAACACCGTGAATTCATTGTCCCAGGAACGGGAAACTTTATTGACACATTCCTGGGGTCAGATACATCACATGATCACACTGACAGAACCACAGGCACATAGACACAGGCAACAGAGCATGCACAATGTCGGCACTAGTACAGTGTATATCCACATTTCGCAGCAATGCAGGCTGCTATTCTCCCATGGAGACGATCGTAGAGATGCTGGATGTAGTCCTGTGGAACGGCTTGCCATGCCATTTCTACCTGGCGCCTCAGTTGGACCAGCGTTCGTGCTGGACGTGCAGACCGCGTGAGACGACGCTTCATCCAGTCCCAAACATGCTCAATGGGGGACAGATCCGGAGATCTTGCTGGCCAGGGTAGTTGACTTACACCTTCTAGAGCACGTTGGGTGGCACGGGATACATGCGGACGTGCGTTGTCCTGTTGGAACAGCAAGTTCCCTTGCCGGTCTAGGAATGGTAGAACGATGGGTTCGATGACGGTTTGGATGTACCGTGCACTATTCAGTGTCCCCTCGACGATCACCAGTGGTGTACGGCCAGTGTAGGAGATCGCTCCCCACACCATGATGCCCGGTGTTGGCCCTGTGTGCCTCGGTCGTATGCAGTCCTGATTGTGGCGCTCACCTGCACGGCGCCAAACACGCATACGACCATCATTGGCACCAAGGCAGAAGCGACTCTCATCGCTGAAGACGACACGTCTCCATTCGTCCCTCCATTCACGCCTGTCGCGACACCACTGGAGGCGGGCTGCACGATGTTGGGGCGTGAGCGGAAGACGGCCTAACGGTGTGCGGGACCGTAGCCCAGCTTCATGGAGACGGTTGCGAATGGTCCTCGCCGATACCCCAGGAGCAACAGTGTCCCTAATTTGCTGGGAAGTGGCGGTGCGGTCCCCTACGGCACTGCGTAGGATCCTACGGTCTTGGCGTGCATCCGTGCGTCGCTGCGGTCCGGTCCCAGGTCGACGGGCACGTGCACCTTCCGCCGACCACTGGCGACAACATCGATGTACTGTGGAGACCTCACTCCCCACGTGTTGAGCAATTCGGCGGTACGTCCACCCGGCCTCCAGCATGCCCACTATACGCCCTCGCTCAAAGTCCGTCAACTGCACATACGGTTCACGTCCACGCTGTCGCGGCATGCTACCAGTGTTAAAGATTGCGATGGAGCTCCGTATGCCACGGCAAACTGGCTGACACTGACGGCGGCGGTGCACAAATGCTGCGCAGCTAGCGCCATTCGACGGCCAACACCGCGGTTCCTGGTGTGTCCGCTGTGCCGTGCGTGTGATCATTGCTTGTACAGCCCTCTCGCAGTGTCCGGAGCAAGTATGGTGGTTCTGACACACCGGTGTCAATGTGTTCTTTTTTCCATTTCCAGGAGTGTATATTATGACTGTGGCCCCACATTATGAAAAAAATTGTTAAATTAATTCTGCTGTTATTCATTTGGACAAACGTAAATGTAACTAGTCTAGTAATGCTGCCAGCAAAGAGAGATGAAGCGAAATATCTGAACACTAAAGTAAGCTGAAAGAGATAAACTTCGTTCTGAGAAAATAGTCTGAATATATTTCTCATCCAAAGCTTGCAAAAATAAGTAGGATTTATAAACACACCATTAGCAAGAAGCATTTCTGCTATTTTATTACTTTAAACCATGTGCGCTTACATAATGCTGAGCCTTTTTTTATTCTCACTTTACATATTTTATTGCTAAATCAGTTCTATAGTTGATTGCATATTTAGCTCTGAGCCCAGACAGAATTCACTTCTGCACATGCAGCACATGTTTATGTTGTACCAGAATGTGACACCGCTATTCACATCACATTATCAGACCATTATGTGGTATCATGTGCTGAGTGCACTTTTAATTAAATAATGCTCCAAATAATGAGAAAGATTGGTCCAAAATATACATTCATGACTAGTGATACTCCCAGCACTATACAGAATGTTTCAACATCTTTTTGTCATCTGTGTGTGGGTTACAGATTACAGTATAAAGAACAGATTTTGATAGGGACCAGAATATTCACTGACACTTCCAGGCGACTCTAAATGTCCTTTTGTGTCGGTTATGACTCTGACAAGCGGCAGGGTATAGGAACGCAGAGTTGCCAGTAATCCAGTCATGTGCCCTGCATAAAAGGGAGTAGTTACAGCAAAATTAAATTTCCCAATTCACTTTTGAAATACCTTTCTCTGCCTACTCATTCTTAACCTTTTCTTGTTAAAAATCACTCTAGGTGTTTGAGTTAGGTACTATGGTTCACACCTGGTTACAGTAGACCCTTCTAGTTTCGTGAAGTGACATTGTCCCTGGACTAGTAAAGACCTGCCAGTGACATTTGGCGTCAGAGTCAGTAAAGATTTCATTTTACACTAAAGTAGTTACCCATGGGGTGACCATCACACTTACAGCTTTGATGTAATGACTTTTAAACGCCCTGCAGTGTGTGAGACCAGCAGGGTGAGAGACCCAGTGAGTCGCAGAGTCGTCAGTAACGATGTCGTCATCCGCTCTCCAGCGACTGTTCACATGTGCCATATCACTAGTGTGGCACCTATGTTAAAATATTAGAAATATCTGAGATAGCACCTCTGTACATGATCACGTAGAAATGATATTTCACCTTGGTCAGTAACAAGCAGTATTACTTTTGAATGCATTACGGGAACAGCAGTGATCAATGTCTTATTCTCCAACAGAAAGAGGTACGTACTCAATGGTCTGAAGATGACTACAGTAGTGGTCGAAACCGGTCACCTTGATGAATAAATCGTGATCAAGACTGCTTTTATTAGTAAATATTAACAAGCAGTATGTTTATCATACATTCATTTTTTTGAGTCATCAATCTGATACGTTTAATGTGGACCACCACAAATTCCTTTCCGATCCAAACCTCTTCATCTCAGAGTAGCACTTGCAATCTACATCTTCAATTATTTGCTGGATGTATTCCAGTGTTTTTACTCTCCGCAGCTCCCTCTAGTACAAGTTAGTCCCTGATGTCTCAGCACACGTGCTATCATCCATCTGCTTCTTTTTGTCGGTGTTTTCCATATGTTCCTTTCTTCCTCATTCGTTACCTTATCAGTCCACCTAATTTTCAACATCGTTCTGTAGAAACACATCTCAAATGCTCAGATTCTCTGATTTTTCCACAGTTCATGATTCACTACTGTACAACGCTGTTCTTCAGATGTACATCCTCGGACAGTTCTTCGTCAAATGAAGGACTATGTTTGATGCCACTAGACTTCTGGCTAGGAATACTCTCTTTATCTGTTCTACTGTCAAAATGGGGTCAAATGGCTCTGAGCACTATGGGACTCAACTGCTGAGGTCATTAGTCCCCTAGAACTTAGAACTAGTTAAACCTAACTAACCTAAGGACATCACAAACATCCATGCCCGAGGCAGGATTCGAACCTGCGACCGTAGCGGTCATGCGGCTCCAGACTGCAGCGCCTTTAACCGCACGGCCACTTCGGCCGGCTGTTCTACTGATTTTTATGCCCTATTGGCTTTGTCTGCCTTGGGTTATTTTGTTTCCAAGGTAGCAGAATTCCCTACTTTTTGCTACTTTGTACACTACTAGCCAGTAAAATTGCTACACCACGAAGATGACGTGCTACAGACGCGAAATTTAACCCACAGGAAGATGATGCTGTGATATGCACATGATTAGTTTTCAGAGCATTCACGCAAGGTTGGCGCAGGTGGTGACACCTACAACGTGCTGACATGAGGAAAGTTTCCAACCGATTTCTCATACAAAAACAGCAATTGACCAGCGTTGCCTGGTGAAACGTTATTGTGATGCCTCGTGTAAGGAGGAGAAATGCGTACCATCACGTTTCCGACTTTGATAAAGGTCGGATTCTAGCCTATCGCGATTGCGGTTTATCGTATCGCGACATTGCTGCTCGCGTTGGTCGAGATACAATGACTGTTAGCAGAATATGGAATCGGTCGGTTCAGAAGGGTAGTACGGAACGCCGTGCTGGATCCCAACGGCCTCGTATCACTAGCAGTCGAGATGACAGGCATCTTATCCGTACAGCTGTAATGGATCGTGCAGCCACGTCTCGATCCCTGAGTCAACAGATGGGGACGTTTGCAAGATAACAACCATCTGCACAAACAGTTCGATGACGTTTTCAGCAGCATGGACTATCAGTTCGGAGACCGTGACTGCGGTTACTCTTGACGCTGCATCACAGACAGGAACGCTTGCGATGGTGTACTCAACGACGAACCTGGGTGCACGAATGGCAAAACGTCATTTTTTCGGATGAATCCAGGTTCTGTTTACAGCATCGTGATGGTCGCATCCGTGTTTGGCGACATCGCGTTGAATTCACATTGGAAGCGTGTATTCGTCATCGCCATACTGGCGTATCACGCGGCGTGATGGTATGGGGTGCCATCGGTTACACGTCTCGCTTACCTCTTGTTCGCATTGATGGCAGCTTGAACAGTGGACGTTAGCTTTCAGATGTGTTACGACCCGTGGCTCTACCCTTCATTCGATCCCTGCGAAACCCTACATTTCAGCAGAATAATGCACGACTGCATGTTGCAGGTCCTGTAAGGGCCTTTCTGGATACAGAAAACGTTCGACTCGTGCCCTGGCCAGCACATTCTCCAGATCTCTCACCAATTGAAAACGTCTGGTCAATGGTGCCCGAACAACTGGCTCGTCACAATACGCCAGTGACTACTCTTGATGAACTGTGGTATCGTGTTGAAGCTGCATGGGCAGCTGTACCTGTACACGCCATCCAAGCTCCGTTTGACTCAATGCCCAGGTGTATCAAGGCCATTATTACGGCCAGAGGTGGTTGTTCTGGGTACTGATTTCTCAGGATCTATGCACCCAAATTGCGTGAGTATAATATATTTGTTCAATGAATACCTGTTTACCATCTGCATTTCTTCTTGGCATAGCAATTTTAATGGCCAGTAGTGTAATAACCAGATTTGGTATTAAGTGCCTTGTGACCCTCATTTCTGCTGCTTCTCATTATTTTTGTATTTTTACTGTGTAGTTTGTCCATATTCTGTTCTCTTTAGAATGTTCATTCCACATTCACAGAGGACAGGAATATCAGCAGCGAATCTTATCATTGGAATCGTTTGACTCTGAATTCCAATCCCTCTCGTGAACCTTTCTATTATTTCCGTCGTTGCTTCTTCGATGTATATACTCAACAGCAGGGATGAAAGATTGGATCCCTGTAGCGAATTTTATCCCGTAAATCACATCAAAGTAAAGATGAAATGATAGATTGCATTGTGATGTTTGGTTTTTGTGGCGCTCTACTGCAGTCATGAGCACCTGTATAAAGTCCCAATTTTTTACAAGCCCAATTTTTATACAATCCAATCTAGCCACAGTCACGGATGGTGGTGGTGGTGGTGGTGGTGGTGGTGGTGGTGGTGGTGGTGGTGGTGGTGGTGGTGGTGGTGGCAACACAAACACCCAGTCCCAAGGCAGAGAGAATTCCCAACGCGGTCGGGAAACGAACCCGGGACCTCGTGATCCAGAGGCAGCAACGCTGGCCACCAGACCATGAACTATGGACAGATTGCATTGTGCCTCAGAATACTGGGTCGTTTGAGGTGGGATAAATCACAAAGGCTGCAGCAAGTGATGACTGAAAAAGATGACAATGTCGGGTAATGAAATTCTGGCAGTAGCATATTACGAGATCACAGGTTAATGAAAGTGTGAGAGAACATGGCAAATGTGAAATGCTGGTACATTAACAACCGGTGTAACTGTCAGAATGTTGAATGCAAACTTGGATTCACTGTGTTGTACAGATGCTGAATGTCAGTTTGTGCGATGATGTTCCATGCTTGTTGAACTTGATCAGTCAATATATTGACGGTTAATGGTGGTTGTAGATGACACTGGAGTTGTCCAATGAGGTCGCATTGTGCTCTATTGGAGACAGATCTGGTAATCCGGCAGACCAAGATAACACGTGGACTCTCTGTGGAGCACGCTGGGTTACAGCAGCGGTATGTGGGCGAGCGTTATCCTGTTGGAAAACACCTCCATGAATGGCAGCACAGCAGGTCCAGTCACCAGACGGACGTTCAGTTTCTGAGCCAGGGTGCGTGCGATAACCGCGAGAGTGCTCCCGGTGTCGTATGAATCCGCGCCCCAGACCGTGAATCCAGGAGTAGGTGCAGTGTGTCCAGCACGCAGACAGCTTGGTTGCAGGCCCTCACCTGGACGCCTACCGACCAGAACACTGCCGTCGCCGCCAGCGTGGTAGAACCCGCTTCCGTCAGGATTCCCAACAGACTCCTCCCTGCCCTCCAATGAGCTCTCGCGTGGCCACCACTGAAGTCGCAAATGGCGGTGGTTTGGGGTCAGTAAAGTGCGCGCAACAGCGTGTCTGACTCGGAGCTGCCCTCGAAGTAACCATTTTGTAAGTGTTCGTTGTATCACGGTGGTGGCAACTGGTGCTCGAATTGCTGCTGCAGATGCAGTACGATGTGCCACAACCATTCGCTGAACGCGATGGTCTTTTCTCTTGGTAATGTCATGTGACTGTCCGGAACCTGGTCATTCCTGTGACCACTGCTGCCAACAGTTACCTACAGTTGCTACATTCCTGCCACATCATTCTCCGACATTTCAGGCGGATAACAATTTGTCCATTTTATTTGGGCTGTTGAGCTCTGTGGGCGTGGATAATAATATTTTACTATAAAAATACAGCGAGCAGCCACTTTTTTTAAATTCATTATATTTATGCCAATATGGATTTCGGGTTTGCACCCATCTTCAGCTGGCAAATTACACGTATCTTCAGTTTCTACAGTGGTGCAATATCGACAGCAGTTTGGATGCTGCAGCTGGCCTGTGAAAGAGCAATCATTTACTTCAATTTCGCGAGTAATGATTGGAATCGTTGCTCTTTCACAGGCCAGCTGCAGCATCCAAACTGCTGTCGATATTGTCCCACTGTAGAAACTGAAGATACGTGTAATTTGCCAGCTGAAGATGGGTGCAAACACGAAATGCACAGTGGCTTACATAAAACGCATTTTAAAAAAGTGGCTGGTCGCTGTATTTTTATAGTGAAATTTCAGGCGGAACATCCAGTTTCTATTAGCTCTATTACACAATCTCGTTCAAACTCAATGAGCTGTTGGTAATGGCATCTCTCTCTCCTTAAAGGCATTCTTGACTCTCATCAACTCACTTCGTCTGATCTTAAATGTAAGTAACCATCGCGACCGTTATTGCGTGTATTTAAAGCAACCCTGATTTGCTTCGTCACAGAGGTGTTACCAACGCCACTCCTAGGCGGCTGGTGTGAAAAGTGAACAGGCATCGTCTCTCAGATGTAAAAATGCCTGGCAACTACCACTGATGTCGCGCAACTCCTTCTTGGTGTTGCGATTATTTTCCTGTAAGTGTACTTAATTTTTCAGTTAAGCCACCATTATTTTTCCCCATATTATAACACCAGCCACAGATACACCTGTAGGAGAGCGACAAGTTGGCTGGTGGTTGACCGTGTTAAACTGCAGCACAGTGCGATGAAATATGTTGCAGTGCACAGCAAGAATAATCTGACTTCGTATAAAAAAACAGTTAGACTGCAGGTTCTTATTGTTAGAGAAAGGATGCAAATGTGTATATAATGGTACGCTGATTGCGCGTAATCGTCACATCGCCAAAAGTTTCGCTTTCCAGCGGTATTAGATTTATTTTCATCCCAATTGATCCGCAGTGAGGAGATCCTCCAGGATGTCGAACATTCAGGAAAACAACGATACATGACAAATATTTACAACTAAAATAAATAAGCTAATGTACAATTCCACAGGTCCCAAGTGGAATGATCGTCATTTTTTAATGAACACTATATGAAAGATTTCACAAGCTGCGACATCGTCGCGAAAAAACACAGTATATGTAACACAGTATATGTAATAAATTTCTTTAATTTACGTCTATGGTCACAATCTTTTTTGTTCAACAGATTACCGGTTTCGGTCTTTAATGACCATCATCAGATCTGTTTTTATGAACAGATATGATGGTCATTGAAGACCGAAAACGGTAATCTGTTAAACAAAAAAGATTGTGACCATAGACCTAAATTAAAGAAACTTACTACATGAAAGAGCCATTTTAAAAATACTAATGCACTGAATTTAAAAAAAAAGTTTTTTTATTTATTTATAAGGTAATAAACGTCTAATACAACTACTGTAATACTTATTTACAATCAACACGTTACTGCACTGAAATTGTGCAGAAGTTTATATATATATTTCATTGGTTGTTAAGCTTTTTATGGCTGCTGGCAAGTTATTGAAAATGTGTGTTTCTGAATAATGCACACATTTTTGTACAAGACTAAGTGACTTTAAATCCTTGTGAAGATTATTCTTATTTCTAGTATTGATTCCATGGATTGAGCAGTTGGTTTGAAAAAGTGATATATTTTTAATGACAAATTTCATTAAGGAATAAATACATTGGGAAACAGTAGTTAGTATCCCTAGTTCCCTAAACAGGCTTCTGCAGGATGTTCTAGAGTTCACACCACATATAACTCTCACAGCATGTTTCTTTGCCCAGAAAACTTAAGCTTGGCTTGATGTATTACACCAAAAAATAATCCCATATGACATTGTGGAATGAAAGTAAGCATAGTGTGCCAGCTTTTTCATTTTTATATCCCCTATGTCTGACACAATTCGCATTGCAAATAGAGATTTGTTAAGACACTTCAGCAGTTCTGTGGTGTGCTCCTCCCAGTTGAATTTATTATCAAGCTGAAATCTGAAGAATGTAACACTGTCAACTTCTATCTGTATTTAAACCGCTGAAACTGGTAACAAACTTTTTTAAACAATTAGTGATCTTTAAGGTAGGTATTCCATAAATAGTAAGTCATTTTAAGTAAAAAGCAAGAGTAGTTTTCATAGTTAACATACAGGTACAAACATACCGATCTTACATGAACCTAGCGTGTGTAGGAGAGACTACTCTGAGGAGCTTCGTTTGTTCCATATAAAAGAATATCGAAATTATTGCGAGGACTAGGACACATCGAGTTCAAGGGCATACATATTTTTCTCTATGCTACTTAATCAAACGACAAAATTTAATTTGTTACATAGATACCCTGAACGGCTATAAGAATGTGTGGAACAACTTGGAGTAGCCATTCAAGTGCACCTTCAGGAGTCTGGTTTTGAGACACAGAATCGTTACATTTTATTTAGGGTATCAAAGCTAGAATTACTTTGAAAGTAGTTATGTTGTTCTACAAGCGTTTCTTAATGGTTAGGTTTCATCTTTATATTACCATTTCAAGCATTTGCAATGCACAATGCATGGTTGAAGCTCTACCATAGTCAGTCAGATAGAAGAGTCACATTTTGGTTTTCGAAACAGTATGCTGCGAAAAATTCAGTTGTCTGATCGCAGTTGGTGTTGGAGAATTTTTTTATTGTGAACGATGTAATACAGCGCTCTGCACTTCACAGCTTAATATTCCTACTATCAGTTTTGTTGTTTGCAAATCCTCGAAATATTTTGTTATTGCTTTTAGTGTCTTTCACTTTTAAGTTCATAGCTATTTAACACAAAGTGATCAATTCTCTTGTGGTACTGATAATAGCTGATCCAGTTGACGAGGTTTAGGATTTCGGGACCGGACATATGTTGCGGCAGAGAGTGACTATAATTGAATTCTTGTATCTTGGCGGCTCGCGCATGCCCGCCCAGACAAGGGAGATTGCTGCGTTGCCAGTTGCAAACGACGCACGAGCCAAGAGAAGCAGCGCTATAGTATAGCATGGTTCGCAAGCTTACGTTTAGGGGGGAGCGCGCAGTTCATTAAGTAAAGCCACCACGGCCGCATTAACCCTTTCGCTGCTACAAAGACGTGCTCCCTGCACGCCTGTGCTGACACATGGTGTTCCGACTGCTTTGACGCTCTTATCATTCGATTCCACAAAAACTATTTGGCCCAAAAATTATATTTTTACATGTCTTCTTGACTGATACCTTCCCCCCATAAATGACTTAATTTTGTTTCGATATTCAACGCAGTTATTGTGTAGCATTAAATGTAGTAAACCATTGCACGAAATTTTGAAGAGTTTGCAGAGGTAAAAGTCCATAGAGTATACTTTCTGTACAGTCGATTTTAGTTGCCACAATGTGGAGAATGAAATGTGGACAAGATACCTAAATTTCATATAAAATTACTACATGTAATGCTGCATAATAACTGCGTTGAACATCGAAACAAATTTAAGTCATTTATGGGGGGAAGGTATCAGTCAAGAAAACGTGTAAAAATCAAATTTTTGGGCCAAATAGTTTTTGTGAAATTGAGTGATAAGTGTGTCAAAGCAGTGGGAACACCATGTGTCTGCACAGGCGAGCAGTGCAGTGATGACAAAATCGCGCACAGCGCGGAATGCGGGGAGCACGTGTCTGCAGCAGCGAAAGGGTTAATGAAGAGACAAAGCACTAGAAATTTCAAAAAAATTGCATTCAAACGAATATAATTCGTGAAGTAAGGCACTTCGATATTGTATTTAAATAATGAAAATATTAAGCAGCCCACAAGGTCTGAACTCATAACCTTTCGCATAGAAGCCCAACACCTTAACCGTTACGCTAACGCAGCTCGTCTGACTACACAACCCCATGAGGAGTGTAACACGTCACGCAAAATACTGACAAACACTGTTGGTATGACTATGAATTACTCACGCTTCGTCGAAGTACAATAGGAAATAAACAATTACCGCTGTTCTTTATTGCGAAAAAGCGGTTCGTGAGATTGATACAAACACCTTTCCTTGCTATCGCCCGAATTAGGAGTCTTATTGCTTGTTTGGTTTAATTAATTAATAGAATATGAAGCGATTGGTATAAAGAATGCTTTTTCCAAACTTTCTATAAACGAAAGTCTGCTATCAAGACATTGTTTTTGTTCTATTACTTTATTTATGACTGGAAGTTTCTAAAACTGAAGACACTCGTCCATGCTATGCACTGCAGTCGAGATCTGGCAACGTCATTCTCTGTTCATTGGCTGACTGTGTTTTGTGACGTCAGATGCGCAGAAAGAAACTAAACTCGACCGCCAACATAAATGACGCGCATTTTAGCAGTGTTGGAGACAAAAGAATTGCGCAGGTGATGTCGTTCCGTTGTGTGAGGACGCCCCCTGGTACTCGGCCTCGTGACAGAAACTGATCGGCCAGAGTAGTGGGCGGGAAGAATCTGTTCACTTCGCTGGCCATCCCGAAGCTACCTTAGTCAGTTCAGCGTTTTCTGCGTCCATGAAACAACTGTACAATGAAGTTAGTTATATGTAATACACTACTGGCCATTAAAATTGCTACACCACGAAGATGACGTGCTACAGACGCGAAATGTAACCGACAGGAAGAAGATGTGTGATATGCAGATGGTTAGCTTTTCAGAGCCTTCACACAAGGTTGGCGCCGGTGGTGACACCTACAACGTGCTGACATGAAGAAAGTTTCCAACCAGTTTCTCATACACAAACAGCAGTTGACCGGCGTTGCCTGGTGAAACATTGTTGTGATGCCTCGTGTAAGAAGGAGAAATGCGTACCATCACGTTTCCGACTTTGATAAAGGTCGGATTGTAGCCTATCGCGATTGCGGATTATCGTATCGGGACATTGCTGCTCGCGTTGGTCGATATCCAATGACTGTTAGCAGAATATGGAATCGGTGGGTTCTGGAGGGTAATACGGATCGCCGTGCTGGATCCCAACGGCCTCGTATCACTAGCAGTCGAGATGACAAGCATCCTACCCGCAAGGCTGTAACGGATCGTGCAGCCACGTCTAGATCCCTGAGTCAACAGATGGGGACGTTTGCAAGACAACAACCGTCTGCACGAACAGTTCGACGACGTTTGCAGCAGCACGGACTATCAGCTTGGAGACCGTGACTGCGGTTACCCTTGACGCTGCATCAGAGACAGGAGCGCCTGTGATGGTGTACTCGACGAAGAACGTGGATGCACAAATGGCAAAACGTCATTTTTTCGGATGAATCCAGGTTATGTTTACAGCATCGTGATGGTCGCATCCGTGTTTGGCGTCATCGCGGTGAACGTACATTGGAAGCGTGTATTTGTCATCGCCATACTTGCATATCACCTGGCGTGATGGTATGGGTGCAATTGGTTACCCTTCTCGGTCACCTCTTGTTCGCATTGACGGCAGCTTGAACAGTGGACGTTAGATTTCAGATGTGTTACGACCAGTGGCTCTATCCTTCATTCTATCCCTGCGAAACCCTACATTTCAGCAGAATAATGCACAACTGCATATTGCATGTCCTGTAAGGGCCTTTCTGGATACAGAAAACGTTCGACTCGTGCCCTGGCCAGCATATTCTCTAGATCTCTCACCAATTGAAAACGTCTGGTCAATGGTGGCCGAGCAACTGGCTCGTGAAAATACGCCAGTCACTACTCTCGATGAACTGTGGTATCGTGTTGAAGCTGCATGGGCAGCCGTACCTGTACACCCCATCCGAGCTCTGTTTGACTCAATGCCCAGGCGTATCAAGGCCGTTATTATGGCCAGAGGTGGTTGTTCTGGGTACTGATTTCTCAGTATCTATGCACCCAAATTGCGTGAAAATGTAATGACAAGTCAGTTCTAGTATAATGTATTTGTCGAATGAATACCCGTTTATCATCAGCATTTCTTCTTGGTGTAGCAGTTTCAATGGCCAGTAGTGCAGTTACAACTTTGAATGCACACGTACATATCGCACTTACTAAATGCCTGGTTGTCTCGTTTGTCCACCTCTACGTTCCTGTACGTATGCACTGGACAACTTTCGGACTGAATCGATATAATGCTGATTCGCGCGATTCCCCTCCGCAGTGCTCTCGTCGGGAAGTGAGGCTGGCAGAGAGAGGAGCGTTCACAGCCGAGGCCGTGTCACATACTCCCCACACCTCGACCAGCAGCAGCTCGGCAGCACATCGACAACAACCTGCAGTAGCCTGCTCTGTGAACAATATGCGGGGCTACAACGCAACGCTGACGTGCATCGGAGCCACACTGCAACACTGTTGCAACCACACATTGCCGTAAAACATAGCCTGCGAAAAGGCATCTTGAGAGTTTTGACAGGTGATGCCGGCCTTCACCCCCAATTTAAGATTGATTTATTTACCTGTAAACAGCTGTGAAACACACCATATGTCATAATATTCCTCCTCTTCTTTTTCTTTTTATACCCTTCTTTCTGTCCTAAAACATTTTCATCTTTAATGGGACTAGCCATTCGTTCTCTGGTTTGGGGGGGAAGAGTATTGTAAAGAAATTGAAAGTATAGAGGACAGGAGTCTGGGGACAAACATCTCGATATTTATTAATAATGCACAGAATAAATTAGATTTTAATGGTCACTTTTTTTTATTTATATATCCGTTCTCTCAGGTATGTGACTGAATAATACACTACTGGCCATTAGAATTGCTACACCAAGAAGAAATGCAGATGATAAACGGCTATTCATTGGACAAATATATTAACTAGAACTGACATGTGATTGCATTTTCACGCAGTTTGGGTGCACAGATCCTGAGAAATCAGTACCCAGAACAACCACCTCTGGCCGTAATAACGAACTTGATACGCCTGAGCATTGAGTCAAACACAGCTCGGATGGCGTGTACAGGTACAGCTGCCCATGCAGCTTCAACACGATACCACAGTTCATCGAGAGTACTGACTGGAGTATTGTGACAAGCCAGTTGTTCGGGCACCACTGACCACACGTTTTCAATTGGTGAGAGATCTGGAGAATATGCTGGCCAGGGCACGAGTCGAACGTTTTCTGTATCCAGAAAGGCCCTTACAGGACCTGCAACATGTGGTCGTGCATTATTCTGCTGAAATATAGGGTAGAGTCACGGGTCGTAACACATCTGAAATCTAACGTCCACTGTTCAAGCTGCTGTCAATGCGAACAAGAGGTGACCGAGAAGTGTAACCAATGGCACCCCATACCATCACGCCGGGTCATACGCCAGTATGGCGATGATGAATACACGCTTCCAACGTGCATTCAACGCGATGTCGCCAAACACGGATGCGACCATCATGATGTTGTAAACAGGACCTGGATTCATTCGAAAAAATTACGTTTTGCCATTCGTGCACCCAGGTTCGTCGTCGAGTACACCATCGCAGGCGCTCCTGTCTGTGATGCAGCGTCGAGGGTAACCGCAGCCACGGTCTCCGAGCTGATAGTCCGTGCTGCTGCAAACTTCGTCGAACTGTTCGTACAGATGGTTGTTGTCTCGCAAACGTCCCCATCTGTTGACTCAGGGATCGAGACGTGGCTGCACGATCCGTTACAGCCATGTGGATAACATGCCTGTCATCTCGACTCCTAGTGATACAAGATTGTTGGGATCCAGCACGGCGTTCCGTATTACTCTCCTTAATCCATCGATTCCATATTTTGCTAACAGTCATTGGATCTCGACCAACGCGAGCATCGATGTCGCGATACGTTAAGCCTCAATGGCGATAGGCTACAATCCGACGTTTATCAAAGTCGGAAACGTGATGGTACGCATTTCTCCTCCTTACACGAGGCACCACAACAACGTTTCACCAGGCAACGCCGGTCAACTGCTTCATGTCAGCAGGTTGTAGGTGTCGCCACCGGCGCCAACCTTGTGTGAATTCTCTGAAAAGCTAATCGTTTCCATATCACAGCATCTTCTTCCTGTCGGTTAAATTTCGCATCTGTAGCACGTCATCTTCGTGGTGTAGCAATTTTAATGGCCAGTAGTGTAATAAATTCATTTGAATATTCATTTTACGTGCTGCTGTGCCTATAAAATTTCACATAATGGCCAATTACACTCTCGATAAATTGAATTAGCGTTAATGACGATGGAGGAGTAGGCTAATGCGTGTTACCTGTTTCAATGATGTACCAGAAGAAACTGACTTTGCTCCTTTCTCTGTCTTCGGAAACAGGTGTGAGGTGACGGGAGAGTTGTGGCGCCCTGAAGATATTCTGGGTCCGGAGTTGGTGTGGCTGCACAGAGGTCGGCAAGCCGGGGCTTGTCACCGGCCGTGTGGCGCCGAACGTTGGTGGGAGCAAGAGGGGGGGGGGGGGGGGTGTCTGGGCCAACTGCGTGACTGGGAATTCCATGTGGACACTGCGTCGCGGAAGGTGGTTCGTCTCGATGAGGTAGATTTGTATGCCAGGAGTGTCACAGTTGGAATAGAAACTAATAATAACCAGAGGAATTGTAATACCTCAAAAAGAAACATGTGCAATAAATATTTGCATGACGATTCTGATAGTGTAATCAGTGTATCAGTGTAGGGGTGTATATCACTAGGGGTAAGATAGATACTGCCTACAGGAAAATCAGAGAGACCTTTGGAGAAAAGAGAACCACTTGCATGAATATCAATAGCTCAGATGGAAACCCAGTTCTAACCAAAGAAGGGAGAGCAGAAAGGTGGAAGGTGTATATAGAGGGTCTATACAAGGGCGATGTTCTTGAGGACAATATTATGGAAATGGAAGAGGATGCAGATGAAGATGAAATGGGAGATATGATACTGCGTGTAGAGTTTGACAGAGCACTGAAAGACCTGAGTCGAAACGAGGCCCCGGGAGCAGACAACATTCCATTAGAACTACTGACAGCCTTGGGAGAGCCAGCCCTGACAAAACTCTACCATCTGGTGAGCAAGATGTATGAGACAGGCGAAATACCCTCAGACTTCAGGAAGAATATAATAATTCCAATCCGAAAGAAAGCAGGGGTTCACAAATGTGCACTATCAGTTCAATAAACCACAGCTACAAAATACTATCACGAAGGAATCGAAAAACTGGTAGAAGCCGATCTCGGGGAAGATCAGTTTGGATTCCATAGAAACGGAACACGTGAGGCAATACTGACCCTGCGACTTATCTTAGAAAATAGATTAAGGAAAGGCAAACCTACGTTTCTAGCATTTGTAGACTTAGAGAAAGCTTTCGACAATGTTGACTGGAATACTCTCTTTCAAATTCTAAAGGTGGCAGGGGCAAAATACAGGGAGCGAAAGGCTATTTACAATTTGTACAGAAACCAGATGGCAGTTATAAGAGTCGAGGGACAGAAAATGGAAGCAGTCGTTGGGAAGGGAGTGAGACAGGGCTGTAGCCTATCTCCAATCTTATTCAATCTGTATATTGTGCAGGCAGTAAAGGAAAGAAAGGAAAAATTTGGAGTAGGATCTAAAATCTATGGAGAAGAAAGTAAAACTTTGAGGTTGGCCGATCACATTTTAATTCTTTCAGAGACAGCAAAGGACCTGGAAGTGCAGCTGAACGGAATGGACAGTGTCTTGAAAGGAGGATATAAGATGAACATCAACAAAAGCTAAACGAGGATAATGGAACGTAGTCGAATTAAGTCGGGCGATGCTTAGGGAATGAGACGCTTACAGTAGTAAATGTGTTTTGCTATTTGGGGAGCCAAATAACTGAGGATAGTCGAAGTAGAGAGGATATAAAATGTAGACTGGCAATGGGAAGAGAAATTTGTTGACATCGAGTATAGATTTAAGTGTCAGGAAGTCTTTTCTGAAAGTATTTGTATGCAATG
Organism: Schistocerca nitens; assembly: GCF_023898315.1. NCBI lineage: Eukaryota > Metazoa > Arthropoda > Insecta > Orthoptera > Acrididae > Schistocerca > Schistocerca nitens. The sequence goes on along the minus strand of NC_064624.1, from coordinate 15,627,912 downwards.
TAGCCATGTATGAAAGTGAAACGTGGACAATAAATAGTTTACAGAAAAAGAGAATAGAAGCTTTCTAAATTCGGTGCTACAGAAGGATGCTGAATATTAGATGGGTAGATCACATAACTAATGAGGTATTGAACAGTATTGGCGAGAAGAGAAATTTGTGGCACAACTTGACTAGAAGAAGGGATCGGTTGGTAGGACATATTCTGAGGCATCAAGGGATCACCAATTTAGCATTGGAGGGCAGCGTGCAGGGTAAAAATCGTAGAGGGAGACCTAGACATGAATACACTCAGCAGATTCAGAAGGATGTAGGTTGCAGTAGGTACTGGGAGATGAAGAAACTTGCACAGGATAGAGTAGCATGGAGAGCTGCATGAAACCAGTCTCTGGACTGAAGACCACAACAACAACAATCAGATGTTCAATGTCCCTATTAATTTAAAGTTTAGTATCTGACTGTAAATTATACAAGTGACACCCAGCAACGAATTTCCAAAATCTGAACGGTTCGTCCGATTTTGTCGATCGACGTGTCTTTAGAAAGCTATTAGTGTAAAGCTGAATTGGTGTGAATTACAGGCATGTAACGTGAATAGTACAACAGTTATTGGAGGTCAAAGTGGCCAATTACTATTGATGGTGTCAGGCCATAAGTACACAGTTACACGAAAAAACCGTGGCAGCATGCTTGTAAATATATGTTTATTCGTCTGTGTCTGTTTATATATGGTATATACTATTCATGAAGAAATTGGTCAAATATTTACTCTGTTTTAGGAAGCACAGAGACATTAGGCTGCTGGCGTACTGAGCCGTGGTAAAAAGTTGCTGTTTTGAAGAGCGCGTAGTGTGAAGCAGTCGCCCTCCGTTTCTGGCGGTGGCGCCGCTGTGGCAATCGCAGCTTTGGTGTCTCCCTCTGGTGGGAAAGGTGACAGGTTGGCTGTTCACGTGCATTAAAGGGCCGCTATGAGCTCGCCAGTCAGTCTGGGTCAGTCTCTCGTCCCGAGCTTGCTCGTCTGTCTCTCGTCCGCATTTGTTAGGCAGTTAGCGTCTGTCTGTCGTTCAGAGCTGCCTCTGTCATGTTTGTCGGATTCGGTGTGTTAACGAATTTATTGCTTGGAGTGTAACGGCCTAAAACCTGAAATACGTTTTTATCTTGCCTATCATCTTGAGAGGCGGCATATATGTACTGTAGAGCATGTTAACTCGTTTGGCGAACTTTTTATAATTTTACTTAAGACTGCATCTCATGGGCTTTTATGTAAATGGTCATTTTAGTGTATAAAGCTGCCACCCTTCCACCGTAAGACTTTTCTCAGAAGTTAAAATCAAGTTGCACCTTCGGTGACAAGTTAATCTTTTAATTTTAGTGTTTTGTACCATTTCCATCCCTCCTATGGGGTGCATAGTTTGTGTGCTCGTGTGAATTGTTAAAACTTTACTTTAAGGTAATCTGGTATGTTCCAGATTTGCACCAGTGTAGTCTTTCAGAGGTTGTTGTGAGCGGTCGTGACTACGGCCATGTCAAAAGGGAGCGGCAAGGTTCTCTGCCCTAAAGCTCATACACTCAAAAATTTGTGTCTTTCTGCCTCTGAATAAATTGTAATTTGATATTTAGAGGGTGCTTTCTGCTTATAATTTCAAATCTGTTTCTTAAAAAAAAAGGCTTTTAGGAATAAAATTCCCATTTGTTAAAAGCAATTTGATTTCATTTTCATCAGTTACTCCCTGCCAACTACTTCCACGCTCACCTTTTTTTTTTTTTTTTTTTGTCATCAGTCTACTGACTGGTTTGATGTGGCCCGCCACGAATTCCTTTCCTGTGCTAACCTGTTCATCTCAGAGTAGCCCTTGCAACCTACGTCCTCAATTATTTGCTTGACGTATTCCAATCTCTGTCTTCCTCTACAGTTTTTGCCCTCTACAGCTCCCTCTAGTACCATGGAAGTCATTCCCTCATGTCTTAGCAGATGTCCTATCATCCTGTCCCTTCTCCTTATCAGTGTTTTCCACATATTCCTTTCCTCTCCGATTCTGCGTAGAACCTCCTCATTCCTTACCTTATCAGTCCACCTAATTTTCAACATTCGTCTATAGCACCACATCTCAAATGCTTCGATTCTCTTCTGTTCCGGTTTTCCCACAGTCCATGTTTCACTACCATACAATGCTGTACTCCAGACGTACATCCTCAGAAATTTCTTCCTCAAATTAAGGCCGGTATTTGATATTAGTAGATTTCTCTTGGCCAGAAATGCCTTTTTTGCCATAGCGAGTCTGCTTTTGATGTCCTCCTTGCTCCGTCCGTCATTGGTTATTTTACTGGCTAGGTAGCAGAATTCCTTAACTTCATTGACTTCGTGACCATGAATCCGTATGTTAAGTTTCTCGCTGTTCTCATTTCAACTACTTCTCATTACCTTCGTCTTTCTCCGATTTACTCTCAAACCATACTGTGTACTCATTAGACTGTTCATTCCGTTCAGCAGATCATTTAATTCTTCTTCACTTTCACTCAGGATAGCAATGTCATCAGCGAATCGTATCATTGATATCCTTTCACCTTGTATTTTAATTCCACTCCTGAACCTTTCTTTTATTTCCATCATTGCTTCCTCGATGTACAGATTGAAGAGTAGGGGCGAAAGGCTACAGCCTTGTCTTACACCCTTCTTAATACGAGCACTTCGTTCTTGATCGTCCACTCTTATTATTCCCTCTTGGATGTTGTACATATTGTATATGACCCGTCTCTCCCTATAGCTTACCCCTACTTTTTTCAGAGTCTCTAACAGCTTGTACCATTTTATATTGTCGCATGCTTTTTCCAGGTCAACAGATCCTATGAACGTGTCTTAATTTTTCTTTTGCCTTGCTTCCATTATTAGCCGTAACGTCAGAATTGCCTCTCTCGTCCCTTTACTTTTCCTAAAGCCTAACTGATCGTCACCTAGCGCATTCTCAATTTTCTTATCCATTCTTCTGTATATTATTCTTGTAAGCAGCTTCGATGCATGAGCTGTTAAGCTGATTGTGCGATAACTCTCGCACTTGTCAGCTCTTGCCGTCTTCGGAATTGTGTGGATGATGCTTTTCCGTAAGTCAGATGGTATGTCGCCAGACTCATATATTCTACACACCAACGTGAATAGTCGTTTTGTTGCCACTTCCCCCAATGATTTTAGAAATTCTGATGGAATGTTATCTATCCCTTCTGCCTTATTTGACCGTAAGTCCTCCAAAGCTCTTTTAAATTCCGATTCTAGTACTGGATCCCCTATCTCTTCTAAATCGACTCCTGTTTCATCTTCTATCACATCAGACAAATCTTCACCCTCGTAGAGGCTTTCAATGTATTCTTTCCACCTATCTGCTCTCTCCTCTGCATTTAACAGTGAAATTCCCGTTGCACTCTTAATATTACCACCGTTGCTTTTAATGTCACCAGAGGTTGTTTTGACTTTCCTGTATGCTGAATCTGTCCTTCCGACAATCATATCATTTTCGATGTCTTCACATTTTTCCTGCAGCCATTTCGTCTTAGCTTCCCTGCACTTCCTATTTATTTCATTCCTCAGCGACTTGTATTTCTGTATTCCTGATTTTCCCGGAACATGTTTGTACTTCCTCCTTTCATCAATCAACTGAAGTATTTCTTCTGTTACCCATGATTTCTTCGCAGCTACCTTCTTTGTACCCATGTTTTCCTTCCCAACTTCTGTGATGGCCCTTTTTAGATATGTCCATTCCTCTTCCACTGTACTGCCTACTGCGCTATTCCTTATTGCTGTATCTATAGCGTTAGAAAACTTCAAACGTATCTCGTCATTCCTTAGTACTTCCGTATCCCACTTCTTTGCGTATTGATTCTTCCTGACTAATGTCTTGAACTTCAGCCTACTCTTCATCACTACTATATTGTGATCTGAGTCTGTATCTGCTCCTGGATACGCCTTACAATCCAGTATCTGATTTCGGAATCTCTGTCTGACCATGATGTAATCTAATTGAAATCTTCCCGTGTCTCCTGGCCTTTTCCAAGTATACCTCCTCCTCTTGTGATTCTTGAACAGGGTATTCGCTATTACTACCTGAAACTTGTTACAGAACTCAGTTAGTCTTTACCCTCTTTCATTCCTTGTCCCAAGCCCATATTCTCCTGTAACCTTTTCTTCTACTCCTACAACTGCATTCCAGTCGCCCATGACTATTAGATTTTCGTCCCCCTTTACATACTGCATTACCCTTTCAATATCCTCATACAGTTTCTCTATCTGTTCATCTTCAGCTTGCGACGTCGGCATGTATACCTGAACTATCGTTGTCGGTGTTGGTCTGCTGTCGATTCTGATTAGAACAACCCGGTCACTGAACTGTTCACAGTAACACACCCTCTGCCCTACCTTCCTATTCATAACGAATCCTACACCTGTTATACCATTTTCTGCTGCTGTTGATATTACCCGATACTCATCTGACCAGAAATCCTTGTCTTCCTTCCACTTCACCTCACTGACCCCTACTATATCTAGATTGAGCCTTTGCATTTCCCTTTTCAGATTTTCTAGTTTCCCTACCACGTTCAAGCTTCTGACATTCCATGCCCCGACTCGTCGAACGTTATCCTTTCGTTGATTATTCAATCTTTTTCTCATGGTAACCTCCCCCTTGGCAGTCCCCTCCCGGAGATCCGAATGGGGGACTATTCCGGAATCTTTAGCCAATGGAGAGATCATCATGACACTTCTCCAATTACAGGCCACATGTCCTGTGGATACACGTTACGTGTCTTTAATGTAGTGGTTTCCATTGCCTTCTGCATCCTCATGTCGTTGATCATTGCTGATTCTTCCGCCTTTAGGAGCAATTTCCCACCCCTAGGACAAGAGAGTGTCCTGAACCTCTATCCGCTCCTCCGCCCTCTTTGACAAGGCCGTTGGCAGAATAAGACTGACTTCTTATGCCGGAAGTCTTCGGCCGCCAATGCTGATTATTTATCAAAATTTAGGGAGTGGCGGGGATTGAACCCGGGACCGAAGACGTTTTGATTATGAATCAAAGGCGCTACCCCTAGACCACGGGTACCAACGCTCACCTAGTGTGATTAAGTGTGTTAATGTTCTTGATGAATCGCTAGTAAATAAAATAAACTTTTAAGAATATTCTTTGAAATTAAAGTCACGGTTCACCTACCTTCTGTTCTATCCCTTTGATATATGTTTATTTAATTTGTTTATGTATTTAATAATGTGTGTTAGAGCGTGTTTATAGCCCAGCCGTAGGAATATTTATTTAATTTCAAGATATTTAAATATAAATCCAGTATTTCGAATATGTTTCAAAATGTTCGTGCGTGTGTGTTGGCTTGGAGACATGACGGAAGTGCTATCGCCAGTCACAGCGGTCGTTACTGAGGGAGGGGACTGCCGAAGTCAACGGAGGGGGTGTCCGGGACGCACAGTCGCGGCAGACACTTTGAGATTGTGGAGCGGTTTGCGCGTGGCCGCGGCAGATGGAAACACTTCCTAGTGTCGACTTGTGCACTTGTGAGGATTCCGTGGCTTCTGCAGTGAACACACAGTATGTGTTTTGAAGTGAGTACCTCGCGAGCTGTGTTGTTGTTCGTAACTAATTACGTGCAGTAGGAATATATTGTTTCTCTGTTATTAAACTTTTATTTTACTTAATTGCTGGATCATCGACACCAACAAGCGTTTCACCGTAATAAGCGGCATTCTTAAAGGTACTTGTGCTATCGTACTCATCATTTAAAATCGTTAAAATTAGGGCCTGCAGAGTTTATTTAAGTGCAATCTTTCATCTATAAATTTCTACGTTACATTCAAAATTCGCAATTGCCGAGTGACACGAACCTTCAACCACTCGATTCGTGTGTGTATTAATATTGTATACTGTAGACTCAGCAGTATTTGGCCTGTAATGCGGCAAGTACGTATCCCAACCCCTAGACAACGGAACCAGCCAAAACTTCCAATATTTCAACTCTGAGTCGGAGGGTTCGTAGTTGAGGGTCACACCAGCACATTTTTCATGAAAGCCCGCAGAGGGAAAGGAATCCACAGATAAGTTATTACTATTACTTATACGAGGGCCGTTCAGAAAGTAACCTCTGGTTGATTTAAAAAAATACACCAAGTTAAATAAAAATATTTTAATATATACATCTTACAACTACATCTTTGCACTATTTTTCTACATGGTCTCCATAGCGATTGAGGCACTTATCGTATCTCTTCACAAGCTTTGAAATTCCTTCTGCATAAAAATCACCCGCTTGTGCCTGGAGCCAGCCTGTGACCGCATCTTTGAGCTCTTTGTCGTCATCAAACCGCTGTGACCCGAGCCATTTCTTCAAATTCATGAAGAGGTGATAATCACTTGGCGCCAGGTCTGGGCTGTAAGGTGGAAGGTTGATAACGTCCCACTTGAAGGACTCAAGAAGGGCCGTTGTTCTGTGAGCAGAGTGAGGACGGGCGTTGTCGTGCAAAAAAACGATACCGGAAGTCAGCATACCACGGCGTTTGTTCTGTATAGCCCGTCGTAACTTTTTTATTGTTTCACAGTAACATTTGAAGAAATGGCTCGGGTCACAGCGGTTTGATGACGACGAAGAGCTCAAAGATGCGGTCACAAGCACAAGCGGGTGATTTTTATGCAGAAGGAATTTCAAAGCTTGTGAAGAGATACGATAAGTGCCTCAATCGCTATGGAGACTATGTAGAAAAATAGTGCAAAGATGTAGTTGTAAGATGTATATATTAAAATATTTTTATTTAACTTGGTGTATTTTTTTAAATCAACCGGAGGTTACTTTCTGAACGGCCCTCGTAGATGTAATCGTAGGTTCAATTCAGTCATTGCTAATAGTTTTCTATGTATCAAAATTAGTGATCTAATTCATAGGCATGTTTGAGTCGCGAAATAAAGAGGTATTAAACACTTTATTCTTAATTATACAAATGGTTCTCATGTATAAATAGTGTTACCTAGATGCTAACTTTTTTGTACTACCTCATAGAAGATTTTGTTCCACAGAGTTTGCAGCCTGTAAACTGAACTAGACACCATTCCTTACGACTTGGTTAGTTCACAGTCAGATTTATAATTAGACACCAATTTTCTTGCCTTCCTCGCTAAAGACATTTGTTTTATGTAACACTTTCTCTCTCAACCTAGATTTTGTCACCATCCTAAAATTTATTTTCACGCAGTTCCCTTGTATCACGTAGTATACTGCAAAACGAAATATTTTCGCAACACGTAATCAACTAGTTTTCACTTAATTGGCACGAGGAAATGCTCCTGTTTCCGGATCCATATTAGTGCACATGTCATCCAAATTCACACACGTGTATATTTGTTCTGCATGCGTAAGTACATTGATTATCTATTAGAGTGGCAATTATGAGTATTTTGTGTTCGCGAAATTGTTTGCGAGTAGCCGAATTACGTAAACAGCAGAATCATCTATTGGCTTTCTTCCGCCAGATGATGAGTTCTTCTGCCCCATACAAGTATTCCATAGTTGTAAGTGCGTTTGTAAACAGGCATAGTATGCTGTACACATGTCCTCTTTACTCACACAAATCCGACACTGTCTATGGTTATATGTGATTATATGAGGTATAGCAGCCTTGCTGTACATTGAACCGTGATTTATTTTCAAACAATATTCTTAATAATTTATTTTATTTACTAGCGATTCATCAAGAACATTAACACACTATGTAAGCATGGAAGTTGTCACCAGGGAGTAACTGATGAAATCATAACCAAATTCCTTTACACAAATGGGAATTTTATTCACTTTAATAGTGCCTAAAAGCATTTATGAAAAGAAACAGATTTGAAATTATAATCAGAAAGCACCCTCTAAATATCAAGTTACGATTTATTCAGAGGCAGAAAGAAACATGTTTTGATTGTATGAGCTTTCGGGCAGAGAACCTAGCCGCTCCCTTTTGACATGGCCGTAGTTACGACCGCTCACAACAGCCTCTGAAAGACTACACTGGTGCAAATCTGCAACACACCAGATTACTTTAAACTAAGAGTTTTAACAATTTACACAAGCACACAAACTACGCACCCCCCGCAGGATGGATGGAAATGATACAAAACACTAACAATTAAAATATTAACCTTGCCACCGAAGGTGCAACTTGATTTTAACTTCTAAGAAAAGTCTTATGGTGAAAGGGTGGCAACTTTAAATACTAAAATGATCATTTAAATAAATGCCCCTGAAATGCAATTTTACATAAAATTCTATAAGGTTGGCCAAACAAGTTAAGATGCTCTATAGTACATAGATACCGCCTCTCAAGATGATAGACAAGATCAAAACGTATTTCAGGCATTAGGCCGTTACACTCCAAGCAATAAATTTGTTAACACACCAAATCCGACAAACATGACAGAGGCAGTTACTAACGTACGGTAGATCGATAGGGAGATTACCGAACAACCCCGACTGCAGGTTGTTCTAACCCGCCCCTACTCCACAAGGGAAAAATGGATCACCCAAGTTATAAACAACCACCTTCCCACGGGTGGGCAAACGGAGAAGAATGGTGGGACGACCCCGAAGCAAAACGGCTGCTGACCTCACCAAGAAAACAAGTAGAATTTAACAAGAGTAAATCAAACAACATATCGCCAATCACTTAACTTCTAATAAACTCCATAATACCTGGCGCAGCACCCCCAAATCGCTCTCCCGAACCGTCCGCTGCCGGCCGCTCCAGCGGACGCAGGAAGGCGCGCCGATCTCCCGTCTCACGGCGTCGCAGCTCGCGCCGGCCAGACCGACGTCGTGGTTTGACTCCTGCTGCTCTCGTGTCGGCCGCGAAGCCACTACCCCTCGCTATACGGCGCGGCCCACTGGACTCACGTGGCGACCTCACAAGCGCCGACGCTCAAGGCGGACAAGTCATCTCGTGTCTCAGTGCGCGACCGACCAACCGATCGATCCAACCGCCAACGACCATCGCCTGAGCAAACTCGAGCAGACTGGCGGCCTAACGCGCAGACTCAGATGCAGGAACTCAGCCCCGACCGGGCGACCACTCGCTGAGTTCTCTTACTGGCGGAGTGGAAAGACTCTCACTTTGCCGGCTTTAAAGGTTGATCCGAACGACAGACATACTAGCACTCCGAACGACAGGCAGACACTAACTGACTAACAAATGTAAACGAGAGACAGACTAGCAAGCTGGGGACGAGAGACTGACCCAGACTGACCGACTGGCGAGCTCATAGCGTCCCTTAAATGCACGTGAACAGGCAACCTCTCCCCTTCCCCACCAGAGGGAGACACCAAAGCTGCGACTGCCACAGCGGCGCCACCGCCGGACACGGCGGGCGACTGCTTCACACTACGCGCTGCGGCGCGCTCTGCAAACCAGCAGTTTTTACCACGGCTCAGCCTATGGTGTGTGTGTGTGTGTGTGTGTGTGTGTGTGTGTGTGTGTGTGTGTGTGTGTGTGTGTGAAGAAATCAAACGGTAGTCTCCGTATTTGCGCTGACTTTAACTCCACAGAAAATCCCCAGACCGTGATAGCTACATTTCCCGTACCGTGTCCTGAAGACATTTTTGATAAGCTTGGTGTGGGAAAATTCTTTTCCACGATTGACTTGCGGGACGCATACGTTCAGATTCCACTCGACGAACAGTCACAGCGCTATTTTGTTATCGACACCCACCTAGGATTGTTCAAGTTTCTCCACCTTCCGTTCGGTTGTGCTTCGGCTCCTGCTATTTTTCAGTCTTACTTGCACCAATTGTGTGCCACTGTCCCTGGTTGTTCCAATTATCTGGACGATACAGTTGTATCGGGTCGCACCCCTGGCAAGCACTTGCAGAATTTGCCTGCCTTATTTACTGTGCTTCTGCAGGCAGGACTAAAGTGTAACAGAGACAAGTGCAAAGTTTTTCAAACTGAGATTCAGTATTTAGGACATATGACTAACGGACAGGGTATCCATCCCCCGCCGTCACGTCTCCGTGCGATTAGAGACTTGCCAGCACCCAGGAACTTGAAACAACTTCAGTCTGTGTTGGGCAAAATCGCATATTATATTCCGTTTATACCAAATGCAGCGCAGGTTGCAGCGCCTTTGCATCGCCTTCAGGGTAAGAACGTTGGTTTTGTTTCGTCTTCAGAATGTGAGGCTACTTTCCACAAGCTCAAATCGTTTTGGCTGTCGATGCATCTTCGCACGGCATCAGAGGGATTCTCTCGCACCGCATTAATTCTGTATATCGTCCGATCTCTTTTGCATCTGAGTTGCTCATTTCTGCCCAGAAAAACTACTCTCAAATCGAGAAAGAAGCTTTAGCTATTGTATGTGGAGTGACAAAGTTTCATGATTTCTTGTACGGTCACAGATTCTATTTGATAACCGACCATAAGCCTCTGACTTTGTTGTTTCACCCGTCAAAGCCAGTTTCGGCTCGTACGGCACAAAAATTGCAACGTTGGTCTCTGTTTTTGTCTAACTACAATTACGAATTGTTGTTTCGGCCTACAGCCCGGCGTGGCAATACTGATGCTTTGTCTCGTCTACCTATCGGTCCTGACGAAGTGTTCCATTCTTCCCAGTTGTGTTGCACGTTTATTGATTCGCAAGACAAGGAACTGGGTGATGGTTTTCCGGTGGATTTTCGTCACATTGCTTCGGCGACAGCAGCCGATGGTTCTTTGCACAGTCTTTTGCACTATACTCAAACTCAATGGCCTCCATCTGCGACGCACGTTCGTGATCTGCTTGTTCGACGTTACTTTGCGCGTCACAACCTGTCTGTACACCACGGTGTTATCTCGTTACGAACTGACAATGATCAGTCTCGTGTGGTTGTACGTCGTTCGTTACAGCCGGAAATTCTCCGACTGCTGCACCCTGGTCTTTGGGGTAGAGTGCGGACGAAGCAATTAGAGCGTCGTCACTGCACTTGCGTTGGCACTGGTAAACAAAGTGAGGATTTGCTTGCCAACTGTCGCTCTAGCGTGGAGCACCGATCTGCTGCCCGCCAGCGCTTCTTTGCGTGGCCGACTCCTACTGCGCCTTGGCAGCGCTTTCATATTGATTTTGCGGGTCCTTTCTGGGACACCCGCTGGTTGATAGTTATTGATGCGTACAGCAACTTCCCCATTGTTGTACCTATGTCTTCTACTACATCTGCCAGTACTATTCGCGCTCTGACATCTATTTTTTGCATTGAGGGCCTTCCTGAAGTTATTGTCTCCGACGATGGCCCCCAATTGGTGTCCTCAGAGTTTGAAGCGTTCTGTGCTGACCTCAGCCCCATTCCACCCCCAGCCGAGCGGCGAGGCTGAACGCTTTGTGCGTGCGCTTAAGTCGCAGGTGAGCCAGTTGCGCGCCACGCATTCTCGCGAGCGCACACTCTGGGCTTCCCTCGCTTCTTATCGCTCTCAGCCGCGCGGCACCCGATCCCCGGCGGAACTGCCACACGGCCGCGCCCGTCGGTCGCTCCCGCAGCCATTGCACCCGCCGCCACGCGCTCCCGCTGCTTCGCCTCGTTCTGGCTCGGCGCCACACGATTTGGTTTTCTGTCGCGTTTTCCCTGGCGGTCAGCGCTGGGAGCAGGGGCGCATTCTTCGCGCCTCACTTGTCATTTCTGGTCCCTCCGGCACTGTCGGGCGACCCCGGAACCAGATCCGCTCGTGCCGTCCTCGGTTTTCCGGCAGAGCTGGAGGCTCCGCGGCTTCCGCGCCTGGAGTCGTCGCCGCTGCCAGCCCGGTCACCTGCACGGCAAGAACGCCTCTATCCAACATTCTCGAAATGCACAAATGCCAGTTTTCGTAACAAGTGCACCTTGTCCTCCCTCGAATATCCGTAGTTTTTCTTACATACTGCACGGTCATATTGCTGCAGCCTCATTCGAAAACTGTTCGTAATTGTTTTCTCCTATGCTGCGGACTGTTTCCTGTGTCACAATCATGTTCAGTACCCGCTCCTTGGACAACGGTTGTCCTCCACTATGTCTGACCGGATGCAGGCTGTGTGGCTCCCCGCCTGGCAAGAATGATGAACTGCACGGCCCGACGCCTGTTTCCACATTACTTTCACTCATTGAGCACGTATCGTCATCACTCAACTCCTCACATACATGGCCCACATAGTAGACCATATGGGACACCACACACTCCACTGACTCTTCTTCCAGAAATGATAATATGTCACCTGCCACTTATTTCGCACTCTACAAAGTTCATCGTTTACCTTTCTGATGAACTGTCAACTTCAGCATCTGTTGTTGTTGTCGTTTTTGATACAATGCAGTGTTAGCTTTGTTTATCGTTGAAAACGCTCAGCTTTGTATCAACACCCCTAGCAATGTACACTGTCGTGAGTTACTCGTCGACTAACTAGTTTGACTACGCTCCGTAGCCTCGTGCTGTGCCCACTAATCGATTCCTCCAGTCCTGCCCCCCTGTCCCCATTAACAGCCAATATTGTGGTCGCATGACAGACAATATGTGGGCCATCAAATGCATTAAACATTATTGGTCTTTTGCGACCTTGCACTCAAGGAATTCCTTGTTATGCTCTCTTCCCAAAACTATATAATGTTTTGATATGATTTCTTTATAAATCTTACCTTACTATTTACTGAAGTGATGAGGAGTGAAGATAATACTGTTTTAGAAGTTTTTGTTGGTGTGGTTCAAATGGCTCTGAGCACTATGGGACTTAACATCTATGGTCATCAGTCCCCTAGAACTTAGAACTACTTAAACCTAACTAACCTAAGGACAGCACACAACACCCAGCCATCACGAGGCAGAGAAAATCCCTGACCCCGCCGGGAATCGAACCCAGGAACCCGGGAGTGGGAAGCGAGAACGCTACCGCACGACTTGGTGTGGTATACTCAAAAACATTCTGGCATGTGCAATGCCACGAGACATTTCTATACCATGTGTCACTTTTCTTCTTCCTTGCTTTGGACACGACACAATTTTTGGAGGGTGTTTTCTTGATGGGATTTGGAGGCTAAACAATATGTGTCCAGTTTGCTGCTTGCAGTCTAATGGGGGAAACCACAGACTAAGGTAGTCTGCTAGAGTGACCAGCTCCATTGTATTCCAGCCAGCTGAATTCTAAACTGATTGAAACAAGATTTTTTCCTCTCACTTTGTGTACTAGGATACAGTAATTGAAAATCCAACTTGCTCATCAGATGAAAAGAAAATTTCCTTGTATCTTCCGGCATATCTTCTCATACGAAGGAAGGATGACAACTGCCAGTCCTGTGTGTCAAGTACATTCATTGGACTGCTGTATTTTGTAATTGCTCGGGTCTTCTGGACTGGAGTTTTGGTTTTCCTATTAGTTTCTACTGTTTCTGTCACACTGACATCTACATAGATAGCAGACGGAAGATTTCCTTCTTTTTTATCCATCTGCTTCAGAGCTATGAGCTTGTGTGAAAATAATACGTCTCTCCTTTTTTTAGTTTATATTTTTGGAACTGGTCTGGCATATTTCACATTGTGGATCTAACTGTTCCTAAGGTGTTTGTGCCCCTTTCAGTGAACCTCACAAATAAAAGACAGGAAAGTGTACCAGTTGTCAATGTGTGCTGTCTGACCATTGTCCAAATACAGTTGCACGAACCACATAATGCAACAGCTTGACCAATTGAGATTTCTTTGTTGCCTGACTCAGGATTTTTTTCACGTATAAACATCAAATATGGAATGCTAACCCCTATTTGACTCACAAATTTTGAAGAACTTTATTCGAAAAGTGTCTTTTTTGGGGCATTGAATTGGAAGTAGCAGAGTCTGCCTCTGAATTTCATGAGGCCTTCATCAATTACAATAGCTTCTTCAGGATAATAAACACTTTGGAAATTTTGTTTGAGATGTTCAATAACACTGTGCAACTTGTCCAGATGATTTACACGGTTTGCATTTCCATTATCTGCAAAATGAAGGAAACTAGAAATATGTAAGGTGCTTCTATAAATCATGACATCAGAAAAGAATGGAGTATGAATTGACTTTTTTGTGGACCAGCTGACTGATGTGTTGGCTTCTTGTGTCATAAGAAAACATGCAGCAAAATATGCTTGAATTTCATCAGATGTAGTAGAAAACCAAGCACTGTTTGATTTCAAAGTAGGACCTTGTTTATAACAGTCTGTTGCATATCTGTTTCTACTGTTACATCCTCCCCAAAAGACACATGATCTATTTTTCTGTACAAATATAAGGGGGTTAGTTGTTGAGGGAGTTGTCTTTGAACTCTCGAATTGATGCTACTAGAACCAGAAAATGAAATGTTGGAAGGTTATCCTTATTTATTCCTCATTTTCACTTTTCTACCTTCTATTTTTTCTGCAACACTCGCAACTGTTGCTGCAACATCACTGTCACTTTCAGTTTTGTTTGTCTCACTGTCTCTGTTATTGGAGCTGTGAGAAATGTCACTCTGCTTAGCATCACTGTCGCTTTTATTCAACAGATTTTAGATTTCCTCATCTGAAAAGAAACTTTTTAGTGTATGGCATTGCTCACTACTAAACAGCTGGTGAGAAACCGTGGTAAGGATTGCTTATAACTTGAAAAATATTAAAAGAAATTAAATGTGTTGTACACCACTAAATAGTTCGATTTCTCAGCTTTCCATTTGTGTGTAACAAGTCACCCCATCTATTAGCAGAGAAGAAGGAATGCCCAGGAGTCGGTATACCAGTAGCTGTTCAATGCGCTCACAGTTGGCAGTGTAGTAACAGACTCGAAATCTGCGACCGGCTGTGAGCCGGCTGTATAAGCAACCGGGTTAACAGTTGTTATTGCCGATGATAAAAATTGGCTTCAGCTGATTGTGATGCACACTGTCACAGGATGAGAGATAAAAGTAATTTTTATGTAGGATTAGCTACCATTTTTAGGGTCTAGAGTGGAGATATGTCTCTGGTTGCAAGATTTTCAACAAGCTCCTGTGTAACACAACAATAAATCGGGAATCTATGGCAGTTCAGAATTAAATTAAAAGGACACCTCACCAGGCACTCTTCCTGTTAGGTACACAGCAAGCAGCAGTTACTGAAGTTGGTTAAATCGAGACGCTTTCAAAAAGTAATGCAATGTAGTTTCCTTGCCTTATAAATCTCAGTTCAAATAAACTGTACTTTTGAAACTAGCTGGCAGATTAAAGCTTTGTGCCGGACCGAGACTATAACTCGGGAGCTCTGCCTTTTGTGGGCAGGTGCCATGCCGCCTGCCATACGAGTTATCCGAGGACGTCCCACGGTCCGTCCCCACACCTTTACTTCTGCCAGTACCTCGCCTCCCACCTTCCGAATTCCACAGAAGCTCTCCTGTGGAACTTGCGGGGACTTAAACTCCTGGAGGAAAGGATATTGCGCGGACATGGCCAGGTCACAGCCTGAGGGATGTTTCCAGAATTAATTTTTCACTCTGCAGTAGAATGTGTAGTGATTGACAGATTTGGTAGAGCACTTTAATGTGAAAGGCAAAACTCCTGGGTCTGAGTCTCGATCCAGCACAGACTTTCTGTATCGGTGGACCCTCCACTGCAGAGTGAAACATTGATCCTGAAACTGTAATTTTGTCCATCCAATCCAGAAGCCCGAAGCAATGACACAACAAAACACTTCAATGAATGCAGTTGACACACAGGACCGGCAGTTGGCAGCTTACCCTCTTGTGAGAAGATATGCCAAACGATACACGGAAATTTTGTTTTCCCTGATGAACAATGGGATTTTCAAAGAATATAGCCTTGTAAAAAGAGTGACAGGAAAAAATATTGTATCAATCAGTTTAGAACTCGGCTGGCTGAGACATAATAAGAGCTGGGCGCTCCAGCAGACCACCCTAGATGTGGGCGGTCCTGATCTGGGGTGTTCCCTATTAGACTGCAAGTAGCTAATTGACCACATTTTGTTGACTCCCGTGTCATACCATATATTCCCAGTAACTTTTGGTCCATGGAAGTGTTATGCCCAGTCTTCAAAATGGTATCTGCAACTGAGGTGCATTCCAAGCAAACAGCAGTTACTTTTAAGTTCTTTTGGCAGAAAACCACACCACCACCACAAGTATTCACAGGCATTTATGAAACATGAACGGACACAGGAGAGTGAATGGAAGCACGCGAGTCACTGGACAAAGCGCCTGTGATCGGAAGGGCAAGGAGGAGCCAGCCTGCCTGGTCTCCCACGAGCTGGCTGCCTGCACACGGCTGGGAGACCCGCAGTGCTGCAGCGTGTGGACCCACTCATCCGAGGCGACCGGTGAACAACAAACAGCCGAGCAGCTCAGTGCTCAACTTGACGTCTGTGTTGGCGGTGACGACTCACTTGTCCACTGGGTTTGTGTCGCTGGGTTCTTCAAAGCCTCACAGAAGAGCACACAGAGAGGAAAGAAGAAACATCTGCGCCAAACTGGTCGCTTGTTACGAGGCTGACCGTGGTGATATCTCGTTGAACGTTACCGCAGGAGATGAGACGTGGCTTCACCACTTTGAGCCTGGAACAGAATGGCCCTGTGCAGTGGAGAGGCAGTGTGGAGGCGTGCCGGCTCCCACACTGATGTGGTGCCAGGCAGCACAGCTGGACAGAGGCCACACTGAAGTAGGGGTGGGGGTTTATAGCCAAGCTGCTGTGGAACAGCGTGATGGATGTTTCGAGAAAAAAATGTTGCATTACTTTATCTGAAAAATACGATTGTAATCAAATGAATATCAAGCTACCAACAGCAGACAAACAGCAACTATGTACTATAACTGAGGAGTTTAACCTCACTACCCCAACAAAATTAATTACGTCACTACATTATTCACCTTGTGAATATAGTGGTACAAGAACAATGTGGGAAAGAGAAAATTCCAGTACTTAGCTTCGGATGTGAACTGGGTTTGGTCCAGGCTGTTTTACTGAACTAACTACAGGTGCACCTGTATCTATACTCCACAAACCACTGCGAGGTACATGGCAGAGGGTACATCCCATTGTACCAGTTATTAGGGTTTCTTCCTGTTCCATTCACATGCGGAGCGCGGGCAGAATGATTGCTCGAATGCCTCTGTGTGTGCAATAATTATTCTAATCTTATCCTCGCAATTGCTACGTGAGCGGTACATTGGGGGACTGTAGTGTATTCTTAGAGCAATCATTTAATGTCGGCGCTTGAAACTTTGTTACTGGTAATAGACTTCCTCTGGACAGTTCCTCAACCTTGAAGAGTCTTCCAGCTCACTTCCTTCAGTATCTGTGACACTCTCCCTCGGACTAAAAAAGCCAGTGAGCATTCCTGCTACCCTTCTCGGTATTCTTCCAATATCCAATGTCAGTCTTACCTGCCATGGATCCCACACACTTGAGCAGTATTCTAGAGCGAGATCCACGAATGATTTGTAAGAACTCTCCTTCGTATGTTGACTGGACTTCCCCAGTGTTCTACCAAAAAACCAAAGTTCGCCACCTGCTTCACCCAGGACTGGGCCTAAGTGATACTTCCATTTCTTATCCCTACAGTGTTATACCCAGGTATCTGTATGAGTCAGCTGATTCCAACAGTTAGTCTCTGATACTACACTCATGGGGTACTACATTTTCTCAGTTTGTCAAGTGCACTATTTTACATTACTGAAGATTTAAAGCAAGCTGCCAATCTCTGCACTTTAAATGGGAATGATTTGGCAGTTTACCATTATGATTTTAACATTCTCGCCTGCAGGAGTCATTTTTTTCGATCTTACACTAATACTTCTGGGTTTCCTACAGCTATTGTTATCTGGATTGGATGGAGAGTCACCTAGTCTGAAGAACCCTTATGTCCACCCCACAGACAGCCAGATACCTGAGTAGCAGCCTCTGACGTGTAGCGCACACCTCACCTGCTTAGGGGGACCCCACAGTTCTCAACCCTGTGGTGCAAGTCCAGAAAGGCACAGCCCAGCTTGTCACAGAACCTTCAGAGTTTCTGGTCCGGTTCTCCCACTCCACTCTAACCGAAGGGCCACGATGGCTTCTTGGGACAATGCTGCAAACTGTGAGCTTCGTCGAGACTCTGCGTGCGAGGCTGGTCTTCTCAACCTGTCACTGGAATGACCCCAGGACGACTTCTGAACCCAGACGACAGGCATCACTTGTTCCAACGGCAGTCGGTTGCAGCCTGATCCCTCAACGGCTGCCAGAATAGCCTCCTCAACATGCTGAATGAGGCCCCAGGCATACCCACTGAGTGCACCCGGTGTCCTTTCCTGCCCCTCGCTGCCACCTCCCTCAGGGATTCCACCATTTGCTGTACATTGGAACTGCTGACGGTTAATAGACCCCTGCCCTTTTGCGTTTGCCTCCTCCTGACACCAGACACAACAATTTCCCAAAATCATGAAAAATGAGTCCCACTGCACTAGTTTCAGTTTCAGTGAGAGACAGTACCTCAGACTTGTCGGTGAGGGGGGTCGGTAAGACACCCCGAGCCCTCCCTGGTCCCCTTCCACCCTGTACACGGTGCCCGGGTCTGCCACTGACACACCACCCGCAGTCAGGTGGGTGAGTCATGACAGGTCCCGTGCTTTCTGCAGGGGAGACGGGGTCCACGGGAGAGGATAGTACTTGAGGAATCTCTGGCACAAGTGTCACAGGTACACCACTCTCAGAGAGCTCTTCCAGCACACCGGTTCACAGCAGCTGCCATGCGTTTGGCAATAGCCAGGATGATTTCCAGCTGGTTGCGAACGTCAACCAACTCATCCCATGTCTGAGAATAGCATTTTGGCTGGTGCATTGTATTATAAGGTAGCGAGAAAATAACTTCCTATGAAGCCCGCTGATTCTCTTTCAATAATGTTGCTAATTCCCTATAAGAATGTAAGCAATTACACGAAATGGGATTTCTATTAAAGCAACACAAAAACCTGTGGTAACAACTAATAGTTTGCCGAAACGTTTTGAGGTTAATTACAGTTGTTAGCAAACTCAAAAAAACACAGTGCATTTATGATAATATATTCTTCTACTGCTTAAAAGGAAAATTAGATGTAACACAATATGTTAGTTAGTAAATCTGCTACAATAACTAAATCACAAACGATGATTGGCTACAAATTGCTTGTAGATTATGCAAAGGACAATTAAAGCTTCCAAAAATTCTCAAAACTACACGTTTATTTGCATTGATGTTCAAATGGCTCTGAGCACTATGGGACTTAACATCTGACGTCATCAGTCTCCTAGAACTTAGAACTACTTAAACCTAACTAACCTGAGGACCTCACACACATCCACGCCCAAGGTAAGATTCGAACCTGCGACCGTAGCGGTAGCGCGGCTCCAGACTAAAGCGCCTAGAATCGCTCGGCCACACCAGGCGGCCTGCATTGATACAAGATGAAGTTCAGGGTGGATGTATTCTTCGGCAGAACTGTGAACCACAACAGCGATTTGCTATGAAGTAAATTACGTATCCAAAACACTTTTAACGGTAACTTAGGAAAATATAGTTTTGTAAGTGTTTGAAAATTCTCAAAATAACCCAGTTTCATGTAATTAGTGAACGATTGTTTTGATAGATGATATGCCTGCTGCTCCGAAAATTTTGAAAGATTATAATTTAGTTTAAGCCAACTATTAACTGTAGCAGTACAGGTTTATCGCGGCACTCGTGAATATCCAAAATTGCACAGTATATCTCAATACAAATGGGTACTGATACAGTCAATGAAAGATTACGCAGAAATGACATCAAGAGTAAAATATGCGCATCTAGAACTCTAAATCGGCACACCATATTGTACCCCTGTCTCACAAAAAGGAAAAATTACCCAAGTCCTCATTAGACACCACACACTTTCAGTCTTTGTTCATGGCATGATGCAAAAATCATTCATTCCAATCAACCTCCAGCATCTCGTAAGGAATTACCACCTTGACCTCATATTTTAAGGAGAAAAAACGGACTGGCAAGATGATATCCCCAAAAATTGATCCCATGAAAAAATTTGGGCCGAAACTTCATCAGTAAGCAGTTACGGCATTCTGAACGTACAGGTTTTAAACTTCAGCACACACCGGTTGCTACTAATGCCATCCTAATGCAGCCACGTATGTCCGAATGCAAAGTACTGTATTTGTGGGATGTCGACACAGAGGAAAAGGAGGGAGATGTGGTTACATCTGCCCAACGTGTTTTGAAATCTTGTTGCAGAACAAATGTTGTTCTACATTAAAAGTAGTACGTAATTTAAATATGATCTTTGTCAATCTCACACACACATGTCAACAATATTATTTTAACAACATTCAAATATTGATATTCTGCAGGTATACATATGCCTTAAAGTGAAAACGGATAAACTTTAGCAACTGAAGAATTATTATGAAATTAATTACTTCTGACCAAAAACATGTTCTGGTAGATGGAGTCCAAGGTTTTCGTTAATTCCTCCCTTTGCGTTTTTGCGCTTTTATTATCCATAGACACTTTCATCTCCAAACAGACATTTCCTTGTATATAGGCCTAACTGAGAAGTGAAATAACAATTTTCACAGACTTCACTTTAAAATTTCTGTATTATAACTAAAAATTCGCAGTTTCACCCCCTTAGGTGTCGAGATTCAAAGTCACTGTAAGAAGTATTTTTTGTTTCATACTGAGAAGCCCAATAGGAATTTCATAGATTTAGCTTTTAAAACGCTTTCATAATGAAATAATTTCATAAAACTTTTCATTCCCTGTTTCAGTCCCTGTAAGGGGCTGAATTTCCTAAATCACTGAAACGTGTAATTTTTGTATTTCCAACCGAGAAGTCAAATACCAATTTTCGTAGATGTAGTTCCATAAATACTGTAGGAGGTCTTCAATAGTGATTTATTTTCAAATAATGCTTTACCCCCTTAGTAGTTGATTTTCCAAAAATGCTGAAACATATTTCTTTTTTTCTTATTTCTGACAGAGGAACCAAGTACGTATTTTTGTTGCTCTCATGTCAAAATTGCCGTAATAGTACCACATTTTTAAAAAGCCTGTGAACCACTATTTCGCCGGCCTGAGTGGCCGAGTGGTTCTAGGCGCTTCAGTCTGGAGCCGCGTGACCGCTACGGTCGCAGGTTCGAATCCTGCCTCGGGCATGGACGTGTGTGATGTCTTTAGGTTAGTTAGGTTTAAGTAGTTCTAAGTTCTAGGGGACTGATGACCACAGATGTTAAGTCCCATAGTGCTCAGAGCCATTTTTGCCACTATTTCACTGGCTTAGTAGCAGAATTTCGAACAGTGCGTCCTAAACAATGCCTACAGTGTAAGATCACATCCCTGTAAATCTGAAACTTCTGTCCTCAGCTGTTTGGGCAATGAGGAGTGAGTGAGAGAGTGAGGGAGTCAGTCAGTAGGTAAGGACATAACCTTTTATATATAGAGATGACGCATCTCCATTCTTCTTTCTTATCTCTTGCTCCCTGATCTGTTTCCCACATGAGGTACTCCTCCTGCCTCGGTCACCTTTGGCCTAAATGTAAATGCCGTGTGGCTAGGGCCTCCGGTCAGGTAGACCGGTCAACAAGCATACATAGCACTGGCATCGAAATGGGATTTACTGCCGCATACACTAGCAGAGGGATGTACAAGAATGGACCGTGGGCCACGAAGACTCCGGTCCATCACAGCCCGACAGACACCGCGGTAGGTGAGAAGAATGATTTAAGATTAACCTGCTTCTTCCCCACCAGTGACTCAAGAGCACACCATGTTGGCCACACGGGCAACGTGGAATAGCATTACTGCCTGTGCTGGCAGAATGCACTGATAAAATTTGACAAAAGATATATCCAATCCAATTAGTATCCTAATCTATCTAGTTCAACAAATTGCCATCTGAGCGCATTTCTCATACTTCAACATTCATCTCCCAATATCGAGGAACTGCGGAAGGTGGGGAAAAAAGGAATTCTCTGTCTCATTAAATTTTTGTTTTATTCGTTTTATTTTTCATTAGTTTTAACTTTTTAATATTCTGATATTAATACATTTTTATGGACAGACGTTCTTCGTTTTGTCACTCTGTATTTTATATTGACCTCATTTCTGCCATCACCCAGTTAGTTCCTTGTGGGAATAGCACAATTCGTGCACTACTTGCATTTTCCGATTTCGTAATGTAAAGTCGTCTGCATCGCTTGATTTAATAGACTGTCCTGTCCACTGTACACTAATTTTAGTTTAGTTGATGTTCACCTTGTAACGTCCATCATTCTACATTGTCCTTTACACTCAACTGGCTCTTCCCGTCTCTGACAGAATTACGGTGGCATCGAGAGCGTTAACTTTTTTTCCTCACGCAACTGTAGATGCATTTCCCAATATTATCGTGTCTGTCCCGTGCACAGGTTGAGTGAGACGACGGAGAGCAGGGCACGACGGTGCCTCAGCTGGGGGACAGCACAGTGTCTGGAGGCGCGGGCAGCAGTCTGCGGCCGCCCCCCTGGTGCGTGGCGCGTGCTGGACCTGGAGCCGCCGCTGGAGCTGCTGGAGTCCACGTGGGGAGTGCCGTGCGTCGCCTGCCGACACGCCGATGCTGGGGACGGTGGCGGGTGAGCGACGCAGCTCCCGTCAGACCCCACAACATTTACCGACGGCGGAGTCGGACGCAGACGCGGCCGTACGCCAAGTGCTGGAGACTGTGACTGGGCCTCGAGCGGTGAGAGTCTGCAGCGGTGTGGGCGGACCGCGTCAGGGGTCCGGGCTCAGTCCAGCGGAGTCTCACTTACACGGCGGACCAATCAGTCTGGTCTGTGGTCACTGCACACAGACAGACTGGATACGAACTGGAAAGCACGTGTGGAGTGGGCAGTGTCCAGTCTGGAGCAGCTCACCCACTGCCCAGTGTCCAGGCTGGAACCCGACTACACGTGCTGAGGACTGTCCAGCCGCTCCAGCTGGTTCTCCAGGGTTCCGAGCGCCGCTCAGCTCGCGCCACGCCTGCATGGTGTGGGGCCTTCATGGCCAGCACGAGGAGGTATCCTGAAGTAGTGGTAGACGAGTAGAGTGCACCAGACACGGAGAACTGCCTCAAACTAACGTTGCAGTAGGGAAAAAAAGGAAAGAACACGGACGACGAGATGTATAGAGACTAGAAAGGAGCGACCGTTCGAGTTTTCGCCATACTTTTATCATTTTGTGTGTTATGCGAGTTTTAAAACATCGAGGGTAACAGAAACATAGTTTTTATTTTTTTGTAACAAACTGTGAAAGAAGTAAAGAAACGGTGACCACACCGGCTGCGAAACCCGCCGCTGTCGTCGCAGTTCAGTGCAGCCTTCTGGCGCCGCAACCTTCCTAAACGCAGCAGATTCGTCTGTGAAACCCTCGCGCATCTTCCCAAGTCATCCTACAACGAGAAAATGTTCAACGGGAAGACAAAAGGCCACAGCTGGAGGTCGGCATCCGCATTCGACGACTACTGTTTCGCGAATGAGTTTTGCGCCAAGCGGAAGGTAACCAACATTTTCTAAACAACGTGAACTGGACTGGCCGCACTCGTGTGGGTGTTCTCAACCTCGGCAACAGCCATTACTGGTTCCACATGTCGTCCGGACAAGCTGGATGCGCCTCTGTTCCCGCTTCCACGTGGACACTCTGCACATCACACTCAAGTGCCTGGCGGAGGGTTCATCGATCCAGCTTCACAATAATTCTCTGTTATTCCAAACACGAACAGCGCGCAGAAAAGATCTACACCTGTATCTTGCCGAGTGACCTCTGATTTCCCTTATTTTGTTATGATCATCGTTTCTCCCTGTGTAGGTCGGCGTCCAGAAAATATTTTCGCTTTCAGAGAAGAAAGTTGGTGGTTGAAATTTCGTGCGAAGATTCCGCCGCAGCGACAAACAGCTTTGTTTTAATGGTATCGACCCCAAACCTTGTATCACGGCCTCGACACACTCTTCCCTATTTCGCCATATTACAAAAAGGTGCTGCTCTCCTTCGAACTTTCTCGAAGTACTCCATTAATCCCATCTGCTAACGGTTCGAGACGATGCAGTAGTATTCCAAAGGAATACGGACAAGCGTACTTCAGGCAGTTTCTTTAGTAGATCTGTTGTATCTTCCAAGTTTGTGCCAGTAAAACGCAGTCTTTGGTTCGCTTCCCTACAGCATTTTCTATTGTCCTCTCCAATTCAAGTTGTTCGAAATTGTAATACCTACGTATTTAGTTGAATTTACTGCCTTTACATTTAATTGATCTTCTTTTAGCTCTCGTATCGATGACGTCACGCTTTTCATTATTTATAGTCGACTGCCAAATTTCTGACCATACAAGTATCTTTTCTAAATCGTTTTGCAAGTTGTTTCCATCTTGTGACGGCTGTACTAGGCGATAAACGGCAGTACCATCTGCAAACAACCCAAGACAGCTGCTCAGATAGTCTGCTAAACCATTTATAAAGATAAGGAACAGTAGACATTCTTACGTAGCTTCCTTTGCCATACTAGGCCTGACGCAGTAGAGAACGCTCCACATGGTGTGTGGCGACAGCTGTCGTTTCTGCGTTATGTTGCACCGCCACACTTTGGAATGCATTGCCTAATTATTTGAATGAAGCGTTTCCAAGGAAACAGATTGGCCGTGGAGTTCCACTGTTCTGGTCTGCACGTTCGCCGGACCCTAATCTACCAGATTTTTATTTCTGGGCCTCACTTAAAGGAACAGTTTTTGGAACTCCGCCGATGGTTGTACGTGACTTAACATCTCGCACGCTTGCCACTTGCGCTATAGTGGATGTCGCTGGGTTGCGATGTAAGATCCTGCGGGTGACGAAATGTTTACAAACGCAAGGAGGTCGCTTCGATCGTCTCCTCTAAACTGAACGTTGTTCGTCCGCGTGCATACCCTCTCTGTGAAGAGGAGCTCGGACGCCTGGAAGATGAGTTGGTCGTCAGGTCTCAGTTCGAAGTGGGAGACAACTCTGCTGCAGCCACCTTGCACTTACATTTCAGCAAGATAACGCCCGCCCGCGCACGGCGACAGATTCTACTGCTTGCCTTCGTACTTGCCGAACCCTGCCTTGACCAGAAAGGTCTGCCCAATTGAGAACGTACCGCTGGGTGGCAGAGGTGCTTCAGCAGGCCGCGGCTGCCACCTACACTTACGCCCACCCGCCTCAGTTAAGCACACTGGATTAAAACAGGGGTTAAAGAATGCAGCAACGACACAGGTAAACAAACATCAGTGGGAAAACTGAGAATAAAGTGACCTTCTGTCTCCGCCAGCAGGTAGCGAGTGGCAACACAAAACAGGAATGACGAAATATAGCAGCAAAATAACCATCTAAGTGGGTTTGACTATTATCAATTGTTAAATCTGTCTCCCCATTTATCTTTCGATTTCAACACATTTTTACGGTTCTGTACGTCAATTCAGTCGGTAAATGCCTCTGAGCACTATGGGACGTAACATCTGAGGTCATCAGTCCCCTAGAACTTTTTTTTTTTTTTGGTCATCAGTCTACTGACTGGTTTGATGCAGCCCGCCACAAATTCCTTTCCTGTGCTAATCTCTTCATCTCAGAGTAGCACTTGCAACCTAAGTCCTCAATTATTTGCTTGACGTATTCCAATCTCTGTCTTCCTCTACAGTTTTTGCCCTCTACAGCTCCCTCTAGTACCATGGAAGTCATTCCCTCATGTCGTAGCAGATGTCCTATCATCCTGTCCCTTCTCCTTATCAGTGTTTTCCACATATTCCTTTCCTCTCCGATTCTGCGTAGAACCTCCTCATTCCTTACCTTATCAGTCCACCTAATTTTCAACATTCGTCTATAGCACCACATCTCAAATGCTTCGATTCTCTTCTGTTCCGGTTTTCCCACAGTCCATGTTTCACTACCATACAATGCTGTACTCCAGACGTACATCCTCAGAAATTTCTTCCTCTAATTAAGGTCGGTATTTGATATTAGTAGACTTCTCTTGGCCAGAAATGCCTTTTTTGCCGTAGCGAGTCTGCTTTTGATGTCCTCCTTGCTCCGTCCGTCATTAGTTATTTTACTGCCTAGGTAGCAGAATTCCTTAACTTCATTGACTTCGTGACCATCAATCCTGATGTTAAGTTTCTCGCTGTTTTCGTTTCTACTACTTCTCATTACCTTCGTCTTTCTCCGATTTACTCTCAAACCATACTGTATACTCATTACACTCTTCATTCCGTTCAGCAGACCATTTAATTCTTCTTCACTTTCACTCAGGATAGCAATGTCATCAGCGAATCGTATCATTGACATCCTTTCACCTTGTATTTTAATTCCACTCCTGAACCTTTCTTTTATTTCCATCATTGCTTCCTCGATGTACAGATTGAAGAGTAGGGGCGAAAGGCTACAGCCTTGTCTTACACCCTTCTTAATACGAGCACTTCGTTCTTGATCGTCCACTCTTATTATTCCCTCTTGGTTGTTGTACATATTGTATATGACCCGTCTCTCCCTATAGCTTACCCCTACTTTTTTCATAATCTCGAACAGCTTACACCATTTTATATTGTCGAACGCTTTTTCCAGGTCGACAAATCCTATGAAAGTGTCTTGATTTTTCTTTAGCCTTGCTTCCATTATTAGCCGTAACGTCAGAATGGCCTCTCTCGTCCCTTTACTTTTCCTAAAGCCAAACTGATCGTCACCTAGCGCATTCTCAATTTTCTTTTCCATTCTTCTGTATATTATTCTTGTAAGCAGCTTCGATGCATGAGCTGTTAAGCTGATTGTGCGATAATTCTCGCACTTGTCAGCTCTTGCCGTCTTCGGAATTGTGTGGATGATGCTTTTCCGAAAGTCAGATGGTATATCGCCAGACTCATATATTCTACACACCAACGTGAATAGTCGTTTTGTTGCCACTTCCCCCAATGATTTTAGAAATTCTGATGGAATGTTATCTATCCCTTCTGCCTTATTTGACCGTAAGTCCTCCAAAGCTCTTTTAAATTCCGATTCTAATACTGGATCCCCTATCTCTTCTAAATCGACTCCTGTTTCTTCTTCTATCACATCAGACAACTCTTCACCCTCATAGAGGCTTTCAATGTATTCTTTCCACCTATCTGCTCTCTCCTCTGCATTTAGCAGTGGAATTCCCGTTGCACTCTTAATGTTACCACCGTTCCTTTTAATGTCACCAAAGGCTGTTTTGACTTTCCTGTATGCCGAGTCTGTCCTTCCGACAATCATATCTTTTTCGATGTCTTCACATTTTTCCTGCAACCATTTCGTCTTAGCTTCCCTGCACTTCCTATTTATTTCATTCCTCAGCGACTTGTATTTCTGTATTCCTGATTTTCCCGGAACATGTTTGTACTTCCTCCTTTCATCAATCAACTGAAGTATTTCTTCTGTTACCCATGATTTCTTCGCAGCTACCTTCTTTGTACCTATGTTTTCCTTCCCAACTTCTGTGATGGTTCTTTTTAGAGATGTCCATTCCTCTTCAACTGTGCTGCCTACTGAGCTCTTCGTTATTGCTGTATCTATAGCGTTAGAGAACTTCAAACGTATCTCGTCATTCCTTAGTACTTCCGTATCCCACTTCTTTGCGTATTGATTCTTCCTGACTAATGTCTTGAACTTCAGCCTACTCTTCATCACTACTATATTGTGATCTGAGTCTATATCTGCTCCTGGGTACGCCTTACAATCCAGTATCTGATTTCTGAATCTGTCTGACCATGATGTAATCTAATTGAAATCTTCCCGTATCTCCCGGCCTTTTCCAAGTATACCTCCTCCTCTTGTGATTCTTGAACAGAGTATTCGCTATTACTAGCCGAAACTTGTTACAGAACTCAATTAGTCTTTCTCCTCTTTCATTCCTTGTCCCAAGCCCATATTCTCCTGTAACCTTTTCTTCTACTCCTTCCCCTACAACTGCATTCCAGTCGCCCATGACTATTAGATTTTCGTCCCCCTTCACATACTGCATTACCCTTTCAATATCCTCATACACTTTCTCTATCTGTTCATCTTCAGCTTGCGACGTCGGCATGTATACCTGAACTATCGTTGTCGGTGTTGGTCTGCTGTCGATTCTGATTAGAACAACCCGGTCACTGAACTGTTCACAGTAACACACCCTCTGCCCTACCTTCCTATTCATAACGAATCCTACACCTGTTATACCATTTTCTGCTGCTGTTGATATTACCCGATACTCATCTGACCAGAAATCCTTGTCTTCCTTCCACTTCACTTCACTGACCCCTACTATATCTAGGTTGAGCCTTTGCATTTCCCTTTTCAGATTTTCTAGTTTCCCTACCACGTTCAAGCTTCTGACATTCCACTCCCCGACTCGTAGAACGTTATCCTTTCGTTTATTATTCAATCTTTTTCTCATGGTAACCTCCCCCTTGGCAGTCCCCTCCCGGAGATCCGAATGGGGGACTATTCCGGAATCTTTTGCCAATGGAGAGATCATCATGACACTAACTTAAATTACAGGCCACATGTCCTGTGGATACACGTTACGTGTCTTTAATGCAGTGGTTTCCATTGCCTTCTGCATCCTCATGTCGTTGATCATTGCTGATTCTTCCGCCTTTAGGGGCAATTTCCCACCCCTAGGACAAGAGAGTGCCCTGAACCTCTATCCGCTCGTCCGCCCTCTTTGACAAGGCCGTTGGCAGAATGAGGCTGACTTCTTATGCCGGAAGTCTTCGGCCGCCAATGCTGATTATTTATCAAAATTTAGGCAGTGGCGGGGATCGAACCCCGGGACCGGAGACGTTTTGATTATGAATCAAAGACGCTACCCCTAGACCTAGAACTTAGAACTACTTAAACCTAACTAACCTAAGGACATCACACACATCGATGCCCGAGGCAGGATTCGAACCTGCGACCGTAGCGGTCACGCGGTTCCAGACTGAAGCGCCTAGAACCGCTCGGCCGCAGCGGCCGGCCAGTTGGTAAAAACGAAAGCCTCACAGGATCAGCTTGTTGTCTGTTTGTCTGTGTGTCCACCTCGTAAGACACCCCCCAAGCTTTCTCAGAAACGGGTAGAGGCGTCGAGTTGAAATTTATTTCAAATTATCAGGTCTACAGTTGCTTGTCACTGTAACAAACCTAAGCTTCTGTGTCAATACAGTCGCTATGTCACATATTTTAATACTCGCAAAGTCACTCATCAGGATCTACAAACGAACTCTCTCCATAATTAACTAAGTTTGTGCGGAACCTTCAGCGAGTGAGTCCTACTGGCATTTGTGCGATTTTTTCCCACAGCAGTTTCGCTCTAGCTTCCCTGCACTTCCTATTTATTTCATTCTTTTGTATTCCAATCATCTCCTAAGGATTTTTGTACGCTTTTCTTTCGACGCTCAATAGAAGTTTTTCTTCTCTTAACCGCAGTGACCTTACCTGTACCCATATTTGTCTTTCCACTACCTGTGATTCCCCTCTGTAGAGAGGCCCATTGCTCTTCAGCTGAACAGCCCACTGTGGCTTTCATTATCACAGGACGTACAGCCACAGAGGAATCAGATCCACATCATAATTCCCCAGTTCTTCAGTAGCCCACTTCTTTCCATGTTGACTCTTCCTGGCGAGTGTCATAAACTTTAGTCTGCTCTTCATCATTGCTAAATTGTGGCCGTGTTTGTGTGACCCGCCTCATAGAATGACGCTCAGGGGTGTGGGACCCGTACCACACAGCAGCGACAGGGGCTTCTGAACGTATACAGAGAAGGGCAGCACAGGTTTGTGTGACCCACGGGACAGTGTCACGGAAGTTTTGGAGAAACTCAATGCGCAGACGGCTGAAGAGAGACGCAAGCTCTCCCACGAGTGGCCGACTGGAAAGTTTGGCCGAGTCCGGAGGCGCTCTCCAGCCGCTCACTGTGCGTCGCTGGAGGCGGAGCCAGGCCGGCCGCCTCAGCACTCGCCATGGCCGCACTGCGCTGCTCACTGGGGCGGCAGTAAGTACCCTCTGCCATGCACTTGGCACTGGTTTGCAGCGTATCGAGGGGGCGCAGATGTACAAGTGGTGGCGAATATTCGGTGCTCGTGTAAGTGCGTCGCGTGAGTGGACGATTTGGCGTCACAGTTGTGTACAGTCGAGAGAGAGACACGCAGCCACAAGTGGAAACATACGGCTCTCCCCTATACTACACTTTTACGTCTCCGTGTGAGTTCTAGAGGCTGCTATGAAGACGAGGAATTCTCGCCACCGTGTGTCATGTAGCAGCTCGCCGATTCATGAAAAACAAATGTGAATATGTACTAACAAGGGAACCTCCCCATCGCAGCCCCCTCAGATTTATTTATAAGTTGGCACAGTGGATAGGCCTTGAAAAACTGAACACAGATCAATCGAGAAAACAGGAAGATGTTGTGTGGAACTATGAAAAAAAAATAAGCAAAATATACAAACCGAGTGGTCAATGCGCAAGATAGGCAACATCAAGGAGAGTGTGCTGTCAGGAGCGCCGTGGTCCCGTGGTTAGCGTGAGCAGCTGCGGAACGAGAGGTCCTTGGTTCAAGTCTTCCCTCGAGTGGAAAGTTAACTTCCTTTATTTTCGCAAGGTTATGCTCTGTCCGTTCGTTCATTGACGTCTCTGTTCACTGTAAAAAGTTTAGTGTCTGTGTTTTGCGACCGCACCGCAAAACCGTGCGATTAGTAAACGAAAGGACGTGCCTTTCCAATGGGAAACGAAAACATTTGATCGCAAGATCACAGGTCAACCGATTCCTCCACAGGAAAATATTAATTGACCTTGTTATTGAAGTCGCGAGCAATATTCGCTGGATTCATATTGCCCACGGAATACACCTCACGTACTTAATGCACTCTCGTCCAAAGCAGCGAACAGTCAACGGCCAGCCAGGGAGCCTCGTTAGCAGGAATACTCTGTCTTCCGTGCGCTGTAGTCGACTGACGTCGTGTGTTTCGATGTTTGTTTAGGTGTAGCGTCCCCATACTACGGCGCAGTTACCTCGCATCGGACGGACAGATAATTGTCTGAAAATAAAAAATTAAACTTTTCTCTCGAGGAAACACTTGAACCAAGGACCTCTCGTTCCGCAGCTGCTCACGCTAACCACGGGACCACGGCGCTCCTGAGCTCATATTGCTCAAACATAGGAAAAGAAATCCACTGCCCTAAAACTACATACCTGATGACAAACTTCTGGAAGCAGTAAGTTACCTATCGTAAATCTATAAGTAGTTATCCAAAGCGAACCTATGTGTAATGACCATCGAAACCAATTAGCAGCAAAAGCGGATGCCAGACACATTCGTAGGGAGAATCTTAAGGAAACGTAAACCATCCACGAGACATGTGGCTCACAAGGCGCTTGTGCGACCGATTCTTGAGTACTGTTCGTCAGTGTGGGACGCTCACCAGGTGGGACTGGAGGAAGAGACAGGGGGGATCCAAAGAAGAGCGGCGCGTTTCGTCACGGCACCTTTTGGTCGGCGAGAGAGCGTCACAGAGACGGCCAACAAACTCGAGCGGCAGACGCTGCAAGAGAGGCGTTGTGCATCAGGGAGAGGTCTGCTGCTGACATTTCGAGAGAGCATTTTCCGCGAAGAGTCGGACTACACACTACCTCTCACCCACACACATCTCGCGAAATGGCCACAGCGAGGAAATTCAAGAAGTTAAGAGCTGATACTTACTGCAACCATTTGTCCAGTGGTTGTTCTGTAATTTTGTAATGGTACAGTGAATGGTCTTCCTGTGTAGGTACTCTCACTACGTTACGCCTGTCCGTGTTGAGGGTCCGCTGCGACTCCCTGCACCAAAGCCTGCACCCCCTGCAGGTCCTCCAGTACTCAGCTGCAGTTTCCCACCGTCGCGACTCCTCTGTGTGCAGCAGCGGAAGCATGACGCAACTCCTGACGTCATCTACTACGTCATACATATATAGTGAAAAGTAACGGTCCTGTAGTACTCCCCTGGGGCACACCCTAAAAGCCCGTAGTACACTTATGCCCCTAAACTGTAGACCTATGCACCAGCGAGCCAAACGTGCATATCCGTAACTACAGGCTGGTTCACGTAGACCTGTTACTCCATCCACGCGGGACATACCTGCCGCGCATGCGCAGTAGACAGTGGTAACGCGCGAAACGCAAACAGAACTGTCTGATCTGTTGTGGAGTCGTTCGTTCTTCCGTGCGGAACACGAGGGGGACCGTGTCACATATTGGAAAGTCATCCGTTCGAATTATTCATGTCACTCAATGTTCCTCTTTCATAAGAAACTGTGTATCATTATTTATCAAGTAGTTGTTAATTTCTTATGTAGGTTACTACTGTTCTGAATTACAGACTCAACACTTAGTTTTACATTACGACACTCGGTTACACAGCTATATGTGTTCATACAGCATTCTGCACATGCAGGACCCACTTGTTTTTGCAGCTGTTGCCCTGGCAGTGACAGTAAATCTTCGGACTAGGGCAGAACAGCGACGGAAACAAAAAGCCAGATGTTGGTGGGTTCGATCCTGGTTGAAAAGAAGCGACAAAGGCATGGGATTAAATTCACTGCTTACGAAAGAACTGAGGCTCGAAGTATACGCATGAATTTCGGACCTACGTGAGGATGGACATGGCCTATTTCGAGAAGCTGCTGTCTGTGACAGAAGATGGAATTAACAAGTGTGACACAATCATAAGGGAGGCTATCTCACATTCTTGAAACTAAGAATAAAATCATATGTTTATACATTTCGTGATTATACCAGCTTACATCACCAATAAAATACCGGTAAATGCTCTGTTACGATGCAGGCTGGATGTAACATTACGTTTCCTGCTGACTGGGCAATCTTTCAAGAGTCTGGCTATTAACCACATAATAACACAGCCCACCATTTCAAAACTTGTTGTCGATGTATGCTCTGCAATTTGCAGCACAACTTAAAGTTGTACTTGTGTTAATTTTCCAAGTTTGGAATGTATATACACACAGAGGGGTCCAAAAATGTATCCACTGTTTAAAAGTCCATAATCGGCAAACTAATTGTTCCGACAATCGCCACACAAGCGTTGTATTGCGTTGTTTTGTTTTGTGAGATGACAGTCGACAGATAGCCAGTGTTTTGTTCTCAGCTACACCTAGTTACTCGAGTAAACATGGCTGGCGCAAGGCTTACATTCGATGAAAGGAAGTCAGTTTTGAAGAGGTATTTCAAGTACGAAAACATTAATGAGGTTCAACGGCAATGGCGAAATGAGTAGCAAACAGAGCCACCGACACGTTTAACGATTCGACGCATTCGAGACAAATGTGAAGCCGAAGGCTGCGTTACAGATGCACACAGACAACGATCTGGACGACCCGTAACAGTAACAAGTCCGGCTAACCCCCGTCGTGTGTTACAACAATTCACTCGCCCACCACAGAAGTCTCTGAGGCAGCGTGTCCGTGGAACTGGAGTGAGTCGCTCAAGTGTTTGGCGAATTTTGGAGACAGCAGAGTGGAAGCTACACGCAATGAACGAGGACGACCCAGATCGTAGAATGGAGTACTGCGAGTGGTTTACTAAAGTGGTGTGCAACTATGAAGAGTTTGCAGAGATGATTGTGTAGTCTGATGAGGCACAGTTCAAACTCAATGGTACAGTAAGTCGCCACAATTGCATCTACTCCCTTTAAGGGGCTGAATTTCCAAAACAACTGGAATGTGTAATTTTTGTATTTCCAACCGAGAAGTCAAATACCAGTGTAGTTCCACAAATGCTTTAGGAGGTCTTCAATAGTGTTTTATTTTCAAATAAAGCTTTACCCCCTTAGTAGTTGATTTTCCAAAAATGCTGAAACATGTTTTCTTATTTCTGACAGAGCAACCAAGTACCAATTTTTGTTGCTCTCATGTCAAAATTGCCGTAATAGTACAACATTTTTAAAAAGCCTGTGAACCACTATTTCGCCGGCCTGAGTGGCTGAGCGGTTCTAGGTGCTTGAGTCTGGAGCCACGTGAGCGCTACGGTCGCAGGTTCGAATCCTGCCTCGGGTATGGACGTGTGTGCTGTCCTTAGGTTAGTTAGGTTTAAGTAGTTCTAAGTTCTAGGGGACTGATGACCACAGATGTTAAGTCCCATAGTGCTCAGAGCCATTTTTGCCACTATTTCACTGGCTTAGTAGCAGAATTTCGAACAGTGCGTCCTAAACAATGCCTACAGTGTAAGATCACATCCCTGTAAATCTGAAACTTCTGTCCTCAGCTGTTTGGGCAATGAGGAGTGAGTGAGAGAGTGAGTGAGTGAGTCAGTCAGTAGGTAAGGACATAACCTTTTATATATACAGATGACGCATCTCCATTCTTCTTTCTTATCTCTTGCTCCCTGATCTGTTTCCCACATGAGGTACTGCTCCTGCCTCGGTCACCTTTGGCCTAAATGTAAATGCCGTGTGGCTAGGGCCTCCGGTCAGGTAGACCGGTCAACAAGCGTACATAGCACTGGCATCGAAATGGGATTTCCTGCCGCATACACTAGCAGAGGGATGTACAAGAATGGACCGTGGGCCATGAAGAATCCGGTCCATCACAGCCTGACATAGTTGTTTCTCAGACACCGCAGTAGGTGAGAAGAATGATTTAAGATTAACCTGCTTCTTCCCCACCAGTGACTCAAGAGCACACCATGTTGGCCACACGGGCAACGTGGAATAGCATTACTGCCTGTACTAGCAGAATGCACTGATAAAATTTGACAAAAGATATGTCCAATCCAATTAGTATCCTAATCTATCTAGTTCAACAAATTGCCATCTGAGCGGATTTCTCATACTTCAACATTCATCTCCCAATATCGAGGAACTGCGGAAGGTGGGGAAAAAAGGAATTCTCTGTCTCATTAAATTTTTGTTTTATTCGTTTTATTTTTCACTAGTTTTAACTTTTTAATATTCTGATATTAATACATTTTTATGGACAGACGTTCTTCGTTTTGTCACCCTGTATTTTATATTGACCTCATTTCTGCCATCACCCAGTTAGTTCCTTGTGGGAATAGCACAATTCGTGCACTACTTGCATTTTCCGATTTCGTAATGTAAAGTCGTCTGCATCGCTTGATTTAATAGACTGTCCTGTCCACTGTACACTAATTTTAGTTTAGTTGATGTTCACCTTGTAACGTCCATCATTCTACATTGTCCTCTACACTCAACTGGCTCTTCCCGTCTCTGACAGAATTACGGTGGCATCGGGAGCGTTAACTTTCGTAACGCAACTGTAGATGCGTTTCCCAATATTATCGTGTCTGTCCCGTGCACAGGTTGAGTGAGACCACGGAGAGCAGGGCACGTCGCTGCCTCAGCTGGGGGACAGCAGTGTCCGGAGGCGCGGGCAGCAGTCTGCGGCCGCCCCCCTGGTGCGTGGCGCGTGCTGGACCTGGAGCCGCCGCTGGACCTGCTGGAGTCCACGTGGGGAGTGCCGCGCGTCGCCTGCCGACACGCCGATGCTGGGGACGCTGCCGGGTGAGCGATGCAGCCCCTGTCAGGCCCCACAACATTTACCGACGGCGGAGTCGGACGCGGACGCGGCCGTACGCCAAGTGCTGGAGACTGTGACTGGGCCTCCAGCGGTGAGAATGTGCAGCGGTGCGGGCGGACCGCATCAGGGGTCCGGGCTCAGTCCAGCGGAAGCTCACTTACATGGCGGACCAGTCACCCTGGTCTGTGGTCACTGGACACACAGACTGGATACGAACTGGAAAGCACGTGTGGAGTGAGCAGTGTCCAGTCTGGAGCAGCTCACCCACTGCCCAGTGTCCAGGCTGGAACCCGACTACACGTGCTGAGGACTGTCCAGCCGCTCCAGCTGGTTCTCCAGGGTTCCGAGCGCCGCTCAGCTCGCGCCACGCCTGCATGGTGTGGGGCCTTCATGGCCAGCACGAGGAGGTATCCTGAAGTAGTGGTAGACGAGTAGAGTGCACCAGACACGGAGAACTGCCTCAAACTAACGTTGCAGTAGGGAAAAAAAGGAAAGAACACGGACGACGAGATGTATAGAGACTAGAAAGGAGCGACCGTGCGAGTTTTCGCCATACTTTTATCATTTTGTGTGTTATGCGTGTTTTAAATCATCGAGGGTAACAGAAACATAGTTTTTATTTTTTTGTAACAAACAATGAAAGAAGTAAAGAAACGGTGACCACACCGGCTGCGAAACCCGCCGCTGTCGTCGCAGTTCAGTGCAGCCTTCTGGCGCCGCATCCTTCCTAAACGCAGCAGATTCGTCTGTGAAACCCTCGCACATCTTCCCAAGTCATCCTATAACGAGAAAATGTTCAACGGGAAGACAAAAGGCCACAGCTGGAGGTCGGCATCCGCATTCGACGACTACTGTTTCGCGAATGACTTTTGCGCCAAGCGGAAGGTAACCAACATTTTCTAAACAACGTGAACTGGACTGGCCGCACTCGTGTGGGTGTTCTCAACCTCGGCAACAGCCATTACTGGTTCCACATGTCGTCCGGACAAGCTGGATGCGCCTCTGTTCCCGCTTCCACGTGGACACTCTGCACATCACACTCAAGTGCCTGGCGGAGGGTTCATCGATCCAGCTTCACAATAATTCTCTGTTATTCCAAACACGAACAGCGCGCAGAAGAGACAAACACCTGTATCTTTCCGAGCGAGCTCTGATTTCCCTTATTTTGTTATGATCATCGTTTCTCCCTGTGTAGGTCGGCGTCCAGAAAATATTTTCGCTTTCAGAGAAGAAAGTTGGTGGTCGAAATTTCGTGCGAAGATTCCGCCGCAGCGACAAACAACTTTGTTTTAATGATGTCGACCCCAAACCTTGTATCACGGCCTCGACACACTCTTCCCTATTTCGCCATATTACAAAAAGGTGCTGCTCTCCTTCAAACTTTCTCGATGCACTCCATTAATCCCATCCGGTAACGGTCCGAGACGATGCAGTAGTATTCCAACAGAATACGGACAAGCGTACTTCAGGCAGTTTCTTTAGTAGATCTGTTGTATCTTCCAAGTTTGTGCCAGTAAAACGCAGTCTTTGGTTCGCTTCCCTACAGCATTTTCTATTGTCCTCTCCAATTTAAGTTGTTCGAAATTGTAATACCTACGTATTTAGTTGAATTTACGGCCTTTAGATTTAACTGATCTTCTTTTAGCTCTCGTATCGATGACGTCACGCTTTTCATTATTTATAGTCGACTGCCAAATTTCTGACCATACAAGTATCTTTTCTAAATCGTTTTGCAAGTTGTTTCCATCTTCTGACGGCTGTACTAGGCGATAAACGGCAGTATCATCTGCAAACAACCCAAGACAGCTGCTCAGATAGTCTGCTAAACCATTTATAAAGATAAGGAACAGTAGACATTGTTACGTAGGTTTCTTTGCCATACTAGGCCTGACGCAGTAGAGAACGCTCCACATGGTGTGTGGCGACAGCTGTCGTTTCTGCGTTATGTTGCACCGCCACACCTTGGAATGCATTGCCTAATTATTTGAATGAAGCGTTTCCAAGGAAACAGATTGGCCGTGGAGTTCCATTGTTCTGGTCTCCACGTTCGCCGGACCCTAATCTACCAGATTTTTATTTCTGGGCCTCACTTAAAGGAACAGTTTTTGGTACTCCGCCGATGGCTGTAGGTGACTTAACGTCTCGCACGCTCGCCACTTGCCCTATAGTGGATGTCGCTGGGTTGCGATGTAAGATCCTGCGGGTGACGAAATGTTTACAAACGCAAGGAGGTCGCTTCGATCGTCTCCTCTAAACTGAACGTTGCTCGTACGCGTGCATACCCTCTCTGTGAAGAGGAGCTCGGACGCCTGGAAGATGAGTTGGTCGTCAGGTCTCAGTTCCAAGTCGGAGACAACTCTGCTGCAGCCACCTTGCACTTACATTTCAGCAAGATAACGCCCGCCCGCGCACGGCGACAGATTCTACTGCTTGCCTTCGTACTTGCCGAACCCTACCTCGACCAGAAAGGCCTCCCCAATTGAGAACGTACCGCTGGGTGGCAGAGGTGCTTCAGCAGGCCGCGGCTGCCACCTACACTTACGGTTCTGTACGTCAATTCAGTCGGTAAATGGCTCTGAGCACTATGGGACGTAACATCTGAGGTCATCAGTCCCCTAGAACTTAGAACTACTTAAACCTAACTAACCTAAGGACATCACATACATCGATGCCCGAGGCAGGATTCGAACCTGCGACCGTAGCGGTCACGCGGTTCCAGACTGAAGCGCCTAGAACCGCTTGGCCACAGCGGCCGGCCAGTTGGTAAAAACGAAAGCCTCACAGGGTCAGTTTGTTGTCTGTTTGTCTGTGTGTCCACCTCTTAAGACACCCCCCAAGCTTTCTCAGAAACGGGTAGAGGCGTCGAGTTGAAATTTATTTCAAATTATCAGGTCTACAGTTGCTTGTCACTGTAACAAATCTAAGCTTCTATGTCAATACAGTCGCTATGTCACATATTTTAATACTCGCAAAGTCACTCATCAGGATCTACAAACGAACTCTCTCCATAAATAATTAAGTTTGTGCGGACCCTTAAGCGAGTGAGTCCTACTGGCATTTGTGCGATTTTTTCCCACAGCTGTTTCGCTCTAGCTTTCCTGTACTTCCTATTTATTTGATTCTTTTGTACTCCAATCATCTCCTAAGGATTTTTGTACGCTTTTCTTTCGACGCTCAATAGAATTTTTTCTTCTCTTAACCGCAGTGATCTTACCTGTACCCATATTTGTCTTTCCACTACCTGTGATTCCCCTCAGTAGAGAGGCCCATTGCTCTTCAGCTGAACAGCCCACTGTGGTTTTCATTATCACAGGACGTACAGCCACAGAGGAATCAGATCCACATCATAATTCCCCAGTTCTTCAGTAGCCCACTTCTTTCCATGTTGACTCTTCCTGGCGAGTGTCATAAACTTTAGTCTACTCTTCATCATTGCTAAATTGTGGCCTGAATCTATATCTGCTTCTGGGTATGCCTTAAAATCCAGTATCTGTTTTCGGAATCTCTCTTCGGCCCTGATGTAATCCACTAGGAATTCCTCCGTTCCTCCCAGCAGTATCGAAGTACAGCTCTTCCTGTTCTGATTTCTGAACACTGAGTCCGTAGAGAAGGCGGGACAATTCCCGAAAGACCGGTGCCTCTGCGTTATTCATTATGCCAAAGCATTTGATTGTGCCGATGACAATAATGTGAGATGCTTAAAACGCAGGCAGTACCGGACCGCCTCGTTTACCTCACGCGGAATTTGTATCCCGACCACGAGGTCACGGTGACAACCATGTGCGGAGCAACTAAATGGTCGAGAATCAGAAAGGAGTGCTGCATGTCGCGTTATTTATTCAGTCTGTCTGCAGAGCACGTTATGAGGAATACGGGGCTACATGAAGAGGAAACTGGAATTCAAACAGGAGGTGAGAATCGTAAATGACCTCAGGAAAACAGACGATACCACACGGATGGCAGAAAGGGAAGAAGAGCTGAAAGTCGTCTTACTGAAGCTGAGAGAACAAAGTGGAGCCGCTGTATTGGTGTTGATGTCGAGAGAAAGAAAATTACGGCGATGAGCCGTGGCGGGTTTTCCGGCGCCTCCTTTAGAATTCCTGGCGCCACCGGCCGGATGTGTCGTGAGGCGGCCCTCCGGTTTGAGACCACTCAGAACTCTGCTGGAGGCTGTCGGTGGTGCAGAGGGTGTCTCGTGGCGCGGAGATGTTGCGGAACCCGACTAGGTTTGCAGCGAGCGATGCGAGACCGTAGTGGGTGTTGGCTGTAAACATTCGCTGCAGTGTTTCAAGCAGAAGTGTTTCCGCTACTTGTACTGACGTCAAAGCGAGGGACGTCAGCTGTGGCTACAGGCAGGCCGCAGAGGTGAGGATCCGCCGACCCAGCTGCCGGGTCTGTGAGTGTGTCAGCACGGCGGAGCCCAGTTCCTCTGCCGCGGCGCTCAGAGACCGCGCAGCAACTCGCCCAATTATTTACGAGTCGGTGGGCGGCAACCGCGTCGCACACATCGACGGCGGGACTGCAGTCAGCTGAGCGGCAAAAGCCGGCGGTGGCTTTCGTCCGAATCTCGCACTTTTATTCACATCTGAGACAGTGAGAAAACCGTGAGCGTCCGAAACTCCCTTCCCGGTTTGGACAAATTTTTCTGTCCAGACTTGTATTGAGGGGACTTCTGTTCAGTTACGTGTCATTTTATGTGTTCGTTTACCCCGTGCTGACGAATTTAAAAGTAGTGATCTGAGGAGAAATGAGGCGAGGATGACTTCGGGCCTCTGGCAGCATACTGTGACAGTGGAGCCAGTGTACAGTCGACATCGGTTGCGAAACACTTGTGGGTGCCGTCATACGAGGGTAATCCCAAAAGTAAGCTCTCCTATCTTTTTATAAGTACATAGACCTGTTTATTTCTACAATGCTTTACAACAGTTTACAGCTTGAACACTTAGCTATTCTTCGACATAATCACCATTTCTGTCGACGCATTTTTGTAGACGCCGTGGCAGTTTTTGTACGCCCATGTCATACCAGCTCGCCGCCACGCTGTTCACAAAGATATGAACCTCTTCTTTCACCTCGTCGTCGGAGCTGAATCGCTTTGCGGCCAAATGTTCTCGTCACCAGTGACAATTGAGTCCAGAAAGTTGTCCTGTTGGGCTGCAAGGTGGTGAAGAAATGCGCGGGAAGCATCAACTCGTAGCCGCGTGTGGTCCTCAGTCAGCACGCGTGACACACATCTTGCGCACACCCTCCCGTAGTTCGACGTTTCTGTTAAATTTCTCTGAGCGGTGGTTCGGGAAACCTCAGGAAGCGACGTGCAGAGACCATCGAGGGCGATCCGCCGATCTTGAAGCATGCTTTCCTCAACCTTCGACACTGTGTCCTCAGAAACTGACCGTCTCCCGCTCCTTTGTTCGTCGTGAATTTCGGTCCGACCAACTGCAAACTCTGTATACCGCCTACGAATATTTTTGACATCCACGCACGACTCACCATAGACTTCCGTCAATTGGCGATGGATTTCAACCGCCTCAGTGCCCTTTGCGTTCAAAAATAATGCGCAGTTCGCACTCGGCGGTAACATCCAACGGCAGCTCCACTCTAAACGGCTGCCGAGCCGAGACTGAGCGCCTCAGCGCGACGTGCGCATGTTTACACACAGCGCGTGACGCACTCTTCATAACGGCGTGACCAGCTGCCACACAAACAGTCCTGTACTAACAAAATAAAGAGGAGACCTTACCTTTGGGATTAGCCTCGTAGAATGACGCTCAGGCGTGTGGGAGCCGTACCACACAGCAGCGACAGGGGCTTCTGGAGAAGGGCGGCACAGGTTTGTGTGACCCACGGGAGAGTGTCACGGAAGTTTTGGAGAAACTCAATGCGCAGACAGCTGAAGAGAGACGCAAGCTCTGCGATTACAAAGTTTGGCCGAGTCCGGAGGCGCTCTCCAGCCGCTCACTGTGCGTCGCTGGAGGCGGAGCCAGGCCGGCCGCCTCAGCACTCGCCATGGCCGCACTGCGCTCCTCACTGGGGCGGCAGTGAGTTACCGTGCCAAGTACCCTCTGCCATGCACTTGGCACTGGTTTGCAGCGTATCGAAGGGGCGCAGATGTAGAAGTGGTGGCGAATATTCGGTGCTCGTGTAAGTGCGTCGCGTGAGTGGACGATTTGGCGTCACAGTTGTGTACAGTCGAGAGAGAGACACGCAGCCACAAGTGGAAACATACGCCTCTCCTCTATACCACACTTTTACGTCTCCGTGTGAGTTCTAGAGGCTGCTATGAAGACGAGGAATTCTCGCCACCGTGTGTCATGTAGCAGCTCGCCGATTCATGAAAAACAAATGTGAATATGTACTAACAAGGGAACCTCCCCATCGCAGCCCCCTCAGATTTATTTATAAGTTGGCACAGTGGATAGGCCTTGAAAAACTGAACACAGATCAATCGAGAAAACAGGAAGATGTTGTGTGGAACTATGAAAAAAAAAAAATAAGCAAAATATACAGACCGAGTAGTCGATCCGCAAGATAGGCAACATCAAGGAGAATGTGCTGTCAGGAGCGCCGTGGTCCCGTGGTTAGCGTGAGCAGCTGCGGAACGAGAGGTCCTTGGTTCAAGTCTTCCCTCGAGTGGAAAGTTAACTTCCTTTATTTTCGCAAGGTTATGATCTGTCCGTTCGTTCATTGACGTCTCTGTTCACTGTAAAAAGTTTAGTGTCTGTGTTTTGCGACCGCACCGCAAAACCGTGCGATTAGTAAACGAAAGGACGTGCCTTTCCAATGGGAACCGAAAACATTTGATCGCAAGATCACAGGTCAACCGATTCC
Source organism: Schistocerca nitens (assembly GCF_023898315.1). NCBI lineage: Eukaryota > Metazoa > Arthropoda > Insecta > Orthoptera > Acrididae > Schistocerca > Schistocerca nitens. Next base: position 15,585,563 of record NC_064624.1, on the reverse strand, counting down.
TCCACAGGAAAATATTAATTGACCTTGTTATTGAAGTAGCGAGCAATATTCGCTGGATTCATATTGCCCACGGAATGCATCTCACGTACTTAATGCACTCTCGTCCAAAGCAGCGAACAGTCAACTGCCAGCCAGTGAGCCTCATTAGCAGGAATACTCTGTCTTCCGTGCGCTGTTTGGATGTTTAGGTGTAGCTTCCCCATACTACGGTGCAGTTACCTCGCGACGGACGGACAGATAATTGTCTGAAAATAAATAATTAAGCTTTTCTCTCGAGGAAAGACTTGAACCAAGGACCTCTTGTTCCGCAGCTGCTCACGCTAACCACGGGACCACGGCGCTCCTGAGCTCAGACTATACTTGATGTGGCCTATCTTACACATGGACTACTCATTTTTTATATTTTGCTTATTTTTTTTCCATAGTTCCACAAAACTTCTTCCTGTTTTCTCGATTGATCTGCGTTCAGTTTTTCAAGGCCTACCCACTGTGCCAACTTATAACTAAATATGAGGGGGGTGCGATGGGGAGGTTCCCATGTAAGCAATATGACGAAAGTGTAAACATTAAACGCAAGTCAGGCCGAGGGAATAGTTAATTACGGGAGCGACTCCATACTTCTAACATTTCGCGCCGTTTTCTACTCGGCACAAGGGTGTGTAACAGTTGGCAAAACGCAGCAGTACAGCTGCTCTGCTAAACAACTAAAAGTCTCGACATTTTGAGCCCTCGGAGAGGCCGTGGAGTGCCGGCTCCCCAGCAGTGAGTGCAGCACGGGCGCCACCATTGGTCTGAGTGTGGACAGGCGGCAGGGGAATTGCGTGCGCCTCCAGCTCCCGTGTCGTTTCCAGAGCTGAGGTGTGTCACTTCTTTTGCCTTTAATGTTTGTCCCTTAAAGACTCGGCGTTGAGAGAGACATGTAGGTGAGGAAAGTGTGGTGTGGTCTGTAGAAATTTTTCTGGCTTAAATGTGCGACAGCGTCCACAGAGACTGTAGCCAGAGGCTGGCGTGGGAGGTGACTCTAGGTGGGAGTCTCGTAACGTACCGTCAGACTGTAAAACGGTAGAGATACCGTATGAGGTAACTGAGGTAAAGTTCAAATTTTGTTTGTTTACAGAAATGAAAGTACTCGCATCTTTGAATGTTTTTGAGGAAATCGATTATTGTATTCGAACAGAACCCTATAGGGATACAATATGGCATAGATGACGGAGACATGTTGATCACAGTTTTCTGCAAGATCTGGCGTAAAGAGAGGCAGCTCCCCGAAGCGTTGCACAGACTGACAATAGCCTGACGTTACGCTTAACTGCTCCTCAAGTTTGTTATTAACAATGAACAACAGTTTGAAAACAAGATAAACACCATGACCGCTGACCTAGGATAGAGAGAATGACAACAGCTGAGACGCGGCCATTTCCCACAACAGTCACTAAAGAAAACAGCACAACGCACTCGGTTTCAAATAAAACTGTCTCACTTTCACGTCATTTCAGTTCGGTTCGTAAAACAAAACGGCAAACTGCTGATAAGAAGTGAAGAGAGACAACTCAGAGTTTAAAGAAAATCACAAGTCCTGTGGCTCTGCGTCACCATCTGTACTCCGTAAGCCAGCTGACGGTGTGTGGCGGAGGGTAGTTTTGTCAACCGGTGTCGCTCTCCCCCCCTCTTCCTGTTCCAGTCGCGTATGGTTCGCGGGGAGAGCCATTGCTGGGAAGCCTCTCTGACTTCACCTTCGCGGACTTTTCGCGATACGCACGTAGGGGGCAGCGACGCACCAGCCGGCTGCTGTAGCGGTGTTCGCTCTCGGAACTTCAGCAGTGGGCCACGGCGTGACGCGGCTGAGGAGGTGCGAGACGCTTTGGCGCTCGCTAAACGAACCTGTGACGAAACGCGCTGCTCTTCTCGGGAACTACTGAATAGTGACTGGGAATCTTGTTATGGGTGTAGAAATCGTCTTACTGATTTTGTGATTGGTGAAACACAACAAAATTAGGTGGGATCCTACCATCTTATGTTTCTTGTTATGCTGAGCATTAAAACGTACGTAGTCATCACAATATTAAGCAGTGTTTACGGTACAAGCGTTACAGCTCGCGAACGACGGAGAAGAAACTTATTGGGACAACGCCTGTGAGGTGGGAGCTAATGAAAAAACACTAAAAATAACTTAGGAGAAGTGTGCGGTGCACGCACTGGACTTGCATATCTAAATCACACGTAGCATCTCTGTCCATCCCCGTGTACGTATTCTGGCAGACGACATATGGAACATTCATTCCCCTGTCTGCTGTCATAGAGTTAGACTTGGCATCCCTGTCTGTGGATGTGTGACTAGTAGTCGCACACTACATTCTGAACAAGTGATTATGTGCCCCGCTGTGACAGTGTTACAGTTGGAAGGACTTTAACGCTTTCCACGCATGACACCGTCGTCTGTAAGGAAGCAGCGACGCCAGAAGGCGGTGCAGGTTTGCTGAATCACCTGCAGAGGATTAATGAACGCTGCAGGCTCTCGCAGTTGACGCTGAACGTAAATAAATCTAACATATCGCTCAAACATAGGAAAAGAAATCCACTGCTCTAAAACTACATACGTGATGACAAACTTCAGGAAACAGAAAGTTATCTATCGTAAATGTAGGACTAGCCTTCCAGAGCGAACCTATGTGGAATGACCATCGAAACCAATTAGCAGTAAAAGGGGATGCCAGACACATTCATAGGGAGAATCTTGAGGAAACGTAAACCATCCATGAGACACGTGGCGCTTGTGCGACCGATTCTTGAGTACTGTTCGTCAGTCTGGGACGCTCACCTGGTGGGAATGGAGGAAGAGACGGGGGGGGGGGGGGATCCAAAGAAGAACGGCGCGTTTCGTCACGAGACCTTTTGGTCGGCGAGAGAACGTCACAGAGACGGCCAACAAACTCGAGCGGCAGACGCTGCAAGAGAGGCGTTGTGCATCAGGGAGAGGTCTGCTGCTGACATTGCGAGACAGCATTTTCCACGAAGAGTCGCACTACACACTACCTCCCCCCCTCACACATCTCGCGAAATGGCCACATCGAGAAAATTCGAGAAGTTAAGAGCTGATACGACAACCATTTGTCCAGTGATGTAATTTTGTAATCTTACAGTGAATGGTCTCCCTGTGTAGGTACTCTCACTACGTTACGCCCGTTCGTGTTGAGGGTCCGCTGCGACTCCCTGCACCAAAGCCTGCACCCCCTGCAGGTCCTCCTGTACTCCGCTGCAGTTTCCCACCGTCGCGGCTCCCCTGTGTACAGCAGCGGAAGCCTGACGTAACTCCTCACGTCATCTACTACGTCATACATATATAGTGAAAAGTAACGGTCCTGTAGCACTCCCTTGGGGGCACACCCTAAAAGCCCGTAGTACACTTATGCCCCTAAACCGTAGACCTATGCACCAGCGCCCCAAGCGTGCATATCTGTAACTAAAGGCTGTTTCACGTAGACCTGTTACACCATCCACGCGGGACATACCTGGCGTGCATGTGCAGTAGACAGTGGTAACGCGCGAAACGCAAACAGAACTGTCTGATCTGTTGTCGAGTCGTTCGTTCTTCCGTGCGAAGCACGAGGGGGACCGTGTCACATATTCGAACGTCATCCGTTCGAATTATTCATGTCACTCAATGTTCCTCTTTCATAATAAACTGTTTATCATTATTTATTAAGTAGTTGATAATTTCTTATGTAGGTTACTACTGTTCTGAATTACAGACTCAACACTTAGTTTTACATTACGACACTCGGTTACACAGCTATATGTGTTCATACAGCATTCTGCACATGCTGGACCCACTTGTTTTTGCAGCTGTTGCCCTGGCAGTGACAGTAAATCTTCGGACTAGGGCAGAACGGCGACGGAAACAGAAAGCCAGATGTTGTTGGTGAGTTCGATCCTGGTTGAAAAGAAGCGACAAATGCATGGGATTAAATTCACTGCTTACGAAAGAACTGAGGCTCGAAGTATACGCATGAATTTCGGACCTTCGTGAGGATGGACACGGCCTGTTTCGAGAAGCTGCTGTCTATGATGTTGTTGTTGTTGTGGTCTTCAGTCCTGAGACTGGTTTGATGCAGCTCTCCATGCTACTCTATCCTGTGCAAGCTTCTTCATCTCCCAGTACCTACTGCAACCTACATCCCTCTCAATCTGCTTAGTGTATTCATCTCTTGGTCTCCCTTTACGATTTTTACCCTCCACGCTGCCCTCCAATACTAAATTGGTGATCCCTTGATGCCTCAGAACATGTCCTACCAACCGATCCCGTCTTCTGGTCAAGTTGTGCCACAAACTTCTCTTCTCCCCAATCCTTTTCAATACTTTCTCATTAGTTATATGATCTACCCATCTAATCTTCAGCATTCTTCTGTAGCACCACATTTCGAAAGCTTCTATTCTCTTCTTGTCCAAACTATTTATCGTCCATGTTTCACTTCCATACATGGCTACACTCCATACAAATACTTTCAGAAATGACTTCCTGACACTTAAATCTATACTCGATGTTAACAAAGTTCTCTTCTTCAGAAACGCTTTCCTTGCCATTGCCAGTCTACATCCTCTCTACTTCGAACATCATCAGTTATTTTGCTCCCCAAATAGCAAAACTCCTTTACTACTTTAAGTGTCTCATTTCCTAATCTAATTTCCTCAGCATCATCCGACTTAATTCGACTACATTCCATTATCCTCGTCTGTCTGTGATAGAAGATGGAATTAACAAGTGTGATACAATCGTAAGGGAGGCTATCTCACATTCTTGAAACTAAGAATAAAATCATATGTTTATATATTTGGTGGTTATACCAGCCTACATCACCAATAAAATACCGGCAAATGCTCTGTTACGATGCAGGCTGGATGTAACACTACGTTTCCTGCTGACTGGGGAATCTTTCAAGAGTCTGGCTATTAACCACATAATAACACAGCCCACCATTTCAAAACTTGTTGTCGATGTGTGCTCTGCAATTTGCAGCACAACTTAAAGTTGTACTTGTGTTAATTTTCCAAGTTTGGAATATATGTATACACAGAGGGGTCCAAAAATGTATCCACTGTTTAAAAGTCCATAATCGGGAAACTAATTGACAGAGTTGCCTCATCTTTGGTAGTGTAATAGTTTGTAGTTTCGGCAATCGCCACACAAGCGTTGTATTGCGTCGTTTTGTTTTGTCAGATGACAGTCGACAGATAGTCAGTGTTTTGTTCTTAGCTGCTCCTAGTTACCCGAGTAAACGTGGCTGGCGCAAGGCTTACATTCGATGAAAGGAAGTCCGTTTTGAAGAGGTATTTCAAGCACGAAAACATTAATGAGGTTCAACGGCAATGGCGAAATGAGTAGCAAACAGAGCCACCGACACGTTTAACGGTTCGACGCATTCGAGACAAATGTGAAGCCGAAGGCTGTGTTACAGATGTACACAAACAACGACCTGGACGACCTGTAACAGTAACAAGTCCGGCTAACTCCCGTCGTGTGTTACAACAATTCACTCGCTCACCACAGAAGTCTGTGAGGCAGCGTGCCCGTGAAGCTGGAGTGAGTCGCTCAAGTGTTTGGCGAATTTTGAAGACAGCAGAGTGGAAGTGCTGCATCCCACGACTGCTACACGCAATGAACGAGGACGACCTAGACCGTAGAATGGAGTACTGCGGGTGGTTTACTAACGATGGTGCGCAAGGATGAAGGATTTGCAGAGATGATTGTGTGGTGTGATGAGCCACAGTGGTGCAGTAAATCGCCACAATTGCATCTACTGGGCTGCCGAAAATATGAGACGTCCCTGTAGACAAAGCCGTGAATTTGCCAGGAGTAAATGTGTGGTGTGGGTTGTCTCCCAGGGCTCGATAGGGCCATTCTTCTTTGACGGCGAGGTGTACCTTCAGAAGCTTCAGACATCCATTTTACCTGCCATCCGAGACTTGTATGGAGACAGAAGAGTTTGCTTTCAACAAGATGGTGCCCCAGCCCACTACCAAAATCGTGTTAGGGCGTATCTCGTCGAAAATCTACCAGGAAGATGGACAGGCCGTAGAGGTACTGTGGAGTACCCACCACGTTTCCCAGACCTAACTCCTCTGGACTTTTACCTGTGGGGAACACTTAAAGACGTCGTTTATCGACAAAAGCCACGCACATTGGATGAACTTTGAGAATCCACCGTACATTCATGTGCAAATATCCAACTGAACACGTTGCAGTCAGTAGTTCGTGCTGCAGTTCGGCGGCATCGTTTGCGTGTGGATGTTAATGGTGACCATTTCGAACACCTACAGTGATATCTTTAAGATGGACTTTAAGCTACACTTTCACCAAAAATGAGACAACTCCGTCAATTAGTTTGCAAGTTATGGACTTTTAAACAGTGGATACATTTCTTTGAACTCAGCGTTTTGCAGTCCTCGTCTGTCGCACTGTGCGAATATGCAACGACTTTCTTCCTTTAACTGCCAGTTTGTCTTTTCTCGCATGCTGAAATAGAGCAAGAGACGCTATCAAATCAAACCGGAACTTTCGCAAACTAGGAAATTACGATACAAATCGTAAATCGCCGTATAACGTTATATGCATATTACTCAGAAGAAAACGACTTCCGACGTAGCTTAATATGATACAGTGGGTCATAAATCACCTTTCTTCGCTGTATGCCTGATTTAAGACGCTTAACGCCTCTTTGCTCCATTTCATTTCTAGAATACGAAGCTATCAATAGAAAAATCCTTTCTCAAACGGCTAGTATGAAAGAGTCTACTGCATTTATGAAACCTGCTTACCAGTACCATTCGCGGCGAATCCTCGTGTAATACGCGCTTAAGTTACTGGTACGTCCGAAGACTTCTCTCCGTTCAGGATGATACACTGTGTTCCGTTTGCTGGCCGCATTTCTGTCCAGTCACACAGCTGGTCTCGTATTCCGTACGCTCGTTATTTTGTTGATCAGGCGGGCGTGCGAAACTGTATGGAATGCCTTTCGCAAGACAACGAATAATTTTGGATGAAAAGTAGATGCTTTTGTCCCACAGTGGGCAATGATTTTTGAAGAAGGCATAGAGATGCGAATCGCGCAGATTTATGGAACAACTTTATGATGTCCAGTAATTAAATAAGGCGGATGGCTCAGTTTAGAAGAGGAGATAAGGATTACAATTTTTTATTCGTTTCACATAGTGATCAAGAAAACTAACAAGGGAATGTTCCAATAAGACAAGTCGAAACTTAGCCCTCAAATTTTTTACACAGGAAGAAGGCAACGAAAGAAATGCACTGTCAAAATATTAGCTGCTAAAAGACACTGCAAATATTCAAGAAAATCGTTGAAGATTGCCAAATGCGTTGCGCGCCAGGCGGCGGTAGAAATGTACAGCCCTACTGGTGCTGCAGCAGCTGCGCATGCGCAACACAGCCAACATCGGCGGTGCATTTATAAACAGGAAACACGACACAACCCGAGTGTAATTTGTAAAGGACGCCTCAGGTAACCTTTCCCTGATGGTTTCTCGGACACTATAGTACACTGTTACTATTGCCTCGAATTAGGCAGTCAACAAACATCTATAACAAATTATCAGTTGTATTTTGCAGTAATGGGAGCTACTGACAATACAGACAAAGCTGAGTTAATATTTAGTGCGATTTCGTAAGAGATGCCTGCGAAAAAAAATTGTTTTTCTTCCTCCAGTTTGAGAGTGATGTAGAATCCAGTTAACGTTCTCAATTTAGCAATGATGAAATATAAAGGACGTGGCTTCCAGCCGAAATCAGCTACTTCTCCTGAGGATGTGCATATTTGTCATTTGTTTGTTGATTTCCTAGACATTCATTCGAATGACATCGACATTTCCTTTGAGACTGTGGATACGTCAGAAGAAGTACGAAATAACGGTGACGATTCAGTGAACTGTGCTTGGGACGACGTCTGCTGTGCCAGTAACAGTTGTGAAGGAGAATACCTGCCAAGTCTGGAAACAACACACGTACTGCAACAGCTTTCAGCGACAAAGGAAAGGCAGCCAAGTATCGGTCAGACGAAGGACGGGAAAACGCTCGAAGTCACGCAGTGTGCGAAGGCGTTTCCGTTTCGTACAGTCGGAGCGTGAACTGTAGAAGTGGAAGAAGGAATTACAGGAAGTGAGGAATGTGCGCCGAACGGATACCCGAAACCGGCTGAGTGGAGAAACTGTCGGGGGAAGATGGGGGACTGGCTGCATGGAGAGGCTGTGCGCCGTCAGCGGCGGAGGTGTGCGGGGCTGCAGCCGGCGTGGCCGCTGCCGGCTCTCAGCCTCTGCCCGGCCGGCTGCGCAGCTTCCAGGAGTCGCACAGGACAGGAGGCCGCAGAGCCACCGAGTTTACGTCACGTGACCGTGTGGAGCAGCTGCCGGTGGCGGGCAGTGCTGCACGGGAATTCGCGGCTGACTCGGAGGCGAAACCTGCCGCCGTCGCCGCAACTGGCGTTTACAGCGCCGATCAGTCGGGTCTGGTGAGAGAACTGCGTGCGGCCCGCTCTCTATCGTGTCGGGGTGGAAAAGAGGCGGAGTCGGCTGCCCACTCAGTGAGTGCAATGACACATTCTTGTACGGTAATGCCGGTGGTAAGTGCGGGCGGTTTACTGTTTCTGCAGATGTACATCTGTCTGCGAGAACCGCAACACAAAGTAGGGACCAAAAATTGAAAATGGACTGTGTAGTGCCAAAGAACTTGTGATCAACGTACAAAAACGTGGAGAAATGGGAAAGAATAATTTTCAACATTTCCATCGAGACGTATTCCTATCAGCTGCAGAAACCAATTCATTGCCTCTGTTGGACTCATGTTCTGGACATAACGACGCCTCTGTTTTTGTGCAGGGCGACGAAAAATCTGTGCATGTAATGTGGATTCCGCCTGGAATCACTAGTGCGATTCGACCTGTCGATAAAGGATGTTTTCGACAGTGGAAAGCATTTTAACAGGAAATTAGCAGACAACATCATTTCCGATACCTCTCTCTCGTTTCAGGTTTATCAGCGGAAGAGTATTCTTAAGCTACCGCCATTTGTCCATCGCCAGTTGTCTTGGCCACACTTTACGAATTACGTCAGTCACGCCTGGAATGAAGCGCAATATGCAGAACAATGGCCGGGACCACTTCTGACTCCATCCCAGCTCTGTCTACATAAAACTAGTGGTCGCTGCATCAATGTTTCCTTTGTCCGGTTTCTTTTTCTCATTCAACAAACACTTTACGTTTTTCTGACGACTACAGAGAATAAACAAACAACTGTTGCGCTGATAGTCAAATGTACAACATTGGATCATCATTGGAAGGAATGGCCTACAGGAAATATTATAAAATGTGGTACTGCAAGACACATTTCAGTTCAACAAGTTACAAGTCCTCACTGATGGAAGTTGTCTGCCACATCAGACACTGCCATTATTTTACTGTCTCTGCTAGCCACTGATACACGTGCAAGAGTGGAACAGCCGGTATGAAGTTATTCAGACAGTTGTCTGCACAGTTCAAGGCAGGTTTCCACAGCAGCAGACGGGCTGACGAGCACGACCGGAAGAGAACCCGCCCGGTAGGCCTGTTGCAGGATTGATCTTTTAGAGAAAAAGAAGAAACAAAAAGGAATATGACCATTAGACGTTACAAACCTAGTGGAAACGCTAGCTGTGTCGCCTGCTCTTCAGATGATGCTCGATGTCGGTAATTGGCGTCCTGTTTATAAATTTCCCCTCAGTGGTAGTGAGAAGCCAGGGAAAGGCGGCAGCCGACATACGAGGAAAATTTTGGACCAGTGCTAACGAGAGATGGAGATGCAACTCCGCTGCAAAGTGCACGATCTCCGCTCATGTCACGATTCCGTACAAATTGAGACACTTAAATTCTCGCTTCCCTGCGCCATTTTGGATGCTCCGTCAAGAACATTGCGCTTGACACGCAAAATAATCCTCACTGAATAGCAAAGTTTCGCGTTGTGGCTGTAGCAGGACGGAGCTGTATCCTGTGTGCCGAGTATTAGCTCCAGAGAGTAGAAACCAGTAAGACAGCGTTCACAGGCAGTTCTCCTCTGTACAGACGGTTCCAGCCGCGCACCAGAGAACGGTCTCCCTCCAGGACGACAACGCGCCACCAGCGGCCCCCGCGTGGAGGCGGACTGCAGCTTCGTGCGTAGCACAGACTTACACACTTGTTTGTCTCTTATCAAGGAGACTGATTATTCTGAATGCTGCCCGTTGCCTGCGACACGTATCACAGTTGAGTAATTGTAATTGTGAAACATCCTGGCAGATTAAAACTGTGTGCCCGACCGAGACTCGAACTCGGGACCTTTGCCTTTCGCGGGCAAGCGCTCTACCATCTGAGCTACCGAAGCACGACTCACGCCCGGTCTCACAGCTTTACTTCTGCCAGTATCTCCTCTCCTACCTTCCAAACTTTACAGAAGCTCTCCTGCGAACCTTGCAGGACTAGCACTCCTGAAAGAAAGGATATTGCGGAGACATGGCTTAGCCACAGCCTGGGGGATGTTTCCAGAATGAATTTTCACTCTGCAGCGGAGTGTGCGCTGATATGAAACTTCCTGGCAGACACAGTTTTAATCTGCCAGGAAGTTTCATATCAGCGCACACTCCGCTGCAGAGAGAAAATCTCATTCTGGAATTGTAATTGTGTTTTGCAATGAAACTCACTCGTACGAGTTGCTTGACTGTTTTGTCTAGCGAACCGAGTCTGTAGGATTCCTAGACACAACGTAAGCCAGGCTTCAGTTGCTCAGAATTGGTGTCTGTTAACTCCGGACAATCCCGCTGCGCGGCGCTGCCTGTCTGATTCTGCGAGTCGCGCGCTAGGCGGGCAGGGCTGTACAAACCCGATGTCGTAAGCCGCTCTCGGCGGGCAAAAATGTGTGCACCGTTACTTCAACATTTTTTTACAAAATACTTGCACTGTTCCTTAGCAGCTTAAAGTTTGGCAATCCATTTCTTTCGTTGTTTTCTTCCTCTGTAAAAACTTTCACAGTAGATTTCGACATGTCTTACTGGACTGTTCCATTGTAAGTCATAGTTTGTATATACGCCCTGAACACGGAGCAGACTGCAGCAGAATTTCGAGACGGAAGACGTTACAGCAGTGGTGACCTGCAGCCAGCACAGGTCACGTGACCGGCTTGTCGAGGCAGGAACAGAGCGGGAAAAAAAGTACACGTTTGGCGCTTCTAACCCGGGGCGTAAGAAACGGTCTGACAGATGTCCGTCAATTGTGTGTCTTCAAGGTGTTGTTGTTGTTGTGGTCTTCAGTCCTGAGACTGGTTTGATGCAGCTCTCCATGCTACTCTATCCTGTGCAAGCTTCTTCATCTCCCAGTACCTACTGCAACCTACATCCTTCTGAATCTGCTTAGCGTATTGATCTCTTGGTCTCCCTCTACGATTTTTACCCTCCACGCTGCCCTCCAATGCTAAATTTGTGATCCCTTGATGCCTCAAAACATGTCCTACCAACCGATCCCTTCTTCTAGTCAAGTTGTGCCACAAACTCCTCTTCTCCCCAACCCTATTCAATACCTCCTCATTAGTTACGTGATCTACCCACCTTATCTTCAGCATTCTTCTGTAGCACCACATTTCGAAAGCTTCTATTCTCTTCTTGTCCAAACTAGTTATCGTCCATGTTTCACTTCCATACATGGCTACACTCCATACAAATACTTTCAGAAACGACTTCCTGACACTTAAATCTATACTCGATGTTAACAAAGTTCTCTTCTTCAGAAACGATTTCCTTTCCATTGCCAGTCTACATTTTATATCCTCTCTACTTCGACCATCATCAGTTATTTTACTCCCTAAATAGCAAAACTCCTTTACTACTTTAAGTGTCTCATTTCCTAATCTAATTCCCTCAGCATCACCCGATTTAATTTAACTACATTCCATTATCCTCGTTTTGCTTTTGTTGATGTTCATCTGACATCCTCCTTTCAAGACACTGTCCATTCCGTTCAACTGCTCTTCCAAGTCCTTTGCTGTCTCTGACAGAATTACAATGTCATCGGCGAACCTCAAAGTTTTTACTTCTTCTCCATGAATTCTAATACCTACTCCAAATTTTTCTCTTGTTTCCTTTACTGCTTGCTCAATACACAGATTGAATAACATCGGGGAGAGGCTACAAGCCTGTCTCACTCCTTTCCCAACCACAGCTCGCTGGCAGAAAGCTCTTCGTACCCAGAGAAGTTGCGCAAGTCACACCAATAGCCAAGGAGCGGGATAAGAGTAATTCACTGAATAACAGACCCACATCACTAACCTCGGTTTGCAGTACTATTTTGGAACATATACCGCGCTCGAACACTATGAACCACCTCGAAGAATATGATTTATTTAGAAACAGCCAGCAGGCATTTAGAAATTAAAGCTCTTGTGAAAGAAAACCAGCTCTTTATTAACACGAACTAATGAGTGCTATTCACAGAGGACGTCAATTTGATTACGTAGTTGTTAGGTTTCCATATCGCTTCTGACACCGTCCCTTCTAGTTAAATTGCACACCTGTGGAGTTGTGTGACTGGATTCGGGATTTCTCATTAGAAAAGTCACAGTTGGTACTAACCGACGGAAGGTCGAGTAAAACAGAATTAACGCCTGGTGTTGCCCAAAGTAAGTGTTAAGAGGCCCTCTGCTGTTGCTGATCTCTGTACACCACTTACGAGACAATCTGAGCAGTGCTCTTAGATAGTGTCTAGCTGGTGCTGCCACTTACCGTTATGCAATGTCATCAGATGACCAAAACGAATTGCAAAATGATTTAGACAAGATATCCGAATGGTGCAAGAAGTGGCAGTTGACTATAAATCATGGAAAGTGTGAAGTCGTCCACATGAGCACGACAAAGAAAGCAGTAAGACGATAAATCACAAAAATCTGAGGGATATAAATTCAGCTGAATACTTAGGAATTAAAGTTGTAAATACCTTAAATTGCAACGATGACATGGATAAAGTTGTGCAGAAGGCAAGCTAGAGACTACGATTTACTGACAGAAGAAGTAGAAAACGTGACAGGTATACTAAAGAGACCGCCTACACTACACTTGTACGCCCTCTTCTCGAGTACTGCTGTGCAGTGTGGGACCCGCCTCAGACAGGATTCACGGAAGCGATCGAAAAAGTTCAAAGAAGGGCAGGTCGTCTCGTATTACCGCGAAATGGGTGAGACAGCGCTACGGATATGATACAGCAATTAACATGACAGTCGTCAAAACGAAGCCGTTTCTTGCTACGGCAGGACCTTCCCATGCAATTTCAATCGCCAAGTTTCTCCTCAGAGTACGATAATATTTTTTTGACGCCCACCTACACAGGTATAAATGATCTTCATAATGAAACAAGACAAGTCAGAGCTCGCACGGGGAGATGTAAGTGTTTGTTTCTCCCGCGACTGTTCGAGAGTGGAATGGTAGGGCAGTAGCTTAAAGGTGGTTGGACCAACCCTCCGCCAGGCACCTAAGTGTGAATTGCAGAGTAATCATGTAGATGTAGATTTCGAATGAGCGGATCAGGATCTGCACGGCCCCTCTTACACTGGAAATGAGCCACACTCTCAGAAAGAATGTTACCACGCGCCTGCTGCTACACCCGTGGCATCGTGCAACACGCCCTTCAGCTGCCACCTTTCTGTTTAGGAGCGCGCAGTCTGTTTTGCGACTAATCGTCCAGTCACCTATGTTTACTTTTTACGTTATTCGCAGTCTGCTCCGAAGTACTTAACGGGTTCGTCTGCATGCATCTGAGCAGAGTTATCGAAATGAAAGACGTCGCATCCTCCAGCCACGCCACAGCAGCCTCTAATGTAACAAATACGAGTCACAGACCGGGGACATCGAGTACATAAATTACCACGTTACGTGTTTTACGGCGAAGCCTTCCAACCTTTGGAGTCTTCTGCAAGTAGCGGAAACCGGTAAATACACCTGTTGGACATGAATAATAGTGGTAAACGAAATGAATGGTACTTATTCTCGGTAATTCCTGTCGTTCCCATCGCTAGTGGAACCAACACGACAATATCAGTCAGCTTTTAGAGTAATTTACCGGAGATTTTAGGGGCAGAACGTGCCGAAGTCAGGTTCCTGATACAGAGAATAATTTGAACCAGATGTCTTACTTACGATGTGGGAAAGTGTATTTGCTGCTTCTTAACGGTCACGCATTTTCTTTGGCCTCCAGGATTCTCACCTGTTTTTTTGTTTTGTTTTTTTACTCCTAATGCAGGGTCTATAAACGCACAATGAAAAAAATTCCCGGATATTTTTCAGATATTCTCACCTGTTTTTTGGTTGATTCTTTTACTGGTAATTCAGGGTGTAAAAATATACTTCTTCCAGAGGGAAAATACGCTTTTTCCGTACTAAGTGACGGTAGGTTTCCAGTAAATTTTCCCTCGGAACTGTAAAACTCATCAATCCTTTGAATGGTTTACGATTTATACACTGGCGTGGAACTTCCAAAAAAAAATGGAACGGGGAGAGAAGTTTTTGAACGGCCTTTCATTTGCAGCAACATATAGGCCTACGCTGCATATTTTCGTATTACGAAACTATAAATTCGAATTGCACCAAACACGGCACCCTAGTTTCCGGAGCTTTGAAATCGAGATTGTGACGTCATGACACGTGACTTGGGCAGCCAATGACAGCAGACATTCAGAGCATAGGACACGTTATGTGGTAAGCCAATAGCAATCACCTACGTAGCGCGAACACACAAATACGAAAAGTTAGGGGTTTACATTAAAATATGCAGTGTAGCAACAAGAAAAGCCAAGCTTTCACATACAATATTGGTCTCTAACATTAATAAGCTACAAGGGAAGTTAAGCTTTCACATCTAATATTGAACTTTATTGCGTGTGTTATAATGACGTAAATGTCTGGTCTTCAGGGCTCGAAATTCTTCTACGTGGTTGGTCCTGAAAGTGTTTCGTTTTAAACGAGAGTCAGACGCTCTGTGATTTAAGAAATTCATCCCACTTCCTCACACGTAACTTAATTCATCTTGCATAGAAGCATATTTACTTTGAAATTAACACTTTTCAAACCACCATTCGCAATACTATCCCGACACTGTCACAAATATCTTCGGCTTAGCAGCCGCCAGAGAGCGCCAGAAAACAGGCATTACTGCGCGTGCGCAGCTGCAGTGACGTAGGAAGGCCGCATGTTTGTGTGTATAAAGCACAAAGAGGTGTTACATTACGCCATAAAATAAACAGGACGTCAGAGGATACTCCGAGTGCATCGGAATTTCGTAAACTATACTAACGTGAATACTTCGGTCTGAAGTGCACATTGTCCAGATTCACAATTAAGTAGGTCCCACCTGACATTAAGCTTTTCGGTGTGGTTTTTACGACGTAAGTTTTCTTTGAGTAGCAGTACTGTAGCATTTCATGTTTTTTTTCTCTTCATTATGACATAATGCCGTACATGGTAGAACATGAAATCGTGCACTTTACTTTCAACGAACAGCTGTGGAATGAAACACTTCGTTTCAAATAAATGGACCACCTCAGCGAGAATGGTAACGCCAGATTTATTTAGCAAACTGACAACAATAACTTCATAGTTCTGCAAAGCAATTAATGCTTGACTGCCAAAAACATTGAAATAAAATCCACAAAACAAATTAATAATATATTTTTGCCTTCAATAAATATGTGAATGTATGCTTGATAGCTCCTGGCCACAGAAATACGTATTGCGTACATTTGACGTGGGAGCTGTATATGAAGAGGAAGCAGCCAAATCACTGAACGCAAACACGGGTCACGTGGACAGAATCCCCCCCCCCCTTCTCAACAACTCAGATAACTCTGCGCATGCGCGAATGCGGCAGCCAGGGCGCGCGATACAGCTAACGGCCGGAGCAGTCCGAGCAGCGGGGGGCGGGGGGAGGTACTGCTCGCAGTCGAGTCAACTGCGCATGCGCATCAGCCCGCTGGCGACTGTTCAGATGAACCTGACGTAAGCAGCTGTGGCGTCACGACCACAGAAAGGAGTTTACTATTACGAAGTATCACGTCGTCTTCGCCCTAAGGCCTTTGACATTTTTAGCTGTATTTTCTTGTTGTAAATGGCGCACTTCCTTTGCAACTAAAGGTTTATGTTTTTCCCTCCCGTTCATGTTTCATTGCTGCAGTGTTACTCTCCAGTAGCGGGATACAGTAGCATTCTTTGCCACAGAATCAGTTCCTACCAGCCAAAATTACAAAAATTTATGTGAAAACTAAAACGATGAATAAATTCCCGGGTTTTTCCCAGATTTCCGGTTGTCCGGGGTCGTATACACACAAATTTTTTAACAACCGATCTTTGTACAAATACTTACTCCTTACTTTTTTTCCGAACGCTTTTTTACGCGCAAGACCCCCACTTGGTACCAAATCTCCGTACATGTTTCTGAATGTGGCCACGACTCCGAAGGAAGCAATAAACACACCGTAACTTCCCACCCGAGACTGCTACACTTAACTATTTCCTGTACGATGTTAATGAGCCGACGCACCGCGATCCCTCCTGATTGTCCTTCGTACGTCTCTCGCTGATATGGCCACTTAGGCACTTCTTGCAGCAGAACAGATAGCTATTTATATGCAAGCAGGCGATCTGTGTGTGTAATTTGGTGGTGAGAGTAGTTAATCCATTTGAAATAAATTCCAAGACGCCATCACAGTACATTTATTAAAAAATGCAGTAAAACAGTTTGCATTTAAATAGGTGAACCGGTTCACCACATGAAGTTACAAAAATCGGGACGTGTGTGTGTGTGTGTCGGAGGAGTTTAAAGTCTGACAGTGTTATTGCTCAAGTTTGTGTGCATGTGTTCCTTTCATCTCTACTAATTTGTTTGTTTAATTTCTCGACCATGTGGGACTTGCCATTATTTTCCTCTGGTATGTTTTATTGTGTGTAGCTGCTTTGTGTGACGGTGTTTGCTTAGGGATGATCTGTTCGGTCTGTTGAGTCCGAATCTGAAGCTCGTGCGCCACCGGGTGATTCGGCAGTTTGTGAACGGCGATGCTTCGTGGCTGTCGGTTTCCCGAATAATTTGAAGCCATGTGTGGTGTTTCTCTTTCGAACGGCGATATTCAGAAAATTTAGTGTGTTTCCTGTTTCCGATCATAACCTGGTGTGGGTGTAAGTTGTTTGTTTCGCCGTGTAGCAGTTACACACGTGACCGCCTGCTTCGCCACAGGTGGGCTGGCGGCGATGCTGACTGAGGGGAAGTTGCAGGTCCGTCTCGCAGCCGAGTACTGCAGGCTGGCGGGCGCGAGTCTCTCTCGCGGCCCCACGGCTGGCTCGCGAGCCCTCACCCCAGCCACTCACCGTCACGTCGCGTGGCGAATCCGCTGCCGGCGCATGCGCGGGGAACGCCTTCTCGCTCGCCGCCGCTGCTGCTGCTGTATTCTGCACTGTTCCCTTAGCTGCAGCGTCACATTGAAACGTAAAACCTGGAAAAATAAGTTTCTGTCGACAGGGAAAGGAACCTCACACGCTCAATCCGGCCAGTTCACTTTCGACATCAACATTTTATGAGTGTTTCACATCGGTTGACACTTTATCAGAACCTCTTCTGTGCACACTGGACATGTATCTCTTCCCTCTCTGTAACCACCAGGTATTCCCTTCAGTCTAGCACAGTTGAGAGAGGAACCGTCTTTTGAAACTTAGTTGTTGTAGTGCGTTTTTTTTTTACATCCCTGCTGCTCGTTCCGTCATTTTTATTAAACGTCGTAGAGTCACGTGACGAAAGTTAGGAAATGACACGCTCATATACAGATGGCGACAGTACGGGAAAGTGTGTAATTTACATCGGCAGTCACATCTACATTTGAATTAACGTAACAGCAGGTCGCTCATTAGAATCTCACCAACAGTTGGAAGCAGTTACTCGATTTGTGGGCCAAAGTAGAGAATTTTATTTATTTTACTTTTCGTGATAGCGTGACCTCTACGAATCTGCCTGATGTGTGACTCGTTCCATGTGCAGTGTTGCCTGGTATGTTGTGTAACTCTTGCTACTAATGTGAGGCTGCAATTAAAGCCGGCAAGTATTTGCGTACTGCAGATACATAAGAGTACTCGGCGTGAGATCGCAACTGAAGACACATTCTGACTGAACGACTTGTGTGCCACTAATTTATGAGTATGGTGCAGTATATGCTGGTGTAACATAGCGCCACACATGCTAGCAGCATATAGTTTCCGGTAATGGGGTAATGTAGTGGACTGGTTCGAACAACGAACGTTAATGCAGCTGCATGATGTGGTAGACAACCAACAATATTGCGCCATTCGTGGCTTCAAAGAGATTGACTGCTGACGTTTTCAAATGCAGGCGGTCGTGCTAGATGTCGGCTGTGTTCTTTTAAGTTGCTTGCATATGTTGTACACCATGAGGAAGACAATCTTGGAGGAGACAAGTGGTGCTTAGTAATAGTGGAGTGTTTTTCAGTTGTTACTCACCTTTTGGAAAAACTGATCGTTAAGTATTTTACAGACTGAAGGGCTCCTCACGTTAGTTTACAGGTATCTCTCGTCGTTGTCGCGGTGTTACCGGATTTGTCATACACAGCACAAAATGGTATGTACAAATAAATGAACAAAGGATTGATATTTTGTATTCTTTATTTGAAAGACCAACGCATATGGTGTAACTGATTGTGCTTCCTGAATGCCGTATGTCAGCGTTGTGTCAGCATATCCACCAGCTGCTGCTCTTCGTACTCCCTGGCGAGGTCCAGGGGGGTGCTGCCATGCTCATCCCGGGCCCCCCTGTCCGCCCCCGCCAGGAGGAGCTCAGCCGCCGCCTCTGCGTGGCCCTCCTCTGCCGCCCTGTGCAGCGGCGTCTGCCCCTGCCCATCCCTGGCGTTGGGGTCAGCAGAGGCGCCGACCAGCAGCCGCACCACACCAGCGTGGCCGTTATCTGCAGCCCAGTGCAGGGGCGTGCTCTGCTCCCTGCTGCTTCTGGAGTCGACCTCCGCGCCGGCGCCGACGAGGCAGCTGGCCGCCGCCACGTGACCCCCGGCTGCTGCCCAGTGCAGGGCGGTCCGGCCGTCCCCCCACCCCTCCTCCCTCGCCCCCACATCCGCCCCCGCCGCCAGTAACTCGCGCAGCTGCTCCGCCGCGCCCTGCCTGGCCGCCTCTATCAGCCTCCTCCCTCTCTCCTGTTGAGAGAGGCTCCTGCACAAAACATCGACACTCTCACTCTACTACACACACACGCACACACACACACACACACACACACACACACACACACACACACACACACACACCGAATGAAAGAAACAGTCACAGACGCCAAACTCCGAGCAGTCCTGAATACACTTCTGCCCAGCCACGAGTTACAAATCTAGAAATCTTCCCTCTACGATACAGATCAACCTGCGTATCACAGACAGATACCAGTATCCCACTATCGAAATCTGCATCCACTTCCCATTAAAAATTGGTGCACTGCATCTCATTACCAGCTGTTTTAACTTTTTCTCCTAATTCACTCCGAGGAGTCACCTCCTGTGACCTCAGCATCCTGTTGGTAACAGATCTCTGAGCTTCAGAGAAACACACCTCCAATGCTAGTTTCCCTTTACAGCAATCCCTTCCGACACTTGGGAAGGAAACACAGGCAACTAATGACATCTCTAAGTACAGAAATACAACTTCCTCGTCTGTTAACAAAATGTAGGTCGCCACACGGACAATATTATTGAAAGAGAGAGCCGTGATTATTTGATCCACTACTGCGTTTATGTATTACTCTACATAAATGTTGTCTTCATCAAAACATTCTTTATTACATGTGAATAGAATTCTTCCAGTGTTTGTTCCGCTTCCTCATACAATTCTGGAAGTTTTGCTGTGATACCCTGTAGTTCTCTCAGCGATGCATTTCAAATCTCATCTGTCTATGAAAACGACGGCCCTTTACGGTTCGTCGTAATTTTTAGGAATAAAATTTCACATCGGGTGATCGTGCGGCCAAGGGCGTCACCACAGTATGGTTTGTAGCCAACAATCACGAAGACGCAACGAATTCTAAGCAGATGCGTTATCGCAGTGCAGAAATCATGAACTGTTCCGCCACAAATCTAGAGGTTTTTTTTGGACTGCGTCATGCCGCTGTCGTTGAGTTTGTAGGTTTTACTGCTTGCTGACCGTTTCACCTTGTGACAGAAATTTGTGCTGCACCAAACTGTTGACTTGGGAAGAAACATTTACACCAGTCGTAAACACTTCCCGTACTGATAGTAGATTCGACAAAAGCAAAATCTAATGTCTCTGAAAGGTTGATGAATTTGACTCCGTTCGCATAGCCAAATGTAATACAAACGCGATAAACCACTTTTACATTAAACAAATAATCGCCGATTCTACTAACACACCAATAACCTTTCCAAGATGTGACAACAGACTAAATATCCCATTTTCCTGGTGTACAGAAACTTTTCAGACATGTTTACCTACACAACGACAAAAAAGTCTTGCGAATCTCAGTTATAAAAAACGCAAAATGGCGAGTTCGCTGTTACTTCTGAGCACTACTCGTGTAGCAAGAATTGTCGCGTTTAAGCGGACCGCATCAAAGGAAAGGCTTAAATTCTCCAGTACAGCTGCACTATGTGTTGTTTAAAAACTGTATCGGACGGAATGTATCCGCCAAGTCTGGATGAAGTTGTAGACGAACACGCATTCACACGATCAGGCACCCGCTTTTATATTTCTAACAGATACCGGAACGCTGACCTTAGATTCCTGTTCCCGTGTTGGTGCAATTTACTCCGTAATGTCGTGTTTTTCTGGACAGGGCAGTCGCTGAGGTGGGAGTGGGCGCCGCCAGGCTGTGTGGCCAGACTGGGTCGCCGGGACAGCACTGTGGAGCGGAGAGGGCGCACGACTTGACGGACACACTGTACCGGGTCCAGGGCAGAGGGCGGCCAGGGCAGGCTGCGCCGTCTGCAGGCGACCCTCACAAGCGACGCCCCCTACCGCCTGTCGGCGACTGTCGAACACATTTCACTGTGCTCAAAGTGTTTAAATAAAGTGTATTCCGTCTACGTACAATTGCGAGTAGTTTCTAATTTCGACCTGAGACCAGGTGTTTCACCGTCAGGAAGCAACCGCGTGCCTTCAGGCAGAGACCAGGTCGAATGTTAGACTGAGCCGACAGCCGTGTCTGCAGACGCAGGCGGCTGCGGCGTGGCGCACGCGAGCTGCAGGAAGGGCCGAGCGTCGGCCGGGCTGCCCCCTCTACTCGGCTGACTCGCCTGCAAGGGCTGCCGCCGTCTTCTCTGATGGCCGCACCGCCGCAATTGACAGACTTCGGCTGCGGAACGGCAGTCGGCCCTACACCAGGATTGTCGATATTTTTAAAAATATGGAGTGTCCAATACATCGATATTTATTAAACTGTCGATATCGACTCTCGATTTCTTGAAAAAAGTGTGTGTCGGCGGACAAAATATCGGGACACTCCTGCGTATAAAAGTATCAGTTGTACATTATAAATATAGTGCTGGTTTTGAACCTGTACAAGTATCGATATATTACTACATGTTCTGTACATCAACAAGCTAACAGCGTGTATACGTTGACAAGGAAAAAAATTCCCGGATTTTTCTCCCGGTTAAAAATATACTTTCTCCCGCATCGAAATACACTTTTTCCGTGTTAAGTGACACTATAATCTTCCTTGCCGCTGTAGAACTCATCACTTCTTTGATTGTTATACCGACGTAGAATTCCCCGGCACTTTAGAAAACGAAATTCAACGGAGAAAAAAAACTTATGAAAGACCTTTGATGTCGTGCATATGTTCCTATTATGGAGGTATAAATTCGGATTCCACCAAACACCGCACGTCACTTTCCGATGCATTGAAGTCGAGATTGCGGTGAGCTTTTGTAAGCCAGCCACAGCTCAAGTCAGGTGATATCGCCAGCTGATGACAGCACACGACACGCGATGTAGTCAGCCAACAGCAACATCACTCTTAAGTAAAGCCAACACACAAATAAGAAAAGTTGATGGTTTAAATCAATATACACAGCATTCACATACAATATTGGTCTCAAAGATTAATAAGCTGCAAGAGAAGCTAAGGCTGCACATACAGTATTGATGATCTGTGCGCGTGTTACACTTTGAGACACATCACGCTAAAGTGATTGTAAAACTTTTAATAACGACCCAAATGTCTCATCTTCTGGACTCTAAATTCCCCTAAATGGCTCGTCACCAAGGAGTTGATTTTTAAATGAGAGTCAAACGCTCTGTGATTTAATAAATTCATCGTACATTCTCGCACAGAGTTCATCTTGCGTAAAAGGAACTTTACGCTGTACGTTTTTGAAACCACCATTCTCAGTATTTTCCCGCGACCTGTTAGAAATATGAGGTTCGTTTGAGCAGCTGACAGAGAGCGCCAGGTGGAAGGAGTGACCGCGCTTGCGCAGCTACAATGACGCAGGAAGCCCTCATGTTCGTACGTGTGAAGCTCTGAAAGATCTTACATTATGCCATAAAAGAAACAAGACAGCAGAGAATTACTTCAAGAGCATCCGTATTTCGTGCACCACACTAAAATGCACAATTCGCCTTAAAGTGCACATTCCTAAGTCGAGATTCCGATGTAAATTTTCTTGCAGCACCAGTACTGCATTACATCATGTTTGGTTCTTTATTACGGTATAATACCATAAGTGCACTCGATGCGCAGCAAACAGTTGAAACTAGCCAATAGTGTGAAATTAAACACTGTTTCAAATAAACTGACTGCCTCAGGGGAAAAGATTAATAAAAGCCAAATCTCTTTAGCGAACCTTGAAAAATAACTTTATTCTTCTGCAAGGCGATTAATGCTTGACTGTCGAACGCGGAAATAAAATCTGAAACTAGTAACATACTTTAGCCTTCCTTGATTATGCGAACTTATTGTAACTCAGTTGATAGCTCCCGGTGACAAAAATCCGTTTTGTTTTAATGTAACCCGAGAGCAATAAACGAAGAGGAAACGGTAAAACCGCTGAACGTATACACAGGCCACGTGGAGGCGACCCACCCGCCCACCACAGCTGGGGCTGCTCTCTGCACCAGCCCCGGGTCCACCGCATTTGCCAAGGGCGGCGGCGTCAGATGGCGGCTCCCAGCCACACTTCTGTAACCACAACAGGGAGCACGGACTGACTGCTCACACGCCACTCAACTGCGCATGCGCGAGAGGCGGCCCGCACCTGTTCAGACGAATCCAATTCAAACAGTCGTCACGTCACGCTCATTGGAGGCAATTTGTTGTAATCCAGCTCTCCATAGTCTTCCTAAAGACTTCGACATGCTTTGCTGTTGGCAGACGCTTGTATGAGCACTGTGTTTTGTTGTTGCATGTGGCGCATTTCCTTCGAAATTTAAGTTTTATTTTCGTTTCTTTTCTGTCGTTCATGTTTTGTCGCTGCAGTATTATTCTGCAGTGGCAGGGTACTGTAATATCCTTTCTTAGAATATTTGTTCTTACCAATCAAAATCACAAAAATTTAACTGAAAACTGAAACAGAAAAAGGCGCCTGATGGGTCCATCGTGGTGTTTCGTCACACAGCGGGTTTGTCCGGAACACTTCATGCCGGCTTCCCTGCTTTTCCATTTCTGCAAAGGCCAGCGACCGACCAGCTGCAGCGTCGAAATTCTGCAGCCACGTTAAATCCTGCTTTTTCCGTTGGCAGCGCTGCCCGCCAATTACGTCAGCATTTCCCCTCACACGTCTGCGCCCACGGCTTGTCATTTAGATTTTTGTTCTTCATTTTCAGCAACTGTTTTTCAAGAATTTCGATGTGCAAAAATAGCACACTAGTTGCGTTGAAAATTATTTTATAAGGAAATTGGTGTTTTGTTTGTTCACATCGTAAATCTTGTCATTCCATTCAACCCCCCCCCCCCCAGCCGCGGTGCAATCGGTATTTTTGTTCTCTTCCACAAATACTTGATTCAACCACTCAAAGGGCAAGATTGGACGTGATTAAAGCTCAGAAAGTAGTAAGATTATTACACACTTGAAGGTAAGAATCATGTCACACTACAATTTGAAAAAAAAGGCAGCTTCAAATGTTCATCGAAAATTGTGAAGAAATATAATAAAAATAAAAGTATCACAGTCGATATTGCCGTTTTGATATCGACGTATTGATATATCGACAGAAAATGATGGCTGATATACATCAATATTTTTTGGAGAAGATATTGATGTATCTACATTTCATCAACATCCTTAAGCTGAAGGCATGCAACATTCCATTTTGGAAATCGTTACGGATTCCAATATTACGACATCCACAGTGATGTGAGTACGACAAAAATACCAGATTTCAGGTATTGTCTGTCAGCACAGAGAACGCAGTGGTCGACTGCCTTCACTTTACGACCGAGTGCAGCGGCGTTTGCAAAGAGTCGTCAGTGCTAACAGACAAGCAGCACTGTGTGAAATAACCGCAGAAATCTACGTGGAACATTACGGCGAACGTATGCGTTGGGGCTGTGCTGAGAAATTTGGCGCTAATGCGTTACGGCAGCAGATTTCTGACGCGAGTTCCTTTACGAACAGTGGGGCATCGCCTGCATCGCCTCTGTGCGGTCCGTGGCTGGAGACAAGGCGCCTGGAGAACTGTGGCCCGGTCAGGTGGGTCCAGAGTTCAGGTGGTGAGGGCTGGCGGTGGGGTTGGGCTGCGAGGCGGACCCCGCGAAGCCCCGGAGGCGAGATGTCGACGAGGCAGTGTGCAGGCCCGTGGTGGCCCGGCAGTGGCGAGGGCTGCGTCTGTACGGAATGGACTGGCTCCTCTGGTCGAGCTGAACCCAACACTGGCTGGGAATCAGTTGAGGTCGGCCACTCTGGGGGCACCTGGAGCGACTGAAGGACCTCGAGTTCCCGAACGACGACGCAATGTTTGTGGACGGCAGTGCGCCCTGTCACCGGGCGACAAGTACTTGCGACTGGTTTGAGTAGCGATCTGGACAACTCGAGCGAATGATTTAGCCACCCAACTCGCCCGATATGAACCTCACCGACTATTTATGGACATAATTGAGACATCTGTTAGTGCACAAAGTCCGGCACCGGCTGCACTTTCGCTGCAGGGGCAGCACGTCTCAGTACCTGTGCAGGCGACCTATGATGACTTGCTGCGCCCGCGCCACGTCCAGCTGCTACACTACGTCGAGCAAAGCGATGCCCGCCACGTTACCAGGAGGCATCCCACGACGTTTGTCACGCCAGTGTGTTGTCACTCACGATATTGCCGCGCCTGTGCTTTTAAGACGAACGACGCAACGTTCCTTCTGACACGCATGTCCGAGGAAGAATTGCACAAGATGGCGTCGAGTATGCAAGCAGTAGTAAATCGCGCCGTAGAAAATCGTATTACATTTAGTTTAAAGTGCATACTCTGCCAAAACAGTGTTCATAGCGGTATCCGATTGTGCTCTTTCTCACATATATGGATCCATCTATCGTGTATGAAGAAGAGAAAAGTCAAATCCGAATTGTGTATGTGGCTTTGTTCAGTGCAGTGGTCGAAAAAGTGCAGTCAAGATGTATAATGCTGGTACTGAAGAACTCATCTCTGATGTGCTGAAAGAACAACTCGCAATAGCTAAAAAATATATGAATGACATCAAATCGTTAATTAATTCATTGAATGTTGATTTTAATCCTTGTGTGAAAAATGTACAAAGTGAAAACTACAACACTCTCAAAGAAACCGTTATTGAAATTCAAAGTGCTCCAATATCTGCTACAGTTATGAAAAACTCGTTTGTGCCCATTGCACAAGAGAAACACCGACAAATGAAATTGAGAGAAGACGAGACAAAACCAAAAATTTGTATCTTTGCAGACAGCCATGGACGAGATATAGCCACTATTCCTCCGAATATGCAATCTAAATTTTCCGTTACTGCCACAGTAAAACCCGGGGCTCCTTTCCAGCAAATAATTAAAGATTTAAGCCCTCAACCAAACGACGTTTGTGTAATTATTGCTGGAGCTAATGATGTTTTTAAAAATGAGTCGAAAAATGCAATCACAGCATTGCGAAATGCACTGCAAAGAATCTCGCCAAGAAAAGCAATCGTCGTTGGCATCCCACATAGACATGACCTAATGAATAGTTCATGTGTAAATAATGAAATCAAATTCACAAACAGAATGCAAAGCATTCAAGGACGTCAAGTTTTTGGACAGTAATTCTGAAGACAGAAACCATTTTACTCGACATGGACTGCACAGGAACCGGCTAGGAAAACGTGTACTCGCTGAAGCACTATTAGCAGAAACATTCAAACTGTTTAGAAACACCACTCCTCCAACCATTCTAAAAGCACCTGTGCCCATTGAAACTGCACCATTGGAAGAAATACGGACAGTGTCGTCAAAATACCCCTTCAAACCTAATGGAACAGCTGAAGGGAAGACTTCATACGCAGCAGCACCTGTATGTGAATCAATACAAACATGTCTTTTATATAAAAGTGAGACAGCACCAGCAGTTACAACTCAAGTGGGAAACGTTAGTCCACTACCAACGTGTGAAGCAGCGGCATTTAAGGAGGAAGAACAGTCATCAACAGCAGAAACAGCAACACCAACCCCCACAGGATCAAGTGTACAAGCTGGCAGTGTAGAAACCGCACCAGCAGGAGATCCATGCTCTATGGCAGAAAGGAACACACTAGTGTCTGCAGCTGCTCCACATAGGATGTGCCTGAGATCAAGAAAGTCCTCAGCTGCAAATGGGGATTTTTTATGGTACTGGGGCAGGAGGGGGAAGGTTCCAATCAGAATGTAAGTAATGTAGTTAACAACAACAAATGTGGGTGTTACCAGCACAACAGCTCCCTCTTCCCTGCAGAAAACTGTTCCTGTAATACTGGTATGTCAAAAGAAATAAAACTCAGTCCCAACAGTGGCAGCACCACAACCAATCGTGTAATTATAAATAAGCTCAAAAGTTTTCCCCAAAATTTTCAAAGCCTGCTCTGTAAGTTAGACCAATTTATTGTAAATATTGATGAACCAACAGGCGCAAAATGTGCTCATATTCTCTGTCTGACAGAACGCCATGTCACTTTCAGCATCGAAATGCTCAATATACCAAACTATGTTTTAGCTACCTCATTTTGTGCAAAGGTGGGGCAGTTATTTATGTGAAAAACAGCCTGTCCTTTAATACAATAGATGTAGAGAAATATTGTGTAGAGAAAGACTTTGAGGCATGTGTCACAGAAATAGTAGAAGCTAACAAGAAACTGGTAATCGTAGGAGTATACAGGGCTCCATCTGGTAATTTTAAAGTATTCATGAAACAATTAGATTCTGTGCTATTGTATCTCATAAAAAAAAATTCCAGATATTATAGTGAATGGAGACTTTAAGATTTCCTAGAAAGCTCATCTTCTAAGACAGAGTTTGCAAATTTAATGCATACCTACAACCTTGTCTCCACTGTCAGTTTTCCCACAACAACTACTGCCACTTCCAGCACTCTAATAGACAATATCTTTGTAGATATGAGTAAAACTAATCACATCAAAGTTGAAAAAGTCATAAATGGTCTCTCTGATCATGATGGACAAATACTCACAATTGACAACTTTAATACAAATCAGAACAAAGCTAGTGCACAGTGGAAAACCATTAGAAACATGAATGAGGAAAACATCCAAAAATTCAAATTATGCATTTGGGAGACACTGGAGGTATGTTTATCTTGGAAGTGATGTTAATACAAAACATAATGATGAATTATCAGGTATATATGTCTTTCCAAAAAAGGTCTGTAGACTACAGAACAGGCAATCAAGCAAAAAACCATGGCTCACCAAGGGCATAAAAATATCATGACAGAGAAAAAGAGAACTGTATATAATATCCAGACAATCCAATAATCCCCTCCAGATGAAATATTATAGGACATACTGCAAAATCTTAACTAAAGTCATTAAAAAATCTAAACGTATGTGCGTACAATCTGAAATTAACTGTTCAAACAATAAAATTAGAACGATTTGGAATGTAATAAAGAGGGAAACAGGTAGTGCACCATCTGACAATGGAAAAACTGCCGTTCTAAAAATTAACGATTTGGAAATAACTGATATTAAACAGATAGCAGACACATTTAACAACCACTTTCTAAGTGTCACCTCTCAAATAGGTTGCAGTGGTGACCTAAGGGAAGCTGCAGATATTCTGAAACTTAACCTCCCACAATGTTTTAATGATATAAATGTAACACCCATAACTGTTAATGAAATAAAAAAAATAATTCACTCATTGAAAAGCAAATGATCTTCAGGTATACATTATACATAACATCTCCAGTAAACTGTTGAAAGCCTGCAGTAATGATGTAAGTCTAGTACTTGCTCACATTTGCAACACGTCTCTTTATGAGGGAGTTGTTCCACAGAGAATGAAATATGCCATCGTGAGACCTCTTTTCAAGTCTGGCGATGCTACAGATGTCAAAAATTATCGTCCTGTCTCTCTCTTAATAACATTTTCAGAGGTTCTTGAAAAGGCACTGTATAACAAGATTGTGGCACATCTTGATAAACTTAATATTATTAACCACAGACAGCTTGGTTTTCAAAAAGGGGTTTCCACAGAGCATGCCATATATTCACTCACAAATGATGTCTTGGAGTCTATTAATAGTAAGAAGTCACCAGTTGGTGTCTTCTGTGATATTTCCAAGGCCTTTGATTGCATAAACCACAAGATACTCTTGGAGAAGACCTATCATTACGGAATCAAAGGGCCTATAGGTAAATGGCTAAAATCAGATCTTGAAGACAGGAAACAGAAGGTGGTTCTAAATGGCTGCAACAAAGGATCTTCTAATCTAGTGGATTCTGAATGGGGCAAAATTCAGCATGGAGTTCCCCAGGGATCTGTCCTTGGACCCTTGCTGTTTTTAATATATGTTAATGATTTACCCCTGTCCATTAGTAAAAATTGTGAATTCACAATGTTTGCTGAAGATACAAGCATTGTCGTAGATGGTAAGTCTACTGCTGATCTGGAGACTGATGTTAATGATATACTCAGAGATGTGACAGCTTGGTTTTCAATTAATTCTCTTTCAGTTAATATTAAAAAAAAACTAAATTTATACAGTTCCACACAAAAAATAAAACTCTACAAAATATAGTAATTGCTCATGACAATCAGGAACTAGAACAGGTGCACTCCACTAAATTCCTGGGGGTTCACATTGACAGTAGGCTCAACTGGGAACAGCATGTGTCCCTTACTCCGGAAAGGTTTTCATCAGCAACTTTTGCTCTAAGAATCATTACTCATTTTGGGGACATGAATATTTTAAAATCAGCTTACTTTGGGTACTTTCACTCATTAATGAGTTACAGCATAATATTCTGGAGTAATTCACCAGCCTCAAAAAAAAAATCTTAACTGCTCAGAAGAGAGCTGTCAGAATCATGTGTGGGGTTCCTCCACAAACCTATTGTAGAAAACTTTTTACACAGTTAGGTATTCTGACCACAACATGTCAGTACATATACTCTGTGATGAATGTAGTTAATAAAGACTATGCTCAGTATGAAACAATTTGTTCATACCATAACTACAATACTAGAGGTAAAGGTGATCTACATGTTGAACTAAAAAATTTAACACTTGTACAGAAGGGAGTAAAGTATGCTGCTATAAAGACTTAACGCATTGCCTAATTATATTAAATGTACAAGAGAAAATGAAACGCTGTTCAAAGGTATGTTAAAAAAATACCTGCTTGACCATCCACTGTACTTGTTAGATGAGTTCTTTTCCAGAGGTAATGACCTCCCTTAATAATAGATGTATTTAGTCTCTTAGTTATTAGATGGACGATACAATATTATGTTATAGTGTTAATGCTATAGTTATAATGTTATATTGAGAATAGCTATACTAGTTAAATGACAGCTTGTAAATGAGAAAAAGTGATACTTATTAATATCTATATCATTGTATTATATTATTATTCTGTAGCATTAATTGTATTTGTACAATTGTATTGACACGTTCCACATCCAGGCGAATCACTCGCACGTACGGATCTATGGAATACGCATACCAAATAAAAAAATAAATAAAGTAAAATAAAACTGTAGTGGCCGCAGCCGTTGTGAAGAGCTTGAAATGTACTCACAGTCGAGAATACGGACAACCGTCAGCTCTGTGAGGGACGGAAGGCAATGAAGATTTGTGCCGGAGCAGGACTCGGCCCCGGATTTCTCTCTTTGCGCGAGCGCTCGCCTTAACCATTTCGACTATCCGTGCACGACTCACGGCCAGGCCCGAACTCCCAAATGTCATTGTTACTCCATCACAGTCTGCACTCGTGTACACACATGTGGTGTGGGTACTGTTAAGACCTTCGGTACACACACCGTCAGATTATTTGACTTGTCGCTGTAACGAAGTAGGCGAGTGTCAGCAATATGTCTCGTGGTCTTATCGTGGCGTGTTTATCTTCTGCCGTTAGGTCGGATGATAGAAATGCCACTTGCACGCATAGAGTAGCAGATTGACAGTGACCAACTTTAAACAGAACTTTATTAATTTTCACACACATTTATTAAAATAATAAAAATCATAGGCATTACGTAACTTGATTCTTGATGCTGTTTACAACTGACAATCTGAAGTTCCTTTGGTCTTGGTACGTTAATCTTATTCTCACATATCACTGATACTTGACAAAGTGTCCTTCATGGCTATGTACAGGAATATGATAATCTTCCTAGGCGCAGACTGAAACTTGACTACAGACTAATGCAGACTGACTAATCGGAGGTCTGTACACTCGTTATAATACCTCGAGCGTTCAGGTATCACTGCGCGAGTGTGATCCGCGAGGAGAAAAGGTTCTGTGTTAGCAGCAATCTCATTGGCTGCGTTACACATTAATACATGGATCGGCGTAAGCAGAATTTGGTCCGTCTCTAAGGCAGCGCCATCTCATAGTGCGGAGGCGGGCGAGCGTTGCACCTGCGCTGTTGTGCTTAGTGAGGCGCGCTCTAGTGGTAAAGTTGTGTACTCGCTGACTACGCGGAACTATGTACACAACAACACATCAATCACCGTGCAGGGGAGGATACTCTGACTGAAAGTCATTGCCAGGTGCTGGAGGATGAAGACGATAATTCCTTGCCTGTGTTGTTGACTGTATCTTCTTAACAGCTGTTGTTGTCACTGTGCCTCTTCCTTCAGACATGTGTTCGTGTGCAGAGGACCTCGACATCATTTTTCTTAAGAGGTCAGGAGACTGCAGCCACAAGAACGACAGACATCGGCTCTCGGCATATATGCTGTCCAGCGAGCAGTCTGATCCGTGAAGGTGTCAGGGCTTGGTTCGACCATCACTTTCTCTGACTGGGGCAGGGAGCTAACTCCAGAGACTTACTGGAACGTCAAACATCAGCGGCCAGCAGCAGTGTACCACATTGGCTCAGAACTGTGGTGTCAGTTAATGGGGAATACAGTGTTTGCAGTTGCTCACTGGATTTGCTGTCTTGTTTCACTGATGCACCAAATATTCTCAACTCCAAACCTGAACACACTGTCATTGAAACTTGCCTGCAGCATCAGCGAGGGGCAGGCAGGACACGGCCTGACAGTTGCACCCACCAGCCTACAAAATGCAAGTGGCCGCTCACGCCACGTTAAACCCTGGCCACGCCCTGCCACTGGGACGATCCAGTTTGCGGTGGAGCCCCTAATTACTCTCATTAGTTTCACCCTCGACAATAATAGTAGTGTAAATCCAGTAGTAGCTCTGAGTAGCTTTCACTATTGGTGTGTAAGCTGAGCTTCACTCCTCTGCAGTCCGAATTGTTATTCCGTGGTGCTGTTTTGCCAGTTGCCCACAGTGATACTGTACAGAGCGTGAAGAGGCTGTTTCCTGTGTAAGAAGTTAATGTACCTGAAGTTCGCACGTTTGTGGAGCTATGCAGGTGGGAGTGGCACACAGTCAGGCTGTGTTTCCATCAATGGCAGCTGACAATCGCTATATATCCGACAAACGTGTCAATGTATGAAAATAAACCGTCGTTATAATATAGTGAACTAGGAGAAAAAACCAAATCAGTAAGGCAGCCTGGTAGGGTTCTGGGCGGTGCAACACCGAGACGTTATCACAGACGGTTCCGGTAGACAGAACGATGCAACCCTCGCTGCACTAATAGAATAACGAAACTGGATTGTAACAATAGGAGGCCGGTGGTTCGATCACAAGTAGATCCACATGCTGTACGTGTCTACAGCTGAGCACAATATGTAGCCAAGCCACGAAATCCGTGAATCTCCGTATAGGGGGAGCAATGTGTTTTTTAAAGAGCATATATTTAAGCTACAATATTTATTATGCACCTACTTTCGCACTTGAAACTTAGGACACTCCTCTATTCTATTGCGTCTTGCTGCATTCTGCTCTGATCAGTTTCAAATGGCATGCTGAATAGTCGCAATGTTGCTAGTCCTAGTCCTGTGCAGATGTTATTCTGGTACATCAAGCACCTTCTTCAAGTTCAAAAACAGCTATGTCAGTGGAGCCTCAGTGAAGTCATCTTGTAAACCTTTCGGTTGGCTGTAAGGCATACTTTTGTATAAAGCCAACTATGTATGTCCACTAGCATCGGTCGCTGATTCTGAACAAGCGAGATGAATATTAGGAAGTTGTTAAGGAAAAATTGCTCTGCGCTGACCGGAGATACTGTGCTCGGGACGCCCGGCAGATGCCACCAGCTGCAGGGCGTGGTTTAAGACGTGCGGGGTGTGCAGTGCTGCACACGCCTCCACCCTGCCACGCCCACAGCAGAGCTGACCTCGTTTCCCGCCTATCGTCGATGGGCACCGCAGCCGTCACCCCACCTGAGCGTGCCTTCACCCCTGACTCCAAATTTCATTGTGGCTGATGTTTTCTGAATTTCTTCATTTCTAAACGCTACTCCCACAGCTTTAATTTGCATTAAGATCATCAGTGGCTGCTACATACGAAAGTTGTGTTGTTGTGGTCTTCAGTCCAGAGACTGGTTTGATGCAGTTCTCCATGCTACTCTATCCCAGTCCCTACTGCAACCTACATCCTCCTCAATCTGCTTAGTGTACTCATCTCTTGGTCTCCCTCTTCGACATTTACCCTCCACAGTGCCCTCCAGTACTGAACTGGTGATCACTTGACGCCTCAGAATAAGCCCTACAACACGAAAGTATCCATCCAGGAAAGTCATCTCAAGCAAATTCGAAAAATATTTGAGGACACGCACGAAACAAGCCGTATCAACACCCTCTGCTGTTAACAGCCGGTTTTGAGCCCTCTTACTTCCAATTCTGCTTACTCTTACTTTATCACTGTTTTTTCTTTTCTTTTGGGCCTGTGCATACACCTGTATACGCAACAATTCATTAATGCATCCTCTAGGTAACGTGAATGCCGATGCACTGAAACCCTGGCTTCACACCCATTTCCTTCACGAGTAGTTTGTAACACGCATAAAGACCATCGAAAGTGGCAACTACACTAAACACACCGTTAAGCAAGGAAATCGTTTTTCCTGATAACTGTAACCTGGGCGCCATCTAACATTTCAAAAACTATATGAAATTCGAATTCTTCGTTAGTATAACGTTTGGTTGACATGGCAGTAAGTGTTGGTGTGAGTGTACAAGTCGCGGACTTGCAGCGGCGACTCACCGCAGGCGTGAGACAGCGGCCCTGTCGGGCGGCGGGGGAGATCGGCGGGCGGCGGGGGCGGTGGCGGTGGTCCGGCTGCTGCCGCTGGGCGGCCGGGCGGCGGGGGCGGCCGGCGCGCTGGAAAACAAGAGGCGTGGCTGGAGGCGGCGGACACCGAACTGGACACAAGAGCCCGGCCGCAGGGGCCAGCAGCTCTGCCTCACTCACACAACACCTGTCGGGCACAACCTGGCAAGCAGTTCAAGTCGGCTGGCTTGTGAGGTTGGTTGAAACCTAATGTATGGAGGCTCAGTGATGTCACTGAAGACAGACAGAGAGAGAGAGAGAGAGAGAGAGAGAGAGAGAGAGAGAGAGAGAGAGAGAGAGAAGGGGGGGAGGAGATAGAGAAGATATAATCTGGTACCAACTTACATACAGGAGTTGTTTGATAGGCTGATATTTTGATGAACAGTGGATAACTACCATGCAATACGTTTGACGCCTGAGGGAATGAAGAAGGCGATGGCCAGGAACTACAACAGCTATACTGCAAACGTTACAATGAGTAGTTTCAAAATTTGCTTCTCAGTTAAGCAGACAAAATCATACAGGCATGTAATGTCTCTATAATTCGATTTCTTGAAAAGACAGCAAGGGTTGTGTGTTTCTGACTCAAACATTATCCTCCGTTTCAAACTGGACAAGAAAGACTGAGATTGAGAAGATTACACTACAGGCTGCTGTTACAAGAAAACGTGGGTCAGGCAGTACAGGCAACATTGCCTCACAGGCAATGTTTACAACTTGTCAAATAATCTGTAGAGTATTGCATACACATTCCAAAAAATTTGAAAAACAAAGGAGACAGCCTTGTATGAAGCATACGTATCTGAGAGACAGAGACTAACGAATAGGAGTGGGGTCTAAGCATCACACCAGTACTGACATTGTAGAAGATGCTTCAGACTCAAACAGGTCCATAGGCAACGTAACCTGGCGTATCCCAGTAGGAGCAAACTGGTGCATTCCACTGGACGGCCTCCGGCAGCACCAGAGACGATTACAGACGTGACTGGAGGGCAGAGATTTGCCGCCTGCTCCTCCAGCATCCAGTACAGTGAGGTAACCAGTACCTGTGTGTTTCCTAGGAGGAAAGGCATGGCACATATTGCGGGTGATGGCTGAACAGAGACGAGAAGACAATGTGACTGTAAGGCCCACCACTGTGTGTGACCATGCTGTCGTGCTGACTGGATTGTTCTCTTGTTGTTCAATCACAATGTGCATGAGGAGCCCCTGTGCTCACAGCACCTTCTGTACTGGACGGCTGTAAAAAAATTTGTAAATTTTAGGAAAGATGTTGTGGGATCCAACTGCTGAGGTCATCCGTCCCTACGCTTACGCACTACTTTAACTTAAACTGACTTTCACTAAGGACAACACACACACACCTATGCCCAAGGGAGGACTCCAACCTCCAACAGGAAGGGGGTGAGGGGGAAGCCCCGCAGACCGTGACGAGGTGCCTCAGACCGCACTGCTACCCCGCGTGGCGCCTGGACGTCTGACTGGGAATCATTACCCTGCTGTTTGGAGCCCGTCGTCTAGAGGTATTGTCGTCCTCGGTCCTGGGCTCGAACCCCGCCATTCACATTGTGAATAAAAATCATCAGCATTGGCAGCCAAAGGCTCCCGGCATAAAAGGTCACCCTCATTCAGCCAACAGCCTTGTCAGAGTGGGCGGAGGGGATCACGGAGGATCAGGGCCCTGCCTTGCCGTTTAGGTTAGTGGAAGATTCAGCAATCATGAGTGGCATGAGGATGCAGAAGGAAATGGAAACCACTTCATTAAAGGTACGCGAAGAGTATCAACACGACATGTGGCCTGTAACTGAACACGTATCATGACGATCCTGCCAAGAGCTTCCCGACTACTCGCCATTCAGATACCTGGGAGAGACTGCCAAGAGTGACATGACCTGACAAAAAGATTGAATAACCAACCAAGGGATGACATTATGAGTCCAGACGTGGAACGTGAGGAGTTAGAATGTGGTAGTAAAGCTGGAAAATAATACACTACTTCCCATTAAAATTGCTACACCAAGAAGAAATGCATATGATAAACGGCTATTCATTGGACAAATATATTATACTAGAACTGACATGTGATTACGTTTTCACGCAATTTGGCTGCATAGATCCCGAGAAATCAGTACCCAGAACAACCACCACTGGCCGCAGTGATGGCCTTGATACGCCTCGGCATTGAGTCAAACAGATCTCTGATGGCGTGTACAGGTACAGCTGCCCATGCAGCTTCAACACGATACCACATTTCATCAAGAGTAGTGACTGGCGTATTGTGACAAGCCAGTTGCTTGGCCACCATTACCAGACGTTTTCAATTGCTGAGAGTTCTGGAGAATGTGCTGGCCAGGGCAACACTCTAACATTTTCTGTGTCCAGAAGGGCCCGTACAGGACCTGCAACATGCAGTCGTGCATTATCCTGCTGAAATGTAGGGTTTCACAGTGATCGAATGAAGGGTAGAGCCACGGGTCGTAACACATCTGCAATGTAACGTCCACTGTTCAAAGTGCCGTCAATGTGAACAAGAGGTGACCGAGACGTGTAACCAATGCCAGCCCATACCATCACGCGATCGCGATAGGCTACAATCCGACCTTTATCAAAGTCGGAAACGTGATGGCACGCATTTCTCTTCCTTACAGGAGGCATCACAACAACGTTTTATTAGGCAATGCCGGTCAACTGCTGTTTGTGTACGAGAAATCGGTTGGAAACTTTCCTCGTTATCAGCACGTTGTAGGTGTCGCCACAGGCGCAAACCTTGTGTGAATGCTCTGAAAAGCTAATCATTTGCATATCACAGCATCTTCTTCGTGTCGGTTAAATTTCGCATCTGTAGCACGTCATCTTCGTGGTGTAGCAATTTTAATGGCTAGTAGTGTAAAAGGAAAATGCTAATGCTCAGTCTGCATATGGTTGTGGTCATTGAAGTGAAATGGAAAGAAGGCAAGGACTTCTGGCCAGACGAGAATAGGGTACTATCAACAGCAGCAGAAAATGGCGCAACAGGAGTAGGATCCATTATGAGTAGGAGGTTAGGGCAGACAGTGAGCTACTGTGAACATTTCAGTGATAGGGTTCTTCCCAACAGAATCGACAGCGAACCAACACCAGCACCGACAACGATAGTTCAGGTAAACGTGCAGACATCGCAAGTTGATGAAGATATAGAAAAACTATGTGAGGATACTAAACAGGTAATTCAGTATGTAAAGGAAGATGAAAATCTAATAGTCAGCAAAGGAAACAGAAGAAGAAAGGATTACAGGAGAATATAGACTTGGTATCAGGAATGAGAGAGGCGAAACACTAGTTGAGTTGTACAATAATTTGAGCTAGCAATAGAGAATACTTTGTTTAGGAATCACAAGAGGAGGAGGTACATTTGGAAAAGGACGTTAGATGTGGGGAGATTTCAGTTACATAGCATCGTCGTCACGTAGAGATACTGGAAGTAGATACTGAACTGTAAGGCATACCCAGAAGCAGATCACAATTTAGTAGTGATGAAGCGTAGCCTGAAGTTTAAGAGACTAGCAAGGAAGAATCAGTGTGCAAAGAAGTGGAATATAGTAGTACTAAGGGACGAAGAGTGCTTTCAGTTCTCTGAGGCTATAGATACTGTGATAATGAACAGATCACTAGGTACATGGTTGAAGAGGAGTTTATATCTCTAAAAACCATCACAGAAGCTGGAAAGAAAAACATAGGTACAAAGAAGCTAACTGTAAAGAAACCATGGGTAACCGAAGAAATGCTTCAGTTGACGAAAGTAGGAAGTACATAGATGTTCAGGGAAATTCAGGAATACAGACGTGCTACTCACTTAAGAATGAAATAAATAGGAAGTGTGTGGAAGCTAAGGCCATATAGCCACAGAAAAAGGTGAAGAAATCGCAAAAGAAATGATTGTTGGAAGCATTGGCTCAGCATAGCAGGAAAGTCAGAACAAACTTTGGTGAAATTAAAAGCAAAGGGGGTAACATTAAGAGTGGAACCTAAATTCCATTGTTAAATGCAGAGGAGATGGCAGACAGAGGGAAAGAATACACTGAATGCTTGTATGATGTGAAAGACTTGGCTGATGCCGTAATAGAAGAAGAAACATTAGTTGACATGGAAGAGATAGGTGATCCAGTACTAGAGTGAGAATTTGAAAGAGCTATGGAAAATTCAATATCAAATAAGGCAGAAGGGATAAATAACATTCCATCAGAATTTCTAATATCATTGGAGAAATGGTAACAAAATAACTACTCACGTTCAAATGTGGAATGTACAAGTCTGGTGATATACCATCTGACTTTCAGAAAAAGATCAAGACAAGTATGAGAATTATCGCACCATCAGCTTAACAGCACATGCATCCAAGTTACTGACAAGAATAATATACCGGGTGATCAAAAAGTCAATATAAATTTAAAAACTGAATAAATCACGGAATAATGAAGATACAGAGGTACAAATTGACACACATGCTTCGAATGACATGGGGCTTTTTTAGAACCAAAAAGATACAAAAGTTCAGAAAATGTCCAACAGATGACGCTTCATCTGATCAGAATAGCAATAATTAGCACAACAAAGTAAGACAAAGCAAAGATGATGATTTTTACAGGAAATGCCCAATATGTCCACCATAATTCCTCAGCAATAGCTGTAGTCGAGGAATTATGTTGTGAACAGGAGTGTAAAGCATGTCCGGAGATATGGTGAGGCATTCTCGTCGGATGTGGTCTTTCAGCATCCCTACGGATGTCGGTCAATCACGATACACTTATGACTTCAGGTAACCCCAAAGCCAATAATCGCACGGTCTGAGGTCTGGGGACCTGGGAGGCCAAGCATGACGAAAGTGGTGGCTGAGCACATGATCATCACCAAACGACATGCGCAAGTGATCTTTCAAGCGTCTGTTTTTTTTTTGTTCTAGTAAAACACCATGTCATTCCAAGCATGTGTGTCAATTTTTATCTCTCTATCTACATTATTCCGTGGTTTATTAAGTTTTCAAATTTATACTGACTTTTTGACCACCCGGTATATAAGACTGGAACAGGATATTGAAGTTCTGTCAGATGTCGGTTCAGGAAAGTTAAAAGCATCAGAGGGACAATTTTGATATGCTGTTGATAATGGAAGCACGACTGAAGAAAAATCAAGCCACGTTCATAGGATTTGCCGACCTGGAAAAAGCATTCGACAGTGTCAAATTGAGCAAGATGTATGAAACTCTGAGGAAATTAGGGGTAAGCTTTGGGAAATACAGGAGAGATGCAATATTTACAACAACGAAGAGGGAACAATAAGACTGGGAAACGAATAACGAAGTGCTCGGATTAAAATGTGTGTAAAAGAGGGATGTAGTCTTTCTCTCGTACTGTTTAGTCTACACATCGAAGAAGCAATCAGGATGAAACGACATTAATGATAAGAACTGCTGATGAGATTGCTTTCCTCAATGAAAGTGGGGAAGAATTACAGGGAATGGAATGAAGAAGCTAATGAATACGGAATATGGTTCGAGATGAAATTGAATAAAAACGGAAGTAACGGGAAGTAGCAGAAATGAGAACAGCGAGAAACTTAACATCAGGGTTGATGGTCACAAAGTAATTGAGGTTAAGGAGTTCTGCTAACTAGGCAGCAAAATAACAGATGGAGGAAGGAGAACATCAAAAGCAGAGTAGCACAGGTAAAAATGGCATTTCTGGCCGAGAGAAGTCTACTAGTATCAAACATGGGCGTTAATGTGAGGAAGAAATTTGCGAGAATGTACGTTTGAGCACAGCACTGTATGGTAGTGAACATGGGACTGTGGGGAAACTGGAGCAGGAGAGAATGGAAGTATCTGAGAGTGTCTGATTTCTTTACTTGACGTAACTGCTGACAAAAAGAGTTCAATGTGGAGCTGTAATAAACCAGTCGTGACAAGAGAATTACGGCATCGTGAGCTGTCAGCGAATGGCATTCCATGCAAAGGTACTGTACAGCACTGATACATCTTAGCTGATACGCTGACAAATATTTTAGTCTCAGAAATCCACTCGCACACACACACACACACACACACACACACACACACACACACACACACACACACACACATATATATATGTTAGTGGTAGACATAGAACAACATCCTGCCCCGTGCTCACCTGGGTTCTGCTGGTGGTTCACCGAGCAGCCGACTGACTTCAATCAGATGCTCAGGGCAGCTACGCATAGCATCTGCCCAGCCCTGCGTCGCCATTACTTTATAGTCGTGGGCCCTTATGAAGTGGACGGCGGCCGCAGTTAGGCTGGGGCACGAGTGCCTCACCGCCAGCACAGCGGCAGCCGCCGCCGTCTCCACCTGCAGCTGCGCCGCCACCTGCTGTTCGCAGGCGGCCTTCAGGGCGGACAGGCCGTATTTGTCGGCTGCCGTCAACAGCTCCCGGGCCGTGTCGGTCAGCTGGGGGGCCTGCAGGGTGTACATGTAAGACAGCAGCTGACTGAGGACGGGGCCCTCCACGTCCGCGATTCTGACCTCGCCGCAGCTGGCCTCCAGCGTGTCGTGCTGGAACATGGCTCGGAACACGGGGCTCCTCTCTTCCAGGACCGCGCGGTGCGCCGCCAGCCGCGTCTCTCCCGCCACCAGCGTCACGACCGCGCCGTCGCCCGCGTCCAGCAGGGCGCCCAGGTCCACGGCCGCCGTCCTCTGAACCTCAGCAGCTGCCGACATGGCGGAAGGTCCTGAAACACTGCGCCACCGAGCCCACCTTACACGGCACCCTCCACACTCTTACGACGCACGTGCAGACCTGTACAACAAGAGTCGGTAAATGTCGTCCACCAGTGATCCATTACCATGTCACAATATCCTGTCTGCGTAAAACTCTTCCCAACAGCACAACTTTCCAGATTTCCCATACTGTTGCAGCACCCTGATTTTGGACAACATGTCCTCAGAAGGTGTGTAGACCTCATTCCCCAACTTCTTTCTACAGAGTAGGATTGCTCAATCACGATGTCTTTCGAAATGGAGATAGTAACTGTCCCAATCTCTCTAGTTATTTACAGAAAGAATGACTTGACACTTGGTATGTGCATTGCTCTGCTTTTAACAGCTATTTCTGCAAGTCTTGTAGGAGCTGCCTCACACAGTGGACAGACAATCTGCTACAAGAGTTGGGGGTGACTTAATGGCAAACACTGCTACGGGGTTGCTGTGGCACCCAGACTGTGAATCTTCTGACATTTCGGACAGATTCCAATAAGACAACACCGAACCGTCAACTGGTGAACTCTTAGCAATTCGTAGAGAATCCTCTCTTCCAGTTAGCTGAGGCGTGCTATCATTTTGTTACTGATGTCAGACAGCCACAATACAGGAAACTGTTCTCTTAACACCAACAGGTTTTCATTTCTATTATATCTCAATTACAAGTTCTGATTCTACAGATCAAACTGTCAGTTATAATCCACATTTGATGTTTATAATTTCTACTTTAGGTGTTAACGGTAGTCGTTTAAACTAGGGGGGCAAATAATCGGCTATTATTTATTCCAGTTACTTTAACACCACAAATTCTTACTTTTCTCCCACTCACATTGTATTGAGTCACTATCTCACTGTATATGCTAATACATTTAACTATGCAACAGTTGTCTCACTACTCACTTATTAACTTCAGGCATGATCTCAGTATTTCATACTTTCTCACTGCTGTATTTCTTACCGACATGCTTTCTGACAGGGAAGCTGCACACACACATTCTGAGAATCTTATTTTGCTAGCAGCCCCGGATATGTTTGAAACTGTGTTAGGCAAGCAAGAGGCAAATGTCCTAAAACGTATACTGTGACCTCTGACATTCGAGAACGATTAGTCAAAAACTTTACGAGTAGCCCACACATTGTTTTGCAGTTTGATGAATCTACTGATGTTTCAGACCGTGCACAGTTTGTGCAATTTGTGCAGTTTGAAGCAGATAAAAGAATCACAGGAGATAATATTTTGTAACGCACTTCCTGCCACCACTACTGGCTGGTGTTTGTATGACATGCAACTGCGAGATTGGAAAAAATGTATCGCCATTTGTACTGAAAGTGGTAAAGCCGTCTCTGACAGGAGAAGCGGGCTCGTCGTGAAGTTAAATCAGTAAGGCCAAATGTATCGTGGACACAGTGCTTTCTCCACCAACAGGCTCTGGCTGCCACAGTTTTACCTTCTGATCTGAAAGACGTGCTTAAAGAAAGTGATCGAAGCTCTGAAGTCAAATAAAGTGTTGCAAACGACTGTTCAGAATCATCAGATTCTCCTCAGATTTGGTAGCTTTCCAAAGGAGAGATATTGACGAATTCTGGAACTTGAAGCTGAATTTTAAGAACATTAAAACAAGATTCCAAATCTTTTTATTTGAATTATTTCTGTGATCCTGTTTCACTAGTGAAGTTAGTGTTTCTCGCAGTTCATTTTAATCACCTAAATATTACAGAATCGAGCCTCCAACGGAGAGAAGAAGGATAAAATCTAAGCAGTCCTGGGAAAACTCCGTTTGAGGTCAATGTCTTTACGGAAGGCAGTGTTTCTGTCTGTCCCTTTCTTTCAGAAGACTGTCAGAGAGAAGTGGGCCAGTTGGTGGTGAAAGTTCTCATTCCTTGCACGATGCACAGCTTGACTAACTTTGGAGAAAAACTATTAATTTACTTTCCGGAACTGAGCTCTCAAGCTAACAGTGGGCATAGATTGATACGAAATCCTTTTGCAACTATGTCAGTACAACTGAGCGATCTGAACACGAAGATGACAAAACAGTCTTTGCTTTGGATATCATGCTTACAACAAAATTTAATTCGTTACAGATTCACGTGTTCTGCATGAAGAGGAAAGGTGAATACATCCACAGCTGGAGAGCGAAGCTTTAGAATTCTTAGTGCCATTCGCAACTTCCTAGGTATACAAATTAGCACTTTTCAATGGTGAGCATGAAAACTAAGATCATAAATTGCCTTCCATTAGGAAACGAGTTGGTTACTTGTATCTAAAAAACAAAACCACAATTTGACAAGTTATTAATAAACAGGTACGGCCTTCTCATGAAAATAATTATATTTTTATCGTAGTTTAGCACCTATAACCCTTGCTTACATTTACCTGGCGAAGCCACACACCGATAACAGATGTTGCGAATGTCAATCTATGAATAAAAGCAGTAAAACCTGGTGTCAAGTACAATCTTAAATAATATAAATGAAAGACGGACATTATTCATCAGATTGCTCTTCACTGTTCATTAGCGTATATTCGCTGAATGTACCACTATTGTTACTGACTTTGCTCTCGGTGGTACGGCTTACGCTATGCGGGAAGGAAATGACGTGACGGAAAAGGTGGAAGAATAACTTGGGTAATGTTTACAGCTGTTATAATCAAATCATCAACTGCTAGAATTCTTCTGTCAGCATTTCAGTTTATTCCATCATTGAAGTTGGACGAGCTTTTCGGTCTGCAAAATGACACTTTATAGAAGAAATAAATTGTGGAATCATATGTGAGGACAGGTTCGGTTAAGCAATTGGCGAAATTTTAGAGTCAAGTACCTGGACAGACGACTACCAGCAGAGAGAGAAATACAGAGCCTGTAAAAAAACAGGCGCACCTACGGCTCTGTGCAAAACGTGAAACGACGGAGAATTCCTTCAGCTGGCACACCCAGAAATTACCGCAGACACTTGCTGAGTAATTGTTCAGAGCCCAAAGAGGTCTACACGTAAATTGTTCCAAAAGGTGCACTTGAGTAGGAGTTCCTGCCACATGTCGTGGAATCGCCTCTTTCCCGCAGCCGCTGCACTAGCCTGGCAAACGGAATTCGACGGATTCATCACAATATTTGGGAAGTACTCGTGGTACAGACGTTGAGCTCCACCGTAAATTAACAACGTATCGGTGCAGTGTGCGAACGTGTACTCGGCCATCCTGTTACCGCAGTACGGCCCACCGTGATGTCGACTGACGCATCAGCAGCAAGCAGTGGAACGAGGTGCGTGGGAAGGGGAACAGAGGGAGCCACGTGACAGCGCGTCGACGTACCAGTCGTGAACGAGGGTAGCAGGGGTGGGCAAGAAATCGCGTATTCTTATACGTCACAGTGACCGAGAACCCACAGGTATCACAGTAAAAACTTTACAGAATCTGGCTGCGATTTCAGTCGCAAGTAGCCTTCAACCTACAACGCCGTGTGCCATCTGTTGGCCTACTTTCGTACTTCTTCCTGTGAACCTCCCGTCCAGCTCCGATTTGGGTGACAAGTCGCAACTTGCAACTAAAACGCGCAGCCGACATTAGATGCCGCATGCCACCTGTTGCCGTGCGTCCGTACTTCGTCCTAACAAC
Organism: Schistocerca nitens; assembly: GCF_023898315.1. Lineage (NCBI taxonomy): Eukaryota > Metazoa > Arthropoda > Insecta > Orthoptera > Acrididae > Schistocerca > Schistocerca nitens. The sequence goes on along the minus strand of NC_064624.1, from coordinate 15,541,283 downwards.
CTGGTGTGTCACGATGTGGATATACTACGAGTATATGCTTACGGTGGAAGAGATCAGCTAAGAAGCTGATTAGCTCTGAGAAAAATTTTATGCTGCGTTGAGAACTGGTGCAGCCGACAAATGTGAAGACGGAATAAAGGTTGTGTTGACAGACAGATATATGGCGTAGCCTGGAATTTTCGTTACATATTTAAACACACTCTTCGCCAACTAGAATTGCAGGAAACTTTGAAAGACATCATGGATGAGTCTCCGACGAGTATATTGATGCGTATTACATATCTTGTACGTCACTTATAATGCAATCTCGTGTCTACTAAGTAAGTTTTACCAAAACGTTTAACGACCATTTTGAAAAGACGAATATTTTTTTTCTTTTCGAACAGTATAATACGTAGTTAAACTTTTGTCTGCATTTTCAAATACTGCATTAACACTTTTCAAATATTGCACTAATACTGTTGCTAATGTCAGGTTTTAACTGCGAGATTCACTTGCACACCATCAACCTTCCCACCTAACCTACAGGTCTCACTGCCGCCACAGTGGACGTTCAAAGCGGGAGGGACGGACGGATTAGCATCACACACTGCCCAGTCTCATTCAGTAAACACACGGCACAAAATTTTGGGATATGGGAAGGAAGATCAGAACGCAATTTTCGTAATTCACTTGCAGTGTAGTTCACATTAATTTATCGTCCCTTTCAAATCACATAATGACTTCTCAATGACACAATGGACCAATGTTGATTTTTCACACCTATGTTATCAATTAAGGCTGAGAATTCCTTAAGGGTGGTTTTTAATCTGCACAATTATCTCTTCTAGGCGGGGATGGCTACATAGAGCAGTCAGTAATCCAAGTGGGAAATGCGTCTGGAAAAATCACGAGGATTATTAAACTTTTATACTGCTACTAATTACTACCAACATAATTCACGTTATACAACCGCTAATAGCTCTGGGAACGAAAGCAGTCGAGTGTGGGGAGGTTTCACAGTTTGCGTAAACGATGGCCCGACGTTCGTTCACAAAGTTAGAAACTAACGTTACTTCTGACGGTGTGGCAACCTTTCCAGTTGTGTTGTGACTTATATTTTGAATTGTTGCTATATTGAGATACTGGCAATGTGGCTCAGATACTTTGTCGGAATCCGTATTGTAAACACGAACTATGGTTGTATGTGTGGTATTTGTGTTTGATTCTCAGCATCACACTATTGATATTTTCACAATTGTTCGATTAATATAAACCGGAAGCCAACGGGAGAACATACGTGGAACATACTTAATACTGACTGTTTTGTTAAGATGAAATTTTGTCTGTGGGCAAGCGTTTCTTTCGTATAGCACGTAACAGCTGAGGAAGAATCGTTGAAAATATTAATACCATTCCGTGTGACTTTTTGTCAGTTGTGTTACTGAAACGTTACATCCTATAAAGGGAGAAAATGTATCGGTTGCAGTGACACAGTTCACTTCTTACTTGGGCCTAATGACAGTGTAACATCTACGGTGATAGGCCGCAGAAATCTTGTAAGTCGCAGAAATGGCCGAGGGATACAAGTTGTGAATTCGTTAACCGCGAGTCTTATCTGCGACAAATCCCCGTTAAGAACAGCAGTTACCGGAAAGTAGCATTCACAGCCATGACCGATATGGGAGAGTGGGCAGTTGAGCGCAGCCCCGGTGTGCAGCCTGAGGTAAGAGGGCAGGCGAGCCGCGTGCACAGCCAGAGCCGCCTGCCGGCCTGTGGGGCACGGGCGCTGGCTGGTCACACCCGGATTATGTGAGTCGTGTAGCCATGAAACCAAGACTCGGCAGCATTCAGTTTGTTATTCGCAGCGTACAGTGTGTAAAATTACAATGGCCAACATTAGGTATGAGTGGACTGTCCGCGTGACGAATTGTGACAAGTCGTTTAGTTTGGTGAAAGAGCTGCGTCGCTTAATATTTTTCCTCCTCGGAGACTGCGACGTTGGGGATTCTCCCTCGCGGCGCACGGGCTGCATAGTTCTCCAACCAACGGCACAAGCTGCGCCTCAGACACCCTTTACGGCACCGTGGTTTCCTCTTACAAAAGTTTTTCTTTATTTTTTCAATAAATTATCAACGCATTTCTAGAAATCTTCCGTACTGATTCTTTGTACCTCCGCGTACCTTTCCCAAAGAGCATAACAGTTGGGTAACATTGCGTACTACATGTTTTCAGTATTTATAGACACCGTACTACTGACGTGCTTTGCCTCTCAAACGGAAACAGTTTCCAATCGCAAAATCTTGCAGTTGTTTGGAAACGTTGCTCACATTGTACAGGGCAAATCTATCTTTCTACTTTCCCAATCTAAACACTTGCACAACCAAGACACCACACTTGCTAGGTGGTAGCCTTTAAATCGGCCGCGGTCCGTCAGTATACGTCGGACCCGCGTGTCGCCACTATCAGTGATTGCAGACCGAGCGCCGCCACACGGCAGGTCTAGAGAGACTTCCCAGCACTCGCCCCAGTTGGACAGCCGACTTTGCTAGCGATGGTTCACTGTCTACATAAGCTGTCATTTGTACAGACGACAGTTTAGCATAGCCTTCAGCTACGTCATTTGCTACGACCTAGCAAGGCGCCATATTCTTCAAGAACGTATCCTGAACAGATAATATTGTGAATCATATACCGTCAAGAGCGACGTTCATCATTAATGGATTAAAGTTAAGTATCAAGCTGATTACGTCCGCTTTCTGAATTCTAATTCCTTGTCATGTTCCAGACCTCACGTCAGTATAGTTCTTGCCTCCTCACGCCAGCCTGCGTCAGCTAAAACGCGTGCATTCCGGCCTCTACTAGTAAGACGGTGTTGGCTCTTCTGCCAACACAACTCTCCGTAAATTGCACAACTATACCACAGGTGCACTGAGGAATCCGAAACAAGAACTGCGTGAAAATCTACTGGCCGTCTGGGTGCTGGCCGACTATGAACGCCCGGCGTTGCCATTTTGAGGGAGGGAGGGAGGGAGAGCTAGCAGAGCGGCCGCGCAGTCAGCCGCCACTGCGCCTCGCCAGGGCTGCACAGCGCCGCCTAGCAGCTCCTAGTTTTCCTTGTGGCACGGAGACGAGCCGTCCCCAGGTTATGGGTTCCTGTGGAAAAAATCTGCTACCAAAGCCCCGCCTACGACCTCTGCAAGTGTCTCACTTCAACTGTGGAACACCGTGCATGAACATTTCGACGTTTGATTTTCGATGATTATTTTTTTAACGAACCTACAACTTTTGGTCTGTGGCATTTGCAAAGGACCTGGAAGGGGTGTCCAGTAACTCAACACGTTTCGGCGCGAGCAGACGAGGCTGCCGGGCGCAGCCCGCGTGTTCACCTGTGCCGGCCACACCACTCGCTGCTCAGACTTGCGCCAAGTGTGCGACGGTCGGACAACTCGGCCGCGTTTTCCGCATAATGCGAATGTTAGCGAACTACCGACAGCCATCGGTAGCCCGATATCGTGAGAAGCCATCAGGATGTGCCTCTGCTTCAGGACACTTCGAGCGTGAAGAAGCAAGTACGAGAACCTGAAGACACGGGAGAAGGGCGAGTAACGGCTGAGCTGCGGGAGCCGACGAATCCGTACGTCTGTCTGTGCGAGGCAGAAGGGATGCGCGCGTGGGGGCTCAGCCGAAGCAGCGGGCTGCGGGGCGTTGCGGCGTACTTCACGCTTCGCACATTTCGTTCCGTCGCCAGCTTCGAGACCGCGACTTTCGGAATCGGCTGTACTGCTGTTCCGAATTGTGTCTGAATGCTGGGAAGTCGTGGGACGCTTCTGTGCGAGATTTCGTTTACCCGTGGTTTACCGACGGCGGGCCACCCCATCTCCGCAGTATGCGCTGTGCTGCTCAGTTCAGAATCCGCTGCACGACACAGGTGCCCCCCCCCCCCTTTCCGGGACTGGATGCGTATCTCAGTATCCCTCACCTGGCCTATGCCAGAAACAAGGATGCATTGAATTCCTTCCCATTTATGTCTCACGACCGAGACTTACTGCAATCACGAACAACAGAAACGATTATAGAATAAACGTACCGAACGTGGAATCACAGTCAGTGGTTTGCATTTTGGGGAATACCAACGACACCGGCTGCGTAGCATTAATTTTTATTCTTGTTCTACTTTTATCGTTATTACCATTATTATTGTTGTCCGCAATTCCCGGTGTCTGGGTAGCGTTCTCGCTTCCCGAGCGCGACGTCCCTGGTTCGGTTCCCGGCGGCGACAGGCACTTTCACCTGGCCCGTGACGATTGGGTGTTTTTGTGTCGTCTTCATCACCACCACTTAGCCCCACTAAGGTAGGAGGAAGGCAGCGGCAAGCCACCTCCACTAGGACCTCGCCTACTGCAGCAGTGCGGGTCTCCCGCATCGTTCCCCTACGCTGTGTCAAGAAGCATGGGACTTCACTTCGTATTATTATCGATCGGTTTCCGACCACATGCCCGTATTCAGGAGCCAACTACAGAAAACAAGGCTGAATGTTCGAATATGCTCAGCTTCCCATGTAAGTAATTTTGTGTACTGTTTCTGTATTACAGCTTGGCAGAAAACACCGATACAGTTCTAGAATTAGTTTTTATACATAAAGTGCCTAATGCAAAAAAAAATTATTTTTATTTTTTTATTTATTTTTTTTTTTTTTGCAAAACTCGTCTTTACAGTCTCGCGTGCGACGCAAGAAATGTGTACAGTGGTTGAAACGGCCATCAACAGCAGCATCTCCACAGAACAGTGTGCGGCACGTTTCCAAGTCTCTCACTGCGGCCTCATCAGCTGCTCTGCCCCGACTTTCTGCAGAGTCACAGGGCTCCAAAATCAGTCTACAGAAACCACGTTCCCAACAGCTGTAAAATCCTGTTCTCAGAAACACTGCAAAAATTCAACTTTGCAAATTTGCGAATGCCGTTAAGCACAGAACTGTGGAGCACTTCCAGGATTTTTCCAGCCACTTTCACCTATGACGTCGCAGCACAGGACTCAGTTGCTGGACCCACTTTCGCTGCTGAAAACAGCTTTTCTTTATCTGCGGCGGAATTCTGCATCATCCAACTGAAATGCTATTAATGAATTAATTTTTACTAAACTAACCGTTTGTAACTACTAATCACGCAAGACTAAATATTAAAATTTCCTATTTAACTGCGGAATTACTAATTGCTAGATGAATAAATTAGACATATCAACAGTGCTACTCAATGTCACGGTATCAGGAAGATTTACGTTTAAAATTTGACATTTCGCACTTTTTGGACGGAATTTGTTATTACGCTCATTTACATCACATCTGAAACCAAAATAAAAATGTTTCATTTCATTATGAAATTATCTCTCACTAAAAACTTCAGATCACAAAACTAGACGTTAAATAACACAAAAATGCTATTAGCCACATTCTAATTACCTTCTACACGATTAGAACATTACAAAGCTACATTCTCCTCTGTCCCAGACCGTTTCTTTATTTATTCAAATTCTCGAACGGTACTGTTTTATACTTTGCGAAGTCTTCGAGATCGGTACTTTCCGCTACACTTTGAAGTGCGTCGAACTACATTAGGAATCTGTTCTCTGGACACTGAATTTCCTCCCTTTTCAATTTTTTTTTTTTTTATTTTGCAGAATCTGGCAGTGCCCGTCTGTAGCCTCGAGTTGCCCGACATCCACGCAATCACCCACGCAGTGTGTTCCACTACGGTGCGTGACGCAGTGCAGAGTTCACCGTTCAGAAGCGATCACGTTTTAGCGCGGTTTACCGTGGAGGAAAAATGTAATGTTTTCTTCACACTTCAAAGGGACTTGGGAAGAAACGCAGTCGGTTTGTGGGCTACACAGCGGCTCTTGCACCCAACGCTATTCATACATCGGCAGGTTTGTTGCCAGAGGACGTCGAAAAAACTGTTACGAAGAGTCACCCGTACTTTTATACACACTTACAATGCGTGTAGAAGCACCTTCATCAGTACAATCAATTCCAAACACACAATTCGATTCTGTTTAAACAAAGTCTGGAATCGGCAGACTTTTACATACAGTCTGAGGCGCAGGTGAAACTTCCTGGCAGATTAAAATTGTGTGCCGGACCGAGACTCGAACTCGGGACCTTTGCCTTTCGCGGGCAAGTGCTCTACCATCTGAGCTACCCAAGCACGACTCACGCCCCGTCCTCACACATTTAGTTCTGCCAGTATCCTTTCTTTCAGGAGTGCTAGTTCTGCAAGCTTCGCAGGAGAGCTTCTGTAAAGTTTGGAAGGTGGGAGACGGATACTGGCAGAACTAAAGCTGTGAGGATTGAGGTGGAGATGTTTACGACGGCTGTGTTTATTTGTTTTAATATTGTGGGGGTTAGAAGATCTGGGAGGGGAATTGCTACGGCTTCAAATAGATGTAGTGGGGGGTAGTCGAGTTAATTGGAAAGAAGGGAGGGATTTCTGGTCACACGAGTCAAGTGTAACACCAACAGCGACAGAAAACGATATAACGGGAGTAGGATTCATTACGAATAGGAAGATAGGCAAGGGAACAGGTTACTGCGAACGTTTCGGTGATCTGGTTGTTCTGGTCAGGATCACAGCAAAACAACACCGACAACAACAGTTCAGGTGTACACGGCGACGTGGAAAGCTGAAGAAGAGGGCGAGGAAGTATATGACGCTACTGAACGGGTAATTCAGTGCGGAAAGTGAGACGAAAATCTCAGTTATGGGGTACTAGAATGCGGTCGTAGGGGAGACTACGGTACCAAAATGTTCACGGAAATTCAGTAACACACAAATATAAGTCACTTAAGAACTAAATAAATAGTAAGTGCAAGGTAGGTAAGGCGAGATTGCGGCATGAAAAATGTGAAGAAATTAAAGAATTAGCTGTTGGAAAAACGGACTCCATGTAGAAAGCCGAAACAACCTTCGGTGAAATTAAAAGCAAGGGTAGTAACATTAAAAGTGAAATGGAAATTCCATTGTTAAATGGTGAGCATAGAGCAGATACATGAAAAGTGTACACTGAAGGCCTCTTTCAGGCTAAGACCTGTCTGATGACGCCATAGAAGAAACAGGAGTCGACAGGGAATAGATAGGGGGTCCAGTATTAAAATCATTGGGGGCAAGAGGCAACGAAACTACTATTTACGTTGGTGCGCGGAATGTAGTCCGGCGGTATACCATCCGACTTTCGGAATAACATCATGCACAGTTCGGAAGATTGCAAGAGCCGACAATTATCTCACCACTGTTTCTAATTTAATCAGTGTGTATACATGGACAAGGAAAAAAATTCCCGAATTTCCCGGTTAAAAATACACTTTCTCCCGGGTGACAGTATATTTTCCCTTATCAATCGTTTGAATGGTTATAGTTTTATACATGGGCATACAATTTCCAGGCACTTTAGAAAACGAAACTCATGGAAAACGACACGATTTGGAAACATCTTTGATGTGCAGCAACATGTACGCTGCGTATTTTCGTATTACGACAGCACACATTGGAATTCCACCAAACACCGCATGTTACTTTCCGAATCATTGAAATCGAGATTGCGATGCGCTTTTGTAAGCCAGTCACAGCTCATGTCACGTAATCTCGCCAGCCGATGACAGCAGATATTCAGACCATAGGACACTTGATGTAGTCAGCCAACAGCAACACCTCTGTTAAGTAGCACGAACACACAGACAGGGAAAGTTAATAGTTTAAGTTAATATACATAGTGTTGCTACAAGAAAAGCAAAGCTTTCACATATAATATTGGTCTCAAGCTGCAGGAGAAGCTAAGCTTTCGCATATACTGTTGATCTTTTTTGCGCGTGTTACACTTTACGATGTATCACACATATGTGCAAGTAATATTTTTAATGACATAAATGTCTTATCTTCAGGGTTCAAAATTCTTCTGACTGGCTCGTCATCAAAGAGTTGATTTTTAAATGAGAGTCAAGCGCTCCGTGATTTGATAAATTCATGGTACATTCTTGCACATAGCTCAAAAATGAGATCGACAGGAAGTGCAAAATGGCTAAGCAGGGATGGCTAGAGGACAAATGTAAGGATGTAGAGGATTATCTCACTAGGGGTAAGATAGATACTGCCTACAGGAAAATTAAAGAGACCTTTGGAGATAAGAGAACCACTTGTATGAATATCAAGAGCTCAGATGGCAACCGAGTTCTAAGCAAAGAAGGGAAGGCAGAAAGGTGGAAGGAGTATATAGAGGGTTTATACAAGGGCGATGTGCTTGAGGACAATATTATGGAAATGGAAGAGGATGTAGATGAAGACGAAATGGGAGATAAGATACTGCGTGAAGAGTTTGACAGAGCACTGAAAGACCTCAGTCGAAACAAGGCCCCGGGAGTAGACAACATTCCATTAGAACTACTGACAGCCTTGGGAGAGCCAGTCATGACAAAACTCTACCATCTGGTGAGCAAGATGTATGAGACAGGCAAAATACCCTCAGACTTCAAGAAGAATATAATTATTCCAATACCAAAGAAAGCAGGTGTTGACAGATGTGAAAATTACCGAACTATCAGTTTAATAAGTCACAGCTGCAAAATACAAACGCGAATTCTTTACAGACGAATGGAAACACTGGTAGAAGCGGACCTCGGGGAAGATCAGTTTGAATTCCGTAGAAACACTGGAACACGTGAGGCAATACTAACCCTACGACTTATCTTAGAAGAAAGATTAAGAAAAGGCAAACCTACGTTTCTAGCATTTGTAGACTTAGAGAAAGCTTTTGACAATGTTGACTGGAATACTCTCTTTCAAATTCTGAAGGTGGCAGGGGTAAAATACAGGCAGCGAAAGGCTATTTACAATTTGTACAGAAACCAGATGGCAGTTATAAGAGTCGAGGGGCATGAAAGGGAAGCAGCGGTTGGGAAGGGAGTGAGACAGGGATGTAGCCTCTCCCTGATGTTATTTAATCGGTATGTTGAGCAAGCAGTAAAGGAAACAAAAGAAAAATTCGGAGTAGGTATTAAAATTCATGGAGAAGAAGTAAAAACTTTGAGATTCGCCAATGACATTGTAATTCTGTCAGAGACAGCAAAGGACTTGGAAGAGCAGTTGAACGGAATGGACAGGGTCTTGAAAGGAGGATATAAGATGAACATCAACAAAAGCAAAACGAGGATAATGGAATGTAGTCAAATTTGTTAACATCGAGTATAGATTTGTCAGGAAGTCGTTTCTGAAAGTATTTGTATGGAGTGTAGCCATGTATGGAAGTGAAACATGGACGATAACCAGTTTGGACAAGAAGAGAATAGAAGCTTTCGAAATGTGGTGCTACAGAAGAATGCTGAAGATAAGGTGGGTAGATCACGTAACTAATGAGGAGGTATTGAATAGGATTGGGGAGAAGAGAAGTTTGTGGCACAACTTGACTAGAAGAAGGGATCGGTTGGTAGGACATGTTTTGAGGCATCAAGGGATCACAAATTTAGCATTGGAGGGCAGCGTGGAGGGTAAAAATCGTAGGGGGAGACCAAGAGATGAATACACTAAGCAGATTCAGAAGGATGTAGATTGCAGTAGGTACTGGGAGATGAAGAAGATTGCACAGGATAGTGTAGCATGGAGAGCGGCATCAAACCAGTCTCAGGAGTGAATACAACAACAACAACAGCTCAACTTACGTAAAAGGATATTTACGAGGGTTATTCCAAAAGTAAGGTCCGATTCGCCGTAACTATTGAAATTTGGCGCCAATGACAAAACACGCATGCGCGCCGACTCCCGGCAAGCCTTGCGCGTCAAACGCCGCCATTCGCTTTGTTACTGTTGCTGAGTGTAGTTCACAGTGTCACTTTACAATGTTTAAGACAATTGATCAGCCCGCCGATTGTGAAGTAAGGGCAGTGATACGGTTTTTGTCTGCAAGAAACAATTCAGCGGCGGAAATCCATCGGCAGATTACTGAAGTGTACGGTCCAAACATAATGAGCGACAGTAAAGTGCGCAAGTGGGTGCGAGCTTTTAATGAAGGACGGGATAATGTGCACGATGAACCACGGTGTGGCCGACCATCAGTGATTTCAGACGATTTGGTCAATGCGGTTGACAAAAAAATTCGTGAAGATCGCCGATTCACTATTACAGACGTAGAGATGCATTTTCCGAATGTGAGTAGAACAACTTTGTACAGAATTGTGTCTGAACATTTGAAGTTTCACAAATTGTGTGCCCGTTGGGTTCCCAGGCTGCTTACTGAGCCCCAACGAATGAAAAGAATGGCTTTTGCTCTTGATTTTTTGGAGCGATATCCTTACAGTCCGGACCTGGCGCCAAGTGATTTCCACCTGTTCCGTTACTTAAAGGAGTTTCTCGGCAGCAAGCGCTTCGACACAGATGATGAAGTGAAAGAAGCAGTTAAGGACTGGTTATCGTCACAGGCGGCCGATTTCTATAACATGGGCATTCAAAAGCTTGTTGAACGATGTGACAAATGTTTAAATACGTATGGAAGTTATGTAGAAAAATAGATAAAGATGTAAGGAATGTAAATAAAACAATTGTTTTGAAAAAACATTTTAGTTTTGATTTTTTTTTTTATAACCGGACCTTACTTTTGGAATAACCCTCGTACTTTGAAAGTAACGCTTTTGAAACCACCATTCGCAATAGTTTCCCGCGACCTGTTAAAAATAGGTTCGTTTCAGCAGTTGCCAGAGAGCGCAGATAACAGGCGATACCGCGCTTGTGCAGCTATCATGCCGTAGAAGCCCGTATGTACGTACGTGTAAAACATTGAAAGATCATACATTATGTCATAAAAGAAACAGGATACTGCAAGAGCATCGGAATTTCGTGAACCATATTAAAATGTGCACACTTAAAGTGCATACTTAAAGGGCACATTCGTATGTCCAGATTCCCAATGAAATAGACCTCGACCTGATATTAAGCTTTTCAGTGTGGTTTTCGGGGTGTAAATTTTCTTGGAGCACCAGTACTGTATTTTATCATGTTTGGATCTTTATTATGGCATAATGGCATCCGTGCTGGAAAATGAAAACGTGCACTTGAAATGCAGCGAACAGTTGAAACGAGCCAGTACTGTGGAATTAAAAATTTCGTTTCAAATACATTGACTGCCTCTGCGGGAAAAGTTAACAGAAGCCTAATTTCTTTAGCAAACAGACAAAAATAACTTCATTGTTCCGCAAGGCGATTAATGCTTGACTGTCAGAAAGGTAGAAATAAAATAAAATCTGAAACTAATGACATATTTCAGCCTCCCGTAATTACGTGAATGTGTTTTAATTCACTTGACAGCTCCCGGTCACAGATATCCGTTTTGTTTTCATTTGACGTGACAGTAAACGAAGGGGAAACAGCAAAATCACTTAATGTAAACACGGGTCACGTGGACACTACCCACTGTAGCTCAGACTGCTCTGCGCGTCAGCCCCGGATCTAAGATACTAGCGAACCGGGTCAATATTTAAAAAAATCGACTTTTCAAAAGATGTCCATCTTGAAGCGTACATCTTTCTGAGAAGTCTCAAACATATGTATTCGAGGAAATGTAAGACAGCCTGCCCCTCCTTAAAAAAAAATCTCAATTAATGGCGGATGGGATTGTTTGTAATCGAGGAAAGGAGGACTCTTCAGAAAATCTGAACTCTTTATTGCCTAATAGCTTATAATTTGCTGTTTTGTGTGACATAAAATTAAATATAGGATATATAAAGCCAATACTGACAAGAGATAAACAAGAAATTACACATTTCTTCAAACCTTGGCTCCTAGAATTTTTTTCTCAAATCTTGCTACAGCTTTACATTGCGCGGTTTCCTTTCTACGAAAGAATCTATTACCTCTAAGTTCGTCAAAAGTTTTGCTACATGAAAAATCGAAATATCGTTATCTAATACTAAAAAAGTTGTTAATACAAATAATACTCAAGGCTGGTGTGGTTTCTCGATCTGATTACATCTAGTTTGTCACTGTCTGCTGGATAAAACAAAACAAGCCTTTCTAATATGGTAGCAATTTTGTAACGCACCAAATAAAGGAGACACTTTTGGCACAAATGGCCATTTTTATAACACGACAGAATATAATCCAATAAGTAACAATATCATATGCCTATTAGGCCTACTACAAGCAAAAAGCTTTATATTAGGAAATAGTTTCACATTCCATTCATACGCACCAGCTTCTCAAGCACGAGATCGGAAAGTAGTATTACGAAATTTTGATACAGATTTGGAATCGTTTTATTCTTCCATAATTTGTGTGATGTCCCCGTTTCTTCTCCTTCCTCGTTCTAAAAAACAATCTTATCACCAATTCTGTAGCTATTACTGCCATTCTCAAAATTTGTTCGCCGATTAACTCCACTAACCCTGCCAGAATCACAGGTTTAATTATCCCGCGATTATTTTCCGGTTAGACGTTATTACGTTTCGAACAACACGTTTTCCGCGTTACTTCGAGAATAGAACTTAGGCGGCTGGTAGCCGGGGACTGTACAACAGTCCTTACTGGTATTGCGATCTGGCCAAAATTTTCTGTCAAAATTTCGTTTTCTTGGATACACCGAGAAGATAATACGTAATATTTATCATCTGTTATTCCTGTCACTCGTTTATTTCCATTCTGGTACTCTGAATCTATGGATTTCGCTAGTAATTGTGACAACGCTGATCTTTCGCAAACCCAATCAACCACATAATCAGACAGCGATTGGCATCCATCCGTTCGGCTTTACTCCGTTCAGCTCGTATAGCCCCCTCCCCTGTTGTCTGCGGAAAGTTTATTTCTAGATGCGACGAGGATTCTCCTGGCAGACACATCACGTACACTATGCACACATTCAAAAATCAACTTATGACTCATTCATAAATCAATTTAAAATGTGTTCAAAAAATGTTGCAAGACCTACAGGGACGCGTTTCAAAATCATATAAATAATCTAGAGACCAACGAGAGCTGGATGCTAGGCGTTTTGTGAAGTTTTTCTTGCTCAAGAGTATGAATTTGGCGCCCCCTTTTCCCGGTAGCATCTAGCTGCTTGCTGCGACTGCCTGCACAGCCAACAGCCACATTCCTGTAGCCAGAAGCGGGAGAATCTACTACTCAAACTGCGCATGCGCATGAGCCCGCGCGTAACTGCTAAAACAAATCGAATGTAAACAGTTGCGACTTCACGCTCATTGGTGGCAATCTGTTGTTATGAAGCACTGCATACTCCTCCTAAAGCCTTTGACACATTTTCAATTGGCAGACGCTTGCATGAGCAGTGTGTGTGTCGTTGTAGATGGCGCATTTCCTCTGCAATTTAAGTTATTTTTGTTTTCTTCTGTCGTTCATGTTTTATTGTTGAAGTATTATTCTGCAGTAGCGGGATACAGCAATATCCTTAGAGTATCTGTTCTTACCCTGTGCCGAAGTCGCGACTGCAGGCGACGAAGCCCGCTGCTCAACTTGCCGAGAGGTATTCTTGCAGTGAAAGCACAGATACGCCTGCATCAGGCGTGCTCGTGTTTGTACGCACTACACGATCGTATTCCAGTAACAGATGCGTTTTGTTTTCGAAGAGCTGACGTTAGTTCACTAGGCCTTTATGTTAGCTAACACTGAGGAATCTCTGCCAGGTCCGCTTACTACCGTGCTGATGTTTTGCTACATGCGAAACCTATTTTGAGTGGCCATCTGCCTCATTCACGATGCATTTAAAGTCGTTGGCTTGTCACGATATTAAATCGTAAAAGTAAAGAAAAGAAAATGTCAAAAGAGGCAGGCAGATCAAGTATATCGGAAAGTTTCAGTACTATTGCCTCAATTTGACAGAATCTGTAGATTATACCTAAGTAAAAGGCAATACACGGAAGCGACAGATGTATTCCTCACGACAGGAAACTTATCGAGAACTTACTGCAAATTCGTATTCCGCACATCAATAGTATTAATTCGGTCTCTCACAATCTGGATATCCAAACAAGAAATACATCAATAGATTAGAAACGAGTTTAAATCTGTTACCAGGTTAACACAACCAACCATCCACTGGAATCGTGCGTGCCAAACGAACGGCATACACGACAAACACAAGGCTTGCAGAAACGTGATGGTCAGTCACTCTCTCACCGAAACTCTGGCAGTTTTCCAGATCTCACATAAAACTCGATCAGCGTATATACTTCCCTCAAATGGACTATCTTGCGCTGCAGTAAACGAATCCGTCGCATTACGTATTATTTCTGTGTTGTATTACAGGGCTCAACACTTTATGCAATACGTGAACAGTGCCAGAAATTCGAATTTTACCTACAGTGTTCACTTTATATCAGCTCACACTTGAAGAAGCCCGCTTTTAACGTTTCACTTTAACTGCGCTGTGGCAACGTTCCGCGTACTTTGTCACAGCCGCTATGATGACAAACCTGTCTGGATTCTCACGATTACTGCACTGCAAGTGGCTAATTTAAATTCTACCGTCGTTATAGGCTGCACATAAAAATTTGCACTGCGCTTTCATCGCGTCATTTGAACGTCAAGTGAAGAAGTCGGTAAGAGACAGCGTCAGAAACGGTAACATTCTTTCGCAACAAAAGATACGACTAATGCGCAACCACGATTGCAACAACTTCTATGAAGCACTGGAGTACAGTCTGGTTAATTTGCACTCCGTTTTAAACAAAGCCATGTCTCTCGAGCGTCTAAATGTTTATGACGTCATATCCCCTCACGTGTGTGCCCTACGATGATATAATTTGGCCGGTACTTGCAATCGTGCGTGTGCATACTGTCTGCAAACTGTTGCGAATAGTGTCGGTACTGTGAAGAAATGAAACTCCACGTCTGATGCCGAAGTTGACACGGTGAGCAGCGAATGTGTGGTAGTTGACGTTGTGTATTGTTTCTAGCGCAGGGGGAAAGACGTTAGCGAGAAAAATATCCGAGTCTCTGAAAGCATGATGAGAACCGCAAATCGCTAAGCTGCCTCATTCTCAAATACTGGGTGAATAATGTCCGCCGGCCGCTGTGGCCGAGCGGTTCTAGGCGCTTCAGTCCGGAACCGCGCTCCTGATACGGTCGCAGGTTCGAATCCTGCCTCAGGCATGGATGTATGATATCCTTAGGTTGGTTAGGTTTAAGTAGTCCTAGGTCTAGGGGACTGATGACCTCAGATGTCAAGTCCCATGGTGCTTTGAGCCATCTGAATAATGTCCGGATATTTCAACGCCCTCAGTTCCGTTTCCTCGAGACACGCTAAGCTTCCAACTGATACTTCTCTTACTGCGTGAAAACCGTACGCTAAGATTATACTACTTTACGAGTGGATTACCAAAGCATTTTGGATGTTTAAATTCGGTCAGTTACGTGAAACATTTCTGCTGGAGGTTCCGTAATGGAGATGACTACGGCTGACGGAATCTGAAGACGCCGTGTCGTTCCAAAACTCATTTAGGCCAAAGTGCAGCAGTTTATGGCTTTCGCAAAGTTGTGTCGTATGAAGATACGTTATTTCCACGCAGTGGCATAATAAATAACGTGTTGTTTTCATTTTAAATATCTGTCGTGCGAGAATTCTGAAGGAATCTGGACTCGCACATCGAAACAATGTCCGACAGAATGTGGCGCTATTTTCCGCTCGTTCAACGTTATTCCCTCTCAGGTTTTCAGCGCTTAAATGACCAGAACGGCGATAAATAACGAGCAATGAAATATTCGACTCAGTAATTTAACACACTATTCCTCATTCGTAACACAATGTATTAGAGAGGAGCAGTTTTCTGACGTTGCTTTCTCGTGAGTTTGGCGACGGACGACACAAAAGCGACCAAAACAGAGGAACAGCCGCGGCTCCCGCAAACTGCAGTCGGGGCCAGCTGCCCGCCTCCCCCTGAGGAGCGGCTGACACTGCCCCCCTCCCCCCCCCCCCCAACCGCACCAAGGCTGACCCGCGCAAAACGCCGGGGCGCGCCGCGTTGAGTCGTGGGAAGTTAGCGACCCTTTTTCGAGAAATGTACATCTTTTTCACGCTTCTTGTTAGATGTGCCATAGTTCTAGAGTTCTATGCACAAAATTTCAATAGTTCTGCAGAATGTAACGAAGAAAGCAACAATACTGAAAAACATTTTCGTATCGAAAACATTCGTTGTCAATTTTCGCAAAAATTTAACTCGTACAACAGTTCTGAAGACTGTTCTGAACAGAACCCCAAGAGCTCTATCGAAAATCCCAATAACATTTTTCTATGGTGATAATAGTATATGAGAAATTTATTTAATGTGGGACACACTTTCTACAGAAAATATAAATATATTCGTACGACAGTTCTTATGATAGTTGTGAACAGAACTCCAAGAGTTCAATCGAAAATCCTAGTACCACTTTTTTGTCCAGGTAATAGTTTGCGAGATAATTGCAATTTAAGGAGAAAATCTTTTCACTTACTGTGAAGTTGGCACCCTTTTCTTCAGAAATGCATTTTTTTTTTTTTCAGAGTTCTTGATAGATATGCCATAGTTCCAGAGTTCGTTGTACAAAATTTCAATACTTCTGCAGAATATAGCCAAGAAAACAACGTATAACATAGCTGATTCAGGACCCTTTCCTTATGATACAATTCTAACTGTTGCCACCATAAATCACTTGTGCATAGATTCCAACCGTATTGATCATTACAAAAATATAACCATTGACCAACGACGCACATTTCTTGCGGCGTTGCGCAAAGTATTCAGCTTATGCGCTGTGAAATGAAACCATACTTGACGCTATTGTAAAATTTACGATGGATGGCTTCCGTTCAACTACAGAGTCAGCATCTATCGAATTATCTTCACGCAAACGTGATTCCAGGATCACACACTTCCCCCTTTTAGGTACGGAGGAAACCAGAGTTCAGTCTTGTGGAAGCCAAAACAGGAACACTGGGCCGTCCTCCTTTTACTGATAGCAAACTCTAGAGAAATCTCACGCTTGTTTTTCTTCATCGTGCCAACAAAAGAAAAATTCTCCCTTCACAGCTCTATTATCATTCCAGTACTAGTAAACCAGTTGTCCACTTTCACATTTCGACCTGACTGATATATAGGTTTACACAGTCACAGAACAACATCAAAATGTTTATTGCTCAGTTGGTAAATCCTTCTGGTTGCAACACAGTATATTTCCAAATTGTACAGGTAAAATACGTAAGAATCCACAAAAACATAGATTTTAAATCCATATTTGTTTGTTTTGATAGGTACATATCGCCGAAAACTGCACCTTCCACAGAATCCTTCCAGCTTCTTGTCTACTGTAACATTTTCTCTGTATAAGATTTTTGGTAGTTGGGTACAAACAGTAAATATTTCCCGAATTGCTGTTAGCTTCTCCAATTGTCTCCTTTCATCACGAATAGCGCGACTGTAAAATGTAAGACACCCCAC
Source organism: Schistocerca nitens (assembly GCF_023898315.1). Taxonomy (NCBI): domain Eukaryota; kingdom Metazoa; phylum Arthropoda; class Insecta; order Orthoptera; family Acrididae; genus Schistocerca; species Schistocerca nitens. The sequence continues at coordinate 15,523,846 of NC_064624.1, read as the reverse complement.
AATAAATTTCAAACGTTTTACGTTCATTTGCGAGGTGAAATTTTTCAATGCCATCCCATTCACCTCCACAGAGATCTTCCAGGATTCATCTGCTACTTTTGTTAACAAAAATTTAAAACAAGAGACTGATGAACGCTTTCAATTCAATAACATCTATTGATTTTACGCCTCTCTCACGCTGAAATGAAGCTTTGACGCTATCAAATTGCTGATTGGAATACAAAACTACAATAGACAAATATTGCCATCTATGAGGCAATTGCAGCATCACAAAGGCTGCTTTGGCTGCGTCTGTTGGTCCAGGTAAACTTCGAATAATATTATCCTCTTCGAACAATATGCTTTGGATTTCTTCAACATGATCTACTACATCCCACATAAAAATAATAAAATTCCTATAAAATAACGCAACCAGGCGCAGTGTATTAATCTGATATTTGACGTTCAGACAGCGGACACTGACCATTAGACAGTTCAAACAGAATTCAAGTGCATTTTACATTCTGGACCAGCTTTGTACTACTTACTACGTTGATAAATTAATTGCTGAAATGAAATGCGAAAGGGCACAGTGGATAAAAACGAGCAATCGGCTCATATCATCAGGAGAGCATTAGCGTCCATACTGAATCATACAACAATGAAAGGCATACAGAGAAGGGAAGCTATAACGAGAAGGCGGCAGTGCTGCCAATTGTTGACAAGTAATTTACAGAAAATTTCGACATGTATCAATCTGAACAGCTGCGCCCGATGGAAGGATAATGAAAACTATGACACGTCCCTGAGACCTCTCAAGACCAAAAAACAATAAACAAAGCACAGCAGCCATGCAAACCTCGTGGCACTACATCTGGAAACAATGAACACGTGAACTGCGTCTTTTAAACAATCGGCAAGTGACGTCAGCGTAGCAGTTACAATAGAGGTAGCATCAAAGCTAACGACAGCAACAGCTGCACTTTCTGGGTAACGCGCGCCGCGTCGTGTGAAGGCGCCCGCCACTGCTGCATTTCGCTCCCTGATCTGCCCCTAATGACTAAACGTAACAAAACTACTCACACTCATGCGAATAATCATTATGCTCGTTCAGTCAGAGCTCTCGTGCAGTCGCTGCCTGTTGTGTAAGTGATATTTATGAACCGAAATACCCATAAAAATGTACAATGTACCAGGATTGAAACGTCTTCTCAGCATGGAGGAATTTAAAGTAGTCGATGATACAGGCATTCAATTCACTCCGTCTCATCCGGTCTTCCAAAAACTGTCCGAAAATGTCTTCAAAGCATATTTAAATTAAAGATGATCGTCATGATCTGCTTACTTTTGTTAGAAACACCTTCAGGCTGGAATGTTTCGTTGAAGAAAAAGACGACGACAGAAAAGACGAGTCGTGGAATGCTTTTGGTTCTTCGTGCAACAAGGACATGACAAAGCAATTTGACCTACTACTGTCAGCAGAAAAAATGGTCTACCGTAAAACCAACAAAGAGGAAACTTGGAAAGCTTTCAAGACTGGAAATAGGGAAATGGACCGATTTGATGGCTGATCAAATTTATGAACATCACAAAATTCCATGTGCCTTTTCTTTCAAATACGCGAAAGTTTGTGAATGTTCAAGTTGAAAGTACTTCTTGAAGATTAAAGGAAGATGTACAGAATGCGGAGCCACTTTCGAAGGGATTGCTCTGAAGATGCGAAAAAAGGACAACGATATTATTCTAAACTGCAGACTTTTAGACGATGGTATTCACCTGAAAAGAAGGCAACTTCGTAGCACGAAAAGACAACAGGTAGCTGCTAAATTGGTTGATAACAGGATTCCTGCAGCTCTTTGGCGAAACGATTAAGCGAAAAATATGTCTTTCGGAGACACGATTCCTCCAAATTTACCCAATGCTGATGTCTTGAGAAAGGCCAAAGAAGAGTAAAGGGACCAACGATTTGGTGTAACAACTAGTAAGCCTGTTGAAAACCTGCAAATCGCAAAACATACAACCCATCGGGACGAAATTCACGCAATCGGATTGGACCCATTCTTCTGTATATATTGGCTCAAAGATCAAATTCAGTTGCACAAATATTGTCATCAAATCAATAGCAGTGAATACGATTCAGTAGATGTTACAGGTGGCGTTGTATTTCGAGTTATTTCACGATTTGGGGATCTGTCAAACAGGACTGCCTGTGTGAAAATTAAGTCAAAGTACATATACCTGTGTGAGTACATGTGCATCCGCGATGTAAGCGTCACTATTAAAGATCCAAATATCATCAATCGACCATTAATCAGTTGCCCAACTTATCAGATGATATCCTCTAGGCATGATGCATCATTCTTGTCATTTTTCTTTATGGAAATCGTCAGTCTGGAACTCCCAAACCAAAAATCATGGTAACTGATTTCGGTAAGGCTTTGTTGGTTGCCATTTCTAAAGCAATAGCCAATTGCTCGGACTTAACAGATTATTTGAAAAGGTTTTATAGTCATATTGTTTTGCACTAACGAGTAATTCTACCCTCGTGTTTGACAATAGATTTAAACCATTTTATGGTCATGATTTCGAGGTGGAAATGCTTCTCAAGAGGTAAATCACAAGTCAAACAACTTTACCTTCGAGTTTTGGCCCATATTTACATGACAGATTTTCGTGATACTGAAAGTGCTTTGCGCTCACTTTTGGTTGTTGCGTTGAGTGAACATAGACAAAAAATGAATATCTTACAACATAAAACAAAAAACAGTACGACAGTCAGCGCGGAAATCCCTAAAATAGCACAAGACTTGCAGGCAGACATCATATGCTTACAAGAACCTTATAATAGAAACGAGCAACTCGTATGTCTACCAAAACATGGTACCAGAATAACATGCAGCAATGACTGTAAGGCTGCAATAGTAATTCTAAATAGAACTTATAATTAAGGTAACACAATTATGCAATCAACACTTGGTTACCATAGAGATAACTAACGGGAACGTCACATGGGTTATTGCATCCATGTACGCCCAATACAGCCATCAAATAAAGCCGTACGCAGACTACATCAGAGAACTAGTAACGTATGCCAGAGGCAAAAAATTAGTGATAAGTGCTGACATAATTCCAGATCGACCCTCTGGAACTGAGAACAGATGACAGAGGACGCATAATCACCGATCTAATACAAGAAACACAATTACATGTAATGAATACGGGAGGACCTATACCAACATATGCAGGGTTCGATGGTACGAGCAGTAATATCGACTTCACACAAGCAAATAATGCAGCAATGGCATACGTAACAAACTGGACTTCACACGACAACATAACCAGAAGAGATCATAATGTCGTAACATACACACTAACTCACACTCAGAACACAATGACCAAACCACACACCAGACACTTGCTGTTGCACAAAGCAGACTGGAACAAATTAACGGAAATTATCCGATGACACGATCTAGAAAACATCAATGGAAGTATCGATTATAGAGCACACAAGTTAACACAGGTGATACAACATGCACAAAACACTTCAATACCGACAGCAAAGAACACAAATTGCTCACCAGTCACGAGACTCATACAAGACGCAAACGAAAATTATATCAAAGGGCGATAGCGGATAGGGACAGACGAATAAGACTCGAAGCATATAGGCATGCACAAGACATATACACAGACACTATACAACACGCGTAGACAACAATGGGAGCTATTTGTAACAACACAAACAGAGCAAAATATATGGGGGGGACCATACAAAATACTGACAGAGAAGATAAAAACGCCACTAGTTCTGGGAACGCTGAGGCAGGATGACTGCACGATGACGAGGGGATGGAGGAATACAGCGGAGTTCCTGCTGTAGAAACTGCTCCCTGACGACGTTATCGATACAGACACACAATACCATGAAACACTGAGAGAAAACCTACACACACCATACAACGCTGCAACTGTCACCCGTCATTTTGCGCAAGAAGAGGTTGCGCTAGCAATCTCAGGGCTCAAAAACAAAAAAGCACCTGGACCAGATGGTATCCACTCGGAAACACTGAAAAACTAGCACCGCAGATCACCACCTACCTAGCAACGTTACTGAACGGTCCTTTACGGCTGGGCAGGGTACCTACAGTACGGGAAACCTCCAAAGCACTGTGTAAGCGCCTGCAAACACACAGAGCTCCCAGGGGTATGAGCCAACACCAGTTCGGCTTCAGATCTGGCAGATCAATAGATGATGCCATCAACCAGGCCTTGCACATAGTTAACACCACAAAACAGAAATACGCCATGGCAATAATGATTGTCATTGCCGGAGCATTTGATAATCTTTGGTGGCCCGCACTGTTTCAGAGGCTAACACATCTGGAGGTACCGCTATCACTGCAGACTACTGTAAAGACCGAGCAGTCGAATGGCAGATGGACAGCCGGAAAGTAATTAAAAGAATTACCGAAGGCTCTCCTCAAGGGTCGATCTGCGGCCCCATCTTCTGGGACATGACAGTCGAACCCCTCCTACAACTTCTGGATGGGGATGACAGGTCAGACGGAATTGTCGCCTACGCAGATGACCTTATTAGTTGTAGTCACTCCAAACTGTTTATGTCTCACATAATTCCAAAATAAAAATGAGAATTTACGATCCGTCCTCACAGCTGTACTTCCAGCACTACCTCATCTCCTGCGTTCCAAAATTCGCAGAAGTTATCCTACGAAAACTGCAGGAGTACCAATCCTGGAAGAAAGGATATTGTGACGATATTGCTTCGTCACAGCCTGGGGTTCGGGACCCGGTCCGGCACACAGTTTTTATCTGCCACCAAGTTCCACATCGGCGCACACCCACTGCAGACTGAACACACTATTTCATAATCTATTGGCACCACAAAAATGTTGTGACGGTTTTTAAAAGAACTCTTTCGGTGCTATCCAGAACTTTCAGCAAAAGGGTTGTGCCAATTTATTATAATGTAGACCAAGTGGGTCTCTCGTCAATGGTATATGGGTCTCTCGTAAATGATATTATCTCATTAACTGTTATCCCCACAAAAATGTTATTACAGTTTTCGGTAGAACTCTTAGGGTCCTATTAAGAAATGCCATCAGACCTTTTGTACGAATTTATTACTTTCACATGACGAAAGTGAGTCCCATATTAATTATCTCATATAATATCGTCACAAAAAATGGTATATTTTTCAGTAGAACTCTGTGGGTGCTATTCAGAACTGTCATCAGAACTATTCTACGAATTTTGTTTTCGTAGAGAAAGTTAGTATCTGATTAAAACAATTATCGCATAAACTATTATCGCCACAAAAATGTTATTTTCAATACAACTCTTCCGGTGCTATCCAGAACTGCCAACAGAACTGTTCCACAAATTTATTTTTTTTCTACATTGACTAATTTTTTACTATACCAAAATTTTGCAGAGTTATTGTTTTCTTCCCGAAATTCTGCATAACTATTCGTGTTTTGAGCAGAGAACTCTAGAACTATTGCATACATATCAAGAACTATGAAAAAAAATGTATATTTCTCGTAAATGGGGTGCAAACTTCACGGGAAATGCTCATAAGCGAACCTTAATAAATTCCGTTACAACGTAAACAATTACCTGCACAGAATATTTTACTAGTATTTTCGATAGAACTCTTACAATGCTATCCAGAGCTGTCATCAGAACGTACGAATAGACAGTTTTTTGTAGAGTAGGTGAGCCCCACAATTAATCAATTATCTTACAAACTGTTATAAACACAAAAATGTTATGATTATCGATAGAAGTCTTGGGGTGTTATCCAGAAGTGTTCATCAAAACTGTTGTAGGAATTTATTTCTTTCTGTGGAGACAGTGGGTCAAAGATGAAAGCAGTTACCGTATAAACTATCATCGACACAAAAAGATGTTATTAGGATTTTCGATAGAGGTCTTTGTGTTCTGTTCAGAACTGTTGTACGAATATATATTTTGCTAAAATTGACAAAAGAATGTTTTCTATACGAAATTTTTTTCGAGTATTCTTGTTTTCTTTGCTAAATTCTGCATGACTATTCAAACTTTGCACAAAGAACTCTAGAACTATAGCACATCTATCGAGAACTATGAAAGAAATGTGTATTTATCGTGAGAGTTTTTTGTAGAGACTTGACACGACTGCGGCGTTGCCAGATCGGCCCCCGGCAGGCGAGGGAGCGGCTGCGGCAGAGGCGGCGAGGCGTCTACGTCGGTGTCCGCACTGCCGGACCGGACCGGACCGCCTGCCTCCACCCACACCGGTTTGTCTCGTACTGCCGTATACAGCTGGCAGCACAAACCCCGTCCCCGTTTACATGGGACTCCCAACACAGGATTTCGTAATCACATTTCCGAGTACCGCTTCTCGGTAGTCATGTAAATCTATTCTGGAAATCCGCGTCCAGTTGCCAATTTTCCGAACTGCGCAATCAATTTTCAGTCCCACGTAAACGCAACCGGTTTTGAAAAATCTTGGGGCTGATAGGTTTCGTCTCTTTTTCAAAAATTTTCGGCTAGTGTGGCCAGAGTGGTTTTCTGTACAGTGAAGGAAAAGTAGAAATATTTGACGAAAGCTATTCACACCTCGTCTAACTGAAGGGAAATAGCCGCAGAATATTCAATGGGTTGCCAAATATTCCGGTTTTTCGTATCAGAAGTAACCTTATTTTTGATGCTTCACTTTCGTTATTATTTACTTTTACCTTAATATAGTGTCATAGACACTTTAACATTTTCTTCAGTCTTGAGGGCAAAGATTGAATGAAGGTTTATTTTGATCACGGGGTGAGGAGAGGTGAGAACAGAACATTTCCCGTCATCGTGTTTACTGCCAGTCACCTACGCGTGAGTTTCGCGATTCGTATCGATTATCTGCTACCGCAGAAATGACGGGCGGATGTAACAAGTTTTCGTTAAGGAACGTTATACGACTATCAAGTTGTATTCGTGTTTACAAATTAGCTATTCCCTGCTAAATGACAAATTTGCAGTGGATGCAACCGACGCGATGTCTTCGCACTGTTACAACAGTGAGAAGTTGGCGGCAGTTTCAACACTCGGTTTGGCGTGCTTGCCTTAGTCTGCTGTGTGTGAAACTAATTCCTAACATTGAGGACTTACCGATACAACGAAGCACAAAGAAAATGAAGCACCTGTTGGCAGTTTCTGAGAGGACTTGTAGCTGCGTCACTTCCTCTGTAAGAACGAATGAACTACAAACAGACGAAGACTAACGCGGAACAAGTGCTGTTTGGGTTCCACACCGCAAGACACAATCCTCCTTTCCATTGAATGAACTGCAGACTCTTCTCATCAGAAACCTATTCGTGAAGAAATTCGCATGTTACAGGACAAAATGCGAGTCAATTTTAGTGAACGTTTTAACTCCTTACGCAATGCATGAAGTTCAGTCAGAGATTTCAACATGCTAAGTGTGTGTGTGTGTCATGGTCGATGCATCAAATCACGAAAGGTTAAAGCTAGTGACGATTCTAGCTACTAGTTTCACTCATGCAGAAGGTGTTCGGTGCAAAATACCATGTCTTCAGAAGACTGGTTAGCTGTAGTCTGGATATTTTTAAAAAGAAAAATATAGGTGACAAGATCGGCACATTTTGTGCAGATATAACTGTAATACCAACTTTGGTGAGCGCAAGAGGGCAGGAACAAGCAATGTTTACTCCTAACTGAACAGTGTTCTCGAGACGAACTTTGAAAGCATCGGTCGTGCATCCCACGTGGTACACAGAGAAGCTGAAACACGTGCACACGTTCTTCCCTTTGACACAGAAACAGTAGTGAATTACATTTTTCAATATTCAGTGAATCAGTGTTGAGATCAACTATGATGGCTAAATATACTGAACTGAATAGTCCCGGTGACCAATTGATTGAACTTTCTGCGTAAAGCGACACTGGCTACATGAATCCGACCGAAATATAAAGACTTTTATTGTAAAATATGTACCATGTGTGCTACATAATGTGAAAGTTACGGTGCTACATAATGTGAAAGTTACGGTGCTACATAATGGACTCTTCGCACGTACAAAATACAAACTGCGTGCGGAATGTGCATTTTAAGTATCGAACAATCAGGACGCTAAAGTAGCGACAGTAGAAAGGCCAAAACCTTTCAACAAACGACAAATCCACGAACTGTGTAAGTGCAAACAGCGGTGCGGGCAGCCACAGCAAGGAATAACAACTGTGATACACGGAAAAGACTGAACCTGTAAATAGCACGTCAATTTATGGCCCAAGTCCGTAGCGTGTAGCAATATCTAAGCATTAATGTGAAGTTTCACGTATGCAATGTACGAAGCTGTTGAAATATCACGTGCATAAAAGTGTTGGATGTAGTGTCAAACTGCAGCGAGTAACGTGAAAACACGGGACATCTAGACGCTGTAAGTGACAGGTGGACAAACATACAACAGAAAACCCTAACGGAACACGACGACTGTATGAATGCAGTGCGTGTGTGACGGCAGGTGTTGACAAGCTATGAGCTTTGCATTTTATTAAAGAGTGAGGTAGTAGAAGCGTAATCCTAAATGTTGTGCAGTGCTGCACTAGTGACGTTCAAAACAAACTACATACACAAACAACAACCAGGTGACACGGCTGAGGAGTGATTGTTAACTAATCAAAACATTTTGTCAGCTTATGCGTGCATTTACATGTGTAAAAAACAAAAGAGACGTAAAGTGACATGTGTATAAAAACATACGTGTGAGAAGTGACATGTGTTGTTATAATGGTGGCATGACTGTTCGCAAACCGCGGGTGTGTTTGGCCCTTGTACCGATGCGGGGCACAAAATATTAAATCGTGCGACAAGTGGGACACAAAAGAAAGTAAAATAGGAAGTGTAACACTCTGAAAATACGTGTTTAATTAACTGTGATCGGTAATTCGTAACGAATCGAAATGACAATGAAGCAAAAGACCCTATAGAATGTATGTAGCAACGTAATTGTTCTTTTACTCGCTGCCCCAAGAAACCGAAAAGGAAACGCACGCTAATGCGGCGCCTCGCATTGCGAGTTGTGAATTTTAAATATATGGTGATTTATGCTGACTGAGCATTTCTCTTTCGTGTGCAGAAGTAAACATATTTGTTGGGTTTTCAGTACGCTGAATAAGCAAGAACGGCCAAACAATGGACCATTCTTGGTACACATCTTGCATAGAAATAATTTCATTGTTAACTGCATCGCCGTCATCAACGCACGCTTTACAGTACTCGCATCATAATTAGTAAAGACAAGAAAGTGCATAAATTAATTTATTTCGTATTAAAGCAAAAAGTAAACAACATTCAGTTCAGTACATTGACCGCTTCTCGGCAAAACAAAGATTATTCCTCTAAAAATGGAAACTTTAATTCAAAGGTTTCCTTTAATTAAATTTCTCCACGGCAAACGTATCCTGCAGTGATATTTTAATGCGGTGACATGAAATATAATGCCTGAGATTACGTTTCCTTTTTTGTCTCCATGAAATCTCCACGTGGACATCAATTTTAACGGATTCTAAATGCGGCTCACGCAACCCTATATTAACAAGGCGCCAAAGAAGTACTCTATTCACACTCTTGCCGAGCATAAGTAGCAATCAAGTTAGGCGTTAAGTTTTTCTTACAGTCTTTTCGTCACATTCGTTGAGTATACTTGAGACGGTGTCCGGATCTGGGCGGTAGCCGTACAACTACAATCCGCTCATCGTAAGAATAAACCTGATGTAAACAAACACAAACGTTACGATTGGTCAGAAGCCGTAGCACTCTTACATCGGTGTTGTTACGCTCTTGGAAGTAGCTCCTACTTATGTGTTAGATATCTTATTACTAAGTTACGTTACACGGAACTTAGGATATTCAAATGTATCAACAGCCATCAACGTTTTTCTTTATCACGCCTTAGCTACGTAGTTTTTATCTAAAAAGTCGTGTAGTCACAGCCTGTGCAGCAGCGTTGTGCTCTGATTATCGCCTTGCTAATGCGCAGTACGAAAATGGCTGAGGCTACTTTCTGTTCCGTAGTGAAACGCGCGAGTAAAGCACAGTTGTGGCTGTCCTTAATGTTCTTCGTAAATTTACGGAGAAAATCGACTTTGGAGTTTTCCCAGCGTTCTATATTAGGCAGTTGATAACCACACACACACACAATAAACGAGTACTGCAGTCGGAAGCGTGATTGTAAAAATGTGAACCAAGTGCCGTTACTCGTGCGTTGGTTCGAAACTCCCCAGTATAAAGTTTTTTCTTGTTCAAGGTGAAATACCTACATTTCGTAATTATGAACCTCCTCATTTTTAATGAATAGTGTACGTCTTGTTTCTAATTACATATTGGACATGAAATTCCTGTTTCAATTTCAAGTACAAATTTTTAATTATCGATGTTTTATGAAAGACTTTATAAAAGTTGTTTAAATGAAGGAAACAAAATAATTTTTAAGGCAAAAATTGAAAACCAAATCCTCTATTTGGAATATGTCCATCGTTTTATGCGACAGAACTACGTAAGTATCGTAGAAAGATGAAAAACAATCATTTTCACAGCATCGAGCACTTCACACACACGCTGCATCTTTACATTTGCTACTGTACCATTACAAAATGAACCCTACAGAACCGATCTGGAGCCAAGCTGCGGGATTTGACCCGACAAGTAACAAGACTGTCAAGCTGCCAGACTTACTGGAAATAACGCACGCGGCTTCTCCACACGTCACTGCCGAACGCTGGCGGGATATAGGACGGCTCGTCATAAAAGAAAATGAGAAAATGCTGCGCATGGTTGGCTTCGTGGATTCTGTTGTCGATAGGCTGGTTATCAATTTAGCAGGTGACACTTCCAGAACTGAAATGTATTTCTCTGATTCGGATGAGGAAGGAGCTAGGAGATTACCAGACGACTGCCTAAATAATATCTTCAGTGGCTTCAATATTTAACTATACGGTGAAACCCTTCAATACTCTTACGTTACACAGAGCTTATGCAGGAAAATTACCTTTCATCATTCTTGTTTTCAATTACAATATTACGTTGACCAAAAACGATAACGTTGTGCGGTTTTCGTCTAGTCGTCTAAGGAGCATATTGTGGGACATGGCAGTGTATTGTTTCAGCCTGCTTAAAATTCAAATGACATTCGAAGCTGTATTGCTCCTCTGCTCGTCTCGTTTCACATGTGAACTGCAGCTGTACCAGCTGGCCGGCCAGCGCTGTCCAAGTTAAATGCGCCGCTAAGGCTGCTGTCCCGTTATTACCGGGCAGTCGATGTGCGCGTAACGCACAGCACAACGTGTGCCCTTATTGTCGTAGTTGGCAGTACTCGAGACAGCTTGGCTGCAGTCCCACGTGAGGCGGGAATCCAATGAGGTTCCAGCAAACGCGGAAGAATACAAAGCGCAATGTTTACATCGGGTTTATTCGTATGATGAACGGATTACAGTATAATACAGTATTAGCATTCCCTTCATGCATTCTGGAACGTCTGTTCCAAATAACCACATCTTTTTTTCTGAGCCAGTGTGTCATTGTTTGTCTTCACGTGTGTTTCAACTTAAAACGTTAAATTTAATTCTCTTCGTGACTTATCATTAAAAAACTGTTTCAGTTTTATTTTACCTCTTCTCCCACCTGCTTACTTTAAAGTGGAGTAAAGTCCTGTAAAATTTACGGTATCTTCATTTTCATTTTGTTGTCCATTCTCGACATTGTCATGACAGCCCTCTTATGAGTTCACTTATCCTAGTTGTACTTTCTGTGAATAGGGCATAATCGACATGTTGGTATATCCCTCAGATCCACCAAATTCCTCTACTAAACTGTGAACTTCACGCTTGTGTGCCTTGAGATTGTTTTCTTCCACACCATAGTTAGTCGCTGAAGCTCAGTCATTAAAAACGATCCCTGCCTTCTTGAAACAGTTGTTGTGACTAGCGAGTGTTACTCGTTTTAAGGCTGAAGAAATCCACAGAACTACTAATAGATCTTTCAACTTCATGTCCAGATTCAAGACTGTCAATTCGAAACGAACTATGTCAACAATTTCATCCAGTAAAACACTTAGATATTTTGAGTAATTTTCTGATCGAGTGTTTGGGAACATGAAGCTGAATTTGGCGGCAAAAATAATTTTACATTTTTTAGTGCAGCATCGCAACGGGAAGTGGCATATCCATAAAAATCACCTCCTAGTCCGTGTTTGCATTATACTATCAAATGCCAGCAACCATTCTGCCATTGTTGCTCTCGTCATCCAAGATGGTTTCTGAGCAAACCACTCCACAATGAAATTACTTAATTCAATACCCTTAAAACAACCAGGTTTAGCGGCCTCACCAGTAACTGAAGGTTTTTCAAATTTATCTATGATATTGACATACAATACAGCGGTGAGTCGATCTTTTGGTATTTGCACCGTGAATGTTTTCCTAGGAAGAGCTCAAAGACCCAGTCTGATTGCAGTTAAAGATGTTTCCTTCTTCATGAATCTCACGAATTGCTGTTACCCAAAATTTCCAGTCTGAGCTGTATCCGCCACACATCGTTAGACAAGAGATGTAGTGGCTACTCCTTAAATTGTCAGGTCAACCTACTGGCTTTAAAATCGATAAGCCGCAACTTCTTGGCGATTCCGAGTACTTTCTCGCGCATCAGAGGTCCACCATGTGGCAAGTTATTGCTGCGAGCACGGCAAAACCATTGAGGTGTGAAATTGTCAGGTTTTGAGCCCGGTGTGTTGGGAAAAGCGCGTTTACTAGTAAAGTTATCGTTTCCAGTCCACGATTTCGGAAAGCCACTTTTGTTTCTCAAAACGTCACTGACCCGTGTTTTCCAAGAACAAACCTCGTAGCCATATATCTACACCGAGCTCTCCCTTTCCGCACGAATTATCTCTACCTCTTCGTTCAGCGTTAGCCGTGCCCGGTTTCGCGGCACCTCAGCACTGCGGTACACGACCTCCGTGGCTGGGAGCCGCACACTGACCTGGCGGTACGCCAGTAGGGACGGTGCAGTGTGTCTCTGAAGTTGCGTTTTGTGACGTTATTTGTGTGTTGAAGCGTCACATGGCTCGGCGATTGGTAATCAATCCTGCTAATGTATTGCGATTGTTTGAGATGAAGTTACGAAGAACCCTTCTTCGTGAAGGTGGTATTGGTGTAGAAGACGAATCATTCGCATGTTTTCTGGTATCTATTACAGTGCAGAAACATCAGCATAAGTTAGAAACAGATACTGTTGTAACACTAACACATAATGATGACGATAATGACGAACTACTCATTGCAAACGGTAGTGCTACGGCGAGTGCGGGGAAGAGGCGATGGAAGCAGTGACAGAATACCAACCGTCTCCCAAGAAGAGGGCTAAAGTTGCAAGTTTCATCACGGCGTCTGATGACAACACACTGGAGAACATGTACGATGATTATTACGTAAGACGTTCGACACATACGACAAGCTTCTGAAAAGATACCCTAAACTGGAGTCTAAAAGCAATACTAAAAACATACTGGATTACGTGGCAAAGAAAGCGGAAGGAAATACAGTTCTCAAAGGAAATCGTACACTGCTGTTCAAGACCATCAAGGAGCGTGTAATGGAGAAATTCGATGAAGCGCGAGAATGCGGTTCCGCAGTACATTATTGGCATTTACAACATTGGGCATTGGACGTAGCCAGAAATCTCGGGTGTACAAACTTTACAGCTTCACTAGGATTTATTACCAATTTGAGAAAGGAGTTTAGGATAACATCACGCCGTATCACTATGCTCCAAGCACGAAAAGATAAGGATGACGAAGAAGAATAGTTGATTGAAAGAGCTCAAACGTTTGTTGCTGACGTCAATGAGCATATCACGAGAGAAAACATAGATATCAGTTCTGTATGGAACTGTGATCAGAGTCAGTTCAACTATGAACTTTCCTGTGACAGAACACTATCCACGAAAGGGAAGAGAAACACAGTCGCGATGTTGCAATCAGTTAACTGTGCAACACACAGTTACACGATCCAAGAATCCAGTGGAAAGTTTGGACCCCGCGTGTCAAGGGAAACAGAAACGCGGTGCCCTCCAAATGTCGTCGTCGATGCAAGTGTGAGTGGGAAGATGACGAAACAACACCTGAAGACGTTTTTTCTGTCAGTTTTGAATCCACATCTGTCGGGAAACTCGTTAGTACTTTGTGACTCCTGGTCTGAGCGAGTACTACTGGACGCATCTGGCGGAAAACATGTAGATTTAAAAATCATTCCGCCTAAAACTACAAAATATGCACAGCCTCTGGACGTGTATTTCTTCAGGCAATATAAAATATATGCCAAGAGAATAACAGAATGCATTAAACTACGTTCCGGTAATATGCAGCCGAAATTGCACGACAGATTCTCTATCATGAATATGCATTCCGTCATTTACAATCAGTTATGTGCGGGAGTATACAGACCAATGCTTCGTTACGCCTGGCACAACGCTGGCTACCATATTGGTGAACCAGGGAGCAACTTCAAAAGTGTCATTCACGTGGCGTTCAACACATATTATAGAATGTGCAAATACGCCATGCGATCAACTTGCATTTCTTCACTGTGCGTTTTGCAGTCATTCGTATTGCTCGGGGCATTTTATTGACATACCGCATTTACATTTATAGCTAAGATTCCTGCATTGCGTATGGCGTCTACAATTACATCTGCAGTGATATCTAGAGCATGACTGCACAGCTTCGCAGAAAAACGACACCCACCAGCACATTCAGAGGCACATAATGGTAGAGTAACCAGACGTTCATACAGATCTGTTTGTTCGAGCCCAAGTACTTTCCTGGTAAGTTCGGTTAAATGACGCTAAGATATTCTAATGTACTACCGGCCACCGAGTTCTTAAGGGCCTATGTAGATTTTATTTCAGATATCGTGTACAGTCACAGTCTCTGTACTGGTTTGCTCTGATGTCACACCTTTAATAAGCAGTACGAAAATGGCTCACGCTGCTTCCTGCTCCGTAGCGAAAAACGCGCGTGGAATACGGCTAAAAAAGTGCCGAGAAATAGGTCGCTCTTAATATTTTTCGTGAATTACCAGAAAAAAATCGGCTTTCAACTTTTGCGAGGAACTTGTATTTGACGCAGTTGACATACAAATACACACAATGTATAGCGGATGGTTAATTTGGTGCAGCTCATGGGTCGCTGGTTCAAGTCCCGTATTGCTCATCCTCTTCTTCATCCAATTTGAAATACCCACATCTGGTAACTAAAATTAATCATTTTCATGAATAATGCACGTATCCTTGCTTCTAATTATACACACCACGCAAAATTCCTGTGATCATTTCAAATATATATTCTCAATTGTCGATATTATGAAAGATCGTTAATGAGGGCTGCTTCAATTAAGGAAACAAGCTGATTTTTAGGACAAAAATAAAAATCAAACATTGTTTATGATACAGATGTAGTCTCACACGAACCAGGTAACTGTATTAGAAACATGTGAAACCATTTTCACAGCATCGAGCATGCCATACAAATGTTGCATTTTTACATTTACCACTGCACCGTTAGCACATGCAGCGACGTATCGACCAACCGGGGGAGGGCGGGGGGGGGGGGGGATGCGGCAAGGAGGGGCAGTCGCTCCCACTGCCACTTCCAACTAAGGGGAGGGGGGGATTCGCTTGGAGACTCATTTCATATATGGACAGAGCCAGTGAATTAAATAAGCCGCGTCAAGAAATCTGCGCCGGCCGTTCTGACCGAGCGGTTCTAGGCCCTTCAGTCCGGAACCGCGCTGCTGCTACGGTCGCAGGTTCGAATCCTGCCTCGGCCATGGATGTGTTAGGTTTAAGTAGTACTAAGTTCTAGGGGACTGACAACCTCAGATGTTCAGTCCCATGGTGCTCAGAGCCATTTGAACCATGTTTTGTAGTTATATTCTCCAATTTCTCAGAGAGACCTTTATGGGAAGGGGGGATGGAGCTACGACGTACACGAAAGTTTTTACAAAAAGGTGTCATTATTTCCGATGCAGCGGAAATACTTTTGAGTTGTAGGGGGCACCAAATCTCAATCCAAAAGGGAGAAATCGTGGTTGGAACTATGCTGGGGTAATAAGAGCCCTCTTAACCATCCGTATCAGCGGCAAACAGGTCCGGGCCAAGGATTCAGGCAGGAAAAAGCGAATAAATGTTCGAGAAAAAATTAACAACGGTCGGTGAATAATAAGCATTCCCTGCCGCTACAACGAAACAAGCAGAGGTAAAGATGTCGATAACCACTATGTAACAATATAAGAAAGTCAAGCTATATACATGTAACACAGTATCGAGAACTATAATGTAATAATTCTTCTAAGCTGCAAGATAACTAGTATTTGGACGCACGCGTTTGAGCCAGGTGTAATACTGCACACAAATCTCTCCATAACACATGGCAGCTTGTCCTGAAATTAGGCATCATGACTGTGTGAACGGGTCATCCTTTTATTCCACGGCTAGAGAGTCCACTGCTGTTGCAGGATCAGAAAAGTGAGACGTGTGTCCCGAAATGTTAATATACACCAGGTTGTTATGAAGTTCATGGTTCACGACACACACTGCATTCACATTTCAGTGTGAAAATTTTATTACTTTGCCTAGTTACAAACATCCCCATTTATGTCTCATACGAATACGTAATACACTCACGATTTGACACAGGCTGCTTTGTGTAGCGGCCACATTTCTCAGTCACCCTGCGATAGTAGTTAAGCAATGTACTCAGTCGTGGCAATTATTGCTTAGACAACGTCTTGTGCCAAAAAACAGCCTTCAGTTTATTAAGGCGTTATAGGCAACTTTATCCTGAGTTCCAGTAAGCACTGATTAATTATCCAGTCTCAGTATCAATTCGTTATCCCTGGATCATAGACGAGGTATTATTGTTGTGGACTGTTTGCAGAAAATATTTTTTCACCCTTTAACATTTAAGAACGCTGGCGGAAACAGAATTTCCGGTCTAATGGATCATTGTTTTATATGAATGAGACAAAGCTACATCCTTTTCTGATATTAGTTTGTTGTAAAACGCTATACTATATGCGCACAAAAATTAAAGAAATACTGTTTTTGGATTTGCGTGGGGTTTTTTGCAAAACGAAGTTTCTGATCTCATTTCATAAAACAACTGACATTATAGCCGAACATTCGTGCTTGGCAGTGAAGTCGCTACCTTTTAGTTATTACTCAGTTTTTACAATGTTTATAAATGAAGTACCATTACTCACTGAACGTAATTTGAAGAATTTGCAATGCTGAATGACCTCACTGTCTATTTCACACTTTGTGCAGTTTACTTCATACAGTATATTGCAGCGAACCAACTTAAGCTAACGTACGTACCAACTGAAGCTAACGTACAAAAAACATTTTGTAGAGGTTCTGAAAGTAGCTCTTGCAAATCCTACAACTACTGAACCATTTGACATGCTGTTAGCGAAATCCAAAAATTATTCTAAAAACCTAAATATGAAACACACAGACATCTCACAGCCAAGAAAAATTCCAGTTAAATTGCAACACAGAAACACCATCTGTTCCCAAAAAATTGTCTTCAGAACGAATATTTAGGAAGGACTTGTTCGAAATTCTTGATCTCATTCTGAAAAAATTATCGAAGGGCAACCAAGAGGATTTAAAAAGACTATCCCAACTTGAAGCGATAGTTATTACGTTCTCCCAAATATGTCCTCTATCTACAACACGTTTGGAAGAATTGCTTTGAGAAAATACAACAGACTTCAACCTGGACAGGCTTTATGCACAGCTCGAAATGATGCGAACATTTACGACTGGTATAGAACCATGTAACGTACCCTCTATTGGAAGAAAACTTACGGCTGAACCTGTTAGCGTTAAAGAACTCCTCCAGGAAGTTATTTGCCTCATCATTCTGGTTCTGACCGTCACCATCCTCAGAGGTCATTCGGCGCTTTGATACGATTTAAAACTTGCCTCAGATGAACGCTGACTCAATCGAGACTCCCCTTTACTCCTCTTCCATATTCATCAAGACAGGATTGGAAAAATTTATCTTGCGGATGACATGAAAAAATCTGTTTACCGAAGCGTAGAAAGGAAAACTACATTTGGAAATGGTAACTAAATTTTTTTAGTCCCATGCGCGGGAAGCGAGAACGCTACTGCAAGACCACGAGCTGCGGACAATAATAAATGCCTTCATTTCAAATTACGTTTTTCTTTTTCCATTATGATGTGATGCACAGTGTTTATAAAATAATAACAACAATAAAAGGATTCTCTACCCGATTGTTATCGACAGTCTATAGTAAATA
Organism: Schistocerca nitens; assembly: GCF_023898315.1. Lineage (NCBI taxonomy): Eukaryota > Metazoa > Arthropoda > Insecta > Orthoptera > Acrididae > Schistocerca > Schistocerca nitens. Next base: position 15,505,474 of record NC_064624.1, on the reverse strand, counting down.
GGTATTCCTCTTCGTAAATGGTCTAAAAAGAAAATAGGACCAATGTCTTTTTAAAAATTATAGCAACAAGACAATTTTACAGAGGACGAACCTTAAAACTGGGTCCATATTATTATTAACGAGTTGTTTCTGTAGAACAGCGCTGCGTAGCTAACACCTTCCCAGACGGTCGGTATTTATGTTTTCTTAACGGTTTTGCTGAAAGACGAAATCAGCAAATGGGTTTGCTTGAACCCCCCTCCCCCCAAAGAAATGGTTGGTACGCCACTGAGTCGTTCTATTAAACGGTGTTCACAAGTCACCTCTCCTGCGGTTTCCTTTATTTATTTCTCTATTTTTGTCTTCAAAACACAGTGGACCACGTGAGCAGAACCGTTGTTCCAGCTCCACGTACTGAAAACAATGTCTTGTGTTACTACCGCGTGCCTGGAGTGCATGGAAGCGAAGGAGGTTTTCGTTTTCCAGTACCTATGTGCATTAAAACGTACGACGAACTTAATTTCGTCGAGTACAATGTAGTAAGCAATGACTTCGTAACAAGCTACCTAAACTTCGCTTAAATTGAATATAGGCCTAATCTGGCTTCAGTTCCGACTGCTGTTTTCGGCCAATCACAGCACAGCACAACTGTTGCCATGAGAAGAGGCACTGACGTCACACTATTTGTTAATGACGGGAAAATTCTCCGTAAAACTTCACGTGCAGTATGTAGGTAACAATGAAATTTCCATCCCGACGACGAATTTATTACTCTCTATTCATTTACATATTGATCAGAGACCGCTCCAATCTAAATTCTGGGCTCCATACAACACTACACATTTGCAGGCGAAGATCATACGGTCGGAAACATCTAAGGAAAGATTAGTAAAGATCTTGTTCTCCGACTTAGACAGAAAGCACATTAAAGTGCTCATGATTATTGCTGCACGAATTTCGTGGAATAAAATGTACCAGTAGTACTCTACAAGGTGTGTCGAAACTAGCAATTCAAAAACATGGTACCTGTTAATACCACTACCAATCTCGTTTGACTGATGGCCAAAACGCCAGATAAACCACTCGAAAACGCAGTATGCGTGAAATATCTGTAGCAACAAAAACTAATTTATTCCCCCTTATAAGACATTCATATGCTTCGCAAAGTAACAAACTCCCCTTTCAGTCTAAGATACAGAAAAATATGAGCACAACGTGCCCAGCAACATTCTAGGAGGAAAATAAATGTGTTCTGTCTGTGCACAGAGGGCGTCCCGTGAAATTACGACGCAGATCAAAGTAAATATCTGACATCGGCAGGGCGCTCATGGGAGGCTTCTTTTATCGTTCTAACGTTTGCTGCAGTCACCTTGCAGTCTTAGGTTTTAATTTGGAAGGTACGATACACAGGGTGAGTCGGGAGGAAAGGTACGTGTTTTGACGCGTGATGGCGTTAGTGAATCTGAACAAAAAACTTTATGTGGATATATGGCCTATTCCTAATCGTTTCCCAGATACAACACTTTTAATGTACATTTCTATTTACGTTCTGTATTATTGTCTGTTTACAACGTACCACAGTAACACAGATGAAGTTGGGACGAACATTTTGGTACAGGACGCTTTCGGTCTATCAGGTAGGAAAACTGCCTCAAACTGGCCTACAAAAAGCTACAGCGCACGCGCGAGATTTTCAATCTTCTCGCGATGTCTCTGCGCAAACTGTTAGTCCTAGAAAAAATAAATAGGACTTTTTAGCAGCAAATTTAGTTTAATTGTGTACTAAGACACGTTTTCCTTGGAATGTGCGGTTTTTGAGTTATTAAAGAAGAACGTACAGAAGTAATAAACATTCTATCTCGGAAACCATTCGCAATATGGCAAATGTCCACATGAAGTTGTTTGTTCAGTATCACTTACACTATCGCATCTGAAAGCATGTACCTTTCCTCCTGACTCGCCCTGTATATGGCAAAGTGCCTTAATTACAGTGCAAATGTGGACATCAGGCGTTGCTGCATAGCAATCCGTTGCCCATTCACATCCAATGGATTACCCGTCTCCAACCATACCGTCTTATTCCAACCTAACCTAGACCTCCTCCTTATGCTACAGATCTGTGTATCAGCGTAACCAGGGATTCATGGACGTAGAGAGGTTATATCAGTGCTTGTACCTGAACGTTTGTCTACTGTTCGCATTCCTATTTTTTCGTTTACTTCAACAAAAGACGTTGAAATTACTCTTTGCGTATTAGTATCAAGAGATCCGCTTGCTGTGATATAAACTGTATTGCTTGCTCTACGTAATAGCAATACACTTTACATTGTAGGCGACTACAACAATAAGAATGTATTCTCGTTAAAACCGCAGCAGCAGTTGATTAATCCTTTATTTAAGCTAATAAAGTGTTACTCAACAACTCCTGTGGCTTTGTTTAACAAGAATATATATATATATGTGAATCATCAGTTTCTATCAAGAGACAATTGTGTCGTAAAGACATTTAAAAAACTTGGAACGAGAAATGTATCTCGCGACGAAGTAAAAGTACAGGAACCTCGTTTATCACCGACCGCAAAGACGGCGTAAAATTTTATAGTAAATATTAAATTTAATCTTCGTATCAAGGAGTAAACTCCTTAAATGTAAACTTCTATTCAATTAATACGGGAGAATAAAGCTCCTTGATTATTGTTGTAATAGGTAGAAGACATACTGTACCACGTAAGTTAGATGTTGCTAATATTGTACGTTAAAGTTTAAATGTGCGTTATTTCTATGTACAGTGAGCCCTCATGTTCCTTGCATCGAATTAATTTGTCTTAAGACGTTTACAACTCCACTATTTTCACGGCCTCTGCTTCAGCAGACGCCATTACGCGTCGCCCTATAATGCAAAATGATAGCGGAAGCTCAGATCAGCCGCTTTAACATGTAACAGACATTTTTTCACAGCAGTCAGCTGCAGACGAGAGCAATACTAGTTTTGAGATTTTACTTTCCAGCTTACGCCGAGAGCCAGGATTAGACTACCACAGCCTGAACATGTTGCGTGGTTCCAGAATGATTTCAATATTTGAGTCCATGCTCTTAAAGTACAAATACGCCGAGGTTAATAATGCATTCAACACTTTTTGCATCTTGGACCACACAATTACACTCGCGCATCTATTTGAAGACTCCGAATAAAGGAGAAAAATATAAATAAATAAATAAATATACTCCTCCCGAAGAGACATTTCACAACCTTTTGTTGTCGATCAGTTGACGAGCGAACTGCCAGTTCGTGAGTCCAACGGACACACTGTGAACCAAAAGTTCGCCTGTGCACTGCTCCATCACGAATATGGATAATAGTTTACTGCAGTAACATCTGTAATGGTCACACCACGTATTTCTATATCGTTCTGACCAATGATGAAGACTTTTCAGAAAGTACATTGAGGACGACAGGTTTTAGAAAAAAATGTTTCAATATAGGCGCTTAATGTACGGTATTGTTTTCCTCATTCAAATACTTACATTGTTAGAAAAAGGAGTGCTGTTTGATAAGAATAAGCCACAGTCAGTCTGGAGATACACGATTATCATTCTACGTGAATACAATACTAAACCCATGAAGGCGAACATTTTGAGGTCAACGTAAGAATTCATTGATTTCTGCAATTACACAAATACAATAGAGACGAAATGGGGCACAACCTTATCTAACTGACTACCCAAGAGGCGGAATTGTCGCCGAAAACATTACTCCACAAAAGTAAAAATATCAACTTGCTGTTTGCAAATCCAGGACAGGGAGAAACAAGCTCCATTCCGTTACGTTATTCCCCACCTACAAGCAGGGTAGTTCTTTTATACATCAGACGTAAAGAGTACAACCCAATATTTTGAGAAAACAATTCAACAAATTTCAAAAACTAAAACGTAAATAATTCAACATAGCGGGAACGAATGGAAATGGTCACCTTTACCTTATTAACGGAGAAGTAGATATCAACTCGGAAGCTGCAGCACAAAATGCGGAGTCACTTCTTCACACTGGAAACAGCTCGCTACAAATGCATCAGACAACAGAAGGCGCATGGACTGCCACGCTGCAGTGCTGCCAACTGCTGAGAGGGCGGCAGGTACCAACTGCAGCCAGCCTCTCACAGGGGGCTGTGGTCTGCTCACGCAGTACTGGCTCTGGAATTTCTGTAACAATGAGACGTTAAAAAGAATAAAGAGAGGAATACGTCTCCATTGTGTCACACAACGATGAAGTACATTATAATGGCGATAGGACTTCTGATAGCTTTTTGTATAAAATTATAAATATAGAACAGAGAATAAATGTGAAGTGTAAAAATATTTTTTGTCTGTCATCCCGTTCTGGGAAACGATCGATATGTTAATATTCACTTTAACTGCTCCAAAGAAAATATAAAACCTACTTTTAACAGTCCTACATACGGCTAATAAACACACTCTTCTTAAACCCATCTGCCAGGACCCCTTCTGGTTCGTCCTGTAAACAGCATCAAATCGGTTCTGGAAATGCGGTTATCGATGCCGAATTCCCTACTGTGTTTTTAAGGTAAAAATCAATACGACGGCATTCCATCATTTTACCGTTTTAAGCACATTCATTTTATCAGAGATTAAGTATGTAACTCCTGAGAATGCGGCCAGCACCTTTGTCACGTCACGTCTGGCATGTGTAACGGTGCTGGATGACAAAACCTAGCTCAACCAGCACTGCTCAAGTTATATAAGTTGCAGGTACGTCACTGAATGACTTACAAACGTAATGACATTGATTTGAATCCCAGCACATTTAACTGAACTAGCAGATTGTAGTAACGAAGAAGACGAATTTATTTTTGCGTGAATTCTCCTTGCCCTGCAGCCCACAGAGCAATGTCGCTGCCTCAAGCGATTGACTGTTGCTGCTAGCGCTCCGGAATGTCGGCAGTCTAACTTCCTCGGGAACAATGGCCGTTTTATGAAGTAAATGAAAATAGGAAAAAATGATGATAAAGATACAAACAGCATTGAGACTTTACATATAGCACGGTAATAAGCATGTAAACCTGTAAACAATAAATTACGTCGGTGGGGCACACAGAATTGTGATTAGGCTGCATAAGGACACATTTAGAGGTGTGGCTCCACAGACAAATTCGCGAAAGTTATCTTTGTTCCCAAATGAGGTTACGTATTGTATACTTTACTGAAAAACGACACTGACTTCCGCTAACCACTTGTGGCGTCATGTTTACATAACACTCCCACCTTCCTACAGCAAACAGTTGTGTGCTCAATTACGCAATCTGTCGGCATATAAAAACAGTTCATTACTTTCGGAGTAGTCATGGACGGGATATAAAAACTTGTCATCTCCTGGCTTCTTAATTATCACACCAGCATTCACACGTGTTATGCGAGCGTCGACCAGCGGTTTGTTCACATGCCGTGATAATGATTTACTATTGTGAAACAGCGGCTAGAGCTCGTATGCAGACGTGGAAAGCGTATCGCTAAAGTCGTCGTTCATTCCAGCAGAAACTACCTGCCTTATTCGTTACTAGAAAATGATTCTTACTGATGTAAGCGACAGTAATTTTTCTCTCTGCAAAGTTAAATGTTTCGTCAGCTCTTCACTGTAATTACATTTTTCCTCAGTTAAAGGGTCTTCAGTTCTTTAGCAGTGCATAAACGAACAATTAATAAGACGTGCAATTTATAAAACGCCGTGAAAACAGCACTGTGCCGCAAAATTCCGTTACACTGCAAAAGGAATATTTCGCAGCGACATTCTTTTGACGCACGCTTTCGGTGTTCTTGCCGCGTTAAACGTGAATAACGAATCAAGATTCGGGCGAAACTCTCAGCCGTCTCTTTCTGGACCAGCTGGCTGCAGCCGTGCTGCCAAAGAAGGTGTCGACGTCTGCGACGCTGCTTCCACCATGCTTGAAATGTAAACAAGTCTTGGAAATGACCGTAGACTGTTAACGCTAAGACAATAGCCGTCAAACCAGCATCGGAGACGAATTTGCTTACGTAGAAAGCTACTTATGAAAGTTTACATATATTCTAGAACCGACAGAGCTTGGTCTGTTATTGACCTCACTAAGAAAATACATTTAGCACTCGAAAAGTTTCGTCATTTCAGGAAGTTATGGAATTTGAAGGGCGCACTTTTGTGTGGCTCTAGCATCAACACACTGTGAAAACATCTCGGTGGTGTATATATAACCGTTTGCAACTCTGCGGCTTACGTATAATTTTTGTCGCCTTATTTTTTACAAGCTGACTGCTTGGCATGTTTTCCTTATTGCGGCATCTTCCATTGCCAAGTGGTGCTGCGGCCCTTTACATATTCCGTCCACATATTAATAGGCTGTTGTAATTGTCGTGCTGATAATGGAAATGAAAAAGTTGTTATTGTATCTCGTATTATCAAGACCTTAGTATTTCTGCAGTTTCTTTGCGACAGTCCCTGATTAACTAAAGATCACGGCAGGCGTGTCTTGCTGCTACACTATGATGACGTCGTAACATCGACACTCGCATCTCATTCATCACGAACGGCTCTGCACTGCCACAAATGCTACCCCTGTAATCGAGAAAGCCTGGCCTTACATTCTTCTTATTAGAGTATAACTACCCTAAAAAGATCCGCGCTTCTCTTAACAGAAGAATTTTTCCCATTTAATACGTCTCATTTTTTCTAGTATACTTATTCATCCACTTTGAAAACGTGTAAATGACCGACATCTGTCCGATCGTGTGTAGCTCACCGGGCATCAGACGAGAAACCTGGAATTTTTATGGCTTTGTTTTCTCCTGTATAAACGGGTCACGTGTCCTCTTTTCACAACATGCTAATAATATTTCTGTAGCGTCTTCCATCTCGAAATTCTACAGTAGTGTGTTTCACATTCTTGCTATATAATTAAACAGTCCCGCAATTTGTCTGATGACCACTAAAAACGATAGTAACGATTTCTATTTCATCTTATAAAGTGTGCTATACTTCGCAAAGTTGTTCCACAATTCGGCGCGACAACTATGGTACTACTTCTCGGAAGGAAGTGAAACATTTGCAAAACCCTCTTTTACAGAGTATCCAGGATACTACAATCAGAATCATTACAATGATGATTACCGAACCAGCGCTGGGTAATACAACGGTGGTTGATCGCTCGGTTTGCTGCCAATCAGCGATATGCGAGGCCACTCGGTCAAGAGCAACTTGGTTGTGTTCCTGGGTAAGGGGATGATTGGTCGATTGGAGTAGATCTGAATCATTGGTATTCGGTAAATTCTTTAGCTTCTCATGGTGATGGAGTTTAAAAGAGAGTTCAGGAAGGTATAAGGTAAATGTGGGAATGGTGACATGAAAGGTGAAGTGCAATTGAGCTGATACCCTCATAGAAGCAGCGTATACGTCACATCTTGAACTATTATACACTAGGCCACTATTATTCAGTGTTACCCGGTACGATTTAGTCTCTGACATTGAACGGTGGCACACCAGGGTGGCGCTGACAGTCTGTGGAACAGCGAACAGAAAACTCTTGCCAACGGGCTGAATTATTGGTTGACGAAGTGAGACTAGAACACGAGGACATGGAGGTGTAGTAGTTTCAGCTAAAAACAGTGACATCTCGCAGTCAGTAGTGTTACTGTGGAGCATAAGTAATGTGTTGTATGGAAGCAACTGGATAGTTCAGCGCGAGGGAGAGTGGCGTGGGTTTGTCGATCCCGACTATTAAAAATTCTTGAGTCTGCCAAACAACATGGTGGTGAAGGGTGGCCCAAGAGACTGGAAAAGTGTGTATCTGATAGCACTCGTGTTCGCAATTTGCACACGTGGTTGGCAACCTTATTCGCATCCGAATACCGTCCGAATTACGGGGAGGTCGGACCTCCAACGCAGCAAAGTGAAAGGGGAGGTTGCTTTCCCGCACGGCATAAAGCATTTGTTTAGGGGCCAGAATTTGCGACGACACATTGTGTAGGATGTGCAAGAAGGGCTCTGCGGGTAACAGGTGTGGACTGAGCTTTCCTTGCAGTCCGAGTTGAATGGCCGAGTGTAACATGTGCACGTGTAACTGTGCTGTGTGTATATCAAATAAAAGAATCTGCGTGGTCTTCACAATGTCCAATGTGATAGTCAGATTACGTAATCCCGAGCGAAGATGAGTCCACTCTTGCTTAAAGGATTGTTCAAGTGCACCATAGTGTCGTGTTAATCTGTCGGCTACAACTTGTATTTGTCTAGTTGTGGCTAACAGGTTATTCTCAAGGTGTGTCAGGCGCACCTGTTGGTGTACCAACACTTCGTGATCAACTTGTGTTTCCGAAAGCGCTTGCTGTGTGTCCAAATCCCAGCTTTTTGCGTCTGTTTCGTCAGGAGTCCCAAAGACAGATTTTAATAATGTACCTCCAACGGGCAACCAGGCTCGTCTGAAACGAGGCCGTGGTACTGCGTCCCTAATACTGTTCAACTGACTTCGAAGGGTTGAAATAATTCTAGTCACTTCCCACAAAGATCGGAGAAACTCATGTTCCTTCGTCTGCGTCAAGGTGGTTTCATATTTTGACAATTGCTGAGCTATGTCACATAAAGCACGGTCTTCCTCTTCTAATAGTGTTCAGTTGACATCAGCTAACACAATAGCATAATGTGGAGTGTGCACCAGATTGTGACGACGTCCAAAAAGCACGCCAGGCGTGGGAGGGTAGACGTGAAATGGAGGCGCCATAACGGCGACGACGGCAATCATTGAGGTTAACATGCTTCCCATTGCGGATGATGAATTGACAGCCATTTGAACGGAGGTTGCTTTCAGCTTCCAATGTTGGTAACGGTCGACTGCGAGAGAAAGTATTGGTGACCCTACAAGTAAAAATTTCCTGGCTTACTTGACGAGTAACTCAGAGATGACAGAGGGGGTACAACGTTGCAGCAATAATTACCTGGCAAGTAGCGACGATGGACCAGTTCAGTGACGCTTACTGATGAAGAAGGCCACGAAGTAGAATCACGGCAGGCAGGCAACAGTTTGGCAGCCGTGGCGGCAAGACAACGGTGTAATTCAACACTGAGTATCCGCTGATCAATCACGCGTCAGCAAAAAGACGCTGAACGCGGAGGCAGTACTACGCAGCGCAGACTAAGCGTAACTCGCTGGAAAAAATTTTCAACCTGCTATGGGACGAAGGCCAAGTGTCGTTAATTAATTTGCGATTTTGTACGAAGAAAGTTTTTTTTTTAATGAATAAAATGAGAAGGAATGCTGTGATCGCGGTGTAAACCTGCACAGCCTAGGCACCTCCCACGCATTGGCCACTACGCAGGGGCACCCACCCCGCTAAGGCTCGACACGGCGAGACAGGTGAAGTAATTCATAAATTTCAGAAATAATATTGAGTGATTTTTCAGCTGTAGAAAACCCGAATGAGGGTAGGACAACTCAAGTTAACTCAACAATCATAGGATCTTTACTTACAGAAGTGGTCAATAGAGAGATTAACTGTACTGAAGTCGGAAATGAATGTTAGCGAGAGCGAGTCTGTTGGTCGTGAATACAGAGGCTGGGCGTGAAGCAGTGGAGGCGGCGCAGCGCAGCTTTATCAGCGCTGAGCCGGCAGAGTGCTGAGCTCAGATAACAGCGCCGGAGAGCGCTAGTGGCTCTGCGTCCGAGACCAAGACATTGCAAGTGCAGCTTAAAAGTAACAGTTTATTGCAAAGCAATAATAAACGAATAGCTGATGTCACAAAGACGTTTGATTCCATTTTAACAGAACAACTTAAGTGTTCAACAGGTAAATTGATTACGTTGTTGATTAAAAGAAACTGCTACTGAACATAACGTACATACGTACGTACTTCCCTTTCCCCTTCCGAAGAGCGGAGGGCATAAACGATAAAAGCCTTGTTCATGTACTTAGTATATGACAATAGGGGTCTGGTAACATCAACAACTTACACCAAGGTAGTGTGGATATGAACAGTGTGAGTGTCTTGTAAGTTGTTATTGGGCGTATGAAGTGTTCTGTAAATGTGTGACTAATGGTAGCTGATGGCGGATACGAATTGAAGGCCAATAGGTGCTATCACAGATACTTCCAATCGAGAAACAATGAAAGTTAAAACGAAATACCGAATATGCCACAAAAATAACGTATAACCATAAAGTGTACTAACATTAATCATAACTATAAATTGATAACAGTAAAACATGACATTGAAGTAATAATGATTGACAAGAAATAAAATAAAGGGAATATTTCCCGAACATAAACTTCCGAATCGGATACGAAATCCGTCAGGGGATGTTGTTTTTTAGTCGGTTGACGAAGTGCATAAGGGACTACGTCAGTAGAATCCGACAGTGTGTGTATATAACAACATTGTTCTTAGAAGTGCAGTTTGCACTGTCAGATGGTGAAAAGCAACGAATCCGTTCAGCAACGAAAAAGGCTACCATTTGGGCAACGGTATCTGAATCTTTGGCAGAATCCGATGATTTTGCAATGGAATTGCCATGTAGAACAAAGTGGCGTCGTATAAAATGTAATAAAAGAGCGTCTGGGGCTCAGTTCATTTGTGGTTGAGTGCCAAAGGCGTAGTGTGAGCGCAAATTGTCTCACGGTAATTGAGGTATGAATTGTTTTGTGGTCAACCGAGGAGCCTAGGATTCGGTGACGTGTAAGTACAAGTTCGCGGTGCGAATGAGCTACCTGCGAGTGACTCGACTAATAAGTTCAGCAGTGCATTAGTGCAATCTGCAGACTTGGATTGATGACTACATAATTTGCAGGGCAATGGAGCAACCTGCGGACAGTGCTAAGGCAACCTGTCTAATAAGTGAGGGGTAGGCAGTGCATTGGAGCTACCTGCGACACCGTGGTTCAGCGAGCCTGAGGGCGTCCGTCTGACTTAATAAAGAATTAGTGTAGGCACATGGGTTTCTTGCGATACATGGAATAAAAGTATCAGCGGCGTTATTAGCGACTAGCTGTACTAGGAAAATGTCGACTGTTCAAGCAATAAAAATAGCTCTGAAGCTAGAATAGCATACATGCATAAATAGCGTCACTTTTTGTGCGCGCAGTACATAACACTACATAAAATGAAAATCATGAACTATAAATCACTAGCGCTAGCATAATGACATACTTAAACAAAATGACAAATATTGACAGGAAAATCAAAACACAATGATGTATAATAATAACGCTGTAAGTAGTCGGGACGCTCAACGTTAACATGTAACACCGACCACCTGGGGCTGGCTGCTAGGCTGCGTGTGTGTTAGTTTTAAAACTGACGATAACAAATTGAACTGAAACGACAACTAGGCACAGTTCCCGTAGCGCTTACATCACCGGCTAATTAGAGGCAAAGTACGTATCTCACAATGGACCATCGGCCGATATTTTGGGGCAACACTGCAACAAGGGAGAGCAATATCTCGGTGTAAATGGGTGGTAAGATTAAAAGACCGGTACTGTCGGAAGAGGGTACCTAACATGTTGTGGGGGCCTCCTCATCGACAGAAGAAGGAAAACAGGATAGAACAGTGACCACGGCGGTAGAGTAAAATAAATGGGGAGGGCAAAAATAACTGCGTAGCAACCAAGGAACAATCGCCCACCGATATACGGCAGCCCGGACGATTGGTCGTTTGCGCCTCGTCAGTAGCGTGAAAAACCCGTGGCATTGCATTGGTTTGCCCATATCTGGCCTTGTCCAAGGAAGATAACGTTAAATGTTCTCACAGTTCGATGTGTAAGAGGGTCAAGGGCTGTAGTTTGCAGCTTACACAATGAATCAAAGCAGTAGTGAAACTTGACTTATAGGATTGGCAGACTAAGGTATGCAGAATAATGTAAATCGTTAAGAACTTCGTGTGATTTATCCAGCTAATGTGAAACAAAACGAGGAAAAGAATTTAAACAATGAATCACATCTAGTTAATATTTATGTTAAGATTTATTGGGATGTTTGAATGAATTTTGATTGCCGTGTCTTCCGGCTGCATGAAAGAAACCAGCTCGGAGCTGTTAGCGAGCGCGCAGCGCACGCGTAGGTCTGCGGAGTAGGCAGCGGCACGTCAGCGATCATGTGAGACGGCGTGTAGCCGCGAGAGGCCGGCCGCTACTGCAGCGACAAGTATCACGCGCATAGCGTGTACCAGAAATAACGACCAATTAGAAATTGCAAATTATCTAGAATAAGAGTTTTTTTTAAAAGGGCTGTTAGTTATATAAAAGGTAAGTGCATTGCAGTCTGTCATACACGGAGGATAGGGCAGTAATTTGCGGTTTGTTTTTGTAACTGCTCGGACGCGCCGCGTGTTGAGACGCTGGAGGCGGCAGCGCACGTGGTGGTAAGATACGTCATCGCGCGGACCGCTGTTACTGGCTCAGAAAAAATGATGCCCGCTGGCCAGTTCTTGGCGAGGAGATGGGGCAGCGCTGAAGAGAGGAGGGGAGGCGACAGCTGATGTGTTGCCCCGCCAACACCTGGTCCCGTAAACAAAGCGTACGAGGCGTGTGCATTTCAAGTCCTGGCTTTTTCTGTTCCGATTACTTACGATTAGCTGCAGCAAATACAGAACTACGACATATAGTACAATACACTAGACGTCAACGTAACAAGTATTAAGAAAAGCTCGGAGTAAAAATACTCCACATGCACTGGTTTGCAAATAGATGGCAATAGAGGACATTGAAGAATATTATTCGGGGTTAGCAGCCGCGGTTCTGCCAACACCAAGAGTACTGGTTGCATTTGAAGCAAGTCAGTTGAGTGACGTCTAATGCGTGGCATTGCTTGCAAAACATAAAACATAATCATACATATAAAAATGAGCAAAAATACATGACAGGACTGGGAACTCCGTGGTGGCCAGTCACGTCTCGCTTCCAAGTCCCTGGAGAAAATGACTTAAACTAAGCTGCAATAAAACATAACATAAAACTCTAATTAGGCGTGATCAATCACGCGACCTCAACCCATAAGGGTGTCGGCCGACCGAAGTGGCCGTGCGGTTAAAGGCGCTGCAGTCTGGAACCGCAAGACCGCTACGGTCGCAGGTTCGAATCCTGCCTCGGGAATGGATGTGTGTGATGTCCTTAGGTTAGTTAGGTTTAACTAGTTCTAAGTTCTAGGGGACTAATGACCTCAGAAGTTTAGTGCTCAGAGCCATAAGGGTGTCGACTCCGCAAGGCGTATCTAGGACAACCCTGTGGAGGTAATCTGCCCCGTTTTTTCTTTCGTCTTTGTCCCACTTGAGGTGGAGGTGACACAGGCGGATCGTGGGCTGCGACCTGTTGTGGTGACACAGCCCTACCGTGGTAAGGTTGCAGGCGGTCAAAGTGCACTATCACCGTACGATCGGTTAATTGCAGTTCTGCATTGACTGGTGAGGTCAACCGTACAATCCGATACGGGCCTTCAAAGCGGGGAGAGAACTTTTTAGTTCGTCCCTTTATGATTGCCGGGTTTCGTAGTAACACTAAATCACCTGTTTGACAAGTCGGTAAAACAGCATTTTTGTTCTGCCTGTGCAACTGTTTATTAGTAGCTTTGATATTATTCCTCTTTACCTTATACCAGATCGCTTTTAGCCGGCGGGCTAAACCTTTTACTTCCTTTATTTCTACACCTCGAGGTAGTTTGTCTATTTCGAACGGCGAATTCATCGGCCGTCCAGACACAGCTTCGTAAGTGGTATAACCCGTGGATTCATGTATTCGGGTGTTGTATGCAGAAGAAATATACGGGACATATCTGTCCCAATCAGCGTGCGTTTTTGCAACATAATAGGATAACATTTTACAAATTGTACGGTGTACGCGTTCAACGCGGCCGTTGGCTTTAGGATGGAAGGGAGTTGTACGCCATTTTTTGATTCTTAGCAATTTACAAACTTGTAGAAATAAAGCAGACATGAAATTGGTTCCTTGATCCGTTAAAATGGCATCAGGACTTGCAAAAGGTAGTATCACACGATTTACAAACTCTCTCGCCACAGCTTCAGCTGTCATGTCGGGGAGGGGAACCAAAATTAGATAACGTGAAAAGTGATCAATAGCAGACAAAATGTATGTTACCTTGTTGCGACTGTGGAAAAGGACGTTGGAAATCTAAAGGAAGAATTTCGAAGGGTGAAGATGCCTGAGGAAGTGTTTGCAGCGGCACTCGCGGGTGCCTATTTTGTGCTCGTTGTGCACACGGCAGGCAAGATCTTACATACCTGTCCACGTCACGTTGTCGGTATTGCCACTAATAACGTGTCGCAATTCGAGCGTTCGTAGCGCGTTTTCCGCTGTCACATGCTTGGATTGTATCATGGTATTGCCGTATTATACGTTGCTGCAAGCATTCCGGTGTTACCAAATGATTTCCATGGGGTGTTCTTCGATACAAAAGGTCGTCTATTACTTCAAATTCTGGCAAGGTGGCGTATCTTTGACACTGAACGTCCTCCTGCTGCGCTTCTTTCAACTCTTCAATTGATACCTCATCTGATTGAACGAGACGCACTTTTCTACTTAACGCATCAGCATTTTGATGCAACCGACCAGGCTTGTGCCGAACTTCAAAATCATATTCTGACAATTTAATGGCCTAGCGCATAAGTTTGCTGCTAGGGTCTTTAAGATTCAATAACCACTGCAGAGCAGAGTGATCGGTAAGAACTGTAAACTTGCGACCATAAAGGTAACATCTAAAATAATTCCAAAAAGAAGGGCAAGCAATTCCTTTTCTGTAGTACTGTAATTAGTTTCTGCTTTATTCGGTTGACGAGAGGCATACCCAACGTGTTTTTCCTCACCATCTTGCACTTGGCTTAGGACACATCCTACAGCAAAATCAGATGCTTTACAAGATAAAATAAAAGGTTCAGCGAAGTCTGGGTAAATAAGTAGAGGTGAACTAGTTAAAATAGTTCTCACTGTTTGAAAGGCGGCCGAACATTCATCCGTCCAAACAAAAGGAGTATCCTTTTTCAACAATTTAGTAAGTGGTTTGGTAATAGTAGCATAATCTTTAACAAAACGGCGGTAATAATTTGCAAGGCCAAGGAAGGATTGTAATTCCTTTAAATTTGTTGGAATAGGAAAAGTGTTAATCGTGGATCTGGCTTGACTCCGCTGGAACTGATGACATGACCTAAATACTGCACTTGTGACTGAGCAAAAGAACATTTTTCTAATTTTAAGCTTAAATTAGCATTTTGCAAGCGCAACAGTACACTGCGTAGATGTTCAGCATGTTCAGCTATGGATTTTGAAAATATAATTATATCATCAAGATACACAAGGCACATAGTAGGTTTCAACCCACGTAATAGCAGATCTGCAAATCGCTGAAAGGTTGCTGGCGCGTTGCGAAGCCCGAAAGGCATCCTTAAGAATTCATATAAGCCACCAGGAACTACAAAAGCTGTCTTAGCTCGATCTTGAGGAGCAATTCGAATTTGATGATACCCACCGCGCATGTCTGATGTTGTGAAGTACCGGCAATTGCCCAGACGATCGAGTGTTTCATCGATCCGGGGTAATGGATAATGATCTGGAGTAGTAACCTTGTTTACTGCTCACATGTCTACACAGAGGCGATAGGATTTTTCTCCGTCTATAGATTTCTTTGGAACGACTACAATTGGGCTAGACCACGCACTAGAAGAGGGTTGTATTATTCCTGCTTCTAGTTGCTGTTGTATAGTTTCCTCTACCACTGACTGAAGATGATAGGGAATTCGGTACACTTTTTGAGCTATTGGCCTAGCATTTCCGGTTGGAATGTCATGTTGGATTAGATCTGTTGCTGGTAAATATTTCCTGTCTTCAAACAACCATGAATACTCATTCAATATTCCAGTTATTAGCTTTTGTTCATGCAATGGGAGGTGACTAAGCTTAGCTTTAAACTTATCTGTCAGATGTGTCGTGATTGTCAAAAGGTGTTGAGAGGCGGCAGCAGTCTTTTTCTTTTTCAGAGAAGGGGTTCTCATTGGCAACTCATCTTCTGTGATAACCTGTAAGCTGGCTAATACTGTACCACGCGGTATTAAAGTACGCAATTTTCTTTCTGTACTTGCTGCGCTTTGCACAGGCTACGTTTTACGTGGACCTGCATCTGGTGAAGAGTTTCATTCTGGCAGAGTGGATCTACCAAGAAATGAACCTCTTCGGATTCACGGCACCCAAAGGATCTTTCCTGTGCCTTCTGGTATCTCCACGGGATTATCGGCTTTTAGCATCGTTACGGGAGACTCCGAAACTTGGGAAACGGGTCCTTTTTTCCCAGCTCCGCTCGCCCGCAACGTGCAGTCACGTCCAAAACGGTGCACGTTGTCGCCGAATTGGACGGTATTTAACCTATGAAACGTCCCCTTTTAACAATTTTACGCGACTGTGCTTAACCTGACACACAATATTTATAGCGCAACGCAATCTGACTTTCAAAATTCCCTACAAAAGAATGGCCCTGACTAACATTAAACTATACCTTTCACAAATCACTTACCTCACAAAAATCTTCGCTGCTCAAGCTACTGCAATACAGCGAGCGCCACTACTGCCAGCTAAATAAAAGATTCAAACTATGGAAGGCACTAACTACTGATAGGGATAGTTAGCAAATGAAAGATATTAATAGAGAACAAACAATGTATTTACCTTGATATCATCATATATGTAGCAGTTCATGACAAATTTCAAAACTCCGCCATCTCTCTCCCCACATCCACCACTGCTGGCGGCTCACCTCCAACTGCCCAACGCTACGCGCTGTTCACAGCCAGCTGCCTAACACTACAATGGTTGAGTATTACAACAATGCAAAGCAGCCACAGACTGCACACGGCACAGCCAGTGATTTTTATACAGAGGTGGAGTTACCAATAAAAAAAACCTAAACAGCCTACTTACATAGTCCCCATGCTCCCCACAAAAAATTTTACAAATTTTGTTGGGCACTGGCCAATACATATTTGTTAAAATTTTTTTTCACAATTACAATAACAAAGAAATCAAATGCACACACTTATTGATACAATGTTGGTCAAAAGCTAAAATTTTCTCACAGTCCATAAAGACAGTCCTAATCGTTCATCACAGTAAAATATCAGTGTTTTTCTCAAAGTCTGAGCAGTAAAAGACAATGCTCATTGACGTAGTGGATTTCCATGCAGTCTTGAAGAAGTAGTGTTGCCCTTCCAACGGAAAGACAGTGCTGACTCTTGACATGCTGACAGGTAATGGGCGACAACAGAGCAAACCCACAGCCGAGTCATTCGACGTTTTGAAGAGTATCGTTTGGTAGGTCATCACAGAGCAGACCCACTGTAGTCCTGGTAGAGATTACGGTATTGGTGGGCCACCAGAGGCGCAGACCCACTGCAGTCCTTGTAGAAATAATGGTACTGGTGAGTCAGCAAAGACGCAGACCCACTGTAGTCCTTGTAGAGATGGCCAGCAGCCATCTGTTGCAAATGTGCAGGTGCACAATCACCATCGAAGAGTCTTGCGGACAATATAGCAAGTCCATAACCACCACTTGTGCACTCACAAAGTTTTTTTTAATCGTCCTTAGAACCAGCAATGCTGTTATCCAGTCCCTTGCTGAATTATTAACACACATACAAAC
Organism: Schistocerca nitens; assembly: GCF_023898315.1. Taxonomy (NCBI): domain Eukaryota; kingdom Metazoa; phylum Arthropoda; class Insecta; order Orthoptera; family Acrididae; genus Schistocerca; species Schistocerca nitens. The sequence goes on along the minus strand of NC_064624.1, from coordinate 15,487,830 downwards.
ACTAACAGTCCCTACTTCTCACATATTGTCCATATACTATGACCAACAGAAACGTGAGCAGTGAAATGTAACTTACAAGTTACTTAATTTGATGACCTGGTGTCAATTACAATTTTATAACATAAGAATACAATTACAAAGATACAAAATACATCATTAAAGAACATAACAATACAGATAACATTTGTAGTACAGGCTTTACAAAAGAATAAAAATGTATACATCAGTGTTACATAAATAATGACATAAGCACATACATAAAAGATCAGAATAACCCTCGAAACATCAACTTCACACATGAGCAACAAAACAGAACAGATAAATAATGTCTAACATCTTTACAAAGAAAATAACATATTATAAATGCAAATTATATTTGATGATAACAGTATTCCTCATCATAGTGAATGTAGCTTAGTACTAGAACAGAAAAAATTCTATGAAACTACACAAAGACAGGAAGAAAACAAATACACAAGGGTACACAAACACATAGTGGGATAACACAAAAGGAAAGGACAGGGTTTGTTTTCAGTGTATCATTTGGTACTGCAGTCCAACACAAAACTTCACTCTGTAGATCTTTCGTCTTATTTCAACCTTTGCTTCCACCAAAAAAATCCTATCCAAGCATGCTTTCTGTATTTATTTCACATATTTCTTAACTCATTATTTATTTCCAAGAAAATCCTACCTATATCTGTTGTCCCTAAACCCTACTTTTTTGGTTCATATCCTCTTTCAAAATACCCTTTTTTTTTGGCCAAAGCATTTTCTTTAAGCTTCTCAATGCATTTCTTCCAATCCATCATAGTTAGTTTCTTATATAGTCTACCCCCTCTTAAGCTAACTTAAATCTACTGAGATCAGATGCTAAACTAAGGGACAAGGCAATGCAGCATCACATAAAACAATTAATATAAACAGCAATAAAAAAAACGCAGATTTGCGAAGCAAGCAGCATTAAGAAATTAGCAAAGCAATTGTAATATTACAACTAATCTAAGGCAATGTGCAGCAAACAATAAAAATAAATCATTAGTAAAACTGGCTTAACAGAATAACACAAAGTCAAATTCAATAACACTATGCCTGGCAAACAGCAGCAACTTATACCTAAACATGAGATAGCTCAAGCAGAAAAAATATTACAGTAAAAATGGCCATGTCTAATACCTATGTCACATCTTAACACTAGAGTGATGCATCACAAAAACTTACTCTACAAAAAAAATTTACCAAGTAGTTGAAAAGAAAATTATGTATGCAGTTCCTGTTATTAGTCCCTTCTTATTGTTCTTTCCATTCCAAGAGCTCCTTTTTCGAAGAATGTGGGTCATAAAATAATTATTTAATAGATCTGTTGACAGAAAGTGTCCACATTAGCAAACGAATTTTTTTATTTTTATTTTTTTATTTTTTTTTAATATAAAACCCATGCTGCAACACAGCTGGAAACTAGATATCAAATGAAACAAGCAACTATGAAAGGCAAAGCATAAAAATATCAGTCAATAGTCATGTGACATTTCATAAGTTAGTAGAAAAATCTATCAACTAGAGAGACAGTAGTCATAATCAGGTGTATAGACATAAAAATATTTCTCGTCATTTCATTAGGCATCCAGTGTAATCATATGTTTTCAAGTTCGACCGTGTCGTTTTTACGATGCTTTCTACAAAGGAATGTCAGAAGCGAGGTTAATGGCCTCTTTTTTTCTCCACCTAATGGCTTTTTCTCTGGGCGGCTGGCCCAGCTGCGCGCCACAACGCATTACGTCAAGGTCACTTACCTTTCTTAACGAAATATTTACGACAGCAGTTTTCGCTACAGCGACAGTCTCATATAAGAATATTTCACAGGTCAAGAATTTGGGTTACAAATCTGTAGAAACAAAATCCTATAAATATAAGTGTCCAAAAAAAATATTCGTCAGCATTGTGATACAGTCACGCATTTACACAAATTTCATAACTCTTAAAGTACGATTCTTGGTTTCCAACATACTTCTTCACAAGTCAGAGGCCCTAAATCACTATTCATTACTCCTTACCTTATTACACATATACAAATTCGTCGACGCTTCTTCAATACTTCATCATAAGATACATAGCATAATCAAATTCCTCATATAGCATCAGCTTCTTTATCATAAACATACCGCAACAGCGTAATACACATCGTCGTCGTAAAAATAACATCATAACATCTCAGTCAATTCTCAAAATCGTCGTAGCTTCCTCCAATAATTTCAAAACCTAAAAGAAATTCTCTGCTCATTTCAAAGTGTCATCTACCTCAAACGTACCTTAAAAATCATGATCTCATACCAAATATATCATTCAAAGCTCTCATAGTATCACAATGGTTCTGAAAAAATATGAACAGTTCACAAAGTACAGACAAAATGCAATTTCATAAGTGTGAAGTTATCCAACTGTGTAATTACGTAAACATCTGTCACTGATGTAGTAAAAAAAATGTTTATCTCTCAGTTAAATGATCAGATAGCTGTGTAATTCTGTGTTAGAGGAATATGGTACCGATGTGTAAAGTTGTATAAGCAAATACCATATTAGCTAGGGCTCCTTGTGCGTGCCAAGCACATGGTACACAAAGTAAGCGTGTACCCCCCTGAGGATAAATGTAATTATACCCTCAGGTGTTACAAATTACAGCAATGGAATGAAATGTATCACGGAAAACTTTCTTTGTAATTAAAAAATCTTTAAAAATAAGTGTTTTAAGTACAAAATTAATCACTCAAATACGTGTCCTGTAGCGCTAAACTGTGTGTCATGTTGTAAGATAATCTCTGTGGAAGTCTCGTAGTTATCGTCCTCCGAAAGCTAAGTTCTGCAGAAGTCAATGTACTTACCTGATGATACACAAAAGTGAAATGCTTTGCGTATAGATATCTTAGTTATTACGCTTATTGTTGTGATGAAGAAAGTACTGTGCTGTAACGTATTGTTGTGCTACGGAAAAGGCTGCCTCATTGTTGCTATACCACAAAAGTTGCTACTAAAATATGTTTTACTTTCCAGAAGAATTCAGAAAAACTGTGCAGATATAAAACAGATACACCGCAAAAGCAACAAGGTGAATTGTGTCACACATTAGTAGCGTCGTGATAAAAATTGTGTAGCTGTCAAATAAACTAACCACTGTGTCACCTGGTATCTCTCAGTAAGCACCTTGAATCCATAATGTATTTGCAAGTAAACCAAAATGTTGCATTAAAAAAAAAGCAGATTATCTTTCAATAAACGGTTTTACATGTGAAATGTGGTGTAAACCTTTACTCTTCCTAGTACGCAGAGTTTCAACTTCAACGCAATTATCATGTGGTATACGTCGGATTCTGTAAGGTCCATTGTAAACTAGCAAGAATTTGTGACTCAAGTGTTTCTTCTTATGTGACAATGAATGAGCTTTAATAAGAACTTTCTGACCAATATACAATTTCTTTGCATTTGCTTTACCGGGTAGTTTTCTCCTTTTGTCTGCTGCAGATTTTATATTTTTAAGAGCCAAATCAATTATGTCTTTGTGTCGAAGTTTACGTGTATTCGGGAAAGGTACAAGCTCTCTGATTCTGTTCGGTGGTTTTTCATTCTTCAGTACAAGAGTAGGTGGTAAAGCAGTGGAGTCATGAGGCATTTCATTCAGCACGTTTTGAAATAAGTGTAAATATCTGTCCCAATGCTGATGCTTTCTGTGACAATAAAGTCTGCAAAGCTTATTGATTTCTTTCATAATCCGTTCGGAGGGGTTACAATGTGGTGAGTACAATGAAATAAAAACAGGTTTGATTTTATGGTTGCGAAGCATGCGAGACCAAACAGCAGATCTGAATTGCGGTCCGTTATCTGAAATGACTTTAGCAACGTGGCCAACTTCACGTAAGAAATTTTTAACAAAGGTGTTGGATACAGATCGTCCAGTGGCTTTACGTAACGGAGTGAAAGAAACAAATTTGGAAGTAAGTTCAACAGCGACTAGAACGTACGAAAATCCATTCGATGTTCTGACAAGCGGTCCCAAGAGATCAACAGCAGAAAATTCTTTTAATTTAGAAGGAATAATAGGAAACAACAGAGCACGATGTGAGACAGTAGATGGTTTCGCCTTTTGACAAAGTTTACAAATAGACAAGACTCTTCGAATTCTCTTTTCCATATTGTTAAAATAACAAGTCGTTCGAAGAATATGATAACATTTTCGTGGACCAAAATGTGCGTAGCTGAAATGAATGTACCAAATGAGCTTATTAACAAAATCGTCAGGAATGCAAAGTACCCATAGCTTGTCATCAACAGTGCAGCGTTTGAACAGTATGTTGTTTCTAACCAGATAATAATGCCGAATCTGTGTGTGTGTCTTTTCATGCCATTTGCTTTTGATGTCTTTCCAAATCGGATCTTTATCTTGTTCATGAGCAATGTCCTTTAAAGATGTGGTGATGAAGTTTTCAAAGGCGACTTTCTGAATGTAAAGAATACTGAAATTTTTCTCGAGGTTGCCTTCTGTGTTACTTTTCTCAAGCCCAGCCGGTGCGCGTGACAGTGCGTCCGCAACAATGTTCACCTTGCCGGGAATGTAGACTATTGTGAAGTGGAATTCTTGCAGAAACAATGCCCAACGTTTTAACCTGTCATGATTTAATTTTGAAGGCATAAGAAATTCTCATGCACAATGATGACTGTATACTTTTACGTGCTTACCAGAAAGAAAGAAACGGAATTTGTTAAATGCCCAAACGATAGCTAAAGCTTCTAATTCAGTAACGGAATAATTTTTTTCAGATTTTGTTAGCACTCGGCTAGCAAAAGCAATGGTTTTCTGAACAGGAGTGTCATTTTCTGTGGCTTCTTGAAATAAATGGGCACCAAGACCGACTTTAGAAGAATCCGTGCTAAGGCAGAAATCTTGTGACAGATCTGGATGAGCTAGAATTGGCGCGTTAAGTAGCGATTCTTTCAAAGAATTGAATTCCAACTGTGCTTGTTCGTCCCAGTTCCAAATAGTATTTTTTCCAGTGAGAGAACAAAGTTTTGGTGTAACAAGAATTTGCATATTCAGAAAACGACGGTAAAAATTTACGAGACCCAGAAAACTGCGGACTTGTCTTCTTGTGGATGGAACTGGAATGGCTCTGATTGCTTCTAACTTTTCAGGATCCGGCTGAATGCCTTCAGAAGAAATAATATGTCCCAAAAACCTCACCTTTGACCTACCGAATTCAGACTTTTCCAAGTTAACTGTAATTCCAGATTCTGCAAAAATACGTAACAAACTGTTGAGGATGCGATTATGTTGTTCCCATGAAGCTTCTGCTATTAGAATATCGTCCACATATAAGGTGATGTGACGTTTTAAGAACTCAGGTAATATGGAATTTAGCCCGCGAATGAATGCTGCTGAAGAAATGTTCAAACCGAAAGGAAGTTTCCGAAACTGACAACAAACGCCGAAACAAAGGAAAGCTGTGTATTTTCTACATTCTGGATGAAGTTCGATCTGATAAAAGCTGGATCTGAGATCAATGGAAGACAACACGTTTACACCATTGAAATTTTGAAGAAGTTCTTCCAACGTTTGCGGCCTGTCTGTTTCAGGAATAATGATAGTATTAATTTGTCTCGAATCTAAGACAAGCCTGATTGATCCATTTTTCTTCTCAACAACATGTAATGGATTGTTGTATGAGCTTACTGCAGGCTCAATAATGCCCTCGTCAAGCATAGATTGTATTTCTGTTCTAACATGGTCCCTATAATGCGCCGGAATTACGTATGGTCTAACACAAAATTTAGTATGCTCACGAACACGAAATTGGTATTGAAATCCCTTGATTGTTCCTGTTTTATGGGTAAAAACTGTGGAATGTGCTTGTAAAATCTCAAAAAGGTCCTGCCTATCAGTGTCATTACAATTCTCAATTGTTTGAATTTTATTCTGAATTAACTCATTAGTATCAAATGCGCCATCGATATCACCCCTGTCAGTAGTTGCAGAGTGATTGTTAGTGTCAAGTTCCGTCGAAAATTCCGAACTTTTGTCTAACAGGAGGTAAAGCCGATTAATTTCTTCGTCATGGTCTGAGAGCCAATCTTCAAATTTCAAAGCTACTGACTTACCTTCTTTTTCTAAACTTATTTCCGCATTGTGAAAGCTTAAGATTGCTTTGTATTCATTCAAAAAGTCTACTCCCAGTATAATTTCCGTCGACAATAATGGAACAATAAGAAAGTTCATAGAGAAACTGTGGCTTTGACAAAAGAATTCTAAGTTGGTTTGTTGGCGTACATCTACACTTTTTCCAAAGATTGCACCTTGTAATTTAATCTTACGTAACGGAAGCTTTCGAAATGTGGTGCTACAGAAGAATGCTGAAGATAAGGTGGGTAGATCACGTAACTAATGAGGAGGTATTGAATAGGATTGGGGAGAAGAGAAGTTTGTGGCACAACTTGACTAGAAGAAGGGATCGGTTGGTAGGACATGTTTTGAGGCATCAAGGGATCACAAATTTAGCATTGGAGGGCAGCGTGGAGGGTAAAAATCGTAGAGGGAGACCAAGAGATCAATACACTAAGCAGATTCAGAAGGATGTAGGTTGCAGTAGGTACTGGGAGATGAAGAAGCTTGCACAGGATAGAGTAGCATGGAGAGCTGCATCAAACCAGTCTCAGGACTGAAGACCACAACAACAACAACGGAAGTGTGGGGCAATCGTTCGATTTGTTGCATTTGCTAAAAGCTGTTTCACTAATTACTGAAATGGGACTGCCAGAGTCAAGTACTGCTGTAAATTTTACGTCATTTACTGTAATGTGAATCACAGGATATGCAATGTTGTTATGTTTTACGTCGTGTTCTTGGAGTAAGATGTCCCTAATGTCTTCCATTTTTACGTAATTACTAGCTACGGCAGCTGCGTCGTTAGTGTCATAAGAACGTTTTGTGGCTGCCAGCGGTGTGAGTCATTGCCTATTGTCTCTTTGTTGGCGCACGTCGTTATTGGGATTTGGAGACCTAACTTCTACAAATTCACCGTGACGAGAGGGCCCTGCCCTGTTTAAATCCCGCCAGTTCTGATGCAATTCAGGTCTGTCGTTACGATCACATCGTCTGTCGTCATGTCGGTAGTTCCTGTAGTTTCTTGTCAGTCGGTCATGTGGTGGAGAATTTCTCCCTGAATCGTAACTGCGCGCTGGACCGTTGCGTCTAAAGTTATACTGTCCCTCGTAATAATAATTGTTTTGGTTCCCATATTGTCTGTTTCTCTGATTGTCTCTGTGATAGTCATTACCGCGGAGAGGTGATCTTTCCCTGTAATTATTACTACTCTGCCAACGGTTGTTATACGGGTGGTGTCTGTTTCGGTCACGATTTGTGTTGTGAGAATAGCCTTGTCGCGTCCAGTTATTATTTCTTTCATCGCGGAATTGCGACGGATGTGATCTGTAATTGTTGTGCTCGTGCGTTCCGCGATTGTCATTGTCAATTTCCAGTTCTTGTAAGAGTCCTTGAAATGCTTCAATGTCGTCTTTGCAACGTCCTGCCAAAATAATATGTCACAAATGTTCAGGCAGTTTGATTAAGCAAATGCGGATGAGTTCTGAGGGGCTGTATGGGTTTGACAGGTACTGATTCTTGTGCAACATGTCTTCAAAATATTTCACAAGACTGGAGAATTCAGATTGTTCGAAATGTTTCATCATTATGATGCCATGTTTTACTCGGTCTTGTGTGGCTTGAGACCAATATGCTGAGAGGAAGGCATGGTAAAATTCTCCTTCACTATGACACTCGTGAATGACCGAACGCATTCTTACAGCTGGTTCATTCTCTAAATAGCCACACATAAATTCTAATCTGTGTTCTAAAGACCAGTTGGGGGGAAAACAATGAGAGAATTGATGGAGCCACGCTTGTGGATGAATGTCGTTGGCAGAATTTTTAAACGTTTTGAATTTACGTGTAGTAATGAACAGCTTATAGTCAAAGTCATCATGTCGGCGAGTCGCATATCTGTCATTGTTAGGTCGTGTCGGCCGTTCCATCTCAAAATTCGGTGCGCATTGCCAATTTCTTTCATAACTTCCGAAATGCCCTGTGTTATTATTTTGTGGCTGTTCCGTATTTCTATGTCCCTCTTCCTGTATTGGAGCGCGAGTGTCCTCTGAAATATGTAATTCTTGTATTACCTGCGTCAACTGATCTTGTACTTCCCGGATTTCTCTTTTGTACTGTGTATTGATTTGATTTTGATTTTGTTTGAATTTTCTAATTTGTTCATACTCTTCTGTGTCAGTGAAGGCTACAGGTCTTGTGTCATTAAGATCATCATCTACCTTTGTAGATAAGTTAGTGACCTGATCCGAAAGTTCGGCTACTTTCTCCGATAGTGAACACATTTCCTCAGTGTGTTTTTCTGAACCAAGTTTCAGAGTGTCCATTTGTGTTGAAATCGAATCTACTGTGTCCTTCAAGTTTTCCTGAGTTTTTGCAAGTTGCGTAACTGAATCGGTAGATGCAACTGAGTCAAATTTAGCTTGCAAGGTCTCGTGATTTTCATGAACAGTAGTTTGCAGTTCTTTTATGGCTGCTTCGTGATTCTGTAGTGCATTTTCATGCTGCGAAAAAATAGGTTGAAAATGCTCACAAATTTGTGTTTTTACGTCGTTACAGACTTTTTGACATTTCGATTCAATGTGATGTAACTCAGTAGTTAAATCCTCACGTGTTTGTTCAAGAGTTTGCTCCAATGAGTCTAACTTTTGAAGATTTTGTTCCATTTGTTTCTGATTTTGCTCAATTGTGTCTAATTTTTCAAGCTTTTGTTGTGTTTGTCTCTGATGTTGTTCCATTTGTTGCATTAGATGTAATAACAATGCATTAGTGTCTGGAATCTGTTCCTCTACGCTTTTCGGCAGTGCATTTGCACCGGCAACATTCACATTTTGACAAGCAGAAAATGTGTCTTGACTTATTTGAGAAAACGGTGAGGATCCAAAACCTGAATCTACAGTATTTGTGAGATCGTCTCGTGTCATTTCGGATTCCTGAGCCGAGCTATTGCCGACCGATCGATCGATAATGCTTCCCTGTTCTCTAATTGTTTCGCTGTCTACACCATTGTTTGCTGCCCGCTCCATTTCCCTATGCACAGTTACCAAATTAGTACTTTGAATATTAGTTAATTCATTACACAGTGGCGCTAACACACTGCTTTCGTCTTCGCTGTCATTTCTCAATTTACTTTGGAGCCTAGTGTTACGTTTTTCACACGCCATTATTGTCACAGTATTTCACACGACAACACAGAAAAACACAATTTGAAGAGCAAAAATAAGAGAACACATTAACATAACACTGAAAATAATATCTAGTTAATTGCAGCTGCGAAATACTTGGTGCAAATCTACATGCATGCCACAACTGTTTTACTGTACAACAATGAAAAACTACAACTACAAAGGAGATTCTCTCTACAATTACGCGCTAGCAATAAACAAAATCTACACTAATTACACAAACTACCAGAAAAAATCAGAAGATTCCAGTGAGGTATCCTGGCAGGGTCGCCATATGAAACGTCCCCTTTTAACAATTTTACGCGACTGTGCTTAACCTGACACACAATATTTATAGCGCAACGCAATCTGAGTTTCAAAATTCCCTACAAAAGAATGGCCCTGACTAACATTAAACTATACCTTTCACAAATCACTTACCTCACAAAAATCTTCGCTGCTCAATCTACTGCAATACAGCGAGCGCCACTACTGCCAGCTAAATAAAAGATTCAAACTATGGAAGGCACTAACTACTGATAGGGATAGTTAGCAAATGAAAGATATTAATAGAGAACAAACAATGTATTTACCTTTATATCATCATTTATAAATGTGGCAGTTCATGACAAATTACAAAGCTCCTCCATCTCTCTCCCCACATCCACCACTGCTGGCGGCTCACCTCCAACTGCCCAACGCTACATGCTGTTCACAGCCAGCTGCCTAACACTACAATGGTTGAGTATTACAACAATGCAAAGCAGCCACAGACTGCACACGGCACAGCCAGTGATTTTTATACAGAGGTGGAGTTACCAATAAAAAAAACCTAAACAGCCTACTTACACCTATAGTCAATAACCCCCTGGAATTGACGCAGAAAGTCACTTCCCAGGATGATGTCGTAATCCGTGCGCCTGTTCCGTACAACCTCCATCGTAAAAGCATATTCTGTGGAGTCCAACATGAACTCAACGCAACAGCTGCCATCAGGTTTCACTATGCCGGGACCAATACCACTGATATGGTACCGCGGCGGTTGCAATGTTCTTTTACCTCTCTTCGATAAAAATGCCAAGCTGATTTGTGCGCCTGTGTCAATTAGCACGCGTATTGGTTTGCGGCCTCTAACACCATCGACAACCACGCTTGCCACCTGCGTGACTCCCTTATAAGCTAGGGGGGTCACTATTTTTAACGGGGGCCGGGAGGGGTGGCACTTCCTGCCCCGCGGCCGTTTCCCGAATTCTGTGGTTTGTTTGCATTTCGCCTGGAATTTGCAGGCGGTTGTAGCCTACTATTTGGACAATGCACGCTTTGGTGACCCATGTTCCTGCACTGATGACAATATGGCACGCGACATTGCTCTGCCACATGTCCTTGTCTATTACAGCGCCCACACTTAGTATCGTTCGAAAAGACACGTCGGGGCTCGCATTGCCGCGCGGAGACGGCCACAAATCGGCTCGCCTCCTCTCTCAAGAGTGCTAATCGCACGGCTTCGTGTAAGGTGCGGGGGGGAAGCTACCTTGATTTCGCCCCCTATTTGAGGGTTTATGCCACGAATAAACACGTCTACCGCACGACATTCTGATTCTTCCAACAGAACCTCGTTACGAGCAGAACTGGCACTTAGTGCGTACGTGTGGCATGCGACTGTAACGTCTCTTAGCAAAAGACATATTATGTAATAAAGAGAAAACATTGTGTCTCATGTTTTGTTCTTGTATAAAATTATGTACTGTTTTTTTTTTTATTTATTTTAGACAATATCTGTGTCGGCGTGTACTGAAACCGCCACAGACGATACTTATTAAATATCAAACAAAGATGAGAATGTGTGACTAGTATAAATAATACAGAACGAACATTAATTTCTCTGTCTTCTTGGAGTTACGTGAGTAGGATAGCCTGTGACAATATAGTGCACGCTAGCGTAGCATTCTTTTGTCAGGATTGAGAGAGGGACGCCATTACGTACTCATTGTAAAGGTGTGTAATAATAATTAATATATTTAAATGTTTTGAATAGAGTTACTTAGTGAAACCTTGCCTTATGATTTGTAATAAGCTTGCCTGGCATATTATCCCATCCCTTTAAGACATTTTCAGTTATTTAAATATTATTCGTGGTGCAGAGCTGCGCTACGAACGAACGAGCCGCTGCCGCGGCGCATTCAAACTGCATTAAATGAAATCTATCATACCGCAAAGAAGCGGGAAGGTAATAGTGAAATAAAATTATTTCTTTCAGCTTTCGGACTTGCAGAGCAGAGCAGCAGATTTTATGATGTGTTTTGCAGGCTGCTGATAATATATTACTAACAGTACAAAAAGATAATTTACCTTCATAACATAAAAGAAATCTTGCTGTGCGTAGTTCTGGTCTGGCAAACCTTATAGTGAAAACGTCTTTTTCTCCGATAATAGTCTCATGTTCTTGTGCTAGTCGTGGTACTTATTGGTGTTTTACTGTTAACAAAAATCCACTGCAAAATTATGATGTTGAACAATCATTGCGTACTGTAACATCAGTATTCATAACAAAGTAATTTCATTAACCTTTTCAATAACTATGAAGTAGGGAAGATATGTTGAATTTTATAGTGAGTTACAGTAACGAAAAAATGTTCCTTTAATAGAAAGCCAGATCCAGAAGAATAAGAACATAATATTTTTCTTTTTGTTGAAAATTAATGATCCCAAGAAAGTCACGGCACAGCATCACTAAAAGGTATTTCTGGGCTCTTTTCGCAGCAACATATTTCATTTAATACACGAGTTGTTACGCGAGTAATAGTAAAACAAAGCAAATAATAGAGAGCAAGTGAAAGCACGTAGGAAAGACATATTCCGTCTCCCTTACTCCACCTCTCACTTTTTTACTACTGGAGTTAATTTTATACGGCTTGTGGTTTTATTTATTTAGATATTATTATATATGTGTAGCAGCAAGTAAGTTGGTACATGGTAACTAGTAACTTTGCTTTACGATATTAAAGTTTGGATTTGCAATGTTCATACTGATATAAAACTGAAACTGAGAGCTGATGGCAGTACACAAAATTATTTGTAACAGGTTGCTGTGGTTTTGATTCAATGTTATTACACTGTTTTTACTTGCTAATTCTTTTTTCATAAAAGCAAGTAACTTTGAGTAATGTTGAGGAAATATTTCACTTTGGCTGTAGGAGTCACACTAGCACACATATGTTAAGTTCAGACATGGAGAGGGAGAGGGAATAAACACTTTTATTATAAATTTGGCACACCGTGGATCAAATTATTGCTTTTCCTCATCTGCTCTGGATAATCATGTAGGGAACATTCACTTGCTACTGTAACGTAATCAAGAAAGAAAGAAAACTGTATGTGAACTCACTACCTTGCATCGTATTCAGAAAAGTCAGTAATGAAATTCAAATGATCGTTACAGCGCTGAATGTTGGTTACGTTACGCAGTGGATTTTTGAATACTGTTAATTAGAACAGGCGCCCGGCTAGCTCGCGTTCTCTTAATCTCAGGGAAAAAACGTAAAATATTGCTTTAGTGTCACAGAGCAGACCTTGCCACAAAATGTTAAAATGATAAAGTCATAACACAGTTATTCGTTATATTTTTGTGCCCGCATAGAACATGTCGCACACTACCTTCCAAATCAAACTGATAAATGCACTGAATAATATAATATAGTCTGCCGGCACTGCTGGAAGCTGTAAGAAAATGTTAAATATTATTATGTTTCCTCGCTTTACCGGCGAGCCGACTGCGATGCCTGAAATAAATATTTTTTAAATGTGCCGCGTCTGCAGCCGTTGCCCTCGCATATTGCTACAGCGGCTTCCGCTGAATTTAATGCTGAAAATGTCTAAATTATTTACGGGACGAATGGCTGGCAACTTTACAAATTATTTTAAAAACGTATTTGCTGAAACTCTATATATTCAAACAAAAACGCATTAATTTCACACACCTTTTTGCAACAACTCGCCTAATGGCGGATCTCAAGCTTCGTGAACAAAAGACTAGCGGCCAGCATATACATTTGCTTAACACGCAAGTGTTACTCGTAACGAAACCCAAAGAGAACAGAGGGACTATTACAATGCTTTTTACTATTCATACATGTACTGAATTGTCCTTTTTATTTGAGGCACAGATCGTAATCACTAACTCATTTAACAAGAATACGATTTTCAAAGATAATAATATGTCACGGATTGAAAGTTAAAAAATGCATAAAACGTCAAATAATTATGAATGTTGTACATACACACATAATATATTCGTGAAATGTTTACACAGTCTTGCTTTATTGCTTCACTTGGTGATGTTTGTTCGTGTTTAAATTATTTCTCTTTCGCCGTGTGCGATACATGTTAACTGGTCTTACACACACGGAAAAAATTCCATCACACGCTTTTTATGACGACTGGCCCGGAGACGCTACAGACACGAACGTAAGTTTCATTTCACGCTTTACAAGCTATTTCTGAAAATTTACATTTTCAGTTGCATCTTTCCCTGAATCTCAGGAACCACTTGGATTAGAGTATTCATACTTCCAGAAACTTGAAACATACCTATACCGAGTCTGCAGAACTAACATAGAAGTAGTTAAAATTCCCTGAATCTCAGGAACCACTTGGATTAGAGTATTCATACTTCCAGAAAGTTGAAACATACCTATACCGAGTCTGCAGAACTAACATAGAAATAGTTAAAATTATTTAGGACAGAGTCGGAAACATTACGAAACATTTAACAGTACAGTCAAAATATTTTACTTGCCAAACTAGTGACTGAAATGCAGTCACTTGTGTCCAGTACACTAAGGACGTAACTTGGAATGCCGTGTAAAAGTTGCATGTTCGTTGCTACAGTGGCTTCAGAAATACAGGGAAACCTCAAGAACAAAGTCTCCCACTGACAACAGAGGGCAGTGCAAGCCCACTGAAGTAGGAACGGTCTGATGGCGTGACGGAGGAGACATGTCGGACGCTACGGAAAACGTATAGGGTGCAGTTTAGGTGTAACAGGCAACAGAGTGATGACTCCCGATCTTCCACCATAGTACAGTCCATCGACATGTGGCAAATATGAGGTAGCCAAGCAGGTGGAAACGTGGGCTCCACTACGCCGAGACTACTTGGTAGCTACAACAGGAAAGCACAATTAATTAGCAGGAGTACAAAATAAGAAAGTATTTATTGCTTTGCTGTAGCCGATGATCAGCTGGTTGACAATTATAGAAGACGCGACTAGACTGCACCTCTGTAGAATGGCATAATTTACAAGTCATAAATCTCGCAGTGACGAATTAATCTCTCGTAATCTCGAATTTGGAATCCGGTGTATTTGAAGACTGGCTCGGAACTGGGCTTGACGGCAGCAGTGACTGGGCTGCAGACGAGGACCGCCTGACGTCGGCGCCGGCTGACCGCTGACCGCTGACCTGCAGACCGGCGCGACTGCGCCACACGGAGCGGCCTCGCGGCCAGCGCGAGCTCCGCCGCTGGCTGAGTACCCTCTGGCCGGCGCGGCAGCCCCTCTGCTGCGTCTGCAGCCCGCCGGTCGCTCTCTCGGGCGGCGGTGTCGTCGTGTGGCTGACGACACCACACAGAGCTTTGGAGGAGCGCCGCTCTAATAAGGCACAACGGATACGCATTTCTGCGAAATATCCAAAATTATTGGCCGAATTTGCTACCGGAGAATATTCAAGTAGGTTTGCAGAAGAAGCTTCGAGTTTGCAGACATACCAAAGCATCAGCAGGAAAAGTTATGTTGACGGTGTTTTCGGATGGTGAAGGTCCAGTTTTTTGTGATTGTCGCGAAGAGCAGCGTACAATGAACAGCCAATACTACACGGATTTTGGACAAGTTGAAGCCAGCAGTGAGAGAGAGAGACACCGTGGATCTAAGAGGAGAGGTGTGATACTCCAACATGACAACGCACGTCATCATATTGCTCATCTAACCCGTCAAACCATCGACAAAATGGGCTGGGAAGTACGGCTTCGTCCCCCTCACAGTCCTGATTTAGCACCTAGTGGTTTGTACTTGTTTGGTGCACTAAAGGAGGCATTACGTGGGAAGAGGACGTGAAAAAGTTTGTGGCAAACTGGTCCAAACATCAATATAAGCTTTGCAGCCGGAATAACAGAGCTTCTAGCCCGTTGTAACAAGTGCATAAAAGTTCAAAGCGATTATGTTGGAGCGTAGTGAAAGTATTGTTTTGTAAAAATGAACGCTTTTTTCTCCAGACCAATTTAGTTATTGAATGACCCTCTTACTATTAGACATTCGAAAGAAAAAGTCGTCTGCAGAATCTCGAATATAGGAAGGACGGTCAACTACGAGAAGTAAACTACAAACCGTTTAGCATCTCGTGAGTGACAAGAATAATGTACCGAACAGTGGAAAAGAAAATTAACGATCAGTTGGCTTTAGGAAAGGTAATGGCGCCGGAGAGGCAGTTCTGACGTTGCGCTCGATAACGGAAGTCAGACTTACAAACAACCGGGAGACGCTTATTGTACCTGTCGACATAGAAAAAGGATTGGGCAGTCTAAAATGGTGCAAACTGTTCTAAATTCTCAGGAAAACTGGTCTAATCTTTAGGGTACAAACGGGTGATATGGTAAAAGTCATGGATTAAAAGTGAAAAAATAAAAATGAAAGGCCAAGAACGAAGCGGACGGAGCACAAAGTGTAGAAGACAGGGATGCAGATTTTCTTTGCAAATATTCAATCAATACAGCGGAGAAATAATGAAGGAAATGAAAGAAAAGTCCAGGAGTCGGATTTAAAATTGAAGGTCAAACGATATCGGTGATACGGTTCGCTGATGACATTGCTATCAGGAGTGCGATAGAATCGCAGGGCCTGTTGAAAGAAATAAGCAGTCTAATAAATAGAGAACGCGGACTGAGAGTAAAGAAAAGTCAAACGAAACTAGTGCGGTGTATAGAAATGAGATTAGCGGGAAAGTTGGGATCAAAATTGGAGACCTCAAAGTTGACGGAAAGAAGTAATTCTGCTGTCTTGGATGCGAAACTAACACTCGAAGGAGAAGAAGGCGAATATGAAAACGGTCTAGTACGGGAAAAAATGGGCAATTCGTGATCGAAAGTAGTCTTGCAGTGCCGAACAACAGCCTTAACTTGAGAAAGAATTTTTCGAGGATGCACGTCACCATTGCTGGGAGTGTGTTACGGACTGTGGGACAGCCGCAACATGGGAGAAGCGAGACCTGCCGTGGGCTGCAGCCAGTCAGCAGTCAGCAGTCAGCAGTGAGCGGTCAGCAGTCAGCAGTCAGCCTGGGGGAGGACCCGGCACCGCCCACGCTCTCGCCTCTCAAACATCACGAGGGGGAAAGTTGGAGCGCTCAGTGTTCCAACACGGACAGGTGCGTATCTTCACAAAAATATTACTCCACAGCGCTCCAGTAGTGGATTTATATATTTTCAAGGATTCGAAAGTAATTAAAAAAGAAAAAAAGGTAGGCATACTACAGAGTGAAACTCGCTTGAATTTTTGTGAGACAGTCGTCTCTGGAGTGGTGCTGTTCTTAACGAGTGATAAAGATAAAATGCGAAGCTGCATTCAGTTGTTCAAACAATATGATGAAAACAGCTGCTCCAGTGAAAACCAAGCCCTTAACTGTATTAACAGCCGTAATAACGATAATGCAGTGCAGTGCAGAACCCGCGAGACCCTCGCCTACTCGTTATGCTCGACTGCAAAGCTCTGCTGTCCGGTTCACAGCACAACGCGCTAGGAGACAGAACGCCACCAACATTGCCCATTACGTGTGTACCTCGTTGGCAAAACAGTTGTCTCCGAGCGTCGCAGTCAGTAGTAACGCTACGCGCGTTGTTTTACTGCGACATGAGGTAGGGCCCGCAGACAGATCTTGAAAACTGTACTGCGTTTTTTACCCAAAACGATTTCCGCTATTCACAAGCGACACGTTCTTTGCTCCATCCCTTTTATCGTAGCTTAGGTGTAAGACTTGCGACGTTGCAGTTTGCAGCACATTACTCGGGAGTACGGAGAGGTGTTTACAGGAAACGCTGCTCGCGCGACACAGACGGCGGGAGGCAGACGTCGGCCAGTAGGAGCCCCTTAGGCTAGGCGCAAATTGAGAAGCGTACAGCACGTGTGGCGTGACAAGACACTACAGCGCGACACGCACGTGCCGCACGGGTCACGCGGGTCCAGCGCATATTGCGACGCGTACACCATACTTCGCACGCGCCGACTGGCGACGCTCTGCGCTGACTGAACCGAAGCGGGCGCAACCTGTTATCTTTCTCAAACGATTTTACAGAAACTATTCTCTGAAAAAATATGATTTTTGCCTTACTTGCAGCGTTATATGTCAGCTTCGTGGCGAAGTGCCCATCACCTAGCTAATGACCATTCTTATTGTCATGTACACATTTTAGTAAGGCACTACGCAAAACTCAAAAAATTTGCAACGAAATTAGGGGTCGCTATGATTTTCCGTTTGGTGCTCATTACACCATATGTTGCTGCGTATGAAATTCAGCTAACATGCTGAATTTTTGTTTAGACTTGGGAGGAGATCTCTATCTGCCTCCGATCTCGAGAAAATGGATCCCATGTAGCGCGCTCACTTCCGATCTCACGCCCGCGAGAATGAAATACTCGCAACATCTCTCGTATCTCCTAAACCGCTAGAGACATCGAAACGAAAGTTTGGCGAATGATAGCACACAAGGAGGAGAGTGTTTTGCCAATTATTAAACATACAGAACTTTCTTATCTATGGCGGTATATCACTACTTATACTTCCTTTATTATTTATTTTTTAAGAGTTATCGACAGCTAGGGAAACAAGAGCTTCCTATTATGAAAATAAACACGAAATTTCTTCTTTTATTTTACTGCAATCCGATAGTACGAGGTTTTTCGTAAGCTATTGAGCTCTGTGATTGCCAATTACTTGTTTAATGAGGCCCTCCGTTTCGGAATTCTGTCTCAATAGCTGATGTGAGATGAGTTTGGCAAATTACATTGTGACAAAGGAAGTACAATTAAACCAGTCACCAAGAGAAATGTGGCCTTTGCTCATAAACGGTGATGCTTCTTCGAATGAGAAAAGGTTAACAACTCGCACAAAAACAGATTGGCAATTCTGTGGGCTTGCCAAACTGACAATGCGTGATCGCGAATAAAATAGTTGTTATTGAGAAAAATAAACAATTGGTCTGTCGCACAACACAATGGTGAGTGTATTGTCAGCAGTGGAGGATAATGCGCGCGACGGGAGTGCACAAGCTAGCCATGTGTGCCTTGTGAGTTGGAGTTCGAAAAACATTGTCATGAAAGTAGATCTGCCTTTGTCAGCAGCACATTTCAACAAATTAAATATATCTAATCATAACACTGTTTTAAGATATTCCTACTTTCGTAATAATACCGACCATTTTCTTCATTTGTGTAGCCTGTTGTTGTATAATTAGTTTATTAATGCTGATAATGTCCATGCAACAATTGAAATGCTTTTTCTCATCACGGCTAATCAATTAAAACATTGTCATTTGTGACTGATTTTCGACTGTTTCTAGCTTGCAGTGGAAATATGTTGTTCACACACATGTAGTACAGTGTGGCGTATTACATTATTACACCCATATCAGAGTAATCACAGTGAAACTTCTATACTTCAGATCTTGGACGCTTTTTACCACAAGATCAAAGGGATCACACCTGTGGAGATTATCCCTTTCTAAATTTTTGTAACAGATCGTACAGATACGCCAGCATACTAGGCAGCGAGAATATAACCTTGTTTTACTTTCCTGCCTTGATTCTTAATCACATGATTTTATAATATTCCTTGCTTTCTTATTGACTACTCACTGTCCCTTCTTGCGATCTGGAAACATCACGGAGGCATATGATACAATTCCAGTGGCCAATGGCTCATCAGTTACTGAAGTACACATTTTTCTTGACAGAAGAAAAACAAAACAAAACTATGCACATATAAGTAACAGAAAAGTATAACGTGCTAACGAAGAAAGCTGGAGCGTTTAAATGGCGAAAGACGAAACACTACCCAAAGGCAATAAAATTCAGTACACAGTAAGGAAAAATTTATCGTATGGGGAATAAATACTACCACTGCTCATATGCGCTGTTCCGATGTCTGTTTGTTGCTGGAAAATTCACTTCCGGTTGCGCAACCTTGCTGATAAGCATTTCCTGTACAGCGTTAGCATTTGTTCTTAAAATAGATATTATGTAATCCTGTTTTCTGCAGCAACAAGCGACCTAGTATTACTAGGATCTTGTTGCAGAATAATCCCTTTTTAGGTTATTTGTTTCATTAGGGTAGATATATTTTACCTCAATAGAATAAATTAATTTATTAATAATCAATACTACAAACTTTGATCTTGCTAAAAGCCGAGAAGCGATTCTTCTTAGTGTTTTAGCTTGCCTCGCTAGCACCGTGGGAAATGTGAGGCGGGGAGCGGAAAAGTAGCACGGCCATATGCTCACTTCGGCACGGCGCATATGAGCAGTGGTAGTATTTATTGCCCATACGATAAATATTGCCTTATACTCTGTACTGGATTTTAATGCCATTGGGTAGTGTTTCGTTTTTCTCCATTTAAACGCTCCAGCTTTCGTCGTTAGTGCATTATATTTTCCTGTTATGTATATCTGTATAGTTTTGTTCTGTTTTGATTTTCTTCTCTCAAGAAAAATGCATAGTTGAGTAACTGGTGAGCCATTGGCCTCTAGAATTGTATCATACGCCTCCAGGATGTTTTCAGATCACAAGAACGGACATAGGTTAGTGAATAAGGAAGCAAGGGATATTATAATATCATGTGATATAGAAGCAAGGCAGGAAAGTAAATCAACGTTATCCTCTCGCTTCGTAGTATGCTGACATATCCGTACGATCTGTTACAAAAATTCGGAAAGGGATAATCTCCACAGGTGTGATCCCTTTGTGCTCCTGGTAAAAAGCGTCCAAGATCTGAATATAGAAGGCCCACAGTCATTACTTCGATATGGATGTAATAATGTAATAACGACACGCTGTACTACTTGCATGTGAACATCACATTTCCACTGCAGGCTAGAAACAGTCGAGAAACCTTCACGAATGACAATGTTTTACTTGGCTCGTCATGACGAGAAAAACATCTCAGTGGTGGCGTACACAGTATCAGCATTAATAAGCTAATTATGTAACATGATACTCAAATGAATTAGTGGTCGGTATTATTCCGAAAGTATGAGTATCTTTGAAAATGAGAGGCGATTTGATATATTTAATTTATTGAAAAGTATTTCAGACAACGACAGGCAACAATCATGACAATTTTTTTCGAACGACGTGAACTCTTCCACAAGGCACACCTGGCTAGCTTCTGCATTCTTGTCGCGTTTATTATTCACGGCTACTGACAGTACACAGGCTATTCTGCTGTGCAGCGGGCGTTGTGCAGTGGACGTTGTGCAGTGGATGAATAGTTTACTTCTCACCATGGCGGAAGAAAAATTAATAGAGGCAGTGAGGGAACACAGAGAGCTGTATGACACAAAACACGCAGACTACATGAAGGACAAACTCAAGAACCGGATTTGGAGTGATATAGCAAAGGATATGAATTTGAAAGACGGTAAGTACTGCAATATTTATTTCACAATTTTTTAGTTAATACATATCACTGTGTACTTCGCTTGAGCACATAACCTGTGGAGCACAATAATGGTACAATAATTGGAAGTTGCTATATTGTCAATAATTACCAAGCAGAACTGACTGATGTTGCCATGGAACTGCTCCGCAAGTGTTGAAATATTCAGTGAAATTTTTCCTCACTTTGAAGGCAGTTGATGAAGTCCTCCTCCTGTTCCCTTGCACACGAAGTAACTGAGTTGCTGGCAACGGTTCGATGTCATTTAAGTCATCTGCAACTACTACTGAAGATCGTAAATAGTTGTGCAGAACGCAGGCTGCTTTCACAACATCTTTCACTGTGTCGACTTTGGTTTCAAATGGTTTCCTCAACACACGGAAACGTGATGATAGTATACGGAAAGCACATTCCACAGTTTGTCGTGCTCGAGAAAGTCTGGCATTGAAGACCTGATGTTCGTAATTGTCGGTAACCTGTCTCTTAGGATATGGTCTCATAATGTTTTCCGACAATGGGAAAGCTTCATCTCCCACAAACACATACGGCATTGGATCAGAAATTGTAGGTATTAGTTCAGGAATGGGAAGTAATAACGTGTTTTTCCTCATTTTCTTGGCCAACACACTGTTAGCAAATACATGTCCATCGCTGAATCATCCCATTGCGCCAACATGAACGGTGATAAATTTGCAATCTGCGTCAACCGTCGCCATCAAAACGATGGAGCATGTATGTTTATAATTTAAGTACAATGATGCCGCTTTTGCCAGTTTTTTTAATAGGAACATGTTTTCCATCGACTGCACCAACGCAGTGTGGGAATTGCCATCTATGTTCAAACCGTGAAGCGACTGATTTCCATGTCTGTGTTGTAGGTTCTGCTAAATACTTTGGTTGCATTTCTTTCCATACAGCGGTAGCTACTTCTTTTACAATATTAGATACAGTTCGATCTCCCAAGAGATAGTTATACGCAATACTTTTGTAGCTGTCACCGGAGGCTAAATATCTGAAACAAAACGAAAGTATATTGTTTATGTGGAACGATAAAAGTAGATTGCAAATATGTCTTTATCCAAACACTACAAGTTAATATTGCCTAGCTTTAGTTTGTCTATCTATATGGGACAACATTAATGCCTTATTAGTTATACGTTGTTAATTGTTGCAGGGGAAGAGACAAAAAATTCGTGGCTGAAGCTGAGAGGCAGCTATCGAGATGCACGACGACGACAGGTGAAATATATGAAAAGCGGAGCTGCTGCTGAGAATATCAAGCCGTGGAGATATCAAAACCAGATGTCATTTCTTGAACCTTTTATGACAACTGGTCCACGTGATAGTAATCTAGGTGATGACAGTGATCACAGCTCACAAGCTACAACTAAAACATCAGCAAGAAGTGATACAGTGGAAACCGAGGAATTAGAAGATAGCCGGCCAGAGTAGCCGTGCGGTTCTAGGCGCTGCAGTCTGGAACCGAGCGACCGCTACGGTCGCAGGTTCGAATCCTGCCTCGGGCATGGATGTGTGTGATGTCCTTAGGTTAGTTAGGTTTAATTAGTTCTAAGCGACTGATGACCTCAGAAGTTAAGTCGCATAGTGGTCAGAGCCATTTGAACCAATTAGAAGATAACAACTTACTCGACAATGAGGCGAATGAGCAAAGTCAAGATATTAATAACTACGACAGCAACGAAGTATCTAGTAGGAGCACAGGAACGGAGTGCATAGCACATCACACCGCTGCTTCAACTCCAGTTATTCAAAGAAATCAATCAAGGAAAAGAAAACAGGAAGACGTTGTAATTCTGCTAAAACAATCACTGCAACAGCGTGAGGACAGAGCAGGACAAAGAGCAGAAGAAACAAGAGCGATGTAGTCACACTGTATCAAAGATGACCCTCTTTACAATTGTTTTATCTCTAAAAACATGCCTCAAAGTTACCAACACAGAATCAGAGGTCAACTTTTCCAGGCTGTGTCTTCTTTAAATAATTCAGCGCCATACAGTACAGAACCTTTTTCTCACTCTTCATCGCCATATATATCGACTGATTCAGGCCAACAGACAGCGTCTCACTATTCAGAACAGCAGCAGATGGAAGATTTGAAGGTCGACACAACTGAATCCGGTTTGTCTAATATCACCGATTTTGTTCACCGTTTTCAAGAAATCTGAAGGGACCATCACAATTATGTTTGCTTAAGACTTTAATTCTTTTTTGTATCAGCATTTTGTGTATTTTTCGTTTTCTTTTCTGAGTAGTTTTCGCTGCACCGATCCAGATTTTCATTAATTATAAATTAACGTTCTTTGTTTATGAACATGTATTATTGCAATAAAACACTAACAAGAGAAATTTGGTAAAAAAATTTTAAAAACCCACTCCAGCTAGCAGAACGGTTTTTTTGTCAAGGTGAAATTCGCTTAAGACCTAGCTTGTATTGCACTAAGTTGCGTGAAAAGTGTACAGGGTGTTGCAGTTCGTTGACAAAATTAAGTTATTTCCTGGTGCCCTCGACGAATCTGCTTTGGCAGAATTGGAAAGAAAAACAAAAAGATTTTTAATGCTTCAATATTTAAGAACCACTTATTAGGTTTACATTTTTCTTATTCTGATCCGTAGATATATTCTGTGGCTAAGTTCTAGTACGTAGTTTGTTACTTTAGATATCACAGTGAGTAAGCAGTTGCGAGGAAAGTGCAAGTCCGAAAAAATTCTCCCATCAATGCGCTCTTTTTCAGTACGCCGACTAAACCATAAGAGCAACAGAACTTTATTCAGTGCTGATTTGTAGACCTAAAAAAGACTACTAAACAGTATACGAAAGCATATGTTTACCTTTTACAACAGTCACACTCGACATTTTTGTGTTATATAATATTGTGCGAGGCACCTTCCTAATACAAAAATGGTCATTGCATTTCAATCGTGAAAGATAAACGTATGCTCTCGACGACTTTTATTTAGACTGTTTGAGTTCTGGTACTATGTACCTTGACGTAGATCATATGCTTTAGGCATAGTATAACTAGACAGCCTACTGATAGCAAACATTTTTAGTTTATGTGGCCGGTTAAAAGACGCCTGAGCTAAGCATAGCTAAGATAACTCCCGATTAAACCAGATTTCAAACAAAAAACACCATTAAAATCAATCCGTTAGTTTCGGCGCTACGATGCCCTCCCTCCTCCCCGCTCACACACACACACACACACACACACACACACACACACGTAGGAGTCAAACTTATATAACACCCATCGATTCTGTGTACGGGAGCTGAAAATAAAATGCCTAGACACAAGGGTGCAACATTTTATAATTCCTTAGATAAAAAATTAATATCAGCGTTCATGACTTACCTCAAAAATACTGCCAGTTTTTGTTCAGTAGCAATCGGCTCCTGTGCATTACACCCATCTGAATCAATAGCGTGCTTTACTATTCCATGTACTTCAGAAAACTGCTTTCTGGTCATTCTGAAGTAATTCGTGAAATCAGTGTCACTCATCTTGGTCGTAGTTTGAAATTGTCCATGTTTTTCTTTCATACAAAATATATTTATTTGTGGATTTGAATTTTTTATTTATTAATGAATAAAGTAACACTTCCTCTTCAGCGTTAGTATCCGAATCTGATTCGGAACTCAAGTCTAACAATAACATCTCTCTTACTCGCGAAACACACATCGTCAGTCTGACAAGCAGTAGGCCGGTATTCGGAGTGTGGCACGCGCGTGTCACGCCGACTAGGGCACACTCGTCACATACGCGTCTCAATATGCGCAGGACCACGCGACACGTGTCGAACGCGCGCGCCGCGCGGCAAAATCGTGTCACGTCACACGTGCTATACTCGTCTCAATTTGCGCCTTAATGTCGTGTCACGCCACACGTGCTGTACGCTTCTCAATTTGCGCCTAGCCTAAGGCAGCCCGTCCAGAGGCCGCTGCTGGAGCCGCCACACCTGCTGGAGCCGCCACAGCCACAGCCACGCGGGACCCGCCAGCTGGCTGCTGCTGCGCCACGAGCCGCTGGGGGCGGCGGCGCTCCACGGGGCTCCACCCGTTCTGCCGGCCGCCACACTGGCGGCAACTGCTTGCCGTGGCGGAGAGGGGCTGTCATCTCGACAGTGAAGATTTGGTTGCATTTGTCACCTCCACCGATTTCAACACTGTCGGTTGATGTCGGAATGAAAATATTAATGTAAATTTAACATATATTATCTAGCTGTGCTACTACTAATGACACTTCCCCCTACAGATACGTTAACAACATACTTAGCTGCCGAGCGCCTTACATCGATCTCCAGACACATGTTCTACCCATACGCAGAGAAAAGCAAAATATGTAGGTGAAGCTTCAGCGGTTATTAATTTTACTAATAGTGTGCCCTTAGTACACAAGCAATAGACAAACGAATTTTGTAATTTCTCGGATAAGAAACTACAAATGTTGCCAATCGGCTGGAAACCTTCACAGCTGCTGCTAGTTGATTCAAAGTTGGTAGCTTAATGAAATCATTAATGGTGGGCATACGGAAACATATTCGGACCTAATAATAACACATACGATCATTTCAAATGAAAGAACCGACCTTTGCTACAAGATAAGCTTATTTTCTGAACCTGAAACCACTGGTCAGCAAGTGATGGCTGGAATACTGCCTTCTTCATATTTTCTTGCATTGTAGCAAATTTCCCAAATTTTTTCTCGTCACACAAACGAACGCATATAAAATTTGTATAGAAATAAATTTCGCAAACATTATGACCAAGTTATTGTCGAAATTCACCGTCTTGTTCCAAAATCCCGAAAAAATCTGGATTGCAATGGAAAGAAATATGGGAAACAGTGAACTGTGATGCACCACACGCATTTCTCGAAGCCATTTTATCCAAACACGTGAAGATTTTTATACTCCGTGTTCTTCATTAATGACACAAAAGCCACACTTCGAATGGCAGCAACATTAAGGGTTCTGAATGGCAGCGACATCGACCTCTGTCACGGTCCAGTCTAATCGCATTTATCTCCAGCCGACAGCGGGAGGAGGTCTGGTTGACTGGAACTCCGAGGAACGTTCTTCACTTCACACCTACACAGGTGAAGGGCGTCGTCTGGTGTGATGAAGAATTATTGTCGCCGATGTGTATCCAGGACGACACCTTTCTTACACCCACGATGGGACACAGCATCTCCGAGGCAGCGACCAAGTGGGTATTTTCCTGACGACTGTACCGTGAGTATCAGGAATCCCGTAAAACATCAAATCTCCGACACTGCAGGGGCCGAAAAAATATCCTGCAAGAAGGGGACCAACGACGGCTAAAGAGAATCGTTTAACGTGACAGAAGTGCAACCCTTTCGCAAATTGCCACAGACTTCAATCGTTTGCCATCAACAAGTGTCATGGTGCGAACCATTCAACGAAACATCATCAACACGAGCTTTCGGAGCCGAAGGCTCACTCGTGTACCCTTGATGACTGCACGACTCAAAAATTTACGTCTCGCTTCTCCCCGTCAACACCGACATTGGACTGTTAATGAATAGAAACATGTTGCCTGGTCGGACGAGTCACGTTTGAAATTGTATCGAGTACGGGTGTGCAGACAACCTCACGAATCCATGGACCATGCATGTGGACTGTTCGAGCTGGTGAAGGCTCTATAATGGTGTGGGGCGTGTGTAGTTGGAATGATATGGGACCCGTGATAAGTCTAGATACGACTGACAGATGACACGTTCGTAAACATCCTGTCTGAGGGTCAACGGAAGCGTCCGATTCCACCCGTCGGCTTTGACCCGTGACGTGAGGCTGTCGTGGTGTGTGACGTCATGACGGCTCGGAGTTTAGTTTGTGAGAGTGGCGTGTTTGTAGGTGTCGTTTTGATGTGATCGGTGGTTTGTTTATGGGTAGCATGTTACGTGGCGTATGGGGTTCATTTGTGTGGTAGCATTGCGTGTGTGTGGTACCGTATCGGTGGTGACAATGCTTTCAGCGGAATATTTTTCAGTGAGTTAGCGATTTTGGTTTTGTTATGTCGACGTTATTGTAGTTTTTTTCTGTTCGTCGTGTTTCAATTTCGGTAAATTGCTTTGCTTATGTCTTTGGTAGGTATGGATATTACTGACATTTCAACAGTTTTTGCTTTTCGGCAATGATGGGGGACAGTGCGGTGTCTAATAAAATTTCTTCAGCTATTCGGCCTGTTGGCTGAAGTCGTGAAGTGTTCAAAGTGTCGTGAAAAAATGAGGTTTACTAAAGTTCTGACGTCTCGGACCAGGGACGGCTATATGTGGAGATGTAAGGATAACAAGTCAAGGGAAGTTTTCTATTCCAATTTTGATTTTATAGGTTTTCTTTTGTCGTAGGATTAAGTGTGGTGGTGGTGAAAGTTTTGAGATTTATAGTGTGGTACCGGAAGTTGCTGTTGACCTATATAGGTCAAGGGAAGTGATCGGTTCCAGTGGATTTTGTGTGTAGTGCAATTTGGGAACGTTGTGGGGTCTCGTTTTTTTAGTGCTTTTCGTCGTCTGGTGTAGTGGCGTGTATTTATATTTAGTCTGTCCCCACCCAAAAACCCCCAATTCAATTTCCCCCGCTTGTACCGTTAGTTTCATTATAGTTTCGGAGGAATATTTGTTTGGTGATTTTTCGACCTGTTTTCGAGTTTGTTGTCATGTTTACGTGATGACGTCAAAGGAGCAGTATGGGAGTTGTGAATGGTCGTTTCCGCCATGGTGACGTCATTGGTCAAAGCAGAGGAGTGGAATCGGACGCTTCCATTATAACCCGTCTGATCACCTCCCTCTATTGGTGCCAATAGTGTAATCCGACGCACTTGCGCAATTCCAGCAGGAACCCCCAGACTCCGATGATATAGTTGCTGAACAGTTCAGAGAAAATTTGAGTCTCGTAACAAATAAATACCCCACTCATACGGTTATAGTTGGTGGGGACTTCAACTTTCCCTCGATATGTTAGCAAACATACTTGTTCAAAACCGGTGGTAGGCAGAAAACATCTTCCGAGATTGTCCTAAATGCTTTCTCCGAAAATTATTTCGAGCAATAAGTCCACGAACCCACGCGAATTGTAAATGGTTGCGAAAACACACTTGACCTCTTAGCCAGAAACAATCCAGAGCTGATAGAGAGCATCCCATACAGGGATTAGTGATCGTTGTAGCTAGGCTCAATACCGTTTCTTCCAAATCCACCGGAAACAAACGCAAAATAATTTTATTTAAAAAAGCGGATAAAGTGTCACTAGAAGCCTTCCTAAGAGACAATCTCCATTCCTTCCGAACTGACTATGCAAATGTAGACGAGACGTGGCTCAAATTCAAAGATATAGTAGCAACAGCAATTGAGAGATTCATACCTCATAAACTGGTAAGAGATGGAACTGATCCCCCGTGGTACACAAAACAGGTCCGAACGCTGTTTCAGAGGCAACGGAAAAAGCATGCGAAGTTCAGAAGAACGCGAAATCCCGAGGATTGGCTAAAATTTACAGACGCGCGAAATTTGGCATGCACTTCAATGCGAGATGCCTTTAATAGGTTCCACAACGAAACATTGTCTCGAAATTTGGTAGAAAATCCGAAGAAATTCTGGTCGTATGTAAAGTACACATGCGGCAAGACGCAGTCAATACCTTCGCTGCGCAGTGCCGATGGTACTGTTACCGACGACTGTGCCGCTAAAGCGGAGTTATTGAACGCAGTTTTCCGAAATTCCTTCACCAGGGAAGACGAATGGAATATTCCAGAATTTGAAACACGAACAGCTGCTAGCATGAGTTTCTTAGAAGTAGGTACCTTAGGGGTTGCGAAGCAACTCAAACCGCTTGATACGGGCAAGTCTTCAGGTCCAGACTATATACCGATTAGGTTCCTTTCAGATTACGCTGATTCAGTAGCTCCCTACTTAGCAATCATATACAACCGCTCGCTCACCGATAGATCTGTACCTACAGGTCGCACCAGTGTTTAAGAAGGGTAGTAGGAGTAATCCATCGAACTACAGACCTATATCATTGACGTCGGTTTGCAGTAGGGCTGTGGAGCATATACTATATTCAAACATTATGAATCACCTCGAAGGGAGCGATCTATTGATACGTAATCAGCACGGTTTCAGAAAACATCGTTATTGTGCAACGTTCTTCATTCGCATTTCTGGATTTCCGGAAAGCTTTTGACACCGTTCCTCACAAGCGACTTCTAATCAAGCTGCGGGCCTATGGGGTATCGTCTCAGTTGTGCGACTGGATTCGTGATTTCCTGTCAGGAAGGTCGCAGTTCGTAGCAAATCGTCGAGTAAAACTGAAGTGATATCAGGTGTTGCCCAGGGAAGCGTCCTGGGACCTCTGCTGTTCCTGATCTATATAAATGACCCGGGTGACAATCTGAGCAGTTCTCTTACGTTGTTCGCAGATGATGCTGTAATTTACCGTCTAGTAAGGTCATCCGAAGACCAGTATCAGTTGCAAAGCGATTTAGAAAAGATTGCTGTATGGCGTGGCAGGTGGCAGTTGACGCTAAATAACGAAAAGTGTGAGGTGATCCACACGAGTTCCAAAAGAAATCCGTTGGAATTCGATTACTCGATAAATAGTACAATTCTCAAGGCTGTCAATTCAACTAAGTACCTGGGTGTTAAAATTACGAACAACTTCAGTTGGAAAGACCACATAGATAATATTGTGGGGAAGGAGAGCCAAATGTTGCGTTTCATTGGCAGGACACTTGGAAGATGCAACAAGTCCACTAAAGAGACATCTTACACTACACTCGTTCGTCCTCTGTTAGAATATTGCTGCGCGGTGTGGGATCCTTACCAGGTGGGATTGACGGAGGACATCGAAAGTTCGCAGAAAAGGGCAGCTCGTTTTGTATTATCACGTAATAGGGGAGAGAGTGTGGCAGATACGATACGCGAGTTGGGATGGAAGTAATTAAAGCAAAGACTTTTTTCGTTGCGGCGAGATCTATTTACGAAATTTCAGTCACCAACTTTCTCTTCCGAATGCGAAAATATTTTGTTGAGCCCAACCTACATAGGTAGGAATGATCATCCAAATAAAATAAGAGAAATCAGAGCTCGAACACAAAGGTTTACGTGTTCGTTTCTCCCGCGCGCTGTTCGGGAGTGGAATGGTAGAGAGAGAGTATGATTGTGGTTCGATGAACCCTCTGCCAAGCACTTAAATGTGAATTGCAGAGTAGTCATGTAGATGTAGATGTAGACAATGTGACACCCCACGCGGCCAGAATTGTTACAGAGTGTCTCCAGGAAGACTCTTCCGAGTTTAAACACTTCCGCTGGCCACCAAACTCTCCAGACATGAACATTATTGAGCATATGTGGGATGCCTTGCAACGTGCTGTTCGGAGGAGATCTGAACCCCCTCGTACCCTTACGGATTTGTGGACAGCCCCGCAGGATTCACGGTGTCAGTTCCCTCCGGCGGTACTTCAGACGTTAGTCGAGTCCTTACCACGTCGTGTGGCGTCACTTCCGCGCGCTCGCAGGAGCCTTGCGCGGTAGCAGTTGCTTTGGCTCTTCAGTGTAATAATGTGGTGTGGCTCAGCGGCTCGGTGGCAGCCACTCTGTGTACCTCCGTCACCCGACTTGTTGTTTCTGGCAAATACTCTTCACATCGCTGAGAGCTGACGCCTAGGTTGAAACTGGGACGAAAAAACTCCGTGGGGTCGACAAAGTTTCGTTCCAGCGACCTCTCCACCCACGCCCTGTACCGCTAGACCAGCAGGACCGACGTGTTATCAGAAAGACAGTCTGTACGTTTGGGGAGGTGAGTTTGAGACATGACTATATGTGACATATTTGGTCGTATCTCTCGGCTGCATTGCGTTAAAATGTTGAATTGCTTACCTCGCCAACTGACTGTAGACCTTAGTATTTCACATAACTTTTAATAATTCTGTCCGCTACTAACAAGGGAACCTCCCCATCGCACCCACCTCAGATTTAGTTATAAGCTGGCACAGTGGATAGGCCTTGAAAAACTGAACACAGGTTAATCGAGAAAACAGGAAGAAGTTGTGTGGAACTATGAAAAAAAATAAGAAAAATATACTGACTGAGTAGTTAATGTGTAACATATGCAACATAGAGGAGAACGTGAGTTCAGGAGCGCTGTGGTCCCGTGGTTAGCGTGAACGACTGCGGAGTGACAAGTCCTTGGTTCAAGTCTTTCTCGAGTGAAAAGTTTACTTCTTTATTTTCGCAAAGTTATGATCTGTCCGTTCGTTCACTGACGTCTCTGTTCACTGTAATAAGTTTAGTGTCTGTGTTTTGCGACCGCACCGCAAAACCGTGCGATTAGTAGACGAAAGTACGTGCCTCTCCAATGGGAACCGAAAACATTTGATCGCAAGGTCATAGGTCAACCGATTCCTCCACGGGAAAACACGTCTGATATATTCTATACGACACTGGTGACGGCATGTGCGTCACATGACAGGAATATGTTCTCGACCTACCTAACTTGTACACTTGGCGAATGGGTAAAAAGATTCTTCCACCTTGCCCGATTTAGGTTTTATTGTGGATGTAATAATCACTCCAAAAAAGTGATGAAAACATAAGAGTTTGTCACATAAACTGCAACATATAAATGCAACAGTTTCATAGTCGTACAGTTTTCCCGGTGCTCTGTCAAAGCATATAGTTTTAACGTTTTCAAATTTTTTCGTGTGTAGACCGTCAAATCCTGCAAATGTCCAAGCAGATCTGATCATGTCCTGGAATTTTGGAGAGCGAAGTTATGTGTGAGTGCCTGAACTTTCATTATTGTCTGAAAATAAAAAATTAAAGTTTTCACTCGAAGGAAGACTTGAACCAGGAACCTTTCGTTCCTCAGCTACTCACGCTAACCACGGGACCACGGCGCGCATGGGCTTATTCTATCCTTTATGTTCCCTATGTTGCACATGGACTACTCAGTTTGTATATATTGCTTATTTTTTTCAACGTTCCATAGAACTTCTTCCTGTTTTCTCGATTCATATGTGTTCAGTTTTTCAAGGCCTATCCACTGTGCCAACTTATAACTAAATCTGAGGGGGGTGCGATGGGGATGTTCCCTTGTAAGAAAAAGGGGTATTAACAGATGAAAAGATAGAGATACTGACAATGCACGGCAAAGAAATATTTTTTATGCGATATAATTATAGATTAACCGTTTTCGTACTTTTTCCCTTACTTGTACTGTGAAAGCTTACTTGTCATCAAATTACATAGTTCTATTCCGCCGGGCAGTGTCCAATAGGTCTGGACTGAGTCTCCGCACACTCTCCGTCCGAACAGGCCTCGGAAGGTCCAATGGCACCGACCGGCCGCCGTGTCGTCCCCAGCCCACAGGCGTCACTGGATGCGGATATGGAGGGGCATGTGGTCAGCACACCGCTCTCCCGGCCGTATGTCAGTTTACGAGACTGGAGCCGCCACTTCTCAATCAACTAGCGTGACTGTGTCTCAGCGACGGCACCTCAACATGGCGGCCAGATGGACCGCCGAAATATCGTGTAATGAAGACGATTATATTCGGCAGCAACCCCTTGAAGAACATAAGTAGCTCCTCAGTTTTCCTTACGAGGGCTGAGTGCACCCCGCTTGCCAAGAGCGCTCGGCATACCGGATGGTCACCCATCCGAGTGCTAGCCCAGCCCGACAGCGCTTAACTTGGGTGATGTGACGGCAACCGGTGTTACCACTGCGTCGAGGCCGTTGGCCTGGAATCAGCCTGCAACTGTCGAAACGTGTGACAGCAATGGCTCTGTATTTCGACTGCATTGACTGAAAAGCTTAAACTTCCCAGAGCGCCGAGGGACCGCAGAGCTGTGATTGTCAGATAAATTTCTACGTGTCACCTTCACCTGTTTCCGAAGAAGGAGGTCTTAAGAACTGCACAGACCGATAGATAGACAGGCAGTCGGACAACAAAATGGTGCGACTGAGATACGACAACCTGAGAATGAAGAAATGTAAGAGGGTTAAATGGCTCATACGATGATCGTTTGAATATATATAATCCGACAGTAATTCTGGTACGAACGCAGGTGAAGTAGGACAGCGTTGTTCTGCGGTGAGACTGAGCTGGTGGCCAGCAACGAAGACAGCGGCCTGCTGTGAGTGATGGTGGGCTGTGCGGTTTCCTGGTGGAGTCGGTCGCTTCCTCACACATACTGTGTTCTGGCAGGCGATCAAAAATCGGTGATAGTTTTCTTCTTACAGGGGAAGGGCAGTAAGTTTGCTCACCCATTCGCTCCATTTTTAAACACAAGTCAGGTTCACAGACAGAAGCATAAATGTCACTTTATGGGCAATACGGAGGAAATCACATTCAAAAACCATCGATGGTGTTCGCAACACATAATACGTTCGGGTTGCATTCGGACATTAGTGGCGCAGGTGTAAAAACGCTGATGCGTGAAAAGAGGTCCTGGGATCGAGCCCGCCTCCCAGCAGCTTCATTTTTAAATGTGCTGCATTGTGCGTCACAAATTTTGCTATCCGTATAGTTGTTATTCAAAAGTAAACAAATTTTGTGTCCGATAATCACTTTCTAATGGAATATAGTGTCTAAAAATTCTCCACTCAGCCCATTCATATGAAGACTCGCATAACCACTGTGAGAGCTGTTTGACGACTAAACAGGATATACTATTCAGGCGCTGGATGAGATTCTTACTTCACTCCCCACTGCCGACGAAAAATCTGATTGTGTGCAGATGTTCTGAGCAGATCATGATAGCCACAGATACTACGAATCATAATGAGAATGTGTCCCACAGACACATCCTACTTTAAAAAACGCCTTCCGTCACAACTTTTCGTGTTTTATTAATGACACTATGCATTTCGGACCCTGTGGATCCATCATCAGGTGTAATTTGTCTTAATACATGCTTTATTTTTTCTCTTGAATGAGGTGAAATGCAGAGTCCTGTCACTAAAAGGTTTCATGTTAGGTTAAGAATTTCGTAAGTCAAAAGCGGAAAATATGTGCGAAATAGTGGAAATGACTCTTCCTTGCGAAACCTGTCTGTTCGTTTAACATAGAACAACTAGAGATATAGCTCCACAAAATCAAAAAACCCGAATCTAACAGATTTAGGGTGTTACCATTGGCTTCGTTATGTTGTACTAGCAAATTGTCTCTTACACTGTTGATGACATGTTTCCTTTCCAAAACATGTTGCGCATTGATAGATTTAATGCCTGAAAGCATTTACATGTTCTTCAAAACGGGTTTTGATATTTCTGCCTGTTTTCCGTGCACGGTAGCCAGGACAACTGGGGCATGATACTTTGTACACTCCGATGTTGTCGTATGTTTGCGTATTTGATTTTATGCTATGTACGAGTAAGTTTGCTAACTTACTAGTTGGGAAAGTAACTGTTACATTTTTTTTGAAGTTTAGCGATTTCTTGTGATATGAGGCGCAGGTAAGGGATACTGACGAATATTTTCTTTACTTTCACACTATGGCCATTTGTTGCCTTACTTTTGTTTATTTGTCTGTGTAAATTGTCAATTGTTTTGGCTATGTAGCCATTCCCCCCCATGAACCATGGACCTTGCCGTTGGTGGGGAGGCTTGCGTGCCTCAGCGATACAGATAGCCGTACCGTAGGTGCAACCACAACGGAGGGGTATCTGTTGAGAGGCCAGACAAACGTGTGGTTCCTGAAGAGGGGCAGCAGCCTTTTCAGTAGTTGCAGGGGCAACAGTCTGGATGATTGACTGATCTGGCCTTGTAACGCTAACCAAAACGGCCTTGCTGTGCTGGTACTGCGAACGGCTGAAAGCAAGGGGAAACTACAGCCGTAATTTTTCCCGAGGGCATGCAGCTTTACTGTATGATTAAATGATGATGGCGTCCTCTTGGGTAAAATATTCTTGAGGTAAAATAGTCCCCCATTCGGATCTCCGGGCGGGGACTACTCAAGAGGATGTTGTTATCAGGAGAAAGAAAACTGGCGTTCTACGGATCGGAGCGTGGAATGTCAGATCCCTTAAACGGGCAGGTAGGTTAGAAAATA
This sequence comes from Schistocerca nitens, assembly GCF_023898315.1. Classification (NCBI taxonomy): domain Eukaryota; kingdom Metazoa; phylum Arthropoda; class Insecta; order Orthoptera; family Acrididae; genus Schistocerca; species Schistocerca nitens. Next base: position 15,452,738 of record NC_064624.1, on the reverse strand, counting down.
TAAAAAGGGAAATGGATAGGTTGAAGTTAGATATAGTGGGAATTAGTGAAGTTCGGTGGCAGGAGGAACAAGACTTCTGGTCAGGTGACTACAGGGTTATAAACACAAAATCAAATAGGGGTAATGCAGGAGTAGGTTTAATAATGAATAGGAAAATACGAATGCGGGTAAGCTACTACAAACAGCATAGTGAACGCATTATTGTGGCCAAGATAGATACGAAGCCCATACCTACTACAGTAGTACAAGTTTATATGCCAACTAGCTCTGAAGATGACGAAGAAATTGAAGAAATGTATGATGAAATAAAAGAAATTATTCAGATTGTGAAGGGAGACGAAAATTTAATAGTCATGGGTGACTGGAATTCGAGTGTAGGAAAAGGGAGAGAAGGAAACATAGTAGGTGAATATGGATTGGGGCTAAGAAATGAAAGAGGAAGCCGCCTGGTAGAATTTTGCACAGAGCACAACATAATCATAGCTAACACTTGGTTTAAGAATCATGAAAGAAGGCTGTATACATGGAAGAACCCTGGAGATACTAAAAGGTATCAGATAGATTATATAATGGTAAGACAGAGATTTAGGAACCAGGTTTTAAATTGTAAGACATTTCCAGGGGCAGATGTGGACTCTGACCACAATCTATTGGTTATGGCCTGTAGATTAAAACTGAAGAAACTGCGAAAAGGTGGGAATTTAAGGTGATGGGAGCTGGATAAACTGAAAGAACCAGAGGTTGTACAGAGTTTCAGGGAGAGCATAAGGGAACAATTGACAGGAATGTGGGAAAGAAATACAGTAGAAGAAGAATGGGTAGCTTTGAGGGATGAAGTAGCGAAGGCAGCAGAGGATCAAGTAGGTAAATAGACGAGGGCTAGTAGAAATCCTTGGGTAACAGAAGAAATATTGAATTTAATTGATGAAAGGAGAAAATATAAAAATGCAGTAAATGAAGCAGGCAAAAAGGAATACAAACGTCTCAAAAATGAGATCGACAGGAAGTGCAAAATGGCTAAGCAGGGATGGCTAGAGGACAAATGTAAGGATGTAGAGGCCTATCTCACTAGGGGTAAGATAGATACTGCCTACAGGAAAATTAAAGAGACCTTTGGAGAAAAGAAGGCCACTTGTATGAATATCAAGAGCTCAGATGGAAACCCAGTTCTAAGCAAAGACGGGAAAGCAGAAAGGTGGAAGGAGTATATAGAGGGTCTATACAAGGGCGATGTACTTGAGGACAACATTATCGAAACGGAAGAGGATGTAGATGAAGATGAAATGGGAAATATGATACTGCGTGAAGAGTTTGACAGAGCACTGAAAGACCTGAGTCGAAACAAGGCCCCGGGAGTAGACAACATTCCATTAGAACTACTGACAGCCTTGGGAGAGACAGTCCTGACAAAACTCTACCATCTGGTGAGCAAGAAGTACGAGACAGGCGAAATACCCTCGGACTTCAAGAAGAATTTAATAATTCCAATCCCAAAGAAAGCAGGTGTTGACAGATGTGAGAATTACCGAACTATCAGTTTAATAAGCCACAGCTGCAAAATACTAACACGAATTCTTTACAGACGAATGGAAAAACTAGTAGAAGCCAACCTCGGGGAAGATCAGTTTGGATTCCGTAGAAACACTTGAACACGTGAGGCAATACTGACCTTACGACTTATCTTAGAAGAAAGATTAAGGAAAGGCAAACCTACGTTTCTAGCATTTGTAGACTTAGAGAATGCTTTTTGACAATGTAGAGTGGAATACTCTCTTTCAAATTCTAAAGGTGGCAGGGGTAAAATACAGGGAGCGAAAGGCTATTTACAATTTGTACAGAAACCAGATGGCAGTTATAAGAGTCGAGGGACATGAAAGAGAAGCAGTGGTTGGGAAGGGAGTAAGACATGGTTGTAGCCTCTCCCCGATGTTATTCAATCCGTATATTGAGCAAGCAGTAAAGGAAACAAAAGAAAAATTCGGAGTAGGTATTAAAATGCATGGAGAAGAAATAAAAACTTTGAGATTCGCCTATGACATTGTAATTCTGTCAGAGACAGCAAAGGACTTGGAAGAGCAGTTGAACGGAATGGACAGTGTCTTGAAAGGAGGATATAAGATGAACATCAACAAAAGCAAAACGAGGATAATGGAATGTAGTCAAATTAAATCGGATGATGCTGAGGGAATTAGATTAGGAAATGAGACACTTAAAGTAGTAAAGGAGTTTTGCTATTTGGGGAGCAAAATAACTGATGATGGTCGAAGTAGAGAGGTACTGAATAGGATTGCGGAGAAGAGGAGTTTGTGGCACAACTTGACCAGAAGAAGGGATCGGTTGGTAGGACATGTTCTGAGGCATCAAGGGATCACCAATTTAGTATTGGAGGGAAGAGTGGAGGGTAAAAATCGTAGGGGGAGACCAAGAGATGAATACACTAAGCAGATTCAGAAGGATGTATGTTGCAGTAGGTACTGGGAGATGAAGAAGCTTGCACAGGATAGAGTAGCGTGGAGAGCTGCATCAAACCAGTCTCAGGACTGAAGACCACAACAACAACAACATAATTATATATATATATATATATATATGTGGCCAGCTGCCTAGTTTGCGCTTATATCACTGGCAGCCACTAGGTCACCTGAGGCGGTTTTAGTCAGTTGAAGGATTGGCCAATGGTTTGTCAGAGTTTTATTTATGTAATTGTATCCTCTGGACAACAATGCCAGCATATAATGTAGTCAGGTTATTTATTTATATGAAAAATTGATTTTCTCTTAAAGCGCGTAGTTAATTAACGTTTACATGAGATAACGGAAAATAAGACGCAGTGGCAACCTGTTAAAAGGAATTTTGGTGCTAGTGTAGTTCTGGAAAGTAAACAGACTGGGGTACAGAATTGTTGAAATCAGATTTTCAGCTTCTTTCGATGTAATGATCGACATTTTACATTTGTGGACTCCTGAGAAGTAATTGTTTCAGTGTTATCTGTTTTTTAGCTTACCATACAGCTGCGTAAGTGAACCTGGACCTCCCTGAATTGTCCGTATCCAGGAGTGTGTGAATGTACTGCACGTCCCTGGTAAGAAGTAGTTATAAGTCGTTTTCCCGATTACCTCTAGTCGCAGATTTCACCATTTCTAGTATTTGTGTTGACTTTGCCGAAGTAGTTCCGAAGAGCCCTTCTCTCGGACATCGTTGTGATGAAGGAGGACACGGCTATGTACAGTCATGCTCATAACTATCCGAACGACCTGAATTGCATTTCGCCTGAATCGCATGTAAACCTCATAACAAACCTGTCTAGCACGTCCTCTAATCGCTCCTCGGTACAGTCGTTTGACTATTGAAAATGGTTCCAGCAAGTCACCACTAGAAAACACAGCTCTGTGTCGCAATAACTCAAGATGTATAGTTATATCACGAAACTACAAATATCAGGGAACCCCTTATCACAGATAAGTCTGCCCTTAAGGCTTGTAAGCTCAAATTTATTACAATAAATGACATACCTGAAATGTTACCACTCTCATTATTACGTCAGATACGTAATGCATGAAGTAAGTTCGTCGTATTCACGATTTCCTCTTCAAAGTAACATACAGTACTTATTATTTAACACAAAATGACATTAAAAATTTAAGTTATTAACGAACAGCTAGTTGAAGATACGTATGAACTTCTAATGACACGACGAACCGTCTCGCTCTGCATATGGATTCAAACCCAGGTCATGCAGACTAAGCAAACATTTCGTGACTGACGGAAACTAACAGCCATTCCTGACTATGCATACAGAGAGTGATATACCTCGATTTCAGACAGTATCAGTTAGCAAATATCAACTTTAAATTACATAACGTAAGCATTTTTAACGGACAGGAATTCCTACCCAGCATCTACTGTCCCTGTTAACGAACTACGAGAGATGTTAAACATTGCTTCTTCACAAGTAATTTACTTGAAACGCCTTGAGGTAAAGCTTCGTATTGGACAGGGATTCGAACCCAGAACCTAATCAGATTGTTATCGCAGCACAATCAACTGTGCCTATCGGATTTTCTCGGCAGTAGTTAGATGTTTTAACTGAAATGACGAGACGAAACATTAATTTTTTCCTTTCCAGGACTCCAACCCGACACCTATCGTTCTTATATTCTAGAGCAAACGAACGTCAAATATGGGTTTGTTACACCAGCAGCTACATGTGAGCATGTTTGACCTAGAAATAATATGACGAAGACTTCAGTGCTGACCGGGAATCGAACCCCACACATATCGTTGTTGACTACACACAAAGACACGTCAGCTACCGAATTTTTCTCCACCAGCATCCTTGAACTTACAGTTACCTCGCAATTAGTTCTGTCTCTCAATGGGAATCAAAAACGTGAGATATCGTTAGTGTTGACAACGAATGAAAATACATTAAAAATCAAAATTATTATCCACCAGCAGATAGGTGTTCTCACGCTAGAGCTTGATAATACATAAAGAAAACTTTAGTGCTGGGCCAGGATTCGAACCCATTCACACGCAATATGTGGAGATGGTGAGGAATCTGCAGTTTTGAACAAACAACAAATTGTAGTCGCGCTGTATTGTCACGAAGAGATAAAATTCCGCGTTAAGGGCGGTCTGAGTTGCATTCCCAGTTCAGAACAAATTTTATCGACATGCAGAAGCTCAAATAAAAGATGGAATAAGCTTCCTGTACCCTACATTGCGTTTGTTTCGTCACTAGAAATAAATAACTAGTATAATAAAGGTTACTGGTGACGGAGTTTCTACATTTCGCCACCCCTGACTTTATTGTGGTTCAACCCAACGTCTACTTGGTAGAGAAGGAATGTCATGATTAATGTGAATTTCTCACCACAATGCCGTTACGCCTTCTTCACTTGACATAGCCAGAAGAGAATATAATCTGTCTGTCCCTCTCAAAAATGATCGATAGAAGTTGGATTCGAACCCAGACCACAAGCACATGAAACTATTATCAAGACACCAGACCACCGAATCCGCTGCTCATAGTGCCCTTCCGCCCCACTGTATCAGAATTCTGACACGCAGGCTCCCTGTAGTGGTTTGCAGCATGTTCAGACGGCCAGGCTGCAGATGCATCTCGGAACTTTTGTATTATGTGTGGGGAGAGCGCATCGTGCCAAAGTACGTCAGAAAAGTATTTTCCACATTAGCTGTCGTGTGGAAGTGGCATTTTATTCTTCTTCAAACCTTTTTTGACAGATTTAACTCAGAACTAGTTTTCTACATGCATGTAATCAATAAACTGCATGTGCATTTATCAGACTGTTATAGATAATATCAGAGAATCCGCATATATCGTTGATGATTAATTTCTCTCTCATGTTTACTATTGTTTTAACAACACTAAAAGAAACCTTTCGAAAATTGTGCACTGTACTATAAAAAATGAAATAAAACTACCCACGATAACCTTACGACGAAAGTCTGTTTCAGTAAAACTGAGTATCTGCACACAAGCGTGCCTCTATTGGCACGAATTAGTAAAGCACTACTCACTTAGATTTCGATTGAGTCTGTCCTTAATTGGTATGCTGTATCATACTCAAGAGGTATGCAGATGTGGCACTTCATAAATAAAGTTATGTATTCCTAGAAACCCAAAATTTGCTTGTCAGCAGCAGTTTAGTGCAGCATTGTAAGTTTTTCACCATTGCACTATGAGCCGAAAGTATTTTCTTGCGATTTCCTTATCGATGTTTGATCTGCTTGTAGCTCTTTCACAGAAGGGATAAAAACGTTAATGTCAGAGAGACTGGAACCTCGAACCATAACAGACGCTTCTTCAGTGGTTGGCACGTATCCACAGAGCTAGCGAAGAGGCATGGAATTTGGTTTCCTCTTACGAAGGCAATAGTGCCTAAAACTCGTAAACCATACGTTGCCTTGTTGCCAAGTCTCAGTTACAGTACCAGCAGGAAGAAGACGAACCGATGGGAGCCTACAGAGGGTTGCGAAGTGACCACGGCTGGCGGCTCAAAGACGCGGCTGCTACGGCCTGGAATACGTAATGCGTCTGATTCGCATTTCTGTAACAAGTTTTACGGACTGGAGCGTAGTTACTAATAATACTCAGAACTGACTAAGCATCATAAGTCAGTAACTCTCATAGTTGTTTTTATATATCTCTTTCGTAACTGTACTCAAAACTAAGGAACTCGTGCCTCACCAATAGTCGAGCACAACAAACAAATAAAAAATAAAAGAATGTGTGTGTGTGTGTGTGTGTGTGTGTGAGAGAGAGAGAGAGAGAGAGAGAGACAGAAGAGAGATAGATAGATAGATAGAGAGAGAGAGAGAGAAAGAGAGAGAGAGAGAGAGAGAGAGACAAAAATAAAATAGAATAAAGAGAGAGTTAAAAAACTGTTGTAAAGAAATTGAATCATGGTATGTAAAGAAATCTTTCATTAAAATGACGCGTTCCACATCATTACAAAATGTCGTATTCATGATCTATGTAACAAGTATTAATCAAATCTAATTTAATCCAATCTAATCATATCATATTGCTAACTAACCATGAGTAGTCATGAATTACCAAAAGTTTCGCCAATATCAGTAACCAAATCTAAACTTGAAAATAAAAGGCGACAGTTTTTGTAATAAACCAGGAGTCCTAACACGACCCTTTCGTCCCTGTTAACTAACCACGAAAGATGTGTGACAAATCTCCATTCAGAAATAACAAAGTGTGCATGCATCTAAAGATGAAGTGCATGATGTGAAGTTCTGTGATGGAAATACGAACGAAACATATAATCGGATTGTTAACTAAGTAAAATCAAATGTTACCTATCGGTTCTTCTTACAAGCTGCTAGGTGTCTGAATCTAAAATAAGGATACAAAGTTTTGTGCCTTCAATATGGAACCCCATAATAGTAAAGAAGGGGGTTATGGAAGTATTTCGGAAAGTACATCGAGAAAAATCTGATACTTGAGCAAATGCATTTTCCAAGTACATGTGTCACAAATAACAGATGTTTATTTGTCACAAGGGAATGTTCCAGAAAGAGGAGATTGCACGTCGGTCGCACTTGAGATACTTGTTGGGTGATCCGATAAGGATAATGGGCGCCAACTCGACTTGAGGACAATTGACTGATAAGGACAGCTGTGTGCTTTGTTTGCGGTTCTTTAAGCGCAGCGTCATTTCGAATGTTGCTCACTCTGGCACAGAGATTTTCGTTCTCTCTCCTCTCTCTTCGGTGGTTTCAACGCAAGAAGCACAACCACTTGTGCCCGTGAGCGCGAGAATCCCTTTCGTGGCTCCTTCAGCAGGAAGGGCCGCCTGTTTCCAACGGGCAGAGCGTCTCTTATACTGCATAAAGTTCAGCACCCTCGCACAACCACGGGTCTTCACCTAAGTGAGGTTTTAACGAAGTTCGTACTGCCCAGCTGCACGGGTACTGACTTTGTTGTGGGTAAATTCTTTCATCGCTGAGAATGACGATACCTGCGTGAGCAAAAAGAAATCCTAAATTACATAAATGGATGGCTAAAGTTTTTCTTATATGCATTGTCGTAGATCTACATAATATTTCAGGAGTCCTTTGTTTCGTAATACTTTTAATTAGCGTTATTTCAAACATTTCAGTAAACATTTTAATGAAAACCAAGTAAAATAACTCGGAAGACGAAGTTATTAGAGAACAAAACCGTAATACTGTCGTTTATTTTTGCCTACATATGAACGTAATTATCGTTGTTAGCTCACTATTCTGATTCCTATTCCTGTTCCGGTTTCTGTCTTGTGACTGCTGTCATCAATGTTGTTGCGATTGCTGATATTGCGTGCCGCGTAGAGTGAGGTACTGAAAATACACCAAATAACTTTAAAGAGCATACGGATAATTTTACAAAGGTATTACCTGCGCCATGTCGGCGTAATTTCTAACATTCGAGGATCTAGTTTCGAAGTCCTGAAGTTATTTAAAGAGAGAGAAAGGTAGATTCTTTACTGATTGGAACTGAAGATTTGTGATATTTGACGTTGCATGGAGTATCAATTTCGTGAGAAAATTTCTCCGCAACGGAAAACGCTTTTGTTTTAATGATGTCCATCCCAAATCCAGTATCATTTCAGTGACACTCTCTCCCCTATTTCGTAAAAATATAAATCGGGCCGCCCTTCTTTGAACGATGTACGCCGTCAATCCTCTCTGGTAAGGATCCCACACCGCGCAGCAGTATTCTAAACGAGGACGGACAAGGGTAGTGTAGGCAGTCTCCTTAGTAGGTCTGCCACATTCTCCAAGTGTCCTGCCAGTAAAACGCAGTCTTTGGTTAGCCTTCCCCACATCATTTTCTATGTGTTCTGTCCAATTTAAGTTGTTCGTAATTGTGATATCTAGATATTTAGTTGAATTTACGGCCTTTTGATTAGACTGATTTACAGTGTAATCTAAGTTTAACGAATTCCTTTTAGGACTCATGTGGATGACCTCACACTTTTCGTTATTTAGGGTCAACTGCCAATTTCCGCACCATGCAGATATCTTTTCGAAATCATTTTGCAATTTCTTTTGATTTTCTGATGACTTTACTACTCGATAAAAGACAGCGTCATCTGCAACAAAACCTAAGACGGCTGCTCAGTTTGTCTCCCAAATCGTTTATATAGATAAGGAACAGCAAAGGGCCTATAACACTACCTTGGGGATTGCAGAAATAACTTCTTTTTTACTCGATGACTTTCCGTCGATTACTACGAACTGTGACCCATCTGACAGAAAATCACGAATCCAGTCACATAACAGATGACATTCCATAAGCACGCAATTTCACTACAGGCCGCTTGTGTGTTACAGTGTCAAAACCTTTCCGGAAACCCAGAAATACGGAATCCATTTGCAATCGCTTGTGTACACCACTCAACACTTTGTACGAGTAAAGAACTAGTTGTGCTTGACAATAATGATGTTTTCTGAATCCGTGTTGACTGTGTCACCTGACTGTTCTCTTCGAGGTAATGCATAATGTTGGAACAATATGTTCAGAAATTCTGCTGCATATCCACGTTAGAATGATAGGGGCCTGTAAATCAGTGGATTACTTCAATAGTGGTCTGTCCTGAGCAACTTTCCAGTCTTTGGGTACAGATCTTTCGTTGAACGAGCGATTGTACATCATTCAAGTATGGAGCTATTGCATCAGCATACTCGGAGAGCAACCTACTTGGTACACAGTCTGGACCAGAAGACTTGCTTTTATTAAGTGATTTGAGTGGCTTCGCTACTCCGATGATATCTACTACGGTCTTCACGTTGGCAGCTGTTCATGATTCTAATTCGCGAATATTTACTTCGCCGTCTTTGGTGGAGGAATTTGGAAAGGCTGTGTATGTTAACTCTGCTTCGGCAGCACTTGGTCCACGGTATCTGCATTGCTATCGCGCAGAGAAAACATCGGTTGTGTCTCGCCTCTGTCATACTTTACATACGACCAGAAAGTCTAGGAATTTCTGGAAGTTTCGAGAAACGTTCGTTGTGGAAACTACTATAAAAATCACGCATTAATGTCCGCGCTAAATTCGGAGCCTCTGTAAAAGATCGCCAATCTTGGAGATTTTGACTTCTTTAAATTTGGCATGCTTTCTTCCATGTTTCTGCCACACAGTTCTGACGACTTTTATGTCCCAAGAGGGATCAGCGCCGTCTCTTGTTAATTCATTTGGTGCACATCTCTAAACTGGTGTCGATCCCATTTCTTTGAACTGAAGCCACATCCGGTGTAGTCTTATATTGTTAATTTGGAAGGAGTGGAGATTGTCTCTCAGGAAGCATCAAGTGAATTTTTCCCTGTTTTTTTCAATGGGTATATCTTTTGGTTAATTTTGGAGGATTTGGGGGTTACAATATGCATTCTCGCTACGACAGCCCTGTGTTCATTAATCCCTGTATCTGTTTCGATACTCGTTATTAGCTCAGGATTATTTATTACTGAGAGGTGAAGTCTGTTTTCACGCTGTTTACTATTGGAATGGGCTCATGAACTAACTGCTCGAAATAATTTTCAGAGAATGCGTTTACCACAATTTATGACTATTTTTTTTTAAGCCTACCTCCGGAATTTAACACGTATTATCGCTAACATATCGAGGATAAATTGAAGTCACCACCGACTACAATGGTATGAGTCGGGTAGGTCTTAGGATATATTTGCCGACCTTCCAATTCAGATCGTGCAGTTTAAGTTTGATTTCAATTATTATTTCATTCCGGTTGCCAACAGTGACCTCTGCCCATACTTACTCACAGGAAATATCTACTTAAATTTCGCGACAAGGTAAACTACTTTTGACAACAACAGACACCCCACCGCCAACCGTGTTTAGCCTATCCATTCGGAACGCCGTTAGGTTCTTCGCAATAATTTCGTCTGAACTTATCTCCGGCTTCAGCCAGCTTCCTGTGACTATAACGATTTGAGCATCAGTGCTTTCTAATAGCTCTTGTAGCTCTGGTACTTTCCCAACACAGCTACGACAGTTTACATCTGTTATTCCGATGGTTCCTGTATCTACGTTCTTCCTGTGTTCGGCCTGCACCCTTTGATAACTGAAGCCCTTCTGGCGTTTTCCCGATTCCCTCTAACCTAAGACAACCGCCCAGTGCACGCCTCACAGCCCCTGCTACCCGTGTAGCCGCCTCCTGCGTGTAGTGGACTCCTAACCTATTCAGCAGGTTTGCCCCTGTCGTCTGTGTCGCGCGAGCAGCGTTTCCTCTAAACACCTCTCCGTACTCCCGAGTAATGTGCTGCAAACTGCAACGTCGCAATTCTTACACCGAAGCTACGATAAAAGGGATTGAGGAGACAACGTGTCGCTTGTGAATAGCCGAAATTGATTTGGGAAAAAAACATTGTACAGTTTTCAAGATGTGTCTGCGGGACCTTCCTTACTCACTCACTTTCTGAATAACACAGCTCGACACACCCAGCTATTACCTCCCTAAACTATTAGTGATTACAGGACATATTTTTACGTTTCCATCGTGGGCAATTAAGAGCTATGATAATCCGTCTTCTTCATTCAAATCACACTAAGGTTTGCTGGTTTCATTCACGCCAGACTCCAACTATGCCTTAAGCGTCCTTCAGGCGTCATCTTCCAGCAGCGCAAGTCCCTCATTCACTTTCGTCGCAGCGTCACACCTCAACATGGGAGTGACATGTGGCATACATTATGAGTTCCAAGTCTTGCGGAATTTCAACATCAAATACTTCTCCTCTTGTATGAGGAATCGTTGAACTATGCATGAGACGTCACGTTTGTGCCGCTACCATTCGTACACAAGTAGGACGTGATGTGCCAGCAGAAGAGTGCTCCTTCAGCCACATTCAGCGTTAAAAACGACGAGCCGCTCACGTGTATCTCAACTCTATGGACAGTGGCAGACAGCACCAACTTTAAAGTATTCTGTTGTGATGGGTTATAAGCTTAATCACAGCTGAACAGATTTAGGGAACAGTAAGGTAAGTAGAACGAATCCACTCCTTTTGAGGCCATCAACACTGCGTCTTTAGTGAACTTTGCCCCTTACTTCACTGACTCGGTTGTACGGCGCTACACTCCTACATACGTCACGGTTCTTCCGCCAGTGACATGCATTACCAACGCTGAGTGTCGAGTTGTGGTGAACTGGAAACTATGGAAACACCCAATGTTTGAAGCGGCAACAAGGAAGTGTGGAGAGAAAAGCCTATATTTCCTGTCACGCTTCTTGAAAGAACAATGGAACATGATCCAACAGTTCAGTGCACCTTAACTCATTACTGTGCCACACACCTCCAAGAACTCACTGCCGGCCGGCGTGGCCGAGCGGTTCTAGGCGCTTCAGTCTGGAACCGCGCGGGCGCTACGGTCGCAGGTTCGAATCCTGCCTCTGGCATGGATGTGTGTGATGTCCTAAGGTTAGTTAGGTTTAAGTAGTTCTAAGTTCTAGGAGACTGATGACCTCAGATGTTAAGTCCCAAAGTGCTCAGAGCCAAGACATCACTGAATAGCACTGACGTACAACTTCAGGTACCATGTCATTGGGAACTGTACCCTAAAGTAACTCCTAGTCTTTGTTAACGGGACACAGAAGTGAGTACAATACAGCCGGGTCTTACTGCAGCGCTTCTTATAAAGTCAATGGCGTTCATTCTTCCAGCACGACAACACCCCTCTGCCCATTAACAGACCAAACAAGTCCACAATCCCAGACGTTCTTAGGCTATTCTGGGATGATACGCAGTAACAGATTTAGGCACCACACTGTGGAGAACACTAACCGGAAGGACCCTTTAGTTTTTGTTGAATGAATGTGGATGTATGGGAAAAGCAGCTGGCCATTTCTGCAAGGTTTCTTACAGGACCAACAAGACACGATCTCCCTGCAGGGAAACTAGCTTCTACTCATTACTGAGTCACACAGCCTCGCAGTACGCGATCATCTTCATCTCATCTTGCAGTGATGTACAGACCTAACAGTGGTACCAGTTTGCATGCATCTGTAACCTAAAGTAACGTCTAGCGTTTTTAGTGTAAACGCAGAAATGTGAAGATTACTGGCATACCTATCTGCACCATTTCTTACATAACCCATGGGACATGATCTTCCAGCAGGACCATGCCATTATACTCATTACTCAATCACAGAGCACCACAATCCCAGAAGCTCTTCCCGTCAGTGAAGTACAGTACCAAGTTTGGACATGTCGCTTGCGTGTATCATAAGAAGAAAAAACCTCTAGGTTCTGTTCAGAAAATACAGATGTGGGGAGAACTCTTATGGCGCTTTCTGCAGAGTTCTTCTAAAATTAATAGGAACTCAACGTTTTTGGTGGGGTCATACACGTTTATTCGGGACTGGGTTACACAGTTCCACAATCCCAATCATTATTCAGCTCATCTGGTATTGACGTACAGTATCAACTTCAGGTATCACACTGTGTTGAACTCTACTGTAATTTGACCCATAGTGACTGTTGAGGGTACACAGAAATGTGGAGATTGCAGCCTGCTCTTTCTGCAGGTTTTTTTTGTTGTTGCCAAAGTCAGTGTGTAACATGATCTTCCAAAAAGTCAAGTCCTTTTTACTCATAAGTGTGCCACACAGGTCCAAAATCACTCACGTTCATGTACTGTTCCGACGTTCTGTATCATATTGCGCTAAACTTTAACTTAACTGTATCCTCAACACTTGCGAGACCCATCAACGAACACTGGTGCACAGTTTGACTCTTTCCGCAACATTTCTAGGAAATTCACTACAACACTACTTCGCAGCAGCACAAAACGCCTTTACTCTTCACTCATTTCTGGGTCCGGTAGATCTGCAGTCCCGAAAGTTCTTCAGCTATTGCGGCAGTGATGTGCTGTATCAAATGTAGTTATCAGGTTGTGCAGAACTGTAACCCAAAGTACGAGCAACTGCTCCTGTTTGATGGGCCAGTGCAGAAGTGTGGAGAACACACCCATCCCTTGCTGCACCGCTTACTACGAATTCAACAGGACATGATTCCTCTAGTAATTCAGTGCCTCACATCTTTGCAATCACAGATGTTTTTGAGCCAATCTGGCATTCATAAACAGTACTATTTTTGTGTATCGTGTTGTTGGGGACTGCTGCTGTTTTTTGAGACAACAAAGAAGTTTGAAGAATACAGTATGCACTTTCTGCTGTCTTTCTTACGAGAAACGATGGGGCATGACCTTCCAACATGACAACACAAGTTATCACTAACACAAATAAATATTATGTGACGTACATCAGATAAGGAGCCAGTGAGGAGCTGTTTACGGTTTGGGTACTGTGTTTTGCACAATATTAAACTGGAGTAACCTCTAATATTTGTTGAGAGGAAAACAAAAGTGTGAACAACACAGTCGGCCATTCTGCAGCACTTCCTGCGAAGTTAATGGGATATGACCTTCCAGCAGCCAACAATCGTTTGCTCAACACTCGATCACACAGCCTCGCAATCACAGACATTCTGCGGTTGATTTGGTGCTCATATAAAGAGCAAACTTTTGAAAATGTAACCTAACGTAACCTCCAGCACTCCTTGCACAAACAAAGACTTGTGGAGAATACAGCTGGCATTTTCTACAGCGTCTCGTACAAAATGGCGGCACGTGATCTTAGGGGGGGGGGGGGGGGGCAACGACACATTGCTCATAACCGTGTCACTAACCTCCACGACGCAACGTTTCTTTAGGTCCTCTGGTTGTGATATGCAGTAACTACTTTGGGTATCATGTTGTGCTGAACTATAAGCCACAGTAACTCCAAATGTCTGAGTGAGCACAAAACTGTGAATAATGCAGCTGGCTCTTTCTGCAATTTTTCTTCAAAAATCAATGACATGCCATCTTCCAACAGGACAACGCCTCTTTATTCATTACTGGCTCACAGCCGTCTACACAATCCAGACATTCCCTGGCTAACTGGTAGCGATGTACATTACGAGCTTTCGTATCATGCTGTGATGAACTGTAACTGAAAGTAACCATTGGTGATTGTTGAGAGGTTATGTCAGTCTGGAGAATATACCTGGCCTCTCTTGATCGTTCCTAGCACTATTAATGGGGCATGAACTTCCGAGAATGCAATACAACTTTACTGCAAAGCGTTCCAGGGCTGATCTGGCAGTGATGTACAGCACCGACGTCAGTCAGCAGTTTTTGGGGAACTGTAACCTAAATTAACCAACTGTGTTTGTCAATAGGTTATCATATGCCTTCACATACCGGATTAAGGACTAACCCTAATAACACCAACGCATTTTCCATAACTCGCATTGCTCAGGGAGGAGGGTGGGGAGGTGGGTTAAATATTCTAATACACTTTCTCAGTCTGTTCATCTTATACTTGTGACATCATCATGTACATTGTCGATTCTGAGTAGGACATCCTTACTGAACGCCCTGATAATCACGCAGGACAGGACAGATAGTTTAAATTGTGGAAAGGGGCCAAAATAAAGGCGTGTCAGTTACACTCGAACATACAACTTTATTATTTGATCAAACATTACAAGAGAGCAAAAAAAATTTTTTTTTAACTCACAGCTTCAATCTTTGGGACTTAATTAGCGGCTGAAAGCCACTTTAATTTAAAAACGGCTGAAGGCCAATTACTTAAAACGCAAGCATAATCAGAAATTTAAAAGGCAAGCCTTATCTTAAAACAGTTCTTCAGTTATGGTGAAGTAAATAAGTTAAATTCAAATCGGCTGAAGGGCTAACTCTTAAAACTCCATAATATTCATTTTTTAAATACCAATGACCTTACGTGAAACAGTTCTTTAATTTAGGCTGAATGCCTTAAGAGCAAACAACTCAAACTCAAAATCGGCCGAAGGCCCAAGAGTTAAATTTCAACAACATTAAAAATTTTTAACCCCAAGGCCTTATGTGAAACAGTTGTTTAAATTAGGCTGGAGGCGTTAAGAGCAAAACAACTCTAATTTTAAAACAAGTTGCCTAGAGGCCATACAAGTACAAACAACAAGAACAATTTTTAAAAAAATAGGGCAGTACACCCAAGGGCGGTCAGATGTTCGAGTTTCGGCCTGGAATTCAAACACTAGCGCTCGCTTAGGTGAGAGAGGCTGTCGGGCCAACCATCCTCAATCGTACGGCAACCATTTATTTAACTTTCTTGTCCAATCGATAAAATAAAAATCATAAACTAAATGGCGGAAGCCGACAGAGAAATGAGCAGCGTTTTAGACAAAAATGAGGAATAGGAAAGAAATCCCGTGATGGGAGAGAACAATATAATAAGTACAAGTGTAAGAAAGGTGCTTCGGGGCGATAACGTCTCGCACGTAAATTTCGATCCGAATGCGGAGCAAGATACTACGGCAGAGCATGCGACAACGGAAAGCCGTCTCGGTTTAGCAGATGACGTAGTGATCCAGCGACAACATGGCGTCTCAATTTTCCACAATCATTTGGAAAGCGAAATAGCCAGAGGACTGGATATTCCTTCAATACTGGGAAGCCATACGAGCTCCAACAGAAATTTCGCGTCACCAATAATAAACGATACGGCATCGTGAGTGTAACTGGACTGATAGTAAAAAGATACACCATGTGGTAGGTTTCTTTCAACGCGATGCCTCGATATGGACAGCGGATACAGCTCAAATACGTCAAACATACACTCAATTCAAACAAGCTTTCCTTGACAAATTTTGGTCTAAATTTGGGAGATTTCTGTGCAGGAAAGATTGAGACATGACGCCTTCAATATGGAACCCCATAATAGTAAAGAAGGGGGTTATGGAAGTATTTCGAAAAGTATAACGAGAAAATCTCATACTTGAGCAAGCGCATTTTCCAAGTACATGTGTCACAAATAACAGATGTTTATTTGTCACAAGGGAATGTTCCAGAAAGAGGAGATTGCACGTCGGTCGCACTTGGGATACTTGTTGGGTGATCCGATAAGGATAATGGGCGCCAACTCGACTTGAGAACATTTAACTGATAAAGACAGCTGTGTGCTTTGTTTGCGGTTCTTTAAGCGCAGCGTCATTTCGAATGTTGCTCACTCTGGCCCAAAGATTTTCGTTTTCTCGCCTCTCTCTTTGGTGGTTTCAACGCAAGAAGCACAACCACTTGTGCCCGTGAGCGCGAGAATCCCTTTCGTGGCTCCTTCAGCAGGAAGGGCCGCCTGTTTCCAACGGGCAGAGCGTCTCTTATACTGCATAAAGTTCAGCACCCTCGCACAACCACGGGTCTTCACCTAAGTGAGGTTTTAACGAAGTTCGTACTGCCCAGCTGCACGGGTACTGACTTTGTTGTGGGTAAATTCTTTCATCGCTGAGAATGACGATACCTGCGTGAGCAAAAAGAAATCCTAAATTACATAAATGGATGGCTAAAGTTTTTCTTATATGCATTGTCGTAGATCTACATAATATTTCAGGAGTCCTTTGTTTCGTAATACTTTTAATTAGCGTTATTTCAAACATTTCAGTAAACATTTTAATGAAAACCAAGTAAAATAACTCGGAAGACGAAGTTATTAGAGAACAAAACCGTAATACTGTCGTTTATTTTTGCCTACATATGAACGTAATTATCGTTGTTAGCTCACTATTCTGATTCCTATTCCTGTTCCGGTTTCTGTCTTGTGACTGCTGTCATCAATGTTGTTGCGATTGCTGATATTGCGTGCCGCGTAGAGTGAGGTACTGAAAATACACCAAATAACTTTAAAGAGCATACGGATAATTTTACAAAGGTATTACCTGCGCCATGTCGGCGTAATTTCTAACATTCGAGGATCTAGTTTCGAAGTCCTGAAGTTATTTAAAGAGAGAGAAAGGTAGATTCTTTACTGATTGGAACTGAAGATTTGTGATATTTGACGTTGCATGGAGTATCAATTTCGTGAGAAAATTTCTCCGCAACGGAAAACGCTTTTGTTTTAATGATGTCCATCCCAAATCCAGTATCATTTCAGTGACACTCTCTCCCCTATTTCGTAAAAATATAAATCGGGCCGCCCTTCTTTGAACGATGTACGCCGTCAATCCTCTCTGGTAAGGATCCCACACCGCGCAGCAGTATTCTAAACGAGGACGGACAAGGGTAGTGTAGGCAGTCTCCTTAGTAGGTCTGCCACATTCTCCAAGTGTCCTGCCAGTAAAACGCAGTCTTTGGTTAGCCTTCCCCACATCATTTTCTATGTGTTCTGTCCAATTTAAGTTGTTCGTAATTGTGATATCTAGATATTTAGTTGAATTTACGGCCTTTTGATTAGACTGATTTACAGTGTAATCTAAGTTTAACGAATTCCTTTTAGGACTCATGTGGATGACCTCACACTTTTCGTTATTTAGGGTCAACTGCCAATTTCCGCACCATGCAGATATCTTTTCGAAATCATTTTGCAATTTCTTTTGATTTTCTGATGACTTTACTACTCGATAAAAGACAGCGTCATCTGCAACAAAACCTAAGACGGCTGCTCAGTTTGTCTCCCAAATCGTTTATATAGATAAGGAACAGCAAAGGGCCTATAACACTACCTTGGGGATTGCAGAAATAACTTCTTTTTTACTCGATGACTTTCCGTCGATTACTACGAACTGTGACCCATCTGACAGAAAATCACGAATCCAGTCACATAACAGATGACATTCCATAAGCACGCAATTTCACTACAGGCCGCTTGTGTGTTACAGTGTCAAAACCTTTCCGGAAACCCAGAAATACGGAATCCATTTGCAATCGCTTGTGTACACCACTCAACACTTTGTACGAGTAAAGAACTAGTTGTGCTTGACAATAATGATGTTTTCTGAATCCGTGTTGACTGTGTCACCTGACTGTTCTCTTCGAGGTAATGCATAATGTTGGAACAATATGTTCAGAAATTCTGCTGCATATCCACGTTAGAATGATAGGGGCCTGTAAATCAGTGGATTACTTCAATAGTGGTCTGTCCTGAGCAACTTTCCAGTCTTTGGGTACAGATCTTTCGTTGAACGAGCGATTGTACATCATTCAAGTATGGAGCTATTGCATCAGCATACTCGGAGAGCAACCTACTTGGTACACAGTCTGGACCAGAAGACTTGCTTTTATTAAGTGATTTGAGTGGCTTCGCTACTCCGATGATATCTACTACGGTCTTCACGTTGGCAGCTGTTCATGATTCTAATTCGCGAATATTTACTTCGCCGTCTTTGGTGGAGGAATTTGGAAAGGCTGTGTATGTTAACTCTGCTTTGGCAGCACTTGGTCCACGGTATCTGCATTGCTATCGCGCAGAGAAAACATCGGTTGTGTCTCGCCTCTGTCATACTTTACATACGAGCAGACAGTCTTGGACTTTCTGCGAGGTTTCGAGAAAGTTTCATTGTGGAAACTACTATAAAAATCACGCATTAATGTCCAAAATGGTTCAAATGGCTCTGAGCACTATGGGACTTAACTTCTGTGGTCATCAGTCCCCTAGAACTTAGAACTACTTAAACCTAACTAACCTAAGGACATCACACACATCCATGCCCGAGGCAGGATTCGAACCTGCGACCGTAGCAGTCCCGCGGTTCCGGACTGCGCGCCTAGAACCACTAGACCACCGCGCCCGGCGCATTAATGTCCGCGCTAAAGTTGGAACCTCTGAAAAAGGTCGCCAATCTTGGAGATTTTGACTTCTTTAAATTTGGCATGCTTCCTTCGATGTTTCTGCAACACAGTTCTGACGACTTTTATGTCCCAAGGGGGATCAGCGCCGTCTCTTGTTAATTCATTTGGTGCACATCTCTGCTTTGCTGTCGATCTTTGAACTGAAGCCACATCTGGTGTAGTCTTATATTGTTAATTTGGAAGGAGTGGAGATTGTCTCTCAGGAAGCATCAAGTGACTTTTTACCTGGTTTTTTGAATAGGTATATATTTAATTTTGGAGGATTTGGGGGTTACAATATGCATTCTCGCTACGGCAACCTTGTGTTCGCTAGTCCCTGTATCTGTTTGCATGCTCGTTATTAGCTCAGGATTATTTATTGCTGAGAGGTGAAGTCTGTTTTCACACTGTTTACTATTCGAATAGGCTCATGAACTAACTGCTCGAAATGGTTTTCAGAGAATGCGTGTAGCACAATTTCTGACTATGTTTTAAGCGTATCTCCTGAATTTAACACGTATTATCGCTAACATATCGAGGATAAATTCAAGTCAACACCGACTACAATGGTATGAGTGTATGAGTCGGGTACGTCTTTGGATATTTTTGCCGACCTCCCAATTCAGATCATGCAATTCGGGTTTGATTTAAATTATTATGACCTCTGCACTCACAGGAAGTATCTACTTCAATTTCGCGACAACACGAACTGCTTCTGACAGCAACAGACACGACACCGTCAACCGTGTTTAGCCTATCCTTTCGGATCACCGTGGGGTTTTTTGCAATAATTTCGTCTCAACTTATCTCCCGCTCTAGTCAGGTTTCAGTGACTATAGCGATTTGAGCATCAGAGCTTTCTATTAGCGCTTGGAGCTCTGGTACTTTCCCAACACATGTACAGGAACCATTGGAGTAGCAGTTGTGATTTGTCGTGGCTAAGTTCTTCCTGTGTTCGTCCTGCAGCCTTTGATGAGGTGAAGCCCTTGTAGTGTTTTCCCGATACCCTGTAACGTAAGAAAACCGCCCAGTCCATGAGACACAGCCCCTGCTACCCGTGTAGCCGCCTCCTGCGTGTAGTGGACGCCTAACCTGTTCAGCGGAACCCGAACCCAACCACCCTATTGTGCAAGTCGAGGAATCGGCAGCCTACACGGTCGCAGGCCCTCGACTCGGCTCTGTACACAACAAGACGATGACACTGAATAATCAACTGGGAAGAGAAATGCAGGGATTTTTTCCAGCTGTACAGTGCAACCGTCAGTATTTCCAAAGTTCGCCTTCTGCTTCCTCACGCGAGCTCCTCAGAGACGTCCGTATGGTATGCAGGACCACAGCCGGCTGCCACGCTGTGTCTGGCGCGGCAGAACTCAAGTGTGCAGGGCACATTTAAATCAGACAAGGGATGTAGGGCAACAGAGCATCTCGAGAACGTAATTACAGGACGGACAACAGAATGTGAATTGCCGAGTTCCCTGCGATAGACGCTTTTGTCTAAATTTCTATGAAAACTCTGCTAACGTGCTTCGAGGAACACCACTCTCGTTTGACCCACGTTACAACATACGGAGAGGTGTCGTAGTGAGGAATAGCTAAGCTTTTCCGAAGTTACAATATTCTATGATGGTTGGACTGTTATCGGTACTGAAGTTACTTACTAGAACTACATAACGCCTTGACGTAAGAAAATGCATCCGTTGATTTCTTTTTAATGTTTCGTTCCACCCCTTGCATTTTCGTCATTTAAATTTTTCCTGGGTTTACCGAGCCTAAAAGTGGAGTGTCGAGAAGGTCACTTTGGAATAAAAATTTTGCAGCCGCATCGTAATTGTTTATAATGTTGTCTCGTGTGTCACAGAATACGTCAACTGCTCGCTGCATACTGCTGGATTAAGCTGACCACAGCCTTAAGTTTTCACGTGGTTTCATGAAATCGCAGTGCGAATCGTTAGGTGCGTTCGTTTTTCTCTCATTTAACTGATGCCTCACCTGCAGTTGATCCGCATACTTGTGCACTACAAATATCTGAACATCGTTCGCGTTGCTGATAACATTATTCTTTTTTCCTCCAGTGGGGTTGAACTTCTACAACCAAGTGATTAATTCAGTTATGTACGTTTCAAAACAAAGCTGAAAATCAATTATGGTAAGAATAAAATAGGATATACAGCGTGAGTCACGTGTAATTACCGCGGGAAACACCTCCCAAACCACGACAAACACTGGATAACGAATTCTACAGACCGAAAGTGAGGAAAAAATGGCTCTGAGCACTATGGGACTTAACTTTTGAGGTCATCAGTCCCCTAGAACTTGAACCTAACTAACCTAAGGACACACACACATCCATCCCCGAGGCAGGATTCGAACCTGCGACCGTAGTGGTCGCGCGGTTCCAGACTCTAGCGGCTAGAACCGCTCGGCCACTTCGGCCAGCCGAAAGTGAGGAAAGGAACTGGTGGAAGTGGTTAATACAAACCATTGAGAAATGCACGAAAGTATTTTTTCAACACACTTATGTTTTATAAATGGAAACCTGTTATTATTTAAAGCATAACTGAAAATCGAAAGAAATATGTAAAATTTTACGATGTAACAAACGGTATTGATTAAGTACATCCAGCATATGGGACACCACACACTCCACTGACTCATCTTGCAGAAATGATAATATGTCACCGGCATCTTCTTTCTCACTCTACGAAGTTCTCTGGGTTCCTTTCTGATGAACTGTCAACTTCAGCATGTGTTGTTGTTGTCGTTTTTGATACAATGCAATGTTAGCTTTGTTTATCGTTCAAATCCCTCAGCTTTGTATCAACACCCCTAGCAATGTACACTCTTGTGAGTTACTCGTCGACTAAGCAGTTCGACTACGCTCCGTAGCCTCGTGCTGTGCCCACTAATCGATTCCTCCAGTCCTGCCAGCCCCCCCCCCCTCCCCCTTCCCTGTTGCCATTAACAGCCAATATTGTGGTCGCATGGCAGACAATATGTGCGCCATCAAATGCATTAAACATTATTGGCCTTTTGCGACCTTGCACTCAAGGAATTACTTGTTATGCTCTCTTCCCAAAATTATATAATATTGTCATATTATGAAAGGTGGCTACACTGAGCCACAGCGCCAGAGATCGCGCTAGAGAGTATTGTTCCGCCGCCTCCACTGGCAGTGATTATTGAGATGTCGTAGTGGGCAGTGGTTGTCGAGGACTCGTAGTAGTCAGTGCTTGTTAAGAACTCGTAGCAGAGAGTGTTTGTTGAGATGTGCTAGTAGGGAGTGCTTGCTGAGATGTGATACTGAAAGGTTCTTGTTGAGATGTGGTAATAGCGAGTCGGTGTGGAGATATATTGTAATGATTAGAGTGATTTTGGTCAATATATGAAGGTAACGAAACTTGATTTATTTTTCATTATTTAATGTCGTAAATAATGCTTCATTACAGGTTCAGTCAACAAAGCATCTGGCTTGTGTTCTGGGATTAGAGTATAATTCTGGTTTTCTTGAGTAATTATGGTATTTCTATTTCCTTTAATTAATTCAGTATAAATGATATTTAAAATTTCTTGTGTTGTTGAAGAAGAACCGTGCCAGATGCGTACGTTGAGTCATACTCCCACACACAGGACAGTTACACTTGTGCTTTGGCTTCGTAGGTTTTATAGTTGCTGGGGACTTAATTAATTAATTGTGTTAACGAAAATTTTCATTTCATTCTTTGTTGTTGTTCTATGCAGTCAGATTGCGTAATAATACTAGTCAGGCCCAACCGTTTACGAGACTTCGTGATCGGACAGTACAGCGACTGAAAATTAAAATTATTTGTATTTTATTATTAATTAAGCCCCCATGCACGTGGCGACCGCTGCTTCGGATCGTCCCTTGGAATCTTCTGATTGTAAAAATAGTAGACAGTAGTATTGTTGTAGTAATTTGTAGTTTAGTAATTGTAGTCTATTTTGCATGTGTAGATTTGGTAATTGTCATTCTTCTAATGGTATTTTTTCTCAGAATTTAATTTTGTTGTCTTGTATACGCGTTTGACAATTTAGTGCAATTATTTCAATTGTTCGTTAAGCGTGTTTGAGGGAAACATTTCGTGTAAATGGTATTGTTGGAGATAAAGAGTCATTGTGTGTAATTTTCGTACAGTGACGAGTTTTGTATTTTTTTGTAAATGATTACGCGATCAATGAAAAAGGCGAAAATGATGGACAGTGAGAATGACGAAATTGTTAACATGGCGAACTCGCCAACAGAGGAAAACAGTATAATGAATAATGAAGTGGAAAACAGTTTAATAAGTCGGGAAGATAGTCCGGAACCATTTCAAAATTTTTCTCAATCAGAAAATTCACAGAATACGAGATTAATGACAGAAGATTCTGGAATAGTATTGAACACAGATAGCCTTACAGCTATTGACGAATGAAACTGGTCTTGCGGGAAATGTTAGGGGCGAAAGGAATTTCGAACAAGTTAATACGGAGCAGTTGATGGGTGTAATATTAAATTTGGCATCTGAATTAAAAACACAAATAGGAACAATTCAAACTGAGATGGGAACTTTGAGATCTGAATTAAAAACAGATAGGGGACAATGGAGCAGTTTCGATCTGAATTTAAAACAGAGATAGGAACAATTAAAACAGAGATGGGAACTTTGAGATCTGAGTTAAAAACTGATATGGGAACAATGGAAACACAGTTTAGATCTGAATTAAAAACACAGATGGGGACAATGGAAACACGGTTAGACTCACGAATAGGGACATGTTTCAAAAATATGAAAGATGAATTAAAGAAAGAAATCAGAGAAGAAGTACAACCGATTTTGAATTCTCACAATAATAGATTAATTGCAGTAGAGATTAGACAAAGGGAACAGGATAGAGAACAGGAGGAGAGAGATCGCGTGATAGTACAGAAATTTTCAGAGTTAAATTTACAATGTGCGCACGATAAGGAAGAAATATTTGAGAGAATCGAGGAATCCGTATCAAATGACAGAATAAATAACTTAACGCAACAGTGTGAACAGTTAACTACTAAATGTGACAATACTGAAACCCGAGTCGCGACACTTACGGAAGACGTAAATAAACAGAAAGAGCAATTAGGTGACTTATCGGAAAGAGTTGAGGAGATTTCAGATAAATTGACAAGTCTTAGTTTAAATGGGGACAGAGATTCAGATGATACAGCACCATTGCCATTTGCGGAAACTGAAGAGTGCCAGAACATAAATAAGCATGTTGAAAATCAGGGAAAATTTAATGAATGCGTTAAAAGGGAAGTTGAGGCATTACGAAAGCAAGTCAAACAAATCGAAGGCGAAATTGTAGGAAAAGACGGCACAAGAAATTTAGAATCACAGATACCAGAGGGGTTTGAAGAAAATAATTTGTTTCATTTACGGGATGCAACAAGAGAGCGCCAGGCGCGTGAATTTAACAATAATCGTCATTGTGACTGGGACAGACGCGGTAGGTCTTTGTCGCCACGAGGAGAGAACTTTGACTATAAACACTTTTTGACTGTTCGGAAATTTAAGATCTTTCGTAATTCTAAGAATTACATACATCCATGTTCGTGGTTAGATCAATTTACGTACGCACTTCCGCCAAAGTTGCCACTAAGTCACAAACTGGAAATTATGTGCGGCTATTAACGTCCTCAGGGGATTCACTACACTAAGTGAATATGTGCCGTAGCGCTCACAGGGCCCCGAGCTGTAGTGGTGCTATTTCACTTTTAGTTTTCTGCACCGCTGCCTACTCTTTCAATATTCTTTGCATCTATAAAAGCAATTCTTCTACTATCCATCTATCTAGAGAGTAAGTAAACAATAACCGGATTTGACTGTTTTACCCGAAAGTGACTTCGGAAATTACTATTTGGACTTACTGTATCTTCTGCAGCATTCATTGGTAGTTGAAACGAAATCTTACCTGCTTATCTTCGTGACAATATTACTTCATATGTTGACGATATTCTTATTGCTAAACATTCTTGGAGTGAGCACAACAAAATTTTGGATTCATCATTACGTATTTTTGCAAGAGTTGGCATTACTGTGAACTTGGAAAAATCTGAATTTGGTCGTTCTCAGGTGAAATTTCTCGGTCACATTATTTCTACAGAAGGTATTCTCCCTGATCCAGAGAAACTAGACGCTATTCGTAATTATGCTGTTCCTACCACAAAACGTGATGTTCGTAGTTTCCTTGGTGTCTGTAATTTTCTTAGACGCTTTGTTAGATTGGACAATTTGGCCACACCTCGTTTATGTGAACTATCTGGAAAAAATTCTAATTGGTGTTGGGATGAGGAAGCTCAATCAGAATTTGAACAACTTCGTGATGCTTTAGTTGCTGCTCCACTTCTTTCACATCCGGATTTATCTACAGATTTTTGTTTGGCGACGGACTCATCATACAAGGGCCTAGGTGCACACTTATTTCAAGAGATAGAAGAAGACGGCGTTGTAGTACAGAAAACTATTGCCTTTGGAAGTCGTGTTCTCTCTAAATCAGAGAAGAATTATTCGATTACGGAACTTGAAGCTTTGGCTGTTGTATGGGCTTTCACAAAATTTCGCACATTTTTGTTTGGCAGACATACTAAAGTTTACACCGATCATCGAGCCCTGGAATTTCTTATGTCAACAAAATTAACTCACGGCAGATTGTCACGATGGGCGTTGTACCTACAGGAATTTGATTTTAGTATTGTTTACATACAGGGATCTTCAAATATTGTTGCTGATGCTTTATCACGTGCACCTATGGGTTTGAAACAAAGTGCTGAAGAGGACTGCAAAGAAAACCATTATTGTTTGATGTACATTCAAGGTGTTGCGTTTGAGAACTTTATTTCGTCTTCGCTCCAGGACATCGCTAAGGAGCAAAATAAGGATCCAATCTGGAAGGACATTAAGGAGAAGTGGAGGAGAAAGGAAAGCGTAGCGATCAGACAGTATTATTTAGTTCGCAATGATATTCTTTTCAAACGAAAATCGGTCGACAACTCTGTTTGGTTAGTTTGTATTCCTGATGAGTGGGTCAATAAATTGATTTGGTACACACATTTCAGTTATGCGCACTTTGGTCCCAGAAAATGCTTTCATAAATTACGAGAAAATTGTTACTTCAGTAATATGGAAAAACATATTCGATCTGTTCTTGCCAAATGCAAATTATGTCAACTATTTCTCACAGAGCACCGTTGTTTCCTATCATTCCAGCGAAATTAAAGGAGATGGCTGCAGTCGATTTGTTCGGTCCAGTGGTTCGTTCTACTAATGGTTTTGCGTACATTTTCGTAGCAGTGGAATTGACATCAAAATATGTGTGCTTTACACCTTTACGCAAAGCAACAGCTCGTTCAGTATCTAATGCTTTCATTAAACATTTTCTTAAAGAAGTTGGTCATGTTGATAAGGTTATATCAGATAATGGATCACAGTTTCGTTCTAAAATTTGGCTTCGTACTCTACGGCGTCGTAAGATTAAACCAATTTTTATTTCACTTTTTCACCCTCAATCTAACGCTTCAGAAAGATGGATGAAGGAAATTAATAAATTGTGTCGTCTTTATTGTCATCAGAATCACAGAACTTGGGATTAGTATCTTCATATTTTTCAAAACATTCTGAATGAACTTCCTAATGACTCAACTTCGTTACCGCCTCTATTGATATTAAAAAATAAAGTACCAACAAATCGCATTTCTGAAATCGTTCCTTTTCCGCCTTCACGGAAACTGCGGCATTCTGAAGTTGTCAACCTGGCTCTACAAAATATTGCATCTGCGGCTGCTAGAAGAGAGAAATCAGCTAAACGTCCTGGTCGTTTAAAAATCTTGTCAGTTGGTCAAAAGGTGTTAATTAAGTCT
The DNA here is from genome assembly GCF_023898315.1 of Schistocerca nitens. Taxonomy (NCBI): domain Eukaryota; kingdom Metazoa; phylum Arthropoda; class Insecta; order Orthoptera; family Acrididae; genus Schistocerca; species Schistocerca nitens. The sequence goes on along the minus strand of NC_064624.1, from coordinate 15,425,660 downwards.
CATCGTTTGTCTCATAAAGGAAAAGGCTTGTGTCGCAAATTTTTTCTGCTTTATAACGGTCCATGTAGGGTTCGCAAAATTATTCATGACAACACTGTTGAAGTAGAAACTATTAAATCTCGACGCTCTAAGGGAATACATCATATATCTAACGTTAAAATTTTTTTGGAATGACATACTTTTGACAAACTAACAGCTACATGTAAACATGCGGAGAGTACAAGGATACCGCGCTGTGTTTTGGCGGCGGCACATACTCAAAGCAACAGTCAGTCTGCGCGCCGCACAAGGCAGTCGTTGACCGCAAACAATCACTTCCTACGTCACGCGCCTACAGCTGATCGAGCGCACAGTGTGAATGCACTGACAGCCGTAAACAAATACACAGTCTAATTTTTCCGACTAAATTCTGTATAAAGCTATGGTGACTTTATAAATTATGTTATTAACGTTCAGTATTTTTCAGGATACGGTTGTATAAAATATTTAAGACCTTCAGGTAAATTCTGTGCGTGTCCGACGTTAAGACGACTTGCTATGGAGAAAATTTCAGGAAGAATGTAATTTCGAAGAAAAAAGTAATAAACTAAAAAGGGTAACTATTAATTGAGTTTATTTTTCAGGTAACATATTTCCACTTAGGTATGTACTTTAGATGTAATTTGCTGCTCCCGATTACGTGATTCATAGCTTGTGCTAAATTTCATGTTCTATGAATTTACTTGTGAAGCGACGTGCTTGCGTACATTAACTGATCTTGACAATGTTTTATTAATGAACACTGTTATTACTTGCGTATATTATGCATCGCTTGGCTGCTATGCTTTTCCACTGATGTCATATTTTTTTTATTATGTGCCTGCTGTGCTTATTTATTTAAATTATAATTGTCACCTGATTAGTTGTGCTGTTATGTATGTAGGTTACACTTTGTGATTTATCTGCTTGCGCCTTCATGTTTACTTATTAAGATTACATATAAACATTTATTTGCTTATGCTGATATGATGCTAATGACTTGTTTATTACGTAAGATATATGTTTGCTGCTGTGCGTATGGATTGCATATTTACACACTTCTGTTTTGTTGTCATAACTACTCTTCAATTTAGAATATAGAAATGCTGATATACTGTGTACGAACATAGAGTTTAGGTCACACTGTGGTATTAATTATAGATTGTTCGCTTGGCAGAGCCTCGTTGTAGGAATTGTGCTGCATCCACTTGTTGACATTCAGTTCTCTACTGGTATATTTACTCGCTATTGCATGTTTTGCTTATGCTCAGTGCCTTATATTTTTAAGATAAGAAAATGAACTGCTATAATTCGACGAACGACATGAGCACAAGAAACTTCATAGAAGTCACATGAGCTGAGGTATTATGGAAGCTGTATAAATTTATGCTAATAGGAAGGAAGCTAACGACATGACATACCAAAACTAGGTTTAGACCATTGACAGTATTACACTGCATTTTTCGTGAGCAATTGAAATAGGAAGTGACACTTGACACAAAAAATACTCCACATGTTTGCTTCTGCTATGATTCTTGAAGTGGTGTACACACTGTGAAATATTATGATCATTCACACTCCGTAATCGTACTTAATTACTGAGAGTTATTCGAACTAAAGTCTGTTAGAGGTCATGTATGCATTTCTTTTATTTAATGATGGACAAGGAACCAAAATGTATCTTATAATTTATAATGAGTAGAAAATTTGGGTCAGATGGATTACACAGAGGTTGTGTGTGGACACTGTGTCTTCGGATTGTATGGGATGATGAATTGAAGTTGCACTAGGATTTTGTCTGTACTTGTTCGAGGAGACTGACTAGAGGAAAGAGTTGTTATGGAAGTGAAATGATATTGGTGCTGAGGTTTATATATATCGACGTAGTGAAGAGGTATTATTGAAGTATTAAGATTAAGTTATGATTATTGGAGTTTTCGTGGACAAGAGGTAGGGTAAATGATATTGATGATAAGGTTTATATGTATCGACGTATTGAAGAGGTATTAGTGAAGTATTGAGATTATGTGATGCTGATGATTATTGGAGTCTTGGTGGATAAGAGGTAAAGTAAGTGAGGAGCATATTTCTTTTTGTTGGTCTATATGGAACAAGGAGGATAAAGATGGCAGACTAGAACACTCAAGTAGAAGGAAGTTTGTCTACACACACACTTTGTCAAATCACTAAGCAGTATATACTTTTTTTTGGAGAGAGGAAGTAATTGCATATCTTGGCTCACTGACAGTTGTTCAGCAACCGTACATTTTGATCTGGCTTGGCAAACATTGGTCTTGACATGATGACTATGACGTTGACTAACTATTATTGACTGTTATACATTGCTGCCACTACTACTTGATACACATGATGAACATAAAATTTGGACAGAATTGCATTTACACAGTTAACACTATTCAACTACACAGGAGCACTAAATGTGGATGAAAGATGAGTGAGTGTGTTTTGTGTGTTTTCCTTTTATAATCCCAGAGAAGTGATCCCAACCTATCTCCTAAATATTATTTTACTTGTTGGTAGTGGCTTGCACTGACACCCATAAATATTATAGGTTTACTGCTATTTGTGTATTGTAATAGTTAATATGACAATTATCTGATATCATTTGTGTGTTTATTATTATTTGTATGATGAACTGTCTAATTAGTGATAGGGAATAGTATGGACTGTTATTTGCACTTTTTCTACATGATTGGTGCCACTAGGACATGTTTAATTTCTGCTTATAAACTCTGATGAACAGTGTGATCAGTGATAGTGAATTTTATGGAACTGCTTCTGCTGAGAAATGTGACTTGTTGATGTCTGCACCTGCTCAACATTGCTGGGTGCCACTGATGGACTGTTTCTACTGAAAAGATGTCACCTGTCGCTGTCTGCACCTGCTCAACATTGCTGGGTGCCACTGATGGACTGCTTCTACTGAAATGATGTCACTTGTTGGTGTCTGCACCTGCTCAACATTGCTGGGTGCCACTGATGGACTGCTTCTACTGAAATGATGTCACTTGTTGGTGTCTGCACCTGCTCAACATTGCTGGGTGCCACTGATGGACTGCTTCTACTGAAATGATGTCACTTGTTGGTGTCTGCACCTGCTCAACATTGCTGGTGCCACTAATGGAACTGCTTATACTGAAATGGTGTTACTTGTTGGTGTCTGCACCTATTCAACATTACTGGGTGCCACTGATGGACTGCTTCTACTGAAAAGATGTCACCTGTTGATGTCTGCACCTGCTCAACATTGCTGGTGCCACTAATGGAACTGCTTATACTGAAATGGTGTTACTTGTTGATATCTGCACCTGTTCAACATTGCTGGTGCCACTAATGGAACTGCTTATACTGAAATGGTGTTACTTGTTGGTGTCTGCACCTGCTCAACATTGCTGGGTGCCACTGATGGACTGTTTCTACTGAAAAAATGTCACTTGTTGGTATTTGCACATGTTGACCATTGCTGGGTGCTACTGCTGGAACTGTCAACTACTTGTTTCTTGGGCTATGGAAAGCGTTTATGTGAATATTTGTATAAACTGATTTTTTGTGTATTACTGTTTGTGAAAAGTTATGAGACTCTTACCTGCACATATTCGTCATTGCTGACGCTATTGATTGAACTGTTTAACCACATAATACTTGTGTAAACTGTTATGTAAAGTCACATGTATGAAAGAATTTGTATTGCTTACTGTATTCTATATATTAGGTTATTGAAAGGTCAGTGCAAAGCCAAAATTTTATCTAGTTATACGATATTTATGCATTAATATTATCTTTTATTTTTGTCTGTATTTTTTTGACGAATTTGTGGTATTTTCACCACCAATGCTGGCAAAAATACCATCAAATTCTAGCCCGTGGAGGAAGGGCATATGAAAGGTGGCTACACTGAGCCACAGCGCCAGAGATCGCGCTAGAGAGTATTGTTCCGCCGCCTCCACTGGCAGTGATTATTGAGATGTCGTAGTGGGCAGTGGTTGTCGAGGACTCGTAGTAGTCAGTGCTTGTTAAGAACTCGTAGCAGAGAGTGTTTGTTGAGATGTGCTAGTAGGGAGTGCTTGCTGAGATGTGATACTGAAAGGTTCTTGTTGAGATGTGGTAATAGCGAGTCGGTGTGGAGATATATTGTAATGATTAGAGTGATTTTGGTCAATATATGAAGGTAACGAAACTTGATTTATTTTTCATTATTTAATGTCGTAAATAATGCTTCATTACAGGTTCAGTCAACAAAGCATCTGGCTTGTGTTCTGGGATTAGAGTATAATTCTGGTTTTCTTGAGTAATTATGGTATTTCTATTTCCTTTAATTAATTCAGTATAAATGATATTTAAAATTTCTTGTGTTGTTGAAGAAGAACCGTGCCAGATGCGTACGTTGAGTCATACTCCCACACACAGGACAGTTACACTTGTGCTTTGGCTTCGTAGGTTTTATAGTTGCTGGGGACTTAATTAATTAATTGTGTTAACGAAAATTTTCATTTCATTCTTTGTTGTTGTTCTATGCAGTCAGATTGCGTAATAATACTAGTCAGGCCCAACCGTTTACGAGACTTCGTGATCGGACAGTACAGCGACTGAAAATTAAAATTATTTGTATTTTATTATTAATTAAGCCCCCATGCAATTATTTCTTTATAAATCTTAAATTACTATTTACTGAAGCGATGAGTAGTGAAGATGATACTGTTTTAGAAGTTTTTGTTGGTGTGGTATACTCAAAAACATTCTGGCATGTGCAATGCCATGAGACATTTCTTACAGATATACCACGTGTCAATTTTCTTCTTCCTTGCTTTGGACACGACAGAATTTTTGCAGTGTGTTTTCTTGATGGTATTTGGAGGCTAAACTCAACAAAATGTGTCCAATCTGCTGCTTGCAGTCTAATAGGGGAAACCCCAGACTAACGTAGTCTGCTAGAGTGACCACCTCCACTGTATTCCAGCCAGCTGAATTCTAAACTGATTGAAACAAGATTTTTTCTGACACTTTGTTTACTAGCATATGGCAATTGAAAATCCAACTTGTTCATCAGATAAAAGAAAATATCCTTGTATCTTCCGGCATATATTCTCACAAGAAGGAAAGATGACAACTGCCAGTCCTGTGTGTCAACTGCATTCATTGAACTGCTGTATTGCGTAATTGCTCGGGTCTTCTGGACTGGAGTTTTGGTTTTCCCATCAGGTTCTCCTGTTTCTGTCACACTGACACCTACATAGATAGTAGACAGAATATTCCCTTCTTTTTTATTCATCTGCTTCAGAGCTATGAGCTTGTGTGAAAATAACACAAGGCTCTCCTTTTTTTAGTTTATATTTTTGGATCTGGTCTGGCATATTTTACATTGTGGAGCTAACTGTTCCTATGGTGTTTGTGCCCTTTCATATATATATATATATATATATATATATATATATATATATATATATATATATGTGTGTGTGTGTGTGTGTGTGTGTGTACATTTGAATTACAAAAAAACAAATAATAAAAAAAAGTTGCATGGCGCGAGATTCGATCTGGCGATCTTTAGATTACGTACGCGAGCGCTTACCGCTGCGCCACGACTCTATAAAAAATTATTAATCGTAGAGAGTATTTCACCGCAACGGTTTCTTTTAACTCGATTTTCTCGACAACGGCTGAGAAGTGCATCTTGGTGCTTTGCCACATTACACCTCTGGCCATGAGCTTCTATTACGCGCAGTATGAATCGAATCTGAATTTCACAATTGGCGGCCTCCCCTTGAAAGATCAAAAATAGTTGTATTTTGGAAGTTAGTAAAAAAAACAAAAAAAAACGTAGTTTTCCGACAGTCAAGAATTTAAATAAATACAGTGATGTAATAGTTAACCTTCAGTGACTATGTACGACGATCTGATAACACTTTCAGTGTTCATATATAAAGTTGGAAAGTTTTTAGTTTCAGAAAACCTCTGTGACTTTTCTATAATAATAATTTCAAGAATTCTAAGTAAATATGTGTATTGTGTGTTAGCGTGCGTGTGAATGAGAGTGCGTGTGTGAGAGTATGTGGGACGTTCGGCATTATTAAAAACTTTTACTAAAGACAACCACTGAATATCGTGTGCAGAAGTAATTGGCCGATCACTGACTGTATTACAAGTAATTGGTTTCGGAATTTGGGAACGTAAAAGTTCTGGCTGTTTTAGGTATGGTGATAACTGTGAGGAGAAACTTTAGTAATTTTCGTAAATGTGGGCTGATGATGTTGCTTAACGGCAATAAAGATCTATTGAAGGTTTAAATTTGAACTTCATGTTTAAAGTACGGGTGACATCCCCTTTCCGAATCATTCCTTTAAAGTACACAGACAATTTTCAGCAAATTTTACTTATAATGGCCTCCGGCGTGTAGCTATGAGGTTACAGTTTCCTCGACACTGCCTTTCTGTGATCTCGTAAGTAGCTGCAGTCAGGAGTTTAGGTGCGAAGATGTACCGATGTAAAGAGGTAGGTGAACAAAAATTATAAAAGAAATTGCATTGCAGCAGCAACGTATAATCCGTCGCAATTGGTTCATCGTACGCACGCACGTAAAATTCTGTCGCAGGTTAAATCAAGATGCTTTCAAAAGTAAAGCAGTGCAGTTTCCTTACCTCAGAAATCTCGGTTCAAATAAACTGTAATTTTGAAACTACGTGGCAGATTAAAACTTTGTGCCGGATCGAGACTTGAACTCGGTAACTCTGCCTTCTGTGAGCAAGTGCCATGCCGCCTGCCTTCCGAGTTATCCGAGCACGACCCACGGTCCGTCCCCACACCTTTACTTCTGCCAGCACCTCGACTCCTACCTTCCGGATTCCACAGAAGCTCTCAAGTGAAACTTGCGGGACCAGAACTCCTGGGAGAAAGGATATTGGGCAGACATGGCCACGTCACAGCCTGAGGGATGTTTCCAGAATTAATTTTTCACTCTGGAGTAGAATGTGTAGTGATGTGGTAGATTTGGTAGAGCACTTTAATGTGAAAGACAAAAGTCCCGAGTCTGAGTTTCGATTTGGCAGAGTTTTAAACTGTTGAGAAGTTTTGTATCGGTGGACCCTCCACTGCAGAGTGAAACACTGACCCTGAAATTGTAATTTTGTCTGTCCAATCGAGAAGCCTGAAGCAGTTACACAATACAACAGTCCAATGAATGCAGTTGACACAAAGGACCAGTAGTCACCACACCCTCTTAAGAGAAGATATGCCAAAACATATAAGGATATTGTCTTTTTCCTGGTGAACATTGGGATTTTCGAATAATACATCATTGTACACAAAGTGACAAAGAAAATTTGTCTCAATCAGCTTAGAACTCAGCTGGCTGAGACATAATAAGAGCTGGACGCTCTAGCAGACAACCCTAGACGTGGACGGTCCCAATCTGGGGTTTCCGCTATTAGACTGCAAGTAGCTAATTGGCCACATTTGGTTGAGTCCCATGTCATATAATATATAACCAATATGTTTCTGTTGACAGCATTGCTGTATCCACTCTTCAAACTGGCATCTGCAACTGAGGTGCATTCCAAGCAAACAGCATTTAGTTAGTTAAGTTCCTTTGGCAGAAAACCACACCACCACAAGTATTCACAGGCATACTTTTATATATATATATATATTCTACAGAGGGGGGGGGGGGGGGGAGGGTAGCCCCCCACAGGATGGGACAATAGTATACCATGTACATCTATTATACTTAAAGTAGAGCGTTAAAGAAGATGAGTGTGGCAGTGCGTACCCTAGCTCTGCTAGGTACGTGCCGGGACACAATTGTGGAAGCGGACTGATAAGGCCGGGCTGTGGTTAGATAAGGATGTGCTATACAAGTCAGTGTTTCTGTTCTTCCCAGGGGCGCACCTGAAGTTACTTCAACATAAGGACTCTCCATCCAAGATAACATGCTGTGTCCTTCCTACCAAAACGTCCTCAATCCAGTGACAAATTTCACTTTGTACTGCGCATCATTGTAATTGAGACAACAAGCATAGGCATGATGCTGAATCAAATGATTTTCAGAAATCAAGAAATACTGCATCTGCCTTGTTGCCTCGACCCAAAGTTTTCAGTATGCCGCGTGAGAAAAGTGTGAGTTGGGTTTCACATGATCGATGTTTCCAACATCTGTGCTGGTCGGCGCTGAGGAGCTCATTCTGTTCGAGGTGCCTCATTGTGTTTGACTCAGAACACGCTCTAAGAGTCTACAACAAGTTGATGTCAAGGATATTGGACAGTAGTTTTGTGCATCACTTCTACTACCCTTTCTGTAGACAGGTGTGACCCATGCATTGTTGCAAGAAATGGGCAGGGTTTTTTGTTCAAGGGACCTACAATAGATTATAGTTAGACGAGGGCCTAACTGAGCTGCAGATTCAATGTGGATCCTGACAAGGATTCCACAGCGGCCTGGAGCTTTGTTTAGTTTTGACGATTTCATCTGTTTCTCAACTCCACTATACCTACTTCACTCATCTTCTCAATGGTACGAGGCTTAAATTGGGCAATTGTGTTTCACTTTGTAAAGCTACAAGTGGAAATGGAGTTAAGCATTTCAGCCTTTGCTTTCCTTCCCCCAATTTCACTTTCTGTCTCAATCACTAGGGACTGGACACTAACCTGATGTCGCTAACAGCCTTTACACACGACCAGAATTTCTTTGGCTTCTGTGAAATGTCACTTGGCAATATTCTGCTACGGTAGTCACTCAAGGCATCACTCATTGCTCTTTTGACAGCCAGACATGTGTCGTTCATCATTTCTCTAGCTCTGTTTCTTTAGAAGTTTCTTTATAGTGGCTATCTACCCCGGAGGTTTCCTCACATTACGGACTGCTCTACTGGGTACATATCCATCCAGTGCGTGGTCAACTGTTCTTTTACACTCGAGCCAGAGTTCCTCTACATGCTCCTGACCTGTGCCGAAAGCTTGCCTACCCCTGATACTGAATCTTGGCCAATCAATGTGCCATACAACTTTGATTTCTACCAAGATGGATCTGAATTCACCCCCTCTATTTCCCATATGCGTATCCTTTCGATATACATTTAAATTGTCCCCAAAATTCTCACTGCTATCAATTTCATGTTTCAAGCAGCTTTCTGTACATCGTATTGTGTCAGCTTCACTGTTTTTCAGCAACACTTCAAACTCTGCACTTTAAATGCGAATGCTTTGGCAGTTTACCATTATGATTTTAACGTTCTCTCCTGCGGGAGTCATTTCTTTCGATGTTACACTAATACTTCTGGGTTTCCTACAGCTATTGTTATCTGGATTGGATGGAGGGTCACCTAGTCTGAAGAACCCTTACGTCCACCCCACAGACAGTCAGCTACCTGAGTAGCAGCCTCTGATACGTGGCACAGACCTGACCTTTCTAGGGGGACCCCACAGTTCTCAACCCTGTGGCGCAAGTCCAGAAAGGCACAGCCCAGCTCGTCACAGAACCTTCAGAGTTTCTGGTCCGGTTCTCCCACTCCACTCTAACCGAAGGGTCACGATGGCTTCTTGGGACAATGCTGCAAACTGTGAGCTTCGTCGAGACTCTGCGTGTGAGGCTGGTCTTCTCAACCTGTCACTGGAATGACCACAGACGACAGGCTTCACTTGTTCCAACGGCAGTCGGTTGCAGCCTGATCCCTCAACGGCTGCCAGAATAGCCTCCTCAACATGCTGAATGAGGCCCCAGGCATACCCACTGAGTGCACCCGGTGTCATTTCCTGCCCCTCGCTGCCACCTCCCTCAGGGATTCCACCATTTGCTGTACATTGGAACTGCAGACAGTTAATAGACCCCTGCCCTTTTGCGTTTGGCTCCTCCTGACACCAGACACAACAATTTCCCAAAATCATGAAAAATGAGTCCCACTGCACTAGTTTCAGTTTCAGTTTCAGTGAGAGACAGTACCTCAGACTTGTCGGTGCGGGGGGTCGGTAAGACACCCCGAGTCCTCCCTGCTCCCCTTCCACCCTGTACACGGTGTCCGGGTCTGCCACTGACACACCACTCGCAGTCAGATGGGTGAGTCATGTCAGGACCCGTGCTTTCTGCAGGGGAGACGGGGTCCAGGTGAGAGGATAGTACTCGAGGAATCTCTGGCACAAGTGTCACAGGTACACCACTCTCAGGGAGCTCTTCCAACACACCGGTTTGCAGTATCTGCCATGCGTTTAGCAATAGGATGATTTCCAGCTGGTTGCGAACGTCAACCAACTCATCCCACGTGTGAAAACATGTATTATAAGACAGCGACAAAATAACTTTGAATTAAGTGCTCTGATTATCTCTTAATAAAGTTGCTAATCCCCTGTAAGAATTTAAGCAATTACGCGATTTCTATTAAGGCAACATAAAAACCTATGGCAAAAACTACTAGTTCCCTAAACCGTTTAGCGGCTATTTACAGTTGTCAGCAAACTCAACAAAAAAAACAGTTAATTTATGATAAATGCAGGTAATACATAGGGCTACTGCTCTTGAAAGGAAAACTAGATGTTAGTTAGTAAATCTGCTACAGTTCAATTGGTTCAGTTGGCTCTGAGCACTATGGGACTCAACTGCTGTGGTCATTAGTCCCATAGAACTTAGAACTACTTAAACCTAACTAACCTAAGGACATCACAAACATCCATGCCCGAGGCAGGATTCGAACCTGCGACCGTAGCGGTCTTGCGGTTCCAGACTGTAGCGCCTTTAACCGCACGGCCACTTCGGCCGGCTCTGCTACAGTAACTAGATCACAAACGTAGATTGTCTACAAATTGCTCGTAGATTATGCAAGATACAATGATAGCTTCCAAAAATTCTCAAAACTGCACGTTTATTTGCATTGATATGGTTCAAATGGCTCTGAGCACTATGGGACCTAACATCTGAGGTCATAAGTCCCCTAGAACTTAGAACTACTTAAACCTAACTAACCTAAGGACATCTGCCAAAGGCTGGATACGAACCTGCGACCGTAGCGGTATCGCGGCTCCAGACCAAAGCGCCTAAAATCGCTCGGCCACACCGGCCGGCCTGCATTGATACAAAATGAAGTTCAGGGTGGATGTATTCTTCGGCAGAACTGTGAACCACAACACTGATTTGCTATGAAGTAAATTATGTATCCAAAACACTTTTAACGGTAACTTGGGAAAATATAGTTTTAAGTGTTTCAAAATTCTCAAAATAACCTATTTTGATGTAATTAATGAACGATTGCTTTCATAGATGATAGGCATACTGCTCCCAAAATTGTGAAAGATTATAATTAAGTTTAAGCCTACTATTAACTATCACAGTATCAGTTTATCGCGGCACTCGTGAGTGTTTGAAATTGCACAGTATATGTCAATACAAATGGGTACTGATACGGTCAGTGAAAGATAACGCAGAAATGACATGAACAGTAAAACGTGCGAATCTAGAACTCTAAATCGGCACACCATCTTGTACCCCTGTCTCACACAAAGGAAAAATTGCCAAGTCGGCATTAGACATTAAACACTTTCAGTCTTTGTTCATGGCATGAGGCAAAAATCATGCATTCCAATCAGCCTCTACCATCTCGTGAGGAATGACCACCTTAACAGCATATTTTAAGGAGAAAAACAGATTGGTAAGATGATATCCCAAAAATTGGTCCCATAAAAAAAATTTGGACCAAAACTTCAACAGTAACCAGTTATGGCATTCTGAACGTAGAGGGTTTTAAACTTCAGCGCACACCGGTTGCTATGCAGTCCCAATGCAGCCACCTACGCCCGAATGCAAGGTACTCTATTTGTGCGATGTGGAACACAGAGGAAAAGGAGGGAGACGTGGATCGTTTTGAAATCTTGCTCCAGATCAAATGTTGTTCTACATGAAAAATAGTACGTAATTTAAGTATGTTCTATGTCAATCTCACACACACATGTCAACAATATTATTTTAACAACATTCAAATATTGATATTCTGCAGGTATACATATGCCTTAAAGTGAAAACGGATAAACTGTAGCAATTGAATAATTATTATGAAATTAATTACTTCTGACCAAAAAGCATGTTCTGGTAGATGGAGTCCAAGGTTTTCGTTAATTCCTCCCTTTGCGTTTTTGTGCTGCTATTATCCATAGAAACTTTCATCTCCAAACACACATTTCCTTGTATATATGCCTAACTGAGAAGTGAAATAACAATTTTCACAGACTTCACTTTAAAATTTTTGTATTATAACGAAAAATTCGCAGTTTCACCCCCTTAGGTGTCGAGATTCAAAATCAGTGTAAGAAGTATTTTTTGTTTCATACCGAGAAGCCCAATAGGAATTTCATAGATTTAGCTTTTAAAACGCTTTCATAATGAAATAATTTCATAAAACTTTTCATTCCATGTTTCACTCCCTTTAAGGGGCTGCATTTCCTAAATCACTGGAATGTGTAATTTTTGTACTTCCAACCGAGAAGTCAAATACCAGTGTAGTTCCACAAATGCTTTAGGAGGTCTTCAATAGTGTTTTATTTTCAAATAAAGCTTTACCCCCTTAGTAGTTAATTTTCCAAAAATGCTGAAACATGTTTTCTTATTTCTGACAGAGGAACCAAGTACCAATTTTTGTTGCTCTTATGTCAAAATTGCCGTAATAGTACAACATTTTTAAAAAGCCTTTCAACCACTATTTCGCCGGCCTGAGTGGCCGAGCGGTTCTAGGTGCTTGAGTCTGGAGCCGCGTGACCGCTACGGTCGCAGGTTCGAATCCTGCCTCGGGCATGGACGTGTGTGATGTCTTTAGGTTAGTTAGGTTTAAGTAGTTCTAAGTTCTAGGGGACTGATGACCACAGATGTTAAGTCCCATAGTGCTCAGAGACATTTTTGCCACTATTTCACTGGCTTAGTAGCAGAATTTCGAACAGTGCGTCCTAAACAATGCCTACAGTGTAAGATCACATCCCTGTAAATCTGAAACTTCTGTCCTCAGCTGTTTGAGCAATGGGGAGTGAGTGAGAGAGTGAGTGAGTCAGTCAGTTGGTAAGGACATAACCTCTTATATACACAGATGACGCATCTCCATTCTTCTTTCTTATCTCTTGCTCCCTGATCTGTTTCCCACATGAGGCACTCCTCCTGGCTCGGTCACTTTTGGCCTAAATGTAAATGCCGTGTGGCTAGGGCCTCCGCTCAGGTAGACCGGTCAACAAGCCTACATAGCACTGGCATCGAAATGGGATTTACTGCCGCATACACTAGCAGGGGGCTGTCCGACATATGGACCGTGGGCCACGAAGAATCCGGTCCATCACAGCCCGACAGACACCGCGGTAGGTGAGAAGAATGATTTAAGACTAACCTGCTTCTTCCCCACCAGTGACTCAAGAATACACCATGTTGGCCACACGGGCAATGTGCAACATTATTATTGCCTGTGCTCGCAGAATGCACTGATAAAATTTGACAAAAGATATGTCCAATCCAATTAGTATCCTAATCTATCTAGTTCAACAAATTGCCATCTGAGCGGATTTCTCATACTTCAACATTCATCTCCCAATATCGAGGAACTGCGGAAGGTGGGGAAAAAAGGAATTCTCTGTCTCATTAAATTTTTGTTTTATTCGTTTTATTTTTCATTAGTTTTAACTTTTTAATATTCTGATATTAATACATTTTTATGGACAGACGTTCTTCGTTTTGTCACTCTGTATTTTATATTGACCTCATTTCTTCCATCACCCAGTTAATTCCTTGTGGGAATAGCACAATTCGTGCACTACTTGCATTTTCCGATTTCGTAATGTAAAGTCGTCTGCATCGCTTGATTTAATAGACTGTCCTGTCCACTGTACACTAATTTTAGTTTAGTTGATGTTCACCTTGTAACGTCCATCATTCTACATTGTCCTTTACACTCAACTGGCTCTTCCCGTCTCTGACAGAATTACGGTGGCATCGGGAGCGTTAACTTTTCTAACGGAACTGTAGATCCGTTTCCCAATATTATCGTGTCTGTCCCGTGCACAGGTTGAGTGAGACGGAGAGCAGGGCACGACGCTGCCTCAGCTGGGGGACAGCAGTGTCTGGAGGCGCGGGCAGCAGTCTGCGGCCGCCGCCTGGTGCGTGGCGCGTGCTGGACCTGGAGCTGCCGCTGGACCTGCTGGAGTCCACGTGGGGAGTGCCGCGCGTCGCCTGCCGACTCGCCGATGCTGGCGACGGTGCCTGGTGAGCGGCGGAGCTCCTGTCAGGCCCCACAACATTTACCGACGGCGGAGTCGGACGCGGACGCGGCCGTACGCCAAGTGCTAGAGACTGTGACTGGGCCTCAAGCGGTGAGAATGTGCAGCGGTGTGGGCGGACCGCGTCAGGTGTCCGGGCTCAGTCCAGCGGAGGCTCACTTACATGGCGGACCAGTCACCCTGGTCTGTGGTCACTGCACACAGACAGACTGGATACGAACTGGAAAGCACGTGTGGAGTGAGCAGTGTCCAGTCTGGAGCAGCTCACCCACTGCCCAGTGTCCAGGCTGGAACCCGACTAGACGTGCTGAGGACTGTCCAGCCGCTCCAGCTGGTTCTCCAGGGTTCCGAGCGCCGCTCAGCTCGTGCCACGCCTGCATGGTGTGGGGCCTTCATGGCCAGCACGAGGAGGTGTCCTGAAGTAGTGGTAGACGAGTACAGTGCACCAGATACGGAGAACTGCCTCAAACTAACGGTGCAGTAGGGAAAAAGGGAAAGAACACGGACGACGAGATGTATAGAGACTAGAAAGGAGCGACCGTGCGAGTTTTCGCCATACTTTTATCATTTTGTGTGTTATGCGTGTTTTACATCATCGAGGCTAACAGAAACATAGTTTTTATTTCTTTGTAACAAACAATGAAAGAAGTAAAGAAACGGTGACCACACCGGCTGCGAAACCCGCCGCTGTCGTCGCAGTTCAGTGCAGCCTTCTGGCGCCGCATCCTTCCTAAACGCAGCAGATTCGTCTGTGAAACCCTCGCACATCTTCCCAAGTCATCCTATAACGAGAAAATGTTCAACGGGAAGACAAAAGGCCACAGCTGGAGGTCGGCATCCGCATTCGACGACTACTGTTTCGCGAATGACTTTTGCGCCAAGCGGAAGGTAACCAACATTTTGTAAACAACGTGCACTAGACTGGCCGCACTCGTGTGGGTGTTCTCAACCTCGGCAACAGCCATTACTGGTTCCACATGTCGTCCGGACAAGCTGGATGCACCTCTGTTCCCGCTTCTACGTGGACACCTTGCACATCACACTCAGGTGCCTGGCGGAGGGTTCATCGATCCAGCTTCACAATAATTCTCTGTTATTCCAAACACGAACAGCGCGCAGAAGAGACAAACACCTGTATCTTTCCGAGCGAGCTCTGATTTCCCTTATTTTGTTATGATCATCGTTTCTCCCTGTGTAGGTCGGCGTCCAGAAAATATTTTCGCTTGCAGAGAAGAATGTTGGTGGTTGAAATTTCGTGCGAAGATTCCGCCGCAGCGACAAAGAACTTTGTTTGAATGATGTCGACCCCAAACCTTGTATCACGGCCTCGACATACTCTTCCCTATTTCGCCATATTACAAAAAGGTGCTGCTCTCCTTCAAACTTTCTCGATGCACTCCATTAATCCCATCCGGTAACGGTCCGAGACGATGCAGTAGTATTGCAAAAGAATACGGACAAGCGTACTTCAGGCAGTTTCTTTAGTAGATCTGTTGTATCTTCCAAGTTTGTGCCAGTAAAACGCAGTCTTTGGTTCGCTTCCCTACAGCATTTTCTATTGTCCTCTCCAATTTAAGTTGTTCGAAATTGTAATACCTACGTATTTAGTTGCATTTACGGCCTTTAGATTTAATTGATCTTCTTTTAGCTCTCGTATCGATGACCTCACGCTTTTCATTATTTATAGTCGACTGCCAAATTTCTGACCATACAGGTATCTTTTCTAAATCGTTTTGCAAGTTGTTTCCATCTTGTGACGGCTGTACTAGGCGATAAACGGCAGTATCATCTGCAAACAACCCAAGACAGCTGCTCAGATAGTCTGCTAAACCATTTATAAAGATAAGGAACAGTAGACATTGTTACGTAGGTTTCTTTGCCATACTAGGCCTGACGCAGTAGAGAACGCTCCACATGGTGTGTGGCGACAGCTGTCGTTTCTGCGTTATGTTGCACCGCCACAGTTTGGAATGCATTGCCTAATTATTTGAATGAAGCGTTTCCAAGGAAACAGATTGGCCGTGGAGTTCCATTGTTCTGGTCTCCACGTTCGCCGGACCCTAATCTACCAGATTTTTATTTCTGGGCCTCACTTAGAGGAACAGTTTTTGGTACTCCGCCGATGGCTGTACGTGGCTTAACGTCTCGCACGCTTGCCACTTGCGCTATAGTGGATGTCGCTGGATTGCAATGTAAGATACTGCGGGTGACGAAATGTTTACGAACGCAAGGAGGTCGCTTCGATCGTCTCCTCTAAACTGAACGTTGTTCGTACGCGTGCATACCCTCTCTGTGAAGAGGAGCTCGGACGCCTGGAAGATGAGTTGGTCGTCAGGTCTCAGTTCGAAGTGGGAGACAAGTCTGCTGCAGCCACCTTGCACTTACATTTCAGCAAGATAACGCCCGCCCGCGCATGGCGACAGATTCTACTGCTTGCCTTCGTACTTGCCGAACCCTACCTTGACCAGAAAGGTCTGCCCAATTGAGAACGTACCGCTGGGTGACAGAGGTGCTTCAGCAGGCCGCGGCTGCCACCTACACTTACGCCCACCCGCCTCAGTTACGCACACTGGATTAAAACAGGGGTTAAAGAATGCAGCAACGACACAGGTAAACAAACATCAGTGGGAAAACTGAGAATAAAGTGACCTTCTGTCTCCGCCAGCAGGTAGCGAGTGGCAACACAAAGCAGGAATGACGAAATATAGCAGCAAAATAACCATCTAAGCGGGTTTGGCTATTATCAATTGTTAAATCTGTCTCCCCATTTATCTTTCGATTTCAACACATTTTTACGGTTCTGTACGTCAATTCAGTCGGTAAATGGCTCTGAGCACTATGGGACGTAACATCTGAGGTCATCAGTCCCCTAGAACTCAGAACTACTTAAACTTAACTAACCTAAGGACATCACACACATCGATGCCCGAGGCAGGATTCGAACCTGCGACCGTAGCGGTCACGCGGTTCCAGACTGAACCGCCTAGAACCGCTCGGCCCCAGCGGCCGGCCAGTTGGTAAAAACGAAAGCCTCACAGGGTCAGTTTGCTGTCTGTTTGTCTGTGTGTCCACCTCTTAAGACACCCCCCAAGCTTTCTCAGAAACGGGTAGAGGCGTCGAGTTGAAATTTATTTCAAATTATCAGGTCTAGAGTTGCTTGTCACTGTAACAAATCTAAGCTTCTATGTCAATACAGTCGCTATGTCACATATTTTAATACTACTCGCAAAGTCACTCATCAGGATCTACAAACGAACTCTCTCCATAAATAATTAAGTTTGTGCGGACCCGCTGCGACTCCCGCCTGCACCCCCTGCAGGTCCTCCAGTATTCCGCTGCAGTTTTCCACCGTCGCGACTCCCCTGTGTACAGCAGCGGAAGCCTGACGGAACTTCTGACGTCATCTACTACGTCATACATATATAGTGAAAAGTAACGGTCCTGTAGTACTCCCCTGGGGCACACCCTAAAAGCTCGTAGTACACTTATGCCCCTAAACTGTAGACCTATGCACCAGCGACCCAAACGTGCATATCCGTAACTACAGGCTGGTTCACGTAGACCTGTTACACCATCCACGCGGGACATCCCTGCCGCGCATGCGCAGCAGACAGTGGTAACGCGCGAAACGCAAACAGAACTGACTGATCTGTTGTCGAGTCGTTCGTTCTTCCGCGCGAAACACGAGGGGGGCCGTGTCACATATTGGAACGTCATCCGTTCGAATTATTCATCTCACTCAAGGTTCCTCTTTCATAAAGAACTGTTTATCATTATTTATTAAGTAGTTCTTAATTTCTTATGTAGGTTAGTAATGTTCTGAATTACAGACTCAACACTTAGTTTTACATTACGACACTCGGTTACACAGCTATATGTGTTCATACAGCATTCTGCACATGCAGGACCCACTTGTTTTTGCAGCTGTTGCCCTGGCAGTGACAGTAAATCTTCGGACTAGGGCAGAACAGCGACGGAAACAAAATGGTTCAAATGGCTCTGAGCACTATGGGACTCAACTGCTGAGGTCATTAGTCCCCTAGAACTTAGAACTAGTTAAACCTAACTAACCTAAGGACATCACAAACATCCATGCCTGAGGCAGGATTCGAACCTGCGACCGTAGCGGTCTTGCGGTTCCAGACTGCAGCGACGGAAACAAAAAGCCAGATGTTGTTGGTGAGTTCGATCCTGGTTGAAAAGAAGCGACAAAGGCATGGGATTAAATTCACTGCTTACGAAAGAACTGAGGCTCGAAGTATACACATGAATTTCGGACCTTCGTGAGGATGGACATGGCCTGTTTCGAGAAGCTGCTGTCTGTGATAGAAGACGGAATTAACAAGTGTGACACAATCATAAGGGAGGCTATCTCACATTCTTGAAACTAAGAATAAAATCATATGTTTATACATTTGGTGGTTATACCAGCCCACATCACCAATAAAATACCGGTAAATGCACTGTTACGATGCAGGCTGGATGTAACACTACGTTTCCTGCTGACTGGGGAATCATTCAAGAGTCTGGCTATTAACCAGATGTCAGCACTCCCACACCTCACCAGCCGCAGCGGAATCCGACGCGTCGGCAGCGGCCGCCGGCTGTGCTCCCTGCTGTTGGTAAACAACCGCATGCCTACCGTCGGCCCTGGATTCCAGCCGACGAAGCAGCGACACCGCCACACCAGAGGCCGACGGAAGAAGAAGGAAAGCTAGAGCCATCAGCGTCACACCAGGTGTGGAACACACGGAGGAAGAACTTGTGCCCGTGTGCCCCAGTCGAAAGATTTCAGCCGTAGACAAAATATTGAGTGAAATAGGAGCAGAGTTAAAGGCTAAGCATGTTTCGTCTGCCCTGTTAACCGTCACTAGAGACAAAGTGTTTCACGTGGCTTTCGAAATAACTAGCCTCGAAGCTAAACTGTCCTGCCTAAACGATGAAAATAGGCGACTAAGACTAGAACTACAGAGAGCCTCGAATCCAGTCAAAGACTTACAAATACAAACTTTGCAAGAGAAGGCTGAGAAATTAACGAAAATAGGGAATTGAGTGTAGCGAACCAAGACTTGCAGCAACAAATAAGAGAACTAACTAATAAAGTCACACAACAAGCACAGACACTGACATATGCTGCCGCCTTAACTATAGAGCCCAAAACCAAAGAGGCTCGAAGAACAGAACAGGCAAAAACAAAACAGGCCACAACCCTCTATATCAAATCGACAGAAAATCGAGACGCCAAAGCTGTCCGACAGACCATCACCAACAATATAAATCCCAGGAAACAGAATATACATATAAAATCAATCAGAACCATGCAGACTGCAGTTATAGTAGAAACGGAAACACAGGAGCACTGTCGACAAATAATAGAAAAGACTAAAGACCTGCACACCATTGTCTGTGAAGGACCGCGAAAACGCAAGCCACTCGCGGCAGTATATCACGTGCCAGATACACTTACCGACGAACAGTTTCTAGAAAGCCTTTACGAGCAGAATCTAAGCGGTGACACCACGAAAGAAGACTTGGACAGGCAGGTCAAAATAAGATTCAAAACAGGGCCTAGAGGAAGGGGTTTCAGTCACCAGATACTGGAGGTCAGCCCACACCTGTACAGAGTCTTTACAAGAAGACAGAGGGTCTACATACACTTCGAATCACTTTGTGTGAAAGACTGTACAGTAGTAAACAAGTGATTCAAGTGTTGCGACCTGGGACACACGACTAAAACCTGCAGAACAGCCGACGTCTCGTGTGCGGCAACCGAGGACAGAAGCGCAGTGAGTGCAGGTGCGCGGTTTGCGTCTGCGTCCCCTGCAAATACAGAGGCCGCGCCTGCAACAAAACAAAAGGAGGTGATTGTCAGACCTATAAACAAACAGCTGCATGGCCGCCTCCTGGACAGTATAGACTATGGCAGCTAAAATCAGCACACGCGCAAGATACGCGAACGCCCAAAGCCAATCACCCAAAACACATAAATACAAATCACCGTCAACGTTACAGAGAAGCTACCAAAGAGCAATTTCCTGGAGAAGACAAACGAATCTTCTGCCGGAGAATTACGTCGATAATGAACCCATCCCGGCCCTAACACACTCAACGACGTTACAGGATAGCTGCATTAATACGATAGAATATATACACTCCTGGAAATGGAAAAAAGAACACATTGACACCGGTGTGTCAGACCCACCATACTTTCTCCGGACACTGCGAGAGGGCTGTACAAGCAATGATCACACGCACGGCACAGCAGACACACCAGGAACCGCGGTGTTGGCCGTCGAATGGCGCTAGCTGCGCAGCATTTGTGCACCGCCGCCGTCAGTGTCAGCCAGTTTGCCGTGGCATACGGAGCTCCATCGCAGTCTTTAACACTGGTAGCATGCCGCGACAGCGTGGACGTGAACCGTATGTGCAGTTGACGGACTTTGAGCGAGGGCGTATAGTGGGCATGCGGGAGGCCGGGTGGACGTACCGCCGAATTGCTCAACACGTGGGGCGTGAGGTCTCCACAGTACATCGATGTTGTCGCCAGTGGTCAGCGGAAGGTGCACGTGCCCGTCGACCTGGGACCGGACCGCAGCGACGCACGGATGCACGCCAAGACCGTAGGATCCTACGCAGTGCCGTAGGGGACCGCACCGCCACTTCCCAGCAAATTAGGGACACTGTTGCTCCTGGGGTATCGGCGAGGACCATTCGCAACCGTCTCCATGAAGCTGGGCTACGGTCCCGCACACCGTTAGGCCGTCTTCCGCTCACGCCCCAACATCGTGCAGCCCGCCTCCAGTGGTGTCGCGACAGGCGTGAACGGAGGGACGAATGGAGACGTGTCGTCTTCAGCGATGAGAGTCGCTTCTGCCTTGGTGCCAATGATGGTCGTATGCGTGTTTGGCGCCGTGCAGGTGAGCGCCACAATCAGGACTGCATACGACCGAGGCACACAGGGCCAACACCCGGCATCATGGTGTGGGGAGCGATCTCCTACACTGGCCGTACACCACTGGTGATCGTCGAGGGGACACTGAATAGTGCACGGTACATCCAAACCGTCATCGAACCCATCGTTCTACCATTCCTAGACCGGCAAGGGAACTTGCTGTTCCAACAGGACAATGCACGTCCGCATGTATCCCGTGCCACCCAACGTGCTCTAGAAGGTGTAAGTCAACTACCCTGGCCAGCAAGATCTCCGGATCTGTCCCCCATTGAGCATGTTTGGGACTGGATGAAGCGTCGTCTCACGCGGTCTGCACGTCCAGCACGAACGCTGGTCCAACTGAGGTGCCAGGTGGAAATGGCATCGCAAGCCGTTCCGCAGGACTACATCCAGCATCTCTACGATCGTCTCCATGGGAGAATAGCAGCCTGCATTGCTGCGAAAGGTGGATATACACTGTACTAGTGCCGACATTGTGCATGCTCTGTTGCCTGTGTCTATGTGCCTGTGGTTCTCTCAGTGTGATCATGTGATGTATCTGACCCCAGGAATGTGTCAATAAAGTTTCCCCTTCCTGGGACAATGAATTCACGGTGTTCTTATTTCAATTTCCAGGAGTGTAGATGACATGACAAGCTGTGGTTCCATCCATTACGACGTGGCACAGCAAATTAAAAGACAGTTACACCACTGGATAAACTTCCAAATAACATTAATGCAGAGGATAGATGAGTTGGAAGATGAGCTTACATATATTGTGCACAAGAAAATGTACAAACAAAACCGACATACTCCCTCACAATTTCTCCCAGCCGAAGTACATCACACCACACATACACAGGATGAACACAAACCAGAATCATCATCACATGGGAAACCCTACGACACACGTAAATGTGAACAGTACATCAAACCAGTCAAATTTGTCTCGGGAGGCACTCTTCACCCCGGGAAAAAGGAACAAGGAACAGACAGGCACGCAGTCACTGAATCAAAACACATCGACCAATACAAAACTCAAAACTACCGGACCCAGACTTGTAAAAGTAGACCAATTAGGTGAGGACAAATCTGAGGGAGAGACATGTGACATTTGCAACGATGTCAACGTGCGTCTAGCAACAACCTCCACTCCAAACACAAACAAAGGCAACATAACACGCACGTACAGTCAGTCCCATACAAATCACCACCACCGCCGACACCACGCCACCAAGCACCACCAACATCATCAGTGAAAAACGTGTGAAGGCAAACAGCATATAAGAGGCGTGTGACAAAACGAAAAGTAACCGTGTGACATCCCAAAGAGGTCTTAAAATGTCCCCCAATCGGCGGACAACACCAAGCCACAATTCGTCCAGTACCACCTCAGACACTGCAACAGAAACAAGCCAGCTGCACCTATTTATGATAATTTACAACTTAACTTACTTTTAAGTAGGCTAGAGAAAAAAGAGATACTGCAGACAGCGCAGGGGATGCTACTTAGGTTGTGCCATCCAAAGGGAGATTCTCTCTGTTTCCCAGTAACTGAGCAAACAGACAGAATCACCCTAAAGACAGAAAATACTCCTACATCAGCAGAGCCGCTGCTCGGTCTCATGTTGCAGGTCTGCCTGCGCAGGTCAGAATCTTTCGACTTGGACAAAATATATATAGATCATGTAAGAGCACACGGACGAACATATTTTGATTACTCACAGACTGGCAGTAAATGTTTTGTACACGTAAAACACCCAGAACACATGGACAAAAAATTAATATCTTACAAGATAATATAAAAAACAGTACGACAGTCAGCGCGGAAATCCCTAAAATAGCACAAGACCTGCAGGCAGACATCATGTGCTTACAAGAACCTTATAATAGAAACGGGCAACTGATATGTCTACCAACACATGCTACCACAATAACATGCGGCAATGACTGTAAGGCTGCAATAGTAATTCTAATAGAACTTATAATTAAGGTAACACAGTTATGCAATCAACACTTGGTTACCATAGACATAACTAACGGGAACGTCACATGGGTTACTGCATCCATGTACGCCCAATACAGCCATCAAATACAGCCGTACGCAAACTACATCAGAGAACCAGTAATGTGTACCAGAGGCAAAAAATTGGTGATAAGTGCTGACATAATTCCAGATCGACCCTCTGGAACTCAGAACAGATGACAGACGCATAATCACTGATCTAATACAAGAAACACAATTACAAGTAATGAATACGGGAGGACCTATACCAACATATGCAGGGTTAGATGGTACGAGCAGCAATATCGACTTCACGCTGGCAAATAATGCAGCAATGGCATACGTAACAAACTGGACTGCACACGACAACATAACCAGTAGAGATCATAATGTCATAACAGACACACTAACTCACACTCAGAACACAGTGACCAAATCACACACCAGACACTTGCTGTTGCACAAAGCAGACTGGAACAAATTAACGGAAATTATCCAACGACACGATCTACAAAACATCAATGGAAGTATCGATTATAGAGCACACAAGTTAACACAGGTGATACAACATGCACAAAACACTTCAATACCGACAGCAAAGAACACAAATTGCTCACCAGTACCATGGACCAAAGAACTCACGAGACTCACGCAAGACGCAAACGAAAATTATATCAAAGGGCGATAGCAGATAGTGACAGACGAATAACACTTGACGCATGCACAAGACTTATACAGACAGACCCTATACAACACGCGTAGACAACAATGGGAGCTATTTGTAACAACACAAACAGAGCCAAATATATGGGGGCAACCATACAAAATACAGACAGAGAAGATAAAAACGCCACTAGTTCTGGGAACGCTAAGGCAGGATGACGGCACGATGACGAGGGGATGGAGGAATACAGCGGAGTTTCTGCTGTATAAACTGCTCCCTGACGGCGTTATCGATACAGACACACAATATCATGCAACACTAAGAGAAAACCTACACACACAATACAACGCTGCAACTGTCACCCGTCCTTTTGTGCAAGAAGAGGTTGCGCTAGCAATCTCAGAGCTCAAAAACAAAAAAGCACCTGGACCAGATGGTATCCACTCGGAAACACTGAAAAAACTAGCACCGCAGATCACCACGTACCTAACAACGTTACTGAACGGTGCCTTACGGCTGGGCAGGGTACCTACAGTATGGAAAACCTCCAAAGCAGTCACTATTAAGAAATCCAAAGACTTACAGGCCAATATGCCTAATAAACACCCTAGCAGAGATTCAGGAGAAGCTACTGTGTAAGCGCCTGCAAACACACAGAGCTCCCAGGGGTATGAGCCAACACCAGTTCGGCTTCAGATCTGGCAGATCAATAGATGATGCCATCAACCAGGCCCTGCACATAGTTAACACCACAAAACAGAAATACGCCACGGCAATAATGATTATCATTGCCGGAGCATTTGATAATCTTTGGTGGCCCGCACTGTTTCAGAGGCTAAGACATCTGGAGGTACCGCTATCACTGTAGACTACCGTAAAGACCGACCAGTCGAATGGCAGACGGACAGCCGGAAAGTAATTGAAAGAATTACCGAAGGCTCTCCTCAAGGGTGGATCTGCGGCCCCATCTTCTGGGACATAACAATCGAACCCCTCCTACAACTTCTGGATGGGGATGACAGGTCAGACGGAATTGTCGCCTACGCAGATGACCTTATTACTTGTAGTCACTGCAAACAACAGAGCCCAGTTAGAAGAGAAAGCCAGTGTAATACTACAAACAATTACTCAGTGGTGTCACAACAACAAACTCAGGATAGCCGAAAACAAAACGACATACACTTTACTGAAAGGATCACTCCAAAGGAATCCTTCGGTTAAAATTGGGGACACAAACATCAAATGAGGACGCATTACGCGCTATCTTGCGGTATACGTAGATGAAAAATTGAATTTGCACGAACACATAAGGCTAACAACAGACAAAGCAGAAAGAATACTACACAAACTGGTGAGGCTAAATTCAAAACAGTACAGACTACCTCTACCAGCCATACGTACAGTCCACTGTGCGCTCTTCGAATCAGTACTCAGCTTCACAGCTAGCACGTGGGCACATAGGCTGAACGTGGTCACCAACAAAGCATCCGTCAGACGAGGGCAGAGAAGTGTCCTGCTTAGGCTATCTGGAGCCTTCGGTACCACCTCAGCGGTTGCACTGTGTGTGGTCCTCAGAATATGCCCCATACATCAAACACAGAGCTGGAAGGTACTGGTTAAAGGTGGGGACACTAGATGAGGTACACACAATAACCGGTGTGCCCATAGAGACGATACGTCACCTTAAAAGTTGGCGTCTGGATACATGGCAAGGTGAGTGGGATGTAAGTGATAAGGGACGTAGACTGCACGACTTTCTCCCTGACATAAGGGAGCGGTTGAGAATGAGACATATCGATCCCAGCCGCGATATGGTACATTTCTTAACCGGACGCGGACCTTATCCCACGCACTTAAACCGTGTGAGTCTGAGGCAGACACCTACATGCACATGTGGGGAAGAAGGTTCCCCAGAACACACTGTCTTTTTCTGTGGGCAATACGCGAACAATAGACATTCACTACACTTAGACTACACGGGTACAGACATAGATATATACACAGCAGTAAGAGACGAAGAACAATGGGCACAATTAAATGCACTGACAAACAGTATTTCAAAAACAACACATGAAGAGTATATGCGGACACGACATCACAAACATGCCTATGTGCAGCGTAACAGCAATCTCCAGAGGATGGACAGCGATACCCACAGTGACAACGAAAATAGTGACAATGACGCCGAAGGAAAGGAGGAAGCTGAGATGTGACAGTTAATAAGCAAAAGTGCTGGCATTCTAGCCAAGAAAACAACAAATGCTGTACATGGATGGGCACCTAAGGTAGTTAATACATAGGACTAGTAATAAATAAGAATAAGCTACATTATTTCTCTACTAATAACCATTTGTGTGTGTGTGTGTGTGTGTGTGTGTGTGTGTGTGACTGGCGGTCAACGGCTCGAAGAAACCATTCCGAGGTATTCACCGTCAGTCACATTTGGTGATGGTACTACCAAATCGCTCATCTATCCTATCTTCTTTTTATATTCTTCTTAAAAACAACAAAATTTTATTTATATTTCAACTTCAAATTATTGTTATTTTGAATCATTCTTTGTAAATGCTGTAGATAAAACAGAAGGAAAGAAAACTGTAAAAAAAATGAAAAACGAAAATTTAAGATGTACAACCAGTTTTAAACATCAGGTAACAGGTCTATAATTTGGCAATAAATAATTAAATGCGACACATACCAACGTTGAGTAATCGTAATTGTGTTTTGCAATGAAACTCATTCGTACGAGTTGCTTGACTGTTTGTCTAGCGAACCGAGTCTGTAGGATTCCTAGACACAACGTAAGCCAGGCTTCAGGTGCTCAGAACTGCTGTCTGTTAACTCCGGACAATCCCGCTGCGCGGCGCTGCCTGTCTGATTCTGCGAGTCGCGCGCTAGCCGGGCAGGGCTGTACAAACCCGATGTCGTAAGCTGCTCTAGACGTGGCAAAAATGTGTGCACCGTAACTTCAACATTTTTTTACAAAATACTTGCAGTGCTCCTTAGCAGCTAAAATTTTGGCAATACATTTCTTTCGATGTTTTCTGCCTCTCTAAAAACTTTCACAGTAGATTTCGACATGTCTTACTGGACTGTTCCGTTGTAAGTGATAGTTTGTATATACGCCCTGAATATGGAGCAGACTGCAGCAGAATTTCGAGACGGAAGACGTTACAGCAGTGGTGACCTGCAGCCAGCACAGGTCACGTGACCGGCTTGTAGAGGCAGGAACAGAGCGGGAAAAAAAGTACACGTTTGGCCCTTCTAACCCAGAGCGTAAGAAACAGTCTGACAGATGACCGTCAATTGTGTGTCTTCAAGGTGTAGCACAACTATATTATAACAAAAGCTAGACACAATACAATCGAAAAGTCTTTGTTTCCTCACAAACGGGTGAATCTTTCAGGGTACTAAATGTATTATATAGGTGAGAAGAACAGGAGGACAAGCTCACTAGGATATACGTAACGCTGCGGAATCGCTCGAGATAAATTCTTCACGGCTGTCCGTGTTGTGACGTCACCAAAGTCTGTCATGGAGAGAGCACTTCCGCTATCCGTACTTACTGGTACAACGTCGCAAAAAAATGCAGAAATAGTAAGGCTTTGAAAAGATTCTTCTCTACGTGGTGCACGGCAGCAAAAGATTTTCGTATTGCGATCAGAAAGATGGTGACCGAAATTTAGGACAACATCTCGTCGCACGGAAAAGCGCCACTGTTTTAATCTCTGCCACCCCATCTGCGGTATCGTATCCGTGACACTCCCCCCACTAATTTCGCGATAGTGAAGAAGAACTCTGAAAATGACCAGTTGTTGCTCGATACAGTCTGCAGTTGGTTATTACAACGTTTACAATCTCCCTGCCTCGCGGTTACACAAGAATGTGTCAGCAGGATCGCAAAAGATGGGAGGTAAACTACACAGCGGTCTGAAACGGCGTGTCGAGATTCCAGAAGCACTACGGCTGGTCCCGTGTAGCGAAATGACGACCAGAAGAACGCATCAGAACCGCATAACGCACAAGGCGGGCTCCTCAAACAAAACTTATTTTCTGATCTGAGGGGAAAATGAAAAATTTCCGCAACAGGTATCGCGAGCTACGTAAGTGAACAAGGAGGTTGGAATGCACACTAGCACACAACCAAACCGACAGCGGAAACTGGTGTAATGGAACGAAGCGTTAAAAGTTCACCGCCTCAGGCCTAGCTGTTTTGTGCATAAAAAGCCACACTGATGCGGTATCTGACTGTCAAGTAGCAAATTTAAGGCATCTGTAGAAGACGGTAGGAAGGCGAATGAGGTGTGAAAAAGTTGCATTGGCGAGGTATTTGATTTTTTAAAACAGGTTCCTTCAAACCAAGCACTTAGTATAGGACATTTCGTGAACATAAAGTAGTAGGAAGACAAGGGAGGCGTGAATCAGTTTATCTTTTTAGAGCGTAAGCTGTTTGCGCATAAAAGGATGCGTCGGTGTGATATTTAGCCGGCCGTTGTAGCCGAGCGGTTCTAGGCGCTCCAGTCCGGAACCGCGCTGCTGCTACGGTCGCAGGTTCGAATCCTGCCTCGGCCATGCATGTGTGTGATACCCTTAGGTTAGTTAGGGTTAAGTAGTTCTAAGTTCTAGGGGATGGATGACCTCAGATGTTAAGTCCCATAGTGCTCAGAGACATTTTTTGAACTTAATGCAAACAGGTGTGACGTCACACTCGTCGGCAGCAGTTTATTGTTATGAGGTACTCCACAGTCTTCGTCCTAAAGCCTTTGACACATTTTGCCGTTTATCAGTTCTTACCAGTCAAACTTACGAAAGTTTGACTATAGACTAAAACAATGATAAATTCGCGGCATTTTAAATATTTCAGGTTTTTCCTAGTTTTCTACCGGATGAAAAAATTCCCGGGTTTCTCCCGGATTTCCCAGTTGTCCCGGATCGTATACACCGTGAAGACGCAATCGATACCTTCACTGCGCGATAACAATGGTGATCTTTTTGATGACAGCGCCACGAAGGCAGAGTTACCAAACCGTTTTCCGAATTTTTCACAGGAGAGGACGAAGTAAACATTCCTGAACTCGAATCGAGGACAACTGCCAATATGAGTAATTCAGAAGCAGAAATTCTTGGTGCAGCAAAACAGCTTAAACCACAAGGAAGGCAAAGCCTGCGGTCCAGATTGTATACCAGTCTGTTACTCTCACAGTATGCTGATACAACAGCTCCACACTTAGCAACCATATACAACCGCTCGCTGGTAGAAAGCTCTCCGTGCCCAGAGAATGGAAAGTTGCGCAAGTCAGACCAACAGCCAAGGAGCGGGATAAGAGTAATCCACTGAATAACAGACCCACATCGCTAACCTCGGTTTGCAGTAGTGTTTTGGAACATATACTGCGCTCGAACAGCATGAACCGCCTCGAAGAACACGATTTATTAATAAATAACCAGCCCGGAATCAGAAAACAACGCTCTTGTGAAACAAAACTAGCTCTTTATTCCCACGAAGTAATGTGTGTTATTGACAAGGGACGTCAATTTGATTCCATAGTTGTTAGGTTTCCATATCGATTCTAACACCGTCCCTTCTAGTTAAATTGCGCAGCTGTGGAGTTGTGTGACTGGATTCGTGATTTCACGTTAGAAAAGTCACAGTTGGTAGTAACCGACGGAAGGTCATCAACTAAAACAGAAGTAACGCCTGGTGTTGCCCAAAGTAAGTGTTAAGAGGCCCTCTGCTGTTGCTGGTCTCCGTACACCACTTATGAGACAATCTGAGCAGTGCTCTTAGAGTGTCTAGCTGGTGCTGCCACTTACCGTCATGCAATGTCATCAGATGACCAAAACGAATTGCAAAATGATTTAGACAAGATATCAGAATGGTGCAAGAAGTGGCAATTGACTATAAATCATGGAAAGTGTCAAGTCGTCCACATGAGCACGACAAAGAAAGCACTAAGACGATAAATCGCAAAAATCTGAGGGATATAAATTCAGCTAAATACTTAGGGATTAGAGTTGTTAACACCTTAAATTGTAACCATGGCATGGATAACATTGTGCAGAAAGCAAGCTAGAGACTACGATTTACTGACAGAAGAAGTAGAAAACGTGACAGGTATACTAAAAAAAAGAGACCACCTACACTACACTTGTACGCCCCCTTCTCGAGTACTGCTGTGCAGTGTGGGACCCGCCTCAGACAGGATTCACGGAAGCGATCGAAAAAGTTCAAAGAAGGGCAGCTCGTCTTGTATTACCGCGAAATGGGTGAGACAGCGCTACGGATATGATACAGGAATTAACATGACAGCCGTCAAAACGAAGCCTTTTCTTGCTACGGCAGGACCTTCCCATGCAATTTCAATCGCCAAGTTTCTCCTCAGAGTACGATAATATTTTTTTGGCGCCCACCTACACAGGTAGAAATGATCTTCATAATGAAATAAGGCAAGTCAGAGCTCTCACGGGGAGATGTAAGTGGTTGTTTATCCCGCGACTGTTCGAGAGTGGAACGGTAGGGAAGTAGCTTAAAGGTGGTTCGATCAACCCTCCGCCAGACACCTAAGTGTGAATTGCAGAGTAATCATGTAGATGTAGATCAGGATCTGCACGGCCCCTCTTACACTGGAAATGAGCCACACTCTCAGAAAGAATGTTACCACGCGCTTGCTGCTACTTCCGTGGCATCGTGCAACACGCCCTTCAGCTGCCACCTTTCTGTTTAGGAGCGCGCAGTCTGTTTTCCGACTAATCGTCCAGTCACCTATGTTTATTGTTGACGATATTCACAGTCTGCTCCGAAGTATTTAACGGGTTCGTCTGCCGGCATCTGAGCAGTTATCGAAATGAAAGATATCGCATCCTCCAGCCACGCCACAGCACCCTCTAATGTAACAAATACGAGTCGCAGACCGGGGACATCGAGTACATCAATTACCACGTTACGTGTTTTACGGCGAAGCCTTCCAACCTTTGGAGTCTTCTGCAAGTAGCGGAAACCGGTAAATACACCTGTTGCACATGAATAATAGTGGTAAACGAAATGAATGGTACTTATTCTCGCTAATTCCTGTCGTTCCCATCGCTAGTGGAACCAACACGACAATATCAGTCAGTTTACCCGAGATTTTGGGGGCAGAGCGCGCCGAAGTCAGGTTCCTGATACAGAGAATAATTTTTACCCGATGTCTTACTTACGTCGTGGGAAAGTGTATTTGCTGCTTCTTAAAGGTCACGCATTTTCTTTGGCCTCCAGGATTCTCACCTGTTTATTGGTTGATTCTTTTACTGGTAATTCAGGGTGTAAAAATATGCTTTTCCCCGGGTGAAAATACACTTTTTCCGTGCTAAGCGACGGTGGGTTTCCAGTAAATTATCCCTCGGAACTGTAAAACTTATCAATCCTTTGAGTGGTTTACGGTTTATACACTGGCGTGGAACTTCCAAAAAAAAAAAAAATGGAACGGGGAGAGAAGTTTTTGTACACCCTTTCATTTGCAGCAACATATACGGTGAATATTTTCGTATTACGAAACTATAAATTCGAATTGCACCAAACACGGCACCCTAGTTTCCGGAGCTTTGAAATCGAGATTGCGATGTCATGGCACGTGACTTGGCCAGCCGATGACAGCAGACATTCACAGCATAGGACACGTTATGTGGTAAGCCAATAGCAATCACCTACGTAGCGCGAACACACAAATAGGAAAAGTTAGGGGTTTACATTAAAATATGTAGTGTAGCAACAAGAAAAGCCAAGCTTTCACATACAATATCGATGTTTATTGCGTGTGTTATACTTTAAGGTACGTCGCACAAATTTGCCAGTAAATTTAAAATACTGACGTAAATGTCTGGTCTTCAGGGCTCGAAATTCTTCCACGTGGTTGGTCCTGAAAGTGTTCAGTTTTAAACGAGTCAGACGCTCTGTGATTTAAGGAATTCAGCCCACTTTCTCACACGTAACTTAATTCATCCTGCGTAGAAGCATATTTACTTTGAAAGTAACACTTTTCACCATCATTGGCAAAATCATTCCCAGACTGTCACAAACATCTTCGGCTTAGCAGTCGCCAGAGAGCGCCAGAAAACAGGCATTACTGCGCGTGCGCAGCTGCAGTGACGTAGGAAGGCCGCATGTTTGTATGTATAAAGCATAAAGAGGTGTTACATTACGCCATAAAATAAACATGACGTCAGAGGATACTCCGAGTGCATCGGAATTTCGTAAACTATACTAACGTGAATACTTCGGTCTTAAGTGCACACTGTCCAGATTCGCAATTACGTGGGTCCCACCTGACATTAAGCTTTTCGGTGTGGTTTTTGCGACGTAAGTTTTCTTTGAGCAGCAGTACTGTAGCATCTCATGTTTTTTTCTCTTCATTATGACATAATGCCATACATGGCAGAACATGAAAACGTGCGCTTTACATTCAACGAACAGCTGTGGAATGAAACACTTCGTTTCAAATAAATTGACTTCCTCTGCGAGAATAGTAACGCCAGATTTCTTTAACAAACTGACAACAATAACTTCATAGTTCTGCAAAGCAATTAATGCTTGACTGCCAAAAACTTTGAAATAAAATCCAGAAAACTGAAACTAATAATATATTTTTGCCTTCAATAAATATGTTAATGTATTTTAATTCGCTTCATAGCTCCCGGCCGCAGAAATACGTTTTGTGTTCATTAGACGTGGGAGCTGTATATGAAGAGGAAGCAGCGAATTATATCACTGTACGCAAACACGGGTCACGTGGACACTACGCCGCCCCCCCCCCCTTTCTAAGCCACTCGGATAACTCTGCGCATGCGCGAATGCGGCACGTGCGTCTCGCGGGCCCCGAGGAATCACTTCATGACGTCATCAGTAAGGCTGAAAGCGTGACAGCGCTGCCTGGTGACTAGATCTGTAAACAACTCTGTTGACGTAAGTGACGTCACACGTTGGCCACAGCGTTTATACAGACTTGACATCAGCTATTGGTTTGGAACGTCAAATCAATCCACATTGTTTGAATGAAGCTTCCATCAACAGAATTAAATGCAGAAAGAAGGTTTGAATGCGAATAATCTGGATTATGGTGACATAATAATCCGAAGCGTAGTCAAAGTTACACATTAGAGTCTTACATGATTGATTGAAGCCAACTGATAACAAATTATTGGTCGAAAGGCAGAGTGATTTATAGCATAACACATATTACGCATTGCAGACAATGTGTATAAATGTTTATAACGCATTAACTGCAGATTAACAATGTAGGCTAACTACCACGGAGATGTTTGCAGCACGAATTTGTCTTTGAACCCATACCAGCAGTAGCAAATGCGGAAAAACAAATCCAATATGGTAAAGGATACGTAGTGGAACGCCCATTGCATTTTTCCAGTTTGTGTACGATATCTGTCAGTAATATGCATCAAAACACGTCGGATGATTGTTCATTTTCTAATATATGTTTTTTGGGGATGACCCAGTAGTTTTATTTTTTTATTATGAAAAATGCGTTACATGTGGGAAAGTGCATTTAAATACGCCGCAAACAAATATTAAGCAAAGACACACGTGTGTCTGTTATCACAACCGTTATTTCTCATTCGCTGTGTTCCACAACCGTCGACGAAATTATCGCTTTTCAACCTAATGTAGACCTCAGACTATGCTACAAATAGTTATTACTCCAGCCAAGGTTTCTAGTGAAAGGGGGGGAAGGGGGCGAAATCCAGTATAGTGCTCTAGCCCAGATATGTGCTCTTGCCCAGTGTGTGTTACCGATATGCTTAAATTTTGATCGCTGTTTTTCTTTAAACAAACAGCTATATGCCAATCACATCTCTCTGTATGTAGTTTCTCAAAAATCCAGATTATGTGATCTTAAGACAAAAAGAGTTCAATGAGGGAATATTAATAGATCTAAGCAGTAAGCCTACTGACATCTCCAAATTGTAAGACTGCTATAGATGCAAGTCACTGATTGTCAGTGTGTATCAGTGGGACAAAACATTTGAAGCTTAGGTTAGTTCAACTATTACTTCTTAATGTAGTAGGCAGTCACAATTTTCTTCCGTATTTTGATGTACATACATACTACACAAGCAACCAAATGGTACCTGGTGGAGGGTACCTTGTACCACTACAAATCGTCTTCTTTCCTGTTCCACTCGCAAACAGAGAGATGGAAGAAAGGCTATCTACCATCCGAGCCCAGATTTCTCATGCCTTCTAAATCTTCTCAAGAGTGTTGTACAAAAAGAACATTATTTTCCCTCCAGAGATTCTCACATGTGTTTGCCAAGCGTCTTCATTATACTCGCACATATTTTGAAACTACTGGTAACCTATATAGCATCCAGCCTCTGAGTTGCTTCAATGTGTTGCTTAAATCTGACCTGGATCTCAAACATTGGAGCAGTACTCATGAATGTGTCACATAATTGTTCTATACGGGTGGTCTAAGTGATCTTCCCCTCATTTCCAGTCACAAACTATATTCATCTTCCCAGAGGAAGGAAGTAACAACCCTGAAAGCTAGAAAGGTTGTGTTTTTCAAATTCAAGTGCTGTTTTTCTCTCATACTTTGTACAAGTCATTTCATAATTTTACAATGAGTACTGTCAGCTGTACATATAATGGTAACATTAAAATCCTGTTAATTTGAACCTTAGTGTTAACATTAACTAGCAATTGCATTCGTGAGTCGAAACATTATGTTTAATTATAATTATAGAAGGAGAAGCTAATAAAATATTTTTTTTACTTTGAATTTTTTTATTACCTTAGGATTTTCAGTTTTCTGCCTGATATCTAGCAGCAACCTGTTAAAGACTTTCGATCAGAATGTGATATTCCATTCTGAATCGTAGGCAGGGATGTATAGTGTACATGGACATTGTTTTTACTTCCAGTATTTTGCAAGTTCATTTCACTGAACAGAGTAAAATTACGCCTATTATAAACAACAAATACTATTAGGGAGTAAATATGTTGACATGTAAGTGAAAGACTCCGAAGGGCCCTGAAAAGACTCGCTGCACTATCAATTTTACACAATAATTTTACTCACATGGATAAAAAGTTTTGTTAACTTGCCACATCAGATTTGAATAAAATCGCAAGCTTTTCATAGCAGCCTCCATCACCGTCACCAGTAATGGTACTGGTGTGGTGTACTGTAGCAGCACATTAAAAGTGAAACTTCCTGGCAGATTAAAACTATGTGCTCGACCGAGACTCGAACTCGGGACCTTTGCCTTTCGCGAGCAAGTGCTCTACCATATGAGCTACCGAAGCACGACTCACGCCCGGTACTCACACCTTTAATTCTGCCAGTATCTCGTCTCCTACCTTCCAAACTTTACAGAAGCTCTCCTGCGAACCTTGCAGAACTAGCACTCCTGAAAGAAAGGATATTGCGGAGACATGGCTTAGCCACAGGCTGGGGGATGTTTCTCATTCTGGAAACATTAAAAGTGTTTCAATTGAATTGATTCTGCATTATTTCTCTTGCTCATGTCCTTGACATTAATGCTACCAAGTTGTGTTCTTGTACAGTAATTAGTTTCCATGTTATAACATGTTAAACATAGAAAGTTTAACTGTAACCAAGCAGTAGTTTCCTTTGATGACAATATCAGTTCCAGTGCACAACTGAATTTCAAAATCTGTCTTGTGGGGTGAAAATCCATTACTGCTGCTATCTTGTGCTAACGATGAGATGACTTTCATAGAAATACTGAATTATTTCATTTGTAATACAGTTTCATAGTTTTTGTAGTTGTTCATGACCTTTACACTTGCGTGCAATGGATGTAGCATCAGCATACAGAACTAACCTTGAATTTGGGGAGCAGTATTTTGTCATTTACATAAATCGACAAAAGAAAGTATCCCAGTACAAAGTCCTGGGCACCCTGTATTACATATCAGTAATGTTAGATCTGTGTGCGCCACTCACCATTCTTAAGAGTGAAAACTGATTTGCGTTAGATAAGGTTTTATTAAACTGTGAACAATTATCAGCATTGAAACTTCCTGGCAGATTAAAACTGTGTGCCCGACCGAGACTCGAACTCGGGACCTTTGCCTTTCGCGGGCAAGTGCTCTACCAACTGAGCTACCCAAGCACGACTCACGCCCGGTACTCACAGCTTTACTTCTGCCAGTACCTCGTCTCCTACCTTCCAAACTTCCAAACTTATAATCTGCCAGGAAGTTTCATATCAGCGCACACTCCGCTGCAGAGTGAAAATCTCATTCTGGAATTATCAGCATTATTACCCAGCCGTTTTCCCAGAGTATTTACTATCTCTCTCTACAAGCAATTGATAGAGATTAGCTTTCCCAATTAGCTTATTGCAGAAAGTTCAGTAACACCAACACGTAAGGAATTGAGCACCAACTATTGGCACTTTTTGCAACATCACCATAAGGTTTGATATCCCTACTGAAAGATGAGCAGAAATTTTTTGTTAATTGGTGCATAATAAGGTTCTTTTTTGGTATACCAGTGCTCAGTAATAAATGAAACATATGGTTTATTAAAACATGCTATTATGTCCAAATCATTGCGCTTACTTCCTAGGCTCGTAAAGTTTTGGAGGATGATCTTTGTTCGCAGGTTGCATTGTCACCACATGTTTTTTCTTGTTTTTTGTTTGTAACCATAAATATCCTCATTAAGTAAATCAGATGTACTTGTCAAACTGGGAAGAGGACACAAAAAGGTCACACATGTACAAAATAATAATAAAAGGAATGATTGCCAACGAGTTTCTTACAGCAAAATGTAAAACTTAATTGTTTTTGGATATATTACTTACTTATATCCTTCATTCAAAAACTTAAGAAGGCTGTTAGTTTAGTGTCTTCAAGGCATAATGCTGTTTCATTGAGCATCGCAACAATCAAGCCTGAGATAGTAGTGTACTATGGTATTGCCTATGAAGGAATTGATGCACTGGATGTGAAGTGCACTGTTTAGTCTACCCAGCAGGTGTTCCAGAAGATGGCCCTGCATATAATGCTACAGTTAATTTTCCATATATCTGAGCAAAACGAGTTATTGTGTGTCCATGTTTATCTCATCTAGGCATTGCATCTTTCCCTTAACTTCAGTGTGCTTTACAATAAAATTTGTATGAAAAGTTTTCTGTGTAAATTACCTATTCTACACCTACAGCTAATGCTTGTGTAACTCAGTGTGCCATTCAGGTGGGTTTACTGGTGTGTCAATATAATTGTCAGGTTTGGTTTGAAAGGGTTTCTTGAAATATATTCCCACATAAATTTTTAAGTATCTATTCTCGGTTGCAAAATATATTACACACTGTCAGTGCCATTTCAATGCAAAGATTTTAAATCATGCTGGGGAATATACCAATAACACAGTTCCAGCACACCTCAGAAATTTGATTTTAGTTGCTTCAACCAATGAGAATTACGGACCAAGTCTTGCACTGCCCTGTTTTGTGTATTAACCCGTTGGCTGGCATGAAGGTGCCGGTGGTCCCAGCAGACTGCTCTGCTGGGGCCCGCAGTGGTATGGTAACAACCAGGTATCAGCAATTTTACACTTTAATCTTACCAAGGAAAAATATTTACTTATATTTGATATCCCTTACCATTTCAAGACGATTTTTCGGTTTGCGGTATTTTTATTTAAATGACTACAAAGTTATTCATGAATTCAGTTTTAGATACATATTTAACATGATATATTTAACTGTGTAAACGATAATTCCTGAAACAGTAATTAGCATTCTAGCTGTATCTTTTTAGCCAAGGCTGTACAGATGCATATACTTCACACTAGTTCCTAAACGACTGCTTAACACATTGACTACCATGCTGCTGACAGCAGAGCAGCACACTTAATGCTGTATTCCAGACCTAATCATGTCAGGGCTAAGAAATGCAGAAGATAATCCCTCAGGGAGTACCATAATCTAATAATGTAAACTTATAACTGAAAAGGCCATTTCCAATTATGTCTACCAAGCAGATTATGCTTTGAGTCAGTGATTTCTTTTGCCATAACTGACTAGTGAACACACATGCCAGAGTATGGTGAGTATTTATACTTTGCCTGTGAGAAGCAGCTATGCACATAGTCCAATTTATGTTGAAATTATCACCTGGGTATTTTAATTAAATTTGGTCTACTATAAGCAACATGATAAAGGAATCAAAAGAAAGACACACACAGAATTAATTCCTTTATTAACAATGCTCGGATTTCCACATCACCATAGAGGTACCAAGCTGGATGCGTTACTCGTTTTTTTACATGGCGAGTTTCCCCAGTAGGCCTATAAACCATGAAACAGACAAAAAAGCTACTTCTCGTTGTCTTCTCTTCCTTGGACTTTCACTTCAGAAACTCTGAAACATCCATTACAAAAACACATTACACCACTCAAATTTGGATTCAGTCACTGCAATTCATATCTATTTTACTGTCAAAAATACTGACTATGATCAATGATTAATTGTGAACATTCAAAAGTTTTCAAATGTGCAGGTTACTGTTAGAATACCGTTACTACACAATTTTTCATCATGAAAAAGTTTACGATGATTGCAACTTAAATACCGAAGCCATTTGTTATGCGAATACGCCGTTACCACAAATAATCCACATAGATGCATTGATAGAAACTTTACTGAGTAACATAATGCATCAGAATACTAAGGCACAGAGAATGAAATTTCTGTAGATTTACCATAAATTTTACTTTTCTTGCGCATGATAAGATTACTAACGGACGTTACTTACCGTCCATTGTCTGGAATATAAACTATCCTTTCTCCTCTGCAATCATGTGCTTTTGCAGCAAGTGTTATCAATTTTTTTCCGTGATTTTTTTTTTAACGCACACAAATCCCGCCATCATACACAAGGCATCAGCATGCCATGTTCAAAGAATATCCGCGTTTCGAAATCTACCAGTGATATTGGCTTGCATGAGAGACGACGTCATGCCATGATATGACGTCATGATTCCTCGGGGCCAGCGAGACACTTCTGAATGCGGCAGCCAGTGCGCGCGATACAGCTATCGGCCCCAGCAGTCGGAGCAGCGGGGGAAGGTACTGCTGGTAGGCGAGTCAACTGCGCATGCGCATCAGCCCGCTGGCGACTGCTCAGATGAACCTGACGTAACCAGCTGTGACGTCACGCTCAGAGAAAGGAGTTTCCTGTTAGGAAGTATCACATCGTCTTCGCCCTAAGGCGTTTGACATATTTTTAGCTGTATTTTCTTGTTGTAAATGGCGCATTTCCTTTGCAACTGCAGATTTATTTTTTTTCCCTCCCGTTTATGTTTCATTGTTGCAGTATTACTCTCCAGTAGCGGGATAAAGTAGCATTCCTTGCCAGAGAATCAGTTCCTACCAGCCAAAATTACAAAAATTTATCTGAAAACTAAAACGATGAAAAAATTCCCGGGTTTTTCCCATATTTCCGGTTGTCCTGGGTCGTATACACACTAATTTTTCAACATCCGTTCTTTGTACAAATATTTAGTCCTTACTTTTCTACCCACGTTTTTTTACGTGGTGCAAGACCCCCATTTGGTACGATATCTCCGTACATGTTTCTGAATGTAGCAACGACTCCGAAGAAAGCAATAAACACACCGTAACTTCCCACCCGAGACTGCTACACTTAACTATTTCCTGTACGATGTTAATGAGCCGACGCACCACAATCCCTCCTGCTTGTTCTTCGTACGTCTCTCGCTGATATGGCCACTTACGCAGTTCTTGCAGCAGAACGGATAGCTATTTAGATGCAAGCAGGCGGTCCGTGTGTCTAATTTGGTGGTGAGAGTAGCTAACCCATTTGTAAATTCCAAGACGCCATCACAGTACATTTATTAAAAAATGCAGTAAAAGAGTTAGCATTTAAATAGGTGAAACGGTTCATCACACGAAGTTACAAAAATCGGGACGTGTGTGTGTGTGTGTGTGTGTGTGTGCCTGTGTGTGTGTCGGAGGAGTTTTAAAGTCTGGCATGTGCCGAGATGAAATCTTTATCAGAGTCCAAAGACGACACTGCAGTTGCGAAAATAACTTTTACAGTAAACGGCGAATATATACATATATTATTGAAAACAGGTTCCCTTTTATGCTGAAACACTAATTTTTTCTTGTTACCCAAACATGTTTCGGCACCCCTGTGCCATCCAGAGTGACATCTGGTTATTGTAAGCTGTAGAAAGTCAACGTATTTTATGTTTTAATTGATCTAACAAAGTGAGGCGTAAAGAAAATTTTTGTTCGTTTCTCTTCTTACCGTAATTTTTACATTACACAGTTTTGCAGGACTATCTGTATGGTGTCCTGCAATGATTGCTCTTCATCTGCAAACGCTGGAAATGTGAAATTTATCAGCAAGCTAACACATCTCTTTATTATTAAACGACATGATTTTGGCGTATCAAAATATTTTGCTTACACACTTGTTATTAGTCAGGTTTTGTTGCGACATTCTTCTTTTGCGTTCTGAGGGCACTGCACACACACACACACACACACACACACACACACACACACACACACACGCGCGCGCACACACATTGTTGTTTGCTAATGCCGCTTGCGTTCATTTATTGAGAGCATTTGGCGACGGATTTGAATTTTGTTTACTCTCTCTCTCTCTCTCTCTCTCTCTCTCTCTCTGTCAGTGTGTGTGTGTGTGTGTGTTTGTTCCTTTTATCTCTAGTAATTTGCTGGTTTAATTTCTCGATCATATGGGACTTGCCACTATTTTCCTCTGGTATATGTTTTAGTATGTGTAGCTGCTTTGTGTGACGGTGTTTGCTTACGGATGTTCTGTTCAGTCTGGGGCGTCTGAATTTGAAGCTCGTGCGCCACCGGGTGATTCGGCAGTTTGTGAACGGCGATGTTTCGTGGAAGTTGCAGGTCCGTCTCGCAGCCGAGCACTGGAGGCTGGCGGGCGCGAGTCTCTCTCGCGGCCACACGGCTGGCTCGCGAGCCCTCACCCCAGCCACTCATCGTCACGGCGCGTGGCGAATCCGCTGCCGGCGCATGCGCGAGGAACGCCTTCTCCCTCACCGCCGCCGCTACTGTATTCTGCACTGTTCCCTTAGCTGCAGCGTCACACTGAAACCTGGAAAAATAAGTTGCTGTCGATAGGGAAAGCAACCTCACACGCTGAATCCAGCCAGTTCCCTTTCGACGTCAACATTTTATGAGTCTTTCACATCGCTTGACAGTTTATGAGAACCTCTTCTGTGCACACTGGACATGTATCTCTTCCCTCTGTGTAGCCACCAGGTATTCGCTGCAGTGTAGCACTGTTGTCACAGGAAACTTCTTTTGAAACTTAGTTGTCATAGTGCGTTTTGTTTTTGAAATCCCCGCTGCTCGTTCCATCATTTTTATTAAACGTCGTAGACTCAGGTGACGAAAGTTACGAAATAACGACACACTCATATACAGATGGCGACAGTATGGGAAAGAGTGTAATTTACATCGGCAGTCACATCTACATTTGAATTAACGTAACAGCAAGTCTCTCATTAGACTCTGACCAGCAGTTGGAAGCACTTGCTCGATTTGTGGGCCAAAGTAGAGAATTTTTTTTATTTTACTTTTCGTCATAGTGTGACCTCTACGAATCTGCCTGATGCGTGACTCGTTCCGTGTGCAGTGTTGCCAAGTGTGTGGTGTAACTCTTGCTGGCAATGTGAGGTTGCAATTAAAGACGGCAAGTATTTGCGTACTGCAGATACGCAGGTACACTCGGCGTGAGATCGCAACTGAAGACACATTCTGACTGAACGACTTGTGTGCCAGTAATCTGAGTATGGTGGAGTATATGCTGGTGTAACATAGCACCACACATATAGTTTCCAGTAATGGGGTAACGTAGTGGACTGGTTCGAACAACGAACGTTAAGGCAGCTGCATGATGTGGTAAACAATATTGCGCCATTCGTGTCTTCAAAGAGTTTGGTGACGTTTTGAAATGCAGGCGGTCGTGATAGATGTCGGCCGTGTTCTTGTAAGTTGCTAGCATATGTTGTACCCCGTGATGAAGACAATCTTGGGAGAGACAAGTGGTGCTTAGTAATAGTGGAGTGTTTTTCAGTTGTTACTCAGCTTTTGCAAAAACTGATCGTGAAGTATTTTACAGACTGACGGGCTCCTCACGTTAGTTTACAGGTATCTCTCGTCGTTGCAGTTGTCACGGTGGTACCGGAGTTGTCATACGCAGCAGAAAATGATATGTACAAATAAATGAACAAAGGACTCATTTTTTGTATTGTTTATTTGAAAGACCAACAGATATGATGTAACTGATTGTGCTTCCTGAATGCCGTATGTCAGCGTTGTGTCAGCATATCCACCAGCTCCTGCTCTCCGTACTTCCTGGCGACGTCCATTGGGGTCCTGCCATCCACATCCCGGGCCCCCCTGTCCGCCCCCGCCAG
This sequence comes from Schistocerca nitens, assembly GCF_023898315.1. Classification (NCBI taxonomy): domain Eukaryota; kingdom Metazoa; phylum Arthropoda; class Insecta; order Orthoptera; family Acrididae; genus Schistocerca; species Schistocerca nitens. The sequence continues at coordinate 15,383,330 of NC_064624.1, read as the reverse complement.
GAGGAGCTCAGCCGCCGCCCTTGCCTGGCCCTCCTCTGCCGCCCTGTGCAGCGGCGTCCGCCCCCGGCCATCCCTGGCGTTGGGGTCAGCAGAGGCGCCGGCCAGCAGCCGCACCACACCAGCGTGGCCACTCTCTGCAGCCAAGTGCAGGGGCGTCCACTGCTCCCAGCTGCTCCTGGCGTCTACCTCCGCGCCGGCGCCGACGAGGCAGCTGGCCGCCGCCACGTGACCCTCGCCTGCTGCCTCGTGCAGGGCAGTATATCTGTCCCCCAACAACCTCTCCTCCCTCGCCCCCACGTCCGCCCCCACCGCCAGCAACTCGCGCAGCTGCTCCGCCGCGCCCTGCTTGGCCGCCTCTATCAGCCTCCTCCCTCTCTCCTGTTGAGAGAGGCTCCTGCACAAAACATTAACACTCTCTCACTCTACTACACAGACACACACACACACACACACACACACCAAATGAAAGAAACCGTCACAGACGCCATACTGCGAGCAGCCCTCAATACACTTCTGCCCAGCCACGAGTTACAAATCTAGAAATCTCCCATGTACGATACAGATCAACCAGCGCATCGCAGAACATACATACTAGTATCCCACTATCAAAAGCTGCAGCCGCTTCCCATTAAAAATTGGTGGACTGCATCTCATTACCAGCTGTTTTAACTTTTTCTCCTAATTCACTCCCAGGAGTCACCTCCTGTGACCTCAGCATGCTGTTGGTAACCGATAGTTGACCTTCAGAGAAACACACCTCTAATGCTAGGTTGTCTTTGCAGCAATGCCTTCCGACACTCGGGAAGAAAACACAGGCAACTAATGACATCTCTAATTACTGAAATACAACTTCCTTGTCTGTTAACAAAACGTAGGTCGCAACACGGACAATATTATTGAAAGCGAGAGCGGTGAATATTGGATCCATTGCTCGGTTTATGTATTACTCTATACCAATGTTGTCTTCATCAAAATATTTTCCACTACATGTGAATACATTTATTCCAGTGTTTGTTTCGCTGTGTCAAACAATTCTCGAACTTTCGCTGTGATATCCTGTAGTTCTCTCAGCGATGGATTTTAAATCTCACCTGCCTATGAAAACGACAGCCTCTTACCGTTCGTGTTAATTTTTAGGAAGAAAATTTCACATCGGGTGATGGTCCAGCCAAGGGCGTCACCACCGTATGGTTTGTAGCCAAACACTCACGAACACGCAACGAATTCTACGCAGATGCGTTATCGCAGTGCAGAAATCATCAACTGTTCCGACACAAATCCAGAGTTTTTTTTTTTTTCGGATTGCGTCATGTCGCTGGCGTTGAGCTTGTAGGTTTTACTGCTTGCTGACCGTTTCACCTCGTGGCAGGAATTTGTGCTGCAATGAACTGTTGACATCGAAGAAATATTTACACCAGTCGTAAACACTTCCTGTACTGATAGCAGATTCGTCAAAAGCAATATCTAATGTCTCTAAAAGGTTGATCAATTTGACTCCGTTCGCATAGCCAAATTTAATACAAATGCGATAATCCGCTTTCACATTAAACAAATAATCGCCGCCGGCCGCTGGTGGCCGAGCGGTTCTGGCGCTACAGTCTGGAACCGCGCGACCGCTAGGGTCACAGTTTCGAATCCTGTCTCGGGCTTGCATGTGTGTGATGTCCTTAGGTTAGTTAGGTTTAAGTAGTTCTAAGTTCTAAGGAACTTATGACCTCAGCAGTTGAGTCCCATAGTGCTGAGAACCATTTGAACCAAATAATCGCCGATTCTAGTAACACAGCAATAACCTTTCCAAGATGTGACAACAGCCTAAATATCGCATTTGTATGGTGTACACATACTTTTCACGCATGTTTACGAACACAACGACGAAAAAGTCGTGCGAATCTCAGTTATAAAAAACGCAAAATGGCGAGTTCCTCGTTACTTCTACTCGTGTCGCAAGAGTTGTCGCGTTTAACCGGACCGCATGAAAGGAAAGCCTTAAATTCTCCAGTACAGCTGCACTGTGTTTTGTTTAAAAACCGTATCGGACGGAATGTATGCGCCAATTGTGGATGAAGTTGTACACGAACACGCATTCACACGAACAGGCACCCGCTTTTATATTTCTAACAGATCCGGGAACGCTGACATTTGTTTGCTGTTCCCGTGTTGGTGCAATTTACTCCGTAATGTCGTGTTTTTCTGGACAGGGCAGTCGCTGAGGCGGGAGCGAGCGCCGCCAGGCTGTGTGGCTAGACTGGGTCGCCGGGACAGCACTGTGGAGCGGAGAGGGCGCACGACTTGACGGACACACTGTACCGCGTCCAGGGCAGAGGGCGGCCAGGGAAGGCGACCCTCACAAGGGACGCCCCCTACCGCCTGTCAGCGACTGTCCAACACATTTCAGTATGTGCTCAAAGTATTTAAATAAAGTGTATTCCGTCTACGTACAATTGCGAGTAGTTTGTAATTTCGACCTGAGACCAGGTGTTTCACCGTCAGGAAGCAACCGCGTGCCTTCAGGCAGAGACCAGGTCGAATGTTAGACTGAGCCGACAGCCGTGTCTGCAGACGCAGGCGGCTGCGGCGTGGCGCACGCGAGCTGCAGGAAGGGCCGAGCGTCGGCCGGGCTGCCCCCTCTACTCGGCTGGCTCGCCTGCAAGGGCTGCCGCCGTCTTCTCTGATGGCCGCCATTGACAGACTTCGGCTGCGGAACGCCAGTCGGCGCTACATCATCAGGGTATTTTTAATAATGTGGAGCATCCAATAGATTGATATTTACTAAAATGTCGATACCGACTCTGGACATCTTGAAAAAAGTGTGTGTCGGCGGACAAAATATCGCGACACTCCTGCGTACAAAAATATCGGCTGCACATTGTAAGTATACTGCTGGTTGTAGAGTTGTAAAAGTATCGACTTATTATTACATGTTCTGTACATCGACAAGCTAACAGGGTGTGCATGAAGACAGGGGAAAAAAATTCACGCATTTTTCCTCGGCGTCTCGGTTAAAAATAGTTTCTCCCGGATCAAAATACACTCTTTCCGTGTTAAGTGACACTATAATCTTCCTCCCCACTGTAAAAATCATCACTTCTTTGATTGTTATACCAAAGTAGTATTTCCCGGCCCTTTAGAAAACGAAAGTCAGCGGCGAAAAAAACGTTATGAAAGACCTTGGAAGTCGTGCATTTGTTGCTATTATGGAGGTATAAATTCGGATTTCACCAAACACCGCACGTTACTTTCCGATGCATTGAAATCGAGGTTGCCAGTCATACCTCATGTCACGTGATCTCGCCAGCTGATGACAGCACACGACAAGCGATGTACTCAGCCAACAGCAACATCACTCTTAAATACCGCCAACACACAAATAAGAAAACTTGACAGTTTAAATCAATATACAAAGTATTCAATATAATATTGGTCTCAAAGATTAGTAAGCTGCAAGAGAAGTTAAGGCTGGTTATTGGTGATCTGTGCGCGTTTTACACTTTAAGAGACATCACACTAACGTGATTGTAAAACTTTTAGTAACGACCCAAATGTCTCATCTTCTGGGCTCGAAATTCCTCTCAATAGCTCGTCACCGAAGAGTTCATTTTTAAATGAGAGTCAAACGCTCTATGATTTAATAAGTTCATCGTACGTTCTCGCACAGAGTTCATCTTGCGTAAAAGCAAATTTACACTGTACGTTTTTGAAACCACCATTCTCAATTTTTTCCCGCTACCTGTTAGAAATATGAGGTTCGTTTCAGCAGTTGACAGAGAGCGCCAGATGGAAGGAGTCACCGCATTTCCCAAGGGCGGCGACGTCAGATGGCGGCTCCCAGCCACACTTCTGTAACCACAACAGGGAGCAGGGACTGACTGCTAACACGCCACTCGAATGCGCATGCGCGAGAGGCGGCCCGCAACTGTTCAGACGAATCCAATTCAAACAGTCGTCATGTCTGAGCCAGAAGTTGTATTATTCGAATACGTTTTCCATCTGTATCGTGTTGCAGAAATTGGTGTTTTTATAGATCTGTTCAGCCAACAACTCCTCACATTTCTCTGGCATAACCATACATTGCCAAACATTCCATATTTGAGTCCACGTCGTTTTCACTACTTTGCAGACTGTGCTATCACAAATGAAGTAGTTGTATGGAAGATCATTTAAACTTGATCCAGTTGCTGGACACCTGCATTCATTTTCTGTTATTTCCATCAGTTGCTTTGGACATCTTTTATACAAAATGTTATGATTACTGATACTAACTGGATTGCTGAAATTAATAAATATCAAACTAAATAAAAATGTGTAATTTCATGCAACCTACCTTAACGGAACACTGAGCCTCTCTTCGGGTGGAATCACCTGTCGCATATTTGTATTTTGGTAGGAGGCGCGTATTTGTATTTCGGTAGGTGATGGCAGGCCCCAGAATTGGGACTAGCTCGTAACGTGACGTTACACTCGTGCGGAACTGAAGGATTTCTCTGGGTAACATCTTAGCTGTTGAAATATTAAAGTGAATTTCCCTTCCTTTAGTCTTTCAGACGTAAGTTGTCGAATCCAGTACTTCCTTTTCCGTTTTGTCCTTTGTCGAATGATAACAGCACAAACCACTGCAGTCCCAAAACAATCCCTCCCTGAGCACTGCTCGACTGCACTACAGAAACCCTTGAAAACGGGTCCGCTGTCAGGAAACAGTTGCTTATCATGTGCGAGCTCTCAAAAGCAGAAGCAACAATAAAGCAACAATAAAGCAACAATAAAGCAACAAAGACGAAATGGTTGCACGACAGCAAATCTTCCGTGTACGCCTGCCCTTAGAAAACACGGTGAGTACAGAGTTAAAGAGATGTATCGAGGCCAAATAATGCATTTCGAAAGTTTGAACAGTATTAGTGAAGGGCAAATTCAAAATTTACATAAATTACTACCTAATCTTGTCCCCAAAAATGAAAATTTGAAACATGTTCATACTCTCGAAATTATTTGACAGTGACTGCGATTACACTTATCGTGTCATCAGAGTGCAGAGAAGAAATTTGCAAAAGCATCACGGTCTGACACCCAAATAGTGAAGAAATGCCGAGGGTCGAGTACAATGCAAATTCGATAAATTTGTACCAAATAATGAAGGAAAACCTTAGCATCGACTACCACATTAACTATTTCAATATCGAGGATGATGACTACACCAGAGACGAACTGGTTAACAATATCAACTATCTCTGTGAGGCTAAGTTGTTAGCATAATTTTGTAATGGGTCGAGATCAGTTAAAATTGTTGAAAACAGTGCAAGACCTTCGGTGCCACCTGAAGGAAACCCGGGAGGGACTTTTTGTTTCAAGTCCTCTCTCATCTTCCACCTTCCAGGGTTTTCTCTCTATCTCTCTCGATGATCCGCGACGTGATGGGAGCTGCTCCTTCTAGCATCTGTCGCCCGTCTTTAACTGGGGGGGCAGAACACAGGAACAGTGGGGACTCGCTAGCCTGAGGCAGACCAGGGAGCGAGGTCAAGCATTTGCAACTTGTACGTACGGTTGGTGCGGCAATGAAGCACTTTCTGAAAGCACCTACACTCACCTTATTTCACGCACGAAATGTAAGGTTTTTGCCAGATAGGTGCAGCTCTCCACTCCTCTTAACTCTGCCCTTGAGAAAATAGTAAGAGTGTGGAAACAAAAACTGAAAGAGCAGAAGCTATCACCAGTCATACTGGGAACTAAAAACAAAGGTATTGAAATTCATTGTTTAGCATTTGCGAATGATTTTGCCATTCTTTCTGAAAATCTAACAAATGCTGGAATACAAATCAGTCTCTTAGAAGAAATAGCCAACAAAGTAGGTTGAATATCTTAGAAAAATAAAATTTATGACAAATACAAAAAATGCTCTGGAATCCCTAGCAAGATAAAGATGGTAAATAAATTTAAATATTTGCGACAAATTATCCAAGAAAATGGCTTAGAAAAATTTGTTTTAGAAGGGAGTACATAAAATGGAGAGCATTTGTGAAATAACAAGGAACATCTGCTACAAAAGGTGCCTGTCTAAAAATCTGAAGATACAGTACTACAACACAGTAGTAAAACGTTTTATGGAAGTGAACGTTTAGTACTGAACTACGAATTATACAAAACTGAAGTCCTAGAAAGAAATCGAAAAATATTTGGGCCACCAAAAAATACAGAGGTATGGAAATGAAGTTTATCGCAACATTGAAAACATAAATGGAACACTACAAAAGAGGCTATTGCTATTTTTTGGACACTTACAGAGATTGAACAACAACAGGTTAACCCCAGATTTTTAGATATCTTTGAGACAAGAAGTCAACAATAGCCTCGACTCAAGAAGTTAGGAAAGATATGGAAAGAAACAACGTGAGTGAGAAATATGCAACAGAAAGAGAGATTATCAAAATGGTCCCAGGAGAGAAAAAGGATACGTAGTGAAAACATGAAAGAATACTGGAGGAAATAGAAAGAACAACAAAGAAGGAAGCTTTGAAGTTGGTGCGTGGTCCTTAGATAACCCGAACGACGAAAAAAATTGAACGTTAAAGAAAATAAAACTTAAGGAACTAAGAGCTCTTGCATAAGAGCTCAGGATCAAAGGTTTGTACAAAATGAAGAAAGCAGCACTTGTTGAAGCTACAGAATGAGTTTACTCAGCAGCAAATGATGGTGGTTTGTTCAACTATGCAGAGTTTTCTCAGAAAACTACTTGTTAACTGAAAAAAAAAGAAAGAAAATTGCGAGTGAAAATAGGGTCCAAGGTTACTCTGTAGTACACACAAAGAAAGGCCTGCTGGACTTGGTAAATCCAGAAAAGGAACGTTTGGAAACAATTCGGCACATTCAATTCTCTACAGAGGTTTTCAAAGAAAAACAACAACAGTGCGCCACCACGAAAACAGGAAAACTAGGCCAAATCTTTCTGATCAAAAAAGAACTGTTCACTTCAGTGAAAGAAAAGAAGCTACCGCTCTAGATTCAATCATGTGATCATAGAGTATTGTTAAAGAAATAACGTTTGGCGGACAGCTAACATCATTACAATCGAAGACTAAAGAAACGTAATCCCGTGTAACAAATGAAAGCTGTCAGAAAGGCTATACACGCAGCTACAAATGCAGTAAGAAAATTCCCAGATTTCAAGCAAGGCGACAAAACGAAAATAGTTGCTGAAAACGAATTTAATCATGCAATTTCATCGAAAAGGAATTTAATTTCAACGAATCACACCTAGTTGATCAGATTGAAAGAATAGTAACGTCCAATGATCCAATGAAAATGTAAACACAAACACCACCAAATTTTACTTTGAGGTCTACGAAATAGGTGGAGGTAGAGGTTCAAAGGGAAACAAAAATAGTAAATATTACTAAAGATATAATTGGCAAGAGAAGTATAAACAAACTAACCAACAATGATAGCCTGTGCGGTCCTCGAGCAATAATCACTAGAAACATACTTGTGCGAGGAACTGACAGATAATGACGCTCTCTACACTAAGAAAGGGAGAGCTCTGCAGGAAGAATTAGAGAAAGAGTTGTGAGCTAGACTCAAAGAACTGTGAAGAAGGTCTCAGTCTGGACGATACGGACGATGCAGCAGCTCCTTTTGAATGTTCAGACTAATGTTGTTTCAGCTGTTAATTTTAACAGGGTTATCCATTCCTCCGGCGGCAAAAAGAGAACAACACTATTTGTGCTTCAATAATGACCGCAACAATGGCAGCAACAATATGAAGAGTTTTTTAGCCAGCATGTCTATTGCAAGACGTGTGACGAATCCTGCAATCACAAGGACAAATACTTCTGCAAAAGAGATAAAGGAAATGTGTGCAACTTGCATTTAAGACCAAAGCATGAAGGTAAACAGCCAAGGATTTAATGCAGAAAGTGCAAGACACACAGTGGAGTCTCTGTAGTTCGAGGTGAATGGGACCGGAACCACCTCGAACTGTCAAAAACTCTGACAATCGAAATTTAAAAGGGGAAAAAGAAATATTATGATATTGTAAGTAACACAACTCAAATTTGAACTTTATTAAAATGAAAGTATTTACACACGCATTTGCATTGGCAGAATTATTTATTTAGCCAAGTAATAGTGAAGTGTGTGCTACGTTTGCTCGCGGCAGTGTCGCCTCAGGCTGCTGTTCCACGGAGCACATGGCGGCCTCGAGGGCAGCGCAGCCATCTGTGTGACTCGTCACCGGTGCAGCCGCTGCCTCGTCACCCTAGCACTGCCGTGGAATGTTAACCGTGTCAATTACAGGAGAGTCTGTCACTTCCAACTGTTGATCCGGATTTAACCACTCGCCTCCTTCCACCTCTTCACAGCCTGGCAATCCACTGATTAAATTACACAGTGGCTGATCGTCCTCATCTGCAGAATTTTCAGTTTCTGTGTCTGGCATACTTTCCTGTAGAATTTTCCTCCAGGACTTAGAAATTGTTTGACTATTTTGCTAATCCAGTACACGACGTCCTTCAAAGTCACTTTCTTCAAAGCTCCTACAATGCTTTCGTTGTCTTCGGAATGCAGCATTGAGTGTAGCAATCGCTGTCGACACTTTTTTTAGACATTCCAGAACGCCCTGATCCGTGGGCTGAATGAGACAGGAGACGTTTGGTGGGAAAAACAAGGCGCGGATACCGTCGCACTGCAGTTCTCCTGCACTCGGATATGAGGACGCATTATCCGTGAGCAAAATTGCTTCCCATGGCAGTCCCCTTCCTTTTAAAAAATTCTTGCAGTCAGGTAAAAATGAGTTAAAAAACCAGTTCTTGAAGATTTCCTGATTCGTCCAGGCATTATTCTGGTGTGTATAGACAACCGGAAGAGCTGAGATGGATACATTCTTGAATGCTCTCGGCTTGGCAAACTCCCCAATGACTACTAGTTTTAGTTTGTGGTTTCCAGTTGCATTTGAAGCTGCCATAACTGTGAGCCGCTCTTTCCTTTTCTTTTTGTGCCCAGGAGCAATTTTTTTTCACAAGAAGCAAGTGTTCTCCCTCGTCACATTTTAAAGTTTAGCGCAGTCTCATAAGTTATGATTTTTTTAAACTCTACTTTTTAAACTCTACAATAAATTTTGCAACGGCCTGAGCGTCACCAGAGAGTTTTTCCTCCACATACGTCTAGTTGACGCACTCCATACCTCTTCTTCCACTTTTCGAGCCAGCCCACACTAGCGGCGAACTTGTCATCTCCTCCCTGCAGCTGGCTTCTGAAAAACAAAGCTTTTTCTTGCAAGATTGGGCCAGAAATCAGAGGACCCTTCTCTGTTCTTTATACTTCTTCGACTGAGAGATTCATGTGAGCATTTCTGTGAAGAAAACTGTTCCAATTTAAGTCGCTTTCATCGCCAGTCAGCAACCGTTAACTTCACCTACACCATATTCGAGAGCAAGTTATTTTATTGTTTCTCCTTAGTGCTTCTAATCTTAGATGCAAAGGCACAAATTTCCTCTTTTTCGCTACAGCACTCATCTTTGTAAGGTGTACAACGCAGTCAACAAACAAAACGTCACACAGCACTGTACAGTACAGGTGCTGGGAACTACGGTGGCGTATGAACTCCCCAGTTTTGATCGGTAGCAGCCGGCAGCAGTCGGGGTATTTCGTGCCATACTGACAACAGGTGTTCGTGCAACAGGGCAGCGAGCAAACTGTTGGTGTTGACTGCATTGTCTGCTTTGTCACTGAGCTGTATTCACCCTTTCATTATTTATCATGTCAGTGAAAAAAAGAAAGTAGATCATTGCAACCTCTATTTTTTTCCTTTTTTATTAAAGAGGCTCGGATTATTGGAAACTCGCACTATCGAGACTCTACTGTAGTGTTTCAGTGAAGAATGCATGGGTAATCACAAGTGAGCGTATGAAAAGATTTGCGAGTGCGAAAAGTGTAAAAAAATAACGCAGAAGCAGCCTCGGCAGACAACGCTGGCTTCTCTGATTGCCAAAATTGCGGCGATGAGCATGTGAAGGTAAGTTAAAACAAATGCTACATGCAAAGGAGAAAAAGACGTAGTGGTTACTGCAATAATAAATGTACTTGCAATGGGAGTGGCACTAAAAAATTTAAAAAATGCATTTAAAAGAAAGGAACTACTTTTTCGATTTCGAAGCAGAACAAGATACAGGCATACACATGCCAAACTTTGTGGCTGTGCAAGACTTCAAAGGAAACACATACGAATTTAGAAACAATGAATTTTGCGTATGGTTGCTGTCACACAGTAACAGGGGCTACACGTGTAAAGCACACAATACAAAGACTTATGATATGTACTTTATTTTACAGTATTGTGTAAATAACGGAATTAAGATCAAAACCATTTACCAAGGAACGAAGATTATTGTGCTAAAATCACCTTCCCTAAGGCTCAGAATAACTGAAAGCACAAACCTTACCGTGTTCACTCGAATCTAATCTAAGCCGCACTCGAAAAATGAGACTCTAAATCAACGAAAAATAAATTTCCGAATCTAAGCTGCACCTGAAATTTGGGGTTCTAAATTCAAGGGTACAGAAAAGTTTTAGACCACCCTAACGTGAGACACAATTGAGGCCGAATGGATGAAGATACAGCTACAGTAGTTTGGTCCGAGTCGTAAGCTTAACAGTTAAGCTTTACCAAGTAGCCATTGCTATGTCAATTAATCAAAGTGACAGTCACATTATTTTATCGCCAACCGGTTTCAGCCCACGATGTGGTCATCTTCAGGGCAATTTACACTGTAAAGTTATAATATCAGTAGGTAATCATGTACAAGCAATCGCTGCTATCTCCAAGCAACTATGTTGTCTAAACATTCATTGCTGTGTGTCAGGCATTATACGGATACCATTCCTTTTTCACGTGCTTCGTCTGGTTTGAACAGATTGCTTATTTTGCTTTGATCTGATGAGTGCTGTTCTCTTTGCTATAGGTGTTTAAGTCACTCTAAGCTGAAAATGCATTATTGTACTGTGTCATGAGTGTTTACAACCTGTCCCCCGCTTGCGGCATGGCTTGCTTTTGTGTGCGCTACCGTGGCTTAGAATAAAAAATAAAAGAGGAATTGTCTCATAAGGGAAACATTGAACCTAACTGCTGTAGTCAAACATCAAAAGAAGGAAATGTTCAGCAAAGAGTAAATTGTGTGGTTAAATTCGTTTCCGAATGTACAAAATGCATTGAAGGGTGGAGAAGTTACAATATGTGGCGCAAATGTTGACAGCTAGAACGCAAACGCTAAAAAATTTTACCACTATCACAATTGCTTCTGGCACGGCTGTCCAGTGTGTTATTCGCCCGATACTATCGACAACGGTCAACAATGAAACCATGGATCTCTTAGAACTCACAAGAGTTGAACGCCGGTTGTAACTGTCGAAATATGGAGCTGTAAGTGGAAAAATTCTAAAGAGAACGTAAATGTCATAGAACCCTTGAATCCTAGAGATGTATTTTTCAGTGCAAGAACAAACGCTGCTAAATTCAAGGTTTCAGGCAAGCAGCTGCGATATATAGACATGGGCAGGCTATATACGACAGTGATGTTTTACGACGATTATCTGTTGGTCATCCCGTACAGATAGTGAGGCAAAGAAAATATGACGACGAATGATTTCGTTTTGTTAAATGCAAAGTGCTTCTGCTTCACGGCTTGTACCACTCTGTGCTTCCAGTTGAGCAGGAAAAACTTTTGTTTGCTCTACGTTCGAAAAGTGTCGAAGCAAAGCCTGATGGTAGTTGCAACCATAGTGACGATGGGCGAGCATTTGTACGAACCCTGACAACTATAGAGCTCAACAAAGTCATCGACAAGGCTACACAATACAGGAAATTTATGAGGTGTGGCACTTTGAATAGGAAAGTAATTGACTTTTCACAAACTACGTTAAAACCGTCATGAAGGTCAAACTAGTCCTTGGGAAGGTAATTAGATGTCTAAAGAAGAATACGGACGAATTATCGAGGGAAAGCAAGACATCACGCACGGCTTTAACAATACTGAACCGAACTCTGGCAAGCGGGCTGTGACCCAAATGTGCAGTTCCCTCTGGGGAAAATTCGGACAGAGACAGAACTTGTCAAAAACATAATTTATAGACAACATTGAGCAATGGTATGAGCTCTTACTCGAAATAAAAGACAGACAACTAACGTCATACCGATCAACAAAGGAATAACACAGGTCTGAAGAAAATTATTTTTTGGAAGTTGCTTGAAATTTGATAACTGATGTACTTTTCAATGACAATTTCAAAAATGCAATCCAATTTTTCTCTGTCACGTCAGGTAAAATTTTATTTTATTTATGAATAAGTTCTAAACTACATTTCCCGCACACTTCCACTTCTCTTAAATCTCACAAGTCATTATAATAACGCTTTCGCTTTCTAAGGAAGCTCCTCTTATTGCTTCTCCAGCTGTGGGCTCGTTGAGGATCACCACTTTTTATCACCCTGTAGTAGTCCGCTATCATGTTGACGTTCAATCTTCCTTGATCTATTCTTTCCATTTCTTGGATGTCTTGATGGAATCTTTCGCCCCACTCTTCACTTACATCACCAAGGTTTACAGGGAAGTAGTCAAGACGCGAGTGGAGGAAATGAACTTCAATGCTCACGTTACACCCCAGCTTCTTGAAGTTGTCGAGCATGTCTGCGACAATTGTCTTGTAGTTTGGATCTCTCGTGTTTCATAGGAAACCTGTAACAGCTAATTTAAAAGATGTCCATGCTGTCTTTTCTTATGTTTCCATTTTGTCCACAAACTTGGGATCTGTCATTAGTTTCCTAATGTCTGGTCCGACAGATTCCTTCCTTTAGCTTTGCCTCAGATGAACCAGGAAACTCTCCACAAAGCTATCTGAAGCATTCCCCTTCTTTTGGCAATGCCTTAAATTGTTTCATCAGTCCCAACTTAATGTGAAGTGGTGGAAGGAACACCTTTTTGGGATCCACAAGGCTTTTCCTATCAGTGTTCTTAACCCTTACCTGTAAGGTTTTTCTGAAGGCCCAACCTTTTTTGATGTAGTGTTGCTTTCTATCTCTACTTTCACTTTCACAGAGAAAGCAAGGGAACTTTGTATAGCCCTTTGTTGACCAAATGGCATTGAAATCACTTTTAAATCAGCACGTAAAGTCCATTTGTGGTCTGAATAGCAGTGTTTGCTTAAAGCCAGTTCAAGGCCTGCGTAACATTGTTTTAAGTAAACTGAATGTCCAACTGGTATAGAAGTGTACTTATTGCCATTGTCTAGAAGTACTGCTTTAAGGCTTCTTTTTTAAGAATCAATAAAAAGTCTCCACTCATCAGGAGCATATTCTATTTTGAAAAGGGCCTTAAGTCCAGGAACACCACTGCAAAACACCAGGTCACCTTCTTGAGGAAAAAAAGATACAAACTCCTTTTCCCTCGATCAATACCAAGAAAAGGATCTACCCAGTGCCAATATATGTTTATCTTTCAATCTAGATCCTAAAACATCTGCCGATTTTATAGAAAGGCCTAGGTCTAAATCGTTCAGTTCAGTTTGTGAGAACGGAATGGGATCGGTTGTGCCAGAATCATTGCAATCTCTATCTTCTTGCGCTGCAAGAACAAAAATAGCAGTCTTCACTACGATTTTTGGGCTCCTCCAAACCATTGGTATTCCATAATGTACGGACTGCTTTTTACATTGAAACCATTGCCTCAGTTCTTCAACACACACTGAACAAACTTTGTGTCGGGCCCAAGGCTTATCTTGATCACCTAATTTTATACCAAAATAGGCGAAATATACCTTTTCAACAAAATCGGAAATGTTTCTTTGTTGCTTTTTAACGGTATAGTTACCACAAATGTAGCACAAGCAATGTGGCGAATTTATACATCCTCTGGTAGCCACTGTCCATAAAACAACTTCACAGCACAAGGTAACAGTCACTACTTTAAAGCATCAGCAACAACAACACGTGAACAGCACAGAGTGAAGAGGTACTGTGAACTGGAGGACAACAGCAGAAGCTCACTGCTCGGCGATGGCGGGGGAAGGGGCAGTGCAGCAGACAGGCACTGACATGAAAATACTGCTGGTTTCTCCTGATTACTCCTTATTTTGCGTATATTAAGTATAAAAATGGCTAAATGACAGTTTATGGAGACCCTAAAAACCAAAATTCAAACTCACTAGAGTGCTGAAATATCGAAAAAAGCTAAAACTAGAGAAGACGTTTGCGAAATAACTGTACGTGATGGAATTTTTTCACAAATTTTCCTGAAATCACACCTGTGTAATCCAAGTTATATATCAGTACAATGTCTAAGATTGTACAAGTACCAACCTATTTGTGTCCGTCCACCTTCACCACTTCCTACACTAGAATGAGGCCGTATGATATGCTCGATAGATTAGGTCATAAAATTGTGTCCTACGACACCGACACTGTTGTTTATATCGACAATGGTGCGAATACTGTAGAAACAGGTTGCACACTTTGTGAATTGACTGACGAGTTTGGTAAAGATGATTACAGTATTGAATGGACAGGAACAGGACCAAAAAGTTGTGCATACAAAATGTACAGAGGTAAACAGACTACCAAAATTACAAGGCTTCACTCTTAACTACTGCAGTGCTAAAGGTTTTGAATATGGAAACAATTGCCGAGCTGGTACATGGTTCACAAGACAAAGTCATAATAACCAATGATATGATAACCACACACAAGAAAACAACGAACTTTGTAAGTACAGCTATAGGTAAGGAATTTAACTGTATCTACGATAAGCTTATGGCTTTAGAAGAATAAAGAACGATCGATACACTTCCCTGGGGTTATCAATTAATAATGAAATAAAATCTACATGTATAAATAGAATACAGGTATGCTTTCCGCGAGATTACAGAATGCATTGATGATACTGAGTGTTGGTACAGATTGTTGCTGGATGATAAAATATAGGTAACTGAAGAGACACCTATCAACCAGTAAATAATTGAGGTGACTTGTAAGCACATCACAACTGTCTGATTTTAAAGGGTGGACACCCTCTAAAATTTTCGCGTGTTATTGCAGAAAGTCGTTGCAAATATGTGTTCGCAAGAAAGTCGTAGCTAAACAGCGTCCACAAAAAAGTGCCTACTGAGCGACGACTGAGCGCTGCTTGGATATCTCAAGAAAGTGGCCGCAAAATGTCGTTGCAGAAAGGTGGCTGCCGTCTTTCCGTCTAAAAGATGCGGGTTCGTGCCATACCGCTGCCCTTACTTAAAATTCCCAAGGTTTCCCAAAAAAGTGGCTGCCAAACAGGGGCTGCCATCTTCTGCTCTGCGCAAAAAGACTTGTTCAAAGGGACGACCACTTTTACGCAAAATGTTTTAAAATCTGCAGTGATAAGATGTGGAAAATTTTTATGCGGAAACTGTGTAAATATTTTTACGTGGAAAACATGTGGAAATGATGAAAATAGTCTTATCGATACAGTTTTCTTTAAGACGAACAGCGAATTATTAAAAAGGAAATTGGAAATATTTAACAGAAAATGAAAGTGGAAATTTAAAAAGACAAAAATATTTTTTCAAAATATATGAAGAAATGTTGTTTCAGAATATACATAATGGAAACATTTTTTCAGAAAAAACATTGGTGGAAACAGTTTTCAGAAAAAACCTTCGTAGAAACATTTTTTCAGAAAAAACATTGGTGGAAACAGTTTTCAGAAAAAACCTTCGTAGAAACATTTTGTCAGAAAAAACATTGGTGGAAACATTATGTCAGAAAAAACATTGGAAACATTTTGTCAGAAAAAACATTGGTGGAAACATTTTGTCAGAAAAAACATTGGTGGAAACATTTTGTCAGAAAAAACCTTCGTGGAAACATTTTTTCAGAAAAAAACCTCCTTCGTGGAAACATTTTTTCAGAAAAAAACCTCCTTCGTGGAAACATTTTTTCAGAAAAAACCTTTGTGGAACCATTTTTTCAGAAAAAACCATTGTGGAAATATTTTTTCAGAAAAAAACACTTTAAATATTTTCTAGTCAAAAACACGTCGAAATATTTTCAAGTCAAAAACATGTGGTGTCCCATACCAATGCCTATACCACTGGCATAGTTTGAAACAGTGCTATAAAACTGAAAGAAATCAGGCAACGAAATTTCAAATAAAGCATTGACTCGACAATGGACAGTGAACTGCAGGTTTGTAGGTGAGACAAACTTGTCCCATCATTCAGTAAGGAATTTGTTTTTAACATCAACCATTCCTGATCTGAAGATAAAGTGGATAAAAGAGGGAATAAGAGGGAATTGTAAGTGCCACGAGAGGTATATCAAGATTAACTACTAGCAGTGCAGATTAAAAATGCGTGCCGGGCCGAGACTAGCTTGGGAACTTTTCCTTTCACGGAGAAGTGCTCTACCATGAGCTACCAAAACACGACTCGCACCCCGTCCTCACAGCTTTACTTCCGCCAGTACCTCGTCTCCTACCTTCCAAATTCTGCACACTCCTCTGCAGAGTGAAAATCTCACTCTGGTAATATCAATGCCTTAACGCAGCAGTACACAATTATGTCGAGTGTTAATCTGGTCGGTAAATTGGTTGGAAATCTATTTATTGTGCTGCGACAAGTTGGAGGTGCTCTGCCCCCTACGATTCTTTCTCGTGTGCGCCATGTTCAAAGGGCAGTAGGCAGTAGTTACCTCAAAGCAAACGAGAGCAGGAAAATAGGCGTAAGAGAACCACAGCTGTAGTATGAGCACTGCTTCTCACCAATGGCTGGTTGAAGCAAGTTTCTTTTGATCGTTCCTGGTCTGCGTATAAAAATCATACTCCTCAGAGCAAACTATCCCTCCTGAAAGGAGTGCGACATTGTGATTTGTATCATTGGAAAATTCAGCCTCTAGATGTTTTGTTTGCTCCGTGCCTATAAAACATTATCGCACTATGTGCACGTGCACCTCGAAGGAAGTCCAGTTTCATGGTAAGGTCCACGACAGTGTTCACCTCCGATCTTGGTGTGAAGCTTTGTGACCACCGGGACGCGCTGTTTTTCAGTTGCTGCTTTTGGTTCAAGTTAATTATCTGTCCTGCTCTGATGTCGACGATGTCTATTTTGTTATGTGTAATACGTGTGTCTCGTAGGAGGTTTATATCTGTACCTCTTGAACACTCACTTTCTGTACCCCTCCTCATGGTGAAACATTAGCAGCTAATATTTTCCCCATCAGAACTGTTAATAATATCCAATGAGCCTCACTGAAGACTGAATGTGAGATCTC
The DNA here is from genome assembly GCF_023898315.1 of Schistocerca nitens. Classification (NCBI taxonomy): domain Eukaryota; kingdom Metazoa; phylum Arthropoda; class Insecta; order Orthoptera; family Acrididae; genus Schistocerca; species Schistocerca nitens. The sequence continues at coordinate 15,366,059 of NC_064624.1, read as the reverse complement.
GCACTCAAGAGGTTCCCTGTGAGAACTTCCACACAGTTGTATACTCATTCACGTGACATGTAGGTTTCATTGAATAACAATGCACTGACACTGTGGCTCCGAACTCACTTCCTTCAGAACTAATTTCTAAGATGCGTAAACACCATCAAGAGCAGCAGTTACACTGAACACACCTATTAAACGAAGAAATAATTTTTCCTGACAACTGTAAGTTCAGCTTTATCGAAAATTTCGAAAATGCTTAAATTAGACGTTTTTAGTGTAACATTTGGTTGACGCGGCACTGAGTGTACAAGTCGGCAGCACTCACCGCAGGCGAGAGACGGCCGCGTCGTCTGGAGGCGGCGGAGTGTGGCGGGCAGCCGCGGCAGGAGAGCGTCCGGGGTCGCCGAGTGGCCGCGTGGCAGTGCTGGGACTGCTGGAGCCACGGCCCGCGCTGCAAACAGGGGGCGGCTGTTCAGAGTGGGGCACAAACCACAGCCCGAACGTAGGGGACAGCGACTGTGCTGCACTGACAGCACAACTGCCGGGCAGAGTTTTGGAAACAGTTGAAGTCAGGTAGCTCTTGCTTCTGAGGTTATTTGGAACCTAATGTATCGAAGCTGAATATCACTAACAGGGAGGAGGAGGGGAGCGGGGGGGGGGGGGGCATAGGGAAAAAATCGGCCAAGTTCACTTATCAATTTACAAGGGTCATTCATTATGTAATGCCCCACTTTTTTTCCCTCATAACGAACTTATTGTGAAGGGTCAGAATTTGGTGACATAAATCGACACGTCTAGCCTGTGTCCACTGTAAGACTGACACACTCCTCCTCTTCAAAGTTGTGTTACCCGTGGAAAATCTTTAAGCGGCCCAAAGAGATGGGAGTCCGAGGGTGCCAGGTCCGGACTGTAGCGTGGATGGGGCAATGCGTTCCCGGGCTCTCGGACTTTTGTGTGGGCGTGCTTTATCGTAATAAATCGAGATTTCTGCTGGATTCTTGTCCGACTGAACACGTCGGAAACGGTTCTCGTGTTCGAGTCTTCTCATATGGACCTGAATTGATGGTTGACCCTCTTCCCATCACATCCACAGGAAAGACGCCATCACAATCCCACAAGACTGTCACCGTGACTTTTCCAGCAGAGGGGGTCGTCTCTAATTTCTTGTTTCATCACGAATGAGAGCGACGCCATTCAATGGCCTGCCTTTTTGTTTCTTCCACAAAGTGGTGCTCCCAGCTTTCGTCCCCCGTAACAATCCGTAAGAGAAAGGCATCTCTGTCGGTCTCAAAACGCTCTAATAGTTCAGATGAAATGGCCCTTCTTTGCATGGTGTATCCCCCAGTGAGCATTAGTTGAATCCATCGTGAGCACCACTATCTGAATAGCCGAGAGCCCTGATCATTGCAGACGCACTTTCAATTCTGACCGACAACTGTAGAGCCAATTGTCAAGTTTTGATGCACCGGTCGGCACGAATAATGGCATCTGCACGATTCAGCATTTTTAAAAATTTAAGGCATTACTTATTGAACAACCCTCGTACAATGAAAAACACATGAAGTTTGTCACAGATACACAGGAGTTGTTTGATAAACTGCCATTTTGATTAACAGTCGATAACTAACATGCAGTATTTTTTATACCTGAGGGAATGAAGGAGATGATGGCCAGGAATTACAACAGCTATACTCTAAAACTTACAAAGAGTTTTTTCAAAATTTGCTTCTGACTAAAGCAGACAGAACCATATATGCATGTAATGTCTCTTGAAAGCAGAGGTGATGTACTTCTTCCTCGAACATCAATTTTTATGTTAAATTAAGCTGGACAAAACAGACAGAAGATTCCAGTTCAGGCTACCGCTGGAAGAAAAAATGGATTACACAGGATAGGCAATATTGTTTCACGAACAATGTTTAGAAATTGTTGAGTTAACAGTAGTGTAACACATTCAAGAAACTCCAAAAAGAAAAAGACTTAATATGAAGCATATGAATCTGAGAGACAGAGGGTAACAAATAATACTTGTAACTAAGCGTCACACCAATACTGACGGTGTGGAACATGCTAGAGACACAAATAGACAGCTAGGAAATGTAATCTGCCGCACCCTAGTGCAAGGGAACTCGTGCGATTCACTGGAGTGGCCTTCGGTGATGCCGGAGAGAATTGCAGCCCTGGCAAAGGGGTAGACATTTGACACCTGCCCCTCCAGCATCAAGTACAGTGAGGTAACTAGAGCACACCATACCTGTGTGTTTCGTAGAAAGGAAACCATGGCACATAATCTGGGTGATGGCTGAACAGACGAGAATGTGATTGTAAGGCCCAGCATTGTGTGTGACCACGGTACTGTGCTGACTGAATTACTGTCTCCGCTCACAACATCTTCTGTACTGGATGGCTCTGAGCACTATGGGACTTAACATATGTGGGCATCAGTCCCCTAGAACTTAGAACTACTTAAACCTAACTAACCTAAGGGCATCACACACATCCATGCCCGAGGCAGGATTCGAACCTGCAACCGTAGCAGTCGCGAGGTTCCGGACTGAGCGCCTAGAAACGCTAGACCACCGCAGACTGCTCTGTACTGGATATCTGACTGGATGGTTATTGGTAAGTCAGAACGATAAAAGGGAAAGGCTAATAAACGTAAAAAAGCAGTCGTGTCGTCAATGGTATAAACAAAATTAGTGCAGTCAGCAAGAGAGCGACCCCATGGCTATGCTAGAGGCAGGAAATATCCCACGTCTGAAGTAGCAGGGGCAAGACTACCTGCTATTTGAAAACGTTCAACCGCTAGAATGTAGAAGTGCATATGGCAAAAGGAGACTAACAAATTCTAAAAAGTGAAAAAAAGAGTAAAAAGGGGAAGAAAAGAGGATCTTGGCCAAGGAGGGGAGTCTGGTATCTCCAAACACAGCTTACAGTGGGAGATACCCCAACCCTCACTGCCATGCCCCAACACCAAAGTGAGATTAAAAACCTTAAAATTGAGTATAAAAACCATTCTCCCGGCCGAAACTTAGAACCAGTTCGACTATCCAGAAATCCTCAGCCAACATTAAAGGTAAAGCGCGGGGAAATCTGTACTTAGTACGCAGAGCCAAATGAAGGGGCATTCCACCAAAATGTGGGTTACTCAGTGGAAGGCTCCACGACCACAAAGTGAGGGTGGCTCATTACGCAAAAGAAAACCGTGGGTCAGTCTGGTATGACCGATGCGGAGACAACACAGTGTGGTTGAGTCCTTTTGGGAGAGGTGGAAGGAAGCTGCTCCCCCAGCCAAACGATCAGCAAGCTCATTACCTGGGATACCCACATCACCAGGGACCCAAAGGAAGTCAGTGGAACAAGCAGCACAGTGAAGATCAGGGAGATGGATGGCCGAGACCAAGGGATGGCAGGAAAAACACTGGTCAACAGCCACAAGGCCACTCATTGAGACCGTACATAACAACATGCGGTTGTGCTGGGACAGTTTAATAAAGGTAAGGGCCTGAGAAATCGCCATCAATTTCACAGTAAACACCCCGCATGTAGGTGGCAGCAGATGATTTTCCGTGCGAACAGAGGTCATGAAGGCATATCCCACACAATCAACAAATTTAGAGCCATCGGTGTAAAAAACAACAACATCCCGAAACTCCCATAAAATTTGGCGGAAAAAGGAACGGAACACCATGGGGGGGGATGGACTCTTTTGGGCCTCGGTACAGATCCATCCGAATTCGGGGCAGAAGAAATAACCAAGAGGGGGTGGTAGGAAGGGAGCATGGAAAACAGAACAAAGAAGGAGGCTGAAAATCAAGGCGAAGAGACGCAAGGTGGATCCCAACCGGTAAACCCGCCCGAGGGCGGGAATAAGATGGGCGACATCCATGGTCTGGGAACAGGATAGAAAAGGAAGGATGAGTGGGAGAGGAACGGACAGCGATTGCATAAGAAACCAGAAGCTGGCACCACCAAACAGAAAGGGGGGATCCCAGCTTCAACCAGGAGACTATCAACACGGCTAGTAGGGAAGGCAACTGTGGCCAAACGGATACTGCAATGGTGGACCGGATCCTGCAGGCGCAGTGTGGAAGGAGCAGCCGAACCATAAACTTGACAACATAGTCCAAGCGAGACAGCACTAAAGCACGATAAAGGCGGATAAGGATGGAGCTGTCAGCCCCCTAAGAGTTGTGGGCAAGGAAGTGAAGGACTGAGTTTACGGAAACATCCTTCAGAAGTCTGATATGAGGCAGCCAAGTGAGCTTGTTGTCGAAAAGACGACCAGGGAAACGAAACTGTGGGACCACAGGTAGTCGTTGAGCATCGAGATAGAGCTCTGGATCAGGGTGGATCGTAATACGGCGACAGAAGTGGACCACCCCCAATTTTAAAGGAGAGAACTGAAACTCGTGTGAGAGTGTCAATGCAGAGGCATGCCGTATAGCTCCCTGGAACTGTTGCTCTGCAGAGGCCATCGAAGAGGAACTAACCCAAATGCAGAAGTCCACATACAGAGCAGGGGCAACCTAAGGACCGACAGAGGCCGCAAGTCCATAGATAGCAATGAGGAAAAGAAGTACACTCAATACAGAACCCTGTGGGATGCCAGTCTCCTGGGTCCATGGAGAACTAAGAATAGTACCAACCCGAACCCACGACCAGTAGAACAGGAACGGGCGGATAAAAATCGGGAGTGGACCCCACTGCTAAAGTGTAAGGAAGATGTGATGGCGTCAAGCCGTGTCATAACCCTTGCGAAGGTCGAAAAATACTGCAACCAAATGGCGGTGCTGTGAAAAAGACTGTCAAACTGGGGATTCCAAGCTTAGTAAGTAAATGATCGATCAGAGACCATCCCTCTCGGAAGCCACACTGGTAATGGGACAATAGATTCCAAGATTCGAGGACCCAATTGAGCCGACGGGCTACCATCAGTTCAAATAACTTGCAAACAATATTTGTCAGAATAATTGGCCGATAGCTTACGACAAACAAAACCATGATGCTATCCCTCCACTGAGAAGGAAAGTCACCCTGGAGCCAAATAGGGTTAAAAACCGGACAAGATGTTGCTGTTACGGAGCACTGAGATGTTTAAGCAGTTGGTTATGAATGGAGTCTGGGCCAGGAGCTGTATCATGAGAAGAAGAAAATGTGAAAAGATATTCCCATTGTAAAAGGTTCATTGTAAGATTCTGACTGACAACGGGTAAAATGTAAGGCGAAACCTTCGGACCACTGTTTCTGGTGAAGGAAAGATGCCGGATAGGAGGTTGATGATGATGCTGTTGCAAAATGGGTCGCCAGAAGTTCCGCGAGAATCAGTGGGTCCGTACAAAGACCATCCGGGACCACCTCTGAGGGTGGTCTACCAGTGGCAACCTTGGAGAGAGCGAAGTGTAGCCCATACCCGTGACATAGGGACAGTAGAAGCGAGGGAAGAAACAAAGCATTCCCAGCACATCCGTTTGCTCTGTTTGATTAAGTAACGAGCTTTAGCACGAAGGCGTTTAAAGGTAATAAGGCTGGCAAAGGATGGGTGTCTCTTAAGGTGTTGCAAAGCTCGACGGCAATCATGAATGGCAATGGCAATTGCCGTACTTCACCACGGGACTTGCCGGCGGCGAAATGGTCCAGATGAGCGAGGTACAGCAAGGCTAGCAGCGCGAACTATCACATCAGACTTGTCACGTATGACGTTATCAATACAACATGACAGAGGGAGAAAACACAACCTGTGCAGTGTATAGACGCCAATCGGCACGTTGGGTAGCCTGCCCATCGGGGAGCGGGAAGGGAGCGACAGAATCAATGGGAAATGGTCACAAACACAAAGGTCGTCGTGTGGCGACCAATGTAATGAAGGGAAGAGGGAGGGAGAAGAAAGAGAAAGATCGATGGCAGAAAAGGTACCATGACTGGCACTGAAATGAATAGGGGAGCCATCATTAAGAAGGCACAAGTCGTGGTCTGCAAGAAACTGGTGTATGAGAAGACCTCGTCTAGATGGAAATGCACTGCCCCAAAGGGAAGACGAGCATTAAAATCCCCGAGAAGGAGGAAGGGAGGAACAAGTTGCAGAGGAAGGGCTGTTATGTCAGAAGGTGTAGGTGTCCTGTCAGGAGGGAGATAAAGATTGCAAACCGTCCAGGTGGACCCTATCAGCAACCGCTTCCAACGTCGTTTGAAGAGGAATCCATGTGCTAGCAACGTCTGTACGGACCAACGTACAAATGCCACCAGTGGCCCACACGGGGCCGACCCGATTTCGACCGAAAACACGGAACCCACAGAAGGTTTGTGAGTGATCATCAGTAAAATGATATTCCTGTAGAACCAAACAAGCTCCAGAGTACGACGAAATAACGGATTTCAAATCCCGGAAAGTGATGGTAATACCCATTACAATTCCATTGGATAACCATAGAACAATGATTCAAATGGGGGTTGAACAGGCCAGTCACCGTTACCGACTAGGAGGGGGCCACATCCATGAACAACAAGTCAGAACTGGGTTGCGAAGCCAAGGATGGGACCTCTGGTGACACCAAAGGCTCCTTGTCCCGGGACTTATGTTTATTCCTCTTTTCTGTTTGAGATCGAGGAGAGCTGTGTGGCATAAAGGAGCCAGCTGCAGCAAGATTGGGAACAGAACGATCGGGCAACCTGAGGGCCCCACAGACCGTGGTTCTCGCAGTCATCTCGTGGCAGCATTGGTCGCGTGGCAGCATAATTTTGGCCTGGAAGGTGCCGGGAAGGGATATCCCAGGAGGGGCGCCCTTGAGCGGCAGACTGCGAAGAAGTGGGACACTTCTCTGGCTGGAGAGGGGGGAACAGTGCATGGAGGAGAAGGTGTGGGAGCCACAAGGGAGGGGGCCGAGGAGAGGGATTCGGGACTGGGGTAAGGAAGGGTGAGGAAGGGGTGAAAATGGAACTAAAGCAGAACTAGCATCATGGACACTGGGTGAAGACATGCTTACTTCTTACGAGCCTCAGTGTCGTTTAAACGATCAACGAACTTATACACCTGTATCTTCTTTTCCTTCTTATATACTAGGCAATCTGGTGAATGTGGAGAATGATTGCCATGACAATCCACACAGGAGGGGGAACACACAAACTTCTCTCATGGAGTGGACATCCAGTCACCACAGAGAGGGGCCTGCGAACAGCAGGAAGACGTGTCCAAAACACAAGTACTTAAAACACCACATAGGAGGTGGTATGTACGGCTTCACACCAAATCTATAAATAATAATATTTATGCCACATCAATAACCCATAATCTTTACTTTCTCAGGGAGGGTATCCCCTTCAAAGGCCAGGACAAAGGCACCAGTATCAATGCCATTGTCCTTCGGACCCTTCTGAACATGCCGAACAAAGTGAACACCCCACCGTTCAAGATTGTTCCGAAGCTCCTCATCAGTTTGAAGGATGAAGTCCCTGTGAAAAATCACACCTTGAGCCATATTTAGAGACTGGTGGGGGGGGGGGGGTAATGGACACAGGAATTGTGCCAAGATGGTTACAGGCACGAAGGGCCACGGACTGGGCAGCTGAAGCGGTTTTGATCAGCAACAAACCCGACCGCACCTTGCTCAGGGAGTCCACTTCCCCAAATTTGTCTTCAATGTGTTCCACAAAAATAAAGGTATGGCATTGCTGAAAGTATCCCCGTCAGTCCTGGTGCAAACCAGATAACGGGGAAAAGGTTTCGCCCCTAGCCGATGGGTCTGATCTTCCTCCAAGGGTGTAGCCACGGGAGGGATGGCCGAAGGGGCAGGAGAAGCAGCACTAAAAGAATCAGTTCCACAGAGAGAGACGGCCGCAAAAGAATGGCCTGAGTTCTGGATCTGTATGCAGTGTCCACCCTGATACCACCCACTCCAATCAGGGGCTCTCCTCACGTGTGCCACCCAGCCACAGCGAGAGCTGTCTGGCACGCCAGCCATTGCCGGGAGATCCAATGCTCCAGGACGACAAGCTACGACTGCTAGCCTTACCTGAGGTGGTCACAGCACAGGTATCAGAAGTGTGATCCCTGTGTGTTCAGGGGGCTCAACCAAAAGGGTACATAGCGACCCCACCACACGGGCTGGCTACCGTGCTGGCTATGCACCCTAGCATCAGACAACGACGTGAAAGAAAAGGTGGAATGTACTAGGAGGGCGCACGTCGGAGACACTAGGTAAGGTGCACTTACCCAAATGGCTCACACGACGCAATAGAAATTTAGTAATGGAGGCCAATCCCCAGAGGGGGACCAGGGAATGCCAAAAGGATGAGGTGATTACGCTACAAAGCCAAATTACAAAACCAACATAACCAGGAGGATAGCGGGGCCAACATAAGCAAGGACACCAAGAGAGGGAGAGGAGGGGACAAAGGAGCAAGGAGAGGAAAGGAGGGTAAGGGCAAGGAAATGCAGCCCTGGAAAGAAGAAAGACTGCACTAGCTTGGTGCCCCGTGCTCACCACACACGTACTCACGAAAGAATCGTGGGGGTATCATACTGGAAATCATACCCTGCTCTTTGGAGCTCACGGTCTAGGAGTATCGTCTTTAATTAGCAATCAAAAACGTCCTCTGTGCTGGGTTCAAAGCCTGCCACCGCTTACATTTCGAATAAAAATCGTCAGCGTTGGCAGCTGAAGACTTCCGGCTTAAGATTTCACCATTACGCAGTCAACAGCTTTGTCAAAAGTGGGTGGAGGAGCAGACAGGTTCAGGGCACTCTTACCATTGGGTTTGGAAGCTTCCACTTAAGGCAAATGAATCGGCAGTGATCAAGTGGCCGGTAACTGACAAAAGTATCATCATGATCTTGGCAAGAGATTCCTGACTAGTGCCTATTTGGATACCTGGGGGAGACTGCCAGGAGTGACATGACCATGAGAAAAAGATTGAATGACCAACAAAAGGATGACATTATACAAAGATTGAATGACCAACGAAAGGATGACATTATACGAGTCGAGACGTGGAACATAATGAGTTTGAATGCAATAGGAAAGCCAGACAATAACAAAAGGGAAATGCTAAATCTCGATCTGGATACGGTGGTGGTCACTGAGGTGAAATGGAAAGAAGCCAAGGACTTCTGGCCAGAAGTGAATAGGTTAATATCCACAGCAGCAGAAAATGGCAGAACAGGAGTAGGATTCATTATGAACAGGAAGGTAGGGCAGACAGTGAGCTACTGTCAACAGTTCGGTGACAGGGTTGTTCCCAACAGAAGCGACAGGAAACAAACACCAGCATAGACAATGATAGTTAAGGTATACATGCCGACATCACAAGTTGACAATGAAGTTGTAGGAAAACTATATGATGATACTCAACACTTAATCCAGTATGTAGAGGGAGATGAAAATCTAATAGTCAGGGGGGGGGGGACACAAAAATGCAGTTGTAGGGGAAAGAGTAAAAGAAAGTGTTACAGGAGAAGATCGACTTGGTACTAGGAATGAGAGAGAAGAAAGACTAGTTGAGACGTACAATAAACTTCAGCTAGCAATAGCAAATACTCTCTTTGAGACTCACAAGAAGAAAAACTAGTTGAGATGTACAATAAACTTCAGCTAGCAATAGCAAATACTCTCTTTGAGACTCACAAAAGGAGGAGGTACACTTGGAAAAGGATGCGAGATATGTGAAGATTTCAGTTACATACCATCATCTTCAGGCAGAGATTCAGAAATCAGATACTGGACTGTAAGGTGTACACAGAAGCAGATACGGATGCAGATCACAATTTAGTAGTGATGTGTAGGCTGAAGTTTAAGAGACTTAGTCAGAAAGAATCGGTGTGCAAAGAAGTGGGATATAGTAGTACTAAGGGATGAAGAGTCTCTGTGGTTATAGATACTACCATAATGAACGGCTCAGGAGGTAGCATAGTTGAAGAGGAATGGATATCTCTTCAAATAATCACAGAGGCTGGAAAGGTAGAAAGCAGCTAATTGTAAAGAAACCGAGGGCAACAGAAGAAATCAGTTGATGAATGAAGAAGTACATAAATGCTCAGGGAAATTCAGAAATACAGACATACAAGTCACTTAAAAATGAGAAATAGGAAGTGCACAGAAGCTAAGGCAATATGACCACAAAAAGAGAAGAAATCTGAAAGGAAATGGTTGTTGGGAGCACTCAACATATAGAAAAGCCAAACAAAATTTGGTGAAATTAAAAGCACAGAAGGTAACATTAAGACTGCGACTGTTAAATGCACAGAAGAGAGCAGTTAGTAGGAAATTCCTGTATGATGGGGAAGACTTGGCTAATGTCGTAATAGAAGGAGAAACAGGAGTTGATATGGAGAAGATATGTGGTGTAGTATTAGAATCAGAATTTAAAGAGCTTCAGAAAATTTAATATTAAATAAGGCAGAAGGGAGATACAACATTCCATAAGATTTTCTAAAATGATTGGGGAAGTGGTAACAAAGTAACTATTCATGTTAGTGTGTAGAATGTCAGTCTGGCAATGTACCAACTGACTTCCAGAAAAAGATCATCCACACAACTGCAAAGATTGCGACAGTTGACAAGTGCGAGAATTACCACATCATCAGTTTACCAGCTCGTGCATCCAAGTTGCTGAGAAGAATAATTTACAGAAGAACGGAAAAGAAAATTGAAGTTCTGTTAAGCGTCAATTGAATTGACTTTAGGGAAGGTAGAAGCACTAGAGGCAGTTCTGATGTTGCTGTTGACAATGGAAGCACAACTGAAGAAACATCAAAGCATGTTCATACGATCTGTCGACCTGGAAAATGTGTTCGACAATATTAACTTGTCGAATATGTACGAAAAAAACTTGTCGAATATGTACGAAACCCTCAGAAAATTAAGGGTAAGCTGTAATAAGACTCATAATATTCAATATGTACAAGAACCAAGAGGGAACAATGAGACTGGAAGACCAAGAACAGAGTGCTCGGATTAAAAAGTGTGGAAGACAGGGACACAGTCGCTCTCCCCTACTGTTCGATCTATACACCAAAGAAGCAATGACAGAAATAAATGGAAGGTTTAAGAGTGGAATTAAAATTCAAGATGAAGTGGTATCAATGATAAGATCCACTGATGACATAGCTATCCTTAGTGAAAGTTAGGAAGAATTACAGGGCATGCTGAATGGAATGAACAGGCTAATGAATACGGAATATGGATTGAGATTAAATCAAAGGGAGATAAACTTAATGATAAGTAGCAAAAATGAGAACAGTGATGAACTTATCAGGATTGATGAGCACAAAGTAAATGTAGTTAAGAAGTCCTGCTACCTACACAGCAAAATAACCGCTGAGCAATGAGTGCATCAAGAAACAGTACCATAGGTAAAATGGCATTTCTGGCCGAGAGAAGTCTACTAGTATCAAACACGGGTGTTAACTTGAGGAAGAAATTTGTGGAATTGTACGTTTGGAGCACAACATTTTATGGTAGTGAAACATGAACTGTAGAAAACTGGGAAGAGAAGAGAATGGAAGCATTTGAGATGTGGTGCTACAAAGAACATTGAAAATTAGGTGGACTGGTAAGGTCATCAATGAGGGGATCTCTCCACAGAATTGGCAAGGAAAGGAATACATGGAAAACATTGAGAAGAGCAAGGGATAAGATGATAGGTCATCTGTTAAAACTTAAATTGTGCTACAAAGCTAAACAGAGCCAACACTGTAGAGGAAGACAGAGATTGAAACATCCAGAAAATAACTGAGCACCTAGGTTGCAGGTGCTACGGTCAGAAGAGTGATGGAAAAAATAAGAAAAGATGAGGAACAGCAGCTTGCTACGAATGTAGAGAAATGTAAGTTAATGCGGATGAGTAGCAAAAATATCGTATCAATATTGACGTTGTGGGAGATATATCAGACTCCAACAGACGGGATATGAAATGAAATCTGCTGTACCCTAGTAGAGGAAAACGTGGTGGGATTCACTGAGTGGCCTCTGGTAATGCCATAGACGATTTGAAGCAAGATAGGACATACATTTGGCACCCGCTCCTGCAGCATGCACTGCAACGAGTTAAAAGTACACACCGTTCCTGCATGTTTGTAAGGGGGAACGTGCAGCACATATTCCAGGCGTTGTCTGAACAGAGGGGAGAAGGAAATGTGACTGGAAGGCCCAGCATTGTGTGCGACCATGTTGTCTTGTTTACTGCATTATTCTTTTGTTCTTTGGTTCAAGTGGCTCTCAGCACTATGGGACTGAACATCTTAGGTCATCAGTCCCCTTGACTTAGAACTACTCGAACCCAACTAACCGAATGACATCACACACATCCACGCCCGAGGCAAGATTCCAACCTGCGACCGCAGCAGCAGGGCAGTTCTGTTGTTTGGTCACGGTGTGTCTGGGGAGCCCCTGTGCTTAGACCATGTTGTTTACTGCACACACAACCATATGCTACTATCTGGAGCCTGGCAGATTTCATGTGGTGTGCCTTTTAAGTTATACCACCACTGTACTGTTTGGGGGTAGCAAAATTAGTTTTGTACTGAAGTTGCTGGCCTATTGCAGACATATACTGAGGAAATGGAAGCGAATTACTGCCGTACTGTCCTATACCGTGTGACACACGATGTGGCATTGTGGCGGTGACACCAGATCTTGATTACCCTGACTGACACTTTTGAGTAGCCATTCTGTGCTTGTGGGACAGACCTTTAACGCGATCATCAGTACTGCTCCAAGGCCGTCACCTAAGTCAGCACCTTACGGGATGTTCGAGCAGCAGCTGGCAGTCGCAGCTTTCACAATCAACCTGTGCCCAGGTCTGGCTGTCAACTCTGGAGAGCCGCCTCGGCCGCTGAATGCACACTGTGAGGCGTCAGTGTGGCACTCGTGTTGCGACAGTAGTATGCTTTACTATGCCTAGAAGGTAGGGCAGGTCAGTATCTGCCACACGGCTACAAGAGAAATGTGAAACTGAGTATGTTGCTGTCTTCCTCGACGTGTCGCACCATTCTAAAATCTTTCTGGTGCTGAGCAACATACATAATAATCCTCAACTTCTCATTATGCAGCATGATGCCAGTTGGAGCTATCATACTGTCAACTGCAGCAGTGGCACCGGACACTGATGGCTACTTTTAGTAAAGCTGCCCCACATCACAGCACGAGCATTCATCTGGTCGGCTACAATCTGCACCCGTCACTGTGTCCGTTTTGTGCCCACAGCAGTACTCTCACTTGCTAGGTACACTATCAAAGGATCTCTTGTTCAAAGGTTTGATGCCAAAATCTACACGAGTGGGCTCTACACATGCTGTATAAGAGAACTAATCACATGTAGACAGATTCCTTAACCACTGAAATTATCCCCTCTATGATTTGTTTACTTAACATAACTGCTAACAAAAAGAACTGAATATGAAGCTTTGATAAACCAGTCATGACAGGACAATGACCACATTGTGAGCTATAAGGAGAGACAGTCACAAAAAAAACACACACACACACACACACACACACACACACACACACACACACATTACTGTTAAAGACAGAATAACGTCTTGCCCAGGGCTCACCTGGCTTCTGCTGGTGGCTCACCAAGCAGCCGACTGACTTCGACGATGTGTTTTGGGTACTCGAGCACGGCATCTGCCCAGCCCTGCGTCGCCATTACTTTATATTCGTGGGCCCTTATGAAGTGAACGGCGGCCGCAGTTAGGCTGGGGCACGAGTGCCTCACGGCCAGCACAGCTGCAGCCGCCGCTGTCTCCACCTCCAGCTGCGCCGCCACCTGCTGTTCGCAGGCGGCCTTCAGGGCCGACAGGCCGTATTTGTCGGCTGCCGTCAACAGCTCCTGGGCCGTGTCGGTCGTGTGGGGTGCCTGCAGGGTGTACATGTAAGACAGCAGCTGCCTCAGCACCGGGCCCTCCACGTCCGCGATTCTGACCTCGCCACAGCTGGCCTCCAGCGTGTCGTGCTGGAACATAGCTCGGAACACGGGGCTCCTGGCGGCCAGGACCGCTCGGTGCGCCGCCAGCCGCGTCTCTCCCGCCACCAGCGTCACGACCGCGCCCTCGCCCGCGTCTAGCAGGGCGCCCAGGTCCACGGCCGCCGTCCTCTGAACCTCAGCAGCTGCCGACATGTCGGAAGGTCCTGAAACATGGCACCACCGAGCCAACCTTAAACGGCACCCTCGACAGTTGTACGACGCACATGCAGACCAGTACAACAGCTGCTAATTTTTTTTATATTTTTTTTTGTGGTTTTAGGGCGCACAACTACAATGGTCATTAGCGCCCAGACTACATTAGGAATGCACTACGAGGCACAAGGTTAAAACAGCAACTAAAAGGGAAAACACGATAAAAGACAGATTGACAGGCATAGGATTAAAAAAACAGCATAATCAAATGTCCTTAGACAGGTTTGTCAAGTGGATAAAAGTAAGAACGCGAGCAGCTGCTCCTGGGTCATCCGCTAAAATGGCATCCAGAGTACAAGGCAGGCCAAGATCGGTGCGCAGTGTATTAAAATTCGGACAGGACGTTAAAATGTGGCATACCGTCAGCAATTCCCCACATGGGCAGAACGGCACCGGCGCAGCCGTCACCAGATGGCGATGGCTGAGCCGGCAGTGTCCAATTCGTAACCGGGCCAAAACGACCTCCTCCCGTTGAGAAGGGCGTAAGTGCAGCCCAATCGGCATGCCACAGCGATAAAATGCGCTGACAAATGACGTTGCTACAATTCCATGAAGGGACACAACAAGAAGCTGTCCGAGGCTGGAGGACCGCAGCCTTGGCCACGGCATCTGCAGCTTCATTCCCAGGGTTACCGACATGGCTAGGAACCCACATAAAGGTAACCAGAGAACCGTCGTCTGACAGCTGCTGAAGAGAGCGTTGGATCCGGTGCACGAAAGGGTGAACCGGATATGGATCACTGGGGCTCTGGATGGCGCTCAGGGAATCGGAGCAGATGACATAAGCAGAATGTCAGTGGCGGCAGATGTAAAGAACAGCCTGGTAGAGGGCAAATAGCTGTGAAGACCGAACAATGGCCATGGAGCCGGTATTTGACACTGTGTGCCCCGACAATAAAAGAACACCCGACACCGTCATTGGTCTTAGAGCCATCTGTATAAATGAATATCATACTAATGAACTTCGAACGAAGTTCGACAAAACGGGAGTAGTATACCGAAGCGGGGGTAACCTCCTTTGGGAGCGACCTGAGGTCAAGGTGAATGCGAACCTGAGCCTGGAGCCAAGGTGGCGTTTGGCTCTCGCCCACTCGAAAGGTTGCAGGGAGTGAAAAATGAAGGTGCTGAAGGAGGCGACGAAAGCGAACTCCAGGGGGTAGCAGGGCAGATACATACAACCCGTATTGACAGTCGAGAGAGTCGTCAAAAAAGGAACGCTAAGACGGGTGGTCGGGCATTGACAATAGCCAACAGGCATACCGACAATGCAGTATATCGCACTGGTAGGTTAGTGGCAATTCTATTCACCGGCTTCAGTATGAAGACTCTCGACGGGACTAGTATAGAACGCTCCGATCGCAAGACGTAAACCCCGGTGTTGTATCGAGTTGAAGCGGCGTAAGATGGACGGCCGTGAAGGGGAGTATACGAAGCTCCCATAATCCAGCTTTGAGCGGACGTTCGACTGATATAGACGAAGTAGGACGGTTCGATCCGCTCCCCACGACATTCCACTGAGAACATGGAGGACATTTAGAGAACGGGTACAACAACAGCCAAATATGAAACATGTGGAGACCAGCTAAGTCCTTACCGAGTCTTAAGGACGGTGAGAGAAACGCTTTGTAGCGCCAGAAGTTAATACAGACTGTCTTCTCGGCAGAAAAACAGAAGCCATTGGCGACACTCCAGGAGTAAAGACGGTCAAGACAACGCTGAAGACAATGCTCCAGGAAACATCTCCGCTGTGCACTGCAATAGATGGCAAAATTGTCCACGAAAAGGGAGCCTGATACATCAGCTGGGAGGCAATCCACTATTGGATTGATCGCTATGGTGAAGAGAGCGACGCTCAAAACTGAGCCCTGTGGCACCCCATTCTCCTGGCGAAAGGTGTCAGGCAGGACAGAACCCACACGTACCCTGAACTGTCGATTCATTGAAAAGGAACGAATAAAAACAGGGAGGCGACCGCGAAGGCCCCATGTATGCATGGTGCAGAGAATGCCCGCCCGCCTTCTCCAAATCAAAGAACACAGCCGCGGGCACTTCTGCAAGAAGTTATTCATAATGAAGGTCGACAAGGTAACCAGATGGTCAACAGCAGAGCGGCGCCTACGAAATCCACATTGTACATTGGTAAGTAGGAGTCGAGATTCGAGCAGCCAAACCAAATATCACCTTACAGACACAGCTGGTAAGAGAGATGGGTCGATAACTGGAAGGCAAGTGCTTGTCCTTCCCCGGCTTAGGAATCTGGACAACAATAGACTCGCACCAGCATGTGGGAACATGACCCTCAATCCAGATGCAATTATAAGTACGAAGAAGAAAACCTTTACCCGCAGGTGAAAGATTTTTCAGCATCTGAATATGAATAGCGGAGCGGAGGACCGTGACCGGGCAAGTGCATTGTCGAGTTCCCGCATGGTGAATGGGGCATTATAACTTTCATGATTCGAGGAGCGGAAGTTAGGCGGCCTTGCCTCCTCTACCTGTTTTCGGAGGAGGAAGGCAGGGTGGTAAATCGGCCTAAGGCATTGGAGACATCCTCAGGGGCCACAAGGACGTTATTCGCGACCGTCAAGCCAGAAACTGGTGGGTGGACCTTAGTGCCAGATAGCCGGCACAGGCTACCCCCAGACAACAGAAGAACGAGTAAAACTGTTGAACGAGCTTGTGAAAGCAGCCCAGCTGGCTTTCTTGCTTTCTTTAAAAACACGACGACACTGCGCACTTAATCGTTTATAATTAATACAATTCGCCATCGTAGGGTGGCGTTGAAAGGTGCGTAAAAGCACGTCGACAAGCACGTTTAGCGTCTCTACATGCTGCAGTCCACCAGGGGACCGGCACGCGACGTGGAGAAGAAGTAGTGTGAGGGAGGGAATATTCAGCAGCAGTGAGAATGACTTCCGTGAGGTGTGCGACCTGACTATCGCAGCTTGCGAAGGTTTGATACTGAAGGGTCGCCCTGCAAGAGAAGAGCCCCCAGTCTGCTTTGGAGACGTCCCAACTAGTTGAGCACGGAGAGGGGGAATGATGCAGGAGATGGATAACACACGGGAAGTGATCGCTCGAATACGTATCAGAAAGTGCATACCACTCAAACCGGTGTGCAAGTTGGGAAGTACAGGTAGAGAGGTCTAAATGGGAATAGGTGTGAGATGTGTCCGAAAGAAAAGTAGGGGCGCCAGTATTGAGGCAGACAAGATTGAGGTGGTTGAAAAGGTCTGCTAACAGGGAGCCCTTCATGCAGGATGCTGGAGAGCCCCAAAGGGGATGATGGGCATTGAAGTCTCCAGTTAACAAAAATGGTGCAGGTAGCTGAGCAATAAGTTGCATTATGTCTGCCCTGGGAACGGCAGACGACGATGGAGTGTAAACGGTACAAATGGAAAATGTAAAAGTGGGGAGAGTAATTCGGACAGCAACTGCTTGCAGGTCGGAGTGCAATGTGATGGGATCGTAGTGAATATCATCTCGGACCAGCAACATAACCCCTCCATGAGCTGGGATACCTACCACAGGGGGTAGGTCAAAACGCACAGAGGTGTAGTGTGCCAAGGCAATTTGATCGCATGGGCGTAGCTTCGTTTCCTGGAGAACTACGACGAGCGGACAGTGCAAGCGTAGCAGTCCTCTCGGTTGGAGCGAATGCCGCGAATATTCCAATGAAGAAGTGCCATCGTGATAAGAAAAAGAAAAAGGAGAAGCAAGAAGGGGTCACCTCGAAGGCCGCTGAGGGCCTGGCTTCGAACGAGCACTGCTGCCGCTATCAGTAGGCGGGCAGCCATCGTCCATTGGTTCAGTAGGTTCGTCGGCCATCTTGTTAAGATGGCTGGGAGGGGGAGCTTCCTCCGCCGGTGAACGGCCATATGTTCGGCTACCAGCGGTGCGGCCAGGCGAAACGGATGACGGCCTGGGGCGGCAACTGCTGGGTGGCGCAGGAGAAGAAACGCGCCGTGGCGGAGAAGAACTTTGCTTCCGATGAGCCTTCTTGGAAGGTCGTTTAGTGGTCGGTGGCCGGGAGTTCGAGGTACATAGGAAGTCTGCACGGGACGGTTCCTTCTTGAAGGCCCGTGCATCTGACTTCTGGGTCTTCGTCTTGGCAGAAGCTGATGAAGGAGTTTGTGTCTTAGGGGTGACGGGAGGAAGAGGAGATGTTGACCGAGCGATCTTAGCACTGGCCGAAAGGACGACCATAATGCTGAAGGTCAGATCGCATGTCTGTGTCGCCACCTCCCTGGTAGTCCGAGGAGAGGCGAGGACAGTACTGTATTTTCCCGCTGGGAGTAGCGTGGGCTTCCTACTAGCAAATAGCTTGCGAGCAGCCGAGGTGGACACTTTCTCTTTGACCCGAATTTCCTGTATACAGCGTTCATCCTTGTAGATGGGAGAGTCGCAGGAGGACACTGCACGGTCACCCTGACAGTTCACACAACGAGGAGGCGGAGGTGGACAGTCACCCTCATGGGCATCCCTGCTACAAGTGACACATTTAGCCGCATTAGAACAAGACTGCTGAGTGTGATTAAAACGCTGACACTGGTAGCAGCACGTAGGTGTCTGGACATAGGGGCGAACAGAAATAACCTCTTAGCCCGCTTTGATGCGCGACGGCAGCTGAACACTACCAAAGGTCAAGAAAAGTGTCCGGGTCGGTACAAGGTCATTGTTGACCTTTTTCATGACCCTATGGACAGCTGTCACGCCCTACTCAGCGAGGAAAGACAATCTCCTCGTCAGTTCGTCGAGTGATCTAGTATATACCACACCACGCGACGAATTCAAAGTGCGGTGAGCCTCCACCCGGACAGGGAACGTGTACAGGAGTGTGGCCCGAAGAAGTTTTTGTGCCTGAAAGGAGCTCTCAGTTTCTTATAACAAGGTACCGTTACACATCCTGGTACAAGACTTGACAAATCCGACTATGGCATCTACGCCCTTCTGGATAACTGGATAACGAAAGGGTTGACAGACGAAAAAGCCTTTCCGTCCTCAGATCGAGAAACGACGAGGAACTGTGGGGCAGGCGGTAGTATTTTGGCACTGGTGGCTGGTCAAGTTTCCGTTTTTGGGCAGAAGTCGAGATAGAAGAGAAATCCATTGCAAAGGAATCCCCATGATTGCGTCTCCGATGGCGCGCTCCTTCCTTGTGGGGACCCTCTCAGAGGGCACTCCCGCCTTAGGTGAATGTTTACACCTCAGGTCACACCTCCCGAGAAACGGACAGGCAAGGAGGAGAAGGCAAGGAGGAGAAGGCAAGGAGGAAAAGGCAAGGGAAAAAGTAAGGAAGACAGTGAGAGGGAGAAGGACAAAGAAAGGTACCAAACAACGGAAGGAAGAAACCAGAATAAGTGAAAAATCAAAATGACCACAAATATAAGTCGTGGAACCGTCCGTCTCCGGACCCTTGAGGGGGAGGGACTCCTTTTAGTCGCCTCTTACGACAGGCAGGAATACCTCGGGCCGATTCTAACCCCCGGACCCACAGGGGGAGCAGCTGCTAAATGTTGTCCACCAGTGATCCATTACGATGTCACGATATCCTGTCTGCGTAAAACTCTTGCCACACGTGATGAGCTACGTATCTCCGACAGCACAGCTTTCAGGATTTCCCATACCGTTGGACAACATGTCCTCAGAAGGTGTGCAGACCTCGTTCCCCAACTTATTTCTACAGAGTAGGGTTGCACAATCACGATATCTTTCGAAATGGAGATTGAGACAGTTATTATCTCTCTAGTTATTTACAGAAAGAATGACTTGACACTTGGTATGTGCATTGCTCTGCTTTTAACAGCTATTTCTGCAAGTCTTGTAGGAGCTGCCTCACACAGTGGACAGACAATCTGCTACAAAAGTTGGGGTTGACTTAATGGCAAACACTGCTACGGGGTTGCTGTGGCACCCAGACTTTGAATCCTCCGACATTTCCAACAGATTCCAACAAGACAACACCGAACCGTGAACTGGTGAACTCTTAGCAATTCGTAGAGAATTCTCTCTTCCAGTTAGCTGAGACGTGCTATCATTTTGTTACTGATGTCAGACAGCCACAATGCAGGAAACTGTTGTCTTAACACCAACAGGTTTTCATTTCTATTATTTCTCAATTACAAGTTCTGATTCCACAGATCAAACTGTCACTTATAGTCCACATGTCATGTTTATAATTTCTACTTTAGGTGCTAACGGTAGTCGTTTAAACTAGGGAAATAATTGGGCATTATTTATTCCAGTTACTTTAACACCACAAATTCTTACTTTTCTCCCACTCACATTCTATTGAGTCACAAATCAGTGTATATGCTAATACATTAAACTATGCAAAAGATGTCTCACTACTCACTTATTAACTTCAGGCATGATATCTAAGTATTTCACACTTTCTCACTGATGTATTTCTTACCGACCTGCATTCTGACAGGAAGATGTACACAGATTCTGAGCATCTTATTTTGCCAGCAGCCCCGGATATGTTTGAAACTGTGTTAGGCAAGCAAGAGGCAAATGTGCTAAAACGTATACTATGACCGCTGACATTCGAGAACAATTAGTCGAAAACTTTACGAGCAGCCCACACATTGTTTTGCAGTTTGATGAATCTACTGATGTTTCAGATCGTGCACAGTTTGCGCAATTTTTGCAGTTTGAAGCAGATTAAAGAATCACAGGAGATAATATTTTGTAAAGCACTTCCTGCCAGTCCTTACTGGCTGGTGTTTGTATGACATGCAACTGCGAGATTGGACAAAATGTATCGCCATTTGTACTGAAAGTGGTAAAGCCGTCACTGATAGGAGAAGCGGGCTCATTGTGAAGTTAAATCAGTAAGGCCAAATGTATCGTGGACACAGTGCTTTCTCCACCAACAGGCTCTGGCAGCCACGGTTTTACCTCCTGATCTGAAAGACGTGCTTAAAGAAAGCGATCAAAGCTCTGAAGTCAATTAAAGTGTTGCAAACGACTGTTTAGAATCATCAGAATCTCCTCAGATTTGGTAGCTTCCCAAAGGAGAGGTATTGACGAATTCTGGAACTAGAAGCTGAATTTTAAGAACATTAAAACAAGATTCCAAATCTTTTTATTTGAATTATTTCTGTGATCCTGTTTCACTAGTGAAGTTAGTATTACTCGCAGATCATTTTAATCACCTAAATATTACAAAATAGAGCCTCCGAGGGAGAGAAGAAAACGAATATAAAGGTGAAGGATAAAATCGAAGCAGTCCAGGCAGAACTCCGTTTGTGGTCAACGTCCTTACAGAAGGCAGTGTTTCAGTCTGTCCCTTTCTTTCAGAAGACTGTCAGAGAAGTGGGCCAGTTGGTGGTGAGTTCTCATATTCCTTGCACGATGCACAGCTTGACTAACTTTGGAGAAAAGCTATTAATTTACTTTCGGGAACTGAACTCTCAAGCTAACAGTGGGCATAGATGGATGCGAAATCCTTTTGCAGCTATGTCAGTACAACTGGGCGATCTGAACACGAAGATGACAAACAGTCTTTGCTTTGGACATCACGCTTACATAAAATTTAAATCGTAGAAGATTCACGTGTTCTGCATGAAGAGGAAAGACAAATATCCACAGCTGGAGAGCGAAGCTTTAGAATTCTTAGTCCCATTCACAACTTCCTAGCTATACAAAGTAGCACTCTTCATTGGTGAACATGAAAACTAAGACCAGAAATAGGCTTCCATTAGGAAACGAGTTGGTTACGTTATCTCAAAAACAAAACCACAATTTGACAAATTATTAATAAATAAAACAGGTACAGCCTTCTCATGAAAATAATTATATTTTTTTCGCAGTTTAGCACCTATAACCCTTGCTTACATTTACCTGGCTAAGCCACACCAGTAACACATGTCGCCAATATCAACCTATGAATAAAAGCTGTTAATAACAGTAAAATCCTGGTAAGCGTCGAGTATGATTTTAAGTAATATAAATGAAAGACGGACATTATTCATCAGATTGCTGTTACACTGTTCATTTGCAAAAACTGTTCATTAGCATACATTCATTCACAGAATGTACCACTATTGTTACTGACTGCTCTTGGTGGTATGGCTTACAGTACGCGGGAAAGAAATGATGTAACGGAAAAGGTGGAAGAATAACTAGTGTAATGTTTACATCTGTTCTAATCAAATCATCACTTGCTAGAGTTCTTCTGTCAGCATTTCAGTTCATTTCATCAGTGAAGTTGGCCGAGCTTTTCGGTCTGCAAATTGACACTCTATAGAAGAAATAAATTGTGGAATCATGTGTGAGGACTGGTTCGGTTAAGCAATGCGCGAAATTTTCGAGTCAAGTACCTGGACAGACGAGTACCAGCAGAGAGAGAAATACAGAGCCTGTATAAAAACAGGTGCACCTACGGCTCTGTCCAAAGCGTGAAACGACGGAGAATTCCTTCCGTTGTCACACCCAGAAGTTACCGCAGACACTTGCTGAATAATTGTTCAGAGCCCAAAGAGGTCTACATGTGAATTGTTCCAAAAGGTTCACTTGAGTAGGAGTTCCTGCCAGATATTGAAGAGCGTTAATCTGAAGCCGTATCGTGTGTGGGTTGTGCAACATTTAGTGGAGGATGTTAGTCAAACGTTTACGTTACTGAAGGAGGCTTTTCAGTAACATCGACGATGGTTTGTTAGACCCTTTCCATTATATCGCGAGTGACTGTAAGCATGGTTTCATCTTTCTGGCCACGTGAATTCACAGACAACGAGGTACTGGGCAACAGAGAACCCCAATGTAGTTTGTCAGCAACCACTCCACGATGAAAACGACTGCACTTGGCGCGCTGTAACAGGAACGCGCATTACTGGACTGTTTGACGCGACCCTCAACAAACGTTTGATACATTCTGTGCTGAGCTCACCGAACATGGAAGACAATACTGCTGCTTATAGCACGATGGGGCAACATGGCACACGTCTAAGGTATCGCTGGAACGACTCCACGATGTCTTCACTGAGGACCGAACTGTCGGCAAACATTCATGGCCACCACGTAGGCCGGATCTATCAACGTGTGATTTTTGTTTTAGTTCCTCGCTTCTGTAATTTCATTCATTTCCCTCACACTTACACGCGTTACTTTTCTCTGCGTCATACTGTATTTTAGCAATGAAGAAATAACAGTCACACCTCACTTAACCACCTCCTACGAGGGTGAGTCCAGAAGTCTGGTAAAAAAAAGGCGAGAAAAACTTTTTGTCGTAAACAACTCAACTAACCTCTCGACAGTCTCCTTTGAAGCATATAAGCTTGGTCCAGCAATCTTCCACCTCTTTCATCCATCACAAAAATAGGGCACGTAAATGTCTGAAAAATACTTGTTGATTGCGCTATCACTTGCTCATTCGATGAAAATTTGTCCCCAGCAAGACAGCTTCAAGTTACGAAACAGCAGGTGAGTTGAGCCTGCGTCTCGTGTGGAGTGGATTAGGAGCCCATTTCCTGCACTTTCGCCGTTGTTACCGCTCATGTGTCGGACTGTGCATTATCCTGGTGAAAGGACGTGCCAATGCAAATTTCTAACGATCCAACAATGAAGAATAATGGAGTCCACTTCTGTTTCTGCCTTTTTCCAATTAACACGTGAGGATTATTGCCTGGGAAGTCCAAAATCAGTGGCCGTAAACTTACCAGCTGACAAAATGGCCTTTGGCTTCTTCGGTGCACTTTCGGCAGCTACTGTTTTGGCGGGTGCTTCGACTCTGGTGGGTAGTTTCAGCAGCCACGAGTCTGCACAAAGAGTCTCGAGCAGTGCTATTTACGGTCGGCAGGCAGTGAGCCGAAATGTGGTGCCGGATGGGCTTTGGGTCGACTGTGAGCTGCCGCGGCCCCCACACCGGCCACAGCTTCACGGCCACCAGGCTACTCCTCCATGCTGGGAGTATCCTTTGGATTATTGCTATTCCCATTTCTTGTAACATTCAAATGGCATTTACGTTCAATACCCTAGCAGAAGGTTACTTTTACGTAATTAAAGCTTGTTGTTGTTGTTGTTGTGGTCTTCAGTCCTGAGACTGGTTTGATGCAGCTCTCCATGCTACTCTATCCTGTGCAAGCTTCTTCATCTCCCAGTACCTACTGCAGCCTACATCCGTCTGAATCTGCTTAGTGTATTCATCTCTTGGTCTCCCTCTACGATTTTTACCCTCCACGCTGCCCTCCAATACTAAATTTGTGATCCCTTGATGCCCCAAACAATCCCTACCAACCGATCCCTTCTTCTAGTCAAGTTGTGCCACAAACCTCTTCTCCCCAATCCTATTCAATACCTCCTCATTAGTTACGTGATCTACCCACCTTATCTTCAGCATTCTTCTGTAGCACCACATTTCGAAAGCTTCTATTCTCTTCTTGTCCAAACTAGTTATCGTCCATGTTTCACTTCCGTACATGGCTACACTCCATACAAATACTTTCAGAAACGACTTCCTCACACTTAAATCTATACTCGATGTTAAATTTCTCTTCTTCAGAAACGATTTCCTTGCCATTGCCAATCTACATTTTATATCCTCTCTACTTCGACCATCATCAGTTATTTTACTCCCTAAATAGCAAAACTCCTTTACTACTTTAAGTGTCTCATTTCCTAATCTAATTCCTTCAGCATCACCCGATTTAATTTGACTGCATTCCATTATCCTCGTTTTGCTTTTGTTGATGTTCATCTTATACCCTCATTTCAAGACACTGTCCATTCCGTTCAACTGCTCTTCCAAGTCCTCTGCTGTCTCTGACAGAATTACAATGTCATCAGCGAACCTCAAAGTTTTTACTTCTTCTCCATGAATTTTAATACCTACTCCGAATTTTTCTTTTGTTTCCTTTACTGCTTGCTCAGTATACAGATTGAATAACATCGGGGAGAGGCTACAACCCTGTCTCACTCCTTTCCCAACCACTGCTTCCCTTTCATGCCCCTCGACTCTTATAACTGCCATCTGGTTTCTGTACAAATTGTAAATAGCCTTTCGTTCCCTGTATTTTACCCCTGCCACCTTCAGAATTTGAAAGAGAGTATTCCAGTTAACATTGTCAAAAGCTTTCTCTAAGTCTACAAATGCTAGAAACGTAGGTTTGCCTTTCCTTAATCTTTCTTCTAAGATAAGTCGTAAGGTCACGTGTTCCAACATTTCTACGGAATCCAAACTGATCTTCCCCGAGGTCCGCTTCTACCAGTTTTTCCATCCGTCTATAAAGAATTCGAGTTAGTATTTTGCAGCTGTGACTTATTAAACTGATAGTTCGGTAATTTTCACATCTGTCAACACCTGCTTTCTTTGGGATTGGAATTATTATATTCTTCTTGAAGTCTGAGGGTATTTCGCCTGTCTCATACATCTTGCTCACCAGATGGTAGAGTTTTGTCATGACTGGCTCTCCCAAGGCCATCAGTAGTTCCAATGGAATGTTGTCTACTCCTGGGGCCTTGTTTCGACTCAGGTCTTTCAGTGCTCTGTCAAACTCTTCACGCAGTATCGTATCTCCCATTTTGTCTTCATCTAAATCCTCTTCCATTTCCATAATATTATCCTCAAGTACATCGCCCTTCTATAAACCCTCTATATACTCCTTCCACCTTTCTGCTTTCCCTTCTTTGCTTAGAACTGGGTTGCCATCTGAGCTCTTGATATTCATACAAGTGGTTCTATTCTCTCCAAAGATCTCTTTAATTTTCCTGTAGGCAGTATCTATCTTACCCCTAGTGAGACAAGCCTCTACATCCTTACATTTGTCCTCTAGCCATCCCTGCTTAGCCATTTTGCACTTCCTGTCTCATTTTTGAGACGTTTGTATTCCTATTTGCCTGCCTCATTTACTCCATTTTTATATTTTCTCCTTTCATCAATTAAATTGAATATTTCTTCTGTTACCCAAGGATTTCTATTAGCCCTCGTCTTTACCTACTTGATCCTCTGCTGCCTTCGCTACTTCATCCCTCAGAGCTACCCATTCTTCTTCTACTGTATTTCTTTCCCCCATTCCTGTCAATTGTTCCCTTATGCTCTCGCTGAAACTCTGTACAACCTCTGGTTCTTTCAGTTTATCCAGGTCCCATCTCCTTAAATTCCTACCTTTTTGCAATTTCTTCAGTTTCTGTAGCCATGTATGGAAGTGAAACATGGACGATAAATAGTTTGGACAAGAAGAGAATAGAAGCTTTCGAAAATTGGTGCTACAGAAGAATGCTGAAGATAAGGTGGGTAGATCACGTAACTAATGAGGAGGTATTGAATAGGATTGGGGAGAAGAGAAGTTTGTGGCACAACTTGACTAGAAGAAGGGATCGGTTGGTAGGACATGTTTTGAGGCATCAAGGGATCACAAATTTAGCATTGTAGGGCAGCGTGGAGGGTAAAAATCGTAGAGGGAGACCAAGAGATGAATACACTAAGCAGATTCAGAAGAATGTAGGTTGCAGTAGGTACTGGGAGATGAAGCTTGCACAGGATAGAGTAGCATGGAGAGCTGCATCAAACCAGTCTCAGGACTGAAGACCACAACAACAACATGTGTGCCTAAATATCATTAAATGTCAAGATTTTGGCATATGACCGAAAACACTCCTTTATTGGCTGACAGTCTAAAGCTCTCCTGACGTCACAGACTAGGAGTAACACGAAGATTCTAGTGTGTTACAGGGTGTGTGTTGGCCCAAGTTAGGACGTTCTTACGGACTACTTCCGCTACGTAGTGATGGGAGCAGCAATTACAACTTCTAAGTAACAATAGAAAGAAGTTGTATGGACACTGGAAGTGGAAACCTTGCCCAAGGTGATGCGTTTATGTTCCACCCATTTAGAGCGGCGGTATGTGCAACGACCAATATTCTTCTCTCTCCTGTTTGTAGCTTCATTAATATCGCTCAAAACTAAGGAAATGTGTGAGTTTGCCAAACGAGTCGGTATGTGGCAACCAGGTTGTCGAGTACAAGTCACGAGTCACGACCCCCGAAGCACAACAGAACTGTTCTCGGCGAACCCCTGAGCTGATTTCCTTCACTGAAGGCACTCGGCAGAGACCACAGCCAGCACGCGCTCGGTGGGCAACGGACAGACGGCAAAGAGGTCGCAGCTTCGAATCCTGTAACGGTCACGTACTCCTGAAAGTTTTACACCAAACACGAAAATACCGCTAGCACGAACTGATTGCAGTAGCTACTTGGGTGGTGAGATGTATTATTTACAGCATAGTTTGAGAAATGGACAACAACGGCTAAATGCATTTACTTCGCGAAACCCACAACTCAGGTTTTTGGAATTAACTGCTAGTAGTTGAGAAATCACCATACGCCCACAGTACAAAGAGGCGTACGGCGATGAGGTCATACGGAGAGATATGAAGCGTGTACAAGATGCAGGTAACACAAACGTTAGGGGTGTGATGTTTGTGAGTGTAAGGTAACGTCAGTGTCTGAAGCAAACTTGCTTCATGTTTCATATAAGACGATGAAACCTCAAACGGTTAAACAGTAAGGATCATAGCTAGACAGTAACAAGATAAAAACATTCTTTCTAATGAAGTGAAAAGTGTGTGGCCACAATCTGCAAAGTATCTTTTTCAACGTGACGTGTGTGTGAAGAGAGATTGCAACTGAAGGCACATGTAAACCGCAAGCAGAAAGCAATCACATTCTGTGTCTGATCGCTGTGGTGAAGTTTTCTAATTGTGATTTGGCTGCCATACGAGAGGCCTGTCTAATTGTTTCACACCTAAGTTAAAATATTATTTCGGGTTAAATTCGAACGGCGACCTATGGTATACAACTCGTAAAATTTGATGGTCTACCGGTCTAAGAACTGAGCTACCAACTAACTGACAAGGGAACCTCCCCATCGCACCCCCCTCAGATTTAGTTATAAGTTGGCACAGTGGATAGGCCCTGAAAAACTGAACACAGATCAATCGAGAAAACAGGAAGAAGCTGTGTGGAACTATGAAAAAAATAAGCAAAATATACAAACTGAGTAGTCCATGGGCAAGATAGGCCACATCAAGGATGATGTGAGCTCAAGAGCGCCGTGGTCCCGTGGTTAGCGTGAGCAGCTGCAGAACGAGAGGTACTTGGTTCAAGTCTTCCCTCGAGTGAAAAGTTTAAATTTTTATTTTCAGACAATTATTAGAGTTCAGGCACTCACACGTAATCAACTTCGCTCTCCAAAATTCCAGGACATGTCCATATTTGCTTCGACATATGCAGGATTTGACGGTCTGCACACGGAGAAACTTGAAAACGTTAAAAACATATGTTTTGACAGAGCACAGAGAAAACTGTGCGACTGTGAAACTGTTGCATTCATTTGTTGCAGTTTATGTGACAAACTCTTATGTTTTAATCACTTTTTTGGGAGTGATTATCACACCCACAAGAAAACCTAAATCGGGCAAGGTAGAAGAATCTTTTTACCTATTCGCCAAGTGTGCAAGTTAGGTGGGTCGACAACATATTCCTGTCATGTGAGGCACATACCGGCACCAGTGTCGTATAGAATGTATCAGATGTGTTTTCCTGGATCAAATGTTTTCGGTTCCCAATGCAGAGGCACGTCCTTTCGTCTACTAATCGCACGGTTTTGCGCTGCGGTCGCAAAACACAGGCCCTAAAATTATTACAGTGAACATAAGACGTCAATGAACGAACGGACAGATCATAACTTTGCAAAAATGAAGTAAGTAAACGTTTGGCTCGAGGGAAGCCTTTAACCAAGGACCTCTCGCTCCGCAGCTCCTCACGCTAACCACGGGACCACGGCGCTCCTGAGCTCAGATCATCCTTGATCTTACCTATGTTGCCCATGAACTACTTGGTATATTTTGCTTATTTTTTCATAGTTCAACACAACTTCTTCCTGTTTTCTCGATTGATCTGTGTTCAGTTTTTTAAGGCCTATCCACTGTGCCAAATTATAACTAAATCTGAGGGGGGTGCGATGGGGAGGTTCCCTTGTGAGGTGTAGTCGGAAAAACGACAATTTTATCTAGGAGTTTAATTTCGTGGAATGAGGATGTTCTTGCTCGCAAAAGTGGTACAGTTTATCTCTGCGGTGTATCGATGTTAACTTCACATTGCAAAACGTTTTACATTAAATTAGGGAACTCGTGCGTCAACGTGGTGGCAATTTGCCGGTACAGTGAAAACCACATTTTACTGATCTCCTTCTCTGGAACACTCGGAAACAACTTTTCAGGAGTTTTTATAGATGAATTTGTATAGTATGGTACTACACATCATTTGCAACCCGTTTTCCGAACCGGAAACTCCAAAATAAGAGGTCAATTAGCATTACGACATTAGGACTTTCAGATTATTCAAATTTTATTTCCGTTTCTATAGAACAATACTGATACTAAAGAGGAAAAGAAGCATGTTAAGCGTGTAAAATGACCATCATTCAATACAAATTCCCGAAAACGCTCAAATACCCCATTACCCGTGTAGGACATTACACACACACACACACACACACACACACACACACACACACACACACTTGAAATGCATACCGTCTCGGCAGTCCAAGTTTTATTCGGCGCCCCTGCATTACCGCGTGTTCAGTGATGCTGCACACTCCGCGGGAACTCGATCCAATTCTGTTTTGATTTGTGCGGCAGCCCAACCCTCCTAATGAAAGAAAAAGTTTAACAACAGCACGAAACTTTCTCTCCATTTTCAGTCGCATTCGGTACACTGACCAATTCTGTGAACTGTACGATGTGCACCCTTCAAATTCTTCACGCCACCTTTGGAATAATCACACTTACGAAAGAGCAACAAAAAGTGTTGCGCTCTTTCGTCGGAGTTTAGCAGACTCGTGAGACGCCCCCCGTACACAGAGGGGGGCCCGCTGGACGAGTCCCTCCCTCCCTCCTACTGCTGGACTCCAGACTGGACACCGGCTGCCCTCCAGGGCGTCGCCGACTCTCCTCACGTCTCAGACTCACTGCTGCTGATTCGCGCCTTTAATTCGCAATTTATGAATTTCATTTTAGGTCTGTCGTCATTAACCGACACGAATTCGACGAATCTGCAGATAGCAGTTCCAGTCAACTGAACCCGTCTTCTGTGTTCAGAACTCATGTTTAAAGCAGGGAAGAACAAACACCTTTATTGTGAAAAAGGATGTACGCTGCTATACTTTACATTACTATTTAAAAATTGTTTTAGTATTTTTCACGGAATGAAGCGAATTATCCTATTTATAGGTGTGTTCCTACAGCAGAACATGCTTCGCGTAATTTACTGCACGCGAGACTCAGAAGTGAATTTTGTTAGCTTTACAGAGGTGCCACTTTATCGTGAGTTTGTAAATAAGTAGGTATTTATTCGAATTTATCCGAGTTTCTCACACGATTTTGTTCACCGAGTTATCGAACAGTTCCCTGAAAACAGTTTACAGATTTTGTTTTCATTCATCGTTAACACCGAGTATGTGTGATAAAACAATCAATCCAGAATTTATGTTAAACAAGAAATTACGTAATTTTTAATAAAAAATAAATTTAACTTTTATTAGCCCTATGTTTTCGTATTATGGGACCCGTAGTATTCACGCAGGGGGTGGACTGGTTCTTTCATTTCCTTTCGAAAGACGAAATCATTTTTCATTAAGTGCATATGTGTTTGGCATATTTCATAAAAAAATATTGCACTAGTTTTCTGTACAAGATGTTTCAATTCTTCGTGAAGCATCATCGTAATCACAACGATTCAATTCACGTAATCACAATCGACAAGAAAAATGAGAAATGAACAGGGCGACGAACAACGACGATTTTGTGGCGATCCCGATCAAATCACAGCGCTAGGGGAACAGAAACGACGACGACACACGGTGTGTCCGTTGGAGTCCGAGGCCGTCTGCAGGACGTTTCCCACAGACTGCCGCACTCCACGCCTCCTCTCGCTGCTGTCAATCCTACCCGTCTACTGTCTGTGAGATGTGGTGGTCTTCCGTCGCCGATATCGATATCCCGTGTGACGTAAGAGTCTCCGGTCGGCGCTGGTCGAGCCAGCTCGCGTTGAAAGCCAGCCGGCGTCCCTAAAACCGTCGCCACACGGACCGTGCACCCCAACGTTGGGCGTGCCGAGTTTTTGACGTCATAGCGTGGAATAGCACGTTCTGGAGTCTTCCCGAACGTGCAGAGCAGTATCTGGCACGTCAGATATTCTGAGCGTTGACCAATGACATGTCGAGGCGCCATATTGGCATTCATTTCAAGCTTATATATATATGTATGCCGTTTCTAAGCACCAGCACATTGAGAATCACTGGAAAACCCGTTGTTGAGTGTGTGCTTCGTTGCAATAAAATAATGAGACACAAATGAGAAACATATTCGTGGCAAAACAATTGTAACTCCAGTATTATGAGAGTAGGCTATTCGAAGGCAGCGACACACTGAAGATCCACCAGAAACGCATTGTTCTTGGTTAAATTTGTTACAGTTAAATTTTAATTAGTAACAAATCTACGATAAGGTTTTCTGCAAGGGGTAACATACTATCATTGCCTACTATGGATCTGTTGTTGGTCTAGCGCAACGAGCAGCGTCATTGTGTCTATACTCCATTCACCGAAACAAGAGACGTACTGTAAACACGGCAAGGCGCGTGACCACAGCGCTGCCGTCAAGGAGTGTACAAGGCAGCGGAGTCAGAAATTTAAAAAATTAAAGTTTTTTTTTATAATTTGGCGCCTGAACATGATAAAGTGATCCGAGAACTACCTTCCGACACCTTTTTTTACGTCACATTAAAATTTATTGTCACTGAAAAAGAGAAATATTTAAGCTTTCAGGAAAAGTTGTTTTTTCGCGTCACTCTATATTTATCACACCATTTCTCCTAAACTGTGTGTCGCACAGCAAAATAATTTTATAATTGCCTTCAGTACTATATGTTGATGACGTCTGCAAATTTTCTGCCCAATAGAGTCAGTAATAGTGAAGTAATAAATTAAAATCTCGCGTCCGATGAGAACTTTTACCAAATCATCATACGAAATATAGTAAGCGACAAACTTTTCCCCTTTGAATTTTTTTGTGGTGGTGTAAGCGAGAAAAGTTTCATAAAGGTTTGAATTTAATTTTGTAGTTTGTTCGAATGCGATGGGTGCAACCGTTTGTCCTTCATGAGCGATGCATGGTGCGGTTCGCAGGCGCGGCGCTCAGTCAGTGTGGCCGTCTCAGTCGCAGGTGTGAGCTCGTTAGTGGGGTACAGCGGCGATTTCAGGATATCTTAAGTTCATCTGTAAAGACGCTTGAAAGACTAGTTGTTGATTATTAGAGTAAGTATATGTGTCTGTAGTCACGCTGAGCATTCACTGTTTATGTGCGTATCCAATAGCATCGCATGGTTTGGTTCAAATGGCTCTGAGCACTATGGGACTTAACTTCTGAGGTCATCAGTCCCCTAGATCTTAGAACTACTTAAACCTAACTAACCTAAGGACATCACACACATCCATGCCCGAGGCAGGATTCGAACCTGCGACCGTAGCGGTCTCGCGGTTCCAGACTGCAGCGCCTAGAACCGCACGACCACACTGGCCGGCTCGCATGGTTTCTTATTTTATATATTCACTTATTTCATTAGCATCACATACGGCTGTCCTCATTATGTCATCCACGGATTCAGTGAGCGAGGTCGACGTTTCAGCTCTGAGTCCACCTAAGAAGCGAGCAAAGAAGAAATCATTAAGTTCTTCTGAGAAGCACATGGTGCTTAATGTGTATAAAACGGAACTGTTACATCCAGGGCAGTCGATGAGTGACATTGTTTCGAAAACAGCTGCAGCTACAGGTGTTGGACAACTTCAATGTATCGTGTGATGAGTGAGTACAAGGCCACACACTCTTTGAAGTCTCCCAAGAAAGGAATATTACGACAGAAACTTTCTGAAAGTGTTGATGACTTCGATAGAAATGCGATACGAACGAAAGTAAACGATTTGTTTTCGTAACGAATTGCCAACAATTGACAAAATGCTTACAGTCGTGAACGAAGATGCAGCTCTGGGCAATTTTCGGAGAACTACGTTTTATAAGTTGTTGAGAGAAATGAATTTCAAATATGTCCGGCGTGGGCGCGATAGCATGCTTATAGACAGGGATGACATTTTATGGAGGCGGCGTTATCTTCGAACCATTAAACGGTTGAGAGATGAAGGCAGACCCGTTTACTATTTGGGCGAGACGTGGGTGAACGCAGAACATACCCGAAGTTACGTCTGGGTAGATGACACTATAAATTCCTCAAAACAAGCGTTTCTGTCCGGATTATCCACCGGAAGCAAGGGCCCATCAGGTAAAGGGAAACGTCTGATTATCGCACACATTGGCAGCAAAGCAGGGTTCGTTGAAGGATGTGTGTGGACTTTCGAATCCAAGAAAAGTGGAGATTATTATGAGGAGATGTGCGCCGAAACCTTCGAGAAGTGGTTTCAAGATGTCCTTCCTCTGCTTCAGGTAAAATGCGGTTATTGTTCTTGATAACGCGCCGTACCATTATCGGAGAAAATAAAAAGTTCCCAATGCGAATTCCAATAACCACGAAATATCAGAGTGGCTAAAATCTAAAAACATCGATTTCGAAGACGGTATGTTGAAGAAAGAACTTTTAGATATAGTTAAAAATAACAGAACTGCGCACAACGAATATGCAATAGATGAAATGGCGAAGAATGCAGGGAAAACTGTTCTCAGAATTCCTCCGTACCACTGTGAATTAAACGCCATCGAGTTATTGTGGACAGAATCAAAGGCTATGTTGCAGCGAAAAACAAAACATGCAAAATGCCGGAAGTTAAAGTACTGCTAGAAGAAGCAGTAAGAACAGTGACTGCACAGGACTGGAGCAAGTGCGTCCTCCATGTCGTAGAAAAAGTGGAAACTCAAATGTGGAAATTAGACTGCATTATGGAGGAGGGAGAGGAGCGGTTTGTTATAAACCTCAATGAAAACAGTTCGACAGAGTGAACCTTGTTTCGTCCTTTATCATTATTATTACTGGTATTGTTATTAAAATTAACAATTAATTGTGTTTGAATGGAGCGTTTTGTTAGCAACCTGAATGACAATAAATCTACTTCGACATAATGAAGTCAGTTTAACATTATTTTAACGTTATTGTTAAATTTATTTCGTACATTGTTGCTCAGGTTTCTCACGGTCCGCTGTGACAGCTCGGCAGCCAGCCGAACGCGGCCAGCTGCAAAGCGTGCGCCAAGGATTTTCCACACCCCTACGTATCACGTGAACACCGGAAGCTTTCTCTGGAAACGAGCGTAGTCACTCACGTGACACTGTTTATGTTTCGTCCCAGCTCTCGGTGAATAGACTGTAGTATTCATTGTTGGTTGGGCCGCGTCTTGACATCTCTAAATTTTATTTCCTAACATTCGCGTTTTTATTAGGTTCTGATACTTTATTATTAGTCTAATATAAATATATACTATAATATTTGATGTTAGGTAAATATCAGTTCACCTTTCTCTGAGGGGTGACTGTTCCATTGCCTTAATCTACATGACAGCTTGCGCTACTTGTATAAAGATATTTTGCCCCTTTTTCTTTTACGCTTCGTAATTCACATGTTGGAAAGATTCTGCTACTGGGTAGGAACGGTGATAAAGTAAGACAGACCTTGGGGTTGTACTAAAATGTGGGAATGTTTATCTTATGCGGAGAAGGATCCCAAATTTGTACCGCACTGTTCGTAATGCAATCTTCATTGGCCTGTGTCCTTATTGATTGGACACGGTACTTCCCTTTTCGTGGACGATGGAGGAAACGTGCGTTTTAATAGAGCTAACGTGGGAATTTTACGCGCGCCCACCGAGTAAACAGTGTGATGTACGATCTAGAAACATCCCTCGACTGCCGCTGGAGTGCGTTGCGATCGCATATGCCACGTTGGGGCCCACGTACCGTGTGCACAAGTCGCATCGTTCCTGAGCGTTCAGCAGCGCGTTGAACTCGGCACGCTCAACGTTCACGTTCGACAGCACGGTCCGTGTGGCGACGGCTTAAGGTCGGGACACACACGTCCGGGCCGTGTCAGGGCCGAGCGTCGGACGAGTGACGGCCGTGCTCCGGTCCGTTCCTGCAGGGGCCACACATGACCGGGGCACGTCCGTGTCTCTGTTGTTCCTTGTAGTGACTCGCACGCTGTGATCTGTGTTTCTGTTTGTGAAAGCTGTGAAACATGTTCACTTATTTTCGTAATGGTGAATTAGGACTTATAGCACTTGCTTTAGACGAAAAGGAAAAAGAACGAAGGCAAACAGGAAGAAGAAAATTGTGGATCCACAGTGCCTGGAAAACAAGACCAGTACAGGGAGAGTTTCGAACATTATTTTATCATCTCATAGATGATGAGACTAAGTTTTATGAATATTTTAGGACGACGCAGTACACCTTCTGTGAACTTTTAAAGAAACTAGAACCAAGACTGAGAAAATAAGACACTTTCTGGAGAGTATCAGTTTCACCCAAGGAACGACAAACTGTTTTTTTTTTATGGTAGGTTAAAGAAAAGTACACAGAACACAAATATGAAGTTTTAAGGACAGCATTTTTATTTTCTTACTTTATTAACTGAAAGATAAATACAACTACCCTAAGAAAAACAAATGAGGACTATTCAGTGAATTAGTTTCTGAAGCTGATGAGGATGCA
Organism: Schistocerca nitens; assembly: GCF_023898315.1. NCBI lineage: Eukaryota > Metazoa > Arthropoda > Insecta > Orthoptera > Acrididae > Schistocerca > Schistocerca nitens. Next base: position 15,330,186 of record NC_064624.1, on the reverse strand, counting down.
GGGGAACTTGGAGGATGATCGCTTTCGTTATTTATATACGAATTGTGTGAATCCTTTTGCAGATCCAAAAGCTGCTGTGTAGGTTCTGTTGACTCGTTTTCCACAGGTGACGGATATGGTGTTGAAACAGATTTTGCTGAGGAATTGGAGGATGATGGAGTGAATTGATGGACTGATACGTCATTTATGAGTTGCTTCAGTTCAAAGTCATGTACAATTGAAAAAATTCTCTTTTAGCTTGATGAAAACCTCTGTCTTTGTACTCGATATTCCTGTAGTTTTCGCTTCCCTGATCGTAAAGAACAGGAAACTTATGAACTTCTTCTATTAGTCGTTCCACATCCATGTTTTGTACACAGAACAGTCTTGCGCAGTTGCACAGCTCAGAAGACAATTCTACCGTCAGGCCGTGTCCGTCACGTGAAAAATTAAACACGGCGAATCCCGCCCGGCCCGACCCCGGCCCGTTGACTTTCCCCGTGCACGGCCCGGTCAAGTGGGGCCCCCTAGGCTACATTTGTTTTAATGATGTATTTCGTTGTCCGGATGACGGCCAATACTCGGACGTGTCTCGGCAAGGACACGGTCCGGGCATGTGTGTCCCGACCTTTAGCCGTGGTGCACGCGCCTCGCCGCGCTCGTCTTTTGTCGCGCCGGATGTACGGTGGCGATAAGTGGGCGTCTAGACGTGCGGATTTTTTGTGCATTCGTCGTCTCACGCTGAACAGCTTCCCAGCTCGTAACCTGCAAGCTCCAAGTTATTCTGCCTTTAACTAGGACGGTTGTTGAAACTTACTGCGGCATGGCTAGCTGCCGGAGATGGTTCTCAACTTGGTTCCACAGTGGCTGTTTTAAGGAGGCTGATGTTCCTCATTTCGCTTATCTGTGGCGTGTGTCGTAAGTGGTTTTCATGCAAGTTTTAACCTGTTTTAGGTCAAATGGTTCAAATGGCTCTGAGCACTATGGGACTTAACATCTGTGGTCATCAGTCCCCTAGAACTTAGAACTACTTTAACCTAACTAACCTAAGGACATCACACACATCCATGCCCGAGGCAGGATTCGAACCTGCGACCGTAGCGGTCGCGCGGTTCCAGACTGTAGCGCCTAGAACCGCTCGGCCACACTGGGCGGCTGTTTAGGGACATACTGGCCGCTTGGGGACTGGTTGGCGTTGAGTACGCGCCCGGCAGCCATACATTTAATGGTTTAATCATTTGTCACGGCAGGATTTGGTATGTTTATTTGATGTTGAACGTGCCACAAGGCAAGGTTTCCAGCTAATTTCGTGGGAGACGGGTACTTTAGAGTATTGCTCCTCAAGAACTTGGGGGCCACGCTTACTATATATTCGAGTGTGGCTGTGTGCTGCAGGCCATTTGTTAAGTCTGCTCGTTTCGTGGCGTCGGTGGGGTTTTGGATTCTCGTCAGGACCGCTCACTGCGAGGCCGGTCGATACCGCCTGCTAGTGGGCCCTAGCAGAAGCCGTGGGGAGTGAAGGCTCGGACTGCCTGCCTGCCGCAGCGTTACTGCTTCCAAATACTGCTGTGGGCCTTAACGATGTTCTCTAAAGTTAAGTGAGGCCACTTTGTCAATATTAGCTTTTCTGTAAGTCATTTTACTAGTTATTACTAGCCATTCTCATTCAACACTTACGTTAATCATTTGTGTATGTGCAACTTATTTTTCCTGTGTGCCAGTTTTGCGACCTTGGTTGGCCCACTTTGCACTTTTACTATAAGCATGTTCACTGTGGACCTTTATGCGGGAAGTTCAGTTTTACTAAGCTTTAAGATCTTTGTTTCTTTTAATGAAGTTGTGGTATTATGTGGCTGTCTAACTTTGGGTTGGAAGTGTTTAGCGTTACTAGCCTTTTGAGATACGGTTAAACAAGAACGATTGTTTATGATTGATTATTCACCGTGCCTGCTATCCATGTTTTGGTTGCGGATGCAAAATATGATTCTTCAAATGGTTCTGAGCACTATGGGACTCAACTGCTGAGGTTATTAGTCCCCTAGAACTTAGAACTAGTTAAACCTAACTAACCTAAGGACATCACAAACATCCATGCCCGAGGCAGGATTCGAACCTGCGACCGCAGCGGTCTTGCGGTTCCAGACTGCAGTATGATTCTTATTCGTGTTTAGTGACGCCCCGGCTAGACTTGACGGATCCTGATGCCGACCGCGGTCGGAACAAGACCAGAAAGGCAGCTGAGGTTTAGCTCGCCTGTCTATTATGGGAACCAGAAAACTGACAGCCAATTTAGTCGCTGCTCGAACACTTGCAATTTCTGTTTTCATCTCACGCCACCTCAGGAATCGACCAGCCACAGACGTGGTGATCATGACAGGACTAAGTTTCAGTCATTTCGTGCAGCCGTCTCGCTCACGAGGGTTCTTTCGACCTCGTCGCCTCGGTGTTCTTTCCGTTAGCCACCACCACACGTATCGGGTGCACTTGAAATGCAGCGAACAGTTGAAACGAGCCACTACTGTGGAATTAAAAATTTCGTTTCAAATACATGGACTGCCTCTGCGGGAGAAGTTAACAAAAGCCTAATTTGTTTAGCAGACAGACAAAAATAACTTCATTGTTCCGCAAGGCGATTAATGCTTGACTGTCAGAAAGGTGGAAATAAAATAAAATCTCAAACTAATGACGTATTTCAGCCTCCCGTAATTATGTGAATGTGTTTTAATTCACTTGACAGCTCCCGGTCACAGATATCCGTTTTGTTTTCATTTGACGTGAGAGTAAACGAAGGGGAAACAGCAGAACCACTGAATGTAAACACGGGTCACTATATTCAGAAGAGTGGAAATTTAAATGTCCTCTGGTGCCTCTCCTGCTCCCAGTCGGCCGGTTTGACAGACTGCCCCTCCCTAAAAAAATCTCACAATTAATGGCGGATGGGATTATTTGTAATCGAGAAAACAAGGACTCTTCAGAAAATCTGAACTCTTTATTCCCTAATAGCTTATAATTTGCTGTTTTGTGTGACATAAAATTAAATATAGGATATATAAAGCCAATACAAGAGATAAGAAAGAAATTACACATTTCTTCAAACCTTAGCTCCTAGAATGTTCTCTCTAATCTTGCTACAGCTTTACATGGCGTGCTTTCCTTTCTGCGAAAGAATCTATTACCTCATTAAAGTTCGTCAAACGTTTTGCTACATGAAAAATCGAAATGTCGTTATCTAATATTAAAAAAGCTGTTAATACAAATAATACCCAATACTGGTGTGGTTTCTCGATCTGATTACATCTAGTTTGTCACTGTCTGCTGGATAAAACAAAATAAGCCTTTCTAATGTGGCAGCAATTTTGTAACACACCAAATAAACGAGACTGTTTTGGCACAAATGGCCATTTTTATAACACGACAGAATATAATCCAATAAGTAACAATATCGAATGCCTATTAGGCCTACTACAAGCAAAAAGCCTTATATTAGGAAACAGTTTCACATTTCATTCATACGCACCAGCTTCTCAAAGCATGAGATCGAAAAGTAGTATTACGAAATTTTTATATTAATTTGGAATCGTCTTATTCTTTCATAATTTGTGTGATGTCCCCGTATCTTCTCCTTCCTCGTTCTAACAAACAATCTTGTCATCACCAATTCTGTAGCTATTCCTGCCATTGTCAAAATTTGTTCGCCGATTAACTTCACCAACCCTGCCAGAATCACAGGTTTATTTATCCAGCGATTATTTTCCCGTTAGACGTTATTACGTTTCGAACAACACGTTTTCCGCGTTACTTCGAGAATAGAACTAAACCGGCTGCTAGCCGGGGACTGTACTACTGGTCCTTACTAGTGTAGCGATCTGGTCAAAATTTTCTGTCAAAATTTCGTTTTCTTGGATACACCGAGAAGATAATACGTAATATTTCTCATCTGTTATTACTGTCAGTTGTTTATTTCCATTCTGGTACACTGAATCTTTGGATTTCGCTAGTAATTGTAACAACGCTGATCTTTCGCAAACCCAATCAACCACATAATCAGACAGCGATTGGCATTCATCCGTTCGGCTTTACTCCGTTCAGCTCGTATAGCCCCCTCCCCTGTTGTCTGCGGAAAGTTTATTTCTAGATGCGACGAGGATTCTCCTGGCAGACACATCACGTACACTATGCACACATTTAAAAATCAACTTATGACTCATTCATAAATCAATTTAAAATGTGTTCAAAAAATGTTGCAAGACACCTACAGGGACGCGTTTCAAAATCATATGAATAATCTAGAGACCAACGAGAGCTGGATGCTAGGCGTCTTGTCAAAAGTTTTTCTTGCTCAAGAGTATGAATTTGGCGCCCCCTTTTCCCGGTAGCATCTAGCTGCTTGCTGCGACTGCCTACACAGCCAACAGCCACATTCCTGTAGCCAGAAGCGGGAGAATCTACTACTCGAACTGCGCATGCGCATGAGCCCGCGTGTAACTGCTAAAACAAATCGAATGTAAACAGTTGCGACTTCACGCTCATTGGAGGCAATTTGTTGTTATGAAGCACTGCATAGTCTTCCTAAAGCCTTTGACTCGTTTTCAATTGGCAGACGGTTGCATGAGCACTGTGTGTCGTCGTTGTATATGGCGCATTTCCTTTGCAATTTAAGTTATTTTCGTTTTCTTCTGTCGTTTATGTTTTATTGTTGAAGTATCATTCTGCAGTAGCGGGATACAGCAGTATCCTTTGTTAGAGTATCTGTTACCAGTCAAAAATACAAAAATTTAACTGAAAACTGCAACAATGAACAATTGCCGGAATTCTGAAAATATCCCTGGTTTTTCCCGGTTTTCTCTCGGATGAAAAAATTCCCGGGTTTTTGCCGGATCTCCATGTTGTCTCGGGTCGTATACACCCATTTAATGGTTATTTCACATATTTCGAGTGTTTACTCTCAGATCACAAAACGATCTGGATGTATTCAAATCACAAGTAGGTGTACGAAATTTTTGGAACACGGACTGCGTAATAGGCTGTACCACTCCGAAAGACGCGAAACAATTTTTCATTTCTATCGCGTTCAAACGGAACCGCCTTTACTTGGAACTTGAAATAGACTTTACAGGCAGCGGGCGGGCTTCCGGCTTGTCCAGAACACTCGCGGGGGTTAGCTGGCGCCGCCCAGTTCCTGCAGAGTCCCGGGCTCGACGACCCCCCCCCCCCGCCCGCCCCCCCCCCCCCCCCACACACACACACACACGGTCCCTGTGACGAAGTCGCGACTGCAGGCGACGAAGCCCGCTGCTCAACTTGCCGAGAGGTATTCTTCCAGTGAAAGCACAGATACGCCTGCATCAGGCCTGCTCGTGTTTGTGCGCACTACACGATCGTATTCCAGTAACAGATGCTTTTTGTTTTCTAAGAGATGAAATTAGTTCAGTAGGCTGAGGAATCTCTGCCAGGTCCTCTTACTACCGTGCAGAGGTTTTGCTATATGCGAAACTTATTTCCAGTCGCCATCTGCGTCATTCACGATGCATTTAAAATCGTTGGCTTGTCACGATATTAAATCGTAAAAGTAAATAAAAGAAAAAGTCAAAGCAGGCAGGCAGATAAAGTATATCGGAAAGTTTCAGTATTGTTGCTTCAATTTGACAGAATCTGTAGATTATATCTAAGTAAAAGGCAATACACAGAAGCGACAGATGTATTCCTCACGACAGGAAACTTACCGAGAACTTACGGCAAATTCGTATTCCGCAAATCAATACTGTTAATTGGGTCTCTCACAATGTGGATACCCAAACAAGAAATACATCAATAGATTAGAAACGAGTTTAAGTCTGTTACGAGGCTAACACAACCAACCATCCACTGGAATCGTGCGTGCCAAACGAACGGCATACACGACAAACTGAAGGCTTGCAGAAACGTGATGGTCAGTCACTCTCCCACCGAAGGTCTGGCAGTTTTCCAGATCTCTCATAAAACTCGATCAGCGTATATACTTCCCTCAAATAGACTATCTTGCACTGCAGGAAACGAATCCGCCACGTTACGTATTATTTCTGTGTTGTATTACAGCTCTCTACACTTTATGCAATACGTGAACAGCGCCAGAAATTGAGCTTCGAATTTTACGTACAGTGTTCACTGTATATCAGCTCACACTTGAAGAAGCCCGCTTTTAACGTTTCACTTTAGCTTTGTCACAGCCGCGATGATGACAAACCTGCCTCGATTCTCACAATTACTACACTGCAAGTGGCAAATTTAAATTCTACCGTCGTTATAGGCTGCACATAAAAATTTGGACTGCGCTTTCATCGCGTCATTTGAACGTCAAGTGAAGAAGTCGTAAGAGACAGCGTCAGAAACGGTAACATTCTTTCGCAACAAAAGATACGACTAATGCGCAAGCACGATTGCAACAACTTCTATGAAGTACTGGAGTACAGTCTGGTTAATTTGCACTCCGTTTTAAACAAAGCCACGTCTCTCGAGCGTCTACATGTTTATGACGTCATATCCCCTGACGCGTGTGCCCTACGATGATATAACTTGGCCGGTACTTGCAATCGTGCGTGTGCATACTGTCTGCAAACTGTGTTGCGAATAGTGTCGGTAGTGTGAAGAAATAAAACTCCACGTCTGATGCCAAAGTTGACACGGTGAGCCGCGAAAGTGTGGTAGTTGACGTTGTGGATTGTTTTTAGGGTTGGGGGAAAGACGTTAGCGAGAAAAATATCTGAGTCTCTGAAAGCATGATGAGAAGCGCAAATCGCTAAGCTGCCTCATTCTGAAATACTGCGTGAATAATAACTGCCGGCCGTTGTGGCCGAGCGGTTCTAGCCGCTTCAGTCCGGAATCGCGCTGCTGATAAGGTAGCAGGTTCGACTCCTGCCTCGGGCATGGATGCATGATATCCTTAGGTTGGTTAGGTTTCAGTAGTCCTAGGTCTAGGGGACTGATGACCTCAGGTGTCAAGTCCCATGGTGCTTAGAGCCATCTGAGTAATGTCCGGGTATTTCAACGCCTTCAGTTCCGTTTCCTCGAGACACGCTAAGCTTCCAACTGATACTTCTCTTACTGCGTGAAAACCGTACCCTAAGATTATAGTACTTTACGAGTGGATTACCAAAGCATTTTGGATGTTTAAATTCGGTCAGTTTACGTGAAACATTTCTGCTGGAGGTTCCGTAATGGAGATGACTACGGCTGACGGAATCTGAAGACGCCGTGTCGCTCCAAAACTCATTTAGTCCAAAGTGCTGCCGTTGATGCCTTTAGAAAAGTTGTGTCCAATGCAGATAGTTTACTTCCACGCAGTGACATAATAAACAACGCGTGGTTTTCATTTTAAATATGTGTCGTGCGAGAATTCTGAAGGAATCTCGACTCGCACATCGAAACAATGCCCGACAGAATGTGGCGCTATTTTCCGCTCGTTCAACGTTATTCACTCTCAGGTTTTCAGCGCTTAAATGACTAGAACGGCGATAAATAACGAGCAATGAAACACTCGACTCAGTAATTTAACACACTATTCCCCATTCGTAGCGATGATAGTTTTTTTTTTGTCCTAGTTCATGAACTATGAGTGGCCAAGTAAGTGGTCCCGACAATCGGGATACCAATTACTGTGGAATACGGCTGGGCATCTCTGACATACTCTGAGTCGAGGTCACCTCTGTACTCAGACAGCAAAGACTACCAAATCCACCGGTTGGTCCCTCGACTGTTAGGGGTAAAACTCAATGGGACCTGGGGCAAGTAAGGCTAGCAACCTGCTTCCCTGGTACTTTAAATATGATGCTGGCAACAATCAGAGCAAAATGCCTCGGACCTATGGAGTCCCACCTCTGACAAACCAGGGACTCCGAAGATACGACTTGGCAAACAAATGGTAATGAGATGGGGAGCTATTAATATCAATGGAGGCTACTCTTGGAAGAAGGTAGAGCTGGCAGAGGCTGCAAGTAAGATGGGGCTGGACGTTTTAGCTGTTCGTGACATTTGGGTAAGGGATGAGAAAGAAGAGGAAGTGGGAGAATACAAGGTCTACCTGTCAGGAGTCAAAGCAGGAATAGCACAATGGGGTGCAGGGCTTTACATCAGGAAAGAAATGGACACAAACTCCGTTTTTAAACATAAGAACATTCACCGGTATACTTGGGAAGGCAGGGGAACCAGATCTGTCACTGACTATATAATAACATATCAGGAATTCAGGAAGGTTTATCTTGTAGTGAAGTCGAAGTAGATACTCAGTGCGAATTGGTATGGGTGGAGGTTATACTTAACAGCCGAACTAAGTTAATAACTGGCTCCTTCTACCGACCCCCAGACTCCGATGATATAGTTGCTGAACAGAGAAAATTTGAGTCTCGTAACAAATAAATACCCCACTCATACAGTTATAGTTGGTGGGGACTTCAACCTTCCCTCGATATGTTGGCAAAAATACTTGTTCAAAACCGGTGGTAGGCAGAAAACATCTTCCGAGATTGTCCTAAATGCTTTCTCCGAAAATTATTTCGAGCAGTTAGTCCACGAACCCACGCGAATTGTAAATGGTTGCGAAAACACACTTGACCTCTTAGCCACGAACAATCCAGGGCTAACAGAGAGCATTATGACTGATACAGGGATTAGTGATCACAAGGTCGTTGTAGCTAGGCTCAATACCGTTTCTTCCAAATCCACCAGAAACAAACGCAAAATAATTTTATTTAAAAAAGCGGATAAAGTGTCACTAGAAGCCTTCCTAAGAGACAATCTCCATTCCTTCTGAACTGACTATGCAAATGTAGAAGAGATGTGGCTCAAATTCAAAGATACAGTAGCAACAGCAATTGAGAGATTCATACCTCATAAATTGGTAAGAGATGGAAATGATCCCCCATGGTACACAAAACAGGTCCGAACGCTGTTGCAGAGGCAACGGAAAAAGTATGCAAAGTTCAGAAGAACGCGAAATCCCGAAGACTGGCTAAAATATACAGACGCGCGAAATTTGGCGCAGGCTTCAATGCGAGATGCCTTTAATAGGTTCCACAACAAAACATTGTCTCGAAATTTGGTAGAAAATCCGAAGATATTCTGGTCGTGTGTAAAGTACACAAGCCGCAAGACGCAGTCAATACCTTCGCTGCGCAGTGCCGATGGTACTGTTACCGACGACTGTGCCGCTCAAGCGGAGTTATTGAACGCAGTTTTCCGAAATTCCTTCACCAGGGAAGACGAATGGAATATTCCAGAATTTGAAACACGATCAGCTGCTAGCATGAGTTTCTTAGAAGTAGATACCTTAGGGGTTGCGAAGCAACTCAAATCGCTTGATACGGGCAAGTCTTCAGGCCCAGATTGTATACCGATTAGGTTCCTTTCAGATTATGCTGATACAATAGCTCCCTACTTAGCAATCATAAACAACCGCTCGCTCACCGATAGATCTGTACCTACAGATTGGAAAATTGCGCAGGTCGCACCAGTGTTTAAGAAGGGTAGTAGGAGTAATCCATCGAACTACAGACCTATATCATTGACATCGGTTTGCAGTAGGGTTTTGGAGCATATACTGTATTCAAACATTATGAATCACCTCGAAGGGAACGATCTATTGATACGTAATAAGCACGGTTTCAGAAAACATCGTTATTGTGCAACGCACCTAGCTCTTTATTCGCACGAAGTAATGGCCGCTATCGACAGGGGATCTCAAGTTGATTCCGTATTTCTGGATTTCCGGAAAGCGTTTGACACCGTTCCTCACGAGCGACTTCTAATCAAGCTGCGGGCCTATGGGGTATCGTCTCAGTTGTGCGACTGGATTCGTGATTTCCTGTCAGGAAGGTCGCAGTTCGTAGTAATAGACGGCAAATCGTCGAGTAAAACTGAAGTGATATCAGGTGTTCCCCAGGGAAGCGTCCTGGGACCTTTGCTGTTCCTGATCTACACTCCTGGAAATTGAAATAAGAACACCATGAATTCATTGTCCCAGGAAGGGGAAACTTTATTGACACATTCCTGGGGTCAGATACATCACATGATCACACTGACAGAACCACAGGCACATAGACACAGGCAACAGAGCATGCAAAATGTCGGCACTAGTACAGTGTATATCCACCTTTCGCAGCAATGCAGGCTGCTATTCTCCCATGGAGACGATCGTAGAGATGCTGGATGTAGTCCTGTGGAACGGCTTGCCATGCCATTTCCACCTGGCGCCTCAGTTGGACCAGCGTTCGTGCTGGACGTGCAGACCGCGTGAGACGACGCTTCATCCAGTCCCAAACATGCTCAATGGGGGACAGATCCGGAGATCTTGCTGGCCAGGGTAGTTGACTTACACCTTCTAGAGCACGTTGGGTGGCACGGGATACATGCGGACGTGCATTGTCCTGTTGGAACAGCAAGTTCCCTTGCCGGTCTAGGAATGGTAGAACGATGGGTTCGATGACGGTTTGGATGTACCGTGTACTATTCAGTGTCCCCTCGACGATCACCAGTGGTGTACGGCCAGTGTAGGAGATCGCTCCCCACACCATGATGCCGGGTGTTGGCCCTGTGTGCCTCGGTCGTATGCAGTCCTGATTGTGGCGCTCACCTGCACGGCGCCAAACACGCATACGACCATCATTGGAACCAAGGCAGAAGCGACTCTCATCGCTGAAGACGACACGTCTCCATTCGTCCCTCCATTCACGCCTGTCGCGACACCACTGGAGGCGGGCTGCACGATGTTGGGGCGTGAGCGGAAGACGGCCTAACGGTGTGTGGGACCGTAGCCCAGCTTCATGGAGACGGTTGCGAATGGTCCTCGCCGATACCCCAGGAGCAACAGTGTCCCTAATTTGCTGGGAAGTGGCGGTGCGGTCCCCTACGGCACTGCGTAGGATCCTACGGTCTTGGCGTGCATCCGTGCGTCGCTGCGGTCCGGTCCCAGGTCGACGGGCACGTGCACCTTCCGCCGACCACTGGCGACAACATCGATGTACTGTGAAGACCTCACGCCCCACGTGTTGAGCAATTCGGCGGTACGTCCACCCGGCCTCCCGCATGCCCACTATACGCCCTCGCTCAAAGTCCGTCAACTGCACATACGGTTCACGTCCACGCTGTCGCGGCATGCTACCAGTGTTAAAGACTGCGATGGAGCTCCGTATGCCACGGCAAACTGGCTGACACTGACGGCGGCGGTGCACAAATGCTGCGCAGCTAGCGCCATTCGACGGCCAACACCGCGGTTCCTGGTGTGTCCGCTGTGCCGTGCGTGTGATCATTGCTTGTACAGCCCTCTCGCAGTGTCCGGAGCAAGTATGGTGGGTCTGACACACCGGTGTCAATGTGTTCTTTTTTCCATTTCCAGGAGTGTATATAAATGACCTGGGTGACAATCTGAGCAGTTCTCTTAGGTTGTTCGCAGATGATGCTGTAATTTACCGTCTAGTAAGGTCATCCGAAGACTAGTATCAGTTGCAAAGCGATTTAGAAAAGATTGCTGTATGGTGTGGTAGGTGGCAGTTGATGCTAAATAACGAAAAGTGTGAGGTGATCCACACGAGTTCCAAAAGAAATCCGTTGGAATTCGATTACTCGATAAATAGTACAATTCTCAAGGCTGTCAATTCAACTAAGTACCTGGATGTTAAAATCACGAACAACTTCAGTTGGAAAGACCACATAGATAATATTGTGGGAAAGGAGAGCCAAAGGTTGCGTTTCATTGGCAGGACACTTAGAAGATGCAAGAAGTCCACTAGAGAGACATCTTACACTACACTCGTTCGTCCTCTGTTAGAATATTGCTGCGCGGTGTGGGATCCTTACCAGGTGGGGTTGACGGAGGTCATCGAAAGGGTGCAAAAAAGGGCAGCTCGTTTTGTATTATCACGTAATAGGGGAGAGAGTGTGGCAGATATGATACGCGAGTTGGGATGGAAGTCATTAAAGCAAAGACGTTTTTCGTCACGGCGAGATCTATTTACGAAATTTCAGTCACCAACTTTCTCTTCCGAATGCGAAAATATTTTGTCGAGCTCAACCTACATAGGTAGGAATGATCATCAAAATAAAATAACAGAAATCAGAGCTCGAACAGAAAGGTTTAGGTGTTCGTTTTTCCCGCCCGCTGTTCGGGAGTGGAATGGTAGAGAGATAGTATGATTGTGGTTCGATGAACCCTCTGCCAAGCACTTAAATGTGAATTGCAAAGTAGTCATGTAGATGAAGGCTGTGAGAGTCACACGTGTATTCAGGGGATTCTTTGATGACACTGATCATTATTTAACCTGCAGTGAAATTGGGATTGTGAGGCCGAAAGTGCAGGAGGTCAGGTCCATATGCAGGAGGATAAGAGTCGAGAAACTTCAGGATAAGGAAATCAGGCATAAGTACATAACAGCGATCTCAGAAAGGTACCAGTTAGTTGAATGTAGTCAATTACAGTCACTGGAAAAGGAATGGACTAGGTACAGGAACACAGTACTAAAAGTGGCTAAAGAATGTCTTGGAACAGTAGTGTGTAAAAGTAGGATGAAGCAAACAGCTTGGTGGAATGATACAGTCAAGGCAGCCTGTGAAAGGAAAAAGAAGGCGTATCAAAAATGGCTACATACTAGAACTCAGGTAGACAGAGAAAGTTATGTTGAAGAAAGAAACAAAGCCGAACAGATAACTGCAGCATCCAAGAAGAAATCTTGGGGTTGGAGACTATGGGTCAAGCTGCTGGAAAACCATTCTGGAGTGTAATTAGCACTCTTCGAAAGGGAGGTAAGAAGGAAATGACAAGTATTTTGGACAGGTTAGGAAAACTGCTGGTGAATCCTGTGGATGCCTTGGGCAGATGGACGGAATATTTTGAAGAGTTGCTCAATGTAGGTGAAAATACGATCAGTAATGTTTCAGATTTCGAGGTAGAATGGGATAGGAATGATGATGGAAATAGGATCACATTTGAGGAAGTGGAGAAAATGGTCAATAGATTGCAGTGCAATAAAGCAGCTGGGGCGGATGAAATTAAGTCGGAACTCATCAAATACAGTGGAATGTCAGGTCTTAAATGGCTACACAGGATAATTGAAATGGCCTGGGAGTCGGGACAGGTTCCATCAGACTGGACGAAAGCAGTAATCACACCAATCTTTAAACATGGAAACTGAAAAGATTGTAAAAACTACAGAGGTATCTCTTTAATCAGCGTTGTGAGTAAAATCTTCTCAGGTATTGTTGAAACGAAAGTGCGAGTATTAGTTGAGGACCAATTGGATGAAAATCAGTGTGGGTTTAGGCCTCTTAGAGGTTGTCAGGACCAGATCTTTAGCTTACGGCAAATAATGGAGAAGTGTTATGAGTGGAACAGGGAATTGTATCTATGCTTTATAGATCTAGAAAAGGCATATGACCGGGTTCCTAGGAGGAAGTTATTGTCTGTTCTACAAGATTATGGAATAGGAGGCAAACTTTTGCAAGCAATTAAAGGTCTTTACATAGATAGTCAGGCAGCAGTTAAGAGTTGACGGTAAATCCGCGAAGTAAACGTCACTAGTAAAGATGCAAATATCATCAATCACTTGCCCAAGTTATCAGATGATATCCTCTAGACGTGATGTATCATTCTTGTCATTTTTCTTTATGGAAATCGTCAGATATGGAACTCCCAAACCAAAAATCATGGTAACTGATTTCGGTAAGGCTTTGTTAGTTGCCATTTCTAAAGCAATAGCCAATTGCTCGGACTTAACAGATTATTTGAAAAGGTTTTATAGTCATATTGTTTTGCACTAACGAGTAATTCTACCCTCGTGTTTGACAATAGATTTAAACCATTTTATGGTCATGATTTCGAGGTGGAAATGCTTCTCAAGAGGTAAATCACAAGTCAAACAACTTTACCTTCGAGTTTTGGCCCATATTTACATGACAGATTTTCGTGATACTGAAAGTGCTTTGCGCTCACTTTTGGTTGTTGCGTTGAGTGAACATAGACAAAAAATGAATATCTTACAACATAAAACAAAAAACAGTACGACAGTCAGCGCGGAAATCCCTAAAATAGCACAAGACTTGCAGGGACACATGATGTGCTTACAAGAACCTTATAATAGAAACGGGCAACTGATATGTCTACCAAAACATGCTACCACAATAACATGCAGCAATGACTGTAAGGCTGCAATAGTAATTCTAAATAGAACTTATAATTAAGGTAACACAGTTATGCAATCAACACTTGGTTACCATAGAGATAACTAACGGGAACGTCACATGGGTTACTGCATCCATGTACGCCCAATACAGCCATCAAATAAAGCCGTACGCAGACTACATCAGAGAACCAGTAATGTATGCCAGAGGCAAAAAATTAGTGATAAGTGCTGACATAATTCCAGATCGACCCTCTGGAACTCAGAACAGATGACAGAGGACGCATAATCACTGATCTAATACAAGAAACACAATTACATGTAATGAATACGGGAGGACCTATACCAACATATGCAGGGTTCGATGATACGAGCAGTAATATCGACTTCACGCTGGCAAATAATGCAGCAATGGCATACGTAACAAACTGGACTGTACACGACAACATAACCAGTAGAGATCATAATGCCATCAACCAGGCCCTGCACATAGTTAACACCACAAAACAGAAATACGCCACGGCAATAATGATTGCCATTGCCGGAGCATTTGATAATCTTTGGTGGCCCGCACTGTTTCAGAGGCTAACACATCTGGAGGTACCGCTATCACTGTAGACTACTGTAAAGACCGAGCAGTCGAATGGCAGACGGACAGCCGGAAAGTAATTAAAAGAATAACCGAAGGCTCTCCTCAAGGGTCGATCTGCGGCCCCATCTTCTGGGACATAACAACCGAACCCCTCCTACAACTTCTGGATGGGGATGACAGGTCAGACGGAACTGTCGCCTACGCAGATGACCTTATCAGTAGTAGTCACTGCGAACTGTTTATCTCTCACATAATTCCAAAATAAAATTGAGAATTTACGATCCGTCCTCACAGCTGTACTTCCAGCACTACCTCATCTCCTGCGTTCCACAATTCGCAGAAGTTATCCTACGAAAATTGCAGCAGTGCCACTCCTGGAAGAAAGGATATTGTGACGATATTGCTTCGTCACAGCCTGGGGTTCGGGACCCGGTCCGGCACACAGTTTTTATCTGCCACCAAGTTTCACATCGGCGCACACCCACTGCAGACTGAACACACAATCTATTTCAGAATCTATTGGCACCACAAAAATGTTGTGACGGTTTTTAAAAGAACTCTTTCGGTGCTATCCAAAACTGTCAGCAAAAGGGATGTGCCAATTTATTATAATGTAGACCAAGTGGGTCTCTCGTAAATGATATCTCATTAACTGTTATCCCCACAAAAAATGTTATTACAGTTTTCGGTAGAACTCTTAGGGTCCTATTAAGAAATGCCATCACACCTTTTGTACGAATTTATTACTTTCACGTGACAAAAGTGAGTGCCATATTAATTATCTCATATAATGTCATCGTCACAAAAAATGGTATATTTTTCAGTATAACTCTGTGGGTGCTATTCAGAACTGTCATCAGAACTATTCTACGAATTTTGTTTTCGTAGAGAAAGTATCAGATTAAAACAATTATCGCATAAACTATTATCGCCACAAAAATGTTCCTCTCACTTTCAATACAACTCTTCCGGTGCTATCCAGAACTGCCAACAGAACTGTTCCACAAATTTATTTTTTTTCTACATTGACTAATTTTTTACTATACCAAAATTTTGCCGAGTTATTGTTTTCTTCCCGAAATTCTGCAGGACTATTCGTGTTTTGAGCAGGGAACTCTAGAACTATTGCATACATATCAAAAACTATGAAAAAAATGTATATTTCTCGTAAATGGGGTGCAAACTTCACGGGAAATGCTCATAAGCAAACCTTAATAAATGCCGTTACTACGTAAACAATTACCTGCACAGAATATGTTACTAGTATTTTCGATAGAACTCTTACAATGCTATCCAGAGCTGTCATCAGAACGTACGAATAGACAATTTTTTGTAGAGTAGGTGAGCCCCACAATTAATCAATTATCTTACAAACTGTTATAACCACAAAAATGTTGTTATGATTATCGATAAAAGTCTTGGGGTGTTATCCAGAAGTGTTCATCAAAACTGTTGTACGAATTTCTTTCTTTCTGTGGAGACAGTGGGTCAAAGATCAAAGCAGTTACCGTATAAACTATCATCGACACAAAAAGATGTTGTTAGGATTTTCGATAGAGGTCTTTGTGTTCTATTCAGAACTGTTGTACGAATATATATTTTGCTAAAATTGACAAAAGAATGTTTTCGATACGAAAATTTTTTCGAGTATTCTTTTTTTCTTCGCTAAATTCTGGAGGACTATTGAAATTTTGTACAAAGAACTCTAGAACAGTGGCAAATCTATCAATAACTATGAAAAAAATTGTGTACTTCTCGTGAGAGGGGTGCTAACTTGACACGACTGCGGCGTTGCCAGGTCGGCCCCCGGCAGGCGAGGGAACGGCTGCGGCAGAGCCGGCGAGGCGTCTACGTCGGTGTGCGCACTGCCGGACCGGACCGCCTGCCTCCACCCACACCGGTTTGTCTCGTACTGCCGTATACAGCTGGCAGCACAAACCCCGTCCCCGTTTACATGGGACTCCCAACACCAGATACCGTAATCACATTTCCGAATACCGCTTCTAGGTAGTCATGTAAATCTATTCTGGAAATCCGCGTCCAGTTGCCAATTTTCCGAACTGCGCAATCAATTTTCAGTCCCACGTAAACGCAACCGGTTTTGAAAAATCCTTGGGCTGATAGGCTTCGTCTCTTTTTCAAAAATATTCGGCTAGTGTGGCCAGAGTGGCTTTCTGTACAGTGAAGGAAAAGTAGAAATATTTGACGAAAGCTATTTCACCTCGTCTAACTGAAGGGAAATAGCCGCAGAATATTCAACGGGTTGCCAAATATTCCGGTTTTTCGTATCAGAAGTAACCTTATTTTTGATGCTTCACTTTCGTTTTTATTTACTTTTACCTTAATATAGTGTCATAGACAGTTTAACATTTTCTTCAGTCTTGAAGGCAAAGATTGAATGAAGGTTTATTTTGATCACGGGATGAGGTGAGGTGAGAACAGAACATTTCCAGTCATCGTGTTTACTCCCAGTCACCTACGCGTGAGTTTCGCGATTCGTATCGATTATCTGCTACCGCAGAAATGACGGGCGGATGTAACACGTTTTCGTTAAGGAACGTTATACGACTATCAAGTTGTATTCGTGTTTACAAATTAGCTATTCACTGCTAAATGACAAATTTGCAGTGGATGCAACCGACACGATGTCTTCGCATTGTTAAACACAACAGTGAGAAGTTGGCGGCAGTTTCCACACTCGGTTTGGCGTGCTTGCCTCAGTCCGCTGTGTGTGAAACCAATTCCTGCCCGTTAATATGGGGAAAATAAAGTTTCTTTCTTGAAAAGAGGATTCCTTTACCTGACGGAAACCGCGAGTACGAGGGTGGTATCTACGCTGTGTCATTCAGTGTTTTCCACTGAACATTGAGGACTTACCGATACAACGAAGCACAAAGAAAATGAAGCACCTGTTGGCAGTTTCTGAGAGGACTTGTAGCTGCGTCACTTCCTCTGTAAGAACGAATGAACTACAAACAGACGAAGACTAACGCGGAACAAGTGCTGTTTGGGTTCCATACAATCCTTTCCATTCAATGAACTGCACGACTCTTCTCATCAGAGACCTGTTCGAGAAGAAATTCGCATGTTCGAGGACAAAATCCGAGTCAATTTTAGTGAACGTTTTACCGCATTACGCAATGCATGAAGTTCAGTCAGAATTTCAACATGCTAAGTGAGTGTGTGTCATGGTCGATGAATCAAATCACGAAAGGTTAAAGCTAGTGACGATTCTAGCTACTAGTTTCACTCCTGCAAAAGGTGTTCGGTGCAAAATAACCTGTCTTCAGAAGAATGATTAGCTGTAGTCTGGATATTTTTAAAAAGAAAAATATAGGTGACAAGATCGGCACATTTTGTGCACATATAACTAATACCAACTTTGGTGCTCGCAAGAGGGCAGGAACAAGCAATGTTTACTCGTAACTGAACAGTGTTCTCGAGACGAACTTTGAAAGCACCGGTCGTGCATCCCACGTGAAGCTGAAACACGTGCACACGTTTTTCCCTTTGACACAGAAACAATAGTGAATTACATTTTTCAATATCTTCACATTTACACTGTGTGTGTGACTAAGGAAATGTGGGCAATTTGCAAGGTCCCTAGGTGACTAATGTGCGCCTCTAAATCATATACCAGTATCAAAGAATTTTAGAATAACCATAATGACAGAACTCTCAAAAAGAAGTTTCGATATTAAACTATCGTGATGGAAGGTATAAATCCTTCACACGTTAGATACTTGGCAGTAATGTGCTCAGACCCTGTTGTCAGAAAGCAAAGTAAACACTAGAGAATGAATCAGTGTTGAGAGCAACTACGATGGTTAAATATACTGAACTGAATAGTCCCGGTGACCAATTGATCGACCTTACTGGCTACATGAATCCTACCGGAAACTAAAGACTTTTATTGTAAAATATGTACCACGAGTGCTACGTAATGTGAAAGTTAAGGTGCTTATAATGGATCCTTCACACGTACAAAATACAAACTGCGTGCGGAATGTGCATTTTGAGTATCGAACAATCAGGACGCTAAAGTAGCGACAGTAAAAAGGCCAAAACCTTTCAACAAACGACAAATCCACGAACTGTGTAGTTGCATAAAATAGGTGAGCGCAGCCACAGCAAGGAATAACAACTGTGATACACAGAAAAGACTGAACCTGTAAATAGTATGTAAATTTATGGCCGAAGTCCCTAGCGCGTAGAAATATCTAAGCATTAATGTGAAGTTTCACGTACAAAACAGTTATATGCAGTGTACGAGACTGTTGAAATATCACGTGCATAAAAGTGTTGGATGTAGTGTCAGACTGCAGTGAGTAACGTGTAAACACGGGACATCTAGACGCTGGGAGTGACAGGTGGACAAACATACAACAGAAAACCCTAACGGAACACGACGACTGTATGAATGCAGTGCGTGTGTGGCGGGAGGTGTTGACAAGCTATGAGCTTTGCATTTTATTAAACAGTGAGACAGTACAACCGTAATCCTAAATGTTGTGAAGTGCTGCACTAGTGACGTTCAAAACAAACTACATACACCAACAACAACCAGGTGACACGTGTGGCTGAAGATTTTGTCAGCTTTTATGTGCATTTATATATGTAAAAAAACAAAAGAGACGTAAAGTGACATGTGTATAAAACATACGTGTGAGAAGGTACATGTGTTGTTATAATGGTGGTATGACTGTTCGCAAACCACGGGTGTGTCTGGCCCATTCATACCAGGGGGCCCTTGTACCGATACGGGGCACAAAACATTAAATCGTGCACAGGTCTGATACAAAACAAAGTAAAATTAAAATTTTAAGACTTTGAGAATGTGTGTTTAATGAACTGTCGGATCGGTAATTCGTCACGAAACGAAATAACAATGAAGCAAAAGACCTTATAATGTAACTGTATAGAATGTATGTAGCAATGTAACTGTCCTTTGTTCGCTGCCCCAAGAAACCAAAAAGGAAACGCACGGAAATGCGGCCGCCTCGCATTGCGAGTTGTGAATTTTAAATAATATATGGTAATTTATGCTGACTGAGCATTTTTCTTTCATGTGCAGAAGTAAACATATTATTTGTTGGGTTTTCAGTACGCTGGATACGCAAGAACGGCCAAACAATGGACCATTCTTGGTACACATCTTGCATAGAAATAATTTCATTGTTAACTTCATCGCCGTCATCAACGCACGCTTTACAATACTCTCATCATAATTAGTAAAGACAAGAAAGTGCAGAAATTAATTTATTTCGTATTAAAGCAAAAACTAACATTCAGTTCAGTACATTCACAGCTTCTCGGCAAAACAAAGATTATTCCGTTTAAAAAAGAAAATACTTTAATAGAATGGTTCCCTTTAATTAAATTTCTCAACGGTAGATATATCCTGCAGCAATATTACAATGTGGTAACACGAAATATAATCCCTGAGATTACGTTTACCTTTTTGTCTCCATGAACGCTCCACGTGGACATCAGTTTTAACGGATTCTAAATGCGGCTCACGCAACACTATATTAACAAGGCGGTGAGTCGCGTGCTGTTAAATACATAGTGCTCAGAGAACTATTTTACGGAAGTATATATTCCGGTCCCCCACATTATCATTCTTTCTTCTGTCCGCTCCGCCAAAGAAGTGCTCTATTCACACTCTTGTCGAGCGTAAGTAGCAATCAAGTTAGGCGTCAAGTTTTTCTTACAGTCTTTTCGTCACATTCGTTGAGTATAGTTGAGACTGTGTCCGGATCTGGGCGGTAGCCGTACAACTACAATCCGCTCATCGTAAGAATAAACCTGATGTAAACAAACACAAACGCTATGATTGGTCAGAAGCCGTAGCACTCTTACATCGGTGTTACGCTCTTGGAAGTAGCTCCTACTTATGTGTTAGATACACGGAACTTAGGATATTCAAATGTATCAACAGCCATCAACGTTTTTCTTTATCACGCCTTAGCTACGTAGTTTTTATCTAAAAAATCGTGTAGTCACAGCCTGTGCAGCAGCGTTGTGCTCTGATTATCGCCTTGCTAATGCGCAGTACGAAAATGCCTGAGGCTACTCTCTGTTCCGTAGTGAAACGCGCGCGTGCCGAGAAATAGGCTGTCCTTAATGTTCTTCGTAAATTTACGGAGAAAATCGGCTTTGGAGTTTTCCCAGCGTTCTATATTAGGCAGTTGATAACCACACACACACAATAAACGAGTACTGCAGTCGGTAGCGTGATTGTAAAGATGTGAACCAAGTGCCGTTATTCGTGCGTTGGTTCGAAACTCCCCAGTATAAAATTTTTTCTTGTTCAAGGTGAAATACCTACATCTCGTAATTATGAACCTCCTCATTTTTAATGAATAGTGTACGTCTTGTTTCTAATTACATATTGGACATGAAATTCCTGTTTCAATTTCAAGTACAAATTTTTAATTATCGATGTTTTATGAAAGACTTTATAAAAGTTGTTTAAATGAAGGAAACGAAATAATTTTTAAGGCAAAAATGAAAAACCAAATCCTCTATTTGGAATATGTCCATCGTTTTATGCCACAGAAGTAAGTATCGTAGAAAGATGAAAAACAATCATTTTCACAGCATCGAGCACTTCACACACATGCTGCATTCTTACATTTGCTACTGTACCATTACAAAATGAACCCAACAGAACCCATCTGGAGCCAAGCTGCGGGATTTGACCCGACAAGTAACAAGACTGTCAAGCTGCCAGACTTACTGGAAATAACGCACATAGCTTCTTCACACGTCACTGCCGAACGCTGGCGGGATATAGAACGGCTCTTCATAAAAGAAAATGAGAAAATGCTGCGCATGGTTGGCTTCGTGGATTCTGTTATAAATTTAGCAGGTGACACTTCCAGAACTGAAATGTATTTCTCGGATTCGGGTAAGGAAGGAGCTAAGAGACTACCAGACGACTGCCTAAATAATATCTTCAGTGGTTTCAATATTTAACTATACGGTGAAACCCTTCAATACTCTTACGTTACACACAGCTTTTGCAAGAAAGTTACCTTTCATCATTCTTGTTTTCAATTACAATATTACGTTGGCTAAAAACGATAACGTTGTGCGGTTTTCGTCTAGTCGTCTAAGGAGCATATTGTGGGAGATTTGCAGTGTATTGTTTCAGCCTGCTTAACATTCAAATGACATACGAAGCTGTATTGCTCCTCTGCTCGTCTCGTTTTACGTGTGACCTGCAGCTGTACCAGCTGGCCGGCCAGCGCTGTCCAAGTTAAATGCGCCGCTAAGGCTGCTGTCCCGTATTACCGGGCAGTCGGTGTGCGCGTAACACACAGCACAACGTGTGCCCTTATTGTCGTAGTTGGCAGTACTCGAGACAGCTTGGCTGCAGTCCCACGTGAGACGGAAATCCAACGAGGTTCCAGCAAACGCGGAAGAATACGCAGTGCAATGTTTACATCAGGTTTATCCGTATGATGGACGGATTACAGTACAATACAGTATTAGCATTCCCTTCATGCATTCTGGAACGTCTGTTGGAAATAAACACATCTTTCTTTCTGAGCCGGAGTGTCGTTTTTAACTGTCTTCATGTGTTCCAACTTAAAACGTCAAATTGAATTCTCTTCGTCACTTATTAAAAACAGTGTTTCAGTTTTATTTTACCTCTTCTGCCGGGTTACTTGAAAGTGGAGTCAAGTCTTGTTAAACTACGTTATCTTCACTTTCATTTTGTTGTCCATTCTCGACATTGTCATAACACCCTTCTTTTTTGAGTTCACCTACTCTAGATGACGTACTTTCTGTGAATAGGGCATCATCGACATATTGGTGTATCCCTCAGTTCCACCAAATTCCTCTACTAAACTGTGAACTTCATGCTCATATTCCTTGAGGTTGTTTCCTTCGACACCATAGTTAGTCGCTGAACCTTTCATTAAAAACGATCCCTGCCTTCTTGAAATAGTTGTTGTGACTAGCGAGTGTAACTCGTTTTAAGGCTGAAGAAATCCACAGAACTACTAACATATCTTTCAAGTTCATATCCAAATTCAAGACTGTCAATAAGAAACGAACTATGTCAACAATTTCTGTCTTTAAACCCCCAGAAATTTTGAATTATCTCCTGATCGAGTGTTTGGCAACTCGAAGCTGAGTTTGGCGGCAAAACTATTTTCACATTTTTTAGTGCAGCGTCGCAACGGGAAGTGGCATATCCATAAAAATCACCTCCTGGTCCGTGTTTCCATTATACTATCAAATGCCAGCAACCATTCTGCCATTGTTGCTCTCGTCATCCAAGATGGTTTCTGAACAAACCACTCCACAATGAAATAATTCAATACCCATAAACAACCAGGTTTAGCGGCCTCACCAGTAACTGAAGGTTTTTCAATTTCATCTATGATATTGACATACAATACAGCGGTGAGTCGATCTTTTTGTATTTGCATCGTGAATGTTTTACTAGGAAGAGCTCAAAGACCCAGTCTGATTGCAGTTAAAGATGTTTCCTTCTTCATGAATCTCACGAATTGCTGTTACCCAAAATTTCCAGTCTGACACGATGTTTTCGTCCGCTGAGCTGTATCCAGCACACAGCGTTAGAGAAGAGATCTAGGGGCTACTCCGTAAATTGTCAGGTCAACCTACTGGCTTTAAAATCGTTAAGCCGCAACTTCTTGGCGATTCCGAGTACTTTCTCGCGCATCAGAGGTCCACCTTGTGGCAAGTTATTGCTGCGAGCACGGCAGAACCATTGAGGTGTGAAATTGTCAGGTTTTGAGCCCGGTGTGTTGGGAAAAGCGCGTTTACTAGTAAGTTATCGTTTCCAGTCCACGATTTCGGAAAGCCATTTTTGTTTCTCAAAACGTCACTGATCTGTCTTGTCCAAGAACAAACCTCGTAGCCATATCTCTACACCACACGAATTATCTCTACCTCTTCGTTCAGCGTTAGCCGTGCCCGGTTTCTCGGCTCCTCAGCACAGCGGCACACGGACTCCCTGGCTGGGAGGCAGCAGTAGTGAGCTCTTCTGGCGGCCTCCCACCACACGGAACACTGGTCTAGCCGGCCGCCCCCACACACGCCTTCCTCACTCAGAGAGGAGGCGGCGCAGCAGTGGCGGCGACATCAAAGCCGTAACGCGCCTTCTGAAGGCCTGCACTGCCGGCAGACTCGCGACCTCCGCCGTTTCCACGCCGTCCGCTATTTGGGAGTTTTAATGGGTGTTGGGAGAGAGGTTGGTCTCTCCGCCTTCGTTATTGAGAATGTTCGCTACTCGGAGGAGTTTTACCACAAGGGGTAATGTCATTTGGCAGGGGAATTGTGAAATGTCCGATATTGAGGAGCCCGCTGTTAGGTAGTGTCCGTTAAGAGAAGTTTTACTGCATATGCCTTTTTATGTGTATAAACTTTAGTTTTTACTTATCTCAGCAAAGCGATGCAGTCCTACACTGAAGTGCCACAAATTTGTACGCCTGCCTAATATCGTGTAGGACCCCGCGAGCACGCAGAAGTGGCGCAACACGACGTGGGATGGACTCGACTCAGGTCTGAAGTAGTGCTGGAGGGAACTGACACCGTGAATCGTGCAGCTCTGTCCATAAATCCGTGAGAGTACGAGGGGATGGAGATCTCTGAACTGCACGCCGCAGCGCATCCCAGATATGCTCAGTGGTGTTCATTTCTCGGCAGTTTGGTGGCCAGCAGAGTGTTTAAAGTCAGAATTGAGTTCCTGGAGCTACTCTGTAGCAACTCTGGACGCGTCGATTGTCACATTGTCCTGCTCGAATTTCCCGTCGGAATGCACAGTGGACACGAAAGGCTGCAGGTGCTCAGAGAGGATGCTTACGTACGTATCCAGACGTATCACTCCAACTGCACCCGACCCACACCTTTACAGTGCCTCCACCAGCTCGAACAGTCCCCTGCTGACAGGCAGGATCCACGGGTTCGTCACGTTGTTTCCATACCCGTATACGTCCGTCCGCTCGTCCGACTAGGTAACATGTTTCCAGTCATCGACAGTCTAATGTCGGTGTTGACGGGCCAGGACAGGGGTACAGGGGTGCTCCCTGGGCTCCAAAAGCCCATTTCGATGACGTTTCGTCGAATGGTTCGCACGCTGACACTTGTTACTGATCCAGCATTGAAATCTGTAGCAATTTGCGGTATGGTTGCACTTCTGTCACGTTGGACGATTCTCTTCAGTCGTCATTGGTCCCGTTCTTACAGGATCTTTTTTTTCCGACCGCAGCGATGTCGGAGATTTGATGTTTTACTGGATTCCTCATACTCACGGTACACTCGTGAAATGGTCGTACGGGAAAATCCCCACTTCAACGCTTCCTCGGACATGCTGTGTTCCATCGCTCCTACGCCTACTGCAACATCACGTCCAGATTCTCTCAAATCTCCATAACCTGCCACTGTAGCAGCAGTAACCGATCTACCAGCTGCGCCCCACACTTGTCTTATCTAGCCATTGGCGACTACAGAGCCGTCTTCTGCATGTTTACGTATCTCTGTATTTGAATACCCACGCCTATACCACTTTCCTTGGCCTTTCACTACATATGCGGAAGTTTTCTTTTCTCCTCGTGTCCCGTTTTCTTATCCCTATCTTCCGCCAATGCCCCGTTTCACCTCGTGGAAGATGTGGTCACCACAGCCTTGGCCAACGCACGCCAGAAACTGCTTCGTTGGCAGAAACTTGGTTATCGTGTGCGGGCGGCAAATCGCAGCCGACGAAGCGTTTTGCCTCGGCTGGTGTTCGGTCCGCTGGCGATAGCGTCGAAGCGTTGGCGGTCGGCTGGTGTTGGGACCCCACTGCTCTGCTCTGTTCGTCGTAAGAACAGACCTGATGTAAGCAAACACACACGCGATGACTGGTCGAGAGACGCAGCACACGTGTTCTTACGCTTTTTGAAGTATGTCCTACTTCCGTACTGCTTATCTTATTACTAAGTTATGTTGAACGAAACTAAGATATTCTAACGTACTATCAGCCATTGACGTTTTTCTTAGGGGGCTATGTAGATTTTATTTCAGATATCGTGTACAGCCACGGTCTCTGTACTGGTGTGCTCTGATGTCACACCTTTAATAAGCAGTACGAAAATGGCTCAAGCTGCTTCCTGCTCCGTAGTGAAAAACGCGCGTGAAACACGGATAAAAAGTGCCGAGAAATAGGTCGCTCTTAATGTTTTTCGTGCATTTCCAGAAAAAAATCGGATTTTAAGTTTTGCCAGGAACTGTATTTGACGCAGTTGACATACAAATACACACTGAATGTATATCGGATGGTTAGTTTGGTGCAACTCATGGATCGCTGGTCCAAGTCCCGTATTGCTCATCCTCTTCATCCAATGTGAAATACCTACATCTGGTAACCCTAAAATTAATCATTTTCATGAATAATGCACGTATCCTTGCTTCTAATTACACACACCACGCAAAATTCCTGTGTTCATTTCACATATATATTTTCAATTGTCGATATTATAAAGATCGTTAATGAGGGCTGCTTAAATTAAGGAAACAAGCTGATTTTTAGGAAAAAAATAAAAATCAAATATTCTTTATGATACAGATGTAGTCTCTCACGAACCAGGTAACTGTATTAGAAACATGTGAAACCATTTTCACAGCATCGAGCATGCCATACAAATGTTGCATTTTTACATTTACCACTGCACCGTTAGCACATGCAGCGACGTATCGACCAACCGGGGGAGGGCGGTGGGGGGGGGGGGGGGGTAGCGGCAAAGAGGGGCAGTCGCTCCCCCTCCCACTTCCAACTGAGGGGGGATTCGCTTGAAGACTTATTTCATATATGGACAGAGCCAGTGAATTAAATAAGCCGCGTCAAGAAATCTGGGCCGGCCGTTGTGACCGAGCGGTTCTAGGCGCTTCAGTCCGGAACCGCGCTGCTGCTACAGTCGCAGGTTCGAATCCTGCCTCGGCCATGGATGTGTTAGGTTTAAGTAGTACAAAGTTCTAGGGGACTGACAACGTCAGATGTTCAGTCCCATAGTGCTCAGAGCCATTTGAACCACGTTTTGTAGTTGGCTCTGAGTACTATGGGACTTACTGCTGTGGTCATCAGTCCCCTAGAACTTAGAACTACTTAAACATAACTAACCTAAGGACATCACACACATCCATGCCCGAGGCAGGATTCGAACCTGCGACCATGTTTTGTAGTTATATTCTCCAATTTCTCAAAGAGACCTTTATGGGAAGGGGGTGGAGCTATGACGTACACGAAAGTTTTTACAAAAAGGTGTCATTTCCGATGCAGCGGAAATACTTGAGTTGTAGGGGGGGGGGGGGGGGCACCAAATCTCAATCCAAAAGGGAGAAATCGTGGTTGGAACTACGCTGGGGTAATCAGAACCCTCTTGACCATCCGTATCAGCGGCAAACAGGTCAGACCCAAGGATTCGAGCAGGAAAATGCGAATAAATGTTCCAGAAAAAATTAACAACCGTGGGTGAATAAGCATTCCCTGCCACTACAACGAAGCAAGCAGAGGTAAAGATGTCGGTAACCACTATGTAACAATATAAGAAAGTCAAACTATATACATGTAACACAGTATCGAGAACTATAATGTAATAATTATTTTAAGTTGCAAGGTAACTAGTATTTGGACGCACGCGTTTGAGCCAGGTGTAATATTGCACACAAATCTCTCCGTAACACATGGCAGCTTGTCCTGAAATTAGGCATCATGACTGTGTGAACGGATCATCCTTTTATTCCACGGCTAGAGAGTCCACTGCTGTTGCAGGATCATAAAAGTGAGACGTGTGTCCCGAAATGTTAATATACACCAGGTTGTTATGAAGTTCATGGTTCACGACACGCACTACGTTCATATTTCAGAATGAAAATTTTATTAATATGCCTGGTTACAAACATACCCAGTTGCGTCTCATACGAATACATAATACACTCACGATCTGACACAGGCTCCATTGCGTAGCGGCCACATTCCTCACAGTCACCCTGCGACAGTAGTTAAGGAATGTACTCAGTCGTGGCAATTATTGCTTAGATAACGTCTTGTGCCAAAGAACAGCCCTCAGTTCATTAAGGGGACCACACCGTGGTTCAGGTCGAAAAAATGGACTTTCGGTTTTCATCATATTTCGATAGATATATTTTATTTAAGTAAAATGGAAAGGATTTTGCTGGAAAAAAATTTTCGGGGATTTAAAGACAGGTTGTAAACGCGGACAAGGAAAAAACTCCCGGATTTTTCCCAGAATGCCGGTTAAAAATACACTTTCTCCCGGGTGAAAACACGCTTTTTCCGTGTTAAGTGAGAGTATATTTTCCCTAACAATCCTCTGAATGGTTATGGTTTTATACACGGGCGTAGAATTTCCCGGCACTTTAGAAAACTAAACTGAGGGAAAAAGACACGTCTTCGAAGTATCTGATGTGCAGCAACATGTACGCTGCGTATTTTCGTATTACGAAAGTACACATTGGAATTCCACCAAACACCACATGTTACTTCCCGAATCATTGAAATCGAGATCGCGATGCGTTTTTGTAAGCCAGTCATAGCTCATGTCACGTGATCTCGCCAGCCGATGACAGCAGATATTCAGACCATAGGACACGTGACGTAGTCAGCCACAGCAACACCACTGTCAACTAGCACGAACACACAGACAGGGAAAGTTAACAGTTTAAGTTACTATACATAGTGTTGCTGCAATAAAAGCAAAGCTTTCACATATATTGATCTTTTTTGCGCGTGTTACACCTTTATATGTATCTCACAAATGTGCCAGAAATATTTTTATTAATGACAAATGTCTGATCTTCAAGGTTGGAAATTATTCTAAATGACTGGTCATCGAAGAGTTGATTTTTAAATGAGAGTCAAAGGCTCTGTGATTTAATAAATTCATGGTACATTCTCGCACTTAGTTAAACTTACGTAAAAGGATATTTACTATGAAAGTAACGCTTTTCAAACCACCATTCGCAATACTTTTCCCGCGACCTGTTAGAAATCGGTTCGTTTCAGCAGCTGACAGAGAGCGCAGATAACAGGCGATACCGCGCTTGCGCAGCTACCATGACGTAGGAAGCCCCTGTATGTGCGTACGTGTAAAACACTGAAGGATCATACAGTATGTCATCAAAGAAACAAGACATCAGAGGATACCCCAAGAGCATCGGAATGTCGTGAACCATACTAAAATGTGCACATTTGAAGTGCATGCTTGAAGTGCAGATTCGCGTGGTCAGATTCCCAATGAAGTAGACCTCGACCTGATATTAAGCTTTGCGGTGTGCTTTTCGGGATGTAAATTTGCTTGGAGCACCAGTACTGTATTGTATCATGTTTGGTTCATTATTATGCCTTAATGCCGTACGTGCTAGGAACGTGAAAACGTGGCCCTGAAATGCAGAAACTAACCAGTACTGTGGAATTAAACGTTTCAATTGAAATATATTGACTGCATCTGCGGAAAAGGTTAATAAAAGTCAAATTTCTTTTGCGAGCAGACAAAAATAACTTCATTGTAAAACTTTGAACATAGCTGCTGAAGTTCAGTGACCACATTAGAATTATATTAGAACAAAGAAGCCCTCTGTCACAAATATTAAGTCAAAATTGACCAGGTTTCGACGCTACTATGAGCGTCGTCTTCAGAATTTAACTGTTCTAAAATATAAAAGGTATATAAAACATTAATAAACGAAAGTGTGCACTGACTGGAAAGAGATGCAGCACTTACAATTCACATTCGAAAAAAATTAAGCAGGAAACGAGACGTCACGAAAAGTTGTAAATACGATAAGATGGCGAGCCGCTAAGGGCTGCTCGTACCTGAGTGAACACGGGTTGCACCCAAACTGAGGAGCCCACGTTAGAAAGTGTGGCCAAGTAAACTCTGTGTTGCTACGAGCGCCACCTAGTAGCCGCAGAAACAACTACGCTACTGTACATTCAAAATTAGACAAATGAAATTGTAACGAAGCTGATTCGGGCATAATGTAAGCACTAATAATAAGATGAAGTTACATATTTATCTGCTTTAAACAGATACATTTTGTAACGAAAAAAAAAACAGTCCGTTATGACATACAAGAAAACAGCAAAGACATAACAGGAAAATAACATTTCGGCAAACTGCATGAGGAAATTGAATCAAAGATCAAGCAACGGCTTTATACAGTGGAAAAAGTTTTTATTTCGCGGCTGCAGCTGTTCGCTTAGAATGAGGCCATCATGACGAGATAGAAGTTTGAAAAACTCCAATTCCTCTAAAACATCTAACCTACGCCCCTTTTCGGTACACAGAATATTATCGCCAATGGCTTTAGGCACGTGTCCAGTAATTACGAGATGATCGGCAAAGGATGAATTTAGGGGACCGGCGCCGTTTTTTCTCAAACGATGTTCTTTATATCTGTTTTCTCGTCAGATTGTAATTAGTAGAGAAGGCAACATTGCAGTTGTATTTGGTGCGAAGTATACGCTGAATCTGATGGGAAATGGGTCCTACGAAAGGAATAGAAAATCGTTGGGTTAACTTCAGCGGGTGAGGTGTTGTGCGTAGTAGTTCTTGCAGTTTTCTTTTTTAGGAAATCGTCCACTATGTTAGGCGTATAATCATTATTGACTGCTATGGTTTTAAGTAAATTAATCTGCTCATTAAACTTTTCTGTTTAAAGTGGCATAGAGGTGGCTCGACAGACGGCAGAGTGAAAAAAGGCCATTTTTGAGACTGTGGATCAAAACAGGAAGCAGGCACGATTTGGTCAGTATAGGTTTCTTTTCGAAAAATATTGAAAGTGATGTTATTGTCTTCTATTGTAACCGTCAAGTGTAAATAATGTAACTAGCAGTTTTCGTTTTCGAGTTCAATAGTTAAAGAAATTTTTTCATGGAGGTCGTTAAAAAGTTTAAATATATGATCAGTGCTATCGGCGGGTCGGTTATAGATGACTAGAATATCATCAACGTATCTTGTGTAAGAAATGATACGTAGTGAAGCGGCTAAGAAACGGTTAAACAGCTTTTTTTCCAAGGAATTGATAAAGATGTGGGCAAGGATGCCGGCTAAAGGGTTGCCCATAGCGAGCCCATCACATTGCTGGTACAGTTGTCCGTTGAATTCAGAGTAGTTGTACTTGACAACGACATTAATGAGATTCATAAAATCGGTAATCTGTTCATCTGATAGATCTTTATTAAATTGACGTAAATTTTCTTCCACAATGATGAGCGTCTCATGTACTGGGACATTGGTATAAAGATTTTTTAATATCCAAGGAAAAGAGCTTGGTGTCTGAACTGCATACTAAGTTTTTAATATTTTGAACCAAAACGTAGCTGTTTGGAACAGAATAATTATTTTGAAAACGAAGGATTTTTTCAAAGTTTCGTGTGGAAATCGGGCCAAATTGTGATATGCGCTATTCATGCTATTTGAAATTGGACGTATTAGGTGATTAGGTTTATGAATTTTGAACTGGGACCGAAGTTTAGGGGTCTGAGGGTTCATATTAATGATTAGTTTCTTTTGGAAAGGTTTTATAAGAAATTTTGCATTGTTAATGGCTGACCTTACTTCTTTCTGTAATTTAGGGAATCGGATCATCATGCAGCTCCGATATGTTGTTTTCACTGAAGAAATTTTCAGTTTGAGAAATATACTCAGAAATATAAGCAATGACTAGACAACCTTTATCGGATTTAGTTATTAAAGCATTTGCTGTTTTAAGTTTATTATTAATGGAAGTTACTAAAATTCTGACGTTATGCGTAGCATTAGGCAAAGTAGCTGTATTTTGCTCTAGCATGCGGGTTACATCACACGCAATTCTCGCTTGAGAAGCATTATGAATCTTCTTATAATCGAGACCGATTTTTAAATCAACAAGCATATTTTCTCTCATTTCTGTCTAAAAGGTTAGGCCTGACGTATTTTAGTCCTTTTCCTAACAGGACTTTTTCATTCTGAGTAAAGATAATGTTGGTTTTATTTAAGATTCTTTCACGAAAGATGTGACTGCATTTATGAAAAATATTCTGAGGGCATTTTTCGTTAGAAAGCAGACAAAAAAAATTGCTGAGCTTCTCGTGTTTCTGCATTATACCTATTTTACAAATCTCTAGAGGTTCGTTAATTTGTGTCCACATGTCGTCAATATTCAGAATGAAAATATGTTCATCTCGTAGCGCACGTCTTTATGAAAGATATAGAACATACGTGTTCGAGGAAATGTAAGACATATCATTTGGTCTGAAGTGTGCTAAAGTGCAGTGCCACGCCTCTTCATAAAGCATTCTTCTACCGCACGTCACTGTATTTCGCTCTGTGGAATTGAAACGTGAATATTTTATAATGGATGCCACCAAACTATATTCAGGACAGTGGAAACTGAAATGTCCTCTGGTGCCTCTTCCGCTCCCAGTTTGACAGCCTACCCCTCTTAAAAAAAATCTCGCAATTAACAGAGAATAGAATTATTTGTAATAGGGAGAACAAGGACTCTCCAGAAAATTTGCACTCTTTATTACCTATAAGCTAATAACTTGCTGTTTTGTGTGGCACAAAATTAAATATAGGATACATAAAACCAAGAGATAAGCAAGAAAGTACACATTTCTTCAATCCTTAGCTCGTAGCATTTTTTCTCTCTAATCTTGCTCCAGCTTTACATGGCGTGCTTTCCTTTCTGCGAAAGAATCTCTTACCTCAAAGTTCGTCAAACGTTTTGCTACATGAAAAATGGAAATGTCGTTAGCTAATACTGAAAAAGCTTTTAACACAAATAATACCCACGACTGGTGTGACTTTACGATCTGATTACGTCTATTTTGTCATTGTCTGCTAGATAAAACAAAATAGGCCTTTCTAATATTGCAGCAATTTTGTAACACACATCAAATAAACGTGACTGTTTTGGCACAAATGGCCATTTTTTATAACACGAAAGAATATAATTCACAAAGTACCAATATCACACGTCTATTACGCCTACTACAAGCAAAAAGCTTCATTTTAGGAAATAGTTTCACATTTCATTTATACGCACCGGATTCTCAAGCATGAGATCGAAAAGTAGTATTACGAAGTTTTTATATAAATCTGGATTCGTCTTATTCTTCTAAAATTGTGTGATGTCCCGTTACTTCCACGTTCTAACAAACAATCTTGTCATCACCAATTCTGTTGCTATTGCTGCCACTGTCAAAATTTGTTCGCAGATTAACTTCACTAACCCTGCCAGAATCACAGGTTTAGTTATCCAGCGATTATTTTCCAGTTAGGCGTTTTACATTTTCCGCGTTACTTCCAGAATAGAACTTAAGCGGCTGCTAGCCGGGTACTGTACAACGGTCCTTACTGATATAGCGATCTGGCCAAAAAATTTCTGTCCAAATTTTATTTTCATGGCTACACCGAGAAGATAATACGTAATATTTCTCATCTGTTATTCCTGTCACTCGTTTATTTCCATTCTGGTACTCTGAATCTATGGATTTCGCTAGTAATTGTAACAACGCTGATCTTTCGCAAACCCAATCAGCTACATAATCAGACAGCGATTGGCATTCATCCTTTCGGCTTTACTCCGTTCAGCTCGTATAGCCCCCTCCCCTGTTGTCTGCGGAAAGTTTATTTCTAGATGCGACGAGGATTCTCCTGGCAGACACATCACGTACACTATGCACACATTCAAAAATCAACTTATGACTCATTCATAAATCAATTGAAAATGTGTTCAGAAATGTTCAAAGACCAACAGGTACGCGTTTCAAAATCATATGAATAATCTAGAGACCAACGAGAGCTGGATGCTAGGCGTTTTGTGAAAAGTTTTTCTTGCTCAAGAGTATGAATTTGGCGCCCCCTTTTCCCGGTAGCATCTAGCTGCTTGCTGCGACTGCCTGCACAGCCGACAGCCACATTCCTGGAGCGAGTAGCGGGAGAATCTACTACTCGAACCCGACTGAACTGCAACACACAGAAACACCATGTTTCCAAAAAATTGTCTTCGGAACGAAATTTTAGAAAGGATTCGTTCGAAATTCTTGATCTCATTCTAAAAAAATGATCGAAGGGCAACCAAGAGCATTTAAAGAGACTATCCCATCTTGAAGCGGTGGTTATTACGTTCTCCCAAATATGTCCTCCATCTACAAGACGTTTGGAAGAATTGCTTTGAGTAAATACAACAGACTTCAACCTGTACAGGCTTTCTGCACAGCTCGAAATGATGTGAACCATTATGACTGGTATACGACCATGTAACGTACCCTCTATTGGAAGAAAACTTACCGCTGAACCTGTTAGGCTTAAAGAACTCCTCCAGGAAGTTATTTGCCTCATCATTCTGGTTCTGCCCGTCACCATCCTCAGAGGTCATTCAGCGCTTTGATACGATTTAAAACTTGCCTCAGATGAACGCTGACTCAATCGAGTCACCCCTTTACTCTTCCATATTCATCAAGACACGACTGGAAAAATTAATCTCATCGATTTCATGAAAAAAATTTGTTTCCCGAACCGTACAAAGGAAAACTACATTTGCAAATTTTACCTAAATTTTTTTAGTCTAAATAAAAACAAAATAAATTTCTTTATTTCAAATTACGTTTTTCTTTTTCCCTATGATGTGATGCACAGTGTTTATAAAGCAATAATAATAAAAGGTTTCTCTACCCGATTGTTATCCACAGTCTATAGTAAGTAGGTATTCCTTTTCGTAAATGGTCTAAAAACAAAGTAGGACAAATGTCTTTTTAAAAATTAAAGCCACGAAACAATTTTACAGAGGACGATCCTTAAAATTGGGTCAATATTATTATTTAACGAGTTGTTTCTGTAGAACAGCGCTGCGTAGCTAACAACTTCCCAGACGGTCGGTATTTATGTATTTTTAACGGTTTTGCTGAAAGACGAAATCAGCAAATGGGTTTGCTTGAACCCCCCTCCTCCCAAAGAAATGGTTGGTACGCCACTGAGTGAGTCCTATTAAACAGCCTTGACGCCACATCAAGTCTTCTCCTCCGCGGTTTCATTTTTTAATTTTTTTCTTCTTCACAACAACACAGCGGACCACGTGAGCAGAACCGTTGTTCCAGCTCCACGTACTGGAAACCCTGTCTTATGCTCGTATCGCGTGCCTGGAGTGCATGGAAGCGAAGGTGGTTACCGTTTTCCAGTATCTATGTCCATTAAAACGTACCACGAACTTGATTTCGTAGATTACAATTTAATAAGCAATGACTCCGAAACAAGCTACCTAAACTTTGCTTAAATTGAATATAATCTGGTTTCTGTTCCGACTGCTGTTTTCGGCCAATCACAGCACAGGACAACTGGAGTAGAGGCACTGACGTCACACTATTTGTTAATGACGGGAACATTCTCCGTACAGCTTCGTTTGCCTTATGTGGCTAACAATGAAATTTCCATCCCGATGACGAATTTATTACCGTCTATTCATTTACATACTGATCAGTGAGCGCTCCAATCTAAATTCTGGGCTCCATATAACACTACACATCTGCAGCCGAAGATCACACGGTCGGAAACATCTAAGAAAAGATTAGTAAAGATCTTGTTCTCCGACTTAGACAGAAAGCACATTTAACAGCACATGATTATTGCTGCACGAATTTCGTGAAATAAAATGTACGAGTAGTACTCTACAAGGTGTGTCGATACTAGCAATTCAAAAATATGGTACTTGTTAATACCACTACCCATCTAGTTTGACCGATCATCAAAACGCCGGATAAACCACTCCCAAAATGCAGTATGCGTGAAATACCTATAGCAACAAAAACTAATTTACTCCCCTTACAAGACATTCACATGCTTCGCCAAGTGAAACTCCCCTTTCAGTCTCAGGTACTTAAACGTTTCAGCACACTGTGCCTAAGCAAGAATGTAGGAGGAAAATAAATGTGTTCTGTCTGTGCACGCAGGGCGTCCCGTGAAATTACGACACAGGTCAAAGTAAATATCTGACATCGGCAGGGCACTCATGGGAGAATTCTTTTATCGTTCTAACGTTTGCTGAAGTTACCTTGCATTTTAGGTTTCAATTTGGAAGGTACTATACACAGGGTGAGTCAGGAGGAAAGGTACGTGTTTTGACGGGTAATGGCGTTAGTGATTCCGAACAAAAAACTTTATGTGGATATATGGCCTATTCCTGATGGTTTCCCAGATAGAACACTTTTAATGTACATTTCTATTTACGTTATGTATTACTGTCTTTTTACAACGTACCACAGTAACACAGATGAAGGTGAGACGAGCATTTTGGTACAGGACGCTTTCGGTCTATCAGGTAGGAAAACTGCCTCAAACTGGCCTACAAAAAGCTACAGCGCACGCGCCATATTTTCAATATTCTCGCGATGTCTCCGCGCAAGCTGTTAGTCATAGACAAAAAATAAATAGGACCTTTTTGTAGCAAATTTAATTTAGTTTAATCGTGTACTAAGACACGTTCTCCTTGGAATACGAGGTGTTATTAAGAAGAACGTACCGAAGTAATAAACATTCTATCTCGGAAACCATTCGCAATATGGCATCCGTCCACAAAGTTGTTTGTTCAGTATCACATACTATCGCATCTGAAAGCATGTACCTTTCCTCCTGACTCGCCCTGTATATGGCAAAGTGTCTTAATTACAGTGCAAATGTGGACATCAGGCGTTGCTGCATAGCAATCCGTTGCCCATTCACATCCAATGTATTACTCCTCTCCAACCATACCGTCTTATTCCAACCTAACCTAGACCTACTCCTTATTCTACAGATCTGTGTATCAGCGTAACCAGCGATTCATGTACGTA
The DNA here is from genome assembly GCF_023898315.1 of Schistocerca nitens. Classification (NCBI taxonomy): domain Eukaryota; kingdom Metazoa; phylum Arthropoda; class Insecta; order Orthoptera; family Acrididae; genus Schistocerca; species Schistocerca nitens. The sequence continues at coordinate 15,293,621 of NC_064624.1, read as the reverse complement.
GAGAGGAGGTTATATCAGTCCTTGATCCTGAACGTTTGTCTACTTTTCGCATTCCTATTTTTTCGTTCACTTCAACAAAAGACGTTGAAATTACTCTTTGCGTATTAGTATCAAGAGATCCGCTTGCTGTGATATAAACTGTATTGCTTGCTCTACGTAATAATACACTTTACATTGTAGGCAACTACAGCTATAAGAATGTATTCTCGTTAAAACCGCACTAGCAGTTGATTAATCCTTTATTTAAGCTAATAAAGTGTTACTCAACAACTCCTGTGGCTTTAACAAGAATATATATGTGAATCCTCTGTTTATCAAGAGACAATTGTATCGTAAAGACATTTAAAAATCTTGGAACGAGAAATGTATCTCGCGACGATGTAAATGTACACGAACCTCGTATCACCGAGCGCAAAGACGGCGTAAAATTTTATAGTAAATATTAAATTTACTCTTCGTATCAAGGAGTAAACTCCTTAAATGTAAACTTCTATGCAATTCATACGGGAGAATAAGGCTCCTTTAATATTGTTGTAATAGGTAGAAGACATACTGTACCACGTAAGTTAGATGTTGCTAATATTGTACGTTAAAGTTTAAATGTGCGTTATTTCGATGTACAGTGAGCCCTCATGTTCCTTGCATCGAATTAATTTTTCTTAAGACGTTTACAGCTCCACAATTTTAGCGGCCTCTGCTTCAACAGACGCCATTACGCGTCGCCCTATAATGCAAAATTATAGCGGAAGGTCAGATCAGCCGCTTTAACATGTAACAGACATTTTTTCACAGCAGTCAGCTGCAGACGAGAGCAATACTAGTTTTGAGATTTTACTTTCCAGCTTACGCCGAGAGCCAGGATTACATTACAACAGCCTGAGCATGTTGCGTGGGTCCAGAATGATTTCAATATTTGAGTCCATGCTCTTAAAAGTACAAATACGCCGAAGCTAATAATGCAGTCAACAATTTTTGCATCTTGGACCACACAATTACACTCGCCCGTCTATTTGTAGAGTCCGAACAAATTAGAAAAATATAAATAAATAAATATACTCCTCCCGAAGAGACATTTCATACCCTTTGGTTGTCGATCAGTTGACGAGCGAACTGCCAGTTCGTGAGTCCAACGGACACACTGTGAACCAGAAGTTCACCTGTGCACTGCTCCATCACGAATATGGATAATAGTTTACTGCAGTAACATCTGTAATCGTAACACCACGTATTTCTATATCGTTCTGACCAATGATGAAGGCTTTTCAGAAAATACATTGAGGACGACTGGTTTCAGCAAAAAAATGTTTCATTATAGGCGCTTAATGTACGGTATTGTTTTCCTCATTCAAACACTTACATTGTTAGAAAAAGGATTGCTGTTTGGTAAGAATAAGCCAGTCACTCTGAAAATACACGATTATTAATCTACGTGACTACAGTACTAAACCCATAAAGGCGAACATTTTGAGGTCAACGTAAGAATTCATTGATTTCTGCAATTACAAAAATACAATAAAGACGAAATGGGGCACAACCTTATCTGACTGACTACCCAAGAGGCGGAATTGTCGCCGAAAACATTACTCCACAGAAGTAAAAATATCAATATTAGCAAATACAGGACAGGGAGAAACAAGCTCCATTCCGTTACGTTATTCCCCACCTACAAGCAGGGTAGTTCTTTTATACATCAGACGTAACGAGTACAACCCAATACTTCGAGAAAACAATTCAACAAAATGGCGCGAAAACGACAAAAAAATCTAGTCCGTGACTGTGCTTTTCATTCTTGCCTATAGTCAGTAAAACAGCAGATTTAACTGGAATTTCGATAGCGCTTAAAAATACCAAGATTTTTAATACGAAATTCGCTAGCATTTTGAGAACATAGTAACCTTCATAGTTTGCTTTATACGCAATAGCCTCGATGGAGAACACAGAAACCGCACAACTACCACGGCCTTTCAAAAACTAAAAAGTAAATAATTCAACATAGCGGGAACGAATGGAAATGGTCACCTTTACCTTATTAACGGAGAAGTAGATATCAACTCGGAAGCTGCAGCACAAAATGCGGAGTCACGCCTTCACACTGGAAACAGCTCGCTACAAATGCGACAGACAACAGAAGGCGCAGGAACTGCCACGCTGCCAGTGCTGCCAACTGCTGAGAGGGCGGCAGGTACCAACTGCAGCCAGCCTCTCACAGGTCTGTGGTCTGCTCACGCAGTACTGGCTCTGGAATTTCTGTAACAATGAGACGTTAAAAAGAATAAACAGAGTAATACGTCTCCATTGTGTCACACGACGATGAAGTACATTATAACGGCGATAGGACTTCTGATAGCTTTTCGTATAAAATTATAAATATAGAACAGAAAAGAAATGTGAAGTGTAAAAATAGCTTTTGTCTGTCATCCTGTTCTGTGAAACGAATGATATGTTAATATTCACTTTAACCGCTCCAAAGAAAATATAAAACCTACTTTTAACAGTCCTAGATACGGCTAATAAACACACTCTTCATAAACCCATCTCCCAGGACCCCTTCTGGTTCGTCCTGTAAACAGTATCAAATCGGTTCTGGAAATGCGATTTACCGATGCCGAATTTCCAACTGTGTTTTTAAGATAAAAAACAATACGATGGCATTCCATCATTTTACCGTTTTAAGCACATTCATTTTATCAGAGATGAAGTATGTAACTCCTGAGAATGCGGTCAGCACCTTTGTCACGTCACGTCTGGCATGTGTAACGGTGCTGGATGGCAAACCCTCGCTCAACCAGCACTGCTCAAGTTATATAAGTTGCAGGTACGTCACTGAATGACTTACAAACGTAATGACATTGTTTTGAATTCCAGCACATTTAACTGAACTAGCCGATCGTAGTAACGAAGAAGACGAATTTATTTTTCCGTCAATTCTCCTTGCCCTGCAGCCCACAGAGCTTTGTCGCTGCCTCAAGCGATTGACTGTTGCTGCTAGCGCTCCGGAATGTCGGCAGTTTAACTTCCTTGGGAACAATGGCCGTTTTATGAAGTAAATGAAAACGGGGAAAAATGATAATTAATGTGCAAACAGCATTGAGACTTTACATATAGCATGGTAATAAGCATGTAAACTTGTAAACGATAAATTACGTCGGTGGGGCACACAGAATTGTGATTAGGCTGCATGAGGACACATTTAAAGGTATGGCTCCACAGACTAATTCGCAAAAGTTATCTTTCTTCCCACATGAGGTTACGTATTGTATACTTTACTGAAAAACGACACTGACTTCCGCTAACCACTTGTGGCGTCATGTTTGCATAACACTCCCACCTTCCTACAGCAAACAGTTGTGTGCTCTATTACGCAATCTGTCGGCATATAAAACAGTTCATTATTTTCGCAGTAGTCATGGACGGAATATAAAAACTTGTCATCTCCTGGCTCCGTAATTTCACGTCAGCATTCACACGTGTTCCTTGAGCGTCGACAAGCGGTTTGTTCACATGCCGTGATAATGATTTATTATTGTGAAACAGCGGCTAGAGCTCGTATGCAGACGTGGAAAGCGTATCGCAAAAGTCGTCGTTCATTCCAGCAGAAACTACCTGCCTTATTCGTCACTAGAAAATGATACTTACTCATGTAAGCGACAATAATTTTTCTCGCTCCAAAGTTAAACGTTTCCTCAGCTCTTCATTCTAATTACATTTTTCCTCAGTTCAAGGGTTTTCAGTTCTTTAGCAATGCATAAACGAACAATTAATGAGACGTGCAATTTATAAAACGCCGTGAAAACAGCACTGTGCCGCAAAATTCCGTTAAACTGCAAAAGGAATATTTCGCAGCGACATTCTTTTGACGCACGCTTTCGGTGTTCTTGCCGCGTTAAACGTGAATAACGAATCAAGATTCGGACGAAACTCTCAGCCGTCTCTTTCTGGACCAGCTGACTGCAGCCGTGCTGCCAAAGAGGGTGTCGACGTCTGCGACACTGCTTCCACCATGCTTGAAATGTAAACAAGTCTTGGAAGTGACAGTAGACTGTTAACACTAAAAGCCGTCAAACCAACATCGGAGGCGAATTTGCTTACGTAGAAAGCTACTTATGAAATTTAACATATATTTTAGAACCGACAGAGCTTGGTCTGTTATTGGCCTCACTAAGAAAATACATTTAGCACTCGAAAAGTATCCTCGTTTTACGAAGTTACGAATTTCAAGGGCGCACTTGCCTCTAGCATCAACACACTATAACAACACCTCAGTGGTGTATATAGAAACCGTTTGCAACTCTGCGCCTTACATATAATTTTTTTCGCCTTGTTTGTGTTTTACAAGCTGACTGCTTGGCATGTTTTCCTTACTACGGCTCCTACCATTGCGAAGTGTTTCTGCGGCCCTTTACATATTCCGTCCACATATTAATAGGCTATTATAATTCAAAATGGTTCAAATGGCTCTGAGCGCCATGGGACTTAACATCTGTTGTCATCAGTCCCCTAGAACGTACAAATACTTAAACCTAACTAACCTAAGGACATCACACACATCCATGCCCGAGGCAGGATTCGAACCTGCGACCGCAGCAGTCGCGCGGTTCCGGACTGAGCGCCTAGAACCGCTTGACCACCGCGGCCGGATGTTATAATTGTCGTGCTGATAATGGAAATGAAAAAGTTGTTATTTTATCTCGTATTATCAAGACCTTAGTATTTCTGCAGTTTCTTTGCGACAGTGCCTGATTAACTAAAGATCACGGCAGGCGTGTCTTGCTGCTACACTATGATGACGTCGTAACATCGACACTCGCATCTCATTCATCACGAACGGCTCTGCACTGCCGCAAATGCTACCCCTGTAATCGAGAAAGCCTGGCCTTACATTCTTCTTCTTAGAATATAACTACCCTAAAAAGATCCGTGCTTCTCTGAAGAGAAGAATTTTTCCCATTTAATACATCTCATTTTTTCGGGTATAGTTATTCATCCACTTTGAAAGCGATCGTGTGTAGCTCACCGGGCATCAGACGAGAAACTTGAATTTCTTATCGCTTTGTTTTCTCCTCGATAAACGGATCACGTGTCCTCTTTTGACAACATGCTAATAATATTTCTGTAGCGTCTTCCATCTCGAAATTCCACAGTAGTGTGTTTCACATTCTTGCTATATAATAAAACAGTCCCGCAATTTGATGATGACCACCAAAAACGATAGAAGCCATTTTCATTTCATCTTATAAAGTGTGCTATACTTCGCAAAGTTGTTCCACAATTCGGCGGGATAAGTATGTTTACATACTGTCTCGAAATCATTCCTCAGTGTGAGTGAAAGACATTTGCGAGACATTTGCTATGACACAATTGTTCTCTAGTATTCGAATTTCCGATCACAGTGATATACGTAGGTAGGGAAGCGTATCTGGTCCTCAGTCAGTTTCTGTGAAGGTCAAGTAGTTAAACTACAGGGGTCAGTCTCTGGAAACCGATCTGCCAGTGGCAATTCTGTACTCAGGTGGGAATGTGTCTTTACTCGATGAGTAGTTTGGTCGCCAGCCCTAAACGTCTAAATTTTTCCTGTGAAATATGCTTCCAGCACTTCTTTCCGCAACCAACGTAACCCCGGTCGCTTAATAAAGCAGCTATGAACGCCTCAAAGGTCGTGCGCGAGACTTTTGAACGTCCCCCTACGGCCAGCCTCCTCCTCACACTCCCCCAACTCACGATTTCTCTGGCGTCCGTAAGGAATTCGTGCTCTGCATTGTCTGTCTGTGTCTCCTCTCCGTGTTACATAAAGACTGGCGAGTCCATTTCGTCAAGCACAGCTGCACTGCAGAGACCATGCGTGTCAAAATCATGAAGATCGGGACGTCTGTTGACCCTAGTGGAATCGACTAATGTAACAAGATCACTTAGAGAAAAATGGTTTCCGGAATTTGCGTTACTATTTCATTACAGCCAAAACGTAAATAAGTGGACTATGGTTTGGTTCTGGTCAAGAGAAGAAATGAGGGTTACTTGGTTCCACAGGTTACTGTGTCGTAGGTATATGACGAGATACAAAGAGCAGCTAATATCAGCCTAAACCGTCAGTCTCTCAGACATCACTTCCACATCGCAGACGCTATAAAATTATTTCACATTTACTCCCGATTATAGAGCGATGTGATCAACCCAATTAAAGTTTCGCTTCATTTTCACTGCTTAGACAGTTGACCAAAGGCGCGCAGTCTTTCCTCTCATTAACACCGATGCTGTAGGCTCTCAGATGTCGCCGCATCGTAGCGCGACCCTTGTCACAGCACTCACTTCTTTACTAGAGGACTTTTCGTAACCAAGAAACGTATTTTACAGCTTACTTTGTGGCGGCTTGGTTAAATGTATCGCATTTCCTTTTACATAGCTTCCGTCTACTGAACTTTAACGTTATAAATCTCTACCAACACATTCTGTCATTTTGCTGTTTTTGACACTTCCTACCATAGACGAAGTGTATTACACCTCTGAGAATTCGACAATTAGTCTGTCGTGTCACGTCTGGTAGATACAGGAAGAGGAAAAAGAACTCGACCGGAAGTGGAGGGCAGAAAGAGAGCATCGAGTAAAGGGGTTTCGGCATTGCGAGTTGAGGTGGCAGCTGAATATTTACGGCGCTACGCCAACATGAAAACGGTGGTCATACTGAACATTTGCTGCACATACCTATGTTAATTAAGTGTTGGCTCGTTTTTCACTCATTTTCACCTTTCAAAGACATGTTCAAACATGAAACGTGGACATTTGATTCTCTTCGTCTCTAAAGAAGTGCTGCATGTTACGTCAGCTTAGTACGATACACGTGTAAATAATGCCGTAAGTTTATATTTTTGTCATCGTGGCGGTTGGTCAGTCCAAACAGCCTGTTTACGCACACATTTTCTGTAAATTACCGATCATTTAGAGCAAAGACGTCCGTGTGTGAGATTTGAATTACGTCCCCGTAGCGCCGAAAATACGCAGTTGCTACCCCCAGTTGTGGTACTCCAATTGCTATGTTTCACGCTGCCTTTTCGCCGCATACTTTTGGTCAAATTGCTTTTCCGCAACCTGTATAACGAAGCTGGATTGCAAACCTCGCTCAACCAGCGGTGCTTAAATTACTCATTTTTTACGTACGCTGCACAGACAGGGTGAGTCAGGAGGAAAGGTTCATGCTTTGAGGTGTGACAGTATTAGTGATTCTGAATTCTCTCTATTCCGAATGGTTTCCGAGATAGAACACGTTTATTATCACTTTTGTACGTTTTTCCTGAATAACGCGAAAACCGCACCCTCCAGCGAAAACGTGTCGCAGTACAAAATTAAACTATATTGAATTTCCTACAAAACAGGTCCTATTCATTTTTTTGTCTAGAACTAATGGTTTGTGCGAAGAGAGCGCCAGAACGTTGGAAAACTCGCTCGACGCGCATGCGCTGTAGTTTATGTAGTTTTTGTAGACGAATTTGAGGCCGTTTCCCGACTTGATAGGCCACACGTGTCCCGTACCAAACTGTTCGTCTCAGCTTGCTCCACACTACGGTGGTACATTGTGAACAGTGACAATGCATGGTACTACAGAAAGTAAATAACAGTGTGTTCTACCTCGGAAACCATTCGGAGTAGTATTCGGTATCACTAATACTATGACCCCTCAAAGCAGGTACCTTTGCTCCTGACTCATCCCGTATGTCAGTGAATGGCTCCCAACCCGGTCGGCCGACTATATTCTGCCACGTCACAGGAACGCCAGCACGCGACACTCAAAATCACGAAACCAGCGTCATAGCCGCATGATTACACTGTTCTAATTTTGAGGATATTTACACGTTAACCAGATATGCACATTGTTGTAGAAGCTGAACTCCTTTCAGTTAATTCTCCTTCTCCTGCAGCCCACAGAGCTTTGTTGCTGCTGTACCCCATCATAAGAATAAACCTGATGTAAACAAACACAAACGCGATGGCTGGTCAGAAGCCGTAGCACGCATTCACTGGTGTTGTTACGCTCTTGGAAGTGGCTCCTACTTATGTATCAGGTATCTTATTACCAAGTCACGGTAAATGAAACTTTCAAGATATTCAGATGTATTAACCGGCCATCGACGTGTTTGTTACTCACGCTTTAGCTGCGTAGTTTTTACTCCACAAGCCGTGTACAGTCACTGCCTCTGTACTGGTGAGCCCTGATTGCCGCGCTGTTAGTGGCCGAGGCTGCTTCCTGTTCCGTGGTGAAACACGCGTGTGGCACACAGTTAAAAAGTGCCGAGAAATAGGCTGTTCTCAATGATATTCGCACCAATCGGCTTCCAGGCTTTCCAAGGGTCTCTATTAGACACACACAGTTCAGTTTCAAAGTCACACTCCTTGTCGACGTCTATGTCGGCATGGTAGCTCAGTGTGTTGCCGGCACGGTAACTCGCCGTGTTCGGTCAAAGGGTTAGCTGCCCCCTGTAATAAAAAACTGAGTGAATGGATCAACGACGAACTGAAAAGGCACGACCCGAGCAGATACAACGAACAAAATGAGATTAAAAAAAAAGTGTGTTCGGTCAGCGTCGTATCTGCCGTCTGTAATAAAATTAACTGAGTCAGTGGACAAACGATGAACTTGAACAAGAGCCGTGGAACGTCCGCCTCGAACGAATACAACAAACAAAATGAGATAAGAAATATCGGTAACCTAGCAGATTAGTAATTATTATTCTCTGTATATCATGGTCCACGGGTTCAAGCCTCGTCCAAGTCACTTTTTTTTTCTCGTTCAATTTGAAATAGCCACATCTCGTAATTGTAAAATTCATCATCATATTTTATGAATAATGCACGCCTTATTCTTTCTAATTACATTATTACACACGAAATTCCTGTTTTTACTTCAAATACAAATGATTAATTATCGATATTCTATGAAGCATTGTTAATAAATGTTAATAAATCATAACAATGTAATTTTTAAGGCAAAAATGAAACGCCAAATAGTCTTTATTTGGACTATCCGCATTGTTTTGTACCACAGATGTAGATAAGTACCATAGGAACAAGGAAAAGAATAATTTTCACAGCATCGAGCACACCATACAAATGCTGCCTTTTAACATTTTCCACTGTGCCATTACAGTATGAACCCAACGGAGCTGATCTGGAGCCAAGTTAAGGGATTTGTCTCGAGAAATAACAAAACACTGTTAATATGCCAGACGTAGTGGAACTAACAAACGCAGCTTTTTCACATGTCAGTGCCGAACGCTGGAGGGATCCAGGACGGCAGAAACGAAGAGGAGAAATGCGGCGCCCGGTTGGCTTCGTGGATTCTGTTGTTGATCGACTCGTCGTCAGAGTAGTGAAGTTCTCGGATACGGATGGGGAAGGAGCTAAGAGTTTACCTGACGATTGACAGCAATCAACACCTTCATTAGCTTCAGTATTCAACATTACGGTGAAATCCCTGCAGTGCGGTTTTGCGTCACACATAGGTGGCTCAGAAAAATTACCCTGTGTATAACTTCGGAATTTTCATCACACTAGTTTGTAATCAGAATCCTATGTAAGGTGAGAACGAGAGCATTTTATGCTTTGCGTCTCGCCGCCTAAGAAGCGCGCGGCAGTGCCGGACTTTTGCCCAATATTATTTCATTCGTTTTAAACATTAAGTGACATTTGAAGCTAAATTTCTTCTTTGGCCGTCTCTTTCTGCGTCTCAACTGCAGCTGGTCTCAGGATTGCAGGTCGGCTGGACCGCTGTCCGAGTTTAATGCGCCGCTGATCGCGAGAACGAAGCCCACCAAAACTTTATTTTACGGTGCTGGACCGCTGCGTATGTCAAACTTACCTTACACCATGACGATACACACACAGACGGCACAGGCCCCTACCCTTGCCGTGTTAAGGTTCGAAACCGAGTGGATTAGACAGTTACAGTATCTGTAGCTGGAACCAAGTTCTGGTTTCGACAACTGATCTCCCTGTCTTCGTCAGGATAGAGGTCAGGAGCGGAGGGAGTTGTAAAATGAAAAGTAATGAAGTGGAATGGACCCAGTTTATTCCTGTAACGAAGGTACATTGGTGCCTACGTAGGTCTGAGCAGCCCCAAGACGGGGGTTGCCGTCTGCTCACCAGAGAGGCAGAGGCTGGAGGGGCGACTACTCGGGGCCGAGGTCTGGAGCTAGGAGAGCGCGGGGCTGCTCCCCACGCGATCACACGATTAGTCTCTGATTGGAGGGTTGATTCCGCCAACGCGCCTTGCTAGCAGCGTACCCCCGTCAGTGCAACCGACCCGTGGGACTCGTGTCTGACCGAGGAGCACGTGGCAGGAATGTGCCGACCGTGGTCTTCCGGCCAGCACCTTCCACCACAGTATGCCCAAGCCGCCTACGGCCGAACATTATGCATGGAAAATTTATTTAATAAAATTTTGTCGGCAATGATCCCTCTTTGGGGGTCTCCTCCCTGCACATCCTTTCCCCTTCCGAAGAAGGCTCTCTGGATGATAATGAATGAGCTTATTCTAATTGATAATTCCATTTAAAAATATATGATCATTATGAAGGGTCACAGAAATTAACATCCATAACATAGAGATATCAATATGTGCAAAAGTTACAAAGTGGCCTGAAGGGCCTGAAGGAAGGCTCTTGAACAACAACCTTGTGAAGTTGGTGCGACGGCAGTGGGGCGTCGCCACGCTGTGAGTGTGTGTCGGCGGTGTCAGTGGTGGTGGCGATGGGGAGGGGCACCGGAGCACCGCACACTTAAACACCCCACCCTCGTGGGGGGAGGGAACGCTCCCAGGCCTGACAGTCACGAGGGGGTTTTTCCCCGTAATATTGCCTAGAGTTCTTAAATCTAGGATTACAATGGTAATTGACAAAGTGGGTGAGTGAGAACATTACAAAATGACAAAAATTTAAAGAGAAAACAAAATGACTTACGTGAGGGTTAAGACTCGACAGTTAAATTGTGATTCCATAGACTTTACATAGAAATACAAATCCATTACAAAATTAGTTCATTGACCTGACACCTAGACTACAACTTAATTCTAAGGTGGGGGGGGGGGGGGGGGAGGTCATGCCTGATCGCATGCACCAAGGTTGGCAGGTAGTTTCAGGTGTGATATTCACCTTCAGGTTGTGGGGGTGGTACTACTTCTCGGAAGGAAGTGAAACATTTGCAAAACCCTCTTTTACAGAGTATCCAGGATACTATAATCAGAATCATTACAATGATGATTACCGAACCAGCGCTGGGTGATACAACGGTGGTTAATCGCTCGGTTTGCTGCCAATCAGCAATATGTGAGGCCACTCGGTCAAGAGCAACTTGGTTGTGTTCCTGGGTAAGGGGATGATTGGTCGATTGGAGTAGATCTGTATCATTAGTATTCGGTAAATTCTTTAGCTTCTCATGGTGATGGAGTTTAAAAGAGAGTTCAGGAAGGTATAAGGTAAATGTGGGAATGGTGAGATGAAAGGTGGAGTCCAATTGAGCTGATATCCTCGTAGGAGCAGCGCATACGTCACATCTTGAACTACACTCCTGGAAATTGAAATAAGAACACCGTGAATTCATTGTCCCAGGAAGGGGAAACTTTATTGACACATTCCTGGGGTCAGATACATCACATGATCACACTGACAGAACCACAGGCACATAGACACAGGCAACAGAGCATGCACAATGTCGGCACTAGTACAGTGTATATCCACCTTTCGCAGCAATGCAGGCTGCTATTCTCCCATGGAGACGATCGTAGAGATGCTGGATGTAGTCCTGTGGAACGGCTTGCCATGCCATTTCCACCTGGCGCCTCAGTTGGACCAGCGTTCGTGCTGGACGTGCAGACCGCGTGAGACGACGCTTCATCCAGTCCCAAACATGCTCAATGGGGGACAGATCCGGAGATCTTGCTGGCCAGGGTAGTTGACTTACACCTTCTAGAGCACGTTGGGTGGCACGGGATACATGCGGACGTGCATTGTCCTGTTGGAACAGCAAGTTCCCGTGCCGGTCTAGGAATGGTAGAACGATGGGTTCGGTGACGGTTTGGATGTACCGTGCACTATTCAGTGTCCCCTCGACGATCACCAGTGGTGTACGGCCAGTGTAGGAGATCGCTCCCCACACCATGATGCCGGGTGTTGGCCCTGTGTGCCTCAGTCGTATGCAGTCCTGATTGTGGTGCTGACCTGCACGGCGCCAAACACGCATACGACCATCATTGGCACCAAGGCAGAAGCGACTCTCATCGCTGAAGACGACACGTCTCCATTCGCCCCTCCATTTACGCCTGTCGCGACACCACTGGAGGCGAGCTGCACGATGTTGGGGCGTGAGCGGAAGACGGCGTAACGGTGTGCGGGACCGTAGCCCAGCTTCATGGAGACGGTTGCGAATGGTCCTCGCCGATACCCCAGGAGCAACAGTGTCCCTAATTTGCTGGGAAGTGGCGGTGCGGTCCCCTACGGCACTGCGTAGGATCCTACGGTCTTGGCGTGCATCCGTGCGTCGCTGCGGTCCGGTCCCAGGTCGACGGGCACGTGCACCTTCCGCCGACCACTGGCGACAACATCGATGTACTGTGGAGACCTCACGCCCCACGTGTTGAGCAATTCGGCGGTACGTCCACCCGGCCTCCCGCATGCCCACTATACGCCCTCGCTCAAAGTCCGTCAACTGCACATACGGTTCACGTCCACGCTGTCGCGGCATGCTACCAGTGTTAAAGACTGCGATGGAGCTCCGTATGCCATGGCAAACTGGCTGACACTGACGGCGGCGGTGCACAAATGCTGCGCAGCTAGCGCCATTCGACGGCCAACACCGCGGTTCCTGGTGTGTCCGCTGTGTCGTGCGTGTGATCATTGCTTGTACAGCCCTCTCGCAGTGTCCGGAGCAAGTATGGTGGGTCTGACACACCGGTGTCAATGTGTTCTTTTTTCCATTTCCAGGAGTGTATTATACACTAGGCCACTATTATTCAGTGTTACCCGGTACGATTTAGTCTCTGACATTGAACGGTGGCACACCAGGGTGGCGGTGACAGTCTGTGGAACAGCGAACAGAAAACTGTTGCCAACGGGCTGAATTATTGGTTGACGAAGTGAGACTAGAACACGAGGACATGGAGGTGTAGTAGTTTCAGCTAAAAACAGTGACATCTCGCAGTCAGTAGTGTCAGTGTGGAGCATAAGTAATGTGTTGTATGGGAGCAACTGGATAGTTCAGAGCGAGGGAGAGTGGCGTGGGCTTGTCGATCCCGACTAACTATTAAAAATTCTTGAGTCTGCCAAACAACATGGTGGTGCAGGGTGGCCCAAGAGACTGGAAAAGTGTGTATCTGATAGCACTCGTGTTCGCAATTTGCGCACGTGGTTGGCAACCTCATTCGCATCCGAATACCGTCCGAATTACGGGTAAGTCGGACCTCCAACGCAGCGTAGTAAAAGGGGAGGTTGCTTTCCCGCACGGCATAAAGCATTTGTTTAGGGGCCAGAATTTGCGACGACACAGTGTCTAGGATGTGCAAGAAGGGCTCTGAGGGTAACAGATGTGGACTGAGCTTTCCTTGCAGTCCGAGTTGAATGGCCGAGTGTAACATGTGCACGTGTAACTGTGCTGTGTGTATATTAAATAAAAGGATCTGCGTGGTCTTCACAATGTCCAATGTGATAGTCAGATTACGTAATCCCGAGCGAAGGTGAGTCCACTCTTGGTTAAAGGATTGTTCAGGTGCACCATAGTGTCGTGTTAATCTGTCGGCTACAACTTGTATTTGTCTAGTTGTGGCTAACAGGTTATTCTCTAGGTGTGTCAGGCGCACCTGTTGATGTACCAACACTTCGTGATCAACTTGTGTTTCCGAAAGCGCTTGCTGTGTGTCCAAATCCCAGCGTTTTGCGTCTGTTTCGTCAGGAGTACCAAAGACAGATTTTAATAATGTACCTCCAACGGGCATCCAGGCTCGTCTGAAACGAGGCGGTGGTACTGCGTCCCTAATACTGTTCAACTGACTTCGACGGGTCGAAATAATTCTAGTCACTTCCCACAAAGATCGGAGAAACTCATGTTCCTTCGTCTGCGTCAAGGTGGTTTCATATTTTGACAATTGCTGATCTGTATCATGTAAAGCACGGTCTTCCTCTTCTAATAGTGTTCAGTTGACATCAGCTAACACAATAGCATAATGTGGAGTGTGCACCAGATTGTGACGACGTCCAAAAAGCACGCGACGTGGGAGGGTAGACGTGAAATGGAGGCGCCTTAACGGCGACGACGGCAACCATTGAGGTTAACATGCTTCCCATTGCGGATGATGAATTGACAGCCGTTTGAACGGAGGTTGCTTTCAGCTTCCAATGTTGGTAACGGTCGACTGCGAGAGGAAGTATTAGTGACCCTACAAGTAAAAATTTCCGGCTTACTTGACGAGTAACTCAGAGATGACAGAGGGGGTACAACGTTGCAGCAATAATTACCTGGCAAGTAGCGACGATGGACCAGTTCAGTGACGCTTACTGATGAAGAAGGCCACGAAGTAGAATCACGGCAGGCAGGCAACAGTTTGGCAGCCGTGGCGGCAAGACAACGGTGTAATTCAACACTGAGTATCCGCTGATCAATCGCGCGTCAGCAAAAAGACGCTGAACGCGGAGGCAGTACTACGCAGCGCAGACTAAGCGTAACTCGCTGGAAAAATGTTTCAACCTGCTATGGGACGAAGGCCAAGTGTCGTTAATTTGATATTTTTGAGATCGCGGTGTAAACCCGCACAGCCTAGGCACCTCCCACGCATTGGCCACTACGCAGGGGCACCCACCCCGCTAAGGCTCGACACGGCGAGACAGGTGAAGTACTTCATAAATTTCGGAAATAATATTGAGTGGTTTTTCAGCTGTAGAAAACCCGAATGAGGGTAGGACAACTCAAGTTAATAATCATAGGATCTTTACTTACAGAAGTGGTCAATAGAGAGTTTAACTGTACTGCAGTCGGAAGTGAATGTTAGCGAGAGCGAGTCTGTTGGTCGTGAATACAGAGGCTGGGCGTGAAGCAGTGGAGGCGGCGCAGCGCAGCATTATCAGCGCTGAGCCGGCAGAGTGCTGAGCTCAGATAACAGCGTCGGAGAGCGCTAGTGGCTCTGCGTCCGAGACCAAGACATTGCAAGTGCAGCTTAAAAGTAACAGTTTATTGCAAAGCAATAATAAACGAATAGCTGATGTCACAAAGACGTTTGATTCCATTTTAACAGAACAACTTAAGTGTTCAACAGGTAAATTGATTACGTTGTTGATTAAAAGAAACTGCTACATACGTACGTACTTCCCTTTCCCCTTCCGAAGAGTGGAGGGCATAAACGATAAAAGCCTTGTTCGTGTACTTTACTAAGTAGACAATAGAGGTCTGGTAACATCAACAAGTTACACCAAGGTAGTGTGGATATGAACAGTGTGAGTGTGTTGTAAGTTGTTATTGGGCGTATGAAGTGTTGTGTAAATGTGTGACTAATGGTAGCTGATGGCGGATACGAATTGAAGGCCAATAGGTGCTATCAGAGATACTTCCAGTCGAGAAACAATGAAAGTTAAAAGGGAATACCGAATATGCCACAAAAATAACGTATAACCATAAAGTGTACTAACATTAATCATAACTATAAATTGATACCCCCCATGAACCATGGAGCTTGCCGTTGGTGGGGAGGCTTGCGTGCCTCAGCGATACAGATAGCCGTACCGTAGGTACAACCACAACGGAGGGGTATCTGTTGAGAGGCCAGACAAACGTGTGGTTCCTGAAGAGGGGCAGCAGCCTTTTCAGTAGTTGCAAGGGCAACAGTCTGGATGATTGACTGATCTGGCCTTGTAACAATAACCAAAACGACCTTGCTGTGCTGGTACTGCGAACGGCTGAAAGCAAGGGGAAACTACGGCCGTAATTTTTCCCGAGGGCATGCAGCTTTACTGTATGATTAAATGATGATGGCGTCCTCTTGGTTAAAATATTCCGGAGGTAAAATAGTCCCCCATTCGGATCTCCGGGCGGGGACTACTCAAGAGGATGTCGTTATTAGGAGAAAGAAAACTGGCGTTCTACGGATCGGAGCGTGGAATGTCAGATCCCTTAACCGGGCAGGTAGGTTAGAAAATTTAAAAAGGGAAATGGATAGGTTAAAGTTAGATATAGTGGGAATTAGTGAAGTTCGGTGGCAGGAGGAACAAGACTTCTGGTCAGGTGACTACAGGGTTATCAACACAAAGTCAAATAGGGGTAATGCAGGAGTAGGTTTAATAATGAATAGGAAAATAGGAATGCGGGTAAGCTACTACAAACAGCATAGTGAACGCATTATTGTGGCCAAGATAGATACGAAGCCCACACCTACTACAGTAGTACAAGTTTATATGCCAACTAGCTCTGCAGATGACGAAGAAATTGAAGAAATGTATGATGAAATAAAAGAAATTATTCAGGTAGTGAAGGGAGACGAAAATTTAATAGTCATGGGTGACTGGAATTCGTCAGTAGGAAAAGGGAGAGAAGGAAACGTAGTAGGTGAATATGGATTGGGGCTAAGAAATGAAAGAGGAAGCCGCCTGGTAGAATTTTGCACAGAGCACAACTTAATCATAGCTAACACTTGGTTTAAGAATCATGATAGAAGGTTGTATACATGGAAGAACCCTGGAGATACTAAAAGGTATCAGATAGATTATATAATGGTAAGACAGAGATTTAGGAACCAGGTTTTAAATTGTAAGACATTTCCAGGGGCAGATGTGGACTCTGACCACAATCTATTGGTTATGACCTGTAGATTAAAACTGAAGAAACTGCAAAAAGGTGGGAATTTAAGGAGATGGGACCTGGATAAACTGAAAGAACCAGAGGTTGTACAGAGTTTAAGGGAGAGCATAAGGGAACAATTGACAGGAATGGGGGAAAGAAATACAGTAGAAGAGGAATGGGTAGCTTTGAGGGATGAAGTAGTGAAGGCAGCAGAGAATCAAATAGGGCTAGTAGAAATCCTTGGGTAACAGAAGAAATATTGAATTTAATTGATGAAAGGAGAAAATATAAAAATGCTGTAAATGAAGCAGGCAAAAAGGAATACAAACGTCTCAAAAATGAGATCCACAGGAAGTGCAAAATGGCTAAGCAGGGATGGCTAGAGGACAAATGTAAGGATGTAGAGGCTTATCTCACTAGGGGTAAGATAGATACTGCCTACAGGAAAATTAAAGAGACCTTTGGAGATAAGAGAACCACTTGTATGAACATCAAGAGCTCAGATGGAAACCCAGTTCTAAGCAGAAAGGTGGAAGGAGTATATAGAGGGTCTATATAAGGGCGATGTACTTGAGGACAATATTATGGAAATGGAAGAGGATGTAGATGAAGATGAAATGGGAGATACGATACTGCGTGAAGAGTTTGACAGAGCACTGAAAGACCTGAGTCAAAACAAGGCCCCGGGAGTAGACAACATTCCATTGGAACTACTGACGGCCTTGGGAGAGCCAGTCCTGACAAAACTCTACCATCTGGTGAGCAAGATGTATGAAACAGGTGAAATACCCTCAGACTTCAAGAAGAATATAATAATTCCAATCCCAAAGAAAGCAGGTGTTGACAGATGTGAAAATTACCGGACAATCAGTTTAATAAGCCACAGCTGCAAAATACTAACACGAATTCTTTACAGACGAATGGAAAAACTAGTAGAAGCCGGCCTCGGGGAAGATCAGTTTGGATTCCGTAGAAATACTGGAACACGTGAGGCAATACTGACCTTACGACTTATCTTAGAAGAAAGATTAAGGAAAGGCAAACTTACGTTTCTAGCATTTGTAGACTTAGAGAAAGCTTTTGAAAATGTTGACTGGAATACTCTCTTTCAAATTCTAAAGGTGGCAGGGGTAAAATACAGGGAGCGAAAGGCTATTTACAATTTGTACAGAAACCAGATGGCAGTTATAAGAGTCGAGGGACATGAAAGGGAAGCAGCGGTTGGGAAGGGAGTAAGACAGGGTTGTAGCCTCTCCCCGATGTTATTCAATCTGTATATTGAGCAAGCAGTAAAGGAAACAAAAGAAAAATTCGGAGTAGGTATTAAAATCCATGGAGAAGAAATAAAAACTTTGAGGTTCGCCGATGACATTGTAATTCTGTCAGAGACAGCAAAGGACTTGGAAGAGCAGTTGAACGGAATGGATGGTGTCTTGAAGGGATGATATAAGATGAACATCAACAAAAGCAAAACGAGGATAATGGAATGTAGTCGAATTAAGTCGGGTGATGTTGAGGGTATTAGATTAGGAAATGAGACACTTAAAGTAGTAAAGGAGTTTGGTATTTGGGGAGCAAAATAACTGATGATGGTCGAAGTAGAGAGGATATAAAATGTAGACTGGCAATGGCAAGGAAAGCGTTTCTGAAGAAGAGAAATTTGTTAACATCGAGTATAGATTTAAGTGTCAGGAAGTCATTTCTGAAAGTATTTGTATGGAGTGTAGCCATGTATGGAAGTGAAACATGGACGGTAAATAGTTTGGACAAGAAGAGAATAGAAGATTTCGAAATGTGGTGCTACAGAAGAATGCTGAAGATTAGATGGGTAGATCACATAACTAATGAGGAAGTATTGAATAGGATTGGGGAGAAGAGAAGTTTGTGGCACAACTTCACCAGAAGAAGGGATCGGTTGGTAGGACATGTTCTGAGGCTTCAAGGAATCACCAATTTAGTATTGGAGGGCATCGTGGAGGGTAAAAATCGTAGGGGGAGACCAAGAGATGAATACACTAAGCAGATTCAGAAGGATGTAGGTTGCAGTAGGTACTGGGAGATGAAGAAGCTTGCACAGGATAGAGTAGCATGGAGAGCTGCATCAAACCAGTCTCAGGACTGAAGACCACAACAACAACAACAACATAAATTGATAACAATAAAACATGACATTGAAGTAATAATAATTGACAAGAAATAAAATAAAGGGAATATTTCCCGAACATAAACTTCCAAATCGGATACGAAATCCGTCAGGGGATGTTGTTTTTTAGACGGTTGACGAAGTGCATAAGGGACTACGTCAGTAGAATCCGACAGTGTGTGTATATAACAACATTGTTCTTAAAAGTGCAGTTTGCAATGTCAGATGGTGAAAAGCAAAGAATCCGTTCAGCAACGAAAAAGGCTGCCATTTGGGCAACGGTATCTGAATCTTTGGCAGAATCCGATGATTTTGCAATGGAATTGCCGTGTAGAAGAAAGTGGCGTCGTATAAAATGTAATAAAAGAGCGTCTGGGGCTCAGTTCATTTGTGGTTGAGTGCCAAAGGCGTAGTGTGAGCGCAAATTGTCTCACGGTAATTGATGTATGAATTGTTTTGTGGTCAACCGAGGAGCCTAGGATTCGGTGACGTGCAAGTACAAGTTCGCGGTGCGAATGAGCTACCTGCGAGTGACTCGACTAATAAGTTCAGCAGTGCATTAGTGCAATCTGCAGACTTGGATTGATGACTACATAATTTGCAGGGCAATGGAGCCACCTGCGGACAGTGCTGAGGCAACCTGTCTAATAACTGAGGGGTGGGCAGTGCATTGGAGCTGTCTGCGACACCGTGGGTCAGCGGGCCTGAGGGCGTCCGTCTGACTTGATAAGAATTAGTGCAGGCACACGGGTCTCCTGCGATACGTGCAATAAAAGTATCAGCGGCGTTATCAGCGACCTGCTGTACTAGGAAAATGTCGACTGTTCGAGCAATAAAAATAGCTCTGAAGCTAGAATAGCGTACGTGCATAAATAGCGTAACTTTTTGTGCGCGCAGTACATAACACTACATAAAATGAAAATCATGAACTATAAATCACTAGCGCTAGCATAATGACATAATTAAACACAATGACAAATATTGACAGGAAAATCAAAACACAATGATGTATAATAATAACGCTGCAAGTAGTCGGAACGCTCAACGTTAACATGTAACACTGGCCACCTGGGGCTGGCTGCTAGGCTGCGTGTGTGTTTGTTTTAAAACTGACGATAACAAATTGAACTGAAACGACAACTAGGCACAGTTCCCGTAGCGCTTACATCACCGGCTAATTAGAGGCAAAGTACGTATCTCACAATGGACCATCGGCCGATATTTTGGGGCAAGACTGCAACAAGGGAGAGCAATATCTCGGTGTAAATGGGTGGTCAGATTAAAAGACCGGTACTGTCGGAAGAGGGTGCCTAACATGTTGTAGGGGCCTCCTCATCGACAGAAGAAGGAAAACAGGACAGAACAATGACCACGGCGGTAGAGTAAAATAAATGGGGAGGGCAAAAATAACTGCGTAGCAACCAAGGAACAATCGCCCACCGACATACGGCAGCCCGGACGATTGGTCGTTTGTGCCTCGTCAGTAGCGTGAAAAACCCGTGGCATTGCATTGGTTTGCCCATATCTGGCCTTGTCCAAGGAAGATAACGTTAAATGTCCTCACAGTTCGATGTGTAAGAGGGTCAAGGCTGTAGTTTGCAGCTTATACAATGAATCAAAGCAGTAGTGAAACTTGACTTATAGGATTGGCAGACTAAGGTATGCAGAATAATGTAAATCGTTAAGAACTTCGTGTGATTTATCCAGCTAATGTGAAACAAAACGAGGAAAAGAATTTAAACAATGAATCACATCTACTTAATATTTATGTTAAGACTTACTGGGATGTTTGAATGAATTTTGTTTGCCGTGTCTTCCGGCTGCGTGAAAGAAACCAGCTCGGAGCTGTAAGCGAGCGCGCAGCGCACGCGTATGTGCGGAGTAGGCAGCGGCACGCCAGCGGTCACGTGAGACGGCGTGTAGCCGCGAGAGGCCGGCCGCTACTGCAGCGACAAATGTCGCGCGCTTAGCGTGTACCGGAAATAACGACCAATTAGAAATTGCAAATTATCTAGAATAAGAGTTTTTTAAAAGGGCTGTTAGTTATATAAAATGGTGGTAAATGCATTGTAGTCTGTCACACACGGAGGATAGGGCAGTAATTTGCGGTTTGTTTTTGTAACTACTCGGACGCGCCGCGTGTTGAGACGCTGGAGGCGGCAGCGCACGTGTTGGTAAGATACGTCATCGCGCGGAGCGCTGTTACTGGCTGAGAGAAAATGATGGCCGCTGGCCAGTTCTTGGCGAGGAGAAGGGACAGCGCTGAAGAGAAGAGGGGAGGCGACAGCTGATGTGTTGCCCCGCCAACACCTGGACCCGTAAACAAAGCGTACGAGGCGTGTGCATTTAAAGTCCTGGCTTTATCTGTTCCGATTACTTACGAATAGCTGCAGCAAATACAGAACTACGACATTTAGCACAATACACTAGACGTCAACGTAACAAGTATTCAGAAAAGCTCGGAGTAAAAATACTCCACATGTACTGGTTTGCCAAATACATGGCAATAGAGGACATTGAAGAATATTATTCGGGGTTAGCAGCCGCGGTACTGCCAACACCAAGTGTAATGGTTGCATCTGAAGCAAGTCAGTTGCGTGACGTCTAATGCGTGGCATTGCTTGCAAAACATAAAACATAATCATACATATAAAATGAGCAAAAATACATGACAGGACTGGAAATTGACAATTGAGAATGGCTGGGAACTCCGTGGTGGCCAGGCACGTCTTGCTTCCAAGTCCCTGGAGAAAATGACTTAAACTAAGCTGCAATAAAACATAACATAAAACTCTAATTAGGCGTGATTAATCACGCGACCTCAACCCATAAGGGTGTCGATTCCGCAAAGGGTATCTACAACCCTGTGGAGGTAATCTCCCCCGTTTTCTCTTTCGTCTTTGTCCCACTTGAGGTGGAGGTGACACAGGCGGATCGTGGGCTGCGACCTGTTGTGGTGACACAGCCCTACCGTGGTAAGGTTTCAGGCGGTCAAAGTGCACTATCACCGTACGATCGGTTAATTGCAGTTCTGCATTGACTGGTGAGGTCAACCGTACAATCCGATACGGGCCTTCAAAGCGGGGAGAGAACTTTTTAGTTCGTCCCTTTTTGATTGCCGGGTTTCGTAGTAACACTAAATCACCTGTTTGACAAGTCGGTAAAACAGCATTTTTGTTCTGCCTGTGCAACTGTTTATTAGTAGCTTTGATATTATTCCTCTTTACCTTATACCAGATCGCTTTTAGCCGGCGGGCTAAACCTTTTACTTCCTTTATTTCTACACCTCGAGGTAGTTTGTCTATTTCGAACGACGAATTCATCGGCCGTCCAGACACAGCTTCGTAAGTGGTATAACCCGTGGATTCATGTATTCGGGTGTTGTATGCAGAAGAAATATACGGGACATATCTGTCCCAATCAGCGTGCGTTTTTGCAACATAATAGGATAACATTTTACAAATTGTACGGTGTACGCGTTCAACGCGGCCGTTGGCTTTAGGATGGAAGGGAGTTGTACGCCATTTTTTGATTCTTAGCAATTAACAAACTTGTACAAATAAAGCAGACATGAAATTGGTTCCTTGATCCGTTATAATGGCATCAGGACTTCCAAAAGGTAGTATCACACGATTTACAAACTCTCTCGCCACAGCTTCAGCTGTCATGTCGGGGAGGGGAACCAAAATTAGATAACGTGAAAAGTGGTCAATAACAGACAAAATGTATTTGTTACGTTGTTGCGACTGTGGAAAAGGACCTTGGAAATCTAAAGCAAGAATTTCGAAGGGTAAAGATGCCTGAGGAAGTGTCTGCAGCGGCACTCGCGGCTGCCTATTTTGTGCTCGTTGTGCACACGGCAGGCGAGATCTTACATACCTGTCCACGTCACGTTGTCGGTATTGCCACTAATAACGTGTCGCAATTCGAGCGTTCGTAGCGCGTTTTCCGCTGTCACATGCTTGGATTGTATCATGGCATTGCCGTATTATACGTTGCTGCAAGCATTCCGGTATTACCAAACGATTTCCATGGGGAGTTCTTCGATACAAAAGGTCGTCTATTACTTCAAATTCTGGCAAGGTGGCGTATCTTTGACATTGAACGTCCACCTGCTGCGCTTCTTTTAACTCTTCAATTGATACCTCATCTGATTGAACGAGACGCACTTTTCTACTTAACGCATCAGCATTTTGATGCAATCGACCAGCTACATTACCATTCTTCCTTTTATTTCCATCTGCACATTTAAAAAATCAGCTTAAAATTCTTCTTTAGCCAAAATTTAGTAGGATTTGCAACGTAGTCTAAATCTCATTGTTGAGTCTTGATTTCAATGTGTAAGTATGGCGTCGTGTTACATGTAAAATGCTAGCGCTGTGTGCTAATTCAGTTGTTTAGTGTGCCCGTCTTCATCTTGTCTTGTCCGCTTCAGTTGACAGTCGTTTGTTAGGCGAGTGCAACTCCCATACTTGACAGACAGCACGTGACCTGACGTCACAAGCAAAGGACAGACGAACCGCGTTGCAGACCACGTGTAGCTGACGTAATACTGTTGACAAACAGACACCGCGACATGGAGGAGGGTAAACAGAAATTAATCCCGACAGCAGGTGGCAGTGACGATATGAACAGCACTCAATATTCGCTGCGCTCACGTGCAATTAGCATGCGAGTGGAGGCGGAGGCTAACGCCGGTGATGTGATTGACACAGAGCAAACAATTCAAACGATTCCCGCGGGTAGCACCCCAACTGTAGATACGAATGCAATGCTCCTTCAGATCCACAATTGGATGACAAATAATGATAGGGAAAAGGAACAACTGCGGTTAGAAAAGGAAGGAAAAGCAAGAGAGAGAGAGAGCTGAACGAGAGGAGGAAAACAAAAAAGAACTAATGCGAGCTTTTACCAATTTAAATAAACAATTTGATGTGGTAAATGAAAAATTTGAAGTAGTAAAAACTGAAATAACTACCGAATTGAAAACTGATCTGAATACGCAATTGGGCGAGGTCAAGTGGGAAATAAGTGGGCAAATCGAAGCATTAAAAACTGAAATTCGTAAACAGGTTGAGGCTGAGATATAGTAAATTTGATGCAGCACTAGGGTGCAGCCAAGGGTGAAATTAATGCCACGATAGAAGCATACCATAGCGAAACTGTAGCATTAAAGGGTAATTGTGATACCACGTCAAAGGAGGTCAGCGCCGTGAAACTGGTTGTCACTAATATGGGAAAGGAGATAGAGGATTTGACGAAACAAGTAGAATCACTTGACAGAGAGAAGCAGGTAAAAATTACGGTAAAGGCTCACGCCGTTATCCGACCACTACACAGAGTGGATAGAAACCAAAGACCATTGATAGAAATAAAGGTAAAGACAGAACTGAAGGAAGTAGTAAGGGATGTTACTTATGATCTTTTGGCGGAACCAAGAAAATCGGGAGACACCGTGTTATCTGAGCTAGGACAGATAAGGCGAACTTTGGCACTTCCTCGGTGGAAGCAGCAGGTCACTGAAGAGGTGCAGACACTAAAGAACAAAGTGGGAAGTCCCTCACATCTGATGGGTAGCGAATGGAATCACTCCCCATACCGAAATGACAATAGGCAAATTCATTACAGCACTCCACTTGACACGTCATACCACCGACAGACGCAGTGCGTAACCACACAGAAGAGAACAGCCCACCAACACTCATAACCCAAATGCAGGAAGAAAGTGTATTGAAACACAAAACATTTCCAACCTTCCACTTGCAAAAACGTGACATACACCCGATCGTATTTTTGCGAAACTTCTCTGGAGTATTTCCGAACAGTTGGACAGACAAGCAAAGAATACAGTTTGTGACTGGTATATAACAGGAAATTCCGCCTTAAGGGGAATAGAAATGACGGACAAGTGCAGGACCTATAATGAATTCGAGCGGATGTTTCTGAACAAATTTTGGAGTGATGGTGTTCAGCAGCGCTTAAGAAAAGAAGTGTTGAATGCGGAAATGTTCAGTTAGAAACACGACAGTCTGAGAAGATATTTCGAAAAATATTTAGCAAAAATTAAATTTGGGACTCGCCAATTACAAATAATGACGCGATCATGATTTTGAAAACTAAATTGCCGATCTCTATAAGGGAGAAATTAGTTAACGTTTCCGAGGACGATACCGAAGCATTTGTTTCCATTGGATTCGATTCGCGAAGACGCGGTAGCAAATGTTGGTAGCGCTCCGAATGGAGTGAGCAGGCGAAACAGTGGAGGTTGCGCGGCCAACAATGGCAGTGAGGGAAGAGCGCGCGGAAGCGACGGTTACTGGCAACCGTCCGGCGACTGCAGAAACCAACAGGTGTCGACCGGAGGATAATAATAAACAACGGTGCAACCCAGTGGATAGCACACAACGGCCACAGTACGGAAACTCGACACACAATTATCCACAAAATCAGTACGGAAACAAACCACCACAGAAGGAAATTACCAGGGAGGACCAGTCTTTAACAGGACGCGCGAGTGGAAATCAAATAAATGGCATGGGACAAGTGCAGGACAACAACATTTTGCTAGTAATGACAATACAATACACTACATGGCCCAGAATACATTTTGACCTCCGACAAATATAATTATTTCCGATCTCTCAAGTGAGTATGCATGAAATCCGAAGCCGAAACGGCAAAAGACTGCACGAATCTATTATGCGTAAAGTGGATCGAACACGGGACAAGAACCTCGTCCACCACCCTTCGTGCCACAATCACAACACCAACACGAAACGGAGGAGACGTTAAGGGCGATATCCGATAGGGAGAACCACCACCATCAGGAAAACTAGAAACAGAATTTTTTTAACCTCCACAAGAAGCTGGCACCAAAATCTGGCAGGCGTTGATTTGACTAACAAAGTATGCAAACCTCCGTAAGAAAGCATTTGACAAAAAGATAAATAAGGTTACTGAATACAGAGAAGGTGAGAGAATCTTACTAAGGACTCACTTCAAACCATCGTAAGTGGCAGCGCGTTTACGAAGGCCCATACGTTACTGTGAGGAAGCCGCACACAGGAAGTTACTTGCTAGCCGACACCGTCACTGGAAGGATTAAAGGTCTGTTCCACCATAGTGACTTAAGAAAATTCCACAGTGGTAACAGAAGAAAGAAATTAGCAGGTGTTTGTAGTACGAGGCAATTTCAAAGCACCATCAGAGAACAAGGTAAGTCGTCGACGTCGAATGATAACTCAAGAAAAACGACAAGCCAGCAGTTAGTACGTCTAGAGGTCATCATACAGTGCTGAGTGTGTGAGGAAAGTTTGTACCGATCTGTTAACTGAATACGGGTAAAGGAACATGGCAAAGAGAGAACTTAGTACTAGTTTTAAGTTAGTATATAAGAAATACTGGAACACGTGAGGCAATACTGACCTTACGACTTACCTTAGAAGAAAGATTAAGGAAAGGCAAACCTACGTTTCTAGCATTTTTAGACTTAGAGAAAGCTTTTGACAATGTTGACTGGAATACTCTCTTTCAAATTCTAAAGGTGGCAGGGGTAAAATACAGGGAGCGAAAGGCTATTTACAATTTGTACAGAAACCAGATGGCAGTTATAAGAGTCGAGGGACATGAAAGGGAAGCAGCGGTTGGGAAGGGAGTAAGACAGGGTTGTAGCCTCTCCCCGATGTTATTCAATCTGTATATTGAGCAAGCAGTAAAGGAAACAAAAGAAAAATTCGGAGTAGGTATTAAAATCCATGGAGAAGAAATAAAAACTTTGAGGTTCGCCGATGACATTGTAATTCTGTCAGAGACAGCAAAGGAGTTGGAAGAGCAGTTGAACGGAATGGATGGTGTCTTGAAGGGAGGATATAAGATGAACATCAACAAAAGCAAAACGAGGATAATGGAATGTAGTCGAATTAAGTCGGGTGATGTTGAGGGTATTAGATTAGGAAATGAGACACTTAAAGTAGTAAAGGAGTTTTGCTATTTGGGGAGCAAAATAACCGATGATGGTCGAAGTAGAGAGGATATAAAATGTAGACTGGCAATGGCAAGGAAAGCGTTTCTGAAGAAGAGAAATTTGTTAACATCGAGTATAGATTTAAGTGTCAGGAAGTCATTTCTGAAAGTATTTGTATGGAGTGTAGCCATGTATGGAAGTGAAACATGGACGGTAAATACACTCCTGGAAATGGAAAAAAGAACACATTGACACCGGTATGTCAGACCCACCATACTTGCTCCGGACACTGCGAGAGGTCTGTACAAGCAATGATCACACGCACGGCACAGCGGACACACCAGGAACCGCGGTGTTGGCCGTCGAATGGCGCTAGCTGCGCAGCATTTGTGCACCGCCGCCGTCAGTGTCAGCCAGTTTGCCGTGGCATACGGAGCTCCATCGCAGTCTTTAACACTGGTAGCATGCCGCGACAGCGTGCACGTGAACCGTATGTGCAGTTGACGGACTTTGAGCGAGGGCGTATAGTGGGCATGCGGGAGGCCGGGTGGACGTACCGCCGAATTGCTCAACACGTGGGGCGTGAGGTCTCCACAGTACATCGATGTTGTCGCCAGTGGTCGGCGGAAGGTGCACGTGCCCGTCGACCTGGGACCGGACCGCAGCGACGCACGGATGCACGCCAAGACCGTAGGATCCTGCGCAGTGCCGTAGGGGACCGCACCGCCACTTCCCAGCAAATTAGGGACACTGTTGCTCCTGGGGTATCGGCGAGGACCATTCGCAACCGTCTCCATGAAGCTGGGCTACGGTCCCGCACACCGTTAGGCCGTCTTCCGCTCACGCCCCAACATCGTGCAGCCCGCCTCCAGTGGTGTCGCGACAGGCGTGAATCGAGGGACGAATGGAGACGTGTCTTCTTCAGCGATGAGAGTCGCTTCTGCCTCGGTGCCAATGATGGTCGTATGCGTGTTTGGCGCCGTGCAGGTGAGCGCCACAATCAGGACTGCATACGACCGAGGCACACAGGGCCAACACCCGGCATCATGGTGTGGGGAGCGATCTCCTACACTGGCCGTACACCACTGGTGATCGTCGAGGGGACACTGAATAGTGCACGGTACATCCAAACCGTCATCGAACCCATCGTTCTACCATTCCTAGACCGGCAAGGGAACGTGCTGTTCCAACAGGACAATGCACGTCCGCATGTATCCCGTGCCACTCAACGTGCTCTAGAAGGTGTAAGTCAACTACCCTGGCCAGCAAGATCTCCGGATCTGTCCCCCATTGAGCATGTTTGGGACTGGATGAAGCGTCGTCTCACGCGGTCTGCACGTCCAGCACGAACGCTGGTCCAACTGAGGCGCCAGGTGGAAAAGGCATGGTAAGCCGTTCCACAGGACTACATCCAGCATCTCTACGATCGTCTCCATGGGAGAATAGCAGCCTGCATTGCTGCGAAAGGTGGATATACACTGTACTAGTGCCGACATTGTGCATGCTCTGTTGCCTGTGTCTATGTGTCTGTGGTTCTGTCAGTGTGATCATGTGATGTATCTGACCCCAGGAATGTGTCAATAAAGTTTCCCCTTCCTGGGACAATGAATTCACGGTGTTCTTATTTCAATTTCCAGGGGTGTAGTTTGGACAAGAAGAGAATAGAAGCTTTCGAAATGTGGTGCTGCAGAAGAATGCTGAAGATTAGATGGGTAGATCACATAACTAATGAGGAGGTACTGAATACGATTGGGGAGAAGAGGAGTTTGTGGCACAACTTGACCAGAAGAAGGGATCGGTTGGTAGGACATGTTCTGAGGCATCAAGGGATCACCAATTTAGTATTGGAGGGCATCGTGGAGGGTAAAAATCGTAGGGGGAGACCAAGAGATGAGTACACTAAGCAGATTCAGAAGGATGTAGGTTGCAGTAGGTACTGGGAGATGAAGAAACTTGCACAGGATAGAGTAGCATGGAGAGCTGCATCAAACCAGTCTCAGGACTGAAGACCACAACAACAACAACAATATAAGTATATGATGCATGTTTGTGTGGTAATCAGCCCCCGGTATGTATGAATCAAAGAGGAAGGAGTGGTCAGTCCCGTTCTCTCACGTTTTATAATGAAGGATTTATTTCTTGTTGAGAAACTAAAGTCTCTCGGAGGACAAGTTGTACTCCTGTGTAAAATAAAGGGTCATAGCTTTTCGTGACTAGAATCAAAAAATAACAGAGGATATCGTAATGAGAGTGACACATTACCTAAAAAAAGAGAGTAAATTATAATATGCTAAAGAACATGTGTAAGATTCGATGCTTAGAAGAAGTAATGTATGTGGGAAACTTCATTAGAAACAAAGTTTTAAAGTCTATGGCAGACAAGTTATGCTGACGCAAATTCGAAGGTGTAGCAAGTAAAAGAAGGGGTAGAGATAACGCTAAATTATGAGTTCCATGGAAATATTATACTTAGGAAATGCCAGCCGCGAGACTAAATGTAGTGATTAATAACAGGAGTCCGCAGGCTACAGGGTCAAGTAACCAAGTAAACAATTGGTCAAACAAGCAGAAGCATAGAGGCATGTAAATGAATCAATTATATTTTCTAAGTGAATGACACGCAAAAAGCAGTTGCAGCAGCATGAGCGCTCGCATTTAAATGTTTCTTGTTTAGCAAGATAATTTTTATAATGTCCAGATTATTTAAATGCTGATTTGTGTGTTCCTTTATAAAATCTTATCCAAAATACCTTTTGTGGCGCCCTTCGTAGCGACAAACACCGCCACACTTTTAATAGCGGGCCGACCGGTCCGCTGGAACAGTGAACAGAAAGATGAAAACCCAAACACTCGGATTGAATGAAAGTCGGTACTTATCTTTATTAAGAAGATACAGAAACACAGTGGTTAACATTGTCTCTACAGAAATCTGTCCGAGTCGGGGCAGCTAGGTCAGCGTCGGCTGACGACAAATAACAACTCTGCTGCGATGTGCCCACACTGACTAGCAAGTACACACTGCGGTGGCGAGTATACAACTGAGCGGCAGAATCCAGAACTGTCCTAGCGCTCGCGACTCCAGCGCTTAAGAAGCCGGAAGCCAGCGGTGGCGCGCGCAGACTTGCGGCGATTTCCTGTAGCGCTGGCGCTGCTTAGGCGGACGGCGTCCGGACTTTGATGCTGCCAACCTTTTGGCAGCGGGCTCGGGTGGCATTACTGGCTAGGATATAACAATACCGACCCCTGATAATCCTTCTAACATCATATTCCAAGGATCAGCTCGTAGAGATTTACTTGTACTGTCCACGCAAAGCAACTCACATGAAAAGCGTGTAGCTTCGCGACGAGATCAGTTAAATTTTGCTTGTTGAAGCCAATTAGAGTCGAGCCACTTGTTTGGCATGCAATTGAGTTTGTGGTCTTTGTAACGCGCGGTTAGTTAGTCATCGCCCGTATATTTTGAAGCGAATAGTATTCAGCACGCAAAAGGAGGCAGTCTCCATGTCTGGAGGCTGTCCTCAACTTAAATAACACAGTAAACACAATTAAATGGACATGTAAATGAAAAGAGTGATATAAAGAGGAGTGTTCTCAAAGAGGAATACAATTAGTTTTTCTTTGAGACAATTAAAATATGTAATAAGAATTTGAAGGTAGAGAATAAATGAAACTGGTAACTGAGTTTACAAGAGGAGACTGAAGAATAGTCTTAAGTGGAAGACGTAGATTTTAACTGGTAAGCAAGAGAGAGACAAAAGAAAATGACGACAGCAGTTCTGTACCGGACGTGATCATTAGGTTAAGAATATATGTATGTATATATAAGCAAACTATTTAAATATTATTAGTCAAGGTATCTTGTTATCCTTCTGTGATAGTGTTATTTTTGGAAAGAGAAAGTGAGATGGAGGACGACGTGTAGTTCACGAACGCCTATCAAAGTCAAAGTGAAACTTTGTGCGTCGAAAAGCGAGTCTGTGTCACGACTCTTTATACCACACCTTGTGTGTATCAGTTTTATTTTTAACGTGTACAACGGCCAGTGAATAAGTATCGTCCGCCATGCAGCCCTCGCAAGCCAGCAAAATAACTTCTTCTCGCTTACCTGTGAGTCCTTCACGGACAGCTGACGAGTGGAACGACGAGATGACTTCGTCCAGGCTTCGTCGGTGAAGCAACAGCAGCGATCCTCAAAGAACGTGCTTTAAACGCAGCACGTTATTGGCGGACAACACAACACACAACCAATCTACGATAGCGCGCGTTATGCTCGCCGGTGTTGGTCTGTCAACATTGCCGCGCGGCGGCGTGTGACGAAATAATGGATATTTGAAACTTTACAGAGCTCGTACGGACAGATATAGGTGTTCATTCTTTCCGCGCACTATACGAGATTGGAATAATAGAGAGTTGTGAAGGTGGTTGGATGAACCCTCTGCCAGGCACTTAAATGTGATTTGCAGACTATCCATGTAGATGCAGATGTGGATGTAATGGCCGGGTCCGCGTGGCTCGCTCCGGCAATAACTGAGACTTCATACTACTTTGAAGGACATTGTTCTCTATGTACGTAGAAAACATCATATTTTAGAGACTGAAAGAGAACGATTTGTATTAAGCAAAGAATAAAATGGTCACGACTAGAATAAACTTCGGTCACGGTCAGAACGAGGTTGATATTTGTCTTAACCGCTGTCATAAGCAAGAGCAGAAGTCAGTGTGAAATGAAAAAAAGAAAGAAATGATCCTTACCCATCCTGAACCCATTATAATGTCAGCTTCTTTCTCTCGTGCTAAGTCTTCAAGGGGTTTCTCTTTCGCGCAGAAACCCAAGGTGTTGACAAAGCGGGTAGTGGCAATATCTTTCGCAGGCTGGAATGTGAGGACTGGCTGTCGTTCGCTGGTGTCTCGTGTTAGGCAACGCTCATGCGTCCTTGTCCATCGGCTTGCCGATACGGACGTGGATCGTGTTCCACGCTTGTGTGTTCACCGGAGAACGTCGTAGGAAATTCTTAGAAACTGTTATTATTGTTTTCTGCTGTAAGTGACTTCCTTTCAAATATAATGTTGGGAAGGGCTGTACAGGAGGCACACGAAACGTTTTCCGTTTCATTAATTTCGTGAAATTCTGGGTCAAAGAACGTGACAGTTTCATCAATTCACTTAACGTTTTCAGTTTTACTGGCTGAGATAGGCTTTCTTGGTCGTTCTTTGCAATTCTGATCACTGTCAAAGTGATGCAGTTGCTGCGTTTTGGTTGCTGCAATTGAGAGTTCGGTGTGGTCGACTCCGTTTTGCACATTTTGGTCTGTTACGACAGCCTTCCGTGGCGTGTTGGAAAGTGTTGCGACTTGGACGTTGCAGCCATTGGGGACGTAGTGTTTTCGATGGTTAAACCTTGTGAGGTACACAGTGCATTCTGGAATGGTGAGCTAGTACTTTATCAGTTGGTTGTTTGTGACTCTAGCTAGATAACTGGAATTTTTTTATCGGTCTTGTAATGATGTCTGAAATGATGAACACGAAATTTTGATTCAGTTTCCCGGTGTTTTTAGGTTCTCTTCAGGTTTTTCGTTTGTTGTGTCACCGTTAACATCGGTTATCAATATTCTGAGTCCGTGTGGTTTCTCTTTTGCTTGCAGTTTGGCGTGTGGTGTGATTGTTGTTATTGTTGCGTCAGATCGGTAAGTTTGCAAAAAGAGACATAATGTCTGATGGGATACGCAATCACTGCTTATACAATGTTACTTATAATCCGTCTTGATTGCGAAAATGGTTATTCACGTGACCGGTTTCTCTTCACCTAGAACCGTCTTCAGATCTGAAACGACAATGATACTACTTTACTATTTCACAAATGCGAACCTTTTCCACCGTATCCGATCAACATCAAATGTACCAGAACGTACCTGCAATTTCGGTTACAGGAGTAACTGCTCTTAAAAGAAAAACCAGATGTAACACAATATGTTTGTTGGTAAATCTGCTACAGTAACTAGATCACATACGTAGATTGTCTACAAATTGCTCGTAGATTATGCAAAGGACAATTATAGCTTCCAAAGATTCTCAAAACTGCACATTTATTTGCACTGACATAAAATGAAGTTCAGACGTGATTTATTCTTTGGCAGAACTCTGAACCAAAACAGTGATTTGCTATGAGGTAAATTACGTATCCAAAATACTCATAATGGTACCTTACCAAAATATAGTTTTGTAAGTCTTCGAAAATTCTCAAAATAACCTATTTTCATGTAATTGTTCATTGAAATTGGTAAACAATTGTTTTGATCGGGGATAGGCATACTGCTCCCAAAATTTTGAAAGATTGCAATCAAGTTTAAGCTAACTATTAATTATAACAGTACGAGTTTATCGCAGTACTTGCGAATATTCAAAATTTCACAATATATCTCAATACAAATGGGTACTGATACAGTCAATGAAAGATTACGGAGAAATGGTATGAACAGCGAAACATGCGAATCCAGAACTCTAAATTGACACACTAGGAAAAAATCCCAAATCGGCATTAGACACTAAATACTTTCAGTCTGTGTTCATGGCAGAAGGCAAAAATCATTCATTCCAATCAGCCTCCGCCATCTCGTAAGGAATGACCGCCTTGACCTCATATTTTAAGGAGAAAGAACAGACTGGCAAGACGATATCCCCAAAAATTGATCTCATGCAAAAATCTGGACCTTAACTTCAGTAGTAAGCAGTTACGTCATTCTGAACGTAAAGATTTTCAGTTGAGCACCCACCGGTTGTTACTTACACCATCCTAATGCAGCCACCTATGCCCGAGTGCCAACCAATGCCCACCGATTCGCGGAATGTCGAACAAAAAGGAAAAGGAGGGAGTGTCCAACGTGTTTTGAAATCTTGTTCCAGAACAAATGTTGTCCTATGTGAAAAATAGTAAGTAATTTAAGTATGATCTATGTTAATCTCACACACACGTCATCAATATTATTTTAATGACATTCAAATATTCATATTCTGTAGGTATATATATATATATATATATATATATATATATATATATATATATATATATATATATATACACACAGCACAAAAACGCAAAGGTAATATTAACAAAAACCTTTGATTCCACCTACCATAATCTCTTATTTGGTCAAAAGTGATTAATTTCTTAACATTTCTTAAATTGCTAAAGTTTTTGACTTTAAGGCATATATATATATATATATATATATATACACGGGGCTACATGAAGAGCAAACCGGAGAACTGTAAATAACATTAGAAAAACAGACGATACCACACGGATGGCAAAAGGGAAGAAGAGTTGAAAATCGTCTTACTGAAGCTGAGAGAACAAAGTGGAGCCGCTGTATTGGTGTTGATGTCGAGAGAAAGAAATGTACGGCGATGAGCCACGGCGGGTTTTCTGGCGCCTCCTTTAGAATTCCTGGCGCCACCGGCTGGATGTGTCGTGAGGCGGCCCTCCGGTTTGAGACCACTCAGAGCTCTGCTGGAGGCTGTCGGTGGTGCAGAGGGTGTCTTGTGGCGCGAAGGTGTTGCGGAACCCGACTACGTTTGCAACGAGCAATGCGGGACCGTAGTGTGTGTTGGCTGTAAACATTCGCTGCAGTGTTTTAAGCAGAAGTGTTTCCGCTACTTGTATTGACGTCAAAGCGAGGGACGTCAGCTGTGGCTACAGCCAGGCCGCAGAGGTGAGGATCCGCCGACCCAGCTGCCGGGTCTGTGGGTGTGTCAGCACGGAGCACCCCAGTTCCTCTGCCGCGGCGCTCAGAGACCGCGCAGCAACTCGCCCAATTACTTACGAGGCGGTGGGCGGAAACCGCGTTGCAGACATCGACGGCGGGACTGCAGTCAGCTGAGCGGCAAAAGCCGGCGGTGGCTTTCGTCCGAATCTCGCACTTTTATTCACATCTGAGGCGGTGAGAATACCGTGAGCGTCCGAAACTCCCTTCCCGGTTTGAACAAATTTTTCCGCCCAGAGTTGTATTGAGGGGACTTCTGTTCAGTTACGCGTCATTTTATTTGTTCGTTTACCCCGTTCTGACGAATTTAAAAGTAGTGATCTGGGGAGAAATGAGGCGAGGATGACTTCGGGCCTCTGGCAGGATACTCTGACAGTGGAGCCAGTGTACAGGCGATATCGGTGACGAAACACTTGTGGGTGCCGTCATACGAGGGTAATCCCAAAAGTAAGCTCTCCTATCTTTTTATAAGTACATAGAGCTGTTTATTTCTACAATGGTTTACATCAGTTTACAGCTTGAACATTTAGCTATTCTTCGACATAATCACCATTTCTGTCGACGCATTTTTGTACACGCCGTGGCAGTTTTTGTACGCCCACGTCATACCAGCTCGCCGCCATGCTGTTCACAAAGATATGAACCTCTTCTTTCACCTCGTCCTCGGAGCTGAATCGCTTTGCGGCCAAATGTTCTCGTGACCAGTGACAATTGAGTCCAGAAAGTTGTGCTGTTCGGCTGCAAGGCGGTGAAGAAATGCGCGGGAACCGTCAACTCGTAGCCGCGTGTGGTCCTCAGTCAGCACGCGTGACACCCATCTTGCGCACACCTCCCGTAGTTCGACGTTTCTGTTAAATTTCTGTGAGCGGTGGTTCGGGAAACCTCAGGAAGCGACGTGCAGAGACCATCCAGGGCGATCCGCCAATCTCGACGCATGCTTTGCTCAACCTTCGACCCTGCCTCCTCAGAAACTGACCGTCTCCCGCTCCTTTGTTCGTCGTGAATTTCGGTCCGACCAGCTGCAAACTCTCTACACCGCTTACGAATATTTTTGACATCCACACACGACTCACCATAGACTTCCGTCAATTGGCGATGGATTTCAACCGGCGCAGTGCCCTCTGCGTTCAAAAATAATGCGCAGTTCGCACTCGGCGGTAACATCCAACGGCAGATCCACTCTAAACGGCTGCCGAGCCGAGACTGAGCGCCTCAGCGCGGCGTGCGCGTGTTTACACACAGCGCGTGACGCACTCTTCATAGCGGCGTGACCAACTGCCACACAAACAGAGTCCTGTACTAGCAAAAGAAAGAGGAGACCTTACATTTGGGATTAGCCTCGTAGAAAGACGCTCAGGCGTGTGGGACCCGTACCACACAGCAGCGACAGGGGCTTCTGAACGTATACAGAGAAGGGCAGCACAGGTTTGTGTGACCCACGGGACAGTGTCAGGGAAGTTTTGGAGAAACTCACTGCGCAGACGCCTGAAGAGAGACGCAAGCTCTCCCCGAGTGGCCGACTAGAAAGTTTGGCCGAGTCCGGAGGCGCCCTCCAGCCGCTCACTGTGCGTCGCTGGAGGCGGAGCCAGGCCGGCCGCCTCAGCACTCGCCATGGCCGCACTGCGCTCCTCACTGGGACGGCAGTGAGTCACCGTGCCAAGTACCCTCTGCCATGCACTTGGCACTGGTTTGCAGCGTATCGAGGGGGCGTAGATGTAGACGTGGCGGCGAACATTCGGTGCTCGGGTAGGTACGTCGCGTAAGTGGACGATTTGACGTCACAGTTGTGTACAGTCGAGAGGGAGACACGCAGCCACAAGTGGAAACATACGGCTCTCCCCTATACTACACTTTTACGTCTCTGTGTGAGTTCTAGAGGCTGCTATGAAGACGAGGAATTCTCGCCACCGTGTGTCATGTAATTGCTCGCCGATTCATGAAAAACAAATGTGAATATGTACTAACAAGGGAACCTCCCCATCGCAGCCCCCTCAGATGTATTTATAAGTTGGCACACTGGATAGGCCTTGAAAAACTGAACACAGATCAATCGAGAAAACAGGAAGATGTTGTGTGGAACTATGGAAAAAAAATAAGCAAAATATACAAACCGAGTAGTCAATGCGCAAGATAGGCAACATCAAGGAGAATGTGCTGTCAGGAGCGCCGTGGTCCCGTGGTTAGCGTGAGCAGCTGCGGAACGAGAGGTCCTTGGTTCAAGTCTTCCCTCGAGTGGAAAGTTAACTTTCTTTATTTTCGCAAGGTTATGATCTGTCCGTTCGTTCATTGACGTCTCTGTTCACTGTAATAAGTTTAGTGTCTGTGTTCTGCAACCGCACCGCAAAACCGTGCGATTAGTAAACGAAAGGACGTGCCTTTCCAATGGGAACCGAAAACATTTGATCGCAAGGTCACAGGTCAACCGATTCCTCCACAGGAAAATATTCATTGACCTTGTTATTGAAGAAGCGAGCAATATTCGCTGGATTCATATTAGCCACGGAATACACCTCACGTATTTAATGCACTCTCGTCCAAAGCAGCGAACAGTCAACTGCCAGCCAGGGAGCCTCGTTAGCAGGAATACTCTCTCTTCCGTGCGCTGTACTCGACTGACGTCGTGTGTTTCGATGTATGTTCAGGTGTAGCGTCCCCATACTACGGCGCAGTTACCTCGCATCGGACGGACAGATAATTGTCTGAAAATAAAAAATTAAACTTTTCTCTGGAGGAAAGACTTGAACCAAGGACCTCTCGTTCCGCAGCTGCTCACGCTAACCACGGGACCACGGCGCTCCTGAGCTGAGACTATCCTTGATGTGGCCTATCTTACACATGGACTACTCATTTTTTATATTTTGCTTATTTTCTTGAATAGTTCCACACAACGTCTTCCTGTTTTCTCGATTGATCTGCGTTCAGTTTTTCAAGGCCTATCCAGTGTGCCAACTTATAACTAAATATGAGGGGGGTGCGATGGGGAGGTTCCCATGTAAGCGATATGAACAAACTGTAAACATTAAACGCAAGTCAGGCCGAGGGAATAGTTAATTACGCGAGCGACTCCATATTTCTAACATTTCGCCCCGTTTTCTACTCGGCACAAGGGTGTGTAACAGTTGGCAAAACGCAGCAGTACAGCTGCTCTGCTAAACAACTAAAAGTCTCGACATTTTGTGCCCTCGGAGAGGCCGTGGAGTGCAGGCTGCCCAGCAGTGAGTGGTCTCAGTGTGGACAGGCGGCAGGGGAATTGCGTGCGCCTCCAGCTCCCGTGTCGTTTCCAGAGCTGAGGTGTGTCACTTCTTCTGCCTTTAATGCTTGTCCCTTAAAGACTCGTCGTTGACAGAGATATGTGGGTGAGGAAAGTGTGGTGTAGTCTGTAGAAATTTTTCTGGCTTAAATGTGCGACAGCGTCCACAGAGACTGTAGCCAGAGGCTGGAGTGGGAGGTGACTCTAGGTGGGAGTCTCGTAACGTACCGTCAGACTGTAATACGGTAGAGGTACCGTATGAGGTGACTGAGGTAAAGTGCAAATTTTGTTTGTTTACGGAAATGAAATTACTCGCATCTTTGAATGTTTTTGAGGAAACCAATTATTGTATTCGAACAGAAGCCGATAGGGACACAGTATAGCATAGTTGACGGAGACATGTTGACCAGACTTTTGTGCAAGATCTGGCGTAAAGAGAGAGGCAGCTCCCCGAAGCGTTGCACAGAGTGCCAATAGCCTGACGTTACGTTTAACTCCTCCTCAAGTTTGTTATTAACAACGAACAACAGTTTGAAAACAAGATAAACACCATGGCCGGCGACCTAGTATAGCAAGAATGCCAACAGCTGAGACGCCGCCATTTCCCACAACAGTCACTAAAGACAACAGCACAGCGCACTCGGTTTCAAATAAAACTGTCTCACTTTCACGTCATCTCAGTTCGGTTCGTAAAACAAAACGGCGAACTGCTGATAAGAAGTGAAGAGGGACAACTCACAGTTTAAAGAAAATCACAAGTCCTGTGGCTCTGCGTCTCCATCTCTACTCCGTAAGCCACGTGACGGTGTGTGGCGGAGGGTAGTTTTGTCAACCGGTGTCGCTCCCCCCCCTCTTCCTGTTCCATGTTCCAGTCGCGTATGGTTCGCGGGGAGAGGGATTGCTGGGAAGCCTCTCTGACTTTCACCTTCGCGGACTTTTCGCGATACGCACGTAGGGGGCAGCGACGCACCAGCCGGCTGCTGTAGCGGTGTTCGCTCTCGGAACTTCAGCAGTGGGCCACGGTGTGACGTGGAACGCCTCTCTTGCAGCGCCTGCCGCAGCAGACGGCTGAGGAGGTGCGAGACGCTTTGGCGCTCGCTAAACGAACCTGTGACGAAACGCGCTGCTCTTCTCGGGAACTACTGAATAGTGACTGGGAATCTTGTTATGGCTGTAGAAATCGTCTTACTGATTTTGTGATTGGTGAAACACAACAAAATTAGGTGGGATCCTAGCATCGGATGGTTCTTGTTATGCTGAGCTGTAAAACGTACGTAGTGATCACCCTATTGAGCAGTGTTTACGGCACAAGCGTTACAGCTCGCGAACGACGGAGAAGAAACTTATTGGGGCAACGCCTGTGAGGTGGGAAGTAATGAAAAAGCACTAAAAATAAGTTACGAGACGTGTGCGGTGGACGTACTGGACTTGCAAATTTAAATCACACGTAGCATCTCTGTCCGTCCCCGTGTACGTATTCTGGCAGACGACATTTCCAACATCTATTCCCCTGTCTGCTGTCATAGAGTTAGACTTGGCATTCCTGCCCGTGGATGTGTGACTAGTAGTGGCAGACTACATTCTGAACAAGTGATTATGTGGCCCTGCTGTGACAGTGTTACAGTTGGAAGCACTTTAACGCTTTCCACGGATGACACGGTCGTCTGTAAGGAAGCAGCGACGCCAGAAGGCGGTGCAGATTTGCTGAATCACCTGCAGAGGATTAATGAACCCTGCAGGCTCTGCCAGTTGACGCTGAACGTAAATAAATCTAACATATCGCTCAAACATAGGAAAAGAAATCCACTGCTCTAAAACTACATACCTGATGACAAACTTCTGGAAACAGAAAGTTATCTATCGTAAATGTAGGACTAGCCTTCCAGAGCGAACCTATGTGGAATGACCATCGAAACCAATTAGCAGTAAAAGCGGATGCCACACACATTCATAGGGAGAATCTTGAGGAAACATAAACCATCCATGAGACACGTGGCGCTTGTGCGACCGATTCTTGAGTACTGTTCGTCAGTCTGGGACGCTCACCTGGTGGGAATGGAGGAAGAGACAGGGGAGATCCAAAGAAGAGCGGCGCGTTTCGTCACGGGACCTTTTGGTCGGCGCGAGAGCGTCACAGAGACGGCCAACAAACTCGAGCGGCAGACGCTGCAAGAGAGCCGTTGTGCATCAGGGAGAGGTCCGCTGCTGACATTTCGAGAGAGCATTTTCCACGAAGAGTCGCACTACACACTACCTCTCCCCCTCACACTTCTCGCGAAATGGCCACAGCGAGGAAATTCGAGAACGTAAGAGCTGATACTTACTGCAACCATTTGTCCAGTGATTGTTCTGTTATTTTGTAATCTTACAGTGACTGGTCTTCCTGTGTAGGTACTCTCACTACGTTACGCCTGTCCGTGTTGAGGGTCCGCTGCGACTCCCTGCACCAAAGCCTGCACCCCCTGCAGGTCCTCCAGTACTCCGCTGCAGTTTCCCACCGCCGCGACTCCCCTGTGTACAGCAGCGAAAGCATGAAGTAACTCCTGACGTCATCTACTACGTCATACATATATAGCGAAAAGTAACGGTCCTGTAATAATCCCCTGGGGCACACCCTAAAAGCCCGTAGTACACTTATGCCCCTAAACTGTAGACCTATGCACCAGCGCCCCGAGCGTGCGTATCTGTAACTACAGGCTGGTTCACGTCTTCGACCATAGATACTGTTGCCCTGGCAGTGACACTAAATCTTCGGACTAGGGCAGAACGACGACGGAAACAGAAAGCCAGATGTTGTTGGTGAGTTCGATCCTGCTTGAAAAGAAGCGACAAAGGCATGGGATTAAATTCACTGCTTACGAAAGAACTGAGGCTCGAAGTATACGCATGAATTTCGGACCTTCGTGAGGACGGACACGGCCTGTTTCGAGAAGCTGCTGTCTGTGATAGAAGATGGAATTAACAAGTGTGACACAATCATAAGGGAGGCTATCTCACATTCTTGAAACTAAGAATAAAATCATATGTTTATTCATTTGGTGATTATACCAGCCTACATCACCAATAAAATACCGGTAAATGCCGTGTTACGATGCAGGCTGGATGTAACATTACGTTTCCTGCTGACTGGGGAATCTTTCAAGAGTCTGGCTATTAACCACATAACAACACAGCCCACCATTTCAAAACTTGTTGTCGATGTGTGCTCTGCAATTTGCAGCACAACTTAAAGTTGTACTTGTGTTAATTTTCCAAGTTTGGAATATATATATATATATATATATATATATATATATATATATATATATATATATATAGAGGGGTCCAAAACTGTATCCACTGTTTAAAAGTCCATAATCGGCAAACTAATTGACAGAGTTGTCTCATCTTTGGTAGTGTAATAGATTGTAGTTCCGGCAATCGCCACACAGGCGTTGTATTGCGTTGTTTTGTTTTGTGAGATGACAGTCGACAGATAGTCAGTGTTTTGTTCTTAGTTGCACCTAGTTACTCGAGTAAACATGGCTGGCGCAAGGCTTACATTCGATGAAAGCAAGTCTGTTTTGAAGAGGTATTTCAAGTATGAAAACATTAATGAGGTTCCACGGCAATGGCGAAATGGGTATCAAACAGAGCCACCGACACGTTTAACGATTCGACGCATTCGAGACAAATGTGAAGCCGAGGGCTGTGTTACAGATGTACACAGACAACGATCTGGACTACCTGTAACAGTAACAAGTCCAGACAACTCCCATCGTGTGTTACAACAATTCACTCGCTCACCACAGAAGTCTGTGAGGCAGCGTGCCCGTGGAACTGGAGTGAGTCGCTCGAGTGTTTGGCGACTTTTGAAGACAGCAGAGTGGAAGTGCTGCATCCCACGATTGCTACACGCAATGAACGAGGACGACCCAGACCGTAGAATGGAGTGCTGCGAGTGGTTTACTAACATGGTGCGCAACTGTGAAGAGTTTGCAGAGATGATTGTGTAGTCTGATGAGGCACAGTTCAAACTCAATGGTACAGTAAGTCGCCACAATTGCATCTACTGGGCTGCCGAAAATATGAAACGTCCATGTAGACAAAGCCGTGAATTTGCCAGGAGTAAATGTGTGGTGTGGGTTGTCTCACCAGGGCTCCATAGGGCCATTCTTCTTTGACGGCGAGCTGTGCCTTCAGAAGCTTCAGACATCCATTTTACCTGCCATCCGAGACTTGTATGGAGACAGAAGAGTTTGCTTCCAACAAGATGGTGCCCCAGTCCACTACCAAAATCGTGGCGTATCTCGTCGAAAATCTACCAGGAAGATGGATTGGCCGTAGAGGTGCTGTGGAGTACCCACCACGTTCCCCAGACCTAACTCCTCTGGACTTTTACCTGTGGGGAACACTAAAGGACGTCGTTTATCGACAAAAGCCACGCACGTTGGATGAACTTCGAGAATCCGTCGTACACTCGTGTGCAAATATCCAACTGAACACGTTGCAGTCGGTAGTTGGTGCTGCAGTTCGGCGGCATCGTTTGTGTGTGGAAGTTAATGGTGACCATTTCGAACACCTACAGTGATATCTTTAAGATGGACTTTAAGCTACACTTTCACCAAAAATGAGACAACACCGTCAATTAGTTTGCAAGTTATGGAATTTTAAACAGTGGATACTTTTTTTCGGCCGCTCTATATATATGGTCTACTCAGAGTTTGGCAGTACTCGTCTGTCGCAGTGTGCCAAAATGCAACGACTGTCTCCCTTTCACTGCTAGTTTCTCTTCTCTGGCATGCTGAAATGGAGCAAGAGATGCTATCAAATCAAACCGGAACTTTCGCAAACTAGGAAATTACGATACAAATCGTAAATCGCCGTATAACGTTATATGCATGTTACTCAGAAGAAAACGACTTCCGATGTAGCTTAATACGATACAGTGGATCATAACTCACCTTCCTCGCTGTATACCTGATTTAAGACGCTTAACGCCTCTTTGCTGCATTTCATTTCTAGAATACGAAGCTATCAATAGACAAATCCTTTCTCAAACAGCTAGTATAAAAGAGCCTACTGCATTTATGAAACCTGCTTACTGAAAACTAAAATGTGTAAAATCCCCAACGCGAGAAATTCCCAACACGAGAATCTGAAATTAGCCGCTAGACACCTAGCAGCAACCAAACAACAAGCAGTAAGCACTGTGGGTAATGTGTCCGCTAATTTTCGTAGTTTGACCCGTTCTACCGCTAGATGGCTGTCGCGCATGATCAGTGGCATTCGCGGCGAATCCTCGTGTAATGCCCGCTTAAGTTACTCTTACGCCCGAAGACTTCTCTCCGTTCAGGATGACACGCTGTGTTCCGTTTGCTGGCCGCTCTTCTCTCCAGTCACACAGCTGGTCTCGTATTCCGTACGCTCGTTATTTTGTTGATCAGGCGGCCATCCGAAACTGTATGGAATGCCTTTCCTAAGAGAAGGAAAAATTGTGCATGAAAAGTAGATGCTTTCGTCCCATAGCGGGCAATGATTTTGGAAGAAGGCATAGAGATGCGAATCGCGCACATTTATGAAACAACTTTATGATGTCCACTACTTAAATATGACGGGTGGTGCAGTTTACAAGAGGAGATAAGGACTAGAACTTTTTATTCATTTCACATAGTGATCAAGAAAACTAACAAGGGAATGTTCCAATAAGACAAGTCGAAACATAGCCCTCAAATTTTTTACACAGGAAGAAGGCAAGGAAAGAAATGCACTGTCAAAATATTAGCTGTTAATAGGGACGGGAAATGCTAAAAGAAATACTTGAAAATTGCCAAATGCGTTGCATGCCAGGCGGCCGTAGAAATGTACGAGGGCTATTCCGAAAGTAAGGTCCGATCGGTCACGAAATGGAAACGACTATGAAAATCCGATAAAGCTTTGCACAGATGTGTTGGGTAGTGTCTCTAGTATAACCCCAGTTAGCATCACGTCGCTCTTCTCATTTCTG
Organism: Schistocerca nitens; assembly: GCF_023898315.1. NCBI lineage: Eukaryota > Metazoa > Arthropoda > Insecta > Orthoptera > Acrididae > Schistocerca > Schistocerca nitens. The sequence goes on along the minus strand of NC_064624.1, from coordinate 15,249,719 downwards.
AGCTCGCAGTGAGTGCGTAAAGATGTGTAGAAAATAGTGTCTGCCGCCAAGTACGGGGGCCTGGTGAGAAATTTCCCCTGAAGCTATGCAGCTAACATTACATAACTGTCGTGCTGTTTCGTCTTCAAGACAATTCTCAGCCGCATTCTGCAGGGGCAATGAAGATGCTCCTGCATCGTTTTCAAATGGAAATGTGAGATTACCCACAATACAGCCCGCAATTGTCTCCCTCTGAGTTTCAGCTCTGGTCACATGAACCGCTGGTTATGAAGACAACATTTCGGCACAAGACAACGAGCCGTTGGCCAGCGTAGAGAATTGGCGGAGAGCACTGGCGGCTGCCTTCTATAGCGAGGGTATGGGAAAGTTGGTACAACGCTACGATACACGTCTAAGTCGGGTCGGCGACTATGGAGAGAAGTAGCTGCAAGGTGTATCTAACTGTTGCAAATAAAACATTTTTGATTTTTACCGTGGTTTCCATTTCGCGACCTATCGGACCTTACTTTCGGAATAGCCCTCGTACACCCCTACTGGTGCTGCAGCAGCTCCGCATGCGCAACACAGCCGACATCGGCGGTGCATTTATGAATAGCAAACACGACACAACCCGACTGTAGTTTGTAAAGGACGTCTCAGGTTACCGTTCCCTGATGGTTTCTCGGACACTATAGTACACTGTTACTATTGCCTCGAAGTAGCCACTCAGACAAACATCTATTACAAATTATCAGTTGTATTTTGCAGTAATGGGAGCTACTGACAATACAGACGAAGTCGAGTTAGTATTTAGTGAGGTTCCATAAGGCACGCCTACTAACAGAAGATTTTTTTTTTGTTCCTGTTTCACAATAATGTGGATTCGAATTAACGTTGTAAATTTAGCAATGATGAAATGTGAACAACGTGGCTTCCAGCCGAAATCACCTACTTCTCCTGAGGATGTGCATATTTGTCAGTTGACTTCCTAGACATTCATTCGAATGATGTCGACATTTCGTTTGAAACTGTGGATGCGTCAGAAGAAGTACGAAATAACGGTGACGATTCCGTGAACTGTGCTTGGGACGACGTCAGCCGTGCCAGTAACAGTTGTGAAGGAGAATACCTGCCAAGTCTGGAAGCAACACACGTACTGCAACAGCTTTCAGCGACAAAGAGAAGGCAGCCAAGTATCGGTCAGACGAAGGACAGGGAAACGCTCGAAGTTACGCAGTGTGCGAAGGCGTTTCCGTTTCGTACAGTCGGAGCGTGAACTGTAGAAGTGGAAGGAGGAATTACATGAAGTGAGGAATGTGCGGCAAACGGTGACCCGAAACCCCCTGAGTGGAGAAACTGTCGGGGGAAGATGGGGGACTGGCCGGATGGAGAGGCTGTGCGCCGTCAGCGGCGGAGGTGTGCGGGGCTGCAGCCGGCGCGGCCGCTGCCGGCTCTCAGCCTCTGTCCGGCCGGCTGCGCAGCTTCCAGGAGTCGCGCAGAGCAGGAGGCCGCAGAACCACCGAGTTTACGTCACGTGACCGTGTGGAGCAGCTGCCGGTGGCGGGCAGTGCTGCACGGGAATTCGCGGCTGACTCAGAGGCGAAACCTGCCGCCGTCCCCTCAACTGGCGTTTACAGCGCCGATCAGTCGGGTTTGGTGAGAGAACTGCGTGCGGCCCGCTCTCTATCGTGTCGGGGTGGAAAAGAGGCGGAGTCGGCTGCCCACCCAGTGAATGCAATGACACATTCTTGTACGGTAATGCCGGCGGTAAGTGCGGGCGGTTTACTGTTCCTGCAGCTGTACATCTGTCTGCGAGAACCGCAACACAAAGTAGGGACCAAAAATAGAAAATGGACTGTCTACTGCAAAGATTTTGTGATCAATGTATCAAAATCTGTGACAATGGGAAAGAATAATTTCCACCATTTCGTTCGAGAAGTATTCCTACCAGCTGCAGAAACCAATTCATTGCTTCTGTTGGACTCATGTTCTGGACATAACGACGCCTCTGTTTTTGTGGAGGGCGACGAAAAATCTGTGGACGTAATGTGGATTCCGCCTGGAATCACTAGTGCGATTCGACCTCTCGATAAAGGATGTTTTCGACAGTGGAAAGCATTTTATCAGCATATTACCAGACAACATCATTTCCGATACCTCTCTCTCGTTTCTGGTTTATCAGCGGAAGAGTATTCTTAAGCTACCGCCATTTGTGAATCGCCAGTTGTCTTAGCCACACTTTACGAATTACGTCAGTCACGCCTGGAATGAAGCGCAATGTGCAGAACAATGTCCGGGACCACTTGTGACTCCATCCCAGCTCTGTCTAAATAAAAGTAGTGGTCGCTGCATCAGTGTTTCCTTTGTCCGGTTTGTTTTTGATATTCAAGTGACACTTTGCATTTTTTTGACGACTACAGAGAATAAACAAACAACTGTTTCACTGATAGTCAAATCTACAACATTCGATCATCATTGCAAGGAATGGCCTATAGGAAATGTTATAAAATGTGGTACTGCAAGACACATTTCAGATCAACAAGTCCTCATTGATGGAAGTCGTCTGCCACATCAGACACTGCCATAATTTTACTGTCTCTGCTAGCCACTGATACACGTGCAAGAGCGCAACAGTCGGTATGAAGTTATTCAGACAGTTGTCTGCACAGTTGAAGGCAGGTTTCCACAGCGGCAGACGGGCTGACGAGCACGAGAGGGAGAGAAGCCGCCCGGCAGGCCTCTTGCAGGTCTCTCTGGTGGCCGGACTGCAGCTGCTGGCGCTTCCCTGGTCCTCCCCTGTCACATCGCAAAGTGGACACCTGCAGTTTGACGTGGAATCCCAACCACGTGTCTTTCGTGGCCACTCCGACGTCTGAGGAAGTGACTGCTCGGTTAAAAATCACAGTGGAAGCAGTTGTGCTCTGCACGGGATTTGATCCCGCTCTCTCTGGATCACGAACCGGGCGCTTTGCCACTACAGCATTTTTGTTTTAGAGAAAAAAAGGAATATGACCGTTAGACGTCACAAACCTAGTGGAAACGCCAGCTGTGTCGCCCGCTCTTCAGATGATACTCGATGTCGGTAATTGGCGTCCTGTTTATAAATTTCTCCTCAGTGGTAGTGAGAAGCCAGGGAAAGACGGCAGCCGACATACGAGGAACATTTTGGACCAGTGGTAACGAGAGATGGAGATGCAATTCCAGTGCAAAGTGCACGATCTCCGCGCGTGTCACGCTTCCGTACAAATTGAGACACCTAAATTCCTGCTTCCCTGCGCCATTCTGGATACTCCGTCAAGAACAGTGCGCTTGACAGGCAAAATAATCCTCACTGAACAGCAAAGTTTCGCGTTGTGGCTGTAGCAGGGCGGAGCTGTATCCTGTGTGCCGAGTATTAACTCCAGAGAGTAGAAACCAGTAAGACAGCGTTGACAGGCAGTTCTCCTCCGTACAGACGGTTCCAGCCGAACACGAGAGAACGGCCTCCCTCCGGGACGACAACGCGCCACCAGCCGCCCCCGCTTGGAGGCGGCGTCGGCGTCGCCCCCGACTGGAGGCGGACCACAGCTTCGGCGGCAGCTGCCCCTGCGTAGCACAGACTTGTTTGTCTCTTACGATGCAGACTGACTATTCTGTATCCCGCCCGTTGTCTGCGACACGTATCAAAGTTGAGTAATCGTAATTGTGTTTTGCAATGAAACTCACTCGTACGAGTTCCTTCACTGTTTGTCTAGTGAACCGAGTATGTAGGATTCCTAGACACAACGTAAGCCAGGCTTCAGGTGCTGAGAATTGCTGTCTGTTAACTCCGGACAATCCCGCTGCGCGGCGCTGCGTGTCTGATTCTGCGAGTCCCGCGCTAGCCGGGCAGGGCTGTACAAACAGCTGTCGTAAGCCGCTCTCGGCGCGGCAAAAAAGGGTCCACCGTAACTTCAACATTTTTTTACAAAATACTTGCAGTGCTCCTTAGCAGCTAAAAGTTTGGCAATCCATTTATTTCGATGTTTTCTTCCTCTGTAAAAACTTTCAGAGTAGATTTCGACATGTCTTACTGGACTGTTCCATTGAAAGTCATAGTTCGTATATACGCCCTGAACACGGAGCAGACTGCAGCAGAATTTGGAGACGGAAGACGGAACAGAGCGGGAAAGAAAGTACACGTTTGGCGCTTCTAACCAGGACCGTTAGAAATGGTTTGACAGATGTCCGTCGATTGTGTGTCTTGAAGGTGTAGCACAACTATATTATAACAAAAGGTAGACACAATACAATCGAAAAGTCTTTGTCTCGTCATAAAAGGTGAATCTTTCAGGGTACTAAATGTATCATATAGGAGAGAAGAACAGCAGGACAAGCTCACTAGGGTATACGTCACGCTGCGGAATCACTCGAGATAAATGCTTCTCGGCTGTCCGTGTTGTGACGCCACCAAAGTCTGTCATGCAGAGAGCACTTCCGCTATCCGTACTTACTGGTACAACGTCGCAAGAAAACCTGCAGAAATACTCACTAAGGCTTTGAAAAGATTCTTCTCTACGTGGTGCACGGCAGCAAAAGATTTTCGTATTGCGATCAGAAAGCCGGTGACCGAAGTTTCGTATAACATCTCGTCGCACGGAAAAGCGCCACTGTTTTAATCCCTGCCACCCCATCTGCGGTATCGTATCCGTGACACTCCCCCCACTAATTTCGCGATAGTGAAGAAGAACTCTGAAAATGACCAACTGTTGCTCCATACAGTCTGCAGTTGGTTATTGCAACGTTTACAATCTCCCTGCCGCACGGTTACACAAGAACATGTCAGCAGGATCGCAAAAGATGGAGGTAAACTACACAGTGGTCTAAAACGGCGTGTCAAGATTCCAGAAGCACTACGGCTGGTCCCGTGTAGCGAAATGACGACCAGAAGAACGCATCAGAACCGCATAACGCACAAGGCGGGGTCCTCAAACAAAACTCAAGACTAAAACAATGAAAAAAATCAAGGATTTGTGAAAAATGCCCAGGTATTTCCTGGTTTTCTACCGGATGCGAAAATTGCCGGGTTTTTCCCGGATGGTATACGCCCTGAAGACGCAATAGATACCTTCACTGCTCGATAACAGCGGTGATGTTTTTGATGACAGCGCCACGGAGACAGAGTCACCAGACAGTTTTCCGATCTTCCTTCACAGGGGAAGTCAAAGCAGACACGCAAGAATTCGAATCGACAACAACTGCCAACTTGAGTAATTCAGAAGCGAATATTCCTCGTGTAAGAAAACAGCTTAATCCACAAGGAAGGCAAAGCCTGCGGCCCAGATTGTATACCAGTCTGTTACTCTCACAGTATGCTGATACAATAGCTCCACACTTAGCAACCATATACAACCGCTAGCCGGTAGAAAGCTCTCCGTACCCAGCAGAATGCAAAGTTGCGCAAGTCACACCAGTAGCCAAGCAACGAGATAAGAGTAATCCACTGAATAACAGACCCACATCACTAACCTCGGTTTGCAGTAGTATTTTGGAACACATACTGCGCCCCAACAGCATGAACCGCCTCGAAGAATAAGATTTATTGATAAATAGCCAGCCCGGAATCAGAAAACAACGCTCTTGTGAAACAAAACTAGCTCTTTATTCCCTCGAACTAATGAGTGCTATTGACAAGGGACGTCAATTTGATTACGTAGTTTTTAGGTTTCCATATCGATTCTAACACCGTCCATTCTAGTTAAATTCCGCACCTGTGGAGTTGTGTGACTGGATTTGTGATTTCACGTTAGAAAAGTCACAGTTGGTAGTAACCGACGGAAGGTCATCGAGTAAAACAGAAGTAACGCCTGGTGTTGGCCAAAGTAAGTGTTAAGAGGCCCTCTGCTGTTGCTGGTCTCCGTACACCACTTACGAGACAATCTGAGCAGTGCTCTTAGATAGTGTCTAGCTGATGCTGCCACTTACCGTTATGCAATGTCATCAGATGACCAAAACGAATTGCAAAATGATTTACACAAGATATCAGAATGGTGCAAGAAGTCGCAGTTGACTACAAATCATGGAAAGTGTGAATTCGTCCACATGAGCACGACAAATAAACCACTAAGACGATAAACAACAAAAATCTGAGGGATATAAATTCAGCTGAATACTTAGGGATTAAAGTTGTTAATACCTTAAATTGCAACGATGACATGGATAACATTGTGCAGAAAGCAAGCTAGAGACTACGATTTACTGACAGAAGAAGTAGAAAACGTGACAGGTATACTAAAGAGACCGCCTACACTACACTTGTACGCCCCCTTCTCGAGTACTGCTGTGCAGTGTGGGACCCGCCTCAGACAGGATTCACGGAAGCGATCGAAAAAGTTCAAAGAAGGGCAGGTCGTCTTGTATTACCGCAAAATGGGTGAGACAGCGTTACGGATATGATACAGCAATTAAGATGCCAGTCGTCAAAGCGAAACCGTTTCTTGCTACGGCAGGACCTTCCCATGCAATATCAATCCCAAGTTTCTCCTCAGAGTACGATAATATTTTTTTTGGCGCCCACCTACACAGGTACAAATGATCTGCATAATGAAATAAGGCAAGTCAGAGTTCACACGGGGAGATGTGAGTGTTTGTTTCTCCCGCGACTGTTCGAGAGTGTAACGGTAGGGGAGTAGCTTAAAGGTGGTTCGATCAACCCTCCGCCAGGCACCTAAGTGTGAATTGCAGAGTAATCATGTAGATGTAGATTTCGAATGAGCGGATCAGGATCTGCACGGCCCCTCTCACACTGGAAATGAGCCACTCTCTCAGAAAGAATGTTACCACGCGCTTGCTGCTACTTCCGTGGCATCGTGCAACACGCCCTTCAGCTGCCACCTTACTGTTTAGAAGCGCGCAGTCTGTTTTCCGACTAATCGTCCAGTCACCTACGTTTATTGTTTACGTTATTCGCAGTCTGCTCCGAAGTATTTAACGGGTTCGTCTGCAGGCATCTGAGCAGAGTTATCGAAATGAAAGACGTCGCATCCTCCAGCCACGCCACAGCACCCTCTAATGTAACAAATACGAGTCGCAGACTGGGCACATCGAGTACATCAATTACCACGTTACGTGTTTTACGGCGAAGCCCTCCAATCTTTGGAGTCTTCTGCAAGTAGCGGAAACCGGTAAATACACCTGTTGGACATGAATAATAGTGGTAAACGAAATGAATGCTACTTATTCTCGGTAATTCCTGTAGTTCCCACCGCTAGTGTAACCAACACGACAATATCAGTCAGCTTTTAGAGTAATTTACCCGAGATCTTGGGGGCAGAGCGTGCCCAAGTCAGGTTCCTGATACAGAGAATAATTTTTACGAGATGTCTTACTTCTGCTGTGGGAAAGTGTATTTGCAGCTTCTTAAAGCTCACGCATTTTCTTTGGCCTCCAGGATTCTCACCTGTTATTTTGTTTTGTTTTTTACTGGTAATTCAGGGTCTATAAACGCACAAGGAAAAAAATTTCCGGATTTTTTCAGATATCCCGTTTAATAAAATGTAATTCTAGCAGAGCGAAAAAACGCCTTTCCCGTGCTAAGTGACGGTAGCTTTTCAATAGATTATCCCTCAATCTTTTGAATGGTTAACTGGCGTGGAACTTCCCAGAAAAAAAGGGAAAGGGGAGAGAAGTTTTGGAACGGCCTTTCATTTGCAGCAACATGTAGGCCTACACTGCATATTTTCGTATTACGAAACTATAAATTCGAATTGCACCAAACACAGCATGCTAGTTTCCGGGAGCTTTGAAATCGAGATTGCGATGTCATGACACGTGACTTCACCAGCCGATGACAGCAGACATTCAGAGAATAGGACACGCGCTGTATTAAGCCAATAGCCATCACTTACGTAGGGCGTACACAAAAATAGGAAAAGTTAGGGGTTTACTTTAATATACGTAGTGTACCAACAAGAAAAGCCAAGCTTTTACATACAATATTGGTCTCTAACATTAATAAGCTACAAGGGAAGCTAAGTTTTCACATATAATATCGATGTTTATTGCGTGTGTTATACTTAAGGTACTTCACACAAATGTGGCAGTAAATTTAAAATAATAACGTAAATGTCTGGTCTTCTGGGTCGAAATTCTTCTACGTGGTTGGTCCTGAAAGTGTTCAGTTTTAAACGAGAGTCAAACGGTCTGCGATTTAAGCAATTCATCCCACTTTCTCACACGTAATATAATTCATCCTGCGTAGAAGCATATTTACTTTGAAAGTAACACTTTTCGAACCACCATTCGCAAACTATCCCCAGACTGTCTCAAATATCTTCGACTTAGCAGTTGCCAGAGAGCGCCAGAAAACAGGCATTACTGCGCGTGCGCAGCTGCAGTGACGTAGGAAGGCCGCATGTTTGTGTGTATAAAGCATAAAGAGGTGTTACATTACGCCACAAAAGAAACAGGACGTCAGAGGATACTCCGAGTGCATCGGAATTTCGTAAACTATACTAACGTGAATACTTCGGTCTGAAGTGCACACTGTCCAGATTCACAGTTAAGTAGGTCCCACCTGACATTAAGCTTTTCGGTGTGGTTTTTGCGACGTAAGTTTTCTTTCAGTAGCAGTACTTCATTATGACATAATGGCATACATCGCAGAACATGAAAACGTGCACTTTACATTCAACGAACAGCTGTGGAATGAAACACTTCGTTTCAAATAAATTGACTTCCTCAGCGAGAATAGTAACGCCAGATTTGTGTAGCAAACTGACAACAATAACTTCATAGTTCTGCAAAGCAATTAATGCTTGACTGCCAAAAACTTTGAAATAAAATCCAGAAAAGTGAAACTAATAATATATTTTTGCCTTCAATAAATATGTTAATGTATTTTAATTCGCTTCATAGCTCCCGGCCACAGAAATACGTTTTGTGTTCATTAGACGTGGGAGCTGTATATGAAGAGGAAGCAGCGAATTATATCACTGAACGCAAACACGGGTCACGTGGACACCCCCCCCCCTTTCTCAACAACTCAGATTACTCTGCGCATGCGCGAATGCGGCAGCCAGGGCGCGCGATACAGCCAACGGCCGGAGCAGTCCGAGCAGCGGGGAGCGGGGGAAGGTTCTGCTCGGAGGCGAGTCAACTGCGCATGCGCATCAGCCCGCTGGCGACTGCTCAGATGAACCTGACGTAAGCAGCTGTGACGTCACGACCACCGGAACGAGTTTACTGTTACGAAGTATCACATCGTCTTCGCCGTAAGGCCTTTGACATATTTTTAGCTGTATTTTCTTGTTGTAAATGGCGCACTTCCTTTGTAACTAATGGTTTATGTTTTTCCCTCCCGTTTATGTTTCATTGCTACAGTATTATTCTCCAGTAGCGGGATACAGTAGCATTCTTTGCCAGAGAATCAGTTCCTACCAGCTAAAATTACAAAAATTTATGTGAAAACTAAAACGATGGAAAAATTCCCGGGTTTTTCCCAGATTTCCGGTTGTCCTGGGTCGTATACACCCTGTAATTTTTCAGCACCCGATCCTTGTACAAATATTTACTCCTTACTTTTCTTCCGAACGCTTTTTTACGCACAAGACCCCCATTTGGTACCAAATCTCCGTACATGTTTCTGAATGTAGCCACGACTCCGAAGAAAGCAATAAACACACCCTAACTTCCCACCCGAGACTGCTACACTTAACTATTTCCTGTAAGATGTTAGTGAGCCGACGCACCGCAATCCCTCCTGCTTGTCCTTCGTACGTCTCTCGCTGATATGGCCACTTGGGCAGTTCTTGCAGCAGAACGGATAGCTATTTAGATGCAAGCAGGCGGTCTGTGTGTCTAATTTGGTGGTGAGAGTAGCTAACCCATTTTGAGTAAATTCCAAGACGCCATCACAGCACGTTTATTAAAGAATCCAGTAAAACAGTTAGCATTTAAATAGGTGAAACGGTTCACCACATGAAGTTACAAAAATCGGGACGTGTGTGTGTGTCGGAGGAGTTTAAAGTCTGACATGTGGCGAGATGAAATCTTCAGAGCCCAAAGGCGACATTGCAGTTGTGAAAGTAACTTACAGTAAATGGCGAATATATACATATATCATTGAAAACAGGTTCCCCTCTTATGCAGAAAGAGTAATTTCTCTTGTTACCTAAACATGTTTAGGCACCTCTGTGCCATACCCAGTGGACGTCTGATTATTGTAAGCTGTAGAAAGTGAACATATTTTGTGTTTTAATTGATGTAACAAAGACAGGCCTAAAGAAAGTTTTTTTTTTCTTACCGTGATTTTTACATTACGCAGTTTTGCAGGACTATCTGTATGGTGTCCTGCACTGCACACCTCTTGATTATTCAGCGACGTAATTTTGGCGCCAAAACATTTAGCGTATACATGTTATTGCTCAAGTTTTTTGCGATATCATTCTTTTGCGTTCTGAGAGCACTGCACACAAACACACATTGTTGTGTTTGCTAACGCCGTTAGCGTTCACGTTCAACTCTTCTCGAGAGTATTTGGCGACAAATTTCAATTTTGTTTACACTATCGCGCTCTCTCTCTCTGTGTGTGTGTGTGTGTGTGTGTTCCTTTGCTCTCTACTAATTTGTTGGTTTAATTTCTTGATCATATGGGACTTGCCACTGTTTTCCTCTGGTATATGTTTTATTGTGTGCAGCTGCTTTGTGTGATGGTGTTTGCTTACGGTTGTTCTGTTCAGTCTGTGGAGTCCGAATCTGAAGCTGGTGCGCCACCGGGTGATTCGGCAGTTTGTGAACGGCGATGCTTCGTGGCTGTCGGTTTCCCGAATAATGTGAAGCCATGTATGGCGTTTCTCTTTCGAACGGCGAGATTCAGAAAATTTAGTGTGTTTTCTGTTTCCGATCACAACCTGGTGTGAATGTGTGGGTGTAAATTTGTTTCGCCGTGTAGCGGTTACACACGTGACCGCCTGCTGCGCCACAGGTGGGCCCTGGCGGCCGATGCTGACTGAGGGGAAGTTGCAGGTCCGCCTCGCAGCCGAGTACTGGAGGCTGGCGCAAGGTCCATAAAAAATAAAGGTTGAGCAGTAAGCGTTCTGTCCTGCCATTGGCTGAGGCTGTGACGTCACGAAGGAACAGCCGCTGCATCTGGAACAGCGCTACAAGACGCAGCCCGCGCATTTAAGCGATGTATTTGTGAAATGTTTCAGTTTCTACAGAAATAGTAAAAGGTAAATTGTTATTCTGCTATTTCTAGACAGTTACTGCTATATTTTGTAACTTGTCCAGCTTTTAAACAGACACTGCTGAGTGCTGACTTTAATAAAAGCAAGTGTCTATAGATCAAACTATACAAAAATAAGTGCAAAGTACAGTCTGTTTTGCAGTTCTCTACGAAGTAAACGTTCGAAATGAGCATTCAGTTTTCTAACTTTGGCTCTGGGAAAAGTGTTAACTTGTAGACAAGCTCTATGTAACGCTCATTTATATTCTGTTTACATCATGTCTACAAAAACACTGTCGTTTTCACTCAAGAAATTATGTAATTGCCTTATTTGTAGGAAGCATTTGAATTACGTACCTGATCTGCCACAAACACACTCACACACATACATTCTTAATTTTCTCACACCTCAAACCTTTGGCTTATATTTTTATCAAGGTTGATGTATAATGTTTGCCCTAGTTGTTAAAATTTACTTATATAAAAGGGCATTGAATCAAAAAAAGTGCTGCAAAATACGATTTACAGGAAACAGTGTTAAATTAACTTATCGAGCCCGCCGTTCAGCAAAGTTGGTATGTAGTGTGGGAAACAATAAGCCAATCCTTGACACTGTCAGTGTAGAGTCTTGCTAGTTGTGAAACAAACACAGTCAGAGGACCTTCACTTCTATCACTAAGTTTATATATTATTTAACTTTCACAAATATTGTTTATTTACATTCTAAAGTGATACAAATACCACTTCTTGCTTTCCGTTGCTGAGCGGCAACTGCTTTCTTCGACTTGTCCTTTGCAGACAGCCAACGCAGTCGGATAAATGTTCTCGTCCTAGCGTAAATCTTAATGATTTCTGGGTGAATAGTGGGGAATCGCTCGGTAAGTATAGCGCACAGGTTCTTGATGACACCAGTTTCCCTGGACAAACTGTCGTGTCCATGGATCTGGGCAAAAGTTAATTCACATTTGCTAATTGTTTCGAGCCACGTTTCTGAAGGCGTAAGCAAACCCCCACGAGAAACCATGCCCAGCCATCCTCTCGATGTCTCCTCAGGCAGTGTCAGTAACTCTCCAGTGGGTGTGGCCAGTGATCTGTCATACTGTCTGCATCGATAAGCTACATATCCAGCAAGATATTTAAATCCTTCAGTGCTACAATCAGAAGCCAGTGACATTGGAGGCACATCGGATTCTCCTACTCCAAAATCTAAATCTTCTATCTCCTTCTCTCCTTCAACCAATGCCAACGCTTCAGACATATCAGGCAGGATATTACCAAAATCTTCCTTCTTCATCTGGCTCAACAGACGATGCATTTGAAAGTGGAATATCATGAGCGTTTGCTCCCAACAACAACAGTCTTATCCGGCTCTTTACCTCCACTGGCGATGGATGATCATAAAAACGTCCAAGGCCTCTTATAATAGAAAAAAAGTTCTCCAAGCAGTCTTGATTTAATCTTGCTGTAAGAATATATTCAATATTATAAACAGCTAAGTCACTGAACAGGCCCAAAAGTGACCAAACAGTTTTTAAAAATCCTTTCTGGAAGGGTAGGAGATGCTTTGAGTTGCCAACACGTATCTTCTCACAACACTTAGAAAATTTACGTAGGCACTGTTCTTGGGCTTGAAAATTGACACCAAATCCACAGGCTCGTGAATTATTACTTTCTTTTGACCTTGAATTAAGTACATCGACAGTCTCATCCACCATCTGTTTGAAATCACTGGCGTGTCCTTCTTCAGGCATCAAATACCGAATCGCCTGTGCAGTTGTATTTGATAGCTGCTGAGCTGCTGAGCGTACTCGCTGTCGCTCTCTGCCCTTCACTGTAATGTGTTGCTGAGATAACTTAGGACATATTTTCATCTCGCCACTGTCCAAAACTAACAGTTTCTCGAACACAGTTTTTGTCACAGCCTTGTTTTCCTGCATTATTCCTTGATCCAGCAAGTGGTTCCTTAAGAGTTTGAGCCAATGGGGAACATCAGCAAACACCCACACACGTCTCAGAGAATCACACGGGTGTGGAAAACAAGTATTTTCATGAGTAATGCCAAGCTCCTTCCAGACAGAACTATTCTTTGCACCCATGTCTGCTACTGCAGCCACAACATTGTAGCAAATGCTGGCCAGGGAAACAATTACTTAGTTCAAGAGTGCTGCTGTCATCTGAACGTCAAAATTGAAATAGATAGGGTGCTTCCACGTTGCAAACAAGCCTCGGACCATGACAAGAAGGACATTACTGTGAGGTCCAAGAATCCTGCCATCTTGCTGATCGTAACAAATTCTACTGTCAATGTTCATTTCATCAAATGACAAAACACAAATACGTTCCCTGTCAGTCAGTGTTCCAGCCTGCATTTTCATCATCACTAAAACATCCTTCAAAATTCCTGGTTGGCAACTGAAACTGCGATTAATCCAAGAACGCAAGGTTGACACTGCAGGTAGAGGATATCCGAGTTTTTCTCTGAGGAAATTGTAACTCTTCTGCGAAAGAGCACGTAAAGTAATAGACTTGCAAATGTCCTCTTTGCCACATCGAACTCGTTTTCAACCCTGCAACAAACTTCTAATTTGATTGGATGAAAATATTTTGCCCAGTATTCGATTAGTTTCACGAGACACAAGTTCCTTTTTATTAAATTCTTCTTCATGCAGACGTCGTTTCATTGAGGACAGCTGACCTCTTAAGATCTTTTACGTGATCGCAATTTCATGCACATGTTCCTTAGATGAGCATTTCTCCTCTGTAGTGACGCTACAGAATTCTGTAAAGTGACTTTATGTGGATCACTACAAAGAACTTCATCTGTAAATGTATACTTGTCAACATTCCTCTTCAATGGTGAGAGATTCTTAAAAGTCTCTAGGCTTCTTCTACGAATTTCACGTTTGTTAAAATGTTCTTTCCTTTCTTCTATTGCAATCGGTATGATATCACTGGCGCTACTACCACAAGGCAAATTGCAAGACGGATACGCATCACTCTTAAGGATTAGTTTCTGCGGTAAATTTAACAGTTCTGAACGTAAGTCCCGGATATAATCCGTTTCCTTGAAATGACGAGAGCATATTCTAGCGTTCCCTACGTTCACAGGATCTTTCCTAAAGCATTTTGAAAGCCAAACCTTTTGCAGACTTTCATCACATGGGAAACAATGCTACACTATTTCAGTCCCTTTTGTATTGCGATTGTGAGAGTTACAGCTAACAACAGCACAACCTGGCATTGCTTCCACACACTCAAATACTTCGGACAAACACTCACTGCACAAAGATAACCAAACGGAAGCGACAACACGCACGAAACACAACACGGACGAACCTCGACAACACAAAGCTCAGACATACACTTCGCGCGCGCCAAGAGCTGTTCCTCAGTGACGTCATGCGCAGAACGTCAGAAATGGGTTTGCTTCTGCGCAGCAGTTACTGCTCCCTCGTGGGCTGGCGGGCGCGAGTCTCTCTCGCGGCCCCACGGCTGGCTCGCGAGCCCTCACCCCAGCCACTCACCGTCGCGCCGCGTGCCGAGTCCGCTGCCGGCGCATGCGCGGGGAACGCCTTCTCGCTCGCCGCCGCTGCTGCTGTATTCTGCACTGTTCCCTTAGCTGCAGCGTCACACTGAAACCTGAAATCTGGAAAGTAAGTTGCTGTCGATAGGGAAAGGAACCTCACACACTCAATCCGGCCAGTTCACTTTCGACGTCAACATTTTATGAGTCTTTCACATCGCTTGACACTTTATAAGAACGTCTTCTGTGCACACTGGACATGTATCTCTTCCCTCTCTGTAACCACCAGCGATTCGCTTCAGTGTAGCACTGCTGTCACAGGAAACGTCTTTTGAAACTTAGTTGTCGCAGTGCGTTTCGTTTTCGACATCCCCGCTGCTCGTTCCGTCATTTTTATTAAACGTCATAGAGTCAGGTGACGAAAGTTACGAAATAACGACACGCTCATATACAGATGGCGACAGTATGGGAAAGTGTGTAATTTACATCGAGAGTCACTTGAATTAACGTAACAGCAGGTCGCTCATTAGAATGTCACCAACAGTTGGAAGCACTTGCTCGATTCGTGGGCCAAAGTAAAGAATTTTATTTATTTTAGTTTTCGTGATAGCGTGACCTTTACGAATCTGCCTGATGTGTGACTCGTTCCGTGTGCAGTGTTGCCTGGTATGTTGTGTAACTCTTGCTACCAATGTGAGGCTGCAATTAAAGGCGGCAAGTATTTGCGTACTGCAGATACGCAGGTACACTCGGCGTGAGATCGCAACTGAAGACACATTCTGACTGAACGACTTGTGTGCCAGTAATCTGAGTATGGTGGAGTATATGCTGGTGTAACATAGCACCACACATGCTAGCAGCATACAGTTTCCAGTAATGGGGTAATGCAGTGGACTGGTTCGAACAACGAACGTTAATGCAGTTGTGTGATGTGGTAGACAACCAACAATATTGCGCCATTCGTGTCTTCAAAGAGATTGAGTGGAGACGTTTTCAAATGCAGGCGGTCGTGCTAGATGTCGGCTGTGTTCTTGTAAGTTTCTAGCATATGTTGTACACCATGAGGAAGACAATCTTGAAAGAGACATGTGGTGTTTGTTAATACTCTGGTGTTTTTGAGTTGTTGAGCTTTTGCAAAAACTGATCGTGTAGTATTTTACAGACTAAATCGTCAAAAGAAGGGCTCCTCACGTTAGTTTACAGGTATCTCTCGTCGTCGTCACGGTGTTACCGGAGTTGTCATACACAGCACAAAATGGTATGTACAAATAAATGAACAAAGGATTGATTTTTTGTATTCTTTATTTGAAAGACCAACAGATATGATGTAACTGATTGTGCTTCCTGAATGCCGTATGTCAGCGTTGTGTCAGCATATCCACCAGCTCCTGCTCTCCGTACTCCCTGGCAACGTCCAGGGGGGTCCTGCCATCCTCATCCCGGGCCCCCCTGTCCGCCCCCGCCAGGAGGAGCTCAGCCGCCGCCTCTGCCTGGCCCTCCTGTGCCGCCCAGTGCAGCGGCGTCCACCCCGACCGATCCCTGCCGTTGGGGTCAGCAGAGGCGCCGACCAGCAGCCGCACCACACCAGCGTGGCCACTCTCTGCAGCCAAGTGCAGGGGCATCCACTGCCCCGAGCTGGTCCTGGCGTCGACCTCCGCGCCGGCGCCGACGAGGCAGCTGGCCGCCGCCACGTGACCCCCACGTGCTGCCTCGTGCAGGGCGGTCCAGCTGGTCCCCAACGCCTCCCCCCTCACCGCCACGTCCGCCCCCGCCGCCAGCAACTCGCGCAGCTGCTCCACCGCCCCCTGCTTGGCCGCCTTTATCAGCCTCCTCCCTCTCTCCTGTTGAGAGAGCCACCTGCACAAAACATCGACACTCTCTCACTCTACTACACAGACAGACACACACACACAGCCAGCCAGACACACACACACACACACACACACACACACACACACACACACACACGCACACGCACACCCCCCGAATGAAAGAAACCGTCACAGATGCCAAACTGCGAGCAGCCCTCAATACACTTCTGCCCAGCCACGAGTTACAAATCTAGAAATCTCCCCTCTACGATACAGATCAACCAGTGTATCACAGACACATACCAGTATCCCATCATCGAAATCTGCATCCACTTCCCATTAAAAATTTGCGCAGTGCATCTCATTACCAGCTGTTTCAACTTTTTCTCCTAATTCACTCCGAGGAGTCACCTCCTGTGACCTCAGCATCCTGTTGGTAACCGATCTTTGAGCTTCAGAGAAACACACCTCTAATGCTAGATTGTCTTTACAGCAATCCCTTCCGACACTCGAGAAGAAAACATAGGTAACTAACGGCATCTCTAAGTACAGAAATACAACTTCCTCGTCTGTTAACAAAACGTAGGCCGCAACACGGACAATATTAGTGAAAGCGAGAGCGGTGAATATTCGATCCATTGCTGGGTTTATGTATTACTCTATATCAATGTTGTCTTCATCAAAATATTTTCCACTACATGTGAATACATTTATTGCAGTGTTTGTTCCCCTGTGTCAAACCATTCTCGAACTTTCGCTGTGATATCCTGTAGTTCTCTCAGCGATGCATTTCAAATCTCACCTGTCTATGAAAACGACAGCGCTTTACCGTTCGTCTTAATGTTTAGTGACAAAATTTCACATCGGGTGATCATACAGCCAAGGGCGTCACCACAGTATGGTTTGTAGCCAAACACTCACGAACACGCAACGAATTCTAAGCAGATGCGCTATCGCAGTGCAGAAATCATCAACTGTTCCGCCACAAATCTGGAGATTTTTTATCGGATTGCGTCATGCCGCTGGCGTTGAGCTTGTAGGTTTCACTGCTTGCTGACCGTTTCACCTTGTGACAGGAATTTGTGCTGCACCGAACTGTTGAAATCGAAGAAACATTTACACTAGTCCTAAACACATCCCGTACTGATAGTAGATTCGACAAAAGCTAAATCTAATGTCTCTAACAGGTTGATGAATTTGACTCCGTTCGCATAGCCAAATGTAATACAAATGCGATAAACCACTTTTACATCAAACAAATAATCGCCGATTCTAGTAACACACCAATAACCTTTCCAAGATGCGACAACAGACTAAATATCCCATATGCCTAGTGTACAGAAACTTTTCACGCACGTTTACCATCACAACGACAAAAAAAGTCGTGCAAATCTCAGTTATAAAAAACGCAAAATGGCGAAAACCCCGTTACTTTTGAGCACTACTCGTGTCGCAAGAGTTGTCGCGTTTCAGAGCACCCGATCAAAGGGAAGCCTTAAATTCTCCAATACAGCTGGACTATGTTTTGTTTAAAAACCATATCGGACGGAATGTATGCGCCAATTGTGGATGAAGTTGTACACGAACACGCATTCAGACGAAGAGATATTAGCTTTTATATTTGTAACAGATACGGGAACGCTGACATTAGATTTCTGTTCCCGTGTTGGTGCAATTTACTCCGTAATGTCGTGTTTTTCTGGACAGGGCAGTCGCTGAGGTGGGAGTGAGCGCGGCCAGGCTGTGTGGCCAGACTGGGTCGCCGGGACAGCACTGTGGAGCGGAGAGGGCGCACGACTTGACGGACACACTGTACCGCGTCCAGGGCAGAGGGCGGCCAGGGAAGGCGACCCTGACAAGCGACGCCCCCTACCGCCTGTCAGCGACTGTCCAACACATTTCAGTATGTGCTCAAAGTATTCAAATAAAGTGTATTCCGTCTCCGTACAATTGCGAGTACTTTCTAATTTCGACCTGAGACCAGGTGTTTCACCGTCAGGAAGCAACCACGTGCCTTCAGGCTGAGACCAGGTCGAATGTTAGGCTGAGCCGACAGCCGTGTCTGCAGACGCAGGCGGCTGCGGCGTGGCGCACGCGAGCTGCAGGAAGGGCCGAGCGTCGGCCGGGCTGCCCCCTCTACTCGGCTGACTCGCCTGCAAGGGCTGCCGCCGTCTTCTCTGATGGCCGCACCGCCGCAATTGACAGACTTCGGCTGCGGAACGGCAGTCGGCGCTATACCAGGATATTTTTTAAAGTATGGAGTATACAATACATCGATATTTATTAAAATATCGATACCGACTCTCGATATCTTGAAAAAAGTGTGTATCCGCAGACAAAATATCGCGACACTCCTGCCTATAAAAATACCGGCTGCACATTGTAAATATACTGCTGCTTGTAGAGTTGAACTATCGACTTATTATTACATATTCTGTACACCAACAATCTAACAGGGCGTGTACATGGACAAGGAAAAAAAATTCACACACTTTTCCTCGGCTTCTCGGTAAAAAATAGACTTTCTCCCGGATCAAAATACACTTTTTCCGTGTTAAGCGACACTATACTCTTCCTCCCCACTGTAAAACTCATCACTTCTTTGATTGTTGCACCGACGTAGAATTCCCCGGAACTTTAGAAAACGAAATTCGACGGAAAAAAAAAAACGTTATGAAAGACATTTGATGCCGTGCATTTGTTCCTATTATGGAGGTATAAATTCAGATTCCACCAAACACCGCATGTCACTTTCCGATACATTGAAATCGAGATTGCGGTGAGCTCTTGTAAGCCAGTCATAGCTCATGTCACGTGATCTCGCCAGGTGATCACAGCACACGACAAGTGATGTAGTCAGCCAACAGCAACATCACTCGTTAAGTAGCGCGAACACACAAATAAGAAAAGTTGATGGTTTAAATCAATATACACAGCATTCCTATACAATATTGGTCTCAAAGATTAATAAGCTGCAAGAGAAGCTAAGGCTGCACATACAATATTGATGATCTGTGCGCGTGTTACACTTTAAGACACATCACGCTAAAGTGATTGTAAAACTTTTAGTAACGACCTAAATGTCTCATCTTCTCGGCTCGAAATTCCTCTAAATGGCCCGTCACCGAAGAGTTTATTTTTAAATGAGAGTCAAACGCTCTATAATTTAATAAATTCATCGTACATCCTCGCACACAGTTCATCTTGCGTAAAAGGAACTTTACGCTGTACGTTTTTGAAACCACCATTCTCAGTATTTTCCCGCGACCTGTTAGAAATATGAGGTTCGTTTCAGCAGTTGACAGAGAGCGCCAGGTGGAAGGAGTGACCGCGCTTGCGCAGCTACGATGACGCAGGAGGCCCTCATGTTCGTACGTGTAAAAAACTCTGAAAGATCTTACATTATGCTACAAAAGAAACAAGACACCGGAGGATTACTTCAAGAGAATCCGGATTTCATGCACCACACTAAAATGCACGATTCGCCTTAAAGCGCGTTCTTAAGTCGAGATTCCGATGTAAATTTCCTTGCAGGAGCAGTACTGCATTACATCATGTTTCGTTCTTTATTATGCCATAAGTGCACTCGATGCGCAGAGAACAGTTGAAACTAGGCAATAGTGTGAAATTAAACACTTTGTTTCAAATAAACTGACTGCCTCAGCGTGAAAGATTTATAAAAGCCACTTCTCTTTAGCGAAAAATAACTTCATTCTTCTGCAAGGAGATTATTGGTTGACTGTCAAAGGTGGAAATAAAATCTGAAACTGACAACATATTTTAGCCTTCCTTAATTATGCGAACGTATTTTAATTCAGTTGATAGGTCCCGGTGACAAAAATCCGTTTTGTTTTAATTTAACGTGAGAGCAATAAACGAAGAGGAAACAATAAAATCGCTGACCGTATACACAGGTCACGTGGAGAGGCTGCTGTGTGCACCAGCCCCGGGTCCACCGCATTTCCCAAGGGCGGCGACGTCAGATGGCGGCTCCCAGCCACACTTCTGTAACCACAACAGGGAGGAGGGACTGCGCATGCGCGAGAGACCGCCCGCACCTGTTCAAACGAATCCAATTCAAACAGTCGTCACGTGAAGCTCATCCGAGGCAATTTGCTGTTATCGAGCACTGCACAGTCTTCCTAAAGACTTCGACATACTTTGCTGTTGGCAGAAGCTTATATGAGCACTGTTTTGTTGTTGAATGTGGCGCATTTCCTTCGCAACTAAAGTTTTATTTTCGTTTCTTTTCTGTCGTTCATGTTTTGTTGCTGCAGTATTATTCTGCAGTCGCGGGATGAGAGAATTGTTCCTCACCGATCAAAATCACAAAAATTTAACTGAAAACTAAAACAATGAAAACTTCCCGCAATTCTAAACAATTCCCGGTTTCCTCCCAGATCAAAAAATTCCCGGGTTTTTCGCGGATCTCCCGGGTCGTAGACACCCTGAGCTAGCAGCCTGCCTATTCCCTTTAGAGCAAAAATTTAAAGCAAAACGTTGGACGTTCAGGCATACCAATAAACACTTTGCTAAAAATGCTACCTGCACGCAGGTGGCACAATGAAAGGGGGCCTGATGGGTCCATCACACATCAGGTTTGTCCGGAACACTTCATTCCGGCTTCCCTGTTCTTTCATTTCTGCAAACCCCAGCGACCTACCAGCTGCATTCTCTTCACCGTGAACTACCATCACCTAGTCGATTGGATCTGATGTCATTCATCCAAACATACTCAACAGAAACTTACTGGCAGATTAAAATTGTGTGCCGGACCGAGACTCGAACTCGGAACCTTTGCCTTTCGCGGGCAAGTGCTCTACCGACTGAGCTACCCAAGCACGACTCACGCCCGGTACTCACAGCTTTACTTCTGCCAGTATCTCGTCTCCTACCTTCCATACTTTACAGAAGCTCTCCTGCGAACCTTGCAGAACTAGCACTCCTGAAAGAAAGGATACTGTGGAGACATGGCTCAGCCACAGCCTGGGGGATGTTTCTAGAATGAATTCTATGTGCTGAACGGGTTCAAGCCCATTCCTCTTTTGCTATTGACTGGTGACTGGCCACTGATGTAGAATTACTACACAAGACGAACAACTGCTATATCGGAATAATGATGATGCACTTTTCACTGCGGTTTGACTTGGGTTTATTCGTATTTGGATCATAGTGGTGAAATATTGCATTAGTTTCCTTCAGCATAGTTGTATATGCCTCACGGTCATCAGGCATGTAGTCTTCGAATGCTACGTTTTTTTCGGGTTAGCAGTTTCATGAATTCATTGCTGGCACTGAAAACTGCTACCTTTGACAGAAATAGTGTCATTGTTAAACGTTAGTTCGGAACCGCCCATGTAGTGCTTTCGACTGTCAAATCTTAAGCCAAATACTGTACGACGAGACCGCCCAAGCATTTTGATACTTTCAGCCCAACATAAGGTGGTGTTTAGTTTCTAACAGCCTTCATCTCCTCCCGGTTTTCTTCCTCAATTTGCTGGAACGCGGGCTCAAGCCTCTTACGTGTCTTTCGCGTGATCGGATCATCATCGACAAACTTCCTTCAAAAGGTTATTCCTCAGTTGTAGGCGGAATAAGACACACATTGTCACAATTCCCTTCCTAAGGAACTAGCTCTTTCAACCTCTCGATTTTTCGATATAGCACCAGTAACTTCTTTCTCTAAGGCATTCAGTTTATCTGTCACAGGCTGGACGCCTTTCTTATACTTCTAGTATTCGGTTATCGGCTTCGTCTTCCACTCGTTGAACTAACTTTTCAGCTGTTCAAGAGTCCCGTTCTTCGCTTGTTTAACAAGCTTTTGATCGTACTTTGCAAATATATTTAAGGAGAAATTTTAAAAAGAAACAGGTCTCACGTTTCCTGTGATTCTTATCGTCGATAAACCGTAAGAATTTAACGGAATTCGATATCGTGAACGTCACAGCCATTGACATTCTTGTAACCTTTATATATCTTAAGTGTGCCTTTCAGCGTTTCATAGTCCTCGTAATTCGGCACATTGTTGTATCTATCTGCTGAAAATCTTACACTCGCAATCGAGCTCTAGATGTGTTTTATATCCATTTATGGTATTTACGTGCTAGCATTTGTAATTTTGTACAAATGTCCTCCCTAGTCGCCAAGTTATATGATTCACTGGCAACATTATAGAATTAGATGGACAGAATAATCTGTCGTTCGAGGCGAAAGATGTATGTGAATTTCTCGAGTATGCAAATTCTAGACACGCCTTGAAAGATAATGTTAGAGGAAAAGATACCTCACAGTAAAAAAATAGTGTAGGTGTAAGCGGCAAATTTTGTCAGTGAAACCGGACTCTACATGTTAGTGCTAAAGTCAACAATGCCTGACTTAAATTTAGTGATTGGGTGTTTGACGAAGTCTTGCCTTCCATTAGGGCGGGCGCACGAGGGAGGACTTTTGTCGTGCAACTGCTTCGCCTTCTGCACAGAGTCTGTACCATCATATGTAAGACCACACACGCACAGCGACTCCCCAGAGACAACTTTTCAGTTGCTCCGGCCGCCGACAGAAGGGCGAACCAACTGCCTCCGCCCTGTCCCCCCCACAGGATACACGAGCGCGTGTGCTCGGCCGACAATGCAGTCGCCATCTCTGCTGCCTGCAGTTGGAAACTTGCGAGTTCGTACACTGACTGTTGTGAGGGACGAAGACACCGATAGTGAACTGATCGTAAATGAAGTAGAAAACAGGCCTGCACTGATCAATATAGAACTTTGAAAGATTATTCTGACGCTAATTTGAAAAGCAAATTGTGTAACTGTGTTTAGTACAATCTGGGGACATTCTCCACAAAAGAACGCCAAGCAGACAAGTTTTTATTTTACAGATTTGCTTTTATTGACGTACTTTCAACATTATTATTATTATCTTACACTTCTAAATAATGTTTGTGGATAGAACAACTAAGTTTTCCAATATTGTTGAATCGTAGTGAAATCAGAGTCCATTGTACTGCCATGGAACAGATCCTCCAGGGGACATATAATAGGTTTTAAAATAGCTGCGTATATTGACAGCAGATATAACTGCAGCATGGTCTATAGGCTGCTGTGGACATTCGTAAGCAATATGTGTAAAGTCTGTTTCATCTCTTCTGCGTACAAAATTGTGGAGCACACAACATGCTTTAATTATTGTACGACAGAAATCGATGGTAACATCATAAGGTCTATGGAAAATGTGCCATTTGTTTACCGGTATGCCAAATGTGCATTCAACCGTATGACGAGTTGTTGTACGCCTACAGTTGAAAATTTTCTTCAACGAGGTTAGCATTTTAGTAGCGAATGGACGCAAAATGTGCCTCAATAAAACAAAAGCTTCAGAAAACAAACAAAAAGGCATTACTTTGCCTTCTGGATCGTTAGGCAATGTTCGGTTGTTCGGTATGTTCAGAAGGTTACGTCATAGCTTTTCACCCATATTCCAATTATTAAAAACTGCGGAATCACCTGCTGCTCCATTTGCACCGACATCTATGAAGACAAATAGGTTTTCAGCATCGACCCATGCCATCAACACCACAGGAAAGTTTTTTTGTAAGTAAAAACTTCTGAGCCAGAACTTTGAAGTTGTATTATTCGAATACGTTTTCCATCTGTATCGTGTTGCAGAAATGGGTGTTTTTATATAACTGTTCTGCCAACAATTGTTCCTCACATTCTTTGGCATAACCATACATTGCAAAACATTCCATATTTCAGTGCATGTCGCTTTCACTATTTTGCAGACTGTGCTAGCACAAATGAAGTACTTGTATGGAAGATCATTTAAACTTGATCCAGTTGCTGGATACCTGAAAAGTTATGTAACTGAATAATAGTTTTCATTTTTATTTCACGAAAATAAATTAACATCTACAACAATGTCAAACATTTTAATTTATTGTCCGTTTCCTAGGAACACTGGTACAACAAAGACGGCAAAATCGAAGGACATGCTCTGCAAGACATTTGCGTGAGCAAAAATTGGCCAAGTCGGGACAACCAGCTGCGGAAAGCGTGATAGTACAAATTTTACGATCAACTTATTTCTTCTACCAACCGTGAAGTACGTGATGCAAGTGGAAATGCTGAAACACCAATAAGGAATCTCAGGAAACAGAACCCTTCAAAGGCCACAAACCTTCAAAGGCCACGAACCTTCAAAGGCCACCCACTGTTCAATCTCGAGATACCTCCTAGAATCCAAAGAAGAAAAGTTACGAAGAAACTTTACTCAACATACTTCGAGAGGAGAAAGGAACTGCTTCATCAATGGATGACCCTGCAACACAATTTGCATTGTTTCTCGTCGCTACGCTGAAACCAATATCCACACACCGAATGATTGATGCACAAATTGAGGTTCTTCAGGTAATAAGACTTACAGAACACGTGTCTAGCAAATGACACATGTGACGGTTTCAGTCGTGGCGTTCAATGTTCTAGCTTCTCCACCCCTGCACGAGTGTTTACTGGAACATATAAGTCCGACAAACAACCTACTGCCGGAAACAGCTCCTAAACCATCCTTACCTCTCCTCATGATTGAGACAGCGTAAACTCATACCCGACAAATTTTTCTGTGCCTCCACATGGATCAGAAACTATGTACCATGTCACTACACCAACTGTGTTTAAACTTTATACCTGCACTCATTTTCTGCAATTTCCATCAGTTGCTTTGGACATGTTTTATACAAAATGTAATGATTACTGTTACTAACTGGATTGCTCGAATTAATAAATATCAAACTAAATAAAAATGTGTAATTTCAAAGCAGAAGCAACAATAAAGCAACAATGACGAAATGGTTGCGCGACAGTAAGTCTTCCGTGTACGCCTGCCCTTAGAAAACACGGCGAGTACAGAGTTAAAGAGATGTAACGAGGCCAAATAATGCATTTCGAAAGTTTGAACAGTATTAGGGAAGAGCACATTCAAAATTCACATCAATTACTGCCTCATCTTGTCCCTAAAAGCCGGCCGGGGTGGCCAAGTGGTTCTAGGTGCTACAGTCTGGAACCGCGCGACCGTTACGGTCGCAGGTTCGAATCCTGTCTAGGGCATGGATGTGTGTGATGTCCATAGGTTAGTTAGGTTTAAGTAGTTCTAAGTTCTAGGGGACTGATGACCTTAGAAGTTGAGTCCCATAGTGCTCAGAGCCATTTGAACCATTTGTCCCTAAAAACGAAAATTTGAAACCTGTTCATACTCTCGAAATTATTTGACGATTACTGCGATTACACTTACCGTGTCATCAGAGTGCAGAGAAGAAATTTGCAAAAGCATCACGGTCTGACACCCAAATAGTGAAGAAATGCCGAGGCTCGAGTACAATCCAAACTCGATAAATCTCAACCAAAGAATGAAGGAAAACCTTAGCATCGACTACCACGTGAACTATTTCAATATCGAGGATGATGACTACACCCGAGACAAACTGGTTAACGATATCAAATATCTCCGTGAGGCTAAGTTGTAAGCAGAATTTTTTAATGGGTCGAGAGCCAGTAAAATTGTTGATGCAAAAAGGGCGAAACCTTTGGTGCCACCTGAAGGAAACCCGGGAGGGATTTTTTGTTTCGAGTCCTCTGTCATCTCCCACCTCCCAGGGTTTTCTTTCTCTCTCGATGATCCGCAACGTGATGGGAGCTGCTCCTTCTTGCATCTGTCGCCCGTCTTTAACTGAGGGCGCAGAACACAGGAACAGTGGCGACTCGCTAGCCCGAGGCGGACCAGGGAGCGAGGTCAAGCATTTGCAACTTGTACATACGGTTGGTACGGCAATGAAGTACTTTCTGAAACCACCTACAGTCACCTTATTTCACACACAAAATGTGTGGTTTTTCCCAGATAGTTGCAGCTCGTTTGACCGTCCCATCTGCATTTCCGTAACGAGTAAAGCAAAACACGTACTGCAGTAATTTACACGGCGCAAACCTCGGCGACATCTGTTGACGGAGGAGAGCAGCTGCTGACAACACCGCCACATCCTGCTTCTCTTAGTGTGCCACAGATTACAACAGGGAATGCTTTGCAGCGGTTCGTGCACACAAACAGTGTCACGAAAACTGAATTATCAGAAACACGGATTAAAAAAATATATATTGTGTAAGAAAATTTTCAACAATACTATTAAACATGGAAGGAGCAACACTTTGTAACCATTTGGGAGAGTATGACAGTGGTTTTATGAAGGGCAGATTTTGCTCAGAACAGATTTTCAACCTACAGTCCGTAATTAGTCACAGATTTACAAACTCCAAAGATATAGTTGTAACATTTCTATATTTAATGCATTTGACTCGGTTGATAGGGAAACACTTGATAAAGTGAACAGAGAATTTGCCATCAAATCTAAATCAGCAAACCTTATTCGATGAAACGCTCGCAAACACCACATCAAAAGTAAAGTTTCGGGATGATATATCGAAGGCATTCGACATAAAAACAAGTGGAAGGCAAGGTAATGGCTTGTTTCCACTGCTCTTAACTGTGCACATGAGAAAATAGTAAAGAGTGTGGAAACAAAAACTGAAAGAGCAGAAGCTATCACCAGTCAGACGGAATTAAAAACAAAGGTACTAAAATTCACTGTTTAGCATTTCCGAATGATTTTGAAAATCTAACAAATGCTGGAATACAAATCAGTCTCTTAGAAGAAATAGCCAACAAAGCAGGTTGAATATCTTAGAAAAATAAAATTTATGACAAATATAAAAAATGCTCTGAAATCCCTAGCAACAGATATTGGCCAGATAAAGATGGTAAATAAATTTAAATATTTGTGAGAAATTATCCAGAGAGCACTTGTGAAATAACAAGGAATATCTGCAACAAAAGGTGAATGTGTAAAAATTTGAAGATACAGCACCACAACACAGTAGTAAAACCAGAGTTTCTTCATGGAAATGAATGTTTAGTACTGAACTACAAAGTATACAAAATTGAAGTCCTAGAAAGAAATTGGAAAAATATTTGGGCACCAAAAAATACAGAAGTATGGAAATTAAGAAGTAATGAAGAAGTTTATCGCAACATTGAAAACATAAATGGAACACTACAGAAGAGGCGATTGCTATTTTTTGGACACTTACAGAGATTGAAAAGCAACAGGTTAACCAAACAGATTTTTAAATATCTTTGGGACAAGAAGTCAACAATAGCCTGGACTCAAGAAGGTAGGAAAGATATGGAAAGAAACAACATGCGTGAGAAAGATGCAACAGAAAGAGAGACTGTCAAGAGAAAAGCGTTAGAAATTGTAGGATTCCAAGGCAAGAGGGAGAAAAAGACACGGTCAAAATGGTCCCAGGAGAGAAAAAGGATACGTAGTGAAAAGATGAAAAAATACTGGAGGAAAAAGAAATAACAACAAAGAAGGAAACTTTGAAGTTGGTGCGTGGTCCTAAGATAAACCAAATGACGAAAAAAATTTGAACGTTAAAGAAAATTTAGAGCTCTTGCATAAGAGCTCAGGATCAAAGGTTTGCACAAAATGAAGAAAGCAGCACTTGTTGAAGCTATAGAATGAGTTTACTCAGGAGCAAATGATAGTGGTTTGTTCAACTATGCAGAGTTTTCCCAGAAAACTACTTGTGAACTGAAAAAAAAAAAAATAGCGAGGGAAAATAGGGTCAAAGGTTACTCTGTAGTACACACAAAGAAAGGCCTGCTGGACTTTGTGAACTCAGAAAAGGAACGTTTGGAAGCAATTGTGCACATTCAATTCTCTACAGAGGTTTTCGAACAAAAACAACAACAGTGCGCCACCACGAAAACAGGAAAACTAGGCCAAATCTTTCTGTTCAAAAAAGAACTATTCACTTCAGTGAAAGAAAAGAAGCTACCGCTCGAGATTCAATCCTGTGGTTGTACAGTATTGTTAAAGAAATAACGTTTGGCAGACAGCTAATATCATTACAATAAAAGACTCGAAGAAAGGTAATCCCGTTTAAGTAATGAAAGCTGTAAGAAAGGCTATACAAGCAGTTACAAATGCAGTAAGGAAATTGCCCGATTACAAGTAAGGCGACAAAATGAAAACAGTTGCTGAAAATGATTTTAATCATGCAATTTCATCGAAAAGGAATTTAAATTCAACGATTCACACCTACTTGATCAGATTGAAAGAATAGTAACGTCCAATGATCCAATGAAAATGTAAACACAAACACCAGCAAATTTTACTTTGAGGTCTACGAAATAGGTGGAGGTAGAGGTTCAAAGGGAAACAAAAATAGTAAATATTAATAAAGATATAATTGGCAAGAGAAGTATAAACAAACTAACCAACAACAATAGCCTGTGCGGTCCTCGAGCAATGATCACCAGAAACATACTTGTGCGAGGAACTGACAGATGATGACATTCTCTACACTAGGAAAGGGAGAGCTCTGCAGGAAGAATTAGAGAAAGAGTTGTGAGCGAGCCTCGAAGAACTGTGAAGGAGGTTTCAGTCTGGACGATATCGACGATGCAGCAGCTTCATTTGAGTGTTAAGACTAAAGTTGTTTCCGCTGTTAATTTTAACAGGGTAATCCATCCCTCTGGCGGCGAAAAGGGAACAACACTACTTGTACTTAAATAATGACCACTACAATGGCTTCAACAATATGAAGAGTTTCTTTTAGGCAGAATGTCTATTGCATGATGTGTGATGAATCCTGCAATCACAAGGATAAATACTTCTGCAAAAAGGAAATGTGTGCAACTTGCGTTTAAGACCAAAGCATGAAGGTAAACAGCCAAGGATTTAATGGAGAAAGGGCAAACACACAGTAGAGTCTCGATAGTTCGAGGTAAACGGGACCGGAACCACCTCGAACTGTCAAAAACTCGGACTATCGAAATTTAAATGGGAAAAAGAAATATTATAATATTGTAAGTAATACAACTCAAATTTGAACTTTATTAAGATAAAAGTATTTATACACGCATTTGCATTGGCAGAATTATTTATTTAGCCAAGTAATAGTGAAGTGTCCGCGACGTTTGCTCGTGGCAGTGTGAGGCCACCGGTGTCTCCTCAGGCTGCTGTTCCACGGAGCACATGGCGGCCTCGCAGCCATCCGTGTGACTCGTCACCGGTGCAGCCGCTGCCTCGTCACCCTCACACTGCCGTCGAATGTTAACCGTGCCAATTACAGGAGAGTCTGTCACTTCCAACTGATGGTCCGGATTTAACCACTCGCCTCCTTCCACCTCTTCACAGCCTGGCAATCCACTGATTAAATTACACAGTGGCTGATCGTCCTCATCTGCTGAATTTTCAGTTTCTGTGTACGGCATACTTTCCTGTAGAATTTTCCTCCACGACTTAGAAATTGTGTCTGACAATTTGGCTCCAAGATTCACTAATCCAGTACAAGACGTCCTTCAAAGTCACTTTCCTCAAAACTCCTACAATGCTTTCGTTGTCTTCGGAATGCAGCATTGACGGTAGCAATCGCCGTCGATACTTTTTTTAGACATTCCAGAACGCCCTGATCCGTCGGCTGGACGAGACAGGTGACGTTTGGTGGGAAAAACAAGGCGCGGATACCGTCGCACTGCAGTTCTCCTGCACTCTGACATGAGAACGCATTATCCGTCAGCAAAATTGCTTTGCGTGGCAGTCCCCTTCCTTTTAAAAAATTCTTGCAGTCAGGTACAAATGAGTTAAAAAACCAGTTCTTGAAGATTTCCTGATTCATCAGGCATTATTCTGATGTGTATAGACAACCGGAAGAGCTGAGATGGAGACATTCTTGAATGCTCTTGGCTTGGCAAACTTCCCAATCACAACTAGTTTTAGTTTGTGGTTTTCAGTTGCATTTGAAGCTGCCATA
The DNA here is from genome assembly GCF_023898315.1 of Schistocerca nitens. Classification (NCBI taxonomy): domain Eukaryota; kingdom Metazoa; phylum Arthropoda; class Insecta; order Orthoptera; family Acrididae; genus Schistocerca; species Schistocerca nitens. Next base: position 15,219,362 of record NC_064624.1, on the reverse strand, counting down.
ACTGTGAGCCGCTCTTTCCTTTTTTTTGTGCCCAGGAGCAATTTTTTTCACAAGAAGCAAGTGTTCTCACTCTTAACATTTTAAAATTTAGCCCAGTTTCGTCAGTTATGATTTTTTTAAACTCTACGATAAATTTTGAAACGGCCCGAGCGTCACCAGAGAGTTTTTCCTCCACATACGTCTAGTTGACGCACTCCATACCTCTTCTTCCACTTGTCGAGCCAGCCCACACTAGCGGCGAACTTGTCATCTGCTTCCTGCAGGTGGTTTCTGAAAAAACAAAGCTTTTTCTTGCAAGATTGGGCCAGAAATCAGAGGACCCTTCTGTCTGTCGGGTAAACCACATGAACAATCCCGCACTTGTTTTTTTGAAGTCCTACGTCTTTATACTTCGACTGAGACATTCGTTTGAGCATTTCTGTGAAGAAAACTGTTCCAATTTAAGTCTCTTTCTTGGCCAGTCAGCAACCATTAACTTCACCTACACCATATTCCAGAGCAAGTTTTTTTATTGTTTCTCCTTAGTGCTTCTAATCTTAGATGCAAAGGCACAAATTTCCTCTTTTTTGCTACAGCACTCATCTTTGTAAGGTGTACAACGGAACACACAGTCAACAAACAAAACGACACACAGCACTGTACAGTACAGGTGCTGGGAACTACAGCAGCGTATGAACTCCCCAGTTTTGATCGGTAGCAGCCGGCAGCAGTCGGGGTATTTCGTGCCATACTGACGACAGATGTTCGTGCAACAGGGCAGCGAGCTAACCGTCGGTGTTGACTGAATTGTCGTCTGCTTTATCACTGAGCTGTACTCTCCCTTTGATTATTTATCATGTCCGTAAAAAAAGAAAGTAGATCATTGCAACCTCTATTTTTTTCTTTTTATTAAAGAGGCTCGGATTATTGGAAACTCGCACTACCGAGACTCTCCTGTATTGTTTTGGTACAGACTGCATGGGTAATCGCAAGTGAGTGTGTGAAAAGATTTTAGAGTGCGAAAAGTGTAAAAAAATAACGCGGAAGCAGCCTCGGCAGACAACTCTGGCTTCTCCGATTGCCAAAATTGCGGCGATGAGCACGTGGAGGTAAGTGAAAACAAATGCTACATGCCAAGGAGAAAAAGACGTGGTGGTTACTGCAATAACAAATATACTTGCAATGGGACTGGCACTAAAAAATTTAAAAATGCACTTACAAAGAGAGGTACTACTTTTCCGATTTCGAAGCAGAACAAGATACAGGCATACACACGCCAAACTTTGTGGCTCTGCACGACTTCAAAGGAAACACGTACGAATTTAGGAACAATGAATTTTGTGAATGGTTGCTGTCACACAGTAACAGGGGCCATACGTGTACAGCACACAATACACAAACTTATGATACGTACTTTATTTTACAGTATTGTGTAAATAACAGAATTAAGATGAAAACCATTTACCAAGGAACGAAGATTATAATGCTAAAAATACCTTCCCTAAGGCTCAGAATAACTGACAGCATAAACCTTACCGTATTCACTCGAATCTAATCTAAGCCGCACTCGAAAAATGAGACTAAATCAACGAAAAAAAAAATTCCGAATCTAAGCTGCACCTGAAATTTGAGGTTTTAAATTCAAGGGGAGAGAAAAGTTTTAGACCACTCTAACGTGAGAGAAAATTGAGGTCGGTTGGTTGGTTTATGGGATTAAAGGGACCAGACTGCAACGGTCATCGGTCCCTTGTTCCAAAACTTAAAAACTACCACGCAGAGTAAAAAAAATGGATAATACAGAGAACAGACAACACAGGACAAGAAAAACTCAGACAAAGAACAGACATAACAAATTAAAATCACACGGAGTGTGGCGGTGGTTGGCCGACCATAGAATAAAAAAGGAAAAGCCAACCACCGAGAACACATTAAAAACCCAGTTTAAAACCGTAGGCCAAAGGCCAGAATCAACACAAAACAGTAAAATAAAACATAAACACTCAAATTAAATGATAAAAACCCCCTGCCCGAATAAAACGTAAAACTGAGCCAGCCATAGCAGGGTCATCAGTTAAAAGGGCAGGGAGCGTATCAGGCAGCGCAAATGTCTGCCTGACCACAGCTAAAAGGGGGCAGGCCAACAAAATGTGGGCCACTGTCAAAGCCGCCCTGCAGCGACACAGAGGAGGGTCCTCCCGACGCAGTAAGTAACTGTGTGTCAGCCGGGAGTGGCCAATGCGGAGCCAACAAAGGACGACTGAGTTCCTGCGGTTGGCTCGCATGGATGACCGCCACACAGTCGTCGTCTCCTTAATGGGTGTGATCCGATCGCGCTATTCATCGTCCCACAGCGCAAAAACCTTGCGGCGTAAGACTGCCCTCAAATCAGTCTCTGGGAGGCCAACATCCAGAGATGGTTTACTCGTGGCCTCTTTCGCCAGGCGGTCAACATGTTCATTGCCCGGGATACCGACATGACCGGGGGTCCACCCAAAGACCACACAGCGGCCACAACGGGCAAGAGTATGCAGGGACTCCTGGATAGCCATCACCAGACGAGAACGAGGGAAACACTGGTCAGGAGCTCGTAAACCGCTCAGGGAATCGCTACAGATAACGAAGGACTCACCTGAGCATGAGCGGATATACTCTAGGGCACGAGAGATGGCGACCAGCTCAGCAGTGTAAACGCTGCAGCCAGCCGGCAATGAACGCTGTTCGGAATGGTCCCCTAGAGTTAGCGCATAACCGACACAACCAGCAACCATCGAGCCGTCAGTGTACGCAATGCCAGAGCCCTGATACATTGCAAGGAGGGAAAGAAAGCGGCGGCGGAAGGCCTCCGGAGGGACTGAGTCCTTCGGGTCCTGTGCCAAGTCCAGCTGAAGGCGAGGGCGAGGCACACACCATGGGGGTGTATGCAGAGGCGCCCTGAAAGGAGGTGGAAGAAGTAAGGCCCCAAGCCTGGAGAGAAGCTCTCGGACGCGGACCGCGATCGTACTGCCAGCCCTGGGTCGACGTTCTGGAAGATGGACGTGCGACGCTGGGAATAGTAGCCGATAGTTAGGATGCCCGGGCAAGCTGAAAACATGGACAGCATAAGCGGCCAGCAAACGTTGTCGCCGTAACCGCAGTGGAGGGACACCTGCCTACACTAGTATGCTGTCCACAGGGCTGGTACGGAAAGCACCAGTGGCAAGGCGTATCCCGCTGTGGAGGATTGGGTCCAGCACCTGCAACGCAGATGGGGATGCTGAGCCATAAGCCAGGCTCCCATAATCCAGACGGGACTGGATTAACGCCTGGTAGAGCCGTAAGAGGATAGATCGGTCGGCGCCCCAGCGGGTGTGGCTCAAGCATCTCAAGAGCATTTAGATGCCGCCAACACGCCTGTTTAAGCTGCCGAATATGAGGCAGCCAAGTCAGCCGGGCATCAAAAAGTACACCCAAGAACCTGTGGGTCTCCACCACAGAAAGGAGTTCGACGGCAAGATAAAGCCGCGGCTGAGGATGGACCGTTCGGCACCGGCAGAAATGCATAACGCGGGTCTTGGCAGCCGAAAACTAAGAACCATGCGTTACAGCCCAAGACTGCACCTTCCGGATAGCGCCCTGTAGCTGACGTCGTCAGCATACAGGGAAGCGGAGACAGAATTTCCCACCGCTGCAGCGAGCTCGTTTATTGCTATTAAAAACAGGCAGACACTGAGGACAGATCCCTGTGGTACGCCGTTCTCCTGGACTCGGGAGGAACTATGGGAGGCCGCGACTTGCACGCGAAAGGTACGATACGACAGAAAATTTCGGATAAAGAGTGGCAGAGGGCCCCGAAGACCCCATCCATGAAACGTAGAAAGTATGTGATGACACCATGTCTTATCGTACGCCTTCCGCATGTCGAAAAAGACAGCGACCAGGTGCTGACGGTGGGCAAAGGCAGTACGGATGGCCGACTCCAGACTCACCAGATTGTCGGTGGCAGAGCGGCCTTTACGGAATCCACCCTGAGACGGAGCCAGAAGGCTTCGAGACTCCAGTACCCAATTCAAGTGCCGGCTCACCATCCGTTCGAGAAGCTTGCAAAGAACGTTGGTGAGGCTAATGGGGCGGTAGCTGTCCACCTCCAAAGGGCTCTTGCCCGGTTACAAAACGGGGATGACAATGCTTTCCCACCATTCCGACGGAAACTCACCCTCGACCCAGAGACGGTTGTAAAGGTCGAGGAGGCGTCGCTTGCAGTCCACTGAAAGGTGTTTCAGCATCTGATAGTGAATGCGATCTGGCCCAGGAGCGGTATCAGGGCAAGCGGCAAGGGCACTGTGAAATTCCCACTCACTGAATGGAGCATTGTGGGATTCAGAATGCTGGGTGCGAAAAGAAAGGCTCCGACGTTCCATCCGCTCTTTAATGGAGCGGAAGGCCAGTGGGTAATTGGAAGAAGTGCAACTAAGAGCAAAATGCTCTGCCAAGCTGTTGGCAATTTCGTCGGAGTCTGTACAAACTGCTCCATTCAGTGAGAGCGCAGGGACGCTGACAGGGGTCCGATAGCCATAGAGGCGTCGGATCTTGGCCCAGACCTGCGGTGGAGAGACACGGAGGCCAATGGTGGACACATACCGCTCCCAGCACTCCTGCTTGCTTTGGCGGATAAGGCGGCGGGCTCGCGCACGCAGCCGTTTGAAAGTGTTCAATGCAGGGATGTCGCTTGTAACGCTGTAGGGCCCGCCGGCGATCTTTAATCGCCTCAGCGATCTCAGGCGACCACCAAGGCACAGTCCGCCGCCGAGGGGACCCAGAAGAACTCGGAATGGCAGATTCTGCGGCAGTAACGATGCCGGTGGTGATTGAGTGAACCACCGCATCAATGTAGTCACTAGAGAGAGGCTCAATAGCGGCAGTGGAGGAGAACAAGTCCCAGTCAGCCTTATTCATAGCCCATCTGCTGGGGCTCCCAGAAGAGTGACGCCGTGGCAGTGACAGAAAGATTGGAAAATGGTCACTACCACACAGGTCGTCATGCACACTCCATTGGACAGACGGTAAGAGGCTAGGGCTACAGATCAATAGGTCAATGGCGGAGTATGTGCCATGCGCCACACTGAAGTGTGTGGAGGCACCATCATTTAAAATCGAGAGATCGAGCTGCGCCAATAAATGCTCAACGGTGGCGCCTCGACCTGTTGCCACTGACCCACCCCACAGAGGGTTATGGGCGTTTAAGTCGCCCAGTAACAAGATAGGTGGCGGCAATTGAACTATCAGCGCAGCCAGGACACGTTGCGCGACAGCACCATCCGGTGGAAGGTAAAGACTGCAGACGGTAACAGCCTGTGGCGTCCACACCCGAACAGCGACAGCCTCTAAAGCTGTATGTAGAGGGACAGGCTTGCTGTGAAGAGAGTTAAGGACATATATGCAGACGCCACCAGACACCCTTTCACAAGCTGCCCGGTTCTTATAATAACCCCGATAGCCACGGGGGGCGGGGGTTCGCATTACTGGAAACCAAGTTTCCTGAAGTGCAATGCAGAAGAAAGTGTGAAGGCTGATAAGTTGGCGGAGCTCAGCAAGATGGTGGAAGAAACCGCTGCAGTTCCACTGGAGGATGGTATTGTCCATGTCTGAGAAAGGAGTGACGGGACTGGCAAGGCAGATTACGACGCTGGGTCACCTGCTGCCTCCGAATGAGCACCTGTGCTAGTGCTTTCCATGGCGTGTGAGGGACCGGCGAGATCGAGGTCCTCAGCAGACGCCAGAATCTCCACCTCGTCCTCAGACGCAGTGCTTGTAGGAAGCGGTGGGATGGGTTCCACCGCAATGTCGTTAGCCTTGGGGACGTTCTTCTTCTTCTTCTTCTGTTTCTCCCGCTGTGCCTTCGGTGGTTCAGGCTTGGAGGGCTTCACTGGGTCAGTCTCAGGGACGGACGACGACCGTGAGGCCCTATGACCAGGGACTGGTGGTTGTTTCAGCCACTTGCGGGTGTCCGCTTTTCCACTGGTCAGAACTTGCGAAGGTAGGTCCCCAAGGGACCCCTTCCTGGCGAGAGTAGCCGAAGAAGTCTTACTCTTCGCTGGCTGGGGAACTGATGTCCCCGATGGTTGGGGGGGGGGGGGTGTTGCTCCTGAAGAAGATGGAGCAGGAGCAACAGGGAGTGAAGCGCCCCCCACAACCAAGGGGGCCGGTGGATTCTGACAGATATTAGAGGCAAAGATAAGTGACGATGGGAGAACCGTTGTTGCAGCAGCGGCGTCACTGCCACAGGATGGAGCCGAGGATGGAGCCGCTCATACTTCCGTTTAGCCTCGGTGTAGGTCAGGCGGTCCAGGGTCTTATATTCCATTATCTTTCGTTCTTTCTGGAATATCCTACAGTCCGGCGAGCAGGGGGAATGGTGCTCTCCGCAGTTAACACAGATGGGAGGCGGAGCACATGGAGTATTGGGATGCGAAGGACGTCCACAATCTCAACATGTGATGCCGGAAGTACAGCGAGATGACATGTGCCCGAACTTCCAGCATTTAAAACACCACATCGGAGGAGCGATATATGGCTTCACATCACAGCGGTAAACCATCACCTTGATCTTTTTGGGTAAAACATCACCTTCGAAGCCCAAGATGAAGGCACCGGTGGCTACCTGATTATCTCTCGGACCCCGATGGCCGCGCCGGACGAAGAAGACCTCGTCGCTCTAAATTGGCGCGTAGTTCGTCGTCGGACTGCAGAAGAAGATCCCTGTGGAATATAATACCCTGGACCATGTTTAAACTCTTATGGGGAGTGATGGTGACGGAAACATCCCTCAACCTGTCGCAAGTGAGCAACCTCCATGACGGGACAGAGGATGCTGTTTTGATGAGAACTGACCCAGAGCGCATTTTGGACAAGCCCTCCACCTCCCCGAACTTTTCCTCTAAATGCTCCACAAAAAACTGGGGCTTGGTCGACTTAAATGATTCCCCATCTACTCGCGTACACACGAGGTAGTGGGTGAATAATCTCCACTGCCTTCTTTGGACAAACGTTCCTCCCGTGGAGTGGCCAGGGAGGGAAATGATCTCTGATCAAATTTTTTTTCCATTGAGGTTAGAACTCGATCGCTTAGAGACTGTTGGTGGAGGCCCACCAGTGAGAGATGATGTACCACACTTCATTGCGGGTCATCTGCCCTCATGCCACCCACTACGACCAGGGGCTCTCCCCACGGGCGCCACCCAGCTGCAGCAAAGACCACCTGGCAGGATGGCCTTTGCCGGGAGTCCCGATGCCCCAAAGGGATAGGCATCTACTCCTCGGCATACGTGGGGAGGTAGCAGCTCAGGCATCAGCAGTGAGATCCCTGTGTAATCAGGGGGCTACCACCAAGAGGGTACATGACGACCCCACCACAACGGACTGGCTACCGTGCTGGATGTCGGGTGTCGAAATATCCATGAACATCACGAGGGCAAAGATGGAAGTGCACAATGGAGGGAAGGAATGCTATCCGGAACACACTGCAGCGGACGTGGCCGGAAGCTCGATGTAAGTCCAACTCCATGAAAATATCAGATGTGCTAGATCTTAGGGCAAGATGGATTTAAGATGCACCACGTAAGGTGTCCTTCCCCAAATGGTACGCACTAACGGAAAAATTTGGAAATAGAGTGGTCAAAGCCCTCAGGGGACATTCACATTAAAGGCCGAAACAGTTGAGACTCCGTTTAGTCGCCTCTTACGACAGGCAGGAATACCGCGGGCCTATTCTTACCCCCAAACCCGCAGGGGGGCAATTGAGGTCGAATGGATGAAGATACAGCTACAGTAGTTTGGTCCGAGTCGTAAGCTTAACAGTTAAGCTTTACCAAGTAGCCATTTCTATGTCAATTAATCAAAGTGACAGTCACAGTCACATTATTTATTTTGTCGCCAACCGATTTCAACCCTCAATAGGGTCATCTTCAGGGCAATGTACACTGCAAAGTTATATCAGTAAGTAATCATGTACAAGCAATCGCTGCTATCTCCACGCAACTATGTTCTCTACCCATTCATTGCTGTGTGTCAGGCATTATACGGGTACCCTTCCTTTCTCACGTGCTTCGTCTGGTTTGAATCGATTGCTTATTTTGCTTTGATCTGATGAGTGCTGTTCTCTTTGTTATAGGTGTTTAAGTCACTCTAAGCTGAAAATGCATTATTGTACTGTGTCATGCACTGTTTGTCGCATACTGACAATGAGTGTTTACAACCTGTCCCCGCTTGTGGCATGCCTTGCTTTCGTGGGCGCTACCGTGGCTTACAATTAAAAAAAAAAAAAAGTGAGGAATTGTCTCATAAGGGAAACACTGGCAAGGGACTGCCATATGTTGTTACTTACACTGCTGCTTTCTTTGATAATGACCAACAAGAACGAAATAATAGACAGCGTATGAGAGAAGATGTTCTGAACTAGAGTTTAGCGAAACTTTTTCTCCGTTTGAAAATCTTTGCACACGCCTCTTTAGTGCATCACATTCTGCACAGAAATTAAAGTCATCTTAGATTTAAAAATCTAGTCAGTTGCTGTGCTTCATTTCTCACTATCACTATTCAACATAAGAATAATACGAATATAAACATGACATGATATGTATATTCTTCCGCATTTGCTGTTGTCTCACTCGAGTTTCGTAGTTTATTAGGCAGACAGAATTTAAATGAGACAGCAGCAAACACAAAAGAATACATGGCATAATGTTTACATTCTTCTACCTTTTATTTTAATTAATTTACGGACGCAGGGGTTTTGGCACCAGTATTTATCTTTTGTGCCTGCAAAGAATGCCTGTGTAGCGCTACATTTATTTGACGGCAGAAGTTAGTAGTGGCGGCACCTACCAATATTTTTCAGAATTTCCGCTTACTTTGCACTCGATTCTAAGCCGCAGGCGGTTTTTTGAATTACAAAAACCGGAAAAAAAGTACGGCTTAGATCCCAGTAAATATGGTATCCAAGGCAATCTCTTGACGTTTTCCAAGACATTCAGTCTGAAAGAGCTGAAAAAAGGTTACTTTCCACGCTTCTTCAATAAGCAAATCAAAATTACGTAGGGTAACTTCCAGCAAACAAGTACTACGGTGTTGACATTGTGATATGTAAGGCTAAACAAGCATTCTTAGAATGGCACGCTCAGGAAGTGGGTGAAAATTAAGGGTTTGACTTCCAGAAGGAATTTTCAGAGTACTTCCATTCTGATGACATATTGCGCCGCAGCTGCCTTGAATTTAGGAGATATTTCCTGGATATTAGAAACATTGATCCTTTCCAGTACATAATAATTTCTAGTGTTTGTATGGCTATTTACAGATCAGAATACATTGAACCCAATTGCTGTAGTCAAACATCAAAAGAAGGAAATGTTCAGCAAAAAGTAAATTGTGTGGCTGAATTCGTTTCCTAATGTCTAAAGGCATTGAACGGTGGAGAAGTTACAAAATGTGGCGTAAATGTTGACAGCTAGAACGCAAACACAAAAACAGTTTACCACTATCACAATTGCTTCTGGCACGGCTGTCCAGTGTGTTATTCGCCCAATACTATCGACAACGGTCAACAATGAAAGCATGGATGTCTTACAACCCACACAAGAGTTGGGGTACGCCGGTTGTAACTGTGTCGAAATATGGAGCTGTAAGTGGAATAATTCAAAAGAGAACGTAAATGTCATAGAACCCCTGAATCCTAGAGATGTCTTTTTCGGCGCAAGAACAAACGCTGCTAAATTCAAGGTTTCAGGTAAGAAGCTGCGATATATTGACATGGGCAGGCTATATCCGACAGTGATGTATTACGACGATTATCTGTTGGTCATCCCGTACAGATACTGAGGCCAAGAAAATATGACGACGAATGATTTCGTTTTGTTAAATGCAAAGTGCTTGTGCTTCACGGCTTGTACCACTCTGTGCTTCCAGTTAAGCAGAAAAAGCTTTCGTTTGCTCTACATTCGAAAAGTGTAGAAGAAAAGCCTGATAGTAGTTGCAACCATAGTGACGATGAGCGAGCATTTGTACGAACTCTGACAACAATAGAGCTCAACAAAGCCATCGATAAGGCTACACAATACAGGAAATTAACGAGGTGTGGCACTTTGAATGGGAAAGTAATTGACTGTTCACAAACTACGTTAAAACCTTCATGAAGGTCAAACTAGTCCTTGGGAAGGTAATTAGAAGTCTAAAGAAGAATACGGTCGGATTATCGAGGGAAAGCAAGACATCACGCACGGCTTTAACAATACTGAACCGAATGCTGGCGAGCGGGCTGTGTCCAAAATATGCAGTTCCCTCTGGGGAAAATTCGGCCAGTGACAGAACTAGTCACAAACAGAATTTATAGACAACATTGAGCAATGGTACGAGCTCTTACTCGAAATAAAAGAGAGACAACTAACGTCATACCGATCAACGAAGAAATAACACGGGTCTGAAAAAAAATATTTTTTGGAAGTTGCTTGAAATTTGATAACTGACTGATGTACTTTTCAACAACAATTTCAAAAATGCAATCCAATTTTTTTTCTGTCACGTCAAGTTTTCTCACAAAAAAGGAGTATTTTTAGGTATAGTAACAACAAAATTTTATTTAATTTATAAGTAAGTTTTAAACTAGATTTCCCACACACTTCCACTTCTCTTTCATCTCACAAGTCATTATAATAATGCTTTCGCTTTCTGTCGAAGCTCCTCTTATTGCTTCTCCAGCTGTGGGCTCGTTGAGGATCACCACTGTTTATCATCCAGTAGTAGTCCGCTATCATGTTGACGTTCAATCTTCCTTGATATATTCTTTCCATTTCTTGGAAGTCTTGATGGAATTTTTCGCCCTGCTCTTCACTTACATCACCAAGGTTTACAGGGAATTAGTCAAGACGCGAGTGGAGAAAATGAACTTTAATGCTCATGTTACAGCCCAGCTTCTTAAAGTTGTCGAGCATGTCTGCGACAATTGCCTTTTAGTTTGGATCTCTCGTGCTTCCTAGGAAATCTGTAACACCTAATTTAAAAGATGTCCATGCTGTCTTTTCTTATGTTTCCATTTTGTCCACAAACTTGGGATCTGGAATTAGTTTCCTAATGTCTTGTCCGACAGATTCCTTCCTTGAGCTTTGCCTCGGATAAAGCAGGAAACTGTCCACAAAGCTATCTGAAACATTCCCCTTCTTTTGGCAATGCCTTAAATTGTTTCATCAGTCCCAACTTAATGTGAAGTGGTGGAAGTAACACCCTTTTGGGATCCACAAGGCTTTTCCTATCAGCGTTCTTAACCCTTACCTGTAAGGTTTCTCTGAAGGGCCAACCTTTTTTGATGGAGTGTTGCTTTCTATAGCCCTTTGTTGACCAAACGGCATTGAAATCACTTTTAAATCAGCACGTAATGTCCATTTGTGGTCTGAATACCAGTGTTTGCTTAAAGCCAGTTCAAGGCCTGGGTAACATTCTTTTGAGTAAACCGAATGTCCAACTGGTATAGAAGCGTACTTATTGTCGTTGTTGGAAGTACTGCTTTAAGGCTTTTTTTTTGTTTTGAAGAATCAATAAAAAGTCTCCACTCATCAGGAGCATATTCTATTTTGAAAAGGGCCATAAGTCCAGGGGGGAACATCACCGCAAAACACCATGTCACCTTCTTGAGGGAAGAAAGATACAAACTCCTTTTCCCTCGATCAATACCAATAAATGGATTTACCCGGAGCCAATATATGTTTATCTTTTAATCTAGATCCTAAAACGTCTGCCGATTCTGTAGAAAGGCCTAGGTCTAAATCGTTCAGTTCAGTTTGTGAGAATGGAACGGGATCGGTTGTGCCAGAATCGTAGCAATCTCTGTCTTCGTGCACTGCAAGAACAAAAATAGCAGTCTACACTATGATTTTTGGGCTCCTCCAAACCATTGGTATTCCACAATGAATGGACTGCTTTTTACGTTGAAACCATTGCCTCAGTTCAACACACACTGAAGCCCAAGGCTTATCTTGATCACCTAACTTTATACCAAAATAGGTGAAATATACCTTTTCAACAAAATTGGAAATGTTTCTTTGTTGCTTTTTAATGGTATAGTTACCACAAATGTAGCACAAGCAATGTGGAGAATTTATACATCCTCTGGTAGCCACTGTCCATAGAACAACTTCACAGCACAAGGAAACAGTCACTAGTTTAAAGCAACAACAACAACAACAACACGTGAACATCACAGAGTGAAGAGGAACTGTGAACTCGAGGACAACAGCAGAAGCTCACTGCTCGGTGATGGCGGGGGAAGGGGCAGCACAGCAGACAGGCACTGACATGAAAATACTGCTGGTTTCTCCTGATTACTCTTATTTTGCGTACATCTAGTATAAAAATTCACTCACTAGAGTGCTGAAATATCGAAAAAAGTGAAAACTAGAGAAGCAGTTTCTGAAATAACTGTATGTGATGGAAGTTTTTCACTAATCTTCCCGAAATCAGTGTTGAAAAAACTATGAAAACCACTTGATACATTTCGAACGATTTTTATGTCTCAGACCTGTGTAATCCAAGTTATATATCAGTACGATGTCTAAGATCGTACAAGTACCAACCTATTTGTGTCCACCTTCACCACTTCCAACACCAGAATGAGGCCGCACGAAATGCTCGATAGATTAGGTGATAAAATTGTGTCCTATGACACCGACACTCTTGTTTATATTGACGATGGTACGAATACTGTAGAAACAGGTTGCACGCTTTGTGAATGAACTGACGAGTTTGGTAAAGATGATGACGGTATTGAATGGATAGGAACAGAACCAAACAGTTGTGCATACAAAACGTACAGAGGTAAACAGACTACCAAAATTACAAGGCTTCACTCTTAACTACCGTAGTGCTAAAGGTTTCGAATATGGAAACAATGGCCGAGCTGGTACATGGTTCACAAGACAAAGTCATAATACCCAACAATATGATAACCACACACAAGAAAACAAAGAACTTTGTAAGTACAGCTATAGGTAAGGAATTTAACTGTAACTACGATAAGCTTATGGCTTTAGAAGAGAATACAGAATAATCGATACACTTCCCTGGGTGTTATCAATTAATAATGAAATAAAATCTACATGTATAAATAGAATACAGCTATGCTTTCCGCGAGATTACAGAATGCATTGATGATACTGATTGTTGGTACAGATTGTTGCTGGATGATAAAATAGAGATAACTGAAGAGACACCTATCAACCAGTAAATAATTGAGGTGACATCACAACTGATTTTAAAGGGTGGACACCCTCTAAAATTTTCACGTGTCATTGCAGATAGTCGTTGGACAAATGCGCTCACAGGAAAGTGGTAGCTAAACAGCGACCACGAAAAAGTGCCTGCCGGGCGACGACTGAGCGCTGCCTGGAAATCTCACGAAAGTGGCCGCAAAAAAGTGGACGCAAAATGTCGTTGCAGAAAGGTGGCTGCCGTCTTTTCGTCTAAAACATGTGGGTTCGTGCCATACCACTGCCTTACTTAAAATCGCCACGATTTCGCAAAAAAAAATGACTGCTAAGAAGTGTCTGCCATCTTTTGCGCAAAAAGATGTGAGTTTAAAGAGACGACCACTTTTACGCAAAATGTTCTAAAATTTGCAGTGGGAAGATGCGGAAAATTTTCACGCAGAAACTATGTAAATATTTTTACGAGGAAAACATGTGGAAATGATGAAAATAGTCTTGTCGATACAGTTTTCTTTAAGACCAACAGCGAATTTTTAAAAAGAAAATTGGAAATATTTAAAAGAAAATTTAAGTGGAAATTTTATGAGACAAAAATATTTTTACAAAAAATATTTGAAAACGTTTTTTCAGAAAAAACCACGTCGAAATATTTCTTCAGAAAAAAAAACCGCGTCGAAATATTTCTTCAGAAAAAAGAAAAAAAAAACGCGTCGAAATATTTCTTCAGAAAAAAAAAACGCGTCGAAATATTTCTTCAGAAAAAAAAACCGCGTCGAAATATTTCTTCAGGAAAAAAAACCGCGTCGAAATATTTCTTCAGGAAAAAAAACCGCGTCGAAGTATTTTCAAGTCAGGAACACGTCGAAATATTTTCAAGTCAGGAACACGTCGAAATATTTTCAAGTCAGGAACATGTGGTGTCCCATACCTATGCCTATACTACTGGCATAGTTCGAAACAGTGCTACAAAACTGAAAGAAATCAGGTAACGAAATTTCAAATAAAGCATTGACTCGACAATGCACAGTGAACTGCAGGTTTGTAGATGAGACAAACTTGTCCCATCATTCAGTAAGGAATTTGTTTTTAACATCAACCATTCCCGATCTGAAGATAAATTGGATAAAAGAGGGGACTGACCAATGGCTGGTTAAAGCAAGTTTCTTTTGCTCATTTCTGGTCGGTAAGTTGGTTGGAAATCTATAGTGCTGTGAGAAGTTGGAGGTGCTCTGCCCCCTACGATTCTTTCTCGTGTGCGCCATGTTGCAAGGGCAGTAGGTAGTAGTTACCTCAAAGCAAACGAGAGCAGGAAAATAGGCGTAAGAGAACTACAGCTGTAGTATGAGCACTGCTTCTCACCAATGGCTGGTTAAAGCAAGTTTCTTTTGCTCGTTTCTGGTCTGCGTATAAAAATGATACTTCCTTAGAGCAAACTATCCCTCCTGAAAGGAGTGCGATATTGTGATTTGTATCATTGGAAGATTCAGCCTCTAGGCGTTGTTTGCTCCGTGCCTATAAAACGTATTATCGCATTATCTGAACGTGCACCTCGAAGGAAGACCAGTTTCACGGATTAAGGTCCACGACAGTGTTCACCTTCGATCTCGATGGTGCAAACCTTTGTGACCACCGGGACGCGCTGTTTTTCATTTGGTGCTTGTTGTTCAAGTTACTTATCTGTCCTGAACATTTCTCTAATGTCGACGATGTCTATTTTGTTATGTGTAATACGTGTGTCTCATAGGAGGTTTATATCTGTACCTCTTGGACACTCACTTTCTGTAGCCCTCCTCATGAAGATGGTGAAACATTAGCAGCTAATATTTTTCCCCATCACAACTGTTAATAATATCCAGTGAGCCTCACTGAAGACTGAATGTGAGATCTCGCACTCAAGAGGTTCCCTGTGAGAACTTCCATACAGTTGTATACTCATTCACGTGACGTGTAGGTTTCGGTGAATAGCAGTGCACTGACACCGTGGCTCCAAACCCACTTCCTTCAGAACTAATTTCTAAGATACGTAAACACCATCAACAGCAGCAGTTACATTAAACACACATAAAATGAAGAAATAATTTTTCCTGATAACTGTAAGCTCAGCTTTATCGAAAATTTCAAAAATGCTTAAATTAGACGTTTTTAGTGTAACATTTGGTTGGCGCGGCACTGAGTGTACAAGTCGGCAGCACTCACCGCAGGCGAGAGACGGCCGCGTCGTCTGGAGGCGGCGGAGTGTGGCGGGCAGCCGCGGCAGGAGAGCGTCCGGGGTCGCCGAGTGGCCGCGTGGCAGTGCTGGGACTGCTGGAGCCACGGCCCGCGCTGCAAACAGGGGGCGGCTGTTCAGAGTGGGGCGCGAACCACAGCCCGAACGTAGGGGACAGCGACTGTGCTGCACTGACAGCACGACTGCCGGGCATAGTTTTGGAAGCAGTTCAAGTCAGCTAGCTGTGACTCGCTTGTGAGGTTATTTGGAACCTAATGTATGGAAGCTGAATATCACTAACAGGGGGGGGGGGGGGGGGGACATAGTGGAAACAATCGGCCAAGTTCAGTTATCAATTTACGAGGGTCATTCATTAAGTAATGCCCCACTTTTTGGTCCTCATAACATACTTATAGTGAAGAGTCAGAATTTGGTGACATACATTGACACGTCTTGCCCGTGTCCACTGTAAGACTGACACACTCCTCCTCTTCAAAGTTGTGTTCCCCGTAGAAAATCTTTAAGCGGCCCAAAGAGATGGAAGTCCGAGGGTGCCAGGTCCGGACTGTAGCGTGGATGAGGCAATGCATTCCCGGGCTAGAATTGATCGTTGACCCTCTTGCCATCACATCCACAGAAATGCCGCCATCACAATCCCGGAAGACTGTCACCGTGACTTTTCCAGCAGAGGGGGTCGTCCCTAATTTCTTCTTTTGTCACGAATGAGGGCGGCGCCACTGCATGGACTGCCTTTTTGTTTCTGGCACAAAGTGGTGCTCCCAGCTTTCGTCCCCCATAACAATCGGTGAGCCGTCTGTCTCAAAATGCTCTAATAGTTCAGATGAAATGGCCCTTCTTTGAATCGTGTAGCCCGCTGTGAGCGTTAATCGAATCCATCGCGAGCACCGCTATCTGAATAGCCGAGAGTCTTGATCATTGCAGACGCACTTCCAATGCTGACCGACAACTGTAGAGCCAATTGTCAAGTTTTGATGCACCGGTCGGCACGAATAATGGCACCCGCACGATTCAGCATGTCTGGAGCAGCGGCTGTGGCAGGACGTCCCAAGTGTGGCTGATCGTGGAGCTTGTTTCTGCATTTCCTGAGCGTGCAACTTTCACCACCCGTTGCCCAACTGTGCTATCAATTGCAGCATTGCCACGCACTGCACACAAACGTTTATGGATGTTCACCACGTATTCTCTTCTTGCGCACAAAAACTCAATAACAGCATGCTGCTTGTAGTGGAACTCATATGCAGACGCCATTTTGACGCTGTACTACTGATCTGCCATCTGCCAAAACAGTTCGAAACTGCAATGGCACACAGAAAAAACATCTCATAGGACTTCTGTCTATGTATATTAACGGCTTTTTTAAAATTTAAGGCATTACTTATTGAACGACCCTCGTACAATGAAAAACACATGAAGCTTGACACAGATACACAGGAGTTGTTTGACAAACTGCCATTTTGATTAACAGTGGGTAACTAACATGCAGTATTTTTTGACGCCTGAGGGAATCAAGGAGATGATGGCCAGGAATTACAACAGCTATACTGTAAAACTTACAAAAGAGTTGTTTCAAAATTTGCTTCTGACTAAAGCAGACAGAACCATATATGCACGTAATGTCTCTTGATAGCAGAGGTGATCTTCCTCAAACATCAATTTTCATGTTAAATTAAGCTGGACAAAAGAGACAGAAGAGGTGTGGGAGCCACAAGGGAGGGGGGGGGGGAGGAGAGGGATTCAGGACTGGGGTAAGGAAGGGTGAGGACGGGTGAGGAAGGGGTGAAAATGGAACTAAAGCAGAACTAGCGTCATGGACACTGGGTGAAGACATGCTTACTTCTTACGAGCCTCAGTGTCATTTAAACGATCAACGAACTTATACTCCTGTATCTTCTTTTCCTTCTTATATACTAGGCAATCTGGTGAATGTGGAGAATGATTGCCATGACAATCCACACAGGAGGGGGAACACACGAACTTCCCTCATGGAGTGGACATCCAGTCACCACAGAGAGGGGCCTGCGAACAGCAGGAAGACGTGTCCAAAACACAAGTACTTAAAACACCTCGTAGGAGGTGGGATGTACGGCTTCACGCCACATCAATAAACCATAAACGTTACTTTCTCAGAGAGGGTACCCCCTTCAAAGACCAGGATAAAGGCACCAGTATCAATACGATTGTCTTAGGACCCTTCTGAACATGCCAAACAAAGAAAACACCCTGCCTTCTGATGTTGTCCCGAAGTTCATCAGTTTGAAGGATGAGGTCCCTGTGAAAAATCACACCTTGTACCATATTTAGAGACTGGTGCAAGCTAATGGACACAAGAATTGTGCCAAGATGGTTACAGGCATGAAGGGCCGCAGACTGGCAGCTGAAGCAGTTTTGTTCGGCAACGAACCCGACCGCATCTTGCTCAGGGAGTCCACTTCGCCAAACTTGTCTTCAATGTTCCACAAAAAATAAAGGTTTGGCATTGCTGAAAGTATCCTTATCAGTCCTGGTGCAAACCAGATAGCGGGGAAAAGGTTTCGCCCCTAGCCAATGGGCCTGATCCTCCTCCCAGGGTGTAGCCACGGAAGGGAAGGCCGAAGGGGCAGGAGAAGCAGCACTAAAAGAATCAGTTCCACGCGGAGAGACGGCCGCAGAAGAACGGCCTGAGTTCTGGACCCGTATGCATTTCACTTGGATACTGTCCGCCCTGACACCACCCACTCCGACTAGGGGCTCTCCTCACGTGCGCCACCCAGCCACAGCGAGTGCCGTCTGGCACGGCGGCCATTCCCGGGAGTTCCGATGCTCCAGGACGACAAGCTACCACTGCTAGCCTTACCTGAGGTGGTCACAACTCAGGTATCAGAAGTGTGATCCCTGTGTGTTCAGGGGCCTCAACCGGAAGGGTACATAGCGACCCCACCACACGGGCTGGCTACCGAGCAGGCTATGCACCCTATCATCAGACGACGACGTGAAAGAACAGGTGGAATGAACTAGGAGGGAAAACGTCGGAGACACTAGGTAAGGTGCTCTTACCCAAATGGCTCACACGACGCAATACAAATTTAGTAATGGGAGGCCAATCCCCAGAGGGGGACCACGGAATGCCAAAAGGATGAGCTGATTACGCAACAAAGCCAAATTACAAAACCAACATAACCAGGAGGATAGCGGGGCCAACATAAGCAAGGACACCAAGAGAGGGAGAGGAGGGGGCAAAGGAGCAAGGAGAGGAAAGGAGGGTAAGGGCAAGGAAATGCAGCCCTGGAAAGAAGAAAGACTGCACTAGCTTGGCACCCCGTGCTCACCATGCAAGTACTCATGAAAGAATCTTGAGACACCCCAGTCAACAGCTTTGTCAAAAGTGGGTGGAGCAGCAGACAGGTTCAGGACACTCTTGCCATTGGGTTTGGAAGCTTCCACTTAAGGCAGATGAATCAGCAATGATAAAAGGCATGAGGATGCAGAAGACAATGGAAACCACTGCATTAGACACATGAAGTGCATCAACAGGAGATGTGGCCGGTAACTGACAAAAGTATCATGATGATCTTGGCAAGAGATTCCTGCCTAGTGCCTATTTGGATACCTGGGGAGACTGCCGTGACCACGAGAAAAATATTGAATGACCAACAAAAGGATGACATTATATGAGTCGAGACGTGGAACGTAAGGAGTTTGAATGCAATAGGAAAGCCAGACAATAACAAAAGGGAAATGCTAAGGCTCGATCTGGATACTGTGGTGGTCACTGAAGTGAAATGGAAAGAAGGCAAGGACTTCTGGCCAGAAGAGAATAGGGTTATACCCACAGCAGCAGAAAATGGCGGAACAGGAGTAGGATTCATTATGAGTAGGAAGGTGGGGCAGACAGTGAGCTACTGTGAACAGTTCGGTGACAGGGTTCTTCTCAACAGAATCGACAGGAAACCAACACCAGCATAGACAATGATAGTTAAGGTATACATGCAGACATCACAAGTTGACAATGAACTATATGATGATACTCAACACTTAATCCAGTATGTAAAGGGAGATGAAAATCTAATAGTTGGGGGTGGGGGGTGGGGGTGGGGTGGGGGTGGGGGACAAAAATGCAGTTGTAGGGGAAAGAGTAAAAGAAAGGGTTACAGGAGAAGACAGACTTGGTACTAGGAATGAGAGAGAAGAAAGACTAGTTGACATGTACAATAAATTTCAGCTAGCAATAGCGAATACTCTCTTCGACTCACAAGAGGAGGTGATACACTTGGAAAAGGATGCGAGATATGCGAAGATTTCAGTTACGTAGCATCTTCTTCATCTTCAGGCAGAGATTCAGAAATCGGATACTGGACTGTTAGGTGTACCCAGAAGCATATACGGATGCAGATCACAATTTAGTAGTGATGAGTAGGCTGAAGTTTAAGAGACTAGCAAGGAAGAATCAGTGTGCAAAAAAGTGGGATATAGTAGTACTAAGGGATGAAGAGTCTCTGTGGTTATAGATACTACCATAATGAACAGCTCAGGAGGTAGCATAGTTGAAGAGGAATGGATATCTCTTCAAATAATCACAGAGGCTGGAAAGGAAGAAAGCAGCTAATTGCAAAGAAACCGTGGGCAACAGAAGAAATACTTCAGTTGATGAATGAAGGAAGTACATAAATGCTCAGGGAAATTCAGAAATACAGACATACAAGTCACTTAAAAATGAGAAATGGGAAGTGCACAGAAGCTAAGGCAATATGAACACAAAAAAGAGAAGAAATCTGAAAGGAAATGGCTGTTGGGATCATTCAACATATAGAAAAGCCGAACAAACTTTGGTGAAATTAAAGCACAGAAGGTAACATTAAGACTGCGACTGTTAAATGCACAGAAGAGAGCAGTTAGTAGGAAATTCCTGTATGATGGGGAAGACTTGGCTAATGTCGTAATAGAAGGAGAAACAGGAGTTGATATGTAGAAGGTATGTGGTCTAGTATTAGTCAGAATTTAAAAGAGCTTCAGAAAATTTAATATTAAATAAGGCACAAGGAATATACAACATTCCATAAGATTTTCTAAAATGATTGGGGAAGTGGTAACAAAGTAACTATTCACATTAGTGTGTAGAATGTGAGTCTGGCAATGTACCAACTGACTTTCCGAACAAGATCATCCACACAATTGCAAAGATTGCGACAGTTGACAAATGGGAGAATTACCACATCATCAGTTTACCAGCTCGTGCATCCAAGTTGCTGACAAGAATAATATACAGAAGAATGAAAAAGAAAACTGAAGTTCTGTTAAGCGTCAATTGATTTGACTTTAGGGAAGGTAGAAGCACTAGAGGCAGTTGTGATGTTGCTGTTGATAATGGAAGCACAACTGAAGAAACATCACAGCACGTTCATAGGATCTGTCGACCTGGAAAATGTGTTCGACAATGTTAACTTGTGAAGATGTACGAAACTCTCAGAAAATTAAGGGTAAGCTGTAATAATACTCATAATATTCAATATTTACAAGAGCCAAGAGGAAACAATGAGACTGGAAGACCAAGAACAGAGTGCTCGGATTAAAAAGTGTGGAAGACAGGGACACAGTTGCTTTCCCCTACTGTTCGATCTATACACCAAAGAAGCAATGACAGAAATAAATGGAAGGTTCAAGAGTGGAATTAAAATTCGAGATGAAACGGTATCAATGATAAGATCCACTGATGACATAGCTATCCTTAGTGAAAGTTAGGAATAATTACAGGGCACGCTGAATGGAATGAACAGGCTAATGAATACGGAATATGAATTGAGATTAAATCAAAGGAGGAAAACTTAATGAGAAGTAGCAAAAATGAGAACAGTGATGAACTTATCAGGATTGATGAGCACAAAGTAAATGTAGTTAAGAAGTCCTGCTACCTATACAGCAAAGTAAGCACTAACAGAGGGAGCAAGGAGTGCATGAAGAAACAGTACCAAAGGTAAAATGGCATTTCTGGCTGAGAGAAGTCTACTAGTATCAAACACGGATGTTAATGTGAGGAAGAAATTTGTGGAATTGTACGTTTGGAGCACAACATTTTATGGTAGTGAAACATGAACTGTAGAAAACTTGGAAGAGAATGGAAGCATTTGAGATGTGGTGCTACAAAGAACATTGAAAATTAGGTGGACTGGTAAGGTAATCAATGAGGGGATCTCTCCACAGAATTGGCAAGGAAAGGAATATATGGAAAACATTGAGAAGAGTAAGGGATAGGATGATAGGTCATCTGTTAAAACTTCCATTGTGCTAGAAAGCTAAACAGAGCAAATACTGTAGAGCAAGACACAGATTGAAACACTCAGAAAATAATTGAGCATGTACGTTGCAGGTGCTACGGTCAGAAGAGT
Organism: Schistocerca nitens; assembly: GCF_023898315.1. Lineage (NCBI taxonomy): Eukaryota > Metazoa > Arthropoda > Insecta > Orthoptera > Acrididae > Schistocerca > Schistocerca nitens. The sequence continues at coordinate 15,197,574 of NC_064624.1, read as the reverse complement.
GATGGAAAAAATAAGAAAAGACGAGGAACAGCAGCTTGCTACGAATGTAGAGAAATGTAAGTTAATTCGGATGAGTAGCAAAAATATCGTATCAATATTGACGTTGTGGGAAATATATCAGACTCCAACAGATGGGATATGAAATGAAATCTGCTGTACCCTAGGAGAGGAAAACGTGGTGGGATTCGCTGAGTGGCCTCTGGTAATGCCACGGACGATTTGAAGCAAGACAGAAGGGCATACATTTGGCACCCCCTGCTGCAGCATGCACTGGAGTGAGTTAAAAGTACACACCGTTCCTGCATGTTTGTAAGGGGGTACGTGCAGCACATATTCCAGGCGTTGGCTGAACAGAGGGGAGAAGGAAATGTGGCTGGAAGGCCCAGCATTGTGTGCGACCATGTTGCCTTGTTGACTGCATTATTCTTTTGTTGTTTGGTTCAAGTGACTCTCAGCAGTATGGGACTGAACATCTGAGGTCATCAGTCCCCTATACTTAGAACTACTTAAACCCAACTAACCAAAGGACATCACACACATCCACACCCAAGGCAAGATTCCAACCCGCGACCACAGCAGCAGTGCAGTTCTGGACTGAAGTGCCTGGAACAGCTCTGCCACAGCAGCAGGCCTGTTGTTTGGTCATGGAGTGTCTGGGCAGCCCCTGTGCTTAGACCATGTTGTTTACTGCACACACAACCATATGCTACTCTGGAGTCTGGCATATTTCATGTGGTGTGCGTTTTAAGTTGTACCACCACTGTACTGTTTGGGGGGTAACAAAATAAGTTTTGTACTGAAGTTGCTGGCCTATTGCACACATATACTGAGGAAATGGAAGCCAATTACTGCCATACTGTCCTATACAGTGACACACGCTGTGGCAATGTGACTGACACCAGATCTCTATTACCGCGACTGACACATCGCACTTCTGAGTAGCCATTCTATGCTTGAGGGACAGACCTTTAACGCGATCGTCAGTACTGCTCCAAGGCCGTCACCTAAGTCAGCACCTCACGGGATGTTCGTGCAGCAGCTGGCAGTCGCAGCTTTCACAATCAACCTGTGCCCAGGTCTGGCTGTCAGAGCCGCCTCGGCCGCTGAATGCACACTGCGAGGCATCAGTGTGGCACTCGTGTTGTGACAGTAGTATGCTTTGCTATGCGTAGAAGTTACAGCAGGTCAGTATCTGCCACACGGGTACAAGATAAATGCAAAACTGAATACGTTGCTGTCCTCCTCGACATGTCGCAGAATACTAAAATCTTTCTGGTGCTGAGGAACATACATAATAATCTTCAACTTCCCTTTATGCAGCATGATGCCAGTTGGAGCTATCATACTGTCAACTGCAGCAGTGGCACCGAACAACTGATGGCTACTTTTAGTAAAGCTGCCCCACATCACAGCACGAGCATTCATCTGGTCGGCTACAATCTGCACCAGTCACTGTGTCCGTTTTGTGCCCACAGCAGTAGTCTCACTTGCTAGGTACACTATCAAAAGATCTCTTGTTCAAAGGCTTGAAGCCAAAATCTAGATGAATGGGCTCTACGCATGCTTTATAAGAGAACTAATCAAATGAGGACGGATTTATTCAACACTGAAATTATCCCCTCTACGATTTGTTTACTTAACATAACTGCTAACAAAAAAGAGCTGAATATGGAGCTTTGATAAACCAGTCATGACAGGACAATGACAGCATTGTGAGCTATAAGGAGATACAGTCACAAATATTGTAGTGTTAGGAACACACACACACACACACAAATATTATTGTTGAAGACAGAATAACGTCTTGCCCCGGGCTCACCTGGTTTCTGCTGGTGGCTCACCAAGCAGCCGACTGACTTCGACGATGTCTTTTGGGTACTCGAGCACGGCGTCTGCCCAGCCCTGCGTCGCCATTACTTTATAGTCGTGGGCCCTTATGAAGTGGACGGCGGCCGCAGTTAGGCTGGGGCACGAGTGCCTCACCGCCAGCACAGCTGCAGCCGCCGCCGTCTCCACCTCCAGCTGCGCCGCCACCTGCTGTTCGCAGGCAGCCTTCAGGGCTGACAGGCCGTATTTGTCGGCTGCCGTCAACAGCTCCCGGGCCGTGTCGGTCAGCTGGGGTGCCTGCAGGGTGTACATGTAAGACAGCAGCTGCCTGAGGACGGGGCCCTCCACGTCAGCGATTCTGACTTCACCGCAGCTGGCCTCCAGCGTGTCGTGCTGGAACATAGCTCGGAACACGGGGCTCCTCTCTTCCAGGACCGCGCGGTGCGCCGCCAGCCGCGTCTCTCCCGCCACCAGCGTCACGACCGCGCCTTCGCCCGCGTCTAGCAGGGCGCCCAGGTCCACGGCCGCCGTCCTCTGAACCTCAGCAGCTGACGACATGACGGAAGGTCCTGAAACACGGCGCCACCGAGCTGACCTTAAAAGGCACACTCGACACTTGTACAACGCGCATGCAGACCAGTACAACAGTTGCTAATTTTTTTTAAATTTTTTTTTGTTGTGGATTTAGGGCGCACAACTACAATGGTCATTAGCACCCAGACTACGTTAGGAATGCACTGCGAGGCACAAGGTTAAAACAGCAACTAAAAGGGAAAACACGATAAAAGACAGATTGACAGGCATAGGATTAAAAAACCAGCATAATCAAATGTCCTTAGACAGGTTTGTCAAGTGGATAAAACGAAGAACGCGAGCAGCTGCTCCTGGGTCATCCGATAAAATGGCATCCAGAGTACATGGCAGGCCAAGATCAACACGCAGTGTATTAAAATTCGGACAGGACGTTAAAATGTGGCATACCGTCAGCAATTCCCCACACGGGCAGAACAGCACTGGCGCAGCCGTCAGCAGATGGCGATGGCTGAACCGGCAGTGTCCAATTCGTAACCGGGCCAAAACGACCTCCTCCCGCCGAGAAGGGCGTAAGTGCAGCCCATTCGGCATGCCACAGCGATAAAATGCGCTGACAAATGACCTTGCTACAATCCCATGAAGGGACACAACAAGAAGCTGTCCGAGGCTGGAGGACCGCAGCCTTGGCCACGGCATCTGCAGCTTCGTTCCCAGGGTTACCGACATGGCTAGGAACCCAAATAAAGGTAACCAGAGAACCGTCGTCCGACAGCTGCTGAACAGAGCGTTGGATCCGGTGCACGAAAGGGTGAACCGGATACGGATCACTGAGGCTCTGGATGGCGCTCAGGGAATCGGAGCAGATGACATAAGCAGAATGTCGGTGGCGGCAGATGTAAAGGACAGCCTGGTAGAGGGCAAAGAGCTCAGCTGTGAAGACCGAACAATGGCCATGGAGCCGGTATTTGACACTGTGTGCCCCGACAATGAAAGAACACCCGACACCGTCATTGGTCTTAGAGCCATCTGTATAAATGAATATCATATTAATGAACTTCGAACGAAGTTCGACAAAACGGGAGCAGTATACCGAAGTGGGGGTAACCTCCTTTGGGAGCGAGCTGAGGTCAAGGTGAACGCGAACCTGAGCCTGGAGCCAAGGTGGCGTTTGGCCCCCGCCCACTCGAAAGGTTGCAGGGAGTGAAAAATCAAGGTGCTGAAGGAGACGACGAAAGCAAACTCCAGGGAGTAGCAGGGCAGAGACATGCAACCTGTATTAACGGCCGAGTCATCAAAAAAGGAACGATAAGACGGGTGGTCGGGCATTGACAATAGCTGACAGGCATAGCGACAAAGGAAGGCAAGGAGGAGAAGGCAAGGGAAAAAGTAAAGAAGACAGTGACAGGGAAAAGGACAAAGAAAGGAACCAAACAAAGGAAGGAAGAAACCAAAATAAGTGAAAAACCAAAATGACCACAAATATAAGTCGTGGAACGGTCCGTCTCCGGTCGCAGGCTCAAACTACCCCCTTGAGGGGGAGGGACTCCTTTTAGTCACCTCTTATGACAGGCAGGAATACCTCAGGCCGATTCTAACCCCCGGACCCACAGGGGGAGCAGTTGCTAAATGTTGTGTACCAGTGATCCATTATGATGTCACGATATCCTGTCTGTGTAAAACTCTTGCCACACATGATGAGCTACGTATCTCCGACAGCACAGCTTTCAAGATTTCCCATACCGCTGCAGCACCCTGATTTTGGACATGTCCTCAGAAAGTGTGCAGACCTCATTCCCCAACTTATTTCTGCAGAGTAGGGTTGCTCAATCACGATATCTTTCGAAACGGAGATAGTAACTGTCTCAATCTCTCTAGTTATTTACAGGAAGAATGACTTGACACTTGGTATGTGTATTGTTCTGCTTTTTACAGCTATTTCTGCAAGTCTTGTAGGAGCTGCCTCACACAGTGGACAGACAATCTGCTACAAGAGTTGGGGGTGACTTAATGGCAAACACTGCTACGGGGTTGCTGTGGCACCCAAACTGAATCCTCCGACATTTCGGACAGATTCCAACAAGACAACACCGAACCGTCAACTGGTGAACTCTTAGCAATTCGTACAGAATTCTCTCTTCCAGTTAGCTGAGACGTGCTATCATTTTGTTGCTGATGTCAGACAGCCACAATACAGGAAACTGTTCTCTTAACACCAACACGTGCTAAAGCCATCACTGATAGGATAAGCGGGTTCGTTGTGAAGTTAAATCAGTAAGGCCAAATGTATCATGGACACAGTGCTTTCTACACCAACAGGCTCTGGCAGCCACGGTTTTACCTCCTGATCTGAAAGACGTGCTTAAAGAAAGTGATCAAAGCTCTGAAGTCAATTAAAGATAAAGTGTTGCAAACGACTGTTTAGAATCATCATAATCTCCTCAGATTTGGTAGCTTTCCAAAGGAGACGTATTGACGAATTCTGGAACTAGAAGCTGAATTTTAAGAACATTAAAACAAGATTCCAAATCTTTTTATTTGAATTATTTCTGTGATCCTGTTTCACTAGTGAAGTAAGTATTACTCGCATATCATTTTAATGACCTAAATATTACAGAATAGAGCCTCCAAGGGAGAGAAGAAAACGAATATAAAGGCGAAGGATAAAATCTAAGCAGTCCTCGCAAAACTCCGTTTGAGGTCAACGTCTTTACGGAAGGCAGTGTTTCAGTCTGTCCCTGACTTTCAGAAGACTGCCAGAGAGAAGTGGGCCAGTTGGTGGTGTGAGTTCTCACATTCCTTGCACGGTGCACAGCTTGACTAACTTTGGAGAAAAACTATTAATTTACTTTCCAGTACTGAGCTCTCAAGCTAACAGTGGGCATAGATGGATGCAAAATCCTTTTGCAGCTATGTCAGTACAACTGAGCGATCTAACACGAAGATGACAAACAGTCTTTGCTTTGGACATCATGCTAACAACAAAATTTAATTCGTAGAAGATTCACGTGTTCTGCATGAAGAGGAAAGATGAATATCCACAGCTGGAGAGCGAAGCTTTAGAATTCTTAGTGTCATTCACTATTTCCTAGTTACACAAATTGGCACTCTTCAATGGTGAACATGAAAACTAAGATCAGAAATAGGCTTCCATTAGGAAACGAGTTGGTTACTTGTATCTCAAAATTAAAACCACAACAAATTATTAATAAACAGGTACGGCCTTCTCATGAAAATAATTATATTTTTATCGCAGTTTAGCACCTATAACCCTTGCTTACATTTACCTAGGTAAGCCACACCCGTAGCAAGTTGCGAGTGTCAACCTATGACAAAGCTGTTAAAAACAGTAAAACCCTGCTAAGCGTAAAGTGTGATTTTAAATAATACAAATCAAAGACGGACATTATTCATCAGATTGCTATTCACTGTTCAATTGCAAACACTGTTCATTAGCGTATATTCGCTGAATGTGCCACTATTGTTCCTGACTTTGCTCTTGGTGGTACGGCTTACACTACGTGGGGAAGAAATGACATAACGGAAAAGGTGGAAGAATAACTAGTGTAATCTTTACATCTGTTATAATCAAATCATCAATTGCTAGAATTCTTCTGCCAGCATTTCAGTTGATTTCATCATTGAAGTCAGACGAGCTTTTCGGTCTGCAAAATGACACTATCGAAGAAATAAATTGTGGAATCATATGTGAAGACAGGTTCGGTTAAGCAATTGGCGAAATTTTCGAGTCAAGTACCTGGACAGACGACTACCAGCAGAGAGAGAAATACAGAGCCTGTATAAAAACAGGCACACCTACGGCTCTGTGCAAAACGTAGAACGACGGAGAATTCCTTCAGTTGTCACACCCAGAAGTTACCGCAGACACTTGCTGAGTAATTGTTCAGAGCCCAAAGAGGTCTACATTTAAATTGTTACAAAAGGTGCACTTGAGTAGGAGTTCCTGCCAGATATTGAAGAGCTTTAATCTGAATCCGTATCGTGTGTCGGTTGTGGAACATTTAGTGGAGGATGTTTGTCAAACGTTTACGTTACTGAAGGCAGCTTTTCAGTAACATCGGCGATGGTTTGTTAGACCCTTTCCACTATATCACGAGTAACTGTCAGCATGGTTTCATCTTTCTGGCCACGTGAATTCACAGAACACGAGGTACTGGGCAACAGAGAACCCCAATACAGTTTGTCAGCAACCACTCCACGATGAAAACGTCTGCACTTGGCGCGGTGTGACAGGAACGCGCATTACTGGACTGTTTTTTTGACACGACCCTCAACAAACGTTTGATACATTCTGTGCTGAGCTCACCGAACATGGAAGACAATACTGCTGCTTATAGCACGATGGGGCAACATGGCACACGTCTAAGGTATCGCTGGAACGACTCCACGATGTCTTCACTGAGGACCGAACTGTCGGCAAACATTCATGGCCACCACGTAGGCCGGATCTATCAACGTGTGATTTTTGTTTTAGTTCCTCGCTTCTGTAATTTCATTCATTTCCCTCACACTTACACGCGTTACTTTTCTCTGCGTCATACTGTATTTTAGCAATGAAGAAATAACAGTCACACCTCACTTAACCACCTCCTACGAGGGTGAGTCCAGAAGTCTGGTAAAAAAAAGGCGAGAAAAACTTTGTCGTAAACAACTCAACTAACCTCTCGACAGTCTCCTTTGAAGCATATACGCTCGGTCCAGCAATCTTCCACCTCTTTCATCCATCACAAAAATAGGGCACGTAAATGTCTGAAAAATACTTGTTGATTGCGCTATCACTTGCTCATTCGATGAAAATTTGTCCCCAGCAAGACAGTTTCAAGTTACGGAACAGCAGGTGAGTTGAGCCTGCGTCTCGTGTAGAGTGAATTAGAAGCCCATTTCCTGCACTTTCGCCGTTGTTACCGCTCATGTGTGGGACTGTGCATTATCCTGGTGAAAGGACGTGCCAATGCAAATTTCTAACGATCCAACAATGAAGAATAATAAGAGTCCAGTTCTGTTTCTGCCTTTTTCCAATTAACACGTGAGGATTATTGCCTGGGAAGTCCAAATTCAGTGGCCGTAAACTTACCAGCTGACGAAATGGCCTTTGGCTTCTTCGGTGCACTTTCGGCAGCTACTGTTTTGGCGGGTGCTTCGACTCTGGTGGGTAGTTTCAGCAGCCACGAGTCTGCACAAAGAGTCTCGACCAGTGCTGTTTACGGTCGGCAGGCAGTGAGCCGAAATGTGGTGCGGGGTGGATTTCCGGTCGACTGTGAGCTGCCGCGGCCCCCACATCGGCCACAGCTTCTTCACGGCCACCAGGCTACTCCTCCACGCTGGGAGTATCCTTTGGATTATTGCTATTCCCATTTCTTGTAACATTCAAATGGCATTTACGTTCAATACCCTAGCAGAAGGTTACTTTTACGTAATTAAAGCTTGTTGTTGTTGTTGTGGTCTTCAGTCCTGAGACTGGTTTGATGCAGCTCTCCATGCTACTCTATCCTGTGCAAGCTTCTTCATCTCCCAGTACCTACTGCAGCCTACATCCGTCTGAATCTGCTTAGTGTATTCATCTCTTGGTCTCCCTCTACGATTTTTACCCTCCACGCTGCCCTCCAATGCTAAATTTGTGATCCCTTGATGCCCCAAACAATCCCTACCAACCGATCCCTTCTTCTAGTCAAGTTGTGCCACAAACTTCTCTTCTCCCCCAATGCTATTCAATACCTCCTCATTAGTTACGTGATCTACCCACCTTATCTTCAGCATTCTTCTGTAGCACCACATTTCGAAAGCTTCTATTCTCTTCTTGTCCAAACTAGTTATCGTCCATGTTTCACTTCCGTATATGGCTACACTCCATACAAATACTTTCAGAAACGACTTCCTCACACCTAAACCTATACTCGATGTTAACAAATTTTTCTTCTTCAGAAACGATTTCCTTGCCATTGCCAGTCTACATTTTATATCCTCTCTACTTCGACCATCATCAGTTATTTTACTCCCTAAATAGCAAAACTCCTTTACTACTTTAAGTGTCTCATTTCCTAATCTAATTCCTTCAGCATCACCCGATTTAATTTGACTGCATTCCATTATCCTCGTTTTGCTTTTGTTGATGTTCATCTTATACCCTCCTTTCAAGACACTGTCCATTCCGTTCAACTGCTCTTCCAAGTCCTCTGCTGTCTCTGACAGAATTACAATGTCATCAGCGAACCTCAAAGTTTTTACTTCTTCTCCATGGATTTTAATACCTACTCCGAATTTTTCTTTTGTTTCCTTTACTGCTTGCTCAGTATACAGATTGAATAACATCGGGGAGAGGCTACAACCCTGTCTCACTCCTTTCCCAACCACTGCTTCCCTTTCATGCCCCTCGACTCTTATAACTGCCATCTGGTTTCTGTACAAATTGTAAATAGCCTTTCGTTCCCTGTATTTTACCCCTGCCACCTTCAGAATTTGAAAGAGTATTCCAGTTAACATTGTCAAAAGCTTTCTCTAAGTCTACAAATGCTAGAAACGTAGGTTTGCCTTTCCTTAATCTTAAGATAAGTCGTAAGGTCAGTATTGCCTCACGCCTTCCAACATTTCTACGGAATCCAAACTGATCTTCCCCGAGGTCCGCTTCTACCAGTTTTTCCATCCGTCTATAAAGAATTCGAGTTAGTATTTTGCAGCTGTGACTTATTAAACTGATAGTTCGGTAATTTTCACATCTGTCAACACCTGCTTTCTTTGGGATTGGAATTATTATATTCTTCTTGAAGTCTGAGGGTATTTCGCCTGTCTCATACATCTTGCTCACCAGATGGTAGAGTTTTGTCATGACTGGCTCTCCCAAGGCCATCAGTAGTTCCAATGGAATGTTGTCTACTCCTGGGGCCTTGTTTCGACTCAGGTCTTTCAGTGCTCTGTCAAACTCTTCACGCAGTATCGTATCTCCCATTTTGTCTTCATCTACATCCTCTTCCATTTCCATAATAAAATCCTCAAGTACATCGCCCTTCTATAAACCCTCTATATACTCCTTCCACCTTTCTGCTTTCCCTTCTTTGCTTAGAACTGGGTTGCCATCTGAGCTCTTGATATTCATACAAGTGGTTCTATTCTCTCCAAAGGTCTCTTTAATTTTCCTGTAGGCAGTATCTATCTTACCCCTAGTGAGACAAGCCTCTACATCCTTACATTTGTCCTCTAGCCATCCCTGCTTAGCCATTTTGCACTTCCTGTCTATCTCATTTTTGAGACGTTTGTATTCCTATTTGCCTGCTTCATTTACTCCATTTTTATATTTTCTCCTTTCATCAATTAAATTGAATATTTCTTCTGTTACCCAAGGATTTCTATTAGCCCTCGTCTTTACCTACTTGATCCTCTGCTGCCTTCGCTACTTCATCCCTCAGAACTACCCATTCTTCTTCTACTGTATTTCTTTCCCCCATTCCTGTCAATTGTTCCCTTATGCTCTCCCTGAAACTGTACAACCTCTGGTTCTTTCAGTTTATCCAGGTCCCATCTCCTTAAATTCCTACCTTTTTGCAATTTCTTCAGTTTCTGTAGCCATGTATGGAAGTGAAACATGGACGATTAATAGTTTGGACAAGAAGAGAATAGAAGCTTTCGAAAATTGGTGCTACAGAAGAATGCTGAAGATAAGGTGGGTAGATCACGTAACTAATGAGGAGGTATTGAATAGGATTGGGGAGAAGAGAAGTTTGTGGCACAACTTGACTAGAAGAAGGGATCGGTTGGTAGGACATGTTTTGAGGCATCAAGGGATCACAAATTTAGTATTGGAGGGCAGCGTGGAGGGTAAAAATCGTAGAGGGAGACCAAGAGATGAATACACTAAGCAGATTCAGAAGGATGTAGGTTGCAGTAGGTACTGGGAGATGAAGAAGCTTGCACAGGATAGAGTAGCATGGAGAGCTGCATCAAACCAGTCTCAGGACTGAAGACCACAACAACAACATGTGTGCCTAAAGATCATTAAATGTCAAGATTTTGGAGTATGACCGAAAACACTCCGTTATTGGCTGACAGTCTAAAGCTCTCCTGACGTCACAGACTAGGAGGAACACGAAGGTTCCAGTGTGTTACAGGGTGTGTGTTGGCCCAAGTTAAGACGTTTTTACGGACTACTTCCGCTACGTAGTGTTGGGAACCGCAATTACAACTTCTAAGTAACAATAGAAAGGAGTTGTATCCACACTGATAGTGGAAACCTTGCCAAAGTTGATGCGTTTATGTTCCACCCATTTAGAGCGGCGGTATGTGCAACGACCGATATTCTTCTCTCTCCTGTTTGTAGCTTCATTAATATCGCTCAAAACTAAGAAAATGTGTGAGTTTGCCAAACGGGTCGATATGTGGCAACCAGATTGTCGACTACAAGTCACGAGTCACGACCCCCGAAGCACAATAGAACTGTTCTCGGCAAACCCCTGAGCTGATTTCCTTCACTGAAGGCACTCGCCAGAGACCGCAGCCAGCACGCGCTCGGTGGGCAACGGACAGACGGCGAAGAGGTCGCAGCTTCGAATCCTGTAACGGTCACGTACTCCTGAAAGTTTTACACCAAACACGAAAATACCGCTAGCACGAACTGATTGCAGTAGTTGCTTGGGTGGTGAGATGTATTATTTACAGCATACTTTGAGAAACGGACAACAAAGGTTAAATGCATTTACTTCGCGAACCCAGAACTCAATTTTTTGTAAATAACTGCTAGTAGTTAAGAAATCACCATACGCGCACAGTACAAAGAGGCGTACGGCGATGAGGTCATACGGAGAGATATGAAGCGTGTACAAGATGCAGGTAACACAAACGTTAGGGCTATGATGTTTGTGTGTAAGGTAACGTCAGTGTCTGAAGCAAACTTACTTCATTTTTCATATAAGACTATGAAACCTCAAACGGTTAAACAGTAAGGATCATAGCTAGACAGTAACAAGATAAAAACATTCTTTGTATGAAATGAAAAGTGTGTGGCCACAAACTGCAAAGTATCTTTTTGTACGTGACGTGTGTGTGAAGAGAGATTGCAACTGAAGGCACATGTAAACAGCAAGGAGAAAGCAATCACATTCTGTGTCTGATCGCTGTGGTGAAGTTTCCTAATCGTGATTTGGTTGCCATACAAGAGGCCTGTCGAATCGTTTCACACCTAAGTTAAAATATTATTTCGGGTTAAATTCGAACCGGCGACCTATGGTATACAACTCGTAAAATTTGATCGTCTACCGGTCTAAGAACTGAGCTACCAACTAACTGACAAGGGAACCTCCCCATCGCACTCCCCTCAGACTTAGTTATAAGTTGGCACAGTGGATAGGCCTTGAAAAACTGAACACTGATCAATCGAGAAAACAGGAAGAGGCTGTGTGGAACTATGAGAAAATAAGCAAAATATACAAACTGAGTAGTCCACGAGAAGATAGGCAACATCAAGGGTACTGTGAGCTCAAGAGCGCCGTGGTCCCGTGGTTAGCGTGAGCAGCTGCAGAACGAGAGGTCCTTGGTTCAAGTCTTCCCTCGAGTGAAAAGTTTAAATTTTTATTTTCAGACAATTATCAGAGTTTAGGCACTCACACATAATCAACTTCGCTCTCCAAAATTCCAGGACATGTCCATATTTGCTTCGACATATGCAGAATTTGACGGTCTACACACGGAAAAACTTAAAAACATATGTTTTGACAGAGCACAGAGAAAACTGTGCGACTGTGAAACTGTTGCATTCATTTGTTGCAGTTTATGTGGCACACTCTTATGTTTTCATCACTTTTTTGGGAGTGATTATCACATCCACAAGAAAACAAATCGGGCAAGGTAGAAGAACCTTTTTACCTATGCGACAACATATTCCTGTCATATGACGCACATGCCGTCGCCAGTGTCGTATAGAATGTATCAGATGTGTTTTCCTGGATCAAATGTTTTCGGTTCCCATTGCAGAGGCACGTCCTTTCGTCTACTAATCGCACGGTTTTGCGCTGCGGTCGCAAAACACAGACACTAAACTTATTACAGTGAACAGAGACGTCAATGAACGAACGGATACATCATAACGTTGCAAAAATGAAGTGAACTTTTGGCTCGAGGGAAGACGAACCAAGGACCTCTCGCTCCGCAGCCCCTCACGCTAACCACGGGACCACGGCGCTCTTGAGCTCACATCATCCTTGATGTGGCCTATGTTGCCCATGGACTACTCAGTTTGTGTATTTTGCTTATTTTTTCATAGTTCCACACAGCTTCTTCCTGTTTTCTCGATTGATCAGTGTTCCGTTTTTCAAGGCCTATCCACTGTGCCAAATTATAACTAAATCTGAGGGGGGTGCGATGGGGAGGTTCCCTTGTGAGGTGTAGTCGGAAAAACGTCAATTTTCGCTAGGAGTTTAATTTCGTGGAATGACGCTGTTCTTGCTCGCAAAAGTGGTAAAGTTTATCTATGCGGTATATCGATGTAAACTTCACAGTGCAAAACGTTTTTCATTAAGAGGTTCCGGAAAGGCTCAAAATCATGAAAAGTTCAATTTTTACTTTTTTGCGTTTTCTGAATCTGCAGACTATTACCTTTTAATAGATAATTTATTCAATTCCGAAGACTACAACTGTGTTTAAATTTTTTTTGAAATGTGTTCTACATGGGCGTGACCCACTGTGGCGCTGTTAAACTGCTGTCAAATGGTGTTATTATTAACGTCCGTGTTCATCAGGTACATTTTAGTGATGTGAGATAAAGTATGTGTTGTGGCTAACCTGTGATGGTTCAACATATATCGCTGGTGTGATTGTCGATTGTTTCATGTTTATTTACTCTGTCGTTATCTCGAAAATATTCGTAATTAATTCTGTTTCTTGAGTCTCTGTTTTAGTACCTTCTGCATAATTTAACACAGCCTTTTTCCAAAAAACTGTACATTTTTGAATATATAAATAAAAAATTGCAAAAAAATGTTGTGAATTTTCATTACAATTGAAAAAATCATCTTTAATAACTGAACTAAAATTTTGTAAAATCCCTGTGTTAAGTTGTAGCCTATATTCCAATAAATAATCTGTAAAAAGTTCAACTTCCTACCTCAAATACTTTGTGAGGAAAGATGTAATTTATAAGTGTTATTTTAACATTGCAAGTATAGGGCGTTCCGGAGCCCTATAAATTAGGGAACTCGTGCGCCAACGTGGTGGCAATTTGCCGGTACAGTGAAAACCACATTTTACTGATCTCCTTCTCTGGAACACTCGGAAACAACTTTTCAGGGGTTTTTATAGATGAATTTGTACAGTATGGTACTACACATCATTTGCAACCAGTTTTCCGAACCGGAAACTCCAAAACAAGAGGTCAATTAGCATTACGACAGTAGGACTTTCAGCTTATTCAAATTTTATTTCCGATTCTATAGAACAATACTGATACCAAAGAGGAAAAGAAGCAAAATGACCACCATTCAATACAAATTCCCGAAAACGCTAAAATACGCCATAACCCGTGTAGCACATTATACACACACACACACACACACACTTGAAATGCATACCGTCTCGGCAGTGCAACTTTTATTCGGCGCCCCTGCATTACCGTGTGTTCAGCGATGCTGCACACAACGCGGGAGCTCGATCCAATTCTGTTTTGATTTGTGCGGCAGCCCAACCCTCCTAATGAAAGACAAAGTTTAACAACAGCACGAAACTTTCTCTCCATTTTCAGTCGCATTCGGTACACTGACCAATTATGTGAACTGTACGATGTGCACCGTTGAAATTCTTCACGCAATCTTCGGAATAATCACACTTACGAAAGCGCAACAAAAAATGTTGCGCTCTTTCGTCGGAGTTTAGCAGACTCGTCAGACGCCCCCGTACACAGAGGGTGGCCCGCTGGACGAGTCCCTCCCTCCCTCCTCGTCCTGCTGGACTCCAGGCTGGACACCGCTGCCCTCCAAGGCGTCGCCGACTCTCCTCACGTCCCACACTCACTGCTGCTCATTCGAGCCTTTAAGTCGCAATTTATGAATTTCATTTTAGATTCGTCGTCATTAACCGACACGAATTCGACGAATCTGCACATAGCAGTTCCAGTCAACTAGCCGTCTTCAGTGTTCAGATGTTTGAAAGTAGGGAAGAACAAACACCTTTATTGTGAAGGATGTGGGCCGTCATACTTTACATTAGCTTTACCGAAGTGCCATTTCATCGTCAGTTTGTAAATAAGTAGATATTTATTCGAATTTATCCAAGTTTCTCACACGATTTTCTTGAATGAGTTATCGGACAGTTCCCTGAAAACAGTTTACAGATTTTGTTTTTATTCATCGTTAACACCGAGTATTTTTGATAAAGGAATCAATCCAGAATTTATGTTAAACAAGAAATTACGTAATTTGTAATAAAAATAAATTGAACTTTTATTAGCCCTATGTTTTTGTATTATGGGACCTGTAGTACCCGCGCAGGGAGTGGGCCGGTTCTTTAATTTCCTTTTGAAAGACTAAGTCATTTTTCATTAATTGGAAAAGTGTTTGGTATATTTCATTAAAAAATACTGCACTAGTTTTCTTTAAAGTATTTTTCCATTCTTTGTGAAGCATCATCGTAATCACAACGATTCAATTCACGTAATCACAATCGACAAGAAAAATGAAGAGGGCGACGAACGACGACGATTTTGTGGCGATCCCGATCAAATCACAGCGCTAGGGGAACAGAAACGACGACGACACACGGTGTGTCCGTTGCAGTCCGAGGCCATCTGCACAACGTTTCCCAGAGACTGCCGCACTTCACGCCTCCTCTCGCTGCTGTCAATCCTACCCATCTACTGTTTGTGAGCCGTGGAGTCCTTCCATCGCCTATATCGATACCCCGTGTGACGGAAGAGTCTCCGGTCGGCGCTGGTCGAGCCAGCTCGCGTTGAAAGCCAGCCGGCGTCCCTAAACCCGTCGCCACACGGACCGTGAATCCCAACGTTGGGCGTGCCGAGTTTCTGACGTCATAGCGTGGAATAGCACGTTCTGGAGTCTTTCCGAGCGTGCAGAGCAGTATCTGGCACGTCAGATATTCTGAGCGTTGACCAATGAGATGTCACAACGCCACCTACGTCACACGCACGCCGTGTCCATTCATTAGAGAGTTGTGAGGCGCCATATTGGCATTCATTTCAAGCTTACATGTATATATGCTGCCGTTTGTGAGCACCAGCAAATTGAGAATCACTGGAAAACCCGTTGTTGACTGTGTGGTTCGTTGCAATAAAATAATGAGAAACATATTCGTGGCAAAACAATTGTTGTAACTCCCGTATTATGAGAGTAGGCTATTTGAAGGCAGCGACACACTAAAGACCCACCCAGAACGCGTTATTCTTGGTTAAATTTGTTCTAATTAAATTTTAATTAGTAACATATCTACGATAAGGTTTCCTGCAAGGAGTAACATACTATCATTGCCTACTATGGATCTGTTGTTGGTCTAGTGCAACGAGCAGCGTCATTGTCTAGTATTGTTTGTCGGTTGGGCCGCGTCTTGACATTTCTAAATTTTATTTCCAAACATTCGCGTTTTTATTAGGTTCTGATACTTTATTATTAGTTTCATATAAGTATATACTATAATATTTGATGTTATGTAAATATAAGTTCACCTTTTTCTGAGGGGTGACTGTTCAATTGGCTTAATCTACAAGACAGCTTGCGCTACTTGTGTAAAGCTATTTTGCTCCTTTTTCTTTTACGCTTTGTAATTCACATGTTGGAAAGATTCTGCTACTGCGTAGGAACGGTGATTAAGTAAGACTCATCTTGGGGTTGCACTAAAATGTGGTAATGTTTATCTTATGCGGAGAAGTATTCCAAATTTGTACCGCACTGTTTGTAATGCAACTTTCGTAAGCCTGTGTCCTTATTGATTGGACATCGTACTTCCCTTTTCGTGGACGATGGAGGAAACGTGCGTTTTAATAGAGCTAACGTGCGAATTTTACGCGCGCCCAACGAGTAAACAGTGTGATTTACGAACTAGAAACATCCCTCGACTGCCGCTGGAGTGCGTTGCTATCGCATATACCACGTTGGGGCCCACGTACCGTATGCACAAGTCGCATCGTTCCTGAGCCTTCAGCAGCACGTTGAACTTGGCACGCTCAACGTTCAAGTTCGTCAGCACGGTCCGTGTGGCGACGGCTCGTCTTTTGTCGCGCCGAATGTACGGTGGCGATCCCTGGGCGCCTCGACGTGCGGAGTTTTTGTGGATTCGTCGTCTCACGCTGAACAGCTTCCCAGCTCGTAACTTGCAAGCTCCAAGTTATTCTGCCTTTAACTAGGGCGGTTGTTGAAACTTATTGTGGCATGGGTAGCTGCCGGAGATGGTTCTCAACTTGGTTCCACAGTGGCTGTTTTAAGGAGGCTGATGTTCCTCATCTCTTTTATCTGTGGAGTGTGTCTTTTAAGTGGTTTTCATGCAACTTTTAACCTGTTTTAGGACAAATGGTTCCAATGGCTAAGAGCACTATGGGACAACATATGAGGTCATCAGTCCCCTAGAACCTAGAACTACTTAAACCTAACCTAAGGACATCACACACATCCATGCCAGAGGCAGGATTCTAACCTGCGACCGTAGCGGTCGCGCGGTTCCAGACTGAAGCGCCTAGAACCGCTCGGCCACCCTGGCCGGCTGTTTTAGGACATACTGGCCGCTTGGGGACTGGTTGCCGTTGTGTAGGCGCCCGGCAGCCGTACAGTTAATGGTTTAATCGTTAGTCACGGCAGCATTTCGTATGTTTATTTGATGTTGAAAGTGCCTCAAGGCAAGGTTTCCAGCTAATTTAGTGGGAGACGGGTACTTCAGAGTATTCCTCCACAAGAACTTGGGGGCAAGCTTGTTATATATTCGAGTGTGGCTATGATTTGACCTTGTTTTCGTTTCAGTCTATTTGTGCTGGAGGCCATTTGTTATGTCTGCTCGTTTCGTGGCGTCGGTGGGGTTTTGGATTCTCGTCAGGACCGCTCAATGCGAGGCCGGTCGGGCTATATATATATAGATATAGACCGCCTGCTAGTGGGCCCTTGCAGAAGCCGTGGGGAGTGAAGGCTCAGACTGCCTGCCTGCCGCAGCGTTACTGCTTCCAAATACCGCTGTGGGCCTTAACGTTGAGTGAGGCCACTTTGTCAATATTAGCGTTTCTGTAAGTCATTTTACTAGTTGTTACTAGCCATTCTTGTTCAACACTTGTGTTAATCATTTGTGTATGTACAACTTGTTATTTTTCCTGTGTGCGAGTTTTGCAACATTGGTTGGCCCTTTATGTGGGAAGTTCAGTTTTACTAAGCTTTAAGATCTTTGTTTCTTTTAATGAAGTTGTGGTATTATGTGGCTGTGTAACTTTGGGTTGGAAGTGTTTAGCGTTACTAGCCTTTTGAGATACGGTTAAACAAGAACGATTGTTTATGATTGATTATTCACCGTGCCTGCTAGCCATGTTTTGGTTGCGGATGCAAAATATGATTCTTATTCGTGTTTAGTGACTCCCCGGCTAGACTTGACGGATCCAGATGCCGACCGCGGTCGGAACAAAAGCAGAAAGGCAGCTGAGGTTTAGCTGCCAGTCTATTAGGGGAACCAGAAAACTGACGGCCAATTTAGTCGCTGCTGGAACACTTGCAATTTCTGTTTTCATCTGACGCCACCTCAGGAAGCGACCAGCCACAGACGTGGTGATGATGACAGGACTAAGTTTCAGTGATTTCGTGGAGCCGTCTCGCTCACGGAGTTCTTTCGACCTCGTCGCCTCGGTGTTCTTTCCTTTAGCCACCACTACAGGTATCGGGAACAGGGACGATACAGCCGGCCGCCGTGGCCGAATGGTTCTAGATGCTTCAGTCCGGTACCGCACTGCTGCTGCTACGGTCTCAGGTTCGAATGCTGCCTCGGGCATGGATGTGTGCGATGTCCTTAGGTTAGCTACAGGGACGATACGTTTTCCCACTTTAAATACTCATAGTGGCTAACGGTCTTGTTTATCCCAGTTGCAGAGAGAGAGAGAGAGAGAGAGAGAGAGAGAGAGAGAGAGAGAACTGTCTCTGCTGGACGCTACTAAAAACATCAGTCATGAGATAGGGAATCGAACCCAGGCCTGTGGGGCGGTAATCCGGTACGCTCGCCACTTTTTTTCGTTTCTTTATTTTTGTTCGGCGGTGTTCATTGCGTTTTGGTCTGGTTCAAGTTGATCGTCGACTCCTTTACTCAGGTTGTTTTTACTTTATTACAGAGAGCCACCGGCCTTCTGACCGAACACGCTAAGCTACCGTGCTAGCGACAAGTGTTTTCAGTTGTACATGCTAATGTGTGTAGTGATTCGAAAATACAAAGCACTGACGCAGTGCTAATGCCCTGCGTCACTTCTGCTTCTGCAGAAGCACAAACATCACTCGTATGTCGGTTGGCCACGTTGTGGTCGATTAGCGGAGCTTGTTCCTTCAAGGACACCAGCCCCTGCACAACTGAATACACCACTACCACAACCCATCGAGTGCCAAGTTTCTTTGTTTGTATGGTGGCTTGACAATCAAAACACACACCTGTATTTACATGCTGTCTGCTTTCACAGCATTGCAGTGCATATTCGTAAGTAGGGCCAGGATTTTAATGACAAGTCCTATTTTTTCTGAACTATAGGGTGAATTTAGAACAATTTATACACAAATCTAGGCATTTTAGTGTCGAAAAATTTACTTTGATGGTGCACATAAAGTCATATTTCAACAAATTTGCGGCTAACTTTTAATATACTAGGTCATATTTACGTCACCTTTGACCAAAAATGCATATTCTGTTTTTCTGGTAATTTGCTCACGAGACGATATTTAACGTACTATTATAAAAGATCAACAGACAAATCAGTACACAGCTTTATTTCTCACGACTGTAGCAGAAAATGTGTGTACCACAACAGTCGTTTCGCGAACATGAAACATTGTTACGCAGAGTCGACAACACGCTCTCAGAGCCAACAATGGCGGCGTCTGCCGTAATTATCATCGCAGTCGCACAGGTGTTCCCAGTAAGCAGTTTGCATTGCGGCCTTCGCCTTGTTCTCAACATGCCTAAAGCAAAGTGCTCCGACAGCGTGAAGTTGTGAGGATGTGTTCGAGAATTTGGAGAGAAGTTCTTTAGTACTGATGGGGAAAATATTATTTTGTAAACTGCGTCAAGTTAGTGCAGAGAAGCGCTTTAATGTGCAACAACACCGTAATACTCCAGTGCAGCAGCACGGCGCGTTTCGCGGCGAATTTATTTTTCAAGACTACCCAGGGTGTATACGGGGACAAGGAAAAAAAATTCCCGGATTATTCCTGGATTTCTCCCGGATATCCCGTTTAAAAAATATGCTTTACCCTGGCGGAAATACACTTTTTCTGTGCTAAGTGACAGTAGGTTTTCCGTAGATTTTCCCTCGGAACTGCAAAACTTATCTATCCTTTGAATGGTTAACGTTTTATACAATCGCGCAGAACTTCCCGGGAAAAAAAAGAAAAGACGGGGCAGAGAATTTTAGGAGACTTTTAATAAAAAAAAAAGAGAGAAGTTTTGGAAAGACCTTTGATTTGCAGCAACATATACGCTGCATATTTTCGTATTACGAAAGTATAAATTCGAATTGCGCCAAACAGGGCGTTAGTTTGCGGAGCGTTGAAACCGAGGTTGCGATGTCCTTTTGTAAGCGAGTCATGTCTCAAGCCACGAGATCTCGCCAGCCGATGACAGCAGCTATTCAGAGCATAGGACACGTGTTATAGTCAGCCAATAGCAAGGTCACTGGTTAGATAGCGCGAACACGCAAGAGGAAAAGTTAAAGGTTTACATTAATGTACAAAGTACCGTATATCTACAAAAAAAGCTAAGCTTTCACATATAATTTTGGTCTCTGAGATTAACACGCTACAACAGAAGCCCCCCTTGAACCATGGACCTTGCCGTTGGTGGGGAGGCTTGCGTGCCTCAGCGATACAGATGGCCGTACCGTAGGTGCAACCACAAGGGAGGGGTATCTGTTGAGAGGCCAGACAAACATGTGGTTCCTGAAGAGGGGCAGCAGCCTTTTCAGTAGTTGCAGGGGCAACAGTCTGGATGATTGACTGATCTGGCCTTGTAACATTAACCAAAACGGCCTTGCTGTGCTGGTACTGCGAACGGCTGAAAGCAAGGGGAAACTACGGCCGTAATTTTTCCCGAGGACATGCAGCTCTACTGTATGATTAAATGATGATGGCGTCCTCTTGGGTAAAATATTCCGGAGGTAAAATAGTCCCCCATTCGCATCTCCGGGCGGGGACTACTCAAGAGGACGTCGTTATCAGGAGAAAGAAAACCGGCGTTCTACGGATCGGAGCGTGGAATGTCAGATCACTTAATCGGGCAGGTAGGTTAGAAAATTTGAAAAGGGAAATGGATAGGTTAAAGTTAGATATAGTGGGAATTAGTGAAGTTCGGTGGCAGGAGGAACAAGACTTTTGGTCAGGTGATTACAGGGTTATAAATACAAAATCAAATAGGGGTAATGCAGGAGTAGGTTTAATAATGAATAAGAAAATAGGAGTGCGCGTTAGCTACTACAAACAGCATAGTGAACGCATTATTGTGGCCAAGATAGACACAAAGCCCATGCCTACTACAGTAGTACAAGTTTATATGCCAACTAGCTCTGCAGATGATGAAGAAATAGATGAAATGTATGACGAGATAAGAGAAATTATTCAGGTAGTGAAGGGAGACGAAAATTTAATAGTCATGGGTGACTGGAATTCGTCAGCAGGAAAAGGGAGAGAAGGAAACGTAGTAGGTGAATATGGATTGAGGGGAAGAAATAAAAGAGGAAGCCGCCTTGTAGAATTTTGCACAGAGCATGACTTAATCATAGCTAACACTTGGTTCAAGAATCATAAAAGAAGGTTGTATACCTGGAAGAATCCTGGAGATACTAAGAGGTATCAGATAGATTATATAATGGTAAGACAGAGATTTAGGAACCAGGTTTTAAATTGTAAGACATTTCCAGGGGCAGATGTGGATTCTGACCACAATCTATTGGTTATGAACTGCAGATTGAAACTGAAGAAACTGCAAAAAGGTGGGAATTTAAGGAGATGGGATCTGGATAAACTGAAAGAACCAGAGGTTGTAGAGAGTTTCAGGGAGAGTATAAGGGAACAATTGACAGGAATGGGCGAAAGAAATACAGTAGAAGAAGAATGGGTAGCTCTGAGGGATGAAGTAGTGAAGGCAGCAGAGGATCAAGTAGGTAAAAAGACGAGGGCTAATAGAAAGCCTTGGGTAACAGAAGAAATATTGAATTTAATTGATGAAAGGAGAAAATATAAAAATGCAGTAAATGAAGCAGGCAAAAAGGAATACAAACGTCTCAAAAATGAGATCGACAGGAAGTGCAAAATGGCTAAGCAGGGATGGCTAGAGGACAAATGTAAGGATGTAGAGGCTTGTCTCACTAGGGGTAAGATAGATACTGCCTACAGGAAAATTAAAGAGACCTTTGGAGAGAAGAGAACCACTTGTATGAATATCAAGAGCTCAGATGGCAACCCAGTTCTAAGCAAAGAAGGGAAGGCAGAAAGGTGGAGGGAGTATATAGAGGGTTTATACAAGGGCGATGTACTTGAGGACAATATTATGGAAATGGAAGAGGATGTAGATGATGACGAAATGGGAGATAGGATACTGCGTGAAGAGTTTGACAGAGCACTGAAAGACCTGAGTCGAAACAAGGCCCCGGGAGTAGACAACATTCCATTAGATCTACTGACGGCCTTGGGAGAGCCAGTCATGACAAAACTCTACCATCTGGTGAGCAAGATGTATGAGACAGGCGAAATACCCTCAGACTTCAAGAAGAATATAATAATTCCAATCCCAAAGAAAGCAGGTGTTGACAGATGTGAAAATTACCGAACCATCAGTTTAATAAGTCACAGCTGCAAAATACTAACGTGATTTCATTACAGACGAATGGAAAAACTGGTAGAAGCGGACCTCGGGGAAGATCAGTTTGGACTCCGTAGAAATGTTGGAACACATGAGGCAATACTAACCTTACGACTTATCTTAGAAGAAAGATTAAGGAAAGGCAAACCTACGTTTCTAGCATTTGTAGACTTAGAGAAAGCTTTTGACAATGTTAACTGGAATACTCTCTTTCAAATTCTGAAGGTGGCAGGGGTAAAATACAGGGAGCGAAAGGCTATTTACAATTTGTACAGAAACCAGATGGCAGTTATAAGAGTCGAGGGGCATGAAAGGGAAGCAGTGGTTGGGAAAGGAGTGAGACAGGGTTGTAGCCTCTCCCCGATGTTATTCAATCTGTATATTGAGCAAGCAGTAAAGGAAACAAAAGAAAAATTCGGAGTAGGTATTAAAATTCATGGAGAAGAAGTAAAAACCTTGAGGTTCGCCGATGACTTTGTAATTCTGTCAGAGACAGCAAAGGATTTGGAAGAGCAGTTGAACGGAATGGACAGTGTCTTGAAAGGAGGATATAAGATGAACATCAACAAAAGCAAAACGAGGATAATGGACTGTAGTCAAATTAAATCGGGTGATGCTGAGGGAATTAGATTAGGAAATGAGACACTTAAAGTAGTAAAGGCGTTTTGCTATTTAGGGAGTAAAATAACAGATAATGGTCGAAGTAGAGAGGATATAAAATGTAGACTAGCAATGGCAAGGAAATCGTTTCTGAAGAAGAGAAATTTTTTAACGTCGTGTATAGATTTAAGTGTCAGGAAGTCATTTCTGAAAGTATTTGTATGGAGTGTAGCCATGTATGGAAGTGAAACATGGACGATAACTAGTTTGGACAAGAAGAGAATAGAAGCTTTCGAAATGTGGTGCTACAGAAGAATGCTGAAAATAGGGTGGGTAGATCACGTAACTAATGAGGTACTGAATAGGATTGGGGAGAAGAGAAGCTTGTGGCACAACTTGACTAGAAGAAGGGATCGGTTGGTAGGACATGTTTTGAGGCATCAAGGGATCACAAATTTAGCATTGGAGGGCAGCGTGGAGGGTAAAAATCGTAGAGGGAGACCAAGAGATGAATACACTAAGCAGATTCAGAAGGATGTAGGTTGCAGTAGGTACTGGGAGATGAAGAAGCTTGCACAGGATAGAGTAGCATGGAGAGCTGCATCAAACCAGTCTCAGGACTGAAGACCACAGCAACAACAACAACAGAAGCTAAGCTTTCAAATGTAATATTGATCTTTTTTTGCGTGTGTTATACTTTAAGACACATCACACAAATGTGCCAGTAAATTTAAAATTCTGACATAAATGTCTCGGCTCAAAATTCTTGTAAGTGCCTGGTCCTCAAACTGTTCAGTTTCCAACGCTCTGTGATTTAGATATCCATCCCACTTTCTCACACGTAACATAATTCATCTTGCGTAAAAAGAAATTTACTTTGAAAGTAAGTTTTCTAACCACCGTTCGCAACACTACCCGGAGATTGTTAGAAATAGGTTCGATTTACCAGTTGCCAGAGAGCGCCAGGAAAACAGGCATTATTGTGCGTGTGCAACTGCAATGGTGTAGGAAGCCCGCATGTTCGTGTGTATAAAGCACTAACAGAGCTTACATTGCAGCATAAAAGAAACAGGGCATCAGGGGGTACTCCAAAGAGCATCGGATTTTCGTAAACCATACTAAAATGCATAATTCGGCTTGAGTGCTAACTGGTTTTTTCCAGATTCACAAAGAAGTAGGTCCTATCTGATATTAAGCTTTTCAGTGTGGTTTTTAGGATGTAAATTTTCTTGGAGTACCAGTACTCTGCGATCCCATTTTTGGTTCATTACGGCATAATGCCATATATGGCAGAAGAAGGTAACGTGCACTTGAAATTCAGCGAACAGTTGGAACTAGGCAATACTGTAGAATGAAACACTTCGTTTCAAATAAAATGACTGCCTCAGCGGAAAGATTAATACGGGCAAACTTCTTTAGCAAACTTGCGAAATTAACTTCACTGTTCTGCAAGGCGATTAACGCTCGACTGCTACAAACTTGGAAATAAAATAAAATCAGAAAACTGAAATTAATAATATATTTTTGCCCTCACATGATTATGTGAATCTATTTTAATTCACTTGATAGCTCCCGGCCACAGAAATCCGTTTTGTTTTCATTTGACGTGGGAGCTGTACACGAAGAGAAGCAGCGAAATCACTTAACGTAAACACGCGTCACGTGGAGGTTAACCCCCTCCCCACTGCAACTCAAGACAACTCTGTGCAAGCGGGAATCTGGCAGCTGCGGCGCGGGAGAAAAATGTTTCTCGTTTGCATCTGGCTGCTTGCTGCTACTGCCGGTACAGCTAACAGCCAAACTTCATGTAGCGGGAGAAGGTGCTGCGCCATACGAGAGTCAAATGCGCATGCGCATTAGCCTGCCGGCAACTGGTCAAACGAACCTAACGTGAACAGTTGTGACGTCATCCTCATAGCAAGCAGTTTATTGTTACGAAGAAGTACAGGCTGCCCCCTGCGGCCTTTGACATGTTTCTGCTATTTGCAGACGCTTGTGCGTGCACGCTGTTTTGTTGTTGTAAATTGCACACTTCCTTTGCCACTAAAGTTTTATTTTTTTTCCCCTCGTTTATATTTTCTTGCTGCAGTATCATTCTCCAGTAGCAGGATACAACAACATTCTTTGCTAGAGAATCAATTCTGCAGTCAAAATTACAAAAATTTAACTGAAAGCTAAAACAATGATAAATTCCCGTGATTCCGAAAGGTTCCCGGGTTTTCCCGGTTTTCTCCCGGATGAAAAAATTCCCGGGTTTTTCCCGCATTTCCCGGTTGTGTATACACCCTGCTACCGCATTACTGAGAAGCGACAGTAAAATTCAACATCTCTCAGTAGTTTACCGTACAAAAAAAAAATCGTGAGGAGGAGGGGTTGGGGGGGGGGGGGGTGGTGGTAAGAAACGTGGTATTTCCTAGCAGTATTGCAACCTCACGACAAATGCCATTTTAGAACGAAATGTAGAGTGACAAATTTCTATTTCGTTACCATTTTATTGAAACGTTAAAGATAAAAACACAGAATGTCAGAGAATATTACTTGTCCTGCTTTCCGCTACAGGATGGACGCCAGGTACCATTTGTTTTCGAGTAATGCTGATTCGGAGTTGAAGCCTGCCAGTGAGCTTGCGTGGGCGGATTTCGTCCTCTCCGTAGAGCAAAAGAGCAGCGAGTAAGTGTAAACATCGACACATTGCACACTCGTGA
The DNA here is from genome assembly GCF_023898315.1 of Schistocerca nitens. Taxonomy (NCBI): domain Eukaryota; kingdom Metazoa; phylum Arthropoda; class Insecta; order Orthoptera; family Acrididae; genus Schistocerca; species Schistocerca nitens. Next base: position 15,171,886 of record NC_064624.1, on the reverse strand, counting down.
AAATTTACATCGGAGCACACACAAGTCTACGAGGCTAATTTTCCTAGGAAATCAATCACGGAAACGTCGCACCGTAGGTGTGTCAAGTCCCCCGGCTGTAGCCGAGTCTCCACGCTGCCAACGTAACGCGAGAATCGATGAAACTGCCCAACACTTTGGAAGCTGAAAGGCGGTATGGGAACTCGACCTAACTGCAGATTTTCTCCTCAAAACAATACTGTATTATCGTACCGAAAATGCTGGGAAAATTATTGAGACGTTTATCTCTCTGCTCCTGCATCACGAATATTTTCTTCAATCTTTTCCCAGAATCTATTGCAATGTAGTCAACTGAATTTCTTCGTCGTGTCCAAAGTTTTGAAGCACATTAATTGAACACTAAGCTCATCAAGCCACCATCACACACAATACACACATGTAGACTAGGAAGGCAACCTGCACCCACCCGCTGATGTGTGTGTGTGTGACCGCTCTGTAGTTCCTAACCCGACCATCGTGCTACTTTTTATCCCTTTTAATGAAACTACTTTTCATTTCAAGGCGAGGCTACGCACTAAACGTTATTTGTCTTCAAAACGAATTTAATCAGTGTGTATACGTGCACAAGGAAAAAAAAAATTACCGGATTTTTCCCGAATTTCCCGGTTAAAAATACACTTTCTCCTGGGTGACAGTATGTTTTCCCCTATCAATCGTTTCAATGGTTATAGTTTTATACATGGGCATACAATTTCCCGACACTTTAGAAAACGAAAGTGAGGGAAAAAGGGACGTTTTGGAAATATCTTTGATGTTCAGCAACATGTACGCTGCGTACTTTCGTATTACGACAGCACACATTGTAATTCCACCAAACACCGCATTTTACTTTCCGAATCATTGAGATCTCGCCAGCCGATGACAGCAGATATTCAGACCAGAGGACACGAGATGTAGTCAGCCAAGAGCAACATCACTTAAGTAGCACGAACACACAGACAGGGAAAGTTAATAGTTTAAATTAATATACATAGTGTTGCTACAAGAAAAGCAAAGCTTCCACATATAATATTGGTCTCAAGCTGCAAGAGAAGCTAAGCTTTCGCATATACTGTTGACCTTTTTTGCACGTGTTACACTTTACGATGTATCACACAAATGTGCCAGTAAAATTTTTAATGACATAAATTTCTTATCTTCAGGGTTCAAAATTCTTCTGACTGGCTCGTCATCAAAGAGTTGATTTTTAAATGAGAGTCAAACGCTCCGTAATTGATTCATGGTACATTCTTGCACATAGCTCAACTTGCGCAAAAGGATATTTACTTTGAAAGTAACGCTTTTCAAGCCACCATTCGCAATATTTTCCCGCGACCTGCTAGAAATAGGTTCGTTTCAGCAGTTGCCAGAGAGCGCAGATGACAGGCGCTTGGATAGCTATCATGACGTAGGAAGCCCCTGTATGTGCGTACGTGTAAAACGCTGAAGGATCATACGTTATGTCATAAAAGAAACAGGATACTGCAAGAGCATCGGAATTTCGTGAACCATATTAAAATATGCACATTTAAAGTGCATACTTAAAGAGCACATTCGTATGTCCAGATTCCCAATGAAATAGACCTCGACCTGATATTAAGCTTTTCATTGTGGTTTTCGGGGTGTAAATTTTCTTGGAGCACCAGTACTGTATTGTATCATTTTTGGGTCTTTATTATGGCATAATGGCATTCGTGCTAGAAAATGAAAACGTGCACTTGAAATGCAGCGAATAGTTGAAACGAGCCAGTACTGTGCAATTAAAAATTTCGTTTCAAATACATTGACTGCCTCTGTGGGAAAAGTTAACAAAAGCCCAATTTCTTTAGCAAACACACAAAAATAACTTCATTGTTCCGCAAGGTGATTAATGTTTGACTGTCAGAAAGGTAGAAATAAAATAAAATCTGAAACTAATGACATTTGAGCCTCCCGTAATTATGTGAATGTGTTTTAATTCACTTGACAGCTCCCGGTCACAGATATCCGTTTTGTTTTCATTTGACGTGAGAGTAAACGAAGGGGAAACAGCAAAATCACTGAATGTAAACACGGGTCACGTGGAGACTACCCACTGTAGCTCAGACCGCTCTGCTCATCAGCCCCGGATCTACGATACCTGCGAACCGGGTCAATAGTTAAAAGAAAAATCGAATTTTCAAAATATGTTCATCTTGTAGCGCACATCTTTCTGAAAAGTCTGAAACATAAAACATAAGTATTCGAGGAAATGTAAGACATTATTTGGTCTTAAGTATGCCAAAGTGCAGTGCCACGCCTATTCAGAAAGCCTTTTTCTACCGCACGTCCAAACTACATTCAGAAGAGCGGAAATTTAAATGTCCTCTGGTGCCTCTCCTGCTCCCAGTCGGCCAGTTTGACAGCCTGCCCCTCCTTAAAAAAATCTCACAATTAATGGCGGATGGGATTATTTGTAATCGAGAAAACAAGGACTCTTCAGAAAATCTGAACGGTTTATTTTTTATTTATTTATTTATTTATTTATTGTTCCGTGGGACCAAATTAAGGAGAAATCTCCATGGTCATCGAACGAGTCAATACATGAAATTATAACACGATATTAGAAACAGATAAAATGACATATAGAAAAAAAAACATTCAGGTGACAAGTCATAAGTTTAAATGAAGACTATCAACAATGTAACACTGGAATTTGCTTAATTTTTTAGGTCTTCCAGGAGCTCCTCGACAGAATAGAAGGAGTGGGCCATGAGGAAACTCTTCAGTTTAGACTTAAAAGAGTTTGGGCTACTGCTAAGATTTTTGAGTTCTTGTGGTAGCTTATTGAAAATGGATGCAGCAGAATACTGCACTCCTTTCTGCACAAGAGTCAAGGAAGTGCATTCTACATGCAGATTTGATTTCTGCCTAGTATTAACTGAGTGAAAGCTGCTAACTCTTGGGAATAGGCTAATATTGCTAACAACAAACGACATTAAAGAAAATATATACTGTGAGGGCAATGTCAGAATTCCCAGATTTTTGAATAGGGGTCGACAAGAGGTTCTCGAACTTACACCACATATAGCTCGAACAGCCCGTTTTTGAGCCAAAAATACCCTTTTTGAATCAGAAGAATTACCCCAAAAAATAATACCATACGACATACGCGTATGAAAATATGCGAAGTACACTACTTTTCGTGTTGAAGTGTCACTTATTTCAGATACTGTTCTAGTGGTAAATAAAGCAGCATTTAGCATCTGAACAAGATCCTGGACATGGGCTTTCCACAACAGCTTACTATCTATCCGAACGCCTAGGAATTTGAACTGTTCAGTCTCGCTTATAATATGCCCATTCTGTCTGATCAAAACATTGGTTCTTGTTGAATTGTGAGTTAGAAACTGTAAAAACTGAGTCTTACTGTGATTTAGCATCAAATTATTTTCCACAAGCCACGAACTTATTTCATGAACTACATTATTTGTTACTGTTTCAATATTACACACAAGATCCTTCACTATCAAGCTGGTGTCATCAGCAAACAAATATTTTTGAATGACCTGTAATACTAGAAGGCATATCATTTATATAAGTAAGAAACAGCAGTGGCCCCAGCACCGACCCTTGGGGAACGCCCCATTTAACAGTGCCCCATTGGGACTGAACATCATTACCACTCTCAATATTGCGGAGAATTACCCTCTGCTTTCTGTTCTTAAAGTAAGAGGCGAACCAATTGTAAGCTACTCCCCTTACTCCATAATGGTCCAACTTCTGCAGTAATATTTTGTGGTCAACACAGTCAAAAGCCTTCGTTAAATCAAAGAAAACACCTAGCGTTCGCAACCTTTTATTTAATCCGTCCAAAACCTCACAGAGAAAAGAGAATATAGCATTTTCAGTTGTTAAACCATTTCTAAAACCAAACTGAACATTTGACAGCAAATTATGTGAATTTAAATGCTCCAGTAACTTTGTATATACAACCTTCTCGATAACTTTAGCAAACACCGATGGCATAGAAATAGGTCTAAAATTGTCAACATTATCAATGTCTCCTTTTTATAAAGTGGCTTCACTACCGAGTATTTTAATCGATCAGGAAACCGACCACTCCTAAAGGAAAAGTTACAGATATGGCTAAGTACTGAGCTAACATACATAGAACAATACTTCAGTATCCTGCTAGATACCCCGTCATATCCATGAGAGTTCTTGGTCTTTAGTGATTTAATTATTAACTCAATCTCCCTCTTGTCAGTATCATGGAGGAGCATTTCAGGTAACAGTCTCGGAACACTTTTTTCTAAGAGCGCTATATGATTCCCGGTTGGAATTAGGTTTCTATTTAGTTCACCTGCTATATTCGGAAAGTGATTATTAAATACTGTACATATATGCGACTTATCAGTAACACGGACATTCCCACTACGCACTGACTCTATATCCTCGACCTGTCTCTGCAGACCAGCCACTTCCTTTACGACTGACCATATGGTTTTAATTTTATCCTGAGACTTAGCTATTCTATCTGCATACCACATACTTTTTGCCTTCCTAATAACATTTTTAAGCACCTTACAATACTGTTTGTAGTGGGCTGCTGCATTTAGATTTTGACTGTTTCTAACGTTTTGATATAATTGCCACTTTGTTCTACAAGATATTCTTATCCCTCTAGTCAGCCACCCAGGCTGCCTGTTTGTGCTAGTACCCTGTTTTAAACGCTGTAACGGAAAGCAACTTTCAAAGAGCATGAGAAAAGTCTTGAGAAAAGCATTATATTTATCGTTTACTGTCTCAGCGCTATAAACATCTTGCCACTCTTGTTCCTTTATAAGGTTTACAAAGGTCTCTACAGCAACCGGATCAGCTTTCCTGAACAGCTGATGACTATATTTAACACGTGTTGCAGCATAAAAATCTTTTAAAGTTAAAATTTGCGCATCATGATCTGAAAGGCCATTCACCTTTTTGCTAACAGAATGCCCTTCTAGTAATGAGGAATGAACAAAAATGTTGTCTATGGTTGTTCTACTGTTCCCTTGCACTCTCGTTGGAAAGAATACGGTTTGCATAAGATTATATGAATTAAAGAGGTCTACCAGCATCCTCTTCCTTGCACAATCACTTATACAATTAATATTGAAGTCACCACATATAACTAACTTTTTGTATTTCCTTTAAAGTGAACCAAGAACCTCCTCTAGCTTTAGCAAAAATGCTGTGAAATCCGAGTCTGGGGATCTATAAATAACAACAGTTACAAGTTTAACTCCGTTAAATTTAACCACACCTGCACAACATTCAAACACCTTTTCAGTGCAGTACTTTGAAACATCAATTGACTCAAATGCGATGCCGTTTTTCACATACATGGCTACTCCCCCACACCGCAAAGAGCTCCTCGAAAAGCTGCCAGCCAACCTGTATCCTGGTAAAGGAAGCCTCTGAATTCTCTCCTTATTTAAGAAGTGTTCAGATATACTAATAATTTCAGAGTCAACATCTATAAGCAGTTCACTAACTTTATCTCTAATACCTTGTATATTTTGATGAAATATACTAATTCCCTCATTACTCGGATACCTAAGCTTTGTCAAAAGTGATTCCCTTGTTAGAGAGACTTCCCTTAAGCAGGAATACCTATCAGCTGACTTCAATCTAAAAAAGGTGCAGCTCTAACACCCACTACTGCAGGAATTTTCCCATGAGTGATCCCACCAACCCCACCTATGCTGTCACCTATAAGCTTTGCCAACCTCCCCTTCCCATACCTGTTGAGGTGCAGGCCGTGTCTAGTGAAACCCGTCCTGCTGATAGACTCCACCGACACCACTGAAATGTGACCCATGCTTTCTGTCATCAGCGCACCCCCAAGTCTCATGTTATTACGCCTGACGGCTGTATTAAGATGAGGCCGATCGTGACGCTGAAAGAGTTCCACGAAATGCACATTCGTGTTGCCAGTCTGAGTGGCTATCTTTTCCAGGTCACCATCTATGTCATACTCCCCATCCCTATCAATACTATTACCAGCCCCACCCACAATCACTACCTGATCCTCTTTAGTAAAATCCCTACATAACCCCCCTATGTTAACAGTCACCTGAGCCAACCCTGCATTAGGCTTCACAATGCTGGTGACCTGGTACTCACTTCCCAGCACTTCCTGCAACTGCTGGCCTACACCTCTGCCATGAGAACTACCTAACAGCAGAACCTTCTTCTTCCTCTTCGACTTTGCAACTGTTCTAGGCACAGTAACTACTGAGGTCTGCTGCATACTTCCTACATCTACAGCTACTAGAGATTCCTCTCCACTAGACTCTGACAGTTGGTCATATCTATTGTAAACACCAATAGTAAAACTATCTGAAAATCATCTTCTCCTAGCAGATCTCTTGCCAACAGCCAGCTCCCATTCCCCAACCCCCTTATCCCTCCTCATCCTATCTAGCTCCTCCTGTGCGTTTTTCAACTGCACCTGAAGGGCACAGATCTTACGCTCCTGCTCCTCTATCAATTTACTCTTGCTACATAACCTGCAGTTCCAGGAGAGGATCTCACCAGAATGCCCACTGGCTTCCCCACTGCATTCCCCCCAGTGAAAATACTTCGAACAAGTCTCACACCGATATCCACTACTCACGAACCTACGGCAAAGCCCACACTTCTCACTCATGGTAAAATTTTACTTTTTCTAAGTTCCGCTACTACAATAAGAAGATGCTAAAAACCTGACTACAATAATCACAAACTTACTCTACAAGGGAAGTAACTACTATTATTAACAGTATTAATAAACAACAAATGTGAATATAACAAAAGACTAATACAGAAAGAGAATCAAACGTCTAATCACACAGTAACGAGCTGTAAACAGTTCCCAAAAGGTTCTTCTGAAATTATTTCACCAGAAAACACCAAGAACACCGGTTGAAGACTACTAAAGTTCCTAAATAAATCACTATGCACAAACAATTAATTAGTACTTAGCTTTCGATGCGCCGCTACAGCTGCAACTGGTCAGCGCGGAATGTAAACACAGGCAAGAGGTTAAGTTGCTCGATACGAAACACTCACAAATATCACGTCACAACAGAAGAAAGGCAGAGGTGAATGAAGAAACCACTAATACGTCACATATAGTAAATATTATCACAAAAACCGTTAAAATATGTATCTGGAACCTAAAAATATATGAAAACTTAGAGAGCGATCTCACACGCAGTCACTCGCTTTATTGCCTAATAGCTTATAATTTGCTGTTTTGTGTGACATAAAATTAAATATAGGATATTTAAAGCCAATACTGACAAGAGATAAGCAAGAAATTACACATTTCTTCAAACCTTAGCTCCTAGAATTTTCTCTCTAATCTTGCTACAGCTTTACATGGCGTGCTTTCCTTTCTGTGAAAGAATATTACCTCATCAAAGTTCGTCAAGCGTTTTGCTACATGAAAAATCAAAATGTCGTTATCTAATATTAAAAAAGCTGTTAATACAAATAATACCCAATACTGGTGTGGTTTCTCGATCTGATTACATCTAGTTTGTCACTGTCTGCTGGATAAAACAAAATACGCCTTTCTAATATGGCAGCAATTTTGTAACGCACCAAATAAACGACTGTTTTGGCACAAATGGCCACTTTTATAAGATGACAGAATATCATCCAATAAGTAACAATATAAAATACCTATTAGGCCTACTACAAGCAAAAAGCCTTATATTAGGAAACAGTTTGACATTTCATTCATACGCACCAGCTTCTCAAAGCATGAGATCGAAAAGTAGTATTACGAAATTTTTATATAAATTTGGAATCGTCTTATTCTTTCATAATTTGTGTGATGTCCCCGTATGTTCTCCTTCCTCGTTCTAACAAACAATCTTGTCATCACCAATTCTGTAGCTATTCCTGCCACTGTCAAAATTTGTTCGCCGATTAACTTCACCGACCCTGCCAGAATCACAGGTTTATTTATCCAGCGATTATTTTCCGGTTAGACGTTATTACGTTTCGAACGTTTTCCGCGTTACTTCGAGAATAGAACTTACGCGGCTGCTAGCTGGGGACTGTACTACTGGTTTTTACTAGTGTAGCGATCTGGTCAAAATTTTCTGTCCAAATTTCGTTTTCTTGGATAGACCGAGAAGATAATACCTAATATTTCTCATCTCTTATTCCTGTCAGTCGTTTACTTCCATTCTCGTACTCTGAATCTACGGATTTCGCTAGTAATTGTGACAACGCTGATCATTCGCAAACCCAATCAACCACACAATCAGACAGCGATTGGCACCCATCCGTTCGGCTTTATTCCGTTCAGCTCGTATAGCCCCCTCCAAGGTTGTCTGCGGAAAGTTTATTTCTAGATGCGACGAGGATTCTCCTGGCAGACACATCACGTACACTATGCACACATTCAAAAATCAACTTACGACTCATTCAGAAATCAATTTAAAATGTGTTCAAAAATGTTCAAAGACCAACAGGGACGCGTTTCAAAATCGTATGAATAATCTTAGAGACCAACGAGAGTTGGATACTAGGCGTTTTGTGAAAAGTTTTTCTTGCTCAAGAGCATGAATTTGGCGCCCCCTTTTCCCGGTAGCATCTAGCTGCTTGCTGCGACTGCTTGCACAGCCAACAGCCACATTCCTGTAGCCAGGAGGGGGAGAATCTACTAAAACTGCGCATGCGCATCAGCCCGCGCGTAACTGCTAAAACAAATCGAATGTAAACAGTTGCGACTTCACGCTCATTGGAGGCAATTTGTTGTTATGAAGCACTGCATAGTCTTGCTAAAGCCTTTGACACATTTTCAATTGGCAGACGCTTGCATGAGCACTGTGTAGATGGCACATTTCCTTTGCAATTGAAGTTATTTTCGTTTTCTTCTGTCGTTTATGTTTTATTGTTGAAGTGTTATTCTGAAGTAGCGGGATACAGTAATATCCTTTGTTAGAGTATCTGTTCTTACCAGTCAAAAATACAAAAATTTAACTAGAGAAGAGATTTTGAATAAAGTAAGCGAATCAAGTGAACTTGATTACATACAAAGGCAAGATTTACTGCACTTACTTATGAGGTATCTTCATGTCTTTTCTTCGAAACCTGGAGTAATACGTGACTACGAATATGACATGAAGGTCGCTCCCCATTCTACTTTTTGCAAGACAACGTACTCTGTCCCGTATGCAAGGCGCGAGGCTGTGAAAAATGAAATACGTAAAATGCTTAAGTGGGAGATCATTGAACCGTCAGACTCACCTTATAGTAGTCCGTTATTGCCAGTTTTGAAGCAGGATGGTAGTGTACGTATAGTTTTGGATGCAAGAAACATAAATAAGATAATTATTCCAGTAAGAACTCGACCTGAGGCTATGGATGAACAATTACAAAGGTTTCATGGAGTAAAATTCCTCACATCGGTAGACTTGAGATCGAGCTACTGGCAGGTCAAGATGACATCACAGTCTCGAAAATATACAGCGTTTATATTTGCAGGTAGATCATACCAATTCAAAGTAGTTCCATTTGGTTTGAATGTGAGTTCAGGTGTATTCATAGCTGCACTTGATCATGTATTAGGACCTGAACTGTTGGATCGAGTAACAGTGTATGTTGATGACTTACTGATTGCTACGAAATCTTGGGAAGAACATTTAGACATAATAAGCAAAGTTTTCCAGAGGTTTGTTGACTATGGAGTAACAGCTAATCTACGTAAGTCTAAATTTGGTAAAAGTGAGATTAAATTTTTAGGACATCTTGTATCATCACAGGGAATTACCCCAGATCCAGACAAACTAGCAGCTATTAAAAACTTTCCTGTGCCCTCTTCTAAACGCCAGTTGAAAGGCTTCCTCGGAATGACTTCCTTTTTCAGAAAGTTTATTTCGGACCAGTCGATGAACAGTCAAGCATTGCATGATCTTCTAAAGAAAAATACTCACTGGCATTGGACGCCAGAGTGTCAGGCAGATTTTGATCGCATTAAACAAGCGCTTCTTAACAGCAATATTTTGTTCCATCCAGACATGGATAAAGAATTCTGTATTTCGTCAGATGCTTCATTTCAGGGGCTTGGTTCTTGTTTGTTTCAAATAGAAGTAATTGATGGAAAAGAAGAGATTAGAGTTATCAGCTTTGCAAGTAGGGTTCTCACAGAATGTGAGAGGTCATACTCGGTGACAGAGTTGGAGGCTCTGGCCGTTGTATGGTCCTTTAAAAGGTTCAATTACTACATCCATGGTCGGAAAATTAAAGTCTTTTCTGATCACCAAGCTCTTAGTTTCTTGCTCTCGTGTAAACTTCTTCATCCTCGTCTTACACGATGGAGTCTCTTCTTGCAAGAGTATGATTTCGAAATAGTATACATCAAGGGTAAAGACAACATTATCGCGGATGCTTTGTCACGCATGCCGCAAGGACTTCCCGAGTCCAGTGAACTTATCGAGCAGATGTCTAACTACCGAATTCTTCTAATGAAAGACCCACTACATAGAAAGTATTTCCTTCAGCTCTGCAAGCAGATGCGCATACTCCAAGAAACAGATCCCAAATGGCGTAAGGTCAAACAACTTCTTCTAACAAAACCCGATCACCACTTGTCCAAATTTTATAAACTACACAACGATGTTTTATTCCATCGAACTTCTCTCCTCTCTGGTAGATGGTGTGTGTGTATACCACACGCATACGTTGAACACCTTATCTGGTACACACATCTTTCCTGGGGTCATTATGGACCTGAAAAATGCAAACGAAAGATTTCTGCCTATTGCTATGTACCAAACTTGCACCATCGAATCCACAAGTTGTTAAGTACATGTCTTATCTGCCAGAAGGCAAAACCCTTCAACCATTCGAACCTAATTCCTCTGAATCCAATTATTACTGAGAGACCAAATCAAGTTCTGGCCCTTGATCTCGCCGGCCCCCTGCCGCAAGGGAGGGGAGGGGTGAAATACCTAGTCGCATTGATGGATCTTTTCACAAAACATGTCAGACTTTATGCAGTGAAATCATCCAGTGCACTTCCGATCATCCGTCGAATCGAACAAGACTATTTTCCTCGATTTGGCAAGCCGGAGGCCATTCTATCAGATAATGCATCGAATTTCACTGGCAGACAATGGCGCAATTTTCTTGCCAGACATGGCATCAAACAAATACTTATATCTCGTTTCAGGCCGCAATCTAATCCCACCGAACGTATCTTCAAAGAGTTCAATAGATTCATTCGAACCTACATACCTAATCGACAAACCCGTTGGATTGACTTTGTATCTTCATTCGAGCAGATTGTCAACAATCTTCCACACTTCTCAACTGGATTTACACCTGCGGAATTAATGACGAGTCATCGGGAAAGAAATGAATGGTTAGATCCCATACCTAAAATTGTAGAACCAGAATTAGATTTAGATGCAAAACTTAGGCAAGCATTGGTATCCTTAGCTGTACAGGCGAATCCACGCAAGAAGTCTTATGACAAGAAAGTATCTAAGGCTCTTACATATGATATTAATGAAAAGGTGCTTTTACGGACACATTTTAAGCCATCGAAGTTGTTGAAAAGAAATCGGAAATGGAGGCTATTGTACGACGGACCATTTGTAGTAATTAGAAAACCACATACAGGATGTTATCTAATAGCGGATCCAGCATCTGGCAGAATTAAAGGATTGTATCACCACCAGGATCTCAAGAAGTATAACGAGGCAAAGTAACCAGCAAAGGAACATTAGCCTAAGGTTTAACCTGTGAAACACTTCGGTATTCAAACACACCAATACGAGTACTCACACTTTGGCGAAAAACTATGGAGGTAATTGAAGATTTGATTTATTATGGCGTACGAAAAAGAAAGCACATTCCATTTGAGAGGACAGATTCTCAGTTAGTTTTAAGTTAGTCATAGGTGTAAGCAGTCCAAGTTGGCTGTTGGCATTGAGGAATGCCGTTATTGGTGAAAGGAGATACGGAAGGAAGTAGCAGATTGCCACCTTCCAACTCCAATGAATATATATGTATGTGAAATATTAGGTTAAGCAATTTCTTTTTCAGCCCTCAAGATGGAATGTTAGTCTTTAAGTGTACAGAGTACAGCCTACTGCGTGTAGACTGTGCGTTATTGTAACACCGCCATGAACTATACCTTTTGTTAGCGCGATCTTCAGAATTAAACAGATTTGTGTAGCCAAGTGTTTGAACTGTCAAAAGCAGTAAATAACAGAGAGACAGAGTATCACGTAGTATTTGATAGTTTTCAGGAGATTCAATCTCAGATTCAAAGTATCATCTACGAACAGTAAGCCTCATAAAGATTTAATAGCTAAGCAACAAATCATTTCCTTTATTCTGTTTTACAACAGCTGTTAGGTCATGTAGTCGAGAGTGCCTCTACATGGAAACATATACGTCGTACTGACAAGTCTGAAGTATTCCTGATGGTAAACGTTTCTTCTTTAAACATGTAAGATGCACTAGAGTAATTAGTTATTTCACAGCCAAGCCCGACAAACGCCCAGAAGGAAGCGTGAGAAACTACAAAGCTGTCACCAGATATGACTCACATAATAATAAAACTAAGATCTGATATTAGATTAAAGAATAGCCACTTGAAGGCACACGTGACGCATGTCATGCATCTAAGGCCACAAAAAAAAAAAAAAAAAAATATCCTAGTGTAGTTGTGCTACAATTTGTATATGTATATAGTGTATTTATGTTCATATTTGATCCTCTCCTCTTCCACTTCCCCATCCTATCCCATACAAAAAAAAAAAAAAGAAGGTGAGGATTAGAATTTGGCAGGCTCATCTGAGTGCTCTTTAGACGGTTGAAGAGGAAACGAAATTTGTGGGAGAGATCCGTTAGCGAAAGTTTTGTTCTAATCGCGTATCGCGAGTAGCAATGTTGAGAGATTATAATACATTCCGCGAGTAGTACTTGCAGCCAGTAACTTTATGAAGCATGAATCTTCCGGAGAGAAATGCATGATTATGCTCGACCAGTAGAGACAGAATTTGTTCAATCTGTGCTCTACATAAACAGTGACACTAAATTTTGAAGAGAAACGAAATAACAAGCTGCTTAAAAGATTTGTTTTAAGAAAAATTTTACCTTTGTAAAAGGGAGAGAGAATAACCGAAATAATCGTGCCTTGATGCACAAGTAGTGGTATTCAATACGCTAATCCGGCGTGGCGTGACTGAAAAGGTTAACAGAATTTTGTGACTGTAAGCAAACTTAAGAAATGTATGTATGTATGTATGTATGTAATTTATGGACATTGTTTAATCTTGTAATGTATTTACCTGTGAGTAACTTTGAAATCGCAATGTGAGATGGGAGATGTGAATTTGCAGACACCCTAAGACGTTCTAAACAAAATGCGAGTGATAAAGTGTACAAAATACGTGTGCAGTGACGTGTGTACACGCAAGTGCAGGTAGTGACAGCGATCACAGCAAAACATTTTGCAAACTATATGTAAAACGTTGGCTTCACTTACCTGTGTGTGAGCAGCATGGCAGGTCGCAGGGACTGTCGTGTGAAATACTCGAAACAGACGGTGGTATTTTCTACCCAAGTTTTCGATACGCCGATCGACGATGGAGAAAGGACACTAGACGTGTGTTTTCCGCGTGTTCTCATTTTAGCAGAGCGCGAGTCACACATGTTAAACTTCATACGAGCATACACGAGCGCGTGTTGCACTGGACTAGTAACCGGCAACAGCGTGGAGCTGCTTGCAGTTGAACTCAACAATTAACATTTGAAACACAACAGACGCGCGCGCTGTGGAGGCGTGTCATTGACCTTAGAATGTTTTCCGTCTCACAACTACGCAAGAGACATTGCTAAAGCTATCACAGTGAAACTTAATTATGAACTTTATTTATTCTGTAAAAAGAGAAGTCTTAGCTTCAAATTAATTTCCATTTAATCAGTCACGTCGGATATTTTGCGATAGATAGTTAAATAAAGACAAGGCATTACTGAGCACTGAAACGTTAACTGGAAGAGAAGGTTATCAATCCTGTCCAGAATCCTATAAAACCTTTACCTGTAAATCTACATTATAGCACGAACCTAACACAGGTTTCTTTCTGTTTATTTGCATGTAAACCACATGACGCTTGATGCGAGACACTAGAGAGGCAACACGAGCGAACACAAAAAGACGCTATCCAGGGTCGTGACCTCTCGGACGACGCCGCTCACCGAACGAGAATAGACGTTGCAGACTCCGGTTAAGTGAGCGCGTGACAAATAAAAGTGTACAGTGTAGTGTCAAGTGAAACGTCCTGATTAACGACATTCTAAAAGAATCTAATGAAACGGATAAAAAAAAAAAAACATTACGAGACCAAACAGGTCACAGACAATTTTAGAGGACTGTTTAAGTAATTATTTCAATGTATCTGTGTATATTTGTCTACTGACATGTTTTGTTTTCTATATAGAGTATTATTCATTTATCTTTGTGTGTGTTAGACTTAAGATTGTTTTTTATCATATTTTGTTTCACAGTAACAGCAATTAAGATAACAGTGCAAGGACACCTTACAATGAACTGAGAGAAGTGCCAAAGTGCACAAAAGACACTGAAAGACTTTATTTGTTTTCATAACTGTACTGGAAGCATAAAATAACTAGATGACAAACTCATTCCAGTTTTATGTTAGAGCGAAAGTAAACAGATGATAAAACACAGTACTGTCTTGAAACTACATGTGAGTCCTGATGATCCTTCCGGAATCATCATGCCTCACATGGGAGGCATTGTGACATTACAGCCTTTATCACTGCGATTTTTAACATGTAAAAGTTTTTTTTCCGTATTCGCGTCAGTATGTGCGAACTTTTAACATATACCAATGAATGTTGGAGCCAGATATCTTTGCCGCGCTCCTGAAAAGCGCAGAATATCACGATAGCTATAAACTGTTATACGCTGCTATCGATCAGAAAAAAAAACGATGCACCTATGTTTAAAAATAACAATTGCCAATTTATACTTCTGCACGGAGCCGCGCCGCTCTCTAGCTGTTCTTCTGTGAATGTGTTGCGAGTCGGACGCAAAAGTATTGTGCTCCATACTGATATCATCATTTTATTTTAAATTTAAGAGTTTAAGTGATTAAAAATATATGTAGCCACAAACAAGTGAGAATGTGTATCATGAAAATTCGCTCCACCGCCACAATGGGTGGCCATGTTAATGTAAGTTTCCGTTTCATAATATAATACTTGAAGCCTTTAAGTTTATTTAATTTCAAAGAAAATCTCTCAACCTTATTTTCATTAATTATACTTGTGATAATCTTTCCTGTTTAAAAGATTTATGCAGCTTATGATCCAGCGTGTGTTCTATCGGAACAGGAGACTGTCGTGACGACATCGCTATAGTATTTATTCCAAGTTCTTTCAGTTCCGTTTATATGTTCGTACAAATCCATTTAGTTGGTCCCTTAGGTTTCTTTCATGTAACTTCGGTCTGTTTTCTCCGCGCGACCTTCCTCCGAAAAAAAAAATTCTGTTCATTTTTTAGTAATTTTCGATATCGCGAATGAGAAGACAGCCGCCTCCTGCTCCGAACGGAACACCACGACTTTTATAACGTCGGAGAGTACCGCACGAATTTTCCGCTAAAAGGTAATAATTTCTTAAAGCTGGATCAATTACACATGTTGCTGCTGTTCTCCGACAAATCTGGTGTGATTAACAGTAATTTATTCTGTCACGACAAAAAGAAACAATTTTATTTTTACCAAAGCAACAAAGCTTCCAATTAAATTAAAAAAAAAAAATCATACCAGAAACTGCAACAATGAATAATTCTCGGAATTCTGAAAATATCCCTGGTTTTTCCCGATTTTCTCTCGGATGAAAAAATTCCCGGGTTTTTCCCGGATTCCCGGTTGTCCCGGATCGTATACACCCCGTAAATGGTTATTTCACCTATTTCGAGCGTTTACTCTCAAATCACAATACGATCTGGATGTATTGAAATCACTCTCAGATCACAATACGATCTGGATGTATTGAAATCACAAGTAGGTCTACGAAATTTTTGTAACACGGACTGCGTAATAGGCTGTACCACACCGAAAGCCGCGAAACAATTTTTGGTTTTTATCGCCATCGAACGGAACCACCTTTACTTGGAACTTGAAACAGACTTCATAGGCAGCGGGCGGGGTCCGGCTTGTCCAGAACACTCGCGGAGGTTAGCTGGCGCCGCCCAGTTCCTGCAGAGTCCCGGGCTCAACGCCCCCCCCCCCCCCCCCCGCCCAACACACACACACACACACACACACACACACACACACACACAGTCCCTGTGCCCCGTAGGCGTTTATGTTAGCTAACACTGAAAAGTCTCTGCCAGGTCGACTTACTACCGTGCTGATGTTTTGCTATATGCGAAACTTATTTTCAGTCGCCATCTGCCTCATTCACGATGCATTTACAATCGTTGGCTTGTCACGATATTAAATCGTAGAAGTAAACTCAAGAAAAAGTCAAAGCAGGCAGGCAGATAAAGTATATCGGAAAGTTTCAGTATTATTGCCTCAATTTGACAGAATCTGTAGATTATATCTAAGTAGAAAGCAATACACAGAAGCGACAGACGTATTCCTCACGAGAGGAAACTTATCGAGAACTTACTGCAAATTCGTATTCCGCACATCAATACTATTAATTCGGTCTGTCACAATCTGGATATCCAAACAAGAAATACATCAATAGATTAGAAACGAGTTTAAATCTGTTACCAGGCTAACACAACCCACCATCCACTGGAATCGTGCGTGCCAAACGAACGGCATACACGACAAACTGAAGGCTTGCAGAAACGTGATGGTCAGTCACTCTCCCACCGAAAGTCTGGCAGTTTTTCACATCTCACATAAAACTCGATCAGCGTATATACTTCCCTCAAATAGACTATCTTGTACTGCAGTACACGAATCCGTCACGTTACGTATATTTCTGTGTTGTATTACAGGGCTCTACACTTTACGCAATACGTGAACAGCGCCAGAAATTGAGCTTCGAATTTTACGTACAGTGTTCACTTTATATCAGCTCACACTTGAAGCCCGTTTCTATAGTTTCACTTTAACTGCGCTGTGGCAACGTTCCGCGTACTTTGCCACAGACGCGATGATTACAATCTGCCTCAATTCTCACAATTACTACACTGCAAGCGGCAAACTTAAATTCTACCGTCGTTGTTGGCTGCACATAAAAAGTTACACTGCACTTTCATCGCGTCATTTAAACGTCAAGTGAAGAAGTCGGTAAGAGACAGCGTCATAACTGGTAACATTCTTTCGCAACAAAAGATACGACTGATGCGCAAGCACGATTGCAACAACTTGTATGAAGCACTGGAGTACAGTCTGGTTAATTTGCACTCCGTTTTAAACAAAGCCATGTCTCTCGAGCGTCTACATGTTTATGACGTCATATCCCCTGCCGGTACTTGCAATCGTGCGTGTGCGTACTGTCTGCAAACAGTGTTGCGAATAGTGTCGGTACTGTGAAGAAATAAAACTCCACGTCTGATGCCAAAGTTGACTTTGTGAGCAGCGAAAGTGTGGTAGGTGACGTTGTGTATTGTTTTTAGGGCCGGGGGAAACACATCAGCGAGAAAAATATCTCAGTCTTTGATAGCATGTTGAGAACCGCAAATCGCTAAGCTGCCTCATTCTCAATTACTGGGTGAATAATGTCCGCCGGCCGCCGTGGCCGAGCGGTTCTAGGCGCTTCAGTCCGGAATCGCGCTGCTGATAAGGTAGCAGGTTCGACTCCTGCCTCGGGCATGGATGCATGATATCCTTAGTTAGGTTTAAGTAGTCGTAGGTCTAGGGGACTGATGACCTCAGATGTCAAGTCCCATGGTGCTTGGAGCCATCTGAATAATGTCCGGGTATTTCAACGCCTTCAGTTCCGTTTCCTCGAGACACGCTAAGCTTCCAACTGATACTTCTCTTACTGCGTGAAAACCGTACCCTAAGGTTATACTACTTTACGAGTGGATTACCAAAGCATTTTGGATGTTTAAATTCGGTCAGTTTACGTGAAACATCTCTGGTGGAGGTTCCGTAATGGCTGACGGAATCTGAAGACGCCGTGTCGCTCCAACACTCCTTTAGGCCAAAGTGCTGAAGTTTATGGCTTTCGCAAAGTTGTGTCGTATGAATATACGTTATTTCCACGCAGTGACATAATAAACAACGCGTGGTTTTCATTTTAAATATGTGTCGTGCGAGAATTCTGAAGGAATCTGGACTCGCACGTCGAAACAATGTCCGACTGAATGTGGCGCTGTTTTCCGCTCGTTCAACGTTATTCCCTCTCAGGTTTTCAGCGCTTAAATGACTAGAACGGCGATAAATAACGAGCAATGAAACACTCGACTCAGTAATTTAACACACTATTCCTCATCATTCGTAAGACACCGTATTAGAGAGGAGAAGTTTTCTGACTGCGTTTTCGTGAGTTAACGCGACGGACGACTCAAAAGCGACCAAAACAAAGGAACAGCCGCGGCTCCCGCAAACTGCAGTCGGGGCCAGCTGCCCGCCTCCCCCTGTACTTCCTCGCAGAAATTTCAATAGTTCTGCAGAATGTAACACAGAAAACAATACTCAAAAACATTTTTCGGAGAAATGTTCATCATTTTGACGCTTCTTGTTAGATGTGCCATAGTTATAGAGTTCTTTGCACAAAATTTCAATAGTTCTGCAGAATATAGCGACGAAAACAATGTATAACATAGCTGATTCAGGACCCTTTCCTTACGATAAAATTCTCTCTGTTGCCACGATAAATCACTTGTGCATGGATTCCAACCGTATTGATCATTACAAAAACATAACCATTGACCAACGGCGCACACTACTTGCGGCGTTGTACAAAGCATTCAGCTTATCCGCTGTGAAAATACCACACTTGACGCTATTGTAAAATTTACAACATCTTCCGTTCATCTACAGAGTCAGCATCTATCGAATTATCTTCACGCAAACGTGATGCCAGGATCACACACTTCCTCTTTTTAGGTACGGAGGAAACCAGAGTTCTGTCTTGTGGAAGGCAAAACAGGAACTCTGGACAGCCCTTCTTTTACTGATAGGAAACTAGAGAAATCTGTCGCTTTTCTTCATCGTGCCAACAAAAGAAAAATTCTCCCTCCATAGCTCTATTATCATTCCAATACTAGTAAACCAGTTGTCCGCGTTCACATTTCGACCTGACTGATATATAGGTTCACACAGTCACAGAACATCGAAATGTTTATTGCTCAGTTTGTAAATCCTTCTGGTTGCAACACAGCGTATATTTCCAAATTTTACAGGTAAAATACTTAAGAATCCACGAAAGCATAGATTTTAAATCCATACTTGTTTGAAACTTCCTGGCAGATTAAAACTGTGTGCCCGACCGAGACTCGAACTCGGGACCTTTGCCTTTTCGGGCAAGTGCTCTACCATCGGAGCTACCGAAGCAAGACTCACGCCCCGTACACAAAGTGAGAGTTACGTGTGCCATTCGTAGTCAAAAGTGTCCAATAGTCAAATACAGCAAGTGTCTATCATGTCATTAACGTGTCGTCTCACTCACATTCTCTCTCTCTCTCGCTCTCGCCACTCAAGGTACGTTTTTCCTTTCTCTTACTTTTTTTTGTGTTTTGATTTCTTGTTTTGTTGTGTTTTATTAATGTGCTGTATATATAAATTTCGGCCCATCATGTGCTTAAACGTAGCATTCGTCCTTGCCACTAACAAAATATTAACATTAGACATTCTTTGCACCAAATTCCGTGTAAACTGTTGCATCCACCCTTAGGTGGATTTACCCACATAGATGCTTTGGTATATATTCCATATTTCGCTTCAGCAAACTTGCCAAAATAGGCCCACTTAAATACCATAGATGAATAAAACTTTCCTTTTTTTGTATTCTAAATTTAAGAAAAAAAATACAAATAATAATAAAAAAATCAAAGTAACAAAAGTTTGTAATTAAAAAAGACATAAACAACTGACGGGGAAAATTTATCTGAAGGACACTCAGTGAAAAGTGTTGTAACTCAACCAAAAGACTACTCAAAAGAAAAATCAAAAACAGAAAACGAGAAAATGAAAATAACCGTTCAATAATCAAGCACACCACTTCATGTAAAGATCTGTAATTGTTAAAAATTGTGAATAAAAGTTTATATACGTTAAAAAATAAATAAAAAGTTCGAGTCTCGGTCGGGCACACAGTTTTAATCTGCCAGGAAGTTTCATATCAGCGCACACTCCGCTGCAGAGTGAAAATCTCATTCTGGAACCAAACTTGTTTGTTTTGATAGGTACATATTGGCGAAAACTGCACCTTCCACAGAATCCTTCCAGCTTCTTGTCTACTGTAACATTTTCTCCGAGGGTATAAGATTTTTGGTAGTTGCGTACAAACACAGTAAACATTTCCCGAATTGCTGTTGGCTTGTCTAATTGTCTCCTTTCATCACGAATAGCGCGACTGTAAAATCTAAGACACCCCACAATAAATGTGAAACGTTTTACGTTCATTTCCGAGGTGAAATTTTTCAATGCCATCCCCATCAGCTCCACGGAGATCTTCCAGGATTTATCTGCTACTTTTGTTAACAAAAATTAAAAACAAGAGACTTATCAAAGCTTTCAATTCAAGAACATCTATTGATTTTACGCCCCTCTCACGCTGAAATGAAGCTTTGACGCTCTCAAATTGCTGATTGCAATACAAATCTACAATAGACAAATATCGCCATCTATGAGGCAATTACAGCATCACAAAGGCTGCTTTGGGTGCGCCTATTGGTCCAGGTAAATTTCGAATAATATTATCCTCTTCGAACAATATGCTTTGGATTTCTTCAACATGATCTAGTACATCCCACATAAAATAATAAAATTCCTATAAAATAACGCAACCAGGCGCAGTGTATTAATTTGATATTTGACGTTCAGACAACGGACACTGACGATTAGACAGTTCAAACAGAATTCAAGTGCAGTTTACATTCTGGATTAGCTTTGTACTACTTACTATGTTGATAAACAAATAAAATAATTGCTGAAATGAAATACAAACAAATTAATTGCTGAAATGAAATACGAAAGGTCACAGTGGATAAAAAAGAGCAATCGGCTCATATCTCATCAGGAGGGCATTAGCGTCCATACTGAATCATACAACAATGAAAGGCATACAGAGAAAGGAAGCTATAACGAGAAGGCGCCAGTGCTGCCGATTGTTGAAAAGTACTTTACAGAAAATTCCGACATGTATCAATCTGAACAGCTGCGCCCGATGGAAGGATAATAAAAACTATGATACGTCCCTGAGACCTCTCAAGACCAAAAAACAAAGCACAGCAACAATGCAAACGTCGTGGCACTACATCTGGAAACAATGAACACGTGAACTGCGTCTTTTAAACAATCGGCAAGTGACGTCAGCGTAGCAGTTACAATAGAGGTAGCAACAGAGCTAATGACAACAGCAGCTGCACTTTTTGGGTAACGCGCGCCGCGTCGTGTGAAGGCGCCCGCCACTGCTGCATTTCGCTCCCTGATCTCCCCCTAATGACTAAACGTAACAAAACTACTCACACTCGTGCGAATAATCATTATGCTCGTTCAGTCAGAGCTCTCGTGCAGTCGCTGCCTGTTGTGTAAGTGATATTTATGAACCGAAATACCCATAAAAATATACAATCTATCAGAATTTAAACGTCTTCTCAGCATGGAGGAATTTAAAGTAATCGATGATAGACGCATTCAATTGACTCCGTCTCATCCGGTCTTCCAAAAACTGTCCGAAAATGTCTTCAAAACATATTTACACAACAATTAAAGGATATTGTCATGATCTGCTTACTTTTGTTAGAAACACCTTCAGGCTGGAATGTTTCGTTGAAGAAAAAGACGACAGCAAATATGAGTCGTGGAATGTTTTGGTTCTTCGTGCAACAAGGACATGACAAAGCAATTTGACCTACTACTGTTAGCAGAAAAAATGGTCTACCGTAAAACCAACAAAGACGAAGCTTGGAAAGTTTTCAAGACTGGAAATAGGGAAATGGTCCGATTTGATGGCTGATCAAATTTATGAACATCACAAAATTCCATGTGCCTTTTCTTTCAAATACGCGAAAGTGTGTGGAAGTTCAAAGTACTTCTTGAAGATTAAAGGAAGATGTACAGAATGTGGAGCCACTTTCGAAGGGATTGCTCTGAAGAAGCCCAAAAAGTACAACGATATTATTCTAAACTGCAGACTTTCAAACTTTTCAGACGATAGTACTCACCTGAAAAGAAGACAACTTCGTGGCACGAGAAGACAACAGGTAGCTGCTAAATTGGTTGATAGCAGGATGCCTGCAGCTCTTTGGCGAAGTGATGAAGCGAAAAATATGCCTTTCGGAGACATGATTCCTCCAAATTTACCCAAGGCCAAAGAAGAGTAAAGGGACAAACGATTTGGTATAACAACTAGTAACCCTGTCGAAAACCGGCAAACCGCAAAACATACAACCCACCGGGACGAAATTCACGCAATCGGATTGGACCCATTCTTCTGTATATATTGGCTCAAAGATCAAAGTCAGTTGTACAAATATTGTCATCAAATCAATAGCAGTGAATACGATTAAGTAGATGCTACAGGTGGCGTTGTATTTCGAGTTATTTCACGATTTGGGGATCTGTCAAACAGGACTGCCTGTGTGGAAATAAAGTCAAAGTACATACATATACCTGTACGAGTACATGTGCATCCGCGATGTAAACGTCACTAGTAAAGATCCAAATATCATCAATCGATCATCAATCAGTTGCCCAACGTATCAGATGATATCCTCTAGGCATGATGCATCATTCTTGTCATTTTTCTTTGTGGAAATCGTCAGATCTGGAACTCCCAAACGAAAAATCATGGTAACTGATTTTGGTAAGGCTTTGTTGGTTGCCATTTCTAAAGCAATAGCCAATTGTTCGTACTTAACAGATTATTTGAATAGGTGTTATAGTCATATTGTTTTGCACTAACGAGTAATTCTACCCTCCTGTCGTTTGAGAATAGATTTAAACCATTTCAGGCTGCATTCACACTGCGCGCCGCGCCGAACCCGGACGGCGAAATGGGGGAAAATCCACTTTTCAGATTTTCATGTTTTAAATATTCTTAGCGATATATAAGTCTTCGCCACATCGTTTTATTAACTTATTTTTACCTTAAAAGCGTTACTTGCGTCGTGGAAAAAGAAATTACGTTTCGCGTGATTTCTTAGTTTCGTAACGCTTCCCAACCGATTTCGAAGAAAGTATGCGACTAAAAAATCTGATTTTTCTACACGTGGTAGTGTAACATCTTGGCTTCGTATTGAACCATTTATCTTTCCATATTTCTTAACAGTCATTGTGAAATGATGCTATTTGTCAACGTTGTGCACTTGATTTACAAATCTTGTAGTGAAAAAGTTATGTAGCGGGTAGCTTACTGTTAGATCCGTTCTAGACCATACATTGTTGGGAATGATTCAAATGGCTCTGAGCACTATGGGACTTAACAGCTATGGTCATCAGTCCCCTAGAACTTAGAACTACTTAAACCTAACTAACCTAAGGACAGCACACAACACCCAGCCATCACGAGGCAGAGAAAATCCCTGACCCCGCCGGGAATCGAACCCGGGAACCCGGGCGGGGGAAGCGAGAACGCTACCGCACGACCAGGAGATGCGGGCGTTGGGAATGAAAAGTAGCTAAAAGTACCAAAAAGTTTTTGAAATGATAATGATACTGATACCTGCCTCTGGTCACAAGTAATGCGAGCTATTCAGTGGTGTCAGTGCCGCGTCCGCAAGCCACGGGGTTCGCGCGGTTACGGCTTGGTTTAGTGAAGTCATATAATGCAGGACAGAAAAGAACTAATTACTAGTGATCAGCGCAACCTAGTGTCGGTCCCTCGTATTATTTTAATGGTCTCATTGTCTAGATAAATCCAAATGTATAAGAATTTTTCCCTCGGCTACTGGACAATCATCTGCTATGCTTTTATAATTGGCCACACGTTGCATCACAAAAGACAAACAATTATTTGGCATCAACATCCTACAATTAGTATAATGTACATTTCATATTTCGAACTAAAACATCACTCTGTAGTCTCGTTGTCTACTTTGACAGAAAAAATAATGGAGAGTTAATGGAACTACTGTAGATCGGCACAGATGTGCGTTTGATTGTTCTTCATTGTGGTTTTTTTTTCTTCCTTGGCGGGCTACGCTGCACTGTCAAGGTAATCCCCACTCTTTGGCTAAATGGCTGTTAGCTGCCGGAGACCAAATAGATAAATTTAAAAAATCCCCACCCTTCGACAGCTGACAAGCAAGTCAGTAGAAACGCAACTGCAGTCAACAGTTGCTCGCCTTTAGCTAGTGTGTGCTGTCGTGCAGAACAATGTCTTCACTCTTTTATTGGTATTGTTTTGACTCTGCAGTAACTCGTCGAGTTTTGAAGTACAGAAGAACTATGAGGTTATCAATTCATCCCATAAATAGCGACAGACATTTAGGAGAGTTTTTTTTCTTTATATGAAGAACTTAAAAACTATCCCGAAAAATTTTATTCATATTACAGAATGAATCATAATACATTTCAGTATGTGCTGCAGAACATTCAATACAAAATTTCGAAACAGAACACAAATTTTCGCAGAAGTATAACAGTGGTCTCGCGGTTCTAGGTGCGCAGTCCGGAACCGCGCGACTGCTACGGTCGCAGGTTCGAATCCTGCCTCGGGCATGGATGTGTGTGCTGTCCTTAGGTTAGTTAGGTTTACGTAGTTCTAAGTTCTAGGGGACTGATGACCACAGCAGTTGAGTCCCATAGTGCTCAGAGCCATTTGAACCATTTTTGAAGTATAACAGCAGAAGAAAAATTGTGTATAACGATAAGGTAAGATTCGTTAGTACAGACTTTTTGGTTTGCAGTAGAACTTTGTACAGCATTCACTACCTCCAATTAATTGTAGTCATGCTTTTGTGTTTTAAATGTCACAAACGCTACCTCTGAGGGGAAGAGAGTTTATGGGACTCCTGAGAATCATTAGGAAGTAATTAGCTTCGTCATTTCTTGCTGTGCCTTCAACGAAGAATCGCAGAAATACTTCTTCAGAATTTTCCAACTTTTTTCTTCATGATGCAGCGCTTGGCAGTGGTGATGGTTCATTATGTGGAGCCACTGATGACCTCACAGAATTCTTTTCATTACCTTGTAAGATAGACAGATTGATAGGCCTCAGCCTCAGCATGACTTTACAATTCATTGTCATCTGGTAGGGACACATTTCCGTCCCTCGGTGACACTCGTATCTGTCTCCGTTTTCAAGTAAATGCGAACTATTGAGTGGCGGCAGCGCCGCGATCGCTGGCAAGCTATTGTTGTAAATGCATGTAAATACGGTAGATTAAATAAATGAAATAAAAGTAATTTCGCATTTACCATTATAATAAACGTAATTTTTCCTCACTGACTATGAAATGTGAGGTAACATCTTAAAATAAAAGACGTGTGCAGTCCCACTTGTGCTGAAAGCAGAAGGGAGACGTGTGGCGCGTGTACCGCAGAAGCTGCGGTGCTGCTCCACAGGCTCGCGCCGGCAACATCAGACACTCGGGATGTCGCCGCCAGTGTCATGGTCATGGTCATGATTTCGAGGTGGAAATGCTTCTCAAGAGGTAAATCACAAGTCAAACAACTTTACCTTCGAGTTTTGGCCATATTTACACGATGACAGACTTTCGTGATATTGAAAGTGCTTTGCGCTCACTTTTGGTTGTTGCATTGAGTGAACATCTTGGTATTCACGTGTGCGGTCAATAATATTCATCAATGGAACATCAGCGCCACGTTGATAACATTATCCGAGGTGGTCCATGTCATTCATATATTGACGAAATGAGAGATAAGAAAGCTGAAGATGTTGAAAACAATGATGACTGTCTTTAGGAATCAATTTTGAACTCTAAGGAATCGACTGCAAACGCGTGGATTGATAGGGCAAAACGTATCTACAATGAAGCTGAAGTCATCGCGAATCAGACTAAGGATGACAATCTCTTTGATGTCAATCCGTACAACATTCCTAATACTGCAGAGATGCTGAAAGAGTTGATGTACTATATACCTCTGTGAACAGCTGTGATGTATCCTTTCCATATTCCTTTATCTATTCGTCCGTCAGCAGCGACTGAAGGTCAATTTTCAAAATTAAAGACAATGGGCTTTGACAAGCTGCCTTTACGAGTAGACAAATTCATTAATCAACATTTGAATTGGCTGCGTGAGGAAACAAAACTATTAGCACCTCTTATGATGGAAAAAGAAGATTCAAAGCAAGCTGAGAAGCACAAACCAACTGAAGCATCGTTGCCTTACCATAAAGAAGATAACTGGAGAGGAAAAAATAAGAAGCTGAAGATAACAAACCCCCAAAAGCAATCATATACTCGATAATTCTGAGAGCACACTGAACAATACCTTACTTAGTGGCAATGAGAGAGACCAAGCGGGTCTCTCGTAAATGATGTTATCTCATTAACTGTTACCCCCACAAAAAATGTTATTACAGTTTTCGGTAGAACTTTTTAGGGTCCTATTAAGCAATGCCATCAGACCTTTTGTACGAATTTATTACTACCACATGACAAAAGTGAGTCCCACATTAATTACCACCGAGCGAGGTGGCGCAGTGGTTAGCACACTGGACTCGCATTCGGGAGGACGACGGTTCAATCCCGTCTCCGGCCATCCTGATTTAGGTTTTCCGTGATTTCCCTAAATCGTTTCAGGCAAATGCCGGGATGGTTCCTTTGAAAGGGCACGGCCGATTTCCTTCCCAATCCTTCCCTAACCCGAGCTTGCGCTCCGTCTCTAATGACCTCGTTGTCGACGGGACGTTAAACACTAACCACCACCACCACCACCACCACCACCACCATTAATTACCTCATATAATGTCATCGTCACAAAAAATGGTATAGTTTTCAGTAGAAGTCTGTGGGTGCTATTCAGAACTGTCATCAGAACTATTCTACGAATTTTGTTTTCGTAGAGAAAGTGAGTATCAGATTAAAACTATTATCGCCACAAAAATGTTCTTATTTTCAATACAACTCTTCCGGTGCTATCCAGAACTGCCAACAGAACTGTCATACAAATTTATTTTTTTCCAAACTGACCATTTTTTACTATACCAAAATTTCGCCGAGTTATTGTTTTCTTCCCGAAATTCATAACTATTCGTGTTTTGAGCAGGGAACTCTTAGAACTATTGCATACATATCAAGAACTATGAAAAAATTTATATTTCTGGTAAAAGGGGCGCAAACTTCACGGGGAAATGCTCATAAGCATTCCTTATTAAATTCCGTTACTACGTAAACAATTACCTGCACAGAATATGTCACTAGTATTTTCAACAGCACTCTTACAATGCTATCCAGAACTGCCAACAGAACGTACGAATAGACAATTTTTTGTAGAGTAAGTGAGCCCCACAACTAATGAATTACCTTACAAACTACTATAACCACAAAAAATGTTATGATTATCGATAGAAGTCTTGGGGTGTTATCCAGAAGTGTTCATCAAAACTGTTGTACGAATTTATTTTTTTCTGTGGAGACAGTGGGTCTAACATCAAAGCAGTTACTGTATAAACTATCATCGCCACAAAAAGATGGTATTAGGATTTTCGTTAGAGGTCTAGGTGTTCTGTTCAGAACTGTTGTAGGAATTTACATTTTGCTAAAATTGACAGAATATTTCCGATACGAAAATTTTTCGACTATTGTTGTTTTCTTCGTTACATTCTGCAGAACTATTCAAACTTTGTACAAAGAACTCTAGAACTATGGCACATCTATCGAGAACTATGAAAGAAATGCGTATTTCTCGTGAGAGGGGTGCTAACTTGACACGACTGCGGCGTTGCCAGGTCGGCCCCCGGCAGGCGAGGGAGCGGCTGCGGCAGAGCCGGCGAGGCGTCTACGTCGGTGTCCGCACTGCCGGGCCGGACCGCCTGCCTCCACCCACACCGGTTTGTCTCGTACTGCCGTATACAGCTGGCAACACAAACCCCGTCCCCGTTTACATGGGACTCCCAACACAGGATTTCGTAATCACATTTCTGAATACCGCTTCTGGGTAGTCATGTAAATCTATTCTGGAAATCCGCCTCCAGTTACCGATTTTCCGAACTGCCCAATCAATTTTCACTGCCACGTAAACGCAACCGGTTTTGAAAAATCCTTGGGCTGCCAGGCTTCGTCTCGTTTTTAAAAATTTTCGGCTAATGTGGCCGGAGTGGCTTTATGTACAGTGAAGGACAAGTAGA
Source organism: Schistocerca nitens (assembly GCF_023898315.1). Classification (NCBI taxonomy): domain Eukaryota; kingdom Metazoa; phylum Arthropoda; class Insecta; order Orthoptera; family Acrididae; genus Schistocerca; species Schistocerca nitens. The sequence goes on along the minus strand of NC_064624.1, from coordinate 15,143,428 downwards.
AATATTACATCTCGTCTAACTGAAGGGAAATAGCTACTGTGCTGACTAAATGAGAAACTGCAACAGCTGTTTTCCAGGCGACATACTTAACTGGGATGGCGAATCTGCTTCAGACCTTAACATCTAAAAACGACGACGAAAAACTGTTTCCGAAATTCGGTTTTCGTCTTTCGGAAGACGTGTAGCATGTAAACGTAGTGACAGGAGCCATTTTAAAGGGCGTTCACACTAGGGCCTATGCTAGCGTGACCAGGAGTCCCGTCTTTAAAGGGACTCTTTTTATTTCGTTCCGTGTCCCGTTGTCCCGGAGAATATTCAACGGGATGCCAAATGTTACGGTTTTTCGTAATCAGCTGTAACCGTATCTTTGATGCTTCACTTTCGTTTTTATTTACTTTTACCTTAATTTAGTGTCAGACAGTTTCTTAACATTTTCTGGAGTGTCGCTTTGTCTTGAAGGCAAAGCTAGAATAAAGAAGGTTTATTTTGATCACGGGATGAGTAGAGGTGAGAACAGAACATTTTCCGTCATCGTGTTTATTGCCAGTCACCTACGCGTGAGTTTCGCGATTCGTATCGATTATCTGCTACCGCAGAAATGACGGGCGGATGTAACAAGTTTTCGTTAAAGAACGTTATAGGACTATCAAGTTGTATTCGTGTTTACAAATTAGCTATTCACTGCTAAATGACAAATTTGCAGTGGATGCAACCGACGCGATGTCTTCGCACTGTTGTACACAACAGTGAGAAGTTGGCGGCAGTTTCAACACTCGGTTTGACGAGCTTGCCTTAGTCCGCTGTGTGTGGAACTAATTCCTGTCCGTTAATAAAGCGAAAATAAGAGTTTCTCTCTTGAAAAGAGGATTCTTTTACCTGATGGAAACCGCGAGTACGAAGGTGGTATCTACGCTCTGTCATTCAGTGTTTTCCACTGAGCATTGAGGACTTACCGATACAACGAAGCACAAAGAAAATGAAGCACCTGTTGGCAGTTTCTGAGAGGACTTGCAGCTCCGTCACTTCCTCTGTAAGAACGAATGAACTACAAACAGACTAAGACTAACGCGGAACAAGTGCTGTTTGGGTTGCATACCGCAAAACACAATCTTTCTTTCCATTCAATGAACTACACGCCTCTTCATCGGAAACCTATTCGAGAAGAAATTCGCATGTTCAAGGCCAAAATGTGAGTCAATTTCAGTGAACGTTTTACCGCCTTACGCAATGCATGAAGTTCAGTCAGAATTTCAACATGCTAAGTGTGTGTGTGTCATGGTCGACGAATCAAATCACGAAAGGTTAAAGCTGGTGACGATTCTAGCTAGTTGTTTCACTCCTGCAAAAGGTGTTCGGTGCAAAATAACCTGTCTTCCGAAGACTGGTTAGCTGTTGTCTGGATAGTTTTAAAAAGAAAAATATAGGTGACAAAATCGGCACATTTTGTGCAGATATAACTGTAATACCAACTTTGGTGAGCGCAAGAGGGCAGGAACAAGCAATGTTTACTCCTAACTGAAGAGTGTTTCAAGATGAACTTTGAAAGCATCGGTCGTGCATGCCACGTGGTACACAGAGAAGCTGAAACACGTGCAAACGTTCTTCCCTTTGACACAGAAACAGTAGTGAATTATATTTTTCAATATTCAGTGAATCAGTGTTGACAGCAGCTATGATGGTTAAATATACTGGACAGTCCCGGTGACCAATTGATCGACCTTACTGGCTACATGAATCCTACAGAAATCTAAAGACTTATTGTAAGATATGTACCATTAGTGCTACATAATGTGAAAGTTACGGTGCTACATAATGGACTCTTCGCACATACAAAATATATACTGCGTGCGGAACGCGCATTTTAAGTATCGAACAATCAGGACGCTAAAGTAGCGACAGTAGAAAGGCCAAAACCTTTCAACAAATGACAAATCCACGAACTGTGTAGGTGCAAAAAGCGGTGGGGGCAGCCACAGCAAGCAATAATAACTGTTATACACGGAAAAGACTGAACCTGTAAATAGTACGTAAAAATTTATGGCGAAAGTCCGTAGCGCGTAGAAATATCCAAGCATTAATGTGAAGTTTCACGTATGCAATGTACGAAGCTGTTGATATTTCACGTGCATAAAAGTGTTGGATGTAGTGTCAGACTGCAGCGAGTAACGTGTAAACACGGGACATCTGAACGCTGTAAGTGACAGGTGGACAAACATACAACAGAAAACCCTAACGGAACACGACGACTGTATGAATACAGTGCGTGTGTGACGGCAGGTGTTTTCAAGCTATCAGCTTTGCATTTTATTAAACAGTGCGGTAGTAGAAGGGTAATCCTGAATGTTGTGAAGTGCTGCACTAGTGACGTTCAAAACAAACTACATACACAAACAAGAATGTGACACGTGTGGCTGAAGATTCTGTCAGCCTTTATGTGCATTTATATGTGTAAAAAAACAAAAGAGACGTAAAGTGACAAGCGTATAAAAACATGTGTGAGAAGTGACATGTGTTGTTACAATGGTGGTATGACTGTTAGCAAACCACGTGTGTGTTTGGCCCATTCATACCAGAGGGCCCTTGTACCGATACGAGGTACAAAATATTAAATCGTGCGACAAGTCAGACACAAAACAATGAAAACTTAAAAATATAAGACTGAGAATACGTGTTTCACTGTCAGGTCGGTAATTCGTCACGAAACGAAATAACACTGAAGCAAAAGACCTAATAAGATAACTGTATAGAATGTATGTAGCGACGTAATTGTTCTTTTACTCGCTGCCCCAAGAAACCAAAAAGCAAACGCACGCTAATGCGGCCGCCTCGCATTGCGAGTTGTGAATTTTAAATAATATATGGCAATTTATGCTGACTGAGCATTTTTCTTTCATGTGCAGAAGTAAACATATTATTTGTTGGGTTTTCAGTACGCTGGATAAGCAAGAACGGCCAACAATCGACCATTCTTGGTACACATCTTGCGTAGAAATAATTTCATTGTTAACTTCATCGCCGTCATCAACGCACGCTTTACGATACTCTCATCATAATTAGTAAAGACAAGAAAGCGCATAAATTAATTTATTTCGTATTAAAGCCGCAACTTCTTAATAATTCCGAGTACATCCTCGCGCATCAGAGGTCCACCATGTGGCAAGTTATTGCTGCGAGCACGGCAAAACCATTGAGGTGTGAAATTGTCAAGTTTTGAGCCCGGTGTGTTGGGAAAAGCGCGTTTACTAGTAAGTTATCGTTTCCAGTCCACGATTTCGGAAAGCCATTTTTGTTTCTCAAAACGCCACTGACCTGTGTTTTCCAAGAGCAAACCTCGTAGCCATATCTCTACACCGAGCTTTCCCTTTCCGCACGAATTATCTTTACCTCTTCGTTCAGCGTTAGCCGTGCCCGGTTTCTCGGCACCTCAGCACAGCGGCACACGGACTCCCTGGCTGGGAGGCAGCAGCAGTGAGCTCTTCTGGCGGCCTTCCCCCACACGGAACACTGGTCTAGCCGGCCGCCCCCACACACGCCTTCCTCACTCAGAGAGGAGGCGGCGCAGCAGTGGCGGCGACATCAAAGCCGTAACGCGCCTTCTGAAGGCCTGCACTGCCGGCAGACTCGCGACCTCCGCCGTTCCCACGCTGTCCGCTATTTGGGAGTTTTAATGGGTGTTGGGAGAGAGGTTTCTCTCTCCGCCTCCGTTACTGAGAATGTTCGCTATTCTTAAGAGTTTTACCACAAGGGTTAATGTCATTTGGCAGGGGAATCTTTATTTATCTCAGCAAACCGATACAGTCTTACACTGAAGTGCCACAGAAATTTGTATGCCTGCCTAATATCGTGTAGGACCCCGCGAGCACGCAGAAGTGGCGCAACACGACGTGGCATGGACTCGACTCAGGTCTGAAGTAGTGCTGGAGGGAACCGTGAATCGTGCAGGTCTGTCCATAAATCCGTAACAGTACGAGGGGGCGGAGATCTCTGAACAGCACGTCGTAACGCATCCCAGATATGCTCAGTAGAGTGTTCCTCGAGCTACTCTGTAGCAACTCCGGACGTGTCGGGTGTCACATTGCCCTGCTGGAATTTCCAGTCGGAATGCACAGTGGACAGGAAAGGCTGCAGGTGGTCAGAGAGGATGCTTACGTACGTATCCAGACGTATCACTCCAGCTGCACCCGACCCACACCTTTACAGTGCCTCCACCAGCTCGAACAGTCCCCTGCTGACAGGCAGCATCCACTGGTTCGTGACGTTGTTTCCATACCCGTATACGTCCGTCCGCTCGTCCGACTAGGTAACATGTTTCCAGTCATCGACAGTCTAATGTCGGTGTTGACGGGCCAGGACAGGGGTACAGGGGTGCTCCCTGGGCTCCAAAAGCCCATTTCGATGACGTTTCGTCGAATGGTTCGCACGCTGACACTTGTTACTGATCCAGCATTGAAATCTGTAGCAATTTGCGGTATGGTTGCACTTCTGTCACGTTGGACGATTCTCTTCAGTCGTCATTGGTCCCGTTCTTACAGGATCTTTTTTTTCCGACCGCAGCGATGTCGGAGATTTGATGTTTTACTGGATTCCTCATACTCACGGTACACTCGTGAAATGGTCGTACGGGAAAATCCCCACTTCAACGCTTCCTCGGACATGCTGTGTTCCATCGCTCCTACGCCTACTGCAACATCACGTCCAGATTCTCTCAAATCTCCATAACCTGCCACTGTAGCAGCAGTAACCGATCTAACAAGTGCGCCCCACACTTGTCTTATCTAGCCATTGGCGACTACAGAGCCGTCTTCTGCATGTTTACGTATCTCTGTATTTGAATACCCACGCCTATACCACTTTCCTTGGCGTTTCACTACATATGCGGAAGTTTTCTTTTCTCCTAGTGTCCCGTTTTCTTATCCCTATCTTCCGCCAATGCCCCGTTTCACCTCGTGGAAGATGTGGTCACCACAGCCTAGGCCAACGCACGCCAGCAACTGCTTCGTTGGCAGAAACTTGGTTATCGTGTGCGGGCGGCAAATCGCAGCCGACGAAGCGTTTTGCCTCGGCTGGTGTTCGGTCCGCTGGCGATAGCGTCGAAGCGTTGGCGGTCGGCTGGTGTTGGGACCCCACTGCTCTGCTCTGTTCGTCGTAAGAACAGACCTGATGTAAGCAAACACACACGCGATGACTGGTCGAGAGACGCAGCACACGTGTTCTTACGCTTTTTGAAGTATGTCCTACTTCCGTACTGCTTATCTTATTACTAAGTTATGTTGAACGAAACTAAGATATTCTAACGTACTATCAGCCATTGACGTTTTTCTTAGGGGGCTATGTAGATTTTATTTCAGATATCGTGTACAGCCACGGTCTCTGTACTGGTGTGCTCTGATGTCACACCTTTAATAAGCAGTACGAAAATGGCTCAAGCTGCTTCCTGCTCCGTAGTGAAAAACGCGCGTGGAACACGGCTAAAAAGTGCCGAGAAATAGGTCGCTCTTAATGTTTTTCGTGCATTTCCAGAAAAAAATCGGATTTTAAGTTTTGCCAGGAACTGTATTTGACGCAGTTGACATACAAATACACACTGAATGTATATCGGATGGTTAGTTTGGTGCAACTCATGGATCGCTGGTCCAAGTCCCGTATTGCTCATCCTCTTCATCCAATGTGAAATACCTACATCTGGTAACCCTAAAATTAATCATTTTCATGAATAATGCACGTATCCTTGCTTCTAATTACACACACCACGCAAAATTCCTGTGTTCATTTCACATATATATTTTCAATTGTCGATATTATAAAGATCGTTAATGAGGGCTGCTTAAATTAAGGAAACAAGCTGATTTTTAGGAAAAAAATAAAAATCAAATATTCTTTATGATACAGATGTAGTCTCTCACGAACCAGGTAACTGTATTAGAAACATGTGAAACCATTTTCACAGCATCGAGCATGCCATACAAATGTTGCATTTTTACATTTACCACTGCACCGTTAGCACATGCAGCGACGTATCGACCAACCGGGGGAGGGCGGTGGGGGGGGGGGGGGGTAGCGGCAAAGAGGGGCAGTCGCTCCCCCTCCCACTTCCAACTGAGGGGGGATTCGCTTGAAGACTTATTTCATATATGGACAGAGCCAGTGAATTAAATAAGCCGCGTCAAGAAATCTGGGCCGGCCGTTGTGACCGAGCGGTTCTAGGCGCTTCAGTCCGGAACCGCGCTGCTGCTACAGTCGCAGGTTCGAATCCTGCCTCGGCCATGGATGTGTTAGGTTTAAGTAGTACAAAGTTCTAGGGGACTGATGACCTCAGATGTTCAGTCCCATAGTGCTCAGAGCCATTTGAACCACGTTTTGTAGCTGGCTCTGAGTACTATGGGACTTACTGCTGTGGTCATCAGTCCCCTAGAACTTAGAACTACTTAAACCTAACCAACCTAAGGACATCACACACATCCATGCCCGAGGCAGGATTCGAACCTGCGACCATGTTTTGTAGTTATATTCTCCAATTTCTCAAAGAGACCTTTATGGGAAGGGGGGTGGAGCTATGACGTACACGAAAGTTTTTACTAAAAGGTGTCATTATTTCCGATGCAGCGGAAATACTTTTGAGTTGTAGGGGGCACCAAATCTCAATCCAAAAGGGAGAAATCGTGGTTGGAACTACGCTGGGGTAATCAGAACCCTCTTGACCATCCGTATCAGCGGCAAACAGGTCAGGCCCAAGGATTCAAGCAGGAAAAAGCGAATAAATGTTCCAGAAAAAATTAACAACCGTCAGTGAATAAGCATTCCCTGCCACTACAACGAAGCAAGCAGAGGTAAAGATGTCGATAACCACTATGTAACAATATAAGAAAGTCAAACTATATACATGTAACACAGTATCTAGAACTATAATGTAATAATTCTTCTAAGCTGCAAGATAACTAGTATTTGGACGCACGCGTTTGAGCCAGGTGTAACATTGCGCACAAATCTCTCCATAACACATGGCAGCTTGTCCCGAAATTAGGCATCATGACTGTGTGAACGGATCATCCTTTTATTCCACGGCTAGAGAGTCCACTGCTGTTGCAGGATCAGAAAAGTGAGACGTGTGTCCCGAAATGTTAATATACACCAGGTTGTTATGAAGTTCATGGTTCACGACACGCACTGCATTCACATTTCAGTGTGAAAATTTTATTACTTTGCCTGGTTACAAACATCCCCATTTATGTCTCATACGAATACGTAATACGCTCACGATCTGACACAGGCTGCTTTGTGTAGCGGCCACATTTCTCACAGTCACCCTATGATAGTAGTTAAGCAATGTACTCAGTCGTGGCAACTATTGCTTAGATAACGTCTTGTGCTGAAAAACAGCCTTCAGTTTATTAAGGCGTTATAGGCAACTTTATCGAGAGTTCCAGTAAGCACTGATTAATTATCCAGTCTCAGTATCAATTCGTTATCCCTGGATCATAGACGCGGTATTACTGTTGCGGACTGTTTGCAGAAAATATTTTTTCACCCTTTAACATGTAAGAACGCTGGCGGAAACCGAATTTTCGGTCTAATGGATCACTGTTTTATATGAATGAGACAAAGCTACATCCTTTTCTGATATTAGTTTGTTGGAAAACGCTATACTATATGCGCACAAAAATTAAAGAAATCCTGTTTTTGGGTTTGCGTGGGGTTTTTTGCAAAACGACGTTTCTGATGTCATTTCATAAAACAATTGACATATTATAGCCGAACATTCGTGCTTGGCAGTGAAGTCGCTACCTTTTAGTTATCACTCAGTTTTTACAATGTTTATAAATGAAGTACCATCACTCACTGAACGTAATTTGAAGAATTTGCAATGGTGAATGACCTCACTGCCTATTTTACACTTTGTGCAGTTTACTTCATACAGTATACTGCAGCCAACCAACTTAAGCTAACGTACGTACCAACTGAAGCTAACATACCAAAAACATTTTTTAGAGGTTCGGAAAGTAGCTCTTGCAAATCCTGCAACTACAGAACCATTTGACATGACATGCTGTTAGCGAAATCCAAAAATTATTCTAAAAACCTAAATATGAAACACACAGATTTCTCACAGCAAAGAAAAATTCCAGCGAAACTGCAACACAGAAACACCATCTGTTCCCAAAAAATTGTCTTCAGAACGAAAATTTAGGAAGGATTTGTTCGAAATTCTTGATCTCATTCTGAAAAAATTATCGAAGGGCAACCAAGAGGATTTAAAAAGACTATCCCATCTTGAAGCGATAGTTATTACGTTCTCCCAAATATGTCCTCCATCTACAAGACGTTTGGAAGAATTGCTTTGAGAAAATACAACAGACTTCAACCTGGACAGGCTTTATGCACAGCTCGAAATGATGCGAACATTTACGACTGGTATACAACCATGTAACGTACCCTGTATTGGAAGAAAACTTACCGCTGAACCTGTTAGGGTTAAAGAACTCCTCCAGAAAATTATTTGCCTCATTATGGTTCTGACCGTCACCATCCTCAAGAGGTCATTCGGCGCTTTGATACGATTTAAAACTTGCCTCAGATGAACGCTGACTCAATCGAGAGTCACCCCTTTACTCCTCTTCTATTGTCATCAAGACACGACTGGAAAAATTAATCTTGTGGGTGTCATGCAAAAATTTGTTTACCGAAGCGTAGAAAGGAAAACTACATTTGGAAATTGTAACTAAATTTTTTAGTCCCATGCGCGGTAAGCGAGAACGCTACTGCAAGACCACGAGCTGCGGACAATAATAAATAAATAAATAAATAAATGCCTTCATTTCAAATTACGTTTTTCTTTTTCCATTATGATGTGATGCACAGTGTTTATCAAACAGTAACAATAATAAAAGGATTCTTTACCCGATTGTTATCCACAGTCTATAGTAAATAGGTATTCCTTTTCGTAAATGGTCTAAAAAGAAAGTAGGACCAATGTCTTTTTAAAAATTAAAGCAACGAGACAATTTTACAGAGGACGAACCTTAAACCTGGGTCCATATATTTAACGAGTTGTTTCTGTAGAACAGCGCTGCGTAGCTAACACCTTCCCAGACGGTCGGTATTTATGTATTCTTAACGGTTTTGCTGAAAGACGAAATCAGCAAATGGGTTTGCTTGAACCCCCATCCCCCCAAAGAAATGGTTGGTTCGCCACTGAGTCGTTCTATTAAAGTCTTGACGTCACAACAAGTCTTCTCTCCTGCGGTTTCCTTTATTTATTTATCTATTTTTGTCTTCACAACACAGCGGACCACGTGAGCAGAACCGTTGTTCCAGCTCCACGTACTGGAAACCCTGTCTTACGCTCGTACCGCGTGCCTGGAGTGCATGGAACCGAAGGTGGTTACCGTTTTCCAGTATCTATGCCCATTAAAACGTACCACGAACTTGATTTCGTAGAGTACAATTTAATAAGCAATGACTCCGAAACAAGCCACCTAAACTTGGCGAAAATTGAATATAATCTGGCTTCTGTTCCGACTGCTGTTTTCGGCCAATCACAGCACAGGACGACTGTTGCCACGAGATGAGGCACTGACGTCACACTATTTGTTAATGACGGGAAAATTCTCCGTACAGCTTCGTGTGTGTTATGTGGGTAACAATGAAATTTCCATCCCGACGACAAATTTATTACCGTCTATTCATTTACACACTGATCAGTGAACGCTCCAATCTAAATTCTGGCCTCCATATAACACTAGACATTTGCAGTCGAAGATCATACGGTCGGAAACATCTAAGAAAAGATTAGTAAAGATCTTGTTCTCCGACTTAGACAGAAAACACATTAAACTGCACATTATTATTGATGCACGAATTTCGTGAAATAAAACGTACCAGTAGTACTCTACAAGGTGCGTCGATAATAGCAATTCAAAAATATGGTACCTGTTAATACCACTACCCATCTCGTTTGACTGATCATCAAAACGCCAGATAAACCACTCCTAAAATGCAGTATGCGTGAAATACCTATAGCAACAAAACCTAATTTAGTCCACTTACAAGACATTCACATGCTTCGCCAAGTAAAGCTTCCCTTTCAGTCTAAGGTACTTAAAAGTAGCAACACTGTGCCTAAGCAAGAATGTAGGAGGAAATTAAATGTGTTCTGTCTGTGCACACAGGACGTCCCGTGAAATTACGACACAGGTCAAAGTAAATATCTGGCATCGGCAGGGCACTCATGGGAGAATTCTTTTATCGTTCTAACGTGTGCTGAAGTTACCTTGCAGTTTTAGGTTTTAATTTGGAAGGTGCGATACACAGGGTGAGTCAGGAGGAAAGGTACGTGTTTTGACGGGTGATGGCGTTAGTGATCCTGAACAAAAAACTTGATGTGGATATATGGCCTATTCCTAATGGTTTCCGAGATACAACACTTAAAATGTACATTTCTATTTACGTTCTCTATTATTGTCTTTTTTACAACGTACCACAGTTACATAGACGAAGTTGGGACGAGCATTTTGGTACAGGGCGCTTTCGGTCTATCAGGTAGGAAAACTGCCTCAAACTGGCCTACAAAAACCTACAGCGCACGCGCGAGATTTTCAATATTCTCGCGATGTCTCCGCGCACACTGTCAGCCCTAGACAAAAAATAAATAGGACTTTTTAGCAGCAAATTTAGTTTGTGTACTAACACGTTTTCCTTGGAATGTGCGCTTTTTGAGTTATTAAAGGAGAACGTACAGAATTAATAAACATTCTATCTCGGAAACCATTCGCAATATGGCATATGTCCACATGAAGTTGTTTGTTCAGTATCGCTTATACTACCGCATCTGAAAGCATGTACCTTTCCTCCCGACTCGCCCTGTATATGGCAAAGTGCCTTAATTACAGTGCAAATGTGGACATCAGGCGTTGCTGCATAGCAATCCGTTGCCCATTCACATCCAATGGATTACCCGTCTCCAACCATACCTTCTAACCTACCCTAGACCACCTCCTGTGCTACAGATCTGTCTATAAGCGTGACCAGGATTTCAGGGACGTTGGGACGAGGTTATGATATCTATCAGCCCTTTATGCTGAACGTTTCACTACTGTTCGCATTCCTATTTTTTCGTTTACTTCAACAAAAGGCATTGAAATTACTCTTTGCGTATTAGTATCAAGAGATCCGCTTGCTGTGATATAAACTGTATTGATGCTCTACGTAATAGCAATACACTTTACATTGTAGGCAACTACAGCAATAAGAATGTATTCTCGTTAAAACCGCAGTAGCAGTTGATTAATCCTTTATTTAAGCTAATAAAGTGTTAGTCAACAACTCCTGTGCCTTTGTTTAACAAGAATATATGTATGTGAATCATCAGTTTCTATCAAGAGACAATTGTGTCGTAAAGACATTTAAAAAACTTGGAACGAGAAACTTATCTCGCGACGAAGTAAATGTGCAGGAACCTCTTGTCACCGAGCGCAAAGACTGCGTAAAACTTTATAGTAAATATTAAATTTAATCTTCGCATCAAGGAGTAAACTCCTTAAATGTAAACTTCTATGCAATTAATACGGGAGAATAACACTCCCTGATTGTTGTTCTGTCCCTCTCTTCGTTTGTTTCTAGAAATACATATAAGACATACTGTACCACGTAAGTTAGATGTTGCTAATATTGTACGTTAAAGTTTAAATGTACGTTATTTCGATGTACAGTGAGCCCTCATGTTCCTTGCATCGGATTAATTTTTCTTAAGACGTTTACAGCTCCACAATTTTAGCGGCCTCTGCTTCAATAGACGCCATTACGCGTCGCCCTTTAATGCAAAATAATGCGGATGCTCGGAGATCGCCCGCTTTAACATTTAACAGACTTTTTTTCACAGCAATCAACTGCAGACGAGAGCAAGACTAGTTGAGATTTTACTTTCCAGCTTACGCCGAGAGCCAGTATTAGACTACCACAGCCTGAACATGTTGCGTGGGTCCAGAATGATTTCAATACTTGAGTCCATGCTCTTAAAAGTACAAATACGCCGAGGCTAATAATGCATTCAACAATTTTTGCATCTTGGACCCCACAATTACACTCGCGCGTCTATTTGAAGACTCCGAATAAATGAGAAAAATATAAATAAATAAATAAATATCTCCTCCCGAAGAGACACTTCACAACCTTTTGTTGTCCAACGGACACACCGTGAACCAGAAGTTCGCCTGTGCACTGCTCCATCACGAATATGGATAATAGTTTACTGCAGTAACATCTGTAATCGTCACACCACGTATTTCTATATCTTTCTGACCAATGATGAAGACTTTTCAGAAAATACATTGAGGACGACTGGTTTTAGCAAAAAAATGTTTCAATATAGGTGGTAACTGTGCGGTATTGTTTTCCTCATTCAGATACTTACATTGTTAGAAAAAGGAGTGCTGTTTGGTAAGAATAAGCCACACTCTGAGGAAGCACGATTATTAGCCTACGTGAATGCAGTACTAAACGCATAACGGCGAACATTGTGAGGTCAACGTAAGAATTCATTGATTTCTGCATTTACACAAATACAATAAAGACGAAATGGAGCACAACCTTATCTGACTACCCAACAGGCGGAATTATCGCCGAAAACATTACTCCACAAAAGTAAAAATATCAACTTGCTGTTTGCTAATACAGGACAGGGAGAAACAAGCTATTAGAATCGTTGGACTAAATAATTGTTAGGCTCAAGTGCTGTATTCGGCTGCTTTCGTAAAGCTGAGGGCTTCCGAAATATCCGATTCACTCCCGCACGACGGCATTGTCAATAAAAGGCGTCTCACATAGTTTGATGTCGCGCGTCTAATATAGTATCATACTGTCCCATGTTCTACGCAGCGACCAGACAGAACGTAGTTCTTTAATTCAAGAGTGGATTAAGTTCTGTCCTAGCATCGCACCTGCTGAAGATAGAAGGAAAACCTTTTATTCCACGACAAAATCTGTGTCCCACCATTCCGTTTCATTATTCCCCGCCTACAAGCAGGGTAGTTCTTTTATACATCAGACGTAACGAGTACAACCCAATATTTCGAGAAAAAAATTCAAGAAAATGGCGCGAATACGACAAAAAAATCTAGTCGGTGACTTTGCTTTTCATCCTTGCCTATAGGCAGTAAAAGAGCAGATTTAACCGGAATTTCGATAGCGCTTTAAAATACCAAGATTTTTAATACGAAATTCGCTAGCATTTTGAGAGCATAGTAACCTTCATAGTTTGCTTAATATGCAATAGCCTCTATGGAGAACACAGAAACCGCACAACTACCACGGCCTTTCAAAAACTAAAACGTAAATAATTCAACACAACGGGAACGAATGGAAATGGTCACCTTTACCTTATTAACGGAGAAGTAGATATCAACTCGGAAGCTGCAGCACAAATTGCGGAGTCACGTCTTCACACTGGAAACAGCTCGCTACAAATGCGTCAGACAACAGAAGGCGCAGGGACTGCCACGCTGCCAGTGCTGCCAACTGCTGAGAGGGCGGCAGGTACCAACTGCAGCCAGCCTCTCACAGGGGGCTGTGGTCTGCTCACGCAGTACTGGCTCTGGAATTTCTGTAACAATGAGACGTTAAAAAGAATAAACAGAGTAATACGTCTCCATTGTGTCACACAACCATGAAGTACATTATAATGGCGATAGGACTTCTGATAGCACTTCGTATAAAATTATAGAACAGAGAAGAAATGTGAAGTGTAAAAATAGCTTTTGCTGTCATCCCATTCTTGAAAACGAGCGATATGTTAATATTCAATGTAACTGCTTCAACGGCAATATGAAACCTACTTTTAACAGTCCTACATACGGCTGATAAACACACTCTTCTTAAACCGATGTGCAAGGACCCCTTCTGGTTCGTCCTGTAAACAGTATCAAATCGGTTCTGGAAATGCGGTTATCGATGCCGAATTCCCTACTGTGTTTTTAAGGTAAAAATCAATACGATGGCATTCCATCATTTTACCGTTTTAAGCACATTCATTTTATCAGAGATTACGTATGGAACTCCCAAGAATGCGGTCAGCACCTTTGTCCCGTCACGTCTGGCATGTGTAACGGTGCTGAATGACAAAACCTAGCTCAACCAGCACTGATCAAGTTATATAAGTTGCAGGTACGTCACTGAATGACTTACAAACGCAATGACATTGTTTTGAATTTCAGCACATTTAATTGCACTAGCACATCGTAGTAATGAAGAAGACGAATTTATTTTTCCGTCAATTCTCCTTGCCCTGCAGCCCACAGAGCTTTGTCGCTGCCTCAAGCGACTGACTGTTGCTGCTAGCGCTCCGGAATGTCGGCAGTTTAACTTCCTCGCGAAGAATGGCCGTTTTATGAAGTAAATGAAAACGGGAAAAAATGTTAATATATGTACAAACAGCATTGAGACTTTACATATAGCACGGTAATAAGCATGTAAACTTGTAAACAATAAATTACGTCGGTGGGGCACACAGAATTGTGATTAGGCTGCGTAAGGACACATTTAGAGATATGGCTCCACAGACAAATTCGCAAAAGTTATCTTTCTTCCCAAATGAGATTACGTATTGTATTCTTTACTGAAAAACGACACTGACTTCCGCTAACCACTTGTGGCGTCATGTTTGCATAACACTCCCACCTTCCTACAGCAAACAGTTGTGTGCTCTATTACGCAATCTGTCGGCATATAAAACAGTTCATTATTTTCGCAGTAGTCATGGACGGGATATAAAAACTTGTCATCTCCTGGCTTCTTAATTGTCACGTCAGCATTCAAACGTGTTATGTGAGCGTCGACCAGCGGTTTGTTCACATGCCGTGATAATGATTTACTATTGTGAAACAGCGGCTAGAGCTCGTATGCAGACGTGGAAAGCGTATCGCAAAAGTCGTCGGTCATTCCAGCAGAAACTACCTGCCTTATTCGTCACTAGAAAATGATACTTACTCATGTAAGCGACAATAATTTTTCTCGCTCCGAAGTTAAACGTTTCCTCAGCTCTTCATTCTAATTACATTTTTCCTCAGTTCAAGGGTTTTCAGTTCTTTAGCAATGCATAAACGAACAATTAATATGACGTGCAATTTATAAAAC
The DNA here is from genome assembly GCF_023898315.1 of Schistocerca nitens. Taxonomy (NCBI): domain Eukaryota; kingdom Metazoa; phylum Arthropoda; class Insecta; order Orthoptera; family Acrididae; genus Schistocerca; species Schistocerca nitens. Next base: position 15,128,305 of record NC_064624.1, on the reverse strand, counting down.
GCCGTGAAAACAGCACTGTGCCGCAAAATTCCGTTACAACTGCAAAAGGAATATTTCGCAGCGACATTCTTGTGACGCACGCTTTCGGTGTTCTTGCCGCGTTAAACGTGAACAACGAATCAAGATTCGGACGAAACTCTCAGCCGTCTCTTTCTGGACCAGCTGACTGCAGCCGTGCTGCCAAAGAGGGTGTCGACGTCTGCGACACTGCTTCCAGCATGCTTGAAATGTAAACAAGTCTTGGAAGTGACCGTAGACTGTTAACGCTAAGACAATAGCCGTCAAACCAGCATCGGAGGCGAATTTGCTTACGTAGAAAGCTACTTATGAAAGTTTACATATATTTTAGAACCGACAGAGCTTGGTCTGTTATTGACCTCACTAAGAAAACACATTTAGCACTCGAAAAGTTTCGTCATTTTAGGAAGTTAAGTAATTTCAAGGGCGCACTTTTTGTTTGGCTCTAGCATCAACACACTAACAAAACCTCGGTGGTGTATATATAACCGTTTGCAACTCTGCGGCTTACATATAATTTTTGTCCCTTATTTGTGTTTTACAAGCTGACTGCTTGGCATGTTATCCTTATTGCGGCATCTTCCATTGCCAAGTGGTGCTGCGGCCCTTTACATATTCCGTCCACATATTAATAGGCTGTTATAATTGTCGTGCTGATAATGGAAATGAAAAAGTTGTTATTTTATCTCGTATTATCAAGAGCCTAGTTAGTGTCTCTGCAGTTTTCTTGCCACAATTCCTGATTAACTAAAGATCACGGCAGGCGTCTCTTGCTGCTACAGTATGATGACGTAACATCGACACTCGCATCTCATTCATCACGAACGGCTCTGCACTGCCACAAATGCTACCCCTGTAATCGAGAAAGCCTGGCCTTACATTCTTCTTATTAGAATACATGTACCCTAAAATGATCCGTGCTTCTCTGAAGAATTTTTGCCCATTTAATACGTCTCATTTTTTCGAGTATAGTTATTCATCCACTTTGAAAGCGTGTAAATGGCCGATATCTGTCAGATCGTGTGTAGCTCACCGGGCATCAGACGAGAAACTTGGATTTTTTATCGCTTTGTTTTCTCCTCGATAAACGGATCACGTGTCCTCTTTTCACAACATGCTAATAATATTTCTGTAGCGTCTTCCATCTCGAAATTCCACAGTAGTGTGTTTCACATTCTTGCTATATAATGAAACAATCCCGAAATTTTTTTGATGACCACGAAAAACGATAGTAACCATTTTTATTTCATCTTATAAAGTGTGCTTTACGTCGCAAAGTTGTACCACAATTCGGCGCGATAAATGTGTCTACATACTGTTTCGAAATCATTCCTCAGTGTAAGTCTGCGAGACATTTGCTATGATAAAATTGTTCTCTAGTATTCGAATTTCCGATCACAGTGATATACGTACGTAGGGAAGCGTATCTGGTCCTCAGTCAGTTTCTGTGAAGGTCAAATAGTGCGACTACAGGGGGGTGTCTCTGCAAACCGATCTGCCAGTGGCAATTCTGCACTCACGTGGGAATGTGTCTTTACTCGATGGGAAGTTTGGTCGCCCACCCTAAACGCCTAAAGTTTTTCTGTGAAATATGCTTCCAGCACTTCTTTCGGCAACCAACGTAATCCTGGTGGCTTAATAAAACGGCTATGAACGCCTCAAAGGTCGTGCGCGAGACTTTTGAACGTCCCTCTGCGGCCAGCCTCCTCCCCACACTCCCCCAACTCACGATTTCTCTGGCGTCCGTAAGGAATTCGTGCTCTGCGTTGTCTGTCTGTGTCTCCTCTCCGTGTTACATAAAGACTGGCGAGTTCAGTTCGTCAAGCACAGCTGCACTGCAGAGACCGTGCGTGTCAAAATCATGAAGATCGGGACGTATGTTGATGCTAGTGGAATCGATTAATGTGTAACATGTAACAAGATGACTAGAGAAAAACGGTTTCCGGAATTTGCGTCACTATTTCATTACAGCCAAAAGGTAAATAAGTGAACTATGGTTTGTTTCCGGTCAAGAGAAGAAATGAGGGCTACTTGGTTCCATAGGTTACTGTGCCGTAGGTATATGACGAGATACAAAGAGCAGCTAATATCAGCCTAGTCATCAGACATCACTTCCACATCGCAGACGCTATAAAATTATTTCACATTTACTCCCGGTTATAGAGCGATGTGGTCAACCCAATTAAAGTTTCGCTTCATTTTCACTGCTTAGACAGCTGACCAAAGGTGCGCAGTCTTTCCTCTCATTAACACCGATGCTGGAGGCTCTCAGATGTCGCCGCATCGTAGCGGGCCCGACACCCTTGTCACGGCACTCACTTCTTTACTAGAGGACTTTTCGTAACCAAGAAACGTATTTTACATCTTACTTCGTGGCGGCTTGGTTAAATGTATCGCATTTCCTTTCACATAGCTTCCGTCTACTGAACTTTAACGTTATAAATCTCTACCAACACATTCTGTCATTTTGCTGTTTTTGACACTTTCTACCATAGACGAAGTGTATTACACCTCTGAGAATTCGACAATTACTCTGTCGTGTCACGTCTGGTAGATACAGGGCGAGGAAAAAGAACTCGACCAACAGTGGAGGGCAGAAAGAGAGCATAAAGTAAAGGGGTTTCGGCATTGCGAGTTGAGGTGGCAGCTGAATATTTACGGCGCTATGCCAACATGAAAACGGTGGTCATACTGAACATTTGCTACGCATACCTATGTTAATCAAGTGTTGGCTCGTTTTTCAATCATTTTGACCTTTCAAAGACATGTTCAAACATGAAACGTGGACATTTGATTCTCTTCGTCTCTAAAGAAGTGCTGCATGTTACGTCAGCTTAGTACGATACACTTGTAAATAATGCCGTAACTTTATATTGTTGCCATCGTGACGGTTGGTCAGTCCAAACAGCCTGTTTACGCACACATTTTCTGTAAATTACCGATCATTTAGAGCAAAGACGTCCGTATGTGAGATTTGAATTACTTCCCCGTAAGGCCAAAAATAAGCAGTTGCGACCCCCTAGTTACTGTACTCAAATTCCTATGTTTCACGCTGCCTTTTCGCCGCACACTTAAAAATTGATCAAATTGCTTTTCCGCAACCTGTATAACGAAGCTGGATTGCAAACCTCGCTCAACCAGCGGCGCTTAAATTACTCATTTTTTACGTACGCTACACAGACAGGGTGAGTCAGGAGGAAAGGTTCATGCTTTGAGGTGTGACAGTATAAGTGATTCTGAATTCTCTCTATTCCGAATGGTTTCCGAGATAGAACACGTTTATTATCACTTTTGTATGTTTTTCCTGAGTAACTCGAAAACCGCACCCTCCAGCGAAAACGTGTCGCAGTACAAAATTAAACTATATTGAATTTCCTACAAAACAGGTCCTATTCATTTTTTTCTCTACAACTAATGGTTTGTGCGAAGAGAGCGCCAGAACGTTGGAAAACTCGCTCGACGCGCATGCGCTGTAGTTTATGTAGTTTTTGTAGACGAATTTGAGGCCGTTTCCCGACTTGATAGGCCACACGTGTCCCGTACCAAACTGTTCGTCTCACCTTGCTCCACACTACTATGTGGCACATTGTGAACAGTGACAATGTATGGTACTACAGAAAATAAACAACAGTGTGTTCTACCTCGGAAACCATTCGGAGTAGTATTCAGTATCACTAATACTATGACCCCTCAAAGCAGGTACCTTTGCTCCTGACTCATCCTGTATGTCAGTGAATGGCTCCAAACCCGGTCGGCCGACTATATTCTGCCACGTCACAGGAACGCCAGCACGCGACACTCAAAATCACGAAACCAGCGTCTTACTCGCATAATTACACTAATTTTGAGGACATTTAGACGTTGACCACATTTGCACATAGTTGTAGAAGCTGAACTCCTTTAAGTTAATTCTCCTTCTCGTGCAGCCCACAGAGCTTTGTTGCTGCTGTACTCCATCATAAGAATAAACCTGATGTAAACAAACACAAACGCGATGACTGGTCAGAAGCCGCAGCACGCATACACTGGTGTTGTTACGCTCTTGGAAGTGGCTCCTACTTATGTATCAGGTATCTTATTACCAAGTCACGTTAAATGAAACTTTAAGATATTCAGATGTATTAACCGGCCATCAACGTGTTTGTTACTCACGCTTTAGCTACGTAGTTTTTACTCCACAAGCCGTGTACAGTCACTGCCTCTGTACTGGTGAGCCCTGATTGCCGCGCTGTTAATGGCTGAGGCTGCTTCCTGTTCCGTGGTGAAACACGCGTGTGGGACACAGTTAAAAAGTGCCGAGAAATAGGCTGTTCTCAATGATCTTCGTGAATTTACAGAAACAATCGGCTTCTAATCTTTCCAAGGGTCTCTATTAGATACATACAGTTCAGTTTAAAAGTCAGACTCCTTGTCGACGTCTATGTCGGCATGGTAGCTCAGTGTGTTGCCGGCACGGTAACTCGCCGTGTTCGGTCAAAGGGTTAGCTGCCCCCTGTAATAAAAAAACTGAGTGAATGGATCAACGACGAACGGAAACGGGTGTCTTGCGACGTACGCCCCCAGCATATACAACGAACAAAAACGAACAAAATGAGATTAAAAAAAAAAAAGTGTGTTCGGTCAGCGTCGTATCTGCCCTCTGTAATGAAATTAACTGAGTCAATGCATCAACAATGAAATTGAACAAGAGCCGTGGAACGTCCGCCACGAACGAATACAAAAAAAATTAGATTAAATAATCGCTAACCTAGCAGATTCATAATTCTCTGTGTATTATGGTCCACGGGTTCACGTCCCGCCCAAGTCACTTTTTTTTCCTCGTTCAATTTGAAATACCTGCATCTCGTAATTGTAAAATTCATCATCATTTATTATGAATAATGCACGTCTTCTTCTTTCTAATTACGTATTAGACAAGAAATTCCTGTTTTCATTTCAAATATAAATTAATAATTATCAGTATTCTATGAAAGACTGTTTGTAAAACTTGCTTAAAATAAGAAAACATAATTTAACTTTTAAGGCAAGAATGAAACGCGAAATTCTCTTGTTTTGCACTATCTACATTGTTTTATACCACAGTTGTAGATAAGTATCGTAGGAACATGGAAAACAACCACTTTCACAGCATCGAGCACACCATACAAATGCTGCCTTTTAACATTTTCCACTGTGCCATTACAGTATGAACCCAACAGAGCTGATCTGGAGCCAAGTTAAGGGATCTGTCGCGAGAAATAACAAAACACTGTTAGTCTGCCAGACGTACTGGAACTAACAAACGCAGCCTTTTCACGTGTCAGTGCCGAACGCTGGAGGGATCCAGGACGGCAGAAAAGAAGAGGAGAAATGCGGCGCCCGGTTGGCTTCGTGGATTCTGTTGTTGATCGACTCGTCGTCAGAGTAGTGAATTTCTCGGATACGGGTGTAGAATGAGCTAAGAGTCTACCTGACGACTGACTGCAATCAATACCTTCATTAGCTTCAGTATTCAACATTACGGTGAAATCCCTGCAGTACGGTTTTGCGTCACACACAGCTCGCTCGGAAAAATTACCCTGTGTATAAGTTGGGAATTTTCATCACACTAGTTTGTAATCAGAAACCTACATAAGGTAAGAACGAGAGCATTTTATGCTTTGCGTCTCGCTGCCTAAGAAGCGCGCAGCAGTGCCGGACTTTTTGCCGAACATTATTTCATTCGTTTTAAAAATTAAGTGACATTTGAAGCTATATTGTTTCTTTGGCCGTCTCTTTCTGCGTCTCAGCTGCAGCTGGTCTTATAGCATTGCAGGTTGGCTGGACCGCTAGCTGGCCACTGCTGTCCGAGTTTAATGCGCCGCTGAAGCTGTTGTACCGCGTCACAGCTCAGTCTGTGTGTGTGTGTGTGCAGCACAGAGTAAAACGTATCCTTGTGATCGGACTTGACTGTACTGGAGACAGCTTGGCTTCCGCTTCACGTGAAACGAAATCCAATGAGATTCTGTCGCATATTATTCTGTCGCGATAACAAAACCCACCAAAGCTTTATTTTACTGTACTGCACCGCTGCGTCCACTGCTCTTTGGCGTATGTGAAACTTACCTTACACCATGACGATACACACATAGACGGCACAGGCCTCTACCCTTGCCGTGTTAAGGTTCGAAACCGAGTGGATTATACAGTTACATTATCTGTAGCTGGAACCAAGCTCTCGTTTCAACAACTGGTCTCCCTGTTGTATTAGTGTCACACATGTGTAGCAATTCAGATAAACCTGATCTCCCCAAAGCTCGCAGTGGTGTTGCGATAAGTATCCTTGTTACGTCTGGCCACGTGGAACGACAGCAAACGTTTAAACACTGTCCCGACACTTCCGTATTTGCACGAACGACAGAATTACCGTCATTCTATGAATTCCTCTTCTTGTTGGACTGGAGCTCATTTAACTGGCCGCTTCCACAACCCATCCAAGGATTTTGAAACATCTCCGCTGCGTAGCTTGTGCACTCATTTGGCTGAAAACTCTCATTTTTCAAAGAAAGTGTACAAACATTCCTCACTGCTCTGTTACTGGCTAACTGTGAAGACTCTTGTTTCTGGTGTGCTTGTGGTGGTCGGCAAGCACTTGCATCTTAAGCAGTGCCCACAATTCACCTCCGTCAACCCAGCCCTGGAAACAGGTATCAAGATGTAGACGCCTACTTTACAAAATTTACGCATATTCCGTACCCATAGCGGCAGGACTCGTTCCGTCACACACGACCGTGTCATCGCTACATGGAGACCCTCGCCCTGTCTATTACGACCGACTCTGCAGCGCCACACATGCAATGCAGCCCGTACCATCGACACAGCTTGCACTTCTTACTTCTTACTAAGACGATACGTTTAGTATTCCAAAAGATTTCCTGTTATTAAGCTTTAGCATTCAAGTGGTGCACTTTTTGTTCTGCTACGCTTTTATATACTCTCAAAACATATAAAGAGCGTACATTTAATAGACCGTTACGAACACGGCGGGTAACATTTGAGAAACACACGAATTTCCATCGCTTTGTTTTCTGCATCGACAATCGAATCGTGGAACCATTGTTGTCAAAGAGTTTTCGTTGCAGTTTGCGTCCTCCTCTTCGAAGTAGTGTTGTGATTTCTTACACGTTCAAGCCACGTATCAAATCGGTATGAAAGTTGCCTTGATGGCAACAGAGAAGAAATTTTTCATTAGTAAATGCTCGTACGAAGTTTCATGCCCACTCTGCGACTTGTCTGAAAAGTCCATACTAGAAAACTGCTTATTTGGTAAGTGAGTCGGTAGTTAGTGACGGTAGCAAACTTTTGCCCACAGCTGAATCTCCGTTTCCAAACCAGAGACGCCATGAAATGAGGTCACAATTACTAGCGAGGCGATGAAGTGATTTGACCAACGCGGGGTAAGTCTTCAGGTTTTCTTCTTTGATTGCTTAGGAGAATAGACTGAAACTGCATTGTGTTGTCTCCCTTAATCCACAGAAAACACGATAAGAAATGTGACGTTCTTTCATTAAGCTACAGCTACAAAAAGGCCTGCATCACACCATAGTAAACGCAACTAGTCAGTATCATATAAACGCACAATTACGATGACGCGGTGTTTATAAACTGCCGCGAACACAGCCGTGGGCAGAAAACTCCGTTATAACTGGGAACGGAGTTGCTCGCGACGGCATTCTTCCAGCAGACGCTGTCCGTGTTCTCGCCGAGTTTAGTAACAGTTCGAGATTATTTCGAAAATGGCCATCGCCTTTTTCTTCCCGGGACCGTATCTCTGTCATCGTGCTGCCGGGAAATATGTCGATCTCTCTGCGACGGCGTGTCCACACTTCAGGGCAGTGTTGCCAACTCTAAAAAAACCGAGTCGCTAGATTCAATATCAAAGGTCGCTAGAAAGTCGCTAAAACTTATTTCACTAGGGGTGTACTGAAAATTTCGTGCTGTGAATATTGCAATAAGTCATTGGAGGGGTGGGTTAATAAAATATTAATATATATTGTCTCATACTTAATTCCTATATTGTCTTAATTAAATGACGCATCGCTTGCAACAACATACATATAAAATACGCTAACGTTTAATTAAACATGTTATGATAATTGCCGCAACATATAAATTGTTGTTTCAGTCACTGCAGTCAAATATACTAGAAATATACAACTATATTTGTAACAAAAGAAAGCAAGAACTCAAATTAGGTTACAAAATATATACATACCGGTAATGTGAGCTATTCATCGTCGTCACTCGGAAGATAGAATAACTCTTCTGTTTCATGCTCTGACACAACTGTAGTTGATGCAGAGGGTTGAACGTCGCTCAAAAGATGATGTTGCAGTCCGACTGGTTTTGTCCGAAAAGAGTAACTTTTGTTCGTTCCAATAAGCTCCAATACGTCTGACGGTATGTCAAAAGATGCACGATCTTTATTTTGTTTCTTCAGCTGGTCTCTTAATATGATCAAAGCATTGTCTTTAACGATAATCTGTTACGTTGTTTAGTTTTTATAATGTTCATAGAACTGAATATTCTTTCCATTTCTGCATCTGAATGCGGTAGGCATTGAACAGTCATTGCTAGCTGTGAAATCAAAGAAAAAGGATTCTCCCCTGCGGCATTTTTATACTGCAAAACCTCACTCCAAAATCGAACAGTGCTAGTAGTGTTATTCCACCTAATGAAGTTGGTATTATGCCATTCTTGCAGCATACCGTCTATGAAATCGCCACTAAAACGCAATTCTTTGGCTACATCCGCTGCAGCATTGTTTTTATTCACTTTCCGTGTTTCTTCAACATTCAGCATTGACATTTTTTTTCAGGATCGTAACGTTACTTGGCAGTCTTTGTTGAATTTCTTTTATGAGTTTCAGACTAAACTGAATGCATCTCTTCTTCAAATAAACTTTTTCTTCAGACAAACTTGACTCAGACAATTTCTGTTTAAACATAAAGCCAAGCTTCGGATTTGCGTACATACATTCGCTTGGAACTGGTGTTGTCAACAAATCAACAGTTGGAAAAACTATGTTTTGTCCGAGTGACTGCATGAGAAATACAAGTGTATCTAGTAATTTAGTGCGGTTTATTGTCTTCTTCTTCAAAAGCTTTTATTGCTATTTGTACGCCTTTTAAAGCATGTTTAAAGTAAATCATGTAAAGATAATTTGAGTCGTCACAATACATCTTGTACAAAAGATCGGCAGTGTAACAATTGTCTTGAACCATGGCAAGTGAAAAATGTAGCTTTAGTTCTTCCCACTGCTCCAGAATTCTTCGTATTGCTGGTTCAATTAAAAGCCAACTTGTTGCACAGACCTTCAAAATTTTTAGTGGCTGTTTTCCACAATTTATTGTCTCATAAACCTTTTTATATTCCTCTTGTCTTTTGGGTGAAATGGAGAATCGATTGTAGGTTTCTGGTACAAGAAACTCTGTTTTTCTAGGTGCGTGCGAAACTTCAAGCTGAAGAGAGTGACAAATGCAACGGATCAATACCAAATGCTTGAAACCATATTCTCTCTTGAGTTGTTCGAAAAGCCCATTGTTTATTCCAACCATTGCAGAAGCATTATCTGTGACAATTCCTGCCATATTAGCGACTGGAAGTTTGAGATCTTTCAGAGAAGTCACAAGAACAGCAGCCAGATTTCTTGCATCTGCAGTTTCTACTACAGCGAGTCTGATAAATACTGATCTAATGGTTTGGTTGTTGTTTACACTATAGTACCGTATAACGATACCTAGCATTTTAGATATTGATACATCTGTGGATTCATCTATTAGTACGCTGTATTTTTGGTTACCTATATCTTGAACCAATGATTGTGTGAAATATGGAGCCAAAACTTCAGTTATAATGTTAGTGCACTTTGCACCATGTAATTGCATGTTTTTAGCGCCCTCAGCACCGGAAAACACCTTCTTGCACAGCATTCCTAAATGATCTACAGCTAAAATAGAACAATGTTCAGCAACAAATAAAGAAAGGGCGCCTTGCGCTCTGCCTGCTATTCTAACTGTAGTTTTCGGAACAATTTTCACAGCTAATAGTTTTTGAATGCTTTCTAATATCACACAATTTATCATAAAACTCTGTTGCACGTACTTGACATCTTGCCTTGGATAAGTCTCCAGCGACTGGTTTCAGCCACCCACTGAATTCAGGTTCTGCTTCCGACGCATCCCGATATTTTTGAGCGTACTGCTTCTTCTGCGGTAAATCCATTATGTAAGCCACCACAACATAAGTTTCACGAGTTTATAATCACTGAAAATACATTAAAACTCAGGAGAAGTAGAGGTCATGAAACAATCTACTCACTCGGTAACTCGATATCAGTCCTATTGTTCATTGTTTAAAACGTAATAATGTCTGAGATACCCCCACCGAATTGTTCTTGCGTTACCACTGTGCATGTGGTAATAATTTGACTGCGAGATAACATTTCGAAAAATTAGAGGTTGCTGGACAGAAATGTATTTTATTATACCTAATATTACGTATGTTTTTTGTCAATTCGAAAAATAAAGGGAGTTCAAAAGGTGAAGAATTATAGATCGATACGCTATCGACTATAACAGGCTAGTGGGTAATGAATAATGAATAGTTCTATAGTCAAGGTTTTCTTACTCTGTAGGCAATTCCCACATTCAGGTTTACTAAATGCTGAACAATGCTACATGATCTGTTAAGAACTTTATTTAACTTAGTAAATCTAGAACAAAGTCGGTGTAGTACCCATTCTATAGGTAAAATGTTAGTTTTGTTAATGAAAATACTGGCCCAAAATAGTTTTGATTTGTACTTCAAAAGTCGTCAGTACTCCAAAAGTCGCCAGATAAGTCGCTAAATAATTTTTGTCGCTAAGACGAAGGCAAAAGTCGCCATTTCTAGCTACAAAGTCGCTAAATTGGCAACAATGCTTCGGGGTGTAAATGATTCTGCGAACTGCTGTGTAGAGCAGCCACTGTCCAGTTTGAAAGTATTGTTGCCAAATCTGATATGTGCGGCCTCTCTGATGACAGAAAACGTAAAGCCTTTTTATGATACAAAGAAATCTTTATCGTTCGGTTTTGCGTTGACAACAGTGCTGTAAATATTTCTGCCTGAAACACAAGTCTGAAATATTATACACAGATAAGCCGGATTTATTTCTCCGTGAATCCTGCGCCCCCTGCGGCCGACAGGGCTTTCTCACCGCCCCAGCGACTGACTGTTGCCGCAGGCGCAACGAAACGTCGGCAGCTTAAAGGCCGGTCGCCACCGCAGCTGGGCTCGAGGCAGCGGCAGCGGCAGCGGCAAGCTTGTCCGCGGCTGCCGGCACCGGCGTTCCCACCTGGAAGCGGCCGGCGCGTCTCGTTAACTGAGCCGCCAACCTACACGAGGGAAAGACGAACTTCGATGAGGACATGGCAATTTTTTATTTTCACTACGGTGTTCCCTTCCACACATTTGATTATTCGTGTTTTCTTATTCCACCAGAAACAGACACCATGACCACCGTCCCTGATTGTCCGCTGTCTCATTTAGAAAAGCGGTCACCCCAGAACACAAACTTACTGTTACTTTAATAACAGCTTTCAGTATCCGAAATCGCAGTACCTAAACGCAGTTTGCTATAATGATAGTACATTACGTGTTATCTGATAGTCGTTTATTTATAATTAAAAATGCCTGACAGTTGATCCTCAATATTTGCTATGTTGAGATCGTGTATTTCAACGACTCTGCGAGTGTTAGCTATTGAAACTACCAGTGAAGTAGTTTCACATCACTCAGCTCCATCACTAAACTGCCATTAACATTATCATTACCAGGAGAGAGACGACGTTAAAGCTAACACTACAGTCATACAAGTTTCCGTGCGTACCTACACCACAGGTGATGAAAAGATTGAAAGAATGGACGATAAAAGAGATTACTCAAATAGTTAAGCGAGAAAATAATTTAAAATGTGACGAGACACTGGGATACGGTAGCTGGTACAGGAAGAGAAAATAGTAAGAAAATGTAGGCTTGGGGGAAGGGATGAAAGGCGAAGCCACCTCATAGAATTTTGCACGTAACCGTCGCCAACGCTTCGCTCAAGAATCATGAAAGAATAATACATATTTGCAACAGAGTTTTCGAAACCAGATTTTAAACCGTAATGATAATTTATTGTTTACGAACTGAAGTTTGCGACTAAAGTGGCAGTAAACGGTAGCAGATAAAGGACGTGGAACGTGAATAAGTTAAGACGCAGAGTTTGTCGGTGACGAATGCAGCAGAGGATGTAAATCGGAAAAAGGTGTAGTAGAAATCCTTGGAAACAACATGATATGTTTAATTTAATTGACAGGAGAAAATATAAAAACGCAGCAAACTATTTAGGCCACGCGGAAGAGATATGTCTAAAAATGCCGTTGACAGAGTATCCAAAATGGCAACAACGATTTTGCACTTGAAAAACTGAAGTGTCGACATTAAGTAAGAAACAAAAAAGAAAATCTTGCTCAAACGAGAAGCAACTATCAAGTGGTCATTTGGGAAGCCAGAACTAAGCAAATAAGAGAAGACTAGAAGGTGGAAGGAATATGTAGAGAGGAGAGGGGGAGGGGCTATACAAATTGACATGACCACAACGTTAGATTCCTATGAAATGTCTGAACACGAGAGACAATACAGTTCCTACCACTCAGCTAAGTAGACAGACTGGAGAAACGAAAACCCGTGTTCATAGCATTTCCATATTCAGAGAAAGGTTTCGACAGTATTAACTGAAAGATACTCTTTGAAGCTCTGAAGGTATCAATCATAAAACACAGGGACACAACATTATCTGCCGGCCGGTTTGATCGAGCGGTTCTAGGCGCTTCAGTCTGGAACCGCGCGGCCGCTACGGTCGCAGGTTCGAATCCTCCCTCGGGCATGGATGTGTGTGATGTCCTTAGGTTGTTTAAGTCGTTCTAAGTTCTAGGAGACGGATGACCTCAGATGTTGAGTCCAAAGTGCTCAGAGCCATTTGAACCATTTTTTGTTTATCAACACGTTGCCAACCTAACGAAGTATATACTGGAAAGTAAAGTCTGTTCATTCTGTTCCCTTTATATCTGTTTATGTGTGTGTCTAGTTAGTCAGGGTGAGTTTTTATTACTAGTATCTGTTTCGATAGCTTAAATAAACTTGCATTCGATAATCTAACAATACAGGCTCATAAAAACCATACAATTTGTGTAAAATTTTCTTAGATATCCGCTGAGCAGCGACCACCTGATATTTCAAAGATCATCTTACGCGCAGCAGCGCAGAATACGAATTGTTCATAAATTGTATGGATAGAGATCTTTCGTGTTTCTTATTTTTTGACAGCTGAAGAATTGTAATCCTCTCCTGTTACCACAGTCCTGATATATTTTTTAAAGACGGCCGACGCTTATATGGCGTGGTCCGCAATCACTAATTAGTTATTATAAAATATTACTATTGTGAGAATTTATACGTGCAGCTAAGATGAAATGTCGAAAATGCTAAAGGACTTTATTTAAAGAAACAGCCACCAAGATATAAAATTGAAATGTACGGTTATTGTGCTCTCAAATGCTGTAGTGCCTGCTTAGTACTTAAAGTATTTCTATGGTATCCATCTCCTATTGATGGCAACAGAAATCACGGTGTTTTTATAGTTTTCATACAGCTACCAGGGACCGACTGCATGTCGGCAAACGTCGTAGTTAAGGCAGGAGGCGCAGTGTTATTTACCTTGTTTGCGATTTAAATCCAATTTCTTTTAACGTGTGGGGTAGTATAGGAAAGAAAATTTCCAGCTCTGTCTGGTCCCTTACGTTTCTCTGTTCGTAGTTGCTATCTCTCGTATCCGGTCGTGGTCGAACATGATCACGACACAAATAAATTAAGTGGCAATGCGAACTCTGTTTTTGATCTTGAGAACGCTGCGCCTTCTGCAAACGATTTCAGGTGACATATAAACTATCATATACAGTACTTAAGCTTTTGAAAAGTCTTTGCTCTTCCCGCCAAGAAGTGGTGCAAAACTCCAACAGATTTCTGAATCTTCACGAGACAATAATAATTTAATGTAAATATAAATACATTAAAAAAAATACACCACACTTGGCACCCGAGCAAGGACCCTACTGAAATCACGAAAATCAGTCCTCTTGTGTTTGCTGCTAATATACACTCCTGGAAATTGAAATAAGAACACCGTGAATTCATTGTCCCAGAAAGGGGAAACTTTATTGACACATTCCTGTGGTCAGATACATCACATGATCACACTGACAGAACCACAGGCACATAGACACAGGCAGCAGAGCATGCACAATGTCGGCACTAGTACAGTGTATATCCACCTTTCGCAGCAATGCAGGCTGCTATTATCCCATGGAGACGATCGTAGAGATGCTGGATGTAGTCCTGTGCAACGGCTTGCCATGCCATTTCCACCTGGCGCCTCAGTTGGACCAGCGTTCGTGCTGGACGTGCAGACCGCGTGAGACGACGCTTCATCCAGTCCCAAACATGCTCAATGGGGGACAGATCCGGAGTACTTGCTGGCCAGGGTAGTTGACTTACACCTTCTAGAGCACGTTGGGTGGCACGCGATACATGCGGACGTGCATTGTCCTGTTGGAACAGCAAGTTCCCTTGCCGGTCTAGGAATGGTAGAACGATGGGTTCGATGACGGTTTGGATGTACCGTGCACTATTCAGTGTCCCCTCGACGATCACCAGTGGTGTACGGCCAGTGTAGGAGATCGCTCCCCACACCATGATGCCGGGTGTTGGCCCTGTGTGCCTCGGTCGTATGCAGTCCTGATTGTGGCGCTCACCTGCACGGCGCCAAACACGCATACGACCATCATTGGCACCAAGGCAGAAGCGACTCTCATCGCTGAAGACGACACGTCTCCATTCGTCCCTCCATTCACGCCTGTCGCGAGACCACTGGAGGCGGGCTGCACGATGTTGGGGCGTGAGCGGAAGACGGCCTAACGGTGTGCGGGACCGTAGCCCAGCTTCACGGAGACGGTTGCGAATGGTCCTCGCCGATACCCCAGGAGCAACAGTGTCCCTAATTTGCTGGGAAGTGGCGGTGCGGTCCCCTACGGCACTGCGTAGGATCCTACGGTCTTGGCGTGCATCCGTGCGTCGCTGCGGTCCGGTCCCAGGTCGACGGGCACGTGCACCTTCCGCCGACCACTGGCGACAACATCGATGTACTGTGGAGACCTCACGCCCGACGTGTTGAGGAATTCGGCGGTACGTCCACCCGGCCTCCCGCATGCCCACTATACGCCCTCGCTCAAAGTCCGTCAACTGCACATACGGTTCACGTCCACGCTGTCGCGGCATGCTACCAGTGTTAAAGCCTGCGATGGAGCTCCGTATGCCACGGCAAACTGGCTGACACTGACGGCGGCGGTGCACAAATGCTGCGCAGCTAGCGCCATTCGACGGCCAACACCGCGGTTCCTGGTGTGTCCGCTGTGCCGTGCGTGTGATCATTGCTTGTACAGCCCTCTCGCAGTGTCCGGAGCAAGTATGGTGGGTCTGACACACTGGTGTCAATGTGTTCTTTTTTCCATTTCCAGGAGTATATATATATATATATATATATATATATATATATATATATATATATATATATATATATATATATATAGTCAGATCACGGTTTAGTAGTGGTGTAGAGTACGCTGAAGTGTAAGAGACGAGTCAGGAAGACGCAGTGTGTGAAGAAGTGGGACATGGGAGTACTAAGGAATGTAGAGATACGCTACAAGATCTCTGAAGCTGCAGATACTGCAGTGATATATAGCTCATTAGCCAGTTCAGCTGAAGAAGAATGTATAGCAAAGTATAGCAAAGAATTTCCAGCTCTGTCTGGTCCCTTAGGTTTCTCTGTTCGTAGTTGCTATGTCTCATATCCGGTCGTGATTGAACATGATCACGACACAAATAAATTAAGTGGCAATGCGAACTCTGTTGTTAATATTGAGAACGGTACGCCTTCTGCAAGCGATTTAAGGTGACATATAAACTATCACATACAGTACTTAACTTTTTGAAAAGTCTTTCCTCTTCCCGCCAAGAAGTGGTGCAAAACTCACAACAGATTTCTGAATCTTCACGAGACAATAATAATTTAATCTAAATATAAATACATTTAAAAAAAGAAAAAAAAGAAAACACCACACTTGGCACCCGAACAAGGACTTTACTGAAATCACGAAAAT
The DNA here is from genome assembly GCF_023898315.1 of Schistocerca nitens. Classification (NCBI taxonomy): domain Eukaryota; kingdom Metazoa; phylum Arthropoda; class Insecta; order Orthoptera; family Acrididae; genus Schistocerca; species Schistocerca nitens. Next base: position 15,112,028 of record NC_064624.1, on the reverse strand, counting down.
CAGTCCACTTGTGTTTGCTGCTAATATAGATAGATCTATTTAACAGTAGATTTATTTTTCATGTGCACGCTACGCGCTTAAAAAAATTGCGGAGGAGAATTTCAGAGAGGAAAGACGAGCCGACGGCGGAAAACGGAGAAATTTTACATCCAGTTGCCAACTTTCAAGACATCAAACGTAAGTTACGAAAAAATTTTCATATGCAGTTGAGACGCTTCAGTAGTACAGTTGTCTTTCCAGCTACATTACCATTCTTCCTTTTATTCCCATCAGCACATATAAAAAATCAGCTTAAAATTCTTTTTTAGTCAAAATTTAGTAGGATTTGCAACGTAGAGTCTAAATCTCATTGTTGAGTCTTGATTTCAATGTGTAAATATGGCGTCGTGTTACATGTAAAATGCTAGCGCTGTGTGCTAATTCAGTTGTTTAGTGTGCCCGTCTTCTCCGCTTCAGTTGACAGTCGTTTGTTAGGCGAGTGCAACTCCCATACTTGACAGACAGCACGTGACCTGACGTCATAAGCAAAGGACAGACGAACCGCGTTGCAGACCACGTGTAGCTGACGTAGTACTGTTGACAAACAGACACCGCGAGATGGAGGAGGGTAAACAGAAATTAATCCCGACAGCAGGTGGCAGTGACGATATGAACAGCACTCAATATTCGCTGCGCTCACGTGCAATTAGCATGCGAGTGGAGGCGGAGGCTAACGCCGGTGATATGATTGACACAGACCAAACAATTCAAACGATTCCCGCGGGTAGCAACCCAACTGTAGATATGAATGCAATGCTCCTTCAAATACAAAATTGGATGGCAAATAATGATAAGGAAAAGGAACAATTGCGGTTAGTAAAGGAACGAAAAGCAAGAGAGGAGGGAAACAAAAAAGAACTAATGCGAGCTTTTACCGATTTAAATAAACAATTTTATGTGGTAAATGAGAAATTTGAGGTAGTAAAAACTAAAATAACTACCGACTTGAAAACTGATCTGAATACGCAATTGGGCGAGGTCAAGTCGGAAATAAGTGGGCAAATCGAAGCAGTAAAATCTGAGATCCGTAAACAGGTTGGAGGCTGAGATTTAGTAAATTTGATGCAGCACTAGGAGCTGCCAAGGGTGAAATTAATGCCACGATAGAAGCATACCATAGCGAAACTGTAGCATTAAAGGGTAATTGTGATACCACGTCGAAGGAGGTCAGCGCCGTGAAACTGGTTGTCACTAATATGGGAAAGGAGATAGATGGTTTGACGCAACAAGTAGAATCACTTGACATAGAGGAGCAGGTAGAAATTCCGGTAAAGGCTCACGCCGAAGCGTTATCCGACCACTACACAGAGTGGATAAAAACCAAAGACCATCTGATAGAAAAAAAGGTAAAATCAGAACTGAAGGAAGCAGTAAGGGAAGTTACTTGTGATCTTTTGGCGGAACCAAGAAAATCGGGAGACACCGTGTTGTCTGAGCTAGGACAGATAAGGCGAACTTTGGCACAAGACCTTCCTCAGTGGAAGCAGCAGGTCACTGAAGAGGTGCAGACACTAAAGAACAAAGTGGGAAGTCCCTCAGATCTGATGGGTAGCGAATGGAATCCCTCCCCATACCGAAATGACAATAGGCAAATTCATTACAGCTCTCCACTTGATGACGTCATACCACAGTTCGACAGACGCAGTGCGTAACCACACTGAAGTGAACAGCCCACCAACACTCGTAACCCAAATGCAGGAAGAAAGTGTATTGAAACACAAAACATTTGCAACCTTTCAGCCGCAAAAACGTGACATACACCCGATGGTATTTTTGCGAAACTTCTTTGGAATATTTCCGAACAGTTGGACAGACAAGCATAGAATACAGTTTGTGACTGGTATATAACAGGAAATACCGCCTTATGGCCGGCCGAAGTGGCCGTGCGGTTAAAGGCGCTGCAGTCTGGAACCGCAAGACCGCTACGGTCGCAGGTTCGAATCCTGCCTCGGGCATGGATGTTTGTGATGTCCTTAGGTTAGTTAGGTTTAACTAGTTCTAAGTTCTAGGGGACTAATGACCTCAGCAGTTGAGTCCCATAGTGCTCAGAGCCATTTGAACCATTTGAACCGCCTTATGGGGAATAGAAATGACAGACAAGTGCAGGACCTATAATGAATTCGAAAGGATGTTTCTGAACAAATTTTGGAGTGATGGTGTTCAGCAGCGCTTAAGAAAAGAGGTGTTCAATGCGGAAATGTTCAATTCGAAACACGTCAGTCTCAGAAGATATTTCGAAAAATATTTAGCAAAAATTAAATTCTGGGTCTCGTCAATTACAAATAATGACGCGATCCAGATTTTGAAAACTAAATTGCCCATCTCTATAAGGGAGAAATTAGTTAACGTTTCCGAGAACGATACCGAGGCATTTGTTTCCATATTGGACTCATTGGATTCGATTCGCGAAGACGCGGTAGCAAATGCTGGTAGCGCTCCGAATGGAGTGAGCAGGCGAAACAGTGGAGGTTGCGCGGCCAACAATGGCAGTGAGGGAAGAGCGCGCGGGAGCGACGCTTACTGCCGACCGTCCGGCGGCTGCAGAAACCAACAGGTGTCGACCGAAGGATAATAATAAACAGCGGTGCAACCCAGTGGATAGCACACAACGGCCACAGTACGGAAACTCGACACACAATTATCCACAAAATCAGTACGGAAACAAACCACCACAGAAGGAGTAGTCTTTAACAGGACGCGCGAGTGGAAATCAAATAAATGGCGCGGGACAAGTGCAGGACGACAACATTTTGCTAGTAATGACAACACAATACACTACTTGGCCCAGAACACATTTCGATCCTCCGACAAATATAAATTTTTCCAGTCTCTCAAGTGATTATGCAGGAAATCCGAAGCCGAAACGGCAAAAGACTGCGCGAATCTATTATGCGTAAAGTGGATCGAACACGGGACAAGAACCTTGTCCACCGCCCTTCGTGCCACAATCACAACACCAACACGAAACAGAGGAGACGTTAAGGGCGATATCCGATAGGGAGAACCACCACAATCAGGAAACTAGAAACAGCATTTTTAACCTCCACAAGAAGCTGGCACCAAAATCAGGCAGGCGTTGATTTCACTGACAACGTATACAAACCCCTTGTAAGAAAGCATTTGACAAAAAGGTAAATAAGGTTATTGAATACAGAGAAGGCGAGAGAATCTTAGTAAGGACTCACTTTAAACCATCGTAAGTGGCAGCGCGTTTACGAAGGCCCATACGTTATTGTCAGGAAGCCGCACACAGGAAGTTACTTGCTAGCCGACACCGTGACTGAAAGGATGAAAGGTCTGCTCCACCATAGTGACCTAAGAAAATTCCACAGTGGTAACACAAGAAAGAAATTTACAAGTGTTTGTAGTAAGAGGGAATTTCAAAGCACCATCAGAGAACAAGGTAAGTCGCCGACGTCGAATGATAACTCAAGAGAAACGACAAGCCAGCAGTTAGTACGTCTGGAGGTCATCATACACTGCTGAGTGTGTGAGGAAAGTTTGTACGGATCTGTTAACTGAGTACAGCTAAAGGAACATGGCAAAGAAAGAACTTAAAACTAGTACTAAGTTAGTATATAAGTATATGATGCATGCTCGTGTGGTAATCAGACCCCGGTATGTATGAATCAAAGAGGAAGGACTGGTCAGTGCCGTTCTCTCAGGTTTTATAATGAAGGATTTATTTCTTGTTGAGAAACTAAAGTCTCTCGGAGGACAAGTTGTAGTCCTGTGTAAAATAAAGGGTCATAGCTTTTCGTGACTAGAATCAAAGAATAACAGAGGATATCGTAATGAGAGTGACACATTACCTAAAAAAAGAGAGTAAATTATAATATGATAAAGAACATGTGTAAGATCCGATGCTTAGAAGAAGTAATGTATGTGTGAAACTTCATTAGGAACAAAGTTTTAAAGTCTATGGCAGACAAGTTATGATGACGCAAATTCGGAGGTGAAGCAAGTAAAAGAAGGGGTAGAGACAACGCTATATTATGAGTTCCATGGAAATATTATACTTAGGAAATGCCAGCCGCAAGACTAAACGTAGCGATTAATAACAGGAGTCCGCAGGCTACAGGGTCAAGTAACCAAGTAAACAATTGGTCAAACAAACACATGCATAGAGGCGTGTAAATGAATCAGTTATATTTTGTAAGTGAATGACACGCAAAAAGCAATTCTAGCAGCATAAGCGCTCGCATGTAACTGTTTCTTGTTTGGCATGATAATTTTTATAATGTCCACATTATTTAAACGCTGACTTTTTGTGTTCCTTTATAAAATCTTATCCAAAATACCGACCCCTGATAATCCTTCAAACATCATATTCCAAGGATCAGCTCGTAGAGGTTTACTTGTAGTGTCGGTGCAAAGCAACTCACACGAAAAGCGTGTAGCTTCGCGACGAGATCAGTTAAATTTTGCTTGTTAAAGCCAATTAGAGTCGAGCCACTTGTTTGGCATGCAATTGAGTTTGTGGTGTTTGTAACGCGCGATTAGTTAGTCATCGCCCGTATATTTTGAAGCGAATGGTATTCAGCATGCAAAAGGAGGCAGTCTCTATGTCTGGAAGCTGTCCTCAATTTAAAGAACACAGTAAACACATTTAAATTTACATGTAAATGAAAAGAGTGATAAAAAGAGGAGTGTTTTCAAAGAGAAAGACAATTAGTTAGTCTTTGAGACAATTAAAATAATGTAATAAGAATTTGACGGTAAAGAATAAATGGAACTGGTAACTGAGTTTACAAGAGGAGACTGAAAAACAGTCTTAAGTCGAAGACGTAGATTTCAACTGGTAAGCAAGAGAGAGCCATAAGAAAATGGTCGACAGCAATTCTGTACCAGACGTGACCATTAGATTAAGAATATATGAATGTATATATAAGCAAACTATTTAAATATCATTAGTCAAGGCATCTTGTTATCCTTCTGTGATAGTGTTATTTTTGCAAAGAGAAAGTGAGACGAGGGACGACGTTTAGTTCACGAACGCCTATCAAAGTGAAAGTGAAACTTTGTGCATCGAAAAGCGAGTCTGAGTCACGACTCTTTATACCAAACCTTGTGTGTTTCAGTTTTATTTTTAACGTGTGCAACGGCCAGTGAATAAGTATCGTTCGCCATGCAGCCCTCGGAAGCCAGCAAAATAACTTCTTCTCACTCACCTGTGAGTCCTTCACGGACAGCTGACGAGTGGAACGACGAGATGACTTCGTCCAGGCTTCGTCGGTGAAGCAACAGCAGCGATCCTCAAACAACGTGCTTTAAACGCAGCACGTTATTGGCGGACAACACAACACATAACCAATCTACGATGGCGCGCGCAATGCTGGCCGGTGTTGGTCTGTCAACATCGCCGCGCAGCGGCGTATGACGAAGTAATGGATATTTGAAACTTTACAGAGCTCGTACGGAACGATATAGGTGTTCATTCTTTCCGCGCCTTATACGAGATTGGAATAATAGAAAATTGTGAAGGTGGTTCGATGAACCCTCTGCCAGGCACTTAAATGTGATCTGCAGAGTATCCAAGTAGATGTGGATGTAATGGCCGGGTCTGCGTGGCTCGCTCCGGCAATAACTGAGATTTCATACTACTTTGAAGGACATTCTTCTCTATGTACATAGGAAACATCATATTTTAGAGACTGAAAGAGAACGATTTGTATTAAGCAAAGAATAAAATGGTCACGACTAGAATCAATTTCGGTCACGGTCAGAACGAGGTTGATATTTGCCTTAACCGCTGTCATAAACAAGAGCAGAAGTCAGTGCGAAATGAAAGAAAGAAAGAAATGATCCTTTACCCATCCTGAACCCATTGTAATTAGACCGAAATTTTAAGTAATACAAATGCAGAGAATTCTCTATTTATGTTCCAGATTCCATGAGTTGACGGAGAATGGCAGATTCCATTCAGTGAAGTGGTACAAAAGGGTCTCACATCGTGAGCGATTCTTGACAAACAATTTCTACGGCACAGTGTGATGCACGAACCACTGTACAATGTGTGTAAAATAAGAAAGAATATTATCATGAAATAAACACGAGCCTATCGAGCTTGTAGAGGCATTGAAAATTGGGAAAACGTGCGAAAGACTAATGAAAATGTCATGTCAATTTCATAGTTTGTATGCATTTTAGGATTATATACGTACTTATCAGGAGAAAGAAAACTGGCGTTCTATGGATCGGAGCGTGGAATGTCAGATCCCTTAATCGGGCAGGTAGGTTAGAAAATTTAAAAAGGGAAATGGATAGGTTAAAGTTAGATATAGTGGGAATTAGTGAAGTTCGGTGGCAGAAGGAACACGACTTTTGGTTAGGTGACTACAGGGTTATAAACACAAAGTCAAATAGGGGTAATGCACGAGTAGGTTTAATAATGAATAGGAAAATAGGAACGCGGGTAAGCTACTACAAACAGCATAGTGAACGCATTATTGTGCCCAAGATAGATACGAAGCCCACACCTACTACAGTAGTACAAGTTTATATGCCAACAAGCTCTGCAGATGACGAAGAAATTGAAGAAATGGATGATGAAATAAAAGAAATTATTCAGATAGTGAAGGGAGACGAAAATTTAATAGTCATGGGTGACTGGAATTCGAGTGTAGGAAAAAGGAGAGAAGGAAACGTAGTAGGTGAATATGGATTGGGGCTAAGAAATGAAAGAGGAAGCCGCCTGGTAGAATTTTGCACAGAGCACAACTTAATCATAGCTAACACTTGGTTTAAGACTCATGATAGAAGGTTGTATACATGGAAGAACCCTGGAGATACTAAAAGGTATCAGATAGATTATATAATGGTAAGACAGAGATTTAGGAACCAGGTTTTAAATTGTAAGACATTTCCAGGGGCAGATGTGGACTCTGACCACAATCTATTGGTTATGACCTGTAGATTAAGACTGAAGAAACTGCAAAAAGGTGGGAATTTAAGGAGATGGGACCTGGATAAACTGAAAGAACCAGAGGTTGTACAGAGTTTCAGGGAGAGCATAAGGAAACAATTGACAGGAATGGGGGAAAGAAATACAGTAGAAGAAGAATGGGTAGCTTTGAGGGATGAAGTAGTGAAGGCAGCAGAGGATCAAGTAGGTAAAAAGACGAGGGCTAGTAGAAATCCTTGGGTAACAGAAGAAATATTGAATTTAATTGATGAAAGGAGAAAATATAAAAATGCAGTAAATGAAGCAGGCAAAAAGGAATACAAACGTCTCAAAAATGAGATCGACAGGAAGTGCAAAATGGCTAAGCAGGGATGGCTAGAGGACAAATGGAAGGATGTAGAGCCTTATCTCACTAGGGGTAAGATAGATACTGCCTACAGGAAAATTAAAGAGACCTTTGGAGATAAGAGAACCACTTGTATGAACATCAAGAGCTCAGATGGAAACCCAGTTCTAAGCAAAGAAGGGAAAGCAGAAAGGTGGAAGGAGTATATAGAGGGTCTATACAAGGGCGATGTACATGAGGACAATATTATGGAAATGGAAGAGGATGTAGATGAAGATGAAATGGGAGATAGGATACTGCGTGAAGAGTTTGACAGAGCACTGAAAGACCTGAGTCGAAACAAGGCCCCCGGAGTAGACAACATTCCATTGGAACTACTGACGGCCTTGGGAGAGCCAGTCCTGACGAAACTCTACCATCTGGTGAGCAAGATGTATGAGACAGGCGAAATACCCTCAGACTTCAAGAAGAATATAATAATTCCAATCGCAAAGAAAGCAGGTGTTGACAGATGTGAGAATTCCCGAACAATCAGTTTAATAAGCCACAGCTGCAAAATACTAACACGAATTCTTTACAGACGAATGAAAAAACTAGTAGAAGCCGACCTCGGGGAAGATCAGTTTGGATTCCGTAGAAATACTGGAACACGTGAGGCAATACTGACCTTACGACTTATCTTAGAAGAAAGATTAAGGAAAGGCAAACCTACGTTTCTAGCATTTGTAGACTTAGAGAAAGCTTTTGACAATGTTGACTGGAATACTCTCTTTCAAATTCTATAGGTGGCAGGGGTAAAATACAGGGAGCGAAAGGCTATTTACAATTTGTACAGAAACCAGATGGCAGTTATAAGAGTCGAGGGACATGAAAGGGAAGCAGTGGTTGGGAAGGGAGTAAGACAGGGTTGTAGCCTCTCCCCGATGTTATTCAATCTGTATATTGAGCAAGCAGTAAAGGAAACAAAAGAAAAATTCGGAGTAGGTATTAAAATCCATGGAGAAGAAATAAAAACTTTGAGGTGGCAATGGCAAGGAAAGCGTTTCTGAAGAAGAGAAATTTGTTAGCATCGAGTATAGATTTAAGTGTCAGGATTTCTGAAAGTATTTGTATGGAGTGTGGCCATGTATGGAAGTGAAACATGGACGGTAAATAGTTTGAAGAAGAAGAGAATAGAAGCTTTTGAAATGTGGTGCTACAGAAGAATGCTGAAGATTAGATGGGTAGATCACATAACTAATGAGGAGGTACTGAATAGGATTGGGGAGAAGAGGAGTTTGTGGCACAACTTGACCAGAAGAAGGGATCGGTTGGTAGGATATGTTCTGAGGCATCAAGGGATCACCAATTTAGTATTGGAGGGCAGCGTGGAGGGTAAAAATCGTAGGGGGAGACCAAGAGATGAATACACTAAGAAGATTCAGAAGGATGTAGGTTGCAGTAGGTACTGGGAGATGAAGAAGCTTGCACAGGATAGAGTACCATGGAGAGCTGCATCAAACCAGTCTCAGGACTGAAGACCACAACAACAACAACGTACTTCTACGTATATGTATTTTTTTTTCTCTGCGACAGTACCTGTCATGTCCACTTAATGTATTTAGCTGTTTATTGTGGATAGTAATACTTTCCATGTTGATGTAGATGTTAAGAAACCCTGTGACGAAAACACAGATGCAGATGAAATGCATAAAAAGACAATTTTTACTAATGATCTTAAGAATGAATATTTTCTCTGTTATGGTAACTTGAGGAAACGTCAAGTGTATACCACTATATGACTACTCAATTTCAGCAATGGACATGTATTTAATGCCACTGATATTACGAGCGACATGAGGAGGGAAGCAATACCTCCTGTATTCCTCCCCTCCTCATGGGAGGCAGTGTAACATTAGTATCTGTTTCGATAGCTTAAATAAACTTACATTTGACAATCTAACGATGCAGGCTCTTAAAAGCCACCTGATATTTCAAAGAACATCTTACGCGCCACGGCGCAGAATACGAGTTGTTCATAAATTGTCTGAAGAATTGTAATCCTCTTCTGTTACCACAGTCCTGCTATATTTTTTAAAGACGGCGGACGCTTATATGGCGTGGTCCGCAATCACTAATTAGTTATTATAAAATGTTACTATTGTGCGGTGCTATGTAAGAATTTATGTGTGCAGCTAAGATGAAATGTCGAAAATGCTAAAGGACTTTATTTTAAGAAACAGCCAGCAAGATATAAAATTGAAATGTACGGAGCCTATTGTTAGCAGTACTGACTAAGGTAATTACATTGGTTATTGTGCTCTCAAATGCTGTAGTGCCTGCTTAGTACTTAAAGTATTTCTACGGTATCCATTTCCTATTAATGGCAACAGAAATAACGGTGTTTTTATAGTTTTCATACAGCTACCAGTGACCGACTTATAAAGGCACATTTGCATGCCGTGCGTGAGTTTCCTCGGAAACGCGAAATCTTAATTAAATAATTAATCTCTGACAAATAAATAAAGCCAATGGCATAGAACTGCAGCGCTATGCCGCTGATAAAACAAAATGCAATTATGACACTCTTATGTTCCATTGAGAAGAAGGAGGTCATGTACAATAGCTGGTGCGGGAAGCAAGTATATCTTACTAACTGGCACACCGCCATATTTGATGTTATATAAGAACACTGCGAGTTGCAATATCACTAGGCACTCGATCCTTAAAGACTCTATATTTATGAAAGTAAGTTGAATTATTTAACTGTAGGCTTATTCGTTGAATATATCTGATTTAACTAACTGTAAACTTTTTTATGTTTTGTAGACAGTCACCTCTGTACGACGTATTGACATGGCTGGCAAATTATTCTATTATTGAGATTTAGATTTTGAGTCCGCACCTACCGCAGCAGTCTTTGGAAACGATTTAAATACAAAGTCCGATTATTTGAGTCTTATTTCACGGTCAACTACGAATAACATTGCATTTACGAAAAGCCATTGTCAAGCGTCTGATATCAAATAATTAAACGTCCACGTTCCAGATAAGTAAATATTAATTACAACCAATCACTGTCATACATATACAATAACCAATATTTTATTTTATTTCTTTATTTATTTATTTTATATTGGCGACTGCGTGTCGGACTTGTTATTTTGTCATTTGTTACATTGTTCTCTTTGTTTCATGTGAAAAATCAACTTTCTGGACCTGGACTTGAATATATGAGAAATAACAAAAGTCTGAGGATATTTTCCAGTTCTTAGATTTTGTGGGAAGACGCAATGAAGCTTCCAGCAAAATAAGGTAAGACGCAGCACCTTTGCATTGGCAGACGGATAATTCAGTGCATTAGCTTTTCAGTAGATTCTGTAGTGTTTCTTTCGCGCGTAGCAGTTTTCAGTGATAAATTTCATTCTCAGTGCTTTTCCTTAAACAATAACTTCTGCAACAATACCAATACACGAGTGTACAATATGGCCGACTTCTGTACGATACGTTGTAACATGGCCAACAGCCATTAAGAATAATCCGATATTCAGTTTACATTTTTAGATTAACAAACAGCCATTGTTGCTACGAGCGATTCATATTCAACTGCAGTGTCAAACTTGATTTTCTTGAAGCATATCTTACGTGTGGCATGGTCATAACTAGAAAACAATACCCAAAGATGGAACAGCAAAGACATACTATTCAGACCCAATCCGACTCGGACGAGAGACAAGTGTTAGAAAATGACTTTACGACAGCAACCGGTAGTGACGATTCATCAAATATTGACGCAAGTGTTAACGGAAATTTTGACAATAGGCCGTCCACCACAAAAATTTCAAACTCTCAGTCAGAGCCCATGTTAATACATGACGTCACGTCTAATGACGCGGCGGGGGCAGAGACCTTGCAAACAGCAAACATTGCCAACATGTTACAAATGCTAATGAAACAAAACGCAGAAAATATGGCAACCTTAAAGACACAAAACGAACAGTTAAAGACACAAAATGAACAGTTAAAGACACAAAATGAACAGTTAAAGACACAAAAAGACGAAATTAAATCTGATCTCATAGCAATCAAGACATGTAATGACACTTTATGTAAACGTGTGGAACTTATAGACGCCACATTGACCAAACAGATGACTGAACTCAGTACGAAATTTTCCAAGCTTAATACGATACAACAAAAGACTACAAATGATGTAGCACTTTTACAGACACATGTAAAAAACCTTAGTGTCACGTGTGAAGAAGCTCTTACTGAACAAATTCAAACATATCCTTCAGTACATGACAACCTTGAAAAACGAATTACTGACGTGCAGAATAAATTTGACGATGTTGAACAACACCTGACTGACAGATTACAATCTGATGCCACAGCTCATTTTCAAAATATTAATAAAGAATTTCATGGTTGGGTAGAGAACAAAGACAAACATTTTGATAGATGCATACGTGACAATTTACCAAAAATTGTGCACGACTCCGTAGCGGAATACATCACTAATAACAAACAGCTGATTAGTGACACTGCAACAATGAAATAATACACGGATCAACCACAGTCTGAATGTAACGAAAATACCAGTCAAAATGTACAGTTCAGAAACCAATATACATACGAGTATGACGCACACATACCGCACACGACAAACACAAGAACAAAACACACCACGACTACAACACATACCACGACGTGCAACCACAAACACAAGCTATTATCATGGTAAACCACAGCAACATTATCGTAATTACTCGCCATCTGAACATTACAGTAATCACAGTGGAACAAATCCATATTATAATGCAAAGGAAGAAGAAAGCTTAATAAAACACAGGCAATTTCAGACTTTTATCCAAGAAAAACGAACCATTCATGCGGTGATTTTCTTAAATCTTTTAGTAACGCATTTCCACGCACTTGGAGTGACCGGAAAAAGATTTCATATATTGTCGGTTACATCCAAGGCGATGCAGCTGTCTGGCATACAATCAAGCTGACGTATGTACCGCGTACAGTGAGTTTGAGCGTGCCTTTCTGAACAAATTCTGGTCGCAATCCGTCCAGGAGCGACTTAGAAGACAAATTTTAGAACCTGAAACTTTTAACAGTAAAAATGGTAACTTACGCAGATATTTTGAAAAATACTTGAACATGGGACATTTTTTGGACGAACCAGTCGCAACACGTGATATACTCCGTGCGTTGAAGGCCAAATTGCCTTTCAACATTAAAGAAAAACTCTTACATATTCCAGATGACCATCCAGATTATTTTTTAACAGCTTTAGATTCGGTTGACATGTTAATAGAAGATCAGCGCTTCGCGCGGCAAAACAGCAGCCACAATGTTTATATCAGTGGTATGCAAAACACGTAGGCTTGCCAACTCAGTTCTGGCGCGCCGACAGTTGGATACGCGGTACAGCAAAATCAGCCAACTCACATGCCGTCTCAATACGGAAATCAAAATCAACACGCGTATTCCAATACAAACAACAGGTGCAACAGTAATAACACTTCTTGCGCCAATCCATACAAAAGGCACCGCGGTGAAAACAACAACGGTAACAACGGATACAAATATAACAACAAAAACACAAACAGAAATAGAAACAGTAATAACTACGAGCCAAGACAGCATCAAGGCTGGACTTGTAGCGATCAATATTTTTATTCAAACACTGCTATACCACAGCAGCAAAATTGGAGGATCCCTTACGACCGACAGGTAAGTCATAATGCGCAACAGCAACAACAACCGCAAACGTTTGGAGATCACAACAGGCAATATCCGAATGTGAATATAATAGAAGTGACACCTGATACACAACCTCAATCTGTGTCAGTACCTAATACAAATCCTTATCCAACAAACTAAACACAGTCACTTCTATGCCCCGGGTCGTGGCTGAAGAATTCTTGGGGCGTGACTTCAATGTTAATCAGGTATTTCACACCACCATTGAACAACAAAATATTGATATGCCTAATAATTGTAAACAAAAACTACCTGTTTTATTTATAAGATACAACCACAATGAGAATATATCAGATGAACTTTTGCAAGACAGTACACAATATCGTTCAAACACAAATGAAATTGTTTTAGCCTCTACTACTGGTGTAGTAGGTGGGATTCCAACTACTATTATCTTAGATACAGGTGCAGCTGTCGGCGTTTTGTCTTTTAATTTCTATAAAAAGATGTGTGAATTGGAGCCTGTGCCTGAGTTTCCTGTCCAAAACTGTAAAATAACTACTGCACTAGGTAATAAGTCATGTAGGGTTAAGAAGCAAGTTTTTGTAAACATTGAAATAGGTAATGGAACCGTACAATGGCCATTCCTGGTTGTACAAAACCTTGTGACAATTTGCATATTAGGATTACATATTATGAGCGAGAAGGACTGCATTATAGACTTCTCCAAAGGTAAATGTATTGTAAATGATAAAGGCAGTGTAATTATTATTGATTTGGACAGGAGAACTGCAAAGCATGACAAACACTGTACAGGGTACAAGGTTCAGTTAGTACTTGACAGTGACATTAAAGACATGCACACACACTCATCTGACACAGAGCTAATGTACTTGAAAACATTGACTGATCATAAGATAAACGAAGCTACAGCTCTCAGTGTACATGAACGTATGAAACTACAGGAAGTGTTATCCAAATATTTACAAGTTTTTACCAAACGATTAGGTGTTGTCAACAGTATGTCTACAAGATTGAAGTTAAGCCTCACAAGATCTTCTACCACAAGATATATAACGTACCGTTATCTCAACTACCTGCTGTGTGGCAAGAACTAAAACAAATGTTAGACTGGAGGGTCATTGAACCATCCACCTCACCTTACTGTAGTCCTCTACTTGTTGTCAAAAAAACAAATGGTAGCATTAGGCTAGTGTTAGACGCATGAGCAATTAATGAAATAATTTTACCAGTTCACACAAAACCCGAAAATTTAGAAAAGCAATTACAGAAATTTCTAGATGCAAAATATTTTTCCACAACAGATCTCGCTAATTCATTTTGGCAAGTAGGTATCACTCCTGATTCTCGGAAATATACTGCATTTATATTCGGGGGGCGAACCTATCAGTTTTGTGTTCTACCCTTCGGATTGAATGTCAGTTCTGGGGTATTCATTACAGCCCTGGATACCGTGCTTGGCGATGATTTAGTTGAGACAGTCACACACTGTGTAGATGATATACTGATAGCTACACAGTCTTGGAATGAACACATTGATACACTTCAAAGAATTTTAGAAAAATTTGCACAAGCTGGAGTCACAGCCAATATTAGAAAATCAAAATTTGGTTGCAGTGAGATAAAATATTTAGGACGTATCATTAATTCACAGGGCATACGTCCTAATTCCAGTAAATTAGATGCTATTAGAAACTTTCCTAGCCCTCGAACAAAAAAAAGCAGTTAAAATCATTCCTTGGGCTATGTTCATTTTTCAGAGGTTTTTTACCACAACCACTTTTGAACAGTAAACATCTGTTAAATCTACTCAGAAAGAATCAAGTTTCGATCCGGTCGGAACAGTGCCAGAATGACTTTAATACAATTAAACATGCTTTAGTGAATGCAAACATACTGAGCCATCCAGATTTCAATTTAGATTTTTGTATGACTTGTGACGCTTCGTCTAGACTTCCACACGGTATGAATGAAACCAACAGTGACTTAGAAAACATAAACGACTACAGGATTCTCTTAATGCAAGACAAGCAGTATCATCAATATTATATTGATATGTGCAGAAACATGGCTAAATTACAAAAATCTGATCCTCACTGGTATAAGATAAAAACATTACTGGTAGAAAAACACAATCATCATTTGACTAGGTATTACAAGTTACACAATGATGTATTATTTTATCGCCGACATCCAAATGCTACTAACTGGTGTGTATGCATTCCCAAAGAGTCTGAACATAATTTGATTTGGCACACACACACTTAGTTTGGGGTCATTATGGGACGAAAAAGTGTTTGGCAAAGCGCAGCACATACTGTTATTTTAGCAATACGAGAAGAAAAATTCACAGGGAACTGAAAACATGTGTCGTATGTCAAAAATCAAAACCTCAGAATTTATCCACAAAAACAGATTTACGTTCTATTTTACCGAGTAAACCCCTGGAAATTCTGTATACTGACATAAGTGGACCGCATCCGGCAAGCTCTGGAGTCGTCAAATATATCTTAGCTTTTTACAATATATTTTCTAAACATGTAAAACTTTATGCTTTAAAATCCGCCACTGCAAATGCTATAATACGCCGATTCTCAAGTGATTACCTGTCGCACGTGGGAAAACCTAAAGCAATTCTGTCAGATAATGCAGCATACTACTCTGGGTACAAATGGAGAAATTTCTTGAAGGACAATAACATTAAAAGTATATTTATTTCAAGGTTTAGTCCACAATGTAACGCGACTGAGAGACTTTTCCGAGAACTAAACCGATTCATGAGGACCTATATTTCATCAAAACATACTAATTGGGTGTCCTACCTAAGTCTTTTCGAAGACGTACACAATAACTTTAATATTTACAATACAAATTACACACCTAACGAGATCATGTTCAATTGCAAACAGAACGATCAATGGATAGAACCATTACCTAAGTTGTCAGACAAGGAAATCACACCTGAGCAGAAAATAAGAGAAGCATTGACTACACTGACACATCACGCACAGATACGAAACAAACATCACACAAACATAATAAAAAGAAAACAAAAATTCAAGGCAGGAATGCTTGTACTACTTCGTACTCATCATAAATCTGTAGCACTCAAGCGACGCAATGCTGTAAGTGGCGTCTGCTATATGAAGGAGCTTATATTATTGTCAACATACCGCATCCTGGTGCGTATCTGTTACAACATCCTAGAACTAACAAAATTGGCTCTGAGCACTATGGGACTTAACATCTATGGTCATCAGTCCCCTAGAACTTAGAACTACTTAAACCTAACTAACGTAATGACAAGACATACACATCCATGCCCGAGGCAGGATTCGAACCTGCGACCGTAGCGGTCCCACGGTTCTAGACTGAAGCGCCTAGAACCGCACGGCCACCAAGGCCGGCGATGACATGTGACGTGTATATGTATGATTACTTATGTTTTTAAAAAAATGATGCATAATGTAACTGTTACTATGTGAAAATTTGAACGATAACGAGTGCCAAATTTTGAAAAACTTTAAAAAAAATTGCATAGTGAACCACTGTTCACGGACATTAACGCGCATTACTAAGTCTGCAACTACGCAGAAACCTATGTGAAAGAAACTGTTAATGACATTCATCATGCATCGTACCTTTGTAAACGCGATGAACGATTTCTTTGATAAGTAACTACGAACATTTAGGTGAGCTATATTTAGCAAAAAACTGAAAATGTGAAGTGCGTAATTGGTGCGTCGTCTAGTGACAATACTACAGTACCTAACTTCAAGATGTTAACTGGATTAAATGGTCACAACGTGCCTGTCCAGAAAACAAGACGCCGAGTGGAAGAATTTTGGTTGGAGCTTCAGGGAATGGAATGTTCTCGAAATGTGACGGGCACACTTACCTGGACTGTCCAAGGATCGACGCCAGCTATGTGCCGTCCGATGTTCTGCAACCAAGCTTCCACGGAATATCGAAAACGAACTGCATATGGACCAATTACTCGACGGGTCACGTCCGATCTGTAATAAACAATGGTTTTTGTCACAACGAACTGCATCACAACGACTATAATGGAAATAGGAAATGGACATGCTTATGTATCAATTACGTTGTTATACAGCGATGTTACTGTGATCAAAAAAACTTTACCACGACGACACTAACCTGTGAAACATTACTGTGCAGCAGATGAATATAAACTGTAATGACGACACGATGTGTATAGGTCAACGCACCTGAAACAAAAAGACATTTTTCTTTGAAGCATTTCAATGCAATACTATGTAACTAAGAACATTCAACACTCTAAAATTGTATTGTATTATAACAAATATTGTAATTTTAAAATTAAGTTACCTGTCATAGAATGTACTCTTCATATGTAATCTTGGTGGAACATTTTCTTTATGCAACGACTAAGAAACGCGCGCACACACGAACAATATGAACTGCAATACTTTGCCGCGTGATCCAAATTTACGATATAACGGAAGTGCCGGAGTCACATAGACGCTTCTGCGCATGCGCGCACTCTATTTTGCCAACATAAGAACTTTTACGGCGGACGCGCGTCATTCAAATTTTGTATATAATATACTGTGTTATGTGTGTCATGTAAATAGTTGTAGACAACTTAGATTTTCTTGTGCCTTTAGGTGAATTGCTCGCCTGCAGGTGTGTCCTTTCGCCTCGCAATTCAGGGGGCAATATAAAGGCACATTTGCATGCCATGCGTGAGTTTCCTCGGAAACGCGAAATCTTAATAAAATAATTAATCTCTGACAAAAGCCTATGGCACAGAACTGCAGCGCTATGCCGCTGATAAAACAAAATACAATTATGACACTCTTATGTTTCATTAAGAAGAAGTAGGTTGCGTAGAATAGCTGGTGCGGGAAGCAAGTATATTTTATTAACTGGTACACTGGCATATTTGATGTTATATAAGAACACTGCGAGTTGCAATCTTACCAGTCACTCGATTCTGTAAAGAATTAATATTTATGAAAGTAAGTAGAATTACACTCCTGGAAATGGAAAAAAGAACACATTGACACCGGTGTGTCAGACCCACCATACTTGCTCCGGACACTGCGAGAGGGCTGTACAAGCAATGATCACACGCACGGCACAGCGGACACACCAGGAACCGCGGTGTTGGCCGTCGAATGGCGCTAGCTGCGCAGCATTTGTGCACCGCCGCCGTCAGTGTCAGCCAGTTTGCCGTGGCATACGGAGCTCCATCGCAGTCTTTAACACTGGTAGCATGCCGCGACAGCGTGGACTTGAACCGTATGTGCAGTTGACGGACTTTGAGCGAGGGCGTATAGTGGGCATGCGGGAGGCCGGGTGGACGTACCGCCGAATTGCTCAACACGTGGGGCGTGAGGTCTCCACAGTACATCGATGTTGTCGCCAGTGGTCGGCGGAAGGTGCACGTGCCCGTCGACCTGGGACCGGACCGCAGCGACGCACGGATGCACGCCAAGACCGTAGGATCCTACGCAGTGCCGTAGGGGACCGCACCGCCACTTCCCAGCAAATTAGGGACACTGTTGCTCCTGGGGTATCGGCGAGGACCATTCGCAACCGTCTCCATGAAGCTGGGCTACGGTCCCGCACACCGTTAGGCCGTCTTCCGCTCACGCCCCAATATCGTGCAGCCCGCCTCCAGTGGTGTCGCGACAGGCGTGAATGGAGGGACGAATGGAGACGTGTCGTCTTCAGCGATGAGAGTCGCTTCTGCCTTGGTGCCAATGATGGTCGTATGCGTGTTTGGCGCCGTGCAGGTGAGCGCCACAATCAGGACTGCATACGACCGAGGCACACAGGGCCAACACCCGGCATCATGGTGTGGGGAGCGATCTCCTACACTGGCCGTACACCACTGGTGATCGTCGAGGGGACACTGAATAGTGCACGGTACATCCAAACCGTCATCGAACCCATCGTTCTACCATTCCTAGACCGGCAAGGGAACTTGCTGTTCCAACAGGACAATGCACGTCCGCATGTATCGCGTGCCACCCAACGTGCTCTAGAAGGTGTAAGTCAACTACCCTGGCCAGCAAGATCTCCGGATCTGTCCCCCATTGAGCATGTTTGGGACTGGATGAAGCGTCGTCTCACGCGGTCTGCACGTCCAGCACGAACGCTGGTCCAACTGAGGCGCCAGGTGGAAATGGCATGGCAAGCCGTTCCACAGGACTACATCCAGCATCTCTACGATCGTCTCCATTGGAGAATAGCAGCCTGAATTGCTGCGAAAGGTGGATATACACTGTACTAGTGCCGACATTGTGCATGCTCTGTTGCCTGTGTCTATGTGCCTGTGGTTCTGTCAGTGTGATCATGTGATGTATCTGACCCCAGGAATGTGTCAATAAAGTTTCCCCTTCCTGGGACAATGAATTCACGGTGTTCTTATTTCAATTTCCAGGAGTGTATTTAACTGTAGGCTTATTCGTTGAATATATCTGATTTAACTAACTGTGTAAACTTTTTATGTTTAGTAGACAGTGACCTCTGTACGACGTATTGACATGGCTGGCAAATTATTCTAATATTGACATTTTGAGTCCGCACCTACCGCAGCAGTCTCTGGAAACGATTTAAATACAAAGTCCGATTATTTGAGTCTTATTTCACGGTCAACTACGAATAACATTGCATTTACGAAAAAGCCATTGACAAGCGTCTGATACCAAATAATTAAACGTCCACGTTCCAGATAAGCAAATATTAATTATAACCAATCACTATCATACATAATTAATAATTAATATTTTATTTTATTTTATTTATTTATTCTTTTTATACTCTGGCTATTTCGCTTTCGAAATGATTGTGGAAAATTGAGACGCCATGTTGTCGCTGGATCACTACGTCATCTGCTAAACCGAGACGGCTTTCCGTTGTCGGATGCTCTGCCGTTGTTTCTTGCTCCGCATTCGGATCGAAATTTACGTGTGAGACGTTATCGCCCCGGAGCACCTGTCTTACATTCGTACTTATTATATTGTTCTCTTCCATCACGGGATTTACTATGCCTCATTTTTGTCTAAAACGCTGTTCATTACTCAGTTGGCTTCCTCCATTTAGTTTATGATTTTTATTTTATTGATTTATTCTGGGAACATATAATCTACACAGGACAAGAAGGGACCTGCTTTGTGTGTAACGTCCGTACAATCTGCCCGCGTCGCGCCACGCTCCTAAAATCCACTTACGAACAACGTAGAAGGCTACCCTTAGCGGACGTGCTTCCCCAAGCGACAGCCGCTGCCCCTCTCCGCCTTTCTGATGGGGATCGGGACGGTCCCAGCGCATTTCCTCCGCTGACCTCTCGTACGAACTTGGCCACTGTAGCCTCCGCGCCGCCACCGCCTCCACTTCAAAACGAGCGTACACGGACACAAGGCGGTGAGCTGTCGGACAATTCCTCTGCTCTTCTCTGCTCTACTGGAGAGATCCCGTTGCAGGAGGCCTCTCCCCTCTCCGAGTTTAGACCGGATGACAACAGGTCGGTCGCTGTTCGAGATTTGAAACCGCCCGGCAGTCCCTCCGATGTGACTGCCGAGACTGGGACGGCCTCTTCTCCGTCACACGAGGACACACCCACTCCGCAGTTCCGCACTGTTTCTACCGACTCGCCAGCATTCCTGCGTCTGTTACGAGTTCCTGACCTTCTACGGGGAAAGCATGCCACGGCCCACTCCTGTTCACAACCCGCAGTGATGGCGTGCAAATTGATACAATTGTCTGGTCGTTTCCTGTGGAAAACTTATGTTTCTCCACTCTGGTATGAGTGGAGCCCCGTCCCCTTGGAACGTTGTGACTTCCCAGCATCGAAGTGGAGGCGTCAGTATTGTTTATACGGAGTACCGGTGTAACGTGTGCTCGAACAACTCACTGCGTTACATCTCGATTATTTACGTGTCTTGGACCAGACAGTCTGACTCCCCCAGCCGATGTTGGCTAGATCAGCTCTAAATTGCGCCACTTAAAAAAAAAGGGCTCTGACCACTATGGGACTTAACTTCTGAGGTCATCAGTCCCCTAGAACTTAGAACTACTTAAACCTAACTAACCTAAGGACATCACACACATCGGTGCCCGAGGCAGGATTCGAGCCTGCGACCGTAGCGGTCTCGCGGTTCCAGACTGAAGCGGCTACCCCGGCCGGCTGCGGCACATACGTGAATTTTATATTATACTAAGTTTTGTGGGAGCCAACACTTTATCGATGACACACGGCATCACCAGATGTTTGCTTCCTCGTTGGGGAGTGCAATTATCCCCATCCCCAGTCAAGTTGGCCGCAGCACTCACGTCCTGGGAAACAGTGTGGTTTCACGTCGGCCTCACCGCGGTATAAGGTCACCAACAATCTGATCCCCACCGACAAACGCCTCCACCCTCTTCGCCTTAGACCGACTGGTCTTCGCGACACGTGTGATCGACCTGACGCATTGCCGCACAGCCTTGTCTCTTGAGGCAGAGAACACTGGCTGCGGATCCGCCGGCAGCTGCCTTTCCTTAGCCCACCGGCTGAAGCTGCTTTCTCGGTTTAACTTCTTCCGTGTCCGGACTTTTCCGTCTTACCTCAGACGAAGACTAATTCGATCGCACGCCTCCTCTGAGTCTAGGCCCACTGTGAAGTCGGCTGTGACGACCATCCTGACCCCAGCGTTTCTCGCCAGACGTGCTGAACGCTCACTGGAAGTCGCAGAGGCTTCCACGTTATCGAGCTTTATCACAAAATATGTTCCATCCTGTCTCTAATCGTCAAGGAATTGGACAGTTCTATTTATTCCTTGTTCTGGAGCCTTCTCTCCTTGTGGTCTTCCTAGAGAAAAATTTGGTATTGCCTTTTGAGTCCCGGAATTGTTGAATTTATGTGTACCAACTTTTCTTTTCATAAAAAGAAGAACCAAAAGTAGAAAACGAATTAAAAATATAAACAAAAATAATAAAAAACATGAGGAAACCAACCAAGTACAATGTCCATGTGACGATGGGGGGGAGGGGGGGAGCGGGGTCAGTCCTCAGCGTTCTACCTCCCCCCCCCCCCCCCTGTCTTCCTGTCACCACCACTCAAGCCTGAAGCTGACTGTGTCCGCTTTTTCCCGGAACAGAAAAAAAGTAGTGCAGTGGACCACATGTCTCCTTACTGTGCAGGGGGTTGTGGGTTCAGATCTCGTCAGGTCCTGCAACATCATCTCAAGTCATGTCGATAAAGATTTCAAAATAATCACCATATTATTAAATCTTGTAGCAAGAAATACATTTTTGACGGCACTGTGCAGCCAATAGAATAATCTCTTTCTGCTTTTGTTTTTTAATCAGTTCATTAAAATTATTAGACACTTACGTGTTCTGATGGATGAATAAAACTAAAAATCACATAAGCGAAGATCCCAAATGAAGAGCCGGCCGGAGTGGCCGAGCGGTTGTAGGCGCTACAGTCTGGAACAGCGCGACCGCTACGGTCGCAGTTTCGAATCCTGCCTCGGGCATGGATGTGTGTGATGTCCTTAGGTTAGTTAGGTTTAACTAGTTCTAAGTTCTAGGGGACTAATGACCTCAGATGTTAAGTCCCATAGTGCTCAGCCATTTGAACCATTTGAACCAAATGAAGAAGATAGACGGGAAGCAAAAAATGTGAGCTCGTGAGAAACGTTGATGAATCGCTTTGAGCAACCTGTGAGGCGTATGCGGGGGCTGAGCGGCCGGCCCTGCTGCACGCAGCTGCGACCCGGCAGAGCTGGTGCTCGAGTCCCGGGCAGCCGGCTCTCTCCAGGCCGGACCTGCCTCGCGCGGTTCGTCCTCAGAGCGACGCGGCGAGACCCACGTCCGCTGCCGCTGTCTGGCCGAAGCTGCTGACAGCGTGGCTCTCCGCCGGTGCCCCTCTGTGCCGGTGCACGCCCACAGCACGCGTAGCTTCCCACTTTCGCCGCAAGCCTGCTCGCAGTCGTCTTCCGTAATGCTCTGCGTTGCAGCCGCAGTCATTTGTTTCACCTGGGAAAGGGTGACGCTGCCGACGTTGTTCCGTGAAACTTTCTGCCTCGTTGCGTTCCACGTCAAGTTCGACGAGGTTGCGATCGCAGTTGTAGCGCGAAATGAGGAGTTACTGTGTTCTATCTACTGTGTATTCGGGATCGCGTTTGTAACGTTTCACAACTTCCGAGAGCTCGTTGCGTCTTCGAGTCTGCACCGAACGGAATTTTATGCCCTGGCAGCCGTGATTGTACATCTCCTTGACGAGAAGATGTGTTAGGCCGCTTTGTTTTTGTGAACAAAATGGTAGAGTACATTGCCAAATACCACAGTACTTCCGTGTGGAAAATTTGGTGTTAGAGGCTCTTGCAACCATTTTGTGTAATTGTCGCTGTTCCTTTCGTTCCGACGTTGATTAGAAATCGCAAATGAGCTCTGCACCCTTCAATGAACCTCTTTCTCCTCCCGCATGAACCCCTAAAGCCGTTTGTCCATAGCTTTCACTTTTCCGCACACCTGGTACGTCTCTCTGCTGCCAACATTTAGCGACAGTATGGTGTCTACGCGCCCGTCTTTCATCAGTATACACGACGGCTTTCTTCGCACCTTCCTCGTTTCCTCTCAGAGTTCTAAAACGGCGTGCATGCCACGCCACAATGTCCTCGCTCTCGACCAGAGATGTTCGTCTATTTTTACTTCAAAACGGAACCCCATATTTTCCAAAATTTTCCAGAAAGTGGTTCGTTTCCACGTGAAGCTAATGTCGCCATCCTCCTTCACCCAGTTGTAAGGCTTTCGAAGAATGGTTATTCCTCTTTTAAGGTCATAATATTCCGAGAACTTTTTTTCCGGTGAACACTTATCAACGTCTTCTTCCTGAGTCTGTTCCTCCTCATAATTCTCCCACCACTCCGTCTGGCTCTCTTGCCGTCGTTCGCCACATTACGCGCTGCCCTCACACCCTTTACTACTGCGACTGCTCTTTCTAACGGTATCTGCAACCCTCTCCGTTTCTCTTGAACTGCGCCACGCTCTTCGTGAAGACATTTCCGTCTGAGCGCACTCCTCCATTACGTACACTCGCGGCATCACTGTTCATTTCAGCAGACGCTACGAATCCACAGCATTAGTCACGCACTCTGGCAGTGACGCGCCTGTACAGTGCTGAGCCACGGGCGTCGTTCTTCTACTGTCGAGAATCGTCGGACGCCTTCTGCCCTATCAGTATGTAAACATACCGGTGGCGCAACACGGAACCAAGCAAACAGCTAATAAAGCAATAAAATACCATGAAAATGCAAAAATCTTTATTAAGTGAAGAGCGAAGTAGCAAGAATGCGACACGTTCAGTCGAACATGGTCTTGGATAATGAACGAGATGAAGTATTGAGCACGTCTAAAGCTTGCAGTACGCGCTGTGTGGTATGATAGCCACGAATGACACACCTTCGTTTCAGTTACTGCATTATAAAATTTAGCGAACAGTGCCAAGATGAAAAACGTAATATTCTATACATAAACTACGCCAAGGCCTGCACTTTCTCCTATGTTTCTTTTTTAAAAATGTCCTACAAATGTCATGTACTGTGCCTCAGACATTGAAAATACTTCATACACGTAACTACAAAGTGTCAATAACGAGTACACTATTACTCCATTTCTGTTCTTAGAAAATTAAATTCCACTGTGTATTATGTTTTCAAACTTTTTGTGACGACAGCAGAGACAGCGTTGTTTACTTTTGTAACCAGTTGCTTCAACTTTAAATGCACTGCAGCAACACGCAGTCGACTATACTGTCCTACTTAAGGTAATGAGTTGTATTTGTTTGCTTTTTGCATATAAGACGTGTGTAGTCATTTTGCATTTGACGATGTATTCACGGTGATCCTTGATCTGAAGTGAAGGTTCTGCGAAAACAAGAGTTTGAAAATAGGCGTTACATCCCCAAGTACGTAACAAACGAAAATGAAGATTGGGCATTACAGCCCATGCATTTCACCAAAAATGAAATAAAAATAGGCCATTTGATACAGTAAGTTGCGACTTAAGCGACTTTTTAAATATATCGCTCATCTGGGGCTTAGATGGGACCATCAGACATTGCTGGTATAGCCGAATAGTCGCCCAAAGTTATGTCGATATGGACGGTATCGACTGTATGTATCCACAGGACATGTGGTGAATGCTCCGTTGGCAAAAAGATTCCGGACTGGTCCCTCACATGGATCCCTGGGAGGGTATTGCCAGGGAGGTGGACACCACGAGAAGAGGTTGTGTGAGTTGAGGCATGAAATGTCACATGGTAGAGAAGATAGAACATCTGAAATGGGAAATCTGGATGTAGTGGGGTCTGTAAAGTGAAGTAGAAAGGAGACAGGGATTTTGGTGAGACGAGTATAGCAGAAAATGGTGTAACTGTAATAGGATTCGTTATGAATAGGAAGGTAGGGCGGAGAGGGAACTACTGTTAACAGTTGCAGCGACAGGGTTGTTCTCATCAGAATAGAAAGCAAGCCCACAGGGACAGCAATAGTTGTGGTGTGCAGCCCGACACAGAAAGCAGAAGATGTAGAAGTAGAGAAAGTATTTGAGGATAATGAATGGGTAGTTGAGCATGTAAAGGGAGATGAAAATCGTGTATTAATGGGAGTTTGGAATGGAAGAAACGATTGCAGGAGGATATACGCTTGATGTAGTAGGAAGGAGAAAGAAGAAAGACTGAATTCTCCAATTCGTTGGTAGACATGTTCTGAGGCATCAAGGAATCACAAATGTAGCATTGGAGGGCAGTGTGGAGGGTAAAAATCGTGGAGGGAGACCAATAGATGAATACACAAAGCAGATTCAAAAGGATGTAGGTTGCACTAGGTACTGGGGACTTGCACAGGATAGGGTAGCATGGAGAGCTGCATCAAACCAGTCTCAGGACTGAAGACCACAACAACAACAACATAGATCATGAATACGACATTTTGTAATGATGTGGAACGCATTTTAATGAAAGATTTCTTTACATACCATGATTCAATTTCTTTACAACAGTTTTTTACTCTCTCTTTCTCAATATTTTTTATTTTTATCTCTCTCTGTCTCCCTATCTCTATCTCTCTCTGTCTCTCTCACACACACATTCTTTTATTTTTTATTTGTTTTTTGTGCTCGACTATTGGTGAGGCACGAGAACATCTGTGAATGAGTTTCTTAGTTTTGAGTACACTTACGAAAGAGATATATAAAAACAACTATGAGAGTTACTGATTTATGATGCTTACTTTGCAGCCTGTTCTGAGTATTGTTAGTAACTACGCTCCAGTCTGTAAAACAGAAATGCGAATCAGACGCATTACGTATTCCAGGCTATGGCAGCTGCGTCTTTGAGACGCCAGCTAAGGTCACTTCGCAACCCTCTGTAGGCTCCCATCGGTTCGTCTTCTTCCTGCTGGTACTGTAACTGAGACTTGGCAACAAGGCAACGTATGGTTTACGAGTTTTAGGCACTATTGGCTTCGTAAGAGGCAACCAAATTCCATGCCTCTTCGCTAGCTCTGTGGATACGTGCTAACCATTGAAGAAGCGTCTGTTATGGTTCGCGGTTCCAGTCTCTCTGACATTAACGTTTTTATCCCTTCTGTGAAAGAGCTACAAGCAGTCAGATCAAACGTCGATAAGGAAATCGCAAGAAAATACTTTCGGATCATAGTGCAATGGCGAAAAACTTACAATGCTGCACTAAGCTGCTGCTGACAAGCAAATTTTGGGTTTCTAGGTATACATAACTTTATTTATGAAATGCCACATCTGCATACCTCTTGAGTATGACACAGCATACCAATTAAGCACAGACTCAATCGAAATCTAAGTGAGTAGTGTTTTACTAATTCGTGCCGATAGAGGCACGCTTGTGTACAGATACTCAGTTTTACTGAAACAGACTTTCGTCGTAAGGTTATCGTGGGTAGTTTTATTTCATTTTTTATAGTACAGTGCACAATTTTCGTAAGGTTTCTTTTAGTGTTGTTAAAACAATAGTAAACATGAGAGAGAAATTAATCATCAACGATATATGCGGATTCTCTGATATTATCTATAGCAGTCTGACAATGCACATGCAGTTTATTGATTACATGCATGTAGGAAACTAGTTCTGAGTTAAATCTGTCAAACAAGGTTTGAAGAAGAATAAAATGCCACTTCCACACGACAGCTAATGTGGAAAATACTTTTCTGACGTATTTTGGCACGATGCGCTCTCCCCATACATAATACAAAAGTTCCGAGATGCATCTGCAGCCTGGCCGTCAGAACATGCTGCAAACCACTACAGAGAGCCTGCGTGTCAGAATTCTGATCCAGTGGGGTGGAAGGGCATTATGAGCAGCGGATTCGGTGGTCTGGTGTCTTGATAATAGTTTCCTGTGCTTGTGGTCTGGGTTCGAATCCAACTTCTATCGATCATTTTTGATAGGGAGAGACAGATTATATTCTCTTCTGGCTATGTCAAGTGAAGAAGGCGTAACGGCATTGTGGTGTGAAATTCACATTAATCATGACATTCCTTCTCTACCAAGTAGACGTTGGGCTGAACCACAATAAAGTCAGGGGAGGCGAAATGTAGAAACTCTTATCACCAGTAACCTTTATTATACTAGTTATTTATTTCTAGTGACGAAACAAACGCAGTGTAGGGTACAGGACGCTTATTCCATCTTTTATTTGAGCTTCTGCATGTCGATAAAATTCGTTCTGAACTGGGAATGCAACTCAGACCGCCCTTAACGCGGAATTTGATCTCTTCGTGACAATACAGCGCGACTACAATTTGTTGTTTGTTCAAAACTGCAGAACCTTCAACATCTCCACATATTGCGTGTGAATGGGTTCGAATCCTGGCCCAGCACTAAAGTTTTCTTTATGTAATATCAAGCTCTAGTGTGAGAACACCTATCTGCTGGTGGATAATAATTTTGATTTTTAATGTATTTTCATTCGTTGTCAACACTAACTATATCTCACGTTTTTGATTCCCAGTGAGAGACAGAACTATTTGCGAGGTAACTGTAAATTCAAGGATGCTGGTGGGAGAAAAATTCGGTAGCTGACGTGTCTTTGTGTGTAGTCAACAACGATATGTGTGGGGTTCGATTCCCGGTCAGCACTGAAGTCTTCGTCATTTTATTTCTAGGTCAAACATGCTCACATGTAGCTGCTGGTGTAACAAACCCGTATTTGACGTTCGTTTGCTCTAGAATATAAGAACGATAGGTGTCGGTTTGGAGTCCTGGAAAGGAAAAAATTAATGTTTCGTCTCGTCATTTCAGTTAAAACATCTAACTACTGCCGAGAAAATCCGATAGGCACAGTTGATTGTGCTTCGATAACAATCTGATTAGGTTCTGCGTTCGAATCCCTGTCCAATACGAAGCTTTACCTCAAGGCGTTTCAAGTAAATTACTTGTGAAGAAGCAATGTTTAACATCTCTCGTAGTTCGTTAACAGGGACAGTAGATGCTGGGTAGGAATTCCTGTCCGTTAAAAATGCTTACGTTATGTAATTTAAAGTTGATATTTGGCAACTGATACTGTCTGAAATCGAGGTATATCACTCTCTGTATGCATAGTCAGGAATGGCTGTTAGTTTCCGTCAGTCACGAAATCTTTGCTTAGTCTGCATGACCTGGGTTTGAATCCATATGCAGAACGAGACGGTTCGTCGTGTCATTAGAAGTTCATGCGTATCATCACGTATGTGAGCTTACAAGCCTTAATGACAGACTTATCTGCGATAAGGCGTTCGCAGATATTTTTAGTATCGTGGTATAACTTGAGTTATTGCGAGACATAGGAATGTTTTCTAGTGGTGACTTGTTGGAACCATTTTCAATAGTCAAACGATTGTATCGAAAAGCGATTAGAGGACCTGCTAGACAGCTGTGTTATATGAGTTGGATGCGAATCAGGCGAAATGCAATTCGGGTCGTTCGGATACTTTTGAGCACGACTGTACATTGCTTGCTTTCTGGAGTTTGAGGTTCAGTATGTGAATCTCTGCCTGTTGATAAAAAGGAAGTACCTGGCAACTATAAGATGCGCAGGCAGAGTAGAAGCTGCAGTTTCAGTCACTAGCTGCGAGCGTTGGTGGTTGAAGTGGAAGCTGTGTAGCACACGCGGTCCTGAAGTATCGATGCGGGAAGAGGTGGAACACTGGAGTGAGGAGCGGTGGCGAGGCGCGTCTGCTGTATCTGAGGCTGCGCACGCACGGAGTAGGCAGCGAGGGACTCCTCTGCATATGGAGACCACACACGTTCGATATACAAACATGTGCTTTTCCGCTTGGAGCTGCTGTTAAAATTCTTTACTTAGACAACCAGATTCAGTGGCCTGACCATCATCAGGTCCGTATGCACCACATTAAATGATGCGTAACTCACATCACAGGCTTGGAGTGCCACGAAGCTGATGTAAATGTGAGCGACAACACACACGTAATAAGACGTCACGTAGTCACATAGAAGTATTCACAGTATCATGTCAGGCGAAATATGGAAACATTGCCGGCGATATACGTGTGAAGTATATGCTGAAAATAAAAGCACAACGTAACAGAGAGTGTAAGTCAGTATAACGAGTAGTAAACAGCTGACATTTGCAGAGAGGCAGCTGTGGCCGCTCGCGCCGCTGACGCTGCGGTCAGCCGGGGCCGGCTGTGTGCCGGTGCAGCCGCAGGCGGACACGTGCCTGGCAGCTACGAAGGCGGGTGAAGCTGCGGCTGCCCCACACGTCGCCGCATCTACAGAGACGTGAAAAGTAATTATTTCAGTCAAAAGGAACACTTTGGTATTTTATAGTTTCCCTCACTCTGGAATTATTCAGCCATGTGATATCGGCATTTTCACTCGACTACATATGTATATACAGGGTGAAAAGCATTTAAACCGACAAACTCTGGGAGGTTGTAGGGGACATCAAAACAAATATTTCTCCCTAATGTCATTTTTTCCTGTGAGGATTATTTAAACCGGTGGAGGCCGTATTACGCTCTTCAGTTGTAGGCAACTGCTGTCCACCATTGTAGTAGTGCATTGTCTCTGTTTACTAATGGAGCGATACACCTGGAGTGAGTACACTGATATGGTTGGTGCGGACTACGTAGCGCACCACAACGGACGAGCTGCACAGCGGGTTTATCAACAACAGTATCCTAGTCGCCGTATCCCGCATCGTACGACCTTTGCTGCTGTGTACCGACGTCTGCGTGAGACCGGGTCATTTAGCAGATTACCTGGACAGGGACGACGTCGCACGGTAAGAACGCTGCAATTTGAGGAAGCTGTCTTGCAGCATGCGGAGCGAGATCCTTCAGTCAGCACTCGTGCAACTGCACGTAACATGCTGAAAGGTATGTGCTAAGGTCTGATCAGGTTAGCTCCAGAAAATAGTCGGTAGTTGCCAACCGCAAGGTGGAACGAAAATAATATCTTTGAGTAGGAGGACCTTTGATGGTTAAGAGAGCCGGGCGCGCGCAGTAAAAAAACCGAGGAGTCGCAGGTAGGTGCCCGGAGGAAGCAGACGTGTTGTGACAGCGTTAAGGTGGTCGCTGCCCCTGTCCACACTTTAGCACGTATATGAGAAAAAATATATAATCATTTCAAATTGGTTTTTGTTAGATAATGTTCAGAATAAGTGAAGCAGTTTTGCTATTTGGGGAGCAAAATAACTGATGATGGTCGAAGTAGAGAGGATGTAAAATGTAGACTGGCAATGGCAAGGAAAGCGTTTCTGAAGAAGACAAATTTGTTAACATCGAGTATAGATTTAAGTGTCAGGAAGTCGTTTCTGAAAGTATTTGTATCGAGCGTAGCCATGTATGGAAGTGAAACATGGACGATAACTAGTTTGGACAAGAATAGGATAGAAGCTTTCGAAATGTGGTGCTACAGAAGAATGCTGAAGATTATATGGGTAGATCACATAACTAATGAGGAGGTATTGAATAGAATTGGGGAGAAGAGGAGCTTGTGGCACAACTTGACTTGAAGAAGGGACCGGTTGGTATGACATGTTCTGAGGCATCGAGGGATCGCAAATTTAGCATTGGAGGGCAGCGTGGAGGGTAAAAATCGTAGAGGGAGACCAAGAGATGAATACACTAAGCAGATTCAGAAGGATGTAGTTTGCAGTAGGTACTGGGAGATGAAGAAGCTTGCACAAGATAGTGTAGCATGGAGAGCTGCATCAAACCAGTCTCAGGACTGAAGACAACAACAACAGCAACAATGTTCAGAGTTAGGATTTGTATGTCCAAGGTTTGGCGCAGTAAGCGTTTTGTAAAATTTTTTGTAAGAGTGATTCGTGCTACGAAAATGTTTGAAATAGTAGGTTTTGTGTATGACTTAAAATTTTAACAACAAATATTGAGATCAACATTGTGTTTAAATCTAACACCCTGAATCATAATCCACATCCTTTGCATGTACTGAATACAAAAATGAGTAGTAAACTAAAGTTACCCACCAATGAAAGAACCAAGTAAACATCAGGGCCAAAAGTTAATTTTCCAGTACCATCTTAATGCCATTGCACAAACGGCATTATTCTCTTAAACTTGATTGCTGGGTTAAATACATGTTGCATTTCTGGCAAAATGGAGGAGTGCAAGAAACGAGTTCACAGACGCAGTCAGATGCAGGTTTGCTGAATAATTAATTAGAGCAATCTTATCACTGATACTTTCACAGAATAAAAGGAAACAATTTTGGTTAGATACTTTCAATTTGGACGAATCAGAGGAATGTAAGAACAGTCCTTCGAGAGCAGTTGTTACGTCCATTTCATTTACAGCGTGTCTACAACCGGGAACCAGTTGATTATCCACTCAGAGCACAGTTTTCGCAGTGGTACCTGGAACAGTGTGAAATGCATCCTGCATTTCCATCCTCTGTGTTGTTTACCGATGACGCAACGTTCTGGCGTGGTGGAGTCTTCAACACGCACAATTCGCATGTCCGGAGTGAGGATAACCCACATGCCACAGTTACTAGCGCTCATCAACTGCGGCTCTCCGTTAATGCGTGGGTCGGTGTTGTTGGGGACTGTTTAATTGGGCCGCATCTGCTACCTAGGCCATTAAATGGCAGGCACTGCTACAATTTTCTCGCCAGAGCATTGCCAGAATTGCTGGAAGACGTCCCACTCCCACAAGACAACGCATGTGGTTCCAAAACAACGGGGCGCCGGCACATTTCAGACGTCGTGTGTGTCGATTCCTTGACGGACGGTTCCCAGAAACGTGGATCGGCAGAGGTGGTCCTGTACCGTGGCCTGCTCGATCCCCAGCTATGTCTCCTATGACTTTTTTGTGTGGGGAGAGATGCGCAACCTTGTTTACGCAACTCCTGTTGCATCAGGAGAGGATCTGGTTGCCCGGACAGTAGCAGCAGCAGGAACAATTCAGGATACTCCTGGGGCTTTTGCCCGTGTCGGACAGAAAATGATCCGACGGTGTAACTTTTGTTTACGTGTCAATTGAGGCATTTTTGAAAATCTACTGCAACTAAAATTGGGTAGTGTTAATGTGTTGTCTATTGGTCATAAAAAATGGAAAAGTGTTTGTTGGTTTAATTTATTTGCCGCCAGAGAAATCTTCCTCTACCAGTTTACTCATCATAGGAAGAAATGACATTAGGGAAAAATATTTGATTTGACGTCCCCTACAACCTCCCAGAGTTTGTCGGTTTAAATACTTTTCACCATGTATATATACCTTTGCTATTGGCACCACTATGCCAACAACAATGTTGGCAGCACTGCCTAAGCAATTAACTGTTGTTGTTGAAGCAGAGATTGCGTGGCTGCCGCTGTTTTGGAGACTGTTTTAATCCAGCCGACACTTACTTCAGGTGCGTCTTGTATTTAATGCACCATCAAACAACAATTTATGAGTATCTCTACTTCCAATTTAGCTATGAAATAGAAATATTTTCGTTATCAATAATTCTTTTTTTTTTTGTCAGATATTTGTTTTGTATGGGTCGGAAAAGTGTTCTCTTGCCAAGAAAAGTTTGTACTATACAACTGCTACGCGAAGAAAAACGGTATTCACAGCGGGAAACTGTCAACAGGTTATAAATTTTGTAAAAGTCTCTTTGCCGCATTTGCCAGGCGGCAAAAGATGGCCTTAATTTCAGTCCTTCGAGTCGAGGGAAGTGTGGACGCAAGGGAAAACTGTGCCCTAGAACTCGACCCAGACTCGTCCAGATGGCAAAAAAGAACAGCGGAGCTACCTGTCAGGGATTGAAAAAGGTTCTGGAGAACTCTGGAGTCGATGTTTGTACGTCCACAGTCCGCAGAAAGCTTATTAGTGCTGGGCTTCCAGTTGTCGTCCACGCAAAGAGACAAAACTTACCCCTGAAATCAGTGCAGCGACATAGATGGGCTCATGAAGCTAGAAATCCGTTTGGATTGGACGCAGGTAAGTAAACTTAATTTAAACCAACTGAGAGTCTGTGTTTGAAAATTTTTGTTGAAAGATATTTGATTTCAACAAAATATTGAAAAAAGACATTGAGAAATGGTCTTTATTTCTTCTACTCATATGAGCATATGAAACCTAACATCGTGGATTTTTTGTGATTAAACTTTTGTTTTCACTCAGGTCTGCTTTTCTGACAAGTCTATATTCTCCGTAAGTACGAAGAACAGTCGAAGTAGATTTTCGTGAGCTTTGCATAGCGCAAATCGTAAAACATCCCACGTCCCTTATGGTGTGGAGCGTCATGGCAGAAAGGGGTACTGGCCACCATTACGTTGTGCAAGGCACTATGAATCAAACTCAGCAAACGAAAGTTGTGGAAAAGAGCCTTCTACCTCAGGTGAAGGAATGGTTTCCCGACGGTGACTGTGTGTTCATGCACGATGGTGTACCTTACCATAAAGCTAACTCAATTTCATAGTTTTTAGTCGAAAAGAATGTAAAAACTTTGCCGTGGCCAGGAAATAGTCCAGACATGAATCCTACAGAGAATTTGTGAGGAATTGTTAAGTGGAAGTTGAGGAAGATCAACATTACAACGATGTTGAAAGTCGTCGAGAAAGTGATCCGAATACGGCATCATGATGAAGATGTCAAAATTTCGTACTTAAGACTCATAGGAAC
This sequence comes from Schistocerca nitens, assembly GCF_023898315.1. Classification (NCBI taxonomy): domain Eukaryota; kingdom Metazoa; phylum Arthropoda; class Insecta; order Orthoptera; family Acrididae; genus Schistocerca; species Schistocerca nitens. The sequence continues at coordinate 15,077,873 of NC_064624.1, read as the reverse complement.
AAAAGCCAAGACATGTGGAATTGCTCATTAAGAAAAAAGGCGTGCACACAAAGTACTAAGTATTCTCATTTGGTCAATAAATGTTGTAAACTGTAAAATGTGTTCATCTTAAGGAAAAACAACCTTCAGTCTAATAATTGTCACACCTCTGTAATAGGAACAAACGCCTCTTATAATGACAGCTGCGGTGACGAAAAAGAAATTCCACAGAAGTCACGGCGCACATGAACTCGTAGACACTTTGCAAAAACAGACATAATGTCTTATGGGACAACAGCAATCAGTGATTTTATAATGTTACTTAAAATCCGTCTTGATTGCAAATTTTTTACTTATTATTCATATGACCGGTTTCGGTTGATTCAGAACCATCTTCAGATCTGATATTTCAGTTACAGGAGTATCCCGTCCAAATCCAGCAACTTTCACATGCTACGTCACATGTGAAAGTTGCATGTAAAAGTTGCTGGATGTGGACGGGTTACTCCTGTAACTGAAACATCAGATCTGAAGATGGTTCTGAATGAACCGAAACCGGTCATGTGAATAATAAAAAAAAAATTGCAATCAAGACGAATTTTAAGTAACATTATCGTAGACACTTGTGTGAAACGAGCTACAGTCACATTCATATTTTCACTGCTTCCATCGTACAGCAACTTTTATGAAGCACGCCATACAGTTACATAAAACGTATGCCTGGCCGAATTGCCTAAATATATTCCATTACAACAGATGTAACATGCACAGTTTGAGACACGTATTTGTATCACATCTCGCTTAACAGATAAAGCGGCACTTGCGTGTAACGCATGGCCAAGTAAGCATTTTTCACAGACACAGAGACGTATGTGAGGGAAGCGTGATGCATTATCTAGCTTTGGCACCGTGTGTGGCTCGTGATGCTGAAACTGGAGCAGACTGGCCACTACTTACGTGGCGCTGTAGCAGACGCCGAGGCGGATGTGGGCAGGAACGGTGTGGTGGGTGACCGGGGCGACTGTCTCTCCAAAATACAGCGAGAGGAGTGCGTGCGTGTTTTACTGGTTCTGTTTGCAATGCTACTGTTCAGAAGGGACGGGGTTAGGCCAGGCTGGTCTCGCAGACAACAGCGGTGGTGGGTGGTCAACACTGAAATGTTTCAGGAGTGACGTGGCATAACTCAGCGAGACAGAGTCAGGCACAAGTTATTTGCCAGCCGGACACACACATAAATGTCATGGGAGAGAGAGAGAGAGAGAGAGAGAGAGAGAGAGAGAGAAAGAGAAGGGCAGGGGAAGAGTGGGCTGTGTGTGTGTGTGTGTGTGTGTGTGTGTGTGTGTGAGAGAGAGAGAGAGAGAGAGAGAGAGAGAGAGAGCGAGGAGAGAGGAGAGAGGGGTAAGGGCTGTTCCCACTGTAGCAGAGGCAGAGGCAGAGCCAGAGGAGAGCAGTGGGAGCCGCAAGTCTGTCCCTACACAGGAAGGGGCTGCAGCAGGGGGGAAGGGGGCAGGGGTACGGGGGGGGGAGGGGCCAACCACGTAGCCTCTCCCCCTCCTGCCCTCCTTGCTGGTTACTGGAACGATGCTCGGCCGTGCTGCGCCTTCTCTACTGCCCTGGACTCGGGTCTGTCCTTCGGCACTTCCGCAGTGGCGCGCGTACCCGACTAGTGTGACTGCAAAGTAAGATCTCGGTATATCTCTCTGTCTCTCGGGTTGTCGCTAATTTGCGCTGAGACTGGCAGGCTAGGGTCGTTCCCTGAGCAAACTGAGCGGGCCGTGTGGGCCTGCCGCCCTCTACTGCGTGGCGTCCCAGGTCCTTCCTGTCGTTGACGCGAGGGACCTGAGGAATGTACGCCGTGGTCGAGGTGACCCCCACTGCGAGTACTGAATGGGGCATCGACCAGCTGGAAGGCCACGTGCTGCTGGCGCCGTCGCAACCGGAATTGGCTCCGAACCGTGAATTTATTTTCAAAGAACAAACTTAATAATTAATTCTACTCACTAGCGATTCATCAACAACATTAACACATTTAACCACACTATGTGAGCGTGGAAGTAGTTGCCAGGGAGTAACTGATGAAATCAAAATGAAAATGCTTTTAACAAATGGCCATATTATCCCTGAAACCTTTTTCATTTGAAGAAACAGATTTAAAAATATGAGCAGAAAACACCCTCTAAATATCAAGTTACAATTTATTCACAGGCAGAGAGAAACAAATTTTCGAGTGTACGAGCTTTCGGGCTGAGAACCTTGCCGCTCCCTTTTGACACGGCCGTAGTCACGACCGCTCACAACAACCTCTGAAAGACTACACTGGTGCAAATCTGCAACACACCAGATTACCTTAAAGTAAAAGTTTTTAACAATTCAGAAGCAGACAGACTATGCACCCCATAGCAGGGATGGAAATTGTACAAAACACTAACATTAGAAGATTAACTTGCCACCGAAGGCGAAAGTTGATTTTAACTTCTAAGAAAAGACTTACAGTGGAAGGGTGGCAACTAAAATGACCATTTAAATAAAAGCCCATGAAATACAATCTTACATAAAATTATACAAGGTTGGCCAAACATTCTCTACAGTAGACAGATACCTCCTCTCAAGATGATAGGCAAGATCAAAACATATTTCAGGTATTAGGCTGTTACACTCCAAGCAATAAATTCGTTAACACACAAAATTCGACAAACATCACACAGGCAGTTACTAACGTACGGTAGATTGATAGGGAGATTACCGAACAACCCGAACCACAGGTTGCTCTAACCCGCCCCTACTCCACAAGGGAGAAACGGACCACCCAATTTATAAACAGCCACCTTCCCGCGGGTGGGGAAACGGAGAAGAATGGTGGGACGACCCCGAAGCAAAACGGCTGGTGACCTCACCAACAAAACAAGTAGAATTTAACAAGTAAATGAAATAACATATCAGCAATCACTTAACTTCTAATAAACTCCATAAGACCTGGCGCAGCACCCCCAAAACGCTCTCCCGAACCGTCCGCTGCCAGCCGCTTCAGCGGACGCAGGAAGGCGCGCCGATCTCCCGTCTCACGGCGTCGCAGCTCGCACCGGCCAGACCGACGTCGTGGTTTGACTCCTGCTGCTCTCGTGTCGACCGCGAAGCCACCACCCCTCGCTATACGGCGCGGCCCACTGGACTCACGTGGCGACCTCACACGCGCCGACGCTCAAGGAGGACAAGGCATCTCGTGCCTCAGTGCGCGACCGACCAACCGATCTATCGATCCGACCGCCAATGCCCATTGCCTGAGCAAACTCGAGCAGACTGGCGGCCTAACGCGCAGATGCAGGAACTAAGCCCCGACCGGGCGACCACTAGCTGAGTTCTCTCACTGCCTAACAAAAGCGGACGAGAGACAGACAAGCAAGCTGGGGACGAGAGACTGACCCAGACTGACCGACTGGCGAGCTCATAGCGCCCCTTAAATGCACGTGAACAGGCAACCTTTCCCGTTTCCAACCAAAGCTGCGACTGCCACAGCGGCGCCACCGCCAGAAACGGAGGGCGACTGCTTCACACTACGCGCTGCGGCGCGCTCTGCAAAACAGCAGTTTTTACCACGTGTGTGTGTGTGTGTGTGTGTGTGTGTGTGTGTGTGTGAAGAAATCAAACGGTAGTCTCCGTATTTGCGCAGACTTTAACTCCACAGAAAATCCCCAGACCGTGATAGCTACATTTCTCGTACCGTGTCCTGAAGACATTTTTGATAAGCTCGGTGTGGGAAAATTCTTTTCCACGATTGACTTGCGGGACGCATACGTTCAGATTCCACTCCACGAATAGTCACAGCGCTATTTTGTTATCGACACCCACCTAGGATTGTTCAAGTTTCTCCACCTTCCGTTCGGTTGTGCTTCGGCTCCTGCTATTTTTCAGTCTTACTTGCACCCATTGTGTGCCATTGTCCCTGGTTGTTGCAATTATCTGGACGATACAGTTGTATCGGGTCGCACCCCTGACAAGCACTTGCAGAATTTGCCTGCCTTATTTACTGTGCTTCTGCAGGCAGGACTAAAGTGTAGCAGGGACAAGTGCAATTTTTTTCAAATTGAGATTCAGTATTTAGGACATATGACTAACGGACAGGGTATCCACCCCCCGCCGTCACATCTCAGTGCGATTACAGACTTGCCAGCACCCAGGAACTTGAAACAACTCCAGTCTGTGTTGCGCAAAATCACATATTATATTCGGTTTATACCAAATGCAGCGCAGGTTGCAGCGCCTTTGCATCGCCTTCAGGGTAAGAACGTTGGTTTTGTTTCGTCTTCAGAATGTGAGGCTACTTTCCACAAGCTCAAATCGTTTTGGCTGTCGATGCATCTTCTCACGGCATCAGAGGGATTCTCTCGCACCGCATTAATTGTATATATCGTCCGATCTCTTTTGCATCTGAGTTGCTCATTTACGCCCAGAAAAACTACTCTCAAATCGAGAAAGAAGCTTTAGCTGTTGTATGTGGAGTGACAAAGTTTCATGATTTCTTGTACGGTCACAGATTCTATTTGATAACCGACCATAAGCCTCTGACTTTGTTGTTTCACCCGTCAAAGCCAGTTTCGGCCCGTACGGCACAAAAGTTGCAACGTTGGTCTCTGTTTTTGTCTAACTACAATTACGAATTGTTGTTTCGGCCTACAGCCCGGCGTGGCAGTACTGATGCTTTGTCTCGTCTGCCTGTCGGTCCTGACGAAGTGTTCGATTCTTCCCAATTGTGTTGCACGTTTATTGATTCGCAAGACAAGGAACTGGGTGATGGTTTTCCGGTGGATTTTCGTCGCTTCGCTTCCGCGACAGCAGCCGATGCTTCTTTGCACATTCTTTTGCACTATACTCAAACTCAATGGCCTCCATCTGCGACGCACGTTCGTGATCTGCTTGTTCGACGTTACTCTGCGCGTCACAACCTGTCTGTACACCACGGTGTTATCTCGTTACGAACTGACAATGATCAGTCTCGTGTGGTTGTACGTCGTTCGTTGCAGCCGGAAATTCTCCGACTGCTGCACCCTGGTCTTTGGGGTATAGTGCGGACGAAGCAATTAGAGCGTCGTCACTGCACTTGCGTTGGCATTGGTAAACAAAGTGAGAATTTGCTTTCCAACTGTCGCTCTTGCGTGGAGCAGCAGTCTGCTCCCCGGCAGCGCTTCTTTGCGTGGCCGACTCCTTCTGCGCCTTGGCAGCGCTTTCATGTTGATTTTGCGGGTCCTTTCTGGGACACCCGCTGGTTGATAGTTATTGATGCGTACAGCAACTTCCCCATTGTTGTAGCTATGTCTTCTACTACATCTGCCAGTACTATTCGGGCTCTGACATCTATTTTTTGCATTGAGGGCCTTCCTGAAGTTATTGTCTCCGACGATGGCCCCCAATTCGTGTCCTCAGAGTTTGAAGCGTTCTGTGCTGCTAATGGCATTCGCCATCTGAACTCAGCCCCATTCCACCCCCAGCCGAGCGGCGAGGCTGAACGCTTTGTGCGTGCGCTTAAGTCGCAGGTGAGCCAGCTGCGCGCCACGCACTCTCGCGAGCGCACACTCTGGGCTTCCCTCGCTTCGTACCGCTCTCAGCCGCGCGGCACCCGTTCCCCGGCGGAACTGCCACACGGCCGCGCCCGTCGGTCGCTCCCGCAGCCATTGCACCCGCCGCCACGCGCTCCCGCTGCTTCGCCTCGTTCTGGCTCGGCGCCACACGATTTGGTTTTCTGTCGCGTTTTCCCTGGCGGTCAGCGCTGGGAGCAGGGGCGCATTCTTCGCGCCTCACTTGTCATTTCTGGTCCCTCCGGCACTCTCAGGCGACCCCGGAACCAGATCCGCTCGTGCCGTCCTCGGTTTTCCGGCAGAGCTGGAGGCTCCGCGGCTTCCGCGCCTGGAGCCGTCGCCGCTGCCAGCCCGGTCACCTGCACGGCAAGAACGCCTCTATCCAACATTCTCGAAATGCACAAATGCCAGTTTTCGTAACAAGTGCACCTAGTCCTCCCCGAATATCCGTAGTTTTTTTTTTTTTTACACACTGCACGGTCATATTGCTGCAGCCTCATTCGAAAACTGTTCGTAATTGTTCTATGCTGCGGACTGTTTCCTGTGTCACAATCATGTTTAGTACCCGCTCCTCGGACAACGATTGTGCTTCACTATGTCTCACCGGATGCAGGCTGTGTGGCTCCCCGTCTGGCAAGAATGATGAACTGCACGGCCCGACACCTGTTTCCACATTACTTTCACTCACTGAGCACGTATCGTCATCACTCAACTCCTCACATACATGGCCCTCATAGTACAGCATATGGGACACCACACACTCCACTGACTCATCTTGCAGAAATGATAATATGTCACCTGCCACTTCTTTCGCACTCTACAAAGTTCATTGGTTTCCTTTCTCATGAACTGTCAACTTCAGCATCTGTTGTTATTGTCGTTTTTGATACAATGCAATGTTAGCTTTGTTTATCGTTCAAATCCCTCAGCTTTGTATCAACACCCCTAGCAATGTACACTCTTGTGAGTTACTCGTCGACTAAGCAGTTCGACTACGCTCTGTAGCCTCGTGCTGTGCCCACTAATCGATTCCTCCAGTCCTGCCCCCCCCCCCTCCCCCTTCCCTGTTGCCATTAACAGCCAATATTGTGGTCGCATGGCAGACAATATGTGTGCCATCAAATGCATTAAACATTATTGGCCTTTTGCGACCTTGCACTCAAGGAATTACTTGTTATGCTCTCTTCCCACAATTATATAATATTTTTATATTATTTCTTTACAAATCTTAAATTACTATTTACTGAAGCGATGAGTAGTGAAGATAATACTGTTTTAGAAGTTTTTGTTGGTGTGGTATACTCAAAAACATTCTGGCATGTGCAATCCCATGAGACATTTCTTATAGATATACCACGTGTCAGTTTTCTTCTTCCTTGCTTTGGACACGACAGAATTTTTGCAGTGTGTTTTCTTGATGGGATTTGGAGGCTAAACTCAACAAAATGTGTCCAATCTGCTGCTTGCAGTCTAATAGGGGAAACCCCAGACTAACGTAGTCTGCTAGAGTGACCACCTCCACTGTATTCCAGCCAGCTGAATTCTAAACTGATTGAAACAAGATTTTTTCTGACACTTTGTTTACTAGCATATGGCAATTGAAAATCCAACTTGTTCATCAGATAAAAGAAAATATCCTTGTATCTTCCGGCATATATTCTCACAAGAAGGAAAGATGACAACTGCCAGTCCTGTGTGTCAACTGCATTCATTGAACTGCTGTATTGCGTAATTCCTCGGGTCTTCTGGACTGGAGTTTTGGTTTTCCCATCAGGTTCTCCTGTTTCTGTCACACTGACATCTACATAGATAGTAGACAGAATATTCCCTTCTTTTTTATTCATCTGCTTCAGAGCTATGAGCTTGTGTGAAAATAATACAAGTCTCTCCTTTTTTTAGTTTATATTTTTGGATCTGGTCTGGCATATTTTACATTGTGGATCTAACTGTTCCTATGGTGTTTGTGCCCTTTCAGTGAACCTCACGAATAAAGACAGGAATGTGTTGTCAACGTGTACCGTCTGACCATTGTCAAAATACAGTTGCACGAGGTCCATAATGCAACAACTTGACCAATTGAGATTTCTTTCTTGCCTGACTCAGGTTTTCTTCACGTAAAAAATCAAATGTGGAATGCTAACCACTATTTGACTCACAAATTTTGAAGAACTTTATTCGGAAATGTGTCTTTTTGGGGGCATTGAATTGGATGTTGCACAGTCTACCTCTGAATTTCATGAGGCTTTCATCAATTACAATAGCTTCTTCAGAATAATAAACACTTTGGAAATTTTGTTTGAGATGGTCAATAAGACTGTGCAACTTGTTCAGATGATTTGCACGGTGCGCATTTTCATTATCTGCAAAATGAAGGAAACTATAAATATGTAAGATTCTTCTATAAATCATGACATCAGAAAAGAAAGGAGTATGGATCGATTTTTTTGTGGACCAGCTGACTGAAGTGTCGGCTCCTTCACTTGTGTCATAAGAACACATACAGCAAAATATGCTTGAATTTCATCAGATGTATTAGAAAACCAAGCACTATTGGATTTCAAAGTAGGGCCTTGTTTATAACAGTCTGTTCCATATCTGTTTCTACTGTTACATTCTCCCTGAAAGACATGAAAGACACATGATCTATTTTTCTGTTCATATCTAAGGGGGCTAGTTGTTGAGGGAGTTGTCTTTGAACTCTCGAATTGATGCCACTAAAACCAGAAAATGAAATGTTGGGAGGTTATCCTTATTTATTCCTCACTTTTATTTTTCTACCTTCCATTTTTTCAGCAATACTTGCAACTGTTGCTGCAACATCACTGTCCGTTCAGTTTTGTTTGTCTCACTGTCTCTCTTATTGGAGCTGTGAGAAATGTCACTCTCCTTATCATCACTATCACTTTTAATCGATAGACTTTCGATTTCCTCATCTGAAAAGAAACTTTTTAGTGTACGGCATCGCTCGCTACTAAACAGCTGGTGAGAAACCCTGGTAATAATTGCTTGTAACTTGGAAAATATTAAAAGAAATTAAATGTGTTGTACAGCACTAAATAGTTCGATTTCTCAGCTTTCCATTTGTGTGTAACATGTCATACCATCCATTAGCAGAGAAGAAGGAATGCCCAGGAGTCGGTATACCAGTAGCTGTTCAACGCGCTCACAGTTGGCAGTGTAGTAACAGACTCGAAATCTGCGACCGGCTGTGAGCCGGCTGTATAAGCAAGCGGGTTAACAGCTTTTATTGCCGATGATAAAAATTGGCTTCAGCTCATTGTGATACACACTGTCACAGGATGAGAGATAAGTAATTTTCGTGTAAGATTTGCCTCATTGTTTATGGTCCAAAGTGGAGTTATGTCTCTGGTTGGAAGATTTTCAACAAGCTCCTGCCTAACAGAACAAGAAATTGGGAATCTCTGGCAGTTCAGAATTAAATTAAAAGGACACCTCACCAGGCACTCTTCCTGTTAGGTACACAGCAAGCAGCAGTTACTGACGAGGGTTTGTGGCGTCGCAACTAGCGCGCGACCGCCCATTTGTCCGCTAAAAGCTTTACTTCAGAATGTTTGTGGGCTGCGGTGTAAGCCGGTAGAGTCAGTAACGGACGAGTTGTGACCTGCAGACTGACGTCACGACCACCTGTTGCAGCTGCGCGTGTGAAAGCGGTGGAGTAGCGCTGGCTGACCACTTACATTATACAAAACTAAAAATATTAATAACTAATAAAGGAATAACCTGAGGAAGATCATATTTGATGTACAACCTTCTGTTGTGAAAACAAACAATATGTCAAAGTCTGACAAGGGGAGGCCGCCAATTGTGAAATTCAGATTCGATTCATGCTGCGCATAATAGAAGCTCATGGCCAGAGGTGTAATGTGGCAAAGCACCAAGATGCACTTCTCAGCCGTTGTCGAGAAAATCGACAGTTAAAAGAAACCGTTGCGGTGAAATACTCTCTACGATTAGTAATTTTCCACAGTGTCTTGGCGCAGCGGTAAGCGCTCGGGTTCGTAATCCGAAGGTCACCGTATCGAATCTCGTGCCATGCAAATTTTTTTATTTTGTTTTTTGTAATTGAAATGTATATGCATCAAACCTGACGAACGATAGAACAATTTTTCAGAATGTCAGTCAGGTGTGTTTCCCAACAGATAATTTAAAAAACAATTGTTCTCGTAAAAACGCATCGTTTATCAGATGTGCTCGATGTCGTGCTGTTTTCTGCTTTACATGTTTCTGTGATAACTATCACTCTGGTTGGTGCGATACTCCAGCTAGTTCTGGTCACTAATTGTTAATTATGTGCGAGTGTATACCGAACTTATCAATGAATTGTATCCACTTGAATACTATTTGTGATATTGTGTTTTATTTCAAGTTTTATTATTATATGCATAATTGTTGCAACTGATAGCCGGGAATTATATATATATATATATATATATATATATATATATATATGTGTGTGTGTGTGTGTGTGTGTGTGTGTGTGTGTGTGTGTGTGTACATTTGAATTACAAAAAAACAAATAATAAAAAGAAGTTGCATGGCGCGAGATTCGATCCGGCGACCTTTAGATTACGTACGCGAGCGCTTACCGCTGCGCCACGACTCTATAAAAAATTATTAATCGTAGAGAGTATTTCACCACAACGGTTTCTTTCAACTGTCGATTTTCTCGACAACGGCTGAGAAGTGCATCTTGGTGCTTGGCCACATTACACCTCTGGCCATGAGCTTCTAGTATGCGCAGTATGAATCGAATCTGAATTTCACAATTGGCGGCCTCCCCTTGTGAGATCAAAAATAGTTGTATTTTGGAAGTCAGTAAAATTCCAAAAAAAAAAAAGTAGTTTTCCGACAGTCAAGAATTTAAATAAATACAGTGATGTAATAGTTAACCTTCAGTGCCTATGTACGACGAACTGATAACACTTTCAGTGTTCATATATAAAGTTGGAAAGTTTTTAGTTTCAGAAAACCTCTGTGACTTTTCTATAATAATAATTTCAAGAATTCTAAGTAAATATGTGTATTGTGTGGTAGCGTGCGTGTGAATGAGAATGTGTGTGTGAGAGTATGTGGGACGTTCGGCATTATTAAATACTTTTACTAAAGACAACCACTGAATATCGTGTGCAGAAGTAATTGGCCGATCATTGACTGTGTTACAAGTAATTGGTTTCGGAATTTGGGAAGGTAAAAGTTCTGGCTGTTTTAGGTATGGTGATAACTGTGAGCAGAAACTTTAGTAATTTTCGTAAATGTGGGCTGATGATGTTGCTTAACGGCAATAAAGATCTATTGAAGGTTTAAATTTGAACTTCATGTTTAAAGTACGGGTGACATCCCCTTTCCGGACCATTCCTTTATAGTACATAGACAATTTTCAGCAAATTTTACTTATAATGGCCTCCGGCGTGTAGCTATGAGGTTACAGTTTCCTCGACACTGCCTTTCTGTGATCTCGTAAGTAGCTGCAGTCAGGAGTTTAGGTGCGAAGATGTACCGATGTAAAGAGGTAGGTGAACAAAAATTATAAAAGAAATTGCATTGCAGCAGCAACTTATAATCCGTCGCAATTGGTTCTTCGTACGCACGCACGTAAAATTCCGTCGCAGGTTAAATCAAGATGCTTTCAAAAGTAAAGCAGTGCAGTTTCCTTACCTCAGAAATCTCGGTTCAAATAAACTGTAATTTTGAAACTACGTGGCAGATTAAAACTTTGTGCCGGATCGAGACTTGAACTCGGGAACTGTGCCTTTTGTGGGCAAGTGCCATGCCGCCTGCCTTCCGAGTTATCCGAGCACGACCCACGGTCCGTCCCCACACCTTTACTCCTTCCAGCACCTCACCTCGACTCCTACCTTCCGGATTCCACAGAAGCTCTCAAGTGAAACTTGCGGGACCAGAACTCCTGGGAGAAAGGATATTGCGCAGACATGGCCAGGTCACAGCCTGAGGGATGTTTCCAGAATTAATTTTTCACTCTGGAGTAGAATGTGCAGTGATGTGGTAGATTTGGTAGAGCACTTTAATGTGGAAGACAAAAGTCCCGAGTCTGAGTCTCGATCTGGCACAGAGTTTTAAACTGTTGAGAAGTTTTGTATCGGTGGACCCTCCACTGCAGAGTGAAACACTGACCCTGAAATTGTAATTCTGTCTGTCCAATCGAGAAGCCTGAAGCAGTTACACAATACAACAGTCCAATGAATGCAGCTGACACACAGAACCAGTAGTTGTCATCACACCCTCTTAAGAGAAGATATGCCAAAACATATAAGGAAATTTTCGTTTTCCTGGTGAACATTGGGATTTTCGAATAATACATCATTGTACACAAAGTGACAAAGAAAATTTGTCTCAATCAGCTTAGAACTCAGCTGGCTGAGACATAATAAGAGCTGGACGCTCTAGCAGACAACCCTAGACGTGGACGGTCCCAATCTGGGGTTTCCGCTATTAGACTGCAAGTAGCTAATTGGCCACATTTTGTTAAGTCCCATGTCATATAATATATAACCAATATGTTTCTGTTGACAGCATTGCTGTATCCACTCTTCAAACTGGCATCTGCAACTGAGGTGCATTCCAAGCAAACAGCATTTAGTTAGTTAAGTTCCTTTGGCAGAAAACCACACCACCACAAGTATTCACAGGCATACTTTTATATATATATATATATATATATATATATATATATATATATATATATATATATATATATTCTACAGAGGGGGGGGGGGGGAGGGTAGCCCCCCACAGGATGGGACAATAGTATACCATGTACATCTATTATACTTAAAGTAGAGTGTTAAAGAAGATGAGTGTGGCAGTGCGTACCCTAGCTCTGCTAGGTACGTGCTGAGACATAATTGTGGAAGCGGACTGATAAGGCTGGGCTGTGGTTAGATAAGGATGTGCTATACAAGTCAGTGTTTCTGTTCTTCCCAGGGGCGCACCTGAAGTTACTTCAACATAAGGACTCTCCATCCAAGATAACATGCTGTGTCCTTCCTACCAAAACGTCCTCAATCCAGTGACAAATTTCACTTTATACTGCGCATCATTGTACTTGAGACAACAAGCATAGGCATGATGCTGAATCAAATGATTTTCAGAAATCAAGAAATACTGCATCTACCTTCTTGCCTCGACCCAAAGTTTTCAGTACGCCACGTGAGAAAAGTGTGAGTTGGGTTTCACATGATCGATGTTTCCAAAATCTGTGCTGGTCGCCATTGAGGAGCTCATTCTGTTCAAGATGCCTCATTGTGTTTGACTCAGAATACGCTCTAAGAGTCTACAACAAGTTGATGTCAAGGATATTGGACAGTAGTTTTGTTTATCACTTCTACTACCCATTCTGCAGACAGGTGTGACCCATGCATTGTTGCAAGAAATGGGCAGGGTTTTTTGTTCAAGGGACCTACAATAGATTATAGTTAGAAGAGGGCCTAACTGAGCTGCAGATTCAATATGGATCCTGACAAGGATTCCACAGCGGCCTGGAGCTTTGTTTAGTTTTGACGATTTCATCTGTTTCTCAACTCCACTAACACTAATACCTACTTCACTCATCTTCTCAATGGTACGAGGCTTAAATTGGGCAATTGTGTTTCACTTTGTAAAGCTACAAGTGGAAATGGAGTTAAGCATTTCAGCCTTTGCTTTGCTTCCCCCAATTTCACTTTCTGTCTCAATCACTAGGGACTGGACACTAACCTGATGTCGCTAACAGCCTTTACACACGACCAGAATTTCTTTGGCTTCTGTGAAATGTCACTTGGCAATATTCTGCTACGGTAGTCAACCAAGGCGTCACTCATTTCTCTTTTGACAGCCAGACATGTGTCGTTCATCATTTCTCTAGCTCTGTTCCTTTAGAAGTTTCTTTATAGTGGCTATCTACCCCGAAGGTTTCCTCACATTATGGACTGCTCTACTGGGTACATATCTATCCAGTGCATGGTCAACTGTTCTTTTACACTCGAGCCAGAGTTCCTCTACATGCTCCTGACCTGTGCCGAAAGCTTGCCTTCCCCTGATACTGAATCTTGGCCAATCAATGTGCCATACAACTTTGATTTCTACCAAGATGGATCTGAATTCACCCCCTCTATTTCCCATATGCGTATCCTTTCGATATACATTTAAATCGTCCCCAACATTCTCACTGCTATCAATTTCATGTTTCAAGCAGCTTTCTGTACATCGTATTGTGTCAGCTTCACTGTTTTTCAGCAACACTTCAAACTCTGCACTTTAAATGCGAATGCTTTGGCAGTTTACCATTATGATTTTAACGTTCTCGCCTGCGGGAGTCATTTCTTTCGATGTTACACTAATACTTCTGGGTTTCCTACAGTTATTGTTATCCAGATTGGATGGAGAGTCACCTAGTCTGGAGAACCCTTATGTCCACCGCACAGACAGTCAGCTACCTGAGTAGCAGCCTCTGATATGTAGCACAGACCTGACCTTTCTAGGGGGACCCCACAGTTCTCAATCCTGTGCCGCAAGTCCAGAAAGGCACAGCCCAGCTTGTCACAGAACCTTCAGAGTTTCTGGTCCGGTTCTCCCACTCCACTCTAACCGAAGGGCCACGATGGCTTCTTGAGACAATGCTGCAAACTGTCAGCTTCGTCGAGACTCTGCGTGTGAGGCTGGTCTTTTCAACCTGTCACTGGAATGAACCCAGACGACAGGCATCACTTGTTCCAACGGCAGTCGGTTGCAGCCTCATCCCCCAACGGCTGCCAGAATAGCCTCCTCAACATGCTGAATGAGGCCCCAGGCATACCCACTGAGTGCACCCGGTGTTCTTTCCTGCCCCTCGCTGCCACCTCCCTCAGGGATTCCACCATTTGCTGTACATTGGAACTGCTGACAGTTAATAGACCCCTGCCCTTTTGCGTTTGTCTCCTCCTGACACCAGACACAACAATTTCCCAAAAACATGAAAAATGAGTCCCACTGCACTAGTTTCAGTTTCAGTGAGAGACAGTACCTCAGACTTGTCGGTGAGGGGGATCGGTAAAACACCCCGAGTCCTCCATGGTCCCCTTCCACCCTGTACACGGTGCCCGGGTCTGCCACTGACACACCACTCGCAGTCAGGTGGGTGAGTCGTGACAGGTCCCGTGCTTTCTGCAGGGGAGACGGGATCCACGGGAGAGGACAGTACTTGAGGAATCTTTGGCACAAGTGTCACAGGTACACCACTCTCAGGGAGCTCTTCCAACACACCGGTTTGCAGTATCTGCCATGCGTTTGACAATAGTCAGGATGATTTCCAGCTGGTTGCGAACGTCAACCAACTCATCCCACGTCTGAGAACATGTATTATAAGACAGCGAGAAAATAACTTCGAATTAAGTGCGCTGACTATCTCTTAATAAAGTTGCTAATTCCCTGTAAGAATTTAAGCAATTACGCGATTTCTATTAAGGCAACATAAAAACCTATGGCAAAAACTACTAGTTCCCTAAACCGTTTAGCGGCTATTTACAGTTGTTAGCAAACTGAACAAAAAAAAACAGTTAATTTATGATAAATGCAGGTAATACATAGGGCTACTGCTCTTGAAAGGAAAACTAGATGTTAGTTAGTAAATCTGCTACAGTAACTAGATCACAAACGTCGATTGTCTACAAATTGCTCGTAGATTATGCAAAATACAATGATAGCTTCCAAAAATTCTCAAAACTGCACGTTTATTTGCATTGATATGGTTCAAATGGCTCTGAGCACTATGGGACTTAACATCTGAGGTCATAAGTCCCCTAGAACTTAGAACTACTTAAACCTAACTAACCTAAGGACATCACACACATCCATGCCGAAGGCAGGATACGAACCTGCGACCGTAGCGGTATCGCGGCTCCAGACTAAAGCGCCTAGAATCGCTCGGCCACACCGGTCGGCCTGCATTGATACAAAATGAAGTTCAGGGTGGATGTATTCTTCGGCAGAACTGTGAACCACAACACTGATTTGCTATGAAGTAAATTATGTATCCAAAACACTTTTAACGGTAACTTGGGAAAATATAGTTTTAAGTGTTTCAAAATTCTCAATATAACCTATTTTGATGTAATTAATGAACGATTGCTTTCATAGATGATAGGCATACTGCTCCCAAAATTGTGAAAGATTATAATTAAGTTTAAGCCTACTATTAACTGTCACAGTATCAGTTTATCGCGGCACTCGTGAGTGTTTGAAATTGCACAGTATATGTCAATACAAATGGGTACTGATACGGTCAGTGAAAGATAACGCAGAAATGACATGAACAGTAAAACGTGCCAATCTAGAACTCTAAATCATAACACCATCTTGTACCCCTGTCTCACACAAAGGAAAAATTCCCAAGTCGGCATTAGACATTAAACACTTTCAGTCTTTGTTCATGGCATGAGGCAAAAATCATGCATTCCAATCAGCCTCTACCATCTCGTGAGGAATGACCACCTTAACAGCATATTTTAAGGAGAAAAACAGATTGGTAAGATGATATCCCCAAAAATTGGTCCCATAAAAAAAATTTGGACCAAAACTTCAATAGTAAGCAGTTGTGGCATTCTGAACGTACAGGTTTTAAACTTCAGCACACACCGGTTGCTATGCAGTCCCAATGCAGCCACCTACGCCCGAATGCAAGGTACTCTATTTGTGCGATGTGGAACACAGAGGAAAAGGAGGGAGAGGTGCATCGTTTTGAAATCTTGCTCCAGATCAAATGTTGTTCTACATGAAAAATAGTACGTAATTTAAGTATGTTCTATGTCAATCTCACACACACATGTCAACAATATTATTTTAACAACATTCAAATATTGATATTCTGCAGGTATACATATGCCTTAAAGTGAAAACGGATAAACTGTAGCAATTGAATA
Source organism: Schistocerca nitens (assembly GCF_023898315.1). Lineage (NCBI taxonomy): Eukaryota > Metazoa > Arthropoda > Insecta > Orthoptera > Acrididae > Schistocerca > Schistocerca nitens. The sequence goes on along the minus strand of NC_064624.1, from coordinate 15,061,411 downwards.
ATTATTATGAAATTAATTACTTCTGACCAAAAAGCATGTTCTGGTAGATGGAGTCCAAGGTTTCCGTTAATTCCTCCCTTTGCGTTTTTGTGCTGTTATTATCCATAGAAACTTTCATCTCCAACACACATTTCCTTGTATATATGCCTAACTGAGAAGTGAAATAACAATTTTCACAGACTTCACTTTAAAATTTTTGTATTATAACGAAAAATTCGCAGTTTCACCCCCTTAGGTGTCGAGATTCAAAATCAGTGTAAGAAGTATTTTTTGTTTCATACCGAGAAGCCCAATAGGAATTTCATAGATTTAGCTTTTAAAACGCTTTCATAATGAAATAATTTCATAAAACTTTTCATTCCCTGTTTCACTCCCTTTAAGGGGCTGAATTTCCAAAACAACTGGAATGTGTAATTTTTGTATTTCCAACCTAGAAGTCAAATACCAGTGTAGTTCCACAAATGCTTTAGGAGGTCTTCAATAGTGTTTTATTTTCAAATAAAGCTTTACCCCCTTAGTAGTTGATTTTCCAAAAATGCTGAAACATGTTTTCTTATTTCTGACAGAGGAACCAAGTACCAATTTTTGTTGCTCTCATGTCAAAATTGCCGTAATAGTACAACATTTTTAAAAAGCCTTTCAACCACTATTTCGCCGGCCTGAGTGGCCGAGCGGTTCTAGGTGCTTGAGTCTGGAGCCGCGTGAGCGCTACGGTCGCAGGTTCGAATCCTGCCTCGGGCATGGACGTGTGTGATGTCTTTAGGTTAGTTAGGTTTAAGTAGTTCTAAGTTCTAGGGGACTGATGACCACAGATGTTAAGTCCCATAGTGCTCAGAGCCATTTTTGCCACTATTTCACTGGCTTAGTAGCAGAATTTCGAACAGTGCGTCCTAAACAATGCCTACAGTGTATGATCACATCCCTGTAAATCTGAAACTTCTGTCCTCAGCTGTTTGAGCAATGGGGAGTGAGTGAGAGAGTGAGTGAGTCAGTCAGTTGGTAAGGACATAACCTCTTATATATACAGATGACGCATCTCCATTCTTCTTTCTTATCTCTTGCTCCCTGATCTGTTTCCCACATCAGGTATTCCTCCTGCCTCGGTCACTTTTGGCCTAAACGTAAATGCCGTGTGGCTAGGGCCTCCGGTCAGGTAGACCGGTCAACAAGCGTACATAGCACTGGCATCGAAATGGGATTTACTGCCGCATACACTAGCAGAAGGCTGTCCGACATATGGACCGTGGGCCACGAAGAATCCGGTCCATCACAGCCCGACAGACACCGCAGTAGGTGAGAAGAATGATTTAAGATTAACCTGCTTCTTCCCCACCAGTGACTCAAGAATACAACGTGGAATAGCATTACTGCCTGTGCTAGCAGAATGCACTGATAAAATTTGACAAAAGATATGTCCAATCCAATTAGTATCCTAATCTATCTAGTTCAACAAATTGCCGTCTGAGCGGATTTCTCATACTTCAACATTCATCTCCCAATATCGAGGAACTGCGGAAGGTGGGGAAAAAAGGAATTCTCTGTCTCATTAAATTTCTGTTTTATTCGTTTTATTTTTCATTAGTTTTAACTTTTTAATATTCTGATATTAATACATTTTTATGGACAGACGTTCTTCGTTTTGTCACTCTGTATTTTATATTGACCTCATTTCTTCCATCACCCAGTTAATTCCTTGTGGGAATAGCACAATTCGTGCACTACTTGCATTTTCCGATTTCGTAATGTAAAGTCGTCTGCATCGCTTGATTTAATAGACTGTCCTGTCCACTGTACACTAATTTTAGTATAGTTGATGTTCACCTTGTAACGTCCATCATTCTACATTGTCCTTTACACTCAACTGGCTCTTCCCGTCTCTGACAGAATTACGGTGGCATCGGGAGCGTTAACTTTTCTAACGGAACTGTAGATCCGTTTCCCAATATTATCGTGTCTGTCCCGTGCACAGGTTGAGTGAGACCACGGAGAGCAGGGCACGACGCTGCCTCAGCTCGGGGACAGCAGTGTCTGGAGGCGCGGGCAGCAGTCTGCGGCCGCCGCCTGGTGCGTGGCGCGTGCTGGACCTGGAGCTGCCGCTGGACCTGCTGGAGTCCACGTGGGGAGTGCCGCGCGTCGCCTGCCGACACGCCGATGCTGGCGTCGCTGCCTGGTGAGCGACGCAGCCCCTGTCAGGCCCCACAACATTTACCGACGGCGGAGTCGGACGCGGGCGTACGCCAAGTGCTGGAGACTGTGACTGGGCCTCCAGCGGTGAGAATGTGCAGCGGTGCGGGCGGACCGCGTCAGGGGTCCGGGCTCAGTCCAGCGGAGTCTCACTTACACGGCGGACCAGTCACCCTGGTCTGTGGTCACTGGACACAGACAGACTGGATACGAACTGGAAAGCACGTGTGGAGTGAGCAGTGTCCAGTCTGGAGCAGCTCACCCACTGCCCAGTGTCCAGGCTGGAACCCGACTAGACGTGCTGAGGACTGTCCAGCCGCTCCAGCTGGTTCTCCAGGGTTCCGAGCGCCGCTCAGCTCGTGCCACGCCTGCATGGTGTGGGGCCTTCATGGCCAGCACGAGGAGGTATCCTGAAGTAGTGGTAGGCGAGTACAGTGCACCAGATACGGAGAACTGCCTCAAACTAACGTTGCAGTAGGGAAAAAAGGGAAAGAACACGGACGACGAGATGTATAGAGACTAGAAAGCAGTGACCGTTCGAGTTTTCGCCATACTTTTATCATTTTGTGTGTTATGCGTGTTTTAAATCATCGAGGGTAACAGAAACATAGTTTCTATTTTTTTGTAACAAACAATGAAAGAAGTAAAGCAACGGTGACCACACTAGCTCCGAAACCCGCCGCTGTCGTCGCAGTTCAGTGCAGCCTTCTGGCGCCGCATCCTTCCTAAACGCAGCAGATTCGTCTGTGAAACCCTGGCACATCTTCCCAAGTCATCCTATAACGAGAAAATGTTCAACGGGAAGACAAAAGGCCACAGCTGGAGGTCGGCATCCGCATTCGACGACTACTGTTTCGCGAATGACTTTTGCGCCAAGCGGAAGGTAACCAACATTTTGTGAACAACGTGAACTGGACTGGCTGCACTCGTGTGGGTGTTCTCAACCTCTAAACATGTTTAGGCACCTCTGTGCCATCCCCAGTGGACATCTGATTATTGTAAGCTGTAGAAAGTGAACATATTTTGTTTTAATTGATTTAACAAAAACAGGCCTAAAGAAAGTTTGTTTTTTTCTTACCGTGGTTTTTACATTACGCAGTTTTGCAGGACTATCTGTATGGTGTCCTGCACTGCACATCTCTTGATTATTCAGCGACGTAATTTTGGCGTCAAAATATTTAGCCTATACATGTTACTGCTCAAGTTTTTTGCGATATCAATCTTTTGCGTTCTGAGGGCACTGCACACACACACACACACACACACACACACACACACACACACACACACACACACACACATTGTTGTGTCTGCTAACGTCGTTAGCGTTCAATTCTTCTCGAGAGTACTTGGCGACGAATTTTAATTTTGTTTACACTATCGGTCTCTCTCTCTCTCTCTCTCTCTCTCTCTCTCTCTCTCTGTGTGTGTGTGTGTTGCTTTTCTCTCTACTAATTTGTTGGCTTAATTTCTCGATCATATGGAACTTGCCACTATTTTCCTCTGGTGTATGTTTTATTGTGTGTAGCTCCTGTGTGTGATTGTGTTTGCTTACGGATGATCCGTTCAATGTGTGGAGTCTGAATTTGAAGCTTGTGCGCCACCGGGTCATTCGGCAGTTTGTGAACGGCCATGCTTCGTGGCTGTTGGTTTCCCGAATATTGTGAAGCCATGTGTGGTGTTCCTTTTTTACACTGCGATATTCAGAAAATTTAGTGTGTTTCATGTTTCCGTTTGTAACCTGGTGTGAATGTCTGGGTGTAAGTATTTTATTTCGCATGTAGCGGTTACACACGTGACCGCCTGCTGCGCTACAGGTGGCCCCTGGCGGCCGATTCTGACTGAGGGGAAGTTGCAGGTCCGCCTCGCAGCCGAGTACTGAAGGCTGGCGGGCGCGAGTCTCTGTCGCGGCCCCACGGCTGGCTCGAGAGCCCTCACCCCAGCCACTCACCGTCACGCCGCGTGGCGAATCCGCTGCCGGCGCATGCGCGGGGAACGCCTTATCGCTCACCGCCGCTGCTGCTGTATTCTGCACTGTTCCCTTATCTGCAGCGTCACATTGAAACGTAAAACCTGGAAAAATAAGTTTCTGTCGACAGGGAAAGGAACCTCACACACTCAACGCAGCCAGTTCACTTTCGACATCAACATTTTATGAGTGTTTGACATCGGTTGACACCTTATAAGAACCTCTTCTGTGCACACTGGACATGTATCTCTTCCCTCTCTGTAACCAACAGCTATTCGCTTCAGTCTAGCACAGTTGAGAGAGGAACCGTCTTTTGAAACTTAGTTGTTGTAGTGCGTTTCGTTTTCGACATCCCCGCTGCTCGTTCCATCATTTTTATTAAACGTCGTAGACTCAGGTGACAAAACTTACGAAATAACGATACGCACATACACAGATGGCGACAGTATGGGAAAGTGTGTAATCTACATCGACAGTCGCATCTACATTTGAATTAACGTAACAGCAAGTCGCTCATTAGAATCTCACCAACAGTTGGAAGCATTTCCTCGATTCGTGGGCCAAAGTAGAGAATTTTATTTATCTATTTTAGTTTTCGTGATAGCGTGACCTCTACTAATCTGCCTGATGTGTGACTCGTTCCGTGTGCAGTGTTGCCAAGTATGTGATATAACTCTTGCTACTAATGTGAGGCTGTAATTAAAGGCGGCAAGTATTTGCGTACTGCAGATACATAAGAATACTCGGCGTGAGAAAGCAACAGAAGACACATTCTGACTGAACGACTTGTGTGCCAGTAATCTGAGTATGGTGGAGTATATGCTGGTGTAACATAGCACCACACATGCTAGCACTATATAGTTTCCAGTAATGGGGTAATGTAGTGGACTGGTTCGAACAAGGAACGTTAATGCAGCTGCATGATGTGGTAGATAACCAACAATATTGCGCCATTCGTGTCTTTAAAAGAGTTCGATTGGTGACGTTTTGAAATGCAGGCGGTCGTGATAGATGTCGGCTGTGTTCTTGTAAGTTTCTTGCATATGTTGTACACCATGAGGAAGACAATCTTGAGAGAGATATGTGGTGTTTATTAATACTGGAGTGTTTTCGAGTTGTTGTTGAGCTTTTGCAAAAACTGATCGTGTAGTGTTTTACAGACTAAATCGTCAAAAGAAGGGCTCCTCACGTTAGTTTACAGGTATCTCTCGACGTTGTCACGGTTTTACCGGAGTTGTCATACGCAGCACAAAATGGTATGTACAAATAAATGAACAAAGGATTGATTTTTTGTGTTCTTTATTTGAAAGACCAACACATATGATGTAACTGATTGTGATTCCTGAATGCCGTATGTCAGCGTTGTGTCAGCATATCCACCAGCTGCTGCGTTCCCCACTCCCTGGCGACGTCCAGGGGGGTCCTGCCTTCGTCATCCCGGGCCCCCCTGTCCGCCCCGCCAGCAGGAGCTCAGTCACCACCTCTGCGTAGCCCCACTCTGCCGCCCAGTGCAGCGGCGTCCGCCCGCACCAATCCCTGGCGTTGAGGTCAGCAGAGGCGGCGACCAGCAGCCGCACCACATCAGCGTGGCCCCACTGTGCAGCCACGTGCAGGGGCGTCCACCCCGACGACCAATCCCTGGCGTTGGGGTCAGCAGAGGTGGCGACCAGCAGCCGCACCACACCAGCGTGGCCCCACTGTGCAGCCAAGTGCAGGGGCGTCCACTGCTCCAGGCTGGTCCTGGCGTCGACCTCCGCGCCGGCGCCGACGAGGCAGCTGGCCGCCGCCTCGTGACCCCCGCCTGCTGCCACGTGCAGGGCGGTATAGCCGCCCCCACACTCCTCCCTCGCCCCCACGTCCGCCCCCGCCGCCAGCAACTCGCGCACCTGCTCCGCCGCGCCCTGCTCGGCCGCCTGTATCAGCCTCCTCCCTCTCTCCTGTTGAGAGAGGCTCCTGCACAAAACATCGACACTCTCTCACTCTACTACACAGACACACACACACACACACACACACACACACCAAATGAAAGAAACCGTCACAGACGCCACACTGCGAGCAGTCCTTCATACACTTCTGCCCAGCCACGAGTTACAAATCTAGAAATCTTCCCTCTATGACACAGATCAACCAGCGTATCGCGGAACATACATACCAGTATCCCAACATCGAAATCTGCATCCACTTCCCATTAAAAATTGGTGCACTGCATCTCATTACCTGCTGTTTCAACTTTTTCTCCTAATTCACTCCGAGGAGTCACCTCCTGTGACCTCCGCATCCTGTTGGTAACCGATCTTTGAGCTTCAGAGAAACACACCTCTAACGGTTACTTGTGTGTGGAGCAATACCTTCCGACACTCGAGAAGAAAACATAGGTAACTAATGGCATCTCTAACAAGGGAACCTCCCCATCGCACCCCCCTCAGATTTAGTTATAAGTTGGCACAGTGGATAGGCCTTGAAAAACTGAACACAGATCAATCGAGAAAATAGGAAGAAGTTGTGTGGAACTGTGAAAAAATAAGCAAAATATACAAACTGAGTAGTTCATGGGAAGATAGGCAACATCAAGGACAATGGGCCCGCAGGAGCGCCGTGGTCTCGTGGTAACGTGAGCAGCTGCGGAACGAAAGGTCCTTGGTTCAAATCTTCCATCGAGTGAAAAGTTTAATTTTTTATTTTCAGTTCATGTGACAAACTCTTATGTTTTCATCACTTTTTTGGGAGTGATTATCACATCCACAAGAAAATCTAAATCGGGCAAGGTAGAAGAATCTTTTAACCCATTCGCCAAGTGGACAAGTTAGGTGGGTCGACAACATGTTCCTGTCATGTGACGCACATGCCGTCACCAGTGTCGTAGAGAATATATCAGATGTGTTTTCCTGTGGAGGAATCGGTTGGCCTATGACCTGGCGATCAAATGTTTTCGGTTCCGATTGGAGAGGCACGTCCTTTCGTCTACTAATCGCACGGTTTTGCGATGCGGTCGCAAAACACAGACACTAAACTTATTACAGTGAACAGAGACGTCAATGAACGAACGGACAGATAATAACTATGCAAAAATAAAGAAAGTAAAATTTTCACTCGTGGGAAGACTTGAACCAAGGACCTCTCCTTCTGCAGCTGCTCACGCTACCACGGGACCACGGCACTCCTGAGCTCACTTTCTCCTTGATGTTGCCTATGTGGCCCATGGACTACTCAGTTTGTATATTTTGCTTATTTTTTCACAGTTCCACACAACTTCTTCCTGTTTTCTCAATTGATCTATGTTCAGTTTATCAAGGCCTATCCACTGTGCCAAGTTATAACTAAATCTGAGGGGGATGCGATGGGGAGGTTCCCTTGTAAGTACAGAAATACAACTTCCTCGTCTGTTAACAAAACGTAGGTCGCTACACGGACAATATTAGTGAAAGCGAGAGCCGTGATTATTTGATCCACTACTGGGTTTATGTATTACTCTACATAAAGGTTGTCTTCATCCAAACATTCTTTATTACATGTGAATAGAATTCTTCCAGTGTTTGTTCCGCTGTTTCAAACAATTCTGGAACTTTTGTTGTGATACCCTGTAGTTCTCTCAGCGATGCATTTTAAATCTCATCTGTCTATGAAAGAGACAGCCCTTTACGGTTCGTCGTAATTTTTAGGAACAAAATTTCACATCGGGTGATCGTGCAGCCAAGGGCGTCACCACAGTATGGTTTGTAGCCAAACACTCACGAAGACGTAACGAATTTTAAGCAGATGCGTTATCGCAGTGCAGAAATGATCAACTGTTCCGCCACAAATCTGGAGGTTTTTTTTTTTTCGGATTGCGTCATGCCGCTGGAATTGAGCTTGTAGGTTTTACTCCTTGCTGACCGTTTCACCTTGTGACAGGAATTTGTGGTGCACCGAACTGCTGAAATCGAAGAAATATTTACACCAGTCGTAAACAGTTCCCGTACTGATAGATTCGCCAAAAGCAATATCTAATGTGTCTAAAAGGTTGATGAATTCAACTCCATTCGCATAGCCAAATTTAATACAAACGCGATAATCCGGTTTTACAATAAACAAATAATCGCCAATTCTACTAACACACCAATAACGTTTCCAAGAGGTGACCACAGACTAAATATCCCATTTACCTGGTGGAGACATACTTTTCAGACATGTTTACCTACACAACGACAAAAAAGTCTTGCGAATCTCAGTTGTAAAAAACGCAAAATGGCGAATTCCGTTACTTTTGAGCACTACTCGTGTCGCAAGAGTTGTCGCGTTTCAGAGCACCCCATCAAAGCTGCACTATGTTTTGTTTAAAAACCGTATCGGACGGAATGTATGCGCCAATTGTGGATGGAGTTGTACACGAACACGCATTCACACGGACAGGCATCCGCTTTTATATTTCTAAGAGATACGGGAACGCTGACATTTGACTCCTGTTCCCGTGTTGGTGCAATTTACTCCGTAATGTCGCGTTTTTCTGGACGGGGCAGTCGCTGAGGTGGGAGTGAGCGCCGCCAGGCTGTGTGGCCAGACTGGGTCGCCGGGACAGCACTGTGGAGCAGAGAGGGCGCACGACTTGACGGACACACTGTACCGCGGCCAGGGCAGAGGGTGGCCAGGGCAGGCGACCCCCACAAGCGACGCCCCCTACCGCCTGCCAGCGACTGTCGAACACATTTCAGTATGTGCTCAAAGTATTTAGTTAGTGGGTGGGAAGCCGTCAGTTACTTTGAACAAAATGTTTACTCTATTTAAAGTGTATTCCGTCTACGTACAATTGCGAGTAGTTTCTAATTTGGACCTGAGACCAGGTGTTTCACCATCAGGAAGCAACCGCGTGCCTTCCAGCAGAGACCAGGTCGAATGTTAGACGTGCGACAGCCGTGTCTGCAGACGCAGGCGGCTGCGGCGTGGCGCACGCGAGCTGCAGGAAGGGCCGAGCGTCGGCCGGGCTGCCCCCTCTACTCGGCTGACTCGCCTGCAAGGGCTGCCGCCGCCTTCTCTGATGGCCGCACGGCCGCAATTGACAGACTTCGGCTGCGGAACGGCAGTCGGCGCTGAACCAGGGTATTTTTAAAAGTATGGAGTATACAATACATCGATATTTATTAAAATATCGATACCGACTCTCGACATCTTGAAAAAACTGTGCATCGGCGGACAAAATACCGCGATGCTCCTTCCGATAAAAATATCGCCTGCACATTGTAAATATACTGCTGGTTGTAGAACTATCAACTTCTTATTACATCTTCTATACATCAACAAGCTAACAGGGTGTGAAACTTCCGGGCAGATTAAAACCGTGTGCCCGACCGAGACTCCCTCGGGACCTTTGCAAATGGTAGAGCACTTGCCCGCGAAACGCAAAGGTCCCGAGTTCGAGTCTCGGTCGGGCACACGGCTTTAATCTGCCAGGAATTTTCGTATCAGCGCACACTCCGCTGCTGAGTTAAAATCTCATTCTGGTAACAGCGTGTATACGTGCACAAGGAAAAAAAAATCCCGCATTTTTTCCCGGGTTCCCCAGTTAAAAATACACTTTCTCCCGGATCAAAATACATTTTTTCCGTGTTAAGCGACACTATAATCTTCCTTGTCACTGTAAAACTCATCAATTCTTTGATTGTTATACCGACGTAGACTTTACCGATGTTTAGAAAACCAAACTCAGCGGGCAAAAAACGTTTTGCAAGACCTTTGATGTCGTGCATATGTTCCTATTATGGAGGTATAAATTCGGATACCACCAAACACCGCACGTTACTTTCCGATGCATTGAAATCGAGATTGCGGTGAGCTTTTGTAAGCCACTCATAGCTCATGTCACGTGATCTCGCCAGGTGATCACAGCACACGACACGCGATGTAGTCAGCCAATAGCAACATCACTCTGAAGTACCGCCAACACACAAATAAGAAAAGCTCATCGTTTAAATAAATATACACATTGTTCACATAATACATTGGTCTCAAACATTAATAAGCCCCAAGAGAAGCTGAGACTGCACATGTAATGATGATCTGTGCCCTTGTTCCACTTTAAGACACGTCATAGTAATGTGCCAGTAAAATTTTTAGTAACGACCCAAATGTCTCATCTTCTGGGCTCGAAATTCTTCCAAACGTTCCTACATCAAAGAGTTGATTTTTAAATGAGAGTCAAACGCTTTGTGATTTAATAAATCCATCGTACATTGTAGCACGCAGTTCACCTTGCGTAAAAGGTAATTTGATTTGAATGTAACGCTTTTCAACCCACCTTTCGCAGTATTTTCCCGCGACCTGTTAGGAATATAAAGTTCGTTTCAGCAGTTGGCAGAGAGCGCCAGATGAAAGGAGTCACCGCGCTTGCGCAGCTACGATGACGCAGGAAGAAACAAGACGTCAGAGGATTACTTTAAGAGCATCCGGATTTCGTGCACCACACTAAAATGCACAATTAGGCTTAAAGTGCACATTCCTAAGTCGAGATTCCGATGTAAATTTTCTTGCAGCACCACTGCTGCATTACATCATGTTTAGTTGTTTATTATGCCATAATACCATAAGTGCACCTGAAACGCAGCGAACAGTTGAAACTAGGCAATAGTGTGAAATTAAACACTTTCAAATAAATTGACTGCCTGAGCGGAAAAGATTATTAAAAGCCAAATCTCTTTAGCGAAACTTGAAAAATAACTTTATACTTCTGCAAGGCGATTAATACTTGACTCTCACAACGGTGGAAATAAAATATATAACTGGTAACGTATTTTAGCCTTCCGTAATGATGCGAACATATTTTAATTCATTTGATAGCTCCAGGTAACAAAAATCCGTTTTGCTTTAATTTAACGTGAGAGCAATAAACGAGGAGGAAACAGTAAAACCGCTGAACGTATACATAGGCCACGTGGAGGCAACCCACCCTCCCACCACAGCTCGGGCTGCTCTCTGCACCAGCCCCGGGTCCACCGCATTTCCCAAGGGCGGCGGCGTCAGATGGCGGCTCCCAGCCACACTTCTGTAACCACAACAGGGAGCAGGGACTGACTGCTCACACGCCACTCAACTGCGCATGCGCGAGAAGCAGCCCGCAACTGTTCACACGAATCCAACTCAAACAGTCGTCACGTCACGCTCATCGCAGGCAATTTGTTGTTATCGAGCACTGCTTCCTAAACCCTTCGACATACTTTACTGTTGGCAGAAGCTTATATCAGCACTGTGTTCTGTTGTTGTATGTGGCGCATTTCCTTCGCAACTAAAGTTTTATTTTCGTTTCTTTTCTGTCGTTCCTGTTTTGTTGCTGCAGTATTGTTCTGCAGTAGCGGGATGCGATAACATCCTTTGTTAGAGAATTGTTTCTCACCAATCAAAATCACAAAAATTTAACTGAAAAGTAAAAAAATGAAAACTTCCCGCAATTCTAAACAATTCCCGGGTTCCTCACAGATCAAAAAATTCCCGGGTTTTTCGCGGATCTCCCGGGTCGTATACACCCTGAGCTAGCAACCTGCCTATCCCCTTTAGAGCAAAAATTTAAAGCAGAACGTTGGACGTTCAGGCATACCGATAAACACTTTGCTAAAAATGCTACCTGCACGCAGGTGGCACAATGAAAGGCATGTGATGGGTCCATCGTCCGCTTTAGTCACACATCGGGTTTGCCCGGAACACTTCATGCTGGCTTCCCTGTTCTTTCATTTCTGCAAACCCCAGCGACCTACCAGCTGCATTCTCTTCACCGTGAACCACCATCACATAGTCGATTAGATCTGAGGTCATTCATCCAAACATACTCAACAGAAACTTCCTGGCAGATCAAAATTGTGTGCCAGACCGAGACTCGAACTCGGGACCTATGCCTTTCGCGGGCAAGTGCTCTACCGACTGAGCTACGCGAGCACGACTCACGACCCGTCCTCACAGCTTTAATTCCGCCAGTACCTCGTCTCCTACCTTCCAAACTTCACAGAAGCTCTCCTGCGAACATTGCAGAACTAGCACTCCTGGAAGGAAGGATACTGCGGAGACATAGCTTATCCACAGCCTGGGGAATGTTTCTAGAATGAATTCTATATACTCAACAGGTTCTGCTGTGTGTGTGTGTGTGTGTGTGTGTGTGTGTGTGTGTGTGTGTGAGTGTGTGTGTGTGTGTGTGTGTGTGTGTGTGTGCGCGTGTGGGGGTATTCCTATTTTGCTATTGACTGGTGACTGGTCACAAGACGAACGACTGCTATATCGGAATAATGATGATGTACTTTTCACTCCGGTTTGACTTGGGTTTGTTCGTATTTGGATCATAGTGGTGAAATATTGCATTAGTTTCCTTGAGCATAGTTGTATATGCTTCACGGTCATCAGGCGTGTTGTCTTCGTATGCTACGTTTTTCGGGTTAGCAGTTTCATGAATTCATTGCTGGCACTGAAAACTGCTACCTTTGACAGAAATAGTGTCATTGTTAAACGTTAGTTCGGAACCGCCCATGTAGTGCTTTCGACTGTCAAATCTTAAGCCAAATACTGTACGACGAGACCGCCCAAGCATTTTGATACTTTCAGCCCAACATAAGGTGGTGTTTAGTTTCTAACAGCCTTCATCTCCTCCCGGTCTTCTTCCTCAATTTGCTGCAACGAGGGCTCAAGCCTCTTACGTGTCTTTCGCGTGATCCGATTATCATCGACAAATAAACTTCTTTCAAAAGGTTATTCCTCAGTTGTAGGCGGAATAGGACACACATTGTCATAATTCCCTTCCTAAGGAACTAGCTCTTTCAACCTCTCCATTTTTCGCTATAGCACCAGTAACTTCTTTCTCTAAAGGATTCAGTTTATCTGTCACAGGCTGGACGCCTTTCTTATACTCCCCGTATTCTGTTACCAGCTTCGTCTTCCACTCGTGAAACTAACTTTTCAGCTGTTCAAACGTCCTGTTCTTTGCTTGTTTAACAAGCTTTTAATCGTACTTTGCAAATATATTTAAGGAGAAATTTTAAAAAGAAACAGGTCTCACGTTTCCTGTGATTCTTATCGTCGATAAACCGTAAGAATTTAACAGAATTCGATATCGTCAACGTCACAGCCATTGACATTCTTGTAACCTTTATATATCTTAAGTGTGCCTTCCAGCGTTTCATAGTCCTCGTAATTCGGCACATTGTTGTGTCTATCTGCTGAAAGCATCTTACACTCGCAATCGAGTTCTAGGTATGTTTTATATCCATTTATTGTATTTACGTGCTAGCATTTGTAATTTTCTACAAATGTCTTCCTTAGTCGGCAAGTCTTATGATCCACTGGCGACATTATAGAATTAGATCAACAGAATAATCTCTCGTTCGAGGCGAAAGATGTATGTGGAGTTCTCGAGTATGCAAATTCTAGACACGCCTTGAAAGATAATGTTAGAGAAAAAGATACCTCACAATAAAAAAAATTGTAGTGTAGCTGCAAGCGACAAATTTTGTCAATGAAACCGGACTCCATATGTTAGTGCTAAAGTCAACAATGCCTCTGACTGTTATATTTAGTGATTGGGTGTTTGACGAAGTCTCGCCTTCCGTCAGGGCGGACGCATAAGGGAGAACTTTTGTCGTGCAACTGTCTCGCCTTTTGCACAGAGTGTACAATCATATGTAAGAGCACACACACACACACAGCGACTCCCCAGAGACAACTTTTCAGTTGCTCCGGCCGCCGACAGAAGGGCGAACCAACTGCCTCCGTCCTGTCCCCCCCACAGGATACACGAGCGCGTGTGCTCGGTAGACAATGCAGTCGCCATCTCTGCTGCCTGCAGTTGGAAACTTGCAAGTTCGGACACTGACTGTTGTGAGGGACAAAGACACCAATAGTGAACTGATCGTAAATGAAGTAGAAAACAGGCCTGCACTGTTCAATATAGAACTTTGAAAGATTATTCTGACGCTACTTTGAAAAGCAAAGTGTGGGAAGAACTGTGTGTAGTACAATCTGGGGACGTCCTCCACAAAAGAACGCCAAGCAGACAAGTTTTTATTTTACAGAGTTGCTTTTACTGACATACTTTCAACATTATTATCTTACACTTCTTAATAATGTTTTGTGGATAGAACAAGTAAGTTTTTCAATATTGTTGAATCGTAGTGAAATCAGAGTCCATTGTACTGCCATGGAACAGATCCTCCAGGGGACGTTTAATAGGTTTTAAAATGAAATGCTAATTAAATGGACACCCTAGCTGCAAACAGGCGTTCATGTACTTCATTGGGGACATGTTGAAAATGTGTGCCCCGACCGGGACTCGAACCCCGGGGCACACATTTTCAACATGTCCCCAATGAAGTACATGAACGCCTGTTTGCAGCTAGGGTGTCCATTTAATTATCATTTCATTTCTAGTAAAGCTGCATGGTCATCCACGGTAACTGTTCTTTCGGGAACAGATACTACCGTCATATATAGGTTTTAAAATGGCTGCGTATATTGCTCCAGCATGGTCTATAGGCTGCTGTGGACATTCGTAAGCGATATCTGTAAAGTCTGTTTCATCTCTTCTGCGTACAAAATTGTAGAGCACACAACATGCTTCAATTACTGTACGACAGAAATCGGCGGTAACATCGTAAGGTCTACGGAAAATGTGCCATTTGTTCACCAGTATGCCAAATGTGCATTCAACCGTATCCCGAGTAGTTGTACGCCTACAGTTGAAAATTTTCTTCAACGAGGTTAGCATTTTAGTAGCAAATGGGCGCAAAATGTGCCTCAATAAACCAGAAGCTTCAGCAAACAAACAAAAATGCATTGGTTTGCCTTCTGGATCGTTAAAGGCAATGTTCGGTTGTTCCATATGTCCAGAAGGTTACGTCATAGCTTTTCACCCATATTCGAATTATTAAAAACTGCAACATCATCTCCTGCTCCATTTGCACCGACATCTATGAAGACAAATTGGTATTCAGCATCGACACGTGCCATCAATAACACAGGAAAGATTTTTTTATAATTAAAAAAATTCTGAGCCAGAACTTTGAAGTTGTACTATTCGAATACGTTTTCCATCCGTATCGTGTTGCAGAAATGGGTGTTTTTATAGGACTGTTCTGCCAACAACTCTTCCTCACATTTCTCTGGCATAACCATACATTGCAAAGCATTCCATATTTCAGTGCATGTTGCTTTCACTATTTTGCAGACTGTGCTATCACAAATGAAGTAGTTGTATGGAAGATCATTTAAACTTGGATCCAGTCGCTGGACACCTGAAAAGTTATGTAACTGAATAATAATAGTTTTCATTTTTATTTCACGAAAATAAATTGACTTCTACAACAATGTCAAGCATTTCAATTTATTGTCCGTTTCCTAGGAACACTGGTACAACAAACATGAAAAAGTCGAAGGACATGCTCAGCAAGAGAATTGCGTGAGCAAAAATTGGCCAAGTCGGGACAACCAGCTGCGGAAAGCGTGAAAGTACAAATCAACTTATTTCTTCTACCAACCGTAGAAGTACGTGATGCAAGTGGAAATGTTGAAAACAGCAATAAGGAACCTGAGGAAACAGAACCTTCAAAGGACACGAACCTTCAAAGGCCACCAACTGTTCAATCTCGACATACCTCCTACAATCCAAAGATGAAAAGTTACGAAGAAACTTTACTCAATATACTTCGAGAAGAGAAAGAAACTGCTTCGTCAATGGATGACCCTGCAACATAATTTGCATTGTCTCTCGTCGCTACGCTGAAACCAATACCCACACACCAAATGATTGATGCACAAATTGAGGTTCTTCAGGTAACGAGACTTTTACAGAACACGTGTCTACCAAATGACACATGTGATACTTTCAGTCGTGGCGTTCGGTGTTCTAGCTTCCCCACCCCTGCACGAGTGTTTACTGGAACATCTACGTCTGACAATTAACCTACTGCCGGAAGCAGCTCCTAAACCATCCTTACTTCTCCTCATGATTGAGACAGTGTAAACTCATACCCGACAAATTTTTCTGTGCCTCCACATGGATCAGGAACTATGTACCATGTCACTACACCAACAGTGTTTAAACTTTATACCTGCACTCATTTTCTGCCATTTCCATCAGTTGCTTTGGACATCTTTTAGACCAGGGATTCCCAAAGTGGTCCATATCGACCCCTTGGGGTCGATATCGGTTTCCTAGGGGTCGACATAAACGAAAACTGATTTTGGGGGTCGACGAGGTCTAAAAATCGATCCCTATTAAATTAACACAAGTTCATCAGCAAAGACAAAGAGCTTAAGCAGAAGTTCAACCAAGGCTATCAGAAGTTCTGGTTGCAACGCAACATTGAAACACAGAATCCTACATTGTGGAACGTTGCTGAAGGATACCTTATCGGTTTTCCATCATCATACCTAAAGTCTATTCACCCACAGCTGGGACGAAATATAGTGTCACGTGAGCGACTACGCTCGTTTCCAGAGATAGCATTCGGTGTTCACGTGATACGTAGGGGTGTTGGCGCACGCTTTGCAGCCGGCGGCGTTCGGCTGGTTACCGAGCTGTCACAGCGGACCGTGAAAAACCTGGGCAACAGTGTACGAAATAAATTTAACAATTATGTTAAAATAATGTTAAACTGAGTTCATTCTGTCGAAGCAGATTTATTTTCATTCATGTTGCTAACAAAACACTCCATTCAAACACAATTGTTAATTTTAATAACAATTCCAGTAATAATAATGATAAAGGACGAAACAATGTTCACTCTGCCGAACTTTAACTGTTTTCATTGAGGTTTATAACAAACCGCTCCTCTCTCTCCTCTACAATGCAGTCTATTTTCCACATTTGAGTTTCCACTTTTTCTACGACATGGGTACGCACTTGTTCCAACCCTCTGCAGTCACCGTTCTTAGTGCTTCTTCTAGCAGTACTCTAACTTTCGGCATTTTGTATGTTTTGTTTTTCGCTGCAACATAGCCTTTGATTCTGGCCCACACTAACTCGATGGCGTTTAATTCACAGTGGTACGGAGGATTTCTGAGAACAGTTTTCCCCGCATTCTTCGCCATTTCATTTATTGCATATTCGTTGTGCGCTGTTCTGTGAGTTTTAACTATATCTAAACGTTTTTTCTTCAACATACCGTCTTCGAAATCGATGATTTTAGATTTTAGCCACTCTGATATTTCGTGCTTATTGGAATTCGCATTGGGAACTTTTTCTTTTCTCCGAGAATGGTACGGCGCGCTATCAAGAACAATAACTGCATTTTCCTGAAGCCGAGGAAGAACATCTTGAAACGACTTCTCGAAGGTTTCGGCGCACATCTCCTCACCATAATCTCCACTTTTCTTGGATTCGAAAGTTCACAAACATCCTTCAACGAACCCTGCTTTGCAGCCAATTTGTGCGATAATCGGACGTTGCCCTTTAACTGATGGGCCCATGCTTCCGGTGGATAATCCGGACAGAAACGCTTGTTTTGAGGAATTTATAGTGTCATCTACCCAGACGTAACTTTGGGTATGTTCTGCGTTCATCCAGTTCTCGTCCAAATAGTAAACGGGTCTGCCTTCATCTCTCAACCGTTTAATGGTTCGAAGATAACGCCGCCTCCATAAAATGACGTCATCCCTGTCTATTAGTATGCTATCGCGCCCACGCCGGAAATATGTGAAATTCATTTCTGTCAATAGCTTATAAAATGTAGTTCTCCGAAAATTGCCCAGATCTGCATCTTCGTTCACGACTGTAAGCATTTTGTCAATTGTTGGCAATTCGTTACGAAAACAAATCGTTTACTTTCCTTCGTATCGCATTTCTATCGAAACCATCAACACTTTCACAAAGTTTCTGTCGTAATTTTCCTTTCTTGGGAGACTTCAAAGAGTGTGTGGCCTTGTACTCATCACACGATACACTGAAGAACGCCCAACACCTGTAGCTGCAGCTGTTTTCGAAACATGCGATGCTATTGGATGCGCACATAAACAGTGAATGCTCAGCGTGACTACAAACACATATACTTACTCTAATAATCAACAACTAGTCTTTCAAGCGTCTTTACAAATGAACTTACGATATCCTGAAATCGCCGCTGTACAACACCCACTAACGAGCTCACACCTGCAACAGAGACAGCCACACTGACTGAGCGCCGCGCCTGCGAACCGCACAATGCGTCGCTCATGAAGGACAAACGGTTGCACCCATCGCATTCGAACTGACTGAAAAATTAAATTCAAACCTTTATGAAACTTTTCTCGCTTACACCCCCACAAAATAATTCAAAAGGGAAAAGTTTGTCGCTTACTATATTTCGGATGATGATTTGGTAAAAGTTCTGCATCAGACGTAAAATTTTAATTTATTACTTCACTATTACTGACTCTATTGGGCACAAAATTTGCAGACGTCATCAACATATAGTACTGAAGGCAATTATAAAATTATTTTGCTGTGCGACACACAGTTTAGGAGATATGGCGTGATAAATATAGAGTAACGCGAAAAAACAACTATTCCCGAAAGCTTAAATATTTCTTTTTTCAGTGACAATAAATTTTAATGTAATGTAAAAAAAAGGTGTCACTTTATCATGTTCAGGTTCCAAATTATAAAAAAACACGACTTTCATTTTTTTTAATTTGTGACGCCCCTGCCTTGTACACCCCTCGACGGCAGTGCTGTGGTCACGCGCCTTGCCGTATTTACAGTACGTCTCTTGTTTCGGTGAATGGAGTATAGTGGAAGAAAGCTTCAGTGTGGTAACAGACATTTTGACGAAACAAAGATACCGTTTGAAAATCAACGAACGTGGAGATTTAAGGTTGCAACTCACCAATATTGAACGGGATGTGGTTAGATTGGTAGATAGTCACCATCACACTGAATGTTTTATTTTCCATTTGCGAATTCAAAAAATGGTTCAAATGGCTCTGAGCACTATGGGACTAAACTGCTGTGGTCATCAGTCCCCTAGAACTTAGAACTACTTAAACCTAACTAATCCATGCCCGAGGCAGGATTCGAACCTGCGACCGTAGCAGTCGCACGGTTCCGGAATGCGGGCCTAGAACCGCGAGACCACTGCGGCCGGCTCATTTGCGAATTAATACTTTTTTAAATATAATTTCCTACCTACTTAAGATTCTTGAAGTACTTCATTTGTAATAATCATTATAAATTAAACTTGATATTTACTGAATTGTATGTCTCTTTATTTTGTTAAATTTTGATGAGAAAATGAAGTCAACTTTACTCACTTACCCAAGTGCAAAGTTTTCCAACTGGTACCTTAGAACCTAGGTATTTTGTATCAACCAAATATAGGCCCCCTTATTCATAATACTCTGCTAACTTAAAGCATTGCTAATTCTCACTCTGTCTTCTTCTATTGGCCTAAGTCAGAATGAAAAATAACACTCTGTAGCAGCTGTTTTAAGTTAGCTGACCATTATGAATTAGGGGGTTGATCTTAAAAGTAGGTAATTTGGCCATAGGGTCTGAGGTAACAGTTCATTTTGGAAAAGGGGTCACTTGTCCAAAATAGTTTGGGGATCCCTGTTTTATACAAAATGTAATGATTACTGTTACTAACTGGATTGCTGGAATTAATAAATATCAAGCTAAATAAAAACGTGTAATTTCATGCAATCTACCGTAACGTAACACTGAGCCTCTCTTCGGGTGGAATCACCTGTCATATATTTGTATTTTGGTAGGAGGCGCGTATTACTATTTTGGTATGTGATGGCAGGCCCCAGAATTGGGACTAGCTCGTCACGTGACGTTACACTCGTGCGGAACTGAAGGATTTCTCTGGGTAACATCTTAGCTGTTTAAATAAAGCGAAATTCACTTTAATATTTCGTCTTTCAGACGTAAGTGGATGAATCCAGTAATTCCTTTTCCGCTTTGTCCTTTGTCGAATGATATCAGCACAAACCACTGCAGTCCCAAAACAATCCCTCCCTGAGCACTGCTCGACTGCACTACAGAAACTCCTGAAAACGGGTCCGCTGTCAGGAAACAGTTGCTCATCGTGTGCGACCTCTCAAAAGCAGAAGCAACAATAAAGCAACAAAGACGGAATGGTTGCGCGACAGTAAGTCTTCCGTGTACGCCTGCCCTTAGAAAACACGGCGAGTACAGAATTAAAGAGATGTCTCGAGGCCAATTAATTCACTTCAAAAGTTTGAACAGTATTAGTGAGGAGCACATTCAAAATTTACATAAATTACTACCTCATCTTGTCCCTAAAAATGAAAATTTGAAACATGTTCCTACTCTCGAAATTATTTGACGATTACTGCGATTACACTTACCGTGTCATCAGAGTGCAGAGCAGAAATTTGCAAAAGCATCACGGTCAGACACCCAAATAGTGAAGAAATGCCGAGGCTAGAGTACAATGCAAATTTGATAAATTTGTACCAAAGATTTAAGGAAAACCTTAGCATCGACTACCACGTGAACTATTTCAATATCGAGGTTGATGACTACACCAGAGACGAACTGGTTAACGATATCAACTATCTCCGTGAGGCTGACTTGTTAGTATAATTTTGTAATGGGTCGAGATCCATTAAAATTGTTGCAAAAAGTGCAGAACCTTCGGTGCCACCTGAAGGAAACCTCAGAGGGATTTTTTCTCTCTCATCTTTCACCTTCCAAGGTTTTCTCTCTCTCTCTCTCTCTCTATGATCCGCGACGTGATGGAAGCTGCTCCTTCTTGCACCTGTCGCCCGTCTTTAACTGAGGGGGCAGAACACAGGAACAGTGGCGACTCCGCTAGCCTGAGGCAGACCAGGGAGCGACGTCAAGCATTTGCAACTTGTACATACGGTTGGTGCGGCAATGCAGCACTTTCTGAAAGCACCTACAGTCACCTTATTTCACGCACGAAATGTGTGGTTTTTGCCAGATAATTGCAGCTCGTCTGAAGAGACGAAACGCAAACTTCACTTCTCTCTAATTTTCAGCTGGGATGACCATCCCATCAGCATTTCCGTAACGAGTAAAGCAAAACACGTACTGCAGTAATTTACACGGCGCAAACCTCGGCGACATCTGTTGACGGAAGAGAGCAGCTGCTGACAACGCCGCCACATCCTGCTTCTCTTAAGTGTGCCACAGATTACAACAGGGAATGCTGTGCAGCGGTACGTGCACACAAACAGTGTCACGAAAACTGAATTAGCAGAAACACGGATTAAAAGAAATATATAATGTGTAACAAAATTTTCAACAATACTATTAAACATGGAAGGAGCAACACTTTGTAACCATTTGGGAGAGTATGACAGTGGTTTTATAAAGGGCAGATTTTTCTCGGAACAGATTTTCAACCTACAGTTCGTAATTCACAGATTTACAAAGTCCAAAGATATAGTTGTAACATTTATGTATTTTAAAAATGCATTTGACTCGGTTTATAGGGAAACACTTGATAAATGAACAGAGAATTTGGCATCAAACCTAAATTAGCAAACCTTACCCGCTGAAACGCTCACAAACACCACATCAAAAGTAAAGTTTCGGGATGATATATCGAAGGCATTCGACATAAAAACAACTGGAAGGCAAGGTAATGGCTTGTTTCCACTCCTCTTAACTGTGCACTTGAGAAAATAGTAAGAGTGTGGAAACAAAAATTGAAAGAGCAGAAGCTATCACCAGTCATACTGGGAACTAAAAACAAAGGTATTGAAATTCGTTGTTTAGCATTTGCGAATGATTTTGCCATTCTTTCTGAAAAACTAACAAATGCTGGAATACAAATCAGTCTCTTAGAAGAAATAGCCAACAAAGCAGGTTGAATATCTTAGAAAAATAAAATTTATGACAAATATAAAAAATGCTCTGGAATCCCTAGCAACAGATATTGGCCAGATAAAGATGGTAAATAAATTTAAATATTTGCGAGAAATTATTCAAGAAAATGGCTTAGAAAAATTTGTTTTAGAACGGAGTACATAAAATGGAGAGTACTTGTGAAATAACAAGGAATATCTGAAACAAAAGGTGCCTGTCTAAAAATTTGAAAATACGGCACTACAACACTGTAGCAAAACCAGAGTTTCTTTATGAAAATGAATGTTTAGTACTGAACTACGAATTATACAAAACTGAAGTCCTAAAAAGAAATTCGAAAAATATTTGGGCACCAAAAAATACAGAAGCAATGAAGAAGTTTATTGTAGCATTGAAAACATAAATGGAACACTACAAAAGAGGCAATTGCTATTTTTTGGACACTTACACAGAATGAACAGCAACAGGTTAACCAAACAGATTTTTAGATATCTTTGGGACAAGAAGTCAACAATAGCCTGGACTCAAGAAGTTAGGAAAGATATGGAAAGAAACAACATGAGTGAGAAAGATGAAACAGAAAGAGATTTTCAAGAGATAAGCGTAAAAAATTGAATGATTCCAAGGCAAGAGGGAGAAAAAGACAGTGTAAAAATGGCCCCAGGAGAGAAAAAGGATATGTAGTGAAACGATGAAAGCATACTAAAGGAAAAAGAAAGAACAACAAAGAAGGAGGCACTGAAATTGGTGCGTGGTCCTTAGATGAGCCAAATGAAGAAAAAAACTTGAAGGTTAAAGAAAATAAAACTTAAGGAATTAAGAGCCCTTGCATAAGACTTCAGAAGCAAAGGTTTGTAAAAAATGAAGAAAGCAGCGTTTGTTGAAGCTATAGAATGAATTTACTTAGCAGCAAATGATAGTGGTTTGTTTAACTATGGAGACTTGTCTCAGAAAGCTACTCGTGAACTGATAAATAGCAAGGGAAAGTAGGGTCAAAGGTTACTCTGTAGTACATAGAAAGAAAGGCCTACTGGATTTGGTGAACTCAGAAAAGGAACGTTTGGAAACAATTCGGCACATTCAATTCTCTACAAAGGTTTTCGAAGAAAAATAGCAATGGCGCAGCTCGACAAAAACAGGAAAACTAGGCCAAATCTTTCTGCTAAAAAAACTGTTCACTTCAGTGAAAGAAAAGAAGCTACCGCTCCAGATTCAATTCTGTGATTGTACAGTATTGTTAAAGAAATAACGTTTGGCAGACAGCTAGTATCATTACAATCAAAGACTCGAATCCCTTGTAACTAATGAAAGCTGTCAGAAAGGCTATACAAGCTGCTATAAATGCAGTAAGAAAATTGCCCGATTTCAAGCAGGGAGACGAAATGAAAATAGTTGCTGAAAACTATTTTAATCAATCAATTTCATCGAAAAGGAATTTAAATTCAATGATTCACACCTACTTGATCAGGTTGAAAGAATAGTAACATCCAATGATACAATGAAAATGTAAACACAAACACCACCAAATTTTACTTTGAGGTCTACGAAATACCTAGAGGTGAAGGTACAAAGGGAAACAAAAATAGTAAATATTGCTATAGACATAACTGGCAAGAGAAGTATAAACAAACTAACCAACAACGATAGCCTGTGCGGTCCTCGAGCAATGATCACCAGAAACATACTTGTGCGAGGAACTGACAGATAATGACATTCTCTACACTAGGAAAGGGAGAGTTCTGCAGGAAGGATTAGCAAAAGAGTTGTGAGCGAGACTCAAAGAACTGTGAAGAAGGTTTCAGTCTGGACGATATCGACGATGCAGCAGCTTCATTTGAGTGTTCAGACTAAAGTTGTTTCCGCTGTTAATTTTAACAGGGTTATCCACTCCTCTGGTGACGAAAAGGGAACAACACTATTTGTGCTTAAATAATGACCACCACAATGGCAGCAATAATATGAAGAGTTTTTTAGGCAGCATGTCTATAGCAAGACGTGTGACGAATCCTGCAATCACAAGGACAAATACTTCTGCAAAAAAGATAAAGGAAATGTGTGCAACTTGCGTTTAAGACTAAAGCATGAAGGTAAACAGCCAAGGATTTAATGCACAAAGTGCAAACACACAGTAGAGTCTCGATAGTTCGAGGTAAACGGGACCGGAGCCACCTCGAACTGTCAAAAACTCGGACGACCGAAATTTAAATGGGAAAAAGAAATATTATGATATTGTAAGTATTACAACTCAAATTTGTAACTTTATTAAAATAAAAGTATTTACACACGCATTTGCATTGGCAGAATAACAATAATTATTTACTTAGCCAAGTAACAGTGAAGTGTGTGCGATGTTTGCTGGCGGCAGTGTCGCCTCAGGCTGCTGTTCCACGGAGCACGTGGCGGCCTCGAGGGCAGCGCGGCCATCCGTGTGACTCGTCACCGGTGCAGCCACTGCCTCGTCACCCTCGCACTGCCGTCGGATGTTAACCGTGTCAATTACAGAAGAGTCTGTCACTTCCAACTGCTGGTCCAGATATAACCACTCGCCTCCTGCCACCTCTTCACACCCTGGCAATCCACTGATTAAATTACACAATGGCTGATCGTCCTCATCTGCTAGATCTTCAGTTTCTGTGTCCGGCACACTTTCCTATAGAATTTTCCTCCACGACTTAGAAATTGTTTGACTATTTCACTCTAAGATTTGCTAATCCAGTACACGACGTCCTTCAAAGTCACTTTCTTCAAAGCTCCTACAACGCTTTCGTTGTCTTCGGAATGCAGCATTGACTGTAGCAATCGCTGTCGACACTTTTTTTTAGACATTCCAGAACGCCCTGATCCGTGGGCTGAATGAGACAGGTGACGTTTGGTGGGAAAAACAAGGCGCGGATACAGTCACACTGCAGTTCTCCTGTACTCGGATATGAGGACGCATTATCCGTGAGCAAAATTGCTTTGCACGGCAGTCCCCTTCCTTTTAAAAAATTCTTGCAGTCAGGCACAAATGAGTTAAAAAAACCAGTTCTTGAAGATTTCCTGATTCGTCCAGGCATTATTCTGTTGTGTATAGACAGCCGGAAGAGCTGAGACGGAGACATTCTTGAATGCTCTTGGCTTGGCAAACTTCCAAATCACAACTAGTTTTAGTTTGTGGTTTCCAGTTGCATTTGAAGCTGCCATATCTGTGAGCCGCTCTTTGCTTTTTTTGTGCCCAGGAGCACTTATCTTTTTTCACAAGAAGCAAGTGTTCTCGCTGGTAACATTTTAAAATGTAGCCCAGTTTCGTCACAGTTATGTATTTGTTCATTAGACAAATTTTCGTCACTTATGATTTTTCTAAACTCTACAATAACAGAACACACGGTCAACAAACAAAACGACACACAGCACTGTACAGTACAGGTGCTGGGAACTACAGCAGCGTATGAACTCCCCAGTTTTGATCGGTAGCAGCCGGCAGCAGTCGGGGTATTTCGTGCCACACTGACGACAGATGTTCGTGCAACATGGCAGCGAGCTAACCGTCGGTGTTGACTGAATTGTCTGCTTTGTCACTGAGCTGTACTCTCCCTTTCATTATTTATCATGTCAGTGAAAAAATGAAAGTAGATCATTGCAACCTCTACTTTTTTTCTTTTTTATTAAAGAGGCTCGGATTATTGGAAACTCGCACTATCGAGACTCTACTGTATTGTTTTGGTAAAGAATGCACGGGTAATCGCAAGTGAGCGTGTGAAAAGATTTTTGAGTGCGATAAGTGTAAAAGAAATAACGCGGAAGCCGCCTCGGCAGACAACTCTGGCTTCTCTGATTGCCAAAATTGCGCCAATGAGCATGTGAAGGTAAGTTAAAACAAATGCTACATGCAAAGGAGAAAAAGACGTGGTGGTTACTGCGATAATAAATATACTTGCAATGGGAGTGGCACTAAAAAATTTAAAAATGCACTTACAAAGAGAGGTACTACTTTTCCGATTTCAAAGCAGAACAAGATACAGGCATACACACGCCAAACTTTGTGGCCGTGCACGACTTCAAAGGAAACAAATACGAATTTAGCAACAATGAATTTTGCGAATGGTTGCTGTCACACAGTAACAGGGGCTATACGTGTATAGCACACAATACACAGACCTATGATACGTACTTTATTTTACAGTATTGTGTAAATAACGGAATTAAGATCAAAACCATTTACCAAGGAACGAAGATTATAGTACTAAAAATACATTCCCTAAGGCTCAAAGTAACTGACAGCATTAACCTTACCGTGTTCACTCGAATCTAATCTAAGCCGCACTCGCAAAATGAGACTCTAAATCAACGAAAAATAAATTTCCGAATCTAAGCTGCACCTGAAATTTGAGGTTCTAAATTCAAGGGGAGAGAAAAGATTTAGACCACTCTAACATGAGACACAATGAGGTCGAATGAATGAAGATACAGCTACAGTAGTTTGGTCCGAGTTGTAAGCTTAACAGTTAAGCTTTACCAAGTAGCCATTTCTATGTCAATTAATCAAAGTGACAGTCACAGTCACATTATTTTGTTGCCAACCGGTTTCAACCCGCAACAGGGTCATCTTCAGGGCAATTTACACTGTAAAGCTATATCAGTAAGTAATCATGTACAAGTAATTGCTGCTATCTCCACGCAACTATATTCTCTAAACATTCATTGCTGTGTGTCAGGCATTATACGGGTACCCTTCCTTTTTCACGTGCTTCGTCTGGTTTGAACAGATTGCTTATTTTGCTTTGATCTGTAAGTCACTCAAAGGTGAAAATGCATTATTGGACTCTGTCATGCATTGTTTGTCGCATACTGACAATGAGTGTTTACAACCTGTCCCCGCCTGCGGAATGGCTTGCTTTTGTGTGCGCTACCGTGGCTTACAAAAATAAGAGAGGAATTGTCTCATACGGGAAACACTGGCAAGTGACTGCTATTGGTTCTTACTTACACTGCTGCTTTGTTTGGTAATGACCAACAAGAACCAAATAATAGACAGCGTATGAGAGATGTTCTGAATTAGAGTTTAGCAAAAAAATTTCTCCGTTTCAAAATCTTTGCACACGCCTCTTTAGTGCATCACATTCTGCACGGAAATTAAAGTCATCTTAGATTTAATAATCTAGTCAGTTGCTGTGCTTCATTTCTCACTATCACTATTCAACATAAGAATAATACAAATATAAACATAACATGATATGTATATTCTTCCGCATTTGCTGTTGTCTCATTCGAGTTTCGTAGTTTATTAGGCAGACAGAATTTCAGTGAGACAGCAGCAAACACAAAAGAATACATCGCACAATGTTTACATTCTTCTACCTTTTCTTTTAATTTATTTATGGACGCAGAGGTTTTGGCGCCAGTATTTATCTTTGTGCCTGCAAAGCATGCCTCAGAAGCACTACATATATTTGACGGCAGAAGTTAGTTGTGGTGGCACCTACCAATATTTTTCAGAACTTCTGCTTACTTTGCACTCTATTCTAGGCCGCAGGCTGTTTTCTGAATTACAAAAACCAGAAAAAAAGTGCGGCTTAGATCTGAGTAAATACGGTATCCAAGGAGATCTCGCGACGTTGCTTAGATCTGAGTAAATACGGTATCCAAGGAGATCTCGCGACGTTTCCCAAGACATTCAGTTTGAAAGAGCTGAAAAAAGGTTACTTTCCTCACTTCTTCAATAAGCAAATCAAAATTACGTAGGGCAACTTCCAGCAAACAAGTACTACGGTGTGATATGTAAGGCTAGAAAAGCATTCTTAGAATGGCACGGTCAGGAAGTGGGTGAAAATTACGGATTTGACTTCCAGAAGGAATTTTACGAGTATTTCCATCCTGACGACATATTGCGCCGCAGCTGCCTTGAATTTAGCAGATATTTCCTGGAAATTAGAAACATTGAACCTTTCCAGTACATAATAATTTCTAGTGTTTGTATGGCTATTTACAGGTCAAAATACATTCAACCTAATTGCTGTAGTCAAACATCAAAAGAAGGAAATGTTCAGCACAGAGTAAATTGTGTGGTTAAATTCGTTTCCTAATGTACAAAATGCATTGAACGGTGGAGAAGTTACAAAATGTGGCGCAAATGTTGACAACTAGAACGCAAACACAAAAACAGTTCACCAGTATCACAATTGCTTCTGGCACGGCTGTCCAGTGTGTTATTCTCCCGATACTATCGACAACGGTCAACAATGAAACCATGGATCTCTTAGAACTCACACATGAGTTGGGGTACGCCGGTTGTAACTGTACTGAAATATGGAGCTGTAAGTGGAAAAATTCAAAAGAGAACGTAAATGTCATATAACCCCTGAATCCTAGAGATCTCTTTTTCGGTGCAAGAACAAACGCTGCTAAATTCAAGGTTTCAGGCAAGAATCTGCAATATGTAGACATGGGCAGGCTATATCCGACAGTGAAGTTTTACGACGATTATCTGTTGGTCATCCCGTACAGATACTGAGGCCACAAAAATATGACGACGAATGATTTCGTTTTGTTAAATGCAAAGTGCTTGTGCTTCACGGCTTGTACCACTCTGTGCTTCCAGTTGAGCACGAAAAGCTTTTGTTTGCTGTATGTTCGAAAAGTGTAGAAGAAAAGCCTGATAGTAGTTGCAACCATAGTGACGATTAGCGAGCATTTGTACGAACTTTGACAACTATAGAGCTCAACAAAGCCATCGAGAAGGCTACACAATACAGGAAATTTACGAGGTGTGGCACTTTGAATGGGAAAGTAATTGACTGTTCACAAACTACGTTAAAACCTTCATGAAGGTCAAACTAGTCCTTGGGAAGGTAATTAGAAGTCTAAAGAAGAATACGGTCGAATTATCGAGGGAAAGCAAGACATCACGCACGGCTTTAACAATACTGAACCCAACGCTGGCAAGCGGGCTGTGGCCAAACTATGCAATTCCCTCTGGGGAAAATTCGGCCAGCGACAGAACGTGTCACAAACAGAATTTAGACACAACATTGAGCAACTGTACGAGCTCTTACAAAAAATAAAAGAGAGAACTAATGTCATACCAATCAACGAAGAAATAACACAGGCCTGCAAAAAACTATTTTTTTGGAAGTTGCTTGAAATTTGATAACTGACTTATGTACTTTTCAACGCCAATTTCAAAATTGCAATCCAATTTTTTTCTGTAACGTCAGGTTTTCCCAGAGAAAGGAGTTGGTTGGTTGGTTTTTGGGGAAGGAGACCAGGCAGCGAGGTCATCAGTCTCACCGAATTAGGGAAGGACGGGGAAGGAAGTCGGCCGTGCCCTTTGAAAGGAACCATCCCGGCATTTGCCTGGAGCGATTTAGGGAAATCACGGAAAACCTAAATCAGGATGGCCGGACGCGGGATTGAACCATCGTCCTCCCGAATGCGAGACCAGTGTCTAACCACTGCGCCACCTCGCTCGGTAAAAAGGAGTATTTTTGGGTATAGTAACAATAAAATTTTATTTTATTTATAAGTAAGTTCTAAACTACATTTCCCGCACACTTCCACTTCTCTTTAATCTCACAAGTCATTATAATAACGCTTTCGCTTTCTGTCGAAGCTCCTCTTATTGCTTCTCCAGCTGTGGGCTCATTGAGGATCACCACTTTTTATCATCCAGTAGTAGTCCGCTATCATGTTGACGTTCAATCTTCCTTGATATATTCTTTCCATTTCTTGGATGTCTTGGTGGAATCTTTCGCCCTGCTCTTCACTTACATCACCAAGGCTTGCAGGGAAGTAGTGAAGACGCGAGTGGAGAAAATGAACTTTAATGCGCATGTTACAGCCCAGCTTCTTAAAGTTGTCGAGTATGTCTGCGACAAATTGTCTTGTAGTTTGGATCTCTCGTGTTTCCTAGGAAACCTGTAACACCTAATTGAAAAGATGTCCATGCCGTCTTTCTTATGTTTCCATTTTGTCCACAAACTTGGGATCTGTCATTAGTTTCCTAATGTCTGGTCCGACAGATTCCTTCCTTTACCTGTGCCTCGGATAAACCAGGAAACTGTCCACAAAGCTATCTGAAGCATTCCCCTTCTTTTGACAATCCCTTAAATTGTTTCATCAGTCCCAACTTAACGTGAAGTGGTGGAAGTTACACCTTTTTGGGATCCATAAGGCTTTTCCTCTCAGCGTTCTTAACCCTTACCTGTAAGGTTTTTCTGAAGGGCCAACATTTTTTGATGTAGTGTTGCTTTCTATCTCTACTTTACCATTCAAAGAGAAAGCAAGGGAACTTTGTATAGCCCTTTGTTGACCAAACGGCATTGAAATCACTTTTAAATCAGCACGTAAAGTCCATTTGTGGTCTGAATAGCAGTGTTTGCTTGAAGCCAGTTCAAGGCCTACGTAACATTGTTTTAAGTAAACCGAGTGTCCAACTGTTATAGAAGTGTACTGATTGCCGTTGTGTTGAAGTGCTGCTTTAAGGCTTTTTTTGTTTTGAAGAATCAATAAAAAGTCTCCACTCATCAGGAGCATATTCTATTTTCAAACGTGCCATAAGTCCAGGGGGGAACATCACTGCAAAACACCATGTCACCTTGAGGGAAGAAAGATACAAACTCCTTTTCCCTCAATCGATACCAAGAAAAGGATCTACCTGGTGCCAATATATGTTTATCTTTCAATCTAGATCCTAAAACGTCTGCCGATTCTTTAGAAAGGCCTAGGTCTAAATCGCTCAGTTCAGTTTGTGAGAACGGAATGGGATCGGTTGTGCCAGAATCATAGCAATCTCTGTCTTCTTGCACTGCAAGAACAAAAATAGCAGCCGTCACTACGATTTTTGGGCTCCTCAAAACCATTGGTATTCCGAAATGTACGGACTGCTTTTTACATTGAAACCATTGCCTCAGTTCTTCAACACACACTGAACGAACTTTGTGTGGGGCCCAAGGCTTATCTTGATCACCTAACTTTATACAAAAATAGACGAAATATACCTGTTCAATAAAATCGGAAATGTTTCTTTGTTGCTTTTTAACGGTATAGTTACCACAAATGTAGCACAAACAATGTGGCGAATTTATACATCCTCTGATAGCCACTGTCCATGGAAGAACTTCACAGCACAAGGGAACAGTCACTAGTTTAAAGCACCAGCAACAACAACACGTGAACAGCACAGAGTGAAGAGGTACTGTGAACTGGAGGACAACAGCAGAAGCTCACTGCTCGGTGATGGCGGGGGAAGGGGCAGTGCGGCAGACAGGCACTGACATGAAAATACTGCTAGTTTCTCCTGATTACTCCCTATTTTGCATACATCTAGTATAAAAACCACAAAATGACAGTTTACGGAGACCCTAAAAACCAAAATTCAAACTCACTAGAGTGCTGAAATATCGAAAAAAGCTAAAACTAGAGAAGCTGTTTCTGAAACAACGGTACCTGATGGAATTTTTTCACTAATTTTCCTGAAATCAGACCTGTGTAATCGAAGTTATATATCAGTACAATGTCTAAGATCGTACAAGTACCAACGTATCTGTGTCCACCTTCACCACTTACAACACTAGAATGAGGCCGTACGATATGCTCGGTAGATTAGGTGATAAATTGTGTCCTACGACACCGACACTGTTGTTTATATTGACGATGGTACGAATACTGTAGAAACAGGTTGCACACTTTGTGAATTGACTGACGAGTTTGGTAAAGATGATTACGGTATTGAATGGACAGGAACAGGACCAAAAAGTTGTGCGTACAAAACGTACAGAGGTAAACAGACTACCAAAATTACAAGGCTTCACTCTTAACTACTGCAGTGCTAAAGGTTTTGAATATGGAAACAATGGCCGAGCTGGTACATGGTTCACAAGACAAAGTCATAATAACCAACGATATGATAACCACACACAAGAAAACAAAGAACTTTGTAAGTACAGCTATAGATAAGGAATTTAAATGTAACTACGATAAGCTTATGGCTTTAGAAGAGAATACAGAATAATCTATACACTTCCCTGGGTGTTATCAATTAATAATGAAATAAAATCCACTTGTATAAATAGAATACAGCTATGCTTTCCACGAGATTACAGAATGCATTGATGATACTGATTGTTGGTACAGATTGTTGCTACGGATTGTTGCTGGATGGTAAAATAGAGATAACTGAAGAGACACCTATCAACCAGTAAATAATTGAGGTGACTTGTAAGCACATCACAACTGTCCGATTTTAAAGGGTGGACACCCTCTAAAATTTTCGCGTGTCGTTGCAGAAAGTCATTGCAAAAATGCGCTCGCAAGAAAGTGGTAGCTAAACAGCGACCACGAAAAAGCGCCTGCCAAGCAACGACTGAGCGCTGCCTGGAAATCTCAAGAAAGTGGACACAAAAAAAGTGGACGCAAAATGTCGTTGCAGAAGGGTGGCTGCCGTCTTTTCGTCTAAAACATGCGGGTTCGTGCCATACCGGTGCCTTACTTAAAATCGCCACGATTTCGCAAAAAAATGACTGCTAAGAAGTGGCTGACATCTTTTGCGCACAAAGATGTGAGTTCAAAGAGGCGACCACTTTTACGCAAAATGTTTTAAAATCTGCAGTGAGTAGATGCGGAAAAATTTTATGCGGAAACTATGTTCGTATTTTTACGTGGAAAACATGTGGAAATGATGAAAATAGTCTTTTCGATACAGTTTTCTTTAAGACAAACAGCGAATTTTTAAAAAGGAAATTGGAAATATTTAACAGAAAATTAAAGTGGAAATTTTATAAGACAAAAATATTTTTACAAAATATATGTGGAAATATTTCTTCAGAAAAAACCTTCGTGGAAATATTTCTTCAGAAAAAAACCTTCGTGGAAATATTTCTTCAGAAAAAACCTTCGTGGAAATATTTCTTCAGAAAAAAAAACCTTCGTGGAAATATTTCTTCAGAAAAAAAAACCTTCGTGGAAATATTTCTTCAGAAAAAAACCGTCGTGGAAATATTTCTTCAGAAAAAAACCGTCGTGGAAATATTTCTTCAGAAAAAAACCTTCGTGGAAATATTTCTTCAGAAAAAAAAACCTTCGTGGAAATATTTCTTCAGAAAAAAAAACCTTCGTGGAAATATTTCTTCAGAAAAAAAAACCGTCGTGGAAATATTTCTTCAGAAAAAAACCGTCGTGGAAATATTTCTTCAGAAAAAAACCGTCGTGGAAATATTTCTTCAGAAAAAAACCGTCGTGGAAATATTTCTTCAGAAAAAAACCGTCGTGGAAATATTTCTTCAGAAAAAAACCGTCGTGGAAACACTTTTCCAGAAAAAAACCTTCGTGGAAACACTTTTCCAGAAAAAAACCTTCGTGGAAACACTTTTCCAGAAAAAACCTTCGTGGAAACACTTTTCCAGAAAAAAACCTTCGTGGAAACACTTTTCCAGAAAAAAACCTTCGTGGAAACACTTTTCCAGAAAAAAACCTTCGTGGAAACACTTTTCCAGAAAAAAACCTTCGTGGAAACACTTTTCCAGAAAAAAACCTTCGTGGAAACACTTTTCCAGAAAAAAACCTTCGTGGAAACACTTTTCCAGAAAAAAACCTTCGTGGAAACACTTTTCCAGAAAAAACCTTCGTGGAAACACTTTTCCAGAAAAAACCTTCGTGGAAACATTTTTTCAGAAAAAACCTTCGTGGAAACATTTTTTCAGAAATAAAACTTTAAATATTTTCTAGTCAAAAACACATCGAAATATTTTCAAGTCAAAAACGTGGTGTCCCATACCAACGCCTATACTACTGGCATAGTTTGAAACAGTGCTATAAAACTGAAAGAAATCAGGCAACGAAATTTCAAATAAAGCATTGACTCGACAATGCACAGTGAACTGCAGGTTTGTATAGGTGAGACAAACTCGTCCCATCATTCAGTAAGGAATTTGTTTTTAACATCAACCATTCCCGATCTGAAGATAAAGTGGATAAAAGAGGGGTTAAGAGGGAATTGTAAGTTCCACGAGATGTATATCAAGATTAACTACTACCAGTGCAGATTAAAACTGCGTTCCGGACTGAGACTCTCACTTGGGAACTTTTCCTTTCACTGAGAAGTGCTCTACCACGAGCTACCCAAACACGACTCGCACCCCGTCCTCACTGCTTTACTTCCGCCAGTACCTCGTCTCCTACCTTCCAAATTCACCACACTCCTCTGCAGAGTGAAAATCTCACTCTGGTAATATCAATGCCTTAACGCAGCAGTACGCAATTATGTCGAGTGTTAATCTGGTCGGTAAATTGGTTGGAAATCTATTTATTGTGCTGCGACAAGTTGGAGGTGCTCTGCCCCCTACGATTCTTTCTCGTGTGCACCATGTTCAAAAGGCAGTAGGCAGTAGTTACCTCAAAGCAAACGAGAGCAGGAAAATAGGCGTAAGAGAACTACAGCTGTAGTATGAGCACTGCTTCTCACCAATGGCTGGTTAAAGCAAGTTTCTTTTGATCGTTCTTGGTCTGCGTATAAAAAATAATACTCCCTCAGAGCCAACTATCCCCCCTGAAAGGAGTGCGACATTGTAATTTGTATCATTGGAAGATTTTGCCTCTACATGTTTTGTTTGTTCTGTGCCTATAAAACGTATTATCGCATTATCTGAACGTGCACCTCAAAGGAAGACTAGTTTCACGGTTTAAAGTCCACGACAGTGTTCACCTTCGATCTTGATGGTGCGAACCTTTGTGACCACCGGGATGCGCTGTTTTTCATTTGGTGCTTGTTGTTCAAGTTAATTATCTGTCCTGAACATTTCTCTAATGTCGACGATGTCTATTTTGTTATGTGTAATACGTGTGTCTCATAGGAGGTTTATGTCTGTACATCACGGACACTCACTTTCTGTAGCCCTCCTCATGAAGATGGTGAAACATTAGCAGCTAATATTTTTCCCCACCACAACTGTTCATACTATCTGATGAGCCTCACTGAAGACTAAATGTGAGATCTCGCACTCAAGAGGTTCCCTGTGAGAACTTCCACACAGTTGCATACTCATTCACGTGACATGTAGGTTTCGTTGAATAGCAATGCACCGTGGCTCCGAACCCACTTCTTTCGGAACTAATTTCTAAGATGCGTAAACACCATCAACAGCAGCAGTTACATTAAACACATATATATAATGAAGAAAAATGCTTAAATTAGACGTTTTTAGTGTAACATTTGGTTGACGCGGCACTGAGTGTACAGGCCGGCAGCACTCACCGCAGGCGAGAGACGGCCGCGTCGTCTGGAGGCGGCGGAGTGTGGCGGGCAGCCGCGGCAGGAGAGCGTCCGGGGTCGCCGAGGGGCCGCGTGGCGGTGCTGGGACTGCTGGAGCCACGGCCCGCGCTGCAAACAGGGGGCGGCTGTTCAAAGTGGGGCGCAAACCACAGCCCGAACGTAGGGGACAGCAACTGTGCTGCACTGACAGCACAACTGCCGGGCAGAACTTTGGAAGCAGTTGAAGTCAGCTAGCTGTGACTTGCCTGTGAGGTTATTTGGAACCTAATGTATGGAAGCTGAATATCACTAACAGGGGGGAGGGGGGGAGACATAGGGGAAACAATCTGTCAAGTTCTGTTAACTTACGAGGGTCGTTCATTAAGTAATGCCCCACTTTTTTTTCCTCATAATGTATTTATTGTTAAGAGTCAGAATTTGGTGACATACATCGACACATCTTGTTCGTGTCCACTGTAAGACTGACACACTCGTCCTCTTCAAAGTCGTGTTCCCCATACAAAATCTTTAAGCGGCCCAAAGAGATGGAAGTCTGAGGGTGCCAGGTCCGGACTGTAGCGTGGATGAGGCAATGCGTTCCCGGGCTCTCGGACTTTTGTGTGGGCGTGCATTATCGTAATAGAGCAAGATTTCTGCTGGATTCTTGTCCGATTGAACACGTCGGAAACGGTTCTCGTGTGAGTCTTCTCATATGACCCGGAATTGATGGTTGACCCTCTTGCCATCACATCCACAGAAATGACGCCATCCCAGAAGACGTGTCACCGTGACTTTTCGGGCGGAGGGGTTCATCTCTAATTTCTTCTTCTGTCATGAGTGAGGTCGACGCCACTGCATGGACTGCCTTTTTGTTTCTGGCGCAAAGTGGTGCTCCCAGCTTTCGTCCCCCGTAACAATCCGTGAGAGAAAGGCGTCCCCGTCGGTCTCAAAACGCTCTAATAGTTCAGATGAAATGGCCCTTCTTTGAATCGTGTAACCCGCTGTGAGCGTTAATCGAATCCATCGCGAGCACCGCTATCTGAATAGCCGAGAGCTCTGATCATTGCAGACGCACTTCCAATGCTGACCGACAACTGTAGAGCCAATTGTCAAGTTTTGATGCACCGGACGGCACGAATTATGGCATCCGCACGATTCAGCATGTCTGGAGCAGCCGCTGTGGCAGGACGTTCCAAGTGTGGCTGATCGTGGAGCTTGTTTCTGCATTTCCTGAGTGTGCAACTTTCACCATCCGTTGCCCAACTGTGCTATCAACTGCAGCATTGCCACGCACTGCACACAAACGTTTATGGATGTTCACCACGGTATCTTTTCTTGCGCACAAAAACTCAATAACAGCATGCTGCTTGTAATGGATCTCATATGCAGACGCCATTTTGACGCTGTACAACTGCTCTGCCATCTGCCAGAATGGTTCGAAACCGCAATGGCACACACAAAAACATCAAATGGGAGGCACCAACAAGGACATTTGTCTACGTATATTAACGGCATTTTTAAAAATTTAAGGCATTACTTATTGAACGAACCTCGTACAATGAGAAAAACATGAAGCTTCTCACAGATATACAGGAGTTGTTTAATAAACTGCCATTTCGATTAACAGTGGATAACTAACATGCAGTATTTTTTGACGCCTGAGGGAATGAAGGAGATGATGGCCAGGAATTACAACAGCTATACTGTAAAACTTACAAAAGAGTTGTTTCAAAATTTGCTTCTGACTAAAGCAGACAGAACCATATATCCATGCAAAGTCTCTTGATAGCAGAGGTGATGTACTTCTTCCTCAAACATCAATTTTCATGTTAAATTAATCTGGACAAAACAGACAGAAGATTCCAGTACAGGCTACCGCTAGAAGAAAAAATGGATTAAACAGGATAGGCAATATTGTTTCACGAACAATGTTGAGTTACCAGTAGAGTAACACATTCAAGAAACTCCAAAAAGAAAAGAAAGACTTAATATGAAGCATTTGAATCTGAGAGACAGAGGGTAACAAATAATACTGGGGTCTAAGCGTCACACCAATACTGACAGTGTGGAACATGCTAGAGACAAAATTAGACAGCTAGGAAATGTAATCTGCCACACCCTAGTGCAAGGAAACTGATGTGATTCACTGGAGTGGCCCCCGATAATGCCGGAGAGAGTTGCAGCCGTGGCAGAAGGGTAGACATTTGACACCTGCCCCTCCAGCATCCAGTACAGTGAGGTAACTAGAGCACACCATACCTGTGTGTTTCGTAGAAAGGAAACCATGGCACATAATCTGGGTGATGGCCGAACAGAGACGAGATTGTGATTGTAAGGCCCAGCATTGTGTGTGACCACGGTACTGTGCTGACTGAATTACTGTCTCCGCTCACAGCATCTTCTGTACTGGATAACTGACTGGATGGTTATTGGTTGATTAGGGTTGAAGGGACCAAACAGCAAGGTCATCAGTCCCTTGTTTCAAATGTGGTCCATTCAGACAGTTTGACATCTCATGAAATCATGTCAGAACGATAAAAGGGAAAAGGCTAAAAAATGTAAAACAGCAGTCGTGTCGTCAATGGTAAAAACAAAATGAGTGCAGTCAGCAAGAGAGCGACCCCATGGCTATGCTAGAGGCAGGAAATATCCCACCTCTGAAGCAGTAGGGGCAAGACCACCTGCTTTTTAAAAGCGTTCAACTGCTAGAATGTAGAAGTGCATATGGCAAAAGGAGACTAACAAATTCTAAAAAGTGAAAAAAAAACAGAGTAAAAGGGGGAAGAAAAGAGGATCTTGGTCAAGGAGGGGAGTCGGGAATCTCCAAACACAGCTTACAGTGGGAGATACCCCAACCCTCACTGCCATGCCCCAACACCAAAGTGAGGTTAAAAACCTTAAAACTGAGAATAAAAACCACTTTCCCAGAGGAAACTGAGAACCAGTTCGACTATCCAGAAATCCTCAGCCAACATTAAAGGTAAAGCGCGGGGAAATCTGTACTTAGTGTGCAGAGCCAAAAGTAGGGGGCATTCCACCAAAATGTGCGTTACTCAGCAGAAGGCTCCACGACCACTAAGTGAGGGTGGCTCATTACGCAAAAGAAAACCGTTGGTCAGTCAGGTATGGCCGATGCGGAGATGACACAGTGTGGTCGAGTCCTTTCAGGAGAGACGGAGGGAAGAATGCCACGGGCCAGGTGTCACTTTAATTGTACGAAGTTTATTAGACAGGGAGGTAGCCACCCAAGAGTTGGCCCGTGATTGTGCGAAGTTGGATTTGATGTGAAACTGTAAATCCACTGCAGGAGGAGTTACAGAGAATGGAAGGGGGGGGGGGGGGGGAGTGACTGCTCCGCCAGCCAATCGACCAGCAAGCTCATTACCTGGGATACCCACATCACCACGGACCCAAAGGAAGTCAACAGAACGGAACAAGCAGCACAGTGAAGATCAGCCAGATGGTCATGGATGGCCGAGACCAAGGGATGGCGGGAAAAACTCTGGTCAACAGCCACAAGGCCACTCATTGAGACTGTACGTAACAAAATGCGGTTGTGCTGTGACTGTTTAATAAAGGTAAGGGCCTGGGAAATTGCCATCAATGTCACAGTAAATAGCCCACATGTAGGTGGCAGCAGATGATTTTCTGTGCCAACAGAGGACATGAAGGCATATCCCACACGATCAACAAATTTAGAGCCATCGGAGGAAAAAAAAAATCATCCCAAAACTCCCATAAAATTTGGCGGAAAAAGCAACGCAACACCATGTGGGGGATGGACCCCTTTGGACCTCAGCGGAGATCCATCCGAATTCGGGGCAGAAGAAATAACCAAGAGGGGGTGGTGGGAAGGGAGCATGGAAAACAGGACAAAGAAGAAAGCTGAAAATCGAAGTGAAGAGACGCAAGGTGGATCCCAACAGGTAAACCTGCACGAGGACGGGAATCAGATGGGCGACATCCATGGTCTGGGAACAGGATAGAAAAGGAAGGATGAGTGGGAGAGGAACAGACAGCGATCGCATAAGAAACCAGAAGCTGGGACCACCAAACAGAAAGAGAGGAGGGGGGGGATCCCAGCTTCAAACAGGAGGCTATCAACAGGGCTAGTAGGGAAGGCACCAATGGCCAAAAGGATACTGCAATGGTGGAGCGGATCCAGCAGGCGCAGTGTGGAAGGAGCAGCCGAACCATAAACTTGACAACATAGTCCAAGTCAGACAGCACTAAAGCACGATAAAGGCGGAGAAGGATGGAGCTTGCCACAACCCAAGAGTTGTGGGCAAGGAAGTGAAGAACTGAGTTTACGGAAACATCCTACCTTCAGAAGTCTGATACGAGGCAGCCAAGTGAGCTTGTTGTCGAAAAGACGACCCGGAAAACGAAACTGTGGGACCACAGGTAATCGTTGTGCATCGAGATAGAGCTCCGGATGGGGTGGATCGTAGTACGGTGACAGAAGTGGACCACCCGCGATTTTAAAGGAGAGAATTGAAACCTGTGTGAGAGGGTCCATGCAGAGGCATGCCGTATAGCTCCCTGGAGCTGCCGCTCTGCAGAGGCCATCGAAGAGGAACTAACCCAAATACAGAAATCATCCACATACAGAGCAGGGGCGACCTAAGGACCGACACAGGCCACAAGTCTATCGATAGCAATGAGGAAAAGAAGTACACTCAATACAGAACCCTGTGGGATGCCAGTCTCCTGGGTCTGTGGAGAACTAAGAACAGTACTAACCCGAACCCTGAATGACCAATACAACAGGAACTGGCGGATAAAAATCGGGAGTGGACCCCACTGATGAACTGTAAGGAAGATGTGATGGCGTCAAACCGTGTCATAAGCCTTGCGAAGGTGGAAAAACACTGCAACCAAATGGCTAGCAGTGTATCGACGCCAATCAGCGCGTTGGGAAGACCAACGAGGTAGCCTTCCCATCGGGGAGCGGGAAGGGAGCGAAAGAATCAATGGGAAATGGTCACAATCACAAAGGTCATCATGTAGTGACCAGTGTAATGAAGGGAAGAGGGAGGGAGAAGAAAAAGAAAGATCGATGGCAGAAAAGGTACCATGACTGGCACTGAAATGAATAGGGGAGCCATCATTAAGGAGGCACAAGTCGTGGCCTGCAAGAAACTGCTCTATGGGAAGACCTCGTCTAGATGGAAATGCACTGCCCCAAAGGGATGATGAGCATTAAAATCCCCGAGAAGGAGGAAGGGAGGAACAAGTTGCAGAAGAAGGGCTGTTACGCCAGCAGGTGTAAGTGTCTTGTCAAGAGGGAGATAAAGATTGCAAACCGTGACCTCAGAGTCCAGGGCGACCCTAACAGCAACCGCTTCCAATGTTGTTTGAAGAGGAATCCACATGCTAGCAACGTCTGTACGGACCAACGGACAAACTCCGCCAGTGGCCCACACGGGGCCGACCCGATTTCGACAGAAAACACGTAACCCACAGGGAGTCTGTGAGTGATCATCAGTAAAATGATATTCCTGTAGAACCAAACAAGCTGCAGAGTAAGACGAAATAAGGGATTTCAACTCCGGTAGGTGGTGGTAATACCCATTACAATTCCATTGGATAACCATAGAACAATGATTAAAATGGGGGTTGAACATGCTAAAGCCAGTCACCAACCGTCACCGACAAGGAGCGGGCGACATCCATGAACAACAAGTCAGAATCGGGTTGCGAAGCTAAAGATGGGACCTCTGGTGACACCAGAGGCTTCTTGTCCCGGGACTTCTTTTCTTCTTCTTTTCTGTTTGAGATCGAGGAGGGCTGTGTGACATAAAGGAGCCAACTGCAGCAAGATCGGGAACAGAAAGAGATCGGGCATCCTGGGGACCGACAGACCGTGGTTCTCGCGGTCGTCGCGTGGCAGCAGAATTTTGACCTGGAAGGTGCCGGAAAAGGATATCCCGGGAGGGGCGCCCTTGACCGGCAGACGGCGAAGAAGTGGGACACTTCTCCGGCTGGGGAGGAGAGGGTGTGGGAGCCGCAGGGGAGTGGGGTAGGACAGGGGTTCGGGACTGGGGTAAGGAAGGGGGTACGAAGGGGTGAAGATGGAATTAAAGCGAACTAGTCATCGATACAGGGTGAAGACACGCATACTTCTTACGAGCCTCAGTGTAGGTTAATTGATCAAGGGACTTATACTCCTGTGTCTTCTTTTCCTTCTTATATACTGCGCAGTCTGGTGAATATGGAGAATGATTGCCATGACAATTAACACGCACAGGAGAGGGAACGCACGAACTCCCCTCACGGAGGACGTCCAGTCACCACAGAGAGGGGCCTGCTAACAGCAGGAAGACGTGTCCAAAACGCAAGCACTTAGCACACCTCACAGGAGGTGGGATGTACGACTTCACGCCATATCAATAAACCATAAACTTTACTTTCTCAGAGAGGGTATCCCCTTCAAAGTTCAGGATAAAGGCACCAGTATCAATACGATTGTCTTAGGACCCTTCTGAACACGCCGAACAAAGTGAACACCCTGCCTTCTGATATTGGTCATCAGTTTGAAGGATGAGGTCCCTGTGAAAAATCACACCTTGTACCATATTTAGAGACTGGTGGGAGCTAATGGACACAGGAATTGTGCCAAGATGGTTACAGGCACGAAGGGCCGCAGACTGGGCAGTTGAAACAGTTTTGTTCGGCAAAGAACCCGACCGCATCTTGCCCAGAGGGCAAACTTGTCTTCAATGTGTTCCACAAAAATAATGGTTTGGTATTGGTGAAATCATCCCCATCAGTCCTGGTGCAAACCAGGTAGGGGGGAAAAGGTTTCGCCCCTAGCCGACAGGCCTAACCCTCCTCCAAGGGTGTAGCCACGGAAGGGAAGGCCGAAGGGACAGGAGAAGCAGCACTAAAAGAATCAGTTCCACGGGGAGAGACGGCCGCAAAAGAATGGCCTGAGTCCTGGACCCGTACGCATTTCATTTGCATAGTGTCAACCCTGAACCCACCCACTCCAATCAGGGGTTCTCCTCACGTGCGCCACCCAGCCACGGCAAGGGCTGTCTGGCACGGTGGCCATTCCCTGGAGTTCTGATTCTCCAGGACGACAAGCAACTACTGTTAGGCTTACCTGAGGTGGTTACAGCTCAGGTATCAGATGTGTGATCCCAGTGTGTTCAGGGGGCTCAACCAAAAGGGTACATAGCGACCCCACCACATGGGCTGGCTACCGTGAAGGCTATGCAGGCTAGCTTCAGACAAAGACGCCAAATAACAGGTGGAATGAACTAAGAGGGCACACGTCGGAGACACTACGTAAGGTGCTCTTCCCCAAATGGCTCACACCACAATAGAAATTTAGTAATGGAGGTCAATCCCCAGAGACCAGGGAATGCCAAAAGGATGAGGTGATTACGCAACAAAGCCAAATTACAAAACCAACATAACCAGGAGGATAGCGGGGCCAACATAAGCAAGGACACCAAGAGAGGGAGAGGAGGGGACAAAGGAGCAAGGAGAGGAAAGGAGGGTAAGGGCAAGGAAATGCAGCCCTGGAAAGAAGAAAGACTGCACTAGCTTGGTGCCCCGTGCTCACCACACATGTACTCACGAAAGAATCGTGAGCCCTCTGGGGGCATGTGACTGGAAATCATACCCTGCTCTTTGGAGCTCATGGTCTAGCAGTATCGTCTTTAATTAGCAATCAAAAACGTCCTCAGTGCTGGGTTCTAACCCTGCCACCATTTACATTTTGAATAAAAATTGTCAGTGTTGGCAGCCGAAGACTTCTGGCATAAGACGTCACCATTACTCAGTCAACAGCTTTGTCAAAAGTGGGTGGAGGAGCAGACAGGTTCAGGGTACTCTCTTGCCATTGTGTTTGGAAGCTTCCATTCAAGGCAAACGAATCGGCAATGATCAAAGGCATGAGGATGCAGAAGACAATGGAAACCACTGCATTAGACACAAAGTGCATCAACAGGAGATGTGGCCGGTAACTGACAAAATATCATGATTATCTTGGCAAGAGATTCCTTACTAGTGCCCATTTGGATACCTGGGAGGAGATTGCCACGAGTGATGTGACCACGAGAAAAAGATTGAATGACCAACGAAACGATGACATTATACGAGTCGAGACGTGGAACATAAGGAGTTTTAATGCGGTAGGAAAGCCAGACAATAACAAAAGGGAAAAGCTAAAGCTCGATCTGGATATGGTGGTGGTCACTGAAGTGAAATGGAAAGAAGGCAAGGACTTCTGGCCAGACGAGAATAGGGTAATATCAACAGCAGCAGAAAATGGCGGAACAGGAGTAGGATTCATTATGAATAGAAAGGTAGGGCAGACAGCGAGCTACTGTCAACAGTTCGGTGACAGGGTTCTTCTCAACAGAATCGACAGGAAACCAACACCAGCACAAGCAACGAAAGTTCAGGTATACTTGCCGACATCACAAGTTGACAATGAAGATGTAGAAAAAACTATACGAGGATATTGAACGCTTAATCCAGTATGTAAAGGGAGATGAAAATCTAATGGTCAAGGGGGGCGTGGGGGGGGGGGGGGGGCAAAAATGCAGTTGCAGGGGAAAGTGTAAAACAAAGGGTTACAGGAGAAGATGGACTTGGTACTATGAATGAGAGAGAAGAAAGACTAGTTGAGATGCACAACAAATTTCTGCTAGCAATAGTGAATACTCTGTTCAAGACTCACAAGAGGAGGTGGTACATTTGGAAAAGGATGCGAGATATGCGAAGATTTCAGTTACATAGCATCTTCAGATAATGGACTGTTAGGTGTACGCAGAAGCAGATACGGATGCTGATCACAATTTAGTAGTGATGAGTAGACTGAAGTTTAAGAGGCTTAGTCAGCAAGAATCGGTGTGCAAAGAAGTGGGATATAGTAGTACTAAGGGATGAAGAGTCTCTGTGGTTATAGATACTACCATAATGAACAGCTCAGGAGGTAGCATAGTTGAAGAGGAATGGATATCTCTTCAAATAATCACAGAGGCTGGAAAGGTACAAAGCAGCTAATTGCAAAGAAACCGTGGGCAACAGAAGAAATACTTCAGTTGATGAATGAAGGAAGTACACAAATGCTCACGGAAATTCAGAAATACAGACATACAAGTCACTTAAAAATGAGATGAATAGGAAGTGCAGAGAAGCTAAGGCAATATGGCCACAAAAAGGAGAAGAAATGTGGAAATAACAGTTGTTGGGAGCACTCAACATATAGAAAAGCCAAACAAACTTTGGTGAAATTAAAAGCACAGATGGTAACATTAAGACTGCGGCTGTAATTCTACTGATAAATGCACAGGAGAGAGCAGTTAGTAGGAAATGCCTGTATGATGGGGAAGATTTGGCTAATGTCTTAATAGAAGGAGAAACAGGAGTCGATATGGAGAAGATAGGTGGTCTACTATTAATCAGAATTTAAAAGAGCTTCAGGAAATTTAATATCAAATAAGGCAAAAGGGAGATACAACATTTGATAAGATTTTCTAAAATCATTGGGAGAAGTGGTAACAAAGTAACTATTCACATAGTGTGTAGAATGTGAGTCTGGCAATATACCAACTGACTTTCAGAAAAAGATTATCCACACAATTCTAAAGATTGCAACAGTTGACAAGTGCGATAATTATCACATCATCAGCTTAACAGCTTATGCATCCAAGTTGCTGACTTGAATAATATACAGAAGAATGGAAAAGAAAATTGAAGTTGTGTTAAGTGTCAATTGATTTGACTTTAGGAAAG
The DNA here is from genome assembly GCF_023898315.1 of Schistocerca nitens. Classification (NCBI taxonomy): domain Eukaryota; kingdom Metazoa; phylum Arthropoda; class Insecta; order Orthoptera; family Acrididae; genus Schistocerca; species Schistocerca nitens. The sequence continues at coordinate 15,016,501 of NC_064624.1, read as the reverse complement.
GTAAAAGCACTAGAGGCAGTTGTGATGTCGCTGTTGATAATGGAAGCACAACTGAAGAAACATCAAAGCACGTTCATAGGATCTGTCAATCTGGAAAATGCGTTCAACAGTGTTAACTTGTCAAAGATGTACGAAAGTCTCAGAAAATTAAGGGTAAGCTGTAAGAAGACACATAACATTCAATATGTACAAGAGCCAAGAGGGAACAATGAGACAAACACCAAGAACAGAATGCTCGGATTAAAAAGTGTGGAAGACAGGGACGTAGTCGTTTTCCCCTACTGTTCAATCTATACACCAAAGAAGCAATGACGGTGATAAATGGAAGGTTCAAGAGTGGAATTGAAACTCAAAATGAAACGATATCAATGATAAGATCCACTGATGACATAGCTGTCCTCAGTGAATGTTAGGAAGAATCACACGGCATGCTGGATGTATTGAACAGGCTAATGAATACGGAATATGGATTGAGATTAAATCAAAGGGAGACAAACTTAATGATAAGTAGCAAAAATGAGAACAGCGATGAACTTAACATCAGGATTGATGACCACAAAGTAAATTAAATTAAGAAGTCCTTCTACCTACGCAGCAAAATAACCGCCAACACAGGAAGCAAGGAGTACATCAAGAAACAGAGTACCACAGGTGAAATGGCATTTCTGGTCGAGAACAGAGCACTTTAGAGGAAGAAACAGATTGAATAACAGCCAGAAAATAACTGAGCACGTAGGTTTCAGGTGATACAGTCAGAAAACTGATGGGAGGGGGGGCATGAACAGCAGCTTGCTACGAATGTAGAGAAATGTAAGTTAATGTGGATGAGCAGCAAAAATATCTTGACAATATTGACGTTGTGGGAGATATATCAGACTCCAACAGATGGGTTAGGAAATGAAATCTGCTGCACCCTAGTAGAGGAAAACGTGGTGGGATTCACTGAGTGGCCTCTGGTAATGCCAGAGACAATATCAAGCAAGACAGAAGGACATACATTTGGCACACGCTCCTGCAGCATGCACTGAAGTGATGCAAAGTACACACCTTTCCTGCATGTTTGTAAGGGGGACCGTGCAGCACATATTCCAGGCATTGGCTGAGCAGAGGGGAGAAGGAAATGTGGCTGGAAGGCCCAGCACTGTGTGCGACCATGTTGTCTTGTTGACTGCATTATTCTTTTGTTGTTTGGTCCAAGTGACTCTCAGCAGTATGGGACTGGACATCTGAGGTCATCAGTCCCCTAGACTTAGAACTACTTGAACCTAACTAACCGAAGAACATCAGACACGTCCACGCCAGGGGCAGGATTCGAACCTGCGACCGCAGCAGCAGCAGCAGCGCGGTTTGTTGTTTGGTCACGGTGTGTCTGGGAATCCCCTGTGCTTAGACCATGTTGTTTACTGCACACACAACCATATGCTACTCTCTGGAGTCTGGCATATTTCATGTGGTGTACCTTTTAAGTTATACCACCACTGTACTGTTTGGGGGTAGCAAAACAAGTTTTGTACTGAAGTTGCTGGCCTATTGCACACATATACTGAGGAAATGGAAGCCAATTACCGCCGTACTGTCCTATACTTTGTCTGACGCACGCTGTGGCACTGACTGTGACACCAGATCTCGATAACCCCGACTGACACATCGCACTTCTGATTAGCCATTCTATGCTTGTGGGACAGACCTTTGAGGCGATCGTCAGTACTGTCCCAAGGCCGTCACCTAAGTCAGCACCTCACGAGATGTTCGCGCAGCAGCTGGCAGTCGCAGCTTTCACAATCAACCTGTGCCCGGGTCTGGCTGTCAGAGCTGCCTCGGCCGCTGAATGCACACTGCGAGGCGTCAAGTGTGGCACTCGTGTTGCGACAGTAGTATGCTTTACTATGCCTAGAAGGTAGGGCAGGTCAGTATCTGCCACACGGCTACAATAGAAATGCGAAACTGAATATATTGCTGTCCTCAATGTGTTGCAACATACTAGAATGATTCTGGTGCTGGTGCTGAGGAACATACATAATAAATAGTCTTCAACTTCTCTTTATGCAGCATGATGCCAGTTGGAGCTATCATACTGTCAACTGCAGCAGTGGTACCGAACAACTGATGGCTACTTTTAGTAAAGCTGCCCAACATCACAGCACGAGCATTCATCTGGTCGGCTTACAAACTGCACCCGTCACTGTGTCCGTTTTGTGCCCACAGCAGTAGTCTCACTTGCTAGGTACACTATGAAAGGATCTCTTGTTCAAAGGCTTGAAGCTAAAATCTAGATGAATGTGCTCTACACATGCTCTATAAGAGAATTAATCAAATGAGGACGGATTTATTCAACACTGAAATTATCCCCTCTATGATTTGTTTACTTAACAGAACTGCTAACAAAAAGGGCTCAATATGGAGCTTTGATAAACCAGTCATGACAGGACAATGACAGCATTGTGAGCTATAAGGAGAGACAGTCACAAATATTGTACTGTTAGAAACACACACACGCACACACACACACACACACACAAACACATTATTGGTAAACACAGAATAACGTCTTGCCCTGGGCTCACCTGGGTTCTGCTGGTGGCTCACTGAGCAGCCGACTCACTTCAATCAGATGCTCAGGGCAGCTACGCATAGCATCTGCCCAGCCCTGCGTCGCCATTACTTTGTGTGTTTGAGACCTTATGAAGTGGACGGCGGCCGCAGTTAGGCTGGGGCACGAGTGCCTCACCGCCAGCACAGCTGCAGCCGCCGCCGTCTCCACCTCCAGCTGCGCCGCCACCTGCTGTTCGCAGGCAGCCTTCAGGGCTGACAGGCCGTATTTGTCTGCTACCGTCAACAGCTCCGGGGCCGTGTCGGTCAGCTGGGGTGCCTCCAGGGTGTACATGTAAGACAGCAGCTGCCTGAGGACAGGGCCCCCCACGTCCGCCATTCTGACCTCGCCGCAGCTGGCCTCCAGCGTGTCGTGCTGGAACATGGCTCGGAACACGGGGCTCCTGGCGGCCAGGACCGCGCGGTGTGCCGCCAGCCGCGTCTCTCCCGCCACCAGCGTCACGACCGCGCCGTCGCCCGCGTCTAGCAGGGCGCCCAGGTCCACGGCCGCCGTCCTCTGAACCTCAGCAGCTGCCGACATGGCGGAAGGTCCTGAAACACGGCGCCACCAAGCCCAACTTACACGGCACCCTCGAAACTTGTACGACGCACGTGCAGACCTGTACAACAACAGTTGGTAAATGTTGTCCACCAGTGATCCATTACAATGTCACGATATCCTGTCTGCGTAAAACTCGTCCAACAGCACAGCTTTCGAGATTTCCCATACTGTTGCAGCACCCTGATTTTGGACAACATGTCTTCAGAAGGGGTGCAGACCTCATTCCCCAACTTCTTTCTACAAAGTAGGGTTGCTCAATCACGATGTCTTTTGAAATGGAAATAGTAATTGTCCCAATCTCTCTAGTTATTTACAGAAAGAATGACTTTACACTTCATATGTGTATTTTTCTGCTTTTTACAGCTATTTCTGCAAATCTTGTAGGAGCTGCCTCACACAGTGGACAGACAATCTGCTACAAGAGTTGGGGGGAACTTAATGGCAAACACTGCTACGGGGTAGTTGTGGCACCCAGACTGAATCCTCCCACATTTCGGACAGATTCCAACAAGACAACACCGAACCGTCAACTGGTGAACTCTTAGCAATTCGTAGAGAATTGTCACTTCCAGTTAGCTGAGGCGTGCTATCATTTTGTCACTAGTGTCAGACAGCCACAATACAGGAAACACCAACAGGTTTTCATTTCTATTATTTCTCAATTACAAGTTCTGATTCCACAGATCAAACTGTCACTTATAGTCCACATTTCATGTTTGTAATTTCTACTTTAGGTGTTAACGGTAGTCGTTTAAACTAGGGGGCAAATAATTGGGCATTATTTATTCCAGTTACTTTAACACCACAAATTCTTACTTTTCTCCCACTCACATTCTATTGAGTCACTATATCAGTGTATATGCTAATACATTAAACTATGCAAAAGATGTCTCACTACTCACTTATTAACTTCAGGCATGATATTTCAGTATTTCACACTTTCTCACTGATGTATTTCTTACCGACCTGCTTCTGACAGGAAGATCTTATTTTGCTAGCAGCCCCGGATATGTTTGAAACTGTGTTAGGCAAGCAAGAGGCAAATGTGCTAAAACGTATACTGTGACCTCTGACATTCGAGAACGATTAGTCAAAAACTTAACGAGTAGTCCACACATTGTTTTGCAGTTTGATGAATCTACTGATGTTTCAGATCGTACACAGTATGTGCAATTTGTGCAGTTTGAAGCAGATTAAAGAATCACAGGAGATAATATTTTGTAAAGCACATCCTGCCAGCACAACTGGCTGGTGTTTGTATGACATGCAACTGTGAGATTGGACAAAATGTATCGCCATTTGTACAGAAAGTGGTAAAGCCGTCAGTGATAGGAGAAGCGGGCTCGTTGTGAAGTTAAATCAGTAAGGCCAAATGTATCGTGGACACAGTGCTTTCTCCAACAACAGGCTCTGGCAGCCACAGTTTTACCTCCTGATCAGAAAGACGTGCTTAAAGAAAGTGATCAAAGCTCTGAAGTCAATTAAAGATAAAGTGTTGCAAACGACTGTTTAGAATCATCAGAATCTCCTCAGATTTGGTAGCTTCCCAAAGGAGAGGTATTGACGAATTCTGGAACTAGAAGCTGAATTTTAAGAACATTAAAACAAGATTCCAAATCTTTTTATTTGAATTATTTCTGTGATCCTGTTTCACTAGTGAAGTTAGTATTTCTCGCAGATCATTTTAATCACCTAAATATTGCAGAATCGAGCCTCCAAGGGAGAGAAGAAAACGAATATAAAGGTGAAGGATAAAATCTAAGCAGTCCTGGCAAAACTCCGTTTGTGGTCAACGTCTTTACAGAAGGCAGTGTTTCAGTCTGTCCCTGACTTTCAGAAGACTGTCAGAGAAGTGGGCCAGTTGGTGGTGTGAGTTCTCACATTCCTTACACGAAGCACAGCTTGACTAACTTTGGAGAAAAACTATTAATTTACTTTCCGGAACTGAAGTCTCAAGCTAACAGTGGGCATGGATGGATGAGAAATTCTTTTGCAGCTATGTCAGTACAACTGAGCGATCTGAACACGAAGATGACGAACAGTCTTTGCTTTGGACATCATGCTTAGAACAAAATTTAATTCGTAGGAGATTCACGTGTTCTGCATGAAGAGCAAAGACGAATATCCACAGCTGGAGAGCGAAGCTTTAGAATTCTTAGTGTCATTCACTATTTCCTAGTTATACAAATTGGCACTCTTCAATGGTGAACATGAAAACTAAGACCAGAAATAGGCTTCCATTAGGAAACGAGTTGGTTACTTTTATCTGAAAAACAAAACCACAATTTGACAAATTATTAATAAATAAACAGGTACGGCCTCCTCATGAAAATAATTATATTTTTATCGCAGTTTAGCACCTATCAACCTATGAATAAAAGCTGTTAATAACAGTAAAATCCTGGTAAGCGTAGAGTATGATTGTAAATAATATAAATGAAAGACCGACATTATTCATGAGATTGCTGTTACACTGTTCATTTGCAAAAACTGTTCATTAGCATACATTCATTCACAGAATGTACCACTATTGTTACTGACTGCACTTGGTGGTACGGCTTACAGTACGCGGGAAAGAAATGATGTAACGGAAAAGGTGGAAGAATAACTAGTGTAATGTTTACATCTGTTATAATCAAATCATCAATTGCTAGAGTTCTTCTGTCAGCATTTCAGTTCTTTTCATCAGTGAAGTTGGACGAGCTTTTTGGTCTGCAAATTGACACTCTATAGAAGAAATAAATTGTGGAATCATATGTGAAGACAGGTTCGGTTAAGCAACTGGCGAAATTTTCGAGTCAAGTTCCTGGACAGACGACTACCAGCAGACAGAGATATACAGAGCCTGTATAAAAACAGGCGCACCTACGGCTCTGTGCAAAACCCGAAACGACGGAGAATTCCTTCAGTTGGCACACCCAGAAGTTACCGCAGACAGTTGCTGAATAATTGTTCAGAGCCCAAAGAGGTCTACATGTAAATTGTTCCAAAAGGTGCACTTGAGTAGGAGTTCCTGCCAGATATTGAAGAGCTTTAATCTGAAGACGTTATCATGTGTCGGTTGTGCAACAATTTGTGGAGGATGTTAGTCAAACATTTACGTTACTGAAGGCGGCTTTTCAGTAACATCGACGATGGTTTGTTAGACCCTTTCCGTTAAATCACGAGTGACTAAGCATGGTTTCACCTTTCTGGTCACGTGAATTCACAGAACACGAGGTACCGGGCAACAGAGAACCCCAATATACACTCCTGGAAATTGAAATAAGAACACCGTGAATTCATTGTCCCAGGAAGGGGAAACTTTATTGACACATTCCTGGGGTCAGATACATCACATGATCACACTGACAGAACCACAGGCACATAGACACAGGCAACAGAGCATGCACAATGTCGGCACTAGTACAGTGTATATCCACCTTTCGCAGCAATGCAGGCTGCTATTCTCCCATGGAGACGATCGTAGAGATGCTGGATGTAGTCCTGTGGAACGGCTTGCCATGCCATGTCCACCTGGCGCCTCAGTTGGACCAGCGTTCGTGCCGGACGTGCAGACCGCGTGAGACGCCGCTTCATCCAGTCTCAAACATGCTCAATGGGGGACAGATCCGGAGATCTTGCTGGCCAGGGTAGTTGACTTACACCTTCTAGAGCACGTTGGGTGGCACGGGGTACATGCGGACGTGCATTGTCCTGTTGGAACAGCAAGTTCCCTTGCCGGTCTAGGAATGGTAGAACGATGGGTTCGATGACGGTTTGGATGTACCGTGCACTATTCAGTGTCCCCTCGACGATCACCAGTGGTGTACGGCCAGTGTAGGAGATCGCTCCCCACACCATGATGCCGGGTGTTGGCCCTGTGTGCCTCGGTCGTATGCAGTCCTGATTGTGGCGCTCACCTGCACGGCGCCAAACACGCATACGACCATCATTGGCACCAAGGCAGAAGCGACTCTCATCGCTGAAGACGACACGTCTCCATTCGTCCCTCCATTCACGCCTGTCGCGACACCACTGGAGGCGGGCTGCACGATGTTGGGGCGTGAGCGGAAGACGGCCTAACGGTGTGCAGGACCGTAGCCCAGCTTCATGGAGACGGTTGCGAATGGTCCTCGCCGATACCCCAGGAGCAACAGTGTCCCTAATTTGCTGGGAAGTGGCGGTGCGGTCCCCTACGGCACTGCGTAGGATCCTACGGTCTTGGCGTGCATCCGTGCGTCGCTGCGGTCCGGTCCCAGGTCGACGGGCACGTGCACCTTCCGCCGACCACTGGCGACAACATCGATGTACTGTGGAGACCTGACACCCCACGTGTTGAGCAATTCGGCAGTACGTCCACCCGGCCTTCCGCATGCCCACAATACGCCCTCGCTCAAAGTCCGTCAACTGCACATACGGTTCACGTCCACGCTGTCGCGGCATGCTACCAGTGTTAAAGACTGCGATGGAGCTCCGTATGCCACGGCAAACTGGCTGACACTGACGGCGGCGGTGCACAAATGCTGCGCAGCTAGCGCCATTCGACGGCCAACACCGCGGTTCCTGGTGTGTCCGCTGTGCCGTGCGTGTGATCATTGCTTGTACAGCCCTCTCGCAGTGTCCGGAGCAAGTATGGTGGGTCTGACACACCGGTGTCAATGTGTTCTTTTTCCATTTCCAGGAGTGTAGTTTGTCAGCAACCACTCCACGATGGAAACGTCTGCACTTGGCGCGGTGCAACAGGAACGCGCATTACTGGACTGTTTTTTTGACACGACCCTCAACAAACGTTTGATACATTCTGTGCTCAGCTCACTGAACGTGGAAGACAATACTGCTTCTTATAGCACGATGGGGCAACATGCCACACGTCTAAGGTATCGCTGGAACGAGTCCACGATGTCTTCACTTAGGACCGAGCTGTCAGCAGACATTCGTGGCCACCACGTTGGCCGCATCTATCAACGTGTGATTTTTGTTTTAGTTCCTCGCTTCTGTAATTTCACTTCATTTCCCTCACACTTACACGCGTTACTTTTCTCTGCGCCACCCTGCATTATAGCGATGAAGAAAGAACAGTCACACCTCACTTAACGAGCACCTCCTACGAGGGTCATTCCAGGAGTCTGGTAAAAGAAAAAAAGGCGAGAAAAACTTTGTCGTAAACAGCTCAACTAACCTCTCGACAGTCTCCTTTGAAGCATATACGCTCGGTCCAGCAATCTTCCACCTTTTTCATCCATCACAAAAATAGGTCATCTCAAACTCTGAAAAATACTTGACTGCAGCTAACACTTCCTCATTCGATGAAAATTTGTCCCCAGCAAGACAGCTTCAAGTTACGGAACAGCAGGTGAGTTGAGCCTGCGTCTCGTGTAGAGTGAATTAGAAGCCCATTTCCTGCACTTTCGCCGTTGTTACCGCTCATGTGTGGGACTGTGCATTATCCTGGTGAAAGGGCGTGCCAATGCAAATTTCTAACGATCCAACAATGAATAGCTGACGAAATAGCCTTTGGCTTCTATCGGTGCACTTTCGCCAGCGTTTGTCTACTGTTTTGGCGGCTGCTTCGGCTCTGGTGGGTAGGCCGTGTCTCAACAGCCATAAAGTCTCGAGCAGTGCTGTTTACGGTCGGCAGGCAGTGAGCCGAAATGTGGTGCCGGGTGGGCTTTCTGTCGACTGTGAGCTGCCGCGGCCCCCACACCGGCCACAGCTTCTTCACGGCCACCACGCTACTCCTCCATGCTGGGAGTATCCTTTGGATTATTGCTATTCCCATTTCTTGTAACATTCAAATGGCATTTACGTTCAATACCCTAGCAGAAAGTTACTTTTGTGTAATTAAAGCTAAAAGATCATTAAATGTCAACATTTGGGCATATCACCGAAAACACTCCGTTATTGGCTGAGAGTCTAAAGCTCTCCTGACGTCACAGACTAGGAGTAACACGAAGGTTCCAGTGTGTTACAGGGCGTGTGTTGGCCCAAGTTAAGACGTTCTTACGGACTACTTCCGCTACGTAGTGATGGGAACCGCAATTACAACTTCTAAGTAACAATAGAGAGGAGTTGTATGGACACTGATAGTGGAAACCTTGCCAAGTTGATGCGTTTATGTAGAGCGGCGGTATGTGCAACGACCGATATTCTTCTCTCTCCAGTTTGTAGCATCATTAATATCGCTCGAAACTAAGGAAATGTGTGAGTTTGCCAAACGAGTCGGTATGTAGCAACCAGGTTGTCGACTACAAGTCACGAGTCACGACCCCCGAAGCACAATAGAACTGTTCTCGGCAAATCCCTGAGCTGATTTCCTTCACTGAAGGCACCCGGCAGAGACCGCAGCCAGCACGCGCTCGGTGGGCAACGGACAGACGGCAAAGAGGTCGCAGCTTCGAATCCTGTAACGGTCACGTACTCCTGAAAGTTTTACACCAAACACGAAAATACCGCTAGCACGAACTGATTGCAGTAGCTACTTGGGTGGTGAGATGTATTATTTACAGCTTAGTTTGAGAAACGGACAACAAAGGCTAAATGCATTTACTTCGCGAACCCAGAACTCATGTTCTTGGAATTAACTGCTAGTAGTTAAGAAATCACCATACACGCACAGTACAAAGAGGCGTACGGCGATGAGGTCATACGGAGAGATATGAAGCGTGTGCAAGATGCAGGTAACACAAACGTTAGGGGTGTGATGTTTGTGTGTAAGGTAACGTCAGTGTCTGAAGCAAACTTGCTTCGTCTTTCATATAAGATCATGAAACCTCAAACGCTTAAACAGTAAGGATCATAGCTAGACAGTAACAAGATAAAAACATTCTTTGTATGAAATGAAAAGTGTGTGGCCACAAACTGCAAAGTATCTTTTGTACGTGACGTGTGTGTGAAGAGAGATTGCAACTGAAGGCACATGTAAACAGCAAGGAGAAAGCAATCACATTCTGTGTCTGATCGCTGTGGTGAAGTTTTCTAATTGTGATTTGGCTACCATACGAGAGGCCTGTCGAATCGTTTCACACCTAAGTTAAAATATTCTTTCGGGTTAAATTCGAACCGGCGACCTATGGTATACAACTCGTAAAATTCGATGGTCTACCGCTCTAACAAGGGAACCTCCCCATCGCACCCCCCTCAGATTTAGTAATTAGTTGGCACAGTGGATAGGCCTTGAAAAACTGAACACAGATCAATCAAGCAAACAGGAAGAAGTTGTGTGGAACTATGAAAAAAATAAGCAAAATATACAAACTGAGTAGTCCATGTGTAAGATAAGCAACATCAAGCAACATGTGAGCCGAGAAGCGTCGTGGTCCCGTGGTTGGCGTGCACCTGCGGAACTAAAGGTTCTTGGTTCAAGTCTTACCACATCTAAAAAATTTTATTTCTTTATTTTCGCAAAGTTATGATCTATCCGTTCGTTCATTGACGTCTCTGTTCACTGTAATAAGTTTAGTGTGTGCTTTGCCACCGCACCGCAAAACCGTGCGAAGAGTAGACGAAAGGACGTGCCTCTCCAATGGGAACCGAAAACATTTGATCGCAAGGTCATAGGTCAACCGATTCCTCCACAGGAAAACACGTCTGATATATTGTATACGACACTGGTGACGGCATGTGCTTCACACGACAGGAATATGTTGTCGACCCACCTAACTTGTACACTTGGCGAATGGGTAAAAAGATTCCTCTACCTTGCCCGATTTAGGTTTTCTTGTGGATGTGATAATCACTCCCAAAAAAGTGATGAAAACATAAGAGTGTCACATAAACTGCAACAAATGAATGCAACAGTTTCACAGTGGCACAGATTTGCCTGTGCTCTGTCAAAACATATGTTTTTAACGTTTTCAAATTTTTCAATGTGTAGACCGTCAAATCCTGCATATGTCCAAGCAAATCTGAACTTGTCCTGGAATTTTGGAGAGCGGAGTTGATTATGTGTGAGTGCCTGAAATTTGATAATTGACTGAAAACAAAAAATTAAACTTTTCACTCGAGGGAAGACTTGAACCAAGGACCTCTCGTTCCGCAGGTGATCACCCTAACCACGGGACCACGGCGCTCCTAAGCTTACACTATCCCTTATGTTACCTATCCTGCGCATGGACTACTCAGTTTGTATATTTTGCTTATTTTTTTCATAGTTCCACACAACTTCTTCCTGTTTTCTCGGTTGATCTGTGTTCAGTTTTTCAAGGCCTATCCACTGTGCCAACGTATAACTAAATCTGAGGGGGGTGCGATGGGGAGGTTCCCTTGTAAGAACCGAGCTACCAACTAACTGAGGTGTAGTCGGAAAAATGACAATTTTCTCTAAGAGTGTAATTTCGTGGAATGACGCTGTTCTTGCTCGCAAAAGTGGTGAAGTTCATCTCTGCGGTATATCGATGTTAACTTCACAGTGCAAAACGTCTTTCATTAAATTAGGGAACTCGTGCGTCAACATGGTGGCAATTTGCCGGTACATTGAAAACCACAATTACTCATCTTCTCGTTCTCTGGAACACTCGGAGACAACTTTTCAGGAGTTTTTATAGATGTATTTGTACAGTATGGTACTACTCATCATTTGTAACCCATTTTCCAAACCGGAAACTCCTAAACAAGAGGTTCAAAAATAGTTCAAATGGCTCTGAGCACTATGGGACTTAACTTCTAAGGTCATCAGTCCCGTAGAACTTAGAACTACTTAAACCTAACTAACCTAACGACATCACACACATCCATGCCCGAGACAGGATTCGAACCTGCGACCGTAGCGGTCGCGCGGTTCCGGACTGTAGCGCCTAGAACCGCTCCGCCACTCCGGCCGGCGAACAAGAGGTGAATTAGCATTACAACAGTAGGTTTTAGCGGGCTTTAAGATTATTTAAAATTTATTTCCGTTTGCATAGAAGAATACAATACTGAAGAGGAAAACAACCATGTTAAGTGCGTAAAATGACTTACTATAATTTCCATGAAACCTTCAAATACCCCATTACCCGTGTACAACACACACACACACACACACACACACACTAGAAATGCATTCCGTCTCGGCAGTCCAACTTTTATTCGGTGCCCCTGCATTACCGTGTGTTCAGTGATGCTGCAAACTCCGTGGGAACTCGATCCAATTCTGTTTTGATTTGTGCGGCAGCCCAACCCTCCTAATGAAAGAAAAAGTTTAACAACAGCACGAAACCTTCTCTCCATTTTCAGTCGCATTCGGTACACTGACCAATTCTGTGAACTGTACGATGTGCACCGTCGAAATTCTTCACGCCACCTTCGGAATAGCAACAAAAAATGTTGCACTGTTTCGTCGGAGTTTAGCAGATTCGTCAGACGCTGCCCGCACACAGAGGGTGGCTCGCAGGACGAGTCCCTCCCTCCCTCCCTCCTCCTGCTGGACTCCAGGCTGGACACCGCTGCCCTCCAGGGCCTCGCCGACTCTCCTCACGTCGCACACTCACGCCTTTAAGTCGCAATTTATGAATTTCATTTTAGGTCTGTCGTCATTAACCGACACGAATTCGACGAATCTGCACATAGCAGTTCCGGTCAACTAGCCGTCTTCAGTGTTCAGAACTCATGTTTAAAGTAGGGAAGACCAAACACCTTTCTTGTGAAAAATGATGTACGTTGCTATACTTTACATTACTATTTAATAAATTGTTTTAGTATTCTTTACGGAATGAAGCGAATTATCCTATTTATAGGTGTATTCCTACAGCAAAACATGCTTCGCGTAATTTACTGCACGCGAGACTCAGAAGTGAATTTTGTTAGCTTTACCGAGGTGACACTTTATCGTCAGTTTGTAAATAAGTAGATATTTATTCGAATTTATCCACGTTTCTCACACGATTTTGTTCACTGAGTTATCGAACGGATCCCTGAAAACAGTTTACAGATTGTTTTTATTCATCGTTAACACCGAGTATTTGTGATAAAACAATCAATCCAAAATTTATGTTAAACAAGAAATTACGTAATTTTTCATAAAAAATAAATTTAACTTTTATTAGCACTATGTTTTGGTATTATGGGACCCGTAGTATTCACGCAGGGAGTGGGTTTGTTCTTTCATTTCCTTTCGAAAGACGAAATCATTTTTCATTAATTGCAAATGTGTTTGGTATATTTCATTAAAAAATATTGCACTAGTTTTCTGTACAAGATTTTTCAATTCGTTGTGAAGCAACATCGTAATCACAACGATTCAATTCACGTAATCACAATCGACAAGAAAAATGAACCGGGCGACGAACAACGACGATTTTGTGGCGATCCCGATCACACTACAGCGCTAGGGGAACAGAAACGACGACGACACACGGTGAGTCCACTGGAGTCTGAGGCCATCTGCAGAACGTTTCCCAGAGACTGCCGCACTTCACGCCTCCTCTCGCTGCTGTCAATCCTACCCGTCTACTGTTTGTGAGGCGTGGTGGTCTTCCATCGCCGATATCGATACCCCGTGTGACGGAAGAGTCTCCGGTCGGCGCTGGTCGAGCCAGCTCGCGTTGGAAGCCAGCCGGCGTCCCTAAAGCCGTCGGCACACGGACCGTGCATCCGAACGTTGAACGTTGAGCGTGCCGAGTTTCTGACGTCATAGCGTGGAATAGCACGCTCGGGAGTCTTTCCGAACGTGCAGAGCAGTATCTGGCATGTCAGATATTCTGAGCGTTGACCAATGAGATGTCACAACGCCACCTACGTCACACGCTCGCCGCGTCCATTCATTGCAGAGTTGTGAGGCGCCATATTGGCATTCATTTCAAGCTTACATGTATATATGCCGTTTCTGAGCACCAGCACATTGAGAATCACTGGAAAACCCGTTGTTGACTGGTTCGTTGCAATAAAATAATGAGAAACAAATGAGAAACATATTCGTGGCAAAAGAACTGTTGTAACTTGCGTCTTATGAGAGTAGGCCATTTGAAGGCAGCGACACACTGAAGATCCACCCAGAACGCATTATTCTTGGTTAAATTTGTTCTAATTAAATTTTAATTAGTAACATATCTACGATAAGGTTTTCTGCAAGGGGTAACATACTATCATTGCCTACTATGGATCTGTTGTTGGTCTAGCGCAACGAGCAGCGTCATTGTCTAGTATTGTTTGTTGGTTGGGCCGCGTCTTGACATTTCTAAATTTTATTTCCTAACATTCGCGTTTTTATTAGGTTCTGATACTTTATTATTAGTTTCATATAAGTATATACTATAATATTTGATGTTATGTAAATCTGAGTTCACCTTTCTTTGAGGGGTGACTTTGTTCGATTGGCTTAATCTACAAGACAGCTTGCGCTACTTGTGCACAGATATTTTGCTCCTTTTTCTTTTACGCTTCGTAATTCACATGTTGGAAAGATTCTGCTACTGGGTAGGAACGGTGATAAAGTAAGACTGACCTTGGGGTTGTACTAAAATGTGGGAATGTTTATCTTATGCGGAGATGGATCCCAAATTTGTACCGCACTGTTTGTAATGCAACTTTCATAAGCCTGTGTCCTTATTGATTGGACACGGTACTTCCCTTTTCGAGGACGATGGAGGAAACGTGCGTTTTAATAGAGCTAACGTGGGAATTTTACGCGCGCCCACTGAGTAAACAGTGTGATTTACGATCTAGAAACATCCCTCGACTGCCACTGGAGTGCGTTGCGATCGCATATACCACGTTGGGGCCCACGTACCGTGTGCACAAGTCTCATCGTTCCTGAGCGTTCAGCAGCGCGTTGAACTCGGCACGCTCAACGTTCACGTTCGGCAGCACGGTCCGTGTGCGGACGGCTTAACCGTGGTGCACGGGCCTCGCCGCGTTCGTCTTTTGTCGCGCCGGATGTACGGTGGCGACCAGTGGGCGCCTCGACGTGCGGATTTTTTGTGCATTCGTCGTCTCACGCTGAACAGCTTCCCAGCTCGTAACCTGCAAGCTCCAAGTTATTCTGCCTTTAACTAGGGCGGTTGTTGAAACTTACTGTGGCATGGGTAGCTGCCGGAGATGGTTCTCAACTTGGTTCCACAGTGGCTGTTTAAAGGAGGCTGATGTTCCTCATTTCGCCTATCTGTGGAGTGAGTTTTTTAAGTGGTTTTCATGCAACTTTTAACCTGTTTTAGGACAAATGGTTCCAATGGCTTGTTTTAGGACATACTGGCCGCTTGGGGACTGGTTGGCGTTGAGTAGGCGCCCGGCAGCCGTACATTTAATGGTTTAATCATTTGTCACGGCAGGATTTGGTATGTTTACTTGATGTTGAAAGTGCCACAAGGCAAGGTTTCCAGCTAATTTAGTGGGAGACGGGTACTTTAGAGTATTGCTCCACAAGAACTTGGGGGCAAGCTTGTTATATATTCGAGTGTGGCTATGATTTGACCTTGTTTTCGTTGCAGTCTATTTGTGCAGCAGGCCATTTGTTAAGTCTGCTCGTTTCGTGGCGTCGGAGGGGTTTTGGATTCTCGTCAGGACCGCTCACTGCGAGGCCGGTCGGGCTATATATATATATATATATATATATATATATATATATATATATATATATATACACCGCCTGCTAGTGGGCCCTTGCAGAAGCCGGGGGAGTGAAGGCTCGGACAGCCTGCCTGCCGCAGCGCTATTGCTTCCAAATACCGCTGTGGGCCTTAACGCTGTTCTCTAAAGTTAAGTGAGGCCAGTTTGTCAATATTAGCGTTTCTGTAAGTCATTTTACTAGTTATCACTAGCCATTCTCATTCAACACTTGTGTTAATCATTTGTGTATATGCACCTCGTTATTTTTCCTGTGTGCCAGTTTTGCGACCTTGGTTGGCCCACTTTGCATTTTTAGTAGAAGCATGTTCACTGTGGACCTTTATGTGGCAAGTTCAGTTTTATGAAGCTTTAAGATCTTTGTTTCTTTTAACGAAGTTGTGGTATTATGTGGCTGTGTAACTTTGCGTTGGAAGTGTTTACCGTTACTAGCCTTTTGAGATACGGTGAAAGAAGAACGACTGTTTATGATTGATTATTCACCGTGCCTGCTATCCATATTTTGGTTGCGTATGCAAAATATGATTCTTATTCGTGTTTGCGCAATTCAATTAAAGTGAAAATTTTTATATTGCATCAGTAAGAGGGCGAATGTCCGAACGCAAGTTTATAACAAAGTCTGTTTCGAGTGAAATTAAAATTGTGAAACAATCACTAGCTTGTCCACCACGAGTGATCCCGGGCTTCCTATTTCCTTTAAGTAACTTTGGTGAGATTGTAATTCTGATTTTCTAAAGAATTTAGTTCAGTTTGGTTTTGAGCATGGTTACCGACACGCATTCCAGTAACGGCGGTGTGGAGTCTTGCATGTGAGCTTGTATGAAATATACGTGTGTCTCGCTGTCCACGAGTATTTCTGTTTCCGCGTCATATCGCTACCACAGCAGAGGACCGGCGCGGAATCCCGAGTTGTGAGTACTGCACGAGGCGCTGGCCTGCAGCTCCCCTCTGCCGCGGCTGGACTGGAGAACACAGTCTGCACCGGACTGCCGCCTCGGCGCCCCCTTCCGCAGCTGCCGGCAGAGTTGGACGGACGTAGCGTCACTTCTCACCGCTGCAAGTCTCTGCGTGTTGCAACTCATCGACAGGTGTAACTACATTCCTATTTGCTACTACTACTACAGTTGAACCAGTGTAGCTTCACAATGTGCTTTCGCGAAACCTTGCCATTTTCGTTTGACATTTACACCATAGCAACGATCGTCACGAGACAATTCTGATTGCACAATTTGAAGCGATTGAACTTTAGTTTATCCTGCGACAGCGACCCCTGTGATTCTGTGACCCCTGTGGATGGCGGACCACACGCTGGAGAACTCTGTTGTTGAGAAACGGAAACACTGGGTGTGCCCAGAGGGGGGCTGGCGTGGTGGCTGCCGTGGGCTGTGTCCGTAGGCTCTTCTCAGGCGAAGAGGTTGCCGAAGGAGAGGCGCCAAACCAGTCAGGAGAGTGGAGAATGAAAGCAGGTAGTAATTCAGACAGGACGCAATAGGGCGAGCACGGGACAGCACGTGGGTGGTGCAACCGCATTTCGGGAATAGCAATCTAAACCATCCCTCCCTGGGCTGGTTCCAACTGACATTGGGATTAGTATTTCATATCGATCTCTCTCTCAATCACGGGGTTAGGCCATTCATAACTGTGTCCGTAGTGTTTCCTGTGTAACTATTCTTGTGTCTGGACCTGCAGCACGAGTAGTTCTCGCCAGTTTCTCAGCTCAACCTGCGTGCGGTAACAGACTACCTCTCAACGTGTTGTTCTAGGACAACATGTGCGACGTTTGACGTATCTTTTTCTTGGCCTGTGGTTTCCTCTTTTCTTTTTGATACGAATCTAATAGTGACGCCCCGGCTACACGTGACGGATCCAGATGGCGACCGCGGTCGGAACAAGAGCAGAAAGCCAGCTGAGGTTTAGCTGCCAGTCTATTAGGGGAACCAGAAAACTGACGGGCAATTTAGTCGCTGCTGGAACACTTGGAATTTCTGTTTTCTTTCACGCCACCTCAGGAATCAACGAGCCACAGACGTGGTGATGATGACAGGACTAAGTTTCAGTGATTTCGTGGAGCCGTCTCGCTCACGAGGGTTCTTTCGACCTCGTCGCCCCGGTGTTGTTTCATTTAGCAAACTACTACAGGTATCGGGAACAGGGACGATACAGTCGGCCGCCGTGGCCGAGAGATTCTAGGCGCTTTTAGAACAACTTATATACAAATCTTGGCATTTTACTTTGATGCTGCACATAAAGTCATATTTCAACAAATTTGCGGCTAACTTTTAATATACTGGGTCATATTTACGTCACCTTTGGCCAAAAATGCATATACCGTTTTTCTCGTATCTTGCTCACGAGACGATATTTAACGTGCTATTATAAAAGATCAACAGACAAATCAGTACACAGCTTTATTTCTCACGGCTGTAGCAGAAAATTGGTGTACAGGTGTTCCCAATAACCAGATTGCACTGCAGCCTTTGCCTTGTTCAACATGCCTAAAGCAAAGTGCTCCGACAGCGTGAAGTTGCGAGGACGTCTTCGAGAATTTGGAGAGAAGTTCTTTAGTACTGATGGGAAAATATTATTTTGTCAACTGTGTGAGGTTAAAGTTAGTGCAGAAAAGCGCTTTAATGTGCAACAACACTAATGCTCCAGTCGAGCACGGCGCGTTTCGCGGCAAATTTATTTTTCAAGACTGCCGCATTACTGAGAAGTGACAGTAAAATTCAACATCTCTTGATACTTTCATCGTACAAAAAAAAAAAGAAAAAAAAGAAAAAAAAAAGGATGATGGGGGGGGGGGGGGGGCACCAGGTAAGAAACGTGGTATTTCCTAGCAGTATTGCAACCTTACAACTGCCGTTTTGGAACGAAATGTAGACTGACTATTTTCTATTTAGTTACCATTTTATTGAAACGTTAAAGTACAGAACACAGAATGTCAGAGAATATGACTTGTCCTGCTTTCCGCTACGGGATGGACGCCAGGTACTCCATTTGTTTTCGAGTAATGCTGATTCGGAGTTGAAGCCTGCCAGTGAGCTTGTGTGGGCGGATTTCGTCCTCTCCGTAGAGCAAAAGAGCAGCGAGTAAGTGTAAACATCGACACATTGCACACTCGTGAAAATTTACATCGGAGCACACACAAGTCTACGAGGCTAATTTTCCTAGGAAATCAATCACGGAAACGTCACACCGTAGGTGTGCCAAATCCCCCGGCTGTAGCCGAGTCTCCACGCTGCCAACGTAACGCGAGAATCGATGAAACTGACCAACACTTTGCAAGCTGAAAGGCGGTATGGGAACTCGACCTAACTGCAGATTTTCCCCTCAAAACAGTACTGTATTATCGTACCGAAAATGCTGGGAAAATTATTGAGACGTTTATTTCTCTGTTCCTGCATCACGAATATTTTCTTCAGTCTTTTGCCAGGAATGTATTGCAATGCAGTCAACTGAATTTTTTCGTCGTGTCCAAAGTTTTGAAGCACATTAATTGAACACTAAGCTCATCAAGCCACCATCGCACACAATCCACACATGTAGACTAGGAAGGCAACCTGCACCCACCCGCTGGTGTGGGTGTGTGTGACCGCTCTGTAGTTCCTAACCCGACCATCGTGCTACTTTTTATCCCTCTTAAAGAAACTACTTTTCATTTCAAGGCGAGGCTACGCACTAGAACTTTATTTTTCTTCAAAACGAATTTAATCAGGGTGTATACGTGGACAAGGAAAAAAATTCCCGGATTTCCCGGTTAAA
This sequence comes from Schistocerca nitens, assembly GCF_023898315.1. NCBI lineage: Eukaryota > Metazoa > Arthropoda > Insecta > Orthoptera > Acrididae > Schistocerca > Schistocerca nitens. The sequence continues at coordinate 14,997,072 of NC_064624.1, read as the reverse complement.
CATACACTTTCTCCCGGGTGACAGTATATTTTCCCTTATCAATCGTTTGAATGGTTATAGTTTTATACATGGGCATACAATTTCCAGGCACTTTAGAAAACGAAACTCATGGAAAACGATACGATTTGGAAATATCTTTGATGTGCAGCAACATGTATGCTGCGTATTTTCGTATTACGACAGCACACATTGGAATTCCACCAAACACCGCATGTTACTTTCCGAATCATTGAAATCGAGATTTCGATGCGCTTTTGTAAGCCAGTCATAGCTCATGTCACGTGATCTCGCCAGCCGATGACAGCAGATATTCAGACCATAGGACAGGTGATGTAGTCAGCCAACAGCAACACCTCTGTTAAGTAGCACGAACACACAGACAGGGAAAGCTAACAGTTTAAATTACTGTACATAGTGTTGCTACAAGAAAAGCAAAGCTTTCACATATACTGTTCATCTTTTTTGCGCGTGTTACACATATGTATCACACAAATGTGCCAGTAATGTTTTTAATAATGACATAAATGTCCGATCCTCAAGGTTCGAAATTCTTCTGTCTGGCTAGTCATCAAAGAGTTGATTTTTAAATGAGAGTCAAACGCTCCGTGATTTGATAAATTCATGGTACATTCTTGCACATAGCTCAACTTACGTAAAAGGATATTTACTCTGAAAGTAACGCTTTCCAAAACACCATTCGCAATATTTTCCCGCGACCTGTTAGAAATAGGTTCGTTTCACCAGTTGCCACAGAGCGCAGATAACAGGAGAAACCGCGCTTGGATAGCTATCATGCCGTAGAAGCCCGTATGTACGTACGTGTAAAACACTGAAGGATCATACAGTATGTCATCAAAGAAACAAGACATCAGAGGATACTCTTAGAGCATCGGAATTTCGTGAACAATATTAAAATGTGCACATTTAAAGTGCATACTTAAAGGGCACATTCGTATGTCCAGATTCCCAATGAAATAGACCTCGACCTCATATTAAGCTTTTCAGTGTGGTTTTCGGGGTGTAAATTTTCTTGGAGCACCAGTACTGTATTGTATCATATTTGAGTCTTTATTATGGCATAATGGCATCCGTGCTAGAAAATGAAAACGTGCACTTGAAATGCAGCGAACAGTTGAAACGAGCCAGTACAGTGGAATTAAAAATTTCGTTTCAAATACATTGACTGCCTCTGAGGGAAAAGTTAACAAAAGCCTAATTTCTTTAGCAAACAGACAAAAATAACTTCATTGTTCCGCAAGGCGATTAATGCTTGACTGTCAGAAAGGTAGAGATAAAATAAAATCTGAAACTAATGACATATTTCAGCCTCCCGTAATTATGTGAAGTGTTTTAATTCACTTGACAGCTCCCGGTCACAGATATCCGTTTTGTTTTCATTTGACGTGAGAGTAAAAGAAGGGGAAACAGCAAAACCACTGAATGTAAACACGGGTCACGTGGAGGCTACCCACTGTAGCTCAGACTGCTCTGCGCGTCAGCCCCGGATCTACGATACTTGCGAACCGTGTCAATACTTAAAAAAAATGGAATTTTCAAAATATGTTCATCTTGTAGCGCACATCTTTCTGAAAAGTCTCAAACATAAAACATAAGTATTCGAGGAAATGTAAGACATTATTTGCTCTTAAGTATGCCACAGTGCAGTGCCACGCCTCTTCAGAAAGCCTTTTTCTACCGCACGTCCAAACTATATTCAGAAGAGTGGAAATTTAAATGTCCTCTGGTGCCTCTCCTGCTCCCAGTCGGCCGGTTTGACAGCCTGCCCTCGCCTCAAAAAAATGTCACAATTAATGGCGGATGGGATTATTTGTAATCGACAAAACAAGGACTCTTCAGAAAATCTGAACTCTTTATTGCCTAATAGCTCATAATTTGCTGTTTTGTGTGACATAAAATTAAATATAGGATATATAAAGCCAATACTGACAAGAGATAAGCAAGAAATTATACATTTCTTCAAACCTTAGCTCCTAAAATGTTCTCTCTAATCTTGCTACAACTTTACATGCCGTGCTTTCCTTTCTGCGAAAGAATCTATTACCTCATCAAAGTTCGTCAAACGTTTTCCTAAATGAAAAATCGAAATGTCGTTATCCAATACTAAAAAAGTTGTTAATACAAACAATACCCAAGGCTGGTGTGGTTTCTCGATCTGATTACATCTAGTTTGTCACTGTCTGCTGGATAAAACAAAATAAGCCTTTCTAATATGGTAGCAATTTTGCAACGCACCAAATATAGGAGACACTTTTGGCACAAATGGCCATTTTTATAACACGACAGAATATAATCCAATAAGTAACAATATCATATGCCTATTATGCCTAGTACAAGCAAAAAGCTTTATATTAGGAAACAGTTTCACATTTCATTCATACGCACCAGCTTCTCAAGCATGAGATCGAAAAGTAGTATTACGAAATTTTTATATAAATCTGGATTAGTCTTATTCTTCCATAATTTGCGTGATGTCCCTGTTTCTTCTCCTTCCTCGTTCTAACAAACAATCTTGTCATCACCAAATCTGTTGCTATTCCTGCCTTTGTCAAAATTTGTTCGCCGATTAACTCCACTAACCCTGCCAGAATCGCAGGTTTAGTTATCCCGCGTTTATTTTCCAGTTAGGCGTTTTTTGTTTTCCTCGTTACTTCGAGAATAGAACTTACGCGGCTGCTAGCCGGGAACTGTACAACGGTCTTTACTGGTATAGCGATTTGGTCAAAAAATTTGTCCAAATTTCATTTTCATGGCTACACCGAGAAGATATCACGTACACTACGCACACATTCAAAAGTCAACTTATGACTCATTCATAAATCAATTTAAAGTGTGTTCAAAAATGTTCAAACACCAACAGGGACGCGTTTCAAAATCATATGAATAATCTAGAGACCAACGAGAGCTGGATGCTAGGCGTTTTGTGAAAAGTTTTTCTTGCTCAAGAGTATGAATTTGGCGCCCCCTTTTCCCGGTAGCATCTAGCTGCTTGCTGCGACTGCCTGCACAGCCAACAGCCACATTCCTGTAGCCAGGAGTGGGAGAATCTACTACTCAAACTGCGCATGCGCATGAGCCCGCGCGTAACTTCTAAAACAAATCGAATGTAAACAGTTGCGACTTCACGCTCATTGGAGGCAATTTGTTGTTTTGAAGCACTGCATAGTCTTCCTAAAGCCTTTGACAATTTTAATTGGCAGACGCTTGCATGAGCACTGTGTGTCGTCGTTGTATATGGCGCATTTCCTTTGCAATTTAAGTTATTTTCGTTTTCTTCTGTCGTTTATGTTTTATTGTTTAAGTGTTATTCTGAAGTAGCGGGATACAGTAATATCCTTTGTTGGAGTATCTGTTCTTACCAGTCAAAAATACAAAAATTTAACTGAAACCTGCAACACTGAAAAATTCCCGGAATTTTGAAAATATTCCTGGTTTTTCCCGGTTTTCTCTCGGATGAAAAAATTTCCGGGTTTTTCCCGGATCTCCCGGGTCGTATACACCCTATTGATGGTTATTTCACCTATTTCGAGTGTCTACTCTCAGATCAGAAAACGATCTGGATATATTCAAATCACAGTGGGTCTACGAAATTTTTGGAACACGGACTGCGTAATAGGCTGTACCACGCCGAGAGACGCGAAACAATTTTTCATTTCTATCGCCTTCAAACGGAACGCCTTTACCTGGAACTTGAAATAGACTTTACAGGCAGCGGGCGGGCTTCCGGCTTGTGCAGAACACTCGCGGCGGTTAGCTGGCGCCGCCCAGTTCCTGCAGAGTCCCGGGCTCAATGCGCCCCCCCCCCCCCCCCCCCACACACACACACACACACGGTCCCTGTGCCGAAGTCGCGATTGCAGGCGACGAAGCCCGCTGCTCAACTTGCCGAGAGGTATTCTTCCAGTGAAAGCACAGATACGCCTGCATCACGCCTGCTCGTGTTTGTACGCACTACACGATCGTATTCCAGTAACAGATGCGTTTTGTTAAGAAAGAGCTGACGTTAGTTCAGTAGGCCTTTATGTTAGCTAACACTAAGAAATCTCTGCCATGTACACTTACTACCGTGCTGAGGTTTTGCTATATGCGAAACTTATTTTGAGTCGCCATCTGCCTCATTCACGGTGCATTGAAAGTCGTTGGCTAGTCACGATATTAAATTGTAAAAGTAAAGAAAAGAAAGAGTCAAAGCAGGCAGGCAGATAAAGTATATCGGAAAGTTTCAGTATTGTTGCCTCAATTTGACAGAATCTGTAGATTACATCTAAGTAAAAGGCAATACACGAAAGCGACAGATGTATTCCTCACGACAGGAAACTTATCGAAAAATTACTGCAAATTCGTATTCCGCACATCAATACTATTAATTGGGTCTCTCACAATGTGTATACCCAAAGAAGAAATAGATCAATAGATTAGAAACGAGTTTAAATCTGTTACCAGGCTAACACAACCAACCATCCACTGGAATCGTGCGTGCCAAACGAACGGCATACACGACAAACTGAAGGCTTGCAGAAACGTGATGGTCCGTCACTCTCCCACCGAAACTCTGGCAGTTTTCCAGATCTCACATAAAACTCGATCAGCGTATATACTTCCCTCAAATAGACTATCTTGTACTGCAGTAAACGAATCCGTCACGTTACGTATTATTTCTGTGTTGTATTACAGGGCTCTACACTTTATGCAATACGTGAACAGCGCCAGAAATTGAGCCTCGAATTTTACCTACAGTGTTCACTGTATATCAGCTCACACTTGGAGAAGCCCGCTTTTAACGTTTCACTTTAACTGCGCTGTGGCAACGTTTCGCGTACTTTGTCACAGCCGCGATGATGACAAACCTGCCTCGATTCTCACAATTACTGCACTGCAAGTGGCAAATTTCAATTCTACCGTCGTTATAGGCTGCACATAAAAAGTTACACTTCACTTTCATCGCGTCATTTGAACGTCAAGTGAAGAAGTCGGTAAGTAAATGCGTCATAACCGGTAACATTCTTTCGCAACCAAAGATACGACTGATGCGCAAGCACGATTGCAACAACTTGTATGAAGCACTGGAGTACAGTCTGGTTAATTTGCACTCTGTCTTAAACAAAACCATGTTTGTCGAGCGTCTACATGTTTATGACGACATATCCCCTGACGTGTGTGCCCTACGATGATATAACTTGGCCGGTACTTGCAGTCGTGCGTGTGAATACTGTCTGCAAACTGTGTTGCGAATAGAGTCGGTACTGTGAAGAAATAAAACTCCACGTCTGATGCCAAAGTTGACACGGTGAGCCGCGAAAGTGTGGTAGTTGACGTTGTGGATTGTTTTTAGGGTTGGGGGAAAGACGTTAGCGAGAAAAATATCTGAGTCTCTGAAAGCATGATGAGAAGCGCAAATCGCTAAGCTGCCTCATTCTGAAATACTGGGTGAATAATGTCCGCCGGCCGCTGTAGCCGATCGGTTCTAGGCGCTTCAGTCCGGAATCGCGCTGCTGATAAGGTAGCAGGTTCGACTCCTGCCTCGGGCATGGATATATGATATCCTTAGGTTGGTTAGGTTTAAGTAGTCCTAGGTCTATGGGACTGATGACCTCAGATGTCAAGTCCCATGGTGCTTGGAGCCATCTGAATAATGTCCGGGTATTTCAACGCCTTCAGTTCCGTTTCCTCGAGACACGCTAAGCTTCCAACTGATACTTCTCTTACTGCTTGAAACCGTACCCTAAGATTATACTACTTTACGAGTGGATTACCAAAGCATTTTGGATGTTTAAATTCGGTCAGTTTACGTCAAACATCTCTGGTGGAGGTTCCGTAATGGAGATGACTACGGCTGACGGAATCTGAAGACGCCCTGTCGCTCCAAAACACATTTAATACAAAGTGCTGCAGTTAATGGCTTTCGCAAAGTTGTGTCGTATGAAGATACGTTATTTCCATGCAGTGACATAATAAACAACGCGTGGTTTTCGTTTTAAATATGTGTCGTGCGAGAATTCTGAAGGAATCTGGACTCGCACGTCTAAACAATGTCCGACTGAACGTGGCGCTATTTTCCGCTCGTTCAACGTTATTCCCTCTCAGGTTTTCAGCGCTTAAATGACTAGAACGGCGATAAATAACAAGCAATGAAACACTCGAATCAGTAATTTAACACACTAATCCCCATCCGTAGCGATGCTAATCTTTTTCCCCCGAAAGTAAGACACTGTATAAGAGAGGAGCAGTTTTCTGACGTTGCTCTGTCGTGAGTTAACGCGACGGACGACACAAAAGCGACCAAAACGGCGTAACAGCCGCGGCTTCCGGCAACTGCAGTCGGGGCCAGCTGCCCGCCTCCCCCTGCACTACCGCGCAGAAGAGACGCCCTGAGGACCTGCTGGCACTGGCCGCCTGCCCCCCCTCCCCCCCACCCTCCACGACTGACCCGCGCAAACCGCTGGGGCGCGCCGCGTCGAGTCCTGGGAAGTTAGCGACCCTTTTTTCCGAGAAATATACATTCTTTGCACGGTTCTTGTTAGATGTGCCATAGTTCTAGAGTTCTTTGCACAAAATTACAATAGTTCTGCAGAATGTAACGAAGAAAGCAACAATGTATACCATAGCTGATTCAGGACCCTTTCCTTATGATACAATTCTCACTGTAGCCACAATAAATCACTTGCGCATAGATTACAACCGTATTGATCATTACAAAAATATAACCATTGACTAACGGCGCACATTTCTTGCGGCGTTGTACAAAGCATTCATCTTATCCGCTGTGAAAATGCCACACTTAACGCTATTTTAAAATTTACGGTGGATGGCTTCCGTTTATCTACAATGTCAGCATCTATCAAATTATCTTCACGCAAACGTGATGGCAGGATCACTCACTTCCCCTTTTTAGGTACGGAGGAAACTAGAGTTCAGTCTTGTGGAAGCCAAAAAGGGAAATGTGGGCAGCCCTTCTTTTACTGATAGCAAAATCTAGAGAAATCTCACGCTTGTTTTTCTTCATCGTGCCAACAAAAGAAAAATTCTCCCTTCATAGCTCTATTATCATTCCAGTACTGGTAAACAGTTGCCCGCTTTCACATTTCGACCTGACTGATATCTAGGTTTACACAGTCACAGAACAATATCAAAATGTTTATTGCTCAGTTGATTAATCCTTCTGGTTGCAACAAAGCGTATATTTCCAAATTGTACAGGTAAAATACTTGAGAATCCACAAAAGCATAGATTTTAAATCCATACTTGTTTGTTTTGATAGGTACATATTGCCGAAAACTGCACCTTCCACAGAACCTTCGAGCTTCTTGTCTACTGTAACATTTTCTCCGAGGGTATAAGATTTTTGGTAGTTGCGTACAAACACAGTAAGTATTTCTCCAATTGCTGTTGGCTTGTCTAATTGTCTCCTTTCATCACGAATAGCGCGACTGTAAAATCTATGGCAACCCCACAATAAATTTGAAACGTTTTACGTTCATTTCCGAGCTGAAATTTTTCAATGCCATCCCCATCACCTCCACAGAGATCTTCCAGGATTTATCCGCTACTTTTGTTAACAACAATTAAAAAACAAGAGACTTATGAAAGCTTTCAATTTAATAACATCTATTGATATTACCCCCCCTCTAACGCTGAAATGAAGCTTTGACGCTCTCAAATTGCTGATTGGAATACAAAACTACAATAGACAAATATCGTCGTCTATGAGGCAATTACAGCATCACAAAGGTTGCTTTGGCTGCGCCTATTGGTCCAGGAAAATTTCGAATAATATTATCCTCTTCGAACAATATGCTTTGCATTTCTTCAACATGATCTACTACATCCAACTTAAAGTAATAAAATTCCTATAAAATAACGCAACCAGTCGCAGTGTATTAATCTGATATTTGACGTTCAAACAGCGGACACTGACTATTAGACAGTTCAAACAGAATTTAAGTGCATTTTTCATTCTGGATCAGCTTTGTACTACTTACTACGTCGATAAACAAATAAATTGCTGAAATGAAATACGAAATGGCACAGTGGATAAAAACGACGAGCAATCGGCTCATATCTCATCAGGAGGGCATTAGCGTCCATACTAAATCACAGAACAATGAAAGGCATACACAGAAAGGAAGCTATAACGAGAAGGCGCCAATACTGCAAATAGTTGAAAAGTAATTTACAGAAAATTTCGACATGTATCAATCGCCCGATGGAAGGATAATAAAAACTATGATACTTCCCTGAAACCCCTCAAGACCAAGAAACGATAAATAAAGCACAGCAACCATGCAAACGTCGTGGCACTACATCTGGAAACAATGAACTCGGGAACTGCGTCTTTTAAACAAGCGGCAAGTGACGTCAGCAACAGCTGCACTTTTTGGGTAACGCGCGCCGCGTCGTGTGAAGGCGCCCGCCACTGCTGCATTTCGCTCCTTGATCTGCCCCTAATGACTAAACGTAACAAAACTACTCACACTCATGCGAATAATCATTATGCTCGTTCAGTCAGAGCTCTCGTACAGTCGCTGCCTGTTGAGTAAGTGATACTTATGAACCGAAATACCCATAAAAATGTACAATATACCAAAATTGAAACGTCTTCTCAGCATGGAGGAATTTAAAGTAATCGATGATAGAGGCATTCAATTCACTCCGTCTCATCCGGTCTTCCAAAAACTGTCCGAAAATGTCTTCAAAGCATATTTACACAACAATTAAAGAAGATCGTCATGGTCTGCTTACTTTTGTTAGAAACACCTTCAGGCTGGAATGTTTCGTCGAAGAAAAAGACGACGACAGCAAAGGCGAGTCGTGGATTGTTTTTGGTTCTTCGTGCAACAACGACATGACAAAGCAATTTGACCTACTACTGTCAGCAGAGAAAATGGTCTACCGTAAAACCAACAAAGAGGAAACTTGGAAAGCTTTCAAGAATGGAAATAGGGAAATGGACCGATTTGATGGCTGATAAAATTTATGAACATCACAAAATTCCATGCACCTTTTCTTTCAAATACGCGAAAGTGTGTGGAAGTTCAAAGTACTTCTTGAAGATTAAAGGAAGATGTACAGAATGCGGAGCCACTTTCGAAGGGATTGCTCTGAAGAAGCGAAAAAAGGACAACGATATTATTCTAAACTGAAGACTTTCAGACGATAGTCTTCACCTGAAAAGAAGACAACTTCGTGGCACGAGAAGACAACAGGTAGCTGCTAAATTGGTTGATAGCAGGATGCCTGCAGCTCTTTGGCGAAATGATGAAGCGAAAAATATGTCTTTCGGAGACATGATTCTTCCAAATTGACCCAATGCTGATGTCTTGAGAAACGCCAAAGAAGAGTGAAGGGACAAACGATTTGGTATAACAACTAGTAACCCTGTTGAAAACCTGCAAATCGCAAAACATACAACCCATCGGGACGAAATTCACGCAATCGGATTGGACCCATTCTTCTGTATATATTGGCTGAAAGATCAAAATCAGTTGCACAAATATTGTCATCAAATCAATAGCAGTGAATATGATTCAGCAGATGCTACGGGTGGCGTTGTATTTCGAGTTATTTCACGATTTGGGGATCTGTCAAACAGGACTGTGTGGAAATTAAGTCAAAGTACATATACCTGTACGAGTACATGTGCATCCGCGAAGTAAACGTCACTAGTAAAGATACAAATATCATCAATCAGTTGCCCAAGTTATCAGATGATATTCTCTAGGCATGATGCATCATTCTTGTCATTTCTCTTTACGGAAATCGTCAGATCTGGAACTCCCAAACCAAAAATCATGGTAACTGATTTTGGTAAGGCTTTGTTGGTTGCCATTTCTAAAGCAATAGCCAATTGTTCGGACAACGGATTATTTGAATAGGTGTTATAGTCATATTGTTTTGCATGAAAGAGTAATTCTACCCTCGTGTTGTTTGAGAATAGATTTAAACCATTTTATGGTCATGATTTCGAGGTGGAAATGCTTCTCAAGAGGTAAATCACAAGTCAAACAACTTTACCTTCGAGTTTTGGCCCATATTTACATGACAGATTTTCGTGATACTGAAAGTGCTTTGCGCTCACTTTTGGTTGTTGCGTTGAGTGAACATCTTGGTATTGATGCGTGCGGTCAAGAATATTCATCAATGGAACATCAGCGCCACCTGGATAACATTATCAGAGGTGATCCATGTCATTCATATATTGACGAAACGAAAGATGATAAGAAAACTGATGATGTTGAAAACAATCATGACTGTCTTTAGGAATCAATTTTGAAATCTAAGGAATCTACTGCAAACGCGTGGATTGATAGGGCAAAACGTATCCACAATGAAACTGAAGTCATCGCGAATCAGACTAAGGATGACAATCTCTTTGATGTGAATCTGTACAATATTCCTAATACTGCAGAGACGCTGAAAGAGTTGATGTACTATATACCTCTGTGGACAGCTGTGATGTATTCTTCTTTCCATATTCCTTTACTCGTTCGTCAGCAGCGACTGAAGGACAATTTTCAAAATTAATGACAATGGGCTTTGACAAGCTGCCTTTACGAGTAGGCAAATTCATTTTTCAACATTTGAAGTGGCTGCATGAGGAAACAAAACTGTTAGCGCCTCCTATGATGGAAAAACAAGATTCAAAGCAAGCTGAGGGCACAAACCAACTAAAGCATCATTGCCTTACCATTAAGAAGAAAACTGGAGAGGAAAAAATAAGAAGCTGAAGATAAACCCCAAAAGCAATCATTTACTCGATAATTCTGCGAGCACACTGAACAATACCTCACCAAGTGGCAATGAGACAGAGTTAAACAAAATTTTTAATAGTTTTGAATACAGATTTTCTCCTACTTCGAGCTCACTTGTTATGAATGCGTAGAACAACAGTCTCTCAGTCAAGAGTGATAGTGTGTGTTTTTAGCGCTCTTCAGATAATAATTTACTGCCGAATTTCGATTCTAAAGAGATATTTCATTCCACACAATTGTTATTTTAGGTTCAATGTACTTACACACTATTCCAAATAAAAGATAAAAAGCAAATTTTACTCTTTGAATTATTACCTTGTTGTAACAGCAAACCAGTAATATTTACCAGATTCATGTTCTGATAATTTTAAAAAAATGTATTTTTAGAGTCAATTTTTTTCTCTTAATTTAAGAACATAATGACATACTGCAGCTTAAAATATTTAATCCATTGTTGAATAATGTGGTTCAATTATCTTCAAACTACTGTAACCACAAAAAGTGTTATGATTATCGATAGAAGTCTTGGGGTGTTATCCAGGAGTGTTCATCAAAACTGTTGTACGAATTTATTTATTTCTGTGGAGACAGTGGGTCAAAGATCAAAGCAGTTACTGTATAAACTATCATCACCACAAAAAGATGTAATTAGGATTTTCGATAGAGGTCTTGGTCTTCTGTTCGGAACTCTTGTTCTTATTTACATTTTGCTAAAATTGACAAAGAATATTTCCGATACGTAAATTTTTTCGAGAATTCTTGTTTTCTTCGCTAAATTCTGCAGAACTATGGAAATTTTGTACAAAGAACTCTAGAACTATGGCACATCTATCGAGAACTATGAAAGAAATGTGTATTTCTCGTGAGAGGGGTGCTAACTTGACACGACTGCGGCGTTGCCAGGTCGGCCCCCGGCAGGCGAGGGAACGGCTGCGGCAGAGCCGGCGAGGCGTCTACGTCGGTGTCCGCACTGCCGGACCGGACCGCCTGCCTCCACCCACACCGGTTTGTCTCGCACTGCCGTATACAGCTGGCAGCACGAACCCCGTCCCCGTTTACATGGGACTCCCAACACAGGATTTCGTAATCACATTTCCGAATACCGCTTCTAGATAGTAATGTAAATCTATTCTGGAAATCCGCGTCCAGTTGCCAATTTTCCGAACTGCGCAATCAATTTTCACTCCCACGTAAACGCAACCGGTTTTGAAAAATCCTTGGGCTGCCAGGCTTCGTCTAGTTTTTAAAAATTTTCCGCTAATGTGGCCGGAGTGGCTTTATGTACAGTGAAGGACAAGTAGAAATATTAGACAAGAGCTATTTACATCTCGTCTAACTGAAGGGAAATAGCTACTGTGCTGACTAAATGAGAAACTGCAACAGCTGTTTTCCAGGCGCCATATTTAACTGGGATGGCGAGTCTGCTTCAGACCTTAACATGTAAAACCGGTGGCGAAAAACTTTCCGAAATTCGGTTTTCGTCTTTCGGAACATGTGTGGCATGTAAACGTAGTGACAGGAGCCATTTTAAAGAGCGCTCACACTACGGCCTATGCTAGTGTGACCAGGAGTCCCGTCTTCAAAGGGACTCCTTTTATTTCGTTCCGTGTCCCGTTTTCGCCCAGAATATTTAACGGGATGTCAAATGTTACGGTTTTTCGTAATCAGCTGTAACCGTAACTTTGATGCTTCACTTTTGTTTTTATTTACTTTTACATAATTTAGTATCATAGACAGTGTCTTAACATTTTCTGGAGTGTTGCTTTGTCTTGAAGGCAAAGATTTATTTATTTATTTATTTAACCTAGCAATATTATGGCCATCAGGCCCTCTCTTACACCTAACCAGGCATTCTACTTATTTTACATTCCTATGTTTTCGTAGGCATGTTAACTACATCTAGTACAAAAAGTGAAACAAACAATGGCAAAGGCAAACTTGGAAAAAATACATACATATAGAGTTTATACTCGTAGATGATAAGTACTGTTATAATTGGACATTATGAAAGAGACAGATTGTAGATAGGAGTGCTAGCAGCAGGGAGTATGAGGGAGACTGATGGTGAAGGAAGGAGAAGAAGAAAGACATGGTGAAACATAGTTAAGGAAATGTAAAGCAAAAGAAGATTACGTGGCTAATAGGGATAGGTGAAGAGGAAGAAGAGAAAGGAGCAAGATAGCAGACACTAGCTTTGCTATTTGACCGAGGAGAGGATTGGCCTTGTACATTAACTTTGTGGAAAACGGTATGAGGGTGATAGTAGGAAATGCTTCAACTTCTTCTTAAAAGCAGCACGTGATTGAGTTTTGCGCAAGGTAAGGGGTAGTTTGTTCCAGAGGCGGACAGCGGCAACTGAGAAGGAGTTTGCAAAAGTTTTTGTTTTGTGAGTGGGCACAGTTAGGATACCAAATAAGAGTGACCTCGTGTTTCTATTATGATGGCATGACAGGTTTTTAATCTCTGAAGCAAGGTACTGGGGTGCTTGCGCGACGACGAGTCGGTGGAGTAGACATAGAGTGTGGTAGTCAATTTGTCCGGCCGCAGCCACCCTAGCTCGGAGTATGAAGCACTAACATGATCGTATCGGCGCATGTTGCAGGTGTAGCGTACACAGGCATTTATGGTTAGCTCTAGCCGTCTTTTGTTTTCACTACTCGTGCCTTGTTGAATCACATCACAATAGTGGAGGTTCGGTAGAACGAGTGCTTCCACGAGCTGGCGTTTCAAGTCCTGTGGAAATATGTTCCGAAACTTTTTGAGAGCATAGAGACAAGCAGACGTCTTGCGGCACACTGCGACTGTATTCTCCGCGCATTTGAGATTCTCATCCAAAATGACACCCAAGTTCTTAACTGTTTTCTGATGTGGTATTGGAATGCCGTCGAGCACGATAGGTGGCAGTAGTTCGCGGAAATCTTAACTACTTAATTTCTGATGGACTATTAATATTACTTGTGTCTTTTTTGCATTTAGTTTAAGCCCCAGGTTTTTCGCCCATGTCACTACTGAAGACATTCATCTGAGCGACTGCAGTGTTTACATCTTCAGGTCTAACGCTCAGGTAGAGCTGGAGGTCGTCGGCATAGAAATGATATTTACAGGAGGACAGAACCGACGAAATATCCGTTGACATATAAGGAAAACAAAAGTGGTCCTAAGACTGATCCTTGTGGCACTCCCAAGGAGACATGTTTCCACGAAGATTTTCATTTACGCAGACAACACATTGCTGTCTGTCTTTTAAGTAGCTTTCAAACCATCTCTTGCACTATCTGAGAAATTAAGCCGGCCGGAGTGGCCGTGCGGTTCTAGGCGCTACAGTGTGGAGCCGAGCGACCACCGCTATGGTCGCAGGTTCGAATCCTGCCTCGGCCATGGATGTGTGTGATGTTCTTGGGTTAGTTAGGTTTAATTAGTTCTAAGTTCTAGGCGACTGATGACCTCAGAAGTTAAGTCGCATAGTCCTCAGAACCATTTGAGAAATTAAGCTGTTGCATTTTTCTGCGCAATATGTCAAAAACTTTGATGAAATCTAGTAGCGTCAATACTGTTGCCTTTCGGCTGTCGATGGCATATTTCACGTCAACAGTTACTTTAATTAAAGCAGTGTTTGTGCTGTGATGTTTACGGAAACCGGATTGAAATTTGTCATATAGGCTCAATTCATGCAGGTGTCAGTGATTTGATCATGAACAATATACTCAAGTGCTTTGGAAACAGCAGGCAGTATGCTAATTGGTCGGTAATCACTAGCCAGTTGCGGGTTTTCCATCTTACGGATGGGTCGAATTATGCTTCTTTTCCATGCAGTGGGGTACATTCCGTTCACGAGAGAAAAATTAAATATGTCAGTTAAGACAGGTACTAAGATATCGGTAACATTCTTAATCATGGTTATACTGGTACTGTCATTACCTATCGCATCAGAAGAGATTCTCATTATTGATTTTCTTGCCGTATTTATTGTTGTGTGTTTTAGGTGGAAGGTATCATTGTTAGTTATACAGGTGGGGGATTCTTTTGGATGGTAATTATCAGCCGTGTGGGTATTGAGAGGTGCAGCGAAGAATTCATTTAATTCGTTAGCTGAGACATGAAAAGCAGTTTCCCATTTTGCTCTTCCGACCCCCAAGCTACGGAGATTCTTCCATAGAGTCGTGGGCGTCAGGTCGCTGCATACAAGGGAGCGAGCGTGCCTGATTTTAGCATTGCGAATGCATTGTTTTACTCTGTTCCGCAGCTTTCTATATTCTTCGAAACGTTCGGGTTTCGGATCTGCCTTGAAACGGCTGTGGGCAGCATCCCTGTTATTCATCATTTGACGTAATTCAGCTGTCAGCCATGGAGCAGGAGATTTTCTTACACGGATTGTGCGTACATGTGCATGTTTCTCATAGAGGTGCATGTTTGTCATTGTGGTATATCGAGAGGTGGTAACAATGGAAAATTTTACTGAAATGCAGGAGGATCTGCAGCGAATTGACGCATGGTGCAAGGAATGGCAATTGAATCTCAATGTAGACAAGTGTAATGTGCTGCAAATACATAGAAAGAAAGATCCCGTATCATTTAGCTACAATTTAGCAGGTCAGCAACTGGAAGCAGTTAATCCCATAAATTATCTGGGAGTACGCATTAGGAGTGAATTAAAATGGAATGATCATATAAAGTTGATCGTCGGTAAAGCAGATGCCAGACAGATTCATTGGAAGAATCCTAAGGAAATGCAATCCGAAAACAAATGAAGTAGGTTACAGTACGCTTGTTCGCCCACTGCTTGAATACTGCTCAGCAGTGTGGGATCCCTACCAGATACGGTCGATAGGAGAGAGAGAGAGAGAGAGAGAGAGAGAGAGAGAAGAAGATCCAACGGAGAGCAGCGCGGTTCGTTACAGGATCATTTAGTAATCGCGAAAGCGGTACGGAGATGATAGATAAACTCCAGTGGAAGACTCTGCGGGAGAGACGCTCAGTAGCTCGGTACGGGCTTTTGTTGAAGTTTCGAGAACATACCTTCATCGAGGAGTCAAGCAGTATATTGCTCCCTCCTACGTATATCTCGCGAAGAGACCGTGAGGATAAAATCAGAGAGATTAGAGGCCACACAGAGGCATACTGACAATCCTTCTTTCCACGAACAATACGGGACTGGAATAGAAGGGAGAACCGATAGAGGTACTCAAGGTACCCTCCGCCACACACCGTCAGGTGGCTTGCGGAGTATAGATGTAGATGTATAGAACAGTGAGTTTATCATGGAGTTCATTAATTTTGCCATCGATTGTAAGTTCTCTGATTATTTGATGCCATGAGATTTCTGAGCAATCAGCTGTTAGAGCGTCAAGATCAATACGTTTCATGTTCCTACAAGTCATGTAACGCGATTTGATGTTTGGGGGCTGCACAGAGTAGGCCAGGAATATTACATCATGTGCTGAGAGGCCAGGGGCCGATGTTTGACCAACATCTCTTACTTTGTCAGTCTGTTTCGTTGCGATTACGTCTATAAGAGTGACTGTGCGCCGTATGGTGTGTAGGTTGTAATGGAAGAATGTTCATGCTATTGCAACTAAACAATCTTCTTAAGTTTATTGCGGAGGGAGTGTCTCTTAACAGGTCTATGTTCAAGTCACCCATTACGATGACATGTTCGTATTGGCACTGAAGTGCATGAAATTCCGACTGAAAGGAACTCATTGAGCTTATTTTTGGGGGTTTGTACAAGACACCAGTCAAAAACTTGCGACTTTGTATATTTATTTCAGTGAACACGAATTCAGCCTCTTTCTTCGGCAGGGTTTGACGTACATAAGACTTTCGCTTTGAGATCTGTTCTTATATACGCGCCTACTCCGTCACCTCGCTTTTTTAATCTGTCTGCCCTAAGAAATGTGTACCCTGGGTGATAAATAGATGCAGAGGATGTGTGTGGTTTTAGCCACGTTTCGGATAAGAGTATTACGTGGTAGTTTAGTTGGTTGCAGAGGAGGTTAAGTTCTTCGTAATGCTGAGGTAAAGACTGGATGTTGCTGTGACGCGTTCCGCTGGGCAGCCTGGTTTGTCCCTTTGTTAGGCGCTGCCTGCCGCGAGGGGCACTGGCCGCCGATTCCAAGAAGTGGCGTAACACAGGGCTGTCCGAGATTTTGCGCGCCCCGTCTGTGACTCCGCGATTGCCGAAAGAAAGGCGATCGCAAGAGAGGTTGCAGGGGTACAGGAAGTGGAGCAGTGGCATTCGGTGCGAGGAGAATATGACCAGAACAGTGAGGGCTGTGTCACTGTGTATCCTCTGTCGTGAGATGAGAAATGTAATTAGTGTATTTGAAACAGCTTAGGGTGGAAATAAGGAAAAGGCCGATGCTGCCAGCAGAGAGAAGTAAGCTTAATAACTAATAGACTATCGCAGGATGCTAGAACTAAATTGAAATTTACTAAGGCGATACTGATAGCGATTATTGTTGGGGGCTACAATTAGAGTGAAATTTACTAAAGTGATACTGATTGTCATTTTTGTTATGAACAATTTAAACCGAAGAGATTGGTGATGAATAAACTAAAGGAGAGACTAATAATTGCAATGGTACTATTACAGGACGGAAGAGAATAAACTGAGAAAATGAAAAAAGTATTAGCAGTAACTAAAATTAAATAAACGTTAGAGCTACAGGTGCAAAAAATAATACAAAAATACAATTACAAAACAATTAATTGAAGGTACAAATATGGGGATAATAAAAAAGTTAATACAATTACAAGACAGTATATCTGAGTATAGGGCTGTTACAATTTGCAAATGGTGTTAAGTTTGCACTTTTGGCTCGAGTAGCTTCACTTAATACTATTCAGTTCTGTCATGTTTGTGACTGTCTTCTTTCCAGCTGCTGTTTTAGTGATTACTCTGCCATCCTGAGTCGACACATTCTGAAGGCCGACATGGGATATGGCACTGTTTGAAATCTTTAGCCGTTCGTGTGTCAGATCTTCCCTTATTGTAAGCCTTGTCCTTGCTAACTTCTTCTGCGTAAAGATCTCTGCCCTTTTTCGGTATGACACGAATTTAACTATTATTGGACGAGGTTTGCTAGCACCTGGTAGTTTTCGTCCCACCCGACGGCTCCTGTCAATGCCTGCCTCAGTCACTTCAATGCCTAATTTTTCACGCGCAACCTGTATAAGCAATTTGTGTCCTCTTCCGTATTTTCTGCTACTCCTAACAGTCGCTGACTATTTCGCCTCTGGTACTGTTCTAGCTCGTCTGTTGCGGCAGATAGTTTCACTTCCAACTCTCGTGCCTTTCTCTCGTAATCAGACAGACTTTTTTAGTGCTGTAATTTCGGCAGTATTTGCCTCCACAGTTTGATGCCCATCCTGCTATCAGATCGGGACTGCCTTTACCCCTCAGAGCGGGCCAGCTGCTGTGTAGCGG
Organism: Schistocerca nitens; assembly: GCF_023898315.1. NCBI lineage: Eukaryota > Metazoa > Arthropoda > Insecta > Orthoptera > Acrididae > Schistocerca > Schistocerca nitens. The sequence goes on along the minus strand of NC_064624.1, from coordinate 14,978,880 downwards.
CAGCCGCGGCCGCAGCTTCCGCCAGGAGCAGCACTGCCGCACCTGCTGCTTGCCCGCTGCTCTTCACTCTCCTGCTCACCATTTTCTCCAGCGTAGATATCGGTGGGGCACAGAAAACAAAATAGCACTACTGCACAGAACACTGTTTACACAATTTCCACTGGTACTAGACAACACCACCTGCGAGAGCAACTTCGAATTCAACTAAATTTCGCGAGCCGAACTTAACACGCGCTACACTGCAGCCGCCATATTACGATGGAATAAAGGAGGTTTATTTTGATCACGGAATGAGGAGAGGCGAGAACAGAACATTTTCCGTCATCGTGTTTACTGCCAGTCACCTACGCGTGAGTTTCGCGATTCGTATCGATTATCTGCGGTAGCGGATGTAACAAGTTTTCGTTAAAGAACGTTATAGGACTATCTAGTCGTAGTTACAAATTAGCTATTCCCTGCTAAATGACAAATTTGCAGTGGATGCAACGGACGCGATGTCTTCGCACTGTTACAACAGTGAGAAGTTGGCGGCAGTTTCCACACTCGGTTTGCCGAGCTTGCCTCAGTCCGCCGTGTGTGAAACTAATTCCTGCCCGTTAATATGGGGAAAATAAAGTTTCTTCCTTGAAAAGAGGATTCCTTTGCCTGATGGAAACCGCGAGTACGAAGGTGGTATCTACGCTCTGTCATTCAGTGTTTTCCACTGAACATTGAGGACTTACCGATAGAACGAAGCACAAAGAAAATGAAGCACCTGTTGGCAGTTTCTGAGAGGACTTGTAGCTGCGTCACTTCCTCTGTAAGAACGAATGAACTACAAACAGACGAAGAGTAACGCGGAACAAGTGCTGTTTGGGTTCCACACCGCAAAACACAATCCTCCTTTCCATTCAATGAACTGCACGACTCTTCTCATCGGAAACCTATTCGAGAACAAATTCGCATGTTCAAAGACAAAATGCGAGTCAATTATAGTGAACGTTTTACCGCCTTACGCAATGCATGAAGTTCAGCCAGAATTTCAACATGCTAAGTGTGTGTCTGTCATGGTCGATGAATCAAATCACGACAGGTTAAAGCTGGTGACGATTCTAGCTAGTTGTTTCACTCCTGCAAAAGGTGTTCGGTGCAAAATAACCTGTCTTCAGAAGAATGATTAGCTGTAGTCTGGATATTTTTAAAAAGAAAAATATAGGTGACAAGATCGGCACATTTTGTGCACATATAACTAATAACAACTTCGGTGCGCGCAATAGGTCAGGAACAAGCAATGGTTACTCCTAACTGAACAGTGTTCTCGAGACGAACTTTGAAAGCATCGGTCGTGCATCCCGCGTGAAGCTGAAACACGTGCACACGTTCTTCCCTTTGACACAGAAACAGCAGTGAATTACATTTTTCAATATTCAATGAATCAGTGTTGAGAGCAACTATGATGGTTAAATATACTGAAGTGAATAGTCCCGGTGACCAATTGATCGACCTTACTGCATGAGGGGACACTGGCTACATGAATCCTACCGAAATCTAAAAACTTTTATTGTAAAATATGTACCACTAGTGCTACATAATGTGAAAGTTACGGTGCTACATAATGGACTCTTCGCACGTACAAAATATGAACTGCGTGCGGAACGTGCATTTTAAGTATCGGACAATCTGGACGCTAAATTAGCGACAGTAGAAAGGCCAAAACCATTCAACAAACGACAAATCCACTAACTGTGTAGGTGCAAACAGCGGTGAGGGCAGCCACAGCAAGGAATAACTGTGATACACGGAAAAGACTGAACCTGTAAATAGTACGTAAATTTATGGCCAAAGTCCCTAGCGTGTAGAAATATCGAAGCATTAATGTGAAGTTATATGCAATGTACGAAACTGTTGAAATATCACATGCATAAAAGTGTTGGATGTAGTTCAAACTGCAGTGAGTAACGTGAAAACACGGGACATCTGAACGCTGGAAGTGACAGGTGGACAAACATACAACAGAAAACCCTAACGGAACACGACGACTGCATGAATGCAGTGCGTGTGTGACGGGAGGCGTTGACAAGCTATGAGCTTTGCATTTTATTAAACAGTGAGACAGTACAAGGGTAATCCTAAATGTTGTGAAGTGCTGCACTAGTGACGTTCAAAACAAACTACATACACAAACAAGCAGGTGACACGTGTGGCTGAAGATTCTGTCAGTTTTTATGTGCATTTATATGTGTACAAAAACAAAAGAGACGTAAAGTGACATGTGTATAAAATCATAACCGTGAGAAGTGCCGTGTGTGGTTACAATGGTTGTATGACTGTTTGCAAACCACGGGTGTGTTTGGCCCATTCATACCTGAGGGCACTTGTACCGATACGCAGTACAAAATATTAAATTGTGCACAAGTCTGATACAAAACAAACTAAAATTAAAAGTTTAAGACTCAGAATACGTGTTTAACTGTCAGATCGGTAATTCGTAACGAAACGAAATAGCAATGAAGCAAAAGACCCTATAGAATATATGTAGCAACGTAATTTTTCTTTTACTCGCTGCCCCTAAGAAACCGAAAAGAAAATCAACGCTAATGCGGCCGACTCGCATTGCGAGTTGTGAATTTTAAATAATATATGGTAATTTATGCTGACTGAGCATTTTCCTTTCATGTGCATAGTGACCTTTATGCACAAGTAAACATATCATTTGTAAGGTTTTCAGTACGCTGGATAAACCAGAACGGCCGAACAATCTACCATTCTTGGTACACATCTTGCGTAGAAATAATTTCATTGTTAACTTGATCGCCGTCATCAACACACGCTTTACAATACTCTCATCATAATTAGTAAAGACAAGAACGCGCATAAATTAATTTATTTCATATTAAAGCAAAAACTAACATTGAGTTCAGTACATTCACAGCTTCTCGGCAAAACAAAGATTATTCCGTTTAAAAAAGAAAATACTTTAATACAAAGGTTCCCTTTAATTAAATTTCTCTACGGTAGAGATATCCTGCAGCAATATTACAATGTGGTAACACGAAATATAATCCCTGAGATTACGTTTCCGTTTTAGTCTCCATGAACGCTCCACGTGGACATCGATTTTAACGGATTCTAAATGCGGCTCACGCAACCCTATATTAACGAGTCGCGTGCTGTCAAATACTTAGTGCCCAGAGAACTATTTTACGGAAGTATATATTCCGGTCCCCCATATTATCATTCTTTCTTGTGTCCGCCCCGCCAAAGAAATGCTCCATTCACGCTCTTCCCGAGCATAAGTAGCAATCAAGTTAGGCGTTAAGTTTTTCTTACAGTCTTTTCGTCACATTTCGTAGAGTATAGTTGAGACGGTGTCCGGATCTGGGCGGTAGCCGTACAACTGCAATCCGCTCGTCGTAAGAATAAACCTGATGTAAACAAACACAAACGCTATGATTGGTCAGAAGCCGTAGCACTCTTACACTGGTGTTGTGCTCTTGGAAGTAGCTCCTACTTGTGTCTTAGATATCTTATTACTAAGTTACGTTAAACGAAACTTAGGATATTCAAATGTATCAACAGCCATCAACGTTTTTCTTTATCACGCCTTAGCTACGTAGTTTTTATTTAAAAAGTCGTGTAGTCACAGCCTGTGCAGCAGCGTTGTGCTCTGATTATCGCCTTGCTAATGCGCAGTACGAAAATGCCTCAGGCTACTTTCTGTTCCGTAGTGAAACGCGCGAGTAAAGCACAGTTAAAAGTGCCGAGAAATAGGCTGTCAATCTTCTTCATAAATTTACGGAGAAAATCGGCTTTGGAGTTTTCCCAGCGTTCTATATTAGGCAGTTGATAACCAGACACACAATAAACGAGTACTGCAGTCGGTAGCGTGATTGAAAAAATGTGAACCAAGTGCCGTTACTCGTGCGTTGGTTCGAAACTCCCCAGCATAAAGTTTTTCTCGTTCAAGGTGAAACACCTGCATCTCCTGATTATAAATCTCATCATGTTTATGAATAGTGCACGTCTTGTTTCTAATTACATATTGGACATGAAATTCCTGTTTCAATTTCAAGTACAAATTTTTAATTATCGAAGTATTATGAAAGACTGTTCATAAAAGTTGTTTAAGTGAAGGAAAGAAACAATTTAATTTTTAAGGCAAAAATGAAAAACCAAATCTTTATTTGGAATATGTCCATCGTTTTATGCCACACAAGTAAGTATCGTAGAAAGATGAAAAACAATCATTTTCACAGCATCGAGCACTTCGTACACACGCTACATCTTTACATTTGCTACTGTACCATTACAAAATGAACCCAACAGAACCGATCTGGAGCCAAGCTGTGGGATTTGACCCGACAAGTAACAAGACTGTCAAGCTGCCAGACTTACTGGAAATAACGCACGCAGGTTCTTCACACGTCACTGCCGAACGCTGGCGGGATATAGGACGGCTCGTCATAAAAGAAGAGGAGAAAATGCTGCGCATGGTTGGCTTCGTGGATTCTGTTGTCGATAGGGTCGTTATCAATTTATCAGGTGACACTTCCAGAACTGAAATGTATTTCTCGGATTCGGATAAGGAAGGAGCTAAGAGATTACCAGACGACTGCCTAAATAATATCTTCAGTGGCTTCAATATTTAACTATACGGTGAAACCCTTACGTTGCAGACAGCTTATGCAGGAAAATTGCCTTTCATCATTCTTGTTTTCCATTACAATATTACGTTAGCTCAAAACGGTAACGTTGTGCGGTTTTCGTCTAGTCGTCTAAGGAGCATGTTGTGGGAGATTGCAGTGTATTGTTTCAGCCTGCTTAAAATTCAAATGACATACGAAGCTGTATTGCTCCTCTGCTCGTCTCGTTTTACGTGAGACCTCCAGCTGTACCAGCTAGCTGTCCGAGTTAAATGCGCCGCTAAAGCTGCTGTCCCGTATTACCGGGCAGTCGATGTGCGCGTAACGCACAGCACAACGTGTGTCCTTATTGTCGTAGTTGGCAGTACTCGAGACAGCTTGGCTGCGGTCCCACGTGAAACGGGAATCCAACGAGGTTCCAGCAAACGCGGAAGAATACACAGTGCAATGTTTACATCGGGTTTATTCGTATGATGAACGGATCACAGTACAATACAGTATTAGCATTCCCTTCATGCATTCTGGAACATCTGTTGGAAATAAACACATCTTTCTTTCTGAGCCAGAGTGTCATTTTTAACTGTCTTCACGTGTGTTTCAACTCAAAACGTTAAATTGAATTCTCTTCGTCACTTATCATTAAAAACAGTGTTTCAGTTTAATTTTACCTCTTCTTCCGCCTGCTTACTTGAAAGTGGAGTGAAGTCCTGTTAAACTACGTTATCTTCACTTTCATTTTGTTGTCCATTCTCGACATTGTCATGACACCCTTCTTTTTTGAGTTCACTTACTCTAGATGACGTACTTTCTGTGAATAGGGCATCATCGATATATTGGTGTATCCCTCAGATCCACCAAATTCCTCTACTAAACTGTGAACTTCATGCTCATATTCCTTGAGGTTGTTTTCTGCGTCACCATAGTTAGTCGCTGAAGCTCAGTCATTAAAAACGATCCCTGCCTTCTTGAAACAGTTGTGACTAGCGAGTGTTACTCGTTTTAAAGCTGAAGAAATCCACAGAACTACTAACAGATCTTTCAAGTTCATGTCCAAATTCAAGACTGTCAATTAGAAACGAACTATGTCTACAATTTCTCTCTGTAAAACAATTAGAAATTTTGAATTATCTCCTGATCGAGTGTTTGACAACTTGAAGCTGAGTTTGGCGGCAAAAATATTTTCACATTTTTTAGTGCAGCGTCGCAACGGGAAGTGGCATATCCATAAAAATCACGTCCTCCTCCGTCTTTCCATTCTACTATCAAATGGCAGCAACCATTCTGTCATTATTCCTCTCGTCATCCAAGATGGTTTCTGAGCAACCAACTCGACGTTCTATTTACCTAAGTCAATACCCTTTAAACAACCAGGTTTAGCGGCCTCACCAGTAACTGAAGGCTTTTCAAATTTATCTACGATATTGACTTACAATACAGCGGTGAGTAGATCTTTTGGTTTTTGCTTCGTGAATAGTTTTCATCTTTCAGGGCCATTGTTTTACTAGAAAGAGCTCAAAGGCCCAGTCTCATTATACAGTTAAAGATGCTTCCTCCTTCATAAACGTCACGAATTCCTGTTACCCAAAATTTCCAATCCGACACGATGTAGTGGCTAGTCCTTCAATTGTCCGGTCAACCTACTGACTTTAAAATCGTTGAGCCGCAACTTCTTGGCGATTCCGAGTACTTTCCCGCGCATCAGAGGTCCACCATGTGGCAAGTTATTGCTACGAGCACGGCAGAACCATTTAGGTGTGAAATTGTCAACTTTTCAGCCCGGTGTGTTGGGAAGAATGCCAGTGTGCACTCGGTGTGCTTGCCGGGGCGTCTCGTCCGTAATGTGGAGGAGGCCCTTCCGGCAGCTATTGAACGCACTGGGTGTGACCGGCTGCAGATAGTAGCACATGTCGGAACGAATGACGCCTGCCGCTTGGGTTCTGAGGCCATCCTTGGTTCCTTCCGGCGGCTGGCTGATTTGGTGAAGACAACCAGCATCGCACGCGGAGTGCAAGCTGAGCTTAATATCTGCAGCATAGTGCCCAGAGTCGATCGCGGTCCTCTGGTTTGGAGCCGTGTGGAGGGTCTAAACCAGAGGCTCAGACGACTCTGCGACTATAATGGTTGCAAATTCATCGACCTCCGTTATTGGGTGGAGAACTGTAGGGCCCCCCTAGACAGGTCAGGCGTGCACTACACACCGGAAGCAGCTACTAGGGTAGCAGAGTACGTGTGGCGTGCACACGGGGGTTTTTTAGGTTAGAGGGATTTTTTTTTTTTTGATTGGGTTTAAGGGCGCTCAACTACTGAGGTCATTAGCGCCCAGTCACTGGTGTTACAGCACATGCCATCTAGTAAAACTCAAGGGGAGGGGGGGACACCAGAAAGACCTAACAAAGATGTAGATAAAATAAGTAAAAAGGTTAGATGTCTTTGGACAAGCCAGTCAAAGTTATAAAACGCAGAACACGAGCAGCTGCTCGAGCGTCATCAGCTAAAATATCTGGTAAGGTAGACGGCAGGGACAGGACAACACGAAATTGACTAAAACGGGGACACGACAATAAAACATGGCGCACTGTTAAGGCCTGTCCACAAGGGCACTGCGGGGCTGGGTCACCGGAGAGCAGGTAGTGGTGGCTAAACCGGCAATGCCCAATCCGCAACCTGGTCAGGAGGACCTCCTCGCGCCGAGATGGTCGGGAGGATGTTGTCCAAGGAGTGGGGACCGGTTTTACTGCCCGGAGCTTGTTTCCTTGGAGGGATGACCAAGCATCCCACCACAACGACACAAGCCTCTGACATACATCCCCCCGAACGTCCGATGACGGGACACAATGGGAGGCTGGCCGAGGCAGGAGGACTGCAGCCTTGGCTGCAGCATCCGCCGCCTCATTCCCAGGCACTCCTACATGTCCGGGAACCCACAGAAAGCTGACGGAACCACCAGTATCAGCTAAAGAATGGAGGGACTGCTGGATCCGTCGAATCAAGGGATGGACCGGATAGGGAGCTCCAAGGCTCTGAAGAGCACTGAGTGAGTCAGAGCAGAGTACATACGATGAATGGCGATGGCGGCGCGCATACTGAACGGCCTGATGGAGAGCGAAAAGCTCGGCCGTAAAGCTGGAACATTGGTCGAGGAGCCGGTATTTAAAGGTGGCGGCCCCGACGACAAAGGCACAGCCGACACCATCGTCAGTTTTGGAGCCATCGGTGTAAATAAAGGTGTGTCCGGCAAGTCGAGCACGAAGTTCGACAAACCGTGAGCAATACACTGCAGCCGGAGTACCCTCCTTCGGGAGTGAGCTGAGGTCGAGATAAACCTGAACCGGAGCCAGGAGCCAAGGCGGTGTCGGGCTCTCACCCTCTCCGAAGGTGGTAGGGAGGGCAAAATCCAATTGTCGAAGCAGGCGACGGAAGCGAACTCCGGGGGGCAGCAGGGCAGACACATACAACCCGTACTGACGGTCAAGAGAATCGGCGAAGAAGGACTTGTAAGAGGGGTGGTCGGGCATAGACAACAGCCGGCAGGCATACCGACACAGCAGTACGTCGCGCCGGTAGGTCAATGGTAATTCGGCAGCTTCAGCATAAAGACTCTCGACAGGACTAGTGTAGAAGGCTCCGGTCGCAAGACGTAACCCCCGATGGTGGATGGAGTTGAGCCGGCGTAAGAGGGATGGCCGAGCGGACGAGTAGACGAAGCTCCCATAATCCAGCTTCGATCGGACTATGGACCGATACAGGCGAAGCAGGACAGTGCGATCCGCTCCCCAAGATGAACCACTAAGAACTCTGAGGACATTAAGGGAACGTGTACATCGGGCCGCCAAATAAGTGACATGTGGAGACCAACACAGTTTCCTGTCCAACGTGAGCCCCAGAAACTTAGTTGTGTCCACGAATGGGAGAACAACGGGACCGAGACGTAAGGACGGCGGAAGGAACGCTTTATATCGCCAAAAATTGATACAAACCGTCTTCTCTGCAGAGAACCGGAAGCCATTTGCCACGCTCCATGAGTAGAGGCTGTCGAGACAACGCTGAAGGCAGCGCTCCAGGAGGCATGTTCTCTGGGCACTGCAGTAGATCGCGAAGTCATCGACAAAGAGAGAGCCTGAGACATTAGATGGAATGCAATCCATAATTGGATTGATCGCTATGGCAAAAAGGGCTACGCTCAAGACGGAGCCCTGAGGCACTCCGTTCTTCTGGAGGAAGACGTCGGACAATACGGAACCCACACGTACCCTAAACGTTCGATCCGTTAAAAAGGAGGCAATAAAAAGGGGCAGGCGACCGCGTAGGCCCCACCTGTGCATAGTGCGGAGGATACCTCCCCTCCAACAGGTATCATAAGCCTTTTCCAAGTCGAAGAACACGGCTACCGTTAGGCGCCTTCGCAAGAAATTGTTCATGATGAATGTCGACAAGGTCACAAGGTGGTCAACAGCGGAACGCCGGCGACGAAAGCCGCATTGGACATTAGTAAGTAGTCGTCGAGATTCAAGTATCCAGACTAACCGAGCATTTACCATGCGCTCCATCACCTTACAGACACAGCTTGTAAGAGAAATGGGGCGGTAACTAGAAGGAAGGTGTCTATCCTTCCCAGGTTTGGGTAGAGGAACAACAACGGCGTCACGCCAACGCATGGGGACTTGACCTTCGGTCCAGACGCGATTGTAGGTACGAAGAAGGAAACTTTTGCCCTCCGGAGAAAGGTGTGCCAGCATCTGAACGTGAATGGCATCTGGCCCCGGAGCAGAGGACCGGGACAGTGCAAGCGCACGTTCGAGTTCCCGCATAGTAAAGGGGGCATTATAAGTTTCCAAATTCAGCGAGTGGAAGGAAGGTCGCCGCGCCTCTTCTGCCTCTTTCCTGGGAAGGAAGGCAGGAGGGTAATGGGCGGAGCTTGAAACCTCCGCGAAAAAGCGGCCAAAGGCGTTGGAGACAGCCACAGGATCAACAAGGACCTCATTACCGGAGGTCAGGCCAGGTACCGAGGAGTGGGCCTTAATGCCCGACAGCCGGCGCAGGCTACCCCAAACGACGGAAGAGGGAGTAAAACAGTTAAAGGAGCTGGCGAAAGAGGCCCAACAAGCTTTTTTGCTCTTTCATGACTCGACGGCATTGCGCTCGGAGTCGTTTGTATTCAATACAATTCGCCAACGTAGGATGGCGGCGAAAGGTGCGTAAAGCACGTCGCCGAGCACGGATAGCGTCCCGACAAGCCTCGTTCCACCAGGGGACGGAAACGCGACGTGAAGAAGAGGTAGTGCGAGGAATGGAACGTTCGGCAGCATTGATGATAACGGCCGTGAGGTATTCGACCTGACTGTCACAACTAGGAAAATCGCGGTCCGGAAAGGTCGCCAGGGAGGAGTAAAGTCCCCAGTCAGCTTTCAGTATGTTCCAGCTCGAAGGACGTGGGGATGGGGTGTGGTGCAGGAGACGAACGACACAGGGGAAGTGGTCGCTCGAATAGGTGTCAGAAAGGACATACCACTCGAACCGACGGGCAAGAGTGGTAGAACAGATCGAGAGGTCCAAGTGGGAGTAGGTACGAGTAGAGTCCGAGAGGAAAGTCGGGGCGCCGGTATTGAGGCAGACAAGATTGAGATGGTTGAAGACATCCGCCAAGAGTGAGCCTCTTTGACAGGATGCAGGAGAGCCCCAAAGGGGATGATGGGCATTGAAGTCGCCAAACAATAAGAACGGCGGGGGAAGCTGAACGATCAGGTGCATCATGTCAGCCCGACTAACAACAGATGACGGTGGAGTGTAGATGGTACAAACTGAAAAAGTAAAAGCAGGAAGAGTAATGCGGACAGCTATTGCTTGGAGTGGGGTGGTCAATGGGATGGGATGGTAATAGACATCGTCCCGAACGAGCAACATGACCCCACCATGAGCTGGGATACCGTCCACAGGGGTGAGGTCATACCGCTCCGAGGTATAGTGGGTGAAGGCAATATGGTCAGTTGGGCGCAACTTGGTTTCCTGGAGACCAAGGACGAGCGGACAGTGCAGGCGGAGGAGCAGTTGTAATTCCTCCCGATTAGATCGAATACCTCTTACGTTCCAGTGTAACAAGGCCATCGCTAGTCAAAAAGGAGGGGGAACGAGACGGGGGGAAGAGCTGGTCACCTCGACGGCCGCGGAGGGCCAGGTTGCGAGGGAACAACGCTACAACCGGCGGGAGGCGGATCCTGTTCCATCGAGTCGTCGCCAGCTGCGGCCGCTGTCCCGGGTTGTGTAGTTTGGGCAGCATCATTTGCCGGCGAGGGGCCAGCTGAGCGCCTGGCAGCTGAGCGTCCCGGCGAAACTGAGGACGGCCGGGAGCGACGACTTACGGATTGAGCGTCAGACGAAACGCGCCGGGGTGGAGAGGGGGAGAGAGATTGCTTCTTGGAGGCCTTCTTGGAAGGCCGAGGAGGCACAGGGACGGTGGGCTGGACCCGAAGAAAGTCGTCACGCGCGGGGTCCGTTTTGGAACGCCGGACCTCAGAAGCTGGGGTCCGGGACGTTTCCCCGATGGACGCCTGAGAAGAGGAACGCTTCTCAGGTTGCGTGGGGGGAGGAGGAGGAGGAGGAGGAAGGGTGGCCCCTGGGGCAGAGGGGGTGGGGGCCACGGGGGAGGAGGATTTGGAAGGGAGGGATTTGGGAGGCGGAGGCGGAGCCCCCTGATGGGCGGAGGAGGCGTAGGGGGGACAGGATAGGGGTGAGGATACCGCGGAAGGAGTGGACACAACCGAGGCAAAAGAAGTAGTCAATGGCACGGGATGGAGACGGTCATATTTCTTCTTGGCCTCAGTATAGGAGAGCCGATCCAAAGTTTTGATTTCTTGTATCTTCTTCTCCTTCTGATAGGCAGGGCAGTCTGAGGATCTAGGCGAGTGGACGCCAGGACAATTAACGCACCGAGGTGGTGGGGTGCATGTATGTTCCTCACGAAGAGGACGTCCACAATCGCCACAAAGGGGCTCAGCCTCACACCGTGACGACATGTGCCCAAAACGCAAACACCTAAAACATCGCATAGGAGGCGGGACGTAGGGTCGCACGTCACACCGGTAGCACATCACCTTTACCTTCTCCGGGAGAACGTCCCCCTCGAAGGCGAGGATAAAGGCCCCAGTGTCGATGCGACGGTCTTTGGGGCCGCGCTGGACTCGCCGGACGAAATGCACGCCACGGCGCTCCAGGTTGGCCCTGAGCTCCTCATCAGATTGTAGCAGGAGGTCACGATGAAAAATAACCCCCTGCGTCCTATTTAGTGCCAGATGTGGGACAATTGAGACTGGGATGTCCCCTAGGCGGTCGCACGCCTGGAGCGCCGCCGACTGTGTGGCGGAGGTGGTCTTGATAAGAACGGACCCTGAACGCATCTTGCTGAGAGCTTCGACTTCCCCAAAGACGTCCTCAATGTGCTGATCAAAGAACATCGGCTTGGAGGTGGCGAATGTCCCCCCATCGGTTCGAGAACAGACCAAATAGCGGGGGAAGTACTTCGCACCAAGCCGGCGGGCCTGTCCCTCCTCCCATGGAGTGGCCAAGGGGGAAAGGGCAGGAGAACCTGGACTTGAAACGGTACCTTTTCGTTTGAAAGACTCGGCCGCAGAGCGACCTGATACATGTTGACGTTTCATCTGCGAAACGTCCGCCCCGATACCACCCACTCCGACCAGGGGCTCTCCCCACGGGCGCCACCCAGCCGCAGCAAGGGCCACCTGGCAGGATGACCATTGCCGGGAGTCCTGATGCCCCAAGGAGACGGGCATCTACTCCTTGGCCAACGTGGGGAGGGTGCAGCTCAGGTATCGGCAGTACGATCCCTGTGTTGTCAGGGGGCTACAACCTTGAGGGTACATGACGACCCCACCACAACGGGCTGGCTACCGTGCTGGATTTCTGGTGCCATGGAAAGTCCATCATGATCGCTGGTGCAGATGGAGATGCACTATGGGCGTAACTTGGACAACCCATCAGGCGTTTAGGCCCAATTGGAGGAATAGTGGGTATGGTTACAACGCCGGTGCAATACTGAGTGCCAAGATCTTAGTGCACTGAGGACCAGTGGTACACCACGTAAGGTGTCCTTCCCCAAAAGGCTCGTACTTCAGAAGAATTTTGAAAAATGTAGGTCAAACCCCAAGGGGGACCATCACATGAAAGGCCGAAACGGGTGAAACTCCTTTTAGTCGCCTCTTACGACAGGCAGGAATACCTCGGGCCTATTCTTACCCCGGACCCGCAGGGGGAGGTTAGAGGGACCCCCCCTTGGGCGAAACGATAAAATACCTGACGGCTTACCAGAGAGGACATTATCATCGTTGATAAAGAACGTCCGTCCTCAGAGACCAAAAACAGGAAAAGTTAACGTAATATTGGTAAACTGCAGGAGTATCCAGGGCAAGGTTCCTGAATTAGTATCTCTTATTGAAGGAAATAGTGCGCATATAGTATTAGGAACGGAAAGTTGGTTAAAACCGGAAGTGAACAGTAACGAAATCCTAGACACAGAATGGAATATATACCGCAAGGATAGGATAAACGCCAATGGTGGAGGAGTATTTATAGCAGTAAAGAATTCAATAATATCCAGTGAAGTTATTAGCGAATGCGAATGTGAAATAATCTGGGTTAAGTTAAGTATCAAAGGTGGGTCAGATATGATAGTCGGATGCTTCTATAGACCACCTGCATCAGCAACCGTAGTAGTTGAGCGCCTCAGAGAGAACCTGCAGAACGTCGTGAAGAAGTTTCGTGATCATACTATTGTAATAGGGGGAGACTTCAATCTACCAGGTATAGAATGGGATAGTCACACAATCAGAACTGGAGCCAGGGACAGAGACTCTTGTGACATTATCCTGACTGCCTTGTCCGAGAATTACTTCGAGCAGATAGAGAACCAACTCGTGAAGCTAACGTTTTAGACCTCATAGCAACAAATAGACCGGAACTTTTCGACTCCGTGAATGTAGAAGAGGGTATCAGTGATCATAAGTCAGTGGTTGCATCAATGACTACAAGTGTAATAAGAAATGCCAAGAAAGGAAGGAAAATATATTTGCTTAACAAGAGTGATAGGGCACAAATCGCAGAATATCTGAGTGACCACCATCAAACGTTCATTTCTGAGGAAGAGGATGTGGAACAAAAATGGAAAAAATTCAGAAACATCGTCCAGTACGCCTTAGATAAGTTCGTACCGACTAAGGTCCAAAGCGAGGGGAAAGATCCACCGTGGTATAACAATCATGTACGAAAGGTACTACGGAAACAAAGAAAGCTTCATCATAGGTTTAAGAGTAGTAGAATCATAGCTGATAAGGAAAAGCTGAACGAAGCGAAAAAGAGCGTAAAGAGAGCAATGAGAAAAGCATTCAACGAATTCGAACATAAAACATTGGCAAACAATCTAAACAAGAACCCTAAAAAGTTTTGGTCATATGTAAAATCGGTAAGCGGATCTAAATCCCCTATTCAGTCACTCGTTGACCACGATGGCACCGAAACAGAGGACGACCGAAGAAAGGCAGAAATACTGAATTCAGTGTTCCGAAACTGTTTCACTGCGGAAAATCTTAACACGGTCCCTGACTTCAGCCGTCGCACGGACGCCAAAATGGAAAATATTGAAATAAACGATATCGGAATTGAAAAACAACTGCTATCACTTAGTAGCGGAAAAGCATCCGGACCAGACGAGATACCCTTAAGATTCTACAGTGATTATGCTAAAGAACTTGCCCCCTTTCTATCAGCAATTTATCGTAGATCTCTGGAAGAACGTAAAGTACCTAGCGACTGGAAGAAAGCGCAGGTCGTTCCCATTTTCAAGAAGGGTCATAAATCAGATGCGAATAATTATAGGCCTATTTCGCTTACGTCAATCTGTTGTAGAATAATGGAACATGTTTTGTGTTCTCGTATTATGACGTTCTTAGATAATACAAATCTCCATCATAACCAACATGGATTCCGCAAACAGAGATCATGTGAAACTCAGCTCTCCCTATTTGCCCAAGAAATTCACAGTGCCGTAGACACTGGCGAGCAGATTGATGCCGTATTCCTGGACTTCAGGAAGGCATTTGATACGGTTCCGCACTTACGTTTAGTGAAAAAAATACGAGCTTACGGAATATCGGACCAGGTTTGTGATTGGATTCAGGATTTCCTAGAAGAAAGAACACAACATGTCATTCTCAACGGTTCAAAATCTGCAGATGTAGAGGTAATTTCGGGAGTACCGCAAGGAAGCGTGATAGGACCTTTATTGTTTACAATATACATAAATGACTTAGTTGACAACATCGGTAGCTCCGTGAGGCTATTTGCAGATGACACGGTTGTCTACAAGAAAGTAGCAACATCAGAAGACAAAATTGTTAAGGCTTTCGTGGCCACTTGTTGACAAACTGCCTATTGGCTTCTGTCTCGGGTTCTTCGGCCGACGTTCATCTAATGATTTTTCTGACGTTTCGCCAGCACGAGTGGCTGGCATTGTCAAAGCTTCACCCTCCATTGCCGGTGGTGAACTGGAGGCGAGCTCGCGGCCGCAGGAGAAAAGAGACCCACTTGCAATGTCGGGAATATACCGTATACCTTGCACATGCGGAAAAGTTTATGTCGGAATGACTGGACGATCCATTAACACCAGGATCAAAGAGCATAAGCGACATTGCAGGTTGGGGCAGGTGGAGAAATCGGCCGTGGCAGAACACGCACTGAATGAGACCGACCACGTAATAAAATTCGCCGACACGGAAGTTCTGGCTGTAGAGAAGCACTATCACACGCGCTTGTTCAGAGAAGCTGTAGAAATCCAAAAACACGCGAACAGTTTCAACAAGAAAGAGGAAAGCCTTAAGGTAAACGGATCCTGGCTTCCCGTACTGCAGCGAACGACCGTCGCAGGTAGCAAGAGGAGAACCGCACCGGAAATGACCGCGGAGAAGCCCTCGGACGTTGGCGCGCCAGGTACATATAGTCTGCGGCCGCGAGCTCGCCTCCAGTTCACCACCGGCAATGGAGGGTGAAGCTTTGACAATGCCAGCCACTCGTGCTGGCGAAACGTCAGAAAAATCATTAGATGAACGTCGGCCGAAGAACCCGAGACAGAAGCCAATAGGCAGTTTGTCAACATCAGAAGACTCGTACGTACTCCAGGAAGACCTGCAGAGGATTAATGAATGGTGCGACAGCTGGCAGCTTTCCCTAAACGTAGATAAATGTAATATAATGCGCATACATAGGGGCAGAAATCCATTCCAGTACGATTATGCCATAGGTGGTAAATCATTGGAAGCGGTAACGACCGTAAAATACTTAGGAGTTACTATCCGGAGCGATCTGAAGTGGAATGATCACATAAAACAAATAGTGGGAAAAGCAGGCGCCAGGTTGAGATTCATAGGAAGAATTCTAAGAAAATGTGACTCATCGACGAAAGAAGTAGCTTACAAAACGCTTGTTCGTCCGATTCTTGAGTATTGCTCATCAGTATGGGACCCTTACCAGGTTGGATTAATAGAAGAGATAGACATGATCCAGCGAAAAGCAGCGCGATTCGTCATGGGGACATTTAGTCAGCGCGGGAGCGTTACGGAGATGCTGAACAAGCTCCAGTGGCGGACACTTCAAGAAAGGCGTTACGCAATACGGAGAGGTTTATTATCGAAATTACGAGAGAGCACATTCCGGGAAGAGATGGGCAACATATTACTACCGCCCACATATATCTCGCGTAATGATCACAACGAAAAGATCCGAGAAATTAGAGCAAATACGGAGACTTACAAGCAGTCGTTCTTCCCACGCACAATTCGTGAATGGAACAGGGAAGGGGGGATCAGATAGTGGTACAATAAGTACCCTCCGCCACACACCGTAAGGTGGCTCGCGGAGTATAGATGTAGATGTAGAAAAGCGCGTTTACTAGTAAAGTTATCGTTTCCAGTCCACGATTTCGGAAAGCCGTTTTTGTTTCTCAAAACGTCACTGACCCGTGTTTTTCCAAGAACAAACCCCGTAGCCATATCTTTACACCAAGCTTTCCCTTTCCGCACGAATTATCTCTACCCCTTCGTTCAGCGTTAGCCGTGCCCGGTTTCTCGGCACCTCAGCACAGCGGTACACGGACTCCCTGGCTGGGAGGCAGCAGCAGTGAGCTCTTCTGGCGGCCTTCCCCCACACGGAACACTGGTCTAGCCGGCCGCCCCCACACACGCCTTCCTCACTCAGAGAGGAGGAGGCGCAGCAGTGGCGGCGACATCAAAGCCGCGCCTTCTGAAGGCCTGCACTGCCGGCAGACTCGCGACCTCCGCCGTTTCCACGCCGTCCGCTATTTGGGAGTTTTAACTGTTGTTGGGACAGAGGTTTGTCTCTCCGCCTCCGTTTTTGATAATGTTCGCTATTCTTAAGAGTTTTACCACAAGGGCTAATGTCATTTGGTAGGGGAATTCTAGTTTTTATTTATCTCAGGAAAGTGTACGCCTGCCTAATATCGTGTAGGACCCCGCGAGCACGAAGAAGTGCCGCAACACGACGTGGCGTGGACTGGACTCAGGTCTGAAGCAGTGCTGGAGGGAACTGACACCGTGAATCGTGCAGCTCTGTCCATAAATCCGTAACAGTACGAGCGGGTGGAGATCTCTGAACAGCACGTCGCAACGCATCCCAGATATGCTCAGTAGTGTTCATTTCTCGGCAGTTTGGTGGCCAGCAGAGTGTTTAAACTCCGAAGAGAGTTCCTGGAGGTACTCTGTAGCAACTCTGGACGTGTTGGGTGTCACATTGTCCTGCTGGAATTTCCCGTCGGAATGCACAGTGGACACGAAAGGATGCAGGTGCTCAGAGGGGATGCTTACGTACGTATCCAGACTTATCACTCCAACTGCACCGCCCCACACCTTTACAGAGCCTCCACCAGCTCGAACAGTCCCCTGCTGACAGGTATGATCCACGGGTTCGTGACGTTGTTTCCATACCCGTATACGTCCGTCCGCTCGATGCAATTTGAAACGAGACTCGTCCGACTAGGTAACATGTTTCCAGTCATCAACAGTGTAATGTCGGTGTTGACGGGCCAGAGGGGTGCTCCCTGGGCTCTAAAAGCCCATTTCGATGACGTTTCGTCGAATGGTTCCCCCGCTGACACTTGATGACCCAGCATTGAAGTCTGGAGCAATTTGCGGTAGGGTTGCACTTCTGTCACGTTGAACGATTCTCTTCAGTCACCATTGGTCCCGTTCTTACAGCATCTTTTTTTCCGACCGCAGCGATGTCGGAGATTTGATGTTTTACTGGATTCCTGATACTCATGGTACAATTGTGAAATTGTCGTACGCGAAAATCCCCTCTTCATCGCTTCCTCGGACATGCTGTGTTCCATCGCTCCTACGCCTACTGCAACATCACGTCCAGATTATCTCAAATCTCCATAACCTGCCAGTGTAGCAGCAGTAACCGATCTACCAGCTGCGCCCCACACTTGTCTTATCTAGCCACTGGCGACCACAGCGCCGACTTCTGCCTGTTTACGTATCTCTGTATTTGAATACGCACGCCTATACCAGTTTCCTTGGGGGTTTCACTATATATGCAAAGGTTTTTTTTTTGCCTAGTGTCCCTTTCTGGAAAACTGAAAGAACCAGAGGTCGTACAGAGTTTCAGGGAGAGCATAAGGGAACAATTGACAGGAATGGGAGAAAGAAATACAGTACAAGAAGAATGGGTAGCTTTGCGGAATGAAATAGTGAAGTCAGCAGAGGATCAAGTAGGTAAAAAGACGAGGGCTAGTAGAAATCCTTGGGTAACAGAAGAGATACTGATTGATGAAAAGAGAAAATATAAAAATGCAGTAAATGAAGCAGGCAAAAATGAATACAAACGTATCAAAAATGAGGTCGACAGGAAGTGCAAAATGGCTAAGCAGGGAAGGCTAGAGGACAAATGTAAGGATGTAGAGGCTTGTCTCACTAGGGGTAAGTTAGATACTGCCTACAGGAAAATTAGAGAGACCTTTGGAGAAAGGAGAACCACTTGTATGAATATCAAGAGCTCAGATGGAAACCCAGTTCTAAGCAAAGAAGGGAAGGCAGAAAGGTGGAAGGAGTATATAGAGGGTCTATACAAGGGCGGTGTACTTGAGGACAATATTATGGAAATGGAAGAGGAGGTAGATGAAATGGGAGATATTATACTCCGTGAAGAGTTTGACAGAGCACTGAAAGACCTAAGTCGAAACAAGGCACCGAGAGTAGACAACATTCCATTAGAACTACCGACAGCCTTGCGAGAGCCAGTCCTGACAAAAATCTACCATCTGGTGAGCAAGATGTATGAGACAGACGAAATTCCCTCAGACTTCAAGAAGAATATAATTCCAATCCGAAAAAAAGCAGGTGTTGACGGATGTGAAAATCACCGAACTATCAGTTTAATAAGTCACAGCTGCAAAATACTAACGCGAATTCTTTACAGACGAATGGAAAAACTGGTAGAAGCGGACCTCGTGGAAGATCAGTTTGGATTCCGTAGAAATGTTGGAACACGTGAGGCAATACTAACCTTACGACTTATCTTAGAAGAAAGATTAAGAAAAGGCAAACCTACGTTTCTAGCATTTGTAGACTTAGAGAAAACTTTTAACAATGTTGACTGGAATACTCTCTTTCAAATTCTAAAGGTGACAGGGGTAAAATCATGGAGCGAAAGGCTATTTACAATTTGTACAGAAACCAGATGGCAGTTATAAGAGTCGAGGGGCATGAAAGGGAAGCAGTGATTGGGAAGGGAGTGGGACAGGATTGTAGCCTATCCCCGATGTTATTCAATCTGTATATTGAGGAAGCAGTAAAGGAAACGAAAGAAAAATTCGGCATAGGAATTAAAATCCATGGAAAAGAAATAAAAACTCTGATGTTCGCCGATGACATTGTAATTCTGTCAGAGGTAGCAAAGGACTTTGAAGAGCAGTTGAACGGAATGGACAGTGTCTTGAAAGGAGGGTATAGGATGAACATCAACAAAAGCAAAACGAGGATAATGGGATGTAGTCAAATTAAGTCGGGTGATGCTGAGGGAATTAGATTAGGAAATGAGACACTTAAAGTAGTAAAGGAGTTTTGCTATTTGGGGAGCAAAATAACTGATGATGGTCGAAGTAGAGAGGATACAAAATGTAGACTGGCAATGGCAAGGAAAGCGTTTCTGAAGAGAAATTTGTTAACATCGAGTATAGATTTAAGTGTCAGGAAGTCGTTTCTGAAAGTATTTGTATGGAGTGTAGCCATGTATGGAAGTGAAACATGGACGATAAATAGTATAGACAAGAGAGTAGAAGCTTTCGAAATGTGGTGCTACAGAAGAATGCTGAAGATTAGATGGGTAGATCACATAACTAATGAGGAGGTTGTTGTTGTTGTGGTCTTCAGTCCTGAGACTGGTTTGATACAGCTCTCCATGCTACTCTATCCTGTGCAAGCTTCTTCATCTCCCGGTACCTACTGCAACCTACATCCTTCTGAATCTGTTTAGTGTATTCATCTCTTGGTCTCCCTCTACGATTTGTACCCTCCACGCTGCCCTCCAATACTAAATTGGTGATCCCTTGATGCCTCAGAACATGTCCTACCAACCGATCCTTTCTTCTGGTCAAGTTGTGCCACAAACTCCTCTTCTCCCCAATCCTATTCAGGAGGTATTGAACAGAATTGGGGAGAAGAGTTTGTGGTACAACTTGGCCAGAAGGACATGTTCTGAGGCATCAAGCGATCACCAATTTAGTACTGGAGGACAGCGTGGAGGGTACAAATCGTAGAGGGAGACCACAACAACAATAGTGTCCCCTGCTTCGTTGGCCGGAACTTGGTTATCGTGTGCGGGCGGCAAATCGCAGCCGACGAAGCGTTTTGCCTCGGCTGGTGTTCGGTCCGCTGGCGATAGCGTCGAAGCGTTGGCGGTCGGCTGGCGTTGGGACCCCACTGTTCTGTTCGTCGTAAGAACAGACCTGATGTAAGCAAACACAGACGCGATGGTTGGTCGAGAGACGTAGCACACGTGTTCTTACGCGTTTTGAAGTAGTTCCTACTTCCGTACTGCATATCTTATTACTACGTTATGTTAAACGAAACTAAGATATTCTAACGTACTACCAGCCATTGACATTTTTCTTAAGGGGCTATGTAGTTTTTATTTCAGATATCGTGTACAGTCACAGTCTCTGTACTGTTGTGCTCTGATGTCACACCTTTAATAAGCAGTACGAAAATGGCTCACGCTGCTTCCTGCTCCGTGGTGAAAAAAAAAAAAAAAATGGTTCAAATGGCTCTGAGCACTATGGGACTCAACTGCTGAGGTCATTAGTCCCCTAGAACTTAGAACTAGTTAAACCTAACTAACCTAAGGACATCACACACATCCATGCACGAGGCAGGATTCGAACCTGCGATCCGTGGTGAAAAACGCGCGTGGAACACGGCTGAAAAGTGCCGAGAAACAGGTCGCTCTTAATGTTTTTCCTGAATTTCCAGAAAAAAATCGGCTTTCAAGTTTTGCGAGGAACTGTATTTGACGCAGTTGACATACAAATACACACTGAATGTATAGCGGATGCTTAGTTTGGTGCAGCTCATGGATCGCTGGTTCAAGTCCCGTATTGCTCATCCAATTTGAAATACCTACATCTGGTAACTCTAAAATTAATCATTTTCATGAATAATGCACGTATCCTTGCTTCTAATTACACACACCGCGCAAAATTCCTGTTTTCATTTCAAGTATATATTCTCAATTATCGATATTATGAAAGATCGTTAATGAGGGCTGCTTAAATTAAGGAAACAAGTTGATTTTTAGGGCAAAAATGAAAAATCAAATATTGTTTATGTCACAGATGTAGTCTCACACGAACCAGGTAACTGTATTAGAAACATGAGAAACCATTCTCACAGCATCGAGCGCGCCATACAAATGCTGCTGCATTTTTACATTTACCAATTTACCACTGCACCATTAGAACATGCAACGACGTATCAACCAACCGGGCAGGGCAGGGGGGGGGGGGGTAGCGGAAAGGAGGGGCAGTCGCTCCCCTCTCACTTCCAACTAAGGGGAGGGGGGAGATACGGTTTCTTCCCATCCCCCCCCCCCCCCAAAACTAATTCGCTTGGAGACTCATTTCATATATGGACAGAGCCAGTGAATTAAATAAGCTGCGTCAAGAAATTTGCGCCGGCCGTTGTGACCGAGCGGTTCTAGGCGCTTCAGTCCGGAACCGCGCTGCTGCTACGGTCGCAGGTTCGAATCCTGCCTCGGCCATCGATGTGTTAGTTAGGTTTAAGTAGTACTAAGTTCTAGGGCACTGACGACCTCAGATGTTCAGTCCCATAGTGCTCAGAGCCATTTGAACCATTTTTTGTAGTTATATTCTCCCATTTCTCAGAGAGACCTTTATGGGAAGGGGGTGGAGCTATGACGTACACGAAAGTTTTTACAAAAAGGTGTCATTATTTCCGATGCAGCGGAAATACTTTTGAGTTGTAGGGGGGGGGGGGCACCAAATCTCAGTCCAAAAGGGAGAAATCGTGGTTGGAACTACGCTGGGGTAATCAGAACCCTCTTGACCATCCGTATCAGCGGCAAACAGGTCCGACCCAAGGATTCAAGCAGGAGAAAGCGAAGAAATGTTGCAGAAAAAATTAACAACGGTCGGTGAATAAGCATTCCCTGTCACTACAACGAAGCAAGCAGAGGTAAAGATGTCGATAACCACTATGTAACAATATAAGAAAGTCAAACTATATACATGTAACACAGTATCGAGAACTATAATGTAATAATTCTTCTAAGTTGCAAGATAAGTAGTACTTGGACGCACGCGTTTGAGCCAGGTGTAGTATTGCGCACAAATCTCTCCATAACACATGGCAGCTTGTCCTGAAATTAGGCATCATGACTGTGTGAACGGATCATCCTTTTATTCCACGGCTAGAGAGTCCACTGCTGTTGCAGGATGAGGAAAGTGAGACGTGTGTCCCGAAATGTTAATATACACCAGGTTGTTATGAAGTTCACGGTTCACGACACGCACTGTATTGACATTTCAGTGTGAAAATTTTATTACTTTGCCTGGTTACAAACATCCCCATTTACATCTCATACGAATACGTAATACGCTCACGATCTGACACAGGCTGCTTTGTGTAGCGGCCACATTTCTCAGTCACCCTGCGACAGTAGTTAAGCAATGTACTCAGTGGTGGCAATTATTGCTTAGATAACGTCTTGTGCTGAAAAACAGCCTTCAGTTTATTAAGGCGTAATAGGCAACTTTATCCTGAGTTCCAGTAAGCACTGATTAATTATCCTGTCTCAGTATCAATTCGTTATCCCTAGTTCATAGACGCGGTATTATTGTTGTGGACTGTTTGCACAAAATATTTTTTCACCCTTCAACATGTAAGAACGCTGGCGGAAACCGAATTTTCGGTCTAATGGATCACTGTTTTATATGAATGAGACAAAGCTACATCCTTTTCTGATATCAGTTTGTTGTAAAACGCTATACTATATGCGCACAAAAATTAAAGAAATACTGTTTTTGGATTTGCGTGGGGTTTTTTGCAAACGACGTTTCTGATGTCATTTCATAAAACAATTGACATAATAGCCGAACATTCGTGCTTGGCAGTGAAGTCGCTACCTTTTCGTTATTACTCAGTTTTTACAATGTTTATAAATGAAGTACCATCACTCACTGAACGTAATTTGAAGAATTTGCAATGGTGAATGACCCCAATGTCTATTTTACACTTTGTGCAGTTTACTTCATACAGTATATTGCAGCGTACCAACTCAAGCTAACGTACGTACCAACTTAAGCTAACGTACAAAAAACATTTTTTAGAGGTTCTGAAAGTAGCTCTTGCAAATCCTACAACTACTGAACCATTTGACATGCTGTTAGCGAAATCCAAAAATTATTCTAAAAACCTAAATATGAAACACACAGACATCTCACAGCCAAGAAAAATTCCAGTGAAATTGCAACACAGAAACACCATCTGTTCCCAAAAAATTGTCTTCAGAACGAAAATTTAGGAAGGATTTGTTCGAAATTCTTGATCTCATTCTGAAAAAATTATCGAACACAACCCAGAGGATTTAAAGAGACTATCCCATCTTCAAGCGATAGTTATTACGTTCTCCCAAATACGTCCTCCATCTACAAGACGTTTGGAAGAATTGCTTTGAGAAAATACAACAAACTTCAACATGAAGAGGCTTTATGCACAGCTCGGAATGATGCGAACCATTACAACTGCTATACAATCATGTAACGTACCCTCTATTGGAAGAAAACTTACCGCTGAACCTGTTAGGGTTAAAGAGCTCCTCCAGAAAAGTATTTGCCTCATCATTCTGGTTCTGACCGTCACCATCCTCAGAGGTCATTCGGCGCTTTGATACGATTTGAAACTTGCCTCAGATGAACGCTGACTCAATAGAGACTCACCCCTTAACTCCTCTTCTATATTCATCAAGACAGGAATGGAAAAATTAATCTTGTGAATGTCATGAAAAAATTTGTTTCCCGATGCGTAGAAAGGAAAACTACATTTGGAAATCTTAACTAAATTTTTTTAGTCCCATGCGCGGGAAGCGAGAACGCTACTGCAAGACCACGGGCTGCGGACAATAAAAATAAATAAATGCCTTAATTTCAAATTACGTTTTTCTTTTTCCATTATGATGTGATGCACAATCAAATAGTAACAATAATAAAAGGTTTCTGTACCCAATTGCTATCCACAGTCTATAGTAAATAGGTATTCCTTTTCGTAAATGGTCTAAAAAGAAAGTAGGACCAATGTCTTTTTAAAAATTAAAGCAACGAGACAATTTTACAGAGGACGAACCTTAAAACTGGGTCCATATTATTATTAACGAGTTGTTTCTGTAGACGAGCGCAGCGTGGCCAACACACCTCCCCAGACAGTCGGTATTTATGTATTCTTAACGGTTTTGCTGAAAGACGAAATCAGCAAATGGGTTTGCTTGAACCCCGATCCCCCCAAAGAAATGGTTGGTTCGCCACTGAGTCGTTCTATTAAAGTCTTGACGTCACAACAAGTCTTCTCTCCTGCGGTTTCCTTTATTTATTTATTTTTGTCTTCACAACACAGCGGACAACTTGAGCAGAACCGTTGTTCCAGCTCCACGTACTGGAAACAATGTCTTGTGTTAGTACCGCGTGCCTGGAGTGCATGGAAGCGAAGGTGGTAACCGTTTTCCAGTATCTATGCCCATTAAAACGTACCACGAACTTAATTTCGTAGAGTACAATTTAATAAGCAATGACTTCGAAACAAGCTACCTAAACTTTGCTAAAAATGAACATAATCTGGCTTCTGTTCCGACTGCTGTTTTCGGCCAATCACAGCACAGGACGACTGTTGCCATGAGAAGAGGCACTGACGTCACACTATTTGTTAATGACGGGAAAATTCTCCGTACAGCTTCGTGTGCGTTATGTGGGTAACAATGAAACTTCCATCCCGACGACGAATTTATTACACTCTATTCATTTACATATTGATCAGAGAGCGCTCCAATCTAAATTCTGGGCTCCATACAACACTACACATTTGCAGTCGAAGATCATACGGTCGGAAACATCTAAGGAAAGATTAGTAAAGATGTTGTTCTCCGACTTAGACGGAAAGCACATTAAACTGCACATGATTATTGCTGCACGAATTTCGTGAAATAAAATTTACAAGCAGTACTCTACAAGGTCTGTCGATACTAGCAAGTCAAAAATATGGTACCTGTTAATACCACTACCCATCTAGTTTGACCGATCATCAAAACGCCGGATAAGCCACTCCCAAAATGCAGTATGCGTGAAATACCTATAACAACAAAACCTAGTTTAATCCCCTTACAAGACATTCACATGCTTCGCCAAGTAAGCTTCCCTTTCAGTCTCAGGTACTTAAAAGTATCAGCACACTGTGCCTTTCAAGCAAGAATGTAGGAGGAAGATAAATGTGTTCTGTCTGTGCACACAGGACGTCCCGTGAAATTACGACGCAGATCAAAGTAAATATCTGACATCGGCAGGGCACTCATGGGAGAATTCTTTTGTCGTTCTAACGTGTGCTGAAGTTACCTTGCATTTTAGGTTTTAATTTGGAAGGTACGATACACAGGGTGAGTCAGGAGGAAAGGTACGTGTTTTGACGCGTGATGGCAGTAGTGATTCTGAACAAAAAACTTGATGTGGATATGTGGCCTATTCCTAATGGTTTCCCAGATACAACACTTTTAATGTACATTTCTATTTACGTTCTGTATTATCGTCTTTTTACAACTTACCACAGTTACACAGATGGAGTTGGGACGAGCGTTTTGGTACAGGACGCTTTCGGTCTATCAGGTATGAAAACTGCCTCAAACTGGCCTACAAAAAGCTACAGCGCACGCCCCAGATTTTCAATATTCTCGCGATGTCTCCGCGCAAACTGTTAGTCCTAGACAAAAAATAAATAGGACTTTTTAGTAGCAAATCTAGTTTAATTGTGTACTAACACGTTTTCCTTGGAATGTGCGCCTTTTGAGTTATTAAAGGAGAACGTACAGAAGTAATAAACATTCCATCTCGGAAACCATTCGCAATATGGCAAATTTCCACATGAAGTTGTTTGTTCAGTATCACTTATACTATCGCATCTGAAAGCATGTACCTTTCCTCCTGACTCGCCCTGTATGTGGCGAAGTGCCTTAATTACAACGCAAATGTGGACATCCGGCGTTGCTGCATAGCAATCCGTTGCCCATTCACATCCAATGGATTACCCGTCTCCAACCATACCGTCTTATTCCAACCTAACCTAGACCACCTCCTTATGCTACAGATCTGTATCAGCGTAACCAGCGTTTCAGGGACGTAGAGAGGAGGTTATATCAGTCCTTGATCCTGAACGTTTGTCTACTGTTCGCATTCCTATTTTTCCGTTTACTTCAACAAAAAACGTTGAAATTACTCTTTGCGTATTAGTATCAAGAGATCCGCTTGCTGTGATATAAACTGTATTGCTTGCTCTACGTAATAACAATACACTCTACATTGTAGGCAACTACAGCTATAAGAATGTATTCTCGTTAAAACCGCAGCAGCAGTTGATTAATCCTGTATTTAAGCTAATACAGTGTTACTCAACAACTCCTGTGCCTTTGTTTAACAAGAATATTTATGTGAATCCTCGGTTTCTACCAAGCGACAATTGTGTCGTAAAGACATTTAAAAAACTTGGAACGAGAAATGTATCTCGCGACGAAGTAAATGTACACGAATCTCTTGTATCACCGAGCGCAAAGACGGCGTAAAATTTTATAGTAAATATTAAATTTAATCTTCGTATCAAGGAGTAAACTCCTTAAATGTAAACTTCTATACAATTAATACGGGAGAATAAAGCTCCTTGATTATTGTTGTAATAGATAGAAGACATACTGTACCACGTAAGTTAGATGTTGCTAATATTGTACGTTAAAGTTTAAATGTGCGTTATTTCGATGTACAGTGAGCCCTTATGTTCCTTGCATCGAATTAATTTTTCTTAAGACGTTTACAGCTCCACAATTTTAGCGGCCTCTGCTTCAACAGACGCCATTACGCGTCGCCCTATAACGCAAAATGATAGCGGAAGCTCAGATCAGTCGCTTTAACATGTAACAGACATTTTTTCACAGCAGTCAGCTGCAGACGAGAGCAATACTAGTTTTGAGATTTTACTTTCCAGCTTACGCCGAGAGCCAGGATTAGACTACAACAGCCTGAACATGTTGCGTGGGTCCAGAATGATTTCAATATTTGAGTCCATGCTCTTAAAAGTACAAATACGCCGAGGCTAATAATGCATTCAACAATTTTTGCATCTTGGACCACACAATTACACTCTCGCATCTATTTGAAGACTCCGAAGAAATTAGAAAAATACAAATAAATAAATATACTCCTCCAGAAGACACACTTCACAACCTTTTGTTGTCGATCAGTGCACGAGCGAACTGCCAGTTCGTGAGTCCAACGGACACACTGTGAACCAGAAATTCACCTGTGCACTGCTCCATCACGAATATGGATAATAGTTTACTGCAGTAACATCTGTAATCGTCACACCACGTATTTCTATATCGTTCTGACCAATGATGAAGACTTTTCAGAAAATACATTGAGGACGACTGGTTTTAGCAAAAAAATGTTTCAATATAGGCGCTTAATGTACGGTATTGTTTTCCTCATTCAAATGCTTACATTGTTAGAAAAATCATTGCTGTTTGGTAAGAATAAGCCACAGTCAGTCTGAAGATACACGATTATTAATCTACGTGACTACAGTACTAAACCCATAAAGGCGAACATTTTGAGGTAAACGTAAGAATTCATTGATTTCTGCGATTACACAAATACAATAAAGACGAAATGGGGCACAACCTTATCTAACTGACTACCCAAGAGGCGGAATTGTCCCCGAAAACATTACTCCACAAAAGTAAAAATATCAACTTAATGTTAGCAAATACAGGACAGGGAGAAACAAGCTCCATTCCGTTACGTTATTCGCCACCAACAAGCAGGGTAGTTCTTTTATACGTCAGACGTAACGAGTACAACGCAATGTTTTCTCGAAATATTCAACAAAATGGCGCGAAAACGACAAAAAAATCTAGTCCGTGACTATGCTTTTCATTCTTGCCCGTAGTCAGTAATACAGCAGATTTAACTGGAATTTCTATAGCGCTTTAAAATACCAAGGTTTTTAATACGAAATTCGCTAGAATTTTGAGAACATAGTAACCTTCATAGTTTGCTTTATACGCAATAGCCTCGACGGAGAACACAGAAACCGCACAACTACCACGGCCTTTCAAACACTAAAACGTAAATAATACAACATAGCGGGAACGAATGGAAATGGTCACCTTTACCTTATTAACGGAGAAGTAGATATCAACTCGGAAGCTGCAGCACAAAATGCGGAGTCACGCCTTCACACTGGAAACAGCTCGCTATAAATGCGTCAGAAAACAGAAGGCGCAGGGACTGCCACGCTGCCAGTGCTGCCAACTGCTGAGAGGGCGGCAGGTACCAACTGCAGCCATCCTCTCACAGGGGGCTGTGGTCTGCTCACGCAGTACTGGCTCTGGAATTTCTGTAACAGTGAGACGCTAAAAAGAATAAACAGAGTAATACGTCTCCATTGTGTCACACAACTATGAAGTACATCTGAATGGCGATACTTCTTCTGATAGCTTTTTGTATAAAATTATGAGTATAGAACAGAGAAGAAATATGAAGTGTAAAAATATTTTTTGTCTGTCATCCCGTTCTGGGAAACGAACGATACGTTAATATTCACTTTAATTGCTCCAAAGAAAATATGAAACCTACTTTTAACAGTCCTTCATACGGCTGATAAACACACTCTTCTTAAACCCATCTGCCAGGACCCCTTCTGGTTCGTCCTGTAAACAGTATCAAATCTGTTCTGGAAATGCGATTACCGATGCCGAATTTGCTACTGTGTTGTTAAGGCAAAAAAACAATACGACCGCATTACATCATTTTACCGTTTTAAGCATCTTCATTTTATCAAAGATTAAGTATGTAACTCCTGAGAATGCGGTCAGCACCTTTGTCCCGTCACGTCTGGCATGTGTAACGGTGCTGGATGACAAAGCCTCGCTCAACCAGCACTGCTCAAGTTATATAAGTTGCAGGTACGTCACTGAATGACTTACAAACGTAATGACATTGTTTTGAATTCCAGCACATTTAACTGAGCTAGCAGATCGTAGTAATGAAGAAGACGAATTTATTTTTACGTGAATTCTCCTTGCCCTGCAGCCCACAGAGCAATGTCGCTGCCTCAAGCGATTGACTGTTGCTGCTAGCGCTCCAGAATGTCGGCAGTTTAACTTCCTGGGGAACAATGGCCGTTTTACGAAGCAAATGGAAACGGGAAAAAATGATAATTAATGAGGAAACAGCATTGAGACTTTACATATAGCGTGGTAATAAGCATGTAAACTTGTAAACGATAAATTACGTCGGTGGGGCACACAAAATTGTGATTAGGCTGCATAAGGACACATTTAGAGGTGTGGCTCCACAGACAAATTCGCAAAAGTTATCTTTCTTCCCAAATGAGATTACGTATTGTATACTTCACTGAAAAACGACACTGACTTCCACTAACCACTTGTGGCGTCATGTTTGCATAACACTCCCACCTCCCTACAGCAAACAGTTGTGTGCTCAATTACGCAATCTGTCGGCATATAAAAACAGTTCATTATTTTCGCAGTAGTCATGGACGGGATATAAAAACTTGTCATCTCCTGGCTTCTTAATTATCACGTCAGCATTCAAACGTGTTGTGTGAGCGTCGACCAGCGGTTTGTTCACATGCCGTGATAATGATTTATTATTGTGAAACAGCGGCTAGAGCTCGTATGCAGACGTGGAAAGCGTATCGCAAAAGTCGTCGTTCATTCCAGCAGAAACTACCTGCCTTATTCGTCACCAGAAAATGATACTTACTGATGTAAGCGGCAGTAATTTTTCTCTCTCCAAAGTTAAATGTTTCGTCAGTTCTTCATTGTAATTACATTTTTCCTCAATTCATGGGTTTTCAGTTCTTTAGCAATGCATAAACGTGCAATTTATAAAACGATGTGAAAACAGCACTGTGCCGCAAAATTCCGTTACAACTATAAAAGAAATATTTCGCAGCGACATTCTTGTGACGCACGCTTTCGGCGTTCTGGCCGCGTTAAACGTGAATAACGAATCAAGATTCGGGCGAAACTCTCAGCCGTCTCTTTCTGGACCAGCTGACTGCAGCCGTGCTGCCAAAGAGGGTGTCGACGTCTGCGACACTGCTTCCACCATGCTTGAAATGTAAACAAGTCTTGGAAGTGACCGTAGACTGTTAACGCTAAGACAATAGCCGTCAAACCAACATCGGAGGCGAATTTGCTTACGTAGAAAGCTACTTATGAAAGTTTACATATACTTTAGAACCGACAGAGCTTGGTCTGTTATTGACCTCACTAGGAAAATAGATTTAGCACTCGAAAAGTTTCCTCGTTTTAGGAAGTTAAGAATTTCAAGGGCGCAATTTTTGTTTGCCTCTAGCATCAACACACTGTAAAAACACCTCAGTGGTGTATATATAACTGTTTGCAACTCTGCGGCTTACATATAATTTTTGTCGCCTTATTTGTGTTTTACAAGTTGACTGCTTGGCATGTTTTCCTTATTACGGCATCTTCCATTGCGAAGTGGTTCTGTCGCCCTTTGCATATTCCGTCCACATATTAATAGGCTGTTATAATCGTCGTGCTGATAATGGAAAAGAAAAACTTATTATTATTTCATTTCGTATTATCAAGACCTTAGTATTTCTGCAGTTTCTTCGCGACAGTGCCTGATTAACTAAAGATCACGGCAGGCGTGTCTTGCTGCTACACTATGATGACGTCGTAACATCGACACTCGCATCTCATTCATCACGAACGGCTCTGCACTGCCACAAATGCTACCCCTGTAATCGAGAGAGCCTGGCCTTACATTCTTCTTATTAGAATATAACTACCCTAAAAAGATCCGTGCTTCTCTGAAGAGAAGAATTTTTTCCCATTTAATACGTCTCATTTTTTCGAGTATAGTTATTCATCCGCTTTGAAAGCGTCTAAATGGCCAATATCTGTCCGATCGTGTGTAGCTCACCGGGCATCAGACGAGAAACTTGGAATTTTTATAGCTTTGTTTTCTCCTCGATAAACGGATCACGTGTCCTCTTTTGACAACATGCTAATAATATTTCTGTAGCGTCTTCCATCTCGAAATTCCACATTAGTGTGTTTTACATTCTTGCTATATAATAAAACAGCCCCGCAATTTGTTTGATGACCACGAAAAACGATAGTAACCATTTTCATTTCATCTTATAAAGTGTGCTATACTTTTCAAAGTTGTTCCACAATTCGGGGCGATAAGTATGTTTACATACTGTCTCGAAATCATTCCCCAGTGTGAGTGAAAGACATCTGCGAGACATTTGCTATGACACAATTGTTCTCTAGTATTCGAATTTCCGATTACGGTGATATACGTAGGTAGGGAAGCGTATCTGGTCCTCAGTCAGTTTCTGTGAAGGTCAAGTAGAGGGACTACAGGGGGCAGTCTCTGCAAACCGATCTGCCAGTGGCAATTCTGCACTCAGGTGGGAGTGTGTCTTTACTCGATAAGAAGGCTGGTCGCCACCCCTAAACTCCTAAAGTTTTTCTGTGAAATATGCTTCCAGCACTTCTTTCCGCAACGAAAGTAATCCCGGTCGCTTAATAAAACGGCTATGAACGCCTCAAAGGTCGTGCGCGAGACTTTTGAACGTCCCTCTGCGGCCAGCCTCCTCCCCACACTCCCCCGACTCACCATTTCTCTGGCGTCCGTAAGGAATTCGTGCTCTGCATTGTCTGTCTGTGTCTCCTCTCCGTGTTACATAAAGGCTGGCGAGTTCACTTCGTCAAGCACAGCTGCACTGCAGAGACCATGCGTGTCAAAATCATGAAGATCGGGACGTCTGTTGACCCTAGTCGAATCGACTAATGTAACAAGGTCACTTAGAGGAAGACGGTTTCCGGAATTTGCATCGCTATTTCATTAACAGCCAAAAGGTAAATAAGTGGACTATGGTTTGTTTCCGGTCAAGAGAAGAAATGAGGGCTACTTGGTTCCATAGGTTACTGCGTCGTAGGTATATGACGAGATACAAAGAGCAGCTAATATCAGTCTAGTCACCAGTCTCTCAGACATCACTTCCACATCGCAGACGCTATAAAATTATTTCACCTGTACTCCCGATTATAGGAGCGATGTGATCAACCCAATGAAACTTTCGCTTCATTTTCACTGCTTAGACAGTTGACCAAAGGCGCGCAGTCTTTCCTCTCATTGACACCGATGCTGGAGGCTCTCAGATGTCGCCGCATCGTAGCGGGACCCACACCCTTGTCACGGCACTCACTTCTTTACTGGGGACTTTTTGTAACCAAGAAACGTATTTTACATCTTACTTCACGGCGGCTTGGTTAAATGTATCGCATTTTCTTTTGCATAGTTACCGTCTACTGAACTTTAACGTTATAAATCTCTACCAACACATTCTGTCATTTTGCTGTTTTTGACACTTTCTACCATAGACGAAGTGTATTACACCTCTGAGAATTCGACAATTAGTCTGTCGTGTCACGTCTGGTAGATACAGGGCAAGGAAAAAGAACTCGACCAAAAGTGGAGGGCAGAAAGAGAGCATCAAGTAAAGGGGTTTCGGCATTGCGAGTTGAGGTGGCAGCTGAATATTTACGGCGCTATGCCAACATGAAAACGGTGGCCATACTGAACATTTGCTACACATACCTATGTTAATTAAGTGTTGGCTCGTTTTTCACTCATTTTGACCTCTTAAAGACATATTCAAACATGAAACGTGGACATTTGATTCTCTTCGTCTCTAAAGAAGTGCTGGATGTTACGTCAGCTTAGTACGATACACGTGTAAATAATGCCGTAAGTTTATATTGTTGTCATCGTGACGGTTGGTCAGTCCAAACAGCCTGTTTACGCACACATTTTCTGTAAATTACCGATCATTTGGAGCAAAGACGTCCGTGTGTGAGATTTGAATTACGTCCCCGTAGCGCCGAAAATACGCAGTTGCGACCCCCTAGTTGCTGTACTCAAATTCCTATGTTTCACGCTGCCTTCTCGCCGTACACTTTTGGTCAAATTGCTTTTCCGCAACCTGTATAACGAAGCTGGATTGCAAACCTCGCTCAACCACCGGCGCTTAAATTACTCATTTTTTACGTACGCTACACAGACAGGGTGAGTCAGGAGGAAAGGTTCATGCTTTGAGGTGTGACGGTATTAGTGATTCTGAACAAAAAACTTCATACGGACGTATGCCCTATTCCGAATGGTTTCCGAGATAGAGCACGTTTAATATCACTTTTGTACGTTTTTCCTGAATAACTCGAAACCTGCACCATTCAGCGAAAACGTGTCGCAGTACAAAATTAAACTATATTGAATTTCCTACAAAAGAGGTCCTATTCATTTTTTTGTCTAGAAGTAATGGTTTGTGCGAAGAGAGCGCCAGAACGTTGGAAAACTCGCTCGACGCGCATGCGCTGTAGTTTATGTAGTTTTTGTAGACGAATCTGAGGCCGTTTCCCGACTTGATAGGCCACAAGTGTCCCGTACCAAACTGTTCGTCTCAGCTTGCTCCACACTACTATGTGGTACATTGTGAACAGTGACAACGTATGGTACTACAGAAAGTAAATAACAGTGTGTTGTACCTCGGAAACCATTCGGAGTAGTATTCAGTATCACTAATACTATGACCCCTCAAAGCAGGTACCTCTGCTCCTGACTCATCCTGTATGTCAGTGAATGGCTCCCAACCCGGTCGGCCGACTATATTCTGCCACGTCACAGGAACGCCAGCACGCAACACTCAAAATCACGAAACCAGCGTCATACTCGCATAATTACACTGTACTAATTTTGAGGACATTTATTCGTTGACCACATTTGCACATAGTTGTAGAAGCTGAACTCCTTTCAGTTAATTCTCCTTCTCGTGCAGCCCACAGAGCTTTGTTGCTGCTGTACTCCATCATAAGAATAAACCTGATGTAAACAAACACAAACGCGATGACTGGTCAGAAGCCGCAGCACGCATACACTGGTGTTGTTACGCTCTTGGAAGTAGCTCCTACTTATGTATCAGGTATCTTATTAGCAAGTTACGTTAAATCAAACTTTCAAGATATTCAGATGTATTAACCGGCCATCAACGTGTTTGTTACTCACGCTTTAGCTGCGTAGTTTTTACTCCACAAGCCGCGTACAGTCACTGCCTTTGTACTGGGGAGCCCTGACTGCCGCGCTGTTAGTGGCTGAGGCTGCTTTCTGTTCCGTGGTGAAACACGCGTGTGGGACACAGTTAAAAAGTACCGAGAAATAGGCTGTACTCAATGATCTTCGTGAATTTACAGAAACAATCGGCTTCTAAGCTTTCCAAGGGTCTCTATTAGATACATACAGTTCAGTTTCAAAGTCACACTCCTTGACGACGTCTATGTCGGCACGGTAACTCGCCGTGTTCGGTCAAAGGGTTAGCTGCCCCCTGTAATAAAAAAACTGAGTGAATGGATCAACGACGAACGGAAACGGGTGTCTTGCGACGTACGCCCCGAGCAGATACAACAAACAAAAACGAACAAACTGAGATTAAAAAAAAAAAAAGTGTGTTCGGTCAGCGTCGTATCTGCCCTCTGTAATAAAATTAACTGAGTCAGTGGACAAACGATGAACTTGAACAAGAGCCTTGGAACGTCCGCCACGAAGAAATATAACAAACAAAATGAGATCAAAAATATCGGTAACCTAGCAGATTAGTAATTATTCTCTGTATATCATGGTCCACGTGTTCAAGCCTCGTCCAAGTCCCTTTTTCTTCTCGTTCAATTTGAAATAGCTATATCTCGTAATTGTAAAATTCATCATCATTTTTTATGAATAATGCACGTCTTCTTTCTAATTACGTATTACACACGAAATTCCTGTTTTCATTTCAAATACAAATTATTAATTATCGATATTCTATGAAGCATTGTTAATAAATGTTAATAAATGATA
Source organism: Schistocerca nitens (assembly GCF_023898315.1). NCBI lineage: Eukaryota > Metazoa > Arthropoda > Insecta > Orthoptera > Acrididae > Schistocerca > Schistocerca nitens. The sequence continues at coordinate 14,943,462 of NC_064624.1, read as the reverse complement.
AGAATGTAATTTTTAAGGCAAAAATGAAACGCCAAATACTCTTTATTTGGACTATCTGCATTTTTTATACCACAGATGTAGATAAGTATCGTAGGAACAAGGAAAACAATCATTTTCACAGCATCGAGCACACCATACAAATGCTGCCTTTTAACATTTTCCACTGTGCCATTACAGTATGAACCCAACAGAACTGGTCTGGAGCCAAGTTAAGGGATCTGTCGCGAGAAATAACAAAACACTGTTAGTCTGCCAGACGTACTGGAACTAACAAACGCAGCTGTCTCACATGTCAGTGCCGAACGCTGGAGGGATCCAGAACGGCAGAAAAGAAGAGGAGAAATGCGGCGCCAAGTAGTGAATTTCTCGGATACGGGTGAGGAAGGAGCTAAGAGTCTACCTGACGATTGTCTGCAATCAATACCTTCATTAGCTTCAGTATTCAACATTACGGTGAAATCCCTGCGGTAGGCTTTTGCATCACACACAGCTCGCTCAGAAAAATTACCCTGTGTATAAGTTGGGAATTTTCATCACACTAGTTTGTAATCAGAATACTATGTACGGTAAGAACGAGAGCATTTTATGCTTTGCGTCTCGCCGCCTAAGAAGCGCGCGGCATTCCGGACTTTTGCCGAATATTATTTCATTCGTTTTAAAAATTAAGTGACATTTGAAGCTATATTGTTTCTTTGCCCGTCTCTTTCTGCGTCTCAACTGCAGGTTAGTTGGACCGCTAGCTGGCCACTGCTGTCCAAGTTTAATGCGCCGGTGAAGCTGTTGTACCGCGTCACAGCTCAGTCTGTATGTGTGTGCAACACAGCATAAAACGTGTCCTTGTGATCGGACTCGACTGTACTGGACACAGCTTGGCTTCCGCTCCACGTTAAAGGAAATCCAACGAGATTCGAGGAAACGCGGAAGAATACGTGGCGTAATGTTTAGATCAGGTTTATTCTTATGACGAGCAGAGTATAGCGCCGCGGAACGTTGGCAGTTTGAAGTCTCCCGCGAGTCGTGGCGGTTTTCTGAGGTGAATGAAATTTACACCCCAGTGTTAATCATTGCAATGAGAGTGAATTCCCACTTGACGCGACGGCTTAATTTTTAAAATCCACCCACAGCAGAAGGTCGCGTGTCCCGCGAGATGCGAGACGCGTGTCCTCCCCACGTGTGAATCACACTCCTAGCCGCTGTCCAGTTGCGCCATTTTAATGCATCCGGACAGAGCTGTTCTGCACTCCGCACGTCCCTGCACGGCCTTCTGCATCACAAGCCTCCAGCAGGCGTCACCCTGCACTCCTCAGAAGGGAGAGGCCGTGGGAGGAAATCTTCCGGAAGACACGTCAAAGCATAGGGTCAAAACGTTCTTGTCCGAGCCAGTTAACGCACGAGATTCTGTGTAATTATGTTCACCTGGATGACACGCGTTATGCGTAATATGCGTAGTGGTAAGGGGTGGAATGCATTTACACTCCGTGATAAACAAAGTAAGAGCCTGCGGAATATCAGACCAGCTGTGTGGCTGGATTGCAGAGTTTTAGCAGACAGAACACAGCATGTTGTTCTCAATGCAGAGACGTCTACAGACGTTAAAGTAACACAGGGGAGTGTTAAGGGACCATTGCTTTTCACAATATATATAAATGACCTAGTAGATAGTGTCGGAAGTTCCATGCGGCTTTTTCGCGATGATGCTGTAGTATACAGAGAAGTTACAGCATTAGAAAATTGCAGCGAAATTCAGGAAGATCTGCAGCGGATAGGCACTTGGTGCAGGGAGCGGCAACTGACTCTTAACATAGAGAAATGTAATGTATTGCGAATACATAGAAAGAAGGATCCTTTATTGTATGATTACATGATAGCGGAACAAACACTGGTAGCAGTTACTTCTGTAAGATATCTGGGAGTAGGCGTGCGGAACGATTTGAAGTGGAAGATCATATAACATTAATTGTTGATAAGGCAGATGCCAGTTTGAGATTCATTGGGAGGTGGCTTACAAAACACTCGTTCGACCTATTCTTGAGTGTTGCTCATCAGTGTGGGATCCGTACCAGGTCGGGTTGACGGAGGAGATGGAGAAGATCCAAAGAAGAGCGGCGCTTTTCGTCACAGGGTTATTTGGTAACCGTGATAGCGTTACGGAGATGTTTAGCAAACTCGAGTGGCAGACTGCAAGAGAGGCGCTCTGCATCGCGGTGTAGCTTGCTGTCCAGGTTTCGAGAGGGTGCGTTTCTGGATGAGATATCGAATATATTGCTTCCCCCTACTTAAACCTCCCGAGGAGATCACGAATGTAAAATTAGAGGGATTCGAGCGCGCACGGAGGCTTTCTGACAGTCGTTCTTCCCGCGAACCGTACGCGACTGGAACAGAAAAGGGAGGTAATGAGAGTGGCACGTAAAGTGCCCTCCACAACACACCGTTGGGTGCCTTGCGGAGTATAAATGTAGATGGAGATGCAGATGAAGACGTATAATGGCTAGAAAAATTCCTCTCGACTCAAGGCGATATCTTGATCAAGTACATGGAATGAACAGATGTGTTGACACCACCCACCGATTGTTAAAATGTAACAAAAAAGCTGACTGCATCGTGCGTTTTGTATCGGCACGGAATATCATCGCAGGGTGGGAAACTGTTTTACTTCGTGGCAGTGTGTGCAGGTGTTGTCCTTCGGCTCCTACGGATGGCATTCCTACCTGGCGGCGGATAAGGAGAAACATCTGTCGGTGGCCTTCAGACACTGCACACGTCAGGAGGAGGACCGCATTCAGCTAACAACTAATTTACTGAAGAGGCGATAAGAGTAAAAAAAAGTCAGCCATGTTATTCTGTCGATCGCGAGAACAAAACCCACCAAAGCTTTATTTTACGGTGGTGGACCGCTGCATCCACTGCTCTTTGGCGTATGTGAAACTTACCTTACACCATAACGATACACACATAGACTGCACATGCCCCTACCCTTGCCGTGTAAAGGTTCCAAACCGAGTGGATTAGACAGTTACAGTATCTGTAGCTGGAACCAAGCTCTGGTTTCAACAACTGGTCTCCCTGTTGTATTAGTGTCACACACGTGTAGTAATTCAGATAAACATAATCTCCCCAAAGCTCGCAGTGGTGTTGCGATAAGTATCCTTGTTACGTCTGGCCACGTGGAACGACAGCAAACGTTTAAACATTGTCCCGACACTTCCGTATTTGCACGAACGACAGAATTACCCTCATTCTATGAATTCCTCTTCTTGTTGAACTGGAGCTCATTTCACTGGCCGCTTCCACAACCCATCCAAGGATTTTGAAACATCTCCGCTGCGTAGCTTGTGCACTCATTTGGCTGAAAATTCTCATTTTTCAAAGAAAGTGTACAAACATTCCTCACTGTTCCGTTACTGACTAACTGTGAAGACTCTTGTTTCTCGTGTGCTTGTGGTGGTCGGCAAGCACTTGCATCTTAAGCAGTGCCGACAATTCTCCTCCGTCAACCCAGCCCTGGAAACAGGTACGAAGATGTAGACGCGTACTTTTGAAAATTTACGCATATTCCGTACCCATCGCGTCAGGACTCGGTCCGCCACACACGACCGTGTCATCGCAACATGGAGACCCTCGCCCTGTTTATTACGACCGACTCTGCAGCGGCACACATGCAATGCAGCCCCTACCATCGACACAGCTTGGACTTACCGTCTTCTTACTAATACGATACGTTTAGTATTCCAAAAGATTTCTTCAGTTATTAAGCTTTAGCATTCAAGTGGTGTACTTCTTGTTCAGCTAAAGCTTTAATGTACTCTCAAAACATATAAAGACCGTTAGGAACACGGGGGCTTACATTTCAGAAACGCACAAATTTCCATCGCTTTGTTTCCTGCATCGACAATCGAATCGTGGAACCTTTATTGTCAAAGAGTTTTCGTTGCAGTTTGCGTCCTCCTCTTCGAACTACTGCTGTGATTTCTTACACGTTCAAGCCACGTATCAAATCAGCATGAAAGTTGCCTTGATGGCAACAGAGAATAAATTTATCATTAGTAGGTGCTCGTACGAAGTTTGATGTCCACTCTCAGACTTGTCTGAAACGGCCATACTACAAAACTGCTTCTTTTGGGAAGTGAGTCGGTAGTTAGTGACGGTAGCAAACTTTTGCCCACAGCTGAATCTCCGTTTCCAAACCAGAGACGCTATGAAATGAGGTCACCATTACTAGCGAGGCGATGAAGTGATTTGACCAACGCGGGGTAAATCTTCTGTTTTTTACTTTGATTGCTTAGGAGAATAGACTGAAACTGCATGGTGTTGTCTCCCTTAATCCACAGAAAACACGATAAGAAATGTTACGTTCTTTCATTAAGCTACAGCTACAAAAAGGCCAGCATCACACCATCGTAAACGCAACTAGTCAGTATCATATAAACGCACAATTACGATGACGCGGTGTTTATAAACTGCCGCGAAAACAGCCGTGGGCAGAAAACTCCGTTATGACTGGGAACGGAGTCTCTCGCGACGGCATTCTTGCATCAGACGCTGTCCGTGTTCTCGCCGAGTTTAGTAACAGTTCGAGATTATTTTGAAAATGGCCATCGCTTTTTTTTCCCGGGACCGTACCTCTGTCGTCATGCTGCCAGGAAATATGTCGATGTCTGCGACGGCGTGTCCACACTTCAGGGCAGTGTTGCCAACTCTAAAAAAACCCGAGTCGCTAGATTCAATATCAAAGGTCGCTAGAAAGTCGCTAAAACTTATTTTACTAGGGATGTACTGAAAATTTCGTGCTGTGAATGGTGCAATAAGCCAGTGGGGGGGTAATAAAATAGTAATATATATTGTCTCATACGTAAATGCTATATTGTCTTAATTAAATGACGCATCGCTTGCAACAACATACATATAAAATACGCTAACGTTTAATTAAACATGTTATCAGAATTGACGCAACACATAAATTGTTGTCTCAGTCACAGCAGTCAAATATACTAGAAATATACAACTATATTTGTAACAAAAGGTTACAAAATATATACATACCGGTAATGTGAGCTATTTATCGTCGTCACTCGGAAGATCGAATAACTCTTCTGTTTCATGCTCTGACACAACTGTAGTTGATGCAGAGGGTTGAACGTCGCTCAAAAGATGATGTTGCAGTTCGACTGGTTTTGACCCAAAAGAGTAACTTTTGTTCGTTCCAATAAGCTCCAATACGTCTGACGGTATGTCAAAAGATGCACGATCTTTATTTTGTTTCTTCAGCTGCTCTCTTAATATGATCAAAGCATTAATTGTCTTTAACGATAATCTGTTACGTTCTATAGTTTTTATAATGTTCATAGACCTGAATATTCTTTCCACTTCTGCATTTGAATGCGGTAGGCATAGAACAGTCATTGCTAGCTGTGAAATCAAAGAAAAAGGATTCTCCCTTGCGGCATTTTTATACTGCAAAACCTCACTCCAAAATCGAACAGTGCTAGTAGTGTTATTCCACCTCATGAAGTTGGTATTATGCCATTCTTGCAGCATACCGTCTATGAAATCGCCACTAAAACGCAATTCTTTGGCTACATCCGCTACAGCATTGTTTTTATTCACTTTTAGTGTTTCTTCAACATTCAGCATTGACCTTTTTTTCAAGATCGTAACGTTACTTGGCACTCTTTGTTCAATTTCTTTTGAGTTTCAGACTAAACTGAATGCATCTCTTCTTCAAATAAACTTTATTTTCTTCAGACAAACTTGACTCAGACAATTTCTGTTTAAACATAAAGCTAAGCTTCGGATTTGCGTACATACATTCGCTTGGAACTGGTGTTGTCAACAAATCAACAGTTGGAAAAACTATGTTTTGTCCGAGTGACTGCATCAGAAATACAAGTGTATCTAGTAACTTAGTGGAGTCATTGTCTTCTCCTTCAAAAGCTTTTATTGCTATTTGTACGCCTTTTAAAGCATGTTTAAAGTAAATGATGTAAAGATAATTTGAGTCGTCACAATACATCTTGTACAAAAGATCGGCAGTGTAACAATTGTCTTAAACCATGGCAAGTGAAAAATGTAGCTTTAGTTCTTCCCACTGCTCCAGAATTCTTCGTATTGCTGGTTCAATTGAAAGCCAACGTGTTGCACAGACCTTCAAAATTTTTAGTGGCTGTTTTCCACAATTTATTGTCTCATAAACCATTTTATATTCCTCTTGTCTTTTGGGTGAAATGGAGAATCGATTGTAGGTTTCTGGTACAAGAAACTCTGTTTTTCTAGGTGCGTGCGAAACTGTAAGCTGAAGAGAGTGACAAATGCGACGGATCAATACCAAACGCTTCAAACCATATTCTCTCTTGAGTTGTTCGAAAAGCCCATTGTTTATTGCAACCATTGCAGAAGCATTATCTGTGCCAATTCCTACCATATTAGCGACTGGAAGTTTGAGATCTTTCAGAGAAGTCACAAGAACAGCAGCCAGATTTCTTGCATCTGCAGTTTCTACTACAGCGAGTCTGATAAATACTGATCTAATGGTTTGGTTGTTGTTTACACTATAGTACCGTATAACGATACGTAGCATTTTAGATATTGATACATCTGTGGATTCATCTATTAGTACGCTGTATTTTTGGTTACCTATATCTTGAACCAATGATTGTGTAAAATATGGAGCCAAAACTTCAGTTATAATGTAAGTGCATTTTGTACCATGTAATTGCATGTTTTTAGCGTCCTCATCACCGGAAAACACCTTCTTGCACAGCATTCCTAAATGATCTACAGCTAAAATAGAACAATGTTCAGCAACAAATAAAGAAAGGGCGCCTTCAGCTCTGCCTGCTATTCTAACTGTAGTTTTCGGAACAATTTTCACAGGTAATAGTTTTCGAATGCTTTCTAATATCAAACAATTGAGCATAAATCTCTGTTGCACATACGTGACATCTTGCCTTGGATAAGTCTCCAGCGACTGGTTTCAGTCACCCACTGAATTCAGGTTCTGCTTCCCACGCATCCCGATATTTTTGAGCGTACTGCTTCTTCTGCGGTAAATCCATTATGTCAGGCACCACAACATAAGTTTCACCAGTTTATAATCACTGAAAATACATTAAAACTCAGGAGAACTAGAGGTCATGAAACAGTCTACTCACTCGGTAACTCGATATCAGTCCTATTGTTCATTGTTTAAAACGTAATAATGTCTGAGATACCCCCACCGAATTGTTCTTGCGTTACCACTGTGCATGTGGTAATAATTTGACTGCGAGATAACATTTCGAAAAATTAGCGGTTGCTGGACGGACATGTATTTTATTATACTTAATATTACGTAAGGTTTTTGTCAATTCGAAAAATAAAGGGAATTCAAAAGTTGAAGAATTATAGATCGATACGCTATCAACTATAACAGGCTAGTGGGTAATGAATAATGAATTGTTCTATAGTCAAGGTTTTCTTACTCTGTAGGCAATTCCCACATTCAGGTTTACTAAATGCTGAACAATGCTACATGATCTGTTAAGAACTTTATTTAACTTAGTAAATCTAGAACAAAGTCAGTGTAGTACCCATTCTATAGTTAAAATGTTAGTTTTGTTAATGAAAATACTGGCCCAAAATAGTTTTGATTTGTACTTCAAAAGTGGTCAGTACTCCAAAAGTCGCCAGATAAGTCGCTAAATAATTTTTGTCGCTAAGACGAAGGCAAAAGTCGCCATTTCTAGCTACAAAGTCGCTAAATTGGCAACAATTAAAGGCCGGTCGCCGCCACAGCTGGGCTCGAGGCAGCGGCAGCGGCAGCGGCAAGCTTCTCCGCGGCTGCCGGCACCGGCGTTCCCACCTGGAAGCGGCCGGCGCTGAGCCACGGGGCGGGACCCACCGAAGCTGCCGGCGCGACTCGTTAACTGTGCCGCCAACCTACACGAGGGAAAGACGAACTCCGATGAAGGCATGGCAATTATTTATTTCCACCACGGTGTACCCTTCCACACATTTCATTATTCGTGTTTTCTTATTCCACCAGAAACAGACACCATGACCACCGTCCCTGATTGTCCGCTGTCTCATTTAGAAAAGCGGTCACCCCAGAACACAAACTTACTGTTACTTTAATAACAGCTTTCAGTATCCGAAATCGCAGTACCTAAACGCAGTTTGCTATAATGATAGTACATTACGTGTTATCTGATAGTCGTTTATTTATAATTAAAAATGCCTGACAGTCGACCCTCAATATTTGCTATGTTGAGATCGTGTATTTTAACCACTCTGCGAGTGTTAGCTATTGAAACTACCAGTGAAGTAGTGTCACATCACTCAGCTCCATCACTAAACTGCTATTGACATTATCATTACCAGGAGAGAGACGACGTTAAAGCCAACACTACAGTCATACAAGTTTCCGTGCGTACCTACACCACAGGTGATGAAAAGATTGAAAGAATGGACGATAAAAGAGACTACTCAAATAGTTAAGCGAGACAAAAATTTAAAATGGGACGAGACAGTGGGATACGGTAGCTGGTACAGGAAGAGAAAATAGTAAGAAAATGTAGGCTTGGGGGAAGGGATGAAAGGCGAAGCCACCTCATAGAATTTAGCACAGAACATAACGTAACCGTCGCCAACGCTTCGCTCAAGAATCATGAAAGAATAATACATATTTGCAACAGAGTTTTCGAAACCAGATTTTAAACCGTAATGATAATTTATTGTTTACGAACTGAAGTTTGCGACTAAAGTGGCAGTAAACGGTAGCAGATAAAGGACGTGGAACGTGAATAAGTTAAGACGCAGAGTTTGTCGGTGACGAATGCAGCAGAGGATGTAAATCGGAAAAAGGTGCAGTAGAAATCCTTGGAAACAACATGATATGTTTAATTTAATTGACAGGAGAAAATATAAAAACGCAGCAAATTATTTAGGCCACGCGGAAGAGATATGTCTAAAAATGCCGTTGACAGAGTATCCAAAATGGCAACAACGATTTTGCACTTGAAAAACTGAAGTGTCGACATTAAATAAGAAACAAAAAAGAAAATCTTGCTCAAAGGAGAAGCAACTATCAAGTGGTCATTTGGGAAGCCAGAACTAAGCAAATAAGAGAAGACTAGAAGGTGGAAGGAATATGTAGAGAGGAGAGGGGGAGGGGCTATACAAACTGACATGACCACAACGTTAGATTCCTGTGAAATGTCTGAACACGAGAGACAATACACTTCCTACCACTCAGCTAAGTAGGGACAGACTGGAGAAAGGAAAACCTGTGTTCATAGCATTTCCATATTCAGAGAAAGGTTTCGACAGTATTAACTGAATGACACTCTTTGAAGCTCTGGAGGTATCAATCATAAAACACAGGGGCACAACATTATCTGCCGGCCGGTTTGATCGAGCGGTTCTAGGCGCTTCAGTCTGGCACCGCGCGGCCGCTACGGTCGCAGGCTCGAATCCTGCCTCGGGCATGGATGTGTGTGATGTCCTTAGGTTGTTTAAGTAGTTCTAAGTTCTAGGGGACTGATGACCTCAGATGTTGAGTACCATAGAGCTCAGAGCCATTTGAACCATTTTTTCTTTATCAACACGTTGCCAACCTAACGAAGTATATACCGAAAAGTAAAGTCTGTTCATTCTGTTCCCTTTATATCTATTTATGTGTGTGTCTAGTTAGTGAGGGTGAGTTTTTATTAGTAGTATCTGTTTCCATAGCTTAAATAAACTTACATTCGATAATCTAACCATGCAGGCTCTTAAAAGCCATACAATTTGTGTAAAAATTTCTTAGATCGCCGCTGACCAGCGACCACCTGATATTTCAAAGACTACCTCTCGCGCCACGGCGCAGAATACGAATTGTTCATAAATTGTATCGATAGCGATACTTAATGTTTCTTATTTTTTGACAGCTGAAGAATTGTAATCCTGATGTATTTTTTAAAGACGGCGGACGCGTATATGGCGTGGTCCGCAATCACTAATTAGTTATTATAAAATATTACTATTGTGCAGTGCTGTGTAAGAATTTATGTGTGCAACTAAGATGAAATGTCGAAAATGTTAAAGGACTTTATTTAAAGAAACAGCCAGCAAGATATAAAATTGAAATGTACGGAGCCTATTGTTAGAAATACTGACTAAGGCAATTAGATTGGTTATTGTGCTCTCAAATGCTGTAGTGCCTGCTTAGTACTTAAAGTATTTCTATGCTATCCATCTCCTATTAATGGCAACAGAATTAACGGTGTTTTTATAGTTTTCATACAGCGACCAGGGACCAACCGCATGTCGGCAAACGTAGTTAAGGCAGAAGGTGCAGTGTTATTTACCTTGTTTGTGATGTAAATCCAATTTCTTTTAACGTGTGGTGTAGTATAGCAAAGAAAATTTCCAGCTCTGTCTGGTCCCTTAGGTTTCTCTGTTCGTAGTTGCTATGTCTCGTATCCGGTCATGATTCAACATGATCACGACACAAATAAATTAAGCGGCAAAGCGAACTCTGTTCTTGATCTTGAGAACGCTACGCCTTCTGAAAACGATTTCGGGCGACATATAAACTATCACATGCAGTACTTAAGTTTTTGAAAAGTCTTTGGTCTTCCCGCCAAGAAGTGGTGCAAAACTCACAACAGATTTCTGAATCTTAATAATTTAATCAAAATATAAATACATAAAAAACACCACACTTGGCACCCGAACAAGGACTCTACTGAAATCACGAAAATCAGTCCTCTTATGTTTGCTGCTAATATAGATAGATGTATTTAACAATAGATTTATTTTTAATGTGCGCGCTACGCGCTTAAAAAAATTGTGGAGGAAAATTTCAGAGAGGAAAGACGAGCCGACGGCGGAAAACGGAGAAATTTTACATCCAGTTGCCAACTTTCAAGACATCAAACGTAAGTTACGAAAAAATTTCCATATGCAGTTGAGACGCTTCAGTAGTACAGTTGTCCTTCCAGCTACATTACCATTCTTCCTTTTATTTCCATCTGCACATTTAAAAAATCAGCTTAAAATTCTTTTTTAGTCAAAATTTAGTAGGATTTGCAACGTAGAGTCTAAATCTCATTGTTGAGTCTAGATTTCAATGTGTAAGTATGGCGTCGTGTTACATGTAAAATGCTAGCGCTGTGTGCTAATTCAGTTGTTTAGTGTGCCCGTCTTCCATCTTGTCTTCTCCGCTTCAGTTCACAGGCGTTTGTTAGGCGAGTGCAACTCCCATTCTTGACAGACAGCACGTGACCTGACGTCACAAGCAAAGGACAGACGAACCGCGTTGCAGAGCACGTGTAGTTGACGTAATACTGTTGACAAACAGACACCGCGACGTGGAGGAGGGTAAACAGAAATTAATCCCGACAGCAGGTGGCAGTGACGATATGAACAGCACTCAATATTCGTAGCGCTCACGTGCAACTAGCATGCGAATGGAGGCGGAGGCTAACGCCGGTGATATGATTGACACAGACCAAACAACTCAAACGATTCCCGCGGGTAGCAACCCAACTGTCGATACGAATGCAATGCTCCTTCAGATCCACAATTCGATGACAAATAATGATAGGGAAAAGGAACAACTGCGGTTAGTAAAGGAACGAAAAGCAAGAGAGGAGGAAAACAAGAACTAATGCGAGCTTTTAACGATTTAAATAAACAATTTTATGTGGTAAATGAGAAATTTGAGGTAGTAAAACTAAAATAACTATCGACTTGAAAACTGATCTGAATACCCAATTGGGCGAGGTCAAGTCGGAAATAAGTGGGCAAATCGAATCAGTAAAAAATGGTGCAAATGGCTCTGAGCACTACGGAACTTAACATCTCGGGCCATCAGTCCCCTAGAACTTAGAACTAGTGAAACCTAACTAACCTAAGGACATCACACACATCCATGCCCGAGGCAGGAGGATACGAACCTGCGACCGTAGACTGAAGCGCCTAGAACCGCTCGGCCACCAAAGGCCGGCGAAGCAGTAAAAACAGATCCGTAAACAGGTTGAGGCTGAGATTTAGTAAATTTGATGCAGCACTAGGAGCTGCCAAGGGTGAAATTAATGCCACGATAGAAGCATACCATAGCGAAACTGTAGCATTAAAGGGTAATTGTGATACCACGTCAAAGGTCAGCGCCGTGAAACTGGTTGTCACTAATATCGGAGAGGAGATAAATGATTTGACGAAACAAGTAGAATCACTTGACATAGAGGAGCAGGTAAAAGTTACGGTAAAGGCTCACGCCGAAGCGTTATCCAGACCACTACAAGAGTGGATAAAAACCAAAGACAAATTGATAGAAAAGAAGGTAAAAACAGAACTGAAGGAATTAGTAAGGGAAGTTACTTATGATCTTTTGGCGGAACCAAGAAAATCGGGAGACACCGTGTTATCTGAGCTAGGACAGATAAGGCGAACTTTGGCAGAAGACCTTCCTCGGTGGAAGCAGCAGGTCACTGAAGAGGTGCAGACACTAACGAACAAAGTGGGAAGTCCCTCACATCTGATGGGTAGCGAATGGAATCACTCCCCATACCGAAATGACAATAGGCAAATTCATTACAGCTCTCTACTTGATGACGTCATACCACAGTCCGACAGACGCAGTGCGTAACCACACTGAAGTGAACAGCCCACCAACACTCATAACCCAAATGCAGGAAGAAAGTGTATTGAAACACAAAACATTTGCAACCTTTCAGCCGCAAAAACGTGACATACACCCGATCGTATTTTTGCGAAACTTCTCTGGAATATTTCCGAACAGTTGGACAGAGAAGCAAAGAATACAGTTTGTGACGGGTATATAACAGGAGATGCCGCCTTATGGGGAATAGAAATGACAGACAAGTGCACGACCTTTAATAAATTCCAGCAGATGTTTCTGAACAAATTTTGGAGTGATGGTGTTCAGCAACGCTTAAGAAAAGAAGTGTTGAATGCGGAAATGTTCAGTTCGAAACACGACAGTCTGAGAAGATATTTCGAAAAATATTTAGCAAAAATTAAATTTGGGACTCGCCAATTACAAATAATGACGCGATCATGATTTTGAAAACTATGTTGCCCATCTCTATAAGGGAGAAAGTAGTTAATGTTTCCGAGGACGATACCGAAGCATTTGTTTCCATATTGGACTCATTGGATGTGATTCGCGAAGACGCGGTAGCAAATGTTGGTGGCGCTCCGAATGGAGTGAGCAGGCGGAACAGTGGAGGTTGCGCGGCCAGCAATGGCAGTGAGGGGAGAGCGACGCTCACTGCCGACCGTCCGGCGGCTGCAGAAACCAACAGGTGTCGACCGGAGGATAATAATAAACAACGGTGCGACCCAGTGGATAGCACACAACGGCCACAGTACGGAAACTCGACACACAATTATCCACAAAATCAGTACGGAAACAAACCACCACAGCAAGGAAACTATCAGTCTTTAACAGGACGCGCTAGTGGAAATCAAATAAATGGCAAGGGACAAGTGCAGGACAACAACATTTTGCTAGTAATGACAACACAATACACTACATGGCCCAGAATACATTTTGACCTCCGACAAATATAATTATTTCCGATCTCTCAACTGATTATGCATGAAATCCGAAGCCGAAACGGCAAAAGACTGCACGAATCTATTATGCGTAAAGTGGATCGAACACGGGACAAGAACCTTGTCCACCACCCTTCGTGCCACAGTCACAACACCAACACGAAACAGAGGAGACGTTAAGGGCGATATCCGATAGGGAGAACCACCATCAGGAAAACTAGAAACAGCATTTTTTAGCCTCCACAAGAAGCTGACTCCAAAATCTGGCAGGCGTTGATTTCACTGACAACGTATGCAAACGTCCGTAAGAAAGCATTTCATAAAAAAGTAAATAAGGTTATTGAATACAGAGAAGGTGAGAGAATCTTACTAAGGACTCATTTTAAACCATCGTAAGTGGCAGCGCGTTTACGAAGGCCCATACGTTATTGTCAGGAAGCCGCACACCGTGACTGGAAGGATTAAAGGTCTGTTCCACCATAGTGACCTAAGAAAATTCCACAGTGGTAACACAAGCAAGAAATTTGCAGGTGTTTGTAGTACGAGGCAATTTCAAAGCACCATCAGAGAACAAGGTAAGTCGTCGACGTCGAATGATAACTCAAGAAAAACGACAAACCAGCAGTTAGTACGTCTGACGAAAGTTTGTACCGATCTGTTAATTGAATACAGGTAAAGGAACATGGCAAAGAGAGAACATAGTACTAGTTTTAAGTTAGTATTAAGTATATGGTGCATGCTCGTGTGGTAATCAGCCCCCGGTATGTATGAATCAAAGAGGAAGGACTGGTCAGTGCCGTTCTCTCAGGTTTTATAATGAAGGATTTATTTCTTGTTCTGAAACTAAAGTCTCTCGGAGGACAAGTTGTACTCCTGTGTAAAATAAAGGGTCATAGCTTTTCGTGACTAGAATCAAAAAATAACAGAGGATATCGCAATGAGAGTGACACATTACCTAAAGAAAGGAGAGTAAATTATAATATGCTAAAGAACATGTGTAAGATCCGATGCTTAGAAGAAGGAATTAGGAACAAAGTTTTAAAGTCTATGGCAGACAAGTTATGCTGACGCAAATTCGAAGGTGTAGCAAGTAACAGAAGGGGTAGAGATAACGCTATATTATAATTCCATGGAAATATTATACTTAGGAAATGCCAGCCGCGAGACTAAATGTAGCGATTAATAACAGGAGTCCGCAGGCTACAGGGTCAAGTAACCAAGTAAACAATTGGTCAAACAAGCACATGCATAGAGGCGTGTAAATGAATCAATTATACTTGATAAGTGAATGACACGCAAAAAGTAATTGCAGCAGCATAAGCGCTCGCATGTAAATGTTTCTTGTTTAGCAAGATAATTTTTATAATGTCCAGATTATTTAAATGCTGATTTGTGTGTTCCTTTATAAAATCTTATCCAAAATACCGACCCCTGATAATCCTTCAGACATCATATTCCAAGGATCGGCTCGTAGAGATTTACTTGTACCGTCCGGGCACGAAAAGCGTGTAACTTCGTGACGAGATGAGTTAAATTTTGCTTGTTGAAGCCAATTAGAGTCGAGCCACTTGTTTGGCATGCAATTGAGTTTGTTGTCTTTGTAACGCGCGATTAGTTAGTCATCGCCCGTATATTTTGAAGCGAATAGTATTCAGCATGAGAAAGGAGGCAGTCTCCATGTCTGGAAGCTGTTCTCAATTTAAATAACGCAGTAAACACATTTAAATTTACATGTAAATGAAAAGAGTGATAAAAAGAGGAGTGTTCTCAAAGAGGAAGACAATTAGGTTGTCTTTGAGACAGTTAAAAATGTAATAAGAATTTGACGGTAAAGAGTTAATGAAACAAGTAACTGAGTTTACAAGAGGAGACTGAAGAATAAAGTGGAAGAGGTAAATTTTAAGTGGTAAGCAAGAGAGAGCCATAAGAAAATGACGACAGCAGTTCTGTACCAGACGTGATCATTAGATTAAGATTATATATATGTATATATAAGCAAACTATTTAAATATCATTAGTCAAGGTATGTTGTTATCCTTCTGTGATAGTGTTATTTTTGCAAAGAGAAAGTGAGATGAAGGACGACGTTTAGTTCACGAACGCCTATCAAAGTGAAAGTGAAACATTGTGCATCGAAAAGCGAGTCTGTGTCACGACTCTTTACACCACACCTTGTGTGTATCAGTTTTATTTTTAACGTGTGCAACGGCCAGTGAATAAGTATCGTCCGCCATGCAGCCCTCGCAAGCCAGCAAAATAACTTCTTCTCACTCACCTGTGAGTCCTTCACGGACAGCTGACGACTGGTACGACGAGATGACTTCGTCCAGGCTTCGTCGGTGAAGCAACAGCAGCAATCCTCAAACAACGTGCTTTAAACGCAGCACGTTGTCGGCGAACAACACAACACATGACCAATCTACGATTGCGCGCGCAATGCTGGACGGTGTTGGTCTGTCAACCCCAGATCACATAAGAAACAGATGACCGTCCTTACGGCGGAACAGGCAACCATAAAAATAGTTTTCCCGTCGGTCAACAGATGTCGCAGGCGGCGCCACAATGCCAACTGACCTGTCCATGTCGCGGAATTGGCAACGCTGTATCTTCGGTGACGTGAATGACGCTGATTTGCGTTCGGCTAGAGCGCTGCGCGCGAAATGCATTCGTCACTCAGCTGACTGTAGACCACGATCGGCTGTGGTTTTTCCCGAGTTTTCAATCGAAGAATGTAGATTAGCTCCTGTAATTCTACAAACCAAGTTTATTTCTCACAATCATATGCGAAATGAAATAAATGAAAAGTACCACACAAACATTTCTCGCGAGTTGCTGTTTAAATGCAGACTGTATTGCAGCCGCATAGGTTTTACACTCGCCTTCCATGCCGTCTATTTCGTCTTCGTTATACAGCTCTTCTGACACGGATTATGGTGGTAAAAAAGATCTCCACGTGCAGGTTAACACTAGAAAGTTTTCAAAATCTTCTCAACGTCTTTGAAATATAATCCGTTAATTTACTCACAAATATTGCACTGAGCAGTGGGTTTCGCGTCCGACATTACCGACATAATTATTTATTTTGTATAGAGTATGTATAGGGATTAGGTGAGTTATAACGACAATATATTTTTCACATTGAGACTGTAAATAAGTTTAAGAAACAGATTTTGCTTCCTTTCTTCGTATTTCTGTAAGCGTTCTTAAGTATAACCACATTTTGCATTTGATTACTATTAGTTGTAAACGAATATAATTTCATGTACGCATTTAACAACGATATCTTCGAAAAAAATAAATGTTGTGAAACTTTAAATATCGTGAGTAAAAAAAAAATTGATGGTAAACATCTTAACTTTGCGGTCAGCACATCTACTATTGTCACAAGCAGTACTGTTTTGCTCAGATTTAACACATTACTTCTTTCTAGTTAAACGTGGTAGAGTGATCAAGGAAAGGCAACGAAACTTATTTGTGCAGCCTAACGGAGAATCTTTATTTGGTACTTAAATACAATATGAATAAACTACATATTTTTTATAATTTTCAGTTTTGAGAGTGTTGTACCACACTTGTCTTTGAACATTATTCTGCAACTGTAATACAATTTGCATTTCACAAGGCGATTCAAAATGAAAAGTTTGTGTTTCTACATTCCTCGTCGTCCAACCAGTGAAAGTATTCAAGTGTTGATTTGATGTAACTAACAATCCTAAACTTTATATTTCTCTTATAATTAAACTGTAAAAAACAGGACTCATATGCCTGTAAAGACATTTCAATAACGTTGCTAAACTCAACATTTGGAGCGCTGAGTCACACTGAAGAATGACACAAATTCCCAGTTTCGTATTTTTTATGGAGAATAAATAATTCCCTCTTCTCTTGAAGCTCACTGCTACATGCAAGTGTCTCCTTACATCTCAAACAACCATATCTTTCGATGGATATGTGTGCTACGCAGCCAGCAAAATATGCTACTGAACACTGTCCAGAGGAAAGGTCTCGCTGAGAGGAAGACAGATACCCGTCGGCCTCGATGGTACTCCCTTCTTCATCCGTAGAGGAACCAGGGGTGTTCGGAATTCCGACGTTTCCAGAGCTCTCCAACAGCTGAGATTCATCACCTTCTTTTTGCAACACTCAGTTGTTCAGTAACAGCATCTTGTCAGTGTCCTTCTCACAATATGAAGCGTCAGAAGGCTTCATTAGTGAGTTAATAGTGATAGTTCGGAACAAGCACCTTAGTGTTCTAACTGTTGGATTACGGTTGTAGCCTCCTTTCTGACGGTACACAGAAAATAAATTCTCAAGAGCATCTTGATTCAATCTGCTGGGCAGTAAAAATTTAATGCCGACAGTTTGTTCCCCAAGAAAAAACTAAGCTATAGCATTCACAGTCTGGATTAAACCCGTAATGCATGGTGGTGTCGTTATTTTACCTGTCTTTTTTTTCTGTTTTATTTATGGTACTTTAGACATCCTTTGCAATCTGTAGCGTTTCCATTACTACTGGGTATTGTTCTGACAATGCACACCTATATGGATTAGAGGAAAATGCTGTCCTGCTGTTCAAAACGTCAAACAAGTTGTTCATAAATTCTATAAAAGTAGCTGTGCTCTCTGCTTTATCACTCTGCAATTCTTTAGTCGCTACATAAGTTCTGATAGCTGCAGCAACAGAGTGGCTGAGGACCTGGACTGCCATTTTTACATTCATTTTCTGGAATGAATCAGGTTGCAAATGACTGTCAGTGAGTTGTACCAATATTCTGCATTTTTGTTCATCTTATCAATGTCATATGTTTTCCTGACATCTTCGAATAAAATAACAGGATTGTTGAAAATGAAGTCGCCACTAAGCAGATTGTTTCGTATGCTTTTGAATAAATGTGGGACATCATAAATATAAAACAATTTCTGTCCATTTACAATAAAATAAGGTTTCTCAGGCGTAACATGTAAATGCTTCACAACACTTCGATTACTAGCTCCCTGATTACAAACGAATAATTTTGGCTCTAGGTTTGCATTTTGCAATAAAATAATTAGTTCCTGTAAGAATCCCAATAAATCCGCTTGTTTTACTCCTGAATTAGACAAAAAACAGGCAATTTCCAGTTACTGTAGATGCCTGTAATCATAAAAACGAGTGCATAATTTGCAGGAAGTGGTTTCCTTCCCCTATCACCCAAATCTTCTAGACTTCCTACTAAATCGAGATCTTTTGCATATTCCAGATGGCGCCTATCAACATCTCATCAAAAGATAGTACACATGCCTTTTCTAAATACGTTTGTGCCTCAAATTTCTTGCTAAGTTGACTAAAAAGGTTTTTGTTAAACTCTGGTAGAAATTTTGTGACGCCAATCCAGCGTCTAATTGTGGACAGTCCAGGTAATACGACACCCAATTTTCGCAAAAATTTATATGCTGTAGGAGATTTGTAAAACATCAGAGAGAGATTTTTCTCGATAGAAGACCACGGACGTTTTTTGCTCTTGCACTGCATTGCAGCCTCTGCCCTGGAGAAATCAGATGGGAAAGAGAAACTGCTTAACACATGGGCAATATTATTTGAGCTCCCACAATGCAATAATCTACTCTTAACTTTTGACAAGTAGGAAGTTTTGATTTTCAGTGATCTGTTCATTATGTATTTTCTGTTTCAGTTTTTGCTTTCTAGGAGTACCCTCAACATCATGACGTAGCATACAGAGTTTTCTTGTAACTTGTCTCGCAGACATTTCTATGATTTCTTTCAGGTCTGGAAATGGTTCACACTTTTGTGGTGCTGCATTTGTTTCTACTAGAAGGTGACTAGCTGCACTTTATGTTCTCCTTGGATTGTTCACTTTCAGCTCAGGTGATGACAAACTATTCTTATCACTATTTCCGTCACATACTGCTGAAGAACCAGTGTCAGATGTAAATTTTACAGGAACTGCTGTGTGTATAAGCCGTTGTTTTGTGCTGATCATGAATGACTTTTCATCAAAATGGGCATCACACAGCAGTCTATTGTCCAGTTTTCCTGGGTCCATATCCAGCAGTTTGACATTGCCTGTAACAATAACTATCTATCAGAAAAATACGATATATGTATATACCATTTACACATTTAGTAGCTCAGTCTACATTAGCATGATAGAAAGGAATGTTTCATTAAGTACTTGCTAAGAGAGTGTAATATTGCTACATGAATTTGGTATGCTGGAAGCGGTACTGATGGTTGGACAATGAAACCGGGTTAAAAGCTGTGAGCTGTCTGGGGAAGTTAATCTTGCATTACTAACCAACTGTTTCAGCAGGTAACTAGTCTAGGTTTACCACATTACCAATCAGACTAACATTGATTATAATCTTTTACAGTCATACAACAACCGGTAATATATATATATATATATATAAAAGAGGAGAATTTAAATAAAACGAAAGAAATCAGTTTATATTTGGAAATTTATTTTTAAGATTGATCATCGAAATTTCAGCATATTATACGTGAGTTATAACTGAGCTGGTGCCTTATTTACGATTGTGAAAATGTGAGATTGGAATCTTACGGAACACATAAAATATGGAGCCAAGATTGGGAGACTGGATACAACACTGCATTCATAAAACAACACACAAAGAACGTTGAAACGCATGCAAGAGAAAGTTAACCACTACAAACAGATTCAAATTTTTACCCAAAGAAATTACGTTCGAAGCACAATCCTGTCCGTCATGTAATTACCACACACTGGTATACTAAATTCATATTAACTCTTTGTGGAATCTTTGCGAAAAGAATAGCTGAGGGCTACTTTGATGATTACACCACATGCTTCACGTGGTCAACTTGGTTTGCAGAAAGCGTATAACTCCACAGTAATTTTGATAATTAAAATAAATTCGATCGAAAAGCAATTGGCAAAAGAAAAACCTTGAACTGGTTACTAATGTCTTACTATTAACCTGATGGGTCAAAACAGTTATATAAGCATGTGGTACTGGTCTTGCAAAGTACATCCCACGTGGGTTGAACATAAAGAAAAGTTGCTATATTGAAAATATTGTCAAGACGAGACGTTATAATCACACAAGCATTCGCATTTAAGATTGATCTTAGTTAGAGTTACTGACCAACACGTGGTTCCACTTTACTCATAAAGTAGTGACAAAGCAACTACCGGAAAATAATATGAACTTCACACGAGAATTACACTACGCTGCAATTTAAGATAGCATTAGATATTTTAGAGCTAAACCTGAAATCACGGTGATTAAATTTTCAGTTAGGCTGAACTTAAGAAATCCATTGTCCTACGGACTTAGCAGACACGCGCTTAGCCAGAGATCTTACCACTTCAGACGCTCGCCACCGCCAGACTGCAACTGCCTACTACCAGACTGCAACTGCCTACTACCCAGCGTGTTTCCTGAGGGTGGCTCACAAAGACAAACGGAAGGGGCCAGAGGGGCAGCTTCCTATACCAACATGACAACGGACGGACAGAACCATACTAAGGATAGAAACCTCTTTGCTTTTAGAAAGCGTAGCTACCTGTTCCGACGTTGGTCCTACTGTTCTCTAGCAGACAGCCTTGTCTGCTACCCTCAAGCATGCAACTACAAACACATTTGATCATTCATCCTCTCACACAGAAGGGAAGGGGGATGACAGTATCTTATCATATACAGTATATAAAAGAAAGCGGTTGTAGGTTCCTTATGAGACTGTGTGACATGAATTACATATAAACTGTGTTTTAAAGTGTAGTAGTGTGACAGATCGTTCTTGTTTACGTGTAAAAGTAACACGTTCCACTACTCAGTCTCCTCCCAGATAGTCAGAAACGCCACAGTAAATTTAGAAGAGGAATTTATTCCATAAAAGACAACAAATTTGAGAAATTAAACATGAAAGGAATCCAACAGAGACCTTTCAAGAGATCTTTGTGTGCAACCTTTTTTGGACTTTAAATATTATGATTGATTCTGGGAATGTGGTCCTATGGCGTTTTAAACCTGGTCAGCACTGAGCGAACTAAAACAGAAAAAACTGCATTCTCACATGTGTAGACGAATTTGAGCAAACGACAGTCAGTCGTGATTGGTTCGTAAACTTTACTCGGTGCCCACAATGCCTCTGAAGTTCCTGCAAAAGTTAAGAAACACGTGATTTCTAATCTCTCCTGCGTGACATTACTTGCTTCGTAATTAAAAGAAACATTGCCTATAATGTTGTTTCCCCTTTAGTGCTTAGCTTTTCACAGTGAGAAACAATTAAGTAGCGAAAACATAACATCAATGTTTGCAAAAGTGTTTGCGTGATGAAATGCTGATTCTGTAGTGTTCAATTCCATTCACCACTGCGAGACAACAACATTCAGTCTTTATCGGTACGCATTCGGTAGTGTTCGTTAGTGTTCAGCTGGCTGTCGGTTTTTGAACAAAGCATGAAAAGGAGTTTGCCTCGTCTCCCCTTTGGCGTTACCAGCACGGAGAGAACTCGTCTTCTTGCGAACTGTAATGAGGTGTAATGAGGAGCCAGCGAAAGGCGTGAACCGACGTATGTGCAAAATTCTGGAATAAATCTAAAGAAGGCTGGAGCTGCAATTCAGTGTTAAGTGCATTGGCACTACTTCCAAGCGTTTCACATCTACGTAACAAATTAAGCCACCAACATATTTATTTTCCAACGCCACTTTGTTTGCTTTTTCAAAACCAGCGGGCAAAATAATCTTATCTCAATATCAAAGATTTACATCGTAGCTGTAACTAGAAGCCTGCGCGGACAGGAAAAATGCCGCCGTCCGTATGTGCACCGCATCCACAAGATCATCATCCACATCTGCCAAGTTGCGTATATCCGCATTCTGAGACATTAACGTTTTGTAAAGCACCACCGCTCTGGAAAGAGACTTGTGCCTGGCCCGAATTTTTGTCTGCTGATGTCCGCACTCGGTTGTGGTGCGAATTATGGCTTGACACATTTCAGTGACAGTCATTTCAAATTTAAATTCTTTTACTTTGCATGTAACTTATCGTAAATGATACAAGAGTGGCACAAAACGATGAATTTTGGATTGTTGTTGAAAGGGGGCTGCAAACGCGGTAATATACAAGTGAAAGCGTGTTTTTCGAGCATATTTTGGCGGTGTCAACTTTGAAGAGCCACAGACGGCAAACCATAATTATGTTAAAAATTTACTTTGTACTGTTTAAAGATACCCGCAAATATTCGCAACAGACGTACGCTTTTATCTGCAACACAGTTACTCCTAGGGGTATCTGCACTCGCGCAGACCTGTTACTATAAGTAGTGTTGTTTTCGAGTGAAAGCTGTGTGAGGATTATTAGCACAGAGAGAAAAAAAATTAAAATAGGCAGCGTCTATAGTTTGCGTGCTATGCTCGTTCTCTCCTATTCTCCTCCATTCCAGTATAAACACCTGTTCACACATATAAACGAATGGCAGTGAACATTGGCGAATTATCTATGAATACTCGTTTGCAGCAGTGTAAACGAGATTTTACACTCGTCCACTTCGTTCGCTCCAGTATATACCAGGATTTAGAGGGATCGATGACCTAGCAGTTAGATGACGGCTATCATTCATTTATTTCACTGTTGCGATTTCAGCTCTAGAGCCATTTTCAAGTACAAAGGGAAAGGTGTTGTAAGGTAATGCTTCTTAAATTGTTTACCAAATGCTACCACACTATGCTTTGCATTTCGTTATCCATATCTTATATTGGTTTCAGTTTTCACATCGCACACAAAAATGCCTCTACAGCCAAAATTACGATAGTGAAGTGAATGAACAGTTTAAAAAAGTCCAAATCGCAGCAAAGATTCCATTTAAAAATTATATGATATCATTATTGTACAGGAAGGGCTGCCACGTTATATCACAATATAAGATCGACAAAATTTAGATAGGATCGAATGCTTAGGGCTCTTTATTATTTCTTACTCGTAACTAATTTATTGATTTACCTGAATTTAAAATTCACTCGCGTAACCTTTCTTTATCTTTGACGGGAAATCTGAACATTTTTAGTTCAGGATTTGTTCGTCTACTCTTTCCACATTTGATATACTCGCAGGCCCTCGGCATGACGATTCGATCCACTACCACACCACTATCACAGACGCCAAATAGTGGAAAGCTGCACGCGTTCTGCCGATGTTGCCACATATTTCAGAGAACGGAGTGCCATCTCGTGGTTGATTCCACAAGTATGGGTGCGACGCTGTTGCCGCCTGGTGGCCGTTCCCTGACAAGGGTTGCCTGCTAGACCAAGCGATCGGGCAATCTGTTTCTTTCTTACGTGATCTGGGTGTCAACATTGCCGCGCGGCGGCGTATGACAAAATAAT
Source organism: Schistocerca nitens (assembly GCF_023898315.1). Taxonomy (NCBI): domain Eukaryota; kingdom Metazoa; phylum Arthropoda; class Insecta; order Orthoptera; family Acrididae; genus Schistocerca; species Schistocerca nitens. Next base: position 14,919,553 of record NC_064624.1, on the reverse strand, counting down.
GGATATTTCAAACTTTACAGAGCTCGTGCGGAAAGATATAGGTGTTCATTCTTTCCGCGCACTATACGAGATTGGAATAATAGAAAATTGTGAAGGTGGTTCGATGAACCCACTGCCAGGCACTTAAATGTGATTTGCAGAGTATCCATGTAGATGTAGATGTAGATGTGGATGTAATGGCCGGGTCCGCGTGGCTCGCTCCGCCAATAACTGAGACTTCATACTACTTTGAAGGACATTCTTCTCTATGTACATAGAAAACATATTTTAGAGACTGAAAGAGAACGATTTGTATTAAGCAAAGAACAAAATGGTCACGACTAGAATAAACTTCGGTCACGGTCAGAATGAGGTTGATATTTGCCTTAACAGCTGTCATAAACAAGAGCAGAATTCAGTGCGAAATGAAAGAAAGAAAGAAATGGTCCTTAACCCATCCTGAAACCATTGTAATTAAACCGATAATTTTAAGTAATACAAATGCAGAGAATTCCCTATTTATGTTCCATATTCCATGAGTTGACGGAGAATGGCAAATTCCATTCAGTGAAGTGGTACAAAAGGGACTCACATCGTGAACGATTCTTGACAAACAATTCGTCGTAACAGTGTGATCCACGAACCAATGTATAATGTGTGTAAAATAAGAAACAATATTACGATGAAATAAACACGAGCCTATCGAGCTTGTAGAGACATTGAAAATTTGGAAAACGTGTGAAAGAATAATGAAAATGTCACGTCAATTTCATAGTTTGTAAGCATTTTAGGATTATATAGGTAGTTCTACGTGTATGTATTTTTTTTCTCTGCGACAATACTTGTCATGTCTATTTAATCTATATAGCTCTTTATTGTGAATAGTAATACATTCCATGTTGACGTAGATGTTAAGAAACCCTGTGACCAAAACACAGATGCAGATCAACTGCACAGAGACAATTTTTACTAATGATCTTAACAATGAATATTTTCTCTGTTATGGTAGCTTGAGGAAACGTCAAGTGTATACCACTATATGACTACTCAATTTCAGCAATGGACATGTATTTAATGCCACTAATTTTACGAGTGACATGGGGACGGAAGCAATACCTCCTGTATTCCTACCCTCATCATGGTAGGCAGTGTAATATTAGTATCTGTTTCAATAGTTTAAATAAACTTACATTCGATAATCTAACCATTCAGGCTCTTAAAAACCATACAATTTGTGCAAAAATTTCTTAGATCGCCGCTGAGCAGCGACCACCTGATATTTCAAAAAATATCTTACGCACCACAGCGCAGAATACAAGTTGTTCATAAATTGTGTCTATAGAGATCTTCCGTGTTTCTTATTTTTTGACAGCTGAAGAATTGTAATCCTCGTCTGTTACCACAGTCCTGATATATTTTTTAAAGACTGCGGACGCGTATATGGCGTGGTCCGCATTCACTAATTAGTTATTATAAAATATTACTATTGTGAGAATTTATGTGTGCAGCTAAGATGAAATGTAGAAAATGCTAAAGGACTTTATCTAAAGAAACAGCCAGCAAGATATAAAATTGAAATGTACGGAGCCTATTGTTAGCAAACTGACTAAGTTAATTAGATTGGCTATTGTGCTCTCAAATGCTGTAGTGCCTGCTTAGTGCTTAAAGTATTTCTATGCTATCCATCTCCTATTGATGGAAACAGGAATAACGGTGTTTTTATAGTTTTCATACAGCTACCAGAGACCGACAGCACATCGGCAAAACGTCGTAGTTAAGGCAGGAGGCGCATTGCTATTTACCTTGTTTGTCATTTAAATCCAATTTCTTTTAACGTGTGGTGTAGTATAGCAAAGAATTTCCAGCTCTGTCTGGTCCCTTAGGTTTCTCTGTTCGTAGTTGCTATGTCTCGTATCCGGTCATGATTCAACATGATCACGACACAAATAAATTAAGTGGCAATGCGAACTCTGTTGTTAATCTTGAGAACGCTACGCCTTCTGCAAACGATTTCAGGTGACATATAAACTATCACATACAGTACTTAAGTTTTTGAAAAGTCTTTGCTCTTTCCGCCAAGAAGTGGTGCAAAACTGACAACAGATTTCTGAATCTTCAAAAGAGAATAATAATTTAATGAAAATATAAATACATTAAAAATAGCACCACAAGTTGTAGAAAGTTGAATGTGAACGTAATATCTGCCAGAGTGTAGAAGAGAGTTTTCGTTTTCAGCTGTTTCGAGTTGTAGTTTCAATATTTTGTGGAGGGGTTCATGTAAGAATGACGACAAAGGGGTTGGGTGCTAATATTCTGCTAATAATCATGCTTTGAAATGTTTTTTCTACTATTTTATCTGTTAATGTAAGCAGGGAGTTTACTCTTACATGAACTCCTCCACAAAACATTTAAACCAAAACTGAAATCAGCTGAACACCAAATGTTTCAACCACTCTCTGACAACGATTGTATTCACTTTCAACTTTCTATAACTCTCATACAGAACAGAAATAAACAAACATTAGTTTTCAGCATGTAATTCGTTAGGTTGGAAACATGTAATAAACAAACCAAACAGGAAGAGACATGAAGTGAACACAGTACAGTTACGATTTTAAATGACAGTTTTCGGTGAAATGCCTACAGCTAATGACAGACGAAAAACGAGTGGACGTCAAAGCGAGGCGTCCAGGTGAGAGCAAACTCAGATGTCTGCCAACAACTCTATTAGCTGTAAGTAATCACTTATTCACGTAAAAAAAAAGATGTGAACTCTTTTATAATCTGCAAGTATCACATATCAAAACGAAATTGAATCATTGTAGATTCCACCGAAGATCCGTTGAAGTAAAAGATGAAATGCGTCAGGAACAAATGAAGTATACCGCAGCAAGAAAAAAAGCGTTTGTTACTTGCCAAAGGAATTAATAATCAATAGCTGTAGACACTTAGCGAATTACATCTTATGACATACCATCAAATTAGTTTCGGCTTAACTTCTGTAGGTCCATATAGCATATTGTAAATATTAACGTGTCTCATTTCATTATAAATCTCAGTTCACAAGCTATTAAATGACGTTTAAAAAAATTCATCAATCCATTCTGAAAACCTGTAGTTACTTTCACATCTCGGTAGATAAATAGATTTTGGATATTTATCATTCGTCGCAGTACATAACAGTTTATAAGTTCACATTTGCAAAAAAAAAAAAAAAAGAAAACAATGGGAGAGACACGTTTCGATTTTTTGAACCGTTTACGAAATTTGGGGCTCATACACCACGAACCCATCCACCGACATATCGTTCAGTATGTCGAGAACGGTGACAGGGTGACAGCAATCGTTCTGCTCGACTTTAAAAACAACTTCGATATGTTGAATAAATTTCATACGCAATAATTTATTACCTAAAATTGACTATACGCAAAGTCCACGGAATGCGTTTTTACCTCTGCACGCTCATTAAAATTTCGTGTAATGGTTTACGTAAATGCGATGCAGCAAGTAACGACGACGAATAACGGAAAGAAATCCAGTCCTCTATCGAGAGAAGATATTGGACTGTAAGATGCTGGAGAATCAAATTTCTTCACCGAATAGTTTCCTTGGAATCGGATGATAAGTATTTCGGTAATTTCCAAGAATGTTTGTCTATCGAAGCGGTAGTGTGTAAACGATATATATGGAATGTGCGATTCTAAATCGATCACGCGACTGTGGTGGCGGGCGTTATGATAAATTGTTTGTGAGATGTTGGGAAAATCCAAACGATTTAAGACGGTAGTGAGTGGGATGTCCGCCGATATTGTAGACGTTTCTTTGGGCGATTGCCTTACGCAGAAGAATCTAATTCCATACCTATGCAATGTAGAAAATGGTTTCAATTTTTGTCGGAAATGTGACACTCTACGCATATTTTTGCGTGTCACGGGAGATCTACCCAGGTGAGGCAAAAAGGGAATGCTTCCCGAAGCATACACATCAAATGGACTTTCTCATGACGGCAACGTCGGCGACGAGGGAGGTCAGTCGTTTCCTTTGTAATTACAACTATTGTAGTAACGCTCTTTTGTCGTTGCTGTAGTGACCACTACAAACATGCTCATAACGCCCGCCAGCGCAGTCGCGTGATCGATTTTGAATGGCACGTTCGGTGCCTATCGTTTGCACCCTGCGGCTTCGACAGGCAAACATTGGTGGAAACTACCAGCATTTCACGGCTGCCCCCTCGCCCGCGACAGCGCTTCGTCGACAGTCCGTACTCGTGTAGCCGGGGGTCCTGTAGCTGACGTCACGCACAGCGCGTTCTGTGATTGGCGGCGCGGACCTGCAGCGCGGCAGTTGTTCCACGTGGGCAAACCGCGACGCGCAGCCGGCGTTTCCATGGCAACCGATTCCCTGCCGCTCGGCGGCCCTAGTGGGAACCGGCCTTAACTCTCCCGCGAGTAATGGCGGTTTTCTGACGTAAATAAAAACGGAAAATTTTTAAAATTCTGCCCACAGCGGAACGACGCGTCGCCTGCCAATTACGAGATGCGTATCCATTCCCACATGTGAATCACACTGCTAGTCGCTGGCCAGTTGTACCATTTTATTGCATCCGAACAGTACTGTTTGGCACTCCACACATTCGTGGGTGGGCTTCTGTCACAGCCGGCTCTAGCCCATGCTACCTTAAACTTCTGAGGAGGAGGAGATTGTGTGAGAAAATCTTTCAGAAAACGCGTATAGAAACTGTCAAAAAATACCATCAAAACATTTTTATACGCGCCAGTTAACGCGTGTGAGAGTGTTTTACTAGGCTCACCTGGATGGCACGCGTTGCGTGGCGAGAGGTGTAACTATTTACGCTCCACGGTTATGAAGATTCGTAACGGCTAGAGAGATTCATCTTGAGTGAAGGCGAAATCTTAACCATATACACATTATTAGCGTATGTTTTGTCAGCAGACATCGGTTGTGAGGATGTAATAAAAATTTGACAGTATCATCTGTTTTGTACTGATGCGGGATTGAAACGCAGTGTGGGTATCTGTTTCATTTCGAGGCAATGTCTCCAGCAGTTATTTCTCTGTTTCGACAGATTGCATTTGTAACTGGCAACAGGCAAAAAAGGATGTACCGAGGAGCTTCATACACTGCACATGTGAGAACAAAGACCACATTCAAGTCAAACAGTAGTTCACTGGTAAGGCGGTAGAAAGTTAAAACAAAAAATTGGTGTCGTCCATATTGTGTTGTCGTGTTCCTGGGCAGAGCCGGTCGCGAGAGCGAAGACCACCAAAGGTTTAGTTTACGGTGCACGACTGCGTTATACGCTGCCCTGTTGGCTTATGTACAGTTTTGGACACACACCATGTTTCATACCTTCGACCAGTCTCGGAATTCTGCCGCAGTGTCCTTCATATTACTGCCATGAGTTAAAACACCCGTATAACGACACTGAATGGCAAGCTTCGCACAACCAGCGCTGTTCAAGCTGTTACTTTTCTACGAACGTTACACACACATCTCACTGACTCCCAGCCCGGCCATCCGCCTACATTCCGCCACGTCACTGGAAAGCCAGCACGCGACCCACAAATCGCGAAACCAGCATCACATTCGCATAGTGACACTGTGCCGGTTGTGAGCACATTTAGACATTAACCGCAAATGCAAGTCGCAGTATTGCAGGAGCCGAGTCCATCTTTCCGTTAATCCTCCGTCTCCTGCAGACCCCGGAGCTCTGCCGCTGCATCAGCGGTCGACTGTTGCTGCTGGCGCCACGGAATGGTGGCAGTAAAACTGAGACTTTCTCCAGAGTAACTGGGATTCTGTTAAATGAATAAAAAAGTAAAGAAGTAACAAACACGACAGCTAGCAGTGTAACTATACATTTCTGGTACTTTAATGCGATAAATTTAAACGATAAATTACCTAGTGCGACTGAATTAACAGCTATAAACAAACCCGGAATTTAACTTAGCGCCGTCCATATACCAACTCACTAAAGTTATCGTCCTCGCCAAATTTAATTTTACACACAACTGACTTCGACTATTCATTATGAACTACACTTAACTACGGCTATAATTCCTGTCGAAGTCGACTATTACTATTACTACTCTAGTATCGTGCTTAGGTAAAGAGTGGGGAAAATGCTCTCACGAGATTGCGGTCTGCGTCCAGCATGTAATCATCCAGGACACGGTATTTCCGCCAGAGCATTTCCTGTTCCCACACAGGAATGATTTTGTAATTATCTCTACGTGTGTATGTAACCTTATGAACTGAATACTTAGTACAAGGGCGAACCGAATTACGTACAGGATAGTGTGAATAGATGTTGCAATTTTGGCGCCAATAGATTTAAGTGTCAGCAAGTCTTTTGTGAAAGTATTTGTATGGAGTGTAGCCATGTATGGAACTGAAACACGGACGATAAATAGTTTAGACAAGAAGAGAATAGAAGCTTTCGAAATGTGGTGCTACAGGAGAATGCTGAAGATTAGATGGGTGGATCATATAACTAATAAGGAGGTACTGAAGAGAAGTGGGGAGAAGAGAAATTTGTGGCACAACTTGACTAGAAGAAGGGATCGGTTGGTAGGACATGTTCTGAGGCATCAAGGGATCACCAATTTAGTGTTGGAGGGCAGCGTGGAGGGTAAAAATCGTAGAGGGAGACGAAGAGATGAATAATCCAAGCAGATTCAGAAGGATGTAGGTTGCAGTAGGTACTGGGAGATGAAGAAGCTTGCACAGGATAGAGTAGCATGGGGAGCTGCATCAAACCAGTATCTGGAATGAAGACCGCAACAACAACAACAACAATGACAAAAAAGCACAAAATGTCAAGACTTGCTGTGGATGTCTTCGCTGTAGTGACTGCGAAGTCGTTGACGAAATCTTAACGGTGACCACAGCGGCCGAGGCGCGTTTACACACAGAGGAGACGTATTTCGTTGCATTTAACCATTTCGCCATATTTTACATTTGAAACGTCAGTATCTTATCTTCGTATCGATATAATCAAACTGAACGCCTTGTATAATACTTCTGTACAAGCGGCATGATTATAAACAATTTTATTTTAAGTTTTGTCGGGTACGTATTCGTCAGTTACCGTACTTCCTCTTTCTACAGTCACTTAGCGTCAAGCAAACTACGTGTACCTTTGAAACTTGGGCCGCTTTTACCAGGTACATCTCTAGAAGTATTATGTCTTAATGATTTGCACTCAAAACGTGATCTTCTACGAGAAAGACAGACGTCAGTCCGTGTTTCTGTTTAAGAGGAAGGATGGAATCCCTCCCTACCTGAGGCAGCGAACTAATTTCCGAAACCGCACCTGCAGCAGAGCCTCGTGCATCCTGCCCAGCACCGTGTCCCAGCCACAGGTCGGTGACGCCGTTTTAGTTCTTTCCACAGAGCGCCGCGTCGCCGCCCACACGTTACCGCCTGGCCTGCTCCTCCTACGTAACACAACTCGCCCGCCCTCCGCTTCGAGATGCGCCAGACAGGCGGTCACTCCCAGCCCGTGACTCGCGACCGCTTTCTCTGCAGCTCGCCCCCGACTGTCAACTTGCGTCTCTCTCCATTCAGATAGATATCGCCTCTTCCAGCGTCGCGCCTAAATGCTTATGCCTGTTGTTACCCCATGCCACGAATGGTGGTTTGTCTTCTGAGATCAAATTGTTACGAGTAGCAGACTCAGATGAAATGTTTTTCCAAAGCATATCAAAAGATACACTTATTTTATGTTTTCAGTACATATTTATTTAAAGCGCTTTCCAACGCTTGGCGTAGAACGAGGGCAGTCCGATGTTTACCACACGCCGGCTGGCTGCGTTGAACGATACTGTCTGGGTCTGCGTGGAGGCCGATTTGAAATCCCAGCCGCCTGTCTCTCTGACCAGGCAGTTTTGTCGTTTACACTTACTTTATTTCACTTTCTTTCATGCTATTACGCTATGGCTTTCCGTCCTCGCCCACGAGAACATATATCGATGTACGAGTGTTCTGCGACTTCGGGCAGAATCAGCTATGTGAAAAGACGTATTCGGTTGGCGGCTAAAGTGCGCGTCATTTACGACGGCGGCCGAGTTTAGGTTCGTTCTGCGCACCTGATGTATCAAAACACAGTCAGCCAATGGACAGAGAACGACGTTGCCAGAGCTCGACTGCAGTGCAGAGCAGGGACGAGTGTCTCCAGTTTTAGAAACGTTCAGTCATAAATAAGGTAATTGAACAAAAGCAATGTCTTGATAGCAGACTTTCTATAAAAGAAAGTTCGGAAAAAGCATTCTTTATACCAATTGCTTCATATTACTGCGTCTGGGCGGGCATGTGCGAGCCGCCGAGATAAAAGAACTGAACTATAGTGTTGCAGAAGACGTTAACTGCCGAAGGAGCTACAGAGGACGCAGTGTAGCCGTTGGCCGACAGATGGCAGTACGTGTCTTGCAGTGTTACGCAGTGATGAAGCAGCAAGATGTAACAAAGGAATAAACAGTTCAAAAAAGAATAATACGTGTACTGGACACCATACTGCCACAGAAACAAGAAGGGCATTGTATATAGTAATGCAAACAGGACTTCTGATAGCTTTATGTACACATTTATAAATACAGAACGGAGGACAAATGTGAAGTGTAAAAGTGTAAACATTTTTTGTCTCTCTTCCTGTTCTGGAAAAGGAAACATATGTTAACATTCGCTTTTATTATGTTTAAGAGAATATGAAATATGACGCTATTAAAAAATCGGCTATTTTTATAGTAGTAAGGGGACAGGTTGAGCGCACTCTTGGACTATTTCTGTTGCTGATTCTGCGAGCAAACCCAACACACCCACAAAATGAAAATTCAAGAAAGACTTTCGAAGAGCCCAGAAAGGTCCGCCGCAGTGGCGGAAGTAGGAAAAAGTTTCACATACTGAATTCCAGATCATGAAACTCATTGTCTTTAATTTTAAGCCTCTTCGTCACCTTATATCTCATTTTCATCTGTCCAGCTTCAAAAAATTCAACGTCCCAATCAGTAATTAATTTAGCATATCTATTTGGCAAAATAATTTTAAAGTCATTATTAAGCCGTATACAAGTTCGTTCTCTGTACCTAGTGTTTAAAATGTTCACATCCAGTAACGTTATGCAGAACGCCTACATGTAGCTCAATTAGATTTTTAATCTCTTTCGTGCTGCTTGCATTGTTGAGCTTCTTGATGAGAGTCTCCATTTTACGCAGAAAATTTTTCAATATAGAATATTTTTGTATGTTATAAATCGACTCAGAAAACAACAACAACAACGACACTGCTGAAGAACTAGAAAACAGACCTGAAGAAGAGGTCGATCATCAAGATGACAATAATTTAACTGTTGAAGAGCTAGCCGAAATGATATGCAACGGACCTGAATTATGGTCATTTTTTGATCAGAAGATGAATTCGATGATAATGAATATGTTGACTATACTGATTATGGAGAAGGTGACAGTGATGCGTCCAGTCTCAGACTGCGTAGTGTCCGTACGGCAGTGTATCTGCTCCATTTTCCAGGACATGTCTTCTGTTGTCATGTGGGCTCAGCGCCTTCTTGTTTATTTCAACTGAGTACATTTCGTGTCTTTCACTTCGAATCATGTTAATCCTTCTCTTCCAAGCTGATTCTATTCTTGACCACACATTTCTTGACTCGTTTAGACTTTTTCTCTGTTTTATAATCATCATCATAAGCGTACATCTTCGCCCCTAGGCCACACAACTCTTCCGTTACTTTTCCATTGCACTCATCCTTCATTTTTCCTAAAACTTTCTTGTTTACTTGTGGAATACCACAAATATTCCAGAATGAGATTTTCACTCTGCAGCGGAGTGTGCGCTGATATGAAACTTCCTGGCAGATTAAAACTGTGTGCCGGACCGAGACTCGAACTCGGGACCTTTGCCTTTCGCGGGCAAGTGCTCTACCAACTTTTTTTATGTATTTTTTTTTACATGATTACATTTAGGAAACCTGTACAAATGAGAATTCTAGGAACTCAGTGTTACAAGTACAGGGTGTCCAGAAAAGGGCTCCCTGATTTCAAAATTAAATATCTCGAAAACAAAGATCGATAGAGGAATGCAGTAAACGGTATGTTTATTGTGAAAGCTGTAAGAAGTTTATACAGCAGTTTGAAATAATAGTTACAAAAGCTGCTAACAGATGGCGCTGTGCGCTGTACAGCTCATATCAGCATACATAAGTGAAATAATCGTATGAAAACAATCTTTGCAAACAATCACATGACAATGTTTTCAAAATGTTCACCATTCGCACTACAGAGGTGGCGCAAAAGAAGAATGAAATTCGCCACCACATTTCGTAGTGTCTCAACCGAAATGGATTCACATGCCACAGAGATCGCCGATTCGAGCTCGTCCAGCGTGGCGGGATGCTTTGGGTAGACTGTGTCTTTCATTGTGCCCCACAAAAAAAAGTCACAGGGAGTCAAATCCGGCGAATATGGAGGCCAATCCGTGCCTGCACCAGTAAATTTGGGATATTCCAAAGCAATGACTCGATTCCCGAAGTATTCCTCAAGAAAGCAAAACACTTGTTCGGTCCGATGTGGTCGGGCTCCATCTTGCATAAACCATTCAGTACCTGGTCGATCCTCTAACGCTTGCTGTGTGGCGACAAATTGTTCCAACATTCCAACGTAACGTGCACCAGTGACCGTTTCTCGAATGAAAAAAGGGCCAATAATACCTCTGCTGCATACTGCAGCCCACACAGTAACTTTAGGAGAATACAGGGGCTTCGCTTCACACCAGTATGGCTTTTCGGAACCCCAAAATCGCCAGTTCTGCTTATTCACGTATCCATTCAGGTGGAAGTGTGCTTCATCTGTAAACCAGATGCAGCCAACATCAAATCCTCCACTATCAATCATTGTGAGCATCTGATTAGCAAAGGCTATTGCCTTTGTTTGTTGCACAGCTCGTACGGGTATGGCCTGGTGCGTTTGAATTTTGAATGGAAACATGTGTAGGCTCTTTCTCAGTATTTTCTGCGTGCTGGAACGCGTCAAACCAGTCTCAGATGCAATTCTACGAACGGATGTCATTGGATCTCGCTGAATAATTCCAGAAACTGTGGCGATATTTTCAGGCGTAACTGCGGTTTGCTTGCGGCCAACATGCCCCATCAGTTACGCTGCCTGTTCGTTGAAATTTTGCGAAGAGCGTACGAACGGTTTTCGCATCGGGTCCTTTTGGAACATTAAATCGTGCTCGAAAACTTCGCCTTGTTGTCGTAGGACTCTCTTCTAACCTGTGGTACTGTAGCACCAGAAAAACGCGTTGTTCAATGGAGTACACGGTTTTAATGTCTTCCTTCGGTACGCTAACCTCCTTTCACGTTTCAATAGTGGAACTGATCGCTCTGGGCTTCGGATCACTATTTATACTAGGCATTACGTATGGCGATTACAGCGCCGTCTGTTAGCAGCTTTTGTGACTATTATTTCAAACTGCTTTATAAACTTCTTACAGCTTTCACAATAAACATACCGTTTGCTGCATTCCTCTATCGATCTTTGTTTTCGAGATATTTAATTTTGAAATCAGGGAGCCCTTTTCTGGACACCCTGTAAGTGTTACAACAACAAAGGTGGCATAAAAGAGTAATCAAAAAAATAAAAATGTAAATCACTGATACAATTCCAACTAAAAGGTTCATCAATAAATGTAACTGGCTCCACTTGGTGCTTCGCCATCGTTATCTGATATCTCCAACAGCGCCTTTGAAGGGCATCTGCAGCGGAGGCATTCTGCTTCGCTAGTGCCTCAAGCAAAACAGCATCCTTGCAGCAGCCTGTCTCTTCCCTCTCTCATGGCTGACAAGGCAGAACGTTCAGCCGTTAGTGTGATGCGGCACAGAACATTAACCGCAGCTTGGCACTCCCCAGCTGAGTGGGGGGTTAACGAAAACACTGCGTAAATAATTTGCGAAGAGCGTACGGTATTTCGGTGTGCGTTCGAGGGCATTGTGAGCATTTTGTAGGAACCACCAGTAATCAATCTGCTCTTTCTCGCCGTCGCTAAAGATATAGGCGACGGTAAGACCTTTGAACCATGTAAGCGCACGATATTTTGCGGCCGGAAAGTAAGTTTCATCTGGACAGAGTAGGGTCAGAATGTCAATCATATCAGGTGTGACCCGGAGGTAACAAGCCAATATCTTCTGTGTTAGTCGCCAAACTCCGGACGATGGTGCGCAAGTAAAACGATGTTCGTCGGTATCCAAGAGGTGACAATCTGGGCAATAAGTGGAGTCTGCTAGTCCAATAGTGTGAAGTCGCTGTCGTGTGGCATATTTTTTGTTGGCGATCTGATACCACTTCGAACGCACCGTGGATGACAGATAGTTGTGGTGTATCGTTTTCCACACTCTTGGCCAGTGAACCGTAGGGTACTTGTTTTCCACCACGTTATGGGGAACAGCCCGCAGAAGATTGGCATAAAAATCTTTCGCCTTTGGTGGACGTGTGGCGGAGAGGTTCGAGCTGACATGGCTGTAATCAAGAATGAAGGTCGACACATGGGAGAGCTGTGGCGCGACGTGCGCCACCGACACCGGCGGGACGTGAGAGGCTGGCATCAGAACCTGGAGTAAACGACCCGTGAGAGAGGCATATTGGCTTTTCCACCGTGTCCTAATGTTGCTCATGTAAAGAGCAGCTGCTCTCGCCCTGACGTTGACCAATCCCAGCTCTCCTTTGTGCACTGGGAGGGTAAGAGTCTCGTATCGACCTGCGGAAACGTAGTAACTGAAGGCCGCCTGAAGCCGGAGACCTATCTGCAGCGGTAGTGGGAGGACCTGTGCCACGTGGCTGAGTTTTGAGGTTCAGGTATTCAACACGTTGTAGCTGATTCAAGTCCCGGAGCAGGTTCTGTCGCACCGTTGCGCGTATGATCTGTAATAACCGTCGGTAGTTTGCTGCAGCTGTTTTACGTACGTCTTCCTTGAACGTGATTCCCAAATATCGCAGATCAGAAACTGGTGGGAGGGGAGCGAGGGCTTCCGGTCCGAGACCACGCCCAATATCCAACGCCGCCGACTTGTCGATGTTCAGAAGACTGCCTGCGGCCTGTCCGTATCGGTCAATCCAGGTTAGTACGCTTTGAACTTCGTCACTGGAACGAACCAGCAGTAGCAGGTCGCCAGCGTATGTCCTATAGCGAAAGGTGACGTCCCGCAGCGTGATGCCAGATAGGCGGTGGTTAAGGACCGCTGGGAGTGGCTAGAGTGCCATTGCATAAAGGTAGGTAGAAAGGGGACAACCCTGTCGTAGAGACCTCTTAATGGGTACTGGTCCTACCGTCCTTCCATTGACCTGGACGTGTGAGCTGGCTGCGGTCGATGAGGCCCGGGGGGAATCCCATACAGTCCATCACTCGTAGGAGGAAGCTGTGGTGCACTCTATCAAAGGCGCGGTTGAAATCGACGGAGACGATCGCCGCTCTCAGACGGCACGCAGAAGCGATCGCTATTAAGTCCCTGCAGTCACCGGTGGCCATGTGTATGTTGGCTTCTCCCCCCTGCGACGTCTGTTCTGGAGCGAGGATCATCGGCAAAGTCTTCTTAATACGGCTCGCCATTATCCTGGCGAAAATCTTGTAATCGGCGTTCAGCATTGTAAGCGGCCGATAGTCGTTAATCGATAGCCCTCCACCTGGCTTGTGTACCGGTATGAGAAGACCTTCTACAAACGCTGGCGGCACAACACAGTCTGGAGACATAAGTTCGCGGAACATTATAACCCAGCGAGGCATCATGATGTCACGGGAAGTCCGGTAGAATTCGATGGGCAATCCATCAGGTCCGGGAGACTTATTGGCGGCACCTTTGTCCACTGCGTCTTCGAGTGAGATTTCCTCTGTTAGTGCATTCACGGTAGCCTCGTCGATAGTACGAGTTACCTGCTGTAACACTTCAGTAGTGGCCTCGTCATCGACGGTTCTTTCCTTGTAAAGATGACGAAAATGATCCTCCACCGCCTTTACTGTGGTTGCTTGGGTCGTACATAAGCGACCGTCGTGTGTCCTGAGTTGTGTGATTAAATGTTGGCGTTCTCGGCGCTTACCCACCACAACGTGGTGCATAGTGGGTTCCTCTGCAACCGTTCGGTCGTGCCGTCGCGAGCGGACTACTGCACCTTCTAGTCGGCGCTTCGTCAATGATAGTATGTGAGCCTTGATTCTGCTTTGGCCATGTTGTCTCTCCGGGGAAGGGGGTAAGGCGTCGATCTCCCTGAGTGCCGCGTAGTAAAAATCGAGGGTCTGTCGATGCCACGCAGTCACGTCCTCGCCATATTGCATAAGTGTCCTACGGATTGCTGGTTTGGCACAGAGGAGCCACCACTCCAGGGTCGAGGTGTATCGTGGGTGGCGCCGTTCACAGTCAGTCCACGTTGCTGCAACTTGCCGACGGCAATCCAGGTCCAGGAGATGAGTTATGTTGAGCTTCCAAAAGCCATTGCTGCGCCAGACTTGTTGGGGGCGTAGGTGTGTAGTGCAGATATAGGCACTGTGATCGGAGTAGGATTGAGGCCATAGCTCGGCGTCCACCACACCTCGTGTGAGATCTTGTGACACATATATGCGGTCAAGTCGGCTGGCCGAATGACTGCTAAGATGAGTGTGGCCAGAGCGGTTACCGTGGACTTTTTCCCACGTGTCGCACAAGTGAAGCTCTTGGATCATCGCACCCAGTTCCGGACAAGGCACGTAATGTGGGATTTGGTCCTTGGGGTGAAGTACGCAATTAAAATCGCCGGCGAAGACGCTGTGGGCGTATCGACCGAGGAAAAGGGGAGCGACATCTGTGGAGTAGAATCTGGCGCGGTCGTGACGCCTTGTGGTACCCGACGGCGCGTAAACATTAATGAATCGGGTGTTGAGTGCCGTAAATGCTATCCCTCGCGCGGAGGGAAGAAACGTGACGTCGGTAACTTCAATAGCTTCACGCACTAATATTGCCACTCCGGTGTCTGCAGGGCTGCCGGGCGTCACATGTGTGGCGTAACAGTAAAAGTGCGGGAGTGCAGTCGTTTTCACTTCTTGTAGGAAAGCAAAGTCAACTCCCACGGCTCGTGTGGTTTCTTTCAAAAGCTGGATCTTGACAGGAGAACTGACCGTGTTGATATTCATCGTCGCCAGGCGGTAAGCCTGGCAACGCGTTGTTTGGGCGAGGTTATCCATGTTGAAGTTGGGGAGAAGCGAACATCGGAAGTGATGTCACCCCCCGCCGAACGCGGTCCTCCTTGTGCTGCTTATGCTGCACGATGCGGCGGCGCCTCAGCTGGCCGCGGATCGGGATCTCGTGTCTCGACGTCCTCGGCCCACGAAGCGGGCGCGGATATCTGTTCGTGTTCCATAGCCTCGGAATGTTTGATAGTAAGGGACCGGGCGACTTCGCTGCCTGCACTGGTACCTTCCCGCTGCTCACTGTTTCTGTCAATGGGCTGATGGTCGAAAGCTGCATGTTTTCTGTCTGTTCTGCAAGGTTGGAGTCAGTGGAAACAGCCTCAGCTTCGCGGCTGGCTTCTTGAGTGGTCAGTTGTTCTTCCCCGGCCGAATGCGAACCGCTGTGTTCCGACACGGTCCGACAACGGCGCTTTCGGTGTTTCCGTGCACGGCCTTCATTGTCAGAAGACGGCACTGACTCACGCTCCGCCGGAACAAACGCTTCGGTCGGTACAATAAGGGAATCAATTGGCACCTTGCTGGCGTCAATGTCTGTCGCGTTCGGTGGCTCCAGAGTCGTAGTACTATTTTCCACCACTGGCCAGGTCGGCGGATCATCCAGGTTTTTGTGCGTGGAAAGTGACTCCTGTACCGCTGAAGCGGTCGGCCGTGTCTGTTGTGTGGAGAACGTCTTGAGCGCCGCTGCGTAAGTCACGGGGAGAATAGTCTTCGCCGCTGGTGGAGCAACGTCCTTCGGTGGGAGTTGTGTGATCCGACGCTGGAGGCACTCGGAACGGAGGTGACACGTCTTCGGCTGGCCGTCATAAATAACTACGGCCCGGCATCCTCCTATCTGTAGATAGGATGGCACGTCTCGCTGGAGATCTATGCGCACTTGGCGTACTCCATTCAGTACTGGATACGTCTTAAACTGGGTCCATTTTTCAGCCACGTGTTCGTGTGCCGTGCCGTAGGGGTGGAGCGCAGCTACAACGTCTGCCGCCGGGAGTTCAAATGGAAGTTGGAATATGCGTACAATCCGCAGTCCCATTGCGGCATGGCTGACCTCGACGTTGCCAACATGGCCATCTGCGTGGCAGAAGCGGAGTTCTTGTTTCATCTCACGAAGCACCTTGTCGCATAGAGTTTCGTTTATGAGCTTTACATAGACCGTGCTACTGACGATCGAAAAGTGAATGCCGACAATGTCGGCAGCCGGGATCTTGGCTTCCTCTTTTAAAAAGCGTTCGACTTCGAGCGCCTTTGGTCGGGTAAAGTCGTTCCGAAAAGTGAATTTCAAGGTTGATCTTCTGTATTGGTTTGCCATGGTCTTGTAGCGCTACGGCGTCACGTTAGTGTCGGCCGAAGAAAGTAAACAAGGCGCGCGGGCCCTCGCTGACGGCGGAGAGCACACACTGCACGTCTGCTTCGCTCGGCTGCCAGAGCCACACTGCCAACTGCCAAATGTTGTAAAGGACCTTGTAGCTGAACAGCAGAAAGAAATTTTTTAAAAGTACAAGAAATGTAGCTAAAGTTTTAACCATGATTGGTCTTTCAACACCTTGCAGATTTGCAAATTGAAAATAGCCTCCAAATGGGAAATGTGGTATCATCAGGCATAGTTTAATTTAGATCTATAAATATTTCTAATCACCACCATTCCAGTCAATTACTTGATTAGAATAAAAACTGATTGATCTATTTAGGCCTTTTTCTTGCAATTATTCTTTTACAAGACTTTTCTGGACATGTGTAGCACTTTGTACAAAGATTATTTGTACACATGAGAAAATTTTAACTCCATAAAAACAGAAAATTTTAACTCCATAAAAACAGATACCCCCCATGAACCATGGACCTTGCCGTTGGTGGGGAGGCTTGCGTGCCTCAGCGATACAGATGGCCGTACCGTAGGTGCAACCACAACGGAGGGGTATCTGTTGAGAGGCCAGACAAACATGTGGTTCCTGAAGAGGGGCAGCAGCCTTTTCAGTAGTTGCAGGGGCAACAGTCTGGATGATTGACTGATCTGGCCTTGTAACATTAACCAAAACGGCCTTGCTGTGCTGGTACTGCGAACGGCTGAAAGCAAGGGGAAACTACAGCCGTAATTTTTCCCGAGGATATGCAGCTCTACTGTATGATTAAATGATGATGGCGTCCTCTTGGGTAAAATATTCCGGAGGTAAAATAGTCCCCCATTCGGATCTCCGGGCGGGGACTACTCAAGAGGACGTCGTTATCAGGAGAAAGAAAACTGGCGTTCTACGGATCGGAGCGTGGAATGTCAGATCACTTAATCGGGCAGGTAGGTTAGAAAATTTAAAAAGGGAGATGGATAGGTTAAAGTTAGATATAGTGGGAATTAGTGAAGTTCGGTGGCGGGAGGAACAAGACTTTTGGTCAGGTGATTACAGGGTTATAAATACAAAATCAAATAGGGGTAATGCAGGAGTAGGTTTAATAATGAATAAAAAAATAGGAGTGCGGGTTAGCTACTACAAACAGCATAGTGAACGCATTATTGTGGCCAAGATAGACACAAAGCCCATGCCTACTACAGTAGTACAAGTTTATATGCCAACTAGCTCTGCAGATGATGAAGAAATAGATGAAATGTATGACGAGATAAAAGAAATTATTCAGGTAGTGAAGGGAGACGAAAATTTAATAGTCATGGGTGACTGGAATTCGTCAGTAGGAAAAGGGAGAGAAGGAAACATAGTAGGGGAATATGGATTGGGGGGAAGGAATGAAAGAGGAAGCCGCCTTGTAGAATTTTGCACAGAGCATAACTTAATCATAGCTAACACTTGGTTCAAGAATCATGAAAGGAGGCTGTATACATGGAAGAAGCCTGGAGATACTGACAGGTTTCAGATAGATTATATAATGGTAAGACAGAGATTTAGGAACCAGGTTTTAAATTGTAAGACATTTCCTGGGGCAGATGTGGATTCTGACCACAATCTATTGGTTATGAACTGCAGATTGAAACTGAAGAAACTGCAAAAAGGTGGGAATTTAAGGAGATGGGACCTGGATAAACTGAAAGAACCAGAGGTTGTACAGAGTTTCAGGGAGAGCATAAGGGAACAATTCACAGGAATGGGGGAAAGAAATACAGTAGAAGAGGAATGGGTAGCTCTGAGGGATGAAGTAGTGAAGGCAGCAGACGATCAAGTAGGTAAAAAGACGAGGGCTAATAGAAATCCTTGGGTAACAGACGAAATATTGAATTTAATTGATGAAAGGAGAAAATATAAAAATGCAGTAAATGAAGCAGGCAAAAAGGAATACAAACGTCTCAAAAATGAAATCGACAGGAAGTGCAAAATGGCTAAGCAGGAATGGCTAGAGAACAAATGTAAGGATGTAGAGGCTTGTCTCACTAGGGGTAAGATAGATACTGCCTACAGGAAAATTAAAGAGACCTTTGGAGAGAAGAGAACCACTTGTATGAATATCAAGAGCTCAGATGGCAACCCAGTTCTAAGCAAAGAAGGGAAAGCAGAAAGGTGGAAGGAGTATATAGAGGGTTTATACAAGGGCGATGTACTTGAGGACAATATTATGGAAATGGAAGAGGATGTAGATGAAGACGAAATGGGAGATAAGATACTGCGTGAAGAGTTTGACAGAGCACTGAAAGACCTGAGTCGAAACAAGGCCCCGGGAGTAGACAACATTCCATTAGAACTACTGATGGCCTCGGGAGAGCCAGTCATGACAAAACTCTACCATCTGGTGAGCAAGATGTATGAGACAGGCGAAATACCCGCAGACTTAAAGAAGAATATAATAATTCCAATCCCAAAGAAAGCAGGTGTTGACAGATGTGAAAATTACCGAACTATCAGTTTAATAAGTCACAGCTGCAAAATATTAACGCGAATTCTTTACAGACGAATGGAAAAACTGGTAGAAGCCGACCTCGGGGAAGATCAGTTTGGATTCCGTAGAAATGTTGGAACACGTGAGGCAATACTGACCTTACGACTTATCTTGGAAGAAAGATTAAGAAAAGGCAAACCTACGTTTCTAGCATTTGTAGACTTAGAGAAAGCTTTTGACAATGTTGACTGGAATACTCTCTTTCAAATTCTGAAGGTGGCAGGGGTAAAATACAGGGAGCGAAAGGCTATTTACAATTTGTACAGAAACCAGATGGCAGTTATAAGAGTCGAGGGGCATGAAAGGGAAGCAGTGGTTGGGAAAGGAGTGAGACAGGGTTGTAGCCTCTCCCCGATGTTATTCAATCTGTATATTGAGCAAGCAGTAAAGGAAACAAAAGAAAAATTCGGAGTAGGTATTAAAATTCATGGAGAAGAAGTAAAAACTTTGAGGTTCGCCGATGACATTGTAATTCTGTCAGAGACAGCAAAGGACTTGGAAGAGCAGTTGAACGGAATGGAGAGGGTCTTGAAAGGAGGATATAAGATGAACATCAACAAAAGCAAAACGAGGATAATGGAATGTAGTCGATTTAAGTCGGGTGATGCTGAGGGAATTAGATTAGGAAATGAGACACTTAAAGTAGTAAAGGAGTTTTGCTATTTAGGGAGTAAAATAACCGATGATGGTCGAAGTAGAGAGGATATAAAATGTAGACTGGCAGTGGCAAGGAAAGCGTTTCTCAAGAAGAGAAATTTGTTAACATCGAATATAGATTTAGGTGTCAGGAAGTCGTTTCTGAAAGTATTTGTATGGAGTGTAGCCATATATGGAAGTGAGACATGGACGATAACTAGTGTGGACAAGAAGAGAATAGAAGCTTTCGAAATGTGGTGCTACAGAAGAATGCTGAAGATAAGGTGGGTAGATCAGGTAACTAATGAGGAGGTATTGAATAGGATTGGGGAGAAGAGAAGTTTGTGGCACAACTTGACTAGAAGAAGGGATCGGTTGGTAGGACATGTTTTGAGGCATCAAGGGATCACAAATTTAGCATTGAAGGGCAGCGTGGAGGGTAAAAATCGTAGAGGGAGACCAAGAGATCAATACACTAAGCAAATTCAGAAGGATGTAGGTTGCAGTAGGTACTGGGAGATGAAGAAGCTTGCAGAGGATAGAGTAGCATGGAGAGCTGCATCGAACCAGTCTCAGGACTGAAGACCACAACAACAACAAAAACAGATAACACTTTTGCAACAGTAATGATTCTGTAGCTCATTAGAAATCGGATAGGAATAGGAACCTGACCAAGTGAATGGCTTAGGAATAGATTGGTGTTTTAACATAAAGCTGAAATTGAGTTAGTTATTATTTGTACTTTAAGTGAGTTACCAGCCCATGCAAATAAATACAATACTAAACTTTATTTGTAGTGAATGTGGTGGCTGTGGTGATGTTTTGTGGCAATAGTACGAACTCGTCATATACACTCAGGGACACTGAAAATTGTGCACCAAAAGGGGAACATCACATCGAAATGAAATAATGCTACACATGAGAGATTCACTTCACCCCAAAATCAATACAAGTAAACAGATACAGTGATTAAAACTTGACAAATACAGTGCAACATCAATAATTCATTGGACCACCTTCTGCTGCAATACTTTAGTGATCGAGTTGATTAGACACTTGTTGTTGTCCTGATGAAGGTTGGCACACAAATCGAAGAGCCACCTACAAATTGTCTGCAGAGTGACACGATGGCAACTGGCATTTCAGCTGTTCCCACACAAGCTCTGTTAAGGGACAACTCCAGGTAGTAGGCTGACTGTGGAAGAGCCAGAACACGATTTAGCAAGACTCGAGAAATTTGATCTGCATGCGGGCTAGCATTATCTTGCTGGAAAAGTGCTCCTCATAGGTCATGTAGAAAGGCTCATTAATATTCGAGGTACTGCAACTAGAGGGGACTGGCTATCTTAGGCCGAGGCCACCTAGAGCATTACGTCAGGTATGTGAGCGGTGTGGCAAATGACAGTGTGGGCGGAAGTGTACTGTTCACCAGGCACCCTTCGCTCCCCATATGCGGTTATTAACTGTCCCTTAGATTCATCACTAGACACTGGGTTCTGCCAATCTGTGACAGTCCACATCATTCTCGCTGAGCACCTCTATAGACTGAGCCACCAATGTCCCTGTGTTAATGGCAGTGCATGACACGGGTGCCCGGATTGCAAATGCACATTCAAACTGTGTCTGGAAAAGGTGTGTGGAACAAATGTCACTCAGACATCTGCTTCTGTCGTGAAGTGAGCCACCGTAAAATACCCGATCGCTCACTGCACGGCCCTCTGACCCTCTCACCTCGTCCTTCCAGCCACTCCAGACTCAGTGCGTAGCATGTGGGTACCATCTCGTATCCACTGCGACCGACACCGTCCGAAGGGACTCTCCAAATGATTGACCTGGTAAGCAAACGGCGTGTCAACCGGACCCGCAGTTTGGTGCGGCTGATTGTGCCCCTGTTAAACTGGCTGAAGAACTGTGAGAAATGTCATCTGACACGTCTACCTGGCATTCTGGGGCTACTAATGTCCACCTCGAGTTGCAATGTAATCCCCATGTGTAGGACTCACCCACTATGTGCTGTTTAAATTGCGTCCCAGCCCAATTCTGGTGCCACTGCAGGGTCTGTGGGCACGCACATTGGTACCAAACTCGGACCATTCGTTTATCGGATCTCACTGTACTTATTTGGAAAATTTCACGATTATACCTTTCCTCCCTGTGGCTGCACCATTTTCAATGTGCCTGAGTGTATGGCGGTGGATGTAAGATGGCTCTGTAAATTGTTTTCTTTGTGCAGAAATCTTACCATCCAGAGTAAACCAATAAATGTCACGACTCCCCTCCCAGCATTTACACCCGCATAAACCTATGTACCTATGCATGAGCCTGTTTTATACATAAAATTTTAATATATTCACATTACACATGAATAGTTTTGAAAGTTACATTAACAAAAAAATTATTGTTAGATAACTATACAGAAAATAAAAACAATTATTTACATGTGCAATGGAATGAAGAACACAGTAACACAGATGCCGCATTATACACAGGAAAACATTGAAGTTACATGAATCAAATAATGCTGATATCGAACACAAGTGTTACAGTACTTGCCATAAGGGAAGAAGATGTCGAGGGCGCCGTTGGAGGAGGCCAAAAACTGTCTCGTTTGTGGGGCCAGGAAACAAATAGTAAGCCAGTCAGCATCAGAAGGTGGATTCTGTTTTTGACCGTCATAGAATATGCCAAGACCACAAATCCCAACAGACTCTTCATTCAGTCTGACAGTCAGAATACAGGTTGCATCGGCGTTTTTGACATATGTTCAAAGTTTGAAAAGTCCATTTACGTAAATAATAAACCTTTTGTGAAATGGTAGGGAGGAGGACAGATTCTTTCTCCAACTTGCATATTTGAACAAATTTTCACAGATGTTTTCAGAGATTTTTCTGAAACAAAATGTGCTTTCCATCTACTGTGTATCTCAGTTCAACACACCAAAAACACGATTTATCTGTTCTGTGAAGCTCTGTTGTGATCCCTATGCTCGATGTATTGCACAGCTTGAGCAGCGTGGCGTGAAAATACCCGTGCAACCATTCTGGTGTGCCCATCCACTGACAGTGACATGAGCTGACAGTATGTGGTAGGTGCCGAGCCAGAATGGTGTGGACTGCCACGGACTGGCAAAATGCGGTGTTCAGTGACGAATCCGGATTCATTTAGGAGACAGGTAATAGCGACACATGGGTGTGGAGGCAGACTGGTGAACGGTACAGTAACACTTGTCTGCTGTTGCGGAAGATCTTTTATTAAACTCTTCATAAATACAGTGTTGTCAGGCACGGTGACTCTGTTGTCAATAAAACAAGTTGGTAATAATTTCAACAAATGTAGTATGCTAAATAAGAAAGGTCCTTTTTGTTGTCAATAGGGTTCAAAAAAACACATCCTACTGGAGAATACATCACGTTGCTTTCAAAATTGTGAATTTTTTGCTCCCACATCACTTTGAAAATAAACTTTATCGTAGTTACTTGAACATTATTGTGTAATCCAAGTACCACATCGATTGAATGTTAACTTACCTGACAGTCAATCACATTTCATTGAAGCTTAGGACAGCCATAGCTCTAAATTATGTAAATATTGTTGACTTGGCTTTAGTGATACGAAGTACCTACTTTAAAATGCCTACTTGACACTTAAACTGCTTTCTTCATTTTTGGAATACCAAATGGAAGGGCAAAGTACAGTTTTACCTCGACGAGCATATGGTTTCGAAGACAGAGCCGTCAAAAGTGAGGGAATCTGCAGTAACATCTGAATGCCGCTTTACACATTTCTATTTTTCTTCAGTAGATGCCGCGTTTGTACTTTGGTGAAATGCTGAGACACTACAGTTTGTCTCCTTACTATCAAGAACAGGTGTTTTGAAAGCCACACCACTGTTTAATATACCTCATAAATGCAGTTTTTTGCTGTCTTCGCTACAGCCATTTGTTTCTTCAAGTATTAATTTCTTCTCTCTTTGCTTATAACACAGATAAGGAGAAATTTTTTCGTGAAATGACTTGTACATTTTGGCTTTTCTTGGTAGTGCTTTGAGAGCCCTCTTCCGCACTGTTCTGACCTTTTACTGTGGCATTACCTTCGTGTTATGCAGCCTTCTGTGTTGTCAGCACCGAGACTCCCTGCACGCCAGCTGGAGACCCCCGACACGGAACTGCGTGTGGCACGGCAGACCCAACAGCATATTCCACACGTCCTGTTTGTAGCCTAGTGGATGACAATGTTCGGAACATGTCCTTGCATTTTTTAATCTCGTCTGCTTATCTCCAATGGGATAATCATTCACATTGGAGGTTTAAGTCTTTCGGAAAATGACATTATGGATTTCCTCGGTTCTAAGCCCATAGTTGCAGCACGAAACAACAACACAGTAGAATGTTGTCTTGAACATTGTGCTTGGAAAATAATATGAACAATGTACACAACTACAAAAAAAGTATCATTTCATACTAAAATACACCATATGCCACACACTAGATGCAAAAAATGAGAGTTACAATGGTGTTTGCAGCTGAATATCAAAATCTGACAGATTTAAATGTGCTGTAATAACACCCATCTACTTAAGAGGAGATAAGTAAACCACCTCTAACTACAGACATACTGATCTTTCCAGTTTTTTCAAAAGTGTTTGAAAAAGTGGCCTCTGACAGAATATTGATTCAGTGAAGTGACCAGAAGTCTTAATGGGAATTTGGCTCTTATAAAGGACTCTTCACAGAGAAAGCAATGCCAGTGGTGTGGAGCTATACAAGTAAAACAAAATATCCTGTTGATATATTCTGCCACCCTGCCAAGTATTTGACTCTGTAATCACAAAGTTCTACATTTCTAACTGAAGCAGGATGGTTTTAATATCTCTGCTGCAGAGATAAACAGACCGCATGTAAGGCATGAAATGTTATGTTCATGCGTAAGTTCGTGGCATTTTTCTGTATGTTCAATGAACACAATGGATATAAATAACAGAGGCTTTAGTCATCAATAATATATTGTCCTTCTCTTTTTACAATAGTCTGCCTACGCTGGAATAACTTTCTGATTCGGCGACTTTAGAAAACACACGGTTAGGAGGCGAAGAACTTGTCGAGCCATATTTGGAGCACATTTTTATCGGGAAAGGAAGTTCCTTGAAAGTTATTTGATAGAGAGGAGAAAAGGTGAAAATCTTGAGGGCACAAGACCAGGTGAACAAGGTGGGTTTGGAACAACTTCCCAACCCAATTGCCTTACAGTGTTTTCTGTCAGTCTACTAGAATAAGGGTGGGAATTATGGTCGAGTGGCGTCACTTTATGCCGTCATTCTGGTTGTGGTGCTTCAGTAGTGTCTGCAAGACATCTCGGTTGTAGACAATAAATGATAGCAGTGACACCTGGGGAAAGAGATTCACGGCACACCACACCGTCGGTGTTCCACATAACGCGTAACACTGTGAATGTGCACAGGTCTCTGTACTGGGAGTCGCTGCTTTGTCTGGGCTCAACCGCTCCTTCCTCTTCCCGATGTTATCACAAAGACACCCTGTCCCACCACCAGTAATGATACAGGACAAGAATGGTCGGTGTTGATCAGAAGCCAGTTGATTTGGAGCAAGCAGCCAACTGATTCTTGCGATGTTGGTTTACAGCACGTGGTACTCCCACATCTGGTTTTTGAATGTTCCCCATTGCACGCAAATGTCACACAATGGTCGACAGATCAGAGTTAATTAAATCTACCAGTTCTCGTGTACAGTGAAGTGGATCATTGCCAATTAATGCGTTTAAACCGTCTTCATCAAATTGTGAAGGTCTTGCTGAACGTGGAGCGACTAATGTCAAAACAATCCTCCTCAAAATGAGAAAGCCATTTTGTTGCCCTGTTCTGTCCAGTGGCTTTACCCTCACACATAGCGCGAATGTTTCTTAGCGCCTCTGCTGGTGTCACCCCTCTATTGAACTCAGACTGAAGAATATTCCGGAAACGTTCCAATTTCTCCACTTGTAGCGTCCACAGCTCCCCTCTGTATCTTAAAATGAGAAAATGGCTACACGTAAACCCAGATAGCAACAGTGAGCCACAAATAAAAATCCATTAATAAACCCATAGGAACTGCAATACCAACATGTGAAACAAAAAGACTACAAACTTATGCACCAACCTAATAATCTCAGAATGGGTTAATGTAAAATGCAGAGTGCCACAGGTATTCGACTGGGCCTGCTCTTTGTTTCTAACCTATATACGTGATCTTCCAATGCCTTGAAAGGGCAGTTCACAAACCATAATGTTGGCTGATAACACAAGTATACTAATCGAGGGTCCAAACAGAGCCCCAGCAGCTACAGCCCAGATGGTCGCTGAATAGGTCCACAAGTGGTTGTCAGCTAACAGTTTAAGCCTTAACATCACAAAGGCTCATAGAAAGAGGTGACAAATGTTACGGGACAGTCACATGCATATACACAGATGATGGAAGTACCACACACACACGCACACACACACACACACACACACACACACACACACACACACACACACACACACAGTAAGACGTGGTTCATTGGCAGAACTGTTTGTATTCTGGTGACTGTGGCACGATTATGGCCACATGAGGGAATTAACAGACCTCGAATGTGGAATGACAGTTGGAGCTACACACATGGGACATTCCATTTCAGAAATCGTTAGGGAATTCAATATTCCTAGATCTACAGCGTCAAGAGTGTGCTGAGAATACCAAATTTCTGGCATTACCTCTCACCACAGACGATGAAATGGTCAACAGCCTTCACTTAATGACCCGGAGCAGCAACAGTGCTTGCAGAGAGTTGTCAGTGCTAACAGACAAGCAATACGTGTTGAAATAACTGCAGAAATCAACGTGGGACACACGAAGGATACGTCAACACTGTGGCAGAATTCCGTGGTAGTGGGCTGCGGCAGCGGGTGGCCGACACGAGTGGCTCTGCTGAGACAGCCGCGCCGCGCCGCCTGCAGCGCCTCTCTTGGGCTCGTGCCTTTACCAGTCGGACCCTGGACGGCCAGAACACTGCGCCCTGGTCAGGTGTGTGGCGCAGACCCCACAAAGCCACGGACACGAGTTGTCGACAAGGCACTGTGCGAGCTGGTGGTGGTGGTAGCTGCACAGTGGTGTGGGCTGCGTTTACGCGGAGTGGGCTGGGTCCTCTGGTCCAACTGAACCGATCATTGGCTGGAAATGGTTGTGTTTGGCTACTCGCAGACCATTTGTAGCCGTTCGTGGACCTCTTGTTTCCGAACAACGATAGAATTTTCATGGCTGAGAATGCGTCATGTCAATCGTTTGTGATTGGTTTGGAGCACATTATGAACAGTTCGAACGAATGATGTGCCCTCCCAGATCAACCAACACGAATCTTGTCGAACAACTATGGGACATAATGGAGGAGTCAGTTTGGGTACGACATGCTACACTGTCGACACTTTTGCAATTACGGAGGACAATTGCGGCAGCATTGTTCGACGTTTCTGCAGAGGACTTCCAACAGAACTGAAAGAGTGACAGAAAATGAGTGTCCGGGAGGTGTAGAGATCAACTTTCTGTGGGATGTACGAATTGCACTTCACAAAATGGACATCGTCGACATCTTATATATGTTCGAAACAAACTGTTAACTTACAACATGAAAACCGAATGAAAAATGGTGCGCTACATTGATCACAAATGTTTGCCCCACCGAGACTGAAGACGAGCTCCTTGGGAGTTTCAAACTGTGCAGGATGTCCAGCTACGTATCTACTCTTTAGGAATGCATGCAGAGTGATACTGGTGTAACATACTACAAGGTCACATTTTATTTGTTCGTTTACCCCGTGCTGACGAATTTAAAAGTAGTGATCTGGGGAGAAATGAGGTGAGGATGACTTCGGACCTCTGGCAGGACACTCTGACAGTGGAGCCAGTATACAGGCGATATCGGTTGCGAAACACTTGTGGGTGCCGTCATACGAGGGTAATCCCAAAAGTAAGCTCTCCTATCTTTTTATAAGTACATAGACCTGTTTATTTCTACAATGGTTTACATCAGTTTACAGCTTGAACATTTAGCTATTCTTCGACATAATTACCATTTCTGTCGACGCATTTTTGTAGACGCCGTGGCAGTTTTTGTACGCCCATGTCATACCAGCTTGCCGCCATGCTGTTCACAAAGATATGAACCTCTTCTTTCACCTCGTTGTCGGAGCTGAATCGCTTTGCGGCCAAATGTTCTCGTCACCAGTGACAATTGAGTCCAGAAAGTTGTGCTGTTAGGCTGCAAGGCGGTGAAGAAATGCGGGGGAAGCGTCAACTCGTTGCCGCGTGTGGTCCTCAGTCAGCACGCGTGGCACCCATCTTGCGCACACCCTCCGGTAGTTCGACGTTTCTGTTAAATTTCTGTGAGCGGTGGTTCGGGAAACCTCAGGAAGCGACGTGAGGAGACCATCCAGGGCGATCCGCCGATCTCGAAGCATGCTTTACTCAACCTTCAACACTGTGTCCTTAGAAACTGACCGTCTCCCGCTCCTTTGTTCGTCGTGAATTTCGGTCCGACCAACTGCAAACTCTCTACACCGCTTACGAATATTTTTGACATCCACACACGACTCACCATAGACTTCCGTCAGTTGGCGATGGATTTCAACCGGCGCAGTGCCCTCTGCGTTCAAAAATAATGCGCAGTTCGCACTCGGCGGTAACATCCAACGGCAGCTCCACTCTAAACGGCTGCCGAGCCGAGACTGAGCGCCTCAGCGCGGCGTGCGCATGTTTACACACAGCGCGTGACGCACTCTTCCTAGCGGCGTAACCAACTGCCACACAAACAGAGTCCTGTACTAACAAACAAAGAGGAGACCTTACTTTTGGGATTAGCCTCGTAGAATGACGCTCAGGCGTGTGGGAGCCGTACCACACAGCAGCGACAGGGGCTTCTGAACGTATACAGAGAAGGGCAGCACAAGTTTGTGTGACCCACGGGAGAGTGTCACGGAAGTTTTGGAGAGACTCAATGCGCAGACGCCTGAAGAGAGACGCAAGCTCTCCCACGAGTGGCCGATTGGAAAGTTTGGCCGACGACCGCCGAGCGAGGAGTCTGGAGGAGCTCTCCAGCCGCTCACTGTGCGTCGCTGGAGGCGGAGCCAGGCCGGCCGCCTCAGCACTCGCCATGGCCGCACTGCACTCCTCACTGGGACGGCAGTAAGTTACCGTGCCAAGTACCCTCTGCCATGCACTTTGTACTGGTTTGCAGCGTATCAAGGGGGCGTAGCTGTAGAAGTGGCGGCGAACATTCGGTGCTCGTGTAAGTGCGTCGCGTGAGTGGACGATTTGACGCCACAGTTGTGTACAGTCGAGAGAGAGACACGCAGCCACAAGTGGAAACACACGCCTCTCTTCTATACTACACTTTTACGTCTCCGTGTGAGTTCTAGAGGCTGCTGCTGTGATGACGAGAAGTTCTCGCCACCGTGCCTGATGTAGCTGCTCGCCGCTTGGAATAATTATATATATATATATATATATATATATATATATATATATATATATATATATATATATATATATATATATATGGGGGGGGGGGTTACTCAAGAGTTTTTCAGTCCTCGTCTGTCGCTCTGGGCCAAACTGCAACGACTCTCTCCCTTTCACTGCCAGTTTCTCTTTTCTGGCATGCTGAAATAGAGCAAGACATGCTATCAAATCAAACTGGAACTTTCCTAAACTAGTTAATTGCGATACAAATCGCAAACCGCCTTATGACGTTATATGCATATTACTCAGAAAGAAACGTTTTCCGATGTAGCTTGCTTGCTTACTTTCCGTGTCCGGAACTAGACTTCAGACTTCCAAAACTCAGCAGCCAATATGGCCTTGTCATTTGCCTCCCATAAGTCATTCACTGTGCAGGGCTGGTTTAAATACGGACAGATAAGCAGGTGTTGAGGATCCTGGACAGAACCACACAGACAGGCAGTGTTCTCGTTGTCTTTTAGGAAACCCCATTGCTGCAGATTGGCACTTCTACCCTCATACGGTTTAGGGTTCTCCAGACTGTGTGTGGTAGGTCTCCACCAGGCGCCAGTTCTTCTTTTACGTCTTTATGGGGGTTCCTCGGGTCGATTTCCCGCCTTTTCAAACGATTCTCTGCAGCCGACCCTTCCAGGGCTCGGGTACGTGACAGGAAAGTCTTCCTCGAACAAAGCCGTGGGTGAGCAGGCTGGTGACGCATGTCCTTTTCTTGCTTCGTTCTTTCGGCTTCGGCAGCGATGTCACGTCGTATGTTGGGCGGTCCGATCCCCATGATTAAGCACACCTTGTGCACTGGGGTTGGCCTCAAGCATCCGGCAACAATCCGTGCCGTTTCATTCACCGCGACATCAAGTTTCCTCGCGTGTGTTGATGCAGACCATACTGGAGCGGCGTATTCCGCGGCTGACTCACTGAGCGCAAGGGCTGAAGTTCTCAGGACTCTTGGGTTTGCACCCCCAGGATCCGCCGCTTAGTTTCCTTATGATGATGTTTCTAGTTGAGACTTTTTCCCTTGAGGCATTACAATGATGTTTATACGTCAGTGTGCGATCCAACGTGACACCAAGATATTTGGGCGTTTTCAATGCTCGAGACGATCACCTCTCCGTATTACATTTAATTCACGATTTGTCTCCCTGTTCTTTAAATGGAATGCACAGACCTACATCTCGGAAGGGTTCGGCCTTAGGTGGTTTGCCTCATAATACTGGGAGAGAGCTCCCGAGGTACTGGCTAATTTCTCCTCTACATCCATGAAATTGTTACCTTGGGCTGCAACTGCAGTGTCGTCCACATACATAAATTGGCGCGTGATGTTTGGCACAGGTTGGTCATTTGTATATACGTTATACAGAGCTGGGGCGAGGTCGCCTCCCTGAGGTAGGCCATTCCTCTGATTTCTCCACCTGCTCTTCTTGCCCTGGAGGCAGACGAAAAACCTCCTATTATGCAGGAAAGTACCTATCAGTGATGTTAAATGGTAATCTCTTGTCACAATATACACTTTCCTAAGGAGCCTCCGATGGTTTACAGCATCGTATGCAGCTGAAAGGTCTATGAACGCCACTCCCGTGATCTCTTTCCTCTCAAGCCCATCCTCGATATGTTGGGTCAGGCTCAGGACTTGACCGCAGCACGATTTGCCCGGTCGGAAACCTGCCTGCTGTGGCAATGATCTGTTGTTCCAAGACGCTTTCTATGCCACTTAGCGTCAGGCGTTCCAAGGTCTTAAAACAGTGACATAGAAGAGACACAGGTCGCAAGTTTTTTGGATCATCAGAGTCCTTTCCTGTTTCAGAAGTGCAACCACTCGGGCTTTCGTCCACATCTTTGGAATGTGGAGCCTTTCTACACACGCGTTTATCAAATCTAGCAGCCACTGTACGGTATTACTGCCAAAGTTTTTAATTTGCATCGATGCCAGGAGCTCTGTTAGTGTTCAAGCTGGAAATGGCTGCAGTAAAGTCTGACATTGTAAGTGGTGCCTCGAGGTGATGACTTTCCTCTGCCGGATCACGTGCTGATGGTCCCTGGTACTTTCTGCCGTGGGTTTTGCCATTCATAAGGAGTGTAGTGGCGACTCGGTCTGCCGCGACGTTAGTAAATTTATCTTTTGGCTTTGTGGCGTCACGGTTAAGGTTCTTTAACAATTTCCAAGCCCACCTACTGTTCACTTTCATGTCCACGTTCTCCTCGAGGTCACACCATTTGGCTCTGCGGTTCTCAGCTATGACTGACATGAGTTCATTGCCTGCTAGAAGTGTCTCGTCATCAAATGGGTCGTTATCGAACAGCTTCTGGTATCTTTCCAGTAGTGGTTCTGCGTCCTCAGACATTCCCGTAATATACTGTGTTCTGCATCCTCGCGGTTTTGTTTTCCTAGACACCTTCTGAACGACTTTGACAAAAGAGTCGTACATCTCAGGTTGTGGGGAGTGTCTCTATAGGCCCCCTGGCTCAGAAGCTGTTGTGGCTGAACACCTGAAGGATAATTTGGAAAATATTTCGAGTAGATTACCCCACCATGTTATAGTTCCGGGTGGAGATTTTAATTTGCCGGATATAGACTGGGAGACTCAAACGTTCATAACGGGTGGTAAGGACAAAGAATCCAGTGAAATTTTTTTAAGTGCTTTATCTGAAAACTACCGTGAGCAGTTAAACAGAGAACCGACTCGTGGCGATAACATATTAGACCTTCTGGTGACAAACAGACCCGAACTATTTGAAACAGTTAACGCAAAACAGGGAATCAGCGATCATAAAGCTGTTACTGCATAGGCGATTTCAGCCGTAAATAGAAATATTAAAAAAGATAGGAAGATTTTTCTGTTTAGCAAAAGTGACAAAAAGCAGATTACAGAGTACCTGCCGGCTCAACACAAAAGTTTTGTCTCAAGTACAGATAGCGTTGAGGATCAGTGGAAAAAGTTCAAAACCATCGTACAATATGCTTTAGATGAGTATGTGCCAAGCAAGATCGTAAGAGATGGAAAAGAGCCACCGTGGTACAACAGACTGCTGGGGAAGCAAAGGTAACTTCACAGCAAACATAAACATAGCCAAAGCCTTGCAGACAAACAAAAATTACGCGAATCGAAATGTAGTGTGAGGAGGGCTATGCGAGAGGCGTTCAATGAATTCGAAAGTAAAGTTCTATGTACTGCCTTGGCAGAAAATCCTAAGAAATTATGGTCTTATGTCAGAGCGGTAGGTGGGTAAAACAAAATCTCCAGACACTCTGTGACCAAAATGGTACTGAAACACTGGAACCGCAAGACCGCTACGGTCGCAGGTTCGAATCCTGCCTCGGGCATGGATGTTTGTGATGTCCTTAGGTTCGTTAGGTTTAACTAGTTCTAAGTTCTAGGGGACTAATGACCTCAGCAGTTGAGTCCCATAGTGCTCAGAGCCATTTTTTTTTTTTTTTTTTTTTTTTTTTGTACTGAAACAGAGGATGACAGACTAAACGCCGAAATACCTTTTTTCCAAAGCTGTTTCACAGAGGAAGACTGCACTATAGTTCCTTCTCTAGATTGTCGTACAGATGACAAAATGGTAGATATCGAAATAGACGACAGAGGGATAGAGAAACAAAATCGCTCAAAAGAGGAAAGGCCGCTGCACCTGATGGGATACCAGTTCGATTTTACACAGAGTACGCGAAGGAACTTGCCCCCCTTCTTGCAGCGGTGTACCGTAGGTCTCTAGAAGAGCGTAGCGTTCTAAAGGATTGGAAAAGGGCACAGGTCATCCCCGTTTTCGAGAAGGGACGTCGAACAGATGTGCAGAACTATAGACCTATATCTCTAACGTCGATCAGTTGTAGAATTTTGGAACACGTATTATGTTCAAGTATAATGACTTTTCTGGAGACTAGAAATCTACTCTGTAGGAATCAGCATGGGTTTCGAAATAGACGGTCGTGTGAAACCCAGCTCGCGCTATTCCTCCACGAGACTCAAGAGGGCCAGGCCATAGACACGGGTTCACAGGTAGATGCCGTGTTTCTTGACTTCCGCAAGGCGTTCGATACAGTTCCCCACAGTCGTCTATTGAACAAAGTAAGAGCATATGGACTATCAGACGAAGTGTGTGATTGGATTGAAGAGTTCCTAGATAAAAGAACGCAGGATGTCGTTCTCAATGGAGAGACCGTTGCTATTCACAATATATATATATATATAAATATATATATATATGACCTTGTGGATAACATCGGAAGTTCACTGAGGGTTTTTGCGGATGATGAAGTAGTATATTGAGAGGTTGTAACATTTCTTTCGTTGTCTTCCTGTGTAAAAAAACTTTCACAGTAGATTTCGACATGTCTTACTGGACTGTTGTTCCATTGTAAGTCATAGTTTGTATATACGCCCTGAACACGGAGCAGACTGCAGCAGAATTTCGAGACGGAAGACGTTAGGCCGGTATTACACTATCAAATTTCTTTGTCCAATATCTTTGTCCAATATCTTTGTCAAAGATATTTGATAGTGTAATAGGGACTTTGTCAAATGTCGTCCAATATTTGATCAAATCTAGGGCCTCGCTGTATATTTGATCAAAGAAACCGCCTGTCTTCTGTTCACTGCAATGTGACATGTTACCACATGGAGCGCTAGCATCGCTGCAGCGTTCTGTCGTCTGTAGTGTTTGTATAAACATTGCCGGCAAATACAATTGGTGTGTGCCGACAACTACAAAATTAATAGAGATGTCTGAAGCTGACGAGGCGCTTTACAACGTGAGGCACCCTGAATACAAAAATAGATTAAGAAGATTGGAGACCTGACCTAACCTAACATAACCCTCTCCTGTAGCAAGGAATCGGCGTGTTACAGTGAGCCTGTCTTCTGAAGATGCAGCAGTTCTTAAGTGAGTATTGTGCTTTGTGAAAAGAGGATACACTTCATTGAGCACATACAGAAATGTATGCTCATCCATTCTTAAGTAATTGATGTACGACTTGACGTCTTCCACTGTAAGCTCACGTAACAAGTTTTGTTGAATGCTTTTATCGTGTCGTCGTAAAACCCACGGCTTCACCCAGATTAGATTAGTTTTTCTTTCCATACATCCGTGCTGAGGAGATCCTCGTGGATGTGGAACATTTCGATTTTTTTAAGCTGAAATAACAATACTAATAGTATGAATAAATACATCATTTGTTTCTATTAAAAATTTCGCCAATGGAGTAGAAGGAGTTGGCCACTAGTAAGTCTTTCAGGCTCCTTTTAAACTGATCTTTATTTCAAACTAAATTTTTTATGTTTGCTGGCAAATTATTGAAGATGAGTGTTCCTGAGTAGTGGACCCCTTTTTGAACTAAAGTAAGTGCTTTTAGGTCCTTGTGCAGATCATTTTTGTTCCTGGTATTCTATGTATGAACTGAGTTGTTTGTTGGAAAAAGAGATATATTATTTAGGACAAATTTCATTAAGAAGTAAATATACTGAGAGGCAGTAGTTAGTATACCCAGTTCTTTGAAGAGGTTTCTGCAGGACATCCGTGAATTTACTCCACAAATAATACGTATTACACGCTTTTGGACTCTGAAAACTTTTGTTTGACTTCAAGATTTACCCTAAAATATTATCCCATATGACATTATGGAATGAAAGTAGGCAAAGTATGCAAGCTTTTTCATTTTTACGTTGCCTATGTCTGCTAACACTCGAATTGCAAATACAGATTTGTTAAGGCCCTTTCTGCACTTCTGTGGTGTGCTCCTCCCAACAACCTATCAAGTTGTATTCCCAGGACTTTTAAGACTGTCAACCTCGTATGTATGGTTCCATTTTTTCCCCACTTCTTTTCCGCATATACACACAATGCAATTGGAGTACATACAACTGTTGCGGTTAATAACAAGTTGTTGTCAGCCATCTTGAACTTTGATGAAAAATTTGATGACAGTGTAATACCCCTTCTAGCGCTACGTCAAAGATCTTTGTCAAATATATTGGACGGAATATTGGATCACATCTTTGATCAAATCTTTGACAAAGAAATTTGATAGTGTAATACCGGCCTTAGAGCAGTGGTGACCTGCAGCCAGCACATGTCACGTGACCGGCTTGTCGAGGCAGGAATAGAGCGGGAAAAAAAGTACACGTTTGGCGCTTCTAACCCGGAGCGTAAGAAACGGTCTGACAGATCTCCGTGAATTGTGTGTCTTCAAGGTGTAGCGCAACTATATTATAACAAAAGGTAGACACAATACAATCGAAAAGTCTTTGTTTCGTCATAAAAGGGTGAATCTTTCAGGGTACTACATGTATTATATAGGTGAGAAGAACAGGAGGACAAGCTCACTAGGGTATACGTCACGCTGCGGAATCGCTCGCGATAAATTCTTCGCGGCTGTCCGTGTTGTGACGTCACCAAAGTCTGTCATGGAGAGAGCACTTCCGCTATCCGTACTTACTGGTACAACGTCGCAAAAAAACCTGCAGAAATACTCAGTAAGGCTTTGAAAAGATTCTTCTCTACGTGCTGCACGGCAGCAAACATTTTCGTATTGCGATCAGAAAGATGGTGACCGAAATTTCGGATATCATCTCGTCGCACGGAAAAGCGCCACTATTTTAATCCCTGCCACCCCATCTGCGGTATCGTATCCGTGACACTCCCCCCACTAATTTCGCGATAGTGAAGAAGAACTCTGAAAATGACCAGTTGTTGCTCGATACAGTCTGCAGTTGGTTATTACAACGTTTACAATCTCCCTGCCGCACGGTTACACAAGAATATGTCAGCAGGATTGCAGAAGATGGGAGGTAAACTACACAGCGGTCTAAAACGGCGTGTCGAGATTCCAGAAGCACTACGGCTGGGCCCGTGTAGCGAAATGACGACGAGAAGAACGCATCAGAAGCGCACAACGCACAAGGCGGGGTCCTCAAACAAAACTTATTTTCTGACTTCAGGGGAAAGTTAAATATCCGCAACAGGTATTGCGAGACACGTTTAGTGAACAAGTAGTTTGGAATGCACACTAGGACACAACCAAACCGACAGCGGAAACTGGTGTAATGAAACTAAGCGTTAAAAGTTCACCGCCTCAGGCCTAGCTCTTTTGTGCATAAAAAGCCACACACATGCGGTATCTGACTGCCAAGTAGCAAATTTAAGGCATGTGGAGAAGACGGTAGGAAGGCGAATGAGGTGTGAAAAAGTTGCATTGGTGAGATATTTGATTTTTAAACCGGCTGCCCTCAAACCACGCACTCAGTATAGACGTTTCGTGAACAGAAAGTACTAGGAAGACAAGGGACGCGTTTAACGGTTTATCTTTTCACAGCCTAAGCTGTTTTGCCCATAAAAAGATGCGTCGGTGTGATATTTATCTGTAAAAATGGTTTCCTTCGAATCAAGTAGTGAATCGAGGATATTTGGAAAACAGAAGACGCTAGTAAACCAAATGACGAGACAATAAGCTCAGGCTATGTGAAATGCTGTGTATAAAACTAAGAAATAACTGATACTGTGACTTCATTCGAAACACGTAGCACTTTATTTTTGAAAAGGTTCACACTACGTTCTTGTACCGTCGTTGTAATTTATTTTCCGACGGCCACTATACGGAATGTTTAGCTTCGGTGTGGGAGGACCCGTGTTCGACTCCTGGCACCAGCTCGCATTTCTCCTGGGGCGGCGTGGTCTGGAGCGGGGCGCAGCCGCCTCCGTGAGGCCGGGGGCGCGGGGGCGGCGGGGGCGGGCGCCGCCGGCAGTGGCCGCCAGAGGCGCTGGCGTCGCCGTGGGCGGCGTCCACAGCTCCGGGCAGGGCGAGTCGGCGCCTACACGCCAGACACCTGCAGCGTGTGAGTAAGCGGCTCAGACTGCCACCAGTGAAAGTGTTGCCACCGAACGCAACAGGCAGACGGTGGGCGGTGCGGCGGCCACCCCTGCTAACACAACAGGGGCTCCGTGTTCCCCGCACTTACTCCCTGTTGTTGTTGCGGTCTTCAGTCCTGAGACTGGTTTGACGCAGCTCTCCATGCTACTCTATCCTGTGCAAGCTACTTCATCTCCCAGTACCTACTGCAACCTACATCCTTCTGAATCTGTTTAGTGTATTCATCTCTTGGTCTCCCTCTACGATTTTTACCCTCCACGCTGCCCTCCAATACTAAATTGGTGATCCCTTGATCCCTCAGAATATGCCCTACCAACCGATCCCTTCTTCTCGTCAAGGTGCGCCACAAACTCCTCTTCTCCCCAATCCTATTCAGTACCTCCTCATTAGTTATGTGATCTACCCATCTAATCTTCAGCATTCTTCTGTAGCACCACATTTCGAAAGCTTCTATTCTCTTCTTGTCCAAACTAGTTATCGTCCGCGTTTCACTTCCATACGTGGCTACACTCCGCACAAATACTTTCAGAAACGACTTCATGACACTTAAATCTATGCTCGATGTTAACAAATTTCTCTTCTTCAGAAACGCTTTCCTTGCCATTACCAGTCTACATTTTATATCCTCTCTACTTCGACCATCATCAGTTATTTTACTCCCTAAATAGCAAAACTCCTTTACTACTTTAAGTGTCTCATTTCTTAATCTAATTCCCTCAGCATCGCCTGATTTAATTCGACTACATTCCATGATCCTCGTTTTACTTTTGTTGATGTTCATCTTATATCCTCGTTTCAAGATACTGTCCATTCTGTTCAGCTGCTCTTCCAGATCTTTTGCTGTCTCTGACAGAATTACAATGTCATCGGTGAACCTAAAAGTTTTTATTTCTTCTCCATGGATTCTAATACCTACTCCGAATTTTTCTTTTGTTTCCTCTACTGCTTGCTCACAATACAGATTGAATAACATCGGGGAGAGGCTACAACCATGTCTCACTCCCTTCCCAACCACTGCTTCCTTTTCATGCCCCTCGACTCTTTATAAGTGCCATCTGGTTTCTGTACGAATTGTAAATAGCCTTTCGCTTCGT
The DNA here is from genome assembly GCF_023898315.1 of Schistocerca nitens. Classification (NCBI taxonomy): domain Eukaryota; kingdom Metazoa; phylum Arthropoda; class Insecta; order Orthoptera; family Acrididae; genus Schistocerca; species Schistocerca nitens. Next base: position 14,881,322 of record NC_064624.1, on the reverse strand, counting down.
GTATTTTACCTCTGCCACCCTTAGAATTTGAAAGAGAGTATTCCAGTCAACATTGTCAAAAGCTTCCTCTAAGTCTACAAATGCTAGAAACGTAGGTTTCCCTTTCCTTAATCTATCTTCTAAGATAAGTCGTAGGGTCAGTATTGCCTCACGTGTTCGAACACTTCGACGGAATCCAAACTCATCTTCCCTGAAGTCGGCTTCCACCAGTTTTTCCATGTAATTTTCTCACCTGTCTGCGCCTGCTTTCTTTGGCATTGGAATTATTATATTCTTCTTGCAATCTGAGGGTATTTCGCCTGTCTCATGCATCTCTATCACCAGTTGGTAGAGTTTTGTCATGGTTGGCTCTCCCAAGGTTATCACTAAGTCTAATGGAATGTTGTCTACTCCCGGGGTCCTGTTTCGACTCAGGTCTTTCAGTGCTCTGTCAAATTCTTCACTCAGTATCATATCTACCATTTCATCTTCATCTAGGTCCTCTCCCATTTCCATAATATTACCCTGAAGTATACTCCTTCCACCTTTCTGCTTTCCCTTGTTACCTCAGAACCGGATTTCCATCTGAGCTCTTGATATTCATACAGGCAGTTCTCTTTTCTCCCAAGGTCTGTTTAATTTTCCTGTAGGCTGCATCTATATTACCCCTAGTGACATATGCCTCTACATCCTTACATCTGTCCTGTAGCCATTTTTCACTTTTTGTCGATCACATTTTTGAGACGTTTGTATCCCTTCGCGCCTGCTTCATTTACTGCATTTTTATATTTTCTCCTTTCATCAATTAAATTCAATATCTCCTCTGTTACCCAAGGATTTCTACTGGCCCTCATCTTTTTGCTCCCTAAAGACAGAGATAAAATGCGAGAGGCAGCACGTGTCTGTCGCAGTCTGAGCGCAAAGAAACGACAAATTAAAGGAAACGGTGCCGTGGCAGCAATGACGAAAAAGCTGAAAAATGGAGGGAGTGAATACATAACAACAGGTAAGAAAACTGGAAAGTTGCACATGTCATACCAGATTTCCCAGAAGGGCGATAGCAGTAATCCACTAAATTACAGACTCTTTTCCTTAACGTCGATATGCAGCAGGATTTTGCGACATATATTGTGTTCGAACATTACGAGTTACCTCCAAGAGAACGGTCTATTGGCAGGCACTCAACACGAATCTAGACAACATCGTTCGTGTGAAACACAAGTAGCTCTTTACTGACAAAGGATTGAGTGTTGCCGACAAAGAATTTCAAGTCGATTCCCTATTTCTATATTTCAAGAACGCATTTGACACCGTACCTCACAAGCGGCTTGTAATGCAGGCTAGCGTGCTTATGGAATATCGTTTGAGTTACGTGAGTGCGTTCCTGTCTGAGAGGTCACAGTTCGTAGTAACTGCCGGAAAGCCATCGATCACAACAAAAGTGATTTGTGGCGTCCCCCAGTGTAGAGTTACAGGCCCTGTGCTGTTCCTTATCTTTGTAAACGATTTAGGAGACAATGTGGTCAGCTGTCTTAGGTTGTCTGCAGATGACGCTGTCCTTTATCGTCTAGTAAAGTCATCAGAAGACCGAAACATTTAGATAAAACATCTGTGTGGTACGACAATTGGCAGTCGACTCTAAATAATGAAAAGCGTGAGGTCATCCATATGAGTGCTACAAGGAAACCATTACACTATGGTTACACGACAAATCAATCAAATCTACAGACCTAAAATTCCACTAAATAACTGAACTGCGAATGACAGCAACCAGAATGCCAACATGCAAAACAAAAATACTGATAACTTATGTGCAACCTAATGCAGTCAGTGTTGAAATGACTGACTGACCGTTTGGTCGTTTGTTGTTCAAGTCCAAGCAAAAATTTGATGAACTATCCCTCGAGACAGTACTTAATTTGGATATAAAAATTGCACTGTGCAGGCTTTCGCTTCGCCTGTCCGCTGACTGGAACCACCTTTCCGAACTACTTCGGTCATTAAATGAGTTCAACCCAGAGAGATACCATGAACAGCTAGTTTGACAATTTTTGAACACCTATTGTGTTCGGGTTAATGACTTTTCTGGAGACTAGAAATCTACTCTGTAGGAATCAGCATGGGTTTCGAAAAAGACGATCGTGTGAAACCCAGCTCGCGCTATTCGTCCACGAGACTCAGAGAGCCATAGACACGGGTTCCCAGGTAGATGCCGTGTTTCTTGACTTCCGCATGGCGTTCGATACAGTTCCCCACAGTCGTTTAATGAACAAAGTAAGAGGATACGGACTATCAGACCAATTGTGTGATTGGATTGAAGAGTTCAACCATTTGCAAACCTCAGTTTTTTTCTCTGGAGTACACCCTCCAGAATTCTCCATGGCTTCCTTTACAGCTTGTTCAGTGTATGGACTGAATATCAGGGATAGGCCACAAGCCTCTCACTCCCCTCATGACCACAGCTTCCCCTTTAATACCCATTGACTCTAGAAACTAAATTCCAGTTTCTGTAAAAATTAAAACATCTCATTCCCTATATTTTCCCCTGGTTATCCTCAGTTTCAAAAAGTGTGGTAAACATTGTAAGAAGCTACAGACACTTTGAACACAGATTTAATAGTTGCCTCATGTTCCTGTAGTTCTCCAGAACCCACACTGATCTTCCCTGAGATCAGCTTCTTCTAGTTTCCCTATCCTTCTGTAAATGTCAGTATTTTGCAACCATGGCTCATTAAACCGATAGGTGATCAATGACACTTGATAGCATGTGCCTTCTACAGAACAGGAATAACTAAATTCTTCTTGAAGTGTGATGGTATTAAACATATCTGTGTTTGCATATCATGTTGAGTAGTTCTGTCACATTTGCCTCTCACTATAATTGAGACAGCATAAATAGATCACTGAGAGCTTGCAGTGCTGTCGCTAGCTTTAAACTGGAGTGCTAATGGCCGCAGGCAAAAACAGTAGCAGCCTACAGAGCTGACAACACTGAGGTTTGACTCAAGACTAAAACAATGAAAAAAATCGAGAATTTCTGAAAAATTATCAGGTATTTCCTGGTTTTCTACCCGATGCGAAAATTGCCGGGTTTTTCCCGGATGGTATACACCCTGAAGACGCAATAGATACCTTCACTGCTCGATAACAGCGGTGATGTTTTTGATGACAGCGCCACGGAGACAGAGTTACCAGACAGTTTTCCGATCTTCCTTCACAGGGGAAGTCAAAGCAAACACGCAAGAATTCGAATCGACAACAACTGCCGACTTGAGTAATTCAGAAGCGAATATTCCTCGTGTAGGAAAACAGCTTAATCCACAAGGAAGGCAAAGCCTGCGGTCCAGATTGTATACCAGTCTGTTACTCTCACAGTATGCTGTTACAATAGCTCCACACTTAGCAACCATATACAACCTCTCGCTGGCAGAAAGCTCTCCGTACCCAGCAGAATCTAAAGTTGCGCAAGTCACACCAATAGCCAAGGAACGAGATAAGAGTAATCCACCGAATAACAGACCCACATCACTAACCTCGGTTTGCAGTAGTATTTTGGAACATATACTGCGCTCGAACACCATCAACCACCTCGAAGAATAAGATTTATTTAGAAACAGCCAGCCCGGAATCAGAAAACAACGCTCTTGTGAAACAAAACTAGCTCTTTATTCCCTCGAACTAATGAGTGCTATTGACAAGGGACGTCAATTAGATTACGTAGTTTTTAGGTTTCCATATCGCTTCTAACACCGTCCCTTCTAGTTAAATTGCGCACCTGTGGAGTTGTGTGACTGGATTCGTGATTTCTCGTTAGTAAAGTCACAGTTGGTAGTAACCGACGGAAGGTCATCGAGTAAAACAGAAGTAACGACTGGCGTTCTCCAAAGTAAGTGTTAAGAGGCCCTCTGCTGTTGCTGGTCTCCGTACACCACTTACGAGACAATCTGAGCAGTGCTCTTAGATAGTGTCTAGCTGGTGCAACCACTTACCGTCATGTAATGTCATCAGATGACCAAAACGAATTGCACAACGATTTAGACAAGATATCCGAATGGTGCAACAAGTGGCAATCGACTATAAATCATGGAAAGTGTGAAGTCGTCCACATGAGCACGACAAAGAAACGACTAAGATGATAAATCACAAAAATCTGAGGAATATAAATTCAGCTAAATACTTAGGAATTAAAGTTGTTAATACCTTAAATTGGAACGATGACATGGATAATGTTGTGCAGAAAGCAAGCTAGAGACTACGATTTACTGACAGAAGAAGTAGAAAACGTGACAGGTATACTAAAGAGACCGCCCACACTACACTTGTACGCCCCCTTCTCGAGTACTGCTGTGCAGTGTGGGACCCGCCTCAGACAGGATTCACGGAAGCGATCGAAAAAGTTCAAAGAAGGGCAGGTTGTCTTGTATTACCGCGAAATGGGTGAGACAGCACTACGGATATGATACAGCAATTAACATGACAGCCGTCAAAGCGAAGCCGTTTCTTGCTACGGCAGGACCTTCCCATGCAATTTCAATCGCCAGCATTCTCCTCAGAGTACGATAATATTTTTTTGGCGCCCACCTACAAAGGTAGAAATGATCTTCATAATGAAACAAGACAAGTCAGAGCTCACACAGGGAGATGTAAGTGTTTGTTTCTCCCGCGACTGTTCGAGAGTGGAACGGTAGGGGAGTAGCTTAAAGGTGGTTCGATCAACCCTCCGCCAGGCACCTAAATGTGAATTGCAGAGTAATCATGTAGATGTAGATCAGGATCTGCACGGCCCCTCTTACACTGGAAATGAGCCACACTCTGAGAAAGAATGTTACCACGCGCTTGCTGCTACTTCCGAGGCATCGTGCAACACGCCCTTCAGCTGCCACCTTTCTGTTTAGGAGCGCGCAGTCTGTTTTCCGACTAATCGTCCAGTCACCTATGTTTACTGTTTACGTTATTCGCAGTCTGCTCCGAAGTATTTAACGGGTTCGTCTGCAGGCATCTGAGCAGAGTTATCGAAATGAAAGATATCGCATCCTCCAGCCACGCCACAGCAGCCTCTAATGTAACAAATATGAGTCACAGAGCGGGGTCATCGAGTACATCAATTACCACGTTACGTGTTTTACGGCGAAGCCTTACAAGCTTTGGAGCCTTCTGCAAGTAGCGGAAACCGGTAAATACACCTGTTGCACATGAATAATAGTGGTAAACGAAATAAATGGTACTTATTCTCGATAATTCCTGTCGTTCCCATCGCTAGTGGAACCAACACGACAATATCAGTCAGCTTTTAGAGTAATTTACCCGAGATTTTGGGGGCAGAGCGTGCCCAAGTCAGGTTCCTGATACAGAGAATAATTTTTACCAGATGTCTTACTTACGTTGTGGGAAAGTGTATTTGCTGCTTCTTAAAGGTCACGCATTTTCTTTGGCCTCCAGGATTCTCACCTCTTTTTTGGTTGATTCTTTTACTGGTAATTCAGGGTGTAAAAATATGCTTTTCCACGGGTGAAAATACACTTTTTCCGTGCTAAGTGACGGTAGGTTTCCAGTAAATTTTCCCTCGGAACTGTAAAACTTATCAATCCTTTGAATGGTTTACGGTTTATACACTGGCGTGGAACTTCCTGGAAAAAATGGAACGGGGAGAGAAGTTTTTGAACGGCCTTTCATTTGCAGCAGCATATAGGCCTACGCTGCATATTTTCGTATTACGAAACTATAAATTCGAATTGCACCAAACACGGCACCCTAGTTTCCGGAGCTTTGAAATCGAGATTGCGATGTCATGGCACGTGACTTGGCCAGCCAATGACAGCAGACATTCGGAGAATAGGACACACGCTGTATTAAGCCAATAGCCATCACTTACGTAGGGCGTACACAAAAATAGGAAAAGTTAGGGGTTTACTTTAATATACGTAGTGTAGCAACAAGAAAAGCCAAGCTTTCACATACAATATTGGTCTCTAACATTAATAAGCTACAAGGGAAGCTAATCTTTCACACCTAATATTGATCTTTATTGCGTGTGTTATACTTAAGGTACTTCACACAAATGTGGCAGTAAATTTAAAATAATGTAAATGTCTGGTCTTCTGGGTCGAAATTCTTCTACGTGGTTGGTCCTGAAAGTGTTCCGTTTTAAACGAGAGTCAAACGGTCTGTGATTTAAGAAATTCATCCCACTTTCTCACACGTAATATAATTCATCCTGCGTAGTAACATATTTACTTTGAAAGTAACACTTTTCCAACCACCATTCGCAAAACTATCCCGAGACTGTCACAAATACCTTCGGCTTAGCAGTTGCCAGAGAGCGCCAGAAAACAGGCATTACTGCGCGTGCGCAGCTGCAGTGACGTAGGAAGGCCGCATGTTTGTGTGTATAAAGCACAAAGAGGTGTTACATTACGCCATAAAAGAAACAGGACGTCAGAGGATACTCCGAGTGCATCGGAATTTCGTAAACTATACTAACGTGAATACTTCGGTCTGAAGTGCACACTGTTTCTTGCAGATTCACAATTAAGTAGGTCCCACCTGACATTAAGCTTTTCGGTGTGGTTTTTGGGACGTAAGTTTTCTTTGAGTAGCAGTACTGTAGCATCTCATGTTTTTTTCTCTTCATTATGACATAATGCCATACATGGCAGAACATGAAAACGTGCACTTTACATTCAACGAACAGCTGTGGAATGAAACACTTCGTTTCAAATAAATTGACTTCCTCAGCGAGAATAGTAACGCCAAATTTGTTTAGCAAACTGACAACAATAACTTCATCGTTCTGCAAATAGATTAATGCTTGACTGCCAAAAACTTTGAAATAAAATCCAGAAAACTGAAACTAATAATATATATTCGCCTTCACTAAATATGTGAATGTATCTCAATTCGCTTGATAGCTCCCGGTCTCATAAATACGTATTGTGTTCATTTGACGTGGGAGCTGTAAATGAAGAGGAAGCAGCGAAATCACTGAACTCAAGCACGGGTCACGTGGACACTACCCCCCTACTCCCCCCCCCCACCCCTTTCTCTACAACTCGGATAACTCTGCGCATGTGCGAATGCGGCAGCCAGGGCGCGCGATACAGCTAACGGCCGGAGATAGTGATGGGCTAAACAGCGATTTTCCGATATCAGTGATTTCTGTGAATGCTACTTTTCAGCATCTGTTATTCTTAACTGTGATTTGTCGCAGTTAAGAGTCGCAGTTAAGGACCCTAGGTCGTGTATCCCTCCGCCACTGCCATTTCTGTGATTTCTGTGACTCCTGCGATTTCTGCGACTTACCACCGTATGAAAAAGTTACATCTGTCCACACAGAAAATTGCACCTCAACAAACCTGTCATTGGTAAGTATGTTTTACGTTTGTTCTTCCGTTGGCTTTAATCTTGTATTGAAGAAACAACTGTGAAAATATTAATAGTGTAATTAATATGTAAGTAGCCATACAGTAGCGTAATAGTTCGTGTTTATAAAATGAATTCTAACATATTGTTATGTTCACAGGTACCCGAACTACATTTCAGTCACTCAGTAAAGTGATAACTCAAAATATCATTGTCAACAGATCTGGAGAAATTGCCACTGCGTCTTTAGACCGTTTTCGTCAGACGAGAGGTTAGTTTCTAAGCGTTTCGATGGACTTAATTACTTCAGTGAGATCGTTCTTGCAAATGTGAAATATACCCCATTGAGTAGCTTTCATTACAGCAAATATTAGCAATCTACTCTATCAATGATATTGCTTGTAATTAGTGACAGCAAAAATTGTTTGATAATCCTTGTGATTTTCCAGACACAGTTCTGACTCTGATTACTGGTTGCTGTACGTATGTATCCACATCAAGGCTGTTGAGAGAGACTCGTGAAGATTCAAGACAGCCCTTAGAAGATTTTGCAGTTTAAAAGTGACATAATTGTGAAATGTGTGTGCAGATGAGTGATTAAACTGTGTTTTATTGAAGTTGTTGTGCGATTTTAAAGGAATAATAAATGTTAAATACAGTGAGTGAATAATGAAAATGTCATTTTCCAAGCCGTCCTATACCCGTAATTTTCCGCCACTTACTTACTGGTAAACACTTGTTGGAGAGTGACATGCCCCCCCCCCCTCCCCTTCTCCACAATCTTGGCGTGACACTGACCTGTAACATATCCCAAAGTCTACAATATGCATCTTGAGGCTGTTGATGTGAAAGTGGGAAGTACAGATCTTCCAGTTGAATCAGGAATAGCTCAAGTGCATTACTTGAAAGTAACACAGGAAAAGCTTACTGGTGTAGGTGGTTGTAGTGACCGCAAAAAGTTCTTGTGTGTGAAGTTGCCATGTAGAACACCAGGTGTAAAACTTTTATCCCGAATCTTGAACTGTGTCAGAACAAAAGTGAGGCATTCATATGACTCAATAATGTTTTCATTTCACTACACTTATACAGATGTCTGAGTTCTGCTGTGTTAACATTGCAAAGTCCTGTAGGCATGTGGAGTATTAAGCAAAACTGTCATATTGGATGCATTATCAAACACATTTGTTACGTTACTTGATATTTTCAGGAGAAAAAGGCAATGTTGCTTCTTATTAATATAATACATTCAGAGTCACAGCAGTATTTGACCAGCCATAACTGGTGCTGAATGTGCATGTCGTAATATAATGTGAAGGGCTTATCTCAGTAGTGGTAAAAGTCCATTACCCCCACTTTTCTGTCTATAATGCTTCTGGAATTAATGATCCAAACAAACATAAATAAAGGTTCATCTCTAGCAAGAAGCTATATACTTGAATATTTCTGGTATCTCAACTGCAGATTTTTCAGCGCTCATTTAACTTTACGACTCTGTACCTCAAAATGAACAAAAATGGACTTGTACCACTATTGAAATAAGCCCTTCATACGCACACACAGCACATCCATCTCATGAGGCACAAGGCTCTCATAATGAAGTACGTACGTCGGTTAACAGATGGCACTGTTTACTGCGCTTTTTAGTTGTTACTTGCGACTTCTAGCCGCAACTTGTCACTAAAATCGCAGAAAGCAGTACGGAATTCGGCCAACAGATGGTTCACGGCGTTGAATGTGAAATGCAACTTGCGACTGTAAAGTTGTTATTGTGATATCTGTGACTTCTCAATCACTGTGATTTCTAACAGATACGCGATTTCCTGCCCACCACTAGCCGGAGCAGTCCGAGCAGCGGTGGGCGGGGGAAGGTACTGCTCGCAGGCGAGTCAACTGCGCATGCGCATCAGCCCGAAGGCGACTGCGCAGACGAACCTGACGTAAGCAGCTGTGACGTCAGGACCACAGGAACGAGTTTACTGTTACGAAGTATCACATCGTCTTCGCCCTAAGGCCTTTGACATATTTTTAGCTGTATTTTCTTGTTGTAAATGGCGCACTTCCTTTTTAACTAAAGGTTTATGTTTTTCCCTCCCGTTTATGTTTCATTGCTGCAGTGTTATTCTCCAGTAGCGGGATACAGTAGCATTCTTTGCCACAGAATCAGTTCCTACCAGCTAAAATTACAAAAATTTATGTGAAAACTAAAACGATGAAAAAATTCCCGGGTTTTTCCCAGATTTCCGGTTGTCCTGGGTCGTATACAGCCTGTAATTTTTCAACACCCGTTCTTTGTACAAATATTTACTCCTTACTTTTCTTTCGAGCGTTTTTTTCCGCGCGAGACCCCCATTTGGTACGAAATCTCCGTACATATTTCTGAATGTAGCCACCACTCCGAAGAAAGCAATAAACACACCGTAACTTGCCACCCGAGACTGCTACACTTAACTATTTCCTGTACGATGTTAATGAGCCGACGCACCACAATCCCTCCTGCTTGTTCTTCGTACGTCTCTCGCTGATATGGCCACTTGGGCAGTTCTTGCAGCAGAATGGATAGCTATTTAGATGCAAGCAGGCGATCTGTGTGTGTAATTTGGTGGTGAGAGTAGTTAACCCATTTGAAGTAAATTACAAGACGCCATCAGAGTACATTTATTAAAGAATGCAGTAAAACAGTTAGCATTTACATAGGTGAAACGGTTCATCACACGAAGTTACTAAAGATCGTGACATGTGTGTGTGTCGCAGGAGTTTTAAAGTCAGCCATGTGCCGAGATGAAATCTTTATCAGAGCCCAAAGACGACACTGCAGTTGTGAAAATAACTTTTACAGTCAACGGCGAATGTATACATATATTATTGAAAACGGGTTCCCTTTTATGCTGAAACACTAATTTTTGTTGTTACCGAAACATGTTTCGGCACCTCTGTGCCATCCAGAGTGAGATCTGGTTACTGTAAGCTGTAGAAAGTCAACGTATTTTATGTTTTACCTGATCTAACATAGTGAGACGTAAAGAAAGATTTTGTTCGTTTCTCTTCTTACCGTAATTTTCACATTACACAGTTTAGCAAGACAATCTGTATGGCGTCCTGCAATGATTGCTTGTCATCTGCAAACCAAACGCTGGAAATGTGAAATTTATCAGCAAGTTAACACATCTGTTGATTATTAAACGTCATGATTTTGGCGTATAAAAATATTTTGCTTACATATTTGTTATTAGTCAGGTTTTGTTGCGACATTCTTCTTTTGCATTCTGAGGGCACTACACACACACACACACACACACACACACACACACACATTGTTGTGTTTGCTAACGCCGTTGGCGTTCATTTGTTGTCGAGAGTATTCGGTGACGAATTTGAATTTTGTTTACACTCTCTCTCTCTCTCTCTCTATGCACGCGCGCTCGCGTGCGTGCGTGTGCATGTGTTCCTTTTATCTCCACTAATTTGCTGGTTTAATTTCTCGTCCATATGGGACTTGCCACTATTTTCCTCTGGTATATGTTTTATTGTGTGTGGCTGCTTTGTGTAATGGTGTTTGCTTACGGATGTTCTGTTCAATCTGTGGAGTCCGAATCTGAAGTTCATGCACCACCGGGTGATTCGGCAGTTTGTGAACGGCGATGCTTCGTGCCTGTCGGTTTCCCGAATATTGTGAAGCCATGTGTGGCGTTTCTCTTTCGAACGGCGAGATTCAGAAAATTTAGTGTGTTTTCTGTTTCCGATCATAACCTGGTGTGAATGTGTGGGTGTAAGTTGTTTGTTTCGCCGTGTAGCGGTTACACACGAGACCGCCTGCTGCGCCACAGGTGGGCCCTGGTGGCCGATGCTGACTGAGGGGAAGTTGCAGGTCCGCCTCGCAGCCGAGCACTGGAGGCTGGCGGGCGCGAGTCTCTCTCGCGGTCCCACGGCTGGCTCGCGAGCCCTCACCCCAGCCACTCACCGTCACGCCACTGCCGGCACATGCGCGGGGAACGCCTTCTCGCTCACCGCCGCCGCCGCCGCTGCTGTATTCTGCACTGTTCCCTTAGCTGCAGAGTCACATTGAAACGTAAAACCTGGAAAAATAAGTTGCTGTGGATAGGGAAAGGAACCTCACACGCTCAATCCGCCCAGTTCACTTTCGGCTTCAACATTTTATGAGTCTTTGACATCGGTTGACGCTTTATACAGGGTGATTCAAAAAGAATACCACAACTTTAGGAATTTATAACTCTGCAACGACAAAAGGCAGAGCTAAGCACTATCTGTCGGCGAATTAAGGGAGCTATAAAGTTTCATTTAGTTGTACATTTGTTCGCTTGAGGCGCTGTTGACTAGGCGTCAGCGTCAGTTGATCCCAAGATGGCGACTGCTCAACAGAAAGCTTTTTATGTTATTGAGTACAGCAGAAGTGAATCGACGACAGTTGTTCAGCGTGCATTTCGAACGAAGTATGGTGTTAAACCTCCTGATATGTGGTGTATTAAACGTTGGTATAAACAGTTTACAGAGAATGGGTGTTTGTGCAAAGGGAAAAGTTCTGGACGGCCGAGAACGAGTGATGAAAATGTAGCACGCATCCAGCAAGCATTTGTTCACAGCCCAGGAAAATCGACTCGCAGAGCTAGCAGAGAGCTGCAAATTCCACAATCGACTGTATGGAGAGTCCTACGAAAAAGGTTATATATGAAACCTTATCGTCTGAAATTGGTTCAAGCACTGTCTGCAGCTGATAAGATTAAAAGAATCGATTTCTGTGATTTTATCCTTGCTCAAATGGAAACAGATGAATCTTTCGTTTCAAAGATTGTGTTTAGTGATGAAGCAACTTTCCACACTAACAGGAAACAACTCAGTATGAACGTGGTTCGCCTAAGGTGAACGTTTCCTGTGCCATATCAGCCAATAAAGTTTTTGGTCCCTTTTTCTTCGAAGGTGCTACTGTAACTGGACTACAGTGTCTGGAGATGTTAGAGAATTGGCTGTTCCCTCAGCTCCAACAAGAAGCACAACAATTCATATTTCAGCAGGATGGAGCGCCACCACATTGGCACTTCTAGCGTTAAAAGGTTTTTTGGCTTTTCACATTTAACCAAATATAACATTGATGATGATATTTCATGGCAATTTTTGCCGACAAGATAAAGAATGCAACCTTTTAACACTAGATTGCGTACTCACGGCAGTTCTCCTTGGCCGTTTTTTGGTACGACTTGGAAAGAGAGAAAAATTAATGAATGATCGACGATGCGTCGGTTCTCGATTGTGTTTAGGAGACGTACGGTTTGATTGCGTGAAAATAGTTTCTCAAATGACCTCTTAACCCGGATTGCTTTCACGCAATCAGACTCTTCAATGAAATTACCTAAGGGACCTATTTGAATAATAAAAAAATGCGAAACAGTGAAATTTTGTAAAAAAAATTGTCAGATCGGAAATTGAACACATTAATGGTCTCCCAAATACAATCGAGACACCACGATAGAGAGCGAACCTGTAACAAAGTTCATTTAAACATAAACAGTATTTGTGGTTAATTTAAAGAAAAGAATAAGCATAGATTTTCTGTACAGTGAAGCATCAATATATTCTCAAAGAAGAAAGGCGTTAAACTATAAACATTAACAAATTTACAATGAATACAAAACTTACACTTTTATGTTTTTCTCATACGTGGAACAGTCCAACAATCACTGCTTTTGTATGTGTGATATTTTGTAAAAATTAAATGTCCTGGCATGCGCGTAAGTATTTTTTATCGTCACAAAGTTTACAAAAGCGTTTTTGTTTTCTTGGTGATAACGTGGTTTTTCACACCAAAAGAAATATAACTTGTAGCGGTGCTACACAACACGTCTTAACAAGTCGGCAACCAAACATCAAAGGTAATGAAGTACATGTTAACATGTCGGCGACCAGAAGTACAACTAACTATAAAGACTCTAGAATTTTCCTAACAAATGATAAATTGTTCTTTCTTCTGTTTCGCAGCTTCTTGCTATCAAGCGCTGCGGCAATGATTTTAAATATCTGCGCCCAGCAAGTCATAGTGTTTAAAAGTACCTTGGTATAGGCGCACGTTATCAACAGATTTCGTTTCTTTACTCTCGCCTTGTCATGCTTAGTATCATTACAAACTACAGCTCGGTGGCTATCCTTTTCTCATATGCAAAATGCCTGAAATCCAATAATATCACATTGCTTCCCGCGTGAGGAGCGATGACTCCGTCAGGATCATCGCGACTCACGCGTAGTCGTGATATTATTGCTTTCGTGAAACAAGTTAGTATTACTTGCAAAAATTCTATACAATAGATTTTACACACTACATCAGGCAAAGTGGTTAACATACAGAGTATCAGGTAAGTATATTCATACGACTGAAATTGATAGTAACTTGTCCATATGGTAACTACATGACAATTGAACTGTGCTCTTTCTAATGTATTGTACAAGGATAACAAACGTTCATTTCTCGGTAAAAGATAATGAAATTAAAATAAAGATACACATACATAGATACATTATACATGGCATAATAAATATTAAAAAATAACAAAGAAATTAATTATTTGACTTCGCAGGAAGTCTGGGTGCTGTGTGCACTCGTGGAAAAAATATGTTACAAAAAATTGACATTCTTGTTTTACAATGACATATTACAGGAATATTTTTGTCGTTGTTTCGTCGAAGATTTCTTGCAGTAAATACGAAGCACTTTACTTATTTGTGGCTTTCATGACCGGAAAAAAAAAATGTTTCACTACACTTGGGTAGGTATGAGTTGCACTGGGAGTGGTAGAACTTCGGGTATAAATGATAGCACTGCACTTGAGTGGGGAAATTGATTACACTTTCACAGTGGAGGAAAAGTAGGGCATCAGTTTCACTGTGGAAGTTGGAGTAGTTGTCCGGGTGTGATGTTGCGTTGGAAATACGTCGTGGGTAAGGAACTGGAAGACTGGTTCTGCAACATGTTGAGCCTTATGGTGGCGGTCTCTATTTCACTTGATACATGTCCGTGCTTCCATTTATGTTTTCGTACATGAAAAATACAGAAAAAAAATCTGTATTAGAATAACTTAATCTATAAGAAAATTGGATTAGGTAAGGATAAGAATTGTTTATGTACATAAGGTCTCATTCTCTTAGGAATGCTTAATTCTCACATTTATCTATTTTTCTGGTTTTATTTGGTTAGACACGTTTTCGTCATTACTCGGCCTGGTCAGTTAATTCGGTAGCAAATGTCAAAATCGAGCTTAAGACTCTTCCGATTAGTGTCTTAATAATTTCACAAGGTACATGAGTGCTTAATTCATTGCTTTGTCATATTTTATTTTGAATGCATTTCAAACACATTTGACATCCGCGCTCGTTGTGCAAAGAAAATTGATTGTTGAGCGCTCAGCGTTCACAGTGTTAAGTCCGTTGGTCACAATCACGTGATAATAACTTGACAGTCCCACAACGCTAGCAGCAGTACTCTGCGAGAAGCAGAGCATTTGGTGTCTGCTAGCCGTGGTCTGAGTTTTTACACAGTTTTTCATCGACTCTGGATTACGGAAGCTGCCAGATGCGGCGACTCCCGCAGCTGTTTCGAAGAATGTGTCCGTGGAAAGGCGTACAGTACCGTATGTGGTAAGTACAACACTTATTCACTTTCACTCTTCGGCTTTCTACATCGTGGTACAGGTACTTATAACATTACTTCACACGCGGTATTTCACACGTGTCCTTGGAGTTATCATCTTTTCAGTTCACACGTTATTGTTAATTCGTGTTCACATTTATTTGGTCGTCATGTTAAGGTTCACACGCACCACTTTTATACGTGTCCATTAATTACTTGTCTATAGTCGGTTCACACGCAGCAGCATATACGTGTCCATTTATTACTGACTGCATTATTACTACAAAGTACAGTTAACATTTAGTATACATATCATGTCTAAAAATTATTTACAAAGAAATATTTAGTCTCTGTGACTACAAGGCCTGACGAAAAGCGTGTCTCTTTTTCGTAGTTTGTGCTTCCAAGGCACTTTAGGTTTACACTTTGTTCGAAATCTTGTTATTCTTTTCTTTTTACAATAGCTACTCTTTTCTCAAGTTCAGCTCTTTTATTTTCTCTGTATTACGTCGTTAGTTTGAAGACATAATCAATGTGGCTTCGTTTACGTGATGAACAGCTCGTGTTCAAACTACCATTAGGGAAATTGGGAAGCTTGGTGTACCCTGTCGTGCAATTGCACATAACAAATCTTAATTGAACTCGCAATTTGCGGAGAATAAGCATAGCCCGTCGACAACCAATGTGTCACGTCTATCCATTCGTATAGCCTGTATGTATCAATCATGCAACCAGCCCGTAAAATTCACTTCTCTACTGGATAAGGTAGGATGGTAAGGATACTGGTTAGAGGAAAACACAAAAGACTTTTATGGAGTGAAGAGATTTGAAGGCAGAGTGTTAATGACGTATGATATGATGAGCTTAACATAAATTATTATCACCCAAGTTTTTCATGACAAATAGTATAATTAAATCGACACAGTAGTTTCCTTGTCGTCTGATCCAGCTCTCTAAACAATTTTCTATGCATATCTAAAATTACTTAAACCATGCATTAGCAGTGAACTGTGTCTGTTAACTGTCTTCTGTTCCATGTATCGTAAAATTGGTTTTCTAAAAAAAATCGTCATACCTCGAGGATCTGAAATAGATATTTCTAGTACTAAATTAGTTTATTTATAAATGATCTTTGTAAGTATTTCAGCTGCATTTTGCCGAGAAATTGTTATGAGCGTATACGGTTTTCTCCGTATTATAATAAAATAATTGAGTTGCGCACTTCTTTCCTGCTACCTGGATCGTTATTGACTTACTTGATTCTTATATGCTAAGCTGCTGCTTTTTTGCCTGCTGCGTTTCATAGGTGGTCTCAAAAAATTTGTTGTCACACACTCCTTACGCATAACATAATATTTACCTCATTAGAGTAAGCGACCTCAATCATTTTTTTTTAACCTACGAGCAATCATTCTGGTCTGAATGATCATTTTAATTTATTTCATTCAAGAGGAGAGAGCTTTGCTATACTTAAAACTAGTGATAGCAGGTGGCACTTAGCACATCCCTACCATAATATTTATTTGTCAGCTCTTTCGGCTGTGGCCGTTCATGGCTCAATTAACTTAAAACTAACTTACATCTAAGGCAAATCTTGGTCTCCTACAATAAATGTGTTTTACTTAAGGTGCTCATATAAATTACTTATCTTGTTGTGGCAGGTCGACAGGGTGTTAGTCCTGTGCACTACTTACATACGTTGGTACTTCACACATAGTATGACAACTTATAGTGTGTGTATATTTTATTTTAGAAGCTTAACTTGACAGATATTTTCAATGGTTGACTCGGTATTTCTTCAAGTCTGCGTGATGAAACAATCCTTTTATTCGTCCAGATACAGGGTCAGCTAATAGATAGCAACCAATGTGCGGCTTTCTTAATATAATATATGGTCCTTCATACAAGTGCTGCCACTTGCGATTCTTATGATGAATCAAAGATGGTTTGAAGTGGGTCTTTTATAGCACTCGTTCATTTATACGATACGATAAGACTTTGCTAATGTGTTTGTCATGCGCCTTTTTTCTTAGGTTGGCATGAGTGGTTAAAGATATGAGAGCTTGTCTTAACTTGTCGTCTAATGTTACTTCAGGGTGTTGTAATTTTGGGATGGGGTCTACCCATTCATTTCTTTCTAATCGTTTAGAGACTAGTTCTGATGGTGTGAAACCAGTTGATGTGTGAGGTAAATTATTAACAATCTCTTCAAAGGGTGTGACGAAATCAATCCACCGTGTCTGCTGGTTTGGAATATACGTTCATATGAAACGATTGAACTCTTTGAATACTCTTTCTGTGGGATTACTTTGCGGTCGATACCGGGATATCAAAATTTGTCTGATGTTGTTGGTTACAAGGAAATTCCTCCATCGTTTTCCCACGAAAGTTGATGCGTTATCAGATAACATGGCTTCAGGCTTGCCAAAGCGAGGAAAATAGTCTTTCTCAATGTGTCTAATTAGTGGAAGTATATTAGATGACTTCATTGCATAGAGTCTCACGTGTTTGGTAAAAAGATCTAACAATACGACCAGATACTTCACACCACCTCTTCCCTGAGGAAGTGGACCTGCATAATCCAAACTGACGATTTGGTTTGGTCTTTCTGTACGTATCGGGTTTAAAGGTAAGGCATTTGACAAGTTGAAAGGTTTCGCCTTTTGGCAAATGGAACAATTTCTTAATAATTGGTGCAGCTTCTTGTGAAGATTAGGTACATAGCAGTATGTTGAAATCTTGCGTTTGCATTTTTCTGGGCCATAGTGACCCCAGGAGAGGTGAGTGTACCAAATGAGATGTTCAACATAATCTTTAGGAATACAGACACACCACCTTCCTGTCAACAGAGAAGTTCGGTGAAACAAAACTCCATTGTGTACTTTATAAAATTTTGACAACGAGTGATCAGGGTTGTTTTGAAGAAGCTGTTTAATTTCTAGCCAATTGCGATCTGTGTCTTGAAGAGTATCCGTTTGACGGCAAAGACGAAGAAAGTAACTCCGATGTAGAGGATCTTTCATAAGAAGAATTTTGTGATTAGAAATCTGTTCTATTAATTCAGTAGGCTCCGGCAATCCTTCCGGCATACGTGACAATGCATCAGCAATGATGTTATTCTTGCCCTTTACGTAAATAATTTCAAAATCATACTCTTGTAGAAATAAACACCATCGAGTAAGCCAAGGATGATACAGTTTGCAAGACAGTAAGAAGCTCAGTGCATCTGAGTATACTCTGATTTTATGACCATAAATATAGTAATTAAAGCAGCGAAAAGCCCACACAACGGCTAATCCCTCTAATTCGGTTACCGAATATGATCTCTCACATTCGGTTAAGACCCGACTGGCAAAGCTGATTATTTTGACTTCCTACTGCCCATCAGTTTTGTCTATTTGGCATAAACATGCACCTAATCCTTGAAACGATGCATCGCAAGAAATGCAGAAATCTAAACTCGTGTTTGGATGACTTAAAATGTTACTCTTTAGAAGAGCCTCTTTGATCTTGTCAAAGGCTTTTTGGCATTCAGAAGTCCACATCCAGTGGACGTTTTTCTTGAGCAAATTTAACAATGCGGGATTGTTCATTGATTGATTCGGAATGAAGCGACGGAAGAATGAAGCTAATCCAATGAAACCTTTTAGTTGCCTTTTAGTGCAAGGCACAGGGAAATTTTCTATTGCTGTTAACTTGCTGGAATCAGGTGAGATTCCTTCCGAAGAAACTATATGTCCTAAAAACTTGACTTCTTTCTTGGCAAATTTGGATTTTTGTAAATTTGCGGTAACACCAAAATCAGAGAATCTTTGAAAGATCTTCTGTAGGAGAGTTAAATGGTCTTCCCAGGAAGTCGTTGCGATCAGTAAATCATCAACATAGACGGTGACTTGGTCAAGTAACTCTGGTCCTAGCACATAATCAAGTGCGGCAATAAAAACACCAGAACTAATGCTGAGACCAAAAGGTACTACACGAAAATGATAGGATCTGCTGGCAAAGATAAAGGCTGTGTACTTCCTCGATGATGATAGTTTCACCTGCCAATAGCTACTTCGGAGGTCTATTGAGGATAAGAACCTCACGCTATGGAATTTTTGTAGTTGTTCCTCCAGTGGTCTTGTGCATACTGGAATGATGATTTTATTAATATTCCTTGCGTCCAAGACAAGTCTGACGCTTCCATCGTTTTTGAAAACAGGTAACAACGGGCTACTGTAGGGAGAGTCGGACGGTTCTATGATTTTCCACTTAAGCATTTTACGTATTTCTTGTTTGACGGCTTCTTTACGGGACTGCGGAACTGAATAGGTTGTTTTGCAAAAAGTATCATGGGGTTTCACTCTCATGTTAAATTCATAGTCTGCTATGATACCTGGTTTTCTGGAAAAAATGTTCACAAATGTTGCTAATAGGTCGTGTAGTTCATACTTCTGTCTGTCGTCGAGTCCGTCTGTTTCCACAATTTTTATGCGTAACTCGTCGGCAGTTGGTAATAAGTCAGGGTCACTGTTGACGTCACTGAACTCGTCAACCGCACGGTGGTAATGTTGCCTGTCAGAAAGTCTACGTATTTTCACTTTACGTTCCAGGTTGGTTATCCTGACTTTGGTTCTCATTAGATGAATGACCAGTGTCCTATCATCTAGTCTTAACGTGCACTTACCTTCAGCTAAATCAATGATGGCACGATTTCTTCGTAGAAAGTCCATTCCTAACAAGCATGGCACTGACAGGTTCCTTACTACTAAAAATGTGCACGGTATACAATCGGATTTTAATTGTATTGTTGCTTGTACTTGCAATATATCTCGATTGTATTTGGGAGACCATTAATGGTGTTCAATTTCCGATCTGACAATTTTTTTTACAAAATTTCACTGTTTTGCATTTTTTTTATTATTCAAATAGGTCCCTGGTCGGGCGCCACATCTAGCGTTACAAGGTTTTTTGGCTTTTCAGATTTAACCAAATATAAAATTGATGATAATAATTCATGGCAATGTTTGCCGACAAGATAAAGAATGTAACCTTTTAACACTAGATTGCGTACTCACGGCAGTTCTCCTTGGCCGTTTTTTGGTACGACTTGGAAAGAGAGAAAAATTAATGAATGATCGACGATGCGTCGGTTCTCGATTGTGTTTAGGAGATGTACGGTTTGATTGCGTGAAAATAGTTTCTCAAATGACCTCTTAACCCGGATTGCTTTCACGCAATCAGACTCTTCAATGGAATTACCTAAGGGACCTATTTGAATAATAAAAAAATGCGAAACAGTGAAATTTTGTAAAAAAAATTGTCAGATCGGAAATTGAACACATTAATGGTCTCCCAAATACAATCGAGACACCGTGATAAAGAGCGAACCTGTAACAAAGTTCATTTAAACATAAACATTATTTGTGGTCAATTTAAAGAAAAGAATAAGCATAGATTTTCTGTACAGTGAAGCATCAATATATTCTCAAAGAAGAAAGGCGTTAAACTATAAACATTAACAAATTTACAATGAATACAAAACTTACACTTTTATGTTTTTCTCATACGTGGAACAGTCCAACAATCACTGCTTTTGTGTGTGTGATATTTTGTAAAAATTAAATGTCCTGGCGTGCGCATAAGTATTTTTTATCGTCACAAAGTTTACAAAAGCGTTTTTGTTTTCTTGGTGATAACGTGGTTTTTCACACCAAAAGAAATATAACTTGTAGCGGTGCTACACAACACGTCTTAACAAGTAGGCAACCAAACATCAAAGGTAATGAAGTACATGTTAACATGTCGGCGACCAGAAGTACAACTAACTGTAAAGACTCTAGAATTTTCCTAACAAATGATAAATTGTTCTTTCTTCTGTTTCGCAGCTTCTTGCTATCAAGCGCTGCGGCAATGATTTTAAATATCTGCGCCCAGCAAGTCATAGTGTTTAAAAGTACCTTGGTACAGGCGCACGTTATCAACAGATTTCGTTTCTTTACTCTCGCGTTGTCATGCTTAGCATCATTACAAACTACAGCTCGGTGGCTATCCTTTTCTCATATGCAAAATGACTGAAATCCAATAATATCACACACTTATCTGTCCGTAACTACCTGAACGTCAACTACCCGAGGCAATGGATCGGCCGCCAGGCAGCCCGTGACAGAGCACTTCATCACTGGCCTCCAAGAAGCCCTGATCTTACCCCCTGCGATTTTTTCTTATGGGGGTATGTTAAGGATATGGTGTTTCGGCCACCTCTCCCAGCTACCATTGATGATTTGAAACGAGAAATAACAGCAGCTATCCAAACTGTTACGCCTGATATGCTACAGAGAGTGTGGAACGAGTTGGAGTATCGGGTTGATATTGCTCGTGTGTCTGGAGGTGGCCATATTGAACATCTCGGAACTTGTTTTTGAGTGAAAAAAATACCTTTTTAAATACTCTTTGTAATGATGTATAACAGAAGGTTATATTATGTTTCTTTCATTAAATCTGTGCACACTGGACATGTATCTCTTCCCTCTGTGTAACCACCAGCGATTCGCTTCAGTCTAGCACTGCTGTCACAGGAAACGTCTTTTGAAACTTAGTTGTCGTAGTGCGTTTCGTTTTTGACATCCCTGCTGCTCGTTCCGTCTTTCATATTAAACGTCGTAGACTCAGGTGACGAAAGTTACGAAATGACACGCACATATACAGATGGCGACAGTATGGGAAAGTGTGTAATTTACATCGAGAGTCAGATCTACATTTGAATTAACGTAACAGCAAGTCGCTCATTAGAATCTCACCAACAGTTGGAAGCGTTTCCTCGATTCGTGGGTCAAAGTATAGAATTTTATTTATTTTACTTTTCTACGAATCTGCCTGATGTGTGACTCATTCCGTGTGCAGTGTTGTCCAGTATGTGGTGTAACTCTTGCTACTAATGTGAGGTTGCAATTAAAGACGGCAAGTATTTGCGTACTGCAGATACATAAGAATACTCGGCGAGAGAAAGCAACTGAAGACACATTCTGACTGAACGACTTGTGTGCCATTAAACTGAGTATGGTGCAGTTTATGCTGGTGTAACATAGCACCAGGCTTGCTGCCAGCAAAGAGTTTCCAGTAGTCGGGTAATGTAGAGAACTGGTTCGAACAACGAACGTTAATGCAGCTGCATGATGTGATAGACAACAAACAATATTGCGCCATTCGTGTCTTTAAAAGAGGTGGTTGGTGACGTTTCGAAATGCAGGCGGTCGTGATAGATGTCGGCTGTGTTCTTGTAAGTTGCTTGCGTATGTTGTACACCATGAGGAAGACAATCTTGAGATAGACAAGTGGTATTTAGTAATAGTGGAGTGTTTTCAGTTGTTACTCAGCTTTTGCAAAAACTGATCGTGAAGTATTTTACAGACTGAATCGTCAAAAGAAAGGTTTCCTCACGTTAGTTTACAGGTATCTCTCGTCGTTGCAGTTGTCACGGTGTTACTGGAGATGTCATAAACAGCACAAAATGGTATGTACAAATGAACAAAGGATTCATTTTTTGTATTCTTTATTTGAAAGACCAACACACATGATGCAACTGATTGTGCTTCCTGAATGCTGTATGTCAGCATTGTGTCAACATATCCACCAGCTCCTGCTCCTGCTCGTCGCACTCCCTGGCGACGTCCAGGGGGGTCCTGCCATCCACATCCCGGGCCCCCCTGTCCGCCCCCGCCAGGAGGAGCTCAGCCGCCGCCACTGCATGGCCCCCCAATGCCGCCCAGTGCAGCGGCGTCCACCCCTGCCAATCCCTGGCGTTGGTGTCAGCAGAGGCGCCGACCAGCAACCGCCCTACACCAGCGTGGCCCCACCGTGCAGCTGAGTGCAGGGGCGTGCTCTGATACAGGCTGCTCCTGGCGTCGACCTCCGCGCCGGCGCCGACGAGGCAGCTGGCCGCCGCCACGTGACCCCTGCGTGCTGCCACGTGCAGGGCGGTCCAGCTGCTCCCCAACCCCTCCCCCCTCGCCCCCACGTCCGCCCCCGCCGCCAGCAACTCGCGCAGCTGCTCCGCCGCGCCCTGCTCGGCCGCCTCTATCAGTCTCCTCCCTCTCTCTTCTTGAGAGAGGCTCCTGCAAAAAACATCGACAGTCTCTCACTACCACACACACACACACCGAATGAAAGAAACCGTCACAGACGCGAAACTGCTACCAGTCCTGAATACACTTCTGCCCAGCCACGAGTTACAAATCTAGAAATCTTCCCTCTACGATACAGATCAACCAGCGTATGACAGACACATACCAGTATCCCACTATCGAAATCTGCAGCCGCTTCCCGTTAAAAATTGGTGCACTGCATCTCATTACCAGCTGTTTTAACTTTTTCTCCTAATTCTCTCTGAGGAGTCACCTCCTGTGACCTCAGCATCCTGTTGGTAACCGATCTCTGAGCTTCAGAGAAACACACCTGTAACGGTTACTTGTGTGTGGAACAATCCCTTCCGACTCTGGGGAAGAAAACATAGGTACCTAATCAGATCTCTAAGTACAGAAATACAACTTCCTCGTCTGTTAACAAAACGTAGGTTGCAACACAGACAATATTAGTGAAAGTGAGAGTGGTGAATATTGGATCCATTGCTGGGTTTATGTATTACTCTATATCAATGTTGTCTTCATCAAAATATTTTCCACTACATGTGAATACATTCATTCCAGTGTTTGTTCTGCTGTGTCAAACAATTCTGAAAGTTTTGTTGTGATACCCTGTAGTTCTCTCAGCGGTGCATTTCAAATCTCATCTGTGTATGAAAAAGACAGCCCTTTACGGTTCGTCGTAATTTTTAGGAATAAAATTTCACATCGGGTTATCATGCAGCCAACGGCGTCACCACAGTATGGTTTGTAGTGAAACATGCAAGAACACGCAACGAATTCTAAGCAGATGCGTTATCGCAGTGCAGGAGTCATCCACTGTTCCGCCACACATCTGGAGGTTTTTTTCGGATTGCGTCATGCCGCTGGCGTTGAGTTTGTAGATTTTACTGCTTGCAGACCGTTTCACCTTGTGACAGGAATTCGTGGTGCACCAAACTGTTGAAATCGAAGAAATATTTACATCAGTCGTAAACACTTCCCGTACTGATAGTAGATTCGCCAAAAGCAAAATCTAATGTCTCTAAAAGCTTGATGACTTTCACTGCGTTCTCATAGCCAAATTTAATACAAACGCGATAATCCGCTTTTACATTAAACAAATATGGTTCAAATGGCTCTGAGCACTATGGGACTCAACTGCTGTGATCATAAGTCTCCTAGAACGTACAACTACTTAAACCTAACTAACCTAAGGACATCACACATATCCATGCCCGAGTCAGGATTCGAACCTGCGACCGTAGCGGTCGTGCGGTTCCAGACTGCAGCGCCTTTAACCGCTCGGACACTCCGGCCGGCATTAAACAAATAATCGCCAATTCTACTAACACACCAATAACCTTTCCAAGATGTGACCACAGAGTAAATATCCCATTTCCCTGGTGGAGACATACATTTCAGACATGTTTACCTACACAACGACAAAAAAGTCTTGCGAATCTCAGTTATAAGAAACGCAAAATGGTTATAAGAAACGCAAAATGGCGAATTCCCCGTTACTTTTGAGTACTACTCGTGTCGAAAGAGTTGTGGCGTTTCAGAGCACCCCATCGAAGGAAAGGCTTAAATTCTCCAGTACAGCTGCACTATCTGTTGTTTAAAAACCGTACCGGACGGAATGTATGCGCGAATAATGGATGAAGTTGTACACTAACACGCATTCACACGAACAGGCATCCGCTTTTATATTTCAAACAGATACGGGAACGCTGACATTAGATTCTTGTTCCCGTGTTAGTGCAATTTACTCCGTAATGTCGTGTTTTTCTGGACAGGGCAGTCGCTGAGGTGGGAGTGGGCGCCGCCAGGATGTGTGGCCAGACTGGGTCGCCGGGACAGCACTGTGGAGCGGAGAGGGCGCACGACTTGACGGACACACTGTACCGCGTCCAGGGCAGAGGGCGGCCAGGGCAGGCTGCGCCGTCTGCAGGCGACCCTCACAAGCGACGCCCCCTACCGCCTGTCAGCGACTGTAACACATTTCAGTATGTGCTCAAAGTATTTAAATAAAGTGTATTCAGTCTACGTACAATTGAGAGTAGTTTGTAATTTCGACCTGAGACCAGGTGTTTCACCATCAGGAAGCAACCGCGTGCCTTCGAGCAGAGACCAGGTCGAATGTTAGGCTGAGCCGACAGGCGTGTCTGCAGACGCAGGCAGGCGGCTGCGGCGTGGCGCACGCGAGCTGCAGGAAGGGCCGAGCGTCGGCCGGGCTGCCCCCTGTACTCGGCTGACTCGTCTGCAAGGGTTGCCGCCGTCTTCTCTAATGGGCGCATGGCTGCAATTGACAGACTTCGGCTGCGGAACGGCAGTCGGCGCTACATCAGGGTATTTTTAATAATGTGGCATCCAATAGATCGATATTTACTAAAATGTTGATACAGACTCTCGACATCTTGAAAAAAATGTGTGTCGGTGGACAAAATATCGGGACACTCCTGCATATAAAAATATCGGCTGCACATTGTAAATATACTGCTGGTTGTAGAGTTGTAGAATTATCGATTTATTATTACATGTTCGGTACACGAACAAGCTATACAGCGTGTATACGTGCACAAGGGAAAAAAAGTTCACGGATTTTTCCTCGGCTTCTCGGTTAAAAATAGACTTTCTCCCGGGTCAAAATACACTTTTTCCGTGTTTAGCGACACTATACTCTCCTCGCCATTGTAGAACTCATCAATTCTCTGACTGTTATACCGACGTAAAATTTCCCGACCCTTTAGAAAACTAAACTCAGAGGCGAAAAAAACGTTTTGCAAGACCTTTGATGTCTTACATATGTTCCTATTATGGAGGTATAAATTCGGATACCACCAAACACCGCATGTTACTTTCCAATGCATTGAAATCGAGATTGCGGTGAGCTTTTGTAAGCCAGCCATAGCTCAAGTCACGTGATCTCGCCAGCTGATGACAGCACACGACACGCGATGTAGTCAGCCAACAGCAACATCACTTGTTAAGTAGCGTGAACACACAAATAAGAAAAGTTGACAGTTTAAATCAATATACACAGCATTCACATATAATATTTGCCTCAAAGATTAATAAGCTGCAAGAGAAGCTTGCACATATAATCTTGATCTTGTTTCCGCGTGTTACACTTCAACACATCACACAAACGTGTCAGTAAAATTTTTAATAACGCGATAAATGTCTGATCTTATGGACTGGAAATCCTTCTAAACGGTCCTCCTCAAAGAGTTATTTTTAAATGAGAGTCCAACGCTTTGTGATTTAATAAATTCATCGTACATTCTCGCACACAGTTCACCTTGCGTAAAAGGAAATTTGCTTTGAATGTAACGCTTCTCAAACCACCATTCGCAGTATTTTCCCGCGACCTGTTAGAAATATGAGGTTCGTTTCAGCAGCTGACAGAGAGCGCCAGGTGGAAGGAGTCACCGCGCTTACGCAGCTACGATGACGCAGGAGGCCCTCATGTTCCTACGTGTGAAGCTCTGAAAGAATCTTACATTATGCTACAAAAGAAACAAAACATCAGAGGACTACTTCAAGAGCATCCAGATTTCATGTACCACACTCAAATGCACAATTCGCCTTAAAGCGCGCATTCCTAAGTCGAGATTCCGATGTAAATTTTCTTGCAGCACCAGTACTGTATTACCTGATGCTTGGCTCTTCATTATGTCATAATGCCATAAGTGCACTTGATGCGCAGCGAACAGTTGAAACTAGCCAATAGTGTGAAATTAAACACTTTGTTTCAAATAAATTGACTGCCTGAGCGGAAAAGATTATTAAAAGCCCAATCTCTTTAGCGAACCTTGAAAAATAACTTGATTCTTCTGCAAAGCGATTACTTCTTGACTGTCAGAGAGGTGGAAATAAAATCTGAAACTAGTAACATACTTTAGCGAGCGTATTTTAATCCATTCGACAGCTCCCGGTGACAAATATCCGTTTTGTTTTAATTTAACGTGAGAGCAATAAACGAAGAGGAAACAGTAAAACCGCTGAACGTATACACAGGCCACGTGGAGGCGACCCACCCGCCCACCAGAGCTGGGGCTGCTCTCTGCACCAGCCCCGGGTTCACCGCATTTCCCAAGGGCGGCGCCGTCAGATGGCGGCTCCCAGCCACACTTCTGTAACCACAACAGGGAGCACGGACTGCTCACACGCCACTCGACTGCGCATGCGCGAGAGGCGGCCCGCACCTGTTCAGACGAATCCAATTCAAACAGTTGTCACGTCGAGGCAATTTGTTGTAATCGATCACTGCACAGTCTTCCTAAAGCCTTCGACATACTTTGCTGTTGGCAGAAGCTTGTATGAGCACTGTGTTTTGTTGCTGTATGTGGCGCATTTCCTTCGCAACTAAAGTTTTATTTTCGTTTCTTTTCTGTCGTTCATGTTTTGTTGCTGTAGTATTATTCTGCAGTAGCTGGAAACAGTTTTATCCTTTGTTAGAATATTAGTTCTTACCAACCAAAATCACAAAAATTTAACTCAAAACTGAAACAACGAAAACTTCCCACAATTCTAAACAATTCCCGGTTTCCTCACAGATCAAAAAATTCCCGGGTTTTTCGCGGATCTCCCGGGTCGTATACACCCTGAGCTAGCACCCTGCCTATCCCCTTTAGAGCAAAAATTTAAAGCAGAACGTTGGACGTTCAGGCATACAGATAACCACTTCGCTAGAAATGCTACCTGCACGCAGGTGGCACAATGAAAGGGGCCTGATGGGTCCATCGTCCGCTTTAGTCACACATCGGGTTTGTCCGGAACACTTCATGCCCGCTTCCCTGTTCTTTCATTTCTGCAAACCCCAGCGACCTACCAGCTGCGTTCTCTTCACCGTGAACCATCAGCACCTAGTCGATTAGATCTGAGGTCATTCATCCAAACATACTCAACAGAAACTTGCTGGCAGATTAAAATTGTGTGCCGGACCGAGACTCGAACTCGGGACCTATGCCTTTCGCGGGCAAGTGCTCTACCGACTGAGCTACCCAAGCACGACTCACGACCCACCCTCACAGCTTTAATTCCGCCAGTACCTCGTCTCCTACCTTCCAAACTTCACAGAAGCTCTCCTGCGAACCTTGCAGAAGGATATTGCGGAGACATGGCTTAGCCACAGCCTGGGGGATGTTTCTAGAATGAATTCTATATACTCAACAGGTTCTTTTGCTATTGACTGGTGACTGGCCACTGATGTAGAATTACTACACAAGACAAATGACTGCTACATCGGAATAATGATGATGTACTTTTCACTGCGGTTTGACTTGGGTTTATTCGTATTTGGATCATAGTGGTGAAATATTGCATTAGTTTCCTTCAGCATAGTTCTATATGCTTCACGGTCATCAGGCGTGTAGTCTTCGAATGCTACGTTTTTTTCGGGTTAGCAGTTTCATGAATTCATTGCTCGCACTGAAAACTGCTACCTTTGACAGAAATAGTGTCATTGTTAAACGTTAGTTCGGAACCGCCCATGTAGTGCTTTCGACTGTCAAATCTTAAGCCAAATACTGTACGACGAGACCGCTCAATTATTTTCATACTTCCGGCCCAACATAAGGTGTTGTTTAGTTTCTAACAGCCTTCATCTTCTCCCGGTCTTCTTCCTCAATTTGCTAGAACGCGGGCTCAAGCCTCTTGCGTGTCTTTCGCGTGATCGGATCATCATCGGCAAATAAACTTCTTTCAAAAGGTTATTCCTCAGTTTAGGCGGAATAGGACACACATTGTCGTAATTCCCTTCCTAAGCAACTAGCTCTTTCAACCTCTCCAGTTTTCGCTACAGCACCAGTAACTTCTTTCTCTAAAGCATTCAGTTTATCTGTCACAGGCTGGACGCCTTTCTTATACTCCTCGTATTCTAATATCGGCTTCGTCTTCCACTCGTGGAACTAACTTTTCAGCTGTTCAAACGTCCTGTTCTTTGCTTGTTTAACAAACTTTTAATCGTACTTTGCAAATATATTTAAGGAGAAATTTTAAAAACAAACAGGTCTCACGTTTACTGTGATTTTTATCGTCGATAAACCGTAAGAATTTAACAGAATTCGATATCGTGAACGTCACAGCCATTGACATTCTTGTAACCTTTGTCACAGCCATTGACATTCTTGTAACCTTTATATATCTTAAGTGTGCCTTTCAGCGTTTCATAGTCCTCGTAATTCGGCACATTGTTCTATCAATCTGCCGAAAGAATCTTACACTGGCAATCGAGCTCTAGATGTGTTTTATATCCATATATTGTATTTACGTGCTAGCATTTGTAATTTTGTACAAATGTCCTCCTTAGTCGGCAAGTCTTATGACCTACTGGCGAGATTATAGAATTAGATGAACAGAATGATCTCTGGTTCGAGGCCAACGATGTATGTGATGTTCTCTAGTATGCAAATTCTAGACACGCCTTGAAAGACAATGTTAGAGAAAAAGATACCTCACAATAAAAAAAATTGTAGTGTAGCTGTAAGCGGCAAATTTTATCAATGAAACCGGGCTCTAAATGTTAGTGCTAAAGTCAACAATGCCTCTGACTGTTAAATTTAGTGACTGGGTGTTTGAGGAAGTCTTGCCTTCCATTAGGGCGGGCGCACAAGGGAGTACTTTTGTCGTGCAACTGTCTCGCCTTCAGTGTTACCAATTTAGCGACTTTGTCGCTAGAAATGGCGACTTTTGCCTTCGTCTTACCGACAAAAAGCTTTTTAGCGACAAAAATTATTTAGCGACTTACCTGGCGACTTTTGGAGTACTGACGACTTTTGAAGTAAAATTCAAAACCATTTTTGGCCAGTAGTTTCATTAACAAAACTAAGATTTTAACTACAGAATGGGTACTACAATGACTTTGTTCTAGATTTATTAAGTTAAATTAAGTTCTTAGCAGATCATGTAGCATTGATCAGCATTTAGTAAACCTGAATGTGGGAATTGCCTACAGAGTAAGAAAACCTTGACTATAGAACAATTCATTATTGATTACCCACTAGCCTGTTATCGTCGATAGCGTATAGATCTACAATTCTTCAACTTTTTAACTCCCTTTATTTTTCGATTTGACAAAAAACATACGTAATGTTATGTATAATAAAATACATTTCTGTCCAGCAACCTCTAATTTTTCGAAATGTTAACTCGCAGTCAAATTATTACCACATGCACAGTGGTAACGCAAGAACAATTCGGTGGGGGTATCTCAGACATTATTACGTTTTAAGGGGATACGGAATCGGATTTTGGGTTAAAAAATCGAATTTTTTTTATTGGCGTATTATATTCTGCCATGTTTCCTCTTTAAAATGACGTATCATACATAGCTCTACTACAATTATAACTATTTTATTTTTATATATTTGTGAGATCGGGTATTGCGCTCTTCACAGTGGTATAATGTTCGCTATGTCAAATATCTGGGAGATGGTGACTCTAAAGCATTCAAAGAAGTTTTGGAAAGCAAACCATATGGGAACAGTGTAAATATAAGCAAACTTGAATGTATAGGACATGTGCAGAAGAGAATGGGTGCCAGGCTGAGAAGGTTAAAATCAGTTATGAAAGGGAAAAAACTAGATGATGGGAAAACCTTGGATGGCAGAGGAAGATTGACTGATTCCATAATAGACCACATTCAGAACTGCTATGGCCTTGCAATCAGGCAAAATACAGGCAATCTTGAAGAAATGAGGAGAGCTATATGGGCTTTATATTTCCACACCGCATCCACGGATGAGCATCCACAACATGGTTTGTGCCCCAAAGGTGAAAACAGCTGGTGTAAATACAATAGGGGACTAACAACAGGAGAGAAATACATTCACCACCACAGTCTACCATCAGCCATCATGGCAGAAATAAAGCCCATTTTCAGAGATCTGGCTGACAGAAGTCTTCTGATGAAATGTCTTCACGGAAAAACGCAGAACCCCAACGAGTGCTTGAATAGTGTGATATGGCATCGTCTCCCAAAAACAGTGTTTGTCGGAATTAATACACTACATTTTGGTGTGTATGATGCTGTGGCAACCTTCAATCTTGGAAATATAACTAAATGCCAGGTCCTTCAAAAGTTGGGTATGTGTGTTGGTTCCCGTACGGTACGTGCTATGTTCTTTTTAGATCAGCACAGACTAAGGCATGCTGATAATATAATCAAGACATTAGTGAAAAAAGCAAGACAGGTGCAGAGGGGTGCCAAAAGAAGACTTGAAGATGATTATGAAGACTGTGAAGGGGGTATTAGCTACGGATCAGGAATGTTTTAATCTTCTTTCTCCGTTTCCCGTAAGTTTACTTTTTACTTCATCTAGGAACATTATCTCAGACTTAGGGGTGATAGTCTAGTAAAAAGCGATGGAAAAAATTTACTTAAAAATAAATGTACAATATCTCTGTAAGAAAATACTTTGACAATAAACTGTTGTTTCAGTATTGTTGTAACATATGAATGCACATACAGTAAAATTTTTACCTCTCTGTCTCCAGTAGTTTGTGAGAAAATGTTCCCTATAGTAGGCATATATTAACATTGCGGGGATAGGTGATTCCGTATCCCCTTAAACAATGAAGAATATGACTGATATCGAGTTACCGAGTAAGTAGATTGTTTCATGACCTCTAGTTCGCCTGAGTTTTAATGTACTTTCAGTGATTATAAATTGGTGAAACTTATGTTGTGGTGGCTTACATAATGGATTTACTGCAGAAGAAGAAGCAGTAGGCTCAAAAATATCGGGATGCGTGGGAAGTAGAAACTGAATTCAATAGATGGCTGGAACCAGTCGCTGGAGACTTATCCAAGGCAAGATGTCAAGTATGTGCAACAGAGTTTTATGCTAAATTGTGTGATATTATAAAGCATTCGAAAACTATTAAGCATAAACTAAAAACTGATTAAAAAAAAAACACAAACCACCTTACCTGTGAAAATTGTTCCGAAAACTACAGTTAGAATAGCAGGCAGAGCGCAAGGCGCCCTTTCTTTATTTATTGCTGAACATTGTTCTATTTTAGCTCTAGATCATTTAGGAATACTGTGCAAGAAGGTGTTTTCCGGTGATGACATGCAGTTACATGGTACAAAGTGGACTAACATTATAACTCAATTTTTGGCTCCATATTTTACACAATCATTGGTTGAAGATATAGGTAACCAAAAATACAGTGTACTAATAGATGAATCCACAGATGTATCAATATCTAAAATGCGAGGTATCGTTATACGGTGCTATAGTGTAAACAACCAAACCATTAGATCAGCATTTCTCAAACTGGCTGTAGTAGAAACTGCAGATGCAAGAAATCTGGCTGCTGTTCTTGTGAATTCTTTGAAGGATCTCAAACTTCCAATTGCTAATATGGTAGGAATTGGCACATATAATGCTTCTGCAATGGTTGGAATAAACAATGGGCTTTTCCAACAACTCAAGAGAGAAGCATTTGATGTTGATCCGTTGCATTTGTCACTCTCTTCAGCTTGCAGTTTCGCAAGCCTCGGTGAATAGCATACCTACAAACATAGAGTTTCTTGTACGGGAAACCTACAATTGGTTCTCCATTTCACCCAAAAGACAAGAGGAATATAAAAAGGTTTATGAAATATTAAATTGTGGAAAACATCCACTAAAAATTTTGAAGGTCTGTGCAACACGTTGGCTTTCAATTGAACCAGCAGTACGAAGAATTCTGGAGCAGTGGGAAGAACTAAAGCTACATTTTTCACTTGCCATGGTTCAAGACAATTGTTACACTGCCGATCTTTCGTAAAAGATGTATTGTGACGACTCAAATCATCTTTACATGTTTTACCTTAAACATGCTTTAAAAGACTACAAATAGCAATAAAAGCTTTTGAAGG
This sequence comes from Schistocerca nitens, assembly GCF_023898315.1. Classification (NCBI taxonomy): domain Eukaryota; kingdom Metazoa; phylum Arthropoda; class Insecta; order Orthoptera; family Acrididae; genus Schistocerca; species Schistocerca nitens. Next base: position 14,848,378 of record NC_064624.1, on the reverse strand, counting down.
AGAAGACAATGATCCCATTAAATTACTAGATACACTTGTATTTCTCATTCAGTCACTCGGACAAAACATAGTTTTTGCAACTGTTGATTTGTTGAGAACACCAGTTCCAAGCGAATGTATGTATGCAAATCCGAACCTTGCTTTTATGTTTGAACAGAAATCGTCTGAGTCAAGTTTGTCTGAAGAAAATAAAGTTTATTTGAGGAAGAGATGCATTCAGTTTAGTCTGAAACTCATAAAAGAAATTCAACAAAGACTGCCAAGTAACGTTACGATCCTGAAAAAAAGGTCAATGCTGAATGTTGAAGAAACACTAAAAGTGAATAAAAACAATGCTGTAGCGGATGTAGCCAAAGAATTGCGTTTTAGTGGCGATTTCATAGACGGTATGCTGCAAGAATGGCATAATACCAACTTCATTAGGTGGAATAACACTACTAGCACTGTTCGATTTTGGAGTGAGGCTTTGCAGCATAAAAATGCCGCAAGGGAGACTCCTTTTTCTCTGATTTCACAGCTAGCAATGACTGTTCTATGCCTACTGCATTCAAATGCCGAAGTGGAAAGAATATTCAGTTCTATAAACATTATAAAAACTAAACAACGTAACAGATTATCGTTAAAGACAATTAATGCTTTGATCATGTTAAGAGACCAGCTGAAGAAACAAAATAAAGATCGTGCATCTTTTGACATACCGTCAGACGTATTGGAGCTTATTGGAACGAACAAAAGTTACTCTTTAGGGACAAAGCCAGTCAAACTGCAAAATCATCTTTTGAGCGACGTTCAACCCTCTACATCAACTACAGTTCTGTCAGAGCATGAAACAGAAGAGTTATTCGATCTTCCGAGTGACGATGATGAATAGCTCACATACCGGTATGTATATATTTTGTAACCTAATTTATTTGTTGCATCAATTATGATAATATGTTTAATTAAGCGTTGGCGTATTTTATATGTATGTTATTGCAAGCGATGCGTCATTTAATTAAGACAATATAGCAATTACATATGAGACAATTTTTATTAATATTTTATTACCCCCCCCCCCCCCCAGTGGTTTATTGCACCATTCACAGCACGAAATTTTCAGTACACCCCTAGTAAAATCAGTTTTAGCGACTTTCTAGCGACCTTTGATATTGAATCTAGCGACTCCGGTTTTTTAGAGTTGGCAACACTGCTCGCCTTTTGCACAGAGTCTGTACCATCATATGTAAGAGCACAGACACACACACGCGACGCCCCAGAGACAACTTTTCAGTTGCTCCGGCCGCCGACAGAAGGGCGAACCAACTGCCTCCGTCCTGTCCCCCCCACAGGATACACGAGCGCGTGTGCTCGGCCGACAATGCAGTCGCCATCTCTGCTGCCTGCAGTTGGAAACTTGCGAGTTCGGACACTGCCTGTTGTGAGGGACGAAGACACCGATAGTGAACTGATCGTAAATGAAGTAGAAAACAGGCCTGCACTGTTCAATATAGAACTTTGAAAGATTATTCTGACGCTAATTTGAAAAGCAAATTGTGGGAAGAACTGTGTGTAGTACAATCTGGGGACATCCTCCGCAAAAGAACTCCAAGCAGACAAGTTTTTAGTTTACAGAGTGCTTTTATTGACATACTTTCAACATTATTATTATCTTACACTTCTTAATAATGTTTTGTGGATAGAACAACTAAGTTTTTCAATATTGTTGAATCGTAGTGAAGAGTCCATTGTACTGCCATGGAACAGATCCTACAGGGGACGTTTAATAGGTTTCAAAATGGCTGCGTATATTGCTCCAGCATGGTCTATAGGCTGCTGTGGACAGTCTTAAGTAATATCTGTAAAGTCTGTTTCACCTCTTCTGCGTACAAAATTGTGGAGCACACAACATGCTTTAATTATTGTACGACAGAAATTGACGGTAACATCATTAGGGTCTACGGAAAAATGTGCCATTTGTTCAGCAGTATGCCCACATGTGCATTCAACCGTATGACGAGTAGTTGTACGCCTACAGTTGAAAATTTTCTTCAACGAGGTTAGCATTTTAGTAGCAAATGGGCACAAGATGTGCCTCAATAAACCGAAAGCTTCGGCAAACAAACAAAATGGCATTGGTTTGCCTTCTGGATCGTTACGCAACGTAAGGTTGTTCGGTATGTTCAGAAGGTTACGTCATAGCTTTTCGCCCATATTCGAATTATTAAAAACTGCAGAATCACCTGCTGCTCCATCTATGAAGACAAATTGGTATTCAGCATCGACCAATGCCATCAATACCACAGGAAAGTTTTTTTATAATTAAAAAATTCTGAGCCAGAACTTTGAAGTTGTATTATTCGAATATGTTTACCATCTGTATCGTGTTGCAGAAATGGGTGTTTTTATAGAACTGTTCAGCCAACAACTCTTCCTCACATTTCTCTGGCATAACCACACATAGCAAAACGTTTCATATTTCAGTGCATGTTGCTTTCACTATTTTGCAGACTGTGCTAGCACAAATGAAATAGTTGTATGGAAGATCATTTAAACTTGATCCAGTCGCTGGATACCTGAAAAGTTATGTAACTGAATAATAGTTTTCATTTTTAATTCACGAAAATGAATTAACATCTACGACAATTTCAAACATTTCAATTTATTGTCTGTTTCCTAGGAGCACTGGTACAGCAAAGACGGAAAAATCGAAGGACATGCTCTGCAAGAGAATTTCGTGAGCAAGAATGGGCCAAGTCGGGACAAGCAGCCACGGAAAGCGTGAAAGTACAAATTTTACGATCAACTTATTTCTTCTACCAACCGTAGAAGTACGTGATGCAAGTGGAAATGCTGAAACAGTAATAAGCAATGAGGAACCTGAGGAAACAGAACCTGGCCACGAACCTTCAAAGGCCACCCATTGTTCTATCTCCACATACCTCCTACAATCCAAAGAAGAAAAGTTACGAAGAAACTTTACTCGCTATACTTCGAGAGAAGAAAGAAACTGCTTCATCAATGGATGACCCTGCAACACAATTTGCATTGTCTTTCGTAGCTACGCTGAAACCAATACCCACACACCAAATGATTGATGCACAAATTGAGGATCTTCAGGTAACGAGACTTTTCCAGAACACGTGTGTACCAAATGACACATGTGACGGTTTCAGTCGTGGCGTTCGGTGTTCTAGCTTCTCCACCCCTGCACGAGTGTTTACTGGAACATCTGTGTCTGACAATTAACCTACTGCCGGAAACAGCTCGTGCACCATCCTAACTTCTCATGACTGAGACAATGGAAACTCATACCAGACAAATTTTTCTGTGCCTCCACATGGATCAGAAACTATGTACCACGTCAATACATGCAACAGTGTTTAAACTTTATACCTGCACTAATTTTCTGCAATTTCCATCAGTTGCTTTGGACATGTTTTATACAAAATGTAATGATTACTGTTACTAACTGGATTGCTCAAATTAATAAATATGAAACTAAATAAAAATGTGTAATTTCAAAGCAGAAGCAACAATAAAGCAACAGAGACGAAATGGTTGCGCGACAGTAAGTCTTCCGAGTATGCCTGCCCTTAGAAAACACAGTGAGTACAGAGTTAAAGAGATGTAACGAGGCCAAATAATGCATTTCGAAAGTTGGAACAGTATTAGTGAAGAAATTCACATCAATTACTACCTCATCTTGTCCCTAAAAATGAAAATTTGAAACATGTTCATACTCTCGAAATTATTTGACGATTACTGCAATTACACTTACCGTGTCATCAGAGAAGAAATTTGCAAAAGCATCACGGTCAGACACCACAAATAGAGAAGAAATGCCGAGGCTCGAGTACAATCCAAATTCGATAAATCTGAACCAAAGGATGAAGGAAAACTTGAGCATCGACTACCACGTGAACTATTTCAATATCGAGGAGAACTACTCCTGAGACGAACTGGTTAACGATATCAACTATCTCCGTGAGGCTAAGTTGTTAGCAGAATTTTTTAATGGGTAGAGAGCCATTAAAATTGATGATGCAAAAAGTGCGAAACCTTCGGTGCCACCTGAAGGAAACCCAGGAGGGATTTTTTGTTTCAAGTCCTCTCTCATCTTCCACCTTCCAGGGTTTTCTCTCTCTCTCTCTCTCTCTCTCTCTCTCTCTCTCTCTCTCTCTCGATGATCCGCGACATGATGGGAGCTGCTCCTTCTTGCATCTGTCGCCCGTCTTTAACTGAGGGGACAGAACACAGGAACAGTGGCGACTCGCTAGCCTGAGGCAGACCAGGGAGCGAGGTCAAGCATTTGCAACTTGTACATACGGTTGGTACAGCAATGAAGCACTTTCTAAAAGCATCTACAGTCACCTTATTTCTCGCACGAAATGTGTGGTTTTTGCCAGATAGTTGCAGCTCGTTTGAAAAGACCAAACGCGAACTTCACTTCCTCTCTAATTTTCTTCTGGCATGACCGTCCCATCTGCATTTCTGTAACGAGTAAAGCAAAACACGTACTGCAGTAATTTACACGGCGCAAACCTCGGCGACATCTGTTGACGGAAGAGAGCAGCTGCAGACAACACCGCCACATCCTGCTTCTCTAAGTGCGCCACAGACTACAACAGGGAATGCTTTGCAGCGGTTCGTGCGCACAAGTGTCACGAAAACTGAATTAGCAGAAACACGGATTTAAAAAATATATATTGTGTAACAAAATGTTCAACAATACTATTAAACATGGAAGGAGCAACACTTGGTAACCATTTGGGAGAGTATGACTGGTTGTAGAAAGTGCAGATTTTGCTGAGAACACATTTTCAACCTACAGTCCGTAATTCGTCACAGATTTACAAAGTCCAAAGATATAGTTGTAACATTTGTATAGTTTAAAAATGCATTTGACTCGGATGATAGGGAAACACTTGATAAAGTGAACAGAGAATTTGCCATCAAATCTAAATCAGCAAACCTTATTCGTTGAAACGCTCACAAACACCACATCAAAAGTAAATTTTTGGGGTGATATATCGAAGGTATTCGACATAAAAACAGGTGGAAGGCAAGGTAATGGCTTGTTTCCACTCCTCTTAACTGTGCACTAGAGAAAACAGTAAGAGAGTGGAAACAAAGACTGAAAGAGCAGAAGCCATCACCAATCAGACTGGGAACTAAAAACAAAGGCATTAAAATTCACTGTTTAGCATTTTCGAATGATTTTGCCATCCTTTTTGAAAATCTAACAAATTGTGGAATACAAATCAGTCTCTTGGAAGAAATAGCCAACAAAGCAGGTTGAATATCTAGAAAAACTTTATGACAAATATAAAAAATGCTCTGGAATCCCTAGCAGTAGATAAAGATGGTAAATAAATTTAAATATTTTTGAGAAATTATCCAAGAAAAAGGCCTAGAAAAATTTGTTTTAGAAGAAAGACTACATAAAATGGAGAGCACTTGTGAAATAACAAGGAATATCTGCAACAAAAGGTGCCTGTCTGAAAATTTAAAGATACGGCACTACAACACTATAGTAAAACCAGAGTTTCTTTATGGAAATGAATGTTTAGTACTGAACTACAAAGTATACAAAATTGAAGTCCTAGAAAGAAATTCGAAAAATATTTGGGCGCCAAAAAATACAGAGGTATGGAAATTAAGAAGTAATGAAGTTTATCGCAACATTGGAAACATAAATAGAACACTACAAAAGAGGCAATTGCTATTTTTTGGACACTTACAGAGAATGAACAGCAACAGGTTAACCAAACAGATTTTTAGATATCTTTGGGACAAGAAGTCAACAATAGCCTGGACTCAAGAAGTTAGGATAGATATGGAAAGAAACAACATGAGTGAGAAAGATGCAATAGAAAGAAATTTTCAAGAGGAAAGCGTTAAAAATTGAAGGATTCCAAGGCAAGAGGGAGAAAAAGACAGGGTCAAAATGGTCCCAGGAGAGAAAGAGGATACATAGTGGAAAGATGAAAGAACACTGGAGGAAAAAGAAACAACAACAAAGAAGGGGGCATTGAAATTGGTGCTTGGTCTTTAGATGACCCAAACGAAGAGAAAAAAAACTTGTAGATTAAAGAAAATAAAACTTAAGGAATTAAGAGCCCTTGTGTAAGACCTCAGAATCAAAGGGTTTTACAAAATGAAGAAAGCAGCACTTGTTGAAGCTATAGAACGAGTTTACTCAGCAGCAAATGATAGTGGTTTGTTTAACTACGGAGACTTGTCTCCGAAAGCTTCTCGTGAACTGAAAAAAATAGCAAGGGAAAGTACCATCAAAGGTTACTCTGTAGTACATACAAAGAAAGGCCTACTGGACTTGGTGAACTCAGAAAAGGAAAATTTGGAAACAATTCGGCACATTTAATTCTCTAGAGGTTTTCGAAGAAAAATAACAACGGCGCGGCTCCACGAAAACAGGAAAACTAGGCCAAATGTTTCTGCTCAAAAAAGAACTGTTCACTTCAGTATTGTTAAAGAAATAGCGTTTGGTGGACAGCTAGGAAAGATATGGAAATAAATAACATGAGTGAGAAAGACTCAAAGAAGGGTAATCCCGTGTAACAAATGAAAGCTGTCAGAAAGGCTATACACGCAGCTATAAATGCAGTAAGAAAATTGCCCGACAACAAGGCGACAAAATGAAAATGATTTTAATCATGCAATTTCATCGAAAAGGAATTTAAAAGTCAACACTTCACAGCTCTTGATCAGATTGAAATAATAATAACATCCAATGATCCAATGAAAATGTAAACACAAACAACACCAAATTTTACTTTGAGGTCTACGAAATCGGTCGAGGCAAAGGTTCAAAGGGAAACAAAAATAGTAAATATTACTAAAGATATAACTGACAAGAGAAGTATAAACAAACTAACCAACAACAATAGCCTGTGCGGTCCTCGAGCAATGATCACTAGAAACATACTTGTGCGAGGAACTGACAGATAATGACATTCTCTACACTAGGAAAGGGAGAGCTCTGTAGGAAGGATTAGCAAAAGAGTTGTGAGCGAGACTCAAAGAACTTTGAAGAAGGTTTCAGTCTGGACAATATCGACGATGCAGCAGCTTTTTTTGAATGTTCAGATTAATGTTGTTTCAGCTGTTAATTTTAACAGGGTTATCCACTCCTCTGGTGGCGAAAAGGGAACAACACTATTTGTACTTAAATAATGACCACCACAATGGCAGCAACAATATGAAGAGTTTTTTAGGCAGCATGTCTATAGCAAGACGTGTGACGAATCCTGCAATCACAAGGACAAATACTTCTGCAAAAGAGATAAAGGAAATGTGTGCAACTTGCGTTTAAGACCAAAGCATGAAGGTAAACAGCCAAGGATTTAATGCAGAAAGTGCAAGACACACAGTGGAGTCTCGATAGTTTGAGGTAAACGGGACCGGAACCACCTCAAACTGTCAAAAACTCGGACGACCGAAATTTAAAAGGGGAAAAAGAAATATTATAATATTGTAAGTAATACAACTCAAATTTGAACTTTATTAAAATTAAAGTATTTACACACGCATTTGCATTGGCAGAAGTATTTATTTAGCCAAGTAATAGTGAAGTGTGTGCGACGTTTGCTCGCGGCAGTGTCGCCTCAGGCTGCTGTTCCACGGAGCACATGGCGGCCTCGAGGGCAGCGCAGCCATCGGTGTGACTCGTCACCGGTGCAGCCGCTGCCTCGTCACCCTCACACTGCCGTGGAATGTTAACCGTGCCAATTACAGAAGAGTCCGTCACTTCCAACTGTTGGTCCGGATTTAACCATTCGCCTCCTTCAACCTCTTCACACCCTGGCAATCCACTGATTAAATTACACAATGGTTGATCGTCCTCATCCGCTGAATTTTCAGTTTCTGTGTCTGGCATACTTTCCTATAGAATTTTCCTCCACGACTTCGAAATTGTTTCTGACTATTTCGCTCTAAGATTCGCTAATCAAGTACAAAGTCACTTTCTTCAAAGCTCCTACAATGCTTTCGTTGTCTTCGGAATGCAGCATTGACTGTAGCAATCGCCGTCGATACTTTTTTTAGACATTCCAGAACGCCCTGATCCGTGGCCTGAATGAGGCAGGCGACGTTTGGTGGGAGAAACAAGGCGCGGATATCGTCGCACTGCAGTTCTCCCGCACTCTGACATGAGGACGCATTATCTGTGAGCAAAATTGCTTTGCTTGGCAGGCCCCTTCCTTTTAAAAAATTCTTGCAGTCAGGTACAAATGAGTTAAAAAAAAACAAGTTCTTGAAGATTTCCAGATTCATCCAGGCATTATTCTGATGTGTATAGACAACTGGAAGACCTGAGATGGATACATTCTTGAATGCTCTTGGCTTGGCCAACTTCACAATCACCACTAGTTTTAGTTTGTGGTTTTCAGTTGCATTTGAAGCTGCCATAACTGTGAGCCGCTCTTTGCTTTTTTTGTGCCCAGGAGCACTTTTCTTTTTTCACAAGAAGCAAGTGTTCTCGCTGGTAACATTTTAAAATTTAGCCCAGTTTCATCAGTTATGATTTTTTAAAACTCTATGATAAATTTTGGAACGGCCTGAGCGTGACCAGAGTTTTTCCTCCACATACGTCTAGTTGACGCACTCCATACCTCCTCTTCTACTTGACGAGCCAGCCCACACAAGCGGCGAAATTGTCATCTGCTTCCTGCAGCATGCTTCTGAAAAACAAAGCTTTTTCTTGCAAGATTGGGCCATAAATCAGAGGACCCTTCTGTTTCTGTTGGGTAAACCTCATGAACAATGTCACACTCGTTTTTTTTTGCAGTGACATCTTTATACTTCTTCGGCTGGGAGACTCGTGTGAGCACTTCTGGGAAGAAAACTGTTCCAATTTAAGTCTCTTTCTTGGCCAGTCAGCAAACTAACTTCACCTACACCATACCTGAGAGCAAGTTTTTTTTATTGTTTTTCTTAGTGCTTCTAATTTTAGATGCAAAGGCACATATTTCCTCTTTTTTATTACAGTACTCATCTTTGTAAAGTGTCAACGGAACACACTGTACAGTACAGGTACTGGGAACTACAGCGGCGTATGAACTCCCCGGTTTTGATCGATAGCAGTGGGGGTATTTCGTGCCATACTGACGACAGATGTTCGTGCAACAGGGTAGCGAGCTAATCGTAGGTGTTGGTTGCATTGTCGTCTGCTTTGTCACTGACCTGTACTCACCCTTTCATTACTTATCATGTCAGTGAAGAAAAGGAAGTAGATCATTGCAACCTCTATTTTTTTTTCTTTTTTATTAAAGAGGCTTGGATTATTGGGAACTCGCACTATCGAGACTACTGTATTGTTTTGGTAAAGGACGCACGCGTAATCACAAGTGAGTGTGTGAAAAGATTTTCGAGTGCGAAAAGTGTAAAAAATAACACAGAAGCAGCCTCGGCAGACAACTCTGGCTTCTCTGATTGCCAAAATTGTGCCGATGAGCGTGTGAAGGTAAGTGAAAACAAATGCTACATGCAAAGGAAAAAAAGACGTGGTGGTTACTGCAATAACAAATATACTTGGAATGGGAGTGGCACTAAAAAATTTAAAAATGCACTTACAAAGAGAGGTACTACTTTTCCGATTTCGAAGCAGAACAAGATACAGGCATACACACGCCAAACTTTGTGGTTGTGCACGACTTCAAAGGAAACACATACGAATTTAGGAACAATGAACTTTGCGAATGGTTGCTTTCACAGAGTAACAGGGGCTATACGTGAATAGCACACAATACACAAACTTATGATACGTTCTTTATTTTACAGTATTGTGTAAATAACGGAATTAATATCAAAACCATTTACTAAGGAACGAAAATTATAGTGCTAAAAATACCTTCCCTAAGGCTCAGAATAACTGAGCAGCATAAACCTTACCGTATTCACTCGACTCTAAACCAAGCCACACTCAAAAAATGATACTAAATCAATGAAAAAAAAATTTCCGAATCTAAGCTGCACCTGAAATTTGAGGTTCTAAATTCAAGGGGAGAGAAAAGTTTTAGATCACTCTAACGTGAGACACAATTTAGGTCGAATGGATGAAGATACAGCTACAGTAGTTTGGTCCGAGTCGTAAGCTTAACAGTTAAGCTTCATCAAGTAGCCATTGCTACGTCAATTAATCGAAGTGACAGTCACAGTCACATTTTGTCGCCAACCGGTTTCAACCCGCAACGGGGTCATCTTCAGGGCAATTTACACTGTAAAGCTGTATCAGTAAGTAATCATGTACAAGCAATCGCTGCTATCTCCACGCAACTATTTTCTCTAAACATTCATTGCTGTGTGTCAGGCATTATATGGGTACCATTCCTTTTTCACGTGCTTCGTCTGATTTGAACAGATTGCTTATTTTCCTTTGATCTGTAAGTCACTCTAAGCTGAAAATGCATTATTGTACTGTGTCATGCACTGTTTGTCGCATACTGACAATGAGTGTTTACAAACCTGTCCCCGCTTGCGGCATGGCTTGCTTTTGTGCGCGCTACCGTGGCTTACAATAAAAAAAAGAGAGGAATTCTCTCATAACGGAAACACTGGCAAGGGACTGCTATTTGTTGTTACTTACACTGCTGCTTTGTTTGATAATGACCAACAAGAACTAAATAATAGCGTATGAGAGAAGATGTTCTGAACTAGAGTTAAGCGAAAATTTTTCTCCGTTTGAAAATCTTTACAGACGCCTCTTTAGTGCATCACATTCTGCACAGAAATTAAAGTCATCTTAGATTTAAAAATCTAGTCAGTTGCTGTGCTTCAATTCTCACTATCACTATTCAACATAAGAATAATACGAATATAAACATGACATGATATGTATATTCTTCGGCACTTGCTGTTGTCTCACTCGAGTTTCGTAGTTTATTAGGCAGACAGAATTTCAGTGAGACAGCAGCAAACACAAACGAGCAGCCATAGCGTACGGATCTCCGTGCCGGCACGTTCACAGGAGCTCAGTCCGTCAGTTCACCTGATGATGGCGACATGTATGATCGCCGAAATATTGTGCCCGTTGGACACTATAGACCGGCAGCACACCCGTGGATATTTTGATTATCAAATACGCCGGGAGAAACTCAAGAATCACGCATGGCATAATGTTTACATTCTTCCACCTTTTCTTTAAATTTATTTACGGACGCAAAGGTTTTGGCGCCAGTATTTACCTTTGTGCCTGCAAAGCATGCCTGTGTAGCGCTACATTTATTTGATGGCAGAAGTTAGTTGTGGTGGCACCTACCAATAATTTTCAGAACTTCCGCTTACCTTGCACTCGATTCTAAGCCGCAGGCGGTTTTTTGAATTACAAAACCCGGAAAAAAAGTACGGCTTAGATCCCAGTAAATATGGTATCCAAGGAAATCTCGCGACGTTTTCCAAGACATTCAGTCTGAAAGAGCTGAAAAAAAGGTTACTTTCCACACTTCTTCAATAAGCAAACCAAAATTATGTATGGTGAGTTACAGCAAGCAAGTACTATGGTGTGATATGTAAGGCTAGAAAAGCATTCTTAGAATGACACGCTCAGGAAGTGGGTGAAAATTACAGGTTTGAATTCCAGAAGGAATTTTCCGAGTATTTCCATTCTGACGACATATTGCGCCACAGCTGCCTTGGACTTAGTTGATATTTCCTGGAAATTAGAAACATTGATCCTTTCCAGTACATAATAATTTCTAGTGTTTGTATGGCTATTTACAGGTCAGAATACATTGAACCTAATTGCTGTATTCAAACATCAAAAGAAGGAAATGTTCAGCGAAGAGTAAATTGTGTGGTTAAATTCGTTTCCTAATGTACAAAATGCGTTGAACAGTGGAGAAGTTACAAAATGTGGTGCAAATGTTGACAGCTAGAACGCAAACACAAAAACAGTTTACCAGTATCACAATTGCTTCTGGCACGGCTGTCCAGTGTGTTATTCTCCCGATACTATCGACAACGGTCAACAATGAAACCATGGATCTCTTAGAACTCACACAAGAGTAGGGGTACGCCGATTGTAACTGTGTCGAAATATGGAGCTGTAAGTGGAACAATTCAAAAGAGAACGTAAACGTCATAGAACCCTTGAATCCTAGAGATGTCTCTTTCGGCACAAGAACAAACGCTGCTAAATTCAAGGTTTCAGGCAAGAAGATGCAATATATAGACATGGGTAGGCTATATCCGACAGTGATGTTTTACGACGATTATCTATTGGTCATCCTGTACAGATTTTGAGGCCACAAAAATATGACGACGAATGATTTCGTTTGGTTAAATGCAAAGTGCTTGTGCTTCACGGCTTGTACCACTTTGTGCTTCCAGTTAAGCACGAAAAGCTTTTGTTTGCTGTATGTTCGAAAATTGTAGAAGAAAAGCCTGATAGTAGTTGCAACCATAGTGACGATGGGCGAGCATTCGTACGAACTTTGACAACTATAGAGCTCAACAAAGCCATCGAGAAGGCTACACAATACAGGAAATTTACGAGGTGTGGCACTTTGAATGGGAACGTAATTGACTGTTCACATATTACGTTAAAACCTTCATGAAGGTCAAACTAGTCCTTGGGAAGGTAATAAGAAGTCTAAAGAAGAATACGGTCGAATTATCGAGGGAAAGCAAGACATCACGCACGACATTAACAATACTGAACCCAACGCTGGCAAGCGGTCTGTGGCCAAAATATGCAATTCCCTCTGGGGAAAATTCGGACAGAGAAGAACTTGTCACATACAGAATTTATAGACAACATTGAGCAATGGTACGAGCTCTTACACAAAATAAAAGAGAGACAACTAACATCATACCGATCAACGAAGAAATAACACAGGTCTGAAAAAAAATATTTTTTGGAAGTTGCTTGAAATTTGATAACTGACAGATGTACTTTTCAATGACAATTTAAAAAATGCAATCCAATTTTTTTCTGTCACGTCAGATTTTCTCACAAAAAAGGAGTATTTTTAGGTATAGTAACAATAAAATTTTATTTTATTTATAAATAAGTTCTAAACTACATTTCCCGCACACTTACACTTCTCTTTAATCTCACAAGTCATTATAATAACGCTTTCTGTTGAAGCTCCTCTTATTGCTTCTCCAGCTGTGGGCTCATTGAGGATCACGACTTTTTTTCATCCAGTAGTAGTCCGCTATCATGTTGACGTTCAATCTTCCTTGATATATTCTTTCCATTTCTCGGATGCCTTGATGGAATCTTTCGCCCCACTCTTTACTTACATCACCAAGGTTTGCAGGGAAGTAGTCAAGACGCGAGTGGAGGAAATGAACTTTGATGCTCATCTTACAGCCCAGCTTCTTAAAGTTGTCGAGCATGTCTGCAGCTATTGTCTTTTAGTTTGGATCTCTCATGTTTCATAGGAAACCTGTAACACCTAATTTAAAAGATGTCCATGCTGTCTTTTCTTATGTTTCCATTTTGTCCACATACTTGGGATCTGTCATTAGTTTCCTAATGTCTGGTCCGACAGAGATTCCTTCCTTTAGCTTTGCCTCGGATGAACCAGGAAACTCTCCACAAAGCTATCTGAAGCATTCCACTTCTTTTGGCAATGCCTTAAATTGTTTCATCAGTCCCAACTTAATGTGAAGTGGTGGAAGTAACACCTTTTTGGGATCCACAAGGCTTTTCCTATCAGCGTTCTTAACCCTTACTTGTAAGGTTTTCCTGAAGGGCCAACATTTTTTGATGTAGTGTTGCTTTCTATCTCTACTTTCCCATTCACAGAGAAAGCAAGGGAATTTTGTATACCCCTTTGCTGACCAAACGGCATTGAAATCACTTTTAAATCAGCTTGTAATGTCCATTTCTGGTCTGAATAGCAGTGTTTGCTTGAAGCCAGTTCAAGGCCTGCGTAACATTGTTTTAAGTAAACCGAGTGTCCAACTGGTATAGAAGCGTACTTATTGCCATTGTCTAGAAGTACTGCTTCAAGGCTTTTTTTGTTTTGAAGAATCAATAAAAAGTCTCCACTCATCAGGAGCATATTCTATTTTGAAACGTGCCATAAGTCCAGGGGGGAACATCACCGCAAAACACTGTCACCTTCTTGAGGGAAGAAAGATACAAACTCCTTTTCCCTCGATCGATACCAAGAAAAGGATTTACCCGGAGCCAATATATGTTTATCTTTCAATCTAGATCCTAAAACCTCTGCCGATTCTTTAGAAAGGCCTAGGTCTAAATCGTTCAGTTCGAATCGTAGCAATCTCTTGTCTTCTTGCACTGCAAGAACAAAAATAGCAGTCTTCACTATGATTTTTGGGCTCCTCCAAACCATTGGTATTCCACAATGTACGGACTGCTTTTTACATTGAAACCATTGCCTCAGTTCAACACACACTGAACAAACTTTGTGTGGGGCCCAAGGCTTATCTTGATCACCTAACTTTATACCAAAATAGGCGAAATATACCTTTTCAACAAAATCGGAAATGTTTCTTTGTTGCTTTTTAACGGTATAGTTACCACAAATGTAGCACAAACAATGTGGCGAATTTATACATCCTCTGGTAGCCACTGTCCATGGAAGAACTTCACAGCACACGGAAACCGTCACTAGTTTAAAGCACCAGCAACAACATCACGTGAACATCACAGAGTGAAGAGGTACTGTGAACTGGAGGACAACAGCAGAAGCTCACTGCTCGGTGATGGCGGGGAAGGGGCAGCGCGGCAGACAGGCACTGACATGAGAATACTGCTGGTTTCTCCTGATTACTCCCTATTTTGCATATATTACGTATAGAAATGGCTAAATGACAGTTTACGGGGACCCTAAGAACCAAAATTCAAACTCACTTGAGTGCTGAAATATCGAAAAAAGCTAAAACTAGAGAAGCGGTTTGTGAAATAACTGTACGTGATGGAATGTTTTCACTAATTTTCCTGAAATCAGTGTTGAAAACACTATAAAAACCCACTTGATAAATTTGGAATGATTTTTATGTCGCAGACCTGTGTAATCCAAGTTATATATCAGTACAATGTCTAAGATCGTTCAAGTACCAACCTATTTGTGTCCACCTTCACCACTTCCAACACTAGAAAGAGGCCGTACGATATGCTCGATAGATTAGGTGGTAAAATTGTGTCCTACGACACCGACACTCTTGTTTATATTGACGATGGTACGAATACTGTAGAAACAGGTTGCACACTTTGTGAATCAACTGACGAATTTGGTAAAGATGATTACAGTATTGAATGGACAGGAACAGGACCAAAAAGTTATGCATACAAAACGTACAGAGGTAAACAGACTACCAAAATTACAAGGCTCCACTCTTAACTACTGTAGTGCTAAAGGTTTAGAATATGGAAACAATGGCTGAGCTGGTACATGGTTCACAAGACAAAGTCATAATAACCAACGATATGAATACCACACACAAGAAAACAAACAACTTTGTAAGTACAGCTATAGGTAAGGAATTTAACTGTAACTACGATAAGCTTATGGCTTTAGAAGAGAATACAGAATAATCGATACACTTCCCTGGGTGTTATCAATTAATAATGAAATAAAATCCACTTGTATAAATAGAATACAGCTATGCTTCCCACGAGATTACAGAATGCATTGATGATACTGATTGTTGGTACAGATTGTTGTTGGATGATAAAATAGAGATAACTGAAGAGACACCTATCAACCAGTAAATAATTAAGGTGACTTGTAAGCACATCACAACTGTCTGATTTTAAAGGGTGGACACCCTCAAAAATTTTCGCGTGTCGTTGCAGAAAGTCGTTGCAAAAATGCGCTCCCCAGAAAGTGGTAGCTAAACAGCGACCATGAAAAAGTGCCTGCCGAGCAACGACTGAGCGCTGCCTGGAAATCTCAAGGAAGTGGCCACAAAAAAGTGGACGCAAAATGTCGTTGCAGGAAGGTGGCTGCCGTCTTTTCGTCTAAAACATGCGGGTTCGTGCCATACCGCTGCCTTACTTAAAATCGCCAATATTTCGCAAAAAAATGACTGCTAAGAAGTGGCTGACATCTTTTGCACAAAAAGATGTGAGTTCAAAGAGGCGACCACTTTTACACAAAATGTTTTAAAATCTGCAGTGATAAGACGCGGATAATTTTTATGCGGAAACTATGTAAATATTTTTACGTGGAAAACATGTGGAAATGATGAAAATAGTCTTGTCGATACAGTTTTCTTTAATACGAACAGTGAATTTTTAAGAAGGAAATTGGAAATATTTAACAGAAAATTAAAGTGGAACTTTAATAAGACAAAAATATTTTTACAAAATATATGTGGAAACGTTTTTTCAGAAAAAACATGGGTGGAAACATTTTTTCAGAAAAAACATGGGTGGAAACATTTTTTCAGAAAAAACATGGGTGGAAACATTTTTTCAGAAAAAACATGGGTGGAAACATTTTTTCAGAAAAAACATGGGTGGAAACATTTTTTCAGAAAAAACATGGGTGGAAACATTTTTTCAGAAAAAACCTCCTTCGTAGAAACATTTTTTCAGAAAAAACCTCCTTCGTAGAAACATTTTTTCAGAAAAAACCTCCTTCGTAGAAACATTTTTTCAGAAAAAACCTCCTTCGTAGAAACATTTTTTCAGAAAAAACCTCCTTCGTAGAAACATTTTTTCAGAAAAAACCTCCTTCGTAGAAACATTTTTTCAGAAAAAACCTCCTTCGTAGAAACATTTTTTCAGAAAAAACCTCCTTCGTAGAAACATTTTTTCAGAAAAAACCTCTTTCGTAGAAACATTTTTTCAGAAAAAACCTCCTTCGTGGAAACATTTTTTCAGAAAAAACCTCCTTCGTGGAAACATTTTTTCAGAAAAAACCTTCGTGGAAACATTTTTTCAGAAAAAACCTCCTTCGTAGAACCATTTTTTCAGAAAAAACCTCCTTCGTGGAAACATTTTTTCAGAAAAACCTCCTTCGTAGAACCATTTTTTCAGAAAAAACCTCCTTCGTGGAAACATTTTTTCAGAAAAAACCTCCATCGTGGAAGTATTTTTTCAGAAAAAAACTTCGTGGAAACATTTTTTCAGAAAAAACCTTCGTGGAAACATTTTTTCAGAAAAAACCGTCGTGGAAACATGTTTTCAGAAAAAACCGTCGTGGAAACATGTTTTCAGAAAAAACCGTCGTGGAAACATGTTTTCAGAAAAAACCGTCGTGGAAACATGTTTTCAGAAAAAACCGTCGTGGAAACATGTTTTCAGAAAAAACCGTCGTGGAAACATGTTTTCAGAAAAAACCGTCGTGGAAACATTTTTTCAGAAAAAACCTTCGTGGAAACATTTTTTCAGAAAAATCCTTCGTGGAAACATTTTTTCAGAAAAATCCTTCGTGGAAACATTTTTTCAGAAAAAAACCGTCGTGGAAACATTTTTTCAGAAAAAAACCTTCGTGGAAACATTTTTTCAGAAAAAACCTTCGTGGAAACATTTTTTCAGAAATCAGGCAACGAAATTTCAAATAAAGCATTGACTCGACAATGCACAGTGAACTGCAGGTTTGTAGGTGAGACAAACTCGTCCCATCATTCAGTAAGGAATTTGTTTTTAACATTAACCATTCCCGATCTGAAGATAAAGTGGATAAAAGGGAATAAGAGGGAATTGTGAGTGCCAGGAGAGGTATATCAAGATTAACTACTACCAGTGCAGATTAAAACTGCGTGCCGGACCGAGACTAACGTGGAAACTTTTCCTTTCACTGAGAAGTGCTCTACCACGAGCTACCCAAACACGACTCGCACCCCGTCCTCACAGCTTTACTTCCGCCAGTACCTCGTCTCCTACCTTCCAAATCCTGCACACTCCTCTGCAGAGTGAAAATCTCACTCTGGTTATATCAATGCCTTAACGCAGCAGTACACAATTATGTCAAGTGTTAATCTGGTCGGTAAATTGGTTGGAAATCTATTTATTGTGCTGCGACAAGTTGGAGGTGCTCTGCCCCCTACGATTCTTTCTCGTGTGCGCCATGTTCAAAGGGCAGTAGGCAGTAGTTACCTCAAAGCAAACGAGAGCAGGAAAATAGGCGTAAGAGAACTACAGCTGTAGTATGAGCACTGCTTCTGACCAATGGCTGGTTAAAGCAAGTTTCTTTTGATCGTTCTTGGTCTGCGTATAAAAATTCATACTCCCTCAAACTATCCCTCCTGAAAGGAGTGCGACATTGTGATTTGTATCATTGGAAAATTCAGCCTCTAGATGTTTTGTTTGCTCCGTGCCTATAAAACGTATTATCGCATTATCTGCACATGCCCCTCGAAGGAAGACCAGTTTCACGGTTTAAGGTCCACGACAGGGTTCACCTTCGATCTCGATGGTGCAAACCTTTGCGACCACCGATACGCGCTGTTTTTCATTTGGTGCTTGTTGTTCAAGTTAATTATCTGTCCTGAACATTTCTCTAATGTCGACGATGTCTATATTGTTATGTGTAATACGTGTGTCTCATAGGAGGTTTATGTCTGTACATCACGGACACTCACTTTCTGTAGCCCTCCTCATGAAGATGGTGAAACATTAGCAGCTACTATTTTTCCCCACCACAACTGTTAATAATATCCAACGAGCCTCACTGAAGACTGAATTTGTGATGTCGCACTCGAGAGGTTCCCTGTGAGAACTTCCATACAGTTGTATACTAATTCACGTGAGATGTAGGTTTTGTTGAATAGCAATGCACCGTGGCTCCGAACCCACTTCCCTCGGAACTAATTTCTAAGATACGTAAACACCATCAACAGCAGCTGTTACATTAAACACACATATAAAATGAAGAAATAATTTTTCCTGAGAACTGTAAGCTCAGCTTTATCGAAAATTTCAAAAATGCCTAAATTAGACGTTTTTAGTGTAACATTTGGTTGACGCGGCACCGAGTGTACAAGTCGGCAGCACTCACCGCAGGCGAGAGACGGCCGCGTCGTCTGGAGGCGGCGGAGTGTGGCGGGCAGCCGCGGCAGGAGAGCGTCCGGGGTCGCCGAGTGGCCGAGTGGCGGTGCTGGGACTGCTGGAGCCACGGCCCGCGCTGCAAACAGTGGGCGGCTGTTCAGAGTGGGGCGCAAACCACAGCCCGAACGTAGGGGACAGCGACTGTGCTGCACTGACAGCACAACTGCCGGGCAGAGTTTTGGAAGCAGTTGAAGTCAGCTAGCTGTGACTTGCTTGTGAGGTTATTTGGAACCTAATGTATGGAAGCTGAATATCACTAACAAGGGAGAGGGGGGGGACATAGAGGAAACAATCGGTCAAGTTCAGTTATCAACTTACGGGGGTCGTTCATTAAGTAATGCCCCACTTTTTTTTTTCCTCATAACGTATTTATTGTTAAGAGTCAGAAATTGGTGACGTACATCGACACGTCTTGCCCGTGTCCACTGTAAGACTGACACACTCTTACTCTTCAAAGCGTGTTCCCCATAGAAAAACTTTAAGCGGCCCAAAGAGATGGAAGTCCTAGGGTGCCAGGTCTAGACTGTAGCGTGGATGAGGCAATGTGTTCCCAGGCTCTCGGAATTGTGTGTGGGTGTGCATTAACGTAATAGAGCAAGATTTCTGCTGGATTCTTGTCCGATTGAACACGTCAGAAGCGGTTCTCGTGTTCGAGTCTTCTCATATGGCCCTGAATTGATGGTTGACCCTCTTGCCATCACATCCACAGAAATGACGCCATCACAATCCCAGAAGGCTGTCACCGTGACTTTTCCAGCAGAGGGGGTCGTCTCTAATTTCTTCTTTTGTCACGAATGAGGGCGGCGCCACTGCATGGACTGCCTTTTTGTTTCTGGCACAAAGTGGAGCTCCCAGCTTTCGTCCCCCGTAACAATCCGTGAGGGAAAGGCGTTTCCGTCTGTCTCAAAATGCTCTAATAGTTCAGATGAAATGGCCCTTCTTTGAATCGTGTAACCCGCTGTGAGCGTTAATCGAATCCATCGGGAGCACCTCTATCTGAATAGCCGTGAGTCCTGATCATTGCAGACGAACTTCCAATGCTGACCGACAACTGTAGAGCCAATAGTCAAGTTTTGATGCACCGGTTGGCACGAATAATGGCATCTGCACGATTCAGCATGTCTGGAGCAGCGGCTGTGGCAGGACATTCTAGCTATGGCTGATCGTGGAGCTCGTTTCTGCATTTCCTGAGCGTGCAACTTTCACCACGCGTTGCCCAACTGTGCTATCAACTGCAGCATTGCCACGCACTGCACGCAAACGTTTGTGGATGTTCACCACGTTTTCTTTTCATGCGCACAAAAACTCAATAACAGCATGCTGCTTGTCATGGAACTCATATGCAGACGCCATTTTGACCCTGTACTACTGCTCTGCCGTCTTCCAGAACGGTTCGAAATTGCAATGGCACACAGAAAAATCATCAAATGGGAGGCACCAAAAGGACATTTGTCTATGTATAGTAATGGCATTTTATAAAATTTTTAGGCATTGCTTATTGAACGAACCTCGTGCAATGAAAAACAGATGAAGCTTCTCACAGATACAGCTATACCGTAAAACTTCCAAAAGAGTTGTTTCAAAATTTGCTTCTGACTAAAGCAGACAGTACCATATACGCATGTAATCTCTTCATGTTAAATTAAGCTGGACAAGACAGAAGATTCCAGTACGGGCTACCACTAGAAGAAAAAATGGATTACACAGAATAGGCAATATTGTTTCACGAACAATGTTTATAAATTGTTGAGTTACCAGTAGTGTAACACATTCAAGAAACTCCAAAAAGAAAAGAAAGTCTTAATATAAAGCATTTGTATCTGAGAGACTGAGGGTAACAAATAATACTTGCACCTAAGCGTCACACCAATACTGATGGTGTGGAACATGCTAGAGACAAAATTAGACAGCTAGGAAATGTAATCTGCCGCACCCTAGTGCAAGGGAACTGGTGCGATTCACTGGAGTGGCCTCCGGTGGTGCCAGAGACAATTGCAGCCGTGGCAGAAGGGTAGACATTTGACACCTGCCCTTCCAGCATCCAGTACATTGAGGTAACCAGAGCACACCATACCTGTGTGTTTCGTAGAAAGGAAACCATGGCACATAATCTGGGTGATGGCTCAACAGAGACGAGAAAGTGATTCTAAGGCCCAGCATTGTGTTTGACCACGGTACTGTGCTGACTGAATTACTGTCTCCGCTCACAGCATCTTCTGTACGAGATATCTGACTGGATGGTTATTGGTTGATTGGGGTTGAAGGGACCAAACAGCAACGTCACCAGTCCATTGTTTCAAATGTGGTCCATTCAGACAGTTTGACATCTCATAAAAGTCAGAACGATAAAAGGGAAAAGGCTAAAAAATGTAAAACAGCAGTCATGTCGTCAACGGTAAAAAACAAAGAGGGAAGTCAGCAAGAGAGCGACCCCATGGCTATGCTAGAGGCAGGAAATATCCCACCTCTGAGGCAGTAGGGGCAAGACTACCTGCTATTTAAGAGCGTTCAACCACTGGAATGTAGAAGTGCATATGGCAAAAGGAGACTAACAAATTATAAAAAGTGATAAAAACACAGTAAAAAGGGGAAGAAAAGAGGATCTTGGCCAAGGAGGTGCATCGGGAATCTTCAAAAACAGCTTACAGTGGGAGATACCCCAACCCTCACTGACATGCCCCAACACCAAAGTGAGATTAAAAACCTTAAAATTGAGAATAAAAACAACTTTCACGGCAGAAACTGAGAACCAGTTCGACTATCCAGAAATCCTCAGCCAACGTTAAAGGTAAAGCGCGGGGAAATCTGTACTTAGTACGCAGAGCTAAAAGACGAGGGCATTCCACCAAAATGTCGGTTACTCAGTGGAAGGCTCCACGACCACAAAGTGACGGTGGCTCATTACGCAAAAGAAAACAGTGGGTCAGCCTGGTATGGCCGATGCGGAGACACCGTGTGGTCGAGTCCTTTCGAGAGAGGCGGAAGGAAGAACGCCACGGGCCAGGTGTCACCTTAATCGCACGAAGTTTATTAGACAGGGAGGTAGCCACCCAAGAGTTGGCCCATGATTGTGCGAAGTTGGATTTGATGTGAAACTCTAAATCCACTGCAGGAGGAGTTACAGAGAATGGTGGGGGGGGGGGGGGGTGACTGCTCCCCCAGCCAAACTATCAGCAAACTCATTACCTGGGATACCCACATCACCAAGGACCCAAAGGAAGTCAACGGAACAAGCAGCACAGTGAAGATCAGCTATCAATTTCACAGTAAACAGCCCTCATGTAGGTGGCAGCAGATGATTTTCCGTGCCAACAGAGGACATGAAGGCCACACGATCAACAAATTTAGAGCCATCGGTGGAAAAAAGCAACAACATCCCGAAACTCCCATAAAATTTGGCAGAAAAAGCAACGGAACACCATGGGGGGATGGACTCTTTTGAACCTCGGCGGAGATCCATTTGAATTCGGGGCAGAAGAAATAACCAAGAGGGGGTGGTGGGAAAGGAGCATGGAAACAGATGGGCGACACCCATGGTCTGGGAACAGGATAGAAAAGGAAGGATGAGTGGGAGAGGAACGGATAGCTATACCATAAGAAACCAGAAGCTGGGACCACCAAACAGAAAGGGGGGATCCCAGCTTCAACCAGGAGACTATCAACAGGGCTAGTAGGGAAGGCACCAATGGCCAAACGGATACTGCAATGGTGGACGGATCAAGACGGCGCAGTGTGGAAGGAGCAGCCGAACCATAAACTTTACAACATAGTCAAAGCGAGACAGCACTAAAGCACGATAAAGGCAGAGAAGGATGGAGCTGTCTGCACCCCAAGAGTTGTGGGCAAGGAAGCAAAGGACTGAGTTTACAGAAACATCCTACCTTCACAAGTCTGATATGACGCAGCCAAGTGAGCTTGTTGTCGAAAAGACGACCCGGGAAACGAAACTGTGGGACCACAGGTAATCGTTGTGCATTGAGATAGAGTTCTGGATCAGGGTGGATCGTAGTACGGCGACAGAAGTGGACCACCCGCGATTTTAAAGGAGAGAATTGAAACCCCTGTGAGAGGGTCCGTGCAGAGGCACGCCGTATAGCTCCCTGGAGCTGCCGCTCTGCAGAGGCCATCGAAGAGGAACTAACCCAAATACAGAAATCATCCACATACAGAGCAGGGGCGACCAAAGGACCGACAGAGGCCACAAGTCCATCGATAGCAATGAGGAAAAGAAGTACACTCAATACAGAACCCTGTGGGATGCCAGTCTCCTGGGTCCGTGCAGAACTAAGAACAGTACCAACCCGAACCCTGAACGACCAGTAGAACAGGAACTGGCGGATAAAAATCGAGAGTGGACCCCACTGATGAAGTGTAAGGAAGATGTGATGGCGTCAAGCCGTGTCATAAGCCTTGCGAAGGTCGAAAAATACTGCAACCAAATGGCGGTGCTGGGAAAAAGCCCGTCGAACTGCAGATTCCAAGCTTAGTAAGTAAATGATCGATCGATCGGAGACCGTCTCTCTTGGAAGCCACACTGGTAAGGGGACAATAGATCCCGAGATTCGAGGACACAATTGAGCCAACAGGCTTCCATCCGTTCAAGTAACTTGCAAACAACATTTGTCAGACTAATTGGCCGATAGCTTACGACAAACAGGGGGTTCTTACCAGGCTTAAGGATAGGAACCATGATGCTATCCCTCCACTGAGAAGGAACTTCACCCTGGAGCCAAATACGGTTAAAAACCCAAGATGTTGCCGTTGTGGAGTACTGAGATATTGAAGCAGTTGGTTATGAATGGAGTCGGGGATAGGGGCTGTATCATGAGAAGAAGAAAATGTGAAAACAGGTTCACATTTGTAAAAGGTTCATTGCAAGATTCAGACTAACAACGGGTAAGGCGTAAGCTTCGGCCCGCTGATTCTGGTGAAAGAAAGATGCCAGATAGGAGGCTGATGATGATGCTGTTGCAAAATGGGTCGCCAGATGTTCCGCAAGAATCAGCGGGTCCGTACAAAGGTCATCCGGGAGGTGAAGGCCTGTGAGGGTGGTCTGCCAGTGGCAACCTTGGAGAGAGCGAAGTGTAGCCCATACCCGTGACATACGGACAGTAGGAGCGAGGGAAGAAACAAAGCATTCCCAACACACCCGTTTGCTCTGTTTGATTAAGTAACGAGCTTTAGCACGAAGGCGTTTGAAGATAATAAGGTTGGCAATGGATGGGTGCCTCTTAAGGTGTTGCAAAGCTCGACGGCAATCACGAATGGCAATGGCAATGGCCGTACTTCACCACGGGACTTGCCGGCGGCGAAATGGTCCAGATGAGCGAGGTACAGAAAGGCTAGCAGCGCAAACAATCGCTTCAGATGTGTCACGTAGCACGTCATCAATACAACCCGACAAAGAGGGAGAAAACACAACCTGTGCAGTGTATAGACGCCAATCGGCACGTTGGAAAGACCAACGAGGTAGCCTGCCCATCGGGGAGCGGGAAGGGAGCGAAAGAATCAATGGGAAATGGCCACAATCACAAAGGTCGTCGTGTGGCGACCAGTGTAATGAAGGGAGGAGGGAGGGACAAGGAAGAGAAAGATCGATGGCAGAAAAGGTACCATGACTGGCACTGAAATGAATAGGGGAGCCATCATTAAGAAGGCACAAGTCGTGGTCTGCAAGAAACTGGTCTATGAGAAGACCTCGTCTAGATGGAAATGCACTGCCCCAAAGGGATGATGAGCATTAAAATCCCCGAGAAGGAGGATGGGAGGAACAAGTTGCAGAGGAAGGGCTGTTATGCCAGCAGGTGTAGGTGTCCTGTCAGGAGGGAGATAAAGATTGCAAACCGTGACCTCCGAGTCCAGGGCGACCCTAACAGCAACCGCTTCCAACGTAGTTTGAAGAGGAATCCATGTGCTAGCAACATCTGTACGGACCAATGTACATGCGCCACCATTGGCCCGCCCGGGGCCGACCCGATTTCAACAGAAAACACGGAACCTACAAAGGGTCGGTGAGTGATCATCAGTGAAATGATATTCCTGTAGAACCAAACAAGCTGCAGAGTAAGACGAAGTAAGGGATTTCAACTCCCCTAGGTGATGGTTATACCCACTACAATTCCATTGGATAACTATAGTACAATAATTCAAATGGGGGTTGAACAAGCTAAAATCAGTCACCAACAAGGAGTGGGGCGACATCCATGAACAACACGTCAGAATCAGGTTGAGAAGCCAAGGATGGGGCCTCTGGAGACACCAGAGGCTCCTTGTCCCGGGACTTGTGTTTCTTCTTTTTTTCTGTTTGAGATCGAGGAGGGCTGTGTGGCATAAAGGAGCCAGATGCAGTAAGATCGGGAACAGAAAGAGATTGGGTTACCTGGGGGCCCCACAGTCCGTGGTTCTCGCAGTCATCGTGTGGCAGGAGAATTTTGGCCTGGAAGGTGCCGGGAAGGGGTATCCCGGGAGGGGCGTCCTTGACTGGCAGACGGTGAAGAAGTGGGACATTTCTCTGGCTGGGGAGGAGGAGCAGCGCCCGGAGGAGAGGGTGTGGGAGCCGCAGGGGGGTGGGGTAGGATAGGGGTTCGGGACTGGGGTAAGGAAGGGTGAGGAAGGGGTGAAGATGGAACTAAAGCAGAACTAGTCATGGACACAGGGTGAAGACATGCATACTTCTTACGAGCCTCAGTGTAGGTTAAGAGACCGAGGGGCTTACACTCCTGTATCTTCTTTTCCTTCTTATATACTGGTGAACGTGGAGAATGATTGCCATGACAATGCACACAGGATGGGGAACACACGAACTCCCCTCATGGAGTGGACATCCAGTCACCAGAGAGGGGCCTGTAAACAGCAGGAAGACGTGTCCAAAACGCAAGCACTTGAAACACCTCATAGGAGGTGGGATGTATGGCTTCACGCCACAACAATAAAGAATAATCTTTATGCCACATCAATAACCCATAATCTTTACTTTCTCAGGGAGGGTATACCCTTCAAAGGCCAGGACGAAGGCACCAGTACCAATGCAATTTTCCTTCGGACCCTTCTGAACATGTGGAACAAAGTGAACACCCCGCCATTCAACATTGTCCCGAAGTTCCTCATCAGTTTGAAGGCTGAAGTCCCTGTGAAAAATCACACCTTGAACCGTATTTAGAGAATGGGGGGGTAATGGACACAGGAATTGTGCCAAGATGGTTACAGGCACGAACGGCCACAGACTGGGCAGCTGAAGCAGTTTTGATCAGCAACGAACCCGACCGCATCTTGCTCAGGGAGTCCACTTCGCCAAACTTGTCTTCAATGCATTCCACAAAAAAGGTTTGGCACTGTTTGGCATTGCTGAAAGTATCCTCATCAGTCCTGGTGCAAACCAGATAGCGGGGAAAAGGTTTCGCCCCTAGCTGACGGGCCTAACCCCTCTCCACCCTTGGAGGAGCCACAGAAGGGAAGCCTGAAGGGGCAGGAGAAGCAGCACTAAAAGAATCAGTTCCATGGGTAGAGATGGCCGCAAAAGAATGGCCCGAGTTCTGGATCAGTATGCAGTGTCCGCCCTGATACCACCCACTCCAATCAGGGGCTCTCCTCACGTGCACCATCCAGCCACAGCGAGGGCCGTCTGGCACAGCAGCCATTGCCGGGAGATCCAATGCTCCAGGATGACAAGCTACCACTGCTAGGCTAACCTGAGGTGGTCTCAGCTCAGGTATCAGATGTGTGATCCCTGTGTGTTCAGGGGGCTCAACCAAAAGGGTACTAGCGACCCCACCACACGGGCTGGCTCCCGTGCAGGCTATGCATGCTAGCATCAGATGACGACATGAAAGAACAGGTGGAATGAACATGGAGGGCACACGTAGGAGACACTAGGTAAGGTGCTCTTACCAAAATGGCTCACACTACGGAATAGAAATTTAGTAATGGTAATATAGTACGTAAAGGGAGATAAAAATCTAATAGTCAGGGGGGGGGGGGGACAAAAATGCAGTTTTAGGGGAAAGAGTAAAAAAGGGTTACAGGAGAAGACAGACCTGGTACTAGGAATGAGAGAGAAGAAAGACTAGTTGAGATGTAGAATAAACTTCAGCTAGCAATAGCAAATACTCTCTTTGAGACTCATAAGAAGAAAGACTAGTTGAGATGTACAATAAACTTCAGCTAGCAATAGCAAATACTCTCTTTGAGACTCACAAGAGGAGGTGGTACACTTGGAAAAGGATGCGAGATATGTGAAGATTTCAGTTACATACCATCATCTTCAGGCAGAGATTCAGAAATCAGATACTGGACTGTAAGGTGTACACAGAAGCAGATACGGATGCTGATCACAATTTAGTAGTCATGAGTAGACTGAAGTTTAAGAGACTTAGTCAGGAAGAATCGGTGTGCAAAGAAGTGGGATATAGTAGTACTAAGGGATGGAGGGTCTCTGTGGTTATAGATACTACCATAATGAACAGCTCAGGAGGTAGCATAGTTGAAGAGGAATGGATATCTCTAAAAATAATCACAGAGGCTGAAAAGGTAGAAAGCAGGTAATTGCAAAGAAACCGTGGGCAACAGAAGAAATACTTCAGCTGATGAATGAAGGAAGTACATAAATGCTCAGGGAAATTCAGAAATACAGACATACAAGTCACTTAAAAATGAGAAATATGAAGTGCACAGAAGCTAAGACAATATGGCCACAAAAAAGAGAAGAAACCTGAAAGGAAATGGTTGTTGGGAGCACTCAACATATAGGAACAGGAGTCGATATGGAGAAGATATGTGGTTTAGTATTAGAATTTAAAAGAGCTTCAGAAAATTTAATATTAAATAAGGCAGAAGGGATATACAACATTCCATAAGATTTTCTAAAATGATTGGGGAAGTGGTAACAAAGTAACTATTCACGTTAGTGTGTAGAATGTGAGTCTGGCAAAGTACCAACTGACTTTCAGAAAACGATCATCCACACAATTGCAAAGATTGCGACAGTTGACAAGTGCGAGAATTACTGCACCATCAGCTTAAATGCTCGTGCATCCAAGTTGCTGACTTGAATAATATACAGAAGAATGGAAAAGGAAATTGAAGTTCTGTTAAGTGTCATTTGATTTGACTTTGGGGAAGGTAGAAGCACTAGAGGCAGTTGTGATGTTGCTGTTGATAATGGAAGCACAACTGAAGAAACATCAAAGCACGTTCATAGGATCTGTCGACCTGGAAAATGTGTTCGACAATGTTAACTTGTCGAAGATGTACAAAACTCTCAGAAAATTAAGGTAAGCTGTAAGAAGACTCATAATATTCAATATGTACAAGAGCCAAGAGGCAACAATCAGACTCGAAGACCAAGAACAGAGTGCTCGGATTAAAAAGTGTGGAAGACAGGGACACAGTCGCTTTCCCCTACTGTTCTATCTATACACCAAAGAAGCAATGACAGAAATAAATGGAAGGTTCAAGAGTGGAATTAAAATTCAAGATGAAACGATATCAATGATAAGATCCACTGATGACATAGCTATCCTTAGTGAAAGTTAGGAAGAATTACAGGGCACGCTGAATGGAATGAACAGGTTAATGAATACGGAATATGAATTGAGATTAAATCAGAGGAGGAAAACTTAATGAGAAGTAGCAAAAATGAGAACAGTGATGAACTTATCAGGATTGATGAGCACAAAGTAAATGTAGTTAAGAAGTCCTGCTACCTACACAGCAAAATAACCGCTAACAGAGGGAGCAAGGAGTGCATTAAGGAACAGTACCACAGGTAAAATGGCGTTTCTGGCCGAGAGAAGTCTACTAGTACCAAACACAGGTGTTAATGTGAGGAAGAAATTCGTGGAATTGTACGTTTGGAGCACATTTTGTGGTAGTGAAACATGAACTGTAGAAAACTGGGAAGAGAAGAGAATGGAAGCATTTGAGATGTGGTGCTACAACGAACATTGAAAATTAGGTGGACTGGTAAGGTAATCAATGAGGGGATCTCTCCACAGAGTTGGCAAGGAAAGGAATATATGGAAAACATTGAGAAGAGCAAGGGATAGGATGATAGGTCATCTGTTAAAACTTAAATTGTGCTAGAAAGCTAAACAGAGCAAACACTGTAGAGGAAGACACAGATTGAAACACCCAGAAAATAACTGAGCATGTACGTTGCAGGTGCTACGGTCAGAAGAGTGACGGGAAAAAAAAAATAAAAGCTGAAGAACAGCAGCTTGCTACGAATGTAGAGAAATGTAAATTGATGCGGATGAGTAGCAAAAATATCGTATCAATATTGACGTTGTGGGAGATATATCAGACTCCAACAGATGGGATATGAAATTAAATCTGCTGTACCCTAGTAGAGGAAAACGTGGTGGGATTTGCTGAGTGGCCTCTGGTAATGCCATGGACGATTTGAAGCAAGATAGGACATACATTTGGCACCCGCACCTGCAGCATGCACTGCAGTGAGTTAAAAATACACACCATTCCTGCATTTTTGTAAGGGGGAACGTGCAGCACATTTTCCAGGCACTGGCTGAACAGAGGGGAGAAGGAAATGTGGCTGGAAGGCCCAGCATTGTGTGCGACCATGTTGCCTTGTTGACTGCATTATTCTTTTGTTGTTTGGTTCAAGTGGCTCTCAGCACTATGGGACTGAACATCTGAGGTCATCAGTCCCCTTGACTTAGAACTACTTGAACCTAACTAACCGAAGAACACGCCGGAGGCAGGATTCGAACCTGCAGCAGCGCGGTTTGTTGTTTGGTCATGGTGTGTATGGGGAGCCCCTGTGCTTAGACCATGTTGTTTACTGCACACACAACCATATGCTACTCTCTGGAGCCTGGCATATTTCATGTGGTGTACCTTTTAAGTTATACCACCACTGTACTGTTTGGGGGTAGCAAAACAAGTTTTGTACTGAAGTTGCTGGCCTATTGCACACATATACTGAGGAAATGGAAGCCAATTACTGCCGTACTGCCCTATACCGTGTCTGACGCACGCTGTGGCGATGTGACGGTGACACCCGATCTCGATTACCCCGACTGACACATCGCACTTCTGAGTAGCCATTCTATGCTTGAGGGACAGACCTTTAACACGATCATCAGTACTGCTCCAAGGCCGTCAGCTGAGTCAGCACCTCACGGGATCTTCGGGCAGCAGCTGGCAGTCACAGCTTTCACAATCAATTTGTGCCCAGGTCTGGCTGTCAGAGCCGCCTCGGCCGCTGAATGCACACTGTGAGGCGTCAGTGTGGCACTCGTGTTGCGACAGTAGTATGTTTACTATGCCTAGAAGGTAGGGCAGGTCAGTATCTGCCACACGGCTACAAGATAAATGCAAAACTGAATAGGTTGCTGTCCTCGTCGACGTCTCGCAGCATACTAAAGTGATTCTGGTGCTGGAGCTGAGGAACATACATAATAATCTTCAACTTCTCTTTATGCAGCACGATGACAGTTGGAGCTATCATACTGTCAACTGCAGCAGTGGTACCGAACAACTGATGGCTACTTTTAGTAAAGCTGCCCAACATCACAGCACGAGCATTCATCTGGTCGGCTACAAACTGCACCCGTCACTGTGTCCGTTTTGTGCCCACAGCAGTAGTCTCACTTGCTAGGTACACTATCAAAGGATCTCTTGTTCAAAGGCTTGAAACCAAAATCTAGATGAATGGGCTCTACGCATGCTTTATAAGAGAACTAATCAAATGAGGACGGATTTATGCAACACTGAAATTATCCCCTCTATGATTTGTTTACTTAACATAACTGCTAACAAAAAGAGCTGAATATGGAGCTTTGATAAACCAGTCATGACAGGACAATGACAGCATTGTGAGCTATAAGGAGATACAGTCACAAATATTGTAGTGTTAGGAACACACACACACACACACACACACACACACACACACACACACACACACACACACACACACAAATATTATTGTTGAAGACAGAATAACGTCTCGCCCGGGCTCACCTGGTTTCTGCTGGTGGCTCACCAAGCAGCCGACTGACTTCGACGATGTCTTTTGGGTACTCGAAAACGGCATCTGCCCAGCCCTGCGTCGCCATTACTTTGTGTGTTTGAGACCTTATGAAGTGGACGGCGTCTGCAGTTAGGCTGGGGCACGAGTGCCTCACCGCCAGCACAGCGGCAGCCGCCACCGTCTTCACCTCCAGCTGCGCCGCCACCTGCTGTTCGCAGGCGGCCTTCAGGGCGGACAGGCCGTATTTGTCGGCTGCCGTCAACAGCTCCCGGGCCGTGTCGGTCAGCTGGGGTGCCTGCAGGGTGTACATGTAAGACAGCAGCTGCCTGAGGACGGGGCCCTCCACGTCAGCGATTCTGACTTCACCGCAGCTGGCCTCCAGCGTGTCGTGCTGGAACATAGCTCGGAACACAGGGCTCCTGGCGGCCAGGACCGCGCGGTGCGCCGCCAGCCGCGTCTCTCCCGCCACCAGCGTCACGACCGCGCCTTCGCCCGCGTCTAGCAGGGCGCCCAGGTCCACGGCCGCCGTCCTCTGAACCTCAGCAGCTGACGACATGACGGAAGGTCCTGAAACACGGCGCCACCGAGCTGACCTTAAAAGGCACACTCGACACTTGTACGACGCACATGCAGACCAGTACAACAGTTGCTAATTTTTTTTTAAATTTTTTTTTTTTTGTGGTTTTAGGGCGTACAACTACAATGGTCATTAGCACCCGGACTACGTTAGGAATCCACTGCGAGGCACAAGGTTAAAACAGCAACTAAAAGGGAA
This sequence comes from Schistocerca nitens, assembly GCF_023898315.1. NCBI lineage: Eukaryota > Metazoa > Arthropoda > Insecta > Orthoptera > Acrididae > Schistocerca > Schistocerca nitens. The sequence goes on along the minus strand of NC_064624.1, from coordinate 14,816,641 downwards.
AACACGATAAAAGACAGATTGGCAGGCATAGGATTAAAAAACAGCATAATCAAATGTCCTTAGACAGGTTTGTCAAGTGGATAAAACGAAGAACGCGAGCAGCTGCTCCTGGGTCATCCGATAAAATGGCATCCAGAGTACATGGCAGGCCAAGATCAACACGCAGTGTATTAAAATTCGGACAGGACGTTATAATGTGGCATACCGTCAGCAATTCCCCACATGGGCAGAACAGCGCTGGCGCAGCCGTCAGCAGATGGCGATGGCTGAACCGGCAGTGTCCAATTCGTAACCGGGCCAAAACGACCTCCTCCCACCGAGAAGGGCGTAAGTGCAGCCCATTCGGCATGCCACAGCGATAAAATGCGCTGACAAATGACCTTGCTACAATCCCATGAAGGGACACAACAAGAAGCTGTCCGATGCTGGAGGACCGCAGCCTTGGCCACGGCATCTGCAGCTTCGTTCCCAGGGTTACCGACATGGCTAGGAACCCAAATAAAGCTAACCGGAGAACCGTCGTCCGCCAGCTGCTGAAGAGAGCGTTGGATCCGGTGCACGAAAGGGTGAACCGGATACGGATCACTGACGCTCTGGATGGCGCTCAGGGAATCGGAGCAGATGACATAAGCAGAATGTCAGTGGCGTCAGATGTAAAGAACAGCCTGGTAGAGGGCAAATAGCTGTGGAGACTGAACAATGGCCATGGAGCCGGTATTTGACACTGTGCCCCGACAATAAAAGAACACCCGACACCGTCATTGGTCTTAGAGCCATCTGTATAAATGAAGGTCATATTAATGAACTTCGAACGAAGTTCGACAAAACGGGAGCAGTATACCGAAGTGGGGGTAACCTCCTTCGGGAGCGAGCTGAGGTCAAGGTGAACGCGAACCTGAGCCTGGAGCCAAGGTGGCGTTTGGCCCCCGCCCACTCGAAAGGTTGCAGGGAGTGAAAAATCAAGGTGCTGAAGGAGGCGACGAAAGCGAACTCCATGGGGTAGCAGGGCAGAGACATACAACCTGTATTAACGGTCGAGAGTCATCAAAAAAGGAACGATAAGACGGGTGGTCGGGCATTGACAATAGCCGACAGGCATAGCGACAAAGGAAGGCAAGGAGGAGAAGGCAAGGGAAAAAGTAAGGAAGACAGTGAGAGGGAAAAGGACAAAGAAAGGAACCAAACAAAGGAAGGAAGAAACCAGAATAAGTGAGAAACCAAACTGACCACAAATATAAGTCGTGGAACGGTCCGTCTCTGGTCGCAGGCTCCTTTTAGTCACCTCTTACAACAGGCAGGAATACCTTGGGCCGATTCTAACCCCCGGACCCACAGGGGGAGCAGTTGCTAAATGTTGTGTACCAGTGATCCATTATGATGTCACGATATCCTGTCTGCGTAAAACTCTTGCCACACGTGATGAGCTACGTATCTCCAACAGCACAGCTTTCAAGATTTCCCATACCGTTGCAGCACCCTGATTTTGGACATGTCCTCAGAAAGTGTGCAGACCTCATTCCCCAACTTATTTCTACAGAGTAGGGTTGCTCAATCACGATATCTTTCGAAATGGAGACAGTAACTGTCTTAAATCTGCTACAAGAGTTGGGGGTGACTTAATGGCAAACACTGCTACGGGGTTGCTGTGGCACCCAGACTTTGAATCCTCCGACATTTCCAACAGATTCCAACAAGACAACACCGAACCGTGAACTGGTGAACTCTTAGCAATTCGTAGAGAATTCTCTCTTCCAGTTAGCTGAGACGTGCTATCATTTTGTTACTGATGTCAGACAGCCACAATACAGGAAACTGTTCTCTTAACACCAACACGTGGTAAAGCCATCACTGATAGGAGAAGCGGGCTCGTTGTGAAGTTAAATCAGTAAGGCCAAATGTATCATGGACACAGTACTTTCTACACCAACAGGCTCTGGCAGCCACAGTTTTACCTTCTGATCTGAAAGACATGCTTAAAGAAAGTGATCAAAGCTCTGTAGTCAATTAAAGATAATGTGTTGCAAACGACTGTTTAGAATCATCATAATCTCCTCAGATTTGGTAGCTTCCCAAAGGAACTAGAAACTGAATTTTAAGAACATTAAAACAAGATTCCAAATCTTTTTATTTGAATTATTTCTGTGATCCTGTTTCACTAGTGAAGTAAGTATTACTCGCATATCATTTTAATGACCTAAATATTACAGAATAGAGCCTCCAAGGGAGAGAAGAAAACGAATATAAAGGCGAAGGATAAAATCTAAGCAGTCCTCGCAAAACTCCGTTTGTGGTCAATGTCTTTACGGAAGGCAGTGTTTCAGTCTGTCCCTGACTTTCAGAAGGCTGTCAGAGAGAAGTGGGCCAGTTGGTGGTGTGAGTTCTCACATTCCTTGCACGGTGCACAGCTTGACTAACTTTGGAGAAAAACTATTAATTTGCTTTCCAGTACTGAGCTCTCAAGCTAACAGTGGGCATAGATGGATGCGAAATCCTTTTGCAGCTATGTCAGTACAACTGAGCGATCTAACACGAAGATGACAAACAGTCTTTGCTTTGGACATCATGTTAACAACAAAATTTAATTCGTAGAAGATTCACGTGTTCTGCATGAACAGGAAAGATGAATACCCACAGCTGGAGAGCGAAGCTTTAGAATTCTTAGTGCCATTCACTATTTCCTAGTTACACAAATTGGCACTGTTCAATGGTGAACATGAAAACTAAGATCAGAAATAGGCTTCCATTAGGAAACGAGTTGGTTACTTGTATCTCAAAAATAAAACCACAACAAATTATTAATAAACAGGTACGGCCTTCTCATGAAAATAATTATATTTTTATCGCAGTTTAGCACCTATAACCCTTGCTTACATTTACCTAGGTAAGCCACACCCGTAACACATGTTGCGAATGTCAACCTATGACAAAGCTGTTAAAAACAGTAAAACCCTGCTAAGCGTAAAGTGTGATTTTAAATAATACAAATCAAAGACGGACATTATTCATCAGATTGCTGTTCACTGTTCATTTGCAAACACTGTTCATTAGCGTATATTCGCTGAATGTGCCACTATTGTTCCTGACTTTGCTCTTGGTGGTACGGCTTACACCACGTGGGGAAGAAATGACATAACGGAAAAGGTGGAAGAATAACTAGTGTAATCTTTACATCTGTTATAATCAAATCATCAATTGCTAGAATTCTTCTGCCAGCATTTCAGTTGATTTCATCATTGAAGTCAGACGAGCTTTTCGGTCTGCAAAATGACACTATCGAAGAAATAAATTGTGGAATCATATGTGAAGACAGGTTCGGTTAAGCAATTGGCGAAATTTTAGAGTTAAGTACCTGGGCAGACGACTACCAGCAGAGAGAGAGAAATACAGAGCCTGTATAAAAACAGGCGCACCTACGGCTCTGTGCAAAACGTAGAACGACGGAGAATTCCTTCAGTTGCCACACCCTGAAGTTACCGCAGACATTCGCTGAATAATTAATTGTTCAGAGCCCAAAGAAGTCTACATGTAAATTGTTCCTAAAGGTGCACTTGAGTAGGTGTTCCTGCCAGATATTGAAGAGCTTTCATCTGAAGCCGTATCGTGTGTCGGTTGTGCAACATTTAGTGGAGGATGTTTGTCAAACGTTTACGTTACTGAAGGCGGCTTTTCAGTAACATCGACGATGGTTTGTTAGACCCTTTCCATTATATCACGAGTGACTGAAAGCATGGTTTCATCTTTCTGGTCACTTGAACAGAGAACCCCAATACAGTTTGTCAGCAACCACTCCACGATGAAAACGACTGCACTTGGCGCGGTGTAACAGGAACGCGCATTACTGGGCTGTTTTTTTGACACGACCCTCAACAAACGTTTGATACATTCTGTGCTCAGCTCACCGAAGATGGAAGACAATACTGCTGCTTATAGCACGATGGGGCAACATGGCACACGTCTAAGGTATCGCTGGAACGAGTCCACGATGTCTTCACTGAGGACCGAGCTGTCAGAAGACATTCGTGGCCACCACGTTGGCCGCATCTATCAATGTGTGATTTTTGTTTTAGTTCCTCGCTTCTGTAATTTCACTTCATTGCCCTCACACTTACACGCGTTACTTTACTCTGCGCCACACTGTATTATAGCGATGAAGAAAGAACAGTCACACCTCACTTAACGAGCACCTCCTACGAGGGTCAGTCCAGAAGTCTGGTAAAAAAAAAAAAAAAAGGAGAGAAAAACTTTTTGTCGTAAACAACTCAAGTAACCTCTCGACAGTCTCCTTTGAAGCATATAAGCTTGGTCCAGCAATCTTCCACCTTTTTCATCTATCACAAAAATAGGTCATGTCAAAGTCTGAAAAATACTTGTTGACTGCAGCTAACACTTCCTCATTCGATGAAAATTTGTCCCCAGCAAGACAGTTTCAAGTTACGGAACAGCAGCTGAGTTGAGCCTGCGTCTCGTGCAGAGTGGATAAGGAGCCCATTTCCTGCACTTTCGCCGTTGTTAACGCTCATGTGTCGGACTGTGCATTATCCTGGTGAAAGGACGTGCCAATGCAAATTTCCAACGATCCAACAATGAAGTATAATAGCTGACGAAATAGCCTTTGGCTTCTTCGGTGCACTTTCGCCAGCCTTTGTCTACTGTTTTGGCGGGTGCTTCGACTCTGGTGGGTAGCCCATGTTTCAGCAGCCACGAGTCGGCACAAAGAGTCTCGAGCAGTGCTGTTTACGGTCGGCAGGCAGTGAGCCGAAATGTGGTGCCGGATGGGCTTTCGGTCGACTGTGAGCTGCCGCCGCCCCCACACCGGCCACAGCTTCTTCACGGCCACCAGGCTACTCCTCCATGCTGGGAGTATCCTTTGGATTATTGCTATTCCCATTTCTTGTAACATTCAAATGGCATTTACGTTCAATACCCTAGCAGAAGGTTACTTTTACGTAATTAAAGCTTGTTGTTGTTGTTGTTGTTGTTGTGGTCTTCAGTCCTGAGACTGGTTTGATGCAGCTCTCCGTGCTGCTCTATCCTGTGCAAGCTTCTTCATCTCCCAGTACCTACTGCAACCTACATCCTTCTGAATCTGCTTAGTGTATTCATCTCTTGGTCTCCCTCTACTATTTTTACCAACCACGCTGCCCTCCAATGCTAAATTTGTGATCCCTTGATGCCTCAAAACATGTCCTACCAACCGATCCCTTCTTCTAGTCAAGTTGTGCCACAAACTTCTCTTCTCCCCAATCCTATTCAATACCTCATTAGTTACGTGATCTACCCACCTTATCTTCAGCATTCTTCTGTAGCACCACATTTCGAAAGCTTCTATTCTCTTCTTGTCCAAACTGGTTATCGTCCATGTTTCACTTCCGTACATGGCTACACTCCATACAAATACTTTCAGAAACGACTTCCTCACACTTAAATCTATACTCGATGTTAACAAATTTCTCTTCTTCAGAAACGATTTCCTTGCCATTGCCAATCTACATTTTATATCCTCTCTACTTCGACCATCATCAGTTATTTTACTCCCTAAATAGCAAAACTCCTTTACTACTTTAAGTGTCTCATTTCCTAATCTAATACCCTCAACATCACCCGACTTAATTCGACTACATTCCATTATCCTCATTTTGCTTTTGTTGATGTTCATCTTATATCCTCCCTTCAAGGCACCATCCATTCCGTTCAACTGCTCTTCCAAGTCCTTTGCTGTCTCTGACAGAATTACAATGTCATCGGCGAACCTCAAAGTTTTTATTTCTTCTCCATGGATTTTAATACCTACTCCGAATTTTTCTTTTGTTTCCTTTACTGCTTGCTCAGTATACAGATTGAATAACATCGGGGAGAGGCTACAACCCTGTCTCACTCCTTTCCCAACCACTGCTTCCCTTTCATGCCCCTCGACTCATAACTGCCATCTGGTTTCTGTACAAATTGTAAATAGCCATTCGCTCCCTGTATTTTACCCCTGCCACCTTTAGAATTTGAAAGAGTATTCCAGTCAACATTGTCAAAAGCTTTCTCTAAGTCTACAAATGCTAGAAACGAAGGTTTGCCTTTTCTTAATCTTTCTTCTAAGATAAGTCGTAAGGTCAGTATTGCCTCACGGGTTCCAACATTTCTACGGAATCCAAACTGATCTTCCCCGAGGTCCGCTTCTACCAGTTTTTCCATCCGTCTATAAAGTATTCGAGTTAGTATTTTGCAGCTGTGACTTATTAAACTGATAGTTCGGTAATTTTCACATCTGTCAACACCTGCTTTCTTTGGGATTGGAATTATTATATTCTTCTTGAAGTCTGAGGGTATTTCGCCTGTCTCATACATCTTGCTCACCAGATGGTAGAGTTTTGTCATGACTGGCTCTCCCGAGGCCATCAGTAGTTCCAATGGAATGTTGTCTACTCCCGGCGCCTTGTTTCGACTCAGGTCTTTCAGTGCTCTGTCAAACTCTTCACGCAGTATCTTATCTCCCATTTTGTCTTCATCTACATCCTCTTCCATTTCCATAATATTATCCTCAAGTACATCGCCCTTCTATAAACCCTCTATATACTCCTTCCACCTTTCTGCTTTCCCTTCTTTGCTTAGAACTGGGTTGCCATCTGAGCTCTTGATATTCATACAAGTGGTTCTCTTCTCTCCAAAGGTCTCTTTAATTTTCCTGTAGGCAGTATCTATCTTACCCCTAGCGAGACAAGCCTCTACATCCTTACATTTGTCCTCTAGCCATCCCTGCTTAGCCATTTTGCACTTCCTGTCTATCTCATTTTAGAGACGTTTGTATTCCTATTTGCCTGCCTCATTTACTCCATTTTTATATTTTCTCCTTTCATCAATTAAATTGAATATTTCTTCTGTTACCCAAGGATTTCTATTAGCCCTCGTCTTTACCTACTTGATCCCGTGCTGCCTTCGCTACTTCATCCCTCAGAGCTACCCATTCTTCTTCTACTGTATTTCTTTCCCCCATTCCTGTCAATTGTTCCCTTATGCTCTCCCTGAAACTCTGTACAACCTCTGGTTCTTTCAGTTTATCCAGGTCCCATCTCCTTAAATTCCTACCTTTTTGCAATTTCTTCAGTTTCTGTAGCCATGTATGGAAGTGAAACATGGACGATAAATAGTTTGGACAAGAAGAGAATAGAAGCTTTCGAAAATTGGTGCTACAGAAGAATGCTGAAGATAAGGTGGGTAGATCACGTAACTAATGAGGAGGTATTGAATAGGATTGGGGAGAAGAGAAGTTTGTGGCACAACTTGACTAGAAGAAGGGATCGGTTGGTAGGACATGTTTTGAGGCATCAAGGGATCACAAATTTAGCATTGGAGGGCAGCGTGGAGGGTAAAAATCGTAGAGGGAGACCAAGAGATGAATACACTAAGCAGATTCAGAAGGATGTAGGTTGCAGTAGGTACTGGGAGATGAAGAAGCTTGCACAGGATAGAGTAGCATGGAGAGCTGCATCAAACCAGTCTCAGGACTGAAGACCACAACAACAACATGTGTGCCTAAAGATCATTAAATGTCAAGATTTTGGCATATGACGGAAAACACTCCTTTATTGGCCGAAAGTCTAAAGCTCTCCTGACGTCACAGACTAGGAGGAACACGAAGGTTCCAGTGTGTTACAGGGTGTGTGTTGGCCCAAGTTAAGACGTTCTTACGGACTACTTCCGCTACGTAGTGATGGGAGCAGCAATTACAACTTCTAAGTAGCAATAGAAAGGAGTTGTACGGACACTGATAGTGGAAACCTTGCCCAAGTTGATGCGTTTATGTTCCACCCATTTAGAGCGGCGGTATGTGCAACGACCGATATTCTTCTCTCTCCAGTTTGTAGCTTCATTAATATCGCTCGAAACTAAGAAAATGTGTGAGTTTGCCAAACGAGTCGGTATGTGGCAACCAGGTTGTCGACTACAAGTCGCGAGTCACGACCCCCGAAGCACAATAGAACTGTTCTCGGCAAACCCCTGAGCTGATTTCCTTCACTGAAGGCACTCGCCAGAGACCGCAGCCAGCACGCGCTCGGTGGGCAACGGACAGACGGCAAAGAGGTCGCAGCTTCGAATCCTGTAACGGTCACGTACTCCTGAAAGTTTTACACCAAACACGAAAATACCGCTAGCACGAACTGATTGCAGTAGTTGCTTGGGTGGTGAGATGTATTATTTACAGCATAGTTTGAGAAATGGACAACGAAGGCTAAATGCATTTAGTTCGCGAACCCAGAACTCAGGTTTTTGGAATTAGCTGTTAGTAGTTAAGAAATCACCATACGCCCACAGTACAAAGATGCGTACGGCGATGAGGTCATACGGAGAGATATGAAGCGTGTACAAGATGCAGGTAACACAAACGTTAGGGCTATGATGTTTGTGTGTAAGGTAACGTCAGTGTCTGAAGCAAACTTGCTTCATCTTCCATATAAGATCATGAAACCTCAAACGCTTAAACAGTAGCTAGACAGCTAGACAGTACCAAGATAAAAACATTCTTTCTAATGAAGTGAAAAGTGTGTGGCCACAATCTGCAAAGCATATTTTTGAACGTGACATGTGTGTGAAGAGAGATTGCAACTGAAGGCACATGTAAACAGCAAGGAGAAAGCAATCACATTCTGTGTCTGATCGCTGTGGTGAAGTTTCCTAATCGTGATTTGGCTGCCATACGAGAGGCCTGTCTAATTGTTTCACCCCTAAGTTAAAATATTATTTCGGGTTAAATTCGAACGGCGACCTATGGTATACAACTCGTAAAATTTGATGGTCTACCGGTCTAAGAACTGAGCTACCAACTAACTGACAAGGGAACCTCCCCATCGCACCCCCCTCAGATTTAGTTATAAGTTGGCACAGTGGATAGGCCTTGAAAAACTGAACACAGATCAATCGAGAAAACAGGAAGAAGCTGTGTGAAAAAATAAGCAAAATGTACAAACTGAGTAGTCCATGGGCAACATAGGCCACATCAAGGATGATGTGAGCTCAAGAGCGCCGTGGTCCCGTGGTTAGCGTGAGCAGCTGCAGAACGAGAGGTCCTTGGTTCAAGTCTTCCCTCGAGTGAAAAGTTTAAATTTTTATTTTCAGACAATTATCAGAGTTCAGGCACTCACACATAATCAACTTCGCTCTCCAAAATTCCAGGACATGTCCAGATTTGCTTCGACTTATGCAGGATTTGACGGTCTACACATGGAAAAACTTGAAAACGTTAAAAACATATGTTTTGACAGAGCACAGAGAAATCTGTGCGACTGTGAAACTGTTCCATTCATTTGTTGCAGTTTATGTGGCACACTCTTATGTTTTCATCACTTTTTTGGGAGTGATTATCACATCCACAAGAAAACAAATCGGGCAAGGTAGAAGAATCTTTTTACTTATTCGACAACATATTCCTGTCATATGACGCACATGCCGTCGCCAGTGTCGTATAGAATGTATCAGATGTGTTTTCCTGGATCAAATGTTTTCGGTTCCCATTGCAGAGGCACGTCCTTTCGTCTACTAATCGCACGGTTTTGCGCTGCGGTCGCAAAACACAGACACTAAACTTATTACAGTGAACAGAGACGTCAATGAACGAACGGACACATCATAACTTTGCAAAAATGAATTAAGCAAACTTTTGGCTCGAGGGAAGACGAACCAAGGACCTCTCGCTCCGCAGCCCCTCACGCTAACCACGGCGCTCCTGAGCTCAGATCATCCTTGATGTTACCTATGTTGCCCATGAACTACTCAGTTTGTACATTTTGCTTATTTTTTCATAGTTCAACACAACTTCTTCCTGTTTTCTCGATTGATCTTTGTTCAGTTTTTCAAGGCCTATCCACTGTGCCAAATTATAACTAAATCTGAGGGGGGTGCGATGGGGAGGTTCCCTTGTGAGGTGTAGTCGGAAGAACGACAATTTTCGCTAGGAGTTTAATTTCGTGGAATGACGCTGTTCTTGCTCGCAAAAGTGGTAAAGTTTATCTCTGCGGTATATCGATGTAAACTTCACAGTGCAAAACAGGGAACTCGTGAACGTGGTGGCAATTTGCCGGTACAGTGAAAACCACATTTTACTGATCTTCTTCTCTGGAACACTCGGAAACAACTTTTCAGGGGTTTTTATAAATGTATTTGTACAGTATGGTACTACTCATCATTTGCAACCCGTTTTCCGAACCGGAAACTCCAAAACAAGAGGTCAATTAGCATTACGACAGTAGGACTTTCAGATTATTGAAATTTTATTTCCGATTCTATAGAACAATACTGATACTAAAGAGGAAAATAAGCATGTTAAGCGCGTAAAATGACCATCATTCAATACAAATTCCCGAAAATGCTCAAATACCCCATAACCCGTGTAGCACATTACACACACACACGCGCACACACACACACACACACACACACACACTTGAAATGCATACCGTCTCGGCAGTCCAAGTTTTATTCGGCGCCCCTGCATTACCGTGTGTTCAGTGATGCTGCACACTCCGCAGGAACTCGATCCAATTCTGTTTTGATTTGTGCGGCAGCCCAACCCTCCTAATGAAAGAAAAAGTTTAACAACAGCATGAAACCTTCTCTCCATTTTCAGTCGCATTCGGTACACTGACTAATTCTGTGAACTGTACGATGTGCACCCTTCAAATTCTTCACGCCACCTTTGGAATAATCACACTTACGAAAGCGCCACAAAAAGTGTTGCGCTCTTTCGTCGGAGTTTAGCAGACTCGTCAGACGCCCCCCCCCCCCCCCCCGTACACAGAGGGTGGCCCGCAGGACGAGTCCCTCCCTCCCTCCCTCCCTCCTGCTGCTGGACTCCAGGCTGGACACCGCTGCCCTCCAGGGCGTCGCCGACTCTCCTCACGTGTCACTCACTGCTGCTCATTCGCGCCTTTAAGTCGCAATTTATGAATTTCATTTTAGATTCGTCGTCATTAACCGACACGAATCCGACGGATCTTCAGATAGCAGTTCCGGTCAACTAGCCGTTTTCTGTGTTCAGAACTCATGTTTGAAAGTAGGGAAGGACAAACAGCTTTCTTGTGGAAAAGTATGTACGCTGCTATACTTTACATTACTATTTAATAAATTGTTTTAGTATTTTTTACGGAATGAAGCGAATTATCCTATTTATAGGTGTATTCCTACAGCAAAACATGCTTCGCGTAATTTACTGCACGTGAGACTCAGAAGTGAATTTTGTTAGCTTTACAGAGGTGCCACTTTATCGTGAGTTTGTAAATAAGTAGATATTTATTCGAATTTATCCGGTTTCTCACACGATTTTGTTCACTGAGTTATCCAACGGTTCCCTGAAAAGAGTTTACAGTTTGTTTTCATTCATCGTTAACACCCGAGTATTTGTGATACAACAATCAATCCAGAATTTACGTTAAACAAGAAATTACGTAATTTTTAATAAAAAATAAATTGAACTTTTATTAGCCCTGTGTTTTCGTATTTCCTTTCGAAAGACGAAATCATTTTTCATTAATTGCAAATGTGTTTGGTATATTTCATTACAAATAATTGCACTAGTTTTCTGTACAAGATTTTTCAATTCGTTGTGAAGCATCATCGTAATCACAACGATTCAATTCACGTAATCACAATCGACAAGAAAAATGAACAGGGCGACAAACAACGACGATTTTGTGGCAATCCCGATCACACTACAGCGCTAGGGGAACAGAAACGACGTCGACACACGGTGAGTCCGTTGCAGTCCGAGGCCATCTGCAGAACGTTTCCCATAGACTGCCGCACTTCACGCCTCCTCTCGCTGCTGTCAATCCTACCCGTCTACTGTTTGTGAGGCGTGGCGCCCTTCCATCGCCTATATCGATATCCCGTGTGACGGAAGAGTCTCCGGTCGGCGCTGGTCGAGCCAGCTCGCGTTGAAAGCCAGCCGGCGTCCCTACAGCCGTCGGCTCACGGACCGTGCATCCCAACGTTGAGCGTGCCGAGTTTCTGACGTCATAGCGTGGAATGGCACGTTCTGGAGTCTTTCCGAACGTGCAGAGCAGTATCTGGCACGTCAGATATTCTGAGCGTTGACCAATGGGATGTCACAACGCCACCTACGTCACACGCACGCCGTGTCCATTTATTGCAGAGTTGTGAGGCGCCATATTGGCATTCATTTCAAGCTTACATGTATATACGCCGTTTCTGAGCACCAGCACATTGAGAATCACTGGAAAACATGTTGTTGACTGTGGTTCGTTGCAATAAAATGATGAGAAACAAATGAGAAACATATTCGTGGCAAAACAATTGTTGTAACTCCCGTGTTATGAGAGTAGGCTATTTGAAGGCAGCGACACACTGAAGATCCACCCAGAACGCATTATTCTTGGTTAAATTTGTTCTAATTAAATTTTAATTAGTAACATATCTACGATAAGGTTTTCTGCAAGGGGTAACATACTATCATTGCCTACTATGGATCTGTTGTTGGTCTAGCGCAACGAGCAGCGTCATTGTCTAGTATTGTTTGTTGGTTGGGCCGCGTCTTGACATTTCTACATTTTATTTCCTAACATTCGCGTTTTTATTAGGTTCTGATACTTTATTATTAGTCTAATATAAGTATATACTGTAATATGTGATGTTATGTAAATATAAATTCACCTTTTTCTGAGGGGTGACTGTTCGATTGGCTTAATCTAGAAGACAGCTTGCGCTACTTGTATAAAGATATTTTGCTACTTTTTCTTTTACGTTTCGTAATTCACATGTTGGAAAGATTCTGCTACCGGGTAGGAACGGTGATTAAGTAAGACCGACCTTGCGGTTGTACTAAAATGTGGTAATGTTTATCTTATGTGGAGGATCCCAAATTTGTACCGCACCGTTTGTAATGCAACTTTCGTAAGCCTGTGTCCTTATTGATTGGACATGGTGCTTCCCTTTTCGTGGACGATGGAGGAAACGTGCGTTTTAATAGAGCTAACGTGGGAATTTTACGCGCGCCCACCGAGTAAACAGTGTGATTTACGAACTAGAAACATCCCTCGACTGCCGCTGGAGTGCGTTGCGATCGCGTACACCACGTTGGGGCCCACGTACCGTGTGCACAAGTCGCATCGTTCCTGAGCGTTCAGCAGCACGTTCAACTCGGCACGCTCAACGTTCACGTTCGTCAGCGCGGTCCGTGTGGCGACGGCTCGTCTTTTGTCGCGCCGGATGTACGGTGGCGATCCCTGGGCGCCTCGACGTGCGGATTTTTTGTGGATTCGTCGTCTCACGCCGGACAGCTTCCCAGCTCGTAACCTGCAAGCTCCAAGTTATTCTGCCTTTAACTAGGACGGTTGTTGAAACTTACTGTGGCATTGCTAGCTGCCGGAGATGGTTCTCAACTTGGTTCCACAGTGGCTGTTATAAGGAGGCTGATGTTCCTCATTTCGCTTATCTGTGGAGTGTGTCTTAAGTCGTTTTCATGCAAGTTTTGTTGTAGGAGATACTGGCCGCTTGGGGACTGGTTGCCGTTGTGTAGGCGCCCGGCAGCCGTACATTTAATGGTTTAATCATTTGTCACGGCAGGATTTGGTATGTTTATTTGATGTTGAAAGTGCCACAAGGCAAGGTTTCCAGCTAATTTAGTGGGAGACGGGTCCTTTAGAGTATTGCTCCACAAGAACTTGGGGGCACGCTTATTATACTGTATATTCGAGTGTGGCTGTGATTTGACTTTGTTTTCGTTGCATATATATATATATATATATATATATATATATATATATATAGACCGCCTGCTAGTGGGCCCTTGCAGAAGCCGTGGGGAGTGAAGGCTCGGACTGCCTGCCTGCCGCAGCGTTATTGCTTCCAAATACCGCTGAGGGCCTTAACGATGTTCTCTAAAGTTAGGTGAGGCCACTTTGTCAATATTAGCGTTTCTGTAAGTCATTTTACTAGTTATCACTAGCCATTCTCATTCAACACTTAGGTTAATCATTTGTGTATGTACAACTTGTTATTTTTCCTGTGTGCGAGTTTTGCAACCTTGGTTGGCCCTTTATGTGGGAAGTTCAGTTTTACTAAGCTTTAAGATCTTTGTTTCTTTTAATGAAGTTGTGGTATTATGTGGTTGTGTAACTTTGGGTTGTAAGTGTTTAGCGTTACTAGCCTTTTGAGATACGGTTAAACAAGAACGATTGTTTACGATTGATTATTCACCGTGCCTGCTATCCATGTTTTGGTTGTGGATGCAAAATATGATTCTTATTCGTGTTCAGTGACGCCCCAGCTACACGTGACGGATCCAGATGGCGACCGCGGTCGGAACAAGAGCAGAAAGCCAGCTGAGGTTTAGCTGCCAGTCTATTAGGGGAACCAGAAAACTGACGGGCAATTTAGTCGCTGCTGGAACACTTGCAATTTCTGTTTTCATCTGACGCCACCTCTGGAATCAACGAGCCACAGAGGTGGTGATCATGACAGGACTAAGTTTCAGTCATTTCGTGGAGCCGTCTCGCTCACGAGGGATCTTTCGACCTCGTCACCTCGGTTTTCTTTCCTTTAGCAACTACTACAGGTATCGGGAACAGGGACGATACAGCCGGCCGCTGTGACCGAGTGGCTCTAGGCGCTTCAGACCGGTACCGCACTGCTGCTGCTACTGTCGCAGGTTCGAATCCTGCCTCGGGCATGGATGTGTGCGATGTCCTTACGTTAGTTAGGTTTAAGTAGTTCTAAGTTCCAGGGCACTGATGACCTCAGATCTTAAGTCCCATAGAGCTTAGAGCCATTCAAACAGGAATGAAACCTATTTTCCCACTTTGAATACTCAAAATGGCGAACGGGTCGGACGTCACATGACATCCGTTCAAGTTGATCGTCGACTCCTTTACACAGGTTGTTTTTCTTTATTACAGAGAGCCACCGGCCTTCTGACCGAACACGCTAAGCTACCGTGCCGGGGACAAGTGTTTTCAGTTGTACATGTTAATGAGTGAACTGATTCGAAAATACAAAGCACTGACGCAGTGCTAATGCCCTGCGTCACTTCTGCTTCTGCAGAAGCACAAACATCACTCGTATGTCGGTTGCCCATGTTGTGGTCGATTAGCGGAGCTTGTTCCTTCAAGGACACCAGCCCCTGCACAACCAAATATACCACAAGCACAACCCCTCGAGTGCAAAGTTTCTTTGTTTGTATGGTGGCTTGACAATCAAAACACACACCTGTATTTACATGCTGTCTGCTTTCACAGCATTGCAGTGCATATTCGTAAGTAGGGCCCGGATTTTAATGACAAGTCCTATTTTTTCTGAACTATAGGGTGAATTTAGAACAATTTATACACAAATCTAGGCATTTTAGTGTCGAAAAACTTACTTTGATGGTGCACATAAAGTCATATTTCAACAAATTTGCGGCTAACTTTTAATATACTAGGTCATATTTACGTCACCTTTGACCAAAAATGCATATTCTGTTTTTCTCGTATCTTGCTCACGAGACGATATTTAACGTACTATTATAAAAGATCAACAGACAAATCAGTACACAGCTTTATTTCTCACGACTGTAGCAGAAAATCTGTGTACCACAACAGTCCTTTCGCGAACATAAAACATTGATACGCAGAGTCGACAACACGCTCTCAGAGCCAACAATGGCGGCGTCTGCCGTAATTATCATCGCAGTCGCACAGGTGTTCCCAGTAACCAGTTTGCATTCCAGCCTTCGCCTTGTTCAACATGCCTAAAGCAAAGTGCTCCGACAGTGAAGTTGTGAGGATGTGTTCGAGAATTTGGAGAGAAGTTCTTTAGTACTGATGGGAAAATATTACACTCCTGGAAATGGAAAAAAGAACACATTGACACCGGTGTGTCAGACCCACCATACTTGCTCCGGACACTGCGAGAGGGCTGTACAAGCAATGATCACACGCACGGCACAGCGGACACACCAGGAACCGCGGTGTTGGCCGTCGAATGGCGCTAGCTGCGCAGCATTTGTGCACCGCCGCCGTCAGTGTCAGCCAGTTTGCCGTGGCATACGGAGCTCCATCGCAGTCTTTAACACTGGTAGCATGCCGCGACAGCGTGGACATGAACCGTATGTGCAGTTGACGGACTTTGAGCGAGGGCGTATAGTGGGCATGCGGGAGGCCGGGTGGACGTACCGCCGAATTGCTCAACATGTGGGGCGTGAGGTCTCCACAGTACATCGATGTTGTCGCCAGTGGTCGGCGGGAGGTGCACGTGCCCGTCGACCTGGGACCGGACCGCAGCGACGCACGGATGCACGCCAAGACCGTAGGATCCTACGCAGTGCCGTAGGGGACCGCACCGCCACTTCCCAGCAAATTAGGGACACTGTTGCTCCTGGGGTATCGGCGAGGACCATTCGCAACCGTCTCCATGAAGCTGGGCTACGGTCCCGCACACCGTTAGGCCGTCTTCCGCTCACGCCCCAACATCGTGCAGCCCGCCTCCAGTGGTGTCGCGACAGGCGTGAATGGAGGGACGAATGGAGACGTGTCGTCTTCAGCGATGAGAGTCGCTTCTGCCTTGGTGCCAATGATGGTCGTATGCGTGTTTGGCGCCGTGCAGGTGAGCGCCACAATCAGGACTGCATACGACCGAGGCACACAGGGCCAACACCCGGCATCATGGTGTGGGGAGCGATCTCCTACACTGGCCGTACACCACTGGTGATCGTCGAGGGGACACTGAATAGTGCACGGTACATCCAAACCGTCATCGAACCCATCGTTCTACCATTCCTAGACCGGCAAGGGAACTTGCTGTTCCAACAGGACAATGCACGTCCGCATGTATCCCGTGCCACCCAACGTGCTCTAGAAGGTGTAAGTCAACTACCCTGGCCAGCAAGATCTCCGGATCTGTCCCCCATTGAGCATGTTTGGGACTGGATGAAGCGTCGTCTCACGCGGTCTGCACGTCCAGCACGAACGCTGGTCCAACTGAGGCGCCAGGTGGAAATGGCATGGCAAGCCGTTCCACAGGACTACATCCAGCATCTCTACGATCGTCTCCATGGGAGAATAGCAGCCTGCATTGCTGCGAAAGGTGGATATACACTGTACTAGTGCCGACATTGTGCATGCTCTGTTGCCTGTGTCTGTGCGCCTGTGGTTCTGTCAGTGTGATCATGTGATGTATCTGACCCCAGGAATGTGTCAATAAAGTTTCCCCTTCCTGGGACAATGAATTCACGGTGTTCTTATTTCAATTTCCAGGAGTGTATTTTGTAAACTGCGTCAAGTTAGTGCAGAAAAGCGCTTTAATGTGCAACAACACTGTAATACTGCAGTGCAGCAGCACGGCGCGTTTCGCGGCGAATTTATTTTTCAAGACTACCCAGGGTGTATACGGGGACAAGGAAAAAAAATTCCCGGATTATTCCTGGACTTCTCCCGGACATCCCGTTTAAAAAATATGCTTTTTCCCTGGCGGAAATACACTTTTTCTGTGCTAAGTGACAGTAGGTTTTCCGTAGATTTTCCCTCGGAACTGCAAAACTTATCAATCCTTTGAATGGTTAACGTTCTATACAATCGCGCAGAACTTCTCCCGGAAGGAAGAAAAAAAAAAAAAAAAGGCGGGGCAGAGAATTTTTGGAGACTTTTAATAAAAAAAAGGAGAGAAGTTTTGGAAAGACCTTTGATTTGCAGCAACATATACGCTGCATATTTTCGTATTACGAAAGTATAAATTCGAATTGCGCCAAACAGGGCGTTAGTTTGCGGAGCGTTGAAACCGAGGTTGCGATGTCCTTTTGTAAGCGAGTCATGTCTCAAGCCACGAGATCTCGCCAGCCGATGGCAGCCGCTATTCAGAGCATAGGACACGTGTTATAGTCAGCCAATAGCAAGATCACTGGTTAGATAGCGCGAACACGCAAGAGGAAAAGTTAACGGTTTACATTAATGTACACAGTACCGTATATCTACAAGAAAAGCTAAGCTTTCACATATAATTTTGATCTCTAAGATTAACACGCTACAACAGAAGCTAAGCTTTCAAATGTAATATTGATCTTTTTTTGCGTGTGTTATACTTTAAGACACATCACACAAATGTGCCCGTAAATTTAAAATTCTGACATAAATGTCTCGGCTCGAAATTCTTGTAAGTGCCTGGTCCTCAAACTGTTCAGTTTCCAACGCTCTATGATTTAGATATCAATCCCACTTTCTCACACGTAACATAATTCATCTTGCGTAAAAAGAAATTTACTTTTATAGTAAGTTTTCTAACCACCGTTCGCAACACTACCCGGAGATTGTTAGAAATAGGTTCGATTTACCAGTTGCCAGAGAGCGCCAGGGAAACAGGCATTATTGTGCGTGTGCAACTGCAATGGTGTAGGGAGCCCGCATGTTCGTGTGTATAAAGCACTAACAGAGCTTACATTACACCATAAAAGAAACGGCATCAGGGGATACTCCAAAGAGCATCGGAATTTCGTAAACCATACTAAAATGCGTAATTCGGCTTGAGTGCAAACTGGTTTTTTCCAGATTCACAAAGAAGTAGGTCCTATCTGACATTAAGCTTTTCAGTGTGGTTTTTAGGATGTAAATTTTCTTGGAGTACCAGTACTCTGCCATCTCATTTTTGGTTCATTACGGCATAATGCCATATATGGCAGAAGAAGGTAACGTGCACTTGAAATTCAGCGAACAGTTGGAACTAGGCAATACTGTAGAATGAAACACTTCGTTTCAAATAAAATGACTGCCTCAGCGGAAAGGTTAATACGGGCAAACTTCTTTAGCAAACTTGCAAAATTAACTTCACTGTTCTGCAAGGCGATTAACGCTTGACTGCTACAAACTTGGAAATAAAATAAAATCAGAAAACTGAAATTAATAATATATTTTTGCCCTCACATAATTATGTGAATATTTTAATTCACTTGATAGCTCCCGGCCACAGAAATCCGTTTTGTTTTCATTTGACGTGGGAGCTGTACACGAAGAGAAGCAGCGAAATCGCTTAACGTAAACACGCGTCACGTGGAGACCAACCCCCTCCCACGACAACTCAAGACAACTCTGTGCAAGCGCGAATCTGGCAGCTGCGGCGCGGGAGAAAAATTTTTCTCGTTTGCATCTGGCTGCTTGCTGCTACTGCCGGTACAGCTAACAGCCAAACTTCATGTAGCGGGAGAAGGTACTGCGCCATACGAGAGTCAAATGCGCATGCGCAATAGACCGCTGGCAATTCGTCAAACGAACCTAACGTGAACAGTCGTGACGTCATGCTCATAGCAAGCAGTTTATTGTTACGAAGAAGTACAGGCTGCCCCCTGCGGCCTGTGACATGTTTTTGCTATTTGCAGACGCTTGTGCCTGCACGCTGTTTTGTTGTTGTAAATTGCACACTTCCTTTGCCACTAAAGTTTTATTTTTTTCCCCCTCGTTTATATTTTCTTGCTGCAGTATCATTCTCCAGTAGCAGGATATAACAACATTCTTTGCTAGAGAATCAATTCTCCAGTCAAAATTACAAAAATTTAACTGAAAGCTAAAACAATGAAAAATTCCCGTGATTCCGAAAGGTTCCCGGGTTTTCCCGGTTTTCTCCCGGATGAAAAAATTCCCGGGTTTTTCCCGCATTTCCCGGGCCGTATACACCCTGCTACCGCATTACTGAGAAGCGACAGTAAAATTCAACATCTCTCAGCACTTTACCGCACAAAAAAAAATCGTGAGGAGGAGGGGCGTGGGGGGGGGGGGGTAAGAAACGTGGTATTTCCTAGCAGTATTGCAACCTTACGAGAATTGCCGTTTTAGAACGAAATGTAGAGTGACGAATTTCTATTTCGTTACCATTTTATTGAAACGTTAAAGATAAAAACACAGAATGCCAGAGAATATTACTTGTTCTGTTTTCCGCTACAGGATGGACGCATGGTACCATTTGTTTTCGAGTAATGCTGATTCGGAGTTGAAGCCTGCCAGTGAGCTTGTGTGGGCGGATTTCGTCCTCTCCGTAGAGCAAAAGAGCAGCGAGTAAGTGTAAACATCGACACATTGCACACTCGTGAAAATTTACATCGGAGTACACACAAGTCTAGGAGGCTAATTTTCCTAGGAAATCAATCACGGAAACGTCACACAGTAGGTGTGCCAAGTCCCCCGGCTGTAGCCGAGTCTCCACGCTGCCAACGTAACGCGAGAATCGATGGAACCGCCCAACACTTTGCAAGCTGAAAGGCGGTATGGGAACTCGACCTAACTGCAGATTTTCTCCTCAAAACAATACTCTATTATCGTACCGAAAATGCTGGGAAAATTATTGAGACGTTTATTTCTCTGCTCCCGCATCACGAATATTTTCTTTAGTCTTTTGCCAGGAATGTATTGCAATGTAGTCAACTGAATTTCTTCGTCGTGTTCAAAGTTTTGAAGCACATTAAGTGAACACTAAGCTCATCAAGCCACCATCGCACACAATACACACATGTAGACCAGGAAGGCAACCTGCACCCACCCGCTGGTGTGTGTGTGTGTGTGTGTGTGTGTGTGTGTGTGTGTGTGTGTGTGTGTGTGTGACCGCTCTGCAGTTCCTAACCCGACCATCGTGCTACTTTTTATCCCTTTTAATGAAACTACTTTTCATTTCAAGGCGAGGCTACGCACTAAACGTTATTTGTCTTCAAAACGAATTTAATCAGTGTGTATACGTGCACAAGGAAAAAAAAATTACCGGATTTTTCCCGAATTTCCCGGTTAAAAATACACTTTCTCCCGGGTGACAGTATGTTTTCCCTTGTCAATCGTTTCAATGGTTATAGTTTTATACATGGGGATACAATTTCCCGACACTTTAGAAAACGAAAGTGAGGGAAAAAGGGACGTTTTGGAAATATCTTTGATGTGCAGCAACATGTACGCTGCGTACTTTCGTATTACGACAGCACACATTGGAATTCCACCAAACACCGCATTTTAATTTCCGAATCATTGAGATCTCGCCAGCCGATGACAGCAGATGTTCAGACCAGAGGACACGAGATGTAGTCAGCCA
Source organism: Schistocerca nitens (assembly GCF_023898315.1). Classification (NCBI taxonomy): domain Eukaryota; kingdom Metazoa; phylum Arthropoda; class Insecta; order Orthoptera; family Acrididae; genus Schistocerca; species Schistocerca nitens. Next base: position 14,795,611 of record NC_064624.1, on the reverse strand, counting down.
AGAGCAACATCACTTAAGTAGCATGAACACACAGACAGGGAAAGTTAATAGTTTAAATTAATATACATAGTGTTGCTACAAGAAAAGCAAAGCTTTCACATATAATATTGGTCTCAAGCTGCAAGAGAAGCTAAGCTTTCGCATATACTGTTGACCTTTTTTGCACGTGTTACACTTTACGATGTATCACACAAATGTGCCAGTAAAATTTTTAATGACAAATTTCTTATCTTCAGGGTTCAAAATTCTTCTGACTGGCTCGTCATCAAAGAGTTGATTTTTAAATGAGAGTCAAACGCTCCGTGATTTAATAAATTCATGGTACATTCTTGCACATAGCTCAACTTGCGCAAAAGGATATTTACTTTGAAAGTAACGCTTTTCAAGCCACCATTCGCAATATTTTCCCGCGACCTGCTAGAAATAGGTTCGTTTCAGCAGTTGCCAGACAGCGCAGATAACAGGCGATACCGCGCTTGGATAGCTACCATGACGTAGGAAGCCCCTGTATGTACGTACGTGTAAAACACTGAAGGATCATACATTATGTCATAAAAGAAACAAGACATCAGAGGATACTGCAAGAGCATCGGAATTTCGTGAACCATACTAAAATGTGCACATTTAAAGTGCATAATTAAAGGGCACATTCGTATGTCCAGATTCCCAATGAAATAGACCTCGACCTGATATTAAGCTTTTCATTGTGGTTTTCGGGGTGTAAATTTTCTTGGAGCACCAGTACTGTATTATATCATGTTTGGGTCTTTATGGCATAATGTCATCCGTGCTAGAAAATGAAAACGTGCACTTGAAATGCAGCGAACAGTTGAAACGAGCCAGTAGTGTGGAATTAAAAATTTCGTTTCAAATACATTGACTGCCTCTGCGGGAAAAGTTAACAAAAGCCTAATTTGTTTAGCAAACAGACAAAAATAACTTCATTGTTCCGCAAGGCGATTAATGCTTGACTGTCAGAAAGGTAGAAATAAAATAAAATCTGAAACTAATGACATTTCAGCCTCCCGTAATTACGTGAATGTGTTTTAATTCACTTGACAGATCCCGGTCACAGATATCCGTTTTGTTTTCATTTGACGTGAGAGTAAACGAAGGGGAAACAGCAAAATCACTGAATGTAAACACGGGTCACGTGGAGACAACCCACTGTAGCTCAGACCGCTCTGCGCATCAGCCCCGGATCTACGATACTTGCGAACCGGGTCAATATTTTAAAAATCGAATTTTCAAAATATGTCCATCTTGAAGCGTACATCTTTCTGAAAAGTCTGAAACATAAAACATATGTATTCGAGGAAATGTAAGACATTATTTGGTCTTAAGCATGCCAAAGTGCAGTGCCACGCCTATTCAGAAAGCCTTTTTCTACCGCACGTCCAAACTACATTCAGAAGAGCGGAAATTTAAATGTCCTCTGGTGCCTCTCCTGCTCCCAGTCGGCCAGTTTGACAGCCTGCCCCTCCTTAAAAAAATCTCACAATTAATGGCGGATGGGGTTATTTGTAATCGAGAAAACAAGGACTCTTCAGAAAATCTGAACGGTTTATTTATTTATTTATTTATTTATTGTTCCGTGGGACCACATTTAGGAGAAGTCTCCATGGTCATGGAACGAGTCAATACATGAAATTATAACACGATATTAGAAACAGATAAAATGAAATATAGAAAAAAAAAACATTCAGGTGACAAGTCATAAGTTTAAATGAAGACTATCAACAATGTAACACTGGAATTTGCTTAATTTTTTAGGTCTTCCAGGAGCTCCTCGACAGAATAGAAGGAGTGGGCCATGAGGAAACTCTTCAGTTTAGACTTAAAAGAGTTTGGGCTACTGCTAAGATTTTTGAGTTCTTGTGGTAGCTTATTGAAAATGGATGCAGCAGAATACTGCACTCCTTTCTGCACAAGAGTCAAGGAAGTGCATTCTACATGCAGATTTGATTTCTGCCTAGTATTAACTGAGTGAAAGCTGCTAACTCTTGGGAATAGGCTAATATTGCTAACAACAAACGACATTAAAGAAAATATATACTGTGAGGGCAATGTCAGAATTCCCAGATTTTTGAATAGGGGTCGACAAGAGGTTCTCGAACTTACACCACATATAGCTCGAACAGCCCGTTTTTGAGCCAAAAATACCCTTTTTGAATCAGAAGAATTACCCCAAAAAATAATACCATACGACATAAGCGTATGAAAATATGCGAAGTAGACTACTTTTCGTGTTGAAGTGTCACTTATTTCAGATACTGTTCTAGTGGTAAATAAAGCAGCATTTAGCATCTGAACAAGATCCTCGACATGGGCTTTCCACAACAGCTTACTATCTATCCGAACGCCTAGGAATTTGAACTGTTCAGTCTCGCTTATAATATGCCCATTCTGTCTGATCAAAACATTGGTTCTTGTTGAATTGTGAGTTAGAAACTGTAAAAACTGAGTCTTACTGTGATTTAGCATCAAATTATTTTCCACAAGCCACGAACTTATTTCATGAACTACATTATTTGTTACTGTTTCAATATTACACACAAGATCCTTCACTATCAAGCTGGTGTCATCAGCAAACAAATATTTTTGAATGACCTGTAATACTAGAAGGCATATCATTTATATAAATAAGAAACAGCAGTGGCCCCAGCACCGACCCTTGGGGAACGCCCCACTTAACAGTGCCCCATTGGGACTGAACATCACTACCACTCTCAATATTGCGGAGAATTACCCTCTGCTTTCTGTTCTTAAAGTAAGAGGCGAACCAATTGTAAGCTACTCCCCTTACTCCATAATGGTCCAACTTCTGCAGTAATATTTTGTGGTCAACACAGTCAAAAGCCTTCGTTAAATCAAAGAAAACACCTAGCGTTCGCAACCTTTTATTTAATCCGTCCAAAACCTCACAGAGAAAAGAGAATATAGCATTTTCAGTTGTTAAACCACTTCTAAAACCAAACTGAACATTTGACAGCAAATTATGTGAATTTAAATGCTCCAGTAACCTTGTATATACAACCTTCTCGATAACTTTAGCAAACACCGATGGCATAGAAATAGGTCTAAAATTGTCAACATTATCAATGTCTCCTTTTTATAAAGTGGCTTCACTACCGAGTATTTTAATCTATCAGGAAACCGACCACTCCTAAAGGAAAAGTTACAGATATGGCTAAGTACTGGGCTAACATACATAGAACAATACTTCAGTATTCTGCTAGATACCCCGTCATATCCATGAGAGTTCTTGGTCTTTAGTGATTTAATTATTAACTCAATCTCCCTCTTGTCAGTATCATGGAGGAGCATTTCAGGTAACAGTCTCGGAACACTTTTTTCTAAGAGCGCTATATGATTCCCGGTTGGAATTAGGTTTCTATTTAGTTCACCTGCTATATTCAGAAAGTGATTATTAAATACTGTACATATATGCGACTTATCAGTAACACGGACATTCCCACTACGCACTGATTCTATATCCTCGACCTGTCTCTGCAGACCAGCCACTTCCTTTACGACTGACCATATGGTTTTAATTTTATCCTGAGACTTAGCTATTCTATCTGCATACCATATACTTTTTGCCTTCCTAATAACATTTTTAAGCACCTTACAATACTGTTTGTAGTGGGCTGCTGCATTTAGATTTTGCCGTTTCTAACGTTTTGATATAATTGCCACTTTGTTCTACAAGATATTCTTATCCCTCTAGTCAGCCACCCAGGCTGCCTGTTTGTGCTAGTACCCTGTTTTAAACGTTGTAACGGAAAGCAACTTTCAAAGAGCATGAGAAAAGTCTTGAGAAAAGCATTATATTTATCGTTTACTGTCTCAGCGCTATAAACATCTTGCCACTCTTGTTCCTTTATAAGGTTTACAAAGGTCTCTACAGCAACCGGATCAGCTTTCCTGAACAGCTGATGACTATATTTAACACGTGTTGCAGCATAAAAATCTTTTAAAGTTAAAATTTGCGCATCATGATCTGAAAGGCCATTCACCTTTTTTCTAACAGAATGCCCTTCTAGTAATGAGGAATGAACAAAAATGTTGTCTATGGTTGTTCTACTGTTCCCTTGCACTCTCGTTGGAAAGAATACGGTTTGCATAAGATTATATGAATTAAAGAGGTCTACCAGCATCCTCTTCCTTGCACAATCACTTATACAATTAATATTGAAGTCACCACATATAACTAACTTTTTGTATTTCCTATAAAGTGAACCAAGAACCTCCTCTAGCTTTAGCAAAAATGCTGTGAAATCCGAGTCTGGGGATCTATAAATAACAACAGTTACAAGTTTAACTCCGTTAAATTTAACCACACCTGCACAACATTCAAACACCTTTTCAGTGCAGTACTTTGAAACATCAATTGACTCAAATGCGATGCCGTTTTTCACATACATGGCTACTCCCCCACACCGCAAAGAGCTCCTCGAAAAGCAGCCAGCCAACCTGTATCCTGGTAAAGGAAGCCTCTGAATTATCTCCTTATTTAAGAAGTGTTCAGATATACCAATAATTTCAGAGTCAACATCTATAAGCAGTTCACTAACTTTATCTCTAATACCTTGTATATTTTGATGAAATATACTAATTCCCTCATTACTCGGATACCTAAGCTTTGTCAAAAGTGATTCCCTTGTTAAAGAGACTTCCCTTAAGCAGGAATACCTATCAGCTGACTTCAATCTAAAAAAGGTGCAGCTCTAACACCCACTACTACAGGAATTTTCCCATGAGTGATCCCACCAACCCCACCTATGCTGTCACCTATAAGCTTTGCCAACCTCCCCTTCCCATACCTGTCGCGGTGCAGGCCGTGTCTAGTGAAACCCGTCCTGCTGACAGACTCCACCGACACCACTGAAATGTGACCCATGCCTTCTGTCATCAGCGCACCCCCAAGTCTCATGTTATTACGCCTGACGGCTGTATTAAGATGAGGCCGATCGTGACGCTGAAACAGTTCCACGAAATGCACATTCGTGTTGCCAGTCTGAGTGGTTATCTTTTCCAGGTCACCATCTATGTTATACTCCCCATCCCTACCAATACTATTACCAGCCCCACCCACAATCACTACCTGATCTTCTTTAGTAAAATCCCTACATAACCCCCCTATGTTAACAGTCACCTGAGCCAACCCTGCATTAGGCTTCACAATGCTGGTGACCTGGTACTCACTCCCCAGCACTTCCTGCAACTGCTGGCCTACACCTCTGCCATGAGAACTACCTAACAGCAGAACCTTCTTCTTCCTCTTCGACTTTGCAACTGTTCTAGGCACAGTAACTACTGAGGTCTGCTGCATACTTCCTACATCTACAGCTACTAGAGATTCCTCTCCACTAGACTCTGACAGTTGGTCATATCTATTGTAAACACCAATAGTAAAACTATCTGAAAATCTTCTTCTCCTAGCAGATCTCTTGCCAGCAGCCAGCTCCCATTCCCCAACCCCCTTCTCCCTCCTCATCCTATCTAGCTCCTCCTGTGCGTTTTTCAACTGCACCTGAAGGGCACAGATCTTACGCTCCTGCTCCTCTATCAATTTACTCTTGCTACATAACCTGCAGTTCCAGGAGAGGATCTCACCAGAATGCCCACTGGCTTCCCCACTGCATTCCCCCCAGTGAAAATACTTCGAACAAGTGTCACACCGCAATCCACTACTCACGAACCTACGGCAAAGCCCACACTTCTCACTCATGGTAAAATTTTACATTTTCTAAGTTCCGCTACTACAATAAGAAGATGCTAAAAACCTGACTACAATAATCACAAACTTACTCTACAAGGGAAGTAACTACTATTATTAACAGTATTAATAAACAACGAATGTGAATATAACAAAAGACTAATACAGAAAGAGAATCAAACGTCTAATCACACAGTAACGAGCTGTAAACAGTTCCCAAAAGGTTCTTCTGAAATTATTTCACCAGAAAACACCAAGAACACCGGTTGAAGACTACTAAAGTTCCTAAATAAATCACTATGCACAAACAATTAATTAGTACTTAGCTTTCGATGCGCCGCTACAGCTGCAACTGGTCAGCGCGGAATGTAAACACAGGCAAGAGGTTAAGTTGCTCGATACAAAACACTCACAAATATCACGTCACAACAGAAGAAAGGAGAGCTGAATGAAGAAACCACTAATACGTCACATATAGTAAATATTATCACAAAAACCGTTAAAATATGTATCTGGAACCTAAAAATATATGAAAACTTAGAGAGCGATCTCACACGCAGTCACTCGCTTTATTGCCTAATAGCTTATAATTTGCTGTTTTGTGTGACAAAATTAAATATAGGATATTTAAAGCCAATACTGACAAGAGATAAGCAAGAAATTACACATTTCTTCAAACCTTAGCTCCTAGAATTTTCTCTCTAATCTTGCTACAGCTTTACATGGCGTGCTTTCCTTTCTGTGAAAGAATATTACCTCATCAAAGTTCGTCAAGCGTTTTGCTACATGAAAAATCAAAATGTCGTTATCTAATATTAAAAAAGCTGTTAATACAAATAATACCCAATACTGGTGTGGTTTCTCGATCTGATTACATCTAGTTTGTCACTGTCTGCTGGATAAAACAAAATACGCCTTTCTAATATGGCAGCAATTTTGTAACGCACCAAATAAACGAGACTGTTTTGGCACAAATGGCCACTTTTATAACATGACAGAATATCATCCAATAAGTAATAATATAAAATACCTATTAGGCCTACTACAAGCAAAAAGCCTTATATTAGGAAACAGTTTGACATTTCATTCATACGCACCAGCTTCTCAAAGCATGAGATCGAAAAGTAGTATTACGAAATTTTTATATAAATTTGGAATCGTCTTATTCTTTCATAATTTGTGTGATGTCCCCTTATCTTCTCCTTCCTCGTTCTAACAAACAATCTTGTCATCACCAATTCTGTAGCTATTCCTGCCACTGTCAAAATTTGTTCGCCGATTAACTTCACCGACCCTGCCAGAATCACAGGTTTATTTATCCAGCGATTATTTTCCGGTTAGACGTTATTACGTTTCGAACGTTTTCCGCGTTACTTCGAGAATAGAACTTACGCGGCTGCTAGCCGGGGACTGTACTACTGGTTTTTACTAGTGTAGCGATCTGGTCAAAATTTTCTGTCCAAATTTCGTTTTCTTGGATAGACCGAGAAGATAATACGTAATATTTCTCATCTCTTATTCCTGTCAGTCGTTTACTTCCATTCTGGTACTCTGAATCTACGGATTTCGCTACTAATTGTGACAACGCTGATCATTCGCAAACCCAATCAACCACATAATCAGACAGCGATTGGCATCCATCCGTTCGGCTTTACTCCGCTCAGCTCGTATAGCCCCCTCCCCTGTTGTCTGCGGAAAGTTTATTTCTAGATGCGACGAGGATTCTCCTGGCAGACACATCACGTACACTATGCACACATTCAAAAATCAACTTACGACTCATTCAGAAATCAATTTAAAATGTGTTCAAAAATGTTCAAAGACCAACAGGGACGCGTTTCAAAATCATATGAATAATTTAGAGACCAACGAGAGCTGGATGCTAGGCGTCTTGTGAAAAGTTTTTCTTGCTCAACAGTATGAATTTGGCGCCCCCTTTTCCCGGTAGCATCTAGCTGCTTGCTGCGACTGCCTGCACAGCCAACAGCCACATTCCTGTAGCCAGGAGCGGGAGAATCTACTACTCAAACTGCGCATGCGCATGAGCCCGCGCGTAACTGCTAAAACAAATCGAATGTAAACAGTTGCGACTTCACGCTCATTGGAGGCAATTTGTTATGAAGCACTGCATAGTCTTCCTAAAGCCTTTGACACATTTTCAATTGGCAGACGCTTGCATGAGCACTGTGTAGATGGCGCATTTCCTTTCCAATTGAAGTTATTTTCGTTTTCTTCTGTCGTTTATGTTTTATTGTTGAAGTGTTATTCTGAAGTAGCGGGATACAGTAATATCCTTTGTTAGAGTATCTGTTCTTACCAGTCAAAAATACAAAAATTTAACAGAAAACTGCAACAATGAATAATTCTCGGAATTCTGAAAATATCCCTGGTTTTTCCCGATTTTCTCTCGGATGAAAAAATTCCCCGGTTTTTCCCGGATTCCCGGTTGTCCCGGGTCGTATACACCCCGTAAATGGTTATTTCACCTATTTCGAGCGTTTACTCTCAGATCACAATACGATCTGGATGTATTGAAATCACTCTCAGATCACAATACGATCTGGATGTATTGAAATCACAAGTAGGTCTACGAAATTTTTGTAACACGGACTGCGTAATAGGCTGTACCACCCCGAAAGACGCGAAACAATTTTTGGTTTTTATCCCCATCGAACGGAACCGCCTTTACTTGGAACTTGAAATAGACTTCATAGGCAGCGGGCGGGATTCCAGCTTGTCCAGAACACTCGCGGGGGTTAGCTGGCGCCGCCCAGCTCCTGCAGAGTCCCGGGCTCAACGCCCCCCCCCCTCCCAACACACACACACACACACACACACACACACACACACACAGTCCCTGTGCCCCGTAGGCGTTTATGTTAGCTAACACTGAAAAGTCTCTGCCAGGTCCACTTACTACCGTGCTGAGGTTTTGCTATATGCGAAATTTATTTTCAGTCGCCATCTGCCTCATTCACGATGCATTTAAAGTCGTTGGCTTGTCACGATATTAAATCGTAAAAGTAAAGAAAAGAAAAAGTCAAAGCAGGCAGGCAGATAAAGTATATCGGAAAGTTTCAGTATTATTGCCTCAATTTGAGAGAATCTGTAGATTATATCTAAGTAGAAAGCAATACACAGAAGCGAAAGCCGGCCGCGGTGGTCTAGCGGTTCTAGGCGCTCAGTCCGGAACCGCGCGACTGCTACGGTCGCAGGTTCGAATCCTGCCTCGGGCATGGATGTGTGTGATATCCTTAGGTTAGATAGGTTTAACTAGTTCTAAGTTCTAGGGGACTAATGACCTCAGAAGTTGAGTCCCATAGTGCTCAGAGCCATTTGAACCATTTTTTTGAACAGAAGCGAAAGATGTATTGCTCACGACAGGAAACTTGTCGAGAAGTTACTGCAAATTCGTATTCCGCACATCAATACTATTAATTGGGTCTCTGTCAATCTGTATACCCAAAGAAGAAATACATCAATAGATTAGAAACGAGTTTAAATCTGTTACCAGGTTAACACAACCCACCATCCACCGGAATCCTGCGTGCCAAACGAACGGCATACACGACAAACTGAAGGCTTGCAGAAACGTGATGGTCAGTCACTCTCCCACCGAAAGTCTGGCAGTTTTCCACATCTCACATAAAACTCGATCAGCGTATATACTTCACTCAAATAGACTATCTTGTACTGCAGTACACGAATCCGTCACGTTACGTGTATTTCTGTGTTGTATTACAGGGCTCTACACTTTACGCAATACGTGAACAGCGCCAGAAATTGAGCTTCGAATTTTACGTACAGTGTTCACTTTATATCAGCTCACACTTGAAGCCCGTTTCTATAGTTTCACTTTAACTGCGCTGTGGCAACGTTCCGCGTACTTTGTCACAGACGCGATGATTACAATCTGCCTCAATTCTCACAATTACTACACTGCAAGCGGCAAACTTAAATTCTACCGTCGTTGTTGGCTGCACATAAAAAGTTCCACTGCACTTTCATCGCGTCATTTAAACGTCAAGTGAAGAAGTCGGTAAGAGACAGCGTCATAACTGGTAACATTCTTTCGCAACAAAAGATACGACTAATGCGCAAGCACGATTGCAACAACGTCTATGAAGCACTGGAGTACAGTCTGGTTAATTTGCACTCCGTTTTAAAGAGAGCCATGTTTCTCGAGCGTCTACATGTTATATGACGTCATATCCCCTGACGTGTGTGCCCTACGATGATATAACTTGGCCGGCACTTGCAATCGTGCGTGTGCATACTGCCTGCAGACTGTGTTGCGAATAGTGTCGGTACTGTGAAGAAATAAAACTCCACGTCTGATGCCAAAGTTGACTTTGTGAGCAGCGAAAGTGTGGTAGTTGACGTTGTGTATTGTTTTTAGGGCCGGGGGAAACACATCAGCGAGAAAAATATCTCAGTCTTTGATAGCATGTTGAGAACCGCAAATCGCTAAGCTGCCTCATTCTCAATTACTGGGTGAATAATGTCCGCCGGCCGCCGTGGCCGAGCGGTTCTAGGCGCTTCAGTCTGGAACCGCGCTCCTGATACGGTCGCAGGTTCGAATCCTGCCTCGGGTATGGATGTATGATATCCTCAGGTTGGTTAGGTTTAAGTAGTCCTAGGTCTAGGGGACTGATGACCTCAGATGTCAAAGTCCCATGGTGCTTAGAGCCATCTGAATAATGTCCGGGTATTTCAACGCCTTCACTTCCGTTTCCTCGAGACACGCTAAGCTTCCAACTGATACTTCTCTTACTGCGTGAAAACCGTACCCTAAGGTTATACTACTTTACGAGTGGATTACCAAAGCATTTTGGATGTTTAAATTCGGTCAGTTTACGTGAAACATCTCTGGTGGAGGTTCCGTAATGGCTGACGGAATCTGAAGACGCCGTGTCGCTCCAACACTCCTTTAGGCCAAAGTGCTGAAGTTTATGGCTTTCGCAAAGTTGTGTCGTATGAATATACGTTATTTCCACGCAGTGACATAATAAACAACGCGTGGTTTTCATTTTAAATATGTGTCGTGCGAGAATTCTGAAGGAATCTGGACTCGCACGTCGAAACAATGTCCGACTGAATGTGGCGCTGTTTTCCGCTCGTTCAACGTTATTCCCTCTCAGGTTTTCAGCGCTCAAATGACTAGAACGGCGATAAATAACGAGCAATGAAACACTCGACTCAGTAATTTAACACACTATTCCTCATCATTCGTAAGACACTGTATTAGAGAGGAGAAGTTTTCTGACTGCTTTCTCGTGAGTTAACGCGACGGACGACTCAAAAGCGACCAAAACAAAGGAACAGCCGCGGCTCCCGCAAACTGCAGTCGGGGCCAGCTGCCCGCCTCCCCCTGTACTCCCTCGCAGAGACGCCCTGAGGAGCTGCTGACACTGGCCGCCCCCCCCCCCCCCCCCCCCCTGGACTGACCCGCGCAAAGCGCCGGGGCGCGCCGCGTTGAGCCGTGGGAAGTTAGCGACCCTTTTTTTTTTCTTTTTTTTTTTTTTTTAGAAACACATTTTTTGCGCAGTTTTTGTTAGATGTGCCATAGTTCTAGAGTTCTTTGCACAAAATGTCAATAGTTCTGCAGAATATAGCGACGAAAACAATGTATAACATAGCTGATTCAGGACCCTTTCCTTACGATAAAATTCTCTCTGTTGCCACGATAAATCACTTGTGCATGGATTCCAACCGTATTGATCATTACAAAAATATAACCATTGACCAACGACGCACACTTCTTGCGGCGTTGTACAAAGCATTCAGCTTATCCGCTGTGAAAATACCACACTTGACGCTATTGTAAAATTTACAACATCTTCCGTTCATCTACAGAGTCAGTATCTATCGAATTATCTTCACGCAAACGTGATGCCAGGATCACACACTTCCTCTTTTTAGGTACGGAGGAAACCAGAGTTCTGTCTTGTGGAAGACAAAACAGGAACTCTGGACAGCCCTTCTTTTACTGATAGGAAACTAGAGAAATCTGTCGCTTTTCTTCATCGTGCCAACAAAAGAAAAATTCTCCCTCCATAGCTCTATTATCATTCCAGTACTAGTAAACCAGTTGTCCGCGTTCACATTTCGACCTGACTGATATATAGGTTTACACAGTCACAGAACATCAAAATGTTTATTGCTCAGTTGGTAAATATGTATACACAGCGTATATTTCCAAATTTTACAGGTAAAATACTTAAGAATCCACGAAAGCATAGATTTTAAATCCATACTTGTTTGAAACTTCCTGGCAGATTAAAACTGTGTGCCCGACCGAGACTCGAACTCGGGACCTTTGCCTTTTCGGGCAAGTGCTCTACCATCGGAGCTACCGAAGCAAGACTCACGCCCGGTACACAAAGTGAGAGTTACGTGTGCCATTCGTAGTCAAAAGTGTCCAATAGTCAAATACAGCAGGCAAAAGGAAATACTCAGCCATAAATTTAGTGTAAAACATACAAAGATGTGTTAAAAAAAAAAAAAATCAAACAGTGTCTATCATGTCATTAATGTGTCGTCTCACTCACATTCTCTCTCTCTCGCTCTCGCCGCTCAAGGTACGTTTTTCCTTTCTCTTACTTTTTTTGTGTTTTGATTTCTTGTTTTGTTGTGTTTTATTAATGTGCTATATATATATATATATATATATATATATATATATATATATATATATATATATATATATATAAATTTCGGCCCATCATGTGCTTAAACGTAGCATTCGTCCTTGCCACTAACAAAATATTAACATTAGACATTCTTTGCACCAAATTCCGTGTAAACTGTTGCATCCACCCTTAGGTGGATTTACCCACATAGATGCTTTGGTATATATTCCATATTTCGCTTCAGCAAACTTGCCAAAATAGGCCCACTTAAATACCATAGATGAATAAAACTTTCCTTTTTTTGTATTCTAAATTTAAGAAAAAAAATACAAATAATAATAAAATAATCAAAGTAACGAAAGTTTGTAATTAAAAAAGACATAAACAACTGACGGGGAAAATTTATCTGAAGGACACTCAGTGAAAAGTGTTGTAACTCAACCAAAAGACTACTCAAAAGAACAATCAAAAACAGAAAACGAGAAAATGAAAATAACCGTTCAATAATCAAGCACATTGTAAAAAATTGTAAATTAAAGTTTACATACGTTACAAAAAAAAAAAGTTCGAGTCTCGGTCGGGCACACAGTTTTAATCTGCCAGGAAGTTTCATATCAGCGCACACTCCGCTGCAGAGTGAAAATCTCATTCTGGAACCAAACTTGTTTGTTTTGATAGGTACATATTGGCGAAAACTGCACCTTCCACAGAATCCTTCCAGCTTCTTGTCTACTGTAACATTTTCTCCGAGGGTATAAGATTTTTGGTAGTTGCGTACAAACACAGTAAACATTTCCCGAATTACTGTTGGCTTGTCTAATTGTCTCCTTTCATCACGAATAGCGCGACTGTAAAATCTAAGACACCCCACAGTAAATTTGAAACGTTTTACGTTCATTTGCGAGGTGAAATTTTTCAATGCCATCCCCATCACCTCCACGGAGATCTTCCAGGATTTATCTGCTACTTTTGTAAACAACAATAAAAAACAAGGGACTTATGAAAGCTTTCAATTCAAGAACATCTATTGATTTTACGCCCCTCTCACGCTGAAATGAAGCTTTGACGCTCTCAAATTGCTGATTGCAATACAAATCTACAATAGACAAATATCGCCATCTATGAGGCAATTACAGCATCACAAAGGCTGCTTTGGCTGCGCCTATTGGTCCAGGTAAATTTCGAATAATATTATCCTCTTCGAACAATATGCTTTGGATTTATTCAACATGATCTAATACATCCCACATAAAATAATAAAATTCCTATAAAATAACGCAACCAGGCGCAGTGTATTAATTTGATATTTGACGTTCAGAGAACGGACACTGACGATTAGACAGTTCAAACAGAATTTAAGTGCATTTTACATTCTGGATCAGCTTTGTACTACTTACTATGTTGATAAACAAATAAATTAATTGCTGAAATGAAATACAAACAAATTAATTGCTGAAATGAAATACGAAAGGTCACAGTGGATAAAAAAGAGCAATCGGCTCATATCTCATCAGGAGGGCATTAGCGTCCATACTGAATCATACAACAATGAAAGGCATACAGAGAAAGGAAGCTATAACGAGAAGGCGCCAGTGCTGCCGATTGTTGAAAAGTACTTTACAGAAAATTCCGACATGTATCAATCTGAACAGCTGCGCCCGATGGAAGGATAATAAAAACTATGATACGTCCCTGAGACCTCTCAAGATCAAAAAACAATAAACAAAGCACAGCAGCTATGCAAACGTCGTGGCACTACATCTGGAAACAATGAACATGTGAACTGCGTCTTTTAAACAATCGGCAAGTGACGTCAGCGTATCAGTTACAATAGAGGTAGCGTCAAAGCTAACGACAACAACAGCTGCACTTTCTGGGTAACGCGCGCCGCGTCGTGTGAAGGCGCCCGCCACTGCTGCATTTCGCTCCCTGATCTGCCCCTAATGACTAAACGTAACTAAACTACTCACACTCATGCGAATAATCATTATGCTCGTTCAGTCAGAGCTCTCGTGCAGTCGCTGCCTGTTGTGTAACTGATACTTATGAACCGAAATACCCATAAAAATATACAATCTATCAGAATTTAAACGTCTTCTCAGCATGGAGGAATTTAAAGTAATCGATGATAGACGCATTCAATTGACTCCGTCTCATCCGGTCTTCCAAAAACTGTCCGAAAATGTCTTCAAAACATATTTAAACAACAATTAAAGGATATTGTCATGATCTGCTTACTTTTGTTAGAAACACCTTCAGGCTGGAATGTTTCGTTGAAGAAAAAGACGACAGCAAATATGAGTCGTGGAATGTTTTGGTTCTTCGTGCAACAAGGACATGACAAAGCAATTTGACCTACTACTGTCAGCAGAAATAATGGTCTACCGCAAAACCAACAAAGAGGAAACTTGGAAATCTTTCAAGACTGGAAATAGGGAAATGGTCCGATTTGATGGCTGATCAAATTTATGAACATCACAAAATTCCATGTGCCTTTTCTTTCAAATACGCGAAAGTGCGTGAATGTTCAAGTTCAAAGTACTTCTTGAAGATTAAAGGAAGATGTACAGAATGTGGAGCCACTTTCGAAGGGATTGCTCTGAAGAAGCCAAAAAAGGACAACGATATTATTCTAAACTGCAGACTTTCAAACTTTTCAGACGATAGTACTCACCTGAAAAGAAGACAACTTCGTGGCACGAGAAGACAACAGGTAGCTGCTAAATTGGTTGATAGCAGGATGCCTGCAGCTCTTTGGCGAAATGATGAAGCGAAAAATATGCCTTTCGGAGACATGATTCCTCCAAATTTACCCAAGGCCAAAGAAGAGTAAAGGGACAAACGATTTGGTATAACAACTAGTAACCCTGTTGAAAACCGGCAAACCGCAAAACATACAACCCACCGGGACGAAATTCACGCAATCGGATTGGACCCATTCTTCAGTATATATTGGCTCAAAGATCAAAGTCAGTTGCACAAATATTGTCAAAATCAATAGCAGTGAATACGATTCAGTAGATGTTACAGGTGGCGTTGTATTTCGAGTTATTTCACGATTTGGGGATCTGTCAAACAGGGCAGAATGTGTGAAAATTAAGTCAAAGCACATATACCTGTACGAGTACATGTGCATCCGCGATGTAAACGTCACTATTAAAGATCCAAATATCATCAATCGATCATTAATCAATTGCCCAACTTATCAGATCATATCCTCTAGGCATGATGCATCATTCTTGTCATTTTTCTTTATGGAAATCGTCAGATCTGGAACTCCCAAACCAAAAATCATGGTAACTGATTTTGGTAAGGCTTTGTTGGTTGCCATTTCTAAAGCAATAGCCAATTGCTCGGACTTAACAGATTATTTGAAAAGGTTTTATAGTCATTGTTTTGAACTAACGAGTAATTCTACCCTCGTGTTGTTTGAGAATAGATTTAAACCATTTTATGGTCATGATTTCGAGGTGGAAATGCTTCTCAAGAGGTAAATCACTAGTCAAACAACTTTACCTTCGAGTTTTGGCCATATTTACACGACAGATTTTCGTGATATTGAAAGTGCTTTGCGCTCACTTTTGGTTGTTGCGTTGAGTGAACATCTTGGTATTGATGCGTGCGGTCAAGAATATTCATCAATGGAACATCAGCGCCACCTTGATAACATTATCAGAGGTGGTCCATGTCATTCATATATTGACGAAATGAGAGATAAGAAAACTGAAGATGTTGAAAACAATGATGACTGTCTTTAGGAATCAATTTTGAACTCTAAGGAATCGACTGCAAACGCGTGGATTGATAGGGTAAAACGTATCTACAATGAAGCTGAAGTCATCGCGAATCAGACTAAGGATGACAATCTCTTTGATGTGAATCCGTACAACATTCCTAATACTGCAGAGATGCTGAAAGAGTTGATGTACTATATACCTCTGTGAACAGCTGTGACGTATCCTTCTTTCCATATTCCTTTATCTATTCGTTCGTCAGCAGCGACTGAAGGACAATTTTCAAAATTAAAGACAATGGGCTTTGACCAGCTGCCTTTACGAGTAAAGTGAAAATCTCATTCTGGAGACAAATTCATTTTTCAACATTTGAAGTGGCTGCATGAGGCTTAGCGCCACTTATGATGGAAAAACATGATTCAAAGCAAGCTGAGAAGCACAAACCAACTGAAGCATCGTTGGAGAGGAAAAAAGAAGAAGCTGAAGATAACAAACCCCCAAAAGCAATCATATACTCGATAATTCTGAGAGCACACTGAACAATACCTTACGAAGTGGCAATGAGAGACACCAAGTGGGTCTCTCGTAAATGATGTTACCTCATTAACTGTTACCCCACAACAAATGTTATTACAGTCTTTGGTAGAACTTTTAGGGTCCTATTAAGCAATGCCATCAGACCTTTTGTACGAATTTATTACTACCACATGACAAAAGTGAGTCCCACATTAATTACCTCATATAATGTCATCGTGACAAAAAATGTTATAGTTTTCAGTAGAACTGTGTGGTTGCTATTCAGAACTGTCATCAGAACTATTCTACGAATTTTGGTTTCGTAGAGAAAGTGAGTATCACA
The DNA here is from genome assembly GCF_023898315.1 of Schistocerca nitens. Lineage (NCBI taxonomy): Eukaryota > Metazoa > Arthropoda > Insecta > Orthoptera > Acrididae > Schistocerca > Schistocerca nitens. Next base: position 14,778,664 of record NC_064624.1, on the reverse strand, counting down.
TTAAAACAATTATCGCCACAAAAATGTTCTTATCATTTTCAATACAACTCTTCCGGTGCTATCCAGAACTGCCAACAGAACTGTCACACAAATTTATTTTTTTCCAAACTGACAATTTTTACTACACCAAAATTTTGCCGAGTTATTGTTTTCTTCCCGAAATTCTGCATAACTATTCGTGTTTTGAGCAGGGAACTCTAAAACTATTGCATACATATCAAGAACTATGAAAAAATTTATATTTCTGGTAAAATGGGTGCAAACTTCACGGGGAAATGCTCATATGCATTCCTTATTAAATTCCGTTACTACGTAAACAATTACCTGCACAGAATATGTTACTAGTATTTTCGACAGCACTCTTACAATGCTATCCAGAGCTGTCATCAGAACGTACGAATAGACAATTTTTTGTAGAGTAAGTGAGCCCCACAATTAATCAATTATCTTACAAACTATTATAACCACAAAAAATGTTGTTATGATTATCGATAGAAGTCTTGGGGTGTTATCCAGAAGTGTTCATCAAAACTGTTTTACGAATTTATATTTTTCTGTGGAGACAGTGGGTCGAAGATCAAAGCAATTACTGTATAAACTATCATCGCCACAAAAAGATGTTATTACGATTTTCGTTAGAGGTCTTGGTGTTCTGTTCAGAACTGTTGTACGAATTTACATTTTGCTAAAATTGGCAAAGAATATTTCCGATACGAAAATTTTTCGAGTATTTTAGTTTGCTTCGCTAAATTCTGCAAGACTATTCAAATTTTGTACAAAGAACTCTAGAACTATGGCACATCTATCGAGAACTATGAAAGAAATGTGTGTTTCTCGTGAGAGGGGTGCTAACTCGACACGACTGCGGCGTTGCCACGTCGGCCCCCGGCAGGCGAGGGAGCGGCTGCGGCAGAGCCGGCGAGGCGTCTACGTCGGTGTCCGCACTGCCGGGCCGGACCGCCTGCCTCCACCCACACCGGTTTGTCTCGTACTGCCGTATACAGCTGGCAACACGAACCCCGTCCCCGCTTACACGGAACTCCCAACACAGGATTTCGTAATCACATTTCCGAATACCGCTTATGGGTAGTCATGTAAATCTGTTCTGGAAATCCGCCTCCAGTTGCCGATTTTCCGAACTGCGCAATCAATTTTCACTCCCACGTAAACGCAACCGGTTTTGAAAAATCCTTGGGCTGCCAGGCTTTGTCTCGTTTTTAAAAATTTTCGGCTAGTGTGGCGGAGTGGCTTTATGTACAGTGAAGGACAAGCAGAAATATTAGACAAGAGAGCGTTATACACCCTCTAACTGCAGGGAAATAGCTACTGTGCTGACTAAATGAGAAACTGCAACAGCTGTTTTCCAGGCGACATATTTAACTGGGACGGCGAATCTGCTTCAGACCTTAACATGTAAAAACGGCGGTGAAAAACTGTTTCCGAAATTCGGTTTTCGTCTTTCGGAAGATGTGTAGCATGTAAACGTAGCGACAGGAGCCATTTTAAAGGGCGTTCACACTAGGGCCTATGCTAGCGTGACCAGGAGTCCCGTCTTTAAAGGGACTCCTTTTATTTCGTTCCGTGTCCCGTTGTCCCGCAGAATATTCAACGGGATGCCAAATGTTACGGTTTTTCGTAATCAGCTGTAACCGTATCTTTGATGCTTCACTTTTGTTTTGTATTTACTTTTACATTAATTTAGTGTCAGACAGTTTAACATTTTCTTTAGTCTTGCTTTGTCTTGAAGGCAAAGCTAGAATAAAGAAAGTTTTTTTTGATTGCGGAATGAGGAGAGGTGAGAACAGAACATTTTCCGTCATCGTGTTTACTGCCAGTCACCTACGCGTGAGTTTCGCGATTCGTATCGATTATCTGCTACCGCAGAAATGACGGGCGGGTATGACAAGTTTTCGTTAAAGAACGTTATATGACTATCAAGTTGTATTCGTGTTTAGAAATTAGCTATTCCCTGCTAAATGACAAATTTGCAGTGGATGCAACCGACACGATGTCTTCGCACTGTTACAACAGTGAGAAGTTGGCGGCAGTTTCAACACTCGGTTTGGCGAGCTTGCCTCAGTCCGCTGTGTGTGAAACTAATTCCTGCCCGTTAATATGGGGAAAATAAAGTTTCTTTCTTGAAAAGAGGATTCCTTTACCTGATGGAAACCGCGAGTACGAAGGTGGTATCTACGCTGTGTCATTCAGTGTTTTCCACTGAACATTGAGGACTTACCGATACAACGAAGCACAAAGAAAATGAAGCACCTGTTGGCAGTTTCTGAGAGGACTTGTAGCTGCGTCATTTCCTCTGTAAGAACGAATGAACTACAAACAGACGAAGACTAACGCGGAACAAGTGCTGTTTGGGTTCCATACCGCAACACACAATCTTTCTTTCCATTCAATAAACTGCACGACTCATCATCAGAGACCTGTTCGAGAAGAAATTCGCATGTTCAAGGACAAAATGCGAGTCAATTTTAGTGAACGTTTTACCGCCTTACGCAATGCATGAAGTTCAGTCAGAGTTTCAACATGCTAAGTGAGTGTCTGTCATGGTCGATGAATCAAATCACGAAAGGTTAAAACTAGTGACGATTCTAGCTCGTTGTTTCACTCCTGCAATAGGTGTTCGGTGCAAAATAACCTGTCTTCCGAAGACTGGTTAACTGTAGTCTGGAAATTTTTAAAAAGAAAAATATACGTGACAAGATCGGCACATTTTGTGCAGATATAACTGTAATACCAACTTTGGTGAGCGCAAGAGGGCAGGAACAAGCAATGTTTACTCGTAACTGGACAGTGTTCTCGAGATGAACTTTGAAAGCATCGGTCGTGCATCCCACGTGGTACACAGTGAAGCTGAAACACGTGCACACGTTCTTCCCTTTGACACAGAAACAGTAGTGAATTACATTTTTCAATATTCAGTGAATCAGTGTTGAGAGCAACTATGATGGTTAAATATACTGGACAGTCCCGGTGACCAATTGATCGACCTTACTGGCTACATGAATCCTACAGAAATCTAAAGACTTTTATTGTAAGATATGTACCATTAGTGCTACATAATGTGAAAGTTACGGTGCTACATAATGGACTCTTCGCACGTACAAAATATATACTCCGTGCGGAACGTGCGCATTTTAAGTATCGAACAATCTGGACGCTAAAGTAGCGACAGTAGAAAGGCCAAAACCTTTCAACAAACGACGAATCCACGAACTGTGTAGGTGCAAAAAGCGGTGGGGGCACGCCACAGCAAGGAATAACAACTGTGATACACAGAAAAGACTGAACCTGTAAATAGTACGTAAATTTAAGGCCCAAGTCCGTAGCGTGTAGCAATATCTAAGCATTAATGTGAAGTTTCACGTATGCAATGTACGAAGCTGTTGAAATATCACGTGCATAAAAGTTTTGGATGTAGTGCCAAACAGCAGCGAGTAACGTGTAAACACGGGACATCTGAACGCTGTGACAGGTGGACAAACATACAACAGAAAACCCTAACGGAACACGACGACTGTATGAATGCAGTCGTGTGTGACGGGAGGTGTTGACAAGCTATGAGCTTTGCATTCTATTAAACAGTGCGGTAGTAGAAGGGTAATCATAAAAGTTGTGAAGTGCTGCACTAGTGACGTTCAAAACAAACTACATACACAAAAAGCAGGTGACACGTGTGACTGAACATTTTGTGAGCTTTTATGTGCATTTATATGTGTAAAAAAACAAGAGACGTGAAGTGACAAGCGTATAAAAACACATGTGTGAGAAGTGACATGTGGTGTTACAATGGTGGTACGACTGTTCGCAAACCACGTGTGTGTTTGGCCCATTCATACCAGGGGGCCCTTGTACCGATACGCAGTACAAAATATTAAATCGTGCGACAAGTCAGACACAAAACAATGTAAAATCAAAAGTGTAAGACTCAGAATACGTGTTTAACTGTCAGGTCGGTAATTCGTCACGAAACGAAATAACAATGAAGCAAAAGACCTAATAAGATAACTGCATAGAATGTATGTAGCAACGTAATTGTTCTTTTACTCGCTGCCCCAAGAAACCAAAAAGCAAACGCACGCTAATGCGGCCGCCTCGCATTGCGAGTTGTGAATTTTAAATAATATATGGTAATTTATGCTGACTGAGCATTTTTCTTTCGTGTGCAGAAGTAAACATATTATTTGTTAGGTTTTCAGTACCCTGGATACGCAAGAACGGCCAAACAATCGACCATTCTTGGTACACATCTTGCATAGAAATAATTTCATTGTTAACTTCATCGCCGTCATCAACGCACGCTTTAAAATACTCGCATCATAACTTGTAAATACAAGAAAGCGCATAAATTAATTTATTTCGTAATAAAGCAAAAACTAACAACATTCAGTTCAGTACATTCACAGCTTCTCGGCAAAACAAAGATTATCCCGTTTAAAAAAGAAAATACTTTAATACAAAGGTTCCCTTTAATTACATTTCTGTACGGTAAAGATATCCTGCAGCAATATTTTGATGTGGTAACACGAAATATAATCCCTGAGATTACGTTTACGTTTTTGTCTCCATGAACGCTCCACGCGGACATCAATTTTAACGGATTCTAAATGCGGCTCACGCAACCCTATATTAACAAGGTGGCGAGTCGCGTGCTGTTAAATAATTAGTGCTCAGAGAACTATTTTACGGAAGTATATATTCCGGTCCCCCACATTATCATTCTTTCTTGTGTCCGCTCCGCCAAAGAAGTGCTCTATATTCACGCTCTTGCCGAGCGTAAGTAGCAATCAAGTTAGGCGTTAAGTTTTTCTTACAGTCTTTTCGTCACATTCGTTGAGTATACTTGAGACGGTGTCCGGATCGGGGCTGTAGCCGTACAACTACAATCCGCTCATCGTAAGAATAAACCTGATGTAAACAAACACAAACGCTACGATTGGTCAGAAGCCGTAGCACTCTTACATCGGTGTTATGATCTTTGAAGTAGATCCTACTTATGTGTTAGATATCTATTACTAAGTTAGGTTAAACGGAACTTAAGGATATTCAAATGTATCAACATTCATCAACGTTTTTCTTTATCACGCCATAGCTACGTTTTTGAAGTTTTTCGAGGAACTGTTCAAAATGGTTCAAATGGCTCTGAGCACTATGGGACTCAACTGCTGTGGTCATAAGTCCCCTAGAACTTAGAACTACTTAAACCTAACTAACCTAAGGACAGCACACACATCCATGCCCGAGGCAGGATTCGAACCTGCGACCGTAGCGGTCGTGCGGTTCCAGACTGTAGCGCCTTTAACCGCTCGGCCACTCCGGCCGGCTCGAGGAACTGTATTTGACGCAGTTGACATACAAATACACACTGAATGTATAGCGGATGGTTAGTTTGGTGCAGCTCATGGATCGCTGGTTCAAGTCCCGTGTTGCCCATCTTCTTCATCCAATTTGAAATACCTACATCTGAAACTTCCTGGCAGATTAAAACTGTGTGCCCGACCGAGACTCGAACTCGGGACCTTTGCCTTTCGCGGGCAAGTGCTCCACCAACTGAGCTACCGAAGCACGACCCACGCCCTGTCTAACAGCTTTACTTCTGCCAGTATCTCGTCTCCTACCTTCCAGACTTTACAGAAGCTCTCCTGCGAACCTTGCAGAACCAGCACTCCTGAAAGAAAGGATACTGCGGAGACATGGCTTAGCCTCATCCTGTGGGATGTTTCCAGAATGAGATTTTCACTCTGCAGCGGAGTCTGCGCTGATATGAAACTTCCTGGCAGATTACAGAAGTTCTCCTTTTAAAGTTTGGAAGGTAGCAGACGAGATACTGGCAGAAGTGAATCTGTGAAGACGGGGCGTGAGTCATGCTTGGGTAGCTCACTTGGTAGAGAACTTGCGCGCGAAAGGCAAAGGTCCCGAGTTCCGAGTCTCGGTCGAGCACACACTTTTAATCTGCCAATAAGTTTCGTATCAGCGCACACTCCGCTGCAGAGTGAAAATCTCATTCTACCTACATCTAGTAAGTAATAAAATTAATCATTTTCATGAATGATGCACGTATTCTTGCTTCTAATTACACACACAGCACAACAAATGCTTGTATTCATTTCAAATATATATTCTGAATTGTCAATATTATGAAAGATCGTTAGTGAAGGTTGCTTAAATTAAGGAAACAAGTTGATTTTTAGGACAAAAATGAAAAATCAAATATTGTTTATGCCACAGATGTAGTCTCACACGAACCAGGTAACGTATTAGAAACATCAGAAACCATTTTCACAGAATCGAGCACGCCATACAAACGCTTCATGTTTACATTTACCACTGCACCATTAGAACATGCAACGATGCATCAACCAAACAGGGTGATGCGGGGGTGGGGGGCGGAGAGGTGTTTGGTAGCGGCAAGGAGGGGCAGTCGCTCCCCCTCCCACTTCAAACTACGGGGAGGGGGGGGGCGAGAAACGGTTTCTGCCCCCCCCCCCGGGCTTACTAATTCGCTTGGAGATTTACTTCATACATGGACAGAGCCAGTGAATAAAACTGCTGCGTCAAGAAATCTGCGCCGGTCGCTGTGGCCGAGCGTTTCTACACTCCATTCACCGAAACAAGAGACGTACAGACGTACTGTAAACACGGCAAGGCGCGTGACCACAGCGCTGCCGCCGAGGGGTGTACAAGGCAGGGGCGTCAGAAATTAAAAAATGAAGTCGTGTTTTTTTATAATTTGGCACCTGATCCGAGAAGTACCTTCCGACACCTTTTTTTATATTACATTAAAATTTATTGTCACTGAAAAAGAGAAATATTTAAGCTTTCAGGAAAAGTTGTGTTTTCGCGTTATTCTATATTTATCACGCCATATATCCTAAATTGTGTGTCGCACAGCAAAATAATTTTATAATTGCCTTCAGTACTGTATGTTGATGACGTCTGCAAATTTTCTGCCCAATAGAGTCAGTAATAGTGAAGTAATAAATTAAAATCTCACGTCTGATGAGAACTTTTACCAAATCATACGAAATATAGTAAGCGACAAACTTTTCCCCTTTAAATTTTTTTGTGGGGGTGTATGCGAGAAAAGTTTCAGAAAGGTTTGAATTTAATTTTTTAGTTTGTTCGAATCCAACTGGTGGCAACCGTTGTTCCTTTGTGAGCGATGCATGGTGCGGTTCGCAGGCGCGGCGCTCAGTCAGTGTGTGTCTGTCTCTGTTGCAGGTGTGAGCTCGTTAGTGGGGTGGGTGTTGTACAGCGGCGATTTCAGGATATCTTAAGTTCATCTGTAAAGACGCTCGAAAGACTAGTTGTTGATTATTAGAGTAAGTATATGTGTTTGTAGTTAGTCACGCTGAGCATTCACTGTTTATGTGCGCATCCAATAGCATCGCACGGTTTCCTATTTTATATATTCACTTATTTCATTAGCATCACATACGGCTGTCCTCATTGTGTCATCCACGGACTCAGCGAGCGAGGTCGACGTTTCAGTTCTGGGTCTACCTAAGAAGCGAGCAGAGAAGAAATCATTAAGTTCTTCTGAGAAGCACATGGTGCTTAATGTGTGCAAAACGGAACTGTTGCATCCAGAGCAGTCGATGTGTGACATTGTTTCGAAAACAGCTGCAGCTGCAGGTGTTGGACGTTCTTCAGTGTATCGTGTGATAACTGAGTACGAGGCCACACACTCTTTGAAGTCTCCCAAGAAAGGAAAATTACGACAGAAACTTTCTGAAAGTGTTGATGACTTCGATAGAAATGCGATACGAAGGAAAGTAAACGATTTGTTTTCGTAACGAATTGCCAACAATTAAAGGGCTTACAGTCGTGAACGAAGATGCAGATCAGGGCAATTTTCGGAGAACTACATTTTATAAGCTATTGAGAGAAATGAACTTCAAATATGTCCGGCGTGGGCACGATAGCATGCTAATAGACAGGGATGACATCATTTTATGGAGGTGGCGTTATCTTCGAACCATTAAACGGTTGAGAGATGAAGGCAGACCCATTAACTATTTGGGCGAGACGTGGGTGAACGCAGGATGTACCTGGAGTTACGTCTGGGTAGATGACACTATAAATTCCTCAAAACAAGCGTTTCTGTCCGGATTATCCACCGGAAGCAAGGGCCCATGAGGTAACGGGAAATGCCTGATTATCGCATACATTGGCAGCAAAGCAGGGTTCGTTGAAGGATGTTTATGGACTTTCGAATTCAAGAAAAGTGGAGATTGTCATGAGGAGATGTGCGCCGAAACCTTCGAGATGTGGTTTCAAGATGTTCTTCCTCGGCTTCAGGAAAATGCAGTTATTGTTCTTGATAACGCGCCGTACCATTCTCGGAGAAAAGAAAAAGTTCCCAATGCGAATTCCAATAAGCACGAAATATCAGAGTGGCTAAAATCTAAAAACATCGATTTCGAACACGGTATGTTGAAGAAAGAACTTTTAGATATAGTTAAAAATCACAGAACAGCGCACAACGAATACGCAATAGATGAAATGGCGAAGAATGCAGGGAGAACTGTTGTCAGAATTCCTCCGTACCACTGTGCATAGTGCTTAAGCCTGGAGGTTGTGAAGGAGACTGGCTGGGTTGGGTTGTTTGTGGGAAGAGACCAAACTGCGAGGTCATCGGTCTCGTCGGATCAGGAAAGGACGGGGAAGGAAGTCGGCCGCGCCCTTTCAGAGGAACCATCGCAGCATTTGCCTGGAGCGATTTAGGGAAATCACGTCAAACCTAAATCAGGATGGCCGGATGCGAGACTGAACCGTCGTCCTCCAGAATGCGAGTCCAGTACCACTGAATTAAACGCCATCGAGTTAGTGCGAGTCAGAATCAAAGGTGAAAAACAAAACGTACAAAATGCCGGAAGTTAAAGTACTGCTAGAAGAAGTAAGAACAGTGACTGCAGAGGATTGGAACAAGTGTAGATAAAGTAGAAACTCAAATGTGGAAATTAGACTGCATTATAGAGAGAGAGGAGCGGTTTGTTATAAACCTCAATTAAAACAAGTTCGACAGAGTGAACCTTGTTTCGTCCTTTATCATTATTACTGGTATTGTTATTAAAATTAACAATTAATTGTGTTTGGATGGAGCGTTTTGCTGGTAACGAAAATGAAAATAAATCTGCTTCGACGGAATAAACCCAGTTCAACATTATTTTAACATTACTGTTAAACTTATTTCGTACATTGTTGCCCAGGTTTCTCGCGGTCCGCTGTGACAGCTCGGCAGCCAGCCCAACACCGCCGGCTGCAAAGCGTGCGCCAAGGATTTTCCACACCCCTACGTATCACGTGAACACCGAATGCTTTCTCTGGAAACGAGCGTAGTCGCTCACGTGACACTGTTTATGTTTCGTCCCGGCTCTCGGTGAATAGACTTTAGGCGCTCCAGTCGGGGAACCGCGCTGCTGCTGCTGCTGCTACGGACGCTGGTTCGAATCCTGCCTCGGGCATGGATGTGTGATTTCCTTAGGTTACTTAGGTTTAAGTAGTTCTAAGTTCTAGGGGACTGATGACTTCATGTTCAGTTCCATAGTGCTGAGAGGCATTTGAGCCATGTTATGTATTTAAATTCTCCCATTTCTTAGAAAAACCTTTATGGGAAAGGGGGGGGGGGGCTATGACGTACACGAAAGCTTTTACATAATGGCTTCGTGATTTCCGATGCAGCGGAAATATTGAGTTAAAGGGGGCACCAAATCTGAATCCAAACGGTAGAAAACCGTCGTTGGATCTACGTTAGGGTAATCAGAACTCGCTTGACCATCCGTATCAGCGGCAAACAGGTCAGGCCAAAGGATTCAAGCAGGAAAAAAGGAAGAAAAATTGACAACGGTCGGTGAATAACCATTCCCTACCACTACAACGAAGCAAGTAGAGGTAAAGATGTCGATAACCACTATGTAACAATATAAGAAACTCTTACAGAAAGAAGCAAACTATATACATGTAACATAGTATCGAGAACTTTAATGGAGTAATTCTTGTTAAGTTGCAAGAAAACTAGTATTTGGACACGCACTTTTGAGCCAGGTATAGTAATGCATACAAATCCCTCCATAACCCATTGCAGCTGGTCATGAAATCAGGCATCATGACAGTGCACACGGATCATTCCTTTTATTCCACGGGAAGAGAGAGTCCACTGCTGTTGCAGCATCAGAAAAGTGAGGCTTATGTTCCGAAATGTTACTCTATAGCAGGTTGTTATGAAGTTCATGGTTCACGAGACGCCCAATTTCAGTATCAAAATTTCATCAACTTGTCTAGTTACAAACATCCCCATTTATGTCTCATAGTAATACACAATACACTCACGATCTGACACAGGCTGCTTTGTGTAGCGGCCGCATTTCTCACAGTCGCCCTGCGATAGTACTTCAAGCAATGTACTCAACTAGTGGCAATGTCGAAAAAATGGACTTTCGGTTTTCATCATATTTCGACAGATTGTTTTATTTAAGTACTCTGGAAAGGATTTTGCTGGAAAAATTTTTTTTTCCGTGCATTTGAAGACAGGGGGGACAAAAAATTCCCGGATTTCCCGGTTAAAAATACACTTTCTCCCAGATGAAAACACGCGTTTACCGAGTTAAGTGACAGTATATTTTCCCTCATAAATCCTTTGAATGGCTATGGTTATGGTTTCATACACGAGCGTATAATTTCCCGGCACTTCAGAAAACGAAACTCAGGGAAAAAGACACGTTTTCGAAATATCTTTGATGTGCAGCAACATGCACGCTGCGTATTTTCGTATTACGAAAGTACACATTGGAATTCCACCAAACACCGCATGTTACTTTCCGAATCATTTAAATCGAGATTGCGATGCGCTATTGAAAGCCAGTCATTGCTCATGTCACGCGATCTCGCCAGCCGATGACAGCAGATATTCAGATCGTAGGACACGTGATGTAGTCAGCCAACAGCAACACCACTGTTAAGTAGCACGAACACACAGACAGGGAAAGCTAACAGTTTAAATTACTATACATAGTGTTGCTACATGAAAAGAAAAGCTTTCACATATATTGCTGATCTTTTTGCGCGTGTTACATTTATATGTATCACACAAATGTGCCAGAAATATTTTTAATAATGACATAAATGTCCGATCTTCAAGGTTCGAAATTCTTCCAAATGGCTCGTCATCAAAGAGTTGATTTTTAAATGAGAGTCAAAGGCTCTGTGATTTAATAAATTCATGATACATTCTCGCACTTAGTTAAACTTACGTAAAAGGATATTTACTCTGAAAGTAACGCTTTTCAAACCATCATTCGCAATATTTTCCCACGACCTGTCAGAAATACGTTCGTTTCAGCACCTGACAGAGAGCGCACATAACAGGAGAAACCGCGCTTGCGCAGCTACCATGATGTAGGAAGCCCCTGTATGTGCGTACGTGTAAAACACTGAAGGATCGTAGATTATGTCATAAAATAAACAAGACGTCAGAGGATACTCCAAGAGCATCGGAATTTCGTGAACCATACTAAAATGTGCACATTTGAAGTGCGTGCTTCAAGAGCACATTCGCGTGGTCAGATTCCCAATGAAGTAGACCTCGACCTGATATTAAGCTTTGCGGTGTGGTTTTCGGGATGTAAATTTGCTTGGAGCACCAGTACTGTATTGTATTGTATCATGTTTGATTCATTATTATGGCTTAATGCCATGCGTGCTAGGAAGGTGAAAATGTGCGCCTGAAATGCAGCAAATAGTTGAAACTAGCCAGAATTGTGGAATTAAACATTTCGTTTCAAACACATCGACTGCCTCTGCGGAAAAGGTTAATAAAGCCAAATTTCTGTAGCGAGCAGACAAAAATAACTTCATTGTAAAACTTTGAACATAGCTGCTAAGGTTCAGTGACCGTTTCAGAATTATATTAGAACAAATAAGCCCTCGGTCACAAGTATTAAGTCAAAACTGACCAGGTTACGACGCTACTATGAGCGTCGTCTACAGAATTAAACTAACTGTTCTAAAACATAATAGGTGTATAAGACATTAATAAACTAACGTGTGCACTGACTGGAAAGATATGCATTCTAAAAAAATCTAAGCCGGAAAGGCGACGTCATGAAAAGTTGTAAATAAGATAAGATGGCGAGCCGCTAAGGGCTGCTCGTTCCTGACAAGGGAACCTCCCCATCGCACCCCCCTCAGATTTAGTTATAAGTTGGCACAGTGGATAGGCCTTGAAAAACTGAACACAGATCAATTGAGAAAACAGGAAGAAGTTGTGTGGAACTGTGGAAAAATAAGCAAAATATACAAACTCAGTAGTTCGAGGGAAGATAAGCAACATTAAGGACAATGGGAACGCAGGAGCGCCGTGGTCTCGTGGTGACGTGAGCAGCTGCGGAACGAAAGGTCCTCGGTTCAAATCTTCCATCGAGTGAAAAGTTTAATTTTTTATTTTCAGTTTGTGTGACAAACTCTTACGTTTTCATCACTTTTTTGGGAGTGATTATCACATCCACAAGAAAACCTAAATCGGGCAAGGTAGAAGAATCTTTTTACCCATTCGCCAAGTGTACAAGTTAGGTGGGTCGACAACATGTTCCTGTCATGTGACGCACATGCCGTCACCAGTGTCGTATAGAATATATCAGATGTGTTTTCCTGTGGAGGAATCGGTTGACCTATGACCTTGCGATCAAATGTTTTCTGTTCCCATTGGAGAGGCACGTCCTTTCGTCTACTAATCGCACGGTTTTGCGATGCGGTCGCAAAACACAGATACTAAACTTATTACAGTGAACAGAGATGTCAATGAACGAACGGACAGATAATAACTATGCAAAAATAAAGAAAGTAAAATTTTCAGTCAAGGGTAGACTTGGACCAAGGACCTCTCATTCAGCATCTGCTCACGCTACCACGGGACCACGGCGCTCCCAAGCTCACTTTGTCCATTATGTTGCTTATGTGGCCCATGGACTACTAAGTTTGTATATTTTGCTTATTTCTTCACAGTTCCACACAACTTATTCCTGTTTTCTCAATTGATCTGTGTTCAGTTTATCAAGGCCTATCCACTGTGCCAACTTATAACTAAATCTGAGGGGGGTGCGACGGGGAGGTTCCCTTGTGAGTGAACACGGGTTGCAACCAAACTGAGGTGCCCACGTTAGAAAGTGTGGCCAAGTAAACACGTTGTTGCTACGAGCGCCACCTAGTAGCCGCAGAAACAACTACGCTACTGTACATTCAAAATTCGACAAATGAAATTGTAATGAAGCTGATTCAGGCATAATGTAAGCACTAATAATAATAAGATGAAGTTACATATTTATCTGCTTTAAACATATACATTTTGTAACGAAAAAAAAACAGTTATGACATACAAGAAAACAGCAAAGACGTAACAGGAAAATAACATTTCGGCAAACTGCATGAGGAAATTGAATCAAAGATCAAGCAACGGATTTATACAGTGGAAAAAGTTTTTATTTCGCAGCTGCAGCTGTTCGCTTAGAATGAGGCCATCATGACGAGATAGATGTTTGAAAATCTCCAATTCCTCTAAAACATCTAACCTTTCTGGTATACAGAATATTATCGCCAATGGCTTTAGCCACGTTTCCAGTAATTAAGAGATGATCGGCAAAGGATGAATTTAGGGGACTGGTGCCGTTTTTTCTCAAACGATGTTCTTTATATCTGATGTTTGAAAGCACATCCAGTTTGCCCTATATAATAGCAGGAGCAGGTAGCACAGATCTTATAAACGCCAGAACTTTCTGTAGGGGAGCGAATGGATTTCAAATTATGAATGAAGTTTCTCGTCAGATTGTAATTAGTAGATAAGGCAACATTGCAGTTGTATTTGTTGCGAAGCATGCGCTGAATCTGATAGGAAATGGATCCTACGAAAGGAATAGAAGAACGTTTTTTCGGGTTAACTTCAGCGGGTGAGGTGTTGTGCGTAGTAGTTCTTGCAGTTTTCTTTTTGAGGATATCGTCCACTATGTTAGGCGTATAATCATTATTGACTGCTATGGTTTTAAGTAAATTAATCTGCTCATTAAACTTTACTGTTGAAAGTGGCATAGAGGTAGCTCGGTAGACGGCAGAGTGAAAAAAAGGCCATTTTTTGAGACTGTGGATCAAAAGAGGAAGCAGGCACGATTTGGTCAATATACGTTTCTTTTCGAAAAATATTGAAAGTGATGTTATTGTCCTCTATTGTAACCGTCAAGTAACTAATGTAACTGGCGGTTTTCGTTTTAGAGTTCAATAGTGAAAGAATTTTTTTCATGGAGGCCGTTAAAAAGTTGATCAGTGCATTCGGCGGGTCCGTTATAGATGACTAGAATATCGTCAACGTATCTTGTGTAAGAAATGATACGTAGTGAAGCGGCTGAGAAACGGTTACACAGCTTTTTTTCCAAGGAATTGATAAAGATGTGGGCAAGGATGCCGGCTAAAGGGTTGCCCGTAGCCAGCCCATCAGACTGCTGGTACAGTTGTCCGTTGAATTCAGAGTAGTTGTACTTGACAACGACGTTAATGAGATTCATAAAATCGGTAATCTGTTCATCTGATAGATGTTTTTTAAATTGACGTAAATTTTCTTCCACAATGACGAGCGTCTCATGTACCGGGACATTGGTATAAAGATTTTTAATATCTCAGGAAAAGAGCTTGGTGTCTGAACTGCATACTAAGTTTTTAATATTTTGAACCAAAACGTATGTGTTTGGAACAGAATAATTATTTTCGAAAACTAAAGATTTTTTCAAAGTTTCGTGTAGAAATCGGGCCAAATTGTGATATGCGCTATTCATGCTATTTGAAATTGGACGTATTGGGTGATTAGGTTTATGAATTTTGAACTGGGACCGAAGTTTAGGGGGCTGAGGGTTCATATTAATGAGTAGTTTCTTTTGGAAAGGTTTTATAAGAAATTTTGCATTGTTAATGGCTGACCTCACTTCTTTCTGTAATTTAGGAGTCGGATCCTCATGCAGTTCCGATATGTTGTTTTCACTGAAGAAATTTTCAGTTTTACAAATATACTCAGAAATATAAGCAACGACTAGACAACAACCTTTATCGGATTTAGTTATTAAAGCATTTGCTGTTTTAAGATTATTATTAATGGAAGTTACTAAAATTCTGGCAAAGTAGCTGTATTTTGCTCTAGCATGCGGGTTACATCACACGCTTGAGAAGCATTATGAATCTTCTTATAATCGAGACCCATTTTTAAATCAACAAGCACATTTTCTCTCACATTTCTGTCTAAAAGGTTAGACCTGACGTATTTTAGTCCTTTTTCATAACAGGACTTTTTCATTCTGAGGAAAGATGATGTTGGTTTTATTTAAAATTCTTTCATGAAAGATGTGACTGCTTTTATGAAATATATTCTGAGGGCATTTTTCGTTAGAAAGCAGACAAAAAGATTGCTGAGCTGCTTCTCGTGTTTCTCCATTATACCTATTTTACAAACCTCTAGATGTTCGTTAATTTGCGTCCACATGTCGTCAATATTACGAATGAAAATATGTTCATCTTCCGGCGCACGCCTTTATGAAAAACAAAGAACATACGTGTTCGAAGAAATGTAAGGCATATTGGTTCAAATGGCTCTGAGCACTATGGGACTCAACTGCTGTGGTCATCAGTCCCCTAGAACTTAGAACTACTTAAACCTAACTAACCTAAGGACATCACACACATCCATGCCCCAGGCAGGATTCGAACCTGCGACCGTAGCGTCGCGCGGTTCCGGACTGCGTGCCTAGAACCGCGAGACCACCGCGGCCGGCTTAAGAGATATTATTTGGTCTGAAGTGTGCTAAAGTGCAGTGCCACGCCTCTTCATAAAGCATTCTTCTACCGCACGTCACTGTATTTCGCTCTGTGGAATTGAAACGTGTATATTTTATAATGGATGCCACCAAACTATATTCAGGACAGTGGAAACTGAAATGTCCTCTGGTGCCTCTTCTGCTCCCAGTTTGACAGCCTGCCCCTCTTAAAAAAAAATCTCGCAATTAACAGAGAATGGGATTATTTGTAATAGGGAGAACAAGAACTCTCCAGAAAATTTGCACTCTTTATTCCCTATTAGCTAATAACTTGCTGATTTGTGTGGCATTAAATTAAATATAGGATACATAAAACCAATAAAAACAAGAGATAAGCAAGAAAGTACACATTTCTTCAATCCTTAGCTCGTAGCATTTTTTCTCTCTAATCTTGATCCAGCTTTACATGGCGTGCTTTCCTTTCTGCGGAAGAATCTCTTACCTCAAAGTTCGTCAAACGTTTTGCTACGTGAAAAATCGAAATGTCCTTAGCAAATACTGAAAAAGCTTTTAACACAAATAATACCCAAGACTGGTGTGGCTTTACGATCTGATTACGTCTATTTTGTCATTGTCTGCTAGATAAAACAAAATAGGCCTTTCTAATATTGCAGCAATTTTGTAACAGACATCAAATAAACGTGAATGTTTTGGCACAAATGGCCATTTTTTATAACACGAAAGAATATAATTCACAAAGTACCAATATCACACGTCTATTACGCCTACTACAAGCAAAAAGCTTCATTTCAGGAAATAGTTTCACATTTCATTTATACGCACAGGATTCTCGAGCACGAGATCGAAAATTAGTATTACGAAGTTTTTATATAAATCTGGATTCGTCTTATTCTTCTAAAATTGTGTGATGTCCCCGTTTCTTCTCCTTCCACGTTCTAACAAACGATCTTGACTTCACCAATTCTGTAGCTATTCCTGCCATTGTCAAAATTTGTTCGCCGATTAACTTCACTAACCCTGCCTGAATCACAGGTTTAGTTATCCCGCGATTATTTTCCAGTTAGGCGTTTTACATTTTCCTCGTTACTTCCAGAATAGAACTTAAGCGGCTGCTAGCCGGGGACTGTACAGCGGTCCTTACTGGTATAGCGATCTGGCCAAAAAAATTCTGTCCAAGTTTCATTTTCGTGGCTACACCGAGAAGATATCACGTACACTATGCACACATTCAAAAATCAACTTATCACTCATTCATAAATCAATTTAAAATGTGTTCAAAAATGTTCAAAGACCAACAGGGACGCGTTTCAAAATGGTATGAATAATCTTAGAGACCAACGAGAGTTGGATACAATGCGTTTTGTGAAAAGTTTTTCTTGCTGAAGAGTATGAATTTGGCGCCCCCTTTTCCCGGTAGCATCTAGCTGCTTGCTGCGACTGCCTGCACAGGCAACAGCCACATTCCTGTAGCCAGAAGCTACTCGAACCCGACTGTACTGCAACATACAGAAACACAATGTTTCCAAAAAATTGTCTTCGGAACGAAATTTTAGAAAGGATTCGTTCGAAATTCTTGATCTCATTCTGAAAAAACGATCGAAGGGCAACCAAGAGGATTTAAAGAGACTATCCCATCTTGAAGCGGTGGTTATTACGTTCTCCCAAATACGTCCTCTATCTACAAGACGTTTGGAAGAATTGCTTTGAGTAAATACAACAACTTCAACCAGGGCAGGCTTTATGCACAGCTCGAAATGATGCGAACCATTACGACTGGTATACAACCATGTAACGTACCCTCTACTGGAAGAAAACGTATCGCTGAACCTGTTAGGGTTAAAGAACTCCTCCAGGAAGTTATTTACCTCATCGTTCTGGTTCTGACAGTTCCAGTACCGTCACCGTCCTCAGAGGTCATTCGGCGCTTTGATACGATTTAAAACTTGCCTCAGATGAACGCTGACTCAATCCAGAGTCACCCCTTTACTCCTCTTCCATATCCATCAAGACACGAGTGGAAAAATTACTCTTATAGATTTCATGAAAAAATTTTTTTCCCGAACCGTAGAAAGGAAAACTACATTTGCAAATTTTACCTAAAAATTTTTAGTCTAAATAAAAACAAAATAAATGTCTTTATTTCAAAATACGTTTTTCTTTTTCCCTTATGATGTGATGCACGGTGTTTATAAAATATTAATAATAAAAGGTTTCTCTACCAGATTGTTATCCACAGTCTATAGTAAATAGGTATTCCTTTTCGTAAATGGTCTACAAACAAAGTAGGACCAATGTCTCTTTAAAAATTAAAGCAACGAAACAATTTTACAGAGGACGAACCTCAAAATTTGGTCCAAATTATTATTTAACGAGTTGTTTCTGTAGAACAGCGGTGCGTACCTAACACCTTCCCACACAGTCGGTATTTATGTATTCTTAACGGTTTTGCTGAATGACGAAATCAGCAAATGGGTTTCCATGAACCCCTCCCCCTCCCCACAAAGAAATGGTTGGTACGCCACTGAGCGAGTCGTTCTATTAAACAGCCTTGACGCCACATTTTTTTTCTTCTTCACAACACAGCGGACCACGTGAACAGAACCGTTGTTCCGTTGTTCCAGCTCCACGTACTGGAAACCCTGTGTTATGCCCGTACCGCGTGCATGGAAGCGAAGGTGGTTACCGTTTTCCAGTATCTATGTCCATTAAAACGTAACAGGAACTTAATTTCGTAGATTACAATTTAATAAGCAATGACTCCGAAACAAGCTACCTAAACTTTGCTTAAATTGAATATAGGCCTAATCTGGCTTCAGTTCCGACTGCTGTTTTCGGCCAATCACAGCACAGGAAAACTGTTGCCATCAGAAGAGGCACTGACGTCACACTATTTGTTAATGACGGGAAAATTCTCCGTACAACTTCGTCTGCGTTATGTGGGTAACAATGAAATTTCCATCCCGACGACAAATTTATTACCGTCTATTCATTTACATACTGACCAGTGAACGTTCTCACCTAAATTCTGGCCTCCATATAACACTACACATTTGCAGTCGAAGATCATACGGTCGGAAACATCTAAGGAAAGATTAGTAAATATATTGTTCTCCGGCTTAGACAGAAAACACATTAAACTGCACATGATTACTGATGCACGAATTTCGTGAAATAAAACGTACCAGTACTACTCTACAAGGTGTGTCGATACTAGCAATTCAAAAATATGGTACCTGTTAGTACTACTACCCATCTCGTTTGACTGATGGCCAAAACGCCAGATAAACCACTCCTAAAATGCACTATTCTGGTTAAGCTAATAAAGTGTTACTCAACAACTCCTGTGGCTTTGTTTAACAAGAATATATATGTGAATCCTCAGTTTCTACCAAGCGACAATTGTGTCGTAAAGACATTTAAAAAACTTGGAACGAGAAATGTATCTCGCGACGAAGTAAATGTACACGAACCTCGTGTATCACCGAGCGCAAAGACGGCGTAAAATTTTATAGTTAATATTAAATTTAATCTTCGTATCAAGGAGTAAACTCCTTAAATGTAAACTTCTATGCAATTCATACGGGAGAATAAAGCTCCTTGATTATTGTTGCAATAGGTAGAAGACATACTGTACCACGTAAGTTAGATGTTGCTAATATTGTACGTTAAAGTTTAAATGTGCGTTATTTCGATGTACAGTGAGCCCTTATGTTCCTTGCATCGAATTCATTTTTCTTAAGACGTTTACAGCTCCACAATTTTAGCGACCTCTGCTTCAACAGACGCCATTACGCGTCGCCCTAAAAAGCAAAATAATAGCGGAAGCTCAGATCAGCCGCTTTAACATGTAACAGACATTTTTTCACAGCAGTCAGCTGCACACGAGAGCAATACTAGTTTTGAGATTTTACTTTCCAGCTTACGCCGAGAGCCAGGATTAGACTACAACAGCCTGAACATGTTGCGTGGGTCCAGAATGATTTCAATATTTGAGTCCATGCTCTTAAAAGTACAAATACGCCGAGGCTAATAATGCATTCAATAATTTTTGCATCGTGGACCACACAATTACACTCGCGCGTCTATTTGAAGACTCCGAACAAATGAGAAAAATATAAATAAATAAATATACTCCTCCCGAAGAGACATTTCACAACCTTTTGTTGTCGATCAGTTGACGAGCGAACTGCCAGTTCTTGAGTCCAACGGACACACCAGAAGTTCACCTGTGGACTGCCCGATCACGAATATGGATAATAGTTTACTGCAGTAACATCTGTAATTGTCACACCACGTATTTCTATATCTTTCTGACCAATGATTAAGACTTTTCAGAAAATACATTGAGGACGACTGGTTTTAGCAAAAAAATGTTTCAATATAGGCGCTTAATGTACGGTATTGTTTTCCTCATTCAAATACTTACATTGTTAGAAAAAGGATTGCTGATTGGTAAGAATAAGCCAGTCAGTCTGAAGATACACGATTAGTAATCTACGTGAATACAGTACTAAACCCATAAAGGCGGACATTCTGAGGTCAACGTAAGAATTCATTGATTTCTGCAATTACACAAATACAATAAAGACGAAATGGAGTACAACCTTATCTGACTGACTACCCAAGAGGCGGAATTGCCGCCGAAAACATTACTCCACAAAAGTAAAAATATCGACTTGCTGTTTGCAAATCCAAGACAGGGAGAAACAAGCTCCATTCCGTTACGTTATTCCCAACCTACAAGCAGGGTAGTTCTTTTATACATCAGACGTAACGAGTACAACGCAATATTTCGAGAAAACAATTCAACAAAATGGCGCGAATACGACAAAAATATCTAGTCCGTGACTGTGCTTTTCATTCTTGCCTACAGTCAGTAAAACAGCAGATATAACTGGAATTTCGATAGCGCTTAAAAATACCAAGATTTTTAATACGAAATTCGCTAGAATTTTGAGAACATAGTAACCTTCATAGTTTGCTTTATACGCAATAGCCTCGACGGAGAACACAGAAACCGCACAACTACCACGGCCTTTCAAAAACTAAAACGTAAATAATTAAACATAGCGGGAACGAATGGAAATGGTCACCTTTACCTTATTAACGGAGAAGTAGATATCAACTCGGAAGCTGCAGCGCAAAATGCGGAGCCACGTCTTCACACTGGAAACAGCTCGCTACAAATGCGGCAGACAACAGAAGGCGCAGGGACAGCCACGCTGCCAGTGCTGCCAACTGCTGAGAGGGCGGCAGGTACCAACTGCAGTCAGCCTCTCATAGGGGGCTGTGGTCTGCTCACGCAGTACTGGCTCTGGAATTTCTGTAACAATGAGACGTTAAAAAGAATAAACAGAGTAATACGTCTCCATTGTGTCACACAACCATGAAGTACATTATAACGGCGATAGGACTTCTGATAGCTTTTTGTATAAAATTATAATTATAGAATAGAGAAGAAATGTGAGGTGTAAAAATAGCTTTTGTCTGTCATCTCATTCTTGGAAACGAGCGATATGTTAATATTCAATGTAACTGCTTCAACGGAAATATGAAACCTACTTTTAACAGTTCTACATACGGCTAATAAACACACTCTTCATAAACCCATGTGCAAGGACCCCTTCTGGTTCGTCCTGTACGCAGTATCAAATCAGTTCTGGAAATGCGATTTACCGATGCCGAATTTCCTACTGTGTTTTTAAGGGAAAACAATACAACGGCATTCCATAATTTTACCGTTTTGAGCACATTCATTTTATCAAAGATTAACTATGTAACTCCCGAGAATGCGGTCAGCACCTTTGTCACGTCACGTCTGGCATGTGTAACGGTGCTGGATGGCAAACCCTCGCTCAACCAGCACTGCTCAAGTTATATAAGTTGCAGATACGCCACTGAATGACTTACAAACGGAATGACATTGTTTTGAATTTCAGCACATTTAACTGAACTAGCACATCGTAGTGATAAAGAAGACGAATTTATTTTTGCGTGAATTCTCCTTGCCCTGCAGCCCACAGAGCTATATAGCTGCCTCAAGCGACTGACTGTTGCTACTAGCGCTCCGGAATGTCGGCAGTTTAACTTCCTCGCGAACAATGGCCGTTTTATGAAGTAAATGAACACGGCAAAAAATGTTAATTAATGCGCAAACAGCATTGAGACTTTACATATAGCATTGTAATAAGCAAGTAAACTTGTAAACGATAAATTACGTCGGTGGGGCACACAGAATTGTGATTAGGCTGCATAAGGACACATTTAGAGGTATGGCTCCACAGACAAATTCGCGAAAGTTATCTTTCTTTCCAAATGAGATTACGTATTGTATTCTTTACTGACAAACGACACTGACTTCCACTAACCACTTGTGGCGTCATGTTTGCATAACACTCCCACCTTCCTACAGCAAACAGTTGTGTGCTCAATTACGCAATCTATCGGCCTATAAAAACAGTTCATTATTTTCGCTGTAGTCATGGACGGAATATAAAAACTTGTCATCTCCTGCCTTTTTAATTATCACATCAGCATTCACACGTGTTATGTGAGCGTCGACCAGCGGTTTGTTCACATGCCGTGATAATGATTTATTATTGTGACACAGCGGCTAGAGCTCGTATGCAGACGTGGAAACCGTATCGCAAAAATCGTCGTTCATTCCAGCAGAAACTACCTGCCTTATTCGTCACTAGAAAATGATACTTACTGATGTAAGCGGCAATAATTTTTCTCTCTGCAAAGTTAAATGTTTCGTCAGATCTTCATTCTAATTACATTTTTCCTCAGTTCAAGGGTTTTCAGTTCTCTAGCAGTGCATAAACGAACAATTAATAAGACGTGCAATTTATAAAACGCCGTGAAAACAGCACTGTGCCGCAAAATTCCGTTACAACTGCAAAAGGAATATTTCGCAGCGACATTCTTGTGACGCACGCTTTCGGCGTTCTTGCCGCGTTAAACGTGAATAACGAATCAAGATTCGGACGAAACTCTCAGCCGCCTCTTTCTGGACCAGCTGACTGCAGCCGTGCTGCCAAAGAGGGTGTCGACGTCTGCGACACTGCTTCCACCATGCTTGAAATGTAAACAAGTCTTGGAAATGACCGTAGACTGTTAACACTAAGACAATAGCCGTCAAACCAGCATCGGAGACGAATTTGCTTACGTAGAAAGCTACTTATGAAAGTTTACATATATTTTAGAAGCGACAGATCTTGGTCTGTTATTGGCCTCACTAAGAAAATACATTTAGCACTCGAAAAGTTTCGTCATTTTAGGAAGTTAAGGAACTTCAAGGGTCCACTTTTGTTTGGCTCTAGCATCAACACACTGTAAAAACATCTCAGTGGTGTATATATAACCTTTTGCAGCTCTGCGGCTTACATATAATTTTTGTCGCCTTGTTTGTGTTATACAAGCTGACTGCTTCGCATGTTTTCCTTATTACGGCTTCTACCATTGCCAAGTGGTGCTGTGGCCCTTTACATATTCTGTCCACATATTAATAGGCTGTTATAATTCAAAATGGTTCAAATGGCTCTGAGCGCTATGGGACTTAACATCTGTGGTCATCAGTCCCCTAGAACGTACAAATACTTAAACCTAACTAACCTAAGGACATCACACACATCCATGCCCGGGGCAGGATTCGAACCTGCGACCGCAGCAGTCGCGCGGTTCCGGACTGAGCGCCTAGAACCGCTTGATCACCGCGGCCGGATGTTATAATTGTCGTGCTGATAATGGAAATGAAAAAGTTATTTTATCTCGTATTATCAAGACCTTAGTATTTCTGCAGTTTCTTTGCGACAGTGCCTGATTTACTAAAGGTCACGGCAGGCGTGTCTTGCTGCTACACTATGATGACGTCGTAACATCGAAACTCGCATCTCATTCATTAGGAACGGCTCTGCACTGCCACAAATGCTACCCCTGTAATCGAGAAAGCCTGGCCTTACATTCTTCTTATTAGAATATAAGTACCCTAAAAAGATCCGCGCTTCTCTTAGAGAAGAATTTTTTCCCATTTAATACGTCTCATTTTTTCGAGTATAGTTATTCATCCACTTTGAAAGCATGTAAATGGCCGATATCTGTCCGATCGTGTGTATCTCTGCGGGCATCAGACGAGAAACTTGGAATTTTTATATTTTTTTTTTTCTCCTCGATAAACGGATCACGTGTCATCTTTTGACAACATGCTAATAATATTTCTGTAGCGTCTTCCATCTCGAAATTCTACAGTAGTGTGTTTCACATTCTTGCTATATAATAAAACAATCTCGAAATTTGTTTGATGACCACGTAAAACGATAGTAACCATTTTTATTTCATCTTATAAAGTGTGCTATACTTCGCAACGTTGTTCCACAATTCGGCGCGACAAGTATGTTTACATACTGTCTCGAAATCATTCCCCAGTGTGAGTGAAAGACATCTGCGAGACATTTGCTATGATACAATTGTTCTCTAGTATTAGAATTTCCGATTACGGTGATATACGTACGTAGGGAAGCGTATCTGGTCCTCAGTCAGTTTCTGTGAAGGTCAAGTAGTGTGACTACAGGGGGCAGTCTCTGCAAACCGCTCTGCCAGTGGCAATTCTGCACTCAGGTGGGAATGTGTCTTTACTCGATGAGAAGGTTGGTCGCCCACCCCTGAACTCCTAAGGTTTTTCTGTGAAATATGCTTCCAGCACTTCTTTCCGCAACTAACGTTCTCCTGGTCGCTTAATGAGACCATGCGTGTAAAAATCATGAAGATCGGGACGTCTGTTGACCCTAGTGGAATCGACTAATGTAACAAGGTCACTTAGAGAAAAACGGTTTCCGGAATTTGCGTCACTATTTCATTACAGACAACAGGTAAATAAGTAGACTATGGTTTGCTTCCGGTCAAGAGAAGAAATCAGGGTTACTTGCTTCCACAGGTTACTGTGTCGTAGGTATATGACGAGATACAGAGAGCAGCTAATATCAGCCTAGCCGTCAGTCTCTCAGACATCACTTCCACATCGCAGACGCTATAAAATTATTTCACCTTTACTCCCGATTATAGAGCGATGTGATCAACCCAATTAAAGTTTCGCTTCATTTTCACTGCTTAGACAGTTGACCAAAGGCGCGCAGTCTTTCCTCTCATTAACACCGATGCTGTGGGCTCTCAGATGTCGCCGCATCGTAGCGCGACCGACACCCTTGTCACGGCACTCACTTCTTCACTATAGGATTTTTTGTAACCAACAAACGTATTTTACGTCTTACTTCGTGGCCGCTTGGCTAAATGTATCGCATTTCCTTTACATAGTTACCGTCTACTGAACTTTAACGTTATAAATCTCTACCATCACATTCTCTCATTTTGCTGTTTTTGACACTTTCTACCAGAGACGAATACACCTCTGAGAATTCGACAATTAGTCTGTCGTGTCACGTCTGGTAGATACAGGAAGAGGAAAAAGAACTCGACCAAAATTGCAGGGCAGAAAGAGAGCATCAAGTAAAGGGGTTTCGGCATTGCGAGTTGAGGTGGCAGCTGAATATTTACGGCGCTATGCCAACATGAAAACGGTGGCCATACTGAACATTTGCTACACATACCTATGTTAATTAAGTGTTGGCTCGTTTTTCACTCATTTTGACCTTTCAAAGACATGTTCAAACATGAAACGTGGACATTTGATTCTCTTCGTCTCTAAAGAAGTGCTGCATGTTACGTCAGCTTAGTACGATACACGTGTAAATAATGCAGTAAGTTTATATTGTTGTCATCGTGACGGTTGGTCAGTCCAAACAGCCTGTTTACGCACACATTTTCTGTAAATTACCAATCATTTAGAGCAAAGACGTCCGTGTGTGAGATTTGAATTACGTCCCCGTAAGGCCAAAAATAAGCAGTTGCGACCCCCTAATTGCTGTACTCAAATTCCTATGTTTGACGCTGCCTTTTCACCGCACACTTCTGGTCAAATTGCTTTTCCGCAACCTGTATAACGAAGCTGGATTGCAAACCTCGCTCAACCAGCGGTGCTTAAATTACTCATTTTTTACGTACGCTACACAGACAGGGTGAGTCAGGAGGAAAGGTTCATGCTTTGAGGTGTGACATTATTACTGATTCTGAATTCTCTCTATTCCGAATGGTTTCCGAGATAGAACACGTTTAATATCACTTTTGTACGTTTTTCCTGAATAACGCGAAAACCGCACCCTCCAGCGGAAACGTGTCGCAGTACAAAATTAAGCTGTATTAAATTTCCTACAAAACAGGTCCTATTCATTTTTTTGTCTAGAACTAATGGCTTGTGCGAAGAGCGCCAGAACGTTGGAAAACTCGCTCGACGCGCATGCTCTGCAGTTTATGTAGTTTTTGTAGACGAATTTGAGGCCGTTTCCCGACTTGATAGGCCACAAGTGCCCCGTACCAAACTGTTCGTCTCACCTTGCTCTACACTACTGTGGTACATTGTGAACAGTGACAATGTATGGTACTACAGAAAATAAATAACAGTGTGTTCTACCTCGGAAACCATTCGGAGTAGTATTCAGTATCACTAATACTATGAGCCCTCAAAGCAGGTACCTTTGCTCCTGACTCATGCTGTATGTCAGTGAATGGCTCCCAACCCGGTCGACCGACTATATTCTGCCACGTCACAGGAACGCCAGCACGCGACACTCAAAATCACGAAACCAGCGTCATACCCGCATAATTACACTGTTCTAATTTTGAGGACATTTAGACGTTGACCACATTTGCACATAGTTGTAGAAGCTGAACTCCTTTCAGTTAATTCTCCTTCTCCTGCAGCCCACAGAGCTTTGTTGCTGCTGTACCCCATCATAAGAATAAACCTGATGTAAACAAACACAAACGCGATGACTGGTCAGAAGCCGTAGCACGCATACACTGGTGTTGTTACGCTCTTGGAAGTAGCTCCTGCTTATGTATCAGGTATCTTATTAGCAAGTTTCGTTAAATGAAACTTTAAGATATTCAGATGTATTAACCGGCCATCAACGTGTTTGTTACTCACGCTTTAGCTGCGTAGTTTTTACTCCACAAGCCGTGTACAGTCACTGCCTCTGTACTGGTGAGCCCTGGTTGCCGCGCTGTTAATGGCCGAGGCTGCTTTCTGTTCCGTGGTGAAACACGCGTGTGAGACACAGTTAAAAAGTGCCGAGAAATAGGCTGTTCTCCATGATCGTAAATTTACAGCAACAATCGGCTTCCAAGTTTTCCAAGGTACTCTGTTAGACACATACAGTTCAGTTTCAAAGTCACACTCCTTGTCGACGTCTATGTCGGCATGGTAGCTCAGTGTGTTGCCGGCACGGTAACTCGCCGTGTTCGGTCAAAGGGTTAGCTGCCCCCTGTAATAAAAAAACTGAGTCAATGGATCAACGATGAACTTGAACAAGCGCCGTGGAACGTCCGCCACGAACAAATACAACAAACAAAGTGAGATCTGAAATATCGGTAACCTAGCAGATCGATATTTCTCTGCATATCATGGTTCACGGGTTCAAGTCCCGCCCAAGTCACTTTTTTTTCTTCGTTCAATTTGAAATACGTACATCTCGTAATTGTAAAATTCATCATCACTTTTTATGAATAATGCACGCCTTATTCTTTATAATTACGTATTACACACGAAATTCCTTTTTTCATTTCAAAGACAAATTATTAATTATCGATATTCTATGAAAGACTGTTTGTAAAAGTTGCTTAAAATAAGAAAACATAACAATTTAATTTGTAAGGCAGAAATGAAACGCCAAATACTCTTTATTTGGACTATCCGCATTGTTTTACACCACAGTTGTAGATAAGTACCGTAGGAACATGGAAAACAATCACTTTCTCAGCATCTAGCACACCATACAAATGCTGCCTTTTAACATTTTCCACTGTGCCATTACAGTGTGAACCCAACAGAACTGGTCTGGAGCCAAGTTAAGGGATCTGTCGCGAGAAATAACAAAACACTGTTAGTCTGCCAGACGTACTGGAACTAACAAACGCAGCTGTCTCACGTGTCAGTGCCGAACGCTGGAGGGATCCAGGACGGCAGAAAAGAAGAGGAGAAATGCGGCGCCCGGTTGGCTTCGTGGATTCTGTTGTTGATCGACTCGTCGTCAAAGTAGTGAATTTCTCGGACACGGGTGTAGAAGGAGCTAAGAGTCTACCTGACGACTGACTGCAATCAATACCTTGATTAGCTTCAGTATTCAACATTACGGTGAAATCTGTGTAGTACGCTTTTGCGTCACACACAGCTGGCTGAGAAAATCCTATGTAAGGTAAGAACGAGAGCATTTTATGCTTTGCGTCTCGCCAACTAAGAAGCGCGCGGCAGTGCCGGACTATTGCCAAATATTATTTCATTCGTTTTAAAAATTGACAATTGAAGCTATATTGTTTCTTTGCCCATCTCTTTCTGCGTCTCAACTGCAGCTGGACTCAGCAGTGCAGGTTAGTTGGACCGCTAGCTGGCCACTGCTGTCCAAGTTTAATGCGCCGGTGAAGCTGTTGTACCGCGTTATAGCTCAGTCTGTATGTGTGTGCAACACAGCATAAAACGTGTCCTTGTGATCGGACTTGACTGTACTGGACACAGCTTGGCTTCCGCTCCACGTGAAACGAAATCCAATGAGATTCGAGCAAACGCTGGAGAATAGATGGCGTAATGTTTACGTCAGGTTTATTCTTATGACGAACAGAGTGTAGCGCCATGGAACGTTGGCAGTTTGAAGTCTCCCGCGAGTCGTGGCGGTTTTCTGAGGTGAATGAAATTTACATCCCAGACAGAGTTAATCATCGCAATGAGAGTGAATTTCCACTTGACGCGACGGCTTAATTTTTAAAATCCACCCACAGCAGAAGGCCGCGTGTCCCGCGAGATGCGAGACGCGTGTCCTCCCCACGTGTGAATCACACTCCTAGCCGCTGTCCAGTTCCACCATTTTAATGCATCCGGACAGAGCTGTTCTGCACTCCGCACGTCCCTGCACGGCCTTCTGCCACACAAGCCTCCAGCAGGCGTCACCCTGCACTCCTCAGAAGGGGGAGGCCGTGTGAGGAAATCTTCCGGAAAACACGTCAAAGCATACGGTCAAAACGTTGTTGTCCGAGGCAGTTAACGCACGAGATTGTGTAATTATGTTCACCTGGATGACACGCGTTATGTGTAATATGCGTAGTGGTAAGGGGTGGAATGCATTTACACTCCGTGGCTTTGAAGACGTATAATAGCTAGAAAAATTCCTCTCGACTCTAGGCGATATCTTAATCAAGTACATGGAATGAACAGATGTGCTGACACCACCCACCGATTGTTAAAATGTAACAAAAAAGCTGACTGCATCGTGTGTTTTGCATCGGCACGGAGTATCATCGCAGGGTGAGAAACTGTTTTACTTCGTGGCAGTGTGTGCAGGTGTTGTCCTTCGGCTCCTACGGATGGCATTCCTACCTGGTAGCGGATAAGGAAAAACATCTGTCGGTGGCCTTCAGACACTGCACACTTGAGGAGGAGGACCGCATTCAGCTAACAACTAATTTACTGAAGAGGCGCTAAGAACAAAAAAAAAAAAAAAAAAAAAAAAAAAAAAAAAATGCGTCAGTCATATTATTCTATCGTGTATCTGGCTACGGCCGATCGCGAGAACAAAGCCCACCAAAGCTTTATTTTACGGTGCTGGACCGCTGCGTCCACTGCTCTTTGGCGTATGTGAAACTTACCTTACACCATCGATACACACATAGACTGCACATGCCTCTACCCTTGCCGTGTTAAGGTTCCAAACCGAGTGGATTAGACAGTTACAGTATCTGTAGCTGGAACCAAGCTCTGGTTTCAACAACTGGTCTCCCTGTTGTATTAGTGTCACACACGTGTAGTAATTCACATAACCTAATCTCCCCAAAGCTCGCAGTGGTGTTGCGATAAGAATCCTTGTTCCGTCTGGCCACGTGGAACGACAGCAAACGTTTAAACACTGTCCGGACACTTCCGTATTTCCACGAACGACAGAATTACACTCATTCTATGAATTCCTGTTCTTGTTGGACTGGGGCTCATTTAACTGGCCTGTTCCACACCCCATCCAAGGATTTTGAAACATCTCCGCTGCGTAGCTTGTGCACTCATTTGGCTGAAAATTCTCATTTTTCAAAGAAAGTGTACAAACATTCGTCACTGTTCCGTTACTGCCTAACTGTAAAGACTCTTGTTTCTCGTGTGCTTGTGGTGGTCGGCAAGCACTTGCATCTTAAGCAGTGCCGACAATTCACCTCCGTCAACCCAGCCCTAGAAACAGGTACGAAGATGTAGACGCGTACTTTTGTAAATTTACGCATATTCCGTACCCATCGCGGCAGGACTGGTTCCGTCGCACACGACCGTGTCATCGCTACATGCAGACCCTCGCCCTGTTTATTACGACCGACTCTGCAGCGCCACACATGCAATGCAGCCCCTACCATCGACACAGCTTGGACTTACCGTCTTCTTACTAAGACGATACGTTTAGTATTCCAAAAGATTTCTTCTGCTATTAAGCTTTAGCAATCAAGTGCTCTACTTTTTGTTCTGCTACACTGTTACATACTCTGAAAACATATAAAGAGCGTACATTCAATGGACCGTTACGAACACGGCGGGTAACATTTGAGGAACGCACAGATTTCCATCGCTTGATTTTCTGCATCGACAATCAAATCGTGGAACCTTTGTTGTCAAAGAGTTTTCGTTGTAGTTTGCGTCCTTCTCTGTGAAGTAGTGCTGTGATTTCTTACACGTTCAAGCCACGTATCAAATCGGTATGAAAGTTGCCTTGATGGCAACAGAGAAGAAATTTATCATTAGTAAATGCTCGTACGAAGTTTCATGCCCACTCTGCGACTTGTCTGAAAAGTCCATACTAGAAAACTGCTTTATTTGGTAAGTGAGTCGGTAGTTAGTGACGGTAGCAAACTTTTGCCCACAGCTGAATCTCCGTTTCCAAACCAGAGACAGCGTGAAATGAGGTCACCATTACTAGCGAGGCGATGAAGTGATTTGACCAACGCGGGGTAAATCTTCTGTTTTTTTTTTTCTTTGATTGCTTAGGAAAATAGACTGAAACTGCATTGTGTTGTCTCCCTTAATCCACAGAAAACACGATAAGCAATGTTACGTTCTTTCATTAAGCTACAGCTACAAAAAGGCCTGCATCACACCATCGTAAACGCAGTTAGTCAGTATCACATAAACGCACAATTACGATGACGCGGTGTTTATAAACTGCCGCGAAAACAGCCGTGGGCAGAAAACTCCGTTATAACTGGGAACGGAGTTGCTCGCGACGGCATTCTTGCAGCAGACGCTGTCCGTGTTCTCGCCGAGTTTAGTAACAGTTCGAGATTATTTTGAAAATGGCCAACACGTTTTTCTTCCCGGGACCGTATCTCTGTCGTCGTGCTGCCAGGGAAGACGTCGATGTCTGCGACGCCGCGTCCACACTTCGGGGCGTAAATGATTCCACGATCTGCTGTGTAGAGCAGCCGCTGTCCAGTTTGAAACTACTGTTGCCAAATCTAATCTGTGCGGCGTCTCTGATGACAGAAAACGTAGAGCCGTTTTTTGATACAAAGAAATCTTTATCGTTCGGTTTCGCGTTGATAACAGTGCTGCAAATATTTCTGCCTGAAACACAAGTGTGAAATGCTATAACCAGATAAGCCGGATTTATTTCTCCGTGAATTCTCCGCCTGCTTCGGCCGACAGGCGCGACGAAACGTCGGCAGCTGTTTTCTTATTCCACCATAAACAGACACCATGACTACCGTCCGTGATTGTCCGCTCTCTCATTTACAAAAGCGGTCACCCCAGAACACAAACTTATTGTTACTTTAATAACAGCTGTCAGTACTCGAAATTGCAATACCTAAACGCAGTTTACTATAATGATAGTACATTACGTGTTATCTGATAGTCATTTATTTATAAGTAAAAATGCCTGACAGTTGATCCTCAATATTTGCTATGTTGAGATCATGTATTTTAACCACTCTGCGAGTGTTAGCTATTGAAACTACCAGTGAAGTAGTGTCACAGTATTCAGCTCCATCACTAAACTGCCATTGACATTATCATTACCAGGAGAGACACGACGTTAAAGCCAACACTACAGTCATACAAGTTTCCGTGCGTGCCTACACCACAGGTGATGAACAGATTCAAAGAATGGACGATAAAAGAGACCACTCAAATAGTTAAGCGAGACAAAGATTTAAAATGTGACGAGAGACTGGAATACGGTAGCTGGTTAGGAAGAGAAAATAGTAAGAAAATGTAGGCTTTGGGGAAGGGATGAAAGGCGAAGCCACCTCATAGAATTTTTCACAGACCACAACGTGATCATCGCCAACATCACACACATCCATGCCCGAGGCAGGATTCGAACCTGCGACCGTAGCGGTCGCGCGGTTCCAGCCTGTAGCGCCTAGAACCGCTCGGCCATTTCGGCCGGCAGAGAGGAGAGGGGGAAGGGCTATACAAACTGACATGACCACAACGTTAGATTCCTGTGAAATGTCTGAACACGAGAGACAATACAGTTCCTACCACTCAGCTAAGTAGGGACAGACTGGAGAAAGGAAAACCCGTGTTCATAGCATTTCCATATTCAGAGAAAGGTTTCGACAATATTAACTGAAAGACACTCTTTGAAGCTCTGGCGGTATCAGTCATAAAACACAGGGACACAACATTATCTGTCAGCCGGAGTGACCGAGAGGTTCTAGGCGCTTGTCACGAAGCGCTCGACCGCTACGGTTGCAGGTTTGAATCCTGCCTCGGGCATGGATGTGTGTGATGTCCTTAGGTACGTTTAAGTAGTTCTAAGTTCTACGGGACTGAAGACCTCAGATGTTGAGTCCCATAGTGCTCAGAGCCATTTGAACCATTTTTTGTTTATCAACACGTTGCCAACCTAACGAAGTATATGCTGTAAAGTCTGTTCATTCTGTTCCCTTTATATCTAAGTGTGTGCGTAATTAGTCAGGGTGAGTTTTTATTAGTAGTTTCTGTTTCGATAGCTTAAATAACTTGCATTCGATAATCTAACAATACAGGCTCATAAAAACAATACAATTTGTGTAAAATTTTCTTAGATCGCCGCTGAGCAGCGACCACCTGATATTTCAAAGAATACCTTACGTGCCACGGCGCAGAATACGAGTTGTTCATAAATTGTATTGATAGCGATGTTTTGTGTTTCTTATTTTTTGTGTGTGCAGCTAAGATGAAATGTCGAAAATGCTAAAGGACTTTATTTAAAGAAACAGCCAGCAAGATATAAAATTGAAATGTACGGAGCCTATTGTTAGAAATACTGACTAAGGTAATTAAATTGGTTATTGTGCTCTCAAATGCTGTAGTGCCTGCTTAGTACTTCAAGTGTTTCTATGGTACCCATCTCCTATTAATGGCTACAGAAATAACGGTGTTTTTATAGTTTTCATACAGCTACCAGGGACCGACCGCATGTCGGCAAACGTCGCAGTTAAGGCAGGAGGCGCAGTGTTATTTACCTTGTTTGTGATTTAAATCCAATTTCTTTTAACGTCTGGTGTAGTATAGCAATGAATTTCCAGCTCTGTCTGGTCCCTCAGGTTTCTCCGTTCGTAGTTGCTATCTCTCATATCCGGTCGTGATCGAACATGATCACGACACAAATAAATTAAGTGGCAATGCGAACTCTGTTGTTAATCTTGAGAACGCTACGCCTTCTGCAAACGATGTCAGGCGACATATAAACTTATCACACGCAGTACTTAAGTTTTTGAAAAGTCTATGCTCTTCCAGCCAAGAAGTGGTGCAAAACTCACAACAGATTTCTGAATCTTCACGAGAGAATAATAATTTAATCAAAATATAAATACATAAAAAAAACACCACACTTGGCACCCGAACAAGGACTCTACTGAAAACACGAAAATCAGTCCTCTTGTGTTTGCTGCTAATATAGATAGATGTATTTAACAATAGATTTATTTTTAATGTGCACGCTACGCGCTTAAAAAAATTGTGGAGGAAAATTTCAGAGAGGAAAGACGAGCCGACGGCGGAAAACGGAGAAATTTTACATCCAGTTGCCAACTTTCAAGACATCAAACGCAAGTTACGAAAAAATTTCCATATGCAGTTGAGACGCTTCAGTAGTACAGTTGTCTTTCCAGCTATATTACCATTCTTCCTTTTATTTCCATCTGCACATTTAAAAAATTGGTTTTGAACTGCAGATTGAAACCGAAGAAACTGAAAAAAGGTGGGTATTTAAGGAGATGGGACCTGGATAAACTGAAAGAACCAGAGGTTGTACAGAGTTTCAGGGAGACCATAAGGGAACAATTGACAGGAATGGGGGAAAGAAATACAGTAGAAGAAGAATGGGTAGCTCTGAGGGATGAAGTAGTGAAGGCAGCAGACGATCAAGTAGGTAAAAAGACGTGGGCTAATAGAAATCCTTGGGTAACAGAAGAAATATTGAATTTAATTGATGAAAGGAGAAAATATAAAAATGCAGTAAATGAAGCAGGCAAACAGGAATACAAACGTCTCAAAAATGACATCGACAGGAAGTGCAAAATGGCTAAGCAGGGATGGCTAGAGGACAAATGTCAGGATGTAGAGGCTTGTCTCACTAGGGGTAAGATAGATACTGCCTACAGGAAAATTAAAGAGACCTTTGGAGAGAAGAGAACCACTTGTATGAATATCAAGAGCTCAGATGGCAACCCAGTTCTAAGCAAAGACGGGAAGGCAGAAAGGTGGAAGGAGTATATAGAGGGTTTATACAAGGGCGATATACTTGAGGACAGTATTATGGAAATGGAAGAGGATGTAGATGAAGATGAAATGGGAGATAAGATACTGCGTGAAGAGTTTGACAGAGCACTGAAAGACCCGTGTCGAAACAAGGCCCCGGGAGTAGACAACATTCCATTAGAACTACTGATGGCCTTGGGAGAGCCAGTCATGACAAAACTCTACCATTTGGTGAGCACGATGTATGAGACAGGCGAAATACCCTCAGATTTCAAGAAGAATATAATAATTCAAATCCCAAAGAAAGCAGGTGTTGACAGATGTGAAAATTACCGAACTATCAGTTTAATAAAATACTAACGTGATTTCTTTACAGACGAATGGAAAAACTGGTAGAAGCGGACCTCGGGGAAGATCAGTTTGGATTCCGTAGAAATGTTGGAACACATGAGGCAATACTAACCTTACGACTTATCTTAGAAGAAAGATTAAGGAAAGGCAAACCTACGTTTCTAGCATTTGTAGACTTAGAGAAAGCTTTTGACAATGTTAACTGGAATACTCTCTTTCAAATTCTAAAGGTGGCAGGGGTAAAATACAGGGAGCGAAAGGCTATTTACAATTTGTACAGAAACCAGATGGCAGTTATAAGAGTCGAGGGGCATGAAAGGGAAGCAGTGGTTGGGAAAGGAGTGAGACAGGGTTGTAGCCTCTCCCCGATGTTATTCAATCTGTATATTGAGCAAGCAGTAAAGGAAACAAAAGAAAAATTCGGAGTAGGTATTAAAATTCATGGAGAAGAAGTAAAAACTTTGAGGTTTGCCGATGACATTGTAATTCTGTCAGAGACAGCAAAGGACTTGGAAGAGCAGTTGAACGGAATGGACAGTGTCTTGAAAGGAAGATATAAGATGAACATCAACAAAAGCAAAACGAGGATAATGGAATGTAGTCGAATTAAATCGGGTGATGCTGAGGGAATTAGATTAGGAAATGAGACACTTAAAGTAGTAAAGGAGTTTTGCTATTTAGGGAGTAAAATAACTGATGATGGTCGAAGTAGAGAGGATATAAAATGTAGACTGGCAATGGCAAGGAAATCGTTTCTGAAGAAGAGAAATTTGTTAACATCGAGTATAGATTTAAGTGTCAGGAAGTCGTTTCTGAAAGTATTTGTATGGAAATGAAACATGGACGATAACTAGTTTGGACAAGAAGAGAATAGAAGCTTTCGAAATGTGGTGCTACAGAAGAATGCTGAAGATAAGGTGGGTAGATCACATAACTGATGAGGAGGTATTGAATAGAATTGGGGAGAAGAGGAGTTTGTGGCACAACTTGACCAAAAGAAGGGATCGGTTGGTAGGACATGTTCTGAGGCATCAAGGGATCACCAATTTAGTATTGGAGGGCAGCGTGGAGGGTAAAAATCGTAGAGGGAGACCAAGAGATGAATACACTAAGCAGATTCAGAAGGATGTAGGTTGCAGTAGGTTCTGGGAGATGAAGAAGCTTGCACAGGATAAAGTAGCATGGAGAGCTGCATCAAACCAGTGTCAGGACTGAAGACCACAACAACAACAACAACAACAGTGTATATCTAATGGAGTTCACACATACCGTCACTCGTTGACGAGTCTGGTATGGAAGTAGGAGAGAACAATAGCAGAGCTCAAGTTTTTTTTAAAAAAAACCATTCACGCAGGAAGACTGTATAAACATGCCGTCCTTTGGCAGCCGCACAGACTGTCCTATAGCAGTAGCCATCCCTGGCGAGGAGAAGGAAACCGAAGCAGTGGAAAACAAGTGAGTCGCTAGGTCCGGATAGGATCCCACTTTTGGTTTTCAAAGAGTACTCTAAGGCACTGTCCCCTTACTTACCTCGCATTTATCGCGAATCTTTCGCCCAGCGCATTGTCCCAAGCGAATGGAAAGAAGAAATAAGAGCAGATGTCTCCTGCGTATAACGATAAAGGAACGGAGTCACAAAATTACTCCCCATTACCCTTAACATTGGTATGCTGCAGAATTTTCTAACATTTTTCCCAATTGGAATACAAAAATTCCCTGAAGTAGTGAAGCTTCTGTCCACAAATGAGCACGGTTTCAGAAAGCACCGCCCGTGCCAGACTCGGCCTGCCCTCTTCTGACACGAGATGCGGCGAACCACGGACGAGGTACGACGGGCTGATTCTGTATTTTTTAGATTTCCGGAAAGCGTTTGCCACGGTGCTCCTCTGCAGGTTGTTCACCGAGACACGTGACTGGCTCGAAGACTTCTTAAGTGACAGACCCCAGTTCAACAGAGACCAGAGAATCGAAAAGTGTGCTCCAAGGAAGTGTGACAGTACGGCTTTGTGATCTCATCATTTCTGAGAACGCATCCTGTTACAGCGTGATTACCTGTAAATACCACATTAATGCAATAAATGCTCAAAATGGTGTCCGTCAACCTCAATGCATTTGGCAATACGTGTAACGACATTCCTGTCAACAGCGAGTAGTTCGCCTTCCGTAATGTTCGCACATCCACTGACAATGCGCTGACGCATGTTGTCGGGCGTTGTCGGTGGATCACGATAGCAAATATCCTTCAACTTTCCCCACAGAAAGAAATCCGGGGACGTCAGATCCGGTGAAGGTGCGGGCCATGGTATGGTGCTTCGACGACCTGTCATGAAATATATATGCTATTCAATACCGCTTCAACCGCACGCGAGCTATGTGCCGTACATCCATCGTGTTGGAAGTACATCGCCATCCTGTCAGGCAGTGAAACATCTTGTAGTAACATTGGTAGAACATTACGTTGGAAATCAGCATACATTGCACCATTTAGATTGCCACCGATAAAATGGGGGCCAGTTATCCTTCCTCCCATAATGCCGCACCATACATTAACCCGCCAAGGTCGCTGATGTTCCACTTGTCGCAGCCATCGTGGATTTTCCGTTGCCCAATAGTGCATATTATGCCGGTTTACGTTACCACTGTCGGTGAATGACGCTTCGTCGCTAAATAGAACAAGTGCAAAAAATGTGTCATCGTCCCGTAATTTCTCTTGTGCCCCGTGGCAGAACTCTACACGACGTTCAAAGTCGTCGCCATGCTGTTCCTGGTCCATAGAAATATGGTACGGGTGCAATCGATGTTGATGTAGCATTCTCAACACCGACGTTTTTGAGGCTCCCGATTCTCGCGCAATTTGTCTACTACTGATGTGAGGATTAGCTGCGCCAGAAGCTAAAACGCCTACTTGGTCATCATCATTTGTTGCAGGTCGTGGTTGACGTTTCACATGTGGCTGAACACTTCCTGTTTCCTTAAATATCGTAGCTAACCGGCGAACGGTCCGGACACTTGGATGATGTCGTCCAGGATACCGAGCAGCGTACATAGCACACGCCCGTTGGGCATTTTGATCACAATAGCCCTATATCAACACGATATCGACCTTTTCCGCATTTGGTAAACGGTCCATTTTAACACGGGTAATGTATCACGAAGCAAATACCGTCCGCAGTTGCGGAATGTTACGTGATACCACGGACTTATACGTTTGTGACTGTTACAGCGCCATCTATGACAAAGCGAAAAAAGTGGTCCAACTAAAACATTCATATTTCTTTACGTACTACACGAATATGTAATAAAAATGGGGGTTCCTGTTTAAAAAAACGCAGTAGATATTGAAAGGTGGCTACACTGAGCCACAGCACCAGAGATCGCGCCAGAGAGTTTTGTTTAGCCGCCTCCACTGGCAGTGATTATTGAGAACTCGTAGTAGTCAGTTCTTGTCGAGATGTGGTAGTAGTCAAT
Source organism: Schistocerca nitens (assembly GCF_023898315.1). Lineage (NCBI taxonomy): Eukaryota > Metazoa > Arthropoda > Insecta > Orthoptera > Acrididae > Schistocerca > Schistocerca nitens. The sequence continues at coordinate 14,740,207 of NC_064624.1, read as the reverse complement.
GCTTGTTCAGAACTCGTGGTGGGCTGTGATTATTAAGAGGTAACGGAGCGCAGTGCTCGCTGAGATGTGATATTGGAGAGTTCTGGTTGAGATGTGATAGTAGCGAGTCGGTGTGGAGAGATTGTAATGTGTAGAGTGCTTTTCATCAATATAAATTAAGGTAACAAACTACTTTTCTTTTTTTTCTCATTATTTCAATGTCCTGAATAATGCGTCATTACAGGTTCAGTCAACAAAGCATCTGGCTTGTGTTCTTGTATTAGAGTGTAATTCTGCTTTCCTTACGCAATTATAGTATTTCTAATTTTCTTTTATTACGTCAGTATAACTGGTATTTAAAAATTCTTGTCTTGTTGAAGAAGAACCGTGCCAGATGTGTACGTTGAGTCACACTCCCACACACAGAACAATTACACTTGTGCTTTGGTTTAGTAGGTTTTATAGTTGCTGGGGACTTAATTAATTAATTATGTTAACGAAAATTTTCATTTCATTGTTTGTTGTTGTTCTATGCAGTCAGATTGCGTACAAAAATTAGTCAGGGCCAACCGGTTACGAGACTTCGTAATCGGACAGACAGCTACTAAATCAAAAAATTAAAATTATTTTCATTTAAATTTAATTAAGCCCCCATGCACGTGGCGACCCTGCCAGGATCGTCCCTTGGAATTCTTCTGATTGTAAAAATAGTAGTATTGTTGTAGTAATTGGTAGTTTAGTAATTGTAGTCTATTTTGCATATGTAGATTTGGTAATTGTCGTTCTTCTAATGGTATTTTTTTTTTTTAGAATTTAATTTTGTTGTCTTGTCTACGGGTTTGACAATTTAGTGCAATTATTTCAATTGTTTGATTAATCGTGTTTGAGGGAAACATTTCGTGTGAATGGTATTGTTGGAGATAAAGTGTCATTGTGTGTAATTTTCATATAGTGACGAGTTTTGTATATTTTGTAAATGATTACGCGATCGATGAAAAAGGCAAAAGTGATGAATAGTGAGAATGACGAAATTGTTAACATGGCGAACTCGCCAACACAGGAGAACAATATGATGAATGATGAAGTTGAAAACAATTTAATATGTCGGGAAGATAGCCCGGAACCATTTCAAAATTTTTCTCAATCATAAAATTCACAGAATACGAGATTAGCGACAGAAGATATGGAGCAGTTGATGAGTGCTATATTAAATTTGGGAGCACGAATGGAAACACGGTTAGACTCACAAATAGGAACAATTAGAACTGGTATGGGAACAATGGAAACACGGTTAGACTCACTGGGATCACAGATGGGAACTTTGGCAACACGATTAGAAACTGATATGGGAACAATGGAAACACGGTTAGACTCACTGGGATCACAGTTAGGATCTGAATTAAAAACAATGGAAACACGGTTAGAATCGCGAATAGGGACATGTTTCAAAAACATGAAAGATGAATTAAAGAAAGAAATTAGAGAAGAAGTACAACCGATTTTGAATTCTCACAATAATAGATTAATTGCAGTAGAGATTAGACAAAGGGAACAGGATAGAGAACAGGAAGAAAGAGATTGCGTGATAGTACAGAAATTTTCAGAGTTAAATTTACAACGTGCACACAATAAGAAAGAAATATTTGAGAGAATCGAGGAATCCGTACCAAATGACAGAATAAATAATCTAACACAACAATATGAACAGTTAACTACCAAATGTGTCAACACTGAAACCCGAGTCGCGACACTTACGGAAGACGTAAATAAACAGAAAGAAAAAATAGGTGACTTATCGGAAAGAGTGAAGGAGATTTCAGATAAATTGACAAGTCTTAGTTTAAATGGGGACAGAGATTCAGATGATACAGCACCATTGCCATTTGCAGAAACCGAAGAGTACCAGAACATAAATAAACATGTTGAAAATCAGGGAAAATTTAATGAACGCGTCAAAAGGGAATTTGAGGCATTACAAAAGCAAGACAAACATATTGAAAGCGAAATCGTAGGAAAAGACAGCAAAAGAAATTTAGAATCACAGATAGCAGAGGGGTTTGAAGAAAGTAATTTGTTTCATTTACGGGATGCAACAAGAGAGCCCCAGGCGCGCGAACTTGACAATAATCGACATTGGGACTGGGACAGACGCGGTAGGTCTTTGACGCCACAAGGAGAAAACTTGGACTATAAACACTTCTTAACTGTTCGGAAATTTAAGATCTTTCGCAATTCCAAGGATGACATACATCCATGTGCATGGTTAGATCAATTTACGTACGCACTTCCGCAAAATTTGCCACTAAGTCACAAACTGAAATTTATGTGCAGCTATTAATGTCCTCAGGGGATTCACTACACTAAGTGAATATGTGCCGTAGCGCTCACAGGGCCCCGAGCTGTAGTGGTGCTATTTCCCTTTTAGTTTTCTGCACCGCTGCCTACTCTTTCACTATTCTTTGTATCTATAAAAAAAACAATTCTTCTACTATCCATCTATCTAGACAGTAGGTAAAGAATAACCGGATTTGACTGTTTTACCCAAAAGTGACTTTGGAAATTACCATTTGGACTTACTATATTTTCTCCAGCATTCATTCGTAGTTTCTGCAGCATTCATTCGTAGTTTAAACGAAATTTTACCTGTTTATCTTCGTGACATTACTTCATATGTTGACGACATTCTTATTGCTAAACATTCTTGGAGTGAGCACAACAAGATTTTGGATTCATTATTACGTATTTTTGCAAGAGTTGGCATTACTGTGAACTTGGAAAAATCTGAATTTGGTCGTTCTCAGGTGAAATTTCTCGGTCACATTATTTCTACAGAAGGTATTCTTCCTGATCCAGAGAAACTAGACGCTGTTCGTAATTATGTTGTTCCTACCACAAAACGTGATGTTCGTAGTTTCCTTGGTGTCTGTAATTTTCTTAGACGCTTTGTTAGATTGGATGATTTGGCCACATCTCGTTTACACATTTCAGTTATGCACATTTTGGTCCCAGAAAATGCTTTCATAAATTACGAGAAAATTGCTACTTCAGTAATATGGAAAAACGTATTCGTTCTGTTCTTGCCAAATGCAAATTATGTCAAAAGGCTAAGCCTCCAACGATTTCTCACAGAGCACCGTTGTTTCCTATCATTCCAGCGAAATTAAAGGACATGGCTGCAGTCGATTTGTTCGGTCCAGTGGTTCGTTCTACTAATGGTTTTGCGTACATTTTCGTAGCAGTGGAATTGACATCAAAATATGTGTGTTTTACACCTTTACGCAAAGCAACAGCTCGTTCAGTATCTAATGCTTTCATCAAACATTTTCTTACAGAAGTGGGTCATGTTGATAAGGTTATATCAGATAATGGATCACAGTTTCGCTCTAAAATTTGGCTTCGTACTCTACGGCGTCGTAAGATTAAACCAATTTTCATTTCACTTTTTCACACTCAATCTAACGCTTCAGAGAGATGGATGAAGGAAATCAATAAATTGTGTCGTCTTTATTGTCATCAGAATCACAGAACTTGGGATCAGTATCTTCATATTTTTCAAAACATTCTGAATGAACTTCCTAATGATTCAACTTCTTTACCGCCAATACTGATATTAAAAAATAAAGCATCGACAAATCGCATTTCTGAAATAGTTCCTTTTCCGCCTTCACGGAAACTGCGGCATTCTGAAGTTGTCAACCTGGCTCTACAAAATATTGCATCTGCGGCTGCTAGAAGAGAGAAATCAGCGAAACGTCCTGGTCGTTTAAAAATCTTGTCAGTTGGTCAAAAGGTGTTAATTAAGTCTCATCGTTTGTCTCATAAAGGCAAAGGCTTGTGTCGCAAATTTTTTTTGCTTTATAACGGTCCATATAGAGTTCGCAAAATCATTCATGAGAACACTGTTGAAGTAGAAACTCTTAAATCTCGGCGCTCTAAGGGAATACATCACATATCGAACGTTAAAATTTTTGTGGAATGACATACTTTTGAGAAAGAAACAGTTATACGTAAACACACGGATAGTACAAAGATACCGTGCCGTGTTCCGGCGGCGGCACAGACTCAAAGCAACAGTCAAGTCTGCGCGCCGCACAAGGCAGTCGTTGACCGCAAACAATTACTTCCTACGTCATGCGCCTACAGCTGATCGAGCGCTCAGTGCGAATGCACTGACAGCCGTAAACAAATACACAGTCTAAATTCTCCGAATAAATTCTGTATAAAGCTATAGTGACTTGATAAATTATGTTATTAACGTTCAGTATTTTTCAGGATACGGTTGTATAAAGTATTTAAGACCTTCAGGTAAATTCTGTGTGTGTCCGACGTTAAGAGTACTTGCTATGGAGAAAATTTCAGGAAGAATGTAATTTCGAAAAAAAGAAGTAAAAAACCAAAAAGGTAACGATTAATTGAGTTTATTTTTCAGGTAACATATTTCCACTTAGGTACGTACTTTAGACCTAATTTGCTGCTCGCGATTACGTGATTCATACTTTGTGCTAAATTTCATGTTCTATGAATTTACTTGTGAAGTGACGTGCTTGCGTACATTTACTGATTTTGACAATGATTGATTAATGAACAGGCTTGTTATTTGTGTATATTATGCATCGCTTGGCTGCACTGCTTTTTCACTGATGTTATATTTTTTTATTATGTGCCTGCTGTGCTTATTTATTTAAATTATAATTGTCACCTGATTAATTGTGCTGATATGGTTATGTATGTAAGTTATACTTTGTGATTTATCTGCTTGCGCCTTCATGTTTACTTATTAAGATTACATACGAACATTTATTTGCTTACGCTGATATGATGCTAATGACCTGTTTATTGTGTAAGATATATGTTTGCTGCTGTGCGTATGGATTGCATATTTACACATTACTGTTTTGTTGTCATAACTACTCTTCAATTTAGAATATAGCAATGCTGATGTACAGTGTACGAACATAGAGTTTAGGTTACACTGTGGTATTAATTATAGATTGTTCGCTTGGCAGAGCCTCGTTGTAAGAATTGCTGCATCCACTTGTTGACATTTTGTTCTCTACTGGTATATTCTGTCGCTATTGCATGTTTTGCTTACGCTCAGTGCCTCATATTTTTTAAGATAAGAAAAAGAACTGCTATAATCCGACGAACGACATTAGTACAAGAAACTTCATAGAAATCACATGAGCTGGAGGTTTTATGGAAGCTGTATAAATTTATGTTACTAGGAAGGAAGCCCCCCCCCCCCCCCCCATGAACCATGGACCTTGCCGTTGGTGGGGAGGCTTGCGTGCCTCAGCGACACAGATGGCCGTACCGTAGGTGCAACCACAACGGAGGGGTATCTGTTGAGAGGCCAGACAAACATGTGGTTCCTGAAGAGGGGCAGCAGCCTTTTCAGTAGTTGCAGGGGCAACAGTCCGGATGATTGACTGATCTGGCCTTGTAACATTAACCAAAACGGCCTTGCTGTGCTGGTACTGCGAACGGCTGAAAGCAAGGGGAAACTACAGCCGTATTTTTTCCCGCGGACATGCAGCTCTACTGTATGATTAAATGATGATGGCGTCCTCTTGGGTAAAATATTCCGGAGGTAAAATAGTCCCCCATTCGGATCTCCGGGCGGGGACTACTCAAGAGGACGTCGTTATCAGGAGAAAGAAAACCGGCGTTCTACGGATCGGAGCGTGGAATGTCAGATCACTTAATCGGGCAGGTAGGTTAGAAAATTTGAAAAGGGAAATGGATAGGTTAAAGTTAGATATAGTGGGAATTAGTGAAGTTCGGTGGCAGGAGGAACAAGACTTTTGGTCAGGTGATTACAGGGTTATAAATACAAAATCAAATAGGGGTAATGCAGGAGTAGGTTTAATAATGAATAAAAAAATAGGAGTGCGGGTTAGCTACTACAAACAGCATAGTGAACGCATTATTGTGGCCAAGATAGACACAAAGCCCAAGCGTACTACAGTAGTACAAGTTTATATGCCAACTAGCTCTGCAGATGATGAAGAAATAGATGAAATGTATGACGAGATAAAAGAAATTATTCAGGTAGTGAAGGGAGACGAAAATTTAATAGTCATGGGTGACTGGAATTCGTCAGTAGGAAAAGGGAGAGAAGGAAACATAGTAGGTGAATATGGATTGGGAGGAAGGAATGAAAGAGGAAGCCGCCTTGTAGAATTTTGCACACAGCATAACTTAATCATAGCTAACACTTGGTTCAAGAATCATGAAAGGAGGCTGTATACATGGAAGAAACCTGGAGATACTGACAGGTTTCAGATAGATTATATAATGGTAAGACAGAGATTTAGGAACCAGGTTTTAAATTGTAAGACATTTCCTGGGGCAGATGTGGATTCTGACCACAATCTATTGGTTATGAACTGCAGATTGAAACTGAAGAAACTGCAAAAAGGTGGGAATTTAAGGAGTTGGGACCTGGATAAACTGAAAGAACCAGAGGTTGTAGAGAGTTTCAGGGAGAGCATAAGGGAACAATTGACAGGAATAGGGGAAAGAAATACAGTAGAAGAAGAATGGGTAGCTCTGAGGGATGAAGTGGTGAAGGTAGCAGACGATCAAGTAGGTAAAAAGACGAGGGCTAATAGAAATCCTTGGGTAACAGAAGAAATATTGAATTTAATTGATGAAAGGAGAAAATATAAAAATGCAGTAAATGAAGCAGGCAAAAAGGAATACAAACGTCTCAAAAATGAAATCGACAGGAAGTGCAAAATGGCTAAGCAGGGATGGCTAGAGGACAAATGTAAGGTTGTAGAGGCTTGTCTCACTAGGGGTAAGATAGATACTGCCTACAGGAAAATTAAAGAGACTTTTGGAGAGAAGAGAACCACTTCTATGAATATCAAGAGCTCAGATGGCAACCCAGTTCTAAGCAAAGAAGGGAAGGCAGAAAGGTGGAAGGAGTATATAGAGGGTTTATACAAGGGCGATGTACTTGAGGACAATATTATGGAAATGGAAGAGGATGTAGATGAAGACGAAATGGGAGATAAGATACTGCGTGAAGAGTTTGACAGAGCACTGAAAGACCTGAGTCGAAACAAGGCCCCGGGAGTAGACAACATTCCATTAGAACTACTGAGGGCCTCGGGAGAGCCAGTCATGACAAAACTCTACCATCTGGTGAGCACGATGTATGAGACAGGCGAAATACCCTCAGACTTCAAGAAGAATATAATAATTCCAATCCCAAAGAAAGCAGGTGTTGACGGATGTGAAAATTACCGAACTATCAGTTTAATAAGTCACAGCTGCAAAATACTAACGCGAATTCTTTACAGACGAATGGAAAAACTGGTAGAAGCCTACCTCGGGGAAGATCAGTTTGGATTCCGTAGAAATGTTGGAACACGTGAGGCAATACTGACCTTACGACTTATCTTGGAAGAAAGATTAAGAAAAGGCAAACCTACGTTTCTAGCATTTGTAGACTTAGAGAAAGCTTTTGACAATGTTGACTGGAATACTCTCTTTCAAATTCTGAAGGTGGCAGGGGTAAAATACAGGGAGCGAAAGGCTATTTACAACTTGTACAGAAACCAGATGGCAGTTATAAGAGTCGAGGGACATGAAAGGGAAGCAGTGGTTGGGAAAGGAGTGAGACAGGGTTGTAGCCTCTCCCCGATGTTATTCAATCTGTATATTGAGCAAGCAGTAAAGGAAACAAAAGAAAAATTCGGAGTAGGTATTAAAATTCATGGAGAAGAAGTAAAAACTTTGAGGTTCGCCGATGACATTGTAATTCTGTCAGAGACAGCAAAGGACTTGGAAGAGCAGTTGAACGGAATGGACGGTGTCTTGAAAGGAGGATATAAGATGAACATCAACAAAAGCAAAACGAGGATAATGGAATGTAGTCTAATTAAGTCGGGTGATGCTGAGGGAATTAGATTAGGAAGTGAGACACTTAAAGTAGTAAAGGAGTTTTGCTATTTAGGGAGTAAAATAACCGACGATGGTCGAAGTAGAGAGGATATAAAATGTAGACTGGCAATGGCAAGGAAATCGTTTCTGAAGAAGAGAAGTTTGTTAACATCGAGTATAGATTTAGGTGTCAGGAAGTCGTTTCTGAAAGTATTTGTATGGGGTGTAGCCATGTATGGAAGTGAGACATGGACGATAACTAGTTTGGATAAGAAGAGAATATAAGCTTTCGAAATGTGGTGCTACAGAAGAATGCTGAAAATAAGGTGGGTAGATCACGTAACTAATGAGGAGGTATTGAATAGGATTGGGGAGAAGAGAAGTTTGTGGCACAACTTGACTAGAAGAAGGGATCGGTTGGTAGGACATGTTTTGAGGCATCAAGGGATCACAAATTTAGCATTGGAGGGCAGCGTGGAGGGTAAAAATCGTAGAGGGAGACCAAGAGATGAATACACTAAGCAGATTCAGAAGGATGTAGGTTGCAGTAGGTACTGGGAGATGAAGAAGCTTGCACAGGATAGAGTAGCATGGAGAGCTGCATCAAACCAGTCTCAGGACTGAAGACCACAACAACAACAACAACAGGAAGGAAGCTAACGACAGGACATACCAACACTAGGTTTAGACCATTGACAGTTATTACACTGCATTCTTCGTGAGCAATTGCAATAGGAAGTGGCACTTGACACAAAAAATACTCCACATATTTGCTTCTGCCATAATTCTTGAAGTGGTGTACACACTGTGAAATATTATTCGAACTAAGTCTGTTAGAGGTCATGTATGCATTTCTTTGTTTATAATTCATAATGAGTAGAAGATTTGGGTCAGATGGATTACACAGAGGTTGTGTGTTGACAGTGTGTCTTCGGATTGTATAGGATGATGAGGTTTGCATTAGGATTTTATTTGTACTTGTTCGAGGAGACTGACTAGAGGAAAGAGTTGTTATGGAAGTGAAATGATATTGGTGCTAAAGTTTATATGTATCGACGTATTGAAGAGGTATTATTGAGGTATTATTGAGATTATGTGAAGTTGATGATTATTGGAGTTTTTGTGGACAAGAGGTAAGGTAAATGATATTGATGATAAGATTTATATGTATCGACGTAAGAGGTATTATTGAAGTATTGACACTATGTGATGCTGATGATTATTGGAGTTTTGGTGAATAAGAGGTAAAGTAAGTGAGGTGCATACTTTTTTTTTTTTTTGTTGGTCCATATGGAACAAGGAGGATGACGATAGCAGACTAGAACACTCAAGTAGAAGGAAGATTGTCTATACACACTTTGTTAAATCACTAAGCAGTATACACTTTTTTTTTGGAGAGAGGAAGTATTTGCATATCTTGGCACACTGACAGTTGTTCAGGAACAGTACATTTGATTTGGCTTGGCAAACATTGGTCTTGACATGATGACTATGACGTTGACTTAACTATTATTGACTTATGAATTGCTGCCACTACTACTTGATACACATGATGAACATCAAATTTTGACAGAATTGCATCTACACAGTTAACACTATTCAATTACACAGTAGTACTTAATGTGGATGAAAGATGAGTGAGTGTGTTTTGTGTGTTTTCCTTTCCTAATCCTACCCACCTATCTCCTAAATATTATTTTATTTGTATGTAGTGGCTTGCACTGACACCCATAAATACACTCCTGGAAATTGAAATAAGAACACCGTGAATTCATTGTCCCAGGAAGGGGAAACTTTATTGACACATTCCTGGGGTCAGATACATCACATGATCACACTGACAGAACCACAGGCACATAGACACAGGCAACAGAGCATGCACAATGTCGGCACTAGTACAGTGTATATCCACCTTTCGCAGCAATGCAGGCTGCTATTCTCCCATGGAGACGATCGTAGAGATGCTGGATGTAGTCCTGTGGAACGGCTTGCCATGCCATTTCCACCTGGCGCCTCAGTTGGACCAGCGTTCGTGCTGGACATGCAGACCGCGTGAGACGACGCTTCATCCAGTCCCAAACATGCTCAATGGGGGACAGATCCGGAGATCTTGCTGGCCAGGGTAGTTGACTTACACCTTCTACAGCACGTTGGGTGGCACGGGATACTTGCGGACGTGCATTGTCCTGTTGGAACAGCAAGTTCCCTTGCCGGTCTAGGAATGGTCGAACGATGGGTTCGATGACGGTTTGGATGTACCGTGCACTATTCAGTGTCCCCTCGACGATCACCAGTGGTGTACGGCCAGTGTAGGAGATCGCTCCCCACACCATGATGCCGGGTGTTGGCCCTGTGTGCCTCGGTCGTATGCAGTCCTGATTGTGGCGCTCACCTGCACGGCGCCAAACACGCATACGACCATCATTGGCACCGAGGCAGAAGCGACTCTCATCGCTGAAGACGACACGTCTCCATTCGTCCCTCCATTCACGCCTGTCGCGACACCACTGGAGGCGGGCTGCACGATGTTGGGGCGTGAGCGGAAGACGGCCTAACGGTGTGCGGGACCGTAGCCCAGCTTCGTGGAGACGGTTGCGAATGGTCCTCGCCGATACCCCAGGAGCAACAGTGTCCCTAATTTTCTGGAAGTGGCGGTGCGGTCCCCTACGGCACTGCGTAGGATCCTACGGTCTTGGCGTGCATCCGTGCGTCGCTGCGGTCCGGTCCCAGGTCGACGGGCACGTGCACCTTCCGCCGACCACTGGCGACAACATCGATGTACTGTGGAGACCTCACGCCCCACGTGTTGAGCAATTCGGCGGTACGTCCACCCGGCCTCCCGCATGCCCACTATACGCCCTCGCTCAAAGTCCGTCAACTGCACATACGGTTCACGTCCACGCTGTCGCGGCATGCTACCAGTGTTAAAGACTGCGATGGAGCTCCGTATGCCACGGCAAACTGGCTGACACTGACGGCGGCGGTGCACAAATGCTGCGCAGCTAGCGCCATTCGACGGCCAACACCACGGTTCCTGGTGTGTCCGCTGTGCCGTGCGTGTGATCATTGCTTGTACAGCCCTCTCGCAGTGTCCGGAGCAAGTATGGTGGGTCTGACACACCGGTGTCAATGTGTTCTTTTTTCCATTTCCAGGAGTGTATTATAGGTTTACTGTTATTTGTGTATTGTAATAGTTAATATGACAATTATCTGATATCATTTGTGTGTTTATTATGATTTGTATGTTTAGTGTAAGAGCATTGATAATAATTTTGTGTGCATTCAAACTATTGTTCATGCCTGAACTGTCTGATTAGTGATAGTGAATATTATGGACTGTTACCTGCACTTTTTCAACATAATGGGTGCCACTTAGAAATGTTTAATTACTGCTGATGAACTGTGTGATCAGTGATAGTAAATATTATGGACTGTTACTTGTACTTTTTCTACATGATTGGTGCCACTAGGACATGTTTAATTTCTGCTTATAAACTCTGATGAGCAGTGTGATCAGTGATAATGAATATTATGGACTGTTACTTGTACTTTTTCTACATGATTGGTGCCACTAGGACATGTTTAATTTCTGCTTATAAAACTCTGATGAACAGTGTGATCAGTGATAGTGAATATTATGCACTGCTCTCTGGACCTGCTCAACATTACTGGGTGTCACAAATGGGACTGCTTCTACTGACATAATGTCACTTGTTGGTGTCTGCACCTGTTCAACATTGCTGGGTGCCACTAATGGAACTGCTTCTGCTGAGAAATGTGACTTGTTGCTGTGTGTACCTGCTCAACATTACTAGGTGCCACTGATGGACTGCTTCTGCTGAAATGAAGTCACTTCTTGGTGTCTGCACCTGCTCAACATTGCTGGGTGCTACTAATGGAACTGTTTCTGCTGAATGATGTCACTCGTTGGTGTCTGCACCTATTCAACAATGCTGGGTGCAACTGATGGAACTGCTTCTATTGAAATGATGTCACTTGTTGGTGTCTGCACCTGCTCAACATTATTGGGTGCCACTGATGAACTGCTTCTACTGACATGTTGTCACTTGTTGCTGTCTGCACCTGCTCAACATTGCTGGGTGTCACTAATGGAACTGCTTCTACTGAAAGGATGTCACTTGTTGGTGTCTGCACCTGTTCAACATTGCTGGGTGCCACTGATGGACTGCTTCTACTGAGATAATGTGACTTGTTGGTATTTGCACCTGTTCAACATTGCTGGGTGCCACTAATGGAACTGCTTTTACTGAAATGGTGTCACTTGTTGCTGTAGCACCTGTTCAACATTGCTGGGTGCCACTGATGGAATTGCTTCTACTGAAATGATGTCACTTGTTGGTGTTTGTACCTGTGATATATTGACAAGATTTTATGTGAACATTTGTATAAACTGATTTTTTTTTGTGTATTGTGTAAACTATTATGTAAAGTCACATGTATGAAAGAATTTGTATTGCTTACTGTATTTTATATATTAGGTTATTGAAAGGTCAGTGCAAAGCCAAAATTTTATCTAGTTATATGATATTTACGTATTAATATTATCTTTTATTTTTGTCTGTATTTCTTTTTGGACGAATTTGGTGGTATTTTTACCACCAATGCTGGCAAAAATACCATCAAATTCTGGCCCGTGGACGAAGGGCATATGAAAGGTGGCTACACTGAGCCACAGCGCCAGAGATCGCGCCAGAGAGTTTTGTTTAGCCGCCTCCACTGGCAGTGATTATTGAGAACTCGTAGTAGTCAGTTCTTGTCGAGATGTGGTAGTAGTCAATACTTGTTCAGAACTCGTGGTGGGCTGTGATTATTAAGAGGTAACGGAGCGCAGTGCTCGCTGAGATGTGATATTGGAGAGTTCTGGTTGAGATGTGATAGTAGCGAGTCGGTGTGGAGAGATTGTAATGTTTAGAGTGCTTTTCATCAATATAAATTAAGGTAACAAACTACTTTTCTTTTTTTTTCTCATTATTTCAATGTACTGAATAATGCGTCATTACAGGTTCAGTCAACAAAACATCTGGCTTGTGTTCTTGTATTAGAGTGTAATTCTGCTTTCCTTACGCAATTATAGTATTTCTAATTTTCTTTTATCACGTCAGTATAATTGGTATTTAAAAATTCTTGTCTTGTTGAAGAAGAACCGTGCCAGATGTGTACGTTGAGTCACACTCCCACACACAGAACAATTACACTTGTGCTTTGGTTTAGTAGGTTTTATAGTTGCGGGGGACTTAATTAATTAATTGTGTTAACGAACATTTTCATTTCATTCTTTGTTGTTGTTCTATGCAGTCAGATTGCGTACAAAAATAGTCAGGGCCAACCGGTTACGAGACTTCGTAATCGGACAGACAGCTACTAAATCAAAAAATTAAAATTATTTTCATTTAAATTTAATTAAGCCCCCATGCAATATCCGTTTGACCTATGGCAGCGCCATCTAGCGGGCCAACTATAGAGCCATCTGGTTTCATCCTTCAAGCTAGACGAGTTTCGTGGTTTGTAGTTTTTTCGTTTAACGCTTATTTCGTGAGATATTTGGTGCGGTCACGATCAATGAACCACACTGTATGTAGCGAAAAGTAATGGTCCTGTAACATTCTCCTTGGGCACGCCCAAAGTCATTTTCACATGTGAACATTCCTGTCGGTTGAGAATGTCCTGGTGAGTTACGTTTGCTAGAAACTCTGCAGTGCAGTCACACAGTTGGTCTGATTCCCCACTGGCTGGTATTTTGTTATTCAGGCAGTGGGGAACTGTAATTTAGGGCTTCTGGAAGTGAAGCGATACGGCATTAACCTGGATGCATGTATCTACTGCGCTCTATGTGTCATGGAGGACCTGCGATAGGTAGTTTTCACACGATCGTTGTTTGCACAGCCCGTGGAGTCTCTGTTTATTAAGATATTTCTCTGCTCACGGCATGACGGTCATTCACATAGTGCTGGCGAAACGGTTTGACAACTTCCATCGACAAGCAGGCGTTGTGGCATTGAGTTTTGGCGTTACACAAACTTTGAATTCGCTCTAGATATTTAATCTCACGTACATTGATCACAGGTGGCTGCTTTTCCGTCCTCCCTCCATGTCGTTCTACGTTGATTAACACATCAGCCATGCTCATCGTTCATTTCATTGTAGCGAATCTAATTCGACTTGTAGGGCCACTATATTTGTGTTCCACACCCTCTCCTATCGTGCTGCTACCGCTGTCACCGTACCCCACAAATCTGCTGCCATCGGTTTCTGTCTTCCCAGGATTTCTCGAACGGAGCGAGGCGCGCAGTGGTAAGCACACTGGACTCGCATTCGAGAGGATGACAGTTCGAATCCCCGTCTAACCATCAACATTCAGGTTTCTTTGGTTTCCCTAAATCGCTCCACGCAAATGTTTTCTTTGAAAGGGTGCAACCGATTTCCTTCCCCGTCGATAGGACGTTAAGCCGTAACCTTCCTTCCTCTCCTTCCTGTCTCGTCCTCTTCAGTTTCTGTTTCTCTCGTGACTTTTTTTTTTTACCACCTATAACCAGGTAATCTTCGGTATTCTTCATCTCATTCTTCCCTGTGGATGGTACATTAGGCTGTACAATGCGGAATCTTATTCCAGTTGGTGGATATCTCGCCAACTTGGTACATCGCTTGCCTGCGGGCCCGGACCAGACTGTCTGGTTGGATTTCCCGCCGAACACCTTTGCTATGCAGGTTGCATCGTAGCCCCTGCAGCTGCCTCTTGCGCACTTGCTAATGCAATCTAGTCGTCTTCTTCTTCTTCTACCCCTCAGTGTACCCTGAGACTATCTCTCCATCTTTTCCAATATTTATTTTACCAGCTGGTGATTGATTTCTTACGATTCAAGTAAATAAGGCAATAAGAAACTTTCGATACCAATTGGATATAAATAATTCTGTTAATACACATATATATAAAAAATTAGTTGTTTCGTATTTAAATACTCACAATATACGTATCTGATGACGCTTTGGCACACTTCTGACCCTTATTCAAGCAGTTATTCCGCTTGGCATTGGGTGATAGAGTTGTTGAATGTCCTATTGACGGATATCGTTCCCAATTCTGTCCATCAGGCTGTCAAAATCTCGAGACTGCCCACAGTGCTCCATACATTCGCAATTCTGAACAGGACCGGCGACCTTGCTGGCAGGGTAGGGCTCGGCGAACACGGAGACGAGCGGCTGGCACTGTCGCCGGCTGCGGACGAGCGTTATCTTGTTGGAGTGTGAGCCCAGAATGGCCTGCCACGAGGGGAGACAAGACGAGGCGTAGAATGTCGCCGAGGTACCGCCGTGCTGTGAGGGTGCTGCGGATGAGGACCAAAGCGGTCCTGCTGCCACACGCAGTGGCCCCCCAGACTGCTGGCTGTCGGGTCACACGGGGGGCGACCGTAAGGCTGGTCCCCCGCCGCCGTCCGGGCTGTCTCCAGACACGTCTTTGCCGGTCTCAGTTCGAAGCCGACAATTCCACTCCAGCCGACGAGATTCTGGCCCGAAGACGTGTTTGGAGACAACCTGGGCAGTGGTGGGACACCGGCCTGACTTCACTCGCTGTACGTCCTGGAGTGATGGGCTGCAATTCACCGAATAACTGCTCGAATACGTCTTAAAGGTGTAAAAAATCAGCTCGTAGTATAAGCCAGCGTTCATAACTCGAAAACCACTTGAAGCTATTGTGTTAGTTATTTTTTTGCATTTTTGAAGAGAATGAAAACTTACCTTGTAGCTTAACCTAACTCATACTGTATGTTACGTTTTTCGAAAGAAATGATTGTATATTTGCCATTCTGGCCCTCGCACTGAGCAGAATGCGGTAAGGTAACTTTTTGTGAAATCAGTTGCAAAACGTTGAATTTATTAGGAATATCATCTTAAAGCTAGGACATGATGATGTTTAAGGCACAATTTGCAATATAGAAAATGTATTATTCGAAAAAATCCTTAACAATCAGAAAACATTTTACTGTCATTTTGAAAAACATACAGTTATTTTTAATGCTTGATATTTAGTTACTATTACTGTCAACTTTATTGAATCCCAGCACTCGTGCAGCAGATGTATTTTCTGGCTTGCCCAATAGATAACGTAAGATGCTTATGTAACACCCCAACCGTTGCTTGTCCGATTTTTGCGTGTGTTCGCCCCTGACAAACAAGTTACAGAGAAATTGGGAGTGGAACTATACGCAAAAATGGATAACGCTAGATTTAAATGTGGCCCTGTCACCCCTAATTAATCTGCGGTGGTAGTGTTGACGATAAATCACACCTGTTTTTACTTCGAAACAGGAACGATCACGAACACTTAGGGTGTTCAATGACATCAAACACATAGACAAAAACGAAATAAAGCAAAAGCGTGAATTCAGGATCAACTAGTGATAGTAAAGGCTCTACTGAATCACAATAATTTTATTATAACCTTCAGATCAATGCTGAATAAAACACAATGAACAATTTACAAATTATCCTCCTGACTGGCATTGGAAGTGAACTGTGTTAAAATTGGTCCAAAACGCGATCTCTTGTAACTTGGCCGACCGACTGACATCGACACAATACGTAAAAGACGAAGAACCACTACAACCCAAAGTACCGTGAAATGTCGGTGGAAACTGCAATTGCACGTGATCCAACTATTTAACGTTACTCCTAACACTCTTTAAATGAACTCATGTAAGGTGCAAAACCGTTGCCACCTTGCACCGAGTAACAAATCCCTTAATCCAGTCCTGTCCAGGTAGTTTCTTTGTACAATACAGATATGTATCTGTCTTACTCATTAAGTGAGACCATCTGGGAAACAATAGGATAAAATATATAGTCTGAGATCAAACTGCATCAAAAACTGAGTGGCCGTGACGGGACACTATACCGCTCTGTCCGTCCCATTTCCCAACCACGAGCACATTTCACGTTGACAACTTTCACGAAGCGTCACAACTGACGGATCTAAAAGTATTGTACAACTAGTGCATAGGGAATGGCATTTGCTGTAAGACTGGATGTCATTAAGGGGCGTACACTTAACAGGTAACGGCTCACCTCGCGCTGAAATTCGCCAAAGTTTATGAGAACACAACGACAGCCGTTCTGTTACCAGCCGCCCTCCAGAGCACGTCAGAGTGTCCGTCGCGGCTTCCTCTGCTCGGGACGCCTCGCGATGTCCTGCCGGAGCTCCTCTGCTGGTAGGAAGTGTGGCGCCTCGACGTGGCACGGACTCAGCACGCCGTCTGGAGCCACCTGCAGAAATATTGGGCCGCGACACCTCTGTAGCCGCCAGTAGTTGCGGAAGTGGTTCCGATGCAGGATTTTGTGCGCCAACTGACCCGTCGATTGTGTCCGATGAACGCTCGGTTCTCATGTCGAGGAGTCTGCTGAACTGCCTAGATTGTGCTTCAAACCAATCGCGAAATTCGGAGAGCTTATGTCGCAAGAACATTCAGACGACTCGTTATTTACTCACACTTACGTCTCACGAATTCACCGCGACGACAGAATCAGAGAAATTAGGCTCCTACTTACTTTCAGCTGCGTAAGTCTTCTCCGTATCATTCGCAGACGCTGCCAAATGGCGTCTTAGTGATAGATAAAATACCTTTCACCGAACACCGTAAGGCAGATTTTCGAGAACAGATGTAGAGTGGAAGTGTTCAAATGAAGTATGGGTTCTGTTGTTTGGGGAAGAGACCAAACAGCGAGGTCATCGGTCTCGTTGGATTAGGGAAGGATGGGGAAGGAAGTCGGCCGTGTCCTCTCAAAGGTACCACCCCGGCATTTGCCTGAACCGGTTTAGGGAAATCACAGAAAACGTATATCAGGGTGGCCGATCACGGGATTGAACCATCGTCCTCCCGAATGAGAGTCCAGTGTGCTAACCACTGCCCCACCTCGCTCGGTAAATGAAGTATGGGTGTAAGGTATCAGTAAGACACACCGAAGTAAAAACAAGACCAAAACTTTTGAAAAATCGCATGGGACTAACGCATTAACTATCAAGTCAGTATTGTACGGAATGTGAAGAGGTATTACATGGAACATACGATACTAAATGTCTATGTCAGTGTTACCTCC
The DNA here is from genome assembly GCF_023898315.1 of Schistocerca nitens. Classification (NCBI taxonomy): domain Eukaryota; kingdom Metazoa; phylum Arthropoda; class Insecta; order Orthoptera; family Acrididae; genus Schistocerca; species Schistocerca nitens. The sequence continues at coordinate 14,722,225 of NC_064624.1, read as the reverse complement.
GAATAATAATTCTCGGGCTCAAAGAGACACTAGAAAGTCAAATATTGTCGGTGTGGGATAAATCTGAAATGTGTGAAGCAAGTTATTGGCATGTTGGATGCAGTAGGGGTGTCGCCAAGAAACGAACAGTGTAAGGTAAAACACAAAGCAGGGGAAATACTAATCAGTGCAGCAGCAGAACACTCCATTAATAATTTCCGTTTTACCATCGCTATAATTTCAAACTGTAACTGCTGTTACATCCTAATTCGTCGAAACGTACGGTAAAGAGTACAGGTCACAAGACCACGCCCTGCGGGACACCCGTAATAACTTCTTTCCCCGTCGATAAATCAGTGTCAAGACCATCCTGCTGGTGACCCTGGCCCACGTCCCTGATAGGAGGTTACACCTCTGGTCGTGCCTCGCGATACCTGAATAGAGTCGCCAGACGTGCAAAACGTGAGGTCCCACAGCGAAGAGTGGGTCCGTTGAGCGACGGTGCCTGCAACAGGCAGAGCCCCTGGTCGGCCTGGGTGGAGGCGGCGTGAGGCAGCTGCCGGACTGCTGCGCTCTCCGTGCGGCAGCAAGGAGTGTGCGTGCCTGCCGAGAGGGAGTGGGTGGCCGGCGTGGGTGGAGGCCGGCTCCAGCAGGCCGTCTGGAGCGGCGGCCCACTGCCGCGCTGCGAGCAGCTCCAGCCGCTCCAGCGTGAGTCATTCACACGGCGAGGTACGATCGTGTAGGCAGCAATGAAAAACATGGTGTCTGCAACGGGGAATTGTACTACAATTACACAGTGAGGCCTATATAAGAAACAAGTGTCTGGAGCAGTTATTCGGTTACTGCTGCTTCAGTGGCAGCTCATCAAGTTTGGACGTGCTGTTATAGTCGGCACACAAGCGATATGAGACGGCATCTGCGACGTAGCGACGAAACGGGCATTTTCCCGTACGCCCATTTCACGAGTGAAGCGCGAATCTCAGGAATGCGCTAAAACATCAAATCTCTGATATCGCTGCTGCCGGAAAGAGATCATGCAGGTACGGTACCAACGACGACTGAAGAGAACCGTTCAACGTGACAGAAGCGCAACCCTTTCGCAAACTGCTGCAGATTTCAATGATGGGCCGTCAACAAGAGTCTGCGTGCGAAACAATCATGAAACATCATCGATATGGCGTTTCGGAGGCGAAGGTCCACTCGTGTACCTTTGATGACTGCACGACTCAAAGCTTTACGCCTCGTCTGGGCGCGTCAACACTAACACTCGATAGTTTATGAATGGAAACGTGTTGCCTGATCGTATGAGTCTCGTTTCAAATTATATCGAGCGGATGGACGTGTACGAGTACGGAGAGAACCTCGTGAATCCACGGATCCTGCCTGTCAGCTGGGGACTGTTCAACCTGCTGGAGGTACTGTAATGGTGCGATGCGTGTGCAGCTGGAGTGCTGTGGGGCCCCTGATACGTCTAGGTACGACTGTGACAGGAGACACGTACGTAAGCATCCTGTCTGACCACCCGCACCCATTCGTGTCCACTGTGCATTGCGACGAAGTTGGGCAATTCAGGCAGGGCAATGCGACACCCCAAACGTCCAGAACTGCTAGAGAGTGGCTCCAGGAACACTCTTCTGAGGTTAAACACTTCCGCTGTCCACCAAACTCCCCAGATTTGAACATTATTGAGCATAAGTAGGATGCCAAGACCTATATACAAGACAATAGAAGACGTTGAAATGACAACACCTGCTGCTGACAAGAAGAAGAATGCAATCAAATCTGTTGCTGCACACGCTCTCCTAGATGGACCATCAGTTTTTTGTGGATGCAGACTGAATTTCAGCATCGATGTGAATGACACATTTACACATGGTAACGGCTGGTTAACTGTAGCCATTGTACGAGGTGGAACAGGTGTATCAAGTGTGTCTGGATTGGAAAGCTTCGTGGACAGAGACTTCATAGCCTATAAAACCTACCATGTTACTGAAAATGCAAATAAAGATTTACGGACAGCCGTGCAGGATTCGTGGTGTGAGTTCTCTCCAGCACTACTCCAGACATTAGTCGAGCCGAGTCCATGTCACGTCGCTTGGCTCTTCAGTGTATATGTAGAGTTGATTGTGATGGAAATTTGCGCGGAGTTGTTATTATCCGATTGTTTGGGACTGTAACTAAAGTGTTTCATTTATGGAAGGGTCAGAGTAATGTAAATTATTACAGCCGGAAAACGACACACTTCTCTAAATATTCCAATCGTATAGACTTCACACTGTGAACAGACGCGTGTTTCTGTGTCTAATATTTCAACTCTTAAAACGCTGCAGCGGCTGTAAGGACTCCTGTAATTCCTTTTCAACGCAGATTAAGTCAGTTGCCTTCGTTCAGTGCTCAGAAACACGGATCAGCCCATAGAACGTCAACCAACGATTTGACTACAGGCAGTAGAAGCCTCTTACTGAGCGGTCAAGAACTCCAGTTTGTGTTGTGTAACTGAACTTCGTCTCCAGCTGTGGAGTACATCTTCAAAGATGGTAGTTACTTCTGTCAAAGTTCGACACACAGTATTCATTCGACCACAGCGTAGAGAGCCGCAATATTTTAATAACCGTGAGAGCAGGTGGAGTGGCGAGAGGTCACTGTCCCCCGTGTGTGGCGCGGTGACGCAGACCTCGACCTAAGCAGGGAGACCTGGAACGTGTTCTGTGGAGGGAGCAGTGGTCGTCTAGAAACATGTCACACTGTGGCGCCGTAACCAGTACGTCCGCACTGTCCAGTGTCCAGCCTGGAACGTGCTGGAACACCCCAGCGTGCAGCCTGGAACGTGCCGGGACGCCGTCCACTGTCCAGTCCGGAGCGTCCAGCGTCCAGTCAGGGGAGAGCCAATGGGAGCAGTCTCCGGATTGTGACACACTCCAGACGGGACAGTTGTCACTGGAGACGTATTCCAGTCGGTGTAACCCAGTCTGGAGTGCACCAGCCCGCTGACCACTGTCCAGCTGCTCCGGCCCGTTCTCCAGGATCGGCACGTGCTACTCTGGAACCATTCCGAGGCGCGGGGCGGAGGGTGGTGTACTCGCCAGGAAGCAGTGCAGAGCAGAGACGGTGTGTTAACCATGGTGTACCGAGTGAAGAAATCTCAACTTTCCGAGATATCTTCCGCTTGAGTTCAGTAGAGGGGTGGCACCAGCAGCGGCTGCCAGAAACATTTGCACCGTATGTGAGGATAATGCAGCTGGTCAGAACACGGCAACAAAACGGTTTTGTCGTTTTAAGGAAGGCCGTCTTGTCATTAGTGACTCCACACGTGCAAGAAGACTTTCGTGTCTGATCAAAATCGTTTAAACGCATTAGTTCAGCATTATTCGCTTCATTGTACTCGAGAACTGGCACGTGTGATGAACTGTGTTGATTCCACCATCGCGTGACATTTGCATGCAATAGGGAAGGTACAAAAATCGGATATATGCGTACGGCATTCTCTAAGCAGCAGGTGACCGTATGTGCATCTGTGCTCGCTCCTCATGAATTGGCTCGTGAACAACACCGACCATTCCTACCCCGTAACGTTTCTGGTGTCGAGAAACGGTGTCCTTATGCTGTTGTTGTTGTTGTGGTCTTCAGTCCAGACACTGGTTTGATCCAGTCGTCTATGCTACTCTATGCTGAGCAAGCTTCTTCATCTCCCAGTACCTACTGCAACCTACATACTTCTGAATCTGCTTAGTGTATTCATCTCTTGGTCTCCCTCTACGGTTTTTACCCTCCACGCTGACCTCTAGTGCTAAATTGGTGATCCCTTGATACCTCAGAACTTGTACGACCAACTGATCCCTTATTCTACTCAAGTTGTGCCACAAATTTCCTCTTCTCCCCAATTCTGTTCAATACCTCATCATTAGTTGTGTGATCTACCCATACAATCTTCTTCTTCTGGAGCACGACATCTTGGAAAGCTCCTATTTTCTTCTTGCCTACACTAGTTATCGTCCATATTTCAGATCCATACATGGCTACACTCCATAGAAATACTTTGAGAGAAGACTTCCTGACACTTAAATCTATAGTCGATGTTAACAAATTTCTCTGTTTCAAAAAGGCTTCCCTTGCCATTCCCAGTCTACATTGCCAATCTTTATGCTAACAGAAGAGAGCAAAAAAAAAAAAAAAAAGGTATGGTTGAACCACAGCAAAATTCACAACTCCACGTACAAAGACAAAAGATGATGTCATGCATCTGGTGGGACGAGGTGGTGTACTACGAATTGCTTCGGCGAGCTGTATCCATCAGTGTTGACATTTATTGTCAACAACTGAGACGTCTTGCAGACGCAATCCAAAAACAATTACCAGGAAGACAGCGTGAAGTGCTGCCACTTCAGGATAACGCCTGCACACATTCTGCTCGACTGAAAAAAGAAGGCCATAGAGGAGATCCGTTGGGAAGTCATTCTGGACCCACCGTATCCATTTGATCTTGCGCCCTCAAATTTTCACCTCTTCCGCACTCTAAGGTAGAGCCTTCTGGATGAAAATGCACTCCGACCATGGCTCGGTGAGTTCATCGACTCTAAACGACGTAACTCCTAGTCGAGGGTTATGAAAGTTACCCCAGCTTTAGCAGAATTATAAACACTGAAGAGGAGCATATTATTGAGCACTGAAACCTCTCTCAAGCATATCTGTATCGTTTATTAAACATATACAAAAGTACTGTGAACTTATGCACCAAACCGAAGTAACCATTAAATTCATTGCATTGAATCGTATGAAATAGAACATACCAACCAATAAATGCATTGCCAGAAATACGATAGTTCAAAAGTCAAAAAGTAAATAGCTTTGACAAAGTAAATATTTTGCCTAATTCACGTAATATTCTCCAAATCAAAAAATATGTCGCAGGAAACAGCTTTGAAAGTTGGCTGTGTTCTTCCTCGTGGTTAAGGCTACCTCCATACCAAATTTCATCGTAATTCTTTCATGGGGTGAATGTGAAACGGTGACAGAAGGAGTTACTTTCCCATTTATAAGTATGGATGAAGAGTGAACAAAATATTAGAAGGGTGAAAAAGAAGCAAAAAGGATTTCTTTTGCCCGTCCACTAAACAGAAACAGTCCGCATTATTTTATCAATAGATAAGAGACCGATACCAACCACCAATCTGAAGGAATATTTAAATCGTATATTGTTCGTTTACCATTGTCGCTTTCGTACTGAGCCTTCACCATTAGGATGGCTTTAAGCGTGCTGCCTGTCTGCGGCATACTCCTGAAAATGCGGCAGACCCGCCGAGCTGATTTGTCTGGCCGGTAGCATACCAACAGCGGGTTTTCTGTTGGCCCTTAATTCTATTGGATGCACGGCAGGTGCGAGGAATACTCGAAACTGCTCTCAGCAGTAACAACGCAGCGATTCAGACAATTTAAATCAAATCCCTGAAGTGGTAGATACAACAGCTTCCTAACAATATCCGATAACAACATAAAGGTTTTCTGGGTATGGTACCGCATCATAATCTATAAAACTACTGCTCCTGGAGAAAAACCAACGTTTCGGCCACGGTTCCAGCGGCCTTCTTCTGGGTCTTGGCCGAAACGTTGGTTTTTCTCCAGCAGCAGTTGTCTTATACACTATGACGCGGTACCATACCCAGAAAACTTTTACGTTGACTGACTCTGGCCGCTGAAGCCTACGCTATTATTGAACCATTTATTTTCAAAGAATATTCTTAAGATTTTATTTTATTTACTAGCGATTCATCAAGAACATTAACACATTTAATCACACTATGTAAGCATGAAAGTAGTTGCCACGGAGTAACTGATGAAATCATAACCAAATTCCTCTTAACAAATGGGAATTTTATTCACTTTAATAGTACCTAAAAGTTTTTACCCTCCACAGCTCCCTCTACCACCAAGAAAGGTATTCCCTGAAGTCTTTCCATGCATCCCATCGGCCTGTCCCTTCACCTTGTCAGTTTTTCCACATGTTCCTCTCTTCGCCTATTCTGCGGAGAACCTCCTCATTCCGTACCTTATCGTTCCATCTAATTATCAACATTCTTCAGTAGCACCCCATCTCCAGCGCTTCGATTCTCATCTTTTCCGGTTTTCCCGCGGTCCATGATGTTCTACCAAACAACGCTGTGCTCCAGACGTACGTCTGAGAAATTTCTTCCTGATGTTAAGGCCGACGTTTCATACTGGAAGGCTTCCTTTGCTCTCCAGTGCCCTCTTTGTCTGCGCTTTTTCTGTCTTCCGTGCTTCGTCCGTCATGGATTATTTTGTTCCCAAGTAGTAGAATTCCCACGTTTTGTCCTCTGCATCGTCTCCAAGTTTGATGCCAAGTTTGCCCCTAATCTTATTTGGCGTAGCCGTTTCTGGAGTTACTCTCAATCCATATCATCTCACGGTTCCCTGCCCTGTCAGCAGGAGAGCGATCTCTGAATATGAATAATATAATCTTCCTGAGCCGACCATTGTGGCCGAGCGGTTCTAGGCGTTTCAGTCTAGAACCGCGCTGCTGCTATGGTCGCAGGTTCGAATCTTGCCTCGGGCTTGGATGTGTGAGATGTCCTTAGGTTAGTTAGGTTTAAGTAGTACTTAGGGACTGATGACCTCAGGTGTTAAGTCCCATAGTGCTGAGAGCCATTTGAACCATTTAATCTTCCTGCTGGATATGTTTATTTGTCCAGATCGAAATAAATGTGTGCAGCGTGGTCAAAAACAGTTTGAAAAGCGTGTTACGGTGTTGCAGAGAAATAATTGCTGGTAAAAAATTTGGTACGTTGCGTCATTGCCGAGTTAATTAGCATCGAATTTAGCCATTAAGGTCGTCGCGTGCGAAAATGTAAACGGGCCGGCGGATACGGTTAATGTCAGTGTGCAGACAACTAGTTTCGGCAAATGAAATTGCTATCTTGAGATCACCTACATGCATCGACTATTGTTCCACTCTCTGTAGAACCCTGTCATTTGGTGATGGACACATTTGGCAATAACTCATTGAAAAATAAGCACGAAAGGGTCTGATATGCACAAAAGAGTTTGATCAAATATATTTGGCTCATAGGATATTTACAATAACGATGGAAACTGCGGAAATGAATGACAGTTTATGCCATGGTCAGGATATGAACCAGAGTCTCCTTGCTTGCTAAGCAGGAGCGCTAGCTATCGCACTACCGCAGCACTACAGCTAACATAGCTGCATGGACTGCCCAAGTCGAATGCCTGCCCTCCCCAACACAAACTTCAGTTCACATCCTCAGCTCGTTTTTCCCCTTCTTAGGTCATCACTATCCCCAAGGTTCTATGGCACTGGAATAGCACCCCAGCATTGGATGTTATGAGGAGATGCTGTACCTCACCTGTAGGTGATCTGCATATCTTGTAATTAAATTTTCGTCCAGACATTTCACTATCATCTTTATCCATGATAATGATGGAAGCTGAAAAAGTGAATTAAAATTTATGCTACAGCCAGGACTTGAACACAGATCTCCTTGCTGACAAGATGAGAATGCTAGCCATTACACCACCACTGCACTACTGCTAAGTGTTGCCTAAGGGCTACCTTTCCTGCCTAGTAAACAAGGAGACCTGGGTTCAAGTCCTGGCCGTGGCATAGATTTTAATTCATTTCTTCTGCTTCGATTATTATGGAAGACAAAGATGAGACTCAAATTTCATGAGGAAACTTGAATTATAAGATCATGGGATCCATGCTTTGTCCACGGTTGACCGCTGTGACATCTCACTGGAGCCTCCTCTCCAGCGAGTCATTCCTAGATGTGTCCACGACTAAATAACAGTGCACTGTGTGTAGCGGCACTATGGCCTATGTATGTAGATGATCTAAGGATGGGAAATTTGCTCGTCGATTTTCGTCCCAAAATACTTCTTCGCAGTGCCATCAAATCTGTGCATCCTAATTTTAAGAGAGGAAAGAGGTATTGGCTTTATTTTCTTTATTTACAGAAAATTACTCTAACAAGTTTCTATTCATAATCACTAGTGGAGGAATCATTGTCACCATGTGTCCATAGAGCATAGTTCTCAGTTACATCTAGTTAATTTGTGATCATTTCAATTTTTCCACCAGCGCTTGTGGATTATGGAGTCCCAGGCACATTTCACCCACTCAGAAATCTTGATTTTCCAGTCTGTGTCAACTTGGTGTTTTCATCAGCCATCCATTATGCATATTGCTGTTTAAGTGCAGCTTAGAATGACTGATTACTATGAACATGTAGTGGTTGCAGGACAGATGTTACACCTCCAGGGATAATGAATCAGTTTTCACTTTTTGTAACTTATCTTGGAATTCTTCTGTTAAATGTTCATGGAAGCTGTCCAGAACCAAAATGTTCCATAAATCCAGTAACATCAGGGTGATGTTGCCAGACATGGGTCACCCAGTTGACCAGAGCCATTCTTGATCCACTCTTTTGGATTTGCTCTCACCAATATGCCTTCCACTGAAATTTTTGGAGTTGTTTTCCTTTAAAATATCACGTAAGGTGGTAGCTTTCACCTATCACCAGTTACACACATTACTGTAAATCTTAGCTTCTTATTGCCACCAGTTCCTATCATGATGCTGGATTTCACTTTCCTCTTCAATGTTGTAGAGTGGTCCCTCAGAACACACTGGCATTTGATCTGTGTCACCAATTTGCAACAATATATAAGAATGTTCGCAGTGCAAATTGATCATCATGTAGTGATTAGAAGTCAGTTTTCCTCATCGCCTGACAGCCATAAAGTGACAGTAGTTTTCCCCCAGCAGTCTAATCCATTTTATTGACTGGGAGAGGTGGCACAGTGATTAGCACACCGGGCTCACATTCGGCAGGATGAAGGTTCAAACCCACGTCTGGCCGTCCTGATTTAGGGTTTCGGTGATTTCCCTAAATCACTTCAGGCAAATGCCGGGATGGTGCCCTTGAAAAGGCTGACTTCCTTTCCCATCTTTCCCAAGTCCAATGGGACCGATGACCTGGCTGTTTTGTTCCCTCCCCCAAATTGACCAATCAGCTGACCATTTCATTGATCTGAAGTAATCAATATTTCTTACATGAATTTCAACTTTACCTTTGATAATGATAGAAGCTGAAGAAATGAATTAAGATTCGTGCCATAGCTGTGACTTGAACGCTGGTCTTCTGCCATATTAGGCAGGAGTATGGATAACACAGGTGCATGGACTACTGTAGTCCAGTGCTTCCCCAATACAAATTTAAATTCACACCTTCACTGGCTATTTAAGAAGGTGAAAATGTGCCGAAGTTGTTAATAGAAGTTAGTGTTAGGAAGGGCATTGTACTAGTGTGGTGACTGGAGCTGCTAGATGTAATGATGGTGATGTGATGGTCAGCACATCTGCCTAACAAGCAAGAGACCCTGGTTAGTCCCAGCCGTGACACAAATAGCTTCATTCCTTCAGATTTTGTTATCAGTTTCAACGGAAAGAACTTAACAGCCAGGCCTGTAGTAAGATAGCAGTGTGCTCTGTATATCTTATTGTTGCAATGCTTTGAGAAAAAATTGTACTATTTCTTGCTGTTGTGCAGAAGGAGAAGCTGTCTCGCTGTTCTCAAAGGCTGAAGTTTAGGTGTACTTTATGTGGAATGAGGTGTAGAAGCTGGTGGCAGACAGTCAGCGGAATGTGGCAGGAGTGGTTTAAGATGGGCTGTGTGTGTCTACTGGACAAGTGTGTAGTGGAGAGGTGGGCATCGTCCAGAGTAACCGTGACATCTCTGGGGGTACAGGAGCACGGGTGGGGGACAGGGGGAACAGATGTTCATTGAAAGAATCACAACTGGTGATCAGATGTGGATCTATGGTTATGGTGATGGACAGAGGTTCACCTTCGCAATGAGTCGGGAAAGGTTCTCAGAGCCCAAAAAAAGCTTGTGAGGTCAGGTAAAATGTCAAAGATTTGATAATGGTTTTCTTTGAAGGATTAGCTCATCATGAACTGTTAATCAGTGGTACTATTGGGAAATGTTGTGACACCTGCGAGAAAATGTGAGAAATATAGATGAGTTAAAAATTTGCAGATGGTACTTTGTGTGATATAGCAAGAGTCAAACTAGGACTGCTTCTGGAAGTGGAAATGATGTTAGGAGTGGAGTATCAATTGTGTAGGAGTATTTCAAAGGAGACCATGTACAATAAGTATAAGGCAAGCATAAAAATTTTGTGGACCAAGTTCTGGAACATTTTGAATAGACCTAGTATACTTATGCAGTGGACTTGTGACTAAAATATTTAGAAATCTGAAGTTATTTCTGTTTGTATGTGGCTATGAAGTCTAACCATGTATTTCACAACAATTTCTTGTGAACATAAATCGTGGACAGTGAATATGTTTATCTTGTGCCACTGGTGAGCACTTGTCACTCAACTGAGAAACTGTCACCACTATCAGTATCAAATAAAATAACATTATTTTTCACTTTCTCAGCCACTAAATTCAGTGTCAAACTCAGGAACGATATAGCCATCTTAAACATTGCTTAAACAATACAGAAGTGTCTGAAAGAGCATGTTTCAAGTATCCAAAACTGCACACAGTAAAGGTATCTATTGGCAACCACCCCAACTAAAATGAGAACAGCTACACTACAAATGTAAACCAGACACTCTCTAGCAGCCAAACACTCAACTACCAATGCTGAAACAGACATAGACAGGGTTTCATTTTTTTGAAGGTCTGTTCATAAGCTTAGGATTTTAAGTTTCTGTCAAATAATAAAAACCAGAACTTGGGGGTTTTGTGTTGAGGGGTTAAACTTGCTGAGCTTGTTTGAGTTTGTAATAGCTTTGTTACCGACGTCTCTGAAGTTGTCAGCATTGGGAATGTCTTGAAGCACAGTTTAATGCCCAATAAACAAAATTCAAACTATGCAAATGATGGCTGTACAGTCTACAATTAATAGGTTTCTGAGGTAACACATCTGAAATTTGCCATTCAGTAAGTAATTAACTGCAAAAATAGTTCATAAAACATTCAGTTTATAAAACAACATGAATAAGTATCTTCATCAGCTGTACTTTGACTGATTGTATTTAGCCAAACACAATTTTATAGGGATAATAAATGTCAGCTTGATCAAACGATAGAACATAACTAAGATGTGAGCATACAATCATGAAATTCTAGTTACAAAACTAATGCTGCTGTTCATTCACACCTCATAAGCTCACTGCACATCCATCCAGCTGATGTCTGGGCCTCAGAGAGACCTCTCCTCTTCATCCTTTGTGTGTTTCAGTTAGCCTCAAATTCTAAGCCAGCATCCCCAATATTGTAAGGGTTGTGGAGTTGATTAAAATAAGTTAGCATTATTTTTCATAGGTCTTGGGTGCTGCAATTGTAATGTGGAAAGGTTATTTTAAAACATTTGTCAATCCTAAAATTAACTGTCTCTTGATTTTTGTACTGGATAATTAGCCTCATATGTGGTATTTAAAATGTATGCTTTCTCTTAGGATATATAGCTTGTATTTTTTCTATTACAGACTGCAAAATGGGTGTCAATGAAAAAAAATTTTGAAATTGTGTGTTAACTTTGTTGGAAACCATTAAGTACTCTTTCTCAAGTTCAGAATGAAAGAAGTTCAGGTATTTGTGCAGTGGCAATTCAATGGTCTCAAGACAGTTTCTAATTGTAAAACATCTTTGTTACTTAAATATAAGATTGTGCCTCTTAATGAGCAGATTATGATGGCATTTTAAATTTTACAGTTCAGCACTACATTGCATGAAATATGGAAAATCAAATTCTTGTTGCCACTATGCTGTGACTGGTACCAGATGACATGATAATAAGATGTCACCAATGTCTCTTAATGTAAGTGGTTGGTATGCTCAGAAGGTGCAGTTGGTTTTAATAATGTAGAGGTGATAACTCTTAGCCCCTCATGTATTGTGGCCACATTCTCTGCACATATCCCCCAATAGTATCATAGCTGAGTATACACAGGAATAATGTGAAACTGAAATGGATATTTGACTAGGTAATTTTTGCTGGTGTAAAGAAATACATTTACCCAAGCAGGACTCTGAAATGAGTGACCACTGTTAATTAATGGACGATTCGTTCCCAATGTGGAGAGAAATTTCTGTTCACACATAAGTTAGTTAAAAATAATGCCCTCTTCCACATTTGTTTCCATCATGATACAAAGCATGAAGTACTGTTACAAGTTTGATCTATGGGAATTGCATACTGCTGGCTTTAAAAGAGGTAACTCTGGAAACAGCTGTGAAACACCCATTGTTGATCGCAGTCTTTGAGAACACCGTGTACTGGCTGAGACCAGAAGATTGCCTAGTGTCACAAGTTTGCAGGGGAGAACTACAGAGTCCTTAAACGGTCACACAAAATCCAAATTTATGGAAAAACATCTACCACCCTCCCTCCATCCATCGGTAAGTCATTGGCAGAAGTCTAATTTTGGTGATGAGTAAAAAATTCAATAGTCAATCTGTAGAACTTTGTAGTTTAATTCTTCAAAGTATTTGCAACATATTTATCAATTACCATATTGCTAAAAGGGTCCTGCTAATTGTTGTTGTTGTTGTTGTGGTCTAAAGTCCTGAGACTGGTTTGATGCAGCTTTCCACGCTACTCTGTCCTGTGCAAGGGTCTTCATCTCCCAGTACTTACTGCAACCTACATCCTTCTGAATCTGCTTAGTGTATTCATCTCTTCATCTCCTTCCACGATTTTTACCCTCCACCTTGCCCTCCAATGCTAAATTTGTGATCCTTCGATGTCTCAGAACATGTCCTACCAACCGGTCCCTTCTTCTAGTCAAGTTGTGCCACAAACTCCTCTTCTCCCCAATTCTATTCAATACCTCCTCATTAGTTATGTGATCTACCCATCTAATCTCCAGCATTCTTCTGTAGCACCACATTTCGAAAGCTTCTATTCCCTTCTTGTCCAAACTATTTATCGTCCATGTTTCACCTCCATACATGGCTACACTACATAAAAATACTTACAGAAACAACTTCCTGACACTTAAATTTATGCTTGATGTTAACAAATTACTCTTCTTCAGAAACGCTTTCCTTGCCATTGCCAGTATACATTTTATATCCTCTCTACTTCGACCATCATCAGTTACTTTGCTCCACAAATAGCAAAACTCATTTACTACTTTAAGTGTCGCATTTCCTAATCTAATTCCCTCAGCATCACTGATTTAATTTGACTACATTCCATTATCCTCATTTTCCTTTTGTTGATGTTCATCTTATACCCTCCTTTCAATACACTGTCCATTCCGTTCAACTGCTCTTCCAAGTCCTTTGCTGTCTCTGACAGAATTACAATGTCATCAGTGAACCTCAAAGTTTTTATTTCTTCTCCATGGATTTTAATACCTACACTAAACTTTTCTTTTGTTTCCTTTATTGCTTGCTCAATATACAGACTGAATAACATCAGGGAAAGGCTACAACCCTATCTCACTCCCTTCCCAACCACTGCTGCCCTTTCATGTCCCTCAACTCTTATAACTGCCATCTGGTTTCTGTACAAATTGTAAATAGCCTTTCACTCCCTGTATTTTACCCCTGCCACCTTTAGAATTTGAAAGAGGGTATTCCAGTCAACATTGTCAAAAGCTTTCTCTAAGTCTACATATGCTAGAAACGTAGGTTTGCCTTTCCTTAATCTTTCTTCTAAGATAAGTTGTAAGGTCAGTATTGCCTCACATGTTCCAATATTTCTATGGAATCCAAACTGATCTTCCCCGAGGTCGGCTTCTACAAGTTTTTCCATTCATCTGTAAAGAATTCGCGTTAGTAAATTGCAGCTGTGGTTTATTAAACTGATTGTTCAGTAATTTTCACATCTGTCAACACCTGCTTTCTTTGGGATTGTAATTATTATATTCTTTTTGAAGTCTGAGGGTATTTCGCCTGTCTCATACATCTTGCTCACCAGATGGTAGAGTTTTGTCAGGACTGGCTCTCCCAAGGCCATCACTAGTTCTAATCGAATGTTGTCTACTCTGGGGGCCTTGTTTCGACTCAGGTCTTTCAGTGCTCTGTCAAACTCTTCAAGCAGTATCATATCTCCCATTTCGTCTTCATCTACATCTTCTTCCATTTCCATAATATTGTCCTCAAGTACATCACCCTTATATAAACCCTCTATATACTCCTTCCACCTTTTTGCCTTCCCTTCTTTGCTTAGAACTGGGTTTCCATCTGAGTTCTTGATATTCATACAAGTGATTCTCTTTTCTCCAAAGGTCTTTTTAATTTTCCTGTAGGCAGCATCTATCTTACCCCTAGTGAGACAAGCCTCTACATCCTTACATTTGTCCTCTAGCCATCCCTGCTTAGCCATTTTGCACTTCCTGTTGATCTCATTTTTGAAACGTTTGTATTCCTTTTAGCCTGTTTCATTTACTGCATTTTTATATTTTCTCCTTTCATCAATTAAATTCAATATTTCTTCTGTTACCCAGGATTTCTACTAGCCCTCGTCTTTTTACCTACTTGATCCTCTGCTGCCTTCACTATTTCATCCCTCAGAGCTACCCATTCTTCTTCTACTGTACTTCTTTCCCCCATTTGTGACAATTGTTCCCTTATGCTCTCCCTGAAACTCTGTACAACCTCTGGTTTAATCAGTTTATCCAGGTCCCATCTCCTTAAATTGCCACTTTTTTGCAGTTTCTTCAGTTTTAATCAACAGTTCATAACCAATAGATTGTGGTCAGAGTCCAGATCAGCCCCTGGAAATGTCTTACAATTTAAAACCTGGTTCCTAAATCTCTGTCTTACCTTTATATAATCTATCTGATACTTTATAGTATTTCCAGGATTCTTCCATGTGTACAACCTTCTTTTATGATTCTTGAACCAAGTGTTAGCTATGATTAAGTTATGCTCTGTGCAAAATTCTACCAGACGGCTTCCTCTTTCATTTCTTTCCCCCAATCCATATTCAACTACTATGTTTCCTTCTCTCCCTTTTCCTACTTTCGAATTCCAGTCACCCATGACTATTAAATTTTCGTCTACCTTCACTATCTGAATAATTTCTCTTATTTCAACATATATTTCTTCAATTTCTTTGTCATCTGCAGAGCTAGATGGCATATAAACTTGTACTACTGTGGTAGGCATGGGCTTTGTATCTATCTTGGCCACAATAATGTGTTTACTATGCTGTTTGTAGTAGCTTACCCGCATTCCTATTTTCCTGTTCATTATTAAACCTACTCCTGCTTTACCCCTATTTGATTTTGCGTTTATAACCCTGTCGTCACCTGACCAGAAGTCTTGTTCCTCCTGCCACTGAACTTCACTAATTCCCACTATATCTAACTTTAACCTATCCATTTCCCTTTTTAAATTTTCTAACCTACCTGCCCGATTAAGGGATCTGACATTCCATGCTCCGATCTGCAGAATGCCAGTTTTCTTTCTCCTGATAACAACGTCCTCTTGAGTAGTCCCCGCCCAGAGATCCGAATGGGGGACTATTTTACCCCCAGAATATTTTACCCAAGAGGACGACATCATCATTTATTCATACAGTAAAGCTGCATGTCCTCGGGAAAAATTATGGCTGTAGTTTTCCCTTGCTTTCAGCCGTTCGCAGTACCAGCACAGCAAGGCCGTTTTGGTTAGTGTTCCAAGGCCAGATCAGTTAATTATCCAGACTGTTGCCCCTGAAACTACTGAAAAGGCTGCTGCCCCTCTTCAGGTACCACACGTTTGTCTGGCCTCTCAGCAGATACCCCTCCGTTGTGGTTGCACCTACGGTACGGCCATCTGTATCGCTGAGGCACGCAAGCCTCCCCACCAACGGCAAGGTCCATGGTTCATGGGGGGAAGATCCTGCTATTTAGTGCCCCTTTAAATGTCTATTAGCTCTTATCAGTGGACTTCTCCTTTTGTGTTGAAAAGCACTGAGAGATTTAGTTACTGGAATAACATGCAGATGGTTTGAACTCAATGTATTGACTAAAATATGTAAGCCTAGATAGCAGACTACATCTGCCTGCATTCCAGTCAAAGTATATATCCATCAGAATCCTTAGAGATAATTTGCACAAATATAAACATTTGTTTTGTGGAGAACATTTCTTTGGCAATGTGAAGGTCATTATCTCCCTGTCCTTCACTCCCAGCACCAAAGATCAGACAACTCCACCCAGCAGACAGAAGTGCCTGTTTATGGCTCACCTCACTGATAGTATGGGGCTGGTAAAACTCTGACCTGCACAGACTATAAAACACCTCTCAAAAGTCGGCTGCTTTCTATTGCCTATCTTACCTCACAAACATCTTTGGTTGGCTAAAGCAAAGCAGGAAAGTTGGACATCTAATACCAGAATTTCATATTTCAATGCAGAAGTCTAGAGCTTCCATGTTTTATGGTTACATCACATTATGTAATTCAGATAGTGAACACCAAATAAAAACAAACACAAAACTAGACTTTGTGAATACACAAAGAAAATGCTAATATCAGCCATGATATCAGCCATGAGGACAAAACTGTTCCATCAGTTGTCTCAAGAGTTCGATCATAATTGAAATTAAACCTATTGTACCTTTACAGTGTGTATCTTGGTTTCAATTATTGTGGTTCTAGATTACATGAGTTAACTGCAACTTCTCCAAAATGAATATTTTTCTCCGTTTTCTGATAAATACAGATTGCTGAGTTCAGGATTAACTTTGCCTGGTATTAGGCACTTTACATTTTGCTGGATTACAAAAGCCTTGCAAGAGAAACATGGAGGTTTGTGATCTACTTAGATTCAAACAGACCGACTTTCCCAACCTTTTCAGAGCAAGTCAAGTACATAACATTGCCCTGCATAGCATTCTCCTCACTAAACTTTATTTCCATTGAACACAAAATGATCTTCCACTCAAATCTCTTACCTGATCCATTTGTTCTCCTAGTAATTACCAACCCTACATTCCTATCCACACACACACACACACACACACACACACACACACACACACACACACACAAACATACAAACACTCAGTGTTTTTTGCAAGATATGCATCACAATCTTTGTCTGGGCACAAAATCCAGGGACTGTTTCCTGTCCCAAGTGTGTTTCCTTGATCTTTATGCTGAAATTGTGTGGCTTTCTCTGGTTGGCAACAATGTACACTACCATTCAACTGGCTGTTGCCTGTTTTACGTAACAATGAGGTCCAAAAACTTCATCTCATTCCTGATTTTGTATAGCGTTAAAAGCAACAAAGTAGAGCCAAATCTTTTTGCTCTTAGAAACCACCAAGAACTGAATTTTCTGAAATTCAGTTCCCCTGAAACCATGTTATACAAAACTGGCTTTTAAACTTCTGGAAATTTGGTTTACAACATTGAGACTGTGAACTGTTGGTCCTCTTAAGGTTCGCTTCCATCACAAACCAAATCTTGAGAAATCAGAAGTGGTTACCCAGGCAAATTTTCACAGCTGACAAGTACTCAACTGTATTAAAGATCATATCCCACACTTGATGAGTGACTCAGTTTTTGTAGATGTTATAAACTTCTAAAACTTGGCACATTAATGAAACAGCTGCAAATGGTGTCAATTGTGTTCAAAGCATGCTGAGAGTAGACACGTGTTCACACTACAATGATGTTCACTTTTCACAAGTGGGCTTTAAGTCCCATAAAATTAAAAATTAATTGATGGTGCTTTTGATGCAAAAGGTGGAATGCATCTCAAAATAAAAAAATATATATGTATTGTAGCAAGATGTTAAATTTATTAAAAGAATTTGAAGCAAGCGATAGTCTCGTCCTTTGACAAGCATATTTATCATGCTTCTCATTGTGTGAACAACGTTCAGAGACATTTACCTTACTGAAAATGTTGTTTAATTACCTCAGGTAATTTCTGCAGTTTAGGAAACGTAACCTGAGCAGAGGACTGCCTAAACGTTTCATGAAGTTTGACCTGTAACTGAGAACTTTACTGTTTCCAGGTGGAGAAACCTTGTAAAGATACTGGCTGCAGTGATATTTGTATGCCTTGTGCTGGCGCCTAAAAACTGCCCTGTGTACAAGGAACTTGGTTTTGATCAGCACTCATGCTGAGGTCAGATACAAAAGAGTTAGAAGGCAATTTGTGTTGTAGTTGAAACTGCAATTTTAAATTGCAGTGATACTACTGACATCTTTAAGCTTGCATTTAAACTGGCTTAGTGTGTGCTGCTTCACTTGTGTAGATTGTAGGGTCTGCACAGATTTCATTTTTTCTTAATCGTACTTTTGCTCACAAATTACAACACTTTCTATTTTTGCCACATTGATAAAAGCCATAGAAGCATAGTATTTTCTCAATGTACATCTGACCTAAAGATTCCGGTAGCAGGAGTCAATAGTTTTTGTTGATCATGCCCTTTTCTTGTAGAGATATTTCCAGAGAAACTTCAGTCCTCAACACAGATCTGCTTATATCTGAGATGTGAAATAAAAATTTCCATAGGTTTAACTTTAAAAATTGTTCAGTATAACTACTTTCTTACTATGGAAAATCCAGGATGGAATGTAACACTATGAAAAAGATAGTTGCTACTTGCAATGTAGTGGAGATGTTAAGTTGCAGATAGGCATAACAAAAAGACAGTCTTTTTGTTGAGCCTATCTGCAAATTGGCATATCTGCTATATGGTGAGTAGCAACTACCTTTTTCAAATTCATAAATATTTTCTTAAATTCTCATCCTCTATTTAACTCGCTCAGGGTTTACATGTATTTGTTGTTTGTTATGGTCAAATACCACCATCCATAGGCAGAGATTTAAAAACATTTTAATAGTTACTAACTATGTAAAAACTTTCAGCCACTATTGCACTATCACAGATTTTACATTCTGAAAAACGCTGGAACACACATTTCTTAATTTCTGAGTCAGGAATGAAGCACAAATTTGCGTATGTCATCTTGAAAAGTGCTTGAATAGTGTCATATTTTCAAAAGTCTTTCATTCATATACCATCTTCTTAGGGCTGGAACTTCAAAGCATCCCTTCTTAGATACCTACTGTGAAAGATAAACATCCTCTTCAAATTTAAAGCTTGTTGTTAATGGTTCGGTCTGGGCAGTCAGTCGGGACATTGTGTTCACTTACGGATGTGATCACTACAGTGTGAACAAGGCACTGTGTTCTACTGGTGCTTACAACATCTGGTAGAAGCTCCAGCTGTTCTGTAGAAGGAAGTGGTGGTGGCAGTGGCTGGAACCACACAATCCAGGTGGAGCACCTGCTGCTGGACCGGCAGACCCAGTCTGTTGTGCTGACGAGGAGTGTCCGAGGTGTTGACGTAGTCATCTGCAGCTCAGTGGATGGCAAGCAGTCTCTCGCAGTGGCGCGCCCGGCTGGTGTCGCCACACGTATGTCGGCACCTGATGCCGCTCTCCACACGTGTCTCCTCTAAAAGACTCCAGCTCCGCAGGGCTGCTACTGCTTGTGTTTCCAGAACCAGTTTACTCCAGCTGTGACTTTGATACAGATCATCTCAATCTTCTTATCTAATCTTACCAGGGAACCTTATGGACTCCATTCTTACATTCTCATCATACTTAGAGTTATTAAAAGATAATGTATGGATATCAATATCCTAAAGCAGTATTATTGAATTAAATACTTGACAGATTTAACTAAAATGAAATATTTTATACTTAACAGCATTCAAAAGACTTGAAGTAGATTTTTACTGTATTTGAGTGGCGTACCCAATGGATTACTAAGCTGGTATCCACACACTGAATGTCAAATCCTGTAAGTATGAATATGATGACAAGTCGGTAAAATGCCCTTTCTACAGGGAGAAGCCACAACATTCATGTCAGATTCTCTTCAGATTTTGTACTCTTCTATTAGTCCATTAGGACAACATAATGTGAAAGTAGTAAGGTGTACTATGTAGGAGATTTTAAGAAAACTGTAAGAGAAGTTTTGTGTGTCTGTGATGTATCAGTGCATGGTGAACATGAGTGTGAGCTGGTGGTGGTTGTGTGGTTAACATTAAAGCTCTGCAATCAGTAGGTGGATGGATGAAGTCTCATTACGGTTCCTACTTTTCCAACATTAGTCATATTATGCCATACATACAACTTTTGAAAGATATAATGACACGTGTATTTGCATGAACATGCTACTGAACATCCAGCTTTATTTTGTCATTTGCTAATTTTTATCACACCGAATATTAACTATCAACAAGTAAACAAAAATAGTGTGAAAATGTGTGCCAGTTGCAATTTCTGAAATCTTACACCACTATTGAGGGTAAGGTACTAAGAACT
This sequence comes from Schistocerca nitens, assembly GCF_023898315.1. Classification (NCBI taxonomy): domain Eukaryota; kingdom Metazoa; phylum Arthropoda; class Insecta; order Orthoptera; family Acrididae; genus Schistocerca; species Schistocerca nitens. Next base: position 14,701,904 of record NC_064624.1, on the reverse strand, counting down.
GCTTTGCACCTGAACACAATCTGCAGACACAGGTTTCAAGGATGGACCAGCTTGGAAAACCGGTCAAACATTGATAAATAAAGGTGTAAATAATTCCACTCAATAATACAGTCCTACAATACCTTAGAATATGACAGTAATGAAAGATTAATTGTCAGATGTGCCCTTGACATCTTTTTCAGACAGACATGAAAAACATAACAGCAGCTATTCATTGAATGAATGTAATTTTCCCACATGCACAGGGAATCTTTGAAGTTTATAAGAAGAAAAACCTTGTTGAAATTTTGAAAAATTTCTCTTCTGACAAATGATAAAAACAATGCATAATGCAATATTTTCGTAAATCAATGGCATAAATTAGTGATGCACAACTGAATGTATTTTTTGTAGCATCTTCAAGAAAAGCCATTTCTCATTTGTCAACCAAATAGAGAAAGTTTGAACTCTTAACTTGTCTATATAAATGTCATATACCATTTGTTCTAATAACAAAAATTAGTAAACGACTGAATAACATTAAAAATTCAGTAAAATTTCATATAACTTCATATCTTTGTCATATTACCTTTTGAACATATGCTTAAAATGACTAGTGTTGAAAAAACATAAACAGAAAACATTGCTGTGACTGTCCAATGACTCAGACTATGGGAGTTGTGCTCGGCGGCAGTGCACTGGTACATTGCTCACGTGGAAAACTTCTCTTGCAGTTTCACTGAAAATGAGTCAGTACACCTTACTGCTTGAGCATCGTCCTAGTAAATGTGTTCAGTGTGAAGCAAATCTGTGATCTGAACACCTTGGACTCCCCTTGTTAGACCTTCTACAGCTCTACATTTCAAAAGCTCCCATTCTCCTCCTCCAAGTTTTTGATTATGTACTACATAGGGTTACACTCCAAATACTTTCAGAAAAGATTTCATAACTCTTAAATTTGTTAAGATTACCATTTCAGAAATTAACATCTCATTACTATGATCCTGCATTATATATTCTCTACTAGAGGCAGTCATTTTTCTCCCAAAGTAGAAAAAAAATATCATCCACAATTTCCAGTGTCTCATTTATAAATTCCTTCAGAAACACTTAATTCAATTACTCAGTTATGCCAGCTTCACTTTATTTGGTGTCTATCTTGCAGCTTGTTTCCAAGAGACTGTCCATTCTGTTTAACTGAAACTTCAGAATTACAGTGGGAGTTAAAGTAAACATGGTTCAAACATTTTCTAACTTAAAAAATTTTTTGCACATAGAGAATTTGTCTGATAATGCTAATAATGAATTAGAACTAAAGAGTTGCTCTTAGTTGAAGTAACACAATATGTAATGGCACTGTATTCCACTTTACTGACTTGAATGAAAGTTGGATAATCTAGTGTCAAGGATAAAGATTTATAGACTACAACTTCAGTCGATAAATTGAGGCCAGGTGCAGCCACTTCTTATGGTCCACTTGAAATCCTGATACTGAAATCTCAGAGGGACACAAATTTTCATTCAAATCACTCAATCTTCTTGGAGATGCTGCTTCTCAGTGGGATTTATAGAACATATCACATACTTTAAATCAAAAGTGGCCACTATAGGCTAAGTCCATGAAACATATTAGCAACCAATTAGACATATTGTTCATATATTCAGGGGTAAGGAGAAAAGCAGCTACACTGAAAACGGAAAACACTGCTGCTTGCCATCTCAGCAGTGCCCTTGTGCAAGTGGTATTTTTCAGTGGAAATCAGCTTTGGACAGAACACTGTCCTCTAGTCCAAATTTTGATTACCTTGAGGAGTAATAGCTAATAAAGTATTCTTTCCACTTCTTCTGAATATATGGTAATTTTGTCCAATATCTTCTGGGAACCTTCTACTCTTATGCACTGAATGTCTTACACTCTGAATTAGAAAACTCCCTTACCAATTCCAGCTTGGAGTGCAGAGGTTGTATGGGAATTGCTTCTCCCCTCTTAAGAAGATTTCCATTAACTGTTTTGACTATGGGACTGAAACCTCTCAGAAGTGAATATTGGAATATATGAGGAGGAATATATTTCTCACTACCAATTTATTAATTTGGTAGCAAGAGTTAACACAGCCTTTCCAAAGTGAATATCAAGCATGCAATAGGACAAAGCCTGATTAACACCTCTTGCTGCTTCAGTGTCTAGCATCTCAGAATCTCTTTGTTCATAACATGGAACTTCACATGGGAGGAACTCCATGGCAAAAGACACCTGGAGACACTCGTAATGATGTAAGCACATCAGGTAGCAGTCTTGTGGTGCTCCATAATGTCCCTGAAGAAGGTTCAACATAAAAGAACATAAAACAAAAACAGAATAGTGTTAAATACATAACAAATTCATCCTAACAAGTCCTATGTGTCACTGAGTATGATTACTCAGTTATTTAAAATGTCATTGGTACAGGCATTCTACCTAGCCATTCCAGAATTATGATTCTGTACCCTGTGGTTGTGAATTAGTGAGTTCATTCCTAAGCCACTTGTTAACCATATACCATTACAGAATTTGTATTGGTATTTAAGTGTAAGGATCTAAAGATCCCTGAAGAGGCTATTGCAAGATGTCCACTTATCAACTTTTAGGAAATAAGGACTAATACAATAACACTAAAATGTGATTGGGAGGAGCTTTGTGAAAATAACTTTGCCATGTAAGATTGGCATTATGAAGTAGCTCACAATTTTTTGACAAGTTTCCTCTTAATGTCTTATACATTGTAAAAGTAAATATTTTCAAGAGATGTTAACATGGAATGAATGCAAGACTTCAGACTTCACTGGTGACTCTTTCTTTGAGACAAAATCACGATTTCAATACTAACATTTTGTCATGTGATAACAGGGTTCACTATACTGTTCCTCAAATCAGTGTGAAAGAAGCCTTAGTATCTTGCGTGGTCAGTTATGATTCATGCTGCTAGCTTTCAACCCATTGATGTGATTAGTAGCTGTGGTTGGTAATAATTAGACTTCAGATTCAGAAGTTGTTTTATTCATTTAGTCTTATGTTGGTTTTTAAAATTTTGTACCAGAGACGCCCAAATTTAGCCTGATCAAGTGTTAAAAAGTTCAGTGTTTTGAAAGTGAAGTATACACGCTCATTGTTAGTGTGCCTTGTCAGTTCTGCTGATTATTGGGTCTCATGGGTATCTGTTGAGAGGCCAGACAAACGTGTAGTTCCTGAAGAGGGGCAGCAGCCTTTTCAGTAGTTGCAGGGGCAACAGTCTGAAGAAATGTATGATGAAATAAAAGAAATTATTCAAATTGTGAAGGGAGACGAAAATTTAATACTCATGGGTGACTGGAATTCGGCAGTAGGAAAAGGGAGAGAAAGAAACATAGTAGGTGAATATGGATTGGGGGTAAGAAACAAAAGAGGAAGCTGTCTGGTGGAATTTTGCACAGAGCACAACTTAGTCATAGCTATCACTTGGTTCAAGAATCATGATAGAAGGTTGTATACATGGAAGAACCCTGGAGATACAAAAGGTATCAGATAGATTATATAATGGTAAGACAGAGATTTAGGAACCAGGTTTTAAATTGTAAGACATTTCCAGGGCCAGATGTGGATTCTGATCACAATCTATTGGTTATGACCTGTAGATTAAAACTGAAGAAACTGCAAAAAAGTGGCAATTTAAGGAGATGGGACCTGGATAAACTGACTAAACCAGAGGTTGTACAGAGTTTCAGGGAGAGCATAAGGGAACAATTGACAGGAATGGGGGAAAGAAATTCAGTAGAAGAAGAATGGGTAGCTTTGAGGGATGCAGCAGTGAAGGCAGCAGAGGATCAAGTAGGTAAAAAGACGAGGGCTACTAGAAATCCTTGGGTGACAGAAGAAATACTGAATTTAATTGATGAAAGGAGAAAATATAAAAATGCAGTAAATGAAGCAGGCAAAAAGGAATGCAAACGTCTCAAAAATGAGATCGACAGGAAGTGCAAAATGGCTAAGCAGGCATGGCTAGAGGACAAATGTAAGGATGTAGAGGCTTATCTCACTAGGGATAAGATAGATACAGCCTACAGGAAAATTAAAGAGACCTTCAAAGAAAAGAGAACCACTTGTATGAATATCAAAAGCTCAGATAGAAACCCAGTTCTAAGCAAAGAAGGGAAATCAGAAAGGTGGAAGGAGTATATAGAGGGTCTATACAAGGGCGATGTACTTGAGGGCAATATTATGGAAATGGAAGAGGATGTAGATGAAGATGAAATGGGAGATATAATACTGCGTGAAGAGTTTGACAGAGCACTGAAAGACCCGAGTCAAAACAAGGCCCCGGGAGTAGGCGACATTCCATTAGAACTACTGACAGCCTTGGGAGAGCCAGTCCTGATGAAACTCTACCATCTGGTGAGCAAGATGTATGAAACAGGCAAAATACCCTTCAGACTTCAAGAAGAATATAATAATTCCAATCCCAAAGAAAGCAGGTGTTGACAAACATGAAAATTACCAAACTATCAGTTTAATAAGTCATGGCTGCAAAATACTAATGCAGATTCTTTACATTCGAATGGAAAAACTAGTAGAAGCCAACCTCGGGGGAAGATCAGTTTGGATTCCGTAGAAATGTTGGAACAGGTGGGGCAATACTGACCCTACGACTTATCTTAGAAGCTAGATTAAGGAAAGGCAAACCTATGCGTCTGGCATTTGTAGACTTAGAGAAAGCTTTTGACAATGTGGACTGGAATATGCTCTTTCATATTTTGAAGGTGGCAGGGGTAAAATACAGGGAGTGAAAGGCTATTTAAAATTTGTACAGAAACAAGATGGCAGTCATAAGAGTGGAGGGGCATGAAAGGGAAGCAGTGCTTGGGAAGGGAGTGAGACAGGGTTGTAGTCTCTCCCTGATGTTATTCAATCTGTATATTGAGCAAGCAGTGAAGGAAACAAAAGAAAAATTTGGAGTAGGTATTAAAATCCATGGAGAAGAAATAAAAACTTTGAGGTTCGCCAATGACATTGTAATTCTGTCAGAGACAGCAAAGGACTTGGAAGAGCAGTTGAATGGAATGGATAGTGTCTTGAAAGGAGGGTATAAGATGAACATCAACAAAAGCAAAACGAGGATAATGGAATGTAGTCGAATTAAGTTGGGTGATGCTGAGGGAATTAGATTAGGAAATGGGACACTTAAAGTAGTAAAGGAATTTTGCTATTTGGGGAGCAAAATAACTGATGATGGTCGAAGTAGAGAGGATATAAAATGTAGACTGGCAATGGCAAGGAAAGCGTTTCTGAAGAAGAGAAATTTGTTAACATCGAGTATAGATTTAAGTGTCAGGAATTCATTTCTGAAAGTATTGTGTGTAGTGTAGCTATGTACGGAAGTGAAACGTGGACAATAAATAGTTTAGACAAGAGGAAAATAGAAGCTTTCAAAATGTGGTGCTACAGAAGAATGCTGAAGATTAGATGGGTAGATCACATAACTAATGAGGAGGTATTGAATAGAATTGGGGAAAAGAGGAGCTTGTGGCACAACTCGACTAGAAGAAGGGATCGGTTGGTAGGACATGTTCTGAGACATCGAGGGATCACCAATTTAGCATTGGAGGGCAGCGTGGAGGGTAAAAATCGTAGAGAGAGACCAAGAGATGAATACACTAAGCAGATTCAGAAGGATGTAGGCTGCAGTAGGTACTGGGAGATGAAGAAGCTTGCACAGGATAGAGTAACATGGAGAGCTGCATCAAACCAGTCTCAGGACTGAAGACCACAACAACAACAACAACAATGTGTGGACCCTACTTAAATTCAACCAAGCAGGTGCCAAAACAGGTTCCTCATTGAATTTGTGTTGCAAGAAATACCTGAACCTTTTCTGTTAACCTACAACAAAAATAACGGAAGTGAATGTAAAAAATTTAACCTTAATATTACTGTTTCTTGACATGCTACTACTGAGTGAGAGTGAGGAGAAGAAATTGTTCTGGATGGCAATGTCTACTAATGCAATTAGACCACTTCTCGAGAAAGGAATTGGGACTATTACGAGCTTGCCATATGGTCAGTGGGGTGGACTGTTTAATTGTGTTGTTGTAAGTAAACGGCAATTTCTTCTGACTCACAAGTGACATTTGCAGATCCATATGGTAACAATGTGTACTGGAGCGATTCTGAGCTCACAATTATCAGGAACACAAAGATGGTGGTTGTGCTATTGAGAAGCACGGAGGCTGACTCATCACTGAGTGTAGACTTCATCCCAGACCAGGGGTTGTATCAGCTGTAATTACAATCCAGGCTCAGTGTAAAGAGCTGTCCACAAGGCAGTTTACTTTGTCTGTTTGTAAACATGAACGTGACTAAACACATAAATTGTTAGCCAGTACAAAACATTCACTTGGATAGTATGTATTTGTATACATGGCTATGGGCAGTTCTGATTTTGTCTCCTTGAAGGCAGTTTCTGGTCAGAAGTTGATAACTTTCTGCTTACCTTGAGTGATTTTTTTTGTTTATTATCTGGCAGTAACAAGATCTTGTCATTGACTTGGGCAGCTGGTTGAATACTACTTTGCCCCTTTGAATTCTGACTTTAACAGGATCTACCATCAAAGAACCAGAACACTTTCATTTCCTCCTGTTTATAGAGCATACAGGCATATGTTCTCAGAGATGCAGATGCGTTTTGTGACGTTTTCAATTTTATGCAAGTTCATAAATTTAGAATGGTTTCAGGGAGTGGTTTTAATGACGGCAGTGTATTACTACAGGCTGCCATAGAAGCTACCAATCTAGAGATCCCAAATGTTCCTCAAAGTTGACATTAATTCAGCCTGGTGTGAATTTTCCAGTTTAGACATCATAGTTCATAAAGTGTCCTCTCCTTGTACCTTGTATCTTAGATGCTGCTGACTCACCATTATAAAGTTTTCCCCTAAATAATGCTACACTATTAATGATTGGCATTCTTTTGGTTACTAGTTATGACAGAAGTATGAATGAAAAGGATTTGTATTATTGCCAGGATATTTCTTTTTGGGAAAGGATGCTCACAGCATTAAAGTTGTAAATGAATTTTATGTGCTTCCTGTAACAATGTTAGTGCCCTCAGTCATAAGTGCTATAATGGCCTAACTTACTAGTCTGCTATTGATATCCATTTGAATTTATATGCTTTGCAATGACACTGTCAATTTAAAGCCTCAGAGGCTCGTTTTGTTCTGCAGCTGACCACTGGAGTGTGTGATGGATTTTTTGTTGGTTGTATTCTTAGCTGTGAGGTTTGTGCAGTTCTTAAAAAACTCTGACTGTGGCTTTGCTATGCCAGTTTGCCCCCTTACTGTGCTGAATAAAAGGCACTTGGTGTGTAGTACACACTAAAATAACAATGCTATTGTTTGCTTGTGTACAATAAACGAAAACAAAACCTAACACTCAGCTGAAGGTGTAGAGATGTTGTGCTCTCATCTGACTGTTAGTGTTGAAATAATTTGATGACTTCTGTTTGATTAAAGTATAATTTGATAACTTCTGTTTGATTAAAGTAAGATGTGTAAAATTCTGTGTACAGTCCTGATCTGACACAAAATTATGAACTTAGGTCAGCAGTACACTGCTGGAGGCCAACACACGAGTACTGCTCATTCATGAATGTCCTCACTTCAGAAATGTCTGTGTTCATGTGGCATGTCAGCTGGTGTCGACTATATTGGTTTGTCTTGTGAATCACTCCACATCGGATGAATTATGAGGGCTGATTAACAGATGGAGACTAATTTCGTTCACACATGTTTATTACTCCAATTCAGCATTAGCAGCTTTTTCAAAGTACACCCCTCCATATAAAATGCACTTATAGGATCTCCAAACACACAGTGCAGGCCATTTCTTTTGTCAGGACCTTGAGAATCCCCACTTTTTGAGCACTGCACACTTCTTGAGCACTGCTTCACGTTTGCAAATCAAAAGCCCCAAAGTTTTGCCTTCAGCAATAGGAATTAAAAAGAAAATCACAGGGTGGAAGATTGGGGCTATAATGTGGATGCAGCAGCAGAAACTGCAAGACTTGATTTGTGACATCAGGCCACACATTTTCATGAAGTTGTCATCCAGTCTGAGAAACTTCTGGGCTTTCCTTGGAGTTCCTCCATCAGTTTAGCCAATACTGATGGGGAATATGCTGCTGTAACAGTGGTGTGAGGGAAATGCATGCTGGTAAGTCATTCCAGGACTTCCCTGCAGATGGAACAACATTCGGCTATCTTTTGCTGCTGGAAAACTGAGCAATTTTCTCACTGTGCTGGCTCATTTCCCTTAAAGATCGTAATGATGCATCCGAACCATGACTAGTCACTGGCAATATTAGGTTCCAGACACATCTCCTCCATCAGCAAAGAGATACAGCACCTCATGGCCTGTCTTTACTGCCACAGCATTTTGTTTGGTAGACATGACATCCAACAGGTACAAGCATAGGTCATAGGAATATGATCTTGCATAACTGTAAAGAGAACGCCATATGAAATTTTCAAAACTGATTTGAAGTTACATAATGTTAGCTACTGATCCTTAAGGTTTGTTGATTTCAGTCACAGCACAAGCCAAAACACAAAGGCCCCCCTTGTTCAACACAGACAAGTTGGCCTTCTTCAAGTCCTTGAACTAGTTAAAAATTGTTGCACAAAGTAGTGCATCTTGACTGTAAGCTTACTGCAGCTTTGTGTACATGTTGAGGGCTGCACGGTTTAAACAAACACAGAATTTTAGGGCCCCATACTGCTCCTCTTCCATTACCACCACTGTTTGGTGTGAGTGTAATGCAGAGAGTGTCCACAAGGTAGAGCATTAGCACCAACCTATGCTAAGTGTGTGCTGCCACCTATGACCATTATACAAGGGTTGTTTTTTAAGTAAGGGCCATTCGCGCGTATAGTCCCATAGTTCGCGTGGACGCCGCAACAAGCCACCGCGCCACTTGCCGGCATCCTTCCCGTTCACACTGATGCAAGTTGCAGCTCTGTAGCTCACGTGTACGCATCGCTGTGGTACTTTATAATGTTTACGATTACTGAATCGCCCGCCGCGTGTGAGATGCGGTCAGTGATACGTTTTTTGACCGCGAGAAGCCTATCAGCTGCAGAAATTCATCGTCAGTTAACAGAAGTTTATGGCTCGAATGCAATGAGTGAAGGTAAAGTGCGTCAATGGGTTAGAGAGTTTAGAAATGGCCGTCAAAACGTCCATGATGAAGAACGTTCAGGCCGGTCCTCTGTGATCACTGAGATTGGTGAGGACAGAAGATTCACAATTTCCACTCTTTCTTTGGAATTTCCACAAGTTTCAAGATCGGTTTTGTACAAAATTGTGTCTGAAAACCTAAACTTTAAGAAACTGTGTTCTCAGTGGGTACCCAGACTCCTCACAGAGGACCACAAAGGGAAGACTTTTTGATTCATTACGAGGAAGAAGGGGATGACATGTTGAGTCAAATTGTCACTGGAGATGAAACATGGGTATCCCATATCACTACCGAAAGCAACCGACAATTGATGGAGTGGCGACACACAATCTCACCCGTCAAGGTCAAAGCCAAACAGACGCTGTCAAAGCGCAAGATTGTGGCAACTATGTTCTGGGACCGGCGCGGTGTTTTGCTAGTGGACTTTATGCCACGACAATCAACTCAGATGCCTACTTTGCAACTCTAAAGAAGCTCCGCAGAGCAATTCGAAACAAAAGGCGCGGCATGCTGACAAAAGGAGTTTTGCTCCTGCACGATAACGCTGGGCCTCACACCTCTCAAAAGACTCGGGATTTGATTGATTCTTTTGGCTGAGAAGTTTTGGACCATGCACCATACAGCCCCAACCTTGCTCCTAGCGATTTCCACCTTTTCTGGTACCTGAAACACCATCTTGGCGGCCAGCGCTTCAATGACGACAATGAATGAAAGCGGCCGTGAACTCTTGGCTGTCAGAGCAGGTGGCCGAATTCTTTGAAGAGGGAATTAAAAACTTAGTTGTACGGTATAACAAGTGCTTAAATAAACAAGGCAACTATGTAGAAAAATAGGTAAAAGTGGTTATAATCAGAAAATAAAAGTTTTTTTACAAAAGTATTTGTATCTTTTTTAAAATATAAAAAAGGCCCTTACTTAAAAACAACCCTCGTACATAAAAACCCACTCTTTCCAATTTATAGTACAGATAGCAAAGTGTCACAGAAGGAACATAAAAGAATTTCTCTGTTGATCAGCACTTGTAGAAAGTCATAACTGTTATATGGCAAATAGGATAATGGATGTAGCACTCTGCATCAAAGGAAAATATAAAGTGCTGGAATTCTGCAAGGATGTAGCAACAGGAACTCTCTTTTCTCTTTCATTGGGTTTGGCAATAAATGTTGCAAGCAACGTTTTGTGAACATAGGGTTGCAGAACTGTTCTTGTGTAGATTGAACATAACACTAAACTTCAGCTGTAACCCATTACCTGATTTGGGTTATGTGGTTTCATCCCCATAAACAGAAACTGGACAGATACCTGATAATAATTTTCCCCCTGTATTTTGTGAAGTGGAGGTGGTGACAAATCTGTAGCTTGGGCCAAGGTGTCCTTAATATTAATAGGTGACAATTTGGTTAGAATTTCATGAAGAAAATTTTCAGGTCATCACGTTAATTAAATTTCTCATAGTGCCTACCTTATGTGTACTGAAATTCCAAGAGAAGTTAATGTCTACCATTTTGAAGTTGATAAAGAGGACAGGGTATTGGTTGGTTCAGTGTTTCCGTTTCCAGCATTTTTGTTTGTACTAAATCAGCACAATTCAATAAGATATAAGCAGCATCATTACTCAGTACTTTTATTGTATTATTCAGCAGTCTCTTTTGGTGTACTTCAAAATATTGTAGAAGCCAAATGATTTGACAGGCAATGTTTGAAAAGATTCAAGCAGACTGCCTTAATTTATTTGTACTTTTTAAATGTGCTGTATAGTGCACTGGCTTTGGTGAGAATGCTGCACATACTATAAAAATAAGAAATTGACTTGAGTATTGTGAACTTGCCAACGTTTTGCTCCAGGGACATGTTCATGGCATTCGGTTCATCTTGACATGTGGACATGGTCAAGATCCTGATGGGCAGTTCTGGACAGCAGGTCCATGTGCTGGAGGAAGTGTCAGGGACCTACGTGTCTCTCTGGTATGACAGTAGCCTGGACAGAGTCTTCATGGTAGATATGGGGAAGAACACTGTAGGAAGTTTTATCTCAGATGGTAAATAATGGTAATAATAGCTAAACTGTTAATTTGGCTTGCATAAATTAGTGACAAAACTATTCTACAGGTGCAAAAGGTTTTCCACTATTTATGGCATTCCAATGCAGCAACCAGTATGTAGAATGAGAATATTCTTGGATGCAATGTCGAAATTACTGGTTATTTATTCATCAGTGATGTGTGTTTTGCCTAATTCAAGACACCTTCAGATTTGCTGATATGCGTTAAGTTGTGGATATCAATAAAATACCCCATGAAGGAAATTTATTTTTTTAGATGTTTTATTACAGATACCGTCAACTTGCTTATCAACATCAGCCAATCTGAAGATGCCTTGAATTATGCAAGACGTGATTCATTGATGAATAAACTAACAGCAATTTCATCACAGGCAAGACTGCTTTCTTCTCCTTATTCTACAGGTGTAAAGCTGAGCATATCTTCACTGTAAATATTCTACAGTGAGGCTAAAAGGTTTTAATAATTTGTAGGTGTTTCCTGTGACTGAACTTCATTCACATTTACATCCATGGTCTGCAAACTTCTGTTAATAAATGCAGGGTAGAAAGTATGTCCCATTGTGTAACTCTGGCTATTCCTGTAGTATTCTGATGCAGTGTTGGGATGGATGATTACTTAAGCACTTCTGTACATATTGTAATAAATAATCCAGTTCTCATGGTCATCATTTGTGAAATATGTATATGACTGTAATATTTTCTTAAATTTGTCATTCCTTACTCTTGAAATTTCTAAAGCAGTGTTTTGTGGGATAGCTGGTATCTCAAGATCCTGCCAGTTTTTCAGCATCTTTTGAATGCTCTTGGATGATAGAAGCAAATCTGTAACTGTTCAGGCTGCCCTTCTTTGTGTTACGTTAATGTCCTGCTAGTGGTGTTTAGTATGGCTCCCACACATTTTAACAATATTGTAGAATGCTTCTCATGTATTTATGAGCAGTCACTTAGGAGACAGGCCCAGTTGTAAGGTACAGGAAAAGCAGTGTGTGTGTTAACACCATTCTGTGTCCCAAAAGAAAGTTTACACCAGGTATCTGAAATAGTCAGCTAATTAAAATGTTTATACTCTCACTGTAATTGTGAGAGACATCTGCACTTTGTGGAAAGTGGTCAGTTCTCCAAACTACATAAACAATTCACTATTCCTATAAAAATTTGTGATAAAGCAATCTGGTATTTTGAGTGCCACATTGCTGCTAACGTGAAAGTTGAAGGATGCTTCAACTGGATGTAAGCAATTTTTTTGAATGCTCATATATGTAATAGATGTCTAAAAGGACTTCATGTGTTCAATATGAAATGAAAATTAAATGCAAGAAATGACTGCAGGTTTTTATTTATGCAACCAGCTCTGATGTTCCATAATACCCTTATTTAGGCCCCTTGACCAGTGTAAATTGACAAGTATCCAGTCTTGTGTACAATCCTAAGAGGCAACGCAATTAAATAACTGGTGTCCACAGATCTCTAGCTTACACAACACTACCCCTCATTCATCAACCAACAACTGACATTCAGGTTTGAATGTTGTCCTAAGAGTTGTCCTTTGATGGATGAAGGGCTTGTCATGTAAACCAGAGATTGACAGACATGGATTATTTAATATTGGCTCCTGTTGTGACTGCACACAGGATTGGACTCCTCCCAGTTTATATTGGTCAAGGGGCCTGAAGATCATGTTATGGAACATGAGAGCTAGTTTCATAATTAACATGCAAAGGAGATGGCTGCAGAAGTTTTAATTTTCATTTTGTAAGTTAATTTGATTGCACTAGCAGTTGTAGTGTGGACTGATCAAGCACTGGATACTTAGTTGGTGTCATAAATCTCTGTACCACTAAGTTGATAGTATACTGTATACTGCAATGGTTAGATAAAAATTCTGTATATCCAGTGGATCTGTATGGGCACTACTGTGCTTTAGATACCTGTGCATCTCCTTGTCATGCTTGATGAGGTTGGAGGAAATCTGTTACTCTGAAAGTTGTACACTTTGATGTGAATCTTAGTCTTGCACTGATGTTGGACTAGGTAGAACTTCATTGTTCCCCAATGAGATGTTTGATGTGGCAGGGTCTGGGCTTATAGTGCCCATTTCAATGCAGCTGAAGAGTCAATCTATTAGTCTCAAAATTGCTGCGTGCAGAAACTCTTGTACCTGAATAGTGAGGTGTGCTGTTGTAATTGTGGGTCATGGCTCCTGTGTCATTGGCCTGAGGAGTCAACAAAGTTTATAGCATATCTGAATAAAAATTTCCCTTATGTAGACTTCAAAAGTCAAAGTATGTTGACATCTTGGTCCATATCATGTGACGTGAGTTCTTTTCTGACTCTTGCACATCCTGAAGGTTGTCCTTACGCCAGAAAACAACATTCCTCCTATGTGAACTGCAGTAGGTCACACATTTGTCAGAAAATAACACTATGTCGCATTGCATGGAATTTGTACATTATGCCTACAAAGCACTGCAGGCTTCAAGTTGCTGCTCTCTGGTAATTCACATATTGTGAATAGATTTCTTTGCTAACTGCTCAGTTGGTCGAGCAATGGTAGCATATGTTTCCTTTCCCATGTCAACCACATCATCTGTTTGACACTGCCTGAAACTAAACCAGGCTTATCCAAATCAAGTAGGGGTACTTTCATGTGGTCCTGCTAAAGTGGTACCTACAGGCATTTATCTCCATTTGCACTTTCTGTAGGTTCTTGAGCACCCATACACTTGGCACTAGTGACTCTTAAAGAACATAACTGTATTGGCTCTGTGTAAATGTGTTGGCTTCATAGCTGAAACAGTGAAATAACCCACATTGCAGTAAAGCCAAAAATGCTTCTCCTAGTCTTCAGTGTGGGTATAGCCATGAAAGAGCTACTTACTGGCATATTTGTGAAATGTCAGGAGGGGACAGGGACTTAAGATATGCTTAGATTGATTACGTGTAAGCCGGGTGTGTTGCAGCATCTGGGAAGGTTTCAGTGCACTTTCCATGTGACAACAGGTGGATGACTATGGTAAAGAACCAGTAGTATCAGACTGTGGGACTGTGGCTCATCTGTTTTAAGATTTCCCAAAGGCTGTGCGGATCAGCATAACGAAAAGGCGAGGGGTCTCGCTCGTTTTGTCCATGACTGTACAAGATGGCGGCGTATATGAATGTAGTGGCAAATCGCTCCGTGAATATCGGTAAATTACCGTCAGTGAATTGTATGCTATGTGCAAAAAAAGTGATAAAAGGTGTTAAAATATGTGTAGTGGCGCATAAATGGTATCATTCTTGTTGTTTCGTGGAAGCAAATCTCGGTCAACATAGGCCTACATGTGACTGTGGAACTGAGTGCAACGGTCTTGAAACTGCATTTGAAATGTGCAACGCTGGACTCGAAATAAGTGTGAGGGAAGAACTACAAAGTGACTTAAGTAAAGCTAGACAATATGCAGAAATGCTGAAAAGTTTGATCGACTATATGGACCTTCCCACAGATACGCAAACAGGCAAACGAGAGTGTGTATATACTAGGCCTAAGAAAATCTCTCGACCTGTCTTAAATACCAATGTTTTTCGTGTTCCACTAATGAATAAATACGATGTTCTAAGTGCAGACAGCTCAGAATCACGGACAAAAAATCTCAGTGTAACAGGTAACTGCTCGGAAAGATCTGTTGAACAAAAAAGTGCCAGCAGAAACACGTTACCATCAAATACTATTAAACGAAAAAATCGTGTGAGAGCAACTTGTAATAAAACTGAACACGAGACAAAAAAGGAAACAGAGAAGAAGAAGGAAGAAATATACATATTATCGACGAGTCATGGCAAGGGACTGGCTACAATCATGTCTGATATGCAGTCCGAATATAAAGTGATTGGAATTTCGAAACCTGGTGCTCCTCTACGAGAAGTGCTGAAAAACTGTGAAAGTTCCGTGAAAAGCGACGTCAACTGTGTCATAATCGGAGGGGGAAACGATGTCTATAAAAATGAAAGCAGCCTTGCTGTAAGAACACTGAAAGAATCGCTAGGAAAAATTTCACAGGCGAAGGTATTTGTTGTAAACATTCCCTACAGACACGACTTAACGGAAGACTCGTGTGTAAACAAAGAAATCATCGCGACAAATCGGAAATTCAGGAAGATTTGTAGCGGTTTTGTGCACACAACTTTCATTGAAGCAACGAGTTCAGTAAGAGAGCATTTTACTAGACATGGACTGCATAGAAACAACCTAGGCAAGAAAGTGCTGGCGAAAGAAATTCTCCAGGTGATAAAGACAGCAGGAGTGGGTGCCTATGTAAAAATAGCACTACCTGCAACAGGTTTTCTGCCAATGACAACAGAAAAGTGCACCAACAGCATATGAGGAAGAAACATCTGCAGATACACCCTATGATGAAAAAATTACAACTGTGCAAACATGTAAAGCGTCACAGTCACCAGTGGCATTATCAGTAGCAGCAGTGGAAAAGGAAGTAACAGTAGCATCAACAGCAGAAGTTGCACCAGCAACAGTAACTATAGTGCCTCTAAAAGGAGAAATGAGAATTGCAGCAGGAGAAGCAGCATCAAGTGTTACGTGTAGACGGAAAACAGCACCTCCTGTCCGTCTAAATGATTTTTTAGTGGAAGGCAGCAGGATGAAGCAGCCCAGGAGATAAGTAGTGTAACAAATTTCACAACACCTCACCAAAACGTTCAATCTAAAATAAACAACAATTATGATCTTAAAATTTGCTATCTGAATGTTCAAGGACTAATAGATAAAGAATTTATTGTAAACAGTTTTGGACTAGATAACAAATTTGATATTTTCTGTCTGAGTGAACATTGGGTTACTGAGAGTGTACTTACAGTTGTCAAACTTGATAACTATAATGTAGCAAATAGTTACTGTAGAAAACTGCATATAAGAGGTGGTGTGGCAATATATATTAATCAGTCATTCAGCTGCTCCATTGTTAAGTTGGACCTAGATTATTTATGTGAGGAACAGAACTTTGAAGCCACTGGTATAGTTATGGACAGTCTTAAGTTAGTAATAGTATCCCTTTACAGGTCACCTAAGGGTATCATCAATGTATTTCTAGAAAAATTGGACATTCTGTTAGATGTACTAAGAGGGAGCAGATGGTTGCATTATGACATAGTAATTGGCGGAGATCTGAATGCAGATTTTGATATAACAACACATAAACGTACAGTGACTGAGTTGAAAAACCTTTTAAGACAGTGCAATTTGCACTCAATCAATAACAGGCCCACAAGAGATAAAGCATGTCTTGACAATATTTTTGTCAACTTTAAAACTACAGAAGAATCATGTGCTGTTACAGCGTTTCCATTTTCAGATCATGACTCTGTATCTTTAAACTATACAAGTAGGTTCTGTATTGATAATAGTAATATTCCTAAGCCTGTCCCAAAAGTTATAATCACCAGGCCTGTCACAGATGACAAAATTGTTCAGCTCTGTAAGTCCCTTGCTGAGAGAGACTGGTTCAACCAATGTCATGGTGACACAAGTTATAGTCTTAGTGCTGATTTGTCAGGGAAACTATTATTTGAGAGATTTTTTAAAACATTTCTGACACAATTTAATGACAATATCCCCATAAAGAAATGCAAATTAACTGACAAAGGCTTTACAAACAGGGCTACAAACAGACAAAATTCATGGTTCACTAAACAATTATCAAGTATGAAAAACCAAGTTATGGTGTTGCACAATATATGTAGCAATCAGAAAACAGAACATGCCAGATTAGCCTATATAAAATGCAGGAATGAGTATAAAAAAGCCATCGTGGAAGCCAAAAAATCACATAATTTCAATACCATTGATAATTCCAGAAATAAGTGCAAAGCTGCATGGAAATTAATAAATCGTGTTGCTAAAGATGTAAGAAGCAAAAAAATTAATATAAGTCCCCAAAAATTCAATGATTTCTTTATTAAATCTGTTGAAAATGTAGGAAATACTATAATCAAACCTGATATCAATTCATCAGAGTTACTTTCTAAAAATGTTTGCAGAACACCAACAGACACAGGTACGTTTATGTTCTCCGAGGTCTCACCTAGTCATGTCCTAAGCATTGTAAAACGGATGAAATCTTCAGACAGTGTAGATATATACGACATATCCTGTAATTTACTAAAGAAAGTAATAGACTATATTGTGTACCCCTTAACATTCTGTGTAAATAAATGCATATCTGAAGGATATTTTCCCGAAGAACTCAAAGTGGCTAGGGTAATTCCAATATATAAAAAGGGAGATATGGACTCACCTTGCAGTTACAGACCAATCTCCATAGTCCCAGCTTTTTCGAAAATACTGGAATGTGTAATTTACCAACAGCTATCTGTCTATTTTGAAAAATTAGGAATAATTAGTGAATCTCAGTATGGTTTTAGGAAAAAGTTGTCTACTGTGGATGCTATAGACTTTGTAGTCAAATACTTACATCAAGTGTTTGAGGATAAGGGCTATGCACAACTCACATTTTGTGATCTAAGCAAAGCTTTTGACTGTGTAAAGCATAAGCCACTCCTAGAAAAACTGGAATTCTATGGCATTAGACATAACAGCCTTAAATTAATAAAATCATATCTTCAGAATCGTAAGCAAGTTGTTTGTGTAGGGAGAGAAATGTCGAGTATAGAGCAAGTCAAGGTAGGCGTTCCGCAGGGATCTGTGCTGGGCCCCTTTTTGTTCCTGATAATGATAAATGATCTGCCGTCATTTATCAAGTCCACCACTGTGTTGTATGCAGATGATACAACATTTCTTCATGCTAGTGAGGATTTCAATAGCCTTAAAACTTGTGCAGCAAAGACAGTTGACCAAGCATCCTATTGCTTCAAGGCAAATGGATTCCTGCTGAATGAAGACAAAACACAGCAGATGGTCTGTAGTCTTAGAGACAAGCTTCTGTCAGACAATCCAAGTTATGTCAAATTTTTGGGGGTATACATTGATGATAAATTATCTTGGGGTCAACATGTACAATATATTAGTGGTAAATTGTCTAGAGTTATTTACCTGTTAAGGCGACTTATGGATTGTGTTCCTCAAAAATATGTTAGAACATCCTATTTTTCATTCTTTCAGAGTATAATAACATATGGAATTATTTTGTGGGGGAACTCTAGCTGTGTATATGACATATTAATACTGCAAAAAAAGCGATTAGGATAATTACTGGTTCTGCATATAAGGCACACTGTAAACCATTGTTCTGTGAACAGAAAATCATGACTGTTATAAACTTGTACATATACTATGTTCTAATTTATACGAAGAAGAAATTACCAGAAACAAAAACCAGAGAAAATGTACACAGCCACAATACAAGAAGGAATAGGTGCCTCTATATTCCTTACCACAGGTTGTCAAAGTCACTCAACAGCTACGAAATCATGGGGTACAAATTATTTAATAAACTTCCTCAATCTGTTCAAGAATTACCTGAACAATTATTCAAACAAACAATTCATGACTGGCTAGTCCTCCACCCATTCTATGACATAAGAGAATTTACCAACTGTAATATAATACTATAATGTTAACAAGAAACCTGTTGTTTCTTTCAAACTATTAATTGTATTTTAGTATGTATATGACGTTGTCTATTGCTGTAATGGCCGAATGACAATAAAATTACTATTACTATTATTATTATTATTATTATATTATTATTAACATTCAGTGAGCACAAGTTTGCTAACACCAGGGAACTTGGACCCTTCATACACAGAAAGCTGGCAGAATGTGTGTTTCCTGCTGTGCTCAGACCTGCACCACTTATTAATGTTAATTCAGTACCTTGTCTGCAGTGCTGTGTTCCTAACAAAAATAGGACGCACTAAAAGATCCCGTGATGTGAAGTATCACTCACTGCTGCACATGTAGATTAGCCTTTTGGCATTGGTTATCCTCAGCATGCCTGTTTTCATCCCTACTTGGGGTTCCCCTATATGTAGCAGACGTCCCTAAAATGAAACAAACATGAGAGTAGATTGCAAAAAAGTGAATTATGCAATGTTGTCAAAACTGTATGGAAGGCTCTTTCTCTGATGTACTACAGGGAGCACATCAGCACAAACAAACTGGTTTTAGGTTTTCAGGTATGTTCCCTCCATGGTGTGCAGAATGTCTAAAACCTTTGGTAACATTTGAAAATTTTCAAACATTCCTTATTTTCTTGCACTTCTAGCAATAGGCTTGCAATATCACAGAGCCATTTCTTAATGTACAAAATATTGATATCTTCCATGAAGGATTTGAATTTTTTCATTTGAAATTAGCCTTTGCTTCATTGTCACTAATGCTCTGACAGAACTGTTTCCTATTAATTTGGGAAGCCGTCTTGCTTCATTCTCTTCTAGGAACCAGTGAAATGTTTTTCAAATACCCTTCTGTAATAGCTTTCTCTGCATCCTTCATTCAAGCACCTGGCTTTCCTTAAATTGTTCAATGGCTTCTACTGACCTCATAATTGCCCTATATGATGGAATATACACCAATGTCCTTTCATAGGTACTGATCAAATACTAATCTCCAAAAAATTCCAGAAAGCAGTACACTGTTACACACAAACTTGGGGCTTAATAGCGTTTTTTTGCAAGCTGTTGAACTCTTCCGTCATACTTCATTTTTTTTTTTTCATCTCATTTGAACATCTGTAAAAATTTATTCACACTGCCTTTTTCAAACTACTGGTAATGCTACATTTGAATCTAAAATGATTTACTATACATGTAAACCATGAAAAATTTTCCATGTTGCTAGATGTTTTGTTTTTAGATTCTTATAGAGCATTGAGAAGCTATCATTTTCCTATGGTCAGTTATCACTTTTCCCAATAACTTTATAGTCATAATTTTTATCTAGATTGTCCAAATAACAAAATGCAATTATTTCCACAATTCATTAAAATAGTTTTGGAGGCCTCATTTTTCTGTTTGTTAAATGTATACTTCTATTTAACTATAGAAGTTTAAAGCATACTTTCTCTAAACCTTTTGGTGGATTTTCAGAATCATGCACACTGTTACATCATAAAATAGTTCCTGTAATGTTGCCATTTCTTAGTTGTACAGTTCAGTGTTAAACTTCTTTACCTAATATATCTTTGTTGCTATCTTCTGTTTAAGAGCTAAATTGTAGTAGATGAGTATTTTACATATTTACAGTTTTTGTAATTCATGCATCTATAAATAGGCATCACGTACAAAGCATCATACAGTTATCAATACACAAATCTGTGAGTCAGGACCTAGTAATGAACTTATGCACAATCTATGTTTCTTTGCATGACTTGTCAGTGCCCCACAATGAAATTGTAAACATGCAGTTTTCAGAGTTTCTAAAGAGATGGCGCCTAGTGTAGATCGGGAGTATGTTAGCTCCGTACAAAAGTCAAAAAATAACGAGGAAAAGTGTTCGACATGCAACAAATTCTGTGTGTATTATGACAGTGCATGTATGCCATGTTATATTATCGCAAAAGTAGACGCCAAAAAAAACCTGGTAACAGGAAAATGTTATAATCAGGCATCTCATCCAGCAAGTACTTCGACTCATTCGTGGGAAATGGTGAACTCTTATACAACATGCCATTGCAAGAAGGTATAATGTGCTTAAATTGTAAAACGGTTTTTCATTATTCGTGTGTTAATGTCAGTCCTAAAAGGAAACTATAGTTCTGCAATAGCTGTTTCAAAAGCGACTTAGGCCAAAAACCTAATGTGAGAAACACCAAAGACGAAGTTATCAGTGCTCTACTGGAAGAGTTTTCAGTTATAAATCATCACGAACATGAACAGTATGAAAAAGAAGCAAAGAGGCTTAGCGTTTTTCCTCAAGATACTGTAACTTTTGTTAATAACAGTTCTGTTGTTTATGTTTGTAGAAAGTGCGGGAAAAACACAAACAGTGGTGTAACCTGGTGCGAGTGCGAAAGAAAACATCAGTCTAAAACTCCCGACCATGTACCAAAACTTTACATTTTAGGCGATAGCCACAGCCGCGGTATTGCCTCACGCATAAATAAAGCTTCAAATGTGAAATCGATGAGCTTTGTAAAGCCTGGGGCGCCCCTCTCAGAAATAAGAAAACTAGTTTTTTCTGAAGAAATAAAAAAGCTGTCTTCGAAAGATTTTGTTGTCCTCTTTGGTGGATCTAATGACATTTATCAAAATGATACATCTAAAGCCTGTTGCGAATTAAACAAGTGTTTATCTGAACTAAGTCATACAAACGTTATCCTCGTAAATATACCACAAAGGTACGACTTGATGTCCTGGTCGTGTGTCAACAAGGAAATTAGTGCCGCCAATGAACTTTTTTCCAGTATATGCAAACAATATAGAAATGTTTCTGTTGTTAATATTAATACCATTGGACGCAGATTCCACACTACTCACGGGCTGCACCTAAATGGCCTTGGAAAGCAACTTGTTACATTAATGCTAATGGAAATTATTCAGAGACTGCAATACTTACCATCAACATCATCAGTGGTACCTATATCATCATCACAGAAAGTATCTCAAGGAGTGACTAATGCAGAATCAGATACAGTAGCAGAAAATGCAGCAGAAGTACCTAAAGAAGCAATACTAACAGAAGTAGAATCAACAGCAGCGTCAGAAGAACCACATTCAGTAGCAGCAGAAGTAACTCCTCCAGCATTAGAACCAGCGCCTACCGCAGTAACACCATCTCCCTCACCAGCAGTAGCAGCACAAACTACTTCACCAGCAATAGCGGAAGAAACACCATCAGCAACAGCAGAAGCAACTCCTCCAGCAGTAGAACCAGTTCCTATAGCAGCAGCACCATCTCCCACACCAGCAGTAGCAGAACCAACTCCTTTACCAGTAATAGCAGAAACAACTCCTCCACCAGCAGCAACTAAACCAACTTCACCAACAGCAGAAACATTACCAGCTCCTCCTCCATCACCTTCAAGAGTAGCAGAAAAGAATAGACCAGTCACAGTAAGTAAAGTATCATCTTTGTCTCATGATGAAATGATACCAATTGATTTGGGAAAACATGTTCCTATAAAACTTGTGGACAGTAAAGTGAAACATACTTCCAACCGTGTTTCAAACAGACCCAAAAAATTACCAAAGAGAAATGAAGATTTTTTATGGTTTATCCCAAGGAAGTCCAACCGCCACCTAACGTAGATTCCAGGGCTGAAAAAACAAATAAATGTTCCCCATTGCCCCATAATACTGTACTCCTCCCCTCATCTCAACGATTTTTTATGTGTGGGCCTGAAGAAAAAGAAGGGACAACATTAGGTAGTGTCAGGTGTCTCCTCTCTCCTGTCCCAAGGCAGACTCCAATGGATTCTCAGTCAGGTAACAGCACTAATAGAATAAAAAAGCAAGAGGAAGGCATCTCTTTCTTTCATCAAAACATAAGGGGCCTCTTAAACAAAACAGACCAACTCCTTATTAACATTAGTGAAAAGGACAGTATAAATAATGCCCAGATTTTGTGCTTAACTGAGCACCGTGTTACTGATAAATGTGCCTTGCCATCTATAGTAAGTTATACTTTAGTAACATACTACTGTAGGGAAAGTAAAGATAAAGGTGGAGGAGCAATTTATGTTAAGGATAGTGTAGCATACAAAGCTATAGATATTAAGAAATATTGTGTGGAACAACAATTTGAGGCATGTGCCACAGAAATAACAACTAAATTCTACCCAATAACAGTGTTGGCTGTCTACAGGGCTCCTTCAGGTGACATGAAAACTTTTCTGCATTCAGTGGAACTCCTACTGTCATGGTTACTTTCAAAAGCGAAGGATATTGTAGTATTAGGTGATTTCAATATAAACTTTTTGACAGAAAATAAGAATAAAATAGACTTTGAGATTTTGATGACCTTACACAATCTGACATCAGTAATAAACTTCCCAACAAGAATTACATCCGAGTGCCAAACTATGATAGACAACATTTTTTTAGATGTAAATAGACATCATAATTATATTGTAAGGCAGGTTATAAGTGGGCTTTCAGATCATGATGGACAAATTCTCGCTATTTATGACGTTAATCTGTTCAAAAAAGAATTTCCTCGATGGAAATTCATAAGAGTAATTAATGAAGAGGCAAAAGGAGCTTTCAACCACAGGTTGCAGCAAATGGATTGGTCTTAAGTATATATCCATGATGATGTTGATACTAAATTTAACTGTTTTATAAATGAATTCTGTGCTCTTTTTGAAGAAATATTTCCCAAGAAATGGGTCAGAAACGGGGCTTCCAATTCTGTAAGCAAGCCTTGGATTACAAAAGGTATAAAACAGTCATGTAAAACCAAAAGGGAAACTTATGCTGCATTAAGATTCTGTAAAGATGTAGAAAAATGGAAACACTATAGAAAATACTGTAAAATTTTGAAGAAACTAATACAGAAATCTAAAGCCCTTTATTATGAGAAGAAAATAGATAATTCTAATAATAAAATAAAAGCAATTTGGAGCATTGTAAGAAAAGAAACAGGAAGAGATACGATAAGTAAAGAAGATATAAATAATATCAGATATGAAGGTATCCTAGTAGATAACCCCAAAACGGTGGCTGACATTTTTAATAAACACTTCCTATCAGTAACTCAACAGATTGGTTGCAAGCCCGATGTTGACGAAGCTGTAACTCTTTGTCAAGCCGTATATTCAAACACAATTTCAGAAATGCACCTTAATCCTGTTACTGTAGAAGAAATTCAAAAAATCATCTTGTCTCTAAAAAGTACAAATTCTGCAGGGGTTGATAATATATCTAGTAATTTATTGAAATATTCTTGTGTGTGGATAAGGGACATTCTCTGTCATATTTTCAATGCTTCCCTTCAGAAAGGTGTTGTTCCCAGTAGACTTAAGTATGCCATTGTGAAGCCCCTGTACAAAAAGGGTGATAAAGCTGAACTAACTAACTATCGACCTATCTCTTTGCTGACAGCTTTCTCCAAAATTCTAGAAAAGCTAATACATGTAAGAATTACTGATCATCTCATGAAGAATGAAGTTCTCAGTAAGAGCCAGTTTGGCTTTCAAAAGGGCCGTTCAACAGAAGATGCAATCTACGCACTCTCAAATGAAGTCCTAGAAACTCTTAATGAAAAAATGCTAGCACTTGGTGTCTTCTGTGATTTATCCAAAGCGTTTGACTGTGTTGATCACCAGATTCTCTTGCAAAAAGCAAAATTAGTAGGAATAAGTGGTGTTGCAGGCAATTGGCTACAGTCGTACCTCCAAGACAGAAAACAAAAAGTTGTGTTGAATAGCTCGGGTGGAGTAAGTGACACTTCCTCAGATTCTGAATGGAGTTCCATTACATGTGGAGTGCCCCAGGGCTCAGTTCTTGGGCCACTATTATTCCTGATTTTTATAAATGATCTACCATCATGTACAAGCCTGCCGTGTAAATTTACATTATTTGCTGATGATACCACAATTTTTATGAGCAGTAGAACAGACAACAATCTTGAGGAACTCATTAATCACATACTCTCAGATATGGTTAACTGGTTCAAGGTGAATGGTCTCTCATTAAATTCCAGTAAGACCAGCTTTATTCAATTCTGTACAAAAACAGAAGAAGAGAGAGAGATAAGTGTGACATGTGGTAATCAACCAATAGTTAGAGAATGGAAACAACAAAATTTCTTGGAGTGCACATTGACAAGAAAATGAACTGGTCTTCACATATTATTGATCTCTGTAAGAGGCTTAGCTCTGCTACCTATGCTTTACGGGTTGTCACTTGATGTGTTGAACCTAACACTGCAAAAGTGGCATATTATGGCTATTTTCACTGTCTCATTGAGTACGGAATTATTTTTTGGGGCAACCAGCCATTAGCAAGGAAAGTGTTCATTGCACAGAAGCGAGCTTTAAGAATTATATGTGGATTGCGCCCAAGAGACTCTTGTAGAAATAGTTTTCGTAATCTTAAAATATACACAGCTACATGCCAATATATTTTTTCTCTCATGTGTTTTGTTTGTAAAAATATAGATATATTTCACCCAAACAGTAATTATCATGAGCATAACACACGGAGGAAGAATGACGTACACAGTGAACTCAGAAATTTGAGCTTGGCACAAAAGGGTGTCCACTACAGTGGAGCAAAACTCTTCAATGCTCTTCCTCCCGAAATAAAGACAAAGATTCATAACAATAGTGAGTTTAAGAAAGCTCTAAAAATATTTTTGCTAGAAAAAGCTTTTTACAGTCTAGATGAATTTTTAACTAAATAAATTGCAATATTTTAATATTATATAATACAAGTTGACATAATGCCACTATGATTTTTATTTAACCTGAGCTCTGTAACTGTGTGTGCTCCTTATCTGTTCTCTGTAGTGTTTTAATGATTCTAAGAAAATATGTATTTTCTTTTTCTGTATTGCTGCCCAAAGAATTTACTGTATAAATTTTTATATAATTATGTACTCATATTTCTTTATATGCTATTAGATTAGCAGATTGTAATTGTAAAAAACTGACTCGTTCCACGTCCTTGTGTATCCAACACAGTTGGACCTATGGAACACGAAATAAATCAAATCAAATCAAATCAGAGAGTTTGAATCAGGTATTCACTATGCAATCTATCTTAGTATTACCACATTAAAACCATGTTAAGAATCTATGAGATGGGAAAAACATGTTGAACTATTGAATAAAAAACTTAGTAAATACTGTTATATATTAAGAAAACTTAAAGAAAACTGCAATTTTGAAACAGTAATATGTGCCTGCTACTCTTACATACATAGTAATCTAAGATATGGTATTATTTTTTGGGGGAATACAGGTTTCACAAAAAGTTGTTTTAAGCTCCAAAAGAGAGCTATTCATATTCTGAAGGGTGTTGCCTACAGAGATCCATGCAGAGGACTCTTTAAGGAGTTGATAATTTTGACCCTCCCTCGTTTATTCATCTATGAATCAGTATGTTTCTACAAGTCTAATCAAGAATTATCTTCTCTAAATAGTGAAGTACATGACTATCAAACCAGAAATATGCATGATTTCCTTAGAAACTTACATTCAAAATCCCTGTACCAAAACAGTGTGGTGTATCTACCCAAAATAATGTTTAATGCCTTACCAAAAGATATAAAAAGCATACATATATTTAAAAAAGAATTAAAGAGGCTACTATTAGGTCAGAGTTTCTATAATGTTTTGTCCTCATATCAGCTTACCTTTTTATATAAGAAGAGTCATTTTGCAGTGGCCACGGAGGACACATACTGTGTAGTGTGCAGTGTTACATGGCTTTATGCTTAATTAGAGACTTACTATTTCATCAGTTCAATTGTTTTCACCATGTAACACCCGCTGTTTACGTCCTTCTTTGTTGCTGAGTGATGTATCACTTTTCGTTCTGATGCCGCAACTCTTTCTTTCCTGTATCTTTACTACTTTTTATCTATATAAATGATGAACTACTAGTTTTGCCATTTAACAACTTTTTTAATAACTGTGGAAGTACTACAGCGATCAGGTTCCACCTAATGTGTCACCCGCCTATAGGATTTACATGAAGCTTTCATGGCTTGATCGATCTGTTTCCAAAGAGAAAGCAGAATATCTCTTTCTTTGACGTTGTCCAACAACAACCCAGGAAGATCGACACCCTCGTGGCCCAGGCTCTTCCTTGGCTCGCGGTAGTTTGCAGCATTCGCATTATTCCTCGCCCACTTGCCGCTACGTTGAACTTTTGTGGTGATTGTTGGGCAATGTCTTCCACGTTATCTGCAACATAAATAAACTTTCTTCCCACAGTATTTCTAAAAACCCAAAACAAACTTAAAGAACATAATAATAATAACAATGGTTTCACTCCAGAAATGGCAATTCTTGGAATCCCAAAACAGTCAGTTTGATTTACTCTTGAGTCCATTCAGGTGAAAGTGTGCTTCATCTATGAACTGGATGCAGCCAACATAAAATTCTTACCAATCACTGCGAGAATATCATTGACAGTTGGCCCTGCTGGGTTTGGATTTCGAATGGAAACATGTATAGGGTCTCGATATTTTCTGCATGCTGGAACCCTTCAGAGTTGTTTCTGCTGAAATTATTACACTGGATTTTGACAGATTTTGCTGAATAATTCCATTAACTGGAGCCATTTTAAGGAGTAGCCAAAGTTAGCCTGTGGCCAACATTCCCCATGAGATCAGTCACACAGTCTGTATGCTGGAATTTGGTGAAGAGCTTGCGAGTAGTTTTCACTTCGGAGTTCTTTTGGAATATTAAGTTATGTATCAAAACAGGGTCTTGCTGCTGTAAGACTGTTCTAACATGTGGTATTCCAGTACCAGAAAAACATTAAACAGAACATAGGATATCAACCTCTTCCTGTGGTATGCTAACCTGCTTTCACATTTTAGTAGAAGAACTGGTCACTATGAGATGTGGTGCAAACTTCAGAATAACCTAGCTGTAACATTCTTAAAACTTTAACAACAAATGTCTGCTTCTGTGAAGTTTGGAAGGTAGGAGACAAGGTACTGGCAGAACAGAAGCTGTGAGGATGACGTGTGAATCCTGCTCGGGTAGCTCAGATGGTGGAGCGCTTGCCTGCGAAAGGCAAAGGTGCCAAGTTTGAGTCTCAGTCTGGCACACAATTTTAACCTGCCAGGAAGTTCCATATCAGCACACACTCCGCTGCAGAGTGAAAATCTCATTCTGGAAACAAATTTAGGGTTTGTTCCACGTGTCCAGTCTTACAGGAATACCAAAGTCTGACATAAGGGTCTCTGTATCTGGACATCCTTTGAAGATATACAATGTAGCCTTCATCTTTAAAGTTCTGTTCTCCCCACTCAAACTTACAGGACATATGCATTTCCAAAAATTTGAACAAAGTAGATTCATACTTTCTCATCTGCTCTAGTCTTAAATATCTTACATTTTCACATTAATGAAATTGAAAGAAAAAGTACATACTAAAAGCAACATTAGGTTAGACCTATTTTATTACATACCCTTTTAAATAAATGCACGTATAATGTTCAGGACTGCATGATGGTTAACTCTTTCAACATTTCCCAACTTTGTTTATCTGTTATGGTTTTCCTTCTTAATTGTTTGGTTAATGTTTACTTCATTCTCTGTAAGTTTTCAAAGGAACATCTCCTCTATATTACCGTCCATAAGATCACCTTTCTGTATTCTAGTAGACTTTGATGGAAACTGAAGCCATCTTCAGCCCAAACTGTAACCATGAGTTTTCTTGGACATTCCTTTCCAAGATGTCTGGCTTTTCCAGCTATAGTTTAGATCGCATTCACTTGTGTACATTGTTTTGATGACAGTATTGTAGTGCATTCTCAGAGATGCACTTCTTATTATAGATATTGTCAATTGCAATGTTGATGAACTCTTTTATATCAGCTTCATTGAAGTACATCAAAAGAGACTGAGACAGTTACTAAGACAAACATAATTTTATTAATTATTTTAAATTTGTCATTAACACATTCCAGATAGGCTAGTGGGAAGAATGTGGGGCCGAGGAAACTGGCCATTTCTGCTGTCATCTAAGTATTACTGAGTCATATGTAACTGATGAATCTTTAAGAGTAATAGATACTACAAAGGAGCCAAGCTTAAAGATTCAGCATGTCTACTTTAGTTATTTGACATATTACAAATTTTAAAATGACAAAGTATAATTTTCCTCCTAAGAAAAGTGGAAGGTGAGTTAGTGAATGACTGTTCCTTTTGAGGTATCAAAATTTCTTGACCACTAAATGTACTTGACGTATTTGTAGTAGAATTACAGCAAACTGTGGAACCTGAAGAGTACACACATAAAACTACATCAGTACCATGATATTGAAACAGCCATCAACAGCATCTGTTATGTCCACTGTTAGTTAAAAAAATAATACTATAAATTAACAGAAGGCAGCACCTGTCAAGAGGCAAATTGCGAGATGTCTGCACATAACTCACGAATGAAATGAGTAAACTTTCAGTGACCGTTGGCTCATACATAGAGAAAATCACATCCTGACCTGTACTTGGCTCCAGTCTGACACAGTTGCAGCCAGAGCTATGCTTTGGTTTGGGCTTGATTTATAGATTGATTTATTGATCCAATTCATCTACAGCTGCACAATGTGCAAGAGACATTTGGATGTTTTTTGTTAATATATTAACAGTTTTACATATAATATACCTTTGTGCATAATAACACACATTAATATATCAATGAATGATGAATGCTTAATTAAATGTTGTTACGCTATATACAGAGAGATAAAATACAAATGTTCTTCTGAATGAGACTACATTGGGTAAACACACAAAAATTTAGTTTTGTAGGTAATTTACTGTGTAAAAGCAGTGATCAACTAAGTATGACTTCAGTTTAGATTTGAAGTGACCAGTGTTTTGTATGTGTTTAATGGTATCTGGTAAGGCATTGTATAGTTTGATACTAGGATGGATAAGGCTGTTTTGAAATAACTTTGTGTTGGCGCTTTGAACATGTACATCCAATTTTTGTGTCATATCATAGCTGTGTATTGTGTGATTTTGAGTGATAAGTGGTCTTTTTGTATGTAACTTTTGCTTTAAATACATTATATTTTCAAGTATATATATGCAAGGATGTGGCAGGATCATCCATTTTCGAAACAGTGGTCTACATGATTTGTGATTATCTACCCCTTCCATTATTCTTATAATTTTTTTTTTTTTTTTTTTTTTAATTTTGAATGTTTTGATGGCATCTCCAGAATCTCCCCAGAACATAATCCCATACCGGAGGTGAGAGTGTACAACTGCATAGTATACATACTGAAGGGTGTTGTAGCTGGTACAATTTTGTAATGTACGCAGCACAAAACAAGAAGTACTTAATTTTTTGTTCATTTGCTCAATATGTGTTTTGCATTTCAAGTTGTCTTGTAGATGAAGTCCAAGAAATTTGGTACAGGCCGTTTTGGCAATTGTCTGTCCGTATAGCTCTAGATTGGGTGTTACCAGATTTTTCGTTTGTGCTGTGTGTATATCCATAGCTACAGGTTTTTCAGTGTTTATTATTAAGTCATTGTCATCAAAGTAACATGTTAGCCTGTCAGTGGTTTCTTTTATGTTTTTTACAAGAGTTTATTCCGAGTTTCCTGTAATTAGAACACTCGTATCATCAGCAAATTGAAATATTTTACTGCTGTCATTGCTTATGTTTAGGTCATTTACATAGAGTAAGATCAGAACAGGACCCATTATTGATCCTTGTGGCACTCCATATTTCACAGTCAGTAGCTTGGAATTATATTTCCTAATGACATTGTCCCTTTCTTGATCTATTTCCACATATTGTTCCCTGTTTTTAAGATAAGATCTGAGCCAGTTGTTAGCTGTTCCCCTAATGCCAAGATTTTCTAGCTTGTGTAGCAATTTGTCATGATTTATGGTGTCAAATGCCTTTGACAAATCTAAAAATATGCCCATGGTAAGTTTTTGGTTGTCTAAAGCTATCAGTGCCTCTAATAGAAAGGAGTCAACTGCAGATTTGGTTGAGCGGTTTGCTCTAAATCCATGTTGAGATTCTGACAGAATGCTATTTACCTCTAAGAAGTCTGTTAGCCTCTTATTGAAAAGTCTTTCTAATATTTTTGAGAAAACAGAAAGAAGTGCCAGGGGTCTGTAGTTGGAAACATCATCTTTGTTTCCTTTATTGTATAATGGCTTTACTTTTGCTACTTTCAAACATGAAGGAAAAGTTCCTGTAGCAAAAGATAGGTTACATGGGTGGGTTAAGGGCTCAGTAATCAAGTCCCCACACTTCTTTATAATGAAGTCAGGTATATCATCTACACCTGCAGAGTGTTTCATTTTGAGACTTTTTATTGTAACCTGAACTTCTTCTACATTTGTTGGATACAGAAACATTGACCTGCTTGAGACTTTTTTCCCTGTGTCTGTATGCTGTTTTCTATTAGAAGTCTGTTGTAATAGTTTCTCTGTTACATTTATAAAATAGTTATTAAACATATTAGCTACTTCCTGTGGGTTAGTAATGTTTTCTAAGCCAGCCTTTAATACTATATTATTAACTCTACTTTTGTAAGATTTGGTTTCTTTTTTTACAACTTGCCAGATTGCTTTGGTTCGGTTTGAAGCATCTTCTATGTATTTGTCATTGTCTCGTTTCTTTGCGTCCTTTATTATTTAATTTAAGATAGATTTATATTTTTTAAAGTAACTATGAAACTCCTGAGTTGTGTTGTAGCTTCTTGCAATATTTGAAGGTACTGTTTTCTAGCACAAGATTTCCTTATACCACTAGTAATCCACTTGCTTTTAGCGGTTTGTGTTGTTTTGGCTTGCAATGGAAAAGCAAGATCAAAATAATATTTAAAAATATTCATGAATGTCTGAAACTTATCAGAAATATTTTCTGTACTATACACTATCTCCCATGGTTCTTGTTGGAGATAATTCTGGAATGTTTGTACTGCAGTATTACTGAAAGTTCTGCCCATGTGTGTAGCCTTCCTCATATAATTATAGGATGGATTAGTGTTTACACAAAAGCTTATAGCCTGAGCATGATGGTCTGCCAGTCCAGCTTTTATTACAACTGATTTATATTTTGTTTTGGAGGTTATTATTATTTGGTCTACGGTAGTGCTAGAGCGATTCTTTTCACGTGTAGGGGAGTGGATTGTAATCTCCAAATTTTTGGCTGTTAAAATGTTCATCAGCTCAGATTTTGAATTGCTTCACTTATTAAAGTCTACATTTAGGTCTCCACAGATAAGAACTGTTTTTCTATTTGTTACTACTTTATTTATTATGGTATCAAGCCGAGTATTGAATTTTCTTAGATGGGTATCTGGAGATCTATATAAACATATTACAATTAACTTGAATGCTGGAATTTCTATGCCTGATATTTCAAAATCTTTCTCAGTGTTTAAGGATTCAACATTGTCTAAGTTATTGAATTCGATATCTTTCTTTATGTATATGCAGTTCCCTCCACGTGTAAACTTTTTTTTACAAGTTTGTGCTGCTAACACATAATCCGTTATTTTCACTAGTAACTGTGCAGTCGTAATAGGAGTCCTTTCGCCAGGCGTGAATATGACCCTCACTCCTATTGTAGTTTCTTCCCACAGTTTCCAGTGTTCTTGTGTTCTTTTAATGTGCACCTGAAACGTCAGACTGAAGAAGGAGTGCGTCAATATAACAGGATCTGTTGTTGGTGGAGCAGTACCTATCTTATTACAATTACCTCCACACACCCCAGTTTTTGTCCTTGAATTCAGGTAAAATGTGGAGATTATTCATGTAAATATAATATGTTGAATAGGATCTATTGTACAGATTATCTAACCAGTAATAAGATGGCAGTATGCTCTGTATAACGTATTGTTGTACTACTTCTTGCTGTTGTGCAGAAGGGCAAGCTGTCTTGCTTTTGTCAACAAAGACAGAAGTTTGGGTGTGCCTCGTGTGGAAAGAGGTGTAAAAGTTGGTGGCAGACAGGCAGCAGCACAAGGCAGGAGTAGCTCACAATGGGCCGTATGTCTACTGGGCGAGCGTCCACAGCGGAGAGGCGCCCGACGCCCGGAGCAGCCACTACAGCTCCGTTACTGACGTGCTCTTATCTTCTGGCAAGTGTGGCAGACAGATTTTTATGCTAGTTTTCTTCTTTATCTGTTAGATGTCTGTTGATGAGAAGCTCAGTGATGCAGAGGATTTTGGGAAAATACTGACAAGCGAACTGATATGGCTGCCACAGATTCTAAACGAGACTGCGCTTAAGGACATGAAGCAATATGTGAATGTATACATGCCAAAGTGAATGAAATTCAGTATCTGTAGTGAAGTAAAGCAACCTGCAGGACTTACTTGTTGGTTACATTACTGCATTACAGCCTAAATTTACTTAGCATTCCTGTTGTAACCTAGTTAGTAGGTGAACGAATTGTTCAGTACCTGGAAAGATTTTGTACACTGATAAACCGTTGTTGACATAGTAGTAACTACTTTTGATGTTCAGTCATACAAAGACTCAATCCCTTGCAAGTGTCTGAAACCCACATAATTGGAGAATTTTAGGTAAGTGACTGCATATAGGGTGCTCATATGACCTATTCTTGAGTGCTGCTAGGGTGCTTGGATCCTCCCCAATCAAAGAAGTTGAAAGCTGACTGCAGAACGATTCTACAGCCCCAGAAAAAATTCAGGGTAAGGACCATGAAGATAAGAGTAATTAGGGCTCATATTGGGCATACTGACAATTATGTCCTCCTGATTCTGTTTGCAAGTCGAACAGGAATGCAATGGCTGGTATTGATACAGCAATGTATGGTACTTGTGGAGTATGTATGTAGATGTATAAACTGAACACAAATAAATTAAAGTATAATGAACACAGAGAAAATTTTCAGATTGTCAGTAACTGTTGAGATGGTGGTGTGAGGGAAGGGGGGCTGGTGTTCATCCATTACCTATTTTCCATATACAGTAAAAGACTGTGTGGTTTAGTTCTATTATATCTAATCAATCTTTCTTTGCCTTTTTTCCTGTAATTTCCTTTCCTGTCTTGAAGATAGTAACATATCTTCAAACAGCATCCCCCAATTGTGTTGCTTTGTTCTAGCAAATGCTAGACTGATCAGTAAATGTTTTCTAAAACAGGAAAATTAAGTGAAATTTGATTCATACAAATTTGGTAGGTGATATTTATATGGACACACCTATTTATTCAGCAGTAAAGCTTTAGTTCAGAATATGATTAGGAGTAATCTGCTGACTTACAGCTCTGTATCACTAACGTCGATTTGCAGTATGGTTTTGGAACATATACTGTATTCAAACATTATGAAGTACCTCAAAAAAAATAAAAATAAAAAAAATAAAAATAAAAATAAAAATAAAAATAAATAAAAAAAATAACACAAGTAGCTCTTTATACTGATGAAGTAATAAGTACTATCAACAGGGGATGTCAAATTGATTCCATATTTTTAGATTTCCAGAAGACTTTCGACACCGTTCCTCACAAGTGTCTTCTAACCAAACTGTGTGCCTATGGAGTATCGCCTCAGTTGTGCAACTGGATTCATGATTTCCTGTCAGAAAGGTCACAGTTCATAGTAATAGATGGAAAGTCATCGAGTAAAACAGAAGTAATATCCGGCGTTCCCCAGGGAAGTGTTATAGGCCCTCTATTGTTCCTGATCTATATTAACAACATAGGAGACAATCTGAGTAGCTGTCTTAAATTCTTTGCAGATGATGCAGTCATGTACCGTCTTGTAAAGTCATCAGATGATTAAAATGACTCGCAAAATCATTTAGATAAGATATCTGTACGGTGCAAAAAGTGACAGTTGACCCTGAATAAAGAAAAGTGTGAAGTAATTCACATGAGTACTAAAATAAATCAGCTAAACTTCAATTATGCGATAAGTCACACAAATCTGAAGGCTGTAAATTCAACTACATACTTAGGGATTACAATTAGAAACAACCTAAATTGGAACGATCACATAGATAATGTTGTGGGTAGAGCGAACCAAAGACTGCGATTCATTGGCAGAACACTTAGAAGGTGCAACAGATGTACCAAAGAGACTGCTTACACCACGCTTGTCTGCCCTATTCTGGAGTATTGCTGTGCGGTGTGGGGGATCCGCATCAGGTGGGACTGACAGATGACATCAAGAAAGAACAAAGAAGGGCAGCTCGTTTTGTATTATTACAAAATAGGGGAGATAGTGTCACAGACATGATATGTGAATTGGAGTGACAATCATTAAAACAAACGCATTCTTCATTGTGACAGGATCTTCTCATGAAATTTCAATCACCAGTTTTCTCCTCCGATTGCGAAAACATTCTGTTGGCACCCACCTACATTGGGCGAAATGATCATCATGATAAAATAAGAGAAATCAGGGCTCGCACAGAAAAATTTTTAGTGCTCATTTTTCTTGCGTGCTGTTCGAGAGTGGAATGGTACAGAGAGCTTGAAGGCGGTTCATCGAAACCCTCTGCCAGGCACTTTATTGTGAATAGCAGAGTAATCATGTAGATGTAGATGATGCAGTAGTGTGTCAAAATACGCACAACGCATCCTTCTGCTATTGCAGTGAGAAAATGGACTCATTTCCATGAAACAAAGCGGCAGTGGTACAGCTGCTGTCATTTTGTTTCTCGTATTTTAATGGTACTCACTATAACACAATTCTACTATTACAGGTAAGAATCTCGTGCAGACATACTTGATTTACCTTGTACTTGCATTTAAACCTGTAACTAGCTGAAAAGTAAACTAATGTATAGCAACAATACGTTAAGTATTATTGATATCAGGGGAAAATAGATTGTTCCTTTATGTGGCTTTTTACATTGAATTAGTGCTTGTTTCCATTTTGTATGAATTGTGAAGAAAATTTAGTCTTATGCTAAGAACATGACAGTTCAAATTTTCTTCCAAAGTAAAATTTTCACAACAGTAAACATTGGATTATATATGCAGTTTGCAGTGAGTTGGGGGAAGAAAATTTTGTATTCTGTCCATTCATCACAATAAACTGACCCAAATATGTGAAGAAGCAGCATCAACTGTTGACTTCTGCATGACGAGTATGATGTATATTAATGTAGTATTAATCATATGCTTTCAACATACTCTTGGTCAGGAATTAACCTCACACAAAAATGAAACAAAGTTCATGCAACTAGCATAAACACATCAGATGTACAAAAATGCTAGTAAAAACTCGCTGTTGGCAGTAATTTTGTTACATGGTACAGCATCTAAAAAATTTAGACAATAACCAACTAGTCAGCTTCAATAATGCTGCCAGACTTTCTGATCTAACCACCTAAATTAGAGACCATGCTATTTCCGATTAATTTGGTGGGAATTTTTTTAAGGATATTTTTCAGATAGTGCTATTATGCAGCAGTGACATGCCATTTTCCTGGAGCAAAGAAAATATAATCAGATGATGCAGTTACAAAAGTAAAAAATGTTATACTAAAAGAGAGATATATCTAGACAAAGGCAGGCAAAACATAGTCCAAGAGGACATAGCTGAAAGAAAGCAAATTGTGCGAGATATTTAATTTTTATATAAAAGCATTAATTACTTTGATTTGCATATTTAAGCAGTTTTGTTGCATGCTTTAACACTTTTGTAATTCTTTAACACTGTTGTAATTCTTTCAGTCCCTATGGTTTGCACTGGAATATTGTCTGAAGAGCAGTTACATGCCTCACTGTGTCTTTGCGTTCCCCTTTACCCATATAGATACTTCCTAAGTTATCAGATATAGCCATCTAATCATTAGCATTCTTCTGTGAGACTGTATTTCAAAAGTGTTCTATTCTTCTCTGCACTATCAGTGTTTCCCTAGCACCAAGTGCTACACTCCAAATAAATTCCTTCAGAAGGAGTTCCTAACACTTAAATTTTTGATTTTGCCAGAATTTTTTCAGAGAAACTTCTCCAGCTATTGGCAGTCTGTGCTTTGTTCTCTTTGCTTTGGCCATACTCACTGCCCAAATAACTCTGGCAGTACATAGACTAGATTAAGAAATAAACTCTACAGCACTGCTGGATTTATGTTTATTTACATTACCGTCAATTTAGATTTTTTTGTTGATATTGAACTGCTACAAGAGGGATTTAATTCTACCAGTGTTTTAATTTTCTAGGCTGTTCCCAACACTATAAGCAAAATAAACTGATTCACCATGAGCTTTAGGTTACGATTTTCTTAAATACATGCTTATTGTGTAGGTTTTGTATGCATTAGTCCTTCATCTATTGCCTGACCGAAGATGACCACAAGATGGTAAAAATGAAATTTTCCAAATGCTCCTATAATTTTTGTTAAAAAAGTAAATTTTCAGCACAATTTTCCTTTTTCCAGTGCATTACATTTTAGTGCAAAACTGAAAATATCCTAAATCTGAGTGTCAGTGTAATAACTATGGGAAGTTTGCCAGGCAACTGCATGAAAATTATATTCAAGGTTATAAAATTGAGTCTGCTTCATAGACTAGGTTACCAGCATGTTGTGATCCATCAGTCCTCCACTACGTAGATCTGAGCAAAGTTTTTTTCCTGTCATCAGTATTCAGTAGCTCGGTAGGCTTAGATACCATTCAAAATGTGTGCTGAGCTGCTGGACTTATTTTCAGGATCACAACAGTGAAAACTCACCAATAATAGTATTCCAAATAAATTTAATGTGCCACTGTGGCACCTTTGCAATTGTTTTCTCCACCTATTGGTGTTGTTTAGTCAGTTTTGAATAATCCATTAAAGCTTTTCAAATTGAACTGCTGATGTTACATGTTTTGGATTTATCACACCAGTGCCCAATGTTTCAGCAATACTGATGTCAGTATTACTAAATCATTGCTCAAACAATGGCAATATTTTCGTCAGTAACAATAGTTATTGGGCATTCAAGAAATAGAGCAATGAGAAATCATTAATCTCCTTTGAATTTGTTTTAACAATTGTAGTTGAGGTAGAAGGATTCTTTTTCACCAAATTCATGTCCAAACTGAGCTTCATTGTTCAGGCATTAATGATTTACAAAATTGTAAAAAAATAGTCCTGAATTGTTTAGCTAATTTTAGGTGCATGTTACCTTTGATTGATAATCCAAATGTTTGAGCAGGTCAGGACAGAGCAGTAAGTTCAAAAAACATTAAAAACACTGGTTTACATCTCTCTGCATCATCAGCATACTGGATTATTGACTAACATCTTGGTGGTTATGGACAAAACATTGGCAGTGCCTAAGGGAATGGAGCTGTATTTGAATAACCATATACAACTTTCACTGGGTGTTGTGAGTAAACCAAACTTCAGGATATTTCCCACAGCCTAGTTCATATAACCCTGCAGAAATCCTTAGCATAGTCAAAATTCAGTACAAGACAGGATGATAAATTTGGAACTTTGATCGCTTTTGAATGGTAAGGAGTCAGTATTGAGTGACATTGTAATCCACACACATCCTTCAGTTTATTTTGATATTGACTATAATTGCAAATAAATTTTGAATAGTTGAATTAGTTATTAAAGAAACTGCAGGTAAATGAACCTTCAGTTATACAAAGAAATAAGGTTGCCAGACCTAAATTGGAACACTACTTAAACCAGTTACATTTGATTAAAGTTAAGTGTACATAAAAATTAATAATATGGGTACGGGCAACAAGTCATGGCTCACAGGAAGCTGATTTGTATGGACAAGTCATTACAAAAATTGGAGTACATAGTGAGCACTCAATATTAAGCTCTTTAAGAGCAAAACAGAATTACTGCATTGTGGCACAGCTATAAGTGTATTCTTAAAGTTATCTTAATTGTTTCTAGAATGAGACTTTCACTCTGCAGCAGAGTGTGCCCAGATTAAAACTGTCTGCTGGATGGAGACTCGAACTCACGACCTATGCCTTTCACAGGCAAATGCAAGTTGGTAGAGCACATTGCAGTCTGCACAAAAACTGGGACAGAATGCACTGTGCTCGTGAATCCAAACTGATCTTCCATGAGGTCTGCTTCTACCAGTTTTTACATTTGTCTGTAAAGAATTCGCGAAAGTATGTTGCAGCCATGACTTATTAAACCCATAATTTGGTACTTTTCACATCTGTCAACACCTGCTTTCTTTGGGATTGGAATTATTATATTCTTCTTGAAGTCTGAGGGTATTTTGCCTGTCTCATACATTTTGCTCACCAGATGGTAGAGTTTTGTAAGGACTGGCTTTCCCAAGGCTGTCAGTAGTTCTAATGAAATGTTGTACTCCCAGGGTCTTGTTTCGACTCAGGTCTTTCAGTGCTCTGTCAAACTCTTCATGCAGTATCGTATCTTCCACTTCATCTTCATCTACATCCTCTTCCCTTTCCATAATATTTTACTCAAGTACATCGCCCTTGTATGGACCCTCTATATACTCCTTCCACCTTTCTGCTTTCCCTTCTTTGCTAAGAACTGGGTTTTCATTTAGCTCTTGATATTCATACAAGTGGCTCTCTTTTCTCCATAGGTCTCTTTAATTTTCCTGTAGGCAGTATCTATCTTACCCCTAGTGAGATAAGCCTCTACATCCTTACATTTGTCCTCTAGCCATCCCTGCTTAGCCATTTTGCACTTCCTGTTGATCTAATTTTTGAGATGTTTGTATTCCTTTCTGCCTGCTTCATTTACTGCATTTTTATATTCTCTCCTTTCATCAATTGAATTCAATATTTCTTCTGTTACTGAAAGATTTCTACTAGCCCTCACCTTTTTACCTACTTGATCTGCTGCTGTCTTCACTACTTCATCCCTCAAAGCCACCCATTCTTCTTCTACTGTATTTCTTTCCCCCATTCCTGTCAATTGTTTCTTTATGCTCTCCTTGAAACTCTGTACAACCTTTGGTTTAGTCAGTTTATCCAGGTCCCACCTTTTAAATTCCTACCTTTTTGCAGTTTCTTCAGGGAGGGGGTAGCTCATTAAATATACTGAATTACTCAGAAAAACTTTCAAATAATCTTTGTCACTAGTTACATTGTTTTTACTGGGTATTGTATTGGTTAAACTGTTTCAAAAATAAAGTGATGTAATGATAAAAGGTACACCTTTCCATATTGAAACCTTAGAAAAAGAGAAGTAATTAAAAGCTCTCTGTCCCTCAGAACAAATTTAAGATACCACTAACCAGAGAATGAAAATTTTGTGGTGCTTCACTGGGATTTTTTAAACATTGTAGCTGTCAACTGCTACTCAGTGACACTTTGTGTCCAAAAAATGTAGTCACAGTTCCCTTGCAGTACCACTACGATACATACCTCTATATAAATCACCAGATGCACTAAAAGAAAAAGCCAAACAAACACTAAACAGTGTACGTGAGTGGGCATCCAATAATAAACTAACACTAAATCTTAAAAAAACAAATGCTGTTAACTTCTATGTCTGCAAAAAACCACACTATAACAACTTTAAGTTAAACAATGAAACTATAGAATGTGTAGACTACACAAAATTTCTTGGTATGCATGTTGACAGACAGTTAAAGTGGGAAGAACATATTAAAATACTTAGTAACAGAATCGCTACAGCATGCTATGCTCTGAGAATTCTGACTGCAGTTTGTGATACTACATGTGTCAGATCTGTATATTTTCGTATATCCACTCTGTTATTACCTATGGAATAATATTTTGGGGAGTCAACAGTAAAAATATTCAAATAGTTTTCAAATTACAGAAAAGAGCAATTCGTATAATAACCAAGAGTGGCAGTAGGGCTCACTGCCTTGAACATTTCCAAAAGCTGGAAATCCTAACTGTCCCCTGTGAATACATTTTTCAAAGTGTTATGTATGTAAAAAAAAATATTGACTGCTATATGAAAAATTCTTTAGTACACAGCTATGAAACTAGAAACCAATACAATCTGCATCTAGAGAGGAAAAAAAAGTTAAAACTCAGCAGAGCTTGTTGTACAATGCTGTTAAATTATATAATAAATTACCCCAAAAAATAAAAGATATTGACACAATCGGACAGTTCAAAACAAAACTAAATTTTTTTTTATTAAATAAAAGTTATTACGCAGTAATGGACTATCTGAATTAAAACATGTAGTGTAATTAAAGTAGCCTGCATTGTAATACATGAGGAAATAGTTATAATATGAAATCCAAAATTGTACAGTACTATAAGAAAATTACAAATTACACAAGGATATAAAACTAATTTAAGATACCTCAAAAATGTGTGTAAATACAAAAATATGTGTATAATTGTAGGTATATTGTATTGTATATGATTTTGCTGACGAAATCCACACAATGTAAATTGTTACATGGATTAATAAAGAAATCAATCAAAAAAAAGAAAAAAATCAATATGCCTGTTTTAGACAGGAAAAGGAGAGAACAGTCTCAATATAATCTTATTGCTTATCCAAAGAGTCAAAATGTAAACAATTGACATTTATTTTTCTGATGATTGAGCAGTACACATATAGGATCAATAACGAACGTCACAAATGCAAGAAAATCTAAACAGTACATAATGAGTGGATTGACACCTTCCAGCACCATTGTTCTACACTCTTTTTGTCTGCTCCGTTTACCAGTGTTTTCCTTCTATATATTATTACACTAGACAAATACATTCAGATAGTGTTTTCTAACAATGTGTCGATAAAGAAATTTAACTCCCAGGAAAGCTTTTCTTGCTGTTCATTAGCTACGTTTTATATCTTCTGTATTTCTGACATTGCCAGTTACTTTACTACATCTTTTTCATATCTGAAGCTAACCTCTCATTTCTCTAGATTTCATTCAAGCATCTTGTTGTACTTTTAGTCTTAAAGCCTCTTCCCAAGGAAGTATCAATCACTGTTTTCAGTTACTTGCCATCTGGTGGAATTTAAGTATCATTTAAATGTTT
Organism: Schistocerca nitens; assembly: GCF_023898315.1. Lineage (NCBI taxonomy): Eukaryota > Metazoa > Arthropoda > Insecta > Orthoptera > Acrididae > Schistocerca > Schistocerca nitens. The sequence goes on along the minus strand of NC_064624.1, from coordinate 14,660,105 downwards.
TATTTTTCTTTTCTATATTTTAGTTTTTCTTGCATGTATAGACTAAAATGTGTGGGCTACAATTCTTTTCTCCTTTAAAATCACTCCCTTTCACCTTCCCTTCATGTATTTTACCTCTTAACAGTGCAGTCTGTTTACTGTGAGTTGTAAGATAACTGCAGAATTTGAATAATTTTTAGCAGCAGTTGCCACAAAATTATCCTTAACTAGGAATTGGCACTTCCAGTCTGCATGTAACTTTCCTATTAATGACAAATAAAAGTTGTGGGCAACATGCCATCAGCATAACTGAGACAAATATTTTTCATTAAGTACTACCATATATGCAAGAGAAATCTTGAATATATAGGAACACTGAAGTGTTGAAACATCAAATGATTAAGCTGAAGCAAGTGGCAGTTGAGTTGGTTTCTCTGCAGATGCTAAAAACTTAATTTTATTCTTGGGGAATGGAAAATGCAGTGGAACTTTAAGTGTTGGTATGCAGTCCATAAATAATTACTTACTTACTCACTGGTCATACCGGACTCAAGAGTCCATTACCGTAGCAACGTATTTTCGCCATCTGCCCCTGTCTTGCTCTATTTCCTTCCATTCACCTTCAATACCTAGGCTCCTCAAATCTGCCTTCACATTGTCCTCCCATCTACGCCTCGGTCTCCCCATGGGACGTTTTCCCTACCAGTACTCTGCGCACTGCCCTGTCCTCATCCATTGAGCTACGTGACCCGCCCATCACAGCCTACTTGATTTAATAATACTGATTATGTCAAGGCTTGAATAGAGTTCGTGAACCTCTTCATTATGCAGTTTTCGCCTTTCTCCACTAATGTCATCCCTTTTTGCTCTGAAAATTTTCCTCTAAATTTTGTTTTCAAATAGTCGAAATGGCTTTTCATTGCCTTGATTAATGCATACGCATTTGGTGTTACAGATTCTTTCCTATCGCTAATGATGTTTAGATCATCTGCATACCCTAATATCTTAATATTTCCATTTAACTGCACACCCACTGAACTATCTGCTGCCATTTGTACAATATATATTGTAGGATTAAATTTAAAAGTAGCAGATACAGGGCATCTCTCTGCTTAAGTCCGTACTTTATTACAAATTTTTCTGACTACATAAATAATAAAAAATGTAAATTTCGATTAGGATTGACTTTGTAAAAGTAGGTTAAAGAAAACCAATTAAACATTAATGCTTAAGTATCAGCTAGATACAAAGGCCACAATAAATTCTTCTGTGCAATATAGCAGCTATATATGAAGATGGAATAGTTATACTGTCTATTAAATAAGACCCACAGATATAGTTTAACTTAGACATCACATGAAACCTTTCTCCACATTCAAATTTTTTTCCTGCCAAAGAATTACTCTAAGAAAAGGAAATCTTAGATGGTGGTGAAAGAATTCAAAATGCCAAAACTACAGGAGTTCTTGACGTTTCTCACCTTCATTGATAATTCATATTGTTGGCTATTAAAATGTCCTTTTTGGATGGTCCGTGTGGTGTTAGCTTTGCAAAACTTCCTGTGACATAAAAATGCCTCCTGATGAACTCAAACCACTGCATGCTGCTGAAGCACTTCTACAACACAAATTTTTTCACGAATAGAGAATGTCCTATAAATAAAAATGACACCTGTGTAGAATTTAAAGTATAATCCTAAACATAAAATTTTTGGTGCATATCTCCATTTGCAGATAAGAATACAGAAAGTTTAGAACTTCTAATGCTTATGGGGAAAAGGTCCGAAATTTAGTTGAACAAAATTGTGTACCCTCACACGCTTTCCAAAAGCACACATTTACCATTTACTGAACAGATAAATGTTGCATTTTTCTTACAGGTATTTAGTTCCTGTTGTAAGTGAATCTGAAATAAACTATTGATACATAAGATATTTTTGCCACCTGCCAATATTGTTTAGACTGTGAACAATTTACAGTACTTTCAAAATTGCTACAGTAAAATAACATTAAACCAAATAACATTAGTCCTAATTTTTGTAGTTTAAATATACTCAGTTTTCTAGAATTTTGAAATTTCTTGTCAGCTTGCTCCCATTGGCAAAATGTTTTGATAATACTTCTTAAGAAGGTATTAAGGTGCCAGTCATATTTGATCACATGAATCTGCTAAGCTTTCCTTGGTCACACATGTAACAGGAATAAACTGCTTCTAATTGAACTAGTTGGCACCTAGTCAGTAATTGCACATGTGAACTGATGTAACACTTTTAACATTCATGTAATTTCATTGTTTTTTCATGTTCCTTGGATTGTATTTGAAATACTGGACATGATTCAGAATATTAGTGCAGTCATAAGATAAAAAATGTTCAAATGTTTGTGAAATCTTATGGGAATTAACTGCTAAGGTCATCAGTCCCTAAGCTTACACACTACTTAACCTAAATTATCCTAAGGACAAACACACACACCCATGCCTGAGGGAGGATTCGAAACTCCACCGAGACCAGCCACACAGTCCATGACTGCAGCGCCTTAGACCACTCGGCTAATCCTGCGTGGCCATAAGATAAATTTCCTCTGTGGAAACATGGTACTATTTACTTAACAGGATATTTGTTTTGATGTTGACATACAACAAAACCTGACAAGTGTCAGCCAAGCATATGAGTACTACAGATTCAGGTTCACTGGCGGAGTAATAATTATAAAGTAGAAATGACATAAATTTTAAAAATTTATCTGCCAGCACATTTAATTCCCAATGGAAGTGATGAAGTTTTATGGCAGTGTACTTTGCTCCCCTTTGTGCAGGATTGTGACTCGGGGTGGTTTTTTGCTCCTTGTGTTATATATACTGTTTTATTAAAATTATTTTCAAATGTTGCACAATTCTCTCCAACAAACTTGGTAAAAACATAATACATAACAGCCTTATGTTTTTAGACAGTTGTCTTCTTGAAGTTAGGATACACATGATGTTATCTTTCTGTGCAAGGAATAGTTTGTCCGGAGTTGTCACAGAAAATTAGTCCACTTAACATAGAATGGAAATAGACAAAGTAAATTAATTTTCAGATTCTGAATTTAAGGAGCATTTGGAAAGATCTGGTTGTGACTTCCTGCTAATTGTGGAAAATACACATTCACAAATATGGATGGACATTTGGGAATAGTGAGGTCTTAAATGTTGAGTTTCCTTCCTGTGCTGAATTGTTGATATTCTTGCCTCACACACTCTTTCTAAGTGAAACTCCATTTATTAAGGATGAAGACCTTAACTAATTGCTTGTACTGCTGTTGCAGCTCTGTTGTGTGCTATGCTGATCACATAAGAATCATCAGTGAGCCTAATTTATGTTTTTGGTGTGAGATAGGTGATTTGCTTGAGGAAAAGAGTGGGTCCTGTTAAATGCCATTAGAATATCCACCAGAGCTGTGTGAGCTGTTTACCACATTTTGCTTATCTTGAACATTTTCCAGCCCCAGGCTGGATCTGTTTGGAACTTAAGCCTCACCATATAGTCCTCTTTCCTCACTGTCTTTCACTCTGGTCCAGTCCTTGTCTCTTATTTTCAACACTGCTTCACATTTTTCAGCCATCTGTCCCTTGGTTTTCCTCTTTGTTGTTACTGCTGTCCTGCTTCTGAGAAACTTCATTTCACACACCTGTAATCTGTTCACGTCTTTCCTTCATTACCCATGTTTCAGATGGTAGTGACTTCCTTACATCACTTCTTTGGTTTTGTGGGACATCCTTGCTCCAAACCAGGTTTTTAACACTTGGCAAGAATTCCTCAGCCTGTATGCCACATTCACTGAAGGCTCACTTCTTCCATTTTACTCTGCCACACTTCCCAAGTACTTCACACTTTCCACCTTCAATTGTTCCTCCTATCCTTATTCTGCTAGTTGGTCTATCTTTCTTGTTGGAAGCAGAATCTCAGATTTGTTTACAATAAATTTCATCCCATACTGTGTATTCCCAAGCATGCAGATGATCATGAATATCCTGTTTACCCAGATCATAACCAATACAAACAGTATTGCTTTTGCCTAAACAGTATTGCTTTTGTCTTGTCTTCACCTGTTTCCTCTGCCACCTTGGTCACTGTTGTCAAAAACCACAAAGAATAGGAGAGGTGACGGTGCACTGCACTGTTCCGCAAAACTTCCTGCTGGGACCAGCCTGTCCTTTTATTTCCCACTCCCAAACAAGTCAGACTTCCACAGTATCTCTCTTCGTGTTTCTGATCAGTTAAACGTTAAGTGAACCATTTATTAACTATGCTTTGAAAGTCACAAGCTTAAAGCTTCTTCAAAAGATGATGCTTTAGCTAATCATCATGGACACATTACACAAATCCTGATGAAGGAGATATTGTCATTCATAGTCTAAAATGCTGTCAATGGAATTTTAACATAATCTAAAATGCTGTCAATGGAATTTTAAATCCTACATTCAGTGGAGAGGTACCTCTGGAGTACAAACTGTGACTGGCTTAGAATCTAGCTGCATTTGCTCATTTTCAATACATTAAATTTTCTTTCCCAAAGCATTAGTTCATAGGCCAGTTATCTGTCCTACATTTGGGGTGTTCCAGCAGTGATGTACTTAAGTCTGGATAGACACCCTGTGGTAGTGATGAATTAAATATTTGTAGCTGTAACAGAACAACATGCTTTTAATATTTAGTGTAGTTTTAATCTTCTTGTGGGAATTTTTGCTTTTAGGACAGTTGACGACAGTAATCTCACTTGAACAGGCTAAAGTGATACCAAATTGATTCAATGTATATGGTATTGAGTGTAGCATATACTGTAATGCTTTATGTTTTGAACTGTGCTGGGTTCCTTAGTTTCCACTAGGAGCTGATTAGAAGTTTGCTAACTGTATGATGATGTAAACCATGGCATCTCTATCAGAACAAGACATTTTATTTTTGTGTTTTCTAATTATACCCTCCTTTGTTTAAATTTTATTTCCAGAATTGTTAATCTGACATGGCATGCAAGCCAATGATCATTTGTTCTGCAGGTCAATGTTCTGGTGTGACTGGGCAACAAACTGAAGATTGTGACAGCTGGCGTGCACTGGTGCAACGAAATAACGAGTGTTTGTACTGGGTGGATGCCAAGCTGTAGTCAATAGAATCCATCAACTTGGATGGCAGTGATTGCAGGGCATGTAGGAACATGCGTTTGAAAGCAACTGCTGTGAAAAACTTCTTCGTAGCTCTTGGTCAAGGATTTATCAGGCAACAGATAAATAAGCAAATATAGGTCATGCACTGGGACAAAGAAGCTCCAAATTCGTTTTGCTGCTACTGTGGTTTAATCCAATCATTACCAAGCTAGGATGTACAGACCACACAAATTCAAAAGCACAGAACTACCTTAACAGAAGTAGAGGATTAAATTTAGACACTAGGTGTGCCTTAGTGCTGAGTAAAACAAACAACAACTATCCATCATTTTGATTTGCAGCTCCTTGTATTGGCAATGTTTTCAGTTAAAATTGCTGGATGTGAGGTCCGCCAGTTATGCAAAACTGATGTCATTAACACTGTTGCTTGGACACACAAACAAATAACCCCTTGACATGCTTATTTTTTTTTTTTTTTTTTTTTTCGTATGGTTCCAAAGAATACTTTCTATTAATGAAAATCATGACTGACATTGCAATAGACATATAAAGACAGCTTTCAAAGTTAAAAATGAGTTTTAAAATTTTGAATATTACAAACAATAAACTCTAGAGTAAAAGGTCTGTTCAAAAAATTTCTAGACACTCCTAATTTTCCAGCAGTGGTGTGTTGGAGCAAAATGCAGTTGACATCCATACAGACGCTTGCTTTGAATGGGTAACTGCCAGAACTTTCATTGTTGTATGTCTGTCTGTTGTTGTTCAATGCCATAATGCTGTATTGAGTACAGTGTTGCATTCCACGGTTAGCGAATTTCAAAAAGGCAGTTAGAGGAGCAGCACGTCTGCATTAAATTTTGCGTGAAACTCAGGAAAACCTTTACAGAGATTTGAATGATGCAGGAAGCCTATGGTGATGAGTACTTAAGCTGTACTCTGTGTCACAAATGGTTCACACGGTTTGAAAATGGCCGGAGGGAAGTTAAAGATGATCCTCATTCAGGACTCTGTCTGATGTCCGCAGACGATGCTCATATCAGGAACGGCAATGAAATTGTGTCTGCCAATCAAAGACTGACTGTCTGAGAGACTGCAGAAGAATGTAACATATCAGTTGGAGCATGTCATGAAATCCTGACACAGTTTCTTTGAATGCGTCATGTAGCCACCAAGTTCATCTCATGATTCATGAGACAAGACAGAGATTCTCCTTACAATCTGTAAAGAGCTTTTGGGTCACACAAATTAGAGAGAGAGAGCTGTTCATTAAGGGAATCATAAATCATGATGAGATGTGGATCTATGGTTACGGTGCTGAGACTGAGGTTCAACTTTCACAATGAGTTGGGAAAGGTTCTCAGAGACCAACAAAAGTTCAATAGGTCAGGTCAAATGTCAAAACCATGCTGATAGTTTTCTTTGAAGGATTAGTTCAGGGACAAACTGTCAATCAATTGTACAGTCAAGATAAGTTGTGGTGCCTGTGAGAAAATGTGAGAAAGAAATGGCCTCAAATGTGGAGAGAGAATTCATGGCTCTTGCATCACAATAATGCAACCATACATTCATCCCTGTTGGTGCGTGACTATTCCACAACACAAAATCAGTGTGCTGCCTCATCCTCCATGCTCCCCAGACTTGGCTGCTGTGGACTTCTTTTGTTTCCAAAGATGAAAACCCTGTCAAAAGGATGAAGGTTTTGCAATGATAGGTGAGTTAAAAATTTGCAGACGGTACTTTGCAGAGTCTAGCAAGTGGTGTACCAAGACTACTTCCAGAAGTGGAAACGGTGTTGGAAGCAATCTACCAATTGTGGAAGAGTATTTTGAAGCAGACCATACACAATAAGTAAAAGACAAGTGTAGTAAATGTTTGTGGAATAAGTTGTGGAATATTGGAACAGACCTCATATACTCATGCACTGGACTTTGACTAAAATATGCTGAAACCTGAAGTTATTTTTGGATGTGTGTAGCTATGAAGTCCAACCATGTATTCCACAAAAATTTCTTGTGTACATAAGTGGTGGAGCTGGCTGGAGCACAGTGAATGTATTTATCCTGAAACACTGGTGAGCACCTGTAACTCAACTGACAAACTATCATTGCTTTCAATAACCAATGAAACAACATCATTCTTCACTTTCTTGGCCACTAAATTCAGTGTCAAGCTCATTAAAGTGGATAGATAAACAATCTACTCACCAAGCAGTGGCAGAACACACACATTAGACAGTTGTGGTTGGCAAACTTTCGGGGACAGTGGTTCCCTCTTCAGGCAGAAGAGTTGAAGGGAAGGAAGAAGGGTGAAGGAAAAGGACTGGAGAGGTCTAGGAAAAGGGGTAGATTTTGGGAAAGTCATCCAGAACTGCAAGTCAGAGGAGACTTAAAGTACGGAATGAGAAGGCAAGATTGATTGTTGAGGACTGCATCGGACAAGGTTGAAAAATTAGTGCTTAAAGGCGGAAGAAAGGGTAATATGCAAGACAGAGATTACTACTAAAACATTGTGTACAAGTTAATAAGAGTGAGAAGCTAAGTGCATTGTATGTAAAGGGGGTGGGAGTGGGCGATGAAAAATAGATGGGAAAGATAATGAAAGATGTAGAAAACTAAAACGGACTGAAGCAGAGAGTAGTTACAGCAAAGAAAAGCTGAGAAATTAACGTAAATTAAAGTCAGGTTGGTGGTGAGAACCAAGGACATGTTGTAGAGCTAGTTGACACCTGTGGAGTTCTGAGAAACTGGTGTCTGAGAGAAGAATCCAGACATGTGGAGAAACAGGCACCGATGTCGTGAATGTCATGTTGTAGAGCATGGTCTGCAACATGATATTGCAAGTTGCCTCTGCCTACGCCCATTCATCCTAATTGATAATTTGGTGGTAGTCATGCCGATGTAGAAGGATGAACAGTGTTTACGTAATAGCTGGTATGTGACAGATGTTTTGCAGGTGGCTTTCCCTTTGGTAGTACATGTTTTGCCAGTTACAGGGCTTTTCCTTCATCCTTTTTCCTTCCCCTTCAACCCTTCTGCCTGAAGAAGGACCCACTGGCTCTGAAAGCTTGCCATCCACAACAGTCTTTTATGAGTGTGTTCTTCCACTGGTTGATGAGTAGAATTTTTATGTGTCCAATTAAATAATTTTATCAATAATTTATTGTTTCTGTGAAAACACAGGTTCACTGTTGCCATCCTTTTTGAAAGCATTGTTTAAACACTACAGGAGAGTCTGAAAGTGTGTGTTTTGAGTATCCAAAACTGCACACAGTAAAGTCATCTATTGGCAACCACCTCAACTGAAACACGCTACAAATGTAGACCAGTTGTTCTCTAGGAGCTGAACACCTGACTACCAGTCCAGAAACAGACAAATGCAGGGTTTAATGTTTTAAAGGTCTGTTCTTGAGTTGACTGAGTGTACTCAGGATTTTACATTTCTGCCAGATAATAAAAACCAGAACTCAGGGTTTTATGTTGAGGGGTTAAACTTCCTGAGTTTGTTTGAGTTTGTAATGGCTTTTTCATTGAAGCCTCTGGAGTTACCAGCACTGGAAATGTCTTGAAGCACAGTCTAATGCCAATAAAACAAAATTCAAAGTACACAAATGATGGCTGTACAATATACAATTAATGGGTTTCTCAGGTAACGCATCTGAAAGGTTGTCATTTAAGAAGTATTTAACTACAAAAACTGTTCGTAAGAACACTCAATTTAAAAAGCAACATGAATCACTCTCTCCATCAGCCATACTTAATAAGATTGTATTTATTCAAACACAATTTTACAAGGATAACAAATGTCAGTTTAATCAAATGATGAAACATAACTAAGATATGGGTATGTAATTAAGGAATTCTAGTCACAAAACTAATGCTACTGTTCATTCACACCTCTTAAGCTAACTGCACCCTAAACATGTCCTTCCAACTCAGTAATATCTCTCCTTTACACCCTTGTGTGTTGCAGTTAATCTCAAATTGTAAGCAAGCATCCCTCAGTATTGTAAGGGTTGTGGAGTTGATTAAGATAGGTTAGAATTATTTGTCATGAGGCTTGGATCCTGCAGGTGTAATGTGGAAAGATTATTTTAAAACTTTCACCAATCCTAACATTCGCTTGCCCTTGATTTGTGTAAAAAGTAATTAACATCATACATGGTGGTATTAAAAACGTATACTTTCTCTTAGAACATATAGCTTGTATTTTTCTACAACAGACTGCAATGGGTTACAAGGAGAAAAATTTTTTAAATTGTGTGTAAGCTTTGTTGGCAACCAGTAAGTACTATTTCTCACATACCAGATGGAAGAAGACCAGGTATCTGTTCACTTGCAGTTAAAATGTCTCAAGAGAGTTTCTAACTGCAATACATCTTTCTTCCTTTAACATAATATTATACAGCTTAACACTTGCATAATGTCTGGGGTCTTTTTAGACCCAAAGGCTCATTTAACTACAAATCATCATCATCATCATCATCTTGGACAGTTTCCAGCCTCTGGCCAGGTCTGTATGGAACATAGGACCCTCCATCATCTTCTGTCTTGCCACCATCTCTCCATCTTCACCTTGGTTTTTCAGAAATAGAACGGGCTTCGTTTAACTACAAATAAACAGTTTTAATGTGGGTGTAGACTACTCACCCCCCAGATACGTTATTCACAGACTTTTTATTATAACTGGGTAAAATATTTATGATTATATTATAGTTTGTAGCACAACAATTCGAAATGTTTGCAGTGGGATCCGAAAATATCCCAGTTATACAATATGTGATTTTCAGTGTTGTATATAAGTTTTATTATGAAAATAAATCTTAGCAACAATGCACCTTGTAAACCGACATTCATTTGCACTTTGTTGTAAACAGTGAAGAGAAAATGCATTACATGCATTGCTATGACAAATTCACAGTTTGGAATTGAGTTTTGTGGAAGGAAGATGTGGTGTTATAGTTTATTTGTCATGGATGGTGATATACGTTTTGCAAGGTTCTACAGTCTTGAGTAGGCTTCAGCAGATTTACAGAAGAGTGATAGTGATAGCGAATCAATTTTTGAAAATAAGGGTGACAGTGATGCTGATGGAGATATGGTAGAGGAAGATATACAGATCGGAGGTGAAGTGGATATGAGTGACTGTGAAGAAGGTGATAATGGTATTCAGGTGACGAGTGCATTTACTTTTGTATAGAAGTGGACAGATAACATATAACAAAGTACCACTTGATGTGTGCAAGCAGGTTTCAAGAAATGTAATCTGTGAAACTGCACACATTCCATGTCACCTTAAAACTCAATTACAGACAAGGGCAGATTTTTTCAGACTTTTTATCACCAATCACATGCAGAGTGTAATAGTAATGCATAACAATAACTATGCAAAAGATGATAACATTCTGTACCCAACTCTTGAACGCTGTATTGAACTTGATTCTAGAGAGCTGCAGGCATTCTTTGGTCTACTTATGAATCCTGTTGCCCCAGTGCTTAACACAACACATTCATTCGGCAATAATATCCCCAGGCTTCGAGGATCAACTAAAGGAAAAAGAACACGCTACCCAGGAAGCCGATGTTACAAATCTGAAAAGAAAATGGTGTGATTCCTGCTCAAGGTCAAAGGAGAAGCAAGTGAATCAACAATGTGATGGGTGTCACAGTTTGTAAAGAACATGTGGGGATAAATGTGTTGTGTAATTATTGTTTGTCATATGACACGGAGAGCGAGTAAGAGTGTATTTCTAATAAAATTCCATGTAAGTGATATTACACATAAATTAAAAATAACAGTATTGTTACTAGTATGTAGGTCATGAATATTTTTTGTTAAAATAATTTTTGGAACTAAACAAAGTAAACAAAATATGTGTTCACATTTCAAACTAATTCCGTAACTAATTACACCTTATATGTAACTTAATTATGTTAATAAATTATGAAGTTATAATATCAATGTCAAGCACAAATTATAATTACTTTTGTGGACATATTTAGAATTTTATCACCATAAAGTTGCTTGAATCACTTTGGGGTCAAACAGGACCCCAGGCATACAACGTTTTTCCAGAGTGAGGGTTAATGAGTAGATTATGATAGGGTTTTAAATATTTACAATTTGACCAATAATTCAATGAAATATTGAAAATCAGATTCTTGTTGCCACTATGCCTCAACCGTTACCAGATTTGATAGCAAGTTATTAAGGCGTACTGCCTTTGTATCGCTCCTGTCACTTGTTAGGACGACTAGTAGGTGGCAGAGGTCAGCAGTTGACAGACAGTGCTAGCAGTCGTGGACAAAACAATGTTGTGAAGTTATGTTTGATTAATATTTAATGTATTTGCATAATTACAATTGTTTTATACGTGTAGTAATTAGCAGTGTGAGTGTTGTATGAGTTGAGAAGAATGGAAGTATATGAAAATTGTTTTGTTTATTTACGAAGTACCAGTTAAATTATACAGGGGATTTACTAAAATTAAATGTGCAGTCAGTTTATGGTACTAATAAATCGTGAGTAGAACAAATTAAACGGTAATTTCAGAAGGAGTAATTTCATATTTGATACTTTTCTAAAATTATTTATTTAGCAATTGCCATAGAAAGAAATGTTTTACTATGATTGGACATTGAAGTAAAGCGCGGGTTAGCGCAGGATAATACTGCAACCTGATTTGCTGTTTGTGATATCAGCCAATCAGAAAAATGCAGGCTCGCGCACATCTATGCTGGGAACAAAGCCTTTGGTGTGACCCAGGGGGGTCAGGGCTGAGGGTTTGAACTAGTAACATCTCATTGAAAGCAGCTCTAATAGGAGTACTGTAAAATCCTGGAAAAATGCTAATTACGAGCTCGCAAAGTAGTACAAAGTGTATTTAAGTGAACCGTATAGTGAAATTTGTGTGGAATTTCGGCCGGAATATCAAAATTATTGCTTTTGACTGTTAGTTAAAACCACGTGGCGTGTTGTGCGATCTAAGACTGGAACAGGTATTACGTGTAGAGCAGAGTGCACAACATTTGAGTAAGCATTTTCATAACTAAATGATCCGGTGAACTCTATTAACTTCGGTAACGGGTGTAAATACCATAAACTGGCTATGTGTTTGATTGTGGTGTGCGTGTGAACTTTACGTTGTGTTGCCACTTAGTGCGGACTTGGCAGTATTAACTGTGATCTTTATCGTTAAAATACACATGAAAATTTACATTGCCAAGTTAAAACTTTTATTTCAGTAGCTAGCCACGTCCCGTTTGCCAGACAATTCTATGTATGTTGCGACCTGCAATAGACAGTAGTGGTCTAGTATTTTCTGCTACAGCTTTTAGCGAGACAAATGAACATTGCTGGACACTGGCAGGGCAGTAAAAAGGTAACGTGCCGCACCCCACATGGTGCATCGGCTGGGAAACTATAAAGCTGTAGTAACTGAATTCGTGATCAAGAGGAACGGTCAATAAGCAACTTTGCAACAGTGACTGTAGTTGCGATTGAGATATTGCTGTGAAGACGAACATACGTTTTGAGATGCAACGAGGAGAGAACCTGTGGAACAGAGATTTTATAGCGAACTGGATGCTTCGGGACTGAAGGCGCAGTGTAGAATTGGTCTGCTGAGCAACAGATGGCACAGTTAGCAGACAACAAGGTGCAGCAGCTTCGATCACAGTGGCAGCGCGTGGGGGCTCTGAATCTGGTACAATGCGGGGAGAAAGGCAGATTGCTTTCTTCAACATGCTGCGATGACATCGGACGAAGTAATATAAGTTAAGTTTATATAGTGTATTATTTGCATGTGTAAACAGACTTGCTAGTATGGATGGGAATGATAATTCTGTGGTTGTGAGAGAGGGGGATGTAAGTCAGTTTGATGTGAGTGCTAGTCAGGCAAGCCCTCCAGAACAAAAGCAAGTAGGGGATACCGTTAACATGGAGGTATTAAGTAACGATGTGCCTCAGATATCTCGAGTTGTAAAGATGGAAGTGGAACATAATGTTCCAACCAATTCTGGTATGGGTGACTGTTGAAATTGTGATGATAGTCAGTTGAATAATTGCAGTATTAATAGTTTATTTGATGTCAGTATTTTAATGTGAGTGAGGAGGCTGACAGAACAGATACCAAATTTGGTATTGTGCCTTACAATTAGCTGAACAAAGAATTGTACAACAGGAAAACAAACCAGTAACTTTACAAGGTATGTTTGCAGCTTTAATGACGAATATGAATCAAAATTTCAGCAATATTAATCAGAATTTCACTGAGGTAAAACAAAATTTTGGGAAGTTAGATCAAAAAGTTGAACAACAGTCTGGTAATATTATCAAGCTAGCTAATGATCTGAAACAGTTTAAGACTGAAATTAATGAGAAAATAGAACAACAGGCTGTTGAGCTTAAGAAGATGTGGAGGACGGATTTGCAGGTGTTTGATACTCGTGTAAATAAGAGAATTTCTGATGCAGAAAGTAGGTGTAAAAAGTGTTCAGAAAATGTAAAAAGTGAATTAACAGAGCTGGTTATGAAGGTTGCTATTGGAAGCAAACAGAATATAGATCAGATAAGAAAAGAAGTAGGTCAAGTCAAGTCAAATCTGACATCAGTATGATCTACGTGTCAAACTGCACATGGAAATTTAAATTAAAAAATTGATTCTGTGAATGAAAATTGTTTGGGCAGTGTTAAAGTTGTGTCTGAATGAGTGAATGCGGTTGTGAGTGGTGTAGAACAAATTACTAACAAAACTGAACAAACAACCCTTAAATTAAATGAGCATGACAGTAGACTAAACAAAGTGGAACTTAATATTAGACTGGGTGCTAACGGTGTGAACTGTAGTATGGTGACGGAAACTGCTGAAGTGTCTTATATTACAAACAGACAGTTTCTTCATTTTGATCCAGCTGGAAATGTTCATCCGAAAGTGTTGTGGAATGATTTCGAAAATGTTTTGCCTAGTTTGTGGAATGACCGACAGAAGACTGGTTTTGTAACATCGAAGTTTTTGGGTGAGGTTAGGAAATGGGGAACGACTGCAACAGAACAATATGGGACCTTAGAGAAGTTTAATGAAGCATTTTTCAAAGAATATTGGGGCAAGCAAAAGCAAATAGAATTGCAAAACAGTTTCTGGGCTGGGGAAAAGTTCAATCCCAGGAAAGAGAATATAAAAAGATTTGCTTTAAGATGGGTGACTAATTTGTCATATTTGATGAAGAAATTAGAGCCTGAGCAAATAATTATGGGGTTAGATGGAAAGTTGCCTCTAAGCTGGAGAAATAAAATAGTTGCTGCTTCTAGGGACAATGCTGATAAGTTTATTAGCTATTTGCAAAGGATGGAGAAGCTTATGCAGGAAGAGGAGCAGACAAATCGTAGTTTTAGGCCTCAGAATACAGTTGAGAGAGGTCAGAATGTTAATGTAAACAGAATGGGTGCATCACATAATAGTCGAGGAAGGAGAGGAACGGGTTGGCGCTATGCTCCAGTTCCAAGGACAATTGATAATGATCAGGGCCACACTTACAGATTGCGATCGCCAATTCATGATGACAATGATTTTCAGGAGAGAGATTAGGTGGGGGTGCAAGGCAGAAATGAAGTAGAATCGCCAGGCCACGGGAAACTAGATCCCGTCTGTGAAGGGGCTGGCATTCGCAGAGCGGGTAGCAGTAATTTCAATCCGTTGGCCATACCTTTTGTATACAATAAGAATAAAGTAACTGAAGTCCAAATTATTCACAATAATGATGCAATTGAAAGTAGTAAAGTGAAGGATGATAGAATAGGCATGCTACAAGGTGGCTATGTAGATGGGAGCAGGCAAAAGGAGCACTGTGTTGCAGGTTGTTTGGTGGGAAAAGATGTTGAAAGTGATGTAAAATCTAGCAGTGAGGGAGAAGTGTACAGTAGAGCAAATGAGGAATCTTGCCAGGGAGAAGGAGGAGATACAAATATACAGGGATTTCAGGAGGTAGATGAGAAGTGGGTAGAAGAATTGTTGATGTCAGTAAATAGGGACTTAGAGGAAGCTATGGAAGCATTTCATGCCGGTGATGAACAGAAAGGGGGTCAGTCGAGTAAAAATAATGTAGAAGGAGAAGATGAGGTAGAAGAATTAGTGGAGAAACTAATTACTGTAGAAAATGGAGCTGCAGATTTGCAGAAGTGTTTTAATCTATCCATAGTGAATAGGCCAAAGAATGTAGGAAGGGAGAGTAGTGACAGCGATTCTGTACATATTTGTATAATCTCTGGGCACAAGGAAGGTTTCGAAAGGTGTAAAATTGTACACGACTTGCTTGAGGAGGATGAAGTCACTGTTAAGGAAGAAAAGAAAGTTCGACCAGTAATCAAGCTGTTAGTGCAAGGGGAAGAAGTACAGTGCCTAGCTGATAGTGGCAGTGTTTTGTGTGCTGTTAGTCAGCAATGGTTAGATGCTTTGCCTAATAAAAGAGAGCTAGTAATTATGCCTGTCATGGGAATCCAGATAATTGTAGCCACAGGAAAAGTGAAGGAGCATGTAAAGTATGAAGTGATGTTGTCTATCAGTATAAATGGTAACCAGTTGTATCATAACTTTTTAGTTATTGAGGGCTTAAATATAGATATGTTAGTGGAAAATGATTTCTTAACTGAGTACAAGGGGAGGCTGGACTTTGAAAATGACAGTATAAGCCTGGAAAATTGAGAGGGAAAAACATTATACTGCCTTTCTCTAAGAAAAGAAAGCTTACAAAGAGAGAAGGTGAGTAGATTCCGATTAGATATTGTAGGAAGAGAACAGCTCTGGAAGGGTATAATGAATATGGGGAAGAAGTGGAGGTAGATCCTGCAGAAATGCTCTTAGTAGAGAATAAAATAGAGGAAAAAGTTAGAGATATTGAAGGTTTAGACGAAACTCAAAATGGGGAGCTGAAAGATGTCTTACTCAAACATAAAAAAGGTTTCTCCGATCAGCCAGACTTGGTAAGAGGCTATGAGTGTTACTTGAATGTTAAAGAAGGCGCACAATTTTTCAAGAAACATATACCAATCGCTGAAAAACATAAAGAAACTGTGAGGGATTTATTACAGAGCATGCAGTAAGTGTATTTAACAATCCATTAGTTGTGGTGATCAAGAAGGATAAGACAGTAAGGTTGGTACTAGATGCGAGAGCTTTAAATAAGGTGGTTTTACCTGTAAGTGACCGACCCGAAAATATTGACAATACTACTTCACTTTCTTTTTGTGTTGTCAATCTTCCTCTTCTATCTTTATGAAGTTATCTGTCATCTTTCATATTCTTCACTCTGTTGGAAATGAGAAGGAGTAGCAGGGGGTGTTATTGTGATGAATAGTGGTATCAGTGCGAGTAAAGTATGTGTGGAAAAAGGAGTTGAGAAAGTTGGAGTAATGAGACAGGCGGATATAATTTGAAAAATAAAATGATGCATTATGGTGATTTTGCAGTAGTGAGGTGTTGTCATGTTGTATATGAAGGTATACGTTTTGAAGTAGTAGTGAGAGAAGTAACACAGATTACTAATTGTAGAGTATAATAAAAGGGCTCAGAGTAATGAGGAAGAAGGGCATAACGTGTTGTAGAAGGGAGTGTTATCCTGTTGGAAAATGGAAAAGGAATTGTGGAGTGTTGTTACAAAAGTTAATGTTTGAAAAAAAAATAAGGGTGTTAGTTAGCATTTGATTACTATAGGAAAGCAAGTAAGAAGATTTGCATGAAGATGCATGGTCATAATGGAAAATGAATCTATCCCAAAAATGACATGAAATTTACCAGAGGTGACTAATAAAATAAACCGATAGAGACGACTACCAAAATATTACTAATGCTAATGCTACCAGGTGTGAAAGGTAAGAGTGAATGGGCGTATATAGTGGATTTTGTAAATAGTTATATGAAGTTTAATTTAATATCTTATGTGATTTTGCCCCCCCCCCCCCCCCCCCCCCCATGAACCATGGACCTTGCCGTTGGTTGGGAGGCTTGCGTGCCTCAGCATTACAGATAGCTGTACCGTAGAAGGGGTATCTGTTGAGAGGTCAGACAAACGTGTGGTTCCTGAAGAGGGTAGCAGCGTTTTCAGTAGTTGCAGGGGCAACAGTCTGGATGATTGACTGATCTGGCCTTGTAACACTAACCAAAACGGCCTTGCTGTGCTGGTACTGCGAATGGCTGAAAGCAAGGGGAAACTACGACCGTAATTTTTCCCGAGGGCATGCAGGTTCACTGTATGGTTAAATGATGATGGCATCCCCTTGGGTAAAATATTCCGGAGGTAAAATAGTCCCCCATTCGGATCTCCGGGCAGGGACTACTCAAGAGGATGTCATTATCAGGAGAAAGAAAACTGGTGTTCTATGGATCGGAGCGTGGAATGTCAGATCCCTTAATCGGGCAGGTAGATTACAATATTTAAAATAGGAAATGGATAGGTTAAAGTAAGATATAGTGGGAATTAGTGAAGTTCAGTGGCAGGAGAAACAAGACTTCTGGCCAGGTGACTACAGGGTTATAAACACAAAATCAAATAGGTGTAATGCAGGAGAAGGTTTAATAACGAATGGGAAAATAGGAATGCGGGTAAGCTACTACAAACAGCATAGTGAACGCATTATTGTGGCCAAGATAAATACGAAGCCCACGCCTACTACAGTAGTACAAGGTTATATGCCTACTAGCTCAGCAGATGATGAAGAAATAGATGAAATGTATGACGAGATAAAAGAAATTATTCAGGTAGTGAAGGGAGACGAAAATTTAATAGTCATGGGTGACTGGAATTCGTCCGTAGGAAAAGGGAGAGAAGGAAACATAGTAGGTGAATATGGATTGGGGCTACGAAATGAAAGAGGAAGCCTCATGGTAGGATTTTGCACAGAGCACAACTTAATCATAGCTAACACTTGGTTCAAGAATCATGAAAGAAGGTTGTATACATGGAAGAAACCTGGATATACTAAAAGGTATCAGATAGATTATATAATGGTAAGACAGAGATTTAGGAACCAGGTTTTAAATTGTAAGACATTTCCAGGGCCAGATGTGGACTCTGACCACAATCTACTGGTTATGAACTGTAGATTAAAACTGAAGAAACTGCAAAGAGGTGGGAATTTAAGGAGATGGGACCTGGATAAACTGACTAAACTAAAGGGTTGTACAGAGTTTCAGGAAGAGCATAAGGGAACAAGTGACAGGAATGGGAGAAAGAAACACAGTAGAAGAAGAATGGGTAACTTTGAGGGATGAAATAATGAAGGCAGCAGAGGATCAAATAGGTAAAAAGACAAGGGCTAGTAGAAACCCTTAGGTAACAGAAGAAATATTGAATTTAACTGATGAAAGGAGAAAATATAAAAATGCAGTAAATGAAGCAGGCAAAAAGGAATACAAACGTCTCAAAAATGAGATCGACAGGAAGTGCAAAATGGCTAAGCAGGGATGGCTAGAGGACAAATGTAGGGATGTAGAGGCTTATCTCACTAGGGGTAAGATAGATACTGCCTACAGGAAAATTAAAGAGATCGTTGGAGAAAAGAGAACCATGTGTATGAATATCTGGAGCTCAGATGGAAACCCAGTTCTAAGCAAAGAAGGGAAAGCAGAAAGGTGCAAGGAGTATATAGAGGGTCTATACAAGGGCGGTGTACTTGAGGACAATATTATGGAAATGGAGGAGGATGTAGATGAAGATGAAATGGGAGATATGATACTGCATGAAGAGTTTGACAGAGTGCTGAAAGACCTGAGTCAAAACAAAGCTCCAGGAGTAGACAACATTCCATTGGAACTGCTGACAGCCTTGGGAGAGCCAGTCCTGACAAAACTCTACCATCTGGTGAGCAAGATGTATGAGACAGGCGAAATACCCACAGACTTCAAGAAGAATATAATAATTCCAATCCCAAAGAAAGCAGGTGTTGACAGATGTGAAAATTACCGAACTATCAGTTTAATAAGTCACAGCTGGAAAATACTTATGTGATTTCTTTAGAGACGAATGGAAAAACTAGTAGAAGCTGACCTCGGGGAAGAACATTTTGGGTTCTGTAGAAAATGTTGACTGGAATACTCTCTTTGAGATTCTGAAGGTGGCAGGGTTAAAATACAGGGAGCGAAAAGCTATTTACTATTTGTACAGAAACCAGATGGCAGTTATAAGAGTCGAGGGACATGAAAGGGAAGCAGTGGTTGGGAAGGGAGTGAGACAGGTTTGTAGCATCTCCCTGATGTTACTCAATCTCTATATTGAGCAAGCAGTGAAGGAAACAAAAGAAAAATTCGGAGTAGGTATTAAAATCTATGGAGAAGAAATAAAAACTTTTAGGTTCGCCAATGACATTGTGATTCTGTCAGAGACAGCAAAGGACTTGGAAGAGCAGTTGAACAGAATGGATAGTGTCTTGAAAGGAGGATATAAGATGACCATTAACAAAAGCAAAATAAGGATAATGGAATGTAGTCGAATTAAATCGGGTGATGCTGAGGGAATTAGATTAGGAAATGAGACACTTAAAGTAGTAAAGGAGTTTACTATTTGGGGAGCAAAATAACTGATGATGGTCAAAGTAGAGAGGATATAAAATGTAGACTGGCAATGGCAAGGAAAGCATTTCTTAATAAGAGAAATTTGTTAACATCGAGTATAGGTTTAAGTTCCAGGAAGTCGTTTCTGAAAGTATTTGTATGGAGTGTAGCCATGTGTGGAAGTGAAACATGGACAATAAATAGTTTGGACAAGAAGAGAATAGAGGCTTTCGAAATGTGGTGCTATAGAAGAATGCTGAAGATTAGATTATATAACTAATGAGGAAGTATTGAATAGGATTGGGGAGAAGAGAAGTTTGTGGCACAACTTGACTAGAAGGAGGGATCAGTTGGTAGGACATGATATGAGGCATCAAGGGATCACCAATTTAGTATTGGAGGGCAGCGTGGAGGGTAAAAATCATAGAGGGAGACCAAGAGATGAATACACTAAACAGATTCAGAAGGATGTAGGCTGCAGTAGGTACTGGGAGATGAAGAAGGTTGCACAGGATAGAGTAGCATGAGAGCTGCATCAAACCAGTCTCAGAACTGAAGACCACAACAACAACAACAACAACAACAACATGTGTTTTTGAAGTCTTGCTCAAGTTTTGAATTTTGTGCATTATTTGCTATTGTAAAAGATACTCTTAAAAATTTTTGAAGAAGAAATCATAAAGTTAAGGATATTTATGGAGCCTGGTAAAAGCTGTCATAAAGACTTTGCTGTAGTTGTCAAGTTTTGAGAAAAGATTTAGTGGATAGGGAATACTCAGAATTTAACCTAATTAAGTGATTTCAGTGTGTGCTCTCAATAGCAATGCATAATTTTGCTGAAGTAGTCAAACACTTTAAAAGAAAATGCAAGTTTTCTTGCAGTTTAAGAGTTAAATGTTCTGTTAATTTGCTTTCAATTCTTAAAATATAATTAATTAAAGAGTATAGCATACGGAGAACAATTTTATACTATGTGTTTAGACGGTTATGTATATTAGTAGTCTTAGGCAAAACTATGTTTTGTAGGTAAAAACCACTGTACAATAAGGACTGGCCTGAGAGTGGACCAATGTGCAATGTTATGGATGCCAATCAACCAAGGTGTTGTGACATGCTAAGAGAAAAACCGTGAGGTAGAGGACACTTATGCAGTGCAACGTGTAAGGTAGGAGTGATTTCAAAATTACACCAGGACACCAATCAAAGTGCCGGTGGAGATTCAATTAAATATTGAGTTCATGTAAATAAGAGGAGGTAAAAGGTGAAAATTTTAATTCTAATGGACAAGAACTATTTTATGTAAAGTCACAATTTGTGGAAAGTTTGGTTTTGAAGGAAAAAATTAATTAGTTCAGTTGTAAAGTTTTGTAAAAAAATTCCTAAAAAAAATCAAAAAGTTTTGTAAAATATTAGACTTAGCTAGGCTAGTATGCCAAGTCAGAAGTAAGAATTCTGTAACTTAGAACAGTAATTTTCAAATTTAAACATTTGTTTTGTGAGTAAGGAGACAGTCGCGATGTAGTAAAATTATAAAAAGTTGTTTTCAACAATTTTAATAATTACAGGGGTTGTGAGGCGTAGCACCTTCACATTGCTCCTGTCACTTGTTAGGACGATATCGTCATAGGCATGAGTCATCGACAGATGTCGCCAGCTGACATGGACCAGAGTTACAGAGCTGCACGTAGTTGTACTAGTAGGTGGCAGAGGTCAGCAGTTGATGGACAGTGCTAGCAGTCGTAGTCAAAACAATGTTGTAAAGTTATGTTTGATTAATATTTAATGTATTTGCATGATTATAATTGTTTTATATGTATAGTAATTAGCAGTGTGAGTGTTGTATGAGTGAAGAAGAACGGAAGTAAATGAAAATTGTTTAATTGTTTTGTTTATTCATGAAGTGCCAGTTAAACTATACAGGGGATTTACTGTAATTAAATGTGCAGTCAGTTTACGGTACTAATAAATCGTGAGTAGAACAGAAATTAATCAGTAATTTCAGAAGGAGTAATTTCATATTTGATATGTTTCTAAAATTATTTATTTAGCAATTGCCATAGAAAGAAATGTTTTACTATGATTGGACATTGAAGTAAAGTGCGGATTAGCGCGGGATAATACTGCAACCTGATTTGCTGTTTGTGATATCAGCCAATCAGAAAAATGCAGGCTCGCACCAATCTATGCTAGGGACAAAGCCATTGGTGTGACCCAGTGGGATGAGGGTTCAAACTATTAACATCGCATTGAAAGCAGCTCTAATAGGAGTACTGTAAAATCCCGGAAAAATGCTAATTACGAGTTCACGAAGTAGTACAAAGTGTATTTAAGTGAACCGTATAGTGAAATTTGTGTGGAATTTCGGCCAGAATATCAAAATTATTGCTTTTGACTGTTAGTTAAAACCACGTGGTGTGTTGTGCGATCTAAGACTGGATCAGGTATTACGTGTAGATCAGAGTGCAGAACATTTGAGTGAGCATTTTCATAACTAAATGATCCAGTGAACTCTATTAACTTCGGTAACGGGTGTAAATACCATAAACTGGCTACGTGTGTGATTGTGGTGTGCGTGGGAACTTTACATTGTGTTGCCACTTAGTACGGACTTGGCAGTATTAACTGTGATCTTTATCGTTAAAATATAACTGAAACTTTACATTGCCAAGATGAAACTTTTATTTGAGTAGCTAGCCACATCCCGTTTACCGGACAATTCTATGTATGTTGCAACCCGCAATAGACAGTAGTGGTCTAGTATTTTCTACTAAAGCTTTTGGCTAGACAAATGAACATTGCTGGACACTGGCAGGACAGTAAAAAGGTAACTTGCAGTGCCGCACTATCACTAATGTTTCTTAATGTAACTGATTGGTGTGCTCAGATGGTGCAGTTGGTTATAAAAATGTAGAGCTGATGGTTCTTATAGGCCTCTCATATATTGTGGTCATATTCTGTGTACATATCCCCAAAAAATATCATAGCCAAGTATACGAATGAACAAATGTGACACTGAAATGGGTATTTGATTAGGTGATGCTTTGCTGGTATAAAGAGAAAAATTTACCCATACAGGACTACAAAATGTGTGACAACTGTTATGTCAGGGACTGTACATTCCCAGTGTGGGAGAAAATTTCTGTTAAGGAATAAGTTAGTTACAGATGCTGACTTCTTTCACATCTCTGTAGTTTCCATCATGATAGAAAGCATGAAGGAGTACTGTTTTAGGTTTGGACTATGAGAACTGCATACTGCTGGATTTAAAGTAAACAGTTCTGCTTTACAGGTAATTCTGGAAACAGCTGTGAAGCACCCATTCTCGATCCCAGTCTTCAAGGAGACCCCGAACTGATGGGACTGGGAACACTGACCAGATTTCCTCGTGTCACAAGTTTATGGGGAAGAACTACAGAGTCATCATGCGGTCACTCGTGTCACATTTACGTAATAAAGGTCTACCAATCCCTGCCCTCCATCCCTCAGTAAGTCTCTGGTAGAGGCTGAAATCTTTCTTCCTTATTTTGGTGATGAGTATAAAATTCATTAATCAGTCTGTAGAATGTGTGGTTAAATTGCTCAAAGTATTTGAAATATATTTGTTGATCACAGTATTTTTTGTGCTGAAAGAGTCCCACTAATCAGTTTAACTGTGGATTAGCTCTTCTTGGTGGACTTCTGCTTTTGTGTCAAAAGCTGCTGAAAGAGATTTGTTATCCTCTGGAATAACAGTTTGAACTCAGTTCATTGCCTATCATATAAAAGTCTAGATGACAGATGACATCTGCATGTATTCCAGTAAGGCAAGAGTGTGTCTTTCAGGTCCCTACAAACAGCAATTTCCACAAATATAACATAGTTTATTCTTTGGTGAGCGTTTTTTGACAGTGTGGTCACCACTCTCCCTGGCCTTCAACCACAGCAACAAAGAGCAGAATGCTCCATCCAGCAGGTAGAAGTGCCTGTTTATGGCTCGCCTCCCTTGTAGAACAGGACTGTTGAAACTCTGATCTACACAGACCATAAAACACCTCTTGAAACTGGTCTACTTTCTACTACCTACCTTAACATGCAAACGTACTTAGTCAGCCAGCGGAAAGCTGGGAAGTGAGTCATCTGATCCCAGAATGTCACATTTAAAGGCAGAAGCCTAAAGCTCTGAGGTAGACTGTAACTCACATCAAACCTGTTGTGCCTGTACAATGTATACCTTGGTTGCAACTGTATTAGTTCTGCATTACACAAGGTAACTGATGTTTCACCAAAACAGATATTTTCAAATTTACTAACAAACGCAGATTGTTAGGTTCAGGATTAACATTGCCCGGTATTGGGCACTTTATATATCGGTGGATTAAGGCCCTCCTAGAGTTATCTCCACACAGTTGTGAAAGACGTGCATGAGAAATGTAAATGCTTGTGATCTACCTGTATACAATCAGACCATCTTTCCCAACCCCCCAGACCAAGTCAGGCATATAACTGCTTTCCCTGTGACTCTCTTGGCCAAACTTTTTCGCTGAATTCAAAATTATGTTCCTCTTAAATCTCTTTCCTGACCAATTTCTTCTGCTAGTATTTACCAACATTCATTCTCTCTCTCTCTTTCTCTCTCTCCACCTCCCCCCTCCCTTCCCTTACACACACACACACACACACACACACACACACACACACACAGTTTTCTCAAGGTCACAAGATATGTGTCACAATTTTTTCGTCACCAGAAAATCCAGTGTTAAGTTTCTTGGCCCAAGACAATTGCCTTGATCTTTCTGCTGAAATTAAATGGCTTTCTCTGGTTAGCAACAATGTGCATCCCAGTTTCATTGACTGTTGCTTGGTTTGAGTCACCTCATGTAATGAGGTCCAAAAAATTCATCTCGTTCCTGATTTGGTGCAAAACTAAAAGCTGTCTGTTTGTTCCCTGATCACAGCTCTTGAAACCCCCCAAGAACAAAGGTTTCTGTAACTCAGTTCCTCTGAAATGTTGTACGAGATGTGGAAATTCTTTTGACAACTATGACACTGAATTGTTGATCCTGTTAAAGTTTTTTTCACATCACAAACCAAATCTTGTGAAATTGTGGTGATTAGCCAGGGCAAATTTCCACTGCTGCCAAGCGCTCCATTATATTACAGATGCTGTTCCACAATTAAAGAGTGACTCAGTTTTCTTAGATGTTATAATCTTATAAAAACTTGAAATGATGTCTAAATATGTTCAAAGCATGCTGGGAGTATATATATGTATTTACACTACAGTGATAGTGTGACACCCAGTTTTTTTACAAGTGAACTTTATTGAAAAGATAGCCCCATAAAAATAAAAATGAATAGATGGTGACCTTAACCCAAAAGGTGGAATGCATCTGCAAATTAAAAATAAAGTCATATTGCCTCATATCCTTTCTGTAAATTTAACTTCCTGCTGCAAAGGATGGTCTCCGCATTTGACAAGCATATTTAGCATGCTTCTCATTGTGTGAACAACATTCTGATACCTTTAACTTACTGGAAACATTGCTTAATTACTATAGGTGAATACTGAAATTTAGCAAATGTAACCTAATCAGAGGACAGGCCAAATATTTCGTGAAGTGTGACCTGCATTAATTTTCATACCAGTTACAGTACGAAAGGTGGGAGGAAGTGTGTTTGGATACGAATGTGAACAAAATGTTTAATAGTTTCATGTCCATTTTTAAACTAAAATTTGAGGAAGCATTCCCCAAAACTTTGCATACCATTGCAACTTTAGAAAATATATATATGGATAACCAGAGGTATCAAAAAATCCTGTTGAACTTCAATCAAAAATAGACAGACTGCTCCAGCCTTTTTGCAATTATATAAAAGCTACAACAGAATACACAGAAAGGTACTATTAGCTGCTAAAAAAACTCAGAAACCATAAAATGTTATTGCAGGCAGAAAACAAAAGCAAAGCAACCTGGAATATTATCAAGTGGGAAACAGCAAACACAGAGCAAAAAATTTGAATTCACAAATTAAGAACAAAAGTAGACAGATGAACCTCCCAAAAGCAATAGATATCTTTGTAAATGTGTACTTCAACAATATTGCTAAGAAATTACAACAGAACTTTCCAGACATGTATGTCTTACGCATTCAGAACCATCCACCAAACTCAGTGGCACTCTATCCGGCAACCAAGAAAGAGGTCACACAAGTTATACATCAATTAAAAAATAAAAACTCCACTGCTCTAGCTGAAATCCCAGCTTGTGTCCTTAAAGAATGTGCAAATTTCATAAAAGCTCCATTAACAAAAGTAATCAATGAAACATTCAAATCTGGATTTTTTCCCGAGAAGTTGGAGTAAGTGAAAATGGTGATGTGGAAAATGTAGAAAACTACAGACCAATCGCTCTCCTGTCCATCACTTCCAAAATCATTGAAAAAGTAAATAAGTTTAATCTTCTTTGCAAAGATAATGGTTTCTGGCCCTAAGGAGGTACAGAATGGGCCACTGCACAGTTTAAAAAGGTCATTCTTGAGGCAGTGGATGAAGGTGACTATGTGAATGCAATTTTCCTGGACTTATCAAAGGCATTTGGTAAAGTGGACCACATAATTTTATTATGTAAGCTAGAGTTACTAGGAATTTGAGGTGTGTTTAATAAGTGCTTTAAGTCCTATCCACAAAGCCAGACGCAGTGTGTTGAGATTTCATGTAGTTAAGAAGGATTTCTAGTAAAACACTTACCAGATCCAGAAAATAGTAATATAGGCTTCCTGCCAAGGTAGAATATGAGGTCCAACCCATTTACTTATTTACTTTAATGATTTTTCGCAGAGTATTAGATGTGGGGAAAAAACACTATTTGCTGATGACAGTAACATAGTGATCACAGCCAAAACTCCAACACAGTTGACAGAAAAAGCAGACGCAACCCTCATAGATATTCACAAGTGCTCACTGCAAAATAAAGTAACTTTGAATGTAAAGAAAAGTAGTTGTGTTTACATCTGGCTGAATAAAAGACACAATGATGGTAAATTAACAATTAATGATAAGATAATGGAATGTGTAATGGATACTAAATTTTGGGGGTTGAAGGTAGATTGTCAGTTGAAATGGAC
Source organism: Schistocerca nitens (assembly GCF_023898315.1). Taxonomy (NCBI): domain Eukaryota; kingdom Metazoa; phylum Arthropoda; class Insecta; order Orthoptera; family Acrididae; genus Schistocerca; species Schistocerca nitens. The sequence goes on along the minus strand of NC_064624.1, from coordinate 14,633,332 downwards.
AGAACATGTAAAAAATTCAACAAAGAGACTATTCATAGTGCGTCATGCTCTACGAATACTTGCACTAGTGGGAAATATTTGAGCCTAAAAATGACATATTTTGGATACATACACTCAAGTCTCCATTATGGACTCATATTTTGGGGAACAAGTGATGGGAATATTCAGTCTGTCTTCAAGGTACAGAAAAGATCTGTACGGATAAAAATAAATACCAGCAATAGGGCCCATTGTACTGATTTATCCAAAAAAACTAGAAATTCTAGCTGTCCCATGCGAATACAGTTTCCAGACTGTAATGTATGTAAGGAAAAATACTCATCAGTATGCTACAAACAACTTAATACCTGACCTTGAAACTAGATCCAGCCTCTACTTACACCTAAACAGGAAAAACAAGTAAAAAACACAGAACAGTATGCTATATAATGGCCTAAAACTGTACAACAGGCTGCCACAGGAAATAAAAGGTGTAAACAAACTTCATATCCTTAGCCAAAAGCTAAAAATGTATTAAGTAAAAGTTGTTACAAACCAAATGAGTATATAGAGTAATTGTACATAGCTATTTAGTACATACAAATGCCACATAGGCCTACATAAAGGGACAGCATATGATATAAATATTGTAAGAATTGACCTGTAAAAATTGTAAGAATTGAATTGTACACATTGTAAGAACCCATGTATATTTTGGTTCATAGGACACAATTGATGACATCCATACAATTTGTATTGTTATACAGATGAATAAATATGTCAATCAATCAATCAGTCTGTTATGGGAAATTAATTGTTTCCTGATGGAGACTCCCGGTAAAACATTATGAATAAGATAGTTGGTACTCGTCATATAGTGGAGATGTTAAGTTGCAGATAGTAACAACAAAAAAGACAGTCTTTTTGTTGTGCCTATCTAGAACTCAACATCTCTGCTGCATGTTGAGTACCAAATACCCTTTTAATATTGTTGAATATCTTATTAAATTTTCATTCCTATTTAACTCTGTTAGGGTTTCATTTGCAAAAACACACACACATATTTTTTATTTATAACAGAAGTCAAATACCAGTTTCCATAGATGGATATTTAAAAACACTTTCTATAGATTTAATTAGGTAAAAAATTTGACCCATTGTTGCAGTCCCACACATGTTAAATTTCAATAAATTCTGAAACACACATTTCTCTGTTTCTGACTCAGGAATGAAACACAAAGTTTTGTGGGTCATCTTGAAAACTGCTTGAACTGTGACATATTTTCAAAAATCTTTCATCCCTGTTCCACCTCCTTAGGACTGAAATATCAAAACATCCCTTCTAAGGCACTTACTATAAAAGATAAACACCCACTGCAAATTTAAAGTCTGTCCTTAGTGGTTTGGTCTGGGCAGTCAGTCGGGACATTGTCTTCATATACGATCGCTTCAGTGTGAACAATCCACTGTGTACTACCTGGTGCTTACAACAGCTGGTAACTGTTTCAGTTGTGCTGAAGAAGAAAGTGGTGGTGGCAGTGGCTGGGAACCACACAATCCAGGTGGAGCACCGGCCGCTGTGCCGGCAGACCCAGTCTGTCACGCTGGCCAGGAGTGTCTGCTGTGTTGACCTAGTCATCTGCAGCTCTGTGGGCAGCAAGTAGTCTCTTGTAATGGTGGGCCTGGCTGGTGTTGCCACACATTTGTTGGCACTTGATGCCACTCTCCACACAAGTCTGCTCTAAAAGACTCCAGCTGTGCAGGGCTGCTACACCCTGTCTTCCTGCAACCAGTTTATTGCAGCTGTGGCATATTACTTTTGAAACATAATATGTTGAAAATGACTAGTGTTGAAAAAACATAAATAAAAAGAATGCATGGGAGTTGTCCAATCATTTACTACTTGAACATTGTCCTAGTAAATCTGTGATACCTTGGACTCCCCTTTTACACCGCCTACAGCACCACATTTCAAAAGCTCCCATTCTCCTCTTGCAGTTTTTTGGTTACGTACTATAGATGGCTACATTGCAAATACTTTCAGAAAAGATTTCATAACACTGAAATTTGTTTGGATTCCCATTTCTCAAGTTAACATCTCACTACTACATAAAATATTACAGCCAGTCATTTTGCTCCCCAAATAGAAAAGATCTGTACGGATTAAAAAAAATAACAGCAATAGGACCCATTGTACTGATTTATCCAAAAAACTAGAAATTCTAGCTGTCCCATGTGAATACATTTTCCAGACTGTAATTACTATAAGAATCGACCTGTAAAAATTGCAAGAATTGAATTGTACACATTGTAAGAACCCATGTATGTTTTAGTTCATAGGGCACAATTGATGACATCCATACAATTTGTATTGTTATACAGATGAATAAACATATCAATCAATCAATCAATCTGTTATGGGAACTTAATTGTTTCCTGATGGAGACTCCCTGTAAAATACCTGGGTCCAGTGATATTTGTATGCTGACCCCTAACAACTCATACATATGTGCATGGCGTGTGGACAAGGAATCTGGTTTCAATCAGCATTCGTACAGGGGTGAAACATAAAAAAAGCTAAAAGGCAACTCTTATTGTAGTTACATCTGTAATTTTAAATTGCAATGATACCACTGACAGCTGGACACAAAAAGTTTGTATTAATCATGCACTTTGGATTCTTGTCGAGATATTTTCATAGAAATTTCAGTCCACAACACAGATATCTTTATACCTGAGAAGTGAAATAACAATTTCCATAGATTTAATGTTAAAAATTGTTCAATACAACCATTTTCTTATGATGGAAAATCTAGGATGTAATGTAAAAATATAAATAAGATAGTTGGTACTCGTCATATAGTGGAGTTGTTAAATTGCAGATAGTAACAACAAAAAGACAGTCTTTTTGTTGTGCCTATCTGCGACTCAACATCTCTGCTGCACGGTGAGTACCAAATACCCTTTTAATATTGTTGAATATCTTATTAAATTTTCATCTCCTATTTAACTCCATTAGGGTTTAATTTGCAAAAACAGTGACACATATTTTTTTATTTGTAACAGAAGTCAAATACCAGTTTCCATAGATGGAAATTTAAAAACACTTTTTATAGTTTTTAATTATGTAAAAACTTTGACCCATTGTTGCAGTCCCACACATGTTAAATTTCAATAAATTCTGAAACACACATTTCTCTATTTCTGACTCAGGAATGAAACACAAAGTCTGTTCTAAAAGACTCCAGCCCCACAGTGCTGCTACAGCCTGTCTTCCTGCATCCAGTTTACTGCAGCCATGACTTTGATTCAGTGTATCTTGATCTTCTTATCTCATCTTACAAGGGAACCTCATGGACTCCCTTCTTACATTCTCTCCATACTTCAAGGTGTTAAAAGATAATGTGTGGATATCAATATCCTAAAGCTGTATGATGGACTTAAATACTTGACAAATTTAACTAAAGTGACATTTTTTATACTTAAGAGAACTCAAAAGGCTTAAGCTAGATGTTTACTGTATTTTAGTGGTGTCACACTGGGTCAGGAAACTGGTGTCCACACACTGGATGTCAAATCCTGTAGGCATGAATATGAGGACAATTCTGTGAAATCTCCTGTTTGCAAGGACACGCCATGACACTCAGATAGTATTTTCTTCAGGTTTTATACCCTTTTATTAGTCAATTAGGATAACATAATGTGGAAACGGAAAAGCATGCTATGCAGCAAATTTATAGAAAATTGCAAGAGAAGTTCTAAGTGTCTGTAATGTATCAGTATGTGGTGACCATGAATGTGAGATGGTGGTGGTTGTGTGGTTAGCATTATAGCTCTGCAATCAATCAATTGTTGTATCAAGTCCTACTCATGATTTTTATTTTTTCAACACTAGCTGTATTATTTCATACGTAAGACTTTTGGAGGATAGTTCGATGACTCTTGTTTTTGCATGAACTTACTACTGAATTTGTCCATGTTATTTCATCATTTGTTAATTTTTATCACAGAAAATATTAACTATCAACAAGTAAACAACCAAACCTGTAGTGTTTGTGAAAATGCATGTCTGTTGTGATTTCTGAAATCTTAGACCTGTAATCAGGGTAAGGTACTAAGAACTGCTTTGTACCTGAACACAATCTGCAGACACAGGATTCAAAGATGGACCAGGTTGGAAAAGCAATCAAACATCAATAAATAAATGTATAAATAATTCCACTCAATAATACCATCTTACAATATCCCAGAATATGAAAGTAATGAAAGATTAATCATCAGATGAGCCCTTGACATATTTTTCATACTGACATGAACAACATAACAGCAGCTATTACTTTGAATGAATGTAATTTTCCCACATGCACAGGGAATCTTTGAAGCTTTTGAGAAAAAAATGCTTGTCGAAATTTTGAAAAATTTCTCTTGTGGCAAATGATAAAACCCATGCATATTGCAATATTTTCGTAAATCAGAGCCAAAATTTAGTGATGCATGACAGAATGTATTTTACTAGCATCTTCACAAAAGCAATTTCTCATTTGCCAATCAAATAGAAAAAGTTTGAATTCTTAACTTGCCTGCAGAAATGCCATATACAATTTATTCTAGTAATAAAAAATAGTAATCAACTGAATGACACTGAAAATTCAGTAAACTTTTATATAATTTCATGTCTTTGGCATATTACCTTTCGAACATAATATGTTGAAAATGACTAGTGTTGAAAAAACATAAATAAAAAGAATGCATGTGAGTTGTCCAATCATTCAGATTACAGAGCTAGTGTTCAGTGCAATGCACTGGTACATCACTGACATGGAAAGCTTCTCTTGCAGTTTCACTGATAATGACTCAGTATGCCTTACTACTTGAACATCGTCCTAGTAAATGTGTGTAGTATGAAGTGAATCTGTGATATGAGCACCTTGGACTCCCCTTGTTAGACCTTCTAAAGCACCACATTTCAAAAGCTCCCATTCTCCTCTTGCAGTTTTTTGGTTAAGTACTATAGACTGCTGCACTGCAAATACTTTCAAGAAAAGATTTCATAACACTTAAATTTGTTTGGATTACCATTTCTGAAGTTAACATCTCATTACTGTTAGCCTACATTACATATTACAGCCAGTCATTTTGCTCCCCAAATAGAAAAAAATTGTTACATTCCATCCTGGATTTTCCATTGTATGCTATTAATTGAAGTAATTTAATGTGTAATAGCACTGTGTTCCAGTTTACTGACTTGAATGACTGTTGGATGATCTAGTGCCAAGAATAAAGATTCTAAATTTATAGACTACAACCTTTGTTGACAAATTGAGGCCAGGTACAATAACTTTTATGGGCCATATGAGATCCTGATACTGAAATCCCAGATGAACACAAGTTTTCATTCAAATTGCTCCACCTTGTTGGAGATGCTGCTTCATAGGGGGACTGAAAGAATAAATCACATACCTTAGATCAGAAGTGGCCACTATAGGACATGTCCATGAAACATATTAACAACCACTTAGGCATGTTGTTCATATCATCAGGGGTAACTATGAAGATCATTTCCACATCACTTTATCTGTATGGTTATAAGGAGAAAAGCAGCTACAATGAAAACAGAAAACCCTTCTGCATGTCGCCTCAGCAGTTCCCTTGTGCAGGTGGTATTTTTCAGTGGAAGTCAGCTTTGGACAGAACACTGCCCTCCAGTCCAAATTTTGATTACCTTGAGGAGTAATAGCTAATATAATATTCTTTCCAACTCTTCTAGATATATGGTACTTTTGTCTGATGTCTTCTGGAAATATTCTACTCTTATGCTCTGAATTAGAAAAGTCCACTCCCTACTGTAGTTTGGAGTGCAGAGGTTGTATGGGAATTCCTTCTACCTCTTATAAGGGTTCAAATTAACTGGCTTGACCATGGGACTGAAATCTCTCAGAAGTTAACATTTGAATTAGTGGGGAAGAATATATTTCTCTCTACCAATTTATTAATTTGATAGCAAGAATTAACACAGCCTTTTCAAACTGAAGAGCAGGCATGCAATAGGAGAAAGCCTGATTAACACCTCTTGCTGCCTCTGTGCCTAGCATCTCAGAATCTCTTTATTCATGGGAAGCCCAATAGCATGGAACTTCACACAGGACGAACTTCATGGCAACACATACCTGAAGACACTTACGATGATGTAAGCACATCTCGTAGCAGTCGTGTGGTGCTCCATAATGCCCCTGAAGAACATTCAACACAAAAGAACATAAACCAAATGCAGGATAGCATTAAATACATAACTAGTTATTTCTAATGAACCTTATATGTCACTGTGTATTATTATTCAGTTATTTAAAATGCCATTAGTATAGGCATTCTACCTATCCATTCCAAAATTACGATTCTGTACCCTTAAACTATAATACTGTGGTTGTGAATTGGTAAGTTCATTCCTAAGCCACTGTTAACTATATACCATTACAGAGCATGTTTTGGCATTTATGTGTAAGACTGTAAAGGTCCCTGAAGAGGCTATTGCAAGATCCCTGCTGATCAACTTTCAGTAAATAATGATTAATGAAATAACATTGAAAAACACAAATGTAAGATTGCCATTCTGGAGCAGTTCCCAAATTTTGACAAGTTTCCTCTTACATGAGATGTAAACATGGTACAAATGCAAGAATTCAGACGTCACTAATGTCTCTTTCTTTGACACAAAATCAAGATTTCCATACTAACATTTTGCCATGTGATAACAGGGTTTACTATAATGTTCCTTAAATCAGTGTCATGATTCATGCTTCTAGTTTTCAAACCTTAGATGTGATTAGTAGGTCCCACATTTAGCCTGATAAAGTGACAAAAAGTTAAATGTTCTGAAAGTGAAGTATACATGTTGATTGTTAGTGTGCCTTGTCAGCTCTGTTGATTATTGGACCTATTTTGTGACATGTAACCTGATGTGTGTACCCTAATTCAATTCAACTAAGCAGGTGCCAAAACACGTTCCTTATTGAATTTCTCTTGCAAGAAATATCTGAACCTTATCTGTCAACCTACAACAAAAATATTGAAAATGAATGTAAAAAATTTAACCTTAACATACTGTTTTTTGACATGCTGATAATGAGTGAGAATGAAGAGAAGAAATTGTTCTGGATGGCAATGTCTATTAATGTAATTAGACCACTTCTCAAGAAAGGAATTGGGAAGATTACGAGTTCATCATATGGTGAGTAGAGTCTACTGTTCCATTGTGGTGTTGTAAGTAAATATCACTCTCTTCCGACTAACAAGTGACATTTTCAGATTCGTACAGTAGCAATGTGTACTGGAGTGATGCTGAACCCACAACAATGAATGTGATGAGCAGGAACACGAAGACGGTGGTTGTGCTGTTGAGAAGCATGGAGGCCGACTCACCACTGAGTGTACACTACATCCCAGATCAGGGGTTGTATGAGATGTAAGGATAATCCAGTCTCAGTATAAAGAGCTGTCCACGATACAGTTTGCTTTGTCTGCTTGTAAATGTGATAATGACCTAACACATGAACTCTTGGCCAGTATGAACCATCACTTGGATATTATGTTTTTCTATATATATGGTTATGGGCAGTTCTGATTTTTTCTCCTTGAAGGCAATTTCTGGTCAGAAGTTCAAAACTTTATCCTTATCTTGAGTGAATTTGTTTTGTTATCTGGCAGTAGCAAAATCTTGTCACTGACTTGGGCAGCTGGTTGAATACTACTTTACCACTTTGAATTCTGACTTAACAGGATCTACCATCGTAGAACCAGAACACCTTTATTTTGTCCTCTTTATACAGCATACAAGAATATGTTCTCATAGTTGCAGAGGTGTTTTGTGACGTTCTCAATTTTCTACCAGTTAATAAATTTAGACTTGTTTCAGGGACTAGTTTTAATGATGGCAGTGTATTACTGCAGGCTGCTATAGAAACTCCTAATCTAGAGGTCCCAAATGTTCCTCAAAGCTGACATTAATTCAGCATTGTATGAATTTTCCAGTTTACTCAACATACTTTCTAAAGTGGCCTCTCCATGTAATTTGTATCTTAGATGCTGCACACTCACCATTATAAAGTTTTTCCCTAAATAATGCTACACTATTAGTGATTTGCATTCTTTTGATTACTATTTATGTCAGAGATATGAATCAGCAGGATTTGTATTATTGCCAGGACATTTCTTTTTGGGAAAGGACACTCACAGCATTAAAGTTGATAATGTACTTTATGTGGTTGCACTGACAATGTTATAGCACTCTCAATCGTAAGTCCTATAATGGCTGCTATAGATGTTAATTTGAATTTATATGCTTCACAATGACACAGTCAATTTAAAGTCTTGCAGGCTTTGTTTGTTCTTCATCTGATCACTGGAGTGTGTGATGGATTTTTTGTTGGTTGTATTCTTACCTCTGGGGTTTGTGTAATTTTTAAATACTGTGACTGTGGCTTTACTATGCCAGTTTGCCCTCCTACTGCACAGAAATAAGTGGCACTTGGTGTGTAGTACACACTAAAATAACAGTGCTATTGTTTGCTTGTGCACAAGACCTGAAAATGAAACCTAACACATAGCTGAAGGTGTAGAGATGTTATGCTCTCCTCTGGCATTTCAAGTATAAATAATTCAATGACTTCTGCCACATTAAAGTAAGATATGTAAAATTCTGTGTACGGTACTGACCTGACTCAAAATTATGAACTTAGGTTAGCAGTACACTGTTGAAGCCCAACACACTAGCACTGCTCATTCACGAATGTCCTTACTTCAGAAGTGTGTGTGTCCAAGTGGCATGTCAGCCGGTATCTACTACTTTGGTTTCTACCGTGAATCACTCCGCATCATCTGATTGAAGAGGGCTGACTAACAGACAGACTGATTTTGTTCACAGATGTTTCTTACTCCATTCAAATGGTAGCATCTTTTCCAAAGTACTTCCCTCCTACTGAAATGCACCTTCTATAGCATCTCTGCCAGTGTTCAAACACACAGTGCAGACAATTTTTTGTCAGGTCCTTGAAAATCCTCACTTCTTAAGCATTGCTCACTTCATCAGCACTGCTTACAGTCCTCAAATAAAAAGCCTCAAACTTTTGCCTTCAGTGAAAGGAATTAAAAAGAAAATCACAGGGTGCAAGACTGCGGCTATAATGTGGATACAGCACACAGCTAATGTTGAACTGAACCAGAAACTGCAAGACTTGATTTGTGATGTGAGGCTGCACATTGTTATGAAGTTGTCATCCAGTCTGAGAAACTTCTGGGCTTTCCTTGCAGTGTGCTTCATCAGTTCAGCCAATAGTGATGTGCAGTATGCTGCTATAACAGTAGTGTGATGGACCTGCATGCTGGTAAATCATTACAGGACTTCCCTGCTGATGGAATAGCTTTCAGTTATCTTTTGGAGTTGGAAAACTCAGTGGTTTCCTCACTGTGCTGGCTCATTTCCCTTAAAGATCGTAATGATGCATTCGAACCGTGACTCGTCACCAGTGATAATAGATTCCAAACGCAGATCCCCTCCATCAGCAAAGAGGTGCGGCACCTCATGGCATACTGCTCCTCTTCCATTACCTCCACTGTTTGAGGTGTGAAATGCAAAGTGTCCACAAAATAGAGCATTACTACCAACTTACTGTTGACTGTGTGCTAACACCTATGAGGCCTTTTACATAAAAATCTGCTCTTTCGAATATGTGGTACAGACAGCAAAGTGTCACAGAAGCAACACGAAAGAAGGTCTTTGTTGAACAGACCTTGTAGAAAAGTCATAACTGTTCTATGCCAAGTAGAACAACTGATGTAGTGCTCTGCAATAAAGTAAAATATAACGTAATGGAAGTGCATAAGGGTGTAGCATAAGGGATTATCTTTGAACTTTGATTGGGTTAGGCAGTAAATGTTGCAAGTAACTACCTATTTTGTGAACATGGGGTTGCAGAAGTGTTCTTGTGTACATTGAACATGATACTAAACTTCACCTCTAACCCATTACCTGATTTGGGTTATGTGGTTTCATCTACACAACAAGAAATTCGACAGATTCCTGATGATAATTTGCCTCCTGTATTTTGTGGAATGGAGGTGGTGGTGACAAATCTGTAGCATGTGCTGAGGTCTCCTTCATATTAATAGGTGACAAATTGGTTAGAACTATATGAAGCAAACTGTTACATCATGTGCTTAATTAAAATTATTGTAGTGCCTATTTTTTGCATATTGGAATTCCATGAGAAGTTAATATCCATCATTTTGCAGTGGATCAAAGAGGACACAATGTTCCCTTTCTTAGCATTTTTGTTTGCACTTACGTAGCACAATCCAATAACATGTAAGCTTTGTTATTACTCAGTACTTGTTATTGTATTATAATGTTATTCACCTGTCTGTTTTTGTGTATCATTGTACCATTGTAGAAGCCAAATGATTTGACAGGCAATGATTGAAAAATTGGAAGGAGACTGCCTTAAATGATTTGTAGGTTTTAATGTGCTGTATAGCTCACTAGCTTTGGTGAAAATGCTGTACATACTATAAAATAAGAAACTGACTGTAATAACATAGACTGTCTGGTGTTCTGCTTCAGGTACATATTTGTGGTATTTGGTTCGTCTTCACATGTGGACATGGTCAAGATCCTGGTGGACGGTTCTGGACAGCAGGTCCACATGCTGAGGGATGTGTTGGGGCCCTACATGTCTCTGTGGTAAGACAGCATCCGAGACACAGTCTTTGTGGCAGATATGGGGATGAGTACCACAGGAAGTCTTGCCTCTGATGGTAATAATAGCTAAACTGTTATTTTAGATGCATGTATTACCAACAAAAGTATTCTGCAGGTGTGAAAGGCTTTCCACTCTCTCTGGCATTCAGATACAGCAACCAGTGTCTAAAATGAGAAGAGTTGTGGTTGCAATATTGAAATTACTGGTAATTTATTCATAAGTGATGTGTGTTTTGCCTAATTCAAAGCATCTTCAGGTTTTTTGATACATGTTAAGTTATAGATATCAATGAAATATGCCCATGAAGAAAATTTATTTTTTTTGATTTTGTATCATAGATACCTTCAACATGCTTATCAACATCAGCCAATCCGAAAATGCCTGGAATTATGCAAGCCATCAGTCACAGATCAATAAAGAAACAGTAATTTCAGCATCACAGCCAAGACTGTTTTCTCCCATTGTTCTACTGTGTAAAACTGAGCATATCTTCACTGTAATTTTGTGCAATGAGGCTACATGGGTTTAATAATTTTTAGGTGTTTTTGTGACTGAACTTCAGTCACATTTATGTCCATGGTCTGAAAACCACAGCTAATAAATGTAGGGTAGCAAGTATGCCCCACTGCACAACTTTGACTACTTCCTGTAGCATTTTGATGCAGTGTTTGGATGGATGATTATGTAAGCACCTCTGCACATATTGTAATAAATAATCCAGTTCTTGTGGCCATCATTGGAGAAATACACAGAGGACTGACTGTGATGCATTCTTCAATTTGTCAGCACTCATTCCTGAAATTTCTTAAGCAGTGTTTGTGAGATAGCTGGTTTCTCAAGGTTCTGATAGTTTTTCAGCATCTTTGAGATGCTCTTGGGTGATAAAAGTAAACCTGTAACTGTTCCTGCTACCCTTCTTTGTGTTATGTTAATATCCTGTTAGTGCTCTTTAGTATGGGCTCCTCACATTTGAGCAATACGAGGTGCGGCTAGAAAAAAACCGGACTGATGATGGAAAAAACATTTATTTACAATTTCATGTTGTATCCTTCAACGTACTCTCCTCCTCGGTCTCTACACCGCTCCATACGAATTTTCCACTGTTCATACCAATGCTGCAGATCATTTTCGGTAAGTCCATACATTACTTCCGTCGCTTTTTCTTTTACTGCTTCAACAGTCTCAAATCTAGTTCCTTTCAAAGCTGACTTGACTTTAAGGAAAAGAAAAAAGTCACAGGGGGCCAAATCAGGTGAGTAGGGTGGATGATCTAAGATGGGAATGTTGTGTTTTGCCAAAAACGTCTTCACTGACAACGCACTGTGAGCTGGGGCATTGTCTTGGTGAAGGATCCATGACTTTTTCCTCCACAAATCGTTCCGTTTTCTCCGTACTCGCTCACGTAGGGTAGCCAGGACGCTAATGTAGTAATGCTGATTCACTGTTTGTCCCTCTGATACCCAATCAATGTGCACAATCCCTTTGATGTTAAAAAAAACAAAAACAATCATCATTGCCTTGAATTTCTATTTTGACATTCGTGCTTTTTTTGTCGTGGAAAACCAGGAGTTTTCCAATGCATCGATTGGCGTTTAGTTTCGGGATCGTGAGTAGAAAACCACGATTCATCGCAAGTAATAACATTTTGTAAGAAGGTGGGATCACTTTCAATGTTTTCCAGGATGTCAGAACAAATCATTCTTCGGCGTTCCTTCTGTTCAATTGTGAGACACTTTGGAACCATTTCTGAACACACTTTGTTCATGTTGAAACTTTCATGAAGAATCTGCCTAACACTTTCCTTGTCAACTCCTGTTAACTCAGACAATGCTCTGATTGTTAAACGGCGATCTTGTCGAACAAGTTTACCGATTTTTTCACTGTTTGCATCAGTTTTTGCTGACAATGGTCTGCCAGTGCGAGTGTCATCACTGGTGTCTTCGCGGCCATCTTTAAATCGTTTAAACCACTCAAACACTTGTGTTCGCGATAAACAATCATCGCCGTACACTTGTTGTAACATTACAAACGTTTCACTTGCAGATTTTCCTAGTTTGAAACAAAATTTGATGTTAACACGCTGTTCTTTCTGTACACTCAACATTTTCCGACGCACAGACAAAACGTCAACTACTTAAAACAGACGCCACGGGCAGACTGAGTGCAGGAGGCAGATGAAACTTGAGCAGTTGGCGGAGCGAGAGTCACGTGACAGGCCACGCGAATTTCAGCCTTATTGCATTCGTTATATTGTTTCACCAGTACTAGTCCGGTTTTTTTCTAGCCACACCTCGTATTGTAGAATGTTTCTCAAGTATTCATAAGCAGTCATTTAAGGGGCAGGGCCACTTGCAAGATACAGTGAAAGCAGTGTGTGTTAATACTATTCCATCTTCCAAAAAAAAAAGTATACTGTATACTGCAATGGTTAGATAATAATGCTGTATATCCAGTGCTGTGTATCCAGTGCTTTCGATACCTGTGTCTCTCATTGTTATGCTTGACAAGGTTGGAGAAAATCTGTTACTCTGAAAGTCATACACTGTGATGCGATTCTTAATCTTGCCTTAATGTTGGCCTGAGTAGAACTTAACTGTTCCTCATAATGAGATGTTTGATATGGCAATGTCCGGGCATATGGTGTTCAATTTAATGCAGCTAGAGAGACAATCTGTTGGCCTTAAAATTGTTGTATGCAGAAACTCTTGTACCTGAATAGTGAGGTGCGCTGTTTTAATCATGACCCATGGCTCCCTTGTCCTTGACCAGAGGTGTCAACTATGTTTCCACCATATCTGAAAAAATGTTTTCTTAATATAGACTTAAAAAGTCAAAGTATGGTGACATCCTGGTCCATATAATATGAGGTGAGTTCCTCTCTGACCCTTTCACATAATGAAGGTTGTCCTTGGGTACAAAAACATCATTCCTTCTGTGTGAACTGCAGTAGGTCACACATTTGTCAGAAAATAACACTACGGAGCAACGCACAGATTTTGTACATTATGACAACAAAGCACTGCAGGCTGCAACTTGCTGCTCTCAGGTAATTAAAACACATTTCAGTATCGTTAAATTTTCAAATATTTAATGTCACTTGCATTGTTAACCTCAGTACTGGTTCAGCTGACATACTACAAATACATTTCATCGACATCTGCTTCCACTGCTCAAACAACTGAGCAGTTCTTTGCTCTCCCATGTCTGCCACATGAGTTGTTTGACACTGCCTGAAACAAAAGCAGGTTTATCCAAATGTAGTAGGGGTTTTTTCATGTGGTCCTGCTAAAGCAGTATCTATAAGCATCTCTCAGTTGCCCTTTGTATAGGAACTCAAGCACTCACACTCACAGCATTCCTAAAGAATGTTACTGTATCGGCTCAGTGTAAATGTGTTGGGTTCATAACTGAAACAGTGAAGTAACCCACATTGCAATAAAGCCAAAAATGCTTCTCCTAGACTTCAGTGTGGGTATACCTGTGAAAGAACTATTTACTTGCACATTTGTAAAATGTCAGGAGGGGACAAGGACTTAAGATACGCTTAAATTGATGTCGTGTAAGTCATGTGTGTTGCAGTGGCTGGGAGGGTTTGGGTGCACTTTCCACATGACAACAGGTGGACGGCTGCAGTAAACAACCAGTAGTATCAGGCTCTGGGACTGTGGTTCATCTGTCTTAAGACTTCTCAAGGGCCTACATTCAGTGAGCACAAGCTTGCTGATGCCAGGGAACTTGGATCGTTTGTACATGGAATGCTGTGCTCACACCTGCACCACTTGTAAATGTTAACTTAGTACCTTATCTGCAGTGCTGTATTCCCAACAAAAATAGGACTTGCCTAAAGATTCTGCGACTTGAAGTATCACTCACTGCTGCACATGCAGATTAGCCTTTTAGTATAGGCTATCCTCCGCATGCCTGTTTTCATCCTTACTTTGATGTAATTTTTGGCATTCCATATATGTAGCAGAGGTCCCACAACTGAAATAAACATCAAAGTAGACCGTAAAAAAGTGAATTACATAATGCTGTCAAAACTGTGTGGAAGACTCTTTCTCTGGTGTACTACAGGGAGTACATCACCACAACTTTGGTTACATTTGAAAATTCTCAAAATTTCCTAATGTTCTTGCACTTCCAGCAGTTGGTTTGCAATGTCACATAGCCATTTCTTAATGTAGAAAATACTGATATCTTTCATGTAGGATTTGAATTTTTTCATTTGAAATTGTTCTTTGCTTCATTGTCTCTAATGCCCTGACAAAAATTGTTTCCTGTTAATTTGGGAAGTCATTTTGCTTGAATATCTTCTAGGCACCAGCGAAATGTTTTTGAGACGCTCTTCTGAAATAACTTTCTCTGCTTCCTTCATTTGAGCACCTGGCGTTTCCTTAAATTGTTCAATGACTTCTATTGACCTCATCATTGGCCTATATTATGGAATACAGCAATGTCCTTTCAGAGGTACTGAGAAAATACTAATCTACAAAAAAAAAAAAAAAAAAAAAAAAAAAAAAACACCAGAAAGCAGTGCATTGTTGCACAGAAACTTGGGGTTTTATAGTGTTTTCTGCAAGCTGTTGAACTCTTCCCTCATACTTCATTTTTACTCATCTCACTTGAACATCTATTAAAATTTATTCACAGTGACATTTTCAAACTACTGATAACGCTACATTTGAATTTAAATTATTTTTGATTTACTGTGAAAAATTTTCCATGTCGCTAGATTTCTTGTTTTTAGATTCTTATAGTGCATTGAAAAGCAATAATTTTCCTATGGTCAATAATCGCTTTTCCCAAAAACTATATAGTCATAATTTTGATCTACAGTGTTCAAATACTAAACTGCAGTTACTTCCACAATCCATTAAAATAGTTTTGGAGGCTTTGTTTTTCTGTTTATTAAATGCACACTTCTATTTAACTAACCAAGTTTAAAGCATACTTTCTCTAAACCTTCTGGTTGATTTTCAGAATCGTGCACACTGTTCTCCCATAAAACAGTACCTACAATTTTGCCATTTCTTAGTTGTACAGTTCAGAGCTAAACGTCTTTACCTACAGTATTTTTGGACCCTCTAAGTTCGCTATCTTCTAATTAATAGTTAAAATGTAGTAGATGAGTATTTTGTGTACGTATAGTTTTGTAATTCTTGCACCTATAAATAGGGATCATGCACAAAACATGTCATCACACAGTTGTTGATATACAAATCTATCAGAGTTGGGGCCTAGCAATGAACTTATGCACAATCTGTTTCTTCATGTAACTCGTCAGTGCCCCAGAATGAAATTGTAAACATGTAGTTTTCAGAGAGCGCGAAGCTGGCATTCGCTACGCAATCTATCTAAGGCTTATAATGCCTGTGTTAACACTTTAAAAACTGTGAAGTGTGGACCTGTGTTATTTTAACTGGAAAGTACTCTACACAATCCAATCTTAGGGTTAGAGCACTGATGAATGCCGGGATGGTTCCTTTGAAAGGGCACGGCCGATTTCCTTCCCCATCCATCCCTAACCCAAGCTTGCGCTCCGTCTCTAATGACCTCGTTGTCGACGGGACGTTAAAAAAAAACACTAACCTAACTAACTAACTAACTGATGAATGAAAGTGAACTTGTGATACGCCACTGGATGGTGAACAAACATCTTTTCAAGACTAACAACAAGAACTACAAAATGTGAAAAGTAGTGATATTACAACATGAAGCAGAAACATTCTGCAGTATCCATTAATTTTAAGAAATAATCTTACTAGGATCTTTTTGTATAATTTTCCAGAACACTGAAACTTATGCATGCAAATTCCTCTTACCTGTAATGTTCAACAGTTTCCACTTTTCCAGTATGCAGATAGATGATAGTGTCCTGTGTAGTGTCATAAATACATTCAAACATTTGCTAAAAGTCTCAGCCAAGTTGTTATATCAAAGTCCACCGTTAATTTTTTATGTTATCCTTAGAATCATCACTTTGTGTTTAATGTATTTAAAAAGACTGCCTGGGCTCATGGCTTTTGCCTGTTAGTGGCTACTACACTTTGCACACTTGCTGAATGCTGCAACTTCTGGAAAGCCCCATAAAAATGAAACTAAACGTATACCACATGTGTAAATGTCCAATATAAAGAAAGCACAAAACTGCACTTCTGTGATGAAAACCATAGCTGATACAACAAGTAACTAAAAAACCCACAACTCAATGATATTTGTGTTAAAAATGTAAACAAAATGTATTTTATTATCAAATTTCATTAAAATTAGAAAAGGAATTGGTTCAAAGACAGACTACTACTTTTGGCCCTGCTGTTTAAGAATTAAGTCGCTTAGCTGTTGTGACATGCTAGGTACTTGACGTACGTATTTGCTTTTGTAATATATGGTCAAAAGTGAATTTCTTCTGTTCCTATTCAAAATCTCTCCCTCCCTGTGGAAATATTTAAGTGAAAAATAATTTAAAGTGAAGTCTGTAGAAGATTGCCCATCTGGCTTTCTTTTGTTGTAATGGTGCACAAGCAGCCATTGCAAAATATTTAATTAGGTATTAAATATTGGATTCACCCTAAAACTAACATTACAAATACTTTAAATATTGATAATTTTCAAGCATAAATGTAAACCATATTTGTGAGCATGCAGAATGTATGTGATGCCAACACTGTAATAAATATCCTTTATGTTTTTCCCCAACAATGTTAACCACATTTTACATTAAAACCAAAACGTCTTAATATGAAAGAGTTGGAAAATATAAGCCTCTGTTTTATGATGGGATTTATGGAACAGTGTACAAGCAAATGAATGGAACAAATACTGCACAAGCTCAAGTAAGTAATATGATCAATGAAAATTCATGACAACTCACTTCTTAGTGCTTCCTGAGACTGATGTTGCATTCTCTAATACTGTAATCTAACTTCACTCTTATCTGATATTTAAGCTATAAGAAGACATCAGTAAAATAAAAACATTTCCTGCTTCTGTATGCTGATATTACATCCTTAACTACGGAACATTAAATGTGAGGTGTTAGTCATCTACAATGATATTTTGCAGTAAGTAGTTGAGCTATTTATTTTTAGTCATTGTGTCTTCCATTTGCGTATTTACAGTCTAATTAACAGCTTTAATCATTAGTCATGGCATGGAAGGATGGGATGAGTATTGTTTCAATTTTCTTGTCAGTAAAGAGGTAGTTTCTGGAGCAAACAGATCTGTTTACTTCTGTGATTCTGTGTGTAACTTCCCTGTTTTCAGTCCTGATGTATTACTTTTTAAGTGATAAATGTATAAAATGTCATCATGATTGAAAGGTGTCATTTTTCAGTATGAAACAGTATAACATATGATTTCAGTGAATTAGTCACAGCTGCAGAAAACTGATGACACAGTTCAAAGAATGTGAAACTGGTAACAGTACACCTGCACCATACACAAACTGTACCACCGTAACATGTGGTGTTGAAGATACAAGCTAATCATATGAAGTAATTCCTTGATATTTATAGTCTCAAAATATCTGCATATCCTATTCGTTTGAACAACAGTACACACATAATTTCTGACAAAATGTGAGTGGGTGTGCAAAGAAGACAACCTGGAGTGTTCAGTGTGGAAAGACAAGCAGAATGTAAGAACGAGTAAATCTTAGGAAGTGTCCATCTCTAAAGAGTAGTGTATTTTGGTTGGTCCAATCTGTGGAAGTAAACAAGCTCAGTTGACACCACTGATTAAATTGATAAACATAGGAAATCCAAAGTCCATTTAACTGCATGAAGACAAAGAAAAAAGAATGTTGTAAAGGACCTTGCAGCTGAACAACAGAAAAAATTTTTTTAGAAGTACAAGAAATGTTTCACACAACATATTTTGTAGCTAAAGTTTTAACCATGTTTGGTCTTCCAAAACCTTATAGATTTGCAAATTGAAAATAGTCTCCAAATGGGAAAAGCACTGTTGACTCCACAGTTTACTATGCAGAGACTGCATTGCAGAAACTGAGGAGGAAGTTCTGTTCACAATATCAAAGAATTACAATATGTGACAATGTACGTAATTCCCTGAACTTCAGAAAAGATAGGCAGAAGGAATAGACCCTGAACTTCTAAAATTTCTCTCTAAGTATGGTTTCTCTTTAAGGTATTTGAAAGGCAACTGGAGCATGTAGTGATGGTGTTAGCGTAATGCTAGACAAAAATTTTAGTATTTTATAATTACTTAAGCACAAGTACAACAAGCTATTCAAATGGCATTGTGCCAGTTCATTGAATTGATTAAAACAAGAAATTTCCTGTAAATATTGTGTATGTGTTATTGACAAAATTAGAAAAGGAAAAATTAAATTGGCATCAAAAGTACCATAAAAAATGGTAAGATGGTCCCACCTCGCTCTTACAGTTTCTGTTAGCAGCATGTGACATCTGCATGAGTATAAAAACTTCCATTATGAAACTGAAATAAGAATGCGTAATTGACATGGAAATTACCGAGACTTGGCAGCATTCTGGTTGTGAATTACATGATTCATCCTACATTTGCCATTGCGGTTAAGCACAAACATTAAAAAACAAATGAGTGGATTTACACAAACAATAAATCTAATAATCTCTAGTTTCCTGAAGATTCTCTGAAAAATGTTATCAACTATGCATAGTTTTGTACAATAAATCCTTCTGATCTTAGTTGAATTGTCTCAGAGGATAATGCTGTAAGGCAATATAGAGTGAAAGTTTGCTAGCAGTCAGATTTCTGGCCCAACTTCCACATGTAGAAACACATTGTAGTAGAGTGTGAACATCTGCAGGTATTGACCAACACGTCTTCAAGAAGCTCTCAAGGTCAATGACATCAGTAACTGCTCTGGGGCAGGATCTGCTGTGTGCTATCCATGGCCAGTGCAGCTTGTATTGGGACAACAAATTCGATGGTGCTTCCAAAGTGGAGAAGATTGACCTTAGTAAGTGTGCCATGTAGTGGATGCCGGTGTAACATTTTATCTTGCCACGGCTGTAACAAGTTTCATTGACACAGACATAGTAGTTCCAGAGGAAACTGTATTTAAAGCCAAAAGGATCATACTTTTGGGGAAAATGGGTTTAAAATTTCTGATAAAATACGTTCAGCATACATTGAAAGCTAAACCTCGCCAGGTCAATAGCTGTCATCGTTGTGGATTTCTGTATCACTGGCCGCTGTGGTTGAGCAGTTCTAGGCACTTCAGTCCAGAACCGCTCTGCTGCTACGGTCGCAGTTTCAAATCCTGCCTCGGGCACGGATGTGTGTGATATCCTTAGGTTAGTTAGGTTTAAGTAGTTGTAAGTCTAGGGGACTGATGACCTCAGATGTTAATTCCCATAGTGCTTAGAGCCATTTCAACCATTTCTGTATCCTCCAGCTTAAATTTGGAGATATTCTTCAAAATTCTGGTTTTAGGATATTGAGGGCAGTTTCCTCAGCTTCCTGCACCTTCAGCTGGTCAAATGAAATATGCATTTGTGATGTTCACCCCAGGTTCTATGCCCATACTTGCGAAACCTTTCAGGTTGCTGTCTAACCCCACTGTTGAAACACATCACTGCAGCCATTATACCAGATTTCTGGGGTTTGAGGCCCACAAACACTGTTACAGGCAAGCATTCCCAGACACAGTTATTGAAACTTTAATTGGGAATGAGTTCTCCCACACTTACTATTATCAAGCAAGTTTTTGTTGGCCAAGTATCTATAGATAGGTTTTGAATATAATAGAGGGAAACATTCCACGTGGGAAAAATATATATATATATAAAAAAAAAAAAACAAAGATGATGTGACTTACCGAACGAAAGTGCTGGCAGGTCGATAGACACACAAACAAACACAAACATACACATGAAATTCAAGCTTTCACAACAAATGGTTGCTTCATCAGGAAAGAGGGAAGGAGAGGGAAAGACGAAAGGATGTGGGTTTTATATGTCTGCTTGTGTCTGTGTATGTGCGGATGGATATGTGTGTGTGTGTGTGTGTGCGAGTGTATACCTGTCCTTTTTTCCCCCTAAGGTAAGTCTTTCCGCTCCCGGGATTGGAATGGCTCCTTACCCTCTCCCTTAAAACCCACATCCTTTCGTCTTTCCCTCTCCTTCCCTCTTTCCTGATGAGGCAACAGTTTGTTGCGAAAGCTTGAATTTCGTGTGTATGTTTGTGTGTCTATCGACCTGCCAGCACTTTCGTTCGGTAAGTCACATCATCTTTGTTTTTTTATATATAGATAGGTTTAATAACATTTGCCATTGACACTGGTGAGTGGGTGGTTCTGTCCGTATTCACTGGCAGTTACGCTAGTTCTCTGATACGTGGCAACTAGGGGCCTCTGGACAGAGAGAATGACAGAGGTCCTCTGTCAACAGCAGCATGAACTGCTGTAAACTTCAGTTAGCATGAGATATGGGCCCCTCACAAGACTTCATGCATGTGTATCATTTACAAAAACACTCCATTCTTGGTACAATTCATTGTAATAATAATTATAACAACTAAACATCATATGACTTATTGATGGCTAAGCATGGAATATACTTCTGTTAAAACTTGCACTACCCTGTTTCAGGATAACAGTGCACTGAAAATTTCAGACATGTCATGATTATTGCTAAATGTCATTAATAATATATCAATTTAAGCATTCATAAGGTGCTGTGGTAACACAGGAAACTAATGTCACATGATGAGGTGCTAACATAATGGATAATGTTGTAGTTTATGAAGTTGATGTAGGTTCTTTTCCCATTACATGAAAATATTTTATTCTTCGTGTTAAAACGTTCTGGGACTTTATTAGGAATGTAATAAAGTATGTTCTGCAATATTAAATGTTATTTGTCTTTCCATCTGATTTGAGAAAAGGTGATGAAATAAATATTTGGCAAATTCAGAGTGTGGGGTTAGGTAGGAACCTCAGGACAAAAATGGCTCTGAGCACTATGGGACTTAATATCTGAGGTCATCAGTCCCCTAGACTTAGAACTACCTAAACCTACTAATCTAAGGACATCACACACAACCACGCCCGAGTCAGGATTCAAACCTGCAATGGTAGCAGCAGCGCGGTTCTGGACTGAAGCGCCTAGAACTGCTCGGCCACAATGGCCTGCACCTGAGGACAGTTTAAATTGGTGCGAGTGAAGGAAGAATACAAGTTTTATTGCTTTTTCTTAGTTATTACAAAGTAGATCAGAGCTCCTGCAGTTGTCAGTATTGAGTGTGATGTCATATTTGCAGAAAGTCTTTTGAAACGAGTGCTACCCTATTTCGAATCCTAAGAGTAAAACAAAATCAGTGCTGTAATGATTCTCACCTGTTTTCTACACTCACTTAGCACCAGGGTGATCAACTTGCAAAGCAGGGCTCAAGGAACAGACATTCACATATTCTGGTTCAGGAATGAATGAGGTACAACAAAAAATGATGAATACATTTATTTTTTCAGTTTTCTATTTTATGGATCCCTTAATTATGGTTATTTTCTCATAAAGTTTGGTGGATGCTATTCTTGAAACTGTCCTCTTGTTAGCACAACTCATTTATCTGGCATATTCAAAGATTAAACCCCATATAAACAATTTTACTGTATCATCACTGCCCGTAAGTAGTTATGAAAAACTGTAGAGTTATTGATTTGTATTGTTTCTAACTGCATAGAAACTGTAATCTTGTTTCCTCAGTGGTGTTAATAGTGTACAACCAACTTTTTGGCAGAGTTGCTGCTTCCATTTTTGGGCACAACACTTTGATGGTTTCTGGGAGATTGGCTGTTTTGTGTACTTGCCACCTGGACTCCGACTAGACTGAACTATTGAACAGACAATACAGTCAAAAGCAAGAATACCTGAGAAAGAAGAGACAGAGACTGGGAACTGCAACTTTGCTTGGTGTAAGAAGAGCAGAATAAGCAAATGCATGTTGGCTCATCTGTAGATACCTGAAAATATCTGAGAAAATGACAGTTGCAGACGTAATTTAGATGTCATTAAGTACACTTGTCTGAGCCATAATAGTGACACAGTAGCGAGTACTGCAGCCTGTTTTGCACCCTGTGATCAAAACCAGATTTTTTTCTTTACTTCTTCATTTCTCCCCATGTCTATGAGGTATTCCCAAATGTGATAACCATTTGCATAGTAAAAGAGTTACATTAATTGTAAAATTACAACTGGGTTTGTGTCACGAATTTATTGTACAGGGTGTTCATTATAAGTGATGACATTGAAATATCCCAAACTACACATTGGATCAAAAAAGTTACATTTCCAGTTTGTTTGAGAGGGAACATCCAACAACACCACACTCGATCTGCCACCATTTTGTGTGTGGGTGGCAGAGACCAACTTTGCAAAAAACAGGGGTTCCTACTGGATATTTTAGATTAAGATTCTAGAGCAAAATCTACATACATTTTGTGTCAAGCAGTTCCTTCATGTTGCCACTGGTGGTAATATAATTGAAGGGATAAAAATGTGTACAGTCACAATTTATATCATGCTACTCAGTGGCCCTTGGATTTTCGATGGCTCGTGGGGCCCCACCTCGATGCTGTAGGTTTAGGAGACTTCTAATTGGAAACCCCATTCTCAGCATTGTATTCCTCAGACCTAATGAACAAAGCACTACTTGATGTGCCTCCGTGGCTGTGTAACGAACTAAGACATATTGTAACAGGCAGTAACAACCAGTTACTCAGTTTTCACTGAGAAGTTTCAAACAATTTTCTTCTTCCTCAAATTCATTCACCGGACAAACATGGCCAATGCTGTTTCAGTATGCACTGGAACATATTTGTGTAGTAAACTTATGTGGGTGAGAGTAGATAAATAAAAAACAAAAATACAAGTAAGTGGGGTTTCAAACACAGGGCACAAAATGTGAAGCTGTGATGCTAGCCACTGTGCCACCAGTTCAGTTGTATTACTTGTGCACTAAAAGGCACACAAAGTTCCTGAAACTTTGACTGTTGTTTACTCAAAACAGTAGAGTGTCTACAGGTAAGTAAAGTGTTCGCTTATTTTGACCCCTCCTCAACTGAATGAAGTTTCTGGGAAGTCAGGGCATGGCACTTGCTATGTTCTCCTCATAAGGTAGAAGCTATCCTTTGTAATCTCGATGACCTAGGTCTCCAAAATCTGGATGCATATTATATTCCATGTGAATGTTGCATCTCATAGCTGTGGCAGACTGCCTGAACAGGTAAGGGGAGAAAGCAAGGAACATGAGTGATATATCTGACAAAAACAGAGCAAAGCAGCTGTCACCAAGCACTGCCTAAAATATAATTGTGAAATTAAATATGAAACTTGTATGGTGGTGAGAACAGTCACCAGAAGGGAGCATAGTTTATATATTGAAATAAAGACATCAGGAAACCTATTACACTAGACAGGGGGATCAATATAAATAACGCTTGGTATATGGCAGTCAGTGCCCATAACATTTTCCAGAGCTAGAAAATTCTGAATTTTCAGTTGACAGGATCAGTGCTAGCTGTTAATAGAACATATCTATCAAATGGTATAGTATGGTTCAGGAATGTAACTCGGCTACAAGTAAGTGAGACACTAAACAATACTTCAGGCTGGTCCAAGCAGTGAGCACACAACACCAAAACAGAGCTCCTGAAAGGCAGCTAGGTCTATCAATGAAATACCGTGCACAAAATGGAAGCACAATTAATCATAAAAATTGGTACCTAGAAACATATTTGCACAATTTTGTTTTGCTTACTTTGATTTATTCACATTTTGTCAGTTGTGACTTCCTCTTACCAACAAATTTAATGAAATTGTCATCACAGATGCTCACTGAGCAAGTTTTGGCATTGCTCGATGTGCTTTTACTGTGTCAAGTGGAATGTGGCTGTCTGTAAGTGTTCCAGTTCCAGCTATGCCCAGGTCCATGGTTTGCTTTGTTGAGTAATATATTAGAGCCAATTATACTTAATTTATGTGCTGTGGTGTCTGAATGATACACAGAAATTATTTTCATGTCTCTCCTTTTTGTTTGTGATAATAAAACTTGTGGCTTTCTTGATTAACACATGTTATACTGATATCAAAATATAAGGTTGAAAACTCTTTCAGGATTGATACACTTCCAGCAACAAAAATAATGTTCAATTCTGAAAGTTGGTGAGGTGGAACTAAAGTCCTACAAACTTAACCAGACCTGTGTTCTTGTTTGAATCTAGGGTTTACAAAGTAAAATGCTGGTTTGAAAGTCTTATCAGGATGACAAATGCAGAAATCCAATTATAGTATAAACAGATAGATAAAAAAATTAACTCACCAAGCAGTGGCATGGGAACACACACACACACACACAAAGGATTTAATTTTACAAGCTTTTGGAGCCAGTGGCTCCTTCTTCAGGCAGAAGGGTTGAAGGGGACGGAAGAAGGGTGAAGGAAAAGTACTGGAGAGGTTTATAGAAGTGGTATAGTTCAGAAAAGTCACCCAGTACCCAAGGTGAGGGGAGATACATTGGACAGGATGAAAAGGAAATACTTATTGTTGGGGACTGTAATGGACAAGATTTGAAAACCTGAGAGCTTAAAGATGGAAGACAGGGTAATATGCAGACAGATTACTGCTTAATTATCATCCATGAGTTATTAAGACTAAAAAGCCAAGTGCATTGTACGTAACAGAGGTGGAAAGGGCAGTGAAAAATTGACGGGTCAGACAACGAAAGATGTAGAAAACTAAAATGGAGTGAAGAAAAGAGTAGTTACAGTGAACAAATGCTGAGACAGAAGAGATTAACATAAATTAAGGCCAGGCAGGTGATGAGAACCAAGGACATCTGCGGAGGTCTGAGAAACTGGAGGAAGAATTCAGATGGTGCGTGTGGTGAAGCAGGTCCCCAGATCACAAATGTCATGTTGTAGAGCATGCTCTGCAACAGGATATTGTGAGTTGCCAGTATACACCATTTGCCTATGCCCATTCATCGTAATTGATAATTTGGTGGTAGTCTTGCCAATGTAGAAGACATTGTTTACTTAACAGCTGGTATATGACATGTGTTGTTTTGCAGGTGGCTCTCCCTTTGACAGTGTATGCTTTGCCTTGCCTTGTCTGGAGAAGGTGGGCCACTCACACTCATGCACTCTCACTGCTCAGTGACACGTGTGATCCAGTAGCCAGCACTGAGAGAGAATTGCAGACAGTAAAACAATTTCTCACGTCTCTCCTTTCGTTCAATTTTGAGTATCTTATTTGCAGGGAACAAGATGTTTTGCAAGAATTAGTAACTGAAATATTCAAAAGGAAAACATGAACCACTAATATCACTGACGGCAACATTTTTAATACACAAACATAACTGTACTGTTTGCAACTCATAGTTATTGCTTAAGCATGTGGCTACAGTGCATACTTTGCACACTACTCCAGGTCAGACATACTGAGGTAATGTAGTGAAGCCAGTGACGAAAGTTAACTTATGATGCTGATACAGGAAACTTAACTCAAAGCTGCTATACGGGGGTCACTCCAAAACAAATGCACACAATTTTTTTTTTAATATCCATCTTTTATTCTACATGTTTGAAAGTTTTACAGTGTGTAGATACATCCTTTAGGAACAATATTTTCTTTTCTCCACATAATTTCCAACGCGCTCAACTGCCTTGCACCATCTTGGAACCAGCGCCTGTATACCTGCACAGTTAAATTCTGGACCAACCTGTTAGAGCCACTGTTTGGCAGCGTGCACAAGGGAGTCATCATCTTCAAACCTTGTTTCACGAAGAGAGTCTTCCAGTTTCCCAAAGAGATGACAGTCACATGGAGCCAGGTCAGGACTATAAGATGGGTGTTTCAGTGTTGTCCCTCAAAGTTTTGTGATCACTTCCACGGTTTTTTGTCTGATGTGGCCGTGCATTGTCGTGCAACAGCAAAACATGCTGCTTTTGCCGATGTGGTCGAACACGACTCAGTCGAGCTTGAAGTTTCTTCATTGTCGTCACATATGCATCAAAATTTATGGTGGTTCGATTTGCCATGATGTCCAAAAGCAAGAGTCCTTCAGAATCAAGAAACACCATAGCCATAACTTTTCCAGCAGAAGGTGTGGTTTTGAATTTCTTTTTCTTGGGTGAATTTGTATGATGCCACTCCATTCATTGCCTCTTCATCTCTGGTGAAAAATGATGGAGCCATGTTTCATCACCTATCACAATTCTTCCAAGAAATTCATCTCCACCATTCTCGTACTGTTCCAAAAGTTCACTGCATACCATTTTTCTTGTTTCTTTGTGAGCCACTGTCAATGTCCTGGGAACCCACCTGGCACAAACCTTTTTTAACACCAACAATTTCAGTATTCTGCAAACACTTCCATCCCCTATCCCAACATAGCATGACAATTCGTTCGCTGTGACCCATCTGTCAGCAGTCGCCAATTCATTAATTCTCTGCACACTGTCTGGAGTATGTGCAGTATGAGGCCTGCCGCTTCGAGGACAATCCTCAATACTGCCGTGCCCGCTTTCGTCACGTAACCTGCTTGACCACCGACTAACTGTACTGCGATCGACAGCAGCATCTCTGTACACCTTTTTCCACCTCTTGTGGATGTTTCCCACTATCTCGTTTTCACAGCACACTAATTCTATGAAAGCACATTGCTTCTGACGTACGTCAAGTGTAGCAGCAATCTTGAAGACATTCTGTGACGGCGCCACTCACAGGAACAGGTTGAACTAAGTTTGAAAAAAAAGCAGGAAGAATGTATCTACACACTGTAAAACTTTCACACATGCAGAATGAAAACTGTATTTTTACAAAAATAGTGTGCATTTCTTTTGGAGTGACCCTTGTAGCTGGCACAGTCCAGAGATTTATTTTATCGAAGCACACTTCATAGCACTGTATTCGGCTAATTTATCCAAAAATCTAAGGTAGTTGAATGTTTTCATTCTGACATGCATATAAATTATTTTCTTTTTGATTTCCCAAAATCTTTGTTGTATGTAAGCTGCTAAAGACGTCATCATGCATTCATAATGTGAAGTATTTTCTGCACAAAAAGAAGCAGAAATAATTTCTAACTCTGAGACTATAGCAAATCCCTCAGGTAACAAAAGTAAGTCCATTTGTCAGTAGTACACTGATCGAGTCCTGGTTTGCTGCTAATTTTTCATCAATGTGACACATCCCTGCTGTAATTCCTAATACAATTTCAATGTTTTAGCAGTTGAGTGTGCTGCATCATTGTAGGTGTTTTGAGGCATTATGTGTAACATCCTGGACAAACCTCACTTCAGGATTGCAATCTTACTGATTCAGCAAGTATTCTTCATCTGAACTATCATCACCTAATCATTTCCCTTTTCAAAATTCTCAGCTTTGAGTTAAGTTTCCTGTATCAGCATCAAAATTCTCAATTTCTCCCACAGTTTCTTATGCAATGGAAGCACCAAGGGTCAGGAGTATATTTTTCACATTGCCAGTCAGCAGACATGGATAAAGCTGCACACATTGCAAGAGAGTTTTACAGGTCAATTTAAGTTCTTCAGAAAGATGTTGTTGTTGTTGTGGTCTTCAGCCCAGAGACTGGTTTGATGCAGCTCTCCATGATACTCTATCCTGTGCAAGCTTCTTCATCTTCGAGTAACTACTGCAACCTACATCCTTCTGAATCTGCTTAGCCTATTCATCCTTTGGTGCCTCTCTACGATTTTCACCATTGATGCTCAGATTGTGTCCTATCAATAGATTCCTTCTCCTAGTCAAGTTGTGCCACAAATTCCTCTTCTCCCCAAGTCCGTTCAGTCCCTCCTTGTTAGTTACATGACCTAACCATCCAGTCTTCAGCATTCTTCTGTAGCACTACATTTCGAAAGCTCTTCTTGTCCACACTATTTATCATCCATGCTTAATTTTCACACATGGCTACACTCCATACAAATACTTTCAGAAATGACTTCCTGGCATTTAAATCTATACTCGATGTTAACAAATTTCTCTTATTCAGAAACACTTTCCTTGCCATAGCGGGTTTACATTTTATACCCTCTCTACTTTGACTATCATCAGTTATTTTGCTCCCCAAATAGCAAAACTTGTCTACTATTTTAAGTTTCTCATTTCCTACGTTAATTCCCTCAGCATCACCTCATTTAATTCAACTACATTCCATTATCCTCATTTTACTCTTGTTGGTGTTCACCTTATATCCTCCTGTGAAGCCACTGTCCATTCCATTCAACTACTCTTCCAAGTGCTTTGCTGTCTCTGACAGAATTACAGTGTCATCAGCAAACCTCAGTTTTTACCTCTTCTACTTGGATTTTAATTCATACCCCAAATTTTTCTTTTGTTTCCTTTAGTGCTTGCTCAATATACAGACTGAATAACAGGTATAGGCTACAACCCTGTCTCACTCAATTCTCAACCACTGCTTCCCTTTCATGCCCCTCGACTCTTATAACTGCTATCTGGTTTCTGTCCAAATTGTAAATTTTCTTTTGCTGCCTGTATTTAACCCCTGCCACCTTCATAATTTGAAAGAGAGTACTCCAGTCAACATTGTCAAAAGCTATCTCTAAGTCTACAAATGACACATTCATGTGTAGGGTCAGTATTGCCTCAAATGTTCCACCATTTGTACAGAATCCAAACTGATCTTCCCCACAGTTGGCTTCTACCAGTTTTTACATTCATCTGTAAAGACTTCATGACAGTATTTTGCAGTAGTGACCTATTAAACTGATAGTTCACTAATTTTTACACCTGTCGACACCTGCTCTTATTGGGATTGAAATTATTATATTCTTCTGAAAATCTGTGGGTATTTCAGCTGTCTCATACATCTTGCTCACCAGATGTCACAGTTTTGTCAGGGCTGACTCTCCCAAGGCTATCAGTAGTTCTAACGGAAAGTTGTCTATTCCCAGGGTCTTGTTTTGACTTAGGTCTTTCAGTGCTCTGACAAATCCTTCATGCAGTGTCATATCCCCATTTCATCTTCACCTACATCCTCTTCAATTTCCATAACATTGTTCTCAAATACATCACCCTTGTATAGACCGTCTATATACTCTTTCCACCTTTCTGCTTTCCCTTCTTTGCTTAGGACTGGTTTTCCATCCACACTCTTGATATTCTTTCCTCCAAAACTCTCTTTATTTTTTCTGTAGGCTGTATGTATCTCAGCCCCTAGTGATATATATATTTGTACATCCTTGCATTTGTCCTTTTGCCACCCCTGATTAGCCGTTTTGAACTTCCTGTCGATCTCATTTATGAGATGTTTGTAATCCTTTTTACCTGCTTCATTTACTGCATTTTTATATTTTCTTCTTTCATCAATTAACTTCAATATCTCTTCTGTTACCCAAGGATTTCTACTAGCCCTCACCTTTTTACTTACTTGATGCTCTGCAGCCTTCATTATTTCTTCTCTCAAAGCTACCCATTCTTCTTCTACTGTATTTCTTTGCCCTGTTCTTGTCAATTGTTCCAGTGCTCTCTCTGAAACTCTCTACAACCTCTGGTTCTTTCAGCTTATCCAGGTCCCATCTCCGTAAATTCTTATCTTTCTGCAGTTTCTTCTATTTTAATCTACAGTTCATAACCAATAAATTGTGGTCATTCCACATCTGCCCCTGGAAATGTCTTACAATTTAATACCTGGTTCCTAAATCTCTGTCTTACCATTATATAATCTATCTTAAACCTTCCAGTGTCTCCAGACCTCTTCCATGTATACAACCTTCTTTCAAGATTTTTAAACCAAGTGTTAGCTATGATTAAGTTATGCTCTGCACAAAATTCTACCAGACAGCTTCCTCTTTCATTCCTTCCTTATTCCCCCCCCCCTGCCCCCTCCCCAAGTATATATTCACCTACTACTTTTCCTTCTCTTACTTCTGCTACTATCGCATGCCATTCCCCCATGAGTATTAAATATTCGACTCCTGTCACTATCTGAATAATCTCTTTTATGTCATCATATATTTCTTCAATCTCTTTGTCATCAACAGGGGTAGTTGGCATATAAACTTGTACTACTGTGGTACGTGTGGGCTTCATTTCTATCTTGCCTACAATAATGCATTCACTATGTTGTTCATAGTAACTTATGTGCGCTCCTATTTTTTCTTCATTATTAAATCTGCTCCTGCATTACCCCTACTTGATTTTGTATTTATAACCCTGTATGTACCTGATCAAAAGTCTTCTTCCTCCTGTCGCCAAACTTCACTAATTCCACTATATATCACTGCAACCTAGCCATTTCCCTTTTTAAATTTTCTAATATACCTGCCCATTTAAGGGATCCGACATTCCACGCTCCGATCCATAGAACATGAGTTTTCTTTCTCCTGATGACATCCTCCTGAGTAGTCCCCACCCGGGTATTCAAATGGGGGACTATTTTACCTCCTCCAAAGAGGACACCATCATACAGTAAAGCTGCATGCCCTTGGGAATAATTATGGCTGTAGTTTCCCCTTGCTTTCAGCCGTTCGCAGTACCAGCACAGCAAGGCCGTTTTGGTTAGTGTTACAAGGCCAGATCAGTCAATCATCCAGACTGTTGCCCCTGCAACTACTGAAAAGGCTGCTGCCCCTCTTCAGGAACCACACATTTGTATGGTATCTCAAGAGATACCCCTCCATTGTGGTTGCACCTATGGTATGGCTATCTGTATCACTGAGGCACACAACCGTTCCCAGCAATGGTCAGGTCCATGGTTCATTGGGGGCAGGAACAGATATATACCATGAATGTATGGCATTAAAGATAAAAATAGTAATACAGTTTTCCCAAGTACAGCTGATGTGGAATTTTGGAAGAAGTAGGCCTACTTTGAGGACATTTTAAATGTTGAAGCAGGAAGTACAGTAATGAATCAACAACATAAATACCAGAATGTAGATTCCTTAGATCCACAACTACAATGGACGAGACATCAGATGCAATGAAAATATTAGAAACAACCAAGCTCCAGAGAGACATAAGATAACAGGTGTATTGCTTCAGAAGGGAGGAGATTCACTTGTGAAGCATATACACAAACTTGTAACCAACATTTGAAATGAAGAAAGAATGCCAGCTCAGTTGAAAGAAGGGGTCATAGTACCACTCCATAAAAAGGGCAATAAACAAAAATGGGCACATTATAGATGCATCTTATTAATTAGCACAGCTTAAAAAGTGTTCAAGATTCTCCAGAAAAGACTGCAACCATATTTAAAAGAGGTAACAGATGACAAACAAGTGGGACTTTGAGAGGATCGATCCACCACTGATCCGATATTTATAGCAAAAGAGTCCATATCAAAATATAACGAACACAATAAACAATGGCAATATTGTTTGCTGATTTTAAGATAGTCTATGATAGCAATAATAGAGAAAAGCTGTGGGAACAAATGCAGAAATTTTAAATATCAAAGATTACAAGTCTTGTAGAAGTTCACTGGGAGGCTCAAAGGAAACAATGAATATGGAAGAATATTTTGGATTTTACAACTTTCGATACAAAAAACAGGAGTCAGGCAATGAATTGGAATATTACCATTCTTCTTCAACATAACAATACAGGAATCAGTGGATGCAGAAAACAAAACATATGAGAAATGGGCAAAGGAATGAAAACGGATCTATTGGCCTTTGCAGATGATGTAGCCTTATTGCTGAAAACCTAAATGACCTGAAAACACTGACAAGAAGGCTATGTAAAAAGTCAAGGGATGTTGGATTAGATGTAAATGACAAGTAAATCAAATTCTTCAGGTTGTAAAGAAATTACAAGACAAAAAATAGAAATGCTCCAGATTTATGACCACATGTCTGAAGAAGCAGAAAAGTTTAAACATTTGTAGGGGTAGTAAACAACATAAATGACTAGAAACAAGAAATAGAAGTGAGAATCAAATCAGCAGCCAGAGATCATATTCACTCAACAAATTACTGCCATTCAAGTTTATCCCCCAAGAGAAATAAAAAAATAAGAATATATAAAAATGAAGCCAGCCCAGCATTGTTATATGGGGCAGAACTATGGAGAATGGAAAAGTACACTGTAAGAAAGATATAGGATTTTGAAAATACAGTCTTGCAGAAGATATATGGACCACTTTGAGAGGGAGGATAAAAGTAAAGGAAAAAGATCAGGAAGAAAAATAATGAACCAGATATTGTTTCAGATGCTTAGACAAAAAGAGAGGGGGATTAAAAGTGGGAGAAGTATCAGAGAAGAAACCCAGAGGACAAAGACCTTTAGGCAGACCAAAAATTAGATGGAGAGCCCAGTTGGTCAATGGTCCTCAGATACTATAACACTGCTGGTTGCTACCACACCGGGAAATCCCCGTCAATGTTACTACCTAGAAAGGAATTAAGAATTTGGCTGTGGCATGTACTAATGGGAAGGAATTGGATTATGTTCCATTACCTGAAAGATTAAGTTTTGACAGGGAGTATGATTTAAGTCAAGGGGTGTTAAACCAATGTTATTCAACCTGTAAAATGAAACTGTAGTTGTGTCAATCAAAATAGTTCCCAATCAAATTAGGTAAATGATTCCAGGTAGATATACTGTTAATCAAGAAAACTGTCTTGAATGACTTTAAATTGGAAACTGTTTTGTAAATTGGCTAAAAATCAATAGCGCTATCAAACAAGTAAGTTGTTATTCATGAGCAACACAAAAAAATGAAACTAAAATGTCTTGGCAGAAAACTATCTCTCATTAGCACACACTGTCTGTTCTAAAGCAAGAAAGATAATGTTCAATACGAGAGAAGGAAAGTTGCTACTCACCATATACTGGAGATGCTGAGTCACGATAGGCACAATGAAAGGATTCACACAATCATAGCTAAGGTAATGTTCAACAATATAAGGAAAAAAATAGATTGTTACTCACTGAAAAGTAAACACAATGAGTTGCAAACAGGCACAATGGAAAGACTAAAGAAAGAAAACTGTGGCAGGTTGGGCCAGAATACATTCTAGTGTGAGCTTCTTTTCTGAAGAAGGCTTTGGCTGAAAGCTAAATCATAACAGTGTTTTTGTTGGGCCTACCTACAATTCAGCATGTCATCTTCACAATCAAAAGCGACCAATCCTTTTCCTTATATTGTTGATATTCCAACCTCCAGTTTCCATTGTTTGTACAATAATTTTCATTACATGGTACTACTTACTAAGGGAAAAGCGTAGTTAACTTGGACATGAGGTGGCCCAAACACTTCACAATTGCAAAATGGTAAGACAGAAATGGTCATCAAACTGTTATGTTAACCAGTATGATTTTTTAAATGTTTTCAGGTGAAAGATATAAGTATTTGATAAGTTGTAGCCAGTTACGTTTACAAGAACAGTTATCTTCAGAATGACCACTACACCTGATAAATACTTTCACTGTACAAATTGCCGATCTACTGGCTCAACATTAAGTGGGTTCCAGAAACAGTACGGCCTGTTAACTGAATTTAGAACAAAGCATAGTAAAGATGCATGCACAAAAAATGGTTGAAATTGCTCTGAGCACTATGGGACTTAACATCTGAGGTCATCAGTCCCTTAGACTTAGTGCTACCTAAACCTAACTAACCTAAGGACATCACACACATCCATGCCCGAGGCAGGATTCGAACCTGCGACCGTAGCAGTAGCGTGACTCCAGACTGAAGCGCGTAAAACTGCTCGGCCACAGCAGCCGGCATGCAATATTACAAACCTGTAAAGTACAGAGTAGTTGTGGTTGCCTGTAGACTGTATACTGGCATACAGGCGGGAGAACAGTGTGCTGACCACATGCTCCCCCATACCCCCTTTTTCTTGCAATTATTCTTTTACAATACTTTTCTGAACATGTGTAGTACTTTGTACAAAGATTATTTGTACACATGAGAAAATTATAGCTCCACGAAAACAGATAACACTGTTGCAAGAGTAATGATTCTGTAGCTCATTAGAAATTGGACATTTGGATTTTCTCTCTCTAGGAATAGGAACCTGACCAAGTGAATGACTTAGGAATAAATTAATGTTTTAACAAAAAGCTGAAATTGCGTTAATTATTATTTGTACTTTAAGTGACTTACCAGCCCATGCGAATAAATACAATACTAAACTTTATTTGTAGTGAAGGTGGTGCCTGTGGTGATGTTTTGTGGCAATAGTACGAAAATTTTGCACCAAAAAGGGAACATCACATTGAAATGAAATAATGATACACATGAGATATTCACTTCACCCCAAAATCTAGACAAGTAAACAAATACAGTGATTAAAAGTTGACAAATGCAGTGCAACATCAATAAATCATTGGACCACCTTTTGCTGCAATACTTGAGCAATCGAGTTGATTATACACCTGTTGTCCTGATGCAGATTGGGACACAAATCGAAGAGCCACCTCCAAATTGTGTGCAGAGTGACACAATGCCAACTGGCATTTCAGCTGTTCCCACACACGCTCTGTTAAGGGACAACTTCGGATAGTAGGCTGGCTGTGGAAGAGCCAGAACACGATTTAGGAAGACTCGAGAAATTTGATCTGCATGCGGGCTAGCATTATCTTGCTGGAAAAGTGCTCCTCGTAGATCATGTAGAAGGGCTCATTAATATTCGAGGTACTGCAACTAGAGGGGACTGGCTATCTTAGGTTGAGGCCACCTAGAGCATTACATTAGATATGTGAGCGTTGTGGCAAATGACAGTGTGGGTGGAAGTGTACTGTTCACCGGGCTGCCTCCGCAACCCATATGCGGTTATTAACTGTCCCTTAAATTCATCACTGGACACGGGGTTCCGCCAATCTGTCACAGTCCACATCATTCTCACTCAGCGCCTCTATAGGCTGAGCCACCAATGTCCCTGTGTTAATGGCAGTGCATGACACGGGTGCCCGGATTGCAAATGCACATTCAAACTGTGTCTGGAAAAGGTGTGTGGAACAAATGTCACTCAGGCATCTGCTTCTGACGTGAAGTGAGCCACCGTAAAATCCCCGATCGCTCACTGCACGGTCCTCTGACCCTCTCACCTCGTCCTTCCAGCCACTCCAGACTCAGTACGTAGCATGTGGGTACCGTCTCGTATCGACTGCGACCGACACCGTCCGATGGGACTCTCCAAATGATTGACCTGGTAGGCAAACGGCGTGTCCACCTGCCCCACAGTTTTCGTGAGGCTGATTGTGCCCCTGTTAAACTGGCTGAAGAACTGTGAGAAATGTCATCTGACACGTCTACCTGGCATTCTATGGCTACTAATGTCCTCCTCGAGTTGGAATGTAATCGCCATGTGTAGGACTCACCCACTATGTGCTGTTTAAATTGGGTCCCAGCCCAATTCTGGTGCCACTGCAGGGTCTGCGGGCACGCACATTGGTACCAAACTCGGACCATTCGTTTATCGGATCTCACTGTACTTATTTGGAAAATTTCACGATTATACCTTTCCTCCCTGTGGCTGCACCATTTTCAATGTGCCTGAGTGTATGGCGGTAGATGTAAGATGGCTCTGTAAATTGTTTTCTTTGTGCAGGAATCTTATCATCCAGAGTAAACCAATAAACGTTACGAAGCCACTCCCAGCATTTACATCTGCATAAACCTATGTACCTATTCCTGAACCAGTTTTATACATAAAATTTTAATATATTCACATTATACGTGAATAAAGTTTTGAAAATTACATTAACAAAAGAAATCTTGTTAAATAACTATACAGAAAATAAAAACAATTATTTAGATGTGCAATGGAATGAAGAACACAGTAACACAGATACCGCATTATACACAGGAAAACATTGAAGTTACATGGATCAAATAGTGCTGATATCGAACGCAAGTGTTACAGTACTTGCCGTAAGGGAAGAAGATGCCGAGGGCACCATTAGAGGAGGGCAAAAACTGCCTCGTTTGTGGGGCCAGGAGACAAATTGTAAGCCAGTCAGCATCAGAAGGTGGATTCTGTTTTTCGCTGTCATAGAATATGCCAAGACCACAAATCCCAGCAGACTCTTCATTCAGACAGACAGTCAGGATACATGTTGCATCGGCATTTTTTACATATGTTCAAAGTCTGAAAAGTCCATTTACTTAAATAATAAACCTTTT
Source organism: Schistocerca nitens (assembly GCF_023898315.1). Classification (NCBI taxonomy): domain Eukaryota; kingdom Metazoa; phylum Arthropoda; class Insecta; order Orthoptera; family Acrididae; genus Schistocerca; species Schistocerca nitens. The sequence continues at coordinate 14,596,477 of NC_064624.1, read as the reverse complement.
CTGAAATGGTAGGGGAGGAGGACAGATTCTTTCTCCAACTTGCGTATTTGAACAAATTTTCACAGATGTTTTGAGAGATTTTTCTTGACTTCAGACGGTGAAACAAAATGTGCTATCCATCTAGTGTGTATCTCAGTTCAACACACCAAAAACATGATTTATGAATTCCGTGAAGCGCTGTTCTGATCCCTATGCTCGATGTACTGCAGAGCTTGAGCAGTGTGGCATGAAAATACCCGTGCAACCATTCTGGTGTGCCCATCCACTGACAGTGACGTGAGCTGACAGTATGTGGTAGGTGCCGAGTCAGAATGGTGTGGACTGCCACGGACTGGCAAAATGTGGTGTTCAGTGACGAATCCGGATTCATTTAGGAGACAGGTAATAGCGACACATGGGTGTGGAGGCAGACTGGTGAATGGTACAGTAACACTTGTCTGCTGTTGCGGAAGATCTTTCATTAAACTCTTCATAAATACAGTGTTGTCAGGCACGGTGACTCTGTTGTCAATAAAACAAGTTGGTAATAATTTCAACAAATCTAGTATGCTAAATAAGAAAGGTCCTTTTTATTGTCAATAGGGTTCAAAAAACACATCCTACTGGAGAATACTCCATGTTGCTTTCACAATTCTGAACTTTTTGATCCCCTATCACTTTGAAAATAAATTTTATCATGGTTACTTGAACAGTATTATGTGATCCAAGTACCACATCGATTGAATGTTAACTTACCTGACTTAGGACAGCCATGGCTCTAAATTATGTAAATATTGTTGACTTAGCTTTAGTAATACCAAGTACCTACTTTAAAATGCCTACTTGACACTTAAACTGCTTTGTTCATTTTTGGAATACCAAATGGAAGGGCAAAGTACAGTTTTACCTCGATGAGCATATGGTTTCGAAGACAGAGCCGTCAGAAGTGAGGGCACCTGCAGTAACATCTGAATGCCGCTTCACACATTTCTGTTTTTCTTTAGTAGATGCCGTGTTTGTACTTTGGTGAAATGCTGAGACTCTTCAGTTTGTCTCCTTTCTATGAAGAATAGGTGTTTTAAAAGCCACACCACTGTTTAATATACCTCATAAATGCAGTTTTTTGCTGTCTTCGCTATAGCCATTTGTTTCTTCAAGTATTAATTTCTTCTCTCTTTGCTTATAACGTAGATAAGGAGGAATTTTTTTGTGAAATGACTTGTACATTTTGGCTTTTCTTGGTAGTGTTTTGAGAGCCCTCTTCCGCACTGTTCTGACCTTTTACTGTGGCATTACCTTCGTGTTATGCAGCCTTCTGTGTTGTCAGCACCAAGACTCCCTGCACGCCAGCTGGAGAACCCCGACACGGAACTGCGTGTGGCACGGCAGACCCAACAGCATATTCCACACGTCCTGTTTGTAGCCTAGTGGATGATAATGTTCGGAATATGTCCTTGCATTTTTTAATCTTGTCTGCTTATCTCCAATGAGAGAATCATTCACATTGGAGGCTTAAGTCTTTCGGAAAATGACATTATGGATTCCCTCGGTTCTAAGCCCATAGTTGCAGCACGAAGCAACAACACCGTAAAATGTTGTCCTGAACATTTTGCTTGGAAAATAATATGAACAATGTACACAATTACAAAAAAGTATCATTTCATACTAAAATACACCATATGCCAGAAACTAGATGCAACAAAATGAGAACTATAATGGAGTTTCTAGCTGAATATAAAAATCTCACAGATTTAAATGTGCTGTAATAACACCCATCTACTTAAGAGGAGATAAGCAAACCACCTCTAATTACAGACATACTGATCTTTCCAGGTTTTTCAAAAGTGTTTGAAAAAGTGGCCTATGACAGAATATTGATTCAGTGAAGTGAGCAGAAATTGTTAATGGGAGTTGACTCTTATAAACTATTGTCCACAGCGAAAGCAATGCCAGTGGTGTGGAGCTATACAAGTAAAACAAAATATCCTGTTTATATATTCTTCCACCTTGGCAAGCATTTGACTCTGTGGATCACAAAATTCTACATTTCTAACTAAAGGAGGATGGTTTTAGTATCTCTGCTGCACAGATAAACAGACCGCATGTAAGGCATGAAATGTTATGTTCATGTGTAAGTTCGTGGCATTTTTCTGTATGTTCAATAAACACAATGGATATAAATAACAGAGACTTTAGTCATCAATAATATATTGTCCTTCTCTTTTTACAATAGTCTGCCTATGCTGGAATAACTTTTTGATTCGGCGACTGTAGAAATCACACGGTTAGGAAGCAAAGAACTTGTCGAGCCATATTTGGAGCACATTTTAATCGGGAAAGGAAGTTCCTTGAAAGTTATTTGATAGAGAGGAGAAAAGGTGAAAATCTTGAGGGCACAAGACCAGGTGAACAACGTGGGTTTGGAACAACTTCCCAACCCAGTTCCCTTACAGTGTTTTTTGTCAGTCTACTGGAATAAGGGTGGGAATTATTGTCGAGTGGCGTCACTTTATGCCGTCATTCTGGTTGTGGTGCTTCAGTAGCGTCTGCAAGTCATCTCGGTTGTTGACAATAAATGATAGCAGTGACACCTGGGGAAAGAGATTCACGGCACACCACACCGTCGGTGTTCCATATAACGCGTAACACTGTGAATGTGCGCACGTCTCTGTACTGGGAGTCGCTGCTTTGTCTGGGCTCAACCACTCCTTCCTCTTCCCGATGTTATCACAAAGACACCCTGTCCCACCACCAGTAATGATACAGGATAGGAATGGCCGGTGTTGATCAGAAGCCTGTTGATTAGGAGCAAGCAGCCCACTGATTCTTGCGATGTTGGTTTACAGCACGCGGTACTCCCACATCTGGTTTTTGAATGTTCCCCATTGCACGCAAATGTCACACAATGGTGGACAGATCAGAGTTAATTAAATCTACCAGTTCTCGTGTACAGTGAAGTGGATCATTGCCAATTAATGCGTTTAAACCGTCTTCATCAAATTGTGAAGGTCTTCCTGAACGTGGAGCGACTAATGTCAAAACAATCCTCCTCAAAATGAGAAAGCCATTTTGTTGCCCTGTTCTGTCCAGTGGATTTACCCCCACACATGGCGCGAATGTTTCTTAGCGCCTCTGCTGGTGTCACCCCTCTATTGAACTCAGACTGAAGAATATTCCGGAAACGTTCCAATTTCTCCACTTGTAGCGTCCACAGCTCCCCTCTGTATCTTAAAATGCGTGTACAGTGAAGTGGATGATTGCCAATTAATGCGTTTAAACCGTCTTGATCAAATCGTGAAGGTCTTCCTGAACGTGGAGCGACTAATGTCAAAACAATCCTCCTCAAAATGAGAAAGCCATTTTGTTGCCCTGTTCTGTCCAGTGGATTTACCCCCACACATGGCGCGAATGTTTCATAGCGCCTCTGCTGGTGTCACCCCTCTATTGAACTCAGACTGAAGAATATTCCGGAAACGTTCCAATTTCTCCACTTGTAGCGTCCACAGCTCCCCTCTGTATCTTAAAATGCGTGTACAGTGAAGTGGATGATTGCCAATTAATGCGTTTAAACCGTCTTGATCAAATCGTGAAGGTCTTCCTGAACGTGGAGCGACTAATGTCAAAACAATCCTCCTCAAAATGAGAAAGCCATTTTGTTGCCCTGTTCTGTCCAGTGGATTTACCCCCACACATGGCGCGAATGTTTCTTAGCGCCTCTGCTGGTGTCACCCCTCTATTGAACTCAGACTGAAGAATATTCCGGAAACGTTCCAATTTCTCCACTTGTAGCGTCCACAGCTCCCCTCTGTATCTTAAAATGCGTGTACAGTGAAGTGGATGATTGCCAATTAATGCGTTTAAACCGTCTTGATCAAATCGTGAAGGTCTTCCTGAACGTGGAGCGACTAATGTCAAAACAATCCTCCTCAAAATGAGAAAGCCATTTTGTTGCCCTGTTCTGTCCAGTGGATTTACCCCCACACATGGCGCGAATGTTTCTTAGCGCCTCTGCTGGTGTCACCCCTCTATTGAACTCAGACTGAAGAATATTCCGGAAACGTTCCAATTTCTCCACTTGTAGCGTCCACAGCTCCCCTCTGTATCTTAAAATGCGTGTACAGTGAAGTGGATGATTGCCAATTAATGCGTTTAAACCGTCTTGATCAAATCGTGAAGGTCTTCCTGAACGTGGAGCGACTAATGTCAAAACAATCCTCCTCAAAATGAGAAAGCCATTTTGTTGCCCTGTTCTGTCCAGTGGATTTACCCCCACACATGGCGCGAATGTTTCTTAGCGCCTCTGCTGGTGTCACCCCTCTATTGAACTCAGACTGAAGAATATTCCGGAAACGTTCCAATTTCTCCACTTGTAGCGTCCACAGCTCCCCTCTGTATCTTAAAATGCGTGTACAGTGAAGTGGATGATTGCCAATTAATGCGTTTAAACCGTCTTGATCAAATCGTGAAGGTCTTCCTGAACGTGGAGCGACTAATGTCAAAACAATCCTCCTCAAAATGAGAAAGCCATTTTGTTGCCCTGTTCTGTCCAGTGGATTTACCCCCACACATGGCGCGAATGTTTCTTAGCGCCTCTGCTGGTGTCACCCCTCTATTGAACTCAGACTGAAGAATATTCCGGAAACGTTCCAATTTCTCCACTTGTAGCGTCCACAGCTCCCCTCTGTATCTTAAAATGCGTGTACAGTGAAGTGGATGATTGCCAATTAATGCGTTTAAACCGTCTTGATCAAATCGTGAAGGTCTTCCTGAACGTGGAGCGACTAATGTCAAAACAATCCTCCTCAAAATGAGAAAGCCATTTTGTTGCCCTGTTCTGTCCAGTGGATTTACCCTCACACATGGCGCGAATGTTTCTTAGCGCCTCTGCTGGTGTCACCCCTCTATTGAACTCAGACTGAAGAATATTCCGGAAACGTTCCAATTTCTCCACTTGTAGCGTCCACAGCTCCCCTCTGTATCTTAAAATGCGTGTACAGTGAAGTGGATGATTGCCAATTAATGCGTTTAAACCGTCTTGATCAAATCGTGAAGGTCTTCCTGAACGTGGAGCGACTAATGTCAAAACAATCCTCCTCAAAATGAGAAAGCCATTTTGTTGCCCTGTTCTGTCCAGTGGATTTACCCCCACACATGGCGCGAATGTTTCTTAGCGCCTCTGCTGGTGTCACCCCCCTATTGAACTCAGACTGAAGAGTATTCCGGAAACGTTCCAATTTCTCCACTTGTAGCGTCCACAGCTCCCCTCTGTATCTTAAAATGAGAAAATGGCTATACGTAAACCCAGATAGCAACAGTGAACTACAAGTAAAAATCCATTAATAAACCCATAGGAACTGGAATACCAACATGTGAAACAAAAACACTACAAACTTATGCACCAACCTAATAATCTCAGAATGGGTTATCGTAACATGGAGAGTGCCACAGGAATTCGACTGGGCCTGCTCTTTGTTTCTAACCTATATACGTGACCTTCCAGCGGCTTGAAAGGGCAGCTCACAAACCATAATGTTGGCTGATAACTCAAGTATACTAATCGAGGGTCCAAACAGAGCCCTAGGAGCCGCAGCTCAGATGGTCGCTGAATAGGTCCACAAGTGGTTGTCGGCTGACATTTTAAGCCTTAACATCACAAAGGCTCATAGAAACAGGTGACAAATGTTACGGGACAGTCACATGCATATATGCAGATGATGGTAGTACCACACACACACACACACACACACACAGTAAGAGGTGGTTCATTGGCAGAACTGTTTGTATTCTGGTGATTGTGGCACAATTATGGCCACACGAGGGAATTAACAGACCTCCAATGTGGAATGACAGTTGGAGCTACACACATGGGACATTCCATTTCAGAAATCGTTAGGGAATTCAGTATTCCTAGATCTACAGCGTCAAGAGTGTGCTGAGAATACCAACTTTCTGGTATTCTCTTTCACCACAGACGATGAAATGGTCGACAGCCCTCACTTAATGACCCGGAGCAGCAGTGCTTGCTCAGAGTTGTCAGTGCTAAAAGACAAGCAATACGTGTTGAAATAACTGCAGAAATCAACGTGGGACACACAAAGGATACGTCAACACTGTGGCAGAATTCCGTGGTAGTGGGCTGCGGCAGCGGGTGGCCGACACGAGTGGCTCTGCTGAGACAGCCGCGCCGCGCCGCCTGCACTGCCTCTCTTGGGCTCGTGCCTTTACCAGTCGGACCCTGGACGGCCAGAACACTGCGGCCTGGTCAGGTGTGTGGCAGAGACCCCACAAAGCCACGGACACGAGGTGTCGACAAGGCACTGTGTGAGCTGCTGGTGGTGGTGGCGGCACAGTGGTGTGGGCTGTCTTTACGTGGAATGGACTGGGTCCTCTGGTCCAACTGAACCGATCATTGGCTGGAAATGGTTGTGTTTGGCTACTTGCAGACCATCTGTAGCCGTTCGTGGACCTCTTGTTCCCGAACAACGATAGACATTTCGTGGATGAGAATGCGTCATGTCAATAGTTTGTGAGTGTTTTGGAGCACATTATGAACAATCCGAACGAATGATGTGCCCTCCCAGGTCACCCAACACGAATCCTGTCGAACAACTATGGGACATAATAGAGGAGTCAGTTTGGGTACGACATCCTACACTGTCAAACACTTTTGCAATTACAGAGGACTATTGCGGCAGCATTGTTCGATGTTTCTGCAGAGGACTTCCAACAGAACTTAAGAGTGACAGAAAATGAGTGTCCAGGAGGTGTAGAGATCAACTTTCTGTGGGATGTATGAATTCCACTTCACAAAATGGACATCGTCGACATCTTATATATGTTCGAAACAAACTGTTAACTTGCAACATGAAAACCGAATGAAAAATGGTGCGCTACATTGATCACAAATGATTGCCCCACCGAGACCGAAGACGAGCTCCTTGGGAGTTTCAAACTGTCCAGGATGTTCAGCTACATATCTACTCTTTAGGAATGCGTGCAGAGTGATATTGGTGTAACATACTAGAAGGTCATGTTTTATTTGTTCGTTTACCTCATGCTGACGTATTTAAAAGTAGAGAACTGGGGGGAAATGAGGCGACGATGACTTCAGGCCTCTGGCAGGATACTCGAGCCAGTGTACAGTCGACATCGGTTGCGAAACACTTGTGGGTGCCGTCATGGAACGGTACTGGGGTGTGAGCGACCCGTACCACACAGCAGCGACAGGGGCTTCTGAACGTATACAGAGAAGGGCAGCACAGGTTGGTGTGACCCACGGGAGAGAGTCACGGAAGTGGTGGAACAACTCACTGCGCAGACGCCTGAAGAGAGACGCAAGCTCTCCCACGAGTGGCCGATTGGAAAGTTTGGCCGACGACCGCCCAGCGAGGAGTCCGGAGGCGCTCTCCAGCCGCTCACTGTGCGTCGCTGGAGGCGCAGCCAGGCCGGCCGCCTCAGCACTCGCCATGGCCGCACTGCGCTCCTCACTGGGACGGCAGTAAGTTACCTTGCCAAGTACCCTCTGCCATGCACTTGGCACTGGTTTGCAGCGTATCGAGGGGGCGTAGATGTAGACGTGACGGCGAATATTCGGTGCTCGTGTAAGTACGTCGCGTGAGTGAATGATCTGACGTCACAGTTGTGCACGATCGCGTCAGATATGCAGCCACCAGTGAAAATAGGAGGAGGATATTAGTGTTTAACGTCCCATCGACAACGAGGTCATTAGAGACGGAGCACAAGCTCGGATTAGGGAAGGATGGGAAAGGAAGTCGGCCGTGCCCTTTCAAAGGAACCATCCCGGTATTTGCCTTGTGTCATCTAGGGAAATCACGGAAAACCTAAATCAGGATGGCCGGACGCGGGATTGAACCGTCGTCCTCCCGAATGCGAGTCCAGTGTGCTAACCACTGCGCCACCTCGCTCGGTCAGTGAAAATACACGGCACTTTTTGTAAACTACTCTTCCACGTGTCTGTATGACTTTGAGAAGCTGGTACGACGGCGAGGATTTCTCGCCACCTTGTGTGATGTAATTGCTTGCCGATTCACAGAAACAAATGTGAATATATGCTAACCAATATTAAGCAAACGAACACAGTTGACAGAAATCAGGCTAAGCAAATAGTTGACTACGAGGAGCATGTCATATTTCTAGCATTTTGCGTCGTTTTCTACTTAGACAAGGAGGTATTTATCTGACGAACAAAACAGAGATCAGACCCTCTTCAAGATCAATCACCAACTTACCGATAAAACCGACACAGAAATTAGAAAAAATTACATAGTAAAGTATAATCTCCTATGTTTCAAACGTAGTAATGATGATTCACAATGGTTAGCATCCATCCCTGACGAACTTATTAATAAATACATTTGGTACACCCACTTTAGCAGTGGATATTTTCGACCCAAGAAATGCTATATAAAAATGAAACAAACGGAAACAAACGGTGCACTTCACAAACATGGAGCGACGTATTCGACGCGTTCTTAAAAGTTGTAAAAAATGCATGCAGTCAAAACTTGTGACGTATCAGACCAGACCCCCAATGTTTCCAATTATCCCTGATAAATTAAGACAGATTGCTGCAACCCATATTTATGGTCCAATTCCACGAACAAGGAAAGGCTTCACCTACATATTTGTTGTAATTGAACTAGCATCAAAATACACTACACTTACACCCTTAAAGAAAGTCACTGGATTTACAATTAGTAAAGCATTTCAAAAGGACTTTATACAACAAGTTGGGAGAGTGAAAAGGATCATCTCAGATAATGGGCCCCAATACAGATCAGTGCATTGGAAAAACACATTACACAAATTAAAAATCAAACCCACCTTTATTTCCAAATATAAACCAAGTGGAAATCTGGTCGCGCGTACCATGAAAGAATTGGGATTACTTTGTAGGCTGTTTTGTAGAAAGGACCATTGTCCTTGGGACCTATATCTACGAGACTTCCAAGAAGTAATTAATGAGACACCACATAGTACCACGACTTTTCCACCAATTACAGTATTAAAGAATATAGATCCACCAGAAAAAATAAATCATTATATTTCCAGTTATTCCCCGAAAGCAACATAGACAAATCCTCGCTTCTGCCCTACAAAACATTCGCTCAGCAGCAATGAGACGTAAGATCACTCAAGACAAGTAGTTTGGAATGCACACTAGCGCACAACCAAATGGACAGCGGGAACTGGTGTAATGAAACGAAGCGTTACAAGTTCACCGCCTCAGGCCTAGCTGTTTTGTGCACAAAAAGCCACACACATGCGGTATCTGACTGCCAAGCAGCAAATTTAAGGCATCTGTAGAAGACGGTAGGAAGGCGAATGAGGTGTGAAAAAGTTGCATTGGTGAGGCATTTGATTTTTTAAAACGCGTTCCTTCAAACCAAGCACTTAGTATAGGACATTTCGTGAACAGAAAGTAGTAGGAAAACAAGGGACGCGTGAAACAGTTTATCTTTTCAGAGCCTAAGCAGTTTTGCGCTTAAAAGGATGCGTCGGTGTGATATTTAGCCGGCCGTTGTGGCCGAGCGGTTCTAGGCGCTCCAGTAAGGAACCGCGCTGCTGCTACGGTCGCAGGTTCGAATCCTGCCTCGGCCATGGATGTGTGTGATATCCTTAGGTTAGTTAGGGTTAAGTAGTTCTAAGTTCTACGGGACTGATGACCTCAGATGTCAAGTCCCATAGTGCTCACTGCCATTTTTTTAAACTTAATGCAAACAGGTGTGACGTCACACTCGTCGGCAGCAGTTTATTGTTATGAGGTACTCCACAGTCTCCGTCCTAAAGCCTTTGACACATTTTGCGGTTTATCAGTTCTTACCAGTCAAAATGGACAGTGTCGTGAAAGGAGGATATAAGATGAACATCAACAAAAGCAAAACGAGGATAATGGAATATAGTCAAATTAAATCGGGTGATGCTGAGGGGATTAAATTAGGAAATGAGACACTTAAAGTAGTAAAGGAGTTTTGCTATTTAGGGAGTAAAGTAACTGATGATGGTCGAAGTAGAGAGGATATAAAATGTAGACTGGCAATGGCAAGGAAAGCGTTTCTGAAGAAGAGAAATTTGTTAACGTCGAGTGTAGATTTAAGTGCCAGAAAGTCGTTTCTAAAAGTATTTGTATGGAGTGTAGCCATGTATGGAAGTGAAACATGGACGATGAATAGTTTGGACAAGAAGAGAATAGAATCTATTGAAATGTGGTGCTACAGAAGAATGCTGAAGATTAGATGCATAGATCACTTAACTAATGAGGAGGTATTGAAGAGAATTGGCGAGAAGAGAAATTTGTGGCACAACTTGACTAGTAGAAAGGGTCGGTTGGTAGGGCATATTCTCAGGCATCAAGGGATCAGTAATTTAGCATTGGAGGGCAGCGTGGAGGGTAAAAATCGTAGAGGGAGACCAAGAGATGAATACGCTAAGCAGATTCAGAAGAATGTAGGTTGCAGTAGGTACTGGGAGATGAAGAAGCTTGCACAGGATAGAGTAGCATGGAGAGCTGCATCAAACCAGTCTCAGGACTGAAGACCACAACAACAACAACAACAACCAGTCAAAATTAAGAGGGTTTGACTGCAGACTAAAACATTGAAAAATTCGCGGCATTTTAAATATACCACGTTTTTCCTAGTTTTCTTCCGGATGAAAAAATTCCCGGATTTCCCAGTTGTCCCGGGTCGTATACACCATGAAGACGCAATAGATACCTTCACTGCGCGATAACAATGGTGATCTTTTTGATGACAGCGCCACGAAGGCAGAGTTATTAAACCGTTTTCCGAATTTCTTTCACAGAAGAAGACGAAGTAAACATTCAACAACTCGAATCGAGGACAACTGCCAATATGAGTAATTCAGAAGCAGAAATTCTTGGTGCAGCAAAACAGCTTAAACCACAAGGAAGGCAAAGCCTGCGGTCCAGACTGTATACCAGTCTGTTACTCCCAGGGTATGCTGATACAATAGCTTCACACTTAGCAATCTTATACAACCGCTCGCTGGCAGAAAGCTCCGTACCCAGAGAATGGAAAGTTGCGCAAGTCACACCAATAGCCAAGGAACGGGATAAGAGTAATCCACTGAATAACAGACCCATATCACTAACCTCAGTTCGCAGTAGTATTTTGGAACACATACTGCACTCGAACACTATGAACCACCTCGAAGAATAAGATTTATTGATAAATAGCCAGCCCGGTATCAGAAAACAACTCTCTTGTGAAACAAAACTAGCTCTTTATGCCCCCTCGAACTAATGAATGCTATTGACAAGGGACGTCAATTTGATTACGTAGTTTTTAGGTTTCCATATCGCTTTTGACACCGTCCCTTCTAGTTAAATTGCGCACCTGTGGAGTTGGGTGACTGGATTCGTGATTTGAGGTTAGAAAAGTCACAGTTGGTAGTAACCGACGGAAGGCCATCGAGTAAAACAGAAGTAGCGTCTGGCGTTCTCCAAAGTAAGTGTTAAGAGGCCCTCTGCTGTTGCTGGTGTCCGTACACCACTTACGAGACAATCTGAGCGGTGCTCTTAGATAGTGTCTAGCTGGTGCTGCCACTTACCGTCATGTAATGTCATCAGATGACCAAAACGAATTGCAAAATGATTTAGACAAGATATCCAAATGGTGCAACAAGTGGCAATTGACTAAAAATCATGGGAAGTGTGAAGTCGTCCACATGAGCACGACAAAGAAACCACTAAGACGATAAATCACAAAAATCTCAGGGATATAAATTCAGCTAAATACTTAGGGATTAGAGTTGTTAATACCTTAAATTGCAACGATGACATGGATAATGTTGTGCACAAAGCAAGCTAGAGATTACGATTTACTGACAGAAGAAATAGACGACGCGACAGGTACACTAAAGAGACCGCCTACACTACACTTGTAAGGCCCTCTTCTCGAGTACTGCTGTGCAGTGTGGGACCCGCCTCAGACAGGATTCACGAAAGCGATCGAAAAAGTTCAAAGAAGGGCAGGTCGTCTTGTATTACCGCGAAATGGGTGAGACAGCGCTACGGATATGATACAGCAATTAACATGACAGTCGTCAAAACGAAGCCTTTTCTTGCTACGGCAGGACCTTCCCATGCAATTTCAATCGCCAAGTTTCTCCTCAGAGTACGATAATATTTATTTTGGCGCCCACCTACCCAGGTAGAAATGATCTTCATAATGAAACAAGGCAAGACAGAGCTCTCACGGGGAGATGTGTTTGTTTCTCCCGCAACTGTTCGAGAGTGGAACGGTAGGGGAGTAGCTTAAAGGTGGTTCGATCAACCCTCCGCCAGGCACTTAAGTGTGAATTGCAGAGTAATCATGTAGATGTAGATTTCGAATGAGCGGATCAGGATCTGCACGGCCCCTCTTACACTGGAAATGAGCTACACTCTGAGAAAGAATGTTACCACGCGCTTGCTGCTACTTCCGTGGCATCGTGCAACACGCCCTTCAGCTGCCACCTTTCTGTTTAGGAGCGCGCAGTCTGTTTTCCGACTACTCGTCCAGTCACCTATGTTTACTTTTTACGTTATTCGCAGTCTGCTCCGAAGTATTTAACGGGTTCGTCTGCCAGCATCTGAGCACAGTTATCGAAATGAAAGATATCGCATCCTCCAGCCACGCCACAGCACCCTCTAATGTAACAAATACGAGTCGCAGACCGGGGACAGCGAGTACATCAATTACCACGTTACGTGTTTTACGGCGAAGCCCTCCAACCTTTGGAGTCTTCTGCAAGTAGCGGAAACCCGTAAATACACCTGTTGGACATGAATAACAGTGGTAAATGAAATAAATGGTACTTATTCTCGGTAATTCCTGTCGTTCCCATCGCTAGTGGAACCGACACGACAATATCAGTCAGCTTTTAGAGTAATTTACCCGAGATTTTGGGGGCAGAGCGTGCCCAAGTCAAGTTCCTCATACTCAGAATAATTTTTACGAGATGTCTTACTTTTGCTGTGGGATAGTGTATTTGTGGCTTCTTAAAGCTCACCATTTCCTTTGGCCTCCAGGATTCTCACGTGTTATTTTGTTTTGTTTTTTACTGCTAATTCAGGGTCTATAAACGCACAAGGAAAAAAATTCCCGGATTTTTTCAGATATCCCGTTTAATAAAATGTAATTCTACCAGACCGAAAATACATGAAAACGTGCACTTTACATTCAACGAACAGGTGTGGAATGAAACACTTCGTTTCAAGTAAATTGACTTCCTCAGCGAGAATAGTAACGCCAAATTTCTTTAGCAAACTGACAACAATAACTTCATCGTTCTGCAAAGAGATTAATGCTTGACTGCCATAAACTTTGAAATAAAATTAAAAAAACTGAAACTAATAATATATTTTCGCCTTCACTAAGTATGTGAATGTATTATAATTCGCTTGATAGCTCCCGCCCACAGAAATACGTTTTGTGTTCATTTGACGTGGGAGCTGTATATGAAGAGGAAGCAGCCAAATCACGGAACGCAAACACTGGTCACGTGGACAGAATTCCCCCCCTTTCTCTACAACTCGGATAACTCTGCGCATGCGCGAATGCGGCAGCCAGGGCGCGCGATACAGCTAACGGCCGGAGCAGTCCGAGCAGCGGGGGGCGGGGGGAGGTACTGCTCGCAGGCGAGTCAACTGCGCATGCGCATCAGCCCGCTGGCGACTGCTCAGATGAACCTGACGTAAGGGGCTGTGACGTCACGCTCCCAGAAAGGAGTGTATTGTTACGAAGTATCACATCGTCTTCGCCCTAAGGCCTTTGACATTTTTAGCTGTGTTTTCTTGTTGTAAATGGCGCACTTCCTCTGCAACTACAGATTTATTTTTTTCCCCTCTCGTTTATGTTTCATTGCTGCAGTGTTATTCTCCAGTAGCGGAATACAGTAGCATTCTTTGCCAGAGAATCAGTTCCTAGCAGCCAAAATTACAAAAATGTATGAAAACTAAAACGATGAAAAAATTCCCGGGTTTTTCCCAGATTTCCGGTTGTCCTGGGTCGTATACACCCTGTAATTTTTCGACGTCCGTTCTTTGTACAAATATTTAGTCCTTACTTTTCTTCCGAACGTTTTTTTATGCACAAGACTCCCATTTGGTACGAAATCTCCGTACATGTTTCTGAATGTAGCCACGACTCCGAAGAAAGCAATAAACAGACCGTAACTTCCCACCCGAGACTGCTACACTTAACTATTTCCTGTACGATGTTAATGAGCCGACGCACCACAATCCCTCCTGCTTGTCCTTCGTACGTCTCTCGCTGATATGGCCACTTAGGCAGTTCTTGCTGCAGAACTGATAGCTATTTAGATGCAAGCAGGCGATCTGCGTGTGTAATTTGGTGGTGAGAGTAGTTAACACATTTGTAGTAAATTCCAAGACGCCATCACAGTACATTTATTGAAGAATGCAGTAAAACAGTTTGCATTTAAATAGGTGAAACGGTTCACCACATGAAGTTACTAAAAATCGAGACGTGTGTGTGTGTGTGTGTGTGTGTGTCGGAGGAGTTAAAAGTCTGACATGTGCCGAGATGAAATCTTGTTCAGAGCCCAAAGGCGACATTGCAGTTGTGAAAATAACTCTTACAGTAAATGGTGAATATATACATATATCATTGAAAACCGGTTCCCCTTTTATGCAGAAAGACTAATTTCTCTTGTTACCGAAACATGTTTCGGCACCTGTGTGCCATCTTGAGTGGGATTTGGTTATTGCAAGCTGTAGAAAGTGAGCATATTTTATGTTTTAATAGATCTAACAAAGTGAACCGTAAAGAAAATTTTTGTTCGTTTCTCTTGTTACCGTAATTTTTACATTACACAGTTTTGCAAGACTATCTGTATGGTGTCCTGGAATGATTGCTTGTCATCTGCAAACGCTGGAAATGTGAAATTTATCAGCAAGCTAACACATCTCTTGATTATTAAACGACATGATTTTGGCGTGTCAAAATATTTTGCTTACACATTTGTTATTAGTCAGGTTTTGTTGCGACATTCTTCTTTTGCGTTCTGAGGGCACTACACATATACACACACACACACACACACACACACACACACACACACACACACACACACACACACACACATTGTTGTGTTTGCTAACGCCGTTGGCGTTCATTTGTTGTCGAGAGTATTTGGCTGCGAATTTGAATTCTGTTTACACTATCTCTCTCTCTCTCTCTCTCTCTACGCACGCGCGCTCGCGTGCGTGTGTTCCTTTTATCTCTACTAATTTGCTGGTTTAATTTCTCGATCATATGGGACTTGCCATTATTTTCCTCTGGTATGTTTTATTGTGTGTAGCTGCTTTGTGTAATGGTGTTTGCTTACGGATGTTCTGTTCAGTCTGTGGAGTCCGAATCTGAAGCTTGTGCGTCACCGGGTGATTCGGCAGTTTGTGAACGGCGATGCTTCCTGGCTGTCGGTTTCCCGAATATTGTGAAGCCATGGGTGTTGTTCCTTTTTTGTACTGCGATATTCAGAAAATTTAGTGTGTTTTCTGTTTCCGGTCATAGCCTGGTGTGAATGTGTGGGTGTAAGTTGTTTGTTTCGCCGTGTAGCGGTTGCACACGTGACCGCCTGCTGCGCCACAGGTGGGCCCTGGCGGCCGATGCTGACTGAGGGGAAGTTGCAGGTCCGTCTCGCACCCGAGTACTGGAGGCTGGCGGGCGCGAGTCTCTCTCGCGGCCCCACGGCTGGCTCGCGAGCCCTCACCCCAGCCACTCACCGTCACGCCGCGTGGCGAATCCGCTGCCGGCGCATGCGCGGGGAACGCCTTCTCGCTCGCTGCCGCCGCCGCTGTATTCTGCACTGTTCCCTTAGCTGCAGCGTCACACTGAAACCTGAAATCTGGAAAAATAAGTTGCTGTCGATAGGGAAAGCAACCTCCCACGCTCAATCCGGCCAGTTCACTTTCGACGTCAACATTTAATGAGTGTTTCACATCGGTTGACACTTTATAAGAACCTCTTCTGTGCACACTGGACATGTATCTCTTCCCTCTCTGTAACCAGCAGGAATTCGCTTCAGTCTAGCACTGTTGTGAGAGGAACCCTCTCTTAAAAGTTAGTTGTCGTAGTGCGTTTTGTTTTTGACATCCCCACTGTACGTTCCGTCATTTTTATTAAACGTCGTAGACTCAGGTGACGAAAGTTACGAAATAACGACAAGCACATATACAGATGGCGACAGTATGGGAAAGTGTGTAATTTACATCGGCAGTCACATCTACATTTGAATTAACGTAACAGCAAGTCGCTCATTAGACTCTCACCAGCAGTTGGAAGCACTTCCTCGACTCGTGGACCAAAGTAGAGAATTTTATTTATTTTAGTTTTCGTGATAGTGTCACCTCTACGAATCTGCCTGATGTGTGACTCGTTCCGTGTGCAGTGTTGCCAAGTATGTGATATAACTCTTGCTACTAATGTGAGGTTGCAATTAAAGGCTGCAAGTATTTGCGTACTGCAGATACACTCGGCGTGAGGTCGCAACAAAAGATACATTCTGACTGAACGAGTTGTGTGCCAGTAATCTGAGTATGGTGGAGTATATGCTGGTGTAACATACCACCACACATGCTAGCAGCATATAGTTTCCAGCAATGGGGTAATGTAGTGGACTGGTTCGAACAACGAACGTTAATGCAGCTGCATGATGTGGTAGACAACCAACAATATTGCGCCATTCGTGTTTTTAAAGAGTTTGATTTGTGACGTTTTGAAATGCAGGCGGTCGTGATAGATGTCGGCCGTGTTCTTGTAAGTTGCTAGCATATGTTGTACACCGTGATGAAGACAATCTTGGGAGAGACAAGTGGTGCTTAGTAATAGTGGAGTGTTTTTCAGTTATTACTCATCTTTTGCAAAAACTGATCGTGTAGTATTTTACAGACTAAATCGTCAAAAGAAGGGCTCCTCACGTTAGTTTACAGGTATCTCTCGTCGTTGCAGTTGTCACTGTGTTACCGGAGTTGTCATACACAGCACAAAATCGTATGTACAAATAAATGAACAAAGGATTGATTTTTGTATTCTTTATTTGAAAGACCAACAGATATGATGTAACTGATTGTACTTCCTGAATGCCGTATGTCAGCGTTGTGTCAGCATATCCACCAGCTCCTGATTTCCCCTCTGCCTGGCGAGGTACATGGGGGTCCTGCCATCCACATCCAGGACCCCCCTGTCCGCCCCCGCCAGGAGCAGCTCAGCCGCCGCCTCTGCGTGGCCCCTCTCTGCCGCCCTGTGCAGCGGCGTCTGCCCCCACTGATCCCTGGCGTTGGGGTCAGCAGAGGCGCCGACCAGCAGCCGCACCACACCAGCGTCGCCACTGTATGCAGCCCAGTGCAGGGGCGTGCCCTGATCCAGGCTGTGCCTGGCGTCGACCTCCGCGCCGGCGCCGACGAGGCAGCTGGCCGCCGCCACGTGACCCCGGGATGCTGCCCAGTGCAGGGCGGTCAGGCTGTTCCCCAACCCCTCATCCCTCGCCCGCACGTCCGCCCCCGCCGCCAGCAACTCGCGCAGCTGCTCCGCCGCGCCCTGCCTGGCCGCCTCTATCAGCCTCCTCCCTCTCTCCTGTTGAGAGAGGCTCCTGCACAAAACATCGACACTCTCTCACTCTACTACACACACACACACACACACACACACACACACACACACACACACAAAGAATGAAAGAAACCGTCACAGACGCCAAACTGCTGCCAGTCCTGAATACACTTCTGCCCAGCCACGAGTTACAAATCTAGAAATCTTCCCTCTGTGATACAGATCAACCAGCGTATCGCAGAACATACATACCAGTATCCCATAATTGAAATCTGCATCCACTTCCCATTAAAAATTGGTGCACTGCATCCCATTACAAGCTGTTTTAACTTTTCCTCCTAATTCACTCCAAAAAGTCACCTCCTGTGACCTCAGCATGCTGTTGTTAGCCGATCTTTGAGCTTCAGAGAAACATACCTCTAATGCTAGCTTGTGTTTAGAGCAATCCTTTCCGACACTTGGGAAGAAAACACAGGCAAGTAGTGACATCTCTAATTACTGAAATACAACTTCCTCGTCTGTTAACAAAACGTAGGTTGCAACACGGGCAATATTATTGAAAGCGAGAGATGTGAATATTTGATCCAATACTGCGTTTATGTATTACTCTACATAAATGTTGTCTTCATCAAAATATTCTTTATTACATGTGAATAGAATTCTTCCTGTGTCTCCTCCGCTTCCTCATACAATTCTGGAAGTTTTGCTGTGATACCCTGTAGTTCTCGTCTCTGTATGAAAAAGACAGCCCTTTACGGTTCGTCTTAATTTTTAGGAACAAAATTTCACATCGGGTGATGGTGCAGGCAAGGCCGTCACCACAGTATGGTTTGTAGCCAAACACCCACGAGCACACAACGAATTCTAAGCAGATGCGTTATCGCAGTGCAGAAATCATCAACTGTTCCGACACAAATCTAGAGGTTTTTTTTTCGGATTGCGTCATGCCGCTGGCGTTCAGCTTGTAGGTTTTACTGCTTGCTGACCGTTTCACCTTGTGACAGGAATTCGTGGTGCACCAAACTGTTGAAATCGAAAAATATTTACATCAGTCGTAAACACTTGCCGTACTGATAGTAGATTCGACAAAAGCAAAATCTAATGTCTCTAAAAGGTTGATGAATTTGACTCCGTTCGCATAGCCAAATGTAGTACAAACGCGATAATCCGCATTTACATTAAACAAATACTCGCCGATTCAACTAACACACCAATAACCTTTCCAAGATGTGACCACAGACTAAATATCCCATTTACCTGGTCTACACATACTTTTCACGCACGTTTACCAACACAACGTCAAAAAAGTCGTGCGAATCTCAGTTATAAAAAACGCAAAATGGCGAATTCCCCGTTACTTTTGAGCACTACTCGTGTCGCAAGAGTTGTCGCGTTTAACCGGACCGCATCAAAGGAAAAGCTTAGATTCTCCAGTACAGCTGCACTGTGTTTTGTTTAAAAACCGTATCGGATGGAATGTATCCGCCAATTCTGGATGAAGTTGTAGACGAACAGGCACCCGCTTTTATATTTCTAAGAGATACGGGAACGCTGACATTTGATTCCTGTTCCCGTGTTGGTGCAATTCACTCCGTAATGTGTTTTTTCTGGACAGGGTAGTCGCTGAGGTGGGAGTGAGCGCCGCCAGGCTGTGTGGCCAGACTGGGTCGCCGGGACAGCACTGTGGAGCGGAGAGGGCGCACGACTTGACGGACACACTGTACCGCGTCCAGGGCAGAGGGCGGCCAGGGCAGGCGACCCTCACAAGCGACGCCCCCTACCGCCTGTCAGCGACTGTCCAACACATTTCAGTATGTGCTCAAAGTATTTAAATAAAGTGTATTCCGTCTACGTACAATTGCGAGTAGTTTGTAATTTCGACCTGAGACCAGGTGTTTCACCATCAGGAAGCAACCGCGTGCCTTCAGGCAGAGACCAGGTCGAATGTTAGTCGTGCGACAGCCGTGTCTGCAGACGCAGGCGGCTGCGGCGTGGCGCACGCGATCTGCAGGAAGGGCCGAGCGTCGGCCGGGCTGCCCCCTCTACTCGGCTGGCTCGCCTGCAAGGGTTGCCGCCGTCTTCTCTGATGGCCGCAATTGGCAGACTTCGGCTGCGGGACGGTAGTCGGCGCTACACCAGGATATTTTTAAAAGTATGGAGTATACAATACATCGATATTTATTAAAATATCGATACCGACTCTCGATATGTTGAAAAAAGTGTGTATCCGCAGACAAAATATCGCGACACTCCTGCCTATAAAAATATCGGCTGCACATTGTAAATATACTGCTGCTTGTAGAGTTGAACTATCGACTTATTATTACATATTCTGTACACCAACAATGTAACAGGGCGTATACATGGACAAGGAAAAAAAATTCACACACTTTTCCTCGGCTTGTCGGTTAAAAATAGACTTTCTCCCGGATCAATATACACTTTTTCCGTGTTAAGCGACACTATACTCTTCCTCCCCACTGTAAAACTCATCACTTCTTTGATTGTTGCACCGACATAGAATTCCCCGGCACTTTAGAAAACGAAATTCAACGAAAAAAACTTTATGAAAGACCTTTGATGTCGTGCATTTGTTCCTATTATGGAGGTATAAATTCGGATTGCACTAAACACCGCATGTTACTTTCCGATGCATTGAAATCGAGATTGCGGTGAGCTTTTGTAAGCCAGCCATAGCTCAAGTCACGTGATCTAGCCAGCTGATGACAGCACACGACACGCGATGTAGTCAGCCAATAGCAACATCACTCAAGTACTGCCAACACACAAATGAGAAAAGTTGACAGTTTAAATCAATATACACAGCAGTCACATATAATATTGGTCTCAAAGATTAATAAGCTCCAAGAGAAGCTAATGCTGCACATGTAATGTTGATCTGTGCGCGTTTTACACTTTAATACACGTCACACTAACCTGCCAGTAAATTTTTAGTAGCGACCCTAATGTCATCTTCTGGGCTCGAAATTCCTCTAAATGGCTCGTCACCAAGGAGTTCATTTTTAAATGAGAGTCAAACGCTCTATGATTGAATAAATTCATCGTACATTCTCGCACACAGTTCATCTTGCGTAAAAGGAAATTTACGCTGTACGTTTTTCAAACCACCATTCTCAGTATTTTCCCGCGACCTGTTAGAAATATGAGGTTCATTTCAGCAGCTGACAGAGAGCGCCAGGTGGAAGGAGTGACCGCGCTTGCGCAGCTACGATGACGCAGGAGGCCCACATGTTCGTACGTGTGAAGCTCTGAAAGATCTTACATTATGCTACAAAAGAAACAAGACACCGGAGGATTACTTTAAGAGCATCCGGATTTCGTGCACCACACTAAAATGCATAATTCGGCTTAAAGTGCACATTCCTAAGTCGAGATTCCGATGTAAATTTTCTTGCATCACCACTACTGCATTACATCATGTTTGGTTCTTTATTACGGTATAATGCCATAAGTGCACTTGATGCGCAGCAAACAGTTGAAACTAGCCAATAGTGTGAAATTAAACACTTTGTTTCAAATAAACTGACTGCCTCAAGGGAAAAGATTAATAAAAGCCAAATCTCTTTAGCGAACCTTGAAAAATAACTTTATTCTTCTGCAAGGCGATTAATGCTTGACTGTCGAACGCGGAAATAAAATCTGAAACTAGTAACATACTTTAGCCTTCCTTGATTATGCTAACTTATTGTAACTCAGTTGATAGCTCCCGGTGACAAAAATCCGTTTTGCTTTAATTTAACGTGAGAGCAATAAACGAGGAGGAAACAGTAAAACCGCTGAACGTATACACAGGCCACGTGGGGGCGACCCACCCGCCCACCACAGCTCGGGCTGCTCTCTGCACCAGCCCCGGGTCCACCGCATTTCCCAAGGGCAGCGACCTCAGATGGCGGCTCCCAGCCACACTTCTGTAACCACAACAGGGAGGAGGGACTGCTCACACGCCACTCAACTGCGCATGCGCGAGAGGCATGCCCGCACCTGTTCAGACGAATACTTTGCTGTTGGCAGACGCTTGTATGAGCACTGTGTTTTGTTGTTGTATGTGGCGCATTTCCTTAGAAACTTAAGTTTTATTTTCGTTTCTTTTCTGTAGTTCGTGTTTTGTTGCTGCAGAATTATTCTGCAGTGGTAGGGTACAGCGAGAGTTTAAAGTAAAACGTTGGACGTTCAGGCATACCAATAAACACTTTGCTAAAAATGCTACCTGCACGCAGGTGGCACAATGAAAGGGGGCCTGATGGGTCCATTGTCCGCTTTAGTCACACTTCGGGTTTGCCCGGAACACTTCATGCCTGCTCCCCTGTTCTTTCATTTCTGCAAACCCCAGCGACCTACCAGCTGCATTCTCTTCACCGTGAACCACCATCACCTAGTCGATAAGATCTGAGGTCATTCTCCAAACATACTCAACAGAAACTTCCTGGCAGATTAAAATTGTGTGCCGGACCGAGACTCGAACTCGGGACCTATGCCTTTCGCGGGCAAGTGCTCTACCGACTGAGCTACCCAAGCACGACTCACGCCCCGTCCTCACAGCTTTAATTCCACCAGTACCTCGTCTCCTACCTTCCAAACTTCACAGAAGCTCTCCTGCGAACCTTGCAGAACTAGCACTCCTGGAAGAAAGGATATTGCGGAGACAAGGCTTAGCCACAGCCTGCGGTATGTTTCTAGAATGAATTCTATATACTGAACAGGTTCAAGCCCATTCCTCTTGCTATTGACTGGTGACTGGCCACTGATGTAGAATTACTACACAAGACGAACAACTGCTACATCGGAATAATGATGATGTACTTTTCACTGCGGATTGACTTGGGTTTATTCATATTTGTATCATAGTGGTGAAATATTGCATTAGTTTCCTTCAGCATAGTTGTATATGCTTCACGGTCATCAGGCGTGTAGTCTTCGAACGCTACTTTTTTTCGGGTTAGCAGTTTCATGAATTCATTGCTGGCACTGAAAACTGCTACCTTTGACAGAAATAGTGTCATTGTTAAACGTTAGTTCGCTTCAAATGGTTCAAATGGCTCTGAGCACTATGGGACTTAACATCTATGGTCATCAGTCCCCTAGAACTTAGAACTACTTAAACCTAACTAACCTAAGGACAGCACATAACACCCAGCCATCACGAGGCAGAGAAAATCCCTGACCCCGCCGGGAATCGAACCCGGGAACCCGGGCGTGGGAAGCGAGAACGCTACCGCACGACCACGAGATGCGGGCGTTAGTTCGGAACCGCCCATGTAGTGCTTTCGACTGTCAAACCTTAAGCCAAATACTGTACGACGAGACCGCCCAAGCATTTTCATACTTTCACCCCAAGATAAGGTGTTGTTTAGTTTCTAACAGCCTTCATCTTCTCCCGGTCTTCTTCCTCAATTTGCTACAGCGAGGGCTCAAGCCTTTTACTTGTCTTTGGCGAGATCGAATCATCACCCATAAATAAACTTCTTTCAAAAGGTTATTCCTCAGTTGTAGGCGGAATAGGACACACATTGTCATAATTCCCTTCCTAAGGAATTAGCTCTTTCAACCTCTCGACTTTTCGCTATAGCACCAGTAACTTCTTTCTCTAAAGCATTCAGTTTATCCGTCACAGGCTGGACGCCTTTCTTATACTCCTCGTATTCTTTTATCGGCTTCGTCTTCCACTCGTTGAACTAACTTTTCAGCTGTTCAAACGTCCTGTTCTTCGCTTGTTTAGCAAGCTTTTAATCGGACTTTGCAAATACATTTAAGGAGAAATTTTAAAAAGAAACAGGTCCTCACGTTTCCTGTGATTCTTATCGTCGATAAACCGCAAGAATTTAACAGAATTCGATATCGTGAACGTCACAGCCATTGACATTCTTGTAACCTTTATATATCTTAAGTGTGCCTTTCAGCGTTTCATAGTCCTCGTCATTCGGCACATTGTTGTATCTATCTGCTGAAAATCTTACACTCGCAATCGAGCTCTAGATGTGTTTTATATCCATTTATTGTATTTACGTGCTAGCATTTATAATTTTGTACAAATGTCCTCCTTAGTCGGCAAGTCTTATGACCCACTGGCGAGATTATAGAATTAGATGAACAGAATAATCTCTCGTTCGAGGCGAAAGATGTATGTGAAGTTCTCGAGTATGCAAATTCTAGACACGCCTTGAAAGATAATGTTAGAGAAAAAGATACCTCTCAATAAAAAAAATTGTAGTGTAGCTGTGAGCGGCAAATTTTGTCAATGAAACCGGACTCCACATTTTAGTCCTAAAGTCAACAATGCCTCTCACTGTTAAATTTAGTGATTGGGTGTTTGACGAAGTCTTGCCTTCCATTAGGGCGGGTGTACAAGGGAGAACTTTTGTCGTGCAACTGTCTCGCCTTTTGCACAGAGTCTGTACAATCATATGTAAGAGCACACACGCACAGCGACTCCCCAGAGTCAACTTTTCAGTTGCTCCGGCCGCCGACAGAAGGGCGAACCAACTGCCCCCCCCCCCCCCCTTCCCCACAGGATACACGAGCGCGTGTGCTCGGCCGACAATGCAGTCGCCATCTCTGCTGCCTGCAGTTGGAAACTTGCGAGTTCGTACACTGGCTGTTGTGAGGGACAAAGACATCGATACTGAACTGATCGTAAATGAAGTTTTGAAATTTTGAAAGATTATTCTGACGCTAATTTGAAAAGCAAAGTGTGGGAAGAACTGTGTGTAGTACAATCTGGGGACATCCTCCGCAAAAGAACGCCAAGCAGACAAGTTTTTATTTTGCAGAGTTGCTTTTATTGACATACTTTCAACATTATTATTATCTTACACTTCTTAAAAATGTTTTGTGGATATAACAAGTAAGTTTTTCAGTATTGTTGAATCGTAGCGAAATCAGAGTCCATTGCACTGCCATGGAACAGATCCTCCATGAGACGTCGAATAGGTTTTAAAATATCTGCGTATATTGACAGCAGATAAAACTCCAGCATGGTCTATAGGCTGCTGTGGACATTCGTAAGCAATATCTGTAAAGTCTGTTTCATGTCTTCTGCGTACAAAATTGTGGAGCACACAACATGCTTTAATTATTGTACGACAGAAATCGACGGTAACATCATTAAGGTCTACGGAAAAATGTGCCATTTGTTCAGCAGTATGCCACATGTGCATTCAACCGTATGACGAGTAGTTGTACGCCTACAGTTGAAAATTTTCTTCAACGAGGTTAGCATTTTAGTAGCAAATGGGCGCAAAATGTGCCTCAATAAAACAAAAGCTTCAGCAAATAAACAAAAAGGCATTGGTTTGCATTCTGGATCGTTACGCAACGTAAGGTTGTTCAGTATGTTCAGAAGGTTACGTCATAGCTTTTCGCCCATATTAGAATTATTAAAAACTGCAGAATCACCTGCTGCTCCATTTGCACCGACATCTATGAAGAGAAATAGGTTTTCAGCATCGACCCGTGCCATCAATACCACAGGAAAGTTTTTTTTATAAGTTAAAACTTCTGAGCCAGAACTTTGAAGTTGTATTATTCGAATACGTTTTCCATCTGTATCATGTTGCAGAAATGGGTGTTTTTATAGAACTGTTCTGCCAACAACTCTTCCTCACATTCTTTGGCATAACCATACATTGCATATTTCAGTGCATGTCGCTTTCACTCATTTGCAGACTGTGCTATCACAAATGAAGTAGTTGTATGGAAGATCATTTAAACTTGATCCAGTTGCTGGATACCTGAAAAGTTGTGAGACTGAATAATAGTAGTTTTCATTTTTATTTCACGAAAATAAATTAACATCTACAACAATGTCAAACATTTCAATTTATTGTCCATTTCCTAGGAACACTGGTACAACAACGGCGGAAAAATCGAAGGACATGCTCAGCAAGAAAATTGCGTGAGCAAAAATTGGCCAAGTCGGGACAACCAGCAGCGGAAAGCGTGAAAGTACAAATCAACTTATTTCTTCTACCAACCGTAGAAGTACGTGATGCAAGTGGAAATGCTGAAACAGTAATAAGCAATGAGGAACCTGAGGAAACAGAACCTTCAAAGACCACAAACCTTCAAAGGCCACCCATTGTTCTATTTCCACATGCCTCCTACAATCCAAAGAAGAAAAGTTACGAAGAAACTTTACTCGATATACTTCGAGAGAAGAAAGAAACTGCTTCCTCAATGGATGACCCTGCAACACAATTTGCATTGTCTCTCGTAGCTACGCTGACACCAATACCCACACACGAAATGATTGATGCACAAATTGAGGTTCTTCAGGTAGTGAGACTTTTCCAGGACACGTGTGTACCAAATGACACATGTGATAGTTCCAGTCGTGGCGTTCGGTCTTCTAGCTTCTCCACCCCTGCACGAGTGTTTACTGGAACATCTGTGTCTGACAATTAACCTACTGCCGGAAACAGCTCCTAAACCATCCTTACCTCTCCTCATGACAGACAGTGTATACTCATACCCGACAAATTTTTCTGTGCCTCCACATGGATCAGAAACTATGAACGATGTCACTACACGCAACAGTGTTTAAACTTTATACCTGCTCTCATTTTCTGCAATTTCCATCAGTTGCTTTGGACATCTTTTATACAAAATGTAATGATTACTGTTACTAACTGGATTGCTCGAATTAATAAATATGAAACTAAATAAAAATGTGTAATTTCAAAGCAGAAGCAACAATAAAGCAACAGAGACGAAATGGATGCGCGACAGTAAGTCTTCCGTGTACGCCTGCCCTTAGAAAACACAGTGAGTACAGAATTAAAGAGATGTATCGAGGCCAAATAATTCACTTCGAAAGTTTGAACAGTAATTTACATCAATTACTACCTCATCTTGTCCCTAAAAATGAAAATTTGAAACATGTTTGCACTCTCAAAATTATTTGACAATGACTGCGATTACACTTACCGTGTCATGAGACTGCAGAGAAGAAATTTGCAAAGGCATCACGGTCAGACGCCACAAATAGAGAAGAAATGCCGAGGGTCGAGTACATTCCAAATTCGATAAATCTCAACCAAAGAATGAAGGAAAACTTGAGCACTGACTACCACATGAACTATTTCAATATAGAGGATGATGACTACACCAGAGACGAACTGGTTAACGATATCAAATATCTCCGTGAGGCTAAGTTGTTAGCATAATTTTGTAATGGGTCGAGATCCGTTAAAATTGTTGAAAAAAGTGCAAAACCTTCGGTGTCACCTGAAGGAAACCCCGGAGGGATTTTTTTGTTTCAAGTCCTCTCTCATCTTCCACCTTCCAGGGTTTTCTCTCTCTCTCTATGATCCGCGACGTGATGGGAGCTGCTCCTTCTTGCATCTGTCGCCCGTCTTTAACTGGGGGGGGCAGAACACAGGAACAGTGGCGACTCGCTAGCCTGAGGCAGACCAGGGAGCGAGGTCAAGCATTTGCAACTTGTACATACGGTTGGTGCAGCGATGAAGCACATTCTGAAAGCACCTACAGTCACCTTATTTCTCGCACGAAATGTGTGGTTTTTGCCAGATAGTTGCAACTCTTTTGAAGAGACCAAACACAAACTTCAATTCTCTCTAATTTTCCGCTGGCATGACCGTCCCATCTGCATTTCCGTAACGAGTAAAGCAAAACACGTACTGCAGTAATTTACACAGTGCAAACCTCGGCGACATCTGTTGACGGAAGAGAGCAGCTGCAGACAACGCCGCCACATCCTGCTTCCCTTAGTGTGCCACAGATTACAACAGGGAATGCTTCGCAGCGGTTCGTGCACACAAACAGTGTTACAAAAACTGAATTAGCAGAAACACGGATTAAAAAAATATATATTGTGTAAGAAAATTTTCAACAATACTATTAAACATGGAAGGAGCAACACTTGGTAACCATTTGGGAGAGTATTACAGTGGTTTTAGAAAGTGCAGATTTTGCTCAGAACAGTTTTTCAACCTACAGTCCGTAATTCGTCACAGATTTACAAAGTCCAAGGATATAGTTGTAACATTTATATATTTTAAAGATGCATTTGACTCGGTTGATAGGGAAACACTCTAAGTGGACAGAGAATTTGCCATCAAATCTAAATCAGCAAACGTTGAAACACTCACGAACACCACATCAAAAGTAAATTTTCGGAGTGATATATCGAAGGCATTCGACATAAAAACAGGTGGAAGGCAAGGTAATGGCTTGTCTCCACTCCTTTTAACTGTGCACTAGAGAAAATAGTAAGAGAGTGGAAACAAAAACTGAAAGAGCAGAAGCTATCACCAGTCAAGACTGGGAACTAAAAACAAAGGTATTGAAATCCACTGTTTAGCATTTGCGAATGATTTTGCCATTCTTTCTGAAAATCTAGCAAATGCTGGAATACAAGTCAGTCTCTTAGAAGAAATAGCCAACAAAGCAGGTTGAATATCTGTAGAAAAATAAAATTTATGACAAATATAAAAAATGCTCCAAAATCCCTAGTAACATATAGGCTAGATAAAGATGGTAAATAAATTTAAATATCTGCGAGAAATTATCCAAGAAAATGGCTTAGAAAAATTTGTTTTAGAAGAAAGAGTACATAAAATCAAGAGCACTTCTGAAATAACAAGGAATATCTGCAACTAAAGGTGTCTATCTAAAAATTTGAAGATACAACACTACAACACTGTAGTAAAACCAAAGTTTCTTTATGGAAGTAAATGTTTAGTACCAAACTACAAATTACACAACACTTAAGTCTTACAAAGGAATTTGAAAAAAATTTGGAAAACAAAAAAATACAGAGGTATGGAAATTAGGAAGCAATGAAGAAGTTTATCGCAACATTGAAAACATAAATGGAACACTACGAAAGAGGCAATTGCTATTTTTCTATTTTTTTGACACTTACACAGAATGAACAGCAAGAGGTTAACCAAACAGATTTTTAGATATCTTTGGGACAAGAAGTCAACAATAGCCTAGACTCAAGAAGTTAGGGAAGATATGGAAAGAAACAACATGAATGAGAAAGATGAAACAGAAAGAGATTTTCAAGAGGGAAGTGTAAAAAATTGAAGGATTCCAAGGCAAGAGGGAGAAAAAGACAGGGTCAAAATGGTCCCAAAATAGAAAAAGGATACGTAGTGAAAAGATGAAAGAATACTAGAGGAAAAAGAAAGAACAACAAAGAAGGAAGCTTTGAAGTTTGTGCGTGGTCCTTAGATGACCCAAACAAAGAAAAAAATTTGAAGGTTAAAGAAAATAAAACTTAAGGAATTAAGAGCCTTTGCATAAGACCTCAGAATCAAGGTTTGTACAAAATGAAGAAAGCAGAATTTGTTGAAGCTACAGAATGAGTTTACTCAGCAGCAAATGATAGTGGTTTGTTTAACTAAGCTACTCGTGAACTGAAAAAAATAGTGAGGGAAAGTTGGGTCAAAGGTTACTCTGTAGTACATACAAAGAAAGGCCTGCTGGACTTGGTAAATCCAGAAAAGGAACGATTGGAAACAATTCGGCACATTCAATTCTCGACAGAGGTTTTCGAAGAAAAACAACAACAGTGCGCCACCACGAAAACAGGAAAACTAGGCCAAATCTTTCTGTTCAAAAAAGAACTGTTCACTTCAGTGAAAGAAAAGAAGCTACCGCTCGAGATTCAATTCTGTGATTGTACAGCATTGTTAAAGAAATAACGTTTGGCGGACAGCTAATATCATTACAATCAAAGACTCGAAGAAAGGTAATCGCTTGTACCACATGAAAGCTGTCAGAAAGGCTATACAAGCAGCTACAAATGCAGTAAGAAAATTGCCAGATTACAAGTAAGGCGACAAAATGAAAACAGTTGATGAAAATGATTTTAATCATGCAATTTCATCGAAAAGGAATTTAAATTCAACGATTCACACCTACTTGATCAGGTTGAATGAATAGTAACATCCAATGATCCAATGAAAATGTAAACACAAACACCACCAAATTTTACATTGAGGTCTACGAAATACCTAGAGGTGAAGGTACAAAGGGAAATAAAATAGTAAATATTGCTATATATATAATTGGCAAGAGAAGTATAAACAAACTAACAACGATAGCCTGTGTGGTCCTAGAGCAATAATCACTAGAAACATACATGTGCGAGGAACTGACAGATAATGACATTCTCTACACTAAGAAAGGGAGAGCTCTGCAGGAAGAATTAGAGAAAGAATTGTGAGCGAGACTCAAAAGAACTGTGAAGGTGGTTTCAGTCTGGACGATATCGAAGATGCAGTAGCGTTTTTTGAATGTTCAGATTAAAATTGTTTCAGCTGTTAATTTT
This sequence comes from Schistocerca nitens, assembly GCF_023898315.1. NCBI lineage: Eukaryota > Metazoa > Arthropoda > Insecta > Orthoptera > Acrididae > Schistocerca > Schistocerca nitens. Next base: position 14,566,582 of record NC_064624.1, on the reverse strand, counting down.
AACACGGTTACCCACTCCTCTGGCGGCGAAAAGGGAGCAACACTATTTGTACTTAAATAATGACTACCACAATGGCAGCAACAATATGAAGAGTTTTTTAGGCAGAATGTCTATTGCAAGATGTGTGACGAATCCTGCAATCACAAGGACAAATATTTCTGCAAAAAAGATAAAGGAAATGTGTGCAACTTGCGTTTAAGACAAAAGCATGAAGGTAAACAGCCAAGGATTTAATGCAGAAAGTGCAAGACACACAGTAGAGTCTCGATAGTTTGAGGTAAACGGGACTGGAACCACCTCAAACTGTCAAAAACTAGGACGATCGAAATTTAAATGGGAAAAAGAAATATTATAATGTTATGATATTGTAAGTAATACAACTCAAATTTGAATTTTATTAAAGTATTTACACACGCATTTGCATTGGCAGAATAACAATAATTATTTATTTAGCCAAGTAATAGTGAAGTGTGTGCGATGTTTGCTGGCGGCAGTGTGACGCTACCGGTGTCGCCTCAGGCTGCTGTTCCACGGAGCACATGGCGGCCTCGAGGGCAGCGCAGCCATCCGTGTGACTCGTCACCGATGCAGCCGCTGCCTCGTCACCCTCGCACTGCCGTGGAATGTTAACCGTGCCAATTACATAAGAGTCTGTCACTTCCAACTGTTGGTCCTGATTTAACCACTCGCCTCCTTCCACCTCTTCACACCCTGGCAATCGACTGATTAAATTACACAGTGGCTGATCGTCCTCATCTGCTAGACCTTCAGTTTCTGTGTCCGGCATACTTTCCTGTAGAATTTTCCTCCACGACTTAGAAATTGTTTCTGACTACTTCGCTCCCAGATTTGCTAATCCATTACACGACGTCCTTCAAAGTCACTTTTTTCAAAGCTCCTACAATGCTTTCGTTGTCTTCGGAATGCAGCATTGAGTGTAGCAATTGCCGTCGATACTTGTTTTAGACATTCCAGAACGCCCTGATCCGTGGGCTGAATGAGGCAGGCGACGTTTGGTGGGAAAAACAAGGCGCGGATACCGTCGCACTGCAGTTCTCCTGTACTCGGATATGAGGACGCATTATCCGTGAGCGAAATTGCTTTGCACGGCAGTCCCCTTCCTTTTAAAAAATTCTTGCAGTCAGGTACAAATGAGTTAAAAAACCAGCTCTTGAAGATTTCCTGATTCATCCAGGCATTATTCTGAAATGTATAGACAACCGGAAGAGCTGAGACGGATACATTCTTGAATGCTCTTGGCTTGGCAAACTTCCCAATCACTAGTTTTAGTCTGTGGTTTCCAGTTGCATTTGAAGCTGCCATAACTGAGCCGCTCTTTCCTTTTTTTTGTGCCCAGGAGCAATTTTTTTCACAAGTAGCAAGTGTTCTCACTCTTAACATTTTAAATTTTAGCCCAGTTTCGTCAGTTATGATTTTTTTAAACTCTACGATAAATTTTGAAACGGCCCGAGCGTCACCAGAGAGTTTTTCCTCCACATACGTCTAGTTGACACACTCCATACCTCTTCTTCCACTTGTCGAGCCAGCCCACATTAGCGGCGAAATTGTCATCTGCTTCCTGCAGCTGGCTTCCGAAAAACAAAGCTTTTTCTTGCAAGATTAGGCCAGAAATCAGATGACCCTTCTGTCTGTTAGGTAAACCACATGAACAATGCCGCACTTGTTTTTTTTTGAAGTCCTACGTCTTTATACTTCGACAGATTCGTGTGAGCATTTCTGTGAAGAAAACTGTTCCAATTCAAGTCGCTTTCTTCGCCAGTCAGCAACAGTAAACTTCACTTACACCATATTCGAGAGCAAGTTTTTTTTATTGTTTCTCCTTTGTCAAGTCTTCTTAGTGCTTCTAATTTTAGATGCAAAGGCAAAAATTTCCTCTTTTTTGTTACAGAACTCATCTTTGTAAGGTGTACAACGGAACACACGGTCAACAAACAAAACGACACACAGCACTGTACAGTACAGGTGCTGGGAACTACGGCGGCGTATGAACTGCCCAGTTTTGATCGGTAGCAGCCGGCAGCAGTCGGGGTATTTCGTGCCATACTGACGACAGATGTTCGTGCAACAGGGCAGCGAGCTAACCGTCGGTGTTGACTGCATTGTTGTCTGCTTTGTCGCTGAGCTGTACTCTCCCTTTCATTATTTATCATGTCTGTGAAAAAAGAAAGTAGATAATTGCAACCTTTATTATTTAATTTTTTTTAAAAAAAAAGAGGCTCGGATTATTGGAAACTCGAACTATCGAGTCTCTACTGTATTGTTTTGGTAAAGAATGCAAGGGTAATCGCAAGTGAGCGTGTGAAAAGATTTTCGAGTGCGAAAAGTGTAAAAGAAATAATGCGGAAGCAGCCTCGGCAGACAACTCTGGCTTCTCCGATTGCCAAAATTGCGGCGATGAGCATGTGAAGCTAAGTGAAAACAAATGCTACATGCAAAGGAGAAAAAGACGTGGTGGTTACTGCGATAATAAATATACTTGCAATGGGAGTGGCACTAAAAAATTTAAAAATGCACTTACAGAGAAAGGAACTACTTTTCCGATTTCAAAGCAGAACAAGATACAGGCATACACACGCCAAACTTGGCTGTGCACGACTTCAAAGGAAACACATACGAATTTAGAAACAATGAATTTTCTGAATGGTTGCTGTCACACAGTAACAGGGGCCATACGTGTATAGCACACAATACAAAGACTTATGATACGTACTTTATTTTACAGTATTGTGTCAATAACGGAATTAAGATCAAAACCATTTACCAAGGAACGAAGATTATAGTGCCAAAAATACCATCCCTAAGGCTCAGAATAACTGACAGCATAAACCTTACTGTATTCACTCGAAACCAGTCTAAGCCGCACTCGAAAAATGAGACTAAATCTAAGCTGCACCTGAAATTTGAGGTTCTAAATTCAAGGGGAGAGAAAAGTTTTAGACCACTCTAAAGTGAGAGACAATTTAGGTCGAATGGATGAAGATAGAGCTACAGTAGTTTGGTCCGAGTCGTAGGCTTAACAGTTAAGCTTTACCAAGTAGCCATTTCTATGTCAATTAATCAAAATGACAGTCACAGTCACATTATTTATTTTGTCGCCAACCGGTTTCAACCTGAGATGGGGTCATCTTCAGGGCAATTTACACTGTAAAGCTATATCAGTAAGTAATCATGTACAAGCAATCGCTGCTATCTCCACGCAACTATTTTCTCTAAATATTCATTGCTGTGTGTCAGGCATTATACGGGTACTTTTCCTTTCTCACGTGCTTCGTCTGGTTTGAATCGATTGCTTATTTTGCTTTTATCTGATGAGTGCTGTTTTCTTTGTTATAGGTGTTTTAAGTCACTCTAGGCTGAAAATGCATTATTGTACTGTCTCATGCATTGTTTGTCGCATACTGATAATGAGTGTTTACAACCTGTCCCCGCTTCCGGCATGGCTTGCTTTTGTGTGCGCTACCGTGGCTTACAATTAAAAATAAAAAAGAGAGGAATTGTCTCATAAGGGAAACACTGGCAAGTGACTGCTATTGGTTGTTACTTACACAGCTGCTTTCTTAGATAATGCCCAACAAAAACCAAATAATAGACAGCGTATGAGAGAAGATGCTGTGAACTGGAGTTTAGCGAAAAATTTTCTCAATTTGAAAATCTTTCGAGACGCCTCTTTCGTGCATTGCGTTCTGTACAGAAATTAGTCATCTTAGATTTAAAAATCTAGTCAGTTGCTGAGGTTCATTTCTGACTATCACTAATCAGCATAATAATAATACGAATATAAACATGACATGATATGTATATTCTTCCGCATTTGCTGTTGTCTCACTCTAGCTTCGTAGTTTATTAGGTAGACAGAATTTAAATGAGACAGCAGCAAACACAAAAGAATACATGGCATAATGTTTACATTCTTCTACATTTTCTTTTAATTTATTTACGGATGCACAGGTTTTGGCGCCAGTATTTCTCTTTGTGCCTGCAAAGCATGCCTGTGTAGCGCTACATTTATTTGACGGCAGAAGTTAGTTGTGGCGGCACCTACCAATATTTTTCTGAACTTCCGCTTACTTTGCACTCGATTCAAAGCCGCAGGCGGTTTTTTGAATTACAAAAACCACAAAAAAAGTACGGCTTAGATCCCAGTAAATATGGTATCCAAGGCAATCTCGCGACGTTCTCCAAGACATTCAGTCTGAAAGAGCTGAAAAAAGGTTACTTTCCACACTTCTTCAATAAGCAAATCAAAATTACGTAGGGCGACTTCCAGCAAACAAGTACTACGGTGTTGACATTGTAATACGTAAGGCTAGAAAAGCATTCTTAGAATGGCACGCTCAGGAAGTGGGTGAAAATTAAGTGTTTGACTTCCAGAAGGAATTTTCAGAGTATTTCCATTCTGACGACATATTGCGCTGCAGCTGCCTTGAATTTAGGAGATATTTCCTGGATATTAGAAACATTGATCCTTTCCAGTACATAATAATTTCTAGTGTTTGTATGGCTATTTACAGGTCAGAATACATTGAACCTAATTGCTGTAGTCAAACATCAAAAGAAGGAAATGTTCAGCAAAAAGTAAATTGAGTGGTTGAATTCGTTTCCTAATGTCCAAAGGCACTGAACGGTGGAGAAGTTACAAAATGTGGCGTAAATGTTGACAGCTAGAACGCAAACACAAAAACACTTTACCAGTATCATAATTGCTTCTGGCACGGCTGTCCAGTGTGTTATTCGCCCGATACTATCGGCAACGGTTAACATTGCAACCATGATCTCTTAGAACCCACACAAGAGTTGGGGGTACGCCGGTTGTAACTGTGTCGAAATATGGAGCTGTAAGTGGAATAATTCAAAAGAGAACGTAAATGTCATAGAACCCCTGAATCCTAGAGATGTCTTTTTCGGCGCAAGAACAAACACTGATAAATTCAAGGTTTCAGGCAAGAAGCTGCGATATACAGACATGGGCAGGCTATATCCAACAGTGATGTTTTACGACGATTATCTGTTGGTCATCCCGTACAGATACTGAGGCCATAAAAAATGACGACGAATGATTTCGTTTTGTTAAATGCAAAGTGCTTCTGCTTCACGGCTTGTACCACTCTGTGCTTCCAGTTGAACAGGAAATGCTTTTGTTTGCTCTACATTCGAAAAGTGTAGAAGAAAAGCCTGATGGTAGTTGCAACCATAGTGACGATGAGTGAGCATTTGTACGAACTCTGAAAACTATAGAGCTTAACAAAGCCATCGAGAAGGCTACACGATACAGGAAATTTACGAGGTGTGGCACTTTGAATGGGAAAGTAATTGACTGTTCACAAACTACATTAAAACCTTCATGAAGGTCAAACTAGTCCTTGGGAAGGTAATTAGAAGTAAGACATCACGGACGACATTAACAATACTGAACCGAACGCTGGCAAGCGGACTGCGGCCAAAATATGCAATTCCCTCTGGGGAAAATTCGGCCAGTGACAGAACTAGTCACAAACAGAATTTATAGACAACATTGAGCAATGGTACGAGCTCTTACTCAAAATAAAAGAGAGACAACTAACGTCATACCGATCAACGCAGAAATAACACAGGTCTGAAAAAAAATATTTTTTGGAAGTTGCTTGAAATTTGATAACTGACTGATGTACTTTTCAACAACAATTTCAAAAATGCAATCCAATTTTTCTCTGTCACGTCAGGTTTTCTCACAAAAAAGGAGTATTTTTAGGTATAGTAACAATAAAATTTTATTTTATTTATGAATAAGTTCTAAACTACATTTCCCACACACTTCCACTTCTCTTTAATCACACAAGTCATTATAATAACGCTTTCGCTTTCTGTCGAAGCTCCTCTTACTGCTTCTCCAGCTGTGGGCTCGTTGAGGATCACCACTTTTTATCATCCAGTAGTAGTCCGCTATCATGTTGACGTTCAATCTTCCTTGATCTGTTCTCTCCATTTTTTGGATGTCTTGGTGGAATCTTTCGCCCCACTCTTCACTTACATCACCAAGGTTTACAGGGAAGTAGTCAAGACGCGAGTGGAGGAAATGAACTTTAATGCTCACGTTACAGCCCAGCTTCTTGAAGCTGTCGAGCATGTCTGCGACAATTGTCTTTCAGTTTGGATCTCTCGTGTCTCCTAGGAAACCTGTAACACCTAATTTAAAAGATGTCCATGATGTCTTTTCTTATGTTTCCATTTTGTCCACAAACTTGGGTTCTGTAATTAGTTTCCTAATGTCTGGTCCGACAGATTCCTTCCTTTACCTGTGCCTCGGATAAACCAGGAAACTGTCCACAAAGCTATCTGAAACATTCCTGTTCTTTTGGCAATGCCTTAAATTGTTTCATCAGTCCCAACTTAATGTGAAGTGGTGGAAGTAACACCTTTTTGGGATCCACAAGGCTTTTCCTCTCAACGTTCTTAACCCTTACCTGTAAGGTTATTCTGAAGGGCCAACCTTTTTTGATGGAGTGTTGCTTTCTATAGCCCTTTGTTGACCAAACGGCATTGAAATCACTTTTAAATCAGCATGTAATGTCCATTTGTGGTCTGAATGGCAGTGTTTGCTTAAAGCCAGTTCAAGGCCTGGGTAACATTGTTTTAAGTAAACCGAATGTCCAACTGGTATAGAAACGTACTTATTGGCGTTGTGGGAAGTACTGCTTTAAGGCTTTTTTTTGTTTTGAAGAATCAATAAAAAGTCTCCACTCATCAGGAGCATATTCTATTTTGAAAAGGGCCATAAGTCCAGGGGGGAACATCACCGCAAAACACCATGTCACCTTCTTGAGGGAAGAAAGATACAAACTCCTTTTCCCTCTATCAATACTAAGAAAAGGATTTACCCGGAGCCAATATATGTTTACTTTTAATCTAGATCCTAAAACCTCTGCCAATTCTTTAGAAAGGCCTAGGTCTAAATCGTTCAGTTCAGTTTGTGAGAATGGAACGGGATCAGTTGTGCCAGAATCGTAGCAATCTCTGTCTTCTTGCAGTGCAAGAACAAAAATAGCAGCCATCACTACGATTTCTGGGCTCCTCGAAACCATTGGTATTCCGAAATGTACGGACTGCTTTTTAGATTGAAACCATTGCCTCAGTTCTTCAACACACACTGAACAAACTGTGTGGGGCCCAAGGCTTATCTAGATCACCTAACTTTATACCAAAATAGGCGAAATATACCTTTTCAAAAAATCGGAAATGTTCCTTTGTTGCTTTTTAACGGTATAGTTACCACAAATGTAGCACAAGCGATGTGGCGAATTTATATATCCTCTGGTAGCCACTGTCCATAGAACAACTTCACAGCACAAGGAAACAGTCACTAGTTTAAAGCAACAACAACAACAACATCACGTGAACAGCACAGAGTGAAGAAGAACTGTGAACTGGAGGACAACAGCAGAAGCTCACTGCTCGGTGATGGCGGGGAAGGGGCAGCACAGCAGACAGGCACTGACATGGTAACACTGCTGGTTTCTCCTGATTACTCTTATTTTGCGTACATCTAGTATAAAAATTCACTCACTATAGTGCTGAAATATCGAAAAAAGTGAAAACTAGAGAAGCAGTTTCTGAAATAACTGTACGTGATGGAATTTTTTCACTAATCTTCCCGAAATCAGTGTTGAAAACACTATGAAAACCACTTGATACATTTCGAACGATTTTTATGTCTCAGACCTGTGTAATCCAAGTTATATATCAGTACGATGTCTAAGATTGTACAAGTACCAACCTATTTGTGTCCACATTCACCACTTCCAACACTAGAACGAGGCCGTACGATATGCTCGATAGATTAGGTGATAAAATTGTGTCCTACAACACTCCTGTTTATATTGACGATGGTACAAATACTGTAGAAACAGGTTGCACACTTTGTGAATCAACTGACGAGTTTGCTAAAGATGATTACGGTATTGAATGGATAGGAACAGGACCAAATAGTTGTGCATACAAAATGTACAGAGGTAAACAGACTACCAAAATCACAAGGCTTCACTCTTAACTACTGCAGTGCTAAAGGTTTTGAATATGGAAACAATGGTCGAGCTGGTACATGGATCACAAGACAAAGTCATAATAACCAATGATATAATAACCATACACAAGAAAACAAAGAACTTTGTAAGTACAGCTATAGGTAAGGAATGTAACTGTAACTACGATAAGCTTATAACTTTAGAAGAGAATACAGAATGATCGATACACTTCCCTGGGTGTTATCAATTAATAATGAAATAAAATCTACATGTATAAATAGAATACAGCTATGCTTTCCGCGAGATTACAGAATGTATTGATGATACTGATTGTTGGTACAGATTGTTGCTGGATAATAAAATAGAGATAACTGAAGAGACACCTATCAACCAGTAAATAATTGAGGTGACTTGTAAGCACATCACAAATATCTGATTTTAAAGGGTGTCGTTGCAGAAAGTCGTTGCAAAAATGCGCTCGCAAGAAAGTGGTAGCTAAACAGCGACCACGAAAAAGTGCCTGCCGAGCGACGACTGAGTGCAGCCTGGAAATCTCAAGAAAGTGGCCAGAAAAAAGTGGACGCAAAATGTCGTTGCAGAAAGGTGGCTGCCGTCTTTTCGTCTAAAACATGCGGGTTCGTGCCATACCGCTGCCTTACTTAAAATCGCCACGATTTCGCAAAAAAAATGACTGCTAAGAAGTGGCTGACATCTTTTGCGCACAAAGGTGTGAGTTCAAAGAGGCGACCACTTTTACGCAAAATGTTTTAAAATCTGCAGTGATAAGATGCGGAAAATTTTCATGCGGAAACTTATGTTAATATTTTTACGTGGAAAACATGTGGAAATGATGAAAATAGTCTTTTCGATACAGTTTTCTTTAAGACAAACAGCGAATTTTTAAAAAGGGAATTGGAAATATTTAACAGAAAATTAAAGTGGAAATTTTATAACACAAAAATATTTTTACAAAAAAAATATGTGGAAACGTATATTCAGAAAAAACCGCGTCGAAATATTTTCAAGTCAGGAACACGTCGAAATATTTTCTAGTCAAAAACACGTCGAAATATTTTCTAGTCAAAAACACGTCGAAATATTTTCTAGTCAAAAACACGTCGAAATATTTTCTAGTCAAAAACACGTCGAAATATTTTCTAGTCAAAAACACGTCGAAATATTTTCTAGTCAAAAACACGTCGAAATATTTTCTAGTCAAAAACACGTCGAAATATTTTCTAGTCAAAAACACGTCGTAATATTTTATAGTCAAAAACACGTCGTAATATTTTCTAGTCAAAAACACGTCGTAATATTTTCTAGTCAAAAACACGTCGAAATATTTTCTAGTCAAAAACACGTCGAAATATTTTCTAGTCAAAAACACGTCGAAATATTTTCTAGTCAAAAACACGTCGAAATATTTTCTAGTCAAAAACACGTCGAAATATTTTCTAGTCAAAAACACGTCGAAATATTTTCTAGTCAAAAACGAAATATTTTCAAGTCAAAAACGAAATATTTTCAAGTCAAAAACATGTGGTGTCCCATACCAACGCCTATACTACTGGCATAGTTTGAAACAGTGCTATAAAACTGAAAGAAATCAGGCAACGAAATTTCAAATAAAGCATTGACTCGACAATGCACAGTGAACTGCAGGTTTGTAGGTGAGACAAACTCGTCGATCATTCAGCAAGGAATTTGTTTTTAACATCAACCATCCGCGATCTGAAGATAAAGTGGATAAAAGAGGGGTTAAGAGGGAATTGTAAGTTCCACAAGATGTATATCAAGGTTAACTACTACCAGTGCAGATTAAAACTGCGTGCCGGGCCGAGACTAGTTTGGGATCTTTTCCTTTCACTGAGAAGTGCTCTACCACGAGCTACCCAAACACGACTCGCACCCCGTCCTCACAGCTTTACTTCCGCCGGTACCTCGTCTCCTACCTTCCAAATTCACCACACTCCTCTGCAGAGTGAAAATCTCACTCTGGTAATATCAATGCCTTAACGCAGCAGTACGCAATTATGTCGAGTGTTAATCTGGTCGGTAAATTGGTTGGAAATCTATTTATTGTGCTGCGACAAGTTGGAGGTGCTCTGCCCCCTACGATTCTTTCTCGTGTGCGCCATGTTCAAAGGGCAGTAGGCAGTAGTTACCTCAAAGCAAAAGATAGCAGGAAAATAGGCGTAAGAGAACTACAGCTGTAGTATGAGCACTGCTTCTCACCAATGGCTGGTTAAAGCAAGTTTCTTTTGATCGTTCTTGGTCTGCGTATAAAAAATCATACTCCCTCAGAGCAAACTATCCCTCCTGAAAGGAGTGCGACATTGTGATTTGTATCATTGGAAGATTCAGCCTCTAGATGTTTTGTTTGCTCCGTGCCTATAAAACGTATTATCGCATTATCTGCACGTGCACCTCGAAGGAAGACCAGTTTCATGGTTTAAGGTCCACGACAGTGTTCACCTTCGATCTCGATGGTGTGAACCTTTGCGACCACCGGGACGCGCTGTTTTTCATTTGGTGCTTGTTGTTCAAGTTAATTATCTGTCCTGAACATTTCTCTGATGTCGGCGATGTCTATTTTGTTATGTGTAATACGTGTGTCTCATAGGAGGTTTATATCTGTACCTCTTTGACACTCACTTTCTGTAGCCCTCCTCATGAAGATGGTGAAACATTAGCAGCTAATAATTTTCCCCATCACAACTGTTCATACTATCTGATGAGCCTCACTGAAGACAATGTGCGATCTCGCACTCAAGAGGTTCCCTGTGAGAACTTCCATACAGTTGTATACTCATTCACGTGACATGTAGGTTTCGTTGAATAGCAATGCACTGACACCGTGGCTCCGAACCCACTTCCTTCGGAACTAATTGCTAACATAGGTAAACACCATCAGCAGCAGCAGTTACATTAAACACACATATACAACGAAGAAATAATTTTTCCTGAAAACTGTAAGCTCAGCTTTATCGAAAATTTCAAAAATGCTTAAATTAGATGTTTTTAGTGTAACACTTGGTTGACGCGGCACCGAGTGTACAAGTCGGCAGCACTCACCGCAGGCGAGAGACGGCCGCGTCGTCTGGTGGCGGCGGAGTGTGGCGGGCAGCCGCGGCAAGAGAGCGTCCGGGGTCGCCGAGTGGCCGAGTGGCGGTGCTGGGACTGCTGGAGCCACGGCCCGCGCTGCAAACAGGGGGCGGCTGTTCAGAGTGGGGCGCAAACCACAGCCCGAACGTAGGGGACAGCGACTGTGCTGCACTGACAGCACAACTGCCGGGCACAACTTTGGAAGCAGTTCAAGTCAGCTAGCTGTGACTTGCTTCTGAGGTTATTTGGAACCTAATGTATGGAAGCTGAAGATCACTAACAGGGGGGAGGGGGGACATAGGGGAAACAATCAGCCAAGTTCAGTTATCAATTTACGAGGGTCGTTCATTCAGTAATGCCCCCTTTTTTTCCTCATAACGTCAGAATTTGGTGACATACATCGACACATCTTGCTTGTGTCCACTGTAAGACTGACACACTCGTCCTCTTCGAAGTGCGTTCCCCGTAGAAAATCTTTAAGCGGCCCAAAGAGATGGAAGTCCGAGGGTGCCAGGTCCGGACTGTAGCGTGGATGAGGCAATGCGTTCCCGGGCTAGAATTGATGGTTGACCCTCTTGCCATCACATCCACAGAAAAGACGCCATCACAATCCCAGAAGACTGTCACCGTGACTTTTCCAGCAGAGGGGGTCGTCTCTAATTTCTTCTTTTGTCACGAATGAGGGCGGCGCCACTGCATGGACTGCCTATTTGTTTCTGGCACAAAGTGGAGCTCCCAGCTTTCGTCCCCCGTAACAATCCATGAGGGAAAGGCGTCTCCGTCTGTCTCAAAATGCTCTAATAGTTCAGATGAAATGGCCCTTCTTTGAATCGTGTAGCCCACTGTGAGCGTTAATCGAATCCATCGGGAGGACCGCTATCTGAATAGCCGAGAGCTCTGATCATTGCAGACGCACTTCCAATGCTGACCGACAACTGTAGAGCCAATTGCCAAGTTTTGATGCACCGGTCAGCAGGAATAATGCCACCCGCACGGTTCAGCATGTCTGGAGCAGTGGCTGTGGCAGGACGTCACAAGTGTGGCTGATCGTGGAGCTTGTTTCTGCATTTCCTGAGCGTGCAACTTTCTTCACCCGTTGCCCAACTGTGCTATCAACTGCAGCATTGCCACGCACTGCACACAAACGTTTATGGATGTTCACCACGGTTTCTTTTCTTGCGCACAAAAACTCCAAAACAGCATGCTGCTTGTAATGGAACTCATATGCAGACGCCATTTTGACGCTGTACTAGTGCTCTGCCATCTGCCAGAACAGTTCGAAACTGCAATGGCACACACAAACATCTCATAGGACTTCTGTCTATGTATATTAACGGCATTTTTTAAAATTTAAGGCATTACTTATTGAACGAACCTCGTACAATGAAAAACACAAGAAGCTTGTCACAGATGTACAGGAGTTGTTTGATTAACTGCCATTTAGATTAACAGTGGATAACTAACATGCAGTATTTTTTGACGCCTGAGGGAATGAAGGAGATGATGGCCAGGAATTACAACAGCTATACTGTAAAACTTACAAAAGAGTTGTTTCAAAATTTGCTTCTGACTAAAGCAGACAGAACCATATATGCATGTAATGTCTCTCGATAGCAGAGGTGATGTACTTCTTCCTCAAACATCAATTTTCATGTTAAATTAAGCTGGACAAAACAGACAGAAGATTCCAGTACAGGCTAGCGCTAGAAGAAAAAATGGATTACACAGGATAGGCAATATTGTTTCACGAACAATGTTTATAAATTGTTGAGTTACCAGTAGTGTAACACATTCAAGAAACTCCAAAAAGAAAAGGAAGACTTAATATGAAGCATATGAATCTGAGAGACAGAGGGTAACAAATAATACTTGGATCTAATCGTCACACCAATACTGACAGTGTGGAACATGCTGGAGACTCAAATAAGACAGATAGGAAATATAATCTGCCGCACCCTAGTGCAAGGAAACTGATGTGATTCACTGGAGTGGCCTCCGGTGATGCCAGAGAGAATTGCAGCCCTGGCAAAAGGGTAGACATTTGACACCTGCCCCTCCAGCATCCAGTACAGTGAGGTAACTAGAGCCCACCATACCTGTGCGTTTCGTAGAAAGGAAACCATGGCACATAATCTGGGTGATGGCTAAACAGAGACGAGAATGTGATTGTAAGGCCCAGCATTGTGTGTGACCACGGTACTGTGCTGACTGAATTACTGTCTCTGCTCACAGCATCTTCTGTACTGGATATCTGACTGGATGGTTATTGGTTGATTGGGGTTCAAGGGACCAAACAGCAAGGTCATCAGTCCCTTGTTTCAAATGTGGTCCATTCAGACAGTTTGACATCTCATGAAAGTCAGAACGATAAAAGGGAAAACGCTAAGAAACGTAAAACAGCAGTCGTGTCGTCAATAGTAAAAATAAAATGAGTGCAGTCAGCAAGAGAGCGACCCCATGGCTATGCTAGAGGCAGCCCCTGATTGGAGTGGGTGGTTTCAGGGCAGACACTGCATACGGGTCCAGAACTCAGGCCATTCCTTTGCGGCCATCTCTCCCCGTGGAACTTATTCTTTTAGTGCTGCTTCTCCTGCCCCTTCGGCCTTCCCTCCCGTGGCTACACCTCTGAAGCAGCAGGGGCAAGACTACCTGCTATTTGAAAGCGTTCAACCGCTAGAATGTAGAAGTGCAGAATGAGATTATCACTCTGCAGCGGAGTGTGCGCTGATATGAAACTACCTGGCAGATTAAAACTGTGTGCCCGACCGAGAAGTGCATATGGCCAAAGGAGACTAACAAATTCTAAAAAGTGAAACAGAGAAAAAAGGGGAAGAAAAGAGGGTCTTGGCCAAGGAGGTGAGTCGAGAATCTCCAAACACAGCTTACAGTGAGAGATACCCCAACCCTCACTGCCATGCCCCAACACCAAAGTGAGATTAAAAACCTTAAAATTGAGAATAAAAACCACTTTCCCGGCGGGAACTGAGAACCAGTTCGACTATCCACAAATCCTCAGCCAATGTTAAAGGTAAAGCGCGGGGAAATCTGTACTTAGTATGCAGAGCTAAAAGAAGGGGGCATTCCACCTAAATGTGGGTTACTCAGTGGAAGGCCCTACGAGCACAAAGTGAGGGTGGCTCATTACGCAAAAGAAAACCGTGGGTCAGCCTGGTATGGCCGATGCGGAGACAACACAGTGTGGTTAAGTCCTTTCGAGAGAGGCAGAAGGAAGAACGCCACGGGCCAGGTGTCACCTTAATTGCACGAAGTTTATTAGACAGGGAGGTAGCCACCCAAGAGTTGGCCCATGATTGTGCGAAGTTGGATTTGATGTGAAACTGTAAATCCACTGCAGGAGGAGTTACAGAGAATGGAAGGGGGGGGGGGGGGGGAGTGACTGCTCCGCCTCATTACCTGGGATACCCACATCACCACGGACCCAAAGGAAGTCAACGGAACGGAACAAGCAGCACAGTGAAGATCAGCCAGATGGTCATGGATGGCCGAGACCAAGGGATGGTGGGAAAAACTCTGGTCAACAGCCACAAGGCCACTCATTGAGACCGTACATAACAAAATGCGGTTGTGCTGGGACTGTTTAATAAAGGTAAGGGCCTGGGAAATTGCCATCAATGTCACAGTAAATAGCCCACATGTAGGTGGCAGCAGATGATTTTCTGTGCCAACAGAGGACATGAAGGCATATCCCACACGATCAACAAATTTAGAGCCATCGGAGAAAAAAAAATCATCCCAAAACTCCCATAAAATTTGGCGGAAAAAGCAACGGAACACCATGTGGGGGATGGACCCCTTTGGACCTCAGCGGAGATCCATCCGAATTCGGGGCAGAAGAAATATCCAAGAGGGGGTGGTGGGAAGGGAGCATGGAAAACAGGACAAAGAAGAAAGCTGAAAATCGAAGTGAAGAGACGCAAGGTGGATCCCAACAGGTAAACCTGCACGAGGACGGGAATCAGATGGGCGACATCCATGGTCTGGGAACAGGATAGAAAAGGAAGGATGAGTGGGAGAGGAACAGACAGTGATTGCATAAGAAACCAGAAGCTGGGACCACCAAACAGAAAGGGGGGGGGGGGGGATCCCAGCTTCACACAGGAGGCTATCAACAGGGCCAGTAGGGAAGGCACCAATGGCCAAAAGGATACTGCAATGGTGGACCGGATCCTGCAGGCACAGTGTGGAAGGAGCAGCCGAACCATAAACTTGACAACATAGTCCAAGCGAGACAGCACTAAAGCACGATAAAGGCAGAGAAGGATGGAGCTTGCCACAACCCAAGAGTTGTGGGCAAGGAAGCGAAGAACTGAGTTTACGGAAACATCCTACCTTCAGAAGTCTGATACGAGGCAGCCAAGTGAGCTTGTTGTCGAAAAGACGACCCGGAAAACGAAACTGTGGGACCACAGGTAGTCGTTGTGCATCGAGATAGAGCTCTGGATCAGGGTGGATCGTAATACGGCGACAGAAGTGGACCACCCCCAATTTTAAAGGAGAGAACTGAAACTCGTGTGAGATGGTCAATGCAGAGGCATGCCGTATAGCTCCCTGGAACTGTTGCTCTGCAGAGGCCATCGAAGAGGAACTAACCCAAATGCAGAAATCATCCACATACAGAGCAGGAGCGACCTAAGGACCGACAGAGGCCACAAGTCCATCGATAGCAATGAGGAAAAGAAGTACACTAAATACAGAACCCTGTGGGATGCCAGTCTCCTGGGTCCATGGAGAACTAAGAATAGTACCAACCCGAACCCACGACCAGTAGAACAGGAACGGGCGGATGAAAATCGGGAGTGGACCCCACTGCTAAAGTGAAAGGAAGATGTGATGGCGTCAAGCCGTGTCATAAGCCTTGCGAAGGTCGAAAAATACTGCAACCAAATGGCGGTGCTGTGAAAAAGACTGTCGAACTGGGGATTCCAAGCTTAGTAAGTAAATGATCGATCAGAGACCATCCCTCTCGGAAGCCACACTGGTAATGGGACAATAGATTCCAAGATTCGAGGACCCAATTGAGCCGACGGGCTACCATCAGTTCAAGTAACTTGCAAACAATATTTGTCAGAATAATTGGCCGATAGCTTACGACAAACAAAACCATGATGCTATCCCTCCACTGAGAAGGAAAGTCACCCTGGAGCCAAATACGGTTAAAAACCGGACAAGATGTTGCTGTTATGGAGCACTGAGATGTTGAAGCAGTTGGTTATGAATGGAATCTGGGCCAGGAGCTGTATCACGAGAAGAAGAAAATGTGAAAAGATATTCCCATTCGTAAAAGGTTCATTGTAAGATTCTGACTGACAACGGGTAAAATGTAAGGCGAAAGCTTCGGACCACTGTTTCTGGTGAAGGAAAGATGCCGGATAGGAGGTTGATGATGATGCTGTTGCAAAATGGGTCGCCAGAAGTTCCGCGAGAATCAGTGGGTCCATACAAAGACCATCCGGGACCACCTCTGAGGGTGGTCTACCAGTGGCAACCTTGGAGAGAGCGAAGTGTAGCCCATACCCGTGACATAGGGACAGTAGGAGCGAGGGAAGAAACAAAGCATTCCCAACACATCCGTTTGCTCTGTTTGATTAAGTAACGAGCTTTAGCACGAAGGCGTTTAAAGGTAATAAGGCTGGCAACGGATGGGTGTCTCTTAAGGTGTTGCAAAGCTCGACGGCAATCACGAATGGCAATGGCAATTGCCGTACTTCACCACGGGACTTGCCGGCGGCGAAATGGTCCAGATGAGCGAGGTACAGCAAGGCTAGCAGCGCGAACAATCACGTCAGACTTGTCACGTATGACGTTATCAATACAACCTGACAAAGAGGGAGAAAACACAACCTATGCAGTGTATAGACGCCAATCGGCACGTTGGGTAGCCTGCCCATCGGGGAGCGGGAAGGGAGCGAAAGAATCAATGGGAAATGGTCACAATCACAAAGGTCGTCATGTGGCGACCAGTGTAATGAAGGGAAGAGGGAGGGAGAAGAAAGAGAAAGATCGATGGCAGAAAAGGTACCATGACTGGCACTGAAATGAATAGGGGAGCCATCATTAAGAAGGCACAAGTCGTGGTCTGCAAGAAACTGGTGTATGAGAAGACCTCGTCTAGATGGAAATGCACTGCCCCAAAGGGAAGTCGAGCATTAAAATCCCCGAGAAGGAGGAAGGGAGGAACAAGTTGCAGAAGAAGGGCTGTTATGCCAGCAGGTGTAAGTGTCCTGTCAGGAGGGAGATAAAGATTGCAAACCGTCCAGGTGGACCCTATCAGCAACCACTTCCAACGTCGTTTGAAGAGGAATCCATGTGCTAGCAACGTCTGTACGGACCAACGTACAAACGCCACCAGTGGCCCACACGGGGCCGACCCGATTTCGACCGAAAACACGGAACCCACAGAGGGTTTGTGAGTGATCATCAGTAAAATGATATTCCTGTAGAACCAAACAAGCTCCAGAGTACGACGAAATAACGGATTTCAACTCCGGTAAATGATGGTAATACCCATTACAATTCCATTGGATAACCATAGAACAATGATTCAAATGGGGGTTGAACAGGCTAAAGCCAGTCACCGTTACCGACTAGGAGGGGGCCACATCCATGAACAACAAGTCAGAACTGGGTTGCGAAGCCAAGGATGGGATCTCTGGTGACACCAAAGGCTGCTTGTCCCGGGACTTATGTTTATTCCTCTTTTCTGTTTGAGATCGAGGAGAGCTGTGTGGCATAAAGGAGCCAGCTGCAGCAAGATTGGGAACAGAACGATCGGGCAACCTGAGGGCCCCACAGACCGTGGTTCTCGCAGTCATCTCGTGGCAGCATTGGTCGCGTGGCAGCATAATTTTGGCCTGGAAGGTGCCGGGAAGGGATATCCCGGGAGGGGCGCCCTTGAGCGGCAGACGGCGAAGAAGTGGGACACTTCTCTGGCTGGAGAGGGGGGAACAGTGCATGGAGGAGAAGGTGTGGGAGCCACAAGGGAGGGGGCGGAGGAGAGGGATTCGGGACTGGGGTAAGGAAGGGTGAGGAAGGGGTGAAAATGGAACTAAAGCAGAACTAGCGTCATGGACACTGGGTGACGACATGCTAACTTCTTACGAGCCTCAGTGTCGTTTAAACGATCAACAAACTTATACTCCTGTATCTTCTTTTCCTTCTTATATACTAGGCAATCTGGTGAATGTGGAGAATGATTGCCATGACAATCCACACAGGAGGGGGAACACACGAACTTCCCTCATGGAGTGGACATCCAGTCACCACAGAGAGGGGCCTGCGAACAGCAGGAAGACGTGTCCAAAACATAAGTACTTAAAACACCACATAGGAGGTGGTATGTACGGCTTCACACCAAATCTATAAATAATAATATTTATGCCACATCAATAACCCATAATCTTTACTTTCTCAGGGAGGGTATCCCCTTCAAAGGCCAGGACAAAGGCACCAGTATCAATGCCATTGTCCTTCGGACCCTTCTGAACATGCCGAACAAAGTGAACACCCCACCGTTCAAGATTGTTCCGAAGCTCCTCATCAGTTTGAAGGATGAAGTCCCTGTGAAAAATCACACCTTGAGCCATATTTAGAGACTGGTGGGGGGGGGGGGTAATGGACACAGGAATTGTGCCAAGATGGTTACAGGCACGAAGGGCCACGGACTGGGCAGCTGAAGCGGTTTTTATCAGCAACAAACCCGACCGCACCTTGCTCAGGGAGTCCACTTCCCCAAACTAGTCTTCAATGTGTTCCACAAAAATAAAGGTATGGCATTGCTGAAAGTATCCCCGTCTGTCCTGGTGCAAACCAGATAACGGAGAAAAGGTTTCGCCCCTAGCCGATGGGTCTGACCTTCCTCCAAGGGTGTAGCCACGGGAGGGAAGGCCAAAGGGGCAGGAGAAGCAGCACTAAAAGAATCAGTTCCACAGAGAGAGACAGCCGCAAAAGAATGGCCTGAGTTCTGGATCTGTATGCAGTGTCCACCCTGATACCACCCACTCCAATCAGGGGCTCTCCTCACGTGCGCCACCCAGCCACAGCGAGAGCTGTCTGGCACGCCAGCCATTGCCGGGAGATCCGATGCTCCAGGACGACAAGCAACCACTGCTAGGCTTACCTGAGGTGGTCACAGCTCAGGTATCAGAAGTGTGATCCCTGTGTGTTCAGGGGGCTCAACCGAAAGGGTACATAGTGACCCCACCACACGGTCTGGCTACCGTGCTGGCTATGCACCCTAGCATCAGACGACGACGTGAAAGAACAGGTGGAATGAACTAGGAGGGCAAACGTCGGAGACACAAGGTAAGGTGCTCTTACCCAAATGGCTCACACGACGCAATAGAAATTTAGTAATTGAGGCCAATCCCCAGAGGGGGACCAGGGAATGCCAAAAGGATGAGGTGATTACGCAACAAAGCCAAATTACAAAACCAACATAACCAGGAGGATAGCGGGGCCAACATAAGCAAGGACACCAAGAGAGGGAGAGGAGGGGGCAAAGGAGCAAGGAGAGGAAAGGAGGGTAAGGGCAAGGAAATGCAGCCCTGGAAAGAAGAAAGACTGCACTAGCTTGGCACCCCGTGCTCACCATGCAAGTACTCATGAAAGAATCTTGAGACCCCCCAGTCAACAGCTTTGTCAAAAGTGGGTGGAGGAGCCAACAGGTTCAGGACACTCTTGCATTGGGTTTGGAAGCTTCCACTTAAGGCAGATGAATCAGCAATGATAAAAGGCATGAGGATACATGAAGTGCATCAACAAAAGTATCATGATGATCTTGGCAAGAGATTCCTGACTAGTGCCTATTTAGATACCTGGGGAGACTGCCAGGAATGACGTGACCATGAGAAAAAGATTGAATGACCAACAAAAGGATGACATTATACGAGTCGAGACGTTGAACGTACAGAGTTTGAATGCAATAGGAAAGCCAGACAATAACAAAAGGGAAATGCTAAAGCTCGATTTGGATACGGTGGTGGTCACTGAAGTGAAATGGAAAGGAGGCAAGGACTTCTGGCCAGACGAGAATAGGGTAATATCCACAGCAGCAGAAAATAGCGGAGCAGGAGTAGGATTCATTATGAGTAGGAAAGTAGGGCAGACAGTGAGCTACTGTGAACAGTTCGGTGACAGGGTTGTTCTCAACAGAATCGACAGGAAACCAACACCAGCACAGGCAACGAGAGTTCAGGTATACATGCCGACATGACAAGTTGACAATGAAGATGTAGAAAAAACTATATGAGGATATTGAAACACTTAATCCAGTATGTAAAGGGAGATGAAAATCTAATAGTCGAGCGCAGGGGGGAGGGGGGGGGGGGGAGAAAAATGCAGTTGTAAGGGTAACACTAGAAATAAGGGTTACAGGAGAAGATAGACTTGGTACTAGGAATGAAAGAGAACAGAGACTAGTTGAGATGTATAAAAAATTTCAGCTAGCAATAGCAAATACTCTCTTCAAGACTCAGAAGAGGAGGAGAAGGTACACTTGGAAAAGGATGTGAGATATGCGAAGATTTCAGTTACGTAGCATCATCTTCAGGCAGAGATTCAGAAATCGGATACTGGACTGTTAGGTGTACCCAGAAGCAGATACGGATGCAGATCACAATTTAGTAGTGATGAATAGGCTGAAGTTTAAGAGACTAGCAAGGAAGAATCAGTGTGCAAAAAAGTGGGATATAGTAGTACTAAGGGATGAAGAGTCTCTGTGGTTATAGATACTACCATAATGAACAGCTCAGGAGGTAGCATAGTTGAAGAGGAATGGATATCTCTTCAAATAATCACAGAGGCTGGAAAGGTAGAAAGCAGCTAATTGCAAAGAAACCGTGGGCAACAGAAGAAATACTTCAGTTGATGAATGAAGGAAGTACATAACTGCTCAGGGAAATTCAGAAATACAGACATACAAGTCACTTAAAAATGAGAAATAGGAAGTGCACAGAAGCTAAGGCAATATGAACACAAAAAAGAGAAGAAATCTGAAAGGAAATGGTTGTTGGGAGCACTCAACATATAGAAACAGGAGTTGATATGGAGAACGTATGTGGTCTAGTATTAGTCAGAATTTAAAAGAGCTTCAGAAAATTTAATATTAAATAAGGCACAAGGAATATACAACATAAGATTTTCTAAAATGATTGGGGAAGTGGTAACAAAGTAACTATTCACATTAGTGTGTAGAATGTGAGTCTGGCAATGTACCAACTGACTTTCCGAAGAAGATCATCCACACAATTGCAAAGATTGCGACAGTTGACAAATGGGAGAATTACCACATCATCAGTTTACCAGCTCGTGCATCCAAGTTGCTGACAAGAATAATATACAGAAGAATGGAAATGAAAATTGAAGTTGTGTTAAGCGTCAATTGATTTGACTTTAGGGAAGGTAGAAGCACTAGAAGCAGTTCAGATGTTGCTGTTGACAATGGAAGCACAACTGAAGAAACATCACAGCACGATCATAGGATCTGTCAACCTGGAAAATGTGTTCGACAATGTTAATTTGTCGAAGATGTATGAAACTCTCAGAAAATTAAGGGTAAGCTGTAATAAGACTCATAATATTCAGTATGTACAAGAACCAAGAGGGAACAATGAGACTGGAAGACCAAGAACAGAGTGCTCGGATTAAAAAGTGTGGAAGACAGGGACACAGTCGCTTTCCCCTACTGTTCGATCTATACACCAAAGAAGCAATGACAGAAATAAATGGAAGGTTTAAGAGTGGAATTAAAATTCAAGATGAAGTGGTATCAATGATAAGATCCACTGATGACATAGCCATCCTTAGTGAAAGTTAGGAAGAATTACAAGGCACACTGAATGGAATGAACAGGCTAATGAATACGGAATATGAATTGAGATTAAATCAAAGGAGGAAAACTTAATGAGAAGTAGCAAAAATGAGAACAGTGATGAACTTATCAGGATTGATGAGCACAAAGTAAATGTAGTTAAGAAGTCCTGCTACCTACACAGCAAAGTAAGCGCTAACAGAGGGAGCAAGGAGTGCATCAAGAAACAGTACCAAAGGTAAAATGGCATTTCTGGCCGAGAGAAGTCTACTAGTATCAAACACGGGTGTTAATGTGAGGAAGAAATTTGTGGAATTGTACGTTTGGAGCACAACATTTTATGGTAGTGAAACATGAACTGTAGAAAACTGGGAAGAGAATGGAAGCATTTGAGATGTGGTGCTACAAAGAACATTGAAAATTAGGTGGACTGGTAAGGTAGTCAATGAGGGGATCTCTCCACAGAATTGGCAAGGAAAGGAATATATGGAAAACATTGAGAAGAGCAAGGGATAGGATGATAGGTCATCTGTTAAAACTTCCATTGTGCTAGAAAGCTAAACAGAGCAAACACTGTAGAGGAAGACACAGATTGAAACACTCAGAAAATAATGGAGCACGTAGGTTGCAGGTGCTACGGTCAGAAGAGTGATGGAAAAAATAAGAAAAGACGAGGAACAGCAGCTTGCTACGAATGTAGAGAAATGTAAGTTAATTCGGATGAGTAGCAAAAATATCGTATCAATATTGACGTTGTGGGAAACATATCAGACTCCAACAGATGGGATATGAAATGAAATCTGCTGTACCCTAGGAGAGGAAAACGTGGTGGGATTCGCTGAGTGGCCTCTGGTAATGCCATAGACGATTTCAAGCAAGACAGAAGGGCATACATTTGGCACCCCCTGCTGCAGCATGCACTGGAGTGAGTTAAAAGTACACACCGTTCCTGCATGTTTGTAAGGGGGAACGTGCAGCACATATTCCAGGCGTTGGCTGAACAGAGGGGAGAAGGAAATGTGGCTGGAAGGCCCAGCATTGTGTGCGACCATGTTGTCTTGTTGACTGCATTATTCTTTTGTTGTTTGGTTCAAGTGACTCTCAGCAGTATGGGACTGAACATCTGAGGTCATCAGTCCCCTAGACTTAGAACTACTTCAACCCAACTAACCAAAGGACATCACACACATCCACACCCAAGGCAAGATTCCAACCCGCGACCACAGCAGCAGTGCAGTTCTGGACTGAAGTGCCTGGAACAGCTCTGCCACAGCGGCAGGCCTGTTGTTTGGTCACGGAGTGTCTGGGCAGCCCCTGTGCTTAGACCATGTTGTTTACTGCACACACAACCATATGCTTCTCTCTGGACCCTGGCGTATTTCATGTGGTGTACCTTTTAAGTTATACCACCACTGTACTGTTTGGGGGTAGCAAAACAAGTCTTGTACTGAAGTTGCTGGCCTATTGCAGACAAATACTGAGGAAATGGAAGCCAATTACTGCCGTACTGTCCTATACCGTGTGACACGCTGTGGCAATGTGACGATGACACCAGATCTCGATTACCCCGACTGACACATCGCACTTCTGAGTAGCCGTTCTATGCTTGTGGGACAGACCTTTAATGCGATCGTCAGTACTGTTCCAAGGCCGTCACCTAAGTCAGCACCTCACGGGATGTTCGAGCAGCAGCTGCCAGTCGCAGCTTTCACAATCAACCTGTGCCCAGGTCTGGCTGTCAGAGCCGCCTCGGCCACTGAATGCACACTGTGAGGCGTCAGTGTGGCACCCGTGTTGCGACAGTAGTATGCTTCACTATGCCTAAAAGTTACAGCAAGTCAGTATCTGCCACACGGGTACAAGATAAATGCGAAACTGAATACGTTGCTGTCCTCGACGTGTCACAGAATGCTAAAATGATTCTGGTGCTGAGGAACATACATAATAATGTTCAACTTCTCTTTATGCAGCACGATGCCAGTTGGAGCTATCCTAGTGTCAACTGCAGCAGTGATACCGAACAATTGATGGCTACTTTTAGTAAAGCTGCCCAAACATCACAGCACGAGCATTCATCTGGTCGGCTACAAAATACACCCGTCACTGTGTCCGTTTTGTGCCCACAGCAGAAGTCTCACTTGCTAGGTACACTATCAAAGGATCTCTTGTTCAAAGGCTTGATGCCAAAATCTACGTGAGTGGGATCTACACATGCTTTATAAGAGAACTAATGAAATGTAGACAGATTCCTTAACCTTTGAAATTATCCCCTCTATGATTTGTTTACTTAACATAACTGCTAACAAAAAGAGCTGAATATGGAGCTTTGATAAACCAGTCATGACAGGACAATGACAGCATTGTGAGCTATAAGGAGATACAGTCACAAGTATTGTAGTGTTAGGAACACACACACACACACACACACACTCACATTATTGTTAAAGGCATAATAACGTCTTGCCCCGGGCTCACCTGGCTTCTGCTCGTGGCTCACCAAGCAGCCGACTGACTTCGACGACGTCTTTTGGGTACTCCAGCACGGCGTCTGCCCAGCCCTGCGTCGCCATTACTTTGTGTGTTTGAGACCTTATGAAGTGGACGGCGGCCGCAGTTAGGCTGGGGCACGAGTGCCTCACCGCCAGCACAGCGGCAGCCGCCGCCGTCTCCACCTCCAGCTGCGCCGCCACCTGCTGTTCGCAGGCGGCCTTCAGGGCTGACAGGCCGTATTTGTCGGCTGCCGTCAACAGCTCCCGGGCCGTGTCGGTCAGCTGGGGTGCCTGCAGGGTGTACATGTAAGACAGCAGCTGCCTCAGCACCGGGCCCTCCACGTCCGCGATTCTGACTTCACCGCAGCTGGCCTCCAGCGTGTCGTGCTGGAACATGGCTCGGAACACGGGGCTCCTCTCTTCCAGGACCGCGCGGTGCGCCGCCAGCCGCGTCTCTCCCGCCACCAGCGTCACGACCGCGCCCTCGCCCGCGTCCAGCAGGGCGCCCAGGTCCACGGCAGCCGTCCTCTGAACCCCAGCAGCTGACGACATGATGGAAGGTCCTGAAACACGGCGCCACTGACCCCACCTTAAAAGGCACACTCGACACTTTTACGACGCACATGCAGACCAGTACAACAGTTGCTAACTTTTTAAATTTTTTTTGTGGTTTTAGGGCGCACAACTACAATGGTCATTAGCGCCCAGACTACGTTAGGAATGCACCGCGAGGCACAAGGTTAAAACAGCAGCTAAAAGGGAAAACACAATAAAACATACATTGACAGGAATAGGATTAAAAAAACAGCATAATCAAATGTCCTTAGACAGGTTTGTCAAGTCCACGTCTGATGCCAAAGTTGACTTTGTGAGCAGCGAAAGTGTGGTAGGTGACGTTGTCTATTGTTTTTAGGGTTGGGGGAAAGACGTTAGCGAGAAAAATATCTGAGTCTCTGAAAGCAAGTTGAGTACCGCAAATCGCTAAGCTGCCTCATTCTCAATTACTGGGTGAATAATAACTGCCGGCCGCTGTGGCCGAGCGGTTCTAGGCGCTTCAGTCCGGAATCGCGCTGCTCATAAGGTAGCAGCTTCGACTCCTGCCTCGGGCATGGATGTATGATATCCTTAGGTTAGTTAGGTTTAAGTAGTCCTAGGTCTAGAGGACTGATGTCCTCAGATGTCAAGTCCCATGGTGCTTAGAGCCATCTGAATAATGTCCGGGTTTTTCAACGCCTTCATTTCCGTTTCCTCGAGACAAGCTAAGCTTCCAACTGATACTTCTCTTACTGCGTGAAAACCGTACCCGAAGATTATACTACTTTACGAGTGGATTACCAAAGCATTTTGGATGTTTAAATTCGGTCAGTTTACGTGAAACATTTCTGCTGGAGGTTCCGTAATGGAGATGACTACAGCTGACGGAATCTGAAGACGCCGTGTCGCTCCAACATTCATTTAGTCCAAAGTGCTGCAGTGGATGGCTTTCGCTAAGTTGTGTCCTATGAAGATACGTTATTTCCATGCAGTGGCATAATAAATAACGTGTTTTTTTCATTTTAAGTATGTGTCGGGCGAGAATTCTGAAGGAATCTGGACTCGCACATCGAAACAATGTCCGACTGAATGTGGCGCTATTTTCCACTCGTTCAACGTTATTCCCTCTCAGGTTTTCAGCGCTTAAATGACTAGAACGGCGATAAATAACGAGCAATGAAACACTCGACTCACTAATTTAACACACTATTCCTCATTCGTAAGACAATGCATTAGACAGGAGCAGTTTTCTGACGTTGCTTTCTCGTGAGTTAACGCGACGGACGACTCAAAAGCGACCAAAACGGCGGAACAGCCGCGGCTTCCGGAAACTGCAGCCGGGGCCAGCTGCCCGCCTCCCCCTGAGGAGCTGCTGACACTGGCCGCCTGTCCCCCCCCCCCTCCCCCACTCCACGGCTGACCCACACAAACCGCCGGGGCGCGCAGCGTTGAGTCCTGGGGAGTTAGCGACCCTTTTTCGAGAAATGTACATCTTTTTCACGCTTCTTGTTAGATGTGCCATAGTTTTAGAATTCTTTGCACAAAATTTCAATAGTTCTGCAGAATGTAACGAAGAAAACAACAATACTCAAAAACATTTTCGTATCGAAAACATTCGTTGTCAATTTTCGCAAAAATTTAACTCGTACAACAGTTCTGAAGACTGTTCTGAACAGAACCCCAAGAGCTCTATCGAAAATCCCAATAACATTTTTCTATGGTGATAATAGTATATGAGAAATTTATTTAATGTGGGACACACTTTCTACAGAAAATATAAATATATTCGTACGACAGTTCTTATGATAGTTGTGAACAGAACTCCAAGAGTTCAATCGAAAATCCTAGTACCACTTTTTTGTGCATGTAATAGTTTGCGAGATAATTGCAATTTAAGGAGAAAATCTTTTCACTTACTGTGAAGTTGGCGCCCTTTTCTTCAGAAATGCTTTTTTTTTTCAGAGTTCTTGATAGATACGCCGTAGTTCCAGAGTTCGTTGTACAAAATTTCAATAGTTCTGCAGAATATAGCAAAGAAAAACAACGTATAACATAGCTGATTCAGGACCCTTTCCTTATGATACAATTCTCACTGTTGCCACCATAAATCACTTGTGCATAGATTCCAACCGTATTGATCATTACAAAAATACACTCCTGGAAATTTAAATAAGAACACCGTGAATTCATTGTCCCAGGAAGGGGAAACTTTATTGACACATTCCTGGGGTCAGATACATCACATGATCACACTGACAGAACCACAGGCACATAGACACAGGCAACAGAGCATGCACAATGTCGGCACTAGTACAGTGTATATCCACCTTTCGCAGCAATGCAGGCTGCTATTCTCCCATGGAGACGATCGTAGAGATGCTGGATGTAGTCCTGTGGAACGGCTTGCCATGCCATTTCCACCTGGCGCCTCAGCTGGACCAGCGTTCGTGCTGGACGTGCAGACCGCGTGAGACGACGCTTTATCCAGTCCCAAACATGCTCAATGGAGGACAGATCCGGAGATCTTGCTGGCCAGGGTAGTTGACTTACACCTTCTAGAGCACGTTGGGTGGCACGGGATACATGCGGACGTGCATTGTCCTGTTGGAACAGCAAGTTCCCTTGCCGGTCTAGGAATGGTAGAACGATGGGTTCGATGACGGTTTGGATGTACCGTGCACTATTCAGTGTCCCATCGACGATCACCAGTGGTGTACGGCCAGTGTAGGAGATCGCTCCCCACACCATGATGCCGGGTGTTGGCCCTGTGTGCCTCGGTCGTATGCAGTCCTGATTGTGGCGCTCACCTGCACGGCGCCAAACACGCATACGACCATCATTGGCACCGAGGCAGAAGCGACTCGCATCGCTGAAGACGACACGTCTCCATTCGTCCCTCCATTCACGCCTGTCGCGACACCACTGGAGGCGGGCTGCACGATGTTGGGGCGTGAGCGGAAGACGGCCTAACGGTGTGCGGGACCGTAGCCCAGCTTCATGGAGACGGTTGCGAATGGTCCTCGCCGATACCCCAGGAGCAACAGTGTCCCTAATTTGCTGGGAAGTGGCGGTGCGGTCCCCTACGGCACTGCGTAGGATCCTACGGTCTTGGCGTGCATCCGTGCGTCGCTGCGGTCCGGTCCCAGGTCGACGGGCACGTGCACCTTCCGCCGACCACTGGCGACAACATCGATGTACTGTGGAGACCTCACGCCCCACGTGTTGAGCAATTCGGCGGTACGTCCACCCGGCCTCCCGCACGCCCACTATACGCCCTCGCTCAAAGTCCGTCAACTGCACATACGGTTCACGTCCACGCTGTCGCGGCATGCTACCAGTGTTAAAGACTGCGATGGAGCTCCGTATGCCACGGCAAACTGGCTGACACTGACGGCGGCGGTGCACAAATGCTGCGCAGCTAGCGCCATTCGACGGCCAACACCGCGGTTCCTGGTGTGTCCGCTGTGCCGTGCGTGTGATCATTGCTTGTACAGCCCTCTCGCAGTGTCCGGAGCAAGTATGGTGGGTCTGACACACCGGTGTCAATGTGTTCTTTTTTCCATTTCCAGGAGTGTATAACCATTGACCAACGACGCACATTTCTTGCGGCGTTGTGCAAAGTATTCAGCTTACGCGCTGTGAAATGAAACCATACTTGACGCTATTGTAAAATTTACGATGGATGGCTTCCGTTCATCTACAGAGTCAGCATCTATCGAATTATCTTCACGCAAACGTGATTCCAGGATCACACACGTCCCCCTTTTAGGTACGGAGGAAACCAGAGTTCAGTCTTGTGGAAGCCAAAACAGGAACTCTGGGCCGTCCTTTTACTCATAGCAAACTCTAGAGAAATCTCACGCTTGTTTTTCTTCATCGTGCCAACAAAAGAAAAATTCTCCCTTCATAGCTCTATCGGCATTCCAATACTAGTAAACCAGTTGTCCGGTTTCACATTTCGACCTGAGTGATATGTAGGTTTACACAGTCACAGAACAACATCAAAATGTTTATTGCTCAGTTGGTAAATCCTTCTGGTTGCAACAAAGAGTATATTTCCAAATTGTACAGGTAAAATACGTAAGAATCCACAAAAACATAGATTTTAAATCCATATTTGTTTGTTTTGATAGGTACATATTGGCGAAAACTGCACCTTCCACAGAATCCTTCCAGCTTCTTGTCTACTGTAACATTTTCTCTGTATAAGATCTTTGGTAGTTGGGTACAAACAGTAAATATTTCCCGAATTGCTGTTAGCTTCTCCAATTGTCTCCTTTCATCACGAATAGCGCGACTGTAAAATGTAAGACACCCCACAATAAATTTGAAACGTTTTACGTTCATTTGCGAGGTGAAATTTTTCAATGCCATCCCCATCACCTCCACAGAGATCTTCCAGGATTCATCTGCTACTTTTGTTAACAAAAATTAAAAACAAGAGACTGATGAAGGCTTTCAATTCAATAACATCTATTGATTTTACCCCTCTCTCACGCTGAAATGAAGCTTTGACGCTCTCAAATTGCTGATTGGAATACAAAACTACAATAGACAAATATCGACATCTATGAGGCAATTACAGCATCACAAAGGCTGCTTTGGCTGCGCCTATTGGTCCAGGTAAATTTCGAATAATATTATCCTCTTCGAACAATATGCTTTGGATTTCTTCAACATGATCTAGTACTTCCCACTTAAAATAATAAAATTCCTATAAAATAACGCAACCAGGCGCAGTGTATTAATCTGATATTTGGCATTCAGACAGTGGGCACTGACGAATAAAGTTCAAACAGAATTCATGTGTATTTTACATTCTGGATCAGCTTTGTACTACTTACTACGTCGATAAACAAATTAATTGCTGAAATGAAATGCGAAAGAGCACAGGGGATAAAAACGAGTAATCGGCTCATATCTCATCAGGAGGGCATTAGCGTCCATACTGAATCAAACAACAATGAAAGGCATACACAGAAAGGAAGCTATAACGAAAAGGCGCCAGTGCTGCCAATTGTTGAAAAGTAATTTACAGAAAATTTCGACATGTATCAATCTGAACAGCTGCGCCCGATGGAAGGATAATAAAAACTATGACACGTCCCTGAGACCTCTCAAGATCAAAAAACAATAAACAAAGCACAGCAACCATGCAAACGTCGTGGCACTACATCCCGAAACAATGAAAACGTGAACTGCGTCTTTTAAACAATCGG
This sequence comes from Schistocerca nitens, assembly GCF_023898315.1. Classification (NCBI taxonomy): domain Eukaryota; kingdom Metazoa; phylum Arthropoda; class Insecta; order Orthoptera; family Acrididae; genus Schistocerca; species Schistocerca nitens. The sequence goes on along the minus strand of NC_064624.1, from coordinate 14,536,389 downwards.
CAAGTGACGTGTCAGCGTAGCAGTTACAACAGAGGTAGCATCAAAGCTAACGACAGCAACAGCTGCACTTTTTGAGTAACGCGCGCCGCGTCGTGTGAAGGCGCCCGCCACTGCTGCATTTCGCTCCCTGATCTGCCCCTAATGACTAAACGTAACAAAACTACTCACACTCATGCGAATGATCATTATGCTCGTTCAGTCAGAGCTCTCTTATAGTCGCTGCCTGTTGTGTAAGTGATATTTATGAACCGAAATACCCTTAAAAATGTACAATCTACCAGGATTAAAACGTCTTCTCAGCATGGAGGAATTTAAAGTAATCGATGATAGAGGCATTCAATTCACTCCGTCTCATCTGGTCTTCTAAAAACTGTGAGAAAATGTCTTCAAAACATATTTACACAACAATTAAAGGATATTGTCATGATCTGCTTACTTTTGTTATAAACACCTTCAGGCTGGAATGTTTCGTTGAAGAAAAAGACAACAGCAAAGATGAGTCGTGGAATGTTTTTGCTTCTTCGTGCAACAAGGACATGACAAAGCAATTTGACCTACTACTGTCAGCAGAAAAAAATGGTCTACCGTAAAACCAACAAAAAAGAAACTTGGAAAGCTTTCACGACTGGAAATAGGGAAATGGACCGATTTGATGGCTGATCAAATTTATGAACATCACAAAATTCCATGTGCCTTTTCTTTCAAATACGCGAAAGTGTGTGGAAGTTCAAAGTACTTCTTGAAGATTAAAGGAAGATGTACAGAATGCGGAGCCACTTTCGAAGGGATTGCTCTGAAGATGCGAAAAAAGGACAACGATATTATTCTAGACTGAAGACTTTCAGACGATAGTATTCACCTGAAAAGAAGACAACTTCGTAACACGAAAAGACAACAGGTAGCTGCTAAATTGGTTGATAACAGGATTCCTGCAGCTCTTTGGCGAAACGATTAAGCGAAAAATATGTCTTTCGGAGACATGATTCCTCCAAATTTACCCAATGCTGATGTCTTGAGAAAGGCGAAAGAAGAGTAGAGGGACAAACGATTTGGTATAACAACTAGTAAGCCTGTTGAAAACATGCAAACCGCAAAACATACAACCCATCGGGACGAAATTCACGCAATCGGATTGGACCCATTCTTCTGTATATATTGGCTCAAAGATCAAATTCAGTTGCACAAATATTGTCATCAAATCAATAGCAGTGAATACGAGTCAGTAGATGTTACAGGTGGCGTTGTATTTCGAGTTATTTCACGATTTGGGGATCTGTCAAACAGAGCTGACTGTGTGGAAATTAAGTCAAAGTACATATACCTGTGTGAGTACATACGCATCCGCGTAGTAAACGTCACTAGTCAAGATCCAAATATCATGAATCAGTTGCCCAAGTTATCAGATGATATCCTCTAGGTATGACGCATCATTCCTGTCATTTTTCTTTATGGAAATCGTCAGATCTGGAACTCCCAAACCAAAAATCATGGTAACTTATTTTGGTAAGGCTTTGTTGGTTGCCATTTCTAAAGCAATAGCCAATTTCTCGGACTTAACAGATCATTTGAAAAGGTTTTATAGTCATATTGTTTTGCACTAACGAGTAATTCTACCCTCGTGTTGTTTGAGAATAGATTTAAACCATTTTATGGTCATGATTTCGAGGTGGAAATGCTTCTCAGGAGGTAAATCACAAGTCAAACAACTTTACCTTCGAGTTTTGGCACATATTTACATGACAGATTTTCGTGATACTGAAAGTGCTTTGCGCTCACTTTTGGTTGTTGCGTTGAGTGAACATAGACAAAAAATGAATATCTTACGACATAAAACAAAAAACAGTACGACAGTCAGCGCGGAAATCTCTAAAATAGCACAAGACTTGCAGGCAGACATCATGTGCTTACAAGAACCTTATAATAGAAACGGGCAACTGATATGTCTACCAAAACATGCTACCACAATAACAGGCAGCAATGACTGTAAGGTTGCAATAGTAGTTCTAAATAGAACTTATAATTAAGGTAACACAGTTATGCAATCAACACTTGGTTACCATAGAGGTAACTAACGGGAACGTCACGTGGGTTACTGCATCCATGTACGCCCAATACAGCCATCAAAGCCGTACGCAGACTACATCAGAGAACCAGTAATGTATGCCAGAGGCAAAAAATTAGTGATAAGTGCTGACATAATTCCAGATCGACCCTCTGGAACTCATAACAGATGACAGAGGACGCATAATCACTGATCTAATACAAGAAACACAATTACACGTAATGAATACGGGAGGACCTATACCAACATATGCAGGGTTCGATGGTACGAGCAGTAATATCGACTTCACGCTGGCAAATAATGCAGCAATGGCATACGTAACAAACTGGACTGTACACGACAACATAACCAGTAGAGATCATAATGTCGTAACAGACACACTAACTCACACTCAGAACACAGTGACCAAATCACACACCAGACACTTGCTGTTGCACAAAGCAGACTGGAACAAATTAACGGAAATTATCCAACGACACGATCTACAAAACATCAATGGAAGTATCGATTATAGAGCACACAAGTTAACACAGGTGATACAACATGCACAAAACACATCAATACCGACAGCAAAGAACACAAATTGCTCACCAGTACCATGGACCAGAACTCACGAGACTCACACAAGACGCAAACGAAAATTATATCAAAGGGCGATAGCAGATAGGGACAGACGAATAAGACTTGAAGCATATAGGCATGCACAAGACTTATATAGACAGACCCTATACGACACGTGTAGACAACAATGGGAGCTATTTGTAACAACACAGAGCAAAATACATGCGGGAAACCATACAAAATACTGACAGAGAAGATAAAAACCCCACTAGTTCTGGGAACGCTAAGGCAGGAGGACGGCACGATGATGAGGGGATGGAGGAATACAGCGGAGTTTCTCCTGTAGAAACTGCTCCCTGGCGACGTTATCGATACAGACACACAACACCATGCAACACTAAGAGAAAACCTACACACACCATACAACGCTGCAACTGTCACCCGTCCTTTTGCGCAAGAAGAGGTTGCGCTAGCACTCTCAGAGCTCAAAAACAAAAAAGCACCTGGACCAGATGGTATCCACTCGGAAACACTGAAAAAACTAGCACCGCAGATCACCACGTACCTTGACAACGTTACTGAACGATGCCTTACGGCTGGGCAGGGTACCTACAGTACGGAAAACCTCCAAAGCAGTCACTATTAAGAAATCAGCTGACAGGGATCCTTCAGATCCAAAGACGTACAGGCCAATATGCCTGATTCAGGAGAAGCTACTGTGTAAGCGGCTGCAAACACACAGAGCTCCCATGGGTATGAGCCAACACCAGTTCGGCTTCAGATCTGGCAGATCAATAGATGATGCCATCAACCAGGCCTGCACATAGTTAACACCACAAAACAGAAATACGCCACGGCAATAATGATTGTCATTGCCGGAGCATTTGATAATCTTTGGTGGCCCGCACTGTTTCAGAGGCTAAGACATCTGGAGGTACCGCAATCACTGCAGACTACTGTAAAGACCGAGCAGTCGAATGGCAGATGGACAGCCGGAAAGCAATTAAAAGAATTACCGAAGGCTCTCCTCAAAGGTCGATCTGCGGCCCCATCTTCTGGGACATGACAATCGAACCCCTCCTACAACTTCTGGATGGGGATGACAGGTCAGACGGAATTGTCGCCTACGCAGATGACCTTATTAGTTGTGGTCATCTGCAAACTGTTTATGTCTCACATAATTCCAAAATAAAAATGAGAATTTACGATCCGTCCTCACAGCTGTACTTCCAGCACTACCTCATCTCCTGCGTTCCAAAATTCGCAGAAGTTATCCTACGAAAATTGCGGAAGTACCACTCCCGGAAGAAAGGATATTGTGACGATATTGCTTCGTAACAGCCTGGGGTTCGGAACCCGGTCCGGCACACAGTTTTTATCTGCCGCCAAGTTTCACATCGGCGCACACCCACTGCAGACTGAACACAGAATCTATTTCATAATCTATTGGCACCACAAAAATGTTGTGACGGTTTTTAGAAGAACTCTTTCGGTGCTATCCAAAACTGTCAGCAAAAGGGTTGTGCCAGTTTATTATAATGTAGACCAAGTGGGTCTCTCGTAAATGATATATGGGTCTCTCGTAAATGATATCATCTCATTAACTGTTATCCCCACAAAAAATGTTATTACAGTTTTCGGTAGAACTCTTAGGGTCCTATTAAGAAATGCCATCAGACCTTTTGCACGAATTTATTACTTTCACATGACGAAAGTGAGTCCCATATTAATTATCTCATATAATGTCATCGTCACAAAAAATGGTATATTTTTCAGTAGAACTCTGTGGGTGCTATTCAGAACTGTCATCAGAACTATTCTACGAATTTTGTTTTCGTAGAGAAAGTGAGTATCTGATTAAAACAATTATCGCATAAACTATTATCGCCACAAAAATGTTCTTATCATTTTCAATACAACTCTTCCGGTGCTATCCAGAACTGCCAACAGAACTGTTCCACAAATTTATTTTTTTCTACATTGACTAATTTTTTACTATACCAAAATTTTGCAGAGTTATTGTTTTCTTCCCGAAATTCTGCAGGACTATTCGTGTTTTGAGCAGGAAACTCTAGAACTATTGCATACATATCAAAAACTATGAAAAAAATGTATATTTCTCGTAAATGGGGTGCAAACTTCACGGGAAATGCTCTTAAGCGAACCTTAATAAATGCCGTTACAACGTAAACAATTACCTGCACAGAATATGTTACTAGTATTTTCGATAGAACTCTTACAATGCTATCCAGAGCTGTCATCAGAACGTACGAATAGACAATTTTTTTGTAGAGTAAGTGAGCCCCACAATTAATCAATTATCTTACAAACTGTTATAACCACAAAAATGTTATTATGATTATCGATAGAAGTCCTGGGGTGTTATCCAGAAGTGTTCATCAAAATTGTTGTACGAATTTATTTTTTCCTGTGGAGACAGTAGGTCAAAGATCAAAGCAGTTACTGTATAAACTATCATCGCCACAAAATCTTATTAGGATTTTCGATAGAGGTCTTGATGTTCTGTTCAGAACTGTTGTACGTATATATTTTTTGCTAAAATTGACAAAGAATGTTTTCGATACGAAATTTTTTTCGAGTATTCTTGTTTTCTTCGCTAAATTCTGCAGAACTATTGAAAATTCGTACAAAGAACTCTAGAACTATGGCACATCTATGAAGAACTATGAAAGAAATGTGTCGTGAGAGGGGTGCTAACTTGACACGACTGCGGCGTTGCCAGGTCGGCCCCCGGCAGGCGAGGGAACGGCTGCGGCAGAGCCGGCGAGGCGTCTACGTCGGTGTCCGCACTGCCGGACCGGACCGCCTGCCTCCACCCACACCGGTTTGTCTCGTACTGCCGTATACAGCTGGCAACACGAACCCCGTCCCCGTTTACATGGGACTCCCAACACAGGATTTCGTAATCACATTTCCGAGTACCGCTTCTGGGTAGTAATGTAAATCTATTCTGGAAATCCGCCTCCAGTTGCCAATTTTCCGAACTGCGCAATCAATTTTCAGTCCCACGTAAACGCAACCGGTTTTGAAAAATCCTGGGGCTGATAGGTTTCGTCTCCTTTTCAAAAAATTTCGGCTAATGTGGCCAGGGTGGCTTTCTGTGCAGTGAAGGACAACTAGAAATATTACACCTCGTCTAACTGAAGGGAAATAGTTACTGTGCTGACTAAATGAGAAACTGCAACAGCTGTTTTCCAGGCGACATATTTAACTGGGATGGCGAATCTGCTTCAGACCTTAACATGTAAAAACGGCGGCGTAAAACCGTTTCCGAAATTCGGTTTTCGTCTTTCGGAAGACGTGTAGCATATAAACTAGTGACAGGAGCCATTTTAAAGGGCGTTCACACTAGGGCCTATGCTAGCGTGACCAGGAGTCCCGTCTTTAAAGGGACTCCTTTTATTTCGTTCCGTGTCCCGTTGTCCCGCAGAATAGTCAACGGGTTGCCAAATGTTCCGGTTTTTCGTATCAGAAGTAACCGTATCTTTGATGCTTCACTTTCGTTTTTATTTACTTTTACATTAATATAGTGTCATAGACAGTTTAACATTTTCTTCAGTCTTGCTTTGTCTTGAAGGCAAAGATGGAATGAAGAAGGTTTATTTTGATCAAGGGATGAGGACAGGTGAGAACAGAACATTGTCCGTCATCGTGTTTACTGCCAGTCACCTACGCGTGAGTTTCCCGATTCGTATCGATTATCGGCTACCGCAGAAATGACGGGCGGATGTAACAAGTTTTCGTTAAAGAACGTTATACGACTATCAAGTTGTATTCGTGTTTACAAATTAGCTATTCCCTGCTAAATGACAAATTTGCAGTGGATGCAACCGACACGATGTCTTCGCACTGTTACAACAGTGAGAAGTTGGCGGCAGTTTAAACACTCGGTTTGGCGAGCTTGCCTCAGTCCGCTGTGTGTGAAACTAATTCCTGCCCGTTAATATGGGGAAAATAAAGTTTCTTTCTTGAAAAGAGGATTCCTTTACCTGATGGAAACCGCGAGTACGAGGGTGGTATCTACGCTCTGTCATTCAGTGTTTTCCACTGAACATTGAGGACTTACCGATACAACGAAGCACAAAGAAAATGAAGCACCTGTTGGCAGTTTCTGAGAGGACTTGCAGCTCCGTCACTTCCTCTGTAAGAACGAATGAACTACAAACAGACGAAGACTAACGCGGAACAAGTGCTGTTTGCGTTCCATACCGCAAAACACAATCCTCCTTTCCATTCAATGAACTGCACGACTCTTCTCATCAGAGACCTGTTCGAGAAGAAATTCGCATGTTCGAGGACAAAATCCGAGTCAATTTTTGTGAACGTTTTACCGCCTTACGCAATCCATGAAGTTCAGCCAGAATTTCAACATGCTAAGTGTGTGTCTGTCATGGTCGATGAATCAAATCACGAAAGGTTAAAGCTGGTGACGATTCTAGCTCGTTGTTTCATTCCTCCAAAAGGTGTTCGGTGCAAAATAACCCATCTTCAAGACTCGTTGGGTGTAGTCTGGATATTTTTAAAAAGAAAAAATAGGTGACAGGATCGGAACACTTTGTGCAGATATAACTGTAATACCAACTTTGGTGAGCGCAAGAGGGCAGGAACTTTAAATGTTTACTCCTAACTGAACAGTGTTCTCGAGATGAACTTTGAAAGCACCGGTCGTGCATCCCACGTGAAGCTGAAACACGTGCACACGTTTTTCCCTTTGACACAGAAACAATAGTGAATTACATTTTTCAATATATTCACATTTACACTGTGTGTGTGACTAAGGAAATTTGGGCAATTTGCATGGTCCCTAGGTGACCAATGTGCGCCTCTAAATCATATACCAGTATCAAAGAATTTTAGAATAACCATAATGACAGAACTCTCAAAGAGAAGTTTCGTATTAAACTATCATGATGGAAGGTATAAATCCTTCACACGTTAGATACTTGGCAGTAATGTGCTCAGACCCTGTTGTCAGAAAGCAAAGTAAACACTAGAGAATGAATCAGTGTTGAGAGCAACTACGATGGTTAAATATACTGAACTGAATAGTCCCAGTGACCAATTGATTGAACTTTCTGCATGAGGAGACACTGGCTACATGAATCCCACCGAAATATAAAGACTTTTATTGTAAAATATGTACCATGTGTGCTACATAATGTAAAAGTTACGGTGCTACATGATGGACCCTTCACACGTACAAAATACAAACTGCGTGCGGAATGTGCATTTTAAGTATCTAACAATCTGGACGCTAAAGTAGCGACAGTAAAAAGGCCAAAACCTTTCAACAAACGACAAATCCACGAAGGAGGAGGAGGAGATTAGTGTTTAACGTACCGTCGACAACGAGGTCATTAGAGACGGAGCGCAAGCTCGGGTGAGGGAAGGATGGGGAAGGAAATCGGCCGTGCCCTTTCAAAGGAACCATCCCGGCATTTGCCTGAAGCGATTCATGGAAATCACGGAAAACCTAAATCTGGGTGGCCGGAGACGGGATTGAACCGTCGTCCTCCCGAATGAGAGTCCAGTGTGGCAAATCCACGAACTGTGTAGTTTCAAACAGCGGTGCGGGCAGCCACAGCAAGGAATAACAACTGTGATACACGGAAAAGACTGAACCTGTAAACAGTACGTAAATTTATGGCCAAAGTCCCTAGCGCGTAGAAATATCTAAGCATTAACGTGAAGTTTCACGTACAAAATAGTTATATGCAATGTACGAAGCTGTTGAAATATCACGTGCATAAAAGTGTTGGATGTAGTGTCAAACTGCAGCGAGTAACGTGTAAACACGGGACATCTGAACGCTGTGACAGGTGGACAAACATACAACAGAAAACCCTAACGGAACACGACGACTGTATGAATGCAGTGCGTGTGTGACGGGAGGTGTTGACAAGCTATGAGCTTTGCATTTTATTAAACAGTGAGATAGTACAACCGTAATCCTAAATGTTGTGAAGTGCTGCACTAGTGACGTTCAACACAAACTACATACACAAACAAGAATGTGACACGTGCAGCTGAAGAGTGATTGAACTAACCAAAAGCTTTTGTCAGCTTGTATGTGCATTTACATGTGTAAAAAACAAAAGAGACGTGAAGTGACGTGTGTAATAACATACGTGTGGGAAGTGACGTCTGGTGTTATCATGGTCATATGACTGTTCGCAGCCCGCATCTCGTGGTCGTGCGGTAGCGTTCTCGCTTCCCACGCCCGGGTTCCCGGGTTCGATTCCCGGCGGGGTCAGGGATTTTCTCTGCCTCGTGATGGCTGGGTGTTGTGTGCTGTCGTTAGGTTAGTTAGGTTTAAGTAGTTCTAAGTTCTAGGGGACTTATGACCACAGCAGTTGAGTCCCATAGTGCTCAGAGCCATTTTTTTGACTGTTCGCAAACCACGGGTATGTTTGGCCCATTCGTACCAGGGGGCCCTTGTACCGATACGGGGCACAAAATATTAAATCGTGCGACAAGTCGGACACAAAACAAAGTAAAATTAAAAGTTTAAGACTCTGAGAATACCTCTTTAATTAACTGTCAGATAGGTAATTCGTAACGAAACGAAATGACAATGAAGCAAAAGACCTTACAAGAAACTGTATAGAATGTATGTAGCAATGTAATTGTTCTTTTACTCGCTGCCCCAAGAAACCAAAAAGGAAACGCACGGTAATGCGGCCGCCTCACATTGCGAGTTCTGAATTTTAAATAATATATGGTAATTTATGCTGACTGAGCATTTTTCTTTCATGTGCACGGTGACCTTCATGCACAAGTAAACACATTATTTGTAAGGTTTTCAGTACGCTGGATAAACAAGAACAGCCGAACAGTCGACCATTCTTGGTACACATCTTGCGTAGAAATCATTTCATTATAAATTCATCGCGTTCCGTCATCAACGCACGCTTTAAAATACTCGCATCATAATTTGTAAAGACAAGAAAGTGCATAAATTAATTTATTTCGTAATAAAGCAAAAACTAACAACATTCAGTTCAGTACATTGACCGCTTCTCGGCAAAACAAAGATTATTCCGTTTAAAAATGGAAACACTAATTCAAAGGTTTCCTTTAATTAAATTTCTCCACGGTAAAGGTATCGTCCAGCGATATTTTAATGCGGTGACACGAAATATAATCCCTGAGATTACGTTTCCGTTTTTGTCTCCATGAACGCTCCACGTGGACATCGATTTTAACGGATTCTAAATGCGGCTCACGCAACCCTACATTAACAAGGCGGCGAGTCGCGTCCTGTTAAATAATTAATGCTCAGATAACTATTTTACGGAAGTATATATTCCGGTCCCCCATATTATCATTCATTCTTGTGTCCGCCCCGCCAAAGAAGTGCCCTTTTGACACTCTTGTCGAGCGTAAGTAGCAATCAAGTTAGGCGTTAAGTTTTTCTTACAGTCTTTTCGTCACATTCGTTGAGTATAGCTGAGAAGGTGTCCGGATCTGGGCGGTAGCCGTACAGCTACAATCCGCTCGTCGTAAGAATAAACCTGATGTAAACAAACACAAACGCTATGATTGGTCAGAAGCCGTAGCACCCTTACATCGGTGTTGTTACGCTCTTGGAAGTAGCTCCTACTAATTTGTTAGATATATTATTACTAAGTTACGTTAAACGGAACTTAGGATATTCAAATGTATCAACAGCCATCAACGTTATTCTTTATCACGCCTTAGCTACGTAGTTTTTCTCTAAAAAGTCGTGTAGTCACAGCCTGTGCAGCAGCGTTGTGCTCTGATTGTCGCCTTGCTAATGCGCAGTACGAAAATGCCTGAGGCTACTTTCTGTTCCGTAGTGAAACGCACGAGTAAAGCCCAGTTAAAAGCGCCGAGAAATATGCTGTTCTTAATGTTCTTCATAAATTTACGGAGAAAATCGGCTTTGAAGTTTTCCCAGCGTTCTATATTAGGCAGCTGACAACCACACACACAACAAACGAGTACTGCAGTCGGTAGCGTGATTGAAAAAATCTGAACCAAATGCCGTTACTCGTGCGTTGGTTGGTATTTCCCTAGTATAAAGTTTTTCTCGTTCAAGGTGAAACACCTACATCTCCCGATTATAAATCTCATCATTTTTATGAATAGTGTACGTCTTGTTCCTAATTACATATTGGACATGGAATTTCTGTTTCCATTTCAAATACAAATTTTTAATTATCGATGTTTTATGAAAGACTGTTCATAAAAGTTGTTTAAATGAAGGAAACAATATAATTTTTTAAGGCAAAAATGAAAAACCAAATCCTCTTTATTTGGGCTATGTCCATCGTTTTATGCCACAGAAGTAAGTATCGTAGAAAGATGAAAAACAATCATTTTCACAGCATCTAGCACTTCACACACACGCTTCATCTTTACATTTGCTACTGTACCATTACGAAATGAACCCAACAGAACCGATCTGCAGCCAAGCTGCGGGATTTGACCCGACAAGTAACAAGACTGTCAAGCTGCCAGACTTACTGGAAATAACGCACGCGGCTTCTCCACACGTCACTGCCGAACGCTGGCGGGATATAGGACGGCTCGTCATAAAAGAAAATGAGAAAATGCTGCGCATGGTTGGCTTCGTGGATTCTGTTGTCCATAGGCTGGTTATCAATTTTGCAGGTGACACTTCCAGAACTGAAATGTATTTCTCGGATTCGGATGAGGAAGGAGCTAAGAGATTACCAGACGACTGCCTAAATAATATCTTCAATGGCTTCAATATTTAACTATACGGTGAAACCCTTCAGTACTCTTACGGTACACACAGCTTATGCAGGAAAATTACCTTTCATCATTCTTGTTTTCTATTAAAATATTACCTTAGCTAAAAACGATAACGTTGTGCCGTCTTCGTCTAGTCGTCTAAGGAGCATATTGTGGGAGATTTGCAGTGTATTGTTTCAGCCTGCTTAACATTCAAATGACATACGAAGCTGTATTGCTCCTCTGCTCGTCTCGTTTTACGTGAGACCTGCAGCTGTACCAGCTGGCCGGCCAGCGCTGTCCAAGTTAAATGCGCCGCTAAAGCTGCTGTCCCGTATTACCGGCCAGTCGATGTTCGCGTAACGCACAGCACAACGTGTGCTCTTATTGTCGTAGTTGGCAGTACTCGAGACAGCTCGGCTGCAGTCCCACGTGAGGCGGGAATCCAACGAGGTTCCAGCAAACGCGGAAGAAAACACAGTGCAATGTTTACATCGGGTTTATTCGTATGATGAACGGATTACAGGACAATAGAGTATTAGTATTCCCTTCATGCATTCTGGAAGGTCTGTTGGAAATAAACACATCTTTCTTTCTGAGCCAGAGTGTCATTTTTAATCGTCTTCATGTGTGTTTCAACTTAAAACGTTAAATTGAATTCTCTTGGTCACTTATCATTAAAAACAGTGTTTCAGTTTTATTTTACCTCTTCTTCCGCCTGCTTACTTGAAAGTGGAGTGAAGTCCTGTTAAACTACGTTATCTTCACTTTCATTTTGTTGTCCATTCTCGACATTGTCTCGACACCCTTCTTTTCTGAGTTCACTTACTCTAGACGACGTACTTTCTGTGAATAGGGCATCATCGACATATTGGTGTATCCCTCAGTTCCACCAAATTCCTCTACTAAACTGTGAACTTCATGCTCATATCCCTTGAGGTTGTTTTCTGCGTCACCATCGTCAGTCGCTGAAGCTCAGTCATTAAAAATGATCCCTGCCTTCTTGAAAAAGTTGTTGTGACTAGCGAGTGTTACTCGTTTTAAGGCTGAAGAAATGCACAGAACTACTAACAGATCTTTCAAGTTCATGTCCAGATTCAAGACTGTCAATTCGAAACGAACTATGTCAACAATTTCTGTATGTAAAACACTTAGAAATTTTGAATTATCTCCTGATCGAGTGTTTCACAATTTTTTAGTGCAGCGTCGCAACGGGAAGTGGCATATCCATAAAAATCACCTCCTCCCTCCGTGTTTCCATTCTACTATCAAATGGCAGCAACCATTTTGCCAGTGTTGTTCTCGTCATCCAAGATGGTTTCTGAGCAAACCACTCGACGCTCTATTTACCTAAGTCAATACCCTTAAAACAAACAGGTTTAGCGGCCTCACCACTAACTGAAGGCTTTTCAAATTTATCTATGATATTGACACACAATACAGCAGTTAGTCGATGTTTCGGTTTTTACTTCGTGAATAGTTTTCAACTTTCAGGGCCATTGTTTTGCTAGGAAGAGCTCAAAGGCCCAGTCTCATTACAGTTAAAAATGGTTCCTTTTTCATGAATCTCACGAATTCCTGTTACCCAAAATTTCCAGTCTGACACGATGTTTTCGTCCGCTGTGCTGTATCCACCACACACCGTCAGAGAAGAGATGTAGTGGCTACTCCTTAAATTGTCAGGTCAACCTACTGGCTTCAAAATCGTTAAGCCGCAACTTCTTGGCGATTCCGAGTACTTTTCGCGCATTAGAGGTCCACTATGTGGCAAGTTATTGCTGCGAGCACGGCAGAACCATTGAGGTGTGACATTGTCAGGTTTTGAGCCCGGTGTGTTGGGAAAAGCGCGTTTACTAGTAAAGTTATCGTTTCCAGTCCACGATTCGGAAAGCCATTTTTGTTTCTCAAAACGTCTCTGATGTGTGTTTTTCCAAGAACAAACCTCGTAGCCCTATCTCTACACCGAGCTTTCCCTTTCCGCACGAATTATCTCTACCTCTTCGTTCAGCGTTAGCCGTGCCCGGTTTCGCGGCACTTCAGCACAGCGGCACACGGACTCCCTGGCTGGGAGGCAGCAGCAGTGAGCTCTTCTGGCGGCCTTCACCCACACGGAACACTGGTCTAGCCGGCCGCCCCCACACACGCCTTCCTCACTCAGAGAGGAGGAGGCGCAGCAGTGGCGGCGACATCAAAGCCGCGCCTTCTGAAGGCCTGAACTGCCGGCAGACTCGCCACCTCCGCCGTTTCCACGACGTCCGCTATTTGGGAGTTTTAACTGTCGGTGGGAGAGAGGTTTGTCTCTCCGTCTCCGTTTTTGAGAATGTTCGCTACTCGGAAGAGTTTTACCACAAGGGCTAATGTCATTTGGCAGGGGAATTGTGAAATGTCCGATATTGAGGAGCCCGCTCTCAGGTAGTGTCCGTTAAGAGAAGTTTTACTGCATATGTCTTTTTATGTGTATAAACTTTAGTTTTTACATATCTCAGCAAAGCGATGCAGTCCTACACTGAAGGGCGAAAGAAATTTGTACGTCTGCCTAGTATCGTGTAGGACCCCGCGAGCACGCAGAAGTGCCGCAACACGACGTGGCACGGACTCGACTCAGGTCTGAAGTAGTGCTGGAGGGAACCGTGAATCGTGCAGCTCTGTCCATAAATCCGTGAGAGTACGAGGGGGTGGCGATCTCCGACAGCACGTCGCAACGCATCCCAGATATGCTCAGTAGTGTTCATTTCTCGGGAGTTTGGTGGCCAGCAGAGTGTTTAAACTCCGAAGAGTGTTGTTGGAGGTACTCTGTAGCAACTCTGGACGTGTCGGGTGTCACATTGTCCTGCTGGAATTTCCCGTCGGAATGCACAGTGGACACGAAAGGATGCAGGTGGTCAGAGAGGATGCTTACGTACGTATCCAGACGTATCACTCCAACTGCACCGCCCCACACCTTTACAGAGCCTCCACCAGCTTGAACAGCCCCCTGCTGACAGGCAGGATCCACGGGTTCCTGACGTTGTTTCCATACCCGTTTACGTCCGTCCGCTCGATGCAATTTGAAACGAGACTCGTCCGACTAGGTAACATGTTTCCAGTCATCGACAGTCTAATGTCGGTGTTGACGGGCCAGGACAGGCGTTGAGGATTGCTCCCTGGGCCCCAAAAGCACATTTCGATGACGTTTCGTCGAATGGTTCGCACGATGACACTTGTTGATGGCCCAGCACTGAAATCTGGAGCAATTTGCGGTAGGGTTGCACTTCTGTCACATTGAACGATACTCTTCAGTCGCCATTGGTCCCGTTCTTACAGGATCTTTTTTTCCGACCGCAGCGATGTCGGAGATTTGATGTTTTACTGGATTCCTGATACAGTACATTCGTAAAATGGTCGTACGGGAAAATCCCCACTTCAACGCTTCCTCGGACATGCTGTGTTCCATCGCTCCTACGCCTATTTTAACATCACGCTCAGATCCACTGAAGTCTGGATAACCTGCCACTGTAGCAGCAGTAACCGATCTAACAACTGCGCCCCACACTTGTCTTATCTAGCCATTGGCGACCACAGAGCCGTCTTCTGCCTGTTTACGTATCTCTGTATTTGAATACGCATGCCTATACCAGTTTCCTTGCGGTTGCACTACATATGCAAAGGTTTTCTTTTCACCTGGTGTCCCGTTTTCTTATCCCTATCTTTCGCCAATGTCCCGTTTCACCTCGTGGAAGATGTGGTCACCACAGCCTAGGCCAACGCACGCCAGCAACTGCTTCGTTGGCAGAAACTTGGTTATCGTGTGCGGGCGGCAAATCGCAGCCGACGAAGCGTTTTGCCTCGGCTGGGGTTCGGTTCGCTGGCGATAGCGTCGAAGCGTTGGCGGTCGGCTGGCGTTGGGACCCCACCGCTCTGCTCTGTTCGTCGTAAGAACAGACCTGATGTAAGCAAACACACACGCGATGACTGGTCGAGAGACGTAGCACACGTGTTCTTACGCTTTTTGAAGTATGTCCTACTTCCGTACTGCACATCTTATTACTACGTAATGTTGAACGAAACTAAGATATTCTAACGTACTATCAGCCACTGACGTTTTTCTTAAGGGCCTATGTACTTTTTATTCCAGATATCGTGTACAGTCACAGTGTCTGTACTGGTGTGCTCTGATGTCACACCTTTAATAAGCAGTACGAAAATGGCTGACGCTGCTTCCTGCTCTGCAGTGAAAAACGCGCGTGGAACACGGCTAAAAAGTGCCGAGAAATAGGTCGCTCTTGTGAATGCATAGCGGATGGTTAGTTTGTTGCAGCTCATGGATCGCTCGTTCAAGTCCCGTATTGCTCATCCTCTTCTTCATCCAATTTTAAATACCTACATCTGGTAACTCTAAAATAAATCATTTTCATCAATAATGCACGAATCCTTGCTTCTTATTTCACCACGCAAAATTCCTGTGTTCATTTCAAATATATATTCTCAGTCGTCGATATTATGGAAGATCGATAATGAGGGCTGCTTAAATTAAGGAAACAAGTTGATTTTTTAGGACAAAAATCAAATACTGTTTATGCCACAGATGTAGTCTCACACGAACTAGGTAACTGTATTAGAAACATGAGAAACCATTTTCACAGCATCGAGCATGCCATACAAATGCTGCTGCATTTTTACATTTACCACTGCACCGTTAGAACATGCAACGACGTATCAACCAACCGGCGAAGGGAGGTGGGGTAGCGCCAAGGAGGGGCAGTCGCTCCCCCTCCCACTTCCAACGGTACGGTTTCTTACCCCCCCCCCCCCACCTGACCAACCAACGAATTCCATTCGCGGCTTATTTCATATATGGACAGAGCCAGTGAAGTAAATAAGCTGCGTCAAGAAATCTGCGCCAGCTGTTGTGACCGAGCGGTTCTAGGCGCTTCAGTCCGGAACCGCACTGCTGCTACGGTCGCAGGTTCATCCTGCCTCAGCCATGGATGTGTTAGGTTTAAGTAATCCTAAGTTCTAGGGGACTGATGACCTCAGATGTTCAGTCCCATAGTGCTCAGAGCCATTTGAACCATGTTTTGTAGTTATATTCTCCAATTTCTCAGAGAGACCTTTATGGGAAGGGGGGTGGAGCTATGACGTACACGAAAGTTTTTACAAAAAGGTGTCATTATTTCCGATGCAGCGGAAATACTTTTGAGTTGTAGGGGCACCAAATCTCAATCCAAAAGGGAGAAATCGTGGTTGGAACTACGCTGGGGTAATCGGAACCCTCTTGACCATCCGTATCAGCGGCGAACAGGTCAGACCCAAGGATTCAAGCAGGAAAAAGAGAAAAAATGTTCCAGAAAAAATTAACAACGGTCGGTGAATAAGCATTCCCTGCCACTACAACGAAGCAAGCAGACGTAAAGATGTCGGTAACCAGTATGTAACAATATAAACCCAAAGAAAGCAGGTGTCGACAGATGTGAAAATTACCGAACTATCAGTTTAATAAGCCCCACAGCTGCAAAATACTAACGCGAATTTACAGACGAATGGAAAAACTGGTAGAAGCCGACCTCGGGAAAGGTCAGTTTGGATTCCGTAGAAATGTTCGAACACGTGAGGCAATACTGACCTTACGACTTAAAAAAGATTAAGGAAAGGCAAACCTACGTTTCTAGCATTTGTAGACTTAGAGAAAGCTTTTGGCAATGTTAACTGGAATACTCTTTCAAATTCTAAAGGTGGCAGGGGTAAAATACAGGGAGCGAAAGGCTATTTACAATTTGTACAGAAACCAGATGCCGGTTAGAAGAGTCGACAGAGTTGTAGCCTCTCCCCGAAAGTTATTCAATCGGTATATTGAGCAAGCAGTAAAGGAAACAAAAAAGAAAAATTTGGAGTAGGTATTAAAATCGAGGGAGAAGAAATAAAAACTTTGAGGTTTGCCGCTGACATTGTAATTCTGTCAGAGACAGCAAAGAACTTGGAAGAACAGTTGAACGGAATGGACAGTGTCTTGAAAGGAGGATATAAGATGATCATCAAAACTAAAACGAGGATAATGGAATGTAGTCGAATTAAGTCGGGTGATGCTGAGGGAATTAGATTAGGAAATGAGACACTTAAAGTAGTAAATGAGTTTTGCTATTTGGGGAGCAAAATAACTGATGATGGTCGAAGTAGAGAAGATATAAAATGTAGCCTGGTAATGGCAAGGAAAGCGTTTCTGAAGAGAAATTTGTTAACATCGAGTATAGATTTAAGTGTCAGGAAGTCGTTTCTGAAAGTATTTGTATGGAGTGTAGCCATGTATGGAAGTGAAACATGGACGATAAATAGTTTAGACAAGAAGACAGTAGAAGCTTGAAGATTAGATGGGTAGATCACATGACTGATGAGGAGGTATTGAACAGAATCGGGGAGAAGAGTTTGTGGCACGACAAGAAGAACGGACCGGTTGGTAGGACATGTCCTGAGGCATCAGGGGATCACAAATTTAGCATTGGAGGGCAGCGTGGAGGGTAAAAATTGTAGAGGGAGACCAAGAGATGAATACACTAAACAGATTCAGAAGGATGTAGGTTGCAGTAGGTACTGGGCGATGAAGAAGCTTTCACAGGATAGATTAGCGTGGAGAGCTGCATCAAACCAGTCTCAGGACTGAAGACCACAACAACAAGAAATTCTTACAGAAACACGCAAACGATATACATGTAACACAGTCTCGAGAACTTTAATGGAATAATTCTTTCAAGTTGCAAGAAAACTAGTATTTGGACGCACGCGTTTGAGCCAGGTGTAGTATTGCATACAAATCCCTCCATAACCCATTGCAGCTGGTCATGAAATGTTACAATATAGCAGGCTGTCGTGAAGTTCATGGTTCACGAGACGCACTACAATCATATTTCAGAATGAAAATTTTATTAATATTCCTAGTTACAAACATACGCAGTTATGTCTCAGGCTGCTTTGTGTAGCGGCCACATTTCTCACAGTCACCCTGCGACAGTAGTTAAGCAATGTACTCAGTCGTGGCAATTATTGCTTAGATAACGTCTTGTGCCAAAAAACAGCCCTCAGTTTATTAAGGGGACCACACCGTGGTTCAGGTCGAAAAAGTGGACTTTCGGTTATCATATTTCGATAGATTAAGATTTTATTTAAGTAAAATGGAAAGCATTTTGCTGGAAAAAAATTTTCGAGCATTTAAAGACAGGTTGTATAGGCGGACAAGGAAAAAACTCCCGGATTTTTCCCAGAATCCCGGTTAAAAATACACTTTCTCCCGGGTGAAAACACGATTTTTCCGTGTTAAGTGACAGTATATTTTCCCTAACAATCCTCTGAATGGTTATGGTTTTATACATGGGCGTAGAATTTCCCGGCACTTTAGAAAACGAAACTGAGGGAAAGATACACGTTTTCGAAATATCTTTGATGTGCAGCAACATGTACGCTGCGTATTTTCGTATTACGAAAGTACACATTGGAATTCCACCAAACACCGCATGTTAACTTTCCGAATCATTGAATTCGACATTGCGATGCGCTTTTGTAAGCCAGTCATAGCTCATGTCACGTGATCTCGCCAGCCGATGACAGCGGATATTCAGATCGTAGGACACGTGATGTAGTCAGCAAACAGCAACACCACTGTTAAGTAGCACGAACACACAGCCAGGGAAAGTTAATAGTTTAAATTACTATACATAGTGTTGCTACAAGAAAAGAAAAGCTTTCACATACACTCCTGGAAATGGAAAAAGAACACATTGACACCGGTGTGTCAGACCCACCATACTTGCTCCTGACACTGCGAGAGGGCTGTACAAGCAATGATCACACGCACGGCACAGCGGACACACCAGGAACCGCGGTGTTGGCCGTCGAATGGCGCTAGCTGCGCAGCATTTGTGCACCGCCGCCGTCAGTGTCAGCCAGTTTGCCGTGCCATACGGAGCTCCATCGCAGTCTTTAACACTGGTAGCATGCCGCGACAGCGTGGACGTGAACCGTATGTGCAGTTGACGGACTTTGAGCGAGGGCGTATAGTGGGCATGCGGGAGGCCGGGTGGACGTACCACCGAATTGCTCAACACGTGGGGCGTGAGGTCTCCACAGTACATCGATGTTGTCGCCAGTGGTCGGCGGAAGGTGCACGTGCCCGTCGACCTGGGACCGGACCGCAGCGACGCACGGATGCACGCCAAGACCGTAGGATCCTACGCAGTGCCGTAGGGGACCGCACCGCCACTTCCCAGCAAATTAGGGTCACTGTTGCTCCTGGGGTATCGGCGAGGACCATTCGCAACCGTCTCCATGAAGCTGGGCTACGGTCCCGCACACCGTTAGGCCGTCTTCCGCTCACGCCCCAACATCGTGCAGCCCGCCTCCAGTGGTGTCGCGACAGGCGTGAATGGAGGGACGAATGGAGACGTGTCGTCTTCAGCGATGAGAGTCGCTTCTGCCTCGGTGCCAATGATGGTCGTATGCGTGTTTGGCGCCGTGCAGGTGAGCGCCACAATCAGGACTGCATACGACCGAGGCACACAGGGCCAACACCCGGCATCATGGTGTGGGGAGCAATCTCCTACACTGGCCGTACACCACTGGTGATCGTCGAGGGGACACTGAATAGTGCACGGTACATCCAAACCGTCATCGAACCCATCGTTCTACCATTCCTAGACCGGCAAGGGAACTTGCTGTTCCAACAGGACAATGCACGTCCGCATGTATCCCGTGCCACCCAACGTGCTCTAGAAGGTGTAAGTCAACTACCCTGGCCAGCAAGATCTCCGGATCTGTCCCCCATTGAGCATGTTTGGGACTGGATGAAGCGTCGTCTCACGCGGTCTGCACGTCCAGCACGAACGCTGGTCCAACTGAGGCGCCAGGTGGAAATGGCATGGCAAGCCGTTCCACAGGACTACATCCAGCATCTCTACGATCGTCTCCATGGGAGAATAGCAGCCTGCATTGCTGCGAAAGGTGGATATACACTGTACTAGTGCCGACATTGTGCATGCTCTGTTGCCTGTGTCTATGTGCCTGTGGTTCTGTCAGTGTGATCATGTGATGTATCTGACCCCAGGAATGTGTCAATAAAGTTTCCCCTTCCTGGGACAATGAATTCACGGTGTTCTTATTTCAATTTCCAGGAGTGTATATTGTTGATCTTTTTTGTACGTGTTCCACATTTGTATGTATCACACAAATGTGCCAGAAATATTTTTAATAATGACATAAATGCCCGATCTTCAAGGTTCGAAATTCTTCTAAATGGCTCGTCATCAAAGAGTTGATTCTTAAATGAAGAGTCAAAGGCTCTGTGATTTAATAAATTCATGGTACATTCTCGCACTTAGTTAAACTTACGTAAAAGGATATTTACTCTGAAATTAACGCTTTTCAAACCAGCATTCGCAATATTTTCCCGCGACCTGTTAGAAATAGGTTCGTTTCAGCAGCTGACAGAGAGCGCAGACAACAGGAGAAACCGCGATTGCGCAGCTACCATGATGTAGGAAGCCCCTGTATGTACGTACGTGTAAAACACTGAAGGATTATACATTATGCCATCAAAGAAACAAGACATCAGAGGATACTCCTAGAGCATCGGAATTTCGTGAACCATACTAAAATGTGCACATTTGAAGTGCACATTCGTGTGTGCAGATTCCCAATGAAGTAGACCTCGACCTGATTTTTAAGCTTTGCGGTGTGCTTTTCGAGGTGTAAATTTTCTTGGAGCACCAGTACTGTATTGTATCATGTTTGGTTCATTATTATGGCTTAATGCCATGCGTGCTAGGAACGTGAAAACGTGCCCCTGAAATGCAGCGTACAGTTTAAACTAGGCAGTACTGTGGAATTAAACGTTTCATTTCAAATATATTGACTGCACCTGCGGAAAAGGTTAATAAAAGTCAAATTTCTGTAGCGAGCAGACAAAAACAACTTCATTGTAACACTTTGAACATAGCTGCTAAGGTTCAGTGACCGTTTCAGAATTATATTAGAACAAGTAAGCCCTCGGTCACAAATATTAAGTCAAAACTGACCAGGCTTCGACGCTACTATGAGCGTCGTCTTCAGAATTAAACTAACTGTTCTAAAACATAATAGGTACCCTATATAAGACATTAATAAACTAAAGTGTGCACTGACTGGAAAGAGACGCATTCTAAAAAAATCTAAGCCGGAAAGGCGACGTTATGAAAAGTTGTAAATACGATAAGATGGCGAGCCGCTAAGGGGTGCTCGTACCTGAATGAACACGGGTTGCAACCAAACTGAGGTGCCCACGTTAGAAAGTGTGTCCAAGTAAACACGGTGTTGCTACGAGCGCCACCCAGTAGCCGCAGAAACTACGCTACTGTACATTCAAAATTAGACACATGAAATTGTAATGAAGCTGATTCAGGCATAATGTAAGCACTAATAATAATAAGATGAAGTTACATATTTATCTGCTTTAAACAGATACATTTTGTAACGAAAAAAAAAAAACGTCAGTTATGACATACAAGAAAACAGCAAAGGCGTAACAGGAAAATAACATTTCGGCAAACTGTACGAGGAAATTGAATCAAAGATCAAGCAACGGCTTTATACAGTGGAAAAAGTTTTTATTTCGCAGCTGCAGCTGTTCGCTTAGAATGAGGCCATCATGACGAGATAGATGTTTGAAAATCTGCAATTCCTCTAAAACATCTAAACTACGCCCCTTCTTTTAGGTATGCAGACTACTGTTATCGCCAATGGCTTTATGCACGTGTCCAGTAATTAAGAGATGATCGGCAAAGGATGAATTTAGGGGACTGGTGCCGTTTTTTCTCAAAAGATGTTCTTTATATCTGATGTTTGAAAGCACGTCCAGTTTGCCCTATGTAATAGGAGGAGCAGGTATCACAGGTGCTATTATAAACGCCAGAAGTTTCTGTAGGGGAGCGAATGGATTTCAAATTATGAATGAAGTTTCTCGGCAGATTGTAATTAGTAGAGAAGGCAACATTGCAGTTGTATTTGGTGCGAAGCATACGCTGAATCTGATAGGAAATGGGTCCTGCGAAAGGAATAGAAAATCGTTGGGTTAACTTCAGCGGGTGAGGTGTTGTGCGTAGTAGTTCTTGCAGTTTTCTTTTTGAGGATATCGTCCACTATGTTAGGCGTATAATCATTATTGACTGCTATGGTTTTAAGTAAATTAATCTCCTCGTTAAACTTTTGTGTTGAAAGTGGCATAGAGGTGGCTCGATAGACGGCAGAGTGAAAAAAGGCCATTTTTTGAGACTGGATGAAAAGAGGAAGCAGGCACGATTTGGTCAGTATACGTTTCTTGAAGGGAGGATATAAGATGAACATCAACAAAAGCAAAACGAGGATAATGGAATGTAGTCGAATTAAGTCGGGTGATGCTGAGGGTATTAGATTAGGAAATGAGACACTTAAAGTAGTAAAGGAGTTTTGCTATTTGGGGAGCAAAATAACTGATGATGGTCGAAGTAGAGAGGATAGAAAATGTAGACTGGCAATGGCAAGGAAAGCGTTTCTGAAGAAGAGAAATTTGTTAACATCGAGTATAGATTTAAGTGTCAGGAAGTCGTTTCTGAAAGTATTTGTATGGAGTGTAGCCATGTATGGAAGTGAAACATGGACGATAAATACACTCCTGGAAATTGAAATAAGAACACCGTGAATTCATTGTCCCAGGAAGGGGAAACTTTATTGACACATTCCTGGGGTCAGATACATCACATGATCACACTGACAGAACCACAGGCACAGAGACACAGGCAACAGAGCATGCACAATGTCGGCACTAGTACAGTGTATATCCACCTTTCGCAGCAATGCAGGCTGCTATTCTCCCATGGAGACGATCGTAGAGATGCTGGATGTAGTCCTGTGGAACGGCTTGCCATGCCATTTCCACCTGGCGCCTCAGTTGGACCAGCGTTCGTGCTGGACGTGCAGACCGCGTGAGACGACGCTTCATCCAGTCCCAAACATGCTCAATGGGGGACAGATCCGGAGATCTTGCTGGCCAGGGTAGTTGACTTACACCTTCTAGAGCACGTTGGGTGGCACGGGATACATGCGGACGTGCATTGTCCTGTTGGAACAGCAAGTTCCCTTGCCGGTCTAGGAATGGTAGAACGATGGGTTCGATGACGGTTTGGATGTACCGTGCACTATTCAGTGTCCCCTCGACGATCACCAGTGGTGTACGGCCAGTGTAGGAGATCGCTCCCCACACCATGATGCCGGGTGTTGGCCCTGTGTGCCTCGGTCGTATGCAGTCCTGATTGTGGCGCTCACCTGCACGGCGCCAAACACGCATACGACCATCATTGGCACCAAGGCAGAAGCGACTCTCATCGCTGAAGACGACACGTCTCCATTCGTCCCTCCATTCACGCCTGTCGCGACACCACTGGAGGCGGGCTGCACGATGTTGGGGCGTGAGCGGAAGACGGCCTAACGGTGTGCGGGACCGTAGCCCAGCTTCATGTAGACGGTTGCGAATGGTCCTCGCCAATACCCCAGGAGCAACAGTGTCCCTAATTTGCTGGGAAGTGGCGGTGCGGTCCCCTACGGCACTGCGTAGGATCCTACGGTCTTGGCGTGCATCCGTGCGTCGCTGCGGTCCGGTCCCAGGTCGACGGGCACGTGCACCTTCCGCCGACCACTGGCGACAACATCGATGTACTGTGGAGACCTCACGCCCCACGTGTTGAGCAATTCGGCGGTACGTCCACCCGGCCTCCCGCATGCCCATTATACGCCCTCGCTCAAAGTCCGTCAACTGCACATACGGTTCACGTCCGCGCTGTCGCGTAATGCTACCAGTGTTAAAGACTGCGATGGAGCTCCGTATGCCACGGCAAACTGGCTGACACTGACGGCGGCGGTGCACAAATGCTGCGCAGCTAGCGCCATTCGACGGCCAACACCGCGGTTCCTGGTGTGTCCGCTGTGCCGTGCGTGTGATCATTGCTTGTACAGCCCTCTCGCAGTGTCCGGAGCAAGTATGGTGGGTGTGACACACCGGTGTCAATGTGTTCTTTTTTCCATTTCCAGGAGTGTAGTTTAGACAAGAAGAGAATAGAAGCTTTCGAAATGTGGTGCTACAGAAGAATGCTGAAGATTAGATGGGTAGATCACATAACTAATGAGGAGGTACTGAATAGGATTGGGGAGAAGAGGAGTTTGTGGCACAACTTGACCAGAAGAAGGGATCGGTTGGTAGGACATGTTCTGAGGCATCAAGGGATCACAAATTTAGCATTGGAGGGCAGCGTGGAGGGTAAAAATCGTAGAGGGAGACCAAGAGATGAATACACTAAGCAGATTCAGAAGGATGTAGGTTGCAGTAGGTACTGGGAGATGAAGAAGCTTGCACAGGATAGAGTAGCATGGAGAGCAGCATCAAACCAGTCTCAGGACTGAAGACCACAACAACAACAACAACGTTTCTTTCCGAAAAATGTTGAAAGTGATGTTATTGTCTTCTATTGTAACCGTCAAGTCTAACTAATTTAACTGGCGGTTTTCGTTTTCGAGTTCAATAGTGAAAGAATTTTTTCATGGAGGTCGTTAAAAAGTTTAAATATATGATCAGTGCTATCGCCGGGTCGGTTATAGATGACTAGAATATCATCAACGTATCTTGTGTAAGAAATGATACGTAGTGAAGCGGCTGAGAAACGGTTACACAGCTTTTTTTTCCAAGGAATTGATAAAGATGTGGGCAAGGATGCCGGCTTAAGGGTTGCCCGTAGCGAGCCCATCAGACTGCTGGTACAGTTGTCCGTTGAATCCCAAGTAGTTGTACTTGAAAACGACATTAATGAGATTCATAAAATCGGTAATCTGTTCATCTGATGGATCTTTATTAAATTGACGTAAATTTTCTTCCACAATGACGAGCGTCTCATGTACCGGAACATTGGTATAAAGATTTTTTATATCTCAGGAAAAGAGCTTGGTGTCTGAACTGCATACTAAGTTTTTAATATTTTGAACCAAAACGTACGTGTTTGGAACAGAATAATTATGTTCGAAAACTAAAGATTTTTTCAAAGTTTCGTGTAGAAATCGGGCCAAATCGTGATATGCGCTATTCATGCTATTTGAAATTGGACGTATTGGGTGATAGGTTTATGAATTTTGAACTGGGACCGAAGTTTAGGGGGCTGAGGGTTCATATTAATGAGTAGTTTCTTTTGGAAAGGTTTTATAAGAAATTTTGCATTGTTAATGGCTGACCTCACTTCTTTCTGTAATTTAGGAGTCGGATCCTCATGCAGCTCCGATATGTTGTTTTCACTGAAGCAATTTTCAGTTTTAGAAATATACTCAGAAATATAAGCAACGACTAGACAACAACCTTTATCGGATTTAGTTATTAAAGCATTTGCTGTTTTAAGATTATTATTAATGGAAGTTACTAAAATTCTGACGTATTTTGCTCTAGCATGCGGGTTACATCACACACAATTCTGGCTTGAGAAGCATTATGAATCTTCTTATAATCGAGACCGATTTTTAAATCAACAAGCACATTTTCTCTCACATTTCTGTCTAAAAGGTTAGGCCTGACGTATTTTAGTCCTTTTCCTAACAGGACTTTTTCATTCTGAGTAAAGATGATGTTGGTTTTATTTAAAATTCTTTCATGAGAGATGTGACTGCTTTTATGAAATATATTCTGAGGGCATTTTTCGTTAGAAAGCAGACAAAAAGATTGCTGAGCTGCTTCTCGTGTTTCTCCATTATACCTATTTTACAAATCTCTAGATGTTCGTTAATTTGCGTCCACATGTCGTCAATATTCAGAATGAAAATATGTTCATCTTCTGGCGCACGCCTTTATGAAAAACAAAGAACATACGTGTTCGAGGAAATGTAAGGCATATTGGTTCAAATGGCTCTGAGCACTATGGGACTCAACTGCTGTGGTCATCAGTCCCCTAGAACTTAGAACTACTTAAACCTAACTAACCTAAGGACATCACACACATCCATGCCCCAGGCAGGATTCGAACCTGCGACCGTAGCAGTCGCACGGTTCCGGACTGCGTGCCTAGAACCGCGAGACCACCGCGGCCGGCTTAAGAGATATTATTTGGTCTGAAGTGTGCTAAAGTGCAGTGCCACGCCTCGTCATAAAGCATTCTTCTACCGCACGTCACTGTATTTCGCTCTGTGGAATTGAAACGAGTATATTTTATAATGGATGCCACCAAACTATATTCAGGACAGTGGAAACTGTGCCTCTTCTGCTCCCAGTTTGACAGCCTGCCCCTATTTAAAAAAATCTCGCAATTAATAGAGAATGGGATTATTTGTAATACGGAGAACAAGAACTCTCCAGGAAATTTGCACTATTTATTGCCTATTAGCTAATAACTTGCTGTTTTGTGTGACATAAAATTAAATGTAGCATACATAAAAACAATAAACAAGAGATAGCAAGAAATTACACATTTCTTCAATCCTTAGCTCGTAGCATTTTTTCTCTCTAATCTTGATCCAGCTTTACATGGCGTGCTTTCCTTTCTGCGGAAGAATCTCTTACCTCAAAGTTCGTCAAACGATTTGCTACGTGAAAAATCGAAATGTCCTTAGCAAATACTGAAAAAGCTTTTAACACAAATAATACCCAAGACTGGTGTGGCTTTACGAACTGATTACGTCTATTTTGTCATTGTCTGCTAGATGAAACAAAATAGGCATTTCTAATATTGCAGCAATTTTGTAACACACATCAAATAAACGTGAATGTTTTGGCACAAATGGCCATTTTTTATAACACGAAAGAATATAATTCACAAAGTACCAATATCGCATGGCTATTACGCCTACTACAAGCAAAAAGCTTCATGTTAGGACATAGTTTCACATTTTATTTATACGCACCAGATTCTCAAGCACGAGATCGAAAATTAGTATTACGAAGTTTTTATATAAATCTGGATTCGTCTTATTCTTCTAAAATTGTGTGATGTCCCCGTTTCTTCTCCTTCCACGTTCTAACAATCTTGTCATCACCAATTCTGTAGCTATTCCTGCAATTGTCAAAATTTGTTCGCCGATTAACCCTGCCAGAATCACAGGTTTAGTTATCCCGCGATTATTTTCCAGTTAGGCGTTTTACGTTTTCCGCGTTACTTCCAGAATAGAACTTACGCGGTTGCTAGCCGGGGACTGTAAAACGGTCCTTACTGGTATAGTGATCTGGCCAAAAAATTTCTGTCCAAATTTCATTTTCATGGATCCACCTAGAAGATAATACGTAATATTTCTCATCTGTTATTCCGGTCAGTCGTTTATTTCCATTCTGGTACTCTGAATCTATGGATTTCGCTAGTGATTGTGACAACGCTGATCTTTCGCAAACCCAATCAACCACAAAATCAAACAGCGATTGGCATCCATCCGTTCCGCTTTACTCCGTTCAGCTCGTATAGCCGCATCCCCTGCTGTCTGCGGAAAGTTTATTTCTAGATGCGACGAGGATTCTCCTGGCAGACACATCACGTACACTATGCACACACTCAAAAATCAACTTATGACTCATTCATAAATCAATTTGAAATGTGTTCAAAAATGTTCAAATACCAACAGGGACGCGTTTCAAAATCATATGAATAATCTAGAGACCAACGAGAGCTGGATGCTAGGCATTTTGTGAAAATGTTTTTCTTGCTCAAGAGTATGAATTTGGCACCCCCTTTTCCCGGTAGCATCTAGCTGCTTGCTGCGACTGCTTGCACAGCCAACAGCCACATTCCTGTAGGCAGAAGCGGGAGAATCTACTACTCAAACCCGACTGAACTGCAACATACAGAAACACAATGTTTCCAAAAAATTGTCTTCGGAACGAAATTTTAGAAAGGATTCGTTCGAAATTCTTGATCTCATTCTGAAAAACGATCGAAAAGCAACCAAGAGGATTTAAAGAGACTATCCCATCTTGAAGCGTTGGTTATTACGTTCTCCCAAATACGTCCTCCATCTACAAGACGTTTGGAAGAATTGCTTTGAGTAAATACAACCGACTTCAACCTGGACAGCTTTCTGCACAGCTCGAAATGATGTGAACCATTACGACTGGTATACAACCATGTAACGTACCCTCTACTGGAAGAAAACTTACCGCTGAACCTGTCAGGGTTAAAGAATTCCTCCAGGAATTTATTTGCCTCATTATGGTTCTGACCGTCACCATCCTCAAGAGGTCATTCGGCGCTTTGATACGATTTAAAACTTGCCTCAGATGAACGCTGACTCAATCGAGAGTCACCCCTTTACTCCTCTTCCATATTCATCAAGACACGAGTGGAAAAATTAATCTTATAGATTTCATGAAAATTTTTTTTTCCCGAACCGTAGAAAAGACATTTGCAAATTTTACCCAATTTTTTTAGTCTAAATAAAAACAAAATAAATGCCTTTATTTCAAAATACGTTTTTCTTTTTCCCTTATGATGTGATGCACAGTGTTTATAAAATAATAATAAAAGGTTTCTCTACCAGATTGTTATCCACAGTGTATAGTAAATAGGTATTCCTTTTCGTAAATGGTCTACAAACAAAGTAGGACCAATGTCTCTTTAAAAATTAAAGCAACGAAACAATTTTACAGAGGACGAACCTCAAAATTTGGTCCAAATTATTATTTAACGAGTTGTTTCTGTAGAACAGCGGTGCGTACCTAACACACCTTCCCACACAGTCGGTATTTATGTATTCTTAACGGTTTTGCTGAAAGACGAAATCAGCAAATGGGTTTCCATGAACCCCTCCCCCTCCCCACAAAGAAATGGTTGGTACGCCACTGAGCGAGTCGTTCTATTAAACAGCCTTGACGCCACATTTTTTTTCTTCTTCACAACACAGCGGACCACGTGAACAGAACCGTTGTTCCGTTGTTCCAGCTCCACGTACTGGAAACCCTGTGTTATGCCCGTACCGCGTGCATGGAAGCGAAGGTGGTTACCGTTTTCCAGTATCTATGTCCATTAAAACGTAACAGGAACTTGATTTCGTAGATTACAATTTAATAAGCAATGACTCCGAAACAAGCTACCTAAACTTTGCTTAAATTGAATATAGGCCTAATCTGGCTTCAGTTCCGACTGCTGTTTTCGGCCAATCACAGCACAGGAAGACTGTTGCCATCAGAAGAGGCACTGACGTCACACTATTTGTTAATGACGGGAAAATTCTCCGTACAACTTCGTGTGCGGTATGTGGGTAACAATGAAATTTCCATCCCGATGACAAATTTATTACCGTCTATTCATTTACACACTGATCAGTGAACGCTCCAATCTAAATTCTGGGCTCCATACAACACTACACATTTGCAGCCGAAGATCATACGGTCGGAAAAATCTAAGGAAAGATTAGTAAAGATCTTGTTCTCCGACTTAGACAGAAAGCACATTAAACTGCACATGATTGTTGCTGCACGAATTTCGTGAAATAAAACGTACCAGTAGTACTCCACAAGGCGTGTCGATGCTAGCAATTCAAAAATATGGTGCCTGTTAATACCACTACCCATCTCGTTTGACTGATGGCCAAAACGCCAGATAAACCACTCGAAAATGCAGTATGCGTGAAATATCTGTAGCAACAAAAACTAATTTATTCCCCCTTATATGACATTCATATGCTTCGCAAAGTAACAAACTCCCCTTTCAGTCTAAGATACAGAAAAATATGAGCACAACGTGCCAAGCAACATTTTAGGAGGAAAATAAATGCACAGAGGACGTCCCGTGAAATTACGACACAGGTGAAAGTAAATATCTGACATCGGCAGGGCGCTCATGGGAGAATTCTTTTATCGTTCTAACGTTTGCTGAAGTTACCTTGCAGTTTTAGGTTTTAATTTGGAAGGTACGATACACGGGGTGAGTCAGGAGGAAAGGTACGTGTTTTGACGGGTGATGGCATTAGTGATTCTGAACAAAAAAACTTGATGTGGATATATGGCCTATTCCTAATGGTTTCCGAGATACAACACTTTTAATGTACGTTTCTATTTACGTTCTGCATTACTGTCTTTTTACAGCGTACCACAGTAACACAGATGAAGTTGAAACTAGCATTTTATTACAGGTCGCTTTCGGTCTATCAGGTAGGAAAACTGCCTCAAACTGGCCTACAAAAAGCTACAGCGCACGCGCGAGATTTTCAATATTCTCGTGATATCTCCGCGCACACTGTTAGTCCAAGACAAAAAATAAATAGGACCTTTTTTGTAGCAAATTTAATTTAGTTTAATTGCGTACTAAGACACGTTCTCCTTGGAAGATGCGGTGTTATCAAGAAGAACGTCCAGAAGTAATAAACATTCCCTCTCGGAAACCATTCGCAATATGGCATATGTCCACATGTTTGTTCATTATTACTTATACTATCGCATCTGAAAGCATGTACCTTTCCTCCTGACTCACCCTGTATATGGAAAAGTACCTTAATTACAGTGCAAATGTGGACATCAGGCGTTGCTGCATAGCAATCCGTTGCCCATTCACATCCAATGGATTACCCGTCTCCAACCATACCGTCTTATTCCAACCTAACCTAGACCTACTCCTTATGCTACAGATCTGTGTATCAGCGTAACCAGGGTTTCATGGACGTAGAGACGAGGTTATATCAGTCCTTGATCCTGAACGTTTGTCTACTGTTCGCATTCCTATTTTTTCGTTTACTTCAACAGAAGACGTTGAAATTACTCTTTGCGTATTAGTATCAAGAGATCCGCTTGCTGTGATATAAACTGTATTGCTTGCTCTACGTAATAATACACTTTACATTGTAGGCAACTACAGCTATAAGAATGTATTCTCGTTAAAACCGCACTAGCAGTTGATTGATCCTTTATTTAAGCTAATAAAGTGTTACTCAACAACTCCTGTGCCTTTGTTTAACAAGAATATATATGTGAATCCTCAGTTTCTACCAAGCGACAATTGTGTCGTAAAGACATTTGAAAAACTTGGAACGAGAAACATATCTTGCGACGAAGTAAATGTACAGGAACCTCGTGTCACCGAGCGCAAAGACGGCGTAAAATTTTATGGTAAATATTAAATTTAATGTTCGCATCAAGGACTAAACTCCTTAAATGTAAGCTTCTATGCAATTAATACGGGAGAATAACACTCCTTGATTATTGTTGTAACAGGTAGAAGACATACTGTACCACGTAAGTTAGATGTTGCTAATATTGTACGTTAAAGTTTAAATGTACGTTATTTCGATGTACAGTGAGCCCTCATGTTCCTTGCATCGGATTAATTTTTCTTAAGACGTTTACAGCTCCACAATTTTAGCGGCCTCTGCTTCAACAGACGCCATTACGCGTCGCCCTATAACGCAAAATAATAGCGGAAGCTCAGATCGCCCGCTTTAACATGTAACAGACATTTTTTCACAGCAGTCAGCTGCAGACGAGAGCAAGACTAGTTTTGAGATTTTACTTTCCAGCTTACGCCGAGAGCCAGGATTAGACTACCACAGCCTCAACATGTTGCGTGGGTCCAGAATGATTTCAATATTTGAGTCCATGCTCTAAAAGTACAAATACGCCGAGGCTAATAATGCATTCAACAATTTTTGCATCTTGGGCCACACAATTACACTCGCGCGTCTATTTGAAGAGTCCGAACAAATGAGAAAAATATAAATAAATAAATATACTCCTCCGGAAGAGAGACTTCACTACGTTTTGTTGTCGATCAGTCCACGAGCGAACTGCTAGTTCGTGAGTCCAACGGACACACCGTGAACCAGAAGTTCACCTGTGCACTGCTCCATCACGAATATGGATAATAGTTTACTGCAGTAACATCTGTAATCGTAACACCACGTATTTCTATATCGTTCTGACCAATGATGAAGGCTTTTCAGAAAAGACATTGAGGACGACTGGTTTTAGCAAAAAAATGTTTCAATATAGGCGCTTAATGTACGGTATTGTTTTCCTCATTCAAACACTTACATTGTTAGAAAAAGGATTGCTGTTTGGTAAGAATAAGCCAGTCACTCTGAAAATACACGATTATTAATCTACGTGACTACAGTACTAAACCCATAAAGGCGAACATTTTGAGGTCAACGTAAGAATTCATTGATTTCTGCAATTACAAAAATACAATAGAGACGAAATGGGGCACAACCTTATCTGACTGACTACCCAAGAGGCGGAATTGTCGCCGAAAACATTACTCCACAGAAGTAAAAATATCAATATTAGCAAATACAGGACAGGGAGAAGCAAGCTCCATTCCGTTACGTTATTCCCCACCTACAAGCAGGGTAGTTCTTTTATACATCAGACGTAACGAGTACAACCCAATATTTCGAGAAAGCAATTCAACAAAATGACGCGAAAACGACAAAAATATCTAGTCCGTGACTGTGCTTTTCATTCTTGCCTATAGTCAGTAAAACAGCAGATTTAACTGGAATTTCGATAACTAACTAAAACTAACTCCGTCTACAGGCCGCAAGCGACCCATCGGGACCATCCGACCGCCGTATCATCCTCAGGTGAGGATGCGGATAGGAGGGGCATGGGGTCAGCACACCGCTCTCCCGGTCGTTATGACGGTTTTCGTTGACCGGAGCCGCTACTATTCGGTCGAGTAGCTCCTCAATTGGCATCACGAGGCTGAGTGCACCCCGAAAAATGGCAACAGCACGTGGCGGCGGGATGGTGACCCATCCAAGCGCCGGCCACGCCCGACAGCGCTTAACTTCGGTGATCTCACGGGAACCGGTGTATCCACTGTGGCAAGGCCGTTGCCCACTGGAATTTCGATAGCGCTTTAAAATACCAAGATTTTTAATACGAAATTCGCTAGCATTTTGAGAACATAGTAACCTTCAGTTTGCTTTATACGCAATAGCCTCGATGGAGAACACAGATACCGCACAACTACCACGGCCTTTCAAAAACTAAAACGTAAATAATTCAAAACAGCGGGAACGAATGGAAATGGTCACCTTTACCTTATTAACGGATAAGTAGATAATCAACTCGGAAGCTGCAGCGCAAAATGCGGAGTCACGTCTTCACACTGGAAACAGCTCGCTACAAATGCGTCACACAACAGAAGGCGCAGGGACTGCCACGCTGCCAGTGCTGCCAACTGCTGAGAGGGCGGCAGGTACCAACTGCAGCCAGCCTCTCACAGGGGGGTGTGGTCTGCTCACGCAGTACTGGCTCTGGAATTTCTGTAACAGTGAGACGTTAAAAAGAATAAACAGAGTAATACGTCTCCATTGTGTCACACAACTATGAAGTACATTATAATGGCG
This sequence comes from Schistocerca nitens, assembly GCF_023898315.1. NCBI lineage: Eukaryota > Metazoa > Arthropoda > Insecta > Orthoptera > Acrididae > Schistocerca > Schistocerca nitens. The sequence continues at coordinate 14,502,698 of NC_064624.1, read as the reverse complement.
ATAGGACTAATGATAGCTTTTTGTATAAAATTATAAATATAGAACAGAAAAGAAATGTGAAGTGTAAAAATAGCTTTTGTCTGTCATCCTGTTCTGGGAAACGAATGATATGTTAATATTCACTTTAACCGCTCCAAAGAAAATATAAAACCTACTTTTAACAGTCCTAGATACGGCTAATAAACACACTCTTCATAAACCCATCTGCCAGGACCCCTTCTGGTTCGTCCTGTAAACAGTATCAAATCGGTTCTGGAAATGCGATTACCGATGCCGAATTTCCTACTGTGTTTTTAAGGTAAAAAAACAATACGACGGCATTCCATCATTTTACCGTTTTAAGCACATTCATTTTATCAGAGATTAAGTATGTAACTCCTGAGAATGCGGTCAGGACCTTTGTCACGTCACGTCTGGCATGTGTAACGGTACTGGATGGCAAAACCTCGCTCAACCAGCACTGCTCAAGTGATATAAGCTGCAGGTACGTCACTGAATGACTTACAAACGTAATGACATTGTTTAGAATTCCAGCACATTTAACTGAACTAGCCGATCGTAGTAACGAAGAAGACGAATTTATTTTTCCGTCAATTCTCCTTGCCCTGCAGCCCACAGAGCTTTGTGGCTGCCTCAAGCGACTGACTGTTGCTGCTAGCGCTCCGGAATGTCGGCAGTTTAACTTCCTCGCGATCAATTGCCGTTTTATGAAGTAAATGAAAATAGGAAAAAATGATAAAGATTCAAACAGCATTGAGACTTTACATATAGCACGGTAATAAGCATGTAAACCTGTAAACAATAAATTACGTCGGTGGGGCCCACAAAATTGTGATTAGGCTGCATAAGGACACATTTAGAGATATGGCTCCACAGACAAATTCGCGAAAGTTATCTTTCTTCCAAATGAGGTTACGTATTGTATTCTTTACTGAAAAACGACACTGACTTCCGCTAACCACTTGTGGCGTCATGTTTGCATAACACTCCCACCTTCCTAGAGCAAACAGTTGTGTGCTCTATTACGCAATCTGTCGGCATATAAAAACAGCTCATTATTTTCGCAGTAGTCATGGACGGGATATAAAAACTTGTCATCTCCTGGCTTCTTAATTTCACGTCAGCATTCAAACGTGTTACTTGAGCGTCGACCAGCGGTTTGTTCACATGCCGTGATAATGATTTACTATTGTGAAACAGCGGCTAGAGCTCGTATGCAGACGTGGAAAGCGTATCGCAAAAGTCGTCGTTCATTCCAGCAGAAACCACCTGCCTTATTCCTCACTAGAAAATGATACTTACTGATGTAAGCGGCAATAATTTTTGTCTCTGCAAAGTTAAATGTTTCCTCAGCTCTTCATTGTAATTACATTTTTCCTCAATTCGAGGGTTTTCAGTTCTTTATCAATGCATAAACGAACAACTATAAGACGTGCAATTTATAAAACGCCGTGAAAACAGCACTGTGCCGCAAAATTCCGTTAAACTGCAAAAGGAATATTTCGCAGCGACATTCTTGTGACGCACGCTTTCGGCGTTCTTGCTGCGTTAAACGTGAATAACGAATCAAGATTCGGGCGAAACTCTCAGCCGCCTCTTTCTGGACCAGCTGGCTACAGCCGTGCTGCCAAAGAGGGTGTCGACGTCAGCGACGCTGCTTCCACCATGCTTGAAATGTAAACAAGTCTTGGAAGTGACCGTAGACTGTTAACGCTAAGACTATAGCCGTCAAACCAGCATCGGAGACGAATTTGCTTACGTAGAAAGCTACTTATGAAAGTTTACATATGTGTTAGAACCGACAGAGCTTGGCCTGTTAGTGGCCTCACTAAGGAAATACATTTAGCACTCGAAAAGTTTCCTCGTTTCAGGAAGTTAAGGAATTTCTAGGGCGCACTTTTTGTTTGGCTCTACCATCAACACACTGTGAAAACATCTCAGTGGTGTATATATAACCGTTTGCAACTCTGCGGCTTACATATAATTTTTGTCGCCTTGTTTGTGTTTTACAAGCTGACTGCTTGGCATGTTTTCCTTATTACGGCTTCTTCCATTGCCAAGTGGTTCTGTCGCCCTTTACATATTCCGTCCACATGTTAATAGGCTGTTATAATTGTCTTGCTGATAATGGAAATGAAAAAGTCGTTATTTTATCTCGTATTATCAAGACCTTCGTATTTCTGCAGTTTCTTTGCGACAGTGCCTTATTAACTAAACATCACGGCAGGCGTGTCTTGCTGCTACACTATGATGACGTCCTAACATCGACACTCGCATCTCATTCATCACGAACGGCTCTGCACTGCCACAAATGCTACCCCTGTAATCGAGAAAGCCTGGCCTAACATTCTCCTTATTACAGTATAACTACCCTAAAAAGATCCGTGCTTCTCTGAAGAGAAGAATTTTTGCCCATTTAATACGTCTCATTTTTTCTAGTATACTTATTCATCCACTTTGAAAGCGTGTAAATGGCCGATATCTCTCCGATCGTGTGTAGCTGACCGGGCATCAGACGAGAAACCTGGAATTTTGTATAGCTTTGTTTTCTCCTTTATAAACGGGTCACGTGTCCTCTTTTGACAACATGCTAATAATATTTCTGTAGCGTCTTCCATCTCGAAATTCTACAGTAGTGTGTTTCACATTCTTGCTATATAATTAAACAGTCCCGCAATTTGTCTGATGATCACGAAAAACGATAGTAACCATTTCTATTTCATCTTATAAAGTGTGCTATACTTCGCAAACTTGTTTCACAATTCGGCGCGACAAGTATGGTACTACTTCTCGGAAGGAAGTGAAACATTTGCAAAACCCTCTTTTACAGAGTATCCAGGATACTATAATCAGAATCATTACAATGATGATTACCGAACCAGCGCTGGGTAATACAACGGTGGTTAATCGCTCGGTTTGGTGCCAATCAGCAATATGCGAGGCCACTCGGTCAACAGCAACTTGGTTGTGTTCCTGGGTAAGGAGATGATTGGTCGATTGGAGTAGATCTGAATCATTGGTATTCGGTGAATTCTTTAGCTTCTCATGGTGATGGAGTTTAAAAGAGAGTTCAGGAAGGTATAAGGTAAATGTGGGAATGGTGACATGAAAGGTGGAGTGCAATTGAGCTGATATCCTCGTAGAAGCAGCGTATACGTCACATCTTGAACTATTATACACTAGGCCACTATTATTCAGTGTTACCCGGTACGATTCAGTCTCTGACATTGAACGGTGGCACACCAGGGTGGCGGTGACAGTCTGTGGAACAGCGAACAGAAAACTGTTGCCAACGGGCTGAATTATTGGTTGACGAAGTGAGAGTAGAACACGAGGACATGGAGGTGTAGTAGTTTCAGCTAGAAACAGTGACATCTCGCACTCTGTAGTGTTAGTGTGGAGCATGAGTAATGTGTTGTATGGGTGCAACTGGATAGTTCAGCGCGAGAGAGAGTGGCGTGGGTTTGTCGATCCCGACTAACTATTAAAAATTCTTGAGTCTGCCAAACAACATGGTGGTGCAGGGTGGCCCAAGAGACTGGAAAAGTGTATATCTGATAGCACTCGTGTTCGCAATTTGCACACGTGGTTGGCGACCTCATTCGCATCCGAATACCGTCCGAATTACGGGTAAGTCGGACCTCCAACGCGGCATAGTAAAAGGGGAGGTTAGTTTCCCACACGGGATAAAGCATTTGTTTAGGGGCCAGAATTTGCGACGACACATTGTGTAGGATGTGCAAGAAGGGCTCTGAGGGTAACAGGTGTGGACTGAGCTTTCCTTGCAGTCCGAGTTGAATGGCCGAGTGTAACATGTGCACGTGTAACTGTGCTGTGTGTATATTAAATAAAAGAATCTGCGTGGTCTTCACATTGTCCAATGTGATAGTCAGATTACGTAATCCCGAGCGAAGATGAGTCCACTCTTGGTTAAAGGATTGTTCAAGTGCACCATAGTGTCGTGTTAATCTGTCGGCTACAACTTGTATTTGTCTAGTTGCGGCTAACAGGTTATTCTCAAGGTGTGTCAGGCGCACCTGTTGATGTACCAACACTTCGTCATCAACTTGTGTTTCCGAAAGCGCTTGCTGTGTGTCCAAATCCCAGCGTTTTGCGTCTGTTTCGTCAGGAGTCCCAAAGACAGATTTTAATAATGTACCTCCAACGGGCAACCAGGCTCGTCTGAAACGAGGCCGTGGTACTGCGTCCCTAATACTGTTCAACTGACTTCGAAGGGCTGAAATAATTCTAGTCACTTCCCACAAAGATCGGAGAAACTCATGTTCTTTCGTCTGCGTCAAGGTGGTTTCATATTTTGACAATTGCTGAGCTGTATCATATAAAGCACGGTCTTCCTCTTCTAATAGTGTTGACATCAGCTAACACATTAGCATAATGTGGAGTGTGCACCAGATTATGACGACATCCAAAAAGCACGCCAGGCGTGGAAGGGTAGACGTGAAATGGAGGCGCCTTAACGGCGACGACGACAACCATTGAGGTTAACATGCTTCCCATTGCGGATGATAAATTGACAGCCATTTGAACGGAGGTTGCTTTCAGCTTCCAATGTTGATAACGGTCGACTGCGAGAGAAAGTATTAGTGACCCTACAAGTAAAAATTTCCTGGCTTACTTGACGGGTAACTCAGAGATGACAGAGGGGGTACAACGTCGTAGCAATAATTACCTGGCAAGTAGCCACGATGGACCAGTTCAGTGACGCTTACTGATGAAGGAGGCCACGAAGTAGAATCACGGCAGGCAGCCAACAGTTTGGCAGCCGTGTGGGTAGCAAGGCGGCAAGACAATGCTGTAATTCAACACTGAGTATCCGCTGATCAATCACGCGTCAGCAAAACAGACGCTGAACGCGGAGGCAGTAATGCGTAGCGCAGACTAAGCGTAACTCGCTGGAAAAATTTTTCAACCTGCTATGGGACGAAGGCCAAGTGTCGTTAATTAATTTGCGATTTTGTACGAAGAAAGTTTTTTTTTTTTAAATGAATAAAATGAGAAGGAATGCTGTGAACGCGGTGTAAACCTGCACAGCCTAGGCACCTCCCACGCATTGGCCACTACGCAGGGGCACCCACCCCGCTAAGGCTCGACACGGCGAGACAGGTGAAGTACTTCATAAATTTCAGAAATAATATTGACTGATTTTTCAGCTGTAGAAAACCCGAATGAGGGTAGGACAACTCAAGTTAACTCAATAATCATAGGATCTTTACTTACAGAAGTGGTCAATAGAGAGATTAACTGTACTGAAGTCGGAAATGAATGTTAGCGAGAGCGAGTCTGTTGCTCGTGAATACAGAGGCTGGGCGTGAAGCATTGGAGGCGGTGCAGCGCAGCTTTATCGGCGCTGAGCCGACAGAGCGCTGAGCTCAGATAACAGCGCCGGAGAGCGCTAGTGGCTCTGCGTCCGAGACTAAGACATTGCAAGTGCAACTTAAAAGTAACAGTTTATTGCAAATCAATAATAAACGAATAGCTGATGTCACAAAGACGTTTGATTCCATTTTAACAGAACAACTTAAGTGTTCAACAGGTAAATTGATTACGTTGTTGATTAAAAGAAACTGCTACATACGTACGTACTTCCCTTTCCCCTTCCGAAGAGGGGAGGGCATAAACGATAAAAGCCTTGTTCGTGTACTTAGTATATGACAATAGGGGTCTGGTAACATCAACAAGTTACACCAAGGTAGTGTGGATATGAACAGTGTGAGTGTGTTGTAAGTTGTTATTGGGCGTATGAAGTGTTGTGTAAATGTGTGACTAATGGTAGCTCATGGCGGATACGAATTGAAGGCCAATAGGTGCTATCAGAGATACTTCCAGTCGAGAAACAATGAAAGTTAAAAGGGAATACCGAATATGACACAAAAATAACGTATAACCATAAAGTGTACTAACATTAATCATAACTATAAATTGATAACAGTAAGACATGACATTGAAGTAATAATAATTGACAAGAAATAAAATAAAGGGAATATTTCCCGAACATAAACTTCCGAATCGGATACGAAATCCGTCAGGGGATGTTGTTTTTTAGTCGGTTGACGAAGTGCATAAGGGACTACGTCAGTAGAATCCGACAGTGTGTGTATATAACAACATTGTTCTTAAAAGTGCAGTTTGCACTGTCAGATGGTGAAAAGCAAAGAATCCGTTCAGCAACGAAAAAGGCTGCCATTTGGGCAACGGTATCTGAATCTTTGGCAGAATCCGATGATTTTGCAATGGAATTGCCATCTAGAAGAAAGTGGCGTTGTATAAAATGTAATAAAAGAGCGTCTGGGGCTCAGTTCATTTGTGGTTGAGTGCCAAAGGCGTAGTGTGAGCGCAAATTGTCTCACGGTGATTGATGTATGAATTGTTTTGTGGTCAACCGAGGAGCCTAGGATTCGGTGACGTGCAAGTACAAGTTCGCGGTGTGAATGAGCTACCTGCGAGTGACTCGACTAATAAGTTCAGCAGTGCATTAGTGCAATCTGCAGACTTGGATTGATGACTACATAATTTGCAGGGCAATGGAGCCACCTGTGGACAGTGCTAAGGCAACCTGTCTAATAACTGAGGGGTAGGTAGTGCATTGGAGCTACCTGCGATACCGTGGTTCAGCGGGCCTGAGGGCGTCCGTCTGACTTGATAAAGAATTAGTGCAGGCACACGGGTTTCCTGCGATACGAGGAATAAAAGTATCAGCGGCGTTATGAGCGACCTGCTGTACTAGGAAAATGTCGACTTTTTATTTATTTCTGTGGAGACAGTGGGTCAAAGATCAAAGCAGTTACTGTATAAAATATCATCGCCACAAAAAGATGTTATTAGGATTTTCGATAGAGGTCTTGGTGTTCTGTTCAGAACTGTTGTACGAATATATATTTTGCTAAAATTGACAAAGAATGTTTTCGATACGAAATTTTTTTCGAGTATTCTTGTTTTCTTCGCTAAATTCTGCAGGACTATTGAAATTTTGTACAAAGAACTCTAGAACTATGGCAAATCTATCAATAACTATGAAAAAATGTGTATTTCTCGTAAAAGGGGTGCTAACTTCACAGTAAGTGAAGAGGTTTCCTCCTTAAATCGCAATTATCTCGTAGCCTATTAGCTGCACAAAAAACTTATTAGCATATTCGATAGAACTCTTGGGGTTCTGTTCAGAACTGATGTACTTATTTACATTTTGCGGAAACTGACAATGTTTCCGTACGAAAAAATTTTTCGAGTATTGTTTTCTTCGTTACATTCTGCAGAACTATTCAAACTTTGTACAAAGAACTCTAGAACTATGGCACATCTATGAAGAACTATGAAAGAAATGTGTGTTTCTCGTGAGAGGGGTGCTAACTTGACACGACTGCGGCGTTGCCAGGTCGGCCCCCGGCAGGCGAGGGAGCGGCTGCGGCAGAGCCGGCGAGGCGTCTACGTCGGTGTCCGCACTGCCGGACAGGACCGGACCGCCTGCCTCCACCCACACCGGTTTGTCTCGTACTGCCGTATACAGCTGGCAACACGAACCCCGTCCCCGTTTACATGGGACTCCCAACACAGGATTTCGTAATCACATTTCCGAATACCGCTTCTGGGTAGTCACGTAAATCTGTTCTGGAAATCCGCCTCCAGTTGGCGATTTTCCGAACTGCGCAATCAGTTCTCACTCCCACGTAAACGCAATCTGTTTTCAAAACGCTTGGGCTGCCAGGTTTGAACTCGTTTTTAAAAGTTTTAGACTAATATGGACGGAGTGGCATTCTGTACAGTGAAGGACAAGCACAAATATTAGACAAAAGCTATTTACACATGCTCTAACTGCAGAGAAATAGCGACTGTGCTGAGTAAATCGGAAACTAACGGCTGTTTTCCTATCATCGTATCTGGGTAACTGGGATGGCAAATCCGCTTCAGACCTTGACATGTAAACACGACGGCGAAAAACTGATTCCGAAATTTGGTTTGCGCCTTTCGGAAGATGTGTCGCATGTAAACTTAGCGGCAGTCAGCCGCGGTAAAATTTGCTGTTTCGAAGAGCGCGCCGCAGCGCGTAGTGTGAAGCAGTCGCCCTCCGTTTGTGGCAACAGCAGCTTTGGTGTCTCCGTCTGGTGGGAAAGCGGAGAGGTAGGCTGTTGACGTGCATTTAAGGGGCGCTATGAGCTCGCCAGTCGGTCAGTTGGTCAGCCGGGTTAGTGTGGGGCAGTCAGTGTCTGTCTGTCGTCCGGAGTGCCAGTGTGTGTTAGGCCTCCAGTCTGCTCGACTTGTTCAGGCAATGGTCGTTGGCGGTCGGATCGATAGATCGGTTGGTCGGTCGCGCACTGGAGAACGAGATGACTTGACCGTCTTGAGCGTCGGCGCGTGTGAGGTCGCCACGTGAGTCCAGTGGGCCGCGCCGTATAGCGAGGGGTAGTGGCTTCGCGGCCGACACGAGAGCAGCAGGAGTCAACCCACGACGTCGGCCTGGCCGGTGCGAGCTGCGACGCCGTGAGACGGGAGGTCGGCGCGCCTTCCTGCGTCCGCTGGAGCGGCTGGCAGCGGACGGTTCGGGAGAGCGTTTTGGGGGTGCTGCGCCAGGTCTTCGCCAGACATCGCAGTTTATTAGAAGTTGAGAGATTCGTGATATGTTGTTTCATTTACTTGTTAAATTCCACTTGTTTTCTTGGTCAGTCTCTCGTCTCCAGCTTGTCTCCCGTCAGCATTTGTTAGGCAGTTAGTGTCTGTCTGTCTGTCTGCCGTACGTCAATTTAATAAAGATATATCAGATGATCAGATTACCGATTTTATGAATCTCATTAATGTCGTTGTCAAGTACAACTACTTGGGATTCAACGGACAACTGTACCAGCAGTCTGATGGGCTCGCTATGGGCAACCCTTTAGCCGGCATCCTTGCCGACATCTTCATCAATTCCTTGGAAAAAAGCTGTGTAACCGTTTCTCAGCCGCTTCCCTAGGTATCCTTTCTTACACAAGATACGTTGATGATATTCTACTCATCTATAACGGACACGCCGATAGCACTGATCATACATTTAAACTTTTTAACGACCTCCATGAAAAAATTTATTTCACTATTGAACTTGAAAACGAAAACCGCCAGTTACATTAGTTAGACTTGACGGTTACAATAGAAGACAATAACATCACTTTTTTCGAAAAGAAACGTATACTGACCAAATCGTGCCTGCTTCCTCTTGTCATCCACAGTCTTAAAAAATGGCCTTTTTTCACTCTGCCGTCCACCGAGCCACCTCTATACCACTTTTCAACAGAAAACTTTGATGAGATTAATTTGGTTAAAACCATAGCAGTCAATAATGAATATACGCCTAACATAGTGGACGATATCCTCAAAAAGCAAATTGCAAGAACTACTACGCTCAAAAGCTCACCCGCTGAAGTTATCCCAACAAAACGTTCTTCTATTCCTTTCGCAGGACCCATTTCCTATCAGATTCAGGGCATGCTTCGCTCCAAATACAACTGCAATGTTGCCTTCTCTACCAATAACAATCTGCCGAGAAACTTCATTCATAATTTGAAATCCATTCGCTCCCCTACAGAATCTTCTGGCGTTTATAATAGCACCTGTGATACATGCTCCTCCTATTACATAGGGCAAACTGGATGTGCTTTCACCATCAGATATAAAGAACATCTTTTGAGAAAAACGGCACCAGTTCCCTAAATTCATCCTTTGCCGATCATCTCTTAATTACTGGACACGTGCCTAAAGCCATTGGCGATAACAATATTTTGCATACCGAAAAGAAGGGGCGTAGGTTACATGTTTTACAGGAATTGTAGATTTTCAAACTTCTATCTCGTCATGATGGCGTCATTTGCAGCGAACAGCTGCCGCTGCAAAAAAAAAAAAAAAAAAATTTCCACTGTATAAAGCCGTTGCTTGATCTTTGATTCAATTTCCTCATGCAGTTTGCCGAAATGTTATTTTCCTGTTACGTCTTTGCTGTTTTCTTGTATGTCAACTGACTTTTTTTTACGTTACAAAATGTATCTGTTTAAAGCAGATAAATATGTAACTTCATCTTATTATTATTAGTGCTTACGTAATGCCTGAATCAGCTTCATTGCAATTTCATTTGTCTAATTTTGAATGTACAGTAGCGTAGTTGTTTCTGCGGCTACTAGGTGGCGCTCGTAGCAACACGGTGTTTACTTGCCCACACTTTCTAACGTGGGCTCCTCAGTTTGGCTGCAACGCGTGTTCACTCAGGTACTAGCAGCCCTTAGCGGCTCGCCATCTCATCGTATTTACAACTTTTCATGACGTCGCCTTTCCGGCTTAGATTTTTTTAGTACGTGACTTGTAAGTACTGCATCTCTTTCCAGTCAGTGCACACTTTCGTTTATTAATGTTTTATATAGGCCTACCTATTATGTTTTAGAATAGTTAGTTTAATTGTGAAGAGGACGCTCATAGTAGCGTCGAAACCTGGTCAATTTTGACTTAATATTTGTGACCGAGGGCTTATTTGTTCTAAAATAACTTCATTGTTCTGCAAGGCGAATAATGCTTGACTGTCAGAAAGATGGAAATAAAATAAAATCTCAAACTGATGACATATTTTTGCCTTCCGTAATTATGTGAATGTATTTTAATTCGCTTGAGAGCTCCCGGCCATAGATATCCGTTTTGTTTTCATTTTCCGTGAGGGTAAACACAGGGGAAACAGCAAAATCAGTAAATGTAAACACACTACCCACCTTGAGACTGCTCTGCGCATCAGCACCGGATCTACGATAATACTAAAAAAAAAAATCCAATTTTCCAAAAATATGTTCATCTTGTACCGCACGCCTTTCTGAAAAGTCTGAAACATACAACATATGTGTTCGAGGAAATGTTAGACATATTATTTGGTCGGAAGTGTGCCAAAGTGCAGTGCCACGCCTCTTCCTAAAGCATTCTTCAACCGCACGTCACTGTATTTCGCTCTGTGGAATTGAAACGTGAATATTTTATAATGGATGCCAACAAACTATATTCAGAACAGTGGAAACTGAAATGTCCTCTGGTGCCTCTTCTGCTCCCAGTCGGTCGGTTTGACAGCCTGCCCCTATTTAAAAAAATCTCGCAATTAATAGAGGATGGTATTATTTGTAATAGGGAGAACAAGAACACTCCAGAAAATTTGCACTCTTTATTGCTTATTAGCTAATAAATTGCTGTTTTGTGTGACATAAAATTAAATATAGGATACATAAAACCAATAAAAACAAGAAATAAGCTAGAAAGTACACATTTATTCAATCCTTAGCTCGTAACATTTTTTCTCTCTAATCTTGCTCCAGCTTTACATGGCGTGCTTTCCTTTCTGCGAAAGTATCTATTACCTCAAAATTCGTCAAACGTTTTGCTACATGAAAAATGGAAATGTCGTTAGCTAATACTGAAAAAGCTTTTAACACAAATAATACCCAAGACTGGTCTGGCTTCTCGATCTGATTACGTCTATTATGTCATTGTCTGCTAGATAAAACAAAATGGGCCTTTCTAATATTGCAGCAATTTTGTAACACACCTCAAATAAACGTGACTGTTTTGGCACAAATGGCCATTTTTATAACACGACAGAATATGGCTCTGAGCACTATGCGACTTAACTTCTGAGGTCATCAGTCGCCTAGAACTTAGAACTAATTAAACCTAACTAACCTAAGGACATCACACACCTCCATGCCCGAGGCAGGATTTGAACCTGCGACCGTAGCGGGCGCTCGGTTCCAGACTGTAGCGCCTAGAACCGCACGGCCACTCCAGCCGGCACGACAGAATATAATTCACAAAGTACCAATTTCACATGGCTATTAGGCCTACTACAAGCAAAAAGCTTCATGTTAGGAAATTGTTTCACATTTTATTTATACGCACCGGATTCTAGAGCACGAGATCGAAAAGTAGTATTACGAAGTTTTTATATAAATTTGTATTAGTCTTATTCTTATAACATTGTGTGATGTCCCCGTTTCTTCTCCTTCCACGTTCTAACAAACAATCTCGTCATCACCAGTACTATTCCTGCCATTGTCAAAATTTGTTCGCCGATTAACTCCACTAACCCTGCCAGAATCACAGGTTTAGTTATCCCGCGATTATTTTCCAGTTAGGCGTTTTACGTTTTCCTCGTTACTTCCAGAATAGAACTTAAGCGGCTGCTAGCCGGGGACTGTACAACGGTCCTTACTGGTGTAGCGATCCCGCCAAAAATTTTCTGTCCAAATTTCATTTTCATGGATACACCGAGAAGACATTACGTAATATTTCTCATCTGTTATTCCTGTCAGTCGTTTATTTCCATTCTGGTACTCTGAATCTATGGATTTCGCTAGTAATTGTGAGAACGCTGATCATTCGCAAACCCAATCAACCACAAAATCAGACAGCGATTGGCATCCATCCGTTCCGCTTTACTCCGTTCAGCTCGTATAGCCGCATCCCCTGCTGTCTGCGGAAAGTTTATTTCTAGATGCGACGAGGATTCTCCTGGCAGACACATCACGTACACTATGCGCACATTCAAAAATCAACTTATGACTCATTCATAAATCAATTTAAAATGTGTTCAAAAATGTTCAAAGACCAACAGGGACGCGTTTCAAAATCATATGAATAATCTTCGAGACCAACGAGAGCTGGATGCTAGGCGTTTTGTGAAAAGATTTTCTTGCTGAAGAGTATGAATTTGGCGCCCCATTTTCCCGGTAGCATCTAGCTGCTTGCTGCGACTGCCTGCACAGCCAACATCCACATTCCTGTAGCCAGGAGCGGGAGAATCTACTACTCAAACTGCGCATGCGCATGAGCCCGCGCGTAATTGCTGCAACTAATGTAATGCAAATAGTTGAGACTTCACGCTCATCGGAGGCAATTTGTTGTTCTGAAGTATTGCACGGTCTTCCTGAAGCCTTTGACACGTTTTGCTGTTGACAGACGCTTGTATGAGCACTGGTTTGTCCTTTGCAACTTAAGCTGCATTTTCGTCTTTCTTCTCTCGTTTGTTTCATTGTTGAAGTATTATTCTGCAGTAGCGGGATACAGTAATATCCTTTGTCAGAGTATCGGTTCTTACCAGTCAAAATTACAAAAATTTAACTGAAAACTGGAACAATGAAAAATTCCCGGAATTCTAAAAAATTCCCGGATCTCCCGGTTGTCCCGGGTCGAATACACCCTGAAAGAGCATTTACCTACCGCGTATGTTTATGTGCCACGCCCACTTTTGTCACACACTGTCAACTAAGCCATATGGAGATGCCATTATTGGCAAAATGTGTAGGCCATGTTCAAAAACGTTTGGGAACAAGGTTGAGAAAACTGTTGATACGAGTGGAAAAAATTGATGCAAAATTGTAGAACGGACAGGGTTGATTAACTAAAACTGAAATAGAAAACTTGCAGGTATACTAAGGCAAGCAATTAGGACAAATAAAGAAAATCTGGAGGCAATGAAGAGAGATGTCCTCTAGTGAAAATAAGCCATGTCATGGATTGTCCATCAGGAGAAACTTCGTGGTGCAAATACTATAGGGTTTAGGCAACTGGAGAATCTTATTCTCACCAGCATTCTCTTCCTGCTGCTCTGATTACAGAAATTAAACCTATTTTCAGAGAACTGGCTGATGCTGAACTTCTAAGGAAATGTCTGCGTGGGCAGACACAGAACCCAAATGAATGTTTCAACAGCATAATTTGGAACCGCCTTCCTAAAGCTGTATTTGTAGGCATGCATACAATGAAACTACGAGTCCATGATGCTGTTATTACTCTCAATTGTGGTAATATTGGAAAGTGTTGGGTACTGAAAAACCTGGGAATTGACCCTGGTGAAAGTATGATCACTGGGCTGCAACACTGCAATAAAGCGAGGATAGCCGATGCAGACAGGTCTGCATCTAAAATGGCCGAGAAAGCAAGACAAACATGCAGGAAGGTGAAAGAGAAGCTGGAAGACCTGCCAGAGGCCAAAGAAGGGCCATCATATGCAGCAGCACAGTTTTAATTGACTGCAAGTAACAAATTTCAAACGGTTTTTCTTTAAAGTCAATTTCCCTCAAAATAAAATTTTCAGCACATATGCCCCATTATATCAGAAACTATCATAGATAAATGAATATTTCCAGAGACTCTGCGTAACATAAAAGGCCACCTCTGGTACTACATTCATTAATACTCCATTAGGACGTTCACAAAAATATTTTCTGCAGAAAAAGTTAATATTTTTTGTTAATAAATTTAAAAAAGTATTTCTTAAAAACTATAAAATGAATCAAGTAGATTTTAGTACAGTTCGCTCTATTAGCATCACGTAACATTCAGTAAAAATATTACGGTCCTGCATCAAATAATTTTTTTTTCAGAAATGAGTCAAATACTTGCCTAAATTAGCATGGGTTAGACAGGTAGGGTGTGGTCCCCTTAAGGCATTATGGGTAACAGAGTTCACCGTGACAAATTACTACCCAAACACTTCAGCAAATTGTACGCAGAGAAATGAGTGGTTCTCTGTACAAAAAATACTGAGATGTTTTTATGTGCCAAAATGTGGAAGTACACGGGCTCGAAGTTTACAGGGTGTACCGAAAACAGTCATCCTACTTGCCATGTCTATATTTCTGAAACTGTTGCACACATACAATGAATTTAGTTTCTTGGTGAACGGGAAACTCGAAAAGTTTTTCCGTACCTTTTCATAGGTGTTGAATATGCCTTCTTGAGATGCACGTCATACATCAATGCGCTATTCAAATTGTTCCCACACTGCTGCGACCATGTGTCCAGTTGCCGCTTCCACAGCTGCTGTTATGCAATGTCTTACTTCTTTCATTGTTATTGGTAACGGAGGCACATAAACATGTCTTTTGTAAGCGCCCCCCCCCCCCCAAAAAAAAAGAAATTATCACATACGGTCAGGTCCGGAGACCTTGGGAGGCCAGTAAAGCAAGGCTGAATCATGTGGGGAGCGAATCCATTGGTCAGTGAACCTCAGATTTAGAAATCACCTCCACGAAGAGCTTGCAGCAGCTGACTTTTGTGTGGTTTCATGCGTAGATGTCGCAGACGTACATCGGGGCCACGTTTAGATGTAGAGCTGCCCGGCGAACGGATTTCTGCGGACTCTTTGTGAAGCTATGGCGGATGCGTTAGACGTCCTTGTCAAAGACATTCGGGGACGATCCGGCGATTTGCTGTGAAAGACACAACCTGTTCCTCGGAATTGTTCACGCCATCGTCTAACTTTGTGTGCTGTAGGAGGATTGCTAGTACGGAAGACACGCTGAACCGGTATTACTGACCCGCACTGTGCAAAACGCAGAACACGAAACGCTTTCTGTTATCCGGACACAATTTTTATTTGAACTGAAGTCGGCGCACACTGCTACCACCTGGCGGGAACCATGTAAAACTACGAGTTTGCTCTTTGCAACAGTACGTTGTTCACACACACATCTCAAATAACATAATGGCTATGATTTTTTAAATTGGACGATTCTTTTTGATACGCGCCGTATATTAATGCCAATCGTTAGCTTATGAAAGGAAAGTACAGTGCTATAATGCAAGTCAATGTTTAGAATAAAACTTGCCGCAAAAACAGAAGCAATTAATATACAGTCGCTTCCGGCAAGAAGACCTAACATACTGCGAAGCGGCTTCATTCTTGCACGTTAAACAGCCACTGAGAAGCATTCGTACATATTAGACGAGATTTGAGTTCTCTGTAATTTCATACCCGTTTCATGAGAAAAGTTACATTTAACGGTACGAACACTGTCCAGTTTATCTTGAATTGATTTAACAACTGAAAGCTGAATGTCAAACACACAAATACAGTGCTTTGCTCGGCCGTTCCTCATTGAACACACAGAAAACATTTCATTTACCACGTGAGTTTCCTTCTGCGTGTCTTCACAGAAGGGAACGTCTAGAGCGGAGCTGTCAACACGCCACCTAGACGTAGAACAGTGGGCCAACGTTCTTTCCACACACGAGTCCCGACTTGGTGGAGAGAGATTCTCGGCGGATTCGCATGTGGGGGGCACGTGGAACACGGTCCTGGGACCCAAACCTTGTGGAAAGAGACCCCTGGTGGTGTGGGCAGGGACTGTGTCGACCATTCCAGCACCTCTTCAGGAACTCGTACGGGTGAACCAGCACGGCTTAAGTTGTGAGGAGAGCTCGGAAACTCAGGCGAGGTTTGCTGCGAGCTGCGGTGTGCCCAGACTGTCTCGATGAGCGATGATGGCCGACCTCTCTGAGCACACGTGGCTGGAGTTTCTTACGGAGACTGAAGACACTGCACGCGTGCTGCGGCCAGTTCGCTCTCCCGACTCGAGTCTGGGACGCAGTAAGGAAACAGGCTGCATCCACTGACCACTCTGGGAGACTTGGGAGCAGCTCTGCAGGCAGAAAGGGCGTTGTCGCCTCAACACGAGATTGGTGACGTCATTCAGAGCGCTCCGTCGTCGTCAGGCCCGTATTTGTGCTAGAGGAGGTCACACGCCCTACTGAGCACGTTAACCAGTTGTCAGAATGTGTGCAAATCCGTCAAGTTGGAAAAAACGAAAATCATTTCTGTCTATTATGCGTGTTGCAGTTGATTAAGTCCTGCGTTCTTTGCACTGTTACTATTTTACTATCTTTTTTCACAACTTTGTGGCAAAATAAACGCAACCTTGAAAAATTTCCGTTCCTTGCTTTGATTTTGGACACCAGTGAAGATGTTCAATAACGTTTACAATGATTCCTCTTACTTGTGACACATACAACGAGGTAGAGGCGATGGACATAAAAGTTGTGGCGCAGGACTGCCAAACATGCACTCTCACATGGAAACAGTGGGTTCTACTTCAAGTATACCTGTTCTTGAAACAAAATTTCACCCACCAAACAAGCGTAAGTTTGTACGAAGGAATAAAACATATTGTAAATCGGAATGGTCTGTGGCTTATCCGTGGCTACATTACAAAGAAAAGAGTGGTCTGCTATGACTGCATTCGGTCCATCCACTTAGTGAACAATAGAAGACCAAAAGAGACAGCTTTTCTTAAAGAACTTTTCTGTAACTGGAAACATCCGTAGAAAAATTCAAGATCACGAGAAGTCTTTTCCACCGAGGGTCTCGAGCAATTACTCGGCAACATGAAAACAGGACACCTGTTGCTGGTCGTGTCAGATGTCTGCTGACCGATCAGGGTGAAGCTAGAACCGCTCTGCTAGTAATTATCAGCTCACTCAGGTTCCTGGGTCGAATGGGAAACACACAGAGGTCTTGAAACAGTCTCTGGGAACTTCACGACATTTCTTGATCAGAAGAATGCTGTGCCAGAACTGAAGATATTTCGGAAAACGTCATAACCCTTGGTTGCCGCCGGCGATACTAAACGAAGTACTAGAAATTATGGCTCACACGATCCAGCGAGGAAATGTGCAGCAAATAAAAAATTCGCTTTTTTGCAGAATTAGAACAGATTCAACGACGAAAGTGGCTGGCACTCTTCGTGTACATAGTGTTGACCCTGAGACGCTTGAAATAAAAACTTTTCCTGGGGTCATGCAGTCCGTCGGACTCCAAGGGTAAACGCTGGTAACTAAGATTAAAGACACCCTTCTAGGGCTGTCACTAAAATTGAGTTTTTACGCGCCCACTGCTTCGATTGTACAGCTAATATGTCTGGGCGGAACAAGGGGGGAAGAAAACCCTTCAAGACCGGCCAAAGCGTTGTTACATCCACCGCAGCATTCATTGTTTCAAGAAGTTGTCATCCATTGTCTCATGTACTGGTAACTGTGAAAGACGCCTCACATATAATTCTAGAATCAGCAAAACCGAAAGACTTGTATGCAGATGCTGTGGGCTGTAAGAGTGAAATTTTTGACACATTTGAGGGAAAACTATGAGCGAGTCCAGAAGACACTGACCGAAATATTGAATGTACCGAGCTCACTTAAGAGACAAAACATCAGTCCTGCGTGGCTACGCGAAGCGGCCCGAAGAGTTTGAAACTATTTTTTACATACACAATGATGAAAAGCATCCGGACACACCCAAAACATACGTTGTTCATGTTAAGTGCACTGTGCTGCCACCTAACGCCAGGTACTCCGTATCAGCGACCTCAGTCGTCATCAGACATTGTGAGAGCAGAATGCGCGCTCCGAGTAAGTCACGGACTTCGAATGTGGTCAGGTGATTGGTTATCACTTGTCACATACGTCTGCACGCGAGATTTCTACACTCCCTAGGTCCACTGTTTCCGGTGCGATAGTGAAGTGGAAACGTGAAGGGACACAGACAGCACAAAAGCATACAGGCCGACCTCTTCTGTCGACTGACAGACCGCCGACAGTTGTAGAGGGTCATAATGTGTAACAGGCAGACATCCATCAGACCATCACAAAGGAATTCCGAGCTGCATGAGGACCCACTGCAAGTACTATGACAGGCGGGAGGTGAGCGTGTGTAGTACCGACAGTGAAATTCGGAGTCGGTGGTGTTGTGGTGTGGTCGTGTTTCTCATGGAGGGGGCTCGCACCCCTTGTTTTGCGTGGCACTATCACAGAACACCCCTACATCGTCTTTTGAGCACCTTCTTGCCTCCCACTATCGAAGGGCAATTCGGGGATGGCGACTGCATCTTTCAATACGATCGAACACGGTCGGTGGCGGAGTTGTTACACGACAATAACATCCCGGTAATGGACTGGCCTGCACAGAGTCCTGACCTGAATCCTACAGAACACCTTTGGGATGTTTGGAACGCCGACTTCGTGCCAGGCCTCACCGACCGACATCGTTTCCTCTCCTCAGTGCAGCACTCCGTGAAGAATGGGCAACCATTCCCCAACAAACCTTCCAGCACCTGACTGAACTTATGGCTACGGGAGTGTAAGCTGTTATCAAGGTTGAGGATGGGCCAACACTATACTAATTCCAGCACTACCGATGGAGGGCGCCACGAACTTGTAAGTCATTTTCAGGCAGGTGTCAAAGGACTTTTGATCACATAGTGTAACAGTAGCAACTGAAGCGTCTGGATTGTGAGAGAACTGGTCAGATCCCCACGGAATACAAATTTTAATGCAGCCAGAGTGAAACATTTTGTAGAGGTTCTGAAACTAGCCCCTCCAAATCCAAATCCAGAACTATTTGATATTCTGTTAGAGAAATCCAAAAATTATTCTAAAAGCCTAAATATGAAACACACAAATTTCTAACAGCCAGGAAAAATTCCAGCGAAATTGCAACACACAAACACCATTTGCTCATAAAAATTGTCTTCAGAACGAAAATTTTGGAAGGATTTGTTCGAAATTCTTGATCTCATTCAGAAAAAATTATCGAAGGGCAACCAAGAGGATTTAAAGAGACTATCCCATCTTGAAGCGATAGTTATTACGTTCTCCCAACTATGTCCTTCAAGACGTTTGGAAGAATTGCTATGAGTAAATACAACAGACTTCAACCTGGACAGGCTTTATGCACAGCTCGAAATGATGCGAACATTTACGACTGGTATACAACCATGTAACGTACCCTGTATTGCAAGAAAACTTATCGCTGAACCTGTTAGGGTTAAAGAACTCCTCCAGGAAGTTATTTGCCTCAACATTATGGTTCTGACCGTCACCATCCTCAGAGGTCATTCGGCGCTTTGATACGATTTAAAACTTGCCTCAGATGAACGCTGACTCAATCGAGACTCACCCCTTTAGTCCTCTTCTATATTCATCACGACAGGACTAGAAAAATTAATCTTGTGGATGTCATGAAAAAATTTGTTTACCGAAGCGTAGAAAGGAAAACTACATTTGGAAATTGTAACTAAATTTTTTTTAGTCCCATGCGCGGGAAGCGAGAACGCTGCTGCAAGACCACGAGCTGCGGACAATAACAAATAAATAAATAAATGCCTTCATTTCAAATTACGTTTTTCTTTTTCCATTATGATGTGATGCAAAGTGTTTATCAAATAGTAACAATAATAAAAGGATTCTCTACCCGATTGTTATCCAGTCTATAGTAAATAGGTATTCCTTTTCGTAAATGGTCTAAAAAGAAAGTAGGACCAATGTTTTTTTTTTTAAATTAAAGCAACGGAACAATTTTACAGAGGACGAACCTTAAAACTGGGTGCATATTATTATTAACGAGTTGTATCTGTAGAACAGCGCTGTGTACCTAACACACCTTCCCAGACGGTCGGTATTTATGTATTCTTAACGGTTTTGCTGAAAGAGGAAATCAGCAAATGGGTTTGCTTGAACCCCCCTCCCCCCCAAAGAAATGGTTGGTTCGCCACTGAGTCGTTCTATTAAACAGTATTGACGTCACAACAAGTCTTCTCTCCTGCGGTTTCCTTAATTTATTTATCTATTTTTGTCTTCACAACACAGCGGACCACGTGAACAGAACCGTTGTTCCAGCTCCACGTACTGGAAACAATGTATTGTGCTAGCACCGCGTGCCTTGAGTGCATGGAAGCGAAGGTGGTTACCGTTTTCCAGTATCTATGCCCATTAAAACGTAACAGGAACTTAATTTCGTAGATTACAATTTAGTAAGCAATGGCTCCGAAACAAGCCACCTAAACTTCGCTAAAATTGAATATAGGCCTAATCTGGCTTCTGTTCCGACTGCTGTTTTCGGCCAATCACAGCACAGGACAACTGTTGCCATGAGAACAGGCACTGACGTCACACTATTTGTTAATTACGGGAAAATTCTCCGTACAGCTTCGTGTGGGTTATGTGGGTAACAATGAAATTTCCATCCCGACGACAAATTTATTACCGTCTATTCATTTACATACTCATCAGTGAACGTTCTCATCTAAATTCTGGGCTCCATATAACACTACACATTTGCAGTCGAAGATCATACGGTCAGAAACATGTAAGGAACGACTAGTAAAGATTGTTCTCCGGCTTAGACAGAAAACACATTAAAGTGCACATGATTATTGCTGCACGAATTTCGTGAAATAAAATGTACCAGTAGTACTCTACAGCGTGTGTGGATACTAGCAATTCAAAAATTTGGTACTTGTTAATACCACTACCCATCTAGTTTGACTGATCATCAAAACGCCGGATAAACCACTCCCAAAATGCACTATGCGTGAAATACCTATAGCAACAAAACCTAATTTAGTCCCCTTACAAGACATTCACATGCTTCGCCAAGTGAAACTCCCCTTTCAGTCTAAGGTACTTAAAAGTATCAGCACACTGTGCCTAAGCAAGAATGTAGGAGGAAAATAAATGTGTTCTGTCTGTGCACACAGGACGTCCCGTGAAATTACGACACAGGTCAAAGTAAATATCTGACATCGGCAGGGCACTCATGGGAGAATTCTTTTATCCTTCTAACGTTTGCTGAAGTTACCTTGCAGTTTTAGGTTTTAATTTGGAAGGTACGATACACAGGGTGAGTCAGGAGGGAAGGTACGTGTTTTGACGGGTGATGGCGTTAGTGATCCTGAACAAAAAACTTGATGTGGATATGTGGCCTATTCCTAATGGTTTCCGAGATAGAACACTTAAGGTACATTTCTATTTACGTTCTGTATTATTGTCTTTCTACAACGTAACACAAAAACACAGATGAAGTGGAGCCGAGCATTTTGGTACAGGACGCTTTCGGTCTATCAGGTAGGAAAACTGCCTCAAACTGGCCTACAAAAAGCGCATAAGCTACAGCGCACGCGTCAGATTAGATTTTCAATACTCTCGCGATGTCTCCGCGCACACTGTTACCCCTAGACAAAAAATAAATAGGACTTTTTTTGTAGCAAATTTAATTTAGTTTAACTGTGTACTAACACACGTTTTCCTTGGAATGTGCGGTTTTTGAGTTATTAAAGGAGAACGTACAGAAGTAATAAACATTCTATCTCGCAATATGGCAAATGTCCACATGAAGTTGTTTGTTCAGTATCGCTTATACTATCGCATCTGAAAGCATGTACCTTCCCTCCCGACTCGCCCTGTATATGGCAAAGTGCCTTAATTACAGTGCAAATGTGGACATCAGGCGTTGCTGCATAGCAATCCGTTGCCCATTCACATCCAATGGATTACCCGTCTCCAACCATACCGTCTTATTCCAACCTAACCTAGACCTACTCCTTATGCTACAGATCTGTGTATCAGCGTAACCAGCGTTTCATGGACGTAGAGAGGAGGTTATATCAGTCCTTCATTCTGAACGTTTGTCTACTGTTCGCATTCCTATTTCTTCGTTTACTTCAACAAAAGACGTTGAAATTACTCTTTGCGTATTAGTATCAAGAGATCCGCTTGCTGTGATATAAACTGTATTGCTTGCTCTACGTAATAACAATACACTTTACATTGTAGGCAACTACAGCTATAAGAATGTATTCTCGTTAAAACCGCACTAGCAGTTGATTGATCCTTTATTTAAGCTAATAAAGTGTTACTCAACAACTCCTGTGCCTTTGTTTAACAAGAATATATATGTGAATCCTCAGTTTCTACCAAGCGACAATTGTGTCGTAAAGACATTTAAAAAACTTGGAACGAGAAACATATCTTGCGACGAAGTAAATGTACACGGACCTCGTGTATCACCGAGCGCAAAGACGGCGTAAAATTTTATAGTAAATATTAAATTTAATCTTCGTATCAGTAAACTCCTTAAATGTAAGCTTCTATTCAATTAATACGGGAGAATAACGCTCCTTGATTATTGTTGTAATAGGTAGAAGACATACTGTACCACGTAAGTTAGATGTTGCTAATATTGTACGTTAAAGTTTAAATGTGCGTTATTTCGATGTACAGTGAGCCATCGTGTTCCTTACATCGAATTAATTTTTCTTAAGACGTTTACAGCTCCACAATTTTAGCGGCCTCTGCTTCAACAGACGCCATTACGCGTCTCCCTATAATTCAAAATGATAGCGGAAGTTCAGATCAGCCGCTTTAACATGTAACAGACATTTTTTCACAGCAGTCAGCTGCAGACGAGAGCAAGACTAGTTTTGAGATTTTACTTTCCAGCTTACGCCGAGAGCCAGGATTGAGATTCTGTCGCATATTATTCTGTCGCGATAACAAAACCCACCAAAGCTTTATTTTACTGTGCTGCACCGCTGCGTCCACTGCTCTTTGGCGTATGTGAAACTTACCTTACACCATGACGATACACACATAGACGGCACACGCCTCTACCCTTGCCGTGTTAAGGTTCGAAACCGAGTGGATTAGACAGTTACAGTATCTGTAGCTGGAACCAAGCTCTGGTTTCACCAACTGGTCTCCCTGTTGTATTAGTGTCACACACAAGTAGTAATTCAGATAAACCTAATTTCTCCAAAGCTCGCAGTAGTGTTGCGATAAGTATCCGTGTTACGTTTGGCCACGTGGAACGACAGCAAACGTTTAAACACTGTCCCGACACTTCCGTATTTCCACGAACGACAGAATTACACTCATTCTATGAATTCCTCTTCTTGTTGGACTGGGTCTCATTTAACTGGCCGCTTCCACAACCCACCCAAGGATTTTGAAACAGGTCCGCTGCGTAGCTTGTGCAGTCATTTGGCTGAAAATTCTCATTCTTGAAAGAAAGTGTACAAACATTCCTCACTGCTC
Source organism: Schistocerca nitens (assembly GCF_023898315.1). Taxonomy (NCBI): domain Eukaryota; kingdom Metazoa; phylum Arthropoda; class Insecta; order Orthoptera; family Acrididae; genus Schistocerca; species Schistocerca nitens. Next base: position 14,479,046 of record NC_064624.1, on the reverse strand, counting down.
TGTTACTGGCTAACTGTGAAGACTCTTGTTTCTCGTGTGCTTGTGGTGGTCGGCAAGCACTTGCATCTTAAGCAGTGCCGACAATTCTCCTCCGTCAACCCAGCCCTGGAAACAGGTATCAAGATGTAGACGCCTACTTTACAAAAATTACGCATATTCCGTACCCATCGCGGCAGGACTGGTTCCGTCACACACGACCGTGTCATCGCAACATGGAGACCCTCGCCCTGTTTATTACGACCGACTCTGCAGCGCCACACATGCAATGCAGCCCCTACCATCGACACAGCTTGGACTCACTGTCTTCTTACTAAGACGATACGTTTAGTATTGCAAAAGATTTCTTCGGTTACTAAGCTTTAGCAGTCAAGTGGTGTACTTTTTGTTCAGCTAAAGCTTTAATGTATCTCAAAACATATAAAGACCGTTAGGAACACGGGGGCTTACATTTGCGAAACACACAAATTTCCATCGCTTTGTTTTCTGCATCGACAATCGAATCGTGGAACCTTTGCTGTCAAAGAGTTTTCGTTGTAGTTTGCGTCCTCCTCTGCGAAGTAGTGCTGTGATTTCTTACACGTTCAACCCACGTATCAAATCAGTATCTAAGTTGCCTTGATGACAACAGAAAAGAAATTTATCAGTAGTAGGTGCTCGTACGAAGTTTGATGTCCACTCTCAGACTTGTCTGAAAAGTCCATACTAGCCCTTAACTACTATGGTCATTCACAGGAACACAGTTACTATGGAGGGGTCTCACAGACAGCATTTTTCTATTTTATATATGAAACCAGAATTTTGCTGAATATATATAGTTTCTTGACTTCCAGTCATTCATTACACTTCTTAGAGGTGGCTTTTGTAGAAATTTGATTTTTTAAAAACACTGCGGTATTTTAAACACTTCGACAATTAACATAAAGCGAAATCTGCAGTGTATTTTTATTTTATGAGTTATGAAAATAACAGCAAATAGTTAGCTCTCTACTCACAGTTAGATTTTCATCAGAGGGATTATATTACAAACTGGCAATATAACTAGGTGGAAAAATCCGACATGACTTAACGATGAATTGTGTGTGAAGTCAACTTTTCAGTTTACGACTCACTTTGCAATGCAGAGCGAACATTTCAGTCCATAAGTCTATGAATGGAGAAACTTTGCCACCACTTTACTTCTAAAATTACAAGTAAAAACTAAATACTTGTTTTCATGTGCCACTGAATCATACTTTAGTCAATTTCCACCTGCAAACACTTCACGCAGACCTTCCTGGAACACTCCAAGCAAATCGGAACACCGCGCTGTTGCCATGGATACCTTGTTTTCCTCTTCAGACGAGGAGGGCAAAAGGTGCACGTTTTTCAATTTTCGAATTCTTCTTTCAGTGTCTCAGGCTCATCTTGCAAGTGAATACATCTGTCTCACTTAACACACGTTGCACAGAAGGCCCAACTTTCCCCGCCGTGGAGAAACAGTAGCATGCAATAAAAACGCGGCACGCAAACACTATGCTACGTCTGTGAGACCTGTCAAGGGTAATAATTACGAAACAAAGAGCAGCAACAATGCAAGAATGGTGGCACGTGTAGCTTGACAGCCAATAGGAAGCTACATGGAAGAGTCCATTTGGCTTTGCAGGGGTGTGGGAAATATCTCGACACAAAAATTAGCAGCGGTCTGAGAGACGGTCGGTAGTAGTGAAGGGCTAGAAACCTGCTTCTTTTGGGAAGTGAGTATGTAGTTAGTGATGGTAGCAAACTTTTGCCCACAGCTGAATCTCCGTTTCCAAACCAGAGACGCTGTGAAATGAGGTCACCATTACTAGCGAGGCAATGAAGTGATTTGACCAACGCGGAGTAAATCTTCTGTTTTTTTCTTTGATTGCTTAGGAGAATAGACTGAAACTGCATTGTGTTGTATCCCCTAATCCACAGAAAACACGATAACAAATGTTGCGTTCTTTCATTAAGCTACAGCTACAAAAAGGCCTCCGTCTCATCATCGTAAACGCAGTTAGTCAGTATCTCATAAATTATGATGAGGCGGTGTTTATGAATTGCCGCGAAAACGGCCGTGGGCAGAAAATTCCGTTATAACTGGGAACGGAGTTGCTCGCGACGGCATTCTTGCAGCAGAAGCTGTCCGTCTTCTCGCCGAGTTTAGTAACAGTTGGAGATTATTTTGAAAATGGCCATCGCCTTTTTCTTCCTGGACCGTATCACTGTCGTCGTGCTGCCAGGAAATACGTCGATCTCTGCGACGGCGTGTCCACACCCCGGGGCAGTGTTGCCTCGCTAGATTCAATATCAAAGTTAGTTACAAAGTCGCTAAAAGTTATTTTACTAGGGGTGTACTGAAAATTTCGTGCTGTGAATGGTACAATAAGCCAGTGGGGGGGGGGGGGGGGGTAATAAAATATTAATATATATTATCTCATACGTAATTGCTATATTGTCTTATTTAAGTGACGCATCGCTTGCAACAACGTACATATAAAATACGCTAACGTTTAATTAAACATGTTATCATAATTGACGCAACATATAAATTGTTGTTTTCAGTCAGTGCAGTCAAATATACTAGAAATATACAACTATATTTGTAACAAAAGAAAGCAAGAACTCAAATTAGGTTGCAAAATATATACATACCGGTAGGTGAGCTATTCATCGTCGTCACTCGGAAGATCGAATAACTCTTCTGTTTGATGCTCAGACAGAACTGTAGTTGATGCAGAGGGTTGAACGTCGCTCAAAAGATGATGTTGCAGTTCGACTGGTTTTGTCCCAAAAGAGTAATTTTTGTTCGTTCCAATAAGCTCCAATACTACGGTATATTAATAATTTTTACTTATGGACCGTCTGACAGCAACTGAATAAAACACAATTTTAGTGCCATACGCGTTTCGCCTTTATTTTCTGCAAGGCATCATCAGTGGCCTGGAACATGTACATATGTTAGCTATTTTATTTACATTTCCAATACGTCTGACGACATGTCAAAAGATGCACGATCTTTATTTTGTTTCTTCAGCTGGTCTCTTAATATGATCAAAGCATTGTCTTTAACGATAATCTGTTACGTTGTTTAGTTTTTATAATGTTCATAGAACTGAATGTTCTCTCCACTTCTGCATTTGAATGCGGTTGGCATAGAACAGTCATTCCTAGGTGTGAAATCAAAGAAAAAGGATTCTCCCCTGCGGCATTTTTATACTGCAAAGCCTCACTCCAAAATCGAAAAGTGTTAGTAGTGTTATTCCACCTAATGAAGTTGGTATTATGCCATTCTTGCAGCATACCGTCTATGAAATCGCCACTAAAACGCAATTCTTTGGCTACATCCGCTACAGCATTGTTTTTATTGACTTTTAGTGTTTCTTCAACATTCAGCATTGACTTTTTTTTTTCAGGATCGTAACGTTACTTGGCAGTCTTTGTTGAATTTCTTTTATGAGTTTCAGACTAAATTGAATGCATCTCTTCTTCAAATAAACTTCATTTTCTTCAGACAAACTTGACTCAGACAATTTCTGTTTAAAGCCAAGCTTCGGACTTGTGTACATACATTCGCTTGGAACTGGTGTTGTCAACAAATCAACAGTTGGAAAAACTATGTTTTGTCCGAGTGACTGCATGAGAAATACAAGTGTGTCTAGTAATTTAGTGTGGTTTATTGTCTTCTTCTTCAAAAGCTTTTTATTGCTATTTGTACGTCTTTTACAGCATGTTTAAGATAAATCATGTAAAGATGATTTGAGTTGTCACAATACATCTTGTACAAAATATTGGCAGTGTAAAAATTGTCTTGAACCATATGTGACTACTCTTCCCACTGCTCCAGAATTCTTCATATTGCTGGTTCAATTAAAAGCCAACGTGTTGCACAGACATATTCCTCTTGTCTTTTTGGTGAAATGGAGAACCAATTGTAGGTTTCCCGTACAAGAAACTCTATGTTTCTAGGTATGGTATTCACTGAGGCGTGCGTAACTTCAAGTTGAAGATAGTAACAAATGCAACGGATCAATACCGAACGCTTCAAACCATATTCTCTCTTGAGTTGTTCGAAAAGCCCATTGTTTATTCCGACCATTGCAGAAGCATTATCTGTGCCAATTCCTACCATATTAGCGACTGGAAGTTTGAGATCTTCCAGAGAAGTCACAAGAACAGCAGCCAGATTTCTTGCATCTGCAGTTTCTGCTACAGCGAGTCTGATAAATACTGATCTAATGGTTTGGTTGTTGTTTACACTATAGTACCCTATAACGATACGTAGCATTTTAGATACTGATACATCTGTGGATTCATCTATTAGTACGCTGTATTTTTGGCTACCTATATCTTCGACCAATGATTGTGTAAAATATGGAGCCAAAACTTCAGTTATAATGTCAGTCCACTTTGTACCATGTAATTGCATGTCATCACCGGAAAACACCTTCTTGCACAGTATTCCTAAATGATCTAGAGCTAAAATAGAACAATGTTCGCCGGCCGAAGTGGCCGTGCGGTTAAAGGCGCTGCAGTCTGGAACCGCAAGACCGCTACGGTCGCAGGTTCGAATCCTGCCTCGGGCATGGATGTTTGTGATGTCCTTACGTTAGTTAGGTTTAACTAGTTCTAAGTTCTAGGGGACTAATGACCTCAGCAGTTGAGTCCCATAGTGCTCAGAGCCATTTGAACCATTTTTGAACAATGTTCAGCAATAAATAAAGAAAGGGCGCCTTCAGCTCTGCCTGATATTCTAACTGTAGTTTTCGGAACAATTTTCACAGGTAATAGTTTTCGAATGCTTTCTAATATCAAACAATTGAGCATAAAGCTCTGTTGCACATACGTGACATCTTGCCTTGGGTAAGTCTCCAGAGACTGGTTTGAGCCACTCATTGATTTCAGGTTCTGCTTCCCACGCATCCCGATATTTTTGAGCGTACTGCTTCTTCTGCGATAAATCCATTATGAAAGCCACAACAACATAAGTTTCACCAGTTTATAATCACTGAAAATACATTAAAACTCAGGAGAACTAGAGGTCATGAAACAATCTACTCACTCGGTAACTCGATATCAGTCCTATTGTTCATTGTTTAAAACGTAATAATGTCTGAGATACCCCCACCGAATTGTTCTTGCGTTACCACTGTGCATGTAGTAATAATTTGACTGCGAGATAACATTTCGAAAAATTAGAGGTTGCTGGACAGAAATGTCTTATTATACTTAATATTACGTATGTTTTTTGTCAATTCGAAAAATAAAGGGAGTTCAAAAGTTGAAGAATTATAGATCGATACGCTATCGACTATAACAGGCTAGTGGGTAATGAATAATGAACTGTTCTATAGTCTAGGTTTTCTTACTCTGTAGCCAATTCCCACATTCAGGCTTACTAAATGCTGAACAATGCTACATGATCTGTTAAGAACTTTATTTAACTCAGTAAATCTAGAACAAAGTCAGTGTAGTACCCATTCTATAGTTAAAATGTTAGTTTTGTTAATGAAAATACTGGCCCAAAATAGTTTTGACTTGTACTTCAAAAGTCGTCAGTACTCCAAAAGTCGCCAGATAAGTCGCTAAGTAATTTTTGTCGCTGGAAAGTTTTTTTTTTTTTTTTGGTCGCTAAGACGAAGGCAAAAGTCGCCATTTCTAGCGACAAAGTTGCTAAATTGGCAACACTGCTTCGGGGCGTAAATGATTCGGCGAACTGCTGTGTAGAGCAGCCACTGTCCAAGCTGAAAGTATTGTTGCCATATCTGATATGTGCGGCCTCTCTGATGACAGAAAACGTAAAGCTCTTTTTATGATACAAAGAAATCTCTATCGTTCGGTTTTGCGTTGATAACACTGCTACAAATATTTTTGCTGAAACACAAGTGTGAAATACTATAACTAGATGAGCCGGATTTATTTCTCCGTGAATTCTCCGCCTCAGCGACTGACTGTTGCCGCAGGCGCAACGAAACGTCGGCAGCTTAAAGGCCGGTCGCCACCACAGCTGGGCTCGAGGCAGCGGCAGCGGCAGCGGCAGCGGCAAGCTTGTCCGCGGCTGCCGGCACCGGCGTTCCCACCTGGAAGTGGCCGGCGCTGAGCCACGGGGCGGGGCCCACCGAAGCGGCCGCCGCCTCTCGTTAACTGAGCCGCCAACCTACACGAAGGGAAGGACGAACTCCGATGAAGGCATAGCAGTTTTTTATTTTCACTACGGTGTTCCCTTCCACACATTTGATTATTCGTGTTCTCTTATTCCACCAGAAACAGACACCAAGACTACCGTCCCTGATTGTCCGCTGTCTCATTTAGAAAAGCGGTCACCCCAGAACACAAACTTACTGTTACTTTAATAACAGCTGTCAGTACTCGAAATTGCAATACCTAAACGCAGTTTACTATAATGATAGCACATTACGTGTTATTTGATATTTATTTATAAGTAAAAATGCCTGACAGTTGATCCTCAGTATTTGTTATGTTGAGATCATGTATTTTAACCACTCTGCGAGTGTTATCTATTGAAACTACCAGTGAAGTAGTGTCACATCACTCAGCTCCATCACTAAACTGCCATTGACATTATCAATACCAGGAGAGACACGACGTTCAAGGTAACACTACAGTCATACAAGTTTCCGTGCGTACCTACACCACAGGTGATGAACAGATTGAAAGAATGGACGATAAAAGAGATTACTCAAATAGATAAGCGAGACAAAAATTTAAAATGTGACGAGACAGTGGGATACGGTAGCTGGTACAGGAAGAGAAAATAGTAAGAAAATGTAGGCTTGGGGGAAGGGATGAAAGGCAAAGCCACCTCATAGAATTTTGCACAGAACGTAACGTAACCGTCGCCAACGCTTCGCTCAAGAACCATGAAAGAATAATACATATTTGGAACAGAGTTTTCGAAACCAGATTTTAAACTGTAATGATAATTTATTGTTTACGAACTGCAGTTTGCGACTAAAGTGGCAGTAAACGGTAGCAGATAAAGGACGTGGAACGTGAATAAGTTAAGACGCAGAGTTTGTCGATAATCTTAAAGGTACCCTAAGGCAACGACTGACTGAAACAGAGGAAGCAATCCATTACAGGACGAACGGATATCTTTGATAGGAGAAGTGACGAATGCAGCAGAGGATGTAAATCGGAAAAAGGTGCAGTAGAAAACCTTGGAAACAACATGATCTGTTCAATTTGACAGAAGAAAATATAAAAACGCAGCAAATTAATTAGGCTACGCGGAATAGTTGTTGTTGTTGTGGTCTTCAGTCCTCAGACTTGTTTGATGCAGCTCTCCATGGTACTCTATCCTGTGCAAGCTTCTTCATCTCCCAGTACCTACTGCAGCCTACATCCTTCTGAATCTGCTTAGTGTATTCATCTCTTGGTCTCCAAAAAAATGGTTCAAATGGTTCTGAGCACTATGGGACTCAACTGCTGAGGTCATTAGTCCCCTAGAACTTAGAACTAGTTAAACCTAACTAACCTAAGGACATCACAAACATCCATCCCCGAGGCAGGATTCGAACCTGCGACCGTAGCGGTCTTGCGGTTCCAGACTGCAGCGCCTTTAACCGCACGGCCACTTCGGCCGGCTCTTGGTCTCCCTCTACGATTTTTACTCTCCACGCTGCCCTCCAATACTAAATTGGTATTCCCTTGATGACTCAGAACATGTCCTACCAACCGATCCCTTCCTCTAGTCAAGTTGTGCCACAAGCCCCTCTTCTCCCCAATTCTATTCAATACCTCCTCATTAGTTACGTGATCTACCCATCTAATCTTCAGCATTCTTCTGTAGCACCACATTTCGAAAGCTTCTATTCTCTTCTTGTCTAAACTATTTATCGTCCATGTTTCACTTCCATACATGGCTACACTCCATACAAATACTTTCAGAAACGACTTCCTGACACTTAAATCTATACTCGATGTCAACAAATTTTTCTTCTTCACAAACGCTTTCCTTCCCATTGCCAGTCTACATTTTATATCCTCTCTACTTCGACCATCATCAGTTATTTTGCTCCCCAAATAGCAAAACTCCTTTACTACTTTAAGTGTCTCATTTCCTAATCTAATTCCCTCAGCATCACCCGACTTAATTCGACTACATTCCATTATCTTCGTTTTGTTTTTGTTGATGTCCATCTTATACCCTCCTTTTAAGACACTGTCCATTCCGTTCAACTGATCTTCCAAGTCCTTTGCTGTCTCTGACAGAATTACAATGTCATCAGCGAATCTCAAAGTTTTTATTTCTTCTCCGTGGATTCTAATACCTACTCCGAACTTTTCTTTTGTTTCCTTTATTGCTTGCTCAATATACAGATTGAATAACATCGGGGAGAGGCTACAGCCCTGTCTCACTCCTTTCCCAACCACTGCTTCCCTTTCATGCCCCTCGACTCTTATAACTGCAGTCTGCTTTCTGTGCAAATTGTAAATAGCCTTTCGCTCCCTGTATTTAACCCCTGCCACCTTCAGAATTTGAAAGAGAGTATTCCAGTCAACATTGTCAAAAGCTTTCTCTAAGTCTACAAATGCTAGAAACGTAGGTTTGTGTTTCCTTAATCTTTCTTCTAAGATAAGTCGTAAGGTCAGTATTGCCTCACGTGTTCCAACATTTCTACGGAATCCAAACTGATCTTCCCCGAGGTTGGCTTCTATCAGTTTTTCCATTCGTCTGTAAAGAATTTGCGTTAGTAGTTTGCAGCTGTGACTTATTAAACTGATAGTTCGGTAATTTTCGCATCTGTCAACACCTGCTTTCTTTGGGATTGGAATTATTATATTCTTCTTGAAGTCTGAGGGTATTTCACCTGTCTCATACATCTTGCTCACCAGATGGTAGAGTTTTGTCATGACTGGCTCTCCCAAGGCTGTCAGTAGTTCTAATGGAATGTTGTCTACTCCAGGGTCCTTGTTTCGACTCAGGTCTTTCAGTGCTCTGTCAAACTCTTCACGCAGTATCATGTCTCCCATTTCATCTACGTCTACATCCTCTTCCATTTCCATAATATTGTCCTCAAGTACATCGCCCTTGTATAAACTATATACTCCTTCCACCTTTCTGCCTTCCCGTCTTTGCTTAGAACTGGGTTGCCATCTGAGTTCTTGATATTCATGCAAGTGGTTCTCCTTTCTCCAAAGGTCTCTTTAATTATCCTGTAGGCAGTATCTATCTTACCCCTAGTGAGATTCTACATCCTTACATTTGCCCTCTAGCCATCCCTGCTTAGCCATTTTACACTTCCTGTCGATATCATTTTTGACACGTTTGTATTCCTTTTTGCCTGCTTCATTTACTGCATTTTTATATTTTCTCCTTTCAAAAATTAAATTCAATATTTCTTCTGTTACCCAAGGGTTTCTACCAGCCTTCCTCTTTTTACCTATTTGATACTCTGCTGCCTTCACTATTTCATCCCTCAAAGCTACCCATTCTTCTTCTACTGTATTTCTTTCCCCCATTCCTGTCAATTGTTCCCTTATACTCTCCCTGAAACTCTGTACAACCTCTGGTTCTTTCAGTTTATCCGGGTCCCATCTCCTTAAATTCCCACCTTTTTGCAGTTTCTTCAGTTTAAATCTACAGTTCATAACGAATAGATTGTGGTCAGAGTCCACATTTGCGCCTGGAAATGTCTTACAATTTAAAACCTGGTTCCTAAATCTCTGTCTTACCATTATATAATCTATCTGATACCTTTTAGTATCTCCAGGGTTCTTCCATGTATGCAACCTTCTTTCATGATTCTTGAACCAAGTGTTAGCTATGATTAAGTTATGCTCTGCGCAAAGTTCTACCAGGCGGCTTCCTCTTTCATTTCTCTCCCCCAATCCATATTCACCTACTATGTTTCCTTCTCTCCGTTTTCCTACTCTCGAATTCCAGTCACCCATGACTATTAAATTTTCGTCTCCCTTCACTATCTGAATAATTTCTTTTATCTCATCATACATTTCATCAATTTCTTCATCATCTGCAGAGCTAGTTGGCATATAAACTTGTACTACTGTAGTAGGCATGGGCTTTGTGTCTATCTTGGCCGCAATAATGCGTTCACTATGCTGTTTGTAGTAGCTTACCCGTACTCCTATTTTTTTATTCTTTATTAAACCTACTCCTGCATTACCCCTATTTGATTTTGTATTTATAACCCTGTATTCACCTGACCAGTAGTCTTGTTCCTCCTTCCACCGACTTCACTAATTCCCACTATATCTAACTTTAACCTATCCATTTCCATCTTTAAATTTTCTAACCTACCTGCCCGATTAAGGGATCTGACATTCCACGCTCCGATCCGTAGAACGCCAGTTTTCTTTCTCCTGATAACGACATCCTCTTGAGTAGTCCCCGCCTGGAGATCCGAATGGGGGACTATTTTACCTCCGGAATATTTTACCCAAGAGGATGCCATCATCATTTAATCATACAGTAAAGCTGCATGCCCTCGGGAAAAATTACGGCTGTAGTTTGCCCTTGCTTTCAGCCTTTGGCAGTACCAGAACAGCAAGACCATTTTGGTTAGGTTACAAGGCAAGATCAGTCAATCATCCAGACTGTTGCCCCTGCAACTAAAGAAAAGGCTGCTGCCCCTCTTCAGGAACCACACGTTTGTCTGGCATCTCAACAGATACCCCTCTATTGTGGTTGCACCTACAGTACGGCCATCTGTATCGCTGAGGCACGCAAGCCTCCCCACCAACGGCAAGGTCCTTGGTTCATGGAGGGGGGGGGGGGCGTAATAGAGATGTGTAAAAATGCCGTTGACAGAGTCCAAAATGGCAACAACGATTTTGCACTTGGAAAACTGAAGTGTCGACATTAAATAACAAACAAATAACAAAATCTTGCTCAAAGGAAAGGTGAAGCAACTGTCAAGTGCTCATTTGGCAAGCCAGAACTAAGCAAATAAGAGAAGACTAGAAGGTGGAAGGGGTATGTAGAGAGGAGAGGGGGTGGGGCTATACAAACTAACATGACCACAACGTTAGATTCCTGTGAAATGTCTGAACACGAGAGACAATACAGTTCCTACCACTCAGCTAAGTAGACAAACTGGAGAAAGGAAAACCTGTGTTCATAGCATTTCCATATTCAGAGAAAGGTTTCGAAAATATTAACTTAAAGACACTCTTTGAAGCTCTGGAGGTATCAATCATAAAACACAGGGACACAACATTATCTGCCGGCCGGATTGATATAGCGGTTCTAGGCGCTTCAGTCTGGAACTGCGCAGCCGCTACGGTCGCAGGTTCGAATCCTGCCTCGGGCATGGATGTGTGTGATGTCCTTAGGTTGTTTAAGTAGTTGTAAGTTCTCGGGGACTGATGACCTCAGATGTTGAGTCCCATAGTGCTCATAGCCATTTGAACCATTTTTTGTTTATCAACACGTTGCCAACCTAACGAAGTATATACCGAAAAGTAAAGTCTGTTCATTCTGTTCCCTTTATATCTGTTTATGTGTGTGTCTAGTTAGTGAGGGTGAGTTTTTATTACTAGTATCTGTTTCGATAGCTTAAATAAACTTGCATTCGATAATATAAAAATACAGGCTCATAAAAGCCATACAATTTGTGTAAAAATTTCTTAGATCGTCGCTGAGCATCGACCAGCTGATATTTCAAAGAATATCTTACGCGCCACGCGATAGAGATCTTTCGTGTTTCTTATTTTTTGACAGCTGAAGAATTGTAATCCTCTCCTGTTACCACAGTCCTGATATATTTTTTAAAGACGGCGGACGCGTATTTTTGACAGCTGAAGAATTGTAATCCTCTCCTGTTACCACAGTAATCACTAATTACTTATTATAAAATATCACTATTGTGCAGTGCTATGTAAGAATTTACGTGTGCGGCTAAGATGAAATGTCGAAAATGCTAAAGGTCTTTATTTAAAGAAACAGCCAGCAAGATATAAAATTGAAATGTACGGATCCTATTGTTAGAAATACTGACTAAGGTAATTAAATTGGTTATTGTGCTCTCAAATGCTGTAGTGCCTGCTTATTACTTGAAGTATTTCTATGGTATCCATCTCCTATTAATGGCAACAGAAATAACGTTGTTTTTATAGTTTTCATACAGCTACCAGGGACCGACCGCATGTCGGCAAACGTCGTAGTTACGGCAGGAGGCGCAGTGTCACTTACCTTGTTTGTGATTTAAATCCGGTTTCTTTTAACGTGTGGTGTAGTATAGCAAATAATTTCCAGCTCTGTCTGGTCCCTTAGGTTTCTCCGTTCGTAGTTGTTATGTCGCATATCCGGTCGTGATCGAACATGATCCCGACACAAATAAATTAAGTGGCAATGCGAACTCTGTTGTTAATCTTGAGAACGCTACGCCTTCTGCAAACGATTTCAGGTGGCATATAAACTATCACATACAGTACTTAAGTTTTTGAAAAGTCTTTGCTCTTCCCGCCAAGAAGTGGTGCAAAACTCACAACAGAGTTCTGAATCTTCACGAGAGAATAATAATTTAATCAAAATATAAATACATAAAAAAACACCACACTTAGCACCCGAACAAGGACTCTACTGAAATCACGAAAATCAGTCCACTTGTGTTTGCTGCTAATATAGATAGATGTATTTAACAAAAGATTTATTTTTCATGTGCGCGCTACGTGCTTAAAAAAATTGTGGAGGAAAATTTCAGAGAGGAAAGACGAGCCGAAGGCGGGAAACGGAGAAATTTAACATCCAGTTGCCAACTTTCAATACATCAAATGTAAGTTACGAAAAAATTTCCATATGCAGTTGAGACGCTTCAGTAGTACAGTTGTCTTTCCAGCTTCATTACCATTCTTCCTTTTATTTCCATCTGCATATTTAAAAAATCAGCTTAAAATTCTTTTTTAGTCAAAATTTAGTAGGATTTGCAACGTAGAGTCTAAATCTCATTGCTGAGTCTTGATTTCAATGTGTAAATATGGCGTCGTGTTACATGTAAAATGCTAGCGCTGTGTGCTAATTCAGTTGTTTAGTGTGCCCGTCTTCCCTCTTGTCTTCTCCGCTTCAGTTCACAGGCATTTGTTAGGCGAGTGCAACTCCCATACTTGACACACACCACGTGACCTGACGTCACAAGCAAAGGACAGACGAACCGCGTTGCAGAGCACGTGTAGCTGGCGTAGTACTGTTGACAAACAGACACCGCGAGATGGAGGAGGGCAAACAGAAGTTAATCACGACAGCAGGTGGCAGTGACGATATGAACAGCACTCAGTATTCGTTGCGCTCACGTGCGATTAGCATGCGAGTGGAGGCGGAGGCTAACGCCGGTGATACGATTGACACAGACCAAACAATTCAAACGATCCCCGCGGGTAGCAACCCAACTGCCGATACGAATGCAATGCTCCTTCATATCCACAATTGGATGGCAAATAATGATAAGGAAAAGGAACAATTGCGGTTAGAAAGGGAACGAAAAGCAAGAGAGAGAGCTGAAAGAGAGGAAGAAAACAAAAAAGAACTAATGCGAGATTTTACCGATTTAAATAAACAATTTGATGTGGTAAATGAAAAATAACTACCGACTTGAAAACTGAACTGAATACGCAATTGGGCGAGGTCAAGTCGGAAATAAGTGGGCAAATCGAAGCAGTAAAATCTGAGATCCGTAAACAGGTTGAGGCTGAGATTTAGTAAATTTGATGCAGCACTAGGATCTGCCAAGGGTGAAATTAATGCCACGATAGAAGCATTCCATAGCGAAACTGTAGCATTAAAGGGTAATTGTGATACCACGTCAAAGGTCAGCGCCGTGAAACTTGTTGTCACTAATATGGGAGAGGAGGTAGATGATTTGACGAAACAAGTAGAATCACTTGACATAGAGGAGCAGGTAAAAATTACGGTAAAGGCTCACGCCGAAGCGTTATCCGACCACGTATTTTTGCGAAACTTCTCTGGAGTATTTCCGAACAGTTGGACAGACAAGCAAAGAATATAGTTTGTGACGGGTATATAACAGGAAATGCCGCCTTACGGGGAATAGAAATAACGGACAAGTGCAGGACCTATAATGAATTCGAGCGGATGTTTCTGAACAAATTTTCGAGTGATGGTGTTCAGCAGCGCTTAAGAAAAGAAGTGTTCAATGCGGAAATGTTCAATTCGAAACACGGCAGTCTGAGAAGATATTTCGAAAAATATTTAACAAAAATTAAATTGTGGGACTCGCCAATTACAAATAAAGACGCGATCATGATTTTGAAAACTAAATTGCCCATCTCTATAAGGGAGAAAGTAGTTAATGTTTCCGAGGACGATACCGAAGCATTTCCTTCCATGTTGCACTCATTGGATTCGATTCGCGAAGACGCGGTAGCAAATGTTGGTAGCGCTCCGAATGGAGTGAGCAGGCGAAACAGTGGAGGTTGCGCGGCCAGCAATGGCAGTGAGGGAAGAGCGCGCGGAAGCGACGCTTACTGCCGACCGTCCGGCGGCTGCAGAAACCAACAGGTGTCGACCGGAGGATAATAATAAACAGCGGTGCAACCCAGTGGATAGCACACAACGGCCACAGTACGGAAACCCGACACACAATTATCCACAAAATCAGTACGGAAACAAACCACCACAGAAGGAAACTATCAGGGCGGACCAGTCTTTAAAAGGACGCGAGAGTGTGTAACACCACAGCTCTTATGCTGTATGGATTTATTTAATTTTTTTGCTTCATTTTTTTTTCTTTCATTTAATATTACATCGTTAAGAACCTGTAAATGTTTTTGATTGAATAGATAACACAAAATTGTATACTCTTTTTCTTTGTTAAAACTTCGATGTCGTAGTTTGTTTCAAGGCAAAGTAGTGTATCTGTACTGTAAATACTTTGTCCCATTTGGAGGGAACAAATCTTACTGTATATAATTGTAATTTTGTGTGAATAATTTTTGTAGACATGTTAATATGTGCAAAGGTTCTGTCTTATTTAATGTATTTGTTTGCTGTTATGTAAACTGCTGACCTTCACTTAGGGCTCTTAGTTATTCTGTATGTAAAAGGTGTAGTGGTTCCCCTCAGGAACGGAACAGCGTAGCGCGCGCAAAATGTGGTTGGCCTAGGTGGAAAAGGTGGAACTGATAGTCAGTCGGGGACGAGCCAGCAGTCTGAGATGAGCTACGAGTCCGTGCGCTGCCGTGCAAAAATTGAATAGTGCTGGTTTCGAGAGAGGCTTTTCTGTTATTTTCCAATGCCTCGGATGGGTGGATAAATAGCTGGGCTATTCTGGAATGCGTATCTATCTTCGCCACCAAGAAATGACAGAGCCCAGCAATTCTGCCTGCAAATCCACCTACCAACATGCAGTTGCCACCACATTGCGCAATCATTGCAACGTAATGATTATAAGGATGTACAGTGAAGGATCAGCTTAATGGATGTGTTATTATGCTGAAATATAAGGTAATGTGTATCTGAATTTATGTACCTACCTTGATTTTTCTCCCCATCATAACACCTCTCAGGGTCCTCTCCGTTTGAAGTAAAGTGATTACCGAGTGTCCTTACTGAAAGTACGTTAAAATTCCAGTTTTCTAATTAATGCCTCTTGAACGTAGTAAAGTTAAAGTTAATGTGGCAAGAAAGTGAGTTAGAGTTAATGATGCTTGCTGAAAATAACATTCTTAGTAAAAATGCTTATTAATGTTTTGCTGCCAACTTCAAATTAAAATTTCTCAAGACAGGCTTATAACGTTTTGCTTAGTAAATGATCACATTATTGTCTGTAATAAATCCTAAAAGGTGAGTCAGTTTCTTGCAATTTGGTCAGTATTGTGTTTCGCAGTAGTAAAAGTGAGAAAGCTGCTGTTGTGAAACTTTATATATTCATGTTTGCTAAGTGTTTGTGTATCTTGTGCATTAGAAGTGCATGTTAATAGTAATATTATAAAGACCGTTCACTTTATGTAAGCCCTGAAAGTGATAGTGTTTTTTTCTGTACGTGTTATAACTGAGCAAATAGTTTTTTTGTGCTGTTCCAGTCGTTAGCTTCTATCTTAAAACATAGGTGTGTCAGAATTCATTGCACTCGTGTGTGGCCAAGTTTAGGTTGTGTTTGTCTGTTATAGTTACTTATACCTATTTTCTTTATCGAGAATGTTAATCTTTCTCTTGCCTAGTTAGGCTGGCGGCCGTTTTCTTTATCCGTTGAACAGTGCAAATAGGCAAAATTACGTTTGGTACTGTTTTAAATATTTACGTAATTCTAATTTTCATTTCCGATAAGCCACTTCCGTTGGGTACAACATGGTCAATTTAACAAAATTCCTCTCAGAGGGTAACACTGCTCTGTTGATTTGCACTATAATTGCTTTTACAAAAGAGCTAAATGTCACAACTTGTTTCTAGCATTGAGGTTATGGTGCAGTAATAACAGCAGTTAGGAGTGTTATACGTGGAAATCAAATAAATGGCACGGGACAAGTCCAGGACGACAACATTTTGCTAGTAATGACAACACAATACACTACATGGCCCAGAATACATTTCGACCTCCGACAAATATAATTTCTTCCGGACTCTCAAGTGATTATGCACGAAATCCGAAGCCGAAATGGCAAAAGACTGCACGAATCTATTATGCGTAAAGTGGATCGAACACGGGACAAGAACCTTGTCCACCACCCTTCGTGCCACAGTCACAACACCAACACGAAATGGAGGAGACGTTAAGGGCGATATCCGATAGGGAGAACCACCACAATCAGGAAAACTAGAAACAGAATTTTTTAACCTCCACAAGAAGCTGGCACCAAAATCAGGCAGGCGTTGATTTGACTAACAAAGTATGCAAACCTCCGTAAGAAAGCATTTCATAAAAAGGTAAATAAGGTTATTGAATACAGAGAAGGTCAGAGAATCTTACTAAGGACTCACTTTAAACCATCGTAAGTGGCAGCGCGTTTACGAAGGCCCATACGTTATTGTCAGGAAGCCGCACACAGGAAGTTGCTTGCTAGCCGACACCGTGACTGGAAGGATTAAAGGTCTGTTCCACCATAGTGACCTAAGAAAATTCCACAGTGGTAACACAAGAAAGAAATTTACAGGTGTTTGTAGTAAGAGGGAATTTCAAAGCACCATCAGAGAACAAGGTAAGTCGCCGACGTCGAATGATAACTCAAGAGAAACGACAAGCCAGCAGTTAGTACGTCTGGAGGTCATCGTACACTGCTGAGTGTGTGAGGAAAGTTTGTACCGATCTGTTGACTGAATACAAGTAAAGGAACATGGTAAAGAGAGAACTTAGTACTAGTTGTAAGTTAGTATGTAGGTATATGATGCATGCTCGTGTGGTAATCAGCCCCCGGTATGTATGAATCAAAGAGGAAGGACTGATCAGTCCCGTTCTCTCAGGTTTTATAATAAAGGATTTTTTTCTTGTTCAGAAACTAGAGTCTCTCGGAGGACAAGTTGTACTCCTGTGTAAAATAAAGGGTCACAGCTTTTCGTGACTAGAATCAAAGAATAACAGAGGATATCGTAATGAGAGTGACACATTTCCTAAAACAAGAGAGTAAATTATAATATGATAAAGAACATGTGTGAGATCCGATGCTTAGAAGAAGTAATGTATGTGGAAAACTTCATTAGGAACAAAGTTTTAAAATCTATGGCAGACAAGTTATGATGACGCAAATTCGAAGGTGTAGCAAGTAAAAGAAGGGGTAGAGACAACGCTATATTATAAGTTCCATGGAAATATTATACTTAGGAAATGCCAGCCGCAAGACTAAATGTAGCTATTAATAACAGGAGTCCGCAGGCTACAGGGTCAAGTAACCAAGTAAACAATTGGTCAAACAAGCACATGCATAGAGGCGTGTAAATGAATCAATTATATTTTCTAAGTGAATGACACGCAAAAAGCAAATGAGGCAGCATGAGCGCAAGCATTTAAATGTTTCTTGTTTAGCAAGATAATTTTTATAATGTCCAGATTATTTAAACGCTCATTTGTGTGTTCCTTTATAAAATATTATCCAAAATACCGACCCCTGATAATCCTTCAAACATCATATTCCAAGGATCAGCTCGTAGAGGTTTACTTGTAGTGTCGGGGCAAAGCAACTCACACGAAAAGCGTGTAGCTTCGCGACGAGATCAGTTAAATTTTGCTTGTTAAAGCCAATTAGAGTCGAGCCACTTGTTTGGCATGCAATTGAGTTTGTGGTGTTTGTAACGCGCCATTAGTTAGTCATCGCCCGTATATTTTGAAGCGAATGGTATTCAGCATGCAAAAGGAGGCAGTCTCTATGTCTGGAAGCTGTCCTCAATTTAAAGAACACAGTAAACACATTTAAATTTACATGTAAATGAAAAGAGTGATAAAAAGAGGAGTGTTTTCAAAGAGAAAGACAATTAGTTAGTCTTTGAGACAATTAAAATAATGTAATAAGAATTTGACGGTAAAGAATAAATGAAACTGGTAACTGAGTTTACAAGAGGAGACTGAAGAATAGTCTTAAGTGGAAGACGTAAATTCAACTGGTAAACAAGAGAGAGCCATAAGAAAATGGTCGACAGCAATTCTGTACCAGACGTGATCATTAGATTAAGAATATATGTATGTATATATAAGCAAACTATTTAAATATCATTAGTCAAGGCATCTTGTTATCCTTCTGTGATAGTGTTATTTTTGCAAAGAGAAAGTGAGACGAGGGACGATGTTTAGTTCACGAACGCCTATCAAAGTGAAAGTGAAACTTTGTGCATCGAAAAGCGAGTCTGAGTCACGACTCTTTATACCAAACCTTGTGTGTTTCAGTTTTATTTTTAACGTGTGCAACGGCCAGTGAATAAGTATCGTTCGTCATGCAGCCCTCGGAAGCCAGCAAAATAACTTCTTCTCGCTTACCTGTGAGTCCTTCACGGACAGTTGACGAGTGGCACGACGAGATGACTTCGTCCAGGCTTCGTCGGTGAAGCAACAGCAGCGATCCTCAAACAACGTGCTTTAAACGCAGCATGTTATTGGTGGACAACACAATACATAACCAATCTACGATAGCGCGCGCAATGCTGGCCGGTGTTGGTCTGTCAACATCGCCGCGCGTCGCGTATGAAGAAGTAATGGATATTTGAAACTTTACAGAGCTCGTACGGAACGATATAGGTGTTCATTCTTTCCGCGCGCTATACGAGATTGGAATAATAGAAAATTGTGAAGGTGGTTCGATGAACCCTCTGCCAGGCACTTAAATGTGATCTGCAGAGTATCCAAGTAGATGTAGATGTGGATGTAATGGCCGGGTCTGCGTGGCTCGCTCCGGCAGTAACTGAGACTTCATACTACTTTGAAGGACATTGTTCTCTATATACATAGAAAACATCATATTTTAGAGACTGAAAGAGAACGATTTGTATTAAGCAAAGAATAAAATGGTCACGACTAGAATAAATTTCGGTCACGGTCAGAACGAGGTTGATATTTGCCTTAACCGCTGTCATAAACAAGAGCAGAAGTCAGTGCGAAATGAAAGAAAGAAAGAAATGATCCTTTACCCATCCTGAACCCATTGTAATTAGACCGAAATTTTAAGTAATACAAATGCAGAGAATTCTCTATTTATGTTCCAGATTCCATGAGTTGACGGAGAATGGCAGATTCCATTCAGTGAAGTGGTACAAAAGGGTCTCACATCGTGAGCGATTCTTGACAAACAATTTCTACGGCACAGTGTGATGCACGAACCACTGTACAATGTGTGTAAAATAAGAAAGAATATTATGATGAAATAAACACGAGCCTATCGAGCTTGTAGAGGCACTGAAAATTGGGAAAACGTGCGAAAGACTAATGAAAATGTCATGTCAATTTCATAGTTTGTATGCATTTTAGGATTATATACGTACTTATCAGGAGAAAGAAAACTGGCGTTCTACGGATCGGAGCGTGGAATGTCAGATCCCTTAATCGGGCAGGTAGGTTAGAAAATTTAAAAAGGGAAATGGATAGGTTAAAGTTAGATATAGTGGGAGTTAGTGAAGTTCGGTGGCAGAAGGAACACGACTTTTGGTCAGGTGACTACAGGGTTATAAACACAAAGTCAAATAGGGGTAATGCACGAGTAGGTTTAATAATGAATAGGAAAATAGGAATGCGGGTAAGCTACTACAAACAGCATAGTGAACGCATTATTGTGCCCAAGATAGATACGAAGCCCACACCTACTACAGTAGTACAAGTTTATATGCCAACAAGCTCTGCAGATGACGAAGAAATTGAAGAAATGTATGATGAAATAAAAGAAATTATTCAGATAGTGAAGGGAGACGAAAATTTAATAGTCATGGGTGACTGGAATTCGAGTGTAGGAAAAGGGAGAGAAGGAAACGTAGTAGGTGAATATGGATTGGGGCTAAGAAATGACAGAGGAAGCCGCCTGGTAGAATTTTGCACAGAGCACAACTTAATCATAGCTAACACTTGGTTTAAGACTCATGATAGAAGGTTGTATACATGGAAGAACCCTGGAGATACTAAAAGGTATCAGATAGATTATATAATGGTAAGACAGAGATTTAGGAACCAGGTTTTAAATTGTAAGACATTTCCAGGCGCAGATGTGGACTCTGACCACAATCTATTGGTTATGACCTGTAGATTAAGACTGAAGAAACTGCAAAAAGGTGGGAATTTAAGGAGATGGGACCTGGATAAACTGAAAGAAC
Organism: Schistocerca nitens; assembly: GCF_023898315.1. Taxonomy (NCBI): domain Eukaryota; kingdom Metazoa; phylum Arthropoda; class Insecta; order Orthoptera; family Acrididae; genus Schistocerca; species Schistocerca nitens. The sequence continues at coordinate 14,458,327 of NC_064624.1, read as the reverse complement.
CAGAGGTTGTACAGAGTTTCAGGGAGAGCATAAGGAAACAATTGACAGGAATGGGGGAAAGAAATACAGTAGAAGAAGAATGGGTAGCTTTGAGGGATGAAGTAGTGAAGGCAGCAGAGGATCAAGTAGGTAAAAAGACGAGGGCTAGTAGAAATCCTTGGGTAACAGAAGAAATATTGAATTTAATTGATGAAAGGAGAAAATATAAAAATGCAGTAAATGAAGCAGGCAAAAAGGAATACAAACGTCTCAAAAATGATATCAACAGGAAGTGCAAAATGGCTAAGCAGGGATGGCTAGAGGACAAATGGAAGGATGTAGAGCCTTATCTCACTAGGGGTAAGATAGATACTGCCTACAGGAAAATTAAAGAGACCTTTGGAGATAAGAGAACCACTTGTATGAACATCAAGAGCAGTTTTAAGCAAAGAAGGGAAAGCAGAAAGGTGGAAGGAGTATATAGAGGGTCTATACAAGGGCGATGTACATGAGGACAATATTATGGAAATGGAAGAGGATGTAGATGAAGATGAAATGGGAGATAGGATACTGCGTGAAGAGTTTGACAGAGCACTGAAAGACCTGAGTCGAAACAAGGCCCCCGGAGTAGACAACATTCCATTGGAACTACTGACGGCCTTGGGAGAGCCAGTCCTGACGAAACTCTACCATCTGGTGAGCCAGATGTATGAGACAGGCGAAATACCCTCAGACTTCAAGAAGAATATAATAATTACAATCCCAAAGAAAGCAGGTGTTGACAGATGTGAGAATTACCGAACAATCAGTTTAATAAGCCACAGCTGCAAAATACTAACACGAATTCTTTACAGACGAATGGAAAAACTAGTAGAAGCCGACCTCGGGGAAGATCAGTTTGGATTCCGTAGAAATACTGGAACACGTGAGGCAATACTGACCTTACGACTTATCTTAGAAGAAAGATTGAGGAAAGGCAAACCTACGTTTCTAGCATTTGTAGACTTAGAGAAAGCTTTTGACAATGTTGACTGGAATACTCTCTTTCAAATTCTATAGGTGGCAGGGGTAAAATACAGGGAGCGAAAGGCTATTTACAATTTGTACAGAAACCAGATCGCAGTTATAAGAGTCGAGGGGCATGAAAGGGAAGCAGTGGTTGGGAAGGGAGTAAGACAGGGTTGTAGCCTCTCCCCGATGTTATTCAATCTGTATATTGAGCAAGCAGTAAAGGAAACAAAAGAAAAATTCGGAGTAGGTATTAAAATCCATGGAGAAGAAATAAAAACTTTGAGGTACGCCGATGACATTGTAATTCTGTCAGAAACAGCAAAGGACTTGGAAGAGCAGTTGAACGGAATGGATGGTGTCTTGAAGGGAGGATATAAGATGAACATCAACAAAAGCAAAACGAGGATAATGGAATGTAGTCGAATTAAGTCGGGTGATGTTGAGGGTATTAGATTAGGAAATGAGACACTTAAAGTAGTAAAGGAGTTTTGCTATTTGGGGAGCAAAATAACTGATGATGGTCGAAGTAGAGAGGATATAAAATGTAGACTGGCAATGGCAAGGAAAGCGTTTCTGAAGAAGAGAGATTTGTTAACATCGAGTATAGATTTAAGTGTCAGGATTTCTGAAAGTATTTGTATGGAGTGTAGCCATGTATGGAAGTGAAACATGGACGGTAAATAGTTTGAAGAAGAAGAGAATAGAAGCTTTTGAAATGTGGTGCTACAGAAGAATGCTGAAGATTAGATGGGTAGATCACATAACTAATGAGGAGGTACTGAATAGGATTGGGGAGAAGAGGAGTTTGTGGCACAACTTGACCAGAAGAAGGGATCGGTTGGTAGGACATGTTCTGAGGCATCAAGGGATCACCCATTTAGTATTGGAGGTCAGCGTGGAGGGTAAAAATCGTAGGGGGAGACCAAGAGATGAATACACTAAGCAGATTCAGAAGGATGTAGGTTGCAGTAGGTACTGGGAGATGAAGAAGCTTGCACAGGATAGAGTACCATGGAGAGCTGCATCAAACCAGTCTCAGGACTGAAGACCACAACAACAACAACGTACTTCTACGTATATGTATTTTTTTTTCTCTGCGACAGTACCTGTCATGTCCACTTAAGGGGATACGGAATCGGATTTTGGGTTAAAAAATCGAATTTTTTTTTATTGGCGTATTATATTCTGCCATGTTTCCTCTTTAAAATGACGTATCATACATAGCTCTACTACAATTATAACTATTTTATTTTTATATATTTGTGAGATCGGGTATTGCGCTCTTCACAGTGGTATAATGTTCGCTATGTCAAATATCTGGGAGATGGTGACTCTAAAGCATTCAAAGAAGTTTTGGAAAGCAAACCATATGGGAACAGTGTAAATATAAGCAAACTTGAATGTATATGACATGTGCAGAAGAGAATGGGTGCCAGGCTGAGAAGGTTAAAATCAGTTATGAAAGGGAAAAAACTAGATGATGGGAAAACCTTGGATGGCAGAGGAAGATTGACTGATTCCATAATAGACCACATTCAGAACTGCTATGGCCTTGCAATCAGGCAAAATACAGGCAATCTTGAAGAAATGAGGAGAGCTATATGGGCTTTATATTTCCACACCGCATCCACGGATGAGCATCCACAACATGGTTTGTGCCCCAAAGGTGAAAACAGCTGGTGTAAATACAATAGGGGACTAACAACAGGAGAGAAATACATTCACCACCACAGTCTACCATCAGCCATCATGGCAGAAATAAAGCCCATTTTCAGAGATCTGGCTGACAGAAGTCTTCTGATGAAATGTCTTCACGGAAAAACGCAGAACCCCAACGAGTGCTTGAATAGTGTGATATGGCATCGTCTCCCAAAAACAGTGTTTGTCGGAATTAATACACTACATTTTGGTGTGTATGATGCTGTGGCAACCTTCAATCTTGGAAATATAACTAAATGCCAGGTCCTTCAAAAGTTGGGTATGTGTGTTGGTTCCCGTACGGTACGTGCTATGTTCTTTTTAGATCAGCACAGACTAAGGCATGCTGATAATATAATCAAGACATTAGTGAAAAAAGCAAGACAGGTGCAGAGGGGTGCCAAAAGAAGACTTGAAGATGATTATGAAGACTGTGAAGGGGGTATTAGCTACGGATCAGGAATGTTTTAATCTTCTTTCTCCGTTTCCCGTAAGTTTACTTTTTACTTCATCTAGGAACATTATCTCAGGTACTGGTCAACCTAGAAGTCTGAAATTTTTATGACGTAGTGACATAGGTCCCTATTACATACTGAAACAACGATTTTTTAATTACTTGATTTACAAAAGACTTAGGGGTGATGGTCTAGTAAAAAGCGATGGAAAAAATTTACTTAAAAATAAATGTACAATATCTCTGTAAGAAAATACTTTGACAATAAACTGTTGTTTCAGTATTGTTGTAACATATGAATGCACATACAGTAAAATTTTTACCTCTCTGTCTCCAGTAGTTTGTGAGAAAATGTTCCCTATAGTAGGCATATATTAACATTGCGGGGATAGGTGATTCCGTATCCCCTTAATGTATTTAGCTCTTTATTGTGAATAGTAATACTTTCCATGTTGATGTAGATGTTAAGAAACCCTGTGACGAAAACACAGATGCAGATGAAATGCATAAAAAGACAATTTTTACTAATGATCTTAAGAATGAATATTTTCTCCGTTATGGTAACTTGAGGAAACGTCAAGTGTATACCACTATATGACTACTCAATTTCAGCAATGGACATGTATTTAATGCCACTAATATTACGAGCGACATGAGGAGGGAAGCAATACCTCCTGTATTCCTCCCCTCCTCATGGGAGGCAGTGTAACATTAGTATCTGTTTCGATAGCTTAAATAAACTTACATTCGACAATCTAACCATGCAGGCTCTTAAAAGCCACCTGATATTTCAAAGACTACCTTACGCGCCACGGCGCAGAATACGAGTTGTTCATAAATTGTCAGAAGAATTGTAATCCTCTTCTGTTACCACAGTCCTGCTATATTTTTTAAAGACGGCGGACGCGTATATGGTGTGGTCCGCAATCACAAATTAGTTATTATAAAATATCACTATTGTGCGGTGCTATGTAAGAATTTATGTGTGCAGCTAAGATGTAATGTCGAAAATGCTAAAGAACTTTATTTAAAGAAACAACCAGCAAGATATAAAATTGAAATGTACGGAGCCTATTGTTAGCAGTACTGACTAAGGTAATTAAATTGGTTATTGTGCTCTCAAATGCTGTAGTGCCTGCTTAGTACTTAAAGTATTTCTATGGTATCCATTTCCTATTAATGGCAACAGAAATAACGGTGTTTTTATAGTTTTCATACAGCTACCAGTGACCGACTTATAAAGGCACATTTGCATGCCGTGCGTGAGTTTCCTCGGAAACGCGAAATCTTAATTAAATAATTAATCTCTGACAAATAAATAAAGCCTATGGCATAGAACTGCAGCGCTATGCCGCTGATAAAACAAAATGCAATTATGACACTCTTATGTTCCATTGAGAAGAAGGAGGTCATGTACAATAGCTGGTGCGGGAAGCACGTATATCTTACTAACTGGCACACCGCCATATTTGATGTCATATAAGAAGAGTGCGAGTTGCAATATCACTAGGCACTCGATCCTGTAAAGACTCTATATTTATGAAAGTAAGTTGAATTATTTAACTGTAGGCTTATTCGTTGAATATATCTGATTTAACTAACTGTAAACTTTTTTATGTTTTGTAGACAGTCACCTCTGTACGACGTATTGACATGGCTGGCAAATTATTCTATTATTGAGATTTAGATTTTGAGTCCGCACCTACCGCAGCAGTCTTTGGAAACGATTTAAATACAAAGTCCGATTATTTGAGTCTTATTTCACGGTCAACTACGAATAACATTGCATTTACGAAAAGCCATTGTCAAGCGTCTGATATCAAATAATTAAACGTCCACGTTCCAGATAAGTAAATATTAATTACAACCAATCACTGTCATACATATACAATAACCAATATTTTATTTTATTTCCCTATTTATTTATTTTATATTGGCGACTGCGTGTCGGACTTGTTATTTTGTCATTTGTTACATTGTTCTCTTTGTTTCATGTGAAAAATCAACTTTCTGGACCTGGACTTGAATATATGAGAAATAACAAAAGTCTGAGGATATTTTCCAGTTCTTAGATTTTGTGGGAAGACGCAATGAAGCTTCCAGCAAAATAAGGTAAGACGCAGCATCTTTGCATTGGCAGATGCATAATTCAGTGCATTAGCTTTTCAGTAGATTCTGTAGTGTTTCTTTCGCGCGTAGCAGTTTTCAGTGATAAATTTCATTCTCAGTGCTTTTCCTTAAACAATAACTTCTGCAACAATACCAATACACGAGTGTACAATATGGCCGACTTCTGTACGATACGTTGTAACATGGCCAACAGCCATTAAGAATAATCCGATATTCAGTTTACATTTCTAGATTAACAAACAGCCATTGTTGCTACGAGCGATTCATATTCAACTGCAGTGTCAAACTTGATTTTCTTGAAGCATATCTTACGTGTGGCATGGTCACAACTAGAAAACAATACCCAAAGATGGAACAGCAAAGACATACTATTCAGACGCAATCCGACTCGGACGAGAGACAAGTGTTAGAAAATGACTTTACGACAGCAACCGGTAGTGACGATTCATCAAATATTGACGCAAGTGTTAACGGAAATTTTGACAATAGGCCGTCCACCACAAAAATTTCAAACTCTCAGTCAGAGCCCATGTTAGTACATGACGTCACGTCTAATGACGCGGCGGGGGCAGAGACCTTGCAAACAGCAAACATTGCCAACATGTTACAAATGCTAATGAAACAAAACGCAGAAAATATGGCAACCTTAAAGACACAAAACGAACAGTTAAAGACACAAAATGAACAGTTAAAGACACAAAAAGACGAAATTAAATCTGATCTCATAGCAATCAAGACATGTAATGACACTTTATGTAAACGTGTGGAACTTGTAGACGCCACATTGACCAAACAGATGACTGAACTCAGTACGAAATTTTCCAAGCCTAATACGATACAAGAAAAGACTACAAATGATGTAGCACTTTTACAGACACAAGTAAAAAACCTTAGTGTCACGTGTGAAGAAGCTCTTACTGAACAAATTCAAACATATCCTTCAGTACATGACAACCTTGAAGAACGAATTACTGACGTGCAGAATAAATTTGACGATGTTGAACAACACCTGACTGACAGATTACAATCTGATGCCACAGCTCATTTTCAAAATATTAATAAAGAATTTCATGGTTGGGTAGAGAACAAAGACAAACATTTTGATAGATGCATACGTGACAATTTACCAAAAATTGTGCACGACTCCGTAGCGGAATACATCACTAATAACAAACAGCTGATTAGTGACACTGCAACAATGAAATAATACACGGATCAACCACAGTCTGAATGTAACGAAAATACCAGTCAAAATGTACAGTTCAGAAACCAATATACATACGAGTATGACGCACACATACCGCACACGACAAACACAAGAACAAAACACACCACGACTACAACACATACCACGACGTGCAACCACAAACACAAGCTATTATCATGGTAAACCACAGCAACATTATCGTAATTACTCGCCATCTGAACATTACAGTAATCACAGTGGAACAAATCCATATTATAATGCAAAGGAAGAAGAAAGCTTAATAAAACACAGGCAATTTCAGACTTTTATCCAAGAAAAACGAACCATTCATCCGGTGATTTTTCTTAAATCTTTTAGTAACGCATTTCCACGCACTTGGAGTGACCGGAAAAAGATTTCATATATTGTCGGTTACATCCAAGGCGATGCAGCTGTCTGGCATACAATCAAGCTGACGTATGTACCGCGTACAGTGAGTTTGAGCGTGCCTTTCTGAACAAATTCTGGTCGCAATCCGTCCAGGAGCGACTTAGAAGACAAATTTTAGAACCTGAAACTTTTAACAGTAAAAATGGTAACTTACGCAGATATTTTGAAAAATACTTGAACATGGGACATTTTTTGGACGAACCAGTCGCAACACGTGATATACTCCGTGCGTTGAAGGCCAAATTGCCTTTCAACATTAAAGAAAAAGTCTTACATATTCCGGATGACCATCCAGATTATTTTTTAACAGCTTTAGATTCGGTTGACATGTTAATAGAAGGTCAGCGCTTCGCGCGGCAAAACAGCAGCCACAATGTTTATATCAGTGGTATGCAAAACACGTAGGCTTGCCAACTCAATTCTGGCGCGCCGACAGTTGGATACGCGGTACAGCAAAATCAGCCAACTCACATGCCGTCTCAATACGGAAATCAAAATCAACACGCGTATTCCAATACAAACAACAGGTGCAACAGTAATAACACTTCTTGCGCCAATCCATACAAAAGGCACCGCGGTGAAAACAACAACGGTAACAACGGATACAAATATAACAACAAAAACACAAACAGAAATAGAAACAGTAATAACTACGAGCCAAGACAGCATCAAGGCTGGACTTGTAGCGATCAATACTTTTATTTAAACACTGCTATACCACAGCAGCCACCAGGACAAAATTGGAGGATACCTTACGACCGACAGGTAAGTCATAATGCGCAACAGCAACAACAACCGCAAAAGTTTGGAGATCACAACAGGCAATATCCGAATGTGAATATAATAGAAGTGACACCTGATACACAACCTCAATCTGTGTCAGTACCTAATACAAATGCTAATCCAAGAAACTAGAAACAGTCACTTCTATACCCCGGGTCGTGGCTGAAGAATTCTTGGGGCGTGACTTCAATGTTAATCAGGTATTTCACACCACCACTGAACAACAAAATATTGATATGCCTAATAATTGTAAACAAAAACTACCTGTTTTATTTATAAGATACAACCACAATGAGAATATATCAGATGAACTTTTGCAAGAGAGTACACAATATCGTTCAAACACAAATGAAATTGTTTTAGCCTCTACTACTGGTGTAGTAGGTGGGATTCCAACTACTATTATCTTAGTTACAGGTGCAGCTGTGGGTGTTTCGTCTTTTAATTTCTATAAAAAGATGTGTGAATTGGAGCCTGTGCCTGAGTTTCCTGTCCAAAACTGTAAAATAACTACTGCTCTAGGTAATAAGTCATGTAGGGTTAAGAAGCAAGTTTTTGTAAACATTAAAATAGGGAATGGAACCGTACAATGGCCATTCCTGGTTGTACAAAACCTTGTGACAATTTGCATATTAGGATTACATATTATGAGCGAGAAGGACTGCATTATAGACTTCTCCAAAGGTAAATGTATTGTAAATGATAAAGGCAGTGTAATTATTATTGATTTGGACAGGAGACTTGTAAAGCATGACAAACACTGTACAGGGTACAAGATTCAGTTAGTACTTGACAGTGACATTAAAGACATGCACACACACTCATCTGACACAGAGCTAATGGACTTGAAAACATTGACTGATCATAAGATAAACGAAGCTACAGCTCTCAGTGTACATGAACGTATGAAACTACAGGAAGTGTTATCCAAATATTTACAAGTTTTTACCAAACGATTAGGTGTTGTCAACACGTATGTCTACAAGATTGAAGTTAAGCCTCACAAGATCTTCTACCACAAGACATATAACGTACCGTTATCTCAACTACCTGCTGTGTGGCAAGAACTAAAACAAATGTTAGACTGGAAGGTCATTGAACCATCCACCTCACCTTACTGTAGTCCTCTACTTGTTGTCAAAAAAACAAATGGTAGCATTAGGCTAGTGTTAGACGCATGAGCAATTAATGAAATAATTTTACCAGTTCACACAAAACCCGAAAATTTAGAAAAGCAATTACAGAAATTTCTAGATGCAAAATATTTTTCCACAACAGATCTCGCTAATTCATTTTGGCAAGTAGGTATCACTCCTGATTCTCGGAAATATACTGCATTTATATTCGGGGGGCGAACCTATCAGTTTTGTGTTCTACCCTTCGGATTGAATGTCAGTTCTGGGGTATTCATTACAGCCCTGGATACCGTGCTTGGCGATGATTTAGTTGAGACAGTCACACACTGTGTAGATGATATACTGATAGCTACACAGTCTTGGAATGAACACATTGATACACTTCAAAGAATTTTAGAAAAATTTGCACAAGCTGGAGTCACAGCCAATATTAGAAAATCAAAATTTGGTTGCAGTGAGATAAAATATTTAGGACGTATCATTAATTCACAGGGCATACGTCCTGATTCCAGTAAATTAGATGCTATTAGAAACTTTCCTAGCCCTCGAACAAAAAAAGCAGTTAAAATCATTCCTTGGGCTATGTTCATTTTTCAGAGGTTTTTTACCACAACCACTTTTGAACAGTAAACATCTGTTAAATCTACTCAGAAAGAATCAAGTTTCGATCCGGTCGGAACAGTGCCAGAATGACTTTAATACAATTAAACATGCTTTAGTGAATGCAAACATACTGAGCCATCCAGATTTCAATTTAGATTTTTGTATGACTTGTGACGCTTCGTCTAGACTTCCACACGGTATGAATGAAACCAACAGTGACATAGAAAACATAAACGACTACAGGATTCTCTTAATGCTAGACAAGCAGTATCATCAATATTATATTGATATGTGCAGAAACATGGCTAAATTACAAAAATCTGATCCTCACTGGTATAAGATAAAAACATTACTGGTAGAAAAACACAATCATCCTTTGACTAGGTATTACAAGTTACACAATGATGTGTTATTTTATCGCCGACATCCAAATGCTACTAACTGGTGTGTATGCATTCCCAAAGAGTCTGAACATAATTTGATTTGGCACACACACACTTAGTTTGGGGTCATTATGGGACGAAAAAGTGTTTGGCAAAGCGCAGCACATACTGTTATTTTAGCAATACGAGAAGAAAAATTCACAGGGAACTGAAAACATGTGTCGTATGTCAAAAATCAAAACCTCAGAATTTATCCACAAAAACAGATTTACGTTCTATTTTACCGAGTAAACCCCTGGAAATTCTGTATACTGACATAAGTGGACCGCATCCGGCAAGCTCTGGAGTCGTCAAATATATCTTAGCTTTTTACAATATACACTCCTGGAAATTGAAATAAGAACACCGTGAATTCATTGTCCCAGGAAGGGGAAACTTTATTGACACATTCCTGGGGTCAGATACATCACATGATCACACTGACAGAACCACAGGCACATAGACACAGGCAACAGAGCATGCACAATGTCGGCACTAGTACAGTGTATATCCACCTTTCGCAGCAATGCAGGCTGCTATTCTCCCATGGAGACGATCGTAGAGATGCTGGATGTAGTCCTGTGGAACGGCTTGCCATGCCATTTCCACCTGGCGCCTCAGTTGGACCAGCGTTCGTGCTGGACGTGCAGACCGCGTGAGACGACACTTCATCCAGTCCCAAACATGCTCAATGGGGGACAGATCCGGAGATCTTGCTGGCCAGGGTAGTTGACTTACACCTTCTAGAGCACGTTGGGTGGCACGCGATACATGCGGACGTGCATTGTCCTGTTGGAACAGCAAGTTCCCTTGCCGGTCTAGGAATGGTAGAACGATGGGTTCGATGACGGTTTGGATGTACCGTGCACTATTCAGTGTCCCCTCGACGATCACCAGTGGTGTACGGCCAGTGTAGGAGATCGCTCCCCACACCATGATGCTGGGTGTTGGCCCTGTGTGCCACGGTCGTATGCAGTCCTGATTGTGGCGCTCACCTGCACGGCGCCAAACACGCATACGACCATCATTGGCACCAAGGCAGAAGCGACTCTCGCTGAAGACGACACGTCTCCACTCGTCCCTCCATTCACGCCTGTCGTGACACCACTGGAGGCGGGCTGCACGATGTTGGGGCGTGAGCGGAAGACGGCCTAACGGTGTGCGGGACCGTAGCCCAGCTTCATGGAGACGGTTGCGAATGGTCCTCGCCGATACCCCAGGAGCAACAGTGTCCCTAATTTGCTGGGAAGTGGCGGTGCGGTCCCCTACGGCACTGCGTAGGATCCTACGGTCTTGGCGTGCATCCGTGCGTCGCTGCGGTCCGGTCCCAGGTCGACGGGCACGTGCACCTTCCGCCGACCACTGGCGACAACATCGATGTACTGTGGAGACCTCACGCCCCACGTGTTGAGCAATTCGGCGGTACGTCCACCCGGCCTCCCGCATGCCCACTATACGCCCTCGCTCAAAGTCCGTCAACTGCACATACGGTTCACGTCCACGCTGTCGCGGCATGCTACCAGTGTTAAAGACTGCGATGGAGCTCCGTATGCCACGGCAAACTGGCTGACACTGACGGCGGCGGTGCACAAATGCTGCGCAGCTAGCGCCATTCGACGGCCAACACCGCGGTTCCTGGTGTGTCCGCTGTGCCGTGCGTGTGATCATTGCTTGTACAGCCCTCTCGCAGTGTCCGGAGCAAGTATGGTGGGTCTGACACACCGGTGTCAATGTGTTCTTTTTTCCATTTCCAGGAGTGTATTTTCTAAACATGTAAAACTTTATGCTTTAAAATCCGCCACTGCAAATGCTATAATACGCCGATTCTCAAGTGATTACCTGTCGCACGTGGGAAAACCTAAAGCAATTCTGTCAGATAATGCAGCATACTACTCTGGGTACAAATGGAGAAATTTCTTGAAGGACAATAACATTAAAAGTATATTTATTTCAAGGTTTAGTCCACAATGTAACGCGACTGAGAGACTTTTCCGAGAACTAAACCTATTCATGAGGACCTATATTTCATCAAAACATACTAATTGGGTGTCCTACCTAAGTCTTTTTGAAGACGTACACAATAACTTAAATATTTACAATACAAATTACACACCTAACGAGATCATGTTCAATTGCAAAAAGAACGATCAATGGATAGAACCATTACCTAAGTTGTCAGACAAGGAAATCACACCTGAGCAGAAAATAAGAGAAGCATTGACTACACTGACACATCACGCACAGATACGAAACAAACATCACACAAACATAATAAAAAGAAAACAAAAATTCAAGGCAGGAATGCTTGTACTACTTCGTACTCATCATAAATCTGTAGCACTCAAGCGACGCAATGCTGTAATTGGCGTCTGCTATATGAAGGAGCTTATATTATTGTCAACATACCGCATCCTGGTGCGTATCTGTTACAACATCCTAGAACTAACAAAATTGGCTCTGAGCACTATGGGACTTAACATCTATGGTCATCAGTCCCCTAGAACGTAGAACTACTTAAACCTAACTAACGTAATGACAAGACACACACATCCATGCCCGAGGCAGGATTCGAACCTGCGACCGTAGCGGTCCCACGGTTCTAGACTGAAGCGCCTAGAACCGCACGGCCACCAAGGCCGGCGATGACATGTGACGTGTATATGTATGATTACTTATGTTTTTAAAAAAATGATGCATAATGTAACTGTTACTATGTGAAAATTTGAACGATAACTAGTGCCAAAATGTGAAAAACTTTAAAAAAAAGTTGCATAGTGAACCACTGTTCATGGACATTAACGCACATTACTAAGTCTGCAACTACGCAGAAACCTATGTGAAAGAAACTGTTAATGACATTCATCATGCATCGTACCTTTGTAAACGCGATGAACGATTTCTTTGATAAGTAACTACGAACATTTAGGTGAGGTATATTTAGCAAAAAACTGAAAATGTGAAGTGCGTAATTGGTGCGTCGTCTAGTGACATTACTACAGTACCTAACTTCAAGATGTTAACTGGATTAAATGGTCACAACGTGCCTGTCCAGAAAACAAGACGGCGAGTGGAAGAATTTTGGTTGGAGCTTCAGGGAATGGAATGTTCTCGAAATGTGACGGACACACTTACCTGGACTGTCCAAGGATCGACGCCAGCTATGTGCCGTCCGAGGTTCTGCAACCAAGGTTCCACGGAATATCGAAAACGAACTGCGTATGGACCAATTACTCGACGGGTCACGTCCGATCTGTAATAAACAATGCTTTTTGTCACAACGAACTGCATCACAACGACTATAATGGAAATAGGAAATGGACATGCTTATGTATCAATTACGTTGTTATACAGCGATGTTACTGTGATCAAAAAACTTTACCACGACGACACTAACCTGTGAAACATTACTGTGCAGCAGATGAATATAAACTGTAATGACGACACGATGTGTATAGGTCAACGCACCTGAAACAAAAAGACATTTTTCTTTGAAGCATTTCAATGCAATACTATGTAACTAAGAACATTCAACACTCTAAAATTGTATTGTATTATAACAAATATTGTAATTTTAAAATTAAGTTACCTGTCGTAGAATGTACTCTTCATATGTAATCTTGGTGGAACATTTTCTTTATGCAACGACTAAGAAACGCGCGCGCACACGAACAATATGAACTGCAATACTTTGCCGCGTGATCCAAATTTAAGATATAACGGCAGTGCCGGAGTCACACAGACGCTTCTGCGCATGCGCGCACTCTATTTTGCCAACATAAGAACTTTTACGGCGGACGCGCGTCATTTAAATTTTGTATATAATATACTGTGTTATGTGTGTCATGTAAATAGTTGTAGACAACTTAGATTTTCTTGTGCCTTTAGGTGAATTGCTCGCCTGCAGGTGTGTCCTTTCGCCTCGCAATTCAGGGGGCAATATAAAGGCACATTTGCATGCCATGCGTGAGTTTCCTCGGAAACGCGAAATCTTAATAAAATAATTAATCTCTGACAAATAAATAAAGCCTATGGCACAGAACTGCAGCGCTATGCCGCTGATAAAACAAAATACAATTATGACACTCTTATGTTTCATTAAGAAGAAGTAGGTTGCATAGAATAGCTGGTGCGGGAAGCACGTATATTTTATTAACTGGCACACCGCCATATTTGATGTTATATAAGAACACTGCGAGTTGCAATCTTACTAGTCACTCGATTCTGTAAAGAATTAATATTTATGAAAGTAAGTAGAATTATTTAACTGTAGGCTTATTCGTTGAATATATCTGATTTAACTAACTGTGTAAACTTTTTATGTTTAATTACAACCAATCACTATCATACATAATTAATAATTAATATTTTATTTTATTTTATTTATTTATTCTTTTTATACTCTGGCTATTTCGCTTTCGAAATGATTGTGGAAAATTGAGACGCCATGTTGTCGCTTGATCACTACGTCATCTGCTAAACCGAGACGGCTTTCCGTTGTCGGATGCTCTGCCGTAGTTTCTTGCTCCACATTCGGATCGAAATTTACGTGTGAGAAGTTATCGCCCCGGAGCACCTGTCTTACATTCGTACTTATTATATTGTTCTCTTCCATCACGGGATTTACTATGCCTCATTTTTGTCTAAAACGCTGTTCATTACTCCGTTGGCTTCCTCCATTTAGTTTATGATTTTTATTTTATTGATTTATTCTGGGAACATATAAACTACACAGGACAAGGAGGGACCTGCTTTGTGTGTAACGTCCGTACAATCTGCCCGTGTCGCGCCACGCTCCTAAAATCCACTTACGAACAACGTAGAAGGCTACCCTTAGCGGACGTGCTTCCCCAAGCGACAGCCACTGTCCCTCTCCGCCTTTCTGATGGGGAACGGGACGGTCCCAGCGCATTTCCTGCGCTGACCTCTCGTACGAACTTGGCCACTGTAGCCTCCGCGCCGCCACCGCCTCCACTTCAAAACGAGTACACGGACGCGACGTAGTGAGCAGTCGTCTAATTGCTGTCCCCTTCTCTGCTCTGCTGGAGAGATTCCGTTGCAGGAGGCCTCTCTCCTCTCCGAGTTTAGACCGGATGACAACAGGTCGGTCGCTGTTCGAGATTCGAAACCGTCCGGCAGTCCCTCCGATGTGACTGCCGAGACTGGGACGGCCTCTTCTCCGTCACACGAGGACACACCCACTCCGCAGTTCCGCACTGTTTCCACCGACTTGCCAGCATTCCTGCGTCTGTTACGAATTCCTGACCTTCTACGGGGAAAGCGTGCCACGGCCCACTCCTGTTCACAACCCGCAGTGATGGCGTGCAAATTGATACAATTGTCTGGTCGTTTCCTGTGGAAAACTTATGTTTCTCCACTCTGGTATGAAGTGGTTGAGGAGCCCCGTCCCCCTGGAACGTTGTGACTTCCCAGCATCGAAGTGGAGACTTCAGTATTGTTTATACGGAGTACCGGTGTAACGTGTGCTCCAGCAACTCATTGCGTTACATCTCGCTTCTTTACGTGGCTTCGACCGGCCACTGTGACTCCGCCTGCCGATGTTGGCCAGATCAGCTCTAAATTGCGCCACGTAAAAAAAAAGGGCTCTATGGGACTTAACTTCTGAGGTCATCAGTCCCCTAGAACGTAGAACTACTTAAACCTAACTAAGCTAAGGACATCACACACATCGGTGCCCGAGGCGGTCCCGCGGTTCCATACTGAAGCGGCTAGAACCGCTCGGCCACCCCGGCCGGCTACGGCACGTACGTGAATTTCATATTATACTAAGTTTTCTGGGGGCCAACACTTTGTCGATGACACACGGCATCACCAGATGTTTGCTTCCTCGTTGGGGAGCTCAATTGTCCGCATCCCCAGTCAAGATGGCCGCACCACTCACGTGCTGGGAGACAGTGTGGTTTCACGTCGGCCTCACCGAGCTATAACGTCACCAACAATCTGATCCCCGCCGACAAACGCCTCCACCTTCTTTGCCTTACTTCGACTGGTCTTTGCGACACGTGACGCATTGCCGCAGCCTTGTCTCTTGAGGCAGAGAACACTGACTGCGGATCCGCCGGCAGCTGCCTTTCCTTAGTCCACCGGCTGAAGCCGCTTTCTCGGTTTAACTTCTTCCGTGTCCGGACTTTTCCGTCTTACCTCGGACGAAGACTAATTCGATCCCACGGCTGCTCTGACTCTAGGCCCACTGTGAAGTCGGCTGTGACGACCATCCTGACCGCAGAGTTTCTCGCCAGACGTGCTGAACGCTCACTCGAAGTGGCAGAGGCTTCCACGTTATCGAGCTTTATCAGAAAATATGTTCCATCCTCTCTCTAATCGTCAACGAATTGGACAGTTCTATTTATTCCTTGTTCTGGAGCCTTCTCTCCTTGTGGTCTTCCTAGAGAAAAATTTAGTATTGCCTTTTCAGTCCCGGAATTGTTGAATTTATGTGTACCAAGTTTTCTTTTCATAAAAAGAAGAATCAAAGGTAAAAATACGAATTAAAAATGTAAACAAAAATAATTGAAAAACATGTGGAAACCAACCAAGTACAATGTCCATGTGACGGACCAAAAGAGCTACAGACAGATGGGAGGGGGGGGGGGGTCAGTCCTCGGTTTTCGACCCCTGCCCGCCCCTCTCCATCTGTCTCCACCACCCAAGCCTGAAGCTGACTGTGTCCGCTTTTTCCCGGAACAAAAAAAAAGTAGTGCAGTGGACCACATGTCTGCTTACTGTGCAGGGGGTTGTAGGTTCAGATCTCGTCAGGTGCTGTAACATCATCTCAAGTCATGTCGATAAAGACTTGAAAATAATCACCATATTATTAAATCTTGTAGCAAGAAATACACTTTTGACGGCAATGTGCAGCTAATAGAATAATCCCTTTCTGCTTTTGTTCATTAAAATTATTAAACAATTACGTGTTATGGTGGATGAATGAAACTGATTCAAATCACATAGACAGGAGTAAAGAAATGTGACCTAGTGAGAAACGTTGATGAATCGCTTTGAGCAAGCTGTGACGCGTATGCGGGGGCTCAGCGGCCGGCGCTGCTGCACGCAGCTGCGACCCGGCAGAGCTGGTGCTCGAGTCCCGGGCAGCCGGCTCTCTCCAGGCCGGACCACCCTCGCGCGGTTCGTCCTCAGAACGACGCGGCGAGACCCACGTCCACTGCCGCTGTCTGGCCGAAGCTGCTGACAGCGCGGCTCTTCACCGGTGCCCCTCTGTGCCGGTGTCCGCCCACAGCACGCGTATCTTCCCACTTTCGCCGCAAGCCTGCTCGCAGTCGTCTTCCGTAATACTCTGCGTTGCAGCCGCAGTCATTTGTTTCAACTGGGAAAGGGTGACGCTGCCGACGTTGTTCCGTGAAACTTTCTGCTTCATTGCGCTCCACGTCAAGTTCGACGAGGTGGCGATCGCAGTTGTAGCGCGAAATGAGGAGTTACCGTGTTCTATCTACTGTGTATTCGGGCTGGCGTTTGTAACGTTTCACAACTTCCGAGAGCTCCCTGCGTGTTCGAGTCTGCACCCGAACGCAATTTTATGCCCAGGCAGCCGTGATTGTACATCTGCTTCACGAGAAGATGTGTTAGGCCGCTTTGTTTTTGTGAACAAAATGGTAGAGTGCATTGTCAAATACCACAGTACTTCCGTGTGGAAAATTTGGTGTTGGTGGCTCTTGCAACCATTTTGTGTAATTGTCGCTGTTTCTTTCGTTTCGACGTTGATTAGAAATCGCAAATGAGCTCTGCACCCTTCAATGAACCTCATTTCTCCTCCCGCATGAACCCCTAAAGCCGTTTGTCCATAGCTTTCACTTTTCCGCACACCTGGTACGTCTCTCTGCTGCCAACATTTAGCGACAGTATGGTGTCTACGCGCCCGTCTTTCATCACTATACACGACGGCTTTCTTCGCACCTTCCTCGTTTCCTCTCAGAGTCCTAAAACGCCGTGCACGCCACGCCACAATGTCCTCGCTCTCGACCAGAGATGTTCGTCTATTTTTACTTCAAAACGGACCCCCATATTCTTCAAAATTTTCCAGAAAGTGGTTCGTTTCCACGTGAAGCTAATGTCGCCATCCTCCTTCACCCAGTTGTAAGGCTTTCGAAGAATGGTTATTCCTCTTTTAACGTCATAATATTCCGAGAACTTTTTTTCCGGTGAACACTTATCAACGTCTTCGTGACACTGTTTTCTTCCTCATAATGTTCTCACCACTCCGTCTGGCTCTCTTACCGTCGTTCACCACATTACGCGCTGCCCTCACACCCTCTACTACTGCGACTGCTCTTTCTAACGCTACCTGCAAACCTCTCCGTTTCTCTTGAACTGTGCCACGCTCTTCATGAAGACATTTCCGTCTGAGCGCACTCTTCCATTACGTACACTCGCGGCATCACTGTTCATTTCAGCAGACGCTACGAATCCACAGCAGTAGTCACGCACTCTGGCAGTGACGCGCCTGCACAGTGCTGAGCCACGGGCGTCGTTCTTCCACTGTCGAGAATCGTCGGACGCCTTCTGCCCTATCAGTATATAAACATACCGATGGCGCAACACGGAACCAAGCAAACAGCTAATAAAGCAATAAAATACCGTGAAAATGCAAAAATCTTTATTGAGTGAAGAACTAAGTAGTAACAATGCGACACGTTCAGTAGAACATGGTCTTGGATAATGAACGAGATGAAGTATTGAGCACGTCTAAAGCTTGCAGTACGCGCTGTGTTGTATGATAGCCATGAATGACACACCTTCGTTTCAGTTACTGCATTATAAAATTTAGCGTACAGTGCCAAGATGAAAAACGCAGTATTCTATACATAAATTACGCCAAGGCCTGCACTTTCTCCTATGTTTCTTTTTAAAATGTCCTACAAATGTGATGTACTGTGCCTCAGACATTGAAAATACTTCATACACGTAACTACAAAGTGTCAATAACGAGTACACTATTACTCCATTTCTGTTCTTAGAAAATTAAATTCCACTGTGTATTATGTTTTCAAACGTTTTGTGACGACAGCAGAGACAGCGTAGTCAACTTTTGTAACCAGTTGCTTCAACTTTAAATGCACTGCAGCAACACGGACTCGAGTATACCGTCCTACTTAAGGTAATGAGTTGTATTTGTTTGCTTTTTGCATATAAGACGTGCGTAGTCACTTTGCATTTGACGATGTATTGACGTTGATCCTTGATCTTAAGTGAAGGCTCTGCGAAAACAAGAGTTTGAAAATAGGCGTTACATCCCCAAGTACGTAACAAACAAAAATGAAGATTGGACATTACAGCCGATACATTTAACCGAAAATGAAATAAAAATACGCCATTTCATAAGGTAAGTTGCGACTTAAGAGACTTTTTAAATATATCGCTCATCTGGGGCTTGGATGGGACCATCAGACATCGTTGGTATAGCCGAATAGTCGTCCAAAGTTATGTCGCTACGAACGGTATCGACTGTATGTATCCACAGGACATGTGGTGAATCCTCCGTTGGCAAAAAGATTCCGGACTGGTCCCTCACATGGATCCCTGGGAGGGTATTACCAGGGAGGAGGAGACCACGAGAAAATGTTGTGTGAGTTGAGGCATGAAATGTCACATGGTAGAGAAGATAGAATATCTGAAATGGGAAATCTGGATATAGTGGGGTCTGTAAAGTGAAGTAGAAAGGAGACAGGGATTTTGGTGAGACGAGTATAGGATGATATAGCAGTAGCAGAAAATGGTGTAATAGGATTGGTTATGAATAGGAAGGTAGGACGGAGAGGGAACTACTGTTAACAGTTGCAGCGACAGGGTTGTTCTCATCAGAATAGAAAGCAGGCCCACAGGGACAGCAACAGTTCTGGTGTGCAGCCCGACACAGAAAGCAGAAGATGTAGAAGTAGAGAAAGTATTTGAGGATACTGAATGGGTAGTTGAGCATGTAAAGGGAGATGAACATCTTGTATTAATGGGGTTTTGGAATGGAAGAGAAGAAAGGACTGCAGGGGGATATGCGCTTGGTACAGTAGGAAGGAGAAAGAAGAAAGACTGAATTCTCCAATAAATTTTAGGAACTAATAACTAATACTCGGCTCAGGAATCACAAAACGGGGCAGTATACTTGCAAAACGCCGTGAGGTACAGGAAGATTCCAGTTATTGTGGTCAGGCAGAGATTCCGAAATCAGGTTGTGGACTGCAAGGCGCACCCAGGAGCAGCTATATATATAGAGAGAGAGAGTCAGATCACGGTTTAGTAGTGGTGTAGAGTACGCTGAAGTGTAAGAGACTAGTCAGGAAGACGCAGTGTGTGAAGAAGTGGGACATGGGAGCACTAAGGAATGTAGAGATACGCTACAAGATCTCTGAAGCTGCAGATACTGCAGTGATATATAGCTCATTAGCCAGTTCAGTTGAAGAAGAACGGACGTCCCTAGTCAGGGCAATCAAAAAAAAAAAAAAAAAAAAAGAAGTCTAGTAAAACAGAATTTGTAAAACGCATTGCTTGTGTAAGCTGTGAGCGCGTTTTCGTCATCAATACTGCGAAACAAATCTCTTCTACTGCAAGCTCCTTGCTTCCCTTATTCTGAGAGGTCGTAGTTTGCATCTAAACAAGAGAAAAAGTCCAGTAAACAGAAGGTGAAAAGATGCTGCTAGATGTTAAGGAATGCACTTTAGAGCCGATGTTAGCGGGACGTTTTTACTTTGAGTCATCGTTCCTGTCGTGTGGGTGAGTATTGACCATCCCTCCTTTGACGCCCTACATACCTATGCAGGGCGCCGCCCATGGCTTGTCCAGCAGTTTTTACAGAACTTCGTAGTGCCGGGAGCTCATCTCCCCTAGCAGAATTTAGTCGGCCATTACGCTGACTCTATTATTTAATTAAAATATAATGTCATAATATTAAATGTAAATGCGACAGACTTCTCAGTTTTGATCCTTCATTAATTTCAAAGTTAAAAAGAGTCAAAATAGATTTGGTTTATTACTTACTTACTTATCGCGAATGGACCCAGAAGGATCACGCAAAGCTTTCTGACGTCGTTTCTTCCATACTTCTTTCATTCGTTCTCCATGTTTTCTTTTTCTTTCTTCTGTCCATTTTGTTCCTGGTCTCTTTAGTGCTTCCTTCTCCGACAATACATTCCACTTTTCCACCTTATTTCTAAAAGTTTTTCTATCTTTGACATCTTTAAGTTCAATATTTGCTTTTTGTAAATCTAATTTTACTTGGCTAATCCATGGTGTTGTTGATTTGACTTTTTCTATGTAAGTGAGAATTCTGTTGGTGAGTCGTGTGGGGGGAAGTCTAGTGACATGTCCATAAAATTTTAATCTTCGCCTTCTTATGTCTGCTGCCAGGTTTGATATAGTTTCTGTGGTTCTTCTTGATTGTATCCGGTATCCTTCTTCTGTTAATTTTGGACCTAAAATCTTTCTCATAATTTTGCGTTCTTCTTTTAGTATTTTTTCTAAATCACATTTTGTGTGGAGTGTGAGCGTTTCACTAGCATATAGTGCTGCTGGCTTAATTACTGCGCAGTAGTGTCTGATTTTTGTGTTCGAGGAGATGCATTTTTTATTGTATATTTCATGTGTCATACCATATGCTCTCTTCATTTTCTGTTGTCTGATCTTCTGTGCAACTTTCTCTCCTCCGGTTGGCTCCAAAATTTCACCTAGGTATTTAAAATGTTTTACTCTATTTATTTTTCCACATTTTATGTTCGAAGTGTGTATATGGAATTTCGTACAGAAAAATTCTGTCTTTTGAAACGAAATTTGTAAACCTACTTTATCCGCACATTCCTTAAGGATCTCTATTTGTTTGGTGGCGATTTCTTCATCATCTGCAAGTATGGCCAAGTCGTCCGCGAATGCTAAACAAGATATCTCCACGTTGTCTTTGGTTCTACCAAGATGGATTGGTTTCCAGTAGGATTGATTTTTTAATTCTTTTTCCCATTCCTTAATGACTTTATCCAGGACTATATTAAACAAAAGTGGAGATAGCCCGTCACCTTGACGTACTCCAGTTTTTATGAGAAAAGGTTCAGAGATTTCTCCCCTGAATTTAACTTTAGATACAGTGTCTGTCAGTGATTCTTTGATAAGCCTTAGTGTTTTGGAGTCAAGTCCAAGTTCCTCTAAAATGTTAAACAAAGATTGCCGGTCAATTGAGTCATAGACTTTCTTAAAATGTACAAATGTACAAATTATGGGGGCATTTCTAATTGCTTTGTGTTTTAATATTGTCTTTAAATTAAATATTTGTTCTATGCATGAGCGACCGGGGCGGAAGCCTGCTTGATAATCACCAATTTGGCGTTCCAGCTGCTCTTGTGTTCTTTTCAGCAGGCATGTTGAGAGAATTTTGTAGGTGACTTGTAAAAGTGAGATTCCCCTGTAGTTGTTGACATTTGTTCTGTCTCCTTTTTTATGTAACGGGTGAATAAGGGCACATTTCCACTCCTCTGGTAATTTTTCTGTTTCCCATATTTTTGTTATTATTTTTGTGAGCTCTTGCAACGTCTTTGGTCCTAGGTTTTTTAATAGCTCTGCAACAATGCCATCTTCGCCAGATGTTCTATTATTTTTTAAGTTTATAATGTGACATTTGATTTCTTCCTGTGTTGGTGGTAATGAATCCGGTTGAGCGTTGGCACAGATTTCTTTGGGAAACCTTAAACTAGGTTCTGGGCAATTTAGTAGGTTAGAAAAATATTGAGCCAATACTTGACAGTTTTCCTGGTTTGTTAGGGCTAATTTACCATCTGGTTTTCTGAAACATAAATTTTGAGGGATATATCCTCGTATTTTATCTGCGAAAGTTCTGTAGAAGTCTCTTGTATTATAGTTTTGGAAATTTTCTTCTATGGCATCCAGTTGTGCCTTTGTGTACTTTCTTTTTGCTTGCCCAATAGATTTTGAAACCTGTTTTCTAACCTCGTTAAATAAATGTAGACTTTCTTGTGATTTTTTACTGTTATATTCTTGAAATGCCTTTTTTCTCCTTTCCAATGCATTTTCACAGTCTGAATCCCACCAAGGGTGTTTGAATATATTTTTAAAGGGAATAGTTTCCTTAGCTATTCGCGTGATTTTAGAATGAAATTCTTCCCATGTGTTTGCCTTTTCCTTCTCCCATTCTTCTTTTACTTTAGATTCTTTAATCTTCTTGGTGTCATATTTCTGTATTTCTGTTTTCTTCTGATGACTTCTTCGTGCTGTAAACTTGATTTTAATTCTAGTTAGGTAATGGTCTGAATCAGTGTTTGCTCCTCTGCGTACTTGGACGTCGTAAATTTCTTTTTGTACTGGGTATGAAATCGCCACATGATCTATTTGAAACTCGCCAATTTGTTGTATAGGAGATCTCCATGTCTTTTGTTTTCTTGGACATTTTCTTAGAGATGTTGACATTATCTTCAGGTTATTCTGCTTACATAGTTCGACGAGCCTTGTACCATTTTTATTGGTAAATTTATGTGCAGGATATTTGCCTACGGTTTTTTGGTGGATTTTCTCTCTACCAATTTGGGCATTAAAATCGCCGAGTAGAACTTTTGTATCATCTTTTGGAATCTTGGTCATTATATTCTCAAAATTTTCCCAGAACTTTTCTGTTTCTATGGGGTTTATCTTGTTGTCTCCGTTTGTGGGAGCATGAACATTAACCATTGTGTATGTTTTGTTGGCACATTGTAAGCGCATCGTCATTATCCTATTATTTACGGGAGTAACTTCCTTGATGGAGCTGAGCACGCTCTTGTGTATGATAAACGCCATCCCGAGATGGGGGGCTCCTCTTCCGATTCGTTTATCCGTCTTGCTCTTAAAGATGCGATAGTTGCCATAATCTGATGTTTCTTCATCTGTAAAACGTGTCTCCTGTAAAGCTAGTATTACTATCTTTTGCTTTTCAAGTTCTGTTGTAAGGTTTAGAAGTTTTTCCTGGTTGGATTAATGTATTTATGTTAAAGGTTCCAATGTATGTAGGTGTTTTAAGTGGAAGTTTGCCAGAGAGCTCCGACTTTCTCTGATGTAATCGTGTAAGTCCAGGTTCCCCAGAATCCGAATTCCTGGTTGCCATCTGTTGATGGGTGGATTGGTTACCACCTGGGGTAATGTTGTTATTACTTGCACGAGTCATACTTGCTTGTAATCAAGTTGGTCCAGTGTTTCCACTGGGTGTTTAGAACCAGGGATTGTTAGTTCCTGGAGCATTATGACCAGCCGCACATTGTGTGAACAGACGCTGACCAGGATGCCGATGGTTCCCACTTCAGACGCGTCCTGGATTTGGGTGTTGACGGTGCTTATTGTAATGGCGGCACTTACTCGCCATGACACAGCAACGTCTTCGGGTTCTGTGGTTTTTGAATGAGTGTGACCCTTGCCAAAAGTCACCCTCCCACACCCTCGTGATGCTGCCGCCTCGGTCCGGGACTGCTTATTTGGGTTTCCCCTTATTCGCAGCTGTCCACCATATCTGATGGATCGTTCGCTATCCGCCACCTGCGACCCGCCCTGTACCTGAGGCTCGGATAGGGGATTTGGTTTATTAATATTTAGAATAGTGAGTCAGTTCAGTATGTTTCATTTTTGCCGCCTAACGGCAGACGAGATTCTCTCCAGTTTTGCCTTGCAAATAATGAAAAAGAAATATAAAAACATCATTACATTACGCAATATCTCAGTTAATCTTTGTGTAATTTGGTACGTAAATAAGCAGTAGCCCCTGAGGCCCATATTAATAATTACAGTTTGCGTAAGAGTACGCATATTTTCCTTTCTAAATAGCAGCGCTCACGCAAAGTATTTATTAGAGGGCGGTGAGTCGCACTCTGTGTTTAAACAATATTATACCGTACGTACTTCTGGGCAGCCGATGTCCGTACGAGTGTTATCGCGGTATAAGTTAATTAAAAGTCTCATGCTAGCTCACAATATTTAAAGCAACCCCAACCAAAATCATAAAATACATAATATAAAAAATAAAAAAATTTACGCTTATACCGTGATAAGTCGACCCGGTTTTTACTTGTGGAACGGTGATCTGGTGTGTCGACGCAGTTGCATGCGTCACATTTGTCACATTGTTTCACCTTTATCTGGGCGAGTTTTTGATTTGTCGGTACCGTCCTGTTGACTACTGGGTACCAGCTAGCTTTCACATCCTGTGGTAGGTTGTGGGCAGGTGAAATTTGTAAACTTTTTTTTCCGATCCGGTTCCCGGCAGGTGATCCTCTGAGCGCCCTGTACGTGTTGTCTGCCGCGGTAGTGGCCGCACAGCTGCCGCCTGTGCAGCGCCGCTGTAGCTGCCGGCTCTGTGGGAGGGTCCTGCGGTGCCGCCCGCCTGCCTTCCCCTCCTCTCCTCCTTAGCAGCGGCGCCGCACATTTCGCTGTGACCTCCAGCGGCCGCTGCCTTCCCCCTCCCACCGCTAGCGAGCACCTGTGCTGCGGCCCTCTCCACATTTCCCTGCGCCACGCGGCTCCCGTTATTGCTCTGGCTGTCTCCGTGCGTATGCTCGGCGTCTGCCCCGCATCGATGGCTTTCGATACGGTCGTTGTGTTGGTGAGGCCTTCTCTTTGGCGGAGGGTTCGTCTCCTTCTCGTGGGGCGTCGTATTGTACGCAGCACGGTTCTGCAACTGTCTGTAGCCGTCCTCAGAGGGCGAGGCTGTATGGGGATGCCCAGCACTTCGTGGCCCTCCGCTACACAGCAGTGGCTTGATGCTCGTATTTGCTTATTCCCAGTTGGCAGAACACCCGTTGGCAGAAGACTCGTTCCAAGGTGTTTAGTGTTTGCTCTGCGGTTGTTACGTCTTCTCTCTGTGTGACGGAGATTCCCCGTGTCATCTGCGTAGGCCGCGCAGGCCGCTGTCTGGTCTCACACCGAGCAGCCTGCGATGCTGTTGGCGATCTTCCTCACTACCGGCTCCAGTGTTACTGCGAAAAGGGCATCACTCGTCAGTTCAGTGCTACATACTGTGTCTCCCAGTCTGGATTTCGAATTATTTAGTACTTTTTCGACAATTTTAGTCCGAAACCTAGTCTGGTTAATGTCTCCATCAACTGATTGTGCTCGATCCTATCGAAGGCCACATGACGGTCTGCTGTGTCTCCGGTGGTCGGTGCACGTGCTGTCACGCCTCTACACGTGCCTCCACGTGGAACAGCACACGTCTGCCACGGGCTTGTCGCTTTCACCGCGTCAGCTTTTATGTTGTTTGCAGTGCACTTTGTTACTGCCCTATAGTCAGCATTAACAAGGGTGACCGGACGGTCGCACTCAATGCGACGGGCGCCTCTGTGTTTTGGAACCGGTGTGAGCGTCCCGTCCACGAGCGCGGCTGGTGTTTCTGCACCGCTGAGGATCTCTTTGAGGACCTCCGTCACTTCGCCCCCCCATTACGTCCCAGTACGCACTGGGAGACTCCGTCGGGATACCGCCGGCGCTGCCCTTCAGTACTTCTCTGACGTCATCTCCGTCAGTTTTGCTCTGCCTGCCTGCGTTGACACCGCGTTGAGCTGTAAAACGTTTGATACCGAGAGCGCTTTTATTTCCTCTTTTTGAAACAGCTCTTTGAAATGTTGCTGAACGTGGGTTTCGACGTCTGTCTCTGTTTTGAGAGATCGCCCCTCGCCACCGCACAGTTCCTCCACGGTCTGGCTCTCCCTGTTGAGGAGGCGGAGCGTGCCGCGCTCGCCCTGCACTTAGCCGTACCTTCTCCTTCTCCTTCTCCTTTTCCTTCTCCTTCTCCTTCTCCTTCCCCTTGCTCTGCAGCAGTTTCGCTTTGATGCTCCTCACTCTCGGCTAGCGTGATGGGTCGTCTGGTGGCGCATTCAGGGCCAGCTTCGCCTGCCCGTTTCCCTCCTTTCGTGACAATGAATTCTGCCGTCCCTTCCTTGTCATTTCCGTGTCGTCTTCTGCATTGTGTTGTGTCGAGTTGTTTCCACCTTGCTTATTCGCCACTCCTCTTCGTGGAGATTGTAAGACGTCTTGGTCTGCTGACCTTCATTGCTTACATATTCCGCCCCCGCAATCATATTCCGCACATCAAGACGCTTCATTCGAACCCAAACTCGATAAGATACAGTCAATGTTGTATGAATTCATGTGAACGATATGGAAATAACAAGTAAAGCGCAAGTGCGCACCGAGATTGAAATAGCTATAGTGAAACGTCTGCGAGCGAATGTTTGGGTGGCATCGCGGTGGACTGGTTATCTGACCGCTGTACCACGGCAATAGTTAGACTAGGGGCGAATACGTGTGCTGGACTTCAGCGAGGCGTACGGAGAGTTTGATTGCCGAAGGTCAATCCAGGTAGGACGAGAGTTATCTTAGGCCGTGCGGTTCTAGGCGCTTCAGTCTGGAACCGCGTGACCGCTACGGTCGCAGGTTCGAATCCTGCCTCGGCCATGGATGTGTGTGATGTCCTTACGTTAGTTAGGTTTAAGTAGTTCTAAGTTCTAGGGGACTGGTCACCTCCAAAGTTAAGTCCCATAGTGCTCAGAGCCATTTGAACCACATTGTCACAAACATTACACGTATATGATTCTTGAGTTTCTCCCGGCGTATTTGATAATCAAAATATCCACGGGTGTACTGCCGGTCTACAGTGTCCAACGGGCACAATATTTCGGCGATCATACATGTCGCCATCATCAGGTGAACTGACGGACTGAGCTCCTGTGAACGTGCCGGCACGGAGATCCGTACACTATGGCTGCTCAGGTGGAACTGGGTTCGGTCGCGGCGGCGGCGGATTTAAATACCCTCCGCCCGCGGCGCGCTCACTCCGCCGTCCGCGCCCCGCGCCACGGTCGCGCGGGGGAACAGATTGCGACGGCGTCTGAGATGACGTCGGTGTGATGGCTCCGTCCGCCGTGGTCGTCACAACTATACATTTGCTCGATTTACTCTTGATTAACCCAATCGCTGGTTCCCAAGCCTTGCTAAGATTATAGCCACAGTCACGATTTATGAGGTCGTCATTGGTGCGAATTTCGATTGCCTCTCTAACAACGCTGTCCCAGTATCTCGACGTCTGTACCAGAATCCTCGTGCGTTCATACTCCATAGCGTGATTTTCCGACAAACAATGTTCAGCGACCGCCGACTTGCTCGGATACATCAGTCGAGTGTGCCTCTGGTGTTCACGGCATCGATCCTCGACGGTACGCATCGTCTGACCAATATACGACTTGCCACATTGACACGGAATCTGGTACACGCCGGCCTTCCTCAAACCGAGGTCATCTTTGGCGCTCCCCACCAGTGCACGAGTTTTATTCGGAGGACAAAACACCGTTCCGACCCGGTGTTTCTTCAAAATGCGGGCGATCTTTCCCGAGAGTGCGCCTGTATATGGGATAAACGCAGTGCCTACCTCCTCCCTCGTGATTTCATCCATATCCACAGGTTGTGCTGTAGTGGTTGGGCGGAGAGCACGTTGAATCTGCCACTCTGAGTACCCATTTTTTCGAAATACAGTTCTCAGATGTTCCAATTCCTGGGGTAGACTCTCTGCGTCAGAGATAGTGCGCGCCCTATGTACTAGAGTTTTAAGTACCCCATTCCTCTGTGAAGGGTGGTGGCAGCTGTCTGCGTGCAAATACAGATCAGTGTGCGTTGTCTTCCGATACACCCCATGACCTAGGGTGCCGTCAGGCCTTCTCTTGACCAAGACGTCAAGGAAAGGTAGTTTACCCTCCGTTTCAGTCTCCATAGTGAATTTGATGTTGGAGTGTATGGAGTTTAGATGTGTAAGGAAGTCAAGGAGTTTATCCATACCATGTGGCCAGATGACGAAAGTGTCGTCCACGTAACGGAAAAAGCAAGTAGGTTTCCATTCGGATGACGACAGGGCTTCCTCCTCGAAGTTCTCCATGTACAAATTCGCTACCACCGGTGAGAGTGGGCTACCCATGGCGACTCCCTCCGTCTGTTCGTAGTATTCTCCATTAAAAAGAAAATACGTGGAAGTCAAGACATGCCTAAAAAGTTCAGTGGTCTTCTCGTCAAACTTCTGACTAATCAATTCTAGTGACTCTCGCAGGGGTACCCTCGTGAACAAGGAAACGATGTCAAAACTCACCATGATATCTGACTCACCCAACGTGAAGCTATCAAGGCGTTTAACAAAATCCTCGGAATTACGGATGTGATGAGGGCATTTACCCACGTAAGGACTTAATATTCCCGTCAGGTATTTGGCCAACAAATATGTAGGTGCCCTGATGTTGCTGACAATGGGGCGTAATGGTACCCCCTCTTTGTGAACCTTCGGGAGTCCATATAGTCTAGGCGGTACCGGACCTTGGGGTAACAATTTCTTAGCGTCACCCTCCGGTAAATCTGCGTCCTTGAGAAGCGACCTCGTCTTGTTGTCCACCTTCTTTGTAGGGTCAACGCTGATCTTCCGGTAGGAATCGTCATTTAGCAGGCTCTGCATCTTATCAGTGTAGTCCTTATGGGAGACAACAACTGTAGCATTGCCTTTGTCGGCCGGTAAGACAACAATTTCAGAGCGCTCCCTCAGATCACGAATGGCCGCCCTCTCTTTACTAGTGATATTTGACTTCATCGGCTTGGATTTCGTCAACGCACGACAAGTTTCACGACGTATTTCCTCAGCTGATTCAGGTGGAAGTCGAGCTGCAACCTGTTCAACAGCACTAACAATTTCTGCGACCGGAGTGAACTTGGGGGTGGGAGCGAAGTTGAGACCTTTCTGCAAAACCGAGACCGCATCATCACTCAACACCATGCCACTCAAATTGATGACTGTCTTGCCCGGAACCTGCAGAGATGGTTTGTCAAGGAGACGTGAGAACTTAGCTGTTTGACGTCCCGTTGCCTTCTTATGGGCGGAATCAGCTGCAACCCAGGTGACACCATCAATCCAATCCCAGGAAAAAGAAGTGAAATTACTAGCCAGTTGCAAATGTAGTTTGAGTAATTCCTGTGAGATAAACTCAAGGCTCCGGCGGGTGAATTGCACTCTCTCACGTACCAATGCGAGGCTGGCTCGTTTCTTGATTCTCTTAGCTGCTGCAGAATCGATGTGATGCATAACCTTAGCAAAATTTGGAACAACGTTCTCGGAACGACATCTCTTTAGAAAGGCAAGAGTACTTAGCAAACGACATCTACGGTGGCGCAACTTTTCAAATTTCTTCATGCTGCGATACATCTCCTCCCCGTAAAGGTGAATGATGTGATTCTTGAGTTTCTCCCGGCGTATTTGATAATCAAAATATCCACGGGTGTACTGCCGGTCTACAGTGTCCAACGGGCACAATATTTCGGCGATCATACATGTCGCCATCATCAGGTGAACTGACGGACTGAGCTCCTGTGAACGTGCCGGCACGGAGATCCGTACACTATGGCTGCTCAGGTGGAACTGGGTTCGGTCGCGGCGGCGGCGGATTTAAATACCCTCCGCCCGCGGCGCGCTCACTCCGCCGTCCGCGCCCCGCGCCACGGTCGCGCGGGGGAACAGATTGCGACGGCGTCTGAGATGACGTCGGTGTGATGGCTCCGTCCGCCGTGGTCGTCACAACTATACATTTGCTCGATTTACTCTTGATTAACCCAATCGCTGGTTCCCAAGCCTTGCTAAGATTATAGCCACAGTCACGATTTATGAGGTCGTCATTGGTGCGAATTTCGATTGCCTCTCTAACAACGCTGTCCCAGTATCTCGACGTCTGTACCAGAATCCTCGTGCGTTCATACTCCATAGCGTGATTTTCCGACAAACAATGTTCAGCGACCGCCGACTTGCTCGGATACATCAGTCGAGTGTGCCTCTGGTGTTCACGGCATCGATCCTCGACGGTACGCATCGTCTGACCAATATACGACTTGCCACATTGACACGGAATCTGGTACACGCCGGCCTTCCTCAAACCGAGGTCATCTTTGGCGCTCCCCACCAGTGCACGAGTTTTATTCGGAGGACAAAACACCGTTCCGACCCGGTGTTTCTTCAAAATGCGGGCGATCTTTCCCGAGAGTGCGCCTGTATATGGGATAAACGCAGTGCCTACCTCCTCCCTCGTGATTTCATCCATATCCACAGGTTGTGCTGTAGTGGTTGGGCGGAGAGCACGTTGAATCTGCCACTCTGAGTACCCATTTTTTCGAAATACAGTTCTCAGATGTTCCAATTCCTGGGGTAGACTCTCTGCGTCAGAGATAGTGCGCGCCCTATGTACTAGAGTTTTAAGTACCCCATTCCTCTGTGAAGGGTGGTGGCAGCTGTCTGCGTGCAAATACAGATCAGTGTGCGTTGTCTTCCGATACACCCCATGACCTAGGGTGCCGTCAGGCCTTCTCTTGACCAAGACGTCAAGGAAAGGTAGTTTACCCTCCGTTTCAGTCTCCATAGTGAATTTGATGTTGGAGTGTATGGAGTTTAGATGTGTAAGGAAGTCAAGGAGTTTATCCATACCATGTGGCCAGATGACGAAAGTGTCGTCCACGTAACGGAAAAAGCAAGTAGGTTTCCATTCGGATGACGACAGGGCTTCCTCCTCGAAGTTCTCCATGTACAAATTCGCTACCACCGGTGAGAGTGGGCTACCCATGGCGACTCCCTCCGTCTGTTCGTAGTATTCTCCATTAAAAAGAAAATACGTGGAAGTCAAGACATGCCTAAAAAGTTCAGTGGTCTTCTCGTCAAACTTCTGACTAATCAATTCTAGTGACTCTCGCAGGGGTACCCTCGTGAACAAGGAAACGATGTCAAAACTCACCATGATATCTGACTCACCCAACGTGAAGCTATCAAGGCGTTTAACAAAATCCTCGGAATTACGGATGTGATGAGGGCATTTACCCACGTAAGGACTTAATATTCCCGTCAGGTATTTGGCCAACAAATATGTAGGTGCCCTGATGTTGCTGACAATGGGGCGTAATGGTACCCCCTCTTTGTGAACCTTCGGGAGTCCATATAGTCTAGGCGGTACCGGACCTTGGGGTAACAATTTCTTAGCGTCACCCTCCGGTAAATCTGCGTCCTTGAGAAGCGACCTCGTCTTGTTGTCCACCTTCTTTGTAGGGTCAACGCTGATCTTCCGGTAGGAATCGTCATTTAGCAGGCTCTGCATCTTATCAGTGTAGTCCTTATGGGAGACAACAACTGTAGCATTGCCTTTGTCGGCCGGTAAGACAACAATTTCAGAGCGCTCCCTCAGATCACGAATGGCCGCCCTCTCTTTACTAGTGATATTTGACTTCATCGGCTTGGATTTCGTCAACGCACGACAAGTTTCACGACGTATTTCCTCAGCTGATTCAGGTGGAAGTCGAGCTGCAACCTGTTCAACAGCACTAACAATTTCTGCGACCGGAGTGAACTTGGGGGTGGGAGCGAAGTTGAGACCTTTCTGCAAAACCGAGACCGCATCATCACTCAACACCATGCCACTCAAATTGATGACTGTCTTGCCCGGAACCTGCAGAGATGGTTTGTCAAGGAGACGTGAGAACTTAGCTGTTTGACGTCCCGTTGCCTTCTTATGGGCGGAATCAGCTGCAACCCAGGTGACACCATCAATCCAATCCCAGGAAAAAGAAGTGA
Organism: Schistocerca nitens; assembly: GCF_023898315.1. Taxonomy (NCBI): domain Eukaryota; kingdom Metazoa; phylum Arthropoda; class Insecta; order Orthoptera; family Acrididae; genus Schistocerca; species Schistocerca nitens. Next base: position 14,425,863 of record NC_064624.1, on the reverse strand, counting down.
AATTACTAGCCAGTTGCAAATGTAGTTTGAGTAATTCCTGTGAGATAAACTCAAGGCTCCGGCGGGTGAATTGCACTCTCTCACGTACCAATGCGAGGCTGGCTCGTTTCTTGATTCTCTTAGCTGCTGCAGAATCGATGTGATGCATAACTTTAGCAAAATTTGGAACAACGTTCTCGGAACGACATCTCTTTAGAAAGGCAAGAGTACTTAGCAAACGACATCTACGGTGGCGCAACTTTTCAAATTTCTTCATGCTGCGATACATCTCCTCCCCGTAAAGGTGAATGATGTGATTCTTGAGTTTCTCCCGGCGTATTTGATAATCAAAATATCCACGGGTGTACTGCCGGTCTACAGTGTCCAACGGGCACAATATTTCGGCGATCATACATGTCGCCATCATCAGGTGAACTGACGGACTGAGCTCCTGTGAACGTGCCGGCACGGAGATCCGTACACTATGGCTGCTCAGGTGGAACTGGGTTCGGTCGCGGCGGCGGCGGATTTAAATACCCTCCGCCCGCGGCGCGCTCACTCCGCCGTCCGCGCCCCGCGCCACGGTCGCGCGGGGGAACAGATTGCGACGGCGTCTGAGATGACGTCGGTGTGATGGCTCCGTCCGCCGTGGTCGTCACAACTATACATTTGCTCGATTTACTCTTGATTAACCCAATCGCTGGTTCCCAAGCCTTGCTAAGATTATAGCCACAGTCACGATTTATGAGGTCGTCATTGGTGCGAATTTCGATTGCCTCTCTAACAACGCTGTCCCAGTATCTCGACGTCTGTACCAGAATCCTCGTGCGTTCATACTCCATAGCGTGATTTTCCGACAAACAATGTTCAGCGACCGCCGACTTGCTCGGATACATCAGTCGAGTGTGCCTCTGGTGTTCACGGCATCGATCCTCGACGGTACGCATCGTCTGACCAATATACGACTTGCCACATTGACACGGAATCTGGTACACGCCGGCCTTCCTCAAACCGAGGTCATCTTTGGCGCTCCCCACCAGTGCACGAGTTTTATTCGGAGGACAAAACACCGTTCCGACCCGGTGTTTCTTCAAAATGCGGGCGATCTTTCCCGAGAGTGCGCCTGTATATGGGATAAACGCAGTGCCTACCTCCTCCCTCGTGATTTCATCCATATCCACAGGTTGTGCTGTAGTGGTTGGGCGGAGAGCACGTTGAATCTGCCACTCTGAGTACCCATTTTTTCGAAATACAGTTCTCAGATGTTCCAATTCCTGGGGTAGACTCTCTGCGTCAGAGATAGTGCGCGCCCTATGTACTAGAGTTTTAAGTACCCCATTCCTCTGTGAAGGGTGGTGGCAGCTGTCTGCGTGCAAATACAGATCAGTGTGCGTTGTCTTCCGATACACCCCATGACCTAGGGTGCCGTCAGGCCTTCTCTTGACCAAGACGTCAAGGAAAGGTAGTTTACCCTCCGTTTCAGTCTCCATAGTGAATTTGATGTTGGAGTGTATGGAGTTTAGATGTGTAAGGAAGTCAAGGAGTTTATCCATACCATGTGGCCAGATGACGAAAGTGTCGTCCACGTAACGGAAAAAGCAAGTAGGTTTCCATTCGGATGACGACAGGGCTTCCTCCTCGAAGTTCTCCATGTACAAATTCGCTACCACCGGTGAGAGTGGGCTACCCATGGCGACTCCCTCCGTCTGTTCGTAGTATTCTCCATTAAAAAGAAAATACGTGGAAGTCAAGACATGCCTAAAAAGTTCAGTGGTCTTCTCGTCAAACTTCTGACTAATCAATTCTAGTGACTCTCGCAGGGGTACCCTCGTGAACAAGGAAACGATGTCAAAACTCACCATGATATCTGACTCACCCAACGTGAAGCTATCAAGGCGTTTAACAAAATCCACGGAATTACGGATGTGATGAGGGCATTTACCCACGTAAGGACTTAATATTCCCGTCAGGTATTTGGCCAACAAATATGTAGGTGCCCTGATGTTGCTGACAATGGGGCGTAATGGTACCCCCTCTTTGTGAACCTTCGGGAGTCCATATAGTCTAGGCGGTACCGGACCTTGGGGTAACAATTTCTTAGCGTCACCCTCCGGTAAATCTGCGTCCTTGAGAAGCGACCTCGTCTTGTTGTCCACCTTCTTTGTAGGGTCAGCGCAGCTAGAGTGAGGAAGTTTCAGTTTTGTGAACAGCGCAGCTAGAGTGAGGAAGTTTTAGTTTGTGGACAGAGCAGCTGAAGTGAGGAAGTGTTAATCTTTGATCGCTCTAGCAGACGCGATGTGCAGCTATGCTCGCGCCCATTAGACGCGCCTGATTCATTAACCCGCATTGTGGGCACTAAAGGTTGTGTATGCATCGTGGCTGTCCAGCAGAGTTAAGATGTACATTTTTTGTATCTGTCGGGAATTAGCCGCCTTTAATTGAAGCATTACGAATTAATGTGAGTTGACTTGTTGTTTTGGGCTAAATATATTAGTATTCATTAAAAGTGTGAATTATTTATTTAAATGAGCATGCCCACGTCATCTATAAATCACATGCGTAATGTAGTAGGTTTGATCAGTGATAAATGTCGGCTTGGCAATAATTAAGACATTTTCTGTTGATTGAAATATTCTTGTGCTCTATGGCTAGTGCCGGGATAAAAGTCAGTAAAAATATTTCACAAAAAGAAAACCCACTGCATTCTGGAAAGTGTATGCCAAGGCTGAATGATTTAAGAGACTCAGTTCTCACCCAAATAATTCTATCCAATTAATATGAGTGCACGTAATATTTCCTTTAAATGGAAACCTACTTGCTTTTTCCGTTACGTGGACGACACTTTCGTCATCTGGCCACATGGTATGGATAAACTCCTTGACTTCCTTACACATCTAAACTCCATACACTCCAACATCAAATTCACTATGGAGACTGAAACGGAGGGTAAACTACCTTTCCTTGACGTCTTGGTCAAGAGAAGGCCTGACGGCACCCTAGGTCATGGGGTGTATCGGAAGACAACGCACACTGATCTGTATTTGCACGCAGACAGCTGCCACCACCCTTCACAGAGGAATGGGGTACTTAAAACTCTAGTACATAGGGCGCGCACTATCTCTGACGCAGAGAGTCTACCCCAGGAATTGGAACATCTGAGAACTGTATTTCGAAAAAATGGGTACTCAGAGTGGCAGATTCAACGTGCTCTCCGCCCAACCACTACAGCACAACCTGTGGATATGGATGAAATCACGAGGGAGGAGGTAGGCACTGCGTTTATCCCATATACAGGCGCACTCTCGGGAAAGATCGCCCGCATTTTGAAGAAACACCGGGTCGGAACGGTGTTTTGTCCTCCGAATAAAACTCGTGCACTGGTGGGGAGCGCCAAAGATGACCTCGGTTTGAGGAAGGCCGGCGTGTACCAGATTCCGTGTCAATGTGGCAAGTCGTATATTGGTCAGACGATGCGTACCGTCGAGGATCGATGCCGTGAACACCAGAGGCACACTCGACTGATGTATCCGAGCAAGTCGGCGGTCGCTGAACATTGTTTGTCGGAAAATCACGCTATGGAGTATGAACGCACGAGGATTCTGGTACAGACGTCGAGATACTGGGACAGCGTTGTTAGAGAGGCAATCGAAATTCGCACCAATGACGACCTCATAAATCGTGACTGTGGCTATAATCTTAGCAAGGCTTGGGAACCAGCGATTGGGTTAATCAAGAGTAAATCGAGCAAATGTATAGTTGTGACGACCACGGCGGACGGAGCCATCACACCGACGTCATCTCAGACGCCGTCGCAATCTGTTCCCCCGCGCGACCGTGGCGCGGGGCGCGGACGGCGGAGTGAGCGCGCCGCGGGCGGAGGGTATTTAAATCCGCCGCCGCCGCGACCGAACCCAGTTCCACCTGAGCAGCCATAGTGTACGGATCTCCGTGCCGGCACGTTCACAGGAGCTCAGTCCGTCAGTTCACCTGATGATGGCGACATGTATGATCGCCGAAATATTGTGCCCGTTGGACACTGTAGACCGGCAGTACACCCGTGGATATTTTGATTATCAAATACGCCGGGAGAAACTCAAGAATCACATCATTCACCTTTACGGGGAGGAGATGTATCGCAGCATGAAGAAATTTGAAAAGTTGCGCCACCGTAGATGTCGTTTGCTAAGTACTCTTGCCTTTCTAAAGAGATGTCGTTCCGAGAACGTTGTTCCAAATTTTGCTAAGGTTATGCATCACATCGATTCTGCAGCAGCTAAGAGAATCAAGAAACGAGCCAGCCTCGCATTGGTACGTGAGAGAGTGCAATTCACCCGCCGGAGCCTTGAGTTTATCTCACAGGAATTACTCAAACTACATTTGCAACTGGCTAGTAATTTCACTTCTTTTTCCTGGGATTGGATTGATGGTGTCACCTGGGTTGCAGCTGATTCCGCCCATAAGAAGGCAACGGGACGTCAAACAGCTAAGTTCTCACGTCTCCTTGACAAACCATCTCTGCAGGTTCCGGGCAAGACAGTCATCAATTTGAGTGGCATGGTGTTGAGTGATGATGCGGTCTCGGTTTTGCAGAAAGGTCTCAACTTCGCTCCCACCCCCAAGTTCACTCCGGTCGCAGAAATTGTTAGTGCTGTTGAACAGGTTGCAGCTCGACTTCCACCTGAATCAGCTGAGGAAATACGTCGTGAAACTTGTCGTGCGTTGACGAAATCCAAGCCGATGAAGTCAAATATCACTAGTAAAGAGAGGGCGGCCATTCGTGATCTGAGGGAGCGCTCTGAAATTGTTGTCTTACCGGCCGACAAAGGCAATGCTACAGTTGTTGTCTCCCATAAGGACTACACTGATAAGATGCAGAGCCTGCTAAATGACGATTCCTACCGGAAGATCAGCGTTGACCCTACAAAGAAGGTGGACAACAAGACGAGGTCGCTTCTCAAGGACGCAGATTTACCGGAGGGTGACGCTAAGAAATTGTTACCCCAAGGTCCGGTACCGCCTAGACTATATGGACTCCCGAAGGTTCACAAAGAGGGGGTACCATTACGCCCCATTGTCAGCAACATCAGGGCACCTACATATTTGTTGGCCAAATACCTGACGGGAATATTAAGTCCTTACGTGGGTAAATGCCCTCATCACATCCGTAATTCCGTGGATTTTGTTAAACGCCTTGATAGCTTCACGTTGGGTGAGTCAGATATCATGGTGAGTTTTGACATCGTTTCCTTGTTCACGAGGGTACCCCTGCGAGAGTCACTAGAATTGATTAGTCAGAAGTTTGACGAGAAGACCACTGAACTTTTTAGGCATGTCTTGACTTCCACGTATTTTCTTTTTAATGGAGAATACTACGAACAGACGGAGGGAGTCGCCATGGGTAGCCCACTCTCACCGGTGGTAGCGAATTTGTACATGGAGAACTTCGAGGAGGAAGCCCTGTCGTCATCCGAATGGAAACCTACTTGCTTTTTCCGTTACGTGGACGACACTTTCGTCATCTGGCCACATGGTATGGATAAACTCCTTGACTTCCTTACACATCTAAACTCCATACACTCCAACATCAAATTCACTATGGAGACTGAAACGGAGGGTAAACTACCTTTCCTTGACGTCTTGGTCAAGAGAAGGCCTGACGGCACCCTAGGTCATGGGGTGTATCGGAAGACAACGCACACTGATCTGTATTTGCACGCAGACAGCTGCCACCACCCTTCACAGAGGAATGGGGTACTTAAAACTCTAGTACATAGGGCGCGCACTATCTCTGACGCAGAGAGTCTACCCCAGGAATTGGAACATCTGAGAACTGTATTTCGAAAAAATGGGTACTCAGAGTGGCAGATTCAACGTGCTCTCCGCCCAACCACTACAGCACAACCTGTGGATATGGATGAAATCACGAGGGAGGAGGTAGGCACTGCGTTTATCCCATATACAGGCGCACTCTCGGGAAAGATCGCCCGCATTTTGAAGAAACACCGGGTCGGAACGGTGTTTTGTCCTCCGAATAAAACTCGTGCACTGGTGGGGAGCGCCAAAGATGACCTCGGTTTGAGGAAGGCCGGCGTGTACCAGATTCCGTGTCAATGTGGCAAGTCGTATATTGGTCAGACGATGCGTACCGTCGAGGATCGATGCCGTGAACACCAGAGGCACACTCGACTGATGTATCCGAGCAAGTCGGCGGTCGCTGAACATTGTTTGTCGGAAAATCACGCTATGGAGTATGAACGCACGAGGATTCTGGTACAGACGTCGAGATACTGGGACAGCGTTGTTAGAGAGGCAATCGAAATTCGCACCAATGACGACCTCATAAATCGTGACTGTGGCTATAATCTTAGCAAGGCTTGGGAACCAGCGATTGGGTTAATCAAGAGTAAATCGAGCAAATGTATAGTTGTGACGACCACGGCGGACGGAGCCATCACACCGACGTCATCTCAGACGCCGTCGCAATCTGTTCCCCCGCGCGACCGTGGCGCGGGGCGCGGACGGCGGAGTGAGCGCGCCGCGGGCGGAGGGTATTTAAATCCGCCGCCGCCGCGACCGAACCCAGTTCCACCTGAGCAGCCATAGTGTACGGATCTCCGTGCCGGCACGTTCACAGGAGCTCAGTCCGTCAGTTCACCTGATGATGGCGACATGTATGATCGCCGAAATATTGTGCCCGTTGGACACTGTAGACCGGCAGTACACCCGTGGATATTTTGATTATCAAATACGCCGGGAGAAACTCAAGAATCACATCATTCACCTTTACGGGGAGGAGATGTATCGCAGCATGAAGAAATTTGAAAAGTTGCGCCACCGTAGATGTCGTTTGCTAAGTACTCTTGCCTTTCTAAAGAGATGTCGTTCCGAGAACGTTGTTCCAAATTTTGCTAAGGTTATGCATCACATCGATTCTGCAGCAGCTAAGAGAATCAAGAAACGAGCCAGCCTCGCATTGGTACGTGAGAGAGTGCAATTCACCCGCCGGAGCCTTGAGTTTATCTCACAGGAATTACTCAAACTACATTTGCAACTGGCTAGTAATTTCACTTCTTTTTCCTGGGATTGGATTGATGGTGTCACCTGGGTTGCAGCTGATTCCGCCCATAAGAAGGCAACGGGACGTCAAACAGCTAAGTTCTCACGTCTCCTTGACAAACCATCTCTGCAGGTTCCGGGCAAGACAGTCATCAATTTGAGTGGCATGGTGTTGAGTGATGATGCGGTCTCGGTTTTGCAGAAAGGTCTCAACTTCGCTCCCACCCCCAAGTTCACTCCGGTCGCAGAAATTGTTAGTGCTGTTGAACAGGTTGCAGCTCGACTTCCACCTGAATCAGCTGAGGAAATACGTCGTGAAACTTGTCGTGCGTTGACGAAATCCAAGCCGATGAAGTCAAATATCACTAGTAAAGAGAGGGCGGCCATTCGTGATCTGAGGGAGCGCTCTGAAATTGTTGTCTTACCGGCCGACAAAGGCAATGCTACAGTTGTTGTCTCCCATAAGGACTACACTGATAAGATGCAGAGCCTGCTAAATGACGATTCCTACCGGAAGATCAGCGTTGACCCTACAAAGAAGGTGGACAACAAGACGAGGTCGCTTCTCAAGGACGCAGATTTACCGGAGGGTGACGCTAAGAAATTGTTACCCCAAGGTCCGGTACCGCCTAGACTATATGGACTCCCGAAGGTTCACAAAGAGGGGGTACCATTACGCCCCATTGTCAGCAACATCAGGGCACCTACATATTTGTTGGCCAAATACCTGACGGGAATATTAAGTCCTTACGTGGGTAAATGCCCTCATCACATCCGTAATTCCGTGGATTTTGTTAAACGCCTTGATAGCTTCACGTTGGGTGAGTCAGATATCATGGTGAGTTTTGACATCGTTTCCTTGTTCACGAGGGTACCCCTGCGAGAGTCACTAGAATTGATTAGTCAGAAGTTTGACGAGAAGACCACTGAACTTTTTAGGCATGTCTTGACTTCCACGTATTTTCTTTTTAATGGAGAATACTACGAACAGACGGAGGGAGTCGCCATGGGTAGCCCACTCTCACCGGTGGTAGCGAATTTGTACATGGAGAACTTCGAGGAGGAAGCCCTGTCGTCATCCGAATGGAAACCTACTTGCTTTTTCCGTTACGTGGACGACACTTTCGTCATCTGGCCACATGGTATGGATAAACTCCTTGACTTCCTTACACATCTAAACTCCATACACTCCAACATCAAATTCACTATGGAGACTGAAACGGAGGGTAAACTACCTTTCCTTGACGTCTTGGTCAAGAGAAGGCCTGACGGCACCCTAGGTCATGGGGTGTATCGGAAGACAACGCACACTGATCTGTATTTGCACGCAGACAGCTGCCACCACCCTTCACAGAGGAATGGGGTACTTAAAACTCTAGTACATAGGGCGCGCACTATCTCTGACGCAGAGAGTCTACCCCAGGAATTGGAACATCTGAGAACTGTATTTCGAAAAAATGGATACTCAGAGTGGCAGATTCAACGTGCTCTCCGCCCAACCACTACAGCACAACCTGTGGATATGGATGAAATCACGAGGGAGGAGGTAGGCACTGCGTTTATCCCATATACAGGCGCACTCTCGGGAAAGATCGCCCGCATTTTGAAGAAACACCGGGTCGGAACGGTGTTTTGTCCTCCGAATAAAACTCGTGCACTGGTGGGGAGCGCCAAAGATGACCTCGGTTTGAGGAAGGCCGGCGTGTACCAGATTCCGTGTCAATGTGGCAAGTCGTATATTGGTCAGACGATGCGTACCGTCGAGGATCGATGCCGTGAACACCAGAGGCACACTCGACTGATGTATCCGAGCAAGTCGGCGGTCGCTGAACATTGTTTGTCGGAAAATCACGCTATGGAGTATGAACGCACGAGGATTCTGGTACAGACGTCGAGATACTGGGACAGCGTTGTTAGAGAGGCAATCGAAATTCGCACCAATGACGACCTCATAAATCGTGACTGTGGCTATAATCTTAGCAAGGCTTGGGAACCAGCGATTGGGTTAATCAAGAGTAAATCGAGCAAATGTATAGTTGTGACGACCACGGCGGACGGAGCCATCACACCGACGTCATCACCGTGGCGCGGAGCGCGGACGGCGGAGTGAGCGCGCCGCGGGCGGAGGGTATTTAAATCCGCCGCCGCCGCGACCGAACCCAGTTCCACCTGAGCAGCCATAGTGTACGGATCTCCGTGCCGGCACGTTCACAGGAGCTCAGTCCGTCAGTTCACCTGATGATGGCGACATGTATGATCGCCGAAATATTGTGCCCGTTGGACACTGTAGACCGGCAGTACACCCGTGGATATTTTGATTATTACACGTATAAATCGAGAATCACACTTGTAACGTCATATGCATGTTTACTCATAAATAAACTATTTCTGGCATATCTTATGATGACTCAGTTCGATTCTAACCACATTGACAATTTCAGACACGTCCTGCCATGTGTCAGTAAGATATAGAACTTTTTGCATTCCATAGGAATCGTGCCATCACGGACTAGAATGAATCGTGAAGGAATCGTGAACGAATAGTAGGAATCTATTCTCAATGTGAGATTGAATCGTGGGAATCGAATGCTGCCGATGGGGGCTTCCACACGGGGTGCGTGAGTGGTCTGGCCCCGTTTACCTCCGCCCCAATTTCGTATCTTACAAGGAAATGGTCAGACTTGTCATGCCGAAACGTGTATTGCTTTTTTTAGCACTGTTATTTAACTGTGCAAAAGGTCCGTATGCAAAATTGTAGCTGCTGACATGAACTGGAAGTCACCTAAAAAAAATCACGAACATTGTGTTTCCCGCTTGGCGCTTGCAGTGGCGGCTGGCCACCCCTGGAAATGGCGAGTCGCGAGCATTGCGCGCGTGGTCGGGGAGTGCGGCCGTCTTGTCGCGGCGTTCACTGAAGAGGAATATCGCTGCACGGTTCTGGTGCAAAGGGGAAACGAATATTAGTTCCTGTGGCATGCACGTCCTTTTCATTTCTGGTACGTATTTCGAAACACACCGTCCTGAAACTGGTTAGAGATGTGAAAGATGTCCTGTACATGTTCATCTGTACACCTCAAGCCACATTCAATCTCCCCTCACAGCTGATGGCGACCCCTGTAAATGTTTTGCTGCTTGCCACGGAGATATACCACAGACGCCAAATGAAGCAATCAACAACAAAATGGCTCTGAACACTATGGGACTTAACATCTGAGGTCATCAGTCCCCTAGAACTTAGAACTACTTAAACCTAACTAACCTAAGGACATCACACACATCCCTGCCCGAGGCGGCATTCGGACCTGCGACCGTAGCGGTCGCGCGGTTCCGGACTGTAGCGCCTAGAACCGCTCGGCCACAACGGCCGGCGAAGCAATCGACAGAAAACACGCGTGAGGACTATGTGTTGCGCGACGTGGTTGTTTAACTTCTAGACGACCATGTAAATGGCGCAGACATGTGGCTAGAAACAACCGAAACACTCGATATCGCAGACTGTGAATCTACAGACGGCGGAGACACCGACGAAAGTTGCACTCGTGAAGACTCTTCGAGTGATAGTGCCACGTATCATCATCAATTATCTCCGAAAGTAACACCAGCATCTGCAATTACCTTTATCAGACAAAGAAAAAGCGGTGACGTATTGGTTGAACGAAAGTGGTAAGAAACGCCTACTTGTCAGTACTGTTCAAAATAAGTATCGCTTTGTCCGTTCTGAACGTGAATTGTATAGATGGAAAAAGGAAGTCGCTGGACGACGTAAGAGTCGACTGGAAATTGCGACAGAGATAAATGCGCGACTTGTTGAGCTATTTACCGATGTCAGGCAACAGTCATTCAGTGTCAGCGATACAACTTTGCGTGATTGGGCGTTAGAGATTGCCAACGCGATAGGCGCTAAAGCATTTACAGCTTCTCAAAGTTGGATTACTCGCTTCAAAATATCACATAAAATTGTGGCAAGAAAAATGACAAAATTTGTATCGAGAAACAGGTCGGAAAGTGAAGTGACACAAATCGAAGTGATAGAAGCTTTTCTTACGAATGCAAAAAATAAGATCGCTAGTTTTAATGAATCGTACGTGTACAGTGCAGATCAGTCAGGTTTTCAAAAAGAAATGCGTGCGAAAAGAACACTGCCATTCAAAGGGGAAAAACATACTGAGGCGGTTGCGCAGTCCACGACTGCACTCACCCATTCATGCACTATAATGCCTATAATTAGTCTGGATGGTTCATTGCAGCCTAAGCTGTATGTGTGTCTTCAAGAACCAACTGGACGTTTTGGACCGCGTGTCAAAAGAACAATGTTCTACGCAAACAAGTCTGGAAAAATGGGAAATGAAAACGTTACACTTTTCATGCGTCATGCTTTCCTACCGTTCTGCTGTAACAAATCTCTTCTCCTTCTAGATTCGTGGTCAGGTCATAAAAGGTCTGATTCATTAAAAGCTGTATTTTGAGCCCACCCTGACAAAGAAGTAGAGATACTTCAGATTCCACCCGACACGACGAACGTAATTCGACCTTTAGACAGAGAATTTTTCCGTCAGTGGAAGGCATTTTACAGAAAACTAACAGAGAAAATTATTGTGTGCAGATCACTGCAATTTCCTGTCTATCACCGTGACAATATTCTCAAGCTGCAATCGGTAGTACATTATCAATTTTCCTCCCCACGGTTTCAGAATCTGATTAAATATGCGTGGCACTCCTCGAAATATACTGATACTAGGCCTGATACATTCCTAACACCAGCCCAGTTTTGTCTACAGACATCTAACAACGTCTGTGATTCGCAGGGCTGTCATATGTCGTCTTTGCCTGTATGTTCTCGGTGCACAAAAAACCTATGTTTTGAACAATGTGTCAATATTTCGCATTTTTGCGGTAATTAGAAGAAATAAAATTTGGACGTGTTCTAAACAGTATATTTATTTGTGTCTATTTCATAGCTATTTGGAAAGAATGTTGTAGATAACATATCAGCCATATTTGTCAATGTTGTTGTTGTTGTGGTCTTCAGTCCTGAGACTGGTTTGATGCAGCTCTCCATGCATATTTCTGAACGAATGTTTAATTATCATACGATCGCTTCCACTGGCAAGAGGCAAGAGAGCGGCGCGTAGCTAACGCCACCTTGTCCCTAGATATGGCGTCGGTATAACGTAGCGAGCGAGGTCAGGGTTGTACAAGGGGCGGAATAATGTCTTACTTCATAAAATTGTTTACAGACTTCCACGTCATGTCAGCAGCTGAAATTCTGCATACAGACTTCTTGCAATGTTGACTCACAGTGGTAAAGAAAAGCAACACAGGTTTCGACATGACAAGTCTGACCATTCCCTTGTTAGCTTTATTACGGTAGCTTAAAATGCTCACGGAAGCATCTTTGCCCGTCCGAACGGCTGCGTGGGAAGTGTTGAGGCCGGCTGCTGGGGAGACACGGGCCAGCGAACTGCGCACCGCCCCCAACTGCGCCCTCCCACGCCCTGCGAGCGCCAGCCGGCTGTGGGCGGCGCCGCACTTTGTCTGCTGGCCGTCGCTGCCTCTGCACTGTGCACCGGGTCCCTGGTCTGGTCAACAGGCCAGAGCGGATGTAGCTGTGACATTACTTGCTGGGACTACAGCGCCTATAAAATCCAGTCCATTGTTTAGCGGTGGCTTTAGTACATCACGCAGTTAACCTGAAATGAAAATGTCTCAGAAAACGTAGACACAACGCCAGTGGTACTGGACCCGAACGTTAAGCCGGCCGCTGTGGCCGAGCGGTTCTAGGCGCTACAGTCTGGAACCGAGCGACCGCTACGGTCGCAGGTTCGAATCCTGCCTCGGGCATGGATGTGTGTGATGTCCTAAGGTTAGTTAGGTTTCATTAGTTCTAAGTTCTAGGCGACTGATGACCTCAGAAGTTAGGTCCCATAGTGCTCAGAGCCATTTGAGCCATTTGAACCGAACGTTAAATGGTCTGATCCCGCCAGTCACCCGGATTGAGCCACATTTTACCTCCTTTGAAGGTAGCGACCATTCATCACATGAACTCGAAATTTTATCCAAGTCCTCCTACACTTAGTCTTCTTTCGTGCCTTATTGCAGACCACAGCATGGTCAGCGGGCTACCACCTGCAAAATCATTTATCTATAAAAAGACAAAAAAAAAAAAAAACTTCAGTCAACCTATCACACTGGACCGCACATTGGGTATATAAAATTGTGTGTGTGTGTCTTCATTTATTGATTTCTGTTTAAATAGATGTATGCGACCACGCTCGGTGGTACCTCCTTCCTGGGGAGTACTCAGAAGAAGAAGAAGAACAACAACAAGTTTTGCATTAAGTAGTAAAAATTGATTAATGACGTCTGTTTTTACCTATAAACGAAAAGGTAACCCATTTACATAATAGAGACCGAAGTCTACAATATGGATCGCCTAGATCATAGTATAGGGGAACAATGTACGTCTATGTATTGATTTAGAAATACTGAGTGTGAACCGTATTTGGATTCTGATTATAGATATTAATTTAGTTGTGCAGTATATCGGCGTCTGTGTTGCCTGGAGGATCGGTCAAAGACGAGGCTGCCTCGTTTGACGCATACCATAGACCTTAAGTGATAACTCAGGTTACAATGCCGCTATACAGTTTTGAATTAAAATGGATGTCATGAACTTGTTAAATGTTTATAAATCATAACATTTAGATTATGTATAGGCGGGATCTGTCTAGAATCATGTTTGAATTTTAATGTAATGCGCTTCGTTTCGAGATATGAGGGTGTAAGAAGTATGATTCACTTGTGGCTGTGATCCAGTGCTGGTATGCGATTGAATAGGATGGCTTGATTCGAGATGAAATACATCATTTCTAGCGGACAGCGTAACACTGGGGATCTGAAAATCTTGTGTACATCCCATACGACCTCAGTGAGAATACTATTTAGTGCAGTTTGTCATCCTTTCGAATGAGTGTTCGTGTATGAGTCAGTGGATATATAGACATTGTAACGTATTCTCTCTACATACAAATACTGGATAAATATATCTAGCAGGCTGAGGGGGCTTGCAAAGACGGGATACGTACCGCGTTCCTTAGCAGAATCACGTTCGAAAATTGACCGATTTTATCACGAGGTTGCATTACGGGCTACGTGATGGTCTGATAATAAACATTGCTACGATTCTTGTCTCGGTATTTGTCCAGATAGAAAAACCACCTCATTGAGAGCTATTGTCATACGTGAATTTATGAGGAAAGTGTAAAACCTTTAATATGAATACTGGTGTGCACCTGTAGAACTAAAAGCACTTGTCACAGTATAATGGATCAGCGGTAGCGATCGGTCATTTGACCGGTTATCTTTCTGAGAGCGTGCAGCCAATACGGGGGAGAAACTTTTCTAACATGGCAATCGTTCGCTGATTTTGTGTATGTAGGGTCGTAGGGATTGAGTTATTAAGGGATTATTAAGGAGAGGCGTGATAGGTTCGCATTGAGCACGAGGCTTATAAAGTATATCTTTGTGGAAGGCAGATGATTACGTCCAGCAGTAGGGAGGGTATGGATTTGACTTGTGGTACTGCGACAGCAGAGGGAAAGTATATCTGGTCATATGAATGGTAGTGATATTTGTATTTCGAGAGCAGCAATTGTATTTCCGGATACTTCGCTCATTGTTGAATGTCATTCATCTGAGATTAGGATGGTAAATTTAGTTGTATGGATGGCGCTATGTGAGGCTGATTTCATAGCATGATTCTCTCTTTGTATGCTTGAACCGCAGTGCAGGTGACTGGTGAGCGAGTGATTCACGTCTCCCGTTAACTAAACGATCTGCGCCTGTGTAGATGACTTAAGTGCGATATCCTCTAAATGCTTGCATAGCGAACTGATATTTAGTATGCGCTGGATAGCTTTCGTGATCGGGTGGGGCTTTGAGAAGATTGAATAGGAGCATGTGTTTGGGTTGGGTCGTTATTTGGTCTCATGTAAATTGGCTGCTTGTTCAAATATAGGGTTTTTATTTAGTTGAGAGAGAACACTGATGATCGTGTGTGCTTGTAGCAGTTGACTTCACAAAAACAAAAAAAAGCAGACGGTTCATTTCGAATGTGATTTTCATATATCTTTTTCTAGTTAGTCAGTGGTTGACAGATCTGCCCTCCTAGCTAAAGTTTCGCGTTTGTAGAGAAATAATTTCCAGTCTGTATCTTCGCAGTTATGTTGTGTGAGCGATCAGGAGGCTACTGTTGTGTGCTTGATATCGACAAACATGGCGAAAATGATGTAATATTATCGTAAACAATGCGAAAATACTTGTGTTCTTGAATTCAAGGTCGTGTCATCAGTTGGAGAGCTCTGTACATGAATATGGGTATTTCCGTGTTTGACTATGTGTATGCATATTTTAGTGGGTTTAATTGTTCGTGCACTATGGCCATCTGTAGAAAATGCAATGATTATGCTCTACTGAGTCACAAGAGACGCGCTGTGTTTTGCGATGCAGATGCTTGTACAAAATGATTAGAACATTGTGGATGCAATATACCAGGTGATCAAAAAGTCAGTATAAATTTGAAAAGTGAATAAATCACGGAATAATGTAGATAGAGAGGTACAAATTGACACACAAGATTGCAATGACATGGGGTTTTATTAGAACCGAAAAAATACAAACGTTAAAAAAATGTCCGACAGATGGCGCTTCATCGGATCAGAACAATAATTAGCATAACAAAGTAAGACAAAGCAAAGATGATGTTCTTCACAGGAAATGCTCAATATGTCCACCACCATTCCTCAACAATAGATGTGGTCGAGGAATAATGTTGTGAACAGGACTGTAAAGCATGTCCGGAGTTGTGGTGAGGCATTGGCGTCGGATGTTGTCTTTCAGCATCCCTAGAGATATCGGTCGATCACGATACACTTGCGACTTCAGGTAACCCAAAGCCAATAATCTCACGGACTGAGGTCTGGGGACCTGGGAGGCCAAGCATGACGAAAGTGGCGGCCGAGCACACGATCACCACCAAACGACGCGCGCAAGGATCTTTCACGCGTCTAGTAATACTGTTTTTTTTTTTTTGGTTCTAATAAAACCCCATGTCATTCCAAGAACGTGTGTCAAGTTTTACCTCTCTATCTATATTATTCCGTGGTTTATTAACTTTTCAAATTTGTACTGCCTTTTTGATCACCCGGTAAGTAGCGCGAGTTCTGTGAAAGCGTTCAGGGAATGGCTGAATGGGCGGCGTCACTCATCTACCACTGTACGATTAGGACATCTACGGACCTGTATCTGTATGATAACTCAAACTGAGGGCATTTTTCTCTTCTGTATCACAGTGCTTCGAATTCTCTTTGTCTGATTGTTCTAAGTGCAGCCCCATCTCTGCTTACACAAGGAGAATGCTTTTTTGACAGTGTTTTCGCAAGCGTTCTGAGGCTTTCATCTATGTGGATGTTTAACGTTTGTGAGTGGCATATTGATAGCAGAATGAGTAATTCGCCACGAAACGTGAATGACGCTGGGTTCACTGGCGGAGGTAGACACAGTTTAGATGCCCCGTTTGTAATATTAGTAATTTTCGCCTCACAAACATTAATATACGCTCAATAGTAAACGCCTGATGGCCTAAGGTTATCGAACAATTGTAAAGTAAAAGAAATGAATCATCGCATAGCAGCGACAGAATCTATTATTCTTTATCTTTGCCGTTCTTGCGCGGTGCCAGTAAATCTCTATGTACATGTATCGATTAATGGTGTAAAAAAGAATTCTGTTGTTTCAAGACAAATGAGGCTTTTGGCGCCTCACCTTTTACTGTTTGTATTCCATGAGAGGCGGACTCGGACTTGCTGCGTTCCACAACTGTATTTTATATTTTATGTGAAAATATTGAGTGAATATGCTAATTGTTATTTTTTCCAATCAGAAAACATGTAGTTTCTTGTAACTGATATCGAACAGACAGCGTCAAGAGGACATTTTGACTGTTATGTATAAAGTATTTAACCACAATGGTCATCTATTGTAATTTAATATGAAAAGGTACGTAGCATTAAAAAAACGTGTGTTAAAGATTAGTGTGCTTATTTTCGTAAATTAACCTTGATAATTCCATCTCCTTATTAAGTTGAATATTAATTATTTTGTGTTACTTCATCACCAGAAATTACGATCACGCTGATGGGCCGAACGCAGCATGAGGCAGAAGGAACATTATCGTTTTCCTATTATTTCTGAACCAATTTTTTTTGTGTAGTGTTGCATTTCTTTTAAAGTCTATAAATCTTCTGGTCCCTTAGTGTTGATCCGGGTATGACTACATCGCGACTATAAAAATGCACAGAAATGATAATGTTACTTCCGAACGATCTCATATATATATATCAATATGCTGCTCTTATTCAGGTATTTAATGGTCAACGTATGTTATTATAATAGCGTAATGAGTCCCTGATTCTGTTGCCAAGTGGCCCACCAAAAATATTCACTTTTTCGACATCAAAAAAAAGTTACAATTCTTTTTATTTTCGTCCCCCAAGAGCAACGCTACACTTGGCGCCCGAACAGGGACTTGAAAAAAAAAATCATTTCATGTATGTGTTTAAAATTTTTTTCAGTGCTTGTTCTAATAATTGTTTCATTTTTTCATGTGGATGCAATTCAACCGAGAAAGAGAAGTGGGAAAACCTTTTAATTAATTCAGAAGAACGATTGATGAAATTACCAAAAAAAAAAAAACGCGAGTATCCAGCCGTATCACCATCAAGACAGCCATAGTAAGTCAAATTTTTATACGCAGTAGCCAAGCTTTCGTAGTGACGTAGCGTCTTTCGAGTTGATCAGAACGTAAACCTGTCTTTCCTTGCCTTGAAACAGCTTTATTTCAATTTGTCCATAGTCCATTCTTATGTAGTTAAATTCAGTGAAAGTGTACCATTGTTGTCAGTGCATAAAAAAAAATTACGATATGGCGGATAACTACGCTCAAAACTGGTAAAACGTGTGATATTTCATTTGTTTGTAATTAGTAGGAACCATCTTGTCTTCTTGGCGTACATGAACGTCAGTTGTTACCCAGAGTTAAAATTTCATCGTAGGTCCCAGTAAGCCATAGCACTACGTCACAGACAAACGACTGACGGCAGTGACAAACAATATCTGTAGCATCTTGACGTTTGACAAATAATTCATGAACATGGCTGACGGTAAACAGCGGACACAAACAAAACCAGACGACAGCGGTGATGCGAATGGACCTCACTATCCATTACGATCACGCGCGACAGGTACACGAGCGGAGGCAGAAGCAGCCTCGACCGAAGTTTTAGAACCTGGTCCTAGTGTGCAAACTATTCCTGCTTTTGAAAAAAATGACTTGGCTGCAATGATCGAAGCAATAATGGAACGCAAGTTCGAAAGCCAAAAACAGGAAAGATTAGATGAAAAGGCCCGCGAAGAAAAAGAGAAGGCCGAAAGACGGCATAATAAAAATCAGGTCCTTACAAATCTGTGCAACTCAGTAAAAGCAGACATAAATTCAGTAAAAACAGAAATAAATTCGGTAAAAACAGAAATAAATTCGGTAAAAACAGACATAAATTCAGTAAAAACAGACATATATTCAGTAAAAACAGATCTGCAAACGGAGATAAATGACCTAAATACACGGTTAAATTCGGTAAAGGCCGAACTAAAGGCAGACATAACAGCTGATTTAAATACCCTGTTGGGTAATGTCCAAAGCCAAATCAGTAGTCAGATCACGACCATGAGGCTAGAAATTGACACACAAGTAGAGTCAAAAATAGAGGATATTTCAAAACGGTTAGATAAGAAAATCGAAGCAGCCAAGGGAGAAATAAATTCAAAAGTGATGGAATATCAAAAACAAGCTGCGACCTTAAAAGAAGATTATACTGCAATCTCTGATGAGGTCAAAGGAGTTAAAACCGCAGTTGACACGATCGAGAATATTGTTGATGATCTTTCCAAACAGATTGAGACTCTTAATGTAGAGGATCAAATAAAGAATACTGTTAAGGCACATGCTGAAGCATTGTCCGACCACTACCAAGAGTGGATTAAAAACAAAGACGGATTCATAGAAAACAAGGTCAAGAACGAACTCAGGGAAACTGTCAAAAACGTGACCTTTGAAATATTGGCAGCCCCTGGAAAAACAGGAGACACGGTCATGTCAGAATTAGGCCAGATAAGACGAACGTTAGCTCAAGATTTACCTGAATGGCGTCAACAGATAGTTGATGAAGTTCGTACGCTAAAATGTCAAGTTGAAAATTTCCCACCTCCCGTGTCAGGAGACTGGAATAATTCACCACGAAGTAATGAACAACAGCAGGTACATTACCGTTCACCATTTGATAACGCTCAAACTCATAGTTCTATAGAAGCACAATTTAACCAGAGTACCAGCCCACCCACTTTTGTCAGTTTGATGCAGGAGGAAAGCGTGATCAAACATCGTATTTTTCCGACCTTTCACCCACAGAAAAGAGAAATTCATCCTATAGTGTTCCTCCAAAATTTTTCTGGAATTTTCCCGAGTAGCTGGAGTGACCGCCAGCGAATTCAATTCGTTAGTGGATTTATCGTAGGCGATGCTGCCTTATGGGGAACCGAAATGGTCGACTCTTGTAAGAGTTACAAAGAGTTTGAACAGATGTTTTTAGCTAAATTCTGGAGTTCTGGTGTGCAACAGCGCCTGAGAAAAGAGGTTTACAACGCCGAAGTGTTTAACAGTAAGCGCGGTAGTTTGAGAAGATATTTTGAAAAGTATTTAGAGAAAATCAAGTTCTGGGATTCGCCGATCACCGCCAAAGACGTTATTATGATTCTAAAAACTAAGCTACCGATTGCGATCAGAGAAAAGTTAGTAAACGTGTCTGAGGACGATACGGACACTTTCCTATCTGTGTTAGACTCGTTAGATCTGATTTACGAGGACGCTAGAGTTGATGTTGGCAACGCCCACTTCAGTGCAGGCGGCCAGCACAATACAGAATACGCAGGCAACAATGGTGGCCGAGCGAAAGCGCGTCACAGCGACAGCCAGTACCAACCCCACAACGGTTTCAAAAATAAACACATTACGTACTCCAACAGCAAATACAAAAATAAGTACAATAACGGCCAGAGATACAATCCAATATATAATTCGTCACCATCTCAGTACGGAAATGCACTTTATAATACACAGCACCAGCAATATGGAAACACGCAACCGATCAACGGTAATTATCAAAATGATCAGTCTTACGATTCAAATCGTCAGTGGAAAAGAAATAAATGGCATAATCAAGGTGGAGACCAATGTACACCTTTCAGTAACGGTTACAATCAACACAAGCCACAGCAAAATACCTTTCAGCCACAAAATATACACTTCACGCAACAAGCGAACGGACCTTCGGGAAGTCTGAAGCCTAAACGCCCGCACAATACGCAAATTTATTATGCGCAAGCGAATACGCCAGGACAACAAGATCCATTTCCAACCGAGTTCGTACCACAAAACCAACACCAGTTCCAGACGGAAGAAACTTTAAGAAATATAAATCAGCAGGAAAGTAAGCGTCGATCGGAAAATTAAAAGCAGCACCTTTGAGCCTCCTAGAGGATGCTGCAGGTTTGAATGCATAGACCCCCTTCCAAAGTTACAAGACAACGAATTGGACCTAGACGCAAAAATCAGGCAAGCTCTCATATCATTGACAACGTATGCTAACCTGCGAAAAAAGGCATCTGATAAGAAGGTAAACAGAGTTATAGATTTCAAAGAAGGAGAAAAGGTATTAGTCAGGACTCACTTTAAACCATCCCTGTTGTTAAAGAAGAATCGTAAGTGGCAACACATTTATGAAGGTCCCTTCCTGATAATGAGGAAACCACACATTGGCAGCTATTTGTTATCTGACCCTGCCACGAATAAAATCAAAGGATTGTTCCACCATCATGATTTAAGAAAATTTTATAACGCCAGGAATTAAGTTAATTTAAGCTGTAAGAAAATTCTAAGGTATTGGAGATCAGGATTAACCAATGAGTAACAAGAACGGAACTGAACTGACTACTGACGTTAACCGGTGCTAAAAGGGAACCTATGTATTAAAACAACGCGTCTGGAAAATAAAATACAGAATAAGTTGTAGACAAGTATTTACATGAATAATCTTTATGCAAACAGGACATGTCCTAGAGGCGATTTTCAATTTTAGTTATAAGTTAGTATGTAAGAAAAATGATGT
This sequence comes from Schistocerca nitens, assembly GCF_023898315.1. NCBI lineage: Eukaryota > Metazoa > Arthropoda > Insecta > Orthoptera > Acrididae > Schistocerca > Schistocerca nitens. The sequence continues at coordinate 14,404,549 of NC_064624.1, read as the reverse complement.
ACTCGAGAGGTATTAATTAGCCCCGAGGTACTAAAATGAGGTAAGAGGAAGGAGCGAATAATGCACTTCTCTCGCTAAATAGTAATTTGAGAATGAGCAGGAAGGAGCGAATAATGCACTTCTCTCACTAAATAGTAATATGAAAATGATGATTTTATGTGCTTAGTATTAGTAAGTGAAATTTAATCGAGGACAAATTAATGACCTGTTTTAAAAGGAAATACTTAAACGTCCAGAGAAAAGAGGAAAGTTATGTGAAAAGATTCGATTCCATGAGGTTATTCCCTATTTTCAAATGTGACGTAAATAAGGCACCACCTGTTAGCGCAAAACAGTCGGTAGATTTAACTTGTAACTTCCAGCACAGTGCTGTGCCACCGATGAAATAACATCTCTTTGAAGTAAACAGATACCTAGGATTAAGCATGAACAGATTGATAACGCAGTGCAATTGTTCTAAAAAAGGCCTGACGTTAACCTTAAGTAAAAGCGTGATGGAATAAAAAGGAATTTTATTATATAACGCAAAGTAAGATGAGTTCAGACTATAAACAAGCTGAGTAAAAGAACATATGAGTAACATGATTTATTATGCCAACTTCACGGTACTATTGAGCATTAGCGATACTGCAAATTCACAAGCTAGTAGCAAATAGAATAAGGATCTCGCCCAAGCTTCACAGGTCGCGACAGCAGCAAACAACAACACTCTAGTGAGAGGCTTATACATACAAATGATAATTAATACCCAAATGCGTAATGCATAAACTTGACTTAGTCTAAGAAATGAGCAAAGAGTAGTAAGCAAGCTGCAGCAAGGTACATATTAGATATACATGCTTGAAGTGATAGATTTTATTTGAAGTGCGCACTGTAATATTTATTGTTTTCTCTGTGATTATGTGATTATTGAATCCCTTTCCTAAGTGCAAATCCTTTAAGATCCTTGATCCTATCCACTCCTCAGGATCAACTTGTAAAGATGCACGTGTGCTTGGGAAGTGAGGCACTACATATAAAAATGAGTAGGTTCACGACGCGCAAATTGCTTTTGTAATGCGCAATGTAAATTAAATTTTCGACCTGGTAGAGGAGTAATTTAAATTCTGTCGACGATCCGCGAGTAGGCCCGCTTTGCCCATTTTTCTTTTTCGACTGTATTCCTACACGAAATCCCGAGGCGGAATTGCTATTTTCAAATCTGTCCGCGAACTTTCTTTTTAAAGACAAACACATACGAGAAAAAACTTTGACATAAATGAAGCTCCCCTCACAAGTCACTAAATAAGATGAGCACTAATTTATTGGACTACAAAATGAATAAGCAAGCGTGATAAAGATTACTATGAATTAAATTAATTTGTAAAGGAGATTGGAATGAATTTGGTCAAAGAAAAAGGACTTATAATAGCCTACCTGTGACCGTAGGCATAAATAAAAAAAAAGACTAATTAAGAAACAATTGTTTTTATTCAAAGTGATCAATTAGATTATTTCTCGATTTAAATGAACTCTTGTAAATATTAGTATGTAAATCAAATTGTAAACACCGTGTGATGTTATGAAGCGAGAATTTCTTTTAATACACCGTTTACGCAGACGCTCACCACAGTGCAAGTGAAGTTTTAAAGTTCGACGATTTTCAGTGGCAGTATTCTACTGTACCATATGTGTGCAGTGTGTAATAATCAGTGTCATTCCACACATGCAGTTGCAGCGGTAGCTACCACTTACCTGTGAATCCGTAACTGGATAGTGGACAGGAAGTGATATGAGGCAGTTTCGGTGGCAGAAGCTCCCTCCAGCAATCTAAAAACCACAAAGCCACGATCCGCCGAGCAAAAGCGACGCACGGCACCTCAAGCGCAAAATCAACGCTCTGCAAGAAAGCTCCGGTCACGTGCGCGCGCACAGACTGAATTTCAAGACTGCTCGCAACAGTGGAGGCGGACAGCCACCACGTGACGAAATAATGTAAACGTCCAACCGCCAACACGGTTGATGTGCGCTACATTCTGTAGCAAAAACATTCACACCCAGTACTGAAAACATTTTGTATGTATCATAAACCTTCCGAGAGACTCTAAGAAAGAGAAGTTAACGTAATTATTATAATGACTGGATTGTACACAGAGACAAGTCACAAGGTCACCTCTAAACAATGTTGAAATGTAAACTTTAACGAGAGGTCACGATACGAATGAAAATAAGCACACGAAAATACGGCAAAGGATCCGATCCTTCCTATATCCCATCCCACATGTATATAAAATTAGTTTTGTAAGCTATTCTAATATAAGATATTTTATCTGTTTCATATGTGAAATAATTCGGAGAGCCACACTCTAGCCCTGAAAGTGAAAGATATGGACTTCCTTGTCGAAGCCATCACCTGTGGCCGCTCTACAATCCACGTCTATCATAAATAGTGTATGTGCGACGAAAATAAATGTATAATTAAGTGCGACAACGGACAAGGCAATCAATCGACAAGACGATGAAAATATAATGAATACAGTCAAAACAGAAAGTTGTGTACCAGTTGTGATAGTCAAATTACTTTTGCAACGATGAAAATTGATGTGTGACTCTATTTCCTTATAAATTTTGTAAATATGTGTACTTATAGCCTTAATTTTAAGAATCATCAAAAAATACTGAATCCATGCAAACACTGACAGAAAAACAGAACAAATTCACAATGATCCACCGTCAGTAATTACAAATTGAAACGTTAATTCTTTTATTATAGAATGAATATGAAATGAGACTTTTAATCACCTGTATGTTACACCCGAAAATTACAAATATTCCAATGGGCATGAGGATGAAAGTAATACCTTCGGTATTCCTTCCCTCCTCATGGGAGGCAGTGTAATATTAGTAATTTTCGCCTCACAAACATTAATATACGCACAATAGTAAACGCCTGAAGGCCTAAAGTTATCGAACAATTGTAAAGTAAAAGAAATGAACCATCGCATAGCAGCGACAGAATCTATTATTCTTTATCTTTGCCGTTCTTGCGCGGTGCCAGTAAATCTCTATGTACATGTATCGATTAATGGTGTAAAAAAAAGAATTCTGTTGTTTCAAGACAAATGAGGCTTTTGGCGCCTCACCTTTTACTGTTTGTACTCCATGAGAGGCGGACGCGGACTTGCTGCGTTGCGCAACTGTATTTTATATTCTATGTGTAAATATTGAGTGAAAAATGCTAAATGTTATTTCTTTTTCAATCAGAAAGCATGTAGTTTCTTGTAACTGATATCGAACAGACAGCGTCAAGAGGATATTTTGACTGTTATGTATAAAGTATTTAAACCACAATGGTCATCTATTGTAATTTAATATGAAAAGGTACGTAGCATTAAAAAAAAACGTGTGTTAAAGATAAGTGTGCTTATTTTCGTAAATTAACCTTGATTATTTCCATCTCCTCATTCAATCAATTAATAATTAATTTGTGTTAGTTCATCACCAGAAATCACGATCACGCTGATGGGCCGAACGCAGCATGAGGCAGAAGGAACATTATCGTTCTCCTAATATTTCTGAACCAACTCTTTTTTAATTGTGTAGTGTTGCATTTCTTTTAAAGTCTATAAATCTTCTGGTCCCTTAGTGTTGATCCGGGTATGACTACATCGCGACTATAAAAATGCACAGAAATGATAATGTTTCTTCCGAGAGATCTCAAATATATATATATCAATATGCTGCTCTTATTCAGGTATTTAATGGTCACGTATGCTATTATGATAGTGTAATCAATCCCTGATTCTGTTGCCAAGTGGCCCACCAAAATATTCACTTTTTCGACATTTTTCAAAAAAAAAAAAAAAATAAATAAAATAAAATAACAATTCTTTTTCTTTTCGTCCCCCAAGAGCAACGCTACAAGATACAATAAACCTGCAATGGTGCATCGGAAGCTAATACTGGTCTCCCAGGAGCCGCTCAAAGCACAAACTCTTAGATGATTCACTCTTCTTGTACTTCAGTTGGCATTGTGCCTTTTGTATTTAAACCCGATGCAATTTCTGTATTTATTGGTCAATGTGAAGTTCCAAGGGATACAATAAACCTGCACTGGTGCATCGGAAGCTAATACTGGTCTCCCAGGAGCCGCTGAAAGCACAAACTCTTAGAAGATTCACTCTTCTTGTACTTCAGTCGGCATTGTGCCTTTTGTATTTAAATCCGATGCAATTTCTGTGTTTCATGGTCAATGTGAATTTCCAAGGAATACAATAAACCTGCACTGGTGCATCGGAAGCTAATACTGGTCTCCCAGGAGCCGCTCAAAGCACAAACTCTTAGAAGATTCACTCTTCTTGTACTTCAGTTGGCATTGTGCCTTTTATATTTAAACCCGATGCAAATTCTGTATTTCATGGTCAATGCGAAGGTCCAAGGGATACAATAAACCTGCACTGGTGCATCGGAAGCTAATACTGGTCTCCGAGGAGCCGCTCAAAGCACAAATTCTTAGAAGATTCACTCTTCTTGTACTTAAGTCGGCATTGTGCCTTTTATATTTATTCCCGATGCAATTTCTGTGTTTCATGGTCAATGTGAAGGTCCAAGGGATACAATAAAACTGAACTGGTGCATCGGAAGCTAATACTTGTCTCCCAGGAGCCGCTCAAAGCACAAACTCTTAGAAGATTCACTCTTCTTGTACTTAAGTCGGCATTGTCCTTTTTGTATTCAATCCCGATACAATTTCTGTGTTTCATGGTCAATGTGAAGGTCCAAGGGATACAATAAACCTGCCCTGGTGCATCGGAAGATAATACTGGTCTCCCAGGAGCCGCTCAAATCACAAATTCTTAGAAGATTCACTCTTCTTGTACATCAGTCGGCATTGTGCCTTTTGTATTCAATCCCGATACAATTTCTGTGTTTCATGGTCAATGTGAAGGTCCAAGGGATACAGTAAACCTGCACTGGTCCATTGGAAGCTAATACTGGTCTCGCAGGAGCGTCTCAAAGCACAAACTCTTAGTAGATTCACTCTTCTTGTACTTAAGTCGAATTTGTGCCTTTTGTATTTAATCCCGATGCAATTTCTGTGTTTCATGGTCGATGTGAAGGTCCAAGGGATACAATAAATCTGCACTGGTGCTTCGGAAGCTAATACTGGTCTCCCAGGAGCCGCTCAAAGCACAAACTCTTAGAAGTTTCACACTTCTTGTACTTCAGTCGGCATTGTGCCTTTTGTATTTAATCCCGATGCAATTTCTGTGTTTCATGGTCACTGTGAAGGTCCAAGGGATACAATAAACCTGCACTGGTGCATCGGAAGCTAATACTGGTCTCCCAGGAGCCGCTCAAAGCACAGACTCTTAGAAGATTCACTCTTCTTGTACTTAAGTCGGCATTGTGGCTTTTGTATTTAATCCCGATGCAATTTCTGTATTTCATGGTCAATGTGTAGGTCCAAGGGATACAATAAACCTGCACTGGTGCATCGGAAGCTAATACTGGTCTCCCAGGAGCCGCTTAAAGCACAAACTCTTAGAAGATTCACTCTTCTTGTACTTCAGTCGGCATTGTGACTTTTGTATTTAATCCCGACGCAATTTCTGAGTTTGATGGTCAATGTGAAGGTCCAAGGGATACAATAAACCTGCACTAGTGCATCCGAATCTAATACTGGTCTCCCAGGAGCCGCTCAATGACCAAACTCTTAGAAAATTCACTCTTCTCGTACTTAAGTCGGCACTGTGCCTTTTGTATTTAATCCCGATGCAATTTCTGTGTTTCATGGTCAATGTGATGGTCCAAGGCATACAATAAACCTGCATTGGTGCATCGGAAGCTAATACTGGTCTCCCAGGAGCCGCTCAAAGCACAAACTCTTAGAAGATTCACTCTTCTTGTACTTCAGTTGGCATTGTGCCTTTTGTATTTAAACCCGATGCAATTTCTGTATTTCATGGTCAATGTGAAGTTCCAAGGAATACAATAAACCTGCACTGGTGCATCGGAAACTATTACTGGTCTCCCATGAGCCGCTCAAAGCTCAAACGCTTAGAAGACTCACTCTTCTTGTACTTAAGTCGGCATTGTGCCTTTTGGATTTAATTCCGATGCAATTTCTGTGTGTCATGGTCAATGTGAAGGTCCAAGGGATACAATAAACCTGCACTGGTGCAACGGAAGCTAATACTGGTCTCCCAGGAGCCGCTCAAAGCACAAACTCTTACAAGATTCACTCTTCTTGTACTTAAGTCTGCATTGTGCCTTTTGTATTTAATCCCGATGCAATTTTTTTGTTTCATGGTCAATGTGAAGGTCCAAGGGATACAATAAACCTGCAGTGGTGCATCGGAAGCTAATACTGGTCTCCCAGGAGCCGCTCAAAGCACCAACTCTTAGAAGATTCACTCTTCTTGTAACTTCAGTCGGCATTGTGCTTTTGTTTTCTGTCCCGATACAATTTCTATGTTTCATGGTCAATGTGAATGTCGAAGGGATACAGTAAACCTGCACTGGTGCATCGGAATCTAATACTAGTCTCCCAGGAGCCGCTGAAAGCACAAACGCTTAGAAGATTCACTCTTCTTGTACTTCAGTCGGCATTGTGCCTTTTGTATTTAATCCCGATGCAATTTCTGTGTTTCATGGTCATTGTGAAGGTCCAAGGGATACAGTAAACCTGCACTGGTTCATCGGAAGCTAATACTGGTCTCCCAGGAGCCGCTCAAAGCACAAACCCTTAGAAGATTCACTCTTCTTGTACTTCAGTCGGCATTGTACCTTTTGTATTCAATCCCGATACAATTTCAGTGTTTCATGGTCACTGTGAATGTCCAAGGGATACAATAAACCTGCACTGGTGCATTGGAAGCTAATACTGGTCTCCCAGGAGCCGCTGAAAGCACAAGCTCTTAGAAGATTCACTCTTCTTGTACTTAAGATGGCATTGTGCCTTTTGTAATTAATCCCGATGCAATTTCTGTGTTTCATGGCCAATGTGAAGGTCCAAGGGATACAATAAACCTGCACTGGTGCATCGGAAGCTAATACTGGTCTCCCAGGAGCCGCTCAAAGCACAAACTCTTAGAAGATTCACTCTTCTTGTACTTCAGTCGGCATTGTGCTTTTTGTATTTAATCCAGATGCAATTTCTGTGTTTCATGGTCAATGTGAAATTCCAAGGGATACAATAAACCTGCACTGGTGCATCGGAAGCTAATTCTGGTCTCCCAGGTGCCTCTCAAAGCACAATCTCTTAGAAGATTCACTCTTCTTGTACTTAAGTCGGCATTGTGCCTTTTGTATTTAATCCCGATGCAATTTCTGTTTTTCATGGTCAATTTGAAGGTCGAAGGGATACAATAAACCTGCACTGGTGCATCGGAAGCTAATTCTGGTCTCCCAGGAGCCGCTTAAAGCACAAACTCTTAGAAAATTCACTCTTCTTGTACATAAGTCGGCATTGTGCCTTTTGTATTTAATCCCGATGCAATTTCTGTGTTTCATGGTCAATGTGAAGGTCCAAGGGATACAATAAACCTGCACTGGTGCATCGGAAGCTAATACTGGTCTCCCAGGAGCCGCTCAGAACACAAAATCTTAGAAGATTCACTCTTCTTGTACTTAAGTCGAAATTGTGCCTTTTGTATTCAATCCCGATACAATTTCTGTGTTTCATGGTCACTGTGAACGTCCAAGGGATACAATAAACCTGCACTGGTGCATCGGAATCTAATACTGGTCTCCCAGGAGCCGCTCAAAGCACAAACTCTTAGAAGATTCACTCTTCTTGTACTTCAGTCGGCGTTGTACCTTTTGTATTTAATCCCGATGCAATTTCTGTATTTCATGGACAATGTGAAGCTCCAAGGTATACAATAAACCTGCACTGGTGCATCAGACGCTAATACTGGTCTCCCAGGAGCCGCTCAAAGCACAAACTCTTAGAAGATTCACTCTTCTTGTACTTCAGTCGGCCCTGTGCTTTTGTATTCAGTCCCGATACAATTTCTATGTTTCATGGTCAATGTGAATGTCCAAGCGATACAGTAAACCTGCACTGGTGCATCAGAATCTAAAACTGGTCTCCCAGGAGCCGCTCAAAGCACAAACGCTTAGAAGATTCACTCTTCTTGTACTTCAGTCGGCATTGTGCCTTTTGTATTTAATCCCGATGCAATTTCTGTGTTTCATGGTCAATGTGAAGGTCCAAGGGATACAGTAAACCGGCACTGGTTCATCGGAAGCTAATGCTGGTCTCACAGGAACCGCTCAAAGCACAAACTCTTAGAAAATTCACTCTTCTTGTACTTCAGTCGGCATTGTGCCTTTTGCATTTAATCCCGATGCAATTTCTGTGTTTCATGGTCAATGTGAAGGTCCAAGGGATACTATAAACCTGCACTGGTGCATCGGAAGCTAATACTGGTCTCCCAGGAGCCGTTGAAAGCACAAACTCTTAGAAGATTCACTCTTCTTGTACTTCAGTCGGCATTGTGACTTTCGTATTTAATCCCGAAGCAATTTCTGAGTTTGATGGTCAATGTGAAGGTCCAAGGGATACAATAAACCTGCACTGGTGCATCGGAAGCTAATACTGGTCTCCCAGGAGCCGCTCAAAGCACAAACTCTTAGAAAATTCACTCTTCTCGTACTTAACTCGGCACTGTGCCTTTTGTATTTAAACCCGATGAAATTTCTGTGTTTCATGGTCAATGTGATGGTCCAAGGCATACAATAAACCTGCACTGGTGCATCGGAAGGTAATACTGGTCTCCCAGGAGCCGCTTAAAGCACAAACTCTTAGAAGATTCACTCTTCTTGTACTTCAGTCGGCATTGTGACTTTTGTATTTAATCCCGAAGCAATTTCTGAGTTTGATGGTCAATGTGAAGGTCCAAGGGATACAATAAACCTGCACTAGTGCATCGGAAGCTAATACTGGTCTCCCAGGAGCCGCTCAATGACCAAACTCTTAGAAAATTCACTCTTCTCGTACTTAAGTCGGCACTGTGCCTTTTGTATTTAATCCCGATGCAATTTCTGTGTTTCATGGTCAATGTGATGGTCCAAGGCATACAATAAACCTGCATTGGTGCATCGGAAGCTAATACTGGTCTCCCAGGAGCCGCTCAAAGCACAAACTCTTAGAAGATTCACTCTTCTTGTACTTCAGTTGGCATTGTGCCTTTTGTATTTAAACCCGATGCAATTTCTGCATTTCATGGACAATGTGAAGGTCCAAGGGATACAATAAACCTGCACTGGTGCATCGGAAGGTAATACTCGTCTCCCAGGAGACGCGCTTAGCACAAACTCTTAGAAGATTCACTCTTCTTGCACTTAAGTCGAATTTGTTTATTCTGTATTCAATCCCGATACAATTCTTGTGTTTCATGGTCAATGTGAAGGTCCAAGGGATACAGTAGACCTGCACTGGTGCATCGGAAGCTAATACTGGTCTCCCAGGAGCCGCTCAAAGCACAAACTCTTAGAAGATTAGCTCTTCTTATACTTCATTCGGCATTGTGCCTTTTGTAATTAATCCTGATGCAATTTCTGTGTTCCATGGTCAATGTGAAGGTCCAAGGGATACAAAAAACCTGCACTGGTGCATCGGAAGCTAATACTGGTCTCCGAGGAGCCGCTCAAAGCACAAATTCTTAGAAGATTCACTCTTCTTGTACTTAAGTCGGCATTGTGCCTTTTATATTTAATCCCGATGCAATTTCTGTGTTTCATGATCAATGTGAAGGTCCAAGGGATACAATGAAACTGAACTGGTGCATCGGAAGCTAATACTGGTCTCCCAGGAGCCGCTCAAAGCACAAATTCTTAGAAGATTCACTCTTCTTGTACTTCAGTCGGCATTGTGCCTTTTGTATTTAATCCCGATGCAATTTCTGTGTTTCATGGTCAATGTGAAGGTCCAAGGGATACAATAAACCTGCCCTGGTGCATCGGAAGCTAATACAGGTCTCCCAGGAGCCGCTCAGAGCACAAACTCTTAGAAGATTCACTCTTCTTGTACTTAAGTCGGCATTGTGCCTTTTGTATTCAATCCCGATACAATTTCTGTGTTTCATGGTCACTGTGAAGGTCCAAGGGATACAATAAACCTGCACTGGTGCATCGGAATCTAATACTGGTCTCCCAGGAGCAGCTCAAACAACAAACTCTTAGAAGATTCACTCTTCTTGTACTTCAGTCGGCATTGTGCATTTTGTATTTAATCCCGATGCAATTTCTGTATTTCATGGACAATGTGAAGGTCCAAGGGATACAATAAACCTGCACTGGTGCATCGGAAGCTAATACTGGTCTCCCAGGAGCCGCTCAAAGCACAAACTCTTAGAAGATTCACTCTTCTTGTACTTCAGTCGGCATTGTGCCTTTTGTATTCAATCCCGCTACAATTTCTGTGTTTCATGGTCAATGTAAAGGTCCAAGGGATACAGTAAACCTGCACTGGTTCATCGGAAGCTAATGCTGGTCTCCCAGGAGCCGCTCAAAGCACAAACTCTTAGAAGATTCACTCTTCTTGTACTTCAGTCGGCATTGTACCTTTTGTATTCAATCCCGATAGGATTTCAGTGTTTCATGGTCACTGTGAATGTCCAAGGGATACAATAAACCTGCACTGGTGCATTGGAAGCTAATACTGGTCTCCCAGGAGCCGCTGAAAGCACAAGCTCTTAGAAGATTCACTCTTCTTGTACTTAAGATGGCATTGTGCCTTTTGTATTTAATCCCGATGCAATTTCTGTGTTTCATGGCCAATGTGAAGGTCCAAGGGATACAATAAACCTGCACTGGTGCATCGGAAGCTAATACTGGTCTCCCAGGAGCCGCTCAAAGCACAAACTCTTAGAAGATTCACTCTTCTTGTACTTCAGTCGGCATTGTGCTTTTTGTATTTAATCCAGATGCAATTTCTGTGTTTCATGGTCAATGTGAAATTCCAAGGGATACAATAAACCTGCACTGGTGCATCGGAAGCTAATTCTGGTCTCCCAGGTGCCTCTCAAAGCACAATCTCTTAGAAGATTCACTCTTCTTGTACTTAAGTCGGCATTGTGCCTTTTGTATTTAATCCCGATGCAATTTCTGTTTTTCATGGTCAATTTGAATGTCGAAGGGATACAATAAACCTGCACTGGTGCATCGGAAGCTAATTCTGGTCTCCCAGGAGCCGCTTAAAGCACAAACTCTTAGAAAATTCACTCTTCTTGTACATAAGTCGGCATTGTGCCTTTTGTATTTAATCGCGATGCAATTTCTGTGTTTCATGGTCAATGTGAAGGTCCAAGGGATACAATAAACCTGCACTGGTGCATCGGAAGCTAATACTGGTCTCCCAAGAGCCGCTCAGAACACAAAATCTTAGAAGATTCACTCTTCTTGTACTTAAGTCGAAATTGTGCCTTTTGTATTCAATCCCGATACAATTTCTGTGTTTCATGGTCACTGTGAACGTCCAAGGGATACAATAAACCTGCACGGGTCATCGGAATCTAATACTGGTCTCCCAGGAGCCGCTCAAAGCACAAACTCTTAGAAGATTCACTCTTCTTGTACTTCAGTCGGCGTTGTACCTTTTGTATTTAATCCCGATGCAATTTCTGTATTTCATGGACAATGTGAAGCTCCAAGGTATACAATAAACCTGCACTGGTGCATCGGACGCTAATACTGGTCTCCCAGGAGCCGCTCAAAGCACAAACTCTTAGAAGATTCACTCTTCTTGTACTTCAGTCGGCCCTGTCATTTTGTATTCAGTCCCGATACAATTTCTATGTTTCATGGTCAATGTGAATGTCCAAGGGATACAGTAAACCTGCACTGGTGCATCAGAATCTAAAACTGGTCTCCCAGGAGCCGCTCAAAGCACAAACGCTTAGAAGATTCACTCTTCTTGTACTTCAGTCGGCATTGTGCCTTTTGTATTTAATCCCGATGCAATTTCTGTGTTTCATGGTCAATGTGAAGGTCCAAGGGATACAGTAAACCGGCACTGGTTCATTGGAAGCTAATGCTGGTCTCCCAGGAACCGCTCAAAGCACAAACTCTTAGAAGATTCACTCTTCTTGTACTTCAGTCGGCATTGTGCCTTTTGCATTTAATCCCGATGCAATTTCTGTGTTTCATGGTCAATGTGAAGGTCCAAGGGATACTATAAACCTGCACTGGTGCATCGGAAGCTAATACTGGTCTCCCAGGAGCCGTTGAAAGCACAAACTCTTAGAAGATTCACTCTTCTTGTACTTCAGTCGGCATTGTGACTTTCGTATTTAATCCCGAAGCAATTTCTGAGTTTGATGGTCAATGTGAAGGTCCAAGGGATACAATAAACCTGCACTGGTGCATCGGAAGCTAATACTGGTCTCCCAGGAGCCGCTCAAAGCACAAACTCTTAGAAAATTCACTCTTCTCGTACTTAACTCGGCACTGTGCCTTTTGTATTTAAACCCGATGAAATTTCTGTGTTTCATGGTCAATGTGATGGTCCAAGGCATACAATAAACCTGCACTGGTGCATCGGGAGGTAATACTGGTCTCCCTGGAGCCGCTTAAAGCACAAACTCTTAGAAGATTCACTCTTCTTGTACTTCAGTCGGCATTGTGACTTTTGTATTTAATCCCGAAGCAATTTCTGAGTTTGGTGGTCAATGTGAAGGTCCAAGGGATACAATAAACCTGCACTAGTGCATCCGAAGCTAATACTGGTCTCCCAGGAGCCGCTCAATGACCAAACTCTTAGAAAATTCACTCTTCTCGTACTTAAGTCGGCACTGTGCCTTTTGTATTTAATCCCGATGCAATTTCTGTGTTTCATGGTCAATGTGATGGTCCAAGGCATACAATAAACCTGCATTGGTGCATCGGAAGCTAATACTGGTCTCCCAGGAGCCGCTCAAAGCACAAACTCTTAGAAGATGCACTCTTCTTGTACTTAAGTCGGCATTGTGCCTTTTGTATTCAATCCCGATACAATTTCTGTGTTTCATGGTCACTGTGAAGGTCCAAGGGATACAATAAACCTGCACTGGTGCATCGGAATGTAATACTGGTCTCCCAGGAGCCGCTCAAACCACAAACTCTTAGAAGATTCACTCTTCTTGTACTTCAGTCGGCATTGTGCATTTTGTATTTAATCCCGATGCAATTTCTGCATTTCATGGACAATGTGAAGGTCCAAGGGATACAATAAACCTGCACTGGTGCATCGGAAGGTAATACTCGTCTATCCAGGAGACGCGCTTAGCACAAACTCTTAGAAGATTCACTCTTCTTGCACTTAAGTCGAATTTGTTTATTCTGTATTCAATCCCGATACAATTCTTGTGTTTCATGGTCAATGTGAAGGTCCAAGGGATACAGTAGACCTGCACTGGTGCATCGGAAGCTAATACTGGTCTCCCAGGAGCCGCTCAAAGCACAAACTCTTAGAAGATTCGCTCTTCTTATACTTCAGTCGGCATTGTGCATTTTGTAATTAATCCCGATGCAATTTCTGTGTTCCATGGTCAATGTGAAGGTCCAAGGGATACAAAAAACCTGCACTGGTGCATCGGAAGCTAATACTGGTCTCCGAGGAGCCGCTCAAAGCACAAATTCTTAGAAGATTCACTCTTCTTGTACTTAAGTCGGCATTGTGCCTTTTATATTTAATCCCGATGCAATTTCTGTGTTTCATGATCAATGTGAAGGTCCAAGGGATACAATGAAACTGAACTGGTGCATCGGAAGCTAATACTGGTCTCCCAGGAGCCGCTCAAAGCACAAACTCTTAGAAGATTCACTCTTCTTGTACTTCAGTCGGCATTGTGACTTTTGTATTTAATCCCGAAGCAATTTCTGAGTTTGATGGTCAATGTGAAGGTCCAAGGGATACAATAAACCTGCACTAGTGCATCGGAAGCTAATACAGGTCTCCCAGGAGCCGCTCAGAGCACAAACTCTTAGAAGATTCACTCTTCTTGTACTTAAGTCGGCATTGTGCCTTTTGTATTCAATCCCGATACAATTTCTGTGTTTCATGGTCACTGTGAAGGTCCAAGGGATACAATAAACCTGCACTGGTGCATCGGAATCTAATACTGGTCTCCCAGGAGCAGCTCAAACAACAAACTCCTAGAAGATTCACTCTTCTTGTATTTCAGTCGGCATTGTGCATTTTGTATTTAATCCCGATGCAATTTCTGTATTTCATGGACAATGTGAATGTCCAAGGGATACAATAAACCTGCACTGGTGCATCGGAAGCTAATACTGGTCTCCCAGGAGCCGCTCAAAGCACAAACTCTTAGAAGATTCACTCTTCTTGTACTTCAGTCGGCATTGTGCCTTTTGTATTCAATCCCGCTACAATTTCTGTGTTTCATGGTCAATGTAAAGGTCCAAGGGATACAGTAAACCTGCACTGGTTCATCGGAAGCTAATGCTGGTCTCCCAGGAGCCGCTCAAAGCACAAACTCTTTGAAGATTCACTCTTCTTGTACTTCAGTCGGCATTGTGCCTTTTGCATTTAATCCCGATGCAATTTCTGTGTTTCATGGTCAATGTGAAGGTCCAAGGGATACTATAAACCTGCACTCGTGCATCGGAAGCTAATACTGGTCTCCCCGGAGCCGTTGAAAGCACAAACTCTTAGAAGATTCACTCTTCTTGTACTTCAGTCGGCATTGTGACTTTTGTATTTAATCCCGAAGCAATTTCTGAGTTTGATGGTCAATGTGAAGGTCCAAGGGATACAATAAACCTGCACTGGTGCATCGGAAGCTAATACTGGTCTCCCAGGAGCCGCTCAAAGCACAAACTCTTAGAAAATTCACTCTTCTCGTACTTAACTCGGCACTGTGCCTTTTGTATTTAATCCCGACGAAATTTCTGTGTTTCATGGTCAATGTGATGGTCCAAGGCACACAATAAACCTGCACTGGTGCATCGGAAGGTAATACTGGTCTCCCAGGAGCCGCTCAAAGCACAAACTCTTAGAAGATTCACTCTTCTTGTACTTCAGTCGGCATTGTGACTTTTGTATTTAATCCCGAAGCAATTTCTGAGTTTGATGGTCAATGTGAAGGTCGAAGGGATACAATAAACCTGCACTAGTGCATCGGAAGCTAATACTGGTCTCCCAGGAGCCGCTCAATGACCAAACTCTTAGAAAATTCACTCTTCTCGTACTTAAGTCGGCACTGTGCCTTTTGTATTTAATCCCGATGCAATTTCTGTGTTTCATGGTCAATGTGATGGTCCAAGGCATACAATAAACCTGCATTGGTGCATCGGAAGCTAATACTGGTCTCCCAGGAGCCGCTCAAAGCACAAACTCTTAGAAGATTCACTCTTCTTGTACTTCAGTTGGCATTGTGCCTTTTGTATTTAAACCCGATGCAATTTCTGTATTTCATGGTCAATGTGAAGTTCCAACGGATACAATAAACCTGCACTGGTGCATCGGAAGCTAATACTGGTCTCCCAGGAGCCGCTCAGAGCACAAACTCTTAGAAGATTCACTCTTCTTGTACTTAAGTCGGCATTGTGCCTTTTGTATTCAATCCCGATACAATTTCTGTGTTTCATGGTCACTGTGAAGGTCCAAGGGATACAATAAACCTGCACTGGTGCATCGGCATCTAATACTGGTCTCCCAGGAGCCGCTCAAACCACAAACTCTTAGAAGATTCACTCTTCTTGTACTTCAGTCGGCATTGTGCATTTTGTATTTAATCCCGATGCAATTTCTGCATTTCATGGACAATGTGAAGGTCCAAGGGATACAATAAACCTGCACTGGTGCATCGGAAGCTAATACTCGTCTCCCAGGAGACGCGCTTAGCACCAACTCTTAGAAGATTCACTCTTCTTGTACTTAAGTCGAATTTGTTTATTCTGTATTCAATCCCGATACAATTCTTGTGTTTCATGGTCAATGTGAAGGTCCAAGGGATACAATAAACCTGCACTGGTGCATTGGAAGCTAATACTGGTCTCCCAGGAGCCGCTGAAAGCACAAGCTCTTAGAAGATTCACTCTTCTTGTACTTAAGATGGCATTGTGCCTTTTGTATTTAATCCCGATGCAATTTCTGTGTTTCATGGCCAATGTGAAGGTCCAAGGGATACAATAAACCTGCACTGGTGCATCGGAAGCTAATACTGGTCTCCCAGGAGCCGCTCAAAGCACAAACTCTTAGAAGATTCACTCTTCTTGTACTTCAGTCGGCATTGTGATTTTTGTATTTAATCCAGATGCAATTTCTGTGTTTCATGGTCAATGTAAAATTCCAAGGGATACAATAAACCTGCACTGGTGCATCGGAAGCTAATTCTGGTCTCCCAGGTGCCTCTCAAAGCACAATCTCTTAGAAGATTCACTCTTCTTGTACTTCAGTCGGCGTTGTACCTTTTGTATTTAATCCCGACGCAATTTCTGTATTTCATGGACAATGTGAAGCTCCAAGGTATACAATAAACCTGCACTGGTGCATCGGACGCTAATACTGGTCTCCCAGGAGCCGCTCAAAGCACAAACTCTTAGAAGATTCACTCTTCTTGTACTTCAGTCGGCCCTGTGCTTTTGTATTCAGTCCCGATACAATTTCTATGTTTCATGGTCAATGTGAATGTCCAAGGGATACAGTAAACCTGCACTGGTGCATCAGAATCTAAAACTGGTCTCCCAGGAGCCGCTCAAAGCACAAACGCTTAGAAGATTCACTCTTCTTGTACTTCAGTCGGCATTGTGCCTTTTGTATTTAATCCCGATGCAATTTCTGTGTTTCATGGTCAATGTGAAGGTCCAAGGGATACAGTAAACCGGCACTGGTTCATCGGAAGCTAATGCTGGTCTCCCAGGAACCGCTCAAAGCACAAACTCTTAGAAGATTCACTCTTCTTGTACTTCAGTCGGCATTGTGCCTTTTGCATTTAATCCCGATGCAATTTCTGTGTTTCATGGTCAATGTGAAGGTCCAAGGGATACTATAAACCTGCACTGGTGCATCGGAAGCTAATACTGGTCTCCCAGGAGCCGTTGAAAGCACAAACTCTTAGAAGATTCACTCTTCTTGTACTTCAGTCGGCATTGTGACTTTCGTATTTAATCCCGAAGCAATTTCTGAGTTTGATGGTCAATGTGAAGGTCCAAGGGATACAATAAACCTGCACTGGTGCATCGGAAGCTAATACTGGTCTCCCAGGAGCCGCTCAAAGCACAAACTCTTAGAAAATTCACTCTTCTCGTACTTAACTCGGCACTGTGCCTTTTGTATTTAAACCCGATGAAATTTCTGTGTTTCATGGTCAATGTGATGGTCCAAGGCATACAATAAACCTGCACTGGTGCATCGGAAGGTAATACTGGTCTCCCAGGAGCCGCTTAAAGCACAAACTCTTAGAAGATTCACTCTTCTTGTACTTCAGTCGGCATTGTGACTTTTGTATTTAATCCCGAAGCAATTTCTGAGTTTGATGGTCAATGTGAAGGTCCAAGGGATACAATAAACCTGCACTAGTGCATCGGAAGCTAATACTGGTCTCCCAGGAGCCGCTCAATGACCAAACTCTTAGAAAATTCACTCTTCTCGTACTTAAGTCGGCACTGTGCCTTTTGTATTTAATCCCGATGCAATTTCTGTGTTTCATGGTCAATGTGATGGTCCAAGGCATACAATAAACCTGCATTGGTGCATCGGAAGCTAATACTGGTCTCCCAGGAGCCGCTCAAAGCACAAACTCTTAGAAGATTCACTCTTCTTGTACTTCAGTTGGCATTGTGCCTTTTGTATTTAAACCCGATGCAATTTCTGTATTTCATGGTCAATGTGAAGTTCCAACGGATACAATAAACCTGCACTGGTGCATCGGAAGCTAATACTGGTCTCCCAGGAGCCGCTCAGAGCACAAACTCTTAGAAGATTCACTCTTCTTGTACTTAAGTCGGCATTGTGCCTTTTGTATTCAATCCCGATACAATTTCTGTGTTTCATGGTCACTGTGAAGGTCCAAGTGATACAATAAACCTGCACTGGTGCATCGGAATCTAATACTGGTCTCCCAGGAGCCGCTCAAACCACAAACTCTTAGAAGATTCACTCTTCTTGTACTTCAGTCGGCATTGTGCATTTTGTATTTAATCCCGATGCAATTTCTGCATTTCATGGACAATGTGAAGGTCCAAGGGATACAATAAACCTGCACTGGTGCATCGGAAGGCAATACTCGTCTCCCAGGAGACGCGCTTAGCACAAACTCTTAGAAGATTCACTCTTCTTGCACTTAAGTCGAATTTGTTTATTCTGTATTCAATCCCGATACAATTCTTGTGTTTCATGGTCAATGTGAAGGTCCAAGGGATACAGTAGACCTGCACTGGTGCATCGGAAGCTAATACTGGTCTCCCAGGAGCCGCTCAAAGCACAAACTCTTAGAAGATTCGCTCTTCTTATACTTCAGTCGGCATTGTGGCTTTTGTAATTAATCCCGATGCAATATCTGTGTTCCATGGTCAATGTGAAGGTCCAAGGGATACAAAAAACCTGCACTGGTGCATCGGAAGCTAATACTGGTCTCCGAGGAGCCGCTCAAAGCACAAATTCTTAGAAGATTCACTCTTCTTGTACTTAAGTCGGCATTGTGCCTTTTATATTTAATTCCGATGCAATTTCTGTGTTTCATGATCAATGTGAAGGTCCAAGGGATACAATGAAACTGAACTGGTGCATCGGAAGCTAATACTGGTCTCCCAGGAGCCGCTCAAAGCACAAATTCTTAGGAGATTCACTCTTCTTGTACTTCAGTCGGCATTGTGCCTTTTGTATTTAATCCCGATGCAATTTCTGTGTTTCATGGTCAATGTGAAGGTCCAAGGGATACAATAAACCTGCCCTGGTGCATCGGAAGCTAATACAGGTCTCCCAGGAGCCGCTAAGAGCACAAACTCTTAGAAGATTCACTCTTCTTGTACTTAAGTCGGCATTGTGCCTTTTGTATTCAATCCCGATACAATTTCTGTGTTTCATGGTCACTGTGAAGGTCCAAGGGATACAATAAACCTGCACTGGTGCATCGGAATCTAATACTGCTCTCCCAGGAGCAGCTCAAACAACAAACTCTTAGAAGATTCACTCTTCTTGTACTTCAGTCGGCATTGTGCATTTTGTATTTAATCCCGATGCAATTTCTGTATTTCATGGACAATGTGAAGGTCCAAGGGATACAATAAACCTGCACTGGTGCATCGGAAGCTAATACTGGTCTCCCAGGAGCCGCTCAAAGCGCAAACTCTTAGAAGATTCACTCTTCTTGTACTTCAGTCGGCATTGTGCCTTTTGTATTCAATCCCGCTACAATTTCTGTGTTTCATGGTCAATGTAAAGGTCCAAGGGATACAGTAAACCTGCACTGGTTCATCGGAAGCTAATGCTGGTCTCCCAGGAGCCGCTCAAAGCACAAACTCTTTGAAGATTCACTCTTCTTGTACTTCAGTCGGCATTGTGCCTTTTGCATTTAATCCCGATGCAATTTCTGTGTTTCATGGTCAATGTGAAGGTCCAAGGGATACTATAAACCTGCACTCGTGCATCGGAAGCTAATACTGGTCTCCCCGGAGCCGTTGAAAGCACAAACTCTTAGAAGATTCACTCTTCTTGTACTTCAGTCGGCATTGTGACTTTTGTATTTAATCCCGAAGCAATTTCTGAGTTTGATGGTCAATGTGAAGGTCCAAGGGATACAATAAACCTGCACTGGTGCATCGGAAGCTAATACTGGTCTCCCAGGAGCCGCTCAAAGCACAAACTCTTAGAAAATTCACTCTTCTCGTACTTAACTCGGCACTGTGCCTTTTGTATTTAATCCCGACGAAATGTCTGTGTTTCATGGTCAATGTGATGGTCCAAGGCATACAATAAACCTGCACTGGTGCATCGGAAGGTAATACTGGTCTCCCAGGAGCCGCTCAAAGCACAAACTCTTAGAAGATTCACTCTTCTTGTACTTCAGTCGGCATTGTGACTTTTGTATTTAATCCCGAAGCAATTTCTGAGTTTGATGGTCAATGTGAAGGTCCAAGGGATACAATAAACCTGCACTAGTGCATCGGAAGCTAATACTGGTCTCCCAGGAGCCGCTCAATGACCAAACTCTTAGAAAATTCACTCTTCTCGTACTTAAGTCGGCACTGTGCCTTTTGTATTTAATCCCGATGCAATTTCTGTGTTTCATGGTCAATGTGATGGTCCAAGGCATACAATAAACCTGCATTGGTGCATCGGAAGCTAATACTGGTCTCCCAGGAGCCGCTCAAAGCACAAACTCTTAGAAGATTCACTCTTCTTGTACTTCAGTTGGCATTGTGCCTTTTGTATTTAAACCCGATGCAATTTCTGTATTTCATGGTCAATGTGAAGTTCCAACGGATACAATAAACCTGCACTGGTGCATCGGAAGCTAATACTGGTCTCCCAGGAGCCGCTCAGAGCACAAACTCTTAGAAGATTCACTCTTCTTGTACTTAAGTCGGCATTGTGCCTTTTGTATTCAATCCCGATACAATTTCTGTGTTTCATGGTCACTGTGAAGGTCCAAGGGATACAATAAACCTGACTGGTGCATCGGAATCTAATACTGGTCTCCCAGGAGCCGCTCAAACCACAAACTCTTAGAAGATTCACTCTTCTTGTACTTCAGTCGGCATTGTGCATTTTGTATTTAATCCCGATGCAATTTCTGCATTTCATGGACAATGTGAAGGTCCAAGGGATACAATAAACCTGCACTGGTGCATCGGAAGCTAATACTCGTCTCCCAGGAGACGCGCTTAGCACAAACTCTTAGAAGATTCACTCTTCTTGTACTTAAGTCGAATTTGTTTATTCTGTATTCAATCCCGATACAATTCTTGTGTTTCATGGTCAATGTGAAGGTCCAAGGGATACAGTAGACCTGCACTGGTGCATCGGAAGCTAATACTGGTCTCCCAGGAGCCGCTCAAAGCACAAACTCTTAGAAGATTCGCTCTTCTTGTACTTCAGTCGGCATTGTGCCTTTTGTATTTAATCCCGATGCAATTTCTGTGTTTCATGGTCAATGTGAAGGTCCAAGGGATACAGTAAACCTGCACTGGTTCATCGGAAGCTAATACTGGTCTCCCAGGAGCCGCTCAAAGCACAAACTCTTAGAAGATTCACTCTTCTTGTACTTCAGTCGGCATTGTACCTTTTGTATTCAATCCCGATACAATTTCAGTGTTTCATGGTCACTGTGAATGTCCAAGGGATACAATAAACCTGCACTGGTGCATTGGAAGCTAATACTGGTCTCCCAGGAGCCGCTGAAAGCACAAGCTCTTAGAAGATTCACTCTTCTTGTACTTAAGATGGCATTGTGCCTTTTGTATTTAATCCCGATGCAATTTCTGTGTTTCATGCCCAATGTGAAGGTCCAAGGGATACAATAAACCTGCACTGGTGCATCGGAAGCTAATACTGGTCTCCGAGGAGCCGCTCAAAGCACAAATTCTTAGAAGATTCACTCTTCTTGTACTTAAGTCGGCATTGTGCCTTTTATATTTAATCCCGATGCAATTTCTGTGTTTCATGATCAATGTGAAGGTCCAAGGGATACAATGAAACTGAACTGGTGCATCGGAAGCTAATACTGGTCTCCCAGGAGCCGCTCAAAGCACAAATTCTTAGGAGATTCACTCTTCATGTACTTCAGTCGGCATTGTGCCTTTTGTATTTAATCCCGATGCAATTTCTGTGTTTCATGGTCAATGTGAAGGTCCAAGGGATACAATAAACCTGCCCTGGTGCATCGGAAGCTAATACAGGTCTCCCAGGAGCCGCTCAGAGCACAAACTCTTAGAAGATTCACTCTTCTTGTACTTAAGTCGGCACTGTGCCTTTTGTATTCAATCCCGATACAATTTCTGTGTTTCATGGTCACTGTGAAGGTCCAAGGGATACAATAAACCTGCACTGGTGCATCGGAATCTAATACTGGTCTCCCAGGAGCAGCTCAAACAACAAACTCTTAGAAGATTCACTCTTCTTGTACTTCCGTCGGCATTGTGCATTTTGTATTTAATCCCGATGCAATTTCTGTATTTCATGGACAATGTGAAGGTCCAAGGGATACAATAAACCTGCACTGGTGCATCGGAAGCTAATACTGGTCTCCCAGGAGCCGCTCAAAGCGCAAACTCTTAGAAGATTCACTCTTCTTGTACTTCAGTCGGCATTGTGCTTTTGTATTCAATCCCGCTACAATTTCTGTGTTTCATGGTCAATGTAAAGGTCCAAGGGATACAGTAAACCTGCACTGGTTCATCGGAAGCTAATGCTGGTCTCCCAGGAGCCGCTCAAGGCACAAACTCTTTGAAGATTCACTCTTCTTGTACTTCAGTCGGCATTGTGCCTTTTGCATTTAATCCCGATGCAATTTCTGTGTTTCATGGTCAATGTGAAGGTCCAAGGGATACTATAAACCTGCACTCGTGCATCGGAAGCTAATACTGGTCTCCCCGGAGCCGTTGAAAGCACAAACTCTTAGAAGATTCACTCTTCTTGTACTTCAGTCGGCATTGTGACTTTTGTATTTAATCCCGAAGCAATTTCTGTGTTTCATGGTCAATGTGAAGGTCCAAGGGATACAATAAACCAGCACTGGTGCATCGGAAGCTAATACTGGTCTCCCAGGAGCCGCTCAAAGCACAAACTCTTAGAAAATTCACTCTTCTCGTACTTAACTCGGCACTGTGCCTTTTGTATTTAATCCCGACGAAATGTCTGTGTTTCATTGTCAATGTGATGGTCCAAGGCATACAATAAACCTGCACAGTGCATCGGAAGGTAATACTGGTCTCCCAGGAGCCGCTCAAAGCACAAACTCTTAGAAGATTCACTCTTCTTGTACTTCAGTCGGCATTGTGACTTTTGTATTTAATCCCGAAGCAATTTCTGAGTTTGATGGTCAATGTGAAGGTCCAAGGGATACAATAAACCTGCACTAGTGCATCGGAAGCTAATACTGGTCTCCCAGGAGCCGCTCAATGACCAAACTCTTAGAAAATTCACTCTTCTCGTACTTAAGTCGGCACTGTGCCTTTTGTATTTAATCCCGATGCAATTTCTGTGTTTCATGGTCAATGTGATGGTCCAAGGCATACAATAAACCTGCATTGGTGCATCGGAAGCTAATACTGGTCTCCCAGGAGCCGCTCAAAGCACAAACTCTTAGAAGATTCACTCTTCTTGTACTTCAGTTGGCATTGTGCCTTTTGTATTTAAACCCGATGCAATTTCTGTATTTCATGGTCAATGTGAAGTTCCAACGGATACAATAAACCTGCACTGGTGCATCGGAAGCTAATACTGGTCTCCCAGGAGCCGCTCAGAGCACAAACTCTTAGAAGATTCACTCTTCTTGTACTTAAGTCGGCATTGTGCCTTTTGTATTCAATCCCGATACAATTTCTGTGTTTCATGGTCACTGTGAAGGTCCAAGGGATACAATAAACCTGCACTGGTGCATCGGAATCTAATACTGGTCTCCCAGGAGCCGCTCAAACCACAAACTCTTAGAAGATTCACTCTTCTTGTACTTCAGTCGGCATTGTGCATTTTGTATTTAATCCCGATGCAATTTCTGCATTTCATGGACAATGTGAAGGTCCAAGGGATACAATAAACCTGCACTGGTGCATCGGAAGCTAATACTCGTCTCCCAGGAGACGCGCTTAGCACAAACTCTTAGAAGATTCACTCTTCTTGTACTTAAGTCGAATTTGTTTATTCTGTATTCAATCCCGATACAATTCTTGTGTTTCATGGTCAATGTGAAGGTCCAAGGGATACAGTAGACCTGCACTGGTGCATCGGAAGCTAATACTGGTCTCCCAGGAGCCGCTCAAAGCACAAACTCTTAGAAGATTCGCTCTTCTTGTACTTCAGTCGGCATTGTGCCTTTTGTATTTAATCCCGATGCAATTTCTGTGTTTCATGGTCAATGTGAAGGTCCAAGGGATACAGTAAACCTGCACTGGTTCATCGGAAGCTAATACTGGTCTCCCAGGAGCCGCTCAAAGCACAAACTCTTAGAAGATTCACTCTTCTTGTACTTCAGTCGGCATTGTACCTTTTGTATTCAATCCCGATACAATTTCAGTGTTTCATGGTCACTGTGAATGTCCAAGGGATACAATAAACCTGCACTGGTGCATTGGAAGCTAATACTGGTCTCCCAGGAGCCGCTGAAAGCACAAGCTCTTAGAAGATTCACTCTTCTTGTACTTAAGATGGCATTGTGCCTTTTGTATTTAATCCCGATGCAATTTCTGTGTTTCATGCCCAATGTGAAGGTCCAAGGGATACAATAAACCTGCACTGGTGCATCGGAAGCTAATACTGGTCTCCGAGGAGCCGCTCAAAGCACAAATTCTTAGAAGATTCACTCTTCTTGTACTTAAGTCGGCATTGTGCCTTTTATATTTAATCCCGATGCAATTTCTGTGTTTCATGATCAATGTGAAGGTCCAAGGGATACAATGAAACTGAACTGGTGCATCGGAAGCTAATACTGGTCTCCCAGGAGCCGCTCAAAGCACAAATTCTTAGGAGATTCACTCTTCATGTACTTCAGTCGGCATTGTGCCTTTTGTATTTAATCCCGATGCAATTTCTGTGTTTCATGGTCAATGTGAAGGTCCAAGGGATACAATAAACCTGCCCTGGTGCATCGGAAGCTAATACAGGTCTCCCAGGAGCCGCTCAGAGCACAAACTCTTAGAAGATTCACTCTTCTTGTACTTAAGTCGGCACTGTGCCTTTTGTATTCAATCCCGATACAATTTCTGTGTTTCATGGTCACTGTGAAGGTCCAAGGGATACAATAAACCTGCACTGGTGCATCGGAATCTAATACTGGTCTCCCAGGAGCAGCTCAAACAACAAACTCTTAGAAGATTCACTCTTCTTGTACTTCCGTCGGCATTGTGCATTTTGTATTTAATCCCGATGCAATTTCTGTATTTCATGGACAATGTGAAGGTCCAAGGGATACAATAAACCTGCACTGGTGCATCGGAAGCTAATACTGGTCTCCCAGGAGCCGCTCAAAGCGCAAACTCTTAGAAGATTCACTCTTCTTGTACTTCAGTCGGCATTGTGCTTTTGTATTCAATCCCGCTACAATTTCTGTGTTTCATGGTCAATGTAAAGGTCCAAGGGATACAGTAAACCTGCACTGGTTCATCGGAAGCTAATGCTGGTCTCCCAGGAGCCGCTCAAGGCACAAACTCTTTGAAGATTCACTCTTCTTGTACTTCAGTCGGCATTGTGCCTTTTGCATTTAATCCCGATGCAATTTCTGTGTTTCATGGTCAATGTGAAGGTCCAAGGGATACTATAAACCTGCACTCGTGCATCGGAAGCTAATACTGGTCTCCCCGGAGCCGTTGAAAGCACAAACTCTTAGAAGATTCACTCTTCTTGTACTTCAGTCGGCATTGTGACTTTTGTATTTAATCCCGAAGCAATTTCTGTGTTTCATGGTCAATGTGAAGGTCCAAGGGATACAATAAACCAGCACTGGTGCATCGGAAGCTAATACTGGTCTCCCAGGAGCCGCTCAAAGCACAAACTCTTAGAAAATTCACTCTTCTCGTACTTAACTCGGCACTGTGCCTTTTGTATTTAATCCCGACGAAATGTCTGTGTTTCATGGTCAATGTGATGGTCCAAGGCATACAATAAACCTGCACAGTGCATCGGAAGGTAATACTGGTCTCCCAGGAGCCGCTCAAAGCACAAACTCTTAGAAGATTCACTCTTCTTGTACTTCAGTCGGCATTGTGACTTTTGTATTTAATCCCGAAGCAATTTCTGAGTTTGATGGTCAATGTGAAGGTCCAAGGGATACAATAAACCTGCACTAGTGCATCGGAAGCTAATACTGGTCTCCCAGGAGCCGCTCAATGACCAAACTCTTAGAAAATTCACTCTTCTCGTACTTAAGTCGGCACTGTGCCTTTTGTATTTAATCCCGATGCAATTTCTGTGTTTCATGGTCAATGTGATGGTCCAAGGCATACAATAAACCTGCATTGGTGCATCGGAAGCTAATACTGGTCTCCCAGGAGCCGCTCAAAGCACAAACTCTTAGAAGATTCACTCTTCTTGTACTTCAGTTGGCATTGTGCCTTTTGTATTTAAACCCGATGCAATTTCTGTATTTCATGGTCAATGTGAAGTTCCAACGGATACAATAAACCTGCACTGGTGCATCGGAAGCTAATACTGGTCTCCCAGGAGCCGCTCAGAGCACAAACTCTTAGAAGATTCACTCTTCTT
Source organism: Schistocerca nitens (assembly GCF_023898315.1). NCBI lineage: Eukaryota > Metazoa > Arthropoda > Insecta > Orthoptera > Acrididae > Schistocerca > Schistocerca nitens. The sequence goes on along the minus strand of NC_064624.1, from coordinate 14,378,202 downwards.
GTACTTAAGTCGGCATTGTGCCTTTTGTATTCAATCCCGATACAATTTCTGTGTTTCATGGTCACTGTGAAGGTCCAAGGGATACAATAAACCTGCACTGGTGCATCGGAATCTAATACTGGTCTCCCAGGAGCCGCTGAAACCACAAACTCTTAGAAGATTCACTCTTCTTGTACTTCAGTCGGCATTGTGCATTTTGTATTTAATCCCGATGCAATTTCTGCATTTCATGGACAATGTGAAGGTCCAAGGGATACAATAAACCTGCACTGGTGCATCGGAAGCTAATACTCGTCTCCCAGGAGACGCGCTTAGCACAAACTCTTAGAAGATTCACTCTTCTTGTACTTAAGTCGAATTTGTTTATTCTGTATTCAATCCCGATACAATTCTTGTGTTTCATGGTCAATGTGAAGGTCCAAGGGATACAGTAGACCTGCACTGGTGCATCGGAAGCTAATACTGGTCTCCCAGGAGCCGCTCAAAGCACAAACTCTTAGAAGATTCACTCTTCTTGTACTTCAGTCGGCATTGTGCTTTTTGTATTTAATCCAGATGCAATTTCTGTGTTTCGTGGCCAATGTGAAATTCCAAGGGATACAATAAACCTGCACTGGTGCATCGGAAGCTAATTCTGGTCTCCCAGGTGCCTCTCAAAGCACAATCTCTTAGAAGATTCACTCTTCTTGTACTTAAGTCGGCATTGTGCCTTTTGTATTTAATCCCGATGCAATTTCTGCTTTTCATGGTCAATTTGAACGTCGAAGGGATACAATAAACCTGCACTGGTGCATCGGAAGCTAATTCTGGTCTCCCAGGAGCCGCTTAAAGCACAAACTCTTAGAAAATTCACTCTTCTTGTACATAAGTCGGCATTGTGCCTTTTGTATTTAATCCCGATGCAATTTCTGTGTTTCATGGTCAATGTGAAGGTCCAAGGGATACAATAAACCTGCACTGGTGCATCGGAAGCTAATACTGGTCTCCCAGGAGCCGCTCAGAACACAAAATCTTAGAAGATTCACTCTTCTTGTACTTAAGTCGAATTTGTGCCTTTTGTATTCAATCCCGATACAATTTCTGTGTTTCATGGTCACTGTGAACGTCCAAGGGATACAATAAACCTGCACTGGTGCATCGGAATCTAATACTGGTCTCCCAGGAGCCGCTCAAAGCACAAACTCTTAGAAGATTCACTCTTCTTGTACTTCAGTCGGCGTTGTACCTTTTGTATTTAATCCCGATGCAATTTCTGTATTTCATGGACAATGTGAAGCTCCAAGGTATACAATAAACCTGCACTGGTGCATCGGACGCTAATACTGGTCTCCCAGGAGCCGCTCAAAGCACAAACTCTTGGAAGATTCACTCTTCTTGTACTTCAGTCGGCCCTGTGCTTTTGTATTCAGTCCCGATACAATTTCTATGTTTCATGGTCAATGTGAATGTCCAAGGGATACAGTAAACCTGCACTGGTGCATCAGAATCTAAAACTGGTCTCCCAGGAGCCGCTCAAAGCACAAACGCTTAGAAGATTCACTCTTCTTGTACTTCAGTCGGCATTGTGCCTTTTGTATTTAATCCCGATGCAATTTCTGTGTTTCATGGTCAATGTGAAGGTCCAAGGGATACAGAAAACCGGCACTGGTTCATCGGAAGCTAATGCTCGTCTCCCAGGAGCCGCTCAAAGCACAAACTCTTAGAAAATTCGCTCTTCTCGTACTTAACTCGGCACTGTGCCTTTTGTATTTAATCCCGATGAAATTTCTGTGTTTCATGGTCAATGTGATGGTCCAAGGCATACAATAAACCTGCACTGGTGCATCGGAAGGTAATACTGGTCTCCCAGGAGCCGCTTAAAGCACAAACTCTTAGAAGATTCACTCTTCTTGTACTTCAGTCGGCATTGTGACTTTTGTATTTAATCCCGAAGCAATTTCTGAGTTTGATGGTCAATGTGAAGGTCCAAGGGATACAATAAACCTGCACTAGTGCATCCGAAGCTAATACTGGTCTCCCAGGAGCCGCTCAATGACCAAACTCTTAGAAAATTCACTCTTCTCGTACTTAAGTCGGCACTGTGCCTTTTTTATTTAATCCCGATGCAATTTCTGTGTTTCATGGTCAATGTGATGGTCCAAGGCATACAATAAACCTGCATTGGTGCATCGGAAGCTAATACTGGGCTCCCAGGAGCCGCTCAAAGCACAAACTCTTAGAAGATTCACTCTTCTTGTACTTCAGTTGGCATTGTGCCTTTTGTATTTAAACCCGATGCAATTTCTGTATTTCATGGTCAATGTGAAGTTCCAACGGATACAATAAACCTGCACTGGTGCGTCGGAAGCTAATACTGGTCTCCCAGGAGCCGCTCAGAGCACAAACTCTTAGAAGATTCACTCTTCTTGTACTTAAGTCGGCAATGTGCCTTTTGTATTCAATCCCGATACAATTTCTGTGTTTCATGGTCCCTGTGAAGGTCCAAGGGATACAATAAACCTGCACTGGTGCATCGGAATCTAATACTGGTCTCCCAGGAGCCGCTCAAACCACAAACTCTTAGAAGATTCACTCTTCTTGTACTTCAGTCGGCATTGTGCATTTTGTATTTAATGCCGATGCAATTTCTGCATTTCATGGACAATGTGAAGGTCCAAGGGATACAATAAACCTGCACTGGTGCATCGGAAGCTAATACTCGTCTCCCAGGAGACGCGCTTAGCACAAACTCTTAGAAGATTCACTCTTCTTGCACTTAAGTCGAATTTGTTTATTCTGTATTCAATCCCGATACAATTCTTTTTTTTCATGGTCAATGTGAAGGTCCAAGGGATACAGTAGACCTGCACTGGTGCATCGGAAGCTAATACTGGTCTCCCAGGAGCCGCTCAAAGCACAAACTCTTAGAAGATTCGCTCTTCTTATACTTCAGTCGGCATTGTGCCTTTTGTAATTAATCCCGATGCAATATCTGTGCTCCATGGTCAATGGGAAGGTCCAAGGGATACAAAAAACCTGCACTGGTGCATCGGAAGCTAATACTGGTCTCCCAGGAGCCGCTCAAAGCACAAACTCTTAGAAGATTCACTCTTCTCTTACTTCAGTAGGCATTGTGCCTTTTGTATTCAATCCCGCTACAATTTCTGTGTTTCATGGTCAATGTAAAGGTCCAAGGGATACAGTAAACCTGCACTGGTTCTTCGGAAGCTAATGCTGGTCTCCCAGGAGCCGCTCAAAGCACAAACTCTTTGAAGATTCACTCTTCTTGTACTTCAGTCGGCATTGTGCCTTTTGCATTTAATCCCGATGCAATTTCTGTGTTTCATGATCAATGTGAAGGTCCAAGGGATACAATGAAACTGAACTGGTGCATCGGAAGCTAATACTGGTCTCCCAGGAGCCGCTCAAAGTACAAATTCTTAGAAGATTCACTCTTCTTGTACTTCAGTCGGCATTGTGCCTTTTGTATTTAATCCCGATGCAGTTTCTGTGTTTCATGGTCGCTGTGAAGGTCCAAGGGATACAATAAACCTGCACTGGTGCATCGGAATCTAATACTGGTCTCCCAGGAGCAGCTCAAACAACAAACTCTTAGAAGATTCACTCTTCTTGTACTTCAGTCGGCATTGTGCATTTTGTATTTAATCCCGATGCAATTTCTGTATTTCATGGACAATGTGAAGGTACAAGGGATACAATAAACCTGCACTGGTGCATCGGAAGCTAATACTGGTCTCCCAGGAGCCGCTCAAAGCACAAACTCTTAGAAGATTCACTCTTCTCTTACTTCAGTAGGCATTGTGCCTTTTGTATTCAATCCCGCTACAATTTCTGTGTTTCATGGTCAATGTAAAGGTCCAAGGGATACAGTAAACCTGCACTGGTTCTTCGGAAGCTAATGCTGGTCTCCCAGGAGCCGCTCAAAGCACAAACTCTTTGAAGATTCACTCTTCTTGTACTTCAGTCGGCATTGTGCCTTTTGCATTTAATCCCGATGCAATTTCTGTGTTTCATGGTCAATGTGAAGGTCCAAGGGATACTATAAACCTGCACTCGTGCATCGGAAGCTAATACTGGTCTCCCAGGAGCCGTTGAAAGCACAAACTCTTAGAAGATTCACTCTTCTTGTACTTCAGTCGGCATTGTGACTTTTGTATTTAATCCCGAAGCAATTTCTGAGTTTGACGGTCAATGTGAAGGTCCAAGGGATACAATAAACCTGCACTGGTGCATCGGAAGCTAATACTGGTCTCCCAGGAGCCGCTCAAAGCACAAACTCTTAGAAAATTCACTCTTCTCGTACTTAACTCGGCACTGTGCCTTTTGTATTTAATCCCGATGAAATTTCTGTGTTTCATGGTCAATGTGAAGGTCCAAGGGATACAGTAAACCTGCACTGGTGCATCGGAATCAAATACTGGTCTCGCAGGAGCCGCTCAAAGCACAAACTCTTAGAAGATTCACTCTTCTTGTACTTCAGTCGGCATTGTACCTTTTGTATTCAATCCCGATACAATTTCAGTGTTTCATGGTCACTGTGAATGTCCAAGGGATACAATAAACCTGCACTGGTGCATTGGAAGCTAATACTGGTCTCCCAGGAGCCGCTGAAAGCACAAGCTCTTAGAAGATTCACTCTTCTTGTACTTAAGATGGCATTGTGCCTTTTGTATTTAATCCCGATGCAATTTCTGTGTTTCATGGCCAATGTGAAGGTCCAAGGGATACAATAAACCTGCACTGGTGCATCGGAAGCTAATACTGGTCTCCCAGGAGCCGCTCAAAGCACAAACTCTTAGAAGATTCACTCTTCTTGTACTTCAGTCGGCATTGTGCTTTTTGTATTTAATCCAGATGCAATTTCTGTGTTTCATGGTCAATGTGAAATTCCAAGGGATACAATAAACCTGCACTGGTGCATCGGAAGCTAATTCTGGTCTCCCAGGTGCCTCTCAAAGCACAATCTCTTAGAAGATTCACTCTTCTTGTACTTAAGTCGGCATTGTGCCTTTTGTATTTAATCCCGATGCAATTTCTGCTTTTCATGGTCAATTTGAAGGTCGAAGGGATACAATAAACCTGCACTGGTGCATCGGAAGCTAATTCTGGTCTCCCAGGAGCCGCTTAAAGCACAAACTCTTAGAAAATTCACTCTTCTTGTACATAAGTCGGCATTGTGCCTTTTGTATTTAATCCCGATGCAATTTCTGTGTTTCATGGTCAATGTGAAGGTCCAAGGGATACAATAAACCTGCACTGGTGCATCGGAAGCTAATACTGGTCTCCCAGGAGCCGCTCAGAACACAAAATCTTAGAAGATTCACTCTTCTTGTACTTAAGTCGAATTTGTGCCTTTTGTATTCAATCCCGATACAATTTCTGTGTTTCATGGTCACTGTGAACGTCCAAGGGATACAATAAACCTGCACTGGTGCATCGGAATCTAATACTGGTCTCCCAGGAGCCGCTCAAAGCACAAACTCTTAGAAGATTCACTCTTCTTGTACTTCAGTCGGCGTTGTACCTTTTGTATTTAATCCCGATGCAATTTCTGTATTTCATGGACATTGTGAAGCTCCAAGGTATACAATAAACCTGCACTGGTGCATCGGACGCTAATACTGGTCTCCCAGGAGCCGCTCAAAGCACAAACTCTTAGAAGATTCACTCTTCTTGTACTTCAGTCGGCCCTGTGCTTTTGTATTCAGTCCCGATACAATTTCTATGTTTCATGGTCAATGTGAATGTCCAAGGGATACAGTAAACCTGCACTGGTGCATCAGAATCTAAAACTGGTCTCCCAGGAGCCGCTCAAAGCACAAACGCTTAGAAGATTCACTCTTCTTGTACTTCAGTCGGCATTGTGCCTTTTGTATTTAATCCCGATGCAATTTCTGTGTTTCATGGTCAATGTGAAGGTCCAAGGGATACAGTAAACCGGCACTGGTTCATCGGAAGCTAATGCTGGTCTCCCAGGAACCGCTCAAAGCACAAACTCTTAGAAGATTCACTCTTCTTGTACTTCATTCGGCATTGTGCCTTTTGCATTTAATCCCGATGCAATTTCTGTGTTTCATGGTCAATGTGAAGGTCCAAGGGATACTATAAACCTGCAATGGTGCATCGGAAGCTAATACTGGTCTCCCAGGAGCCGTTGAAAGCACAAACTCTTAGAAGATTCACTCTTGTTGTACTTCAGTCGGCATTGTGACTTTCGTATTTAATCCCGAAGCAATTTCTGAGTTTGATGGTCAATGTGAAGGTCCAAGGGATACAATAAACCTGCACTGGTGCATCGGAAGCTAATACTGGTCTCCCAGGAGCCGCTCAAAGCACAAACTCTTAGAAAATTTACTCTTCTCGTACTTAACTCGGCACTGTGCCTTTTGTATTTAATCCCGATGAAATTTCTGTGTTTCATGGTCAATGTGATGGTCCAAGGCATACAATAAACCTGCACTGGTGCATCGGAAGGTAATACTGGTCTCCCAGGAGCCGCTTAAAGCACAAACTCTTAGAAGATTCACTCTTCTTGTACTTCAGTTGGCATTGTGCCTTTTGTATTTAAACCCGATGCAATTTCTGTATTTCATGGTCAATGTGAAGTTCCAACGGATACAATAAACCTGCACTGGTGCGTCGGAAGCTAATACTGGTCTCCCAGGAGCCGCTCAGAGCACAAACTCTTAGAAGATTCACTCTTCTTGTACTTAAGTCGGCAATGTGCCTTTTGTATTCAATCCCGATACAATTTCTGTGTTTCATGGTCCCTGTGAAGGTCCAAGGGATACAATAAACCTGCACTGGTGCATCGGAATCTAATACTGGTCTCCCAGGAGCCGCTCAAACCACAAACTCTTAGAAGATTCACTCTTCTTGTACTTCAGTCGGCATTGTGCATTTTGTATTTAATCCCGATGCAATTTCTGCATTTCATGGACAATGTGAAGGTCCAAGGGATACAATAAACCTGCACTGGTGCATCGGAAGCTAATACTCGTCTCCCAGGAGACGCGCTTAGCACAAACTCTTAGAAGATTCACTCTTCTTGCACTTAAGTCGAATTTGTTTATTCTGTATTCAATCCCGATGCAATTCTTGTGTTTCATGGTCAATGTGAAGGTCCAAGGGATACAGTAGACCTGCACTGGTGCATCGGAAGCTAATACTGGTCTCCCAGGAGCCGCTCAAAGCACAAACTCTTAGAAGATTCGCTCTTCTTATACTTCAGTCGGCATTGTGCCTTTTGTAATTAATCCCGATGCAATATCTGTGCTCCATGGTCAATGTGAAGGTCCAAGGGATACAAAAAACCTGCACTGGTGCATCGGAAGCTAATACTGGTCTCCGAGGAGCCGCTCAAAGCACAAATTCTTAGAAGATTCACTCTTCTTGTACTTAAGTCGGCATTGTGCCTTTTATATTTAATCCCGATGCAATTTCTGTGTTTCATGATCAATGTGAAGGTCCAAGGGATACAATGAAACTGAACTGGTGCATCGGAAGCTAATACTGGTCTCCCAGGAGCCGCTCAAAGCACAAATTCTTAGAAGATTCACTCTTCTTGTACTTCAGTCGGCATTGTGCCTTTTGTATTTAATCCCGATGCAGTTTCTGTGTTTCATGGTCACTGTGAAGGTCCAAGGGATACAATAAACCTGCACTGGTGCATCGGAATCTAATACTGGTCTCCCAGGAGCAGCTCAAACAACAAACTCTTAGAAGATTCACTCTTCTTGTACTTCAGTCGGCATTGTGCATTTTGTATTTAATCCCGATGCAATTTCTGTATTTCATGGACAATGTGAAGGTACAAGGGATACAATAAACCTGCACTGGTGCATCGGAAGCTAATACTGGTCTCCCAGGAGCCGCTCAAAGCACAAACTCTTAGAAGATTCACTCTTCTCTTACTTCAGTAGGCATTGTGCCTTTTGTATTCAATCCCGCTACAATTTCTGTGTTTCATGGTCAATGTAAAGGTCCAAGGGATACAGTAAACCTGCACTGGTTCTTCGGAAGCTAATGCTGGTCTCCCAGGAGCCGCTCAAAGCACAAACTCTTTGAAGATTCACTCTTCTTGTACTTCAGTCGGCATTGTGCCTTTTGCATTTAATCCCGATGCAATTTCTGTGTTTCATGGTCAATGTGAAGGTCCAAGGGATACTATAAACCTGCACTCGTGCATCGGAAGCTAATACTGGTCTCCCAGGAGCCGTTGAAAGCACAAACTCTTAGAAGATTCACTCTTCTTGTACTTCAGTCGGCATTGTGACTTTTGTATTTAATCCCGAAGCAATTTCTGAGTTTGACGGTCAATGTGAAGGTCCAAGGGATACAATAAACCTGCACTGGTGCATCGGAAGCTAATACTGGTCTCCCAGGAGCCGCTCAAAGCACAAACTCTTAGAAAATTCACTCTTCTCGTACTTAACTCGGCACTGTGCCTTTTGTATTTAATCCCGATGAAATTTCTGTGTTTCATGGTCAATGTGATGGTCCAAGGCATACAATAAACCTGCACTGGTGCATCGGAAGGTAATACTGGTCTCCCAGGAGCCGCTTAAAGCACAAACTCTTAGAAGATTCACTCTTCTTGTACTTCAGTCGGCATTGTGACTTTTGTATTTAATCCCGAAGCAATTTCTGAGTTTGATGGTCAATGTGAAGGTCCAAGGGATACAATAAACCTGCACTAGTGCATCGGAAGCTAATACTGGTCTCCCAGGAGCCGCTCAATGACCAAACTCTTAGAAAATTCACTCTTCTCGTACTTAAGTCGGCACTGTGCCTTTTGTATTTAATCCCGATGCAATTTCTGTGTTTCATGGTCAATGTGATGGTCCAAGGCATACAATAAACCTGCATTGGTGCATCGGAAGCTAATACTGGTCTCCCAGGAGCCGCTCAAAGCACAAACTCTTAGAAGATTCACTCTTCTTGTACTTCAGTTGGCATTGTGCCTTTTGTATTTAAACCCGATGCAATTTCTGTATTTCATGGTCAATGTGAAGTTCCAACGGATACAATAAACCTGCACTGGTGCATCGGAAGCTAATACTGGTCTCCCAGGAGCCGCTCAGAGCACAAACTCTTAGAAGATTCACTCTTCTTGTACTTAAGTCGGCATTGTGCCTTTTGTATTCAATCCCGATACAATTTCTGTGTTTCATGGTCACTGTGAAGGTCCAAGGGATACAATAAACCTGCACTGGTGCATCGGAATCTAATACTGGTCTCCCAGGAGCCGCTCAAACCACAAACTCTTAGAAGATTCACTCTTCTTGTACTTCAGTCGGCATTGTGCATTTTGTATTTAATCCCGATGCAATTTCTGCATTTCATGGACAATGTGAAGGTCCAAGGGATACAATAAACCTGCACTGGTGCATCGGAAGCTAATACTCGTCTCCCAGGAGACGCGCTTAGCACAAACTCTTAGAAGATTCACTCTTCTTGTACTTAAGTCGAATTTGTTTATTCTGTATTCAATCCCGATACACTTCTTGTGTTTCATGGTCAATGTGAAGGTCCAAGGGATACAGTAGACCTGCACTGGTGCATCGGAAGCTAATACTGGTCTCCCAGGAGCCGCTCAAAGCACAAACTCTTAGAAGATTCGCTCTTCTTATACTTCAGTCGGCATTGTGCCTTTTGTATTTAATCCCGAAGCAATTTCTGTGTTCCATGGTCAATGTGAAGGTCCAAGGGATACAATAAACCTGCACTGGTGCATCGGAAGCTAATACTGGTCTCCGAGGAGCCGCTCAAAGCACAAATTCTTAGAAGATTCACTCTTCTTGTACTTAAGTCGGCATTGTGCCTTTTATATTTAATCCCGATGCAATTTCTGTGTTTCATGATCAATGTGAAGGTCCCAGGGATACAATGAAACTGAACTGGTGCATCGGAAGCTAATACTGGTCTCCCAGGAGCCGCTCAAAGCACAAACTCTTAGAAGATTCACTCTTCTTGTACTTCAGTCGGCATTGTGCCTTTTGTATTTAATCCCGATGCAATTTCTGTGTTTCATGGTCAATGTGAAGGTCCAAGGGATACAATAAACCTGCCCTGGTGCATCGGAAGCTAATACAGGTCTCCCAGGAGCCGCTCAGAGCACAAACTCTTAGAAGATTCACTCTTCTTGTACTTAAGTCGGCATTGTGCCTTTTGTATTCAATCCCGATACAATTTCTGTGTTTCATGGTCACTGTGAAGGTCCAAGGGATACAATAAACCTGCACTGGTGCATCGGAATCTAATGCTGGTCTCCCAGGAGCAGCTCAAACAACAAACTCTTAGAAGATTCACTCTTCTTGTACTTCAGTCGGCATTGTGCATTTTGTATTTAATCCCGATGCAATTTCTGTATTTCATGGACAATGTGAAGGTCCAAGGGATACAATAAACCTGCACTGGTGCATCGGAAGCTAATACTGGTCTCCCAGGAGCCGCTCAAAGCACAAACTCTTAGAAGATTCACTCTTCTTGTACTTCAGTCGGCATTGTGCCTTTTGTATTCAATCCCGCTACAATTTCTGTGTTTCATGGTCAATGTAAAGGTCCAAGGGATACAATAAACCTGCACTGGTTCATCGGAAGCTAATGCTGGTCTCCCAGGAGCCGCTCAAAGCACAAACTCTTAGAAGATTCACTCTTCTTGTACTTCAGTCGGCATTGTGCCTTTTGCATTTAATCCTGATGCCATTTCTATGTTTCATGGTCAATGTGAAGGTCCAAGGGATACTATAAACCTGCACTGGTGCATCGGATGCTAATACTGGTCTCCCAGGAGCCGTTGAAAGCACAAACTCTTAGAAGATTCTCTCTTCTCGTACTTAACTCGGCACTGTGCCTTTTGTATTTAATCCCGATGAAATTTCTGTGTTTCATGGTCAATGTGATGGTCCAAGGCATACAATAAACCTGCACTGGTGCATCGGAAGGTAATACTGGTCTCCCAGGAGCCGCTCAAAGCACAAAATCTTAGAAGATTCACTCTTCTTGTACTTCAGTCGGCATTGTGACTTTTGTATTTAATCCCGAAGCAATTTCTGAGTTTGATGGTCAATGTGAAGGTCCAAGGGATACAATAAACCTGCACTAGTGCATCGGAAGCTAATAGTGGTCTCCCAGGAGCCGCTCAATGACCAAACTCTTAGAAAATTCACTCTTCTCGTACTTAAGTCGGCACAGTGCCTTTTGTATTTAATCCCGATGCAATTTCTGTGTTTCATGGTCAATGTGATTGTCCAAGGCATACAATAAACCTGCATTGGTGCATCGGAAGCTAATACTGGTGTCCCAGGAGCCGCTCAAAGCACAAACTCTTAGAAGATTCACTCTTCTTGTACTTCAGTTGGCATTGTGCCTTTTGTATTTAAACCCGATGCAATTTCTGTATTTCATGGTCAATGTGAAGTTCCAACGGATACAATAAACCTGCACTGGTGCATCGGAAGCTAATACTGGTCTCCCAGGAGCCGCTCAGAGCACAAACTCTTAGAAGATTCACTCTTCTTGTACTTAAGTCGGCATTGTGCCTTTTGTATTCAATCCCGATACAATTTCTGTGTTTCATGGTCACTGTGAAGGTCCAAGGGATACAATAAACCTGCACTGGTGCATCGGAATCTAATACTGGTCTCCCAGGAGCCGCTCAAACCACAAACTCTTAGAAGATTCACTCTTCTTGTACTTCAGTCGGCATTGTGCATTTTGTATTTAATCCCGATGCAATTTCTGCATCTCATGGACAATGTGAAGGTCCAAGGGATACAATAAACCTGCACTGGTGCATTGGAAGCTAATACTCGTCTCCCAGGAGACGCGCTTAGCACAAACTCTTAGAAGATTCACTCTTCTTGTACTTAAGTCGAATTTGTTTATTCTGTATTCAATCCCGATACAATTCTTGTGTTTCATGGTCAATGTGAAGGTCCAAGGGATACAGTAGACCTGCACTGGTGCATCGGAAGCTAATACTGGTCTCCCAGGAGCCGCTCAAAGCACAAACTCTTAGAAGATTCGTTCTTCTTATACTTCAGTCGGCATTGTGCCTTTTGTAATTAATCCCGATGCAATTTCTGTGTTCCATGGTCAATGTGAAGGTCGAAGGGATACAATAAACCTGCACTGGTGCATCGGAGGCCAATACTGGTCTCCGAGGAGCCGCTCAAAGCACAAATTCTTAGAAGATTCACTCTTCTTGTACTTAAGTCGGCATTGTGCCTTTTATATTTAATCCCGATGCAATTTCTGTGTTTCATGATCAATGTGAAGGTCCAAGGGATACAATGAAACTGAACTGGTGCATCAGAAGCTAATACTGGTCTCCCAGGTGCCGCTCAAAGCACAAATTCTTAGAAGATTCACTCTTCTTGTACTTCAGTCGGCATTGTGCCTTTTGCATTTAATCCCGATGCAATTTCTGTGTTTCATGGTCAATGTGAAGGTCCAAGGGATACAATAAACCTGCCCTGGTGCATCGGAAGCTAATACAGGTCTCCCAGGAGCCGCTCAGAGCACAAACTCTTAGAAGATTCACTCTTCTTGTACTTAAGTCGGCATTGTGCCTTTTGTATTCAATCCCGATACAATTTCTGTGTTTCATGGTCACTGTGAAGGTCCAAGGGATACAATAAACCTGCACTGGTGCATCGGAATCTAATACTGGTCTCCCAGGAGCAGCTTAAACAACAAACTCTTAGAAGATTCACTCTTCTTGTACTTCAGTCGGCATTGTGCATTTTGTATTTAATCCCGATGCAATTTCTGTATTTCATGGACAATGTGAAGGTCCAAGGGATACAATAAACCTGCACTGGTGCATCGGAAGCTAATGCTGGTCTCCCAGGAGCCGCTCAAAGCACAAACTCTTAGAAGATTCACTCTTCTTGTACTTCAGTCGGCATTGTGCCTTTTGCATTTAATCCTGATGCCATTTCTATGTTTCATGGTCAATGTGAAGGTCCAAGGGATACTATAAACCTGCACTGGTGCATCGGATGCTAATACTGGTCTCCCAGGAGCCGTTGAAAGCACAAACTCTTAGAAGATTCTCTCTTCTCGTACTTAACTCGGCACTGTGCCTTTTGTATTTAATCCCGATGAAATTTCTGTGTTTCATGGTCAATGTGATGGTCCAAGGCATACAATAAACCTGCACTGGTGCATCGGAAGGTAATACTGGTCTCCCAGGAGCCGCTCAAAGCACAAAATCTTAGAAGATTCACTCTTCTTGTACTTCAGTCGGCATTGTGACTTTTGTATTTAATCCCGAAGCAATTTCTGAGTTTGATGGTCAATGTGAAGGTCCAAGGGATACAATAAACCTGCACTAGTGCATCGGAAGCTAATAGTGGTCTCCCAGGAGCCGCTCAATGACCAAACTCTTAGAAAATTCACTCTTCTCGTACTTAAGTCGGCACAGTGCCTTTTGTATTTAATCCCGATGCAATTTCTGTGTTTCATGGTCAATGTGATTGTCCAAGGCATACAATAAACCTGCATTGGTGCATCGGAAGCTAATACTGGTCTCCCAGGAGCCGCTCAAAGCACAAACTCTTAGAAGATTCACTCTTCTTGTACTTCAGTTGGCATTGTGCCTTTTGTATTTAAACCCGATGCAATTTCTGTATTTCATGGTCAATGTGAAGTTCCAACGGATACAATAAACCTGCACTGGTGCATCGGAAGCTAATACTGGTCTCCCAGGAGCCGCTCAGAGCACAAACTCTTAGAAGATTCACTCTTCTTGTACTGAAGTCGGCATTGTGCCTTTTGTATTCAATCCCGATACAATTTCTGTGTTTCATGGTCACTGTGAAGGTCCAAGGGATACAATAAACCTGCACTGGTGCATCGGAATCTAATACTGGTCTCCCAGGAGCCGCTCAAACCACAAACTCTTAGAAGATTCACTCTTCTTGTACTTCAGTCGGCATTGTGCATTTTGTATTTAATCCCGATGCAATTTCTGCATTTCATGGACAATGTGAAGGTCCAAGGGATACAATAAACCTGCACTGGTGCATTGGAAGCTAATACTCGTCTCCCAGGAGACGCGCTTAGCACAAACTCTTAGAAGATTCACTCTTCTTGTACTTAAGTCGAATTTGTTTATTCTGTATTCAATCCCGATACAATTCTTGTGTTTCATGGTCAATGTGAAGGTCCAAGGGATACAGTAGACCTGCACTGGTGCATCGGAAGCTAATACTGGTCTCCCAGGAGCCGCTCAAAGCACAAACTCTTAGAAGATTCGTTCTTCTTATACTTCAGTCGGCATTGTGCCTTTTGTAATTAATCCCGATGCAATTTCTGTGTTCCATGGTCAATGTGAAGGTCCAAGGGATACAATAAACCTGCACTGGTGCATCGGAGGCCAATACTGGTCTCCGAGGAGCCGCTCAAAGCACAAATTCTTAGAAGATTCACTCTTCTTGTACTTAAGTCGGCATTGTGCCTTTTATATTTAATCCCGATGCAATTTCTGTGTTTCATGATCAATGTGAAGGTCCAAGGGATACAATGAAACTGAACTGGTGCATCAGAAGCTAATACTGGTCTCCCAGGTGCCGCTCAAAGCACAAATTCTTAGAAGATTCACTCTTCTTGTACTTCAGTCGGCATTGTGCCTTTTGCATTTAATCCCGATGCAATTTCTGTGTTTCATGGTCAATGTGAAGGTCCAAGGGATACAATAAACCTGCCCTGGTGCATCGGAAGCTAATACAGGTCTCCCAGGAGCCGCTCAGAGCACAAACTCTTAGAAGATTCACTCTTCTTGTACTTAAGTCGGCATTGTGCCTTTTGTATTCAATCCCGATACAATTTCTGTGTTTCATGGTCACTGTGAAGGTCCAAGGGATACAATAAACCTGCACTGGTGCATTGGAATCTAATACTGGTCTCCCAGGAGCAGCTTAAACAACAAACTCTTAGAAGATTCACTCTTCTTGTACTTCAGTCGGCATTGTGCATTTTGTATTTAATCCCGATGCAATTTCTGTATTTCATGGACAATGTGAAGGTCCAAGGGATACAATAAACCTGCACTGGTGCATCGGAAGCTAATACTGGTCTCCCAGGAGCCGCTCAAAGCACAAACTCTTAGAAGATTCACTCTTCTTGTACTTCAGTCGGCATTGTGCCTTTTGTATTCAATCCCGCTACAATTTCTGTGTTTCATGGTCAATGTAAAGGTCCAAGGGATACAGTAAACCTGCACTGGTCCATCAGAATCTAATACTGGTCTCCCAGGAGCGTCTCAAAGCACAAACTCTTAGTAGATTCACTCTTCTTGTACTTAAGTCGAATTTGTGCCTTTTGTATTTAATCCCGACGCAATTTCTGTGTTTCATGGTCGATGTGAAGGTCCTAGGGATACAATAAACAGTGCAGGTTAACTGTATCCCTTGGACCTTCACATTGACCATGAAACATAGAAATTGTATCGGGATTGAATACAAAAGGCACAATGCCGACTGAAGTACAAGAAGAGTGAATCTTCTAAGAGTTTGTGCTTTGAGCGGCTCCTGGGAGACCAGTATTAGCTTCCGATGCACCAGTGCAGGTTTATTGTATCCCTCGGACCTTCACATTGACCATAAAACACAGAAATTGCATCGGGATTAAATACAAAATGCACAATGCCGACTGAAGTACAAGAAGAGTGAATCTTCTAAGAGTTTGTGCTTTGCGCGACTCCTGGGAGACCAGTATTAGCTTCCGATGCACCAGTGCAGGTTTATTGTATCCCTTAGACCTTCACATTGGCCATGAAACACAGAAATTGCATCGGGATTAAATACAAAACGCACAATGCCGACTGAAGTACAAGAAGAGTGAATCTTCTAAGAGTTTGTGCTTTGAGCGTCCCCTGGGAGACCAGTATTAGCTCCCTATGCACCAGTGCAGGTTTACTGTATCCCTTGGACCTTCACAATGACCATCAAACACAGAATTTGTATCGGGATAGGTTACAAAAGGCACAATGCCGACTGAAGTACAAGAAGAGTGAATCTTGTAAGAGTTGGTGCTTTGAGCGAATCCTCGGAGACCAGTGTTAGATTCCGATGCACCAGTGCAGGTTTACTGTATCCCTTAGTCCTTCACATTGACCATGAAACACAGAAATTGCATCGGGATTAAATACAAAAGGCACAATGCCGACTTAAGTACAAGAAGAGTGAATCTTATTAGATTTTGTGCTTTGAGCGGCTCCTGGGAAACCAGTATTAGATTCCGATGCACCTGTGCAGGTTTACTGTATCCCTTGGACCTTCACATTGACCATGAAACACGGAAATTGCATCGGGATTAAATACAAAAGGCACAATGCCGACTGAGGTACAAGAAGAGTGAATGTTGTAAGAGTTTGTGCTTTGAGCAGCTCCTGGGAGAGACCAGTATTAGCTTCCGATACACCAGTGCAGGTTACTGTATCCCTTGGACCTTCACATTGACCATGAAACACAGAAATTGCATCGGGATTAAATACAAAAGGCACAATGCCGACTTAAGTACAAGAAGAGTGAATCTTCTAAGAGTTTGTGCTTTGAGCGGCTCCTGGGAGAACAGTATTAGCTTCCGATGAACCAGTGCAGGTTTATTGTATCCCTTGGACCTTCACATTGACCATGAAACACAGAAATTGCAACGGGATTGAATACAAAAGCACAATGCCGACTGAAGTACAGGAAGGGTGAATCTTCTAAGGGTTTGTGCTTTGAGCGGCTCCTGGGAGACCAGTATTAGCTTCCGATACACCAGTTCAGGTTTATTGTATCCATTGGACCTTCACATTGACCATGAAACACAGCAATTGCATCGGGATTAAATACAAAAGGCACAATGCCGACTGAAGTACAAGAAGAGTTAATCTTCTAAGAGTTTGTGCTTTGAGCGGCTCCTAGGAGACCAGTATTAGCTTCCGAAGCACCAGTGCAGGTTTATTGTATCCCTTGGACCTTCACATTGACCATGAAACACAGAAATTGCATCGGGATTAAATACAAAAGGCACAATGCCGACTGAAGTACAAGAAGAGTGAATCTTCTAAGAGTTTGTGCTTCGAGCGGCTCCTGGGAGACCAGTAATAGCCTCCGATGCACCAGTGCAGGTTTACTGTATCCCTTAGACCTTCACATTGACCATGAAACACAGAAATTGCATCGGGATTAAATACAAAAGGCACAATGCCGACTGAGGTACAAGAAGAGTGAATCTTGTAAGAGTTTGTGCTTTGAGCGGCTCCTGGGAGAGACCAGTTTTAGCTTACGATGCACCAGTGCAGGTTTATTGTATCCCTTGGACATTCACATTGACCATGAAACACAGAAATTGCATCGGGATTAAATACAAAAGGCACAATGCCGACTGAAGTACAAGAAGAGTGAATCTTCTAAGAGTTTGTGATTTGAGCGGCTCCTGGGCGACCAGTGTTAGCTACCGATGCACCAGTGCAGGTTTATTGTATCCCTTGGACCTTCACATTGACCATGAAACACAGAAATTGCATCGGGATTAAATACAAAAGGCACAATGCCGACTTAAGTACAAGAAGAGTGAATCTTATAAGAGTTTGTGCTTTGAGCGGCTCCTGGGAGACCAGTATTAGATTCCGATGCACCTGTGCAGGTTAACTGTATCCCTTGGACCTTCACATTGACCATGAAACACAGAAATTGTATCGGGATTAAATACAAAAGGCACAATGCCGACTGAGGTACAAGAAGAGTGAATCTTGTAAGAGTTTGTGCTTTGAGCGGCTCCTGGGAGAGACCAGTATTAGCTTCCGATACACCAGTGCAGGTTACTGTATCCCTTGGACCTTCAAATTGACCATGAAATACAGAAATTGCATCGGGATTGAATACAAAAGCACAATGCCGACTGAAGTACAGGAAGGGTGAATCTTCTAAGGGTTTGTGCTTTGAGCGGCTCCTGGGAGACCAGTATTAGCATCCGATACACCAGTTCACGTTTATTGTATCCATTGGACCTTCACATTGACCATGAAACACAGCAATTGCATCGGGATTAAATACAAAAGGCACAATGCCGACTGAAGTACAAGAAGAGTGAATCTTATAAGAGTTTGTGCTTTGAGCGGCTCCTGGGAGACCAGTATTAGCTTCCGATGCACCAGTGCAGGTTTATTGTATCCCTTGGACATTCACATTGACCATGAAACACAGAAATTGCATCGGGATTAAATACAAAAGGCACAATGCCGACTGAGGTACATGAAGAGTGAATCTTGTAAGAGTTTGTGCTTTGAGCGGCTCCTGGGAGAGACCAGTATTAGCTTCCGATGCACCAGTGCAGGTTTATTGTATACCTTGGACATTCACATTGACCATGAAACACAGAAATTGCATCGGGATGAAATACAAAAGGGACATTGCCGACTGAGGTACAAGAAGAGTGAATCTTGTAAGAGTTTGTGCCTTGAGCGGCCCCTGGGAGAGACCAGTATTAGCTTCCGATGCACCTGTGCAGGTTTACTGTATCCCTTGGACCTTCACATTGACCATGAAACACAGAAATTGCATCGGGATTAAATACAAAAGGCACAAGGCCGACTGAGGTACAAGAAGAGTGAATCTTGTAAGAGTTTGTGCTTTGAGCAGCTCCTGGGAGAGACCAGTATTAGCTTCCGATACACCAGTGCAGGTTACTGTATCCCTTGGAGCTTCACATTGACCATGAAACACAGAAATTGCATCGGGATTAAATACAAAAGGCACAATGCCGACTTAAGTACAAGAAGAGTGAATCTTCTAAGAGTTTGTGATTTGAGCGGCTCCTGGGAGAACAGTATTAGCTTCCGATGAACCAGTGCAGGTTTATTGTATCCCTTGGACCTTCACATTGACCATGAAACACAGAAATTGCATCGGGATTGAATACAAAAGCACAATGCCGACTGAAGTACAGGAAGGATGAATCTTCTAAGGGTTTGTGCTTTGAGCGGCTCCTGGGAGACCAGTATTAGCTTCCGATACACCAGTTCAGGTTTATTGTATCGATTGGACCTTCACATTGTCCATGAAACACAGCAATTGCATCGGGATTAAATACAAAAGGCACAATGCCGACTGAAGTACAAGAAGAGTTAATCTTCTAAGAGTTTGTGCTTTGAGCGGCTCCTAGGAGACCAGTATTAGCTTCCGAAGCACCAGTGCAGGTTTATTGTATCCCTTGGACCTTCACATTGACCATGAAACACAGAAATTGCATCGGGATTAAATACAAAAGGCACAATGCCGACTGAAGTACAAGAAGAGTGAATCTTCTAAGAGTTTGTGCTTCGAGCGGCTCCTGGGAGACCAGTATTAGCTTCCGATACACCAGTTCAGGTTTATTGTATCGATTGGACCTTCACATTGTCCATGAAACACAGCAATTGCATCGGGATTAAATACAAAAGGCACAATGCCGACTGAAGTACAAGAAGAGTTAATCTTCTAAGAGTTTGTGCTTTGAGCGGCTCCTAGGAGACCAGTATTAGCTTCCGAAGCACCAGTGCAGGTTTATTGTATCCCTTGGACCTTCACATTGACCATGAAACACAGAAATTGCATCGGGATTAAATACAAAAGGCACAATGCCGACTGAAGTACAAGAAGAGTGAATCTTCTAAGAGTTTGTGCTTCGAGCGGCTCCTGGGAGACCAGTAATAGCCTCTGATGCACCAGTGCAGGTTTACTGTATCCCTTAGACCTTCACATTGACCATGAAACACAGAAATTGCATCGGGATTAAATACAAAATGCACAATGCCGACTGAGGTACAAGAAGAGTGAATCTTGTAAGAGTTTGTGCTTTGAGCGGCTCCTGGGAGAGACCAGTATTAGCTTACGATGCACCAGTGCAGGTTTATTGTATCCCTTGGACATTCACATTGACCATGAAACACAGAAATTGCATCGGGATTAAATACAAAAGGCACAATGCCGACTGAAGTACAAGAAGAGTGAATCTTCTAAGAGTTTGTGATTTGTGCGGCTCCTGGGCGACCAGTGTTAGCTACCGATGCACCAGTGCAGGTTTATTGTATCCCTTGGACCTTCACATTGTCCATGAAACACAGAAATTGCATCGGGATTAAATACAAAAGGCACAATGCCGACTTAAGTACAAGAAGAGTGAATCTTATAAGAGTTTGTGCTTTGAGCGGCTCCTGGGAGACCAGTATTAGATTCCGATGCACCTGTGCAGGTTTATTGTATCCGTTGGACCTTCACATTGACCATGAAACACAGAAATTGCATCGGGATTAAATACAAAAGGCACAATGCCGACTTAAATACAAGAAGAGTGAATCTTATAAGAGTTTGTGCTTTGAGCGGCTCCTGGGAGACCAGTATTAGATTCCGATGCACCTGTGCAGGTTTACTGTATCCCTTGGACCTTCACATTGACCATGAAACACAGAAATTGCATCGGGATTAAATACGAAAGGCACATGGCCGACTGAGGTACAAGAAGAGTGAATCTTGTAAGAGTTTGTGCTTTGAGCAGCTCCTGGGAGAGACCAGTATTAGCTTCCGATACACCAGTGCAGGTTACTGTATCCCTTGGACCTTCACATTGACCATGAAACACAGAAATTGCATCGGGATTAAATACAAAAGGCACAATGCCGACTTAAGTACAAGAAGAGTGAATCTTATAAGAGTTTGTGCTTTGAGCGGCTCCTGGGAGAACAGTATTAGCTTCCGATGAACCAGTGCAGGTTTATTGTATCCCTTGAACCTTCACATTGACCATGAAACACAGAAATTGCATCGGGATTGAATACAAAAGCACAATGCCGACTGAAGTACAGGAAGGGTGAATCTTCTAAGGGTTTGTGCTTTGAGCGGCTCCTGGGAGACCAGTATTAGCTTCCGATACACCAGTTCAGGTTTATTGTATCGATTGGACCTTCACATTGTCCATGAAACACAGCAATTGCATCGGGATTAAATACAAAAGGCACAATGCCGACTGAAGTACAAGAAGAGTTAATCTTCTAAGAGTTTGTGCTTTGAGCGGCTCCTAGGAGACCAGTATTAGCTTCTGAAGCACCAGTGCAGGTTTATTGTATCCCTTGGACCTTCACATTGACCATGAAACACAGAAATTGCATCGGGATTAAATACAAAAGGCACAATGCCGACTGAAGTACAAGAAGAGTGAATCTACTAAGAGTTTGTGCTTCGAGCGGCTCCTGGGAGACCAGTAATAGCCTCCGATGCACCAGTGCAGGTTTACTGTATCCCTTAGACCTTCACATTGACCATGAAACACAGAAATTGCATCGGGATTACATACAAAAGGCACAATGCCAACTGAGGTACAAGAAGAGTGAATCTTGTAAGAGTTTGTGCTTTGAGCGGCTCCTGGGAGAGACCAGCATTAGCTTCCGATGCACCAGTGCAGGTTTATTGTATCCCTTGGACATTCACATTGGCCATGAAACACAGAAATTGCATCGGGATTAAATACAAAAAGCACAATGCCGACTGAAGTACAAGAAGAGTGAATCTTCTAAGAGTTTGTGATTTGAGCGGCTCCTGGGAGACCAGTGTTAGCTACCGATGCACCAGTGCAGGTTTATTGTATCCCTTGGACCTTCACATTGACCATGAAACACAGAAATTGCATCGGGATTAAATACAAAATGCACAATGCCGACTTAAGTACAAGAAGAGTGAATCTTATAAGAGTTTGTGCTTTGAGCGGCTCCTGGGAGACCAGTATTAGATTCCGATGCACCTGTGCAGGTTTACTGTATCCCTTGGACCTTCACATTAACCATGAAACACAGAAATTGCATCGGGATTAAGTACAAAAGGCACATTGCCGACTGAGGTACAAGAAGAGTGAATCTTGTAAGAGTTTGTGCCTTGAGCGGCCCCTGGGAGAGACCAGTATTAGCTTCCGATACACCAGTGCAGGTTACTGTATCCCTTGGACCTTCACATTGACCATGAAACACAGAAATTGCATCGGGATTAAATACAAAAGGAACAATGCCGACTTAAGTACAAGAAGAGTTAATCTTCTAAGAGTTTGTGCTTTGAGCGGCTCCTGGGAGAACAGTATTAGCTTCCGATGAACGAGTGCAGGTTTATTGTATCCCTTGGACCTTCACATTGACCATGAAACACAGAAATTGCATCGGGATTGAATACAAAAGCACAATGCCGACTGAAGTACAGGAAGGGTGAATCTTCTAAGGGTTTGTGCTTTGAGCGGCTCCTGGGAGACCAGTATTAGCTTCCGATACACCAGTTCAGGTTTATTGTATCCATTGGACCTTCACATTGACCATGAAACACAGCAATTGCATCGGGATTAAATACAAAAGGCACAATGCCGACTGAAGTACAAGAAGAGTGAATCTTATAAGAGTTTGTGCTTTGAGCGGCTCCTGGGAGACCAGTATTAGCTTCCGATGCACCAGTGCAGGTTTATTGTATCCCTTGGACCTTCCCATAGACCATGAAACACAGAAATTGTATCGGGATGGAATACAAAAGGCACAATGCCGACTGAAGTACAAGAAGAGTGAATCTTCTAAGAGTTTGTGCTTTGAGCGACTCCTGGGAGACCAGTATTAGCTTCCGATGCACCAGTGCAGGTTAACTGTATCCCTTGTACCTTCACATTGACCATGAAACACAGAAATTGTATCGGGATTGAATACAAAAGGCACAATGCCGGCTGAAGTACAAGAAGAGTGAATCTTCTAAGAGTTTGTGCTTTGAGCGGCTCCTAGGAGACCAGTATTAGCTTCCGAAGCACCAGTGCAGGTTTATTGTATCCCTTGGACCTTCACATTGACCATGAAACACAGAAATTGTATCGGGATTGAATACAAAAGCACAATGCCGACTGAAGTACAGGAAGGGTGAATCTTCTAAGGGTTTGTGCTTTGAGCGGCTCCTGGGAGACCAGTATTAGCATCCGATACACCAGTTCACGTTTATTGTATCCATTGGACCTTCACATTGACCATGAAACACAGCAATTGCATCGGGATTAAATACAAAAGGCACAATGCCGACTGAAGTACAAGAAGAGTGAATCTTATAAGAGTTTGTGCTTTGAGCGGCTCCTGGGAGACCAGTATTAGCTTCCGATGCACCAGTGCAGGTTTATTGTATCCCTTGGACATTCACATTGACCATGAAACACAGAAATTGCATCGGGATTAAATACAAAAGGCACAATGCCGACTGAGGTACATGAAGAGTGAATCTTGTAAGAGTTTGTGCTTTGAGCGGCTCCTGGGAGAGACCAGTATTAGCTTCCGATGCACCAGTGCAGGTTTATTGTATACCTTGGACATTCACATTGACCATGAAACACAGAAATTGCATCGGGATGAAATACAAAAGGCACAATGCCGACTGAAGTACAAGAAGAGTGAATCTTCTAAGAGTTTGTGATTTGAGCGGCTCCTGGGAGACCAGTGTTGGCTTCCGATGCACCAGTGCAGGTTTATTGTATCCCTTGGACCTTCACATTGACCATGAAACACAGAAATTGCATCGGGATTAAATACAAAAGGCACAATGCCGACTTAGGTACAAGAAGAGTGAATCTTATAAGAGTTTGTGCTTTGGGCGGCTCCTGGGAGACCAGGATTAGATTCCGATGCACCAGTGCCTGTTAACTGTATCCCTTGGACCTTCACATTGACCATGAAACACAGAAATTGCATCGGGATTGAATGCAAAAGCACAATGCCGACTGAAGTACAAGAAGAGTGAATCTTCTAAGAGTTTGTGCTTTGAGCGGCTCCTGGGAGACCAGTATTAGCTTCCGATACACCAGTTCAGTTTTATTGTATCCATTGGACCTTCACATTGACCATGAAACACAGAAATTGCATCGGGATTAAATACAAAAGGCACAATGCCGACTTAAGTACAAGAAGAGTGAATCTTCTAAGAGTTTGTGCTTTGAGCGGCTCCTGGGAGAACAGTATTAGCTTCCGATGAACCAGTGCCGGTTTATTGTATCCCTTGGACCTTCACATTGACCATGAAACACAGAAATTGCATCGGGATTGAATACAAAAGCACAATGCCGACTGAAGTACAGGAAGGGTGAATCTTCTAAGGGTTTGTGCTTTGAGCGGCTCCTGGGAGACCAGTATTAGCTTCCGATACACCAGTTCAGGTTTATTGTATCGATTGGACCTTCACATTGTCCATGAAACACAGCAATTGCATCGGGATTAAATACAAAAGGCACAATGCCGACTGAAGTACAAGAAGAGTTAATCTTCTAAGAGTTTGTGCTTTGAGCGGCTCCTAGGAGACCAGTATTAGCTTCCGAAGCACCAGTGCAGGTTTATTGTATCCCTTGGACCTTCACATTGACCATGAAACACAGAAATTGCATCGGGATTAAATACAAAAGGCACAATGCCGACTGAAGTACAAGAAGAGTGAATCTTCTAAGAGTTTGTGCTTCGAGTGGCTCCTGGGAGACCAGTATTAGCTTCCGATACACCAGTTCAGGTTTATTGTATCGATTGGACCTTCAAATTGTCCATGAAACACAGCAATTGCATCGGGATTAAATACAAAAGGCACAATGCCGACTGAAGTACAAGAAGAGTTAATCTTCTAAGAGTTTGTGCTTTGAGCGGCTCCTAGGAGACCAGTATTAGCTTCCGAAGCACCAGTGCAGGTTTATTGTATCCCTTGGACCTTCACATTGACCATGAAACACAGAAATTGCATCGGGATTAAATACAAAAGGCACAATGCCGACTGAAGTACAAGAAGAGTGAATCTTCTAAGAGTTTGTGCTTCGAGCGGCTCCTGGGAGACCAGTAATAGCCTCCGATGCACCAGTGCAGGTTTACTGTATCCCTTAGACCTTCACATTGACCATGAAACACAGAAATTGCATCGGGATTAAATACAAAAGGCACAATGCCGACTGAGGTACAAGAAGAGTGAATCTTGTAAGAGTTTGTGCTTTGAGCGGCTCCTGGGAGAGACCAGTATTAGCTTACGATGCACCAGTGCAGGTTTATTGTATCCCTTGGACATTCACATTGACCATGAAACACAGAAATTGCATCGGGATTAAATACAAAAGGCACAATGCCGACTGAAGTACAAGAAGAGTGAATCTTCTAAGAGTTTGTGATTTGAGCGGCTCCTGGGCGACCAGTGTTAGCTACCGATGCACCAGTGCAGGTTTATTGTATCCCTTGGACCTTCACATTGACCATGAAACACAGAAATTGCATCGGGATTAAATACAAAAGGCACAATGCCGACTTAAGTACAAGAAGAGTGAATCTTATAAGAGATTGTGCTTTGAGCGGCTCCTGGGAGACCAGTATTAGATTCCGATGCACCTGTGCAGGTTTATTGTATCCCTTGGACCTTCACATTGACCATGAAACACAGAAATTGCATCGGGATTAAATACAAAAGGCACAATGCCGACTTAAATACAAGAAGAGTGAATCTTATAAGAGTTTGTGCTTTGAGCGGCTCCTGGGAGACCAGTATTAGATTCCGATGCACCTGTGCAGGTTACTGTATCCCTTGGACCTTCACATTGACCATGAAACACAGAAATTGCATCGGGATTAAATACGAAAGGCACAAGGCCGACTGAGGTACAAGAAGAGTGAATCTTGTAAGAGTTTGTGCTTTGAGCAGCTCCTGGGAGAGACCAGTATTAGCTTCCGATACACCAGTGCAGGTTACTGTATCCCTTGGACCTTCACATTGACCATGAAACACAGAAATTGCATCGGGATTAAATACAAAAGGCACAATGCCGACTTAAGTACAAGAAGAGTGAATCTTCTAAGAGTTTGTGCTTTGAGCGGCTCCTGGGAGAACAGTATTAGCTTCCGATGAACCAGTGCAGGTTTATTGTATCCCTTGGACCTTCACATTGACCATGAAACACAGAAATTGCATCGGGATTGAATACAAAAGCACAATGCCGACTGAAGTACAGGAAGGGTGAATCTTCTAAGGGTTTTTGCTTTGAGCGGCTCCTGGGAGACCAGTATTAGCTTCCGATACACCAGTTCAGGTTTATTGTATCGATTGGACCTTCACATTGTCCATGAAACACAGCAATTGCATCGGGATTAAATACAAAAGGCACAATGCCGACTGAAGTACAAGAAGAGTTAATCTTCTAAGAGTTTGTGCTTTGAGCGGCTCCTAGGAGACCAGTATTAGCTTCTGAAGCACCAGTGCAGGTTTATTGTATCCCTTGGACCTTCACATTGACCATGAAACACAGAAATTGCATCGGGATTAAATACAAAAGGCACAATGCCGACTGAAGTACAAGAAGAGTGAATCTACTAAGAGTTTGTGCTTCGAGCGGCTCCTGGGAGACCAGTAATAGCCTCCGATGCACCAGTGCAGGTTTACTGTATCCCTTAGACCTTCACATTGACCATGAAACACAGAAATTGCATCGGGATTAAATACAAAAGGCACAATGCCAACTGAGGTACAAGAAGAGTGAATCTTGTAAGAGTTTGTGCTTTGAGCGGCTCCTGGGAGAGACCAGTATTAGCTTCCGATGCACCAGTGCAGGCTTATTGTATCCCTTGGACATTCACATTGGCCATGAAACACAGAAATTGCATCGGGATTAAATACAAAAAGCACAATGCCGACTGAAGTACAAGAAGAGTGAATCTTCTAAGAGTTTGTGATTTGAGCGGCTCCTGGGAGACCAGTGTTAGCTACCGATGCACCAGTGCAGGTTTATTGTATCCCTTGGACCTTCACATTGACCATGAAACACAGAAATTGCATCGGGATTAAATACAAAATGCACAATGCCGACTTAAGTACAAGAAGAGTGAATCTTATAAGAGTTTGTGCTTTGAGCGGCTCCTGGGAGACCAGTATTAGATTCCGATGCACCTGTGCAGGTTTACTGTATCCCTTGGACCTTCACATTAACCATGAAACACAGAAATTGCATCGGGATTAAATACAAAAGGCACATTGCCGACTGAGGTACAAGAAGAGTGAATCTTGTAAGAGTTTGTGCTTTGAGCGGCCCCTGGGAGAGACCAGTATTAGCTTCCGATACACCAGTGCAGGTTACTGTATCCCTTGGACCTTCACATTGACCATGAAACACAGAAATTGCATCGGGATTAAATACAAAAGGAACAATGCCGACTTAAGTACAAGAAGAGTTAATCTTCTAAGAGTTTGTGCTTTGAGCGGCTCCTGGGAGAACAGTATTAGCTTCCGATGAACCAGTGCAGGTTTATTGTATCCCTTGGACCTTCACATTGACCATGAAACACAGAAATTGCATCGGGATTGAATACAAAAGCACAATGCCGACTGAAGTACAGGAAGGGTGAATCTTCTAAGGGTTTGTGCTTTGAGCGGCTCCTGGGAGACCAGTATTAGCTTCCGATACACCAGTTCAGGTTTATTGTATCCATTGGACCTTCACATTGACCATGAAACACAGCAATTGCATCGGGATTAAATACAAAAGGCACAATGCCGACTGAAGTACAAGAAGAGTGAATCTTATAAGAGTTTGTGCTTTGAGCGGCTCCTGGGAGACCAGTATTAGCTTCCGATGCACCAGTGCAGGTTTATTGTATCCCTTGGACCTTCCCATAGACCATGAAACACAGAAATTGTACCGGGATGGAATACAAAAGGCACAATGCCGACTGAAGTACAAGAAGAGTGAATCTTCTAAGAGTTTGTGCTTTGAGCGACTCCTGGGAGACCAGTATTAGCTTCCGATGCACCAGTGCAGGTTAACTGTATCCCTTGTACCTTCACATTGACCATGAAACACAGAAATTGTATCGGGATTGAATACAAAAGGCACAATGCCGACTGAAGTACAAGAACAGTGAATCTTCTAAGAGTTTGTGCTTTGAGCGGCTCCTAGGAGACCAGTATTAGCTTCCGAAGCACCAGTGCAGGTTTATTGTATCCCTTGGACCTTCACATTGACCATGAAACACAGAAATTGCATCGGGGTTAAATACAAAAGGCACAATGCCGACTGAAGTACAAGAAGAGTGAATCTACTAAGAGTTTGTGCTTCGAGCGGCTCCTGGGAGACCAGTAATAGCCTCCGATGCACCAGTGCAGGTTTACTGTATCCCTTGGACCTTCACATTGAACATGAAACACAGAAATTGCATCGGGATTAAATACAAAAGGCACAATGCCGACTGAAGTACAAGAAGAGTGAATCTTCTAAGAGTTTGTGCTTTGAGCGGCTCCTGGGAGACCAGTATTAGCTTCCGATGCACCAGTGCAGGTTTATTGTATCCCTTGGACCTTCACATTGACCATAAAACACAGAAATTGCAACGGGATTAAATACAAAAGGCACAATGCCGACTGAAGTACAAGAAGAGTGAATCTTCTAAGAGTTTGTGCTTTGAGCGACTCCTGGGAGACCAGTATTAGTTTCCGATGCACCAGTGCAGGTTTATTGTATCCCTTGGACCTTCACATAGGCCATGAAACACAGAAATTGCATCGGGATTAAATACAAAAGGCACAATGCCGACTGAAGTACAAGAAGAGTGAATCTTCTAAGAGTTTGTGCTTTGAGCGGCTCCTGGGAGACCAGTATTAGCTTCCTATGCACCAGTGCAGGTTTACTGTATCCCTTGGACCTTCACATTGACCATGAAACACAGAATTTGTATCGGGATTGAATACAAAAGGCACAATGCCGACTGAAGTACAAGAAGAGTGAATCTTCTAAGAGTTTGTGCTTTGAGCGGCTCCTGGGAGACCAGTATTAGCTTCCAATGCACCAGTGCAGGTTTATTGTATTCCTTGGACCTTCATATTGACCATGAAACACTGAAATATCATCGGGATTAAATACAAAAAACACAATGCCGACTGAAGTACAAGAAGAGTGAATCTTGTAAGAGTTTGTGCTTTGAGCGGCTCCTCGGAGACCAGTGTTAGATTCCGATGCACCAGTGCAGGTTTACTGTATCCCTTGGAACTTCACATTGACCATGAAACACAGAAATTGCATCGGGATTAAATACAAAAGGCACAATGCCGACTGAAGTACAAGAAGAGTGAATCTTCTAAGAGTTTGTGCTTTGAGCGGCTCCTGGGAGACCAGTATTAGCTTTTGATGCACCAGTGCAGGTTTACTGTATCCCTTGGACCGTCACATTGACCACGAAACACAAAAATTGCATCGGGATTAAATACAAAAGGCACAATGCCGACTGAAGTACAAGAAGAGTGAAACTTCTAAGAGTTTGTGATTTGAGCGGCTCCTGGGAGACCAATATTAGATTCCGATGCACCAGTGCCTGTTTACTGTATCCCTTGGACCTTCACATTGACCATGAAACACAGAAATTGTATCGGGATTGAATACAAAAGCACAATGCCGACTGAAGTACAAGAAAAGTGAATCTTCTAAGAGTTTGTGCTTTGAGCGGCTCCTGGGAGACCAGTATTAGCTTCCGATGCACCAGTGCCGGTTTATTGTATCCCTTGGACCTTCACATTGACCATGAAACACAGAAATTGCATCGGGATTAAATACAAAAGGCACAATGCCGACTGAAGTACAAGAAGAGTGAATCTTCTAAGAATTTGTGCTTTGAGCGGCTCCTGCGAGCCCAGTATTAGCTTCCGATGCACCAGTGCAGGTTTATTGTATCCCTTGGACCTTCACATTGACCATGAAACACAGACATTTCATCGGGATTAAATACAAATGGCACAATGCCGACTGAAGTACAAGAACAGTAAATCTTCTAAGAGTTTGTGCTTTGAGCGGCTCCTGGGAGACAAGTATTAGCTTCCGATGCACCAGTGCCGGTTTATTGTATCCCTTGGGCCTTCACGTTGACCATGAAACACAGAAATATCATCGGGATTAAATACAAAAGGCACAATGCCGACTGAAGTACAAGTAGAGTGAATCTTGTAAGAGTTTGTGCTTTGAGCGGCTCCTGGGAGACCAGGATTAGATTCCGATGCACCAGTGCCTGTTAACTGTATCCCTTGGACCTTCACATTGACCATGAAACACAGAAATTGCATCGGGATTGAATGCAAAAGCACAATGCCGACTGAAGTACAAGAAGAGTGAATCTTCTAAGAGTTTGTGCTTTGAGCGGCTCCTGGGAGACCAGTATTAGCTTCCGATACACCAGTTCAGTTTTATTGTATCCATTGGACTTCACATTGACCATGAAACACAGAAATTGCATCGGGATTAAATACAAAAGGCACAATGCCGACTGAAGTACAAGAAGAGTGAATCTTCAAAGAGTTTGTGCTTTGAGCGGCTCCTGGGAGACCAGTTTTAGCTTCCGATGCACCAGTGCAG
Source organism: Schistocerca nitens (assembly GCF_023898315.1). Taxonomy (NCBI): domain Eukaryota; kingdom Metazoa; phylum Arthropoda; class Insecta; order Orthoptera; family Acrididae; genus Schistocerca; species Schistocerca nitens. Next base: position 14,347,824 of record NC_064624.1, on the reverse strand, counting down.
GTTTATTGTATCCCTTGGACCTTCACATTGACCATAAAACACAGAAATTGCATCGGGATTAAATACAAAAGGCACAATGCCGACTGAAGTACAAGAGGAGTGAATCTCCTAAGAGTTTGTGCTTTGAGCGACTCCTGGGAGACCAGTATTAGCTTCCGATGCACCAGTGCTGGTTTATTGTATCCCTTGGACCTTCACATTGGCCATGAAACACAGAAATTGCATCGGGATTAAATACAAAAAGCACAATGCCGACTGAAGTACAAGAAGAGTGAATCTTCTAAGAGTTTGTGATTTGAGCGGCTCCTGGGAGACCAGTGTTAGCTACCGATGCACCAGTGCAGGTTTATTGTATCCCTTGGACCTTCACATTGACCATGAAACACAGAAATTGCATCGGGATTAAATACAAAATGCACAATGCCGACTTAAGTACAAGAAGAGTGAATCTTATAAGAGTTTGTGCATTGAGCGGCTCCTGGGAGACCAGTATTAGATTCCGATGCACCTGTGCAGGTTTACTGTATCCCTTGGACCTTCACATTAACCATGAAACACAGAAATTGCATCGGGATTAAATACAAAAGGCACATTGCCGACTGAGGTACAAGAAGAGTGAATCTTGTAAGAGTTTGTGCTTTGAGCGGCCCCTGGGAGAGACCAGTATTAGCTTCCGATACACCAGTGCAGGTTACTGTATCCCTTGGACCTTCACATTGACCATGAAACACAGAAATTGCATCGGGATTAAATACAAAAGGAACAATGCCGACTTAAGTACAAGAAGAGTTAATCTTCTAAGAGTTTGTGCTTTGAGCGGCTCCTGGGAGAACAGTATTAGCTTCCGATGAACCAGTGCAGGTTTATTGTATCCCTTGGACCTTCACATTGACCATGAAACACAGAAATTGCATCGGGATTGAATACAAAAGCACAATGCCGGCTGAAGTACAGGAAGGGTGAATCTTCTAAGGGTTTGTGCTTTGAGCGGCTCCTGGGAGACCAGTATTAGCTTCCGATACACCAGTTCAGGTTTATTGTATCCATTGGACCTTCACATTGACCATGAAACACAGCAATTGCATCGGGATTAAATACAAAAGGCACAATGCCGACTGAAGTACAAGAAGAGTGAATCTTATAAGAGTTTGTGCTTTGAGCGGCTCCTGGGAGACCAGTATTAGCTTCCGATGCACCAGTGCAGGTTTATTGTATCCCTTGGACCTTCCCATAGACCATGAAACACAGAAATTGTATCGGGATGGAATACAAAAGGCACAATGCCGACTGAAGTACAAGAAGAGTGAATCTTCTAAGAGTTTGTGCTTTGAGCGACTCCTGGGAGACCAGTATTAGCTTCCGATGCACCAGTGCCGGTTTATTGTATCCCTTGTACCTTCACATTGACCATGAAACACAGAAATTGTATCGGGATTGAATACAAAAGGCACAATGCCGACTGAAGTACAAGAAGAGTGAATCTTCTAAGAGTTTGTGCTTTGAGCGGCTCCTAGGAGACCAGTATTAGCTTCCGAAGCACCAGTGCAGGTTTATTGTATCCCTTGGACCTTCACATTGACCATGAAACACAGAAATTGCATCGGGATTAAATACAAAAGGCACAATGCCGACTGAAGTACAAGAAGAGTGAATCTACTAAGAGTTTGTGCTTCGAGCGGCTCCTGGGAGACCAGTAATAGCCTCTGATGCACCAGTGCAGGTTTACTGTATCCCTTGGACCTTCACATTGAACATGAAACACAGAAATTGCATCGGGATTAAATACAAAAGGCACAATGCCGACTGAAGTACAAGAAGAGTGAATCTTCTAAGAGTTTGTGCTTTGAGCGGCTCCTGGGAGACCAGTATTAGCTTCCGATGCACCAGTGCAGGTTTATTGTATCCCTTGGACCTTCACATTGACCATAAAACACAGAAATTGCATCGGGATTAAATACAAAAGGCACAATGCCGACTGAAGTACAAGAAGAGTGAATCTTCTAAGAGTTTGTGCTTTGAGCGACTCCTGGGAGACCAGTATTAGTTTCCGATGCACCAGTGCAGGTTAATTGTATCCCTTGGACCTTCACATAGGCCATGAAACACAGAAATTGCATCGGGATTAAATACAAAAGGCACAATGCCGACTGAAGTACAAGAAGAGTGAATCTTCTAAGAGTTTGTGCTTTGAGCGGCTCCTGGGAGACCAGTATTAGCTTCCGATGCACCAGTGCAGGTTTACTGTATCCCTTGGACCTTCACATTGACCATAAAACACAGAAATTGTATCGGGATTGAATACAAAAGGCACAATGCCGACTGAAGTACAAGAAGAGTGAATCTTCTAAGAGTTTGTGCTTTGAGCGGCTCCTGGGAGACCAGTATTAGCTTCCGATGCACCAGTGCAGGTTTATTGTATTCCTTGGACCTTCATATTGACCATGAAACACTGAAATATCATCGGGATTAAATACAAAAGGCACAATGCCGACTGAAGTACAAGAAGAGTGAATCTTGTAAGAGTTTGTGCTTTGAGCGGCTCCTCGGAGACCAGTGTTAGATTCCGATGCACCAGTGCAGGTTTACTGTATCCCTTGGACCGTCACATTGACCACGAAACACAAAAATTGCATCGGGATTAAATACAAAAGGCACAATGCCGACTGAAGTACAAGAAGAGTGAAACTTCTAAGAGTTTGTGATTTGAGCGGCTCCTGGGAGACCAATATTAGATTCCGATGCACCAGTGCCTGTTTACTGTATCCCTTGGACCTTCACATTGACCATGAAACACAGAAATTGTATCGGGATTGAATACAAAAGCACAATGCCGACTGAAGTACAAGAAAAGTGAATCTTCTAAGAGTTTGTGCTTTGAGCGGCTCCTGGGAGACCAGTATTAGCTTCCGATGCACCAGTGCCGGTTTATTGTATCCCTTGGACCTTCACATTGACCATGAAACACAGAAATTGCATCGGGATTAAATACAAAAGGCACAATGCCGACTGAAGTACAAGAAGAGTGAATCTTCTAAGAATTTGTGCTTTGAGCGGCTCCTGCGAGCCCAGTATTAGCTTCCGATGCACCAGTGCAGGTTTATTGTATCCCTTGGACCTTCACATTGACCATGAAACACAGACATTTCATCGGGATTAAATACAAATGGCACAATGCCGACTGAAGTACAAGAACAGTAAATCTTCTAAGAGTTTGTGCTTTGAGCGGCTCCTGGGAGACAAGTATTAGCTTCCGATGCACCAGTGCCGGTTTATTGTATCCCTTGGGCCTTCACGTTGACCATGAAACACAGAAATTGCATCGGGATTAAATACAAAAGGCACAATGCCGACTGAAGTACAAGTAGAGTGAATCTTGTAAGAGTTTGTGCTTTGAGCGGCTCCTGGGAGACCAGGATTAGATTCCGATGCACCAGTGCCTGTTAACTGTATCCCTTGGACCTTCACATTGACCATGAAACACAGAAATTGCATCGGGATTGAATGCATAAGCACAATGCCGACTGAAGTACAAGAAGAGTGAATCTTCTAAGAGTTTGTGCTTTGAGCGGCTCCTGGGAGACCAGTATTAGCTTCCGATACACCAGTTCAGTTTTATTGTATCCATTGGACCTTCACATTGACCATGAAACACAGAAATTGCATCGGGATTAAATACAAAAGGCACAATGCCGACTGAAGTACAAGAAGAGTGAATCTTATAAGAGTTTGTACTTTGAGCGGCTCCTGGGAGACCAGTATTAGCTTCCGATGCACCAGTGCAGGTTTATTGTATCCCTTGGACCTTCACATTGACCATGAAACAGAGAAATTATATCGGGATAGAATACAAAAGGCACAATGCCGAGTGAAGTACAAGAAGAGTGAATCTTCTAAGAGTTTGTGCTTTGAGCGGCTCCTGGGAGACCAGTATTAGCTTCCGATGCACCAGTGCAGGTTAACTGTATCCCTTGGACCTTCACATTGACCATGAAACACAGAAATTGTATCGGGATTAAATACAAAAGGCACAATGCCGACTGAGGTACAAGAAGAGTTAATCTTCTAAGAGTTTGTGCTTTGAGCGGCTCCTGGGAGACCAGTATTAGCTTCCGATGCACCAGTGCAGGTTTATTGTATCCCTTGGACCTTCACATTGACCATGAAACACAGAAATTGCATCGGGATTAAATACAAAAGGCACAATGCCGACTGAAGTACAAGAAGAGTGAATCTTCTAAGAGTTTGTGCTTTGAGCGGCTCCTGGGAGACCAGTATTAGCTTCCGATGCACCAGTGCCTGTTAAACTGTATCCCTTGGACCTTCACATTGACCATGAAACACAGAAATTGTATCGGGATGTAATACAAAAGGCACAATGCCGACTGAAGTACAAGAAGAGTGAATCTTCTAAGAGTTTGTGCTTTGAGCGGCTCCTGGGAGACCAGTATTAGCTTCCGATGCACCAGTGCAGGTTTACTGTATCCCTTGGACCTTCACATTGACCATGAAACACGGAAATTGTATCGGTATTAAATACAAAAGGCACAATGCCGACTGGAGTACAAGAAGAGTGAATCTTCAAAGAGTTTGTGCTTTGAGCGGCTCCTGGGAGACCAGTTTTAGCTTCCGATGCACCAGTGCAGGTTTATTGTATCCCTTGGACCTTCACATTGACCATAAAACACAGAAATTGCATCGGGATTAAATACAAAAGGCACAATGCCGACTGAAGTACAAGAGGAGTGAATCTCCTAAGAGTTTGTGCTTTGAGCGACTCCTGGGAGACCAGTATTAGCTTCCGATGCACCAGTGCTGGTTTATTGTATCCCTTGGACCTTCACATTGGCCATGAAACACAGAAATTGTATCGGGATTAAATACAAAAGGCACAATGCCGACTGAAGTACTAGAAGAGTGAATCTTCTAAGAGTTTGTGTTTGAGCGGCTCCTGGGAGACCAGTATTAGCTTCCTATGCACCAGTGCAGGTTTACTGTATCCCTTGGACCTTCACATTGACCATGAAACACAGAATTTGTATCGCGATTGAATACAAAAGGCACAATGCCGACTGAAGTACAAGAAGAGTGAATCTTCTAAGAATTTGTGCTTTGAGCGGCTCCTGGGAGACATGTATTAGCTTCCGATGCACCAGTGCAGGTTTATTGTATCCCTTACACCTTCACATTGACCATGAAACACAGAAATTGCATCGGGATTAAATACAAAAGGCACAATGCCGACTGAAGTACAAGAAGAGTGAATCTTCTAAGAGTTTGTGCTTTGAGCGGCTCCTGGGAGACCAGTATTAGCTTCCGATGCACCAGTGCAGGTTTATTGTATCCCTTGGACCTTCACATTGACCATAATACAGAGATATTGCATCGGGATTAAATACAAAAGGCACAATGCCGACTGACGTACAAGAAGAGTGAATCTTCTAAGAGTTTGTGCTTTGAGCGACTCCTGGGAGACCAGTATTAGCTTCCGATGCACCAGTGCAGGTTTATTGTATCCCTTGGACCTTCACATTGGCCATGAAACACAGAAATTGCATCAGGATTAAATACAAAACGCACAATGCCGACTGAAGTACAAGAAGAGTGAATCTTCTAAGAGTTTGTGCTTTGAGCGGCTCCTGGGAGACCAGTATTAGCTTCGTATGCACCAGTGCAGGTTTACTGTATCCCTTGGACATTCACATTGACCATGAAACACAGAAATTGCATCGGGATTAAATACAAAAGGCACAATGCCGACTTAAGTACAAGAAGAGTGAATCTTCTAAGAGTTTGTGCTTTGAGCGGCTCCTGGGAGAACAGTATTAGCTTCCCATGAACCAGTGCAGGTTTATTGTATCCCTTGGACCTTCACATTGACCATGAAACAATGAAATTGCATCGGGATTGAATACAAAAGCACAATGCCGACTGAAGTACAGGAAGGGTGAATCTTCTAAGGGTTTGTGCTTTGAGCGGCTCCTGGGAGACCAGTATTAGCTTCCGATACACCAATTCAGGTTTATTGTATCCATTGGACCTTCACATTGACCATGAAACACAGAAATTGCATCGGGCTTAAATACAAAAGGCACAATGCCGACTGAAGTAGAAGAAGAGTGAATCTCATAAGAGTTTGTGCTTTGAGCGGCTCCTGGGAGACCAGTATTAGCTTCCGACGCACCAATGCAGGTTTATTGTATCCCTTGGACCTTCACATTGACCATGAAAGACAGAAATTGTATCGGGATTGAATACAAAAGGCACAATGCCGACTGAAGTACAAGAAGAGTGAATCTTCTAAGAGTTTGTGCTTTGAGCGGCTCCTGGGAGACCAGTATTTGCTTCCGATGCACCAGTGCTGGTTAACTGTATCCCTTGTACCTTCACATTGACCATGAAACACAGAAATTGTATCGGGATTGAATACAAAAGGCACAATGCCGACTGAAGTACAAGAAGAGTGAATCTTCTAAGAGTTTGTGCTTTGAGCGGCTCCTAGGAGACCAGTATTTGCTTCCGAAGCACCAGTGCAGATTTATTGTATCCCTTGGACCTTCACATTGACCATGAAACACAGAAATTGCATCGGGATTAAATACAAAAGGCACAATGCCGACTGAAGTACAAGAAGAGTGAATCTACTAAGAGTTTGTGCTTCGAGCGGCTCCTGGGAGACCAGTAATAGCCTCCGATGCACCAGTGCAGGTTTACTGTATCCCTTAGACCTTCACATTGACCATGAAACACAGAAATTGCATCGGGATTAAATACAAAAGGCACAATGCCAACTGAGGTACAAGAAGAGTGAATCTTGTAAGAGTTTGTGCTTTGAGCGGCTCCTGGGAGAGACCAGTATTAGCTTCCGATGCACCAGTGCAGGTTTATTGTATCCCTTGGACATTCACATTGGCCATGAAACACAGAAATTGCATCGGGATTAAATACAAAAGGCACAATGCCGACTGAAGTACAAGAAGAGTGAATCTTCTAAGAGTTTGTGATTTGAGCGGCTCCTGGGAGACCAGTGTTAGCTACCGATGCACCAGTGCAGGTTTATTGTATCCCTTGGACCTTCACATTGACCATGAAACAAAGAAATTGCATCGGGATTAAATACAAAATGGACAATGCCGACTTAAGTACAAGAAGAGTGAATCTTATAAGAGTTTGTGCTTTGAGCGGCTCCTGGGAGACCAGTATTAGATTCCGATGCACCTGTGCAGGTTTACTGTATCCCTTGGACCTTCACATTAACCATGAAACACAGAAATTGCATCGGGATTAAATACAAAAGGCACATTGCCGACTGAGGTACAAGAAGAGTGAATCTTGTAGGAGATTGTGCTTTGAGCGGCCCCTGGGAGAGACCAGTATTAGCTTCCGATACACCAGTGCAGGTTTATTGTATCCCTTGGACCTTCCCATAGACCATGAAACACAGAAATTGTATCGGGATGGAATACAAAAGGCACAATGCCGACTGAAGTACAAGAAGAGTGAATCTTCTAAGAGTTTGTGCTTTGAGCGACTCCTGGGAGACCAGTATTAGCTTCCGATGCACCAGTGCAGGTTAACTGTATCCCTTGTACCTTCACATTGACCATGAAACACAGAAATTGTATCGGGATTGAATACAAAAGGCACAATGCCGACTGAAGTACAAGAAGGGTGAATCTTCTAAGAGTTTGTGCTTTGAGCGGCTCCTAGGAGACCAGTATTAGCTTCCGAAGCACCAGTGCAGGTTTATTGTATCCCTTGGACCTTCACATTGACCATGAAACACAGAAATTGCATCGGGATTAAATACAAAAGGCACAATGCCGACTGAAGTACAAGAAGAGTGAATCTACTAAGAGTTTATGCTTTGAGCGGCCCCTGGGAGAGACCAGTATTAGCTTCCGATACACCAGTGCAGGTTACTGTATCCCTTGGACCTTCACATTGACCATGAAACACAGAAATTGCATCGGGATTAAATACAAAAGGAACAATGCCGACTTAAGTACAAGAAGAGTTAATCTTCTAAGAGTTTGTGCTTTGAGCGGCTCCTGGGAGAACAGTATTAGCTTCCGATGAACCAGTGCAGGTTTATTGTATCCCTTGGACCTTCACATTGACCATGAAACACAGAAATTGCATCGGGATTGAATACAAAAGCACAATGCCGACTGAAGTACAGGAAGGGTGAATCTTCTAAGGGTTTGTGCTTTGAGCGGCTCCTGGGAGACCAGTATTAGCTTCCGATACACCAGTTCAGGTTTATTGTATCCATTGGACCTTCACATTGACCATGAAACACAGCAATTGCATCGGGATTAAATACAAAAGGCACAATGCCGACTGAAGTACAAGAAGAGTGAATCTTCTAAGAGTTTGTGCTTTGAGCGGCTCCTAGGAGACCAGTATTAGCTTCCTATGCACCAGTGCAGGTTTACTGTATCCCTTGGACCTTCACATTGACCATGAAACACAGAATTTGTATCCCGATTGAATACAAAAGGCACAATGCCGACTGAAGTACAAGAAGAGTGAATCTTCTAAGAGTTTGTGCTTTGAGCGGCTCCTGGGAGACATGTATTAGCTTCCGATGCACCAGTGCAGGTTTATTGTATCCCTTAGACCTTCACATTGACCATGAAACACAGAAATTGCATCGGGATTAAATACAAAAGGCACAATGCCGACTGAAGTACAAGAAGAGTGAATCTTCTAAGAGTTTGTGCTTTGAGCGGCTCCTGGGAGACCAGTATTAGCTTCCGATGCACCAGTGCAGGTTTATTGTATCCCTTGGACCTTCACATTGACCATAAAACACAGAAATTGCATCGGGATTAAATACAAAAGGCACAATGCCGACTGAAGTACAAGAAGAGTGAATCTTCTGAGAGTTTGTGCTTTGAGCGACTCCTGGGAGACCAGTATTAGTTTCCGATGCACCAGTGCAGGTTTATTGTATCCCTTGGACCTTCACATAGGCCATGAAACACAGAAATTGCATCGGGCTTAAATACAAAAGGCACAATGCCGACTGAAGTACAAGAAGAGTGAATCTTCTAAGAGTTTGTGTTTTTGAGCGGCTCCTGGGAGACCAGTATTAGCTTCCTATGCACCAGTGCAGGTTTACTGTATCCCTTGGACCTTCACATTGACCATGAAACACAGAATTTGTATCGGGTTTGAATACAAAAGGCACAATGCCGACTGAAGTACAAGAAGAGTGAATCTTCTAAGAGTTTGTGCTTTGAGCGGCTCCTGGGAGACCAGTATTAGCTTCCGATGCACCAGTGCAGGTTTATTGTATTCCTTGGACCTTCATATTGACCATGAAACACAGAAATATCATCGGGATTAAATGCAAAATGCACAATGCCGACTGAAGTACAAGAAGAGTGAATCTTGTAAGAGTTTGTGCTTTGAGCGGCTCCTCGGAGACCAGTGTTAGATTCCGATGCACCAGTGCAGGTTTACTGTATCCCTTGGAACTTCACATTGACCATGAAACACAGAAATTGCATCGGGATTAAATACAAAAGGCACAATGCCGACTGAAGTACAAGAAGAGTGAATCTTCTAAGAGTTTGTGCTTTGAGCGGCTCCTGGGAGACCAGTATTAGCTTTTGATGCACCAGTGCAGGTTTACTGTATCCCTTGGACCGTCACATTGACCACGAAACACAAAAATTGCATCGGGATTAAATACAAAGGCACAATGCCGACTGAAGTACAAGCAGAGTGAAACTTCTAAGAGTTTGTGATTTGAGCGGCTCCTGGGAGACCAATATTAGATTCCGATGCACCAGTGCCTGTTTACTGTATCCCTTGGAACTTCACATTGACCATGAAACACAGAAATTGTATCGGGATTGAATACAAAAGCACAATGCCGACTGAAGTACAAGAAAAGTGAATCTTCTAAGAGTTTGTGCTTTGAGCGGCTCCTGGGAGACCAGTATTAGCTTCCGATGCACCAGTGCCGGTTTATTGTATCCCTTGGACCTTCACATTGTCCATGAAACACAGAAATTGCATCGGGATTAAATACAAAAGGCACAATGCCGACTGAAGTACAAGAAGAGTGAATCTTCTAAGAGTTTGTGCTTTGAGCGACTCCTGGGAGACCAGTATTAGCTTCCGATGCACCAGTGCTGGTTTATTGTATCCCTTGGACCTTCACATTGGCCATGAAACACAGAAATTGTATCGGGATTAAATACAAAAGGCACAATGCCGACTGAAGTACAAGAAGAGTGAATCTTCTAAGAGTTTGTGCTTTGAGCGGCTCCTGGGAGACATGTATTAGCTTCCGATGCACCAGTGCAGGTTTATTGTATCCCTTAGACCTTCACATTGACCATGAAACACAGAAATTGCATCGGGATTAAATACAAAAGGCACAATGCCGACTGAAGTACAAGAAGAGTGAATCTTCTAAGAGTTTGTGCTTTGAGCGGCTCCTGGGAGACCAGTATTAGCTTCCGATGCACCAGTGCAGGTTTATTGTATCCCTTGGACCTTCACATTGACCATGAAACACAGAAATTGCATCGGGATTGCATGCAAAAGCACAATGCCGACTGAAGTACAAGAAGAGTGAATCTTCTAAGAGTTTGTGCTTTGAGCGGCTCCTGGGAGACCAGTATTAGCTTCCGATACACCAGTTCAGTTTTATTGTATCCATTGGACCTTCACATTGACCATGAAACACAGAAATTGCATCGGGATTAAATACAAAAGGCACAATGCCGACTGAAGTACAAGAAGAATGAATCTTATAAGAGTTTGTACTTTGAGCGGCTCCTGGGAGACCAGTATTAGCTTCCGATGCACCAGTGCAGGTTTATTGTATCCCTTGGACCTTCACATTGACCATGAAACAGAGAAATTATATCGGGATAGAATACAAAAGGCACAATGCCGAGTGAAGTACAAGAAGAGTGAATCTTCTAAGAGTTTGTGCTTTGAGCGGCTCCTGGGAGACCAGTATTAGCTTCCGATGCACCAGTGCAGGTTAACTGTATCCCTTGGACCTTCACATTGACCATGAAACACAGAAATTGTATCGGGATTAAATACAAAAGGCACAATGCCGACTGAAGTACAAGAAGAGTGAATCTTCTAAGAGTTTGTGCTTTGAGCGGCTCCTGGGAGACCAGTATTAGCTTCCGATGCACCAGTGCAGGTTTATTGTATCCCTTGGACCTTCACATTGACCATGAAACACAGAAATTGCATCGGGATTAAATACAAAAGGCACAATGCCGACTGAAGTACAAGAAGAGTGAATCTTCTAAGAGTTTGTGCTTTGGGCGGCTCCTGGGAGACCAGTATTAGATTCCGATGCACCAGTGCCTGTTAACTGTATCCCTTGGACCTTCACATTGACCATGAAACACAGAAATTGTATCGGGATGTAATACAAAAGGCACAATGCCGACTGAAGTACAAGAAGAGTGAATCTTATAAGAGTTTGTGCTTTGAGCGGCTCCTGGGAGACCAGTATTAGCTTCCGATGCACCAGTGCAGGTTTACTGTATCCCTTGGACCTTCACATTGACCATGAAACACGGAAATTGTATCGGTATTAAATACAAAGGCACAATGCCGACTGAAGTACAAGAAGAGTGAATCTTCAAAGAGTTTGTGCTTTGAGCGGCTCCTGGGAGACCAGTTTTAGCTTCCGATGCACCAGTGCAGGTTTATTGTATCCCTTGGACCTTCACATTGACCATAAAACACAGAAATTGCATCGGGATTAAATACAAAAGGCACAATGCCGACTGAAGTACAAGAGGAGTGAATCTTCTAAGAGTTTGTGCTTTGAGCGACTCCTGGGAGACCAGTATTAGCTTCCGATGCACCAGTGCTGGTTTATTGTATCCCTTGGACCTTCACATTGGCCATGAAACACAGAAATTGTATCGGGATTAAATACAAAAGGCACAATGCCGACTGAAGTACAAGAAGAGTGAATCTTCTAAGAGTTTGTGCTTTGAGCGGCTCCTGGGAGACCAGTATTAGCTTCCTATGCACCAGTGCAGGTTTACTGTATCCCTTGGACCTTCACATTGACCATGAAACACAGAATTTGTATCCCGATTGAATACAAAAGGCACAATGCCGACTGAAGTACAAGAAGAGTGAATCTTCTAAGAGTTTGTGCTTTGAGCGGCTCCTGGGAGACATGTATTAGCTTCCGATGCACCAGTGCAGGTTTATTGTATCCCTTAGACCTTCACATTGACCATGAAACACAGAAATTGCATCGGGATTAAATACAAAAGGCACAATGCCGACTGAAGTACAAGAAGAGTGAATCTTCTAAGAGTTTGTGCTTTGAGCGGCTCCTGGGAGACCAGTATTAGCTTCCGATGCACCAGTGCAGGTTTATTGTATCCCTTGGACCTTCACATTGACCATAATACAGAGATATTGCATCGGGATTAAATACAAAAGGCACAATGCCGACTGACGTACAAGAAGAGTGAATCTTCTAAGAGTTTGTGCTTTGAGCGACACCTGGGAGACCAGTATTAGCTTCCGATGCACCAGTGCAGGTTTATTGTATCCCTTGGACCTTCACATTGGCCATGAAACACAGAAATTGTATCGGGATTAAATACAAAAGGCACAATGCCGACTGAAGTACAAGAAGAGTGAATCTTCTAAGAGTTTGTGCTTTGAGCGGCTCCTGGGAGACCAGTATTAGCTTCCTATGCACCAGTGCAGGTTTACTGTATCCCTTGGACCTTCACATTGACCATGAAACACAGAATTTGTATCCCGATTGAATACAAAAGGCACAATGCCGACTGAAGTACAAGAAGAGTGAATCTTCTAAGAGTTTGTGCTTTGAGCGGCTCCTGGGAGACATGTATTAGCTTCCGATGCACCAGTGCAGGTTTATTGTATCCCTTAGACCTTCACATTGACCATGAAACACAGAAATTGCATCGGGATTAAATACAAAAGGCACAATGCCGACTGAAGTACAAGAAGAGTGAATCTTCTAAGAGTTTGTGCTTTGAGCGGCTCCTGGGAGACCAGTATTAGCTTCCGATGCACCAGTGCAGGTTTATTGTATCCCTTGGACCTTCACATTGACCATAATACAGAGATATTGCATCGGGATTAAATACAAAAGGCACAATGCCGACTGACGTACAAGAAGAGTGAATCTTCTAAGAGCTTGTGCTTTGAGCGACTCCTGGGAGACCAGTATTAGCTTCCGATGCACCAGTGCAGGTTTATTGTATCCCTTGGACCTTCACATTGGCCATGAAACACAGAAATTGCATCAGGATTAAATACAAAACGCCTAATGCCGACTGAAGTACAAGAAGAGTGAATCTTCTAAGAGTTTGTGCTTTGAGCGGCTCCTGGGAGACCAGTATCAGCTTCGTATGCACCAGTGCAGGTTTACTGTATCCCTTGGACATTCACATTGACCATGAAACACAGAAATTGCATCGGGATTAAAAAACAAAAGGCACAATGCCGACTTAAGTACAAGAAGAGTGAATCTTCTAAGAGTTTGTGCTTTGAGCGGCTCCTGGGAGAACAGTATTAGCTTCCCATGAACCAGTGCAGGTTTATTCTATCCCTTGGACCTTCACATTGACCATGAAACAATGAAATTGCATCGGGATTGAATACAAAAGCACAATGCCGACTGAAGTACAGGAAGGGTGAATCTTCTAAGGGTTTGTGCTTTGAGCGGCTCCTGGGAGACCAGTATTAGCTTCCGATACACCAATTCAGGTTTATTGTATCCATTGGACCTTCACATTGACCATGAAACACAGAAATTGCATCGGGATTAAATACAAAAGGCACAATGCCGACTGAAGTACAAGAAGAGTGAATCTCATAAGAGTTTGTGCTTTGAGCGGCTCCTGGGAGACCAGTATTAGCTTCCGATGCACCAGTGCAGGTTTATTGTATCCCTTGGACCTTCACATTGACCATGAAAGATAGAAATTGTATCGGGATTGAATACAAAAGGCACAATGCCGACTGAAGTACAAGAAGAGTGAATCTTCAAAGAGTTTGTGCTTTGAGCGGCTCCTGGGAGACCAGTATTTGCTTCCGATGCACCAGTGCTGGTTAACTGTATCCCTTGTACCTTCACATTGACCATGAAACACAGAAATTGTATCGGGATTGAATACAAAAGGCACAATGCCGACTGAAGTACAAGAAGAGTGAATCTTCTAAGAGTTTGTGCTTTGAGCGGCTCCTAGGAGACCAGTATTAGATTCCGAAGCACCAGTGCAGGTTTATTGTATCCCTTGGACCTTCACATTGACCATGAAACACAGAAATTGCATCGGGATTAAATACAAAATGCACAATGCCGACTGAAGTACAAGAAGAGTGAATCTTCTAAGAGTTTGTGTTTTGAGCGGCTCCTGGGAGACCAGTATTAGCTTCCTATGCACCAGTGCAGGTTTACTGTATCCCTTGGACCTTCACATTGACCATGAAACACAGAAATTGTATCGGTATTAAATACAAAAGGCACAATGCCGACTGAAGTACAAGAAGAGTGACTCTTGTAAGAGTTTGTGCTTTGAGCGGCTCCTGGGAGACCAGTATTAGCTTCCGATGCACCAGTGCAGGTTTATTGTATCTCTTGGACCTTCACATTGACCATGAAACACAGAAATTGCATCGGGATTAAATACAAAAGGCACAATGCCGACTGAAGTACAAGAAGAGTGAATCTACTAAGAGTTTGTGCTTTGAGCGGCTCCTGGGAGACCAGTAATAGCCTCCGATGCACCAGTGCAGGTTAACTGTATCCCTTGGACCTTCACATTGACCATGAAACACAGAAATTGCATCGGGATAAAATACAAAAGGCACAATGCCACTGTAGTACAAGAAGAGTGAATCTTCTAAGAGTTTGTGCTTTGAGCGGCTCCTGCGAGACCAGTATTAGATTCCGAAGCACCAGTGCAGGTTTATTGTATCCCTTGGACCTTCACATTGACCATGAAACACAGAAATTGCATCGGGATTAAATACAAAATGCACAATGCCGACTGAAGTACAAGAAGAGTGAATCTTCTAAGAGTTTGTGCTTTGAGCGGCTCCTGGGAGACCAGTTTTAGCTTCCGATGCACCAGTGCAGGTATATTGTATCCCTTGGACCTTCACATTGACCATAAAACACAGAAATTGCATCGGGATTAAATACAAAAGGCACAATGCCGACTGAAGTACAAGAGGAGTGAATCTTCTAAGAGTTTGTGCTTTGAGCGACTCCTGGGAGACCAGTATTAGCTTCCGATGCACCAGTGCTGGTTTATTGTATCCCTTGGACCTTCACATTGGCCATGAAACACAGAAATTGTATCGGGATTAAATACAAAAGGCACAATGCCGACTGAAGTACAAGAAGAGTGAATCTTCTAAGAGTTTGTGCTTTGAGCGGCTCCTGGGAGACCAGTATTAGCTTCCTATGCACCAGTGCAGGTTTACTGTATCCCTTGGACCTTCACATTGACCATGAAACACAGAATTTGTATCGCGATTGAATACAAAAGGCACAATGCCGACTGAAGTACAAGAAGAGTGAATCTTCTAAGAGTTTGTGCTTTGAGCGGCTCCTGGGAGACATGTATTAGCTTCCGATGCACCAGTGCAGGTTTATTGTATCCCTTAGACCTTCAAATTGACCATGAAACACAGAAATTGCATCGGGATTAAATACAAAAGGCACAATGCCGACTGAAGTACAAGAAGAGTGAATCTTCTAAGAGTTTGTGCTTTGAGCGGCTCCTGGGAGACCAGTATTAGCTTCCGATGCACCAGTGCAGGTTTATTGTATCCCTTGGACCTTCACATTGACCATGAAACACAGATATTGCATCGGGATTGCATGCAAAAGCACAATGCCGACTGAAGTACAAGAAGAGTGAATCTTCTAAGAGTTTGTGCTTTGAGCGGCTCCTGGGAGACCAGTATTAGCTTCCGATACACCAGTTCAGTTTTATTGTATCCATTGGACCTTCACATTGACCATGAAACACAGAAATTGCATCGGGATTAAATACAAAAGGCACAATGCCGACTGAAGTACAAGAAGAATGAATCTTATAAGAGTTTGTACTTTGAGCGGCTCCTGGGAGACCAGTATTAGCTTCCGATGCACCAGTGCAGGTTTATTGTATCCCTTGGACCTTCACATTGACCATGAAACAGAGAAATTATATCGGGATAGAATACAAAAGGCACAATGCCGAGTGAAGTACAAGAAGAGTGAATCTTCTAAGAGTTTGTGCTTTGAGCGGCTCCTGGGAGACCAGTATTAGCTTCCGATGCACCAGTGCAGGTTAACTGTATCCCTTGGACCTTCACATTGACCATGAAACACAGAAATTGTATCGGGATTAAATACAAAAGGCACAATGCCGACTGAAGTACAAGAAGATTTAATCTTCTAAGAGTTTGTGCTTTGAGCGGCTCCTGGGAGACCAGTATTAGCTTCCGATGCACCAGTGCAGGTTTATTGTATCCCTTGGACCTTCACATTGACCATGAAACACAGAAATTGCATCGGGATTAAATACAAAAGGCAAAATGCCGACTGAAGTACAAGAAGAGTGAATCTTCTAAGAGTTTGTGCTTTGAGCGGCTCCTGGGAGACCAGTATTAGATTCCGATGCACCAGTGCCTGTTAACTGTATCCCTTGGACCTTCACATTGACCATGAAACACAGAAATTGTATCGGGATGTAATACAAAAGGCACAATGCCGACTGAAGTACGAGAAGAGTGAATCTTCTAAGAGTATGTGCTTTGAGCGGCTCCTGGGAGACCAGTATTAGCTTCCGATGCACCAGTGCAGGTTTACTGTATCCCTTGGACCTTCACATTGACCATGAAACACGGAAATTGTATCGGTATTAAATACAAAGGCACAATGCCGACTGAAGTACAAGAAGAGTGAATCTTCAAAGAGTTTGTGCTTTGAGCGGCTCCTGGGAGACCAGTTTTAGCTTCCGATGCACCAGTGCAGGTTTATTGTATCCCTTGGACCTTCACATTGACCATAAAACACAGAAATTGCATCGGGATTAAATACAAAAGGCACAATGCCGACTGAAGTACAAGAGGAGTGAATCTTCTAAGAGTTTGTGCTTTGAGCGACTCCTGGGAGACCAGTATTAGCTTCCGATGCACCAGTGCTGGTTTATTGTATCCCTTGGACCTTCACATTGGCCATGAAACACAGAAATTGTATCGGGATTAAATACAAAAGGCACAATGCCGACTGAAGTACAAGAAGAGTGAATCTTCTAAGAGTTTGTGCTTTGAGCGGCTCCTGGGAGACCAGTATTAGCTTCCGAAGCACCAGTGCAGGTTTACTGTATCCCTTGGACCTTCACATTGACCATGAAACACAGAATTTGTATCGCGATTGAATACAAAAGGCACAATGCCGACTGAAGTACAAGAAGAGTGAATCTTCTAAGAGTTTGTGCTTTGAGCGGCTCCTGGGAGACATGTATTAGCTTCCGATGCACCAGTGCAGGTTTATTGTATCCCTTAGACCTTCACATTGACCATGAAACACAGAAATTGCATCGGGATTAAATACAAAAGGCACAATGCCGACTGAAGTACAAGAAGAGTGAATCTTCTAAGAGTTTGTGCTTTGAGCGGCTCCTGGGAGACCAGTATTAGCTTCCGATGCACCAGTGCAGGTTTATTGTATCCCTTGGACCTTCACATTGACCATGAAACACAGAAATTGCATCGGGATTGCATGCAAAAGCACAATGCCGACTGAAGTACAAGAAGAGTGAATCTTCTAAGAGTTTGTGCTTTGAGCGGCTCCTGGGAGACCAGTATTAGCTTCCGATACACCAGTTCAGTTTTATTGTATCCATTGGACCTTCACATTGACCATGAAACACAGAAATTGCATCGGGATTAAATACAAAAGGCACAATGCCGACTGAAGTACAAGAAGAATGAATCTTATAAGAGTTTGTACTTTGAGCGGCTCCTGGGAGACCAGTATTAGCTTCCGATGCACCAGTGCAGGTTTATTGTATCCCTTGGACCTTCACATTGACCATGAAACAGAGAAATTATATCGGGATAGAATACAAAAGGCACAATGCCGAGTGAAGTACAAGAAGAGTGAATCTTCTAAGAGTTTGTGCTTTGAGCGGCTCCTGGGAGACCAGTATTAGCTTCCGATGCACCAGTGCAGGTTAACTGTATCCCTTGGACCTTCACATTGACCATGAAACACAGAAATTGTATCGGGATTAAATACAAAAGGCACAATGCCGACTGAAGTACAAGAAGAGTGAATCTTCTAAGAGTTTGTGCTTTGAGCGGCTCCTGGGAGACCAGTATTAGCTTCCGATGCACCAGTGCAGGTTTATTGTATCCCTTGGACCTTCACATTGACCATGAAACACAGAAATTGCATCGGGATTAAATACAAAAGGCACAATGCCGACTGAAGTACAAGAAGAGTGAATCTACTAAGAGTTTGTGCTTTGAGCGGCTCCTGGGAGACCAGTATTAGATTCCGATGCACCAGTGCCTGTTAACTGTATCCCTTGGACCTTCACATTGACCATGAAACACAGAAATTGTATCGGGATGTAATACAAAAGGCACAATGCCGACTGAAGTACAAGAAGAGTGAATCTTATAAGAGTTTGTGCTTTGAGCGGCTCCTGGGAGACCAGTATTAGCTTCCGATGCACCAGTGCAGGTTTACTGTATCCCTTGGACCTTCACATTGACCATGAAACACGGAAATTGTATCGGTATTAAATACAAAGGCACAATGCCGACTGAAGTACAAGAAGAGTGAATCTTCAAAGAGTTTGTGCTTTGAGCGGCTCCTGGGAGACCAGTTTTAGCTTCCGATGCACCAGTGCAGGTTTATTGTATCCCTTAGACCTTCACATTGACCATGAAACACAGAAATTGCATCGGGATTAAATACAAAATGCACAATGCCGACTGAAGTACAAGAAGAGTGAATCTTCTAAGAGTTTGTGCTTTGAGCGGCTCCTGGGAGACCAGTATTAGCTTCCGATGCACCAGTGCAGGTTTATTGTATCCCTTGGACCTTCACATTGACCATAATACAGAGATATTGCATCGGGATTAAATACAAAAGGCACAATGCCGACTGACGTACAAGAAGAGTGAATCTTCTAAGAGTTTGTGCTTTGAGCGACTCCTGGGAGACCAGTATTAGCTTCCGATGCACCAGTGCAGGTTTATTGTATCCCTTGGACCTTCACATTGGCCATGAAACACAGAAATTGCATCAGGATTAAATACAAAACGCCTAATGCCGACTGAAGTACAAGAAGAGTGAATCTTCTAAGAGTTTGTGCTTTGAGCGGCTCCTGGGAGACCAGTATCAGTTTCGTATGCACCAGTGCAGGTTTACTGTATCCCTTGGACATTCTCATTGACCATGAAACACAGAAATTGCATCGGGATTAAAAAACAAAAGGCACAATGCCGACTTAAGTACAAGAAGTGTGAATCTTCTAAGAGTTTGTGCTTTGAGCGGCTCCTGGGAGAACAGTATTAGCTTCCCATGAACCAGTGCAGGTTTATTGTATCCCTTGGACCTTCACATTGACCATGAAACAATGAAATTGCATCGGGATTGAATACAAAAGCACAATGCCGACTGAAGTACAGGAAGGGTGAATCTTCTAAGGGTTTGTGCTTTGAGCGGCTCCTGGGAGACCAGTATTAGCTTCCGATACACCAATTCAGGTTTATTGTATCCATTGGACCTTCACATTGACCATGAAACACAGAAATTGCATCGGGATTAAATACAAAAGGCACAATGCCGACTGAAGTACAAGAAGAGTGAATCTCATAAGAGTTTGTGCTTTGAGCGGCTCCTGGGAGACCAGTATTAGCTTCCGATGCACCAGTGCAGGTTTATTGTATCCCTTGGACCTTCACATTGACCATGAAAGATAGAAATTGTATCGGGATTGAATACAAAAGGCACAATGCCGACTGAAGTACAAGAAGAGTGAATCTTCTAAGAGTTTGTGCTTTGAGCGGCTCCTAGGAGACCAGTATTAGCTTACGAAGCACCAGTGCAGGTTTATTGTATCCCTTGGACCTTCACATTGACCATGAAACACAGAAATTGCATCGGGATTAAATACAAAATGCACAATGCCGACTGAAGTACAAGAAGAGTGAATCTTCTAAGAGTTTGTGTTTTGAGCGGCTCCTGGGAGACCAGTATTAGCTTCCTATGCACCAGTGCAGGTTTACTGTATCCCTTGGACCTTCACATTGACCATGAAACACAGAAATTGTATCGGTATTAAATACAAAAGGCACAATGCCGACTGAAGTACAAGAAGAGTGACTCTTGTAAGAGTTTGTGTTTTGAGCGGCTCCTGGGAGACCAGTATTAGCTTCCGATGCACCAGTGCAGGTTTATTGTATCTCTTGGACCTTCACATTGACCATGAAAAACAGATATTGCATCGGGATTAAATACAAAAGGCACAATGCCGACTGAAGTACAAGAAGAGTGAATCTACTAAGAGTTTGTGCTTTGAGCGGCTCCTGGGAGACCAGTAATAGCCTCCGATCCACCAGTGCAGGTTAACTGTATCCCTTGGACCTTCACATTGACCATGAAACACAGAAATTGCATCGGGATAAAATACAAAAGGCACAATGCCACTGTAGTACAAGAAGAGTGAATCTTCTAAGAGTTTGTGCTTTGAGCGGCTCCTGCGAGACCAGTATTTGATTCCGATGCACCAGTGCAGGTTTACTGTATCCCTTGGACCTTCACATTGACCATGAAACACAGAAATTGCATCGGGATTAAATACAAAAGGCATAATGCCACTGTAGTACAAGAAGAGTGTATCTTCTAAGAGTTTGTGCTTTGAGCGGCTCCTGGGAGACCAGTATTAACTTCCAATGCACCGGTGCAGGTTTATTGTATCCCTTGGACCTTCACATTGACCATGAAACACAGAAATTGTATCGGGATTAAATACAAAAGGCACAATGCCGACTGAAGTACAAGAAGAGTGAATCTTCTAAGAGTTTGTGATTTGAGCGGCTCCTGGGAGACCAGTATTAGCTTCCGATGCAACAGTTCCGGTTTATTGTATCCCTTGGACCTTCACATTGACCATGAAACACAGAAATTGCATCGGGATTAAATACAAAACGCACAATGCCGACTTAAGTACAAGACGAGTGAATCTTATAAGAGATTGTGCTTTGAGCGGCTCCTGGGAGACCTGTACTAGATTCCGATGCACCAGTGCAGGTTTACTGTATCCCTTGGACCTTCACATTGACCATGAAACACAGAAATTGCATCGGGATTAAATACAAAAGGCACAATGCCGACTGAGGTACAAGAAGAGTGAAACTTGTAAGAGTTTGTGCATTGAGCGGCTCCTGGGAGAGACCAGTATTAGCTTCCGATACACCAGTGCAGGTTACTGTATCCCTTGGACCTTCACATTGACCATGAAACACAGAAATTGCATCGGGATTAAATTCAAAAGGCACAATGCCGACTTAAGTACAAGAAGAGTGAATCTTCTAAGAGTTTGTGGTTTGAGCAGCTCCTGGGAGACCAGTATTAGCTTCCGATGCACCAGTGAAGGTTAACCATATCCCTTGGACCTTCACATTGACCATGAAACACAGAAATTGTATCGGGATTGAATACAAAAGGCACAATGCCGACTGAAGTACAAGAAGTGTGAATCTTCTAAGAGTTTGTGCTTTGAGCGGCTCCTGGGAGACCAGTATTAGCTTCCGATGCACCAGTGCAGGTTCATTGTATCCCTTGGACGTTCACATTGACCATGAAACACAGAAATTGCATCGGGATTAAATACAAAAGGCACAATGCCGACTTAAGTACAAGAAGAGTGAATCTTCTAAGAGTTTGTGCTTTGAGAGGCTCCTGGGAGACCAGTATTAGATTCCGATGCACCAGTGCAGGTTTGTTGTATACCTTGGACCTTCACATTGACCATGAAAAACAGAAATTGTATCGGGATTGAATACAAAAGGCACAATGCCCACTGATGTACAAGAAGAGTGAATCTTCTAAGAGTTTGTGCTTTGAGCGGCTCCTGGGAGACCAGTAATAGCCTCCGATGCACCTGTGCAGGTTTACTGTATCCCTTGGACCTTCACATTGAACATGAAACACAGAAATTGCATCGGGATTAAATACAAAAGGCACAATGCCGACTGAAGTACAAGAAGAGTGAATCTTCTAAGAGTTTGTGCTTTGAGCGGCTCCTGGGAGACCAGTATTAGCTTCCGATGCACCAGTGCAGGATTATTGTATCCCTTGGACCTTCACATTGACCATAAAACACAGAAATTGCATGGGGATTAAATACAAAAGGCACAATGCCGACTGAAGTACAAGAAGAGTGAATCTTCTAAGAGTTTGTGCTTTGAGCGACTCCTGGGAGACCAGTATTAGCTTCCGATGCACCAGTGCAGGTTTATTGTATCCCTTGGACCTTCACATAGGCCATGAAACACAGATATTGCATCGGGATTATATACAAAAGGCACAATGCCGACTGAAGTACAAGACGAGTGAATCTTCTAAGAGTTTGTGCTTTGAGCGGCTCCTGGGAGACCAGTATTAGCTTCCTATGCACCAGTGCAGGTTTACTGTATCCCTTGGACCTTCACATTGACCATGAAACACAGAAATTGTATCGGGATTGAATACAAAAGGCACAATGCCGACTGAAGTACAAGAAGAGTGAATCTTCTAAGAGTTTGTGCTTTGAGCGGCTCCTGGGAGACCAGTATTAGCTTCCGATGCACCAGTGCAGGTTCATTGTATCCCTTGGACGTTCACATTGACCATGAAACACAGAAATTGCATCGGGATTAAATACAAAAGGCACAATGCCGACTGAAGTACAAGAAGAGTGAATCTTCTAAGAA
This sequence comes from Schistocerca nitens, assembly GCF_023898315.1. Lineage (NCBI taxonomy): Eukaryota > Metazoa > Arthropoda > Insecta > Orthoptera > Acrididae > Schistocerca > Schistocerca nitens. The sequence continues at coordinate 14,324,841 of NC_064624.1, read as the reverse complement.
TTTGTGCTTTGAGAGGCTCCTGGGAGACCAGTATTAGATTCCGATGCACCAGTGCAGGTTTGTTGTATCCCTTGGACCTTCACATTGACCATGAAAAACAGAAATTGTATCGGGATTGAATACAAAAGGCACAATGCCCACTGATGTACAAGAAGAGTGAATCTTCTAAGAGTTTGTGCTTTGAGCGGCTCCTGGGACACCAGTAATAGCCTCCGATGCACCTGTGCAGGTTTACTGTATCCCTTGGACCTTCACATTGAACATGAAACACAGAAATTGCATCGGGATTAAATACAAAAGCACAATGCCGACTGAAGTACAAGAACAGTGAATCTTCTAAGAGTTTGTGCTTTGAGCGGCTCCTGGGAGACCAGTATTAGCTTATGATGCACCAGTGCAGGTTTATTGTATTCCTTGGACCTTCACTTTGACCATGAAACACAGAAATTGCATCGGGATTAAATACAAAAGGCACAATGCCGACTGAAGTACAAGAAGAGTGAATCTTGTAAGAGTTTGTGCTTTGAGCGGCTCCTCGGAGACCAGTGTTAGATTCTGATGCACCAGTGCAGGTTTACTGTATCCCTTGGACCTTCACATTGACCATGAAACACAGAAATATGCATCGGGATTAAATACAAAAGGCACAATGCCGACTGAAGTACAAGAAGAGTGAATCTTCTAAGAGTTTGTGCTTTGAGCGGCTCCTGGGAGACCAGTATTAGCTTTTGATGCACCAGTGCAGGTTTACTGTATCCCTTGGACCGTCACATTGACCACGAAACACAAAAATTGCATCGGGATTAAATACAAAAGGCACAATGCCGACTGAAGTACAAGAAGAGTGAATCTTCTAAGAGTTTGTGCTTTGAGAGGCTCCTGGGAGACCAGTATTAGATTCCGATGCACCAGTGCAGGTTTGTTGTATCCCTTGGACCTTCACATTGACCATGAAAAACAGAAATTGTATCGGGATTGAATACAAAAGGCACAATGCCCACTGATGTACAAGAAGAGTGAATCTTCTAAGAGTTTGTGCTTTGAGCGGCTCCTGGGAGACCAGTATTAGCTTCTGATGCACCAGTGCAGGTTTATTGTATTCCTTGGACCTTCACATTGACCATGAAACACAGAAATTGCATCGGGATTAAATACAAAAGGCACAATGCCGACTGAAGTACAAGAAGAGTGAATCTTCTAAGAGTTTGTGCTTTGAGCGGCTCCTGGGAGACCAGTATTAGCTTCCAATGCACCAGTGCAGGTTTATTGTATCCCTTGGACCTTCACATTGACCATGAAACACAGACATTTCATCGGGATTAAATACAAATGGCACAATGCCGACTGAAGTACAAGAACAGTGAATCCTCTAAGAGTTTGTGCTTTGAGCGGCTCCTGGGAGACCAGTATTAGCTTCCGATGCACCAGTGCAGTTTCATTGTATCCCTTGGACGTTCATATTGACCATGAAACACAGAAAATGCATCGGGATTGAATACAAAAGGCACAATGCCGACTGAGGTACAAGAAGAGTGAATCTTGTAAGAGTTTGTGCATTGAGCGGCTCCTGGGAGAGACCAGTATTAGCTTCCGATACACCAGTGTAGGTTACTGTATCCCTTGGATTTTCACATTGACCATGAAACACAGAAATTGCATCGGGATTAAATACAAAAGGCACAATGCCGACTGAGGTACAAGAAGAGTGAATCTTGTAAGAGTTTATGCATTGAGCGGCTCCTGGGAGAGACCAGTATTAGCTTCCGATACACCAGTGCAGGTTACTGTATCCCTTGGACCTTCACATTGACCATGAAACACAGAAATTGCATCGGGATTAAATTCAAAAGGCACAATGCCGACTGAAGTACAACAAGAGTGAATCTTCTAAGAGTTTGTGGTTTGAGCAGCTCCTGGGAGACCAGTATTAGCTTCCGATGCACCAGTGCAGGTTAACCATATCCCTTGGACCTTCACATTGACCATGAAACACAGAAATTGTATCGGGATTGAATACAAAAGGCACAATGCCGACTGAAGTACAAGAAGAGTGAATCTTCTAAGAGTTTGTGCTTTGAGCGGCTCCTGGGAGACCAGTATTAGCTTCCGATGCACCAGTGCAGGTTCAATGTATCCCTTGGACGTTCACATTGACCATGAAACACAGAAATTGCATCGGGATTAAATACAAAAGGCACAATGCCGACTTAAGTACAAGAAGAGTGAATCTTCTAAGCGTTTGTGCTTTGAGAGGCTCCTGGGAGACCAGTATTAGATTCCGATGCACCAGTGCAGGTTTGTTGTATCCCTTGGACCTTCACATTGACCATGATAAACAGAAATTGTATCGGGATTGAATACAAAAGGCACAATGCCCACTGATGTACAAGAAGAGTGAAACTTCTAAGAGTTTGTGCTTTGAGCGGCTCCTGGGAGACCAGTATTAGCTTCCGATGCACCAGTGCAGGTTTATTGTATTCCTTGGACCTTCACATTGACCATGAAACACAGAAATTGCATCGGGATTAAATACAAAAGGCACAATGCCGACTGAAGTACAAGAAGAGTGAATCTTCTAAGAGTTTGTGCTTTGAGCGGCTCCTGGGAGACCAGTATTAGCTTCCAATGCACCAGTGCAGGTTTACTGTATCCCTTGGACCTTCACATTGACCATGAAACACAGACATTTCATCGGGATTAAATACAAATGGCACAATGCCGACTGAAGTACAAGAACAGTGAATCCTCTAAGAGTTTGTGCTTTGAGCGGCTCCTGGGAGACCAGTATTAGCTTCCGATGCACCAGTGCACTTTCATTGTATCCCTTGGACGTTCACATTGACCATGAAACACAGAAATTGCATCGGGATTGAATACAAAAGGCACAATGCGGACTGAGGTACAAGAAGAGTGAATCTTGTAAGAGTTTGTGCATTGAGCGGCTCCTGGGAGAGACCAGTATTAGCTTCCGATACACCAGTGTAGGTTACTGTATCCCTTGGATTTTCACATTGACCATGAAACACAGAAATTGCATCGGGATTAAATTCAAACGGCACAACGCTGACTTAAGTACAAGAAGAGTGAATCTTCTAAGAGTTTGTGGTTTCAGCGGCTCCTGGGAAGCCAGTATTAGCTTCCGATGCACCAGTGCAGGTTAACCATATCCCTTGGACCTTCACATTGACCATGAAACACAGAAATTGTATCGGGATTGAATACAAAAGGCCGAATGCCGACTGAAGTACAAGAAGAGTGAATCTTCTAAGAGTTTGTGCTTTGAGCGGCTCCTGGGAGACCAGTATTAGCTTCCGATGCACCACTGCATGTTCATTGTATCCCTTGGACGTTCACATTGACCATGATACACAGAAATTGCATCGGGATTAAATACAAAAGGCACAATGCCGACTTAAGTACAAGAAGAGTGAAACTTCTAAGAGTTTGTGATTTGAGCGGCTCCTGGGAGACCAGTATTAGCTTCCGATGCACCAGTTCCAGTTTATTGTATCCCTTGGACCTTCACATTGACCATGAAACACAGAATTTGTATCGGGAATGAATGCAAAAGGCCAATGCCGACTGAAGTACAAGAAGAGTGAATCTTCTAAGAATTTGTGCTTTGAGCGGCTCCTGGGAGACCAGTATTAGATTCCGATGCACCAGTGCAGGTTTACTGTATCCCTTGGACCGTCACATTGACCACGAAACACAAAAATTGCATCGGGATTAAATACAAAAGGCACAATGCCGACTGAAGTACAAGAAGAGTGAAACTTCTAAGAGTTTGTGATTTGAGCGGCTCCTGGGAGACCAGTATTAGATTCCGATGCACCAGTGCCTGTTTACTGTATCCCTTGGACCTTCACATTGACCATGAAACACAGAAATTGTATCGGGATTGAATACAAAAGCACAATGCCGACTGAAGTACAAGAAAAGTGAATCTTCTAAGAGTTTGTGCTTTGAGCGGCTCCTGGGAGACCAGTATTAGCTTCCGATGCACCAGTGCCGGTTTATTGTATCCCTTGGACCTTCACATTGACCATGAAACACAGAAATTGCATCGGGATTAAATACAAAAGGCACAATGCCGACTGAAGTACAAGAAGAGTGAATCTTCTAAGAATTTGTGCTTTGAGCGTCTCCTGGGTGACCAGTATTAGCTTCCGATGCACCAGTGCAGGTTTATTGTATCCCTTGGACCTTCACATTGACCATGAAACACAGACATTTCATCGGGATTAAATACAAAAGACACAATGCCGACTGAAGTACAAGAAGAGTGAATCTTCTAAGAGTTTGTGCTTTGAGCGGCTCCTAGGAGACCAGTATTAGCTTCCGAAGTACCAGTGCAGGTTTATTGTATCCCTTGGACCTTCACATTGACCATGAAACACAGAAATTGCATCGGGATTAAATACAAAATGCACAATGCCGACTGAAGTACAAGAAGAGTGAATCTTCTAAGAGTTTGTGTTTTGAGCGGCTCCTGGGAGACCAGTATTAGCTTCCTATGCACCAGTGCAGGTTTACTGTATCTCTTGGACCTTCACATTGACCATGAAACACAGAAATTGTATCGGTATTAAATACAAAAGGCACAATGCCGACTGAAGTACAAGAAGAGTGAATCTTCTAAGAGTTTGTGCTTTGAGCGGCTCCTGGGAGACCAGTAATAGCCTCCGATGCACCAGTGCAGGTTAACTGTATCCCTTGGACCTTCACATTGACCATGAAACACAGAAATTGCATCGGGATTAAATACAAAAGGCACAATGCCGACTGAAGTACAAGAAGAGTGAATCTACTAAGAGTTTGTGCTTTGAGCGGCTCCTGGGAGACCAGTAATAGCCTCCGATGCACCAGTGCAGGTTACCTGTATCCCTTGGACCTTCACATTGACCATGAAAAACAGAATTTGTATCGGGATTGAATACAAAAGGCACAATGCCGACTGAAGTACAAGAAGAGTGAATCTTCTAAGAGTTTGTGCTTTGAGCGGCTCCTGGGAGACCAGTATTAGCTTCCGATGCACCAGTGCAGGTTTATTGTATTCCTTGGACCTTCACATTGACCATGAAACACAGAAATTGCATCGGGATTAAATACAAAAGGCACAATGCCGACTGAAGTACAAGAAGAGTGAATCTTGTAAGAGTTTGTGCTTTGAGCGGCTCCTCGGAGACCAGTGTTAGATTCTGATGCACCAGTGCAGGTTTACTGTATCCCTTGTACCTTCTCATTGACCATGAAACACAGAAATTGCATCGGGATTAAATTCAAAAGGCACAATGCCGACTGAAGTACAAGAAGAGTGAATCTTCTAAGAGTTTGTGGTTTGAGCAGCTCCTGGGAGACCAGTATTAGCTTCCGATGCACCAGTGCAGGTTAACCATATCCCTTGGACCTTCACATTGACCATGAAACACAGAAATTGTATCGGGATTGAATACAAAAGGTACAATGCCGACTGAAGTACAAGAAGAGTGAATCTTCTAAGAGTTTGTGCTTTGAGCGGCTCCTGGGAGACCAGTATTAGCTTCCGATGCACCAGTGCAGGTTCAATGTATCCCTTGGACGTTCACATTGACCATGAAACACAGATATTGCATCGGGATTAAATACAAAAGGCACAATGCCGACTTAAGTACAAGAAGAGTGAATCTTCTAAGAGTTTGTGCTTTGAGAGGCTCCTGGGAGACCAGTATTAGATTCCGATGCACCAGTGCAGGTTTGTTGTATCCCTTGGACCTTCACATTGACCATGAAAAACAGAAATTGTATCGGGATTGAATACAAAAGGCACAATGCCCACTGATGTACAAGAAGAGTGAATCTTCTAAGAGTTTGTGCTTTGAGCGGCTCCTGGGAGACCAGTATTAGCTTCCGATGCACCAGTGCAGGTTTATTGTATTCCTTGGACCTTCACATTGACCATGAAACACAGAAATTGCATCGGGATTAAATACAAAAGGCACAATGCCGACTGAAGTACAAGAAGAGTGAATCTTCTAAGAGTTTGTGTTTTGAGCGGCTCCTGGGAGACCAGTATTAGCTTCCAATGCACCAGTGCAGGTTTATTGTATCCCTTGGACCTTCACATTGACCATGAAACACAGACATTTCATCGGGATTAAATACAAATGGCACAATGCCGACTGAAGTACAAGAACAGTGAATCCTCTAAGAGTTTGTGCTTTGAGCGGCTCCTGGGAGACCAGTATTAGCTTCCGATGCACCAGTGCACTTTCATTGTATCCCTTGGACGTTCACATTGACCATGAAACACAGAAATTGCATCGGGATTGAATACAAAAGGCACAATGCCGACTGAGGTACAAGAAGAGTGAATCTTGTAAGAGTTTGTGCATTGAGCGGCTCCTGGGAGAGACCAGTATTAGCTTCCGATACACCAGTGTAGGTTACTGTATCCCTTGGATTTTCACATTGACCATGAAACACAGAAAGTGCATCGGGATTAAATTCAAACGGCACAACGCTGACTTAAGTACAAGAAGAGTGAATCTTCTAAGAGTTTGTGGTTTCAGCGGCTCCTGGGAAGCCAGTATTAGCTTCCGATGCACCAGTGCAGGTTAACCATATCCCTTGGACCTTCACATTGACCATGAAACACAGAAATTGTATCGGGATTGAATACAAAAGGCACAATGCCGACTGAAGTACAAGAAGAGTGAATCTTCTAAGAGTTTGTGCTTTGAGCGGCTCCTGGGAGACCAGTATTAGCTTCCGATGCACCACTGCATGTTCATTGTATCCCTTGGACGTTCACATTGACCATGATACACAGAAATTGCATCGGGATTAAATACAAAAGGCACAATGCCGACTTAAGTACAAGAAGAGTGAATCTTATAAGAGTTTGTGATTTGAGCGGCTCCTGGGAGACCAGTATTAGCTTCCGATGCACCAGTTCCAGTTTATTGTATCCCTTGGACCTTCACATTGACCATGAAACACAGAATTTGTATCGGGAATGAATGCAAAAGGCCAATGCCGACTGAAGTACAAGAAGAGTGAATCTTCTAAGAATTTGTGCTTTGAGCGGCTCCTGGGAGACCAGTATTAGATTCCGATGCACCAGTGCAGGTTTACTGTATCCCTTGGACCGTCACATTGACCACGAAACACAAAAATTGCATCGGGATTAAATACAAAAGGCACAATGCCGACTGAAGTACAAGAAGAGTGAAACTTCTAAGAGTTTGTGATTTGAGCGGCTCCTGGGAGACCAGTATTAGATTCCGATGCACCAGTGCCTGTTTACTGTATCCCTTGGACCTTCACATTGACCATGAAACACAGAAATTGTATCGGGATTGAATACAAAAGCACAATGCCGACTGAAGTACAAGAAAAGTGAATCTTCTAAGAGTTTGTGCTTTGAGCGGCTCCTGGGAGACCAGTATTAGCTTCCGATGCACCAGTGCCGGTTTATTGTATCCCTTGGACCTTCACATTGACCATGAAACACAGAAATTGCATCGGGATTAAATACAAAAGGCACAATGCCGACTGAAGTACAAGAAGAGTGAATCTTCTAAGAATTTGTGCTTTGAGCGTCTCCTGGGTGACCAGTATTAGCTTCCGATGCACCAGTGCAGGTTTATTGTATCCCTTGGACCTTCACATTGACCATGAAACACAGACATTTCATCGGGATTAAATACAAAAGACACAATGCCGACTGAAGTACAAGAAGAGTGAATCTTCTAAGAGTTTGTGCTTTGAGCGGCTCCTAGGAGACCAGTATTAGCTTCCGAAGTACCAGTGCAGGTTTATTGTATCCCTTGGACCTTCACATTGACCATGAAACACAGAAATTGCATCGGGATTAAATACAAAATGCACAATGCCGACTGAAGTACAAGAAGAGTGAATCTTCTAAGAGTTTGTGTTTTGAGCGGCTCCTGGGAGACCAGTATTAGCTTCCTATGCACCAGTGCAGGTTTACTGTATCTCTTGGACCTTCACATTGACCATGAAACACAGAAATTGTATCGGTATTAAATACAAAAGGCACAATGCCGACTGAAGTACAAGAAGAGTGAATCTTCTAAGAGTTTGTGCTTTGAGCGGCTCCTGGGAGACCAGTAATAGCCTCCGATGCACCAGTGCAGGTTAACTGTATCCCTTGGACCTTCACATTGACAATGAAACACAGAAATTGCATCGGGATTAAATACAAAAGGCACAATGCCGACTGAAGTACAAGAAGAGTGAATCTACTAAGAGTTTGTGCTTTGAGCGGCTCCTGGGAGACCAGTAATAGCCTCCGATGCACCAGTGCAGGTTAACTGTATCCCTTGGACCTTCACATTGACCATGAAAAACAGAATTTGTATCGGGATTGAATACAAAAGACACAATGCCGACTGAAGTACAAGAAGAGTGAATCTTCTAAGAGTTTGTGCTTTGAGCGGCTCCTGGGAGACCAGTATTAGCTTCCGATGCACCAGTGCAGGTTTATTGTATTCCTTGGACCTTCACATTGACCATGAAACACAGAAATTGCATCGGGATTAAATACAAAAGGCACAATGCCGACTGAAGTACAAGAAGAGTGAATCTTGTAAGAGTTTGTGCTTTGAGCGGCTCCTCGGAGACCAGTGTTAGATTCTGATGCACCAGTGCAGGTTTACTGTATCCCTTGTACCTTCTCATTGACCATGAAACACAGAAATTGCATCGGGATTAAATACAAAAGGCACAATGCCGACTGAAGTACAAGAAGAGTGAATCTTCTAAGAGTTTGTGCTTTGAGCGGCTCCTGGGAGACCAGTATTAGCTTCCGATGCACCGGTGCAGTTTCATTGTATCCCTTGGACGTTCACATTGACCATGAAACACAGAAATTGCATCGGGATTGAATACAAAAGGCACAATGCCGACTGAGGTACAAGAAGAGTGAATCTTGTAAGAGTTTGTGCATTGAGCGGCTCCTGGGAGAGACCAGTATTAGCTTCCGATACACCAGTGTAGGTTACTGTATCCCTTGGATTTCCACGTTGACCATGAAACACAGAAATTGCATCGGGATTAAATTCAAACGGCACAACGCCGACTTAAGTACAAGAAGAGTGAATCTTCTAAGAGTTTGTACTTTGAGCGGCTCCTGGGAGACCAGTATTTGCTTCCGATGCACCAGTGCTGGTTAACTGTATCCCTTGTACCTTCACATTGACCATGAAACACAGAAATTGTATCGGGATTGAATACAAAAGACACAATGCCGACTGAAGTACAAGAAGAGTGAATCTTCTAAGAGTTTGTGCTTTGAGCGGCTCCTAGGAGACCAGTATTACCTTCCGAAGTACCAGTGCAGGTTTATTGTATCCCTTGGACCTTCACATTGACCATGAAACACAGAAATTGCATCGGGATTAAATACAAAATGCACAATGCCGACTGAAGTACAAGAAGAGTGAATCTTCTAAGAGTTTGTGTTTTGAGCGGCTCCTGGGAGACCAGTATTAGCTTCCTATGCACCAGTGCAGGTTTACTGTATCCCTTGGACCTTCACATTGACCATGAAACACAGAAATTGTATCGGTATTAAATACAAAAGGCACAATGCCGACTGAAGTACAAGAAGAGTGAATCTTCTAAGAGTTTGTGCTTTGAGCGGCTCCTGGGAGACCAGTATTAGCTTCCGATGCACCAGTGCAGGTTTATTGTATCCCTTGGACCTTCACATTGACCATGAAACACAGAAATTGCATCGGGATTAAATACAAAAGGCACAATGCCGACTGAAGTACAAGAAGAGTGAATCTACTAAGAGTTTGTGTTTTGAGCGGCTCCTGGGAGACCAGTAATAGCCTCCGATGCACCAGTGCAGGTTAACTGTATCCCTTGGACCTTCACATTGACCATGAAAAACAGAATTTGTATCGGGATTTAATACAAAAGGCACAATGCCGACTGAAGTACAAGAAGAGTGAATCTTCTAAGAGTTTGTGCTTTGAGCGGCTCCTGGGAGACCAGTATTAGCTTCCGATGCACCAGTGCAGGTTTATTGTATTCCTTGGACCTTCACATTGACCATGAAACACAGAAATTGCATCGGGATTAAATACAAAAGGCACAATGCCGACTGAAGTACAAGAAGAGTGAATCTTGTAAGAGTTTGTGCTTTGAGCGGCTCCTCGGAGACCAGTGTTAGATTCTGATGCACCAGTGCAGGTTTACTGTATCCCTTGTACCTTCTCATTGACCATGAAACACAGAAATTGCATCGGGATTAAATACAAAAGGCACAATGCCGACTGAAGTACAAGAAGAGTGAATCTTCTAAGAGTTTGTGCTTTGAGCGGCTCCTGGGAGACCAGTATTAGCTTTTGATGCACCAGTGCAGGTTTACTGTATCCCTTGGACCGTCACATTGACCACGAAACACAAAAATTGCATCGGGATTAAATACAAAAGGCACAATGCCGACTGAAGTACAAGAAGAGTGAAACTTCTAAGAGTTCGTGATTTGAGCGGCTCCTGGGAGACCAGTATTAGATTCCGATGCACCAGTGCCTGTTTACTGTATCCCTTGGACCTTCACATTGACCATGAAACACAGAAATTGTATCGGGATTGAATACAAAAGCACAATGCCGACTGAAGTACAAGAAAAGTGAATCTTCTAAGAGTTTGTGCTTTGAGCGGCTCCTCGGAGACCAGTATTAGCTTTTGATGCACCAGTGCAGGTTTACTGTATCCCTTGGACCTTCACATTGACCATGAAACACAGAAATTGCATCGGGATTAAATACAAAAGGCACAATGCCGACTGAAGTACAAGAAGAGTGAATCTTCTAAGAGTTTGTGCTTTGAGCGGCTCCTGGGAGACCAGTATTAGCTTTTGATGCACCAGTGCAGGTTTACTGTATCCCTTGGACCGTCACATTGACCACGAAACACAAAAATTGCATCGGGATTAAATACAAAAGGCACAATGCCGACTGAAGTACAAGAAGAGTGAAACTTCTAAGGGTTTGTGATTTGAGCGGCTCCTGGGAGACCAGTATTAGATTCCGATGCACCAGTGCCTGTTTACTGTACCCCTTGGACCTTCACATTGACCATGAAACACAGAAATTGTATCGGGATTGAATACAAAAGCACAATGCCGACTGAAGTACATGAAAAGTGAATCTTCTAAGAGTTTGTGCTTTGAGCGGCTCCTGGGAGACCAGTATTAGCTTCCGATGCACCAGTGCCGGTTTATTGTATCCCTTGGACCTTCACATTGACCATGAATCACAGAAATTGCATCGGGATTAAATACAAAAGGCACAATGCCGACTGAAGTACAAGAAGAGTGAATCTTCTAAGAACTTGTGCTTTGAGCGTCTCCTGGGAGACCAGTATTAGCTTCCGATGCACCACTGCAGGTTTATTGTCTCCCTTGGACCTTCACATTGACCATGAAACACAGACATTTCATCGGGATTAAATACAAATGGCACAATGCCGACTGAAGTACAAGAACAGTGAATCCTCTAAGAGTTTGTGCTTTGAGCGGCTCCTGGGAGACCAGTATTAGCTTCCGATGCACCAGTGCACTTTCATTGTATCCCTTGGACGTTCACATTGACCATGAAACACAGAAATTGCATCGGGATTGAATACAAAAGGCACAATGCCGACTGAGGTACAAGAAGAGTGAATCTTGTAAGAGTTTGTGCATTGAGCGGCTCCTGGGAGAGACCAGTATTAGCTTCCGATACACCAGTGTAGGTTACTGTATCCCTTGGATTTTCACATTGACCATAAAACACAGAAATTGCATCGGGATTAAATTCAAACGGCACAACGCCGACTTAAGTACAAGAAGAGTGAATCTTCTAAGAGTTTGTGCTTTGAGCGGCTCCTGGGAGACCAGTATTAGCTTCCGATGCACCAGTGCCGGTTTATTGTATCCCTTGGACCTTCACATTGACCACGAAACACAAAAATTGCATCGGGATTAAATACAAAAGGCACAATGCCGACTGAAGTACAAGAAGAGTGAATCTTCTAAGAGTTTGTGCTTTGAGCGGCTCCTGGGAGACCAGTATTAGCTTTTGATGCACCAGTGCAGGTTTACTGTATCCCTTGGACCTTCACATTGACCATGAAACACAGAAATTGTATCGGGATTGAATACAAAAGCACAATGCCGACTGAAGTACAAGAAAAGTGAATCTTCTAAGAGTTTGTGCTTTGAGCGGCTCCTGGGAGACCAGTATTAGCTTTTGATGCACCAGTGCAGGTTTACTGTATCCCTTGGACCTTCACATTGACCATGAAACACAGAAATTGCATCGGGATTAAATACAAAAGGCACAATGCCGACTGAAGTACAAGAAGAGTGAATCTTCTAAGAGTTTGTGCTTTGAGCGGCTCCTGGGAGAGCAGTATTAGCTTTTGATGCACCAGTGCAGGTTTACTGTATCCCTTGGACCGTCACATTGACCACGGAACACAAAAATTGCATCGGGATTAAATACAAAAGGCACAATGCCGACTGAAGTACAAGAAGAGTGAAACTTCTAAGAGTTTGTGATTTGAGCGGCTCCTGGGAGACCAGTATTAGATTCCGATGCACCAGTGCCTGTTTACTGTATCCCTTGGACCTTTACATTGACCATGAAACACAGAAATTGTATCGGGATTGAATACAAAAGCACAATGCCGACTGAAGTACATGAAAAGTGAATCTTCTAAGAGTTTGTGCTTTGAGCGGCTCCTGGGAGACCAGTATTAGCTTTTGATGCACCAGTGCAGGTTTACTGTATCCCTTGGACCTTCACATTGACCATGAAACACAGAAATTGCATCGGGATTAAATACAAAAGGCACAATGCCGACTGAAGTACAAGAAGAGTGAATCTTCTAAGAGTTTGTGCTTTGAGCGGCTCCTGGGAGACCAGTATTAGCTTTTGATGCACCAGTGCAGGTTTACTGTATCCCTTGGACCGTCACATTGACCACGAAACACAAAAATTGCATCGGGATTAAATACAAAAGGCACAATGCCGACTGAAGTACAAGAAGAGTGAAACTTCTGAGAGTTTGTGATTTGAGCGGCTCCTGGGAGACCAGTATTAGATTCCGATGCACCAGCGCCTGTTTACTGTATCCCTTGGACCTTCACATTGACCATGAAACACAGAAATTGTATCGGGATTGAATACAAAAGCACAATGCCGACTGAAGTACATGAAAAGTGAATCTTCTAAGAGTTTGTGCTTTGAGCGGCTCCTGGGAGACCAGTATTAGCTTCCGATGCACCAGTGCCGGTTTATTGTATCCCTTGGACCTTCACATTGACCATGAAACACAGAAATTGCGTCGGGATGAAATACAAAAGGCACAATGCCGACTGAAGTACAAGAAGAGTGAATCTTCTAAGAATTTGTGCTTTCAGCGTCTCCTGGGAGACCAGTATTAGCTTCCGATGCACCACTGCAGGTTTATTGTATCCCTTGGACCTTCACATTGACCATGAAACACAGACATTTCATCGGGATTAAATACAAATGGCACAATGCCGACTGAAGTACAAGAACAGTGAATCCTCTAAGAGTTTGTGCTTTGAGCGGCTCCTGGGAGACCAGTATTAGCTTCCGATGCACCAGTGCAGTTTCATTGTATCCCTTGGACGTTCACATTGACCACGAAACACAGAAATTGCATCGGGATTGAATACAAAAGGCACAATGCCGACTGAGGTACAAGAAGAGTGAATCTTGTAAGAGTTTGTGCATTGAGCGGCTCCTGGGAGAGACCAGTATTAGCTTCCGATACACCAGTGTAGGTTACTGTATCCCTTGGATTTTCACATTGACCATGAAACACAGAATTTGCATCGGGATTAAATTCAAACGGCACAACGCCGACTTAAGTACAAGAAGAGTGAATCTTCTAAGAGTTTGTGCTTTGAGCGGCTCCTGGGAGACCAGTATTTGCTTCCGATGCACCAGTGCTGGTTAACTGTATCCTTGTACCTTCACATTGACCATGAAACACAGAAATTGTATCGGGATTGAATACAAAAGACACAATGCCGAGTGAAGTACAAGAAGAGTGAATCTTCTAAGAGTTTGTGCTTTGAGCGGCTCCTACGAGACCAGTATTAGCTTCCGAAGTACCAGTGCAGGTTTATTGTATCCCTTGGACCTTCACATTGATCATGAAACACAGAAATTGCATCGGGATTAAATACAAAATGCACAATGCCGACTGAAGTACAAGTAGAGTGAATCTTCTAAGAGTTTGTGTTTTGAGCGGCTCCTGGGAGACCAGTATTAGCTTCCTATGCACCAGTGCAGGTTTACTGTATCCCTTGGACCTTCACATTGACCATGAAACACAGAAATTGTATCGGTATTAAATACAAAAGGCACAATGCCGACTGAAGTACAAGAAGAGTGAATCTTCTAAGAGTTTGTGCTTTGAGCGGCTCCTGGGAGACCAGTAATAGCCTCCGATGCACCAGTGCAGGTTAACTGTATCCCTTGGACCTTCACATTGACCATGAAAAACAGAATTTGTATCGGGATTGAATACAAAAGGCACAATGCCGACTGAAGTACAAGAAGAGTGAATCTTCTAAGAGATTGTGCTTTGAGCGGCTCCTGGGAGACCAGTATTAGCTTCCGATGCACCAGTGCAGGTTTATTGTATTCCTTGGACCTTCACATTGACCATGAAACACAGAAATTGCATCGGGATTAAATACAAAAGGCACAATGCCGACTGAAGTACAAGAAGAGTGAATCTTGTAAGAGTTTGTGCTTTGAGCGGCTCCTCGGAGACCAGTGTTAGATTCTGATGCACCAGTCAGGTTTACTGTATCCCTTGTACCTTCTCATTGACCATGAAACACAGAAATTGCATCGGGATTAAATACAAAGGCACAATGCCGACTGAAGTACAAGAAGAGTGAATCTTCTAAGAGTTTGTGCTTTGAGCGGCTCTTGGGAGACCAGTATTAGCTTCCGATGCACCACTGCAGGTTTATTGTATCCCTTGGACCTTCACATTGACCATGAAACACAGACATTTCATCGGGATTAAATACAAATGGCACAATGCCGACTGAAGTACAAGAACAGTGAATCCTCTAAGAGTTTGTGCTTTGAGCGGCTCCTGGGAGACCAGTATTAGCTTCCGATGCACCAGTGCAGTTTCATTGTATCCCTTGGACGTTCACATTGACCATGAAACACAGAAATTGCATCGGGATTGAATACAAAAGGCACAATGCCGACTGAGGTACAAGAAGAGTGAATCTTGTAAGAGTTTGTGCATTGAGCGGCTCCTGGGAGAGACCAGTATTAGCTTCCGATACACCAGTGTAGGTTACTGTATCCCTTGGATTTTCACATTGACCATGAAACACAGAAATTGCATCGGGATTAAATTCAAACGGCACAACGCCGACTTAAGTACAAGAAGAGTGAATCATCTAAGAGTTTGTGCTTTGAGCGGCTCCTGGGAGACCAGTATTTGCTACCGATGCACCAGTGCTGGTTAACTGTATCCCTTGTACCTTCACATTGACCATGAAACACAGAAATTGTATCGGGATTGAATACAAAAGACACAATGCCGACTGAAGTACAAGAAGAGTGAATCTTCTAAGAGTTTGTGCTTTGAGCGGCTCCTAGGAGACCAGTATTAGCTTCCGAAGTACCAGTGCAGGTTTATTGTATCCCTTGGACCTTCACATTGACCATGAAACACAGAAATTGCATCGGGATTAAATACAAAATGCACAATGCCGACTGAAGTACAAGTAGAGTGAATCTTCTAAGAGTTTGTGCTTTGAGCGGCTCCTGGGAGACCAGTATTAGCTTTTGATGCACCAGTGCAGGTTTACTGTATCCCTTGGACCGTCACATTGACCACGGAACACAAAAATTGCATCGGGATTAAATACAAAAGGCACAATGCCGACTGAAGTACAAGAAGAATGAATCTTCTAAGAGTTTGTGCTTTGAGCGTCTCCTGGGAGACCAGTATTAGCTTTTGATGCACCAGTGCAGGTTTACTGTATCCCTTGGACCGTCACATTGACCACGGAACACAAAAATTGCATCGGGATTAAATACAAAAGGCACAATGCCGACTGAAGTACAAGAAGAGTGAAACTTCTAAGAGTTTGTGATTTGAGCGGCTCCTGGGAGACCAGTATTACATTCCGATGCACCAGTGCCTGTTTACTGTATCCCTTGGACCTTTACATTGACCATGAAACACAGAAATTGTATCGGGATTGAATACAAAAGCACAATGCCGACTGAAGTACATGAAAAGTGAATCTTCTAAGAGTTTGTGCTTTGAGCGGCTCCTGGGAGACCAGTATTAGCTTTTGATGCACCAGTGCAGGTTTACGGTATCCCTTGGACCTTCACATTGACCATGAAACACAGAAATTGCATCGGGATTAAATACAAAAGGCACAATGCCGACTGAAGTACAAGAAGAGTGAATCTTCTAAGAGTTTGTGCTTTGAGCGGCTCCTGGGAGACCAGTATTAGCTTTTGATGCACCAGTGCAGGTTTACTGTATCCCTTGGACCGTCACATTGACCACGAAACACAAAAATTGCATCGGGATTAAATACAAAAGGCACAATGCCGACTGAAGTACAAGAAGAGTGAAACTTCTAAGAGTTTGTGCTTTGAGCGGCTCTTGGGAGACCAGTATTAGCTTCCGATGCACCAGTGCAGTTTCATTGTATCCCTTGGACGTTCGCATTGACCATGAAACACAGAAATTGCATCGGGATTGAATACAAAAGGCACAATGCCGACTGAGGTAAAAGAAGAGTGAATCTTGTAAGAGTTTGTGCATTGAGCGGCTCCTGGGAGAGACCAGTATTAGCTTCCGATACACCAGTGTAGGTTACTGTATCCCTTGGATTTTCAAATTGACCATGAAACACAGAAATTGCATCGGGATTAAATTCAAACGGCACAACGCCGACTTAAGTACAAGAAGAGTGAATCTTCTAAGAGTTTGTGCTTTGAGCGGCTCCTGGGAGACCAGTATTTGCTTCCGATGCACCAGTGCTGGTTAACTGTATCCCTTGTACCTTCACATTGACCATGAAACACAGAAATTGTATCGGGATTGAATACAAAAGACACAATGCCGACTGAAGTACAAGAAGAGTGAATCTTCTAAGAGTTTGTGCTTTGAGCGGCTCCTAGGAGACCAGTATTAGCTTCCGAAGTACCAGTGCAGGTTTATTGTATCCCTTGGACCTTCACATTGACCATGAAACACAGAAATTGCATCGGGATTAAATACAAAATGCACAATGCCGACTGAAGTACAAGAAGAGTGAATCTTCTAAGAGTTTGTGTTTTGAGCGGCTCCTGGGAGACCAGTATTAGCTTCCTATGCACCAGTGCAGGTTTACTGTATCCCTTGGACCTTCACATTGACCATGAAACACAGAAATTTTATCGGTATTAAATACAAAAGGCACAATGCCGACTGAAGTACAAGAAGAGTGAATCTTGTAAGAGTTTGTGCTTTGAGCGGCTCCTGGGAGACCAGTATTAGCTTCCGATGCACCAGTGCAGGTTTATTGTATCCCTTGGACCTTCACATTGACCATGAAACACAGAAATTGCATCGGGATTAAATACAAAAGGCACAATGCCGACTGAAGTACAAGAAGAGTGAATCTACTAAGAGTTTGTGCTTTGAGCGGCTCCTGGGAGACCAGTAATAGCCTCCGATGCACCAGTGCAGGTTAACTGTATCCCTTGGACCTTCACATTGACCATGAAAAACAGAATTTGTATCGGGATTGAATACAAAAGGCACAATGCCGACTGAGGTACAAGAAGAGTGAATCTTCTAAGAGTTTGTGCTTTGAGCGGCTCCTGGGAGACCTGTATTAGCTTCCGATGCACCAGTGCAGGTTTATTGTATTCCTTGGACCTTCACATTGACCATGAAACACAGAAATTGCATCGGGATTAAATACAAAAGGCACAATGCCGACTGAAGTACAAGAAGAGTGAATCTTGTAAGAGTTTGTGCTTTGAGCGGCTCCTCGGAGACCAGTGTTAGATTCTGATGCACCAGTGCAGGTTTACTGTATCCCTTGTACCTTCTCATTGACCATGAAACACAGAAATTGCATCGGGATTAAATACAAAAGGCACAATGCCGACTGAAGTACAAGAAGAGTGAATCTTCTAAGAGTTTGTGCTTTGAGCGGCTCTTGGGAGACCAGTATTAGCTTCCGATGCACCACTGCAGGTTTATTGTATCCCTTGGACCTTCACATTGACCATGAAACACAGACATTTCATCGGGATTAAATACAAATGGCACAATGCCGACTGAAGTACAAGAACAGTGAATCCTCTAAGAGTTTGTGCTTTCAGCGGCTCCTGGGAGACCAGTATTAGCTTCCGATGCACCAGTGCAGTTTCATTGTATCCCTTGGACGTTCACATTGACCATGAAACACAGAAATTGCATCGGGATTGAATACAAAAGGCACAATGCCGACTGAGGTACAAGAAGAGTGAATCTTGTAAGAGTTTGTGCTTTGAGCGGCTCCTGGGAGACCAGTATTAGCTTTTGATGCACCAGTGCAGGTTTACTGTATCCCTTGGACCGTCACATTGACCACGGAACACAAAAATTGCATCGGGATTAAATACAAAAGGCACAATGCCGACTGAAGTACAAGAAGAGTGAATCTTCTAAGAGTTTGTGCTTTGAGCGGCTCCTGGGAGACCAGTATTAGCTTTTGATGCACCAGTGCAGGTTTACTGTATCCCTTGGACCGTCACATTGACCACGGAACACAAAAATTGCATCGGGATTAAATACAAAAGGCACAATGCCGACTGAAGTACAAGAAGAGTGAAACTTCTAAGAGTTTGTGATTTGAGCGGCTCCTGGGAGACCAGTATTAGATTCCGATGCACCAGTGCCTGTTTACTGTATCCCTTGGACCTTTACATTGACCATGAAACACAGAAATTGTATCGGGATTGAATACAAAAGCACAATGCCGACTGAAGTACATGAAAAGTGAATCTTCTAAGAGTTTGTGCTTTGAGCGGCTCCTGGGAGACCAGTATTAGCTTTTGATGCACCAGTGCAGGTTTACTGTATCCCTTGGACCTTCACATTGACCATGAAACACAGAAATTGCATCGGGATTAAATACAAAAGGCACAATGCCGACTGAAGTACAAGAAGAGTGAATCTTCTAAGAGTTTGTGCTTTGAGCGGCTCCTGGGAGACCAGTATTAGCTTTTGATGCACCAGTGCAGGTTTACTGTATCCCTTGGACCGTCACATTGACCACGAAACACAAAAATTGCATCGGGATTAAATACAAAAGGCACAATGCCGACTGAAGTACAAGAAGAGTGAAACTTCTAAGAGTTTGTGCTTTGAGCGGCTCTTGGGAGACCAGTATTAGCTTCCGATGCAGCAGTGCAGTTTCATTGTATCCCTTGGACGTTCGCATTGACCATGAAACACAGAAATTGCATCGGGATTGAATACAAAAGGCACAATGCCGACTGAGGTACAAGAAGAGTGAATCTTGTAAGAGTTTGTGCATTGAGCGGCTCCTGGGAGAGACCAGTATTAGCTTCCGATACACCAGTGTAGGTTACTGTATCCCTTGGATTTTCACATTGACCATGAAACACAGAAATTGCATCGGGATTAAATTCAAACGGCACAACGCCGACTTCAGTACAAGAAGAGTGAATCTTCTAAGAGTTTGTGCTTTGAGCGGCTCCTGGGAGACCAGTATTTGCTTCCGATGCACCAGTGCTGGTTAACTGTATCCCTTGTACCTTCACATTGACCATGAAACACAGAAATTGTATCGGGATTGAATACAAAAGACACAATGCCGAGTGAAGTACAAGAAGAGTGAATCTTCTAAGAGTTTGTGCTTTGAGCGGCTCCTACGAGACCAGTATTAGCTTCCGAAGTACCAGTGCAGGTTTATTGTATCCCTTGGACCTTCACATTGACCATGAAACACGGAAATTGCATCGGGATTAAATACAAAATGCACAATGCCGACTGAAGTACAAGTAGAGTGAATCTTCTAAGAGTTTGTGTTTTGAGCGGCTCCTGGGAGACCAGTATTAGCTTCCTATGCACCAGTGCAGGTTTACTGTATCCCTTGGACCTTCACATTGACCATGAAACACAGAAATTGTATCGGTATTAAATACAAAAGGCACAATGCCGACTGAAGTACAAGAAGAGTGAATCTTCTAAGAGTTTGTGCTTTGAGCGGCTCCTGGGAGACCAGTATTAGCTTCCGATGCACCAGTGCAGGTTTATTGTATCCCTTGGACCTTCACATTGACCATGAAACACAGAAATTGCATCGGGATTAAATACAAAAGGCACAATGCCGACTGAAGTACAAGAAGAGTGAATCTACTAAGAGTTTGTGCTTTGAGCGGCTCCTGGGAGACCAGTAATAGCCTCCGATGCACCAGTGCAGGTTAACTGTATCCCTTGGACCTTCACATTGACCATGAAAAACAGAATTTGTATCGGGATTGAATACAAAAGGCACAATGCCGACTGAAGTACAAGAAGAGTGAATCTTCTAAGAGATTGTGCTTTGAGCGGCTCCTGGGAGACCAGTATTAGCTTCCGATGCACCAGTGCAGGTTTATTGTATTCCTTGGACCTTCACATTGACCATGAAACACAGAAATTGCATCGGGATTAAATACAAAAGGCACAATGCCGACTGAAGTACAAGAAGAGTGAATCTTGTAAGAGTTTGTGCTTTGAGCGGCTCCTCGGAGACCAGTGTTAGATTCTGATGCACCAGTCAGGTTTACTGTATCCCTTGTACCTTCTCATTGACCATGAAACACAGAAATTGCATCGGGATTAAATACAAAGGCACAATGCCGACTGAAGTACAAGAAGAGTGAATCTTCTAAGAGTTTGTGCTTTGAGCGGCTCTTGGGAGACCAGTATTAGCTTCCGATGCACCACTGCAGGTTTATTGTATCCCTTGGACCTTCACATTGACCATGAAACACAGACATTTCATCGGGATTAAATACAAATGGCACAATGCCGACTGAAGTACAAGAACAGTGAATCCTCTAAGAGTTTGTGCTTTCAGCGGCTCCTGGGAGACCAGTATTAGCTTCCGATGCACCAGTGCAGTTTCATTGTATCCCTTGGACGTTCACATTGACCATGAAACACAGAAATTGCATCGGGATTGAATACAAAAGGCACAATGCCGACTGAGGTACAAGAAGAGTGAATCTTGTAAGAGTTTGTGCATTGAGCGGCTCCTGGGAGAGACCAGTATTAGCTTCCGATACACCAGTGTAGGTTACTGTATCCCTTGGATTTTCACATTGACCATGAAACACAGAAATTGCATCGGGATTAAATTCAAACGGCACAACGCCGACTTAAGTACAAGAAGAGTGAATCTTCTAAGAGTTTGTGCTTTGAGCGGCTCCTGGGAGACCAGTATTTGCTACCGATGCACCAGTGCTGGTTAACTGTATCCCTTGTACCTTCACATTGACCATGAAACACAGAAATTGTATCGGGATTGAATACAAAAGACACAATGCCGACTGAAGTACAAGAAGAGTGAATCTTCTAAGAGTTTGTGCTTTGAGCGGCTCCTAGGAGACCAGTATTAGCTTCCGAAGTACCAGTGCAGGTTTATTGTATCCCTTGGACCTTCACATTGACCATGAAACACAGAAATTGCATCGGGATTAAATACAAAATGCACAATGCCGACTGAAGTACAAGTAGAGTGAATCTTCTAAGAGTTTGTGCTTTGAGCGGCTCCTGGGAGACCAGTATTAGCTTTTGATGCACCAGTGCAGGTTTACTGTATCCCTTGGACCGTCACATTGACCACGGAACACAAAAATTGCATCGGGATTAAATACAAAAGGCACAATGCCGACTGAAGTACAAGAAGAGTGAATCTTCTAAGAGTTTGTGCTTTGAGCGGCTCCTGGGAGACCAGTATTAGCTTTTGATGCACCAGTGCAGGTTTACTGTATCCCTTGGACCGTCACATTGACCACGAAACACAAAAATTGCATCGGGATTAAATACAAAAGGCACAATGCCGACTGAAGTACAAGAAGAGTGAAACTTCTAAGAGTTCGTGATTTGAGCGGCTCCTGGGAGACCAGTATTAGATTCCGATGCACCAGTGCCTGTTTACTGAATCCCTTGGACCTTCACATTGACCATGAAACACAGAAATTGTATAGGGATTGAATACAAAAGCACAATGCCGACTGAAGTACAAGAACAGTGAATCTTGTAAGAGTTTGTGCATTGAGCGGCACCTGGGAGAGACCAGTATTAGCTTCCGATACACCAGTGTAGGTTACTGTATCCCTTGGATTTTCACATTGACCATGAAACACAGAAATTGCATCGGGATTAAATTCAAACGGCACAACGCCGACTTCAGTACAAGAAGAGTGAATCTTCTAAGAGTTTGTGCTTTGAGCGGCTCCTGGGAGACCAGTATTTGCTTCCGATGCACCAGTGCTGGTTAACTGTATCCCTTGTACCTTCACATTGACCATGAAACACAGAAATTGTATCGGGATTGAATACAAAAGACACAATGCCGAGTGAAGTACAAGAAGAGTGAATCTTCTAAGAGTTTGTGCTTTGAGCGGCTCCTACGAGACCAGTATTAGCTTCCGAAGTACCAGTGCAGGTTTATTGTATCCCTTGGACCTTCACATTGACCATGAAACACGGAAATTGCATCGGGATTAAATACAAAATGCACAATGCCGACTGAAGTACAAGTAGAGTGAATCTTCTAAGAGTTTGTGTTTTGAGCGGCTCCTGGGAGACCAGTATTAGCTTCCTATGCACCAGTGCAGGTTTACTGTATCCCTTGGACCTTCACATTGACCATGAAACACAGAAATTGTATCGGTATTAAATACAAAAGGCACAATGCCGACTGAAGTACAAGAAGAGTGAATCTTCTAAGAGTTTGTGCTTTGAGCGGCTCCTGGGAGACCAGTATTAGCTTCCGATGCACCAGTGCAGGTTTATTGTATCCCTTGGACCTTCACATTGACCATGAAACACAGAAATTGCATCGGGATTAAATACAAAAGGCACAATGCCGACTGAAGTACAAGAAGAGTGAATCTACTAAGAGTTTGTGCTTTGAGCGGCTCCTGGGAGACCAGTAATAGCCTCCGATGCACCAGTGCAGGTTAACTGTATCCCTTGGACCTTCACATTGACCATGAAAAACAGAATTTGTATCGGGATTGAATACAAAAGGCACAATGCCGACTGAAGTACAAGAAGAGTGAATCTTCTAAGAGATTGTGCTTTGAGCGGCTCCTGGGAGACCAGTATTAGCTTCCGATGCACCAGTGCAGGTTTATTGTATTCCTTGGACCTTCACATTGACCATGAAACACAGAAATTGCATCGGGATTAAATACAAAAGGCACAATGCCGACTGAAGTACAAGAAGAGTGAATCTTGTAAGAGTTTGTGCTTTGAGCGGCTCCTCGGAGACCAGTGTTAGATTCTGATGCACCAGTCAGGTTTACTGTATCCCTTGTACCTTCTCATTGACCATGAAACACAGAAATTGCATCGGGATTAAATACAAAGGCACAATGCCGACTGAAGTACAAGAAGAGTGAATCTTCTAAGAGTTTGTGCTTTGAGCGGCTCTTGGGAGACCAGTATTAGCTTCCGATGCACCACTGCAGGTTTATTGTATCCCTTGGACCTTCACATTGACCATGAAACACAGACATTTCATCGGGATTAAATACAAATGGCACAATGCCGACTGAAGTACAAGAACAGTGAATCCTCTAAGAGTTTGTGCTTTCAGCGGCTCCTGGGAGACCAGTATTAGCTTCCGATGCACCAGTGCAGTTTCATTGTATCCCTTGGACGTTCACATTGACCATGAAACACAGAAATTGCATCGGGATTGAATACAAAAGGCACAATGCCGACTGAGGTACAAGAAGAGTGAATCTTGTAAGAGTTTGTGCTTTGAGCGGCTCCTGGGAGACCAGTATTAGCTTTTGATGCACCAGTGCAGGTTTACTGTATCCCTTGGACCGTCACATTGACCACGGAACACAAAAATTGCATCGGGATTAAATACAAAAGGCACAATGCCGACTGAAGTACAAGAAGAGTGAATCTTCTAAGAGTTTGTGCTTTGAGCGGCTCCTGGGAGACCAGTATTAGCTTTTGATGCACCAGTGCAGGTTTACTGTATCCCTTGGACCGTCACATTGACCACGGAACACAAAAATTGCATCGGGATTAAATACAAAAGGCACAATGCCGACTGAAGTACAAGAAGAGTGAAACTTCTAAGAGTTTGTGATTTGAGCGGCTCCTGGGAGACCAGTATTAGATTCCGATGCACCAGTGCCTGTTTACTGTATCCCTTGGACCTTTACATTGACCATGAAACACAGAAATTGTATCGGGATTGAATACAAAAGCACAATGCCGACTGAAGTACATGAAAAGTGAATCTTCTAAGAGTTTGTGCTTTGAGCGGCTCCTGGGAGACCAGTATTAGCTTTTGATGCACCAGTGCAGGTTTACTGTATCCCTTGGACCTTCACATTGACCATGAAACACAGAAATTGCATCGGGATTAAATACAAAAGGCACAATGCCGACTGAAGTACAAGAAGAGTGAATCTTCTAAGAGTTTGTGCTTTGAGCGGCTCCTGGGAGACCAGTATTAGCTTTTGATGCACCAGTGCAGGTTTACTGTATCCCTTGGACCGTCACATTGACCACGAAACACAAAAATTGCATCGGGATTAAATACAAAAGGCACAATGCCGACTGAAGTACAAGAAGAGTGAAACTTCTAAGAGTTTGTGCTTTGAGCGGCTCTTGGGAGACCAGTATTAGCTTCCGATGCAGCAGTGCAGTTTCATTGTATCCCTTGGACGTTCGCATTGACCATGAAACACAGAAATTGCATCGGGATTGAATACAAAAGGCACAATGCCGACTGAGGTACAAGAAGAGTGAATCTTGTAAGAGTTTGTGCATTGAGCGGCTCCTGGGAGAGACCAGTATTAGCTTCCGATACACCAGTGTAGGTTACTGTATCCCTTGGATTTTCACATTGACCATGAAACACAGAAATTGCATCGGGATTAAATTCAAACGGCACAACGCCGACTTCAGTACAAGAAGAGTGAATCTTCTAAGAGTTTGTGCTTTGAGCGGCTCCTGGGAGACCAGTATTTGCTTCCGATGCACCAGTGCTGGTTAACTGTATCCCTTGTACCTTCACATTGACCATGAAACACAGAAATTGTATCGGGATTGAATACAAAAGACACAATGCCGAGTGAAGTACAAGAAGAGTGAATCTTCTAAGAGTTTGTGCTTTGAGCGGCTCCTACGAGACCAGTATTAGCTTCCGAAGTACCAGTGCAGGTTTATTGTATCCCTTGGACCTTCACATTGACCATGAAACACGGAAATTGCATCGGGATTAAATACAAAATGCACAATGCCGACTGAAGTACAAGTAGAGTGAATCTTCTAAGAGTTTGTGTTTTGAGCGGCTCCTGGGAGACCAGTATTAGCTTCCTATGCACCAGTGCAGGTTTACTGTATCCCTTGGACCTTCACATTGACCATGAAACACAGAAATTGTATCGGTATTAAATACAAAAGGCACAATGCCGACTGAAGTACAAGAAGAGTGAATCTTCTAAGAGTTTGTGCTTTGAGCGGCTCCTGGGAGACCAGTATTAGCTTCCGATGCACCAGTGCAGGTTTATTGTATCCCTTGGACCTTCACATTGACCATGAAACACAGAAATTGCATCGGGATTAAATACAAAAGGCACAATGCCGACTGAAGTACAAGAAGAGTGAATCTACTAAGAGTTTGTGCTTTGAGCGGCTCCTGGGAGACCAGTAATAGCCTCCGATGCACCAGTGCAGGTTAACTGTATCCCTTGGACCTTCACATTGACCATGAAAAACAGAATTTGTATCGGGATTGAATACAAAAGGCACAATGCCGACTGAAGTACAAGAAGAGTGAATCTTCTAAGAGATTGTGCTTTGAGCGGCTCCTGGGAGACCAGTATTAGCTTCCGATGCACCAGTGCAGGTTTATTGTATTCCTTGGACCTTCACATTGACCATGAAACACAGAAATTGCATCGGGATTAAATACAAAAGGCACAATGCCGACTGAAGTACAAGAAGAGTGAATCTTGTAAGAGTTTGTGCTTTGAGCGGCTCCTCGGAGACCAGTGTTAGATTCTGATGCACCAGTCAGGTTTACTGTATCCCTTGTACCTTCTCATTGACCATGAAACACAGAAATTGCATCGGGATTAAATACAAAGGCACAATGCCGACTGAAGTACAAGAAGAGTGAATCTTCTAAGAGTTTGTGCTTTGAGCGGCTCTTGGGAGACCAGTATTAGCTTCCGATGCACCACTGCAGGTTTATTGTATCCCTTGGACCTTCACATTGACCATGAAACACAGACATTTCATCGGGATTAAATACAAATGGCACAATGCCGACTGAAGTACAAGAACAGTGAATCCTCTAAGAGTTTGTGCTTTCAGCGGCTCCTGGGAGACCAGTATTAGCTTCCGATGCACCAGTGCAGTTTCATTGTATCCCTTGGACGTTCACATTGACCATGAAACACAGAAATTGCATCGGGATTGAATACAAAAGGCACAATGCCGACTGAGGTACAAGAAGAGTGAATCTTGTAAGAGTTTGTGCATTGAGCGGCTCCTGGGAGAGACCAGTATTAGCTTCCGATACACCAGTGTAGGTTACTGTATCCCTTGGATTTTCACATTGACCATGAAACACAGAAATTGCATCGGGATTAAATTCAAACGGCACAACGCCGACTTAAGTACAAGAAGAGTGAATCTTCTAAGAGTTTGTGCTTTGAGCGGCTCCTGGGAGACCAGTATTTGCTACCGATGCACCAGTGCTGGTTAACTGTATCCCTTGTACCTTCACATTGACCATGAAACACAGAAATTGTATCGGGATTGAATACAAAAGACACAATGCCGACTGAAGTACAAGAAGAGTGAATCTTCTAAGAGTTTGTGCTTTGAGCGGCTCCTAGGAGACCAGTATTAGCTTCCGAAGTACCAGTGCAGGTTTATTGTATCCCTTGGACCTTCACATTGACCATGAAACACAGAAATTGCATCGGGATTAAATACAAAATGCACAATGCCGACTGAAGTACAAGTAGAGTGAATCTTCTAAGAGTTTGTGCTTTGAGCGGCTCCTGGGAGACCAGTATTAGCTTTTGATGCACCAGTGCAGGTTTACTGTATCCCTTGGACCGTCACATTGACCACGGAACACAAAAATTGCATCGGGATTAAATACAAAAGGCACAATGCCGACTGAAGTACAAGAAGAGTGAATCTTCTAAGAGTTTGTGCTTTGAGCGGCTCCTGGGAGACCAGTATTAGCTTTTGATGCACCAGTGCAGGTTTACTGTATCCCTTGGACCGTCACATTGACCACGGAACACAAAAATTGCATCGGGATTAAATACAAAAGGCACAATGCCGACTGAAGTACAAGAAGAGTGAAACTTCTAAGAGTTTGTGATTTGAGCGGCTCCTGGGAGACCAGTATTAGATTCCGATGCACCAGTGCCTGTTTACTGTATCCCTTGGACCTTTACATTGACCATGAAACACAGAAATTGTATCGGGATTGAATACAAAAGCACAATGCCGACTGAAGTACATGAAAAGTGAATCTTCTAAGAGTTTGTGCTTTGAGCGGCTCCTGGGAGACCAGTATTAGCTTTTGATGCACCAGTGCAGGTTTACTGTATCCCTTGGACCTTCACATTGACCATGAAACACAGAAATTGCATCGGGATTAAATACAAAAGGCACAATGCCGACTGAAGTACAAGAAGAGTGAATCTTCTAAGAGTTTGTGCTTTGAGCGGCTCCTGGGAGACCAGTATTAGCTTTTGATGCACCAGTGCAGGTTTACTGTATCCCTTGGACCGTCACATTGACCACGAAACACAAAAATTGCATCGGGATTAAATACAAAAGGCACAATGCCGACTGAAGTACAAGAAGAGTGAAACTTCTAAGAGTTTGTGCTTTGAGCGGCTCTTGGGAGACCAGTATTAGCTTCCGATGCAGCAGTGCAGTTTCATTGTATCCCTTGGACGTTCGCATTGACCATGAAACACAGAAATTGCATCGGGATTGAATACAAAAGGCACAATGCCGACTGAGGTACAAGAAGAGTGAATCTTGTAAGAGTTTGTGCATTGAGCGGCTCCTGGGAGAGACCAGTATTAGCTTCCGATACACCAGTGTAGGTTACTGTATCCCTTGGATTTTCACATTGACCATGAAACACAGAAATTGCATCGGGATTAAATTCAAACGGCACAACGCCGACTTAAGTACAAGAAGAGTGAATCTTCTAAGAGTTTGTGCTTTGAGCGGCTCCTGGGAGACCAGTATTTGCTTCCGATGCACCAGTGCTGGTTAACTGTATCCCTTGGACCTTCACTTTGACCATAAAACACAGAAATTTTATCGGTATTAAATACAAAAGGCACAATGCCGACTGAAGTACAAGAAGAGTGAATCTTGTAAGAGTTTGTGCTTTGAGCGGCTCCTGGGAGACCAGTATTAGCTTCCGATGCACCAGTGCAGGTTTATTGTATCCCTTGGACCTTCACATTGACCATGAAACACAGATATTGCATCGGGATTAAATACAAAAGGCACAATGCCGAGTGAAGTACAAGAAGAGTGAATCTACTAAGAGTTTGTGCTTTGAGCGGCTCCTGGGAGACCAGTAATAGCCTCCGATGCACCAGTGCAGGTTAACTGTATCCCTTGGACCTTCACATTGACCATGAAAAACAGAATTTGTATCGGGATTGAATACAAAAGGCACAATGCCGACTGAAGTACAAGAAGAGTGAATCTTCTAAGAGTTTGTGCTTTGAGCGGCTCCTGGGAGACCAGTATTAGCTTCCGATGCACCAGTGCAGGTTTATTGTATTCCTTGGACTTTCGCATTGACCATGAAACACAGAAATTGCATCGGGATTAAATACAAAAGGCACAATGCCGACTGAAGTACAAGAGGAGTGAATCTTGTAAGAGTTTGTGCTTTGAGCGGCTCCTCGGAGACCAGTGTTAGATTCTGATGCACCAGTGCAGGTTTACTGTATCCCTTGTACTTCCCATTGACCATGAAACACAGAAATTGCATCGGGATTAAATACAAAAGGCACAATGCCGACTGAAGTACAAGAAGAGTGAATCTTCTAAGAGTTTGTGCTTTGAGCGGCTCCTGGGAGACCAGTATTAGCTTTTGATGCACCAGTGCAGGTTTACTGTATCCCTTGGACCGTCACATTGACCACGAAACACAAAAATTGCATCGGGATTAAATACAAAAGGCACAATGCCGACTGAAGTACAAGAAGAGTGAAACTTCTAAGAGTTCGTGATTTGAGCGGCTCCTGGGAGACCAGTATTAGATTCCGATGCACCAGTGCCTGTTTACTGTATCCCTTGGACCTTCACATTGACCATGAAACACAGAAATTGTATCGGGATTGAATACAAAAGCACAATGCCGACTGAAGTACAAGAACAGTGAATCTTGTAAGAGTTTGTGCATTGAGCGGCTCCTGGGAGAGACCAGTATTAGCTTCCGATACACCAGTGTAGGTTACTGTATCCCTTGGATTTTCACATTGACCATGAAACACAGTAATTGCATCGGGATTAAATTCAAACGGCACAACGCCGACTTAAGTACAAGAAGAGTGAATCTTCTAAGAGTTTGTGCTTTGAGCGGCTCCTGGGAGACCAGTATTTGCTTCCGATGCACCAGTGCTGGTTAACTGTATCCCTTGTACCTTCACATTGACAATGAAACACAGAAATTGTATCGGGATTGAATACAAAAGACACAATGCCGACTGAAGTACAAGAAGAGTGAATCTTCTAAGAGTTTGTGCTTTGAGCGGCTCCTAGGAGACCAGTATTAGCTTCCGAAGTACCAGTGCAGGTTTATTGTATCCCTTGGACCTTCACATTGACCATGAAACACAGAAATTGCATCGGGATTAAATACAAAATGCACAATGCCGACTGAAGTACAAGAAGAGTGAATCTTCTAAGAGTTTGTGTTTTGAGCGGCTCCTGGGAGACCAGTATTAGCTTCCTATGCACCAGTGCAGGTTTACTGTATCCCTTGGACCTTCACATTGACCATGAAACACAGAAATTGTATCGGTATTAAATACAAAAGGCACAATGCCGACTGAAGTACAAGAAGAGTGAATCTTCTAAGAGTTTGTGCTTTGAGCGGCTCCTGGGAGACCAGTATTAGCTTCCGATGCACCAGTGCAGGTTTATTGTATCCCTTGGACCTTCACATTGACCATGAAACACAGAAATTGCATCGGGATTAAATACAAAAGGCACAATGCCGACTGAAGTACAAGAAGGGTGAATCTACTAAGAGTTTGTGCTTTGAGCGGCTCCTGGGAGACCAGTAATAGCCTCCGATGCACCAGTGCAGGTTAACTGTATCCCTTGGACCTTCACATTGACCATGAAACACAGAAATTGCATCGGGATAAAATACAAAAGGCACAATGCCACTGTAGTACAAGAAGAGTGAATCTTCTAAGAGTTTGTGCTTTGAGCGGCTCCTGCGAGACCAGTATTTGATTCCGATGCACCAGTGCAGGTTTACTGTATCCCTTGGACCTTCACATTGACCATGAAACACAGAAATTGCATCGGGATTAAATACAAAAGGCATAATGCCACTGTAGTACAAGAAGAGTGAATCTTCTAAGAGTTTGTGCTTTGAGCGGCTCCTGGGAGACCAGTATTAACTTCCAATGCACCAGTGCAGGTTTATTGTATCCCTTGGACCTTCACATTGACCATGAAACACAGAAATTGTATCGGGATTAAATACAAAAGGCACAATGCCGACTGAAGTACAAGAAGAGTGAATCTTCTAAGATTTTGTGATTTGAGCGGCTCCTGGGAGACCAGTATTAGCTTCCGATGCAACATTTCCGGTTTATTGTATCCCTTGGACCTTCACATTGACCATGAAACACAGAAATTGCATCGGGATTAAATACAAAAGGCACAATGCCGACTTAAGTACAGGAAGAGTGAATCTTATAAGAGTTTGTGCTTTGAGCGGCTCCTGGGAGACCTGTACTAGATTCCGATGCACCAGTGCAGGTTTACTGTATCCCTTGGACCTTCACATTGACCATGAAACACAGAAATTGCATCGGGATTAAATACAAAAGGCACAATGCCGACTGAGGTACAAGAAGAGTGAATCTTCTAAGAGTTTGTGCTTTGAGCGGCTCCTGGGAGACCAGTATTTGCTTCCGATGCACCAGTGCTGGTTAACTGTATCCCTTGTACCTTCACATTGACAATGAAACACAGAAATTGTATCGGGATTGAATACAAAAGACACAATGCCGACTGAAGTACAAGAAGAGTGAATCTTCTAAGAGTTTGTGCTTTGAGCGGCTCCTAGGAGACCAGTATTAGCTTCCGAAGTACCAGTGCAGGTTTATTGTATCCCTTGGACCTTCACATTGACCATGAAACACAGAAATTGCATCGGGATTAAATACAAAATGCACAATGCCGACTGAAGTACAAGAAGAGTGAATCTTCTAAGAGTTTGTGTTTTGAGCGGCTCCTGGGAGACCGGTATTAGCTTCCTATGCACCAGTGCAGGTTTACTGTATCCCTTGGACCTTCACATTGACCATGAAACACAGAAATTGTATCGGTATTAAATACAAAAGGCACAATGCCGACTGAAGTACAAGAAGAGTGAATCTTCTAAGAGTTTGTGCTTTGAGCGGCTCCTGGGAGACCAGTATTAGCTTCCGATGCACCAGTGCAGGTTTATTGTATCCCTTGGACCTTCACATTGACCATGAAACACAGAAATTGCATCGGGATTAAATACAAAAGGCACAATGCCGACTGAAGTACAAGAAGAGTGAATCTTCTAAGAGTTTGTGCTTTGAGCGGCTCCTGGGAGACCAGTAATAGCCTCCGATGCACCAGTGCAGGTTAACTGTATCCCTTGGACCTTCACATTGACCATGAAACACAGATATTGCATCGGGATAAAATACAAAAGGCACAATGCCACTGTAGTACAAGAAGAGTGAATCTTCTAAGAGTTTGTGCTTTGAGCGGCTCCTGCGAGACCAGTAATAACTTCCAATGCACCAGTGCAGGTTTATTGTATCCCTTGGACCTTCACATTGACCATGAAACACAGAAATTGCATCGGGATTAAATACAAAAGGCATAATGCCACTGTAGTACAAGAAGAGTGAATCTTCTAAGAGTTTGTGCTTTGAGCGGCTCCTGGGAGACCAGTATTATATTCCAATGCACCAGTGCAGGTTTATTGTATCCCTTGGACCTTCACATTGACCATGAAACACAGAAATTGCATCGGGATTAAATACAAAAGGCACAATGCCGACTGAAGTACAAGAAGAGTGAATCTTCTAAGATTTTGTGATTTGAGCGACTCCTGGGAGACCAGTATTAGCTTCCGATGCAACAGTTCCGGTTTATTGTATCCCTTGGACCTTCACATTGACCATGAAACACAGAAATTGCATCGGGATTAAATACAAAAGGCACAATGCCGACTTAAGTACAGGAAGAGTGAATCTTATAAGAGTTTGTGCTTTGAGCGGCTCCTGGGAGACCTGTACTAGATTCCGATGCACCAGTGCAGGTTTACTGTATCCCTTGGACCTTCACATTGACCATGAAACACAGAAATTGCATCGGGATTAAATACAAAAGGCACAATGCCTACTGAGGTACAAGAAGAGTGAATCTTGTAAGTGTTTGTGCATTGAGCGGCTCCTGGGAGAGACCAGTATTAGCTTCCGATACACCAGTGCAGGTTACTGTATCCCTTGGACCTTCACATTGACCATGAAACACAGAAATTGCATCGGGATTAAATTCAAAAGGCACAATGCCGACTGAAGTACAAGAAGAGTGAATCTTCTAAGAGTTTGTGGTTTGAGCAGCTCCTGGGAGACCAGTATTAGCTTCCGATGCACCAGTGCAGGTTAACCATATCCCTTGGACCTTCACATTGACCATGAAACACAGAAATTGTATCGGGATTGAATACAAAAGGCACAATGCCGACTTAAGTACAAGAAGAGTGAATCTTCTAAGAGTTTATGCATTGAGAGGCTCCTGGGAGACCAGTATTAGATTCCGATGCACCAGTGCAGGTTTGTTGTATCCCTTGGACCTTCACATTGACCATGAAAAACGGAAATTGTATCGGGATTGAATACAAAAGGCACAATGCCCACTGATGTACAAGAAGAGTGAATCTTCTAAGAGTTTGTGCTTTGAGCGGCTCCTGGGAGACCAGTATTAGCATCCGATGCACCAGTGCAGGTTTATTGTATTCCTTGGACCTTCACATTGACCATGAAACACAGAAATTGCATCGGGATTAAATACAAAAGGCACAATGCCGACTGAAGTACAAGAAGAGTGAATCTTCTAAGAGTTTGTGCTTTGAGCGGCTCCTGGGAGACCAGTATTAGCTTTTGATGCACCAGTGCAGGTTTACTGTATCCCTTGGACCGTCACATTGACCACGAAACACAAAAATTGCATCGGGATTAAATACAAAAGGCACAATGCCGACTGAAGTACAAGAAGAGTGAAACTTCTAAGAGTTTGTGATTTGAGCGGCTCCTGGGAGACCAGTATTAGATTCCGATGCACCAGTGCCTGTTTACTGTATCCCTTGGACCTTCACATTGACCATGAAACACAGAAATTGTATCGGGATTGAATACAAAAGCACAATGCCGACTGAAGTACAAGAAGAGTGAATCTTCTAAGAGTTTGTGCTTTGAGCGGCTCCTGGGAGACCAGTATTAGCTTCCGATGCACCAGTGCCGGTTTATTGTATCCCTTGGACCTTCACATTGACCATGAAACACAGAAATTGCATCGGGATAAAATACAAAAGGCACAATGCCGACTGAAGTACAAGAAGAGTGAATCTTCTAAGAATTTGTGCTTTGAGCGTCTCCTGGGAGACCAGTATTAGCTTCCAATGCACCAGTGCAAGTTTATTGTATCCCTTGGAACTTCACATTGACCATGAAACACAGACATTTCATCGGGATTAAATACAAATGGCACAATGCCGACTGAAGTACAAGAACAGTGAATCCTCTAAGAGTTTGTGCTTTGAGCGGCTCCTGGGAGACCAGTATTAGCTTCCGATGCACCAGTGCAGTTTCATTGTATCCCTTGGACGTTCACATTGACCATGAAACACAGAAATTGCATCGGGATTGAATACAAAAGGCACAATGCCGACTGAGGTACAAGAAGAGTGAATCTTGTAAGAGTTTGTGCATTGAGCGGCTCCTGGGAGAGACCAGTATTAGCTTCCGATACACCTGTGTAGGTTACTGTATCCCTTGGATTTTCACATTGACCATGAAACACAGAAATTGCATCGGGATTAAATTCAAACGGCACAACGCCGACTTAAGTACAAGAAGAGTGAATCTTCTAAGAGTTACTGGTTTCAGCGGCTCCTGGGAGACCAGTATTAGCTTCCGATGCACCAGTGCAGGTTAACCATATCCCTTGGACCTTCACATTGACCATGAAACACAGAAATTGTATCGGGATTGAATACAAAAGGCACAATGCCGACTGAAGTACAAGAAGAGTGAGTCTTCTAAGAGTTTGTGCTTTGAGCGGCTCCTGGGAGACCAGTATTAGCTTCCGATGCACCACTGCATGTTCATTGTATCCCTTGGACGTTCACATTGACCATGATACACAGAAATTGCATCGGGATTAAATACAAAAGGCACAATGCCGACTTAAGTACAAGAAGAGTGAATCTTATAAGAGTTTGTGATTTGAGCGGCTCCTGGGAGACCAGTATTAGCTTCCGATGTACCAGTTCCGGTTTATTGTATCCCTTGGACCTTCACATTGACCATGAAACACAGAAATTGTATCGGGATTAAATACAAAAGGCACAATGCCGACTGAAGTACAAGAAGAGTGAATCTTCTAAAAGTTTGTGATTTGAGCGGCTCCTGGGAGACCAGTATTAGCTTCCGATGCACCAGTTCCGATTTATTGTATCCCTTGGACCTTCACATTGACCATGAAACACAGAAATTGCATCGGGATTAAATACAAAAGGCACAATGCCGACTTAAGTACAAGAAGAGTGAATCTTATAAGAGTTTGTGCTTTGAGCGGCTCCTGGGAGACCAGTATTAGATTCCGATGCACCAGTGCAGGTTTACTGTATCCCTTGGACCTTCACATTGACCATGAAACACAGAATTTGTATCGGGAATGAATGCAAAAGGCACAATGCCGACAGAAGTACAAGAAGAGTGAATCTTCTAAGAATTTGTGCTTTGAGCGGCTCCTGGGAGACCAGTATTAGATTCCGATGCACCAGTGCAGGTTTACTGTATCCCTTGGACCTTCACATTGACCATGAAACACAGAAATTGTATCTGGATTGAATACAAAAGGCACAATGCAGACTGAAGTACAAGAAGAGTGAATCTTCTAAGAGTTTGTGCTTTGAGCGGCTCCTGGGAGACCAGTATTAGCTTCCTATGCACCAGTGCAGGTTTACTTTATCCCTTGGACGTTCACATTGACCATGAAAAACAGAATTTGTATCGGGATTGAATACAAAAGGCACAATGCCGACTGAAGTACAAGAAGAGTGAATCTTCTAAGAGTTTGTGCTTTGAGCGGCTCCTGGGAGACCAGTATTAGCTTCCGATTCACCAGTGCAGGTTTACTGTATCCCTTGGACCTTCACATTGACCATGAAAAACAGAATTTGTATCAGGATTGAATACAAAAGGCACAATGCCGACTGAAGTACAAGAAGAGTGAATCTTCTAAGAGTTTGTGCTTTGAGCGGCTCCTGGGAGACCAGTATTAGCTTCCGATGCACCAGTGCAGGTTTATTGTATTCCTTGGACCTTCACATTGACCATGAAACACAGAAATTGCATCGGGATTAAATACAAAAGGCACAATGCCGACTGAAGTAAAAGAAGAGTGAATCTTGTAAGAGTTTGTGCTTTGAGCGGCTCCTCAGAGACCAGTGTTAGATTCTGATGCACCAGTGCAGGTTTACTGTATCCCTTGGACCTTCACATTGACCATGAAACACGGAAATTGCATCGGGATTAAATACAAAAGGCACAATGCCGACTGAAGTACAAGAAGAGTGAATCTTCTAAGAGTTTGTGCTTTGAGCGGCTCCTGGGAGACCAGTATTAGCTTTTGATGCACCAGTGCAGGTTTACTGTATCCCTTGGACCGTCACATTGACCACGAAACACAAAAATTGCATCGGGATTAAATACAAAAGGCACAATGCCGACTGAAGTACAAGAAGAGTGAAACTTCTAAGAGTTTGTGATTTGAGCGGCTCCTGGGAGACCAGTATTAGATTCCGATGCACCAGTGCCTGTTTACTGTATCCCTTGGACCTTCACATTGACCATGAAACACAGAAATTGTTTCGGGATTGAATACAAAAGCACAATGCCGACTGAAGTACAAGAAAAGTGAATCTTCTAAGAGTTTGTGCTTTGAGCGGCTCCTGGGAGACCAGTATTAGCTTCCGATGCACCAGTGCCGGTTTATTGTATCCCTTGGACCTTCACATTGACCATGAAACACAGAAATTGTATCGGGATTAAATACAAAAGGCACAATGCCGACTGAAGTACAAGAAGAGTGAATCTTCTAAGAGTTTGTGATTTGAGCGGCTCCTGGGAGACCAGTATTAGCTTCCAATGCACCAGTTGCGGTTTATTGTATCCCTTGGACCTTCACATTGACCATGAAACACAGAAATTGCATCGGGATTAAATACAAAAGGCACAATGCCGACTTAAGTACAAGAAGAGTGAATCTTATAAGAGTTTGTGCATTGAGCGGCTCCTGGGAGACCAGTATTAGATTCCGATGCACCAGTGCAGGTTTACTGTATCCCTTGGACCTTCACATTGACCATGAAACACAGAATTTGTATCGGGAATGAATGCAAAAGGCACAATGCCGACTGAAGTACAAGAAGAGTGAATCTTCTAAGAATTTGTGCTTTGAGCGGCTCCTGGGAGACCAGTATTAGATTCCGATGCACCAGTGCAGGTTTACTGTATCCCTTTGACCTTCACATTGACCATGAAACACAGAAATTGTATCTGGATTGAATACAAAAGGCACAATGCAGACTGAAGTACAAGAAGAGTGAATCTTCTAAGAGTTTGTGCTTTGAGCGGCTCCTGGGAGACCAGTATTAGCTTCCTATGCACCAGTGCAGGTTTACTGTATCCCTTGGACCTTCACATTGACCATGAAAAACAGAATTTGTATCGGGATTGAATACAAAAGGCACAATGCCGACTGAAGTACAAGAAGAGTGAATCTTCTAAGAGTTTGTGCTTTGAGCGGCTCCTGGGAGACCAGTATTAGCTTCCTATGCACCAGTGCAGGTTTACTGTATCCCTTGGACCTTCACATTGACCATGAAAAACAGAATTTGTATCGGGATTGAATACAAAAGGCACAATGCCGACTGAAGTACAAGAAGAGTGAATCATCTAAGAGTTTGTGCTTTGAGCGGCTCCTGGGAGACCAGTATTAGCTTCCGATTCACCAGTGCAGGTTTATTGTATTCCTTGGACCTTCACATTGACCATGAAACACAGAAATTGCATC
This sequence comes from Schistocerca nitens, assembly GCF_023898315.1. NCBI lineage: Eukaryota > Metazoa > Arthropoda > Insecta > Orthoptera > Acrididae > Schistocerca > Schistocerca nitens. The sequence goes on along the minus strand of NC_064624.1, from coordinate 14,286,903 downwards.
GGGATTAAATACAAAAGGCACAAAGCCGACTGAAGTACAAGAAGAGTGAATCTTGTAAGAGTTTGTGCTTTGAGCGGCTCCTCGGAGACCAGTGTTAGATTCTGATGCACCAGTGCAGGTTTACTGTATCCCTTGGACCTTCACATTGACCATGAAACACAGAAGTTGCATCGGGATTAAATACAAAAGGCACAATGCCGACTGATGTACAAGAAGAGTGAATCTTCTAAGAGTTTGTGCTTTGAGCGGCTCCTGGGAGACCAGTATTAGCTTTTGATGCACCAGTGCAGGTTTACTGTATCCCTTGGACCGTCACATTGACCACGAAACACAAAAATTGCATCGGGATTAAATACAAAGGGCACAATGCCGACTGAAGTACAAGAAGAGTGAAACTTCTAAGAGTTTGTGATTTGAGCGGCTCCTGGGAGACCAGTATTAGATTCCGATGCACCAGTGCCTGTTTACTGTATCCCTTGGACCTTCACATTGACCATGAAACACAGAAATTGTATCGGGATTGAATACAAAAGCACAATGCCGACTGAAGTACAAGAAAAGTGAATCTTCAAAGAGTTTGTGCTTTGAGCGGCTCCTGGGAGACCAGTATTAGCTTCCGATGCACCAGTGCCGGTTTATTGTATCCCTTGGACCTTCACATTGACCATGAAACACAGAAATTGCATCGGGATTAAATACAAAAGGCACAATGCCGACTGAAGTACAAGAAGAGTGAATCTTGTAAGAGTTTGTGCATTGAGCGGCTCCTGGGAGAGACCAGTATTAGCTTCCGATACACCAGTGTAGGTTACTGTATCCCTTGGATTTTCACATTGACCATGAAACACAGAAATTGCATCGGGATTAAATTCAAACGGCACAACGCCGACTTAAGTACAAGAAGAGTGAATCTTGTAAGAGTTTGTGCTTTGAGCGGCTCCTGGGAGACCAGTATTTGCTTCCGATGCACCAGTGCAGGTTTACTGTATCCCTTGGACCTTCACATTGACCATGAAACACAGAAATTGTATCGGTATTAAATACAAAAGGCACAATGCAGACTGAAGTACAAGAAGAGTGAATCTTCTAAGAGTTTGTCCTTTGAGCGGCTCCTGGGAGACCAGTATTAGCTTCCGATGCACCAGTGCAGGTTTATTGTAGCCCTTGGACCTTCATATTGACCATGAAACACAGAAATTGCATCGGGATTAAATACAAAAGGCACAATGCCGACTGAAGTACAAGAAGAGTGAATCTACTAAGAGTTTGTGCTTTGAGCGGCTCCTGGGAGCCCAGTAATAGCCTCCGATGCACCAGTGCAGGTTAACTGTATCCCTTGGACCTTCACATTGACCATGAAACACAGAAATTGCATCGGGATAAAATACAAAAGGCTTAATGCCACTGTAGTACAAGAAGAGTGAATCTTCTAAGAGTTTGTGCTTTGAGCGGCTCCTGCGAGACCAGTATTTGATTCCGATGCACCAGTGCAGGTTTACTGTATCCCTTGGACCTTCACATTGACCATGAAACACAGAAATTGCATCGGGATTAAATACAAAAGGCATAATGCCACTGTAGTACAAGAAGAGTGAATCTTCTAAGAGTTTGTGCTTTGAGCGGCTCCTGGGAGACCAGTATTAACTTCCAATGCACCAGTGCAGGTTTATTGTATCCCTTGGACCTTCACATTGACCATGAAACACAGAAATTGCATCGGGATTAAATACAAAAGGCACAATGCCGACTGAAGTACAAGAAGAGTGAATCTTGTAAGAGTTTGTGCATTGAGCGGCTCCTGGGAGAGACCAGTATTAGCTTCCGATACACCAGTGTAGGTTACTGTATCCCTTGGATTTTCACATTGACCATGAAACACAGAAATTGCATCGGGATTAAATTCAAACGGCACAACGCCGACTTAAGTACAAGAAGAGTGAATCTTGTAAGAGTTTGTGCTTTGAGCGGCTCCTGGGAGACCAGTATTAGATTCCGATGCACCAGTGCCTGTTTACTGTATCCCTTGGACCTTCACATTGACCATGAAACACAGAAATTGTATCGGGATTGAATACAAAAGCACAATGCCGACTGAAGTACAAGAAAAGTGAATCTTCAAAGAGTTTGTGCTTTGAGCGGCTCCTGGGAGACCAGTATTAGCTTCCTATGCTCCAGTGCAGGTTTACTTTATCCCTTGGACGTTCACATTGACCATGAAAAACAGAATTTGTATCGGGATTGAATACAAAAGGCACAATGCCGACTGAAGTACAAGAAGAGTGAATCTTCTAAGAGTTTGTGCTTTGAGCGGCTCCTGGGAGACCAGTATTAGCTTTTGATGCACCAGTGCAGGTTTACTGTATCCCTTGGACCGTCACATTGACCACGAAACACAAAAATTGCATCGGGATTAAATACAAAGGGCACAATGCCGACTGAAGTACAAGAAGAGTGAAACTTCTAAGAGTTTGTGATTTGAGCGGCTCCTGGGAGACCAGTATTAGATTCCGATGCACCAGTGCCTGTTTACTGTATCCCTTGGACCTTCACATTGACCATGAAACACAGAAATTGTATCGGGATTGAATACAAAAGCACAATGCCGACTGAAGTACAAGAAAAGTGAATCTTCAAAGAGTTTGTGCTTTGAGCGGCTCCTGGGAGACCAGTATTAGCTTCCGATGCACCAGTGCCGGTTTATTGTATCCCTTGGACCTTCACATTGACCATGAAACACAGAAATTGCATCGGGATTAAATACAAAAGGCACAATGCCGACTGAAGTACAAGAAGAGTGAATCTTGTAAGAGTTTGTGCATTGAGCGGCTCCTGGGAGAGACCAGTATTAGCTTCCGATACACCAGTGTAGGTTACTGTATCCCTTGGATTTTCACATTGACCATGAAACACAGAAATTGCATCGGGATTAAATTCAAACGGCACAACGCCGACTTAAGTACAAGAAGAGTGAATCTTGTAAGAGTTTGTGCTTTGAGCGGCTCCTGGGAGACCAGTATTTGCTTCCGATGCACCAGTGCAGGTTTACTGTATCCCTTGGACCTTCACATTGACCATGAAACACAGAAATTGTATCGGTATTAAATACAAAAGGCACAATGCAGACTGAAGTACAAGAAGAGTGAATCTTCTAAGAGTTTGTCCTTTGAGCGGCTCCTGGGAGACCAGTATTAGCTTCCGATGCACCAGTGCAGGTTTATTGTAGCCCTTGGACCTTCATATTGACCATGAAACACAGAAATTGCATCGGGATTAAATACAAAAGGCACAATGCCGACTGAAGTACAAGAAGAGTGAATCTACTAAGAGTTTGTGCTTTGAGCGGCTCCTGGGAGCCCAGTAATAGCCTCCGATGCACCAGTGCAGGTTAACTGTATCCCTTGGACCTTCACATTGACCATGAAACACAGAAATTGCATCGGGATAAAATACAAAAGGCTTAATGCCACTGTAGTACAAGAAGAGTGAATCTTCTAAGAGTTTGTGCTTTGAGCGGCTCCTGCGAGACCAGTATTTGATTCCGATGCACCAGTGCAGGTTTACTGTATCCCTTGGACCTTCACATTGACCATGAAACACAGAAATTGTATCGGGATTGAATACAAAAGCACAATGCCGACTGAAGTACAAGAAGAGTGAATCTTCTAAGAGTTTGTGCTTTGAGCGGCTCCTGGGAGACCAGTATTAGCTTCCGATGCACCAGTGCCGGTTTATTGTATCCCTTGGACCTTCACATTGACCATGAAACACAGAAATTGCATCGGGATAAAATACAAAAGGCACAATGCCGACTGAAGTACAAGAAGAGTGAATCTTCTAAGAATTTGTGCTTTGAGCGTCTCCTGGGAGACCAGTATTAGCTTCCAATGCACCAGTGCAAGTTTATTGTATCCCTTGGAACTTCACATTGACCATGAAACACAGACATTTCATCGGGATTAAATACAAATGGCACAATGCCGACTGAAGTACAAGAACAGTGAATCCTCTAAGAGTTTGTGCTTTGAGCGGCTCCTGGGAGACCAGTATTAGCTTCCGATGCACCAGTGCAGTTTCATTGTATCCCTTGGACGTTCACATTGACCATGAAACACAGAAATTGCATCGGGATTGAATACAAAAGGCACAATGCCGACTGAGGTACAAGAAGAGTGAATCTTGTAAGAGTTTGTGCATTGAGCGGCTCCTGGGAGAGACCAGTATTAGCTTCCGATACACCTGTGTAGGTTACTGTATCCCTTGGATTTTCACATTGACCATGAAACACAGAAATTGCATCGGGATTAAATTCAAACGGCACAACGCCGACTTAAGTACAAGAAGAGTGAATCTTCTAAGAGTTACTGGTTTCAGCGGCTCCTGGGAGACCAGTATTAGCTTCCGATGCACCAGTGCAGGTTAACCATATCCCTTGGACCTTCACATTGACCATGAAACACAGAAATTGTATCGGGATTGAATACAAAAGGCACAATGCCGACTGAAGTACAAGAAGAGTGAGTCTTCTAAGAGTTTGTGCTTTGAGCGGCTCCTGGGAGACCAGTATTAGCTTCCGATGCACCACTGCATGTTCATTGTATCCCTTGGACGTTCACATTGACCATGATACACAGAAATTGCATCGGGATTAAATACAAAAGGCACAATGCCGACTTAAGTACAAGAAGAGTGAATCTTATAAGAGTTTGTGATTTGAGCGGCTCCTGGGAGACCAGTATTAGCTTCCGATGTACCAGTTCCGGTTTATTGTATCCCTTGGACCTTCACATTGACCATGAAACACAGAAATTGTATCGGGATTAAATACAAAAGGCACAATGCCGACTGAAGTACAAGAAGAGTGAATCTTCTAAAAGTTTGTGATTTGAGCGGCTCCTGGGAGACCAGTATTAGCTTCCGATGCACCAGTTCCGATTTATTGTATCCCTTGGACCTTCACATTGACCATGAAACACAGAAATTGCATCGGGATTAAATACAAAAGGCACAATGCCGACTTAAGTACAAGAAGAGTGAATCTTATAAGAGTTTGTGCTTTGAGCGGCTCCTGGGAGACCAGTATTAGATTCCGATGCACCAGTGCAGGTTTACTGTATCCCTTGGACCTTCACATTGACCATGAAACACAGAATTTGTATCGGGAATGAATGCAAAAGGCACAATGCCGACAGAAGTACAAGAAGAGTGAATCTTCTAAGAATTTGTGCTTTGAGCGGCTCCTGGGAGACCAGTATTAGATTCCGATGCACCAGTGCAGGTTTACTGTATCCCTTGGACCTTCACATTGACCATGAAACACAGAAATTGTATCTGGATTGAATACAAAAGGCACAATGCAGACTGAAGTACAAGAAGAGTGAATCTTCTAAGAGTTTGTGCTTTGAGCGGCTCCTGGGAGACCAGTATTAGCTTCCTATGCACCAGTGCAGGTTTACTTTATCCCTTGGACGTTCACATTGACCATGAAAAACGGAATTTGTATCGGGATTGAATACAAAAGGCACAATGCCGACTGAAGTACAAGAAGAGTGAATCTTCTAAGAGTTTGTGCTTTGAGCGGCTCCTGGGAGACCAGTATTAGCTTCCGATTCACCAGTGCAGGTTTACTGTATCCCTTGGACCTTCACATTGACCATGAAAAACAGAATTTGTATCAGGATTGAATACAAAAGGCACAATGCCGACTGAAGTACAAGAAGAGTGAATCTTCTAAGAGTTTGTGCTTTGAGCGGCTCCTGGGAGACCAGTATTAGCTTCCGATGCACCAGTGCAGGTTTATTGTATTCCTTGGACCTTCACATTGACCATGAAACACAGAAATTGCATCGGGATTAAATACAAAAGGCACAATGCCGACTGAAGTAAAAGAAGAGTGAATCTTGTAAGAGTTTGTGCTTTGAGCGGCTCCTCAGAGACCAGTGTTAGATTCTGATGCACCAGTGCAGGTTTACTGTATCCCTTGGACCTTCACATTGACCATGAAACACGGAAATTATATCGGGATTAAATACAAAAGGCACAATGCCGACTGAAGTACAAGAAGAGTGAATCTTCTAAGAGTTTGTGCTTTGAGCGGCTCCTGGGAGACCAGTATTAGCTTTTGATGCACCAGTGCAGGTTTACTGTATCCCTTGGACCGTCACATTGACCACGAAACACAAAAATTGCATCGGGATTAAATACAAAAGGCACAATGCCGACTGAAGTACAAGAAGAGTGAAACTTCTAAGAGTTTGTGATTTGAGCGGCTCCTGGGAGACCAGTATTAGATTCCGATGCACCAGTGCCTGTTTACTGTATCCCTTGGACCTTCACATTGACCATGAAACACAGAAATTGTTTCGGGATTGAATACAAAAGCACAATGCCGACTGAAGTACAAGAAAAGTGAATCTTCTAAGAGTTTGTGCTTTGAGCGGCTCCTGGGAGACCAGTATTAGCTTCCGATGCACCAGTGCCGGTTTATTGTATCCCTTGGACCTTCACATTGACCATGAAACACAGAAATTGCATCGGGATTAAATACAAAAGGCACAATGCCGACTGAAGTACAAGAAGAGTGAATCTTGTAAGAGTTTGTGCATTGAGCGGCTCCTGGGAGAGACCAGTATTAGCTTCCGATACACCAGTGTAGGTTACTGTATCCCTTGGATTTTCACATTGACCATGAAACACAGAAATTGCATCGGGATTAAATTCAAACGGCACAACGCCGACTTAAGTACAAGAAGAGTGAATCTTGTAAGAGTTTGTGCTTTGAGCGGCTCCTGGGAGACCAGTATTTGCTTCCGATGCACCAGTGCAGGTTTACTGTATCCCTTGGACCTTCACATTGACCATGAAACACAGAAATTGTATCGGTATTAAATACAAAAGGCACAATGCAGACTGAAGTACAAGAAGAGTGAATCTTCTAAGAGTTTGTCCTTTGAGCGGCTCCTGGGAGACCAGTATTAGCTTCCGATGCACCAGTGCAGGTTTATTGTAGCCCTTGGACCTTCATATTGACCATGAAACACAGAAATTGCATCGGGATTAAATACAAAAGGCACAATGCCGACTGAAGTACAAGAAGAGTGAATCTACTAAGAGTTTGTGCTTTGAGCGGCTCCTGGGAGCCCAGTAATAGCCTCCGATGCACCAGTGCAGGTTAACTGTATCCCTTGGACCTTCACATTGACCATGAAACACAGAAATTGCATCGGGATAAAATACAAAAGGCTTAATGCCACTGTAGTACAAGAAGAGTGAATCTTCTAAGAGTTTGTGCTTTGAGCGGCTCCTGCGAGACCAGTATTTGATTCCGATGCACCAGTGCAGGTTTACTGTATCCCTTGGACCTTCACATTGACCATGAAACACAGAAATTGTATCGGGATTGAATACAAAAGCACAATGCCGACTGAAGTACAAGAAGAGTGAATCTTCTAAGAGTTTGTGCTTTGAGCGGCTCCTGGGAGACCAGTATTAGCTTCCGATGCACCAGTGCCGGTTTATTGTATCCCTTGGACCTTCACATTGACCATGAAACACAGAAATTGCATCGGGATAAAATACAAAAGGCACAATGCCGACTGAAGTACAAGAAGAGTGAATCTTCTAAGAATTTGTGCTTTGAGCGTCTCCTGGGAGACCAGTATTAGCTTCCAATGCACCAGTGCAAGTTTATTGTATCCCTTGGAACTTCACATTGACCATGAAACACAGACATTTCATCGGGATTAAATACAAATGGCACAATGCCGACTGAAGTACAAGAACAGTGAATCCTCTAAGAGTTTGTGCTTTGAGCGGCTCCTGGGAGACCAGTATTAGCTTCCGATGCACCAGTGCAGTTTCATTGTATCCCTTGGACGTTCACATTGACCATGAAACACAGAAATTGCATCGGGATTGAATACAAAAGGCACAATGCCGACTGAGGTACAAGAAGAGTGAATCTTGTAAGAGTTTGTGCATTGAGCGGCTCCTGGGAGAGACCAGTATTAGCTTCCGATACACCTGTGTAGGTTACTGTATCCCTTGGATTTTCACATTGACCATGAAACACAGAAATTGCATCGGGATTAAATTCAAACGGCACAACGCCGACTTAAGTACAAGAAGAGTGAATCTTCTAAGAGTTACTGGTTTCAGCGGCTCCTGGGAGACCAGTATTAGCTTCCGATGCACCAGTGCAGGTTAACCATATCCCTTGGACCTTCACATTGACCATGAAACACAGAAATTGTATCGGGATTGAATACAAAAGGCACAATGCCGACTGAAGTACAAGAAGAGTGAGTCTTCTAAGAGTTTGTGCTTTGAGCGGCTCCTGGGAGACCAGTATTAGCTTCCGATGCACCACTGCATGTTCATTGTATCCCTTGGACGTTCACATTGACCATGATACACAGAAATTGCATCGGGATTAAATACAAAAGGCACAATGCCGACTTAAGTACAAGAAGAGTGAATCTTATAAGAGTTTGTGATTTGAGCGGCTCCTGGGAGACCAGTATTAGCTTCCGATGTACCAGTTCCGGTTTATTGTATCCCTTGGACCTTCACATTGACCATGAAACACAGAAATTGTATCGGGATTAAATACAAAAGGCACAATGCCGACTGAAGTACAAGAAGAGTGAATCTTCTAAAAGTTTGTGATTTGAGCGGCTCCTGGGAGACCAGTATTAGCTTCCGATGCACCAGTTCCGATTTATTGTATCCCTTGGACCTTCACATTGACCATGAAACACAGAAATTGCATCGGGATTAAATACAAAAGGCACAATGCCGACTTAAGTACAAGAAGAGTGAATCTTATAAGAGTTTGTGCTTTGAGCGGCTCCTGGGAGACCAGTATTAGATTCCGATGCACCAGTGCAGGTTTACTGTATCCCTTGGACCTTCACATTGACCATGAAACACAGAATTTGTATCGGGAATGAATGCAAAAGGCACAATGCCGACAGAAGTACAAGAAGAGTGAATCTTCTAAGAATTTGTGCTTTGAGCGGCTCCTGGGAGACCAGTATTAGATTCCGATGCACCAGTGCAGGTTTACTGTATCCCTTGGACCTTCACATTGACCATGAAACACAGAAATTGTATCTGGATTGAATACAAAAGGCACAATGCAGACTGAAGTACAAGAAGAGTGAATCTTCTAAGAGTTTGTGCTTTGAGCGGCTCCTGGGAGACCAGTATTAGCTTCCTATGCACCAGTGCAGGTTTACTTTATCCCTTGGACGTTCACATTGACCATGAAAAACGGAATTTGTATCGGGATTGAATACAAAAGGCACAATGCCGACTGAAGTACAAGAAGAGTGAATCTTCTAAGAGTTTGTGCTTTGAGCGGCTCCTGGGAGACCAGTATTAGCTTCCGATTCACCAGTGCAGGTTTACTGTATCCCTTGGACCTTCACATTGACCATGAAAAACAGAATTTGTATCAGGATTGAATACAAAAGGCACAATGCCGACTGAAGTACAAGAAGAGTGAATCTTCTAAGAGTTTGTGCTTTGAGCGGCTCCTGGGAGACCAGTATTAGCTTCCGATGCACCAGTGCAGGTTTATTGTATTCCTTGGACCTTCACATTGACCATGAAACACAGAAATTGCATCGGGATTAAATACAAAAGGCACAATGCCGACTGAAGTAAAAGAAGAGTGAATCTTGTAAGAGTTTGTGCTTTGAGCGGCTCCTCAGAGACCAGTGTTAGATTCTGATGCACCAGTGCAGGTTTACTGTATCCCTTGGACCTTCACATTGACCATGAAACACGGAAATTATATCGGGATTAAATACAAAAGGCACAATGCCGACTGAAGTACAAGAAGAGTGAATCTTCTAAGAGTTTGTGCTTTGAGCGGCTCCTGGGAGACCAGTATTAGCTTTTGATGCACCAGTGCAGGTTTACTGTATCCCTTGGACCGTCACATTGACCACGAAACACAAAAATTGCATCGGGATTAAATACAAAAGGCACAATGCCGACTGAAGTACAAGAAGAGTGAAACTTCTAAGAGTTTGTGATTTGAGCGGCTCCTGGGAGACCAGTATTAGATTCCGATGCACCAGTGCCTGTTTACTGTATCCCTTGGACCTTCACATTGACCATGAAACACAGAAATTGTTTCGGGATTGAATACAAAAGCACAATGCCGACTGAAGTACAAGAAAAGTGAATCTTCTAAGAGTTTGTGCTTTGAGCGGCTCCTGGGAGACCAGTATTAGCTTCCGATGCACCAGTGCCGGTTTATTGTATCCCTTGGACCTTCACATTGACCATGAAACACAGAAATTGTATCGGGATTAAATACAAAAGGCACAATGCCGACTGAAGTACAAGAAGAGTGAATCTTCTAAGAGTTTGTGATTTGAGCGGCTCCTGGGAGACCAGTATTAGCTTCCAATGCACCAGTTGCGGTTTATTGTATCCCTTGGACCTTCACATTGACCATGAAACACAGAAATTGCATCGGGATTAAATACAAAAGGCACAATGCCGACTTAAGTACAAGAAGAGTGAATCTTATAAGAGTTTGTGCATTGAGCGGCTCCTGGGAGACCAGTATTAGATTCCGATGCACCAGTGCAGGTTTACTGTATCCCTTGGACCTTCACATTGACCATGAAACACAGAATTTGTATCGGGAATGAATGCAAAAGGCACAATGCCGACTGAAGTACAAGAAGAGTGAATCTTCTAAGAATTTGTGCTTTGAGCGGCTCCTGGGAGACCAGTATTAGATTCCGATGCACCAGTGCAGGTTTACTGTATCCCTTTGACCTTCACATTGACCATGAAACACAGAAATTGTATCTGGATTGAATACAAAAGGCACAATGCAGACTGAAGTACAAGAAGAGTGAATCTTCTAAGAGTTTGTGCTTTGAGCGGCTCCTGGGAGACCAGTATTAGCTTCCTATGCACCAGTGCAGGTTTACTGTATCCCTTGGACCTTCACATTGACCATGAAAAACAGAATTTGTATCGGGATTGAATACAAAAGGCACAATGCCGACTGAAGTACAAGAAGAGTGAATCTTCTAAGAGTTTGTGCTTTGAGCGGCTCCTGGGAGACCAGTATTAGCTTCCTATGCACCAGTGCAGGTTTACTGTATCCCTTGGACCTTCACATTGACCATGAAAAACAGAATTTGTATCGGGATTGAATACAAAAGGCACAATGCCGACTGAAGTACAAGAAGAGTGAATCATCTAAGAGTTTGTGCTTTGAGCGGCTCCTGGGAGACCAGTATTAGCTTCCGATTCACCAGTGCAGGTTTATTGTATTCCTTGGACCTTCACATTGACCATGAAACACAGAAATTGCATCGGGATTAAATACAAAAGGCACAAAGCCGACTGAAGTACAAGAAGAGTGAATCTTGTAAGAGTTTGTGCTTTGAGCGGCTCCTCGGAGACCAGTGTTAGATTCTGATGCACCAGTGCAGGTTTACTGTATCCCTTGGACCTTCACATTGACCATGAAACACAGAAGTTGCATCGGGATTAAATACAAAAGGCACAATGCCGACTGATGTACAAGAAGAGTGAATCTTCTAAGAGTTTGTGCTTTGAGCGGCTCCTGGGAGACCAGTATTAGCTTTTGATGCACCAGTGCAGGTTTACTGTATCCCTTGGACCGTCACATTGACCACGAAACACAAAAATTGCATCGGGATTAAATACAAAGGGCACAATGCCGACTGAAGTACAAGAAGAGTGAAACTTCTAAGAGTTTGTGATTTGAGCGGCTCCTGGGAGACCAGTATTAGATTCCGATGCACCAGTGCCTGTTTACTGTATCCCTTGGACCTTCACATTGACCATGAAACACAGAAATTGTATCGGGATTGAATACAAAAGCACAATGCCGACTGAAGTACAAGAAAAGTGAATCTTCAAAGAGTTTGTGCTTTGAGCGGCTCCTGGGAGACCAGTATTAGCTTCCGATGCACCAGTGCCGGTTTATTGTATCCCTTGGACCTTCACATTGACCATGAAACACAGAAATTGCATCGGGATTAAATACAAAAGGCACAATGCCGACTGAAGTACAAGAAGAGTGAATCTTGTAAGAGTTTGTGCATTGAGCGGCTCCTGGGAGAGACCAGTATTAGCTTCCGATACACCAGTGTAGGTTACTGTATCCCTTGGATTTTCACATTGACCATGAAACACAGAAATTGCATCGGGATTAAATTCAAACGGCACAACGCCGACTTAAGTACAAGAAGAGTGAATCTTGTAAGAGTTTGTGCTTTGAGCGGCTCCTGGGAGACCAGTATTTGCTTCCGATGCACCAGTGCAGGTTTACTGTATCCCTTGGACCTTCACATTGACCATGAAACACAGAAATTGTATCGGTATTAAATACAAAAGGCACAATGCAGACTGAAGTACAAGAAGAGTGAATCTTCTAAGAGTTTGTCCTTTGAGCGGCTCCTGGGAGACCAGTATTAGCTTCCGATGCACCAGTGCAGGTTTATTGTAGCCCTTGGACCTTCATATTGACCATGAAACACAGAAATTGCATCGGGATTAAATACAAAAGGCACAATGCCGACTGAAGTACAAGAAGAGTGAATCTACTAAGAGTTTGTGCTTTGAGCGGCTCCTGGGAGCCCAGTAATAGCCTCCGATGCACCAGTGCAGGTTAACTGTATCCCTTGGACCTTCACATTGACCATGAAACACAGAAATTGCATCGGGATAAAATACAAAAGGCTTAATGCCACTGTAGTACAAGAAGAGTGAATCTTCTAAGAGTTTGTGCTTTGAGCGGCTCCTGCGAGACCAGTATTTGATTCCGATGCACCAGTGCAGGTTTACTGTATCCCTTGGACCTTCACATTGACCATGAAACACAGAAATTGCATCGGGATTAAATACAAAAGGCATAATGCCACTGTAGTACAAGAAGAGTGAATCTTCTAAGAGTTTGTGCTTTGAGCGGCTCCTGGGAGACCAGTATTAACTTCCAATGCACCAGTGCAGGTTTATTGTATCCCTTGGACCTTCACATTGACCATGAAACACAGAAATTGTATCGGGATTAAATACAAAAGACACAATGCCGACTGAAGTACAAGAAGAGTGAATCTTCTAAGATTTTGTGATTTGAGCGGCTCCTGGGAGACCAGTATTAGCTTCCGATGCAACAGTTCCGGTTTATTGTATCCCTTGGACCTTCACATTGACCATGAAACACAGAAATTGCATCGGGATTAAATACAAAAGGCACAATGCCGACTTAAGTACAGGAAGAGTGAATCTTATAAGAGTTTGTACTTTGAGCGGCTCCTGGGAGACCTGTACTAGATTCCGATGCACCAGTGCAGGTTTACTGTATCCCTTGGACCTTCACATTGACCATGAAACACAGAAATTGCATCGGGATTGAATACAAAAGGCACAATGCCGACTGAGGTACAAGAAGAGTGAATCTTGTAAGAGTTTGTGCATTGAGCGGCTCCTGGGAGAGACCAGTATTAGCTTCCGATACACCAGTGCAGGTTACTGTATCCCTTGGACCTTCACATTGACCATGAAACACAGAAATTGCATCGGGATTAAATTCAAAAGGCACAATGCCGACTGAAGTACAAGAAGAGTGAATCTTCTAAGAGTTTGTGGTTTGAGCAGCTCCTGGGAGACCAGTATTAGCTTCCGATGCACCAGTGCAGGTTGACCATATCCCTTGGACCTTCACATTGACCATGAAACACAGAAATTGTATCGGGATTGAATACAAAAGGCACAATGCCGACTGAAGTACAAGAAGAGTGAATCTTCTAAGAGTTTGTGCTTTGAGCGGCTCCTGGGAGACCAGTATTAGCTTCCGATGCACCAGTGCAGGTTCATTGTATCCCTTGGACGTTCACATTGACCATGAAACACTGAAATTGCATCGGGATTAAATACAAAAGGCACAATGCCGACTTAAGTACAAGAAGAGTGAATCTTCTAAGAGTTTGTGCTTTGAGAGGCTCCTGGGAGACCAGTATTAGATTCCGATGCACCAGTGCAGGTTTGTTGTATCCCTTGGACCTTCACATTGACCATGAAAAACTGAAATTGTATCGGGATTGAATACAAAAGGCACAATGCCCACTGATGTACAAGAAGAGTGAATCTTCTAAGAGTTTGTGCTTTGAGCGGCTCCTGGGAGACCAGTATTAGCTTCCAATGCACCAGTGCAGATTTATTGTATTCCTTGGACCTTCACATTGACCATGAAACACAGAAATTGCATCGGGATTAAATACAAAAGGCACAATGCCGACTGAAGTACAAGAAGAGTGAATCTTCTAAGAGTTTGTGCTTTGAGCGGCTCCTGGGAGACCAGTATTAGATTCAGATGCACCAGTGCAGGTTTATTGTATTCCTTGGACCTTCACATTGACCATGAAACACATAAATTGCATCGGGATAAAATACAAAAGGCACAATGCCGACTGAAGTACAAGAAGAGTGAATCTTGTAAGAGTTTGTGCTTTGAGCGGCTCCTCGGAGACCAGTGATAGATTCCGATGCACCAGTGCAGGTTTACTGTATCCCTTGGACCTTCACATTGACCATGAAACACAGAAATTGCATCGGGATTAAATACAAAAGGCACAATGCCGACTGAAGTACAAGAAGAGTGAATCTTATAAGAGTTTGTGCTTTGAGCGGCTCCTGGGAGACCAGTATTAGATTCCGATGCACCAGTGCAAGTTTACTGTATCCCTTGGACCTTCACATTGACCATGAAACACAGAATTTGTATCGGGAATGAATACAAAAGGCACAATGCCGACTGAAGTACAAGAAGAGTGAATCTTCTAAGAATTTGTGCTTTGAGCGGCTCCTGGGAGACCAGTATTAGATTCCGATGCACCAGTGCAGGTTACTGTATCCCTTGGACCTTCACATTGACCATGAAACACAGAAATTGTATCGGGATTGAATACAAAAGGCACAATGCAGACTGAAGTACAAGGAGAGTGAATCTTCTAAGAGTTTGTGCTTTGAGCGGCTCCTGGGAGACCAGTATTAACTTCCAATGCACCAGTGCAGGTTTATTGTATCCCTTGGACCTTCACATTGACCATGAAACACAGAAATTGTATCGGGATTAAATACAAAAGGCACAATGCCGACTGAAGTACAAGAAGAGTGAATCTTCTAAGAGTTTGTGATTTGAGCGGCTCCTGGGAGACCAGTATTAGCTTCCGATGCACCAGTTCCGGTTTATTGTATCCCTTGGACCTTCACATTGACCATGAAACACAGAAATTGCATCGGGATTAAATACAAAAGGCACAATGCCGACTGAAGTACAAGAAGAGTGAATCTTCTAAGAGTTTGTGCTTTGAGCGGCTCCTGGGAGACCAGTATTAGATTCCGATGCACCAGTGCAGGTTTGTTGTATCCCTTGGACCTTCACATTGACCATGAAAAACAGAAATTGCATCGGGATTGAATACAAAAGGCACAATGCCCACTGATGTACAAGAAGAGTGAATCTTCTAAGAGTTTGTGCTTTGAGCGGCTCCTGGTAGACCAGTAATAGCCTCCGATGCACCAGTGCAGGTTTACTGTATCCCTTGGACCTTCACATTGACCATGAAACACATAAATTGCATCGGGATTAAATACAAAAGGCACAATGCCGACTGAAGTACAAGAAGAGTGAATCTTCTAAGAGTTTGTGCTTTGAGCGGCTCCTGGGAGACCAGTATTAGCTTTTGATGCACAAGTGCAGGTTTACTGTATCCCTTGGACCGTCACATTGACCACGAAACACAAAAATTGCATCGGGATTAAATACAAATGGCACAATGCCGACTGAAGTACAAGAAGACTGAATCTTCTAAGAGTTTGTGCTTTGAGCGGCTCCTGGGAGACCAGTATTAGCTTCCTATGCACCAGTGCAGGTTTACTGTATCCCTTGGACCTTCACATTGACCATGAAAAACAGAATTTGTATCAGGATTGAATACAAAAGGCACAATGCCGACTGAAGTACAAGAAGAGTGAATCTTCTAAGAGTTTGTGCTTTGAGCGGCTCCTGGGAGACCAGTATTAGCTTCCGATGCACCAGTGCAGGTTTATTGTATTCCTTGGACCTTCACATTGACCATGAAACACAGAAATTGCATCGGGATTAAATACAAAAGGCACAATGCCGACTGAAGTACAAGAAGAGTGAATCTTGTAAGAGTTTGTGCTTTGAGCGGCTCCTCAGAGACCAGTGTTAGATTCTGATGCACCAGTGCAGGTTTACTGTATCCCTTGGACCTTCACATTGACCATGAAACACGGAAATTGCATCGGGATTAAATACAAAAGGCACAATGCCGACTGAAGTACAAGAAGAGTGAATCTTCTAAGAGTTTGTGCTTTGAGCGGCTCCTGGGAGACCAGTATTAGCTTTTGATGCACCAGTGCAGGTTTACTGTATCCCTTGGACCGTCACATTGACCACGAAACACAAAAATTGCATCGGGATTAAATACAAAAGGCACAATGCCGACTGAAGTACAAGAAGAGTGAAACTTCTAAGAGTTTGTGATTTGAGCGGCTCCTCGGAGACCAGTATTAGATTCCGATGCACCAGTGCCTGTTTACTGTATCCCTTGGACCTTCACATTGACCATGAAACACAGAAATTGTATCGGGATTGAATACAAAAGCACAATGCCGACTGAAGTACAAGAAAAGTGAATCTTCTAAGAGTTTGTGCTTTGAGCGGCTCCTGGGAGACCAGTATTAGCTTCCGATGCACCAGTGCCGGTTTATTGTATCCCTTGGACCTTCACATTGACCATGAAACACAGAAATTGCATCGGGATTAAATACAAAAGGCACAATGCCGACTGAAGTACAAGAAGAGTGAATCATCTAAGAATTTGTGCTTTGAGCGTCTCCTGGGAG
This sequence comes from Schistocerca nitens, assembly GCF_023898315.1. Lineage (NCBI taxonomy): Eukaryota > Metazoa > Arthropoda > Insecta > Orthoptera > Acrididae > Schistocerca > Schistocerca nitens. The sequence goes on along the minus strand of NC_064624.1, from coordinate 14,269,968 downwards.
ACCAGTATTAGCTTCCGATGCACCAGTGCTGGTTTATTGTATCCCTTGGACCTTCACATTGACCATGAAACACAGACATTTCATCGGGATTAAATACAAATGGCACAATGCCGACTGAAGTACAAGAACAGTGAATCCTCTAAGAGTTTGTGCTTTGAGCGGCTCCTGGGAGACCAGTATTAGCTTCCGATGCACCAGTGCAGTTTCATTGTATCCCTTGGACGTTCACATTGACCATGAAACACAGAAATTGCATCGGGATTGAATACAAAAGGCACAATGCCGACTTAAGTACAAGAAGAGTGAATCTTGTAAGAGTTTGTGATTTGAGCGGCTCCTGGGAGACCAGTATTAGCTTCCGATGCACCAGTTCCGGTTTATTGTATCCCTTGGACCTTCACATTGACCATGAAACACAGAAATTGTATCGGGATTAAATACAAAAGGCACAATGCCGACTGAAGTACAAGAAGAGTGAATCTTCTAAGAGTTTGTGATTTGAGCGGCTCCTGGGAGACCAGTATTAGCTTCCGATGCACCAGTTGCGGTTTATTGTATCCCTTGGACCTTCACATTGACCATGAAACACAGAAATTGCATCGGGATTAAATACAAAAGGCACAATGCCGACTTAAGTACAAGAAGAGTGAATCTTATAAGAGTTTGTGCTTTGAGCGGCTCCTGGGAGACCAGTATTAGATTCCGATGCACCAGTGCAGGTTTACTGTATCCCTTGGACCTTCACATTGACCATGAAACACAGAATTTGTATCGGGAATGAATGCAAAAGGCACAATGCCGACTGAAGTACAAGAAGAGTGAATCTTCTAAGAATTTGTGCTTTGAGCGGCTCCTGAGAGACCAGTATTAGATTCCGATGCACCAGTGCAGGTTTACTGTATCCCTTGGACCTTCACATTGACCATGAAACACAGAAATTGTATCTGGATTGAATACAAAAGGCACAATGCAGACTGAAGTACAAGAAGAGTGAATCTTCTAAGAATTTGTGCTTTGAGCGGCTCCTGGGAGACCAGTATTAGCTTCCTATGCACCAGTGCAGGTTTACTGTATCCCTTGGACCTTCACATTGACCATGAAAAACAGAATTTGTATCGGGATTGAATACAAAAGGCACAATGCCGACTGAAGTACAAGAAGAGTGAATCTTCTAAGAGTTTGTGCTTTGAGCGGCTCCTGGGAGACCAGTATTAGCTTCCTATGCACCAGTGCAGGTTTACTGTATCCCTTGGACCTTCACATTAACCATGAAAAACAGAATTTGTATCGGGATTGAATACAAAAGGCACAATGCCGACTGAAGTACAAGAAGAGTGAATCATCTAAGAGTTTGTGCTTTGAGCGGCTCCTGGGAGACCAGTATTAGCTTCCGATTCACCAGTGCAGGTTTATTGTATTCCTTGGACCTTCACATTGACCATGAAACACAGAAATTGCATCGGGATTAAATACAAAAGGCACAATGCGGACTGAAGTACAAGAAGAGTGAATCTTGTAAGAGTTTGTGCTTTGAGCGGCTCCTCGGAGACCAATGTTAGATTCTGATGCACCAGTGCAGGTTTACTGTATCCCTTGGACCTTCACATTGACCATGAAACACAGAAATTGTATCTGGATTGAATACAAAAGGCACAATGCAGACTGAAGTACAAGAAGAGTGAATCTTCTAAGAATTTGTGCTTTGAGCGGCTCCTGGGAGACCAGTATTAGCTTCCTATGCACCAGTGCAGGTTTACTGTATCCCTTGGACCTTCACATTGACCATGAAAAACAGAATTTGTATCGGGATTGAATACAAAAGGCACAATGCCGACTGAAGTACAAGAAGAGTGAATCTTCTAAGAGTTTGTGCTTTGAGCGGCTCCTGGGAGACCAGTATTAGCTTCCGATTCACCAGTGCAGGTTTATTGTATTCCTTGGACCTTCACATTGACCATGAAACACAGAAATTGCATCGGGATTAAATACAAAAGGCACAATGCCGACTGATGTACAAGAAGAGTGAATCTTCTAAGAGTTTGTGCTTAGAGCGGCTCCTGGGAGACCAGTATTAGCTTTTGATGCACCAGTGCAGGTTTACTGTATCCCTTGGACCGTCACATTGACCACGAAACACAAAAATTGCATCGGGATTAAATACAAAAGGCACAATGCCGACTGAAGTACATGAAGAGTGAAACTTCTAAGAGTTTGTGATTTGAGCGGCTCCTGGGAGACCAGTATTAGATTCCGATGCACCAGTGCCTGTTTACTGTATCCCTTGGACCTTCACATTGACCATGAAACACAGAAATTGTATCGGGATTGAATACAAAAGCACAATGCCGACTGAAGTACAAGAAAAGTGAATCTTCTAAGAGTTTGTGCTTTGAGCGGCTCCTGGGAGACCAGTATTAGCTTCCGATGCACCAGTGCCGGTTTATTGTATCCCTTGGACCTTCACATTGACCATGAAACACAGAAATTGCATCGGGATTAAATACAAAAGGCACAATGCCGACTGAAGTACAAGAAGAGTGAATCTTGTAAGAGTTTGTGCATTGAGCGGCTCCTCGGAGAGACCAGTATTAGCTTCCGATACACCAGTGTAGGTTACTGTATCCCTTGGATTTTCACATTGACCATGAAACACAGAAATTGCATCGGGATTAAATTCAAACGGCACAACGCCGACTTAAGTACAAGAAGAGTGAATCTTGTAAGAGTTTGTGCTTTGAGCGGCTCCTGGGAGACCAGTATTTGCTTCCGATGCACCAGTGCTGGTTAACTGTATCCCTTGTACCTTCACATTGACCATGAAACACAGAAATTGTATCGGGATTGAATACAAAAGGCACAATGCCGACTGAAGTACAAGAAGAGTGAATCTTCTAAGAGTTTGTGCTTTGAGCGGCTCCTAGGAGACCAGTATTAGCTTCCGAAGTACCAGTGCAGGTTTATTGTATCCCCTGGACCTTTACATTGACCATGAAACACAGAAATTGCATCGGGATTAAATACAAAATGCACAATGCCGACTGAAGTACAAGAATAGTGAATCTTCTAAGAGTTTGTGTTTTGAGCGGCTCCTGGGAGACCAGTATTAGCTTCCTATGCACCAGTGCAGGTTTACTGTATCCCTTGGACCTTCACATTGACCATGAAACACAGAAATTGTATCGGTATTAAATACAAAAGGCACAATGCAGACTGAAGTACAAGAAGAGTGAATCTTCTAAGAGTTTGTGCTTTGAGCGGCTCCTGGGAGACCAGTATTAGCTTCCGATGCACCAGTGCAGGTTTATTGTATCCCTTGGACCTTCATATTGACCATGAAACACAGAAATTGCATCGGGATTAAATACAAAAGGCACAATGCCGACTGAAGTACAAGAAGAGTGAATCTACTAAGAGTTTGTGCTTTGAGCGGCTCCTGGGAGACCAGTAATAGCCTCCGATGCACCAGTGCAGGTTAACTGTATCCCTTGGACCTTCACATTGACCATGAAACACAGAAATTGCATCGGGATAAAATACAAAAGGCACAATGCCACTGTAGTACAAGAAGAGTGAATCTTCTAAGAGTTTGTGCTTTGAGCGGCTCCTGCGAGACCAGTATTTGATTCCGATGCACCAGTGCAGGTTTACTGTATCCCTTGGACCTTCACATTGACCATGAAACACAGAAATTGCATCGGGATTAAATACAAAAGGCATAATGCCACTGTAGTACAAGAAGAGTGAATCTTCTAAGAGTTTGTGCTTTGAGCGGCTCCTGGGAGACCAGTATTAACTTCCAATGCACCAGTGCAGGTTTATTGTATCCCTTGGACCTTCACATTGACCATGAAACACAGAAATTGTATCGGGATTAAATACAAAAGGCACAATGCCGACTGAAGTACAAGAAGAGTGAATCTTCTAAGATTTTGTGATTTGAGCGGCTCCTGGGAGACCAGTATTAGCTTCCGATGCAACGGTTCCGGTTTATTGTATCCCTTGGACCTTCACATTGACCATGAAACACAGAAATTGCATCGGGATTAAATACAAAATGCACAATGCCGACTGAAGTACAAGAATAGTGAATCTTCTAAGAGTTTGTGTTTTGAGCGGCTCCTGGGAGACCTGTACTACATTCCGATGCACCAGTGCAGGTTTACTGTATCCCTTGGACCTTCACATTGACCATGAAACACAGAAATTGCATCGGGATTGAATACAAAAGGCACAATGCCGACTGAGGTACAAGAAGAGTGAATCTTGTAAGAGTTTGTGCATTGAGCGGCTCCTGGGAGAGACCAGTATTAGCTTCCGATACACCAGTGCAGGTTACTGTATCCCTTGGACCTTCACATTGACCATGAAACACAGAAATTGCGTCGGGATTAAATTCAAAAGGCACAATGCCGACTGAAGTACAAGAAGAGTGAATCTTCTAATAGTTTGTGGTTTGAGCAGCTCCTGGGAGACCAGTATTAGCTTCCGATGCACCAGTGCAGGTTAACCATATCCCTTGGACCTTCACATTGACCATGAAACACAGAAATTGTATCGGGATTGAATACAAAAGGCACAATGCCGACTGAAGTACAAGAAGAGTGAATCTTCTAAGAGTTTGTGCTTTGAGCGGCTCCTGGGAGACCAGTATTAGCTTCCGATGCACCAGTGCAGGTTCATTGTATCCCTTGGACGTTCACATTGACCATGAAACACTGAAATTGCATCGGGATTAAATACAAAAGGCACAATGCCGACTTAAGTACAAGAAGAGTGAATCTTCTAAGAGTTTGTGCTTTGAGAGGCTCCTGGGAGACCAGTATTAGATTCCGATGCACCAGTGCAGGTTTGTTGTATACCCTTGGACCTTCACATTGACCATGAAAAACTGAAATTGTATCGGGATTGAATACAAAAGGCACAATGCCCACTGATGTACAAGAAGAGTGAATCTTCTAAGAGTTTGTGCTTTGAGCGGCTCCTGGGAGACCAGTATTAGCTTCCGATGCACCAGTGCAGGTTTATTGTATTCCTTGGACCTTCACATTGACCATGAAACACAGAAATTGCGTCGGGATTAAATACAAAAGGCACAATGCCGACTGAAGTACAAGAAGAGTGAATCTTCTAAGAGTTTGTGCTTTGAGCGGCTCCTGGGAGACCTGTATTAGATTCCGATCCACCAGTGCAGGTTTATTGTATTCCTTGGACCTTCACATTGACCATGAAACACATAAATTGCATCGGGATTAAATACAAAACGCACAATGCCGACTGAAGTACAAGAAGAGTGAATCTTCTAAGAGTTTGTGCTTTGAGCGGCTCCTCGGAGACCAGTGTTAGATTCCGATGCACCAGTGCAGGTTTACTGTATCCCTTGGACCTTCACATTGACCATGAAACACAGAAATTGCATCGGGATTAAATACAAAAGGCACAATGCCGACTGAAGTACAAGAAGAGTGAATCTTATAAGAGTTTGTGCTTTGAGCGGCTCCTGGGAGACCAGTATTAGATTCCGATGCACCAGTGCAAGTTTACTGTATCCCTTGGACCTTCACATTGACCATGAAACACAGAATTTGTATCGGGAATGAATACAAAAGGCACAATGCCGACTGAAGTACAAGAAGAGTGAATCTTCTAAGAATTTGTGCTTTGAGCGGCTCCTGGGAGACCAGTATTAGATTCCGATGCACCAGTGCAGGTTACTGTATCCCTTGGACCTTCACATTGACCATGAAACACAGAAATTGTATCGGGATTGAATACAAAAGGCACAATGCAGACTGAAGTACAAGGAGAGTGAATCTTCTAAGAGTTTGTGCTTTGAGCGGCTCCTGGGAGACCAGTATTAGCTTCCGATGCACCAGTTCCGGTTTATTGTATCCCTTGGACCTTCACATTGACCATGAAACACAGAAATTGTATCGGGATTAAATACAAAAGGCACAATGCCGACTGAAGTACAAGAAGAGTGAATCTTCTAAGAGTTTGTGCTTTGAGCGGCTCCTGGGAGACCAGTATTAGATTCCGATGCACCAGTGCAGGTTTGTTGTATCCCTTGGACCTTCACATTGACCATGAAAAACAGAAATTGTATCGGGATTGAATACAAAAGGCACAATGCCCACTGATGTACAAGAAGAGTGAATCTTCTAAGAGTTTGTGCTTTGAGCGGCTCCTGGGAGACCAGTAATAGCCTCCGATGCACCAGTGCAGGTTTACTGTATCCCTTGGACCTTCACATTGACCATGAAACACATAAATTGCATCGGGATTAAATACAAAAGGCACAATGCCGACTGAAGTACAAGAAGAGTGAATCTTCTAAGAGTTTGTGCTTTGAGCGGCTCCTGGGAGACCAGTATTAGCTTTTGATGCACAAGTGCAGGTTTACTGTATCCCTTGGACCGTCACATTGACCACGAAACACAAAAATTGCATCGGGATTAAATACAAATGGCACAATGCCGACTGAAGTACAAGAAGACTGAATCTTCTAAGAGTTTGTGCTTTGAGCGGCTCCTGGGAGACCAGTATTAGCTTCCTATGCACCAGTGCAGGTTTACTGTATCCCTTGGACCTTCACATTGACCATGAAAAACAGAATTTGTATCAGGATTGAATACAAAAGGCACAATGCCGACTGAAGTACAAGAAGAGTGAATCTTCTAAGAGTTTGTGCTTTGAGCGGCTCCTGGGAGACCAGTATTAGCTTCCGATGCACCAGTGCAGGTTTATTGTATTCCTTGGACCTTCACATTGACCATGAAACACAGAAATTGCATCGGGATTAAATACAAAAGGCACAATGCCGACTGAAGTACAAGAAGAGTGAATCTTGTAAGAGTTTGTGCTTTGAGCGGCTCCTCAGAGACCAGTGTTAGATTCTGATGCACCAGTGCAGGTTTACTGTATCCCTTGGACCTTCACATTGACCATGAAACACGGAAATTGCATCGGGATTAAATACAAAAGGCACAATGCCGACTGAAGTACAAGAAGAGTGAATCTTCTAAGAGTTTGTGCTTTGAGCGGCTCCTGGGAGACCAGTATTAGCTTTTGATGCACCAGTGCAGGTTTACTGTATCCCTTGGACCGTCACATTGACCACGAAACACAAAAATTGCATCGGGATTAAATACAAAAGGCACAATGCCGACTGAAGTACAAGAAGAGTGAAACTTCTAAGAGTTTGTGATTTGAGCGGCTCCTGGGAGACCAGTATTAGATTCCGATGCACCAGTGCCTGTTTACCGTATCCCTTGGACCTTCACATTGACCATGAAACACAGAAATTGTATCGGGATTGAATACAAAAGCACAATGCCGACTGAAGTACAAGAAAAGTGAATCTTCTAAGAGTTTGTGCTTTGAGCGGCTCCTGGGAGACCAGTATTAGCTTCCGATGCACCAGTGCCGGTTTATTGTATCCCTTGGACCTTCACATTGACCATGAAACACAGAAATTGCATCGGGATTAAATACAAAAGGCACAATGCCGACTGAAGTACAAGAAGAGTGAATCATCTAAGAATTTGTGCTTTGAGCGTCTCCTGGGAGACCAGTATTAGCTTCCGATGCACCAGTGCTGGTTTATTGTATCCCTTGGACCTTCACATTGACCATGAAACACAGACATTTCATCGGGATTAAATACAAATGGCACAATGCCGACTGAAGTACAAGAACAGTGAATCCTCTAAGAGTTTGTGCTTTGAGCGGCTCCTGGGAGACCAGTATTAGCTTCCGATGCACCAGTGCAGTTTCATTGTATCCCTTGGACGTTCACATTGACAATGAAACACAGAAATTGCATCGGGATTGAATACAAAAGGCACAATGCCGACTTAAGTACAAGAAGAGTGAATCTTGTAAGAGTTTGTGATTTGAGCGGCTCCTGGGAGACCAGTATTAGCTTCCGATGCACCAGTTCCGGTTTATTGTATCCCTTGGACCTTCACATTGACCATGAAACACAGAAATTGTATCGGGATTAAATACAAAAGGCACAATGCCGACTGAAGTACAAGAAGAGTGAATCTTCTAAGAGTTTGTGATTTGAGCGGCTCCTGGGAGACCAGTATTAGCTTCCGATGCACCAGTTGCGGTTTATTGTATCCCTTGGACCTTCACATTGACCATGAAACACAGAAATTGCATCGGGATTAAATACAAAAGGCACAATGCCGACTTAAGTACAAGAAGAGTGAATCTTATAAGAGTTTGTGCTTTGAGCGGCTCCTGGGAGACCAGTATTAGATTCCGATGCACCAGTGCAGGTTTACTGTATCCCTTGGACCTTCACATTGACCATGAAACACAGAATTTGTATCGGGAATGAATGCAAAAGGCACAATGCCGACTGAAGTACAAGAAGAGTGAATCTTCTAAGAATTTGTGCTTTGAGCGGCTCCTGAGAGACCAGTATTAGATTCCCATGCACCAGTGCAGGTTTACTGTATCCCTTGGACCTTCACATTGACCATGAAACACAGAAATTGTATCTGGATTGAATACAAAAGGCACAATGCAGACTGAAGTACAAGAAGAGTGAATCTTCTAAGAATTTGTGCTTTGAGCGGCTCCTGGGAGACCAGTATTAGCTTCCTATGCACCAGTGCAGGTTTACTGTATCCCTTGGACCTTCACATTGACCATGAAAAACAGAATTTGTATCGGGATTGAATACAAAAGGCACAATGCCGACTGAAGTACAAGAAGAGTGAATCTTCTAAGAGTTTGTGCTTTGAGCGGCTCCTGGGAGACCAGTATTAGCTTCCTATGCACCAGTGCAGGTTTACTGTATCCCTTGGACCTTCACATTGACCATGAAAAACAGAATTTGTATCGGGATTGAATACAAAAGGCACAATGCCGACTGAAGTACAAGAAGAGTGAATCATCTAAGAGTTTGTGCTTTGAGCGGCTCCTGGGAGACCAGTATTAGCTTCCGATTCACCAGTGCAGGTTTATTGTATTCCTTGGACCTTCACATTGACCATGAAACACAGAAATTGCATCGGGATTAAATACAAAAGGCACAATGCCGACTGAAGTACAAGAAGAGTGAATCTTGTAAGAGTTTGTGCTTTGAGCGGCTCCTCGGAGACCAATGTTAGATTCTGATGCACCAGTGCAGGTTTACTGTATCCCTTGGACCTTCACATTGACCATGAAACACAGAAATTGTATCTGGATTGAATACAAAAGGCACAATGCAGACTGAAGTACAAGAAGAGTGAATCTTCTAAGAATTTGTGCTTTGAGCGATTCCTGGGAGACCAGTATTAGCTTCCTATGCACCAGTGCAGGTTTACTGTATCCCTTGGACCTTCACATTGACCATGAAAAACAGAATTTGTATCGGGATTGAATACAAAAGGCACAATGCCGACTGAAGTACAAGAAGAGTGAATCTTCTAAGAGTTTGTGCTTTGAGCGGCTCCTGGGAGACCAGTATTAGCTTCCGATTCACCAGTGCAGGTTTATTGTATTCCTTGGACCTTCACATTGACCATGAAACACAGAAATTGCATCGGGATTAAATACAAAAGGCACAATGCCGACTGATGTACAAGAAGAGTGAATCTTCTAAGAGTTTGTGCTTAGAGCGGCTCCTGGGAGACCAGTATTAGCTTTTGATGCACCAGTGCAGGTTTACTGTATCCCTTGGACCGTCACATTGACCACGAAACACAAAAATTGCATCGGGATTAAATACAAAAGGCACAATGCCGACTGAAGTACATGAAGAGTGAAACTTCTAAGAGTTTGTGATTTGAGCGGCTCCTGGGAGACCAGTATTAGATTCCGATGCACCAGTGCCTGTTTACTGTATCCCTTGGACCTTCACATTGACCATGAAACACAGAAATTGTATCGGGATTGAATACAAAAGCACAATGCCGACTGAAGTACAAGAAAAGTGAATCTTCTAAGAGTTTGTGCTTTGAGCGGCTCCTGGGAGACCAGTATTAGCTTCCGATGCACCAGTGCCGGTTTATTGTATCCCTTGGACCTTCACATTGACCATGAAACACAGAAATTGCATCGGGATTAAATACAAAAGGCACAATGCCGACTGAAGTACAAGAAGAGTGAATCTTGTAAGAGTTTGTGCATTGAGCGGCTCCTGGGAGAGACCAGTATTAGCTTCCGATACACCAGTGTAGGTTACTGTATCCCTTGGATTTTCACATTGACCATGAAACACAGAAATTGCATCGGGATTAAATTCAAACGGCACAACGCCGACTTAAGTACAAGAAGAGTGAATCTTGTAAGAGTTTGTGCTTTGAGCGGCTCCTGGGAGACCAGTATTTGCTTCCGATGCACCAGTGCTGGTTAACTGTATCCCTTGTACCTTCACATTGACCATGAAACACAGAAATTGTATCGGGATTGAATACAAAAGGCACAATGCCGACTGAAGTACAAGAAGAGTGAATCTTCTAAGAGTTTGTGCTTTGAGCGGCTCCTAGGAGACCAGTATTAGCTTCCGAAGTACCAGTGCAGGTTTATTGTATCCCCTGGACCTTTACATTGACCATGAAACACAGAAATTGCATCGGGATTAAATACAAAATGCACAATGGCGACTGAAGTACAAGAAGAGTGAATCTTCTAAGAGTTTGTGTTTTGAGCGGCTCCTGGGAGACCAGTATTAGCTTCCTATGCACCAGTGCAGGTTTACTGTATCCCTTGGACCTTCACATTGACCATGAAACACAGAAATTGTATCGGTATTAAATACAAAAGGCACAATGCAGACTGAAGTACAAGAAGAGTGAATCTTCTAAGAGTTTGTGCTTTGAGCGGCTCCTGGGAGACCAGTATTAGCTTCCGATGCACCAGTGCAGGTTTATTGTATCCCTTGGACCTTCATATTGACCATGAAACACAGAAATTGCATCGGGATTAAATACAAAAGGCACAATGCCGACTGAAGTACAAGAAGAGTGAATCTACTAAGAGTTTGTGCTTTGAGCGGCTCCTGGGAGACCAGTAATAGCCTCCGATGCACCAGTGCAGGTTAACTGTATTCCTTGGACCTTCACATTGACCATGAAACACAGAAATTGCATCGGGATAAAATACAAAAGGCACAATGCCACTGTAGTACAAGAAGAGTGAATCTTCTAAGAGTTTGTGCTTTGAGCGGCTCCTGCGAGACCAGTATTTGATTCCGATGCACCAGTGCAGGTTTACTGTATCCCTTGGACCTTCACATTGACCATGAAACACAGAAATTGCATCGGGATTAAATACAAAAGGCATAATGCCACTGTAGTACAAGAAGAGTGAATCTTCTAAGAGTTTGTGCTTTGAGCGGCTCCTGGGAGACCAGTATTAACTTCCAATGCACCAGTGCAGGTTTATTGTATCCCTTGGACCTTCACATTGACCATGAAACACAGAAATTGTATCGGGATTAAATACAAAAGGCACAATGCCGACTGAAGTACAAGAAGAGTGAATCTTCTAAGATTTTGTGATTTGAGCGGCTCCTGGGAGACCAGTATTAGCTTCCGATGCAACGGTTCCGGTTTATTGTATCCCTTGGACCTTCACATTGACCATGAAACACAGAAATTGCATCGGGAATAGATACAAAAGGCACAATGCCGACTTAAGTACAGGAAGAGTGAATCTTATAAGAGTTTGTACTTTGAGCGGCTCCTGGGAGACCTGTACTACATTCCGATGCACCAGTGCAGGTTTACTGTATCCCTTGGACCTTCACATTGACCATGAAACACAGAAATTGCATCGGGATTGAATACAAAAGGCACAATGCCGACTGAGGTACAAGAAGAGTGAATCTTGTAAGAGTTTGTGCATTGAGCGGCTCCTGGGAGAGACCAGTATTAGCTTCCGATACACCAGTGCAGGTTACTGTATCCCTTGGACCTTCACATTGACCATGAAACACAGAAATTGCATCGGGATTAAATTCAAAAGGCACAATGCCGACTGAAGTACAAGAAGAGTGAATCTTCTAATAGTTTGTGGTTTGAGCAGCTCCTGGGAGACCAGTATTAGCTTCCGATGCACCAGTGCAGGTTAACCATATCCCTTGGACCTTCACATTGACCATGAAACACAGAAATTGTAACGGGATTGAATACAAAAGGCACAATGCCGACTGAAGTACAAGAAGAGTGAATCTTCTAAGAGTTTGTGCTTTGAGCGGCTCCTGGGAGACCAGTATTAGCTTCCGATGCACCAGTGCAGGTTCATTGTATCCCTTGGACGTTCACATTGACCATGAAACACTGAAATTGCATCGGGATTAAATACAAAAGGCACAATGCCGACTTAAGTACAAGAAGAGTGAATCTTCTAAGAGTTTGTGCTTTGAGAGGCTCCTGGGAGACCAGTATTAGATTCCGATGCACCAGTGCAGGTTTGTTGTATCCCTTGGACCTTCACATTGACCATGAAAAACTGAAATTGTATCGGGATTGAATACAAAAGGCACAATGCCCACTGATGTACAAGAAGAGTGAATCTTCTAAGAGTTTGTGCTTTGAGCGGCTCCTGGGAGACCAGTATTAGCTTCCGATGCACCAGTGCAGGTTTATTGTATTCCTTGGACCTTCACATTGACCATGAAACACAGAAATTGCGTCGGGATTAAATACAAAAGGCACAATGCCGACTGAAGTACAAGAAGAGTGAATCTTCTAAGAGTTTGTGCTTTGAGCGGCTCCTGGGAGACCTGTATTAGATTCCGATGCACCAGTGCAGGTTTATTGTATTCCTTGGACCTTCACATTGACCATGAAACACATAAATTGCATCGGGATTAAATACAAAAGGCACAATGCCGACTGAAGTACAAGAAGAGTGAATCTTGTAAGAGTTTGTGCTTTGAGCGGCTCCTCGGAGACCAGTGTTAGATTCCGATGCACCAGTGCAGGTTTACTGTATCCCTTGGACCTTCACATTGACCATGAAACACAGAAATTGCATCGGGATTAAATACAAAAGGCACAATGCCGACTGAAGTACAAGAAGAGTGAATCTTATAAGAGTTTGTGCTTTGAGCGGCTCCTGGGAGACCAGTATTAGATTCCGATGCACCAGTGCAAGTTTACTGTATCCCTTGGACCTTCACATTGACCATGAAACACAGAATTTGTATCGGGAATGAATACAAAAGGCACAATGCCGACTGAAGTACAAGAAGAGTGAATCTTCTAAGAATTTGTGCTTTGAGCGGTTCCTGGGAGACCAGTATTAGATTCCGATGCACCAGTGCAGGTTACTGTATCCCTTGGACCTTCACATTGACCATGAAACACAGAAATTGTATCGGGATTGTATACAAAAGGCACAATGCAGACTGAAGTACAAGGAGAGTGAATCTTCTAAGAGTTTGTGCTTTGAGCGGCTCCTGGGAGACCAGTATTAACTTCCAATGCACCAGTGCAGGTTTATTGTATCCCTTGGACCTTCACATTGACCATGAAACACAGAAATTGTATCGGGATTAAATACAAAAGGCACAATGCCGACTGAAGTACAAGAAGAGTGAATCTTCTAAGAGTTTGTGATTTGAGCGGCTCCTGGGAGACCAGTATTAGCTTCCGATGCACCAGTTCCGGTTTATTGTATCCCTTGGACCTTCACATTGACCATGAAACACAGAAATTGCATCGGGATTAAATACAAAAGGCACAATGCCGACTGAAGTACAAGAAGAGTGAATCTTCTAAGAGTTTGTGCTTTGAGCGGCTCCTGGGAGACCAGTATTAGATTCCGATGCACCAGTGCAGGTTTGTTGTATCCCTTGGACCTTCACATTGACCATGAAAAACAGAAATTGTATCGGGATTGAATACAAAAGGCACAATGCCCACTGATGTACAAGAAGAGTGAATCTTCTAAGAGTTTGTGCTTTGAGCGGCTCCTGGGAGACCAGTAATAGCCTCCGATGCACCAGTGCAGGTTTACTGTATCCCTTGGACCTTCACATTGAACATGAAACACAGAAATTGCATCGGGATTAAATACAAAAGGCACAATGCCGACTGAAGTACAAGAAGAGTGAATCTTCTAAGAGTTTGTGCTTTGAGCGGCTCCTGGGAGACCAGTATTAGATTCCGATGCACTAGTGCAGGTTTACTGTATCCCTTGGACCTTCACATTGACCATGAAACACAGAAATTGCATCGGGATTAAATACAAAAGGCACAATGCCGACTGAAGTACAAGAAGAGTGAATCTTGTAAGAGTTTGTGCTTTGAGCGGCTCCTAGGAGACCAGTATTACATTTGGTGCACCAGTGCAGGTTTACTGTATCCCTTGGACCTTCACATTGACCATGAAAGACAGAAATTGCATCGGGATTAAATACAAAAGGCACAATGCCGACTGAAGTACAAGAAGAGTGAATCTTGTAAGAGTTTGTGCTTTGAGCGGCTCCTGGGAGACCAGTATTACATTTGGTGCACCAGTGCAGGTTTACTGTATCCCGTGGACCTTCACATTGACCATGAAAGACAGAAATTGCATCGGGATTAAATACAAAAGGCACAATGCCGACTGAAGTACAAGAAGAGTGAATCTTCTAAGAGTTTGTGCTTTGAGCGGCTCCTGGGAGACCAGTATTAGATTCCGATGCACCAGTGCCTGTTAACTGTATCCCTTGGACCTTCACATTGACCATGAAACACAGAAATTGCATCGGGATTGAATACAAAAGCACTGTTCGTCAGGATAGAAGTCAGGAGCGGAGGGCGTTGTAAAATGAAAGTTAATTGAGTGGAATGGACCCAGTTTATTCTTGTAATGATGGTACAGTGGTGCCTACGTAGGGCTGAGCAGCCCCAAGAGGGGTTGCCGTCTGCTCATCAGAGAGGCAGAGGCTAGAGGGGCGACTACTCGGGGCCGAGGTCAGAAGCTAAGAGAGCGCGGAGCTGTTTCCAAGCCGCCCTCGCCACTCCCGGCCGCGTCCCCACGCGATCACACGATTAGTCTCTGATTGGAGGATTGATTCCGCCAACGCGCCTTGCTAGTAGCGTACGCCCGTCAGCGCAACCAACCCGTGGGACTTGAATCTGACCGAGGATCACGTGGCAGGAATGTGCCGACCATGGTCTTCCGGCCAGCACCTTCCACCACAGTATGCCCAAGCCGGCTACGGCTGAACATTATGCATTGAAAATTTATTTAAATAAAATTTTGTCGGCAATGATCCCTCTTGGGGGGTCTCCTCCCTGCACATCCTTTCCCCTTCCGAAGAAGGCTCTCTGGATGAAAATGAATGAGCTATTTCTAATTGATTATTCCATTTAAAAAATAATTGATCATTATGACGGGTCCCATAACATAGTGATATCAATATGTGCAAAAGTTACAAAGTGGCCTGAAGGGCCTGAAGGAAGGCTCTTGAATAACAAACTTGTGAAGTTGGTGCGACGGCAGTGGGGCGGCGCCATGCTGTGAGTGTGTGTCGGCGGTATCAGTGGTGGTGGGTACCCAGGCGATGATGAGGGGCACCGGAGCACCGCACACTGAAACACTCCACCCTCGTGGGGGTGAGAGAATGCTCCCAGGCCTAACAGTCGCAAGGGGGTTTTTCCCCGTAATATTACTTTGAGTTCTTAAATCTAGGATTACAATGGTAATTGCCCAAGTGGGTGAATGAGAACATTACAAAATGACAAAAATTCAAAGAGAAAACAAAATGACTTACATGAGAGTTAAGACTCGACAGTTAAATTGTGATTCCATAGACTTTACATAGAAATACAAATCCATTACAATGACGATTACTGAACCAGCGCTGGGTAATACAACGGTGGTTAATCGCTTGGTTTGGTGCCAATCAGCAATATGTGAGGCCACTCGGTCAAGAGCAACTTGGTTGTGTTCCTGGGTAAGGAGATGATTGATCGATTGGAGTAGATCTGAATCATTGGTATCCGGTAAATTCTTTAGCTTCTCATGGTGATGGAGTTTAAAAGAGAGTTCAGGAAGGTATAAGGTAAATGTGGGAATGGTGACATGAAAGGTAGAGTGCAGTTGAGCTGATATCCTCATAGAAGCAGCGTATACGTCACATCTTGAACTATTATACACTAGGCCACTATTATTCAGTGTTACCCGGTACGATTCAGTCTCTGACATTGAACGGTGGCACACCAGGTTGGCGGTGACAGTCTGTGGAACAGCGAACAGAAAACTGTTGCCAACGGGCTGAATTATCGGCTGATGAAGTGAGACTAGAACACGAGGACAT
The DNA here is from genome assembly GCF_023898315.1 of Schistocerca nitens. Classification (NCBI taxonomy): domain Eukaryota; kingdom Metazoa; phylum Arthropoda; class Insecta; order Orthoptera; family Acrididae; genus Schistocerca; species Schistocerca nitens. The sequence continues at coordinate 14,253,713 of NC_064624.1, read as the reverse complement.
GGAGGTGTAGTAGTTTCAGCTAAAAACAGTGACATTTCGCACTCAGTAGTGTTAGTGTGTAAAATTAGCGTGGAGCATAAGTAATGTGTTGTATGGAAGCAACTGGATAGTTCAGCGCGAGAGAGAGTGGCGTGGGTTTGTCGATCCCGACTAACTATTAAAAATTCTTGAGTCTGCCAAACAACATGGTGGTGAAGGGTAGCCCAAGAGACCGGAAAAGTGTATATTTGATAGCACTCGTATTCGCAACTTGCGCACGTGATTGGCAACCTCATTCGCATCCGAATGCCGTCCGAATTACGGGTAAGTCGGACCTCCAACGCAGCATAGTAAAAGGGGAGGTTGCTTTCCCGCACGGCATAAAGCATTTGTTTAGGGGCCAAAATTTGCGACGACACATTGTGTAGGATGTGCAAGAAGGGCTCTGAGGGTAACAGATGTGGACTGAGCTTTCCTGGCAGTCCAACTTCAATGGCCGAGTGTAACATGTGCACGTGTAACTGTGCTGTATGTATATTAAATAAAAGAATCTAGGTGGTCTTCACAATGTCTAATGTGATAGTCAGATTACGTAATCCCGAGCGAAGATGAGTCCACTCTGCTATGGGACGAAGCCCAAGTGTCGTTAATTAATTTCAGATTTTGTACGAAGGAAGTTTTCCTTTTTTTTTTTTTTTAGATGAATAAAATGAGAAGGAATCCTGTGATCGCGGTGTGAACCTGCACAGCCTAGGCACCTCCCACGCATTGGCCACTACGCAGGGGCACCCACCCCGCTAAGGCTCGACACGGCGAGACAGGTGAAGTACTTCATAAATTTCAGAAATAATATTGAGTGGTTTTTCAGCTGTAGAAAACCCGAATGAGGGTAGGACAACTCAAGTTAACTCAATAATCATAGGATCTTTGCTTACAGAAGTGCTCAATAGAGAGATTAACTGTACTGCAGTCGGAAATGAATGTTAGCGAGAGCGAGTCTGTTGCTCGTGAATACAGAGGCTGGGCGTGAAGCAGTGGAGGCGGCGCAGCGCAGCTTTATCAGCGCAGAGCCGGCAGAGTGCTGAGCTCAGGTAACAGCGTCGGAGAGCGCTAGTGGCTCTGCGTCCGAGACCAAGACATTGCAAGTGCAACTTAAAAGTAACAGTTTATTGCAAAGCAATAATAAACGAATAGCTGATGTCACAAAGACGTTTGATTCCATTTTAACAGAACAACTTAAGTGTTCAACAGGTAAATTGATTACGTTGTTGATTAAAAGAAACTGCTACTGAACATAACGTACATACGTACGTGCTTCCCTTTCCCCTTCCGAAGAGCGGAGGGCATAAACGATAAAAGCCTTGTTCATGTACTTAGTATATGACAATAGAGGTCTGGTAACATCAACAAGTTACACCAAGGTAGTGTGGATATGAACAGTGTGAGTGTGTTGTAAGTTGTTATTGGGCATGTGAAGTGTTGTGTAAATGTGTGACTAATGGTAGCTGATGGCGGATACGAATTGAAGGCCAATAAGTGCTATCAGAGATACTTCCAGTAGAGAAACAATGAAAATTAAAAGGGAATACCGAATATGACACAACAATAGCGTATAACCATAAAGTGTACTAACATTAATCATAACTATAAATTGATAACAATAAAACATGTCATTGAAGTAATCATAATTGACAAGAAATAAAATAAAGGGAATATATCCCGAACATAAACTTCAGAAACGGATACGAAATCCGTCGGGGGATGATGTTTTTTAGTCGATTGACGAAGTGCATAAGGGACTACGTCAGTAAAATCCGACAGTGTGTGTATATAACAACATTGTTCTTGAAAGTGCAGTTTGCACTATCAGATGGTGAAAAGCAAAGAATCCGTTCAGCAACGGAAAAGGCTGCCATTTGGGCAACGGTATCTGAATCTTTGGCAGAATCCGATGATTTTGCAATGGAATTGCCATGTAGAAGAAAGTGGCGTTGTATAAAATGTAATAAAAGAGCGTCTGGGGCTCAGTTCATTTGTGGTTGAGTGCCAAAGGCGTAGTGTGAGTGCAAATTCTCTCACGGTAATTGATGTATGAATTGTTTTGTGGTCAACCGAGGAGCCTAGGATTCGGTGACGTGTAAGTACAAGTTCGCGGTGCGTATGAGCTACCTGCGAGTGACTCGACTAATAAGTTCAGCAGTGCATTAGTGCAATCTGCAGACTTGGATTGATGATTATATAATTTGCAGGGCAATGGAGCAACCTGCGGACAGTGCTAAGGCAACCTGTCTAATAATTGAGGGGTAGGCAGTGCATTGGAGCTACCTGCGATACCGTGGTTCAGCGGGCCTAAGGGCGTCCGTCTGACTTAATAAGAATTAGTGTAGGCACATGGGTTTCCTGCGATACATGTAATAAAAGTATCAGCGGCGTTATTAACTGCTGTACTAGGAAAATGTCGACTGTTCAAGCAATAAAAATAGCTCTGAAGCTAGAATAGCATACATGCATAAATAGCGTCACTTTTTGTGCGCGCAGTACATAACACTACATAAAATGAAAATCATGAACTATAAATCACTAGCGCTAGCGTAATGACATAATTAAACACAATGACATACATTGACAGGATAATAAAAACACAATGATGTATAATAATAACGCTGTAAGTAGTCGGAACGCTCAACGTTAACATGTAACACTGGCCACCTGGGGCTGGTTGCTAGGCTGCGTGTGTGTTAGTTTTAAAACTGACGATAACAAATTGAACTGAAACGACAACTAGGCACAGTTCCCGTAGCGCCTACGTCACCGGCTAATTAGAGGCAAAGTACATATCTCACAATGGATCATCGGCCGATATTTTGGGGCAAGACTGCAACAAGGGAGAGCAATATCTCGGTGTAAATGGGTGGTCAGATTAAAAGACCGGTACTGTCGGAAGAGGGTACCTAACATGTTGTAGGGGCCTCCTCATCGACAGAAGAAGGAAAACAGGATAGAACAATGACCACGGCGGTAGAGTAAAATAAATGGGGAGGGCAAAAATAACTGCGTAGCAACCAAGGAACAATCGCCCACCGATATACGGCAGCCCGGACGATTTGTCGTTTGTGCCTCGTCAGTAGCGTGAAAAACCCGTGGCATTGCATTGGTTTGCCCATATCTGGCCTTGTCCAAGGCAGATAACGTTAAATGTCATCATAGTTCGATGTGTAAGAGGGTTAGGGCTGTAGTTTGTAGCTTATACAATGAATCAAAGCAGTAGTGAAACTTCACTTATGGGATTGGCAGACTAAGGTATGCAGAATAATGTGAATCGTTAAGAACTTCGTGTGATTTATCCAGCTAATGTGAAACAAAACAAGGAAAAGAATTTAAACAATGAATCACATCTACTTAGTATTTATGTTAAGATTTATTGGGATGTTTGAATGAATTTTGTTTGCCGTGTCTTCCGGCTGCATGAAAGAAACCAGCTTGGAGCTGTTAGCGAGCGCGCAGCGCACGCGTAGGTGCGGAGTGGGCACCGGCACGTCAGCGGTCACGTGAGACGGCGTGTAGCCGCGAGAGGCCGGCCGCTACTGCAGCGACAAATATCACGCGCTTAGCATGTACAAGAAATAACGATGAATTAGAAATTGCTAATCATCTAGGATAAGAGTTTTTTAAAAAGGCTGTTAGTTATATAAAATGATGGTAAATACATTGTAGTCTGTCATACACGGAGGATAGGGCAGTAATTTGCGGTTTGTTTTTGTAACTACTAGGACGCGCCGCGTGTTGAGACGCTGGAGGCGGCAGCGCACGTGGTGATAAGATACGTCATCGCGCGGAGCGCTGTTACTGGCTGAGAGAAAATGATGGCCGCTGGCCAGTTCTTGGCGAGGAGAAGGGACAGCGCTGAAGAGAGGAGGGGAGGCGACAGCTGATGTGTTGCCCCGCCAACAGCTGATCCCGTAAACAAAGCGTACGAGGCGTATGCATTTCAAGTCCTGGCTTTATCTGTTCCGATTACTTACGATTAGCTGCAGCAAATACAGAACTACGACATATAGTACAATACACTAGACGTCAACGTAAAAGTATTAAGAAAAGCTCGGAGTAAAAATACTCCACATGTACTGGTTTGCCAAATAGATGGCAATAGAGGACAAGGAAGAATATTACTCGGAGTTAGCAGCCGCGGTTCTGCCAACACCAAGTGTAATGGTTGCATTTGAAGCAAGTCAGTTGCGTGACGTCTAATGCGTGGCATTGCTTGCAAAACATAAAACATAATCATACATATAAAAATGAGCAAAAATACATGACAGGACTGGAAATTGACAATTGAGAATGGCTGGGAACTCCGTGGTGGCCAGGCACGTCTCGCTTCCAAGTCCCTGGAGAAAATGACTTAAACTAAGCTGCAATAAAACATAACATAAAACTCTAATTAGGCGTGATTAATCACGCGACCTCAACCCATAAGGGTGTCGACTCCGCAGGGCGTATCGTGGACAACCCTGTGGAGGTAATCTCCCCCGTTTTTTCTTTCGTCTTTGTCCCACTTGAGGTGGAGGTGACACAGGCGGATGGGGGGCTGCGACCTGTTGTGGTGACACAGCCCTACCGTGGTAAGGTTGCAGGCGGTCAAAGTGCACTATCACCGTACGATCGGTTAATTGCAGTTCTGCATTGACTGGTGAGGTCAACCGTACAATCCGATACGGGCCTTCAAAGCGGGAAGAGAACTTTTTAGTTTGTCCCTTTTTGATTGCCGGGTTTCGTAGTAACACTAAATCACCTGTTTGACAAGTCTGTAAAACAGCATTTTTGTTCTGCCTGTGCAACTGTTTATTAGTAGCTTTGATATTATTCCTCTTTAGCTTATACCAGATCGCTTTTAGCCGGCGGGCTAAACGTTTTACTTCCTTTATTTCTACACCTCGAGGTAGTTTGTCTATTTCGAACGACGAATTCATCGCCCGTCCAGACACAGCTTCGTAAGGGGTATACTCCGTGGATTCATGCATTCGGGTGTTGTATGCAGAAGAAATATACGGTCGGTACATATCTGTTCAAATCAGCGTGCGTTTTTGCAACATAATAGGATAACATTTTACAAATTGTACGGTGTACGCGTTCAACGCGGCCGTCGGCTTTAGGATGGAAGGGAGTTGTACGCCATTTTTTGATTCTTAGCAATTAACAAACTTGTACAAATAAAGCAGACATGAAATTGGTTCCTTGATCCGTTACAATGGCATCAGGACTTACAAAAGGTAGTATCACACGATTTACAAACTCTCTCGCCACAGCTTCAGCTGTCATGTCGGGGAAGGGAACCAAAATTAGATAACGTGAAAAGTGATCAATAACAGACAAAATGTATTTGTTACGTTGTTGCGACTGTGGAAAAGGACCTTGGAAATCTAAAGCAAGAATTTCGAAGGGTGAAGATGCCTGAGGAAGTGTTTGCAACGGCACTCGCGGATGCCTATTTTGTGCTCGTTGTGCACACGGCAGGCAAGATCTTACATACCTGTCCACGTCACGTGTCGCAATTCGAGCGTTCGTAGCGCGTTTTCCGCTGTGACATGCTTGGATTGTATCACGGCATTGCCGTATTATACGTTGCTGCAAGCGTTCCGGTATTACCAAACGATTTCCATGGGGAGTTCTTCGATACAAAAGGTCGTCTATTACTTCAAATTCTGGCAAGGTGGCGTATCTTTGACACTGAACGTCCACCTGCTGTGCTTCTTTCAACTCTTCAATTGATACCTCATCTGATTGAACGAGACGCACTTTTCTACTTAACGCATCAGCATTTTGATGCAACCGACCAGCTACATTACCATTCTTCCTTTTATTTCCATCTGCACATTTAAAAAATCAGCTTAAAATTCTTTTTTAGTCAAAATTTAGTAGGATTTGCAACGTAGTAAGTGTAAGTATGGCGTCGTGTTACATGTAAAATGCTAGCGCTGTGTGCTAATTCAGTTGTTTAGTGTGCCCGTCTTCCATCTTTTCTTCTCCGCTTCAGTTCACAGTCGTTTCTTAGGCGAGTGCAACTCCCATACTTGACAGACAGCACGTGACCTGACGTCACACGCAAATGACAGACGGACCGCGTTGCAGAGCACGTGTAGCTGACGTAGTACTGTTGAGAAACAGACACCGCGAGATGGCGGAGGGTAAACAGAAATTAATCCCGACAGCAGGTGGCAGTGACGATATGAACAGCACTCAATATTCGCTGCGCTCACGTGCAACTAGCATGCGAGTGGAGGCGGAGGCTAACGCCGGTGATATGATTGACACAGACCAAACAATTCAAACGATTCCCACGGCTAGCACCCCAACTGTAGATACGAATGCAATGCTCCTTCAGATCCACAATTGGATGACAAATAATGATAGGGAAAAGGAACAATTGCGGTTAGAAAGGGAACGAAAAGCAAGAGAGAGAGAGCTGAACGAGAGGAAGAAAACAAAAAAGAACTAATGCGAGCTTTTACCGATTTAAATAAACAATTTGATGTGGTAAATGAAAAATTTGAACTGATGAAAACTGAAATAACTACCGAATTGAAAACTGATCTGAGTACGCAATAAGTGGGCAAATCGAAGCATTAAAATCTGAGATCCGTAAACAGTTTGAGGCTGAGATTTAGTAAATTTGATGCAGCACTAGGAGCTGCCAAGGGTGAAATTAATGCCACGATAGAAGCATACCATAGCGAAACTGTAGCATTAAAGGGTAATTGTGATACCATGTCAAAGGAGGTCAGCGCCGTGAAACTGGTTGTCACTAGTATGGGAAAGGAGATAGATGATTTGACGAAACAAGTAGAATCACTTGACATAGAGGAGCAGGTAGAAATTACGGTAAAGGCTCACGCCGAAGCGTTATCCGACCACGACACAGAGTGGATAAAAACCAAATACAATCTGAGAGAAAAGAAGACAGAACTGAAGGAAGTAGTAAGGGAAGTTACTTATGATCTTTTGGCGGAACCAAGAAAATCGGGATACACCGTGTTGTCTGAGCTAGGACAGATAAGGCGAACTTTGGCACAAGAGCTTCCTCGGTGGAAGCAGCAGGTCGCTGAAGAGGTGCAGACACTAAAGAACAAAGTGGGAAGTCCCTCACATCTGATGGGTAACGAATGGAATCACTCGCCATACCGAAATGACAATAGGCAAATTCATTACAGCACTCCAGTTGATGACGTCATACCACAGTCCGACAGACGCAGTGCGTAACCACCCTGAAGAGAACAGCCCACCAACACTCGTAACCCAAATACAGGAAGAAAGTGTATTGAAACACAAAACATTTCCAACCTTTCACCCGAAAAAACGTGACATACACCCGATCGTGTTTTTGCGAAACTTCTTTGTAGTGTTTCCGAACAGTTGGACAGACAAGCAAAGAATACAGTTTGTGACGGGTATATAACAGGAAATGCCGCCTTAAGGGGAATAGAAATGACGGACAAGTGCAGGACCTATAATGAATCCTAGCGGGTGTTTCTGAACAAATTTTGCAGTGGTGGTGCTCAGCAGCGCTTAAGAAAAGAAGTGTTCAACGCGGAAATGTTTAATTCGAAACACGGCAGTCTCAGAAGATACTTCGGAAAATATTTAGCAAAAATTAAATTCTGGGACTCGCCAATTACAAATAAAGACGCGATCCAGATTTCGAAAACTAAATTGCCAATCTCTATAAGGGAGAAAGTAGTTAACGTTTCCGAGGACGATACCGTAGCATTTCCTTCCATATTGGACTCATTGGATTCGATTCGCGAGGACGCGGTAGCAAATGTTGGTAGCGCTCCGAATGGAGTGAGCAGGCGGAACAGTGGAGGTTGCGCGGCCAACAATGGCAGTGAGGGAAGAGCGCGCGGAAGCGACGCTTACTGCCGACCGTCCGGCGGCTGCAGAAACCAACAGGTGTCGACCGGAGGATGATAATAAACAACGGTGCAACCCAGTGGATAGCACACAACGGCCACAGTACGGAAACCCGACACACAATTATCCACAAAATCAGTACGGAAACAAACCACCACAGAAGGAAACTATCAGGGCGGACCAGTCTTTAACAGGACGCGCGAGTGGAAATCAAATAAATGGCACGGGACAAACGCAGGACAACAACATTTTGCTAGTAATGACAACACAATACACTACATGGCCCAGAATACATTTCGACCTCCGACAAATATAATTTTTTCCCGTCTCTCAAGTCATTATGCAAGAAATCCGAAGCCGAAACGGCAAAATACTGCACGAATCTATTATGCGTAAAGTGCATCGAACAAGGGACAAGAACCTTGTCCACCACCCTTCGTACCACAGTCACAGCACCAACACGAAACAGAGGAGACGTTAAGGGCGATATCCGATAGGGAGAACCACCACCATTAGGAAAACTAGAAACAGCATTTTTTAACCTCCACAAGAAGCTGACACCAAAATCAGGCAGGCGTTGATTTGACTAACAAAGTATGCAAACCTCCGTAAGAAAGCATTTGACAATAAGGTAAATAAGGTTATTGAATACAGAGAAGGTGAGAGAATCTTACTAAGGACTCACTTTAAATCATCGTAAGTGGCAGCGCGTTTACGAAGGCCCATACGTTATTGTCAGGAAGCCGCACACAAGAAGTTACTTGCTAGCCGACCCCATTAAAGGTCTGTTCCACCATAGTGACTTAAGAAAATTGTACAGTGGTAACATAAGAAAGAAATTTACAGGTGTTTGTAGTACGAGGCAATTTCAAAGCACCATCAGAGAACAAGGTAAGTAGTCGACGTCGAATGATAACTCAAGAAAAACGACAAGCCAGCAGTTAGTACGTCTGGAGGCCATCGTACAGGGCTGAGTGTGTGAGGAAAGTTTGTACCGATCTATTAATTGAATACAGTAAAGGAACATGGCAAAGAGAGAACTTAAAACTAGTACTAAGTTAGTATATAAGTATATGATGCATGCTCGTGTGGTAATGCAATAGTATCGAAGGAAATTGACGGAGATCCGAAATGTGAAATGATTTGGGTGAAGGTCACGGTTAAAGCAGGCTCAGACATGGTAATTGGATGTCTCTATAGGCCCCCTGGCTCAGCAGCTGTTGTGGCTGAGCACCTGAAGGATAATTTGGAAAATATTTCGAGTAGATTTCCCGACCGTGTTATAGATCTGGGTGGAGATTTTAATTTGCCGGATATAGACTGGGAGACTCAAACGTTCATAACGGGTGGCGGGGACAAAGAATCCAGTGCAATTTTTTTAAGTGCTTTATCTGAAAACTACCTTGAGCAGTTAAACAGAGAACCGACTCGTGGCGATAACATATTAGATCTTCTGGTGACAAACAGACCCGAACTATTTGAAAAAGTTAACGCAGAACAGGGAATCAGCGATCATAAAGCGGTTACGGCATCGATGATTTCAGCCGTAAATAGGAATATTAAAAAGGGTAGGAAGATTTTTCTCTTTAGAAAAAGTGACAAAAAGCAGATTTCAGAGTACCTGTTGGCTCAACACAAAAGTTTTGTCTCAAGTACAGATAGTGTTCAGGATCAGTGGACAAAGTTCAAAACCGTCGTACATTATGCGTTAGATGAGTATGTGCCAAGCAAGATCGTAAGAGATGGAAAAGAGCCACCGTGGTACAACAACCGAGTTAGAAAACTGCTGCGGAAGCAAAGGGAACTTCACAGCAAACATAAACATAGCCAAAGCCTTGCAGACAAACAAAAATTAAGCGAAGCGAAATGTAGTGTGAGGAGGGCTATGCGAGAGGCGTTCAATGAATTCGAAAGTAAAGTTCTATGTACTGACTTGGCAGAAAATCCTAAGAAATTTTGGTCTTATGTCAAAGCGGTAGGTGGATCAAAACAAAATGTCCAGACACTCTGTGACCAAAATGGTACTGAAACAGAGGATGACAGACTAAAGGCCGAAATACTAAATGTCTCTTTCCAAAATTGTTTCACAGAGGAAGATTGCACTGTAGTTCCTTATCTAGATTGTCGCACAGATGACAAAATGGTAGATATCGAAATAGACGACAGAGGGATAGAGAAACAATTAAAATCGCTCAAAAGAGGAAAGGCCTCTGGACCTGATGGGATACCAGTTCAATTTTACACAGAGTACGCGAAGGAACTTGCCCCCCTTCTTGCAGCGGTGTACCGTAGGTCTCTAGAAGAGCGTAGCGTTCCAAAGGATTGGAAAAGGGCACAGGTCATCCCCGTTTTCAAGAAGGGACGTCGAACAGATGTGCAGAACTATAGACCTATATCTCTAACGTCGATCAGTTGTAGAATTTTGGAACACGTATTATGTTCGAGTATAATGACTTTTCTGGAGACTAGAAATCTACTCTGTAGGAATCAGCATGGGTTTCGAAAAAGACGATCATGTGAAACCCAGCTCGCGCTATTCGTCCACGAGACTCAGAGGGCCATAGACACGGGTTCACAGGTAGATGCCGTGTTTCTTGACTTCCGCAAGGCGTTCGATACAGTTCCCCACAGTCGTTTAATGAACAAAGTAAGAGCATATGGACTATCAGACCAATTGTGTGATTGGATTGAGGAGTTCCTAGATAACAGGACGCAGCATGTTATTCTCAATGGAGAGAAGTCTTCTGAAGTAAGAGTGATTTCAGGTGTGCCGCAGGGGAGTGTGATAGGCCCGTTGCTATTCACAATATACATAAATGACCTGGTGGATGACATCGGAAGTTCACTGAGGCTTTTTGCGGATGATGCTGTGGTGTATCGAGAGGTTGTAGCAATGGAGGATTGTACTGAAATGCAGGAGGATCTGCAACGAATTGACGCATGGTGCAGGGAATGGCAATTGAATCTCAATGTAGACAAGTGTAATGTGCTGCGAATACACAGAAAGATAGATCCTTTATCATTTAGCTACAAAATAGCAGGTCAGCAACTGGAAGCAGTTAATACCATAAATTATCTGGGAGTACGCATTAGGAGTGATTTAAAATGGAATGATCATATAATGTTGATCGTCGGTAAAGCAGATGCCAGACTGAGATTCATTGGAAGAATCCTAAGGAAATGCAATCCCAAAACAAAGGAAGTAGGTTACAGTACGCTTGTTCGCCCACTACTTGAATACTGCTCAGCAGTGTGGGATCCGTACCAGATAGGGTTGATAGAAGAGATAGAGAAGATCCAACGGAGAGCAGCGCGCTTCGTTACAGGATCATTTAGTTATCGCGAAAGCGTTACGGAGATGATAGATAAACTCCAGTGGAAGACTCTGCAGGAGAGACGCTCAGTAGCTCGGTACGGGCTTTTGTCAAAGTTTCGAGAACATACCTTCACCGAAGAGTCAAGCAGTATATTGCTCCCTCCTACGTATATCTCGCGAAGAGACCATGAGGATAAAATCAGAGAGATTAGAGCCCACACAGAGGCTTACCGACAATCCTTCTTTCCACGAACCATACGAGACTGGAATAGAAGGGAGAACCGATAGAGGTACTGAAGGTACCCTCCGCCACACACCGTCTGGTGGCTTGCGGAGTATGGATGTAGATGTAGATGTAGATATGTATGAATCAAAGAGGAAGGACTGGTCAGTGCCGTTCTCTCAGGTTTTATAATGAAGGATTTTTGTTTCTTTGTTTTTTGAGAAACTAGAGTCTCTCGGAGGACAAGTTGTACTCCTGTGTAAAATAAAGGGTCATAGCTTTTCGTGACTAGAATCAAAAAATAACAGAGGATATCGTAATGAGAGCGATACATTACCTAAAAAAAGGAGAGTAAATTATAATATGCTAAAGAACATGAGTAAGATCCGATTCTTAGAAGAAGGAATTAGGAACAAAGTTTTAAAGTCTATGGCAGAAAAGTTAGGCTGACGCAAATTCGAAGGTGTTGCAAGTAAAAGAAGGGGTAGAGATAACGCTATATTATAAGTTCCATGGAAATATTATACTTAGGAAATGCCAGCCTCAAGACTAAACGTAGCGATTAATAACAGGAGTCCGCAGGCTACAGGGTCAAGTAACTAAGTAAACAATTGGTCAAACAAACACATGCATTGAGGCGTGTAAATGAATCAATTATATTTTCTAAGTGAATGACACGCAAAAAGCAATTGCAGCAGCATGAGCGCTCGCATTTAAATGTTTCTTGTTTAGCATGATAATTTTTATAATGTCCAGATTATTTGAAAGGTGATTTTTGTGTTCCTTTATAAAACCTTATCCAAAATACCGACCCCTGATAATCCTTCAGACATCATATTCCAAGGATCAGCTCGTAGAGATTTACTTGTACTGTCCGGGCAAAGCAACTCACATGAAAAGCATGTAGCTTCGCGAAGAGATGAGTTACATTTTGCTTGTTGAAGCCATAGTCGAGCCACTTGTTTGGCATGCAATTGGGTTTGTGGACTTTGTAACGCCGATTGGTCCGTCATCACCCGTATATTTTTAAGCGAATAGTATTCAGCACGCAAAAGGAGGCAGTCTCTATGTCTGGAGGCTGTCTTCAATTTGAATAACACAGTAAACACAATTAAATGGACACGTAAATGAAAAGAGTTATATAAAGACGAGTGTTCTCAAAGAGGAAGACAATTAGTTTGTCTTTGAGACAATTAAAAAATGTAATAAGAATTTGACGGTAAAGAATTAATAAAACTGGTAACTGAGTTTACAAGAGGAGACTGAAGAATAGTATTAAGTGGAAGACGTAGATTTTAACTGGTAAGCAAGAGGGAGACAAAAGAAAACGATCGACAGCAGTTCTGTAACGGACGTGATCATTAGATTCAGAATATATGTATGTATATATAAGCAAACTATTTAAATATTATTAGTCAAGGTATGTTGTTATCCTTCTGTGATAGTGTTATTTTTGCAAAGAGAAAGTGAGATGGGCGACGTTTAGTTCACGAACGCCTATCAAAGTGAAAGTGACACTTTGTGCATCGAAAAGCGAGTCTGTGTCACGACTCTTTATACCACACCTTGTGTGTTTTATTTTTATTTTTAATGTGTGCAGCGACCAGTGAATAAGTATCGTTCGCCATGCAGCCCTCGCAAGCCAGCAAAATAACTTCTTCTCGCTTACCTGTGAGTCCTTGACGGACAGTTGACGAGTGGTACAACGAGATGACTTCGTCCAGGCTTCGTCGGTGAAGCAACAGCAGCAATCCTCAAAGTCCAGTAAACAGAAGGTGAAAAGATGCTGCTAGATGTTAAGGAATGCACTTTAGAGCCGATGTTAACGGGACGCTTTTACTTTGAGGGATCGTCCCTGTCGTGTCGGTGAGTATTGACCATCCCTCCTTTGACGCCCTATATACCTATGCAGGGCGCCGCCCATGGCTTGTCCAGCAGTTTTCACAGAACTTCGTGGTGCCGGGAGCTCGTCTCCCCTAGCAGGATTTGGTCGGCCATTACGCTGACTCTATTATTTAATTAAAATATCATGTCATAATAGTAAATGTAAATGCGACAGACTTCTCAGTTTTGATCCTTCATTAATTTCAAAGTTAAAAAGAGTCAAAATAGATTTGGTTTATTAATATTTACAATACTGAGTGAGTTCAGTATGTTTCATTTTTGCCGCCTAACAGCAGACGAGATTCTCTTCAGTTTTGCTTTGCAAGTAATGAAAAAGAAATATAAAAACATCATTACATTACGCAATATCTCAGTTAATCTTTGTGTAATTTGGTACATAAATAAGCAGTAGCCCCTGAGGCCCATATTAATGATTACAGTGTGCGTAAGAATACGCATATTTTCCTTCCTAAATAGCAGCGCGCACGCAAACTATTTATTAGGCGGTGAGTCGCACTCTGTGTTTAAACAATATTATACCGTACGTACTTCGGGGCAGCCGATGTCCGTACGAGTGTTATCGCGGTATAAGTTAATTAAAAGTCTCATGCTAGCTCACAATATTTAAAGCCACCCCAACCAAAATCATAAAATACATAATAAAAAAAATAAAAAAATATACACTTATACCGTGATAAGTTGACCCGGTTTTTACATGTGGAACGGTGATCTGGTGTGTCGACGCAGTTGCATGCGTCACATTTGTCACATTGTTTCACCTTTATCTGGGCGAGTTTTTGATTTGTCGGTGCCGTCCTGTTGACTAGTGGGTACCAACTAGCTTTCGCATTCTGTGGTAGGTTGTGGGCAGGTGAAATTTGGAAAGTTTTTTTCCGATCCGGTTCCCGGCAGGTGATCCTCTCAGCGCCTTGTACGTGTTGTCTGCCGCGGTAGTGGCCCCACAGCTGTAGCTGCCGGCTCTGTTGGCGGGTCCTGCGGTGCCGCCTGCCTGCCTTCTCCTCCTTTCCTGCTGGCCTCCTTCTTAGCAGCGGCGCCGCACATTTCGCTGTGACCTCCAGCTGGCGCTGCCTTCCCTCTCCCACCGCTAGCGAGCACGTGTGCTGCGCCCCTCTCGACATTTCCCTGCGCCACGGGACGCAGTACGCGGCTCCCGTTATTGCTCTGGCTGTCTCCGTGCGTATGCTCGGGGTCTGCGCCGCATCAATGGCTTTCGATACGGTCGTTGTGTTGGTGAGGCCTTCTCCTTGGCGGAGGGTTCGTCTCCTTCTCGTGGGGCCTCCTATTGTACGCAGTACGTTTCTCCAACTGTCTGTAGCCATCCTGAGAGGGCGAGGCTGTATGGGGATGCCCAGCACTTCGTGGCCCTCCGCTACACAGCACTGGCTTGATGCTCGTATTTGCTCATTCCCAGTTGGCAGCACACTCGTTGGCAGAAGACTCGTTCCAAGGTGTTTAGTGTTTGCTCTACGGTTGTTACGTCTTCCCTCTGTGTGACGGAGATTCCCCGTGTCATCTGCGTAGACTGTTTGGTCTGACACCGAGCAGCCTGCGATGCTGTTGGCGATCTTCCTCGATACCGGCTCCAGTGTTACTCGTCAGTTCAGTGCTACATACTGTGTCTCCCAGTCAGGATTTGGAGTTATTTAGTAGTTTTTCGACAATTTTAGCCCGAAACCTAGTCTGGTTAATGTCTCCATCAACTGATAGTGCTCGATCCTATCGAAAGCCACATGACGGTCTACTGTGTTTCCGGTGGTCGGTGCACGTGCTGTCACGCCTCTACACGTGGTCGTGGCGTCAGATATGCCTCCACCTGGCACAGCACACGTCTGCCACGGGCTTGTCGCTTTCACCGCGTCACTTTTTACGTTGTTTGCAGTGCACTTTGTTACTGCCCTATAGTCCGCATTAACAAGGCTGACCGGACGGCCGCACTCAATGCGACGGCCGCCTCTGTGTTTTGGAACCGGTGTGAGCGTCCCGTCCACGAGCGCGGCTGGTGTTTCTGCACCGCTGAGGATCTCTTTGAGGACCTCCGTCACTTTGCCCCCCCTTACGTCCCAGTACGCACTGGGAGACTCCGTGGGGATGCCGCCGGCGCTGCCCTTCAGTACTTCTCCGACGTCATCTCCGTCAGTTTCGCTCTGCCTGCCTGCGTTGACACCGTGTTGAGCAGCAAAACGTTTGATACTGAGTGCGCTTTCATTTCCTCTTTTTGAAACAGTTCTTTGAAATGTTCCTGAATGTGGGTTTCGACGTCTGTCTTTGTTTTGAGAGATCGCCCCTCGCCATCGCACAGTTCCTCCACGGTCTGGCTCTCCCTGTTGAGGAGGTGCAGCGTGTCGGGCTCGCCCTCCACTTCGCCTCACCTTCTCCTTCTCCTTCTCCTTCTCCTTGGTCTGCAGCAGTTTCACTTTGATGCTCCTCACTCTTGGCTAGACTGATGGGTCGTCTGGCGGCGCATTCAGGGCCAGCTTCGCCTGCCCGTTTCCCTCCTTTCGTGACAAGAATTTGAATTTTGCCGTCACCTCTTTGTCATTTCCGTGTCGTCTTCTGCATTGTGTTGTGTCGAGTTGTTTCCACCTGGCTCATTCACCACTCCTCTTCGTGGAGATTGTAAGACGTCGTGGTCTCCTGGCCTTCATTGCTTACATATTCCGCCCTCACAATCATGTTCCGCACATCAAGACGCTTCATTCGAACCCAAACTCGATAAGATAAATTCAATGATGTATGAATTCATGCAAACGACATGCAAATAACAAGTAAATCGCAAGTGCGCACCGAGATTTTTGAGTGGCATCACGGTGGACTGGTTATCTGACCGCTGTACCACGGCAATACTTAGACTAGGGGCGAATACGTGTCCTGGACTTCAGCGAGGCGTACGGAGAGTTTGATTGGCGAAGGTCAATCCAGGTACAACGAGAGTTATCTTAGGCCGTGCGGTTCTAGGCGCTTCAGTCTGGAACCGCGTGACCGCTACGGTCGCAGGTTCGAATCCGGCCTCGGCCATCGATGTGTGTGATGTACTTAGGTTAGTTAGGGTTAAGTACTTCTAAGTTCTAGGGGACTGGTCACCTCCGAAGTTAAGTCCCATAGTGCTCAGAGCCATTTGAACCACATTGTCACAAACATTACACGTATAAATCGAGAATCACACTTGTAACGTCATATGCATGTTTACTCATAAATAAACTATTTCTGGCATATCTTATGATGGCACAGTTCGATTCTAACGCCATTGGCAATTTCAGACACGGCCTGTCATGTGTCAGTAAGATATAGAACTTTTTGCATTCCATTGGAATCGTGCCATCGCGGACTAGAATGAATCGTGAAGGAATCGTGAACGAATAGTAGGAATCTATTCTCAATGTGAGATTGAATCGTAGGAATCGAATGCTGCCGATGGGGGCTTCCACACGGGGTATGTGGGTGGTCTGGCCCCGTTTACCTCCGCCCCAATTTCGTATCTTACAAGGAAATTGTCAGACTTGTCATGCCGAAACGTGTATTGCTTTTTTTAGCACTGTTATGTAACTGTGCAAAAGGTCCGTATGCAAAATTGTAGCTGCTGACACGAATTGGAAGTCACCTAAAAAAAAATCAGGAACATGGCTGTGTTTCCCGCTTGGCGCTTGCAGTGGCGGCTGGCCACCCCTGGAAATGGCGAGTCGCGAGCGTTGTGGGCGTGGTCGGGGAGTGCGGCCGTCTTGTCGCGGCGTTCACTGAAGAGGAATACCGCTGCACGGTTCTGGTGGAAAGGGGAAACGAATATTAGTTCCTGTGGCATGCACGTCCTTTTCATTTCTGGTACGTATTTCGAAACACACCGTCCTGAAACTGGTTAGAGATGTGAAAGATGTCCTGTACATGTTCATCTGTACACCTCAAGCCACATTCAATCTCCCCTCACAGCTGATGGCGACCCCTGTAAATGTTTTGCTGCTTGCCACGGAGATATACCACAGACGCCAAATGAAGCAATCAACAACAAAATGGCTCTGAACACTATGGGACTTAACATCTGAGGTCATCAGTCCCCTAGAACTTAGAACTACTTAAACCTAACTAACCTAAGGACATCACACACATCCCTGCCCGAGGCGGCATTCGGACCTGCGACCGTAGCGGTCGCGCGGTTCCGGACTGTAGCGCCTAGAACCGCTCGGCCACAACGGCCGGCGAAGCAATCGACAGAAAACACGCGTGAGGACTATGTGTTGCGCGACGTGGTTGTTTAACTTCTAGACGACCATGTAAATGGCGCAGACATGTGGCTAGAAACAACCGAAACACTCGATATCGCAGACTGTGAATCTACAGACGGCGGAGACACCGACGAAAGTTGCACTCGTGAAGACTCTTCGAGTGTTAGTGCCACGTATCATCATCAATTATCTCCGAAAGTAACACCAGCATCTGCAATTACCTTTATCAGACAAAGAAAAAGCGGTGACGTATTGGTTGAACGAAAGTGGTAAGAAACGCCTACTTGTCAGTACTGTTCAAAATAAGTATCGCTTTGTCCGTTCTGAACGTGAATTGTATAGATGGAAAAAGGAAGTCGCTGGACGACGTAAGAGTCGACTGGAAATTGCGACAGAGATAAATGCGCGACTTGTTGAGCTATTTACCGATGTCAGGCAACAGTCATTCAGTGTCAGCGATACAACTTTGCGTGATTGGGCGTTAGAGATTGCCAACGCGATAGGCGCTAAAGCATTTACAGCTTCTCAAAGTTGGATTACTCGCTTCAAAATATCACATAAAATTGTGGCAAGAAAAATGACAAAATTTGTATCGAGAAACAGGTCGGAAAGTGAAGTGACACAAATCGAAGTGATAGAAGCTTTTCTTACGAATGCAAAAAATAAGATCGCTAGTTTTAATGAATCGTACGTGTACAGTGCAGATCAGTCAGGTTTTCAAAAAGAAATGCGTGCGAAAAGAACACTGCCATTCAAAGGGGAAAAACATACTGAGGCGGTTGCGCAGTCCACGACTGCACTCACCCATTCATGCACTATAATGCCTATAATTAGTCTGGATGGTTCATTGCAGCCTAAGCTGTATGTGTGTCTTCAAGAACCAACTGGACGTTTTGGACCGCGTGTCAAAAGAACAATGTTCTACGCAAACAAGTCTGGAAAAATGGGAAATGAAAACGTTACACTTTTCATGCGTCATGCTTTCCTACCGTTCTGCTGTAACAAATCTCTTCTCCTTCTAGATTCGTGGTCAGGTCATAAAAGGTCTGATTCATTAAAAGCTGTATTTTGAGCCCACCCTGACAAAGAAGTAGAGATACTTCAGATTCCACCCGACACGACGAACGTAATTCGACCTTTAGACAGAGAATTTTTCCGTCAGTGGAAGGCATTTTACAGAAAACTAACAGAGAAAATTATTGTGTGCAGATCACTGCAATTTCCTGTCTATCACCGTGACAATATTCTCAAGCTGCAATCGGTAGTACATTATCAATTTTCCTCCCCACGGTTTCAGAATCTGATTAAATATGCGTGGCACTCCTCGAAATATACTGATACTAGGCCTGATACATTCCTAACACCAGCCCAGTTTTGTCTACAGACATCTAACAACGTCTGTGATTCGCAGGGCTGTCATATGTCGTCTTTGCCTGTATGTTCTCGGTGCACAAAAAACCTATGTTTTGAACAATGTGTCAATATTTCGCATTTTTGCGGTAATTAGAAGAAATAAAATTTGGACGTGTTCTAAACAGTATATTTATTTGTGTCTATTTCATAGCTATTTGGAAAGAATGTTGTAGATAACATATCAGCCATATTTGTCAATGTTGTTGTTGTTGTGGTCTTCAGTCCTGAGACTGGTTTGATGCAGCTCTCCATGCATATTTCTGAACGAATGTTTAATTATCATACGATCGCTTCCACTGGCAAGAGGCAAGAGAGCGGCGCGTAGCTAACGCCACCTTGTCCCTAGATATGGCGTCGGTATAACGTAGCGAGCGAGGTCAGGGTTGTACAAGGGGCGGAATAATGTCTTACTTCATAAAATTGTTTACAGACTTCCACGTCATGTCAGCAGCTGAAATTCTGCATACAGACTTCTTGCAATGTTGACTCACAGTGGTAAAGAAAAGCAACACAGGTTTCGACATGACAAGTCTGACCATTCCCTTGTTAGCTTTATTACGGTAGCTTAAAATGCTCACGGAAGCATCTTTGCCCGTCCGAACGGCTGCGTGGGAAGTGTTGAGGCCGGCTGCTGGGGAGACACGGGCCAGCGAACTGCGCACCGCCCCCAACTGCGCCCTCCCACGCCCTGCGAGCGCCAGCCGGCTGTGGGCGGCGCCGCACTTTGTCTGCTGGCCGTCGCTGCCTCTGCACTGTGCACCGGGTCCCTGGTCTGGTCAACAGGCCAGAGCGGATGTAGCTGTGACATTACTTGCTGGGACTACAGCGCCTATAAAATCCAGTCCATTGTTTAGCGGTGGCTTTAGTACATCACGCAGTTAACCTGAAATGAAAATGTCTCAGAAAACGTAGACACAACGCCAGTGGTACTGGACCCGAACGTTAAGCCGGCCGCTGTGGCCGAGCGGTTCTAGGCGCTACAGTCTGGAACCGAGCGACCGCTACGGTCGCAGGTTCGAATCCTGCCTCGGGCATGGATGTGTGTGATGTCCTAAGGTTAGTTAGGTTTCATTAGTTCTAAGTTCTAGGCGACTGATGACCTCAGAAGTTAGGTCCCATAGTGCTCAGAGCCATTTGAGCCATTTGAACCGAACGTTAAATGGTCTGATCCCGCCAGTCACCCGGATTGAGCCACATTTTACCTCCTTTGAAGGTAGCGACCATTCATCACATGAACTCGAAATTTTATCCAAGTCCTCCTACACTTAGTCTTCTTTCGTGCCTTATTGCAGACCACAGCATGGTCAGCGGGCTACCACCTGCAAAATCATTTATCTATAAAAAGACAAAAAAAAAAAAAAACTTCAGTCAACCTATCACACTGGACCGCACATTGGGTATATAAAATTGTGTGTGTGTGTCTTCATTTATTGATTTCTGTTTAAATAGATGTATGCGACCACGCTCGGTGGTACCTCCTTCCTGGGGAGTACTCAGAAGAAGAAGAAGAACAACAACAAGTTTTGCATTAAGTAGTAAAAATTGATTAATGACGTCTGTTTTTACCTATAAACGAAAAGGTAACCCATTTACATAATAGAGACCGAAGTCTACAATATGGATCGCCTAGATCATAGTATAGGGGAACAATGTACGTCTATGTATTGATTTAGAAATACTGAGTGTGAACCGTATTTGGATTCTGATTATAGATATTAATTTAGTTGTGCAGTATATCGGCGTCTGTGTTGCCTGGAGGATCGGTCAAAGACGAGGCTGCCTCGTTTGACGCATACCATAGACCTTAAGTGATAACTCAGGTTACAATGCCGCTATACAGTTTTGAATTAAAATGGATGTCATGAACTTGTTAAATGTTTATAAATCATAACATTTAGATTATGTATAGGCGGGATCTGTCTAGAATCATGTTTGAATTTTAATGTAATGCGCTTCGTTTCGAGATATGAGGGTGTAAGAAGTATGATTCACTTGTGGCTGTGATCCAGTGCTGGTATGCGATTGAATAGGATGGCTTGATTCGAGATGAAATACATCATTTCTAGCGGACAGCGTAACACTGGGGATCTGAAAATCTTGTGTACATCCCATACGACCTCAGTGAGAATACTATTTAGTGCAGTTTGTCATCCTTTCGAATGAGTGTTCGTGTATGAGTCAGTGGATATATAGACATTGTAACGTATTCTCTCTACATACAAATACTGGATAAATATATCTAGCAGGCTGAGGGGGCTTGCAAAGACGGGATACGTACCGCGTTCCTTAGCAGAATCACGTTCGAAAATTGACCGATTTTATCACGAGGTTGCATTACGGGCTACGTGATGGTCTGATAATAAACATTGCTACGATTCTTGTCTCGGTATTTGTCCAGATAGAAAAACCACCTCATTGAGAGCTATTGTCATACGTGAATTTATGAGGAAAGTGTAAAACCTTTAATATGAATACTGGTGTGCACCTGTAGAACTAAAAGCACTTGTCACAGTATAATGGATCAGCGGTAGCGATCGGTCATTTGACCGGTTATCTTTCTGAGAGCGTGCAGCCAATACGGGGGAGAAACTTTTCTAACATGGCAATCGTTCGCTGATTTTGTGTATGTAGGGTCGTAGGGATTGAGTTATTAAGGGATTATTAAGGAGAGGCGTGATAGGTTCGCATTGAGCACGAGGCTTATAAAGTATATCTTTGTGGAAGGCAGATGATTACGTCCAGCAGTAGGGAGGGTATGGATTTGACTTGTGGTACTGCGACAGCAGAGGGAAAGTATATCTGGTCATATGAATGGTAGTGATATTTGTATTTCGAGAGCAGCAATTGTATTTCCGGATACTTCGCTCATTGTTGAATGTCATTCATCTGAGATTAGGATGGTAAATTTAGTTGTATGGATGGCGCTATGTGAGGCTGATTTCATAGCATGATTCTCTCTTTGTATGCTTGAACCGCAGTGCAGGTGACTGGTGAGCGAGTGATTCACGTCTCCCGTTAACTAAACGATCTGCGCCTGTGTAGATGACTTAAGTGCGATATCCTCTAAATGCTTGCATAGCGAACTGATATTTAGTATGCGCTGGATAGCTTTCGTGATCGGGTGGGGCTTTGAGAAGATTGAATAGGAGCATGTGTTTGGGTTGGGTCGTTATTTGGTCTCATGTAAATTGGCTGCTTGTTCAAATATAGGGTTTTTATTTAGTTGAGAGAGAACACTGATGATCGTGTGTGCTTGTAGCAGTTGACTTCACAAAAACAAAAAAAAGCAGACGGTTCATTTCGAATGTGATTTTCATATATCTTTTTCTAGTTAGTCAGTGGTTGACAGATCTGCCCTCCTAGCTAAAGTTTCGCGTTTGTAGAGAAATAATTTCCAGTCTGTATCTTCGCAGTTATGTTGTGTGAGCGATCAGGAGGCTACTGTTGTGTGCTTGATATCGACAAACATGGCGAAAATGATGTAATATTATCGTAAACAATGCGAAAATACTTGTGTTCTTGAATTCAAGGTCGTGTCATCAGTTGGAGAGCTCTGTACATGAATATGGGTATTTCCGTGTTTGACTATGTGTATGCATATTTTAGTGGGTTTAATTGTTCGTGCACTATGGCCATCTGTAGAAAATGCAATGATTATGCTCTACTGAGTCACAAGAGACGCGCTGTGTTTTGCGATGCAGATGCTTGTACAAAATGATTAGAACATTGTGGATGCAATATACCAGGTGATCAAAAAGTCAGTATAAATTTGAAAAGTGAATAAATCACGGAATAATGTAGATAGAGAGGTACAAATTGACACACAAGATTGCAATGACATGGGGTTTTATTAGAACCGAAAAAATACAAACGTTAAAAAAATGTCCGACAGATGGCGCTTCATCGGATCAGAACAATAATTAGCATAACAAAGTAAGACAAAGCAAAGATGATGTTCTTCACAGGAAATGCTCAATATGTCCACCACCATTCCTCAACAATAGATGTGGTCGAGGAATAATGTTGTGAACAGGACTGTAAAGCATGTCCGGAGTTGTGGTGAGGCATTGGCGTCGGATGTTGTCTTTCAGCATCCCTAGAGATATCGGTCGATCACGATACACTTGCGACTTCAGGTAACCCAAAGCCAATAATCTCACGGACTGAGGTCTGGGGACCTGGGAGGCCAAGCATGACGAAAGTGGCGGCCGAGCACACGATCACCACCAAACGACGCGCGCAAGGATCTTTCACGCGTCTAGTAATACTGTTTTTTTTTTTTTGGTTCTAATAAAACCCCATGTCATTCCAAGAACGTGTGTCAAGTTTTACCTCTCTATCTATATTATTCCGTGGTTTATTAACTTTTCAAATTTGTACTGCCTTTTTGATCACCCGGTAAGTAGCGCGAGTTCTGTGAAAGCGTTCAGGGAATGGCTGAATGGGCGGCGTCACTCATCTACCACTGTACGATTAGGACATCTACGGACCTGTATCTGTATGATAACTCAAACTGAGGGCATTTTTCTCTTCTGTATCACAGTGCTTCGAATTCTCTTTGTCTGATTGTTCTAAGTGCAGCCCCATCTCTGCTTACACAAGGAGAATGCTTTTTTGACAGTGTTTTCGCAAGCGTTCTGAGGCTTTCATCTATGTGGATGTTTAACGTTTGTGAGTGGCATATTGATAGCAGAATGAGTAATTCGCCACGAAACGTGAATGACGCTGGGTTCACTGGCGGAGGTAGACACAGTTTAGATGCCCCGTTTGTAATATTAGTAATTTTCGCCTCACAAACATTAATATACGCTCAATAGTAAACGCCTGATGGCCTAAGGTTATCGAACAATTGTAAAGTAAAAGAAATGAATCATCGCATAGCAGCGACAGAATCTATTATTCTTTATCTTTGCCGTTCTTGCGCGGTGCCAGTAAATCTCTATGTACATGTATCGATTAATGGTGTAAAAAAGAATTCTGTTGTTTCAAGACAAATGAGGCTTTTGGCGCCTCACCTTTTACTGTTTGTATTCCATGAGAGGCGGACTCGGACTTGCTGCGTTCCACAACTGTATTTTATATTTTATGTGAAAATATTGAGTGAATATGCTAATTGTTATTTTTTCCAATCAGAAAACATGTAGTTTCTTGTAACTGATATCGAACAGACAGCGTCAAGAGGACATTTTGACTGTTATGTATAAAGTATTTAACCACAATGGTCATCTATTGTAATTTAATATGAAAAGGTACGTAGCATTAAAAAAACGTGTGTTAAAGATTAGTGTGCTTATTTTCGTAAATTAACCTTGATAATTCCATCTCCTTATTAAGTTGAATATTAATTATTTTGTGTTACTTCATCACCAGAAATTACGATCACGCTGATGGGCCGAACGCAGCATGAGGCAGAAGGAACATTATCGTTTTCCTATTATTTCTGAACCAATTTTTTTTGTGTAGTGTTGCATTTCTTTTAAAGTCTATAAATCTTCTGGTCCCTTAGTGTTGATCCGGGTATGACTACATCGCGACTATAAAAATGCACAGAAATGATAATGTTACTTCCGAACGATCTCATATATATATATCAATATGCTGCTCTTATTCAGGTATTTAATGGTCAACGTATGTTATTATAATAGCGTAATGAGTCCCTGATTCTGTTGCCAAGTGGCCCACCAAAAATATTCACTTTTTCGACATCAAAAAAAAGTTACAATTCTTTTTATTTTCGTCCCCCAAGAGCAACGCTACACTTGGCGCCCGAACAGGGACTTGAAAAAAAAAATCATTTCATGTATGTGTTTAAAATTTTTTTCAGTGCTTGTTCTAATAATTGTTTCATTTTTTCATGTGGATGCAATTCAACCGAGAAAGAGAAGTGGGAAAACCTTTTAATTAATTCAGAAGAACGATTGATGAAATTACCAAAAAAAAAAAAACGCGAGTATCCAGCCGTATCACCATCAAGACAGCCATAGTAAGTCAAATTTTTATACGCAGTAGCCAAGCTTTCGTAGTGACGTAGCGTCTTTCGAGTTGATCAGAACGTAAACCTGTCTTTCCTTGCCTTGAAACAGCTTTATTTCAATTTGTCCATAGTCCATTCTTATGTAGTTAAATTCAGTGAAAGTGTACCATTGTTGTCAGTGCATAAAAAAAAATTACGATATGGCGGATAACTACGCTCAAAACTGGTAAAACGTGTGATATTTCATTTGTTTGTAATTAGTAGGAACCATCTTGTCTTCTTGGCGTACATGAACGTCAGTTGTTACCCAGAGTTAAAATTTCATCGTAGGTCCCAGTAAGCCATAGCACTACGTCACAGACAAACGACTGACGGCAGTGACAAACAATATCTGTAGCATCTTGACGTTTGACAAATAATTCATGAACATGGCTGACGGTAAACAGCGGACACAAACAAAACCAGACGACAGCGGTGATGCGAATGGACCTCACTATCCATTACGATCACGCGCGACAGGTACACGAGCGGAGGCAGAAGCAGCCTCGACCGAAGTTTTAGAACCTGGTCCTAGTGTGCAAACTATTCCTGCTTTTGAAAAAAATGACTTGGCTGCAATGATCGAAGCAATAATGGAACGCAAGTTCGAAAGCCAAAAACAGGAAAGATTAGATGAAAAGGCCCGCGAAGAAAAAGAGAAGGCCGAAAGACGGCATAATAAAAATCAGGTCCTTACAAATCTGTGCAACTCAGTAAAAGCAGACATAAATTCAGTAAAAACAGAAATAAATTCGGTAAAAACAGAAATAAATTCGGTAAAAACAGACATAAATTCAGTAAAAACAGACATATATTCAGTAAAAACAGATCTGCAAACGGAGATAAATGACCTAAATACACGGTTAAATTCGGTAAAGGCCGAACTAAAGGCAGACATAACAGCTGATTTAAATACCCTGTTGGGTAATGTCCAAAGCCAAATCAGTAGTCAGATCACGACCATGAGGCTAGAAATTGACACACAAGTAGAGTCAAAAATAGAGGATATTTCAAAACGGTTAGATAAGAAAATCGAAGCAGCCAAGGGAGAAATAAATTCAAAAGTGATGGAATATCAAAAACAAGCTGCGACCTTAAAAGAAGATTATACTGCAATCTCTGATGAGGTCAAAGGAGTTAAAACCGCAGTTGACACGATCGAGAATATTGTTGATGATCTTTCCAAACAGATTGAGACTCTTAATGTAGAGGATCAAATAAAGAATACTGTTAAGGCACATGCTGAAGCATTGTCCGACCACTACCAAGAGTGGATTAAAAACAAAGACGGATTCATAGAAAACAAGGTCAAGAACGAACTCAGGGAAACTGTCAAAAACGTGACCTTTGAAATATTGGCAGCCCCTGGAAAAACAGGAGACACGGTCATGTCAGAATTAGGCCAGATAAGACGAACGTTAGCTCAAGATTTACCTGAATGGCGTCAACAGATAGTTGATGAAGTTCGTACGCTAAAATGTCAAGTTGAAAATTTCCCACCTCCCGTGTCAGGAGACTGGAATAATTCACCACGAAGTAATGAACAACAGCAGGTACATTACCGTTCACCATTTGATAACGCTCAAACTCATAGTTCTATAGAAGCACAATTTAACCAGAGTACCAGCCCACCCACTTTTGTCAGTTTGATGCAGGAGGAAAGCGTGATCAAACATCGTATTTTTCCGACCTTTCACCCACAGAAAAGAGAAATTCATCCTATAGTGTTCCTCCAAAATTTTTCTGGAATTTTCCCGAGTAGCTGGAGTGACCGCCAGCGAATTCAATTCGTTAGTGGATTTATCGTAGGCGATGCTGCCTTATGGGGAACCGAAATGGTCGACTCTTGTAAGAGTTACAAAGAGTTTGAACAGATGTTTTTAGCTAAATTCTGGAGTTCTGGTGTGCAACAGCGCCTGAGAAAAGAGGTTTACAACGCCGAAGTGTTTAACAGTAAGCGCGGTAGTTTGAGAAGATATTTTGAAAAGTATTTAGAGAAAATCAAGTTCTGGGATTCGCCGATCACCGCCAAAGACGTTATTATGATTCTAAAAACTAAGCTACCGATTGCGATCAGAGAAAAGTTAGTAAACGTGTCTGAGGACGATACGGACACTTTCCTATCTGTGTTAGACTCGTTAGATCTGATTTACGAGGACGCTAGAGTTGATGTTGGCAACGCCCACTTCAGTGCAGGCGGCCAGCACAATACAGAATACGCAGGCAACAATGGTGGCCGAGCGAAAGCGCGTCACAGCGACAGCCAGTACCAACCCCACAACGGTTTCAAAAATAAACACATTACGTACTCCAACAGCAAATACAAAAATAAGTACAATAACGGCCAGAGATACAATCCAATATATAATTCGTCACCATCTCAGTACGGAAATGCACTTTATAATACACAGCACCAGCAATATGGAAACACGCAACCGATCAACGGTAATTATCAAAATGATCAGTCTTACGATTCAAATCGTCAGTGGAAAAGAAATAAATGGCATAATCAAGGTGGAGACCAATGTACACCTTTCAGTAACGGTTACAATCAACACAAGCCACAGCAAAATACCTTTCAGCCACAAAATATACACTTCACGCAACAAGCGAACGGACCTTCGGGAAGTCTGAAGCCTAAACGCCCGCACAATACGCAAATTTATTATGCGCAAGCGAATACGCCAGGACAACAAGATCCATTTCCAACCGAGTTCGTACCACAAAACCAACACCAGTTCCAGACGGAAGAAACTTTAAGAAATATAAATCAGCAGGAAAGTAAGCGTCGATCGGAAAATTAAAAGCAGCACCTTTGAGCCTCCTAGAGGATGCTGCAGGTTTGAATGCATAGACCCCCTTCCAAAGTTACAAGACAACGAATTGGACCTAGACGCAAAAATCAGGCAAGCTCTCATATCATTGACAACGTATGCTAACCTGCGAAAAAAGGCATCTGATAAGAAGGTAAACAGAGTTATAGATTTCAAAGAAGGAGAAAAGGTATTAGTCAGGACTCACTTTAAACCATCCCTGTTGTTAAAGAAGAATCGTAAGTGGCAACACATTTATGAAGGTCCCTTCCTGATAATGAGGAAACCACACATTGGCAGCTATTTGTTATCTGACCCTGCCACGAATAAAATCAAAGGATTGTTCCACCATCATGATTTAAGAAAATTTTATAACGCCAGGAATTAAGTTAATTTAAGCTGTAAGAAAATTCTAAGGTATTGGAGATCAGGATTAACCAATGAGTAACAAGAACGGAACTGAACTGACTACTGACGTTAACCGGTGCTAAAAGGGAACCTATGTATTAAAACAACGCGTCTGGAAAATAAAATACAGAATAAGTTGTAGACAAGTATTTACATGAATAATCTTTATGCAAACAGGACATGTCCTAGAGGCGATTTTCAATTTTAGTTATAAGTTAGTATGTAAGAAAAATGATGTACTCGAGAGGTATTAATTAGCCCCGAGGTACTAAAATGAGGTAAGAGGAAGGAGCGAATAATGCACTTCTCTCGCTAAATAGTAATTTGAGAATGAGCAGGAAGGAGCGAATAATGCACTTCTCTCACTAAATAGTAATATGAAAATGATGATTTTATGTGCTTAGTATTAGTAAGTGAAATTTAATCGAGGACAAATTAATGACCTGTTTTAAAAGGAAATACTTAAACGTCCAGAGAAAAGAGGAAAGTTATGTGAAAAGATTCGATTCCATGAGGTTATTCCCTATTTTCAAATGTGACGTAAATAAGGCACCACCTGTTAGCGCAAAACAGTCGGTAGATTTAACTTGTAACTTCCAGCACAGTGCTGTGCCACCGATGAAATAACATCTCTTTGAAGTAAACAGATACCTAGGATTAAGCATGAACAGATTGATAACGCAGTGCAATTGTTCTAAAAAAGGCCTGACGTTAACCTTAAGTAAAAGCGTGATGGAATAAAAAGGAATTTTATTATATAACGCAAAGTAAGATGAGTTCAGACTATAAACAAGCTGAGTAAAAGAACATATGAGTAACATGATTTATTATGCCAACTTCACGGTACTATTGAGCATTAGCAATACTGCAAATTCACAAGCTAGTAGCAAATAGAATAAGGATCTCGCCCAAGCTTCACAGGTCGCGACAGCAGCAAACAACAACACTCTAGTGAGAGGCTTATACATACAAATGATAATTAATACCCAAATGCGTAATGCATAAACTTGACTTAGTCTAAGAAATGAGCAAAGAGTAGTAAGCAAGCTGCAGCAAGGTACATATTAGATATACATGCTTGAAGTGATAGATTTTATTTGAAGTGCGCACTGTAATATTTATTGTTTTCTCTGTGATTATGTGATTATTGAATCCCTTTCCTAAGTGCAAATCCTTTAAGATCCTTGATCCTATCCACTCCTCAGGATCAACTTGTAAAGATGCACGTGTGCTTGGGAAGTGAGGCACTACATATAAAAATGAGTAGGTTCACGACGCGCAAATTGCTTTTGTAATGCGCAATGTAAATTAAATTTTCGACCTGGTAGAGGAGTAATTTAAATTCTGTCGACGATCCGCGAGTAGGCCCGCTTTGCCCATTTTTCTTTTTCGACTGTATTCCTACACGAAATCCCGAGGCGGAATTGCTATTTTCAAATCTGTCCGCGAACTTTCTTTTTAAAGACAAACACATACGAGAAAAAACTTTGACATAAATGAAGCTCCCCTCACAAGTCACTAAATAAGATGAGCACTAATTTATTGGACTACAAAATGAATAAGCAAGCGTGATAAAGATTACTATGAATTAAATTAATTTGTAAAGGAGATTGGAATGAATTTGGTCAAAGAAAAAGGACTTATAATAGCCTACCTGTGACCGTAGGCATAAATAAAAAAAAAGACTAATTAAGAAACAATTGTTTTTATTCAAAGTGATCAATTAGATTATTTCTCGATTTAAATGAACTCTTGTAAATATTAGTATGTAAATCAAATTGTAAACACCGTGTGATGTTATGAAGCGAGAATTTCTTTTAATACACCGTTTACGCAGACGCTCACCACAGTGCAAGTGAAGTTTTAAAGTTCGACGATTTTCAGTGGCAGTATTCTACTGTACCATATGTGTGCAGTGTGTAATAATCAGTGTCATTCCACACATGCAGTTGCAGCGGTAGCTACCACTTACCTGTGAATCCGTAACTGGATAGTGGACAGGAAGTGATATGAGGCAGTTTCGGTGGCAGAAGCTCCCTCCAGCAATCTAAAAACCACAAAGCCACGATCCGCCGAGCAAAAGCGACGCACGGCACCTCAAGCGCAAAATCAACGCTCTGCAAGAAAGCTCCGGTCACGTGCGCGCGCACAGACTGAATTTCAAGACTGCTCGCAACAGTGGAGGCGGACAGCCACCACGTGACGAAATAATGTAAACGTCCAACCGCCAACACGGTTGATGTGCGCTACATTCTGTAGCAAAAACATTCACACCCAGTACTGAAAACATTTTGTATGTATCATAAACCTTCCGAGAGACTCTAAGAAAGAGAAGTTAACGTAATTATTATAATGACTGGATTGTACACAGAGACAAGTCACAAGGTCACCTCTAAACAATGTTGAAATGTAAACTTTAACGAGAGGTCACGATACGAATGAAAATAAGCACACGAAAATACGGCAAAGGATCCGATCCTTCCTATATCCCATCCCACATGTATATAAAATTAGTTTTGTAAGCTATTCTAATATAAGATATTTTATCTGTTTCATATGTGAAATAATTCGGAGAGCCACACTCTAGCCCTGAAAGTGAAAGATATGGACTTCCTTGTCGAAGCCATCACCTGTGGCCGCTCTACAATCCACGTCTATCATAAATAGTGTATGTGCGACGAAAATAAATGTATAATTAAGTGCGACAACGGACAAGGCAATCAATCGACAAGACGATGAAAATATAATGAATACAGTCAAAACAGAAAGTTGTGTACCAGTTGTGATAGTCAAATTACTTTTGCAACGATGAAAATTGATGTGTGACTCTATTTCCTTATAAATTTTGTAAATATGTGTACTTATAGCCTTAATTTTAAGAATCATCAAAAAATACTGAATCCATGCAAACACTGACAGAAAAACAGAACAAATTCACAATGATCCACCGTCAGTAATTACAAATTGAAACGTTAATTCTTTTATTATAGAATGAATATGAAATGAGACTTTTAATCACCTGTATGTTACACCCGAAAATTACAAATATTCCAATGGGCATGAGGATGAAAGTAATACCTTCGGTATTCCTTCCCTCCTCATGGGAGGCAGTGTAATATTAGTAATTTTCGCCTCACAAACATTAATATACGCACAATAGTAAACGCCTGAAGGCCTAAAGTTATCGAACAATTGTAAAGTAAAAGAAATGAACCATCGCATAGCAGCGACAGAATCTATTATTCTTTATCTTTGCCGTTCTTGCGCGGTGCCAGTAAATCTCTATGTACATGTATCGATTAATGGTGTAAAAAAAAGAATTCTGTTGTTTCAAGACAAATGAGGCTTTTGGCGCCTCACCTTTTACTGTTTGTACTCCATGAGAGGCGGACGCGGACTTGCTGCGTTGCGCAACTGTATTTTATATTCTATGTGTAAATATTGAGTGAAAAATGCTAAATGTTATTTCTTTTTCAATCAGAAAGCATGTAGTTTCTTGTAACTGATATCGAACAGACAGCGTCAAGAGGATATTTTGACTGTTATGTATAAAGTATTTAAACCACAATGGTCATCTATTGTAATTTAATATGAAAAGGTACGTAGCATTAAAAAAAAACGTGTGTTAAAGATAAGTGTGCTTATTTTCGTAAATTAACCTTGATTATTTCCATCTCCTCATTCAATCAATTAATAATTAATTTGTGTTAGTTCATCACCAGAAATCACGATCACGCTGATGGGCCGAACGCAGCATGAGGCAGAAGGAACATTATCGTTCTCCTAATATTTCTGAACCAACTCTTTTTTAATTGTGTAGTGTTGCATTTCTTTTAAAGTCTATAAATCTTCTGGTCCCTTAGTGTTGATCCGGGTATGACTACATCGCGACTATAAAAATGCACAGAAATGATAATGTTTCTTCCGAGAGATCTCAAATATATATATATCAATATGCTGCTCTTATTCAGGTATTTAATGGTCACGTATGCTATTATGATAGTGTAATCAATCCCTGATTCTGTTGCCAAGTGGCCCACCAAAATATTCACTTTTTCGACATTTTTCAAAAAAAAAAAATAAATAAATAAAATAAAATAACAATTCTTTTTCTTTTCGTCCCCCAAGAGCAACGCTACAAGATACAATAAACCTGCAATGGTGCATCGGAAGCTAATACTGGTCTCCCAGGAGCCGCTCAAAGCACAAACTCTTAGATGATTCACTCTTCTTGTACTTCAGTTGGCATTGTGCCTTTTGTATTTAAACCCGATGCAATTTCTGTATTTATTGGTCAATGTGAAGTTCCAAGGGATACAATAAACCTGCACTGGTGCATCGGAAGCTAATACTGGTCTCCCAGGAGCCGCTGAAAGCACAAACTCTTAGAAGATTCACTCTTCTTGTACTTCAGTCGGCATTGTGCCTTTTGTATTTAAATCCGATGCAATTTCTGTGTTTCATGGTCAATGTGAATTTCCAAGGAATACAATAAACCTGCACTGGTGCATCGGAAGCTAATACTGGTCTCCCAGGAGCCGCTCAAAGCACAAACTCTTAGAAGATTCACTCTTCTTGTACTTCAGTTGGCATTGTGCCTTTTATATTTAAACCCGATGCAAATTCTGTATTTCA
This sequence comes from Schistocerca nitens, assembly GCF_023898315.1. Lineage (NCBI taxonomy): Eukaryota > Metazoa > Arthropoda > Insecta > Orthoptera > Acrididae > Schistocerca > Schistocerca nitens. The sequence continues at coordinate 14,220,889 of NC_064624.1, read as the reverse complement.
TGGTCAATGCGAAGGTCCAAGGGATACAATAAACCTGCACTGGTGCATCGGAAGCTAATACTGGTCTCCGAGGAGCCGCTCAAAGCACAAATTCTTAGAAGATTCACTCTTCTTGTACTTAAGTCGGCATTGTGCCTTTTATATTTATTCCCGATGCAATTTCTGTGTTTCATGGTCAATGTGAAGGTCCAAGGGATACAATAAAACTGAACTGGTGCATCGGAAGCTAATACTTGTCTCCCAGGAGCCGCTCAAAGCACAAACTCTTAGAAGATTCACTCTTCTTGTACTTAAGTCGGCATTGTCCTTTTTGTATTCAATCCCGATACAATTTCTGTGTTTCATGGTCAATGTGAAGGTCCAAGGGATACAATAAACCTGCCCTGGTGCATCGGAAGATAATACTGGTCTCCCAGGAGCCGCTCAAATCACAAATTCTTAGAAGATTCACTCTTCTTGTACATCAGTCGGCATTGTGCCTTTTGTATTCAATCCCGATACAATTTCTGTGTTTCATGGTCAATGTGAAGGTCCAAGGGATACAGTAAACCTGCACTGGTCCATTGGAAGCTAATACTGGTCTCGCAGGAGCGTCTCAAAGCACAAACTCTTAGTAGATTCACTCTTCTTGTACTTAAGTCGAATTTGTGCCTTTTGTATTTAATCCCGATGCAATTTCTGTGTTTCATGGTCGATGTGAAGGTCCAAGGGATACAATAAATCTGCACTGGTGCTTCGGAAGCTAATACTGGTCTCCCAGGAGCCGCTCAAAGCACAAACTCTTAGAAGTTTCACACTTCTTGTACTTCAGTCGGCATTGTGCCTTTTGTATTTAATCCCGATGCAATTTCTGTGTTTCATGGTCACTGTGAAGGTCCAAGGGATACAATAAACCTGCACTGGTGCATCGGAAGCTAATACTGGTCTCCCAGGAGCCGCTCAAAGCACAGACTCTTAGAAGATTCACTCTTCTTGTACTTAAGTCGGCATTGTGGCTTTTGTATTTAATCCCGATGCAATTTCTGTATTTCATGGTCAATGTGTAGGTCCAAGGGATACAATAAACCTGCACTGGTGCATCGGAAGCTAATACTGGTCTCCCAGGAGCCGCTTAAAGCACAAACTCTTAGAAGATTCACTCTTCTTGTACTTCAGTCGGCATTGTGACTTTTGTATTTAATCCCGACGCAATTTCTGAGTTTGATGGTCAATGTGAAGGTCCAAGGGATACAATAAACCTGCACTAGTGCATCCGAATCTAATACTGGTCTCCCAGGAGCCGCTCAATGACCAAACTCTTAGAAAATTCACTCTTCTCGTACTTAAGTCGGCACTGTGCCTTTTGTATTTAATCCCGATGCAATTTCTGTGTTTCATGGTCAATGTGATGGTCCAAGGCATACAATAAACCTGCATTGGTGCATCGGAAGCTAATACTGGTCTCCCAGGAGCCGCTCAAAGCACAAACTCTTAGAAGATTCACTCTTCTTGTACTTCAGTTGGCATTGTGCCTTTTGTATTTAAACCCGATGCAATTTCTGTATTTCATGGTCAATGTGAAGTTCCAAGGAATACAATAAACCTGCACTGGTGCATCGGAAACTATTACTGGTCTCCCATGAGCCGCTCAAAGCTCAAACGCTTAGAAGACTCACTCTTCTTGTACTTAAGTCGGCATTGTGCCTTTTGGATTTAATTCCGATGCAATTTCTGTGTGTCCTGGTCAATGTGAAGGTCCAAGGGATACAATAAACCTGCACTGGTGCAACGGAAGCTAATACTGGTCTCCCAGGAGCCGCTCAAAGCACAAACTCTTACAAGATTCACTCTTCTTGTACTTAAGTCGGCATTGTGCCTTTTGTATTTAATCCCGATGCAATTTTTTTGTTTCATGGTCAATGTGAAGGTCCAAGGGATACAATAAACCTGCAGTGGTGCATCGGAAGCTAATACTGGTCTCCCAGGAGCCGCTCAAAGCACCAACTCTTAGAAGATTCACTCTTCTTGTAACTTCAGTCGGCATTGTGCTTTTGTTTTCTGTCCCGATACAATTTCTATGTTTCATGGTCAATGTGAATGTCGAAGGGATACAGTAAACCTGCACTGGTGCATCGGAATCTAATACTAGTCTCCCAGGAGCCGCTGAAAGCACAAACGCTTAGAAGATTCACTCTTCTTGTACTTCAGTCGGCATTGTGCCTTTTGTATTTAATCCCGATGCAATTTCTGTGTTTCATGGTCATTGTGAAGGTCCAAGGGATACAGTAAACCTGCACTGGTTCATCGGAAGCTAATACTGGTCTCCCAGGAGCCGCTCAAAGCACAAACCCTTAGAAGATTCACTCTTCTTGTACTTCAGTCGGCATTGTACCTTTTGTATTCAATCCCGATACAATTTCAGTGTTTCATGGTCACTGTGAATGTCCAAGGGATACAATAAACCTGCACTGGTGCATTGGAAGCTAATACTGGTCTCCCAGGAGCCGCTGAAAGCACAAGCTCTTAGAAGATTCACTCTTCTTGTACTTAAGATGGCATTGTGCCTTTTGTAATTAATCCCGATGCAATTTCTGTGTTTCATGGCCAATGTGAAGGTCCAAGGGATACAATAAACCTGCACTGGTGCATCGGAAGCTAATACTGGTCTCCCAGGAGCCGCTCAAAGCACAAACTCTTAGAAGATTCACTCTTCTTGTACTTCAGTCGGCATTGTGCTTTTTGTATTTAATCCAGATGCAATTTCTGTGTTTCATGGTCAATGTGAAATTCCAAGGGATACAATAAACCTGCACTGGTGCATCGGAAGCTAATTCTGGTCTCCCAGGTGCCTCTCAAAGCACAATCTCTTAGAAGATTCACTCTTCTTGTACTTAAGTCGGCATTGTGCCTTTTGTATTTAATCCCGATGCAATTTCTGTTTTTCATGGTCAATTTGAAGGTCGAAGGGATACAATAAACCTGCACTGGTGCATCGGAAGCTAATTCTGGTCTCCCAGGAGCCGCTTAAAGCACAAACTCTTAGAAAATTCACTCTTCTTGTACATAAGTCGGCATTGTGCCTTTTGTATTTAATCCCGATGCAATTTCTGTGTTTCATGGTCAATGTGAAGGTCCAAGGGATACAATAAACCTGCACTGGTGCATCGGAAGCTAATACTGGTCTCCCAGGAGCCGCTCAGAACACAAAATCTTAGAAGATTCACTCTTCTTGTACTTAAGTCGAAATTGTGCCTTTTGTATTCAATCCCGATACAATTTCTGTGTTTCATGGTCACTGTGAACGTCCAAGGGATACAATAAACCTGCACTGGTGCATCGGAATCTAATACTGGTCTCCCAGGAGCCGCTCAAAGCACAAACTCTTAGAAGATTCACTCTTCTTGTACTTCAGTCGGCGTTGTACCTTTTGTATTTAATCCCGATGCAATTTCTGTATTTCATGGACAATGTGAAGCTCCAAGGTATACAATAAACCTGCACTGGTGCATCGGACGCTAATACTGGTCTCCCAGGAGCCGCTCAAAGCACAAACTCTTAGAAGATTCACTCTTCTTGTACTTCAGTCGGCCCTGTGCTTTTGTATTCAGTCCCGATACAATTTCTATGTTTCATGGTCAATGTGAATGTCCAAGGGATACAGTAAACCTGCACTGGTGCATCAGAATCTAAAACTGGTCTCCCAGGAGCCGCTCAAAGCACAAACGCTTAGAAGATTCACTCTTCTTGTACTTCAGTCGGCATTGTGACTTTCGTATTTAATCCCGAAGCAATTTCTGAGTTTGATGGTCAATGTGAAGGTCCAAGGGATACAATAAACCTGCACTGGTGCATCGGAAGCTAATACTGGTCTCCCAGGAGCCGCTCAAAGCACAAACTCTTAGAAAATTCACTCTTCTCGTACTTAACTCGGCACTGTGCCTTTTGTATTTAAACCCGATGAAATTTCTGTGTTTCATGGTCAATGTGATGGTCCAAGGCATACAATAAACCTGCACTGGTGCATCGGAAGGTAATACTGGTCTCCCAGGAGCCGCTTAAAGCACAAACTCTTAGAAGATTCACTCTTCTTGTACTTCAGTCGGCATTGTGACTTTTGTATTTAATCCCGAAGCAATTTCTGAGTTTGATGGTCAATGTGAAGGTCCAAGGGATACAATAAACCTGCACTAGTGCATCGGAAGCTAATACTGGTCTCCCAGGAGCCGCTCAATGACCAAACTCTTAGAAAATTCACTCTTCTCGTACTTAAGTCGGCACTGTGCCTTTTGTATTTAATCCCGATGCAATTTCTGTGTTTCATGGTCAATGTGATGGTCCAAGGCATACAATAAACCTGCATTGGTGCATCGGAAGCTAATACTGGTCTCCCAGGAGCCGCTCAAAGCACAAACTCTTAGAAGATTCACTCTTCTTGTACTTCAGTTGGCATTGTGCCTTTTGTATTTAAACCCGATGCAATTTCTGCATTTCATGGACAATGTGAAGGTCCAAGGGATACAATAAACCTGCACTGGTGCATCGGAAGGTAATACTCGTCTCCCAGGAGACGCGCTTAGCACAAACTCTTAGAAGATTCACTCTTCTTGCACTTAAGTCGAATTTGTTTATTCTGTATTCAATCCCGATACAATTCTTGTGTTTCATGGTCAATGTGAAGGTCCAAGGGATACAGTAGACCTGCACTGGTGCATCGGAAGCTAATACTGGTCTCCCAGGAGCCGCTCAAAGCACAAACTCTTAGAAGATTAGCTCTTCTTATACTTCATTCGGCATTGTGCCTTTTGTAATTAATCCCGATGCAATTTCTGTGTTCCATGGTCAATGTGAAGGTCCAAGGGATACAAAAAACCTGCACTGGTGCATCGGAAGCTAATACTGGTCTCCGAGGAGCCGCTCAAAGCACAAATTCTTAGAAGATTCACTCTTCTTGTACTTAAGTCGGCATTGTGCCTTTTATATTTAATCCCGATGCAATATCTGTGTTTCATGATCAATGTGAAGGTCCAAGGGATACAATGAAACTGAACTGGTGCATCGGAAGCTAATACTGGTCTCCCAGGAGCCGCTCAAAGCACAAATTCTTAGAAGATTCACTCTTCTTGTACTTCAGTCGGCATTGTGCCTTTTGTATTTAATCCCGATGCAATTTCTGTGTTTCATGGTCAATGTGAAGGTCCAAGGGATACAATAAACCTGCCCTGGTGCATCGGAAGCTAATACAGGTCTCCCAGGAGCCGCTCAGAGCACAAACTCTTAGAAGATTCACTCTTCTTGTACTTAAGTCGGCATTGTGCCTTTTGTATTCAATCCCGATACAATTTCTGTGTTTCATGGTCACTGTGAAGGTCCAAGGGATACAATAAACCTGCACTGGTGCATCGGAATCTAATACTGGTCTCCCAGGAGCAGCTCAAACAACAAACTCTTAGAAGATTCACTCTTCTTGTACTTCAGTCGGCATTGTGCATTTTGTATTTAATCCCGATGCAATTTCTGTATTTCATGGACAATGTGAAGGTCCAAGGGATACAATAAACCTGCACTGGTGCATCGGAAGCTAATACTGGTCTCCCAGGAGCCGCTCAAAGCATAAACTCTTAGAAGATTCACTCTTCTTGTACTTCAGTCGGCATTGTGCCTTTTGTATTCAATCCCGCTACAATTTCTGTGTTTCATGGTCAATGTAAAGGTCCAAGGGATACAGTAAACCTGCACTGGTTCATCGGAAGCTAATGCTGGTCTCCCAGGAGCCGCTCAAAGCACAAACTCTTACAAGATTCACTCTTCTTGTACTTCAGTCGGCATTGTACCTTTTGTATTCAATCCCGATAGGATTTCAGTGTTTCATGGTCACTGTGAATGTCCAAGGGATACAATAAACCTGCACTGGTGCATTGGAAGCTAATACTGGTCTCCCAGGAGCCGCTGAAAGCACAAGCTCTTAGAAGATTCACTCTTCTTGTACTTAAGATGGCATTGTGCCTTTTGTATTTAATCCCGATGCAATTTCTGTGTTTCATGGCCAATGTGAAGGTCCAAGGGATACAATAAACCTGCACTGGTGCATCGGAAGCTAATACTGGTCTCCCAGGAGCCGCTCAAAGCACAAACTCTTAGAAGATTCACTCTTCTTGTACTTCAGTCGGCATTGTGCTTTTTGTATTTAATCCAGATGCAATTTCTGTGTTTCATGGTCAATGTGAAATTCCAAGGGATACAATAAACCTGCACTGGTGCATCGGAAGCTAATTCTGGTCTCCCAGGTGCCTCTCAAAGCACAATCTCTTAGAAGATTCACTCTTCTTGTACTTAAGTCGGCATTGTGCCTTTTGTATTTAATCCCGATGCAATTTCTGTTTTTCATGGTCAATTTGAATGTCGAAGGGATACAATAAACCTGCACTGGTGCATCGGAAGCTAATTCTGGTCTCCCAGGAGCCGCTTAAAGCACAAACTCTTAGAAAATTCACTCTTCTTGTACATAAGTCGGCATTGTGCCTTTTGTATTTAATCGCGATGCAATTTCTGTGTTTCATGGTCAATGTGAAGGTCCAAGGGATACAATAAACCTGCACTGGTGCATCGGAAGCTAATACTGGTCTCCCAAGAGCCGCTCAGAACACAAAATCTTAGAAGATTCACTCTTCTTGTTTTTAAGTCGAAATTGTGCCTTTTGTATTCAATCCCGATACAATTTCTGTGTTTCATGGTCACTGTGAACGTCCAAGGGATACAATAAACCTGCACGGGTCATCGGAATCTAATACTGGTCTCCCAGGAGCCGCTCAAAGCACAAACTCTTAGAAGATTCACTCTTCTTGTACTTCAGTCGGCGTTGTACCTTTTGTATTTAATCCCGATGCAATTTCTGTATTTCATGGACAATGTGAAGCTCCAAGGTATACAATAAACCTGCACTGGTGCATCGGACGCTAATACTGAGCTCCCAGGAGCCGCTCAAAGCACAAACTCTTAGAAGATTCACTCTTCTTGTACTTCAGTCGGCCCTGTCGTTTTGTATTCAGTCCCGATACAATTTCTATGTTTCATGGTCAATGTGAATGTCCAAGGGATACAGTAAACCTGCACTGGTGCATCAGAATCTAAAACTGGTCTCCCAGGAGCCGCTCAAAGCACAAACGCTTAGAAGATTCACTCTTCTTGTACTTCAGTCGGCATTGTGCCTTTTGTATTTAATCCCGATGCAATTTCTGTGTTTCATGGTCAATGTGAAGGTCCAAGGGATACAGTATACCGGCACTGGTTCATTGGAAGCTAATGCTGGTCTCCCAGGAACCGCTCAAAGCATAAACTCTTAGAAGATTCACTCTTCTTGTACTTCAGTCGGCATTGTGCCTTTTGCATTTAATCCCGATGCAATTTCTGTGTTTCATGGTCAATGTGAAGGTCCAAGGGATACTATAAACCTGCACTGGTGCATCGGAAGCTAATACTGGTCTCCCAGGAGCCGTTGAAAGCACAAACTCTTAGAAGATTCACTCTTCTTGTACTTCAGTCGGCATTGTGACTTTCGTATTTAATCCCGAAGCAATTTCTGAGTTTGATGGTCAATGTGAAGGTCCAAGGGATACAAGAAACCTGCACTGGTGCATCGGAAGCTAATACTGGTCTCCCAGGAGCCGCTCAAAGCACAAACTCTTAGAAAATTCACTCTTCTCGTACTTAACTCGGCACTGTGCCTTTTGTATTTAAACCCGATGAAATTTCTGTGTTTCATGGTCAATGTGATGGTCCAAGGCATACAATAAACCTGCACTGGTGCATCGGAAGGTAATACTGGTCTCCCAGGAGTCGCTTAAAGCACAAACTCTTAGAAGATTCACTCTTCTTGTACTTCAGTCGGCATTGTGACTTTTGTATTTAATCCCGAAGCAATTTCTGAGTTTGGTGGTCAATGTGAAGGTCCAAGGGATACAATAAACCTGCACTAGTGCATCCGAAGCTAATACTGGTCTCCCAGGAGCCGCTCAATGACCAAACCCTTAGAAAATTCACTCTTCTCGTACTTAAGTCGGCACTGTGCCTTTTGTATTTAATCCCGATGCAATTTCTGTGTTTCATGGTCAATGTGATGGTCCAAGGCATACAATAAACCTGCATTGGTGCATCGGAAGCTAATACTGGTCTCCCAGGAGCCGCTCAAAGCACAAACTCTTAGAAGATGCACTCTTCTTGTACTTAAGTCGGCATTGTGCCTTTTGTATTCAATCCCGATACAATTTCTGTGTTTCATGGTCACTGTGAAGGTCCAAGGGATACAATAAACCTGCACTGGTGCATCGGAATGTAATACTGGTCTCCCAGGAGCCGCTCAAACCACAAACTCTTAGAAGATTCACTCTTCTTGTACTTCAGTCGGCATTGTGCATTTTGTATTTAATCCCGATGCAATTTCTGCATTTCATGGACAATGTGAAGGTCTAAGGGATACAATAAACCTGCACTGGTGCATCGGAAGGTAATACTCGTCTATCCAGGAGACGCGCTTAGCACAAACTCTTAGAAGATTCACTCTTCTTGCACTTAAGTCGAATTTGTTTATTCTGTATTCAATCCCGATACAATTCTTGTGTTTCATGGTCAATGTGAAGGTCCAAGGGATACAGTAGACCTGCACTGGTGCATCGGAAGCTAATACTGGTCTCCCAGGAGCCGCTCAAAGCACAAACTCTTAGAAGATTCGCTCTTCTTATACTTCAGTCGGCATTGTGCATTTTGTAATTAATCCCGATGCAATTTCTGTGTTCCATGGTCAATGTGAAGGTCCAAGGGATACAAAAAACCTGCACTGGTGCATCGGAAGCTAATACTGGTCTCCGAGGAGCCGCTCAAAGCACAAATTCTTAGAAGATTCACTCTTCTTGTACTTAAGTCGGCATTGTGCCTTTTATATTTAATCCCGATGCAATTTCTGTGTTTCATGATCAATGTGAAGGTCCAAGGGATACAATGAAACTGAACTGGTGCATCGGAAGCTAATACTGGTCTCCCAGGAGCCGCTCAAAGCACAAACTCTTAGAAGATTCACTCTTCTTGTACTTCAGTCGGCATTGTGACTTTTGTATTTAATCCCGAAGCAATTTCTGAGTTTGATGGTCAATGTGAAGGTCCAAGGGATACAATAAACCTGCACTAGTGCATCGGAAGCTAATACAGGTCTCCCAGGAGCCGCTCAGAGCACAAACTCTTAGAAGATTCACTCTTCTTGTACTTAAGTCGGCATTGTGCCTTTTGTATTCAATCCCGATACAATTTCTGTGTTTCATGGTCACTGTGAAGGTCCAAGGGATACAATAAACCTGCACTGGTGCATCGGAATCTAATACTGGTCTCCCAGGAGCAGCTCAAACAACAAACTCCTAGAAGATTCACTCTTCTTGTATTTCAGTCGGCATTGTGCATTTTGTATTTAATCCCGATGCAATTTCTGTATTTCATGGACAATGTGAATGTCCAAGGGATACAATAAACCTGCACTGGTGCATCGGAAGCTAATACTGGTCTCCCAGGAGCCGCTCAAAGCACAAACTCTTAGAAGATTCACTCTTCTTGTACTTCAGTCGGCATTGTGCCTTTTGTATTCAATCCCGCTACAATTTCTGTGTTTCATGGTCAATGTAAAGGTCCAAGGGATACAGTAAACCTGCACTGGTTCATCGGAAGCTAATGCTGGTCTCCCAGGAGCCGCTCAAAGCACAAACTCTTTGAAGATTCACTCTTCTTGTACTTCAGTCGGCATTGTGCCTTTTGCATTTAATCCCGATGCAATTTCTGTGTTTCATGGTCAATGTGAAGGTCCAAGGGATACTATAAACCTGCACTCGTGCATCGGAAGCTAATACTGGTCTCCCCGGAGCCGTTGAAAGCACAAACTCTTAGAAGATTCACTCTTCTTGTACTTCAGTCGGCATTGTGACTTTTGTATTTAATCCCGAAGCAATTTCTGAGTTTGATGGTCAATGTGAAGGTCCAAGGGATACAATAAACCTGCACTGGTGCATCGGAAGCTAATACTGGTCTCCCAGGAGCCGCTCAAAGCACAAACTCTTAGAAAATTCACTCTTCTCGTACTTAACTCGGCACTGTGCCTTTTGTATTTAATCCCGACGAAATTTCTGTGTTTCATGGTCAATGTGATGGTCCAAGGCACACAATAAACCTGCACTGGTGCATCGGAAGGTAATACTGGTCTCCCAGGAGCCGCTCAAAGCACAAACTCTTAGAAGATTCACTCTTCTTGTACTTCAGTCGGCATTGTGACTTTTGTATTTAATCCCGAAGCAATTTCTGAGTTTGATGGTCAATGTGAAGGTCGAAGGGATACAATAAACCTGCACTAGTGCATCGGAAGCTAATACTGGTCTCCCAGGAGCCGCTCAATGACCAAACTCTTAGAAAATTCACTCTTCTCGTACTTAAGTCGGCACTGTGCCTTTTGTATTTAATCCCGATGCAATTTCTGTGTTTCATGGTCAATGTGATGGTCCAAGGCATACAATAAACCTGCATTGGTGCATCGGAAGCTAATACTGGTCTCCCAGGAGCCGCTCAAAGCACAAACTCTTAGAAGATTCACTCTTCTTGTACTTCAGTTGGCATTGTGCCTTTTGTATTTAAACCCGATGCAATTTCTGTATTTCATGGTCAATGTGAAGTTCCAACGGATACAATAAACCTGCACTGGTGCATCGGAAGCTAATACTGGTCTCCCAGGAGCCGCTCAGAGCACAAACTCTTAGAAGATTCACTCTTCTTGTACTTAAGTCGGCATTGTGCCTTTTGTATTCAATCCCGATACAATTTCTGTGTTTCATGGTCACTGTGAAGGTCCAAGGGATACAATAAACCTGCACTGGTGCATCGGCATCTAATACTGGTCTCCCAGGAGCCGCTCAAACCACAAACTCTTAGAAGATTCACTCTTCTTGTACTTCAGTCGGCATTGTGCATTTTGTATTTAATCCCGATGCAATTTCTGCATTTCATGGACAATGTGAAGGTCCAAGGGATACAATAAACCTGCACTGGTGCATCGGAAGCTAATACTCGTCTCCCAGGAGACGCGCTTAGCACCAACTCTTAGAAGATTCACTCTTCTTGTACTTAAGTCGAATTTGTTTATTCTGTATTCAATCCCGATACAATTCTTGTGTTTCATGGTCAATGTGAAGGTCCAAGGGATACAATAAACCTGCACTGGTGCATTGGAAGCTAATACTGGTCTCCCAGGAGCCGCTGAAAGCACAAGCTCTTAGAAGATTCACTCTTCTTGTACTTAAGATGGCATTGTGCCTTTTGTATTTAATCCCGATGCAATTTCTGTGTTTCATGGCCAATGTGAAGGTCCAAGGGATACAATAAACCTGCACTGGTGCATCGGAAGCTAATACTGGTCTCCCAGGAGCCGCTCAAAGCACAAACTCTTAGAAGATTCACTCTTCTTGTACTTCAGTCGGCATTGTGATTTTTGTATTTAATCCAGATGCAATTTCTGTGTTTCATGGTCAATGTGAAATTCCAAGGGATACAATAAACCTGCACTGGTGCATCGGAAGCTAATTCTGGTCTCCCAGGTGCCTCTCAAAGCACAATCTCTTAGAAGATTCACTCTTCTTGTACTTCAGTCGGCGTTGTACCTTTTGTATTTAATCCCGACGCAATTTCTGTATTTCATGGACAATGTGAAGCTCCAAGGTATACAATAAACCTGCACTGGTGCATCGGACGCTAATACTGGTCTCCCAGGAGCCGCTCAAAGCACAAACTCTTAGAAGATTCACTCTTCTTGTACTTCAGTCGGCCCTGTGCTTTTGTATTCAGTCCCGATACAATTTCTATGTTTCATGGTCAATGTGAATGTCCAAGGGATACAGTAAACCTGCACTGGTGCATCAGAATCTAAAACTGGTCTCCCAGGAGCCGCTCAAAGCACAAACGCTTAGAAGATTCACTCTTCTTGTACTTCAGTCGGCATTGTGCCTTTTGTATTTAATCCCGATGCAATTTCTGTGTTTCATGGTCAATGTGAAGGTCCAAGGGATACAGTAAACCGGCACTGGTTCATCGGAAGCTAATGCTGGTCTCCCAGGAACCGCTCAAAGCACAAACTCTTAGAAGATTCACTCTTCTTGTACTTCAGTCGGCATTGTGCCTTTTGCATTTAATCCCGATGCAATTTCTGTGTTTCATGGTCAATGTGAAGGTCCAAGGGATACAGTAAACCGGCACTGGTTCATCGGAAGCTAATGCTGGTCTCCCAGGAACCGCTCAAAGCACAAACTCTTAGAAGATTCACTCTTCTTGTACTTCAGTCGGCATTGTGCCTTTTGCATTTAATCCCGATGCAATTTCTGTGTTTCATGGTCAATGTGAAGGTCCAAGGGATACTATAAACCTGCACTGGTGCATCGGAAGCTAATACTGGTCTCCCAGGAGCCGTTGAAAGCACAAACTCTTAGAAGATTCACTCTTCTTGTACTTAAGTCGGCATTGTGCCTTTTATATTTAATTCCGATGCAATTTCTGTGTTTCATGATCAATGTGAAGGTCCAAGGGATACAATGAAACTGAACTGGTGCATCGGAAGCTAATACTGGTCTCCCAGGAGCCGCTCAAAGCACAAATTCTTAGGAGATTCACTCTTCTTGTACTTCAGTCGGCATTGTGCCTTTTGTATTTAATCCCGATGCAATTTCTGTGTTTCATGGTCAATGTGAAGGTCCAAGGGATACAATAAACCTGCCCTGGTGCATCGGAAGCTAATACAGGTCTCCCAGGAGCCGCTAAGAGCACAAACTCTTAGAAGATTCACTCTTCTTGTACTTAAGTCGGCATTGTGCCTTTTGTATTCAATCCCGATACAATTTCTGTGTTTCATGGTCACTGTGAAGGTCCAAGGGATACAATAAACCTGCACTGGTGCATCGGAATCTAATACTGCTCTCCCAGGAGCAGCTCAAACAACAAACTCTTAGAAGATTCACTCTTCTTGTACTTCAGTCGGCATTGTGCATTTTGTATTTAATCCCGATGCAATTTCTGTATTTCATGGACAATGTGAAGGTCCAAGGGATACAATAAACCTGCACTGGTGCATCGGAAGCTAATACTGGTCTCCCAGGAGCCGCTCAAAGCGCAAACTCTTAGAAGATTCACTCTTCTTGTACTTCAGTCGGCATTGTGCCTTTTGTATTCAATCCCGCTACAATTTCTGTGTTTCATGGTCAATGTAAAGGTCCAAGGGATACAGTAAACCTGCACTGGTTCATCGGAAGCTAATGCTGGTCTCCCAGGAGCCGCTCAAAGCACAAACTCTTTGAAGATTCACTCTTCTTGTACTTCAGTCGGCATTGTGCCTTTTGCATTTAATCCCGATGCAATTTCTGTGTTTCATGGTCAATGTGAAGGTCCAAGGGATACTATAAACCTGCACTCGTGCATCGGAAGCTAATACTGGTCTCCCCGGAGCCGTTGAAAGCACAAACTCTTAGAAGATTCACTCTTCTTGTACTTCAGTCGGCATTGTGACTTTTGTATTTAATCCCGAAGCAATTTCTGAGTTTGATGGTCAATGTGAAGGTCCAAGGGATACAATAAACCTGCACTGGTGCATCGGAAGCTAATACTGGTCTCCCAGGAGCCGCTCAAAGCACAAACTCTTAGAAAATTCACTCTTCTCGTACTTAACTCGGCACTGTGCCTTTTGTATTTAATCCCGACGAAATGTCTGTGTTTCATGGTCAATGTGATGGTCCAAGGCATACAATAAACCTGCACTGGTGCATCGGAAGGTAATACTGGTCTCCCAGGAGCCGCTCAAAGCACAAACTCTTAGAAGATTCACTCTTCTTGTACTTCAGTCGGCATTGTGACTTTTGTATTTAATCCCGAAGCAAATTCTGAGTTTGATGGTCAATGTGAAGGTCCAAGGGATACAATAAACCTGCACTAGTGCATCGGAAGCTAATACTGGTCTCCCAGGAGCCGCTCAATGACCAAACTCTTAGAAAATTCACTCTTCTCGTACTTAAGTCGGCACTGTGCCTTTTGTATTTAATCCCGATGCAATTTCTGTGTTTCATGGTCAATGTGATGGTCCAAGGCATACAATAAACCTGCATTGGTGCATCGGAAGCTAATACTGGTCTCCCAGGAGCCGCTCAAAGCACAAACTCTTAGAAGATTCACTCTTCTTGTACTTCAGTTGGCATTGTGCCTTTTGTATTTAAACCCGATGCAATTTCTGTATTTCATGGTCAATGTGAAGTTCCAACGGATACAATAAACCTGCACTGGTGCATCGGAAGCTAATACTGGTCTCCCAGGAGCCGCTCAGAGCACAAACTCTTAGAAGATTCACTCTTCTTGTACTTAAGTCGGCATTGTGCCTTTTGTATTCAATCCCGATACAATTTCTGTGTTTCATGGTCACTGTGAAGGTCCAAGGGATACAATAAACCTGACTGGTGCATCGGAATCTAATACTGGTCTCCCAGGAGCCGCTCAAACCACAAACTCTTAGAAGATTCACTGTTCTTGTACTTCAGTCGGCATTGTGCATTTTGTATTTAATCCCGATGCAATTTCTGCATTTCATGGACAATGTGAAGGTCCAAGGGATACAATAAACCTGCACTGGTGCATCGGAAGCTAATACTCGTCTCCCAGGAGACGCGCTTAGCACAAACTCTTAGAAGATTCACTCTTCTTGTACTTAAGTCGAATTTGTTTATTCTGTATTCAATCCCGATACAATTCTTGTGTTTCATGGTCAATGTGAAGGTCCAAGGGATACAGTAGACCTGCACTGGTGCATCGGAAGCTAATACTGGTCTCCCAGGAGCCGCTCAAAGCACAAACTCTTGGAAGATTCGCTCTTCTTGTACTTCAGTCGGCATTGTGCCTTTTGTATTTAATCCCGATGCAATTTCTGTGTTTCATGGTCAATGTGAAGGTCCAAGGGATACAGTAAACCTCCACTGGTTCATCGGAAGCTAATACTGGTCTCCCAGGAGCCGCTCAAAGCACAAACTCTTAGAAGATTCACTCTTCTTGTACTTCAGTCGGCATTGTACCTTTTGTATTCAATCCCGATACAATTTCAGTGTTTCATGGTCACTGTGAATGTCCAAGGGATACAATAAACCTGCACTGGTGCATTGGAAGCTAATACTGGTCTCCCAGGAGCCGCTGAAAGCACAAGCTCTTAGAAGATTCACTCTTCTTGTACTTAAGATGGGATTGTGCCTTTTGTATTTAATCCCGATGCAATTTCTGTGTTTCATGCCCAATGTGAAGGTCCAAGGGATACAATAAACCTGCACTGGTGCATCGGAAGCTAATACTGGTCTCCGAGGAGCCGCTCAAAGCACAAATTCTTAGAAGATTCACTCTTCTTGTACTTAAGTCGGCATTGTGCCTTTTATATTTAATCCCGATGCAATTTCTGTGTTTCATGATCAATGTGAAGGTCCAAGGGATACAATGAAACTGAACTGGTGCATCGGAAGCTAATACTGGTCTCCCAGGAGCCGCTCAAAGCACAAATTCTTAGGAGATTCACTCTTCATGTACTTCAGTCGGCATTGTGCCTTTTGTATTTAATCCCGATGCAATTTCTGTGTTTCATGGTCAATGTGAAGGTCCAAGGGATACAATAAACCTGCCCTGGTGCATCGGAAGCTAATACAGGTCTCCCAGGAGCCGCTCAGAGCACAAACTCTTAGAAGATTCACTCTTTTTGTACTTAAGTCGGCACTGTGCCTTTTGTATTCAATCCCGATACAATTTCTGTGTTTCATGGTCACTGTGAAGGTCCAAGGGATACAATAAACCTGCACTGGTGCATCGGAATCTAATACTGGTCTCCCAGGAGCAGCTCAAACAACAAACTCTTAGAAGATTCACTCTTCTTGTACTTCCGTCGGCATTGTGCATTTTGTATTTAATCCCGATGCAATTTCTGTATTTCATGGACAATGTGAAGGTCCAAGGGATACAATAAACCTGCACTGGTGCATCGGAAGCTAATACTGGTCTCCCAGGAGCCGCTCAAAGCGCAAACTCTTAGAAGATTCACTCTTCTTGTACTTCAGTCGGCATTGTGCTTTTGTATTCAATCCCGCTACAATTTCTGTGTTTCATGGTCAATGTAAAGGTCCAAGGGATACAGTAAACCTGCACTGGTTCATCGGAAGCTAATGCTGGTCTCCCAGGAGCCGCTCAAGGCACAAACTCTTTGAAGATTCACTCTTCTTGTACTTCAGTCGGCATTGTGCCTTTTGCATTTAATCCCGATGCAATTTCTGTGTTTCATGGTCAATGTGAAGGTCCAAGGGATACTATAAACCTGCACTCGTGCATCGGAAGCTAATACTGGTCTCCCCGGAGCCGTTGAAAGCACAAACTCTTAGAAGATTCACTCTTCTTGTACTTCAGTCGGCATTGTGACTTTTGTATTTAATCCCGAAGCAATTTCTGTGTTTCATGGTCAATGTGAAGGTCCAAGGGATACAATAAACCAGCACTGGTGCATCGGAAGCTAATACTGGTCTCCCAGGAGCCGCTCAAAGCACAAACTCTTAGAAAATTCACTCTTCTCGTACTTAACTCGGCACTGTGCCTTTTGTATTTAATCCCGACGAAATGTCTGTGTTTCATGGTCAATGTGATGGTCCAAGGCATACAATAAACCTGCACAGTGCATCGGAAGGTAATACTGGTCTCCCAGGAGCCGCTCAAAGCACAAACTCTTAGAAGATTCACTCTTCTTGTACTTCAGTCGGCATTGTGACTTTTGTATTTAATCCCGAAGCAATTTCTGAGTTTGATGGTCAATGTGAAGGTCCAAGGGATACAATAAACCTGCACTAGTGCATCGGAAGCTAATACTGGTCTCCCAGGAGCCGCTCAATGACCAAACTCTTAGAAAATTCACTCTTCTCGTACTTAAGTCGGCACTGTGCCTTTTGTATTTAATCCCGATGCAATTTCTGTGTTTCATGGTCAATGTGATGGTCCAAGGCATACAATAAACCTGCATTGGTGCATCGGAAGCTAATACTGGTCTCCCAGGAGCCGCTCAAAGCACAAACTCTTAGAAGATTCACTCTTCTTGTACTTCAGTTGGCATTGTGCCTTTTGTATTTAAACCCGATGCAATTTCTGTATTTCATGGTCAATGTGAAGTTCCAACGGATACAATAAACCTGCACTGGTGCATCGGAAGCTAATACTGGTCTCCCAGGAGCCGCTCAGAGCACAAACTCTTAGAAGATTCACTCTTCTTGTACTTAAGTCGGCATTGTGCCTTTTGTATTCAATCCCGATACAATTTCTGTGTTTCATGGTCACTGTGAAGGTCCAAGGGATACAATAAACCTGCACTGGTGCATCGGAATCTAATACTGGTCTCCTAGGAGCCGCTGAAACCACAAACTCTTAGAAGATTCACTCTTCTTGTACTTCAGTCGGCATTGTGCATTTTGTATTTAATCCCGATGCAATTTCTGCATTTCATGGACAATGTGAAGGTCCAAGGGATACAATAAACCTGCACTGGTGCATCGGAAGCTAATACTCGTCTCCCAGGAGACGCGCTTAGCACAAACTCTTAGAAGATTCACTCTTCTTGTACTTAAGTCGAATTTGTTTATTCTGTATTCAATCCCGATACAATTCTTGTGTTTCATGGTCAATGTGAAGGTCCAAGGGATACAGTAGACCTGCACTGGTGCATCGGAAGCTAATACTGGTCTCCCAGGAGCCGCTCAAAGCACAAACTCTTAGAAGATTCACTCTTCTTGTACTTCAGTCGGCATTGTGCTTTTTGTATTTAATCCAGATGCAATTTCTGTGTTTCATGGTCAATGTGAAATTCCAAGGGATACAATAAACCTGCACTGGTGCATCGGAAGCTAATTCTGGTCTCCCAGGTGCCTCTCAAAGCACAATCTCTTAGAAGATTCACTCTTCTTGTACTTAAGTCGGCATTGTGCCTTTTGTATTTAATCCCGATGCAATTTCTGCTTTTCATGGTCAATTTGAACGTCGAAGGGATACAATAAACCTGCACTGGTGCATCGGAAGCTAATTCTGGTCTCCCAGGAGCCGCTTAAAGCACAAACTCTTAGAAAATTCACTCTTCTTGTACATAAGTCGGCATTGTGCCTTTTGTATTTAATCCCGATGCAATTTCTGTGTTTCATGGTCAATGTGAAGGTCCAAGGGATACAATAAACCTGCACTGGTGCATCGGAAGCTAATACTGGTCTCCCAGGAGCCGCTCAGAACACAAAATCTTAGAAGATTCACTCTTCTTGTACTTAAGTCGAATTTGTGCCATTTGTATTCAATCCCGATACAATTTCTGTGTTTCATGGTCACTGTGAACGTCCAAGGGATACAATAAACCTGCACTGGTGCATCGGAATCTAATACTGGTCTCCCAGGAGCCGCTCAAAGCACAAACTCTTAGAAGATTCACTCTTCTTGTACTTCAGTCGGCGTTGTACCTTTTGTATTTAATCCCGATGCAATTTCTGTATTTCATGGACAATGTGAAGCTCCAAGGTATACAATAAACCTGCACTGGTGCATCGGACGCTAATACTGGTCTCCCAGGAGCCGCTCAAAGCACAAACTCTTAGAAGATTCACTCTTCTTGTACTTCAGTCGGCCCTGTGCTTTTGTATTCAGTCCCGATACAATTTCTATGTTTCATGGTCAATGTGAATGTCCAAGGGATACAGTAAACCTGCACTGGTGCATCAGAATCTAAAACTGGTCTCCCAGGAGCCGCTCAAAGCACAAACGCTTAGAAGATTCACTCTTCTTGTACTTCAGTCGGCATTGTGCCTTTTGTATTTAATCCCGATGCAATTTCTGTGTTTCATGGTCAATGTGAAGGTCCAAGGGATACAGAAAACCGGCACTGGTTCATCGGAAGCTAATGCTCGTCTCCCAGGAACCGCTCAAAGCACAAACTCTTAGAAGATTCACTCTTCTTGTACTTCAGTCGGCATTGTGCCTTTTGCATTTAATCCCGATGCAATTTCTGTGTTTCATGGTCAATGTGAAGGTCCAAGGGATACTATAAACCTGCAATGGTGCATCGGAAGCTAATACTGGTCTCCCAGGAGCCGTTGAAAGCACAAACTCTTAGAAGATTCACTCTTCTTGTACTTCAGTCGGCATTGTGACTTTCGTATTTAATCCCGAAGCAATTTCTGAGTTTGATGGTCAATGTGAAGGTCCAAGGGATACAATAAACCTGCACTGGTGCATCGGAAGCTAATACTGGTCTCCCAGGAGCCGCTCAAAGCACAAACTCTTAGAAAATTCGCTCTTCTCGTACTTAACTCGGCACTGTGCCTTTTGTATTTAATGCCGATGCAATTTCTGCATTTCATGGACAATGTGAAGGTCCAAGGGATACAATAAACCTGCACTGGTGCATCGGAAGCTAATACTCGTCTCCCAGGAGACGCGCTTAGCACAAACTCTTAGAAGATTCACTCTTCTTGCACTTAAGTCGAATTTGTTTATTCTGTATTCAATCCCGATACAATTCTTTTTTTTCATGGTCAATGTGAAGGTCCAAGCGATACAGTAGACCTGCACTGGTGCATCGGAAGCTAATACTGGTCTCCCAGGAGCCGCTCAAAGCACAAACTCTTAGAAGATTCGCTCTTCTTATACTTCAGTCGGCATTGTGCCTTTTGTAATTAATCCCGATGCAATATCTGTGCTCCATGGTCAATGTGAAGGTCCAAGGGATACAAAAAACCTGCACTGGTGCATCGGAAGCTAATACTGGTCTCCGAGGAGCCGCTCAAAGCACAAATTCTTAGAAGATTCACTCTTCTTGTACTTAAGTCGGCATTGTGCCTTTTATATTTAATCCCGATGCAATTTCTGTGTTTCATGATCAATGTGAAGGTCCAAGGGATACAATGAAACTGAACTGGTGCATCGGAAGCTAATACTGGTCTCCCAGGAGCCGCTCAAAGCACAAATTCTTAGAAGATTCACTCTTCTTGTACTTCAGTCGGCATTGTGCCTTTTGTATTTAATCCCTATGCAGTTTCTGTGTTTCATGGTCGCTGTGAAGGTCCAAGGGATACAATAAACCTGCACTGGTGCATCGGAATCTAATACTGGTCTCCCAGGAGCAGCTCAAACAACAAACTCTTAGAAGATTCACTCTTCTTGTACTTCAGTCGGCATTGTGCATTTTGTATTTAATCCCGATGCAATTTCTGTATTTCATGGACAATGTGAAGGTACAAGGGATACAATAAACCTGCACTGGTGCATCGGAAGCTAATACTGGTCTCCCAGGAGCCGCTCAAAGCACAAACTCTTAGAAGATTCACTCTTCTCTTACTTCAGTAGGCATTGTGCCTTTTGTATTCAATCCCGCTACAATTTCTGTGTTTCATGGTCAATGTAAAGGTCCAAGGGATACAGTAAACCTGCACTGGTTCTTCGGAAGCTAATGCTGGTCTCCCAGGAGCCGCTCAAAGCACAAACTCTTTGAAGATTCACTCTTCTTGTACTTCAGTCGGCATTGTGCCTTTTGCATTTAATCCCGATGCAATTTCTGTGTTTCATGGTCAATGTGAAGGTCCAAGGGATACTATAAACCTGCACTCGTGCATCGGAAGCTAATACTGGTCTCCCAGGAGCCGTTGAAAGCACAAACTCTTAGAAGATTCACTCTTCTTGTACTTCAGTCGGCATTGTGACTTTTGTATTTAATCCCGAAGCAATTTCTGAGTTTGACGGTCAATGTGAAGGTCCAAGGGATACAATAAACCTGCACTGGTGCATCGGAAGCTAATACTGGTCTCCCAGGAGCCGCTCAAAGCACAAACTCTTAGAAAATTCACTCTTCTCGTACTTAACTCGGCACTGTGCCTTTTGTATTTAATCCCGATGAAATGTCTGTGTTTCATGGTCAATGTGAAGGTCCGAGGGATACAGTAAACCTGCACTGGTGCATCGGAATCAAATACTGGTCTCGCAGGAGCCGCTCAAAGCACAAACTCTTAGAAGATTCACTCTTCTTGTACTTCAGTCGGCATTGTACCTTTTGTATTCAATCCCGATACAATTTCAGTGTTTCATGGTCACTGTGAATGTCCAAGGGATACAATAAACCTGCACTGGTGCATTGGAAGCTAATACTGGTCTCCCAGGAGCCGCTGAAAGCACAAGCTCTTAGAAGATTCACTCTTCTTGTACTTAAGATGGCATTGTGCCTTTTGTATTTAATCCCGATGCAATTTCTGTGTTTCATGGTCAATGTGAAATTCCAAGGGATACAATAAACCTGCACTGGTGCATCGGAAGCTAATTCTGGTCTCCCAGGTGCCTCTCAAAGCACAATCTCTTAGAAGATTCACTCTTCTTGTACTTAAGTCGGCATTGTGCCTTTTGTATTTAATCCCGATGCAATTTCTGCTTTTCATGGTCAATTTGAAGGTCGAAGGGATACAATAAACCTGCACTGGTGCATCGGAAGCTAATTCTGGTCTCCCAGGAGCCGCTTAAAGCACAAACTCTTAGAAAATTCACTCTTCTTGTACATAAGTCGGCATTGTGCCTTTTGTATTTAATCCCGATGCAATTTCTGTGTTTCATGGTCAATGTGAAGGTCCAAGGGATACAATAAACCTGCACTGGTGCATCGGAAGCTAATACTGGTCTCCCAGGAGCCGCTCAGAACACAAAATCTTAGAAGATTCACTCTTCTTGTACTTAAGTCGAATTTGTGCCTTTTGTATTCAATCCCGATACAATTTCTGTGTTTCATGGTCACTGTGAACGTCCAAGGGATACAATAAACCTGCACTGGTGCATCGGAATCTAATACTGGTCTCCCAGGAGCCGCTCAAAGCACAAACTCTTAGAAGATTCACTCTTCTTGTACTTCAGTCGGCGTTGTACCTTTTGTATTTAATCCCGATGCAATTTCTGTATTTCATGGACATTGTGAAGCTCCAAGGTATACAATAAACCTGCACTGGTGCATCGGACGCTAATACTGGTCTCCCAGGAGCCGCTCAAAGCACAAACTCTTAGAAGATTCACTCTTCTTGTACTTCAGTCGGCCCTGTGCTTTTGTATTCAGTCCCGATACAATTTCTATGTTTCATGGTCAATGTGAATGTCCAAGGGATACAGTAAACCTGCACTGGTGCATCAGAATCTAAAACTGGTCTCCCAGGAGCCGCTCAAAGCACAAACGCTTAGAAGATTCACTCTTCTTGTACTTCAGTCGGCATTCTGCCTTTTGTATTTAATCCCGATGCAATTTCTGTGTTTCATGGTCAATGTGAAGGTCCAAGGGATACAGTAAACCGGCACTGGTTCATCGGAAGCTAATGCTGGTCTCCCAGGAACCGCTCAAAGCACAAACTCTTAGAAGATTCACTCTTCTTGTACTTCAGTCGGCATTGTGCCTTTTGCATTTAATCCCGATGCAATTTCTGTGTTTCATGGTCAATGTGAAGGTCCAAGGGATACTATAAACCTGCAATGGTGCATCGGAAGCTAATACTGGTCTCCCAGGAGCCGTTGAAAGCACAAACTCTTAGAAGATTCACTCTTCTTGTACTTCAGTCGGCATTGTGACTTTCGTATTTAATCCCGAAGCAATTTCTGAGTTTGATGGTCAATGTGAAGGTCCAAGGGATACAATAAACCTGCACTGGTGCATCGGAAGCTAATACTGGTCTCCCAGGAGCCGCTCAAAGCACAAACTCTTAGAAAATTCACTCTTCTCGTACTTAACTCGGCACTGTGCCTTTTGTATTTAATCCCGATGAAATTTCTGTGTTTCATGGTCAATGTGATGGTCCAAGGCATACAATAAACCTGCACTGGTGCATCGGAAGGTAATACTGGTCTCCCAGGAGCCGCTTAAAGCACAAACTCTTAGAAGATTCACTCTTCTTGTACTTCAGTCGGCATTGTGACTTTTGTATTTAATCCCGAAGCAATTTCTGAGTTTGATGGTCAATGTGAAGGTCCAAGGGATACAATAAACCTGCACTAGTGCATCCGAAGCTAATACTGGTCTCCCAGGAGCCGCTCAATGACCAAACTCTTAGAAAATTCACTCTTCTCGTACTTAAGTCGGCACTGTGCCTTTTTTATTTAATCCCGATGCAATTTCTGTGTTTCATGGTCAATGTGATGGTCCAAGGCATACAATAAACCTGCATTGGTGCATCGGAAGCTAATACTGGGCTCCCAGGAGCCGCTCAAAGCACAAACTCTTAGAAGATTCACTCTTCTTGTACTTCAGTTGGCATTGTGCCTTTTGTATTTAAACCCGATGCAATTTCTGTATTTCATGGTCAATGTGAAGTTCCAACGGATACAATAAACCTGCACTGGTGCGTCGGAAGCTAATACTGGTCTCCCAGGAGCCGCTCAGAGCACAAACTCTTAGAAGATTCACTCTTCTTGTACTTAAGTCGGCAATGTGCCTTTTGTATTCAATCCCGATACAATTTCTGTGTTTCATGGTCCCTGTGAAGGTCCAAGGGATACAATAAACCTGCACTGGTGCATCGGAATCTAATACTGGTCTCCCAGGAGCCGCTCAAACCACAAACTCTTAGAAGATTCACTCTTCTTGTACTTCAGTCGGCATTGTGCATTTTGTATTTAATCCCGATGCAATTTCTGCATTTCATGGACAATGTGAAGGTCCAAGGGATACAATAAACCTGCACTGGTGCATCGGAAGCTAATACTCGTCTCCCAGGAGACGCGCTTAGCACAAACTCTTAGAAGATTCACTCTTCTTGCACTTAAGTCGAATTTGTTTATTCTGTATTCAATCCCAATGCAATTCTTGTGTTTCATGGTCAATGTGAAGGTCCAAGGGATACAGTAGACCTGCACTGGTGCATCGGAAGCTAATACTGGTCTCCCAGGAGCCGCTCAAAGCACAAACTCTTAGAAGATTCGCTCTTCTTATACTTCAGTCGGCATTGTGCCTTTTGTAATTAATCCCGATGCAATATCTGTGCTCCATGGTCAATGTGAAGGTCCAAGGGATACAAAAAACCTGCACTGGTGCATCGGAAGCTAATACTGGTCTCCGAGGAGCCGCTCAAAGCACAAATTCTTAGAAGATTCACTCTTCTTGTACTTAAGTCGGCATTGTGCCTTTTATATTTAATCCCGATGCAATTTCTGTGTTTCATGATCAATGTGAAGGTCCAAGGGATACAATGAAACTGAACTGGTGCATCGGAAGCTAATACTGGTCTCCCAGGAGCCGCTCAAAGCACAAATTCTTAGAAGATTCACTCTTCTTGTACTTCAGTCGGCATTGTGCCTTTTGTATTTAATCCCGATGCAGTTTCTGTGTTTCATGGTCACTGTGAAGGTCCAAGGGATACAATAAACCTGCACTGGTGCATCGGAAACTAATACTGGTCTCCCAGGAGCAGCTCAAACAACAAACTCTTAGAAGATTCACTCTTCTTGTACTTCAGTCGGCATTGTGCATTTTGTATTTAATCCCGATGCAATTTCTGTATTTCATGGACAATGTGAAGGTACAAGGGATACAATAAACCTGCACTGGTGCATCGGAAGCTAATACTGGTCTCCCAGGAGCCGCTCAAAGCACAAACTCTTAGAAGATTCACTCTTCTCTTACTTCAGTAGGCATTGTGCCTTTTGTATTCAATCCCGCTACAATTTCTGTGTTTCATGGTCAATGTAAAGGTCCAAGGGATACAGTAAACCTGCACTGGTTCTTCGGAAGCTAATGCTGGTCTCCCAGGAGCCGCTCAAAGCACAAACTCTTTGAAGATTCACTCTTCTTGTACTTCAGTCGGCATTGTGCATTTTGCATTTAATCCCGATGCAATTTCTGTGTTTCATGGTCAATGTGAAGGTCCAAGGGATACTATAAACCTGCACTCGTGCATCGGAAGCTAATACTGGTCTCCCAGGAGCCGTTGAAAGCACAAACTCTTAGAAGATTCACTCTTCTTGTACTTCAGTCGGCATTGTGACTTTTGTATTTAATCCCGAAGCAATTTCTGAGTTTGACGGTCAATGTGAAGGTCCAAGGGATACAATAAACCTGCACTGGTGCATCGGAAGCTAATACTGGTCTCCCAGGAGCCGCTCAAAGCACAAACTCTTAGAAAATTCACTCTTCTCGTACTTAACTCGGCACTGTGCCTTTTGTATTTAATCCCGATGAAATTTCTGTGTTTCATGGTCAATGTGATGGTCCAAGGCATACAATAAACCTGCACTGGTGCATCGGAAGGTAATACTGGTCTCCCAGGAGCCGCTTAAAGCACAAACTCTTAGAAGATTCACTCTTCTTGTACTTCAGTCGGCATTGTGACTTTTGTATTTAATCCCGAAGCAATTTCTGAGTTTGATGGTCAATGTGAAGGTCCAAGGGATACAATAAACCTGCTCTAGTGCATCGGAAGCTAATACTGGTCTCCCAGGAGCCGCTCAATGACCAAACTCTTAGAAAATTCACTCTTCTCGTACTTAAGTCGGCACTGTGCCTTTTGTATTTAATCCCGATGCAATTTCTGTGTTTCATGGTCAATGTGATGGTCCAAGGCATACAATAAACCTGCATTGGTGCATCGGAAGCTAATACTGGTCTCCCAGGAGCCGCTCAAAGCACAAACTCTTAGAAGATTCACTCTTCTTGTACTTCAGTTGGCATTGTGCCTTTTGTATTTAAACCCGATGCAATTTCTGTATTTCATGGTCAATGTGAAGTTCCAACGGATACAATAAACCTGCACTGGTGCATCGGAAGCTAATACTGGTCTCCCAGGAGCCGCTCAGAGCACAAACTCTTAGAAGATTCACTCTTCTTGTACTTAAGTCGGCATTGTGCCTTTTGTATTCAATCCCGATACAATTTCTGTGTTTCATGGTCACTGTGAAGGTCCAAGGGATACAATAAACCTGCACTGGTGCATCGGAATCTAATACTGGTCTCCCAGGAGCCGCTCAAACCACAAACTCTTAGAAGATTCACTCTTCTTGTACTTCAGTCGGCATTGTGCATTTTGTATTTAATCCCGATGCAATTTCTGCATTTCATGGACAATGTGAAGGTCCAAGGGATACAATAAACCTGCACTGGTGCATCGGAAGCTAATACTCGTCTCCCAGGAGACGCGCTTAGCACAAACTCTTAGAAGATTCACTCTTCTTGTACTTAAGTCGAATTTGTTTATTCTGTATTCAATCCCGATACACTTCTTGTGTTTCATGGTCAATGTGAAGGTCCAAGGGATACAGTAGACCTGCACTGGTGCATCGGAAGCTAATACTGGTCTCCCAGGAGCCGCTCAAAGCACAAACTCTTAGAAGATTCGCTCTTCTTATACTTCAGTCGGCATTGTGCCTTTTGTATTTAATCCCGAAGCAATTTCTGTGTTCCATGGTAAATGTGAAGGTCCAAGGGATACAATAAACCTGCACTGGTGCATCGGAAGCTAATACTGGTCTCCGAGGAGCCGCTCAAAGCACAAATTCTTAGAAGATTCACTCTTCTTGTACTTAAGTCGGCATTGTGCCTTTTATATTTAATCCCGATGCAATTTCTGTGTTTCATGATCAATGTGAAGGTCCCAGGGATACAATGAAACTGAACTGGTGCATCGGAAGCTAATACTGGTCTCCCAGGAGCCGCTCAAAGCACAAACTCTTAGAAGATTCACTCTTCTTGTACTTCAGTCGGCATTGTGCCTTTTGTATTTAATCCCGATGCAATTTCTGTGTTTCATGGTCAATGTGAAGGTCCAAGGGATACAATAAACCTGCCCTGGTGCATCGGAAGCTAATACAGGTCTCCCAGGAGCCGCTCAGAGCACAAACTCTTAGAAGATTCACTCTTCTTGTACTTAAGTCGGCATTGTGCCTTTTGTATTCAATCCCGATACAATTTCTGTGTTTCATGGTCACTGTGAAGGTCCAAGGGATACAATAAACCTGCACTGGTGCATCGGAATCTAATGCTGGTCTCCCAGGAGCAGCTCAAACAACAAACTCTTAGAAGATTCACTCTTCTTGTACTTCAGTCGGCATTGTGCATTTTGTATTTAATCCCGATGCAATTTCTGTATTTCATGGACAATGTGAAGGTCCAAGGGATACAATAAACCTGCACTGGTGCATCGGAAGCTAATACTGGTCTCCCAGGAGCCGCTCAAAGCACAAACTCTTAGAAGATTCACTCTTCTTGTACTTCAGTCGGCATTGTGCCTTTTGTATTCAATCCCGCTACAATTTCTGTGTTTCATGGTCAATGTAAAGGTCCAAGGGATACAATAAACCTGCACTGGTTCATCGGAAGCTAATGCTGGTCTCCCAGGAGCCGCTCAAAGCACAAACTCTTAGAAGATTCACTCTTCTTGTACTTCAGTCGGCATTGTGCCTTTTGCATTTAATCCTGATGCCATTTCTATGTTTCATGGTCAATGTGAAGGTCCAAGGGATACTATAAACCTGCACTGGTGCATCGGATGCTAATACTGGTCTCCCAGGAGCCGTTGAAAGCACAAACTCTTAGAAGATTCTCTCTTCTCGTACTTAACTCGGCACTGTGCCTTTTGTATTTAATCCCGATGAAATTTCTGTGTTTCATGGTCAATGTGATGGTCCAAGGCATACAATAAACCTGCACTGGTGCATCGGAAGGTAATACTGGTCTCCCAGGAGCCGCTCAAAGCACAAAATCTTAGAAGATTCACTCTTCTTGTACTTCAGTCGGCATTGTGACTTTTGTATTTAATCCCGAAGCAATTTCTGAGTTTGATGGTCAATGTGAAGGTCCAAGGGATACAATAAACCTGCACTAGTGCATCGGAAGCTAATAGTGGTCTCCCAGGAGCCGCTCAATGACCAAACTCTTAGAAGATTCACTCTTCTTGTACTTCAGTTGGCATTGTGCCTTTTGTATTTAAACCCGATGCAATTTCTGTATTTTATGGTCAATGTGAAGTTCCAACGGATACAATAAACCTGCACTGGTGCATCGGAAGCTAATACTGGTCTCCCAGGAGCCGCTCAGAGCACAAACTCTTAGAAGATTCACTCTTCTTGTACTTAAGTCGGCATTGTGCCTTTTGTATTCAATCCCGATACAATTTCTGTGTTTCATGGTCACTGTGAAGGTCCAAGGGATACAATAAACCTGCACTGGTGCATCGGAATCTAATACTGGTCTCCCAGGAGCCGCTCAAACCACAAACTCTTAGAAGATTCACTCTTCTTGTACTTCAGTCGGCATTGTGCATTTTGTATTTAATCCCGATGCAATTTCTGCATCTCATGGACAATGTGAAGGTCCAAGGGATACAATAAACCTGCACTGGTGCATTGGAAGCTAATACTCGTCTCCCAGGAGACGCGCTTAGCACAAACTCTTAGAAGATTCACTCTTCTTGTACTTAAGTCGAATTTGTTTATTCTGTATTCAATCCCGATACAATTCTTGTGTTTCATGGTCAATGTGAAGGTCCAAGGGATACAGTAGACCTGCACTGGTGCATCGGAAGCTAATACTGGTCTCCCAGGAGCCGCTCAAAGCACAAACTCTTAGAAGATTCGTTCTTCTTATACTTCAGTCGGCATTGTGCCTTTTGTAATTAATCCCGATGCAATTTCTGTGTTCCATGGTCAATGTGAAGGTCCAAGGGATACAATAAACCTGCACTGGTGCATCGGAGGCCAATACTGGTCTCCGAGGAGCCGCTCAAAGCACAAATTCTTAGAAGATTCACTCTTCTTGTACTTAAGTCGGCATTGTGCCTTTTATATTTAATCCCGATGCAATTTCTGTGTTTCATGATCAATGTGAAGGTCCAAGGGATACAATGAAACTGAACTGGTGCATCAGAAGCTAATACTGGTCTCCCAGGTGCCGCTCAAAGCACAAATTCTTAGAAGATTCACTCTTCTTGTACTTCAGTCGGCATTGTGCCTTTTGCATTTAATCCCGATGCAATTTCTGTGTTTCATGGTCAATGTGAAGGTCCAAGGGATACAATAAACCTGCCCTGGTGCATCGGAAGCTAATACAGGTCTCCCAGGAGCCGCTCAGAGCACAAACTCTTAGAAGATTCACTCTTCTTGTACTTAAGTCGGCATTGTGCCTTTTGTATTCAATCCCGATACAATTTCTGTGTTTCATGGTCACTGTGAAGGTCCAAGGGATACAATAAACCTGCACTGGTGCATCGGAATCTAATACTGGTCTCCCAGGAGCAGCTTAAACAACAAACTCTTAGAAGATTCACTCTTCTTGTACTTCAGTCGGCATTGTGCATTTTGTATTTAATCCCGATGCAATTTCTGTATTTCATGGACAATGTGAAGGTCCAAGGGATACAATAAACCTGCACTGGTGCATCGGAAGCTAATGCTGGTCTCCCAGGAGCCGCTCAAAGCACAAACTCTTAGAAGATTCACTCTTCTTGTACTTCAGTCGGCATTGTGCCTTTTGCATTTAATCCTGATGCCATTTCTATGTTTCATGGTCAATGTGAAGGTCCAAGGGATACTATAAACCTGCACTGGTGCATCGGATGCTAATACTGGTCTCCCAGGAGCCGTTGAAAGCACAAACTCTTAGAAGATTCTCTCTTCTCGTACTTAACTCGGCACTGTGCCTTTTGTATTTAATCCCGATGAAATTTCTGTGTTTCATGGTCAATGTGATGGTCCAAGGCATACAATAAACCTGCACTGGTGCATCGGAAGGTAATACTGGTCTCCCAGGAGCCGCTCAAAGCACAAAATCTTAGAAGATTCACTCTTCTTGTACTTCAGTCGGCATTGTGACTTTTGTATTTAATCCCGAAGCAATTTCTGAGTTTGATGGTCAATGTGAAGGTCCAAGGGATACAATAAACCTGCACTAGTGCATCGGAAGCTAATAGTGGTCTCCCAGGAGCCGCTCAATGACCAAACTCTTAGAAAATTCACTCTTCTCGTACTTAAGTCGGCACAGTGCCTTTTGTATTTAATCCCGATGCAATTTCTGTGTTTCATGGTCAATGTGATTGTCCAAGGCATACAATAAACCTGCATTGGTGCATCGGAAGCTAATACTGGTCTCCCAGGAGCCGCTCAAAGCACAAACTCTTAGAAGATTCACTCTTCTTGTACTTCAGTTGGCATTGTGCCTTTTGTATTTAAACCCGATGCAATTTCTGTATTTCATGGTCAATGTGAAGTTCCAACGGATACAATAAACCTGCACTGGTGCATCGGAAGCTAATACTGGTCTCCCAGGAGCCGCTCAGAGCACAAACTCTTAGAAGATTCACTCTTCTTGTACTTAAGTCGGCATTGTGCCTTTTGTATTCAATCCCGATACAATTTCTGTGTTTCATGGTCACTGTGAAGGTCCAAGGGATACAATAAACCTGCACTGGTGCATCGGAATCTAATACTGGTCTCCCAGGAGCCGCTCAAACCACAAACTCTTAGAAGATTCACTCTTCTTGTACTTCAGTCGGCATTGTGCATTTTGTATTTAATCCCGATGCAATTTCTGCATTTCATGGACAATGTGAAGGTCCAAGGGATACAATAAACCTGCACTGGTGCATTGGAAGCTAATACTCGTCTCCCAGGAGACGCGCTTAGCACAAACTCTTAGAAGATTCACTCTTCTTGTACTTAAGTCGAATTTGTTTATTCTGTATTCAATCCCGATACAATTCTTGTGTTTCATGGTCAATGTGAAGGTCCAAGGGATACAGTAGACCTGCACTGGTGCATCGGAAGCTAATACTGGTCTCCCAGGAGCCGCTCAAAGCACAAACTCTTAGAAGATTCGTTCTTCTTATACTTCAGTCGGCATTGTGCCTTTTGTAATTAATCCCGATGCAATTTCTGTGTTCCATGGTCAATGTGAAGGTCCAAGGGATACAATAAACCTGCACTGGTGCATCGGAGGCCAATACTGGTCTCCGAGGAGCCGCTCAAAGCACAAATTCTTAGAAGATTCACTCTTCTTGTACTTAAGTCGGCATTGTGCCTTTTATATTTAATCCCGATGCAATTTCTGTGTTTCATGATCAATGTGAAGGTCCAAGGGATACAATGAAACTGAACTGGTGCATCAGAAGCTAATACTGGTCTCCCAGGTGCCGCTCAAAGCACAAATTCTTAGAAGATTCACTCTTCTTGTACTTCAGTCGGCATTGTGCCTTTTGCATTTAATCCCGATGCAATTTCTGTGTTTCATGGTCAATGTGAAGGTCCAAGGGATACAATAAACCTGCCCTGGTGCATCGGAAGCTAATACAGGTCTCCCAGGAGCCGCTCAGAGCACAAACTCTTAGAAGATTCACTCTTCTTGTACTTAAGTCGGCATTGTGCCTTTTGTATTCAATCCCGATACAATTTCTGTGTTTCATGGTCACTGTGAAGGTCCAAGGGATACAATAAACCTGCACTGGTGCATTGGAATCTAATACTGGTCTCCCAGGAGCAGCTTAAACAACAAACTCTTAGAAGATTCACTCTTCTTGTACTTCAGTCGGCATTGTGCATTTTGTATTTAATCCCGATGCAATTTCTGTATTTCATGGACAATGTGAAGGTCCAAGGGATACAATAAACCTGCACTGGTGCATCGGAAGCTAATACTGGTCTCCCAGGAGCCGCTCAAAGCACAAACTCTTAGAAGATTCACTCTTCTTGTACTTCAGTCGGCATTGTGCCTTTTGTATTCAATCCCGCTACAATTTCTGTGTTTCATGGTCAATGTAAAGGTCCAAGGGATACAGTAAACCTGCACTGGTCCATCAGAATCTAATACTGGTCTCCCAGGAGCGTCTCAAAGCACAAACTCTTAGTAGATTCACTCTTCTTGTACTTAAGTCGAATTTGTGCCTTTTGTATTTAATCCCGACGCAATTTCTGTGTTTCATGGTCGATGTGAAGGTCCTAGGGATACAATAAACAGTGCAGGTTAACTGTATCCCTTGGACCTTCACATTGACCATGAAACATAGAAATTGTATCGGGATTGAATACAAAAGGCACAATGCCGACTGAAGTACAAGAAGAGTGAATCTTCTAAGAGTTTGTGCTTTGAGCGGCTCCTGGGAGACCAGTATTAGCTTCCGATGCACCAGTGCAGGTTTATTGTATCCCTCGGACCTTCACATTGACCATAAAACACAGAAATTGCATCGGGATTAAATACAAAAGGCACAATGCCGACTGAAGTACAAGAAGAGTGAATCTTCTAAGAGTTTGTGCTTTGCGCGACTCCTGGGAGACCAGTATTAGCTTCCGATGCACCAGTGCAGGTTTATTGTATCCCTTAGACCTTCACATTGGCCATGAAACACAGAAATTGCATCGGGATTAAATACAAAACGCACAATGCCGACTGAAGTACAAGAAGAGTGAATCTTCTAAGAGTTTGTGCTTTGAGCGTCCCCTGGGAGACCAGTATTAGCTCCCTATGCACCAGTGCAGGTTTACTGTATCCCTTGGACCTTCACAATGACCATCAAACACAGAATTTGTATCGGGATAGGTTACAAAAGGCACAATGCCGACTGAAGTACAAGAAGAGTGAATCTTGTAAGAGTTGGTGCTTTGAGCGAATCCTCGGAGACCAGTGTTAGATTCCGATGCACCAGTGCAGGTTTACTGTATCCCTTAGTCCTTCACATTGACCATGAAACACAGAAATTGCATCGGGATTAAATACAAAAGGCACAATGCCGACTTAAGTACAAGAAGAGTGAATCTTATTAGATTTTGTGCTTTGAGCGGCTCCTGGGAAACCAGTATTAGATTCCGATGCACCTGTGCAGGTTTACTGTATCCCTTGGACCTTCACATTGACCATGAAACACGGAAATTGCATCGGGATTAAATACAAAATGCACAATGCCGACTGAGGTACAAGAAGAGTGAATGTTGTAAGAGTTTGTGCTTTGAGCAGCTCCTGGGAGAGACCAGTATTAGCTTCCGATACACCAGTGCAGGTTACTGTATCCCTTGGACCTTCACATTGACCATGAAACACAGAAATTGCATCGGGATTAAATACAAAAGGCACAATGCCGACTTAAGTACAAGAAGAGTGAATCTTCTAAGAGTTTGTGCTTTGAGCGGCTCCTGGGAGAACAGTATTAGCTTCCGATGAACCAGTGCAGGTTTATTGTATCCCTTGGACCTTCACATTGACCATGAAACACAGAAATTGCAACGGGATTGAATACAAAAGCACAATGCCGACTGAAGTACAGGAAGGGTGAATCTTCTAAGGGTTTGTGCTTTGAGCGGCTCCTGGGAGACCAGTATTAGCTTCCGATACACCAGTTCAGGTTTATTGTATCCATTGGACCTTCACATTGACCATGAAACACAGCAATTGCATCGGGATTAAATACAAAAGGCACAATGCCGACTGAAGTACAAGAAGAGTTAATCTTCTAAGAGTTTGTGCTTTGAGCGGCTCCTAGGAGACCAGTATTAGCTTCCGAAGCACCAGTGCAGGTTTATTGTATCCCTTGGACCTTCACATTGACCATGAAACACAGAAATTGCATCGGGATTAAATACAAAAGGCACAATGCCGACTGAAGTACAAGAAGAGTGAATCTTCTAAGAGTTTGTGCTTCGAGCGGCTCCTGGGAGACCAGTAATAGCCTCCGATGCACCAGTGCAGGTTTACTGTATCCCTTAGACCTTCACATTGACCATGAAACACAGAAATTGCATCGGGATTAAATACAAAAGGCACAATGCCGACTGAGGTACAAGAAGAGTGAATCTTGTAAGAGTTTGTGCTTTGAGCGGCTCCTGGGAGAGACCAGTTTTAGCTTACGATGCACCAGTGCAGGTTTATTGTATCCCTTGGACATTCACATTGACCATGAAACACAGAAATTGCATCGGGATTAAATACAAAAGGCACAATGCCGACTGAAGTACAAGAAGAGTGAATCTTCTAAGAGTTTGTGATTTGAGCGGCTCCTGGGCGACCAGTGTTAGCTACCGATGCACCAGTGCAGGTTTATTGTATCCCTTGGACCTTCACATTGACCATGAAACACAGAAATTGCATCGGGATTAAATACAAAAGGCACAATGCCGACTTAAGTACAAGAAGAGTGAATCTTATAAGAGTTTGTGCTTTGAGCGGCTCCTGGGAGACCAGTATTAGATTCCGATGCACCTGTGCAGGTTAACTGTATCCCTTGGACCTTCACATTGACCATGAAACACAGAAATTGTATCGGGATTAAATACAAAAGGCACAATGCCGACTGAGGTACAAGAAGAGTGAATCTTGTAAGAGTTTGTGCTTTGAGCGGCTCCTGGGAGAGACCAGTATTAGCTTCCGATACACCAGTGCAGGTTACTGTATCCCTTGGACCTTCAAATTGACCATGAAACACAGAAATTGCATCGGGATTGAATACAAAAGCACAATGCCGACTGAAGTACAGGAAGGGTGAATCTTCTAAGGGTTTGCGCTTTGAGCGGCTCCTGGGAGACCAGTATTAGCATCCGATACACCAGTTCACGTTTATTGTATCCATTGGACCTTCACATTGACCATGAAACACAGCAATTGCATCGGGATTAAATACAAAAGGCACAATGCCGACTGAAGTACAAGAAGAGTGAATCTTATAAGAGTTTGTGCTTTGAGCGGCTCCTGGGAGACCAGTATTAGCTTCCGATGCACCAGTGCAGGTTTATTGTATCCCTTGGACATTCACATTGACCATGAAACACAGAAATTGCATCGGGATTAAATACAAAAGGCACAATGCCGACTGAGGTACATGAACAGTGAATCTTGTAAGAGTTTGTGCTTTGAGCGGCTCCTGGGAGAGACCAGTATTAGCTTCCGATGCACCAGTGCAGGTTTATTGTATACCTTGGACATTCACATTGACCATGAAACACAGAAATTGCATCGGGATGAAATACAAAAGGCACATTGCCGACTGAGGTACAAGAAGAGTGAATCTTGTAAGAGTTTGTGCCTTGAGCGGCCCCTGGGAGAGACCAGTATTAGCTTCCGATGCACCTGTGCAGGTTTACTGTATCCCTTGGACCTTCACATTGACCATGAAACACAGAAATTGCATCGGGATTAAATACAAAAGGCACAAGGCCGACTGAGGTACAAGAAGAGTGAATCTTGTAAGAGTTTGTGCTTTGAGCAGCTCCTGGGAGAGACCAGTATTAGCTTCCGATACACCAGTGCAGGTTACTGTATCCCTTGCAGCTTCACATTGACCATGAAACACAGAAATTGCATCGGGATTAAATACAAAAAGCACAATGCCGACTTAAGTACAAGAAGAGTGAATCTTCTAAGAGTTTGTGATTTGAGCGGCTCCTGGGAGAACAGTATTAGCTTCCGATGAACCAGTGCAGGTTTATTGTATCCCTTGGACCTTCACATTGACCATGAAACACAGAAATTGCATCGGGATTGAATACAAAAGCACAATGCCGACTGAAGTACAGGAAGGATGAATCTTCTAAGGGTTTGTGCTTTGAGCGGCTCCTGGGAGACCAGTATTAGCTTCCGATACACCAGTTCAGGTTTATTGTATCGATTGGACCTTCACATTGTCCATGAAACACAGCAATTGCATCGGGATTAAATACAAAAGGCACAATGCCGACTGAAGTACAAGAAGAGTTAATCTTCTAAGAGTTTGTGCTTTGAGCGGCTCCTAGGAGACCAGTATTAGCTTCCGAAGCACCAGTGCAGGTTTATTGTATCCCTTGGACCTTCACATTGACCATGAAACACAGAAATTGCATCGGGATTAAATACAAAAGGCACAATGCCGACTGAAGTACAAGAAGAGTGAATCTTCTAAGAGTTTGTGCTTCGAGCGGCTCCTGGGAGACCAGTATTAGCTTCCGATACACCAGTTCAGGTTTATTGTATCGATTGGACCTTCACATTGTCCATGAAACACAGCAATTGCATCGGGATTAAATACAAAAGGCACAATGCCGACTGAAGTACAAGAAGAGTTAATCTTCTAAGAGTTTGTGCTTTGAGCGGCTCCTAGGAGACCAGTATTAGCTTCCGAAGCACCAGTGCAGGTTTATTGTATCCCTTGGACCTTCACATTGACCATGAAACACAGAAATTGCATCGGGATTAAATACAAAAGGCACAATGCCGACTGAAGTACAAGAAGAGTGAATCTTCTAAGAGTTTGTGCTTCGAGCGGCTCCTGGGAGACCAGTAATAGCCTCTGATGCACCAGTGCAGGTTTACTGTATCCCTTAGACCTTCACATTGACCATGAAACACAGAAATTGCATCGGGATTAAATACAAAATGCACAATGCCGACTGAGGTACAAGAAGAGTGAATCTTGTAAGAGTTTGTGCTTTGAGCGGCTCCTGGGAGAGACCAGTATTAGCTTACGATGCACCAGTGCAGGTTTATTGTATCCCTTGGACATTCACATTGACCATGAAACACAGAAATTGCATCGGGATTAAATACAAAAGGCACAATGCCGACTGAAGTACAAGAAGAGTGAATCTTCTAAGAGTTTGTGATTTGTGCGGCTCCTGGGCGACCAGTGTTAGCTACCGATGCACCAGTGCAGGTTTATTGTATCCCTTGGACCTTCACATTGACCATGAAACACAGAAATTGCATCGGGATTAAATACAAAAGGCACAATGCCGACTTAAGTACAAGAAGAGTGAATCTTATAAGAGTTTGTGCTTTGAGCGGCTCCTGGGAGACCAGTATTAGATTCCGATGCACCTGTGCAGGTTTATTGTATCCCTTGGACCTTCACATTGACCATGAAACACAGAAATTGCATCGGGATTAAATACAAAAGGCACAATGCCGACTTAAATACAAGAAGAGTGAATCTTATAAGAGTTTGTGCTTTGAGCGGCTCCTGGGAGACCAGTATTAGATTCCGATGCACCTGTGCAGGTTTACTGTATCCCTTGGACCTTCACATTGACCATGAAACACAGAAATTGCATCGGGATTAAATACGAAAGGCACATGGCCGACTGAGGTACAAGAAGAGTGAATCTTGTAAGAGTTTGTGCTTTGAGCAGCTCCTGGGAGAGACCAGTATTAGCTTCCGATACACCAGTGCAGGTTACTGTATCCCTTGGACCTTCACATTGACCATGAAACACAGAAATTGCATCGGGATTAAATACAAAAGGCACAATGCCGACTTAAGTACAAGAAGAGTGAATCTTATAAGAGTTTGTGCTTTGAGCGGCTCCTGGGAGAACAGTATTAGCTTCCGATGAACCAGTGCAGGTTTATTGTATCCCTTGAACCTTCACATTGACCATGAAACACAGAAATTGCATCGGGATTGAATACAAAAGCACAATGCCGACTGAAGTACAGGAAGGGTGAATCTTCTAAGGGTTTGTGCTTTGAGCGGCTCCTGGGAGACCAGTATTAGCTTCCGATACACCAGTTCAGGTTTATTGTATCGATTGGACCTTCACATTGTCCATGAAACACAGCAATTGCATCGGGATTAAATACAAAAGGCACAATGCCGACTGAAGTACAAGAAGAGTTAATCTTCTAAGAGTTTGTGCTTTGAGCGGCTCCTAGGAGACCAGTATTAGCTTCTGAAGCACCAGTGCAGGTTTATTGTATCCCTTGGACCTTCACATTGACCATGAAACACAGAAATTGCATCGGGATTAAATACAAAAGGCACAATGCCGACTGAAGTACAAGAAGAGTGAATCTACTAAGAGTTTGTGCTTCGAGCGGCTCCTGGGAGACCAGTAATAGCCTCCGATGCACCAGTGCAGGTTTACTGTATCCCTTAGACCTTCACATTGACCATGAAACACAGAAATTGCATCGGGATTACATACAAAAGGCACAATGCCAACTGAGGTACAAGAAGAGTGAATCTTGTAAGAGTTTGTGCTTTGAGCGGCTCCTGGGAGAGACCAGCATTAGCTTCCGATGCACCAGTGCAGGTTTATTGTATCCCTTGGACATTCACATTGGCCATGAAACACAGAAATTGCATCGGGATTAAATACAAAAAGCACAATGCCGACTGAAGTACAAGAAGAGTGAATCTTCTAAGAGTTTGTGATTTGAGCGGCTCCTGGGAGACCAGTGTTAGCTACCGATGCACCAGTGCAGGTTTATTGTATCCCTTGGACCTTCACATTGACCATGAAACACAGAAATTGCATCGGGATTAAATACAAAATGCACAATGCCGACTTAAGTACAAGAAGAGTGAATCTTATAAGAGTTTGTGCTTTGAGCGGCTCCTGGGAGACCAGTATTAGATTCCGATGCACCTGTGCAGGTTTACTGTATCCCTTGGACCTTCACATTAACCATGAAACACAGAAATTGCATCGGGATTAAGTACAAAAGGCACATTGCCGACTGAGGTACAAGAAGAGTGAATCTTGTAAGAGTTTGTGCCTTGAGCGGCCCCTGGGAGAGACCAGTATTAGCTTCCGATACACCAGTGCAGGTTACTGTATCCCTTGGACCTTCACATTGACCATGAAACACAGAAATTGCATCGGGATTAAATACAAAAGGAACAATGCCGACTTAAGTACAAGAAGAGTTAATCTTCTAAGAGTTTGTGCTTTGAGCGGCTCCTGGGAGAACAGTATTAGCTTCCGATGAACGAGTGCAGGTTTATTGTATCCCTTGGACCTTCACATTGACCATGAAACACAGAAATTGCATCGGGATTGAATACAAAAGCACAATGCCGACTGAAGTACAGGAAGGGTGAATCTTCTAAGGGTTTGTGCTTTGAGCGGCTCCTGGGAGACCAGTATTAGCTTCCGATACACCAGTTCAGGTTTATTGTATCCATTGGACCTTCACATTGACCATGAAACACAGCAATTGCATCGGGATTAAATACAAAAGGCACAATGCCGACTGAAGTACAAGAAGAGTGAATCTTATAAGAGTTTGTGCTTTGAGCGGCTCCTGGGAGACCAGTATTAGCTTCCGATGCACCAGTGCAGGTTTATTGTATCCCTTGGACCTTCCCATAGACCATGAAACACAGAAATTGTATCGGGATGGAATACAAAAGGCACAATGCCGACTGAAGTACAAGAAGAGTGAATCTTCTAAGAGTTTGTGCTTTGAGCGACTCCTGGGAGACCAGTATTAGCTTCCGATGCACCAGTGCAGGTTAACTGTATCCCTTGTACCTTCACATTGACCATGAAACACAGAAATTGTATCGGGATTGAATACAAAAGGCACAATGCCGGCTGAAGTACAAGAAGAGTGAATCTTCTAAGAGTTTGTGCTTTGAGCGGCTCCTAGGAGACCAGTATTAGCTTCCGAAGCACCAGTGCAGGTTTATTGTATCCCTTGGACCTTCACATTGACCATGAAACACAGAAATTGTATCGGGATTGAATACAAAAGCACAATGCCGACTGAAGTACAGGAAGGGTGAATCTTCTAAGGGTTTGTGCTTTGAGCGGCTCCTGGGAGACCAGTATTAGCATCCGATACACCAGTTCACGTTTATTGTATCCATTGGACCTTCACATTGACCATGAAACACAGCAATTGCATCGGGATTAAATACAAAAGGCACAATGCCGACTGAAGTACAAGAAGAGTGAATCTTATAAGAGTTTGTGCTTTGAGCGGCTCCTGGGAGACCAGTATTAGCTTCCGATGCACCAGTGCAGGTTTATTGTATCCCTTGGACATTCACATTGACCATGAAACACAGAAATTGCATCGGGATTAAATACAAAAGGCACAATGCCGACTGAGGTACATGAAGAGTGAATCTTGTAAGAGTTTGTGCTTTGAGCGGCTCCTGGGAGAGACCAGTATTAGCTTCCGATGCACCAGTGCAGGTTTATTGTATACCTTGGACATTCACATTGACCATGAAACACAGAAATTGCATCGGGATGAAATACAAAAGGCACAATGCCGACTGAAGTACAAGAAGAGTGAATCTTCTAAGAGTTTGTGATTTGAGCGGCTCCTGGGAGACCATAGTTGGCTTCCGATGCACCAGTGCAGGTTTATTGTATCCCTTGGACCTTCACATTGACCATGAAACACAGAA
Source organism: Schistocerca nitens (assembly GCF_023898315.1). NCBI lineage: Eukaryota > Metazoa > Arthropoda > Insecta > Orthoptera > Acrididae > Schistocerca > Schistocerca nitens. Next base: position 14,180,723 of record NC_064624.1, on the reverse strand, counting down.
ATTGCATCGGGATTAAATACAAAAGGCACAATGCCGACTTAGGTACAAGAAGAGTGAATCTTATACGAGTTTGTGCTTTGGGCGGCTCCTGGGAGACCAGGATTAGATTCCGATGCACCAGTGCCTGTTAACTGTATCCCTTGGACCTTCACATTGACCATGAAACACAGAAATTGCATCGGGATTGAATGCAAAAGCACAATGCCGACTGAAGTACAAGAAGAGTGAATCTTCTAAGAGTTTGTGCTTTGAGCGGCTCCTGGGAGACCAGTATTAGCTTCCGATACACCAGTTCAGTTTTATTGTATCCATTGGACCTTCACATTGACCATGAAACACAGAAATTGCATCGGGATTAAATACAAAAGGCACAATGCCGACTTAAGTACAAGAAGAGTGAATCTTCTAAGAGTTTGTGCTTTGAGCGGCTCCTGGGAGAACAGTATTAGCTTCCGATGAACCAGTGCCGGTTTATTGTATCCCTTGGACCTTCACATTGACCATGAAACACAGAAATTGCATCGGGATTGAATACAAAAGCACAATGCCGACTGAAGTACAGGAAGGGTGAATCTTCTAAGGGTTTGTGCTTTGAGCGGCTCCTGGGAGACCAGTATTAGCTTCCGATACACCAGTTCAGGTTTATTGTATCGATTGGACCTTCACATTGTCCATGAAACACAGCAATTGCATCGGGATTAAATACAAAAGGCACAATGCCGACTGAAGTACAAGAAGAGTTAATCTTCTAAGAGTTTGTGCTTTGAGCGGCTCCTAGGAGACCAGTATTAGCTTCCGAAGCACCAGTGCAGGTTTATTGTATCCCTTGGACCTTCACATTGACCATGAAACACAGAAATTGCATCGGGATTAAATACAAAAGGCACAATGCCGACTGAAGTACAAGAAGAGTGAATCTTCTAAGAGTTTGTGCTTCGAGTGGCTCCTGGGAGACCAGTATTAGCTTCCGATACACCAGTTGAGGTTTATTGTATCGATTGGACCTTCAAATTGTCCATGAAACACAGCAATTGCATCGGGATTAAATACAAAAGGCACAATGCCGACTGAAGTACAAGAAGAGTTAATCTTCTAAGAGTTTGTGCTTTGAGCGGCTCCTAGGAGACCAGTATTAGCTTCCGAAGCACCAGTGCAGGTTTATTGTATCCCTTGGACCTTCACATTGACCATGAAACACAGAAATTGCATCGGGATTAAATACAAAAGGCACAATGCCGACTGAAGTACAAGAAGAGTGAATCTTCTAAGAGTTTGTGCTTCGAGCGGCTCCTGGGAGACCAGTAATAGCCTCCGATGCACCAGTGCAGGTTTACTGTATCCCTTAGACCTTCACATTGACCATGAAACACAGAAATTGCATCGGGATTAAATACAAAAGGCACAATGCCGACTGAGGTACAAGAAGAGTGAATCTTGTAAGAGTTTGTGCTTTGAGCGGCTCCTGGGAGAGACCAGTATTAGCTTACGATGCACCAGTGCAGGTTTATTGTATCCCTTGGACATTCACATTGACCATGAAACACAGAAATTGCATCGGGATTAAATACAAAAGGCACAATGCCGACTGAAGTACAAGAAGAGTGAATCTTCTAAGAGTTTGTGATTTGAGCGGCTCCTGGGCGACCAGTGTTAGCTACCGATGCACCAGTGCAGGTTTATTGTATCCCTTGGACCTTCACATTGACCATGAAACACAGAAATTGCATCGGGATTAAATACAAAAGGCACAATGCCGACTTAAGTACAAGAAGAGTGAATCTTCTAAGAGTTTGTGCTTCGAGCGGCTCCTGGGAGACCAGTAATAGCCTCCGATGCACCAGTGCAGGTTTACTGTATCCCTTAGACCTTCACATTGACCATGAAACACAGAAATTGCATCGGGATTAAATACAAAAGGCACAATGCCGACTTAAATACAAGAAGAGTGAATCTTATAAGAGTTTGTGCTTTGAGCGGCTCCTGGGAGACCAGTATTAGATTCCGATGCACCTGTGCAGGTTACTGTATCCCTTGGACCTTCACATTGACCATGAAACACAGAAATTGCATCGGGATTAAATACGAAAGGCACAAGGCCGACTGAGGTACAAGAAGAGTGAATCTTGTAAGAGTTTGTGCTTTGAGCAGCTCCTGGGAGAGACCAGTATTAGCTTCCGATACACCAGTGCAGGTTACTGTATCCCTTGGACCTTCACATTGACCATGAAACACAGAAATTGCATCGGGATTAAATACAAAAGGCACAATGCCGACTTAAGTACAAGAAGAGTGAATCTTCTAAGAGTTTGTGCTTTGAGCGGCTCCTGGGAGAACAGTATTAGCTTCCGATGAACCAGTGCAGGTTTATTGTATCCCTTGGACCTTCACATTGACCATGAAACACAGAAATTGCATCGGGATTGAATACAAAAGCACAATGCCGACTGAAGTACAGGAAGGGTGAATCTTCTAAGGGTTTGTGCTTTGAGCGGCTCCTGGGAGACCAGTATTAGCTTCCGATACACCAGTTCAGGTTTATTGTATCGATTGGACCTTCACATTGTCCATGAAACACAGCAATTGCATCGGGATTAAATACAAAAGGCACAATGCCGACTGAAGTACAAGAAGAGTTAATCTTCTAAGAGTTTGTGCTTTGAGCGGCTCCTAGGAGACCAGTATTAGCTTCTGAAGCACCAGTGCAGGTTTATTGTATCCCTTGGACCTTCACATTGACCATGAAACACAGAAATTGCATCGGGATTAAATACAAAAGGCACAATGCCGACTGAAGTACAAGAAGAGTGAATCTACTAAGAGTTTGTGCTTCGAGCGGCTCCTGGGAGACCAGTAATAGCCTCCGATGCACCAGTGCAGGTTTACTGTATCCCTTAGACCTTCACATTGACCATGAAACACAGAAATTGCATCGGGATTAAATACAAAAGGCACAATGCCAACTGAGGTACAAGAGGAGTGAATCTTGTAAGAGTTTGTGCTTTGAGCGGCTCCTGGGAGAGACCAGTATTAGCTTCCGATGCACCAGTGCAGGCTTATTGTATCCCTTGGACATTCACATTGGCCATGAAACACAGAAATTGCATCGGGATTAAATACAAAAAGCACAATGCCGACTGAAGTACAAGAAGAGTGAATCTTCTAAGAGTTTGTGATTTGAGCGGCTCCTGGGAGACCAGTGTTAGCTACCGATGCACCAGTGCAGGTTTATTGTATCCCTTGGACCTTCACATTGACCATGAAACACAGAAATTGCATCGGGATTAAATACAAAATGCACAATGCCGACTTAAGTACAAGAAGAGTGAATCTTATAAGAGTTTGTGCTTTGAGCGGCTCCTGGGAGACCAGTATTAGATTCCGATGCACCTGTGCAGGTTTACTGTATCCCTTGGACCTTCACATTAACCATGAAACACAGAAATTGCATCGGGATTAAATACAAAAGGCACATTGCCGACTGAGGTACAAGAAGAGTGAATCTTGTAAGAGTTTGTGCTTTGAGCGGCCCCTGGGAGAGACCAGTATTAGCTTCCGATACACCAGTGCAGGTTACTGTATCCCTTGGACCTTCACATTGACCATGAAACACAGAAATTGCATCGGGATTAAATACAAAAGGAACAATGCCGACTTAAGTACAAGAAGAGTTAATCTTCTAAGAGTTTGTGCTTTGAGCGGCTCCTGGGAGAACAGTATTAGCTTCCGATGAACCAGTGCAGGTTTATTGTATCCCTTGGACCTTCACATTGACCATGAAACACAGAAATTGCATCGGGATTGAATACAAAAGCACAATGCCGACTGAAGTACAGGAAGGGTGAATCTTCTAAGGGTTTGTGCTTTGAGCGGCTCCTGGGAGACCAGTATTTGCTTCCGATACACCAGTTCAGGTTTATTGTATCCATTGGACCTTCACATTGACCATGAAACACAGCAATTGCATCGGGATTAAATACAAAAGGCACAATGCCGACTGAAGTACAAGAAGAGTGAATCTTATAAGAGTTTGTGCTTTGAGCGGCTCCTGGGAGACCAGTATTAGCTTCCGATGCACCAGTGCAGGTTTATTGTATCCCTTGGACCTTCCCATAGACCATGAAACACAGAAATTGTACCGGGATGGAATACAAAAGGCACAATGCCGACTGAAGTACAAGAAGAGTGAATCTTCTAAGAGTTTGTGCTTTGAGCGACTCCTGGGAGACCAGTATTACCTTCCGATGCACCAGTGCAGGTTAACTGTATCCCTTGTACCTTCACATTGACCATGAAACACAGAAATTGTATCGGGATTGAATACAAAAGGCACAATGCCGACTGAAGTACAAGAACAGTGAATCTTCTAAGAGTTTGTGCTTTGAGCGGCTCCTAGGAGACCAGTATTAGCTTCCGAAGCACCAGTGCAGGTTTATTGTATCCCTTGGACCTTCACATTGACCATGAAACACAGAAATTGCATCGGGGTTAAATACAAAAGGCACAATGCCGACTGAAGTACAAGAAGAGTGAATCTACTAAGAGTTTGTGCTTCGAGCGGCTCCTGGGAGACCAGTAATAGCCTCCGATGCACCAGTGCAGGTTTACTGTATCCCTTGGACCTTCACATTGAACATGAAACACAGAAATTGCATCGGGATTAAATACAAAAGGCACAATGCCGACTGAAGTACAAGAAGAGTGAATCTTCTAAGAGTTTGTGCTTTGAGCGGCTCCTGGGAGACCAGTATTAGCTTCCGATGCACCAGTGCAGGTTTATTGTATCCCTTGGACCTTCACATTGACCATAAAACACAGAAATTGCAACGGGATTAAATACAAAAGGCACAATGCCGACTGAAGTACAAGAAGAGTGAATCTTCTAAGAGTTTGTGCTTTGAGCGACTCCTGGGAGACCAGTATTAGTTTCCGATGCACCAGTGCAGGTTTATTGTATCCCTTGGACCTTCACATAGGCCATGAAACACAGAAATTGCATCGGGATTAAATACAAAAGGCACAATGCCGACTGAAGTACAAGAAGAGTGAATCTTCTAAGAGTTTGTGCTTTGAGCGGCTCCTGGGAGACCAGTATTAGCTTCCTATGCACCAGTGCAGGTTTACTGTATCCCTTGGACCTTCACATTGACCATGAAACACAGAATTTGTATCGGGATTGAATACAAAAGGCACAATGCCGACTGAAGTACAAGAAGAGTGAATCTTCTAAGAGTTTGTGCTTTGAGCGGCTCCTGGGAGACCAGTATTAGCTTCCAATGCACCAGTGCAGGTTTATTGTATTCCTTGGACCTTCATATTGACCATGAAACACTGAAATATCATCGGGATTAAATACAAAAGGCACAATGCCGACTGAAGTACAAGAAGAGTGAATCTTGTAAGAGTTTGTGCTTTGAGCGGCTCCTCGGAGACCAGTGTTAGATTCCGATGCACCAGTGCAGGTTTACTGTATCCCTTGGAACTTCACATTGACCATGAAACACAGAAATTGCATCGGGATTAAATACAAAAGGCACAATGCCGACTGAAGTACAAGAAGAGTGAATCTTCTAAGAGTTTGTGCTTTGAGCGGCTCCTGGGAGACCAGTATTAGCTTTTGATGCACCAGTGCAGGTTTACTGTATCCCTTGGACCGTCACATTGACCACGAAACACAAAAATTGCATCGGGATTAAATACAAAAGGCACAATGCCGACTGAAGTACAAGAAGAGTGAAACTTCTAAGAGTTTGTGATTTGAGCGGCTCCTGGGAGACCAATATTAGATTCCGATGCACCAGTGCCTGTTTACTGTATCCCTTGGACCTTCACATTGACCATGAAACACAGAAATTGTATCGGGATTGAATACAAAAGCACAATGCCGACTGAAGTACAAGAAAAGTGAATCTTCTAAGAGTTTGTGCTTTGAGCGGCTCCTGGGAGACCAGTATTAGCTTCCGATGCACCAGTGCCGGTTTATTGTATCCCTTGGACCTTCACATTGACCATGAAACACAGAAATTGCATCGGGATTAAATACAAAAGGCACAATGCCGACTGAAGTACAAGAAGAGTGAATCTTCTAAGAATTTGTGCTTTGAGCGGCTCCTGCGAGCCCAGTATTAGCTTCCGATGCACCAGTGCAGGTTTATTGTATCCCTTGGACCTTCACATTGACCATGAAACACAGACATTTCATCGGGATTAAATACAAATGGCACAATGCCGACTGAAGTACAAGAACAGTAAATCTTCTAAGAGTTTGTGCTTTGAGCGGCTCCTGGGAGACAAGTATTAGCTTCCGATGCACCAGTGCCGGTTTATTGTATCCCTTGGGCCTTCACGTTGACCATGAAACACAGAAATATCATCGGGATTAAATACAAAAGGCACAATGCCGACTGAAGTACAAGTAGAGTGAATCTTGTAAGAGTTTGTGCTTTGAGCGGCTCCTGGGAGACCAGGATTAGATTCCGATGCACCAGTGCCTGTTAACTGTATCCCTTGGACCTTCACATTGACCATGAAACACAGAAATTGCATCGGGATTGAATGCAAAAGCACAATGCCGACTGAAGTGCAAGAAGAGTGAATCTTCTAAGAGTTTGTGCTTTGAGCGGCTCCTGGGAGACCAGTATTAGCTTCCGATACACCAGTTCAGTTTTATTGTATCCATTGGACTTCACATTGACCATGAAACACAGAAATTGCATCGGGATTAAATACAAAAGGCACAATGCCGACTGAAGTACAAGAAGAGTGAATCTTCAAAGAGTTTGTGCTTTGAGCGGCTCCTGGGAGACCAGTTTTAGCTTCCGATGCACCAGTGCAGGTTTATTGTATCCCTTGGACCTTCACATTGACCATAAAACACAGAAATTGCATCGGGATTAAATACAAAAGGCACAATGCCGACTGAAGTACAAGAGGAGTGAATCTCCTAAGAGTTTGTGCTTTGAGCGACTCCTGGGAGACCAGTATTAGCTTCCGATGCACCAGTGCTGGTTTATTGTATCCCTTGGACCTTCACATTGGCCATGAAACACAGAAATTGCATCGGGATTAAATACAAAAAGCACAATGCCGACTGAAGTACAAGAAGAGTGAATCTTCTAAGAGTTTGTGATTTGAGCGGCTCCTGGGAGACCAGTGTTAGCTACCGATGCACCAGTGCAGGTTTATTGTATCCCTTGGACCTTCACATTGACCATGAAACACAGAAATTGCATCGGGATTAAATACAAAATGCACAATGCCGACTTAAGTACAAGAAGAGTGAATCTTATAAGAGTTTGTGCTTTGAGCGGCTCCTGGGAGACCAGTATTAGATTCCGATGCACCTGTGCAGGTTTACTGTATCCCTTGGACCTTCACATTAACCATGAAACACAGAAATTGCATCGGGATTAAATACAAAAGGCACATTGCCGACTGAGGTACAAGAAGAGTGAATCTTGTAAGAGTTTGTGCTTTGAGCGGCCCCTGGGAGAGACCAGTATTAGCTTCCGATACACCAGTGCAGGTTACTGTATCCCTTGGACCTTCACATTGACCATGAAACACAGAAATTGCATCGGGATTAAATACAAAAGGAACAATGCCGACTTAAGTACAAGAAGAGTTAATCTTCTAAGAGTTTGTGCTTTGAGCGGCTCCTGGGAGAACAGTATTAGCTTCCGATGAACCAGTGCAGGTTTATTGTATCCCTTGGACCTTCACATTGACCATGAAACACAGAAATTGCATCGGGATTGAATACAAAAGCACAATGCCGGCTGAAGTACAGGAAGGGTGAATCTTCTAAGGGTTTGTGCTTTGAGCGGCTCCTGGGAGACCAGTATTAGCTTCCGATACACCAGTTCAGGTTTATTGTATCCATTGGACCTTCACATTGACCATGAAACACAGCAATTGCATCGGGATTAAATACAAAAGGCACAATGCCGACTGAAGTACAAGAAGAGTGAATCTTATAAGAGTTTGTGCTTTGAGCGGCTCCTGGGAGACCAGTATTAGCTTCCGATGCACCAGTGCAGGTTTATTGTATCCCTTGGACCTTCCCATAGACCATGAAACACAGAAATTGTATCGGGATGGAATACAAAAGGCACAATGCCGACTGAAGTACAAGAAGAGTGAATCTTCTAAGAGTTTGTGCTTTGAGCGACTCCTGGGAGACCAGTATTAGCTTCCGATGCACCAGTGCCGGTTTATTGTATCCCTTGTACCTTCACATTGACCATGAAACACAGAAATTGTATCGGGATTGAATACAAAAGGCACAATGCCGACTGAAGTACAAGAAGAGTGAATCTTCTAAGAGTTTGTGCTTTGAGCGGCTCCTAGGAGACCAGTATTAGCTTCCGAAGCACCAGTGCAGGTTTATTGTATCCCTTGGACCTTCACATTGACCATGAAACACAGAAATTGCATCGGGATTAAATACAAAAGGCACAATGCCGACTGAAGTACAAGAAGAGTGAATCTACTAAGAGTTTGTGCTTCGAGCGGCTCCTGGGAGACCAGTAATAGCCTCTGATGCACCAGTGCAGGGTTACTGTATCCCTTGGACCTTCACATTGAACATGAAACACAGAAATTGCATCGGGATTAAATACAAAAGGCACAATGCCGACTGAAGTACAAGAAGAGTGAATCTTCTAAGAGTTTGTGCTTTGAGCGGCTCCTGGGAGACCAGTATTAGCTTCCGATGCACCAGTGCAGGTTTATTGTATCCCTTGGACCTTCACATTGACCATAAAACACAGAAATTGCATCGGGATTAAATACAAAAGGCACAATGCCGACTGAAGTACAAGAAGAGTGAATCTTCTAAGAGTTTGTGCTTTGAGCGACTCCTGGGAGACCAGTATTAGTTTCCGATGCACCAGTGCAGGTTAATTGTATCCCTTGGACCTTCACATAGGCCATGAAACACAGAAATTGCATCGGGATTAAATACAAAAGGCACAATGCCGACTGAAGTACAAGAAGAGTGAATCTTCTAAGAGTTTGTGCTTTGAGCGGCTCCTGGGAGACCAGTATTAGCTTCCTATGCACCAGTGCAGGTTTACTGTATCCCTTGGACCTTCACATTGACCATAAAACACAGAAATTGTATCGGGATTGAATACAAAAGGCACAATGCCGACTGAAGTACAAGAAGAGTGAATCTTCTAAGAGTTTGTGCTTTGAGCGGCTCCTGGGAGACCAGTATTAGCTTCCGATGCACCAGTGCAGGTTTATTGTATTCCTTGGACCTTCATATTGACCATGAAACACTGAAATATCATCGGGATTAAATACAAAAGGCACAATGCCGACTGAAGTACAAGAAGAGTGAATCTTGTAAGAGTTTGTGCTTTGAGCGGCTCCTCGGAGACCAGTGTTAGATTCCGATGCACCAGTGCAGGTTTACTGTATCCCTTGGAACTTCACATTGACCATGAAACACAGAAATTGCATCGGGATTAAATACAAAAGGCACAATGCCGACTGAAGTACAAGAAGAGTGAATCTTCTAAGAGTTTGTGCTTTGAGCGGCTCCTGGGAGACCAGTATTAGCTTTTGATGCACCAGTGCAGGTTTACTGTATCCCTTGGACCGTCACATTGACCACGAAACACAAAAATTGCATCGGGATTAAATACAAAAGGCACAATGCCGACTGAAGTACAAGAAGAGTGAAACTTCTAAGAGTTTGTGATTTGAGCGGCTCCTGGGAGACCAATATTAGATTCCGATGCACCAGTGCCTGTTTACTGTATCCCTTGGACCTTCACATTGACCATGAAACACAGAAATTGTATCGGGATTGAATACAAAAGCACAATGCCGACTGAAGTACAAGAAAAGTGAATCTTCTAAGAGTTTGTGCTTTGAGCGGCTCCTGGGAGACCAGTATTAGCTTCCGATGCACCAGTGCCGGTTTATTGTATCCCTTGGACCTTCACATTGACCATGAAACACAGAAATTGCATCGGGATTAAATACAAAAGGCACAATGCCGACTGAAGTACAAGAAGAGTGAATCTTCTAAGAATTTGTGCTTTGAGCGGCTCCTGCGAGCCCAGTATTAGCTTCCGATGCACCAGTGCAGGTTTATTGTATCCCTTGGACCTTCACATTGACCATGAAACACAGACATTTCATCGGGATTAAATACAAATGGCACAATGCCGACTGAAGTACAAGAACAGTAAATCTTCTAAGAGTTTGTGCTTTGAGCGGCTCCTGGGAGACAAGTATTAGCTTCCGATGCACCAGTGCCGGTTTATTGTATCCCTTGGGCCTTCACGTTGACCATGAAACACAGAAATTGCATCGGGATTAAATACAAAAGGCACAATGCCGACTGAAGTACAAGTAGAGTGAATCTTGTAAGAGTTTGTGCTTTGAGCGGCTCCTGGGAGACCAGTATTAGATTCCGATGCACCTGTGCAGGTTTACTGTATCCCTTGGACCTTCACATTAACCATGAAACACAGAAATTGCATCGGGATTAAGTACAAAAGGCACATTGCCGACTGAGGTACAAGAAGAGTGAATCTTGTAAGAGTTTGTGCCTTGAGCGGCCCCTGGGAGAGACCAGTATTAGCTTCCGATACACCAGTGCAGGTTACTGTATCCCTTGGACCTTCACATTGACCATGAAACACAGAAATTGCATCGGGATTAAATACAAAAGGAACAATGCCGACTTAAGTACAAGAAGAGTTAATCTTCTAAGAGTTTGTGCTTTGAGCGGCTCCTGGGAGAACAGTATTAGCTTCCGATGAACGAGTGCAGGTTTATTGTATCCCTTGGACCTTCACATTGACCATGAAACACAGAAATTGCATCGGGATTGAATACAAAAGCACAATGCCGACTGAAGTACAGGAAGGGTGAATCTTCTAAGGGTTTGTGCTTTGAGCGGCTCCTGGGAGACCAGTATTAGCTTCCGATACACCAGTTCAGGTTTATTGTATCCATTGGACCTTCACATTGACCATGAAACACAGCAATTGCATCGGGATTAAATACAAAAGGCACAATGCCGACTGAAGTACAAGAAGAGTGAATCTTATAAGAGTTTGTGCTTTGAGCGGCTCCTGGGAGACCAGTATTAGCTTCCGATGCACCAGTGCAGGTTTATTGTATCCCTTGGACCTTCCCATAGACCATGAAACACAGAAATTGTATCGGGATGGAATACAAAAGGCACAATGCCGACTGAAGTACAAGAAGAGTGAATCTTCTAAGAGTTTGTGCTTTGAGCGACTCCTGGGAGACCAGTATTAGCTTCCGATGCACCAGTGCAGGTTAACTGTATCCCTTGTACCTTCACATTGACCATGAAACACAGAAATTGTATCGGGATTGAATACAAAAGGCACAATGCCGGCTGAAGTACAAGAAGAGTGAATCTTCTAAGAGTTTGTGCTTTGAGCGGCTCCTAGGAGACCAGTATTAGCTTCCGAAGCACCAGTGCAGGTTTATTGTATCCCTTGGACCTTCACATTGACCATGAAACACAGAAATTGTATCGGGATTGAATACAAAAGCACAATGCCGACTGAAGTACAGGAAGGGTGAATCTTCTAAGGGTTTGTGCTTTGAGCGGCTCCTGGGAGACCAGTATTAGCATCCGATACACCAGTTCACGTTTATTGTATCCATTGGACCTTCACATTGACCATGAAACACAGCAATTGCATCGGGATTAAATACAAAAGGCACAATGCCGACTGAAGTACAAGAAGAGTGAATCTTATAAGAGTTTGTGCTTTGAGCGGCTCCTGGGAGACCAGTATTAGCTTCCGATGCACCAGTGCAGGTTTATTGTATCCCTTGGACATTCACATTGACCATGAAACACAGAAATTGCATCGGGATTAAATACAAAATGCACAATGCCGACTGAGGTACATGAAGAGTGAATCTTGTAAGAGTTTGTGCTTTGAGCGGCTCCTGGGAGAGACCAGTATTAGCTTCCGATGCACCAGTGCAGGTTTATTGTATACCTTGGACATTCACATTGACCATGAAACACAGAAATTGCATCGGGATGAAATACAAAAGGCACAATGCCGACTGAAGTACAAGAAGAGTGAATCTTCAAAGAGTTTGTGATTTGAGCGGCTCCTGGGAGACCATAGTTGGCTTCCGATGCACCAGTGCAGGTTTATTGTATCCCTTGGACCTTCACATTGACCATGAAACACAGAAATTGCATCGGGATTAAATACAAAAGGCACAATGCCGACTTAGGTACAAGAAGAGTGAATCTTATACGAGTTTGTGCTTTGGGCGGCTCCTGGGAGACCAGGATTAGATTCCGATGCACCAGTGCCTGTTAACTGTATCCCTTGGACCTTCACATTGACCATGAAACACAGAAATTGCATCGGGATTGAATGCAAAAGCACAATGCCGACTGAAGTACAAGAAGAGTGAATCTTCTAAGAGTTTGTGCTTTGAGCGGCTCCTGGGAGACCAGTATTAGCTTCCGATACACCAGTTCAGTTTTATTGTATCCATTGGACCTTCACATTGACCATGAAACACAGAAATTGCATCGGGATTAAATACAAAAGGCACAATGCCGACTTAAGTACAAGAAGAGTGAATCTTCTAAGAGTTTGTGCTTTGAGCGGCTCCTGGGAGAACAGTATTAGCTTCCGATGAACCAGTGCCGGTTTATTGTATCCCTTGGACCTTCACATTGACCATGAAACACAGAAATTGCATCGGGATTGAATACAAAAGCACAATGCCGACTGAAGTACAGGAAGGGTGAATCTTCTAAGGGTTTGTGCTTTGAGCGGCTCCTGGGAGACCAGTATTAGCTTCCGATACACCAGTTCAGGTTTATTGTATCGATTGGACCTTCACATTGTCCATGAAACACAGCAATTGCATCGGGATTAAATACAAAAGGCACAATGCCGACTGAAGTACAAGAAGAGTTAATCTTCTAAGAGTTTGTGCTTTGAGCGGCTCCTAGGAGACCAGTATTAGCTTCCGAAGCACCAGTGCAGGTTTATTGTATCCCTTGGACCTTCACATTGACCATGAAACACAGAAATTGCATCGGGATTAAATACAAAAGGCACAATGCCGACTGAAGTACAAGAAGAGTGAATCTTCTAAGAGTTTGTGCTTCGAGTGGCTCCTGGGAGACCAGTATTAGCTTCCGATACACCAGTTGAGGTTTATTGTATCGATTGGACCTTCAAATTGTCCATGAAACACAGCAATTGCATCGGGATTAAATACAAAAGGCACAATGCCGACTGAAGTACAAGAAGAGTTAATCTTCTAAGAGTTTGTGCTTTGAGCGGCTCCTAGGAGACCAGTATTAGCTTCCGAAGCACCAGTGCAGGTTTATTGTATCCCTTGGACCTTCACATTGACCATGAAACACAGAAATTGCATCGGGATTAAATACAAAAGGCACAATGCCGACTGAAGTACAAGAAGAGTGAATCTTCTAAGAGTTTGTGCTTCGAGCGGCTCCTGGGAGACCAGTAATAGCCTCCGATGCACCAGTGCAGGTTTACTGTATCCCTTAGACCTTCACATTGACCATGAAACACAGAAATTGCATCGGGATTAAATACAAAAGGCACAATGCCGACTGAGGTACAAGAAGAGTGAATCTTGTAAGAGTTTGTGCTTTGAGCGGCTCCTGGGAGAGACCAGTATTAGCTTACGATGCACCAGTGCAGGTTTATTGTATCCCTTGGACATTCACATTGACCATGAAACACAGAAATTGCATCGGGATTAAATACAAAAGGCACAATGCCGACTGAAGTACAAGAAGAGTGAATCTTCTAAGAGTTTGTGATTTGAGCGGCTCCTGGGCGACCAGTGTTAGCTACCGATGCACCAGTGCAGGTTTATTGTATCCCTTGGACCTTCACATTGACCATGAAACACAGAAATTGCATCGGGATTAAATACAAAAGGCACAATGCCGACTTAAGTACAAGAAGAGTGAATCTTCTAAGAGTTTGTGCTTCGAGCGGCTCCTGGGAGACCAGTAATAGCCTCCGATGCACCAGTGCAGGTTTACTGTATCCCTTAGACCTTCACATTGACCATGAAACACAGAAATTGCATCGGGATTAAATACAAAAGGCACAATGCCGACTTAAATACAAGAAGAGTGAATCTTATAAGAGTTTGTGCTTTGAGCGGCTCCTGGGAGACCAGTATTAGATTCCGATGCACCTGTGCAGGTTACTGTATCCCTTGGACCTTCACATTGACCATGAAACACAGAAATTGCATCGGGATTAAATACGAAAGGCACAAGGCCGACTGAGGTACAAGAAGAGTGAATCTTGTAAGAGTTTGTGCTTTGAGCAGCTCCTGGGAGAGACCAGTATTAGCTTCCGATACACCAGTGCAGGTTACTGTATCCCTTGGACCTTCACATTGACCATGAAACACAGAAATTGCATCGGGATTAAATACAAAAGGCACAATGCCGACTTAAGTACAAGAAGAGTGAATCTTCTAAGAGTTTGTGCTTTGAGCGGCTCCTGGGAGAACAGTATTAGCTTCCGATGAACCAGTGCAGGTTTATTGTATCCCTTGGACCTTCACATTGACCATGAAACACAGAAATTGCATCGGGATTGAATACAAAAGCACAATGCCGACTGAAGTACAGGAAGGGTGAATCTTCTAAGGGTTTGTGCTTTGAGCGGCTCCTGGGAGACCAGTATTAGCTTCCGATACACCAGTTCAGGTTTATTGTATCGATTGGACCTTCACATTGTCCATGAAACACAGCAATTGCATCGGGATTAAATACAAAAGGCACAATGCCGACTGAAGTACAAGAAGAGTTAATCTTCTAAGAGTTTGTGCTTTGAGCGGCTCCTAGGAGACCAGTATTAGCTTCTGAAGCACCAGTGCAGGTTTATTGTATCCCTTGGACCTTCACATTGACCATGAAACACAGAAATTGCATCGGGATTAAATACAAAAGGCACAATGCCGACTGAAGTACAAGAAGAGTGAATCTACTAAGAGTTTGTGCTTCGAGCGGCTCCTGGGAGACCAGTAATAGCCTCCGATGCACCAGTGCAGGTTTACTGTATCCCTTAGACCTTCACATTGACCATGAAACACAGAAATTGCATCGGGATTAAATACAAAAGGCACAATGCCAACTGAGGTACAAGAGGAGTGAATCTTGTAAGAGTTTGTGCTTTGAGCGGCTCCTGGGAGAGACCAGTATTAGCTTCCGATGCACCAGTGCAGGCTTATTGTATCCCTTGGACATTCACATTGGCCATGAAACACAGAAATTGCATCGGGATTAAATACAAAAAGCACAATGCCGACTGAAGTACAAGAAGAGTGAATCTTCTAAGAGTTTGTGATTTGAGCGGCTCCTGGGAGACCAGTGTTAGCTACCGATGCACCAGTGCAGGTTTATTGTATCCCTTGGACCTTCACATTGACCATGAAACACAGAAATTGCATCGGGATTAAATACAAAATGCACAATGCCGACTTAAGTACAAGAAGAGTGAATCTTATAAGAGTTTGTGCTTTGAGCGGCTCCTGGGAGACCAGTATTAGATTCCGATGCACCTGTGCAGGTTTACTGTATCCCTTGGACCTTCACATTAACCATGAAACACAGAAATTGCATCGGGATTAAATACAAAAGGCACATTGCCGACTGAGGTACAAGAAGAGTGAATCTTGTAAGAGTTTGTGCTTTGAGCGGCCCCTGGGAGAGACCAGTATTAGCTTCCGATACACCAGTGCAGGTTACTGTATCCCTTGGACCTTCACATTGACCATGAAACACAGAAATTGCATCGGGATTAAATACAAAAGGAACAATGCCGACTTAAGTACAAGAAGAGTTAATCTTCTAAGAGTTTGTGCTTTGAGCGGCTCCTGGGAGAACAGTATTAGCTTCCGATGAACCAGTGCAGGTTTATTGTATCCCTTGGACCTTCACATTGACCATGAAACACAGAAATTGCATCGGGATTGAATACAAAAGCACAATGCCGACTGAAGTACAGGAAGGGTGAATCTTCTAAGGGTTTGTGCTTTGAGCGGCTCCTGGGAGACCAGTATTTGCTTCCGATACACCAGTTCAGGTTTATTGTATCCATTGGACCTTCACATTGACCATGAAACACAGCAATTGCATCGGGATTAAATACAAAAGGCACAATGCCGACTGAAGTACAAGAAGAGTGAATCTTATAAGAGTTTGTGCTTTGAGCGGCTCCTGGGAGACCAGTATTAGCTTCCGATGCACCAGTGCAGGTTTATTGTATCCCTTGGACCTTCCCATAGACCATGAAACACAGAAATTGTACCGGGATGGAATACAAAAGGCACAATGCCGACTGAAGTACAAGAAGAGTGAATCTTCTAAGAGTTTGTGCTTTGAGCGACTCCTGGGAGACCAGTATTAGCTTCCGATGCACCAGTGCAGGTTAACTGTATCCCTTGTACCTTCACATTGACCATGAAACACAGAAATTGTATCGGGATTGAATACAAAAGGCACAATGCCGACTGAAGTACAAGAACAGTGAATCTTCTAAGAGTTTGTGCTTTGAGCGGCTCCTAGGAGACCAGTATTAGCTTCCGAAGCACCAGTGCAGGTTTATTGTATCCCTTGGACCTTCACATTGACCATGAAACACAGAAATTGCATCGGGGTTAAATACAAAAGGCACAATGCCGACTGAAGTACAAGAAGAGTGAATCTACTAAGAGTTTGTGCTTCGAGCGGCTCCTGGGAGACCAGTAATAGCCTCCGATGCACCAGTGCAGGTTTACTGTATCCCTTGGACCTTCACATTGAACATGAAACACAGAAATTGCATCGGGATTAAATACAAAAGGCACAATGCCGACTGAAGTACAAGAAGAGTGAATCTTCTAAGAGTTTGTGCTTTGAGCGGCTCCTGGGAGACCAGTATTAGCTTCCGATGCACCAGTGCAGGTTTATTGTATCCCTTGGACCTTCACATTGACCATAAAACACAGAAATTGCAACGGGATTAAATACAAAAGGCACAATGCCGACTGAAGTACAAGAAGAGTGAATCTTCTAAGAGTTTGTGCTTTGAGCGACTCCTGGGAGACCAGTATTAGTTTCCGATGCACCAGTGCAGGTTTATTGTATCCCTTGGACCTTCACATAGGCCATGAAACACAGAAATTGCATCGGGATTAAATACAAAAGGCACAATGCCGACTGAAGTACAAGAAGAGTGAATCTTCTAAGAGTTTGTGCTTTGAGCGGCTCCTGGGAGACCAGTATTAGCTTCCTATGCACCAGTGCAGGTTTACTGTATCCCTTGGACCTTCACATTGACCATGAAACACAGAATTTGTATCGGGATTGAATACAAAAGGCACAATGCCGACTGAAGTACAAGAAGAGTGAATCTTCTAAGAGTTTGTGCTTTGAGCGGCTCCTGGGAGACCAGTATTAGCTTCCAATGCACCAGTGCAGGTTTATTGTATTCCTTGGACCTTCATATTGACCATGAAACACTGAAATATCATCGGGATTAAATACAAAAGGCACAATGCCGACTGAAGTACAAGAAGAGTGAATCTTGTAAGAGTTTGTGCTTTGAGCGGCTCCTCGGAGACCAGTGTTAGATTCCGATGCACCAGTGCAGGTTTACTGTATCCCTTGGAACTTCACATTGACCATGAAACACAGAAATTGCATCGGGATTAAATACAAAAGGCACAATGCCGACTGAAGTACAAGAAGAGTGAATCTTCTAAGAGTTTGTGCTTTGAGCGGCTCCTGGGAGACCAGTATTAGCTTTTGATGCACCAGTGCAGGTTTACTGTATCCCTTGGACCGTCACATTGACCACGAAACACAAAAATTGCATCGGGATTAAATACAAAAGGCACAATGCCGACTGAAGTACAAGAAGAGTGAAACTTCTAAGAGTTTGTGATTTGAGCGGCTCCTGGGAGACCAATATTAGATTCCGATGCACCAGTGCCTGTTTACTGTATCCCTTGGACCTTCACATTGACCATGAAACACAGAAATTGTATCGGGATTGAATACAAAAGCACAATGCCGACTGAAGTACAAGAAAAGTGAATCTTCTAAGAGTTTGTGCTTTGAGCGGCTCCTGGGAGACCAGTATTAGCTTCCGATGCACCAGTGCCGGTTTATTGTATCCCTTGGACCTTCACATTGACCATGAAACACAGAAATTGCATCGGGATTAAATACAAAAGGCACAATGCCGACTGAAGTACAAGAAGAGTGAATCTTCTAAGAATTTGTGCTTTGAGCGGCTCCTGCGAGCCCAGTATTAGCTTCCGATGCACCAGTGCAGGTTTATTGTATCCCTTGGACCTTCACATTGACCATGAAACACAGACATTTCATCGGGATTAAATACAAATGGCACAATGCCGACTGAAGTACAAGAACAGTAAATCTTCTAAGAGTTTGTGCTTTGAGCGGCTCCTGGGAGACAAGTATTAGCTTCCGATGCACCAGTGCCGGTTTATTGTATCCCTTGGGCCTTCACGTTGACCATGAAACACAGAAATATCATCGGGATTAAATACAAAAGGCACAATGCCGACTGAAGTACAAGTAGAGTGAATCTTGTAAGAGTTTGTGCTTTGAGCGGCTCCTGGGAGACCAGGATTAGATTCCGATGCACCAGTGCCTGTTAACTGTATCCCTTGGACCTTCACATTGACCATGAAACACAGAAATTGCATCGGGATTGAATGCAAAAGCACAATGCCGACTGAAGTGCAAGAAGAGTGAATCTTCTAAGAGTTTGTGCTTTGAGCGGCTCCTGGGAGACCAGTATTAGCTTCCGATACACCAGTTCAGTTTTATTGTATCCATTGGACTTCACATTGACCATGAAACACAGAAATTGCATCGGGATTAAATACAAAAGGCACAATGCCGACTGAAGTACAAGAAGAGTGAATCTTCAAAGAGTTTGTGCTTTGAGCGGCTCCTGGGAGACCAGTTTTAGCTTCCGATGCACCAGTGCAGGTTTATTGTATCCCTTGGACCTTCACATTGACCATAAAACACAGAAATTGCATCGGGATTAAATACAAAAGGCACAATGCCGACTGAAGTACAAGAGGAGTGAATCTCCTAAGAGTTTGTGCTTTGAGCGACTCCTGGGAGACCAGTATTAGCTTCCGATGCACCAGTGCTGGTTTATTGTATCCCTTGGACCTTCACATTGGCCATGAAACACAGAAATTGCATCGGGATTAAATACAAAAAGCACAATGCCGACTGAAGTACAAGAAGAGTGAATCTTCTAAGAGTTTGTGATTTGAGCGGCTCCTGGGAGACCAGTGTTAGCTACCGATGCACCAGTGCAGGTTTATTGTATCCCTTGGACCTTCACATTGACCATGAAACACAGAAATTGCATCGGGATTAAATACAAAATGCACAATGCCGACTTAAGTACAAGAAGAGTGAATCTTATAAGAGTTTGTGCTTTGAGCGGCTCCTGGGAGACCAGTATTAGATTCCGATGCACCTGTGCAGGTTTACTGTATCCCTTGGACCTTCGCATTAACCATGAAACACAGAAATTGCATCGGGATTAAATACAAAAGGCACATTGCCGACTGAGGTACAAGAAGAGTGAATCTTGTAAGAGTTTGTGCTTTGAGCGGCCCCTGGGAGAGACCAGTATTAGCTTCCGATACACCAGTGCAGGTTACTGTATCCCTTGGACCTTCACATTGACCATGAAACACAGAAATTGCATCGGGATTAAATACAAAAGGAACAATGCCGACTTAAGTACAAGAAGAGTTAATCTTCTAAGAGTTTGTGCTTTGAGCGGCTCCTGGGAGAACAGTATTAGCTTCCGATGAACCAGTGCAGGTTTATTGTATCCCTTGGACCTTCACATTGACCATGAAACACAGAAATTGCATCGGGATTGAATACAAAAGCACAATGCCGGCTGAAGTACAGGAAGGGTGAATCTTCTAAGGGTTTGTGCTTTGAGCGGCTCCTGGGAGACCAGTATTAGCTTCCGATACACCAGTTCAGGTTTATTGTATCCATTGGACCTTCACATTGACCATGAAACACAGCAATTGCATCGGGATTAAATACAAAAGGCACAATGCCGACTGAAGTACAAGAAGAGTGAATCTTATAAGAGTTTGTGCTTTGAGCGGCTCCTGGGAGACCAGTATTAGCTTCCGATGCACCAGTGCAGGTTTATTGTATCCCTTGGACCTTCCCATAGACCATGAAACACAGAAATTGTATCGGGATGGAATACAAAAGGCACAATGCCGACTGAAGTACAAGAAGAGTGAATCTTCTAAGAGTTTGTGCTTTGAGCGACTCCTGGGAGACCAGTATTAGCTTCCGATGCACCAGTGCCGGTTTATTGTATCCCTTGTACCTTCACATTGACCATGAAACACAGAAATTGTATCGGGATTGAATACAAAAGGCACAATGCCGACTGAAGTACAAGAAGAGTGAATCTTCTAAGAGTTTGTGCTTTGAGCGGCTCCTAGGAGACCAGTATTAGCTTCCGAAGCACCAGTGCAGGTTTATTGTATCCCTTGGACCTTCACATTGACCATGAAACACAGAAATTGCATCGGGATTAAATACAAAAGGCACAATGCCGACTGAAGTACAAGAAGAGTGAATCTACTAAGAGTTTGTGCTTCGAGCGGCTCCTGGGAGACCAGTAATAGCCTCTGATGCACCAGTGCAGGTTTACTGTATCCCTTGGACCTTCACATTGAACATGAAACACAGAAATTGCATCGGGATTAAATACAAAAGGCACAATGCCGACTGAAGTACAAGAAGAGTGAATCTTCTAAGAGTTTGTGCTTTGAGCGGCTCCTGGGAGACCAGTATTAGCTTCCGATGCACCAGTGCAGGTTTATTGTATCCCTTGGACCTTCACATTGACCATAAAACACAGAAATTGCATCGGGATTAAATACAAAAGGCACAATGCCGACTGAAGTACAAGAAGAGTGAATCTTCTAAGAGTTTGTGCTTTGAGCGACTCCTGGGAGACCAGTATTAGTTTCCGATGCACCAGTGCAGGTTAATTGTATCCCTTGGACCTTCACATAGGCCATGAAACACAGAAATTGCATCGGGATTAAATACAAAAGGCACAATGCCGACTGAAGTACAAGAAGAGTGAATCTTCTAAGAGTTTGTGCTTTGAGCGGCTCCTGGGAGACCAGTATTAGCTTCCTATGCACCAGTGCAGGTTTACTGTATCCCTTGGACCTTCACATTGACCATAAAACACAGAAATTGTATCGGGATTGAATACAAAAGGCACAATGCCGACTGAAGTACAAGAAGAGTGAATCTTCTAAGAGTTTGTGCTTTGAGCGGCTCCTGGGAGACCAGTATTAGCTTCCGATGCACCAGTGCAGGTTTATTGTATTCCTTGGACCTTCATATTGACCATGAAACACTGAAATATCATCGGGATTAAATACAAAAGGCACAATGCCGACTGAAGTACAAGAAGAGTGAATCTTGTAAGAGTTTGTGCTTTGAGCGGCTCCTCGGAGACCAGTGTTAGATTCCGATGCACCAGTGCAGGTTTACTGTATCCCTTGGAACTTCACATTGACCATGAAACACAGAAATTGCATCGGGATTAAATACAAAAGGCACAATGCCGACTGAAGTACAAGAAGAGTGAATCTTCTAAGAGTTTGTGCTTTGAGCGGCTCCTGGGAGACCAGTATTAGCTTTTGATGCACCAGTGCAGGTTTACTGTATCCCTTGGACCGTCACATTGACCACGAAACACAAAAATTGCATCGGGATTAAATACAAAAGGCACAATGCCGACTGAAGTACAAGAAGAGTGAAACTTCTAAGAGTTTGTGATTTGAGCGGCTCCTGGGAGACCAATATTAGATTCCGATGCACCAGTGCCTGTTTACTGTATCCCTTGGACCTTCACATTGACCATGAAACACAGAAATTGTATCGGGATTGAATACAAAAGCACAATGCCGACTGAAGTACAAGAAAAGTGAATCTTCTAAGAGTTTGTGCTTTGAGCGGCTCCTGGGAGACCAGTATTAGCTTCCGATGCACCAGTGCCGGTTTATTGTATCCCTTGGACCTTCACATTGACCATGAAACACAGAAATTGCATCGGGATTAAATACAAAAGGCACAATGCCGACTGAAGTACAAGAAGAGTGAATCTTCTAAGAATTTGTGCTTTGAGCGGCTCCTGCGAGCCCAGTATTAGCTTCCGATGCACCAGTGCAGGTTTATTGTATCCCTTGGACCTTCACATTGACCATGAAACACAGACATTTCATTGGGATTAAATACAAATGGCACAATGCCGACTGAAGTACAAGAACAGTAAATCTTCTAAGAGTTTGTGCTTTGAGCGGCTCCTGGGAGACAAGTATTAGCTTCCGATGCACCAGTGCCGGTTTATTGTATCCCTTGGGCCTTCACGTTGACCATGAAACACAGAAATTGCATCGGGATTAAATACAAAAGGCACAATGCCGACTGAAGTACAAGTAGAGTGAATCTTGTAAGAGTTTGTGCTTTGAGCGGCTCCTGGGAGACCAGGATTAGATTCCGATGCACCAGTGCCTGTTAACTGTATCCCTTGGACCTTCACATTGACCATGAAACACAGAAATTGCATCGGGATTGAATGCAAAAGCACAATGCCGACTGAAGTACAAGAAGAGTGAATCTTCTAAGAGTTTGTGCTTTGAGCGGCTCCTGGGAGACCAGTATTAGCTTCCGATACACCAGTTCAGTTTTATTGTATCCATTGGACCTTCACATTGACCATGAAACACAGAAATTGCATCGGGATTAAATACAAAAGGCACAATGCCGACTGAAGTACAAGAAGAGTGAATCTTATAAGAGTTTGTACTTTGAGCGGCTCCTGGGAGACCAGTATTAGCTTCCGATGCACCAGTGCAGGTTTATTGTATCCCTTGGACCTTCACATTGACCATGAAACAGAGAAATTATATCGGGATAGAATACAAAAGGCACAATGCCGAGGGAAGTACAAGAAGAGTGAATCTTCTAAGAGTTTGTGCTTTGAGCGGCTCCTGGGAGACCAGTATTAGCTTCCGATGCACCAGTGCAGGTTAACTGTATCCCTTGGACCTTCACATTGACCATGAAACACAGAAATTGTATCGGGATTAAATACAAAAGGCACAATGCCGACTGAGGTACAAGAAGAGTTAATCTTCTAAGAGTTTGTGCTTTGAGCGGCTCCTGGGAGACCAGTATTAGCTTCCGATGCACCAGTGCAGGTTTATTGTATCCCTTGGACCTTCACATTGACCATGAAACACAGAAATTGCATCGGGATTAAATACAAAAGGCACAATGCCGACTGAAGTACAAGAAGAGTGAATCTTCTAAGAGTTTGTGCTTTGAGCGGCTCCTGGGAGACCAGTATTAGCTTCCGATGCACCAGTGCCTGTTAACTGTATCCCTTGGACCTTCACATTGACCATGAAACACAGAAATTGTATCGGGATGTAATACAAAAGGCACAATGCCGACTGAAGTACAAGAAGAGTGAATCTTCTAAGAGTTTGTGCTTTGAGCGGCTCCTGGGAGACCAGTATTAGCTTCCGATGCACCAGTGCAGGTTTACTGTATCCCTTGGACCTTCACATTGACCATGAAACACGGAAATTGTATCGGTATTAAATACAAAAGGCACAATGCCGACTGGAGTACAAGAAGAGTGAATCTTCAAAGAGTTTGTGCTTTGAGCGGCTCCTGGGAGACCAGTTTTAGCTTCCGATGCACCAGTGCAGGTTTATTGTATCCCTTGGACCTTCACATTGACCATAAAACACAGAAATTGCATCGGGATTAAATACAAAAGGCACAATGCCGACTGAAGTACAAGAGGAGTGAATCTCCTAAGAGTTTGTGCTTTGAGCGACTCCTGGGAGACCAGTATTAGCTTCCGATGCACCAGTGCTGGTTTATTGTATCCCTTGGACCTTCACATTGGCCATGAAACACAGAAATTGTATCGGGATTAAATACAAAAGGCACAATGCCGACTGAAGTACTAGAAGAGTGAATCTTCTAAGAGTTTGTGTTTGAGCGGCTCCTGGGAGACCAGTATTAGCTTCCTATGCACCAGTGCAGGTTTACTGTATCCCTTGGACCTTCACATTGACCATGAAACACAGAATTTGTATCGCGATTGAATACAAAAGGCACAATGCCGACTGAAGTACAAAAAGAGTGAATCTTCTAAGAATTTGTGCTTTGAGCGGCTCCTGGGAGACATGTATTAGCTTCCGATGCACCAGTGCAGGTTTATTGTATCCCTTACACCTTCACATTGACCATGAAACACAGAAATTGCATCGGGATTAAATACAAAAGGCACAATGCCGACTGAAGTACAAGAAGAGTGAATCTTCTAAGAGTTTGTGCTTTGAGCGGCTCCTGGGAGACCAGTATTAGCTTCCGATGCACCAGTGCAGGTTTATTGTATCCCTTGGACCTTCACATTGACCATAATACAGAGATATTGCATCGGGATTAAATACAAAAGGCACAATGCCGACTGACGTACAAGAAGAGTGAATCTTCTAAGAGTTTGTGCTTTGAGCGACTCCTGGGAGACCAGTATTAGCTTCCGATGCACCAGTGCAGGTTTATTGTATCCCTTGGACCTTCACATTGGCCATGAAACACAGAAATTGCATCAGGATTAAATACAAAACGCACAATGCCGACTGAAGTACAAGAAGAGTGAATCTTCTAAGAGTTTGTGCTTTGAGCGGCTCCTGGGAGACCAGTATTAGCTTCGTATGCACCAGTGCAGGTTTACTGTATCCCTTGGACATTCACATTGACCATGAAACACAGAAATTGCATCGGGATTAAATACAAAAGGCACAATGCCGACTTAAGTACAAGAAGAGTGAATCTTCTAAGAGTTTGTGCTTTGAGCGGCTCCTGGGAGAACAGTATTAGCTTCCCATGAACCAGTGCAGGTTTATTGTATCCCTTGGACCTTCACATTGACCATGAAACAATGAAATTGCATCGGGATTGAATACAAAAGCACAATGCCGACTGAAGTACAGGAAGGGTGAATCTTCTAAGGGTTTGTGCTTTGAGCGGCTCCTGGGAGACCAGTATTAGCTTCCGATACACCAATTCAGGTTTATTGTATCCATTGGACCTTCACATTGACCATGAAACACAGAAATTGCATCGGGCTTAAATACAAAAGGCACAATGCCGACTGAAGTACAAGAAGAGTGAATCTCATAAGAGTTTGTGCTTTGAGCGGCTCCTGGGAGACCAGTATTAGCTTCCGACGCACCAATGCAGGTTTATTGTATCCCTTGGACCTTCACATTGACCATGAAAGACAGAAATTGTATCGGGATTGAATACAAAAGGCACAATGCCGACTGAAGTACAAGAAGAGTGAATCTTCTAAGAGTTTGTGCTTTGAGCGGCTCCTGGGAGACCAGTATTTGCTTCCGATGCACCAGTGCTGGTTAACTGTATCCCTTGTACCTTCACATTGACCATGAAACACAGAAATTGTATCGGGATTGAATACAAAAGGCACAATGCCGACTGAAGTACAAGAAGAGTGAATCTTCTAAGAGTTTGTGCTTTGAGCGGCTCCTAGGAGACCAGTATTTGCTTCCGAAGCACCAGTGCAGATTTATTGTATCCCTTGGACCTTCACATTGACCATGAAACACAGAAATTGCATCGGGATTAAATACAAAAGGCACAATGCCGACTGAAGTACAAGAAGAGTGAATCTACTAAGAGTTTGTGCTTCGAGCGGCTCCTGGGAGACCAGTAATAGCCTCCGATGCACCAGTGCAGGTTTACTGTATCCCTTAGACCTTCACATTGACCATGAAACACAGAAATTGCATCGGGATTAAATACAAAAGGCACAATGCCAACTGAGGTACAAGAAGAGTGAATCTTGTAAGAGTTTGTGCTTTGAGCGGCTCCTGGGAGAGACCAGTATTAGCTTCCGATGCACCAGTGCAGGTTTATTGTATCCCTTGGACATTCACATTGGCCATGAAACACAGAAATTGCATCGGGATTAAATACAAAAGGCACAATGCCGACTGAAGTACAAGAAGAGTGAATCTTCTAAGAGTTTGTGATTTGAGCGGCTCCTGGGAGACCAGTGTTAGCTACCGATGCACCAGTGCAGGTTTATTGTATCCCTTGGACCTTCACATTGACCATGAAACAAAGAAATTGCATCGGGATTAAATACAAAATGGACAATGCCGACTTAAGTACAAGAAGAGTGAATCTTATAAGAGTTTGTGCTTTGAGCGGCTCCTGGGAGACCAGTATTAGATTCCGATGCACCTGTGCAGGTTTACTGTATCCCTTGGACCTTCACATTAACCATGAAACACAGAAATTGCATCGGGATTAAATACAAAAGGCACATTGCCGACTGAGGTACAAGAAGAGTGAATCTTGTAGGAGATTGTGCTTTGAGCGGCCCCTGGGAGAGACCAGTATTAGCTTCCGATACACCAGTGCAGGTTTATTGTATCCCTTGGACCTTCCCATAGACCATGAAACACAGAAATTGTATCGGGATGGAATACAAAAGGCACAATGCCGACTGAAGTACAAGAAGAGTGAATCTTCTAAGAGTTTGTGCTTTGAGCGACTCCTGGGAGACCAGTATTAGCTTCCGATGCACCAGTGCAGGTTAACTGTATCCCTTGTACCTTCACATTGACCATGAAACACAGAAATTGTATCGGGATTGAATACAAAAGGCACAATGCCGACTGAAGTACAAGAAGGGTGAATCTTCTAAGAGTTTGTGCTTTGAGCGGCTCCTAGGAGACCAGTATTAGCTTCCGAAGCACCAGTGCAGGTTAATTGTATCCCTTGGACCTTCACATTGACCATGAAACACAGAAATTGCATCGGGATTAAATACAAAAGGCACAATGCCGTCTGAAGTACAAGAAGAGTGAATCTACTAAGAGTTTGTGCTTTGAGCGGCCCCTGGGAGAGACCAGTATTAGCTTCCGATACACCAGTGCAGGTTACTGTATCCCTTGGACCTTCACATTGACCATGAAACACAGAAATTGCATCGGGATTAAATACAAAAGGAACAATGCCGACTTAAGTACAAGAAGAGTTAATCTTCTAAGAGTTTGTGCTTTGAGCGGCTCCTGGGAGAACAGTATTAGCTTCCGATGAACCAGTGCAGGTTTATTGTATCCCTTGGACCTTCACATTGACCATGAAACACAGAAATTGCATCGGGATTGAATACAAAAGCACAATGCCGACTGAAGTACAGGAAGGGTGAATCTTCTAAGGGTTTGTGCTTTGAGCGGCTCCTGGGAGACCAGTATTAGCTTCCGATACACCAGTTCAGGTTTATTGTATCCATTGGACCTTCACATTGACCATGAAACACAGCAATTGCATCGGGATTAAATACAAAAGGCACAATGCCGACTGAAGTACAAGAAGAGTGAATCTTCTAAGAGTTTGTGCTTTGAGCGGCTCCTAGGAGACCAGTATTAGCTTCCGAAGCACCAGTGCAGGTTTATTGTATCCCTTGGACCTTCACATTGACCATGAAACACAGAAATTGCATCGGGATTAAATACAAAAGGCACAATGCCGACTGAAGTGCAAGAAGAGTGAATCTACTAAGAGTTTGTGCTTCGAGCGGCTCCTGGGAGACCAGTAATAGCCTCCGATGCACCAGTGCAGGTTTACTGTATCCCTTGGACCTTCACATTGAACATGAAACACAGAAATTGCATCGGGATTAAATACAAAAGGCACAATGCCGACTGAAGTACAAGAAGAGTGAATCTTCTAAGAGTTTGTGCTTTGAGCGGCTCCTGGGAGACCAGTATTAGCTTCCGATGCACCAGTGCAGGTTTATTGTATCCCTTGGACCTTCACATTGACCATAAAACACAGAAATTGCATCGGGATTAAATACAAAAGGCACAATGCCGACTGAAGTACAAGAAGAGTGAATCTTCTGAGAGTTTGTGCTTTGAGCGACTCCTGGGAGACCAGTATTAGTTTCCGATGCACCAGTGCAGGTTTATTGTATCCCTTGGACCTTCACATAGGCCATGAAACACAGAAATTGCATCGGGCTTAAATACAAAAGGCACAATGCCGACTGAAGTACAAGAAGAGTGAATCTTCTAAGAGTTTGTGTTTTTGAGCGGCTCCTGGGAGACCAGTATTAGCTTCCTATGCACCAGTGCAGGTTTACTGTATCCCTTGGACCTTCACATTGACCATGAAACACAGAATTTGTATCGGGTTTGAATACAAAAGGCACAATGCCGACTGAAGTACAAGAAGAGTGAATCTTCTAAGAGTTTGTGCTTTGAGCGGCTCCTGGGAGACCAGTATTAGCTTCCGATGCACCAGTGCAGGTTTATTGTATTCCTTGGACCTTCATATTGACCATGAAACACAGAAATATCATCGGGATTAAATACAAAATGCACAATGCCGACTGAAGTACAAGAAGAGTGAATCTTGTAAGAGTTTGTGCTTTGAGCGGCTCCTCGGAGACCAGTGTTAGATTCCGATGCACCAGTGCAGGTTTACTGTATCCCTTGGAACTTCACATTGACCATGAAACACAGAAATTGCATCGGGATTAAATACAAAAGGCACAATGCCGACTGAAGTACAAGAAGAGTGAATCTTCTAAGAGTTTGTGCTTTGAGCGGCTCCTGGGAGACCAGTATTAGCTTTTGATGCACCAGTGCAGGTTTACTGTATCCCTTGGACCGTCACATTGACCACGAAACACAAAAATTGCATCGGGATTAAATACAAAGGCACAATGCCGACTGAAGTACAAGCAGAGTGAAACTTCTAAGAGTTTGTGATTTGAGCGGCTCCTGGGAGACCAATATTAGATTCCGATGCACCAGTGCCTGTTTACTGTATCCCTTGGAACTTCACATTGACCATGAAACACAGAAATTGTATCGGGATTGAATACAAAAGCACAATGCCGACTGAAGTACAAGAAAAGTTAATCTTCTAAGAGTTTGTGCTTTGAGCGGCTCCTGGGAGACCAGTATTAGCTTCCGATGCACCAGTGCCGGTTTATTGTATCCCTTGGACCTTCACATTGACCATGAAACACAGAAATTGCATCGGGATTAAATACAAAAGGCACAATGCCGACTGAAGTACAAGAAGAGTGAATCTTCTAAGAGTTTGTGCTTTGAGCGACTCCTGGGAGACCAGTATTAGCTTCCGATGCACCAGTGCTGGTTTATTGTATCCCTTGGACCTTCACATTGGCCATGAAACACAGAAATTGTATCGGGATTAAATACAAAAGGCACAATGCCGACTGAAGTACAAGAAGAGTGAATCTTCTAAGAGTTTGTGCTTTGAGCGGCTCCTGGGAGACCAGTATTAGCTTCCTATGCACCAGTGCAGGTTTACTGTATCCCTTGGACCTTCACATTGACCATGAAACACAGAATTTGTATCGCGATTGAATACAAAAGGCACAATGCCGACTGAAGTACAAGAAGAGTGAATCTTCTAAGAGTTTGTGCTTTGAGCGGCTCCTGGGAGACATGTATTAGCTTCCGATGCACCAGTGCAGGTTTATTGTATCCCTTAGACCTTCACATTGACCATGAAACACAGAAATTGCATCGGGATTAAATACAAAAGGCACAATGCCGACTGAAGTACAAGAAGAGTGAATCTTCTAAGAGTTTGTGCTTTGAGCGGCTCCTGGGAGACCAGTATTAGCTTCCGATGCACCAGTGCAGGTTTATTGTATCCCTTGGACCTTCACATTGACCATGAAACACAGAAATTGCATCGGGATTGCATGCAAAAGCACAATGCCGACTGAAGTACAAGAAGAGTGAATCTTGTAAGAGTTTGTGCTTTGAGCGGCTCCTGGGAGACCAGTATTAGCTTCCGATACACCAGTTCAGTTTTATTGTATCCATTGGACCTTCACATTGACCATGAAACACAGAAATTGCATCGGGATTAAATACAAAAGGCACAATGCCGACTGAAGTACAAGAAGAATGAATCTTATAAGAGTTTGTACTTTGAGCGGCTCCTGGGAGACCAGTATTAGCTTCCGATGCACCAGTGCAGGTTTATTGTATCCCTTGGACCTTCACATTGACCATGAAACAGAGAAATTATATCGGGATAGAATACAAAAGGCACAATGCCGAGTGAAGTACAAGAAGAGTGAATCTTCTAAGAGTTTGTGCTTTGAGCGGCTCCTGGGAGACCAGTATTAGCTTCCGATGCACCAGTGCAGGTTAACTGTATCCCTTGGACCTTCACATTGACCATGAAACACAGAAATTGTATCGGGATTAAATACAAAAGGCACAATGCCGACTGAAGTACAAGAAGAGTGAATCTTCTAAGAGTTTGTGCTTTGAGCGGCTCCTGGGAGACCAGTATTAGCTTCCGATGCACCAGTGCAGGTTTATTGTATCCCTTGGACCTTCACATTGACCATGAAACACAGAAATTGCATCGGGATTAAATACAAAAGGCACAATGCCGACTGAAGTACAAGAAGAGTGAATCTTCTAAGAGTTTGTGCTTTGAGCGGCTCCTGGGAGACCAGTATTAGATTCCGATGCACCAGTGCCTGTTAACTGTATCCCTTGGACCTTCACATTGACCATGAAACACAGAAATTGTATCGAGATGTAATACAAAAGGCACAATGCCGACTGAAGTACAAGAAGAGTGAATCTTATAAGAGTTTGTGCTTTGAGCGGCTCCTGGGAGACCAGTATTAGCTTCCGATGCACCAGTGCAGGTTTACTGTATCCCTTGGACCTTCACATTGACCATGAAACACGGAAATTGTATCGGTATTAAATACAAAGGCACAATGCCGACTGAAGTACAAGAAGAGTGAATCTTCAAAGAGTTTGTGCTTTGAGCGGCTCCTGGGAGACCAGTTTTAGCTTCCGATGCACCAGTGCAGGTTTATTGTATCCCTTGGACCTTCACATTGACCATAAAACACAGAAATTGCATCGGGATTAAATACAAAAGGCACAATGCCGACTGAAGTACAAGAGGAGTGAATCTTCTAAGAGTTTGTGGTTTGAGCGACTCCTGGGAGACCAGTATTAGCTTCCGATGCACCAGTGCTGGTTTATTGTATCCCTTGGACCTTCACATTGGCCATGAAACACAGAAATTGTATCGGGATTAAATACAAAAGGCACAATGCCGACTGAAGTACAAGAAGAGTGAATCTTCTAAGAGTTTGTGCTTTGAGCGGCTCCTGGGAGACCAGTATTAGCTTCCTATGCACCAGTGCAGGTTTACTGTATCCCTTGGACCTTCACATTGACCATGAAACACAGAATTTGTATCCCGATTGAATACAAAAGGCACAATGCCGACTGAAGTACAAGAAGAGTGAATCTTCTAAGAGTTTGTGCTTTGAGCGGCTCCTGGGAGACATGTATTAGCTTCCGATGCACCAGTGCAGGTTTAATGTATCCCTTAGACCTTCACATTGACCATGAAACACAGAAATTGCATCGGGATTAAATACAAAAGGCACAATGCCGACTGAAGTACAAGAAGAGTGAATCTTCTAGGAGTTTGTGCTTTGAGCGGCTCCTGGGAGACCAGTATTAGCTTCCGATGCACCAGTGCAGGTTTATTGTATCCCTTGGACCTTCACATTGACCATAATACAGAGATATTGCATCGGGATTAAATACAAAAGGCACAATGCCGACTGACGTACAAGAAGAGTGAATCTTCTAAGAGTTTGTGCTTTGAGCGACACCTGGGAGACCAGTATTAGCTTCCGATGCACCAGTGCAGGTTTATTGTATCCCTTGGACCTTCACATTGGCCATGAAACACAGAAATTGTATCGGGATTAAATACAAAAGGCACAATGCCGACTGAAGTACAAGAAGAGTGAATCTTCTAAGAGTTTGTGCTTTGAGCGGCTCCTGGGAGACCAGTATTAGCTTCCTATGCACCAGTGCAGGTTTACTGTATCCCTTGGACCTTCACATTGACCATGAAACACAGAATTTGTATCCCGATTGAATACAAAAGGCACAATGCCGACTGAAGTACAAGAAGAGTGAATCTTCTAAGAGTTTGTGCTTTGAGCGGCTCCTGGGAGACATGTATTAGCTTCCGATGCACCAGTGCAGGTTTATTGTATCCCTTAGACCTTCACATTGACCATGAAACACAGAAATTGCATCGGGATTAAATACAAAAGGCACAATGCCGACTGAAGTACAAGAAGAGTGAATCTTCTAAGAGTTTGTGCTTTGAGCGGCTCCTGGGAGACCAGTATTAGCTTCCGATGCACCAGTGCAGGTTTATTGTATCCCTTGGACCTTCACATTGACCATAATACAGAGATATTGCATCGGGATTAAATACAAAAGGCACAATGCCGACTGACGTACAAGAAGAGTGAATCTTCTAAGAGTTTGTGCTTTGAGCGACTCCTGGGAGACCAGTATTAGCTTCCGATGCACCAGTGCAGGTTTATTGTATCCCTTGGACCTTCACATTGGCCATGAAACACAGAAATTGCATCAGGATTAAATACAAAACGCCTAATGCCGACTGAAGTACAAGAAGAGTGAATCTTCTAAGAGTTTGTGCTTTGAGCGGCTCCTGGGAGACCAGTATCAGCTTCGTATGCACCAGTGCAGGTTTACTGTATCCCTTGGACATTCACATTGACCATGAAACACAGAAATTGCATCGGGATTAAAAAACAAAAGGCAAAATGCCGACTTAAGTACAAGAAGAGTGAATCTTCTAAGAGTTTGTGCTTTGAGCGGCTCCTGGGAGAACAGTATTAGCTTCCCATGAACCAGTGCAGGTTTATTCTATCCCTTGGACCTTCACATTGACCATGAAACAATGAAATTGCATCGGGATTGAATACAAAAGCAAAATGCCGACTGAAGTACAGGAAGGGTGAATCTTCTAAGGGTTTGTGCTTTGAGCGGCTCCTGGGAGACCAGTATTAGCTTCCGATACACCAATTCAGGTTTATTGTATCCATTGGACCTTCACATTGACCATGAAACACAGAAATTGCATCGGGATTAAATACAAAAGGCACAATGCCGACTGAAGTACAAGAAGAGTGAATCTCATAAGAGTTTGTGCTTTGAGCGGCTCCTGGGAGACCAGTATTAGCTTCCGATGCACCAGTGCAGGTTTATTGTATCCCTTGGACCTTCACATTGACCATGAAAGATAGAAATTGTATCGGGATTGAATACAAAAGGCACAATGCCGACTGAAGTACAAGAAGAGTGAATCTTCAAAGAGTTTGTGCTTTGAGCGGCTCCTGGGAGACCAGTATTTGCTTCCGATGCACCAGTGCTGGTTAACTGTATCCCTTGTACCTTCACATTGACCATGAAACACAGAAATTGTATCGGGCTTGAATACAAAAGGCACAATGCCGACTGAAGTACAAGAAGAGTGAATCTTCTAAGAGTTTGTGCTTTGAGCGGCTCCTAGGAGACCAGTATTAGATTCCGAAGCACCAGTGCAGGTTTATTGTATCCCTTGGACCTTCACATTGACCATGAAACACAGAAATTGCATCGGGATTAAATACAAAATGCACAATGCCGACTGAAGTACAAGAAGAGTGAATCTTCTAAGAGTTTGTGTTTTGAGCGGCTCCTGGGAGACCAGTATTAGCTTCCTATGCACCAGTGCAGGTTTACTGTATCCCTTGGACCTTCACATTGACCATGAAACACAGAAATTGTATCGGTATTAAATACAAAAGGCACAATGCCGACTGAAGTACAAGAAGAGTGACTCTTGTAAGAGTTTGTGCTTTGAGCGGCTCCTGGGAGACCAGTATTAGCTTCCGATGCACCAGTGCAGGTTTATTGTATCTCTTGGACCTTCACATTGACCATGAAACACAGAAATTGCATCGGGATTAAATACAAAAGGCACAATGCCGACTGAAGTACAAGAAGAGTGAATCTACTAAGAGTTTGTGCTTTGAGCGGCTCCTGGGAGACCAGTAATAGCCTCCGATGCACCAGTGCAGGTTAACTGTATCCCTTGGACCTTCACATTGACCATGAAACACAGAAATTGCATCGGGATAAAATACAAAAGGCACAATGCCACTGTAGTACAAGAAGAGTGAATCTTCTAAGAGTTTGTGCTTTGAGCGGCTCCTGCGAGACCAGTATTAGATTCCGAAGCACCAGTGCAGGTTTATTGTATCCCTTGGACCTTCACATTGACCATGAAACACAGAAATTGCATCGGGATTAAATACAAAATGCACAATGCCGACTGAAGTACAAGAAGAGTGAATCTTCTAAGAGTTTGTGCTTTGAGCGGCTCCTGGGAGACCAGTTTTAGCTTCCGATGCACCAGTGCAGGTATATTGTATCCCTTGGACCTTCACATTGACCATAAAACACAGAAATTGCATCGGGATTAAATACAAAAGGCACAATGCCGACTGAAGTACATGAGGAGTGAATCTTCTAAGAGTTTGTGCTTTGAGCGACTCCTGGGAGACCAGTATTAGCTTCCGATGCACCAGTGCTGGTTTATTGTATCCCTTGGACCTTCACATTGGCCATGAAACACAGAAATTGTATCGGGATTAAATACAAAAGGCACAATGCCGACTGAAGTACAAGAAGAGTGAATCTTCTAAGAGTTTGTGCTTTGAGCGGCTCCTGGGAGACCAGTATTAGCTTCCTATGCACCAGTGCAGGTTTACTGTATCCCTTGGACCTTCATATTGACCATGAAACACAGAATTTGTATCGCGATTGAATACAAAAGGCACAATGCCGACTGAAGTACAAGAAGAGTGAATCTTCTAAGAGTTTGTGCTTTGAGCGGCTCCTGGGAGACATGTATTAACTTCCGATGCACCAGTGCAGGTTTATTGTATCCCTTAGACCTTCAAATTGACCATGAAACACAGAAATTGCATCGGGATTAAATACAAAAGGCACAATGCCGACTGAAGTACAAGAAGAGTGAATCTTCTAAGAGTTTGTGCTTTGAGCGGCTCCTGGGAGACCAGTATTAGCTTCCGATGCACCAGTGCAAGTTTATTGTATCCCTTGGACCTTCACATTGACCATGAAACACAGATATTGCATCGGGATTGCATGCAAAAGCACAATGCCGACTGAAGTACAAGAAGAGTGAATCTTCTAAGAGTTTGTGCTTTGAGCGGCTCCTGGGAGACCAGTATTAGCTTCCGATACACCAGTTCAGTTTTATTGTATCCATTGGACCTTCACATTGACCATGAAACACAGAAATTGCATCGGGATTAAATACAAAAGGCACAATGCCGACTGAAGTACAAGAAGAATGAATCTTATAAGAGTATGTACTTTGAGCGGCTCCTGGGAGACCAGTATTAGCTTCCGATGCACCAGTGCAGGTTTATTGTATCCCTTGGAACTTCACATTGACCATGAAACAGAGAAATTATATCGGCATAGAATACAAAAGGCACAATGCCGAGTGAAGTACAAGAAGAGTGAATCTTCTAAGAGTTTGTGCTTTGAGCGGCTCCTGGGAGACCAGTATTAGCTTCCGATGCACCAGTGCAGGTTAACTGTATCCCTTGGACCTTCACATTGACCATGAAACACAGAAATTGTATCGGGATTAAATACAAAAGGCACAATGCCGACTGAAGTACAAGAAGATTTAATCTTCTAAGAGTTTGTGCTTTGAGCGGCTCCTGGGAGACCAGTATTAGCTTCCGATGCACCAGTGCAGGTTTATTGTATCCCATGGACCTTCACATTGACCATGAAACACAGAAATTGCATCGGGATTAAATACAAAAGGCAAAATGCCGACTGAAGTACAAGAAGAGTGAATCTTCTAAGAGTTTGTGCTTTGAGCGGCTCCTGGGAGACCAGTATTAGATTCCGATGCACCAGTGCCTGTTAACTGTATCCCTTGGACCTTCACATTGACCATGAAACACAGAAATTGTATCGGGATGTAATACAAAAGGCACAATGCCGACTGAAGTACAAGAAGAGTGAATCTTCTAAGAGTTTGTGCTTTGAGCGGCTCCTGGGAGACCAGTATTAGCTTCCGATGCACCAGTGCAGGTTTACTGTATCCCTTGGACCTTCACATTGACCATGAAACACGGAAATTGTATCGGTATTAAATACAAAGGCACAATGCCGACTGAAGTACAAGAAGAGTGAATCTTCAAAGAGTTTGTGCTTTGAGCGGCTCCTGGGAGACCAGTTTTCGCTTCCGATGCACCAGTGCAGGTTTATTGTATCCCTTGGACCTTCACATTGACCATAAAACACAGAAATTGCATCGGGATTAAATACAAAAGGCACAATGCCGACTGAAGTACAAGAGGAGTGAATCTTCTAAGAGTTTGTGCTTTGAGCGACTCCTGGGAGACCAGTATTAGCTTCCGATGCACCAGTGCTGGTTTATTGTATCCCTTGGACCTTCACATTGGCCATGAAACACAGAAATTGTATCGGGATTAAATACAAAAGGCACAATGCCGACTGAAGTACAAGAAGAGTGAATCTTCTAAGAGTTTGTGCTTTGAGCGGCTCCTGGGAGACCAGTATTAGCTTCCTATGCACCAGTGCAGGTTTACTGTATCCCTTGGACCTTCACATTGACCATGAAACACAGAATTTGTATCGCGATTGAATACAAAAGGCACAATGCCGACTGAAGTACAAGAAGAGTGAATCTTCTAAGAGTTTGTGCTTTGAGCGGCTCCTGGGAGACATGTATTAGCTTCCGATGCACCAGTGCAGGTTTATTGTATCCCTTAGACCTTCACATTGACCATGAAACACAGAAATTGCATCGGGATTAAATACAAAAGGCCCAATGCCGACTGAAGTACAAGAAGAGTGAATCTTCTAAGAGTTTGTGCTTTGAGCGGCTCCTGGGAGACCAGTATTAGCTTCCGATGCACCAGTGCAGGTTTATTGTATCCCTTGGACCTTCACATTGACCATGAAACACAGAAATTGCATCGGGATTGCATGCAAAAGCACAATGCCGACTGAAGTACAAGAAGAGTGAATCTTCTAAGAGTTTGTGCTTTGAGCGGCTCCTGGGAGACCAGTATTAGCTTCCGATACACCAGTTCAGTTTTATTGTATCCATTGGACCTTCACATTGACCATGAAACACAGAAATTGCATCGGGATTAAATACAAAAGGCACAATGCCGACTGAAGTACAAGAAGAATGAATCTTATAAGAGTTTGTACTTTGAGCGGCTCCTGGGAGACCAGTATTAGCTTCCGATGCACCAGTGCAGGTTTATTGTATCCCTTGGACCTTCACATTGACCATGAAACAGAGAAATTATATCGGGATAGAATACAAAAGGCACAATGCCGAGTGAAGTACAAGAAGAGTGAATCTTCTAAGAGTTTGTGCTTTGAGCGGCTCCTGGGAGACCAGTATTAGCTTCCGATGCACCAGTGCAGGTTAACTGTATCCCTTGGACCTTCACATTGACCATGAAACACAGAAATTGTATCGGGATTAAATACAAAAGGCACAATGCCGACTGAAGTACAAGAAGAGTGAATCTTCTAAGAGTTTGTGCTTTGAGCGGCTCCTGGGAGACCAGTATTAGCTTCCGATGCACCAGTGCAGGTTTATTGTATCCCTTGGACCTTCACATTGACCATGAAACACAGAAATTGCATCGGGATTAAATACAAAAGGCACAATGCCGACTGAAGTACAAGAAGAGTGAATCTTCTAAGAGTTTGTGCTTTGAGCGGCTCCTGGGAGACCAGTATTAGATTCCGATGCACCAGTGCCTGTTAACTGTATCCCTTGGACCTTCACATTGACCATGAAACACAGAAATTGTATCGGGATGTAATACAAAAGGCACAATGCCGACTGAAGTACAAGAAGAGTGAATCTTATAAGAGTTTGTGCTTTGAGCGGCTCCTGGGAGACCAGTATTAGCTTCCGATGCACCAGTGCAGGTTTACTGTATCCCTTGGACCTTCACATTGACCATGAAACACGGAAATTGTATCGGTATTAAATACAAAGGCACAATGCCGACTGAAGTACAAGAAGAGTGAATCTTCAAAGAGTTTGTGCTTTGAGCGGCTCCTGGGAGACCAGTTTTAGCTTCCGATGCACCAGTGCAGGTTTATTGTATCCCTTAGACCTTCACATTGACCATGAAACACAGAAATTGCATCGGGATTAAATACAAAATGCACAATGCCGACTGAAGTACAAGAAGAGTGAATCTTCTAAGAGTTTGTGCTTTGAGCGGCTCCTGGGAGACCAGTATTAGCTTCCGATGCACCAGTGCAGGTTTATTGTATCCCTTGGACCTTCACATTGACCATAATACAGAGATATTGCATCGGGATTAAGTACAAAAGGCACAATGCCGACTGACGTACAAGAAGAGTGAATCTTCTAAGAGTTTGTGCTTTGAGCGACTCCTGGGAGACCAGTATTAGCTTCCGATGCACCAGTGCAGGTTTATTGTATCCCTTGGACCTTCACATTGGCCATGAAACACAGAAATTGCATCAGGATTAAATACAAAACGCCTAATGCCGACTGAAGTACAAGAAGAGTGAATCTTCTAAGAGTTTGTGCTTTGAGCGGCTCCTGGGAGACCAGTATCAGTTTCGTATGCACCAGTGCAGGTTTACTGTATCCCTTGGACATTCTCATTGACCATGAAACACAGAAATTGCATCGGGATTAAAAAACAAAAGGCACAATGCCGACTTAAGTACAAGAAGTGTGAATCTTCTAAGAGTTTGTGCTTTGAGCGGCTCCTGGGAGAACAGTATTAGCTTCCCATGAACCAGTGCAGGTTTATTGTATCCCTTGGACCTTCACATTGACCATGAAACAATGAAATTGCATCGGGATTGAATACAAAAGCACAATGCCGACTGAAGTACAGGAAGGGTGAATCTTCTAAGGGTTTGTGCTTTGAGCGGCTCCTGGGAGACCAGTATTAGCTTCCGATACACCAATTCAGGTTTATTGTATCCATTGGACCTTCACATTGACCATGAAACACAGAAATTGCATCGGGATTAAATACAAAAGGCACAATGCCGACTGAAGTACAAGAAGAGTGAATCTCATAAGAGTTTGTGCTTTGAGCGGCTCCTGGGAGACCAGTATTAGCTTCCGATGCACCAGTGCAGGTTTATTGTATCCCTTGGACCTTCACATTGACCATGAAAGATAGAAATTGTATCGGGATTGAATACAAAAGGCACAATGCCGACTGAAGTACAAGAAGAGTGAATCTTCTAAGAGTTTGTGCTTTGAGCGGCTCCTAGGAGACCAGTATTAGCTTCCGAAGCACCAGTGCAGGTTTATTGTATCCCTTGGACCTTCACATTGACCATGAAACACAGAAATTGCATCGGGATTAAATACAAAATGCACAATGCCGACTGAAGTACAAGAAGAGTGAATCTTCTAAGAGTTTGTGTTTTGAGCGGCTCCTGGGAGACCAGTATTAGCTTCCTATGCACCAGTGCAGGTTTACTGTATCCCTTGGACCTTCACATTGACCATGAAACACAGAAATTGTATCGGTATTAAATACAAAAGGCACAATGCCGACTGAAGTACAAGAAGAGTGACTCTTGTAAGAGTTTGTGCTTTGAGCGGCTCCTGGGAGACCAGTATTAGCTTCCGATGCACCAGTGCAGGTTTATTGTATCTCTTGGACCTTCACATTGACCATGAAAAACAGATATTGCATCGGGATTAAATACAAAAGGCACAATGCCGACTGAAGTACAAGAAGAGTGAATCTACTAAGAGTTTGTGCTTTGAGCGGCTCCTGGGAGACCAGTAATAGCCTCCGATCCACCAGTGCAGGTTAACTGTATCCCTTGGACCTTCACATTGACCATGAAACACAGAAATTGCATCGGGATAAAATACAAAAGGCACAATGCCACTGTAGTACAAGAAGAGTGAATCTTCTAAGAGTTTGTGCTTTGAGCGGCTCCTGCGAGACCAGTATTTGATTCCGATGCACCAGTGCAGGTTTACTGTATCCCTTGGACCTTCACATTGACCATGAAACACAGAAATTGCATCGGGATTAAATACAAAAGGCATAATGCCACTGTAGTACAAGAAGAGTGTATCTTCTAAGAGTTTGTGCTTTGAGCGGCTCCTGGGAGACCAGTATTAACTTCCAATGCACCGGTGCAGGTTTATTGTATCCCTTGGACCTTCACATTGACCATGAAACACAGAAATTGTATCGGGATTAAATACAAAAGGCACAATGCCGACTGAAGTACAAGAAGAGTGAATCTTCTAAGAGTTTGTGATTTGAGCGGCTCCTGGGAGACCAGTATTAGCTTCCGATGCAACAGTTCCGCTTTATTGTATCCCTTGGACCTTCACATTGACCATGAAACACAGAAATTGTATCGGGATTAAATACAAAAGGCACAATGCCGACTGAAGTACAAGAAGAGTGAATCTTCTAAGAGTTTGTGCTTTGAGCGGCTCCTGGGAGACCAGTATTAGCTTCCGATGCACCAGTGCAGGTTTATTGTATCCCTTGGACCTTCACATAGGCCATGAAACACAGATATTGCATCGGGATTATATACAAAAGGCACAATGCCGACTGAAGTACAAGAAGAGTGGATCTTCTAAGAGTTTGTGCTTTGAGCGGCTCCTGGGAGACCAGTATTAGCTTCCTATGCACCAGTGCAGGTTTACTGTATCCCTTGGACCTTCACATTGACCATGAAACACAGAAATTGTATCGGGATTGAATACAAAAGGCACAATGCCGACTGAAGTACAAGAAGAGTGAATCTTCTAAGAGTTTGTGCTTTGAGCGGCTCCTGGGAGACCAGTATTAGCTTCCGATGCACCAGTGCAGGTTCATTGTATCCCTTGGACGTTCACATTGACCATGAAACACAGAAATTGCATCGGGATTAAATACAAAAGGCACAATGCCGACTGAAGTACAAGAAGAGTGAATCTTCTAAGAATTTGTGCTTTGAGAGGCTCCTGGGAGACCAGTATTAGATTCCGATGCACCAGTGCAGGTTTGTTGTATCCCTTGGACCTTCACATTGACCATGAAAAACAGAAATTGTATCGGGATTGAATACAAAAGGCACAATGCCCACTGATGTACAAGAAGAGTGAATCTTCTAAGAGTTTGTGCTTTGAGCGGCTCCTGGGAGACCAGTAATAGCCTCCGATGCACCTGTGCAGGTTTACTGTATCCCTTGGACCTTCACATTGAACATGAAACACAGAAATTGCATCGGGATTAAATACAAAAGCACAATGCCGACTGAAGTACAAGAACAGTGAATCTTCTAAGAGTTTGTGCTTTGAGCGGCTCCTGGGAGACCAGTATTAGCTTCCGATGCACCAGTGCAGGTTTATTGTATTCCTTGGACCTTCACTTTGACCATGAAACACAGAAATTGCATCGGGATTAAATACAAAAGGCACAATGCCGACTGAAGTACAAGAAGAGTGAATCTTGTAAGAGTTTGTGCTTTGAGCGGCTCCTCGGAGACCAGTGTTAGATTCTGATGCACCAGTGCAGGTTTACTGTATCCCTTGGACCTTCACATTGACCATGAAACACAGAAATATGCATCGGGATTAAATACAAAAGGCACAATGCCGACTGAAGTACAAGAAGAGTGAATCTTCTAAGAGTTTGTGCTTTGAGCGGCTCCTGGGAGACCAGTATTAGCTTTTGATGCACCAGTGCAGGTTTACTGTATCCCTTGGACCGTCACATTGACCACGAAACACAAAAATTGCATCGGGATTAAATACAAAAGGCACAATGCCGACTGAAGTACAAGAAGAGTGAATCTTCTAAGAGTTTGTGCTTTGAGAGGCTCCTGGGAGACCAGTATTAGATTCCGATGCACCAGTGCAGGTTTGTTGTATCCCTTGGACCTTCACATTGACCATGAAAAACAGAAATTGTATCGGGATTGAATACAAAAGGCACAATGCCCACTGATGTACAAGAAGAGTGAATCTTCTAAGAGTTTGTGCTTTGAGCGGCTCCTGGGAGACCAGTATTAGCTTCTGATGCACCAGTGCAGGTTTATTGTATTCCTTGGACCTTCACATTGACCATGAAACACAGAAATTGCATCGGGATTAAATACAAAAGGCACAATGCCGACTGAAGTACAAGAAGAGTGAATCTTCTAAGAGTTTGTGCTTTGAGCGGCTCCTGGGAGACCAGTATTAGCTTCCAATGCACCAGTGCAGGTTTATTGTATCCCTTGGACCTTCACATTGACCATGAAACACAGACATTTCATCGGGATTAAATACAAATGGCACAATGCCGACTGAAGTACAAGAACAGTGAATCCTCTAAGAGTTTGTGCTTTGAGCGGCTCCTGGGAGACCAGTATTAGCTTCCGATGCACCAGTGCAGTTTCATTGTATCCCTTGGACGTTCACATTGACCATGAAACACAGAAAATGCATCGGGATTGAATACAAAAGGCACAATGCCGACTGAGGTACAAGAAGAGTGAATCTTGTAAGAGTTTGTGCATTGAGCGGCTCCTGGGAGAGACCAGTATTAGCTTCCGATACACCAGTGTAGGTTACTGTATCCCTTGGATTTTCACATTGACCATGAAACACAGAAATTGCATCGGGATTAAATACAAAAGGCACAATGCCGACTGAGGTACAAGAAGAGTGAATCTTGTAAGAGTTTGTGCATTGAGCGGCTCCTGGGAGAGACCAGTATTAGCTTCCGATACACCAGTGCAGGTTACTGTATCCCTTGGACCTTCACATTGACCATGAAACACAGAAATTGCATCGGGATTAAATTCAAAAGGCACAATGCCGACTGAAGTACAACAAGAGTGAATCTTCTAAGAGTTTGTGGTTTGAGCAGCTCCTGGGAGACCAGTATTAGCTTCCGATGCACCAGTGGAGGTTAACCATATCCCTTGGACCTTCACATTGACCATGAAACACAGAAATTGTATCGGGATTGAATACAAAAGGCACAATGCCGACTGAAGTACAAGAAGAGTGAATCTTCTAAGAGTTTGTGCTTTGAGCGGCTCCTGGGAGACCAGTATTAGCTTCCGATGCACCAGTGCAGGTTCAATGTATCCCTTGGACGTTCACATTGACCATGAAACACAGAAATTGCATCGGGATTAAATACAAAAGGCACAATGCCGACTTAAGTACAAGAAGAGTGAATCTTCTAAGAGTTTGTGCTTTGAGAGGCTCCTGGGAGACCAGTATTAGATTCCGATGCACCAGTGCAGGTTTGTTGTATCCCTTGGACCTTCACATTGACCATGAAAAACAGAAATTGTATCGGGATTGAATACAAAAGGCACAATGCCCACTGATGTACAAGAAGAGTGAAACTTCTAAGAGTTTGTGCTTTGAGCGGCTCCTGGGAGACCAGTATTAGCTTCCGATGCACCAGTGCAGGTTTATTGTATTCCTTGGACCTTCACATTGACCATGAAACACAGAAATTGCATCGGGATTAAATACAAAAGGCACAATGCCGACTGAAGTACAAGAAGAGTGAATCTTCTAAGAGTTTGTGCTTTGAGCGGCTCCTGGGAGACCAGTATTAGCTTCCAATGCACCAGTGCAGGTTTATTGTATCCCTTGGACCTTCACATTGACCATGAAACACAGACATTTCATCGGGATTAAATACAAATGGCACAATGCCGACTGAAGTACAAGAACAGTGAATCCTCTAAGAGTTTGTGCTTTGAGCGGCTCCTGGGAGACCAGTATTAGCTTCCGATGCACCAGTGCACTTTCATTGTATCCCTTGGACGTTCACATTGACCATGAAACACAGAAATTGCATCGGGATTGAATACAAAAGGCACAATGCGGACTGAGGTACAAGAAGAGTGAATCTTGTAAGAGTTTGTGCATTGAGCGGCTCCTGGGAGAGACCAGTATTAGCTTCCGATACACCAGTGTAGGTTACTGTATCCCTTGGATTTTCACATTGACCATGAAACACAGAAATTGCATCGGGATTAAATTCAAACGGCACAACGCTGACTTAAGTACAAGAAGAGTGAATCTTCTAAGAGTTTGTGGTTTCAGCGGCTCCTGGGAAGCCAGTATTAGCTTCCGATGCACCAGTGCAGGTTAACCATATCCCTTGGACCTTCACATTGACCATGA
This sequence comes from Schistocerca nitens, assembly GCF_023898315.1. Lineage (NCBI taxonomy): Eukaryota > Metazoa > Arthropoda > Insecta > Orthoptera > Acrididae > Schistocerca > Schistocerca nitens. Next base: position 14,136,367 of record NC_064624.1, on the reverse strand, counting down.
AACACAGAAATTGTATCGGGATTGAATACAAAAGGCCGAATGCCGACTGAAGTACAAGAAGAGTGAATCTTCTAAGAGTTTGTGCTTTGAGCGGCTCCTGGGAGACCAGTATTAGCTTCCGATGCACCACTGCATGTTCATTGTATCCCTTGGACGTTCACATTGACCATGATACACAGAAATTGCATCGGGATTAAATACAAAAGGCACAATGCCGACTTAAGTACAAGAAGAGTGAAACTTCTAAGAGTTTGTGATTTGAGCGGCTCCTGGGAGACCAGTATTAGCTTCCGATGCACCAGTTCCAGTTTATTGTATCCCTTGGACCTTCACATTGACCATGAAACACAGAATTTGTATCGGGAATGAATGCAAAAGGCCAATGCCGACTGAAGTACAAGAAGAGTGAATCTTCTAAGAATTTGTGCTTTGAGCGGCTCCTGGGAGACCAGTATTAGATTCCGATGCACCAGTGCAGGTTTACTGTATCCCTTGGACCGTCACATTGACCACGAAACACAAAAATTGCATCGGGATTAAATACAAAAGGCACAATGCCGACTGAAGTACAAGAAGAGTGAAACTTCTAAGAGTTTGTGATTTGAGCGGCTCCTGGGAGACCAGTATTAGATTCCGATGCACCAGTGCCTGTTTATTGTATCCCTTGGACCTTCACATTGACCATGAAACACAGAAATTGTATCGGGATTGAATACAAAAGCACAATGCCGACTGAAGTACAAGAAAAGTGAATCTTCTAAGAGTTTGTGCTTTGAGCGGCTCCTGGGAGACCAGTATTAGCTTCCGATGCACCAGTGCCGGTTTATTGTATCCCTTGGACCTTCACATTGACCATGAAACACAGAAATTGCATCGGGATTAAATACAAAAGGCACAATGCCGACTGAAGTACAAGAAGAGTGAATCTTCTAAGAATTTGTGCTTTGAGCGTCTCCTGGGTGACCAGTATTAGCTTCCGATGCACCAGTGCAGGTTTATTGTATCCCTTGGACCTTCACATTGACCATGAAACACAGACATTTCATCGGGATTAAATACAAAAGACACAATGCCGACTGAAGTACAAGAAGAGTGAATCTTCTAAGAGTTTGTGCTTTGAGCGGCTCCTAGGAGACCAGTATTAGCTTCCGAAGTACCAGTGCAGGTTTATTGTATCCCTTGGACCTTCACATTGACCATGAAACACAGAAATTGCATCGGGATTAAATACAAAATGCACAATGCCGACTGAAGTACAAGAAGAGTGAATCTTCTAAGAGTTTGTGTTTTGAGCGGCTCCTGGGAGACCAGTATTAGCTTCCTATGCACCAGTGCAGGTTTACTGTATCTCTTGGACCTTCACATTGACCATGAAACACAGAAATTGTATCGGTATTAAATACAAAAGGCACAATGCCGACTGAAGTACAAGAAGAGTGAATCTTCTAAGAGTTTGTGCTTTGAGCGGCTCCTGGGAGACCAGTAATAGCCTCCGATGCACCAGTGCAGGTTAACTGTATCCCTTGGACCTTCACATTGACCATGAAACACAGAAATTGCATCGGGATTAAATACAAAAGGCACAATGCCGACTGAAGTACAAGAAGAGTGAATCTACTAAGAGTTTGTGCTTTGAGCGGCTCCTGGGAGACCAGTAATAGCCTCCGATGCACCAGTGCAGGTTAACTGTATCCCTTGGACCTTCACATTGACCATGAAAAACAGAATTTGTATCGGGATTGAATACAAAAGGCACAATGCCGACTGAAGTACAAGAAGAGTGAATCTTCTAAGAGTTTGTGCTTTGAGCGGCTCCTGGGAGACCAGTATTAGCTTCCGATGCACCAGTGCAGGTTTATTGTATTCCTTGGACCTTCACATTGACCATGAAACACAGAAATTGCATCGGGATTAAATACAAAAGGCACAATGCCGACTGAAGTACAAGAAGAGTGAATCTTGTAAGAGTTTGTGCTTTGAGCGGCTCCTCGGAGACCAGTGTTAGATTCTGATGCACCAGTGCAGGTTTACTGTATCCCTTGTACCTTCTCATTGACCATGAAACACAGAAATTGCATCGGGATTAAATTCAAAAGGCACAATGCCGACTGAAGTACAAGAAGAGTGAATCTTCTAAGAGTTTGTGGTTTGAGCAGCTCCTGGGAGACCAGTATTAGCTTCCGATGCGCCAGTGCAGGTTAACCATATCCCTTGGACCTTCACATTGACCATGAAACACAGAAATTGTATCGGGATTGAATACAAAAGGTACAATGCCGACTGAAGTACAAGAAGAGTGAATCTTCTAAGAGTTTGTGCTTTGAGCGGCTCCTGGGAGACCAGTATTAGCTTCCGATGCACCAGTGCAGGTTCAATGTATCCCTTGGACGTTCACATTGACCATGAAACACAGAAATTGCATCGGGATTAAATACAAAAGGCACAATGCCGACTTAAGTACAAGAAGAGTGAATCTTCTAAGAGTTTGTGCTTTGAGAGGCTCCTGGGAGACCAGTATTAGATTCCGATGCACCAGTGCAGGTTTGTTGTATCCCTTGGACCTTCACATTGACCATGAAAAACAGAAATTGTATCGGGATTGAATACAAAAGGCACAATGCCCACTGATGTACAAGAAGAGTGAATCTTCTAAGAGTTTGTGCTTTGAGCGGCTCCTGGGAGACCAGTATTAGCTTCCGATGCACCAGTGCAGGTTTATTGTATTCCTTGGACCTTCACATTGACCATGAAACACAGAAATTGCATCGGGATTAAATACAAAAGGCACAATGCCGACTGAAGTACAAGAAGAGTGAATCTTCTAAGAGTTTGTGCTTTGAGCGGCTCCTGGGAGACCAGTATTAGCTTCCAATGCACCAGTGCAGGTTTATTGTATCCCTTGGACCTTCACATTGACCATGAAACACAGACATTTCATCGGGATTAAATACAAATGGCACAATGCCGACTGAAGTACAAGAACAGTGAATCCTCTAAGAGTTTGTGCTTTGAGCGGCTCCTGGGAGACCAGTATTAGCTTCCGATGCACCAGTGCACTTTCATTGTATCCCTTGGACGTTCACATTGACCATGAAACACAGAAATTGCATCGGGATTGAATACAAAAGGCACAATGCCGACTGAGGTACAAGAAGAGTGAATCTTGTAAGAGTTTGTGCATTGAGCGGCTCCTGGGAGAGACCAGTATTAGCTTCCGATACACCAGTGTAGGTTACTGTATCCCTTGGATTTTCACATTGACCATGAAACACAGAAAGTGCATCGGGATTAAATTCAAACGGCACAACGCTGACTTAAGTACAAGAAGAGTGAATCTTCTAAGAGTTTGTGGTTTCAGCGGCTCCTGGGAAGCCAGTATTAGCTTCCGATGCACCAGTGCAGGTTAACCATATCCCTTGGACCTTCACATTGACCATGAAACACAGAAATTGTATCGGGATTGAATACAAAAGGCACAATGCCGACTGAAGTACAAGAAGAGTGAATCTTCTAAGAGTTTGTGCTTTGAGCGGCTCCTGGGAGACCAGTATTAGCTTCCGATGCACCACTGCATGTTCATTGTATCCCTTGGACGTTCACATTGACCATGATACACAGAAATTGCATCGGGATTAAATACAAAAGGCACAATGCCGACTTAAGTACAAGAAGAGTGAATCTTATAAGAGTTTGTGATTTGAGCGGCTCCTGGGAGACCAGTATTAGCTTCCGATGCACCAGTTCCAGTTTATTGTATCCCTTGGACCTTCACATTGACCATGAAACACAGAATTTGTATCGGGAATGAATGCAAAAGGCCAATGCCGACTGAAGTACAAGAAGAGTGAATCTTCTAAGAATTTGTGCTTTGAGCGGCTCCTGGGAGACCAGTATTAGATTCCGATGCACCAGTGCAGGTTTACTGTATCCCTTGGACCGTCACATTGACCACGAAACACAAAAATTGCATCGGGATTAAATACAAAAGGCACAATGCCGACTGAAGTACAAGAAGAGTGAAACTTCTAAGAGTTTGTGATTTGAGCGGCTCCTGGGAGACCAGTATTAGATTCCGATGCACCAGTGCCTGTTTACTGTATCCCTTGGACCTTCACATTGACCATGAAACACAGAAATTGTATCGGGATTGAATACAAAAGCACAATGCCGACTGAAGTACAAGAAAAGTGAATCTTCTAAGAGTTTGTGCTTTGAGCGGCTCCTGGGAGACCAGTATTAGCTTCCGATGCACCAGTGCCGGTTTATTGTATCCCTTGGACCTTCACATTGACCATGAAACACAGAAATTGCATCGGGATTAAATACAAAAGGCACAATGCCGACTGAAGTACAAGAAGAGTGAATCTTCTAAGAATTTGTGCTTTGAGCGTCTCCTGGGTGACCAGTATTAGCTTCCGATGCACCAGTGCAGGTTTATTGTATCCCTTGGACCTTCACATTGACCATGAAACACAGACATTTCATCGGGATTAAATACAAAAGACACAATGCCGACTGAAGTACAAGAAGAGTGAATCTTCTAAGAGTTTGTGCTTTGAGCGGCTCCTAGGAGACCAGTATTAGCTTCCGAAGTACCAGTGCAGGTTTATTGTATCCCTTGGACCTTCACATTGACCATGAAACACAGAAATTGCATCGGGATTAAATACAAAATGCACAATGCCGACTGAAGTACAAGAAGAGTGAATCTTCTAAGAGTTTGTGTTTTGAGCGGCTCCTGGGAGACCAGTATTAGCTTCCTATGCACCAGTGCAGGTTTACTGTATCTCTTGGACCTTCACATTGACCATGAAACACAGAAATTGTATCGGTATTAAATACAAAAGGCACAATGCCGACTGAAGTACAAGAAGAGTGAATCTTCTAAGAGTTTGTGCTTTGAGCGGCTCCTGGGAGACCAGTAATAGCCTCCGATGCACCAGTGCAGGTTAACTGTATCCCTTGGACCTTCACATTGACCATGAAACACAGAAATTGCATCGGGATTAAATACAAAAGGCACAATGCCGACTGAAGTACAAGAAGAGTGAATCTACTAAGAGTTTGTGCTTTGAGCGGCTCCTGGGAGACCAGTAATAGCCTCCGATGCACCAGTGCAGGTTAACTGTATCCCTTGGACCTTCACATTGACCATGAAAAACAGAATTTGTATCGGGATTGAATACAAAAGGCACAATGCCGACTGAAGTACAAGAAGAGTGAATCTTCTAAGAGTTTGTGCTTTGAGCGGCTCCTGGGAGACCAGTATTAGCTTCCGATGCACCAGTGCAGGTTTATTGTATTCCTTGGACCTTCACATTGACCATGAAACACAGAAATTGCATCGGGATTAAATACAAAAGGCACAATGCCGACTGAAGTACAAGAAGAGTGAATCTTGTAAGAGTTTGTGCTTTGAGCGGCTCCTCGGAGACCAGTGTTAGATTCTGATGCACCAGTGCAGGTTTACTGTATCCCTTGTACCTTCTCATTGACCATGAAACACAGAAATTGCATCGGGATTAAATACAAAAGGCACAATGCCGACTGAAGTACAAGAAGAGTGAATCTTCTAAGAGTTTGTGCTTTGAGCGGCTCCTGGGAGACCAGTATTAGCTTCCGATGCACCAGTGCAGTTTCATTGTATCCCTTGGACGTTCACATTGACCATGAAACACAGAAATTGCATCGGGATTGAATACAAAAGGCACAATGCCGACTGAGGTACAAGAAGAGTGAATCTTGTAAGAGTTTGTGCATTGAGCGGCTCCTGGGAGAGACCAGTATTAGCTTCCGATACACCAGTGTAGGTTACTGTATCCCTTGGATTTCCACGTTGACCATGAAACACAGAAATTGCATCGGGATTAAATTCAAACGGCACAACGCCGACTTAAGTACAAGAAGAGTGAATCTTCTAAGAGTTTGTGCTTTGAGCGGCTCCTGGGAGACCAGTATTTGCTTCCGATGCACCAGTGCTGGTTAACTGTATCCCTTGTACCTTCACATTGACCATGAAACACAGAAATTGTATCGGGATTGAATACAAAAGACACAATGCCGACTGAAGTACAAGAAGAGTGAATCTTCTAAGAGTTTGTGCTTTGAGCGGCTCCTAGGAGACCAGTATTACCTTCCGAAGTACCAGTGCAGGTTTATTGTATCCCTTGGACCTTCACATTGACCATGAAACACAGAAATTGCATCGGGATTAAATACAAAATGCACAATGCCGACTGAAGTACAAGAAGAGTGAATCTTCTAAGAGTTTGTGTTTTGAGCGGCTCCTGGGAGACCAGTATTAGCTTCCTATGCACCAGTGCAGGTTTACTGTATCCCTTGGACCTTCACATTGACCATGAAACACAGAAATTGTATCGGTATTAAATACAAAAGGCACAATGCCGACTGAAGTACAAGAAGAGTGAATCTTCTAAGAGTTTGTGCTTTGAGCGGCTCCTGGGAGACCAGTATTAGCTTCCGATGCACCAGTGCAGGTTTATTGTATCCCTTGGACCTTCACATTGACCATGAAACACAGAAATTGCATCGGGATTAAATACAAAAGGCACAATGCCGACTGAAGTACAAGAAGAGTGAATCTACTAAGAGTTTGTGTTTTGAGCGGCTCCTGGGAGACCAGTAATAGCCTCCGATGCACCAGTGCAGGTTAACTGTATCCCTTGGACCTTCACATTGACCATGAAAAACAGAATTTGTATCGGGATTTAATACAAAAGGCACAATGCCGACTGAAGTACAAGAAGAGTGAATCTTCTAAGAGTTTGTGCTTTGAGCGGCTCCTGGGAGACCAGTATTAGCTTCCGATGCACCAGTGCAGGTTTATTGTATTCCTTGGACCTTCACATTGACCATGAAACACAGAAATTGCATCGGGATTAAATACAAAAGGCACAATGCCGACTGAAGTACAAGAAGAGTGAATCTTGAAAGAGTTTGTGCTTTGAGCGGCTCCTCGGAGACCAGTGTTAGATTCTGATGCACCAGTGCAGGTTTACTGTATCCCTTGTACCTTCTCATTGACCATGAAACACAGAAATTCCATCGGGATTAAATACAAAAGGCACAATGCCGACTGAAGTACAAGAAGAGTGAATCTTCTAAGAGTTTGTGCTTTGAGCGGCTCCTGGGAGACCAGTATTAGCTTTTGATGCACCAGTGCAGGTTTACTGTATCCCTTGGACCGTCACATTGACCACGAAACACAAAAATTGCATCGGGATTAAATACAAAAGGCACAATGCCGACTGAAGTACAAGAAGAGTGAATCTTCTAAGAGTTCGTGATTTGAGCGGCTCCTGGGAGACCAGTATTAGATTCCGATGCACCAGTGCCTGTTTACTGTATCCCTTGGACCTTCACATTGACCATGAAACACAGAAATTGTATCGGGATTGAATACAAAAGCACAATGCCGACTGAAGTACAAGAAAAGTGAATCTTCTAAGAGTTTGTGCTTTGAGCGGCTCCTGGGAGACCAGTATTAGCTTTTGATGCACCAGTGCAGGTTTACTGTATCCCTTGGACCTTCACATTGACCATGAAACACAGAAATTGCATCGGGATTAAATACAAAAGGCACAATGCCGACTGAAGTACAAGAAGAGTGAATCTTCTAAGAGTTTGTGCTTTGAGCGGCTCCTGGGAGACCAGTATTAGCTTTTGATGCACCAGTGCAGGTTTACTGTATCCCTTGGACCGTCACATTGACCACGAAACACAAAAATTGCATCGGGATTAAATACAAAAGGCACAATGCCGACTGAAGTACAAGAAGAGTGAAACTTCTAAGAGTTTGTGATTTGAGCGGCTCCTGGGAGACCAGTATTAGATTCCGATGCACCAGTGCCTGTTTACTGTACCCCTTGGACCTTCACATTGACCATGAAACACAGAAATTGTATCGGGATTGAATACAAAAGCACAATGCCGACTGAAGTACATGAAAAGTGAATCTTCTAAGAGTTTGTGCTTTGAGCGGCTCCTGGGAGACCAGTATTAGCTTCCGATGCACCAGTGCCGGTTTATTGTATCCCTTGGACCTTCACATTGACCATGAAACACAGAAATTGCATCGGGATTAAATACAAAAGGCACAATGCCGACTGAAGTACAAGAAGAGTGAATCTTCTAAGAACTTGTGCTTTGAGCGTCTCCTGGGAGACCAGTATTAGCTTCCGATGCACCACTGCAGGTTTATTGTATCCCTTGGACCTTCACATTGACCATGAAACACAGACATTTCATCGGGATTAAATACAAATGGCACAATGCCGACTGAAGTACAAGAACAGTGAATCCTCTAAGAGTTTGTGCTTTGAGCGGCTCCTGGGAGACCAGTATTAGCTTCCGATGCACCAGTGCACTTTCATTGTATCCCTTGGACGTTCACATTGACCATGAAACACAGAAATTGCATCGGGATTGAATACAAAAGGAACAATGCCGACTGAGGTACAAGAAGAGTGAATCTTGTAAGAGTTTGTGCATTGAGCGGCTCCTGGGAGAGACCAGTATTAGCTTCCGATACACCAGTGTAGGTTACTGTATCCATTGGATTTTCACATTGACCATGAAACACAGAAATTGCATCGGGATTAAATTCAAACGGCACAACGCCGACTTAAGTACAAGAAGAGTGAATCTTCTAAGAGTTTGTGCTTTGAGCGGCTCCTGGGAGACCAGTATTAGCTTCCGATGCACCAGTGCCGGTTTATTGTATCCCTTGGACCTTCACATTGACCATGAAACACAGAAATTGCATCGGGATTGAATACAAAAGCACAATGCCGACTGAAGTACAAGAAAAGTGAATCTTCTAAGAGTTTGTGCTTTGAGCGGCTCCTGGGAGACCAGTATTAGCTTTTGATGCACCAGTGCAGGTTTACTGTATCCCTTGGACCTTCTCATTGACCATGAAACACAGAAATTGTATCGGGATTGAATACAAAAGCACAATGCCGACTGAAGTACAAGAAAAGTGAATCTTCTAAGAGTTTGTGCTTTGAGCGGCTCCTGGGAGACCAGTATTAGCTTTTGATGCACCAGTGCAGGTTTACTGTATCCCTTGGACCTTCACATTGACCATGAAACACAGAAATTGCATCGGGATTAAATACAAAAGGCACAATGCCGACTGAAGTACAAGAAGAGTGAATCTTCTAAGAGTTTGTGCTTTGAGCGGCTCCTGGGAGAGCAGTATTAGCTTTTGATGCACCAGTGCAGGTTTACTGTATCCCTTGGACCGTCACATTGACCACGGAACACAAAAATTGCATCGGGATTAAATACAAAAGGCACAATGCCGACTGAAGTACAAGAAGAGTGAAACTTCTAAGAGTTTGTGATTTGAGCGGCTCCTGGGAGACCAGTATTAGATTCCGATGCACCAGTGCCTGTTTACTGTATCCCTTGGACCTTTACATTGACCATGAAACACAGAAATTGTATCGGGATTGAATACAAAAGCACAATGCCGACTGAAGTACATGAAAAGTGAATCTTCTAAGAGTTTGTGCTTTGAGCGGCTCCTGGGAGACCAGTATTAGCTTCTGATGCACCAGTGCAGGTTTACTGTATCCCTTGGACCTTCACATTGACCATGAAACACAGAAATTGCATCGGGATTAAATACAAAAGGCACAATGCCGACTGAAGTACAAGAAGAGTGAATCTTCTAAGAGTTTGTGCTTTGAGCGGCTCCTGGGAGACCAGTATTAGCTTTTGATGCACCAGTGCAGGTTTACTGTATCCCTTGGACCGTCACATTGACCACGAAACACAAAAATTGCATCGGGATTAAATACAAAAGGCACAATGCCGACTGAAGTACAAGAAGAGTGAAACTTCTGAGAGTTTGTGATTTGAGCGGCTCCTGGGAGACCAGTATTAGATTCCGATGCACCAGCGCCTGTTTACTGTATCCCTTGGACCTTCACATTGACCATGAAACACAGAAATTGTATCGGGATTGAATACAAAAGCACAATGCCGACTGAAGTACATGAAAAGTGAATCTTCTAAGAGTTTGTGCTTTGAGCGGCTCCTGGGAGACCAGTATTAGCTTCCGATGCACCAGTGCCGGTTTATTGTATCCCTTGGACCTTCACATTGACCATGAAACACAGAAATTGCATCGGGATTAAATACAAAAGGCACAATGCCGACTGAAGTACAAGAAGAGTGAATCTTCTAAGAATTTGTGCTTTCAGCGTCTCCTGGGAGACCAGTATTAGCTTCCGATGCACCACTGCAGGTTTATTGTATCCCTTGGACCTTCACATTGACCATGAAACACAGACATTTCATCGGGATTAAATACAAATGGCACAATGCCGACTGAAGTACAAGAACAGTGAATCCTCTAAGAGTTTGTGCTTTGAGCGGCTCCTGGGAGACCAGTATTAGCTTCCGATGCACCAGTGCAGTTTCATTGTATCCCTTGGACGTTCACATTGACCATGAAACACAGAAATTGCATCGGGATTGAATACAAAAGGCACAATGCCGACTGAGGTACAAGAAGAGTGAATCTTGTAAGAGTTTGTGCATTGAGCGGCTCCTGGGAGAGACCAGTATTAGCTTCCGATACACCAGTGTAGGTTACTGTATCCCTTGGATTTTCACATTGACCATGAAACACAGAATTTGCATCGGGATTAAATTCAAACGGCACAACGCCGACTTAAGTACAAGAAGAGTGAATCTTCTAAGAGTTTGTGCTTTGAGCGGCTCCTGGGAGACCAGTATTTGCTTCCGATGCACCAGTGCTGGTTAACTGTATCCTTGTACCTTCACATTGACCATGAAACACAGAAATTGTATCGGGATTGAATACAAAAGACACAATGCCGAGTGAAGTACAAGAAGAGTGAATCTTCTAAGAGTTTGTGCTTTGAGCGGCTCCTACGAGACCAGTATTAGCTTCCGAAGTACCAGTGCAGGTTTATTGTATCCCTTGGACCTTCACATTGACCATGAAACACAGAAATTGCATCGGGATTAAATACAAAATGCACAATGCCGACTGAAGTACAAGTAGAGTGAATCTTCTAAGAGTTTGTGTTTTGAGCGGCTCCTGGGAGACCAGTATTAGCTTCCTATGCACCAGTGCAGGTTTACTGTATCCCTTGGACCTTCACATTGACCATGAAACACAGAAATTGTATCGGTATTAAATACAAAAGGCACAATGCCGACTGAAGTACAAGAAGAGTGAATCTTCTAAGAGTTTGTGCTTTGAGCGGCTCCTGGGAGACCAGTATTAGCTTCCGATGCACCAGTGCAGGTTTATTGTATCCCTTGGACCTTCACATTGACCATGAAACACAGAAATTGCATCGGGATTAAATACAAAAGGCACAATGCCGACTGAAGTACAAGAAGAGTGAATCTACTAAGAGTTTGTGCTTTGAGCGGCTCCTGGGAGACCAGTAATAGCCTCCGATGCACCAGTGCAGGTTAACTGTATCCCTTGGACCTTCACATTGACCATGAAAAACAGAATTTGTATCGGGATTGAATACAAAAGGCACAATGCCGACTGAAGTACAAGAAGAGTGAATCTTCTAAGAGATTGTGCTTTGAGCGGCTCCTGGGAGACCAGTATTAGCTTCCGATGCACCAGTGCAGGTTTATTGTATTCCTTGGACCTTCACATTGACCATGAAACACAGAAATTGCATCGGGATTAAATACAAAAGGCACAATGCCGACTGAAGTACAAGAAGAGTGAATCTTGTAAGAGTTTGTGCTTTGAGCGGCTCCTCGGAGACCAGTGTTAGATTCTGATGCACCAGTCAGGTTTACTGTATCCCTTGTACCTTCTCATTGACCATGAAACACAGAAATTGCATCGGGATTAAATACAAAGGCACAATGCCGACTGAAGTACAAGAAGAGTGAATCTTCTAAGAGTTTGTGCTTTGAGCGGCTCTTGGGAGACCAGTATTAGCTTCCGATGCACCACTGCAGGTTTATTGTATCCCTTGGACCTTCACATTGACCATGAAACACAGACATTTCATCGGGATTAAATACAAATGGCACAATGCCGACTGAAGTACAAGAACAGTGAATCCTCTAAGAGTTTGTGCTTTGAGCGGCTCCTGGGAGACCAGTATTAGCTTCCGATGCACCAGTGCAGTTTCATTGTATCCCTTGGACGTTCACATTGACCATGAAACACAGAAATTGCATCGGGATTGAATACAAAAGGCACAATGCCGACTGAGGTACAAGAAGAGTGAATCTTGTAAGAGTTTGTGCATTGAGCGGCTCCTGGGAGAGACCAGTATTAGCTTCCGATACACCAGTGTAGGTTACTGTATCCCTTGGTTTTTCACATTGACCATGAAACACAGAAATTGCATCGGGATTAAATTCAAACGGCACAACGCCGACTTAAGTACAAGAAGAGTGAATCATCTAAGAGTTTGTGCTTTGAGCGGCTCCTGGGAGACCAGTATTTGCTACCGATGCACCAGTGCTGGTTAACTGTATCCCTTGTACCTTCACATTGACCATGAAACACAGAAATTGTATCGGGATTGAATACAAAAGACACAATGCCGACTGAAGTACAAGAAGAGTGAATCTTCTAAGAGTTTGTGCTTTGAGCGGCTCCTAGGAGACCAGTATTAGCTTCCGAAGTACCAGTGCAGGTTTATTGTATCCCTTGGACCTTCACATTGACCATGAAACACAGAAATTGCATCGGGATTAAATACAAAATGCACAATGCCGACTGAAGTACAAGTAGAGTGAATCTTCTAAGAGTTTGTGCTTTGAGCGGCTCCTGGGAGACCAGTATTAGCTTTTGATGCACCAGTGCAGGTTTACTGTATCCCTTGGACCGTCACATTGACCACGGAACACAAAAATTGCATCGGGATTAAATACAAAAGGCACAATGCCGACTGAAGTACAAGAAGAATGAATCTTCTAAGAGTTTGTGCTTTGAGCGTCTCCTGGGAGACCAGTATTAGCTTTTGATGCACCAGTGCAGGTTTACTGTATCCCTTGGACCGTCACATTGACCACGGAACACAAAAATTGCATCGGGATTAAATACAAAAGGCACAATGCCGACTGAAGTACAAGAAGAGTGAAACTTCTAAGAGTTTGTGATTTGAGCGGCTCCTGGGAGACCAGTATTACATTCCGAAGCACCAGTGCCTGTTTACTGTATCCCTTGGACCTTTACATTGACCATGAAACACAGAAATTGTATCGGGATTGAATACAAAAGCACAATGCCGACTGAAGTACATGAAAAGTGAATCTTCTAAGAGTTTGTGCTTTGAGCGGCTCCTGGGAGACCAGTATTAGCTTTTGATGCACCAGTGCAGGTTTACGGTATCCCTTGGACCTTCACATTGACCATGAAACACAGAAATTGCATCGGGATTAAATACAAAAGGCACAATGCCGACTGAAGTACAAGAAGAGTGAATCTTCTAAGAGTTTGTGCTTTGAGCGGCTCCTGGGAGACCAGTATTAGCTTTTGATGCACCAGTGCAGGTTTACTGTATCCCTTGGACCGTCACATTGACCACGAAACACAAAAATTGCATCGGGATTAAATACAAAAGGCACAATGCCGACTGAAGTACAAGAAGAGTGAAACTTCTAAGAGTTTGTGCTTTGAGCGGCTCTTGGGAGACCAGTATTAGCTTCCGATGCACCAGTGCAGTTTCATTGTATCCCTTGGACGTTCGCATTGACCATGAAACACAGAAATTGCATCGGGATTGAATACAAAAGGCACAATGCCGACTGAGGTACAAGAAGAGTGAATCTTGTAAGAGTTTGTGCATTGAGCGGCTCCTGGGAGAGACCAGTATTAGCTTCCGATACACCAGTGTAGGTTACTGTATCCCTTGGATTTTCAAATTGACCATGAAACACAGAAATTGCATCGGGATTAAATTCAAACGGCACAACGCCGACTTAAGTACAAGAAGAGTGAATCTTCTAAGAGTTTGTGCTTTGAGCGGCTCCTGGGAGACCAGTATTTGCTTCCGATGCACCAGTGCTGGTTAACTGTATCCCTTGTACCTTCACATTGACCATGAAACACAGAAATTGTATCGGGATTGAATACAAAAGACACAATGGCGACTGAAGTACAAGAAGAGTGAATCTTCTAAGAGTTTGTGCTTTGAGCGGCTCCTAGGAGACCAGTATTAGCTTCCGAAGTACCAGTGCAGGTTTATTGTATCCCTTGGACCTTCACATTGACCATGAAACACAGAAATTGCATCGGGATTAAATACAAAATGCACAATGCCGACTGAAGTACAAGAAGAGTGAATCTTCTAAGAGTTTGTGTTTTGAGCGGCTCCTGGGAGACCAGTATTAGCTTCCTATGCACCAGTGCAGGTTTACTGTATCCCTTGGACCTTCACATTGACCATGAAACACAGAAATTTTATCGGTATTAAATACAAAAGGCACAATGCCGACTGAAGTACAAGAAGAGTGAATCTTGTAAGAGTTTGTGCTTTGAGCGGCTCCTGGGAGACCAGTATTAGCTTCCGATGCACCAGTGCAGGTTTATTGTATCCCTTGGACCTTCACATTGACCATGAAACACAGAAATTGCATCGGGATTAAATACAAAAGGCACAATGCCGACTGAAGTACAAGAAGAGTGAATCTACTAAGAGTTTGTGCTTTGAGCGGCTCCTGGGAGACCAGTAATAGCCTCCGATGCACCAGTGCAGGTTAACTGTATCCCTTGGACCTTCACATTGACCATGAAAAACAGAATTTGTATCGGGATTGAATACAAAAGGCACAATGCCGACTGAAGTACAAGAAGAGTGAATCTTCTAAGAGTTTGTGCTTTGAGCGGCTCCTGGGAGACCTGTATTAGCTTCCGATGCACCAGTGCAGGTTTATTGTATTCCTTGGACCTTCACATTGACCATGAAACACAGAAATTGCATCGGGATTAAATACAAAAGGCACAATGCCGACTGAAGTACAAGAAGAGTGAATCTTGTAAGAGTTTGTGCTTTGAGCGGCTCCTCGGAGACCAGTGTTAGATTCTGATGCACCAGTGCAGGTTTACTGTATCCCTTGTACCTTCTCATTGACCATGAAACACAGAAATTGCATCGGGATTAAATACAAAAGGCACAATGCCGACTGAAGTACAAGAAGAGTGAATCTTCTAAGAGTTTGTGCTTTGAGCGGCTCCTGGGAGACCAGTATTAGCTTTTGATGCACCAGTGCAGGTTTACTGTATCCCTTGGACCGTCACATTGACCACGAAACACAAAAATTGCATCGGGATTAAATACAAAAGGCACAATGGCGACTGAAGTACAAGAAGAGTGAAACTTCTAAGAGTTCGTGATTTGAGCGGCTCCTGGGAGACCAGTATTAGATTCCGATGCACCAGTGCCTGTTTACTGAATCCCTTGGACCTTCACATTGACCATGAAACACAGAAATTGTATAGGGATTGAATACAAAAGCACAATGCCGACTGAAGTACAAGAACAGTGAATCTTGTAAGAGTTTGTGCATTGAGCGGCACCTGGGAGAGACCAGTATTAGCTTCCGATACACCAGTGTAGGTTACTGTATCCCTTGGATTTTCACATTGACCATGAAACACAGAAATTGCAACGGGATTAAATTCAAACGGCACAACGCCGACTTAAGTACAAGAAGAGTGAATCTTCTAAGAGTTTGTGCTTTGAGCGGCTCCTGGGAGACCAGTATTTGCTTCCGATGCACCAGTGCTGGTTAACTGTATCCCTTGTACCTTCACATTGACCATGAAACACAGAAATTGTATCGGGATTGAATACAAAAGACACAATGCCGACTGAAGTACAAGAAGAGTGAATCTTCTAAGAGTTTGTGCTTTGAGCGGCTCCTACGAGACCAGTATTAGCTTCCGAAGTACCAGTGCAGGTTTATTGTATCCCTTGGACCTTCACATTGACCATGAAACACGGAAATTGCATCGGGATTAAATACAAAATGCACAATGCCGACTGAAGTACAAGTAGAGTGAATCTTCTAAGAGTTTGTGTTTTGAGCGGCTCCTGGGAGACCAGTATTAGCTTCCTATGCACCAGTGCAGGTTTACTGTATCCCTTGGACCTTCACATTGACCATGAAACACAGAAATTGTATCGGTATTAAATACAAAAGGCACAATGCCGACTGAAGTACAAGAAGAGTGAATCTTCTAAGAGTTTGTGCTTTGAGCGGCTCCTGGGAGACCAGTATTAGCTTCCGATGCACCAGTGCAGGTTTATTGTATCCCTTGGACCTTCACATTGACCATGAAACACAGAAATTGCATCGGGATTAAATACAAAAGGCACAATGCCGACTGAAGTACAAGAAGAGTGAATCTACTAAGAGTTTGTGCTTTGAGCGGCTCCTGGGAGACCAGTAATAGCCTCCGATGCACCAGTGCAGGTTAACTGTATCCCTTGGACCTTCACATTGACCATGAAAAACAGAATTTGTATCGGGATTGAATACAAAAGGCACAATGCCGACTGAAGTACAAGAAGAGTGAATCTTCTAAGAGATTGTGCTTTGAGCGGCTCCTGGGAGACCAGTATTAGCTTCCGATGCACCAGTGCAGGTTTATTGTATTCCTTGGACCTTCACATTGACCATGAAACACAGAAATTGCATCGGGATTAAATACAAAAGGCACAATGCCGACTGAAGTACAAGAAGAGTGAATCTTGTAAGAGTTTGTGCTTTGAGCGGCTCCTCGGAGACCAGTGTTAGATTCTGATGCACCAGTCAGGTTTACTGTATCCCTTGTACCTTCTCATTGACCATGAAACACAGAAATTGCATCGGGATTAAATACAAAGGCACAATGCCGACTGAAGTACAAGAAGAGTGAATCTTCTAAGAGTTTGTGCTTTGAGCGGCTCTTGGGAGACCAGTATTAGCTTCCGATGCACCACTGCAGGTTTATTGTATCCCTTGGACCTTCACATTGACCATGAAACACAGACATTTCATCGGGATTAAATACAAATGGCACAATGCCGACTGAAGTACAAGAACAGTGAATCCTCTAAGAGTTTGTGCTTTCAGCGGCTCCTGGGAGACCAGTATTAGCTTCCGATGCACCAGTGCAGTTTCATTGTATCCCTTGGACGTTCACATTGACCATGAAACACAGAAATTGCATCGGGATTGAATACAAAAGGCACAATGCCGACTGAGGTACAAGAAGAGTGAATCTTGTAAGAGTTTGTGCATTGAGCGGCTCCTGGGAGAGACCAGTATTAGCTTCCGATACACCAGTGTAGGTTACTGTATCCCTTGGATTTTCACATTGACCATGAAACACAGAAATTGCATCGGGATTAAATTCAAACGGCACAACGCCGACTTAAGTACAAGAAGAGTGAATCTTCTAAGAGTTTGTGCTTTGAGCGGCTCCTGGGAGACCAGTATTTGCTACCGATGCACCAGTGCTGGTTAACTGTATCCCTTGTACCTTCACATTGACCATGAAACACAGAAATTGTATCGGGATTGAATACAAAAGACACAATGCCGACTGAAGTACAAGAAGAGTGAATCTTCTAAGAGTTTGTGCTTTGAGCGGCTCCTAGGAGACCAGTATTAGCTTCCGAAGTACCAGTGCAGGTTTATTGTATCCCTTGGACCTTCACATTGACCATGAAACACAGAAATTGCATCGGGATTAAATACAAAATGCACAATGCCGACTGAAGTACAAGTAGAGTGAATCTTCTAAGAGTTTGTGCTTTGAGCGGCTCCTGGGAGACCAGTATTAGCTTTTGATGCACCAGTGCAGGTTTACTGTATCCCTTGGACCGTCACATTGACCACGGAACACAAAAATTGCATAGGGATTAAATACAAAAGGCACAATGCCGACTGAAGTACAAGAAGAGTGAATCTTCTAAGAGTTT
This sequence comes from Schistocerca nitens, assembly GCF_023898315.1. NCBI lineage: Eukaryota > Metazoa > Arthropoda > Insecta > Orthoptera > Acrididae > Schistocerca > Schistocerca nitens. Next base: position 14,118,407 of record NC_064624.1, on the reverse strand, counting down.
GTGCTTTGAGCGGCTCCTGGGAGACCAGTATTAGCTTTTGATGCACCAGTGCAGGTTTACTGTATCCCTTGGACCGTCACATTCACCACGGAACACAAAAATTGCATCGGGATTAAATACAAAAGGCACAATGCCGACTGAAGTACAAGAAGAGTGAAACTTCTAAGAGTTTGTGATTTGAGCGGCTCCTGGGAGACCAGTATTAGATTCCGATGCACCAGTGCCTGTTTACTGTATCCCTTGGACCTTTACATTGACCATGAAACACAGAAATTGTATCGGGATTGAATACAAAAGCACAATGCCGACTGAAGTACATGAAAAGTGAATCTTCTAAGAGTTTGTGCTTTGAGCGGCTCCTGGGAGACCAGTATTAGCTTTTGATGCACCAGTGCAGGTTTACTGTATCCCTTGGACCTTCACATTGACCATGAAACACAGAAATTGCATCGGGATTAAATACAAAAGGCACAATGCCGACTGAAGTACAAGAAGAGTGAATCTTCTAAGAGTTTGTGCTTTGAGCGGCTCCTGGGAGACCAGTATTAGCTTTTGATGCACCAGTGCAGGTTTACTGTATCCCTTGGACCGTCACATTGACCACGAAACACAAAAATTGCATCGGGATTAAATACAAAAGGCACAATGCCGACTGAAGTACAAGAAGAGTGAAACTTCTAAGAGTTTGTGCTTTGAGCGGCTCTTGGGAGACCAGTATTAGCTTCCGATGCAGCAGTGCAGTTTCATTGTATCCCTTGGACGTTCGCATTGACCATGAAACACAGAAATTGCATCGGGATTGAATACAAAAGGCACAATGCCGACTGAGGTACAAGAAGAGTGAATCTTGTAAGAGTTTGTGCATTGAGCGGCTCCTGGGAGAGACCAGTATTAGCTTCCGATACACCAGTGTAGGTTACTGTATCCCTTGGATTTTCACATTGACCATGAAACACAGAAATTGCATCGGGATTAAATTCAAACGGCACAACGCCGACTTAAGTACAAGAAGAGTGAATCTTCTAAGAGTTTGTGCTTTGAGCGGCTCCTGGGAGACCAGTATTTGCTTCCGATGCACCAGTGCTGGTTAACTGTATCCCTTGGACCTTCACTTTGACCATGAAACACAGAAATTTTATCGGTATTAAATACAAAAGGCACAATGCCGACTGAAGTACAAGAAGAGTGAATCTTGTAAGAGTTTGTGCTTTGAGCGGCTCCTGGGAGACCAGTATTAGCTTCCGATGCACCAGTGCAGGTTTATTGTATCCCTTGGACCTTCACATTGACCATGAAACACAGATATTGCATCGGGATTAAATACAAAAGGCACAATGCCGAGTGAAGTACAAGAAGAGTGAATCTACTAAGAGTTTGTGCTTTGAGCGGCTCCTGGGAGACCAGTAATAGCCTCCGATGCACCAGTGCAGGTTAACTGTATCCCTTGGACCTTCACATTGACCATGAAAAACAGAATTTGTATCGGGATTGAATACAAAAGGCACAATGCCGACTGAAGTACAAGAAGAGTGAATCTTCTAAGAGTTTGTGCTTTGAGCGGCTCCTGGGAGACCAGTATTAGCTTCCGATGCACCAGTGCAGGTTTATTGTATTCCTTGGACTTTCGCATTGACCATGAAACACAGAAATTGCATCGGGATTAAATACAAAAGGCACAATGCCGACTGAAGTACAAGAGGAGTGAATGTTGTAAGAGTTTGTGCTTTGAGCGGCTCCTCGGAGACCAGTGTTAGATTCTGATGCACCAGTGCAGGTTTACTGTATCCCTTGTACCTTCTCATTGACCATGAAACACAGAAATTGCATCGGGATTAAATACAAAAGGCACAATGCCGACTGAAGTACAAGAAGAGTGAATCTTCTAAGAGTTTGTGCTTTGAGCGGCTCCTGGGAGACCAGTATTAGCTTTTGATGCACCAGTGCAGGTTTACTGTATCCCTTGGACCGTCACATTGACCACGAAACACAAAAATTGCATCGGGATTAAATACAAAAGGCACAATGCCGACTGAAGTACAAGAAGAGTGAAACTTCTAAGAGTTCGTGATTTGAGCGGCTCCTGGGAGACCAGTATTAGATTCCGATGCACCAGTGCCTGTTTACTGTATCCCTTGGACCTTCACATTGACCATGAAACACAGAAATTGTATCGGGATTGAATACAAAAGCACAATGCCGACTGAAGTACAAGAACAGTGAATCTTGTAAGAGTTTGTGCATTGAGCGGCTCCTGGGAGAGACCAGTATTAGCTTCCGATACACCAGTGTAGGTTACTGTATCCCTTGGATTTTCACATTGACCATGAAACACAGTAATTGCATCGGGATTAAATTCAAACGGCACAACGCCGACTTAAGTACAAGAAGAGTGAATCTTCTAAGAGTTTGTGCTTTGAGCGGCTCCTGGGAGACCAGTATTTGCTTCCGATGCACCAGTGCTGGTTAACTGTATCCCTTGTACCTTCACATTGACAATGAAACACAGAAATTGTATCGGGATTGAATACAAAAGACACAATGCCGACTGAAGTACAAGAAGAGTGAATCTTCTAAGAGTTTGTGCTTTGAGCGGCTCCTAGGAGACCAGTATTAGCTTCCGAAGTACCAGTGCAGGTTTATTGTATCCCTTGGACCTTCACATTGACCATGAAACACAGAAATTGTATCGGGATTAAATACAAAAGGCACAATGCCGACTGAAGTACAAGAAGAGTGAATCTTCTAAGATTTTGTGATTTGAGCGGCTCCTGGGAGACCAGTATTAGCTACCGATGCAACAGTTCCGGTTTATTGTATCCCTTGGACCTTCACATTGACCATGAAACACAGAAATTGCATCGGGATTAAATACAAAAGGCACAATGCCGACTTAAGTACAGGAAGAGTGAATCTTATATGAGTTTGTGCTTTGAGCGGCTCCTGGGAGACCTGTACTAGATTCCGATGCACCAGTGCAGGTTTACTGTATCCCTTGGACCTTCACATTGACCATGAAACACAGAAATTGCATCGGGATTAAATACAAAAGGCACAATGCCGACTGAGGTACAAGAAGAGTGAATCTTCTAAGAGTTTGTGCTTTGAGCGGCTCCTGGGAGACCAGTATTTGCTTCCGATGCACCAGTGCTGGTTAACTGTATCCCTTGTACCTTCACATTGACAATGAAACACAGAAATTGTATCGGGATTGAATACAAAAGACACAATGCCGACTGAAGTACAAGAAGAGTGAATCTTCTAAGAGTTTGTGCTTTGAGCGGCTCCTAGGAGACCAGTATTAGCTTCCGAAGTACCAGTGCAGGTTTATTGTATCCCTTGGACCTTCACATTGACCATGAAACACAGAAATTGCATCGGGATTAAATACAAAATGCACAATGCCGACTGAAGTACAAGAAGAGTGAATCTTCTAAGAGTTTGTGTTTTGAGCGGCTCCTGGGAGACCAGTATTAGCTTCCTATGCACCAGTGCAGGTTTACTGTATCCCTTGGACCTTCACATTGACCATGAAACACAGAAATTGTATCGGTATTAAATACAAAAGGCACAATGCCGACTGAAGTACAAGAAGAGTGAATCTTCTAAGAGTTTGTGCTTTGAGCGGCTCCTGGGAGACCAGTATTAGCTTCCGATGCACCAGTGCAGGTTTATTGTATCCCTTGGACCTTCACATTGACCATGAAACACAGAAATTGCATCGGGATTAAATACAAAAGGCACAATGCCGACTGAAGTACAAGAAGAGTGAATCTTCTAAGAGTTTGTGCTTTGAGCGGCTCCTGGGAGACCAGTAATAGCCTCCGATGCACCAGTGCAGGTTAACTGTATCCCTTGGAGCTTCACATTGACCATGAAACACAGATATTGCATCGGGATAAAATACAAAAGGCACAATGCCACTGTAGTACAAGAAGAGTGAATCTTCTAAGAGTTTGTGCTTTGAGCGGCTCCTGCGAGACCAGTAATAACTTCCAATGCACCAGTGCAGGTTTATTGTATCCCTTGGACCTTCACATTGACCATGAAACACAGAAATTGCATCGGGATTAAATACAAAAGGCATAATGCCACTGTAGTACAAGAAGAGTGAATCTTCTAAGAGTTTGTGCTTTGAGCGGCTCCTGGGAGACCAGTATTATATTCCAATGCACCAGTGCAGGTTTATTGTATCCCTTGGACCTTCACATTGACCATGAAACACAGAAATTGCATCGGGATTAAATACAAAAGGCACAATGCCGACTGAAGTACAAGAAGAGTGAATCTTCTAATATTTTGTGATTTGAGCGACTCCTGGGAGACCAGTATTAGCTTCCGATGCAACAGTTCCGGTTTATTGTATCCCTTGGACCGTCACATTGACCACGGAACACAAAAATTGCATCGGGATTAAATACAAAAGGCACAATGCCGACTGAAGTACAAGAAGAGTGAATCTTCTAAGAGTTTGTGCTTTGAGCGGCTCCTGGGAGACCAGTATTAGCTTTTGATGCACCAGTGCAGGTTTACTGTATCCCTTGGACCGTCACATTGACCACGGAACACAAAAATTGCATCGGGATTAAATACAAAAGGCACAATGCCGACTGAAGTACAAGAAGAGTGAAACTTCTAAGAGTTTGTGATTTGAGCGGCTCCTGGGAGACCAGTATTAGATTCCGATGCACCAGTGCCTGTTTACTGTATCCCTTGGACCTTTACATTGACCATGAAACACAGAAATTGTATCGGGATTGAATACAAAAGCACAATGCCGACTGAAGTACATGAAAAGTGAATCTTCTAAGAGTTTGTGCTTTGAGCGGCTCCTGGGAGACCAGTATTAGCTTTTGATGCACCAGTGCAGGTTTACTGTATCCCTTGGACCTTCACATTGACCATGAAACACAGAAATTGCATCGGGATTAAATACAAAAGGCACAATGCCGACTGAAGTACAAGAAGAGTGAATCTTCTAAGAGTTTGTGCTTTGAGCGGCTCCTGGGAGACCAGTATTAGCTTTTGATGCACCAGTGCAGGTTTACTGTATCCCTTGGACCGTCACATTGACCACGAAACACAAAAATTGCATCGGGATTAAATACAAAAGGCACAATGCCGACTGAAGTACAAGAAGAGTGAAACTTCTAAGAGTTTGTGCTTTGAGCGGCTCTTGGGAGACCAGTATTAGCTTCCGATGCAGCAGTGCAGTTTCATTGTATCCCTTGGACGTTCGCATTGACCATGAAACACAGAAATTGCATCGGGATTGAATACAAAAGGCACAATGCCGACTGAGGTACAAGAAGAGTGAATCTTGTAAGAGTTTGTGCATTGAGCGGCTCCTGGGAGAGACCAGTATTAGCTTCCGATACACCAGTGTAGGTTACTGTATCCCTTGGATTTTCACATTGACCATGAAACACAGAAATTGCATCGGGATTAAATTCAAACGGCACAACGCCGACTTAAGTACAAGAAGAGTGAATCTTCTAAGAGTTTGTGCTTTGAGCGGCTCCTGGGAGACCAGTATTTGCTTCCGATGCACCAGTGCTGGTTAACTGTATCCCTTGGACCTTCACTTTGACCATGAAACACAGAAATTTTATCGGTATTAAATACAAAAGGCACAATGCCGACTGAAGTACAAGAAGAGTGAATCTTGTAAGAGTTTGTGCTTTGAGCGGCTCCTGGGAGACCAGTATTAGCTTCCGATGCACCAGTGCAGGTTTATTGTATCCCTTGGACCTTCACATTGACCATGAAACACAGATATTGCATCGGGATTAAATACAAAAGGCACAATGCCGAGTGAAGTACAAGAAGAGTGAATCTACTAAGAGTTTGTGCTTTGAGCGGCTCCTGGGAGACCAGTAATAGCCTCCGATGCACCAGTGCAGGTTAACTGTATCCCTTGGACCTTCACATTGACCATGAAAAACAGAATTTGTATCGGGATTGAATACAAAAGGCACAATGCCGACTGAAGTACAAGAAGAGTGAATCTTCTAAGAGTTTGTGCTTTGAGCGGCTCCTGGGAGACCAGTATTAGCTTCCGATGCACCAGTGCAGGTTTATTGTATTCCTTGGACTTTCGCATTGACCATGAAACACAGAAATTGCATCGGGATTAAATACAAAAGGCACAATGCCGACTGAAGTACAAGAGGAGTGAATCTTGTAAGAGTTTGTGCTTTGAGCGGCTCCTCGGAGACCAGTGTTAGATTCTGATGCACCAGTGCAGGTTTACTGTATCCCTAGTACCTTCTCATTGACCATGAAACACAGAAATTGCATCGGGATTAAATACAAAAGGCACAATGCCGACTGAAGTACAAGAAGAGTGAATCTTCTAAGAGTTTGTGCTTTGAGCGGCTCCTGGGAGACCAGTATTAGCTTTTGATGCACCAGTGCAGGTTTACTGTATCCCTTGGACCGTCACATTGACCACGAAACACAAAAATTGCATCGGGATTAAATACAAAAGGCACAATGCCGACTGAAGTACAAGAAGAGTGAAACTTCTAAGAGTTCGTGATTTGAGCGGCTCCTGGGAAACCAGTATTAGATTCCGATGCACCAGTGCCTGTTTACTGTATCCCTTGGACCTTCACATTGACCATGAACTACAGAAATTGTATCGGGATTGAATACAAAAGCACAATGCCGACTGAAGTACAAGAACAGTGAATCTTGTAAGAGTTTGTGCATTGAGCGGCTCCTGGGAGAGACCAGTATTAGCTTCCGATACACCAGTGTAGGTTACTGTATCCCTTGGATTTTCACATTGACCATGAAACACAGTAATTGCATCGGGATTAAATTCAAACGGCACAACGCCGACTTAAGTACAAGAAGAGTGAATCTTCTAAGAGTTTGTGCTTTGAGCGGCTCCTGGGAGACCAGTATTTGCTTCCGATGCACCAGTGCTGGTTAACTGTATCCCTTGTACCTTCACATTGACAATGAAACACAGAAATTGTATCGGGATTGAATACAAAAGACACAATGCCGACTGAAGTACAAGAAGAGTGAATCTTCTAAGAGTTTGTGCTTTGAGCGGCTCCTAGGAGACCAGTATTAGCTTCCGAAGTACCAGTGCAGGTTTATTGTATCCCTTGGACCTTCACATTGACCATGAAACACAGAAATTGCATCGGGATTAAATACAAAATGCACAATGCCGACTGAAGTACAAGAAGAGTGAATCTTCTAAGAGTTTGTGTTTTGAGCGGCTCCTGGGAGACCAGTATTAGCTTCCTATGCACCAGTGCAGGTTTACTGTATCCCTTGGACCTTCACATTGACCATGAAACACAGAAATTGTATCGGTATTAAATACAAAAGGCACAATGCCGACTGAAGTACAAGAAGAGTGAATCTTCTAAGAGTTTGTGCTTTGAGCGGCTCCTGGGAGACCAGTATTAGCTTCCGAAGTACCAGTGCAGCTTTATTGTATCCCTTGGACCTTCACATTGACCATGAAACACAGAAATTGCATCGGGATTAAATACAAAAGGCACAATGCCGACTGAAGTACAAGAAGAGTGAATCTACTAAGAGTTTGTGCTTTGAGCGGCTCCTGGGAGACCAGTAATAGCCTCCGATGCACCAGTGCAGGTTAACTGTATCCCTTGGACCTTCACATTGACCATGAAACACAGAAATTGCATCGGGATAAAATACAAAAGGCACAATGCCACTGTAGTACAAGAAGAGTGAATCTTCTAAGAGTTTGTGCTTTGAGCGGCTCCTGCGAGACCAGTATTTGATTCCGATGCACCAGTGCAGGTTTACTGTATCCCTTGGACCTTCACATTGACCATGAAACACAGAAATTGCATCGGGATTAAATACAAAAGGCATAATGCCACTGTAGTACAAGAAGAGTGAATCTTCTAAGAGTTTGTGCTTTGAGCGGCTCCTGGGAGACCAGTATTAACTTCCAATGCACCAGTGCAGGTTTATTGTATCCCTTGGACCTTCACATTGACCATGAAACACAGAAATTGTATCGGGATTAAATACAAAAGGCACAATGCCGACTGAAGTACAAGAAGAGTGAATCTTCTAAGATTTTGTGATTTGAGCGGCTCCTGGGAGACCAGTATTAGCTTCCGATGCAACAGTTCCGGTTTATTGTATCCCTTGGACCTTCACATTGACCATGAAACACAGAAATTGCATCGGGATTAAATACAAAAGGCACAATGCCGACTTAAGTACAGGAAGAGTGAATCTTATAAGAGTTTGTGCTTTGAGCGGCTCCTGGGAGACCTGTACTAGATTCCGATGCACCAGTGCAGGTTTACTGTATCCCTTGGACCTTCACATTGACCATGAAACACAGAAATTGCATCGGGATTAAATACAAAAGGCACAATGCCGACTGAGGTACAAGAAGAGTGAATCTTCTAAGAGTTTGTGCTTTGAGCGGCTCCTGGGAGACCAGTATTTGCTTCCGATGCACCAGTGCTGGTTAACTGTATCCCTTGTACCTTCACATTGACAATGAAACACAGAAATTGTATCGGGATTGAATACAAAAGACACAATGCCGACTGAAGTACAAGAAGAGTGAATCTTCTAAGAGTTTGTGCTTTGAGCGGCTCCTAGGAGACCAGTATTAGCTTCCGAAGTACCAGTGCAGGTTTATTGTATCCCTTGGACCTTCACATTGACCATGAAACACAGAAATTGCATCGGGATTAAATACAAAATGCACAATGCCGACTGAAGTACAAGAAGAGTGAATCTTCTAAGAGTTTGTGTTTTGAGCGGCTCCTGGGAGACCAGTATTAGCTTCCTATGCACCAGTGCAGGTTTACTGTATCCCTTGGACCTTCACATTGACCATGAAACACAGAAATTGTATCGGTATTAAATACAAAAGGCACAATGCCGACTGAAGTACAAGAAGAGTGAATCTTCTAAGAGTTTGTGCTTTGAGCGGCTCCTGGGAGACCAGTATTAGCTTCCGATGCACCAGTGCAGGTTTATTGTATCCCTTGGACCTTCACATTGACCATGAAACACAGAAATTGCATCGGGATTAAATACAAAAGGCACAATGCCGACTGAAGTACAAGAAGAGTGAATCTTCTAAGAGTTTGTGCTTTGAGCGGCTCCTGGGAGACCAGTAATAGCCTCCGATGCACCAGTGCAGGTTAACTGTATCCCTTGGACCTTCACATTGACCATGAAACACAGATATTGCATCGGGATAAAATACAAAAGGCACAATGCCACTGTAGTACAAGAAGAGTGAATCTTCTAAGAGTTTGTGCTTTGAGCGGCTCCTGCGAGACCAGTAATAACTTCCAATGCACCAGTGCAGGTTTATTGTATCCCTTGGACCTTCACATTGACCATGAAACACAGAAATTGCATCGGGATTAAATACAAAAGGCATAATGCCACTGTAGTACAAGAAGAGTGAATCTTCTAAGAGTTTGTGCTTTGAGCGGCTCCTGGGAGACCAGTATTATATTCCAATGCACCAGTGCAGGTTTATTGTATCCCTTGGACCTTCACATTGACCATGAAACACAGAAATTGCATCGGGATTAAATACAAAAGGCACAATGCCGACTGAAGTACAAGAAGAGTGAATCTTCTAATATTTTGTGATTTGAGCGACTCCTGGGAGACCAGTATTAGCTTCCGATGCAACAGTTCCGGTTTATTGTATCCCTTGGACCTTCACATTGACCATGAAACACAGAAATTGCATCGGGATTAAATACAAAAGGCACAATGCCGACTTAAGTACAGGAAGAGTGAATCTTATAAGAGTTTGTGCTTTGAGCGGCTCCTGGGAGACCTGTACTAGATTCCGATGCACCAGTGCAGGTTTACTGTATCCCTTGGACCTTCACATTGACCATGAAACACAGAAATTGCATCGGGATTAAATACAAAAGGCACAATGCCGACTGAGGTACAAGAAGAGTGAATCTTGTAAGTGTTTGTGCATTGAGCGGCTCCTGGGAGAGACCAGTATTAGCTTCCGATACACCAGTGCAGGTTACTGTATCCCTTGGACCTTCACATTGACCATGAAACACAGAAATTGCATCGGGATTAAATTCAAAAGGCACAATGCCGACTGAAGTACAAGAAGAGTGAATCTTCTAAGAGTTTGTGGTTTGAGCAGCTCCTGGGAGACCAGTATTAGCTTCCGATGCACCAGTGCAGGTTAACCATATCCCTTGGACCTTCACATTGACCATGAAACACAGAAATTGTATAGGGATTGAATACAAAAGGCACAATGCCGACTTAAGTACAAGAAGAGTGAATCTTCTAAGAGTTTATGCATTGAGAGGCTCCTGGGAGACCAGTATTAGATTCCGATGCACCAGTGCAGGTTTGTTGTATCCCTTGGACCTTCACATTGACCATGAAAAACGGAAATTGTATCGGGATTGAATACAAAAGGCACAATGCCCACTGATGTACAAGAAGAGTGAATCTTCTAAGAGTTTGTGCATTGAGCGGCTCCTGGGAGACCAGTATTAGCATCCGATGCACCAGTGCAGGTTTATTGTATTCCTTGGACCTTCACATTGACCATGAAACACAGAAATTGCATCGGGATTAAATACAAAAGGCACAATGCCGACTGAAGTACAAGAAGAGTGAATCTTCTAAGAGTTTGTGCTTTGAGCGGCTCCTGGGAGACCAGTATTAGCTTTTGATGCACCAGTGCAGGTTTACTGTATCCCTTGGACCGTCACATTGACCACGAAACACAAAAATTGCATCGGGATTAAATACAAAAGGCACAATGCCGACTGAAGTACAAGAAGAGTGAAACTTCTAAGAGTTTGTGATTTGAGCGGCTCCTGGGAGACCAGTATTAGATTCCGATGCACCAGTGCCTGTTTACTGTATCCCTTGGACCTTCACATTGACCATGAAACACAGAAATTGTATCGGGATTGAATACAAAAGCACACTGCCGACTGAAGTACAAGAAGAGTGAATCTTCTAAGAGTTTGTGCTTTGAGCGGCTCCTGGGAGACCAGTATTAGTTTCCGATGCACCAGTGCCGGTTTATTGTATCCCTTGGACCTTCACATTGACCATGAAACACAGAAATTGCATCGGGATAAAATACAAAAGGCACAATGCCGACTGAAGTACAAGAAGAGTGAATCTTCTAAGAATTTGTGCTTTGAGCGTCTCCTGGGAGACCAGTATTAGCTTCCAATGCACCAGTGCAAGTTTATTGTATCCCTTGGAACTTCACATTGACCATGAAACACAGACATTTCATCGGGATTAAATACAAATGGCACAATGCCGACTGAAGTACAAGAACAGTGAATCCTCTAAGAGTTTGTGCTTTGAGCGGCTCCTGGGAGACCAGTATTAGCTTCCGATGCACCAGTGCAGTTTCATTGTATCCCTTGGACGTTCACATTGACCATGAAACACAGAAATTGCATCGGGATTGAATACAAAAGGCACAATGCCGACTGAGGTACAAGAAGAGTGAATCTTGTAAGAGTTTGTGCATTGAGCGGCTCCTGGGAGAGACCAGTATTAGCTTCCGATACACCTGTGTAGGTTACTGTATCCCTTGGATTTTCACATTGACCATGAAACACAGAAATTGCATCGGGATTAAATTCAAACGGCACAACGCCGACTTAAGTACAAGAAGAGTGAATCTTCTAAGAGTTACTGGTTTCAGCGGCTCCTGGGAGACCAGTATTAGCTTCCGATGCACCAGTGCAGGTTAACCATATCCCTTGGACCTTCACATTGACCATGAAACACAGAAATTGTATCGGGATTGAATACAAAAGGCACAATGCCGACTGAAGTACAAGAAGAGTGAGTCTTCTAAGAGTTTGTGCTTTGAGCGGCTCCTGGGAGACCAGTATTAGCTTCCGATGCACCACTGCATGTTCATTGTATCCCTTGGACGTTCACATTGACCATGATACACAGAAATTGCATCGGGATTAAATACAAAAGGCACAATGCCGACTTAAGTACAAGAAGAGTGAATCTTATAAGAGTTTGTGATTTGAGCGGCTCCTGGGAGACCAGTATTAGCTTCCGATGTACCAGTTCCGGTTTATTGTATCCCTTGGACCTTCACATTGACCATGAAACACAGAAATTGTATCGGGATTAAATACAAAAGGCACAATGCCGACTGAAGTACAAGAAGAGTGAATCTTCTAAAAGTTTGTGATTTGAGCGGCTCCTGGGAGACCAGTATTAGCTTCCGATGCACCAGTTCCGATTTATTGTATCCCTTGGACCTTCACATTGACCATGAAACACAGAAATTGCATCGGGATTAAATACAAAAGGCACAATGCCGACTTAAGTACAAGAAGAGTGAATCTTATAAGAGTTTGTGCTTTGAGCGGCTCCTGGGAGACCAGTATTAGATTCCGATGCACCAGTGCAGGTTTACTGTATCCCTTGGACCTTCACATTGACCATGAAACACAGAATTTGTATCGGGAATGAATGCAAAAGGCACAATGCCGACAGAAGTACAAGAAGAGTGAATCTTCTAAGAATTTGTGCTTTGAGCGGCTCCTGGGAGACCAGTATTACATTCCGATGCACCAGTGCAGGTTTACTGTATCCCTTGGACCTTCACATTGACCATGAAACACAGAAATTGTATCTGGATTGAATACAAAAGGCACAATGCAGACTGAAGTACAAGAAGAGTGAATCTTCTAAGAGTTTGTGCTTTGAGCGGCTCCTGGGAGACCAGTATTAGCTTCCTATGCACCAGTGCAGGTTTACTTTATCCCTTGGACCTTCACATTGACCATGAAAAACAGAATTTGTATCGGGATTGAATACAAAAGGCACAATGCCGACTGAAGTACAAGAAGAGTGAATCTTCTAAGAGTTTGTGCTTTGAGCGGCTCCTGGGAGACCAGTATTAGCTTCCGATTCACCAGTGCAGGTTTACTGTATCCCTTGGACCTTCACATTGACCATGAAAAACAGAATTTGTATCAGGATTGAATACAAAAGGCACAATGCCGACTGAAGTACAAGAAGAGTGAATCTTCTAAGAATTTGTGCTTTGAGCGGCTCCTGGGAGACCAGTATTAGCTTCCGATGCACCAGTGCAGGTTTATTGTATTCCTTGGACCTTCACATTGACCATGAAACACAGAAATTGCATCGGGATTAAATACAAAAGGCACAATGCCGACTGAAGTAAAAGAAGAGTGAATCTTGTAAGAGTTTGTGCTTTGAGCGGTTCCTCAGAGACCAGTGTTAGATTCTGATGCACCAGTGCAGGTTTACTGTATCCCTTGGACCTTCACATTGACCATGAAACACGGAAATTGCATCGGGATTAAATACAAAAGGCACAATGCCGACTGAAGTACAAGAAGAGTGAATCTTCTAAGAGTTTGTGCTTTGAGCGGCTCCTGGGAGACCAGTATTAGCTTTTGATGCACCAGTGCAGGTTTACTGTATCCCTTGGACCGTCACATTGACCACGAAACACAAAAATTGCATCGGGATTAAATACAAAAGGCACAATGCCGACTGAAGTACAAGAAGAGTGAAACTTCTAAGAGTTTGTGATTTGAGCGGCTCCTGGGAGACCAGTATTAGATTCCGATGCACCAGTGCCTGTTTACTGTATCCCTTGGACCTTCACATTGACCATGAAACACAGAAATTGTTTCGGGATTGAATACAAAAGCACAATGCCGACTGAAGTACAAGAAAAGTGAATCTTCTAAGAGTTTGTGCTTTGAGCGGCTCCTGGGAGACCAGTATTAGCTTCCGATGCACCAGTGCCGGTTTATTGTATCCCTTGGACCTTCACATTGACCATGAAACACAGAAATTGTATCGGGATTAAATACAAAAGGCACAATGCCGACTGAAGTACAAGAAGAGTGAATCTTCTAAGAGTTTGTGATTTGAGCGGCTCCTGGGAGACCAGTATTAGCTTCCAATGCACCAGTTGCGGTTTATTGTATCCCTTGGACCTTCACATTGACCATGAAACACAGAAATTGCATCGGGATTAAATACAAAAGGCACAATGCCGACTTAAGTACAAGAAGAGTGAATCTTATAAGAGTTTGTGCTTTGAGCGGCTCCTGGGAGACCAGTATTAGATTCCGATGCACCAGTGCAGGTTTACTGTATCCCTTGGACCTTCACATTGACCATGAAACACAGAATTTGTATCGGGAATGAATGCAAAAGGCACAATGCCGACTGAAGTACAAGAAGAGTGAATCTTCTAAGAATTTGTGCTTTGAGCGGCTCCTGGGAGACCAGTATTAGATTCCGATGCACCAGTGCAGGTTTACTGTATCCCTTTGACCTTCACATTGACCATGAAACACAGAAATTGTATCTGGATTGAATACAAAAGGCACAATGCAGACTGAAGTACAAGAAGAGTGAATCTTCTAAGAGTTTGTGCTTTGAGCGGCTCCTGGGAGACCAGTATTAGCTTCCTATGCACCAGTGCAGGTTTACTGTATCCCTTGGACCTTCACATTGACCATGAAAAACAAAATTTGTATCGGGATTGAATACAAAAGGCACAATGCCGACTGAAGTACAAGAAGAGTGAATCTTCTAAGAGTTTGTGCTTTGAGCGGCTCCTGGGAGACCAGTATTAGCTTCCTATGCACCAGTGCAGGTTTACTGTATCCCTTGGACCTTCACATTGACCATGAAAAACAGAATTTGTATCGGGATTGAATACAAAAGGCACAATGCCGACTGAAGTACAAGAAGAGTGAATCATCTAAGAGTTTGTGCTTTGAGCGGCTCCTGGGAGACCAGTATTAGCTTCCGATTCACCAGTGCAGGTTTATTGTATTCCTTGGACCTTCACATTGACCATGAAACACAGAAATTGCATCGGGATTAAATACAAAAGGCACAAAGCCGACTGAAGTACAAGAAGAGTGAATCTTGTAAGAGTTTGTGCTTTGAGCGGCTCCTCGGAGACCAGGGTTAGATTCTGATGCACCAGTGCAGGTTTACTGTATCCCTTGGACCTTCACATTGACCATGAAACACAGAAATTGCATCGGGATTAAATACAAAAGGCACAATGCCGACTGATGTACAAGAAGAGTGAATCTTCTAAGAGTTTGTGCTTTGAGCGGCTCCTGGGAGACCAGTATTAGCTTTTGATGCACCAGTGCAGGTTTACTGTATCCCTTGGACCGTCACATTGACCACGAAACACAAAAATTGCATCGGGATTAAATACAAAAGCACAATGCCGACTGAAGTACAAGAAAAGTGAATCTTCAAAGAGTTTGTGCTTTGAGCGGCTCCTGGGAGACCAGTATTAGCTTCCGATGCACCAGTGCCGGTTTATTGTATCCCTTGGACCTTCACATTGACCATGAAACACAGAAATTGCATCGGGATTAAATACAAAAGGCACAATGCCGACTGAAGTACAAGAAGAGTGAATCTTGTAAGAGTTTGTGCATTGAGCGGCTCCTGGGAGAGACCAGTATTAGCTTCCGATACACCAGTGTAGGTTACTGAATCCCTTGGATTTTCACATTGACCATGAAACACAGAAATTGCATCGGGATTAAATTCAAACGGCACAACGCCGACTTAAGTACAAGAAGAGTGAATCTTGTAAGAGTTTGTGCTTTGAGCGGCTCCTGGGAGACCAGTATTTGCTTCCGATGCACCAGTGCTGGTTAACTGTATCCCTTGTACCTTCACATTGACCATGAAACACAGAAATTGTATCGGGATTGAATACAAAAGGCACAATGCCGACTGAAGTACAAGAAGAGTGAATCTTCTAAGAGTTTGTGCTTTGAGCGGCTCCTAGGAAACCAGTATTAGCTTCCGAAGTACCAGTGCAGGTTTATTGTATCCCTTGGACCTTCACATTGACCATGAAACACAGAAATTGCATCGGGATTAAATACAAAATGCACAATGCCGACTGAAGTACAAGAAGAGTGAATCTTCTAAGAGTTTGTGTTTTGAGCGGCTCCTGGGAGACCAGTATTAGCTTCCTACGCACCAGTGCAGGTTTACTGTATCCCTTGGACCTTCACATTGACCATGAAACACAGAAATTGTATCGGTATTAAATACAAAAGGCACAATGCAGACTGAAGTACAAGAAGAGTGAATCTTCTAAGAGTTTGTCCTTTGAGCGGCTCCTGGGAGACCAGTATTAGCTTCCGATGCACCAGTGCAGGTTTATTGTAGCCCTTGGACCTTCATATTGACCATGAAACACAGAAATTGCATCGGGATTAAATACAAAAGGCACAATGCCGACTGAAGTACAAGAAGAGTGAATCTACTAAGAGTTTGTGCTTTGAGCGGCTCCTGGGAGCCCAGTAATAGCCTCCGATGCACCAGTGCAGGTTAACTGTATCCCTTGGACCTTCACATTGACCATGAAACACAGAAATTGCATCGGGATAAAATACAAAAGGCTTAATGCCACTGTAGTACAAGAAGAGTGAATCTTCTAAGAGTTTGTGCTTTGAGCGGCTCCTGCGAGACCAGTATTTGATTCCGATGCACCAGTGCAGGTTTACTGTATCCCTTGGACCTTCACATTGACCATGAAACACAGAAATTGCATCGGGATTAAATACAAAAGGCATAATGCCACTGTAGTACAAGAAGAGTGAATCTTCTAAGAGTTTGTGCTTTGAGCGGCTCCTGGGAGACCAGTATTAACTTCCAATGCACCAGTGCAGGTTTATTGTATCCCTTGGACCTTCACATTGACCATGAAACACAGAAATTGTATCGGGATTAAATACAAAAGACACAATGCCGACTGAAGTACAAGAAGAGTGAATCTTCTAAGATTTTGTGATTTGAGCGGCTCCTGGGAGACCAGTATTAGCTTCCGATGCAACAGTTCCGGTTTATTGTATCACTTGGACCTTCACATTGACCATGAAACACAGAAATTGCATCGGGATTAAATACAAAAGGCACAATGCCGACTTAAGTACAGGAAGAGTGAATCTTATAAGAGTTTGTACTTTGAGCGGCTCCTGGGAGACCTGTACTAGATTCCGATGCACCAGTGCAGGTTTACTGTATCCCTTGGACCTTCACATTGACCATGAAACACAGAAATTGCATCGGGATTGAATACAAAAGGCACAATGCCGACTGAGGTACAAGAAGAGTGAATCTTGTAAGAGTTTGTGCATTGAGCGGCTCCTGGGAGAGACCAGTATTAGCTTCCGATACACCAGTGCAGGTTACTGTATCCCTTGGACCTTCACATTGACCATGAAACACAGAAATTGCATCGGGATTAAATTCAAAAGGCACAATGCCGACTGAAGTACAAGAAGAGTGAATCTTCTAAGAGTTTGTGGTTTGAGCAGCTCCTGGGAGACCAGTATTAGCTTCCGATGCACCAGTGCAGGTTGACCATATCCCTTGGACCTTCACATTGACCATGAAACACAGAAATTGTATCGGGATTGAATACAAAAGGCACAATGCCGACTGAAGTACAAGAAGAGTGAATCTTCTAAGAGTTTGTGCTTTGAGCGGCTCCTGGGAGACCAGTATTAGCTTCCGATGCACCAGTGCAGGTTCATTGTATCCCTTGGACGTTCACATTGACCATGAAACACTGAAATTGCATCGGGATTAAATACAAAAGGCACAATGCCGACTTAAGTACAAGAAGAGTGAATCTTCTAAGAGTTTGTGCTTTGAGAGGCTCCTGGGAGACCAGTATTAGATTCCGATGCACCAGTGCAGGTTTGTTGTATCCCTTGGACCTTCACATTGACCATGAAAAACTGAAATTGTATCGGGATTGAATACAAAAGGCACAATGCCCACTGATGTACAAGAAGAGTGAATCTTCTAAGAGTTTGTGCTTTGAGCGGCTCCTGGGAGACCAGTATTAGCTTCCGATGCACCAGTGCAGATTTATTGTATTCCTTGGACCTTCACATTGACCATGAAACACAGAAATTGCATCGGGATTAAATACAAAAGGCACAATGCCGACTGAAGTACAAGAAGAGTGAATCTTCTAAGAGTTTGTGCTTTGAGCGGCTCCTGGGAGACCAGTATTAGATTCAGATGCACCAGTGCAGGTTTATTGTATTCCTTGGACCTTCACATTGACCATGAAACACATAAATTGCATCGGGATAAAATACAAAAGGCACAATGCCGACTGAAGTACAAGAAGAGTGAATCTTGTAAGAGTTTGTGCTTTGAGCGGCTCCTCGGAGACCAGTGATAGATTCCGATGCACCAGTGGAGGTTTACTGTATCCCTTGGACCTTCACATTGACCATGAAACACAGAAATTGCATCGGGATTAAATACAAAAGGCACAATGCCGACTGAAGTACAAGAAGAGTGAATCTTATAAGAGTTTGTGCTTTGAGCGGCTCCTGGGAGACCAGTATTAGATTCCGATGCACCAGTGCAAGTTTACTGTATCCCTTGGACCTTCACATTGACCATGAAACACAGAATTTGTATCGGGAATGAATACAAAAGGCACAATGCCGACTGAAGTACAAGAAGAGTGAATCTTCTAAGAATTTGTGCTTTGAGCGGCTCCTGGGAGACCAGTATTAGATTCCGATGCACCAGTGCAGGTTACTGTATCCCTTGGACCTTCACATTGACCATGAAACACAGAAATTGTATCGGGATTGAATACAAAAGGCACAATGCAGACTGAAGTACAAGGAGAGTGAATCTTCTAAGAGTTTGTGCTTTGAGCGGCTCCTGGGAGACCAGTATTAACTTCCAATGCACCAGTGCAGGTTTATTGTATCCCTTGGACCTTCACATTGACCATGAAACACAGAAATTGTATCGGGATTAAATACAAAAGGCACAATGCCGACTGAAGTACAAGAAGAGTGAATCTTCTAAGAGTTTGTGATTTGAGCGGCTCCTGGGAGACCAGTATTAGCTTCCGATGCACCAGTTCCGGTTTATTGTATCCCTTGGACCTTCACATTGACCATGAAACACAGAAATTGCATCGGGATTAAATACAAAAGGCACAATGCCGACTGAAGTACAAGAAGAGTGAATCTTCTAAGAGTTTGTGCTTTGAGCGGCTCCTGGGAGACCAGTATTAGATTCCGATGCACCAGTGCAGGTTTGTTGTATCCCTTGGACCTTCACATTGACCATGAAAAACAGAAATTGTATCGGGATTGAATACAAAAGGCACAATGCCCACTGATGTACAAGAAGAGTGAATCTTCTAAGAGTTTGTGCTTTGAGCGGCTCCTGGGAGACCAGTAATAGCCTCCGATGCACCAGTGCAGGTTTACTGTATCCCTTGGACCTTCACATTGACCATGAAACACATAAATTGCATCGGGATTAAATACAAAAGGCACAATGCCGACTGAAGTACAAGAAGAGTGAATCTTCTAAGAGTTTGTGCTTTGAGCGGCTCCTGGGAGACCAGTATTAGCTTTTGATGCACAAGTGCAGGTTTACTGTATCCCTTGGACCGTCACATTGACCACGAAACACAAAAATTGCATCGGGATTAAATACAAATGGCACAATGCCGACTGAAGTACAAGAAGACTGAATCTTCTAAGAGTTTGTGCTTTGAGCGGCTCCTGGGAGACCAGTATTAGCTTCCTATGCACCAGTGCCGGTTTATTGTATCCCTTGGACCTTCACATTGACCATGAAAAACAGAATTTGTATCAGGATTGAATACAAAAGGCACAATGCCGACTGAAGTACAAGAAGAGTGAATCTTCTAAGAGTTTGTGCTTTGAGCGGCTCCTGGGAGACCAGTATTAGCTTCCGATGCACCAGTGCAGGTTTATTGTATTCCTTGGACCTTCACATTGACCATGAAACACAGAAATTGCATCGGGATTAAATACAAAATGCACAATGCCGACTGAAGTACAAGAAGAGTGAATCTTGTAAGAGTTTGTGCTTTGAGCGGCTCCTCAGAGACCAGTGTTAGATTCTGATGCACCAGTGCAGGTTTACTGTATCCCTTGGACCTTCACATTGACCATGAAACACGGAAATTGCATCGGGATTAAATACAAAAGGCACAATGCCGACTGAAGTACAAGAAGAGTGAATCTTCTAAGAGTTTGTGCTTTGAGCGGCTCCTGGGAGACCAGTATTAGCTTTTGATGCACCAGTGCAGGTTTACTGTATCCCTTGGACCGTCACATTGACCACGAAACACAAAAATTGCATCGGGATTAAATACAAAAGGCACAATGCCGACTGAAGTACAAGAAGAGTGAAACTTCTAAGAGTTTGTGATTTGAGCGGCTCCTGGGAGACCAGTATTAGATTCCGATGCACCAGTGCCTGTTTACTGTATCCCTTGGACCTTCACATTGACCATGAAACACAGAAATTGTATCGGGATTGAATACAAAAGCACAATGCCGACTGAAGTACAAGAAAAGTGAATCTTCTAAGAGTTTGTGCTTTGAGCGGCTCCTGGGAGACCAGTATTAGCTTCCGATGCACCAGTGCCGGTTTATTGTATCCCTTGGACCTTCACATTGACCATGAAACACAGAAATTGCATCGGGATTAAATACAAAAGGCACAATGCCGACTGAAGTACAAGAAGAGTGAATCATCTAAGAATTTGTGCTTTGAGCGTCTCCTGGGAGACCAGTATTAGCTTCCGATGCACCAGTGCTGGTTTATTGTATCCCTTGGACCTTCACATTGACCATGAAACACAGACATTTCATCGGGATTAAATACAAATGGCACAATGCCGACTGAAGTACAAGAACAGTGAATCCTCTAAGAGTTTGTGCTTTGAGCGGCTCCTGGGAGACCAGTATTAGCTTCCGATGCACCAGTTGCGGTTTATTGTATCCCTTGGACCTTCACATTGACCATGAAACACAGAAATTGCATCGGGATTAAATACAAAAGGCACAATGCCGACTTAAGTACAAGAAGAGTGAATCTTATAAGAGTTTGTGCTTTGAGCGGCTCCTGGGAGACCAGTATTAGATTCCGATGCACCAGTGCAGGTTTACTGTATCCCTTGGACCTTCACATTGACCATGAAACACAGAATTTGTATCGGGAATGAATGCAAAAGGCACAATGCCGACTGAAGTACAAGAAGAGTGAATCTTCTAAGAATTTGTGCTTTGAGCGGCTCCTGAGAGACCAGTATTAGATTCCGATGCACCAGTGCAGGTTTACTGTATCCCTTGGACCTTCACATTGACCATGAAACACAGAAATTGTATCTGGATTGAATACAAAAGGCACAATGCAGACTGAAGTACAAGAAGAGTGAATCTTCTAAGAATTTGTGCTTTGAGCGGCTCCTGGGAGACCAGTATTAGCTTCCTATGCACCAGTGCAGGTTTACTGTATCCCTTGGACCTTCACATTGACCATGAAAAACAGAATTTGTATCGGGATTGTATACAAAAGGCACAATGCCGACTGAAGTACAAGAAGAGTGAATCTTCTAAGAGTTTGTGCTTTGAGCGGCTCCTGGGAGACCAGTATTAGCTTCCTATGCACCAGTGCAGGTTTACTGTATCCCTTGGACCTTCACATTGACCATGAAAAACAGAATTTGTATCGGGATTGAATACAAAAGGCACAATGCCGACTGAAGTACAAGAAGAGTGAATCATCTAAGAGTTTGTGCTTTGAGCGGCTCCTGGGAGACCAGTATTAGCTTCCGATTCACCAGTGCAGGTTTATTGTATTCCTTGGACCTTCACATTGACCATGAAACACAGAAATTGCATCGGGATTAAATACAAAAGGCACAATGCGGACTGAAGTACAAGAAGAGTGAATCTTGTAAGAGTTTGTGCTTTGAGCGGCTCCTCGGAGACCAATGTTAGATTCTGATGCACCAGTGCAGGTTTACTGTATCCCTTGGACCTTCACATTGACCATGAAACACAGAAATTGTATCTGGATTGAATACAAAAGGCACAATGCAGACTGAAGTACAAGAAGAGTGAATCTTCTAAGAATTTGTGCTTTGAGCGGCTCCTGGGAGACCAGTATTAGCTTCCTATGCACCAGTGCAGGTTTACTGTATCCCTTGGACCTTCACATTGACCATGAAAAACAGAATTTGTATCGGGATTGAATGCAAAAGGCACAATGCCGACTGAAGTACAAGAAGAGTGAATCTTCTAAGAGTTTGTGCTTTGAGCGGCTCCTGGGAGACCAGTATTAGCTTCCGATTCACCAGTGCAGGTTTATTGTATTCCTTGGACCTTCACATTGACCATGAAACACAGAAATTGCATCGGGATTAAATACAAAAGGCACAATGCCGACTGATGTACAAGAAGAGTGAATCTTCTAAGAGTTTGTGCTTAGAGCGGCTCCTGGGAGACCAGTATTAGCTTTTGATGCACCAGTGCAGGTTTACTGTATCCCTTGGACCGTCACATTGACCACGAAACACAAAAATTGCATCGGGATTAAATACAAAAGGCACAATGCCGACTGAAGTACATGAAGAGTGAAACTTCTAAGAGTTTGTGATTTGAGCGGCTCCTGGGAGACCAGTATTAGATTCCGATGCACCAGTGCCTGTTTACTGTATCCCTTGGACCTTCACATTGACCATGAAACACAGAAATTGTATCGGGATTGAATACAAAAGCACAATGCCGACTGAAGTACAAGAAAAGTGAATCTTCTAAGAGTTTGTGCTTTGAGCGGTTCCTGGGAGACCAGTATTAGCTTCCGATGCACCAGTGCCGGTTTATTGTATCCCTTGGACCTTCACATTGACCATGAAACACAGAAATTGCATCGGGATTAAATACAAAAGGCACAATGCCGACTGAAGTACAAGAAGAGTGAATCTTGTAAGAGTTTGTGCATTGAGCGGCTCCTGGGAGAGACCAGTATTAGCTTCCGATACACCAGTGTAGGTTACTGTATCCCTTGGATTTTCACATTGACCATGAAACACAGAAATTGCATCGGGATTAAATTCAAACGGCACAACGCCGACTTAAGTACAAGAAGAGTGAATCTTGTAAGAGTTTGTGCTTTGAGCGGCTCCTGGGAGACCAGTATTTGCTTCCGATGCACCAGTGCTGGTTAACTGTATCCCTTGTACCTTCACATTGACCATGAAACACAGAAATTGTATCGGGATTGAATACAAAAGGCACAATGCCGACTGAAGTACAAGAAGAGTGAATCTTCTAAGAGTTTGTGCTTTGAGCGGCTCCTAGGAGACCAGTATTAGCTTCCGAAGTACCAGTGCAGGTTTATTGTATCCCCTGGACCTTTACATTGACCATGAAACACAGAAATTGCATCGGGATTAAATACAAAATGCACAATGCCGACTGAAGTACAAGAATAGTGAATCTTCTAAGAGTTTGTGTTTTGAGCGGCTCCTGGGAGACCAGTATTAGCTTCCTATGCACCAGTGCAGGTTTACTGTATCCCTTGGACCTTCACATTGACCATGAAACACAGAAATTGTATCGGTATTAAATACAAAAGGCACAATGCAGACTGAAGTACAAGAAGAGTGAATCTTCTAAGAGTTTGTGCTTTGAGCGGCTCCTGGGAGACCAGTATTAGCTTCCGATGCACCAGTGCAGGTTTATTGTATCCCTTGGACCTTCATATTGACCATGAAACACAGAAATCGCATCGGGATTAAATACAAAAGGCACAATGCCGACTGAAGTACAAGAAGAGTGAATCTACTAAGAGTTTGTGCTTTGAGCGGCTCCTGGGAGACCAGTAATAGCCTCCGATGCACCAGTGCAGGTTAACTGTATCCCTTGGACCTTCACATTGACCATGAAACACAGAAATTGCATCGGGATAAAATACAAAAGGCACAATGCCACTGTAGTACAAGAAGAGTGAATCTTCTAAGAGTTTGTGCTTTGAGCGGTTCCTGCGAGACCAGTATTTGATTCCGATGCACCAGTGCAGGTTTACTGTATCCCTTGGACCTTCACATTGACCATGAAACACAGAAATTGCATCGGGATTAAATACAAAAGGCATAATGCCACTGTAGTACAAGAAGAGTGAATCTTCTAAGAGTTTGTGCTTTGAGCGGCTCCTGGGAGACCAGTATTAACTTCCAATGCACCAGTGCAGGTTTATTGTATCCCTTGGACCTTCACATTGACCATGAAACACAGAAATTGTATCGGGATTAAATACAAAAGGCACAATGCCGACTGAAGTACAAGAAGAGTGAATCTTCTAAGATTTTGTGATTTGAGCGGCTCCTGGGAGACCAGTATTAGCTTCCGATGCAACGGTTCCGGTTTATTGTATCCCTTGGACCTTCACATTGACCATGAAACACAGAAATTGCATCGGGAATAGATACAAAAGGCACAATGCCGACTTAAGTACAGGAAGAGTGAATCATATAAGAGTTTGTACTTTGAGCGGCTCCTGGGAGACCTGTACTACATTCCGATGCACCAGTGCAGGTTTACTGTATCCCTTGGACCTTCACATTGACCATGAAACACAGAAATTGCATCGGGATTGAATACAAAAGGCACAATGCCGACTGAGGTACAAGAAGAGTGAATCTTGTAAGAGTTTGTGCATTGAGCGGCTCCTGGGAGAGACCAGTATTAGCTTCCGATACACCAGTGCAGGTTACTGTATCCCTTGGACCTTCACATTGACCATGAAACACAGAAATTGCATCGGGATTAAATTCAAAAGGCACAATGCCGACTGAAGTACAAGAAGAGTGAATCTTCTAATAGTTTGTGGTTTGAGCAGCTCCTGGGAGACCAGTATTAGCTTCCGATGCACCAGTGCAGGTTAACCATATCCCTTGGACCTTCACATTGACCATGAAACACAGAAATTGTATCGGGATTGAATACAAAAGGCACAATGCCGACTGAAGTACAAGAAGAGTGAATCTTCTAAGAGTTTGTGCTTTGAGAGGCTCCTGGGAGACCAGTATTAGATTCCGATGCACCAGTGCAGGTTTGTTGTATCCCTTGGACCTTCACATTGACCATGAAAAACTGAAATTGTATCTGGATTGAATACAAAAGGCACAATGCCCACTGATGTACAAGAAGAGTGAATCTTCTAAGAGTTTGTGCTTTGAGCGGCTCCTGGGAGACCAGTATTAGCTTCCGATGCACCAGTGCAGGTTTATTGTATTCCTTGGACCTTCACATTGACCATGAAACACAGAAATTGCGTCGGGATTAAATACAAAAGGCACAATGCCGACTGAAGTACAAGAAGAGTGAATCTTCTAAGAGTTTGTGCTTTGAGCGGCTCCTGGGAGACCTGTATTAGATTCCGATGCACCAGTGCAGGTTTATTGTATTCCTTGGACCTTCACATTGACCATGAAACACATAAATTGCATCGGGATTAAATACAAAAGGCACAATGCCGACTGAAGTACAAGAAGAGTGAATCTTGTAAGAGTTTGTGCTTTGAGCGGCTCCTCGGAGACCAGTGTTAGATTCCGATGCACCAGTGCAGGTTTACTGTATCCCTTGGACCTTCACATTGACCATGAAACACAGAAATTGCATCGGGATTAAATACAAAAGGCACAATGCCGACTGAAGTACAAGAAGAGTGAATCTTATAAGAGTTTGTGCTTTGAGCGGCTCCTGGGAGACCAGTATTAGATTCCGATGCACCAGTGCAAGTTTACTGTATCCCTTGGACCTTCACATTGACCATGAAACACAGAATTTGTATCGGGAATGAATACAAAAGGCACAATGCCGACTGAAGTACAAGAAGAGTGAATCTTCTAAGAATTTGTGCTTTGAGCGGCTCCTGGGAGACCAGTATTAGATTCCGATGCACCAGTGCAGGTTACTGTATCCCTTGGACCTTCACATTGACCATGAAACACAGAAATTGTATCGGGATTGAATACAAAAGGCACAATGCAGACTGAAGTACAAGGAGAGTGAATCTTCTAAGAGTTTGTGCTTTGAGCGGCTCCTGGGAGACCAGTATTAGCTTCCGATGCACCAGTTCCGGTTTATTGTATCCCTTGGACCTTCACATTGACCATGAAACACAGAAATTGTATCGGGATTAAATACAAAAGGCACAATGCCGACTGAAGTACAAGAAGAGTGAATCTTCTAAGAGTTTGTGCTTTGAGCGGCTCCTGGGAGACCAGTATTAGATTCCGATGCACCAGTGCAGGTTTGTTGTATCCCTTGGACCTTCACATTGACCATGAAAAACAGAAATTGTATCGGGATTGAATATAAAAGGCACAATGCCCACTGATGTACAAGAAGAGTGAATCTTCTAAGAGTTTGTGCTTTGAGCGGCTCCTGGGAGACCAGTAATAGCCTCCGATGCACCAGTGCAGGTTTACTGTATCCCTTGGACCTTCACATTGACCATGAAACACATAAATTGCATCGGGATTAAATACAAAAGGCACAATGCCGACTGAAGTACAAGAAGAGTGAATCTTCTAAGAGTTTGTGCTTTGAGCGGCTCCTGGGAGACCAGTATTAGCTTTTGATGCACAAGTGCAGGTTTACTGTATCCCTTGGACCTTCACATTGACCATGAAACACAGAAATTGTATCGGGATTGAATACAAAAGCACAATGCCGACTGAAGTACAAGAAAAGTGAATCTTCTAAGAGTTTGTGCTTTGAGCGGCTCCTGGGAGACCAGTATTAGCTTCCGATGCACCAGTGCCGGTTTATTGTATCCCTTGGACCTTCACATTGACCATGAAACACAGAAATTGCATCGGGATTAAATACAAAAGGCACAATGCCGACTGAAGTACAAGAAGAGTGAATCATCTAAGAATTTGTGCTTTGAGCGTCTCCTGGGAGACCAGTATTAGCTTCCGATGCACCAGTGCTGGTTTATTGTATCCCTTGGACCTTCACATTGACCATGAAACACAGACATTTCATCGGGATTAAATACAAATGGCACAATGCCGACTGAAGTACAAGAACAGTGAATCCTCTAAGAGTTTGTGCTTTGAGCGGCTCCTGGGAGACCAGTATTAGCTTCCGATGCACCAGTGCAGTTTCATTGTATCCCTTGGACGTTCACATTGACCATGAAACACAGAAATTGCATCGGGATTGAATACAAAAGGCACAATGCCGACTTAAGTACAAGAAGAGTGAATCTTGTAAGAGTTTGTGATTTGAGCGGCTCCTGGGAGACCAGTATTAGCTTCCGATGCACCAGTTCCGGTTTATTGTATCCCTTGGACCTTCACATTGACCATGAAACACAGAAATTGTATCGGGATTAAATACAAAAGGCACAATGCCGACTGAAGTACAAGAAGAGTGAATCTTCTAAGAGTTTGTGATTTGAGCGGCTCCTGGGAGACCAGTATTAGCTTCCGATGCACCAGTTGCGGTTTATTGTATCCCTTGGACCTTCACATTGACCATGAAACACAGAAATTGCATCGGGATTAAATACAAAAGGCACAATGCCGACTTAAGTACAAGAAGAGTGAATCTTATAAGAGTTTGTGCTTTGAGCGGCTCCTGGGAGACCAGTATTAGATTCCGATGCACCAGTGCAGGTTTACTGTATCCCTTGGACCTTCACATTGACCATGAAACACAGAATTTGTATCGGGAATGAATGCAAAAGGCACAATGCCGACTGAAGTACAAGAAGAGTGAATCTTCTAAGAATTTGTGCTTTGAGCGGCTCCTGAGAGACCAGTATTAGATTCCGATGCACCAGTGCAGGTTTACTGTATCCCTTGGACCTTCACATTGACCATGAAACACAGAAATTGTATCTGGATTGAATACAAAAGGCACAATGCAGACTGAAGTACAAGAAGAGTGAATCTTCTAAGAATTTGTGCTTTGAGCGGCTCCTGGGAGACCAGTATTAGCTTCCTATGCACCAGTGCAGGTTTACTGTATCCCTTGGACCTTCACATTGACCATGAAAAACAGAATTTGTATCGGGATTGAATACAAAAGGCACAATGCCGACTGAAGTACAAGAAGAGTGAATCTTCTAAGAGTTTGTGCTTTGAGCGGCTCCTGGGAGACCAGTATTAGCTTCCTATGCACCAGTGCAGGTTTACTGTATCCCTTGGACCTTCACATTGACCATGAAAAACAGAATTTGTATCGGGATTGAATACAAAAGGCACAATGCCGACTGAAGTACAAGAAGAGTGAATCATCTAAGAGTTTGTGCTTTGAGCGGCTCCTGGGAGACCAGTATTAGCTTCCGATTCACCAGTGCAGGTTTATTGTATTCCTTGGACCTTCACATTGACCATGAAACACAGAAATTGCATCGGGATTAAATACAAAAGGCACAATGCCGACTGAAGTACAAGAAGAGTGAATCTTGTAAGAGTTTGTGCTTTGAGCGGCTCCTCGGAGACGAATGTTAGATTCTGATGCACCAGTGCAGGTTTACTGTATCCCTTGGACCTTCACATTGACCATGAAACACAGAAATTGTATCTGGATTGAATACAAAAGGCACAATGCAGACTGAAGTACAAGAAGAGTGAATCTTCTAAGAATTTGTGCTTTGAGCGGCTCCTGGGAGACCAGTATTAGCTTCCTATGCACCAGTGCAGGTTTACTGTATCCCTTGGACCTTCACATTGACCATGAAAAACAGAATTTGTATCGGGATTGAATACAAAAGGCACAATGCCGACTGAAGTACAAGAAGAGTGAATCTTCTAAGAGTTTGTGCTTTGAGCGGCTCCTGGGAGACCAGTATTAGCTTCCGATTCACCAGTGCAGGTTTATTGTATTCCTTGGACCTTCACATTGACCATGAAACACAGAAATTGCATCGGGATTAAATACAAAAGGCACAATGCCGACTGATGTACAAGAAGAGTGAATCTTCTAAGAGTTTGTGCTTAGAGCGGCTCCTGGGAGACCAGTATTAGCTTTTGATGCACCAGTGCAGGTTTACTGTATCCCTTGGACCGTCACATTGACCACGAAACACAAAAATTGCATCGGGATTAAATACAAAAGGCACAATGCCGACTGAAGTACATGAAGAGTGAAACTTCTAAGAGTTTGTGATTTGAGCGGCTCCTGGGAGACCAGTATTAGATTCCGATGCACCAGTGCCTGTTTACTGTATCCCTTGGACCTTCACATTGACCATGAAACACAGAAATTGTATCGGGATTGAATACAAAAGCACAATGCCGACTGAAGTACAAGAAAAGTGAATCTTCTAAGAGTTTGTGCTTTGAGCGGCTCCTGGGAGACCAGTATTAGCTTCCGATGCACCAGTGCCGGTTTATTGTATCCCTTGGACCTTCACATTGACCATGAAACACAGAAATTGCATCGGGATTAAATACAAAAGGCACAATGCCGACTGAAGTACAAGAAGAGTGAATCTTGTAAGAGTTTGTGCATTGAGCGGCTCCTGGGAGAGACCAGTATTAGCTTCCGATACACCAGTGTAGGTTACTGTATCCCTTGGATTTTCACATTGACCATGAAACACAGAAATTGCATCGGGATTAAATTCAAACGGCACAACGCCGACTTAAGTACAAGAAGAGTGAATCTTGTAAGAGTTTGTGCTTTGAGCGGCTCCTGGGAGACCAGTATTTGCTTCCGATGCACCAGTGCTGGTTAACTGTATCCCTTGTACCTTCACATTGACCATGAAACACAGAAATTGTATCGGGATTGAATACAAAAGGCACAATGCCGACTGAAGTACAAGAAGAGTGAATCTTCTAAGAGTTTGTGCTTTGAGCGGCTCCTAGGAGACCAGTATTAGCTTCCGAAGTACCAGTGCAGGTTTATTGTATCCCCTGGACCTTTACATTGACCATGAAACACAGAAATTGCATCGGGATTAAATACAAAATGCACAATGCCGACTGAAGTACAAGAAGAGTGAATCTTCTAAGAGTTTGTGTTTTGAGCGGCTCCTGGGAGACCAGTATTAGCTTCCTATGCACCAGTGCAGGTTTACTGTATCCCTTGGACCTTCACATTGACCATGAAACACAGAAATTGTATCGGTATTAAATACAAAAGGCACAATGCAGACTGAAGTACAAGAAGAGTGAATCTTCTAAGAGTTTGTGCTTTGAGCGGCTCCTGGGAGACCAGTATTAGCTTCCGATGCACCAGTGCAGGTTTATTGTATCCCTTGGACCTTCATATTGACCATGAAACACAGAAATTGCATCGGGATTAAATACAAAAGGCACAATGCCGACTGAAGTACAAGAAGAGTGAATCTACTAAGAGTTTGTGCTTTGAGCGGCTCCTGGGAGACCAGTAATAGCCTCCGATGCACCAGTGCAGGTTAACTGTATCCCTTGGACCTTCACATTGACCATGAAACACAGAAATTGCATCGGGATAAAATACAAAAGGCACAATGCCACTGTAGTACAAGAAGAGTGAATCTTCTAAGAGTTTGTGCTTTGAGCGGCTCCTGCGAGACCAGTATTTGATTCCGATGCACCAGTGCAGGTTTACTGTATCCCTTGGACCTTCACATTGACCATGAAACACAGAAATTGCATCGGGATTAAATACAAAAGGCATAATGCCACTGTAGTACAAGAAGAGTGAATCTTCTAAGAGTTTGTGCTTTGAGCGGCTCCTGGGAGACCAGTATTAACTTCCAATGCACCAGTGCAGGTTTATTGTATCCCTTGGACCTTCACATTGACCATGAAACACAGAAATTGTATCGGGATTAAATACAAAAGGCACAATGCCGACTGAAGTACAAGAAGAGTGAATCTTCTAAGATTTTGTGATTTGAGCGGCTCCTGGGAGACCAGTATTAGCTTCCGATGCAACGGTTCCGGTTTATTGTATCCCTTGGACCTTCACATTGACCATGAAACACAGAAATTGCATCGGGAATAGATACAAAAGGCACAATGCCGACTTAAGTACAGGAAGAGTGAATCTTATAAGAGTTTGTACTTTGAGCGGCTCCTGGGAGACCTGTACTACATTCCGATGCACCAGTGCAGGTTTACTGTATCCCTTGGACCTTCACATTGACCATGAAACACAGAAATTGCATCGGGATTGAATACAAAAGGCACAATGCCGACTGAGGTACAAGAAGAGTGAATCTTGTAAGAGTTTGTGCATTGAGCGGCTCCTGGGAGAGACCAGTATTAGCTTCCGATACACCAGTGCAGGTTACTGTATCCCTTGGACCTTCACATTGACCATGAAACACAGAAATTGTATCTGGATTGAATACAAAAGGCACAATGCAGACTGAAGTACAAGAAGAGTGAATCTTCTAAGAATTTGTGCTTTGAGCGGCTCCTGGGAGACCAGTATTAGCTTCCTATGCACCAGTGCAGGTTTACTGTATCCCTTGGACCTTCACATTGACCATGAAAAACAGAATTTGTATCGGGATTGAATACAAAAGGCACAATGCCGACTGAAGTACAAGAAGAGTGAATCTTCTAAGAGTTTGTGCTTTGAGCGGCTCCTGGGAGACCAGTATTAGCTTCCGATTCACCAGTGCAGGTTTATTGTATTCCTTGGACCTTCACATTGACCATGAAACACAGAAATTGCATCGGGATTAAATACAAAAGGCACAATGCCGACTGATGTACAAGAAGAGTGAATCTTCTAAGAGTTTGTGCTTTGAGCGACTCCTGGGAGACCAGTATTAGATTCCGATGCACCAGTGCCTGTTAACTGTATCCCTTGGACCTTCACATTGACCATGAAACACAGAAATTGCATCGGGATTGAATACAAAAGCACTGTTCGTCAGGATAGAAGTCAGGAGCGGAGGGCGTTGTAAAATGAAAGTTAATTGAGTGGAATGGACCCAGTTTATTCTTGTAATGATGGTACAGTGGTGCCTACGTAGGGCTGAGCAGCCCCAAGAGGGGTTGCCGTCTGCTCATCAGAGAGGCAGAGGCTAGAGGGGCGACTACTCGGGGCCGAGGTCAGAAGCTAAGAGAGCGCGGAGCTGTTTCCAAGCCGCCCTCGCCACTCCCGGCCGCGTCCCCACGCGATCACACGATTAGTCTCTGATTGGAGGATTGATTCCGCCAACGCGCCTTGCTAGTAGCGTACGCCCGTCAGCGCAACCAACCCGTGGGACTTGAATCTGACCGAGGATCACGTGGCAGGAATGTGCCGACCATGGTCTTCCGGCCAGCACCTTCCACCACAGTATGCCCAAGCCGGCTACGGCTGAACATTATGCATTGAAAATTTATTTAAATAAAATTTTGTCGGCAATGATCCCTCTTGGGGGGTCTCCTCCCTGCACATCCTTTCCCCTTCCGAAGAAGGCTCTCTGGATGAAAATGAATGAGCTATTTCTAATTGATTATTCCATTTAAAAAATAATTGATCATTATGACGGGTCCCATAACATAGTGATATCAATATGTGCAAAAGTTACAAAGTGGCCTGAAGGGCCTGAAGGAAGGCTCTTGAATAACAAACTTGTGAAGTTGGTGCGACGGCAGTGGGGCGGCGCCATGCTGTGAGTGTGTGTCGGCGGTATCAGTGGTGGTGGGTACCCAGGCGATGATGAGGGGCACCGGAGCACCGCACACTGAAACACTCCACCCTCGTGGGGGTGAGAGAATGCTCCCAGGCCTAACAGTCGCAAGGGGGTTTTTCCCCGTAATATTACTTTGAGTTCTTAAATCTAGGATTACAATGGTAATTGCCCAAGTGGGTGAATGAGAACATTACAAAATGACAAAAATTCAAAGAGAAAACAAAATGACTTACATGAGAGTTAAGACTCGACAGTTAAATTGTGATTCCATAGACTTTACATAGAAATACAAATCCATTACAATGACGATTACTGAACCAGCGCTGGGTAATACAACGGTGGTTAATCGCTTGGTTTGGTGCCAATCAGCAATATGTGAGGCCACTCGGTCAAGAGCAACTTGGTTGTGTTCCTGGGTAAGGAGATGATTGATCGATTGGAGTAGATCTGAATCATTGGTATCCGGTAAATTCTTTAGCTTCTCATGGTGATGGAGTTTAAAAGAGAGTTCAGGAAGGTATAAGGTAAATGTGGGAATGGTGACATGAAAGGTAGAGTGCAGTTGAGCTGATATCCTCATAGAAGCAGCGTATACGTCACATCTTGAACTATTATACACTAGGCCACTATTATTCAGTGTTACCCGGTACGATTCAGTCTCTGACATTGAACGGTGGCACACCAGGTTGGCGGTGACAGTCTGTGGAACAGCGAACAGAAAACTGTTGCCAACGGGCTGAATTATCGGCTGATGAAGTGAGACTAGAACACGAGGACATGGAGGTGTAGTAGTTTCAGCTAAAAACAGTGACATTTCGCACTCAGTAGTGTTAGTGTGTAAAATTAGCGTGGAGCATAAGTAATGTGTTGTATGGAAGCAACTGGATAGTTCAGCGCGAGAGAGAGTGGCGTGGGTTTGTCGATCCCGACTAACTATTAAAAATTCTTGAGTCTGCCAAACAACATGGTGGTGAAGGGTAGCCCAAGAGACCGGAAAAGTGTATATTTGATAGCACTCGTATTCGCAACTTGCGCACGTGATTGGCAACCTCATTCGCATCCGAATGCCGTCCGAATTACGGGTAAGTCGGACCTCCAACGCAGCATAGTAAAAGGGGAGGTTGCTTTCCCGCACGGCATAAAGCATTTGTTTAGGGGCCAAAATTTGCGACGACACATTGTGTAGGATGTGCAAGAAGGGCTCTGAGGGTAACAGATGTGGACTGAGCTTTCCTGGCAGTCCAACTTCAATGGCCGAGTGTAACATGTGCACGTGTAACTGTGCTGTATGTATATTAAATAAAAGAATCTAGGTGGTCTTCACAATGTCTAATGTGATAGTCAGATTACGTAATCCCGAGCGAAGATGAGTCCACTCTGCTATGGGACGAAGCCCAAGTGTCGTTAATTAATTTCAGATTTTGTACGAAGGAAGTTTTCCTTTTTTTTTTTTTTAGATGAATAAAATGAGAAGGAATCCTGTGATCGCGGTGTGAACCTGCACAGCCTAGGCACCTCCCACGCATTGGCCACTACGCAGGGGCACCCACCCCGCTAAGGCTCGACACGGCGAGACAGGTGAAGTACTTCATAAATTTCAGAAATAATATTGAGTGGTTTTTCAGCTGTAGAAAACCCGAATGAGGGTAGGACAACTCAAGTTAACTCAATAATCATAGGATCTTTGCTTACAGAAGTGCTCAATAGAGAGATTAACTGTACTGCAGTCGGAAATGAATGTTAGCGAGAGCGAGTCTGTTGCTCGTGAATACAGAGGCTGGGCGTGAAGCAGTGGAGGCGGCGCAGCGCAGCTTTATCAGCGCTGAGCCGGCAGAGTGCTGAGCTCAGGTAACAGCGTCGGAGAGCGCTAGTGGCTCTGCGTCCGAGACCAAGACATTGCAAGTGCAACTTAAAAGTAACAGTTTATTGCAAAGCAATAATAAACGAATAGCTGATGTCACAAAGACGTTTGATTCCATTTTAACAGAACAACTTAAGTGTTCAACAGGTAAATTGATTACGTTGTTGATTAAAAGAAACTGCTACTGAACATAACGTACATACGTACGTACTTCCCTTTCCCCTTCCGAAGAGCGGAGGGCATAAACGATAAAAGCCTTGTTCATGTACTTAGTATATGACAATAGAGGTCTGGTAACATCAACAAGTTACACCAAGGTAGTGTGGATATGAACAGTGTGAGTGTGTTGTAAGTTGTTATTGGGCATGTGAAGTGTTGTGTAAATGTGTGACTAATGGTAGCTGATGGCGGATACGAATTGAAGGCCAATAAGTGCTATCAGAGATACTTCCAGTAGAGAAACAATGAAAATTAAAAGGGAATACCGAATATGACACAACAATAGCGTATAACCATAAAGTGTACTAACATTAATCATAACTATAAATTGATAACAATAAAACATGTCATTGAAGTAATCATAATTGACAAGAAATAAAATAAAGGGAATATATCCCGAACATAAACTTCAGAAACGGATACGAAATCCGTCGGGGGATGATGTTTTTTAGTCGATTGACGAAGTGCATAAGGGACTACGTCAGTAAAATCCGACAGTGTGTGTACATAACAACATTGTTCTTGAAAGTGCAGTTTGCACTATCAGATGGTGAAAAGCAAAGAATCCGTTCAGCAACGGAAAAGGCTGCCATTTGGGCAACGGTATCTGAATCTTTGGCAGAATCCGATGATTTTGCAATGGAATTGCCATGTAGAAGAAAGTGGCGTTGTATAAAATGTAATAAAAGAGCGTCTGGGGCTCAGTTCATTTGTGGTTGAGTGCCAAAGGCGTAGTGTGAGTGCAAATTCTCTCACGGTAATTGATGTATGAATTGTTTTGTGGTCAACCGAGGAGCCTAGGATTCGGTGACGTGTAAGTACAAGTTCGCGGTGCGTATGAGCTACCTGCGAGTGACTCGACTAATAAGTTCAGCAGTGCATTAGTGCAATCTGCAGACTTGGATTGATGATTATATAATTTGCAGGGCAATGGAGCAACCTGCGGACAGTGCTAAGGCAACCTGTCTAATAATTGAGGGGTAGGCAGTGCATTGGAGCTACCTGCGATACCGTGGTTCAGCGGGCCTAAGGGCGTCCGTCTGACTTAATAAGAATTAGTGTAGGCACATGGGTTTCCTGCGATACATGTAATAAAAGTATCAGCGGCGTTATTAACTGCTGTACTAGGAAAATGTCGACTGTTCAAGCAATAAAAATAGCTCTGAAGCTAGAATAGCATACATGCATAAATAGCGTCACTTTTTGTGCGCGCAGTACATAACACTACATAAAATGAAAATCATGAACTATAAATCACTAGCGCTAGCGTAATGACATAATTAAACACAATGACATACATTGACAGGATAATAAAAACACAATGATGTATAATAATAACGCTGTAAGTAGTCGGAACGCTCAACGTTAACATGTAACACTGGCCACCTGGGGCTGGTTGCTAGGCTGCGTGTGTGTTAGTTTTAAAACTGACGATAACAAATTGAACTGAAACGACAACTAGGCACAGTTCCCGTAGCGCCTACGTCACCGGCTAATTAGAGGCAAAGTACATATCTCACAATGGATCATCGGCCGATATTTTGGGGCAAGACTGCAACAAGGGAGAGCAATATCTCGGTGTAAATGGGTGGTCAGATTAAAAGACCGGTACTGTCGGAAGAGGGTACCTAACATGTTGTAGGGGCCTCCTCATCGACAGAAGAAGGAAAACAGGATAGAACAATGACCACGGCGGTAGAGTAAAATAAATGGGGAGGGCAAAAATAACTGCGTAGCAACCAAGGAACAATCGCCCACCGATATACGGCAGCCCGGACGATTTGTCGTTTGTGCCTCGTCAGTAGCGTGAAAAACCCGTGGCATTGCATTGGTTTGCCCATATCTGGCCTTGTCCAAGGCAGATAACGTTAAATGTCATCATAGTTCGATGTGTAAGAGGGTTAGGGCTGTAGTTTGTAGCTTATACAATGAATCAAAGCAGTAGTGAAACTTCACTTATGGGATTGGCAGACTAAGGTATGCAGAATAATGTGAATCGTTAAGAACTTCGTGTGATTTATCCAGCTAATGTGAAACAAAACAAGGAAAAGAATTTAAACAATGAATCACATCTACTTAGTATTTATGTTAAGATTTATTGGGATGTTTGAATGAATTTTGTTTGCCGTGTCTTCCGGCTGCATGAAAGAAACCAGCTTGGAGCTGTTAGCGAGCGCGCAGCGCACGCGTAGGTGCGGAGTGGGCACCGGCACGTCAGCGGTCACGTGAGACGGCGTGTAGCCGCGAGAGGCCGGCCGCTACTGCAGCGACAAATATCACGCGCTTAGCATGTACAAGAAATAACGATGAATTAGAAATTGCTAATCATCTAGGATAAGAGTTTTTTAAAAAGGCTGTTAGTTATATAAAATGATGGTAAATACATTGTAGTCTGTCATACACGGAGGATAGGGCAGTAATTTGCGGTTTGTTTTTGTAACTACTAGGACGCGCCGCGTGTTGAGACGCTGGAGGCGGCAGCGCACGTGGTGATAAGATACGTCATCGCGCGGAGCGCTGTTACTGGCTGAGAGAAAATGATGGCCGCTGGCCAGTTCTTGGCGAGGAGAAGGGACAGCGCTGAAGAGAGGAGGGGAGGCGACAGCTGATGTGTTGCCCCGCCAACAGCTGATCCCGTAAACAAAGCGTACGAGGCGTATGCATTTCAAGTCCTGGCTTTATCTGTTCCGATTACTTACGATTAGCTGCAGCAAATACAGAACTACGACATATAGTACAATACACTAGACGTCAACGTAAAAGTATTAAGAAAAGCTCGGAGTAAAAATACTCCACATGTACTGGTTTGCCAAATAGATGGCAATAGAGGACAAGGAAGAATATTACTCGGAGTTAGCAGCCGCGGTTCTGCCAACACCAAGTGTAATGGTTGCATTTGAAGCAAGTCAGTTGCGTGACGTCTAATGCGTGGCATTGCTTGCAAAACATAAAACATAATCATACATATAAAAATGAGCAAAAATACATGACAGGACTGGAAATTGACAATTGAGAATGGCTGGGAACTCCGTGGTGGCCAGGCACGTCTCGCTTCCAAGTCCCTGGAGAAAATGACTTAAACTAAGCTGCAATAAAACATAACATAAAACTCTAATTAGGCGTGATTAATCACGCGACCTCAACCCATAAGGGTGTCGACTCCGCAGGGCGTATCGTGGACAACCCTGTGGAGGTAATCTCCCCCGTTTTTTCTTTCGTCTTTGTCCCACTTGAGGTGGAGGTGACACAGGCGGATGGGGGGCTGCGACCTGTTGTGGTGACACAGCCCTACCGTGGTAAGGTTGCAGGCGGTCAAAGTGCACTATCACCGTACGATCGGTTAATTGCAGTTCTGCATTGACTGGTGAGGTCAACCGTACAATCCGATACGGGCCTTCAAAGCGGGAAGAGAACTTTTTAGTTTGTCCCTTTTTGATTGCCGGGTTTCGTAGTAACACTAAATCACCTGTTTGACAAGTCTGTAAAACAGCATTTTTGTTCTGCCTGTGCAACTGTTTATTAGTAGCTTTGATATTATTCCTCTTTAGCTTATACCAGATCGCTTTTAGCCGGCGGGCTAAACGTTTTACTTCCTTTATTTCTACACCTCGAGGTAGTTTGTCTATTTCGAACGACGAATTCATCGCCCGTCCAGACACAGCTTCGTAAGGGGTATACTCCGTGGATTCATGCATTCGGGTGTTGTATGCAGAAGAAATATACGGTCGGTACATATCTGTTCAAATCAGCGTGCGTTTTTGCAACATAATAGGATAACATTTTACAAATTGTACGGTGTACGCGTTCAACGCGGCCGTCGGCTTTAGGATGGAAGGGAGTTGTACGCCATTTTTTGATTCTTAGCAATTAACAAACTTGTACAAATAAAGCAGACATGAAATTGGTTCCTTGATCCGTTACAATGGCATCAGGACTTACAAAAGGTAGTATCACACGATTTACAAACTCTCTCGCCACAGCTTCAGCTGTCATGTCGGGGAAGGGAACCAAAATTAGATAACGTGAAAAGTGATCAATAACAGACAAAATGTATTTGTTACGTTGTTGCGACTGTGGAAAAGGACCTTGGAAATCTAAAGCAAGAATTTCGAAGGGTGAAGATGCCTGAGGAAGTGTTTGCAACGGCACTCGCGGATGCCTATTTTGTGCTCGTTGTGCACACGGCAGGCAAGATCTTACATACCTGTCCACGTCACGTGTCGCAATTCGAGCGTTCGTAGCGCGTTTTCCGCTGTGACATGCTTGGATTGTATCACGGCATTGCCGTATTATACGTTGCTGCAAGCGTTCCGGTATTACCAAACGATTTCCATGGGGAGTTCTTCGATACAAAAGGTCGTCTATTACTTCAAATTCTGGCAAGGTGGCGTATCTTTGACACTGAACGTCCACCTGCTGTGCTTCTTTCAACTCTTCAATTGATACCTCATCTGATTGAACGAGACGCACTTTTCTACTTAACGCATCAGCATTTTGATGCAACCGACCAGCTACATTACCATTCTTCCTTTTATTTCCATCTGCACATTTAAAAAATCAGCTTAAAATTCTTTTTTAGTCAAAATTTAGTAGGATTTGCAACGTAGTAAGTGTAAGTATGGCGTCGTGTTACATGTAAAATGCTAGCGCTGTGTGCTAATTCAGTTGTTTAGTGTGCCCGTCTTCCATCTTTTCTTCTCCGCTTCAGTTCACAGTCGTTTCTTAGGCGAGTGCAACTCCCATACTTGACAGACAGCACGTGACCTGACGTCACACGCAAATGACAGACGGACCGCGTTGCAGAGCACGTGTAGCTGACGTAGTACTGTTGAGAAACAGACACCGCGAGATGGCGGAGGGTAAACAGAAATTAATCCCGACAGCAGGTGGCAGTGACGATATGAACAGCACTCAATATTCGCTGCGCTCACGTGCAACTAGCATGCGAGTGGAGGCGGAGGCTAACGCCGGTGATATGATTGACACAGACCAAACAATTCAAACGATTCCCACGGCTAGCACCCCAACTGTAGATACGAATGCAATGCTCCTTCAGATCCACAATTGGATGACAAATAATGATAGGGAAAAGGAACAATTGCGGTTAGAAAGGGAACGAAAAGCAAGAGAGAGAGAGCTGAACGAGAGGAAGAAAACAAAAAAGAACTAATGCGAGCTTTTACCGATTTAAATAAACAATTTGATGTGGTAAATGAAAAATTTGAACTGATGAAAACTGAAATAACTACCGAATTGAAAACTGATCTGAGTACGCAATAAGTGGGCAAATCGAAGCATTAAAATCTGAGATCCGTAAACAGTTTGAGGCTGAGATTTAGTAAATTTGATGCAGCACTAGGAGCTGCCAAGGGTGAAATTAATGCCACGATAGAAGCATACCATAGCGAAACTGTAGCATTAAAGGGTAATTGTGATACCATGTCAAAGGAGGTCAGCGCCGTGAAACTGGTTGTCACTAGTATGGGAAAGGAGATAGATGATTTGACGAAACAAGTAGAATCACTTGACATAGAGGAGCAGGTAGAAATTACGGTAAAGGCTCACGCCGAAGCGTTATCCGACCACGACACAGAGTGGATAAAAACCAAATACAATCTGAGAGAAAAGAAGACAGAACTGAAGGAAGTAGTAAGGGAAGTTACTTATGATCTTTTGGCGGAACCAAGAAAATCGGGATACACCGTGTTGTCTGAGCTAGGACAGATAAGGCGAACTTTGGCACAAGAGCTTCCTCGGTGGAAGCAGCAGGTCGCTGAAGAGGTGCAGACACTAAAGAACAAAGTGGGAAGTCCCTCACATCTGATGGGTAACGAATGGAATCACTCGCCATACCGAAATGACAATAGGCAAATTCATTACAGCACTCCAGTTGATGACGTCATACCACAGTCCGACAGACGCAGTGCGTAACCACCCTGAAGAGAACAGCCCACCAACACTCGTAACCCAAATACAGGAAGAAAGTGTATTGAAACACAAAACATTTCCAACCTTTCACCCGAAAAAACGTGACATACACCCGATCGTGTTTTTGCGAAACTTCTTTGTAGTGTTTCCGAACAGTTGGACAGACAAGCAAAGAATACAGTTTGTGACGGGTATATAACAGGAAATGCCGCCTTAAGGGGAATAGAAATGACGGACAAGTGCAGGACCTATAATGAATCCTAGCGGGTGTTTCTGAACAAATTTTGCAGTGGTGGTGCTCAGCAGCGCTTAAGAAAAGAAGTGTTCAACGCGGAAATGTTTAATTCGAAACACGGCAGTCTCAGAAGATACTTCGGAAAATATTTAGCAAAAATTAAATTCTGGGACTCGCCAATTACAAATAAAGACGCGATCCAGATTTCGAAAACTAAATTGCCAATCTCTATAAGGGAGAAAGTAGTTAACGTTTCCGAGGACGATACCGTAGCATTTCCTTCCATATTGGACTCATTGGATTCGATTCGCGAGGACGCGGTAGCAAATGTTGGTAGCGCTCCGAATGGAGTGAGCAGGCGGAACAGTGGAGGTTGCGCGGCCAACAATGGCAGTGAGGGAAGAGCGCGCGGAAGCGACGCTTACTGCCGACCGTCCGGCGGCTGCAGAAACCAACAGGTGTCGACCGGAGGATGATAATAAACAACGGTGCAACCCAGTGGATAGCACACAACGGCCACAGTACGGAAACCCGACACACAATTATCCACAAAATCAGTACGGAAACAAACCACCACAGAAGGAAACTATCAGGGCGGACCAGTCTTTAACAGGACGCGCGAGTGGAAATCAAATAAATGGCACGGGACAAACGCAGGACAACAACATTTTGCTAGTAATGACAACACAATACACTACATGGCCCAGAATACATTTCGACCTCCGACAAATATAATTTTTTCCCGTCTCTCAAGTCATTATGCAAGAAATCCGAAGCCGAAACGGCAAAATACTGCACGAATCTATTATGCGTAAAGTGCATCGAACAAGGGACAAGAACCTTGTCCACCACCCTTCGTACCACAGTCACAGCACCAACACGAAACAGAGGAGACGTTAAGGGCGATATCCGATAGGGAGAACCACCACCATTAGGAAAACTAGAAACAGCATTTTTTAACCTCCACAAGAAGCTGACACCAAAATCAGGCAGGCGTTGATTTGACTAACAAAGTATGCAAACCTCCGTAAGAAAGCATTTGACAATAAGGTAAATAAGGTTATTGAATACAGAGAAGGTGAGAGAATCTTACTAAGGACTCACTTTAAATCATCGTAAGTGGCAGCGCGTTTACGAAGGCCCATACGTTATTGTCAGGAAGCCGCACACAAGAAGTTACTTGCTAGCCGACCCCATTAAAGGTCTGTTCCACCATAGTGACTTAAGAAAATTGTACAGTGGTAACATAAGAAAGAAATTTACAGGTGTTTGTAGTACGAGGCAATTTCAAAGCACCATCAGAGAACAAGGTAAGTAGTCGACGTCGAATGATAACTCAAGAAAAACGACAAGCCAGCAGTTAGTACGTCTGGAGGCCATCGTACAGGGCTGAGTGTGTGAGGAAAGTTTGTACCGATCTATTAATTGAATACAGTAAAGGAACATGGCAAAGAGAGAACTTAAAACTAGTACTAAGTTAGTATATAAGTATATGATGCATGCTCGTGTGGTAATGCAATAGTATCGAAGGAAATTGACGGAGATCCGAAATGTGAAATGATTTGGGTGAAGGTCACGGTTAAAGCAGGCTCAGACATGGTAATTGGATGTCTCTATAGGCCCCCTGGCTCAGCAGCTGTTGTGGCTGAGCACCTGAAGGATAATTTGGAAAATATTTCGAGTAGATTTCCCGACCGTGTTATAGATCTGGGTGGAGATTTTAATTTGCCGGATATAGACTGGGAGACTCAAACGTTCATAACGGGTGGCGGGGACAAAGAATCCAGTGCAATTTTTTTAAGTGCTTTATCTGAAAACTACCTTGAGCAGTTAAACAGAGAACCGACTCGTGGCGATAACATATTAGATCTTCTGGTGACAAACAGACCCGAACTATTTGAAAAAGTTAACGCAGAACAGGGAATCAGCGATCATAAAGCGGTTACGGCATCGATGATTTCAGCCGTAAATAGGAATATTAAAAAGGGTAGGAAGATTTTTCTCTTTAGAAAAAGTGACAAAAAGCAGATTTCAGAGTACCTGTTGGCTCAACACAAAAGTTTTGTCTCAAGTACAGATAGTGTTCAGGATCAGTGGACAAAGTTCAAAACCGTCGTACATTATGCGTTAGATGAGTATGTGCCAAGCAAGATCGTAAGAGATGGAAAAGAGCCACCGTGGTACAACAACCGAGTTAGAAAACTGCTGCGGAAGCAAAGGGAACTTCACAGCAAACATAAACATAGCCAAAGCCTTGCAGACAAACAAAAATTAAGCGAAGCGAAATGTAGTGTGAGGAGGGCTATGCGAGAGGCGTTCAATGAATTCGAAAGTAAAGTTCTATGTACTGACTTGGCAGAAAATCCTAAGAAATTTTGGTCTTATGTCAAAGCGGTAGGTGGATCAAAACAAAATGTCCAGACACTCTGTGACCAAAATGGTACTGAAACAGAGGATGACAGACTAAAGGCCGAAATACTAAATGTCTCTTTCCAAAATTGTTTCACAGAGGAAGATTGCACTGTAGTTCCTTATCTAGATTGTCGCACAGATGACAAAATGGTAGATATCGAAATAGACGACAGAGGGATAGAGAAACAATTAAAATCGCTCAAAAGAGGAAAGGCCTCTGGACCTGATGGGATACCAGTTCAATTTTACACAGAGTACGCGAAGGAACTTGCCCCCCTTCTTGCAGCGGTGTACCGTAGGTCTCTAGAAGAGCGTAGCGTTCCAAAGGATTGGAAAAGGGCACAGGTCATCCCCGTTTTCAAGAAGGGACGTCGAACAGATGTGCAGAACTATAGACCTATATCTCTAACGTCGATCAGTTGTAGAATTTTGGAACACGTATTATGTTCGAGTATAATGACTTTTCTGGAGACTAGAAATCTACTCTGTAGGAATCAGCATGGGTTTCGAAAAAGACGATCATGTGAAACCCAGCTCGCGCTATTCGTCCACGAGACTCAGAGGGCCATAGACACGGGTTCACAGGTAGATGCCGTGTTTCTTGACTTCCGCAAGGCGTTCGATACAGTTCCCCACAGTCGTTTAATGAACAAAGTAAGAGCATATGGACTATCAGACCAATTGTGTGATTGGATTGAGGAGTTCCTAGATAACAGGACGCAGCATGTTATTCTCAATGGAGAGAAGTCTTCTGAAGTAAGAGTGATTTCAGGTGTGCCGCAGGGGAGTGTGATAGGCCCGTTGCTATTCACAATATACATAAATGACCTGGTGGATGACATCGGAAGTTCACTGAGGCTTTTTGCGGATGATGCTGTGGTGTATCGAGAGGTTGTAGCAATGGAGGATTGTACTGAAATGCAGGAGGATCTGCAACGAATTGACGCATGGTGCAGGGAATGGCAATTGAATCTCAATGTAGACAAGTGTAATGTGCTGCGAATACACAGAAAGATAGATCCTTTATCATTTAGCTACAAAATAGCAGGTCAGCAACTGGAAGCAGTTAATACCATAAATTATCTGGGAGTACGCATTAGGAGTGATTTAAAATGGAATGATCATATAATGTTGATCGTCGGTAAAGCAGATGCCAGACTGAGATTCATTGGAAGAATCCTAAGGAAATGCAATCCCAAAACAAAGGAAGTAGGTTACAGTACGCTTGTTCGCCCACTACTTGAATACTGCTCAGCAGTGTGGGATCCGTACCAGATAGGGTTGATAGAAGAGATAGAGAAGATCCAACGGAGAGCAGCGCGCTTCGTTACAGGATCATTTAGTTATCGCGAAAGCGTTACGGAGATGATAGATAAACTCCAGTGGAAGACTCTGCAGGAGAGACGCTCAGTAGCTCGGTACGGGCTTTTGTCAAAGTTTCGAGAACATACCTTCACCGAAGAGTCAAGCAGTATATTGCTCCCTCCTACGTATATCTCGCGAAGAGACCATGAGGATAAAATCAGAGAGATTAGAGCCCACACAGAGGCTTACCGACAATCCTTCTTTCCACGAACCATACGAGACTGGAATAGAAGGGAGAACCGATAGAGGTACTGAAGGTACCCTCCGCCACACACCGTCTGGTGGCTTGCGGAGTATGGATGTAGATGTAGATGTAGATATGTATGAATCAAAGAGGAAGGACTGGTC
Organism: Schistocerca nitens; assembly: GCF_023898315.1. NCBI lineage: Eukaryota > Metazoa > Arthropoda > Insecta > Orthoptera > Acrididae > Schistocerca > Schistocerca nitens. Next base: position 14,073,519 of record NC_064624.1, on the reverse strand, counting down.
AGTGCCGTTCTCTCAGGTTTTATAATGAAGGATTTTTGTTTCTTTGTTTTTTGAGAAACTAGAGTCTCTCGGAGGACAAGTTGTACTCCTGTGTAAAATAAAGGGTCATAGCTTTTCGTGACTAGAATCAAAAAATAACAGAGGATATCGTAATGAGAGCGATACATTACCTAAAAAAAGGAGAGTAAATTATAATATGCTAAAGAACATGAGTAAGATCCGATTCTTAGAAGAAGGAATTAGGAACAAAGTTTTAAAGTCTATGGCAGAAAAGTTAGGCTGACGCAAATTCGAAGGTGTTGCAAGTAAAAGAAGGGGTAGAGATAACGCTATATTATAAGTTCCATGGAAATATTATACTTAGGAAATGCCAGCCTCAAGACTAAACGTAGCGATTAATAACAGGAGTCCGCAGGCTACAGGGTCAAGTAACTAAGTAAACAATTGGTCAAACAAACACATGCATTGAGGCGTGTAAATGAATCAATTATATTTTCTAAGTGAATGACACGCAAAAAGCAATTGCAGCAGCATGAGCGCTCGCATTTAAATGTTTCTTGTTTAGCATGATAATTTTTATAATGTCCAGATTATTTGAAAGGTGATTTTTGTGTTCCTTTATAAAACCTTATCCAAAATACCGACCCCTGATAATCCTTCAGACATCATATTCCAAGGATCAGCTCGTAGAGATTTACTTGTACTGTCCGGGCAAAGCAACTCACATGAAAAGCATGTAGCTTCGCGAAGAGATGAGTTACATTTTGCTTGTTGAAGCCATAGTCGAGCCACTTGTTTGGCATGCAATTGGGTTTGTGGACTTTGTAACGCCGATTGGTCCGTCATCACCCGTATATTTTTAAGCGAATAGTATTCAGCACGCAAAAGGAGGCAGTCTCTATGTCTGGAGGCTGTCTTCAATTTGAATAACACAGTAAACACAATTAAATGGACACGTAAATGAAAAGAGTTATATAAAGACGAGTGTTCTCAAAGAGGAAGACAATTAGTTTGTCTTTGAGACAATTAAAAAATGTAATAAGAATTTGACGGTAAAGAATTAATAAAACTGGTAACTGAGTTTACAAGAGGAGACTGAAGAATAGTATTAAGTGGAAGACGTAGATTTTAACTGGTAAGCAAGAGGGAGACAAAAGAAAACGATCGACAGCAGTTCTGTAACGGACGTGATCATTAGATTCAGAATATATGTATGTATATATAAGCAAACTATTTAAATATTATTAGTCAAGGTATGTTGTTATCCTTCTGTGATAGTGTTATTTTTGCAAAGAGAAAGTGAGATGGGCGACGTTTAGTTCACGAACGCCTATCAAAGTGAAAGTGACACTTTGTGCATCGAAAAGCGAGTCTGTGTCACGACTCTTTATACCACACCTTGTGTGTTTTATTTTTATTTTTAATGTGTGCAGCGACCAGTGAATAAGTATCGTTCGCCATGCAGCCCTCGCAAGCCAGCAAAATAACTTCTTCTCGCTTACCTGTGAGTCCTTGACGGACAGTTGACGAGTGGAACAACGAGATGACTTCGTCCAGGCTTCGTCGGTGAAGCAACAGCAGCAATCCTCAAAGTCCAGTAAACAGAAGGTGAAAAGATGCTGCTAGATGTTAAGGAATGCACTTTAGAGCCGATGTTAACGGGACGCTTTTACTTTGAGGGATCGTCCCTGTCGTGTCGGTGAGTATTGACCATCCCTCCTTTGACGCCCTATATACCTATGCAGGGCGCCGCCCATGGCTTGTCCAGCAGTTTTCACAGAACTTCGTGGTGCCGGGAGCTCGTCTCCCCTAGCAGGATTTGGTCGGCCATTACGCTGACTCTATTATTTAATTAAAATATCATGTCATAATAGTAAATGTAAATGCGACAGACTTCTCAGTTTTGATCCTTCATTAATTTCAAAGTTAAAAAGAGTCAAAATAGATTTGGTTTATTAATATTTACAATACTGAGTGAGTTCAGTATGTTTCATTTTTGCCGCCTAACAGCAGACGAGATTCTCTTCAGTTTTGCTTTGCAAGTAATGAAAAAGAAATATAAAAACATCATTACATTACGCAATATCTCAGTTAATCTTTGTGTAATTTGGTACATAAATAAGCAGTAGCCCCTGAGGCCCATATTAATGATTACAGTGTGCGTAAGAATACGCATATTTTCCTTCCTAAATAGCAGCGCGCACGCAAACTATTTATTAGGCGGTGAGTCGCACTCTGTGTTTAAACAATATTATACCGTACGTACTTCGGGGCAGCCGATGTCCGTACGAGTGTTATCGCGGTATAAGTTAATTAAAAGTCTCATGCTAGCTCACAATATTTAAAGCCACCCCAACCAAAATCATAAAATACATAATAAAAAAAATAAAAAAATATACACTTATACCGTGATAAGTTGACCCGGTTTTTACATGTGGAACGGTGATCTGGTGTGTCGACGCAGTTGCATGCGTCACATTTGTCACATTGTTTCACCTTTATCTGGGCGAGTTTTTGATTTGTCGGTGCCGTCCTGTTGACTAGTGGGTACCAACTAGCTTTCGCATTCTGTGGTAGGTTGTGGGCAGGTGAAATTTGGAAAGTTTTTTTCCGATCCGGTTCCCGGCAGGTGATCCTCTCAGCGCCTTGTACGTGTTGTCTGCCGCGGTAGTGGCCCCACAGCTGTAGCTGCCGGCTCTGTTGGCGGGTCCTGCGGTGCCGCCTGCCTGCCTTCTCCTCCTTTCCTGCTGGCCTCCTTCTTAGCAGCGGCGCCGCACATTTCGCTGTGACCTCCAGCTGGCGCTGCCTTCCCTCTCCCACCGCTAGCGAGCACGTGTGCTGCGCCCCTCTCGACATTTCCCTGCGCCACGGGACGCAGTACGCGGCTCCCGTTATTGCTCTGGCTGTCTCCGTGCGTATGCTCGGGGTCTGCGCCGCATCAATGGCTTTCGATACGGTCGTTGTGTTGGTGAGGCCTTCTCCTTGGCGGAGGGTTCGTCTCCTTCTCGTGGGGCCTCCTATTGTACGCAGTACGTTTCTCCAACTGTCTGTAGCCATCCTGAGAGGGCGAGGCTGTATGGGGATGCCCAGCACTTCGTGGCCCTCCGCTACACAGCACTGGCTTGATGCTCGTATTTGCTCATTCCCAGTTGGCAGCACACTCGTTGGCAGAAGACTCGTTCCAAGGTGTTTAGTGTTTGCTCTACGGTTGTTACGTCTTCCCTCTGTGTGACGGAGATTCCCCGTGTCATCTGCGTAGACTGTTTGGTCTGACACCGAGCAGCCTGCGATGCTGTTGGCGATCTTCCTCGATACCGGCTCCAGTGTTACTCGTCAGTTCAGTGCTACATACTGTGTCTCCCAGTCAGGATTTGGAGTTATTTAGTAGTTTTTCGACAATTTTAGCCCGAAACCTAGTCTGGTTAATGTCTCCATCAACTGATAGTGCTCGATCCTATCGAAAGCCACATGACGGTCTACTGTGTTTCCGGTGGTCGGTGCACGTGCTGTCACGCCTCTACACGTGGTCGTGGCGTCAGATATGCCTCCACCTGGCACAGCACACGTCTGCCACGGGCTTGTCGCTTTCACCGCGTCACTTTTTACGTTGTTTGCAGTGCACTTTGTTACTGCCCTATAGTCCGCATTAACAAGGCTGACCGGACGGCCGCACTCAATGCGACGGCCGCCTCTGTGTTTTGGAACCGGTGTGAGCGTCCCGTCCACGAGCGCGGCTGGTGTTTCTGCACCGCTGAGGATCTCTTTGAGGACCTCCGTCACTTTGCCCCCCCTTACGTCCCAGTACGCACTGGGAGACTCCGTGGGGATGCCGCCGGCGCTGCCCTTCAGTACTTCTCCGACGTCATCTCCGTCAGTTTCGCTCTGCCTGCCTGCGTTGACACCGTGTTGAGCAGCAAAACGTTTGATACTGAGTGCGCTTTCATTTCCTCTTTTTGAAACAGTTCTTTGAAATGTTCCTGAATGTGGGTTTCGACGTCTGTCTTTGTTTTGAGAGATCGCCCCTCGCCATCGCACAGTTCCTCCACGGTCTGGCTCTCCCTGTTGAGGAGGTGCAGCGTGTCGGGCTCGCCCTCCACTTCGCCTCACCTTCTCCTTCTCCTTCTCCTTCTCCTTGGTCTGCAGCAGTTTCACTTTGATGCTCCTCACTCTTGGCTAGACTGATGGGTCGTCTGGCGGCGCATTCAGGGCCAGCTTCGCCTGCCCGTTTCCCTCCTTTCGTGACAAGAATTTGAATTTTGCCGTCACCTCTTTGTCATTTCCGTGTCGTCTTCTGCATTGTGTTGTGTCGAGTTGTTTCCACCTGGCTCATTCACCACTCCTCTTCGTGGAGATTGTAAGACGTCGTGGTCTCCTGGCCTTCATTGCTTACATATTCCGCCCTCACAATCATGTTCCGCACATCAAGACGCTTCATTCGAACCCAAACTCGATAAGATAAATTCAATGATGTATGAATTCATGCAAACGACATGCAAATAACAAGTAAATCGCAAGTGCGCACCGAGATTTTTGAGTGGCATCACGGTGGACTGGTTATCTGACCGCTGTACCACGGCAATACTTAGACTAGGGGCGAATACGTGTCCTGGACTTCAGCGAGGCGTACGGAGAGTTTGATTGGCGAAGGTCAATCCAGGTACAACGAGAGTTATCTTAGGCCGTGCGGTTCTAGGCGCTTCAGTCTGGAACCGCGTGACCGCTACGGTCGCAGGTTCGAATCCGGCCTCGGCCATCGATGTGTGTGATGTACTTAGGTTAGTTAGGGTTAAGTACTTCTAAGTTCTAGGGGACTGGTCACCTCCGAAGTTAAGTCCCATAGTGCTCAGAGCCATTTGAACCACATTGTCACAAACATTACACGTATAAATCGAGAATCACACTTGTAACGTCATATGCATGTTTACTCATAAATAAACTATTTCTGGCATATCTTATGATGGCACAGTTCGATTCTAACGCCATTGGCAATTTCAGACACGGCCTGTCATGTGTCAGTAAGATATAGAACTTTTTGCATTCCATTGGAATCGTGCCATCGCGGACTAGAATGAATCGTGAAGGAATCGTGAACGAATAGTAGGAATCTATTCTCAATGTGAGATTGAATCGTAGGAATCGAATGCTGCCGATGGGGGCTTCCACACGGGGTATGTGGGTGGTCTGGCCCCGTTTACCTCCGCCCCAATTTCGTATCTTACAAGGAAATTGTCAGACTTGTCATGCCGAAACGTGTATTGCTTTTTTTAGCACTGTTATGTAACTGTGCAAAAGGTCCGTATGCAAAATTGTAGCTGCTGACACGAATTGGAAGTCACCTAAAAAAAAATCAGGAACATGGCTGTGTTTCCCGCTTGGCGCTTGCAGTGGCGGCTGGCCACCCCTGGAAATGGCGAGTCGCGAGCGTTGTGGGCGTGGTCGGGGAGTGCGGCCGTCTTGTCGCGGCGTTCACTGAAGAGGAATACCGCTGCACGGTTCTGGTGGAAAGGGGAAACGAATATTAGTTCCTGTGGCATGCACGTCCTTTTCATTTCTGGTACGTATTTCGAAACACACCGTCCTGAAACTGGTTAGAGATGTGAAAGATGTCCTGTACATGTTCATCTGTACACCTCAAGCCACATTCAATCTCCCCTCACAGCTGATGGCGACCCCTGTAAATGTTTTGCTGCTTGCCACGGAGATATACCACAGACGCCAAATGAAGCAATCAACAACAAAATGGCTCTGAACACTATGGGACTTAACATCTGAGGTCATCAGTCCCCTAGAACTTAGAACTACTTAAACCTAACTAACCTAAGGACATCACACACATCCCTGCCCGAGGCGGCATTCGGACCTGCGACCGTAGCGGTCGCGCGGTTCCGGACTGTAGCGCCTAGAACCGCTCGGCCACAACGGCCGGCGAAGCAATCGACAGAAAACACGCGTGAGGACTATGTGTTGCGCGACGTGGTTGTTTAACTTCTAGACGACCATGTAAATGGCGCAGACATGTGGCTAGAAACAACCGAAACACTCGATATCGCAGACTGTGAATCTACAGACGGCGGAGACACCGACGAAAGTTGCACTCGTGAAGACTCTTCGAGTGTTAGTGCCACGTATCATCATCAATTATCTCCGAAAGTAACACCAGCATCTGCAATTACCTTTATCAGACAAAGAAAAAGCGGTGACGTATTGGTTGAACGAAAGTGGTAAGAAACGCCTACTTGTCAGTACTGTTCAAAATAAGTATCGCTTTGTCCGTTCTGAACGTGAATTGTATAGATGGAAAAAGGAAGTCGCTGGACGACGTAAGAGTCGACTGGAAATTGCGACAGAGATAAATGCGCGACTTGTTGAGCTATTTACCGATGTCAGGCAACAGTCATTCAGTGTCAGCGATACAACTTTGCGTGATTGGGCGTTAGAGATTGCCAACGCGATAGGCGCTAAAGCATTTACAGCTTCTCAAAGTTGGATTACTCGCTTCAAAATATCACATAAAATTGTGGCAAGAAAAATGACAAAATTTGTATCGAGAAACAGGTCGGAAAGTGAAGTGACACAAATCGAAGTGATAGAAGCTTTTCTTACGAATGCAAAAAATAAGATCGCTAGTTTTAATGAATCGTACGTGTACAGTGCAGATCAGTCAGGTTTTCAAAAAGAAATGCGTGCGAAAAGAACACTGCCATTCAAAGGGGAAAAACATACTGAGGCGGTTGCGCAGTCCACGACTGCACTCACCCATTCATGCACTATAATGCCTATAATTAGTCTGGATGGTTCATTGCAGCCTAAGCTGTATGTGTGTCTTCAAGAACCAACTGGACGTTTTGGACCGCGTGTCAAAAGAACAATGTTCTACGCAAACAAGTCTGGAAAAATGGGAAATGAAAACGTTACACTTTTCATGCGTCATGCTTTCCTACCGTTCTGCTGTAACAAATCTCTTCTCCTTCTAGATTCGTGGTCAGGTCATAAAAGGTCTGATTCATTAAAAGCTGTATTTTGAGCCCACCCTGACAAAGAAGTAGAGATACTTCAGATTCCACCCGACACGACGAACGTAATTCGACCTTTAGACAGAGAATTTTTCCGTCAGTGGAAGGCATTTTACAGAAAACTAACAGAGAAAATTATTGTGTGCAGATCACTGCAATTTCCTGTCTATCACCGTGACAATATTCTCAAGCTGCAATCGGTAGTACATTATCAATTTTCCTCCCCACGGTTTCAGAATCTGATTAAATATGCGTGGCACTCCTCGAAATATACTGATACTAGGCCTGATACATTCCTAACACCAGCCCAGTTTTGTCTACAGACATCTAACAACGTCTGTGATTCGCAGGGCTGTCATATGTCGTCTTTGCCTGTATGTTCTCGGTGCACAAAAAACCTATGTTTTGAACAATGTGTCAATATTTCGCATTTTTGCGGTAATTACAATAAATAAAATTTGGACGTGTTCTACACAGTATATTTATTTGTGTCTATTTCATAGCTATTTGGAAAGAATGTTGTAGATAACACATCAGCCATATTTGTCAACGAATGTTTAATTATCATACGATCGCTTCCACTGGGGGAATCGGCTCTCTCGCTGCTGAGGCCAGAGAGCGGCGCGTGGCTGACGCCGCCTTGTCCCTAGATATGGCGTCGGTATAACGTAGCGAGCGAGGTCAGGGTTGTACAAGGGGCGGAAACCGTGCGACAATAATGTCTTACTTCATAAAATTGTTTACAGACTTCCAGGTCATGTCAGCAGCTAAAATTCTGCATACAGACTTCTTGCAATGTTGACTCACAGTGGTAAAAAAAAGCAACACAGGTTTCGACATGACAAGTCTGACCATTCCCTTGTTAGCTTTATTACGGTAGCTTAAAATGCTCACGGAAGCATCTTTGCCCGTCCGAACGGCTGCGTGGGAAGTGTTGAGGCCGGCTGCTGGGGAGACACGGGCCAGCGAACTGCGCACCGCCCCCAACTGCGCCCTCCCACGCCCTGCGAGCGCCAGCCGGCTGTGGGCGGCGCCGCTCTTTGTCTGCTGGCCGTCGCTACCTCTGCACTGTGCACCGGGTCCCTGGTCAGGTGCGACAGGCCAGACCGGGTGTAGCTGTGACATTACTTGCTGGGACTACAGCGCCTATAAAATCCAGTCCGTTGTTTACCGGTGGCTTTAGTACATCATGCAGTTAACCTGAAATCAAATTGTCTCACAAAACGCAAATTCCACCGTTATTACACTACTGGCCACTAAAATTGCTACACCACGAAGATGACGTGCTACAGACGCGAAATTTACCCGACAGGAAGATGATGCTGTGGTATGCAAATGATTAGCTTTCCAGAGAATTCACGCAAGGTTGGCGCCGGTGGCGACACCTACAACGTGCTGACATGAGGAAACTTTCCAACCGATTTCTCATACACAAACAGCAGTTGACCGGCGGTACATGGTGAAACGTTGTTGTGATGCCTCCTGTAAGGAGGAGAAATGCGTTCATCACGTTTCCGACTTTGATACAGGTCGGATTGTAGCCTATCGCGATTGCGGTTCATCGTATCGCGACATTGCTGCTCGCGTTGGTCGACATCCAATGACTGTTAGTAGAATATGGAATCGGTGGGTTCAGGAGGATCATACGGAACGCCGTGCTGGATCCCAACGGCCTCGTATCACTAGCACTCGAGACGACAGGCGTCTTATCCGCATGGCTGTAACGGATCGTGCAGCCACGTCTCGATCCCTGAGTCAACAGGTGGGGACGTTTGGAAGACAACAACCATCTGCACGAACAGTTCGACCACGTTTGCAGCAGCATGGACTATCAGCTCAGAGACCGTGGCTGCGGTTACCCTTGACGCTGCATCACAGACAGGAGCGCCTGCGATGGTGTACTCGACGACGAACCTGGGTGCACGAATGGCAAAACGTCATGTTTTCGAATGAATCCGGGTTCTGTTTACAGCATCGTGATGGTCTCATCACTGTTTGGCGACATCGCGGTGAACGCACATTGGAAGCGTGTATTCGTCATCGCCATACTGGCGTATCACCCGGCGTGATTGTATGGGGTGCCATTGGTTACACGTCTCGGTCACCTCTTGTTCGCACTGACGGCACATTGAACAGTGGACGTTACATTTCAGATGTGTTACGACCCGTGGCTCTACCCTTCATTCGATCCCTGCGAAACCCTACATTTCAGCAGGATAATGCTCGACCGCATGTTGGAGGTCCTGTACGGGCCTTTCTGGCTACACAAAATGTTCGACTGCTGCCCTGGCCAGCACATTCTCCAGATCTCTCACCAATTGAAAACGTCTGGTCATGGTGGCCGAGCAACTGGCTCGTCACACTAGCCATATATCAACACGATATCGACCTTTTCCGCATTTGGTAAACGGTCCATTTTAACACGGGTAATGTATCACGAAGCAAATACCGTCCGCATTGGCGGAATGTTACGTGATACCACGCACTTATACGTTTGTGACTATTACAGCGCCATCTATCAGAAAGCGAAAAAAGTGGTCCAACTAAAACATTCATATTTCTTTACGTACTACACGAATATGTAATAAAAATGGGGGTTCCTGTTTAAAAAAACGCAGTAGATATCCGTTTGACCTATGGCAGGGCCATCTAGCGGGCCAACTATAGCGCCATCTGGTTTCATCCTTCAAGCTAGACGAGTTTCGTGGTTTGTAGTTTTTTCGTTTGACGCTTATTTCCTGAGATATTTGGTGCGGTCACGATCAATGAACCACACTGTATGTAGCGAAAAGTAATGGTCCTGTAACATTCTCCTTGGGCACGCCCAAAGTCATTTTCACATGTGAACATTCCTGTCGGTTGAGAATGTCCTGGTGAGTTACGTTTGCTAGAAACTCTGCAGTGCAGTCACACAGTTGGCCTGATTCCCCACTGGCTGGTATTTTGTTATTCAGGCAGTGGGGAACTGTAATTTAGGGGTTCCGGAAGTGAAGCAATACGGCATTAACCTGGATGCATGTATCTACTGCGCTCTGTGTGTCATGGAGGACCTGGGATAGTTAGTTTTCACACGATCGTTGTTTGCACAGCCCGTGGAGTCTCTGTTTATTAAGATATTTCTCTGCTCACGGCATGACGGTCATTCACATAGTGCTGGCGCAACGGTTTGACAACTTCCATCGACAAGCAGGCGTTGTGGCATTGAGTTTTGGCGTTACACAAACTTTGAATTCGCTCCAGATATTTAATCTCACGTACGTTGATCACAAGTGGCTGCTTTTCCGTTCTCCCTCCATGTCGTTCTACGTTGATTAACACATCAGCCATGCTCATCGTTCATTTCATTGTAGCGAATCTAATTCGACTTGTAGGGGCCACTATATTTGTGTTCCACACCCTCTCCTATCGTGCTGCTACCGCTGTCACCGTACCCCACAAATCTGCTGCCATCGGTTTCTGTCTTCCCAGGATTTCTCGAACGGAGCGAGGCGCGCAGTGGTCAGCACACTGGACTCGCATTCGAGAGGATGACAGTTCGAATCCCCGTCAAACCATCCACATTCAGATTTCTTTGGTTTCCCTAAATCGTTCCACGCAAATGTTTTCTTTGAAAGGGTGCAACCGATTTCCTTCCCCATAAATGAAAAATTCGGAGCTTGTGCTCCATTCCTAATGACCTCGATGTCGATAGGACGTTAAGCCGTAACCTTCCTTCCTTTCCTTCCTGTCTCGTCCTCTTCAGTTTCTGTTTCTCTCGTGACTTTTTTTTTACCACCTATAACCAGGTAATCTTCGGTATTCTTCATCTCATTCTTCCCTGTGGATGGTACATTAGGCTGTACAATGCGGAATCTTATTCCAGTTGGTGGATTTCTCGCCAACTTGGTACATTGCTTGCCTGCGGGCCCGGACCAGACTGTCTGGTTGGATTTCCCACCGAACACCTTTGCTCTGCAGGTTGCAACGTAGCCCCTGCAGCTGCCTCTTGCGCACTTGCTAATGCAATCTAGTCGTCTTCTTCTTCTTCTTCTACCCCTCAGTGTACCCTGAGACTATCTCTCCATCTTTTCCAATATTTATTTTACCAGCTGGTGATTGATTTCTTACGATTCAAGTAAATAATGCAATAAGAAACTTTCGATACCCATTGGATATAAACAATTCTGTTAATACACATATATATAAAAAATTTGTTGTTTCGTATTTAAATACAATATACATATCTGATGACGCTTTGGCCCACTTCTGACCCTTATTCAAGCAGTTATTGCGCTTGGCATTGGGTGATAGAGTTGTTGAATGTCCTATTGACGGATATCGTTCCCAATTCTGTCCATCAGTCTGTCAAAATCTCGAGACTGCCCACAGTGCTCCATACATTTACAATTCTGAACAGGACCGGCGACCTTGCTGGCAGGGTAGGGCTCGGCAAACACGGAGACGAGCGGCAGGCACTGTCGCCGACTGCGGACGAGCGTTATCTTGCTGGAGTGTGAGCCCAGAATGGCCTGCCACGAAGGGAGACAAGACGAGGCGCAGAATGTCGCCGAGGTACCGCCGTGCTGTGAGGGTGCTGCGGATGAGGACCAAAGCGGTCCTGCTGCCACCCCCAGACTGCTGGCTGTCGGGTCACACGGGGGGCGACCGTAAGGCTGGTCCCCCGCCGCCGTCCGGGCTGTCTCCAGACACGCCTTCGCTGGTCTCAGTTCGAAGCCGACAATTCCACTCCATCCGACGAGATTCTGGCCCGAAGACGTATTGGAGATATCCTGGGCAGCTGTGGGACACCGGCCTGACTTCACTCGCTGTACGTCCTGGAGTGATGGGCTGCAATTCACCGAATAACTGCTCGAATACTTCTTAAAGGTGTGAAAAATCAGCTCGTAGTATAAGCCAGCGTTCATAACTTGAAAACCACTTGAAGCTATTGCGTTAGTTATTTTTTTGCATTTTTGAAGAGAATGAAAACTTACCTTGTAGCTTAACCTAACTCATACTGTATGTTACGTTTTTCGAAAGAAATGATTGTATATTTGCCATTCTGGCCCTCGCACTGAGCAGAATGCGGTAAGGTAACTTTTTGTGAAATCAGTTGCAAAACGTTGAATTTATTAGGAATATCATCTTAAAGCTAGGACATGATGTTGTTTAATGCACAATTTGCAATATAGAAAATATATTATTCGAAAAAATCCTTAACAATCAGAAAACATTTTACTGTCATTTTCAATGCTTCATATTTACTTACTATTAGTGTCACTTTATTCAATCTCAGCAAACGTGCAGCAGATGTATTTTCTGGCTGGCCCAATAGACAAGGAAAGATGCGGATGTAACACCACAACCGTTGCTTGTCCGATTTTTGCGTGTGTTCGCCCCCTGACAAACAACTTACAGAGAAATTGGGAGTGGAACTGTAGCCAAAAATGGATAACGCTTTATTTAAATGTGGCCCTGTCACCCCTAATTAATCTACGGTGGTAGTGTTGACGATAAATCACACCTGTTTGTACTTCGAAAGATGAACGATCACGAAGACTTAGGGTGTTCAATGATATCAAACACACAGACAAAAATAAAATAAAGCAAAATGGTGAATTGAGGATAAACTAATGATAGTACAGGCTATGCTGAATCACAATAATTTTGTTATAACCTTGAGATCGATGCTGAGTAAAACACAATAAACAATTTACAAATTATCCTGGTAGCTGGCTTTGGCAGTGAACTGTGTTGAAATCGGTCCAAAACGCGATCTCTTGTAACTCGGCTGAGCGACTGACATCGACAGAAAACGTAAAATACGAAGAACCACTACACCCCAGGGTACCGTGAAATCTCTGTGGAAACTGCAATTGCACGTGATCCAACTATTTAACGTTACTCCTAACACTCGTTAAATGAACTCATGTAAGGTGCAAAACTGTTGCCACCTCACACCGAGTAACAAATCCCTTAATCCAGTCCTGCCCAGGTAGTTTCTTTGTACAATATGTATCTGTCTTACTCATTAAGTGAGACCATCTGGGAAACAATAGGAAAAAATATATAGTCTGAGATCAAACTGTATCAAAAACTGACTGGCCATGACTGGACGCTATACCGCTCTGTCCCGTCCCATTCCCCAACCACGAGCACATTTCACGTTGACAACTTTCAAGAAGCGTCACAACTGACGGATCTAAAAGTATTATACAACTAGTGCGTAGCGAATGGCATGTGCTGTAAGACTGGATGTCATTCAAGCGCGTACACTTAACAGCTAACGGCACATCTCGCGCTGAAATTCGCCAAAGTTTCTGAGAACACAACGACAGCCGTTCTGTTACCAGCCGCCCTCCAGAGCACGTCAGAGTGTCCGTCGCGGCTTCCTCTGCTCGGGACGCCTCGCGGTGTCCTGTCGGAGCTCCTCTGCTGGTAGGAAGTGTGGCGCCTCGGCGTGGCACGGACTCAGCACGCCGTCTGGAGCCACCTGCAGAAATATTGGGCCGCGACGCCTCTGTAGCCGCGCATAGTTGCGGAAGTGGCCCCGGTGCGGGGTTTTGTGCTCCAACTGACCCGTCGATTGTGTCCGATAAATGCGCGATCGGTCGCATGTCGAGGAGTCTGCTGAACCGTCTAGATTGTTCTTCAAACCAATCGCGAAATTCGGAGAGCTTATGTCGCAAGAACATTCAGACAACTTTGGCTCTTCAGTCTATATGTAGAGTTGATTGTGATGGAAATTTGAGCGCAGTTGTTATTATCCGATAGTTATGGATTGTAACTAAAGTGTTTCATTTATGCAAGGGTCAGAGTAATGTAAATTATTACAGCCGGAAAACGACTCACTTCTCTAAATATTCCAATCGTATAGAATTCACACTGTGAACAGACGCGTGTTTCTGTGTCTAATATTTCAACTCTTAAAACGCTGCAGTGGCTGTAAGGGCTCCTGTAATTCCTTTTCCACGCAGATTAAGTCAGTTGCCTTCGTTCGGTGCTCAGAAACACGGATCAGACCTAGGGCTAATGCCCATTGAACGTCAACCAACGATTTCACTACAGGCGGTAGCAGCCTCTTACTCAGTGGTCAAGAACTACAGTTTGTGTTGTGTAGCTGAACTTTGTCTCCAGCTGTGGAGTACACCTTCAAAGACGGTAGTTACTTCTGTGGAGGTTCGACACACAGTATTCATTCGACCACGGCGTAAAGGGCCGCAATATTTTAATAACCGTGAGAGCAGGTGGAGTGGCGAGAGGTCACTGTCCCCCGTGTGTGGCGCGGTGACGCAGACCTCGACCTAAGCAGTGAGAACTGGAGCGTGTTCTGTGGAGGCAGCAGTGGTCGTCTAGAAACATGTCACACTGTCAGTTCTGCCGAGTGGCGCCGTAACCAGTACGTCCGCACTGCCCAGTGTCCAGTCTGGAGCGTGCAGCCTGGAACGTGGCGGGACGCCGTGCACTGTCCAGTCCGGAGCGTCCAGCGTCCAGTCAGGTGGCAGTGTCCGGTCTGTGGCTCACTCCAGACGGGGCAGTTTCACTGGAGACGTATTCCAGTCGGCGTAACCCGGTCTGGAGCGTGCCAGCCCGCTGACCACTGTCCAGCTGCTCCGACCCGTTCTCCAGGATCCGCACGTGCTGCTCTGGAACCACTCCGAGGCGCGGGGCGGAGGGTGGTGCACGCGCCAGGCAGCAGTGCAGAGCAGACACGGCGGGGTAACCGAGGGCGTCCGCGGCCAGGGGTCCGGCCTGTGCTGGAGCGCTGCTGGAGCGGCCCAGCACTGCTCTGTGCGGGCGCCGCGCACCACGTCTCTCCGTCACCTAACGCGGTTCACGCTGCAGAATAAAGTCCTGCTGTCTGTCTCACCCGTGGGGCGTTCGTTTTTTTTCTTTCGTTTTTTCATTTCTCTCTACAGCAGGCTTCTCATCATTCAAGCAGTTTCCATACCAAAGATCATGCGAATCGGTTCAGCCGTATAGTCACCAAAACGTAGCAGACTCTTGGGTTTAATAATATTGGCGTGGGAGAAAGGATTAAGGATGTTGAGGAGTCTATTATGGTGGTTCATAAGTTCGCAGCGTTTTTGTTTTGCATGTTGTTATTCAGCTTGCTATGGGTTAATTTATCGACTGTCACTCTTTGTTTGTAGTTCACTGTTGCTATTTCAGTTTACCTTTTGTGTCACTTTGTCATAGTGAGTGGCGCCGTGGACGCTAGGAAATCGAGTGCCGAGTGAAGAAATCTCAACTTCCCGAGATATCTTCCGCTTGAGTTCAGTAGAGGGGTGGCACCAGCAGAGGCAGCCAGAAACATTTGCACCGTATATGAGGATAACAATGGCAGCAAGGCTAAAGAAAAATCAAGACACGTTCATAGGATTTGTCGACCTGGAAAAAGCGTTCGACAATATAAAATGGTGCAAGCTGTTCGAGATTCTGAAAGAAGTAGGGGTAAGCTATAGGGAGAGACGGGTCATATACAATATGTACAACAACCAAGAGGGAATAATAAGAGTCGACCATCAAGAACGAAGTGCTCGTATTAAGAAGGGTGTAAGACAAGGCTGTAGCCTTTCGCCCCTACTCTTCAATCTGTACATCGAGGAAGCAATTATGGATATAAAAGAAAGGTTGAGGAGTGGAATTAAAATACAAGGTGAAAGGATATCAATGATAAGATTCGCTGATGACATTGCTATCCTGAGTGAAAGTGAAGAAGAATTAAATGATCTGCTGAACGGAATAATCTTCCTGCTGGATTTGTTTATTTGTCCAGATCGAAATAAATGTGTGCACCGTGGTCAAAAACAGTTTGAAAAGCGTGTTAGGGTGTTGCAGAGAATTAATTGCTGGTAAAAAATCCGGTACGTTGCGTCATTGCCGAGTTAATTAGCATTGAAGTTACCCATTCAGGTCGTCGCGTGCGAAAATGTAAATGGGCCGGCGGATAGGGTTAATGTCAGTGTGCGGACAACTAGTTTCTGCAAATTAAATTGCCATCTTGAGATCATCTACATGCATCGACTATTGTTCCACTCTCTGTAGAGCCCTGTCATTTGGTGATGGACACAACTGGGAATAACTCATTGAATATTACCCAGAAAAGAGTCTGATACGCACAAAAGAGTGTGATCAAATATATTTGGCTCATATGATATTTACAATAACAATGGAAACTGCGGAAATGAATGACAGTTTATGCCATGGTCAGGATATGAACCAGAGTCTCCTTGCTTGCTAAGCAGGAGCGCTAGCCACCGCACTACCGCAGCACTACAGCTAACATAGCTGCGTGGACTGCCCAAGTAGAATGGCTGCCCTCCCCAACACAAACTTCAGTTCACATCCTCAGCTCGTTTTTCCCCTTCTTAGGTCATCACTATCCCCAAGGTTCTCTGGCACTGGAATAGCACCCCAGCATTGGATGTTACGTGATCTGCATATCTTGTAATTAAATTTTCGTCCAGACATTTCAGTCTCATCTTTATCTATGATGATGATGGAAGCTGAAAAAATGAATTAAAATTCATGCTACAGCCAGGACTTGAACACAGATCTCCTTGCTGACTAGATGAGAATGCTAGCCATTACACCACCACTGCACTGCTGCCAAGGGTCGTCTAAGGGCTACCATTTCTGCCTAGTAAACAAGGAGACCTGGGTTCAAGTCCTGGCTGTGGCATAGATTTTAATTCATTTCTTCTGCTTCGATTATTATGGAAGATAAAGGTGAGACTCAAATTTCATGAGGAAACTTGAATTATAAGATCATGGGATCCATGCTTTGTCCATGGGTGACCGCTTTGCCATCTCGCTGGGGCCTCTTCTTCAGCGAGTCATTCCCGGATGTGTCCACGACTAAATAACAGTGCACTGCGTGTAGCGGCACTATGGTCTATGTATGTAGATGATCCAAGGATGGGAATTTTGCTCGTCGATTTTCGTCCCGAAATTGTTCTTCGCAGTGCCATTAGAGATCCTTATCACTGACATATTTTCACTGTGATTTCTCACTTCTAAATATTTTCCTTGTATTTACTCAATCGACAGTTACACATGCAAGTTGAATAGTAGGCGGAACGATTACGGCAGTGCCTTCACAAGCTCAGCGCTTCTGTCTTTCACTTGTTCGCTTACTATTCGCTTGTTTCAGAAGTTATCAGTGTCTTGCAGCGATTGATTCCTTTGTTTAAATGTAGATAATCTGTGTACTCCAGGATGGGAGAAAATCTTAGTATACAGTGACAAAAATATTAGCAAGTAGGTAGGGCATTGGGAAAATGCAGTCACTGCTCACGAAAGACTGGTGCACCGCGTCGTAGAATACTGGCCGACTGTGTGTTGTGTGGGACCCACAGAGGACGTGGAACGTATACAGAGAAGGGCAGCACCGATGGTCACAAGTTTATCTGACCCGTGACGGTGTATTGAACCGGAAAGTTACTACTGGTTCAGTAAAGGTTATTAACCCTTCTAATACCAAGTATTTTTTGTTACACTGAGTACCATTGGGGTCTTTAGTGACCCCAACGGAATTCATTTCTTATTAAGGATAGTTTTAACAATGGTAGAATAAAATCACATTCATTATTTATTCCACAATCTAAAACATGATGTCAGTGACATTACATTAAATTAAAATTCATATTTCTTGAAATTATTTATTTCCGTAAAATTTACAAACGATTCTCATGAAGCTACAAATATTTTTGATTAAATTCCGAATTGATATTTATGATGAATTACACTTACAGCAATAAATTACAGAGTGGTTTTTACACACAGAACATCCACATTTTGAACATTTATCGGTGAATTTTCTATCCTCAGACCTTTTACAGAAAGGACACCTTCCTCTTTTTTTTTCTGGAAGTACTGAGGAAATAATTTTGTCCGGCTTTCTTCCGACGAGCTGCTTTCCTGATTCTATGAGAAATGCCCGTCTCCTGTTGTTGGTCCTTTCTGCCTAGTCTGGTGTAAGATGTAGCCATATGACAAATGCATTCAGTGCACGGATATGAATCATGTTGTAAGATAATACCATTGGCCACCTTCTGCTCATCCTCTTTGTAGTGTACCGTCTAACCAGCTTGTCCATGGTATCTACTCCTGATTTTGTTTCATTATAATACAGAATCATTACAGTCTTGCATTCTTCACGATCTTCCACTTCCTTCCTTGAATGCATTGTACTGAGCAAAGTTACAACTTCTCCCTTTTTCGGAAAATATAAAAAAATTGAAGCATGCTCTTGGAATCCAAAAATAGATGAATATTTGACTCGACCTTTGCTCTGAGTGAAAGCTGGTGGTAGTTCTCCGTTATTTTTTCTAATTGTTCCTAAGTGTGTGAGATTGATATTCAGAAGTCCTCCCGCCAAACTAAGGCTAGTGAAAAAATGGTCAGTTGTTACATTTCTGCCACTGTTTTCTAAGCCTTTCACCATACCTAAAGCAACTCTCTTGCCTTGACTAACTTCACGAGATTCATTTTCTTGTCGACCAGTGTAAACTTGGAGACTGAGAACGTAAGACATTGCACTATCACATACAGCCCATAATTTCAACCCATATTTCCCTGGTTTTGAAGGAATATATTGCCGAAATGGACATCTACCACGAAATGCCACAAGTTGTTCATCAGTTGTTACGTTGCTGTGAGGAACATATGCTTCTTGAAGTGTGTGTAGCCACATTTCAAATATTTCTCTAACGGGAGCCAACTTGTCAGGGGCACAGTTGTGACGCCTCACATCTGCATCATCAAATCGGATGCACCTTGAAATTTGCGTAAAGCGATTTCTGGCCATTGTTTCACTAAAAATGGATCTACCATGATGTGTAACTGCTTCATTATGGGCCTTGTAAGCACCTGCTAGAATCAAGGCACCGATAAAGCACTTCAGTTCAATGGCATCTACTGGTTTCCATTTAGTACCGCAAACAAGACTACCCTCTTCGTTAGTCCATATCAACAATGTTTCTCCTAAGAAACATCTGAAAAGCTGATTCTATGGAGTCTACATTTTTCACTGCGAATTTTATTGGACCTTGTCTTCCACAAGCTCTTCTCAACTCGTGTTTGTGCCACAATTCTTCTTTGTTTTTAGACCTACACAAAATAAAAAAAAAAATACAAAGGGTATATCTTGGCGCTAGGCCCTAACGCACATTTACAAAAATACAATGTGCACTTACATATAACAGTCAGAAATATGTGTTACTTCCTGTCCAGGCTGGACACCTGCGATCTCCAAATCTTCTTCTGAACATCCGTCTGATTTAGGAATTTTCTCAGCCGGCCGCGGTGGTCTAGCGGTTCTGGCGCTGCAGTCCGGATCCGCGGGACTGCTACGGTCGCAGGTTCGAATCCTGCCTCGGGCATGGGTGTGTGTGATGTCCTTACGTTAGTTAGGTTTAAGTAGTTCTAAGTTCTAGGGGACTTATGACCTAAGATGTTGAGTCCCATAGTGCTCACAGCCATTTGAACCATTTTTGAATTTTCTCTTCTAAGACGTCAATTTCTCCATCGCTGTATGGGACGTCAGAAACTATGTCGCTAATATCACCATTTGATTCTCCAGACAGAGGATTATCCTGCAGTAATATTTCAAGCACTTCGTCTTCGGAAAGGTGACGAGACAATTTCCACAAAATGCAACACACACAATAGTAGTCTCCACTTGTATGGAACAAATAACTGTCGGCTTATAGAGTATTGGCAAAAATCACATGTTACAGCAATATTTACAAGAATAAAACAAAGGAAATACAGCAACAGTTACGGACTCAATGCAGCATTATTGGGTAATAACACCGCAAGAGAGAAATGGGGTCGCGTTTAACCCCAATGGTACTCAGTGGTTCTCTCTTGATTTTCTGCAAAACTAAATATTTTCAAAAAGTTATATTAATATATTACGAAACCATTACTTAATTCAGGAAAAGTCAGAATTTTTCATAATTTTTAGGAATAGGAAATGAAGTATATCTTAGAGACAATTACGGCCTGGGGTCACTATAGACCCCACGGTATTAGGAGGGTTAATCACAATTAATACACAAAATGTAAAGTGGACGCAGGTGCCAAGGAATAACTGGTGAAATTACACACAATTTTCAGTAACACTCTTTATTCAAATTTGGTGCAAGACCTCACGATATTTTAAAAAATACCAACAATCATTTAACGAGTAACTCACAATTTACAGTAAGAAAGGACTTTTAGATTATTAAATTATTATAAACAATTTCACGCCAGTAAAAGGCAAGTCAGGCAAGCAATTTAACGTGTACAATGTGACGCTGTATGGTATTTTAAGCTCAGCTAAATTACAGGTGAATTTCACTCCATTAATAAATGAATACAATTTGAGTATATGACTTCACTTTTGGGCAGACAAATTTCCCATTTGGTTACAACAGCCGTAGCTAGGGCCGTCCACAACTTCCTCACTCAGTCTCATTAAATGGCGCAGAATCTAACTTGTCTGCAACATATAAAGACAATCCTGTTTACAAAAGTTCTCAAAATAGAAAAACCAAAGTGCATCAGTGATGCACACCGGGGGGGGGGGGGGGGGGCGACGGCGACATTCACAGTTAATAACATTAACATTTCCAAAATATAT
Source organism: Schistocerca nitens (assembly GCF_023898315.1). Lineage (NCBI taxonomy): Eukaryota > Metazoa > Arthropoda > Insecta > Orthoptera > Acrididae > Schistocerca > Schistocerca nitens. The sequence continues at coordinate 14,052,894 of NC_064624.1, read as the reverse complement.
AAAAAAACAAATTTTACAAATTTCTGCCAGTAAACTTACGGCAAACACACACGCTCGCCAGGTAGGACTTGCGAACTTTTACAACATTCAAGGCAACAATTGCTACCCGTAATGAAATGGCAAACTTTTGCATGGGAAGGAAACACACTAACAACTAACTACCTGTATAAAACTCATAAGCACGTTGAGTAAAAGCTGTAAAAGGTATTCAATTGGAAAAAAAAAACACACAACAGGTTTTGCTGACTAGAAACAATATAAAAAATCCACTACGGCGTACATTAACAACCTTGCTTGATTATAGCCAAATATACATAAACAGAAATTTACGTAAGTTACAGCTTCCAGATGAGCAGGAATTCGTTATGCAATTGACTAGTTCTTACCACGAGGCAAAAGGAATTTTCCTTCTTTCTTAGACAAACTTTTACACGTGAGTCTAGTAATACTAGTTATGGCAGGCGAGAGAATGGATCAGGTCTTAGTGCCCTGCATTTTAAACAGTACAGCCATTGGTGCCTTAGACTTTCACTGTCATGGCAGGCGCTAACAGTCGAGTAAACCCGTAGGTAAGCTGGGAGGGGAAAGAAGCAATCCGAACCACAGGTTTACTGTGACTCACCTTCCTGCGGCTGGGCAGACGAGAACGAATGGCCGGAAACCCCCAAAATATACGTCTGGTATAATTAACGAGAATAAGTAAATTGAATTCAGTTAAACTTCATAAAATCTGTTAGCAATCAGTACTCAACTTGTGGTGCGTTACGATTCCCAGGACTGAACCACCGCAGCACTCTACTCCAAATGCTCTGCCGAGCCGCCGCTGCCAGCGGACGCAGGAAGGCGCGCCTATTTTCAGAACCTCCTCGCCGGTCGACAGCATACGGCCGAACTGCAGAGTATTCCCCTCGCGGACCCACGCTCAGGAAGATTCCTTTCGCGACGAGCAGTTAACGCCCCACACCACGGAGGTTAAGCTTTCGCTGATGCCGCGGTCTGCGTGCTGTCCCTCTAGCACCGGCACAGAAGTCTCTTCTTCATGCCCCGACTGCCAACTCTCCACGAGAGCCCGTACAGCCACTTCTCAAACCCACGCGAACAGCCCACTTTTGCCCTCTCCCGCTGGAGGGAGACACCGAAGCGTTCAATTGCGACAACGGCGCCACCTCCAGAAAACGGAGGGCGACTGCTTCACGCTACGCGCTGCGGCGAGCTTTTCAAGCTGACTTCACAACGGCTCAGGTATCACAGAGATAGTGACGACAGACGGCCGAATATAGACGTAATCTGTCTACAAAGGTCCGAAGAGCAGCTGTTAAGTGATGACTCTGGGAGCACGCTACAAAGCGCTACCTACCGCCCCCATACAGACTGTGAAGACGGTGTCAGACTAAACAGAACCCTCGTAGCAGCCCTCAAACAGACATTTTCCCGCCGCTGAATACATGAGCGGCACGGGAAGGAGATCTAACGACTGCTACAGTGGAACGTATCCGCACAGTGGACTTCGCAGTCGCTTGCAGGGTTTTGGACCTGGGTGTAGATTCAGTGAGTAGCGATGGGGCTACATACGTTGCTGTGAATTGTTGAGGACAGTCCTAGGTACTCCTGCCTCCAGTAAGCAAGCCTTGGCAAGACGTGAAGCGCGGCGCTGCAGGACAGCCTCTCAGACCGCCACTGACGGCGAGCTCTCCAGACCCACCCACCGTTCCTGCACAGCTCAGGGTGACGGCTGCTTCTGGCACGTGGCGTGCGGTGCTCACGTAAGCTCACCACCATACAGCTCACTCTGAGAACTGCATCGTCGCTATGTTACAAACCCTTCATCCATGAAGGGACAGTATTTCACGAAAAAGTTGTAGCTGCTGCTGTGTTCTGATGAACGAACGTCGCGATACTGATTCTAGGGTTGATGAAAACAGCCTGACTTCTGAAACTTCCTGGCAGATTAAAAATGTGTGCTGGACCGAGACTCGAACTCGGGACCTTTGCCTTTCGCGGGCAAGTGCTCTAGCGACTGAGCTACCCGAGTACTATTCACGACTCGTCCCCAAAGCTTCAGTCCTGCCAGTATCTCGCCTCCTACCTTCTGAGGCGAGCACTTGCCCGTGAAAGCCAAAGGTGCCGAGTTCGACTCTCGGTCGGGCACACAGCTTTAATCTGCCAGGAAGTTTCATATCGGCGCACACTCCGCAGCAGAGATAAAATCTCAGTCTAGATGTCTGACGTCTGATTCCCAATTAACAGGTACATTTAGCCTTACCTGCTAATTTACCGATGTCTCAAATGCGGCCAGCATCGTCCACCATCTCGTCTGCGGGAGGTTAGTGGTTGCTGAAGAAGATAGCTTGAGGAGGCTACAGGGCAATTCTCCAGACCAGAATCCGACAAATTTGATAAAAAGACTTGCGTATATCCTCAAAAAAAAAAAAAATGAAAATTCGAGATAGCGTATTACGGCTTAATTACGACTTGCCTATACAGAGATGATCAGCCTAGTCGGGAAGGCCTTGCTGCAGGATGAGACGAAAGAAACTAGTACTTTCAACATAAAGGAGCTTTCTGATAGCTCGTCCAGCCTCCGATCAGGAAATAACACACCGAGAGATTCTTCAAAACCGTTAAGAGCCGAGCGCGGATTGTAGCTCAGGCTAGCTGGATTACATGCAAACTGATGCATTTCTGTCATTCACGACCGAAATAATCGCCGTTGCATTATGATGAATGCGGAACAGCACTAACCCGAACTGTGAGGTGCGTGGCTGCTGCCGACAACAGTAAGTACGGCCGAGGACTTAACAAGCAGCGGCAGCTCAAGATGAGGGACCGACTGCAGTGGAGAGCTGCAGAGGGGCGCCGTGGAGCTCCCGCGGCCGACGTGGGCAGGCAGGGCTGCAGCCGGGGTCTGCTGTGTGCAGCGCGGCCCAGCCGCACTCTGCAGGGGCTGGCGCTGCTGCAGGGGGGCAGTCCTGTCAAAGGACGAGGCTGGCGCCACGAAGCCGCGGCGAGCAGTTCAGAACGACGGCTCGACCAGCTTTTGTGTCTACTCGCCATGTTGGGAACTATTACGAATAATTAAACCGAGGCTCGGAAAATTCCTCCCTCCCCAAGAGACAACAGTGCACTCATTAGGCTTGCCTCGGTGATCTCTACACGAGTGGGTGGGGGGGATTATTTTTATACAATTTAATTAGCGATTAATTTCATCAACTTTCGGAATGTTATTCGGAGCGATCCATTACATTCACGAAGTCTGTTCCAAAAATTCTGGAATTTTTTCCACAACATTTCTCTACGTTTTCCTTCTACTTACCGTGCATGGTCCCCTTCGAAGTACTCTCCTACAGAACTAGTACACCACTCTCAGCGCCGTTCCCACTCCCGGGAGTAGTCTCGGTACGCGAATTTTGTTTTCTCCCGTCTACCGTTGCAAATCTTCTTCCTTTCGACGGGGTTTTCAAATTTGGAAATAAAAAATGTTCGCAGGGGCCAGGTCTGGAGAGTACGGAGCATCAGGCGGCAAAGCGATTGCGTCTTTGTGCGGTAGTCACGCGCCAACAGGGATGGACGTGCGGGTCGTTATCGCGAACGAATTGTCTCACGACATTTCAGGCCATTTCCTTCCCAGATTTTTCTCAGGCTTCGCAACACACCCCGACTAGCAGTTTTTCCCTGTGGTACTAATTAATGATGAACTAATCCTTCAAAGTCAAAGAAAGCTGTCAGCATGCCTTTGACATTTGACCTGACGTCACGAGGAGATAAAGAAAGAGTGCAATGTGAAAGAGTTGAACAGTGAGAGGGGGAAGAGGAGAGGGATAGAGGGCAATAGGTGATGAACAGAGGTAGGGTGAAGAGGAAATGGACAGAGAAGGGGAGCAGGAGATGGACAGAGTGAGACGGGTGGAGAAGGTGCGCAGACAGTGGAGGAGGACAGAGAGAGATGCAGGAGGAGATGAAGAGAGTGAGGAAGAAGACTGGAATAAATACATACCCGAGCAATGCCGCGTACTCAGCTACTGGACTCGTATAAATGTCCTAGTGGATGACGTCCAGAGTTCCATGCGGCTTTTTGCGGGCGATGTTGTTCTAACAAAGAAGTTGTCATGCTAGAAAATTGCAGCAAAGCGGAGGATCGACGCTTGTGCAGGAATTGGGAGCTGACCCTCATCATAAACGGATGTAACGTACTGAGGCAATCCGACTGATACGTTTGACGTTTTTAATCGTCCATACAGGTAAGGTACAAGAATCCGAGTGTAGAAAGCCACCCGGTCGGACTCATCAAACAGCATTCAACAGTTTTATTTACTGACAACAATTCCACATGCAATACACATCTGTACTTTGAGCATATAAATAAACAATGTCAATCAATATTTTGTTCTTGTTGTGGCCTTCAGATCAAAGACCGCTTCGATGCAGCTCTCCACGCTACTCTATCCTCTTCGTCTCCGAATAACTGCTGCGCCCTGCATCCTTCATCTCTTAGTCTCCCTCTACGATTTTTACCCTCCCACCTCCCTCCAGTGCTAAACTGCTGATCCCTCGATATCTCAGAATGTGTCCTACCAACCGATCCCTTCTTATCGTCGAGTTGTGCCACAAACTTCTTGTCTCCCCAGTTCTGTTCAGTACCTCCTGATTAGTTATGTGATCGACCCATCTAATTTTCATCATTCTTCTGTAGCACCACGTTTCGATAGCTTCCATTCTCTTTTTCTCTTAACTGTTTATCGTCCGTGTTTGACTTCCATACATGACTACACTCCACGCAAATACATTCCGAAAACACTTCCAAACATTTAAATCTATTCGATGTTAACAAATTTCTCTTCTTCAAAAATGCTTTTCTAGCCATTGCCAGTCTACGTTTTATATCTTCTCTACTTAGGGCATCATCAGTTAATTTGTTGCCCAAATAGCAAAACTCGTCTACTACTTTAAGTGTCTCATTTGCTAATCTAATTCCCTCAGCATCACGTGATTTAATTCGGCTACATTCCATTATCCGTGTTTTGCTTTCGATTATGTTCACCTTATATCCTCGTTTCAAGCCAATGTCCATTCCGTTCAACTGCTCTTCCAAGTTCTTTGCTGTCTCTGACAGAATTGTAATGTCATCGGGAAACCTCAAGTTTTTATTTCTTTTCCCTGAACTTTAATTCCTACTCCAAATTTCTTTCCTTTCCTTTATTGCTTGTTCAATGTACAGGTTAAGTAACGTAGGCGACAGCCTACAACCCTGTCTCTCTTCCTTCTCAACCACTGCTTCGCTTTCATGTCCCTCGACTCTCATAACTGCCATCTGGTATTTGTACAAATTATAAAGGGCCTCTCGCTCCCCATATTTTACCCCTGCTAACTTCAGAATCCTAAAATAAGGATGTGTACATGGAAGAATCCTGGAGATACTGGAAGCTGTCAGATAGATTTTATAATGGTAAGTCAGAGATTTAGGAACCAGGTTTTAAATTGTAAGACATTTACAGAGGCAGATGTGAACTCTGACCACAATCTATTGGTTATGAACTGTAGATTAAATCTGAGTAAACTGCAAGAAGGTGGGAATTTAAGGAGATGGCACTGGATAAACTGAAAGAACGAGAGATTGTAGAGAGTTACAGGGAGAGTATTAGGGAACGATTGACAGGAATGGGGGAAAGAAATACAGTAGAAGATAGCAGCAGAGGATCAAGTAGGTAAAAAGACGAGGGCTAATAGAAGTCCTTGGGTAACAGATGAGATATTGAATTTAATTGATAAAAGGAGAAAATACAAAAATGCAGTAAATGAAGCAGGCAAAAAGGAATACAAATGTCTCAAAAATGAGATCGACAGGAAGTGCAAAATGGCTAAGCAGGGTTGTTTAGAGGACAAATGTAAGGATGTAGAAGCATGTGTCACTGGGGGTAAGATAGATACTGCCTATAGGAAAATTAAAGAGACCTTTGGCGAAAAAAGAACCACTTGTATGAATATCAAGAGCTCAGATAGAAAGCCAGATCTAAGCAAAGAAGGGAAAGCAGAAAGGTAGAAGAATTACACAGAGGGTTTATACAAGGGCGATGTTTTTGAGAACAATATTATGGAAATGGAAGAGGAGGTAGAAGAAGATGAAATGGGAGATATGATACTGCGTGAAGAGTTTGACAGAGCACTGAAAGACCTGAGTCGAAACAAGGCCCCGGAGTAGACAACATTCCATTAGAACTACTGACAGCCTTGGGAGAGCCAGTCCTGACAAAACTCTACCATCTGGTGAGCAAAATGTATGAGACAGGTGAAATGCCCACAGTCTTCAAGAAGAATATAATAATTCCAATCCCAAAGAAAACAGGTGTTGACAGAAGTGAAAAATACCGAATTATCACTTTAATAAGTCACGGCTGCCAAATACTAACACGAATTCTTTACACACGAATGGAAAAACTGGTACAACATGACCTCGGGGAAGATCAGTTTGGATTCCGTAGAAATGTTGGAACACGTGAGGCAAGACTGACCCTACAATTTATCTTAGAGAATAGATTAAGGAAAGGCAAGCCTACGTTTCTAACTTTTGTAGACTTAGAGAAAGCTTTTGACAATGTTCATTGGAATACTCTCGCTCCCTGTATTTTACCCCTACCACCTTCAGAATTTAAAAGAAAGGCTATTCACAATTTACACAGAAACCAGATGGCAGTTATAAGAATCGAGGGACATGAAAGGGAAGCAGTGCTTAGGAAAGGAGTGGGACACGGTTGTAGCGTATCCACAATGTTATTCAATCTGTATATTGAGCAAGCACTAAAGGAAACAAAAGAAAAGTTCGGAGTAGGAATTAAAATCCATGGAGAAGAAATAAAAACTTTGAGGTTCGCCGATGACATTGTAATTCTGTCAGAGACAGCAAAGGACCTGGAAGAGCAGCTGAACGGAATGGACAGTGTCTCGAAAGAAGGATATAAGATGAACATCAACAAAAGCAAAACGAGGATAATGAAATGTAGTCGAATTAAATCGGATGGTGTTGCTGGAATTAGATTAGGAAATGAGACGCTTAAAGTAGTAAATAAGTTTTGCTATATGGGGAGCAAAATAACTCATGATGGTCAAAGTAGAGAGGAAATAAAATGTAGATTGGCAATGGCAAGTAAAGTGTTTCTGAAGAAGAGAAATTTGTTAACATCAAGTATAGATTTAAGTGTCAGGAAGTTTCTGAAAGTATTTGTATGGAGTGTAGCCATGTATGGAAGTGAAACGTGGACGATAAATAGTTTGGACAAGAAGAGAATGGAAGCTTTCGAAATGTGGTACAGAAGAATGCTGAAGATTAGATGGGCAGATCACGTAACTATCGAGGAGGTATTGAATAGAATTGGGGAGAAGAGAAGATTGTGGCACAACTTGACTAGAAGAAGGGATCGGTTGGTAGGACATGTACTGAGGCATCAAAGGATCACCAATTTAGTATTGGAGGGAAGTGTGGAGGGTAAAAATCGTAGAGGGAGACCAAGAGATGAATACAGTAAGCAGATTCAGAAGGTTGCATTAGTTACTGGGAGATGAACAAGCTTGCACAGGATAGAATAGCATGGAGAGTTCCATCAAACCAGTCTCAGGACTGAAGACCACAACAACAACAACTACTTCAGAATTTCAGTGAGAGTATTCTAGTCAACATTGCTCAAATGCTACAAACGTAGGTTTGCCTTTTCTTAACCTACTTTCTAAGATAAGTCGTAGGGTCAGTATTGCCGCGCGTGTTCCAACGTTTCTTTGGAATCTGATCATCTCCTTTCGCCTGCTTCATTTGTTGCATTTTTATATTTTCTTCTTTCATCATTTAAATTCAATATCCCTTGTACTCTCCGAGCATTTCTACTAGGCCTTGTTTTTTTACCTATTTGATATTCACTATTTAACTCTCAAAGCTACCTATTCTTCTTCTGCTGTATTCCTTTTCCCTGTTCTAGTCAACTGTTGGCTGATGTTCCCCCCTGAAACTCTCAGCAACCTCTGGTTCTTTCAGTTTATCCAGGTCCCATCTCCTAAATTTCCTACCGCTTTCCAATTTCTTTCCTACCGCTTTCCAATTTCTTTGGTTATAATTTACAGTTAAAAACCGATAAATTGTGACCAGAGACCACATCTGCCCCTGCATATGTCTTAGATTTTAAAATATGTTTCCTAAATCTCTGTTTTACCATTATATAATCAATCTGAAACCTTTTGGTGTCTCCAGGTCTGTTCCGCATATACATATTCTTTTACGATTGTTAAACCTATTGTTTGGTATGATTACATTACGCTCTGTGAAAAATTCTATAAGATGGCTTCCCTAGTCCCTATTCACCTACTAATTTTCCTTCTCTTCCTTTTCCTACTATCGAATTCCAGTCCCCCTCCGATTATTAAATTTTCGTCTCTGTTAACTATCTGCATAACTTCCTCATCTACATTTATTCAGTCTCTTCATCGTCTGCAGAGCTAGTTGGCATATAAATTTGTGCTACTGCGACGGGCGTGGGCTACAATAATGCATTCACCATACTGTTTGTAGTAGCTTACGTGCATCGCTATTCTAATATCCATTATTACACCTAGTCCTGCGTTAGCCCTATTTGATTCTGTATTTAGAAACCTGTATTCACATGACTAGAAGTTCTGTTCCTCCCGCCATCAAACTTCACTAATTACCACTATACCTAACTTCAACCGACCCATTTCCCTCTTAAAAATTGCTAACCTACCTTTCCGATGAAGGGACCTAACATTCCACGTTCCGATCCGTAGAACGCCAGTTTTGTTTCTCCTGATGACAACATCCTCGTGAGTAGTCTCACCTTGGAGATACGAATGGACGAGTATTTCACCTCTGGAATATTTTACCGAAGAGGACGCCATCATTTAACCATACTGTAGAGCAGCATGCCCTCAGGAAAAATTACGGCTGTAATTTGCCCTTGCTTTCAGCTGTTTACAGTATAAGCACAGCAAGGCCGTTTTTTGTTAGTGTTCCGAGGCCCCATCAGTCAATCATCCAGGCTGTTGCCCCTGCAACTACTGAAAAGGCTGCTGCCCCTCTTCAGGAACCACACGTTTGTCTGGCCTCTCAACAGACACCCCTCTGTTGTGGTGGCACCTATGGTCACTATGGCATGCAAGCCTCCCCACCAACGGCCAGATCCATGGTTTGGGGTGAGGGGGGGGGGGTGATATTTTATAATTGAAATATTCTAGAGAGCAATCGCCGACGCCCTTAACATTTTACCATCAACAAAAGGCACATTTTAAACAACGACTGACATCTTTTACACGTTGAGGGGTTAAGAGAAGAGGATTTTGAGCAGCAGCGAGAGGCTCTTGAAACCTCATTTACCCAAAAGAGAAGGAACACTAGTTGCTTAAGCAACTTTGGCATGGCTGGCGGCCACAAATGGTTACAGGGAAAGATAGTTCGTTTAATTAAGTTATTTGAATTGGGCAAAAGACCCACGAAAATTGACTGGTAAGAAAAGTAATCATCACGTATTACTGAATTACTTGACGTTGATTGAGCGAGGGTTGGTATGCCACTCTATGCAATTTTCAAGAGAACACTGCACGGACAATGGCGTATATAACTTTAAATAAACACGTCCACATTTTTCTGAACTCTACAACAGCTGACAAGTTAAATACAACCATGCCACCAAAAAAATCTGACAGCCTTCTATTACTGGGTCATCAGAGATGACCTGTACATAACAATTTCAGTTTAGAATAATTTCTTATACAAGCAAACTGTTAACAGCTGGCAAAGAAAACTGTTTCTCGGCAAGTTGTTTACAGCAGCAGCGCCTGACGGCTGCTTCATATCCGGGAACAGCAGCGGGTGCAAAATCCATTGGTCCACACAGGTCCCTTGCCAGCTTAACTTAGCAAACACAAATAAAAGCTCAGAACTCTACAACGAATGTAACCACGATAAAAACATACGCCATAGCGTGGTAAAACTCATGCGTGTATCAAAAGGTGCAATCTTGTGACAATTTACTGCACATGAACTTGCAAGTAGCTAACTTGTTAATAAACTCCACACAGCTGACTGTGGAATGGTTAATCCTTAAAAAAGAAATGCGGCCACTTTGGCTGCTCGCACTAAAGCTCGAACGTGACAGGACGTATGCCTACAACTTTGTGTTCACAGTAGATATACACTGAGGATACACCTGAGTAATACCGTGTGGGGCCCGCGCGAGCATGGAAAAGGATTCGACTAATGTGTAAAGTGGTGCTGGAGGGAACTGACACTTTAAATCCTGCAGGGCTCTACATAAATCTGTAAGAGCAAGAGGGGGTGGAGATCTCTTCTGAAAAGCACGTTGCACGACATCCCAGGTATGCTCAGTAATGGTAATGTCTGGTGAGTTTGGAGGCCAGTGGTAGTGTTTAAACTCGGAAGAGTGTTCCTGGAGCCACTCTGCAGCAATTCTGGATATGTGGGTTGTCGCACTGTCCTGCTGGAATTGCCCAATTCCGTCGGAATGAATAATGGACACTAATGGGTGCAAGTGATCAGACAGGATGCTTATGTACATGTCGCCTGTCAGAGTCGTATCTAGACATATCAGCGGTCCAATATTGCTCCAACTGGACACGGCCCACACCATTTGAGAGCCTCTGCCAGCTTGAACAGTCCCTCTCTGATATGCAGTGTCAATGGATTCATGGGGCTGTCTCCATACCAGCAGACATCCATCTGCTTCATACAATTTGAAACGTCTCGTCCAACCAGGCGATATGTTTTTAGTAATCAACAGTCCAATGTCGGTGTTGACGGGCCCAGACGAGGTGTAAAGCTTTGAGTCATGCTGTCGTCAGAATACGCAAGTGGGCCTTTGGCTCCGAAAGCCCATATCCATGGTGTTTTGTGGAATTGTTCGCACACTGACACTTCTTGATGACCCAGCATTGAAATCTGCAGCAATTTGTGGAGGGATTGCACTTCTGTCACTTTGAATGATTCTCTTTAGTCGTCTTCAGTCCCGATCTTGCAGGATCTTTTTCTCGCCACAGTGATGTTGGACATTTGATGTTTTACTGGATTCCTGATATTCAAGGTACACTCGTGAAATGGTCGTACCAGTTCATCGCTATCTCGGAGATGCTGTGTCCCATCCGTCGTGTGCCGACTATAACACCACGTTCAAACTCACTTGAATCTTGGTAACCTGCCATTGTAGCAGCAGTAACTGATCTAACAGGTGTGCCAGACACTTGTTCTCTTATATAGGCATTGCCAACCACAGCGCCGTATTCTGCCTGTTTACGTATCTTTGTATTTGAATACGCATGCCTATACCAGTTTCTTTGGGGGTCCAGTGTTTTTAAACCCACACACTGGTGCATTAGCTGTACAGAAATTAACACATAATTCCCCAAGGCAATGGCACGGATTAAACAGTGCAATTCATTATAACAGTTGGAGAATAACTTCATATTCATATTTATTCGCCTTTAAACATCTTACATGTAATGGTTGTCATATAGCAACAAAAGTTACAGATACATTGTATACATCTATATACACATATACCTGACAAGACAAATTGTCTGCATAATAGTATATTTCTAATTTTGTAATATGTACTCCTTTCACAAAATGTAGCAACAGAATTCATTATCATTTACTGCACTCTCTTGAAATTCTTGAACTGTATAAAATACTTTCCTTTTTATCCATTCTGCTACTTTTACTTTAAATTTGTCCATCGGCATAGAATGTGCACTTTTGGGTAATTTGTTAAAAACATGTGGGTACTAGATATAACTGCAGTGAATCTTTGATAGTTTGGCAAACAGAATGTCAATTGTATGTCCATTTCTTGTATTATATGAGTGCATTGCCATCCTAAGGTCAAAGTTATTTACCTTTTCTTTGGCATATATCAGGCAACTATAAATATACAAGCCAAACTCTGTCATTATATTTAATTCTTGAAAATGCTGACTGCATGAGTCTCTGGGTGGCTGTCCTACAAGGTCTTAGAAACTGAGCAGTTTCCCCATAGTATAACCCCATAAGCAAGATGAGAGTGGAAGAAGGCAAAGTATGTGTATTGTAGGAGTGTTCTACTGACAGAGCCTCTCAGTTTACGTAACAAGAAGACACACACAAAAGTTTTTTGCATAGCATGCCTCTGTGTTTCCCAGTTAGGTTTTTGGTCGATATGGAACCCTAGTGGGTTTACAGATTTGTTTTCATGTTTGGAGGCATTCAAATTAAATACCATACTTCTGTCTTATTATTTATCTGTAATGAATTTGCCTTAAACCAGCTGGCGCCTCTGTCCTTTGCTATTGTTACATTATTCTGTAATTCATCCAAGTTGTTTCCCTGAGTAATTAGCATTGTATCATCTGCATAAGTGCCTTGCCACAAGGTAATGAAGAAGGCAAACCATTTATGTACACTACAACAAGAAAAGGTCCAAGTATGGAGCCCTGTGGTACTCCTTTGGTAACTGGCAAGAAACTAGATCTTTCTTCATTTATAGCCACTGTTTGTTTTTATTGCATAAGTAAGATTGTAATAGCTGGAGAGCACTCGGCCCTATTCTGTGATACTGTAGTTTTGTTATAATAGTACTGTGGGATACAGTATCAAATGCTTTCTTAAGGTCCAACAGTCTCGCAATAATGACAGATTTATTCTCAATGGAGTCATATACTTTACTGACAATGCTCTCTGCTGCCCTCACAATTGAGAAACCAGTTCTGAACCCATACAGTGTGGAACATAGCAGTTTATTCGATTCAAAATACTGGCTCATTTGCTGGTGGATACAGTATTATATTATTTTTGAAATTATGGGAACTAGTGAGAGGCGTCAGTAATTGTCAAGTAAATCCTTGTCACCTTTCTTGTACACAGATATGATAACAGAAATTTTTAAACGATCTGGGAAAACACCTTCATTTATTATCTTATTTATTACCCTTGTTAAGGGGATTAATATTTCTTCTCTTATGTTGTTGTTGTTGATATTGTGGTCTTCAGTACTGAGACTGGTTTGATGCAGCTCTCCATGCTACTCTATCCTGTGCAAGCTTCTTCATCTCCCAGTACCTACTGCAACCTACATCCTTCTGAATCTGCTTAGTGTATTCATCTCTTGGTCTCCCTCTACGATTTTTACCCTCCACGCTGCCCTCCAATGCTAAATTTGTGATCCCTTGATGCCTCAAAACATGTCCTACCAACCGATCCCTTCTTCTAGTCAAGTTGTGCCACAAACTTCTCTTCTCCCCAATCCTATTCAATACCTCCTCATTAGTTACGTGATCTACCCACCTTATCTTCAGCATTCTTCTGTAGCACCACATTTCGAAAGCTTCTATTCTCTTCTTGTCCAAACTAGTTATCGTCCATGTTTCACTTCCATACATGGCTACACTCCATACAAATACTTTCAGAAACGACTTCCTGACACTTAAATCTATACTCTATGTTAACAAATTTCTCTTCTTGAGAAACACTTTCCTTGCCATTGCCAGTCTACATTTTATATCCTCTCTACTTCGACCATCATTGGTTACTTTACTCCCTAAATAGCAAAACTCCTTTACTACTTTAAGTGTCTCATTTCCTAATCTAATTCCCTCAGCATCACCCGACTTAATTTGACTACATTCCATTATCCTCGTTTTGCTTTTGTTGATGTTCATCTTATATCCTCCTTTCAAGACACTGTCCATTCCGTTCAACTGCTCTTCCAAGTCCTTTGCTGTCTCTGACAGAATTACAATGTCATCGGCGAACCTCAAAGTTTTTACTTCTTCTCCATGAATTTTAATACCTACTCCGAATTTTTCTTTTGTTTCCTTCACTGCTTGCTCAATATACAGATTGAATAACATTGGGGAAAGGCTACAACCCTGTCTCACTCCCTTCCCAACCACTGCTTCCCTTTCATACCCCTCGACTCTTATAACTGCCATCTGGTTTCTGTACAAATTGTAAATAGCCTTTCGCTCCCTGTATTTTACCCCTGCCACCTTCAGAATTTGAAAGAGAGTATTCCAGTTAACATTGTCAAAAGCTTTCTCTAAGTCTACAAATGCTAGAAACGTAGGTTTGCCTTTTCTTAATCTTTCTTCTAAGATAAGTCGTAAGGTCAGTATTGCCTCACGTGTTCCAACATTTCTACGGAATCCAAACTGATCTTCCCCGAGGTCGGCTTCTACCAGTTTTTCCATTCATCTGTAAAGAATTCGCGTTAGTATTTTGCAGCTGTGACTTATTAAACTGATAGTTCGGTAATTTTCACATCTGTCAACACCTGCTTTCTTTGGGATTGGAATTATTATATTCTTCTTCAAGTCTGAGGGTATTTCGCCTGTCTCATACATCGTGCTTACCAGTTGGTAGAGTTTTGTCATGACTGGCTCTCCCGAGGCCATCAGTAGTTCTAATGGAATGTTGTCTACTCCCGGGGTCTTGTTTCGACTCAGGTCTTTCAGTGCTCTGTCAAACTCTTCACGCAGTATCTTATCTCCCATTTCGTCTTCATCTACATCCTCTTCCATTTCCATAATATTGTCCTCAAGTACATCGCCCTTGTATAAACCCTCTATATACTCCTTCCACCTTTCTGCCTTCCCTTCTTTGCTTAGAACTGGGTTGCCATCTGAGCTCTTGATATTCATACAAGTGGTTCTCTTCTCTTCGAAGGTCTCTTTAATTTTCCTGTAGGCAGTATCTATCTTATCCCTAGTGAGACAAGCCTCTACATCCTTACAATTGTCCTCTAGCTATGCCTGCTTAGCCATTTTGCACTTCCTGTCGATATCATTTTTGAGACGTTTGTATTCCTTTTTGCCTGCTTCATTTACTGCATTTTTATATTTTCTCCTTTCATCAATTAAATTCAATATTTCTTCTGTTACCCAAGGATTTCTATTAGCCCTCGTCTTTTTACCTACTTGATCGTCTACTGCCTTCACTACTTCATCCCTCAGAGCTACCCATTCTTCTTCTACTGTATTTCTTTCCCCCATTCCTGTCAATTGTTCCCTTATGCTTTCCCTGAAACTCTCTACAACCTGTGGTTCTTTCAGTTAATCCAGGTCCCATCTCCTTAAATTCCCACCTTTTTGCAGTTTCTTCAGTTTCAATCTGCAGTTCATAACCAATAGATTGTGGTCAGAATCCACATCTGCCCCTGGAAATGTCTTACAATTTAAAACCTGGTTCCTAAATCTCTGTCTTACCATTATATAATCTATCTGATACCTTTTACTATCTCCAGGATTCTTCCAGGTATACAACCTTCTTTTATGATTCTTGAACCAAGTGTTAGTTATGATTAAGTTATGCTCTGTACAAAATTCTACAAGGCGACTTCCTCTTTCATTCCTTCCCCCCAATCCATATTCACCTACTATGTTTCCTTCTCTCCCTTTTCCTACTGACGAATTCCAGTCACCCATGACTATTAAATTTTCGTCTCCCTTCACTACCTGAATAATTTCTTTTATCTCGTCATACATTTCATCTATTTCTTCATCATCTGCAGAGCTAGTTGGCATATAAACTTGTACTACTGTAGTAGGCATGGGCTTTGTGTCTATCTTGGCCACAATAATGCGTTCACTATGCTGTTTGTAGTAGCTAACCCGCACTCCTATTTTTTTATTCATTATTAAACCTACTCCTGCATTACCCCTATTTGATTTTGTATTTATAACCCTGTAATCACCTGACCAAAAGTCTTGTTCCTCCTGCCACCGAACTTCACTAATTCCCACTATATCTAACTTTAACCTATCCATTTCCCTTTTTAAATTTTCTAACCTACCTGCCCGATTAAGTGATCTGACATTCCACGCTCCGATCCGTAGAACGCCAGTTTTCTTTCTCCTGATAACGACGTCCTCCTGAGTAGTCCCCGCCCGGAGATCCGAATGGGGGACTATTTTACCTCCTGAACATTTTACCCAAGAGGACGCCATCATCATTTAATCATACAGTAGAGCTGCATTTCTTGTAATATAATTAGATAAACCATAATAGTCTTCAGCTGTGGAGTTACTGAGCTTGGCTATTGATTCACTGACCTGTCTAGGAGTTACTAATGCTGATTCAAATTTATTGCTCAGCTCTCTGTGTACTGTAGGTAGCAGTGCTTCTGTCTTCCTCACATCTTCCTCTATCTTAATGTCAGAGACAGGATTGACAAAATGTGCATTTAATATATGTGGAGGAATCTGTATACTGTGTTCTTCCTTTTGGCAGTTTATATCTGTTTTAAAGACTTTCCATGCTGCTTTGAATTTATTTGTGGAATTGAGAATGAATGTGTCATTGGCTTTGTATTTTGCTATCTTCATTTCAGGACTATAGTGTTTTACTGCTAGTTTTCACATATTTTTATCTGCTTCACTATGGTGAGACCTGTCACAATACATGAGCATAACTGTTCACAAATTGTTTAATTGGGGTGTGTACCATTCTTTCATTCTTTTGATTTTCTGGTGGGTGTTATTATTTTTGGTTCTTTGGTACTGTTTAGGGCAGGTTCCTTCAAATATTTTAACTACTACTTCTAGGAATTGAATGGTTGATTCATTAGCTTTCATAGCTTCTGTTATTACTTCATCCCAGCCTATTTGTTTTAACCTGGATTTTAAACAGAAGAGCTTTTTTTCATTTAATCATCTTATTGCTCTACCTGGCTCATCTGAATAGCATCCAAGTTTAAGCCAAAGCCCATCATTATCGGAAATGCCTAATTTAGTTATGATTTTTCATTTATTTGAAAATTACTGATTATGTTGTCAAGACATGCATTCTGTCTCGTGGGCGTATTGTTTATGCAGTAAAAGTTACGTGCTCTTAATGTGTTAAGTAGATAGTTTACAGTTTTGCTTTTAATTCTAATGTCTATATTTACACACATCCAAAAAATTTTGGCATCATTCAGTCCCGAGAGTTCAGGAACCTGTGCAGAAAATTGGAATAGAGATGAATATAAACATCATTTTCGCCCTTTTTTATTGCTCATGAAAACCACACATCGCATGCTGTACCATCATACAGCGAGACCTTCAGAGATAGGGGTACAGATTTCTGTACACACCGGTACCTCCAATACCCAGTAGCACGTCCTCTTGCATTGATGAATGCCTGCATACGTTGTGGTATGCTATCCACAAGTTCATCAAGAAACTGTTGGTCCAGGTTGTCCCACTCCTCAATGGCGATTCCGTGTAGATCACTCAGCATGGTTGGTGGGTCACGTGGTCCATAAACAGCCCTTTCCAGTCCATCCCAGGCATGTTCGACAGGGTTCATGTCTGGAGAACATGCTGGCCACTCTAGTCGATCTAGGTCATTATCCTGAAGAATATCAGTCACAAAATGTTTATGATGGGGGGCGCGAATTGTCGTCCATGAAGACGAATGCCTCGCCAATATGGTGCTGATATGGTTGCACTATAGGTCGGAGGATGACGTTCAAGTATCGTACCGCCATTAGGAAGCCCTCCGTGGCACCCAGTGGCGTTCGTCAGCCCTATGTAATGCCACCCCAAAACAGCACGGAACTTCCACCTTGCTGGACTCACTGGACAGTGTGTCTAAGGCGTTCAGCCTGACCGTGTTGCCTACTGTCTGGTTGAAGACATATGCGACACTCATCACTGAAGAGAACGTGACGCCAATCCTGAGCGCTCCATTCAGCATGTTGTTGGGTCTGTCTGTACCATGCTGCATGGTGTCGTGGTTTCAAAGATGTACCTCGCCATGGATGTCAGGAGTGAAGTTGTGCATCATGCAGCCTATTGCACACAGTTTGAGTCCTGTGGTTGCACGAAAAGCATTATTCAACATGCTAGTGATGCCATCAGTGTTCCTCTAAGCCATAATCCATAGGTAGCGGTCATCCACTGCAGTAATTGCCCTTGGGTCACCTGAGCAAGGCATGTCATCGACAGTTCCTGTCTGTCTGTATCTCCTCCATGTCAGAACAACATCGCTTTGGTTCACTCCAAGATGCCTGGACACTTCCCTTGTTGAGAGCCATTCCAAGCACAAAATAAAAATGCGAATGCAATTAAACCACAGTACTGACTGTCTAGGCATGGTTGAATTACAGGCAACGCGAGCCGTATACCTCCTTCCTATTGGAATGACTGGAACTGATCAGCTGTTGGACCCCCTCCGTCTAGTTGGTGCTGCTCATGCATGGTTTTTTACATCTTTGGCTAGGTTTAGTGACATCTCTGAACAGTCAAAGGGACTGTGTCTGTGATACAATATTCACACTCAACGTCTATCTTCAGGAGTTCTGGGAACTGGTGTGATGTAACACTTTTTTTGATTTGTGTATATCACTGAATATCAAAACTCTGCACTTTTTCTTCTTAAGGAGGAATACTATGAGTTCTTCAATACTCTGTATAAACAAGTCCTCATTTTGATTAGGGGTGTGATACACAGTTACAACTAATATATCAACACTTGGAAACAATACAACTGCTGCTTCAAAATACGTTTCAGTACAGAAACTACTTATATTTATAGCTTCATATATTAATTTCAGTTTCTTACAAATATATATGTCTACAGCACCATGCTTCATGACAATTCTACAGTACCTATAGCTAGTTCATAACCATTAGGTGCAGTCAAATCTATTTCTGTATGAGATAGCCAATGTTCATTTACCAAAAGCACAATACAATTAAGTTTTTCTAGTCGATTTTGCAGTTCTGAGAATTTATTTTTCATTGACTGGATATTAACATGCAAAAAGAGTAGACAATTTTCATTGACAGCTGGCACTGACTGTCAGTTTGACACATCTTCCTCATTTCTTAGGCAACTTCTGCTGTTTGTTTTCTTCTGCTTTTCCTCCCTATCCTGCTTCCAACTAAAAAAACACTCAGATGAGTGGGAGGCACTGTTTTCCGTTTGGTTGGCAAGGTGGTCACATCTTCTTTTTCACTGATTCTTATTGTATACACTGTCATTGATGCTGAATCTGCAGATGTACATTCTAATATTGCTCTTGCTGGAGCTACTGCTGATACTGTTGTCACAGCTATTGTCACTGATGTTGGTACTGCAGTTGTTGCTGTTGGCACTTCTGCTCTATCTGCTGGCTGAACTTCTGCTATTGCTATTGTTAGAGGTGCTGCAGCTGACCTAGTTGGCATCCTTGTTGAAGATGGTGCTTCACCTGCTACTAAATTTTGATCTGATGGTGTTTCAACAGCTGGTGTAGCACTATATTGATTGGCTGGGTAGTACCAGTTAAGTACCAGTTTCTTCTCATATGTTTTATACTGTTTTCCTGAAACAGTATTAGCTGTTTGATTGGCTACTACCTGCTTTCCCAACTTGTTTAGATGTAGTCCATGTTCTGTATAAAATCTATGACCAATATTGTTTATGTCAGTAATTTGCAAATTTCTGAAACATTTGCAAATGCTTGTATATTGTTTTTCTGCCACTGTGATTTCACTGTTAACACAAAACCATTGAGGTAGGTCGTGCCTATGTGGTGAATAGCAAACCGGTATGTTTGTATGGGTGAGGTGGCTCAAGTATCTTTTCAGATTCTGTGTGGCCTCCTTAGTTTCATTTTTATTTTCATCGTTTGATCCCCCTAACAGAACAACAAAATCATTTTGATTAAGCTTTGCACACTCAGCAGGTTGTGCTACCTTCCCCACTTCTGATAGTGGGGCATTTGGCTTAAGGGGCTCCGGAAAGGCTCAAAATCATGAAAAGTTCAATTTTTACTTTTTTGTGTTTTCTGAATCGGCAGACTATTACCTTTTAATAGATATATAATTTATTCAATTCCGAAGGCTACAACTATTTTTAAATTTTTTTTGAAATGTGTTCTACATGCGCGTGACCCACTGTGGCGCTGTTAAACTGCTGTCAAATGGTGTTATTATTAACATCCGTGTCCATCAGGTACATTTTAGTGATGTGAGATAAAGTATGTGTTGTGGCTAACCTGTGATGGTTCAATATATATCGCTGGTGTGATTGTCGATTGTTTCATGTTTATTTACTCTGTCGTTATCTCGAAAATATTCGTAATTAATTCTGTTTCTTGAGTCTCTGTTTTGTTGAAGTATAATAATGAGTAAAAGTAAAGTTATTAGAAATCCTCTGAAGGCTTTTAAGAAAAGGAGAAATGTTGGAAAGCCAAAGGTATGTGTTATTACTGTAAACAATAAAGGTGATAACCAAGTGAGTGAACCTAACCTCTCAAGTACACCTGCCCATAGCAGTCAAAGTGGGAAAGAAAATACTTCACAGAAGAAGCTTGTTTCAATGAGTGAAAACTATGAATGTTTTATGGGCGAATCGGATGTGAATGAAATATTTGATATGTCGGTTCTCAAAGGAATTTTTTCAAACTGTGTAAGATGTATTCATTGTAGTGAAGTTGGTCTGGAACTCTCCATAATAAAGCACGTAGGACTTGCTAGTGAAATACAACTGAAAGGTGATAAGTGTTCATACATGACCACCTTTTGGAACAGTGTTGCAGTAACTGCAACTGAAGAAAATGGTAGCAAAATCTACGAACACAACAACGAGCGATGCTTGCTTTAGACAAGGAACGCCTTCGGGCTGCAGACAGGGCTGTAAAGAGTCTAGAAATACAAGCAAGAGTAAACAGGAGGAGGAACAAGAGGAAGCTGGAGGAGGAGTTTGCAGAGGATGAAGATAATCCATCCTATGGACCTGGAATGCACTAAAAAGTTAATCCAATCTTTGTCGCTCGATTCCCAAAACTTTTATTTTCTCATACTAATTACATGTTTTCTAAGGATCTTCCAAACATATTTGTTTCAAACTTTCAGTAAATGTTACACAGTACCTTCTGCATAATTTAACACAGCCTTTTTCGAAAAAACTGTATATTTTTGAATATATAAATAAAAAATTGCAAAAAAATGTTGTGAATTTTCATTACAATTGAAAAAAAAATCGTCTTTAATAACTGAACTAAAATTTTGTAAAATCCCTGTGTTAAGTTTTAGCCCATATTCCAATAAATAATCTGTAAAAAGTTCAACTTCCTACCTCAAATACTTTGTGAGGAAAGATGTAATTTATAAGCGTTATTTTAACATTACAAGTATAGGGCGTTCCGGAGCCCCTTAATAAAACAGATTGCTTTTAGCTGTTTACACTGATTAAGAATATCCAGTAGTTCACGCCTGTGGCTGTCAGCCAACACTATAATTTTGCTTACATTATTTACGGTTTTTTTCGCACCAAGTTCTCTGATTTGTGTAGGACTGTACTTGTTAATTATAGTATTTCGCTCTTTGAAGCATTAACTTTATTCTTTATGTTTTTTCTCTTCTAATAATAATTCACACTGATGCTTTAAATTGTTTATTTCTTGAATTAACACAGATATAATTTCAGATTTATCACATGTGTTGCAAAGTTTTAGGCCTAAATTTTCAGCCCCACATTCCCAGCAAATTCAGATTTTTTGTTTGCATTCCACATTCACACAGCTGTAGTGGTGCACTGACTTACATTTAATGCACATTACACCTTTAGTAGTTCACTTTTTCCTGCAGTAGCAGTGTGTTGTTATCCTCCTTTTATCCGTTTCTCTCTTAATGCTACACATCCTCAGTGGTTGTGAAGACATTGTTAAATCTTCAAACTCAAACAAGCTTGCACAGATTTTCAGAAATCTCTTTATAGCCTCTGAGGATGTCCACAGCGTTAAAAGATGCAGCAAAAAGCTTATAAACATGCCTTAGACTGCAGCCTAATTCCTGTGTAACTGGAATCCTAAAGGATGTATACACATTAATGTAGAGCACCCAGTATTTTAGCAGTAAATAAGGCTTTATGCAGTATAAACTGCAGTAGCAACAATCATTGAATTTAGTACTGCAACATGTCACAATTTTGTCTGAATGACATAAACTGGAAGTTGTCTAATACTTTCAGATTTGTGACATGTGTGAAAAGCACCTGAATTGTCTTCAGTATGAACCTTGTCATTCTTATCCAATTTTGTGGATCTTGTAATGCTGTGAGAATGGTGATAGTAATAACTTGGTCTTGGTCTGCTTAGTCTCTTCAAAATTATTTCTACTCACTTCTCATTGCTGTACTGAATACAGAAATGATAGTTTATTCTGCATGCCCTAAGATAACATAATTGGTAAACTTACACTAAAGTGCCAAACAGTGTTTACTGGCAATTACATTGCACATGGCAGAAACCACCTAAAATATTGAAATTGTTACTTACAACCCCTTGCCCCCCTGTTGGTTTTCTTTATGGTGTGTCTTTCTGAATTGGTACAAATACCTATACAGTAGGTAATACAGATGGAGATAATTGGCTGAGCACCACCTCCGTAAATTTTATCAGAGGGAGATTCCAGAGTTTAATTTCAGGAGGCAAGTCTAGTGCTGCTAGTACACACACTAGTTAGGATTTAGAACAAATATTTCCGTAGTTAGTGAGGGGGGGAGAGAGTAGTAAGTTGGGAAGGTCAAAGAAAAGGCACATCAGACCCACCTGTAATAAGTGAAAGGAGACAGATGGCGAGAAAGGTGTCAAGAGTAAGAGATGGTACATCACTGTTGTGCCAAGTTGTACAGAGGTAAGCACAGTAAGAAAGTAAAAAATAAGGAAAAGGAGCATCTTCTCATCTAGAGTAGTATTCAGTATCCTGTATTCTCCTTGTTTACAAACTGCACAATTCATAGATAAATTGACTTTGTTTGCATGGGAATGATGTGGAAATATAACGCAGCTGCTAAGTTTGTGTCTGTTTTGTTTTCTGATGTGATTTGCAGCTGGATTTCAGCAAAGACTTCCTGTGCTCCAACCACCACTGCATTCCTGAGGCCTGGGAGTGTGATGCCAACAATGATGACAACAGTGATGAAGTGAACAGAGTTCTGAATTTAAATTTATTAACTGCCTTCACATTTAAACACATGTGGTAAATGGTGAAGACACACTTTTTCAGATGCTACCTGCTTAAAGACCCTTTAACATACACTCCTGGAAATTGAAATAAGAACACCGTGAATTCATTGTCCCAGGAAGGGGAAACTTTATTGACACATTCCTGGGGTCAGATACATCACATCATCACACTGACAGAACCACAGGCACATTGACACAGGCAACAGAGCATGCACAATGTCGGCACTAGTACAGTGTATATCCACCTTTCGCAGCAATGCAGGCTGCTATTCTCCCATGGAGACGATCGTAGAGATGCTGGATGTAGTCCTGTGGAACGGCTTGCCATGCCATTTCCACCTGGCACCTCAGTTGGACCAGCGTTCGTGCTGGACGTGCAGACCGCGTGAGACGACGCTTCATCCAGTCCCAAACATGCTCAATGGGGGACAGATCCGGAGATCTTGCTGGCCAGGGTAGCTGACTTACACCTTCTAGAGCACGTTGGGTGGCACGGGATACATGCGGACGTGCATTGTCCTGTTGGAACAGCAAGTTCCCTTGCCGGTCTAGGAATGGTAGAACGATGGGTTCGATGACGGTTTGGATGTACCGTGCACTATTCAGTGTCCCCTCGACGATCACCAGTGGTGTACGGCCAGTGTAGGAGATCGCTCCCCACACCATGATGCCGGGTGTTGGCCCTGTGTGCCTCGGTCGTATGCAGTCCTGATTGTGGCGCTCACCTGCACGGCGCCAAACACGCATACGACCATCATTGGCACCAAGGCAGAACCGACTCTCATCGCTGAAGACGACACGTCTCCATTCGTCCCTCCATTCACGCCTGTCGCGACACCACTGGAGGCGGGCTGCACGATGTTGGGGCGTGAGCGGAAGACGGCCTAACGGTGTGCGGGACCGTAGCCCAGCTTCATGGAGACGGTTGCGAATGGTCCTCGCCGATACCCCAGGAGCAACAGTGTCCCTAATTTGCTGGGAAGTGGCGGTGCGGTCCCCTACGGCACTGCGTAGGATCCTACGGTCTTGGCGTGCATCCGTGCGTCGCTGCGGTCCGGTCCCAGGTCGACGGGCACGTGCACCTTCCGCCGACCACTGGCGACAACATCGATGTACTGTGGAGACCTCACGCCCCACGTGTTGAGCAATTCGGCGGTACGTCCACCCGGCCTCCCGCATGCCCACTATACGCCCTCGCTCAAAGTCCGTCAACTGCACATACGGTTCACGTCCACGCTGTCGCGGCATGCTACCAGTGTTAAAGACTGCGATGGAGCTCCGTATGCCACGGCAAACTGGCTGACACTGACGGCGGCGGTGCACAAATGCTACGCAGCTAGCGCGATTCGACGGCCAACACCGCGGTTCCTGGTGTGTCCGCTGTGCCGTGCGTGTGATCATTGCTTGTACAGCCCTCTCGCAGTGTCTGGAGCAAGTATGGTGGGTCTGACACACCGGTGTCAATGTGTTCTTTTTTCCATTTCCAGGAGTGTAGAAATATTGTGGTGATGTAATCAGCATCAAACCTACACATGATTAATTCTTCAACAGTATTTTTGTCAGTATGTGATGTAAAAATAATACTTAATCATGATAGCATTATTCACCATTTTCTATTTAGACTACAACTACACACTAGAAAAAGTCAGACTGGGAAATGTTGTCTAGTCTATAAAATAGTCTAGTCTTCGTAACCTCTTAGTTCATCCCTATGAAATCCCCAAACCACCTTCCCTACCCTCTGGCTCCTATCCTTGTAACTGCCCACGGTGTAAAACCTGTCCCATGCACCCTCCCACCACCACCTACTCCAGTCCTGTAACCCGGAAGGTGTACACGATCAAAGGCAGAGCCACGTGTGAAAGCACCCACGTGATTTACCAACTGACCTGCCTACACTGTGAAGCTTTCTATGTGGGAATGACCAGCAACAAACTGTCCATTCACATGAATGGACACAGGCAGACAGTGTTTGTTGGTAATGAGGATCACCCTGTGGCTAAACATGCCTCGGTGCACGGCCAGCACATCTTGGCACAGTGTTACACCGTCCGGGTTATCTGGATACTTCCCACTAACACCAACCTGTCAGAACTCCGGAGATGGGAACTTGCCCTTCAGTATATCCTCTCTTCTCGTTATCCGCCAGGCCTCAATCTCCGCTAATTTCTAATTTAAATTTGCCGCCGCTCATACCTCACCTGTCTTTCAACAACATCTTTGCATCTGTACTTCCGCCTCGATGACATCTCTGCCCAAACTCTTTGCCTTTACAAATGTCTGCTTGTGTCTGTGTATTTGCGGATGGATATGTGTGTGTGTGTGTGTGTGTGTGTGTGTGTGTGAGTGTATACCTGTCCTTTTTTCCCCCTAAGGTAAGTCTTTCTGCTCCCGGGATTGGAATGACTCCTTACCCTCTCCCTTAAAACCCACATCCTTTCGTCTTTCCCTCTCCTTCCCTCTTTCCTGACGAAGCAACCGTTTGTTGCGAAAGCTTGAATTTTGTGTGTATGTTTGTGTTTGTTTGTGTGTCTATCGACCTGCCAGCGCTTTTGTTTGATAAGTCTCATCATCTTTGTTTTTAGATATATTTTTCCCATGTGGAATGTTTCCCTCTATTAGATTCATATCATTAATTTGAACCCAATAATTACGTTTGTTATTGTCACTGTTGCATTTCGAAGTCTTTTCTGTCGTCTTATTTCCTCCTTCTGTTTTTGCCAGTAGTTTCACTTTGTATTCAATTTCTCCTTTTTACCATAATCTACTATACAATTTTATCCCGCCGATATATACTCAATAATACGTAATACGTAATAATACGTAACCCACTTCCAAACCATAACCAAAAAAAAATTTTTTTCCGCTTTCAACACTACCGCTGGTATAAAATCCACCGTTTCTAGTTCACAAACAGTTCCTTTCACCTATTAAACAAACTTTTCGGCTAGTTCTAATAACTTTTGCTTCATTTCCATTTCCGTTTTTCTCACATCACCGATCATTTTTAGCTGCTTCCCACAGGTTTTAACATCATTATTTCTTCATCAGACAATTGTTAGCCTCATTTCCATAATCTGCCACCACCAAACCACTCCTTTTAATACATCTACACGTAGTTTTTTCGAAATTTTCCCGAATTTCTCCACCCTTTAACGTGTTTTGGCTGCAACACAACCATCCTAACCTTTGTGCACATCGTTGTCTACCTACACAAGTTCACCACAGGATCAACATAGCCCAGCTCTAACCAATACTTTTTCGCCTTTTTTCACACCAGATCTCCATTTGCTTTCTACACTCCTGGAAATGGAAAAAAGAACACATTGACACCGGTGTGTCAGACCCACCATACTTGCTCCGGACACTGCGAGAGGGCTGTACAAGCAATGATCACACGCACGGCACAGCGCACACACCAGGAACCGCGGTGTTGGCCGTCGAATGGCGCTAGCTGCGCAGCATTCGTGCACCGCCGCCGTCAGTGGCAGCCAGTTTGCCGTGGCATACGGAGCTCCATCGCAGTCTTTAACACTGGTAGCATGCCGCGACAGCGTGGACGTGAACCGTATGTGCAGTTGACGGACTTTGAGCGAGGGCGTATAGTGGGCATGCGGGAGGCCAGGTGGACGTACCGCTGAATTGCTCAACACGTGGGACGTGAGGTCTCCACAGTACATTGATGTTGTCGCCAGTGGTCGGCGGAAGGTGCACGTGCCCGTCGACCTGGGACCGGACCGCAGCGACGCACGGATGCACGCCAAGACCGTAGGATCCTACGCAGTGCCGTAGGGGACCGCACCGCCATGTCCCAGCAAATTAGGGACACTGTTGCTCCTGGGGTATCGGCGAGGACCATTCGCAACCGTCTCCATGAAGCTGGGCTACGGACCCGCACACTGTTAGGCCGTCTTCCGCTCACGCCCCAACATCGTGCAGCCCGCCTCCAGTGGTGTCGCGACAGGCGTGAATGGAGGGACGAATGGAGACGTGTCGTCTTCAGCGATGAGAGTCGCTTCTGCCTCGGTGCCAATGATGGTCGTATGCATGTTTGGCGCCGTGCAGGTGAGCGCCACAATCAGGACTGCATACGACCGAGGCACACAGGGCCAACACCCGGCATCATGGTGTGGGGAGCGATCTCCTACACTGGCCGTACACCACTGGTGATCGTCGAGGGGACACTGAATAGTGCACGGTACATCCAAACCCATCGTTCTACCATTCCTAGACCGGCAAGGGAACTTGCTGTTCCAACAGGACAATGCACGTCCGCATGTATCCCGTGCCACCCAACGTGCTCTAGAAGGTGTAAGTCAACTACCCTGGCCAGCAAGATCTCCAGATCTGTCCCCCATTGAGCATGTTTGGGACTGGATGAAGCGTCGTCTCACGCGGTCTGCACGTCCAGTACGAACGCTGGTCCAACTGAGGCGCCAGGTGGAAATGGCATGGCAAGCTGTTCCACAGGACTACATCCAGCATCTCTACGATCGTCTTCATGGGAGAATAGCAGCCTGCATTGCTGCGAAAGGTGGATATACACTGTACTAGTGCCGACATTGTGCATGCTCTGTTGCCTGTGTCTATGTGCCTGTGGTTCTGTCAGTGTGATCATGTGATGTATCTGACCCCAGGAATGTGTCAATAAAGTTTCCCCTTCCTGGGACAATGAATTCACGGTGTTCTTATTTCAATTTCCAGGAGTGTAGTTCACCTTTATCTGTCCCCATATATTTTTATATTTATTTTCATTTTCATTTCAGCCTCATGTTACACTTTCCACCTTCTAATACCATGTCACCCTCACAACACCTCCACAACGACCCCATTAAGCTTTATTTACATTCCCTCCGCAAACATGCCTTCGCCCTAGCCAGATTACACTCCCATATTTTATTTTCTCAGGCTTGTCTGACATTTGGCATCACCCCCACACTTAAAGTTCCCATCTCCGGCTGCAACCCTTCTTTCCATCAGTCCTTATACCAGTTCCAAACTGAACAATCCATTGCCCTCACCCACCTAATCCTTCACCTACACATCAACTCAGCCAATCAACACACCCGTCAACTCCTATCCTTAATAAAAGTCCTCAATCTTTTCTCTCCCACATCCACACCGGCTGTTCAGAGCATTCTCCTACAGGCCAACCGCAAATTAGAGCAGCATGCCACCCTTCACCTCAAAAAACTATCCAATCTCCTGGTTTCCCACCTCCGGAAAGGCAACTCACTCACCCTTCACAACCTTTCCAGCAAACCTCAACCTCCTCTCATTGCACACAAACCCAGTCTCTCCCATCTACTCAATCTCCCACTTCCAGCTCCACTCCCTCCAAAACCTCAAAATTCCAATCAACACAATCTGGCACCACAACACCCTAATTCAGTAGTTAACCTTTCCTCCAAACCTCTCTCCCAATCCGAAACCTCTGTCCTATCCAAAGGCCTCACCTTCAGCCCCACTCCCAGATTCAACCAAACAGCCCTCGTCAAAGATTTACTGTCCTACACCCGTACTCTCTGCTGGAAATATCACTTTGCCACGAAGAAAAATGATCCTAATCCTACTCCTAATGATCCAACTCCCCAAGACACTATCCAAATTGAACCCTGCCTGGAACAGTTCCGTCCTCCGTCACAGCGGGACCCACCTCCTCTTCCTCAAAATCACCCTCTCCAAACCTTCCAGGAATTTCTGACTTCCAGCCTTGCCTCTCAATCCTTCTTAAAAAACCTTTATCCTACTCCCAACATCACCACTGCTGAAGCCCAGGCTATCCGTGATCTGAAGGCTGACCGATCCATCGTCATTCTTCCGGCGGACAAGGTTCCACGACCCTGGTACTTGATCATTGGGAGTATGTGGCTGACGGACTGCGTCAACTTTCAGACAACACTACTTACAAAGTTTGCCAAGGTAATCCCATTCCTGATGTCCAGGCGGAGCTTCAAGGAATCCTCAGAACCTTAGGCCCCCTACAAAACCTTTCACCTGATTCCATCAACCTCCTGTCCCCACCAACACCCCGCACCCCTACCTTCTACCTTCTTCCTAAAATTCACAAACCCAATCATCCCGGCCATCCCATTGTAGCTTGTTACCAAGCCCCAACAGAACGCATCTCTGCCTACGTAGATCAACACCTTCAACCCATTACATGCAGTCTCCCATCCTTCATCAAAGACACCAACCACTTTCTCGAACGTCTGGGATCCCTACCCAGTCTGTTACCCCCAAAAACCATCCCTGTAACCATTGATGCCACTTCCTTATACACAAATATTCTGCACATCCAGGGCCTCGCTGCAATGGAGCATTTCCTTTCACACCGATCACCTGGCACCCAACCTAAAACCTCTTTCCTCATTACCTTAGCTAGCTTCATCCTGACCCACAACTTCTTCGCTTTCGAAGGCCAGACATACCAACAATTAAAGGGAACAGCCATGGGTACCAGGATGGCCCCCTCGTACGCCAAGCTATTCATGGGTTGCTTAGAGGAAGCCTTCTTGGTTACCCAGGCCTGCCAACCCAAAGTATGCTACAGATTTATTGATGACATTTTCATGATCTGGACTCACAGTGAAGAAGAACTCCAGAATTTCCTCTCCAACCTCAACTCCTTTGGTTCCATCAGATTCACCTCGTCCTAATCTATATCCCATGCCACTTTCCTTGACGTTGACCTCCACCTGTCCAATGGCCAGCTTCACACGTCCGTCCACATCAAACCCACCAAGAAGCAACAGTACCTCCATTATGACAGCTGCCACCCATTCCACATCAAACGGTCCCTTCCCTACAGCCTAGGTCTTCGTGGCAAACGAATCTGCTCCAGTCCGGAATCCTTGAACCATTACACCAACAACCTGCAAACAGCTTTCGCATCCCGCAACTACCCTCCCGACCTGGTACAGAAGCAAATAACCAGAGCCACTTCCTCATCTCCTCAAACCCGGAACCTCCCACAGAAGAACCCTAAAAGTGCCCCACTTGCGACAGGATACTTTCCGGGACTGGATCAGACTCTGAATGTGGCTCTCCAGCAGGGATACGACTTCTTCAAATCCTGCCCTGAAATGAGATCCATCCTTCATGAAATCCTCCCCACTCCACCAAGAGTGTCTTTCCGCCATCCACCTAACCTTCATAACCTGTTAGTTCATCCCCATGAAATCCCCAAACCACCTTCCCTACCCTCTGGCTCCTATCCTTGTAACCGCCCACGGTGTAAAACCTGTCCCATGCAACCTCCCACCACCACCTACTTCAGTCCTGTAACCCGGAAGGTGTACACGATCAATGGCAGAGCCACATGTGAAAGCACCCACGTGATTTACCAACTGACCTGCCTACACTGTGAAGCTTTCTATGTGGGAATGACCAGCAACAAACTGTCCATTCGCATGAATGGACACAGGCAGACAGTGTTTGTTGGTAATGAGGATCACCCTGTGGCTAAACATGCCTCGGTGCATGGCCAGCACATCTTGGCACAGTGTTACACCGTCCGGGTTATCTGGATACTTCCCACTAACACCAACCTGTCAGAACTCCGGAGATGGGAACTTGCCCTTCAGCATATCCTCTCTTCTTGCTATCCGCCAGGCCTCAATCTCCGCTAATTTCTAATTTAAATTTGCCGCCGCTCATACCTCACCTGTCTTTCAACAACATCTTTGCATCTGTACTTCCGCCTCGACTGACATCTCTGCCCAAACTCTTTGCCTTTACAAATGTCTGCTTGTGTCTGTGTATTTGCGGATGGATATGTGTGTGTGTGTGTGCGAGTGTATACCTGTCCTTTTTTCCCCCTAAGGTAAGTCTTTCCGCTCCCGGGATTGGAATGGCTCCTTACCCTCTTCCTTAAAACCCACATCCTTTTGTCTTTCCCTCTCCTTCCCTCTTTCTTGACGAAGCAACCGTTTGTTGCGAAAGCTTGAATTTTGTGTGTATGTTTGTGTTTGTTTGTGTGTCTATCGACCTGCCAGCACTTTTGTTTGGTAAGTCTCATCATCTTTGTTTTTAAGATACATTTTTCCCATGTGGAATGTTTCCCTCTATTATATTCAAATAAAATAAAAACATTGATATAGACACTTCCAGTTTTTATCACTTTGAATAACTCAGAGTACTGGCAGTTCAAGAGAGCTCATTGACGTCTGGTGTTCATTAATAGAATGTAAAAGAGCAGTTAATTTCTGCATAGGTATTTAACACTTTTGACTTCCCACTTCAAACAGAAATACTAAGTTGATTTTGAAAAATTAAAATTCCGTTTTACCTTAGAATAAACAAATTTAATAATTTCAAAATTAGGTGCAGACAGAATAGCTGGTCAGTACATAGTCCAAATTCCAGGCTTCATGAGTACACATTTAAGTGGGAAATATTGCCAATCTTTTGGAATTCTGCTGTTTGCTTTTGCCACAGGAAAAGTCAAAACTTGAAGGTTGTCATCAGTGTCCCCTCTTGTCAGCCTGTCACACTTCGCTCCCTGAGGGAGGAGGCAACAGTTCTGAGAGTTGAGATGGTTTGTACCACTAAACATGTCCATTCCCGATACTTGAAATTTCATATCCAAGAGGCAAGTCCTTACAAAGAGTTTTGCTTCATTGTAATTTGTTTCAAGTTTTCCTTTTGTATTTGAGACTGCATTTAAAATCTTTACTGTTACCTTCACAAGGAATGCTCCAAGGAAACTTCAGTTAAAAGCTGAACCACTTAGAAATAGTCTGGGTCTAGAAAAGCAGCCATTTATACCATTATTTAAAATATTACTGGAAGATTGTTGAGATTTTAAAGAGCAGTATAAATGAAGTAAAACAGCTCAGTTTTTATCTTTTAGTTGTGATTATAAATGTTACCATAATAGTGTACAGGTTTTAATTTTACAACATCTTTGCAAAGATTAGTAGTGGTATTAGAAGTATATGGCATCCTTAGTGCAGTGTATGCTGAAAAGTAAAAATGTCAAATGTGCCACTAATTTTACTGAATGGAAACACATTTAATACTTCTCAAATGATGCTTTCATAAGTAGATAAACTTCAAACGAGCTACATATTTGTAAGTTGAAACATGTAAGTTAGTAACCAATGCAGAACACTAATTATATGATTAAATTAAGATACAGAATAGATGTGTCAGCATGCTCATGAAATCTTCAGCAAAATGAGGTTAGTCATTCTGATGGCCTTCCAAGAACAACTTCAGGCAAATTTTGGAACAGTGGCTTCATGGTAATGGCTAACAACACTTGTTTCTTAACCCCCCCCCCCCCCCCCGCCAATCATCCACTGTTAAACCCAAGGTAATGAAGTTATATGCCTGTTTGACTTCCATTATTCATATTTTGCTGGCTAATCTTATTGTAAGATCATCCTTTATTGGTAATAGTCAATGCGTTCATTAGTCTCATGTGAGGCACTTTCCAAAAAACTGCGATTCATTGACTGCTAGGTGTTGGGATTGAGGCAAATGCAATGACCAGCATGGAATCTTTAGAAATGGAGTCATAGCTCTGAAATAGTTTGGTCTTAACCTAAAAAATGATCTAACACTATGTATTACTGACAAAAATATCCTAATCCAAAACTATTCAGCCCCCCTGCCTCCATCTACTGTCAGTGTGTGAAGCCTTATTATATGATAACTATAATTTTATGATCCATGAAATGCAGGCTACACTAGTGTATAAGAGCTGTTCCCCACCCATTCCCCTGACTAAAGCTTGGTACACAAAATGCCGCTAAAGTTTTAAATTGGTTTACAGTAGACTTAATCCCTAGTGTAACCACATGGAAAGATTTTCATAAGATCAGTTCATAGCTTAATAGCGCAAGTTTAGCATACTCAGAAGCCAAAATAACAGACAAATTTTAATTGTGTGACAAAAATTTTGTGAAGTCTCCTAGTAGGAAAAACACACTATAAAATATTTCTAGGTTTACATTACTACCAATATGATGCGGATGCTTGTATTGTCACTGAATTTTTCCTCTGATCAAACCTACTGGTTTGATTTTCTTCACTCCTTACCTTTGCAACACATTCTGTACATAATTGTTTTCCACTTCTGATCCTCACCATCATGAATTGTTCATCTGATTCTGTAAACACTGATAGATCTTTGGACTCATCCCTATTACTTATATTCCTTGTAGTGTTAATTGTCCATCTACTAATGTCCTGTTAATCAGACAAGGACATTGAAATGTCCTAGCAGATTAACTGTGTGCTGGACTGAGACAGAAACTTGAGACCTCTGCCATTTGCAATGTATTTACCTCCACATCTTTGTCTCAAAATATGTAATTTCGATGTCTGTTGTGGTAATCTACAGTCATTGATAGCATGCTTCCTAAGAAAATATAATTTCATGCATCTCTATTTTAAACATCATTAGCCATCGACATTTTGACAGGCTTAGGATCACAGATTGTTTACTGAAGCAAAATGGTTCAGTCTCAAATTTGCCAGATCTGAAGCTCAGCCATCGAGTGGCCACTGTTAAAATATTTTAGGTCAAATTACAGAAACAAAATTGAATATACTTGGTGTTTATAACTAAACTGCAGCCACTCAGATGTCCATTGTGGGTTGCAATTGTCTTATGTTGGTGAAACTGGTGAATATTTTATTGTTAATGTGGAACAGATTTATGCTGGAAAAATAATTTTTGGCCAGCAGGTGCAAATCTGGTACTGTAAATGCAAGAAAGATAACAGATTTTCATATTTAATGGATTAGGGATGCAATATAAGCAGAAAGTCAAACAAATGAGGACTATCACTTGCACAATTTATTCTGAAGGAGCACCAAAAATGCCAAGACGCTGTAGTGCTGCACTTGGTGGTCAAAATTGGAACTTTTGCGAATGAAAATATGTTCCACATTAACACAATAGCATATCTACCAAGTTTTGTTGCCCCTGTAATAAAGCCCACACTGGACCTGAGTGACTAGCTACCCTTTAATTGCGAGCACCCAGTAACTTTACTGAGTACTTCAGATTACCTTTTGACCTACCTTACCATTATGAAAAATTCATCCCTATCACATCTGAGAGAGAAATACCATGTAAATATATAAAGCAAAAAATTTTACAGTAGTGTAACTTGTGGAAATAAACATGCATAGGAAACATGTAGCTTTATCATTTCCCCACAACATTGTCGAGTTAAAGCTTTTGCTATTGGTAGGAACTGAATGTACAAATCTAATGCTTACTCCAATCTTGATAACAAGATGCAGTACAATGATACAATGGTCTTCCATGACCATAGCTCACACTTTCTCAGTGCCATTAATTTCAGCTCGAATGTCTGACACAGTGTTGTTTGATCCTGTGATTTTTGGACACCTTTGAAGCAGTTGTACCACACCTTTTTCAAAAGTTGCTCATGACATTGTCATCAGAACCATACTAGTGCATCAGATTGCTTTGTACTTGGGTGTTGCCGAGGTTTCAGAAAAACTTGATGCAGTATTACTGCTCAGTGTTTTATTTCAAAACTTACTGGGGCCCGAATCAGATGTGCACTTGCAACAGACCCTGTCACTGGCAGTTTGCAAACAACTGATCTTATACTAGCAAGGAGGAGAATCCACAGCTGCAGAGGAGTGTTCCCCACATCTTCAGTCAATATAGCCTTGCATTTCATGGTTCATGCAGGAAAGGTTAAATAGTTGGTTGGTTTTTTGGGGTAAGAGACCAAACAGCGAGGTCATCGGTCTCATCGGATTAGGGAAGGACAGGGAAGGAAGTCGGCCGTGCCCTTGCGGAGGAACCATCCCAGCATGTGCCTGGAGCGATTTAGGGAAATCACGGAAAACCTAAAACAGGATGACCGGACGCGGGATTGAACCGTCGCCCTCCCGAATCCGAGTCCAGTGTGCTAACCACTGCGCCACCTCGCTCGGTAAAGGTTAAATACTTCCAGACTTCATACGTAAGGCTGGCTGACATTTTTTAAACTTGCAAGATGAAGTGAATGCTTAATCCATTTCTAAAACTCACTTGGAATGATTTTGGAGATGTTAAACAAACTTGGCAACAATAACTTTGAACATCTTCAGAATTGAAGTCTTGTTGTTGTGGTCTTCAGTCTAGAGACTGGTTTTATGCAGCTCTCCATGGTACTCTATCCTGTGCAAGCTTCATCTCTGAGTAACTACTGTAACC
Organism: Schistocerca nitens; assembly: GCF_023898315.1. Taxonomy (NCBI): domain Eukaryota; kingdom Metazoa; phylum Arthropoda; class Insecta; order Orthoptera; family Acrididae; genus Schistocerca; species Schistocerca nitens. Next base: position 14,017,725 of record NC_064624.1, on the reverse strand, counting down.
TACATTCTTTTGAATCTCTGTAGTGTATTCATGCCTTGGTCTCCCTCTACAATTTCTACCATCCGTGCCTCCCTCCTATACTAAACTGAATATTCCTTGATGCCTCAGAGCATGTCCTACCAATCGATCCCTTCTTCTAGTCAAGTTGTGCCAAAAATTCCTCTTCTCTCCAATTTTATTCAGTATCTCCTCATTAGTTACATGATCTACCCATCTAATCTTCAGCATTCTTCTGTAGCACCACAGTTTGAAAGCTTCTATTCTCTTCTTGTCTAAACTGTTTATCATCCATGCTACACTTCCATACAAATACTTTCAGAAAAGATGTCCTCACACTTAAATCTATACTCAATGTTAACACATTTCTCTTCATCAGAAATGCTTTCCTTGCCATTGCCAGTCTACATGTTATATTCCCCCTACTTTGACTATCAGCTGTTATTTTGCTCCCGAAATATCAAAACCATCTACTACTTCAAGTGTTCATTTCCTAATCTGATTCCCTCTGTATCACTTGATTTAATCTGACTACATTCCATTATTGTCATTTTGCTTTTGTTGATGTTCATTTTATTTCCTCATTTCAAGACACTGTCCAGTCTGTTCAATTGCTCTCCCATCCCACATCCTTTGCTGTCTCTGACAGAATTACAACGTCATCAGCAAACCTCAAATATTTTTTTTTCCTCTCCATGGATTTTAATTCCTACTCAAAATTTTTCTTTTGTTTCCTTTACTGCTTGCTCAATACACAGGCTGAATAACATCAGGGATAGGCTACAATCCCGTCTCACTCTCTTCCCAACCACTGCTTCCCTTTCATGCCGCTTGACTCATAGCTGGCATTTGGATTTTGTACAGATTGTAAATAGACTTTCGCTCCCTGTATTTTACCCTTGTCACCTTCAGAATTTGAAAGAAAGTATGTCAATCAAATCGTCATAAGCATTCTATAAGTCTGCAAATGCTAGAAACGTAGGTTTGCCTTTCCTTACTCTATCATCTAAGATAAGTCATAGGGTCATTATTGCCTTACATGTTCCAACATTTCTACAGAATCCAAACTTATCTTCCCTGACATCATTTTCTACCAGTTTTTCCATTCATCTGTAAAGAATTCATGTTAGTATTTTGCAACTGTGACTGATTGAACTGATAGTTTAGTGATTTTCACACCATGGCCTTGTTTCGACTTAAGATTTTCAGTGCTCTGTCTAATTCTTCATGCAGTATTGTATCTCCCATCTCACCATCATTTACGTCTTCTTCCATTTCAATAAATTTGCCCTGAAGTACATCACCATTGTGTAGACCCTCTATATGCTCGTTCCACCTTTCTGCCTTCCCTTCTTTACTTAGAACTGGTTTTCCATCTGAGCTCTTGGATTCATAGAGGTGGTGTCTTTAATTTTCCTGTAGGCAGTATCTACCTTACCCCTAGTGATACTGGCCTCTAATCATTACATTTGTCCTGTAGCCACTCCCTGTCAATCTCATTTTTGACAGGTTTGTATTCCTTTTTGACTGCTTCATTTACTGCATTTTTATATTTTCTCCCTTCATCAATGAAATTCAACATCTCTTCTGTTATCAAAGGATTTCTACTAACTCTCATCCTTTTACCTACTTGATCCTCTGCTGCCTTCACTGTTTCATCTCTCAAAGCAACCTATTCATTTTCTACTGTATTTATTTCCCGTGTTCTTGTCAATCATTACCTAATACTCTCTCTGAAACTCTCTGTAACCTCTGGTTCTTTCAGTTTATCCAGGTTCAATCTCCTTAAATTCCCACCTTTTTGCAGTTTCTATGTACAGTTCATAACCAATAGATTGTGGTCAGAGTCCACATCTGCCCCTGGAAATGTCTTAAAATTTAAAATGTGGTTACTATATCTCTGTCTTACCATTATGTAATCTATCTGGAACCTTTGAGTGTCTCCAGGCCTCTCCCACATACACAAACTTCTTTCATGATTATTCAACCAAGTGTTACCTATGATTAAGTTATGGGCTGTGCAAAATTCTTCCAGGCAGCTTCCTGTTTCATTCCTTACCCCCAGTCCATATTCCCCTACTACTTTTCCTTCTCTTCTTTTTCCTACTATTGAATTCCAGTAACCAATGACTGTTAAATTATTGTCTCCCTTCACTACCTGAGTAATTTCTTTTATCTCATCACACATTTCTTTAATCTCATCATCTGTGGATCTAGTTGGCTTCTAAATTTATACTACTGGGGTAGGCGTAGGCTTAGTGTCTTTCTTTGCTACAATAATGCATTCACTGTGCTGTTTGTAGTAGCTTACATGTGCTCCTATTTTTTTATTCATTATTATACCTACTCCTGCATTACCCCTATTTGATTTACTATTTATAACACTGTATTCACCACCTGACCAGAAGTCTTCTTCTTCCTGCCACCAAACTTTATTAATTCCCACTATATCTAGATTTAACCTATCGATTTCCCTTTTTAAATTTTCTACCTGCCCGATTGAGAGATCTGACATTCCACATTCTGATCTGTAGAATGCCAGTTTTCTTTCTCCTCATAACAATGTCGTCCTGACTAGGCCCCACACAGAGATCAGAATGAGGGACAATTCTGGAATATTTTACCCAAGAGGATGCTATCATCATTTAATGATACAGTAAAGCTGCATGCCCTTGGGGAAAAATTACGGCTGTAGTTTCCCCTATCTTTCAGCTGTTCACAGTACCAACACGGCAAGGCTGTTTTGGTTGATGTTACAAGGCTAGATCAGTCAATCATCAAGACTGTTTCCCTGCAACTTCTGAAAAGGCTGCTGCCCCTCTTCAGGAACCACATGTTTTTCTGGCTTCTCAACAAATACCCCTCCATTGTGGTTGCACCTACGGTACAGCTATCTGTATTGCTGAGTAACGCAGCCTCCCCACCAATTGCAAGGTCCATGGGTCATGGGGGGACTGAAGACTTATGTCAAGATATTTGTACATGGCCAGGCATCACAACCTTACTGAGCAGTGTATCAAACAGTTGCTAGCCAGTACATTACTATGTTGTCAAACTGTCTTTTCCTTTGTTAAGTCACTGATCACCTGCTGAAATTCTCTGAGAATTGTCATATGCTTCCTTATTATGTAAAAGGTTGCCTTCCTGGCTATGCAGTAACTAATGTCACAGTAGTCACTGGTTTTCCACATAAAGTTCATCAGGTACTTCACCCTTTATAGTCCACTGTGGTATTGCTCAGAATCTCCCAGAAAACTGTAAACTAAATTGTCACCAACCTGGTTTATATGGTGACTTCATGTTGAATTTGGATTACGTGAATGTTAATAAAATATCATGACAGTTCCAACAACTGAGATACTTAATCAGTTATGCAAAGTCTTAAGCTGCCAACCAATACTACCATGGTATTATGTCTGTGCTATGTCCAAACAGTTTCCAAGGCTTGGTTAGTTAGTCAAAAAATAAGTATTTTGTCTCTTTACAGTATGCAAGCAAATTGATTGTACCTTAAAGTTAATGACCTTTACAAGTTTTTTTCCCTTTTGTTGGGTTTCTGCGATGAAACGGCTGTTTACAGCTCAGTGATATCAACACTGAACAAATTGGATTTGTCAAAACCATACTGTCAACTTCTGTATTATATTTAATCTTCACATAACAAATAACCACAAGTTTTAAATTTGCATAACTGTGCTGAATTTGTAACTTCAGTCATTTTCTTGTGATCTTGCCACCCACTGGTTAAGACTGAGTTTCACCATGTATCTCCAGGAAAGCTAGACCTGTCCTGTCATGTGGAATAACTGAATTGTGATTAGAATAGTCACTATCAAAATGAAAGGTCAACAAAGGCAGTTCCATCTTTACAGCATAAACAATTTCCTTGTACTGTTAGGATCGTTACTCTATTTAAGAAACGAGCACTAGTTTGCCGTGAAAAAACATACTGGGCCAAGATACAGAACTCTTGTGGCCAAATTTTGGGCAGAAAGTGCAGCTTATAAGGGCCAATAAAATAAGAAACTAGAAATAGGACATACATGCATATAATCTGTGCCATCAAATCTGTGTATCCTAATTTTAAGAGAGGAAAGAGGTATTGGCTTTAATTGTTTATTTAAGAAAATTACTCCAACAAGTTTCTATTCATAATCACTAGTGGAGGAATCATTGTCACCATGTGTCCATAGAGCATAGTTCTCAGTTAATTTGTGATCATTTCAATTTTCCCACCAGTGCCTGTGGATTATGGAGTCCCATGCACATTTCACCCACTCAGAAATCTTGATTTTCCTGTCTGTGTGAACTTCGTATTTTCATCAGCCATCCATTATGCATATTGCTGTTTAAGTGTAGCTTAGAATGACTGATTACTATGAACATGTAGTGGTTGCAGGACAGATGTTACACCTCCAGGGATAATGAATCAGTTTTCACTTTTTGTAACTTATCTTAGACTACTTCCGTTAAATGTTCATGGAAACTGTCCAGGACCAACATGTTCCATAAATCCAGTAACATCAGGGTGATGTTGCCAGACATGGATCATCCAGTTGACCAGAGCCATTGTTGATCCACTCTTTTGGATTTGCTCTCACCAATATGCCTTCCACTGAAATTTTTGGAGTTGTTTTCCTTTAAAATATCACGTAAGGTGGTAGCTTTCACCCATCACCAGTTACACACATTACTGTAAATCTTAGCTTCTTATTGCCACCAGTTCCTATCATGATGCTGGATTCTACTTTCCTGTTCAATATTGTAGAGTGGCATCTCAGAACACTCTGGCATTTGATCTGTGTTACCAATTTGCAACAATATATAAGAATGTTCACAGTGAAAATTCATCATGTAGTGATGAGAAGTCAGTTTTCCTCATCACCTGACCGCCATAAAGTGACAGTAGTTTTCCTCCAGCAGTCTAATCCATTTTATTGAGTGAGAGAGCTGGCACAGTGATTAGCACACCGGACTCACATTTGGGAGGATGAAGGTTCAAACCCACATCTGGCCGTCCTGATTTAGGGTTTCGGTGATTTCCCTGAATGCTGGGCTGGTGCCTTTGAAAAGGCTGACTTTCTTCCCCGTCTTTCCCAAATCCAATGGGACCGATGAGCTTGCTGTTTTGTTCCCTCTCCCAAATTGACCAAGCAGCTGACCATTTCATTGATCTGATGTAATCAATATTTCTTACGTGAATTTCAACTTTAGCTTTGATAATGATAGAAGCTGAAGAAATGAATTAAGATTTGTGCCATAGCTGGGACTTGAACCCCGGTCTCCTGCCATATTAGGCAGATGTGCTGACAATTACATCACCAGAGGAGTATGGATAACACAGGTGCATGGACTACAGTAGTCCAGTGCTTCCCCAACACAAATTTAAATTCACACCTTCACTGGCTATTTAACAAGGTGAAAATGGGCTGAAGTTGTGAGTAGACGTTAGTGTTAGGAAGGGCATTGTACTAGTGTGGTGAGTGGAGCTGCTAGAAGTAATGATGGTGATGTGATGGTCAGCACATCTGCCTAACAAGCAAGAGACCCTGGTTAGTCCCAGACGTGGCACAAATAGCTTCATTCCTTCAGATTTTGTTATCAGTTTCAATGGAAAGAACTTAATAGCCAGGCCTGTAGTAAGATAGCTGCATGCACTGTGTATCTTATTGTTGTAATACTTTCAGAAGAAATTGTACTATTTCTTGCTGTTGTGCAGAAGGAGAACCTGTCTCACTGTTCTCAAAGGCTGGGTGTACTTCGTGCGGAATGAGGTGTAAAAGTTGGTGCAGACAAGCAGTGGAATGTGGCAGGAGTGGTTTAAGATGGGCTGTGTGTGTCTACTGGACAAGTGTGCAGTGGAGAGGCGGCCATCGTCTGGAGCAACTGTGACATCTCCAGGGGTAGAGGAGCACGGGTGGGGGACATGGGGAACAGATGTTCGTTGAGAGAATCGTAACTGGTGATCAGGTGTGGATCTATGGTTATGGTGTTGGGACAGAGGTTCAACCTTCACAAAAATCGGTCAGGTAAAATGTCAAAGACTTGATAATGGTTTTCTTTGAAGGATTAGTTCATCATGAACTGTTAATCAGTGGTACTATTGGGACATGTTGTGACAGGTGAGAAAATGTGAGAAAGAAATTGCGTCAAATGTGGAGAGAGAATTCATGGCTCTTGCATCACAATAATGCTCTCACACATTCGTCCCTGTTGCACAAAACGAAATCACTGTGTTGCCTAATTCTCCACACTCCCCGGACCTGGCCACTGCAGACTTTTTATTTCTGAAGTTGAAAACACTGTCAAAAGGACTAAGATTTGCAATGATAGATGAGTTAAAAATTTGCATATGGTACTTTGTGTGATATAGCAAGAGTCATACTACGACTGCTTCTGGAAATGGAAAAGATGTTAGGAGTGGAGTATCAATTGTGTAGGAGTATTTTGAAGGAGGCCATGCACAATAAGTATAAGGCAAGCATAAAAATTTTGTGGACCAAGTTCTGGAACATATTGAATAGACCTGGTATACTTATGCAGTGGACTTGTGACTAAACTATTTTGAAATCTGAAGTTATTTCTGTCTGTATCTAGCTATGAAGTCTAACTATGTATTTCACAACAATTTCTTGTGAACATAAATCGTGGACAGTGAATATGTTTATCTTGTGCCACTGGTGAGCACTTGTCAGTCAACTGAGAAACTGTCACCACTATCAGTATCAAATAAAATAACATTATTCTTCACTTTCTCAGCCACTAAATTCAGTGTCAAACTCAGGATCACTATAGCCATCTTAAACATTGCTTAAACAGTACAGGAGAGTCCGAAAGATCATGTTTTGAGTATCCAAAGCTGCACACAGTAAAGGTATCTATTGGCAACCACCCCAACTGAAATGAGAACAGCTACACTGCAAATGTAAACCAGACACTCTCTAGAAGCCAAACACTTGACTACCAATGCTGAAACAGACATAGCCAGGGTTTTATTTTTTCAAATGTTTGCTCTTAAGTTGCCCAACTGGACTTAGGATTTTAAGTTTCTGCCAAATAGTAAAAACCAGAACTTGGGGATTTTGTGTTGGGGGTTAAACTTGAGTTTGTAATAGCTTTGTTACTGATGTCTTTGAAGTTGTCAGCTTTCTAAATGTCTTCAAGCACAGTTTAATGCCCAAAAAACAAAAGTCAAAGTATGCAAATGATGGCTGTACAGTATACAATTAATGGGTTAATGAGATAACACATCTGAAAGTATGTCTTTCAGTATGTGTTTAACTGCAAAAATAGTTCATAAAATATTCAGTTTATAAAACAACATGAATAAGTATCTTAATCAGCTGTACTTTGACTGATTGTATTTAGCCAAACACAATTTTATAGGGATAATAAATGTCAGCTTGATCAAATGATAGAACATAACTAAGATGTGGGCATATAATCATGAAATTCTAGTTACAAAACTAACGCTGCTGTTCACTCACACCTCATAAGCTCACTGCACATCCATCCAGCTGATGTCACGGCCTCAGAGAGACCTCTCCTCTTCATCCTCTGTGTGTTTCAGTTGGCCTCAAATTCCAAGCCAGCATCCCCCAATACTGTGAGGGTTTGTGGAGTTGAGTAAAATAAGTTAACATTATTTATCATAGGTCTTGGGTCCTGCAATTGTAATGTGAAAAGGTTATTTTAAAACATTTGTCAATCCTAACATTAACTGTCCCTTGATTTTTGTCAAGGATAATTAGTGTCATGTGTGGTATTTAAAATGTATGCTTTCTCTTAGGATATATAGCTTGTATTTTTTCTATTACAGACTGCAAAATGGGTGTCAATTAAAAAAAATTTTGAGATTGTGTGTGAGGTTTTTGGAAAGTTCAGCATGAAAGAAGTGCAGGTATTTGTGCAGTGGCAATTCAATGGCCTCAAGACAGTTTCTAATTGTAAAACATCTTTGTTACTTAAATATTAGATTGTGCCTCTTAATTAGCAGATTATGATGGCATTTTAAATTTTACAGTTAAGCATTACATTGCATGAAATATTGAAAATCAAATTCTTGTTGCCACTATGCTGGGACTGGTACCAGATGACATGATAATAAGATGTCACCAAAGTCTCTTAATGTAAGTGGTTGGTATGCTCAGAAGGTGCAGTTGGTTTAAATAATGTAGAGGTGATAACTCTTAGACCCCTCATGTATTGTGGCTACATTCGGTGCACATACCCCCCAATAGTATCATAGCTGAGTATACACAGGAATAATGTGAAACTGAAATGGATATTTGACCAGGTAATTTTTGCTGGTGTAAAGAGATACATTTACCCAAGCAGGACTCTGAAATGAGTGACCACTGTTAATTAAGGGACGATAAGTTCCCAGTGTGGAGGGAAATTTCTGTTCACACATAAGTTAGTTAAAAATACTGCCTTCTTCCACATCTGTTTCCATCATGATACAAAGCTTGAAGTACTGTTACAAGTTTGATCTATGGGAACTGCATACTGCTGGCTTTAAAAGAGGTAATTCTGGAAACAGCTGTGAAACACCCATTCTCGATCACACTCTTCCAGAACATCCTGTACTGGCTGGACTGGGAAGACTGGCAGATTGCCTAGTGTCACAAGTTTATGGGGAAGAATTACAGAGTCCTCATGTGCTCACACAAAATCCAGATTTATGGAATAAAGGTCTACCACCCTCCCTCCATCCATCGGTAAGTCATTGGCAGAAGTCAAAGTGTATCTTACCGCTTATCTTATTTTGGTGATGAGTAAAAAATTCAATAGTCAATCTGTAGCATTCTTGTAGTTTAATTCTTCAAAGTATTTGCAACATACTTATCAATTACCATATTGCTAAAAGGGTCCTGCTAATCAGTGCCCCTTTAACTGTCTATTAGCTCTTCTCAGTGGACTTCTCCTTAGTTACTGGAAAAACATGCAGGTAGTTTGAACTCAACGTATTGCCTATAATATACAAGCCTAGATAGCAGGCTACACCTGCATGCATTCCAGTCAAAGTATATGTCAATCAGAGTCCTTAAAGATAATTTGTTCAAATATAAACATTTGTTTTGTGGAGAACATTTCTTTGGCAACGTGGAGGTCATTCTCTCCCTGTCCTTCACTCCCAGCACCAAAGATCAGACAACTCCACCCAGCAGACAGAAGTGCCTGTTTATGGCTCACCTCACTGATTGTATGGGGCTGGTAAAACTCTGACCTGCACAGATCATAAAACACCTCTCAAAAGACGGCTGCTTTCTATTACCTATCATAACTCACAAACGTCTTTGGTTGGCTAAAGCAAAACAGGAAAGTAGGACATCTAATACCAAAATGTCATATTTCAATGCAGAAGTCTAGGGCTTCCATGTCTTATGGTCACATCGGATTTCAGATAGTAAACACCAAAGAAAAACAAACAAAAACCTAGACTCCAAGAATACACAAAGAAAATGATAATATCAGCTATGAGGACACAACTGTTCCATCAGTTGTCTCAAGAGTTTGACCGTAATTGACATTAAACCTATTGTACCTTTACAATGTGTAGCTTGGTTGCAACTATTGTGGTTCTACATTACATGAGTTAACTGAAACTTCTCCAAAACGAATATTTTTCTCAATTTACTGATAAATGCAGATTGCTGAGTTCAGGATTAACCTTGCCTGGTATTAGGCACTTTATATTTTGCTGGATTACAAAAGCCATGCAAGAGAAACATGGAGACTTATAATCTACCTAGATTCAGTCAGACTGACTTCCCCAACCTTTCCAGAGCAAGTCAAGTACATAACATTGCTCTGCATAGCATTCTCCTCACTAAACTTTATTTCCATTGAACACAAAATGATCTTCCACTCAAATCTCTTACTTGATCCATTTGTGTTCTCCTAGTAGTTACCAACCCTACATTCCTATCCATACACACACACACACACACACACACACACACACACACATACACACACACACACACACACAGACACACACACACACACACATACAAACACACAGTGTTTTTTGCAAGATATGCATCACAATCTTTGCCTGGGCACAAAATCCAGGGACTGTTTCCTGTCCCAAGCTTGTTTCCTTGATCTTTATGCTGAAATTGTTTGGCTTTCTCTGGTTGGCAACAATGTACACTACCGTTCCACTGACTGTTGTCTGTTTTACATAACAATGAGGTCCAAAAACTTCATCTCATTCCTGATTTTGTGTAAAGTTAAAAAGCAACAAAGTTCAGCCCAATCTTTTTGCTCTCAGAAACCATCAAGAACTGAATTTTCTGAAATTCAGTTCCCCTAAAACCATGTTATACAAAACTGGCTTTGAAATCAGAGGTGGTTAGCCAGGGCAAATTTCCACAGCTGACAAGTACTCAACTCTATTAAAGATCATATGCCACACTTGATGAATGACCCAATTTTCATAGATGTTATAAACTTCATAACTTGACACATTAATGAAACAGCTGTAAATGGTGTCTAAATGTGTTCAAAGCATGCTGGGAGTAGACATGTATTCACACTACAGTGATTGCATGATGTACACTTTTCACAAGTGGGCTTTATGCAGTTGGGACATATGTGTTATTAGGCTTCAACATTGTTCAGCTGATATTGTATTCACAAAGTTTTTCTCCATCTTTTTAAATGTATTTGAAAATAGCATCCCTCTGAAAAAATGTACAGTGAATATTAGTAGTAATTACAAGAAAAAGAAAACGAAGGAATGGTATACTCCACAGTTAGGGCAACTGAAAAATACTGTTATGCTGTATTCTAGTCTGTACAAAACCAGTAAATCAGAACTGTATAAAGACCTGTATGCTAAAGCTAAATGCAAGTACAGGAAGGCAATAAATGAAGCAAAGAAACTGCATAACATAGTAAACATTGAAAAATCTAACAATAAATGCAAGAAGGCCTGGAGTGTAATAAACTCCATTGCACACACTAAACACAAAGAGGAAATTACCATTACCCCAGAAGAATTTAATAAATATTGCATTCAGTCTATTGAAGAAATTAGTAGTTCAATAATCAAACCACCTGAAAATGCACTTAGTATTATGGACAGCTCCTTTGAAAAGCTTCCCCCAAGCACCTTCACTTTCACAGAAGTGAGCCCAAATAATATCCTAAAAATAGTGAAAAATTTCAAACCTTCAATTAGTGTTGATTACTATGATATGTCATGTAATTTGTTGAAAGATGTTATTGATGGTGTGATTTATCCTTTAACCTTTTGTGTTAACAAATGCATAGTTGAAAGTAAGTTCCCCGACATACTAAAAATTTCTAGAGTTGTGCCCATATACAAAAAAGGGGAAAAGAACTGTCCCGCTAGCTACAGACCTATATCCATGACCCCAGTTTTTTCAAAAATTTTAGAAACGATTATGTATGAGCAAGTTAGTGCCTACTTGGGTAAACTAAATATAATTAGTGATAAACAGTTTGGATTCAGGAAAGGTAAATCCACAACAGATGCAATGGACTCCCTCGTAAAATTAGTCCTAGATGTGTTCGAGGCTAGGGACTATGCCCAGGCTACATTTTGTGACCTGAGCAGAGCCTTTGACTGTGTAGAGCATGACACTGTGCTGAATAAGCTAGTTTACTATGGTTTTGATGACAACAGTATAAATATGTTCAGGTCTTTTCTAGAGAACCGTCAACAAGTTGTGTGCATTGGTAGGGAGAAATCAAATTTGGTTAATGTTAGGTACGGAGTGCCTCAAGGGTCGGTGCTTGGACCTTTACTGTTTATACTAATGATTAATGACCTGCCCTTATTCATAAAATCTCATACAATATTGTATGCTGATGACAAAACTTTTCTACATAAAAGCTCTGCTCTAGGTACACTAAAAACACTGACCGAAAATACCCTTGCTCAGTCCTCATTATGGTTCAAAGCTAATGGCTTCTTGCTAAATGAAACCAAAACCCAGACACTTTACTTTAGCCTCAGAGAGATTCCTAACTACCAGGAATTAGAAACTATTAAATTTTTAGGTGTTACTATTGACAATAAATTGACGTGGGAACCACACATTAAAAATATATTGGCTAGGCTTTCAAGAGTGATTTATCTAATTAGAAATTTAAAAAGACATGTCCCCAATGACTATGTGAGATCAGCATATTTTGCCTTCTTCCAAAGCATCATCTCTTATGGAATTTTACTGTGGGGTAGTAGCTGTCATGTAAATGACATTTTACTTTTACAGAAGAAAGTAAGAAATATATAATAATATGAAGGATTCTGATAAAACAGAACATTGTAAACCTCTGTTTATTAAATTGCAGTGTCTTACAGTAGTAAACATATTCATCTACAATGTTTTAATGTACATTAGAAACAATGTGTCTAATTTTGTCTTGAGAAGTGATATTCATAGCCATAATACTAGAAACAGAACATCTGTAGACGTACCATATCATAGATTATCAAAATCGCATAACTCTTACCTAGTTCTTGGACTAAGGATGTTTAATAGACTAAGTGCTGACTTTAAAGAACTGCCTGTAAATATCTTTAAAGCTAAATTATACAAGCTACTAGTGAACAATCCGTTTTACTCCATTGATGAATTCTTTGAAAATGAAAATACTATATTCTAACGTGTACCTATTTTATGTAAACCAATTCACTTCGATATAGGCTAGTAGTTTATGTAGAAATATATGCTCTTGACTTTGTCTATTGCTGTAATCAGCTGAACGACAATAAAATTATTATTATTATTATTATTATTATTATTATTATTTAAAAGATAGTCCCATAAAAGTAAAAATGAATTGATGGTAGTTTTAATGCAAAAGGTGGAATGCATCTCAAAATAATATATATATATATATATATATATATATATATATATATATATATATATATATATATATATAAAAAGAAAGATGATGAGACTTACCAAACAAAAGCGCTGGCAGGTCGATAGACACACAAACAAACACAAATATACACACAAAATTCAAGCTTTCGCAACAAACTGTTGCCTCATCAGGAAAGAGGGAAGGAGAGGGAAAGACGAAAGGATGTGGGTTTTAAGGGAGAGGGTAAGGAGTCATTCCAATCTCGGGAGTGGAAAGACTTACCTTAGGGGGAAAAAAGGACAGGTACACACTCGCACACACACACATATCCATCCACACATACAGATACAAGCAGACATATTTTTAGATATATTTTTTCCACGTGGAATGTTTCCCTCTGTTATATATATATATATATATATATATATATATATATATATATATATATATATATATATATATATATATATATATATATATATATAAACAAAGATGAGGTGACTTACCGAACGAAAGCGCAGGCAGGTCGATAGACACACAAACAAACACAAACATACACACAAAATTCTAGCTTTCGCAACCAACGGTTGCCTCATCAGGAAAGAGGGAAGGAGAGGGAAAGATGAAAGGATGTGGGTTTTAAGGGAGAGGGTAAGGAGTCATTCCAATCCCGGGAGCGGAAAGACTTACCTTAGGGGGAAAAAAGGACAGGTATACACTCGCACACACACACATATCCATCCACACATACAGACACAAGCAGACATGTTTAAAGACAAAGAGTTTGGGCAGAGATGTCAGTCGAGGTGGAAGTGTAGAGGCAAAGAAGTTGTTGAAAGACAGGTGAGGTATGAGTGGCGGCAACTTGAAATTAGCGGAGATTGAGGCCTGGCGGATAACAAGAAGAGAGGATATACCTGAAGGGCAAGTTCCCATCTCCGGAGTTCGGATAGGCTGGTGTTGGTGGGAAGTATCCAGATAACCCGGACGGTGTAACACTGTGCCAAGATGTGCTGGCTGTGCACCGAGGCATGTTTAGCCACAGGGTGATCCTCATTACCAACAAACACTGTCTGCCTGTGTCCATTCATGCGAATGGACAGTTTGTTGCTGGTCATTCTCAAACGGTCCCTTCCCTACAGTCTAGGTCTTCATGGCAAACGAATCTGCTCCAGTCCGGAATCCCTGAAACATTACACCAACAACCTGACAACAGCTTTCGCATCCCGCAACTACCCTCCCGGCCTGGTACAGAAGCAAATAACCAGAGCCACTTCCTCATCCCCCCAAACCCAGAATCCCCCACAGAAGAACCACAAAAGTGCCCCACTTGTGACAGGATACTTTCCGGGACTGGACCAGACTCTGAATGTGGCTCTCCAGCAGGGATACGACTTCCTCAAATCCTGCCCTGAAATGAGATCCATCCTTCATGAAATCCTCCCCACTCCGCCAAGAGTGTCTTTCCGCCGTCCACCTAACCTTCGTAACCTGCTAGTTCATCCCTATGAAATCCCCAAACCACCTTCCCTACCCTCTGGCTCCTATCCTTGTAACCGCCCCCGGTGCAAAACCTGTCCCATGCACCCTCCCACCACCACCTACTCCAGTCCTGTAACCCGGAAGGTGTACACGATCAAAGGCAGAGCCACGTGTGAAAGCACCCACGTGATTTACCAACTGACCTGCCTACACTGTGATGCATTCTATGTGGGAATGACCAGCAACAAACTGTCCATTCGCATGAATGGACAGAGGCAGACAGTGTTTGTTGGTAATGAGGATCACCCTGTGGCTAAACATGCCTTGGTGAACAGCCAGCACATCTTGGCACAGTGTTACACCGTCCGGGTTATCTGGATACTTGCCACCAACACCAGCCTATCCGAACTCCGGAGATGGGAACTTGCCCTTCAGTATATCCTCTCTTCTCGTTATCCGCCAGGCCTCAATCTCCGCTAATTTCAAGTTGCCGCCACTCATACCTCACCTGTCTTTCAACATCTTTGCCTCTACACTTCCACCTCGACTGACATCTCTGCCCAAACTCTTTGTCTTTAAACATGTCTGCTTGTGTCTGTATGTGTGGATGGATATGTGTGTGTGTGCGAGTGTATACCTGTCCTTTTTTCCCCCTAAGGTAAGTCTTTCCGCTCCCGGGATTGGAATGACTCCTTACCCTCTCCCTTAAAACCCACATCCTTTCGTCTTTCCCTCTCCTTCCCTCTTTCCTGACGAGGCAACAGTTTGTTGCGAAAGCTTGAATTTTGTGTGTATGTTTGTGTTTGTTTGTGTGTCTATCGACCTGCCAGCGCTTTCGTTTGGTAAGTCACCTCATCTTTGTTTTTATATATAATTTTTCCCACGTGGAATGTTTCCCTCTATTTTATATATATATATATATATATATATATATATATATATATATATATATATACACACACACATTATAACTATATATATATATATATATATATATTGCGGCAAGATGTTAAATTTATTAAAAGAATTTGAAGCAAGTGATGGTTTCTGCAATTTAGGAAATGTAACCTGATCAGAGGACTACGCAAATGTTTCATGAAGTGTGACCTGTACCTGAGAATTTTATTGTTTCCAGGTGGAGAAACCTTGTAAAGATGCTGGCTGCAGTGATATTTGTATGCTGTGTGCTGGCGCCTAAAAACTGCCCTGTGGACAAGGAACTTGGTTTTGATCAGCACTCATGCTGAGGTGAGATACAAAAGAGTTATAAGGCAACTGGTATTGTAGTTGAAACTGCAACTTTAAATTGCAGAGGTACCACTAACAGTTTTAAGCTTGCATTTAAACTGGCTTAGTGTGTGCTGCTTCACTTGTGCAAATGGTGCAGTCTGAGCAAGATTTTGTTTTTTCTTAATCGTACTTTTGTTCACAAATTAAAACACTTTCTATTCTTGCCACACTGATAAAAGCCATAGAAGCATAGTATTTTCCCATTGTACTTCTGACCTAAAGATTCTGTTAGCAGGAGTCAATGGTTTTTGTTGATCACACCCATTTCTTGTAGAGATATTTCCATAGAAACTTCAGTCCCCAACACAGATCTGCTTATATCTGAGATGTGAAATAAAAATTTACATAGGTTTAACTTTAAAAATTGTTCAGTATAACTACTTTCTTACTATGGAAAATCCAGGATGGAATGTAACGTTATGAAAAAGATAGTTGCTACTTGCAATGTAGTGGAGATGTTAAGTTGCAGATAGGCATGACAAAAAGACAGTCTTTTTGTTGAGCCTATCTGCAAATTGGCATATCTGCTATATGATGAGTAGCAACTACCCCTTTCAGATTCATAAATATTTTCTTAAATTCTCATCCTCTATTTAACTCGTTCAGGGTTTACATGTATTTGTTAAGGTCAAATACCACCGTCCAAAGACACAGATATAAACATTTTAATGGTTACAAACTATATAAAAACTTTCAGCCACTATTGCACTATTACAGATGTTCATTTTTAAAATGCTGGAACACACATTTCTTAATTTCTGACTCAGGGACGAAGCACAAATTTGTGTAGGTCATCTTGAAAACTGCCTGAAGAGTACATATTTTCAAAAGTCTTTCATTCCTATACCATCTTCTTAGGGGTGGAACTTCAAAGCAGCCCTTCTTAGATGCCTACTGTAAAAGATAAACATCCTCTTCAAATTTAAAGTTTGTCCTTAGTGGTTCAGTCTGGGCAGTGAGTCGGGACATTGTGTTCATGTACGGATGTGATCACTACAGTGTGAACAAGGCACTGTGTTCTACAGGTGCTTGCAACATCTGGTAAAAGTTCCAGCTGTTCTGTAGAAGGAAGTGGTGGTGGCAGTGGCTGGAACCACACAATCCAGGTGGAGCGCTGGCTGCTGGACGGGCAGACTCAGTCAGTCTTGCTGACCAGGACTGTCTGCGGTGTTGACGTAGTCATCTGTAGCTCTGTGGATGGCAAGCAGTCTCTCGCAGTGGCGGGCCCGGCTGCTGTCGCCACACGTATGTCGGCACCTGATGCTGCTCTCCACACGAGTCTGCTCTAAAAGACTCCAGCTCCGCAGGGCTGCTACTGCTTGTCTTTCCAGAACCAGTTTACTCCAGCTGTGAGTTTGATACAGATCATCGCAATCTTCCTATCTAATCTTACAAGGGAACCTTATGGACTCCCTTTTTAGATTCTCTTCATACTTAAAGTTATTAAAAGATAATGTGTGGATATCAATAGCCTAAAGCAGTATTATGGAATTAAATACTTCACAAATTTAACTAAAATGAATTTTTTAATACTTAACAGCACTCAAAAGACTTGAAGTAGACTTTTTTTGTATTTGAGTGGCATCCCACTGGATTACTAAGCTGGTATCCACACACTGAATGTCCAATTCTGTAAGTATGAATATGAGGACAAGTCTGTAAAATGCCCTTTCTACAAGGAGAAGCCATGACGTTCAGGTGAGACTTTCTTCAGATTTTGTACTCTTCTATCAGTCCATTAGGACAACATAATGAAAGTAGTAAGGTGTACTACATAGGAGATTTTAAGAAAATTGTAAGAGAAGTTTTGTGTGTCTGTGATGTATCAGTGCATGGCGACCATGAGTGTCAGCTGGTGGTGGTTGTGTGGTTAACATTAAAATCTCTGCAATCAGTAGGTGGATGGATGAAGTCTGACTTACAGTTTCTACTTTTCCAACATTAGTCATATTGTGTCATACGTACAACTTTCGAAAGATACAATGACACGTGTATTTGCATGAACATGCTACTGAACATCCAATTTTATTTGGTCATTTGCTAATTTTTATCACACTGAATATTAACTATCAACAAGTAAACAAAAATAGTGTGAAAATGTGTGCCTGTTGCAGTTTCTGAAATCTTACACCTCTGCTGAGGGTAAGGCACTAAGAACTGCTTTGCACCTAAATACAATCTGCAGACAGAGGTTTCAAGGATGGACCAGCTTGGAAAACCAGTCAAACATTGATAAATAAAGGTGTAAATAATTCCACTCAATAATACAGTCCTACAATATCTTAGAATATGACAGTAATGAAAGATTAATTGTCAGATGTTCCCTTGACATCTTTTTCATACAGACATGAAAAACATAACAGAAGCTGTTCACTGAATGAATGTAATTTTCCCACATGCACAGGGAATCTTTGAAGTTTATAAGAAGAAAAACCTTGTTGAAATTTTGAAAAATTTCTCTTCTGAGAAATGATAAAAACCATGCATAATGCAATATTTTCGTAAATCAATGGCATAAATTAGTGATGCACAACTGAATGTATTTTTTGTAGCCTCTTCAAGAAAAGCCATTTCTCATTTGTCAACCAAATAGAAAAAGTTTGAACTCTTAACTTGTCTATGGAAATGTCATATATCATTTGTTCTAATAACAAAAATTAGTATACGACTGAATAACATTAAAAATTCAGTAAAATTTCATATAACTTCATATCTTTGTCATATTACCTTTTGAACATAAGCTTAAAATGACTAGTGTTGAAAAAACATAAACAGAAAACATGGCTGGGACTGTCCAGTCCAATGACTCAGACTACGGGAGTTGTGCTCAGCGGCAGTGCACTGGTACATCACTAACATGGAAAACGTCCCTTGCAGTTTCACTGAAAATGAGTCAGTACACCTTACTGCTTGAACATCGTCCTAGTAAACGTGTGCAGTGTGAAGTAAATCTGTGATCTGAACACCTTGGACTCCCCTTGTTAGACCTTCTACAGCACTACATTTCAAAAGCTCCCATTCTCCTCCTCCAATTTTTTGGTTATGTACTACACAGGGCTACACTCCAAATACTTTCAGAAAAGATTTCATAACTCTTAGTTTTGTTAAGATTACCATTTCAGAAATTAACATCTCATTCACTCTCTACTAGAGGCAGTCATTTTTCTCCCAAAATAGAAAAAAATATCATCCACAACTTCCAGTGTCTCATTTATAAATTCCTTCAGAAACAATTAATTCAATTACTCAGTTATGGCAGCTTCAATTCATTTGATGTCTATCTTACAACTTGTTTCCAAGAAACTGTCCATTCTGTTTAACTGAAACTTGAGAATTACAGTGGGAGTTAAAAAGTAAACATGGTTCAAACATTTTCTAACTTAAAACATTTTTGCACATAGTTAATTTGTCTGATAATACTAATAATGAATTAGAACTAAAGAGTTGCTCTTAATTGAAGTAACTCAATATGTAATGGCACTGTATTCCACTTTACTGACTTGAATGAAAGTTGGATGATCTAGTGTCAAGGATAAAGATTTATAGACTACAACTTTAGTTGATAAATTGAGGCCAGGTGCAGCCACTTCTTATGGTCCATTTGAAATCCTGATACTGAAATCTCAGATGAACACAAATTTTCATTCAAATCACTCAATCTTCTTGGAGATGCTGCTTCTTAGTGGGATTTATAGAACGTATCACGTACTTTAAATCAAAAGTGACCACTATAGGCTAAGTCCATGAAACAAACAATTAGACATGTTGTTCATATATTCAGGGGTAAGGAGAAAAGCAGCTACACTGAAAACGGAAAACCCTGCTGCTTGCCATCTCAGCAGTGCCCTTGTGCTAGTGGTATTTTTCAGTGGAAATTAGCTTTGGACAGAAATCTGTCCTCCATCCCAAATTTTGATTACCTTGAGGAGTAATAGCTAATAAAGTATTCTTTCCAGTTCTTCTGAATATATGGTAATTTTGTCCAATATCTTCTGGGAATCTTCTACTCTTATGCACTGAATGTCTTATGCTCTGAATTAGAAAACTCCCCTGCCAATTCTAGCTTGGAGTGCAGAGGTTGTATGGGAATTGCTTCTCCCCCCTTAAGAGGATTTCCATTAACTGTTTTGACTATGGGACTGAAGCGTCTCAGAAGTGAATATGGGAATATATGAGGAGGAATATATTTCTCACTACCAATTTATTAATTTGTTAACAAGAATTAACACAGCCTTTTCAAATTGAATAGCAAGCATATAATAGGACAAAGCCTGATTAACATCTCTTACTGCTTCAGTGTCTAGCATCTCAGGCTCTCTTTGTTCATAACACGGAACTTCACATGGGAGGAACTCCATGGCAAAGCACACCTGGAGACACTCGTGGTGATGTAAGCACATCAGGTAGCAGTCTTGTGTGGTGCTCCATAATGTCCCTGAAGAAGGTTCAACATAAAAGAACATAAAACAAATACAGAATAGTATTAATATATTACAAATTCATCCTAACAAGTCCTATGTATCACTGAGTATGATTACTCAGTTGTTTAAAATGTCATTGGTACAGGCATTCTACCTACCCATTCCAGAATTATAATTCTGTACCATTACAGCATAATGGTTGTGAATTAATGAGTTCATTCCTAAGCCACTTGTTAATCATATACCATTATGGAATATGTATTGGTATTTAAGTGTAAGAATCTAAAGATCCCTGAAGAGGCTATTGCAAGATGTCCACTTATCAACTTTTAGGAAATAAGGACTCATACAATAACACTAAAATGTGATTGGGAGGAGCTTTGTGAAAATAACTTTGCCATGTAAGATTGGCATTCTAAAGTAGTTCACAAATTTTGACAAGTTTCCTCTTAATGTCTTATACATTGTAAAAATAAACATTTTCAATAGATGTTAACATGGAATGAATGCAAGACTTCAGACATCACTGGTGACTCTTTCTTTGACACAAAATCACGATTTCCATACTAACATTTTGTCATGTGATAACAGTGCTCACTATACTATTTATCGAATCAATGTGAAAGAAGCCTTAGCATCTTGTGTAGTCAGTTATGATTCATGCTGCCTGTTTTCAACCCATAGATGCAATTAGTAATTGTGACTGGTAATAATTATACTTCAGATTCATAAGTTGTTTTATTCATTTAGTCTTATGGCAGTCCTAAAAATTTTGTACCAGAGGTGCCCAGATTTAGCCTGATAAAGTGTTAAAAAGTTCAGTGTTTTGAAAGTGAAGTATACACGCTCATTGTTAGTGTGCAAAATTGTGTCTGAAAACCTAAACTTTAAGAAACTGTGTTCTCAGTGGGTACCCAGACTCCTCACAGAGGACCACAAAGGGAAGACTTTTTGATTCATTACGAGGAAGAAGGGGATGACATGTTGAGTCAAATTGTCACTGGAGATGAAACACGGGTATCCCATATCACTACCGAAAGCAATCGACAATCGATGGAGTGGCGACACACAATCTCACCCGTCAAGGTCAAAGCCAAACAGACGCTGTCAAAGCGCAAGATTGTGGCAACTATGTTCTGGGACCGGCGCGGTGTTTTGCTAGTGGACTTTATGCCACTAGGAACGACAATCAACTCAGATGCCTACTTTGCAACTCTAAAGAAGCTCCGCAGAGTAATTCGAAACAAAAGGCGCGGTATGCTGACAAAAGGAGTTTTGCTCCTGCACGATAACGCTGGGCCTCACACCTCTCAAAAGACTCGGGATTTGATTGATTCTTTTGGCTGAGAAGTTTTGGACCATGCACCATACAGCCCCAACCTTGCTCCTAGCGATTTCCACCTTTTCTGGTACCTGAAACACCATCTTGGCGGGCAGCGCTTCAATGACGACGATGAATGAAAGTGGCCGTGAACTCTTGGGTGTCAGAGCAGGTGGCCGAATTCTTTGAAGAGGGAATTAAAAACTTAGTTGTATGGTATAACAAGTGCTTAAATAAACAAGGCAACTATGCGGAAAAATAGGTAAAAGTGGTTATAATCAGAAAATAAAAGTTTTTTTACAAAAGTATTTGTATCTTTTTAAAATATAAAAAAGGCCCTTACTTAAAAAACAACCCTCGTACATAAAAACCCACTCTTTCCAATTTGTAGTACAGATAGCAAAGTGTCACAGAAGGAACATAAAAGAATTTCTCTGTTGATCAGCCCTTGTAGAAAGTCATAACTGTTACATGGCAAATAGGATAACTGATGTAGCACTCTGCATCAAAGGAAAATATAAAGTGCTGGAATTCTGCAAGGATGTAGCAACAGGAACTCTCTTTTCACTCTCATTGGGTTTGACAATAAATGTTGCAAGCAACGTTTTGTGAACATAGGGTTGCAGAACTGTTCTTGTGTAGATTGAACATAACACTAAACTTCAGCTATAACCCATTACCTGATTTGGGTTATGTGGTTTCATCCCCATAAACAGAAACTGGACAGATACCTGATAATAATTTTCCCCCTGTATTTTGTGAAGTGGAGGTGCTGACAAATCTGTAGCTTGGGCCAAGGTGTCCTTAATATTAATAGGTGACAATTTGGTTAGAATTTCATGAAGAAAATTTTCAGGTCATGAGCTTAATTAAATTTATCATAGTGCCTACTTTACGTATATTGAAATTCCAAGAGAAGTTAATGTCTACCATTTTGAAGTTGATAAAGAGGACAGGGTATTGGTTGGTTCAGTGTTTCCGTTTCCAGCATTTTTGTTTGTACTAAATCAGCACAATTCAATAAGATATAAGCAGCATCATTACTCAGTACTTGTTATTGTATTATTCAGCAGTCTCTTTTGGTGTACTTCAAAATATTGTAGAAGCGAAATGATTTGACAGGCAATGTTTGAAAAGATTCAAGCAGACTGCCTTAATTTATTTGTACTTTTTAAATGTGCTGTATAGTGCACTAGCTTTGGTGAGAATGCTGCACATACTATAAAAATAAGAAATTGACTTGAGTATTGTGAACTTGCCAGCGTTTTGCTCCAGGGACATGTTCATGGCATTCGGTTCATCTTGACATGTGGACATGGTCAAGATCCTGATGGGCAGTTCTGGACAGCAGGTCCATGTGCTGGAGGAAGTGTCAGGGACCTACATGTCTCTCTGGTATGACAGTAGCCTGGACAGAGTCTTCATGGTAGATATGGGGAAGAACACTGTAGGAAGTTTTATCTCAGATGGTAAATAATAGTAATAATAGCTAAACTGTTAATTTGGCTTGCATAAATTAGTGACAAAACTATTCTACAGGTGCAAAAGGTTTTCCACTATTTATGGCATTCCAATGTAGCAACTAGTATGTAGAATGAGAATATTCTTGGATGCAATGTCGAAATTACTGGTTATTTATTCATCAGTGATGTGTGTTTTGCCTAATTCAAGACACCTTCAGATTTGCTGATATGCGTTAAGTTGTGGATATCAATAAAATACCCCATGAAGGAAATTTATTTTTTTAGATGTTTTATTACAGATACCGTCAACTTGCTTATCAACATCAGCCAATCTGAAGATGCCTTGAATTATGCAAGACGTGATTCATTGATGAATAAACTAACAGCAATTTCATCACAGGCAAGACTGCTTTCTTCTCCTTATTCTACAGGTGTAAAGCTGAGCATATCTTCACTGTAAATATTCTACAGTGAGGCTAAAAGGTTTTAATAATTTGTAGGTGTTTCCTGTGACGGAACTTCATTCACATTTACATCCATGGTCTGCAAACTTCTGTTAATAAATGCAGGGTAGAAAGTATGTCCCATTGTGTAACTCTGGCTATTCCTGTAGTATTCTGATGCAGTGTTGGGATGGATGATTACTTAAGCACTTCTGTACATATTGTAATAAATAATCCAGTTCTCATGGTCATCATTTGTGAAATATGTATATGACTGTAATATTTTCTTAAATTTGTCATTCCTTACTCTTGAAATTTCTAAAGCAGTGTTTTGTGGGATAGCTGGTATCTCAAGATCCTGCCAGTTTTTCAGCATCTTTTGAATGCTCTTGGATGATAGAAGTAAATCTGTAACTGTTCAGGCTGCCCTTCTTTGTGTTACGTTAATGTCCTGCTAGTGGTGTTTAGTATGGCTCCCACACATTTTAACAATATTGTAGAATGCTTCTCATGTATTTATGAGCAGTCACTTAGGAGACAGGCCCAGTTGTAAGGTACAGGAAAAGCAGTGTGTGTGTTAACACCATTCTGTGTCCCAAAAGAAAGTTTACACCAGGTATCTGAAATAGTCAGCTAATTAAAATGTTCATACTCTCACTGTAATTGTGAGAGACATCTGCACTTTATGGAAAGTGCTCAGTTCTCCACACTACATAAACAATTCACTATTCCTATAAAAATTTGTGATAAAGCAATCTGGTATTTTGAGTGCCACATTGCTGCTAACGTGAAAGTTGAAGGATGCTTCAACTGGATGTAAGCAATTTTTTTGAATGCTCATATATGTAATAGATGTCTAAAAGGACTTCATGTGTTCAATATGAAATGAAAATTAAATGCAAGAAATGACTGCAGGTTTTTATTTATGCAACCAGCTCTGATGTTCCATAATACCCATATTTAGGCCCCTTGACCAGTGTAAATTGACAAGTATCCAGTCTTGTGTACAATCCTAAGAGGCAACGCAATTAAATAACTGGTGTCCACAGATCTCTAGCTTACACAACACTACCCCTCATTCATCAACCAACAACTGACATTCAGGTTTGAATGTTGTCCTAAGAGTTGTCCTTTGATGGATGAAGGGCTTGTCATGTAAACCAGAGATTGACAGACATGGATTATTTAATATTGGCTCCTGTTGTGACTGCACACAGGATTGGACTCCTCCCAGTTTATATTGGTCAAGGGGCCTGAAGATCATGTTATGGAACATGAGAGCTAGTTTCATAATTAACATACAAAGGAGATGGCTGCAGAAGTTTTAATTTTCATTTTGTAAGTTAATTTGATTGCACTAGCAGTTGTAGTGTGGACTGATCAAGCACTGGATACTTAGTTGGTGTCATAAATCTCTGTACCACTAAGTTGATAGTATACTGTATACTGCAATGGTTAGATAAAAATTCTGTATATCCAGTGGATCTGTATGGGCACTACTGTGCTTTAGATACCTGTGCATCTCCTTGTCATGCTTGATGAGGTTGGAGAAAATCTGTTACTCTGAAAGTTGTACACTTTGATGTGAATCTTAGTCTTGCACTGATGTTGGACTAGATAGAACTTCATTGTTCCCCAATGAGATGTTTGATGTGGCAAGGTCTGGGCTTATAGTGCCCATTTTAATGCAGCTGAAGAGTCAATCTATTAGTCTCAAAATTGCTGCGTGCAGAAACTCTTGTACCTGAATAGTGAGGTGTGCTGTTGTAATTGTGGGTCATGGCTCCTGTGTCATTGGCCTGAGGAGTCAACAAAGTTTATAGCATATCTGAATAAAAATTTCCCTTATGTAGACTTCAAAAGTCAAAGTATGTTGACATCTTGGTCCATATCATGTGACGTGAGTTCTTTTCTGACTCTTGCACATCCTGAAGGTTGTCCTTAGGCCAGAAAACAACATTCCTCCTATGTGAACTGCAGTAGGTCACACATTTGTCAGAAAATAACACTATGTCGCATTGCATGGAATTTGTACATTATGCCTACAAAGCACTGCAGGCTGCAACTTGCTGCTCTCTGGTAATTCACATATTGTGAATAGATTTCTTTGCTAACTGCTCAGTTGGTCGAGCAATGGTAGCATATGTTTCCTTTCCCATGTCAACCACATCATCTGTTTGACACTGCCTGAAACTAAACCAGGCTTATCCAAATCAAGTAGGGGTACTTTCATGTGGTCCTGCTAAAGTGGTACCTACAGGCATTTATCTCCATTTGCACTTTCTGTAGGTTCTCGAGCACCCATACACTTGGCACTAGTAACTCTTAAAGAACATAACTGTATTGGCTCTGTGTAAATGTGTTGGCTTCATAGCTGAAACAGTGAAATAACCCACATTGCAGTAAAGCCAAAAATGCTTCTCCTAGTCTTCAGTGTGGGTATAGCCATGAAAGAGCTACTTACTGGCATATTTGTGAAATGTCAGGAGGGGACAGGGACTAAAGATATGCTTAGATTGATTACGTGTAAGCCGGGTGTGTTGCAGCATCTGGGAAGGTTTCAGTGCACTTTCCATGTGACAACAGGTGGATGACTATGGTAAAGAACCAGTAGTATCAGACTGTGGGACTGTGGTTCATCTGTTTTAAGATTTCCCAAAGGCTGTGCGGATCAGCATAACGAAAAGGCGAGGGGTCTCGCTCGTTTTGTCCATGACTGTACAAGATGGCGGCGTATATGAATGTAGTGGCAAATCGCTCCGTGAATATCGGTAAATTACCGTCAGTGAATTGTATGCTATGTGCAAAAAAAGTGATAAAAGGTGTTAAAATATGTGTAGTGTCGCATAAATGGTATCATTCTTGTTGTTTCGTGGAAGCAAATCTCGGTCAACATAGGCCTACATGTGACTGTGGAACTGAGTGCAACGGTCTTGAAACTGCATTTGAAATGTGCAACGCTGGACTCGAAATAAGTGTGAGGGAAGAACTACAAAGTGACTTAAGTAAAGCTAGACAATATGCAGAAATGCTGAAAAGTTTGATCGACTATATGGACCTTCCCACAGATACGCAAACAGGCAAACGAGAGTGTGTATATACTAGGCCTAAGAAAATCTCTCGACCTGTCTTAAATACCAATGTTTTTCGTGTTCCACTAATGAATAAATACGATGTTCTAAGTGCAGACAGCTCAGAATCACGGACAAAAAATCTCAGTGTAACAGGTAACTGCTCGGAAAGATCTGTTGAACAAAAAAGTGCCAGCAGAAACACGTTACCATCAAATACTATTAAACGAAAAAATCGTGTGAGAGCAACTTGTAATAAAACTGAACACGAGACAAAAAAGGAAACAGAGAAGAAGAAGGAAGAAATATACATATTATCGACGAGTCATGGCAAGGGACTGGCTACAATCATGTCTGATATGCAGTCCAAATATAAAATGATTGGAATTTCGAAACCTGGTGCTCCTCTACGAGAAGTGCTGAAAAACTGTGAAAGTTCCGTGAAAAGCGACGTCAACTGTGTCATAATCGGAGGGGGAAACGATGTCTATAAAAATGAAAGCAGCCTTGCTGTAAGAACACTGAAAGAATCGCTAGGAAAAATTTCACAGGCGAAGGTATTTGTTGTAAACATTCCCTACAGACACGACTTAACGGAAGACTCGTGTGTAAACAAAGAAATCATCGCGACAAATCGGAAATTCAGGAAGATTTGTAGCGGTTTTGTGCACACAACTTTCATTGAAGCAACGAGTTCAGTAAGAGAGCATTTTACTAGACATGGACTGCATAGAAACAACCTAGGCAAGAAAGTGCTGGCGAAAGAAATTCTCCAGGTGATAAAGACAGCAGGAGTGGGTGCCTATGTAAAAATAGCACTACCTGCAACAGGTTTTCTGCCAATGACAACAGAAAAGTGCACCAACAGCATATGAGGAAGAAACATCTGCAGATACACCCTATGATGAAAAAATTACAACAGTGCAAACATGTAAAGCGTCACAGTCACCAGTGGCATTATCAGTAGCAGCAGTGGAAAAGGAAGTAACAGTAGCATCAACAGCAGAAGTTTCACCAGCAACAGTAACTATAGTGCCTCTAAAAGGAGAAATGAGAATTGCAGCAGGAGAAGCAGCATCAAGTGTTACGTGTAGATGGAAAACAGCACCTCCTGTCCGTCTAAATGATTTTTTAGTGGAAGGCAGCAAGATGAAGCAGCCCAGGAGATAAGTAGTGTAACAAATTTCACAACACCTCACCAAAACGTTCAATCTAAAATAAACAACAATTATGATCTTAAAATTTGCTATCTGAATGTTCAAGGACTAATAGATAAAGAATTTATTGTAAACAGTTTTGGACTAGATAACAAATTTGATATTTTCTGTCTGAGTGAACATTGGGTTACTGAGAGTGTACTTACAGTTGTCAAACTTGATAACTATAATGTAGCAAATAGTTACTGTAGAAAACTGCATATAAGAGGTGTTGTGGCAATATATATTAATCAGTCATTCAGCTGCTCCATTGTTAAGTTGGACCTAGATTATTTATGTGAGGAACAGAACTTTGAAGCCACTGGTATAGTTATGGACAGTCTTAAGTTAGTAATAGTATCCCTTTACAGGTCACCTAAGGGTATCATCAATGTATTTCTAGAAAAATTGGACATTCTGTTAGATGTACTAAGAGGGAGCAGATGGTTGCATTATGACATAGTAATTGGCGGAGATCTGAATGCAGATTTTGATATAACAACACATAAACGTACAGTGACTGAGTTGAAAAACCTTTTAAGACAGTGCAATTTGCACTCAATCAATAACAGGCCCACAAGAGATAAAGCATGTCTTGACAATATTTTTGTCAACTTTAAAACTACAGAAGAATCATGTGCTGTTACAGCGTTTCCATTTTCAGATCATGACTCTGTATCTTTAAACTATACAAGTAGGTTCTGTATTGATAATAGTAATATTCCTAAGCCTGTCCCAAAAGTTATAATCACCAGGCCTGTCACAGATGACAAAATTGTTCAGCTCTGTAAGTCCCTTGCTGAGAGAGACTGGTTCAACCAATGTCATGGTGACACAAGTTATAGTCTTAGTGCTGATTTGTCAGGGAAACTATTATTTGAGAGATTTTTTAAAACATTTCTGACACAATTTAATGACAATATCCCCATAAAGAAATGCAAATTAACTGACAAAGGCTTTACAAACAGGGCTACAAACAGACAAAATTCATGGTTCACTAAACAATTATCAAGTATGAAAAACCAAGTTATGGTGTTGCACAATATATGTAGCAATCAGAAAACAGAACATGCCAGATTAGCCTATATAAAATGCAGGAATGAGTATAAAAAAGCCATCGTGGAAGCCAAAAAATCACATAATTTCAATACCATTGATAATTCCAGAAATAAGTGCAAAGCTGCATGGAAATTAATAAATGGTGTTGCTAAAGATGTAAGAAGCAAAAAAATTAATATAAGTCCCCAAAAATTCAATGATTTCTTTATTAAATCTGTTGAAAATGTAGGAAATACTATAATCAAACCTGATATCAATTCATCAGAGTTACTTTCTAAAAATGTTTGCAGAACACCAACAGACACAGGTACGTTTATGTTCTCCGAGGTCTCACCTAGTCATGTCCTAAGCATTGTAAAACGGATGAAATCTTCAGACAGTGTAGATATATACGACATATCCTGTAATTTACTAAAGAAAGTAATAGACTATATTGTGTACCCCTTAACATTCTGTGTAAATAAATGCATATCTGAAGGATATTTTCCCGAAGAACTCAAAGTGGCTAGGGTAATTCCAATATATAAAAAGGGAGATATGGACTCACCTTGCAGTTACAGACCAATCTCCATAGTCCCAGCTTTTTCGAAAATACTGGAATGTGTAATTTACCAACAGCTATCTGTCTATTTTGAAAAATTAGGAATAATTAGTGAATCTCAGTATGGTTTTAGGAAAAAGTTGTCTACTGTGGATGCTATAGACTTTGTAGTCAAATACTTACATCAAGTGTTTGAGGATAAGGGCTATGCACAACTCACATTTTGTGATCTAAGCAAAGCTTTTGACTGTGTAAAGCATAAGCCACTCCTAGAAAAACTGGAATTCTATGGCATTAGACATAACAGCCTTAAATTAATAAAATCATATCTTCAGAATCGTAAGCAAGTTGTTTGTGTAGGGAGAGAAATGTCGAGTATAGAGCAAGTCAAGGTAGGCGTTCCACAGGGATCTGTGCTGGGCCCCTTTTTGTTCCTGATAATGATAAATGATCTGCCGTCATTTATCAAGTCCACCACTGTGTTGTATGCAGATGATACAACATTTCTTCATGCTAGTGAGGATTTCAATAGCCTTAAAACTTGTGCAGCAAAGACAATTGACCAAGCATCCTATTGGTTCAAGGCAAATGGATTCCTGCTGAATGAAGACAAAACACAGCAGATGGTCTGTAGTCTTAGAGACAAGCTTCTGTCAGACGATCCAAGTTATGTCAAATTTTTGGGGGTATACATTGATGATAAATTATCTTGGGGTCAACATGTACAATATATTAGTGGTAAATTGTCTAGAGTTATTTACCTGTTAAGGCGACTTATGGATTGTGTTCCTGAAAAATGTGTTAGAACATCCTATTTTTCATTCTTTCAGAGTATAATAACATATGGAATTATTTTGTGGGGGAACTCTAGCTGTGTACATGACATATTAATACTGCAAAAAAAAAGCGATTAGGATAATTACTGGTTCTGCATATAAGGCACACTGTAAACCATTGTTCTGTGAACAGAAAATCATGACTGTTATAAACTTGTACATATACTATGTTCTAATTTATACGAAGAAGAAATTACCAGAAACAAAAACCAGAGAAAATGTACACAGCCACAATACAAGAAGGAATAGGTGCCTCTATATTCCTTACCACAGGTTGTCAAAGTCACTCAACAGCTACGAAATCATGGGGTACAAATTATTTAATAAACTTCCTCACTCTGTTCAAGAATTACCTGAACAATTATTCAAACAAACAATTCATGACTGGCTAGTCCTCCACCCATTCTATGACATAAGAGAATTTACCAACTGTAATATAATACTATAATGTTAACAAGAAACCTGTTGTTTCTTTCAAACTATTAATTGTATTTTAGTATGTATATGACGTTGTCTATTGCTGTAATGGCCGAATGACAATAAAATTACTATTACTATTATTATTATTATTATATTATTATTATTAACATTCAGTGAGCACAAGTTTGCTAACACCAGGGAACTTGGACCCTTCATACACAGAAAGCTGGCAGAATGTGTGTTTCCTGCTGTGCTCAGACCTGCACCACTTATTAATGTTAATTCAGTACCTTGTCTGCAGTGCTGTGTTCCTAACAAAAATAGGACTCGCCAAAAGATCCCGTGATGTGAAGTATCACTCACTGCTGCACATGTAGATTAGCCTTTTAGCATTGGTTATCCTCAGCATGCCTATTTTCATCCCTACTTTAATGTAATTCTTGCGGTTCCCCTATATGTAGCAGAGGTCCCTCACATGAAACAAACATCAGAGTAGATTGCAAAAAAGTGAATTACGCAGAGTTGTCAAAACTGTACGGAAGGCTCTTTCTCTGATGTACTACAGGGAGCACATCACCACAAACAAACTGGTTTTAGGTTTTCAGGAATGTTCCCTCCATGGTGTGCAGAATGTCTAAAACCTTTGGTAACATTTGAAAATTTTCAAACATTCCTAATTTTCTTGCACTTCTAGCAGTGGGCTTGCAATATCACAGAGCCATTTCTTAATGTACAAAATATTGATATCTTCCATGAAGGATTTGAATTTTTTCATTTGAAATTAGCCTTTGCTTCATTGTCACTAATGCTCGGACAGAACTGTTTCCTATTAATTTGGGGAGCCGTCTTGCTTCATTCTCTTCTAGGAACCAGTGAAATGTTTTTCAAATACCCTTCTGTAATAGCTTTCCCTGCATCCTTCATTCAACCACCTGGCTTTCCTTAAATTGTTCAATGGCTTCTACTGACCTCATAATTGCCCTATATGATGGAATATACACCGATGTCCTTTCATAGGTACTGATCAAATACTAATCTCCAAAAAATTCCAGAAAGCAGTACACTGTTACACACAAACTTGGGGCTTAATAGCGTTTTTTTGCAACCTGTTGAACTCTTCCGTCATACTTCATTTTTTTTTCATCTCATTTGAACATCTGTAAAAATTTATTCACACTGCCTTTTTCAAACTACTGGTAATGCTACATTTGAATCTAAAATGATTTACTATACATGTAAACCATGAAAAATTTTCCATGTTGCTAGATGTTTTGTTTTTAGATTCTTATAGAGCATTGAGAAGCTATCATTTTCCTATGGTCAGTTATCACTTTTCCCAATAACTTTATAGTCATAATTTTTATCTAGATTGTCCAAATAACAAAATGCAATTATTTCCACAATTCATTAAAATAGTTTTGGAGGCCTCATTTTTCTGTTTGTTAAATGTATACTTCTATTTAACTATAGAAGTTTAAAGCATACTTTCTCTAAACCTTTTGGTGGATTTTCAGAATCATGCACACTGTTACATCATAAAATAGTTCCTGTAATGTTGCCATTTCTTAGTTGTACAGTTCAGTGTTAAACTTCTTTACCTAATATATCTTTGTTGCTATCTTCTGTTTAAGAGCTAAATTGTAGTAGATGAGTATTTTACATATTTATAGTTTTTGTAATTCATGCATGTATAAATAGGCACTGTTACATCATAAAATAGTTCCTGTAATGTTGCCATTTCTTAGTTGTACAGTTCAGTGTTAAACTTCTTTACCTAATATATCTTTGTTGCTATCTTCTGTTTAAGAGCTAAATTGTAGTAGATGAGTATTTTACATATTTATAGTTTTTGTAATTCATGCATGTATAAATAGGCATCACGTACAAAGCATCATACAGTTATCAATACACAAATCTGTGAGTCAGGACCTAGTAATGAACTTATGCACAATCTATGTTTCTTTGCATGACTTGTCAGTGCCCCACAATGAAATTGTAAACATGCAGTTTTCAGAGTTTCTAAAGAGATGGCGCCTAGTGTAGATCGGGAGTATGTTAGCTCCGTACAAAAGTCAAAAAATAACGAGGAAAAGTGTTCGACATGCAACAAATTCTGTGTGTATTATGACAGTGCATGTATGCCATGTTATATTATCGCAAAAGTAGACGCCAAAAAAAACCTGGTAACAGGAAAATGTTA
This sequence comes from Schistocerca nitens, assembly GCF_023898315.1. Classification (NCBI taxonomy): domain Eukaryota; kingdom Metazoa; phylum Arthropoda; class Insecta; order Orthoptera; family Acrididae; genus Schistocerca; species Schistocerca nitens. The sequence goes on along the minus strand of NC_064624.1, from coordinate 13,985,133 downwards.
TAATCAGGCATCTCATCCAGCAAGTACTTCGACTCATTCGTGGGAAATGGTGAACTCTTATACAACATGCCATTGCAAGAAACGTGTTGTAAAAGGTATAATGTGCTTAAATTGTAAAACGGTTTTTCATTATTCGTGTGTTAATGTCAGTCCTAAAAGGAAACTATAGTTCTGCAATAGCTGTTTCAAAAGCGACTTAGGCCAAAAACCTAATGTGAGAAACACCAAAGACGAAGTTATCAGTGCTCTACTGGAAGAGTTTTCAGTTATAAATCATCACGAACATGAACAGTATGAAAAAGAAGCAAAGAGGCTTAGCGTTTTTCCTCAAGATACTGTAACTTTTGTCAATAACAGTTCTGTTGTTTATGTTTGTAGAAAGTGCGGGAAAAACACAAACAGTGGTGTAACCTGGTGCGAGTGCGAAAGAAAACATCAGTCTAAAACTCCCGACCATGTACCAAAACTTTACATTTTAGGCGATAGCCACAGCCGCGGTATTGCCTCACGCATAAATAAAGCTTCAAATGTGAAATCGATGAGCTTTGTAAAGCCTGGGGCGCCCCTCTCAGAAATAAGAAAACTAGTTTTTTCTGAAGAAATAAAAAAGCTGTCTTCGAAAGATTTTGTTGTCCTCTTTGGTGGATCTAATGACATTTATCAAAATGATACATCTAAAGCCTGCTGCGAATTAAACAAGTGTTTATCTGAACTAAGTCATACAAACGTTATCCTCGTAAATATACCACAAAGGTACGACTTGATGTCCTGGTCGTGTGTCAACAAGGAAATTAGTGCCGCCAATGAACTTTTTTCCAGTATATGCAAAAATATAGACATGTTTCTGTTGTTAATATTAATACCATTGGACGCAGATTCCACACTACTCACGGGCTGCACCTAAATGGCCTTGGAAAGCAACTTGTTACATTAATGCTAATGGAAATTATTCAGAGACTGCAATACTTACCAACAACATCATCAGTGGTACCTATATCATCATCACAGAAAGTATCTCAAGGAGTGACTAATGCAGAATCAGATACAGTAGCAGAAAATGCAGCAGAAGTACCTAAAGAAGCAATACTAACAGAAGTAGAATCAACAGCAGCGTCAGAAGAACCACGTTCAGTAACAGCAGAAGTAACTCCTCCAGCATTAGAACCAGCTCCTACAGCAGTAACACCATCTCCCTCGCCAGCAGTAGCAGCACAAACTACTTCACCAGCAATAGCAGAAGAAACACCACCAGCAACAGCAGAAGCAACTCCTCCAGCAGTAGAACCAGTTCCTATAGCAGCAGCACCATCTCCCACACCAGCAGTAGCAGAACCAACTCCTTTACCAGTAATAGCAGAAACAACTCCTCCACCAGCAGCAACTAAACCAACTTCACCAACAGCAGAAACAGTACCAGCTCCTCCTCCATCACCTTCAAGACTAGCAGAAAAGAATAGACCAGTCACAGTAAGTAAAGTATCATCTTTGTCTCATGATGAAATGATACCAATTGATTTGGGAAAACATGTTCCTATAAAACTTGTGGACAGTAAAGTGAAACATACTTCCAACCGTGTTTCAAACAGACCCAAAAAATTACCAAAGAGAAATGAAGATTTTTTATGGTTTATCCCAAGGAAGTCCAACCGCCACCTAACGTAGATTCCAGGGCTGAAAAAACAAATAAATGTTCCCCATTGCCCCATAATACTGTACTCCTCCCCTCATCTCAACGATTTTTTATGTGTGGGCCTGAAGAAAAAGGGACAACATTAGCTGGTGTCAGGTGTCTCCTCTCTCCTGTCCCAAGGCAGACTCCAATGGATTCTCAGTCAGGTAACAGCACTAATAGAATAAAAAAGCAAGAGGAAGGCATCTCTTTCTTTCATCAAAACATAAGGGGCCTCTTAAACAAAACAGACCAACTCCTTATTAACATTAGTGAAAAGGACAGTATAAATAATGCCCAGATTTTGTGCTTAACTGAGCACCGTGTTACTGATAAATGTGCCTTGCCATCTATAGTAAGTTATACTTTAGTAACATACTACTGTAGGGAAAGTAAAGATAAAGGTGGAGGAGCAATTTATGTTAAGGATAGTGTAGCATACAAAGCTATAGATATTAAGAAATATTGTGTGGAACAACAATTTGAGGCATGTGCCACAGAAATAACAACTAAATTCTACCCAATAACAGTGTTGGCTGTCTACAGGGCTCCTTCAGGTGACATGAAAACTTTTCTGCATTCAGTGGAACTCCTACTGTCATGGTTACTTTCAAAAGCGAAGGATATTGTAGTATTAGGTGATTTCAATATAAACTTTTTGACAGAAAATAAGAATAAAATAGACTTTGAGATTTTGATGACCTTACACAATCTGACATCAGTAATAAACTTCCCAACAAGAATTACATCCGAGTGCCAAACTATGATAGACAACATTTTTTTAGATGTAAATAGACATCAGAATTATATTGTCAGGCAGGTTATAAGTGGGCTTTCAGATCATGATGGACAAATTCTCGCTATTTATGACGTTAATCTGTTCAAAAAAGAATTTCCTCGATGGAAATTCATAAGAGTAATTAATGAAGAGGCGAAAGGAGCTTTCAACCACAGGTTGCAGCAAATGGATTGGTCTTTAGTATATAGCCATGATGATGTTGATACTAAATTTAACTGTTTTATAAATGAATTCTGTGCTCTTTTTGAAGAAATATTTCCCAAGAAATGGGTCAGAAACGGGGCTTCCAATTCTGTAAGCAAGCCTTGGATTACAAAAGGTATAAAACAGTCATGTAAAACCAAAAGGGAAACTTATGCTGCATTAAGATTCTGTAAAGATGTAGAAAAATGGAAACACTATAGAAAATACTGTAAAATTTTGAAGAAACTAATATAGAAATCAAAAGCACTTTATTATGAGCAGAAAATAGATAATTCTAATAATAAAATAAAAGCAATGTGGAGCATTGTAAGAAAAGAAACAGGAAGAGATACGATAAGTAAAGAAGATATAAATAATATCAGATATGAAGGTATCCTAGTAGATAACCCCAAAACAGTGGCTGACATTTTTAATAAACACTTCCTATCAGTAACTCAACAGATTGGTTGCAAGCCCGATGTTGACGAAGCTGTAACTCTTTTTCAAGCCGTATATTCAAACACAATTTCAGAAATGCACCTTAATCCTGTTACTGTAGAAGAAATTCAAAAAATCATCTTGTCTCTAAAAAGTACAAATTCTGCAGGGGTTGATAATATATCTAGTAATTTATTGAAATATTCTTGTGTGTGGATAAGGGACATTCTCTGTCATATTTTCAATGCTTCCCTTCAGAAAGGTGTTGTTCCCAGTAGACTTAAGTATGCCATTGTGAAGCCCCTGTACAAAAAGGGTGATAAAGCTGAACTAACTAACTATCAACCTATCTCTTTGCTGACAGCTTTCTCCAAAATTCTAGAAAAGCTAATACATGTAAGAATTACTGATCATCTCATGAAGAATGAAGTTCTCAGTAAGAGCCAGTTTGGCTTTCAAAAGGGCCGTTCAACAGAAGATGCAATCTACGCACTCTCAAATGAAGTCCTAGAAACTCTTAATGAAAAAATGCTAGCACTTGGTGTCTTCTGTGATTTATCCAAAGCGTTTGACTGTGTTGATCACCAGATTCTCTTGCAAAAAGCAAAATTAGTAGGAATAAGTGGTGTTGCAGGCAATTGGCTACAGTTGTACCTCCAAGACAGAAAACAAAAAGTTGTGTTGAATAGCTCGGGTGGAGTAAGTGACACTTCCTCAGATTCTGAATGGAGTTCCATTACATGTGGAGTGCCCCAGGGCTCAGTTCTTGGGCCACTATTATTCCTGATTTTTATAAATGATCTACCATCATGTACAAGCCTGCCGTGTAAATTTACATTATTTGCTGATGATACCACAATTTTTATGAGCAGTAGAACAGACAACAATCTTGAGGAACTCATTAATCACATACTCTCAGATATGGTTAACTGGTTCAAGGTGAATGGTCTCTCATTAAACTCCAGTAAGACCAGCTTTATTCAATTCTGTACAAAAACAGAAGAAGAGAGAGAGATAAGTGTGACATGTGGTAATCAACCAATAGTTAGAATGGAAACAACAAAATTTCTTGGAGTGCACATTGACAAGAAAATGAACTGGTCTTCACATATTATTGATCTCTGTAAGAGGCTTAGCTCTGCTACCTATGCTTTACGGGTTGTCACTTGATGTGTTGAACCTAACACTGCAAAAGTGGCATATTATGGCTATTTTCACTGTCTCATTGAGTACGGAATTATTTTTTGGGGCAACCAGCCATTAGCAAGGAAAGTGTTCATTGCACAGAAGCGAGCTTTAAGAATTATATGTGGATTGCGCCCAAGAGACTCTTGTAGAAATAGTTTTCGTAATCTTAAAATATACACAGCTACATGGCAATATATTTTTTCTCTCATGTGTTTTGTTTGTAAAAATATAGATATATTTCAACCAAACAGTAATTATCATGAGCATAACACATGGAGGAAGAATGACGTACACAGTGAACTCAGAAATTTGAGCTTGGCACAAAAGGGTGTCCACTACAGTGGAGCAAAACTCTTCAATGCTCTTCCTCCCGAAATAAAGACAAAGATTCATAACAATAGTGAGTTTAAGAAAGCTCTAAAAATATTTTTGCTAGAAAAAGCTTTTTACAGTCTATGAATTTTTAACTAAATAAATTGCAATATTTTAATATTATATAATACAAGTTGACATAATGCCACTATGATTTTTATTTAACCTGAGCTCTGTAACTGTGTGTGCTCCTTATCTGTTCTCTGTAGTGTTTTAATGATTCTAAGAAAATATGTATTTTCTTTTTCTGTATTGCTGCCCAAAGAATTTACTGTATAAATTTTTATATAATTATGTACTCATATTTCTTTATATGCTATTAGATTAGCAGATTGTAATTGTAAAAAACTGACTCGTTCCACGTCCTTGTGTATCCAACACAGTTGGACCTATGGAACACGAAATAAATCAAATCAAATCAAATCAGAGAGTTTGAATCAGGTATTCACTATGCAATCTATCTTAGTATTACCACATTAAAACCATGTTAAGAATCTATGAGATGGGAAAAACATGTTGAACTATTGAATAAAAAACTTAGTAAATACTGTTATATATTAAGAAAACTTAAAGAAAACTGCAATTTTGAAACAGTAATATGTGCCTGCTACTCTTACATACATAGTAATCTAAGATATGGTATTATATTTTGGGGGAATACAGGTTTCACAAAAAGTTGTTTTAAGCTCCAAAAGAGAGTTATTCATATTCTGAAGGGTGTTGCCTACAGAGATCCATGCAGAGGACTCTTTAAGGAGTTGATAATTTTGACCCTCCCTCGTTTATTCATCTATGAATCAGTATGTTTCTACAAGTCTAATCAAGAATTATCTTCTCTAAATAGTGAAGTACATGACTATCAAACCAGAAATATGCATGATTTCCTTAGAAACTTACATTCAAAATCCCTGTACCAAAATAGTGTGGTGTATCTACCCAAAATAATGTTTAATGCCTTACCAAAAGATATAAAAAGCATACATATATTTAAAAAAGAATTAAAGATGCTACTATTAGGTCAGAGTTTCTATAATGTTTTGCCCTCATATCAGCTTACCTTTTTATATAAGAAGAGTCATTTTGCAGTGGCCACGGAGGACACATACTGTGTAGTGTGCAGTGTTACATGGCTTTATGCTTAATTAGAGACTTACTATTTCATCAGTTCAATTGTTTTCACCATGTAACACCCGCTGTTTACGTCCTTCTTTGTTGCTGAGTGATGTATCACTTTTCGTTCTGATGCCGCAACTCTTTCTTTCCTGTATCTTTACTACTTTTTATCTATATAAATGATGAACTACTAGTTTTGCCATTTAACAACTTTTTAATAACTGTGGAAGTACTACAGCGATCAGGTTCCACCTAATGTGTCACCCGCCTATAGGATTTACATGAAGCTTTCATGGCTTGATCGATCTGTTTCCAAAGAGAAAGCAGAATATCTCTTTCTTTGACGTCGTCCAACAACAACCCAGGAAGATCGACACCCTCGTGGCCCAGGCTCTTCCTTGGCTCGCGGTAGTTTGCAGCATTCGCATTATTCCTCGCCCACTTGCCGCTACGTTGAACTTTTGTGGTGATTGTTGGGCAATGTCTTCCACGTTATCTGCAACATAAATAAACTTTCTTCCCACAGTATTTCTAAAAACCCAAAACAAACTTAAAGAACATAATAATAATAACAATGGTTTCACTCCAGAAATGGCAATTCTTGGAATCCCAAAACAGTCAGTTTGATTTACTCTTGAGTCCATTCAGGTGAAAGTGTGCTTCATCTATGAACTGGATGCAGCCAACATAAAATTCTTACCAATCATTGCGAGAATATCATTGACAGTTGGCCCTGCTGGGTTTGGATTTCGAATGGAAACATGTATAGGGTCTCGATATTTTCTGCATGCTGGAACCCTTCAGAGTTGTTTCTGCTGAAATTATTACACTGGATTTTGACAGATTTTGCTGAATAATTCCATTAACTGGAGCCATTTTAAGGTGTAGCCAAAGTTAGCCTGTGGCCAACATTCCCCATGAGATCAGTCACACAGTCTGTATGCTGGAATTTGGTGAAGAGCTTGCGAGTAGTTTTCACTTCAGCGTTCTTTTGGAATATTAAGTGATGTATCAAAACAGGGTCTTGCTGCTGTAAGACTTTTCTAACACGTGGTATTCCAGTACCAGAAAAACATTAAACAGAACATAAGATATCAACCTCTTCCTGTGGTATGCTAACCTGCTTTCACATTTTAGTAGAAGAGCTGGTCACTATGAGATGTGGTGCAAACTTCAGAATAACCTAGCTGTAACATTCTTAAAACTTTAACAACAAATGTCTGCTTCTGTGAAGTTTGGAAGGTAGGAGACAAGGTACTGGCAGAACAGAAGCTGTGAGGATGACGTGTGAATCCTGCTCGGGTAGCTCAGATGGTGGAGCACTTGCCTGCGAAAGGCAAAGGTGCCAAGTTCGAGTCTCAGTCTGGCACACAGTTTTAACCTGCCAGGAAGTTCCATATCAGCACACACTCCGCTGCAGAGTGAAAATCTCATTCTGGAAACAAATTTAGGGTTTGTTCCACATGTCCAGTCTTACAGGGACACCAAAGTCTGACATAAGGGTCTCCATATCTGGACACCCTTTGAAGATATACAATGTAGCCTTCATCTTTAAAGTTCTGTGCTTCCCACTCAAACTTACAGGACATATGCATTTCCAAAAATTTGAACAAAGTAGATTCATACTTTCTCATCTGCTCTAGTCTTAAATATCTTACATTTTCACATTAATGAAATTGAAAGAAAAAGTACATACTAAAAGCAACATTAGGTTAGATCTATTTTATTACATACCCTTTTAAATAAATGCACGTATAATGTTCAGGACTGTATGATGGTTAACTCTTCCAACATTCCCCAACTTTGTTACTCTGTTATGGTTTTCCTTCTTAATTGTTTGGTTAATGTTTACTTCATTCTCTGTAAGTTTTCAAAGGAACATCTCCTCTATATTACCCTCCATAAGATCACCTTTCTGTATTCTAGTAGACTTTGATGGAAACTGAAGCCATCTTCAGCCCAAACAGTAACCATGACTTTTCTTGGACATCTCCTTTCCAAGATGTCTGGCTTTTCCAGCTATAGTTTAGATCGCATTCACTTGTGTACATTGTTTTGATGACAGTATTGTAGTGCATTCTCAGAGATGCACTTCTTATTATAGATATTGTCAATTGCAATGTTGATGAACTCTTTTATATCAGCTTCATTGAAGTACATCAAAAGAGACTGAGACAGTTACTAAGACAAACATAATTTTATTAATTATTTTAAATTTGTCATTAACACATTCCAGATAGGCTAGTGGGAAGAATGTGGGGCCGAGGAAACTGGCCATTTCTGCTGTCATCTAAGTATTACTGACTCATATGTAACTGATGAATCTTTAAGAGTAATAGATACTACAAAGGAGCCAAGCTTAAAGATTCAGCATGTCTACTTTAGTTATTTGACATATTACAAATTTTAAAATGACAGAGTATAATTTTCCTCCTAAGAAAAGTGGAAGGTGAGTTAGTGAATGACTGTTCCTTTTCAGGTATCAAAATTTCTTGACCACTAAATGTACTTGACGTATTTGTAGTAGAATTACAGCAAACTGTGGAACCTGAAGAGTACACACATAAAACTACATCAGTACCATGATATTGACTCAGCCATCAACAGCATCTGTTATGTCCACTGTTAGTTAAAAAAATAATACTATAAATTAACAGAAGGCAGCACCTGTCAAGAGGCAAATTGCGAGATGTCTGCACATAACTCACGAATGAAATGAGTAAACTTTCAGTGACCGTTGGCTCATACATAGAGAAAATCACATCCTGACCTGTACTTGGCTCCAGTCTGACACAGTTGCAGCCAGAGCTATGCTTTGGTTTGGGCTTGATTTATAGATTGATTTATTGATCCAATTCATCTACAGCTGCACAATGTGCAAGAGACATTTGGATGTTTTTTGTTAATATATTAACAGTTTTACATATAATATACCTTTGTGCATAATAACACACATTAATATATCAATGAATGATGAATGCTTAATTAAATGTTGTTACGCTATATACAGAGAGATAAAATACAAATGTTCTTCTGAATGAGACTACATTGGGTAAACACACAAAAATTTAGTTTTGTAGGTATTCATTTACTGTGTAAAAGCAGTGATCAACTAAGTATGACTTCAGTTTAGATTTGAAGTGACCAGTGTTTTGTATGTGTTTAATGGTATCTGGTAAGGCATTGTATAGTTTGATACTAGGATGGATAAGGCTGTTTTGAAATAACTTTGTGTTGGCGCTTTGAACATGTACATCCAATTTTTGTCTCATATCATAGCTGTGTATTGTGTGATTTTGAGTGATAAGTGGTCTTTTTGTATGTAACTTTTGCTTTAAATACATTATATTTTCAAGTATATATATGCAAGGATGTGGCAGGATCATCCATTTTCGAAACAGTGGTCTACATGATTTGTGATTATCTACCCCTTCCATTATTCTTATAATTTTTTTTTTTTTTTTTTTTTTAATTTTGAATGTTTTGATGGCATCTCCAGAATCTCCCCAGAACATAATCCCATACCGGAGGTGAGAGTGTACAACTGCATAGTATACATACTGAAGGGTGTTGTAGCTGGTACAATTTTGTAATGTACGCAGCACAAAACAAGAAGTACTTAATTTTTTGTTCATTTGCTCAATATGTGTTTTGCATTTCAAGTTGTCTTGTAGATGAAGTCCAAGAAATTTGGTACAGGCCGTTTTGGCAATTGTCTGTCCGTATAGCTCTAGATTGGGTGTTACCAGATTTTTTGTTTGTGCTGTGTGTATATCCATAGCTACAGGTTTTTCAGTGTTTATTATTAAGTCATTGTCATCAAAGTAACATGTTAGCCTGTCAGTGGTTTCTTTTATGTTTTTTACAAGAGTTTATTCCGAGTTTCCTGTAATTAGAACACTCGTATCATCAGCAAATTGAAATATTTTACTGCTGTCATTGCTTATGTTTAGGTCATTTACATAGAGTAAGATCAGAACAGGACCCATTATTGATCCTTGTGGCACTCCATATTTCACAGTCAGTAGCTTGGAATTATATTTCCTAATGACATTGTCCCTTTCTTGATCTATTTCCACATATTGTTCCCTGTTTTTAAGATAAGATCTGAGCCAGTTGTTAGCTGTTCCCCTAATGCCAAGATTTTCTAGCTTGTGTAGCAATTTGTCATGATTTATGGTGTCAAATGCCTTTGACAAATCTAAAAATATGCCCATGGTAAGTTTTTGGTTGTCTAAAGCTATCAGTGCCTCTAATAGAAAGGAGTCAACTGCAGATTCGGTTGAGCGGTTTGCTCTAAATCCATGTTGAGATTCTGACAGAATGCTATTTACCTCTAAGAAGTCTGTTAGCCTCTTATTGAAAAGTCTTTCTAATATTTTTGAGAAAACAGAAAGAAGTGCCAGGGGTCTGTAGTTGGAAACATCATCTTTGTTTCCTTTATTGTATAATGGCTTTACTTTTGCTACTTTCAAACATGAAGGAAAAGTTCCTGTAGCAAAAGATAGGTTACATGGGTGGGTTAAGGGCTCAGTAATCAAGTCCCCACACTTCTTTATAATGAAGTCAGGTATATCATCTACACCTGCAGAGTGTTTCATTTTGAGACTTTTTATTGTAACCTGAACTTCTTCTACATTTGTTGGATACAGAAACATTGACCTGCTTGAGACTTTTTTCCCTGTGTCTGTATGCTGTTTTCTATTAGAAGTCTGTTGTAATAGTTTCTCTGTTACATTTATAAAATAGTTATTAAACATATTAGCTACTTCCTGTGGGTTAGTAATGTTTTCTAAGCCAGCCTTTAATACTATATTATTAACTCTACTTTTGTAAGATTTGGTTTCTTTTTTTACAACTTGCCAGATTGCTTTGGTTCGGTTTGAAGCATCTTCTATGTATTTGTCATTGTCTCGTTTCTTTGCGTCCTTTATTATTTAATTTAAGATAGATTTATATTTTTTAAAGTAACTATGAAACTCCTGAGTTGTGTTGTAGCTTCTTGCAATATTTGAAGGTACCGTTTTCTAGCACAAGATTTCCTTATACCACTAGTAATCCACTTGCTTTTAGCGGTTTGTGTTGTTTTGGCTTTCAATGGAAAAGCAAGATCAAAATAATATTTAAAAATATTCATGAATGTCTGAAACTTATCAGAAATATTTTCTGTACTATACACTATCTCCCATGGTTTTTGTTGGAGATAATTCTGGAATGTTTGTACTGCAGTATTACTGAAAGTTCTGCCCATGTGTGTAGCCTTCCTCATATAATTATAGGATGGATTAGTGTTTACACAAAAGCTTATAGCCTGAGCATGATGGTCTGCCAGTCCAGCTTTTATTACAACTGATTTATATTTTGTTTTGGAGGTTATTATTATTTGGTCTACGGTAGTGCTAGAGCGATTCTTTTCACGTGTAGGGGAGTGGATTGTAATCTCCAAATTTTTGGCTGTTAAAATGTTCATCAGCTCAGATTTTGAATTGCTTCACTTATTAAAGTCTACATTTAGGTCTCCACAGATAAGAACTGTTTTTCTATTTGTTACTACTTTATTTATTATGGTATCAAGCCGAGTATTGAATTTTCTTAGATGGGTATCTGGAGATCTATATAAACATATTACAATTAACTTGAATGCTGGAATTTCTATGCCTGATATTTCAAAATCTTTCTCAGTGTTTAAGGATTCAACATTGTCTAAGTTATTGAATTCGATATCTTTCTTTATGTATATGCAGTTCCCTCCACGTGTAAACTTTTTTTTACAAGTTTGTGCTGCTAACACATAATCCGTTATTTTCACTAGTAACTGTGCAGTCGTAATAGGAGTCCTTTCGCCAGGCGTGAATATGACCCTCACTCCTATTGTAGTTTCTTCCCACAGTTTCCAGTGTTCTTGTGTTCTTTTAATGTGCACCTGAAACGTCAGACTGAAGAAGGAGTGCGTCAATATAACAGGATCTGTTGTTGGTGGAGCAGTACCTATCTTATTACAATTACCTCCACACACCCCAGTTTTTGTCCTTGAATTCAGGTAAAATGTGGAGATTATTCATGTAAATATAATATGTTGAATAGGATCTATTGTACAGATTATCTAACCAGTAATAAGATGGCAGTATGCTCTGTATAACGTATTGTTGTACTACTTCTTGCTGTTGTGCAGAAGGGGAAGCTGTCTTGCTTTTGTCAACAAAGACAGAAGTTTGGGTGTACCTCATGTGGGAAGAGGTGTAAAAGTTGGTGGCAGACGGGCAGCAGCACAAGGCAGGAGTAGCTCACAATGGGCCGTACGTCTACTGGGCGAGCGTCCACAGCGGAGAGGCGCCCGACGCCCGGAGCAGCCACTACAGCTCCGTTACTGACGTGCTCTTATCTTCTGGCAAGTGTGGCAGACAGATTTTTATGCTTGTTTTCTTCTTTATCTGTTAGATGTCTGTTGATGAGAAGCTCAGTGATGCAGAGGATTTTGGGAAAATACTGACAAGCGAACTGATATGGCCGCCACAGATTCTAAACGAGACTGCGCTTAAGGACATGAAGCAATATGTGAATGTATACATGCCAAAGTGAATGAAATTCAGTATCTGTAGTGAAGTAAAGCAACCTGCAGGACTTACTTGTTGGTTACATTACTGCATTACAGCCTAAATTTACTTAGCATTCCTGTTGTAACCTAGTTAGTAGGTGAACGAATTGTTCAGTACCTGGAAAGATTTTGTACACTGATAAACCATTGTTGACATAGTAGCAACTACTTTTGATGTTCAGTCATACAAAGACTCAAACCCTTGCAAGTGTCTGAAACCCACATAATTGGAGAATTTTAGGTAAGTGACTGCATATAGGGTGCTCATATGACCTATTCTTGAGTGCTGCTAGGGTGCTTGGATCCTCCCCAATCAAAGAAGTTGAAAGCTGACTGCAGAACGATTCTACAGCCCCAGAAAAAATTCAGGGTAAGGACCATGAAGATAAGAGTAATTAGGGCTCATATTGGGCATACTGACAATTATGTCCTCCTGATTCTGTTTGCAAGTCGAACAGGAATGCAATGGCTGGTATTGATACAGCAATGTATGGTACTTGTGGAGTATGTATGTAGATGTATAAACTGAACACAAATAAATTAAAGTATAATGAACACAGAGAAAATTTTCAGATTGTCAGTAACTGTTGAGATGGTGGTGTGAGGGAAGGGGGGCTGGTGTTCATCCATTACCTATTTTCCATATACAGTAAAAGACTGTGTGGTTTAGTTCTATTATATCTAATCAATCTTTCTTTGCCTTTTTTCCTGTAATTTCCTTTCTTGTCTTGAAGATAGTAACATATCTTCAAACAGCATCCCCCAATTGTGTTGCTTTGTTCTAGCAAATGCTAGACTGATCAGTAAATGTTTTCTAAAACAGGAAAATTAAGTGAAATTTGATTCATACAAATTTGGTAGGTGATATTTATATGGACACACCTATTTATTCAGCAGTAAAGCTTTAGTTCAGAATATGATTAGGAGTAATCTGCTGACTTACAGCTCTGTATCACTAACGTCGATTTGCAGTATGGTTTTGGAACATATACTGTATTCAAACATTATGAAGTACCTCAAAAAAAAATAAATAAATAAATAAATAAATAAATAAATAAAAAAATAAAAATAAAAATAAAAAAAAAATAAAAAAAATAACACAAGTAGCTCTTTATACTGATGAAGTAATAAGTACTATCAACAGGGGATGTCAAATTGATTCCATATTTTTAGATTTCCAGAAGACTTTCGACACCGTTCCTCACAAGTGTCTTCTAACCAAACTGTGTGCCTATGGAGTATCGCCTCAGTTGTGCAACTGGATTCATGATTTCCTGTCAGAAAGGTCACAGTTCATAGTAATAGATGGAAAGTCATCGAGTAAAACAGAAGTAATATCCGGCGTTCCCCAGGGAAGTGTTATAGGCCCTCTATTGTTCCTGATCTATATTAACAACATAGGAGACAATCTGAGTAGCTGTCTTAAATTCTTTGCAGATGATGCAGTCATGTACCATCTTGTAAAGTCATCAGATGATTAAAATGACTCGCAAAATCATTTAGATAAGATATCTGTACGGTGCAAAAAGTGACAGTTGACCCTGAATAAAGAAAAGTGTGAAGTAATTCACATGAGTACTAAAATAAATCAGCTAAACTTCAATTATGCGATAAGTCACACAAATCTGAAGGCTGTAAATTCAACTACATACTTAGGGATTACAATTAGAAACAACCCAAATTGGAACGATCACATAGATAATGTTGTGGGTAGAGCAAACCAAAGACTGCGATTCGTTGGCAGAACACTTAGAAGGTGCAACAGATGTACCAAAGAGACTGCTTACACCACGCTTGTCTGCCCTATTCTGGAGTATTGCTGTGCGGTGTGGGGGATCCGCATCAGGTGGGACTGACAGATGACAAGAAAGAACAAAGAAGGGCAGCTCGTTTTGTATTATTACAAAATAGGGGAGATAGTGTCACAGACATGATATGTGAATAGGAGTGGCAATCATTAAAACAAACGCATTCTTCATTGTGACAGGATCTTCTCATGAAATTTCAATCACCAGTTTTCTCCTCCGATTGCGAAAACATTCTGTTGGCACCCACCTACATTGGAAGAAATGATCATCATGATAAAATAAGAGAAATCAGGGCTCCCACAGAAAAATTTTTAGTGCTCATTTTTCTTGCGTGCTGTTCGAGAGTGGAATGGTACAGAGAGCTTGAAGGCGGTTCATCGAAACCCTCTGCCAGGCACTTTATTGTGAATAGCAGAGTAATCATGTAGATGTAGATGATGCGGTAGTGTGTCAAAATACGCACAACACATCCTTCTGCTATGGCAGTGAGAAAATGGACTCATTTCCATGAAACAAAGCGGCAGTGGTACAGCTGCTGTCATTTTGTTTCTCGTATTTTAATGGTACTCACTATAACACAATTCTACTATTACAGGTAAGAATCTTGTGCAGACATACTTGATTTACCTTGTACTTACATTTAAACCTGTAACTAGCTGAAAAGTAAACTAATGTATAGCAACAATACGTTAAGTATTATTGATATCAGGGGAAAATAGATTGTTCCTTTATGTGGCTTTTTACATTGAATTAGTGCTTGTTTCCATTTTGTATGAATTGTGAAGAAAATTTAGTCTTATGCTAAGAACATGACAGTTCAAATTTTCTTCCAAAGTAAAATTTTCACAACAGTAAACATTGGATTATATATGCAGTTTGCAGTGAGTTGGGGGAAGAAAATTTTGTATTCTGTCCATTCATCACAATAAACTGACCCAAATATGTGAAGAAGCAGCATCAACTGTTGACTTCTGCATGACGAGTATGATGTATATTAATGTAGTATTAATCATATGCTTTCAACATACTCTTGGTCAGGAATTAACCTCACACAAAAATGAAACAAAGTTCATGCCACTAGCATAAACACATCAGATGTACAAAAATGCTAGTAAAAACTCGCTGTTGGCAGTAATTTTGTTACATGGTACAGCATCTAAAAAATTTAGACAATAACCAACTAGTCAGCTTCAATAATGCTGCCAGACTTTCTGATCTAACCACCTAAATTAGAGACCATGCTATTTCCAATTAATTTGGTGGGAATTTTTTAAGGATATTTTTCAGATAGTGCTATTATGCAGCAGTGACATGCCATTTTCCTGGAGCAAAGAAAATATAATCAGATGATGCAGTTACAAAAGTAAAAAATGTTATACTAAAAGAGAGATACATCTAGACAAAGGCAGGCAAAACATAGTCCAAGAGGACATAGCTGAAAGAAAGAAAATTGTGCGAGATATTTAATTTTTATATAAAAGCATTAATTACTTTGATTTGCATATTTAAGCAGTTTTGTTGCATGCTTTAACACTTTTGTAATTCTTTAACACTGTTGTAATTCTTTCAGTCCCTATGGTTTGCACTGGAATATTGTCTGAAGAGCAGTTACATGCCTCACTGTGTCTTTGCGTTCCCCTTTACCCATATAGATACTTCCTAAGTTATCAGATATAGCCATCTAATCATTAGCATTCTTCTGTGAGACTGTATTTCAAAAGTGTTCTATTCTTCTCTGCACTATCAGTGTTTCCCTAGCACCAAGTGCTACACTCCAAATAAATTCCTTCAGAAGGAGTTCCTAACACTTAAATTTTTGATTTTGCCAGAATTTTTTCAGAGAAACTTCTCCAGCTATTGGCAGTCTGTGCTTTGTTCTCTTTGCTTTGGCCATACTCACTGCCCAAATAACTCTGGCAGTACATAGACTAGATTAAGAAATAAACTCTACAGCACTGCTGGATTTATGTTTATTTACATTACCGTCAATTTAGATTTTTTTGTTGATATTGAACTGCTACAAGAGGGATTTAATTCTACCAGTGTTTTAATTTTCTAGGCTGTTCCCAACACTATAAGCAAAATAAACTGATTCACCATGAGCTTTAGGATATGATTTTCTTAAGTATATGCTTATTGTGTAGGTTTTGTAGGCATTAGTCCTCACTTTTCATCTACTGACTGTATAAAGATGACCACAAGATGGTAAAAATGAAATTTTCCAAATGCTCCTATAATTTTTGTTAAAAAAGTAAATTTTCAGCACAATTTTCCTTTTTCCAGTGCATTACATTTTAGTGCAAAACTGAAAATATCCTAAATCTGAGTGTCAGTGTAATAACTATGGGAAGTTTCCAGGTAACTGCATGAAAATTATATTCAAGGTTATAAAATTGAGTCTGCTTCATAGACTAGGTTACCAGCATGTTGTGATCCATCAGTCCTCCACTACGTAGATCTGAGCAAAGTTTTTTTCCTGTCATCAGTATTCAGTAGCTCGGTAGGCTTAGATACCATTCAAAATGTGTGCTGAGCTGCTGGACTTATTTTCAGGATCACAACAGTGAAAACTCACCAATAATAGTATTCCAAATAAATTTAATGTGCCACTGTGGCACCTTTGCAATTGTTTTCTCCACCTATTGGTGTTGTTTAGTCAGTTTTGAATAATCCATTAAAGCTTTTCAAATTGAACTGCTGATGTTACATGTTTTGGATTTATCACACCAGTGCCCAATGTTTCAGCAATACTGATGTCAGTATTACTAAATCATTGCTCAAACAATGGCAATATTTTCGTCAGTAACAATAGTAATTGGGCATTCAAGAAATAGAGCAATGAGAAATCATTTATCTCCTTTGAATTTGTTTTAACAATTGTAGTTGAGGTAGAAGGATTCTTTTTCACCAAATTCATGTCCAAACTGAGCTTCATTGTTCAGGCATTAATGATTTACAAAATTGTAAAAAAATAGTCCTGAATTGTTTAGCTAATTTTAGGTGCAAGTTACCTTTGATTGATAATCCAAATGTTTGAGCAGGTCAGGACAGAGCAGTAAGTTCAAAAAACATTAAAAACACTGGTTTACATCTCTCTGCATCATCAGCATACTGGATTATTGACTAACATCTTGGTGGTTATGGTCAAAACATTGGCAGTGCCTAAGGGAATGGAGCTGTATTTGAATAACCATATACAACTTTCACTGGGTGTTGTGAGTAAACCAAACTTCAGGATATTTCCCACAGCCTAGTTCATATAACCCTGCAGAAATCCTTAGCATAGTCAAAATTCAGTACAAGACAGGATGATAAATTTGGAACTTTGATCGCTTTTGAATGGTAAGGAGTCAGTATTGAGTGACATTGTAATCCACACACATCCTTCAGTTTATTTTGATATTGACTATAATTGCAAATAAATTTTGAATAGTTGAATTAGTTATTAAAGAAACTGCAGGTAAATGAACCTTCAGTTATACAAAGAAATAAGGTTGCCAGACCTAAAATGGAACACTACTTAAACCAGTTACATTTGATTAAAGTTAAGTGTACATAAAAATTAATAATATGGGTACGGGCAACAAGTCATGGCTCACAGGAAGCTGATTTGTATGGACAAGTCATTACAAAAATTGGAGTACATAGTGAGCACTCAATATTAAGCTCTTTAAGAGCAAAACAGAATTACTGCATTGTGGCACAGCTATAAGTGTATTCTTAAAGTTATCTTAATTGTTTCTAGAATGAGACTTTCACTCTGCAGCAGAGTGTGCCCAGATTAAAACTGTGTGCTGGATGGAGACTCGAACTCACGACCTATGCCTTTCACAGGCAAATGCAAGTTGGTAGAGCACATTGCAGTCTGCACAAAAACTGGGACAGAATGCACTGTGCTCGTGAATCCAAACTGATCTTCCCTGAGGTCTGCTTCTACCAGTTTTTACATTCGTCTGTAAAGAATTCGCGAAAGTATGTTGCAGCCATGACTTATTAAACCCATAATTTGGTACTTTTCACATCTGTCAACACCTGCTTTCTTTGGGATTGGAATTATTATATTCTTCTGGAAGTCTGAGGGTATTTTGCCTGTCTCATACATTTTGCTCACCAGATGGTAGAGTTTTGTAAGGACTGGCTTTCCCAAGGCTGTCAGTAGTTCTAATGAAATGTTGTACTCCCAGGGTCTTGTTTCGACTCAGGTCTTTCAGTGCTCTGTCAAACTCTTCATGCAGTATCATATCTTCCACTTCATCTTCATCTACATCCTCTTCCCTTTCCATAATATTTTACTCAAGTACATCGCCCTTGTATGGACCCTCTATATACTCCTTCCACCTTTCTGCTTTCCCTTCTTTGCTAAGAACTGGGTTTTCATTTAGCTCTTGATATTCATACAAGTGGCTCTCTTATCTCCAAAGGTCTCTTTAATTTTCCTGTAAGCAGTATCTATCTTACCCCTAGTGACACAAGCCTCTACATCCTTACATTTGTCCTCTAGCCATCCCTGCTTAGCCATTTTGCACTTCCTGTTGATCTAATTTTTGAGATGTTTGTATTCCTTTCTGCCTGCTTCATTTACTGCATTTTTATATTCTCTCCTTTCATCAATTGAATTCAATATTTCTTCTGTTACTGAAAGATTTCTACTAGCCCTCACCTTTTTACCTACTTGATCTGCTGCTGTCTTCACTACTTCATCCCTCAAAGCTACCCATTCTTCTTCTACTGTATTTCTTTCCCCCATTCCTGTCAATTGTTTCTTTATGCTCTCCTTGAAACTCTGTACAACCTTTGGTTTAGTCAGTTTATCCAGGTCCCACCATTTAAATTCCTACCTTTTTGCAGTTTCTTCAGGGAGGGGGTAGCTCATTAAATATACTGAATTACTCAGAAAAACTTTCAAATAATCTTTGTCACTAGTTACATTGTTTTTACTGGGTATTGTATTGGTTAAACTGTTTCAAAAATAAAGTGATGTAATGATAAAAGGTACACCTTTCCATATTGGAACCTTAGAAAAAGAGAAGTAATTAAAAGCTCTCTGTCCCTCAGAACAAATTTAAGATACCACTAACCAGAGAATGAAAATGTTGTGGTGCTTCACTGGGATTTTTTAAACATTGTAGCTGTCAACTGCTACTCAGTGACACTTTGTGTCCAAAAAATGTAGTCACAGTTCCCTTGCAGTACCACTATGATACATACCTCTATATAAATCACCAGATGCACTAAAAGAAAAAGCCAAACAAACACTAAACAGTGTATGTGAGTGGGCATCCAATAATAAACTAACACTAAATCTTAAAAAAACAAATGCTGTTAACTTCTATGTCTGCAAAAAACCACACTATAACAACTTTAAGTTAAACAATGAAACTATAGAATGTGTAGACTACACAAAATTTCTTGGTATGCATGTTGACAGACAGTTAAAGTGGGAAGAACATATTAAAATACTTAGTAACAGAATCGCTACAGCATGCTATGCTCTGAGAATTCTGACTGCAGTTTGTGATACTACATGTGTCAGATCTGTATATTTTCGTATATCCACTCTGTTATTACCTATGGAATAATATTTTGGGGAGTCAACAGTAAAAATATTCAAATAGTTTTCAAATTACAGAAAAGAGCAATTCGTATAATAACCAAGAGTGGCAGTAGGGCTCACTGCCTTGAACATTTCCAAAAGCTGGAAATCCTAACTGTCCCCTGTGAATACATTTTTCAAAGTGTTATGTATGTAAAAAAAAATATTGACTGCTATATGAAAAATTCTTTAGTACACAGCTATGAAACTAGAAACCAATACAATCTGCATCTAGAGAGGAAAAATAAAGTTAAAACTCAGCAGAGCTTGTTGTACAATGCTGTTAAATTATATAATAAATTACCCCAAAAAATAAAAGATATTGACACAATCGGACAGTTCAAAACAAAACTAAATTTTTTTTTATTAAATAAAAGTTATTACGCAGTAATGGACTATCTGAATTAAAACATGTAGTGTAATTAAAGTAGCCTGTATTGTAATACATGAGGAAATAGTTATAATATGAAATCCAAAATTGTACAGTACTATAAGAAAATTACAAATTACACAAGGATATAAACCTAATTTAAGATACCTCAAAAATGTGTGTAAATACAAAAATATGTGTATAATTGTAGGTATATTGTATTGTATATGATTTTGCTGACGAAATCCACACAATGTAAATTGTTACATGGATTAATAAAGAAATCAATCAAAAAAAAGAAAAAAATCAATATGCCTGTTTTAGACAGGAAAAGGAGAGAACAGTCTCAATATAATCTTATTGCTTATCCAAAGAGTCAAAATGTAAACAATTGACATTTATTTTTCTGATGATTGAGCAGTACACATATAGGATCAATAACGAACGTCACAAATGCAAGAAAATCTAAACAGTACATAATGAGTGGATTGACACCTTCCAGCACCATTGTTCTACACTCTTTTTGTCTGCTCCGTTTACCAGTGTTTTCCTTCTATATATTATTACACTAGACAAATACATTCAGATAGTGTTTTCTAACAATGTGTCGATAAAGAAATTTAACTCCCAGGAAAGCTTTTCTTGCTGTTCATTAGCTACGTTTTATATCTTCTGTATTTCTGACATTGCCAGTTACTTTACTACATCTTTTTCATATCTGAAGCTAACCTCTCATTTCTCTAGATTTCATTCAAGCATCTTGTTGTACTTTTAGTCTTAAAGCCTCTTCCCAAGGAAGTATCAATCACTGTTTTCAGTTACTTGCCATCTGGTGGAATTTAAGTATCATTTAAATGTTTTATTTTTCTTTTCCATATTTTAGTTTTTCTTGCATGTATAGACTAAAATGTGTGGGCTACAATTCTTTTCTCCTTTAAAATCACTCCCTTTCACCTTCCCTTCATGTATTTTACCTCTTAACAATGCAGTCTGTTTACTGTGAGTTGTAAGATAACTGCAGAATTTGAATAATTTTTAGCAGCAGTTGCCACAAAATTATCCTTAACTAGGAATTGGCACTTCCAGTCTGCATGTAACTTTCCTATTAATGACAAATAAAAGTTGTGGGCAACATGCCATCAGCATAACTGAGACAAATATTTTTCATTAAGTACTACCATATATGCAAGAGAAATCTTGAATATATAGGAACACTGAAGTGTTGAAACATCAAATGATCAAGGTGAAGCAAGTGACAATTGTGTTGGTTTCTCTGCAGATGCTAAAAACTTAATTTGGTTCTTGGGGAGTGGAAAATGCAGTGGAACTTTAAGTGTTGGTATGCAGTCCCTAAATAATTACTTACTTACTCACTGGTCATACCGGACTCGAGAGTCCATTACCGTAGCAACGTATTTTCGCCATCTGCCCCTGTCTTGGTCTATTTCTTTCCATTCACCTTCAATACCTAGGCTCCTCAAATCTGCCTTCACATTGTCCTCCCATCTACGCCTCGGTCTCCCCATGGGACGTTTTCCCTACCAGTACTCTGCGCACTGCCCTGTCCTCATCCATTCGAGCTACGTGACCTGCCCATCGCAGCCTACGCGATTTAATAATACTGATTATGTCAAGGCTTGAATAGAGTTCGTGAACCTCTTCATTATGCAGTTTTCGCCTTTCTCCACTAATGTCATCCCTTTTTGCTCTGAAAATTTTCCTCTAAATTGTGTTTTCAAATAGTCGAAATGGCTTTTCATTGCCTTGATTAATGCATACGCATTTGGTGTTACAGATTCTTTCCTATCGCTAATTATGTTTAGATCATCTGCATACCCTAATATCTTAATATTTCCATTTAACTGCACACCCACTGAACTATCTGCTGCCATTTGTACAATATATATTGTAGGATTAAATTTAAAAGTAGCAGATACAGGGCATCTCTCTGCTTAAGTCCGTACTTTATTACAAATTTTTCTGACTACATAAATAATAAAAAATGTAAATTTCGATTAGGATTGACTTTGTAAAAGTAGGTTAAAGAAAACCAATTAAACATTAATGCTTAAGTATCAGCTAGATACAAAGGCCACAATAAATTCTTCTGTGCAATATAGCAGCTATATATGAAGATGGAATAGTTATACTGTCTATTAAATAAGACCCACAGATATAGTTTAACTTAGACATCACATGAAACCTTTCTCCACATTCAAATTTTTTTCCTGCCAAAGAATTACTCTAAGAAAAGGAAATCTTAGATGGTGGTGAAAGAATTCAAAATGCCAAAACTACAGGAGTTCTTGACGTTTCTCACCTTCATTGGTAATTCATATTGTTGGCTATTAAAATGTCCTTTTTGGATGGTCCGTGTGGTGTTAGCTTTGCAAAACTTCCTGTGACATAAAAATGCCTCCTGATGAACTCAAACCACTGCATGCTGCTGAAGCACTTCTACAACACAAATTTTTTCACGAATAGAGAATGTCCTATAAATAAAAATGACACCTGTGTAGAATTTAAAGTATAATCCTAAACATAAAATTTTTGGTGCATATCTCCATTTGCAGATAAGAATACAGAAAGTTTAGAACTTCTAATGGTTATGGGGAAAAGGTCCGAAATTTAGTTGAACAAAATTGTGTACCCTCACACGCTTTCCAAAAGCACACATTTACCATTTACTGAACAGATAAATGTTGCATTTTTCTTATAGGTATTTAGTTCCTGTTGTAAGTGAATCTGAAATAAACTATTGATACATAAGATATTTTTGCCACCTGCCAATATTGTTTAGACTGTGAACAATTTACAGTACTTTCAAAATTGCTACAGTAAAATAACATTAAACCAAATAACATTAGTCCTAATTTTTGTAGTTTAAATATACTCAGTTTTCTAGAATTTTGAAATTTCTTGTCAGCTTGCTCCCATTGGCAAAATGTTTTGATAATACTTCTTAAGAAGGTATTAAGGTGCCAGTCATATTTGATCACATGAATCTGCTAAGCTTTCCTTGGTCACACATGTAACAGGAATAAACTGCTTCTAATTGAACTAGTTGGCACCTAGTCAGTAATTGCACATGTGAACTGATGTAACACTTTTAACATTCATGTAATTTCATTGTTTTTTCATGTTCCTTGGATTGTATTTGAAATACTGGACATGATTCAGAATATTAGTGCAGTCATAAGATAAAAAATGTTCAAATGTTTGTGAAATCTTATGGGAATTAACTGCTAAGGTCATCAGTCCCTAAGCTTACACACTACTTAACCTAAATTATCCTAAGGACAAACACACACACCCATGCCTGAGGGAGGATTCGAAACTCCACCGAGACCAGCCACACAGTCCATGACTGCAGCGCCTTAGACCACTCGGCTAATCCTGCGTGGCCATAAGATAAATTTCCTCTGTGGAAACATGGTACTATTTACTTAACAGGATATTTGTTTTGATGTTGACATACAACAAAACCTGACAAGTGTCAGCCAAGCATATGAGTACTACAGATTCAGGTTCACTGGCGGGGTAATAATTATAAAGTAGAAATGACATAAATTTTAAAAATTTATCTGCCAGCACATTTAATTCCCAATGGAAGTGATGAAGTTTTATGGCAGTGTACTTTGCTCCCCTTTGTGCAGGATTGTGACTCGGGGTGGTTTTTTGCTCCTTGTGTTATATATACTGTTTTATTAAAATTATTTTCAAATGTTGCACAATTCTCTCCAACAAACTTGGTAAAAACATAATACATAACAGCCTTATGTTTTTAGAAAGTTGTCCTCTTGAAGTTAGGATACACAGGATGTTATCTTTCTGTGCAAGGAATAGTTTGTCCGGAGTTGTCACAGAAAATTAGTCCACTTAACATAGAATGGAAATAGACAAAGTAAATTAATTTTCAGATTCTGAATTTAAGGAGCATTTGGAAAGATCTGGTTGTGACTTCCTGCTAATTGTGGAAAATACACATTCACAAATATGGATGGACATTTGGGAATAGTGAGGTCTTAAATGTTGAGTTTCCTTCCTGTGCTGAATTGTTGATATTCTTGCCTCACACACTCTTTCTAAGTGAAACTCCATTTATTAAGGATGAAGACCTTAACTAATTGCTTGTACTGCTGTTGCAGCTCTGTTGTGTGCTATGCTGATCACATAAGAATCATCAGTGAGCCTAATTTATGTTTTTGGTGTGAGATAGGTGATTTGCTTGAGGAGAAAGAGTGGGTCCTGTTAAATGCCATTAGAATATCCACCAGAGCTGTGTGAGCTGTTTACCACATTTTGCTTATCTTGAACATTTTCCAGCCCCAGGCTGGATCTGTTTGGAACATAAGCCTCACCATATAGTCCTCTTTCCTCACTGTCTTTCACTCTGGTCCAGTCCTTGTCTCTTATTTTCAACACTGCTTCACATTTTTCAGCCATCTGTCCCTTGGTTTTCCTCTTTGTTGTTACTGCTGTCCTGCTTCTGAGAAACTTCATTTCACACACCTGTAATCTGTTCACGTCTTTCCTTCATTACCCATGTTTCAGATGGTAGTGACTTCCTTACATCACTTCTTTGGTTTTGTGGGACATCCTTGCTCCAAACCAGGTTTTTAACACTTGGCAAGAATTCCTCAGCCTGTATGCCACATTCACTGAAGGCTCACTTCTTCCATTTTACTCTGCCACACTTCCCAAGTACTTCACACTTTCCACCTTCAATTGTTCCTCCTATCCTTATTCTGCTAGTTGGTCTATCTTTCTTGTTGGAAGCAGAATCTCAGATTTGTTTACAATAAATTTCATCCCCTACTGTGTATTCCCAAGCATGCAGATGATCATGAATATCCTGTTTACCCAGATCATAACCAATACAAACAGTATTGCTTTTGCCTAAACAGTATTGCTTTTGTCTTGTCTTCACCTGTTTCCTCTGCCACCTTGGTCACTGTTGTCAAAAACCACAAAGAAGAGGAGAGGTGACAGTGCACTACGCTGTTCTGCAAAACTTCTTGCTGGGACCAGCCTGTCCTTTTATTTCCCACTCCCAAACAAGTCAGACTTCCACAGTATCTCTCTTTGTGTTTCTGATCAGTTAAACGTTAAGTGAACCATTTACTAACTATGCTTTGAAAGTCACAAGCTTAAAGCTTCTTCAAAAGATGATGCTTTAGCTAATCATCATGGACAGATTACACAAATCCTGATGAATGAGATATTGTCACTCATAGTCTAAAATGCTGTCAGTGGAATTTTAGCATATTCTAAAATGCTGTCAATGGAATTTTAAATCCTACATTCAGTGGAGAGGTCCCTCTGGAGTACAAACTGTGACTGGCTTAGAATCTAGTTGCATTTGCTCATTTTCAATACATTAACATTTTCTTTCCCAAAGCATTAGTTCACAGGTCAGTTATCTGTCCTAAATTTGAGGTGTTCCAGCAGTGATGTATTTAAGTCTGGAGAGACACCCTGTGATAGTGATGAATTAAATATTTGTAGCTGTAACAGCACAACAAGCTTTAGATATTTAGTGTAGTTTTAATCATCTTGTGGGAATTTTTGCTTTTTGGACAGTTGACCACAGTAATCTCACTCGAATAGGGTAAAGTGATACCAATTGATTGAATGTATATGGTACTGAGTGTAGCATATACTGTAATGCTTTATGTTTTAACTGTGCTGGGTTTCTTAGTTTCCACTAGGAGGTGATACTATGTGTATGATGTTGTAAACCATTGTGTCTCTATCAGAACAAGATATTTTATTTTTCTGTTTTCTAGTTGTACCCTCATTTTTTTAAAATTTTATTTTCAGAATTGTTAATCAGACATGACATGCAAGCTAATGATCATCTGTTCTGCAGGTCAATGTTCTGGTGTGACTGGGGTAACAACCTGAAGATTGCGACAGCTGGCGTGCACTGGCCCAACGAAATAACTGTAAACACTGGCAACGAGTGTTTGTACTGGGTGGATGCCAAGCTGCAGTCAATAGAATCCATCAACTTGGATGGCAGTGATTGCAGGGCATGTAGGAACATGCGTTTGAAAGCAACTGCTGTGAAAAACTTCTTCGTAGCTCTTGGTCAAGGATTTATCAGGCAACAGATAAATAAGCAAATATAGGTCATGCACTGGGACAAAGAAGCTCCAAATTCGTTTTGCTGCTACTGTGGTTTAATCCAATCATTACCAAGCTAGGATGTACAGACCACACAAATTCAAAAGCACAGAACTACCTTAACAGAAGTAGAGGATTAAATTTAGACACTAGGTGTGCCTTAGTGCTGAGTAAAACAAACAACAACTATCCATCATTTTGATTTGCAGCTCCTTGTATTGGCAATGTTTTCAGTTAAAATTGCTGGATGTGAGGTCCGCCAGTTATGCAAAACTGATGTCATTAACACTGTTGCTTGGACACACAAACAAATAACCCCTTGACATGCTTTTTTTTTCTTTTTTTTTTTTTTTTCAAATGGTTCCAAAGAATACTTTCTATTAATGAAAATCATGACTGACATTGCAATAGACATATAAAGACAGCTTTCAAAGTTAAAAATGAGTTTTAAAATTTTGAATATTACAAACAATAAACTCTAGAGTAAAAGGTCTGTTCAAAAAATTTCTAGACACTCCTAATTTTCCAGCAGTGGTGTGTTGGAGCAAATGCAGTTGACATCCATGCACACACTTGTTTTTAATGTGTAACTGCCAGAACTTTCATTGTTGTACGTCTGTCAGTTGTTGTTCAATGCCATAATGCTGTATTGAGTACAGTGTTGCATTCCACGGTTAGCGAATTTCAAAAAGGCAGTTAGAGGAGCAGCACGTCTGCATTAAATTTTGCGTGAAACTCAGGAAAACCTTTACAGAGATTTGAATGATGCAGGAAGCCTATGGTGATGAGTACTTAAGCTGTACTCTGTGTCACAAATGGTTCACACGGTTTGAAAATGGCCGGAGGGAAGTTAAAGATGATCCTCATTCAGGACTCTGTCTGATGTCCACAGACGATGCTCATATCAGGAACGGCAATGAAATTGTGTCTGCCAATCAAAGACTGACTGTCTGAGAGACTGCAGAAGACTGTAACATATCAGTTGGAGCATGTCATGAAATCCTGACACAGTTTCTTGGAATGCGTCATGTAGCCACCAAGTTCATCTCATGATTCATGAGACAAGAAAGAGATTCTCCTTACAATCTGTAAAGAGCTTTTGGGTCACACAAATAAGAGAGAGAGAGCTGTTCATTAAGGGAATCATAACTCATGATGAGATGTGGATCTATGGTTACGGTGCTGAGACTGAGGTTCAACTTTCACAATGAGTTGGGAAAGGTTCTCAGAGACCAACAAAAGTTAAATAGGTCAGGTCAAATGTCAAAACCATGCTGATAGTTTTCTTTGAAGGATTAGTTCAGGGACAAACTGTCAATCAATTGTACAGTCAAGATAAGTTGTGATGCCTGTGAGAAAATGTGAGAAAGAAATGGCCTCAAATGTGGAGAGAGAATTCATGGCTCTTGCATCACAATAATGCAACCACACATTCATCCCTGTTGGTGCGTGACTATTCCACAACACAAAATCAGTGTGCTGCCTCATCCTCCATGCTCCACAGACTTGGCTGTTGTGGACTTCTTTTGTTTCCAAAGATGAAAACCCTGTCAAAAGGATGAAGGTTTTGCAATGATAGGTGAGTTAAAAATTTGTAGACGGTACTTTGCAGAGTCTAGCAAGTGGTGTACCAAGACTACTTCCAGAAGTGGAAACGGTGTTGGAAGCAATCTACCAATTGTGGAAGAGTATTTTGAAGCAGACCATACACAATAAGTAAAAGACAAGTGTAGTAAATGTTTGTGGAATAAGTTGTGGAATATTGGAACAGACCTCATATACTCATGCACTGGACTTTGACTAAAATATCCTGAAACCTGAAGTTATTTTTGGATGTGTGTAGCTATGAAGTCCAACCATGTATTCCACAAAAATTTCTTGTGTACATAAGTGGTGGAGCTGGCTGGAGCACAGTGAATGTATTTATCTTGAAACACTGGTGAGCACCTGTAACTCAACTGACAAACTATCATTGCTTTCAGTAACCAATGAAACAACATTATTCTTCACTTTCTTGGCCACTAAATTCAGTGTCAAGCTCATTAAAGTGGATAGATAAACAATCTACTCACCAAGCAGTGGCAGAACACACACATTAGACAGTTGTGGTTGGCAAACTTTCGGGGACAGTGGTTCCCTCTTCAGGCAGAAGAGTTGAAGGGAAGGAAGAAGGGTGAAGGAAAAGGACTGGAGAGGTCTAGGAAAAGGGGTAGATTTTGGGAAAGTCATCCAGAACTGCAAGTCAGAGGAGACTTAAAGTACGGAATGAGAAGGCAATATTGATTGTTGAGGACTGCATCGGACAAGGTTGAAAAATTAGTGCTTAAAGGCGGAAGAAAGGGTAATGCGCAAGACAGAGATTACTACTAAAACATTGTGTACAAGTTAATAAGAGTGAGAAGCTAAGTGCATTGTATGTAAAGGGGGTGGGAGTGGGCGATGAAAAATAGATGGGAAAGATAATGAAAGATGTAGAAAAATAAAACGGACTGAAGCAGAGAGTAGTTACAGCAAAGAAAAGCTGAGAAATTAACGTAAATTAAAGTCAGGTTGGTGGTGAGAACCAAGGACATGTTGTAGAGCTAGTTGACACCTGTGAAGTTCTGAGAAACTGGTGTCTGAGAGAAGAATCCAGACATGTGGAGAAACAGGCACCGATGTCGTGAATGTCATGTTGTAGAGCATGGTCTGCAACATGATATTGCAAGTTAGCAGTATATACTCTCTGCCTGTGCCCATTCATCCTGATTGATAATTTGGTGGGAGTCATGCCAATGTAGAAGGATGAACAGTGTTTACGTATTAGCTGGTATATGTCAGATGTTTTGCAGGTGGCTTTCCCTTTGATAGTACATGTTTTGCCAGTTACAGGGCTGTTACAGGTGGTGGTAGGAGGGTGCGTAGGGGATCATGACAGGGGTAGGAGCAATAGGGTAGGGACATGGGTGCAGAAGGAGCATAGGGTCTGACAAGAATATTGCGGAGATGGAGAGAGCGATGGAAAGCTATTATAGATGCAGTGGGAAAAATGTCTGACAGAATGGATCTCATTTCAGGACACGATTTTAGGAAGTCATAGCCCTGTCAAAGTAGCTGATTAACACATTCCAGACCAGGAGTCACCAATAGTGTGCTCTGAAGCTGTTTTGTGGAGGGATCAGCAGTACCAGGATTGAATGTAACGGCCTGAGAAATTGGCTTTTCAACTAGACTGGTGCTGTAATTATGTGCAGTGAAGGCTGAGGTGAAAATGGTGGTGTATTGCTGTAAAGTGTCTGCATCTGAACAAATACATTTGCCTCGGATGCCAAGGCTGTATGGGAGGGAATGCTCAACATGGAAAGGATCGCAGCTGTCACAATGTAAGTACTGTTGTTTGCTGGTAGGTTTAATGTGGACAGAAGTGTGTAGCTGGCCTTCTGTGAGGACGAGATCAACATCAAGGAAAGGGCACGTGATTTGGAATAAGACTATATGAAATTTAACTGGGAGAAGGTATTATGAGACTCCAGGAATTTAAGCAGTTCAGCATCACCATGAGTCCATATGGTAAATATGTCATCAAGTATTCAAACCAAACCAGGAGTCTCAAGACTTACGGATCCCCAGGAAAGCCCCATCCAGCTATTATGTAAACACTGTTCAGTCTTCTACATTGGTATGACTACCACCAAATAATCAATTAGGATAAATGGGCATAGGCAGAGGGTATACACCGACAACTCACAACACCCTCTTCAGACATCAGTTTCTCAGAATTCCGCAGGTGGGAACTAGCACTACAGCATGTCCCTGGCTCTTGCCACCCACCTGACCTTAATTGACATTAATTTCTTCCATCTCAGCTTTTCTTCACTGAAACTACTCTTTGCTTCACTCTGTTCTACATCATTTACTGTCTTTCCCATCTTTTTTCACTGATCCCTCCCACCTCTGTTACAATGCACCTAGCTTCTCACTCTTACTAACTCATGCACAATGATTTAGTAGTAATCTCTGCTTGCATATTACCCTGTCTTCCACCTGTAAGCTCTGAGGTTTTCAGATCCAATGCATTCCCCAACAATCAGTCTTTCCTTCTCATTCCGTATGGCAAGTCTCCCCAACCCACAGTTCTCGGTGACTTTCCTAAAATCTACCCCTTTCCTAGACCCCTCCAGTCCTTTTCCTTCTTCCTTCTTCCTTCCCCTTCAACCCTTCTGCCTGAAGAAGGACCCACTGGCTCTGAAAGCTTGCCATTGACAACAGTCTTTTATGAGTGTGTTCTGCCGCTGGTTGATGAGTAGATTTTTTGTGTGTCCAATTAAATAATTTTATCAATAATTTAATGTTTCTGTGTAAAACACAGGTTCACTGTTGCCATCCTTTTTTGAAAGCATTGTTTAAACAATACAGGAGAGTCTGAAAGTGTGTGTTTTGAGTATCCAAAACTGCACACAGTAAAGGTATCTATTGGCAACCACCTCAACTGAAATACGCTACAAATGTAGAACCTGACTACCAGTCTTGAAACAGACAGATGCAGGGTTTAATGTTTTAAAGGTCTGTTCTTGAGTTGACTGAGTGTACTCAGGATTTTACATTTCTGTCAGACAATAAAACCCAGAACTCAGGGTTTTATGTTCAGGGGTTAAACTTCCTGAGTTTGTTTGAGTTTGTAATGGTTTTTTCATTGAAGCCTCTGGTGTAGAGATGTTATGCTTTCATCTGGCAGTTCAAGTATAAATAATTCAATGACTTCTGCCACTTTAAAGTAAGATATGTAAAATTCTGTGTACAGTCCTGACCTGACTCAAAGTTATGAACTTAGGTTAGTGGTACACTGTTGCAGCCCAACACACTAGCACTGCTCATTCACGAATGTCCTTACTTCAGAAGTGTGTGTGTCCAAGTGGCATGTCAACCGGTATCTACTACTTTGGTTTCTACCATGAATCACTCCACATGATGTGATTTAAGAGGGCTGATTAACAGACAGACTAATTTTGTTCAGAGATGTTTACTACTCCATTGAAATGGTAGCATCTTTTCCAAAGTACTTCCCTCCTACTGAAATGCACCTTCTATAGCATCTCTGCCAGTGTTCAAACACACAGTGCAGACCATTTTTTATCAGGTCCTTGAGAATCCTCACTTCTTAAGCATTGCTCACTTCATCAGCACTGCTTACAGTCCTCAAATAAAAAGCCTCAAAGTTTTGCCTGTAGTGAAAGCAATTAAAAAGAAAATCACAGGGTGCGAGACTGGGGCTATAATTTGGATGCAGCACACAGGTAATGTTGAACTGAACCAGAAACTGCAAGACTTGATTTGTGATGTGAGGCTGCACATTGTTATGAAGTTGTCATCCAGTCTGAGGAACTTCTGGTCTTTCCTTGCAGTGTGCTTCACCAGTTCAGCCAATACTGACGTGCAGTATGCTGCTGTAAGAGTAATGTGATGGACCTGCATGCTAGTAAATCATTCCAGGACTTCCCTGCAGATAGAATAGCTTTCAGTTATCTTTTGGAGTTGGAAAACTGAGTGGTTTCCTCACTGCGCTGACTCATTTCCCTTAAAGATCGTAATGACGCATCTGAACCGTGACTCGTCACCAGTGATACTAGATTCCAAACACAGATCCCCTCCATCAGCAAAGAGGTGCAGCACCTCATGGCTTGTCGCTACTGACACAGCATTTTGTTTGACTTAGTGACACCCAACAGGCACAAGCGTGGGTCATAGGGATATGATCCTGCATAATTTTGAAGACGCTGCCATATGAAATTTTTAATACTGCTTTGAGGTTACATAATGTTACCTGCTGATCCTTATGGACAGTTGCAGCATGCTGGTGATGGTGACTTCAGTCATAGTAGAAGCCAAAACACGAAGCTCACCTTGTTTAACACAGACAAGGTGGCCTTCTTTAAGTGGTTGAATTATTTAAAAATTGTTGCTCAAAGTAGTGCATCTTCACTATAAACTTACTGCAGGTTTGTGTATGTGTTGGTGGCTGTACAGCTTTAAAAAACACAGAATTTTATTGCCCCATACTCCTCCTCTTCCAATACCTCCATGGTTTGAGGTGTGAAATGCATAGTGTCCACAAAATAGAGCATTACTACCAACTTACTGTTGAGTGTGTGCTGCCACCTATACATAAAAATCTGCTCTTTCCAATTCATGGTAGAGACAGCAAAGTGTCACAGAAGCAACAGGAAAGAAGGTCTTTGTTGAACAGACCTTGTAGAAAAGTCATAGCTGTTGTATTCCAATTAGAATAACCGATGTAGCACTCTGCATTAAAGGAAAATATAAAGTGCTGGACGTCTGTAAGGATGTAGCATAAGGAATTATCTTTGCACTTTGATTGGGTTAGGCAGTAAATGTTGCAAGTAACTACCTATTTTGTGAACATGGAGTTGCAGAAGTGCTCTTGCACAGACTGAACACGATACTGAACCTCATCTTTAACCCATTACCTGATTTGGCTTTTTCATCCACACAAAGACAAATTGGACAGATTCCTGATAATATAATTTGCCTCCTCTATTTTGTGGAATGGAGATGGTGGTGACAAAACTGTATTATGTGCCGAGGTCTCCTTCATATTAATAGATGACAAATTGGTTAGAAATTTATGAAGCAAACTGTTAGGTCATGAGCATAATTAAAATTCTTGTGGTGCCTATTTTATGCATATTGGAATTCTGTGAGAAGTTAATGTCCGTCATTTTGCAGTGGATCAAAGAAGACACAGTATTGGTTGGTTCAGTGTTTCCTTTCCCAGCATTTTTGTTTGCACTAACGTAGCACAATCCAATAAGATGTAAGCCATGTTATTACTCGGTACTTGTTATTGTATTGTTATTCAGCTGTCTGTTTAGGTATATTTTGAAATACTGTAGAAGCCAAATGATTTGGCAGGCAATGATTGAAAAATGGGAAGCAGACTGCCTTAAATGATTTGTAGGTTATAATGTTCTGTAAAGCTCACTAGATTTGGTGAAAATGCTGTACTTACTATAAAATAAGAAATTGACTTTAATAACATGGACTGTCTGGTATTCTGCTACAGGTACGTGTTTGTGGCATTTGGCTCATCTTCACATGTTGACATGGTCAAGATCCTGGTGGACAGTTCTGGACAGAAGATCCACGTGCTGAGGGATGTGTTGGGGCCCTACGTGTCTCTGTGGTAAGACAGCAGCCTGGACCGAGTCTTTGTGGCAGATATGGGGATGAGCACCTTAGGAAGTCTTACCACTGATGGTAATAATAGCTAAACTGTTATTTTAGCTGCATGTATTACTGACAAAACTATTCTCCACATGCGAAACGTTTTCCACTTGCTATGGCATTCAGATATAGGAACCACTGTATAGAATCAGAATAGTCATAGATGCAATGTTGAAATTACTGCTTATTCATTCATCAGTGATTTGTGTTTTGCCTAATTCAAAGTATCTTCAGATTTTATGATATGTGTTAAGTTATTTATATCAATAAAACATCCCCATGAAGAAAATTTATTTTTGTTGTTTTCGTATCACAGATATCTTCAACTTGCTTATCAACATGAGCCACTCTGAAAATGCCTGGAATTATGCAAGCCATGAGTCATTGATGAATAAAGAAACACTAATTTCAGCATCACAGCCAAGACTGCTATCTTCTCTTGTTCTACTATGTAAAACTGAGCATATCTTCACTGTAAATTTTGTGCAGTGAGGCTACATGGTTTTAATAATTTTTAGGAGTTTTTGTGACTGAACTTCAGTCATGTTTACGTCCATGGTCTGAAAATCGCTGTTAATAAATGCAGGGTAGAAAGAATGTCATATTGTACAACTTTGACTATTTCCTGTAGCATTTTGATGCAGTGTTCAGATGGATGATTACTTAAGCACCGCTGCACATATTGTAATAAATAATCCAGTTCTTGTGGCCATCATGGGAGGAATACACAGAGGACTGTGATGCATTCTTCAATTTGTCAGCACTCATCTTTAAAGTTCTTAAGCAGGGTTTTTGGGATAGCTGGTTTCTCAAGGTTCTGATAGTTTTTCAGCATCTTTGAGATGCTCTTGGGTTATAAAAGTTAACCAGTAACTGTTCCTGCTGCCCTTCTTTGTGTTATGTTAATATCCTGCTAGTGCTCTTTAGTAAGGGCCCCACAAATTTGAACAATATCGTAGAATGTTTCTCAAGTGTTCATAAGCAGTCATTTAAGGGACAGGGCCAGTTTCAAGATACAGGGAAAGCAGTGTGTGTTAATACTATTCCATGTCCAAAAAAAAGTATACTGTGTACTACAATGGTTAGATAAAAAAGCTGTATATCCAGTGGATCTGCATGGGCACAATTATGCTTTAGATACCTGTGTCTGTCATGTCATGCTTGACAAGGCTGGAGAAAATCTGATACCCTGAAAGTTGTACACTTTGACGCCATTCTTAGTTTGCATTAGTGTTGGACTGAGTAGAACTTAATTGTTCCTCATAATGAGATGTTTGATATGGCAAGGTCTGAGCTTATGGTGCCCATTTTATTGCAGCTGGAGAGACAATCCATTGGCCTTAAAATTGTTGCATGCAGAAACTCTTGTACCTGAATAGTGAAGTCTGCGGCTGTAATGGTGACCCATGGCTCCCTTGTCTTTGACCTGAGGTGTCAACAATGTTTCCACCATATCTGAAAAAAAAAAAACGAGTTCCTTAATGTAGACTTAAAAAGTCAAAGTATGGTGGCATCCTGGTCCATATAATATGAGGTGAGTTCCTTTCTGATCCTTGCACATAATGAAGGTTGTCCTTGGATACAAAACCATCATTCCTTCTATGTGAGCTGAAATAGTTTACACATTTGTCAGAAAATAACACTACGGAGCAATGCACAGATTTTGTACATTATGCCAGCAAAGCACTGCAGGCTGCAACTTGCTACTCTCAGGTAATAAAAACACATTTCAGTATCCTTAAATTTTCAAATATTTAATGTCACTTACATTGTAACCTCAGTACTGGTTCAGCTGACAGATTACAAATACATTTCATTGACAACTGCTATCACTGCTCAAGCAACTGAGAAGTTGTTTGCTCTCCCATGTCTGCCACGTGAGTTGTTTGACACTGCCTGAAACAAAAGCAGGTTTATCCAAATGGAGTAGGGGTTTTATCACGTGGTCCTGCTAAAGGAGTATCTATAAGCATCTCTCAGTTACCCTTTCTGTAAGAACTCAAGCACTCACACTCACGGCATTCCTAAAGAATGTAACTGTATCGGCTCAGTGTAGATGTGTTGGGTTCATAACTGAAACAGTGAAATAACCCACATTGCAATAGAGTCAAAAATGCTTCTCCTAGACTTCAGTGTAGGTATACCTGTGAAAGAACTATTTATTTGCACATTTGTTAAATGTCAGGAGGGGACAGGGACTTAACATATGCTTAAATTGATGCCATGTAAGTCATATGTGTCGCAGTGGCTGGGAAGGTTTGAGTGCACTTTCCACGTGACAACAGGTGGACGGCTGCAGTAAGGAACCAGTAGTATCAGGCTCTGGGACTGTGGTTCATCTGTCTTAAGACTTCTCAAGGGCCTACATTCAGTGAGCACAAGCTTGCTGATGCCAGGGAACTTGGACCCTTTGTACATGAAAAGCTGTGCTCACACCTGGACCACTTGTTAATGTTAACTTAGTTCCTTATCTGCAGTGCTGTATTCCTAACAAAAATAGGACTTACCTAAAGATTCTGCGACTTGAAGTATCACTCACTGCTGCACATGTAGATTAGCCTTCTAGTATAGGATATCGGCATGCCTGTTTTCATCCTTACTTTGATGTAATTTTTGGGGTTCCAGACATGCAGTGGAGGTCCCACAACTGAAATAAACATCAAAGTAGATTGCAAAAAAGTTAATTATGCAGTGCTGTCAAAACTGTATGGAAGACTCTTTCTGTGATGTACTACAGGGAGTACATCAACACAACTTTGGTTACATTTGAAAATTCTCAAAAGGTCCTAATGTTCTTGCCCTTCTAGCAGTGGGCTTGCAATGTCACAGGACCATTTCTTAATGTACAAAATATTCATATCTTTCATGTAGGATTTGAGTATTTTTGTTTGAAATTAGCCTTTGCTTCATTGTCTCTAATGCCCTGGCAAAATTGTTTCCTGTTAATTTGGGAAGTCATTTTGCTTGATTATCTTCTAGGAACCAGTGAAATGTTTTTGAAATGCTCTTCTGAAATAACTTTCTCTTCTTCCCTTGTTCAAGCATATGGCTTTCTTTAAATTGTTCAATGGCTTCTACTGACCTCATAATTGCCCTGTATGATGGAATGTACACCAATGTCCTTTCAGAGGTACTGAGAAAATACTAATCTCCAAAAAAACACGAGAAAGCAGTGCATTGCTGCACAGAAACTTGAGGCTTCATAGTGTTTTCTGCATGCTGTTGGACTCTTCTCTCATGCTTCATTTTTACTCATCTCATTTGAACATCTCTTAAAATTTATTCACAGTGACGTTTTCAAACTTCTGATAATGCTACATTTGAATCTAAATTATTTTCAATTTACTATACATGCAAAAGATAAAAAATTTTCCATGTTGCTAGATTTCTTGTTTTCAGATTCTTATAGTGTATTGAAAAGCAATCATTTTCCTATGGTCAATAAACACTTTTCCCAAAAACTATATAGTCATAATTTTTATCTACAGTGTTCAAATACTAAAATCAAGTTATTTTCACAATCCATTAAAATAGGTTTGGAAGCTTCGTTTTTCTGTTTATTAAATGCATACTTCTATTTAACTATCCAAGTTTAAAGCATACTTTCTCTAAACTTTCTGGTCGATTTTCAGAATCAGTATCTTTGGATCCTCTAAGTTTGCTATCTTCTAATTAACAGCTAAAATTTAATAGATGAGTATTTTGTGTATGTATAGTTTTTGTAATTCTTGCACCTATAAATAGGGATCATGCACAAAACATAAGTCATCACACAGTTGTTGACGTACAAATCTATCAGAGTTGGGGCCTAGCAATGAACTTATGCACAATCTGTTTCTTCATGTAACTCGTCAGTGCCACAGAATGAAATTGTAAACATGTAGTTTTCAGAGAGTGTGAGGCTGGTATTCACTATGCCTTATAATGCCTGTGTTAACACTTTAAAAGCTGTGTTAAGCCTCTCAGATTATGTGAAGTGTTGACCTGTGGTATTTTATCCGGAAAGTACTCTACACAATCCAATCTTAGGATTAGAGCACTGATGAATGAAAGTGAACTTGTGATACACCACTGGATGGTGAACAAACATCTTTCAAGACTGACAACAACTACAAAATGTGAAAAGCTAGGAATATTACAACATGAAACAGAAACATTCTGCAGTACCCATGAATTTTCAGAAATTGTCTTACTAGGCTCTTTTTGTATATTTTTACAGAACACAAACTTAAGGATGTAAATTCCCCTTACCTGTAATGTTTAACACAGAGTAGTTTTGAGTTTTCCAGTAGGTAGACAGATGATAGTGTCCTGTGTAGTGTTTCAAATATTTTCTCAAATATTTGCTAAAAGTCTCAGATGAGTTGTTTTTTGAAGTCCACTGTTAATTTTTAAAGTTATCCTTAGACTAATCAGTTTGTGTTTAGTGTATTAAAAAAAACTGCTTGGAATGGTGGCTTTTGCCTGTTAATGACTACTACACTTTGCACACTTGCTGAAGGGTGTGACTTCTCCTGGAAAGCCCTACAAAAATGAAGCTAAACATATACCACATGTCTAAATGTCCATTGTAAAGAAAGCACAAACCTGTATTTCTGTGATGAAAACCATAGCTAATAAACAAGTAACTATAAAACCTGCAACTCAGTGATATTTGTGTTAAAAATGTAGACAAAATGTATTTTATTATCAAATCTCATTAAAATTAAAAAAAGCAGTTGTTTCAAAGACTGACTACTACTTTTGTCTGTGATGTTTAAGAATTAAATCGCTTTGGTATTCTGACACGCTAGGTATTTGACATACGTATTTTCTTTTGTAATATATGGTTAAAAGTGAATTTCTCCTGTTCCTACTCAAAATCTCTTCCTCTCTGTGGAAACATTTAAGTGAAAAATAATTTAAAGTGTAGTCTGTAGAAGGTTTGCCATCTGGCTTTTGTTGTAATGGTGCACAATCAGCCACTACAAAATATTTAATTAGATATTAAATATTGGCTTCACCCTCAAATTAACATTATAAATACTTTGCATATTGATAATTTTCAAGCATTAATATTTGCAAAGTTCATTTTATCAGAATTTTTATGGGCTTGCATGGACATATTTAACTGCAGTAAGCAACAAGACTTTGGTTTATTTCACAATGTCTGTGAGATCACAATTGAATTTATTTCTGTCACGGAAATGCTTAACATCAAATGCCAGCTTGCTACAAATAAACTTATTTTTCGTGAGTACAAATCTTTACTCTACATAGCTTGCCTTTCTTCACAACAACTAATTTAATTGGTGATAACAGTAAAAGTTTCAGGCTACTTCTGACTATCTTCTAGTGAGTGGCAAGTTTTGCTAATGTAATTAAACCATTACAAGCAAAACTCTATCCATTTTTACTAATACTTGTGCCTGCATAGCAACCTTGATTACCATCAGCATAAATGTAAACTGTATTTGTGACTGTGCAGAATATATGTGATGCCAACATTGTAATAAATATCCTTTATTTTTTCCCCCAACAATTCCGACCACATTATAGATTAAAATCAAAACATCTTAATATGAAAGAAGAGAGGGAAAATATAAGGCTCTGTTTTATGATGGGATTTATGGAACAGTGTTCAAGCAAATGAATGGAATGAATACTGCACAAGAGCCAGTATGTAACATGATCGATGAAAATTCATGACAACTCACTTCTTAGTGCTTTCTGACACTGGTGTTGCATTCTTTAATGCTGTAATCTAACTTCACTCTTATCTGAAATTTAAGCTATAAGAAGGCATTGGTAAAATAAAAACATTTCCTGCTTCCATACACTGGTATTACATCCTTAATTATGGAACATTTAATGTCAGATGTTAATCCTCTACTATGATTTATTGCAGTAAGTAGTTGAGCTATTTATTTTCAGTCACTGTGTCTTCCATTTGTGTATTTACAGTCTGATTAACAGCTTTAATCATTAGTCACAACATGGAAGGATGGGATGGGTGTTGTTTCAATTTTCTTGTCAGCAAAGAGGCAGTCACAGAAGCAGACAGTTCCATTTACTTCTGTGATTCTGTGTGTAAATTCCCTGTTTCCACTCCTGATTTATTACATTTTTAAGTGATAAGTGTATAAAATGTTCTCATAATTGAAAGGTGTCATTTTTTCAGTTTGAAACACTATAACAAATTATTTCAGTGAGTTCCAGAGTCTCAGCTGCAGAAAACTGACTGCACAGTTCTAAGGGTGTGTAACTGGTAACGGTACACCTGCACCATATATAAACAGTACCACTGGAACAGGTGGTGTTGAAGATACAAGCTAATCATATGAAGTAATTCCTTCATATTTGGAGTCTCAAAATATTTACACACCCCATTTGTTTGAACAACAGCACACACATAATTTGTGACAAAATGTGAGTGGGTGTGTAAGGAAGACAAGCTGGGTTGCTCAGTGTGGAAAGAAGTGCAGAATGTAAGAATAAGTGAATCAGAGAGAGTGTCCATGTCTAAAGAGTAGTGTATTTGGGTTGGTCCAGTCTGTGGAAGTAAACAAGCTCAGTTAACACCACTGATTAAGATACATAAACATAGGAATTCCAAAGTTTATTTAATTGCATGCAGACAAAGAAAAAAGAATGTTGTAAAGGACCTTGTAGTGGAACACAGAAAGAAATTTTTTAAAAGTACAAGAAATGTTTCACACAGTATATTTTGTAGCTAAAGCTTAACCATATTTGGTCTTCCAAAACCTTGTTGATTTGCAAAATGAAAACAGCCTCCACATGGGCAAAGCACTGTTGACTCAACAGGTTACTATGCAGTGACTGCACTGCAGAAACTGAGAAAGAGGCTCCGTTCACAATATCAAAGAATTCCAGTATGTGATGATGTATGTAGTTCACTGAACTTCAGAAAATATATGCAGAAACAATAGACCTCGAACTTTCAAAATTTCTAAGTATGATTTTTCTTCAAGGTATCTGAATGACAAGTGGAGCATGTAGTGATGGTGTAAGTGTAACGCTAGATAAAAATTTTAGTGTTTTATAACTATTTAAGCACAAGTACAAAAGGTATTCAAATGGCATTGTGCCAGTGCATTGAATTGATTAAAACAAGAAATTTCCTGTAAATAATGTGCATGTGTTGTTGACAAAATCTGAAAAGGAAAAATTAAACTGGCATCACAAATGCTATAAAACCGGTAAGATTGTCTCACCTTACTCTTACAATTTCTATTAGCAGCATGTGACATGTGCCTGAGTATAAAAATTTCCATTATGAACCCCTAAAAAGGGATGCATAATTCACATGGAAATTATTCAGATTTTGGGTAATCTGGTTGTGAATTGCAAGATTTATCCTACATTTGCCACAAACACTATTACAGGCATGCATTCCCACACACAATTATTGAAACTTTCACTGGGAATGAGTTCTCCCTCACTTATTATTATCAAGCATGTTTTTGTTAGCTAAGTATCTATAGACAGATTTTATAACATTTGCTATTGACATTGAGGAGGGGGAGGGGATGGTTGTGTCTGTATTCATTGGCAGTTACACTAGTTCTCCAATACGTGGCAACTTGGGGCCTCTGGACAGAGAGAATGACAGAGATCCTCTGTTAACAGCAGCAGGAACTGCCATAAACTTTAATTAGCATGAGATATGGGCCTCACAAGACTTCATTCATGTGTATAAGTTATAAAAACACTCCATCCTTGGTACAATTGGTTGTATGACTTACTGGTGGCTAAGCATGGAACATACTTGTATTAAAACTTGCAGTACCCTGTTTCAAGATAACAGTGCACTGAAAATTTCTGACATGTCATGATTACTGCTAAATGTCATTAACAATGCATCAATTTAACCTTCCAAAAGGTGCTATCATGACACAGGACACTAATTCACATGATGAGGTGCTAACATAATGGATAATCTCGTAGTTTATGCAGTTGACATAGGTTATTTTCCTGCTACATGAAAATATTTTGTTCTTAGTGTTAACACATTCTGGTACTTTATTAGGAATGTAATGAAGTATGTTCTGCAATATTAAATGTTATTTATGTTTCCATCTGATTTGAAAACAGATAATGAAATAAATTTTTGGCAAATTCAGAGTATGGGGCTAGGCAGAAACCTGAGGACACTAAGTTACTGTGAGTGAAAGAAACAACAATAAAATTTGTATTTGTTATAACTTCTAGTTTAACAAGTATATTTAGAAACGACACAACAACACATATATGTCACAGAGTAAGTTGACATGTGAACACGTTAGCGTTCAGATAAGCACTGAGTCTCAGTCCAGCGGCCGCTGCTCGGCTGGCCGCTTAGGTGGCGCCGCTGCTGCATGGCTGGCAGGCAGACAGCGCCGCACGTAGAGGACGTGCGTAATTGCGCGGCGGCACTTTAAATGATCGGCGAGTCACAACACTTTTCCCCCCTTTGAAATTGTTGCACTGGTCTTGATGGATGTGTCCTGGAGATGGCTGACGTCCATAGGCGTTGTGTGACTCGACGTAAAGTCTCGAGGAGGAGGCTTCCCGTACGGACGGAAGTGTCCCCGATGATAACGGGTCGAGATGACAGGAGACGTAGGGGTCGAATCTGCTGGGGCCCCACGCACCAATCTGCCCGTTGCGGCAAGTCCAGTTGATATGACAGGAGACATGGGCGATGCGTCAGCGTCTGTTGGAGGAGGAGGCGAGTAGATGTACTCTGACACTGGTTGGTCCTCCGGTTCCCGCATGGGCACGTCGTCTGGTGGCATCCGTTCTGGTGCTGGCATCGCGATGACGGGGAGAGGGCGGCGTTGTGGGTATGGAGATGTGCCAAGATCCCGAGCATCAGGGAGAGTCAAGGGTGGTGTGGCGGCATTCGGAACAGGTGTTGCTGGCACCCGAGGCCGAAGCTGGTCCGAATGACGCACTGCAACACCTGCGTCCGTCTGGATTTCATACAGGCGTCTGCCACGGTGTCTTAAGATGCGGCCCGTGCTCCATTTTGGCCGCCTGCCATATCCCCGTACCCAGACGAGGTCGTCTGCGGTGAACCGGCCAAGGGACGGCACCCGCGGCCGGGAGGAGGGAGGCCGCAGAAGATGAAGTAGAGTGCGGGGCTGCCGGCCATGTAAGAGCTCAGCCGGGCTGTGATCGCCCATGGGGGTGAAACGGTAAGACGCCAGGAACTGGAGAAGCGCCTCATCAGCAGCAGAAGAAGTCAGAAGTTTCCGCATTTGAGCCTTAAACGTGCGGACCAGTCGTTCAGCCTCAAGGTTGGATTGTGGATGGAACGGCGGGGCCGTGACATGCGTAACACCGTGACGAGCACAAAAATCCGCAAAGTCAGAAGAGGCAAATTGCGGACCATTATCAGTAACAAGAGTAGAGGGGAGGCCTTCCAAAGAAAAAATGCGGGCGAGAGCACTGGTGGTTGCCGCGGTGGTAGGTGACGTGCAACGGACAATGAAAGGAAAGTTAGAGTAGGCGTCAATTACGAGGAGCCAATAAGTACCTAAGAAGGGTCCCGCAAAATCAGCATGAATGCGCTCCCAGGGCTTCTCAGGCGAAGGCCACGGTGACAAAGATGACTTCGGGGCAGCGGCCTGTGACGCACAAGGGCCGCAGGCAGCGACCATGTGTACGATTTCAGAGTCGATGCCAGGC
This sequence comes from Schistocerca nitens, assembly GCF_023898315.1. Classification (NCBI taxonomy): domain Eukaryota; kingdom Metazoa; phylum Arthropoda; class Insecta; order Orthoptera; family Acrididae; genus Schistocerca; species Schistocerca nitens. The sequence continues at coordinate 13,941,983 of NC_064624.1, read as the reverse complement.
CAGTACACATGACGGCGCGCCAGAGATTTGGTGCGCGACACACCCCAGTGCCCCTGGTGAAGGAGGCGCAAGACCGAAGCACGCAAAGACGCGGGGACCACAACACGCGGCGAAACATTGTCAGTGGAGAGGAGGATAACACCATCCCTAGCCGTGAGGCGGTAGCGCAAAGGGTAGTAGTTCCGCAACGGATCAGAAGTCTTAGCGGACGGGCGATCAGGCCAACCCGTCTGAATACAGCGTAAAACCCGGGAGAGGGTAGGGTCAGAACCCGTAGCAGCCGCCAGCCTGTCCCCAGTGATGGGGAACCCGTCCACAACCCGCTGCTCGGCAACATCCAGGTGGAAACACAAAAGTTCGTCCCTATCGAATGCCAGATCAGGGCCCATGGGGAGGCGAGACAAAGCATCAGCATTCGCATGTTGAGCCGTTGGCCGGAAATGAATCTCATAGTTGAAACGGGACAAGAGCCCAACGCTGGAGGCGGTGTGCAGCCTTGTCTGGAAGTGACGTTGATGGGTGAAACAAGGAAACAAGTGGTTTGTGATCCGTAACAAGATGAAATTTTGTGCCATAGAGGAAAACACCAAACTTATGAAGAGCATAGATGATGGCCAAAGCTTCTTTCTCAATCTGAGAATACTTTTGTTGGGCATCCGTGAGCGTTTTGGAGGCATAAGCAATGGGTTGTTCCGAACCGTCAGAAAAACGGTGCGCAAGGACTGCCCCAACCCCGTATTGAGAGGCGTCTGTAGCAAGGACAAGATGTTGGCCAGGTCGATAAGTAGCTAGGCACGGGGCCTGTATCAGCATAGTCTTCAATTTCTGGAAAGCTGCGTCACATGACGCGGACCAGTGAAAAGGCACGTTTTTATGCAACAGGCGATGCAACGTCTGAGCCACCGACGCTGCAGACGGTAAAAACTTGTGATAGTAGGCGATTTTCCCCAAGAAGGCCTGCAGTTCCTTAACAGATGTAGGGCGAGGAAGGGCATCGATCGCAGCGACAGTTTGTTGAAGCGGACGAATACCCTCCCGAGAGAGTTGAAACCCCAAGTACGTGATAGATGCCTGAAAAAATTGTGATTTCTGAAGATTACACTTAAGACCTGCAGTCTGTAAGACAGTAAAAAGGGTGTGAAGATTTTGAAGATGTTCGTCAGTGGTGGAGCCCGTGACAACAATGTCGTCCATGTAATTGATACGCCCAGGAACAGGGAGCAATAATTGTTCCAAGAAGCGCTGAAAGAGAGCAGGGGCGCTAGCAACCCCGAATGGCAAGCGTTGGTATTGATAGAGGCCGAAAGGCGTGTTGAGAACCAGAAACTGCCGGGAAGCAGCGTCGAGAGGAAGTTGATGATAAGCTTCTGACAGGTCAATTTTAGAAAAATACTGCCCTACAGCGAGTTTAGTGAACAGTTCTTCAGGACGGGGCATAGGGTAAGTGTCGATGAGGCATTGAGCATTTACCGTGGCTTTGAAATCGCCACAGAGACGAATAGAACCATTGGGCTTGGCAACTACAACGACGGGAGAGGACCACTCACTGGAAGTGACAGGAAGCAAGACCCCTGAAGTAGTGAGACGATCCAACTCCTGTTTGACCCGATCACGAAGGGCCACAGGAATGGGCCGAGCCCGAAAAAACTTAGGCCGAGCAGCGGGTTTGAGCGTGATATGAGCTTCAAAGTCGTGTGCCCGGCCTAACCCAGGAGAAAAAATGGACGAAAAGGTCGTCGACAAAGAATCCAGTTGAGCATAGGGAATAGCGTCAGAGACAATATTGACAGAGTCATCTATGGAGAACCCAAAAACGCGGAAGGCATCGAAACCAAAAAGATTTTCTGCGTTGCCCTGGTCGACCACAAATATGGGAACAGTGCGAACGACGGATTTGTAAGATACCTCCGCATTAAACTGTCCCAAGAGAGAAATCTTCTGTTTATTGTACGTCCGTAATTGCCGAGTGACAGGGGACAGGAGTGGAGAACCCAGCTGAAGATACGTCTGAGAATTAATTATAGTGGCGGCAGAACCGGTGTCCACTTGCATGCGAACATCTCGACCAAGGATTTGGACAGTGAGGAATAACTTCCCTGAAAGGGAAGAAGTGCAATTGACAGACAACACAGAATCAGAATCAGCGTCATGTTCCTGAACATCATGTATGCGGTCGGACTTGCAAACGGAAGACACATGACCTTTCTTTTTGCAGTTGTGACACACAGCCCAACGTTGTGGACAATCCTCGCGTGAATGTTTCGTAAAACACCGTGGACATGAAGGAAGTTGCCGGGGATTTTGCTGCAGTTTCTTAGGGGTTTGTTTACGGCTTGGCCGAGGCTGCGCGTGGGAGCGCACTGCGGCCACGTCGGCCGGCGGGGACGCGCCGCGCGCGTCGTCAACAGCGCACAGAGGTTGTATTTCCCCGACGTCACCCCACGCTTCTATTTGTGCCCCAGCGGCGCGAGAAATTTCAAAAGACTGCGCAATGGAGAGAACTTCATCTAAAGTCGGATTGGCCAACTGAAGGGTACGTTGCCGAACTTCTTTGTCGGGCGCCGACCGGATAATAGCATCCCGCACCATGGAATCGGCATAGGATTCTTTGTGAACATCAGTAACAAAGTGACACTTTCGACTGAGGCCGTGAAGTTCAGCAGCCCAAGCGCGATAGGATTGATTGGGTTGTTTGTGACAACGATAAAAGGCAACACGAGAGGCTACCACATGCGTTTGCTTTTGAAAATAGACCGACAGAAGGGAACACATTTCAGCAAAGGACAAAGACGCAGGATCCTTCAAAGGGGCCAATTGCGACAACAACCGATACATTTGAGGCGAAATCCAGGAAAGGAACAGAGACTTACATGCTTGTTCGTCCGAGACATAAAATGCCAAGAAGTGCTGTCGAAGACGTTTTTCATAATCCGACCAGTCTTCTGCCGTCTCGTCGTAAGGAGGAAAAGGCGGTACAGCCAACGACGAGAAACGGCCCGCATTTGACGCCGCGACGAAATCGCGAATCGCCGCCGTTAGAAGCGTTTGCTGTTCAAGAAGATTTTGCAAGAGTTGCTCGACAGTAGCCATGGAATCCTGTGAGTCAACGGTGAAAAGGAAAAATCCACTACCTCGTCGCCAATTGTTATAACTTCTAGTTTAACAAGTATATTTAGAAACGACACAACAACACATATATGTCACAGAGTAAGTTGACATGTGAACACGTTAGCGTTCAGATAAGCACTGAGTCTCAGTGTAGCGGCCGCTGCTCGGCTGGCCGCTTAGGTGGCGCCGCTGCTGCATGGCTGGCAGGCAGACAGACAGCGCGGCACGTAGAGGACGTGCGTAATTGCGCGGCGGCACTTTAAATGATCGGCGAGTCACAACAGTATTCTTCCTAGTTACAGAGTAGATCATAGCTCCTGCAGTTGTCAGTATTGAGTGTGATGTCATACTTGCAGAAATTCTTGTGAAATGGGTGCTACCCTATTTCCAATCACAAAGAGTAAAATGAAAACAGTGCTGTAATGATGCTCAGCCGTTGCATACACTCACTTAGCACCAGGCTGGCCATCTTGCAAAGCAGAGGTCAAAGAATAGACATTCACATATTCTGGAGTGTAACTAAAAACGATGAGTAAATTAAGTTGGTCAGTTTCCCACATCATGGATCCCTTAAATATGGTTACTTTCACATAAATTTTGGTGGATGTTATTCTTGAAGCTGTCATCTTGTTTGCACAACTCATTTACCTGGCATATTCAAAGATCAAATCCCATATAAACAATTTTATTGTATTCTCACTAGCCTGTAAGTATTTATGAAAAATTGTAGAGTTATTGATTTGTATTGTTTCTAACTGCATAGAAACTGTAATCTCATTTCCTCAATGGAGTTAATAGTGTACAACCTAATATTTGGCAAAGATGTTGCTTTGATTTTTGTGCACAATACTTTGATGGCATAACTATCTTCAGGTTTCTGGGAGTTTGGCTGTTTTGTGTACTGGCCACCTGAAATCCAACAAGACTGAACTATTGAACAGGCAATACACTCAAAGGCAAGAATGCTTGAGAAGGAAGAGACAGAGATTGAGGAAGTGCAAGTGTCCTAATTATAATTCCCAGAAACTTTTCTTGGTGTAAGAAGAGCAGAAGAAGGGAAAGAATGTTGGCTTATGAGTAGATACCTGAAAGTATCTGAGTAAACGAGAGTTGTAGATGTAATTTATGTGTTGTAAAGGACACTAGTCTCAGCCAAAATAGTGACACAGTAGCATGTATTGCAGCCTGTTTTCCACCCTGTGATTGAAACCAGATTTTTTTCTTTACTTTTTCTTTTCTCCCCATGTCTGTTCTAAAGCAAGAAAGATAATGTTCAACACGAGAGAAGGAAAGTTGCTACTCACCATATACTGGAGATGCTGAGTCACGATAGGCACAATAAAAAGATTCACACAATCGTAGCTAAGATAATGTTCAACAATATAAGGAAAAAAATAGATTGCTACTCACCAAAAAGTAAACACAATGAGTTGCAGACAGGCACAACAGAAAGACTAAAGAAAGAAAACTGTGGCAGGTTGGGCCAGAATACATTCTAGTGTGAGCTGCTGGAGACGGCAGTCATGTGTGTGTGAGAAGGTGTGCTTGCTTGCATCAGTGAATGTGTGTGTTTTGTTTTCTTTTCTGGAGAAGGCTTTGGCTGAAAGCTAAATCATAACAGTGTTTTTGTTGGGCCTACCTACAATTCAGCATGTCATCTTCACAATGAAAAGCGACCAATCCTTTTCCTTATATTGTTGATATTCCAACCTCCAGTTTCCACTGTTTGTACAATCATTTTCATTACATGATACTACTTACTAAGGGAGAAGCGTAGTTAAATTGGACATGAGGTGGCCCTAACACTTCACAATTGCAAAATGGTAAGACAGAAATGGTCATCAAACTGTTATGTTAACCAGTATGATTTTTTAAATGTTTTCAGGTGAAAGATATAAGTATTTGCATTGTGTTGAATCTGTTCAGGTCGTGTTAAATTGCAGCCAGTTATATTTACAAGAACACAGATATCTTCAGAATGACCACTACACCTCATAAATACTTTCACTGTACAAATTGCCGATCTACTGGCTCAACATTAAGTGGGTTCCAGAAAGAGTACGGCCTGTTAACTGAATTTAGAACAAAGCATAGTAAAGATGCATGCACAAAAAATGGTTCAAATGGCTCTGAGCACTATGGGACTTAACATCTGAGGTCATCAGTCCCTTAGACTTAGTACTACCTAAACCTAACTAACCTAAGGACATCACACACATCCATGCCCGAGGCAGGATTCGAGCCTGCGACCGTAGCAGTAGCGTGGCTCCAGTCTGAAGCGCGTAAAACTGCTCGGCCACAGCAGCCGGCAGGCAATATTACAAACCTGTAAAGTACAGGAGTAGCTGTGGTTGCCTGTAGACTGTATACTGGCATACAGGCGGGAGAGCAGTGTGCTGACCACATGCTCCCCCATACCCCCTTTTTCTTGCAATTATTCTGTTACAATACTTTTCTGAACATGTGAAGTACTTTGTACAAAGATTATTTGTACACATGAGAAAATTATAGCTCCACGAAAACAGATAACACTGTTGCAAGAGTAATGATTCTGTAGCTCATTAGAAATTGGACATTTGGATTTTCTCTCTCTAGGAATAGGAACCTGACCAAGTGAATGACTTAGGAATAAATTAATGTTTTAACAAAAAGCTGAAATTGAGTTAATTATTATTTGTAATTTAAGTGACTTACCAGCCCTTGCAAATAAATACGATACTAAACTTTATTTGAAGTGAAGGTGGTGCCTGTGGTGATGTTTTGTGGCAATAGTACGAAAATTGTGCACCAAAAAGGGAACATCACATTGAAATGAAATAATGATACACATGAGAGATTCACTTCACCCCAAAATCTAGACAAGTAAACAAATACAGTGATCAAAAGTTGACAAATGCAGTGCAACATCAATAATTCATTGGACCACCTTTTGCTGCAATACTTGAGCAATCGAGTTGATTATACACCTGTTGTCCTGATGCAGATTGGCACACAAATCGAAGAGCCACCTCCAAATTGTGTGAAAAGTGACACGATGCCAACTGGCATTTCAGCTGTTCCCACACAAGCTCTGTTAAGGGACAACTCCAGGCAGTAGGCTGGCTGTGGAAGAGCCAGAACACGATTTAGCAAGACTCGAGAAATTTGATCTGCGTGCGGGCTAGCATTATCTTGCTGGAAAAGTGCTCCTCATAGGTCATGTAGAAGGGCTCATTAATATTTGAGGTACTGCAACTAGAGGGGACTGGCTATCTTAGGCCGAGGCCACCTAGAGCATTACGTCAGGTATGTGAGCGGTGTGGCAAATGACAGTGTGGGCGGAAGTGTACTGTTCACCGGGCACCCTTCGCTCCCCATATGCGGTTATTAACTGTCCCTTAGATTCATCACTGGACACTGGGTTCTGCCAACTTGTGACAGTCCACATCATTCTCACTCAGCACCTCTATAGACTGAGCCACCAATGTCCCTGTGTTAATGTCAGTGCATGACACGGGTGCCCAGATTGCAAATGCACATTCAAACTGTGTCTGGAAAAGGTGTGTGGAACAAATGTCACTCAGGCATCTGCTTCTGTCGTGAAGTGAGCCACCGTAAAATCCCCGATCGCTCACTGCACGGCCCTCTGACCCTGTCACGTCATCCTTTCAGCCACTCCAGACTCGGTACGTAGCATGTGGGTACCATCTCGTATCCACTGCGGCTGACGCCGTCTGAAGGGACTCTCCAAATGACTGACCTGGTAGGCAAACGGCGTGTCAACCGGCCCCACAGTTTGGTGCGGCTGATTGTGCCCCTGTTAAACTGGCTGAAGAACTGTGAGAAATGCCATCTGACACGTCTACCTGGCATTCTGCGGCTACTAATGTCCACCTCGAGTTGCAATGTAATCCCCATGTGTAGGACTCATCCACTATGAGCTGTTTAAAATGGGTCCCAGCCCAATTCTGGTGCCACTGCAGGGTCTGTGGGCACGCACATTGGTACCAAACTCGGACCATTCCTTTATTGGATCTCACTGTACTTATTTGGAAAATTTCACGATTATACCTTTCCACCCTGTGGCTGCACCATTTTCAATGTGCCTGAGTGTATGGTGGCAGATGTAAGATGGCTCTGTAAATTGATTTCTTTGTGCAGGAATGTATGATCCAGAGTAAACCAACAAATGTCACGACTCCCCTCCCAGCATTTACATCTGTATAAACCTATGTACCTATGCATGAACCACCGAGCGAGGTGGCGCAGTGGTAGCACACTGGACTCGCATTCGGAAGGACGACGGTTCAATCCCGTCTCCAGCCATCCTGATTTAGGTTTTCCGTGATTTCCCTAAATCGTTTCAGGCAAATGCCGGGATGGTTCCTTTGAAAGGGCACGGCCGATTTCCATCCACATCCTTCCGTAACCCGAGCTTGCGCTCCGTCTCTAATGACCTCGTAGTCGACGGGACGTTAAACACTAACCACCACCACCACTATGCATGAACCAGTTTTATACATAAAATTTTAATATATTCACCTTATATGTGAATAAAGTATTGAAAATTACATTAACAAAAGAAATCTTGTTAAATAACTGTACAGTAAATAAAAACAATTATTTACATGTGTGATGGAATGAAGAACACAGTAACACAGAAACTGCATCATACACAGGAAAACATTGAAGTTACATGGATCAAATAGTGCTGATATCGAACGCAAGTGTTACAGTACTTGCCGTAAGGGAAGAAGATGCCGAGGGCACCGTTGGAGGAGGCCAAAAACTGTCTCTTGTGGGGCCAGCAGACAAATAGTAAGCCAGTCAGCATCAGAAGGTGGATTCTGTTTTTCACCGTCATAGAATATACCAAGATCACAAATCCCAGCAGACAGTCAGAATACAGGTTGCATCGGAATTTTTGACATATGTTCAAAGTTTGGAAAGTCCATTTACTTAAATAATAAACCTTTTCTGAAATGTTAGGGGAGGAGGACAGATTCTTTCTCCAATTTGCGTATTTGAACAAATTTTCACAGATGTTTTCAGAGATTTTTCTTGACCTTAGATGTTGAAACAAAATGTGCTTTCCATCTAGTGTGTATCTCAGTTCAACACACCAAAAACACGATTTATCTATTCTGTGAAGCTCTGTTGTGATCCTTATGCTCGATGTATTGCACAGCTTGAGCAGTGTGGCATGAAAATACCCGTGCAACCATTCTGGTGTGCCCATCCAGTGACACTTACGTGAGCTGACAGTATGTGGTAGGTGCCGAGCCAGAATGGTGTGGACTGCCACGGACTGGCAAAATGCGGTGTTCAGTGACGAATCCCGATTCATTTAGGAGACAGGTAACAGCCAGATATGTGTGTGGAGGCGGACTGGTGAATGGTACATTAATACTTGTCTGGTGTTGTGGAAGATCTTTTATTAAACTCTTCTTAAATACAGTGTTGTCAGGCACGGTGACTCTGTTGTCAATAAAATAAGTTTAATTTCAACAAATGTAGTATGCTAAATAAGAAAGGTCCTTTTTGTTGTCAATAGGGTTCAAAAAACACATCCTACAGGAGAATACACCATGTCGCTTTCACAATTCTGAACTTTTTGCTCCCATATCACTTTGAAAATAAACTTTATCGTAGTTACTTGAACAGTATTGTGTAATCCAAGTACCACATCGATTGAATGTTAACTTACCTGACTGTCAATCACATTTCATTGAAGCTTAGGGCAGCCATAGCTCTAAATTATGTAAATATTGTTGACTTAGCTTTAGTGATACCAAGTACCTACTTTAAAATGCCTACTTGACACTTAAACTGCTTTCTTCATTTTTGGAATACCAAATGGAAGGGCAAAGTACAGTTTTACCTCGACGAGCATATGGTTTCGAAGACAGAGCCGTCAAAAGTGAGGTCATCTGCAGTAACATCTGAATGCAGCTTTACACATTTCTGTTTTTCTTCAGTAGACGCCGTGTTTGTACTTTGGTGAAATGCTGAGAGACACTACAGTTTGTCTCCTCACTATCAAGAACAGGTGTTTTGAAAGCCACACCACTGTTTAATATACCTCATAAATGCAGTTTTTTGCTGTCTTCACTATAGCCATTTGTTTCTTCAAGTATTAATTTCTTCTCTCTTTGCTTATAACGTAGATAAGGAGGAATTTTTTTGTGAAATGACTTGTACATTTTGGCTTTTCTTGGTAGTGTTTTGAGAGCCCTCTTCCGCACTGTTGTGACCTTTTACTGTGGCATTACCTTCGTGTTATGCAGCCTTCTGTGTTGTCAGCACCAAGACTCCCTGCACGCCAGCTGGAGACCCCAGACACGGAACTGCGTGTGGCACGGCAGACCCAACAGCATATTCCACACGTCCTGTTTGTAGCCTAGTGGATCACAATGTTCTGAACATGTCCTTGCATTTTTTAATCTTGTCTGCTTATCTCCAATGGGAGAATCATTCACATTGGAGGCTTAAGTCTTTCGGAAAATGACGTTATGGATTCCCTCGGTTCTAAGCCCATAGTTGCAGCACGAAGCAACAACACCGTAAAATGTTGCCTTGATCATTTTGCTTGGAAAATAATATGAACAATGTACACAACTACAAAAAATTATCATTTCATACTAAAATACACCATATGCCAGAAACTAGATACAACAAAATGAGAACTATAATGGAGTTTCTAGCTGAATATCAAAATCTGACAGATTTAAATGTGCTGTAATAACACCCATCTACTTAAGAGGAGATAAGCAAACCACCTCTAATTACAGACATACTGATCTTTCAAGTTTTTTCAAAAGTGTTTGAAAAAGTGGCCTATGACAGAATATTGATTCAGTGAAGTGAGCAGAAATTGTTAATGGGAGTTGACTCTTATAAACTATTCTCCACAGAGAAAGCAATGCCAGTGGTGTGGAGCTATACAAGTAAAACAAAATATCCTGTTGATATATTCTGCCACATTGCCAAGCATTTGACTCTGTGGATCACAAAATTCTACATTTCTAACTAAAGGAGGATGGTTTTAATATCTCTGCTGCACAGATAAACAGACCGCATCTAAGGCATGAAATGTTATGTTCATTCGTAAGTTCGTGGCATTTTTCTGTATGTTCAACAAACAGAATGGATATAGATAACAGAGACTTTAGTCATCAATAATATATTGTCCTCTTTTTACAATAGTCGGCCTACGCTGGAATAACTTTCTGATTCGGCGACTGTAGAAATCACGCGGTTAGGAAGCAAAGAAGTTGTCGAGCCATATTTGGAACACATTTTAATCGGGAAAGGAAGTTCCTTGAAAGTTATTTGATAGAGAGGAGAAAAGGTGAAAATCTGTACTGGGAGTCGCCGCTTTGTCTGGGCTCAACCACTCCTTCCTCTTCCCGACGTTATCACAAAGACACCCTGTCCGACCACCAGTAATGATACAGGACAGGAATGGCCGGTGTTGATAACAAGCCAGTTGATTAGGAGCAAGCAGCCCACTGATTCTTGCGATGTTGGTTTACAGCACGCGGTACTCCCACATCTGGTTTTTGAATGTTCCCCATTGCACGCAAATGTCACACAATGGTGGACACATCAGAGTTAATTAAATCTACCAGTTCTCGTGTACAGTGAAGTGGATCATTGCCAATTAATGCGTTTAAACTATCTTCATCAAATTGTGAAGGTCTTGCTGAACGTGGAGCGACTAATGTCAAAACAATCCTCCTCAAAATGAGAAAGCCATTTTGTTGCCCTGTTCTGTCCAGTGGATTTACCCCCACACATGGCGCGAATGTTTCTTAGTGCCTCTGCTGGTGTCACCCCTCTATTGAACTCAGACTGAAGAATATTCCGGAAACGTTCCAATTTCTCCACTTGTAGCGTCCACAGCTCCCCTCTGTATCTTAAAATGAGAAAATGGCTATACGTAAACCCGGATAGCAACAGTGAACTACAAATAAAAATCCATTAATAAACCCATAGGATCTGGAATACCAACATGTGAAACAAAAACACTACAAACTTATGCACCAACCTAATAGTCACAGAATGGGTTATCGTAACATGGAGAGTGCCACAGGAATTCGACTGGGCCTGCTCTTTGTTTCTAACCTATGTACGTGATCTTCCAACGGCTTGAAAGGGCAGCTCACAAACCATAATGTTGGCTGATAACTCAAGTATACTAATCGAGGGTCCAAACACAGCCCTAGCAGGCACAGCTCAGATGGTCGCTGAATAGGTCCACAAGTGGTTGTCAGCTAACAGTTTAAGCCTTAACATCACAAAGGCTCATAGAAAGAGGTGACAAATGTTACGGGACAGTCACATGCATATACACAGATGATGGTAGTACCACACACACCCACACACACAGACACAGACACACACACACACACACACACAGTAAGAGGTGGTTCATTGGCAGAACTGTTTGTATTCTGGTGACTGTGGCACGATTATGGCCACACGAGGGAATTGACAGACCTCCAATGTGGAATGACAGTTGGAGCTACACACATGGGACATTCCATTTCAGAAATCGTTAGGGAATTCAATATTCCTAGATCTACAGCGTCAAGAGTGTGCTGATAATACAAAATTTCTGGCATTACCTCTCACCACAGAGAATGAAATGGTCGACAGCCCCCACTTAATGACCAGGAGCAGCAGTGCTTGCAGAGAGTTGTCAGTGCTAGCAGACAAGCAATACGTGTTGAAATAACTGCAGAAATCAACGTGGGACACACGAAGGATACGTCAACAGTGTGGCAGAATTCCGTGGTAGTGGGCTGCGGCAGCGGGTGGCCGACACGAGTGGCTCTGCTGAGACAGCCGCGCTGCGCCGCCTGCAGTCGCTCTCTTGGGCTCGTGCCTTTACCAGTCGGACCCTGGACGGCCAGAACACTGCGCCCTGGTCAGGTGTGTGGCGCAGACCCCACAAAGCCACGGACACGAGTTGTCGACAAGGCACTGTGCGAGCTGGTGGAGCTGGCGGCGGCGGCGGCACAGTGGTGTGGGCTGCGTTTACGTGGAACGCACTGGGTCCTCTGGTCCAGCTGAACCGATCATTGGCTGGAAATGGTTGTGTTTGGCTACTCGCAGACCATTTGTAGCCGTTCGTGGACCTCTTGTTTCCGAACAACGATAGAATTTTCGTGGCTGAGAATGCGTCATGTCAATCGTTTGTGATTGGTTTGGAGCACATTATGAACAATTCGAACGAATGGTGTGCCCTCCCAGATCAGCCAACACGAATCCTGTCGAACAACTATGGGACATAATGGAGGGGTCAGTTTGGGTACGACATCCTACACTGTCGACACTTTTGCAATTACGGAGGACTATTGCGGCAGCATTGTTCGATGTTTCTGCAGAGGACTTCCAACAGAAGTGAAAGAGTGACAGAAAATGAGTGTCCAGGAGGTGTAGAGATCAACTTTCTATGGGATGTACGAATTGCACTTCACAAAATGGACATCGTCATCTGATATATGTTCGAAACAAACTGTTAACTTGCAACATGAAAACCGAATGAAAAATGGTGCACTACATTTATCACAAATGTTTGCCCCACCGAGACTGAAGACGAGCTCCTTGGGAGTTTAAAACTGTGCAGGATGTCCAGCTACGTATCTACTCTTTAGGAATGCGTGCAGAGTGATGTTGGTGTAACATACTACAAGGTCACATTTTATTTGTTCGTTTACCTCATGCTAACGTATGTAAAAGTAGTGAACTGGGGGGAAATGAGGCGACGATGACTTCAGGCCTCTGGCAGGATACTCGAGCCAGTATACAGTCGACATCGGTTACGAAACACTTGTGAGTGCCGTCATGGAACGGTACTGGGGTGTGAGGGACCCGTACCACACAGCAGCGACAGGGGCTTCTGAACGTATACAGAGAAGGGCAGCACAGGTTTGTGTGACCCACGGGAGAGAGTCACGGAAGTGGTGGAACAAGTCACTGCGCAGACGCCTGAAGAGAGACGCAAGCTCTCCCACGAGTGGCCGACTGGAAAGTTTGGCCGAGTCCGGAGGCGCTCTTCAGCCGCTCACTGTGCGTCGCTGGAGGCGGAGCCAGGCCGGCCGCCTCAGCACTCGCCATGGCCGCACTGCGCTCCTCACTGGGACGGCAGAGTCACCGTCCCAAGTACCCTCTGCCATGCACTTGGCACTGGTTTGCAGCGTATGGAGGGGGCGTAGACGTAGACGTGGTGGCGAACATTCGGTGCTCGTGTAAGTACGTCGCGTGAGTGAATGATCTGACGTCACAGTTGTGCACAATCGCGTCAGATATGCAGCCACCAGTGAAAATACACGACACTTTTTGTAAACTACTCTTCTACGTGTCTGTACGACTTTGAGAAGCTGGTACGACGGCGACGATCTCTCGCCACCTTGTGTGATGTAACTGCTTGCCGATTCACAGAAACAAATGTGAATATATCCTAACCAATATTAAGCAAACGAACACAGTTGACAGAAATCAGGCTAAGCAAATAGTTAACTAGGAGGAGCATGTCATATTTCTAGCATTTTGCTTCGTTTTCTACTTAGACAAGGAGGTATTTATCTGACGAACAAAACAAAGATCAGACCCTCTTCAAGATCAAACACCAACTTACCGATAAAACCGACACAGAAATTAGAAAAAATTACATAGTAAAGGATAATATCCTGTGTTTCAAACGTAGTAATGATGCTTCACAATGGTTAGCATGCATCCCTGACGAACTTATTAATAAATACATTTGGTACACCCACTTTAGCAGTGGATATTTTGGACCCAAGAAATGCTGTATAAAAATGAAACAAACGGTGCACTTCACAAACATGGAGCGACGTATTCGACGCGTTCTTAAAAGTTGTAAAAAATGCATGCAGTCAAAACTTGTGACGTATCAGACCAGACCCCCAATGTTTCCAATTATCCCTGATACATTAAGACAGATTGCTCCAACCGGTATTTATGGTCCAATTCCACGAACAAGGAAAGGCTTCACCTACATATTTGTTGTAATTGAACTAGCATCAAAATACACTACACTTACACCCTTACAGAAAGTCACTGGATTTACAATTAGTAAAGCATTTCAAAAGCACTTTATACAACAACTTGGGAGAGTGAAAAGGATCATCTCAGATAATGGGCCCCAATACAGATCAGTGCATTGGAAAAACACATTAGACAAATTAAAAATCAAACCCACCTTTATTTCCAAATGTAAACCAAGTGGAAATCTGGTCGCGCGTACCATGAAAGAATTGGGAACACTTTGTAGGCTGTTTTGTAGAAAGGACCATTGTCCTTGGGACCTATATCTACGAGACTTCCAAGAAGTAATTAATGAGACACCACATAGTACCACGACTTTTCCACCAATTACAGTATTAAAGAACATAGATCCACCAGAAAAAATAAATCATTATATTTCCAGTTATTCCCCGAAAGCAACATAGACAAATCCTCGCTTCTGCCCTACAAAACATTCGCTCAGCAGCAATGAGACGTAAGATCACTCAAGACAAGTAGTTTGGAATGCACACTAGCACACAACCAAACGGACAGCGGGAACTGGTGTAATGAAACGAAGCGTTACAGGTTCACCGCCTCAGGCCTAGCCGTTTTGTGCACAAAAAGCTACACACATGCGGTATCTGACTGCCAAGCAGCAAATTTAAGGCATTTGCAGAAGACGGTAGGAAGGCGAATGAGGTGTGAAAAAGTTGCATTGGTGAGGCATTTGATTTTTTAAAACGCGTTCCTTCAAACCAAGCACTTAGTATAGGACATTTCGTGAACAGAAAGTAGTAGGAAAACAAGGGACGCGTGAAACAGTTTATCTTTTCAGAGCCTAAGCAGTTTTGCGCTTAAAAGGATGCGTCGGTGTGATATTTAGCCGGCCGTTGTGGCCGAGCGGTTCTAGGCGCTCCAGTAAGGAACCGCGCTGCTGCTACGGTCGCAGGTTCGAATCCTGCCTCGGCCATGGATGTGTGTGATATCCTTAGGTTAGTTAGGGTTAAGTAGTTCTAAGTTCTACGGGAAGGATGACCTCATATATTTAGTCCCATAGTACTCACAGCCATTTTTTTGAACTTAATGCAAACAGGTGTGACGTCACACTCGTCGGCAGCAGTTTATTGTTATGAGGTACTCCACAGTCTCCGTCCTAAAGCCTTTGACACATTTTGCGGTTTATCAGTTCTTACCAGTCAAAATGGACAGTGTCTTGAAAGGAGGATATAAGATGAACATCAACAAAAGCAAAACGAGGATAATGGAATATAGTCAAATTAAATCGGGTGATGCTGAGGGGATTAAATTAGGAAATGAGACACTTAAAGTAGTAAAGGAGTTTTGCTATTTAGGGAGTAAAGTAACTGATGATGGTCGAAGTAGAGAGGATATAAAATGTAGACTGGCAATGGCAAGGAAAGCGTTTCTGAAGAAGAGAAATTTGTTAACGTCGAGTGTAGATTTAAGTGCCAGAAAGTCGTTTCTAAAAGTATTTGTATGGAGTGTAGCCATGTATGGAAGTGAAACATGGACGATGAATAGTTTGGACAAGAAGAGAATAGAATCTATTGAAATGTGGTGCTACAGAAGAATGCTGAAGATTAGATGCATAGATCACTTAACTAATGAGGAGGTATTGAAGAGAATTGGCGAGAAGAGAAATTTGTGGCACAGCTTGACTAGATAAGGGATCGGTTGGTAGGACATGTTCTGAGGCATCAAGGGATCACCAATTTAGTATTGGAGGGCAGCGTGGATGGTAAAAATCGTAGAGGGAGACCAAGAGATGAATACGCAAAGCAGATTCAGAAGAATGTAGGTTGCAGTAGGTACTGGGAGATGAAGAAGCTTGCACAAGATAGAGTAGCATGGAGAGCTGCATCAAACCAGTCTCAGGACTGAAGACCACAACAACAACAACAACCAGTCAAAATTAAGAGGGTTTGACTGCAGACTAAAACATTGAAAAATTCGCGGCATTTTAAATATACCACGTTTTTCCAAGTTTTCTTTCGGATGAAAAAATTCCCGGATTTCCCAGTTGTCCCGGGTCGTATACACCATGAAGACGCAATAGATACCTTCACTGCGCGATAACAATGGTGATCTTTTTGATGACAGCGCCACGAAGGCAGAGTTATTAAACCGTTTTCCGAATTTCTTTCACAGAAGAAGACGAAGTAAACATTCAAGGACTCGAATCGAGGACAACTGCCAATATGAGTAATTCAGAAGCAGAAATTCTTGGTGCAGCAAAACAGCTTAAACCACAAGGAAGGCAAAGCCTGCGGTCCAGACTGTATACCAGTCTGTTACTCCCAGGGTATGCTGATACAATAGCTTCACACTTAGCAATCTTATACAACCGCTCGCTGGCAGAAAGCTCCGTACCCAGAGAATGGAAAGTTGCGCAAGTCACACCAAAAGCCAAGGAACGGGATAAGAGTAATCCACTGAATAACAGACCCACATCGCTAACCTCGGTTTGCAGTAGTGTTTTGGAACACATACTGCACTCGAACACTATGAACCACCTCGAAGAATAAGATTTATTGATAAATAGCCAGCCCAGTATCAGAAAACAACTCTCTTGTGAAACAAAACTAGCTCTTTATTCCCCCTCGAACTAATGAATGCTATTGACAAGGGACGTCAATTTGATTACGTAGTTTTTAGGTTTCCATATCGCTTTTGACACCGTCCCTTCTGGTTAAATTGCGCACCTGTGGAGTTGTGTGACTGGATTCGTGATTTCACGTTGGAAAAGTCACAGTTGGTAGTAACCGACGGAAGGCCATCGAGTAAAACAGAAGTAGCGTCTGGCGTTCTCCAAAGTAAGTGTTAAGAGGCCCTCTGCTGTTGCTGGTCTCCGTACACCACTTACGAGACAATCTGAGCAGTGCTCTTAGATAGTGTCTAGCTGGTGCTGCCACTTACCGTCATGTAATGTCATCAGATGACCAAAACGAATTGCAAAATGATTTACGCAAGATATCAGAATGGTGCAAGGAGTGGCAATTGACTACAAATCATGGAAAGTGTGAAGTCGTCCACATGAGCACGACAAAGAAAGCACTAAGACGATAAATCACAAAAATCTGAGGGATATAAATTCAGCTAAATACTTAGGGATTAGAGTTGTTAATACCTTAAATTGCAACGATGACATGGATAATGTTGTGCAGAAAGCAAGCTAGAGACTACGATTTACTGACAGAAGAAATAGAGGACGTGACAGGTACACTAAAGAGACCGCCTACACTACACTTGTAAGGCCCTCTTCTCGAGTACTGTTGTGCAGTGTGGGACCCGCCTCAGACAGGATTCACGGAAGCGATCGAAAAAGTTCAAAGAAGGGCAGGTCGTCTTGTATTACCGCGAAATGGGTGAGACAGCGCTACGGATATGATACAGCAATTAACATGACAGCCGTCAAAGCGAAGCCCTTTCTTGCTACAGCAGGACCTTCCCATGCAATTTCAATCGCCAAGTTTCTCCTCAGAGTACGATAATATTTATTTTGGCGCCCACCTACCCAGGTAGAAATGATCTTCATAATGAAACAAGGCAAGTCAGAGCTCTCACGGGGAGATGTGTTTGTTTCTCCCGCAACTGTTCGAGAATGGAACGGTAGGGGAGTAGCTTAAAGGTGGTTCGATCAACCCTCCGCCAGGCACCTAAGTGTGAATCGCAGAGTAATCATGTAGATCTCGATTTCAAAAGAGCGGATCAGGATCTGCACAGCCCCTCTTACAGTGGAAATGAGCCACACTCTCAGAAAGAATGTTACCACGCGCTTGTTGCTACACCCGTGGCATCGTGCAACACGCCCTTCAGCTGCCACCTTTCTGTTTAGGAGCGCGCAGTCTTGTTTTCCGACTACTCGTCCAGTCACCTACGTTTATTGTTTAAGTTATTCGCAGTCTGCTCCGAAGTATTTAACGGGTTCGTCTGCCAGCATCTGAGCACAGTTATCGAAATGAAAGATATCGCATCCTCCAGCCACGCCACAGCACCCTCTAATGTAACAAATACGAGTCGCAGACCGGGGACATCGAGTACATCAATTACCACGTTACGTGTTTTACGGCGAAGCCTTCCAAGCTTTGGAGTCTTCTGCAAGTAGTGGAAACCGGTAAATACACCTGTTGGACATGAATAATAGTGGTAAATGAAATAAATGGTACTTATTCTCGGTAATTCCTGTAGTTCCCATTGCTAGTGGAACAAACACGACAATATCAGTCAGCTTTTAGAGTAATTTACCCGAGATTTTGGGGGCAGAGCGTGCCCAAGTCAAGTTCCTCATACTCAGAATAATTTTTACGAGATGTGTTACTTTTGCTGTGGGATAGTGTATTTGTGGCTTCTTAAAGCTCACCATTTCCTTTGGCCTCCAGGATTCTCACGTGTTATTTTGTTTTGTTTTTTACTGCTAATTCAGGGTCTATAAACGCACAAGGAAAAAAATTCCCGGATTTTTTCAGATATCCCGTTTAATAAAATGTAATTCTACCAGACCGAAAATACATGAAAACGTGCACTTTACATTCAACGAACAGGTGTGGAATGAAACACTTCGTTTCAAGTAAATTGACTTCCTCAGCGAGAATAGTAACGCCAAATTTCTTTAACAAACTGACAATAACTTCATCGTTCTGCAAAGAGATTAATGCTTGACTGCCATAAACTTTGAAATAAAATTAAAAAACTGAAACTAATAATATATTTTCGCCTTCACTAAGTATGTGAATGCATTATAATTCGCTTGATAGCTCCCGCCCACAGAAATACGTTTTGTGTTCATTTGACGTGGGAGCTGTATATGAAGAGGAAGCAGCCAAATCACTGAACGCAAACACGGGTCACGTGGGCAGTACCCCCCCCCCTTTCTCGACAACTCAGATAACTCTGTGCATGCGCGAATGCGGCAGCCAGGGCGCGCGATACAGCTAACGGTCGGAGCAGTCCGAGCAGCGGGGGGCGGGGGAAGGTACTGCTCGCAGGAGAGTCAACTGCGCATGCGCAGCAGCCCGCTGGCGACTGCTCAGATGAACCTGACGGAAGCAGCTGTGACGTCACGCTCCCAGAAAGGAGTGTATTGTTACGAAGTATCGCATCGTCTTCGCCCTAAGGCCTTTGATATTTTTTATCTGTATTTTCTTGTTGTAAATGGTGCATTTCCTCTGCAACTACAGATTTATTTTTTTCCCCTCTCGTTTATGTTTCATTGCTGCAGTGTTATTCTCCAGTAGCGGAATACAGTAGCATTCTTTGCCAGAGAATCAGTTCCTAGCAGCCAAAATTACAAAAATGTATGAAAACTAAAACGATTAAAAAATTCCCGGGTTTTTCCCAGATTTGCGGTTGTCCTGGGTCGTATACACCCTGTAATTTTTCGACATCCGTTCTTTGTACAAATATTTAGTCCTTACTTTTCTTCCGAACGTTTTTTTACGCACAAGACTCCCATTTGGTACGAAATCTCCGTACATGTTTCTGAATGTAGCCACGACTCCGAAGAAAGCAATAAACACACCGTAACTTCCCTCCCGAGACTGCTACACTTAACTATTTCCTGTACGATGTTAATGAGCCGACGCACCGCAATCCCTCCTGACTGTTCTTCGTACGTCTCTCGCTGATATGGCCACTTGGGCAGTTCTTGCAGCAGAACGGATAGCTATTTAGATGCAAGCAGGCGATCTGTGTGTCTAATTTGGTGGTGAGAGTAGTTAACCCATTTGAAGTAAATTCCAAGACGCCATCACAGTACATTTATTAAAGAGTGCAGTAAAACAGTTAGCATTTAAATAGGTGAAACGGTTCACCACATGAAGTTACTAAAAATCGAGACGTGTGTGTGTGTGTGTGTGTGTGTGTGTGTGTGTGTGTGTCGGAGGAGTTTAAAGTCTGACATGTGCCGAGATGAAATCTTGTTCAGAGCCCAAAGGCGACATTGCAGTTGTGAAAATAACTCTTACAGTAAATGGCGAATATATACATATATCATTGAAAACCGGTTCCCTTTTATGCAGAAAGACTAATTTCTCTTGTTACCTAAACATGTTTCGGCACCTGTGTGCCATCTTGAGTGGGATTTGGTTATTGCAAGCTGTAGAAAGTGAGCATATTTTATGTTTTAATAGATCTAACAAAGTGAACGGTAAAGAAAATTTTTGTTCGTTTCTCTTGTTACCGTAATTTTTACATTACACAGTATTGCAAGACTATCTGTATGGTGTCCTGGAATGATTGCTTGTCATCTGCAAACGCTGGAAATGTGAAATTTATCAGCAAGCTAACACATCTCTTGATTATTAAACGACATGATTTTGGCGTGTCAAAATATTTTGCTTACACATTTGTTATTAGTCAGGTTTTGTTGCGACATTCTTCTTTTGCGTTCTGAGGGCACTACACACACACACACACACACACACACACACACACACACATTGTTGTGTTTGCTAACGCCGTTGGCGTTCATTTGTTGTCGAGAGTATTTGGCGACGGATTTGAATTCTGTTTACACTATCTCTCTCTCTCTCTCTCTCTCTCTCTCTCTCTCTCTCTCTGTGTGTGTGTGTATGTGTGTGTGTTCCTTTTCTCTCTACTAATTTGCTGGTTTAATTTCTCGATCATATGGGACTTGCCATTATTTTCCTCTGGTATGTTTTATTGTGTGTAGCTGCTTTGTGTAATGGTGTTTGCTTACGGATGTTCTGTTCAGTCTGTGGAGTCCGAATCTGAAGCTTGTGCGTCACCGGGTGATTCGGCAGTTTGTGAACGGCGATGCTTCCTGGCTGTTGGTTTCCCGAATATTGTGAAGCCATGGGTGTTGTTCCTTTTTTGTACTGCGATATTCAGAAAATTTAGTGTGTTTTCTGTTTCCGGTCATAGCCTGGTGTGAATGTGTGGGTGTAAGTTGTTTGTTTCGCCGTGTAGCGGTTGCACACGTGACCGCCTGCTGCGCCACAGGTGGGCCCTGGTGGCCGATGCTGACTGAGGGGAAGTTGCAGGTCCGTCTCGCACCCGAGTACTGGAGGCTGGCGGGCGCGAGTCTCTCTCGCGGCCCCACGGCTGGCTCGCGAGCCCTCACCCCAGCCACTTACCGTCACGCCGCGTGGCGAATCCGTAGCCGGCGCATGCGCGGGGAACGCCTTCTCCCTCACCGCCGCCGCCGCTGCTGTATTCTGCACTGTTCCCTTAGCTGCAGCGTCACATTGAAGCGTAAAACCTGGAAAAATAAGTTTGTCGACAGGGAAAGGAACCTCACACGCTCAATCCACCCAGTTCACTTTCGACGTCAACATTTTATGAGTCTTTCACATCGCTTGACACTTTATAAGAACCTACCTGCGCACACTGCAGAAGTGTCTCTTCCCTCTGTGTAACCACCAGGTATTCGCTTCAGTCTAGCACTGTTGTGAGAGGAACCCTCTCTTAAAAGTTAGTTGTCGCAGTGCGTTTCGTTTTCGCCATCCCCACTGTTCGTTCCGTCATTTTTATTAAACGTCGTAGACTCGGGTGACGAAAGTTACGAAATAACGACAAGCACATATACAGATGGCGACAGTATGGGAAAGTGTGTAATTTACATCGGCAGTCACATCTACATTTGAATTAACGTAACAGCAAGTCGCTCATTAGAATCTCACCAACAGTTGGAAGCACTTCCTCGATTCGTGGGCCAAAGTAGAGAATTTTATTTATTTTACTTTTCTACGAATCTGCCTGATGCGTCACTCGTTCCGTGTGCAGTGTTGCCAAGTACGTGGTGTAACTCTTGCTACCAATGTGAGGCTGCAATTAAAGGCGGCAAGTATTTGTGTAATGCAGATACACTCGGCGTGAGGTCGCAACAAAAGATACATTCTGACTGAACGAGTTGTGTGCCAGTAATCTGAATATGGTGGAGTATATGCTGGTGTAACATAGCACCACACATGCTAGCAGCATATAGTTTCCAGTAATGGGGTAATGTTAACGTTAACGCAGCTGCATGATGTGGTAGACAACCAACAATATTGCGCCATTCGTGTTTTTAAAGAGTTTGATTTGTAACATTTTGAAATGCAGGCGGTCGTGATAGATGTCGGCTGTGTTCTTGTAAGTTTCTTGCATATGTTGTACACCATGAGGAAGACAATCTTGAGAGAGACAAGTGGTGCTTAGTAATAGTGGAGTGTTTTTCAGTTGTTACTCAGCTTTTGCAAAAACTGATGGTGAAGTATTTTACAGACTGAAGGGCTCCTCACGTTAATTTACAGGTATCTCTCGTCGTTGCAGTTGTCACGGTGTTACCGGAGTTGTCATACACGGCACAAAATGGTATGTACAAATAAATGAACAAAGGATTCATTTTTTGTGTTCTTTATTTGAAAGACCAACACATATGATGTAACTGATTGTGCTTCCTCAATGCCGTATGTCAGCGTTGTGTCAGCATATCCACCAACTGCTGCTTTCTGTACAACCTGGCGACGTTCAGGGGGGTCCTGCCATCCAAATCCCGGGCCCCCCTGTCCGCCCCCGCCAGGAGGAGCTCAGCCGCCGCCCCTGCGTGGCCCCCCTCTGCCGCCCTGTGCAGCGGCGTCTGCCCCCGCCAATCCCTGGCGTTGGGGTCAGCAGAGGCGCCGACCAGCAGCCGCACCACACCAGTGTGGCCCCTGTCTGCAGCCCAGTGCAGGGGCGTCCTCTGATACAGGCTGGTCCTGGCGTCGACCTCCGCGCCGGCGCCGACGAGGCAGCTGGCCGCCGCCACGTGACCCCTCTCTGCTGCCCAGTGCAGGGCGGTCCATCTGCTCAACGACCCCTCCTCCCACGCCCCCACGTCCGCCCCCGCCGCCAGCAACTCGCGCAGCTGCTCCGCCGCGCCCTGCCTGGCCGCCTCTATCAGCCTCCTCCCTCTCTCCTGTTGAGAGAGCCTCCTGCACAAAACATCGACACTCTCTCACTCTACTACACACACCCACACACACAGACACACACACACACACACACACACACACACACACACACACACACACACACACACACACACACACACACACACACACACAAAGAATGAAAGAAACAGTCACACACGCCACACTGCGAGCAGCCCTCAATACACTTCTGCCCAGCCACGAGTTACAAATCTAGAAATCTCCCCTGTACGATACAGATCAACCAGCGTATCGCAGAACATACATACCAGTATCCCATAATTGAAATCTGCATCCACTTCCCATTAAAAAATGGTGCACTGCATCCCATTACAAGCTGTTTCAACTTTTTCTCCTAATTCACTCCGAGGAGTCACCTCCTGTGACCTCATCATCCTGTTGGTAAACGATCTTTGAGCTTCAGAGAAACACACCTCTAACGGTTACTTGTGTGTGGAGCAATCCCTTCAGACTCTGGGGAACAAAACACAGGCAAGTAATGACATCTCTAATTACTGAAATACAACTTCCTCGTCTGTTAACAAAACGTAGGTTGCAACACGGGCAATATTATTGAAAGCGAGAGATGTGAATATTTGATCCAATACTGCGTTTATGTATTACTCTACATAAATGTTGTCTTCATCAAAATATTCTTCATTACATGTGAATAAAATTCTTCCTGTGTCTCCTCCGCTTCCTCATACAATTCTGGAAGTTTTGCTGTGATACCCTGTAGTTCTCGTCTCTGTATGAAAAAGACAGCCCTTTACGGTTCGTCTTAATTTTTAGGAACAAAATTTCACATCGGGTGATGGTGCAGGCAAGGCCGTCACCACAGTATGGTTTGTAGCCAAACACCCACGAGCACGCAACGAATTCTAAGCAGATGCGTTATCGCAGTGCAGAAATCATCAACTCTTCCGACACAAATCTAGAGGTTTTTTTTTCGGATTGCGTCATGCCGCTGGCGTTCAGCTTGTAGGTTTTACTGCTTGCTGACCGTTTCACCTTGTGACAGGAATTCGTGGTGCACCAAACTGTTGAAATCGAAAAATATTTACATCAGTCGTAAACACTTGCCGTACTGATAGTAGATTCGACAAAAGCAAAATCTAATGTCTCTAAAAGGTTGATGAATTTGACTCCGTTCGCATAGCCAAATGTAGTACAAACGCGATAATCCGCATTTACATTAAACAAATACTCGCCGATTCAACTAACACACCAATAACCTTTCCAAGAGGTGACAACAGACTAAATATCCCATTTACCTGGTCTACACATACTTTTCACGCACGTTTACCAACACAACGTCAAAAAAGTCGTGCGAATCTCAGTTATAAAAAACGCAAAATGGCGATTTCCCCGTTACTTTTGAGCACTACTCGTGTCGCAAGAGTTGTCGCGTTTAATCGGACCGCATCAAAGGAAAGGCTTAAATTCTCCAGTACAGCTGCACTATGTTTTGTTTAAAAATCGTATCGGACGGAATGTATGCGCCAATTGTAGATGAAGTTGTAGACGAACACGCATTCACACGAACAGGCACCCGCTTTTATATTTCTAAGAGATACGGGAACGCTGACATTTGATTCCTGTTCCCGTGTTAGTGCAATTTACTCCGTAATGTCGTGTTTTTCTGGACAGGGCAGTCTCTGAGGTGGGAGCGAGCGCCGCCAGGCTGTGTGGCCAGACTGGGTCGCCGGGACAGCACTGTGGAGCGGAGAGGGCGCACGACTTGACGGACACACTGTACCGCGTCCAGGGCAGAGGGCGGCCAGGGCAGGCGACCCTCACAAGCGACGCCCCCTACCGCCTGTCAGCGACTGTCCGACACATTTCAGTATGTGCTCAAAGTATTTAAGTAAAGTCTATTCCGTCTACGTACAATTGCGAGTAGTTTCTAATTTCGACCTGAGACCAGGTGTTTCACCATCAGGAAGCAACCGCGTGCCTTCAGGCAGAGACCAGGTCGAATGTTAGGCTGAGCCGACAGCCGTGTCTCCAGACGCAGGCGGCTGCGGCGTGGCGCACGCGAGCTGCAGGAAGGGCCGGGCGTCGGCCGGGCTGCCCCCTCTACTCGGCTGACTCGCCTGCAAGGGCTGCCGCCGTCTTCTCTGATGGCCGCACGGCCGCAATTGACAGACTTCGGCTGCGGAACGGCAGTCGGCCCTACACCAGGATATTTTTAAAAGTATGCAGTATACAATACATCGATATTTATTAAAATATCGACTCTCGATATGTTGAAGAAAGTGTGTATCCGCAGACAAAATATCGCGACACTCCTGCCTATAAAAATATCGGCTGCACATTGTAAATATACTGCTGCTTGTAGAGTTGAACTATCGACTTATTATTACATCTTCTGTACACCAACAATCTAACAGGGCGTATACATGGACAAGGAAAAAAAATTCACACACTTTTCCTCGGCTTCTCGGTTAAAAATACACTTTCTCCCGGGTGAAAATACTTTTTCCGTGTTAAGCGACACTATACTCTTCCTCCCCACTGTAAAACTCATCACTTCTTTGATTGTTGCACCGACGTAGAATTCCCCGGAACTTTAGAAAACGAAATTCAACGAAAAAAACTTTATGAAAGACCTTTGATGTCGTGCATTTGTTCGTATTATGGAGGTATAAATTCGGATTGCACTAAACACCGCATGTTACTTTCCTATGCATTGAAATCGAGATTGCGGTGAGCTTTTGTAAGCCAGCCATAGCTCAAGTCACGTGATCTCGCCAGCTGATGACAGCACACGACACGCCATGTAGTCAGCCAATAGCAACATCACTCAAGTACCGCCAACACACAAATAAGAAAAGTTGACGGTTTAAATCAATATACACAGCATTCACATATAATATTGGTCTCAAAGATTAATAAGCTGCAAGAGAAGCTAAGGCTGCACATGTAATGTTGATCTGTGCGCGTTTTACACTTTAATACACGTCACACTAACCTGCCAGTAAATTTTTAGTAGCGACCCTAATGTCATCTTCTGGGCTCGAAATTCCTCTAAATGGCTCGTCACCAAGGAGTTCATTTTTAAATGAGAGTCAAACGCTCTATGATTGAATAAATTCATCGTACATTCTCGCACACAGTTCATCTTGCGTAAAAGGGAATTTGCTTTGAATGTAACGCTTTTCAAACCACCATTCGCAGTATTTTCCCGCGACCTGTTAGAAATATGAGGTTCGTTTCAGCAGTTGACAGAGAGCGCCAGGTGGAAGGAGTCACCGCGCTTGCGCAGCTACGATGACGCAGGAAGAAACAAGACATGACAGGATTACTTCAAGAGCATCCGGATTTCGTGCACCACACTAAAATGCACAATTCAGCTTAAAGTGCACATTCCTAAGTCGAGATTCCGATGTAAATTTTCTTGCAGCACCAGTACTGTATTACCTGATGCTTGGCTCTTCATTATGCCATAATGCCATAAGTGCACTTGATGCGCAGCAAACAGTTGAAACTAGCCAATAGTGTGAAATTAAACACTTTGTTTCAAATAAACTGACTGCCTCAGGGGAAAAGATTAATAAAAGCCAAATCTCTTTAGCGAACCTTGAAAAATAACTTTATTCTTCTGCAAGGCGATTAATGCTTGACTGTCGAACGCGGAAATAAAATCTGAAACTAGTAACATACTTTAGCCTTCCTTGATTATGCGAACTTATTGTAACTCAGTTGATAGCTCCCGGTCACAAAAATCAGTTTTGCTTTAATTTAACGTGAGAGCAATATAGGAAGAGGAAACAGTAAAACCGCTGAACGTATACACAGGCCACGTGGGGGCGACCCACCCGCCCACCACAGCTGGGGCTGCTCTCTGCACCAGCCCCGGGTCCACCGCATTTCCCAAGGGCGGCGGCGTCAGATGGCGGCTCCCAGCCACACTTCTGTAACCACAACAGGGAGTAGGGGCTGCTCACACGCCACTCAACTGCGCATGCGCGAGAGGCAGCCCGCACCTGTTCAGACGAATACTTTGCTGTTGGCAGACGCTTGTTGTTGTATGTGGCGCATTTCCTTCGAAACTAAAGTTTTATTTTCGTTTCTTTTCTGTAGTTCGTGTTTTGTTGCTGCAGAATTATTCTGCAGTGGTAGGGTACAGCGAGAGTTTAAAGTAAAACGTTGGACGTTCAAGCATACCAATAAACACTTTGCTAAAAATGCTACCTGCACGCAGGTGGCACAATGAAAGGGGGCCTGATGGGTCCATCGTCCGCTTTAGTCACACATCGGGTTTGCCCGGAACACTTCATGCCTGCTTCCCTGTTCTTCCATTTCTTCAAACCCCAGCGACCTACCAGCTGCAGTCTCTTCACCGTGAACCACCATCACCTACCTAGTCGATTGGATCTGAGGTCATTCATCCAAACATACTCAACAGAAACTTCCTGGCAGATTAAAATTGTGTGCCGGACCGAGACTCGAACTCGGGACCTATGCCTTTCGCAGGCAAGTGCTCTACCGACTGAGCTACCCAAGCACGACTCACGCCCCGTCCTCACAGCTTTAATTCCACCAGTACCTCGTCTCCTACCTTCCAAACTTCACAGAAGCTCTCCTGCGAACCTTGCAGAGCTAGCACTCCTGGAAGAAAGGATATTGCGGAGACAAGGCTTAGCCACAGCCTGCGGTATGTTTCTAGAATGAATTCTATATACTGAACAGGTTCAACCCCATTCCTCTTTTGCTGTTGACTGGTGACTGGCCACTGATGTAGAATTACTACACAAGACGAAAGACTGCTATATCGGAATAATGATCATGTACTTTTCACTGCGGTTTGACTTGGGTTTATTTGTATCATAGTGGTGAAATATTGCCTTAGTTTCCTTGAGGATAGTTGTATATGCTTCACGGTCATCAGGCGTGTAGTCTTCGAATGCTACGTTTTTTTCGGGTTAGCAGTTTCATGAATTCATTGCTGGCACTGAAAACTGCTACCTTTGACAGAAATGGTGTCATTGTTAAACGTTAGTTCGGAACCGCCCATGTAGTGCTTTCGACTGTCAAATCTTAAGCCAAATACTGTACGACGAGACCGCCCAAGCATTTTCATACTTTCACCCCAAGATAAGGTGTTGTTTAGTTTCTAACAGCCTTCATCTTCTCCCGGTCTTCTTCCTCAATTTGCTACAACGAGGGCTCAAGCCTTTTACTTGTCTTTGGCGAGATCGAATCATCACCCATAAATAAACTTCTTTCAAAAGGTTATTCCTCAGTTGTAGGCGGAATAGGACACACATTGTCATAATTCCCTTCCTAAGGAATTAGCTCTTTCAACCTCTCGACTTTTCGCTACAGCACCAGTAACTTCTTTCTCTAAAGCATCCAGTTTATCCGTCACAGGCTGGACACCTTTCTTATACTCCTCGTATTCTATTATCGGATTCGTCTTCCACTCGTGGAACTAACTTTTCAGCTGTTCAAACGTCCTGTTCTTCGCTTGTTTAGCAAGCTTTTAATCGGACTTTGCAAATACATTTAAGGAGAAATTTTAAAAAGAAACAGGTCCTCACCTTTCCTGTGATTCTTATCGTCGATAAACCGCAAGAATTTAACAGAATTCGATATCGTGAACGTCACAGCCATTGACATTCTTGTAACCTTTATGTATCTTAAGTGTGCCTTTCAGCGTTTCATAGTCCTCGTAATTCGGCACATTGTTGTATCTATCTGCTGAAAATCTTACACTCGCAATCGAGCTCTAGATGTGTTTTATATCCATTTATTGTATTTACGTGCTAGCATTTGTAATTTTGTACAAATGTCCTCCTTAGTCGGCAAGTCTTATGACCCACTGGCGAGATTATAGAATTAGATGAACAGAATAATCTCTCGTTCGAGGCGAAAGATGTATGTGAAGTTCTCGAGTATGCAAATTCTAGACACGCCTTGAAAGATAATGTTAGAGAAAAAGATACCTCTCAATAAAAAAAATTATAGTGTAGCTGTAAGCGGCAAATTTTGTCAATGAAACCGGACTCCACATTTTAGTGCTAAAGTCAACGATGCCTCTCACTGTTAAATTTAGTGATTGGGTGTTTGACGAAGTCTTGCCTTCCATTACGGCGGGCGTACAAGGGAGAACTTTTGTTGTGCAACTGTCTCGTCTTTTGCACATAGTCTGTACAATCATATGTAAGAGCACAGACACGCAGCGACTCCCCAGAGACAGCTTTTCAGTTGCTCCGGCCGCCGACAGAAGGGCGAACCAACTGCCTCCGTCCTGCCCCCCCCCCCCCCCTCCCCCCCGCCCAGGATACACGAGCGCGTGTGCTCGGCCGACAATGCAGTCGCCATCTCTGCTGCCTGCAGTTGGAAACTTGCGAGTTCGTACACTGCCTGTTGTGAGGGACGAAGACATCGATAGTGAACTGATCGTAAATGAAGTAGAAAACAGGCCTGCACTGTTCAATATAGAAATTTTGAAAGATTATTCTGACGCTAATTTGAAAAGCAAAGTGTGGGAAGAACTGTGTGTAGTACAATCTGGGGACATCCTCCGCAAAAGAACGCCAAGCAGACAAGTTTTTATTTTGCAGAGTTGCTTTTATTCACATACTTTCAACATTATTATTATCTTACACTTCTTAAAAATGTTTTGTGGATATAACAAGTAAGTTTTTCAGTATCGTTGAATCGTAGCGAAATCAGAGTCCATTGCACTGGCATGGAACAGATCCTCCATGAGACGTCGAATAGGTTTTAAAATATCTGCGTATATTGACAGCAGATAAAACTCCAGCATGGTCTATAGGCTGCTGAGGACATTCGTAAGCAATATCTGTAAAGTCTGTTTCATCTCTTCTGCGTACAAAATTGTGGAGCACACAACATGCTTTAATTATTGTACGACAGAAATCGACGGTAACATCATTAAGGTCTACGGAAAATGTTCCATTTGTTCACCAGTATGCCAAATGTGCATTCAACCGTATGACGAGTACTTGTACACCTACAGTTGAAAATTTTCTTCAACGAGGTTAGCATTTTAGTAGCAAATGGGCGCAAAATGTGCCTCAATAAAACAAAATCTTCAGCAAACAAACAAAAAGGCATTACTTTGCCTTCTGGATCGTTAGGCAATGTTCGGTATGTTCAGAAGGTTATGTCATAGCTTTTCGCCCATATTCGAATTATTAAAAACTGCGGAATCACCTGCTGCTCCATTTGCACCGACATCTATGAAGACAAATAGGTTTTCAGCATCGACCCGTGCCATCAACACCACAGGAAAGATTTTTTTTTATTATTAAAAAAATTCTGAGACAGAACTTTGAAGTTGTATTATTCGAATACGTTTTCCATCTGTATCGTGTTGCAGAAATGGGTGTTTTTATAGAACTGTTCAGCCAACAACTCTTCCTCACATTCTTTGGCATAACCATACATTGCAAAACATTGCATATTTCAGTGCATGTCGCTTTCACTCTTTTGCAGACTGTGCTATCACAAATGAAGTAGTTGTATGGAAGATCATTTAAACTTGATCCAGTTGCTGGATACCTGAAAAGTTGAGAGACTGAATAATAGTAGTTTTCATTTTTATTTCACGAAAATAAATTAACATCTACAACAATGTCAAACATTTCAATTTATTGTCCATTTCCTAGGAACACTGGTACAACAAAGACGGAAAAATTGAAGGACATGCTCTGCAAGAGAATTGCGTGAGCAAGAATTGGCCAAGTCGGGACAAGCAGCCACGGAAAGCGTGAAAGTACAAATTTTACGATCAACTTATTTCTTCTACCAACCGTAGAAGTACGTGATGCAAGTGGAAATGCTGAAACAGTAATAAGCAATGAGGAACCTGAGGAAACAGAACCTTCAAAGACCACGAACCTTCAAAGGCCACCCATTGTTCTATCTCCACATGCCTCCTGCAATCCAAAGAAGAAAAGTTACGAAGAAACTTTACTCGATATAGTTCGAGAGAAGAAAGAAACTGCTTCATCAATGGATGACCCTGCAACACAATTTGCATTGTCTCTCGTAGCTACGCTGACACCAATACCCACACACGAAATGATTGATGCACAAAGTGAGGTTCTTCAGGTAGTGAGACTTTTCCAGAACACGTGTCTACCAAATGACACATGTGACGGTTTCAGTCGTGGCGTTCGGTGTTCTAGCTTCTCCACCCCTGCACGAGGGTTTACTGGAACATCTACGTCCGACAACCTACTACCAGAAACAGCTCCTGCACCATCCTTACTTCTCCTCATGATTGAGACAGCGTAAACTCACACCCGACAAATTTTTCTGTGCCTCCACATGGATGACAAACTATGTACCATGTCACTACATGCAACACTGTTTATACCTGCACTCATTTTCTGCCGTTTCCATCAGTTGCTTTGGACATCTTTTATACAAAATGTGATGATTCCTGTTACTAACTGGATTGCTGGAATTAATAAATATCAAGCTAAATAAAAATGTGTAATTTAAAAGCAGAAGCAACAATAAAGCAACAATGACGAAATGGATGCGCGACAGTAAGTCTTCCGTGTACGCCTGCCCTTAGAAAACACAGTGAGTACAGAATTAAAGAGATGTATCGAGGCCAAATAATTCACTTCGAAAGTTTGAACAGTAATTTACATCAATTACTACCTCATCTTGTCCCTAAAAATGAAAATTTGGAACATGTTTGCACTCTCGAAATTATTTGACAATGACTGCGATTACACTTACCGTGTCATGAGTGTGCAGAGAAGAAATTTGCAAAGGCATCACGGCCAGACGCCACAAATAGAGAAGAAATGCCGAGGGTCGAGTACATTCCCAATTCGATAAATCTCAACCAAAGAATGAAGGAAAACTTGAGCGTTGACTACCACATGAACTATTTCAATATAGAGGATGATGACTACACCAGAGACGAACTGGTTAACGATATCAAATATCTCCGTGAGGCTAAGTTGTTAGCATAATTTTGTAATGGGTCGAGATCCGTTAAAATTGTTGAAAAAAGTGCAAAACCTTCGGTGTCACCTGAAGGAAACCCCGGAGGGATTTTTTTGTTTCAAGTCCTGTCTCATCTTCCACCTTCCAGGGTTTTCTCTCTCTCTCTATATGATCCGCGACGTGATGGGAGCTGCTCCTTCTTGCATCTGTCGCCCGTCTTTAACTGAGGGGGCAGAACACAGGAACAGTGGCGACTCGCTAGCCTGAGGCAGACCAGGGAGCGAGGTCAAGCATTTGCAACTTGTACATACGGTTGGTACGGCAATGAAGTACTTTCTGAAACCACCTACAGTCACCTTATTTCTCGCACTAAATGTGTGGTTTTTGCCAGATAGTTGCAACTCTTTTGAAGAGACCAAACACAAACTTCAATTCTCTCTAATTTTCCGCTGGCATGACCGTCCCATCTGCATTTCCGTAACGAGTAAAGCAAAACACGTACTGCAGTAATTTACACAGCGAAAACCTCGGCGACATCTGTTGACGGAAGAGAGCAGCCGCTGACAACGCTGCCACATCCTGCTTCTCTTAGTGTGCCACACATTACAACACGGAATGCTTTGCAGCGGTTCGTGCACACAAACAGTGTTACAAAAACTGAATTAGCAGAAACACGGATTAAAAAAATATATATTGTGTAAGAAAACTTTCAACAATACTATTAAACATGGAAGGAGCAACACTTGGTAACCATTTGGGAGAGTGTGACAGTGGTTTTAGAAAGTGCAGATTTTGCTCAGAACAGATTTTCAACCTACAGTCCGTAATTCGTCACAGATTTACAAAGTCCAAAGATATAGATGTAACATTTATATATTTTAAAGATGCATTTGACTCGGTTGATAGGGAAACACTCGAAGTGAACAGAGAATTTGCCATCAAATCTAAATCAGCAAACCTTATTCGTTGAAACGCTCACGAACAACACATCAAAAGTAAATTTTCGGAGTGATATATCGAAGGCATTCGACATAAAAACAGGTGGAAGGCAAGGTAATGGCTTGTCTCCACTCCTTTTAACTGTGCACTTGAGAAAATAGTAAGAGAGTGGAAACAAAAACTGAAAGAGCAGAAGCTATCACCAGTCAAGACTGGGAACTAAAAACAAAGGCATTGAAATTCACTGTTTAGCATTTGCGAATGATTTTGCCATTCTTTCTGAAAATCTAGCAAATGCTGGAATTCAAATCAGTCTCTTAGAAGAAATAGCCAACAAAGCAGGTTGAATATCTTAGAAAATCAAAATTTATGACAAATATAAAAAATGCTCCAAAATCCCTAGTAACAGATATAGGCCAGATAAAGATGGTAAATAAATTTAAATATCTGCGAGAAATTATCCAAGAAAATGGCTTAGAAAAATTTGTTTTAGAAGAAAGAGTACATAAAATGGAAAGCACTTGTGAAATAACAAGGAATATCTGCAACTAAAGGTGCCTATCTAAAAATTTGAAGATACAGCACTATAACACAGTAGTAAAACTAGAATGTCTTTATGGAAGTGAATGTTTAGTACCAAACTACAAATTACACAACAAAGCAATTTGAAAAAAATTTGGAAAACAAAAAAATACAGAGGTATGGAAATTAGGAAGCAATGAAGAAGTTTATCGGAACATTGAAAACATAAATGGAACACTACGAAAGAGGCAATTGCTATTTTTTGGACATGTCCACAGAATGAACAGCAAGAGGTTAACCAAACAGATTTTTAGATATCTTTGGGACAAGAAGTCAACAATAGCCTAGACTCAAGAAGTTAGGGAAGATATGGAAAGAAACAACATGAATGAGAAAGATGAAACAGAAAGAGATTTTCAAAAGGAAAGCGTAAAAAATTGAATGGTTGCAAGGCAAGAGGGAGAAAAAGACAGGGTCAAAATGGTCCCAAAAGAGAAAAAGGATACGTAGTGAAAAGATGAAAGAATACTAGAGGAAAAAGAAAGAACAACAAAGAAGGAAGCTTTGAAGTTGGTGCGTGGTCCTTAGATGACCCAAACAAAGAAAAAAATTTGAAGGTTAAAGAAAATAAAATTTAAGGAATTAAGAGCCTTTGCATAAGACCTCAGAATCAAGGTTTGTACAAAATGAAGAAAGAAGAATTTGTTGAAGCTACAGAATGAGTTTACTCAGCAGCAAATGATAGTGGTTTGTTTAACTAAGCTACTCATGAACTGAAAAAAAAAATAGTGAGGGAAAGTTTGGTCAAAGGTTACTCTGTAGTACATACAAAGAAAGGCCTACTGGACTTGGTAAACTCAGAAAAGGAACGTTTGGAAACAATTCGGCACATTCAATACTCTACAGAGGTTTTCGAAGAAAAACAACAACAGTGCGCCACCACGAAAACAGGAAAACTAGGCCAAATCTTTGTGTTCAAAAAAGAATTGTTCACTTCAGTGAAAGAAAAGAAGCTACGGCTCGAGATTCAATTCTGTGATTGTACAGTATTGTTAAAGAAATAACGTTTGGCAGACAGCTAGTATCATTACAATCAAAGACTCGAAGAAATGTAATCGCTTGTACCACATGGAAGCTGTCAGAAAGGCTATACAAGCAGCTACAAATGCAGTAAGAAAATTGCCCGATTACGAGTAAGGCGACAAAATGAAAAAAGTTGCTGAAAATGATTTTAATCATGCAATTTCATTGAAAAGGAATTTAAATTCAACGATTCACACCTACTTGATCAGGTTGAAAGAATAGTAACATCCAATGATACAATGAAAATGTAAACACAAACACCACCAAATTTTACTTTGAGGTCTACGAAATACCTAGAGGTGAAGGTACAAAGAGAAACAAAAATAGTAGATATTGCTATGGATATAATTGGCACAAGAAGTATAAACAAACTAACTAACAACGATAGCCTGTGTGGTCCTCGAGCAATGATCACTAGAAACATACTTGTGCGAGGAACTGACAGATAATGATGCACTCTACACTAGCAAAGGGAGAGTTCTGCAGGAAGAATTAGAGAAAGAATTGTGAGCGAGACTCAAAGAACTGTGAAGGTGGCTTCAGTCTGGACGACATTGAAGATGCAGTAGCTTTTTTTGAATGTTCAGATTAAAATTATTTCAGCTGTTAATTTTAACACGGTTATGCATTCCTCTGGCGGCGAAAAGGGAGCAACACTATTTGTACTTAAATAATGACCACCACAATGGCAGCAACAATATGAAGAGTTTTTTAGGCAGAACGTCTATTGCAAGACGTGTGACGAATCCTGCAATCACAAGGACAAATACTTCTGCAAAAAAGATAAAGGAAATGTGTGCAACTTGCGTTTAAGACCAAAGCATGAAGGTAAACAGCCAAGGATTTAATGCAGAAAGTCCCAACACACAGTAGAGTCTCGATAGTTCAAGGTAAACGGGACCGGAACCACTTCGAAGTGTCAAAAACTCGGAGGATCGAAATTTAAATGGGAAAAAGAAATATTACAATATTATGATATTGTAAGTAATACAACTCAAATTTGAACTTTATTAAAATGAAAATATTTACACACGCATTTGCATTGGCAGAATAACAATAATTATTTATTTAGCCAAGTAATAGTGAAGTGTCTGCGTCGTTTGCTCGCGGCAGTGTCGCCTCAGGCTGCTGTTCCACGGAGCACATGGCGGCCTCGAGGGCAGCGCAGCCATCCGTGTGACTCGTCACCGGTGCAGCCGCTGCCTCGTCACCCTCACACTGCCGTCAAATGTTAGCCGTGTCAATTACAGAAGAGTGTCACTTCCGACTGTTGGTCCGGATTTAACCACTCGCCTCCTGCCACCTCTTCTGCCTCTTCACACCCTGGCAATCCACTGATTAAATTACACAGTGGCTGATCGTCCTCATCTGCTGAATTTTCAGTTTCTGTGTCTAGCATACTTTCCTACAGAATTTTCCTCCAAGACTTAGAAATTGTTTCTGACTATTTGGCTCCAAGATTCACTAATCCAGTACACGACGTCCTTCAAAGTCACTTTCTTCAAAGCTCCTACAATGCTTTTGTTGTCTTCGGAATGCAGGATTGACTGCAGCAATCGCCGTCGATACTTTTTTCTTTTTTTAGACATTCCAGAACGCCCTGATCCGTGGGCTGAATGAGGCAGGTGACGTTTGGTGGGAAAAACAAGGCGCGGATACCGTCGCATTGCAGTTCTCCTGCACTCGGAGACACCTATCAACCAGTAAATAATTGAGGTGACTAATGCACATCACAACTGTCTGATTTTAAAGGGTGGACACCCTCTAAAATTTTCGCGTGTCGTTGCAGAAAGTCATTGCAAAAATTTTCTGAATGGTTGCTGTCACACAGTAACAGGGGCTATGCGTGAATAGCACACAATACACAAACTTATGATACGCACTTTATTTTACAGTATTGTGTAAATAACAGAACTAAGATGAAAACCATTTACAAAGGAACGAAGCTTATAGTGCTAGAAATACCTTCCCTAAGGCTCAGAATAACTGACAGCATAAACCTTACCGTATTCACTCGAATCTAATCTAAGCCGCACTAGAAAAATGAGACTAAATCAACGAAAAAAAAATTTCCGAATCTCAGCTGCACCTGAAATTTGAGGTTCTAAATTCAAGGGGAGAGAAAAGTTTTAGACCACTCTAACGTGAGACACAATGAGGTCGAATGAATGAAGATACAGCTACAGTAGTTTGGTCCGAGTTGTAAGCTCAACAGTTAAGCTTTACCAAGCAGCCATTTCTATGTCAATTAATCAAAACGACAGTCACATTATTTATTTTGTCGCCAACCGGTTTCAACCTGAGATGGGGTCATCTTCAGGGCAATTTACACTGTAAAGCTATATCAGTAAGTAATCATGTACAAGCAATCACTGCTATCTCCACGCAACTATTTTCTCTAAATATTCATTGCTGTGTGTCAGGCATTATACGGGTACTTTTCCTTTCTCACGTGCTTCGTCTGGTTTGAACAGATTGCTTATTTTGCTTTGATCTGATGAGTGCTGTTCTCTTTGTTATAGGTGTTTAAGTCACTCTAAGCTGAAAATGCATTATTGTACTGTGTCATGCACTGTTTGTTGCATACTGACAATGAGTGTTTACAACCTGTCCCCGCTTGCAGCACGGCTTGCTTTCGTGCACGCTACCGTGGCTTACAATAAAAAAGAAAGAGAAATTGTCTCATACGGGAAACAATGGCAAGAGACTGCTATTTGTTGTTACTTACACAGCTGCTTTTTTAGATAATGCCCAACAAAAACCAAATAATAGACAGCGTATGAGAGAAGATGTTGTGAACTGGAGTTTAGCGAAAAATTTTCTCCGTTTGAAAATCTTTGCAGACGCCTCTTTAGTGCATTGCATTCTGCACAGAAATTAGTCATCTTAGATTTAAAAATCTAGTCAGTTGCTGAGGTTCATTTCTGACTATCACTATTCAGCATAAGAATAATACAAATATAAACATGACATGATATATATATTCTTCCGCATTTGCTGTTGTCTCACTCTAGCTTCGTAGTTTATTAGGTAGACAGAATTTAAATGAGACAGCAGCAAACACAAAAGAATACATGGCATAATGTTTACATTCTTCTACATTTTCTTTTAATTTATTTACGGATGCACAGGTTTTGGCGCCAGTATTTATCTTTGTGCCTGCAAAGCATGCCTGTGTAGCGCTACATTTATTTGACGGCAGAAGTTAGTTGTGGCGGCACCTACCAATATTTTTCAGAACTTCCGCTTACTTTGCACTCGATTCAAAGCCGCAGGCGGTTTTTTGAAATACAAAAACCGGAAAAAAGGTACGGCTTAGATCCCAGTAAATATGGTATCCAAGGCAATCTCGCGACGTTTTCCAAGACATTCAGTCTGAAAGAGCTGAAAAAAGGTTACTTTCCACACTTCTTCAATAAGCAAATCAAAATTACGTAGGGCGACTTCCAGCAAACAAGTACTACGGTGTTGACATTGTGATATATAAGGCTAAAAAAGCATTCTTAGAATGGCACGCTCAGGAAGTGGGTGAAAATTAAGTGTTTGACTTCCAGAAGGAATTTTCAGAGTATTTCCATTGTGACGACATATTGCGCCGCAGCTGCCTTGAATTTAGGTGATATTTCCTGGATATTAGAAACATTGATCCTTTCCAGTACATAATAATTTCTAGTGTTTGTATGGCTATTTACAGGTCAGAATACATTGAACCTACTTGCTGCAGTCAAGCATCAAAAGAAGGAAATGTTCAGCAAAAAGTAAATTGTGTGGTTGAATTCGTTTCCTAATGTCCAAAGGCATTGAACGGTGCAGAAGTTACAAAATGTGGCGTAAATGTTGACAGCTAGAACGCAAACACAAAAACAGTTGCTTCTGGCACGGCTGTCTAGTGTGTTATTCGCCCGATACCATCGACAACGGTCAACAATGAAATCCATGGATCTCTTAGAACTCACACGAGAGTTAGGGTACACCGGTTGTAGCTGTGTCGAAATATGGAGCTGTAAGTGGAATAATTCAAAAGCGAACGTAAATGTCATAGAACCCCTGAATCCTAGAGATGTCTTTTTCGGCGCAAGAACAAACGCTGATAAATTCAAGGTTTCAGGCAAGAATCTGCAATATGTAGACATGGGCAGGCTATATCCAACAGTGAAGTTTTACGACGATTATATGTTTGTCATCCCGTACAGATACTGAGGCCACAAAAATATGACGACGAATGATTTTGTTTTGTTAAATGCAAAGTGCTTGTGCTTCACGGCTTGTACCACTCTGTGCTTCCAGTTGAGCAGGAAAAGCTTTTGTTTGCTCTACATTCGAAAAGTGTAGAAGAAAAGCCTGATGGTAGTTGCAACCATAGTGACGATGAGCGAGCATTTGTACGAACTCTGACAACAATAGAGCTCAACAAAGCCATCGACAAGGCTACACAATACAGGAAATTAACGAGGTGTGGCACTTTGAATGTGAAAGTAATTGACTGTTCACAAACTACGTTAAAACCTTCATGAAGGTCAAACTAGTCCTTGGCAAGGTAATTGGAAGTCATAAGAAGAATACGGTCGAATTATCGAGGAAAAGTAAGACATCAGGAACGACATTAACAATACTGAACCGAATGCTGGCAAGCGGGCTGTGTCCAAAATATGCAATTCCCTCTGGGGAAAATTCGGCCAGTGACAGAACGTGTCACAAACAGAATTTATACACAACATTGAGCAATGGTACGAGCTCTTACTCGAAATAAAAGAGAGACAACTAACGTCATACCGATCAACGAAGAAATAACACGGGTCTGAAAAAAAATACTTTTTGGAAGTTGCTTGAAATTTGATAACTGACTGATGTACTTTTCAACAACAATTTCAAAAATGCAATCCAATTTTTTTCTGTCACGTCAAGTTTTCTCACAAAAAAGGAGTATTTTAAGGTATAGTAACAGTAAAATTTTATTTATAAATAAGTTCTACACTACATTTCCCGCACGCTTCCACTTCTCTTTAATCTCACAAGTCATAATAACGCTTTCGCTTTCTGTCGAAGCTCCTCTTATTGCTTCTCCAGCTGTGGGCTTGTTTAGGATCACCACTTATCATCCAGTAGTAGTCCACTATCGTGTTGACGTTCAATCTTCCTTGATATATTCTTTCCATTTCTTGGATGTCTTGATGGAATCTTTCGCCCTGCTCTTCACTTACATCACCAATGTTTGCAGGGAAGTAGTCAAGACGCGAGTGGAGAAAATGAACTTTAATGCTCATGTTACAGCCCAGCTTCTTAAAGTTGTCGAGCGACAATTGTCTTTTAGTTTTGATCTCTCGTGCGTCCTAGGAAATCTGTAACACCTAATTTAAAAGATGTCCATGCTGTCTTTTCTTATGTTTCCATTTTGTCCACAAACTTGGAATCTGTAATTAGTTTCCTAATGTCTTGTCCGACAGATTCCTTCCTTGAGCTTTGCCTCGGATAAAGCAGGAAACTGTCCACAAAGCTATCTGAAACATTCCCCTTCTTTTGGCAATGCCTTAAATTGTTTCATCAGTCCCAACTTAATGTGAAGTGGTGGAAGTAACACCTTTTTGGGATCCACAAGGCTTTTCCTCTCAACGTTCTTAACCCTTACCTGTAAGGTTTTTCTGAAGGGCCAACCTTTTTTGATGGAGTGTTGCTTTCTATAGCCCTTTGTTGACCAAACGGCATTGAAATCACTTTTAAATCAGGACGTAATGTCCATTTGTGGTCTGAATGGCAGTGTTTGCTTAAAGCCAGTTCAAGGCCTGGGTAACATTCTTTTGAGTAAACCGAATGTCCAACTGGTATAGAAACGTACTTATTGTCGTTGTGGGAAGTACTGCTTTAAGGCTTTTTTGTTTTGAAGAATCAAAAGTCTCCACTCATCAGGAGCATATTCTATTTTGAAAAGGGCCATAAGTCCAGGGGGGAACATCACCGCAAAACACCATGTCACCTTCTTGAGGGAAGAAAGATACAAACTCCTTTTCCCTCGATCAATACCAAGAAAAGGATTTACCCGGAGCCAATATATGTTTATCTTTTAATCTAGATCCTAAAACCTCTGCCGATTCTTTAGAAAGGCCTAGGTCTAAATCGTTCAGTTCAGTTTGTGAGAATGGAACGGGATCAGTTGTGTCAGAATCGTAGCGATCTCTGTCTTCTTGCAGTGCAAGAACAAAAATAGCAGCCATCACTACGATTTCTGGGCTCTTCGAAACCATTGGTATTCCAAAATGTACGGACTGCTTTTTACGTTGAAACCTATGTTCATCAACACACAAGTGAACGAACTTTGTGTGGGGCACAAGGCTTATCTAGATCACCTAACTTTATACCAAAATAGGCAAAATATACCTTTTCAACAAAATCGGAAATGTTCCTTTGTTGCTATTTAACGGTATAGTTACCACAAATTTAGCACAAGCAATGTGGCGAATTTATACATCCTCTGGTAGCCACTGTCAATAGAACAACTTCACAGCACAAGGAAACAGTCACTAGTTTAAAGCAGCAACAACAACAACAACAACAACAACAACACGTTAACATCACAGAGTGAAGAGGAACTGAACTGGAGGACAACAGCAGAAGCTCACTGCTCGGTGATGGCGGGGAAGGGGCAGCGCGGCAGACAGGCACTGACATGAAAATACTGCTGGTTTCTCCTGATTACTCCCTATTTTGCATATATTACGTATAAAAATTCACTCACTAGAGTGCTGAAATATCGAAAAAAGTGAAAACTAGAGAAGCAGTTTCTGAAATAACTGTACGTGATGGAATTTTTTCACTAATCTTCCCGAAATCAGTGTTGAAAACACTATGAAAACCACTTGATACATTTCGAACGATTTTTATGTCTCAGACCTGTGTAATCCAAGTTATATATCAGTACGATGTCTAAGATTGTACAAGTACCAACGTATCTGTGTCCACCTTCATCACTTCCAACACTAGAATGAGGCCGTACGGTATGCTCGATAGATTAGGTGATAAAATTGTGTCCTATGACACCGACACTCTTGTTTATATTGACGATGGTACGAGATACTGTAGAAACAGGTTGCACACTTTGTGAATCGACTGACGAGTTCGGTAAAGATGATGACGGTATTGAATGGATAGGATCAGAACCAAACAGTTGTGCATACAAAACGTACAGAGGTAAACAGACTACCAAAATTACAAGGCTTCACTCTTAACTACCGTAGTGCTAAAGGTTTTGAATATGGAAACAATGGCCAAGCTGGTACATGGTTCACAAGACAAAGTCATAATACCCAACAATATGATAACCACACACATGAAAACAAAGAACTTTGTAAGTACAGCTATAGGTAAGGAATTTAACTGTAACTACAATAAGCTTATGGCTTTAGAAGAGAATACAGAATAATCGATACACTTCCCTGGGGGTTATCAATTAATAATGAAATAAAATCTACATGTATAAATAGAATACAGCTATGCTTTCCACGAGATTACAGAATGCATTGATGATACTGATTGTTGGTACAGATTGTTGCTGGATGATAAAATAGAGATAACTGAAGAGACACCTATCAACCAGTAAATAATTGAGGTGACATCACAACTGATTTTAAAGGGTGGACACCCTCTAAAATTTTCGCGTGTCGTTGCAGAAAGTCATTGCAAAAATGCGCTCGCAAGAAAGTGGTAGCTAAACAGCGACCACGAAAAAGTGCCTGCCGAGCGACGACTGAGCGCTGCCTGGAAATCTCACGAAAGTGGCCGCAAAAAAGTGGACGCAAAATGTCGTTGCAGAAAGGTGGCTGCCGTCTTTTCGTCTAAAACATGTGGGTTCGTGCCATACCACTGCCTTACTTAAAATCGCCACGATTTCGCAAAAAAATGACTGCTAAGAAGTGGCTGCCATCTTTTGCGCAAAAAGATGTGAGTTTAAAGAGACGACCACTTTTACGCAAAATGTTCTAAAATTTGCAGTGGGAAGATGCGGAAAATTTTGACGCAGAAACTATGTAAATATTTTTACGAGGAAAACATGTGGAAATGATGAAAATAGTCTCGTCGATACAGTTTTCTTTAAGACCAACAGCGAATTTTTAAAAAGAAAATTGGAAATATTTAAAAGAAAATTTAAGAGGAAATTTTATGAGACAAAAATATTTTTACAAAAAATATTTGGAAACGTTTTTTCAGAATAAACCGCGTCGAAATATTTCTTCAGAAAAAAAAACCGCGTCGAATTATTTCTTCAGAAAAAAAACCGCGTCGAATTATTTCTTCAGAAAAAAAACCGCGTCGAAATATTTCTTCCGAAAAAGAAAAAAAGGAACACGTCGAAATATTTTCAAGTCAGGAACACGTCGAAATATTTTCAAGTCAGGAACACGTCGAAATATTTTCAAGTCAGGAACACGTCGAAATATTTTCAAGTCAGGAACACGTCGAAATATTTTCAAGTCAGGAACACGTCGAAATATTTTCAAGTCAGGAACACGTCGAAATATTTTCAAGTCAGGAACACGTCGAAATATTTTCAAGTCAGGAACACGTCGAAATATTTTCAAGTCAGGAACACGTCGAAATATTTTCAAGTCAGGAACACGTCGAAATATTTTCAAGTCAGGAACACGTCGAAATATTTTCAAGTCAGGAACACGTCGAAATATTTTCAAGTCAGGAACACGTCGAAATA
Source organism: Schistocerca nitens (assembly GCF_023898315.1). Lineage (NCBI taxonomy): Eukaryota > Metazoa > Arthropoda > Insecta > Orthoptera > Acrididae > Schistocerca > Schistocerca nitens. The sequence goes on along the minus strand of NC_064624.1, from coordinate 13,898,744 downwards.
TTTTCAAGTCAGGAACACGTCGAAATATTTTCAAGTCAGGAACACGTCGAAATATTTTCAAGTCAGGAACACGTCGAAATATTTTCAAGTCAGGAACACGTCGAAATATTTTCAAGTCAGGAACACGTCGAAATATTTTCAAGTCAGGAACACGTCGAAATATTTTCAAGTCAAAAACATGTGGTGTCCCATACCTACGCCTATACTACTGGCATAGTTCGAAACAGTGCTACAAAACGGAAAGAAATCAGGTAACGAAATTTCAAATAAAGCATTGACTTGACAATGCACAGTGAACTGCAGGTTTGTAGATGAGACAAACTTGTCCCATCATTCAGTAAGGAATTTGTTTTTAACATCAACCATTCCCGATCTGAAGATAAATTGGATAAAAGAGGGGACTGACCAATGGCTGGTTAAAGCAAGTTTCTTTTGCTCGTTTCTGGTCTGCGTATAAAAATGATACTCCCTGAGAGCAAACTATCCCTCCTGAAAGGAGTGCGATATTGTGATTTGTATCATTGGAAGATTCAGCCTCTAGGCGTTGTTTGCTCCGTGCCTATAAAACGTATTATCGCATTATCTGAACGTGCACCTCGAAGGAAGACCAGTTTCACGGTTTAAGGTCCGTGACAGTGTTCACCTTCGATCTCGATGGTGCAAACCTTTGTGACCACTGGGACGCGCTGTTTTTCATTTGGTGCTTGTTGTTCAAGTTAATTATCTGTCCTGAACATTTCTCTAATGTCGACGATGTCTATTTTGTTATGTGTAATATGTGTGTCTCATAGGAGGTTTATATCTGTACCTCTTGGACACTCACTTTCTGTAGCCCTACTCATGAAGATGGTGAAACATTAGCAGCTAATATTTTTCCCCATCACAACTGTTAATAATATCCAGTGAGCCTCACTGAAGACTGAATGTGAGATCTCGCACTCAAGAGGTTCCCTGTGAGAACTTCCATACAGTTGTATACTCATTCACGTGACGTGTAGGTTTCATTGAATAACAGTGCACTGACACCGTGGCTCCGAACCCACTTCCTTCAGAACTAATTTCTAAGATACGTAAACACCATCAACAGCAGCAGTTACATTAAACACACATAAAATGAAGAAATAATTTTTCCTGATAACTTTAAGCTCATCTTTTTCGAAAATTTCAAAAATGCTTAAATTAGATGTTTTTAGTGTAACATTTGGTTGACGCGGCACCGAGTGTACAAGTCGGCAGCACTCACCGCAGGCGAGAGACGGCCGCGTCGTCTGGTGGCGGCGGAGTGTGGCGGGCAGCCGCGGCAGGAGAGTGTCCGGGGTCGCCGACTGGCCGAGTGGCGGTGCTGGGACTGCTGGAACCACGGCCCGCGCTGCAAACAGGGGGCGGCTGTTCAGAGTGGGGCGCAAACCACAGCCCGAACGTAGGGGACAGCGACTGTGCTGCACTGACAGCACAACTGCCGGGCAGAACTTTGGAAGCAGTTCTAGTCAGCTAGCTGTGACTCGCTTGTGACGTTATTTGGAACATAATGTATGGAAGCTGAGTATCACTAACAGGGGGGAGAGGGGGGGGGGGACATAGGGGGAACAATCGGCCAAGTTCAGTTATCAATTTACGAGGGTCGTTCATTCAGTAATGCCCCACTTTTTTTCCTCATAACGTCAGAATTTGGTGACATACATCGACACATCTTGCTTGTGTCCACTGTAAGACTGACACACTCGTCCTCTTCGAAGTGCGTTCCCCGTAGAAAATCTTTAAGCGGCCCAAAGAGATGGAAGTCCGAGGGTGCCAGGTCCGGACTGTAGCGTGGATGAGGCAATGCGTTCCCGGGCTAGAATTCATGGTTGACCCTCTTGCCATCACATCCACAGAAAAGACGCCATCACAATCCCAGAAGACTGTCACCGTGACTTTTCCAGCAGAGGGGGTCGTCCTTAATTTCTTCTTTTGTCACGAATGAGGGCGGCGCCACTGCATGGACTGCCTTTTTGTTTCTGGCACAAAGTGGTGCTCCCAGCTTTCGTCCCCCATAACAATCCGTGAGCCGTCTGTCTCAAAATGCTCTAATAGTTCAGATGAAATGGCCCTTCTTTGAATCGTGTAGCCCGCTGTGAGCGTTAATCGAATCCATCGCGAGCACCGCTATCTGAATAGCCGAGAGTCCTGATCATTGCAGACCCACTTCCAATGCTGACCGACAACTGTAGAGCCGATTGTCAAGTTTTGATGCACCGATCGGCACGAATAATGCCATCCGCACGATTCAGCATGTCTGGAGCAGTGGCTGTGGCAGGACGTCCCAAGTGTGGCTGATCGTGGAGCTTGTTTCTGCATTTCCTGAGTGTGCAACTTTCTTCAGCCGTTGCCCAACTGTGCTATCAACTGCAGCATTGCCACGCACTGCACACAAACGTTTATGGATGTTCACCACGTTTTCTTTTCTGGCGCACAAAAACTCCAAAACAGCATGCTGCTTGTAATGGAACTCATATGCAGACGCCATTTTGACGCTGTACTAGTGCTCTGCCATCTGCCAGAACAGTTCGAAACTGCAATGGCACACACAAACATCTAATAGGACTTCTGTCTATGTATATTAACGGCATTTTTTAAAATTTAAGGCATTACTTATTGAACGAACCTCGTACAATGAAAAACACATGAAGCTTGACACAGATACACAGGAGTTGTTTGACAAACTGCCATTTCGATTAACAGTGGATAACTAACATGCAGTATTTTTTGATGCCTGAGAGAATGAAGGAGATGGCCAGGAATTACAACAGCTATACTCTAAAACTTACAAAAGAGTTGTTTCAAAATTTGCTTCTGACTAAAGCAGACAGAACCATATATGCATGTAATGTCTCTTGATAGCAGAGGTGATGTACTTCTTCCTCAAACATCAATTTTCATGTTAAATTAAGCTGGACAAAACAGACAGAAGATTCCAGTACAGGCTACCGCTAGAAGAAAAAATGGATTACACAGAATAGGCAATATTGTTTCACGAACAATGTTTATAAATTGTTGAGTTACCAGTAGTGTAACACATTCAAGAAACTCCAAAAAGAAAAGAGTCTTAATATGAAGCATATGAATCTGAGAGACAGAGGGTAACAAATAATACTTTGATCTAATCGTCACACCAATACTGACAGTGTGGAACATGCTGTAGACTCAAATAGACAGATAGTAAATATAATCTGCCGCACCCTAGTGCAAGGAAACTGATGTGATTTACTGGAGTGGCCTCCGGTGATGCCGGAGAGAATTGCAGCCCTGGCAAAAGGGTAGACATTTGACACCTGCCTTTCCAGCATCCAGTGAGGTAACTAGAGCACACCATACCTGTGTGTTTCGTAGAAAGGAAACCATGGCACATAATCTGGGTGATGGCTGAACAGAGACGAGAATGTGATTGTAAGGCCCAGCATTGTGTGTGACCACGGTACTGTGCTGACTGAATTACTGTCTCCACCCACAGCATCTTCTGTACTGGATATCTGACTGGATGGTTATTGGTTGATTGCGGTTGAAGGGACCAAACAGCAAGGTCATCAGTCCCTTGTTTCAAATGTGGTCCATTCAGACAGTTTGACATGTCATGAAAGTCAGAACGATAAGAGGGAAAACGCTAAGAAACGTAAAACAGCAGTCGTGTCGTCAATAGTAAAAATAAAATGAGTGCAGTCAGCAAGAGAGCGACGCCATGGCTATGCTAGAGGCAGGAAATATTTCATGTCTGAAGCAGCAGGGGCAAGACTACCTGCTATTTGAAAGCGTTCAACCACTAGAATGAAGTGCATATGGCAAAAGGAGACAAACAAATTCTAAGTGGGGGAAAAAAAAAAAAAAGTAAAAGGGGCAACAAAAGAGGATCTTGGCCAAGGAGGGGAGTCTGGAATCTCCCAACACAGCTTACAGTGGGAGATACCCCAACCCTCACTGCCATGCCCCAACACCAGAGTGAGTTTAAAAACCTTAAAATTGAGAACCAAAACCACTTCCCCGAAGGAAACTGAGAACCAGTTCGACTATCCAGAAATCCTCAGCCAATGTTAAAGGTAAAGTTCGGGGAAATCTGTACTTAGTACGCAGAGCTAAAAGAAGGGGGCATTCCACCAAAATGTGGGTTACTCAGTGGAAGGCTCCACGACCACAAAGTGACGGTGGCTCATTACACAAAAGAAAACCGTGGGCCAACCTGGTATGGCCGATGCGGAGACAACACAGTGTGGTCGAGTCCTTTCGAGAGAGGCGGAAGGAAGAACACCACGGGCCAGGTGTCACCTTAATTGCACGAAGTTTATTAGACAGTGAGGTGGCCACCCAAGAGTTGGCCCATGACTGTGCGAAGTTGGATTTGATGTGAAACTGTAAATCCACTGCAGGAGGAGTTACAGAGAATGGAAGGGGGGAGGGAGTGACTGCTCTGCCAGCCAAACGACCAGCAAGCTCATTACCTGGGATACCCACATCACCACGGACCCAAAGGAAGTCAACGGAACGGAACAATCAGGACAGTGAAGATCAGCCAGATGGTCATGGATGGCCGAGACCAAGGGATGGTGGGAAAAACTCTGGTCAACAGCCACAAGGCCACTCATTGAGACCGTACATAACAAAATGCGGTTGTGTTGGGACTGTTTAATAAAGGTAAGGGCCTGGGAAATCGCCATCAATTTTACAGTAAACACCCCACATGTAGGTGGCAGCAGATGATTTTCCGTGCGAACAGAGGACATGAAAGCATATCCCACACGATCAACAAATTTAGAGCCATCGGTGTAAAAAACAACATCCCGAAACTCCCATAAAATCTGGCGGAAAAACCAACGAAACACCATGGGGGGATGAACTCTTTTTGACCTCAGCGGAGATCCATCCGAATTCAGGGCAGGATCGTAGTACAGTGACAGAAGTGTACCACCCGCAATTTTAGAGGAGAGAATTGAAACCCGTGTGAGGGTCCATGCAGAGGCATGCCGTAAAGCTCCCTGGAACTGCTGCTCTGCAGAGGCCATCGAAGAAGAACTAACCCAAATGCAGAAATCATCCACATACAGGGCAGGGGCAACCTAAGGACCGACAGAGGCCACAAGTCCATTGATAGCAATGAGGAAAAGAAGTACACTCAATACAGAACCCTGTGGGATGCCAGTCTCCTGGGTCCATGGAGAACTAAGAACAGTACCAACCCGAACCCTGAGAAACCAGTAGAACAGGAACTGGCGGATAAAAATCGGGGGGTGGACCCCACTGATGAAGTGTAAGGAAGACGTGATGGCGTCAAGCCGTGTCATAAGCCTTGCGAAGGTCGAAAAAAAAAAATGCAACCAAATGGCGGTGCTGGGAAGAAGACTGTCGAACTGGGGATTCCAAGCTTAATAAGTAAATGATCGATCGGAGACCGTCCCTCTCAGAAGCCACACTGGTAACGTGACAATAGATTCCGAGATTTGAGAACCCAATTGAGCCGACGGGCTACCACCAGTTCAAATAACTTGCAAACAACATTTGTCAGAATAATTGGCCGATAGCATACGACAAACAAAACCATGATGCTATCCCTCCACTGAGAAGGAAAGTCACCCTGGAGCCAAATATGGTTAAAAACCGGACAAGATGTTGCCGTTGTGGAGCACTGAGATGTTGAAGGATTTGGTTATGAATGGAGTCTGAGCCAGGAGCTGTATCATGAGAAGAAGAATATGTGGAAAGAGATTCCCATTCATAAAAGGTTCATTGTAAGATTCTGACTGACAACGGGTAAAATGTAAGGTGGAAGCTTCGGACCACTGCTTCTGGTGCAGGAAAGATGCCGGTTAGGAGGTTGATGATGATGATGCTGTTGCAAAATGGGTCGCCAGATGTTCCGCGAGAATCAGCGGGTCCGTACGAAGACCATCTGGGACCACCTGTGAGGGTGGTCTGCCAGTGGCAACCTGGGAGAGAGCGAAGTGTAGCCCATACCCGTGACATAGGGACAGTAGGAGCGAGGGAAGAAACAAAGCATTCCGAACACACCCATTTGCTCTGTTTGATTAAGTAACGAGCTTTAGCACGAAGGCATTTGAAGGTAATAAGGTTGGCAACGGAAGGATGCCTCCTAAGGTGTTGCAAAGCTCGACGCCAATCACAAATGGCAATGGCAATGGCCGTACTTCACCACGGGGCTTGCCGGCGGCGAAATGGTCCAGATGAGCGAGGTACAGCAAAGCTAGCAGCACAAACAATCGAGTCACTCTTCATGTAGGACGTCATCAATACAACCTGACAAAGAGGGAGAAAACACAACCTGTGCAGTATATAGACGCCAAAAGGCGCGTTGGAAAGACCAATGAGGTAGCCCGCCTATCGGGGAGCGGGAAGGGAGCGAAAGAATCAATGGGAAATGGCCACAATCACAAAGGTCGTCGTGTGGCGACCAGTGTAATGAAGGGAGGAGGGAGGGAGAAGAAAGAGAAAGATCGATGGCAAAAAAGGTACCATGACTGGCACTGAAATGAATAGGGGAGCCATCATTAAGAAGGCACAAGTCGTGGTCTGCAAGAAACTGGTCTATGAGAAGACCTCGTCTAGATGGAAATGCACTGCCCCAAAGGGATGGTGAGCATTAAAATCCCCGAGAAGGAGGAAGGGAGGAAGGAACAAGTTGCAGAAGAAGGGCTGTTATGCCAGCAGGTGTAGGTGTTGTGTCAGGGGGGGGATAAAGATTGCAAACCGGCCAGGTGGACTTTAACAGCAACCACTTCCAATGTAGTTCGAAGAGGAATCCACGTGCTAGCAACGTCTGTACGGACCAACGTACAAACGCCACCAGTGGCCCGGACGGGGCCAACCCAATTTCGACAGAAAACACGGAACCCAGAGAGGGTTTGTGAGTGATCATCAGTAAAATTATATTCCTGTAGAACCAAACAAGCTCCACAGTAAGACGAAATAACGGATTTCAACTCCGGTAAGTGATTGTAATACCCATTACAATTCCATTGGATAACCATAGAACAATTATTCAAATGGGGGTTGAACAGGCTAAAGCCAGTCACCAACTGTCACCGACAAGGAGGGGGTGACATCCATGAACAAAAGTCAGAATTGGGTTGAGAAGCCAAGGATGGGAGCTCTGGAGACACCAGAGGCTCCTTGTCCCAGGTCTTATGTTTCTTCTTCTTTTCTGTTTGAGATCGAGGAGAGCTGAGTGGCATAAAGGAGCCAGCTGCAGCAAGATCGGGAACAGAAAGAGTTTGGGCAACCTGGGGGCCCCACAGACCGTGGTTCTCGCAGTCATCGCGTGGCAGCATAATTTTGGCCTGGAAGGGATATCCCAGGAGGGGCGCCCTTGAGCAGCAGACAACGAAGAAGTGGGACACTTCTCTGGCTGGAGAGGGGGGAACAGTGCACACAGGTGTGGGAGCCACAAGGGAGGGGGGGGAGGAGAGGGATTCAGGACTGGGGTAAGGAAGGGTGAGGACGGGTGAGGACGGGGTGAAAATGGAACTAAAGCAGAACTAGCGTCATGGACACTGGGTGAAGACATGCTTACTTCTTACGAGCCTTAGTGTCGGTTAAACGATCAACGAACTTATACTCCTATATCTTCTTTTCCTTCTTATATACTGGGCAATCTGGTGAACGTGGCAAATGATTGCCATGACAGTACACACAGGAGGGGGAACACACGAACTCCCCTCATGGAGCGGACATCCAGTCACCACAGAGAAAGGCCTGCGAACAGCAGGAAGACGTGTCCAAAACACAAGTACTTAGAACACCTCATAGGAGGTACGGCAAGCACTTAGAACACCTCATAGGAGGTGGGATGTACGGCTTCACGCCACATCAATAAACCATAAACGTTACTTTCTCAGAGAGGGTAACCCCTTCAAAGACCAGGATAAAGGCACCAGTATCAATACGATTGTCTTAGGACCCTTCTGAACATGCCAAACAAAGAAAACACCCTGCCTTCTGATATTGTCCCGAAGTTCCTCATCAGTTTGAAGGATGAGGTCCCTGTGAAAAATCACACCTTGTACCATATTTAGAGACTGGTGCAAGCTAATGGACACAAGAATTGTGCCAAGATGGTTACAGGCATCAAGGGCCGCAGACTGGGCAGCTGAAGCAGTTTTGTTCGGCAACGAACCCGACCGCATCTTGCTCAGGGAGTCCACTTCGCCAAACTTGTCTTCAATGTTCCACAAAAAAGGTTTGGCATTGTTTGGCATTGCTGAAAGTATCCCCGTCAGTCCTGGTGCAAACCAGATAGCGGGGAAAAGGTTTCGCCCCTAGCCGACGGGCCTAACCCCTCTCCACCCTTGGAGGAGCCACAGAAGGGAAGCCTGAAGGGGCAGGAGAAGCAGCACTAAAAGAATCAGTTCCACAGGTAGAGATGACCGCAAAAGAATGGCCCGAGTTCTGGATCAGTATGCAGTGTCCGCCCTGATACCACCCACTCCAATCAGGGGCTCTCCTCACGTGCACCATCCAGCCACAGCGAGGGCCGTCTGGCACAGCAGCCATTGCCGGGAGATCCAATGCTCTAGGATGACAAGCTACCACTGCTAGGCTTACCTGAGGTGGTCTCAGCTCAGGTATCAGAAGTGTGATCCCTGTGTGTTCAGGGGCCTCAACCAGAAGGGTACATAGCGACCCCACCACACGGGCTGGCTACCGAGCAGGCTATGCACCCTATCATCAGACGACGACGTGAAAGAACAGGTGGAATGAACTAGGAGGGAAAACGTCGGAGACACTAGGTAAGGTGCTCTTACCGAAATGGCTCACACGACGCAATAGAAATTTAGTAATGGAGGCCAATCCCCAGAGGGGGACCAGGGAATGCCAAAAGGATGAGGTGATTACGCAACAAAGCCAAATTACAAAACCAACATAACCAGGAGGATAGCGGGGCCAACATAAGCAAGGACACCAAGAGAGGGAGAGGAGGGAGCAAAGGAGCAAGGAGAGGAAAGGAGGGTAAGGGCAAGGAAATGCAGCCCTGGAAAGAAGAAAGACTGCACTAGCTTTGCACCCCGTGCTCACCATGCAAGTACTCATGAAAGAATCTTGAGACCCCCCAGTCAACAGCTTTGTCAAAAGTGGGTGGAGCAGCAGACAGGTTCAGGACACTCTTGCCATTGGGTTTGGAAGCTTCCACTTAAGGCAGATGAATCAGCAATGATAAAAGGCATGAGGATGCAGAAGACAATGGAAACCACTGCATTAGACACATGAAGTGCATCAACAGGAGATGTGGCCGGTAACTGACAAAAGTATCATGATGATCTTGGCAAGAGATTCCTGCCTAGTGCCTATTTGGATACCTGGGGAGACTGCCGTGACCACGAGAAAAATATTGAATGACCAACAAAAGGATGACATTATATGAGTCAAGACGTGGAACGTAAGGAGTTTGAATGCAATAGGAAAGCCAGACAATAACAAAAGGGAAATGCTTAAGCTCGATCTGGATACGGTGGTGGTCACTGAAGTGAAATGGAAAGAAGGCAAGGACTTCTGGCCAGAAGAGAATAGGATAATATCAACAGCAGCAGAAAATGGCGGAACAGGAGTAGGATTCATTATGAGTAGGAAGGTGGGGCAGACAGTGAGCTACTGTGAACAGTTCGGTGACAGGGTTGTTCTCAACAGAAGCAACAGGAAACCAACACTAGCACAGACAACGAGAGTTCAGGTATACATGCCGACATCACAAGTTGACAATGAAGATGTAGAAAAACTATATGAGGATATTGAACACTTAATCCAGTATGTAAAGGGAGATGAAAATCTAATAGTCGAGCGCAGGGGGAGGGGGGGGGGAATGCAGTTGTAAGGGTAACACTAGAAATAAGGGTTACAGGAGAAGATAGACTTGGTACTAGGAATGAAAGAGAAGAGAGACTAGTTGAGATGTATAAAAAATCTCAGCTAGCAATAGCAAATACTCTCTTCAAGACTCAGAAGAGGAGCAGAAGGTACACTTGGAAAAGGATGTGAGATATGCGAAGATTTCAGTTACGTAGCATCATCTTCAGGCAGAGATTCAGAAATCGGATACTGGACTGTTAGGTGTACCCAGAAGCATATACAGATGCAGATCACAATTTAGTAGTGATGAGTAGGCTGAAGTTTAAGAGACTAGCAAGGAAGAATCAGTGTGCAAAAAAGTGGGATATAGTAGTACTAAGGGATGAAGAGTCTCTGTGGTTATAGATACTACCATAATGAACAGCTCAGGAGGTAGCATAGTTGAAGAGGAATGGATATCTCTTCAAATAATCACAGAGGCTGGAAAGGTAGAAAGCAGCTAATTGCAAAGAAACCGTGGGCAACAGAAGAAATACTTCAGTTGATGAATGAAGGAAGTACATAAATGCTCAGGGAAATTCAGAAATACAGACATACATGTCACTTAAAAATGAGAAATAGGAAGTGCACAGAAGCTAAGGCAATATGAACACAAAAAGAGAAGAAATCTGAAAGGAAATGGCTGTTGGGATCATTCAACATATAGAAAAGCCGAACAAACTTTGGTGAAATTAAAGCACAGAAGGTAACATTAAGACTGCGACTGTTAAATGCACAGAAGAGAGCAGTTAGTAGGAAATTCCTGTATGATGGGGAACACTTGGCTAATGTCGTAATAGAAGGAGAAACAGGAGTTGATATGGAGAAGGTATGTGGTCTAGTATTAGTCAGAATTTAAAAGAGCTTCAGAAAATTTAATATTAAATAAGGCACAAGGAATATACAACATTCCATAAGATTTTCTAAAATGATTGGGGAAGTGGTAACAAAGTAACTATTCACATTAGTGTGTAGAATGTGAGTCTGGCAATGTACCAACTGACTTTCCGAACAAGATCATCCACACAATTGCAAAGATTGCGACAGTTGACAAATGGGAGAATTACCACATCATCAGTTTACCAGCTCGTGCATCCAAGTTGCTGACAAGAATAATATACAGAAGAATGGAAAAGAAAACTGAAGTTCTGTTAAGCGTCAATTGATTTGACTTTAGGGAAGGTAGAAGCACTAGAGGCAGTTGTGACGTCGCTGTTGATAATGGAAGCACAACTGAAGAAACATCAAAGCACGTTCATAGGATCTGTCGACCTGGAAAATGTGTTCGACAATGTTAGCTTGTTGAAGATGTACGAAACTCTCAGAAAATTAAGGGTAAGCTGTAATAATACCCATAATATTCAATATTTACAAGAGCCAAGAGGGAACAATGAGACTGGAAGACCAACAACAGAGTGCTCGGATTAAAAAGTGTGGAAGACAGGGACACAGTCGCTTTCCCCTACTGTCCGGTCTATACACCAAAGAAGCAATGACAGAAATAAATGGAAGGTTCAAGAGTGGAATTAAAATTCAAGATGAAACGGTATCAATGATAAGATCCACTGATGACATAGCCATCCTTAGTGAAAGTTAGGAAGAATTACAGGGCACGCTGAATGGAATGAACAGGCTAATGAATACGGAATATGAATTGAGAGTAAATCAAAGGAGGAAAACTTAATGAGAAGTAGCAAAAATGAGAACAGTGATGAACTTATCAGGATTGATGAGCACAAAGTAAATGTAGTTAAGAAGTCCTGCTACCTATACAGCAAAGTAAGCGCTAACAGAGGGAGCAAGGACTGCATGAAGAAACAGTACCAAAGGTAAAATGGCATTTCTGGCTGAGAGAAGTCTACTAGTATCAAACACGGTTGTTAATGTGAGGAAGAAATTTGTGGAATTGTACGTTTGGAGCACAACATTTTATGGTAGTGAAACATGAACTGTAGAAAACTTGGAAGAGAATGGAAGCATTTGAGATGTGGTGCTACAAAGAACATTGAAAATTAGGTGGACTGGTAAGGTAATCAATGAGGGGATCTCTCCACAGAATTGGCAAGGAAAGGAATATATGGAAAACATTGAGAAGAGTAAGGGATAGGATGATAGGTCATCTATTAAAACTTCCATTGTGCTAGAGAGCTAAACAGAGCTAACACTGTAGAGGAAGACACAGATTGAAAAACAGCCAGAAAATAACTGAGCGCGTAGGCTGCGGGTGCTACAGTCAGAAGACTCATGAAAAAAAAGAGAGATGATGAACAGCAGCTTGCTACGAATGTAGAGAAATGTAAGTTAATTCGGATGAGTAGCAAAAATATCGTATCAATATTGACGTTGTGGGAAATATATCAGACTCCAACAGATGGGATATGAAATGAAATCTGCTGTACCCTAGGAGAGGAAAACGTGGTGGGATTCGCTGAGTGGCCTCTGGTAATGCCACGGACGATTTGAAGCAAGACAGAAGGGCATACATTTGGCACCCCCTGCTGCAGCATGCACTGGAGTGAGTTAAAAGTACACACCGTTCCTGCATGTTTGTAAGGGGGTACGTGCAGCACATATTCCAGGCGTTGGCTGAACAGAGGGGAGAAGGAAATGTGACTGGAAGGCCCAGCATTGTGTGCGACCATGTTGTCTTGCTGACTGCATTATTGTTTTGTTGTTTGGTTCAAGTGACTCAGCAGTATGGGACTGAACATCTGAGGTCATCAGTCCCCTAGACTTAGAACTACTTCAACCCAACTAACCAAAGGACATCACACACATCCACACCCGAGGCAAGATTCCAACCCGCGACCACAGCAGCAGTGCAGTTCTGGACTGTAAGTGCCTGGAACAGCTCTGCCACAGCAGCAGGCCTGTTGTTTGGTCATGGAGTGTCTGGGCAGCCCCTGTGCTTAGACCATGTTGTTTACTGCACACACAACCATATGCTACTCTCTGGAGTCTGGCATATTTCATGTGGTGTGCGTTTTAAGTTGTACCACCACTGTACTATTTGGGGGGTAACAAAATAAGTTTTGTACTGAAGTTGCTGGCCTATTGCACACATATACTGAGGAAATGGAAGCCAATTACTGCCATACTGTCCTATACAGTGACACGCTGTGGCAATGTGACTGTGACACCAGATCTCGATTACCGCGACTGACACATCGCACTTCTGAGTAGCAATTCTATGCTTGTGGGACAGACCTTTAACACGATCACCAGTACTGCTCCAAGGCCGTCAGCTGAGTCAGCACCTCACGGCATGTTCGAGCAGCAGCTGGCAGTCGCAGCTTTCACAATCAACCTGTGCCCAGGTCTGGCTGTCAGAGCCGCCTCGGCCACTGAATGCACACTGTGAGGCGTCAGTGTGGCACTAGTGTTGCGACAGTAGTATGTTTACTAAGCCTAGAAGGTAGGGCAGGTCAGTATCTGCCACACGGGTACAAGATAAATGCGAAACTGAATACGTTGCTGTCCTCCTCGAGGTGTCACAGAATGCTAAAATGATTCTGGTGCTGAGGAACATACATAATAATGTTCAACTTCTCTTTATGCAGCATGATGCCAGTTGGAGCTATCATACTGTCAACTGCAGCAGTGATACCGAACAACTGATGGCTACTTTTAGTAAAGCTGCCCAACATCACAGCACGAGCATTCATCTGGTCGGCTACAAACTGCACCAGTCACTGTGTCCGTTTTGTGCCCACAGCAGAAGTCTCACTTGCTAGGTACACTATCAAAGGATCTCTTGTTCAAAGGCTTGATGCCAAAATCTACGTGAGTGGGATCTACACATGCTTTATAAGAGAACTAATGAAATGTAGACAGATTCCTTAACCTTTGAAATTATCCCCTCTATGATTTGTTTACTTAACATAACTGCTAACAAAAAGAGCTGAATATGGAGCTTTGATAAACCAGTCATGACAGGACAATGACAGCATTGTGAGGTATAAGGAGATACAGTCACAAGTATTGTAGTGTTAGGAACACACACACACACACACACACACACACAAACACACACACACACACACACACACATATTACTGTTAAAGACAGAATAATGTCTTGCCCCGGGCTCACCTGGCTTCTGCTCGTGGCTCACCAAGCAGCCGACTGACTTCGACGATGTCTTTTGGGTAGTCGAGCACGGCGTCTGCCCAGCCCTGCGTCGCCATTGCTTTGTAGTCGTGGGCCCTTATGAAGTGGACGGCGGCCGCAGTTAGGCTGGGGCACGAGTGCCTCACCGCCAGCACAGCTGCAGCCGCCGCCGTCTCCACCTCCAGCTGCGCCGCCACCCGCTGTTCACAGGCGGCCTTCAGGGCGGACAGGCCGTATTTGTCGGCTGCCGTCAACAGCTCCCGGGCCGTGTCGGTCAGCTGGGGTGCCTGCAGGGTGTACATGTAAGACAGCAGCTGCCTCAGCACCGGGCCCTCCACGTCCGCGATTCTGACTTCCCCGCAGCTGGCCTCCAGCGTGTCATGCTGGAACATGGCTCGGAACACGGGGCTCCTGGCGGCCAGGACCGCGCGGTGTGCCGCCAGCCGCGTCTCTCCCGCCACCAGCGTCACGACCGCGCCCTCGCCCGCGTCTAGCAGGGCGCCCAGGTCCACGGCCGCCGTCCTCTGAACCTCAGCAGCTGCCGACATGGTGGAAGGTCCTGAAACACGGCGCCACCGAGCCCACCTTAAAAGGCACACTCGACACTTGTACGACACACATGCAGACCAGTACAACAGTTGCTAACTTTTTTTAAATTTTTTTTGTGGTTTTAGGGCGTACAACTACAATGGTCATTAGCGCCCAGACTACGTTAGGAATGCACCGCAGGGCACAAGGTCAAAACAGCAGCTAAAAGGGAAAACACAATAAAACAGATTGACAGGCATAGGATTAAAAAAACAGCATAATCAAATGTCCTTAGACAGGTTTGTCAAGTGGATAAAACAAGGAACGCGAGCAGCTGCTCCTGTGTCATCCGCTAAAATGGCATCCAGAGTACAAGGCAGGCCAAGATCAACGCGCAGTGTATTAAAATTCGGACAGGACGTTAAAATGTGGCATACCGTCAGCAATTCCCCACATGGGCAGAATGGCGCCGGCGCAGCCGTCAGCAGATGGCGATGGCTGAACCAGCAGTGTCCGATTCGTAACCCGGCCAAAACGACCTCCTCCCACCGAGAAGGGCGTAAGTGCAGCCCAACCAGCATGCCACAGCGATAGAACGCGCTGACAAATGACCCTGCTACAATCCCATGAAGGGACACAACAAGAAGCTGTCCGAGGCTGGAGGACCGCAGCCTTGGCCACGGCATCTGCAGCTTCGTTCCCAGGATTACCGACATGGCCAGGAACGCACATAAAGGTAACCAGAGAACCGTCGTCCGACAGCTGCTGAAGTGAGCGTTGGATCCGGTGCACGAAAGGGTCAACCGGATATGGATCAGTGAGGCTCTGGATGGCGCTCAGGGAATCGGAGCAGATGACATAAGCAGAATGTCGGTGGCGGCAAATGTAAAGAACAGCCTGGTAGAGGGCAAAGAGCTCAGCTGTGAAGACCGAACAATGGCCATGGAGCCGGTATTTGACACTGTGTGCCCCGACAATAAAAGAAAACCCGACACCGTCATTGGTCTTAGAGCCATCTGTATAAATGAAGGTCATATTAATGAACTTCGAACGAAGTTCGACAAAACGGGAGCAGTACACCGGAGCGGGGGTAACCTCCTTTGGGAGGGAGCTGAGGTCAAGGCGAACGCGAACCTGAGCCTGGAGCCAAGGTGGCGTTTGGCTCTCACCCACTCGAAAGGTTGCAGGGAGTGAAAAATCAAGGTGCTGAAGGAGGCGACGAAAGCGAACTCCAGGGGGTAGCAGGGCAGACATACAACCCGTATTGACGGTCAAGAGAGTCATCAAAAAAGGAACGATGAGACGGGTGGTCGGGCATTGACAATAGCCGACAGGCATACCGACAAAGCAGTACATCGCACTGGTAGGTTAGTGGCAATTCACCAGCTTCAGTATGAAGACTCGACTGGACTAGTATAGAACACTCCGATCGCAAGACGTAAACCCCGGTGTTGTATAGAGTTGAGGCGGCGTAAGATGGACGGCCGTGCAGGGGAGTGTACGAAGCTCCCATAATCCAGCTTTGAGCGGAAGTTCGACCGATATAGACGAAGTAGGATGGTTCGATCCGGTCCCCACGACATTCTACTGAGAACACAGAGGACATTTAGAGAAGGGGTACAACGGGCAACCAAATATGAAACAGTGGAGACCAGCTAAGTTTCCTGTCAAATGTAAGATCTAAAAATTTTGTCTCCACGATTGGGAGAGCAATGGGACCGAGTCATAAGGACGGTGGGAGAAACACTTTGTAGCGCAAGAAGTTAATACAGACCGTCTTCTCGGCAGAAAAACGGAAGCCATTGGCGACACTCCAGGAGTAAAGACGGTCAAGACAACGCTGAAGACAGCGCTCCAGGAAACATGTAGGCTGTGCGCTGCAATAGATGGCAAAACCGTCCACGAAAAGGGTGCCTGATACATCAGCTGGGAAGCAATCCATTATTGGATTGATCAATATGGCAAAGAGAGCGACGCTCAAAACTGAGCCCTGTGGCACCCCATTCTCCTGGCGAAAGGCGTCTGACAGGACAGAACCCACACGTACCCAGAACTGTCGATCCATTAAAAAGGCACGAATAAAAAGAGGGAGGCGACTGCGAAGGCCCCATGTATGCATGGTGCGGAGAATGCCCACCCTCCAACAGGTGTCTTAAGCCTTCTCCAAATCAAAGAACACAGCCGCCGGTCCTTCCGAAAGAAGTTATTCATAATGAATGTCGACAAGGTAACCAGATGGTCAACAGCAGAGCGGCGCCTACAAAATTCACATTGTACATTGGTAAGTAGGCGTCGAGATTCGAGCAGCCAAAACAAACGAGAGTTAACCATTCGCTCCATCACCTTACAGACACAGCTGGTAAGCGAGATGGGTCGATAACTGGGAGGCAAGTACTTATCCTTCCCCGGCTTAGGAATCGGGACAACAATAGACTCGCACCAGCATGTGGGAACATGACCCTCAATCCAGATGTGATAAGTACGAAGAAGAAAACCTTTACCCGCAGGAGAAATGTTTTTCAGCATCTGAATATGAATAGAATCAGGCCCTGGAGCGGAGGACCGTGCCCGGGCAAGTGCATTGAGTTCCCGCATGGTGAATGGGGCATTATAACTTTCACCATTCGAGGAGCGGAAGTTAGGTGGCCTTGCCTCCTCTGCCTGTTTTCGGGGGAGGAAGGGAGGGTGGTAATGAGCGGAGATCGAAACCTCTGCGAAAAAGCGGCCGAAGGCATTGGAGACATCCTCAGGGGCCACAAGGACGTCATTCGCGACCGTCAAGCCAGAAACTGGTGGGTGGACCTTAGTGCCAGATAGCCAGCGCAGGCTACCCCACACAACAGGAGTAAATCTGTTGAACGAGCTTGTGAAAGCAGCCCAGCTGGCTTTCTTGCTTTCTTTAATAACACGACGACACTGCGCACGTAATCGTTTATAATTAATACAATTCGCCATCGTAGGTTGGCGATGAAAGGCGCGTAAAGCACGTCGACGAGCACGTTTAGTGTCTCTACATGCTGCAGTCCACCAGGGGGCCGGTACACGACGTGGAGAAGAAGAAGTGTGAGGGATAGAATATTCAGCAGCAGTGAGAATGACTTCCGTGAGGTGTGTGACCTGACTCGCAGCTTGCGAAGGTTTGATCCTGAAAGGTCGCCCTGGAAGAGAAGAGCCCCCAGTCTGCTTTGGAGATGTTCCAACTAGTTGAGCACGGAGAGGGGGTATAATGCAGGAGATGGATAACACACGGGAAGTGATTGCTCGAATACCTATCAGAAAGTGTGTACCACTCAAACTGGCGTGCAAGTTGGGAAGTACATATGTTGTTGTTATTGTTGTTGTTGTTGTGGTCTTCAGTCCTGAGACTGGTTTGATGCAGCTCTCCATGCTACTCTATCCTGTGCAAGCTTCTTCATCTCCCAGTACCTACTGCAACCTACATCCTTCTGAATCTGTTTAGTGTATTCATCTCTTGGCCTCCCTCTACGATTTTTACCCTCCACGCTGCCCTCCAATACTAAATTGGTGATCCCTTGATGCCTCAGAACATTTCCTACCAACCGATCCCTTCTTACGGTCAAGTTGTGCCACAAACTCCTCTTCTCCCCAATCCTATTCAATACCTCCTCATTAGTTATGTGATCTACCCATCTAATCTTCAGCATTCTTCTGTAGCACCACATTTCGAAAGCTTCTATTCTCTTCTCTTCTTGTCCAAACTATTTACCGTCCATGTTTCACTTCCATACATGGCTACACTCCATACAAATACTTTCAGAAATGACTTCCTGACACTTAAATCTACACTCGATGTTAACAAATTTCTCTTCTTCAGAAACGCTTTCCTTGCCATTGCCAGTCTACATTTTATATCCTCTCTACTTCGACCATCATCAGTTATTTTGCTCCCCAAATAGCAAAACTCCTTTACTACTTTAAGTGTCTCATTTCCTAATCTAATACCCTCAACATCACCCGACTTAATTCGACTACATTCGATTATCCTCGTTTTGCTTTTGTTGATGTTCATCTTATATCCTCCCTTCAAGACACCATCCATTCCGTTCAACTGCTCTTCCAAGTCCTTTGCTGTCTCTGACAGAATTACAATGTCATCGGCGAACCTCAAAGTTTTTATTTCTTCTCCATGGATTTTAATACCTACTCCGAATTTTTCTTTTGTTTCCTTTACTGCTAGCTCAATATACAGATTGAATAACATCGGGGAGAGGCTACAACCCTGTCTCACACCTTTCCCAACCACTGCTTCCCTTTCACGCCCCTCGACTCTTATAACTGCCGTCTGGTTTCTGTACAAATTGTAAATAACCTTTCGCTCCCTGTATTTTACCCCTGCCACCTTCAGAATTTGAAAGAGAGTATTCCAGTTAACATTGTCAAAAGCTTTCTCTAAGTCTACAAATGCTAGAAACGTAGGTTTGCCTTTCCTTAATCTTTCTTCTAAGATAAGTCGTAAGGTCAGTATTGCCTCACGTGTTCCAGTATTTCTACGGAATCCAAACTGATCTTCCCCGAGGTCGGCTTCTACTAGTTTTTCCATTCGTCTGTAAAGAATTCGTGTTAGTATTTTGCAGCTGTGGCTTATTAAACTGATTGTTCGGTAATTCTCACATCTGTCAACACCTGCTTTCTTTAGGATTGGAATTATTATATTCTTCTTTAAGTCTGAGGGTATTTCGCCTGTCTCATACATCTTGCTCACCAGATGGTAGAGTTTTGTCAGGACTGGCTCTCCAAAGGCCGTCAGTAGTTCCAATGGAATGTTATCTACTCCCGGGGCCTTGTTTCGACTCAGGTCTTTCAGTGCTCTGTCAAACTCTTCACGCAGTATCTTATCTCCCATTTCATCTTCATCTACACCTCTTCCATTTCCATAATACTGTCCTCAAGTACATCACCCTTGTATACACCCTCTATATACTCCTTCCACCTTTTTGCTTTCCCTTCTTTGCTTAGAACTGGGTTTCTATCTGAGTTTTTGAAATTCATACAAGTGGTTCTCTTTTCTCCAAAGGTCTCATTAATTTTCCTGTAGGCAGTATCTACCTTACCCCCAATGAGATAAGCCTCTACAGCCTTACATTTGTCCTCTAGCCATCCCTGCTTAGCCATTTTGCACTTCCTGTCAATCTCATTTTTGAGACGTTTATATTCCTTTTTGCCTGCTTCATTTACTGCACTTTTATATTTTCTCCTTTCATCAATTAAATTCAATATTTCTTCTGTTACCCAAGGATTTCTACTAGCCCTCGTCTTTTTACCTACTTGATCCTCTGTTGCCTTCCTTCACTACTTCATCCCTCAGAGCTACCCATTCTTCTTGTACTGCATTTCTTTCCACCATTTGTGACAATTGTTCCCTTACGCTCTCCCTGGAACTCTGTACAACCTCTGGTTTAGTCAGTTTATCCAGGTCCCATCTCCTTAAATTCCCACCTTTTTGGAGTTTCTTCAGTTTTAATCTACAGTTCATAACCAATAGATTGTGGTCAGAGTCCACATCTGCCCCTGGAAATGTCTTACAATTTAAAACCTGGTTCCTAAATCTCTGTCTTACCATTATATAATCTATCTGATACCTTTTAGTATCTCCAGGGTTCTTCCATGTATACAACCTTCTATCATGCAAGTGTTAGCTATGATTAAGTTGTGCTCTGTGCAAAATTCTACCAGGCGGCTTCCTCTTTCATTTCTTAGCCCCAATCCATATTCACCTACTACGTTTCCTTCTCTCCCTTTTCCTGCACTCGAATTCCAGTCACCCATGACTATTAAATTTTCGTCTCCCTTCACTATCTGAATAATTTCTTTTATTTCATCATACATTTCTTCAATTTCTTCGTCATCTGCAGAGCTAGTTGGCATATAAACTTGTACTACTGTAGTAGGTGTAGGCTTCGTATCTATCCTGGCCACAATAATGCGTTCACTAAGCTGTTTGTAGTAGCTTACCCGCACTCCTATTGTTTTATTCATTATTAAACCTACTCCTGCATTACCCCTATTTGATTTTGTGTTTATAACCCTGTAGTCAGCTGACCAGAAGTCTTGTTCCTCCTGCCACCGAACTTCACTAATTCCCGCTATATCTAACTTTAACCCATCCATTTCCCTTTTCAAATTTTCTAACCTACCTGCCCGATTAAAGGACCTGACATTCCACGCTCCGATCCGTAGAACGCCAGTTTTCTTTCTCCTGATAATGACATCCTCTTGAGTAGTCCCCGCCCGGAGATCCGAATGGGGGACTATTTTACCTCCGGAATATTTTACCCAAGAGGACGCCATCATTTAATCATACAGTAAAGCTGCATGCCCTCGGGAAAAATTACGGCCGTAGTTTCCCCTTGCTTTCAGCCGTTCGCAGTACCAGCACAGCAAGGCCGTTTTGGTTATTGTTACAAGGCCAGATCAGTCAATCATCCAGACTGTTGCCCTTGCAACTACTGAAAAGGCTGCTGCCCCTCTTCAGGAACCACACGTTTGTCTGGCCTCTCAACAGATACCCCTCCGTTGTGGTTGTACCTACGGTACGGCTATCTGTATCGCTGAGGCACGCAAGCCTCCCCACCAACGGCAAGGTCCATGGTTCATGGGGGGGGGGGGGGGAGTACATATAGACAGGTCTAAATGGGAATAGGTGTGAGATGTGTCCGAAAGAAAAGTAGGGGCGCCAGTATTCAGGCACACAAGATTGAGGTGGTTGAAAAGGTCTGCTAACAGGGAGCCCCTCGGGCAGGATGCTGGAGAGCCCCAAAGTGGATGGTGGGCATTGAAGTCTCCAGTTAACAAAAATGGTGCAGGTAGCTGAGCAACAAGTTGCATCACGTCTGCCGTGGTAACAGCAGACGATGATGGATTGTAAACGGTACAAATGTAAAATGTAAGTGGGGAGAGTAATTCGGACAGCAACTGCCTGCCGGTCGGTGTGCAATGTGATGGGATCGTAGTAAATATCATCCCGGACCAGCAACATAACCCCTCCATGAGCCGGAATACCTGTCACAGGGGCATAGTGTTCTAAGTCTATTTGATCGCACGGGCGTAGCTTCGTTTCCTGGAGAGCTACGACGAGCGGACGGTGCAAGCGGAGCAGCAACTAAGTCCTCTCGGTCGGAGCTAATGCCGCGAATATTCCAATGAACAAGTGCCATCTTGATAAGAAAAAGAAAAAGGAGAAGCAAGAAGGGGTCACCTCGAAGGTCGCTGAGGGCCTGGCTTCGAGCGAGCACTGCCACCGCCGCTATCAGTAGGCGGGCAGTCATCGTCCATTGGTTCAGTAGGTTCGTCGGCCATCTTGTTAAGATTGCCGTGAGGGGGAGCTTCGTCCGCCGGTGAACGGCCAGATGTTCGGCTACCAGCGGTGCGGCCAGGCGAAACGGATGACAGCCTGGGGCGGCAACCGCTGGGTGGCGCAGGGGAAGAAACGCGCCGTGGCGGAGAAGCTTTGCTTCCGACGAGCCTTCTTGCAAGGTCGTTTAGTGGTCGGTGGCCGGGAGTTTGAGGTACGTAGGAAGTCTGGACGTGACGGTTCCTTCTTGAAGGCCCGTGCATCTGATTTCTGGGTCTTCGTCTTGGCAGAAGCTGATGAAGGAGCTTGTGTCTTAGGGGTGACGGGAGGAAGAGGAGATGTCGACCGGGCGATCTTAGCACTGGCCTAATGGACGACCGTAGTGCTGAAGGTCAGATCGCATGTCTGTGTCGCCACCTCCCTGGTAGTCCGAAGAGAGGCGAGGACAGTACTGTATTTCCCCGCTGGGAGCAGCGTGGGCTTCCTACTAGCAAATAGCTTGCAGGCAGCCGAGGTGGACACTCTCTCTTTGACCCGAATTTCCTGTATACAGCGTTCATCCTTGTAGATGGGAGAGGACGCTGCATGGTCACCCTGACAGTTCACACAACGAGGAGACGGAGGTGGACAGTCACCCTCATGGGCATCCCTGCTACAAGTGACACATTTAGCCGCATTAGAACAAGACTGGCGAGTGTGATTACAATGCTGACGCTGGTAGCAGCGCGTAGGTGTCGGGACAGGGGCGAACAGAAATAACCTCGTAGCCCGCTTTGATGCGCGACGGCAGCTGAGCACTACCAAAGGTCAAGAAGTGTCTGGGTCGGTACAAGGTCATTGTTGACCTTTTTCGTGACCCTATGGACAGCCATCACGACCTGCTCAGCGAGGAAAGACAATCTTCTCGTCAGTCAGTCCGTCGAGTGATGTAGTATATACCACACCACGCGACGAATTCAAAGTGCGGTGAGCCTCCACCCGGACAGGGAACGTGTACAGGAGTGTGGCCCGAAGAAGTTTTTGTGCCTGAAAGGCGCTCTCAGTTTCTTATAACAAGGTACCGTTACACATCCTGTGTACAAGACTCGACAGATCCGGCTATGGCATCTACGCCCGTCTGGATGACGAAAGGGTTGACAGATGAAAAATCCTTTCCGTCCTCAGATCGAGAAACTACGAGGAACTTTGGGGCAGGCGGTAGTATTTTGGCACTGGTGGCTGGTCAAGTTTCCGTTTTAGAGCAGAAGTCGAGAGAGAAGAAGAGAAATCCATTGCGGAGGAATCCCCACGATTGCCAGCGTCTCCGATGGCGCGCTCCTTCCTTGTGGGGACCCTCTCAGAGGGCACTCGCGCCTTAGGTGAATGTTTACACCTCAGGTCACACCTCCCGAGAAACGGACGGAGGAACCAATCGGCATGGTCGGAAGGTGTCAGCTCAGGCAATCACCCCTCCCTGGGCCTGGCCTTTACCAGGGGGTACGTGCGTGCCTTACTTGTCTACCCAGGGCGGGGAATTACGCGTTACCCCGACACCGGCTACGCGTGCGAACGCGTGGGTCGGCCTTCAGGCATGCACAGGGAGGAAAGAAGTGCAAAAAAGGGAGAGAGGGAGAGAGAGAGAGGACAGACTGTCTCAAACGCCGAGGCAGAGACGAGGGGGCAACGAGGAGAAGGCAAGAGAAAAAGTAAGGAAGACAGTGAGAGGGAGAAGGAGAAGGAAAAAGTAAGGAAGACAGTGAGAGGGAGAAGGAGAAGGAAAAAGAAAGGAACCAAACAAAGGAAGGAAGAAACCAGAATAAGTGAAAAACCAAAATGACCACAAATATAAGTCGTGGAACCGTCCGTCTCCAGACGCAGGTGCAAACTACCCCCTGGAGGGGGAGGGACTCCTTTTAATCGCCTCTTACGACAGGCAGGAATACCTCGGGCCGATTCTAACCCCGGGACCCACAGGGGGAGCAGCTGCTAAATGTTGTCCACCAGTGATCCATTACGATGTCACGATATCCTGTCTGCGTAAAACTCTTGCCACACGTGATGAGCTACGTATCTTCGACAGCAAAGCTTTCAAGATTTCCCATACCGTTGCAGTACCCTGATTTTGGACAAAATGTCCTCAGAAGGTGTGCAGATCTCATTGCCCAACTTCTTTCTACAGAGTAGGATTGCTCTATCACGATGTCTTTCGAAATGGAGATAGTAACTGTCCGAATCTCTCTAGTTATTTACAGAAAGAATGACTTGAAACTTGGTATGTGCATTGCTCTGCTTTTAACAGCTATTTCTGCAAGCCTTGTAGGAGCTGCCTCACACAGTGGACAGACAGACAATCTGCTACAAGAGTTGGGGGTGACTTAATGGCCAACATTGCTACGGGGTTGCTGTGGCACCCAGACTGTGAATCCTCTGACATTTCGGGCAGATTCCAACAAGACAACACCGAACTGTCAACTGGTGAACTCTTAGCAATTCGTAGAGGATTTTCTCTTCCAGTTAGCTGAGACGTGCTATCATTTTGTTACTGATGTCAGACAGCCACAATACAGGAAACTTGTCTTAACACCAACAGGTTTTCGTTTCTATTATTTCTCAATTACAAGTTCTGATTCCACAGATCAAACTGTCACTTATAGTCCACATTTCATGTTTATAATTTCTACTTTAGGTGTTAACTGTAGTCGTTTAAACTAGGGGGCAAATAGCTGGGCAGTATTTATTCATGTTACTTTAACACCACAAATTCTTACTTTTCTCCCACTCACATTCTATTGGGTCACTATATCACTGTATATGCTAATACATTAAACTAAGCAACAATGTCTCACTACTCACTTATTAACTTCAGGCATGATATCTCAGTTTCATACTTTCTCATTCATGTATTTCTTACCGACCTGCATTCTGACAGGGAAGCTGCACACACACATTCTGAGAATCTTATTTTGCTAGCAGCCCCGGATATGTTTGAAACCGTGTTAGGCAAGCAAGAGGCAAATGTGCTAAAACGTATACTGTGACCTCTGACATTCGAGAACAATTAGTTGAAAACTTAACGAGTAACCCACACATTGTTTTGCAGTTTCATGAATCTACTGATGTTTCAGATCGTGCACAGTTTGTGCAATTTGTGCAGTTTGAAGCAGATTAAAGAATCACAGGAGATAATATTTTGTAAAGCACTTCCTGCCAGCACTACTGGCTGGTGTTTGTATGACATGCAACTGCGAGATTGGACAAAATGTATCGCCATTTGTACAGAAAGTGGTAATGCCGTCACTGATAGGAGAAGTGGGCTCGTTGTGAAGTTAAGTCAGTAAGGCCAAATGTATCGTGGACACAGTGCTTTCTCCACCAACAGGATCTGGCAGCCACAGTTTTACCTCCTGATCAGAAAGACGTGCTTAAAGAAAGTGATCAAAGCTCTGAAGCCAATTAAAGAGTTGCAAACGACTGTTTAGAATCATCATAATCTCCTCAGATTTGGTAGCTTTCCAAAGGAGACGTATTGACGAATTCTGGAACTAGAAGCTGAATTTTAAGGACATTAAAACAAGATTCCAAATCTTTTTATTTGAATTATTTCTGTGATCCTGTTTCACTAGTGAAGTAAGTATTACTCGCAGATCATTTTAATGACCTAAATATTACAGAATAGAGCCTCCAAGGGAGAGAAGAAAACGAATATAAAGGCGAAGGATAAAATCTAAGCAGTCCTCGCAAAACTCCGTTTGTGGTCAATGTCTTTACGGAAGGCAGTGTTTCAGACTGTCCCTGACTTTCAGAAGACTGCCAGAGAGAAGTGGGCCAGTTGGTGGTGTGAGTTCTCACATTCCTTGCACGGTGCACAGCTTGACTAACTTTGGAGAAAAACTATTAATTTACTTTCCGGAACTGAGCTCTCAAGCTAACAGTGGGCATAGATGGATGCGAAATCCTTTTGCAGCTATGTCAGTACAACTGAGCGATCTGAACACGAAGATGACGAACAGTCTTTGCTTTGGATATCACGCTTACATAAAATTTAAATCGTAAAAGATTCACGTGTTCTGCATGAAGAGGAAAGACAAATATCCACAGCTTGAGAGCGAAGCTTTAGAATTCTTAGTGCCATTCACGACTTCCTAGCTATAGAAGTTAGCACTGTTCATTGGTGAACACGAAAACTAAGACCAGAAATAGGCTTCCACTAGGAAACGAGTTGGTTACTTTATCTCAACAACAAAACCACAATTTGACGAATTATTAATAAATAAACAGGTACGGCCGTCTCATGAAAATAATTGTATTTTTTTCGCAGTTTAGCACCTATAACCCTTGCTTACATTTACCTGGCTAAGCCACACCAGTAACAGATGTCGCCAATATCAACCTATGACTAAAAGCTGTTAAAAACAGTGAAATCCTGGTAAGCGGCGAGTATGATTTTAAGTAATACAAATCAAAGACGGACATTATTCATCAGATTGCTGTTCACTGTTCATTTGCAAACACTGTTCATTAGCGTATATTCGCTGAATGTACCACTATTGTTCCTGACTTTGCTCTTGGTGGTACGGCTTACACTACGCGGGAAAGAAATAGCATAACGGAAAAGGTGGAAGAATAAGTAGTGTAATGTTTACATCTGTTATAATCAAATCATCAATTGCTAGAATTCTTCTGTCAGCATTTCAGTTCATTTCATCAGTGAAGTTGGACGAGCTTTTCGGTCTGCAAATTGACACTCTATAGAAGAAATAAATTGTGGAATCATATGTGAGGACAGGTTCGGTTAAGCAATTGGCGAAACTTTCGAGTCAAGTACCTGGACAGACGACTACCAGCAGAGAGAGAAATACAGAGCCTGTATAAAAACAGGTGCACCTACGGCTCTGTCCAAAGCGTGAAACGACGGAGAATTCCTTCCGTTGTCACACCCAGAAGTTACCGCAGACACTTGCTGAGTAATTGTTCAGAGCCCAAAGAAGTCTACATGTAAATTGTTACAAAAGGTGCACTTGAGTAGGAGTTCCTGCCAGATATTGAAGAGCTTTAATCTGAAGACGTTATCGTGTGCCGGTTGTGCAACAATTAGTGGAGGATGTTTGTCAAACATTTACGTTACTGAAGGCGGCTTTTCAGTAACATCGACGACGGTTTGTTAGACCCTTTCCGTTAAATCACGAGTGACTAAGCATGGTTTCTCCTTTATGGTCACTTGAATTCACAGAACACGAGGTACCGGGCAACAGAGAACCCCAATACAGTTTGTCAGCAACCACTCCACGATGGAAACGTCTGCACTTGGCGCGGTGTAACAGGAACGCGCATTACTTGACTGTTTTTTTGACACGACCCTCAACAAACTTTTGATACATTCTGTGCTCAGCTCACTGAACATGGAAGACAATACTGCTGCTTATAGCACGATGGGGCAACATGGCACACGTCTAAGGTATTGCTGGAACGAGTCCACGATGTCTTCACTGAGGACCGAGCTGTCAGCAAACATTCGTGGCCACCACGTAGGCCGGATCTAACAACGTGTGATTTTTATTTTAGTTCCTCGCTTCTGTAATTTCACTTCATTTCCCTCACACTTACACGCGTTACTTTTCTCTGCGCCACCCTGTATTATAGCGATGAAGAAAGAACAGTCACACCTCACTTAACGAGCACCTCCTACGAGGGTCAGTCCAGAAGTCTGGTAAAAAAAAAAGGCGAGAAAAACTTTTTGTCGTAAACAACTCAACTAACCTGTCGACAGTCTCCTTTGAAACATATACGCTCGGTCCAGCAATCTTCCACCTTTTTCATCCATCACAAAAATAGGTCATGTCAAACTCTGAAAAATACTTTTTGACTGCAGCTATTTTTGACTGCAGCTATCACTTCCTCATTCGATGAAAATTTGTTCCCGCCAAGACAGTATCAAGTTACGGAACAGCAGGTGGGTTGAGCCTGCGTCTCGTGTGGAGTGGATTAGGAGTCCATTTCCTGCACTTTCGCCGTTGTTACCGCTCATGAGTCGGACTGTGCATTATCCTGGTGAAAGGACGTGCCAATGCAAATTTCTAACGATCCAACAATGAAGTACAATAGCTGACGAAATAGCCTTTGGCTTCTTCGGTGCACTTTCGCCAGCCTTTGTCTACTGTTTTGGCGGCTGCTTCGGCTCTGGTGGGTAATCCGTGTCTCAACAGCCACGAGTCTGCACAAAGAGTCTCGAGCAGAGCTGTTTACGGTCGGCAGGCAGTGAGCCGAAATGTGGTGCCGGATGGCCTTTGGGTCGACTGTGAGCTGCCGCGGCCCCCACATCGGCCACGGCTTCTTCACGGCCACCAGGCTACTCCTCCATGCTGGGAGTATCCTTTGGATTATTGCTATTCCCATTTCTTGTAACATTCAAATGGCATTTACGTTCAATACCCTAGCAAAAACTTACTTTTATCTAATTAAAGCTTAAAGATCATTAAATGTCAACATTTGGGCATATGACCGTAAACACTTCGTTATTGGCTGAAAGTGTAAAGCTCTCCTTACGTCACAGACTAGGAGGAACACGAAGGTTCTAGTGTGTTACAGGGTGTGTGTTAGCCCAAGTTAAGACGTTTTTACGGACTACTTCCGCTACGTAGTGATGGGAACCGCAATTACAACTTCTAAGTAACAATAGAAAGGAGTTGTATGGACACTGATAGTGGAAACCTTGCCCAAGGTGATGCGTTTATGTTCCACCCATTTAGAGCGGCGGTATGTGCAACGACCGATATTCCTCTCTCTCCAGTTTGTAGCATCATTAATATCGCTCAAAACTAAGGAAATGTGTGAGTTGCCAAACGGATCGTTATGTTGCAACCACGTTGTCGACCACGAGTCACGGGCCACGACCCCCGAAGCACAACAGAACTGTTCTCGGCAAACCCCTGAGCTGATTTCCTTCACTGAAGGCACTCGCCAGAGACTGCAGCCAGCACGCGCTCGGTGGCGTTGTTTGGATGGTGAGGTGTGTTATTCACAGCTTAGTTTGAGAAACGGACAACAAAGGCTAAATGCATTTACTTCGCGAACCCAGAACTCATGTTTTTGGAATTAACTGCTAGTAGTTGAGAAATCACCGTACGCCCACAGTACAAAGAGGCGTACGGCGATGAGGTCATACGGAGAGATATGAAGCGCGTACAAGATGTAGGTAACACAAACGTTAGGGGTGTGATGTTTGTGAGTCTAACAAGGGGAGGCCGCCAATTGTGAAATTCAGATTCGATTCATACTGCGCATAATAAAAGCCCATGGCCAGAGGTGTAATGTGGCAAAGCACCAAGATGCACTTCTCAGCCGTTGTCGAGAAAATCGACAGTTAAAAGAAACCGTTGCCGTGAAATACTCTCTACGATAAATAACGTCGTGGCGCAGCGGTAAGCGCTCGGGTTCGTAATCCGAAGGTCGCCGGATCGAATCTCGCGCCATGCAACTTTTTTTTATTATTAGTTTATTGTATTCACACACACACACACACTATATATATATATATATATATATATATATATATATATATACTATTAATGAATTGCTTATGCATGTTGGTGAAGGCGGATCGCTCTCTAATTGTACCGCCTCCATTTTTCCGTTTGTTTAACAGGGTGTACCAAAGCTCTCACGTCCGCACTGATTTTCGACGATGTTATAAGTTGCGCTAGGGACCGCATCTACCTTCTTTGGAAGTTATCAGGCAACTACGCTGTTATGCGGCGGCTCGTTTCGGCCCATTCAACATCTGTCCTTCAAGTGTAACGAGCGAGTAACGGAGTTTATATTTCATACCTGCCACAGAAAATTATATTCTAATTCGAACGTTTGACTTACGCTACGTCTTCCGTTAACTATACGTGGTTAACATTATGAAGACAATTAATAAAATTTGTTGAAATACAACTTTGTTTGCGGAAAACATAAGGATGTTCGAAGTCGCCAGTTTTTCCACGACAAACGACTTTCAACAACTTATTATTTGCATAATTGTTGCAACTGATTGCCGGGAATTATATATATATATATATATATATATATATATATATATATATATATATATAATAGCGTGTGTGTGCATATACACACACATTTCAATTACAAAAACCAAATACTAAAAAAAAAAAAAAAAAAAAGTTGCATGGCGCGAGATTCGATCCGGCGACTTTCACATTACGAACCCGAGTGCTTACCGCTGCGCCACGACGCTGTGGAAACGTTATTTATCGTAGAGAGTATTTCATGGCAACGGTTTCTTTTAACTGTCGATTTTCTCGACAACGGCTGAGAAGTGCATCTTGGTGCTTTGCCACATTACACCTCTCGCCATGAGCTTTTATTATGCACGGTATGAATTGAATCTGAATTTCACAATTGGCGGCCCCCCCTTGTAAGGTAACGTCAGTGTCTTAAGCAAACTTGCTTCATCTTTCGTGTAAGACGATGAAACCTCAAACGGTTAAACAGTAAGGATCATAGCTAGACAGTACCAAGATAAAAACATTCTTTCTAATGATGTGAAAAGTGTGTGGCCACAAACTGCAAAGTATCTTTTTGAACTTGACGAGTGTGTGAAGAGAGATTGCAACTCAAGGCACATGTAAACAGCAAGGAGAAAGCAATCACATACTGTGTCTGATCGCTGTGGTGAAGTTTTCTAATTGTGATTTGGATGCCATACGAGAGGCCTGTCGAATCGTTTCACACCTAAGTTAAAATATTCTTTCGGGTTAAATTCGAACCGGCGACCTATGGTATACAACTCGTAAAATGTGATGGTCTACCGGTCTAAGATCTGAGCTACCAACTAACTGAGGTGTAGTCGGAAAACGACAATTTTCTCTAGGAGTTTAATTTCGTGGAATGACGCTCTGCTTGCTCGCAAAAGTGGTAAAGTTTATCTCTGCGGTATATAGATGTTAACTTCACAGAGCAAAACGTTTTTCATTAAATTAGGGAACTCGTGCGTCAACATCGTGGCAATTTGCCGGTACAGTGAAAACCACAATTACTCATCTTCTCGTTCTCGCAAACAATTTTTCAGGAGTTTTTATAGATCTATTTGTACAGTATGGTACTGCAACATCATTTGTAACCCATTTTCCAAACCGGAAACTCCAAAACAAAAGGTCAATTAGCATTACGACAGTAGGACTTCGAGATTATTGAAATTTTATTTCCGCTTCTATAGAACAATACTGATACTAAAGAGGAAAAGATGCATGTTAAGCGCGTAAAATGACCATCATTCATTCAATACAAATTCCCGAAAACGCTGAAATACCCCATTACCCGTGTAGGACATTACACACACACACACACACACACACACACACACACACACACACACACTTGAAATGCATTCCGTCTCGGCAGTCCAACTTTTATTCGGCGCCCCTGCATTACCGTGTGTTCAGTGATGCTGCACACTCCGCGGGAACTCGATCCAATTCTGTTTTGATTTGCGGGGCAGCCCAATCCTTCTAATGAAAGAAAAAGTATAATAACAGCACGAAACTTTCCATTTTCAGTCGCATTCGGTACACTGACCAATTCTGTGAACTGTACGATGTGCACCGTTGAAATTCTTCACGCCACCTTCGGAATTATCACACTTACGAAAGAGCAACAAAAAATGTTGCACTGTTTCGTCGGAGTTTAGCAGACTCGTGAGACGCCCCCCGCACACAGAGGGTGGCTCGCAGGACGAGTCCCTCCCTCCCTCCCTCCTCCTGCTGGACTCCAGGCTGGACACCGCTGGCCTCCAGGGCCTCGCCGACTCTCCTCACGTCGCACACTCACGCCTTTAAGTCGCAATTTATGAATTTCATTTTAGATTCGTCGTCATTAACCGACACGAATTCGACGAATCTTCAGATAGCAGTTCCAGTCAACAAGCCGTCTTCAGTGTTCAGAACTCATGTTTGAAAGTAGGGAAGGACAAACACCTTTCTTGTGGAAAATGATGTACGCTGCTATACTTTACATTACTATTTAATTAATTGTTTTAGTATTTTTTACGGAATGAAGCGAATTATCCTATTTATAGGTGTATTCCTACAGCAGAACATGCTTCGCGTAACTTACTGCACGCGAGACTCTGAAGTGAATTTTGTTAGCTTTACCGAGGTGACACTTTATCGTCAGTTGGTAAATAAGTAGATATTTATTCGAATTTATCCGAGTTTCTTACACGATTTTGTTCACTGAGTTATCCAACGGTTCCCTGAAAAGAGTTTGCGGATTTTGTTTTTATTTATCGTTAACACCGAGTATTTGTGATAAAACAATCAATCCAAAATTTATGTTAAACAAGAAATTACGTAATTTTTCATAAGAAATAAATTTCACTTTTATTAGCACTATGTTTTGGTATTATGGGACCCGTAGTATTCACGCAGGGAGTGGGTTTGTTCTTTCATTTCCTATCGAAAGACGAAATCATTTTTCATCAATTGCAAATGTGTTTGGTACATTTCATTAAAAAAATATTGCACTGGTTTTGTGTAGAAGATTTTTCAATTCTTTGCGAAGCATTATCGTAATCACAACGATTCAATTCACGTAATCACAATAGACAATAAAAATGAGAAATGAACCGGGCGACGAACTACGACGATTTTGTGGCGATCCCGATCACCCTACAGCGCTAGGGGAACAGAAACGACGTCGACACACGGTGAGTCCGTTGCAGTCTGAGGCCATCTGCAGAACGTTTCCCAGAGACTGCTGCACTTCACGCCTCCTCTCGCTGCTGTCAATCCTACCCATCTACTGTTTGTGAGCCGTGGTGGTCTTGCATCGCCGATATCGATATCCCGTGTGACGGAAGAGCCTCCGGTTGGTGCTGGTCGAGCCAGCTCGCGTTGAAAGCCAGCCGGCGTCCCTAAAGCCGTCGGCACACGGACCGTGCACCCCAACGTTGGCCGTGTCGAGTTTCTGACGTCATAGCGTGGAATAGCACGTTCTGGAGTCTTTCCGAACGTGCAGAGCAGTATCTGGCATGTCAGATATTCTGAGCGTTGACCAATGAGATGTCACAACGCCACCTACGTCACACGCACGCCGCGTCCACTCCTTACAGAGTTGTGAGCCGCCATATTGGCATTCATTTCAAGCTTACATGTATATACGCCGTTTCTGAGCACCAGCACATTGAGAATCACTGGAAAACCCGTTGTTGACTGTGTGGTTCGTTGCAATAAAATAATGAGAAACATATTCGTGGCAGGAACTGTTGTAACTTGCGTCTTATGAGAGTAGGCTATTTGAATGCAGCGACACACTCAAGGTCCACCCAGAACGCATTATTCTTGGTTAAATTTGTTATAATTAAATTTTAATTAGTAACATATCTACGATAAGGTTTTCTGCAAGGGGTAACATACCATCATTGCCTACTATGGATCTGTTGTTGGTCTAGCGCAACGAGCAGCGTCATTGTCTAGTATTGTTTGTTGGTTGGGCCGCGTCTAAATTTTATTTCCTAACATTCGCGTTTTTATTAGGTTCTGATACTTTATTATTAGTTTCATATAAGTATATACTATAATATTTGATGTTATGTAAATCTGAGTTCACCTATCTTTGAGGGGTGACTTTGTTAGATTGGCTTAATCTACAAGACAGCTTGCGCTACTTGTGCACAGATATTTTGCTCCTTTTTCTTTTACGCTTCGTAATTCACATGTTGGAAAGATTCTGCTACTGGGTAGGAACGGTGATGAAGTAAGACTGACCTCGGGGTTGTACTAAAATGTGGGAATGTTTATCTTACGCGGAGAAGGATTCCAAATTTGTACCGCACTGTTTGTAATGCAACTTTCGTAAGCCTGTGTCCTTAATGATTGGACACGGTACTTTCCTTTTCGTGGACGATGGAGGAAACGTGCGTTTTAATAGAGCTAACGTGGGAATTTTACGCGCGCCCACCGAGTAAACAGTGTGATTTACGAACAACAAACATCCCTCGACTGCCACTGGAGTGCGTTGCTATCGCATATACCACGTTGGGGCCCACGTACCGTATGCACAAGTCGCATCGTTCCTGAGCCTTCAGCAGCACGTTCAACTTGGCACGCTCAACGTTCACGTTCGTCAGCACGGTCCGTGTGGCGACAGCTCGTCTTTTGTCGCGCGGGATGTACGGTGGCGACCAGTGGGCGCCTCGACGTGCGGATTTTTTGTGGTTTCGTCGTCTCACGCTGAACAGCTTCCCAGCTCGTAACCTGCAAGCTCCAAGTTATTCTGCCTTTAACTGGGACGGTTGTTGAAACTTATTGTGGCATGGCTAGCTGCCCGAGATGCTTCTCAACTTGGTTCCTAGTGGCTGTTTTAAGGAGGCTGATGTTCTTCATTTCGCCTATCTGTGGAGTGAG
Source organism: Schistocerca nitens (assembly GCF_023898315.1). NCBI lineage: Eukaryota > Metazoa > Arthropoda > Insecta > Orthoptera > Acrididae > Schistocerca > Schistocerca nitens. The sequence goes on along the minus strand of NC_064624.1, from coordinate 13,864,547 downwards.
TTTTTTAAGTGGTTTTCATGCAACTTTTAACCTGTTTTAGGACAAATGGTTCCAATGGCTTGTTTTAGGACATACTGGCCGCTTGGGGACTGGTTGGCGTTGAGTACGCGCCCGGCAGCCATACATTTATTGGTTTAATCATTTGTCACGGCAGGATTTGGTATGTTTATTTGATGTTGAAAGTGCCTCAAGGCAACTGGAAGTGATCTCTTAAGTTTCCAGCAAATTTAGTGGGAGACGGGTCCTTTAGAGTATTGCTCCACAAGAACTTGGGCGCAGGCTTATTATATATTCGAGTGTGGCTGTGATTTGACCTTGTTTTCGTTGCTCTCTATTTGTGCTGCAGGCCATTTGTTAAGTCTGCTCGTTTCGTGCCGTCTGTGGGGTTTTGGATTCTCGTCAGGACCGCTAACTGCGAGGCCGGTCGGGAGATTATATATATATATATAAGAGAGAGAGAGAGAGAGAGAGAGAGAGAGAGAGAGAGAGAGACCGCCTGCTAGTGAACCCTTGTAGAAGCCGTGGGGAGTGAAGGCTCGGACTGCCTGCCTGCCGCAACGTCATTGCTTCCAAATACTGCTGTGGGCCTTAACGGTGTTCTCTAATTTTAAGTGAGGCCACTTTGTGAATATTAGCGTGTCTGTAAGTCATTTTACAAGTTATCACTAGCCATTCTCATTCAACACTTGTGTTAATCATTTGTGTATATGCACCTCGTTATTTTTCCTGTGTGCCAGTTTTGCGACCTTGGTTGGCCCACTTTGCATTTTTAGTAGAAGCATGTTCACTGTGGACCTTTATGTGGCAAGTTCAGTTTTATGAAGCTTTAAGATCTTTGTTTCTTTTAATGAAGTTGTGGTATTATGTGGCTGTGTAACTTTGCGTTGCAAGTGTTTAGCGTTACTAGCCTTTTGAGATACGGTGAAACAAGAACGATTGTTTATGATTGATTATTCACCGTGCCTGCTATCGATATTTTGGTTGCGTATGCAAAATATGATTCTTATTCGTGTTTGTGGAATTCAATTAAAGTGAAAATTTTTATATTGCATCAGTAAGAGGGCGATTGTGTAAATGCAAGTTTATAACAAAGTCTGTTTCGAGTGAAATTAAAATTGTGAAACAATCACAAGCTTGTCCACCACCAGTGATCCCGGGCTTCCTATTTCCTTTAAATAACTTTGGTCAGATAGCAATTCTGATTTTCTAAAGAATTGAGTTCAGTTTGGTTTTAAGCATGGTTACCGACATGCATTCCAGTAACAGCGGTGTGGAGTCTAGCACGTGAGCTTGTATGAAATATAAGTGTGTCTCGCTCTCCACGAGTATTTCTGTTTCCGCGTCATATCCCTACCACAGCAGAGGACCGGCGCGGAAGCCCGAGTTGTGAGTACCGCACGAGGCGCCGGCCTGCAGCTGCCCCTCTGCCACGGCTGGACTGGAGAACACGGTCGGCACAGGACTCTGCCGGCTCGGCGCCCCCCTATCCGCCCCGTTCCGCAGCTGCGCTGGAGTTGGACGGACGTCTCTGCGTGTTGCAACTCATCGACAGGTATAACTACATTCCTATTTGCTACTACTACTACAGTTGAACCCGTGTAGCTTCACAATGTGCTTTCGCGAAACCTTGCCATTTTCGTTTGACATTTACACCATAGCAACGATCGTCACGAGACAATTCTGGTTGCACAATTTGAAGCGATTGAACTTTAGTTTATCCTGCGGCAGCGACCCCTGTGATTTTGTGACCCCTGTGGATGGCGGACCACACGCTGGAGAACTCTGTTGTAGAGAAACGGAAACACTGGGTGTGCCCAGAGGGGGGCTGTCGTGGTGGCTGCCGTGGGCTGTGTCCGTAGGCTCTTCTCAGGCGAAGAGGTTGGCGAAGGAGAGGCGCCAAACCAGTTAGGAGACTGGCGAATGAAAGCAGGTAGTAATTCAGACAGGACGCAACACGGCGTGCACGGGACAGCACGTGGGTGGTGCAACCGCATTCCGGGAATAGAAATCTAAACCATCCCTTCCCGGGCAGGTTTCAATTGACACTGTGTATAGTACTTCATATCGATCTCTGTCTCAATCACGGGGTTAGACCATTCATAGCTGTGTCCGTAGCGTTTCCTGTTTAACTGTTCTTGTGTCAGGAGCTGCAGCACGAGTAGTTCTCGCCAGTTTCTCAGCTCAACCTGTGTGCGGTAACAGGCTACCTCTCAACGTGTTGTTCTAGGACAACATGTGCGACGTTTGACGTATCTGCTTTTTCTTGGCCTGTGGTTTCCTCTTTTCTTTTTGTTACTAGTCTAATAGTGACGCCCCAGCTACACGTGACGGATCCAGATGGCGACCGCGGTCGGAACAAGAGCAGAAAGCCAGCTGAGGTTTAGCTGCCAGTCTATTAGGGGAACCAGAAAACTGACGGCCAATTTAGTCGCTGCTGGAACACTTTCCAATTTCTGTTTTCATCTCACGCCACCTCAGGAATCGACCAGCCACAGACGTGGTGATCATGAGAGGAATAAGTTGCGGTGATTTCGTGGAGCCGTCTCGCTCACGAGGGTTCTTTCGACCTCGTCGCCTCGGTGTTCTTTCCTTTAGCCACTACTACAGGTATCGGGAACAGAGACGGTACAGCCGGCCGCCGTGGCCGAGTGGTTCTAGGCGTTTCAGTCCGGTACCGCGCTGCTGCTACGGTCGCAGGTTCGAATCCTGCCTCGGGCATGGATGTGTGCGATGTCCTTAGGTCAGTTAGGTTTAAGTAGTTCTAACTTCCAGGGTACTGATGACCTCAGATGTTAAGTCCCATAGTGCTTAGAGCCATTCGAACAGGAACGAAACCTATTTTCCCACTTTAAATACTCAAAATGGCGAACGGTCTTGTTTATCCTAGTTGCAGAGAGAGAGAAAGAGAGAGACAGAGAGAGAGAGAGAGAGAGAGAGAGAGAGAGAGAGAGAGAGAGAGAGAGAGAGAGAGAGAACTGTCTCTGCTGGACGCAAGTAAAAACATGAGTCATGAGGCAGGGCAGGGAATCGAACCCAGGCCTGTAGGGCGGTAATCCGTCACGCTCGCCACTTTTTTTCGTTTCCTTATTTTTGTTCGGCAGTGTTCATTGCGTTTTGGTCTGGGCGGACGTCACGTGACGTCCGTTCAAGTTGATCGTCGACTCCTTTACTCAGGTTGTTTTTCTTTATTACAGAGAGCCACCGGCCTTCTGACCGAACACGCTCAGCTACCGTGCCGGCGACAAGTGTTTTCAGTTGTACATGTTAATGAGTGAACTGATTCGAAAACACAAAGCACTGACGCAGTGCTAATGCCCTGCGTCACTTCTGCTTCTGCAGAAGCACAAATATCACTCGTATGTCGGTTGGCCATGTTGTGGTCGATTAGCGGAGATTGTTCCTTCAAGGACACCAGACCCCGCAAAACGGAATATACCACAAGCACAACCCCTCGAGTGCAAAGTTTCTTTTTATTTGTATGGTGGCTTGACAATCAAAACACACACCTGTATTTACATGCTGTCTGCTTTCATAACATTGCAGTGCATATTCCTAAGTAGGCCCGGATTTTAATGACAAGTCCTATTTTTTTCTGAACTGTAGGGTGAATTTTAGAACAATTTATACACAAATCTAGGCATTTTAGTGTCGAAAAATTTACTTTGATGGTGCACATAAAGTCATATTTCAACAAATTTGCGGCTAACTTTTAATATACTAGGTCATATTTACGTCACCTTTGACCAAAAATGCATATACCGTTTTTCTCGTATCTTGTTCACGAGACAATATTTAACGTACTATTATAAAAGATCAACAGACAAATCAGTACACAGCTTTATTTCTCACGACTGTAGCAGAAAATCGGTGTAGCACAACAGTCGTTTCGCGAACATAAAACATTGCTGCGCTGAGTCGACAATACGCTCTCAGAGCCAACAAAGGCGGCCTCTGCCGTAATTATCATCGCAGTCGCACAGGTGTTCCCAGTAAGCAGTTTGCATTGCGGCCTTCGCCTTGTTCAACATGCCTAAAGCAAAGTGCTCCGACAGCGTGAAGTTGTGAGGATGTGTTCGAGAATTTGGAGAAAAGTTCTTTAGTACTGATGGGAAAATATTATTCTGTAAACTGTGTGAGGTTAAATTTAGTGCAGAAAAACGCTTTCATGTGCAACAACACCGTAATACTCCAGTCCAGCAGCACGGCGCGTTTCGCGGCGAATTTATTTTTCAAGACTACCCAGGAAAAAAAATTCCCGGATTATTCCCGGATTTCTCCCGGATATCCCGTTTAAAAAATATGCTTTTTCCCTGGCGGAAATACACTTTTTCTGTGCTAAGTGACAGTAGGTTTTCCGTAGATTTTCCCTCGGAACTGCAAAACTTATCAATCCTTTGAATGGTTAACGTTTTATACAATCGCGCAGAACTTCCCGGAAAAAAAAAGAAAAGACGGGGCAGAGAATTTTTGGAGGCTTTTAATAAAAAAAAGGAGAGAAGTTTTGGAGAGACCTTTGATTTGCAGCAACATGTAAGCTGCGTATTTTCGTATTACGAAAGTATAAATTCGAATTGCGCCAAACAGCGCGTTAGTTTCCGGAGCGTTGAAACCGAGGTTGCGATGTCCTTTAGTAAGCGAGTCATGTCTCAAGCCACGAGATCTCGCCAGCCGATGGCAGCCGCTATTCAGAGCATAGGACACGTGTTATAGTCAGCCAATAGCAACATCACTGGTTAGATAGCGCGAACACGCAAGAGGAAAGTTAACGGTTTACATTAATGTACACAGTACCGTATATCTACAAGAAAAGCTAAGCTCTCACATATAATTTTGGTCTCTAAGGTTAACACGCTACAACAGAAGCTAAGCTTTCACATGTAATATTGATTTTTTTTTTAGTGTGTTATACTTTAAGATACATCATACAAATGTGCCAGTAAATTTAAAATTCTGACATAAATGTCTCGGCTCGAAATTCTTGAAGTGCCTGGTCCTCAAACTGTTCAGTTTCCAACGCTCTGTGATTTAGATATCCATCCCACTTTCTCACACGTAACATAATTCATCTTGCGTGAAAAGAAATTTACTTTGAAAGTAACACTTTTCGAACCACCGTTCGCAATACTATCCGGAGACTGTTAGAAATAGGTTCGATTTACCAGTTGCCAGAGAGCGCCAGGAAAACAGTCATTGTGCGTGTGCAACTGCAGTGGTGTAGGGAGCCCGCATGTTCGTGTGTATAAAGCACTAAGAGAGCTTACATTACACCATAAAAGAAACAGGGCATCAGGGGGTACTCCAAAGAGCATCGCAATTTCGTAAACCATACTAAAATGCATAATTCGGCTTGAGTGCTAACTGGTTTTTTCGAGATTCACAAAGAAGTAGGTCCTATCTGATATTAAGCTTTTCAGTGTGGTTTTTAGGATGTAAATTTTCTTGGAGTACCAGTACTCTGCGATCTCATTTTTGGTTGTTTATTACGGCATAATGCCATATATGGCAGAAGAAGATAACGTGCACTTTTAATTCAGCGAACAGTTGGAACTAGGCAATACTGTAGAATGAAACACTTCGTTTCAAATAAAATGACTGCCTCAGCGGAAAGATTAATACGGCCAAACTTCTTTAGTAAACTTGCAAAATCATTCTCCAGTAGCTGGATACAACAACATTCTTTCCTAGAGAATCAATTCTGCAGTCGAAATTACAAAAATTTAACTGAAAGCTAAAACAATGAAAAATTCCCGGAATTCCGAAAGGTTCCCGGGTTTTCCCGGTTTTCTCCCGGATGAAAAAATTCCCGGGTTTTTCCCGCATTTCCCGGTTGTCCCGGGTCGTATACACCCTGCTACCGCATTACTGAGAAGCGACAGTAAAATTCAACATCTCTCAATACTTTACCGTACAAAAAAAAAAAAAAAATCGTGAGGAGGGGGTGGGGGTGGCAAGAAACATTGTATTTCCTAGCAGTATTGCAACCTTACGACAAATGCCGTTTTGGAACGAAACGTAGAGTGACTATTTTCTATTTCGTTACCATTTCATTGAAACGTTAAAGATGAAAACACAGAATGTCAGAGAATATTACTTGTCCTGATTTCCGCTACAGGATGGACGCCAGGTACCATTTGTTTTCGAGTAATGCTGATTCGGAGTTGAAGCCTACCAGTGAGCTTGCGTGGGCGGATTTCGTCCTCTCCGTAGAGCAAAAGAGCAGCGAGTAAGTGTAAACATCGACACATTGCACACTCGTGAAAATTTACATCGCAGCACACACAAGTCTACGAGGCTAATTTTCCTAGGAAATCAATCACGGAAACGTCGCACCGTGGGTGTGCAAGTCCCCCGGCTGTAGCCGAGTCTCCACACTGCCAACGTAACGCGAGAATCGATGAAACTGCCCAACACTTTGCAAGCTGAAAGGCGGTATGGGAACTCGACCTGACTGCAGATTTTCTCCTCAAAACAATACTGTATTATCGTACCGAAAATGCTGGGAAAATTATTGAGACGTTTATTTCTCTGCTCCTGCATCACGAATATTTTCTTCAGTCTTTTTCCAGGAATGTATTGCAATGCAGTCAACTGAATTTTTTCGTCGTGTCCAAAGTTTTGAAGCACATTAATTGAACACTAAGCGCATCAAGCCACAATCGCACACAATACACACATGTAGACTAGGAAGGCAACCTGCACCCACCCGCTGGTGTGGGTGTGTGCGACCGCTCTGTAGTTCCTAACCCGACCATCGTTCTACATTTTATCCCTTTTGAAGAAAGTATGTTTCATTTCAAGGCGAGGCTACGCACTAAACTTTGTCTTCAAAACGAATTTTATCAGTGTGTATACATGAACAAGTAAAAAAATTCCCGGATTTTTCCCGGATTTCCCGGTTAAAAATACACTTTCTCCCGGGTGACAGCATATTCTCCCTTATCAATCGTTTGAATGGTTATAGTTTTATACATGGGCATACAATTTCCCGGCACTTTAGAAAACGAAACTCATGGAAAATGACACGATTTGGAAGTATCTTTCATGTGCAGCAACATGTACGCTGCGTATTTTCGTATTACGACAGCACACAGTGGAATTCCACCACACACAGCATGTTACTTTCCGAATCATTGAAATCGAGATTTCGATGCGCTTTTGTAAGCCGTTCATTGCTCATGTCACGTGATCTCGCCAGCCGATGACAGCGGATATTCAGACCGTAAGACACGAGATGTAGTCAGCCAACAGCAACACCTCTGTTAAGTAGCACGAACACACAGACAGGGAAAGTTAACAGTTTAAATTACTATACATAGTGTTGCTACAAGAAAAGCAAAGCTTTCACATATACTGTTCATCTTTTTTGCGCGTGTTACACATATGTATCACAGAAATGTGCCAGTAATGTTTTTAATAATGACATAAATGTCCCATCCTCAAGGTTCGAAATTCTTCTGTCTGGCTAGTCATCAAAGAGTTGATTTTTAAATGAGAGTCAAACGCTCCGTGATTTGATAAATTCATGGTACATTCTTGCACATAGCTCAACTTACGTAAAAGGATATTTAGTTTGAAAGTAACGCTTTTCAAACCACCATTCGCAATATTTTCCCGCGACCTGTCAAAAATAGGTTCGTTTCAGCAGCTGACAGAGAGCGCAGATAACAGGAGAAACCGCGCTTGCGCAGCTACCATGACGTAGGAAGCCCCTGTATGTACGTACGTGTAAAACACTGAAAGATCATACATGAAGTCATAAAAGAAACAAGACATCTGAGGATACTCTTAGAGCAACGGAATTTCGTGAACCATACTAAAATGTGCACACTTGAAGTGCATACTTTAAGTGCACATTCGTGTGTGCAGATTCCCAATGAAGTAGACCTCGACCTGATATTAAGCTTTTCAGTGTGGTTTTCGGGGTGTAAATTTTCTTGGAGCACCAGTACTGTATTGTATCATGTTTGGGTCTTTATTATGGCATAATAGCATCCGTGCTAGAAAATGAAAACGTGCACTTGACATGCAGCGAACAGTTGAAACTAGCCACTACTGTGGAACTAAAAATTTCGTTTCAAATACATTGACTGCCTCTGCGGGAAAAGTTAACAAAAGCCCAATTTGTTTAGCAAACAGACAAAAATAACTTCATTGTTCCGCAAGGCGATTAATGCTTGACTGCCAGAAAGGTAGAAATAAAATAAAATCTCAAACTAATGACATATTTCGGCCTCCCGTAATTATGTGAATGTGTTTTAACTAACTTGACAGCTCCCGGTCACAGATATCCGTTTTGTTTTCATTTGACGTGAGAGTAAACGAAGGGGAAACAGCAAAACCACTGAATGTAAACACGGGTCACGTGGAGACTACCCACTGTAGCTCAGACCGCTCTGCGCATCAGCCCCGGATCTACGATACTTGCGAACCGGGCCAATATTTTAAAAAAATCGAATTTTCAAAATATGTTCATCTTGTAGCGCACATCTTTCTGAAAAGTCTCAAACATAAAACATATGTATTCGAGGAAATGTAAGACATCTTATTTGGTCTTAAGTATGCCAAAGTGCAGTGCCACGCCTCTTCAGAAAGCCTTTTTCTACCTCACGTCCAAACTATATTCAGAAGAGTGGAAATTTAAATGTCCTCTGGTGCCTCTCCTGCTCCCAGTCGGCCGGTTTGACAGCCTGCCCCTCCTTAAAAAAAATCTCACAATTAATAGCGGATGGGATTATTTGTAATCGAGAAAACAAGGGCTCTTCAGAAAATCTGAACTCTTTATTGCCTAATAGCTCATAATTTGCTGTTTTGTGTGACATAAAATTAAATATAGGATATATAAAGGCAATACTGACAAGAGATAAGCAAGAAATTACACATTTCTTCAAACCTTAGCTCCTAGAATGTTCTCTCTAATCTTGCTACAACTTTACATGCCGTGCTTTCCTTTCTGCGAAAGAATCTATTACCTCGTCAAAGTTCGTCAAACGTTTTCCTAAATGAAAAATCGAAATGTCGTTATCCCATACTAAAAAAGTTGTTAATACAAACAATACCCAAGACTGGTGTGGTTTCTCGATCTGATTACATCTAGTTTGTCACTGTCTGCTGGATAAAACAAAATACGCCTTTCTAATATGGTAGCAATTTTGCAACGCACCAAATATAGGAGACACTTTTGGCACAAATGGCCATTTTTATAACACGACAGAATATAATCCAATAACTAACAATATCAAATGCCTATTAGGCCTACTACAAGCAAAAAGCTTGATATTAGGAAACAGTTTGACATTTCATTCATACGCACCAGCTTCTCAAGCACGAGATCGGAAAGTAGTATTACGAAATTTTTATATAAATTTGGAATCGTCTTATTCTTCCATAATTTGTGTGATGTCCCCGTATCTTCTCCTTCCTCGTTCTAACAAACAGTCTTGTCATCACCAATTCTGTAGCTATTACTGCCATTCTCTAAATTTGTTCGCCGATTAACTCCACTAACCCTGCCAGAATCACAGGTTCATTTATCCAGCGATTATTTTCCGGTTAGACGTTATTACGTTTCGAACAACACGTTTTCCGCGTTACTTCGAGAATAGAACTTAGGCGGCTGCTAGACGGGGACTGTACTACTGGTCCTTACTAGTGTAGCGATCTGGTCAAAGTTTTCTGTCAAAATTTCGTTTTCTTGGATACACCGAGAAGATAATACGTAATATTTCTCATCTGTTGTTCCTGTCAGTCGTTTATTTCCATTCTGGTACTCTGAATCTATGGATTTCGCTAGTAATTGTGACAACGCTGATCTTTCGCAAACCCAATCAAGCACATAGACAGCGATTGGCATCCATTCCTTCGGCTTTACTCCGTTCAGCTCGTATAGCCCCATCCCCTGTTGTCTGCGGAAAGTTTATTTATAGATGCGACGAGGATTCTCCTGGCAGACACATCACGTACACTATGCACACATTCAAAAATCAACTTGTGGCTCATTCATAAATCAATTTAAAATGTGTTCAAAAATGTTTAAAGAACAACAGGGACGCGTTTCAAAATCATATGAATAATCTAGAGACCAACGAGAGCTGGATGCTAGGCGTCTTGTCAAAAGTTTTTCTTGCTCAAGAGTATGAATTTGGCGCCCCCTTTTCCCGGTAGCATCTAGCTGCTTGCTGCGACTGCTTGCACAGCCAACAGCCACATTCCTGTAGCCAGGAGCGGGAGAATCTACTTCTCAAACTGCGCATGCGCATGAGCCCGCGCGTAACTTCTAAAACAAATCGAATGTAAACAGTTGCGACTTCACGCTCATTGGAGGCAATTTGTTGTTATGAAGCACTGCATAGTCTTCCTAAAGCCTTTGACATTTTCAACTGGCAGACGCTTGCATGAGCACTGTGTGTCGTCGTTGTATATGGCGCATTTCCTTTGCAATTTAAGTTATTTTCGTTTTCTTCTGTCGTTTATGTTTTATTGTTGAAGTGTTATTCTGCAGTAGCGGGATACAGTAATATCCTTTGTTAGACTATCTGTTCTTACCAGTCAAAAATACAAAAATTTAACTGAAAACTGCAACAATGAAAAATTCCCGGAATTCTGAAAATATCCCTGAATTCTGAAAATATCGCTGGTTTTTCCCGGATCTCCCGGTTGTGCCGGGTCGTATACACCCTATTAATGATTATTTCACATATTTCGAGTGTTTACTCTCAGATCACAAAACGATCTGGATGTATTCAAATCACAAGTAGGTCTACGAAAATTTTGGAACACGGACTGCGTAATAGGCTGTACCACTCCGAAAGACGCGAAACAATTTTTCATTTCTATCGCCTTCAAACGGAACCGCCTTTACTTGGAACTTGAAATAGACTTTACAGGCAGCGGGCGGGCTTGTCCAGAACACTCGCGGCGGTTAGCTGGCGCCGCCCAGTTCCTGCAGAGGCCCGGGCTCAACGCCCCCCCCCCCCCCCCCGCCACCCAACCACACACACACACACGGTCCCTGTGCCGAAGTCGCGACTGCAGGCGACGAAGCCCGCTGCTCAACTTGCCGAGAGGTATTCTTCCAGTGAAAGCACAGATACGCCTGCTCGTGTTTGTACGCACTACACGATCGTATTCCAGTAACAGATGCGTTTTGTTTTCGAAGAGCTGACGTTAGTTCAGTAGGCCTTTATGTTAGCTAACACTGAAAAATCTCTGCCAGGTCCTCTTACTACCGTGCTGAAGTTTTGCTATATGCGAAACTTACTTTCAGTCGCCATCTGCCTCATTCACGATGCATTTAAAATCGTTGGCTTGTCACGATATTAAATCGTAAAAGTAAATAAAAGAAAAAGTCAAAGCAGGCAGCCAGGCACATAAAGTATATCGGAAAGTTTCAGTATTGTTGCTTCAATTTGACAGAATCTGTAGATTATATCTAAGTAAAAGGCAATACACGGAAACGACAGATGTATTCCTCACGAAAGGAAACTTATCGAGAACTTACCGCAACTTCGTATTCCGCACATCAATACTATTAATTGGGTCTCTCACAATCTGGATACCCACAGAAGAAATACATCAATAGATTAGAAACGAGTTTAAATCTGTTACCTGGCTAACACAACCCACCATCCACTGGAATCGTGCGTGCCAAACGAACGGCATACACGACAAACTGAAGGCTTGCATCAAACGTGATGGTCAGTCACTCTCCCACAGAAACTCTGGCAGTTTTCCAGATCTTACATAAAACTTGATCAGAGTATATACTTCCCTCAAATGGACTATCTTGTACTGCAGTAAAGGAATCCGTCACGTTACGTATTGTTTCTGTGTTGTATTACTGGGCTCTACAGTTAATACAATACGTGAACAGCGCCAGAAATTGAGCTTCGAATTTTACGTACAGTGTTCACTTTATATCAGATTACACTTGACAAAGCCCGCTTTTAACGTTTCACTTTAACTGCGTTGTGGCAACGTTCCGCGTACTTTGTCACAGCCGCGATGATGGCAAACCTGCCTCGATTCTCACAGTTACTACATTGCAAGTGGCAAATTTCAATTCTACCGTCGTAGGCTGCACGTAAAAAGTTACACTGCACTTTCATCGCGTCATTTGAACGTCAAGTGAAGAAGTCGGTAAGTGACAGCGTCAGAAACGGTAACATTCTTTCGCAACAAAAGATACGACTGATGCGCAAGCACGATTGCAACAACTTCTATGAAGCACTGGAGTACAGTCTGGTTAATTTGCACTCCGTTTTAAACAAAGCCATGTCTCTCGAGCGTCTACATGTTTATGACGTCATATCCCCCTGACGCGTGTGCCCTACGATGATATAACTTGGCCGGTACTTGCAATCGTGCGTGTGAATACTGTCTGCAAACTGTGTTGCGAATAGTGTCTGTACTGTGAAGAAATAAAACTCCACGTCTGATGCCGAAGTTGACTTTGTGAGCAGCTAAAGTGTGGTAGTTCACGTTGTGTATTGTTTTTAGGGCCGGGGGAAACACATCAGCTAGAAAAATATCCGAGTCTCTGAAAGCATGTTGAGAACCGCAAATCGCTAAGCTGCCTCATTCTGAAATACTGGGTGAATAATAACTGCCGGCCGCTGTGGCCGAGCGGTTCTAGGCGCTTCAGTCCGGAATCGCGCTGCTGATAAGGTAGCAGGTTCGACTCCTGCCTCGGGCATGGATATATGATAGGTTAGTTAGGTTTAAGTAGTCCTAGGTCTAGGGGACTGATGACCTCAGATGTCGAGTCCCATGGTGCTTGGAGCCATCTGAATAATGTCCGGGTATTTCAACGCCTTCAGTTCCGTTTCCTCGAGACACGCTAAGCTTCCAACTGATACTTCTCTTACTGCGTGAAAACCGTACCCTAAGATTATACTACTTTACGAGTGGATTACCAAAGCATTTTGGATGTTTAAATTCGGTCAGTTTACGGGAAACATTTCTGGTGGAGGTTCCGTAATGGCTGACGGAATCTGAAGACGCCGTGTCGCTCCAACACTCCTTTAATCCGAAGTGCTGCAGTTTATGGCTTTCGCAATGTTGTGTGGTATGAAGATACGTTATTTCCACGCAGTGACATAATAAATAACGTGTTTTTTTCATTTTAAGTATGTGTCGGGCGAGAATTCTGAAGGAATCTGGACTCGCACATCGAAACAATGTCCGACTGAATGTGGCGCTATTTTCCGCTCGTTCAACGTTATTCCCTCTCAGGTTTTCAGCGCTTAAATGACTAGAACGGCGATAAATAACGAGCAATGAAACACTCGACTCACTAATTTAACACACTATTCCTCATTCGTAAGACAATGCATTAGAGAGGAGCAGTTTTCTGACGTTGCTTTCTCGTGAGTTAACGCGACGGACGACTCAAAAGCGACCAAAACAAAGGAACAGCCGCGGCTCCCAGAAACTGCAGTCGGGGCCAGCTGCCCGCCTCCCCCTCAGGAGCTGCTGACACTGGCCGCCTGCCCCCCCCCCCCCCCCCTACCGCTCCTCGGCTGACCCGCGCAAGGCGCCGGGGCGCGCAGCGTTGAGTCCTGGGAAGTTAGCCACCTTTTTTTCTTTTCGAGAAATATACATTTTTTTCACGGTTCTTGTTAGATGTGCCATAGTTCTAGAGTTCGTTGTACAAAATTTGAATAGTTCTGCAGAATATAGCGACGAAAACAACAATGTATGACATAGCTGATTCAGGACCCTTTCCTTATGATACAATTCTCACTGTAGCCACAATAAATCACTTGTGCATAGATTCCAACCGTACTGATCATTACAAAAACATAACCATTGACCAACGGCGCACATTTCTTGCAACGTTGTAGAAAGCATTCAGCTTATCCGCTGTGAAAATACCACACTTGACACTATTGTAAAATTTACAATGGATGTCTTCCGTTCATCTACAGAGTCAGCATCTACCGAATTATCTTCACGATGCCAGGATCACACACTTCCCCTTTTTAGGTACGGAGGAAACTAGAGTTCAGTCTTGTGGAAGCCAAAAAAGGAAATGTGGGCCGCCCTTCTTTTAATGATAGGAAACTCTAGAGAAATCTCACGCTTGTTTTTCTTCATCGTGCCAACAAAAGAAAAATTCTCCCTTCACAGCTCTATTATCATTCCAATACTAGTTAACCAGTTGTCCACTTTGACATTTCGACCTGACTGACATGTAGGTTTACACAGTCACAGAACAACATCAAAATGTTTATTGCTGTTGGTAAATCCTTCTGGTTGCAACACAGCGTATACTTCCAAACTGTACAGGTAAAATACTTAAGAATCCACAAAAGCATAGATTTTAAATCCATACTTGTTTGTTTTGATACTTACATTTGGCGAAAACTGCACCTTCCACAGAATCCTTCCAGCTTCTCGTCTACTGTAACATTTTCTCCGAGGGTGAGAGATTTTTGGTAGTTGCGTACAAACACAGTAAATATTTCCCCAATTGCTGTTGACTTGTCTAATTGTCTCCTTTCATCACGAATAGCGCGACTGTAAAATCTAAGACACCCCACAGTAAATTTGAAACGTTTTACGTTCATTTGCGAGGTGAAATTTCTCAATGCCATCCCCATCAGCTCCACGGAGATCTTCCAAGCTTTATCCGCTACTTTTGTCAACAACAATTAAAAACAAGAGATTTATGAAAGCTTTCAATTCAATAACATCTATTGATTTTACCCCTGTCTCACGCTGAAATGATGCTTTGACGCTCTCAAATTGCTGATTGGAATAAGAAACTACAATAGACAAATATCTACATCTATGAGGCAATTACAGCATCACAAAGGCTCCTTTGCCTGCGTCTGTTGGTCCAGGTAAATTTCGAATAATATTATCCTCTTCGAACAATATGCTTTGGATTTCTTCAACATGATCTACTACATCCCACTTAAAATAATAAAATTCCTATAAAATAACGCAACCAGGCGCAGTGTATTAATCTGATATTTGACGTTCAGGCAGCGGACACTGACTATTAGACAGTTCAAACAGAATTCAAGTGCATTTTACATTCTGGATCAGCTTTGTACTACTTACCACGTTGATAAACAAATTAATTGCTGAAATGAAATACGAAATGGCACAGTGGATAAAAACGAGCAATCGGCTCATATCTCATCAGGAGGGCATTAGCGTCCATACTAAATCACAGAACAATGAAAGGCATACACAGAAAGGAAGCTATAACGAGAAGGCGCCAGTGCTGCCAATTGTTGAAAAGTAATTTACAGAATCACATAACAATGAAAAGCTGTCGGAGAAGGGAAGCTATTAACGAGAAGGCGCCAATACTGCAAATTGTTGAAAAGTAATTTACAGAAAATTTCGACAAGTATCAATCTGAATAGCTGCGCCCGATGGAAGGATAATGAAAACTAAGATACGTCCCTGAGACCTCTCAAGATCAAAAAACAATAAAGCACAGCAACCATGAAACGTCGTGGCACTACATCTGGAAACAATGTACACGTGAACTGCGTCTTTTAAACAATCGGCAAGTGACGTCAGCGTAGCAGTTACAATAGAGGTAGCATCATCAAAGCTAATGACAGCAACAGCTGCACTTTTTGGGTAACGCGCGCCGCGTCGTGTGAAGGCGCCCGCCACTGCTGCATTTCGCTCCTTGCTCTGCCCCTAATGACTAAACGTAACCAAACTACTCACAATCATGCGAATAATCATTATGCTCGTTCAGTCACAGCTCTCTTACAGTCGCTGCCTGTTGTGTAAGTGATACTTGTGAACCGAAATACCCTTAAAAATGTACAATATACCAGAATTTAAACGTCTTCTCAGCATGGAGGAATTTAAAGTAATCGATGATACAGGCATTCAATTCACTCCGTCTCATCCGGTCTTACAAAAACTGTCCGAAAATGTCTTCAAAACATATTTACACAACAATTAAAGATTGTCATGATCTGATTACTTACGTTAGAAACACCTTCAGGCTGGAATGTTTCGTTGAAGAAAAAGACGACGACAGCAAAGACGAGTCGTGGAATGTTTTGGTTCTTCGTGCAACAAGGACATGACAAAGCAATTTGACCTACTACTGTCAGCAGAAAAAATGGTCTACCGTAAAACCAACAAAGACGAAGCTTGGAAAGTTTTCAAGACTGGAAATAGGGAAAAGGACAGATTTGATGGCTGATCAAATTTATGAACATAAAATTGCATGTGCCTTTTCTTTCAAATACGCGAAAGTGTGTGAATGTTCAAGTTCAAAGTACTTCTTGAAGATCAAAGGAAGATGTACAGAATGTGGAGCCACTTTCGAAGGGATTGCTCTGAAGAAGCCAATAAAGGACAACGATATTATTCTAAACTGCAGACTTTCAAACTTTTCAGACGATAGTATTCACCTGAAAAGAAGACAACTTCGTGCCACGAAATTGGTTGATAACAGGATTCCTGCAGCTCTTTGGCGAAATGATGAAGCGAAAAATACGTCTTTCGGAGACATGATTCCTCCAAATTTACCCAATGCTGTTGTCTTGAGAAAGGCTAAAGAAGAGTAAAGGGACAAACGATTTCGTGTAACAACTAGTAAGCCTGTTGAAAACTTGCAAATCGCAAAACATACAACCCATGTGGACGAAATTCACGCAATCGGATTGGACCCATTCTTCTGTATATATTGGCTGAAAGATCAAAGTCAGTTGCACAAATATTGTCATCAAATCAATAGCAGTGTATACGATTCAGTAGATGCTACGGGTGGCGTTGTATTTCGAGTTATATCACGATTTGGGGATCTGTCAAACAGAGCTGACTGTGTGGAAATTAAGTCAAAGTAGATATAACTGTATGAGTACATACGCATCCGCGTAGTAAACGTCACTAGTAAAGATCCAAATATCATCAATCAGTTGCCCAAGTTATCAGATGATATTCTCTAGGCATGATGAATCATTCTTGTCATTTTTCTTTGTGGAAATCGTCAGATCTGGAACTCCCAAACCAAAAATCATGGTAACTGATTTCGGTAAGGCTTTGTTGGTTGCCATTTCTAAAGCAATAGCCAATTGCTCGGACTTAACAGATTATTTGAAAAGGTTTTATAGTCATATTGTTTTGCATGAAAGAGTAATTCTGCCCTCGTGTTGTTCGAGAATAGATTTAAGCCATTTTATGGTCATGATTTAGAGGTGGAAATGCTTCTCAGGAGGTAAATCACAAGTCAAACAACTTTACCTTCGAGTTTTGGCCCATATTTACATGACAGATTTTCGTGATACTGAAAGTGCTTTCCGCTCACTTTTGGTTGTTGCGTTGAGTGAACATAGACAAAAAATGAATATCTTACAACATAAAACACAAAACAGTACGACAGTCAGCGCGGAAATCCCTAAAATAGCACAAGAATTGCAGGCAGACATGTGCTTACAAGAACCTTGTAATAGAAACGGGCAACTGATATGTCTACCAAAACATGCTACCAGAATAACATGCAGCAATGACTGTAAGGCTGCAATAGTAATTCTAAATAGAACTTATAATTAAGGTAACACAGTTATGCAATCAACACTTGGTTACCATAGAGATAACTAACGGGAACGTCACATGGGTTACTGCATCCATGTACGCCCGATACAGCCATCAAATAAAGCCGTACGCAGACTACATCAGAGAACCAGTAATGTATGCCAGAGGCAAAAAATTAGGGATAAGTGCTGACATAATTCCAGATCGACCCTCTGGAACTCAGAAGATATGACAGAGGACGCATATTCACTGATCTAATACAAGAAACACAACTACATGTAATGAATACGGGAGGACCTATACCAACATATGCAGGGTTCGATGGTACGAGCAGTAATATCGACTTCACGCTAGCAAATAATGCAGCAATGGCATACGTAACAAACTGGACTGTACACGACAACATAACCAGTAGAGATCATAATGTCATAACATACACACTAACTCACACTCAGAACACAGTGACCAAATCACACACCAGACACTTGTTGCACAAAGCAGACTGGAACAAATTAACGGAAATTATCCAACGACACGATCTAGAAAACATCAATGGAAGTATCGATTATAGAGCACACAAGTTAACACAGGTGATACAACATGCACAAAACACTTCAATACCGACAGCATAGAACACAAATTGCTCAGCAGTACGATGGACCAAAAACGAGACTCACACAAGACGCAAACGAAAATTAGTAAAAAGGCGATAGCAGATAGGGACAGACGAATAAGACTTGAAGCATATAGGCATGCACAAGACAGACACTATACAACACGCGTTGACAATGGGAGCTATTTGAAACAACACAGAGCAAAATATATGGGGGGCGCCATACAAAATACTGACAGAAGATAAAACGCCACTAGTTCTGGGAATGCTAAGACAGGATGACGGCACGATGACGAGGGGATGGAGGAATACAGCGGAGTTCCTGCTGTATAAACTGCTCCCTGACGACGTTATCGATACAGACACACAATATCATGCAAGACTAAGAGAAAACCTACACACACCATACAACGCTGCAACTGTCACCCGTCCTTTTGTGCAAGAAGAGGTTGCGCTAGCAATCTCAGAGCTCAAAAACAAAAAAGCACCTGGACCAGATGGTATCCACTCGGAAACACTGAAAAAACTAGCACCGCAGATCACCACCTACCTTAACAACGGTACCGAACGGTGCCTTACGGCTGGGCAGGGTACCTACAGTATGGAAAACCTCCAAAGCAGTCACTATTAAGAAATCCAAAGACTTACAGACCAATATGCCTAACAAACACCCTAGCAGAGATTCAGGAGAAGCTACCGTGTAAGCGCCTGCAAACACACAGAGCTCCCCGGGGTATGAGCCAACACCAGTTCGACTTCAGATCTGGCAGATCAATAGATGATGCCATCAACCAGGCCCTGCACATAGTTAACACCACAAAACAGAAATCCGCCATGGCAATAATGATTGTCATTCCCGGAGCATTTGATAATCTTTGGTGGCCCGCACTGTTTCAGAGGCTAACAAGGGGAGGCCGCCAATTGTGAAATTCAGATTCGATTCATACTGCGAATAATAAAAGCTCATGGCCAGAGGTGTAATGTGGCAAAGCACCAAGATGCACTTCTCAGCCGTTGTCGAGAAAATCGACAGTTAAAAGAAACCGTTGCGGTGAAATACTCTCTACGATTAATAGTTTTCTGCAGCGTCTTGGCGCGTAAGCGCTAAGGTTCGTAATCCGAAGGTCGCCGGATCGAATCTCGCGCCATGCAATTTATTTTATTATTAGTTTTTTGTAATTTATATATATATATTTCCTTTTTTTTAACAGGGTGTACCAAACTCTCCCGTCCGCACTGATTTTCGACGATGTTATAAGTTGCGCTAGGGACCACATCTACCTTCTTTCGAAGTTAGCAGGCAACTACGCTGTTATGCGGCGGCTCGTTTCGGCCCATTCAACGTTTGTCCTTCAAGTGTAACGGAGTTTATATTTCATACCTGCCGCAGCGAATTTGCGTTCGTGGGGTCTCTATTATAATTCGAACGTTTGACTTACGCTATACGTATTCGTTTCGGAATATCGTTTCTGCGTCTTCCGTTAACTATACGTGGTTAACATTATGAAGACAATAACATTTGTGAAATACAACTTTGTTTGCGGAAAACATGATGATGTTCGAAGTCGCCAGTTTTTACATGACAAACGACTTTCAGCAACTTATTATATGCATTATTGTTGCAACTGATTGCCGGAAATTTTTTATATATATATATATATATATATATATATATATATATATATATATATATATATATATATATTCCTGGAAATGGAAAAAAGAACACATTGACACCGGTGTGTCAGACCCACCATACTTGCTCCGGACACTGCGAGAGGGCTGTACAAGCAATGATCACACGCACGGCACAGCGGACACACCAGGAACCGCGGTGTTGGCCGTCGAATGGCGCTAGCTGCGCGGCATTTGTGCACCGCCGCCGTCAGTGTCAGCCAGTTTGCCGTGGCATACGGAGCTCCATCGCAGTCTTTAACACTGGTAGCATGCCGCGACAGCGTGGACGTGAACCGTATGTGCAGTTGACGGACTTTGAGCGAGGGCGTATAGTGGGCATGCGGGAGGCCGGGTGGACGTACCGCCGAATTGCTCAACACGTGGGGCGTGAGGTCTCCACAGTACATCGATGTTGTCGCCAGTGGTCGGCGGAAGGTGCACGTGCCCGTCGACCTGGGACCGGACCGCAGCGACGCACGGATGCACGCCAAGACCGTAGGATCCTACGCAGTGCCGTAGGGGACCGCACCGCCACTTCCCAGCAAATTAGGGACACTGTTGCTCCTGGGGTATCGGCGAGGACCATTCGCAACCGTCTCCGTGAAGCTGGGCTACGGTCCCGCACACCGTTAGGCCGTCTTCCGCTCACGCCCCAACATCGTGCAGCCCGCCTCCAGTGGTGTCGCGACAGGCGTGAATGGAGGGACGAATGGAGACGTGTCGTCTTCAGCGATGAGAGTCGCTTCTGCCTCGGTGCCAATGATGGTCGTATGCGTGTTTGGCGCCGTGCAGGTGAGCGCCACAATCAGGACTGCATACGACCGAGGCACACAGGGCCAACACCCGGCATCATGGTGTGGGGAGCGATCTCCTACACTGGCCGTACACCACTGGTGATCGTCGAGGGGACACTGAATAGTGCACGGTACATCCAAACCGTCATCGAACCCATCGTTCTACCATTCCTAGACCGGCAAGGGAACTTGCTGTTCCAACAGGACAATGCACGTCCGCATGTATCCCGTGCCACCCAACGTGCTCTAGAAGGTTTAAGTCAACTACCCTGGCCAGCAAGATCTCCGGATCTGTCCCCCATTGAGCATGTTTGGGACTGGATGAAGCGTCGTCTCAAGCGGTCTGCACGTCCAACACGAACGCTGGTCCAACTGAGGCGCCAGGTGGAAATGGCATGGCAAGCCGTTCCACAGGACTACATCCAGTATCTCTACGATCGTCTCCATGGGAGAATAGCAGCCTGCATTGCTGCGAAAGGTGGATATACACTGTACTAGTGCCGACATTGTGCATGCTCTGTTGCCTGTGTCTATGTGCCTGTGGTTCTGTCAGTGTGATCATGTGATGTATCTGACCCCAGGAATGTGTCAATAAAGTTTCCCCTTCCTGGGACAATGAATTCACGGTGTTCTTATTTCAATTTCCAGGAGTATATATATATATATGTGTGTGTGTGTGTGTGTGTGTGTGTATACGCATTTGAATTACAAAAACCATATACTAGAAAAAAAGTTGCATGGTGCGAGATTCGATCCGGCGACCTTCGGATTACAAACCCGAGCGCTTACCGCTGCGCCACGACGCTACGGAAAATTATTAATCGTAGACAGTATTTCACCGCAACGGTTTCTTTTAACTGTCGATTTTCTCGACAACGGCTGAGAGGTGCATCTTGGTGCTTTGCCACATTACACCTCTTTTTTATTATGCGCAGTATGAATCGAATCTGAATTTCACAATTGGCGGCCTCCCCTTGTTAGACATCTGGAGGTACCGCTATCACTGCAGACTACTGTAAAGACCGAGCAGTCTAATGGCAGATGGACAGCCGGAAAGTAATTAAAAGAATTACCGAAGGCTCTCCTCAAGGGTCGATCTGAGGCCCCATCTTCTGGGACATAACAATCGAACCCCTCCTACAACTTCTGGATGGGGATGACAGGTCAGACGGAACTGTTGCCTACGCAGATGACCTTATTAGTTGTAGTCACTGCAAACTGTTTATGTCTCACATAATTCCAAAATAAAATTGAGAATTTACGATCCGTCCACACAGCTGTACTTCCAGCACTACCTCATCTCCTGCATTCCAAAATTCGCAGACGTTATCCTACGAAAATTTCAGGAGTACCAATCCTGGAAGAAAGGATGTTGTTGTTGTTGTGGTCTTCAGTCCTGAGACTGGTTTGATGCAGCTCTCCATGCTACTCTATCCTGTGCAAGCTTCTTCATCTCCCAGTACCTACTGCAACCTACATCCTTCTGAATCTCCTTAGTGTATTCATCTCTTGGTCTCCCTCTACGATTTTTACCCTCCACGCTGCCCTCCAATGCTAAATTTGTGATCCCTTGATGCCTCAAAACATGTCCTACCAACCGATCCCTTCTTCTAGACAAGTTGTGCCACAAACTTCTCTTCTCCCCAATCCTATTCAATACCTCCTCATTAGTTACGTGATCTACCCACCTTATCTTCAGCATTCTTCTGTAGCACCACATTTCGAAAGCTTCTATTCTCTTCTTGTCCAAACTAGTTATCGTCCATGTCTCACTTCCATACATGGCTACACTCCATACAAATACTTTCAGAAACGACTTCCTGACACCTAAATCTATACTCGATGTTAACAAATTTCTCTTCTTGAGAAACGCTTTCCTTGCCATTGCAAGTCTACATTTTATATCCTCTCTACTTCGACCATCATCGGTTATTTTACTCCCTAAATAGCAAAACTCCTTTACTACTTTAAGTGTCTCATTTCCTAATCTAATTCCCTCAGCATTTAATTTGACTACATTCCATTATCCGCGTTTTGCTTTTGTTGATGTTCATCTTATATCCTCCTTTCAAGACACTGTCCATTCCGTTCAACTGCTCTTCCAAGTCCTTTGCTGTCTCTGACAGAATTACAATGTCATCGGCGAACCTCAAAATTTTTATTTCTTCTCCATGAATTTTAATACCTACCCCAAATTTTTCTTTTGTTTCCTTTACTGCTTGCTCAATATAGAGATTGAATAACATCGGGGAGAGGCTACAACCCTGTCTCACTCCTTTCCCAACCACTGCTTCCCTTTCATGCCCCTCGACTCATAACTGCCATCTGGTTTCTGTACAAATTGTAAATAGCCTTTCGCTCCCTGTATTTTACCCCTGCCACCTTCAGAATTTGAAAGAGAGTATTCCAGTGAACATTGTCAAAAGCTTTCTCTAAGTCTACAAATGCTAGAAACGTAGGTTTGCCTTTTCTTAATCTTTCTTCCAAGATAAGTCGTAAGGTCAGTATTGCCTCACGTGTTCCAACATTTCTACGGAAGGATATTGTGACGATATTGCTTCGTCACAGCCTGTGGTTCGGGACCCGGTCCGGCACACAGTTTTTATCTGCCAGCAAGTTTCACATCGGCGCACACCCACTGCAGAGTGAACACACGATCCATTTCATAATCTATTGGCACCACAAAAATGTTGACGGTTTTTAAAAGAACTCTTTCGGTGCTATCGAGAACTGTCAGCAAAAGGGTTGTGCCAATTTATTATAATGTAGACAAAGTGGGTCTCTCGTAAATGATATATGGGTCTCTCGTTAATGATATTATCTCGTTAACTATCCCCACAAAAAATGTTATTACAGTTTTCGGTAGAACTCTTAGGGTCCTATTAAGAAATGCCAGACCTTTTGTACGAATTCATTACTTTCACGTGACAAAAGTGAGTCCCATATTAATAATCTCATATAATGTCATCGTCACAAAAAATGTTGTTATAGTTTTCAGTAGAACTCTGTGGGTGCTATTCAGAACTGTCAACAGAACTATTGTACTAATTTTGTTTTCGTAGAGAAAGTGAGTATCAGATTAAAACAATCATCGCATAAACTATTATCGCCACAAAAATGTTCTTATCATTTTCAATACAACTCTTCCGGTGCTATCCAGAACTGCCAACAGAACTGTTACACAAATTTATTTTTTTTCTAAACTGACTAATTTTTTACTATACCAAAATTTTGCCGAGTTATTGTTTTCTTCCCGAAATTTTGCAGAACTGTTCGTGTTTTGAGCAGGGAACTCTGGAACTATTGCATACATATCAAAAACTATGAAAAACTTATATTTCTCGTAAACCTTAATAAATGCCGTTACTACGTAAACAATTACCTGCACTGAATATGTTACTAGTATTTTCGATAGAACTCTTACAATGCTATCCAGAGCTGTCATCAGAAGGTACGAATAGACAATTTTTTGTAGAGTAAGTGAGCCCCACAATTAATCAATTATCTTAAACTATCATCGCCACAAAAAGATGTTATTAGGATTTTCGATAGAGGTCTTGGTGTTCTGTTCAGAACTGTTGTACGAATATATATTTTGCTAAAATTGACAAAGAATGTTTTCGATACGATATTTTTTCGAGTATTCTTGTTTTCTTCGCTAAATTCTGCAGGACTATTGAACTTTTGTACAAAGAACTCTAGAACTATGGCAAATCTATCAATAACTATGAAAAAAATGTGTATTTCTCGTAAACGGGGTGCTAACTTCACAGTATGTGAAGAGGTTTCCTCCTTAAATTGCAATTATCTCGTAACCTATTAGCTGCACAAAAGACTTATTAGGATATTCGATAGAACTCTTGGGGTTCTGTTCAGAACTGATGTACTTATTTACATTTTGCGGAAACTGACAATGTTTCCGTACGAAAAATTTTTTCGAGTATTGTTTTCTTCGTTACATTCTGCAGAACTACACAAACTTTGTACAAAGAACTCGAGAACTATGGCACATCTATCAAGAACTATGAAAGAAATGTGTATTTCTCGTGAGAGGGGTGCTGACTTGACACGACTGCGGCGTTGCTAGATCGGCCGCAGGCAGGCGAGGGAGCGGCTGCGGCAGAGCCGGCGAGGCGTCTACGTCGGTGTCCGCACTGCCGGACCGGACCGGACCGCCTGCCCCCACCCACACCGGTTTGTCTCGTACTGCCGTATACAGCTGGCAACACAAACCCCGTCCCCGTTTACACGGGACTCCCAACACCAGATTTCGTAATCACATTTCCGAATACCGCTTCTGGGTAGTCACGTAAATCTATTCTGGAAATCCGCCTCCAGTTGGCGATTTTCCGAACTGCGCAATCAGTTCTCACTCCCACGTAAACGCAATCTGTTTTAAAAATGCTTCGGCTGACAGGTTTGAACTCGTTTTCGAAAGTTTTAGACTAATATGGACGTAGTGGCATTCTGTACAGTGAAGGACAAGCAGAAATATTAGACAAAAGCTATTTACACATGCTCTAACTGCAGAGAAATAGCGACTGTGCTGAGTAAATCGGAAACTAACGGCTGTTTTCCTATCATCGTATCTGGGTAACTGGGATGGCGAATCTGCTTCAGACCTTAACATGTAAAAACGGCGGCGAAAAACTGTTTCCGAAATTCGGTTTTCGTCTTTCGGAAGACGTGTAGCATGTAGACAGTTTAACATTTTCTGGAGTGTTGCTTTGTCTTGAAGCCAAAGATAGAATAAAGAAGGTTTATTTTGATCACGGGAAAGGAAGGTGAGACCAGAACATATTCCGTCATCGTGTTTACTGCCAGTCACCTACGCCTGAGTTTCGCGATTCGTATCGATTATTTGCTACCGCAGATATGACGGTCGGGTATGACAAGTTTTCGTTAAAGAACGTTATAGGACTATCAAGTTGTATTCGTGTTTAGAAATTAGCTATTCACTGCTAAACGACAAATTTGCAGTGGATGCAACGCGCACGATGTCTTCGCACTGTTACACACAACAGTGAGAAGTTGGCGGCAGTTTCAACACCCGGTTTGGCGAGCTTGCCTTAGTCCGCTGTGTGTGAAACTAATTCCTGCCCGTTAACGTGCGGAAAATAAAAGTTTCTTTCTTGAAAACCACGGAAGGAGGATTCCTTTACCTGACAGAAACCGGGAGTACGAAGTGGTATCTACGCTGTGTCATTCAGTGTTTTCCACTGAACATTGAGGACTTACCGATACAACGAAGCACAAAGAAAATGAAGCACCTGTTGGCAGTTTCTGAGAGGACTTGTAGCTGCGTCACTTCCTCTGTAAGAACGAATGAACTACAAACACACGAAGACTAACGCGGAACAAGTGCTGTTTGGGTTCCATACTGCAAAACACAATCCTCCTTTCCATTCAATGAACTGCACGACTCTTCTCACCAGAAACCTATTCGAGAAGAAATTCGCATGTTCAAGGACAAAATCAAATCACGAAAGGTTAAAGCTGGTGGCGATTCTAGCTAGTTGTTTCATTCCTCCAAAAGGTGTCCGGTGCAGAATAACCAGTCTTCAGAAGACTGGTTAGCTGTAGCCTGGATAATTTTTAAAAAGAAAGATATAGGTGACAAGATCGGCACATTTTGTGCAGATGTAACTGTAATACCAACTTTGGTTCTCGCAAGAGGGCAGGAACAAGCAATGTTTACTCCTAACTGAACAGTGTTCTCAAAATGAACTTTTAAAGCATCGGTCGTGCATCCCACGTGAAGCTGAAACGCGTGCACACGTTCTTCCCTTTGACACAGAAACAGTGAGTTACATTTTCAATATTGTCACATTTACACTGTGTGTGTGACTAAGGAAATGTGG
This sequence comes from Schistocerca nitens, assembly GCF_023898315.1. NCBI lineage: Eukaryota > Metazoa > Arthropoda > Insecta > Orthoptera > Acrididae > Schistocerca > Schistocerca nitens. Next base: position 13,838,085 of record NC_064624.1, on the reverse strand, counting down.
GCAATTTGCATGGTCCCTAGATGACTAATATGCCCCCCTAAATCATAGACCAGTATCAAGGAATTTTAGAATAACCATAATGACAGAACTGTCAAACTTAAGTATTGATATTAAACTATCACGGTGGAAGGTATAAATCCTTCACACCTTAGATACTTGGGAGTAATGTCCTCAGACCCTGTTGTTAGAAAGCAAAGTAAACACTAGATAATGAATCAGTGTTGAGAGCAGCTATGATGGTTAAGTATACTGAACTGAATAGTCCCGGTGACCAATTGATCGAACTTTCTGCATGAGGGGACACTGGCTACACGAATCCTACCGGAAACTAAAGACTTTTATTGTAACATATGTACCATGAGTGCTACATAATGGTAAAGTTACGGTGCTACATAATGGGCTCTTCGCACGAACAAAATATAAACAGCGTGCGGAACGTGCATTTTAAGTATCGAACAATGTGGACGCTAAATTAGCGACAGTAAAAAGGCCAAAACCTTTCAACAAACGACAAATCCACGAACTGTGTAGGTGCAAACAGCGGTGGGGGCAGCCACAGCAAGGAATAACAACTGTGATACACGGAAGAGACTGAACCTGTAAATAGTATGTAAATTTGTGGCCACGGAAAAGACTGAACCTGTAAATAGTAGGTAAATTTGTGGCCAAAGTCCGTAGCGTGTAGCAATATCTAAGCATTAATGTGAAGTTTCACGTACAAAATAGTTATATGCAATGTACGAGACTGTTGAAATATCACATGCATAAAAGTGTTGGATGTAGTGTCAGACTGCAGTGTGTAACGTGTAAACACGGGACATCTGAACGCTGTAAGTGACAGGTGGACAAACGTACAACAGAAAACCCTAACGGAACACGACGACTGTATGAATGCAGTGCGTGTGTGACGGGAGGTGTTGACAAGCTATTAGCTTTGCATTTTATTAAAAAGTGAGGTAGTAGAAGCGTAATCATAAATGTTGTTAAGTGCTGCACTAGTGACGTTCAAAACAAACTACATACACAAACAACAACCAGGTGACACGGCTGAGGAGTGATTGTGAACTAATCAAAACATTTTGTCAGCTTACGCGTGCATTTACATGTGGAAAAAACAAAAGAGAAAGTGACATGCGTATAAAAACACATGTGTGAGAAGTGATATGTGTTGTTATAATGGTGGTATGACTGTTCGCAAACCGCGGGTGTGTTTGGCCCATTCATAGCAGGGGGCCCTTGTACCGATACGGGGCACAAAATATTAAATCGTGCGACAAGTGGGACACAAAACAAAGTAAAATAGGAAGTGTAACACACTGAAAATACGTGTTTAACTGTGATCGGTAGTTCGTAACGAAACGAAATAACAATGAAGCAAAAGACCCTATAGAATGTATGTAGCAACGTAATTGTTCTTTTACTCGCTGCCCCAACAAACCAAAAAGGAAACGCACGCTAATGCGCCCGCCTCGCATTGAGAGTTGTGAATTTTAAATAATATATGGTAATTTATGCTGACTGAGCATTTTTCTTTCATGTGCATTGTGACCTTCATGCACAAGTAAACACATTATTTGTAAGGTTTTCAGTACGCTGGATAAACCAGAACAGCCGAACAATCTGCCATTCTTGGTAAACATCTTGCATAGAAATAATTTCATTGTTAACTTCATCGCCAACAACACACGCACACGCTTTAAAATACTCGCATCATAATAAGTAAAGACAAGAAAGCGCATAAATTAATTTCGTATTAAAGCAAAAACTAACATTCAGTTCAGTACATTCACAGCTTCTCGGCAAAACAAAGATTATTCCGTTTAAACAAGGAAATACTTGAACTCAAAGGTTTCCTTTAATTACATTTCTCCACGGTAAAGGTCTCCTGCAGCGATATTTTAATGCAGTGACACGAAATATAATCCCTGAGATTACGTTTACGTTTTCGTCTCCATGAACGCTCCACGTGGAGATCCGTTTTAACGGATTCTAAATGCGGCTCACGCAACCCTATATTAACAAGGCGGCGAGTCGCGTGCTGTTAAATACATAGTGCTCAGAGAACTATTTTACGGAAGTATATATTCCAGTCCCCCATATTATCATTCATTCTTATGTCCGCTCCGCCAAATAAGTGCTCTATTCACGCTCTTGCCGAGCATCAGTAGCAATCAAGTTATGCGTTAAGTTTTTCTTACAGTCTTTTCGTCACATTCGTTGAGTATACTTGAGACGGTGTCCGGATCTGGGAGGTAGCCCTACAACTACAATCCGCTCATCGTAAGAATAAACCTGATGTAAACAAACACAAACGCTATGATTGGTCAGAAGCCGTAGCACTCTTACATCGGTGTTATCCTCTTGGAAGTAGATTCTACTTATGTGTTAGATGTCTTATTACTAAGTTACGTTAAACGGAACTTAGGATATTCAAATGCATCAACAGCCATCAACGTTTTTCTTTATCACGCTTCAGCTACGTAGTTTTTATTTAAAAAGTCGTGTAGTCACAGCCTGTGCAGCAGCGTTGTGCTCTGATTATCGCCTTGCTAATGCGCAGTACGAAAATGGCTGAGGCTACTTTCTGTTCCGTAGTGAAACGCGCGAGTAAAGCACAGTTAAACGCGCCGAAAAATATGCTGTCCTTAATGTTCTTCGTAAATTTACGGAGAAAATCGGCTTTGGAGTTTTCCCAACGTTCTATATTAGGCAGTTGATAACCAGACACACAATAAACGAGTACTGCAGTCGGTAGCGTGATTGTGAAAATATGAACCAAGCGCCGTTAATCGTGCGTTGGTTCGAATCTCCCCAGTATATATTTTTTTTTCCTCGTTCAAGGTGAAATACCTACATCTCTTAATTTTAAATCTCATCGTTTTTATGAATAGTAAACGTCTTATTTCTAATTACATATTCGACATGAAATTTCTGTTTCCATTTCAAATACAAATTTTTAATTATCGATGTTTTATGAAAGACTGTTCAAGTTGTTTAAATGAAGGAAATTTTTAAGGCAAAAATGAAAAAACAAATCTCATTATTTGGGCTATGTCCATCGTTTTATGCCACAGAAGTAGATAAGTATCGCAGAAACATGAAAAACAATCATTTTCACAGCATCGAGCACTTCACGCACACGCTGGGGATCTTTACATTTGCTACTGTACCATTACAAAATGAACCCTACAGAACCGATCTGCAGCCAAGCTGCGGGATTTGACCCGACAAGTAACAAGACTGTCAAGCTGCCAGACTTACTGGAAATAACGCACGCAGCTTCTTCACAAGTCACTGCCGAACGCTGGCGGGATATAGGACGGCTCGTCATAAAAGAAAAAGAGAAAATGCTGCGCATGGTTGGCATCATCGATTCTGTTGTCGATAGGCTGGTTATCAATTTAGCAGGTGACACTTCCAGAACTGAAATGTATTTCTCGGATTCGGATAAGGAAGGAGCTAAGAGATTACCAGACGACTGCCTAAATAATATCTTCAGTGGCTTCAATATTTAACTATACAGTGAAACCCTTCAGTACTCTTACGTTACACACAGCTTATGCAAGAAAACTACCTTTCATCATTCTTGTTTTCCATTACAATATTACGTTAGCTAAAAACGATAACGTTGTGCAGTTTTCGTCTAGTCGTCTAAGGAGCATATTGTGGGAGATTTGCAGTGTATTGTTTCAGCCTGCTTAACATTCAAATGACATACGAAGCTGTATTGCTCCTCTGCTCGTCTCGTTTTACGTGAGACCTGCAGCTGTACCAGCTGGCCGGCCAGCGCTGTCCAAGTTAAATGCGCCGCTAAGGCTGTTGTCCCGTATTACCGGCCAGTCGATGTTCGCGTAACGCACAGCACAACGTGTGCCCTTATTGTCGTAGTTGGCAGTACTCGAGACAGCTCGGCTGCAGTCCCACGTGAGACGGGAATCCAATGAGGTTCCAGCAAACGCGGAAGAATACACAGTGCAATGTTTACATCGGGTTTATTCGTATGATGAACGGATTACAGTACAATACAGTATTAGCATTCCCTACATGCATTCTGGAAGGTCTTTGGAAATAAACACATCTTTGTTTCTGAGCCAGAGTGTCATTTTTAATTGTCTTCATGTGTGTTTCAACATAAAACGTTAAATTGAATTCTCTTCGTCACTTATCACTAAAAACAGTGTTTCAGTTTTATTTTACCTCTTCTCCCGCCTGCTTACTTGAAAGTGGAGTGAAGTCCTGTTAAATTACAGTATCTTCACTTTCATTTTGTTGTCCATTCTCGACATTGTCATGACACCCTTCTTTTTTGAGTTCACTTACTCTAGATGACGTACTTTCTGCGAATAGGGCATCATCGACATATTGGTGTATCCCTCAGTTCGACCACATTCCTCTACTAAACTGTGAACTTCATACTCATATTCCTTGATGTTTTCTGCGACACCACAGTTAGTCGCTGAAGCTCAGCCATTAAAAATGATCCCCGCCTTCTTGAAACAGTTGTGACTAGCGAGTGTTACTCGTTTTAAGGCTGGAGAAATCCACAGAACTACTAACACATCTTTCATGTCCAGATCCAAGACTGTCAATTCGAAACGAACTATGTCAACAATTTATGTCTGTAAAACACTTAGAAATTTTGAATTATCTCCTGATCGAGTGTTTGACAACCTGGGGCTGAGTTTGGAGGCAAAAATATTTTCACATTTTTTAGTGCAGCGTCGCAACGGAAGTGGCATATCCATAAAAATCACGTCCTCCTCCGTGTTTCCATTCTACTATCAAATGGCAGCAACCATTCTGCTATTATTCCTCTCGTCATCCAAGATGGTTTCTGAGCAAACAACTCGACGTTATATTTACCTAAGTCAATACCCGTTAAACAACCAGGTTTAGCGGCCTCACCAGTAACTGAAGGCTTTTCAAATTTATCTATGATACTGACATACAATACAGCAGTGAGTAGATCTTTTTGTTTTTGCTTCGTGAATAGTTTTCATCTTTCAGGGCCATTGTTTTACTAGGAAGAGCTCAAAGGCCAAGTCCCATTATACAGTGAAAGACGTTTCCTCCTTCATAAACGTCACGAATTCATGTTACCCAAAATTTCCAATCTGACACGATGTAGTGGCTACTCCGTAAATTGTCAGGTCAACCTACTGGCTTTAAAATCGTTAAGCCGCAACTTCTTGGTGATTCCGAGTACTTTCTCGCGCATCAGAGGTCCACTATGTGGCAAGTTATTGCTGCGAGCACGGCAGAACCAGTGAGGTGTGAAATTGTCAACTATTGAGCCCGGTGTGTTGGGAAAAGCGCGTTTACTAGTAAAGTTATCGTTCCCAATCCACGATTTCGGAAGGCCATTTTTGTTTCTCAAAACTTGACTGATCTGTGTTTTCCTAGAACAAACCTCGTAGCCATATCTCTACACCGAGCTCTCCCTTTCCGCACGAATTATCTCTACCTCTTCGTTCAGCGTTAGCCGTGCCCGGTTTCTCGGCAGCACCTTAGCACAGCGGCACACGGACTCCCTGGCTGGGAGGCAGCAGCAGTGAGCTCTTCTGGCGGCCTCCCTCCACACGGAACACTGGTCTAGCCGGCCGCCCCCACACACGCCTTCCTCACTCAGGGAGGAGGAGGCGCAGCAGTGGCGGCGACATCAAAGCCGCGCCTTCTGAAGGCCCGCACTGCCGGCAGACTCGCGACCTCCGCCGTTCCCACGCCGTCCGCTATTTGGGAGTTTTAACTGTTGTTGGGAGAGAGGTTTGTCTCTCCGCCTCCGTTACTGAGAATGTTCGCTACTCCGAAGAGTTTTACCACAAGGGCTGATGTCATATGGCAGGGGAATTCTAGTTTTTATTTATCTCAGCGAGGCGATGCAGTCCTACACTGAAGGGCCAAAGAAATTTTTACGCCTGCCTAATATCGTGTAAGACCCCGCGAGCACGCATAAGTGCCGCAACACGACGTGGCATGGACTCGACTCAGGTCAGAAGCAGTGCTGGAGGGAACTGACACCGTGAATCGTGCAGCTCTGTCCATAAATCCGTGAGAGTACGAGGGGGTGGAGATCTCCGACAGCACGTCGCAACGCATCCCAGATATGCTCAGTAGTGTTCATTTGTCGGGAGTTTGGTGGCCAGCAGAGTGTTTAAACTCAGAAGAGAGTTCCTGGAGCAACTCTGCACGTGTCGGGTGTCACATTGTCCTGCTGGAATTGCCAGTCGGAATGCACAGTCTACACGAAAGGCTGCAGGTCCTCAGAGAGGATGCTTACGTACGTATCCAGACGTATCACTCCGACTGCACCCGCCCCACACCTTTACAGAGCCTCCACCAGCTCGAACAGTCCCCTGCTGACACGCAGGATCCGCGGGTTCATGACGTTGTTTCCATACCCGTATACGTCCGTCTGCTCGATGCAATTTGAAACGAGACTCGTCCGACTAGGTAACATGTTTCCAGTCATCGACAGTCTAATGTCGGTGTTGACGGGCTTGGACGGGCCTACAGGGGTGCTCCCTGGGCTCCGAAAGCCCATTTCGATGACGTTTCGTCGAATGGTTCGCACGCTGACACTTGATGGCCCAGCATTGAAATCTGGAGCAATTTGCGATATGGTTGCACTTCTGTCACGTTGAATGATTCTCTTCAGTCGCCATTGGTCCCGTTCTTACAGCATCTTTTTTTTCGACCGCAGCGATGTTTTACTGGATTCCTGATACTCACGGTACAATCGTGAAATTGTCGTACGCGAAAATCCCCACTTCAACGCTTCCTCTGACATGCTGTGTTCCATCGCTCCTACGCCTACTGTACCATCACGTCCAGATTCACCCAAGTCTGGATAACCCGCCACTGCAGCAGCAGTAACCGATGTAACAACTGCGCCCCACACTTGTCTTATCTAGCCATTGCCGACCGCAGCGCCGTGTTCTGCCTGTTTACGTATCTCTGTAGTTCAATACGCATGCCTGTACCAGTTTCCTTGGGGGTTTCACTATATATCCAAAGGTTTTCTTTTTGCCTGGTGTCGCTTTCTGGAAAACCGAAAGAACCAGAGGTCGTACAGAGTTTCAGGGAGAGCATAAGGGAACAATTGACAGGAATGGGGTAAAGAAATACAGTAGAAGAAGAATGGGTAGGTTTGAGGAATGAAATAGTCAAGGCAGCAGAGGATCAAGTAGGTAAAAAGACGAGGGCTAGTAGAAATCCTTGGGTAACAGAAGAGATATTGAATTTAATTGATGAAAGGAGAAAATACAAAAATGCAGTAAGTGAAGCACGCAAAAAAGAATACAAACGTCTCAAAAATGATATCGACAAGAAGTGCAAAACTGCTAAGCAGGGATGGCTAGACAAATGGAAGGATGTAGAGGCTTATCTCACTAGGTTAAGATAGATACTGCCTACAGGAAAATTAAAGAGACCTTTGGAGAAAGGAGAACCACTTGCATGAATATCAAGAGCTTTGATGGAAACCTAAGCAAAGAAGGGAAAGCAAAAATGTGGAAGGAGTATATAGAGGGTCTACACACGGGCGATGTTCTTGAGGACAATATTACGGAAATGGAGGAGGATGTGGATGTAGATGAAGATGAAATGGGAGATATGATACTGCGTGAAGAGTTTGACAGAGCACTGAAAGACCAGTTTCCTTGGCGTTTCACTATATATGCAGAAGTTTTTTCTCCCAGTGTCCCGTTTTCTTATCCCTATCTTTCACCCATGTCCCATTTCACCTCGTGGAAGATGTGGTCACCACAGCCTAGGCCAACGCACCCCAGCAACTGCTTCGTTGGCCGAAACTTGGTTATCGTGTGTGGGCGGCAAATCGCAGCCGACGAAGCGTTTTGCCTCGACTGGGGTTCGGTCCGCTGGCGATAGCGTCGAAGCGTTGGCGGTCAGCTGGCGTTGGGACCCCACCGCTCTGCTCTGTTCATCGTAAGAACAGACCTGATGTAAGCAAACACACACGCGATGACTGGTCGAGAGACGTAGCACACGTGTTCTTATGCTTTTTGAAGTAGGTCCTACTTCTGTATTGCGTATCTTATTACTGTTCCAACTATGGGGAGGGGGGGGGGGGCGAGACACGGTTTCTGCCCCCCCCCCCCAAAGACCAACTCGCTTGGAGATTTACTTCATACATGGACAGAGCCAGTGAATTAAATAAGCTGCGTCAAGAAATCTGCGCCGGCCGCTGTGGACGAGCGGTTCTAGGCGTCTCAGTCCGGAACCGTGCTGCTGCTACGGTCGCGGGTTCGAATCCTGCCTCGGCCATGAATGTGTTAGGTGTTAGTAGTACTAAGTTCTAGGGACTGATGACCTCAGATGTTCAGTCCCATAGTGCTCAGAGCCAATTCATCCAGGTTTTGTAACTATATTCTCCCACTTCTCAGACAGACCTTTATGGGAAGGGGGGGGGGGGGGGTGGAGCTACGACGTACACCAAACTTTTTACAAAAAGGTGTCATTATTTCCGATGCAGCGGAAATACTTTTGAGTTGAAGGGGGGCACCAAATCTGAATCCAAACGGGAGAAAACCGTCGTTGGATCTACGCTGGGGTAATCAGAACTCGCTTGACCATCCGTATCAGCGGCAAACAGCTCGGGCCCAAGGATTCACGCAGGAAGAAAGGAAGAAAATTAACAACGGTCGGTGAATAAGCATTCCCTACCACTACAACGAAGCAACCAGATGTAAAGATGTCGGTAACCAGTATGTAACAATATAAGAAGTTCTTACAGAAAGACGCAAACTATATACATGTAACACAGTATCGAGAACTTTAATGGAATAATTCCTGTAAGTTTGAAGAAAATTTGTATCTGGACGCACGCGTTTGAGTCAGGTGTATTGCATACAAATCCCTCCATAACCCATTGCAGCTGGTCATGAAATCAGCCATCATGAGAGTGCACACGGATCATTCCTTTTATTCCACGACAGGAGAAAGTCCACTGCTGTTGCAGCATCAGAAAAGTGAGACGTATGTTCAGAAATGTTACTATATAGCAGGCTGTCATGAAGTTCATGGTTCACGACACGCACTACGTTCACATTTCAGAATGAAAATTTTATTAATATGCCTGGTTACAAACATACCCAGTTACGTCTCATACTAATACATAATACACTCACGATTTGACACAGGCTCCTTTGTGTAGCGGCCACATTTCTCACAGTCACCCTGCGATAATAGTTAAGCAATGTACTCAGTCGTGGCAATTATTGCTTAGATAACGTCTTGTGCCAAAAAAAAGCCCTCAGTTTATTAAGGGGACCACACCGTGGTTCAGATCGAAAAAATGGACTTTCGGTTTTCATCATATTTCGATAGATTAAGGTTTTATTTAAGTAAAATGGAAAGGATTTTGCTGGAAAAAAATTTTCGAGCATTTAGAGACAGGTTGTATACGCGGACAAGGAAAAAACTCCCGGATTTTTCCCAGAATCCCGGTTAAAAATACACTTTCTCCCGGGTGAAAACACGCTTTTTCCGTGTTAAGTGACAGTATATTTTCCCTAACAATCCTTCCTCTGAATGGTTATGGTTTTATACACGGGCGTAGAATTTCCCGGCAGTTTAGAAAACGAAACAGAGGAAAAGACACGTTTTCGAAATATCTTTGATGTGCAGCAGCACGTACGCTGCGTATTTTCGTATTACGACAGCACACATTGGAATTCCACCAAACACCGCATGTTACTTTCCGAATCATTGAAATCGAGATTTCGATGCGCTTTTGTAAGCCAGTCACAGCTCGTGTCACGTGATCTCGCCAGCCGATGACAGCAGATATTCAGACCGTAAGACACGTGACGTAGTCAGCCAACAGCAACACCACTGTTAAGTAGCACGAACACACAGACAGGGAAAGCTAACAGTTTAAGTTAATATACACAGTGTTGCTACAAGAAAAGAAAAGCTTTCACATATAATATTGGTCTCAAGCTGCAAGAGAAGCTAAGCTTCCGCATATACTGTTGAACTTTTTGCGCGTGTTACACTTTAAGATATATCACACATATGTGCCAGTAATATTTTTAATGACAAATTTCTTATCTTCAGGGTTCAAAATTCTTCTGACTGGCTCGTCATCAAAGAGTTGATTTTTAAATGAGAGTCAAACGCTCCGTGATTTAATAAATTCATGGTACATTCTTGCACATAGCTCAACTTGCGTAAAAGGATATTTACTTTGAAAGTAACGCTTTTCAAACCACCATTCGCAATATTTTCCCGCGACCTGTTAGAAATAGGTTCGTTTCAGCAGTTGCCAGACAGCGCAGATAACAGGCGATACCGCACTTGGATAGCTATCATGACGTAGGAAGCCCCTGTATGTGCGTACGTGTAAAACATTGAAAGACCATACATTATGTCATAAAAGAAACAAGACATCAGAGGATACTGCAAGAGCATCGGAATTTCGTGAACCATATTAAAATGTGCACATTTAAAGTGCATAATTAAAGGGCACATTCGTATGTCCAGATTCCCAATGAAATAGACCTCGACCTGATATTAAGCTTTTCATTGTGGTTTTCGGGGTGTAAATTTTCTTGGAGCACCAGTACTGTAGCAGTCGCGCGGTTCCTGACTGAGCGCCTAGAACCGCGAGACCACCGCGGCCGGCTGGAAATTAGACTGCATTATAGAGGAGAGAGAGGAGCGGTTTGTTATAAACCTCAATGAAAACAGAAGTTCGACAGAGTGAACCTTGTTTCGTCCTTTATCATTATTATTACTGGTATTGTTATTAAAATTAACAATTGTGTTTGGATGGAGCGTTTTGCTGGTAACTTAAATGAAAATAAATCTGCTTCGACAGAATAAACCCAGTTTAACATTATTTTAACATTACTGTTAAACTTATTTCGTACATTGTTGCCCAGGTTTCTCGCGGTCCGCTGTGACAGCTCGGCAGCCAGCCGAACGCCGCCGGCTGCAAAGCGTGCGCCAAGGATTTTCCACAGCCCTACGTATCACGTGAACACCGAATGCTTTCTCTAGAAACGAGCGTAGTCGCTCACGTGACACTTTATGTTTCGTCCCGACGCTACAGTCCGGACCCGCGCTGCTGCTACGGACGCTGGTTCGAATCCTGCCTCGGGCATGGATGTGTGATTTCCTTAGGTTAGTTTAAGTAGTTCTATGTTCTAGGGGACTGATGACCTCAGATGTTCAGTCCCATAGTGCTCAGAGGCATTTGAGCCATGTTATGTATTTAAATTCTCCCATTTCTTTGACACCTTTATGGGAAGGGGGGTGGGAGGGGGGTGGAGCTATGACGTACACGAAAGTTTTTACAAAATGGTTTCGTGATTTCCGATGCAGCGGAAATATTGAGTTGAAGGGGGCACCAAATCTGAATCGAAACTGTAGAAAACCGTCGTTGGATCTACTTTAGGGTAATCAGAACTCGCTTGACCATCCGTATCAGCGGCAAACAGGTCAGGCCAAAGGATTCAAGCAGGAATAAAGGAAGAAAAATTGACAACGGTCGGTGAATAACCATTCCCTGCCACTACAACGAAGCAAGTAGAGGTAAAGATGTCGATAACCAGTATGTAACAATATAAGAAACTCTTACAGAAAGAAGCAAACTACATACATGTAACATAGTATCGAGAACTTTAATGGAGTAATTCTTGTTAAGTTGCAAGAAAATTAGTATTTGGACGCACACTTTTCAGTCAGGTGTAGTATTGCATACAAATCCCTCCATAACCCATTGCAGCTGGTCATGAAATTAGGCATAACAGTGCACACGGATCATCCATTTTTCCGCGGGAAGATATAGTCCACCGTTGTGGCAGCATCAGAAAAGTGAGGCTTATGTTCCGAAATGTTACTCTATAGCAGGTTGTTATGAAGTTCATGGTTCACGAGACGTCCAATTTCAGTATCAAAATTTTATCAACTTGTCTAGTTACAAACATCCCCATTTATGTCTCATAGTAATACACAATACACTCACGATCTGACACAGGCTGCTTTGTGTAGCGGCCACATTTCTCACAGTAGCCCTGCGATAGTACTTTAAGCAATGTACTCAACTCGTGGCAATGTCGAAAAAATGGACTTTCGGTTTTCATCATATTTCGACAGATTAACGTTTTATTTAAGAACTCTGGAAAGGATTTTGCTGGAAAAAATTTTTCCGTGCATTTGAAGACAGCAGGGACAAGGAAAAAAAGTTCCCGGATTTCCCGGTTAAAAATACACTTTCTCCCAGATGAAAACACGCGTTTACCGAGTTAAGTGACAGTATATTTTCCCTCATAAATCCTTTGAATGGCTATGGTTATGGTTTCATACGCGAGCGTATAATTTCCCGGCACTTAAGAAAACGAAACAGAGGAAAAGACACGTTTTCGAAATATCTTTGATGTGCAGCAACATGCACGCTGCGTATTTTCGTATTACGAAAGTACACATTGGAATTCCACCAAACACCGCATGTTACTTTCCGAATCATTTAAATCGAGATTGCGATGCCCTATTGAAAGCCAGTCATTGCTCATGTCACGTGATCTCGCCAGCGGACGACAGCAGATATTCAGACCGTAGGACACGAGATGTAGTCAGCCAACAGCAACACCACTTAAGTAGCACGAACACACAGACAGGGAAAGCTAACAGTTTAAATTACTATACATAGTGTTGCTACAAGAAAAGCAAGGCTTTCACATATATTGTTGATCTTTTTGCGCGTGTTACACATTTATATGTATCACACAAATGTGGCATAAATATTTTTAATAATGACAAATGTCCGATCTTCAAGGTTCGAAATTCTTCTAAATGGCTCGTTATCAAAGAGTTTATTTTTAAATGAGAGTCAAAGGCTCTGATTTAACAAATTCATGGTACATTCTCGCACTTAGTTAAACTTACGTAAAAGGATATTTACTCTGAAATTAACGCTTTTCAAACCATCATTCGCAATATTCTCCCGCGACCTGTTAGAAATAGGTTCGTTTCAGCAGCTGACAGAGCGCACATAACAGGAGAAACCGCGCTTGCCCAGCTACCATGACGTAGGAAGCCCCTGTATGTGCGTACGTGTAAAACACTGAAGGATCGTACATTATGTCATCAAAGAAACAAGACATCAGAGGGTACTCCTAGAGCATCGGAATTTCGTGAACCATACTAAAATGTGCACATTTGAAGTGCGTGCTTCAAGAGCACATTCGCGTGCTCAGATTCCCAATGAAGTAGACCTCGACCTGATATTAAGCTTTGCGTTGTGATTTTCGGGATGTAAATTTTCTTGGAGCACCAGTACTGTATTGTATCATGTTTGGTTCATTATTATGCCTTAGTGCCATACGTGCTAGGAACGTGAAAACGTGCCCCTGAAATGCAGCGAACAGTTTAAACTAGCCAGTACCGTGGAATTAAACGTTTCATTTCAAATATATTGACTGCACCTGCGGAAAAGGTTAATAAAGCCAAATTTCTGTAGCGAGCAGACAAAAACAACTTCATTGTAAAACTTTGAACACAGCTGCTAAGGTTCAGTGACCGTTTCAGAATTAGAACAAATAAGCCCTCGGTCACAAACATTAAGTCAAAACTGACCAGGCTTCGACGCTACTATGAGCGTCGTCTTCAGAATTAAACTGATTGTTCTAAAACATAATAGGTACCCTATATAAGACATTAATAAACTAAAGTGTGCACTGACTGGAAAGAGATGCATTCTAAAAAAATCTAAGCCGGAAAGGCGACGTCATGAAACGTTGTAAATACGATAAGATGGCGAGCCGCTAAGGGCTGCTCGTACCTGAATGAACACGGGTTGCAACCAAACTGAGGTGCCCACGTTAGAAAGTGTGGCCAAGTAAACTCGGTGTTGCTACGAGCGCCACCTAGTAGCCGCAGAAACAACTAGGCTACTGTACATTCAAAATTACACACATGAAATTGTAACGAAGCTGATTCAGGCATAATGTAAGCACTAATAATAATAATATGAAGTTACATATTTATCTGCTTTAAACAGATACATTTTGTAACGTAAAAAAACGTCAGTTATGACATACAAAAAAACAGCAAAGACGTAACAGGAAAATAACATTTCGGCAAACTGCATGACGAAATTGAATCAAAGATCAAGCAACGGCTTTATACAGTGGAAAAAGTTTTTATTTCGCAGCTGCAGCTGTTCGCTGAGAATGAGGCCATCATGACGAGATAGATGTTTGAAAATCTCCAATTCCTCTAAAACATCTAACCTTCTTTCCGGTATACAGAATATTATCGCCAATGGCTTTATGCACGTGTCCAGTAATTAAGAGATGATCGGCAAAGGATGAATTTAGGGGACTGGTGCCGTTTTTTCTCAAAAGATGTTCTTTATATCTGATGGTGAAAGCACATCCAGTTAGCCCTATGTAATAGGAGGAGCAGGTATCACAGGTGATATTATAAACGCCAGAACTTTCTGTAGGGGAGCGAATGGATTTCAAATTATGAATAAAGTTTCTCGGCAGATTGTTATTAGTAGAGAAGGCAACATTGCAGTTGTATTTGGTGCTAAGTATACGCTGAATCTGACAGGAAATGGGTCCTGCGAAAGGAATAGAAGAACGTTTTGTTGGGTTAACTTCAGCGTGTGGGGTGTTGTGCGCAGTAGTTCTTGCAGTTTTCTTTTTTAGGATATCGTCCACTAAGTTAGGCGTATAATCATTATTGACTGCTATGGTTTTAAGTAAATTAATCTGCTCATTGAACTTTTCTGTTGGAAGTGGCATAGAGGTGGCTCGATAGACGGCAGAGTGAAAAAATGCCATTTTTTGAGACTGGATGAAAAGAGGAAGCTGGCACGATTTGGTCAGTATACGTTTCTTTCCGAAAAATATTGAAAGTGATATTGTCTTCTATTGTAACCGTCTAGTCTAACTAATGTAAATGGCGGTTTTCGTTTTCGAGTTCAATAGTGAAAAATTTTTTCATGGAGGTCGTTAAAAAGTTTAAATATATGATCAGTGCTATCGGCGGGTCGGTTATGGATGACTAGAATATCGTCAACGTATCTTGTGTAAGAAAGGATACGTAGTGAAGCGGCTGAGAAACGGTTACACAGCTTTTTTCCCAAGGAATTGATAAAGATGTGGGCAAGGATACCGGCTAAAGGGTTGCCCTAGCGAGCCCATCAGACTGCTGGTACAGTTGTCCATTTAGTTCCAAGTAGTTGTACTTGACAACGACATTAATCAGATTCGTAAAATCGGTAATCTGTTCATCTGATAGATCTTTATTAAATTGACGTAAATTTTCTTCCACAATGATGAGCGTCTCATGTACTGGGACATTGGTATAAAGATTTTTAATATCTCAGGAAAAGAGCTTGGTGTCTAAACTGCATACTGAGTTTTTAATATTTTGAACCAAAACGTAGCTGTTGGGAGCGGAATAATTCTTTTCGAAAACGATTTTTTCAAAGTTTCGTGTAGAAATCGGGCCAAATCGTGATATGCTATTGGAAATTGGACGTATTGGGTGATTAGGTTTATGAATTTTGAACTGGGACCGAAGTTCAGGGGGCTGAGGGTTCATATTAATGAGTAGTTTCTTTTGGAAAGGTTTTATAAGAAATTTTGCATTGTTAATGGCTGACCTCACTTCTTTCTGTAATTTAGGAGTCGGATCCTCATGCAGTTCCGATATGTTGTTTTCACTGAAGAAATTTTCAGTTTTAGAAATATACTCAGAAATATAAGCAACGACTAGACAACAACCTTTATCGGATTTAGTTATTACAGCATTTGCTGTTTTAAGATTATTATTAATGGAAGTTACTAAAATTCTGACGTTATATGTAGCATTAGGCAAAGTAGCTGTATTTTTCTCTAGCATGTGGGTTACATCACACGCAATTCTGGCTTGAGAAGCATTATGAATCTTCTTATAATCGAGACCGATTTTTAAATCAACAAGCACATTTTCTCTCACATTTCTGTCTAAAAGGTTAGGCCTGACGTATTTTAGTCCTTTTTCATAACAGGACTTTTTCATTCTGAGTAAAGATGATGTTGGTTTTATTTAAAATTCTTTCATGAAAGATGTGACTGCTTTTATGAAATATATTCTGAGGGCATTTCTCGTTAGAAAGCAGACAAAAAGATTGCTGAGCTGCTTCTCGTGTTTCTCCATTATACCTATTTTACAAACCTCTAGATGTTCGTTAATTTGCGTCCACATGTCAATATTACGAATGAAAATATGTTCATCTTCTGGCGCACGCCTTTATGAAAAACAAAGAACATACGTGTTCGAGGAAATGTAAGGCATATTGGTTCAAATGGCTCTGAGCACTATGGGACTCAACTGCTGTGGTCATCAGTCCCCTAGAACTTAGAACTACTTAAACCTAACTAACCTAAGGACATCACACACATCCATGCCCCAGGCAGGATTCGAACCTGCGACCGTAGCGTCGCGCGGTTCCGGACTGCGTGCCTAGAACCGCGAGACCACCGCGGCTGGCGTAAGAGATATTATTTGGTCTGAAGTGTGCTGGAGTGCAGTGCCACGCCCCTTCATAAAGCATTCTTCTACCGCACGTCACTGTATTTCGCTCTGTGGAATTGAAACGTGTATATTTTATAATGGATGCCACCAAACTATATTCAGGACAGTGGAAACTGAAATGTCCTCTGGTGCCTCTTCTGCTCCCAGTTTGACAGCCTGCCCCTCTTAAAAAAAATCTCGCAATTAACAGAATGGGATTATTTGTAATAGGGAGAACAAGAACTCTCCAGAAAATTTGCACTCTTTATTCCCTATTAGCTAATAACTTGCTGTTTTGTGTGGCATAAAATTAAATATATGATACATAAAACCAATAAAAACAAGAGATAAGCAAGAAAGTACACATTTCTTCAATCCTTAGCTCGTAGCATTTTTTCTCTCTAATCTTGATCCACCTTTACATGGCGTGCTTTCCTTTCTGCGGAAGAATCTCTTACCTCAAAGTTCGTCAAACGTTTTGCTACGTGAAAAATCGAAATGTCCTTAGCAAATACTAAAAAAGCTTTTAACACAAATAATACCCAAGACTGGTGTGGCTTTACCATCTGATTACGTCTATTTTGTCATTGTCTACTAGATAAAACAAAATAGGCCTTTCTAATATTGCAGCAATTTTGTAACACACATCAAATAAACGTGAATGTTTTGGCACAAATGGCCATTTTTTATAACACGAAAGAATATAATTCACAAAGTACCAATATCACACGTCTATTACGCCTACTACAAGCAAAAAGCTTCATTTTAGGAAATAGTTTCACATTTTATTTATACGCACCGGATTCTCGAGCACGAGATCGAAAAGTAGTATTACGAAGTTTTTATATAAATCTGGATTCGTCTTTTTCTTCTAAAATTGTGTGATGTCCCCGTTTCTTCTCCTTCCACGTTCTAACAAACAATCCTGTCATCACCAATTCTGTAGCTATTCCTGCCATTGTCAAAATTTGTTCGCCGATTAACTTCACTAACCCTGCCTGAATCACAGGTTTAGTTATCCCGCGATTATTTTCCAGTTAGGCGTTTTACGTTTTCCTCGTTACTTCCCGAATAGAACTTAAGCGGCTGCTAGCCGGGGACTGTACAACGGTCCTTACTGGTATAGCGATCTGGCCAAAAAAATTCTGTTCAAGTTTCATTTTCATGGCTACACCGGGAAGATATCACGTACACTATGCACACATTCAAAAATCAACTTATGACTCATTCATACATCAATTTAAAATGTGTTCAAAAATGTTCAAAGACCGACACAGGGACGCGTTTCAAAATCGTATGAATAATCTTAGAGACCAACGAGAGCTGGATGCTTGGCGTTTTGTGAAAAGTTTTTCCTGCTCAAGAGTATGAATTTGGCGCCCCCTTTTCCCGGTAGCATCTAGCTGCTTGCTGCGACTGCCTGCACAGCCAACAGCCACATTCCTGTAGCCAGAAGCGGGAGAATCTACTACTCAAACCCGACTGAACTGCAACACACAGAAACACCACGTTTCCAAAAAATTGTCTTCGGAACGAAATTTTAGAAAGGATTCGTTCGAAATTCTTGATCTCATTCTGAAAAAATGATCGAAGGGCAACCAATACACTTAACATTGTAGGCAACTACAGCTGTAAGAATGTATTCTCGTTAAAACCGCAGCAGCAGTTGATTAATCCTTTATTTACGCTAACAAAGTGTTACTCAACAACTCTGTGCCTTTGTTTAATAAGTATATATATATATATATATATATATATATATATATATATATATGTGAATCATCAGTTTCTACCAAGCGACAATTGTCTCGTAAAGACATTTAAAAAACTTGGAACGAGAAACGTATCTCGCGACGACGTAAATGTACAGGAACCTCGTGTATCACCGAGCGCAAAGACGGTGTAAAATTTTATAGTAAATATTAAATTTAATCTTCGTATCAAGGACTAAACTCCTTAAATGTAAACTTGTATGCAATTCATACGGGAGAATAAAGCTCCTTGATTACTGTTGTAATAGGTAGAAGACATACTGTACCGCGTAAGTTAGATGTTGCTAATATTGTACGTAAAAGTTTACATGTACGTTATTTCGATGTACAGTGAGCCCTCATGTTCCTTGCATCGAATTAATTTTTCTTAAGACGTTTACAGCTCCACAATTTTAGCGGCCTCTGCTTCAACAGACGCCATTACGCGTCGCCCTATAACGCAAAATGATAGCGGATGCTCAGATCAGCCGCTTTAACATGTAACAGACATTTTTTCACAGCAGTCAGCTGCAGACGAGAGCAAGACTAGTTTTGAGATTTTACTTTCCAGCTTACGCCGACAGCCAGGATTAGACTACAACAGCCTGAACATGTTGCGTGGGTCCAGAATGATTTCAATATTTGAGCCCATGCTCTTAAAGTACAATTACGCCGAGGCTAATAATGCATTCAACAATTTTTGCATCTTGGACCACACAATTACACTCGCGCGTCTATTTGAAGACTCCGAACAAATCAGAAAAATATAAATAAATAAATATACTCCTCCCAAAGAGACACTTCACAACCTTTTGTTGATCAGTCCACGAGCGAACTGCCAGTTCTTAAGACTTTTCAGAAAATACATTGAGGACGACTGGTTTTAGCAAATAAATGTTTCAATATAGGCGCTTAATGTACGGTATTGTTTTCCTCATTCAAATACTTACATTGTTAGAAAAAGGAGTGCTGTTTGACAAGTATAAGCCACAGTCAGTCTGAAGATACACAATTATTAATCTACGTGACTACAGTACTAAACCCATAAAGGCGGACATTCTGAGGTCAACGTAAGAATTCATTGATTTCTGCGATTACACAAATACAATAAAGACGAAATGGGGCACAACCTTATCTGACTGACTACCCAAGAGACGGAATTCTCGCCGAAAACATTACTCCACAAAAGTAAAAATATCAACTTGCTGTTTGCAAATCCAGGACAGGGAGAAACAAGCTCCATTCCGTTACGTTATTCCCCACCTACAAGCAGGGTAGTTCTTTTATACATCAGACGTAACGAGTACATCGCAATATTTCCAGAAAACATTTCAACAAAATGGCGCGAAAACGACAAAAATATCTAGTCCGTGACTGTGCTTTTCATTCTTGCCTATAGTCAGTAAAACAGCAGATTTAACTGGAATTTCGATAGCGCTTAAAAATACCAAGATTTTTAATACGAAATTCGCTAGAATTTTGAGAACATAGTAACCTTCATAGTTTGCTTTATACGCAATAGCCTCGACGGAGAACACAGAAACCGCACAACTACCACGGCCTTTCAAACACTAAAACGTAAATAATACAACATGGCGGGAACGAATGGAAATGGTCACCTTTACCTTATTAACGGAGAAGTAGATACCAACTCGGAAGCTGCAGCACAAAATGCGGACCCACGTCTTCACACTGGAAACAGCTCGCTACAAATGCGTCAGACAACAGAAGGCGCAGGGACTGCCACGCTGCCAGTGCTGCCAACTGCTGAGAGGGCGGCAGGTACCAACTGCAGCCAGCCTCTCACAGGGGGCTGTGGTCTGCTCACGCAGTACTGGCTCTGGAATTTCTGTAACAGTGAGACGTTAAAAAGAATAAACAGAGTAATACGTCTCCATTGTGTCACACAACCATGAAGTACATTATAACGGCGATAGGACTTCTGATAGCTTTTTGTATAAAATTATAATTATAGAATAGAGAAGAAATGTGAAGTGTAAAAATAGCTTTTGTCTGTCATCTCATTCTTGGAAACGAGCGATATGTTAATATTCAATGTAACTGCTTCAACGGAAATATGAAACCTACTTTTAACAGTTCTACATACGGCTAATAAACACACTCTTCATAAACCCATGTGCAAGGACCCCTTCTGGTTCGTCCTGTACGCAGTATCAAATCAGTTCTGGAAATGCGATTTACCGATGCCGAATTTCCTACTGTGTTTTTAAGGGAAAACAATACAACGGCATTCCATAATTTTACCGTTTTGAGCACATTCATTTTATCAAAGATTAACTATGTAACTCCCGAGAATGCGGTCAGCACTTTTGTCACGTCACGTCTGGCATGTGTAACAGTGCTGGATGGCAAAACCTCGCTCAACCAGCACTGCTCAAGTTATATAAGTTGCAGATACGCCACTGAATGACTTACAAACGTAATGACATTGTTTTGAATTTCAGCACATTTAACTGAACTAGCACATCGTAGTGATAAAGAACACGAATTTATTTTTCCGTCAATTCTCCGTGCCCTGCAGCCCACAGAGCTATATAGCTGCCTCAAGCGACTGACTGTTGCTGCTAGCGCTCCGGAATGTCGGCAGTTTAACTTCCTCGCGAACAATGGCCGTTTTATGAAGTAAATGAACACGGGAAAAAATGTTAATTAATGCGCAAACAGCATTGAGACTTTAAATATAGCATGGTAATAAGCATGTAAACTTGTAAACGACAAATTCCGTCGGTGGGGCACACAGAATTGTGATTAGGCTGCATAAGGACACATTTAGAAGTATGGCTCCACAGACAAATTCGCAAAAGTTATCTTTCTTCCCAAATGAGGTTACGTATTGTATACTTTACTGAAACACGACACTGACTTCCACTAACCACTTGTGGCGTCATGTTTGCATAACACTCCCACCTTCCTACAGCAAACAGTTGTGTGCTCAATTACGCAATCTATCGGCCTATAAAAAACAGTTCATTATTTTCGCTGTAGTCATGGACGGAATATAAAAACTTGTCATCTCCTGCCTTTTTAATTATCACATCAGCATTCACACGTGTTATGTGAGCGTCGACCAGCGGTTTGTTCACATGCCGTGATAATGATTTATTATTGTGACACAGCGGCTAGAGCTCGTATGCAGACGTGGAAACCGTATCGCAAAAGTCGTCGTTCATTCCAGCAGAAACTACCTGCCTTATTCGTCACTAGAAAATGATACTTACTGATGTAAGCGGCAATAATTTTTCTCTCTGCAAAGTTAAATGTTTCGTCAGATCTTCATTCTAATTACATTTTTCCTCAGTTCAAGGGTTTTCAGTTCTCTAGCAGTGCATAAACGAACAATTAATAAGACGTGCAATTTATAAAACGCCGTGAAAACAGCACTGCCGCAAAATTCCGTTACAACTGCAAAAGGAATATTTCGCAGCGACATTCTTGTGACGCACGCTTTCGGCGTTCTTGCCGCGTTAAACGTGAATAACGAATCAAGATTCGGGCGAAACTCTCAACCGTCTCTTTCTGGACCAGCTGACTACAGCCGTGCTGCCAAAGAGGGTGTCGACGTCTGCGACGCTGCTTCCACCATGCTTGAAATGTAAACAAGTCTTGGAAATGACCGTAGACTGTTAACGCTAAGACAATAGCCGTCAAACCAGCATCGGAGACGAATTTGCTTACGTAGAAAGCTTCTTATAAAAGTTTACGTATATTTTAGAACCGACAGATCTTGGTCTGTTATTGGCCTCACTAAGAAAATACATTTAGCACTCGAAAAGTTTCCTCGTTTTAGGAAGTTAAGAATTTCAAGGGCGCACTTTTTGTTTGCCTCTAGCATCAACACACTGTGAAAATACCTCAGTGGTGTATATATAACCGTTTGCAACTCTGCGGCTTACATATAATTTTTGTCGCCTTGTTTGTGTTTTACAAGCTGACTGCTTGGCATGTTTTCCTTATTACGGCATCTTCCATTGCGAAGTGGTTCTGTCGCCCTTTACATATTCCGTCCACATATTAATAGGCTGTTATAATTGTCTTGCTGATAATGGAAATGAGAAAGTCGTTATTTTATCTCGTATTATGAAGAGCTGAGGGAACATTTCTGCAGTTTCCTTGCGACAGTGCCTGATTAACTACAGATCACGGCAGGCGTGTCTTGCTGCTACACTATGATGACGTCGTAACATCGAAACTCGCATCTCATTCATCACGAGCGGCTCTGCACTGCCACAAATGCTACCCCTGTAATCGAGAGAGCCTGGCCTTACATTCTTCTTATTAGAATATAACTACCCTAAAAAGATCCGTGCTTCTCTGAAGGGAACAATTTTTTCCCATTTAATACGTCTCATTTTTTCGAGTATAGTTATTCATCCGCTTTGAAAACGTGTAAATGGCCAATATCTGTCCGATCGTGTTTAACACACCGGGTATCAGACGAGAAATTTGGAATTTTTATAGCTTTGTTTTCTCCTCGATAAACGGATCACGTGTCCTCTTTTGACAACATGCTAATAATATTTCTGTAGCGTGTTCCATCTCGAAATTCCACAGTAGTGTGTTTTACATTCTTGCTATATAATAAAACAGCCCCGCAATTTGTTTGATGACCACGAAAAACGATAGTAACCATTTTCATTTTATCTTATAAAGTGTGCTATACTTCCCAAAGTTGTTCCACAATTCGGCGCGATAAGTATGTTTACATACTGTCTCAATATCATTCCTCAGTGTGAGTGAAAGACATCTGCGAGACATTTGCTATGATACAATTGTTCTCTAGTATTCGAGTTTCCGATTACGGTGATATACGTACGTAGGGAAGCGTATCTGGTCCTCGGTTAGTTTCTGTGAAGGTCAAGTAGAGGGACTACAGGGGGCAGTCTCTGCAAACCGCTCTGCCAGTGGCAATTCTGCACTCAGGTGGGAATGTGTCTTTACTCGATGAGAAGTTTGGTCGCCAGCCCTAAACGTCTAAAGTTTTTCTGTGAAATATGCTTCCAGCACTTCTTTGCGCAACCAGCGTAATACTGGTGGCTTAATAAAGCGGCTATGAACGCCTCAAAGGTCGTGCGCGAGACTTTTGAACGTCCCTCTGCAGCCAGGCTCCTCCTCACACTCCCCCAACTCACGATTTCTCTGGCGTCCGTAAGGAATTCGTGCTCTGCATTGTCTGTCTGTGTCTCCTCTCCGTGTTACATGAAGACTGGCGAGTTCACTTCGTCAAGCACAGCTGCACTGCAGAGACCATGCGAGTCAAAATCATGGAGCTCGGGGCGTCTGTTGACCCTAGTGGAATCGACTAATGTAACAAGATCACTTAGAGAAAAACGGTTTCCGGAATTTGCGTCACTATTTCATTACAGACAAAAGGTAAATAAGTGGACTATGGTTTGGTTCCGGTCAAGAGAAGAAATGAGGGCTACTTGGTTCCATAGGTTACTGTGTCGTAGGTATATGACGAGATACAAAGAGCAGCTAATATCAGCCTAGTCGTCAGTCTCTCAGACATCACTTCCACATCGCAGACGCTATAAAATTATTTCGCCTTTACTCCCGATTATAGAGCGATGTGATCAACCCAATTAAAGTTCCGCTTCATTTTCACTGCTTAGACAGTTGACCAAAGGTGCGCAGTCTTTCCTCTCATTAACACCGATGCTGGAGGCTCTCAGATGTCGCCGCAACGTAGCGGGACCAACACCCTTGTCACGGCACTCACTTCTTTACTAGAGGACTTTTCGTAACCAAGAAACGTATTTTACAGCTTACTTCGTGGCGGCTTGGTTAAATGTATCGCATTTCCTTTCACATAGCTTCCGTCTACTGAACTTTAACGTTATAAATCTCTGCCAACACATTCTGTCATTTTGCTGTTTTTCACACTTTCTACCATAGGCGAAGTGTATTACACCTCTGAGAATTCGACAATTAGTCTGTCGTGTCACGTCTGGTAGATAGAGAATGAGGAAAAGGAACTCGACCAAAAGTGGAGGGCAGAAAGAGAGCATCAAGTAAAGGGGTTTCGGCATTGCGAGTTGAGGTGGCAGCTGAATATTTACGGCGCTATGCCAACATGAAAACGGTGGTCATACTGAACATTTGCTGCACACACCTATGTTAATTAAGTGTTGGCTCGTTTTTCACTCATTTTGACCTCTTAAAGACATGTTCAAACATGAAACGTGGACATTTGATTCTCTTCGTCTCTAAAGAAGTGCTGCATGTTACGTCAGCTTAGTACGATACACGTGTAAATAATGCCGTAAGTTTATATTGTTGTCATCGTGGCGGTTGGTTAGTCCAAACAGCCTGTTTACGCACACATTTTCTGTAAATTACCGATCATTTGGAGCAAAGACGTCCGTGTGTGAGATCTGAATTACGTCCCCGAAGCGCCGAAAATACGCAGTTGCGACCCCCTAGTTGCTGTACACAAATTCCTATGTTTCACGCTGCCTTTTCGCCGCACACTTTTGGTCAAATTGCTTTTCCGCAACCTGTATAACGAAGCTGGATTGCAAACCTCGCTCAACCAGCGGTGCTTAAATTACTCATTTTTTACGTACGCTACACAGGCAGGGTGAGTCAGGAGGAAAGGTTCATGCTTTGAGGTGTGACACTATTACTGATTCTCTACAAAAAACTTCATACGGACGTATGCCCTATTCCGAATGGTTTCCGAGATAGAACAAGTTCTGTACGTTTTTCCTGAATAACGCGAAAACCGCACCCTCCAGCGAAAACGTGTCGCAGTACAAAATTAAGCTATACTGAATTTCCTACACAACAGGCCCTATTCATTTTTTTGTCTAGAAGTAATGGTTTGTGCGAAGAGAGCGCCAGAACGTTGGAAAACTCGCTCGACGCGCATGCGCTGTAGTTTATGTAGTTTTTGTAGACGAATTTGAGGCCGTTTCCCGACTTGATAGGCCACAAGTGTCCCGTACCAAACTGTTCGTCTCAGCTTGCTCCACACTACTGTGGTACATTGTGAACAGTGACAATGTATGGTAGTACAGAAAATAAATAACAGTGTGTTCTACCTCGGAAACCATTCGCAGTAGTATTCAGTATCACTAATACTATGAGCCCTCAAAGCAGGTACCTTTGCTCCTGACTCATGCTGTATGTCAGTGAATGGCTCCCAACCCGGTCGGCCGACTATATTCTGTCACGTCACAGGAACGCCAGCACGCGACACTCAAAATCACGAAACCAGCGTCATACCTGCATAATTACACTGTACTAATTTTGAGGACATTTAGACGTTGACCACATTTGCACATAGTTGCAGAAGTTGAATTCCTTTCAGTTAATTCTGCTTCTCCTGCAGCCCACAGAGCTTTGTTGCTGCTGTACTCCATCATAAGAATAAACCTGATGTAAACAAACACAAACGCGATGACTGGTCAGAAGCCGCAGCACGCATACACTGGTGTTGTTACGCTCTTGGAAGTACCTCCTACTTATGTATCAGGTATCTTATTACCAAGTTACGTTAAATGAAACTTTCAAGATATTCAAATGTATTAACCGGCCATCAACGTGTTTGTTACTCACGCTTTAGCTACGTAGTTTTTACTCCACAAGCCGTGTACAGTCACTGCCTCTGTACTGGTGAGCCCTGACTGCCGCGCTGTTAGTGGCTGAGGCTGCTTTCTGTTCCGTGGTGAAACACGCGTGTGGGACACAGTTAAAAAGTGCCCAGAAATAGGCTGTTCTCAATGATCTTCGTAAATTTACAGCAACAATCGGCTTCCAAGTTTTCCAAGGGACTCTATTAGACACACACAGTTCAGTTTCAAAGTCACACTCCTTGTCGACGTCTATGTCGGCATGGTAGCTCAGTGTGTTGCCGGCACGGTAACTCTGCGTGTTCGGTCAAAGGGTTAGCTGCCCCCTGTAATAAAAAAACTGAGTCAATGGATCAACGACGAACTGAAACGGGTGTCTTGCGACGCACGCCCCGAGCAGATACAACGAACAAAAACGAACAAAATGAGATTAAAAAAAAAAGTGTGTTCGGTCAGCGTCATATCTGCCGTCTGTAATAAAATTAACTGAGTCAGTGGACAAACGATGAACTTGAACAAGAGCCGTGGAACGTCCGCCACGAACGAATACAAAAATCAAAATGAGATAAAAAATATCGGTAACCTAGCAGATTAGTAATTATTATTCTCTGTATATCATGGTCCACGGGTTCAAGCCTCTTCCAAGTCACTTTTTTTTCTCGTTCAATTTGAAATAGCTACATCTCGTAATTGTAAAATTCATCATCATTTTTTATGAATAGTGCACGCCTTATTCTTTCTAATTACATTATTACACACGAAATTCGTGTTTTCATTTCAGATACAAATTATTATTTATCGATATTCTATGAAGCATTGTTAATAAATGTTAATAAATCATAACAATGTAATTTTTAAGGCAAAAATGAAACGCCAAATACTCTTTTTTTGGACTATCCGCATTGTTTTATACCACAGATGTAGATAAGTAACGTAGGAACATGGAAAACAATCACTTTCTCAGCATCTAGCACACCATACAAATGCTGCCTTTTAACATTTTCCACTGTGCCATTACAGTATGAACCCAACAGAACTGGTCTGGAGCCAAGTTAAGGGATCTGTCGCGAGAAATAACAAAACACTGTTAGTCTGCCAGACGTACTGGAACTAACAAACGCAGCTTTTTCACATGTCAGTGCCGAAGGCTGGAGGGATCCAGGACGGCAGAAAAGAAGAGGAGAAATGCGGCGCCCGGTTGGCTTCGTGGATTCTGTTGTTGATCGACTCGTCGTCAGAGTAGCGAACTTCTCGGATACGGGTTGGGAGGGAGCTAAGAGTCTACCTGACGACTGACTGCAATCAATACCTTCATTAGCTTCAGTATTCAACATTACGGTGAAATCCCTGCGGTAGGCTTTTGTATCATACATAGCTCGGTCAGAAAAATTACCCTTTTCACCACACTAGACTGTAATCAGAATCCTACGTAAGGTGAGAACGAGAGCATTTTATGCTTTGCGTCTCGCCGCCTAAGAAGCGCGCGGCAGAGCCGGCCTTTCGCCGAATATTATTTCATTCGTTTTAAAAATTAAGTGACATTTGAAGCTATATTGCTTCTTTACCCGTCTCATTTTACGTCTCAACTGCAGCTGGTCTCAGCAGTGCAGGTTGGCTGGACCGCTAGCTGGCCACTGCTGTCCGAGTTTAATGCGCCGCTGAAGCTGTTGTACCGCGTCACAGCTCAGTCTGTGTGTGTGTGTGCAACACAGCATAAAACGTGTCCTTGTGATCGGACTCGACTGTACTGGTCACAGATTGGCTTCCGGTCCACGTGAAACGAATCCAATGAGATTCGAGCAAACGCGGAAGAATACATGGCGTAATGTTTACATGAGGTTTATTCTTATGACGAACAGAGTATAGCGCCGCGGAACGTTGGCAGTTTGAAGTCTCCCGCGAGTCGTGGCGGTTTTCTGAGGTGAATGAAATTTACATCCCAGTGTTAAACATCGCAATGAGAGTGAATTCCCACTTGACGCGACGGCTTAATTTTTAAAATCCACCCACAGCAGAAGGCCGCGTGTCCCGCGAGATGCGAGACGCGTGTCCCCCCCACGTGTGAATCACACTGCTAGCCGCTGTCCAGTTCCGCCATTTTAATGCATCCGGACAAGAGCTGTTCTGCACTCCGCACCTCCCTGCAGGGCCTTCTGCCACACAAGCCTCCAGCAGGCGTCACCCTGCACTCCTGAGAAGGGGGAGGCCGTGGGAGAAAATCTTCCGGAAAACACGTCAAAACATACGGTCAAAACGTTCAGTCCAAGCCAGTTAACGCACGAGATTCTGTGTAGTTATGTTCACCTGGATGACACGCGTTATGCGTAATATGCGTAGTGGTAAGGGGTGGAATGCATTTACACTCCGTGATAAACAAAGTAAGATCCTGCGGAATATCAGACCAGCTGTGTGGCTGGATTGCAGAGTTTTAGCAGACAGAAGACAGCATGTTGTTCTCAATGGAGAGACGTCTACAGACGTTAAAGTAACACAGGGGAGTGTTAAGGGACCATTGCTTTTCACAATATATATAAATGACCTAGTAGATAGTGTCAGAAGTTCCATGATGCTTTTCGCGGATGATTCTGTAGTATACAGAGAAGTTGCAGCATTAGAAAATTGCAGCGAAATTCAGGAAGATCTGCAGCGGATAGGAACTTGGTGCAGGGAGTGGAAACTGAACCTTAACATAGAGAAATGTAATGTATTGAGAATACATAGAAGGATCCTTTATTGTATGATTACATGATAGCGGAACAAACACTGGTAGCAGTTACTTCTGTAAAATATCTTGGAGTACGCGTACGGAACGATATGAAGTGGAATGATCATATAACATTAACTGTTGATAAGGCAGATGCCAGTTTGAGTTTCATTGGGAGAGTCCTTAGAAAATGTAGTCCATCAACAAAGGAGGTGGCTTACAAAACACTCGTTCGAGCTATTCTTCAGTATTGCTCATCAGTGTGGGATCCGTACCAGGATGGGTTGACGGAAGACATAGAGAAGATCCAAAGAAGAGCGGCGGTTTTCGTCACAGGGTTATTTGGCAAGCGTGATAGCGTTACGGAGATGTTTAGCAAACTCGAGTGGCGGACTCTGCAAGAGAGGCGCTCTGCATCGTGGTGTAACTTGCTGTCCAGGTTTCGAGAGGGTGCGTTTCTGGATGAGGTATCGAATATATTGCTTCCCCCTACCTATACCTCCCGAGGAGATCACAAATGTAAAATTAGAGAGATTCGAGCGCGCACGGAGGCTTTCTGGCAGTCGTTCTTCCCGCGAACCATACGCGACTGGAAAGGGAAAGGGAGGTAATGATAGTGGCACGTAAAGTGCCCTCCGCCACACACCGTTGGGTGGCTTGCGGAGTATAAATGTAGATGCACATGCAGATGTAGATGAAGACGTATACTGGCTAGAAAAATTCCTCTCGACTCAAGGCGATATCTAAATCACGTACATGGAATGAACAGATGTGCTGACACCACCCACCGATTGTTAAAATGTAACAAAAAAGCTGACTGCATCGTGTGTTTTGCATCGACACAGAGTATCATCGCAGGGTGAGAAACTGTTTTACTTCGTGGCAGTGTGTGCAGGTGTTGTCCTTCAGCTCCTACGGATGGCATTCCTACCTGGTAGCGGATAAGGAAAAACATCTGTCGGCGGCCTTCAGACCCTGCACACGTCAGAAGGAGGACCGCATTCAGGTAACAACTAATTTACTGAAAAGGCGATAAGAAAAAAAAATGTCAGCAATATTATTCCGTCGCGTAGCTGGCTACGGCCGATCACAGAACAAAGCCCACCAAAACTTTATTTTACGGTGCTGGACCGCTGCATCTGCTGCTCTTTGGCGTATGCCAAACTTACCTTACACAATGACGATACACACATAGACGGCACAGGCCCCTACCCTTGCCGTGGTAAGGTTCGAGTGGATTAGACAGTTACAGTATCTGTAGCTGGAACCAAGCTCTGGTTTCAACAACTGGTCTCCCTGTTGTATTAGTGTCACACACGTGTAGTAATTCAGATAAACCTAATCTCCCCAGAGCTCGCACTGCTCTTGCGATAAGTATGCTTGTTACGTCTGGCCACGTGGAACGACAGCAAACGTTTAAACACTGTCCCGACACTTCCGTATTTCCACGAACGACAGAATTACACTCATTCTATGAATTCTTGTTGGACTGGGGCTCATTTAGCTGGCCGCTTCCACAACCCATCCAAGGATTTTGAAACAGCTCCGCTGCGTAGCTTGTGCAGTCATTTGGCTGAAAACTCTCATTCTTGAAAGAAAGTGCAGAAACATTCCTCACTGTTCTGTTACTGGCTAACTGTAAAGACTCTTGTTTCTCGTGTGCTTGTGGTGGTCGGCAAGCACTTGCATCTAAAGCAGTGCCCACAATTCTCCTCCGTCAACCCAGCCCTGGAAACAGGTATGAAGATGTAGACGCCTACTTTACAAAACTTACGCATATTCCGTACCCATCGCGTCAGGACTCGTTCCGTCACACACGACCGTGTCATCGCAACATGGAGACCCTCGCCCTGTTTATTACGACCGACTCTGCAGCGCCACACATGCAATGCAGCCCCTACCATTGACACAGCCTGGACTTACCGTCTTCTCACTAAGACGATACGTTTAGTATTCCAAAAGATTTCTTCTGTTATTAAACTTTAGCAGTCAAGTGGTGCACTTTTTGTTCTGCTACACTTTTATATACTCTGAAAACATATAAAGAGCGTACATTCAATCGACCGTTAGGAACACGGGGGCTTACATTTGAGAAACGCACAGATTTCCATCGCTTGATTTTCTGCATCGACAGTCGAATCGTGGAACCTCTGTTGTGAAAGAGTTTTCGTTGTAGTTTGCGTCCTCTGCGAAATAGTGCTGTGATTTCTTACACGTTCAAACTACGTATCAAATCAGTATGAAAGTTGCCTTGATGACAACAGAGAAGAAATTTATCATTAGTAGATGCTCGTACGAAGTTTGATGTCCACTCTCCGACTTGTCTGAAAAGTCCATACTAGAAACCTGCTTTATTTGGGGAGTGAGTCCGTAGTTAGTGACGGTAGCAAACTTTTGCCCACAGCTGAATCTCCGTTTCCGAAGCAGAGAAGCCATGAAATGAGGTCACCATTACTAACGAGGCGATGAAGTGATTTGACCAACGCGGGGTAAATCTTCTGTTTTTTACTTTGATTGCTTAGGAGAATAGACTGAAACTGCATTGTGTTGTCTCCCTTAATCCACAGAAAACACGATAAGCAGTGTTACGTTCTTCCATTAAGCTACAGCTACAAAAAGGCCTCCGTCTCATCATCGTAAACGCAGTTAGTCAGTATCACATAAACGCACAATCACGATGACGCGGTGTTTATGAATTGCCGCGAAAACAGCCGTTGGCAGAAAATTCCGTTATAACTGGGAACGGAGTCTCTCGCGACGGCATTCTTGGAGCAGACGCTGTCCGTGTTCTCGCCGAGTTAAGCTTTAGTAACATTTCCGAGATTATTTTGAAAATGGCCAACACGTTTTTCTTCCCGGGACCGTATCTCTGTCGTCGTGCTGCCAGGGAACACGTCGATGTCTGCGACGCCGCGTGCGCACTTCGGGGCGTAAATGATTCCACGATCTGCTGTGTAGAGCAGCCGCTGTCCAGTTTGAAACTATTGTTGCCAAATCTAATCTGTGCGGCGTCTCTGATGACGGAAAACGTAGAGCCGTTTTATGATACAAAGAAATGTTTATCGCTCGATTGTGTGCTGATAACAGTGCTGTAAATATTTTTGTCTGAAACACAAGTGTGAAATATTACACACAGATAAGCCGGATTTATTTCTCCGCGAATTCTCCGCCCCCTGCGGCCGACAGGGCTTTCTCACTGCCGCAGCGACTGACTTGCCGCAGGCGCGACGAAACGTCGGCAGCTTGAAGGCCGATCGCCACCGCAGCTGGGCTCGAGGCAGCGGCAGCGGCAGCGGCAGCGGCAAGCTTCTCCGCGGCTCCCGGGCAGAGCACTTCAAAACGCCGCTCAGCCTCGCTCGCTCCTCGCCGAGTACGCGGCTCACTATAGCCAGCACAGGCGCGTGAGGTGGGGATGAGTGACGTCACGCTGCGAGACTGAGCTGAGGCGAGGATTGTGGAACAGGAGGCGTGCCGGGCCGAGACTGCGAGGGCGCCAGCTGGCCGAGAGGCTCGCACTGCCGTAACGCGGCGGCAGGCAGTCAACTGTCACGGGACCAAACTCAGCACGAGTGGTTCCGGAACCGGGGCCAGCGCAATCACCACCATCACAAAAGACGCTGCGTTGAAGAAACCTGCTGGTGGGACGTACATCGTGATAAATAAAGTGGCAGTAAGGAGGGGCAGTTCCAGCCGGGAAAAATTTAAGGTAAGCCCTTCAGTTATTACTAAATGATTTCAGAATTGATTAATCGAATAGCTTCGTTTGTGTAGCATTTTTTAATGAATTGATGCGTTTGTTGTGTCCGTAAACGAAAAGAAAAATTATCTTCGTGAAACATACATGAAGGTGTTCATTACGACTGTTTCAGGTGGTTGTTGGAAGAGATACACGTCTTCCAGTTGCTGACGTTCAGTGCCGAAATGGAAATTGTGGAGCATCGCTTGCTTACAAAGCAAGCACAACTGCAATGAACAGACATAAATGTAAGGATAATCGACACCTGTCAAGTGCTGCAGCTGCCATTGCTGATAAAATATTTATTAGGGACAAACGTGTTTTAATGTGTGCAACAGACCTCCGACCATTTAATATGGTAAGCGGTGAAGGATTCATAAGCTTAGCTCAAGAACTGACAAATACAGGAGCAAAATATGGACAAATCACCGCCTAAGACGTGCTACCTTTCCCGAGGACTGTAGCACGACATATTAAGGAATTGGCTGATCAAGTCAGCAGTAAACTTATTCCAGTAGTGAAAGACGCAATTGGTAAAAACCAGTGTTCAATGACGTGCGATCTGTGGACAGACAGTTGTCGTAAGACCGATTACCTGACTGTCACGTCCAGCTATACTGGTGAGTCGACGGACAAATCGAAACTAAAACACAGTGTACTCTTAACTACGAGGCTTCCTGATGTTGCCAAGACTGGTGAACATATTATTACGGAAATATATGAACAAATGGCAGAGTTGCAGATAACGTCCTCGGAACTAAGACGGGTTGCTTTCGTTACAGATCAGGGAGCTGACATCAAGAAAGCACACAAACGACTCCCATGTGTGATGCACTGTATTAATACAGCACCGAGGCACACATTCAGTGAAGGTTTCTTAATGGATGAGATTCCTGCAGTGTATGACTCCATCCTGGCTGTACGTAAAGTAGTAGGCTTTATAAAACAATCTGGGTTAGTCGCGAGATTAGATAAAACCTTACACCATGATGTAGAAACCAGGTGGAACAGTGTGTACATGATGTTAGACTCATTTCATTCACAGAAAGACCAAATAGAGACCGTTTTGCGTGATTCAAACAAACACCAGATGATGACGTCGTATCATAATGCGACTGTGGAAAGCGTTATTCAATTTCTGAAGGTTTTCAAAGAGGCCACGGACGATTTGGAAGGCGACAATGAGCCAACACTACCATTTGTAGTGCCGTGGATTTTGAAACTGATGGGTCTCTGCGAAACTGGAGCCGACTATGTGACAATCTGTAAGCTAAAGGAAAGGGCAGAACTGTTTATAAAACAGGAAGTTCTAAATGAACTACATGACATTCATTACGTGCCAACGTTCTTGCATCCCTGTTTCAAGGAACTATTAGTTTTTCCCGAAGAAAGAAGAGAAAAAATTCATCAAGATATGCGTAAAATGTTAAATAACGTTGTTGATACGAACGCAACCAAAGATGTCATGCCTTCGCCCACAAAAAATTTTCAAAATTGGCGAACATCCACCTCAAAATCGAAAGATGGAGTTGAGAAATATATGAACATGGATAGTCCAAACGATAAGTTCACAGACCTTCTTTCATGGTGGAAAACAAATTCGTGTGTCCTGTCGAAACTCATCAAACTCAGCAAAGAGGTTTTCTGTATACCTGCCAGTAGTGACTCGAGTAAAAGAAATTTTAGTAGGGCAGGGATGGTACTGACTCAGAAAAGAAGTTGTCTAGACTCCGATCGCGTTAATGATATTCTCATCATCCATAACAATAAGAGAACCAAATTAGCTACATTTGAAGCACAGAAGCAAAGGCATCGACAACTGGTTTTCTGAGGTGTGTACGTAATCAAATATTTAGAATATTGAGAAGTGATAAGTAACGACTGCACAATTATGCAGTGAATATTACATACTTCATACTAAGTAATGTAAACTGTTGTATAACTATGGTACTGACTGGAGAACAGACTCAACTGCAGTGCAGTATCTTCAGAAATGGGACTGCTGAATTAAGTTTTCAGATTAATTTGCGAGACTATATTGTACATTATTCGTTTTGAATATGTACACTTTCTTTCAATTAATAATTCAAGAACAGTCTTAATCGCATTTATTATTGTTATAATACCGCCAACCGGTTTCAACCCGACGTAGGGGTCATCTTGTGGGCGTTTACACCATTGGTCGACTGCTGGCGGTGTCACCCCTGTCAACATAACGGCAAAAGTTTCCTTTAATTAAATTAATTTATTATTGTGTACTACGGTCGTTTACATCGCTTGAGTAGAAGAAAATTGGGTGTGTAGAAGACGCTACTTCTTCACTAAACAACAGCTTTATTTCAACGTACTGTTTAGCAGGTGGATCACATCTTCAGCTGCTGCTTTAAATGGTTTTTCTTTTGGCTGCTAGTGTACGACTGCCAGTACAACAGTCTTTGGTTGGTCAGTTAGTTAGTTAAATGTTCGATAGATCATTTGAATGATTCTTTTATGGAATTGATGTGGAAAGAGCGTCTTTTTTTGTCTGGCTACCACCTTTTCAATAGACATTCATCAATGGAACAGAAGGAGTTGTCCAGGAGAAGCGATTTCTAAGTTCGATTTAAAACTCACTATGCTACCTGCCAGACATTTTACGTTATTGGGCAAGTAATCAGAGATATTTGTTGCTGCATATTGAACTCCTTTCTGAGCCACTGACAGCTTTAATAATGGGTAAGATCTTTTTTCGCTCTAGTGTCCTCCCTATGGACATCACTGTTCCTCTCAAACTGTGATGGGCTGTTTATGACGAGTGTCATTAGGAAATATATGTATTTTGGCGGCGCAGTTAAAATGCCAACCTCGTTGAAGATTAGTGTGCCTACATGATTTCCGCGAGTGAACGTGGCATATTATTTTTACTGCTCTCTTTTGTGCAATCTGTACTTTCTTTCAAAGTGACGAGTTATCTCAGAACATCATTCCATAACGCATTTCTCTTTGTTGAGTTCAAGCATCATAATGTTAAAAGTTCTTTCAGCTTTAGCAAGAGGTGGATCCGGCGTTTTGCAGTTTTTCTTATGTCTCTTGCTGTGATTTGAATATTTTCAGTCAGAAAACAGAGGATATAAAAATAAAGATGCAAGGCAGTTATGGTTAACAGAAGGGTATCAAACAATAATAAACAGTAGCTACGTACAGCGATTAATACATTAAGCACCTATGACCTGAGGAGTGGAACACCTCGAAAGGCGGTCGTTTCCTTGAAGCGTTCCAAGTATGTAGCTGCAGAGCCTGCGAAAGACTGTCCATAAGTGCAAAGCACCTGCCTTCTCGAACATTCTGCCTGTACAGCGTTGTTGGAAAAGTGAAATATCTTTTATAGAACAAGGGCCTACAACAAAATAACAATAAAACACAAAAGTTACACAATTAGCTTTGATAGCAAACGTTACAAGATTAACCCTGAAACAGATAATATGTTAAGAACCTTGCCCTAGTTGACGGCAATCTTTAATGCTGACGGAGGTCGTAATAAATACAACGAACCGTATTAAGTCGTCGAAGAGTGAAGAAACAGTGGGATAGAAGCTAAATAAAGAGGAAGAAATAAACACGAGCACAAAGGCAATAAACTTGAAAACTAATTCCGGGAAAGGAAATCTCGCGTGTGCGCAGTTACACACGAAACGGGAAACATTTGTAAAATGAGACGCCACTTTAAAAACAACCGTAAGTACAAAACGCACACGCACCAAATTCAACATTAACATCTATGGTAGGCAGGAAAGTGGGTGGCTAGTTTTCCTCGCTACTGCAAGAACTGACTTGGTTTTAATGCTTAGCTTAGACCCCACAATAAGCGTATTTTCATGTAGAAAATAATTTACGGTCGTCATCTCTTGCTTTATCGTAACGTTTCACGATTTCCCTCGTCACCGTTACACGACAGTTTCTGAGTAACCTGAATGCCACCACTGATAGTACTTTCACAGGGAACTTTGGCAGCTTTACTTTTATAATGACGTGGACTGGATTTGTTCGAACGTCTCAGTTTTGCTTCGTTCGGCCGAAATGTGTCTCAGATCTCCCACAATGCATCCACACACACAGCAGCACGACTGCGGCCTGCCACACATCGCTCGCTAGCACACTCGTAGCTCGGACAGTCGCACGCAGTACGGACAGCCCAGAGAGCCGGCTCGCCTCGCTGTGGAGACGGCGGCCTCGCAGCCGGCCCTCTGGCCGCCCAGCCTCGCTTAACACAACGAGCGGCAGCTTATAAAGGCCGGTCGCCGCCACAGCTGGGCTCGAGGCAGCGGCAGCGGCAGCGGCAGCGGCAAGCTTCTCCGCGGCTGCCGGCACCGGCGTTCCCACCTGGAAGCGGCCGGCGCTGAGCCACGGGGCGGGGCCCACCAAAGCGGCCGGCGCCTCTCGTTAACTGAGCCGCCAACCTACACGAAGTAAAGACCAACTCCGATCAAGACATGGCAATTTTTTTATCCTCACTACGGTGTTCCCTTCCACACATTTCATTATTCGTGTTTTCTTGTTCCACCATAAACAGACACCATGACCACCGTCCCTGAATGTCCGCTGTCTCATTCAGAAAAGCGGTCACCCCAGAACACAAACTTACTTTAATAACAGCTGTCAGTACTCGAAATTGCAATACCTAAACGCAGTCTACTATAATGGTAGTACATTATGTGTTACCTGATAGTCATTTATTTATAATTAAAAATGCCTGACAGTCGATCCTCAATATTTGCTAAGTTGAGATCGTGTATTTCAACCACTCTGCGAGTGTCAGCTATTGAAACTACCAGTGAAGTAGTATCACAATATTCAGCGCCATAACTAAACTGCCATTGACATTATCATTACCAGGAGAGAGACGACGTTATAGCCAACACTACAGTAATACAAGTTTCCGTGCGTACCTACACCACAGGTGATGAACAGATTGAAAGAACGGACGATGAAAGAGATCACTAAAATAGTTAAGCGAGACAAAGATTTAAAATGTGACGAGACAGTGGGATACGGTAGCTGGTATAGGAAGAGAAAATAGTAAGAAAACGTAGGCTTTAGGGAAGGGATGAAAGGCGAAGCCACCTCGTAGAATTCTGCACAGACCATAACGTAATCATCGCCAACGCTTCGCTCAAGAATCATGAAAGAATAATACATATTCGCAACAGAGTTTTCGAAACCAGATTTTAAACTGCAATGATAATTTATTGTTTACGAACTGCAGTTTGCGACTAAAGTGGCAGTAAACGGTTGCAGATAAAGGACGTGGAACCTGAATAAGTTACGACGCAGAGTTTGTCGATAATCTTGAAGGTACCGTAAGGCAACGACTGACTGAAACAGAGGAAGCAATCCATTACAGGACGAACGGATATCTTTGGTAGGAGAAGTGACGAATGAAGCAGAGGATGTAAATCGGAAAAAGGTGCAGTAGAAATCCTTGGAAACAACATCATATGTTTAATTTAATTGACAGGAGAAAATACAAAAACACAGCAAATTAATTAGGCCATGCGGAAGAGAGATGTCTAAAAATGACGTTGACAGGGAGTCCAAAATGGCAACAACGATTTTGCACTTGGTAAACTGAAGTGTCGACATTAAATAAGAAACAAAAAAGAAAATCTTGCTCAAAGGAGAAGCAACTATCAAGTGCTCATTTGGCAAGCCAGAACTAAGCAAATAAGAGAAGACTAGAAGGTGGAAGGGATATGTAGAGAGGAGAGGGGGAGGGGCTATACAAACTGACATGACCACAACGTCAGATTCCTGTGAAATGTCTGAACACGAGAGACAATACACTTCCTACCACTCAGCTAAGTAGACAGACTCGAGAAAGGAAAACCCGTGTTCATAGCATTTCCATATTCAGAGAAAGGTTTCGACAGTATTAACTGAAAGACACTCTTTGAAGCTCTGGAGGTATCAATTATAAAACACAGGGACACAACATTATCTGCCGGCTGGTGTGACCGAGCGGTTGTAGGCGCCTCAGTCTGGAACCGCGCGACCGCTACGGTCATAGGTTCGAATCCTGCCTCGGGTATGGATGTGTCTGATGTACTTTGGTTGTTTAAGTAGTTCTACGTTCTAGGGGACTGATGACCTCAGATGTTGAGTCCCATAGTGCTCAGAGCCATTTGAACCATTTTTTGTTTATCAACACGTTGCCAACCTAACGAAGTATATACTGAAAAGCAAAGTCTGTTCATTCTGTTCCCTTTATATCTAAGTGTGTGCGTAGTTAGTCAGGGTGTGTTTTTATTACTAGTATCTGTTTCGATAGCTTGCATTCCAAAATGATAAAGGACTTTATTTAAAGAAACAGCCAGCAAGATATAAAATTGAAATGTACAAAGCCTACTGACTAAGGTAATTAAATTGGTTATTGTGCTCTCAAATGCTGTAGTGCCTGCTTAGTACTTAAAGTATTTCTATGCTATCCATCTCCTATTAATGGCAACAGAAATAACGGTGTTTTTATAGTTTTCATACAGCTACCAGGGACCGACCGCATGTCTGCAAACGTCGTAGTTAAGGCAGGAGGCGCATTGATATTTACATTGTTTGTGATTTAAATCCAATTTCTTTTAACGTGTGGTGTAGTATAGGAAAGAATTTCCAGCTCCGTCTGGCCCCTTAGGTTTCTCTGTTCGTAGTTGCTATGTCTCGTATCCGGTCATGATTCAAAATGATCACGACACAAATAAATTAAGTGGCAATGCGAACTCTGTTGTTAATCTTGAGAACGCTACGCCTTCTGCAAACGATTTCAGGTGGCATATAAACTATGACACACAGTACTTAAGTTTTTGAAAAGTCTTTGCTCTTCCCGCCAAGAAGTGGTGCAAAACTCACAACAGATTTCTGAATCTTCACGAGACAATAACAATTTAATCAAAATATAAATACAGAAAAAAACACCACACTTGGCACCCGAACAAGGACTCTACTGAAATCACGAAAATCAATCCTCTTGTGTTTGCCGCTAATATAGAAGGATGTATTCAACAATAGATTTATTTTTAATGTGCGCGCTAGGCACTTAAAAAAATTGTGGAGGAAAATTTCAGAGAGGAAAGGCGAGCCGAAGGCGGGAAACAGACAAATTTTACATCCAGTTGCCAACTTTCAATACATCAAACGTAAGTTACGAAAAAATTTCCATTTGCAGTTGAGACGCTTCAGTAGTACAGTAGTTACCATTCTTCCTTTTATTTCCATTTGCACATTTAAAAAATCAGCTTAAAATTCTTTTTTAGTCAAAATTTAGTAGGATTTGCAACGTAGAGTCTAAATCTCATTGTTGAGTCTTGATTTCAATGTGTAAATATGGCGTCGTGTGCTAATTCAGTTGTTTAGTGTGCCCGTCTTCCATCTTGTCTTCTCCGCTTCAGTTCACAGGCGTTTGTTAGGCGAGTGCAACTCCCATACTTGACAGACAGCACGTGACCTGACGTCACAAGCAAAGGACAGACGAACCGCGTTGCAGACCACGTGTAGCTGACGTAGTACTGTTGACAGACACCGCGAGATGGCGGAGGGTAAACAGAAATTAATCCCGACAGCAGGTGGCAGTGACGATATGAACAGCACTCAATATTCGCTGCACTCACGTGCGACTAGCATGCGAGTCGAGGCGGAGGCTAACGTCGGTGATATGATTGACACAGACCAAACAATTCAAACGATTCCCGCGGGTAGCAACCCAACTGTAGATACGAATGAAATCCTCCTTCAGATCCATAATTGGATGACAAATAATGACAGGGAAAAGGAACAATTGCGGTTAGAAAAGGAACGAAAAGCAAGATAGAGAGAGAGCTAAACGAGAGGAGGAAAACAAAAAAGAACTAATGTGAGCTTTTACCGATTTAAATAAACAATTTGATGCTATAAATGAAAAATTTGAAGTAGTAAAAACTGAAATAACTACCGAATAGAAAACTGATCTGAATACGCAATTGGGCGAGGTCAAGTGGGAAATAAGTGGGCAAATCGAAGCATTAAAAACTGAAATCCGTAAACAGGTTGAGGCTGAGATTTAGTAAATTTCATGCAGGACTAGTGTGTAGCCAAGGGTGAAATTAATGCCACGATAGAAGCATACCATAGCGAAACTGTAGCATTAAAGGGTAATTGTGATAGCACGTCAGAGGAGGTCAGCGCCGTGAAACTGGTTGTCACTAATATGGGAAAGGAGATAGACGGTTTGACGAAACAAGTAGAATCACTTGACATAGAGGAGCGGGTAAAAATTACGGTAAAGGCTCACGCCGAAGCGTTATCCGACCACTACACAGAGTGGATAAAAACCAAAGACCATTGTTAGAAATAAAGGTAAAGACAGAAGGAAGTAGTAAGGGAAGTTACTTATGATCTTTTGGCGGAGCCAGGAAAATCGGGAGACACCGTGTTAATCTGAGCTAGGACAGATAAGGAGAACTTTGGCACAAGACCTTCCTCAATGGAAGCAGCAGGTCACTGAAGAGGTGCAGACACTAAAGAACAAAGTGGAAAGTCCCTCACATCTGATGGGTAGCGAATGGAATCACTCCCCATACCGAAATGACAATAGGCAAATTCATTACAGCTCTCCACTTGATGACGTCATACCACAGTCCGACAGACGCAGTGCGTAACCACACTGAAGAGAACAGCCCACCAACACTCGTAACCCAAATGCAGGAAGAAAGTGTATTGAAACACAAAACATTTCCAACCTTTCAGCCGCAAAAACGTGACATACACCCGATGGTATTTTTGCGAAACTTCTCTGGAGTATTTCCGAACAGTTGGACAGACGAGCAAAGAATACAGTTTGTGACTGGTATATAACAGGAAATTCCGCCTTAAGGGGAATAGAAATGACGGACAAGTGCAGGACCTATAATGAATTCGAGCGGATGTTTCTGAACAAATTTTGGAGTGATGGTGTTCAGCAGCGCTTAAGAAAAGAAGTGTTGAATGCGGAAATGTTCAGTTCGAAACACGGCAGTCTGAGAAGATATTTCGAAAAATATTTAGCAAAAATTAAATTTGGGACTCGCCAGTTACAAATAAAGGCGCGATCATGATTTTGAAAACTAAATTGCCCATCTCTATAAGGGAGAAAGGAGTTAATGTTTCCGAGGACGATACCGAAGCATTTCCTTCCATATTGGACTCATTCGATGTGATTCGTGAAGACGCGGTAGTAAATGTTGGTAGCGCTCCGAATGGAGTGAGCAGGCGAAACAGTGGAGGTTGCGCGGCCAGCAATGGCAGTGAGGGGAGAGCGACGCTTACTGCCGACCGTCCGGCGGCTGCAGAAACCAACAGGTGTCGACCGGAGGATAATAATAAACAACGGTGCAGGCCAGTGGATAGCACACAACGGCCACAGTACGGAAACTCGACAGACAATTATCCACAAAATCAGTACGGGAACAAACCACCACAGAAGGAAACTATCAGTCTTTAACAGGACGCGCGAGTGGAAATCAAATAAATGGCATGGGACAAATGCATGACAACAACATTTTGCTAGTAATGACAACACAATACACTACATGGCCCAGAATACATTTTGACCTCCGACAAATATAATTTTTTCCGGTCACTCAAATGATTATACAGGAAATCCGAAGCCGAAACGGGAAAAGACTGCACGAATCTATTATGCGCAAAGTGGATCGAACACGGGACGAGAACCTAGCCCACCACCCTTCGTGCCACAGTCACAACACCAACACGAAACAGAGGAGACGTTAAGGGCGATATCCGACAGGGAGAACCACCATCAGGAAAACTAGAAACACCATTTTTTCCAAAATCAGGCAGGCGTTGATTTCACTGACAACGTATGCAAACCCCTTGTAAGAAAGCATTTGACAAAAAGGTAAATAAGGTTACTGAATACAGAGAAGGTGAGAGAATCTTACTAAGGACTCATTTTAAACCATCGTAAGTGGCAGCGCGTTTACGAAGGCCCATACGTTATTGTCAGGAAGCCGCACACAGGACGTTACTTGCTAGCCGACACCGTGACTGGAAGGATGAAAGGTCTGTTCGACCACAGTGACTTAAGAAAATTGCACAGTGGTAACACAAGAAAGAAATTTACAGGTGTTTGTAGTACGAGGCAATTTCAAAGCACCATCAGAGAACAAGGTAAGTCGTCGACGTCGAATGATAACTCAAGAAAAACGACAAGCCAGCAGTTAGTACGTCTGGAGGCCATTGTACAGTGCTGACTGTGTGAGGAAAGTTTGTACCGATCTGTTAACTGAATACACGTAAAGGAACATGGCAAAGAGAGAACTTAGTACTAGTTTCAAGTTAGTATGTAAGTATATGATGCATGCTCGTGTGGTAATCAGCCCCCGGTATGTATGAATCAAAGAGGAAGGACTGGTCAGTGCCGTTCTCTCAGGTTTTATAATGAAGGATTTATTTCTTGTTGAGAAACTAAAGTCTCTCCGATGACAAGTTGTACTCCTGTGTAAAATAAAGGGTCATAACTTTTCGTGACTAGAATCAAAGAATAACAGAGGATATCGTAATGAGAGTGACACATTACCTAAAAAAAGAGAGTAAATTATAATATGATAAAGAACATGTGTAAGATCCGATGCTTAGAAGAAGTAATGTATGTGGAAAACTTCATTAGGAACAAAGTTTTAAAGTCTATGGCAGAAAAGTTATGCTGAGGCAAATTCTAAGGTGTAGCAAGTAAAAGAAGGGGTAGAGACAACGCTATATTATAAGTTCCATGGAAATATTATACTTAGGAAATGCCAGCCGCAAGACTAAATGTAGCGATTAATAACAGGAGTCCGCAGGCTACAGGGTCAAGTAACCAAGTAAACAATTGGTCAAACAAGCACATGCATAGAGGCATGTAAATGAATCAATTACATTTTCCAAGTGAATGACACGCAAAAAGCAAATGCTACAGCACGAGGCTCGCATTTAAATGCTTCTTGTTTAGCATGATAATTTTTATAGTGTTCAGATTATTTAAATAGTGGTTTTTGTGTTCCTTTATAAAATCTTATCCAAAATACCGATCCCTGATAATCCTTCAGACATCATATTCCAAGGATCAGCTCGTAGAGATTTACTTGTACTGTCCGGG
The DNA here is from genome assembly GCF_023898315.1 of Schistocerca nitens. Taxonomy (NCBI): domain Eukaryota; kingdom Metazoa; phylum Arthropoda; class Insecta; order Orthoptera; family Acrididae; genus Schistocerca; species Schistocerca nitens. The sequence continues at coordinate 13,794,629 of NC_064624.1, read as the reverse complement.
CAAAGCAACTCACATGAAAAGCGTGTAGCTTCGCGACGAGATGAGTTAAATTTTGCTTGTTGAAGCGAATTAGAGTCGAGCCACTTGTTTGGCATGCAATTGAGTTTGTGGTCTTTGTAACGCGCGATTAGTTAGTCATCGCCCGTATATTTTGAAGCGAATAGTATTTAGCATGGAAAAGGAGGCAGTCTCCATGTCTGGAGGCTGTCCTCAATTTAAATAACGCAGTAAACACAATTGAATGGACATGTAAATGAAAAGAGTGATATAAAGAGGAGTGTTCTCAAAGAGGAAGACAATTAGTTTGTCTTTGAGACAATTAAAAAATGTAATAAGAATTTGACGGTAAAGAATTAATAAAACTGGTAACTGAGTTTACAAGAGGAGACTGAAGAATAGACTTAAGTGGAAGACGTAAATTTTAACTGGTAAGCAAGAGAGAGCCATAAGAAAATGTTCGACAGCAATTCTGTACCAGACGTGATCATTAGATTAAGAATATATGTATGTATATATAAGCAAACTATTTAAATATTATTAGTCAAGGTATCTTGTTATCCTTCTGTGATAGTGTTATTTTTGCAAAGAGAAAGTGAGATGAAGGACGACGTTTAGTTCACGAACGCCTTTCAAGGTGAAAGTGAAAATTTGTGCGTCGAAAAGCGAGTCCGTGTCACGACTCTTTACACCACACCTTGTGTGTTTCAGTTTTATTTTTAACGTGTGCAACGGCCAGTGAATAAGTATCGTTCGCCATGCAGCCCTCGCGAGCCAGCAAAATAACTTCTTCTCGCTTACCTGTGAGTCCTTCACGGACAGCTGACGAGTGGAACGACGAGATGACTTCGTCCAGGCTTCGTCGGCGAAGCAACAGCAGCGATCCTCAAACAACGTGCTTTAAACGCAGCACGTTATTGGCGGACAACACAACACACAACCAATCTACGATAGCGCGCGCAATGCTGGCCGGTGTTGGTCTGTCAACATTGCCGCGCGGCGGCGTATGACGAAGTAATGGATACTTGAAACTTTACAGAGCTCGTACGGAAAGATATAGGTGTTCATTCTTACCGCGCGCTTTACGAGATTGAAATAATAGAGAATTGTGAAAGTGGTTGCATGGACCCTCTGCCAGGCACTTATATGTGATTTGCAGAGTATCCGTGTAGATGTAGATGTAGATGTAATGGCCGGGTCCGCGTGGCTCGCTCCGGCAATAATTGAGACTTCATACTACTGTGAAGGACATTGTTCTCTATGTACACAGAAAACTTCATATTTTAGAGACTGAAAGAGAACGATTTGTATTAAGCAAAGAATAAAATGGTCACGACTAGAATAAACTTCAGTCACGGTCAGAACGAGGTTGATATTTGCCTTAACCGCTGTCATAAACAAGGGCAGAAGTCAGTGCGAAATGAAAGAAAGAAAGAAATGATCCTTACGCATCCTGAACCCACCGTAATTTTAAGTAATTCTAATGCAGAGTATTCTCTATTTATGCTCCAGATTCCATGAGTTGACGGAGAATGGCAGATTCCATTCAGTGAAGTGGTAGAAAAGGGACTCAAATCGTGAGCGATTCTTGACAAACAATTCGACGGCACAGTGTGATCCACGAACCAATGTACAATGTGTGTAAAATAAGAAAGAATATTACGATGAAATAAACACGAGTCTATCGAGCTTGTAGAGACATTGAAAATTTGGAAAACGTGTGAAAGAATAATGAAAATGTCATGTCAATTTCATAGTTTGTAAGCATTTTAGGATTATATAGGTACTTATACGTGTATGTATTTTTTTTCTCTGCGACAATACCTGTCATGTCCACTTAATGTATATAGCTCTTTATTGTGAATAGTAATACTTTCCATGTTGACGTTGACGTTAAGAAACCCTGTGACCAAAACACAGATGCACATGAACTGCACAGAGACAGTTTTTACTAATGATCTTAACAATGAATATTTTCTCCGTTATGGTAACTTGAGGAAACGTCAAGTGTATACCACTGTATGACTACTCAATTTCAGCAATGGACATGTATTTAATGCCACTAATATTACGGGCGACATGAGGACGGAAGCAATACCTCCTGTATTCCTCTCCTCCTCATGGGAGGCGGTGTAATATTAGTATCTGTTTCGACAGCTTAAATAGACTTACATTCGATAATCTAACCATGCAGGCTCTTAAAAACCATATAATTTGTGTAAAACTTTCTTAGATGGCCGCTGAGCAGCGACCACCTGATATTTCAAAGAATATCTTACGCGCCACGGCGCAGAATACGAGTTGCTCATAAATTGTATCGATAGAGATCTTTCGTGTTTCTTATTTTTTGACAGCTGAAGAATTGTAATCCTCGTCTGTTACCACAGTCCAGAAATATTTTTTAAAGACGGCGGACGCGTATATGGCGTGGTCCGCAATCACTAATTAGTTATTATAAAATATTACTATTGTGCAGTGCTGTGTAAGAATTTGTGTGCAGCTAAGATGAAATGTCGAAAATGCTAAAGGACTTTATTTAAAGAAACAGCCAGCAAGATATAAAATTGAAATGTACGGAGCCTATTGTTAGCAATACTGACTAAGTTAATTAAATTGGTTATTGTGCTCTCAAATGCTGTAGTGCCTGCTTAGTACTTAAAGTATTTCTATGCTATCCATGTCCTATTAATGGCAACAGAAATAACGTTGTTTTTATAGTTTTCATACAGCTACCAGGGAGCGACCGCATGTCGGCAAACGTCGTAGTTAAGGCAGGAGGCTCATTGCTATTTACCATGTTTGTGATTTAAATCCAATTTCTTTTAACGTGTGGTGTAGTATAACAAAGAATTTTCAGCTCTGGTCCCTTACGTTTCTCCGTTCGTAGTTGCTATGTCTCATATCCGGTCGTGATCGAACATGATCACGACACAAATAAATTAAGTGGCAATGCGAACTCTGTTGTTAATCTTGAGAACGCTACGCCTTCTGCAAACGATTTCAGGTGACACATAAACTATCACATATAGTACTTAAGTTTTTGAAAAGTCTTTGCTCTTCGCGCCAAGAGGTGGTGCAAAACTCACAACACATTTCTAAACCTTCACAAGAGAATAATAATTTAATCAAAATATAAATACATTAAAAATAAAGTTGAATGTCAATGTAATATCTGCCTGAGTGCAAGAGAGTTTTCGTTTTCAGCTGCTTCGAGTTTTGGTTTAAATATTTTGTGGAGGGGTTCATGTAAGAATAAGGATAAAGGGGTTGGGTGCTAAAATTCTGCTAATAATCATCCTTTGAAATGTTTTTTCTACTATTTTATCTGTTAATGTAAGCAGGGAGTTTACTCTTACATGAAATCCTCCACAAAACATTTAAACCAAAACTGAAATCAGCTGAACACCAAATGTTTGAACTACTCTCTGACAACGATTGTATTCACTTTCAACTTTCTATAACTCTCGTACAGAACAGAAATAAACAAACATTAGATTCCAGCATGTAATTCGTTAGGTTGGCAACATGTAATAAACAAACCAAACAGGGAGAGACATGAAGTGAACACACTACAGTTACGATTTTAAATGACAGTTTTCGGTGAAATGTCTACAGCTAGTTCAAAATGGTTCAAATGTCTCTGAGCACTATGGGACTTAACATCTGAGGTCATCAGTCCCCTAGAACTTAGAACTACTTAAACCTAACTAACCTAAGGACATCACACACATCCATGCCCGAGGCAGGATTCGAACTTGCTACCGTAGCGGTCGCGCGGTTCCGGACTGAAGCGCCTAGAACCGCACGGCCACCGCGGCCGGCTCTGCAGCTAGTGACAGACGAAAAAAAGAGCGAACGTCAAAACGAGGCGTCCAGGTGAGAGCAAACGCAGATGTCTGCCAACAACTAGATTAACTGTAAGTAATCACTTATTCACGTAAAAAAAAGATGTGAACTGTTTTATAATCTGCAAGTATCACATATCAAAACGAAATTGAATCATTGTAGATTCCACCGAAGGTGCCATGAAGTAAAAGACGAAATGCGTCTGGAACAAATAAAGTATACTACAGCAAGAAAAAAAGCGTTTGTTACTTGCCAAAGGAAATAATAATCAATAGCTGTGGACCCTTAGCGAATTACATCTTATGACGTACCATCAAATTAGTTTCGGCTTAACTTCTGTAGGTCCATATAGCATATTGTACATATTAACGTGTCTCATTTCATTATAAATCTAAGTTCACATGCTATTAAATGACGTTTAAAAAAATTCATCAATCCATTCTGAAAACCTGTAGTTACTTTCACATCTCGGTAGATAAATAGATTTTGGATATTTATCATGGGTCGCAGTACATAACGCTTTATAAGTTCACATTTGCAAAAAAAAAAAAAAAAAAAAAAAAAAAAAAAGAGGGAGAGAGAGAGAGACACGTTTCGATTCCTTGAACCGTTTACGAAATTTGGGGCTGATAAACCACGGACCCATCCACCGACATATCATTCAGTATGTCTAGAACGGTGATAGCAATCGCTCTGCTTGACTTTAAAAACAACTTCGATATGTTGAACAAATTTCATACGCAATAATTTATTACCTAAAATTGACTATATGCAACGTCCACGGAATGCGTTTTTACCTCTGCACGCTCATTAAAATTTCGTGTAATGGTTTACGTAAATGCGATACAGCAAGTAACCACGACGAATAACGGAAACAAATTCAGACCCCTATCGAGAGAAGATATCAGTCCATAAGATGCTAGAGAATCAAATTTGTTCACCGAATAGTTTCCTTGGAATAGGGTTATAAGTATTTCGGTAATTTCCGAGAATGTTTGTGTATCGAAGCCGCAGTGTGCAAACGATATATATTGAATGTGCGAATCTATATCGATCACGCGACTGTGGTGGCGGGCGTTATGATAAATTCTTTGTGTGATGTTGGGAAAACCCAAACGATTTATGACGGTAGTGAGTGGGATGTCCGATATTGTAGACGCTTCTTCTGCCTCACGTGGAAGAATCTAATTCCATGCTTATGCAATGTAGAAAATTGTTTGAATTTTTGTCGGAAATGTGACACTCTACGCATATTTTTGCGTGTCATGGGAGATCTACCCAGGTGAGGCAAAAAGGGAATGCTTCCCGAAGCATACACATCAAATGGACTTTCTCATGACGGCAACGTCGACGACGAGTGAGGTCAGTCGTTTCCTTTGTAATTACAACTATTGTAGTAACGCTGTTTTGTCCTTGCTGTAGTGACCACTACAAAAATGCTCATAACGCCCGCCACTAGTCACGTGATCGATTTAGAATCGCACGTTCGGTACCTATCGTTTGCACCCTGCGACTTCGACAGGCAAACATTGGCGGAAACTACCAGCATTTCACAGCTGCCCCCTCGCCCGCGACAGCGCTTCGTCGAAAGTCCGTACTCGTGTAGGCGGGTGTCCTGTAGCTGACGTCACGCTCAGCGCGTTCTGTGATTGGCGGCGCGGACCTGCAGCGCGGCAGTTGTTCCACGTGGGCAAACCGTGACGCACAGCCGGCGTTTCCATGGCAACCGATTCCCTGCCTCTCGGCGGCCCTAGTGGGAACCGGCCTTAACTCTCCCGCGAGTAATGGCGGTTTTCTGACGTAAATAAAAACGGAAAATTTTTTAAAATCTGCCCACAGCAGAACGACGCGTCGCCTGCCAATTACGAGATGTGTATCCATTCCCACATGTGAATCACACTGCTAGTCGCTGGCCAGTTGTACCATTTTAATGCATCCGAACACTACTGTTTGGCACTCCACACATTCGTGGGTGGCCTTCTGTCACATCCGGCTCCAGCTCATGCTACCCTAAACTTCTGAGGAGGAGGAGATTGTGTGAGAAAATCTTCCAGAAAACGCGTATAGAAACTGTCAAAAAATACCATCAAAACATTTTTATACGCGCCATTTAACGCGTGTGAGACTGTTTTACTAGGCTCACCTGGATGACTCGCGTTGCGTGGCAAGAGGTGTAACTATTTACGCTCCACGGTTCTGAAGATTCGTAACGGCTAGAGAGATTCATCTTGAGTGAAGGCGAAAGCTTAATCATATACACATTATTAGCGTATGTTTTGTCAGCAGGCATCGACTGTGAAGATGTAATAAAAAAAAGTTGACAATATGATCTGTTTTGTCCCGATGCGGAATTGAAACGCAGTGTGGGAATCTGTTTCATTTCATGGCAATGTCTCCAGCAGTTATTTATCTGTTTCGACAGATTGCATTCGTAACTGGCAACAGATGAAAAGAGATCTGTCCAGGACCTCCATACACTGCACATGTGAGAACAAAGACCACATTCAAGTCAAACAGTAGTTCACTGGTAAGGCGGTAGAAAAGTAAAACAAAAAATTGGTGTCGTCCATATTGTTTTGTCGTGTTCCTGGGCACAGCCGGTTGCGAGAGCGGAGGCCACCAAAGATTTATTTTACGGTGCACGACTGCGTTATACGCTGCCCTGTTGGCCTATGTACAGTGTTGGAGATACACCATGTTTCATACCTTCGACCAGTCTCGGAATTCTGCCGCAGTGTCCTTCACATTACTGCCATATGTTAAAACACCCGTATAACGACACTGAATGGCAAGCTTCGCACAACCAGCGCTGTTTAAACTGCTACTTTTTTACGAACGTTACACACACATCTGACTGACTCCCAGCCCGGTCATCCGCCTACATTCCGCCACGTCACTGGAAAGCCAGCAGGCGATCCACAAATCGCGAAACCAGCATCACATTCGCATAGTGACACTGTGCTGGTAGTAAGCACATTTAGACATTAATCGCAAATGCAAGTCGCAGTATTGCAGGAGCCGAGTCCATCTTCCCGTTAATCCTCCGTCTCCTGCAGACCGCGGAGCTCTGTCGTTGCATCAGCGGTCGACTGTTGCTGCTGGCGCCACGGAATGGTGGCAGTAAAACAGAGACTTTCGCCGGAGTAACTGGGATTCTGTTAAATGAATAAAAAAGTAAAGAAGTAACAAACACGACAGCTAGCAGTGAAACTGCACGTTTCTGGTACTTTAATGCGATTTTAAACGATAAATTACCTAGTGGGACTGAATTAACAGCTATAAACAAACCTGCATTTTAACTTAGCGCCGTCCACACACCAACTCACTAAAGTTATCGTCCTCGCCAAATTTAATTTTACACACAACTGACTTTGACTATTCATTATGAACTACACTTAACTGCGGCTATAATTCCTGTCGAAGTCGACTATTACTATTACTACTCTAGTATAGTGCTTAGGTAAAGAAAGAGCAAAATGCTCTCACGAGATTGCGGTCTGCGTCCGGCATGTAACCATCCAGGACACGGTGTCTTTAGCCAGAGCATTTCCTGTTCCCACACAGGAATGAATTTGTAATTACCTCTACGTGGAATTTGTATGTAACCTTATAAACGGAATACTTGGTACAAGGGCGAGCCGAATTACGTACCGCATAGTGTGAGAAGATGTTGCAGTTTTGGCGCCAATAGATTTGTCAGGAAGTCTTTTCTGAAAGTATTTGTATGGAGTGTAGCCATGTGTGGAAGTGAAACATGGACGATAAATAGTTTAGACAAGAAGACAACAGAAACTTTCGAAATGTGGTGCTCCAGGAGAATGCTGAAGATTAGATAGGTAGATCATATAACTAATGAGGAGGTACTGAATAGAAGTGGGGAGAAGAGAAATTTGTGGCACAACTTGACTAGAAGAAGGGATCGGTTGGTAGGACATGTTCTGAGGCATCAAGGGATCACTAACTTATCCTGGAGGGCAGCGTGGAGGGTAAAAATCGTAGGGGGAGACCAAGAGGTGAATACACTAAGCAGATTCAGAAGGATGTAGGTTGCAGTAGGTAGTGAGAGATGAAGAAGCTTGCACAGGATAGAATAGCATGGAGAGCTGCATCAAACCAGTCTCAGGACTGAAGACCACAACAACAACAGCGACAAAAAAGAACGCAAAACACCAAGACTTGCTGTGCATGTCTTCCGTCACAGAGCTGTAGTGACTGCCAAGTCTTTCACGAAATCTTAACGGTGACCACAGCGGCTGAGGCGCGTTTACGCACAGAGGTGACGTATTTCCTTGCATTTAATGAATTCTCTTTATCGATCATTTCGCTACTTTTTTACATTTGAAACGTCGTTATCTTTTCTTCGTATCGATATAATCAAACTAAACGCTTTGTATAATACTTCTGTAGGAGCGGCATGATTATAAACAATTTTACTTTAAATTTTTATCAGGTACGTATTTGTTAGTTACCGTACTTCCTCTTTCTACACTCAGTTAGCTTCAGGCAATTACGTGCACCTTTGAAACTTGGACCGTTTTTACCAGGTACACCTCTAGAAGTATTTCACTGCGCGGGATTAGCCGAGCGGTCTATGGCACTGCAGTCATGGACTGTGCGGCTGGTCTCGGCGGAGGTTCGAGTCCTCCCTCGGGCATGAGTGTGTGTGTTTGTCCTTAGGATAATTTAGGTTAAGTAGTGTGTAAACTTAGGGACTGATGACCTTAGCAGTTGAGTCCCATAAGATTTCACACACATTTGAACATTTCTAGAAGTATTAGGTACGTAACATGTCTTAATGATTTACATTCAATACGTGATCTTCTACGAAGAAGACAGACGTCAGTCCGTGTTTCTGTTTAAGAGAAAGGATGGACTCGTGAGCGGACGATTTGGATGGGATTCGGTTAATGAAAAGGGGACATACAATTCAAGGTTTATTTCCCCAAAACAAGTAATTAATTGTAATAAATTACACTGTGGCTTACAACTTACAGTGACACAAACAAATCAAGCTGGTTACAATATGAGGTAATGAACACGTTATATACCACAGGTAAACAGAGAAACTTCAAAACTGTTTTCAATTTGATACATTAACAAATAATCGTTGTGCATTAAACTACATACTTTCACCAAATACAGTTAAATTTTTAAATGTGAAGCACAAATGTATAATTTACAATTAAATTTTCAGTTGAAGTTACTCCTTCCTATACCTTCTTTAAAAGAGTGATAAAATTTTCAACAGGTATCTCAGTTAAAAATGCCCTAAAATCCTTAACACAACAACACGTACATGACTAAATATATGTACGGCAAGGCCCAACACCAACAGCCGGTCGGAACATGTCACAGCTACAGCAGCGGGCAAACTTACATATGTAATAACACAGGCCACCTAGCAATCTTGCCAAAATCAGTTTACGCGAAAGAGTAAGAAGGGGTGCGGGGGTGAGGAGTAAACACAATAAATGGCATACGCAAGTGCACTTGCCAAACCTACTACTAAAAACACAGTATAAAAAAGGCTGTCGCTGTCAATTGATGAAAAATCCGGGATAGACCCGGCAATATTGCACCTGAGCAGCGCTAGTAGCCAAAATAAGGATGGCAGACACCAAGGTCTGACATCATCTTAGGACTAACTGGCACAACAAATAAATAAGAGTAAAGGAACAAGCAAATTTCAATGCCCAAGAATTGAAATATGATTAAGTTCACACGAGGCTAAAATCAATTGCTACGACCTTGGATATCTTCTTAGGCTTAATTGACACTACAAATAAATAAAGGTAAAAGAACAGACAAATGACAATGCCCAGCAATTTAAATAAAAATAAGTATGCACAAGGCTAAAAACAATTGCTAGCTACTTAACAAGCGCACATAAAAATATCAGACTGCTGCCACATCACAAATGGAACAGGTGTGCGCGCAGTTCCCAGCAAGACAACCGAGCCAGCCTGAGCACAGTAATTTCAACTCAGAATCAGGGCGCGTGAGCAGACCGGGTCCACGCAAAACACACACTGCCAAATAATTCCCACCAACAGATACGGCTGCCCCCCGGGCGGGAAAACGGGGGCGACGACCGGGTACACACCAGCAGAAAACTCGACACCCAGACTCCGGCTAAAACGGAATCACGCAGAAAATATAAGCGATAGCTGAAGTAAGGTGAAACGAACCCCGCCAAGCAGACCGGACAGAGCAAACACACAGAAAACCTGCCCTGCAGTCCTTACAACTCCCGGCTGCGGAAACCCTGGCGATATCGTGGCACCCTTTTCAGAGGCTGAGAACCTCGAGCGATCGCGCGCGGGGATCCGTCAGTTGTCCACTGCAGAACGTCACCGACACGCCACACCGCCCAGCGGCCAAATCAGCGGGGCCCGCCATCAACGAGACCACACCTCCGTGGCGGGGCGGAAGGCAAAGTGCCGCCAGCTCGGTGCGAATCCAACTGCCGAGCCGAGCGCGCGCGTCCCCCCGCGGAGAACGCTCCAGAGGGCAGCAGCCGCCTCAGTGCCTGCGCGGGCCGAACCACACGGAAACAGAAATACAAGACGCTATCGATAGTGCCGGATACGCAACGCGCCAGAGAAATGGCACAACTCTCTCCCTACTTGAGGCAGCGAACTAATTTCCGAAACTGCACCTGCAGCAGAGCCTCGTGCATGCTGCCCAGCACCGTGTCCCGGCCACAGGTCGGTCACGCCGTTTTAGTGTATCTACAGAGCGCCGCGTCGCCGCCCACACGTTACCGCCTGGCCTCCTCCTCCTACGTAACACAACTCGCCCGCCCTCCGCGGTTCCGAGTTTCCGCTTCGAGATGCGCCAGACAGGCGGTCGCTCCCAGCCCGTGACTCGCGACCGCTTTCTCTGCAGCTCGCCCCCGACTGTCAACTCGCGTCTCTCTCCATTCAGACATCGCCTCTTCCAGCGTCGCGCCTAAATGCTTATGCCTCTTGTTAGCCCATGGCACGAATGGTGGTTTGTTTTCACAGGTACTAAAAAATAAGTAGCACAACGTATTAAATTCCTGAAAGTTACACTTCGTTGGGAGTGGGCTCGAACAAGAATAGGTAAATCATTTCTTTTTCTTCTGAGACCAAAATGTCCCGTGTAGTGTTGCAAACTCAGATCAAATGCTTTTCCAAAGCAAATCAAAAGATACACTTATTTTATGTTTTCAGTACATATTTCTTTCAAAGCGCTTTCCAACGCTTTGCGTAGAACGAGTGCAGTCCGATGTTTACCACACGCCGGCTGACTGCGTTGTACGATACTGTCTGGGTCTGCGTGGAGGCCGATTTGAAATCCCAGCCGCCTGTCCCTCTGACGAGGCACTTTTGTCGTTTACAGTTACTTTCTTTCACTTTCTTTCGTGCTAATAGGCTATGGCTTTCCGTCCTCCCCCACAGCAGCAGACATCGATGTACGAGTGTTCTGCGACTTCGGGCAGAATCAGCCATGTGAAAAGACGTATTTGGTTGGCGGCTAAAGTGCGCGTCATTTACGATGGCGGCCGAGTTTAGGTTCGTTCTGCGCATCTGACGCCACAAAACACAGTCAGCCAATGAACACAGAACGACGTTGCCAGAGCTCGACTGCAGTGCAGAGCACGGACGAGTGTCTTCAGTTTTAGAAACGTTCAGTCATAAATAAGGTAATTGAACAAAAGGAATGTCTTGATAGCAGACTTTCGATAAAAGAAAGTTCGGAAAAAGTATTCTTTATACCAATTGCTTCATATTACCGTGTCTGGGCGAGCATGTGCGAGCCGCCAAGATAAAAAAATTGAACTATAGTGTTGCAGAAGACGTTAACTGCAGAAGGAGCTACGGAGGAAGCAATGTAGCCGTTGGCCGACAGATGGCAGTATGTGTCTTGCAGTGTTACGCAGTGATAAAGCAGCAAGATGTTACAAAGGAATAAACAGTTCAAGAATGAATAATACGTGTACTGGATACCACTCTGCCACACAACCAAGAAGGACATTGTATGTAGTAATGAAAACAGTACATCTGATATGAAACTTCCTGGCAGATTAAAACTGTGTGCCCGACCGAGACTCGAACTCGCGACCTTTACCTTTTGCGGTCAACATAACAAAATTCCTCTCAGAGGGTAACACTGCTCTGTTGCTTTATACCATAATTGCTTTAACAGAATAGTTTTATTTCACAACCTGTTTCCAGCTTTAAGGTTATGGGACAGGAGTGTTATACGTGGCGCCACGTGACAGGACGTTGTTCAATTTGCACCTACAAGCGGAAAAGATTATAAGTAGTAAGCATTTTACAAACATAGAGTGAACATAAAACGTCCACATACACAAGGAATTCGGTTTTAATTGTAATTTTTAGATGAAATTTATTTGAACACTGTCTACACATTGGTCTATAACCATCTTTCGTGTATTTGTGTGTACGAAAATTGTCAGTCGATTGCTCAGTATTGCAGTGTTTACACAGTTTGGTGCGACTGTCAGAGCATTCTTCAGGGGCACCAGTCTTAGGACTGCGTCCAGGCTTAGAACTGTATTCAGAGTGCGTCTGCGCTTCCATCTGTGTAGGAAAAAATTCATTAGAAGAAAGTAAAATTTTCCAATTTCTCCACTGTATCTTTCAGAGTATTTATTTCCTTAGGAACCAATTCCCTACATTCAACGCCAAACAAAGACAGATGAGTTGCACCAGCTTTGACAACTTTTTTTGTGAATTCATTATATTCGTAGAAAGTATCATCCATGAAAAAATACAACAACCCATTGATGTTCCTATATGCAGAAGTCATTTTAGTCGGCAGTCTAGGAAATTCTCTATTTATAACTCCTGGCGATTTACGTGTAAAACTACACTCATTTAATTCCGCGTAGAAAAGTTCATTAAAAAATAAAAACGTTTTTCCTGAATAAGTGTTGACTACACCATTTAATAAAAAGTGTGTTCGTAATCCTGTACTAGATATTGATTTCGTATAACCTGGAATAAATTGTAATGTGTGTAAATTCATCGTATATATCGTACTGGCAACAAATAACACAACTTCGGTACTTGGTCATTGATACATTATGTCAATTTTTTGGATATTTTGGGGTAAGAATGTTAACCAACTGCTTACCAATTGTGGCTTGTTATCACCTATTGAAACCCAGTTCTTGTGAAAAATATATAGAACCCCGTTTACAAAAAGTAAGTGATGGAACTTTTTCATTTGACACAATGACTCAAATCGTTCATTTGGTACAGAAGGCTGTGTTGATGGTGGCTGAGCCGGTATCGTTGGCTGTGTTATTCCATACAAACTTTGGACAGCATCAATATCGTCTTGAAATAATTACAGGTGTGAGCCACTATAGTATGGATACATTATTGATTCATAAACACCTGAATGATACGAGTGGCCAGTTTAGTGAACTAAGACTTTAGATAAATTTGTCAGATGCTTTGGTGTATTTTTGTTAATTTCTGAGTACCATTACTCATCATCGTCCATGTGTATTTCTAACGGATCATTCTTCTTATTTGGAAAAAATTCATGGCCTAACACATTTCCTTTTCCGTGCAGATCCTTTGGGCAACGATGACCATATATTTCATTTTTATGTAGCCGTCTTTTATTTGAAATTGAAATATCGCTGTTGTTATTGCTGACGTGAAATTTAATATTAGCATATTTTTCCCATACGTGGAATGCTTTCTCTGTTATTTCTAGCACTTTCTTAGTGGCTCCTTTGTAGAACCACCTTATTTTCTTCTTATTCCATTTACATATAGTAGTTCTAGAACTACCAAATGAATCTTCTACACCGCATCTAGGTTTCTTCATGAAATTTAATGTTTCCTCACTTAACTCGCCAGTTGTCTCGAGGCTGTTGGAATAACATTAATGATTCTCTTAACAGAGAGTCAGCTGAAGCAGCCCTAAGGCCGTGCCCCCCTGGACTGTCCAAGCATCCATAATGAGATAAATACTTAACTGCTCTGCTCTTCTCACCTGGCTGCAGGCCTAAGCCTGGCGCAGCCCAGAAAGGCGGCTTCAGCTGCTATTTTCACAAACAGCAATAGCAGACTGCGTCCGGGCCTCATTTAGAAAACTCTTGTTTTCCACAGGTTAATTACTTAACCGCTGAAAAGGGTGTTTTGGTCGAATGTCATTTTATTCTTGATTTCCTATGGAATTTCAGAGTGCGCGCTCCTGGACTCTGGAAAATTGAGAAGACATTTCGCACTTTACTCGTTATGGAATTTCAGGGTGTATGTTCGTACACTGTACAAAATTAAAAAGAATTTCGTGCTTTATTCAGAGCCTGCGCTCCCAGACCCTGCAAAATTAAAAGAGTTTCACGCTTTATTCGTTATGGAATTCCAGGGGTCAAAGATTTGTCCCCTCCAGATATAGCTAAATCTTGACGAAAGACGATGTCCGATTCATTTATGAATGCAGAGATTATATCTTCATCATCATCACGATAACATACAGATAGGAAGCACGATGGCGCCAGTTTCCTCATTCGTACTGTTCGGTACGGTTATATTTGGAAAAAAGTATACGAAAATTTAAAGGGGGATCGCCAGTCCTCCTTAAGGGTAGCAAAGCGTTACCCTTAAGAGGTAATGAAAAGTCGGCTATTTTTATCAATGAACCAGCGACAGCTAAAGCAGTCTTGGACTACGTCCAGGTTGGAAAGATTTCCTGTCTGCAGTTTGGAATTCATTCGACAGAAGAAGTATGGTTTTGACTTGGGAACATGGTTTAGTGGCATATGACGCAGTCAAAGCCTCCTTCAGCTGCCGCCGGGTCTCTCTGAAGAGAAGAATGTTCTCACCACGAACGACATTCCAGCATTTTTGTATGGAAATCCAGCCATGGAAAATTCACAGGCGTGGAATTTTGTCACAATTTAAAGTCGCCTACAGACTTACGACAATATCGATAGCGGTGAAATGGCGCTATCACACCAAATTTATCTGTGTGTACTTCTTCATGCATATAAAAGAAGTTGAAAATTTTAATTATTTTTCACAAATCAATAAAAAAATATTCTCTTAAATGGCAACTTCTAACGCAGTTGTTGCAAGTGCAGAATCGGCTGTCCTGAACAATAAAATTTAGTATCAATAAAATTTAGGAACATGGTTCACCGACATTTAGGTTTCTTTCTTAAATGAAGTAGATGTTTCGCCCACAAACGACATTTGGTGCTTCATACACCATGGAACTGCACAGGATCTGAGCGGAGCCTCTGAAGATATTAAAACTGTGATAAATCTTTCGCCCAGCGCATTGTCCCAAGCGAATGGAAAAAAGAATAGAGCAGGTGACTCCTGCGTATAACGATAAAGGAACCGATTCACAAAATTACTCCCCAGTACCCTTAACATTGGGTATCTGCAAAATTTTCGAACATTTTCCCAATTAGAATACAAAAATTCCTTGAAGTAGTAAAGCTTCTGTCCACAAATGAGCATGGTTCTAGAAAGCACCGCCCGTGCCAGACTCGGCCTGCCCTCTTCTGACACGAGATGCGGCGAACCACGGACGAGGTACGACGGGCTGATTCTGTATTTTTAGATTTCCGGAAAGCGTTTGCCACGATGCTCCTCTGCAGGTTGTTCACCGAGACACGTGACTGGCTGCAAGACTTCTTAAGTGACAGACCCCAGTTCAACAGAGACAAGAGAATCGACAAGTGTGCTCCAAGGAAGTGTGACTTTTTTTTTTTCTTTATTGAATTTCAATTCCCCCCGAAGGGGGCGGGCTGGCAGCAGCTTAGTATGCCGCTCTTCAGCCGACAGATTTTGTGACAAAGATCAAGAGAACAAATAATAAAAAAACAGGCGAGAAAATCAGAGACTTAGAGAGTAACAAGGCGAAAAGAAATCGTGGAACTTAAAACAACAACAGAGGGATGATGATGCTAAGAAAAATACTGACGAAGCAGACAGGGAAAACAATAGACAATTAAAAAACACGGCGACAGTCTGGATTCTGTTCGCAAAAGACATAAAATTCACACCGAGCGACAGCATGGTTTCTGTTTGCAACACGAGAAAGACAAACAACACTGAATAGTCACTGGAACACTGCACTAAAAAGTTGGCAAATGTGACACCACAGTCGAGAGCAGGTGGGGGGAGACGGGACAGAAGATGGGAAAACAAAAAAGGGGGGAAAGGAGAGTAAAAGCGAAGGGGGGAACCGGGAAAGGAGCTGATGGAGGATGAGGACCCAGAAGAGGGGTGGAGGGCAGACGCAACAGGGAGTGGGGGAGGCAGAGGAGGGGAATACAAAAGGACTGGGGGGGGAGAAGGGAGGTAGGGAGAGGCGTAGTGGGGAGAAAACAGGACGGCAGGGGGGGGGAAGGGGGAGCCCAGGGAAAGGACAGAGGAAAGGAGGGGGAGTGAGGATCAGAGTTGATAGGAAGGATAAATGGAGGGAGAGAGGGGGAAGTGTGACAGTACGGCTGTTGTTTTCTGTATATGCTGAAGCGCCAAAGAAACTGGCACAGGTGTACGTGTTCAAATACAAGGATGTGTAGACAGGCAGAACACGGCGCTGCGGTCGGCAACGCCTATACAGGGGGCGTCCATGGATCGTGACCGGGCCAAATATCTCACGAAATAAGCGTCAAACGAAAAAACTACAAAGAACCAAACTTGTCTAGCTTGGAGGGGGAAACCAGATGGCGCTATGGTTCGCCCGCTAGATGATGCTGCCATAGGTCAAATGGATATCAACTGCCTTTATTTAAACAGGAACCCCCATTTTTATTACATATTCGTAGAGTATGTAAAGGCGTGACGGTTTGGCAGCTTCCATCAACAAGCAGGCGTTCTGGGATTGAGTTTTGGCGTTACACAAATTTTGAGATCGCTCCAGATATTTAATCTCACGTACATTCATCACAAGTGGCTGCTTTTCCGTTCTCCCTCCATGTCATTCTACGTTGATTAACACATTAGCCGTGCTCATCGTTCATTTCATTGTAGCGAATCTAATTCGACTTGTAGGGGCCACTATATTTGTGTTCCACACCCTCTCCTATGGTGCTCCTACCGCTGTCACTGTACCCCCAAATCTGCTACCATCGGTTTCTGTCTGCCCAGGATTTCTCGAACGGAGCGAGGCGCGCAGTGGTCAGTGCACTGGACTCGCATTCGAGAGGATGAGCGTTCGAATCTCCGTCGAGCCATCCGCATTTAGGTTTCCTTGGGTTCCCTAAATCGCTCCACGCAAATGTTTTCTTTGAAAGGGTGCAACCGATTTCCTTTCCCATACGTGAAAAATTTGGAGCTTGTGCGCCATTCCTAATGACCTCGATGTCGATGGGATGTTAAGCCGTAACCTTCCTTCCTTTCCTTCCTGTCTCGTCTTCTTCAGTTTCTGTTTCTCTCATGACTTTTTTTTCCCCCCTCTTCGGTATTCTTCATCTCATTCTTCCCTGTGGATGGTACATTAGGCTGTACAATGCGGAATCTCATTCCAGTTGGTGGATTTCTCGCCAACTTGGTACATCGCTTGCCTGCGTGCACGGACCAGACTGTGTGGTTGGATTTCCCGCCGAACACCTTTGCTCTGCAGGTTGCATCGTAGCCCCTGCAGCTGCCTCTTCTGCACTTGGTAATGGAATCAAGTTTTTCTTTTTTCTTTCTTCCTTTCTATCCCTTCACTACCCTTCAGTGTAGCCTGAGATTATCTGTCCATCTTTTCCAATATTTATTTTACCAGCTGATGATTGATTTCTTACGATTCAAGTCAATAACGCAATAAGAAACTTTCGATACCAATTGGATATAAATTTAAATATTCACAATATACATAT
Organism: Schistocerca nitens; assembly: GCF_023898315.1. NCBI lineage: Eukaryota > Metazoa > Arthropoda > Insecta > Orthoptera > Acrididae > Schistocerca > Schistocerca nitens. The sequence continues at coordinate 13,776,955 of NC_064624.1, read as the reverse complement.
CTGATGACGCTTTGCCCCACTTCTGACCCTTATTCAAGCCGTTATTGCGCTTGGCATTAACTGATAGAGTTGTTGAATGTCCTATTGACGGATATCGTTCCCAATTGTGTCCATCAGACTGTGAAAATCTCGAGACTGCCCACAGTGCTCCATACATTCACAATTCTGAACAGGACCGGCGACCTTGCTGGCAGGGTAGGGCTCGGCAAACACGGAGACGAGCAGCAGGCACTGTCGCCGGCTGCGGACGAGCGTTATCTTGCTGGAGTGTCAGCCCAGGAAGGCCTGCCACGAAGGTAGACAAGACGAGGCGTAGAATATTGTCGAGGTACCGCCGTGCTGTGAGGGTGCTGCGGATGAGAACCAAAGCGGTCCTGCTGCCACACGCAGTGGCCCCCCAGACTGCTGGCTGTCGGGTCATACGGGTGGCGACCGTAAGGCTGGTCCCCTGCCGCCGTCCGAGCTGTCTCCAGAGACGCCTTCGCCGGTCTCAGTTCGAAGTGGGACTCATCACTGGAGACAATTCCACTCCAGCCGACGAGATTCTGGGCCGAAAACGTGTTTGGAGACAACCTGGGCAGTGGTGGGACATTGGGCTGACTTCACTCGCTGTACGTCCTGGAGTGATGGGCTGCAATTCACCGAATAACTGCTCGAACACTTCTTAAAGGTGTGAAAAATCAGCTCGTAGTATAAGCCAGCGTTCCTAACTCGAAAACCACTTGAAACTATTGCGTTAGGTATTTTTTTGCATTTTTGAAGATAATAAAAACTCACCTTGTAGCTTAACCTAACTCATACTGTATGTTACGTTTTTTTGTTTGTTTTTCGAAAGAAATGATTGTATATTTGCCATTCTGGCCCTCGCACTGAGCAGTATGCAGTAAGGTAACTTTTTGTGAAATCAGTTGCAAAATGTTGAATTGATTAGGAATATCATCTTAAAGGTAGCACATGATGTCGTTTAATGCACGATTTAGAATATAGAAAATGTATTATTCGAAAAAAATCCTTAACAATCAGAAAACATTTTACTGTCATTTTCAAAAACATACAGTTATTTTTAATGCTTGATATTTACTTACTATTACTGTCAACTTTATTGAATCCGGGCAGTCGTGCAGCAGATGTATTTTCTGGCTTGCCCAATAGACAACGAAAGATGTGGATGTAACACCACAACCTTTGTTTGTCCGATTTTTGCGTGTGTTCGCCCCTGACAAACAACTTACAGAGAAACTGGGAGTGGAACTTTACGAGAAAATGGATAACACTAGATTTAAATGTGGCCCTGTCACCCCTAATTAATCTGCGGTTGTACTGTTGACGATAAATGACACATATTTTTTCTTCCGAACATGAACGATCACGAAGACTTAGGGTGTTCAATGACATCAAACACATAGACAAAAACGAAATAAAGCAAAAGGGTGAATTGAGGATCAACTACTGACAGTAAAGCGTCTACTGAATCACAATAATTTTATTATAACCTTCAGATCAATGCTGAATAAAATACAATGAACAATCTACTAATTATCCTGCTGACTGGCATTGGCAGTGAACTGTGTTAAAATCGGTCCAAAACGAGATGTCTTATAACTCGGCTGACCCACTGACATCGACAGAAAACGTAAAATACGAAGAACCACTACACCCCAAAGTACCGTGAAATCTCTGTGGAAACAGCAATTGCACGTGATCCAACTATTTAACGTTACTCCTAACACTCGTTAAATGGACTCATGTAAGGTGCAAAACCGTTGCCACCTTACAAGGAGTAACAAGTCCCTTAATCCAGTCCTGCCCAGGTAGTTTCTTTGTACAATATGTATCTGTCTTACTCATTAAGTGAGACCATCTGGGAAACAATAGGATAAAATATATAGTCTGAGATCAAACTGTATCAAAAACTGACTGGCCATGACTGGACACTATACCGCTCTGTCCGTCCCATTCCCCAACCACGAGCGCAATTCACGTTGACAACTTTCACGAGGCATCACAACTGACGGATCTGAAAGTATTGTACAACTAGTGTATAGCTAATGGCATGTGCTGTAAGGCTGGATGTCATTCCAGGGCGTACACTTAACAGCTAACGGCTCACCTCGCGCTGAAATTCACCAAAGTTTATGAGAACACAACGACAGCCGTTCGGTTACCAGCCGCCCTCCAGAGCACGTCAGAGTGTCTGTCGCGGCTTCCTCTGCACGGGACGCCTCGCGATGTCCTGTCGGAGCTCCTCTGCTGGTAGGAAGTGTGGCGCCTCGGCGTGGCACGGACTCAGCACGCCGTCTGGAGCCACCTGCAGAAATATTGGGCCGCGACGCCTCTGTAGCCGCCCGTAGTTCCGGAAGTGGTCCCGATGCAGGATTTTGTGCTCCAACTGACCCGTCGATTGTGTCCGATAAATGCGCGATCGGTCGCATGTCGAGGAGTCTGCTGAACCGTCTAGATTGTTCTTCAAACCAATCGCGAAATTCGGAGAGCTTACGTCGCAACAACATTCAGACGACTTTGGCTCTTCAGTCTATATGTAGAGTTGATTGTGACGGAAATTTGAGCGCAGTTGTTATTATCCGATTGTTTGGGACTGTAACTAAAGTGTTTCATTCATGAAGGGTCAGAGTAATGTAAATTATTACAGCCCGAAAACGACCCACTTCTCTAAATATTCCAATCGTATAGACTTCGCACTGTGAACAGACGCATGTTTCTGTGTCTAATATTTCAACTCTTAAAACGCTGCAGAGGCTGTAAGGGCTCCTGTAATTCCTTTTCGACGCAGATTAAGTCAGTTGCCTTCGTTCAGTGCTCAGAAACATGGATCAGACCTAGGGCTAATGCCCATAGAACGTCAACCAACGATTTGACTGCAGGCGGTAGAAGCCTCTTAGTCAGCGGTCAACAACTACAGTTTGTGTTGTGTAGCTGAACTTTGTCTCCAGCTGTGGAGTACATCTTCAAAGACAGTAGTTACTTCTGTGAACGCTCGACACACAGTATTCATTCGACAACAGCGTAGAGAGCCGCAATATTTTAATAACCGTGAGAGCAGGTCGAGTGGCGAGAGGTCACTGTCCCCCGTGTGTGGCGCGGTGACGCAGACCTCGACCTAACCAGTGAGAACTGGAGCGTGTTCTGTGCAGGGAGCAGTGGTCGTCTAGAAACATGTCACACTGTCAGCTCTGGCGAGTGGCGCCGTAACCAGTACGTCCGCACTGTCCAGTGTCCAGTCTGGAGCGTGCAGCCTGGAACGTGGCGGGAAGCCGTGCACTGTCCAGTCCGGAGCGTCCAGTGTCCAGTCAGGGGAGAGCCAATGGGAGCAGTGTCCGGCCTGTGGCTCACTCCAGACGGGGCAGTTGTCACTGGAGACGTATTCCAGTCGGCGTAACCCGGTCTGGAGCGCGCCAGCCCGCTGACCACTGTCCAGCTGCTCCGGTCCGTTCTCCAGGGTCGGCACGTGCTACTCTGGAACCACTCCGAGGCGCGGGGCGGAGGGTGGTGTACCCGCCAGGAAGCAGTGCAGAGCAGACACGGCGGGTTAACCGAGGGCGTCCGCGGCCAGGGGTCCGGCCTGTGCTGGAGCGCTGCTGGAGCGGCCCAGCACTGCTCTGTGCGGGCGCCGCGCACCACGTCTCACCGTCACCTAACGCGGTTCACGCTGCAGAATAAAGTCCTGCTGTCTGTCTCACCCGTGTAGCGCTCGTTTTTTTTCTTACGTTTCTTTATTTCTCTCTACAGCAGGCTTCTCATCAGTCAAGCTGTTTCCATACCAAAGATCATGGGAATCGGTTGAGCCGTATAGTCACCAAAACGTAGCAGACTCTTCGGTTTAATAATATTGGCGTGGGAGAAAGGATTAAGGATGTTGAGGAGTCTATTATGGTGGTTCATAAGTTCGCAGCGTTTTTGTTTTCCATGTCGTTATTCAGCTTTATCGACTGTCATTCTTTATTTGTAGTTCACTGTTGCTATTTCAGTTTACCTTTTGTGTCACTTTGTCATTCGGAGATAGTGAGTGGCGCCGTGGACGCTAGGAAATGGAGTGCCGAGTGAAGAAATCTCAACTTTCCGAGATATCTTTCGCTTGAGTTCTGTAGAGGGGTGGCACCAGCAGAGGCTGCCACAAACATTTGCACCGTATACGAGGGTAATAATGGAAGCAAGGCTAAAGAAAAATCAAGACACATTCATAGGATTTCTCAACCTGGAAAAAGCTTTCGATAATATAAAATGGTGCAAGCTGTTCGAGATTCTGAAAAAAAGTAGGGGTAAGCTATAGAGAGAGACGGGTCATATACAATATGTACAACAACCAAGAGGGAATAATAAGACTGGACTATAAAGAACGAAGTGCTCGTATTAAGAAGGGTGTAAGACAAGGCTGTAGCCATTCGCCCCTACTCTTCAATCTGTACATCGAGGAAGCAATGATGGAAATAAAAGAAAGGTTCAGGAGTGGAATTAAAATACAAGGTGAAAGGATATCAATGATACGATTCGCTGATGACATTGCTATCCTGAGTGAAAGTGAAGAAGAATTAAATGACCTGCTGAATGGAATGAACAGTCTAATGAGTACACAGTACGGTTTCAGAGTAAATCGGAGAAAGACGAAGGTAATGAGAAGTAGTAGAAATGAGAACAGCGAGAAACTTAACATCAGGATGGATGGTCACGAAGTCAATGAAGTTAAGGAATTCTGCTACCTAGGCAGTAAAATAACCAATGACGGACGGAGCAAGGAGGACATCAAAAGCAGACTCGCATTTCTGGCCAAGAGAAGTCTACTAATATCAAATACCGGCCTTAATTTGAGGAAGAAATTTCTGAGGATGTACGTCTGGAGTACAGCATTGTATGGTAGTGAAACATGGACTGTGGGAAAACCGGAACAGAAGAGAATCGAAGCATTTGAGATGTGGTGCTATAGACGAATGTTGAAAATTAGGTGGACTGATAAGGTAAGGAATGAGGAGGTTCTACGCAGAATCGGAGAGGAAAGGAATATGTGGAAAACACTGATAAGGAGAAGGGACAGGATGATAGGACATCTGCTAAGACATGAGGGAATGACTTCCATGGTACTAGAGGGAGCTGTAGAGGGCAAAAACTGTAGAGGAAGACAGAGATTGGAATACGCCAAGCAAATAATTGAGGATGTAGGTTGCAAATGCTACTCTGAGATGAAGAGGTTAACACAGGAAAGGAATTCGTGGCAGGCCGCATCAAACCAGTCAGTAGACTGAAAAAAAAAAAGAGGATAATGCGCCTGGGCAGACCAGGGAAAGAAAAAGGTTTTCTCAAAAGGAGCAGCTGGACAGGTCGTTTTGTCATTAGTGGCTCCCCACGAGCAGGAAGACTTTCATGTCTGATGAAAATCGTTTAAACGCATTAATCCACCGTGATCCGCTTCATTGTACTCGAGAACTGGCACGTGTGATGAACTGTCACGATTCCACCATCGTGCGACACTTACATGCAATAGGGAAGGCACAAAAATCGGGTATAGGCGTACGGCATACTCTAAGCCAAAATCACAAAAATCAGCAGGTGACCGTATGTGGATCTGTGCTAGCTCGTGAACAACACCGACCATTCCTATCCCTTAACGTTACTGGTGACGAGAAATGGTGTCCTTATGCTGTTGTTTCTGTGTTCTTCAGTCCAGACACTGGGCTGATGCAGTCCTCCATGCTACTCTATCTTGAGCAAGCTTCTCCATCTCCATGTAAGTATTGGAATGATCCTTCTGAATCTGGTTAGTCTATTCATCTCTTGGTCTCCCTCTACGATTTTTACCCTCCACGCTGACCTCTAGTGCTAAATTGGTGATCCCTTGATGTCTCAGAACTTGTACGACCAACTGATCCCTTCTTCTAGTCAAGTTGTGCCACAAAGTCCTCTTCTCCCCAATTCTGTTGAGTACCACCTCATTAGTTACGAGATCTACGCATATAACCTTCAGCATTCTTCTGTAACACCACATCTTGGAAAGTTTCTATTCTCTTCTTGCCTACACTAGTCATCGTCCATATTTCAGATCCAGACATGGCTACACTCCATACAAATACTTTCAGAAACGACTTCCTGACACTTAAATCTATACTCGATGTTGACAAATTTCTCTGTTTCAAAAAGGCTTCCCTTGCCATTGCCAGTCTTTATGCTAACAGAAAGAAGAAAAGAAAGGAATGGTTGAACCCAAGCAAAATTCACAACTCCACGTACAAAGACAAAAGATGATGTCATGCACCTGGTGGGACGAGGACAGTGGGGTGCACTACGAATTGCTTCGGGGAGCTGTATCCATCAGTGTTGACATTTATTGTCAACAACTGAGACGTCTTGCAGACGCGATCCAAAAACAATTACCAGGAAGACAGCGTGAAGTGATGCCACTTCAGGATAACGCCCGCACACATTCTGCTCGACTGAAAAACGAAGACTATAGAGGACCCACCATATTCACTTGATCTTGCGCCCTCAAATTTTCACCTCTTCCGCACTCTAGGGTAGAGCCTTCCGGATGAAAATGCACTCCGACCATGGCTCGGTGAGTTCATCGACTCTAAACGACGCAACTCCTAGTCGAGGGTTATGAAAGTCACCCCAGCTTTAGCAGAATTATAAACACTGAAGAGGAATATATTATTGAGCACTGAAACCTCTCTCAAGCATATCTGTATCGTTTATTAAACATGTACAAAAGTACTGTGAACTTATGCACCAAACCAAAGTAACCATTAAATTCATTGCATTGAATCGTATGAAATAGAACATACCAACCAATAAATGCATTGCCACAAATACGATAGTTCAAAAGTCAAAGAGTAAACAGCTTTGTCAAAGAGTAAATATTTTGCCTAATTCACGTAATATTCTCCAAATCAAAAAATATGTCGCAGGAAACAGCTTTGAAAGTTGGCTGTGTTCTTCCTCGTGCTTAAGGCTACCTCCATACCAAATTTCATCGCAATTCTTTCATGGGGTGAATGTGGAACGGCGACAGAAGGAGTTACTTTCCCATTTATAAGTATGGATGAAGAGTGAACAAAATATTAGAAGGGTGAAAAAGAAGCAAAAAGGATTTCTTTTGCCCGTCCACTAAGCAGAAACAGTCCGTATTACTTTATCAATAGATAAAGACCGATACCAACCACCAACCTGAAGGAATATTTAAATCGTATATTGTTCGTTTACCATTGTCGCTTTCGTACTGAGCCTTCACCATTAGGATGGCTTTTAGCGTGCTGCCTGTCTGCGGCATACGCCTGAAAATGCGGCAGACCCGCCGAGCTGATTAGTCTGGCCGGTAGCATACCAACAGCGGGTTTTCTGTTGGCCCTTAATTCTATTGCATGCACGGCAGGTGCGAGGAATACTCGAAACTGCTCTCAGCAGTAACAACACAGCGAGTCAGACAATTTAAATCAAATCCCTAAAGTGGTAGATACAACAGCTTCCTAACAATATCCGATAACAACATAAAGGATTTCTGGGTATGGTACCGCATCATAATCTATAAAACTACTGCACCTGGAGAAAAACCAATGTTTCGGCCACGGTTCCAGCGGCCTTCTTCTGGGTCTTGGCCGAAACGTTGGTTTTTCTCCAGCAGCAGTTGTCTTATACACTATGACGCGGTACCATACCCAGAAAATTTTTACGTTGACTGACTGTGGCTGTGGAAGCCTACGCTATTATAATATCCGATAACATTCGACACTTGTGAAAACACATCTAAGCGCCTCAGTGAACATTTCTCGCTTACCGACGCTTCAAACAATTTCATTTATCAGCCACAGAATCTATCCTGCCATCTTCCATCCGATTCACAGACGTATGTATCACCATATCTCTATATCCCCCTTTTTTCCCTTAGTTCGCAACGAATTTCTCTCCTGTGCCAAACTCTTCATCTCGTCATCTCGGAGTGGCACCCTACATCCTCAGTTATTTGTTGGATGTATTCCATCCCGTCTCTGTCTTCCTCTACAGTTTTTACCCTCCACAGCTGCCTCTACCACCAAGAAAGGAATTCCCTGATGTCTCTCCATGCATCCCATCAGCCTGTCCCTTCACCTTCTCAGTTTTTCCATATGTTCGTCTTTTCGCTTATTCTGCGGAGAACCTCCTCATTCCCTGCCTTATCGTTCCATCTAATTTTCAACTTTCTTCAGTAGCACCCCATCTCCAACGCTTCGATTCTCATCTTTTCCGGTTTTCCCGCGGTCCATGGTGCACCACCAAATAACGCTGTGCTCCAGACGTACGTCTGAGAAATTTCTTCCTGATATTAAGGCCGACGTTTCATACTGGAAATCTTCCTTTGCTCTCCAGCGCCCTCTTTGTCTCTGCTTTTTCTGTCTTCCGTGCTTCATCCGTCATGGATTATTTTGTTCCCACGTTTTGTCCTCTGCACCGTCCTCAAGTTTGATGTCAAGTTTGCCCCTAATCTTACTTGTCGTACCCGTTTCTGTAGTTACTCTCAATCCATATCATCTCACGGTTCCCTGCCCTGTCAGCAGAAGAGCAATCTCTGAATATGAATAATATAATCTTCCTAAGCCGGCCTTTGTGGCCGAGCGGTTCTAGGCGTTTCAGTCTGGAACCGCGTGGCTGCTACGTTCGCAGGTTCGAATCTTGCCTCGGGCTTGGATGTGTGAGATGTCCTTAGGTTAGTTAGGTTTTAGTAGTTCTAAGTTCTAGGGGACTGATGACCATCGATGTTAAGTCCCATAGTGCTCAGAGCCATTTGAACCATTTAATCTTCCTGTTGGCTATGTTTATTTGTCCAGATCGAAATAAATGTGTGCAGCGTGGTCAAAAACAGTTTGAAAAGTGTGTAAGGGTGTTGCAGAGAAATAATTGCTGGTAAAAAAAATCGGTAAGTTGTCTCACTGCCTAGTTAATTCGCATTGAAGTTACCCATTCAGGTCGTCGCGTGCGAGAATCTAAACGGGCCGGCGGATACGGTTAATGTCAGTGTGCGGACAACTAGTTTCGGCAAATTAAATTGCCATCTTGAGATCACCTACATACATCGACTATTGTTCCACTCTCTGTAGAGCCCTGTCATTTGGTGATGGACACAACTGGGAATAACTCATTGAATATTACCCAGAAAAGAGTCTGATACGCACAAAAGAGTGTGATCAAATATATTTGGCTCATATGATATTTACAATAACAATGGAAACTGCGGAAATGAATGACAGTTTATGCCATGGTCAGGATATGAACCAGAGTCTCCTTGCTTGCTAAGCAGGAGCGCTAGCCACCGCACTACCGCAGCACTACAGCTAACATAGCTGCGTGGACTGCCCAAGTCGAATGCCTGCCCTCCCCAACACAAACTTCAGTTCACATCCTCAGCTCGTTTTTCCCCTTCTTAGGTCATCACTATCCCCAAGGTTCTCTGGCACTGGAATAGCACCCCAGCATTGGATGTTATGAGGAAATGCTTTACCTCAGCTGTATGTGATCTGCATATGTTGTAATTAAATTTTCGTCCAGACATTTCGGTCTCATCTTTATCTATGATGATGATGGAAGCTGAAAAAATGAATTAAAATTCATGCTACAGCCAAGACTTCAACACAGATCTCCTTCCTTACTAGATGAGAATGCTAGCCATTACACCACCACTGCACTACTGCCGAGTGTCGTCTAATGGCTACCATTTCTGCCTAGTAAACAAGGAGACCTGGGTTCAAGTCCTGGCTGTGGCATAGATTTTAATTCATTTCTTCTGCTTTTATTATTATGGTAGATAAAGATGAGACTCGAATTTCATAAGGAACTTGAATTATAAGATCATGGGATCCACGCTTTTTCCATGGGTGACCGCTGTGCCATCTGACTGGAGCCTCTTCTTCAGCGAGTCATTCCCAGATGTGTCCACGACTAAATAACAGTGCACTGCGTGTAGCGGCACTATGGTCTATGTATGTAGATGATCCAAGGATGGCAATTTTGCTCGTCGGTTTTCGTCCCGAAATTGTTCTTCGCAGTGCCATTAGAGATCCTTATCACTGACATATTTTCACTGTGATTTCTCACTTCTAAATATTTCCTTGTATTTACTCAATTGACACTTTCACATGCAAGTTGAATAGTAGGCGGAATGATTACGGCAGTGCCTTCACAAGCTCAGCGCTTCTGTCTTTCACTTGTTCGCTTACTATTCGCTTGTTTCAGAAGTTGTCAGTGTCTTGCAGCGATTGATTCCCTTGTTTAAATGTAGATAATGTGTACACTCCAGGATGGGAGAAAATCTTAGTATACAGTGACAAAAATATTAGCAAGTAGGTAGGGCATTGAGAAAACGCAGTCACTGCTTACGAAAGACTAGTGCACCGCATCGTAGGATACTGGCCGACTGTGTGTTGTGTTGGACCCGTACCAAGCAGGACCCACAGAGGACATGGAACATACACAGAGAAGGATAGCACCTATGGTGACAAGTTTATTTGTCCGATGACGGTGTATTGAACCGTAAAATTACTACTGGTTCAGTAAAGGTTAATAATCACAATTAATACACAAAATGTAAAGTGGAAGTAGGTGCCAAGGAATAAATGGTGAAATTACACACAATTTTCAGTAACATTCTTTATTCAAATTGGTGCAAGACTTAACGATATTTTAAAAATTACCAATAATCATTTAAGAAATAAGTCACAATTTACGATAGGAAAGGATTTTTAAATTATTAAATTATTATAAAAAAATGTCACGCGAGTAAAAGGCAAGTCAGGCAAGTAATTTAACGTATACAACGTGACGCTGTATAATAATTTAAGCACAGATAAATTACAGGTGAATTTCACTCCATTAATAAATAAATACAATTTGAGTATATGACTTCACTTTTGGGCAGACAAATTTCCCATTTGGTTACAACAGCCGTAGCTACGGCCGCCCACAACTTCCTCACTCAGTGTTATTAAATGGCGCAGAATCTAACTTGTCTGCAACATATAAAGACAATCCTGTTTACAAAAGTTCTCAAAATAGAAAAACCAAAGTGCATGAGTCATGCACGCAGGGGGAGGGGGGGAAGGGGGGCGGGGTGGGGGACGACACTCACAGTTAATAACATTAACATCTCCAAAATATAGAAAAAAAAACAAATTTTACAAATTTCTGCCAGTGAACTTACGGCAAACACACACGTTCGCAAGGTAGGACTTGCGAACTTTTACAACATTCAAGGTAGCAATTCCTACCCGTAATCAAATGGTAAACTTTTACATGGGAAGAAAAAAAAATAATGACCAACTACCTCTATAAAACACATAAGGACGTTGAGTAAAAGCTTTAAAAGGTATTGAACTGAAAAAAACCCACACAACAATTTTTGCTGACTAGAAACAATATAAAAAATGCACTACGGCGTACATTAACAACCTTGCTTGATTACAGCCAAATATACATAAACAGAAATTTACGTAAGTTACAGCTTCCAGACGAGCAGGAATTCGTTATGCAGTTGACTAGTTGTTACCACGAGGCAAAAGAAATTTTTTCTTCTTTCTTAACTTTTACACGTGAGTTATGGCAGGCGAGAGAATGGATCAGGTCTGAGAGCCTTGCATTTTAAACAGTACAGCCATTGGTGCCTTAGACTTTCACAGACATGGCAGAGGCTAACAGTCGAGTAAACCCGTAGGTAAGCTGGGAGGGGAAAGAAGCAATCCGAACCACAAATTTACTCTGACTCACCTTCCTGCGGCTGGGCAGACGAGAACAAATGGCCGGAAACCCCCAAAATATACATCTGGTATAATTAACAAGAATAAGTAAATTGAATTCAGTTAAACTTCATAAAATCTGTTAACAATCAGTACTCAACTTGTGGTGCGTTACGACTGCCAGGACTGAACCACCGCAGCACTCTACTCCAAATGCTCTGCCGAGCCGCCCGCTGCCAGCCGTTTCAGCGGACGCAGGAAGGCGCGCCTATTTGCAGAACCTCCTCGCCGGTCGACAGCATACGGCCCAACTGCAAAGTATTCCCTTCGCAGACGCACGCTCAGGGAGATTCGTTTCGCGACGAGCAGTTAAGGCCCCACACCGCGGAGCTTAAGCTTTCGCTGATGCCGCGGTCCGCGCGCTTTTCAAAGCCGACTTCACTACGGCTCAGGTATCACAGAGATACTGACGACAGACGGCCGAATATAGACGTAATCTGTCTACAGAGGTCCGGGGAGCAGCTGTTAAGTGATGACTCTGGGAGCACGCTACAAAGCGCTACCTGCCGCCCCCATACAGACTGTGAAGACGGTGTCAGACTAAACAGAACCCTCGTAGCAGCCCTGAAACGGACATTTTCCCGCTGTTGAATACATGAGCGGCACGGGAAGGAGATCTAACGACTGCTACAGTGGAACGTATCCGCACCGTGCACTTCGCAGTCGCTTGCAGGGTTTTGGACCTGGGTGTAGATTCAGTGAGTATCGATCGGGTTACATACGATGCTGTGAATTGTTGAGGACAGTCCTAGGTACTCCTGCCTCCAGTAAGCAAGCCTTGGCGAGACGTGAAGCGCGGCGCTGCAGGACAGCCTCTCAGACCGCCACTGACGGCGAGCTCTCCAGACCCACCCACCGTTCCTGGACAGCTCAGGGTGACGGCTGCTTCTGGCACGTGGCGTGCGGTGCTCAGGTAAGCTCACCACCATACAGCTCACTCAGAGAACTGCATCGTCGCTATGTTACAAACTACTTCCTTCATCCACGAAGGGACAGTATTTCACGAAATAGTTGTAGCTGCTGCTGTGTTCTGATGAACGAATGTCGCGATACTGATTCTAGGATTGATGAAAACAGCCTGACCTCTGAAACTTCCTGGCAGATTTAAAATGTCTGCCGCAACGAGACTCGAACTCGAGACCTTCGCCTTTCGCGGGCAAGTGCTCTAGCGACTGAGCTACCCGAGTACTATTCACGACTCGTCCTCAAAGCTTCAGTTCTGCCAGTATCTCGCCTTCTACCTTCCGAGGCGAGCACTTGCCGGCGAAAGCCAAAGGTCCCGAGTTCGAGTCTCGGTCCGGCACACAGCTTTAATCTGCCACGAAGTTTCATATCGGCGCACACTCCGCAGCAGAGATAAAATCTCACTCTGGAAGTCTGACGTCCGATTCCCAATTAACAGGTACATGTAGCCTTACCTGCTAATTTACCGATGTCTCAAATGCGGCCACGATCTCGTCTGGGGGTTAGTGGTTGCTGAAGGAAATAGCTTGAGGAGGCAACAGGGCAATTCTCCAGACCAGAATCCGACAAATTTGATAAAAAGACTTGCGTATATCCTCAAAAAAAAAAAAAATGAAAATTCGAGATAGCGTATTACGACTTAATTACGACTTGTCTATACAGAGCTCATCAGCCTAGTCAGGAAGGCCTTGCTGCAGGATGAGACAAAAGAAACTAGTACTTTCAACGTAAAGGAGCTTTCTGATAGCTCGTCCAGCCTCTGATCAGGAAATAACACACCGAGAGATTCTTCAAAACCGTTAAGAGCCGAGCGTGGATTGTAGCTCAGGCTAGCTGGATTACATGCAAACTGCTGCATTTCTGTCATTCACGACCGAAATAATCGCCGCTGCGTTATGATGAATGCGGAACAGCACTAACCCGAACTATGAGGTCCGTGGCTGCTGCCGACAACAGTAAGTACGGCCGAGGACTTAACAAACAGCGGCAGCTCAAGATGAGGGACCGACTGCAGTGGAGAGCTGCAGAGGGGCGCCGTGGAGCTCCCGCGGCCGACGTGGGCAGGCAGGGCTGCAGCCGGGGTCTGCTGTGTGCAGCGCGGCCCAGCCGCACTCTGCAGGGGCTGGCGCTGCTGCAGGGGCGGCAGTCCTGCCAAAGCACGAGGGGGGCGCCACGAAGCCGCGGCGAGCAGTTCAGAACGACGGCTCGACCAGCTTTTGTGTCTACTCGCCATGTTGGGAACTATTACGAATAATTAAACCGAGGCTCGGAAAATTCCTCCCTCCCCAAGAGACAACAGTGCACTCATTAGGCTTGCCTCGGTGATCTCTACACGAGTGGGTGGGGGGGATTATTTTTATACAATTTAATTAGCGATTAATTTCATCAACTTTCGGAATGCTGTTCGGAGCGATCCATTACATTCACGAAGTCTGTTCCAAAAATTCTGGAATTTTTTCCACAACATTTCTCTACGTTTACCTTCTACTTACCGTGCATGGTCCCCTTCGAAGTACTCTCCTCCAGAACTAGTACATCACTCTCAACGCCGTTCCCACTCCCGGCAGCAGTCTCGGTACGCGAATTTTGTTTTATCCCGTCTACCGTTGCAAATCTTCTGCCTTTTGACGGGGTTTTCAAATTTGGAAATAAAAAATGTTCGCAGGGGCGAGGTCTGGAGAGTACGGAGCATCAGGCAGCAAAGCGATTTCGTCTTTGTGCGGAAGTCACGCGCCAACAGGGATGGACGTGCGGGTCGTTATCGCGAACCAATTGTCTCACAACATTTCAGGCCATTTCCTTCCCACATTTTTCTCAGGCTTCGCAACTAGCAGTTTTTCCCTGTGGTACGAATTAATGATGAACTAATCCTTCAAAGTCAAAGAAAGCTGTCAGCATAGCTTTGACATTTGACCTGACGTGACGAGGAGATAAAGAAAGAGTGGAATGTGAAAGAGTTGAACAGTGAGATGGGGGAAGAGTAGAGGGATAGAGGGCAATAGGTGATGAACAGAGGTAGGGCGAAGAGGAAATGGACAGAGAAGGGGAGCAGGAGATGGACAGAGTGAGAGGGGTGGAGAAGAGAGTGGAGGAGGACAGAGAGAGATGCAGGAGGAGATGAACAGAGTGAGGAAGAAGACTGGAATAAATACATACCCGAGCAATGCCGCGTACTCAGCTACTGGACTCGTATAAATGTCCTAGTGGATGACGTCCACAGTTCCATGAGGCTTTTTGCGGGCGATGTTGTTCTAACAAAGAAGTTGTGATGCTAGAAAATTGCAGCAAAGCGGAGGATCGACGCTTGTGCAGGAATTGGGGGCTGACCCTCATCATAAACGGATGTAACGTACTGAGGCACTGAGGCAATCCGATTGATACGTTTAACGTTTTCAATCGTCCATACAGGGAAGGTACAAGAATCCGAGTGTGGAAAGCTACCCGGTCGGACTCATCAAACAGCATTCAACAGTTTGATTTACTGACAATTCCACATACAATACACGTCTGTACTTTGAGCGTAGAAATAAACAATGTCAATCAGTATTTTGTTCTTATTGTGGCCTTCAGTTCAAAGACCGCTTCGATGCAGCTCTCCACGCTACTCTATCCTCTCCGTCTCCGAATAACTACTGCCCCCTGCATCCTTCATCTCTTAGTCTCCCTCTACGATTTCTACCCTCCCACCTCCCTCCAGTGCTAAACTGCTGTTCCCTCGATATCTCAGAATGTGTCCTACTAACCGAGCCCTTCTTTTCGTCAAGTTGTGCCACAAACTTCTTGCCTCCCCAGTTCTGTTCATGATCGACCCATCTAATTTTCAGCATTCTTCTGTAGCATCACGTTTCGATAGCTACCATTCTCTTTTTCTCTTAACTGTTTATCGTCCGTGTTTGACTTCCATACATGACTACACTCCACGCAAATACATTCCGAAAACACTTCCAAACATTTAAACCTATATCCGATGGTAACAAATTTCTTTTCCACAGAAATGCTTTTCTAGCCATTGCCAGTCTACGTTTTATATCTTCTCTACTTAGGGCATCATCAGTTAATTTGTTGCCCAAATAGCAAAACTCGTCTACTACTTTAAGTGTCTCATTTGCTAATCTAATTCCCTCAGCATCACGTGATTTAATTCGGCTACATTCCATTATCCGTGTTTTGCTTTCGATTATGTTCATCTTATATCCTCGTTTCAAGCCAATGTCCATTCCGTTCAACTGCTCTTCCAAGTCCTTTGCTGTCTCTGACAGAATTACAATGTCATCGGGAAACCTCAAGTTTTTATTTCTTTTCCCTGAACTTTAATTCCTCTCCAAATTTCTTTCCTTTCCTTTATTGCTTCTTCAATGTACAGGTTAAGTAACGTAGGCGACACCCTACAACCCTGTCTCTCTTCCTTCTCAACCACTGCTTCGCTTTCATACCCCTCGACTCTCATAACTGCTGTCTGGTATTTGTACAAATTGTAAAGGGCCTCTCGCTCCCTATATTTTACCCCCGCTAACTTCAGAATACTAAAATAAGGTTGTGTACATGGAAGAATCCTGGAGATACTGGAAGGTGTCAGATAGATTTTATAATGGTAAGTCAGAGATTTAGGAACCAGGTTTTAAATTGTAAGACATTTACAGAGGCAGATGTGAACTCTGACCACAATCTATTGGTTATGAACTGTAGATTAAAACCGAGTAAACTGCAAAAAGGTGGGAATCTAAGGAGATGGCACTGGATAAACTGAAAGAATGAGACATTGTAGAGAGTTACAGGGAGAGTATTAGGGAACGATTGACAGGAATGGGGGAAAGAAATACAGTAGAAGAAAGCAGTAACAGATGAGATATAGAATTTAATTGATAAAAGGAGAAAATACAAAAATGCAGTAAATGAAACAGGCAAAAAGGAATACAAATGTTTCAAAAATGAGATCGACAGGAAGCGCAAAATGGCTAAGCAGGGTTGTCTAGAGGACAAATGTAAGGATGTAGAAGCATGTGTCACTGGGGGGGAAGATAGATACTGCATACAGGAGTAAGATAGATACTGCATTAAAGAGACCTTTGAAGAAAAAGGAACCACTTCTATGAATATCAAGAGCTCAGATGGAAACCCAGTTCTAACCAAAGAAGGGAAAGCAGAAAGATGGAAGGAGTATATAGAGGGTCTATACTAGGGCGATGTTCTTGAGGACAATATTGTGGAAATGGAAGAGGAGGTAGAAGAAGATGAAATGGGAGATACGATACTGCGTGAAGAGTTTGACAGAGCACTGAAAGACCTGAGTCGAAACAAGGCCCCGGGAGTAGACAACATTCCATTAGAACTACTGATGGCCTTGGGAGAGCCAGTCCTGACAAAACTCTACCATCTGGTGAGCAAAATGTATGAGACAAGCGAAATGCCCACAGTCTTCAAGAAGAATATAATAATTCCAATCCCAAAGAAAGCAGGTGTTGACAGAAGTGAAAAATACCGAACTATCAGTTTAATCAGTCACAGCTGCAAAATACTAACACAAATTCTTTACAGACGAATGGAAAAACTGGTAGGAGATGACATCGGGGAAGATCAGTTTGGATTCCGTAGAAATGTTGGAACACGTGAGGCAATACTGACCCTACAACTTATCTTCGAGAATAGATTAAGGAAAGGCAAACCTACGTTTCTAGCATTTGTAGACTTAGAAAAAGCTTTTGACAATCTTCATTGGAATACTCTCGCTCCCTGTATTTTACCCCTACCACCTTCAGAATTTAAAAGAAAGGCTACTCACAATTTACACAGAAACCAGATGGCGGTTATAAGAATCGAGGGACATGAAAGGGAAGCAGTGGTTAGGAAGGTAGTGAGACAGGGTTGTAGCGTATCCCCAATGTTATTCAATCTGTATATTGAGCAAGCACTAAAGGAAACAAAAGAAAAGTTAGGAGTAGGAATTAAAATCCATTGAGAAGAAATAAAAACTTTGAGGTTCGCCGATGACATTGTAATTCTGTCAGAGACAACAAAGGACCTGGAAGAGCAGCTGAACGGAATGGACAATGTCTCGAAAGAAGGATATAAGATGAACATCAACAAAAGCAAAACGAGGATAATGGAATGTAGTCGAATTAAATCGGAGGGTGCTGCTGGAATTAGATTAGGAAATGAGACGCTTAAAGTAGTAAATGAGTTTTGCTATATGGGGAGCAAAATAACTCATGATGGTCAAAGTAGAGAGGATATAAAATGTAGACTGGCAATGGCAAGTAAAGTGTTTCTGAAGAAGAGAAATTAGTTATCATCGAGTATAAATTTAAATGTCAGGAAGTCGTTTCTGAAAGTATTTGTATGGAGTGTAGCCATGTATGGAAGTGAAACGTGGACGATAAATAGTTTGGATATGAAGAGAATGGAAGCTTTCGAAATGTGGTGCTACAGAAGAATGCTGAAGATTAGATGGGTAGATCACGTAACTAACGAGGAGGTATTGAATAGAATTGGGGAGAAGAGAAGTTTGTGGCACAACTTGACTAGAAGAAGGGATCGGTGGGTAGGACATGTACTGAGGCATCAAGGGATCAACAATTTAGTATTGGAGGGAAGTGTGGAGGGTAAAAATCGTAGAGGGGGACCAAGAGATGAATACAGTAAGCAGATTCAGAAGGTTGCAGTAGTTACTGGGAGATGAAGAAGCTTGCACAGGATAGAGTAGCATGGAGAGCTGCATCAAATCAGTCTCAGGACTGAAGACCACAACAACAACAACTACTTCAGAATTTCAGTGAGAGTATTCTAGTCAACATTGCTCAAATGCTACAAACGTAGGTTTGCCTTTTCTTAACCTACTTTCTAAGATAAGTCGTAGGGTTAGTATTGCTGCGCGTGTTCCTACGTTTCTTTGGAATCTGATCATCCCCTTTCGCCTGCTTCATTTGTTGCATTTTCATATTTTCTTCTTTCATCATTTAAATTCAATATCCCTTGTTCTCTCCGAGCATTTCTACTAGGCCTTGTTTTTTTACCTATTTGATCTTCACTATTTTATCTCTCAAAGCTACCTATTCTTCTTGTATTCCTTTTCCCTGTTATAGTCAACTGTTGGCTGATGTTCTCCCCTGAAACTCTCAGCAACCTCTGGTTCTTTCAGTTTATCCAGGTCCCATCTCCTAAATTTCCTACCGCTTTCCAATTTCTTTCCTACCGCTTTCCAATTTCTTTGGTTATAATTTACAGTTAAAAACCAATAAATTGTGACCAGAGACCACATCTGCCCCTGCATATGTCTTAGAATTTAAAATATGGTTCCTAAATCTCTGTTTTGCCATTATATAATCAATCTGAAACCTTTTGGTGTCTCCAGGTCTATTCCGCATATACATATTCTTTTATGATTGTTAAACCTTTTGTTTGGTATGATTAAATTACGCTCTGTGGAAAATTCTACAAGATGGCTTCCCTAGTCCCTATTCACCTACTATTTTTCCTTCTCTTCCTTTTCCTACTATCGAATTCCAGTCCCCCTCCGATTATTAAATTTTCGTCTCTGTTAACTATCTGCATAACTTCCTCATCATACATTTATTCAGTCTCTTCATCATCTGCAGAGCTAGTTGGCATATAAATTTGTGCTACTGTGATGGGCGTGGGCTACAATAATGCATTCACCATACTGTTCGTAGTAGCTTACGTGCATCCCTATTCTAATATCCATTATTACACCTAGTCCTGCGTTAGCCCTATTTGATTCTGTATTTAGAAACCTGTATTCACCTGACTAGTAGTTCTGTTCCTCCCGCCATCGAACTTCACTAATTACCACTATACCTAACTTCAACCGACCCATTTCCCTCTTTAAAATTGCTAACCTACCTTTCCGATTAAGGGACCTAACATTCCACGTTCCGATCCGTAGAACGCCAGTTTTGTTTCTCCTGATGACAACATACTCCTGAGTAGTTTCACCTTGGAGATCCGAATGGACTAGTATTTCACCTCTGGAATATTTTACCGAAGAGGACGCCATCATTTAACCATACTGTAGAGCAGCATGCCCTCAGGAAAAATTACGGCTGTAATTTCCCGTTGCTTTCAGCTGTTCACAGTACAAGCACAGCAAGGCCGTTTTTTGTTAGTGTTCCGAGGCCCCATCAGTCAATCATCCAGGCTGTTGCCCCTGCAGCTACTGAAAAGGCTGCTGCTCCTCTTCAGGAACCACACGCTTGTCTGGCCTCTCAACAGATACCCCCCTGTTGTGGTGGCACCTATGGTCAGTATGGCATGCAAGCCTCCCCACCAACGGCCAGATCCATGGTTTGGGGAGAGGGGGGGGGGGGGTGATATTTTATAATTGAAATATTCTAGAGAGCAATGGCCGACGCCCTTAACATTTTACCATCAACAAAAGGCACATTTTAAACAATGACTGACATCTTTTACACGTTGAGGGGTTAAGAAAAGAGGATTTTGAGCAGCAGCGAGAGGCTCTTAAAACCTCATTTACCCAAAAGAGAAGGAACACTAGTTGCTTAAGCAACTTTGGCATGGCTGGTGGCCACAAATGGTTACAGGGAAAGATAGTTCGTTTAATTAAGGAATTTGAATTGGGCAAAAGAGCCACGAAAATTGACTGGTAAGAAAAGTAATCTTCACGTATTACTGAATTATTTGACGTTGGTTGAGCGAGGGTTGGTATGCCGCTCTATGCAATTTTCAAGAGAACACTGCACGGCCAATGGCGTATATAACTTTAATTAAACACGTCAACATTTTTCTGAACTCTACAACATCTGACAATTTAAATACAATCATGCCACCAAAAAAATCTGACAGCCTTCTATTACTGGGTCATCAGAGATGACCTGTACATAACAATTTCAGTTTAGAATAATTTCTTATACAAGCAAACTGTTAACAGGTGGCAAAAAAACCGGTTTCTCGGCAAGTTGTTTACAGCAGCAGCGCCTGGCGGCTGCTTCATATCCGGGAACAGCAGCGGGTGCAAAATCCACTGGTACACACAGGTCCCTTGCCAGCTTAACTTAGCAAACACAAATAAAAGCTCATAACTCTACAACGAATGTAACCACGATAAAAACATACGCCATAGCGTGGTAAAACTCATGCGTGTATCAAAAGGTGCAATCTTGTGACAATTTACTGCACATGAACTTGCAAGTAGCTAACTTGTTAATAAACTCCACAGAGCTGACTGTGGAATG
Organism: Schistocerca nitens; assembly: GCF_023898315.1. Lineage (NCBI taxonomy): Eukaryota > Metazoa > Arthropoda > Insecta > Orthoptera > Acrididae > Schistocerca > Schistocerca nitens. Next base: position 13,756,020 of record NC_064624.1, on the reverse strand, counting down.
GTTAATCCTTAAAAAAGAAATGCGGCCACTTTGGCTGCTCGCACTAAGGCCCGAACATGACAGGACATATGCCAACAAATTTCTGTTCACAGTAGATATACACTGAGGATACACCTGAGTAATACCGTGTGGGGCCCGCGCGAGCATGGAAAAGGATTCGACTAATGTGTAAAGTGGTGCTGGAGGGAACTGACACCTTGAATCCTGCAGGGCTCTACATAAATCTGTAAGAGTAAGAGGGGGTGGAGATCTCTTCTGAAAAGCACGTTGCACGGCATCCCAGGTATGCTCAGTAATGGTAATGTCTGGTGAGTTTGGAGGCCAGTGGTAGTGTTTAAATTCGGAAGTGTGTTCCTGGAGCCACTCTGTAGCAATTCTGGATGTGTCGGGTGTCACACTGTCCTGCTGGAATTGCCCAATTCCGTCGGAATGCGTAATGGACACGAATGGGTGCAAGTGATCAGACAGGATGCTTATATAAGTGTCGCCTGTCAGAGTCGTATCTAGACATATCAGGGGTCCAATATTGCTCCAACTGGACACGGCCCACACCATTAGAGAACCTCTGCCAGCTTGAACAGTCCCCCTCTGACATGCAGGGTCATTGGATTCATGGGGCTGTCTCCATACCAGCAGACATCCATCTGCTTCATACAATTTGAAACGTCTCGTCCAACCAGGCGATATGTTTTCAGTAATCAACAGTCCAATGTCGGTGTTGACGGGCCCAGACGAGGTGTAAAGCTTTGTGTCGTGCTGTTTTCAGTGTACACGAGTGGACCTTTGGCTCCGAAAGCCCGTATCCATGGTGTTTTGTTTGAATTGTTCACACACTGACACTTGTTGATGACCCAGCATTGATATCTGCAGCAATTTGCAGAGCGATTCCACTTCTGTCACTTTGAACAATTCCCTTCAGTCGTCTTTGGTCCTGTTCTTGCAGGGTCTTTTTCTGGCCCAGGGATGTCAGACATTTGAAGTTTTACGGATTCCTGATATTCAAGGTACACTCGTGAAATGGTTGTACCTGTTCATCGCTGTCTCAGAGATGCTGTGTCCCATCTGCCGACTATAAAACGATGTTTAAACTCACTTGAATCTTGGTAACCTGCCATTGTAGCAGCAGTATCCAATCTAACAGGAGTGCCAGACACTTGTTGTCTTATATAGGTACTGCCAACCACAGTGGCGTATTCTGCCTGCTTACGTATCTTTGTATTTGAATACGCCTGCCTATACCAGTTTCTTTGGAGGTCCAGTGTTTTTAAACCCACACACTGGTGCATTAGCTGTACAGAAATTAATACGTAATTCCGCAAGGCAATGGCACGGATTAAACAGTGCAATTCATTGTACCAGTTGGAGAATAACTTCATATTCATATTTATTCGCCTTTAAACATCTTACATGTCATATAGTCATATAGGAATAAAAGTTACAGATACATTGTATACATCTATATACATACATATTTGACAATACAAATTGCCTACATAATATCATATTTCTAATTTTGTAATATGTACTCCTTTCACAAAATGTACAATCAGAATTCATTACCATTTATTGCCCTCTCTTGAAATTCTTGAACTGTATAAAATACTTTCCTTTTTATCCATTCTGCTACTTTTACTTTAAATTTGTCCATGGGCATAGAATGTGCACATTTGCGTAATTTGTTAAAAACATGTGGGTGCTAGATACTTATAACTGCAGTGAATCTTTGATAGTCTGGCAATCAGAATGTCAATTGTATGTCCATTTCTTGTATAATATGAGTGCACTGCCATCCTAAGGTCAAAGTTATTTACCTTTTCTTCGGCATATGTCAGGCAACTATAAATATACAAGCCAAGGACTGTCATTATATTTAATTCTTTAAAATGCTGACTGCATGAGTCTCTGGGTGGTTGTCCTACAAGGTATCTGATTGCTTTTTTTTTAGTCATTTAAACACAGTCTTAGAAACTGAGCAGTTTCCCCATAGTATAATCCCATAAGCGAGATGAGAGTGGAAGAAGGCAAAGTATGTGTATTGTAGGAGTGTTCTACTGACAGAGCCTCTCAGTTTATGTAACAAGAAGATTACACACGAGAGTTTTTTTTTGCATAGAATGCCTGTGTGTGTTTCCCAGTTACGTTTTTGGTCGATATGGAACCTTAGTAGCTTTACAGATTTGTTTTTGTGGTGTCATCGCCAGACACCACACTTGCTAGGTGGTAGCTTTTAAATCGGCCGCGGTCCGTTAGTATACGTCGGACGCGCGTGTCGCCACTGTCAGTGATTGCAGACCGATCGCCGCCACACGGCAGGTCTAGAGAGACTTCCTAGCACTCGCCCCAGTTGTACAGCCGACTTTGCTAGCGATGGTTCACTGACAAAATACGCTCTGATTTGCCGAGACGATAGTTAGCATAGCCTTCAGCTACGTCATTTGCTACTACCTAGCAAGGCGCCATTACCAGTTAATATTGAGATTGTAAAACATGCACCGTCAAGAGCGATGTTCACCAATTATGGATTAAAGTTAATATTCCAGCAGCTACGTACTTTATTTGCTAGTCTCCATTACTTGACCTGTTCCAGACCTCACGCCAGCCTGCGTGAGCTTAAATGCATGCCTTTCGGCTTCCCGTCATAGTGGATTGGCTGTCTTGCCAGTCCACAACAGTTTTCATGTTTGGAGGCATTCAAATTAAATACAGTACCTTCTGTCTTATTTATCTGTAATGAATTTGCCTGAAACCAGCTGGTGCATCTGTCTATTGCTATTGTTACATTATTCTGTAATTCATCCAAGTTGTTTCCCTGAGTAATTAGCATTGTATCATCTGCATAAACTGCCGCGCCACAGGGTAATGAAGAAGGCAAATAATTTATGTAGAAAAGGTCCGAGTATGGAGCCCTGTGGTAACTGGCAAGAAACTGGATCTTTCTTCATTTATAACTACTGTTTGTTTTCTATTCCATAAGCAAGATTGTAATAGCCGGAGAGCACTCTTCCCTATTCCGTAATACTGTAGTTTTGTTATAATAGTATTGTGGGATACAGTATCGAATGCTTTCTTAAGGTCCAACAGTCTGACAATAATTACGGATTCATTCTAAAAGGAGTCATATACTTTTATGACAATGCTCTCTGCTGCCTTCACAGTTGAGAAACCAGTTCTGAACCCATACCGTGTGGAACATAGCAGTTTATTCGTTTCAAAATACTGGCTCATTTCCTGGTGGATACAGTATTATATTATTTTTGAAATTATGGGAACTAGTGAGAGGGGTCAGTAATTGTCAGGTAAATCTTTGTCTCCTTTCTTGTACACAGATATGATAACAGAAATTTTTAAATGATCTGGGAAAACACCTTCATTTATTATCTTATTTATTACCGTTGTTAAGGGGATTATTATTTCTTCTCTTATATTTCTTACAATATAATTAGATAAACCATAGTAGTAGCCCGCATCTCGTGGTCGTGCGGTAGCGTTCTCGCTTCCCACGCCCGGGTTCCCGGGTTCGATTCCCGGCGGGGTCAGGGATTTTCTCTGCCTCGTGATGGCTGGGTGTTGTGTGCTGTCCTTAGGTTAGTTAGGTTTAATTAGTTCTAATTTCTAGGCGACTGATGACCTCAGCAGTTGAGTCGCATAGTGCTCAGAGCCAGCCATAGTAGTCTTCAGCTCTGGAGTTACTGAGCTTGGCTATTGATTCACTGACCTGTCTAGGAGTTACTGATGCCCATTCAAATTTATCGCTCAGCTTTCTATGTACTGTAGGTAGCAGTGCTTCTGCCTTCCTCACATCTTCCTCCATCTTAATGTCAGAGACAGGATAGGCAAAATGTGCACTTAATAGATGTGGAGGAATTTGTATAATGTTTTCTTTTTTTTGACAGCTTATTTCTGTTTTAAAGACTTTCCATGCTGCTTTGCATTTATTTGTGGAATTGAGTATGAATGTGTCATTGGCTTTCCATTTTGCTATTTTGATTTCAGGACTATGGTGTTTTATTGCTAGTTTGTATATATTTGTATCTGCTTCACTATGGTGAGACCTGTCACAGTACCAGAGCATAACTGTTCACAAATTGTTTAATTGTGGTGTGTACCATTCTTTCATTCTTTTGGTTTTATGGTGGGTGTTATTCTTGTGGGTTCTTTGGTACTGATTAGGGCAAGTTTCTTCAAATATTTTAACTACTACTTCTAGGAATTGAATGGCTGACTCATTAGCTTACATAGCTTCTGTGATTACTTCATCCCAGTCTATTTGTTTTAACTTGGATTTTAAATAGAAGAGCTTTTTTCATTTAATCTTCTTATTGCGCTACCTGGCTCATCTGAATAGCATCCTATTTTATTATTTAGTGGAAGTTTAAGCGAAAGCCCATCATGAGCTGAAACGCCTAATTTAATTATGATGCTCTGCCTTTCATTTATTTGAAAATTACTGATTATGCTGTCAAGACATGCATTCTGTCTCATGGGTGTATTGTTTATGCAGTAAAAGTTAAATGCTCTTAATGTGTTAAGTAGATAGTTTACAGTTTTGCTTTTAATTCTGATGTCTATATTTACACACATCAAAAAAATTTTTGCATCATTCAGTTCTGAGAGTTCCGGAACCTGCACAGAAAATTGGAATAGAGGTCACCATAAACATCATTTCTGCCCTTTTTATTGCTCATGAAAACCACACATCGCATGCTGTACCATCATACAGCAAGACCTTCAGAGATGGTGGTACAGATTGTTGTACACATCGGTACCTTCAATACCCAGTAGCACATCCTCATGCATTGATGAATGCCTGTATACGTTGTGGCATACTATCCACAAGTTCATCAAGGAACTGTCGGTCCAGGTTGTCCCACTCCTCAATGGCGATTCGGCGTAGATCACTCAGCGTGGTTGGTGGGTAACGTCATCCATAAACAGCCCTTTTCATTCTATCCCAGGCATGTTCGATAGGCTTCACGTCTGGAGAATATGCTGGCCACTCTAGTCGATCTATGTCATTATCCTGAAGGAAATCAGACACAAGATGTTTATGACAGGGGCGTGAATTGTCATCCTTGAAGACGATTGCCTCACCATTATGGTGCTGATATGGTTGCACTATCGGTCGGAGGATGACATTCAAGTATCGTACCGCCATTAGGAAGCCCTCCGTGGTCACCAGTGGTGTACGTCGGCCCCACATAATGCCACCCCAAAACAGCAGGGAACTTCCACCTTGCTGGACTTACTGGACAGTGTGTCTAAGGTGTTCAGCCTGACCATGTTGCCTACAAACACATCTCTGACAATTGTCTGGTTGAAGGCATGTGCGACACTCATCACTGAAGAGAACGTGGTGCCAATCCTGAACGGTCCATTCGGCATGTTATTGGATCTGTCTGTACCGCACTGCATGGTGTCATGGTTTCAAAGATGTACCTCGTCATGGACGTCAGGAGTGAAGTTTTGCACCTTGCAGCCTATTGCGCACAGTTTGAGTCCTGTGGCTGCACGAAAAGCATTATTCAACATGCTGGTGATGCCATCAGTGTTCCTCCAAGCCATAATCCATAGGTAGCGGTCATTCACTGCAGTAATTGCCCTTGGGTCATCTGAGAAAGGCATGTCATTGACAGTTCCTGTCTCTCTGAATCTCCTCCATGTCAGAACAACATCGCTTTGGTTCACTCCCAGACGCCTGGACACTTCCCTTGTCGAGAGCCATTCCAGGCACAAAATAACAATGCAAATGCAATTAAACCACGGTACTGACTGTCTAGGCATAGTTGAATTACAGGCAACATGAGCCATATACCTCCTTCTTGGTGGAATGACTGGAACTGATCTGCTGTTGGACCCCCTCCGTCTAATTGGCACTGCTCATGCATGGTTTTTTACACCTTTGGCCAGGTTTAGTGACATCTCTGAACAGTTAAAGGGACTGTGTCTGTGATACATTATTCACACTAAAAGTCGATCTTCAGGAGTTCTGGGAACTGGTGTGATGTAACACTTTTTTTGATTTGTGTATATCACTGAATATCAAAACTCTGCACTTTTTCTTCTTAAGGAGGAATACTATGAATTTTTCAAGAGTCTGTATAAACAAGTGCTCATTTTAATTAGGGGTGTGATACGCAGTTACAACTAATATACCAACACTTGGAAACAATATAACTGCTGCTTCAAAATATGTTTCAGTACAGAAACTACTTGTATCTATAGCTTCATATATTAATTTCAGTTTCTTACAAATATATATGTCTACAGTACTATGCTTCATGTTAATTCTACAGTACCCTGTAGCTGATTCATAACCATTAGGTGCAGTCAAATCTATATCTCTATGACATAGCCAATGTTCATTTACCAAAAGCACAGTACAATTAAGTTTTTCTAGTCGATTTTGCAATTCCGAGAGTTTATTTTTCATTGACTGGATATTAACATGCAGAAAGAGTAGACAATTTTCATTGACAGCTGGCAATGACTGTCTGTCAGTTTGACATGTCTTCCTCATTTCTGACATATCACTTACCTTAGGCAACTTCTGCTGTTTGTTTTTCCTCTGGTTTTCCTCCCTATCCTGCTTCCAACTAAAAAATCACTCAGATGAGTGGGAGGCACTGTTTTCCATTTGGTTGGCAAGGCGGTCACATCTTCTTTTTCACTGATTCTTATTGTATACACTGTTATTGATGTTGATTCTGCTGATGTACGTTCTAATATTGCTCTTGCTGGAGTTACTGCTGATACTGTTGTTACAGCTATTGTAACTGATGTTGGTACTGCAGTTGTTGCTGTTGGCACTTCTGCTAAATCTGGTGGCTGAACTTCTGGTATTGCTGTCGTTAGAGGTGATGCAGCAGACCTTGCTGCTATCGTTTTTGAAGGCGGTGTTGCTGCAATCATTGTTGAAGATGGTGCTTCAGTTACTACTAAATTTTGATCTGATGTTATTTCCACAGTTGGTGTAGCACTATATTGTGAATCACTTTCCAAAAAACTGCCATTCATTGGCTGCTAGGTGTTGGGAGTGAGGCAAGGGAATGACCAGTGTGGAATCCTTAGAAATGGAGTCATAGCTCTGAAAAAGTTTGGCTTAAGCTAAAAAATGATCAAACACTATGTATTACTGACAAAGATATCCTAATCCAAAACTATTCAGCCCACCCTACCCCCCATCCATTGTCAGTGTGTGAAACCTTATTATATCATAACTATGATTTTTTGATCCATGAAATGCAGGCTACACTAGTGTATAAGAGCTGTTCCCCACCCATTCCCTTGTCTAAAGCTTGGAACACAAAATGCTGCTAAATTTTTAAATTGGTTCACAGTAGACATAGTCCCTAGTGTAACCACATGGAAAGATTTTCATAAGATCAGTTCATAGCTTAACAGTGCAAGTTTAGTATCCTCAGAAGCCAGAGTAACAGACAAATTTTAATTGTGTGACAAAAATTTTGTGAAGTCTTCTAGTAGGAAAAACATATAAAATGTTTTTTGGTTTACATTACTACCAAAATGATGCAGATGCTCATATTGTCACTGAAATTTTCCTCTGATCAAATCTTCCAATTTGATTTTCTTCACTCCTTACCTTTAATATTTTAAAGTTATTGTGGAACAGATTTACGCTGAAAAAATAATTTTTGGCCAGCAGCTGCAAATCTGGTACTGTAAATGCAAGAAAGATAATAGATTTCCATATTTAATGGATTAAGGATGCAATGTAAGCAGAAAGTCAAACAAATGAGGACTATCACTTGCACAGTTTGTTCTGTAGGAGCACCAGCAATGCCAAGATGCTGTAGTGCCACACGTGATGGTCAAAATTTGAACTTTTTCAAATGAAAATAGGTTCCACATTATCATATTAGCATATCTACCAAGTTTTGTTGCCCCTGTAATAAAGCCCACACTGGACCTGAGTGAGTAGCTACCCTTTAATTGTAAGCACACAGTAACTTTACTAAGTACTTCAGATCACCTTTTGACCTACCTTACCATTATGAAAAATTCATCCCTATCACATCTGAGAGAGAAATAACATGTAAATATATAAAGCAAAAAATTTTGCTTTTGTGTGACTTGAGGAAATAAACATGCATAGGAAATATGTAGCTTTATCATTTCCTCACAATATTGTCAAGATAAATCTTTTGGTGTTGGTAGGACCTGAATGAATCCAATGCTTACTCCAATCTTGATAACAAGATGTAGTACAGTGATACAATGGTCTTCCATGACCATAGCTCACACTTTCTCAGTGCCATTAATTTCAGCTCGAATGTCTCAATACTGTTGTTTGGTCCTGTGATTTTTGGCCATCTTTGAAGCAGCTGTACCACACCTTTTTCAAGAGTTGCTCATGACGTCATCAGAACCATATTAGTGCTTCAGATTGCTTTGTACTTGTGTGTTGCTGAGGTTTCAGCAAAACTTGATGCAGTGTTGCTGCTCAGTGTTTTGTTTCAAAACTTACTGGGACCAGAATCAGATGAGCACTTGCTACAGACCCTGTCACTGGCAGTTTGCATACAACTGATCTTATACTAGCAAGGAGGAGAATCCACAGCTGCACAGGAGTGTTCCCCACATCTTCAGCCAATATAGCCTTGCACTTCATGGGTTTATGCAGGATGGTTAAATACTTCCACACTTCATACATAAGACTGGCTGACATTATTTAACCTTGCAAGATGAAGTGAATGCTTAATCAATTTCTAAAAGTCACTTGGAATGTTTTTGGAGATGTTAAACTAACTTGGCAACAATAACTTCGAACATCTTCAGAATTGAAGTCTTGTTGTTGTGGTCTTCAGTCTAGAGACTGGTTTTATGCAGCTCTCCATGGTACTCTATCCTGTGCAAGCTTCATCTCTGAGTAACTGCTGCAACCTACATTCTTTTGAATCTCTTTAGTGTAATCATGCCTTGGTCTCCCTCTACAATTTCTACCATTTGTGCCTCCCTCCTATACTAAACTGAATATTCCGTGATGCCTCAGAACGTGTCCTACCAATTGATCCCTTCTTCTAGTCAAGTTGTGCCACAAATTCCTCTTCTCTCCAGTTCTCTTCAGTACCTCCTCATTAGTTACATGATCTACCCATCTAATCTTCGGCATTCTTCTGTAGAAAACCCAGTTTGAAAGCTTCTGTTCTCTTCTTGTCTAAACTATTTATTATCCATCATGTTACACTTCCATACAAATACTTTCAGAAAAGATGTCCTCACACTTAAATCTATACTCAGTGTTAACAAATTTCTCTTCATCAGAAATGCTTTCCTTGCCATTGCCAGTCTACATGTTATATGCCCTCCACTTTGACCATCACCTGTTATTTTGCTCCCCAAGTAGAAAAACTCATCTACTACTTCAAGCGTCTCATTTCCTAGTCTGATTCTCTCTACATCACTTGATTTAATTTGACTACATTCCATTATCCTCATTTTGCTTTTGTTGATGTTCATTTTATATCCTCATTTCAACACACTGTCCAGTCATGCTCTTCCACATCCTTTGCTGTCTCTGACAGAATTACAATGTCATCAGCAAACCTCAAAAATTTTATTTCTTCTCTATGGATTTTAATTCCTACTCAAAATTTTTCTTTTGTTTCCTTTACTGCTTGCTCAATATACAGATTGAATAACATCGGGGAGAGGCTACAACCCTGTCTCACTCCTTTCCCAACCACTGCTTCCCTTTCATGCCCCTCGACTCTTATAACTGCCATCTGGTTTCTGTACAAATTGTAAACAGCCTTTTTTCCCTGTATTTGACCACTGCCAACTTCAGAATTTGAAAGAGAGTATTCCAATCAAACTGTCATAAGCTTTTTCTGTGTCTACAAATGCTAAAAATGTAGGTTTGCCTTTCCTTACTCTATCATCTAAGATAAGTCGTAAGGTCAGTATTGCCTTACATGTTCCAACACTTCTACGGAATCCAAATTTATCTTCCCCGAGGTCATTTTCAACCAGTTTTTCCATTCGTCTGTAAGAAATTCATGTTAGTATTTTGCAAGTGTGACTGATTAAACTGATAGTTCACACCTGTCAGCACTTGCTTTCATTGGGATTGGAATTATTAAATTCTTCTTGAAGTCTGAGGGTATTTCGGCTGTTTCATACATCTTGCTCACCAGATAGTAGAGTTTTGTCAGAGCTGGCTCTCCCAAGGCTACCAATATCTCTAATGGAATGTTGTCTATTCTCAGGGCCTTGTTTTGACTTAAGACTTTCAGTGCTCTGTCTAATTCTTCGTGCAGTGTTATATCTTCCATCTCACCTTCATCTATGTCCTCTTCCATTTCAATAAATTTTCCCTGAAGTACATCACCTTTGTGTTGACCCTCTATATACTCCTTCCACCTTTCTGCCTTCCCTACTTTACTTAGAACTGGTTTTCCATCTGAGCTCTTGGTATTCATAGAGGTGGTTCTCTTTTCTCCAAATGTGTCTTTAATTATCCTGTAGGCAGTATCTACCTTACCCCTAGTGATATAGGCCTCTAATCCTTACATTTGTCATGTAGCCATCCCCGCTTAGCCATTTTGCACTCCCTGTCAATCTCATTTTTGACATGTTTGTAGTTCTTTTTGCCTGCTTCATTTACTGCATTTTTATATTTTCTCCCTTCATCAATGAAATTCAATATCTATTCTATTATCAAAGGATTTCTAGTAGCCCTCATCTTTTTACTTATTTGATCCTCTGCAGCTTTCACTATTTCATCTCTCAAAGCAACCTGTTCTTTTTCTACTGTATTTCTTTCCCCTGTTCTTGTCAATCATTACCTAATACTCCCTCTCTGAAACTCTCTACACCCTCTGGTTCTTTCAGTTTATCCAGGTTCCGTCTCCTTAAATTCCCACTTTTTTGCAGTTTCTTCAGTTTCTATCTACAGTTCATAACCAACAGATTGTGGTCAGAGTCCACATCTGCCCCTGGAAATGTCTCAAAATTTAATATGTGGTTCCTAAATCTTTGTCTTATCATTATGTAATCTATCTGAAACCTTCGAGTGTCTCCAGGCCTCTCCCACGTACACAACCTTCTTTCATGATTCTTCAACCAAGTGTTAGCTATGATTAAGTTATGCTCTGTGCAAAATTCTTCCAGGCAGCTTCCTCTTTCATTCCTTACCCCCAGTCCATATTAACCTACTACTTTTCCTTCTCTTACATTTCCTATTATTGAATTCCAGTCCCCCGGACTGTTAAATTATTGTCTCCGTTCACTATCTGAGTAATTTCTTTTATCTCATCATACATTTCTTCAATCTCTTCATCTACAGAGCTAGTTGGCTTGTACAACTGGGGTAGGTGTGGATTTAGTGTCTTTCTTTGCTACAATAATGTGTTCACTATGCTGTTTGTAGTAACTTACATGTGCTCCTATTTTTTTATTCATTATTAAACCTACACCTGCATTACCCCTATTTGATTTGGTATTTATAGCCCTGTATTCACCACCTGACCAGAAGTCTTGCTCCTCCTGCCACAAAACTTTATTAATTTCCACTATATCTAGCTTTAACCTATCCGTTTCCCTTTTCAAATTTTCTAGCTGCCCAGTTGAGGGATCTGACAGTCCACATTCCAATCTGTAGAATGCCTGTTTTCTTTCTCCTGATATCGATGTTGTCCTGAGTAGTCCCCACCCAGAGATCAGAATGAGGGACTATTTTACTTCTGGAATGTTTTACACAAGAGGATGCCATAGTCATTTAATGATACAGTAAAGCTGCATGCCCTTGGGGAAAAATTGCGGCTGTAGGTTCCCCTATCTTTCAGCTGTTCACAGTACCAGCACAGCAAGGCCATTTTGATTGATGTTACAAGGCCAGATCAGTCAATCATCAAGACTGTTTCCCTGCAGCTTCTGAAAAGGCTGCTGCCCCTCTTCAGGAACCACATGTTTTTCTGACCTCTCAACAAATACCCCTCCATTGGGGTTGCACCTACAGTACAACTATCTCTATTGCTGAGGCACGCAAGCCTCCCCACCGATGGCTAGGTCCATGGTGCATGGGGGGACTGAAGTTTTATTTCAAGATATTTGTACATGGCCAGGCTTCACACCTTTACTGAGCAGTGTACCAAACAGTTGCTAGTCGGTACATTACTATGTTGTCAAACTGTTTTTTGCTTGATTAAGTCACTGATCACCTGCTGAAATTCTCTGAGAATTGTTATATGCTTCCTTATTATGTAAAAGGTTGCTTTCCTGCCTATGCAGTAACTAATGTCACAGTAGTCACTGGTTTTGCACATAAAGTTCATCAGGTACTTCACCCTTTATAGTCCACTGCGGTGTTGCTCAGAATCTCCCAAAAGACTGTAAACTGAATTGTCACCAACCTGTTTTATATGGTGACTTCGTGTTGAATTTGGATTACGTGAATGTTAATAAAATATCATGACAGTCCCAACAACTGAGTTACTTGAACAGTTATGCAAAGTCTTAAGCTGCCAACCAATATTACCATGGTATTATGTCCAAACAATTTCCAAGACTTGGTTAGTTTGTCAAGAAATAAGTATTTTGTCTCTTTATGGTATGTAAACAAATTAATTGTACCTTGAAGTTAATGATCTTTTCAAGTTTTTTTCCCTTTTGTTGGGTTTCAGTGATGAAACAGCTGTTTACAGCTCAGTGATATCAACACTGAACACATTGAATTTGTCGAAACCATACTGTCAACTTCTGTATTAGATTTGATCTTCACATAACACATAACCACAAGTTTTAAATTTAAACAACTGTGCTGACTTTGTAACTTCAGTGAATTTCTTGTGATCTTGCCACCCACTGGTTAAGACTGAAGTTCACCATCTATCTCCAAGAAAGCTAGACCTGTCCTCTCATGTAAAATAACTGAATTGTGATTAGAATAGTCGCTATCAAAAAGAAAGGTAAACAAAGGAAGTTCCATCTTTACAGCATAAACAATTTCCTTGTACTGTTAGCATCATTATTTTGTTTAAGAAAAGAGCACTAGTTTGCCGTGAAAAAACATACTGGGCCAAGATACAAAACTCCTTTTGTGGACAAATTTTGGGGAGAAAGTGCAGTTTATATGGGCCAATAAAATAGGAAACTAGAAATAGGACATATATGCATATAATCTGTGCCATCAAATCTGTGCATCCTAATTTTAAGAGAGGAAAGAGGTATTGGCTTTAATTGCTTTATTTACAGAAAATTACTCTAACAAGTTTATATTCATAATCACTAGTGGAGGAATCATTGTCACCGTGTGTCCATAGAGCTTAGTTCTCAGTTCCATCTAGTTAATTTGTGATCATTTCAATTTTCCCACCAGTGCCTGTGGATTATGGAGTCCCATGTACATTTCACCCACTCAGAAATCTTGATTTTCCAGTCTGTGTGAACTTGGTATTTTCATCAGCCATCCATTATGCATATTGCTGTTTAAGTGCAGCTTAGAATGACTGATTACTATGAACATGTAGTGGCTGCAGGACAGATGTTACACCTCCAGGGATAATGAATCAGTTTTCACTTTTTGTAACTTATCTTAGACTACTTCCGTTAAATGTTCATGGAAGCTGTCCAGGACTAATATGTTCCATAAATCCAGTAACATCAGGGTGATGTTGCCAGATATGGATCATCCAGTTGACCAGAGCCATTGTTGATCCACTCTTTTGGATTTGCTCTCACCAATATGCCTTCCACTGAAATTTTTGGAGTTGTTTTCCTTTAAAATATCACGTAAGGTGGTAGCTTTCACCCATCACCAGTTACACACATTACTGTAAATCTTAGCTTCTTATTGCCACCAGTTCCTATCATGATGCTGTATTCCACTTCCCTGTTCAATATTGTAGAGTGGCATCTCAAAACACTCTGGCATTTGATCTGTGTTACCAATTTGCAATAATATATAAGAATGTTCACAGTGCAAATTCAAAAATGGTTGATATGGCTCTGAGTACTATAGGACTTAAGTTCTGAGGTCATCTGTCCCATAGAACTTAGAACTACTTAAACTTAACTAACTTAAGGACATCACACACATACATGCCCGAGGCAGGATTCGAACCTGCGACCGTAGCGGTCGCGTGGTTCCAGACTGTAGCAACTCGAACTGCTCGGCCACTCCGGCCGGCCAGTGTAAATTCATCATGTAGTGATGAGAAGTCAGTTTTCCTCATCACCTGACCGCCACAAAGTGACAGTAGTTTTCCTCCAGCAGTCTAATCCATTTAATTGACAGTGATTAGCATACCGGGCTCACATTTGGGAGGATGAAGGTTCAAACTCACGTCTGGCAGTCCTGATTTAGGGTTTCTGTGAGTTCCCTAAATCACTTCAGGCAAATGCCGGGATGGTGCCGTTGAAAAGGCTGACTTCCTTCCCCGTCTTTCCCAAATCCAGTGGGACCGATGAGATTGCTATTTTGTTCCCTCTCCAAAATTGACCAAGCAGCTGACCATTTCATTGATCTCATGTAATCAATTTTTCTTACATGAGTTTCAACTTTAGCTTTGATAATGATAGAAGCTGAAGAAATGAATTAAGATTTGTGCCATGGCTGGGACTTGAACGCTGGTCTTCTGCCATATTAGGCAGGTGTATGGCTAACACAGATGCATGGACTACTGTAGTCCAGTGCTTTCCTAACACAAATTTAAATTCAAACCTTCACTAGCTATTTAAGAAGGTAAAAATGGGCTGAAGTTGTGAGCAGAAGTTAGTGTTAGGAAGGGCATTGTACTAGTGTGGTGACTGGAGCTGCTAGAAGTAATGATGGTGATGTGATGGTCAGCACATCTGCCTAACAAGCAAGAGACCCTGGTTAGTCCCAGCCGTGGCACAAATAGCTTCATTCCTTCAGCTTTTGTTATCAGTTTCAACGGAAAGAACCTAATAGCCAGGCCTGTACTAAGATAGCTGTATGCTCTGTATATCTTATTATTGTAATACTTTGAGAAGAAGTTGTACTATTTCTTGCTGTTGTGCAGAAGGAGAAGCTGTCTCGCTGTTCTCAAAGGCTGAAGTTTAGGTGTACTTTATGTGGAATGAGGTGTAGAAGCTGGTGGCAGACAGGCAGCGGAATGTGGCAGGAGTGGTTTAAGATGGGCTGTGTGTGTCTACTGGACAAGTGTGCAGTGGAGAGGCGGCCATCTCCGGCGGTAGAGGAGCATGGGTGGGGGAGAGGGGGGAACAGATGTTCATTGAAAGAATCACAACTGGTGATCAGATGTGGATCTATGGTTATGGTGATGGACAGAGGTTCACCTTCGCAATCAGGCGGGAAAGGTTCTCAGAGCCCAAAAAGCTTGTCAGGTCAGGTAAAATGTCAAAAATTTGATAATGGTTTTCTTTGAAGGATTAGTTCATCATGAACTGTTAATCAGTGGTACTATTGGGACATGTTGTGACAGGTGAGAAAATGTGAGAAAGAAATTGCGTCAAATATGGAGAGAGAATTCATGGCTCTTGCATCACAGTAATGCTCTCACACATTCGTCCCTGTTGCACAAAACGAAATCACTATGTTGCCTAATTCTCCATACTCCCCGGACCTGGCCACTGCAGAGTTTTTATTTCTGAAGTTGAAAACACTGTCAAAAGGACTAAGATTTGCAATGATAGATGAGTTAAAAATTTGCATATGGTACTTTGTGTGATATAGCAAGAGTCATACTACGACTGCTTCTGGAAATGGAAAAGATGTTAGGAGTGGAGTATCAATTGTGTAGGAGTATTTCAAAGAAGGCCATGCACAATAAGTATAAGGCAAGCATAAAAATTTTGTGGACCAAGTTCTGGAACATATTGAATAGACCTGGTATACTTATGCAGTGGACTTGTGACTAAACTATTTTGAAATCTGAAGTTATTTCTGTCTGTATCTAGCTATGAAGTCTAACCATGTATTTCACAACTATGTCTCGTGAACATAAACCGTGGACAGTGAATATGTTTATCTTTTGCCACTGGTGAGCACTTGTCAGTCAACTGAGAAACTGTCATCACTATCAGTATCACATAAAATAACATTATTCTTCACTTTCTCAGCCCCAAAATTTAGTGTCAAACTCAGGATTACTGTAGCCATCTTAAATGTTGCTTGAACAGTGCAGGAGAGTCAGAAAGAGCATGTTTCGAGTATCCAAAGCTGCACATAGTAAAGGTATCTATTGCCAACCACCCCAACTGAAATGAGAACAGCTACAGTACCAATGTAAACCAGACACTCTCTAGCAGCCAAACACTCGACCACCAATGCTGAAACAGACATAGACAGGATTTTATTTTTTCAAATGTTTGTTCTTAAGTTGCCCAACTGGACTTAGGATTTTAAGTTTCTGTCAAATAATACAAACCAGAACTTGGGGGTTTTGTGCTGAGGGGTTAAACTTGCTGAGCTCGTTTGAGTTTGTAATAAATACTAACAAAGAGATAGAGGGGCTGGCCAGTACTTACCTCAGCTCAGTACAGCCGATAGATACACATAACCTCAACTCCTTTTCGAATCTGAATTTCACCTGGTCCTTGTCCAAAACCCAAGCCACGTTCCTGGATGTTGACCTTCATCTTGTTCAAGCTCAGATCCACACCTCTGTCCATATCAAACCCACAAACAAACAAAATTCCCTTCACTCTGATAGCTGCCATCCATTCCACATCAAATGCTCCCTTCCCTACAGCCTAGGTATAACCCTGTGACAACCATGCCTCCATCCTTGCTACCCTCCCTGTTTTCCTTTCCCTGTTGCCTCATAACCTGGGTTGTGAGTAACTGAATCCACTTTCCCTTCTTCCCTTTCTTTCCCCTCTCTCCTCCCTGATGAAAGACAATTTGTTTCGAAAGCTAGGAACGTAAATTTTCGGTTCTGTTTTTTTTTTTTTTTTTTTTTTTTTTTTTTTTTTTTTTTAAATCTATCGGCTGTACTGAGCTGAGGTAAGTACTGGCCAGCCCCTCTATCTCTTTGTTAGTATTTGTTTCACATCTTTATATGAGATTTTCCATTAATCATTGAGTTTGTAATAACTTTGTTACTGGTGTCTTTGAAGTTGTCAGCATTGGACATGTCTTGAAGCACAGTTTAATGCCCATAAAACAAAAGTCAAAGTATACAAATGATGGCTGTACAGCCTACAATTAATGGGTTAATGAGATAACACATCTGAAAGTTTGTCATTCAGTATGTATGTAACTGCAAAAATAGTTCACAAAACATTCAGTTTATAAAGCAACATGAATTAGTATCTTCATCAGCTGTACTTTTACTGATTGTATTTAGCCAAACACAATTTTATAGGGATAATACATCTCAGCTTGATCAAATGATAGACCATAACTAAGATGTGGGTATACAATCATGAAATTCTAGTTACAAAACTAACGCTGCTGTTCATTCATGCCTCATAAGCTCACTGCACATCCATCCAGCTGATGTGAGGGCCTCAGTGAGACCTCTCCTTTTCATCCTTTGTGTGTTTCAGTTGGCCTCAAATTCTAAGCCAGCATCCCCCAATACTGTGAGGGTTGTGGAGTTGAGTAAAATAAGTTAGCATTATTTGTCATATTTGTAATGCAGAAAGGTTATTTTAAAACATTTGTAAATCCTAACATTAACTGTCCCTTGATTTTTGTAAAGGATAACTAGCATCATATGTGGTATTTAAAATGTATGCTTTCTCTTAGGATATACAGCTTAAATTTTTTTCTATTACAAACTGCAAAATGGGTGTCAATGAAAAAAATTTTGAGATTGCATGTGAGCTTTGTTGGAAACCATTAAGTACTCTTTCTCAAGTTCAGGATGAAAGAAGTCCAGGTACTTGTGCAGTGACAATTCAATGGTCTCAAGACAGTTTCTAACTGTAATACATCTTTGTTCCTTAAATATAAGATTGTGCCTCTTAATGAACAGATTATGATGGCATTTTAAATTTTACAGTTAAACATTACATTGCACGAAATATTGAAAATCAAATTCTTGTTGCCACTATGCTGGGACTGGTACCAGATGACATGATAATAAGGTCACCAATGTCTCTTAATGTAACTGGTTTGTATGCTCAGACGGTGCAGTTGGTTTTAAAAATGTAGAGGTGATGACTCTTCCCCCCCCCCCCCCCCTCCCCCATTTATTGTGGCCACATATCCCCCAATAGTATCATAGATGAGTATACACAGGAATAATGTGAAATTGAAATGGATATTTGACAAGGTGAGTTTTGCTGGTTACCTAAGCAGGACTCTGAAATGAGTGACTACTGTTAATTAAGGGACGATACGTTCCCAATGTGGAGGGTAATTTCTGCTCACATGTAAGTTACTTAAAAATACTGCTGTCTTCCACATATGTTTCCATCATTATACAAAGCATGAAGTGCTGTTACAAGTTTGGTCTATGGGAACTGCATACTGCTGGCTTCAAAAGAGGCAACTCTGGAAACAGCTGTGAAACACCCATTCTCGACCACAGTCTTCAAGAAAACGGGAGAACTACAGAGTCCTTACACGGTCACACAAAATCCAAATTTATGGAATAAAGGTCTACCACCCTCCTTCTATCCATCGGTAAGTCATTGGCAGAATCCAAAGTGTATCTTACTACTTATATTATTTTGGTGATGAGTAAAAAATTCAGTAGTCAATCTGTAGAATTTTTGTAGTTTAATTCTTCAGAGTATTTGCAACATACTTATCAATGACCATATTGCTAAAAGGGTCCTGCTAATCAGTGCCCCTTTAACTGTCTATTAGCTCTTCTCAGTGGACTTCTCCTTAGTTACTGAAATAACATGCAGGTAGTTTGAACTCAACGTATTGCATATAATATACAACCCTAGATAGCAGACTACACCTGCATGCATTCCAGTCAAAGTATACGTCCATCAGAGTCCTTAAAGATAATTTGCACAAATATGAACATTTTTTTTTGTGGTGATCATTTCTTTGGCAACGGGGAGGTCATTCTCTCCCTGACCTTCACCCTCAGCACCAAAGATCAGACAACTCCACCCAGCAGATAGAAGCGCCTGTTTATGGCTCACCTCACTGATAGTATGGGGCTGGTAAAACTCTGACCTGCACAGATCATAAAACATCTCTCAAAAGACGGCTGCTTTCTATTACCTGTCATAACTCACAAACATCTTTGATCGGCTAAAGAAAAATAGGAAAGTGGGACATCTAATACCAAAATGTCACATTTCAAGGCAGAAGTCTAGAGCTTCCATGTTTTATGGTCACATCGGATTAGGTAATTCAGATAGTAAACACCAAAGGAAAACAAACACAAAACTAAACTTTGTGAATACACAAAGAAAATGGTAATATCAGCTATGAGAACAAAACTGTTCCATCAGTTGTCTCAAGAATTTGACCATAATTGAAATTAAACCTGTTGTACCTTTACAATGTATATCTTGGTTGCAACTATTATGGTTCTACATTACATGAGTCAATTGCAGCTTATCCAAAACGAATATTTTTCTCAATTTACTGATAAATACTGATTGCTGAGTTCACAATTAACCTTGCCGGGTATTGTGCACTTTATATTTTGCTGGATTACCGCCCTCCTGGAGTTAACTCCATGCAATTACAAAAGCCATGCAAGATAAACATGGAGGCTTATGATCTACCTAGATTCAATCAGACCGACATTCCCAACCTTTCCAGAGCAAGTCAAGTACATAACATTGCTCTGCATAGCATTCTCCTCATTAAACTTTATTTCCATTGAACTCAAAATGACCTTCCACTCAAATCTCTTACTGATCCATTTGTTCTCCTAGTAATTACCAATCCTAGTTTCTTGTCCCAAGTCCTTAAAGATAAGTCCTTGATCTTTATGCTGATATTGTGTGGCTTTCTCTGGTTAACAATAATGTACACTATCATTCCACTGACTGTTACCTGTTTTACATAACAATGAAGTCCAAAACTTAATCACATTCCTGATTTTGTATAAAGTTAAAAGCAACGAAGTGCAGCCCAAAATTTTTTCTCTTAGGAACCACCTAGATCTGAATTTTCTGAAATTCAGTTCTCCTGAAACCATGTTATACAAAACTGGCTATGAAACCTCTGGAAGTTTAAGACTGTGAACTGTTGGTCCTCTTAAGGTTCGCTC
Organism: Schistocerca nitens; assembly: GCF_023898315.1. Classification (NCBI taxonomy): domain Eukaryota; kingdom Metazoa; phylum Arthropoda; class Insecta; order Orthoptera; family Acrididae; genus Schistocerca; species Schistocerca nitens. Next base: position 13,735,882 of record NC_064624.1, on the reverse strand, counting down.
CCATCACAAACCAAATCTTGAGAAATCAGAGATGGTTAGCCAGGTCAAATTTCCACAGCTGACAAGTACTCAACTGTATTAAAGATCATATCCCACATGACGAGTGACTCAATTTTTGTAGATGTTATAAACTTCTAAGACTTGCTACATAAATGAAACAGCTGCAAATGGTGTCTAAATGTGTTCAAAGCATGCTGAGAGTAGACATGTATTCACACTACAGTGATGTTCACTTTTCACAAGTGGGCTTTATTTAAAAGATAGTCCCATAAAAGTAAAAATGAATTGATGGTGGTTATAATGCAAAAGGTGGAATGCATATCAAAATAAAAAAAATATATATTGCAGCAGGAAGTTAAATTTATTAAAAGAATTTTAAGCAAGTGATGGTCTCCTTCTTTGACAAGCATATTTAGCATGCTTCTCATTGTGTGAACAACATTCTGAGACCTTTACCTTACTGAAAATGTTGTTTAATTACCTCAGGTAATTTCTGCAATTTAGGAAATGTAACCTGACCAGAGGACTGCCCAAACATTTCATGAAGTGTGACCTGTAGCTGAGAACTTTATTGTCTCCAGGTGGAGAAACCTTGTAAAGATGCTGGCTGCAGTGATATTTGTATGCTGTGTGCTGGTGCCTAAAAACTGCCCTGTGGACAAGGAACTTGTTTTTGATCAGCACTCATGATGAGGTCAGACACAAAGAGTTAGAAGGCAATTTGTATTGTAGTTGAAACTGCAATTTTAAATTACAGTGATACCACTGGCAGCTTTAAGATTGCATTTAAACTGGCTTAGTGTGTGCTGCTTCACTTGTGTAGATGGTAGGGTCTGCACGGATTTCTTTTTTTCCTAATCGTACTTTTGTTCACAAATTAAAACACTTTCTATTCTTGCCACATTGATAAAAGCCATAGAAGCATAGTATTTTCTCAGTGTACTTCTGACCTAAAAATTCTGGTAGCAGGAGTCAATAGTTCTTGTTAGTGACGCCTTTTGCATTCTTGTAGAGATATTTCCATAGAAACGTCAGTTCCCAGCACAGATTTGCTTATATCTGAGACGTGAAATAAAATTTTCCATAGGTTTAACTTTAAAAATTGTTCAGTATAATACTTTCTTACTAAGGAAAATCCAGGATGGAATGAAACATTATGAAAAAGATAGTTGCTACTTGCCATTTAGTGGAGATGTTAAGTTGCAGATAGGCAAAAAGACAGTCTTTCTGTTGTGCCTATCTGCAAATCATCATCTCTGCTATATGGTGAGTAGCAACTACTCTTTTCAAATTCCTAAATATTTTCTTAAATTCTCATCCCCTATTTAACTCATTTGGGGTTTACATGTATTTGTTATTTGTTATGATCAAATACCACCGCCCATTGACAGAGAATTAAAGACGTTTTAATAGTTACTCACTGTGTAAAAACTCTCAGCCAATATTGCAGATGTTACATTTCAAAAAATGCTGGAACACACATTTCTTAAGTTCTGGCTCAGGAACGAAACACAAATTTGCATAGGTCATCTTGAAAACTGCTTGAATAGTGACATATTTTCAAAAGTCTTTCATTCCTATACCATTTTCTTAGTGGTGGAACTTCAAAGCATCCCTTCTTAGACACCTACTGTAAAAGATAGACATCCTCTTCAAATTTAAAGTTTGTCCTTAGTGGTTCGGTCTGGGCAGTGAGTCGGGACATTGCGTTCATGTGTGGATGTGATCACTACAGTGTGAACAAGGCACTGTGTTCTACTGGTGCTTGCAACATCTGGTAAAAGTTACAGCTGTTCTGTAGAAGGAAGTGGTGGTGGTAGTGGCTGGAACCACACAATCCAGGTGGAGCACCTGCTGCTGGACCGGCAGACACAGTCCGTTGTTCTGGCCAGGAGTGTCCGAGGTGTTGACGTAGTCATCTGCAGCTCCGTGGATGGCAAGCAGTCTCTCGCAGTGGCATGCCCGGCTGGTGTTGCCACACGTATGTCGGCACCTGATGCCGCTCTCCACACGAGTCTGCTCTAAAAGACTCCAGCTCCGCAGGGCTGCTACTGCTTGTCTTCCCAGAACCAGTTTGCTGCAGGTGTGACTTTGATACAGTTCATCTCAATCTTCTTATTTAATCTTACAAGGGAACCTTACAGACTCCATTCTTACATTCTCTTCTTACTTAAAGTTATTAAAAGATAAAGTGTGGATATCAATATCCTAAAGCAGTATTATGGAATTAAATATTTCACAAATGTAACTAAAACGAAATTTTTTAATACTTAACAGCACTCAGAAGACTTGAAGTAGACTTTTTCTGTATTTGAGTGGTGTCCCACTGGATTACTAAGCTGGTATCCACACACTGAATGTCAAATCCTGTAAGGCCAGGAGAAGCAGTTGTTGGGTCTTCAGGAAAGCCTCCTCCATGCGGCCCATGAAGAGGTTGGCGTAGGACAGAGCCATCCTGGTTCCCAAGGCTGTCATCCCTTGACAAAATTCTCCCCACACCACCCAGAGCTGCCTTTCGTCGCCCCCCAAACATCTGTAACATCCTTGTCAAAACCTACGATATTCCCAGACTACCTTCTCTACCCAGCGGTTCCTACCCCTGTAACCGACCCTGCTGCAAAACCTGCCCCATGCATCCCCCCACAACCAGCTACTCCAGCCCTGCTACTGGTAAAACATTCACAATTCCAGGCAGGGTCACATGTGAAACAACACATGTTATTTATCAACTGACATTCCTGCACTGCACAGCCTTTTACATCGGTATGACAACAACTAAACTGGCTGAGCACATGAACGGACACAGACGAACTGTCCGCCTAAGAGATGTTCAATACCCAGTAAGAGCATCTCCAGCATAATTCTAGGGACCTAGGAACCTGCAACACCACATGTGCCATTTGGCTTCTCCCACCCAACACCAGTCCCTTGGAACTGCGGACATGGGAACTTGCACTCCAACACATCCTTTCATCCTGCCACCCACCTGGACTGAACCTACGTTAGCCAACCTCACTCCCATTTACTCTTCAGTCTTCTCCTCTTTCCCTCTCCCCTTTAGCCATTCATGTATATTTTCATCCTACATAGTTGTGTTTATCTTTATACTATATACCTCTTTACTTCTGTATGCATCCTCTTTGGTTTGAAGCTGGTACAGTACTCAGTACTTTGGCTTCCCTCTGACAACCATGCCTCAGTCCTTGCTACCCTCCCTGTTTTCCTTTTCCTGTTGCTTCATAACCTGGGTTGTGAGTAACTGAATCCACTTTCCCTTCTTCCCTTTCTTTCCCCTCTATTCTCCCTGATGAAGGAAAAAGTTCCGAAAGCTAGGAACGTAAATTTTCTGTTCTGTTTTGTGTATCTATTGGCTGTACTGAGCTGAGGTAAGTACTGGCCAGCCCCTCTATACCTTCATTAGTATTTGTTTCAAACTATTTATTGTCCATGTTTTACATCCATACATGGCTACACTTCATACAAATACTTTCAGGAACAACTTCCTGACACTTAAATCTATACTCGATGCTAACAAATTCTCTTCTTCAAAAAGGCTTTCTTTGCCATTGCCAGTCTACATTTTATATCATCTCTACTTTGACCATCATCAGTTATTTTGCTCCCCAAATAGCAAAACTCCTGTCTCATTTCCTAATCTAATTCCCTCAGCATCACCCGACTTAATCTGACTACATTCCATTATCCTCTTTTTGCTTTTGTCAATGTTCATCTTATACCCTTCTTTCAAGACACTATCCATTCCATCCAACTGCACTTCCAAGTCCTTTGATGTCTCTGACAGAATTACAATGTCATCGGTGAACCTCAAAGTTTTTATTTCTTCTCCATGGATTTTAATGCCTACTCCAAATTTTTCTTTTGTTTCCTTTACTGCTTGCTCAATATACAGATTGAATAACATTGGGAAGAGGCTACAACCCTGTTGCACTCCCTTCCCAACCACTGCTTCCATTTTGTGTCCCTCAATTCTTATAACTGCCATCTGGTTTCTGTACAAATTGTAAATAGCCTTTCGCTCCCTGTATTTTACCCCTGTCACCTTCAGAATTTGAAAGAGAGTATGCTAGTCAACGTTGTCAAAAGCTTTCTCTAAGTCTACAAATGCTAGAAACGTAGGTTTGCCTTTCCTTAATCTAGCTTCTAAGATAAGTCGTAGGGTCAGTATTGCCTCATGTGTTCCAATATTTCTACGGAATCCAAACTGATCTTCCCCGAGGTCAGTTTCTACTAGTTTTTCCATTCGTCTTCAAAGAATTCACATTAGTATTTTACAGCCGTGACTTATTAAACTGATAGTGTGGTAATTTTTGCATCTGCGAACACCTGCTTTCTTTGGGATTGGAATTATTATATTCTTCTTGAAGTCTGAGGATATTTCGCCTGTCTCATACATCTTGCTCACCTGATGGTAGAGTTTTGTCAGGACTGGCTCTCCCAAGGCTGTCAGTAGTGCTAATGGAATGTAGTCTACTCCCGGGGCCTTGTTTTGACTCAGGTCTTTCAGTGCTCTGTCAAACTCTTCACGCAGTATCATATCTCCCATTTCATCTTCATCTACATCCTCTTCCATTTCCATAATATTGTCCTCAAGAACATCACCCTTGTATACACCCTCTATATACTGCTTCCACCTTTCTGCTTTATCTTCTTTGCTTAGAACTGGGTTTCCATCATAGCTCTTGATCTTCATGCAAGTGGTTCTCCTTTCTCGAAAGGTCTCTTCAATTTTCCTGTTGGCAGTATCTATCTTACCCCTGGTGAGATAAGCCTCTACATCCTTACATCTGTCCTCTAGCCATCCCTGCTTAGCCATTTTACACCTCCTGTCGATTGCATTTTGGAGACGTTTGTATTTCTCTTTGCCTGCTTCATTTACTGCATTTTTATATTTCTTCCTTTCATCAATTAGGTTCAATATTTCTTCTGTTACCCAAGGATTTCTAGTAGCCCTCTGCTTTTTACTTACTTTATCCTCTGCTGGCTTTACTACTTCATCCCTCAAAGCTACCCTTTCTTCTTCTACTGTATTCCTGTCAATTGTTACCCTATGCTCTCCCTGAAACTCTGTACAACCTGTGGTTTAGTCAGTTTATCCAGTCCCATCTCCTTAAATTCCCACCTTTTTGCAGTTTCTTCAGTTTTAATCTACAGTTCATAACCAATAGATTGTGGTCAGAGTCCACATCTGCCCCTGGAAATGTCTTACAATTTAAAACCTGGTTCCAAAATCTCTGTCTTACCATTATATAATCTATCTGAAACCTGTCAGTATCTCCAGGCTTCTTCCATGTATACAATCTTCTTTTATGGTTCTTGAACCAAGTGTTAGCTATGCTTAAGTTATGCTCTGTGCAAAACTCTACCAGGCAGCTTCCTCTTTCATGTCTTCCCCCCAATCCGTATTCACCTACTACATTTCCCTCTCTCCCTTTTCCTACTACCGAATTCCAGTCACCAATGATTATTAAATTTTCGTCTCCCTTCACTATCCAAATAATTTCTTTTATTTAATCATACATTTCTTCAATTTCTTCGTCATCTGCAGAGCTAGTTGGCATATAAACTTGTGCTACTGTGGTGGGCGTGGGCTTCATGTCTATCTTGGCCACAATAATGCATTCACTATGCTGTTTGTAGTAGCGTACCCACACTCCTATTTTTTTATTCATTATCAAACCTACTCCTGCATTACCCCTATTTGATTTTGTATTTATAACCCCATATTCGACTGACCAAAAGTCTTGTTCCTCCTGGCACCAAATTTTACTAATTCCCACTATATCCAACTTTAACCTATTCATTTATCTTTGTAATTTTTCTAAGCTACCTGCCCGATTAAGGGATCTGATATTCCACACTCCGATCCATAGAATGCCAGTTTTCTTTCTCCTGATAATGACGTCCTCTTGAGTAGACCCTGCCTGGAGATCCAAATGGGGGACTATTTTACCTCCAGAATATTTTACCCAAGAGGACGCAATCATCATTTAACCATACAGTAAAGCTGCATGCCGTCGGGAAAAATTACGGCTGTAGTTTCCCCTTGCCTTCAGCCGTTCGCAGCACCAGCACAGCAAGGCCGTTTTGGTTAGTGTTCCGAGGCCACATCAGTCAATCATCCAGACTGTTGCCCCTGCAACTACTGAAAAGGCTGCTGCCCCTCTTCAGGGGCCACACATTTGTCTGACCTCTCAACAGATACCCCTCCGTTGTGGTAGCACCTACGGTACAGCTATCTGTATCACTGAGACACGCAAGACTCTCCACCAACGGCAAGGTCTATGGTTCATGGGGGGGCTTAATATCTTATACATTGTAAAAGTAAACATTTCAGGAGATTTTAACATGGAAGGAATGCAAGACTTCAGACATCAAAATCAAGATTTCCATACTAACATCTTGTCACGGGATAACAGGGTTCACTATACTGTTCCTCAAATCAGTGTGCAAGAAGTCTTAGTATCTTGCGTGGTCACTTATGATTCGTGCTGCTAGTTTTCAACTCATAGATGTGACTAGTAGGTGTGGTTGGCAATAATTAGACTTCAAATTCAGATGTTGTTTTACTCATTTAGCCTTATGGTAGTTCTTAAAATTTTGTACCAGAGATGCCCAGATTTAGCCTGATAAAGTGTTAAAAAGTTCAGTGTTTTGAAAGTGAAGTATACATGCTCACTGTTAGTGTGCCTTATCAGTTCTGCTGATTATTGGGTCTCTTTTGCTACATGCAGCCTATTATGTTAACCTATGTGTGGACCCTACTTAAATCCAACCAAGCAGGTGGAAAAACAGGTTCCTCATTGAATTTGTGTTGCAAGAAATATCTGAACCTTTTCTGTTAACCTACAAGAAAAATAATGAAAGTGAATGTAAAAAATGTAACCTTAATATTACTGTTTCTAGACATGCTAATAATGAGTGAAAGTGGAGAGAAGAAATGGTTCTGCATGGCAATGTCTACTAATTTAATTAGATCACTTCTCAAGAAAGGAATTGGGACAATTACAAGCTTGTCATATGGTGAGTGGGGTGGACTGTTTAACTGTGTTGTTTTAAGTAAACAGCAATTTCTCCTGACTAACAAGTGACATTTGCAGATCCCTATGGTAACAATGTGTATTGGAGCGATTCTGAGCTCACAATAAGCAGGAACACGAAGGCGGTGGTTGTGCTGTTGAGAAGCACGGAGGCCGACTCATCACTGAGTGTAGACTTCATCCCAGATCAGGGGTTGTATGAGATGTAAGGATAATCCAGTCTCAGTATTAAGAGCTGTCAACAAGGCAGTTTGCTTTATCTGCTTGTAAACATGAACGTGACTAAACACATAAATTGTTGGCCAGTACAAACCTTCACTTGGATATTATGTGTTTGTGTTCATGGCTATGGGCAGTTCTGATTTTGTCTTCTTGAAGGCAGTTTCTGGTCAGAAGTTCATAACTTTCTGCTTACCTTGAGTGAATTTCTATTTTGTTATCTGGCAGTAACAAGATCTTGTTGCTGACTTGGGCAGCTGGTTCAATACTACTTTGCCCCTTTGAATTCTGACTTAACAGGATCTACCATCGAAGAACCAGAACACTTTCATTTCCTCCTGTTTTTAGAGCATACAAGTATATGTTCTCAGAGACACAGATGCGTTTTGTGACGTTTTCAATTTTCTACAAGTTCATAAATTTAGAATTGTTTCAGAGACTGGTTTTAATGATGGCAGTGTATTACTACAGGCTGCTATAGAAGCTACCAATCTAGAGATCCCAAATATTCCTCAAAGTTGACATTAATTCAATCTGGTGTGAATTTTCCAGTTTAGACAACGTACTTTATAAAGTGTCCTCTCATTGTACCTTGTATCTTAGATGCTCCTCACTCACCATTATAAAGCTTTCCCCTAAATAATGCTACACTATTAATGATTAGCATTCTTTTGGTTACTAGTTATGACAGAAGTATGAATGAAAAGGATTTGTATTATTGCCAGGACATTTCTTTTTGGGAAAGGACACTCACAGCATTAAAGTTGTAAGTGAATTTTATGTGCTTGCTGTGACAATGTTAGTGCCCTGAATCATAAGTGCTATAATGGCCTAACTTACTAGTCTGCTATTGATGTCCATTTGAATGTATATGCTTCGCAATGACACTATCAATTTAAAGCCTCAGAGGCTCGTTTTGTTCTGCAGCTGACCACTGGAGTGTGTGATGGATTTTTCGTTGGTTGTATTCTTAGCTGTGAGGTTTGTGCAGTTCTTAACAAACTGGGACTGTGGCTTTACTATGCCAGTTTGCCCCCTTACTGTGCTGAATAAGTGGCACTTCGTGTGTAGTACACACTAAAATAACAATGCTATTGTTTGCTTGTTTACAATAAATGAAAACAAAACCTAACACTCAGCTGAAGGTGTAGAGATGTTGTGCTCTCATCTGACAGTTTGTTTTAAAATAATCAGTAACTTCTGTTTGATTGAAGTAAGATGTGTAAAATTCTGTGTACAGTCCTGATCTGACACAAAATTATGAACTTAGGTCAGCAGTACACTGCTGGAGGCCAACACACTAGTACTGCTCATTCACGAATGTCCTTACTTCAGAAGTGTGTGTGTCCAAGTGGCATGTCAGCTGGTATCGACTACATTGGTTTGTCTTGTGAATCACTCCACATCACATGAATTAAGAGGGCTGATTAACAGATGGAGACTAATTTTGTTCACACACGTTTATTACTCCAATTCAGCATTAGCAGCTTTTTCAAAGTACGCCCCGCTATATAAAATGCACTTTTTATAGCATCTCCAAAAACATAGTGCAAGCTATTTTTTTTTGTCAGGCCGTTGAGAATCCTCACTTTTTGAGCACTGCTCACTTCTTGAGCACTACTTCATGTTCACAAATGAAAAGCTCAAAAGTTTTGCCTTCAGCAATAGGAATTAAAAAGAAAATCACAGGGTGGAAGATTGGGGCTATAATGTGGATGCAGCACCAGAAACTGCAAGACTTGATTTGTGACATCAGGCCACACATTGTCATGAAGTTCTCATCCAGTCTGAGACACTTCAGAGCTTTCCTTGCAGTGTTCTCCATCAGTTCAGCCAATACCGATGTGCAGTATGCTGCTGTAGCAGTAGTGTGAGGGAACTGCATGCTGGTAGATCATTCCAGGACTTCCCTGCAGATGGAACAACATTCAGCTATCTTGTGCTGTTGGAAAACTGAGCAATTTTCTCACTGTGCTGGCTCATTTCCCTTAAAGATCGCAATGATGCATCCAAACCGTGACTAGTCACTGTTTTGTGGGATAGCTGGTATCTCAAGATCCTGCCAGTTTTTCAGCATCTTTTGAATGCTCTTGGATGATAAAAGTAAATCTGTAACTGTTCATGCTGCCCTTCTTTGTTTTATGTTAATATCCTGCTAGCAGTGTTTAGTATGGGCCCCACACAATTCAACAATATTGTAGAATGTTTCTCATGTATTTATGAGCTGTCACTTAGGAGACAGGCCCATTTGTAAGGTACAGGAAAAGCAGTGTGTGTGTTAACACCATCCTGTGCCCCAAAAGAAAGTTTACACCTGGTATCTGAAATAGTCAGCTAATTAAAATGTTCATACTCTCACTGTAATTGTGAGAGACATCTGCACTTTGTGGAAAGTGCTCAGTTCTCCACACTACATAAACAATTCACTATTGCTATAAAAATTTGTGATAAAGCAATCTGGTATTTTGAGTGCCACATTGCTGCTAACCTGAAAGTTGAAGGATGCTTCAACTGGATGTAAGAATTTTTTTTGTGTGCTCATATATGTAATAGATGTCTAAAAGGACTTCAGGTGTACAATATGAAATGAAAATTAAATGCAAGAGATGACTGCAGGTTTTTATTTATGCAACCGGCTCTGATGTTCCATAATACCCATATTTAGGCCCCTTGACCAGTGTAAATTGACAAGAATCTAGTCTTGTGTGCAATCCTAAGAGGCAACACAATTAAATAACTGGTGTCCACAGATCTCTGGCTTACACAACACTACCCCTTGTTCATCAACCAACAACTGACATTCAGGTTTGAATGTTGTCCTAAGAGTTGTCCCTTGATGGATGAAGGGCTTGTCATGTAAACCAGAGATTGACAGACGTGGGTTATTTTATATTGGCTCCTGTTGTGACTGCACACAGGATTGGACACCTCCCAGTTTACATTGTCAATGGGCCTGAAGTTCATGTAATGGAACATGAGAACTAGTTTCATAATTAACATACAAAAGAGATGGCTGCAGAAGTTTTAATTTTCATTTCGTAAGTTAATTTGTGGCATAAACCTCTGTACCACTAAGTTGATAGTATACTGTATACTGCAATGGTTAGATAAAAATGCTGTACATCAAGTGGATCTGTATGGCCACAACTTTGCTTTAGTTACCTGTGCATCTCCTTGTCATGCTTGATGAGGTTGGAAAAAATCTGTTACGCTGAAAGTTGTACACTTTGACGTGAATCTTACTCTTGCACTGATGTTGGACTAGGTAGAACTTAATTGTTCCCCATAATGAGATGTCTGCTGTGGCAAGGTCTGGGCTTATAGTGCCCATTTTAATGGAGCTGAAGAGTCAATCTATTGGTCTCAAAATTGCTGCATGCAGAAACTCTTGTACCTGAATAGTGAGGTGTGCTGTTGTAATTGTGGGTCATGGCTCCTGTGTCATTGGCCTGAGGAGTCAACAAAGTTTATAGCACATCTGAATAAGAATTTCCCTTATGTAGACTTCAAAAGTCAAAGTATGTTGACATCTTGGTCCATATCAAGTGATGTGAGTTCTTTTCTGACTCTTGCACATCCTGAAGGTTGTCCTTAGGCCAGAAAACAACAATCCTCCTATGTGAACTGCAGTAGGTCACACATTTGTCAGAAAATATTCACTATGTAGCAATGCATGGAATTTGTACATTATGCAACTTGCTGCTCTCAGGTAATTAAAACACATTTCATTATGCTTAGAATTTTCAAATATTTTGTCATATGCATTTTTGACCTCATTACTGTTTCAACTGACATATTGTGAATAAATTTCTTTGGTAACTGCTCAGTTGGTCGAGCAATGGTAGCATATGTTTCCTTTCCCATGTTAACCACATCATCTGTCTGACACTGCCTGAAACTAAACCAAGTTTATCCAGTTCAAATAGGCGTACTTTCATGTGGTCCTGCTAAAGTAGTACCTACAGGCCTTTATCTCCATCTGCCCTTTCTGTAGCTGCTTGATCACCCACACACACGGCACTAGTGACTCCTAAAGAATGTAACTGTATTGGCTCAGTGTAAATGTGTTGGCTTCATAGCTGAAACAGTGAAATAACCCACATTGCAGTAAAGCCAAAAATGCTTCTCCTAGCCTTCAGTGTGGATATAGCCATTCAAGAGCTATTTATTGCCATATTTGTGAAATGTCAGGAGGGGACAGGGACTTGAGATATGCTTAAATTGATTACCTGTAAACCGGGTGTGTCGCAGCAGCTGGGAAGGTTTGAGTACACTTTCCATGTGACAACAGCTGGATGACTATGGTAAAGAATGAGTAGTAACAGACTCTGGGACTGTGGCTCATCTGTTTTAAGATTTCCCAAAGGCTAACGTTCAGTGAGCACAAGTTTGCTAATACCAGGGAACTTGGACCCTTTGTACACAGAAAGCTGTGAGAATGTGTGTTTCCTGCTGTGCTCAGACCTGCACCACTTATTAATGTTAATTCAGTACCTTGTCTGCAGTGCTGCGTTCCTAAAAATAATAGGACTTGCCAAAAGATCCTGTGATGTGAAGTATCACTCACTGCTGCACATGTAGATTAGCCTTTTGGCATTGGTTATCCCCAGCATACCTGTTTTCATCCCTACTTTGATGTAATTTTTGGGGTTCCCTTTATGTAGCAGAGGTCCTACAACTCAAATAAACATCAGATTAGATTTGCAAAAAATTTAACTATGCAGTGTTGTCAAAACTGTATGAATTGTTCTTTCTCTGATGTACTACAGGGAGTACATCACCACAAACAAACTGGTTTTAGGTTTTCAGGAATCTTCTCTCCACGGTGTGCAGAATGTCTAAAACCTTTGGTCACATTTGAAAATTTTCAAATATTCCTAATTTTTTTGCACTTCTAGCAATGGGCTTGCAATGTCACAGGGCCATTTCTTAATGTACAAAATATTGATATCTTCCATGAAAGATTTGAATTTTTTCATTTGAAATTAGCCTTTTCTTCATAGTCACTAATGCTCTGACAGAACTGTTTACAATTAATATGGGAAGCCGCCTTGCTTGATTCTCTTCTAGGAACCAGTGAAATGTTTTTCAAATGCCCTTCTGTAATAGCTTTCTCTGCTTCCTTCATTCAAGCACCTGGCTTTCCTTAAATTGTTCAATGGCTTCTACTGACCTCATAATTGCCCTATATGATGGAATATACACCAATGTCCTTTCATAGGTACTGAGAAAATACTGATCTCCAAAAAATTCCAGAAAGCAGTACACTGTTACACACAAACTTGGGGCTTGATAGTGTTTTCTGCAAGCTGTTGAACTCTTTCCTCATACTTCATTTTATTTTTTCATCTCATTTGAACATCTGTTAAAATTTATTCACAGTACCTTTCTCAAAATACTGATAATCCTATATTTGAATATAAATTATTTATGAACTACTATACATGCAAACCATGAAAATTTTTCCAGGTTGCTAGATGTTTTGTTTTTAGATTCTTATAGAGCATTGAGAAGCTATCATTTTCCTATGGTCAGTTATCACTTTTCCCAAAAACTATATAGTAATAATTTTTATCTAGAGTGTTCAACTAGCAAAATGCAATTATTTCCACAATTCATTAAAATAGTTTTGTAGGCCTCATTTTTCTGTTTGTTAAATGTATACTTCTATTTAACTATACAAGTTTAAAGCATACTTTCTCTAAACCTTTTGGTGGATTTTCAGAATCATGCACACTGTTACATCATAAAATAGTTCCTGTAATGTTGCCATTTCTTAGTTGTACAGTTCAGTGTTAAACTTCTTTACCTAATATATCATTGTTGCTATCTTCTGTTTAATAGCTAAATTGCAGTAGATGAGTATTTTACATATTTATAGTTTTTGTAATTCATGCATCTATAAACAGGCATCATGCACAAAGCATCACACAGTTGCCAATACACAAATCTATGGGTCAAGACCAAGCAATGAACTTATGCACAATCTATGTTTCTTTGCATAACTTGTCAGTGCCCCACAAAGAAATTGTAAACATGCAGTTTTCAGAGAGTTTGAATCAGGTATTTACTATGCAATCTATCTTAGTATTACCACATTAAAACAATGTTAAGAATCTCAGATTATGAGATGGGAAAAACATGTTGAACTATTGAATAAAAAACTTAGTAAATACTGTTATATATTAAGAAAACTTAAAGAAAACTGCAATTTTGAAACAGTAATATGTGCCTGCTACTCTTACATACATAGTAATCTAAGATATGGTATTATATTTTGGGGGAATACAGGTTTCACAAAAAGTTGTTTTAAGCTCCAAAAGAGACCTATTCATATTCTGAAGGGTGTTGCCTACAGAGATCCATGCAGAGGACTCTTTAAGGAGTTGAAAATTTTGACCCTCCCTCATTTATTCATCTATGAATCAGTATATTTCCAGAAGTCTAATCACGAATTATCTTCTCTAAAAAGTGAAGTACATGACAATCAAACCAGAAATAGCCATGATTTCCTTAGAAACATACATTCAAAATCCCTGTACCAAAATAGTGTGATGTATCTACCCAAAATAATGTTTAATGCCTTACCAAAAGAAATAAGAAGCATACATATATTTAAAAAAGAATTAAAGAGGCTACTATTAGGTCAGAGTTTCTATAATGTTGCTGAATTTCTTTGTTATCTAAACAGATAGTGCTCATCTTTTGATTTTTCTGCATAAACCTTCATTTTTTCCAACTTGCATGTAAAAAGAAGACAAAATATGTGAACAATAATGAAGAAAATATTAAAGTCTAATTAAGAAAATGTTATTTCCCTTTATGGATTTTTTTTTGTATAAACCTTGTAAATCATTATCTCATCTTGCATGTAAAAAGAAGACAAAATATGTAAGGTGTAACTACGAAAATGTTATTTCCCTTAATTTTTAAAAATATAAATCATGCTCTCTCTCTCTCTCTCTCTCTTCCTTTCTCTATGACAATTCCTATATCATGTATATGCTAAAATGGATGATAATAAATTGAACTGAGTGGAACTGAATAGAAACTTTTCAAGATGAACAACAAGAACTACGAAATGTGAAAAGTTATCAATATTACAACAAGAAGCAGAAACATTCTGCAGTATCCATGAATTTACAGAAATCATCTCACTAGGCTCTCTTTCTATCATTTTCCAGAACACTTAGGCATGAAAATTCCTCTTACCCGTAATGTTCAACACAGACTAATTTTGACTTTTCCAGTATGTAGATAGATGATAGTGTTCTGTGTAGAGTCATAAATGCATTCAAATATTTGCTAAAACTCTCGGCCAAGTTGTTATGCTGAAGTCCACTGTTAATTTTTAAAGTTATCCTTAGAATCACCAGTTCGTGTTTAGTGTATTTAAAAAACTGTGCAGACTGGTGGCCAATGCCTACTGTATTTCTGTGGATAAAAATCATAGCTAATACAACAATAACTTTGAAACCTGCAGCTCAATTATATTCATGTTAAAAATGTTAATGAAATGTATTTTACTATCAAAGAGCAACTATGCAATGTAAAGACATTCTTTGTATATATGGACATCTCATTAAGATTAGCAAAGGACTTCGTTCAAAGACTGACTACTACTTTTGTCTCTGCCATGTAAGAATTAAGTCATTTAGCTATTCTGACACACTAGGTACTGATGAACATATTTTCTTTTGTAATATACGGCCAAAAGTGAATTTCTCCTGTTCCTATTCATACCCTCTCCCTCCCTGTGGAAATATTGAAGTGAAAAATAATTTAGAGTGAGATGTGTAGAAGGTTGCCCATCTGGCTTTCTTCTGTTGTAATGGTGCTTAAGTGGCTATTTTTTTTTGGTCATCAGTCTGCTGACTGGTTTGATGCAGCCCGCCATGAATTCCTTTCCTGTGCTAACCTCTTCATCTCAGAGTAGCACTTGCAACCTACGTCCTCAATTATTTGCTTGACGTATTCCAATCTCTGTCTTTCTCTACAGTTTTTGCCCTCTACAGCTCCCTCTAGTACCGTGGAAGTCATTCCCTCATGTCTTAGCAGATGTCCTATCATCCTGTCCCTTCTCCTTATCAGTGTTTTCCACATATTCCTTTCCTCTCCGACTCTGCGTAGAACCTCCTCATTCCGTACCTTATCAGTCCACCTAATTTTCAACATTCGTCTATAGCACCACATCTCAAATGCTTCGATTCTCTTCTGGTCCGGTTTTCCCACAGTCCATGCTTCACTACCATACAATGCTGTACTTCAGACGTACATCCTCAGAAATTTCTTCCTCAAATTAAGGTTGATATTTGATATTAGTACACTTCTCTTGGCCAGAAATGCCTTTTTTGCCATAGCGAGTCTGCTTTTGATGTCCTCCTTGCTCCGTCCATCGTTGGTTATTTTACTGCCTAGGTAGCAGAATTCCTTAACTTCATTGACTTTGTGACCATCAATCCTGATGTTAAGTTTCTCGCTGTTCTCATTTCTACTACTTCTCATTACCTTCGTCTTTCTCCGATTTAATCTCAGACCATACTGTGTACTCATTAGACTGTTCATTCCATTCAGCAGATCATTTAATTCTTCTTCACTTTCACTCAGGATAGCAATGTCATCAGCGAATCGTATCATTGATATCCTTTCACCTTGTATTTTAATTCCACTCCTGAACCTTTCTTTTATTTCCTTCATTGCTTCCTCGATGTACAGATTGAAGAGTAGGGGTGAAAGGCTACAGCCTTGTCTTACACCCTTCTTAATATGAGCACTTCGTTCTTGATCGTCCACTCTTATTATTCCCTCTTGGTTGTTGTACATATTGTATATGACCCGTCTCTCCCAATAGCTTACCCCTACTTTTTTCAGAATCTCGAACAGCTTGCACCATTTTATATTGTCGAACGCTTTTTCCAGGTCGACAAATCCTATGAAAGTGTCTTGATTTTTCTTTAGCCTTGCTTCCATTATTAGCCGTAACGTCAGAATTGCCTCTCTCGTCCTTTACTTTTCCTAAAGCCAAACTGATCATCACCTAGCGCATTCTCAATTTTCTTTTCCATTCTTCTGTATATTATTCTTGTAAGCAGCTTTGATGCATGAGCTGTTAAGCTGATTGTGCAATAATTCTCACACTTGTCAGCTCTTGCCGTCTTCAGAATTGTGTGGATGATGCTTTTCCGAAAGTCAGATGGTATGTCGCCAGACTCATATATTCTACACACCAATGAGAATAGTCGTTTTGTTGCCACTTCCCCCAATGATCTTAGAAATTCTGATGGAATGTTATCTATCCCTTCTCCCTTATTTGACCATAAGCCCTCCAAAGCTATTTTAAATTCCGATTCAAATACTGGATCCCCTATCTCTTCTAAATCGACTCTTGTTTCTTCTTCTATCACATCAGACAAATCTTCACCCTCATAGAGGCTTTCAATGTATTCTTCCCCCTATCTGCTCTCTCCTCTGCATTTAACAGTGGAATTCCCATTGCACTGTTAATGTCACCACCATTGCTTTTAATGTCACCAAAGGTTGTTTTGACTTTCCTGTATGCTGAGTCTGTCCTTCCAACAATCATATCTTTTTCGATGTCTTCACATTTTTCCTGCAGCCATTTCGTCTTAGCTTCCCTGCACTTCCTATTTATTTTATTCCTCAGCGACTTGTATTTCTGTATTCCTGATTTTCCCGGAACATGTTTGTACTTCCTCCTTTCATCAATCAATTGAAGTATTTCTTCTGTTACCCATGGTTTCTTCACAGCTACCTTCTTTGTACCTACGTTTTCCTTCCCAACTTCTGTGATGGCCTTTTTTAGAGATGTCCATTCCTCTTCAACTGTACTGCCTACTGCGCTATTCCTCATTGCTGTATCTATAGCGTTAGAGAACTTCAAACGTATCTCGTCATTCCTTAGTACTTCCGTATCCCACTTCTTTGCATATTGATTCTTCCTGACTAATGTCTTGAACTTTATCCTACTCTTCATCACTACTAAATTGTGATCTGAGTCTATATCTGCTCCTGGGTATGCCTTACAATCCAGTATCTGATTTCGGAATCTCTGTCTGACCATGATGTAATCTAATTGAAATCTTCCTGTATCTCCCGGCCTTTTCCAAGTATACCTCCTCCTCTTGTGATTCTTGAACAGGGTATTCGCTATTACTAGCTGAAACTTGTTACAGAACTCAATTAGTCTTTCTCCTCTTTCTTTCCTTGTCCCAAGCCCATATTTTCCTGTAACCTTTTCTTCTACTCCTTGCCCTACAACTGCATTCCAGTCGCCCATGACTACTAGATTTTCGTCCCCCTTTACATGCTGCATTACCCTTTCAATATCCTCATACACTTTCTCTATCTGTTCATCTTCAGCTTGCGATGTCGGCATGTATACCTGAACTATCGTTGTCGGTGTTGGTCTGCTGTCGATTCTGATTAGAACAACCCGGTCACTGAACTGTTCACAGTAACACACCCTCTGCCTTACCTTCCTATTCATAACGAATCCTACACCTGTTATACCATTTTCTGCTGCTGTTGATATTACCCTAGACTCATCTGACCAGAAATCCTTGTCTTCCTTCCACTTCACTTCACTGACCCCTACTATATCTAGATTGAGCCTTTGCATTTCCCTTTTCAGATTTTCTAATTTCCCTACCACGTTCAAGCTTCTGACATTCCATGCCCTGACTCTTAGAACGTTATCATTTCATTGATTATTCAATCTTTTTCTCATGGTAACCTCCCCCTTGGAAGTCCCCTCCCAGAGATCCGAATGGGGAACTATTCCGGAATCTTTTGCCAATGGAGAGATCATCATGACACTTCTTCAATTACAGGCCACATGTCCTGTGGATACACGTTACGTGTCTTTAATGCAGTGGTTTCCATTGCCTTCTGCATCCTCATGTCGTTCATCATTGCTGATTCTTCCACCTTTAGGGGCAATTTCCCACCCCTAGGACAGGAGAGTGCCCTGAACCTCTATCCGCTCCTCCGCCCTCTTTGACAAGGCCGTTGGCAGAATGAGGCTGACTTCTTATGCCGGAAGTCTTCGGCCACCAATGCTGATCATTTATCAAAATTTAAGCAGTGGCGGGGATCGAACCTGGGACCGAAGACGTTTTGATTATGAATCAAAGACGCTACCCCTAGACCACGGGTGTAAATGGCCATTACACAATATTTATTTAGATATTAACTATTGGACTTCACCCTTAAGTTAACATGATAAATGTTTAGAATATTGATACTTTTCAAGTATTAATATTTGCAAAATTCATTTTATCAGAATTTTTGTGGAACTGCATGGATAGATTTAACTGCAGTAGGCAACAAGGTTTAGGTTTGCTTTGCAATATCTTTGGTTTACAATTGAATTAATATCTGTCAAGGAAATACTTAACCTCAAATGAAGCCAGATTGCTATAAATGAAATTATGTATTGTGAGTACCAATCCTTCGCTATGTTAGTGGTTGTATCATATCTTTGCAACAAAAAATTTAACGGTCAATAACAGTAATAGTTTCATGCTACTTCTGATTATCTTCTAGCTAGACACAACTTTTGCTAATGTAATTTAACCATTACAAACAAAACTGTACCCATTTTTTACTAATATTTGTGCCTGCATGGCAACCTTAATTACCATCAGCATATTTGTAAACCGCATTTATGAGTGTGCAGAATATGTGCAATGCCAACAGTGTATTAAATATCTTTTACTTTTTTCCCAACAATCTCGACCACACCTTACCTTAAAATCAAAACCTTTTTGTACGAAAGAAGAGAGAGGGAAAATGAAAGGCTCTGCTTTGTGATGGGATTTATGCAACAGTGTTCAAGCAACTGAATGGAATGAATACTGCACAAGAGCCAGTACATTTCCTTAATCATTCAGAATTAGATCAGCAGAACCATACCAGAGGAGGGAGTGTAGGTGGATGTTGTCACCCACTTTTGCCAATGGGTACACCATCCCATTGTTATTTCCTACAGAGAACATTTGTGAATACAGTAATTAGTTTCATTGTGTCTTGATTGAATTATTCTGAATGCTGGGTTCTAACTCTAAGAATATTAACTGTTCAGTCAATTTAGCATTGGTAAATGGCCCAGACAAACAAAAAATTATGAACACAAGTTGCATGGGGTCGGGTATGTGCCGAGCTTGTGTACATTACCACTTTTGATACTCATCGTGTAACATGATTCATGAAAATTCATGACAACTCCCTTCTCAGTGCTTTCTCACACTGATGTTGCATTCTATAATGCTGTAATCTAACTTCACTCTTATCTGAAACCTAAGGTATAAGAAGACATTAGTACGAGGGTGAGTCAAATGAAAACCTTAAATTTGTAATAAAAAATCGAAATTTTGCTCAGTTATCCTGTAATGTGCTACAAACAGCATGCTGAATGGCCTGTAGGTGGCAGCACAGTGCAGATGCACACATACCATTGCAGTATCAGTATAAAGATGGCTGCCCTACTTGTGGCTTGTACCACAGAAGAACAGCCTTCTGTTATTTGGTTTTTGCGTAGTGAAGATGTGAAACCCACTGAAATTCTTTGACAAATGTAGGTTCAGCAAGTCTACAAATGGAGTAGGAAGTCTGCAAACGGTGTGACTTCAGAGGAAGATGCTCCTTGTTCAGATCAGGCAGAACAAGTAGTGACTCCACAGAACATTGCAGCAGTTGAAGCCACAGTGAAGGAAATCGCTGAGTGACACTAAATGACATTGCAGCATGTTTACAGATCAGTCATGGGTCAGCACACTACATTGTGCATGATGTGCTCCAGTTTCACAAAGTGTCTGCAAAATGGGTGCCACGGCAGCTGACTCCTGAAATGAGAGAATGACGGGTTGATGCTTGTGAAGAACTTCTTCGGCACTTTGAAATAGAAGGTGATGGCTTCCTTGCAAGAATCGTTACTGGGAATGAAACCTGGGTTCACTTCCACCAACCAGAAATGAAGAGATTGAGCAAAGAATGCCGCCATTCCTCATCACCAAAACCAAAGAAGTTTCGAACAGAATGATCAGCAGGGAAGATTATGCTGACTCTCTTTTGGGACAAAAAACACATCATTTTGGAGCATTACATGCCTAGAGGCACCACTGTCACCAGTGAATCATACACAAATCTCCTAAAAAATCATCTGTGGCCTGCAGTCAAATCAAAGTGACGTGGAATGTTGTCAGCAGGTGTCCTTTTGCAACATGACAATGCAAGGCCCCACACTGCCCGTACAAAAGTTGCAACAATCACAGACTTGCATTCTGAGTGTCTTTCTCATCCACCATACTCTCCAGACCTTGCCCCAAGTGATTTCCATATGTTTGCACCACTCAAAGACGCAATGGGAAGGTTCTGATAAAGAGGTACGCTATGTGGTGCATGAGTGGTTGCATGGACTACCAAAAGATTTTTTTTTTCTAAAGGAATTTATGCACTTTGTAAGAGCTCGAGGACTTGCATTGTGCATGGGGGAGATTATGTTGAAAAGTGATACAGCTCTGTACCACTTCTCCACAATAAATAGCATTTTAAAAAAATATTTAAGGTTTTCATTTGACTCACCCTCATAAGATAACAACATTTCCTGCATCCTTATGCTGATACTGCATCTGCAATTTCAGAACATTAAATGTCACATATTAATCCCCTACTACAATATTTTGCAGTAATCAGTTGAGCTATTAATTTTCAGTCATTATGTCTGTCATTTGTGTATTTATAGTCTGATTGACAGCTTCAGTCATCTGTGGTACGTTCAGTCAACGATTTAACAATTGCAAATTTCAGGGAAAGCCTACAGCAGTTAGACTGGGATGAGGTGTACCGTGAACCTGATGCCAATTTAAAATATAATTTATTTCATGACATTTTTGTAAATGCATTTGAAAACTGCTTCCCCAAGAAAATAGTTAAATATACTCGTAAGAAACCTTGTAAGAAACCATGGCTTACTAAGGGTATAAAAATATCTTGTAACCGCAAAAGGGAAATGTATCTGACAGCAAGAAAGAGTAGTGACCCAGAAACTATCAAAAATTATAAAAACTACTGTGTTATATTAAGAAAAGTTATTAAAAAATCCAGGAGTATGTGTATCATGTCTGAAATCAGCAACTCTGATAATAAAATTAAAACAATTTGGAATATTATTAAAAGAGAAACAGGTCAACCAAGAGCAGAGGAAGACAGTATTACCATCAAATTGAATGAAAACTTTACGAACAAAAAGTCAGAAGTTGAAAATATTTTTAATAATCATTTTCTAAATGTTGTGGATATAGTAGGATCCAGGTGTTCATTAGAAGATGCTAGGCTGTTAATGGAAGAGGCCATACCTATGCAATTTGATACAATTGAAATCTCACCCACTTCTCCCTTTGAAATTAGGAAAATAATAAACTTGCTTAAAAGCAAAAACTCACATGGAATTGATGGCATTTCCAGCAAAATACTAAAAGCTTGTTCTCAACAGATAAGTAAGATTCTCAGCCACCTGTGTAATAGCTCTCTGGAACAGGGCATTTTCCCTGATAGACTGAAATATGCTATTGTTATACCTTTGCATAAAAAGGGGGATAGATCTGATGTCAACAATTACCGTCCAATCTCCCTTCTAACAGCTTTATCCAAAATTTTTGAGAAAGTAATGTATTCAAGAGTAGCTTCACATATCTGTAAAAATGAAGTACTAACAAAATGTCAGTTTGGTTTTCAGAAAGGTTTTTCAACAGAAAATGCCATATATGCTTTCACCAGTAAAATTTTGAATGATCTGAATAACCGAACACCACCCATTGGGATTTTTTGTGATCTCTCAAAGGCTTTTGATTGTGTAAATCATGAAATTCTGCTAGACAAGCTCAAGTATTGTCCACCCAAGATCATCCTGCAGACATTTATTTAAGGATCTAGGGATATTCACAGTAGCTTCTCAGTATATATACTCTCTTATGAAATTTGTTATTAACAACCAAACCCAATTCAAAAGTAATAGCAGTGTGCATAACTACAATACTAGGAGAAAGGATGATCTTCACTATTCAAGATTAAATCTAACTTTGGCACAGAAAGGGGTGAATTATACTGGCACTAAAGTCTTTGGTCACTTACCAAATAGTATCAAAAGTCTGACAGATAACCAACAAGTATTTAAGAAGAAATTAAAAGAATTTCTGAATGACAACTCCTTCTACTCCATAGAGGAATTTTTAGATATAAATTAAGAAAAAAAAAGAAAAAAATATTAAAAAAATAAAAATAAAAAATAAAGAAAAACAAAAAACACAAAAAAATAAAGTTGTTATATTAACTTAAGTATGTTGTTAAATTAACCTAATTATGTCATGTATTGGAAAATTCGACTCGTTCCACATCATTACGAAATATCGTATTCATGATCCATGGAACTAGTATTAATCTAATCTAATCTAATCTAATCTAATCTGTCATGGCAGGATGGGATGAGTATTGTTTTAATTTTCTTGCCAGTAAGGAGATAGTCACTAAATCAAACAGTTCTGTTTACCTCTATGGCTCTTTGTGTAACTTGCCTGTTTTCAGCCCCGCTATACTACATTTTTAAATAGGTGTATAAAATGTCCTAGTAATTGAAAGGTGTCATTTTTCAGTATGAAACAGTATAGCACATTATTTCAGTGAGTTCGAGTCTGAGCTGCAGAAAATTGGCTGCACAGTTCAAAGAATGAAACTGGTAACAGCACACTTGCACCGTATATGAACAGAATGAAAGAATGAGTAAATCACAGGGAGTGTCCATATCTAAGGTGTAGTGTACTTAGGTTGGTTCAATCCTTGGAAGTAAACAAGCTCATTTAACATCACTGATTAATATTCATAATTGTAGGAATTCCAAAGCCCATTTAATTGCATGCAGACAAAGAAAAAATAATGCTGCGAATAAGCTTGTAGCTGAACAGCAAAAAGACATTTTTCAAAAGTATTAAAAATGTTTCACACAGCTAATTTTGTAGCTAAATCTTAACCAAATTTGGTCTTCCAAAACATTGTAGATTTGCTAATTCAAAATAGTTTTGACATGGGCAAAGCACTGTTGGCTCAATGGTTTACTGTGCAGACACTGAACTGCAGAACGTGGGGAAGAAGCTCTGTTCATAATATCGTAGGATTCCAGTATGTGACAATGTATGTAAATGACTGAACTTCAAAAAACATATGCAGGGACAATAGATCTAAACTTTTAAAATTTCTAAGTATGGTTTTTCTTCAGGGTATTTGAATGACAACTGGAGCATGTACTGATGGTGTTAATGTAGTGCTAGATAAAATTTTTAGTGTTTTATAACTATTTAAGCACAAGTATGATAAGCTATTGAAATGGATTTGTGCCAGTGCGTTGAATTGATTAAAACAAGAAATTTCCTGTAAATATTGTGTATGCATTGTTGCCAAAATCAGAAAAGGAAAAATTAAACTGGCATCCTAAATTCTATAAAACCAATAAGAAGGTCCCTCCTTGCTCTGACAGTTTCTATTAGCAGCATGTGACATCTGCCTGAGTATAAAAATTTCCATTATGAACCACAAATAGGGATGCAGAAGTCACATGGAAATTATTCAGACTTCAGGTACTCTGGTTCTGAATTGCATGATTCATCCTACAGTTGCCATTACTGTTAAGCACAAACATTAGAAATTAAAACATACAATAAATGTAATAAGCTCTAGTTTCCCTGAAGATTTTCTGAAAGATGTTATCAATCATGCAGAGTTCTGTAGAATAAATCCTCCTAATCTCAGTTGAATTGTCTCAGAGGATAATGCAGCATAGAGTGAAAGTTTTCTAGCAGTCACATTTCTGCCCCCAAGGAATATTTAGTGTCAGGTGGCAGAAGTTGTACATGTAGAAACACATTGTAGTAGAGTGTGAACATCTGCTGGTATTGACCAGCACGTCTTCAAGAGGCTCGCAGGATCCACATCGGTAGCTTCTCTGGGGCATGATCTGTTCTGGGCCATTATGGCCAGTGCACATTGTATTTAGCTAACAAATTCGATGGTGCTTCCAAAGTGAAGAAGATTGACCTTAGTAAGTTTGCCATGTAGTGGATGCCAGTGCAACATTTTATCTTGCAATGGCTGTACCAAGTTTCATTGATAAAGACATAGTAGTTCCAAAGCAAATTGTATTTTAAAACTAAAAATGTCATACTTTTGGGGAAAACACATTTAAAATTTTTTATAAAATATGTTCAGCCTACACTTACTATTATGAAGCAAGTTTTTGTTAGCTAAGTATCTATGGATAGATTTTATAACATCTGCTGTTGACATTGGTAGGGGGGGGGGGGCGTGGTTTTGTCTATATTCATTGGCAGTTACACTAATTCTCCAATATGTGGCAACTGGGGGCCTCTGGACAGACAGAATGAAAAGATCCTCTGTTAACAGCAGCAGGAACTTTAATTAGCATGAGAGCCTCTCACAAGAGCTCATGCTTGTGTATGATTTACAAAAACACTCCATTCTTGGTACAGTTTATTGTAATAAAAATTATAACTAATAAGATGGCGTCAGTAACAGCATTGTGTGATAGTTTCTCTCAAGAAAACAGTAATTCTAAAGTAATCATGTGTGTAATCTGTAATTCAAATGTGCAAAATGGTTTCAGACTTTGCTTAGAATCCCAAGTATGGATACATTCCGCGTGTGTGAGATTCATTAATGCAAAAACTGTGTTTTCATGTGAATGTGATCAGGGAAGTTGTAACGGATTTAACGCCATGTTAGTCGCTTACGCTACCGGACGTGAAATTAATGTGTTACAAAGTGTGTTGTATGAATTGCAAAGTGCTAAAAAAACAATAAAAGTCCTAAAAGCAAAGCTTCGTGAATGTGAATTGAATGGAGTATCATCACTTAACACAAACTCCGAAATCTACAGCACATCTATTCTTCCAAAAACGAGTGTAAATTGTAAAAAATACGAACTAAAAGCAACTAAAAAGATCGCTGTACAAAACAGATACAATGCTCTGGAAATATGTGACGAAATAAAATCTTGCGGAGAGAGAGTGGAAGCAGTAAGTGTCGTGAGAACTGAAAGTAAACAAGCCTCCGAAAAGTTCGTTACACCTAACATACAAGCAACTGTTAACAGAAACCTCGAGTGAAAACTTAACAACTCAGCCCATAATGTGCTCAAAATGTTAAAATCTGTTAATAATATAATACATAGAGACTGTGAAAAGAAAGAAGATCGTATAATAGACTGCAAAACTTCGGAAGACTTGAGCACAACAAATAATGCTTTTACTGTACATATACTTGCCGACAGTCTCGTAAAAAGACTGGCAGAAACCCTATATAACTCAGGATGCAGTGTTACTAGCGTAATAAAACCTGATGCTCCACTGAAAGAGATCGTCAACAATTGCGAAAATCTGAGTATCAAGATAAAGAAAAATGATTGTGTTCTAATCCTAGGGGGCGGAGTAGACGTCCGCTGCAATGATGTATTGTCAGCAAGACGAGCGCTAAGAGAGACGCTCGAAAAGCTCAAAAATGTACATGTGATGGTAACCAGCATTCCATACGATTTTTTTAAGAAATCTCGTGTTAACGAAGAAATAAAAAAAACTAACAGACTGCTTCACAAAATAACAAAGTGCTACCCAAATTCAACATTTGTCCAGCTAGATTTCAGAAAAAAACATTTCATAAACAGTGGAGATCTCCTAAATAGAGCAGGACAACTGTATGTCTGTGCTCAAATTATGAAAACAATAAATAATTTCAATGATCAACACAAACTGCCAGGTATCCTCACCATAGCAGTAACTGAGCAAATGGAAATTTGCAAGGAAACGTCTAAGATGAGAGAGATACCTAACATACCGGTACCAGTATCTGAAGGAGTGGTAGAATATGGGGTACCAGCAGAAATGTCAGGAACATCCAGCAGAGGTGAAGAGGAAACAATTTCTTCAGATGAGAAAGCCTACAAACCTAGTGTAAACTCATGTGCACCTGAAACCTCCAAGGATGAAGCTGTCAGCACATTCGAAACACTTAATGCTTCATGCTCACTTGTAACTAGGACTGCAACCACACCAACAGCCAAGAAACATTCAATTAGATCCAGAAACTCACCAGCTGCTCTGCAGACATCTCAAAGGAAGAGCCTCAGGATAAGAAGAGCTGCTGTGCGTAGTGACTATTTTTTATGGGACCTTCGCAATTTGAAGAAGAAGAAAAGGCAGAATCTTTACAGTGTCAGCAACAAGAAAGTACAAAGGTAAATAGTGCAGCAAATCCACTACATGAAACTTTAACAGTTGTATACCAAAATGTGCAAGGACTAGAAAGTAAATTAGCTGAAATAGAAGTTCTATTAACTGACTATCTAAAAGACATTAATATACTATGCATAAGTGAGCACTGGGTAAAAGAAATGCAAGCGTCTAGCATAATTATTCCAAATTTTGAAATGATTAGCAAATTTTGTAGAATCAACCATAAAGGGGGTGGGACATGTATTTATGTTAGGACAGGGGTAGAATCAAAAGAAATTAAATGTAAACTAAAATGCATAGAAAAAGATTTTGAATACAGTATATGTGAGCTAACCAAATTAAAAATTACTATTGTGTGTTTGTACCGATCACCACTGGGCAACTTTGCCATTTTTATGGAAAACCTTGAGGGACTGCTGAATGAACTTAAACATAATGTAATTGTTCTTGGTGATTTTAATGTTAACTTTAAGAATGATTGTAGTAAACAACAGCAACTGTGCAATCTCTTTTTGTGTCATAATATGATGGCAACTGTAAATGAAGTTACCAGATGTGGAAATATGTCTGAAACTATAATAGATCAAGTATTCATAAACAAGGACAAGTGTGAATATAACATTGAAGTAATTGACACTGGTTTCTCGGATCACAAGGGTATCAAATTGAGTTTAAATGTCACATCTTACAAGGACCCCGTTACCAATAACAATTACAGAGAAAGGAGATTTATAAATGATGACAGCATAAGAATTTTTAATTACATTCTGGAAAATAACAACTGGGGTAGTGAATCAAGTGGTGACGTCAACAGAAACTTTGACTCATTCCTTGAAAGCTACAAACACTGCTTCGATGTTGCCTTTCCTATAAAAAGAGTCAAAACTAAACATAAAACCAAAACATGGGTTACACAGGGGATTAGAAAGACATCAGACACTCTCAGAAAGTTAAATAAATCAGCCAGGAAGAATGTAGTACTGAAAGCACATGTGAAATGTTATAGAAGCCTGTACAAGAAAGTAATAATTGCAGCTAAGAAGCTTGATAATGATACCTATATTGAGAAAGGTAACAACAAAATGAAGTCAACTTGGGAGGTAATAAATAAAAATATAGGTAGACACAAAAGAAAAGATAACAGCTTTGTCATTAAAAGTGGGGGTAAAACTGATAAGGACCCACTTCAGATTGCCAACATATTTAATGAACATTTCACAAATATAGCCTTAAATTTAATTAAAACTAAATGCAATTCCAATAGCAAGGTAAAAATCCCCATGAATGACATGACAATGTTCCTTTATCCAGTAACTGATTCAGAGGTACTAAATGCTATAAATAAGTTAAAAAATAAAATGTCATGTGGGTGATGGGATTCCTGACAAAGTCATTAAGCAAAGTGCAAGAAACATAGCCTCGCATCTCACTGAAATTATAAATGAATCTTTTAAGACAGGGGTGTTTCCATCAAAACTTAAAATGTCTACTATAAAGCCACTTTACAAGAATGGTGATAAATATGATGTTAGTAACTTTAGGCCTTTATCAATGTTGTCAGGTTTCTCAAAAATAATAGAAAGGATAATGTATCAGAGACTATACAAATTTCTTATTAAGAATAGAATATTGGTTAATGCGCAAAATGGTTTCCGGAAAATAAATCAACTGAAACAGCTATCTTCAATTTTTTGCAACTTGTTCTAAATTCCATAAACAGAAAGGAATTAAATTGTGGATTGTTTTTAGACTTATCAAAGGCCTTTGATGTCATTGACCATAAGTTACTGCTTAGGAAGTTATATGCCTATGGGATACGTGGAGTTGCCCACAAATGGTTTGAATCATATCTGTCAGACAGGTATCAGAAGGTGGAGATAAGCCAGGCAGATAGGACATATTCATCAAGATTTGAGAGAGTTTTGTATGGAGTACCCCAGGGATCTGTATTAGGGCCATTACTGTTTTTAATATTTATCAATGACCTACCAAGTCAACTATCTGAAGCAGAGGCAGTACTGTTTGCTGATGATACAAGTTTGTTTGTTAAAGCAAATAGTGAAGCTGACTTACAGGAAAAAGTCACATTAGCAACAGACGAAGCAGACACATGGTTTAATGAAAACAGACTCATTGTGAATGCCAAAAAAACAACATGGATCAACTTCAGACATATTACAAATAAAATAAAAACTAACCTTACAGTAGAACTGGGTAAGTGTAAGATTGAACAAGCATCATACACTAAATTCTTGGGAGTATGGTTTGATGAACACTTAAGATGGGAAAAGCATGTAATATCATTGAACAAAAAATTAAGTCAAACATGTTATATACTTAGAATGCTTAAAAGCTCATGTAATATTAAAACAGTGTTATGTGTTTATTTCTCATTCATGCACAGTTTATTAAGATACGGCGTACAGTTTTGGGGGAACATCAGTCTAACAAAACACTCATTTAGACTACAAAAGAAGGCAGTCAGAATAATAAAAGGTATAGGATATAGAGACTCTTGTAGGCAAGCTTTCAAAGAATTAAAAATCATGACACTACCATCTTTATACATATATGAAAGCATATGTTTCTTAAAAGAACACGAGGAATTTTCTACATTAAACAGAGAATTTCACAACTACGAAACAAGGAATAGGAATGATTTCCACAGAGAAATTCATAAAACAGCTATGTATCACAAAAGTGTACTATACCAACCCAAAATCCTCTACAGTGCTCTCCCCAAAGAACTAAAAATAATACCAAAACTGTACATATTTAAAAGAGAATTAAAAAACATGTTATTGAGCAATAGTTTTTACAGTATTGAAGAGTTTATGAATTGTTGACAATAAAAGCGCAGTTAATACAGGGTGGCGCAGATGGATCGGGTGGTTTTGAAGTGGACTGTACGTCTGGAGGGGGGGAGCCAGGTGTTCGGCGACTTCGTCCTGTGGTGGGGGGGGGACGGGAAGTTTCAGTTGCAGGCTGGCAGTCAGTCGCGATGGCTACGTGGTCCGTTGAGCATCGTGTTTTCGCAGTGGAAGAGTTCATACGCAATAACGAGTCAATTGTTGCTGTGACGCGTGCCTTTCACTGGCGTTTCAACATCCCACCTCGCGGTAGTGTTCCTAAGCGAGATACGATATTGAGTTGGGTGCATAATTTCCGCACTACTGGTTCATGTGCTCCAAAATGGACGCCTAGACCGCCAACAATAACAACGCCTGAGAACGTGGAGCGTGTGAGACGCGATGTCACTGCGAGCCCACGTCGATCAACGCGACGTCGTGCTCAAGCTCTTGGAATGTCACGTCGGAGCCTTCAAAGGATTCTTAACGAAGAACTGAAATTCCACCCCTATAAAATCCTGTTGGTACAGAAGATTCTCCCAACAGACCATCTTCAAAGGCTTCAGTTTAGCCAACAGATGTTGGAGTTATTGGAAGATGTAAACCTGATTATCATGATGTCTGACGAGGCTCACTTTCACATTAACGGATACGTAAACAAGCAAAATTGCCGTTACTGGGCCGACACTAACCCAAGAGATCTACACCAACGGCCTCTCCATAGTGACAAAGTGACGGTTTGGTGTGGGGTTTCTAAGGTAGGGATAATTGGTCCTTACTTTTTTGAAAATGAAAGGGAGCAGGCGGTTACTGTTAATTCGCAGCGTTATGTGAACATGATTGAAGATTTTCTTCTCCCACAACTTGAAGAGAACAATTACGACATGGGCAATATGTGGTTCCAACAAGACGGGGCAACTGCACATACCGCTAGGATATCAATGCAAGCTGTACGCGCTCTGTTCCCTGGCCGTTTGATTTCCCGTAATGGAGATGTCCATTGGCCCCCTCGCTCGCCGGACCTCACGGTATGTGACTTTTTCTTATGGGGCTATTTAAAAGCAAGGGTCTACATGAACAAACCCCGGACCAGTCAGGAGCTGAAGGCAGCAATTCACACCGAAATCACATCAATTCCTGGTGATGTGCTTGAGCGGGCAATGCGGAACGTTAAGGACCGACTCCAAGAATGCGTCGCTCGAGAAGGAGGGCATTTGATGGATGTAATTTTTAAAAACTAACATTACTATTTTTTTGTTAATAAACTTCCATTGTAACTACACGTTTTGCACTTTATTTCAATCCAATACCTTTACAATTGACAGTTTGACAAGTATTTTAAAACCACCCGATCCATCTGCGCCACCCTGTATTTCCCTGACATAATAAATATGTGTAATTGCTCACATTTAAATACTTGCCGTTTCTATGAAAGTGTGAAACAGTGTTAATGTAAGAATGTAAATAATCTTTGATGTGAGAATCACTAACTTTTTTTTTTTTTTTTTTTTTTTTTTTGGTACATTGTTATCCTACTTGTATATTTTTATGTTAATGTTCTAAAAGTTCTATTAAAATTGTAATGTCTAAGTGACAAATTTTCATGTATATGTATTTTAAATTGTAATGTTTATTGACAAGTCCTATGTCATTTCGATGATGTATTACAAGGACGCTAATAAATTGAATTGAATTGAATCATACGACTTTTTCATGGATGAGCATGGAACATATGTGTATTAATATTTGTAGTGCCCTATTTCAAGGTAACAGTGCACTGAAAATTTCAGACATCTCAAGATTATTGCTAAATTTCATTCACAATGCATTAATTTAAGCCTTCAAGAGGTGCTATGATGACACAGGACACAAATATCGAATGATGAGGTGCTAACATAATGGATAATGTTGTAGTTTATGAAGTTGTATGTTCTTTTCCTTCTACATAAAAATACATTTTCTTAGTGTTAAAACATTCAGGGACTTCATTAGGAAAGTAATATAGTATGTTCTGCAATATTAAAAGTTATTTATGTCTCCATCTGATTTGAGAACATATAACAAAATAAATATTTGGCAATTTCAAAGTGTGGGGTTAGGCAGGTACCTGAGGACAGTTCAAATTGGTGTGAGTGGATGAAAAAGCAACAAAATTTGTATTCTTCCTTGTTACAAAATAGATTGCAGCTCCATCAGTTGTCAGTATTGAGTGTCATGTCAAAATGTCATATTTGCAGAAAGTCTTGTGAAATGAGTGGTACCCTATTTCAGATCATGAATAGTAAAATGAAAACAGTGCTGTAATGATGCTCAGCTGTTACCTACACTCACTTAGCACCAGGCTGCCCAACTTGTAAAGCAGAGGTCAAAGAATAGACACTCACATATTCTGGTTCAGCAATGACTGCCGTGTAACTAAAATTGATGAATAAATTTATTTTGTTACTTTTCCATGTCATGGATCCCTTAATTATGGTTATTTTCACTTAAATTTTGGTGGATGCTAATCTTGAAACTGTCATCTTGTTCGCACAACTCATTTATCCTGGCATATTCAAAGATCAAATCCTATATAAATAATTTTGCTGTATTCTCACTAGCCAGTAGGTATTTATGAAGAACTGTAGAGTTATTGATTTGTATTGTTTCTAACAGCATAGAAACTGTAATCTCATTTCCTCAGTGGGATTAATCACGTACACCTTTATTTTTGGCAGAATTGTAAATTACTCAGAGCACTATGCGACTTCTGAGGTCATCAGTCCCCTAGAACTTAGAAATAATTAAACCTAACTAACCTAAGGACATCACACACATCCATGCCCGAGGCATGATTCGAACCTGTGACCGTAGTGGTCGCACAGTTCCAGACTGTAGCGCCTAGAACCGCTCGGCCAGCCCGGCGGCAGAATTGAAACTTCCAGTTTTGTGCAGAATATGTTGATGGCATAGTCATCTTCTTCAGGTGCTGGAAGTTTGGCTGTTACATGTACTTGTCACTTTGACTCCTGCTAGGCTGAACTATTGAACAGGCAATACAGTCAAAAGCAAGAATGCCTGAGAAAGAAGAGAAGGAGATTGAGGAAGAGAAGCCAAAAATAACTTGTCCGTTTTAGGCATGCCAAAGAGGAGAAAGAGATTTTTGGAAACAAGACATCTAGTGTAATTCCCTTCCTTCAACTTACTTACTTACTCCTCAGCTCTACAGCCCTTGAAGGGCCTTGGCCTGCGTCACAATATCCTGCCATTCTATCCGATCCGTGGTTTTCCGTCTCTATCCTCTGATTCCCAGCTTTTTTCATGTCTTCTTCAACTCCATCCACTCATCTCTTTCTGGGGCATCCCCCCCGCCAACTGCCTCCAGCCTTGCCATCAAAAATCCTCTTACATGCTCTGTCTTATTCCATTCTGGCCATGTGTCCTGCCCACTGCAGTCTTCTTATTTTAATGGTAGTAACAATGTCAGGTTCTTCAAAAAGCTGTTGTAGTTCTGCATTCGTACAGATGTGCCAACCTTCTTGCTCATATACTGGGCCATATATTTTATGTAGCACCTTTCTTTCCCATATGCTAAGGGTCCTTTCCTAATTTACGGTCCATGTTTCGGCACCATACATAACAACTGGCCTTATAATTGTTTTGTAAATGAGGATTTTGGATTTTCGTGATAGAAACGAACTCCTAAGCATGGGTAATGTGGCAAAGTAGCATCTGTTACCTGCTGCTATTCTGGCTTTCACCTCAATGCCAATGTCATTTGTCTCAGTGATAGCCGACCCAAGGTACTTGAAGTCTCTCACCCTTTTAAACTCCCTGTCAGCAATCCTGAGTTTTGGTAGGTTTTGTTGGTTGGTCATTGCCATATATTTGGTCTTTTCGATGTTGACTGTCAGGCCAAGTTCCCTTGCACCTTTCTCCATTTGTTGATAGGCTTCGCCTAGCACACCAGTGTTTCGTGTGAGTAATGCCACATTGTCAGCATAGGATAGGTATTGTAGTGAACG
Organism: Schistocerca nitens; assembly: GCF_023898315.1. Taxonomy (NCBI): domain Eukaryota; kingdom Metazoa; phylum Arthropoda; class Insecta; order Orthoptera; family Acrididae; genus Schistocerca; species Schistocerca nitens. Next base: position 13,702,439 of record NC_064624.1, on the reverse strand, counting down.
ATTTAAGAAGGTTCCTCCTTTATTTAACTCTATCTGACTTATGACTTTTTCTAGGCAAAGGCTGAATAGCAATCAGGAGATATTGTCAACCTGTCTAAGTCCCTTCTTCACTTCCACTTCTATGGAGATTTCACCCTGTATTTTTACTTTACAGTTGGTTTCACTGAGGGTCATCACAGAAAGTTTAATGAGCTTCTTAGGTATTCCAGCCTCTTCCATTACATTCTTCAATGCCACTCTTGAGGTGCTATCATGTTGTTGTTGTGGTATTCAGTCCTGAGACTGGTTTGATGCAGCTCTCCACACTACTCTATCATGTGCAAGCTTCTTCATCTCCCAGTACCTACTGCAACCTACATCCTTCTGAATCTGCTTAGTGTATTCATCTCTTGGTCTCCCTCTACGATTTTTACCCTCTACGCTGCCCTCCAATACTAAATCGGTGATCCCTTGATACCTCAGAACATGTCCTACCAACCAATCCCTTCTTCTAGTCAAGTTGTGCCACAAGCTCCTCTTCTCCCCAATTCTATTCAATACCTCCTCATTAGTTATATGATCTACCCATCTAATCTTCAGCATTCTTCTGTAGCACCACATTTCAAAAGCTTCTATTCTCTTCTTGTCTAAACTATTTATCGTCCATGTTTCACTTCCATACATGGCTACACTCCATACAAATACTTTCAGAAACGACTTACTGACATTTAAATCTATACTCGATGTTAACAAATTTCTCTTCTTCAGAAACGCTTTCCTTGCCATTGCCAGTCTAAATTTTATATCCTCTCTACTTCGACCATCATCAGTTATTTTGCTCCCCAAATAGCAAAAGTCCTTTACTGCTTTAGTGTCTCATTTCCTAATCTAATTCCCTCAGCATCACCTGACTTAATTCGATTACATTCCATTATCCTCATTTTCATTTTGTTGATGTTCATCTTATACCCTCCTTTCAAGACACTGTCCATTCCGTTCAACTGCTCTTCCAAGTCTTTTGCTGTCTCTGACAGAATTACAATGTCATCGGCAAACCTCAAAGTTTTTATTTCTTCTCCATGCATTTTAATACCTACTCCGAACTTTTCTTTTGTTTCCTTTATTGCTTGCTCAATATACAGATTGAATAACATCGGGGATAGGCTACAACCCTGTCTCACACCCTTCCCAACCACTGCTTCCCTTTCATACCCCTCGAATCTAGTAACTGCCATCTACTTTTGGTACAAATTGTAAATAGCCTTTCGCTCCCTGTATTTTACCCCTGCCATGTTCAGAGTTTGAAAGAGAGTATTCCAGTCAACGTTGTCAAAAGCTTTCTCTAAGTCTACAAATGTTGGAAACATAGGTTTGCCTTTCCTTAATCTAGCTTCTAAGATAAGTCGTAAGATTAGTGTTGCCTCACGTGTTCCAACATTTCTACGGAATCCAAACTGATCTTCGCCGAGGTCTGCTTCTACCAGATTTTCCATTCGTCTGTAAAGAATTTGCGTTAGTATTTTGCTGCTGTGACTTATTAAACTGATAGTTTGGTAATTTTCACATCTGTCAACACCTACTTTCTTTGGGATTGGAATTATTATATTCTTCTTGAAGTCTGAGGGTATTTCGCCTGTCTCATACATCTTGCTCACCAGATGGTAGAGTTTTGTCAGGACTGACTCTCCCAAGGCTGTCAGCAGTTCTAATGGAATGTTGTCTACTCCGGGTGCCTTGTTTCGACTCAGGTCTTTCCATGCTCTGTCGAACCCTTCACGCAGTATCATATCTCCCATTTCATCTTCATCTACATCCTCTTCCATTTCCATAATATTGTCCTTAAGTACATCGCCCTTGTATGGACCCTCTATATACTCCTTCCACATTTCTGCTTTCTCTTCTTTTCTTAGAACTGGGTTTCCATTTGAGCTCTTGATATTCATGCAAGTGGTTCTCCTTTCTCCAAAAGTCTCTTTAATTTTCCTGTAGGCAGTATCTATCTTACCCCTAGTGAGATAAGCCTCTACATCCTTACATTTGTCCTCTAGCCATCCCTGCTTAGCCATTTTGCACTTCCTGTTGATACCATTTTTGAGACATTTGTATTCCTTTTTGCCTGCTTCATTTACTGCATTTTTATATATTCTCCTTTCATCAATGAAATTCAATATTTCTTCTGTTACCCAAGGGTTTCTACTAGCCATCGTCTTTTTACCTACTTGATCCTCTGCTGCCTTCACTATTTCATCCCTCAAAGCTACCCATTCTTCTTCTACTGTATTTCTTTCCCCCATTCCTGTCAATTGTTCCTTTATGGTCTCCCTGAAACTCTCTACAACCTCATGTTCTTTCAGTTTATCCAGGTCCCATCTCCTTAAATTTCCACCTTTTTGCAGTTTCTTCAGTTTTAATCTACAGTTCATAACCAGTAGTGTGTGGTCAGAGTCCAAATCTGCCCCTGGAAATGTCTTACAATTTAAAACCTGGTTCCTTCTCTCCCTTTTCCTACTCTTAAATTCCAGTCACCCATGACTAGTAAATTTTCATCTCCCTTCACTACCTGAATAATTTCTTTTATCTCCTCATACATTTCATCAATTTCTTTGTCATCTGCAGAGCTAGTTGGCATATAAACTTGTACTACTGTAGTAGGCATGGGCTTCGTGTTTATCTTGGCCACAATAATGCATTCACTATACTGTTTGTAGTAGCTTACCCGTACTTCTAAATTTTTAGTCATTATTAAACCTACTCCTGCATTACTCCTATTTGATTTTGTATTTATAACCCTGTATTTGCCTGACCAAAAGTCTTGTTCCTCCTGCCACCAAACTTCCCTCATTCCCACTATATCTAACTTTAACTTATCCATTTCCCTTTTTAAATTTTCTAACCTACCTGCCCGATTAATGGATCTGATTAGTGGATTCCACACACAGATCCGTAGAACGCCAGTTTTCTTTCTCCTGATAATGATGTCCTCTAGAGTAGTCCCCGCCCGGAGATCCGAATGGGGGACTATTATACCTCCGGAATAATTTACCCAAGAGAACGCCATCATCATTTAATCATCCAGTAAAGCTGCATGCCTTCGGGAAAAATTACAGCTGTAGTTTCCCCTTGCTTTCAGCCGTTCGCAGTACCAGAACAGCAAGGCCATTTTGGCTGGTGTTACAAGACCAGATCAGTTAATCATCCAGACTGTTGCCCCTGCAACTACTGAAAAGGCTGATGCCCCTCTTCAGGAACCACGCGTTTGTCTGGCCTCTCAACAGATACCCCTCCATTGTGGTTGCACCTATGGTACGGCTATCTGTATCGTTGAGGCACGCAAGCCTCCCCACCAACGATAAGGTCCATGGTTCAAGGGGGGGGGGGGGGAGGCTGTCATAGGCTTGTTTAAAGTCAATATAAAGCTGGTGTATGTTAATTTTATGTTCATAACATTTTTCAAGTAGTATGTGCAATGTGAATATCTGGTCAGTTGTTGACTTATTTCTTCTAAATCCACTCTGATAGTCTCCAACTCTCTCTTCCACATATGGAGTAAGCCTGCTGGTTAGAATCTTGGAGAAAACTTTATATGTAGTATCTAGTAGGGAGATTCCTCCATAGTTCTGGCAGTTTAATTTATCTCCTTTTTTATGTATGGGGCACATTATAGCTGTTTTCCACTCCTTTGGCATGCTCTCCTCTTGCCAGATATTCAGGATTATTGTCAATTGTTTTCCACAGCGTTTCCCCACCAAACTTGAGAAATTCGGCCTGGATCTGCTCAGTTGGTCGAGCAATGGTAGCATATGTTTTCTTTCCCATGTTAACCACATCATCTGTCTGACACTGCCTGAAACTAAACCAGGCTTATCCAAATCAAGTAGGGTACTTTCATGTGGTCCTGCTAAAGTAGTATCTACAGGCATTTATCTCCATCTGCCCTTTCTGTAGCTGCTTGATCACCCACACGCATGGCGCTAGTGACTCTTAAAGACCGTAACTGTATTGGCTCAGTGTAAATGTGTTGGGTTCACAACTGAAACAGTGAAATAACCCACATTGCTGTAAAGCCAAAAATGCTTCTCCTAGACTTCAGTGTGGGTATAGCCATGAAAGAGCTATTTATTGCCATATTTGTGAAATGTCAGGAGGGGACAGGGACTTAAGATATGCTTAAATTGATTACCTGTAAACCGGGTGTGTTGCACCAGCTGTGAAGGTTTGAGTGCACTTTCCATGTGACAACAGGTGGATGACTATGGTAAAGAATGAGTAGTAACAGACTCTGGGACTGTGGCTCATCTGTTTTAAGATTTCCCAAAGGCTAACGTTCAGTGAGCACAAGCTTGCTAATACCAGGGAACTTGGACCCTTCATACACAGAAAGCTGGCAGAATGTGTGTTTCCTGCTGTGCTCAGACCTGCACCACTTATTAATGTTAATTCAGTACCTTGTCTGCAATGCTGTGTTCCTAACAAAAATAGGACTCACCTAAAGATCCCGTGATGTGAAGTATCACTCACTGCTGCACATGTAGATTAGCCTTTTGGCATTGGTTATCCTCAGTATGCTTGTTTTCATCCCTACTTTGATGTAATTTTTGGGGTTCCCTATATGTAGCAGAGGTCCCACAACTGAAATAAACATCAGAGTAGATTGCAAAAAAGTGCATTATCATGTTGTCAAAACTGTATAGAAGGCTCTTTCCCTGATGTACTACAGGGAGTACATCGCCACAAACAAACTGGTTTTAGGTTTTCAGGAATGTTCCCTCCACGGTGTACAGAATGTCTAAAACCTTTGGTAACATACAAATATTTTGAAACATTCCTAATTTTCTTGCACTTCTAGCAGTGGGCTTGCAATGTATTGATATCTTCCATGAAGGATTTGAATTTTTTCATCCGAAATTAGCCTTTGCTTCGTTGTCACTAATGCTCTGACAGAACTGTTTCCTATTAATTTGGGAAGCCGTCTTGCTTGATTCTCTTCTAGGAACCAGTGAAATATTTTTAAAATATCCTTCTAAAATAGCTTTCTCTGCATCCTTCATTCAAGCACCTGCCTTTCCATAAATTTTTCAATGGCTTCTACTGACCTCATTATTGCCCTATATGATGGAATATACACCAATGTCCTTTCATAGGTACTGAGAAAATACTGATCTCCAAAAAATTCCAGAAAGCAGTACACTGTTACACACAAACTTGGGGCTTGATAGCGTTTTCTGCAAGCTGTTGAACTCTTCCCTCATACTTCATTTTATTTTTTCATCTCATTTGAACATCTGTTAAAATATATTCACAGTACCTTTCTCAAAATACTGATAATCCTATATTTGAATATAAATTATTTATGAACTACTATACATGCAAACCATGAAAATTTTTCCATGTTGCTAGATGTTTTGTTTTTAGATTCTTATAAAGCATTGAGAAGCTATCATTTTCCTATGGTCAGTTATCATTTTTCCCAAAAACTATAGAGTCATAATTTTTATCTAGAGTGTACAAATAGCAAAATGCAATTATTTCCACAATTCATTAAAATAGTTTTGTAGGCCTCATTTTTCTGTTTGTTAAATGTATACTTCTATTTAACTATACAAGTTTAAAGCATACTTTCTCTGGATTTTCAGAATCATGCACACTGTTACATCATAAAATAGTTCCTGTAATGTTGCCATTTCTTAGTTGTACAGTTCAGTGTTAAACTTCTTTACCTAATATATCATTGTTGCTATCTTCTGTTTAATAGCTAAATTGTAGTAGATGAGTATTTTACATATTTATAGTTTTTGCAATTCATGCATCTACAAATAGGCATCTGCACAAAGCATCACACAGTTGCCCATACACAAATCTATGAGTCAGGACCGAGCAATGAACTTATGCACAATCTATGTTTCTTTGCATAACTTGTCAGTGCCCCACAAAGAAATTGTAATCATGCAGTTTTCAGAGAGTTTGAATCAGGTATTCACTATGCAATCTATCTTAGTAGTACCACATTAAAACCATGTTAAGAATCTCAGATTATGAGATGGGAAAAACATGTTGAACTACTGAATAAGAAACTTAGTAAACACTGTTATATATTAAGAAAACTTAAAGAAAACTACAATTTTGAATCTGATCTTCTCCAGGTGTTTTATTGTTTTTTAAGGTCTTAATAGCTTGCATCACTTCCTCCGGTGTAGGTTCTGGTGTTAAAACCTCTGGTCCATAGCAATTTAGTTCCTCCTGTTCTTCTCGTTCTAACCCTTCTACTTCTGGGTCCAGTAACCCCCTTCAACTAACATGGAGAATATTGCAAGTGCCCTAATGAAGTTTACCAAAAACTTCGCTCGGTTTAAGTGGAGTCAGAATAAGCGAATGCGTGTTGGCCTATCTGTAGATACCTAAAGTTTCTGAAAAATGACAGTTGTAGACACAATTTACATGTCATTAAGCACACTATTTTCAGCCAAAATAGTGACACAGTAGCAACTATGGCAGCCAGTTTTGCACCATGTCATCAAAACCACATATTTTCTTTACTTCTTCAGTTTTCCCCATGTCCATGAGTTGCTAGATGAGTGGTTCACTTTTGTGGATACAAGAGGTTTATGAATTGTATAATTAAACTGGGTTTGTGTCACACATTTACTGTACAGGGTGTTCATTTTAACTGATGACATTGAAATATCTCAAACTACATGTCAAATCAAGAAAATTATAATTCCAGTTTGTATGAGAGGGAACATCCAATGATACCACACTCAGTCTGCCACTCTACTGTATGTGGAGGGCAGGGGGAAACTTTGAAATATTCAGTGGGAATCCCATTTTATAGCAGGTTAAGATTCTAACGCAAAATTTACATATGTTTGTCTTAAGCATTTTCTTCATTCACATGAATTACGTGGGCCAGTCTGTAAGAACCATTGCCAACCACTGCATCGAGCACCAGTGCCACCTGAAATACAGGTATTTGGAAAAATCAGCGGTGGCTGAACATAGCCAGCTTGACAAGCATAAGATTTTATTTGAAGAAACCAGAGTAATAGCCCACGCATTGAATTACTGGGACTCTGTGATTCAGGAAGCAGTCGAAATTAGACTTAGCGATAATAACTTTAACAGAGACAGTGGCTATGCACTTAGCAACACTTGGAAGAGAGCACTGGATAAAGAAAAATCGCAGAGAAAAACTTCCCGCACTTTACCTCCTGCTTCAAGGGATGGCGCTGCAAGCAACGCAGGATAGAAACTTCATCTATGGAAGTAGAGGGCACCACTATGCGCCATATTGCTGTTGCTATGATGTATTCCAGCCAATCAGAAGCCGTTCTTTGCATATAAAAGTGGGAACCTCGCTAGTTCACGACAGTCAGTTTTAGCCCTGATGATGACCATGGAGGTAGTGGTTGAAAGCTTGGAGTTTCATCCTGAATTGATGTGGCATGTACACCGAGAGTTTTTAATTCAAGAAATACATTGCGAAAGACTTTCTACCCATTATTAACAAGGGACTACTTCATGTGCCTCCATGGCAGTGTAATGAACTAAGACGTATTGTAACAGGCAGTAACAAGCAATTAAATGGGTATACTGTATTTACAGGGGATACAATATTTTTGGTCTTATAACATAAGAATGAAATACAAATGAGATGCTTTATTCTCATGTCTAGTTATCGGGAACTCTTGGAGCATTCCCTTAGATGACACTCATCATAGAAAAATCTGAAAATAGATTTTGAACACCATGAGCATTGCAAGGAGGCAGGCCTGCCAGTGACATTCCTCCAAACGAATTTCACTTGGAAACATGATTAAGATTGAAGATTTCATGCATTGGCAATAAACTGACTGCAAACCATGTGTAATGGATCATCTCTTTTCTAGAAACTTCCACTTGTTATTCATTTTCAGTAAAGATACATGACAGGATTTTCACTGAAAAGTTTCTAACAATTTTCTCGTTGATTTATTCATCTTCCTCAAATTCATTCACTAAACAAACATGACCAACACTATTTCAGTATGCAGTGGATAACATTTATGTAGTAAACTTCTGTGGGTGAGGGTAGATAAATGAAGAACAAATATAAAAATAAGTGGTGTTTCAAACACAGGATTCAAAATGTAAAGCTGTGATGCTAGTCATCGTGTCACCTATGTGCTTCAGTTGCACTACTTATGCACTAAAAGGCACTTAAAGTTCCTCAAACTCTGACCACCATATACTCATAAATGGTGAGTATATACACATAAATGAAGAGTTGGCTTATTTTCATCCCTCTTCAAATGAATGAAGTTTCTGGGTAATCAGGGTATGGCACTTTGTTTTCTCCTCATAAGGTAATAACTATCCTTTATACTGTTGATGGTCTAGGTCTTCTAAATCTGAATATATGTTATATTCCATGTGAATGTTGCATCTTTTATCTTGGGGCAAACTGTCTGAACAGTCAAGGAGAGATGTAAGGAACACCAGTGATATATCTGACTAAAACAGAGCAAAGCTGCTGTCACCGAGCACTGCCTCGATTATAATTGTGAAACAAAATATGAAACCAGTATGGTGGTGTGAACAGTCTCTGGAACAGCATAGTTTACATATTTAAATAAAGACGTCAGGAAACCTATTACACTAGACAGTGGGATGAATAATTTATCCAATACTTGGTCACTGGCAGTCAGTTTTTTAGTGTCAGTGGCCATATCATTCTCCAGAGTTAAAATATTCTGAATTTACAATTGACAGGATCTGCAGTAGCTCTTAAAAAATGTGTATATATAACAAATGGCATAGTGAGGTTCAGGAATATAGCTCCACTACAAGTAAGTGAGAGACCAAACAATAATTCAGTCTGTTTGGAGTCCAAGCAGTGAGTGCACAACAGCAAAACTTGAAGCACCTGAAAGACAGCTGGATCTGTCGACAAAATACCATGCACAAAACAGAAACTTGGCAAAACACTCTGAAGTACAAATAATCTTAAAAATTGGTGCATAAGAACATCAATTTTGTTTTGCTTACTTTGTTTTGATGCCATTTTGTCAGTTGTGATTTCCTTCCTACCAACAAATTTAATGGCATTGTTATTACAGATCCTCACTGAGCACGTTTTGGCATTGCTATCTGTGCGTTTACTGTGTCAAGTGGAATGTGGCTGTATCTAGTTGTTGCAGTCCCAATTATGATCAGGTCAATGGATTGCTTTGTTGAGTAATATATTAGAGCCCATTATACTTAATTTAAGCTGTGTGGTGTTTATAATAAATGACAGCAAACTTAGAATTTCTTTCCACATAAATGGTTTGTAGTAATTTGTTTCTCAGTAACAATATATAACTAGTACTATAGATGGTAAAGTATAATAAAAGCTGAAACAAACAAAGATAGAAAATTTTGGTGGTTAGTTTGTAAAGTTATTTTCTTGGTCTTCAAGATATTCATTTATTGAGTAGCAATATTTATCAATTAAAAATTTTCAAAGTTCCAATTTAAAATTTGTATTGTCTTTTAAGTCTTTAATGTATTGAGGCAGTGCATTATAGAGCTTAATGCCCACGTGGCTTACATGCTTCTGAGTTCGTGTTCCTCTTACCTGTTCTATGTGGAGATCATTCTTGTTCCTTGTGTTATAGTTGCGACAGTCTGCATTTGTGTGGAGATTGCTTAGATTAGCTTTGGTTAAGAGTAAAAATTTAAGTATATAGACTGATGGCAGAGTAAGTATTCCTAACTTTTTGAAAAGAGTTCTGCAGTGAGCTTGAGTTAGACTGTGGGTAATTATTCGAACAGCCCAGTTTTGTAAAATAAAAATGTCTTTCAAATTAGATTTTGAGCTGGCCCAGAACATTATTCCAAATGAGACAACAGAATGAAAGTATCCAAAGTATGCCATTCTGATGCCTTCTAGAGAGTAAACATTTGCAATAACTCTCAGTGCAAAGCAGGCTGAGTTAAGTCTGTGTGTAAGAAATTTTACATGGTGTTTCCAATTCATAGCTTCATCTTTATGCATTCCTAACACTTTTACAAAATGCACTCTCTCTATTAGTCTGTCATCCAGTTCTAGATTAATGTCTTCATCTCGAATCATTTTACCAAACCATATGTAATTTGTTTTCTTTGCATTGAGTGTAAGTTTATTTGCACTGAACCAAGTCTCCATACTTTTTAGGATTTTGTCAGTAGTTGACTGTAATGAGTTTTTAAAGTAAGAATTACTGATCATCTCATGAAGAATGGAGTTCTCAGCAAGAGCCAATTTGGCTTTCAAAAAGGGCCGTTCAATGGAAGATGCAGTCTACACACTTGCAAATGAAGTCCTAGAAACCCTTAATGAAAAAATGCTAGTGCTTGGTGTCTTCTGTGATGTATCCAAAGTGTTTGACAGTGTTCATCACCAGATTCTATTGCAAAAAGCAAAATTAGTAGGAATAAATGGTGTTGCAGGCAATTGGCTACAGTCGTACCTCCAAGACAGAAAACAAAAAGTTGTCTTGAATCGCTCGTGTGGAGTATGTGACACTTCCTCAGATTCTGAATGGAGTTCCATTATATGTGGAGTGCCTCAGGGCTCAAGTCTTGGGCCACTATTATTCCTGATTTTTATAAATGATCTACCATCTTGTACAAGCCTGCCATGTAAATTTACATTATTTGCTGATGATACCACAATTTTTATGAGCAGTAGAACAGACAACAATCTTGAGGAACTCATTAATCACATACTCTCAGATGTGGTTAACTGGTTCAAGGTGAATGGTCTCTCATTAAATTCCAGTAAGATCAGCTTTATTCATTTCTGTACAAAAACAGAAAAAGAGAGAGAGGTAAGTGTGACATGTGGAAATCAACCAATAGTATGAATGGAAACAACAAAATTTCTTGGAGTGCACATTAACAAGAAAATGAAGTGGTCTTCACATATTATTGATCTCTGTAAGAGGCTTAGCTCTGCTACCTACGCTTTACAGGTTGTCACTACATGTGTTGAACCTAACACTGCAAAAGTGGCATGCTATGGCTATTTTCACTCTCTCATTGAGTACGGAATTATTTTTTGGGGCAACCAGCCATTAGCAGGGAAAGTGTTCTTTGCACAGAAGCGAGCTTTAAGAATTATATGCAGACTGCGCCCAAGAGATTCGTGTAGAAATAGTTTTCGTAAACTTAAAATATACACAACTACATGCCAACATATTTTTTTCTCATGTGTTTTGTTTGTAAAAATATAGAGATATTTCAACCAAACAGTAATTATCATGAGTACAACACATGGAGGAAGAATGACATACACAGTGAACTCAGAAATTTGAGCTTGGCACAAAAGAGTGTCCACTACACTGGAGCAAAACTCGTCAATGCTCTTCCCCCAAAATAAAGACAGAGATTCATAACAAGAGTAAGTTTAAGAAAGCACTAAAATATTTCTGCTAGAAAAAGCTTTTTACAGTCTAAATGAATTTTTAACTAAATAAATTGTAATATTTTAATATTATATAATACAAGTTGACATAATTCCACTAAGAATGTTATTTAACCTGAGCTCTGTACCTGTGTGTGATCTGTATCTGTTTTCTGTAGTGTAGTGGTATAATATTTTGGGGTAACTCTTCAAGTCAAACAAAAGTTTTCAGAGTCGAAAAGCGTGTAATACGTATTATTTGTGGAGTAAATTCATGGACGTCCTGTAGAAACCTCTTCAAAGAACTGGGTATACTAACTACTGCCTCTCAGTATATTTACTCATTAATGAAATTTGTCCTAATTAATATATCTCTTTTTCCAACCTCAGTTCATACATACAATACCAGGAACAAAAATGATCTGCACAAGGACTTAAAAGCACTTACTTTAGTTCAAAAAGGGGTCCACTACTCAGGAACACTCATCTTCAATAATTTGCCAGTAAACATAAAAAATTTAGTTACAAATAAAGATCAGTTTAAAAGGAGCTTGAAAGACTTACTAGTGGGCAACTCCTTCTACTCCATTGACGAATTTTTTAATAGAAACAAATGATGTATTGTATATATTCATACTATTAGTATTGTTATTTCAGCTTAAAAAAAAGAAGACATGTTCCACATCCATGAGGATCTCCTCAGCACGGATCTATGGAACAAAAACTAATCTAATCTAATCTTTAATGATTCTAAGAAAATATGTATATTCTTTTTCTGTATTGCTGCCCAAAGAATTTACTGTATAAATTTTTATATAATTATGTACTCAAATTTCTGTATATGCTATAAGATTATCAGATTGTATTTGAAAAAAACTGACTCGTTTCACATCCTTGTGTATCCAACACAGTTTGACCTATGGAACATGAAATAAATCAAATCAAAGCACTATCAGACTTGTGTCATCTGTGTATAGTACAATTTTGGCTGTATCATATTGTAACTGTAAATCATTGAAATATATGAGAAAGAGTAGTGGCCCTAAGATGCTGGCCTGGGGTACTCCTGAAGGAACTTCTTTTGCTTCTGAAACTAACCTTATTTTTGGTTTGAATTTACAGTGGTGAGCTCTACAATCTGATATCTGTTTTTGAGATATGACTCAAACCACATTTTAACTCTTCCTCTAATAACTACTGCTTCCAGCTTATGAAGGAGGATTTCATGGCAGACCATATCAAAAGCTTTAGATACATCTAAATTGATTCGTACTACACTTTTGTTTTTCTCCAGATTTTTAATTATTTCTTGGGTGTAGTCTATGACTGCAGTTTCTGTGCTTTGTTTTGCATGAAAATCATGTTGATTACTCTTCCAAACTTTATTATTGTCTAGGTAACTAGTGGCTCTCAATTTCATCAGTTTCTCTAATATTTTGGAGGAAGGAGGAAGAATTCATATGGGGTGGTAGTTTTCTATTTTATATCTATCTCCATTTTTGAATAGTGGTCTCACTTTTGAGATGTTCCATCGCTGAGGAAACACACCTTCACTAAATGATAAATTTGCAAAATGTGCTAAATGTTTTGCAATCTGCACTGCAACCCTGATTATGATTGAAACTGGTACTTCATCAACACCTGCTGCCATTTTTGGTTTTAAGCTTGTAATCACTCTAATTACTTCCTGTTCATTTGTTGAGGGAATATTCATGCTGCAGGCAACCCTTGGAGCATGTATTTTTTTTTTTTTTTTTGTGAAGTTTAAGTTTAGCAAAGGTGGTACATTTAAAAAATAGTTATTGATATAGTTTGCCATTTCCTTCTTTTCTATATTGCAATTTTTTGTTTGAATACAGGGATTTCAAAGTAAACTTTTGGTTGGAAAGTCTTATCAGGATGAGAAACAGATAAATTTAACTATGCAGTATTTACTTCTCAATTGTGGTACTTTCAAAAATCATCATAGTAAAACCATCCACAGTTACCAGACAAGTTAATGGGTCAAATGAACCCCAGGTGTGATCAAGTTGAGACGCAGGTTTTTTACTTCTGATCTGTCAGAGCAAAAGGTAATAAGACAAAATATTCTACTACAGTTCAATAGCAATGTTCAGAAAGGAAGAACAGTGCAATAATATTTCTGAAATCAATAAATTTGAAATCCAAAATTGGTCAGCTTCACTCAGTTTGACGATACCAATGCACACTCATAACAATGAAAAACATGAAACATTGCACACAAATTTTCAGCATGTAACATTTTTACAGTATATGAAGTTTAGATGACCGCCACATCACAATAATAAAAATAATGTGCAAACCTAAAACATGACTGAGGAGTAGCATTGTATCAAAAGGGAATGTGATATAAAAGGAAACACAGTTGCTTCACTCTTGGACGACAGACATTTTCCAGAGATTGATCCACATTGCCAGACATGCTGCCCTACTTTATTGCTCACAGTCATCCATAGATTCAACTGCTAGCCAATCACATTTTCCTCGGTTCAAAAAGCTACACACTAAATGCCCGATAGACGTGTCCCATTTGTTTAAAACAGTATTACTTTAGTGGGAAATGTGTCCCATAAACTGTGAAAAGCTTAAAATGCTTCATAAACCACATACTATTCTGCACACAAGAGTAAAAGTGTCTATTTTTGAATTGTCATGTACCCAGCAAACCGGTTGGATCTAATGGAGACCTCATGAACTAAAAAGTGTGTCATAAGGTGCTTCATATATGCTTGATTTCCTTTCTATGAAAGCTCACTTCAGAAAGATAGCCTCTGTTGGTTTTAAGGTCTTAACTACCCACACCTGAGGAATGTATTGGCAAATGATCCTTTATCCACGCCCATGTTTCACATACATGCCACTCTGCCATGGATGCAACAGATGTCATATTCATTTACTTTGGAAAAGTAACATCTCCAGTCATCTTTGGCTGCAAATTAGCTTGGCTCAGTTCTGGACTGGCATAAATTAGTTCCGCTCCACACTTAGAGGTACTGTGATGTCTACCTCAACCATATAGTGCCATCTGAGCACACCCAATGGGAAAGAGCTTAAGCTTGTTACTTTTTCTCTTCTCCAACTTATACACTCTGGGTGCTGTGCATGTGTTGGAAACATCAAGAAATATTTCTGGTGGCAAATTTTGGTTTTCTGTGCCTAGAGAAACATTTAAAAGCTGCCACAAATTCCTAGTATTTCATTGTTAGTAAGTTGTTGAAGCTCAGAGCTACGACTGGTAAGTAGGGCAACTTTACTGTTTACCAGCTGAGTGTATGACTGCTATGTATTTTTTACTGTACTGTGATCATCTCTGTCCACTCCTGTGGCCAAGACTAAATGACACATTATAACACATATTATAGCATGCGTTTTGTGTAAAGAATGTATAAAACGGAATTTATTGTAACATGGAATTAACTTCTGAGAGATCGTGGTCAGCTTGTGGGTTATTTGTTTGGGTGACTCATCTAGTGAGCAATAAGTTTGGTGTTGATATAGGTGTCACTATAAATGTGTCATGTGAGAATGGAGCATTGTGCAAGTTTGCAGTAAATGCAAGCAGTATAGAATTTATGCTAATAACTTGGTTTTATTTTCAAATAAATGCTTATTACTGAGCTAGTAAGTACAGCACACCCTGTTTATAATCAGAAGTTTGGCTTTTATGGTGAAATTGAAAATTTTAATGCAAAAATGATTCGTAGCCCAACATATTTACATTATCGCAATGCCTCTGTTCAGAAGTATGGTGTATTCCTTCAGCCATGCTTGCACGCTTGCAGCTTTGAGTCCCTATCAAAGATACATATGATCATTCCATTATATAACCAATGGGAACCCTTATTAGCAACTGCAATTACACTTCATATATATATATATTTCCAATTGAGTGTCAGTATAATGAAATCCTTTCTTTAGTTTCTCATGCTTTGTCAACTATTGTTGTAAATTACTTCTGGTATTCTCCCTCCCTCCCTCTCTCTCTCTCTCTCTCTCTGTCTCTGTCTCTGTCTCCCCCCTCCCCCCTCCCCCAACATACATTCAATACTGCAAAATACTAGAGCAGCTGATTGTTAACTGAGCTAAGTTGTCTGAAAGTGAAAATATCCTTAGTCCTTTATTCGTGTGAATCATTTGTGGAGTAAATTTGAGTAAACAGTAATCTGTAATATTTCGGCAACTTTTTGGTAATATAGTAATAAAATTGTGTGCTTGCATACACTCCAAAGTGTACATGAAAAATGAACAGAGCAGCTGACCATTATGTAGGATCAGGAGTGGAAATGGTAACTACTGCCAATAAAAACACACAAAATTGACAAAAATTGGCAGTTTCTTCTCTGCATTTAAGTCTGGATTTGTGAAACTCGGTATTTCAACTTCTGAAAATTAACTGTGGCCAGTCATGTGCTCCTCGGTTTTGCTCTCACATCAGTTTGCCTCTTAATATAAGAAGAGTCACTTTACAGTGGCCATGGAGGACGTGTACTGCGTAGTGCTGACGGCCGTGAAGGGAGTCGCGCTGCTGCTGAACAACCTGTGCTGCCAGGGAAGTGGTGGCTGCAGCCACCTGTGCCTGATGAGGGGACAGAAGCAGGTGGGCTTTGTGGGATGACAGCTACTGAGACTTTGACCTTGAGCAGCATTTAAAATCTAGGTCTCCTTCCTAAAGTTACTTGGAAAGTTTAATGGGCGCCTTTTATGGATAGTGCACAGGGGCTGGTGCAGAAAGAAAATCTTTGTTAGAAAGAAACAGTTTTAAGGTTGAGTAGTGTCTCATTGACACATTATGTGAAATGAGTGGTCAATAAAAATGAGCAGCAAACATTCCCAACAAAATTATATATGAATGGAAATTTCATTATGAAAACTACCCAAGAACCTTACAAATCCACAAAGTGCAAGGAGCAGTAAGAAAGAGAACTGAGTGGCATGTTAATCCAGGGTGTATACACTCAGACAACCATGAAATCTGGGAAAAAATCTAAATGTTTTCGTTTAATTTCCAGTCAAATTGTTCTTTATTGGTGTTTATTCAACAAAATTTTTTTTTAGGCCACAACTGCAGAATAATACTGTAGCAATAACGTAATAGAATAACAAACAAATAAAATTTTTCTTGTCATAAATGCCACAATTTCTCTGCAACTAAACACAGTTCACACAAAAGTATCTGCTGACAGCAAAATGTCAAATGTTTCGTGAGGAACACGACACAATACTTAGTAACAACAAACTGCTTGCTGTGAGACTGACATCACAACTGTTTACATTTCTGACAGGTAATGGGAAAATATTGTGAATGCTGGTTTGAGAAGTGGTATTTAAAAAGTAATTTCCTTTTATGCAAAAGGAATTATGTGGCATGTGAGGATGCTCAATGACTTTCTTAAATCAGTGTGTTTGACTCTCATTTGAAACTTAACACTTTGATGACCACACACTTACAACAATTTTGGGTGCAGAAGACCAACACTTATGCCATTAGTTAAATTTTATTGGCATTGTTTGTGTTTTGGATATAATAAAGCATAAAATGCATGCCAAAAAAGATGAAGATTCAAGCTTGTTCATTCATTTTAGTTCTTGCATAAATTATACTTCCTGCCATTTTTTGCATAATTTTTAATTGCTCTTGAAAAAAGTGCTCCAGAAGCTACTGTGCTGTATTGGGAGTAAGTCATATTTTTACTTTTGCAATATGAAAAGATGCTGTGTTCATGTTGCCATGCTTCAGAAATCATGCCAGAATGTTTTTTACTGGATTTAGTTTCCTAAAGTACAAGGAAGTTCTGTGCTATTGTGTAAAATAAAGGACTGAAAAGTTTTAAAACTCAGAGGGAAAGTATATCACTTTGTAATACCTTCGGCGCTTTTCAACATGTGATATAGATATTTTCCCATAAATACTGTTCTTGCCGTTTGCTAATCTGCATTTTGTATTCACTCCATTTCAGCTGATGTCAGTTCTTTTGCTACCCAAATAGCAAAACTTGTCTATTTCCTCATTTTCTAATCTAATTCCCTGTGGCATGGAGCAATTTAAGAATACATTCCATTATCCTTGAACCTCTAAAAAGAGGTTCATCTTACTTCTTCAAAGAGCTGTTGAATGTAATGGATAGCATGTTTCGTATTTGTATGCTGTCTGACAGAATTAAAATGCCATTTTCAAACCTCAATTTTTTTCTCTGGACTACAGCCTCCAGAATTCTCCATGGCTTCCTTTACAGCTTGTTCAGTGTATGGACTGAATATCAGGGATAGGCCACAAGCCTCTCACTCCCCTCAAGACCACTGCTTCCCCTTTAATATCCAATGACTCTAAAAACTAAATTCCAGTTTCTGTAAAAGTTAAAACATCTCATTCCCTATATTTTACCCTGGTTATCCTCAGTTTCAAAAAGTGTGATACACATTGTAAGAAGCTACAGACACTTTGAACATAGCTTTAATAGTTGCCTCATGTTCCTGTAGTTCTCCAGAACCCACACTGATCTTCCCTGAGATCAGCTTCTTCTAGTTTCCCTATCCTTCTGTAAATGTCAGTATTATGCAACTATGGCTCATTAAACTGATAGTTGATCAATGACACTTGATAGCATGTGCCTTCTACAGAACAGCAATAACTAAATTATTCAAGTGTGATGGTATTAAACATATCTGTGTTTGCATTTCATGTTGAGTAGTTCCGTCACATTTGCCTCCCACTGTAACTGAGACAGCATAAATAGATCACTGAGAGCTTGCAGTGCTGTTGCTTGCTTTAAACTGGAGTGCTAATGGCTGCAGGCAAAAACAGTAGCAGCCTACAGAGCTGACAACACTGAGGTATCGCCATGAACATGTACAAATTTGTTAAGCATCCTGAGTATTTTGCGGTGGCACGTCTGAATAAAATCTTCTAGAATAAAATTCTCAAGCTCTCAATGACTATCTGTGCCATGTTGTAAATTGTATATTCAAGAAAATGAAAATAGGCCAAACTGACATACTGGATACTCTGGAATTGGTGTAACTTTTTACGAGGGCGCCAGTATGAGACACGCTAGATCTCTATGCCCAGCAACTTCCACCTGGAATTGTTAAGTTTTTCAGTCATGTTCTAATAATAAAGTACTTCTTCTACCATGATGAATATTATGAAACGATGGACGGCACAGCAACAGGCTCACCACTGCTTCCTACAGTCCCAAATTTCTTCGTGGAGCACATTGACAAAGAGCTTCTGAACTCTGCGGTATGGCATCCATCTCACTTCCTAAGGTATGTTGATGACACCTTCCTGATATGGCCTGGAGGTGAAACTACAATGCAGCAGTTTGTGGATCAGATGAATAGTGTCCATCCCAACATTAAATTTACCATAGATGGATGTTTTGGTTAAGTGGAAGGGAGGAGGCCAGGTCAGTTATTCAGTGTACAGGAAACTGAAGCACACTGATATATATTTGAATGCCGATAGTTCTCATCACCCGGTGCACAAGAAAGTGTAACTGAACACATTAATACATAGTGTGGAAGCTATCTTTGATGACGACCATCTACAGTCTGAATTGCAGCACTTACGACACATGTTCAGAGCAAATGCTTATAGGAAAAGACACCCTGAAAACACTTTCAGATGTCACCAAAGAAAGATGCTTAGTGAAATGGCAAAGGAAGCTGAACTGGTGACTTTCCTGCCATACTGTGGGGCAACGAGTAGCAAGTTAGGGCGTGTACTGCAGAGACACGGATTGGGACCTGTGTTACGGCCCACCCGCAAGGTAAGAGATACGTTGCACCCTGTTAAAGATGATGTAGCTCTTTGTGTGCCCGGTGTGAATGCTGTTTGTTGCAAGTGCAGCAGCATGTATATAAGCGAGACAATTTCCACAGTTGGAGAGTGTTGTACTGAGCACGTGACACATATTAAGGAAAGGGAGCTCGACAAGTCAGCTTTAGCTGAATATTGCCTGGTAAATGGACATAAAATACTGTCTGACAACAGAATAGTCTTGGCTACTGTGTCAACATAGCAGCATTCTGTTATGAAAGAGACAGCAGAGATTCCAGTGAAGACCAATGGTAAACACTGAGTAGGGCAGGCGGGACGGGCTTTGGATGTTGAAAGGAAGCAATGGCAGAAGCTTAATGCTCAGAGGGAGGTGGGAGTGACAGTTTCAGATACAGCACTGCCCCCTCATGGCACCTGATGTCATTTGGTTCCATGGCAGGCCATAGCTGCTACAAACTGCCCAACTCACCTTCTGCGAGCGTATCATTTTGGTGCTCTGTGATGGTGCCAGTGGTCGTCATCGTGGGTATAGAAGCAGAAAATAGTGCCAGCCCCAGCAGACAGTAATTTTACTCCTGGTGATGATGGCAGAAATAGCCATCAAAAGCTCAAATTTCTTTCAAATTGATGTAGCTCAAATACCGAGAAACTTTTATTTAAAATCGTGTTACTTTGTTGGTTGAGGTAAACCCATTAAGTTGCTGTGTGCAACCCACAGCAACTGTCAGGAATCGACTTACATCGACTCGGTTATATTATCTCAAAAATTGCTACGGAATGTTCTGTACTCCAGGCAACTCGCTACGACTTGGGACTGAATCAGTTGGCTTAGAAAATTTTGTTAGTGTAATAGTTCAGACTGAGTGAAGAAACTTAATGCAGCTTTGGATTGCAGGTGTGTGGCTGTCCCGAGGGCACGTTGCTGCAGGAAAAATTTGCGTGCCTCATGCCAGCAGGGTGCAGGGCAGAAGAGTCTGGCTGTGAGCGTGTCTTGGACAGGTCAGTCTGCTGTCGGCAGTGGCAGCCGTGCTCGGCACTGTGCTGCACTCCACTGATTCCCTCACTGCTTTACGTTACCTTAAGGCTTGCCTGTGAGCTTGCACTGTGTAACTTGGCAACCTTGGGTACAGCCATCTGACACATCTCACTCAGCTCCTTGTCATGGGCTTGGAACAAAGAATAATTGATGTCTGCAGATATTTAGTGCTGAGTTAAAATATCTCCCAGAGAACTGGAGCAGTGATCACAGATCAGGAAATCTCACTGCTTCAGTTTTGGATTGCAGTCCATACTTCTGTTGGTGTTATCACTATGGCGTCTTAAGGCTATTGATGTGTTATGGAGTCAAAAAATAGCCAACCAACCACAAACTGCAGTATCTTTTTAAATGAAAGTCACATGTGATGACAACTGCAGTCGCATCTCTGTGTAATACTCTAGCATTAGCATGTCCTGGGGCCTATCTGTGTGATTTGGTTCTGCATATCCATAGTGGGTCTTGATGCTGTAGTCTGTCAGTATTAGCAGTAGTATCTTTCATTTTATTTATTTTATTGGGTATCCAGTTCCCATTTAATTTTTTCAGCTTTTTCTCACCTGAATTTAACCATCTTGTTGTCAACCTGATTAATGTAGGGTAACTTATTTACCCATTAAAGATGTGCTAAAGGGATTGAAATGTTCATTTTGTACTCATTAAATCATAATCTATGAATATAATTTGACTGAGTCAGGTATTCCCTTTAAGGGTATTATGTGCACATTTTGCTATTGGCTTTATATAAATATCATTGCAAATGTTTATATATAATGGTAGGTACTGGGAGAGCTTGTATGTGAACAAATTTGCAACTAAATAAGAGATGATACTGCAGCAAGATTTAGCAACTTCCACCTGTCTCTCAAATTTTTTGCAAAGCTGTAGCCTATGTTCATTGACAGACACCTTCAGTGATGTATTTTTGACCATCAACACAGTTACCTTTCCCTCATTCAGCATCAGTTATCTAAAGATTTTGATTTTCTCAATGCTCCATGACCCAATGTTTCATCCACTTTCTGCTGCAACAAATTAGAACAATTATCACAACAGCAGCAATGTATTGCAAAACACAGTATTGAACAATGTTAGACTAATGTAGGAAGAGAATCAATAATATTTCACTCATCATTTGCAATCAATATTTGCTGTCGCATGACAATCTTTGAAGTGTCTGCCACTCACAATAAGAAGGATCAGAAATGATCAATGAAATTTATCATTAAATTGTGCAGTGTCCTAGTGGAAATGAATTGAGATACCACATAGATTTCTGATTAGAGCTCATCAGGTGTGACGGGTCAGTTCTGGTAGACATTCTTTAAGTGTGTCCCACAGTTGTCACTCAGACTGGGCAAAGATTGAGGCCAGTCCATCACTGTGCCAGTATATTTGTAGTAATCCAATGCAGTGACTTTTCATGAAGTATTTCTCAAACTGAAACAACTGTTGGGGGCAATATGGTCTGACCCCCATCCTGCATGAACCATTGGTGTTTGGCTGATACTCCAACACTAGCTGTGTGGTGATAAGTTGTTCCAAAATTGCAGCATAATGTTAGTGATAGTTTTTTCTCATGGATAAATAAACAATAATGGAACATCAACTGTGCTAGGAGTAACTCTGAGAGAATACAATGGTTTCACTCCAGAAATGGCAATTCTTGGAATCCCAAAATGGTCAGTTTGATTTGCTCTTGAGTCCATTCAGGTGAAATTGTGCTTCATCTATGAACTGGATGCAGCCAACATAAAATTATTACCAATCATTGTGAGAATATCATTGACAGTTGGCCCTGCTGGGTTTGGATTTTGAATGGAAACATGTATAGGCTCTCGATATTTTCTGCGTGCTGGAACCCTTCAGAGTTGTTTCTGCTGAAATTATTACACTGGATTTTGACAGATTTTGCTGAATAATTACATTAACTGGAGCCATTTTAAGGAGTAGCCAAAGTTAGTCTGTGGCCAACATTCCCCGTGAGATCAGTCACACAGTCTGTTATGGTTTTCCTTCTTAATTGTTTGGTTAATGTTTACTTCATTCTCTGTAAGTATCAAAGAAACATCTCCTCTATATTACCCTCCATAAGATCAACTTTCCGTATTCTAGTAGACTTTGGTGGAAACTGAAGCCATCTTCAGCCCAAACAGTAACCATGAGTTTTCTTTGACATCTCCTTTCCAACATGCCTGGCTTTGCCAGCTATAGATTACATGGCATTCACTGGTGTGCATTGTTTTGATGACAATATTGTAGTGCATTCTCAGACATGCACTTCTTATTATAGATATTGTCAATTGCAATGTTGATGAACTCTTTTATATCAGCTTCATTGAAGTACATCAAAAGAGACAGGGACAGTTACTAAGACAAACATAATTTTATTGATTACTTTAAATTTGTCATTAACACATTGCAGATAGGCTAGTGGGAAGAATGTGGGACCAAGGAAACTGGCCATTTCTGCTGTTTTCTAAGTATTACTGACTCATACGTAACTGATGAATCTTAAAGAGTAATAGATACTAAAAAGGAGCCAAGCTTAAAGATTTACCATGTCTACGTTAGTTATTGGGCATATTACAATATTTAAAATTACAAAGTATAATTTTCCTCCCAAGGAAAGTGGGAGGTGAGTTAGTGAATGACTGTTCATTTTGAGGTACCAAAATTTCTTGATTACTAAACATACTTGGTGTATTTGTAGCAGAACTACAGCAAACTGTGAAACCTAAAGAGTACACACATAAAATTACATCAATGCCATCATATTGACTCAGTCATCAACAGCACCTGTTATGTCCACAGTTTCTTAAAAAATAATACTATAAATTAACAGAAGGCAGCACCTGTCAAGAGGCAAATTGCGAGATGTCTGCACAAAGCTCACATATGAAATGAGTAAACTTTCAGTGACCGGTGGCTCATACACAGATAAAATTGCATCCTGACCTGTACTTGGCTCCAGTCTGAAACAGTTGCAGCCAGAGCTATGCTTTGGGTTGGGCTTCAAAGTGCTTAAGATTGTCCTTTGATTTCCTTTACAAAGTTAACCTCCCTATTACAAAATATCTTGCAGATGTAATCCATACGTCTTACGTGTGTGTCATAAGATCCCTGGTCCGTGTGTTGTATGGATGTCCAAAGAATGTGTACATCGTAGACTGTTGATAAGCAATTATTAATGGAATAACACCAATAGGATGGATATTGTCTGTGTAGGCAGGTTTCCCCACCAGACATCTATCCGATTGATCCATAGATTCATTTTAGGACAATTTGTTATGGCTGAGAATTTGCTACATAAAGGGAGAAGTTGACTTTTTAGACATAGTCAATAATCTTCCCACATAAGACACTCATGCATTGCAATGGCCAAAAATCTATCAAATACTTTCTCCTGCAGTGATTTGGCATTTGTCTACTGGAAGCTTTTGTTAAATTGTAATCTGCAACATTGCAGTTAAATGTGGAGAATGGGAGTTCAGGTGCCATTCCAGAACCTGTACACTGGACACATGGGAATGTGATGGGGAAGTAAACTGCCCAGACTACACAGATGAACATGACAATTCCAGTAAGTGGAAAGATTTTATTATGTTAAAACTTTCTATTTATGCCGTGAGAGGATAAACTCAAAGATTTAACAAAAATATGAAAGATAAATTACCAAAAATGCCCCCTAGAACCTAATTAGGTGATTAAATGTATACAAAGAGTAAGCAATCACTGTTAATTTATTAAAGATGCATATATGTTATTCAATCCGCTTTTTCAAATGGTATGGAAGTTACTTGTTTGTAGCTGCCATAAGCACTTAGAGGATGAAAGTGAGTGTTGTTTATCTTCCTGTTGAAGTTTTCAAGTGATCTGTTACTGTGAAAGAGGTGTAAAGTGTGATCCTGAAATACAAAACAATATATGTAAGTTTTCCTGGTAAGAGGACTGTATTGCTCAAGTGTAAACTGCATACTATTTACTTGTGGCAACTGCTAGACACCTTCAGGTGGTTTCTGTGGGTGAATGGTATCTGTCACTATACACACTGCAGCCATCTCCTTAGAGATGCACTATCTGAAAGTCAAGTACGTGAAAGGGAGTTGATTCCAGATGAGATTTTGGTATCTGCGTGGAGCCAGCTACTAGGAATAACGGAGACCTTAAGCATATATGCAGAGGCTTTGGTGCTGCTACTAGACATTTCTGTCTGAAAGTGGAACCAAAACAGGTCGCAGTGTGGGTCCTCTACTGCACTGCTGTGGAGCTGTATTCAGAAATTCCTGTTCCCTGCATTCTGATCTAATGGCAGTAAGTGCAGGCTGTACTTGGATTGCCCGAATCTCTATCATCATCATCAGCAGCAGCATCAGCCAATTCAATCATTAAATGATGTGGCCTCTTAGAGTCGTGAATTAAGGTAGGCTTTCAGCAGTCTCCTCCAAGTGGGACGGACTTGGGCAGTTCCCTGCCAGGTGTCACCAGCGATCTCCTTGATGCCTTTGTCCCACCTGTATGTCTGGTGGTCTTCCTCCAGGCCTCCGGTGCTCTCTCGGACTCCACTCCAGTACTAGCTTCGTCCATCTGTTGTCTTTTCTTCTTGCGGTGTGGCCAGCCCACTGCCATTTCGAGGAACCTACTTTCTCTAAGATGTCGTTAACCTTCGTCACAGACCGGATGTCATCTGCTCTTTTCCTATCCTTTCTTGTATAGCCCAGCATTGATCTCTCCATGGCTCTCTGTGCTGTCCTAAGTTTCCCTTTTGTAAATGAGTTCAGTGTCCATGTCTCGCAGCCATACGTCATCACAGGATGAATGCGTTGATCAAATACTGCTTTCTTCAGATTTACTGCCATTTTTGGTCTGAATACTGTTGAATTCTTCCCAAATGCTTGCCAGCCTAGCTTGATGCGTTGATAGATTTCTGGCCTTATGTCTCCCTTCATATTTTAATCTGGCCAAGGTAGACATATTCACTGACCTCTTCTAATAGACTGTCCTTGACTTTCACATCTCCAGCTGGGACCCATTTGTCGGACATTACTTTTCTTTTGGAAAGGTTCACGTTCAAGCCAACCAGCTGACATTCTGATGCAAGATCTGTAACTAAGTTTTGGAGCTCTGCAAAGTCTCTGGCCAGTAAGGCAATATCATCAGCAAATCTCAAGTTGGTAAGCCTTCTTCCATTAATTCTAATTCCATTGGCTTCCCAGCTCAGCTCTGACATAGCCATTTCCAATGCAGCAGAGAACAATTTTGGGGAGATGGGATCACCTTGCTTTACACCCCTCATGATGCGGAGTCTCTATAGACAGTGTTATTTACCACAGGTCCCAGAAAGTTGAAACTGGGGATACAGTAGATTCCTTGTGCAGATGCCAGAGACAATGAGGTAATTGAACCACCTCCTCCATATTTCACTTAACAGAACCTGGCAATTTCCTCAGGTTTGCAAGTGGTTGGAAAACAGTTATCTGATGATTGTGGAGATTTTTTGACAGTGGTGTCTTCTCACCATTTTGTTCCATCAGTTGGACTCAGTATGACTATAAAGTTGGATCTCTGTAAGAAGGTGGGTGCTGAGTGACCTGACAGCAACCAGGTCAAAACAGTGCAGGGTTTTCTTGAGGAAATATCCAGATTTACACAACTGGATGTGGCAGGGGCATGGGAGTCCTACATTAAATAAATGTGCCATGAAAGCTCAAGTCAGTCTCTCTGCACTTGGTGTACATTTCAGTCTATCCACTTTTATCATTTAAACTCAATGTGACTGTCAGTAAATTACAGCGACAGCTACCTGTGGTACCGAGGAGTTCTCCTGCAGCAGTGGACACTGCTCGGACAAGCAGCTGCTGTTTACAGTTTTGCCTGAGTTTATTGTTCACTTTGCTGTCTTGCATTATGAAAGATGTCACTGTGCCCCAGAATCTTAATATTCCTGCTTGCTTATTTACAACAACTTCTTTAATAACATCTGTATTTACCAACTCAGGTTACAATGTTAATGCACTTTAGTGTGACTGCAAAATCAGTATCACCGTACTGCTCTGTGTGAATAATCTGGTGCACTTCACTGCTTCCCTAACCGTGATAGCTTCTTCATAATATAGTTGCAGGGGGGGACTGTTAGAGAGTGGATGTCGTGTGCTGGAGACAGGTTTCACCCTCATCCTCTCCTGGCCAGATTACAGAAACAGGGCACCAACTAGTCACCTATACTCAACTCACAGTTAATGCTCGGCAACAAAAGAGCCATTGTCTGCGAACAGAGGAAAAGCCTATATCATTAGGCAGCTGAGCAACCCTTTTATTATCTCCAAGTTGAAAAATGGCAAGAAAATACTTTGATCTCGCTGTAGAGTCTCCATTTTCATTGTGTGACAGTATTATTGATGTCAATATCCATCTCTACCAACCACTGTGTGGGCACAGGCTATGCACTGTAGAAATACTACTTTGTGTTTTATTTGTGAATGCTATGCAAAAGCAGTCTAGATAACCTTCCATTACCTCAAGTAGTTTTGTGAGTTGCTTCAGCAGTTCGTGGGTTTCATGACTATTTTTGGATCATGGGCTCTGTTTCATCATTAAATCTCTACATGACGGAAACTGAAATGGGAGACATAATGCAGTTCATGTAACAAACTTGAGCTAATGAAATGCTACACAAACTTGCAACAAATTGTCAGACTCTTCTTTGAATGCTGACTACCACATCCATTAATTCAACTCGATAAGAATTCCACATTTAAACATCGGAATTCTTAAGTCTAGTTCATGCACAAGTCTAACATCTCCCTTATATCATCTCAGTATTCACAGCTATTCTTATAAGTATAATTTCTGTAGCTGGACAGTCTGGTTGCCATTATGTAGAAAACTAAAAAGCATGGAATACTGTAATTTCAACTTCTTAGAATTGTCACTCTATAGGATTCTCTGCAAAACTGGCTGTTGTTACTGTGTTCAATACCTAGCAAATCATAGTATTTACTTTTGACTGCTTGTGACTAAAAAGTCTACATCTTCGTATTCTGGCACGTCCACAGAAAGTTGTCTTTAATAGGCAATAAGCTTTATTACTGTGTCAGTAAGTATCATACAATATTGTAAATATGGACTGTTATATTACTAGTGTTTGTATTATATTTAGTGAACACCTCGTATGTATTGTCTTGCTTAATGTGGATGTGGCTTTGAAGATGGGGGTGGGCTCCTGCTGATTTAAGTTCCAGCTGCCATTGTCTGAATCTGTCTGAGGCTCCAGCATTCCTCTAAATGGTTTTGCATCCTACATCAAAATTAACTACTTGAACACAATATCTGGTAATAGAATGCCTTAAAGGACCTGGATCTCGTGTTCTGGCATGTTGGGATTGTTAGAAACCTTGAACCTATTAGTGAAGATTTCTGAAGGTTGTAGAAAAACCTCCAAATAATATTTAACTGTTTAGAAATATAGAATCTGGTATCAAATCTGAGTTATGGAAAACAGGAATTATTAGAGATAGTGTTAACATGTGAAATAAACATAAGCAAATCTTCTAGGGTCAGAGCCCAAAAATAAAAACTAGAATGTAAAGTTCTCAGTCTTGTTTGTGGAACACAGACAAAATGGAGAGTTTATTTACTCTACGCTACTGGCAGTATATTATGTGGTAATAAATTTCATAAAGTTGACTATTGAGTTCCAGATGACCGTGCTTTTCTTGATGGCACACTTTTCTTTTGCAGTGTTTTCAGTGCTAAAGGCTGAAATAAAGCTGGAATACTTCTAACTCCTGAGCTACTGTTGAGTATTTCTTCTTTCAACACTGATGTATTTAACCTGCTTTATACATAAATTGTTCTCAGGTTGTCTTATCACCACTATTTAGATCCAAATATCTTTGATAATAAGATTACACTTTGACCTTGAATTACCTGAACATGATTAGAAAATCATTTCTCTGGCAATATGTTGTCCAGAGCTTGAGAATTAATGAAAAGAGTTATTGAACAACACAACCATCTTGCATTTTCCCTCAAGTCGTATTAAACATCACAACTTGGGTTTATTCACACTTACATATTTGTCGATACTTCAGAAACATTTAATACAGTAAAAACATTGTTAAGGTTTATTATAAAACAGTACTTCTTGTAACATTAACTAATTTTTGTATAAAATGCCCTATGCGAAACATATAGAACTATAGATGCTGTGAAGTTTTAAGAAGCTATCAAGCTAAACATTATGAACAAATACTATTTTCTTCCACTATTTTTGCACCTACCCTTCCCTTCAATAGATTCTCCAGTTGTTAATAAAAGTATTTGTATATATAACAATTCAGTTCAAAATTTGACTAAATTTAAATGTTCCTAAAGTTTCACATTCCCCACTGATTCATTACTAAATTTTAGCTAATAATGTTTACTGCTTTGGATTTTTGGTCATTATTTAAGTTGGCTGGTTCCTCACAATATGTTTAAACATTTTTCACTACTGAGAGATACATAATGAAAGATTTAAAACAGTGTGAAGGAGCACTAAAACTCCTTAACATGCAGGAGAAACAGCAACAGTTTACTGCCAGTTACAGAAGACCACAGTAGGACATATGTGGAAGGGATAGGTAACTCAACAGAGGTGGCAGTAGACTGGATCTCAAAGAACATCTACCACGTGATGATGTGCCGGCTAGGCAGAGTGATGTACAAGTGGGTGTGAAGGGGTGGAACTGATACTCAGTTTGGTTAAAACTGCTTGTCAGGTGATTCTCTCCTTGGAGTTGTTCTCGGATTGGAGCTCCCACTGTAAGGCTGTAAAGTGTCACGTCAATGTGTCTCCCTACATGCAGTTTGTAAGTAGTGCAGTAGGCATGGGTAGCATTTCTAGCAGCTAATTTAACTGCTTTTGGTTGAAGTGATCTCCACTGCGACTGCAGCCCCCTTTTGCCAAAGCGTTGAGAGGTGCAGGCAACAACCGATGTGGTGACACTCCAGCACTGTGTGAAATGAGTTAGGTGACAAGTAGTTTCAGTTATATATATATATATATATATATATATATATTTCCTTCCCACAGGTGTGCCACCTGATAGAGAAGCTCTGTGCTGTCATCATGTTGGCCGAATGTGGCAGCAGGATTGGCAACGACACAGTTGATACACTTGTTTGTGAGTATATGAGAAGAAAGGGTAAGTGAGCTGTCAGGTCTCACAATTTGTGTAACATAAAGAAATAAAAAAATTCTTAAGAGTTTCACAAAGGTAAAAAAGAAATATTACTTCAGTCTCATTCTGGCCATAAGCCTACATGTTCAGTAGTCTTTGTTGTTCATGTCTGTAACTCATCATTTCTGCCATACAGTGAGTAGCATCCTACACTTTTTATGATATTGTTATTATTCCATCCTGGATTTTCCATTGTTTCATTGTGATTCCCAAGTCCACGATTTAGTTTAGGATTTTGAGTTTTCAGAAGATTGGAATATTTTTTGTATCAATATCTTGTTGGTACAGAAATATTTCCTTAACTTTTAGGTTTGTGTATGATTAGTGCAATAGTTAAATTCCTCCACTCACTGATTTGTCAAAAAGTGAGTATTACACAATAGCCGGCCGAAGTGGCCGTGCGGTTAAAGGCGCTGCAATCTGGAACCGCAAGACCACTACGGTCGCAGGTTCGAATCCTGCCTCGGGCATGGATGTTTGTGATGTCCTTAGGTTAGTTAGGTTTAACTAGTTCTAAGTTCTAGGGGACTAATGACCTCAGCAGTTGAGTCCCATAGTGCTCAGAGCCATTTGAACCATTACATAATACAACTTTCAATGCATTTAGTGAAAGGCATTGGGAAATAACACAAACAGCACATTGAAACAGTAGGTAAAAATGTTATTCTAGATCACATTCCTATCATCACAGTGGGAAAAGTGTATCTGTGTTCTTTGTTTTTGCTTTTTCCGATCTACATAATGTTCCATTACAAATAGAGAAGTTATGAATTAGGAAGGAGATGTGAGCTATCAGTGCAGGATTTGTGAACATGTGAGGTGTGGTTATAAAATAATGTGACTATTGCTGAAAAACATCTGGTTTCAAAAAGATAAATATTCAGTAGTCATCCTCAATACACTCTCTGGCTGTCTCTCTCTCTCTCTCTCTCTCTCTCTCTCTCTCTCACTCTCTCTCTCTCTCTCTACAACACTCAAAGGGAATTTTCTGTTGATGGGAATGGGAAATGGTGTTAGAAGTCCTCACCTGTGAGCTCCTTGACACGTGCTACTTTTTTCACTGCTTAGAACAGACTGAAATTTTGTTCTTTCTGATGCAGATTTGATCTTGGGAAGGGATAAGTGACACTGTGCTAAGTCTGGCAAATATTTAAGTGGTCTAACACTGAGATGAGGTATTTTGAAACTTCCTGGCAGATTAAAACTGTGTGCCGGGCTGAGACTCGAACTCGGGACCTTTGCCTTTCGCGGACAAGTGCTAGTTCTGCAAGGTTCGCAGCAGAGCTTCTGCAAAGTTTGGAAGGTAGGAGATGAGGTACTGGCAGAAGTAAAGCTGTGAGGATGGGGCGTGAGTCATGCTTGGGTAGCTCAGTTGGTAGAGCACTTGCCCGCGAAAGGCAAAGGTCCCGAGTTCGAGTCTCGGTCCGGCACACAGTTTTAATCTGCCAGGAAGTTTCATATCAGCACACACTCCGCTGTAGAGTGAAAATTTCATTCTATGAGGTATTTTGCTACAAACCTATTTAACAGACAATGCAGTACGAACCTGTGGCATTGTCT
The DNA here is from genome assembly GCF_023898315.1 of Schistocerca nitens. Lineage (NCBI taxonomy): Eukaryota > Metazoa > Arthropoda > Insecta > Orthoptera > Acrididae > Schistocerca > Schistocerca nitens. Next base: position 13,671,438 of record NC_064624.1, on the reverse strand, counting down.
TGATGCAGAATCTGTAATTTGTCCTTTGACAATTTCTCATGGAGTTGAGCAAGAATCTCAAGGTAGTAATGTCTGGTAATAGTTTGACATTCTGGAACACAGCAATGATAATATTTGAAGAAGTTTCTCACCAATGCAATTTGGACTTTCTTTAGACACTTGTCACAAACAGCCGAATGCCTAGGGCATGCAGCACACTCGTGTCAGACGAAACAGTAAGGGTGAGACAAAGGGGGCACACGGCCGCTGTTGTAATGTGGCCTGTTGCTGCCGTGGCCTTAGCTGACGCTGCCCTGTGTGATGCTGAGTCGAAGGTCGTACAGCTGCCACGGGTCCCCGTCACCCTGAACACTTGCAGCTTAGCTAATAGGGGGCGACTGAGTTAGTTCAAATACCTCCCCCACCCCCCACCACACACACAGCAATGTGATCGCCTGTGGCCCGTGACACTTCACAGGGCTGTGCTGTATTAAACACATCTGTAAGTGTCAGATTCTCTCACGAAATGTGTTTTCAGGGTCTTCCCTATCTGGGCGAGGCGACTATCGTGCATCATGTAATGAGTGGATGATTCGTGATGGGTACTAGTGTCAAATTTATGACAATTGCTCAACCTGTGTAATTCTGCAGCCCACACTTTGTAGTATTGGTTTGGGTGTTTCTGACAACGGTAAAATTTCTACATGCATCACAGTGACAGTGTTCTGTCACAGTAACATGTTGAGAGAGGTTGACATATTTTATCAAATAAGCTTGCCAGTTGTTTCAAAAGTTCAAGTTGGCACGACTGATGACTATTTAGTGAAAACCAGGAAAGAAAGCTCTGCATAGGTTAGTACTGCCCTCACAAAAAAAACCTAGAAATGTTGTAGTAACGGTGTCTCATAAGAGGTCCAATTTTCAGGTGTTTTGTCATATACCAGAATGGGCAACAGTTTCACTGGTGGGAGAGTAACCTGTTGCAAACAAGCAGATGCCACTTGAGAGCAGTGGCGAGAGCCTGCTGTTCTGTGAACGTGTGCTGCTGGGCAGTGATGTGTTCAAATATTTCTTCCATTGAGATGTTTGACAGGTGACTCAGCACTGGCACTCGTACACGGAGAAAACATAAACCTCACTTGTTGCCAAGTTTGTCATATTAAGACCACACACAATTTGTGGAACTTGGTACTTTACAGACCAACCAATAAGATAAAATGTGCAGGTTGTGTGTAGCACTGAACACATTGACTGGACATTAGTAATACAGGTTACAGAATAGGCTGAGCAGTCCTCTGTGGTCAATAAACAATACTGTTCCTTAATTGGCTCACCAGAGTGCACCAGGGAGCTGACACGGGTGGCTTCTAAACAGCCTGTGAATTTCACGGATGCGTTATCTCTGAGATTGAGTATGAATTTAAGATGGGCTGTGAAATTCATAACCACAAAACTAGACCCAAATGAATTTCCATATAGAACATGCATCTGTATCTGGGATTTGGAATATAATTTACATTCCGATGCAAAAGTTTGGAACAGGTTCCTGGTAGATATCAAGGAGGAACTGAAGATTCAGAAACAAAATAAATACCTTGTTAACATCTTATTTACTGTAATACTTAGACTTGGGTACATTTTGTAACTGGAGTGTTTATGTGAAGCAGATGATGTAACTTGGACAACTATAAGTTTTTTCCCAACCCTTTGTTTGATATGTTAGACAGCAAATGATTAAAATAAGAGCAGCAGCAGCAGTAACAGCAGTGGCTTCTCTGAAGTAGCTGTTTTGTTTCCTAATACGCTCAAGCAAATACAAAGTAATTCAGAAGCAATTTTCATTATTTGACCAAGTAAGTACTAATCATTTTTCTATATGGAACAGAACAGAATTATACGAGTGGTGATAAAACAAAAACAGCCATTCCAACTGATGTTTCATATTTTAAGATACTTAGAAGGAACAACACCATTTCTATATTCTTGTAAATGTATTGTGTTCCTGATTCACATATTCTCCATCCTTGGATCTATTGAACAAAAAGAAGAGGGCGACAATTATTGAATTATATGGAAAAAAAGGTAAATTAATTTTTATTCAACATGTAAATGTCACTACAGATATTTGGATTTAGGTTATGATACATTGGCGATGATGTGGCACAGAGGAGTATCGAAATTCTACCCGATGTACCAAAGTGTCGGAACATTGCAGATGTCAAGGACCACCTGAATAGCTGTTTTCAGCTCAGCAGTTGTTTTGGGGTTATTGCTGTGCACTGTGTCTTTAATATAGCCCCACAAAAAGGAGTACATGGAGGCCAATTGAGAACCATGCCAGTGGCCTCTGGGTACCCCAGAACTTGAATGCAGTTCTCAAAGTGCTCCTTCAGGGCATCAAACCCTCTCACACGCCAATGGTGTCGAGCTCTGCCATGTGTGAAAAACATCTTGTCGAAATCAGGGTCACCTTGGATAATGGGGTGAAATCATTTTTTGAAACCTCCATGTACCATTCGGCAGCCACCATGCCACCAATGAATATCACACTGACTATTCCATGACTGGACATTGCACACATCACAGTAACCCATTGAGGGTGAAGAGACTTCTTGATCATGAAATGTGGATTCTTGGTCCCCTGAACCCATCCAAATGAATGTGGGCTTCACCAGTATAACAAACTATACTAACATCAAAGTCCTGTTCATCGATTCTGTGGACAAGAGTGTTTGCAAAACTGAACAGCTGTTCCATGGCCCTGGGGCTTAATGGCTGATGGGTTTGAATTTTGTATGGGAGGAGATGCAGATATTGAACAACAATTTGTTACAGTCCCTATCAGTTGATTTCCTCCTGCTGTCCCTCTTTGGATGACTGACATTGCCAACACTGTCATCACAAACACTACCTCTTCTCTCAAACTTGCAATTCAAATTCTTGATTGTTGGCACACTTGGACTGGTTGTTTAGAGCTCGAACTTAGACGCAAACTTCCTTTGAGCTGCTGTTGGGCTGTTATTGCTCACATAATAGGCCTTCACAAGAGCTATACAATCAGGCATGCTGTACCGTGACATTTTCATGTGCAAATGTCAACAAGGTGCATGCCTATGTGTGAACCAATACCCATTGTGCCTTGTGACCAACCGTGCAGTTTGAAAGTCCTAATGCAAACTGCTCACAAGTCATGACAATTTAATTCATATAGTTTAAGAATTGTACCCTGAAAATCTAAAATGTGTAATGTACCAATACAAATATAGAATATAGAAATGCTAACTGCCATTGTGCCTTGCGCTGCTCCCACATATGCATAATCGCTCCTCGAGGTGCTAAGTGCTCCTGTGCCAAGCTGCACATAGCAGGTGAAAACATCTCCTGCAGGAATGAGGTAAGGTTTCTGTAGTGGACGCTCCCCAGGCACAGTAGTCTACAATAGTGTGAAGCAGTCAGAGCTGATATGTGTGTTTGACAGCACATTGGTAGTAACTACAGTGCTGGTAGAGTACATCAGAGAACAAGTCCTACTGGTCCCCTATGTAGGCTGGCTCACACTGAGAGTACCAGGTGCAGGCAAAACACAACCACTGCTGGTGCCAGTGTGTGGTCAGCCCTAGGACATATTCTAGATTCCCTCCAGTTTTCGGGAAGAGTTTCTAGATTACTTCCAGTTCTTGATATTTCCTGGCACTACTGAATATTTAGCCTCTAAATTTTTCCAGTCCTGCTGATGCCCCATCTCAAAAGAAATTTATTAGCTGAAATGGTTCATCACTGAAAACTTTGAGCATTTACAGGGTGTGAAAGCCTCCTGGTAATTGTGGGTGGTTGGAAAACCAGTACAGTTGCTGACTGTGTGAGCAGAGAGTCTGAGGGGGTGGACACCTCCCCTGTGGTGATATCACTTGTCACTGGGCTGGTGGTGGGGTGCCTGCCAGCTGCTGTGTGCCAGATGTACAAGAGGCAGCTGGTCACATCCAACGACTTGGGCTACAGGCACACAAAGTGGTGTGCTGGCTAAATGTGATGAAAAACTGTCTTAATCCTTCTTTTCCATAAAGAAATGGAAGATTTGTCTGCATTATCCCTTTCCACCCTGAGAGAAAAGTTAGCAAACCTCTATCTGAAATATGCCATGTCCCATGCATTATGACCTGTGGAATCAGGTAAAAATACTGAAATTCTCAGGATGATTGTTTTCTCAAAATGTCAGTAGCACAATCATGCTAGTTAGGTTTTACCCCAGTCCAAACGAAATGTACTGTGCTGCTAAAGAAGTGCTTTTATTTATTTTTCTACATCTGCATGGTTACTGTGCAATTCACACTTCAGTGCCTGGTAGAGGGTTCGTCGAACCATTTTCATACTACTGCTCTACCATTCCACTCTAAAATGCGCATTGGAAATAGGAACACCTAAATCTTTCCGTTTGAGCTCTGATTTCTCTTATTTTATTATGATGATCCCTACACAGGTGGGTGTCAACAAAATATTTACACATTCGGAAGAGAAAGTTGGTAATTGAAATTTCGTAAATAGATATTGCCACAAAGAAAACTGCCTTTGTTTCAGTGACTGCCACCCCAACTCACATATATCAGTGACACTCTCACCCCTATTGCTTGATAACACGAAATGAGCTGCCCTTCTTTGCACTTTATCGATGTCCTCTCTCAATGCTACCTGCAAAGGATCCCACACCATGCAGCAATATTCCTGCAGAGGATGGACAAGTGTAATGTAGGCTGTCTCTTTAGTGGATTTGGTGCATCTTCTAAGTGTTCTGCCAACAAAGTGCAGTCTTTGTTTCGCCTTCCCCACAATATTATCGATGTGGTCTTTCCAATTTAAGTTGCTCGTAATTGTAATTCCTAGGTATTTAGTCAAATTGACAGCCCTTAGATTTGTGCAATTTATCGTGTATCCAAAATTTATCGGACATCTTTTAGTAGCCATGTGCATGACCTCCCACTTTTCTTTGTTTAGTGCTAATAGCCACTTTTCACACCATACAGAAGTCCTCTCTAGATCATTTTGTAATTGTAATTGATCATCTGATGATTTTACTAGACGGTAAATTACAGTGTCATCTGCAAACAATCTAAGGGGGCTGCTCAGATTATCACCTAGATAATTTATATAAATCAGGAACAGCAGAGGGCCTATGACACTACCTTGAGGAACAACAGATATCACTTCTGTTCTACTCTGTCACTACGAACTGTGACCTCTCTGAGAGGAAATAACGAATCCAGTCACACAACTGAGACAATACTCCATATGCATGCAATTTGATTAATAGTCGCTTGTGAGAAACAGTATCAAAAGCCTCCTGGAAACCTAGGAATATGGAATCAATCTGAGATCCCTTGTCGACAGCACTCATTTCTTCATGGGAATAAAGAGCTGGTTGCATAACAACAATATTTTCTGAATCCGTGTTGGTTATGTATCAATAAGTCATTTTCTTCAAGGTGATTCATAATGTTCGATTACAGTATATGCTCCAAAATCCTACTGCACATTGAGGTCAGTGATATGGGTCTGTTTTTCAATGGGTTACTCCTATTTCCTTTCTTGAATATTGGTGTGACCTGTGCTAATTTCCAGTCTTTAGGAACAAATCTTTCATCAAGTGAGCTCTTCTGGTTTCGAATTCTGGAATATTTACTTTGTCTTCTTTGATGAAGGAATTACAGAAAACTGTGTTTAGTAACTCCACTTTAGTGGCAACGTCATCGGTAACATTTCTATTGCTATTGTACAGTGACGGTATTGACTGTTTTTTGCCATTCATGTACTTTACATATGACCAGAATCTATTTGGGTTTTCTACCACATTTACAGACAATATTTCATTATGGAAACTATTAAAAGCATCTCGGATTGACATCCACACAAAATTTCGAGCTTCCGTGAAACTTAGGCAGTCTTGGGGATTTTATGTTCTTCTGAATTTGGCATGCTTTTTTCATTGCTTTTGCAACAGTGTTCTGACGTGTTTTGTGTACCATGGTGGATCAGTCCCATCTCTTATTGACTTATGTGGTATGAATCTATCTATTGCAGTTGATAATGTATCTGAATTTGATCCATATCTGGTCTACACTTACATAATTAGCTTGGAAGGAATGGAGACTTTCTCTTAGGAAGGAATCAAGCGAATTTTTATCTGCTGTTTTAAATGGATTTATTTGCATTTATTTTTGGTGGTTTTGGTTGATAATGGTTTTGAGCCTTGCTTCAATGACCTTGTCTTCACTTGTCCCTGTATCCATCATGACGCTCTCTATTAGATCAGTATTGTTTGGGGATAAGAGGTCAAGCGTGTTTTTGCAACCATTTACAATTTGTGTGGACTCATGAACTAATTGTTCAAAATAATTCTCAGAAAAAGCATTTAGTACAATTTCAGAAGATGTTTTCTGTCTACCACCGGCTTTGAACATGTATTTTTGCCAACAAATTGAGGGTAGATTGAAGTCTCCACCATTTATAGCTGTATGAGTGGGATACTTACTTGTAATGAGATTCAAGTTTTCTTTGAAGCATTCACCTATTATATCATCTGATTTGGGGGGTCGATAGAAGGAGCCAATTATTATTTTGGTACAGCTGTTGAGTATAACCTATACCCATAATAATTTGCAGGAACTATCTATTTCAATTTCACTACAAGATAAACTACCACCTGCAAACACAAACACACCACCACCTACTTTATTTAATCTATCCCTTCTGATCACAGTTTGTGTGCTGTAGAAATTTCGGCAGAATTAATCTCCGGCTTTAGCCAGCTTTCTGTTCCTATAACAATTTCAGCTTCCGCACTTTCTATCAGCGCTTAAAGCTCTGGTACTTTTCCAACAATTTATGACTACAACACTGACTGTTTGCTTGGTTGATTTTTGCTCTGTACCCTTTGAGACTGGAGCACTTTTTGATCTTTCCAAAGACTGTGTAACCTAAAAAACCACCCAGTCCATGCCACACAGCCCCTGCTACCTGTGTAGCCACCTCCTGCATGTAGTGGACACATGACATATTTAGCAGAAGGTGAGCTCTGCCTTCATCTCGCTAGCAAGCCTGGCAGTCTTCAACAACTCAGATAGCCACCAGAAACCAGAGAAAATCTCCTCCAATCCATAGCAACACACATTATTAGTACCGACATGAGCCACCACCTAAACTTGGCTGCACCCTGTACCTTTCATGGCATGTGGAATAACCATTTCCACATCTTAGATGACTCCCCCCAGTTTGCACATGGAGTGCATATTGGTTTTCTGTCAATGACTTTGAGTACAGTAGTATGACAGAAGTGATACGGCCATATACATGTTGCATGTAACCTACAGCCCCCCCTCCCTCTCCCCCCCTCCCCCCCCCCCCCCCACACACACAATAATTTTTAATATGAAGAAAATGAAAGCAGTTTTCTTCCTTGGACATGAACAAATATTGGTCACATGATGCAACATGCCTGGGTCCTGTTTTTGCAGTGTTCATATCTGCAAGATCTTGGTGAAGTTCTGTGGATCAATTGTCATAACCATCATAACACTTATCTACAATTGGTTTTGTTGATGGAGTTTAAATTATCATTTTTTTTCTCCTCAAGTTGTTCATTCTTCGTGATTGTCAATTTCTGCAAGGTTTCTCTTTCTCTCTGGTTTTGCTATCGGTGTCTGTGCAATGGCCATCCTAAACTTGAGCAAATCCAGGATACTTCCTCTAGGAACTTTATTTTCTCTGCAATATTCTCTGTACTTCAACCAAGTGACAGTGCTCAAGTGAAGAAAGCAAAGTATTAGAGAGTCCATTTCCTTGTTTTGAACAGAGGTACACTGAACTAAACCTGACTATGAAGTTTACATTTCCATGTGTCTAATATATGTAAATAACTATTTTTGAAATACTGTGATCAGATTGCTAAGTTGAATATGGACTGTTTCCCCTTTTATAGAAAACATTTTATCAGTTGTTTTTGTGATACAAAGTGTTTTGATATGTAGAACACTGTGAAATTGTAACATATCTGAAGATGTGAATGAGATAACTAATTAGGAGGTATTGACTAGAATTGGAGAGAAGAGGAATTTGTGGCACAACTTGACAAGAAGAAGGGACCAGTTGGTAAGACATGTTCTGAGGCATCAAGGGATCACAAATTATCATTGGAGGGCAGCGTGGAGGGTAAAAATAGTAGAGGGAGACCAAGACATGAATAAGCTAAGCAGATTCAGAAGGATGTAGGTTGCAGTAAGTACTGGGAGATGAAGAAGCTTGCACAGGATAGAGTAGCATGGAGAGCTGCATCAAACCAGTCTCAGGACTGAAAGCCACCACCACAACAACAACAGTGAATCAGACTTCCTGAGACTAATTCAGCATTAGCTATTTTTTGTGAATACTGTGGTAATTGGTATTTCATAGCTGTACAGGTGATAACACTGAGAAATTTTCAAGGGTGCAAAAATAAATGAACAAAAATTAAGTGAAAAATCTTACTGTGAGCTGTCATTTGGCTAGTGGCTTTCTCATATTTTACAGAGCATTACTGATTCATCTGTTGCTGGAATCTGTTGCTGGACGTTCCATGTCACAACCAATGGAAAAAATAATAAGTGCTCCCTCAAAGCTGGAAACAGAATATGAATCAGAGGTAGGGTTCCCTGTTGGAGGAGAGGTGGACAAGATGCACTTTCTTCCATGAAGTGAACTGTGATAAGACTCATTAGACTTTCAAGTAATGCATTTTATTTTTGCTGAAAGTGTCTTCCATATTGTTGTTGTTGTGGTCTTCAGTCCTGAGACTGGTTTGATGAGCTCTCCATGCTACTCTATCCTGTGCAAGCTTCTTCATCTCTCAGTACTTACTGCAACCTACATCCTTTTGAATCTGCTTAGTGTATTCATCTCTTTGGTCTCCCTCTACGATTTTTACCCTCCATGCAGCCCTCCAATGCTAAATTTGTGATCCCTTGATGCCTCAGAACATGTCCTACCAACCGATCCCTTCTTCTTGTGAAGTTGTGCCACAAACTCCTCTTCTCCCCAATTCTATTCAATACCTCCTCATTAGTTATGTGATCTACCCATTTAATCTTCAGCATTCTTCTGTAGCACCACATTTCGAAAGCTTCTATTCTCTTCTTGTACAAACTATGTATTGTCCATGTTTCTCCTCTATACATGGCTACACTCCATGCAAATACTTTCAGAAATGACTTCCTGACACTTAAATCTATACTCTATGTTAGCAAATTTCTCTTCTTCAGAAATGCTTTCATTGCCATTGCCAGTCTGCGTTTTATTTCCTCTCTACTTCGACCATCATCAGTTATTTTGCTCCCCATATAGCAAAACTCCTTTACTACTTTAAGTGCCTCATTTCCTAATCTAATTCCCTCAGCATACCTGACTTAATTCGACTACATTCCATTATCCTCATTTTGCTTTTGTTGATGTTCATCTTACATCCTCCTTTCAAGACAATGTCCATTCCATTCAACTGCTCTTCCAAGTCCTTTGCTGTCTCTGACAGAATTACAATGTCATCGGCGAACCTCAAAGTCTTTATTTCTTCTCCCTGGATTTCAATACCTACACCAAATTTTTCTTTTGTTTCCTTTACTGCTTGCTCAATATACAGATTAAATAATATTGAGGAGAGAATACAAACCTGTCTCACTCCCTTCCCAACAACTGCTTCCCTTTCATGTCCCTTGATTCTTATAACTGCCATCTGGTTTCTGTACAAATTGTAAATAGCCTTTCGCTCCTTGTATTTTACCCCTGCCTCCTTTAGAATTTGAAAGAGAGTATTCCAGTCAACATTGTCAAAAGCTTTCTCTAAGTCTACAAATGCTAGAAACGTAGGTTTGCCATTTCTTAATCTTTCTTCTAAGATAAGTCGTAAGGTCAGTATTGCCTCATGTGTTCCAGTGTTTCTACGGAATCTAAACTGATCTTCACCTAGGTCGGCTTCTACCAGTTTTTCCATTCGTCTGTAACAAATTCTCGTTAGTATTTTGCAGTTGTGACTTATTAAACTGATAGTTTGATTATTTTCACATCTGTCAACACCTGCTTTCTTTGGGATTGGAATCATTACATTATTCTTGAAGTCTGAGGGTATTTCGCCTGTCTCATACATCTTGCTCACCAGATGATAGAGTTTTGTCAGTACTGGATCTCCCAAGACCATCAGTAGTTCTAATTGAATGTTGTCTACTCCCGGGGCCTTGTTTCAACTTAGGTCTTTCAGTGCTCTGTCAAACTCTTCACGAAGTATCATATCTCCCATTTCATCTTCATCTACATCCTCTTCCATTTCCATAATATTGTCCTCAAATACATCGCCCTTGTACAGACCCTCTATATACTCCTTCCCCCTTTCTGCTTTCCCTTCTTTGCTTAGAACTGGGTTTCCATCTGAGCTCTTGATATTCATACAAGTGGCTCTCTTATCTCCAAAAGTCTCTTTAATTTTCCTGTAGGCAGTATCTATTGCACCCCTAGTGAGATAAGCCTCCACATCCTTACATTTGTCCTCCAGCCAACTCTGCTTAGCCATTTTGCACTTCCTGTTGATCTCATTTTTGAGACGTTTGTATTCCTTTTTGCCTGTTTCATTTACTGCATTTTTATATTTTCTCCTTTCATCAATTTAATTCAATATTTCTTCTGTTACCCAAGGATTTCTACTAGCCCTCATCTTTTTACCTACTTGATCCTCTGCTGCCTTCACTATTTCATCCCTCAGAGCTACCCATTCTTCTTCAACTGTATTTCTTTCCCCCATTCCTGTCAATTGTTCCCTTATGCTCTCCCTGAAACTCTGTACAACCTCTGGTTTAGGCAGTTTATCCAGGTCCCATCTCCTTAAATTCCCACCTTTTTGCAGTTTCTTCAGTTATAATCTACAGTTCATAACCAATAGATTGTCGTCAGAGTCCACATCTGCCACTGGAAATGTCTTACAATTTAAAACCTGGTTCCTAAATCTCTGTCTTACCATTATATAATCTATCTGATACCTTTTAGTATTTCCAGGATTCTTCCATGTATACCACCTTCTTTTATGATTCTTGAACCAAGTGTTAGCTATGATTAAGTTATGCTCTGTGCAAAATTCTACCAGACGGCTTCCTCTTTCATTTCTTACCCCCAATCCATATTCAGTGTGAGTAAAACAGAAGTGTGTTGCTTCCATCTAAATAACCAGTTGGCAAACGTAAAACTGGAAGTAAAAACTGGAAATAAGTTTCAGAGGCAGAATTCTTCGTCGTAATTGGAGCCCAAAATATCTTGGTGTCATCCTGGATCGTACTCTATGTTTCAAACAACACCTTCTTACCTTAGCTCAAAAGCTGAGGACTCTAAACAACATCCTCCATAAGCTATGCGGAACTACCTGGGGATCTTTGGCAATTACCCTGTAATCTTCAGCTCTGGGCTTGGTGTACTCTAGTGCTGAGTATTGTGCACCTGTTTGGATGAACAGTCATCATACAAAGCTTGTTGATACCCAGCTGAATACAAGAATGCGCATAATATCTGGAGCAATCAGATCTACTCCAGTTTATTGGTTTCCACTGTTAACTGGTATAATGCCTCCTGATCTATGCAGATGTACTGCCATTATGAGAGAATTCCACAAGATCTCCAGGAATTCTAACCTACCCGTGCATAGCGAACTGCCACTTTTAAATCGCAAGAGACTGAAATCACGCCATCCAACTCTGTGTGATGCTGCTAACATGGCTGCTAAGAATTTCAAACCTCTTGAAGAATGGAAAGGTCGGTGGGAAGCAGTGATAGATGTGCACCTGCATAACATCTTCTCAAGTGCTAAACTGCCAAGTGGATTCGACTTACCACGCAAGACCTGGACTAGCCTCAACAGAATCCGTACTGGCCATGGGCAATGCAGGGATGCTCTCTTTAAGTGGAAGAAGCTGCCTGATCCAGTCTGTGACTGTGGGGCTCCATACCAGACTGTTCACCACACTGTCAGTGAATGCAGGCTTCGAGCCTATCATGGCGACAAAGAGGACTTCCTGCTAGCAACTCCAGATGCAGTGCACTGGATTGAAGGACTGGATATTCAGTTGTAAAGACAAACTTAAGTTTCTTGTGTGTCAATATGTAGATATGTATAGGGAATTTAATTTCATGATATGTCTGTTTTAGCCATATGTTAAATAATAAATAATAAGTACAGAAATACCAGCAGCTGGTTGTCTTTTGAGCACTACATGATGTCCTTTATTTTTGGATTCACATATATCTATTTTGCCTTCAAACTGCTTTCCATCCACCGGTAGACACACAACCAATTCAATTTGTAGTTGGAATAATACTGTACTGATGAATCATTGAATGTGACCTGCTTTTCAATCAAGTGTTTTCTATAGTGTTAATGTGTTTCTTCTCATAATTCACTAACAGATTCATTGGCCACTTGATGTGATGTACTCATTAGGGTGTAAATTACGGCTGTTCATAAAATGTCAATATCAAAACAGCAGTATCAAGTGCCATAATTTTTATTTTATACTATATTTTTTTACAGTTTTTCAGAAAATATTTCAACTTGCTTTTTTGAAATTGTATTAGGACATGATTTTATTTACTTTCACTGTGTTAAGGAGTCTTATTACTTTCTGAGCTTTCATCACATCCAGTCTTTCTCTTTGAATGTGTGAAACAAGTATATGTGGCACTAAAGAAGAACTCCAACTGCACTGGGGGGTGGCAGTGTGAATGGAATAACAAGATTTCTAGTGTTAAGAAACAGTTGCTGAAACTGATGAACAAACATCTAAATGACAAGATCGATCATTGCAGTAGGCGGATGTGCGAGGCGAAATGCAGACGTAATCTGCACTACCAACAGAAACTCCAACGAGATTCACCAGGCAATTTTGACACTGCAACTACTAAGTCACTGGCATTTGCAGAAATGAAAAAAACCGGGAAGTCGACACGAAGTGTTCCGAGGCCCCAACTAGACATATTTGTAGAAGCAGGAAACATTTAGATAGTGAAGTGCAGAACCATCCTCTGTGTGCATTCTGGTTTCCCATATGTGTAGACTGGGTGTACAAAATGTCAGCTCGGGATACTGACAAGCAGAATGAAGTGGACGTCTCCACCAGCTTTTGAAGGCCGCTTACGGTTCGGCATCACAACTTGGTGGTGCCTCTGATGTCACAGAGCGAAGGCATGTGTGATAACGTATATGCCACAACAGCTGAATGTAGGAGAACTGCCATTCTGTAATATATCAGTACACAAATACATATGATCTGTTCATCAGGTGAGGTCATCTGCTCACCCACATTTGTACAGTGGAAAGATTGTAGATATAATACAGTAGAGTTATTGCACATGTGACCATTTTAGTAGCTGGAATACACTGCAGCCCTCTTTCAGCATCCATCCCTGTTATATGTGAAGTCCATTGTCAAGTGGACATGTCACAGTCTAGAGGCACTCTGACACATCTCTAGGGTAAAAGTTGATACACATATCAGCAGGGTGACAGTCTGTGGAGTGGAACACATCATACCAAAACCCCTGTTTGTGGCACTCCAACAGGACCCTGAGAGAATGGCCTAGACAATTAGCATCCAATGTCTTCAGATGTGACAGCATCTTGTGTGGTTGGTTGGAAGGATGTATTGATTCCTCTTGAGGTCCCATTAAATTAATTGAAATCATGACTACAGCAGCAAATACTTAAGTTGAAATATCAAAAGTGTGACATAGGTAAAGTCCATGAAAGTGGCAAGACGCAGTCAATACCTTCGCTGCGCAGTGCCGATGGTACTGTTACCCACGACTGTGCCGCTAAAGAGGAGTTATTGAACGCAGTTTTCCGAAATTCCTTCACCAGGGAAGACGAATGGAATATTCCAGAATTTGAAACACGAACAGCTGCTAGCATAAGTTTCTTAGAAGTAGATACCTTAGGGGTTGCGAAGCAACTCAAATCGCTGGATACGGGCAAGTCTTCAGGTCCAGATTGTATACCGATTGGGTTCCTTTCAGATTACGCTGATACAATAGCTCCCTACTTAGCAATCATATACAACCACTCACTCACCGATAGATCTGTACCTACAGATTGGAAAATTGCGCAGGTCGCACCAGTGTTTAAGAAGGGTAGTAGGAGTAATCCATCGAACTACAGACCGATTTCATTGATGTCGGTTTGCAGTAGGGTTTTGGAGCATATAGTGTATTCAAACATTATGAATCACCACAAAGGGAACAATCTATTGATACGTAATCAGCATGGTTTCAGAAAACATCGTTCTTGTGCAACGCACCTAGATCTTTATTCACACGAAGTAATGGCCGCTATCAACAGGGGATCTCAGGTTGATTCCGTATTTCTAGATTTCCGGAAAGCTTTTGACACTGTTCCTCACAAGCGACTGCTAATCAAGCTGCGGGCATATGGGGTATCGTCTCAGTTGTGCGACTAGATTCGTGATTTCCTGTCAGGAAGGTCGCAGTTCGTAGTAATAGACGGCAAATCATCGAGTAAAACTGAAGTGATATCAGGTGTTTACCAGGCAAGTGTCCTGGGACCTCTGCTGTTCCTGATCTATATAAATGACCTGGGTGACAATCTGAGCAGTTGTCTTAGGATGTTCGCAGATGATGCTGCAATTTACCGTCTAGTAAGGTAATCCGAAGACCAGTACCAGTTGCAAAGTGATTTAGAAAAGATTGCTGTATGGTGTGGCAGGTGGAAGTTGACGCTAAATAACGAAAAGTGTGAGGTTCAAATGGTTCAAATGGCTCTGAGCACTATGGGACTTAACATCTATGGTCATCAGTCCCCTAGAACTTAGAACTACTTAAACCTAACTAACCTAAGGACATCACACAACACCCAGTCATCACGAGGCAGAGAAAAAGTGTGAGGTGATCCACATGAGTTCCAAAAGAAATCCGTTGGAATTCGATTACTCGATAAATAGTACAATTCTCAAGGCTGTCAATTCAACTAAGTACCTGGGTGTAAAAATTACGAACAACTTCAGTTGGAAAGACCACACAGATAATATTGTGGGGAAGGCGAGCCAAAGGTTGCGTTTCATTGGCAGGACACTTAGGAGATGCAACAAGTCCACCAAAGAGACAGCTTACACTACTCTCGTTCATCCTCTGTTAGAATATTGCTGCACCGTGTGGAATCCTTACCAGGTGGGATTGACGCAGGACATTGAAAGGGTGCAAAAAAGGGCAGTTCGTTTTTTATTATCACATAATAGGGGAGAGAGTGTGGCAGATATGATACACGAGTTGGGATGGAAGTCATTAAAGCAAAGACGTTTTTTGTCGCGGCTAGATCTATTTACGAAATTTGAGTCACCAACTTTCTCTTCCGAATGCAAAAATATTTTGTTGAGCCCAACCTACATAGGTAGGAATGATCATCAAAATAAAATAAGAGAAATCTGAGCTCGAACAGAATGGTTTAGGTGTTCGTTTTTCCCGCGCGCTGTTCGGGAGTGGAATGGTAGGGAGATAGTTTGATTGTGGTTCGATGAACCCTCTGCCAAGCACTTAAATGTGAATTGCATAGTAATCATGTAGATGTAGATGTAGAAATGGTAGACTGAGCATTTGTAATGCAATTGCAAAATAAATAAAAAAACTTAATGTTTGCCATTTTTCCAAACTATTTTTATCAATAAATGTAGACTGTTAAAACATTAAATCTTTTTTAAGACATTCCTTAGTGTAAAGCTTACCTACAATGGTTGAATGCTTGCCTGTGTTGTATCAACTGCTCAGTGCCCAACAGTGCAGTGAATGGATATCTCCACTTGTATGTACAAGCTGTGACTTAGCTGCAGCAAAGTGGTATTTTGTGAGGTTGTCATCTGCGATGCATGTAATTCTTATACAGTTGGACACCGCAAGTTTTTCAAGATGGGGTGGTTTTTTTCCACAAGCAGCAGTACCTGTGTTGGGTTTGTATAACCTACATTAATCAGTGATCCAGTTTGGAGCGATGCAGAGCACCACTGAGAAAATGCTTGTACCATGACAATGCTGAATGTCATGGTACAATAGAAGTAGTCTAGGGAGCTGTCTAAAAATGTCGCATGTCAAATGTATGATAAACTGTACATATGAGTCATGTTTCCCTGTTACTAAATGTCTAATTACAGTAAGTGATTGTACATTGAATAGTGTAAGCACCTGTCAAAAGACATATGTTTTTCTTCAGAGTGAGCTGAAATTTCTGAAAATTTTAAGATTTAAGTGCAAGAAGAACCATAGGGGTGGTTAAGTGTTGAGCTGCACTGACATTGTCCACAAAAAAAGGTGGTTAACAGTCACATAAGTTTAGAATTGCAAGGTAACAACAAAGTCAAATCGGAACACATTGCAGCCTATACTGTTCACCTGTGCAGACATCCTTGATAGCCAGGACCACCTTACAAAAGTGGCTGATAAGTTGGCAGTGAAAGTAGGCTGTTGTCAATAATTTAGTCCTCACCAAAACTAAGCTTGAACACTTTAATAGTACTTGTATGAAATATTGTTCATGGCCTGTTTGGGTCTCTATTACTTCAGTTTTTTACAGAAATAAGTAGCTACTTACCACACCTGGTAACAGTTATATAGTTCCAGTTCATGTGCAGTAACCAATCACCAACAGTTTGCAATGCTTGGTGTGTGGAAAATAAGCAATCAACATAAATCAAAACAGATTTCTGTGTGCATTCTGTGCAAATTTTAATACATCACAATGTTTGTCACACTGAATAATCACAAAAAGTAACCACAAGAGCACAGCAAGGCTGCAATTTTGTTACTCAACATTTTCATTACAATTCAATGTTAAAGTTTGATTCAGTCATTAACTTCTGCAGTGAATTTGGGTGAGGTTAATCTGTTTCAGCCATTACATAATCATCGTATGAACTTAACTGAAAAAATTACTTCTAGAATTTTAATCTCTCTCTCTTTTTTTTTTTTTTTTTTTTTTTTTTTTTTTTTTTTTTTTTTTTTTTTTTTTAATATGGCCACGTTGGATTTAATTGTTTTAAAATAACAACAAGAACCCATCAAATTTTAAATTACAGAAAATTTTGCTAAATACAAATGTAGAGAAATAAATAAACACTGTTTCTCCATTTGAAATGTGTATCCCCATTTACATGAATGAGCACCATATTGAAAATCTAAGTAAATTTCATTATATATAATGTTAACACACTAATAGTGCTATATGATGAACTATACAGAAAAATTAAGCTAACTAAATTGTGTACTCCAAATCTGGAATCTCACATTAGGTACCACAGAATCTACAAAGATACCTGGCAGCCCCTTGGAATTTTAAGTTCAGTTCGGGCAGGTAGGTTAGAAAATTTAAAAAGGGAAATTGATAGGTTAAAGTTAGATATAGTGGGAATTAGTGAAGTTTGGTGGCAGGAGGAACAAGACTTTTGGTCAGGTGAATACAGGATTATAAATACAAAATCAAATAGGCGTAATGCAGGAGTAGGTTTAATAATGAATAAAAAAATAGGACTGTGGGTTAGCTACTACAAACAGCATAGTGAACACATTATTGTGTCCAAAATAGACATGAAGCCCATGCGTACTACATTAGTACAAGTTTATATGCCAACTAGCTCTGCAGGTGATTAAGAAATTGATGAAATGTATGAAGAGATAAAAGAAATTATTGAGGTAGTGAAAAGAGATGAAAATTTAATACCCATGGGTGACTGGAATTCGAGAGTAGGAAAAGGGAGTGAAGGAAACATAGATAAGGCCTTCCCTCCACACAGTGTCGAAGGCGGCAGTTAGATCAACAAATGCCACAGATGTTTTCTGCTTCGTTTGGTATCCTGACTCTATGAAGGATGTGAGAGACAATACTTGTTCGCAGCAGCTACACCCTGGTCTGAAGCCTGCCTGATCAACTGAAACATTCTCTAAGATAGCACTACTTATTCTGTTATATATTAGCCTTTCAAAAAGCTTGTAGCAGCAGCTGAGTAGGGAAATGGGACGATAGTTTTCTACCCTGTTGCTGGGTTTGCCAGGTTTCAGAACAGATATTATCTTCACCTTTTTACACTCCGATGGAAGTTGACCAGTCAGCAGGATGTCAGTGAAGAATTCTGACAGCCATTTCTTAGCTTTTCCTCCCATATGGATCAGGAATTCTGGATGGATACCATCGAATCTAGGTGCCTTAAAAGGTTTGAGGTCCTTCAGTCCTTCAGTCCATAGTCATTGTCTGAAACTGTGAGGGGATGGGTATACTCAGATGAGGGAGATGCCTTCTTTTTCAGGTCACGAAGATGTCGTCTGATATGTCTTGTATGTTTCTTGTCAGGAGGTGCTCTTGAGGTAGTAATGATGTGGGAAGCAAATTGGTCTGGTGTTACTTCAGAAATTTTTCTGCATGCTGGTGCACTTCCTCCCAGTTTTCTCAGAAGACTCCATGCTTTCCTGCTCCAGTGGGTTAAGTCCATACTTTCTACTGTTTCTACCCATTTCTGCCTCCGAGACATGTCCAAGCTGGACAATAGTTCCATAGCTATCTCTGGTTCACCACTTTGCTGGAAGTGTTGGTACAGTGTTTCACTTTTGTCATTCCATCCTGGAAGATATTCTTTTCGGTATCCTCTTGGCATACACTTTTTAGCTGTTGCTGTTACTGCACCAATGAAGCGTTGATAGTTATTATGTGATGGAGGTATCCATCGAATGGTCTTATCCAGTTCCGTTGAAAACTTCATCCAGTGAGCTTTCTGGAAATTCCATCGAGCATGCGGAGTTGATCGTATGACAGGAACAGTGCAGCCAATTTGTATTATTACAGGTCTGTGTTGGCTGTGAGGAAAGGCATCTATCACTTTCCTTGTGGTGTTGATGGGAAAGCCAGTTTCGTTGCAGCTAACAAAGCATAAGTCAGGGTTTGAATCCTTGTCCCAAGCAGCTGACCTGGAAGTGCCTTGATCTTTGGCATCAAACACTAGGTGAAGATTATTCTCTTCAATCCATTCTGCAAGCATGCTCCCATTTTCATCATTTTGAGAGTACTTCCAAAGTGCGTGGTGACTATTGAAGTCTCCTATGTAAAATGCAGGATGTTCTGCTGTGTGTAGGACAAAATCAGGCCATGTTGTTTTGGGTGGTTTGTAAACATTTGTAATAGTAATGCCATGCAATTGTATGACAACTGTATGTACATCTGCCTCCACACTTACAGAAATCAGTGAAGCTTCGTTTATGTTGTTATGGACATACATAGCAATACCATACACCTCGTGGTAAGTTACACCAAGTGCAGAATATCCAGGAATTCGACGTCGGCTTCGCAATATTTCTTCACTGGAAACACGAGTTTCTTGAATGGTGATGACATCGATATTGTTGTCCAGCAAAAATTTTGACAGGTAGTCACACTTTGCGCTGCTAATGCTTTCGATATTCAGTTGAAGGAGTCTGATAGTTGGTCCAATGTTTCTTGTTAATGAACTCTGAAAAGAACTGTTGCTGCTATTTAGTTGATATGTCATTGCCAGGAGATCCTATGGATAGTCTGGCTGCCTGTAATCACTGTTGCTCAATTAGCACCACCCAGGAGGCTCGTGTGGGGTATTTTAAGGTTAAACCTACGGACGTGAGCAAAGCTACCTCCCATTTCCGTACTATCCTCAAAACATACTTCCAGAATGCCATACTCAGTTCACATACATAAGCATCACTTTGCCACATAAATGACTTTACCATATGGGCATCCGTCAGCAAAAGACTACGAAAACATCCCTGCATGGACTTATGACCACAGCAGTTGAGTCCCATAGTGCTCAGAGCCATTTGAACCATTTGAACCATCCCTGCATGTTCTCAGCTCTGTCAGTCACATGACTACTATCCTAGTCAAAACTCCATCTGCAGCCAACTGCATTTGCTCACAAATCGTCGTTTATATTTAGCATTTAAATCATATTCATTAAAATTATTTATCACAAAATTTAAAATTTCTTCAGTTCATAATTGTCATAAAATATACTTTCTTTTTAGATCACATCCTTGGAATCTACATACACTAATCAAAAGTCTTATTATTCTTACAGCTTCCAATTTAACATTGTGTTATTCAAATGTTAGTTTTTGTTTTTAATATTGATTGCTAACTTCTCATTCAAAAGACAGTTAAATCTTATGTGCATTAAAGTAGAAATGTTTGATTGTGGATGTCTTGTCTTGACAGTTATTTTGTCTAAATGACTTTTCTCTGCAAAATTTTCCCCAGTACATAAGCACAGCTATGATATGTATTATCATGCAACAGTGCCCTCTGTTATGTTATAGTCTCAGTGGATACAAGTGGAACATGTTACTCCACAGCCATTAAACCACATCTGCAATATTTCAGAATGCTACACAAAAATAGAAGGACCATCACTCTTTCTTTAAGAAATGCCACAAAGCATGACAATTTAAATTTTTCATTTTCACTGACTCCCAGAGCATTCTGCATCTCAATATGTGCATATTATTCTGGGTTAACCTTACTTGAACATGAAGTGCTTCTTCATAAATGAAACTCAATTGGAAGTAAAAGTCTGTTGACAGTGCTCATTGAGAATATGGAAGACATAAACAAATTTCCTTTTATTACTAATGTGAAGAATGTGCATGAACTCTAGTGGGTATGGATGGCAAATGAAAGCAAATGTCTAGCAACAAATTTCTTGTAAAATATGTCCCATTACTCTTTCATGAATATTGGACATTTATTCCTACGCATTTTATTTAATGTGTATCACTTGTTTGGAGGAACTCATTCCTGCTTGCACTAAACACTATACTCATATTGATGGCAACAAAGAGAGGCTTTATTATTTCATGAATGTCCCAGAAAATAGTACAACGTCATATTTGTTCCCAGTATATTAGTTTAACACTATTAGTACCAGCCCACTACTTATCCATGTCTGCAGAACACAGGCAATTTTGTCTGTGTTAAAAAATTAATGTCTTGGAGGATATTGGACATATAAATACAAAATTAACTCTATTTTAATCCCATTTTGTGTTCTGTAATATTTGACTATGAACAAAATTTTGTCTAGTATAACATGGACAAAATATATTAAGTATATGACATTGTTTACAGAAAATGAAGAGGCATCCATTCATATAGGTAGAGTAAATGAGTTCATATATTCATAACGATGACTGCTGAATATTGTATTTAAATACAATAGCATGTCCTACATGGATTTATAATGTATTTTCACAAGAGGAGGAGGAGATTAGTGTTTAACGTCCCGTCGACAACGAGGTCATTAGAGACGGAGCGCAAGCTCGGATGAGAGAAGGATGGGGAAGGAAATCGGCCGTGCCCTTTCAAAGGAACCATCCCGGCATTTGCCTGAAGCGATTTAGGGATTTTCACAAGAATGTGTTCAGGTACAGAGAATATGGCAGTGGTCTCTGGGTACCCCAGAGCCAGAAAGCGGTCCCCAAAGTGCTCCTCCAGGACATCAAACTCTCTGCTGCTTCAATAGGGTTGAGCTCCATCAGGCACTAACCACATCCTGTGAAAATGAGCGTCACTTTGGATAACAGTGATGAAATCGTCTTCCATAACCTTCACATACCATTCCGTAGTCACTGTGCCATCGAGGAATATCACATCAATTATTCTGTGACTGGACATTGCACACCACACAGTCACCCATTGAGGTTGAAGAGACATATTGATCCCAAAATGAGAATTTTCAGTCCCTCAAATGCACCAGTTTCACTCACTGATGAACCTGTCCAAATGAAAGTGGGCACCATTACTAAACCAAACAACAAGATGCTTACTAATTCCCATCGTGCCCTGCAGTCAACCCATGCAGTTCAGAAGTTACGACGATTTTATTCCATTTAGTTGAATGAGTGTCACCCTGCACAAATCCAGTGCTTACTCCTGTCTTGGTCACAAGATCTTCTAGAATGATAGAATGAACTTTGGGACCATAGCTCACACTTAGTCAGTGCCATTCCCTTCAGCTTCACTATTTGCCATAATGTGGTTCTGTCCTGTTATTTTTGGCCATCTCTGTAGCAGTTGTGCCACACCTTTGTCCAAGAGTTGCTCCTGGCGTTGTCATCAAAACCATATTTGTGCTTCAGATTGGTTCTTACTTGGCTGTTGCCAAGTTTTCGGCAAAACTTGATGTAGTATTGCTGCTCAGTTTTTTGTTGTTTTAAAATTTATAGAAATCATAATCAGATGAACACCTGTGACACACCCTGTCACTGGCAGTTTGCGTGCAACTGATCTTATACTAGCAGAGAGGAAAATCCGCAGCTGCAGAAAGGTGTTCCCGACATCTTTACTCAACAGAAACTTGCACTTCACTCTTTGTACATAAGGCTGGCTGACAGTTTGTAGCCTTGTGAGATGAAGTGAATGCTTGATCAATTTCTAAATAACTTGGAGTGTTTCTTGAGATGTTAAACTAACTTCTCTGCAACAACTCTGATTATCTGCAGGCTTGAAGTCCTGTGTCAAAGTATTTGTACTTGGCCACGCATCACCCTCTTACTGAACAGTGCACCAAACAGTTGCTAGCCAGTCAGTTATGTTCTCATCCTGTATTTTCTTTAAGCCACTGACTGCTTAATGAAGTTATGTTTGAGAATTGTTATACACATCCTTATAACATAAGATGTTGCTCTCTTTCCTCTGTAGTAACTGACATGACTGTAGTCAGTGGTTTTCTGTACACAGTTAATCAGGTACATGTCCCTTCATAGTCCATGATGGTATTGCTTGGAATCTCCCAAAAGACTGCACATTCAATTACCTCACCTGTCTGGTTTATATGGTGACTGTTCATGATGAATTTGGATTAAGTGAACACTTAGTAAAATCTCATGGCAGGCCAAATATTGAGGTACTTAATCTATTACACAAAATCTTAGGCTGCCAACCAAAACTATTGCTTGCATTATGTCTGTGGTATGTCAAAACAATTTCCAAGGCTTGATTATCGTGTCAAGAAATAAGTATTCTGTCTCTTTACATTATGCAAAGAAATTGACTGTAGCTTGAATTAAACATCTGTCCAAACTTTCTCCATTTTGTTGCATTTCAGTAATGAAGCAGCTCAGTGAATCAACACTAAACACACTGGATTTGTCAAAACCATTCTTTTGGATTCTGTGTTAGAAATGTAACAATTAAATTCAAGTTTCAAATTTGCATAACTATGCTGAATTTAAAGGTTCATTGATTTTCTTCTGATCTTCAACCCACTGGTTAAGCCTAAACTTAACCATCCAGTTGCAGAAATGCTGTACGTCCCTTGTCATGTGAAATAACTGACTGATTACATTGGTCAGTATTAAAACTGAAATGTCAAAATGATTCCATCTATACATCACGTACAATTCCCAGGTACTGTCCACATTTTTGCACCATTTCTAAGAAATGAGCACTAGTTTGCTACGCAAAAACATATCAGAATCACAAATATAAACTCTTTGTGGATAAATTTTGGGGAAAATTTGCAGCTTATGTGAGCCAGCTTTACACGAAAAATAAAATAGTGCACATTTACATAATGAGGCATCCAGTCTGCACCCTAACTTTAAGGGAGGAAAGAGATATCAGCTTTAATTTGTTTTATTTACAGGAAATTATTCTAACAAGGCGCTATTCTTAATCACTAGTGGAAGAATCATTGTCACCATCTTCCCATAGAGTGTAGTTCTCAGTTCCATCTCATTAATATGTGATAAATTTTAAGAATCTTTTCCACCAGTGCTTGTGCAATGTGGAGTCTCATGCACATTTCAGCCACTTACAAATCTGGATGCTTGATTTTCAACTTGGTGTGAACTTGTTGTTTTCATCAGCCATCCATTATGTGTATTGCTGTTTAAGTGCAGATTTGGATGACTCATTACCACAAACATGAAGTGCAACAGGACTTTGTTAGGCTTCCGGGCATAATGGTAGTCAGTTTTCACTTTCCATAACTTAACTAAGACTTTCTCTGTTAAAGTCTGTGAAAACTGTCCAGGACCAACAAGTTCCACTTATCCAGTAACTCCAGGGTGATGTTGCCAAACACGGGCCACCCTGTCGACCACAGTCATTTCCATCCACGCCTTCAGTTTTGCTCTCACCAGTATGCCTTTCACTGAAATTTTTGGAGTAGTTTTCCTTTAAAACATAATGTAAGGTGGTAGCTTTCATCCACCACCAGTTACAAACATCAGTGTTCATCTTTGCTTCTCTTTGCCACCAGTTCATATCATGATGCCATTTGATCTGTGTTACCAAACACAGAAATGTTCACAGTGCAAATTTACCATGCAGTGATGAAAAATCACTTCTCTTCATCACCTGAATGCTATGAAGTGACAGTAGTTTACCTCCATGGATCTAATCCATTTAATTGATCTGATGGAATTAAAATTTCTTAGATGAATTTCAACTTTATCTTCAATAATGATAGAGGCTGTAGAAATGAATTAAGATTTGTGGGATAGCTGGGACTTGAACCCTGGTCTCCTGCCACACTAGCCAGATGTGCTGACCATTGCATCACTGTAGCAGTATGGCTAACACAGGTGTATGGACTGCCATAGTCCAGTGTCTCCCTAACACAGATTTAAATTCACACCTTCACTGACTATTTGAGAAGGCGAAAATGGGCTGAAGTTGTGAGTAGAATTTAGTGTTATGGAGGGCATTGGACTAGTGTAGTGCGTGGAGCTGCGCTAAACCTACTGACACAGTGATGTAATTGTCAGCACATCTGCCTAATAAGCAGGAGTCCCAGTTTAGTCCCAGCTGTGGCACAAATCAAATCACTCCTTCAGCTTCTCTCATCAGTTTCAATTCAAATATCCCGATAGTCAGCCCTGGCTAGTTTTGAAGCCAGTGCTGGAGTAGGCACATTTCACTAGTAACCGTGCAACCATAATAGGAGTCCTTTCACCAGTTGTGAATACAACCCTCAATCCATTGTACTTTCCTCCCTGTTTCCAATGTTCTTGTGTTCTTTTAATGTGCACCTGACATGTCAGACTGAAGCCACAGTGCTACAATATAACAGGATCTATTGTTGGTGGAGCAGTACCAATCTTATTACAATTACCTCCACACACCCCAGTTTTTGTCCTTGAATTCAGGAAAAATATGCAGATTATTCGTGTAAATATGCTATGTTGAATGGGATCTATGGTACAGATTATCTAACCAGTAGTAAGATGACAGTATGCTCTGTATACCTTATTGTCGTAATACTTTGAGAAATAATTGTACTACTTATTGCTGTTGTGCAGAAGGGGAAGCTATCTTCCTTTTGTCAACAAAGACAGAAGTTCGGGTGTACCTCATGTGGAAAGAGGGGGGGGGGGAAGGGGGGCGGGGGGGGGGGGCTTCGTCCATTACCTATTTTCCATATGCAGTAAGAGACTGTGTGGTTTAGTTCTATTATATCTAATCAATCTTTCTTTACCTTTTTTTCCAGTTCCTTCCTTCCCTATCTCGAAGACAGTAACATATCTTCAAACACCATCCCCTGATTATGTCACTTTGCTCTAGCAAATGCTAGACTGATCAGTAAATGTTTTCTAAAACAGGAAAATTAAGTGAAATTTTATTCATACAAATTTGGTAGGTGATATTTATATGGACACACCTATTTATTGAGCAGTAAAGCTTCAGTTCAGAATATGATTAGGAGTAATCCACTGCCTTACAGGCCTGTATCACTAACGTCAATTTGCAGTATGGTTTTGGAACATATACTGTATTTGAACATTATGAAGTTCCACAAGGAAAACGATTTATTGACACATAGTCAGCACAGTTTCAGAAAATATTGTTCTTGTGAAACACAACTAGCTCTTTATACTAATGAAGTAATAAGTGCTATCAACAGGGGATATCAAATTGATTCCATATTTCTAGATTTCCAGAAGGCTTTCGACACCGTTCCTCAGAAGCATCTTCTACCCAAACTGCGTGCCTATGGAGTATCGCCTAAATTGTGCGACTGGATTCGAGATATTGTGTCAGAAAGGTCACAGTTCATAGTAATAGATGGAAAGTCATCGAGTAAAACAGAAGTAATATCCGGCATTCCCCAGGGAAGTGTTATAGGCCCTCTATTGTTCCTGATCTATATTAACCACATAGGAGACAATCTGAGTAGCCGTCCTAGATTGTTTGCAGATGATGCTGTGATTTTCCATCTTGTAAGGTCATCAGATGATCAAAATGACTTGGAAAATGATTTAGATAACATATCTGTATGGTGCAAAAAGTGGCAGTTGACCCTGAGTAAAGAAAAGTGTGAAGTTATTCACATGAGTACTAAAAGAAATGAGCTAAATTTTGATTACCCGACAAGTCACACAAATCTGAAGGCTGTAAATTCAGCTAAATCCTTAGAGATTACAATTACAAATAACCTAAATTGGAACGATCACATAGATAATATTGTGGGTAGAGCAAACCAAAGACTGATGCATTGTCAGAACACTTAGAAGATGCAACAGGTCTACCAAAGAGACTGCTTACACTGCGCTTGTCCGCCCTATTCTGGAGTAGTGCTGTGTGGTGTGGGATCCACATCAAGTGGGACTGATGGATGACATCAAAAAGTACAAAGAAGGGCAGCTTGTTTTGTATTATCATGAAATAGGAGAGATAGTGTCACAGACATGATACGTGAATTGGAGTGGCAATCATTAAAACAAAGGCGTTCTTCGTTGTGACAGGATCTTCTCATGAAATTTCAATCACCAGTTTTCTCCTCCAGTTGCGAAAACATTCTGTTGGCACCCACTTACATAGGGAGAAATGATCATCATGATAAAATAAGAGAAATCAGGGCTCACACAAAAAAATTTAAGTGCTTGTTTTTCCTGCATGTCGTTCGAGAGTGGAACGGTAGAGAGACAGCTTGAAGGCACTTTATTGTGAATGGCAGAGTAATCATGTAGATGAAGATGATGCAGTAGTGTGTCAAAATATGCACGATGCATCCTTCTGCTAGGGAAGTGAGAAAATGGACTCATTTCCATGAAACAAAAAGGCAGTGGTTCAGCTGCTGTCATTTTGTTTCTCATATTTTAATGGTACTCACTATAAGACAATTCTACTATTACAGGTAAGAATCTTGTGCAGACATACCGTATTTACTCGAATCTAAGCCACACTCGAATCTAAGCCGCACCTGAAAAATGAGACTCGAAATTACGGGAAAAAAAAATTCCCAAATCTAAGCCGCACCTGAAATTTGAGACTCGAAATTCAAGGGGAGAGAAAAGTTTTAGGCCGCACCTCCAAATCGAAACAAAGTTGGTCCATTGTAATATGAGACATAATTTAGGTCGAATGAATGACGATACAGCTACAGTAGTTTGGTTCGAGTCGAAAGCTTAGCCGTTAAGCTTTACCAGGTAGCCATTGCTATGCGTCAGGCACTCCGTCCGTATTTATATGGATACCCTTCCTGTTTCATGTGCTTCGTCTGGTTTGAATCGATTGCTTATTTTGCTTTGATCTGATAAGTGCCGTTTTCTATGTTATAGGTGTTTATGTCAGTCACTCTAAGCTGAAAATGCATTACTATACTGTGTCATGCATTTTTTGTCGCATTCTGATAGTACGTGTTTACGGGCTGTCGCTGCTCGTGGCATGGCTTGCTTTTGTGCGCGCTACCGCCGCCTACAATTAAAAAAAGAGAGGAATCATCTCATTAGCGAAACAATGGCAAGAGACTGCTATTTGTTGTTACTTACACTGCTGCTTTCTTTGATAATGATCAACAAGAACCAAATAATAGACTGCGTATGATAGAACATGTTCTGAATGAGAGTTTGGCGAACATTTTTCTCCGTTGTAAAATCTTTGCGGCCGCTTCTTTAGTACATCAAATTCTGCACAGAAATTAGTCATCTTAGATTTAAAAATCTAGTCAGTTGCCGTGCTTCATTTCTGACTGTATCACCATTAGGCGTAAGAGTAATACGAATATACACATGACACGATACGTATATTCTTCCGCGTTTGCTGTTGTCTCACTCTAGTTTCGTAGTTTATTTGGCAGACAGGATTTAAATGAGATAGAAGCAAACACGAAAGAATACATGGCAAAATGTTTATGTTGGTACTATTCTTATGGTGAAGAGAATACTGCATGTGATTCACATTTCATCAGGTTCCTGTTAGCAAGCATCTCTTCTCACAGGTAGGAAAAAATTCAGAACGTAGAGTTGGCCATATTGACAAAAATCCCAGTATAACCAGTCGGATTTTTGTAGTACATTGAAATTCGAAGATGAACAATACGGAAATGTATTTACTTCATTGGATAATGTATGAAAATGCAGTGGTCGAAACTCGGGGCGGGGAAAAAAAGCTCGTCTTCCAATTTTTTTTTAAATTTGATTTACTGACGCATCGGTTTTGGCGCCAGTATTTATCTTTGTGCCTACAAAGGATGCCTGTGTAGCGCTACATATATTCGATGGCAGAAGTTAGTTGTGGCGGCACCTACCAACATTTTTCAGAACTTCCGCTTGCTTTGCACTCGATTCTAAGCCGCAGGCGGTTTTTTGGATTACAAAAACCGGAAAAAAAGTGCGGCTTAGATTCAAGTAAATACGGTACTTGATTTACCTTGTACTTACATTTAAACCTGTAAGTAGCTGAAAAGTAAATTAATGTGTAAGCATTATTGATAGCAGGGGAAAATGGATTGTTCCTTCACTTGGATTTTTACATTGAATTAGTGTTGGTTCTATTTTTATGAATTGTGAAGACAATTTAGACTTATGCTAAGAACATGACAGTTTAAATTTTCTTCCAAAGTAAGATTTACACAACAGTAAAAACTGGATTATACATGCAGTTTTCAGTGAGTTGGGGGAAGAAAATTTTGTATCTTGTCCACTCATCGCAGTAAACTGACCCACAACATGTGATGAAGCAGCATCAACTGTTGACTTCTGGATGATGAGTATAATGTATATTAAGGGGGGTAGGATGTCAAACGGGCCAACTTGGAGCAGGAGAGGCATCACAGGACATTTTAATTTGCAGTGTCTATAATTTTACAACTAAATTGGTGAAACTTTGTCAGCAACACCAGGAAGGATTCAGGATTCACACTAATTGCAGTGGAAGTTTGGAGGCATAACAAAATAATTTTTTTTTTACGTGCAAAATTTCATAATTTTTTCACTTACTAATGGCTGCATTTGTTGCTATAGGTACACTTTTCTTCATAAGTTAGAGAGATTCTTCAATGAATTTTGCACTGCATACATAACATACTCACAGTATATGTTAAATTTCATGTTTAGAAAAAACACAAATTTTATAGTTAATTACCTCAATTTTTACCACAGTTTTTAATAGATTTGGAAAATTCTAGAGTTTCATACAGCTTTAAGTATGGTTTGTATGTTGTGCAAAATTCATCGAAGAATCTCTCTTACTTATGAGGGAAAGTGTACCTATAGCAAGAAATACTGCCATTAGTAAGTGAAAAAAATGATGAAATTTCACATGTAAAAAAATCATTTTGTTATGTTTTCGAACTTCCACTCCTATGAGAGTGAATTCTGAATTCTTCCTGGTCATGCTGACAAAGTTTTATGAATTTATTTTTAAAAGTATACACAGTGGAAATTAAAATTTCCTGTGGTGCCTCCCCTGCTCCAAGTCAGCCCGTCTGACGTCCTACCCCCCCTTCATGTAGTATTAATAATGTGCTTTCAACATACTATTTGTCAGGAATTAACCTCACACAAACATGAAACAAAGTTCATGCAACTAGCATAAACACATCAGATGAACAAAAATGCTAGTAAAAACTCACTGCTAGCAGTAATTTTTTTACATGGTACAGCATCTAAAAAATTTAGCCAATAACCAACTAGGCAGGTTCAATACTGCTGCCAGACTTTCTTGTCTAACCACACTGTATTTCAAAAATGTTCTATTCTTCTGTGCACTGTCTGTGTTTCCCTAGCACAAAATGCTACACTCCAAGTAAAGTCCTTCAGAAGGAGTTCCTAACACTTAAATTTTTGATTTTGCCACAAGTTTTTCAGAGAAACTTCTCCAGCTGTTGGCAGTCTGTGCTTTGCTGACTTTGCTTTGGCCATACCCACTGCCCAAATAACTCTGGCAGTACATAGATTAGATTAAGAAATAAACTCTACAGCATAGCTTGATTTAGATTTTTTTTGTTGATATTGAACTGCTAGTAGAGGGATTTAATTCTGCCAGTGTTTTAATTTTCTAGGCTGTTGCCAACACTATAAGCAAAATAAACTGCTTCACCATGTGCTTCAGGGTAGGATTTTCTTAAGTACATGCTTACTGTGTAGGTTTTGTATGCATTTATTGACTGACTGAAGATGACCACAATGTGGTAAAAACGAAAGATTTCAAATTCTCCTATAATTTTTGTAAAAAATATAAAATTTTCAGCACAATTTTCCTTTTTCCAGAGCATTATATTTTTGTGCAACACTGAAAATATCCAAAATCTGAGTGTCAGTGTAATAACTACGGGCAGTTTGCCAGGCAACTACATGAAAATTATATTCAAGGTTATAAAATTGCCTCTGCTACATAGATTAGGTTTCCAGCATGTTGTGATCCATCAGTCCTCCACTACATAGGTCTCAGCAAAGTCTTTTTCCTGTCGTCAGTAATCAGTAGCTCGGTAGGCTTAGATTCTGTTCAAAATGTGTGTTGAGCTGATGGACTTCTATTCAGGATCACAACAGTGAAAACTCACCAGTAATAGTATTCCAAATAAATTTAAAGTGCCGCTGTGGCATCTTTGCAGTTTTTTTCTCCACCTATTGGTGTTGTTTAGTCAGTTTATGGAGAATCCATTAAAGCTTTTCAAATTGAACTGCTGATGTTACATTATCACACCAATGCCCAATTTTTCAGTAATACTCATGTCAGTATTACTAAATCATTGTTCAAACAATGGCAATATTTTCATCACTAACAGCAGTTCTTGGGCATTCAAGAAATAGAGCAATGAGAAATCACTAATCTCCTTTGAATTTGTTTTAACAATTGTAGTTGATGTAGATGGGTGTGTTTTCACCAAGTTCATGTCTAAACTGAGCTTCATTGTTCAGGCATTAATGATTTAAAAATTGAAAAAAAATAGTCCTGAATTGTTAGCTAATTTTTGATGCATGTTACCTTTAAATGATAATCCAAATGTTGGAGCAAATCAGGACAGAGCAGTAAGCTCAAAAAACATTAAAAACACTGGTTTACATCTCTCTGTGTCATCAGAATACTGGATTATGAGTAACATCTTGTATGTCATAGTCAAAACATTGGCAGTGGCAAAGGGAATGGAGGTATATTTGAATAACCGTTATACAACCTTCCCTGGGTGTAGCGAGAAAACTGTACTTCAGGATATTTCCCACAGCCTAGTTCATATAACCCTGTAGAAAGCCTTAGCATAGTCAAAATTCAGTGCTAGACAGGATAATAAATTTTGAACTTTGACTGCTGTTGAATGGTATGGAGTCAGTATTGAGTGACCTTGTAATCCACCCACATCCTTCAGTTTATTTTGATATTGACTATGATTAAGCTTACCTAGTTATCAGAAAGGCACAGATTCCAAAGGAAACAAACTGAAATGTGAAGATTAGTTCTACACTTTTATCCTAATGAATGGAAACATTCATAATTAGAAATAAATTTTGAATAGTTGAATTAGTTATTAAAGAAACTGCAGTTAAATGAAACTTCAATTATACAAAGAAATAAGGTTACCAATGGAACACTACTGAAACCACTTACATTTGATTAAAGTTAAGTGTACATAATATGGGTATGGGCAACAAGTCATGGCTCACAAGAAGCTGATTTGTATTGACAAGTCATTACATAGCTTGGAGTACATAGTGAGTACTCAACATTAAGCTCTTTAAGATCAAAACTGAATTACTGCATTGTGACACAGTTATAAGTGCATTGTTAAAGTTATCTTAACTGTTACTTCTTTTGGAAAATGAACTGTTCAAAATACTTACAATTCAGTGTTGGAAACATAAATACTGATCTATATGTGCAGAGAGGAGTGACAAATGAAAATTTGTACCCACATCTGCCACTCTCTAGGCGGATGCACCAACCACTACACCATACTGGCGCAGTGGCTTTGCACAACTGCAGACTACCCTAGCACATGTCTCCTCAGTTGAAATTCCTGTTCACACCTCAGACCACATGGTATTCCCCCCAAACTCGACCAACATCACAGAGGCTCTCCAAACGTATTGGAATAGCACCTCAGCATTGGACGAGGTGTGAATAGAAAATTGGATTGAGGGTGGTGGGCTAAGATAGTCTGTGCAGGTCTGCAAAAACACTGTGCAAGGATGGTGTAGTGGTAGTGTATCTGCTAGTGAGGTAGTGAGGAGAACTGGGCTCAAATTTTGACCTCTCTACAAATTTTCGTTTGTCACTTCAGTCTGCGTGTATGCATCTAAAATGTTTGAGACTATACAACCGTACAGTGTAATTTGATAATGACAACTGATGAAAAATCATCAGAATACAAAGACACTGACATTTACATTTACCAAGACACATAAAAATGGTTTGTGTGTTTGGCTGAGAGTTAAAGTAAACTCTTCTTCCAGATTCAATAATTTTGACAGTTATCAAGTGTTCCTTTCAAAAGTTAGTAAAATTGATTGCAGTAAAATATTTGCATAGGGAATTTGATTAATCAACAAGAAATTGTTTCTCAACTTACCATAACTGCCAGAGAGTAAGGCTAAGTTTCCGTCAAACTGAAGTTTCTGGAGCTCATGTGATTATCAGTGTTAAGGGGAACAGAATGTCGACCCTGGTTGTGGTAAGTTACGTGGGTCAGTAGCAACTGTAGAAGAATCATTAAGTATGTACAACTGTTTTGTCCAAAAAACTCCCCAGAGGATAGCAATTCTTTCACAGAACTGAGTCTGAAATGGCTCAGTATTATTGTGAAGCTCCTGGCATCGTGTATTGGCTCAGCACAATACTGTTAACTGTGGCTGCTCTTCCAGTTGTGGATTATTCTGGACATACTTTGGCCAAACTGTACTGGTACTTCAAAGTTCTGCTGAAGCCTCTTAATAAATTAACATTGTTCTGTGACCCAGCAGAATTCTATTGGCTTTCTCATCCACAAAGTGTTACTGCCCTAGGTCTCCATGCAGAGGCATACTTACTGCCACCCTGTGTCACTTGCCGCTAATCGGCATCCACAGGCTGTTCAGAAATTCCTGTGACAAACTTCAAGGACCTGTAGAGGGAGTGGATACACAATATTTTGAATAACAACCTGTCAGGAAACATATTATTTCTGTTCTAAGACAGCTTGAGTGGAAGGAAGTGCAGCACATCATAACCGAAAATGGTCCTGCAACCTCGATCTTTTTAAAAACGTGTCAGACCAGTTCTTGAAAGCTGCATCACTGAATGTCTGCCAGGAAATGTGGTTTCAGCGTGATGGTGCACCAGTTCATGTCAGACATGCAGTTCACACACACATCAACAGACAATATGGTATAGTGAAAAATGGATAGACTGAGTTGGTCCAACCGCTTAGCTGACACAATTGACAGATTTAATTCCTGTGGACCATTTTGCATGGGGTCGTATGCAAAGTTTCCGACTCCCGTAGAGACAGGAGGAGGATCTACTGGCACGAGTTGTGGCTGCTGCACCAGAAACTGAAGAGACATTGGTGGGATGGAGTGTACAACGTGCTTCAGAAGTACAATGTCAGCAACATTAGTGGTCACGACATCGAGTCGCTGTCGTAACGCATCGGTACTGTCCTGTAAGTACAGTATGCTGGGTTCTTTTTTCTTTCAGAATAATGTAAACACATAATGTAAAAAGTGTTAATACAAATGTGCTAAAGTGATAAATGGATGTTTTGTTAAGTTTCCTTTTGAACTGTTATCTAATAATTATACTGCATCACACCTAATTAAATTCCTCTACCAGAAACAGAAGAGCTAGACATCTGAAATGAAACTATTGCACAACAGAAACAGTATGTGTCCATACATCGGCTCCTATTCAAAATATTACATACTCAATCCCCTCTAAAATTTCTCAGAGTTTGTAATGGGAATTTTGAGCACCTACTCTTTCACAATTTACAGTTCTGCAGACTCTGTATTCCATGCTCTTATGCCAAATATCCTTCTCTTCAGTCCAGACTATAGTATAGACTTGATATAAAGAAACATCTCTGACACAGCCAATGTGTCTACTTCACAGCAATTAAAAAAATTGTTGCTTACAAGAAATCATAATACTGAAATTAATTTCTGACAAATGAAGACATTTACATTTGTGAAAGAGTACTGAATACAAAACAGTACTGTATCAGTGTCACTGTTCTGTTGTTAACTTTAGAGGAAACTGTTTCTTCTACAGTACATGCCTAGTGTATAAGGAAGAACACTTTGATTCCAATTTTTGTGTATACTTTGAAAAAGAAAAATTAAGTTTTGGTGAAATATATGAGAAAGGATCTGTGGCTTTGATTTTCACTGGGTGTAGGCCAAGAGCCAAAGGTTTGGGTTGTCAGTCCCCAGTCATTTTAAAAATTTTTCATTTGTTGCCTCTTTCACCTTTACCAGAGATTTATTAGTGGGGAAAATCTACTTTTGCTCTGTGACGTGGTGTTCATATTTGGGTCACAGACAGTTTTCTGTTAATGGGTTCAATAAGGATTATGGAGTTAGCACAGTTGGCATAGAGAAGTGTAAATTGACATGGTTCAAAATTTATAGGTTTGAGTCTACCAGAAGCCCTAGCATTGGACCTCATAATGGGCAACATCTACTTCACCAATGGTGAGGAGAGCTACTTTGGAGTCTGCACAAAAACTGGGACAGAATGCACTGTGCTCGTGAACGAGGATGTCCAGAAGCCCAGAGGAATGTCTCTTGTGACACGGAATAGGTAAGAGTGGAAGTGCTGCTCTTGCTATGTCACATTACAGCTAGGGTGATACGTAGGTATCTCTTCAATGGGTGTGAGGATACTATGAGATGTTTAGCACCTAACCTTCCTAATAAGGTACATGACACGCTCTTTTAACTGCCTGTCGTGAAGGGCAAAAAATGCCTCCAGATCACACTATGCAAGCATCTTCATCTCTCTATATGGTACGTCCATTTGAACATACTAAACTGTATTCAAGCCTTGGTCTCTCTTTTATTATTATGCCCTTACATTTCCTTCCAGTGCCAAATTACTCTGATGCCTCAGTATGGTCCTTCCATGTAATCACTTTACAAATGCTAGAAGCGTTGGTTTGAAACAAATACTAACAAAGAGATAGAGGGGCTGGCCAGTACTTACCTCAGCTCAGTACAGACAATAGGTACACAAAACAGAACCGAAATTTTTTATCCTAGCTTTCGGAACTTTGTTCCTTCATCAGGGAGGAGAGAGGGGAAAAGAAGGGGAAGAAGGGAAAGTGGATTCAGTTACTCACAACCCAGGTTATGAAGCAACAGGGGAAAGGTAAACAGGGAGGGTAGCAAAGATGGAGGCATGGGTGTCAGAGGGAAGCCATAGATATTCTACTGTAAGTACTGTGCCAGCTTCAAACCAAAGAGGATGCATATACAAGTAAAGAGGTATATAGTAAAAGATAAACGCAACTATGTAGGATGAAAAGATGTGTGAATGGCTAAAGAGGAAAGGGAAAGTGAGGTTGGTTAACGTAGGTTCAGTCCAGGGGTTTGGCGGGATGAAAGAATGTGTTGCAGTGCAAGTTCCCATCTCCACATTTCCAAGGGACTGGTGTTGGGTGGGAGAAGCCAAATGGCATGTACAGTGTAGCAGGTTCCTAGGTCCCTAGAATTATGCTGGAGGGCATGCTCCGCTACTGGGTATTGGACATCTCCTAGGCGGACAGTTCGTCTGCGCCCGTTCATGCGCTCAGCCAGTTTAGTTGTCGTCATACCAATGTAAAAGGCTTGGTAGTGCAGGCATGTCAGCTGATAAATGACATGTGTTGTTTCACATGTGGCCCTGCCTTTAATTGTGTACGTTTTACCAGTAGCGGGGCTGGAGTAGTTGGTTGTAGGGGGATGCATGGGGCAGGTTTTGCAGCGGGGTCAGTTACAGGGGTAGGAACTGCTGGGTAGAGAAGGTGGTCTGGGAATATTGTAGGGTTTGACAAGGATGTTACAGAGGTTAGGGGGGTGATGAAAGGCAACTCTGGGTGGTGTGAGGAGAATATTGTCAAGGGATGATCTCATTTCAGGGCTTGACTTGAGAAAGTCATATTCCTGGCGGAGTAATTTGTTGATGTATTCGAGGCCAGGATAATGTTGGGTGACAAGGGGGTGCTTCTGTGTGGTCTGGGGATAGGAACATTCTTGTGGGATGAAGAGGAATGTATTGCTCGAGAGATATGTTTGTGGACAAGGTCTGCAGGATAGTTGCGGGAGAGGAAAGCACTGGTCGGGTTTTTGGTGTAATTGTTGAGGGATTTGTCACTGGAGCAGATACGTTTGCCACGAATACCTAGGCTGTAGGGAAGGAAGCGTTTGATGTGGAATGGATGGAAGCTATCAAAGTGAAGGCACTGTTGTTTGTTTGTGGGTTTGATGTGGACAGAGGTGTGGATGTGAACTTCAACAAGATGAAGGTCAACATCCAGGAAGGTGGCTTGGGTTTTGGAGAACGACCAGATGAAATTCAGATTCGAAGAGGAGTTGAGGTTATGGAGGAAATTAAGGAGTGTTTCTTCACCATGAGTCCAGACCACAAAGATGTCATCTATAAACCTATACCAGGCCAGGGAAAGCAGCTGTTGGGTCTTCAGGAAAGCCTCTTCCATGCGGCCCATGAGGAGGTTGGCATAGGATGGAGCCATCCTGGTTCCCATGGCCGTTCCCCTGATTTGTTTGTAGGTCTGGACTTCAAAAGTGAAGTAATTATGGGTGAGGATGAAGTTGGTAAGTGTGATAAGGAACGAGGTTTTTGGAAGATCTTTGGGTGGGCATTGGGAGAGGTAGTGTTCAAGGGCAGAGAGACCATGGGTATGTGGGATGTTTGTGTAAAGGGATGTAGCATCTATGGTGACAAGAAAGGTTTTAGGTGGGAGGGGAGTAGGAATGGATTTGAGGCGTTCGTGGAAGTGGTTTGTGTCTTTGATGTAGGATGGGAGCCTGCGGGTGATACGTTGGAGGTGTTGGTCTACCAGAGCTGAGATACGTTCTGTTGGGCCTTTGAAGCCTGTCACAATGGGATGGCCAGGATGGTTCTCTTTGTGGATTTTGGGTAATAGGTATAAGGTAGGTGGAGTGAGTAGGTCTATGGAAGCCGTTGTGAGGCCTTGTGAGGGACCTTGGATTTTTAGGATTTTCTGCAGCTCAGTCTGGGTGGAGGGAATGGGATCCTGGGTAACAGCTTTGTAGGTTCAGGTGTTGGAGCCTTTATCTGCCGGGAGGATGACAATAGAGTGGTCTGTTTTCAGCTCCTTAATGGCACGGGATTCAGCTGGGGTGATGTTAGGGGTTGTCGGAATGTTCTTCAAGAAGGACTGGGAGGATACACTGGATGTGAGGAATTCCTGAAATGTCTGCAAGGGATGGTTTTGGGGGAAGGGAGAAGACAGTCGGAGCTGTTCTAGACAGGGTTCAACACTGGGTCTAGTATTTGGGGGCTGTGTTTGGGTGGTCAAGTTGAGGTTCTGGGTGAATGAGAGATGATCTTTAACCAGGGCAGTGTGGTTGAATTTAGGTGTGGGGCTAAAGGTTAAGCCTTTTGATAGAACAGATGTCTCTGGAGGAGAGAGGGATCTGGATGAGAGGCGTAGAACTGAATTGGGACTGGTGACATGAGGCATTTGACTGTGGTTATAGTTGAGACTTGGCCTGTGTGTGGTATGTGCTGGGATTGGGAGATTGAGTAGGGTGGCCAGGCTAGGTTTGTTGGCTATGAGGGGGGTTTGTTGAAGGTGCTGTTGTGGTTGGTGTTTGTGAGGGATAGGGAGAGGGACCCCACTTCTTAAGTGTTGCACTAGCACTCTAGATAGTTTTTTCAGGTGGTGTGTGGTATGGAACTCAAGTTTACAGCTGGCTTCTAGGATGATGTTTCTGAGTGTGTTCTCCAAGCAGGGGTCTGAGAGGTGGAGGACTTTGAATAGAGATAGGATATGTTGGGAGTGGTGGTTACACGAAATAGTGCAGAGATTCAGGACAAGTTGGGTAAGGGCTAAGGATTGAAGGTTCTGGAAGTCTGGGAGAGACTGGTGGAAGGAGGGATTGCACCAAGGGATGGGAACTTTTAAGGTAAGTCCTTTAGGGGTAATTTCAAAGTTTAAGCAGGACCGGAGGAAAAGTATGTGGGATTGCAGTTTGGCTACAGTGAATGCATGATTCCGGAATGAATGTAAATAATGTGGTATAGGATTAGGGTACATAGTGGGTAACTGGTGGGTAGGGAAATTAAATAAATAAAGTTAAAATAGTAATAATGAGAAGGAATAAAACAAGGAGGGAAGGACGAGAAAGAAAATGTGTTGTTAATGTTCAAACGTAGGTTTGCCTTTCCTTAATCTATTTTCTAAGGTAAGATAATGTGTTGATAAAGAAATTTAACTCCAAGGAAAGCTTTTCTTGCTGTACACAAACTACATTTTATATCTTCTGTATTTCTGACATTGCCAGTAACTTTACTACACCTTTTCCATATCTGAAGCTAATCTCTCATCTCTCTAGTGTTGTACTTTTAGTCTTAAAGCCTCTCTCCAAGGAAGTATCAATCACTGTTTTTAAATACTTGTCATCTGGTGGAATTTAAGTATCATTTAAATGTTTTATTTTTCTTTTCCATATTTTTGTTTTTCTTGCATGTATGGACTAATATGTATGGGCTACAACCCTTTCCTCCTTTAAAATCGCTCCCTATCACCTTCTCTTCATGTATTTTACATCTTAAGGATGCAGTCAGTTTCCTGTAAGTTGTAAGATAACTGAAGAATTTGAATAATTTTATAGCATCAGTTGCCACAAAATAATCCTTAACTAAGAATTGGCACTACCAGTCTGCATGTAACTTTCCTATTAATGAAAAATAAAAGTTGTGGGCAATGTCATCATCATAACTGAGACAAATATTTTTCATAAAGTACTACAAGACAAGCAAAAAGTCTTGAATATATAGGAACACTGAAGTGTTGAAACATCAGATGATCAATCTGAAGCAAGTGACAATTGTGTTGGTTTCTCTACAGATGGTATTGACTTAATTTTGTTCTTGGGGAATGGAAAATGCAGTGGAACTTTAAGTGTTGGTATGCAGTCCATAAAGAATAAAAAATTTAAATTTCAATTAGGATTGCCTTTGTAAAAGTAGGTTAAAGAAAACCAATTAAACTTTAATGTTTAAGTATTAGCTAGATACAAAGACCACATTATTCTTCTGTGCAATATAGCAGCTGTATATGAAGGTGGAACAATTATACTGTCTATTAAATAAGACCCACAAGATACTACAGTTTATCTTAGACATCACATGAAACTTTCCTCCGCATTCAAATTTTTTCCTGCAGAAAGGATTATTCTAAGAAAATGAAATCTTAGATGGTGGTGAAAGAATGCATAAGAGCATTCAAAATGCCAAAACTACATAAGTTCTTCACGTTTCTCATTTTCATTGGCAGCTCATATAGTTGGCTATTAAAAGGTCCCCTTGGGGTGGTCTGTGTGGTGTTAGCTTTGCAAAATTTCCTGTGACATAAAAAGTCTCCTGATGAACTAAAACGACTGCTTGGTGCTGAAGTACCTCTACTATACAAATTTTTGCACTAATAGAGAACAAAAAAATCGTTCAAATGGCTCTGAGCACTATGGGACTTAACTTCTGAGGTCATCAGTCCCCTAGAACTTAGAACTACTTAACTCTAACTAACCTAAGGACATCACACACATCCATGCCCGAGGCAGGATTCAAACCTGCAACCGTAGCGGTCGCGCGGTTCCAGACTGAATTGCCTAGAACCACTCGGTCACTCCGGCCGGCAATAGAGAATATCCTATATATAAAATATAAATAAAGTATAATCTTAAACATTAAATTATTGGTGCATATCTCCATTTACAGATAAGGATACAGAAAGCTTAGCACTTCTAATGCTTATGGTGAATAGGTCCCACATTTAGTTGAACAAAATTGTGTACTCTCACACATTTTCTGAAAGCACACATTTTCCCATGTGCTGAACAGATAAATGTTCCATCTTTCATACATGTATTTAGTTCCTGTTATAAGTGAATTTGAAATAAACTATTGATACATAAGATATTTTCACCACCTGCCAATATTGTTTGGACTGTGAACAATTTTCAGTACTTTCAAAACTGCTACAGTAAAACAGCATCAAACCAAATAACTTTAGTCCTAATTTTTGTAGTTC
Source organism: Schistocerca nitens (assembly GCF_023898315.1). Classification (NCBI taxonomy): domain Eukaryota; kingdom Metazoa; phylum Arthropoda; class Insecta; order Orthoptera; family Acrididae; genus Schistocerca; species Schistocerca nitens. The sequence goes on along the minus strand of NC_064624.1, from coordinate 13,630,918 downwards.
AAATATACTCAATTTTCCAGAATTTTTAAATTCCTTGTCAACATCTTTATCCTCCAGCACATTTATTTATTTATTTATTTTATTATCCATCTTTAGGCATTAAAATGCAATTTATGTCATCATTTGTGTACATATACAGTTTACATAAGTAACATGAAAGGAGGCTGTATACATGGAAGAAGCCTGGAGATACTGACAGGTTTCAGATAGATTATATAATGGTAAGACAGAGATTTAGGAACCAGGTTTTAAATTGTAAGACATTTCCTGGGGCAGATGTGGATTCTGACCACAATCTATTGGTTATGAACTGCAGATTGAAACTGAAGAAACTGCAAAAAGGTGGGAATTTAAGGAGATGGGACCTGGATAAACTGAAAGAACCAGAGGTTGTAGAGAGTTTCAGGGAGAGCATAAGGAAACAATTGACAGGAATAGGGGAAAGAAATACAGTAGATGAAGAATGGGTAGCTCTGAGGGATGAAGTGGTGAAGGCAGCAGACGATCAAGTAGGTAAAAAGACGAGGGCTAATAGAAATCCTTGGGTAACAGAAGAAATATTGAATTTAATTGATGAAAGGAGAAAATATAAAAATGCAGTAAATGAAGCAGGCAAAAAGGAATACAAACGTCTCAAAAATGAAATCGACAGGAAGTGCAAAATCTCTAAGCAGGGATGGCTAGAGGACAAATGTAAGGTTGTAGAGGCTTGTCTCACTAGGGGTAAGATAGATACTGCCTACAGGAAAATTAAAGAGACCTTTGGAGAGAAGAGAACCACTTGTATGAATATCAAGAGCTCAGATGGCAACCCAGTTCTAAGCAAAGAAGGGAAGGCAGAAAGGTGGAAGGAGTATATAGAGGGTTTATACAAGGGCGATGTACTTGAGGACAATATTATGGAAATGGAAGAGGATGTAGATGAAGACGAAATGGGAGATAAGATACTGCGTGAAGAGTTTGACAGAGCACTGAAAGACCTGAGTCGAAACAAGGCCCCGGGAGTAGACAACATTCCATTAGAACTACTGATGGCCTCGGGAGAGCCAGTCATGACAAAACTCTACCATCTGGTGAGCACGATGTATGAGACAGGCGAAATACCCTCAGACTTCAAGAAGAATATAATAATTCCAATCCCAAAGAAAGCAGGTGTTGACAGATGTGAAAATTACCGAACTATCAGTTTAATAAGTCACAGCTGCAAAATACTAACGCGAATTCTTTACAGACGAATGGAAAAACTGGTAGAAGCTGACCTCGGGGAAGATCAGTTTGGATTCCGTAGAAATGTTGGAACACGTGAGGCAATACTGACCTTACGACTTATCTTGGAACAAAGATTAAGAAAAGGCAAACCTACGTTTCTAGCATTTGTAGACTTAGAGAAAGCTTTTGACAGTGTTGACTGGAATACTCTCTTTCAAATTCTGAAGGTGGCAGGGGTAAAATACAGGGAGCGAAAGGCTATTTACAATTTGTACAGAAACCAGATGGCAGTTATAAGAGTCGAGGGGCATGAAAGGGAAGCAGTGGTTGGGAAAGGAGTGAGACAGGGTTGTAGCCTCTCCCCGATGTTGTTCAATCTGTATATTGAGCAAGCAGTAAAGGAAACAAAAGAAAAATTCGGAGTAGGTATTAAAATTCATGGAGAAGAAGTAAAAACTTTGAGGTTCACCGATGACATTGTAATTCTGTCAGAGACAGCAAAGGACTTGGAAGAGCAGTTGAACGGAATGGACGGTGTCTTGAAAGGAGGATATAAGATGAACATCAACAAAAGCAAAACGAGGATAATGGAATGTAGACAAATTAAGTCGGGTGATGCTGAGGGAATTAGGTTAGGAAATGAGACACTTAAATTAGTAAAGGAGTTTTGCTATTTAGGGAGTAAAATAACCGATGATGGTCGAAGTAGAGAGTATATAAAATGTAGACTGGCAATGGCAAGGAAAGCGTTTCTCAAGAAGAGAAATTTGTTAACATCGAGTATAGATTTAGGTGTCAGGAAGTCGTTTCTTAAAGTATTTGTATGGAGTGTAGCCATGTATGAAAGTGAGACATGGACGATAACTAGTTTGGATAAGAAGAGAATAGAAGCTTTCGAAATGTGGTGTTACAGAAGAATGCTGAAGATAAGGTGGGTAGATCACGTAACTAATGAGGAGGTATTGAATAGGATTGGGGAGAAGAGAAGTTTGTGGCACAACTTGACTAGAAGAAGGGATCGGTTGGTGGGACATGTTTTTAGGCATCAAGGGATCACAAATTTAGCATTGGAAGGCAGCGTGGAGGGTAAAAATCGTAGAGGGAGACCAAGAGATGAATACACTAAGGAGATTCAGAAGGATGTAGGTTGCAGTAGGTACTGGGAGATGAAGAAGCTTGCACAGGATAGAGTAGCATGGAGAGCTGCATCAAACCAGTCTCAGGACTGAAGACCACAACAACAACAACAACATAAGTAACAGAAATGGTCTAATATATTGTAGATCATTATTGTCTAATAAAGTACAAAAATTTGTTCTTGATGCTGCACAAGGTATTTGCATTATATTTACATGTATAAGTTTAATCTAAGTGAAACTCTATTAGTACCAGAACTTAAGATCATCTTTAGTGCACATTATAAACTCTTCTATTGAATCAAAAGCTTTTTCTCTAAGCCATTTCTTTGTGACACTTTTAAACTCATTCAGTGACACATTATGTGCCTCTATTGGAAACATGTTAAATAGTGTTACTCCCATGTACCTGTAACTATCTTGAGTTTTCTTTAGTCTAGCAACTGGGATGTCAATTTGCTGTTTAAACATGTGTCATGGTGATGGATAGATTGTCGTAGTTTGTGACTGTGTTGGTTTTCTTTTGTGTGTATCAGACAACTTAGTATAAAGAGGGCTGCAACTGTTAGTATTTTTATATTTTTGAAATATGGTCTACAAGACTCATTATTTCTGACTCCATGGATGCATCTGACTGCCTTCTTTTGCCAAATGAAAACTTGTTTTGCTCCGGGTGAGTTTCCCCACAATATAGTGGCATATGTTAAATGGGTGTGGAAAAAGGCATAGTATGCATTGAGTAATAACTTATCACTGACACATGACCTTAGTTTACCTAACAGATATGTCACACATGCTAACTTAGTACAAATATAATCGGTATGACTCTTCCACGTTAATTTTGAGTCAAGATGGATCCCAAGTAGTTTAGCTGAGACACAATCAATCTTATCACTCTTAACACACAAGCTAAAGAGAATATTTACAGTTTTATCATGATTTATATACAAGTCATTGAGCTGGAACCACTTGATGGCTGCTCTGAGATGAGCCTCACTTTCCTTGTTTAATTTTCCTAAATCTTTCCCTGCTGTAACAAAAGTTTTATCATCTGCATAGAGTGTGGATTTACATAACATAGTGCTGGGCAAGTCATTTACATATAATATAAAAAGTAAAGGTCCAAATACAGAGGGTTGTGGTACACCCTGCATGATATCCAAGACATTTGACCTCATATTGTTAAAATGCACAATTTGTTTTCTGTCGCTCATAGGATCTGATCAGAGATAGTTCTGATACTCTAATACCATAGCAGCGCAGATTTTCTAGTAGTATCCTGTGACTGACAGAGTCAAATGCCTTGCTGAGGTCCACAAGAGTGGCATTAACTGATAATCCTGATTCGAATGATGACAATATATATGAAACAACATCTTCAACTGCTTTTGCCATTGACAGGCCGGACCTGAAGCCATACTGAGAGTCACTAAGAATATTATTCACAGGCAGATGTTGACTGATTTGGAGCTGTACGCAATATTCCACTATTTTTGTTATGATGGGTACAAGGGAGATTGGACGGTAATTATTAGGACCAGACTTGTCACCTTTCTTGTGCAGTGGAGTAACGACTGCCATTTTTAAGGATGAAGGGAAACAGCCACTGGCAAACATCTGGTTCATAAGAGAACAGAGTGGATGTGCTATTACATCTGCTATTTTTTTTATTACAAAATTGGAGAGACCATAAATGTCTTCTGATTTGGAGTAACTTAATTTTGCTATTGCAGTTTTAATATCTGTTACTTTTACTTCTTTCCATTTAAACACAGGAACCATATCCTCAAAATTTTGTAGAAATGAATTTCTATTATTTGAGATATGGTTGTTGTCACATTTATGGATATGTTCCTTTGCAGCACTGTTATTCATACTGGCAGCATTCATGAAGAAGGTGTTGAAATCATCTGGTGTGATACAAGCATCACATGAATATTGTTAACATCTTTATTTCTACCCAGATAAGTCTTGATAACAGTCCAGGCTGCTTTGCATTTATTTTGGGACTTACTAATATAATCATCATTTGCCTTGCAATTGCTTAACCTATTTTCTGCCTTGTATTTGTTCCTCAAACGTATGTAGTTTGCTTTTTCAGCTTCTCTATTTTTTGATTTGTCATAGGAAATCATTAACAGAGTTCTGAGCTTTTGTAGGTCAGGTGTGAACCAGTTATGCACTGATGTGAGACCATGTTTCCTCATAGTTCCCTTATTTTTTATCATTACTTTAAGGCAGCAAGTTTTAAATGTATCTGACAATGCACTAATGAATAATGTAAACTCCTTTTCAATAGGATTACTTTCTAGCAGAATGTAATTCCAATTTGTCATCTTTACTTGTGTTCTGTAGTTATCTATGTTCTCTTCATTCAAAAGCCTAATGTACTTCATTTTATTGCAGACAGATGCTGGTTCTTTTGTTATCAACTTTAACCAAATACCTTTATGGTCTGATAAATAATGAGTATTGATTAGCCCTAGTTCATACCGATTTGTCTCAACATTTGTGATTACATAATCAAGCTAGGCAGACTGTCTTCTTGGGTTTTCATTAATGCAGTGCAGGTCATGTGATCTTAGCATATTCAGAAGATTATGTTGTTTATGAGTGTTCTGCCTTATATCAATATTTATGTCACTAAAAATTAAAATCCTATATTTAGGCCACTTATCGAGGTGTAGTATCAGCTTCTGTAAGGCCTGTGCAAATACTTCAACATCATTATTTAATTCGCAATCAATTATGGCATTGTACTTTGCTCCCCTTTGTCCAGGAGTGTGGCTAGTGGTGGTTTTTTGCTCCTAGTGTTATACTGTTTTATGAAAATTATTGTCAAATGTCGCACAATTCTCTCCAACAAACTCGGTAAAAACATAAGACATAACAGCCTCATGCTTTTAGACAGTTGTCTTCTTGAAGTTAGGATACACAGTATGTTATCTTTCTGTGCAAGGAGTACATTGTCTGGAATTGTCACAGAAAATTAGTCCAATTAACATAGAATGGATGTTGGCAAAGTAAATTAATTTTCTGATTCTGAATTTAAGGAGCATTTGGAAAGATCTGGTTGTCATTTCCTGCTAATTGTGGAAAATGCACATTCAGAAATATGGACATTTGGGAATAGTGAGGTCTTAAATGTTGAGTTCCCTTCCTGTGCTGGATTGTTTATATTCTTTCCTTGCACAGTCTTTCTAAGTGAAACTCCATTTATTAAGGATGAAGACCTTAACTAATTGCTTGTACTGATGTTGCAGCTCTCTTGTTCTGCTATTACAGCTCTGTTGTGTGCTTTGCTGATCACATAAGAATCATTAGTGAGCCTAATTTATCTTTTTGGTGTGAGATAGGTGATTTTTCTTGAGGAGAAAGAGTGGGTCCTGTTAAATGCCATTAGAATATTCACCAGAGCTGTGTGAGCTGTCTACCACATTTTGCTTATCTTGAACATTTTCCAGCCCCAGGCTGGGTCTGTTTGGAACATAAGCCTCACCATATAGTCCTCTTTCCTCACTGTCTGTGTTCACTCTGGTCCAGTCCTTGTCTCTCATTTTCAGCACTGCTTCACATTTTTCAGCCATCTATCCCTTGCCTTTCCTCTTTGTTGTTTCTTTCACATCTCCATTTCATGTCTCTTCTTGGAACCCTCTTGTTTTCCATTCTGTTTAAGTGCCCATACCATCATAGCCTTGGTGCCATTGTAGCCTTGTTGTTTCTATCCTGCTCTGCAAGTGTTCCTTTATACTATTTCCCTTACTTTTCCATTCCATATCATCTCTTCTTCTTACTGCTGTCCTGCTTCTGAGAAACTTCATTTCACACACCTGTAATCTGCTCACATATAATAATCCTAATCCCAAAGAAAGCAGGTGTTGACAGATGTGAAAATTACCAAACTATCAGTTTAATAAGTCACAGCTGCAAAATACTAACATGAATTCTTTACAGACGAATGGAAAAACTAGTAGAAGCCAACCTCGGGGAAGATCAGTTTAGATTCCGTAGAAACACTGGAACACGTGAGGCAATACTGACCTTACGACTTATATTAGAAGAAAGATTAAGGAAAGGCAAACCTACATTTCTAGCATTTGTAGACTTAGAGAAAGTTTTGACAATGTTGACTGGAATACTCTCTTTCAAATTCTAAAGGTGGCAGGAGTAAAATACAGGGAGCGAAAGGCTATTTACAATTTGTACAGAAACCAGATGGCAGTTATAAGAGTCGAGGGACATGAAAGGAAAGCAGTGGTTGGGAAGGGAGTGAGACAGGGTTGTAGCCTCTCCCCGATGTTGTTCAATCTGTATATTGAGCAAGCAGTAAAGGAAACAAAAGAAAAATTTGGAGTAGGTATTAAAATCCATGGAGAAGAAATAAAAACTTTGAGGTTCGCCGATGACATTGTAATTCTGTCAGAGACAGCAAAGGACTTGGAAGAGCAGTTGAATGGAATGGACAGTGTCTTGAAAGGAGGATATAAGATGAACATCAACAAAAGCAAAATGAGGATAATGGAATGTACTCGAATTAAGTCGGGTGATGCTGAGGGAATTAGATTAGGAAATGAGACACTTAAAGTAGTAAAGGAGGTTTGCTATTTAGGGAGCAAAATAACCGATGATGGTCGAAGTAGAGAGGATATAAAATGTAGACTGGCAATGGCAAGGAAAGCATTTCTGGAGAAGAGAAATTTGTTAACATCGAGTATAGATTTAAGTGTCAGGAAGTCATTTCTGAAAGTATTTGTATGGAGTGTAGCCATGTATGGAAGTGAAACATGGACGATAAATAGTTTGGACAAGAAGAGAATAGAAGCATTCGAAATGTGGTGCTACAGAAGAATGCTGAAGATTAGATGGGTAGATCACATAACTAATGAGGAAGTATTGAACAGGATTGGGGAGAAGAGAAGTTTGTGGCACAACTTGACCAGAAGAAGGGATCGGTTGGTAGGACATGTTCTGAGGCATCAAGGGATCACCAATTTAGTATTGGAGGGCAGTGTGGAGGGTAAAAATCATAGAGGGAGACCAAGAGATGAATACACTAAGCAGATTCAGAAGGATGTAGATTGCAGTAGGTACTGGGAGATGAAGAAGCTTGCACAGGATAGAGTAGCATGGAGAGCTGCATCAAACCAGTCTCAGGACTAAAGACCACAACAACAACAGATGAGTTAAAAATTTGTAGATGGTACTTTGCACAGTCTAGCAAGTGGTGTACCAAGACTGCTTCCAGAAGTGGCAATGGTATTGGAAGCTGTGTACCAATTGTGGAAGAGTATTTCATAGTAGACCATATGCAATAAGTAAAAGACAAGTGTAGAAAAATTTTGTGGAATAATTTGCAAATTTTTTTGAACAGACCTCATATACTTATGCACTGGACTTTGACTAAAATATCCTGAAACATGAAGTTATTTCTGTTTGTGTGTAGCTATGAAGTCCAACCATGTATTCCACAAAAATTTCTTGTGTACATAAGTGGTGGAGCTGGCTAGAGCACAGTGAATGTGTTTATCTTGAAACACTGGTGAGCACCTGTCACTCAACTGACAAACTATCATTGCTTTCAGTTACCAATGAAACAACATTATTCTTCACTCTCTTGGCCACTAAATTCAGTGTCAAGCTCATTAAAGTGGATAGATAAACAATCTACTCACCAAGCGGTGGCAGAACTCACACATTACACAGTTGTGGTTGGCAAGCTTTCGGAGACAGTGGTTCCCTCTTCAGGCAGAAGGGTTGAAGGGAAGGAAGAAGGGTGAAGGAAAAGGACTGGAGAGGTCTAGGAAAAGGGGTAGATTTTGGGAAAGTCATCCAGAACTGCAAGTCAGAGGAGACTTAAAGTACGGAATGAGAAGGCAAGAGTGATTGTTGAGGACTGCATCGGACAAGGTTGAAAAATTTGTGCTTAAAGGCAGAAGAAAGGGTAATATGCAAGACAGAGATGACTACTAAAACATTGTGTACAAGTTAATAAGCGTGAGAAGCTAAGTGCATTGTATGTAAAGGGGGTGGGAGTGGGCGATGAAAAATAGATGGGAAAGACAATGAAAGATGTAGAAAACTAAAATGGACTGAAGCAGAGAGTAGTTACAGCAAAGAAAAGCTGAGAAATTAATGTAAATTAAAGTCAGGTTGGTGGCGAGAACTAAGCACATGTTGTAGAGCTAGCTGCCACCTGTGGAGTTCTGAGAAACTGGTGTCTGAGAGAAGAATCCAGACATGTGGAGAAACAGGCACCAAGGTCATGAATGTCATGTTGTAGAGCATGGTCTGCAACATGATATTGCAAGTTGCCAGTTTATACTCTCTGCCTACGCCCATTTATCCTAATTGATAGTTTGGTGGGAGTCATGCCGATATAGAAGGATGAACAGTGTTTACATAATAGCTGGTATATGTCAGATGTTTTGCAGGTGGCTTTCCCTTTGATAGTATATGTTTTGCCAGTTACAGGGCTGTTACAGGTGGTGGCAGGAGGACGTTTTACAAATGTCTGCTTGTGTCTGTGTATGTGCGGATGGATATGTGTGTGTGTGCGAGTGTATACCTGTCCTTTTTTCCCCCTAAGGTAAGTCTTTCAGCTCCCAGGATTGGAATGACTCCTTACCCTCTCCCTCCTTCCCTCTTTCCTGATGAAGCAACCATTGGTTGCGAAAGCTTGAATTTTGTGTGTATGTTTGTGTTTGTTTGTGTGTCTATCGACCTGCCAGCACTTTCGTTTGGTAAGTCACATCATCTTTGTTTTTAGATATAAAATTCCATGTAAGTGATATTACACATAAATTAATAAATTACAGTATTGTTACTAGTATGTGGGTCATGAATATTTTGTGTTAAAATAATTTTTGGAACTAAACAAACTAAACAAAATATGTTTTCACATTTCAAACAAATGCAGTAACTAATTACACCTTATATGTAACTTAATTATATTAATAAACTATGAAGTTATAATATCAACATCATGCATAAATTACAATTGCTTTTGTGGGCATATTTTGAATTTTATCACCATAAAGTTGCTTGAATCACTTTGGGGTCATAAAGGACCCCAGGCATACAATATTTTTCCAGATTGAGGGTAATTAGTAGATTATGACAGGGTTTTAAATTTTTACAATTTGGCCAATAATTCATTGAAATATTGAAAATCAGATTCTTATTGCCACTATGCTGCAGTTGTTACCAGATAAGATGATAGTAAACTATCGCTAATGTTTCTTAATGTAACTGATCGGTGTGCTCAGATGGTGCAGTGGTTGTAAAAATGTAGAGCTGATGATTCTTATAGGCCTCTCATACATTGTGGTCATATTCTGTGCACATATCCCCGAAAAATATCATAGCCAAGTATACACAGGAACAATCTGAAACAAAAACGGGTATTTGTTTAGGTGATGCTTTGCTGGTATAAAGAGAGAAAAATTTTCCCATATAGGACTATGAAATGTGTGACAACTGTTATCTGAGGGACCGTACATTCCCAGTGTGGGAGAAAATTTCTGTTAAAGAATAAGTAAGTTACAAATGCTGCCTTTTTTCACATCTCTGTAGTTTCCATCATGATAGAAAGCATGGAGGAGTACTGTTTTAGGTTTGAACTATGAGAACTGCATACTGCTGGATTTAAAGTAAACAATTTTGCCTTGCAGGTAATTCTGGAAACAACTGTGAAGCACCCATTCTTCATCACAAGCTTCAATAAGACCCTGAACTGATGGGACTGGGATGACTGTCCAGATTTCCTCGTGTCACAAGTTTGTGGGGAAGAACTACAGAGTCCTCATGCGGTCACTCGTGTCACATTTACGTAATGAAGGTCTACCACCCTGCCCTCCAACCCTCAGTAGGTCTCTGGTAGAGGCTGAAATCTTTCTTCCTTATTTTGGTGATAAGTATAAAATTCATTAATCAGTCTGTAGAATGTGTAGTTAAATTCTTCAAAGTATTTGAAATATATTTGTTGATCACAGTATTTTTTGTGCTGAAAGAGTCCCACTAATCAGTACCCCTTTAACTGTGGATTAGCTCTTCTCAGTGGACTACTCCTTTTGTGTGAAAAGCTGCTGAAAGAGATTTGTTATCCTCTGGAACAAGAGTTTGAACTCAGTTCATTGCCTATCATATAAAAGTCTAGATGACAGATGACATCTGCATATATTCCAGTAAGGCAAGACTGTGTCTTTCAGGTCCTTACAGACAACAATTTGCACAAATATAACATAGTTTGTTCTCTGGTGAGCATTTTTTGACAGTGTGATCACCACTCTCCTTGACCTTCAACCACAGCAACAAAGATCAGAATGCTCCACCCAGCAGGTAGAAGTGCCTGTTTATGGCTCACCTCCCTTGTAGAACAGGATTGTTAAAACTCTGATCTACACAGACCATAAAACACCTCTTGAAAATGGTCTACTTTCTACTACCTACCTTAACATTCAAACGTCTTTAGTCAGCCAGTGGAAAGCTGGGAAGTGAGACATCTGATCCCAAAATGTCACATTTAAAGGCAGAAGCCTAAAGCTCTGAGGTAGACTGTAATTGATATTAAACCTGTTGTACCTTTACAATGTATATCTTGGTTGCAACTATCATAGTTTCGCATTGCACAGGGTAACTGATATTTCCCCAAAACAGATATTTTCAAATTTACTAATAAATGCAGATTTCTGGGTTCAGGATTAACACTGCCTGGTATTGGGAACTTTATATATTGATGGATTATGGATCTTCCTAGGGTTATCTCCACACAGTTGCGAGAGATGTGCAGGAGAAACATAAATGCTTGTGAACTACCTGTATACAATCAGACCATCTTTCCCAACCCCCCAGACCAAGTCATGCATATAACTTTCCTCTCCCTGCGACTCTCTTGGCCAAACTTTTTTGTTGGAGTCAAAATTACCTTCCTCTTAAAATATCTTTCCTGATCCATTTCTTCTGCTAGTAATTACCAACATTCATTCTCTTCCCCCCCCCCCCCCCCAACCCTTACATACACACACACACACACACACACACACACACACACACACACACACACACTGTTTTCTCAAGGTCACAAGATATGTGTCACAATTTTTACCCTGCCACAAAATCCAGTTTAAGTTTCTTGTCCCAAGACAATTGCCTTGATCTTTCTGCTGAAATTACATGGCCTTCTTTAGTTAGCAGCAATGTGCACCCCAGTTTCATTGACTGTTGCTTCGTTTGAGTCACCCCATGTAATCAGGTCCAAAAAATACATCTCGTTCCTGATTTGAGGCAAAATTAAAAAGCTATGAAGTACAGTCCAGTCTGTTTGTTCACTGATCACAGCTCTTGAAACCCCCTAAGAACAAAGTTTTCTGTAATTCAGTACCTCCGAAATGTTGTATGAGATGTGGAAATTCTTTTGACAACTTTGACACTGAATTGTTGATCCTGTTAAAAGTTGTTCACATCACAAACCAAACCTTGTGAAATTGGGGGTGGTTAGCCAGGGCAAATTTCCAGAGCTGCCAAGCACATCATTATATTACAGATGGTATGCCACAATTAACAAGTGATTCAGTTTTCTTAGATGTTATAATCTTCTAAAACTTGGCACATAGATGAAACAACTCCAAATGATGTCTAAATGTGTTCAAAGCATGCTGGGAGTATATATATGTATTCACACTACAGTGATAGTGTGCCACTCAATTTTTTACACGTGAGCTTTATTTAAAAGATAGCCCCCTAAAAATAAAAAATGAATAGATGGTGACTTTAACCCAAAAGGTGGAATGCATCTCCAAAGTAAAAATAAAGTTATATTGCTTCATATCCTTTTTATTAATTTAACTTCTGGCTGCAAGGGATGGTCTCCTCCTTTGACAAGCTTCTGAGACCTTTAACTTACTGGAAACATTGCTTATTTACTTTAGGTGAATACTGAAATTTAGCAAATGTAACCTAATCAGAGGACAGGCCAACTATTTCGTGCAATGTGACCTGCATTAATTTTCATACCAGTTACAGTACGAAAGGTGGGAGGAAGTATGTTTGGATACAAATGTGAAAAAAATGTCTAACAGTTTCATTTCCATTTTTAAACTAAAATTTGAGGATGCATTCCCCAAAACTTTGCATACCATTGCAACTTTAGAAAAAATATCTGGATAACCAGAGGTATCAAAAAATCCTGTTGAACTTCAATAAAAAATAGACACACTGATCCAGCATTTTTGCAATTTTATAAAAACTGGAACAGAATCTACAGAAAGGTACTACTAGCTGCTAAAAAAACTCAGAAACAATAAAATGCTATTGCAGGCAGAAAATAAAAGCAAAGCAACCTGGAATATTATCAAGTGGGAAATAGCAAACACAGTTCAAAAACATTTGAATTCACAAATTAAGAACAAAAATAGACAGATGAACCTCCCAAAAGCAATAGCTATCTTTGTAAATGTGTACTTCAGCAACATGTTCACAAGTGGTCACTGGAAAATAAAGTAACTTTAAATGTAAAGAAAACTGTTTGTGTGTACATCTGGTTGAAAAAATGACACAATGATGGTAAATTAACAATTAATGATAAGATAATGGAATGTTTTTTTTTTTTTTTTTTTTTTTTTTTTTTGTGGTTTTCGGGCGCACAACTTCAATGGTCATTAGCGCCCTGACTACTCTAAGAATGCACCGCGAGGCACAAGTTGACAACAACAACTAAAAGGGAAAACACAATAAAAGACAGACTGACAGGCATAGGATTAAAAAACATCAAATGTCCTTAGCGAGGTTTGTCAAATTGATAAAACAAAGAACACGAGCAGCTGCTCGTGGGTCATCCGCTAAAATGGCATCTAAAGTAGTAGGCAGGTTAAGATCGAGGCGCAGTGTTTTAAGATCGGGACAGGACATTAAAATGTGACTAACCGTCAGCAAGTGCCCACATGGGCAGAACGGCGCCGGCGCAGCCGTCAGCAGATGGCGATGGCTGAACCGGCAGTGTCCAATTCTTAACCTTGCTAAAACGACCTCCTCCCGCCGAGAAGGGCGTGAGGAGGACGTCCAAGCCACGGGAAGAGGTTTTAAGGCCCGAAGCTTGTTGTCGGTAAGTGCAGCCCAATCGGCATGCCACAGCGACACAACGCGCCGACAAATGACCCTGCTAAAATCGGACGAAGGGACACAACAAGAAGCTGTCCGAGGCTGGAGGACCGCAGCCTTGGCCGCGGCATCTGCAGCTTCGTTCCCAGGGATACCGACATGGCCAGGAACCCACATAAAGCTAACCGGCGTACCGACGTCCACCAGCTGCTGAAGAGAGCGTTGGATCCGGTGTACGAAAGGGTGAACCGGGTACGGATCACTGAGGCTCTGGATGGCGCTCAGGGAATCTGAGCAGATGACATAAGCAGAATGTCGGTGGCGGCAGATGTACAGAACAGCCTGGTAGAGGGCAAAGAGCTCAGCTGTGAAGACCGAACAATGGCCATGGAGCCGGTATTGGAAACTTTGTGCCCCGACAATAAAGGAACACCCGACCCCGTCATTGGTCTTAGAGCCATCTGTATAAATGAAAGTCATGTTGTTGAACTTCGAACGAAGTTCCAAAAAACAGGAGTGGTAGACCGAACCGGGGGTGACCTCTTTTGGGAGCGAGCTGAGGTCGAGGTGAACGCGGACCTGAGCCTGGAGCCAAGGTGGCGTGCGGCTCTCGCCCACTCGAAAGGTTGCAGGGAGTGAAAAATGAAGGTGTTGAAGGAGGCGACGAAAGCGAACTCCAGGGGGTAGCAAGGCAGAGACATACAACCCGTATTGAAAGTCAAGAGAGTCGTCAAAAAAGGAACGATAAGAAGGATGGTCGGGCATTGACAGTAGCCGACAGGCATACCGACAAAGCAGTATATCGCGCCGGTAGGTGAGTGGCAATTCGCCAGCGTCAGCATGAAGACTCTCTACGGGACTGGTATAAAATGCTCCGATCGCAAGTCGTAAACCCCGATGTTGTATGGAGTTGAGGCGGCGTAAGATGGATGGCCGTGCAGAGGAGTAGACGAAGCTCCCATAATCCAGCTTGGAGCGGACTATCGACCGATATAGACGAAGTAGGACGGTTCGATCCGCTCCCCACGACATACCACTGAGAACACGGAGGACATTTAAAGAACGGGTACAACGGGCGGCCAAATATGACACATGTGGAGACCAGCTAAGTTTCCTGTCAAAGGTAAGGCCTAAAAATTTGATTGTCTCCACGAGTGGGAGAGCAACGGGACCGAGTCGCAAGGACGGTGGGAGAAACTCTTTGTAGCGCCAGAAGTTAATACAGACCGTCTTCTCGGCAGAAAAACGGAAGCCATTGGCGACACTCCAAGAGTAAAGACGGTCAAGAGAACGCTGAAGACAGCGCTCCAGGACACGTGGACACTGCGCGCTGCAATAGATGGTAAAATCGTCCACGAAAAGGGAGCCTGATACATCAGCTGGGAGGCAATCCATTATTGGATTGATCGCGATGGCGAAGAGAGCGACGCTCAAAACTGAGCCCTGTGGCACCCCATTCTCCTGGCGAAAGGTGTCGGACAGGACAGAACCCACACGCACCCGAAACTGTCTATCCATTAAAAAGGAACGAATAAAAAGAGGGAGGCGACCGCGAAAGCCCCACGTATGCATGGTGCGGAGAATGCCCGCCCTCCAACAGGTGTCGTAAGCCTTCTCCAAATCAAAGAACACAGCCGCGGTCGGGCGCTTCCGCAAGAAGTTATTCATGATGAAGGTCGACAAGGTAACCAGATGGTCGACAGCAGAGCGGCGCCTTCGAAATCCACATTGTACATTGGTAAGTAGGCGTCGAGACTCGAGCAGCCAAACCAATCGAGAGTTAACCATTCGCTCCATCACTTTACAGACACAGCTGGTAAGCGAGATAGGTCGATAACTGGAAGGCAAGTGCTTGTCCTTCCCCGGCTTAGGAATCGGGACAACAATAGACTCGCGCCAGCATGCGGGAACATGTCCCTCAATCCAGATGCGATTGTAAGTACGAAGAAGAAAACCTTTACCCGCAGGAGAAAGGTTCTTCAGCATCTGGATATGAATAGAATCAGGCCCTGGAGCGGAGGACCGTGATCGGCCAAGTGCGTTTTCCAGTTCCCGCATGGTGAATGGGGCATTATAACCTTCACGATTCGAGGAGCGGAAGTTAGGTGGCCTCGCCTCCTCTGCCTGTTTGCGGGGGAGGAAGGCAGGGTGGTAATGAGCGGAGCTCGAAACCTCGGCGAAAAAGCGGCCGAAGGCATTGGAGACAGCCTCAGGGGCCACAAGGACTTCATTCGCGACCTTCAAGCCAGAAACTGGGGAGTGGACCTTAGTGCCAGATAGCCGGCGCAGGCTACCCCAGACAACAGAAGAAGGAGTAGAACTGTTGAAGGTGCTGGTGAAAGCAGCCCAGCTGGCTTTCTTGCTTTCTTTAATAATACGACGACACTGAGCACGTAATCGTTTATAATTAATGCAATTCGCCACTGTAGGGTGGCGTTTAAAGGTGCGTAAAGCACGTCGACGAGCACGTAAAGCGTCCCTACATGCTGCGGTCCACCAGGGGACCGGTACGCGACGTGGAGAAGAAGTAGGGTGAGGGATGGAATATTCAGCAGCAGCGAGAATGACTTCCGTGAGGTGTGCGACCTGACGATCGCAGCTTGTGAAGGTTTGATCCTGAAAGGTCGCCCTGGAAGAGAAGAGCCCCCAGTCTGCCTTGGAGATGGTCCAACGAGAGGAGCACGGAGAGGGAGTATGCTGCAGGAGATGGATAACACACGGGAAGTGGTCGCTCGAATATGCATCAGCAAGTGCATACCACTCAAACCGGCGTGCAAGTTGGGGAGTACATATAGAGAGGTCTAAATGGGAATAGGTATGAGATGTGTCCGAAAGAAAAGTAGGGGCGCCAGTATTGAGGCAGACAAGATTGAGCTGGTTGAAAAGGTCTGCTAACAAGGAGCCCCTCGGGCAGGATGCTGGAGAGCCCCAAAGAGGATGGTGGGCATTGAAGTCTCCAGTTAACAAAAATGGTGCAGGTAGCTGAGTAATAAGTTGCGTCATGTCTGCCCTGGTAACGGCAGATGACGATGGAGCGTAAACGGTACAAAAGGAAAACGTGAAAGTGGGGAGAGTAATGCGGATGGCTACTGCCTGCAGGCCGGTGTGCAACGTGATGGGATCGTAGTAAATATCATCCCGGACCAGCAACATAACCCCTCCATGAGCTGGGATACCTACCACAGGGGGTAGGTCAAAACGCACAGAGGTGTAGTGTGCCAAGGCAAGTTGATCGCATGGGCGTAGCTTCGTTTCCTGGAGGGCTACGACGAGCGGACGATGCGAGCGGAGCAGCAACTTCAAGTCCTCTCGGTTGGAGCGAATGCTGCGAATATTCCAGTTAATAAGTGCCATCGTAAGAAAAGGAAGATGAGAGAAGGGGTCACCTCGAAGGCCGCTTAGGGCCTGGCTTCGAGCGAGCACTGCCGCCGCTAGCAGGAGGCAGACAGTCATCGTCCATGGGGTCTATAGGGTCATCGGCCATCTCAGGAGGATGGCCGGGAGGGGGAGCTTCCTCCGCCGGTGAACGGCCAGATGTTCGGCGACCAGCGGTGCGGCCAGGCGAAACGGATGACGGCCTGGGGCGGCAACCGCTGGGTGGCGCAGGAGAAGAAAGGCGCCGCGGCGGAGAAGGAGAACTGTGCTTCCTATGCGCCTTTTTAGAAGGACGTTTGGTGGAAGTACCGGTCGAAGGCTGGGAGGTCGAGGAACGGAGGAAGTCTGCACGGGATGGTTCCTTCTTGAAGGCCCGTGCATCTGACTTCGGGGTCTTCGACTGAGCAGAAGCTGAGGAAGTGGCTGGTGTCTGTGGGGTGATGGGAGGAAGAGGAGACGTCGACCGCGCGATCTTAGCACTGGCCGAACGGACGACCGTGGTGCTGAAGGTCAGATCGCATGTCTGGGTTGCTACCTCCCGGGTAGTCCGAGGAGAGGCGAGGACAGTGCTGTATTTCCCCGCTGGGAGCAGCGTGGGCTTCCTACTAGCCAATAGCTTGCGAGCAGCCGAGGTGGACACTTTCTCTTTGACTCGAATTTCCTGGATACAGCGTTCTTCCTTATAGACAGGACAGTCGCGGGAGGATGCGGCATGGTCACCCTGACAGTTCACACAACGAGGAGACGGAGGTGGACAGTCACCCTCATGGGCATCCCTGCCACAAGTGACACATTTAGCCGCATTGGAACAAGACTGTCGAGTGTGATTGAAACGCTGACACTGGTAGCAGCGCGTAGGTGTCGGGACATAGGGGCGAACTGAAATGACCTCGTAGCCCGCCTTGATGCGCGATGGCAGCTTAACAATATCGAAGGTTAAGAAAAGTGTCCGGGTCGGTACAAGGTCATTGTTGACCTTTTTCATGACCCTATGGACAGCCGTCACGCCCTGCTCAGCGAGGAAAGATTGAATCTCCTCGTCAGTCAAGCCGTCGAGGGATCTAGTATAGACCACACCACGAGACGAATTCAAAGTTCGGTGAGCCTCCACCCGGACAGGGAATGTGTAAAGGAGTGTGGCCCGAAGCAGTTTTTGTGCCTGAAAGGCGCTCTCAGTTTTGAGTAATAGGGTACCGTTACGCAATCTGGTACAAGATTTCACAGATCCAGCTATGGCATCGACGCCCTTCTGGATAACGAAAGGGTTGACAGTAGGCGGTAGTATTTTTGTCACTGTTGGCTGGTCACGTTTCCGTTTGTGGGTCGAAGTCGAAAGCGATGGAGTAGAATCCATTGCGGAGGAATCCCCCATGATTGCCAGCGTCTCCGATGGCGCGCTCCTTCCTTGTGGGGACCCTCTCAGAGGGCACTCCCGCCTTAGGTGAATGTTTACACCTCAGGTCACACCTCCCGATAAACAGACGGAGGGACCAATCGGCATGGTCAGAAGGTATCAGCTCAGGCAATCACCCCTCCCCGGGCCTGGCCTTTACCAGGGGGTACGCGCGTGCCTTACATGTCTACCCAGGGCGGGGACTTACGCGTTACCCCGTCACCGGCTACGCGTGCGAACGCGTGGGTCGGCCTTCAGACACGCACAGGGAGGAAGGAAGAAGAGGAAAAAGAAGAGAGAGGGAGACAGAGGACAGACTGTCTCAAACGCCGAGGCGGAGACCAGAGAAGGCAAGGAGAAGAAGGCAATGAGAAAGCAAGGAGAAGGAGGCAAGGAGAAGGCAAGGAGAAGAAGGCAATGAGAAGGCAAGGAGAAAAAGGCAATGAGAAGGCAAGGAGAAAAAGGCAATGAGAAGGCAAGGAGAAAAAGGCAATGAGAAGGCAAGGAGAAAAAGGCAATGAGAAGGCAAGGAGAAGTCAAGGGAAAGAGTAAGGAAGACAGTGAAGTGGAGAAGAGCAAAGAAAGGAACCAACAAAAGGAATGAAGAAACGAGAAGTGAAAAACCAAAAAGACCACGATTATAGGTCGGGAAACCGTCCGTCTCCGGACGCAGGCGCTAACTACCCCCGTGAGGGGGATGGTCTCCTTTTAGTCGCCTCTTACGACAGGCAGGAATACCTCGGGCCTATTCTAATCCCCGGACCCGCAGGGGGGATAATGGAATGTGTAATTGATACCAAATTTCTGGGGTTGAATGTAGATTGTCAGTTGAAATGGACAGAACATGTAAAAGTTTCAACAAAGAGACTATCCACAGTGTGTTATTCTCTACAAATATTTGCACCAGTGTGCAATATTTGAGCCTAAAAATGACATTTTGGATACATACACTCAGTTCTCCATTATGAAATCATGTTTTGGGGAATTGGTGATGGGAATATTCAGTCTGTCTTCAAGGTACAGAAAAGATCTGTAGAGATAAAAACTAGAAATTCTAGCTGTCCCACGCGAATACAGTTTCCAGACTGTAATGTATGTAAGGAAAAATACTCATCAGTATGCTACAAACATCTTAATACCTGACCTTGAAACTAGATCCAGCCTCTACTTACACCTAAACAGGAAAAAAAAGTAAAAAACACCTAACAGTATGCTATATAATGGCCTAAAACTGTACAACAGGCTGCCACAGGAAATAAAAGGTGTAAATAAACTTCATATCCTTAGCCAAAAGCTAAAAATGTATTAAGTAAAAGTTGTTACAAACCAAATGAGTATATAGAGTAATTGTACATAGCTATTTAGTACATACAAATGCCACATAGGCCTACATAAAGGGACAGCATATGATATAAATATTGTAAGAATTGACCTGTAAAAATTGTAAGAATTGAATTGTACACATTGTAAGAACCCACGTATATTTTGGTTCATAGGACACAATTGATGGCATCCATACAATTTGTATTGTTATACAGATGAATAAATATGTCAATCAATCAATCAGTCTGTTATGGGAACTTAATTGTTTCCTGATGGAGACTCCCGGTAAAAATGCTGGCTGCAGTGATATTTGGATGCTGGCCCCTAACAACTCATACACATGTGCCTGACATGTGGACAAGGAAACTGGTTTCAATCAACATTCGTGCAGAGGTGAGACATAAAAAAAGTTAAAAGGCAACTCTTATTGTAGTTACATCTGTAGTTTTAAATTGCAGTGATACCACTGACAGCTGGAGACAAAAGTTTGTATTAATCATGCATTTTGGATTCTAGTAGAGAGATTTTCATAGAAATTTCAGTACAGAACACAGATATCTTTATACCTGTGAAGTGAAATAACAATTCCGATAAATTTAATGTTAAAAATTATTCAATAAAACTATTTTCTTAAGATGGAAAATCTAGGATGGAATGTAACATTATGAATAAGATAGCTGGTACTCGTCATATAGTGGAGATGTTAAGTTGCAGATAGTAACAACAAAAAAGACAGTCTTTTTGTTGTGCCTATCTAGAACTCAACATCTCTGCTGCATGTTGAGTACCAAATACCCTTTTAATATTGTTGAATATCTTATTAAATTTTCATTTCTATTTAACTCTGTTAGGGTTTCATTTGCAAAAACACACACACATATTTTTTATTTATAACAGAAGTCAAATACCAGTTTCCATAGATGGATATTTAAAAACACTTTTTATAGATTTAATTAGGTAAAAAATTTGACCCATTGTTGCAGTCCCACACATGTTAAATTTCAATAAATTCTGAAACACACATTTCTCTGTTTCTGACTCAGGAATGAAACACAAAGTATTGTGGGTCATCTTGAAAACTGCTTGAATTGTGACATATTTTCAAAAATCTTCCACCTCCTTAGGACTGAAATATCAAAACATCCCTTCTAAGGCACTTACTATAAAAGATAAACACCCACTGCAAATTTAAAGTTTGTCCTTAGTGGTTTGGTCTGGGCAGTCAGACGGGACATTGCCTTCATATATAGTTGTGAACGCTACAGTGCGAACAAGGCACTGTGTACAACTGGTGCTTACAAAGGCTGGTAACTGTTGCAGTTGTGCTGAAGAAGAAAGTGGTGGTGGCAGTGGCTGGGAACCACACAATCCAGGTGGAGCACCGGCCGCTGTGCCGGCAGACCCAGTCTGTCACGCTGGCCAGGAGTGTCTGCTGTGTTGACCTAGTCATCTGCAGCTCTGTGGGCAGCAAGTAGTCTCCTGTAATGGTGGGCCTGGCTGGTGTTGCCACACATTTGTTGCCACTTGATGCCACTCTCCACACGAGTCTGCTCTAAAAGACTTCAGCTGTGCAGGGCTGCTACAGCCTGTCTTCCTGCAACCAGTTTATTGCAGCTGTGGCATATTACTTTTGAAACATAATATGTTGAAAATGACTAGTGTTGAAAAAACATAAATAAAAAGAATGCATGGGAGTTGTCCAATAATTTACTACTTGAACATTGTCCTAGTAAATCTGTGATACCTTGGACTCCCCTTTTACACCTTCTACAGCACCCCATTTCAAAAGCTCCCATTCTCCTCTTGCAGTTTTTTGGTTACGTACTATAGATGGCTACACTGCAAATACTTTTTAGAAAAGATTTCATAACACTGAAATTTGTTTGGATTACCATTTCTGAAGTTAACATCTCACTACTACATAAAATATTACAGCCAGTCATTTTGCTCCCCAAATAGAAAAGATCTGTACGGATTAAAAAAAATAACAGCAATAGGACCCATTGTACTGATTTATCCAAAAAACTAGAAATTCTAGCTGTCCCATGTGAATACATTTTCCAGACTGTAATTACTATAAGAATTGACCTGTAAAAATTGCAAGAACTGAATTGTACACATTGTAAGAACCCATGTATGTTTTAGTTCATAGGGCACAATTGATGACATCCATACAATTTGTATTGTTATACAGATGAATAAACATATCAATCAATCAATCAATCTGTTATGGGAACTTAATTGTTTCCTGATGGAGACTCCCTGTAAAATACCTGGGTCCAGTGATATTTGTATGCTGACTCATACATATGTGCGTGGCATGTGGACAAGGAATCTGGTTTCAATCAGCATTCGTACAGGGGTGAAACATAAAAAAAGCTAAAAGGCAACTCTTATTGTAGTTACATCTGTAATTTTAAATTGCAATGATACCACTGACAGCTGGAGACAAAAAGTTTGTATTAATCATGCACTTTGGATTCTTGTCGAGATATTTTCATAGAAATTTCAGTCCACAACACAGATATCTTTATACCTGAGAAGTGAAATAACAATTTCCATAGATTTAATGTTAAAAATTGTTCAATACAACCATTTTCTTATGATGGAAAATCTAGGATGCAATGTAAAAATATGAATAAGATAGTTGGTACTCATCATATAGTGGAGTTGTTAAATTGCAGATAGTAACAACAAAAAGACAGTCTTTTTGTTGTGCCTATCTGCGACTCAACATCTCTGCTGCACGGTGAGTACCAAATACCCTTTTAATATTGTTGAATATCTTATTAAATTTTCATCTCCTATTTAACTCCATTAGGGTTTAATTTTCAAAAACAGTGACACATATTTTTTTATTTGTAACAGAAGTCAAATACCAGTTTCCATAGATGGAAATTTAAAAACACTTTTTATAGTTTTTAATTATGTAAAAACTTTGACCCATTGTTGCAGTCCCACACATGTTAAATTTCAATAAATTCTGAAACACACATTTCTCTATTTCTGACTCAGGAATGAAACACAAAGTCTGTTCTAAAAGACTCCAGCCCCACAGTGCTGCTACAGCCTGTCTTCCTGCATCCAGTTTACTGCAGCCATGACTTTGATTCAGTGTATCTTGATCTTCTTATCTCATCTTACAAGGGAACCTCATGGACTCCCTTCTTAAATTCTCTCCATACTTCAAGGTGTTAAAAGATAATGTGTGGATATCAATATCCTAAAGCTGTATGATGGACTTAAATACTTGACAAATTTAACTAAAGTGACATTTTTTATACTTAACAGAACTCAAAAGGCTTAAGCTAGATGTTTACTGTATTTTAGTGGTGTCACACTGGGTCAGGAAACTGGTGTCCACACACTGGATGTCAAATCCTGTAGGCATGAATATGAGGACAATTCTGTGAAATCTCCTGTTTGCAAGGACACGCCATGACACTCAGATAGTATTTTCTTCAGGTTTTATACCCTTTTATTAGTCAATTAGGATAACATAATGTGGAAACAGAAAAGCATGCTATGCAGCCAATTTAAAGAAAATTGCAAGAGAAGTTCTAAGTGTCTGTAATGTATCAGTATGTGGTGACCATGAATGTGAGCTGGTGGTGGTTGTGTGGTTAGCATTATAGCTCTGCAATCAATCAATTGTTGTATCAAGTCCTACTCATGATTTTTATTTTTTCAACACTAGCTGTGTTATTTCATACGTAAGACTTTTGGAGGATAGTTCGATGACTTGTTTTTGCATGAACTTACTACTGAATTTTTCCATGTTATTTCATCATTTGTTAATTTTTATCACAGAAAATATTAACTATCAACAAGTAAACAACCAAACCCGTAGTGTTTGTGAAAATGCATGTCTGTTGTGATTTCTGAAATCTTAGACCTGTAATCAGGGTAAGGTACTAAGAACTGCTTTGTACCTGAACACAATCTGCAGACACACGATTCAAAGATGGACCAGGTTGGAAAAGCAATCAAACATCAATAAATAAATGTATAAATAATTCCACTCAGTAATACCATCTTACAATATCCCAGAATATGAAAGTAATGAAAGATTAATCATCAGATGTGCCCTTGACATCTTTTTCATACTGACATGAACAACATAACAGCAGCTATTACTTTGAATTAATGTAATTTTCCCACATGCACAGGGAATCTTTGAAGCTTTTGAGAAAAAACTGCTTGTCGAAATTTTGAAAAATTTCTCTTGTGGCAAATGATAAAACCCATGCATATTGCAATATTTTCGTAAATCAGAGCCAAAAATTAGTGATGCATGACAGAATGTATTTTAGTAGCATCTTCACAAAAGCAATTTCTCATTTGCCAATCAAATAGAAAAAGTTTGAATTCTTAACTTGCCTGCAGAAATGCCATATACAATTTATTCTAATAATAAAAAATAGTAATCAACTGAATGACACTGAAAATTCAGTAAACTTTCATATAATTTCATGTCTTTGGCATATTACCTTTCGAACATAATATGTTGAAAATGACTAGTGTTGAAAAAACATAAATAAAAAGAATGCATGTGAGTTGTCCAATCATTCAGATTACAGAGCTAGTGTTCAGTGCAATGCACTGGTACATCACTGACATGGAAAGCTTCTCTTGCAGTTTCACTGATAATGACTCAGTATGCCTTACTACTTGAACATCGTCCTAGTAAATGTGTGTAGTATGAAGTGAATCTGTGATATGAGCACCTTGTACTCCCCTTGTTAGACCTTCTAAAGCACCACATTTCAAAAGCTCCCATTCTCCTCTTGCAGTTTTTTGGTTAAGTACTATAGACTGCTGCACTGCAAATACTTTCAAGAAAAGATTTCATAACACTTAAATTTGTTTGGATTACCATTTCTGAAGTTGACATCTCATTACTGTTAGCCTACATTAAATATTACAGCCAGTCATTTTGCTCCCCAAATAGAAAAAAATTGTTACATTTCATCCTGGATTTTCCATTGTTTGCTATTAATTGAAGTAATTTAATGTGTAATAGCACTGTGTTCCAGTTTACTGACTTGAATGACTGTTGGATGATCTAGTGCCAAGAATAAAGATTCTAAATTTATAGACTACAACCTTTGTTGACAAATTGAGGCCAGGTACAACCACTTTTATGGGCCATATGAGATCCTGATACTGAAATCCCAGATGAACACAAGTTTTCATTCAAATTGCTCCACCTTGTTGGAGATGCTGCTTCATAGGGGGACTGAAAGAATAAATGACATACCTTAAATCAGAAGTGGCCACTATAGGACATGTCCATGAAACATATTAACAACCACTTAGGCATGTTGTTCATTTCATCAGGGGTAGCTATGAAGATCATTTCCACATCACTTTATCTGTATGGTTATAAGGAGAAAAGCAGCTACAATGAAAACAGAAAACCCTTCTGCATGTCGCCTCAGCAGTTCCCTTGTGCAGGTGGTATTTTTCAGTGGAAGTCAGCTTTGGACAGAACACTGCCCTCCAGTCCAAATTTTGATTACCTTGAGGAGTAATAGCTAATATAATATTCTTTCCAACTCTTCTAGATATATGGTACTTTTGTCTGATATCTTCTGGAAATATTCTACTCTTATGCTCTGAATTAGAAAAGTCCACTCCCTACTGTAGTTTGGAGTGCAGAGGTTGTATGTGAATTCCTTCTACCTCTTGTAAGGGTTCAAATTAACTGGCTTGACCATGGGACTGAAATCTCTCAGAAGTTAACATTTGAATTAGTGGGGAAGAATATATTTCTCTCTACCAATTTATTAATTTTATAGCAAGGATTAACACAGCCTTCTCAAAATGAAGAGCAGGAATGCAATAGGACAAAGCCAGATTAACACCTCTTGCTGCTTCTGTGCCTAGCATCTCGCAATCTCTTTATTCGTGGGAAGCCCAATAGCATGGAACTTCACACAGGAATAACTTCATGGCAACACATACCTGAAGACACTTACGATGATGTAAGCACATCTGGTAGCAGTCGTGTGGTGCTCCATAATGCCCCTGAAGAACATTCAACACAAAAGAACATAAACCAAATGCAGGATAGCATTAAATACATAACTAGTTATTTCTAATGAACCTTATATGTCACTGTGTATTATTACTCAGTTATTTAAAATGCCATTAGTACAGGCATTCTACCTATCCATTCCAAAATTACGATTCTGTACCCTTAAACTATAATACTGTGGTTGTGAATTGGTAAGTTCATTCCTAAGCCACTGTTAACTATATACCATTACAGAGCATGTTTTGGCATTTCTGTGTAAGACTGTAAAGGTCCCTGAAGAGGCTATTGCAAGATCCCTGCTGATCAACTTTCAGTAAATAATGATTAATGAAATAACATTTAAAAACACGAATGTAAGATTGCCATTCTGAAGCAGTTCCCAAATTTTGACAAGTTTCCTCTTACATGAGATGTAAACATGGTACAAATACAAGAATTCAGACGTCACTAATGTCTCTTTCTTTGACACAAAATCAAGATTTCCATACTAACATTTTGTCATGTGATAACAGGGTTTACTATAATGTTCCTTAAATCAGTGTCATGATTCATGCTTCTAGTTTTCAAACCTTAGATGTGATTAGTAGGTCCCACATTTAGCCTGATAAAGTGACAAAAAGTTAAGTGTTCTGAAAGTGAAGTATACATGTTGATTGTTAGTGTGCATTGTCAGCTCTGTTGATTATTGGACCCATTTTGTAACATGTAACCTGATGTGTGTACCCTAATTCAATTCAACTAAGCAGGTGCCAAAACAGGTTCCTTATTGAATTTCTCTTGCAAGAAATATCTGAACCTTATCTGTCACCCTACAACAAAAATATTGAAAATGAATGTAAAAAATTTAACCTTAACATACTGTTTTTTGACATGCTGATAATGAGTGAGAATGAAGAGAAGAAATTGTTCTGGATGGCAATGTCTATTAATGTAATTAGACCACTTCTCAAGAAAGGAATTGGGAAGATTACGAGTTCATCATATGGTGAGTAGAGTCTACTATTCCATTGTGGTGTTGTAAGTAAATGGCACTCTCTTCCGACTAACAAGTGACATTTTCAGATTCGTACAGTAGCAATGTGTACTGGAGTGATGCTGCACCCACAACAATGAATGTGATGAGCAGGAACACGAAGACGGTGGTTGTGCTGTTGAGAAGCATGGAGACCGACTCACCACTGAGTGTACACTACATCCCAGATCAGGGGTTGTATGAGATGTAAGGATAATGCAGTCTCAGTATAAAGAGCTGTCCATGATAGAGTTTCCTTTGTCTGCTTGTAAATGTGAAAATGAGTAAACACATGAACTGTTGGCCAGTATGAACCTTCACTTGGATATTATGTGTTTATATGTGTGGTTATGGGCAGTTCTGATTTTTTCTCGTTGAAGGCAATTTCTGGTCAGAAGTTCAAAACTTTATTCTTATCTTGAGTGAATTTGTTTTGTTATCTGGCAGTAGAAAAATCTTGTCACTGACTTGGGCAGCTGGTTGAATACTACTTTACCACTTGGAATTCTGACTTAACAGGATCTACCATCGTAGAACCAGAACACCTTTATTTTGTCCTCTTTATACAGCATACAAGAATATGTTCTCATAGTTGCAGAGGTGTTTTGTGACGTTCTCAATTTTCTACCAGTTAATAAATTTAGACTTGTTTCAGGGACTAGTTTTAATGATGGCAGTGTATTACTGCAGGCTGCTATAGAAACTCCTAATCTAGAGGTCCCAAATGTTCCTCAAAGCTGACATTAATTCAGCATTGCATGAATTTTCCAGTTTACTCAACATACTTTCTAAAGTGTCCTCTCCATGTAATTTGTTTCTTAGATGTTGCTCACTCACCATTATAAAGATTTCCCCTAAATAATGCTACACTATTAGTCATTTGTATTCTTTTGATTACTAGTTATGTAAGAGGTATAAATCAACAGAATTTGTATTATTGCCAGGACATTTCATTTTGGGAAAGGGCACACACTGCCTTAAAGTTGTTAATGTATTTTATGTGCTTGCACTGACAATGTTATAGCGCTCTCATTCGTAAGTCCTATAATGGCTGCTATAGATGTCCATTTGAATTTATATGCTTCACAATAACACAGTCAATTTAAAGTCTTGCAGGCTTTGTTTGTTCTTCATCTGATCACTGGAGTGTGTGATGGATTTTTTGTTGGCTGTATTATTACCTCTGGGGATTGTGTAACTTTTAAATACTGTGACTGTGGCTTTACTATGCCAGTTTGCCCTCCTACTGCACAGAAATAAGTGGCACTTGGTGTGTAGTACACACTAAAATAACAGTGCTATTGTTTGCTTGTGCACAAGACCTGAAAATGAAACCTAACACATAGCTGAAGGTGTAGAGATGTTATGCTCTCCTCTGGCAGTTCAAGTATAAATAATTCAATGACTTCTGCCACATTAAAGTAAGATATGTAAAATTCTGTGTACGGTCCTGACCTGACTCAAAATTATGAACTTAGGTTAGCAGTACACTGTTGAAGCCCAACACACTAGCACTGCTCATTCACGAATGTCCTTACTTCAGAAGTGTGTGTGTCCAAGTGGCATGTCAGCCGGTATCTACTACTTTGGTTTCTACCGTGAATCACTCCACATCACATGATTTAAGAGGGCTGATTAACAGACAGACTAATTTTGTTCACAGATGTTTCTTACTCCATTCAAATGGTAGCATCTTTTCCAAAGTACTTCCCTCCTACGGAAATGCACCTTCTATGGCATCTCTGCCAGTGCTCAAACACACACTGCAGACAATTTTTTGTCAGGTCCTTGAAAATCCTCAATTCTTAAGCATTGCTCACTTCATCAGCACTGCTTACAGTCCTCAAATAAAAAGCCTCAAACTTTTGCCTTTAGTGAAAGGAATTAAAAAGAAAATCACAGGGTGCGAGACTGGGGCTAAGACGTGGATACAGCACACAGGTAATGTTGAACTGAACCAGAAACTGCAAGACTTGATTTGTGATGTGAAGCTGCACATTGTTATGAAGTTGTCATCCAGTCTGAGAAACTTCTGGGCTTTCCTTGCTGTGTGCTTCACCAGTTCAGCCAATACTGACGTGCAGTATGCTGCTGTAACAGTAGTGTGATGGACCTGCATGCTGGTAAATCATTCCAGGACTTCCCTGCGGATGGAATAACTTTCAGTTATCTTTTGGAGTTGGAAAACTGAGTGGTTTCCTCACTGTGCTGACTCATTTCCCTTAAAGATCGTAATGATGCATCCAAACCATGACTCGTCACCAGTGATGTTAGGTTCCAAACACAGATCCCCTCCATCAGCAAAGAGGTGCAGCACCTCATGGCTTGTTGCTACTGACACAGCATTTTGTTTGAACAGGTACAAGCAGGTACAAGCATGGGTTATAAGGATATGATCCTGTATAATTTTGGAGACACTGACATATGAAATTTTTAATACTGCTTTGAGGTTACATAATGTTACCTGCTGATCCTTATGGACAGTTGCAGCACGCTGGTGATGTTCACTTCAGTCATAGTAGAAGCCAAAACACAAAGCTCACCTTGTTTAACACAGACAAGGTGGCCTTCTTTAAGTGGTTGAATTATTTAAAAATTGTTGCTCAAAGTAGTGCATCTTCACTATAAACTTACTGCAGGTTTGTGTATGTGTTGGTGGCTGTACAGTTTTAAAAAACACAGCATTTTATTGCCCGATATTGCTCCCCTTCCATTACCTCCACCGTTAGAGGTGTGAAATGCAAAGTGCCCACAAAATAGAGCATTACTACCAACTTACTGTTCAGTGTGTGCTGCCAACTATACATAGAAATCTGCTCTTTCTAATTCATGATACAAACAGCAAAGTGTCGCAGAAGCAACAGGAAAGAAAGAACAGTCCTTGTAGAAAAGTCATAACTGTTTTATGGCAAGTGGAACAACTCATGTAGCACTCTGCATTAAAGGAAAATATAAAGTGCTGGAAGTCTGGAAGGATGTAGCATAAGGAATTATGTTTGCACTTTGATTGGGTTAGGCAGTAAATGTTGCAAGTAACTACCTATTTTGTGAACATGGGGGTTGCAGAAGTGTTCTTGTGTAGAGTGAACATGATACCAAACTTCACCTCTAACCCATTACCTGATTTTGGTTATGTGGTTTCATCCACACAAAGAGAAATTGGACAGATTCCTGATAATAATTTTCCTCCTGTATTTTGTGGAATTGAGGTGGTGGTGACAAATCTGTAGCATGTGCCTAGGTCTCCTTCATATTAATAGGTGGCAAATTGGTTAGAACTTTATGAAGCAAACTGTTAGGTCATGTGCTTAATTAAAATTATTGTAGTGCCTATTTTTTGCATATTGGAATTCCATGAGAAGTTAATATCCGTCATTTTGCAGTGGATCAAAGAGGACACAATGTTCCCTTTCTTAGCATTTTTGTTTGCACTTACGTAGCACGATCCAATAACATGTAAGCTTTGTTATTACTCAGTACTTGTTATTGTATTATATTGTTATTCAGCTGTCTGTTTTTGTGTATCATTGTATCATTGTAGAAGCCAAATGATTTGGCAGGCAATGATTCAAAAATTGGAAGCAGACTGCCTTAAATGATTTGTAGGTTTTAATGTGCTGTAAAGCTCACTAGCTTTGGTGAAAATGCTGTATATACTATAAAATAAGAAATTGGCTTTAATAACATGGACTGTCTGATGTTCTGCTACAGGTTTGTGGCATTTGGTTCATCTTCACATGTGGACATGGTCAAGATCCTGGTGGACAGTTCTGGAGAGCAGGTCCATGTGCTGAGGGAACTGTTGAGGTGCTACATGTCTCTATGGTAAGACAGCAGCCTGGACAGAGTCTTCGTGGCAGAAATAGGGATGAACACCATAGGAAGTCTTGCCTCTGATGGTAATAATAGCTAAACTGTCATTTTAGCTGCATATATTGTAACTGAGTAATCTCTTTTGATGCTAGTCAATTGTCAGGATGAGCATTACTGCAAAGGGCATCTGATTCTAAAGCATTATGTCAGGGTGAAAAACACTACATAAATTACTTTTTCTCTCTTAACAACATGTGGGCAGAGTGGGTTCTTCCTTGGCTCAGGTATGAGGTAGAATGAAACAGCATTTTTACATAAGATAACTTTTATTGAAAGTTTTGTACAATGCTTTTCTTACTTGATTGTTCCGGCTGGGAGAGCGGCAGCTGTGCCATTTGCGAAGCCTTCTGCTGTGTGGGCAGCAGCATCTGATTATGCCTGGCAGTGTATATCTTGTGTCACTGTTTCGCCCAGTTGACTGGAGACGCACATCGTGAGGTGGCCTATTTAATTATTGGGAACGAAGTTGTGAATCGGATGGTGATACCTCGAATGTCGCATCCCAGTGCTTCTCTTCTCTATGCGGCCGCATGTGTCAGTGTTGTGTGTTGGTCCGCAGAGCGGCACGACCGGGGGAAGGCCAGTGTCCCAGACTCGAACAACGGACTCCAGCTTGCCAGTCTTTGGCTGTCAGATCTTCATCACCAGCTGATGTGAGGCCGTCTCCTTCCCATCCTGACGAGTCACCCGGGTATGTAAAAATCAGTCTTCAAATACTTTCTAACTTCTGTCTTCTAGCAGCGAGGCTGCTGTTTGCTATTCCATTACAGTGGCGGACTTGGTGCTTCTGTGTACGATGTAGTCTCTTCCTGCATGATGGTCTTCAGCACCGACTGAACTGTACTGGAACTGAACTCGAACCGAAACTGAACTGGAAACTACTGTTGGGTCCACTGCGTCTTGCGTATTTATTTACTTCAGTTCACTAGAGATGAACAACTTTGCAATCATTGCCTCTTCTGTCACATTGAAAAGCTTCTCGAAGAATCTTCTTAACGTTGGTCATCGGCTCTTGGAATGTAGGCGAGGGCCTTTGATCACATGTGACAACTGAGAAACACGTGAGCCGGTCAGGTGATGCCCTGATGGCTGAATCGACAGCGTCCACTTATGTGGGGATGCCGATGGCTTCTCCTGAACGTGCTGACTTGCAATCAGTCATTGAAACTGCTGCTCTGCCCACTGTTTGCCAGTGTGTAACTCTTCTAAACTAAACTAAGTTTTTCTACTTCGCTTCACATTGATTTCACTAATTTATTTACCTATCTTAAGTACCACTCAACATTCCTCCACTCTTCGGAGAAATTCGCCCTCGAATTTACCACTTGACATTCCTCCACTCTTCACACGGCAAAAGCACTGACACAAGCAATGAAAACTCTCGACTTAGATGATTACACACGCTTCGCATTAAATATGTTGAATATACTTTTTCACTTTACTAGAGCAATGTACGCTCATGAATCACATAGTTCACACATAAATCATTGTAATAAGTGTAACAAATGATGATGACAATGAATAAACAAAAATAGATTTTTCACTTAGAAAATTACATAGCAACACCTGTTTAATCTACCCTATATTAATGCAAGAATTTTTATTCTACAGTATTGTTTATTTTAACATGTGACTGTTTAATAAAGATGGAAGTACAATAAACAAAATTAATACACTAATGCTGAAAAGTAACCACTGAAGTACACCAGTTAAGAATGTGGTATCCAGTTAACAGGGATTTGATGAAGTGGTATATTATTATTTAGCTTATTTTTTCGTCTTAAATAAAAGAAAACTGTACAAAGCAGAAACACCAATACAAATGTTCCAGATATACCAGTCCCTAGCATTATAATTTTAGTTTTGTGTTCACTTTTTTACTTTAAGACATGTTGCATCATAACATAGTTACATTTGTATACTATCCACAGTCTACTATGATTCAACTAGGAGATTCGCACCCTTGGTTGAAGATTGTATGGTGCCATGTCTGTATGTTGTGCTGGCGTGGCCACTCTTTTTCCTTTTAGGGCACTTCCTCCACCCTTCGGAAAAGCAGACAGTATTGTTGAAGGAATTACATCTGGAACCCCCTTAAAAGGTTTTAAATGACTTGCATGGACAATAGTAGTTTGGGTGGGCAGTTGCAGTTTAACGTTGACTGGTGACGTGATCTCAATAATTTGATAACGACCTCTGTATTTTGTTACAAAGTTCTTCGTTTTTCCTTTTGCAATGTATGGGGTTGACAGCATCACCCCCTGATCGATTTTGTAATTTGGATATTTAGCTTGGGCATTACCTAATCTTTACTGTCATTCCAAAGCCTTTGTATTAGATTTTTGAAACTTTTTCCATACATCCTTCATCATTCAACAGAGATCTTTTACTTTTTCTCCGATTTTTCCGTTTTTGTGCCTGATTACATCAAAAGGGTACGGCATTTTTCTCCCATAGACCACTTCATAAGGTGACATTCCAGTTGCTTCATGCATTTCGGTGTTGTATACCGACACAATTATTGGTAAATACGTATCCCAATTAGAATGTTGTTCATTAATATAATAACTAAGCATCTTGCCAATTGTCTGATGAACCCTTTCTGTGCGTCCGTTGCACTGAGGATGTAACAGAGTTGTGCGTAATTTACGTATTTTTAGTAAGTGGCATAGCTGTTTCATTAGTTCAGACATAAAATTAGATCCCTGATCTGTGATAATAGCTTCAGGTATGCCAAATTTAAGTATCGAGTTGTTGACTAAAGCTTGGGCAACTGTATTTGCTTGTTGATCTGGGAGACTCACCATAGCTAGATAGAGTGAAAAGTGATCTATAATCATAAGAACATACTTATTACCATAAGGTGTTTTATGAAATGGTACGTAGATATCTACTCCGCAGATTTGAAATGGGCATGAAGCCTCGGGGAGCCTCTGTAATGGTATTTTTAAATTAGAAAGTTTAGCATGTTGTGCGCACGCAGTGCAATTATGAACGTACTACGCAACATCCTGCTTTCTGGTTTGCCACCAAAATCGCTCTCCTACACGTCTTTCGGTTGTCCGCTGTCCACCATGTCCTGCAAGGATATGATCATGGGACTCTGCCATTATTTCTTGTCTAAGGTGATGGGGAACAACTATTCGTGGTCCAAGTTTTGTTTTACGGCATAATACACCATTTTCAAAGCAAAATTGTTTTTGAGTTGCGTATCCTCATCTTGTGTCTTTCTCCAGTCCTCGGTATCTTGGCCTGTTGCTTCCAAAAGTGCCATTTTCTGACTTAGGCAATCTGCATTCATGTATTTTTTGTCTGGTTTATGGATAACTTTGAAATCCATTTTGGAAAGACATAGGGCTCAATGAGTGAGATGACTAGATGGATCCATTAACCCAAGCAACTATTTTAAAGCTGCGTGGTCTGTAATAACCTTGAATTTCCTACCATACAAGTACAATTTAAAGTATTTGATGCCATATATAACACTTAACAATTCTTTCTCGGTTGTGGAATAATTTCTTTCTGCCATTGTTAGTTGTCTCGAAGCGTAGGCTATGGGGTGTTCCGCACCATTAATATTCTGACTCAAAACAACTCCTACTGAATGACCACTTGCGTCACAGGATAAAATAAATTCTTTATTATAATCTGGGTAGGCTAATACTGGACTGTGTGTTAACTTATCTTTAAGGGTTTGAAATGCTGATTCACAATCTTCAGACTAATGAAATTTTGCACCCTTTTTCAATAATTGGGTTAAGGATTGGGCAATTTCAGCAAAATGGTGAACATATTTTCAGTAATATGATGCAAGACCAATGAAACTTTGTACTTCCTTAATTTGTTGTGGTGTTGGGAAGTCCTTAGCTGCTGAAATTAATCGAGGATCTGCTTTAATTCCTTTTTTACTAATGATATGCCCTAGGTATGTAACCTCTGTCAATGCAAAACTACATTTTTCCATATTTAATGTTAATTTAGCTTTTCTAAGTCTCTGAAAAACATTACACAGACACACAGCATGTTCATTAATGTCTTTGGAAAATACAATAATATCGTCTAGATATACACAACATTGCTGAGTTTTGAGTCCTCGCAATACTCCATCGAGTAGTCTTTGAAAAGTTGCTGGTTTGTTTTTCAAACTGAAAGGCATTCTTTTAAATTGTCAGTGGCCTCCAGTGGTAGAAAATGCTGTTTTATACCTATCTTCAGGTGCAACTTCCAATTGATGATATCTGCTACGTAAATCGATTGTTGAAAAGTATTTACTGTTACCCAAACTCTCAATGATATCTGTAATGTTTGGAAGAGGATAGACATCTGAGATAGTTTGTTTGTTAAGGTGTCTGTAGTCAGAACAAAATCTATATCATTTCGTATTGTTGGGAGACTTCTTTGGAATAATTACAATGTTTGAATTATAAGGCGAATCAGAATATTCTATAATTCCATCTTTTAGATGCTGTTCTAAAAATTCATCCAGTACTAGCTGTAAGTGGTGCGGAACTCTAAAGGCTTCCTATAAACTGGGGGACTATTTCCTGTTGGGATCCTATGCTGTGTCATATCTGTTGCTGACAGTGGACCTTCTGCATTAAATTAATCTTGGAACTCAACTAAAACTGCTTCTATCATGCCTCTATCATTCCCTTTCAAATGCTCAATCTTCTGGTGTAATGTGGTTTTATAGGCGTCTGGTTTCTGACCATCAGTAATATCTGACCAAATGAAATCTTCTTCTTCAAAAGTACTGACTGTAGCTACTAATATTCCCTTATGCAACTCTTTGTCCTCCACTCCAAAATTGTCAATATGTACCGATACTTTTCTTTCTTCCTCAATGTCTTGAACCCATAAAACACTTCTACGTACAAAACAATGTGATACATATAATTCCTCATTTTCCTCTAATGGCTCTACTAGACATATTGTATCTGTAGGTACCACAGGGTCAATGGTCATCCAGAAAAGTTTTCCTCAGCCAAATGGTATCTTATCCAGCGAATCAACCTTCAAGGACGTTGCACGCAGTGTAGTTGATTTCGCCTTCCGGTTGGGGAAATCTTGCGGCAGTGGGTCCTTTGCAGCGGTGTCACCTAGCTGGAACACTATTCCGCTAAGTTCTACAGTTTGCTGTCTGAAGTCGATTTTAGCATGATGTTTATTCAGGAAATCCAACCCTAGGATCGTCAGTTACCTTTGTTACCACTTCTACATCTTCCTGAAATTGTACACCGTGAATACAGAAAATCAATTATGTACATCCTAATTACTTCACTGTACCTCCTCCTACCCCACTCAATCTATACCTTGGAGGGTCATATTTCTTTTCCCCAATGCATTCATTACTCAATATTGATACGTTTGTGCCTGTATCCTCCAGTATCCTTGCCTCTGTATCCTGTATGATAGCAGATAACCAGCATTCCGCCTTCACATTCACCTTAATGGCATGAAATTTTATTGGGAACACCCGGCGGCAGCTCCAACATTCCCGTTTAAGTTTAACTGATTTCTATTTCCAAAAACTTTCTTAGCCCTGCATTCCTTGAATGTGTGACCCATTCTTTGACAATTAGTGCATTGAGATTGTCTGCAGTTTTTTGCTGTGTTCCTGTCGATCGCACCTAAAACATCGTACTCCTGCTGAAAATACATTTCGCTTCTCCTTGTATCTGGTGGTAATCTCTATTTCTTCGAAAGCCATTGCCACAGATACAGCTTCTGCTAAATTTTTAGGAAACTCTGCCCTGACATGATGGGGCATTTCAGGAGGCAACCCACGTAAAAATGTATCCAGAGGTTTTATCTTCTGCCTCTTGTAAAATGACTTTATTTGCTTCATCACTAGTTGTCGACTGATAGGTGTTACTATTAACTTTTCTAATCCTATCTACAAAGCTTTCTAACGACTCGTTTTGCCTCTGAGTGATAGTGTATAATTTATAATAAAATCTACAGCTGTTCTGCTTTTGAAAATGTTTAAGTAATCCTTTCTTCAATTCCTCAAATGTTGGAGCATTCCATAATTCTTCATGGTATAATATGTGTGCTTTAGCCTCTGCTATCAATCTTAACTTTGTCATTTGTAAGAGCTGTTGATCTGACCATGATCCTCACTTTGCAGCTGCTACTAAAGCATCAAAAAACGCTGTTATGTCCTCGCCAGGTTTACCTGAAAAAGGAGCTACCAAGGCTGCTGCTGAGGAATCTAGGATGAGAGGGATTGAACCAGTTTGCCTAACCTCACTCAACTGTTTAAATAATGCATTATTATCATTTTTAAGCTGTGCTATTTGATTAACTAAGATCTGAATAGCTTCCTCAGTAGAAACCACTTGTGGTGCTGGCTCTGACCTTGTACGATTTCGTGTCATCATTTTACTGACGATTAGTTATACAATCTTACTACACTGAATTAAAAAGATGATTAAATATTTTCGACAAACTCTTAAAATTACGAGAGAAAATACACTTATAAACAAAGAAAATATTATGACTGCTATGCAAACCTCCATCCTCTCACACATTAAACAATACTAACTGTGGACCTTTAGTAACTGTCATTCACAACTCATATTGAGCCAAGGGTTTTTTCTCTGACACCAAATATAACTGAGTAATCTCTTTTGATGTTAGTCAGTTGTCAGGATGAGCATTACTGCAAAGGGCATTTGATTCTAAAGCATTATGTCAGGGTGAAAAACACTAAATAAATTACTTTTTCTCTCTTAACAACATGTGGGCAGAATGGGTTCTTCCTTGGCTCGGGTATGAGGTAGAATGAAACAGCATTTTTACATAAGATTACTTTTATTGAAAGTTTAGTACAGTGGTTTCTTTACTGGATTGTTCCGGCTGGGAGAGCGGCAGCTGTGTCATTTGCGAAGCCTTCTGCTGCGTGGGCAGCGGCATCTGATTACGCCAGGTGGTATGTATCTCGTGTCACCATCTCACCCAGTTGACTGGAGATGCGCATTGTGAGGTGGCCCATTTAATTATTGAGAATGAAGTTGTGAATAGGATGGTGATATCTTGGATGTGGCATCCCAGTGTTTCTCTCTCTATGTGGCCGCGTGTGTTGTGCGTCAGCCAGCACAGCGGTGCAGCAGGTGTAGGCCAGTGTCCCGGACTCGAACAACGGACTCCAGATTGCCAATCTTCGGCTGTCAGATCTTCATCACCAGCTCTCAGGTGGCTGCTGATGTGAGGCCGTCTCCTTCCCGTCTTCACGAGTCACCCGGGTACATAACAATCAGTCTTCAAATACCTTCTAACTTCTGTCCTCTGGTGGCGAGGCTGCTGCTTGCTATTCCATTACAGCAGCGGACTTGGTGCTTCTGTGTACGATTTAGTCTCTTCCTGCATGACGGTCTTCAGCACCGAAACTGAACTGAAAACTACTCTTGTCGGGCCCACTGTGTGTCGCGTATTTATTTACTTCAGTTCACTGGACGTGAATGACTTCGCGATCATTGCCTCTTCTGTCACATTGAAAAAGAATCTTCTTAACGTCGGTCATTGGCTCTTGGAATGTAGGCGATGGCCTTTGATCACATGTGACAATTGAGAAACACGTGAGCCGGTCGGGTGATGCCCTGATGGCTTATGTGGGGATGCCGATGGCTTCTCCTGAACGTGCTGACTTGCAATCAGTCATTGAAACTGCTGCTCTGCCCACTGTTTGCCAGTGTGTAACTCTTCTAAACTAAACTAAGATTTTCTACTCCACTTCACATTGATTTCACTGATTTATTTACCTGTCTTAGGTACCACTCAACAATATTACTGACAAAACTATTGTGCAGGTGCGAAAGTTTTTCTGTTCTCTCTGGCATTCAGCTATAGCAACCAATGTCCAGAATGAGAAGAATTTTGGTTGCAATGTTGAAATTACTGGTAATTTATTCATAAGTGATGTGTATTTTGCCTAATTCAAAGCGCCTTCAGTTTTTCTGATACGTGTTAAGTTATAGATATCAATGAAAGATCCCCACGAAGAAAATTGATTTTTGTTGATTTTGTATCATAGATATCTTCAATTTGCTTATCAACATCAGCCAATCTGAAAATGCCTCGAATTATGCAAGCCATGAGTCATTGATGAATAAAGAAACAGTAATTTCAGCATCACAGCCAAGACTGCTGTCTTCTCTTGTTCTATTGCGTAAAACTGAGCATATCTTCACTGTAATTTTTTGCAGTGTGGCTACATGGTTTTAATAATTTTTACGTGTTTTTGTGACTGAACTTCAGTCACATTTACGTCCATAGTCTGAAAACCACTGCTAATAAATGCAGGGTAGAAAGTATGCCCCATAGTACAACTTTGAATACTTCCTGTAGCATTTTGTTGCAGTGTTTGGATGGATGATTACTTAAGCGCCTCTGCACATACTTTAATAAGTAATCCAGTTCTGGTGGCCATCATTGGAGAAATACATAGAAGACTGTGATGCATTCTTCAACTTTTCAGCACTCACTCTTGAAATTTCTTAAGCAAGGTTTGTGGGATAGCTGGTTTCTCAAAGATCTGCATCTTTGAGATTCTCTTGGGTGATAAAAATAAACCTGTAACTGTTCATGCTGCCCTTCTTTGTGTTATGTTAATATCCCAGTAGTACTGCTTAGTATGGGCCCCACACATTTGAACAATATCGTAGAATGTTTCTCAAGTATTCATAAGCAGTCATTTAAGGGACAGGGACAGTTGTAAGATACAGGGAAAGCAGTGTCTGTTAATACTATTCCATGTCCCAAAAAAAAGTATACTGTATACTGCAATGGTTAGATAAAAATGCTGTATATCCAGTGGATCTGTATGGGCACAATTGTCCTGTAGATACCTGTGTCTCTCATTGTCATGCCTGACGAGGCTGGAGAAAGTTGTACACTTTGATGCGATTCTTAGTTTTGCATTAATGTTGGACCGAGTATAACTATATGTTCCTCATAACGAGATGTTTGATATGGCAAGGTCTGGGCATATGGTGTTCATTTTAATGCAGCTGGAGAGACAATCCATTGGCCTTAAAATTGTTGCATGCAGAAACTCTTGTACCTGAATAGTGAAGTCTGCTGCTGTAATGGTGACCCATGGCTCCCTTGTCTTTGACCTGGGGTGTCAACAATGTTTCCACCATATCCGAAAAAATGTTTTCTTAATGTATACTTAAAAAGTCAAAGTATAGTGACATCCTGGTCCATATAATATGAGGTGAGTTCCTTTCTGACCCTTTCACATAATGAAGGTTGCCCTTGGGTACAAAAACATCATTCCTTCTGTGTGAACTGCAGTAGGTCACACATTTGTCAGAAAATAACACTACGGAGCAATGCACAGATTTTGTACATTATGCCAGCAAAGCACTGCAGGCTGCAACTTGCTGCTCTCAGGTAATTAAAACACATTTCAGTATCCTTAAATTTTCAATTATTTAATGTTACTTGCGTTGTTAACGTCAACACTGGTTCAGCTGTCATATTACAAATACATTTCATCGACATCTGCTTCCACTGCTCAAGCAACTGAGCAGTTCTTTGCTCTCCCATGTCTGCCACATGAGTTGTTTGACACTGCCTGAAACAAAAGCAGGTTTATCGAAATGTAGTAGGGGTTTTTTCATGAGGTCCTGCTAAAGCAGTATCTATAAGGATCTCTCAGTTACCCTTTCTATAGGAACTCAAGCACTCACACTCAAGGCATTCCTAAAGAATGTTACTGTATCGGCTCAGTGTAAATGTGTTGGGTTCATAACTGAAACAGTGAAATAACCCACATTGCAGTAAAGCCAAAAATGCTTCTCCTAGACTTCAGTGTGGGTATACCTGTGAAAGAACTATTTATTTGCACATTTGTAAAATGTCAGGAGGGGACAAGGACTTAAGATACGCTTAAATTGATGTCGTGTAAGTCATGTGTGTTGCAGTGGCTGGGAAGGTTTGAGGGCACTTTCCATGTGACAACAGGTGGACGGCTGCAGTACAGAACCAGTAGTATCAGGCTCTGGGACTGTGGTTCAGCTGTCTTAAGACTTCTCAAGGGCCTACGTTCAGTGAGCACAAGCTTGCTGATGCCAGGGAACTTGGATCGTTTGTACATGGAATGCTGTGCTCACACCTGCACCACTTGTAAATGTTAACTTAGTACCTTATCTGCAGTGCTGTATTCCCAACAAAAATAGGACTAAAGATTCTGCGACTTGAATTATCGCTCACTGCTGCACATGCAGATTAGCCTTTTAGTATAGGCTATCCTTGGCATGCCTGTTTTCATCCCTACTTTGATGTAATTTTTGGGGTTCCATGTATGTAGCAGAGGTCCCACAACCGAAATAAACATCACGGTAGATTGCAAAAAAGTTAATTATGCAGTGCTGTCCAAACTGTATGGAAGACTCTTTCTCTGATGTACTACAGTGAGTATATCACCACAACTTTGGTTACATTTGAAAATTCTCAAAAGTTCCTAACGCTCTTGCCCTTCTAGCAATTGGTTTGCAATTTCACAGGGCCATTGCTTAATGTACAAAATATTGATATCTTTCATGTAGGATTTGAATTTTTTCATTTGAAATTGGCCTTTGCTTCATTGTCTCTAATGCCCTGACAAAATTGTTTCCTGTTAATTTGGGAAGTCATTTTGCTTGATTATCTTCTGGGAACCAGTGAAATGTTTATGTCGTTTCAGAGGTACTGAGAAAATACTAATCTCAAAAAAAAGAAAAAATAAATAAATAAATAATAGTAATAAAATAAAAATAAAAAATAAAAAAAAATCTCGTTTGAACAACTGTTAAAATTTATTCACAGTGACATTTTCAAACTGCTGATAATGCCACATTTGAATCTAAATTATTTTTGATTTACTGTACATGCAATACATGAAAAATTTTCCATGTTGCTAGATTTCTTGTTCTCAGATTCTTTTAGTCCATTGAAAAGCAATTATTTTCCCATGGCCAATAATCACTTTTCCCAAAAACTATATAGTCATAATTTTTATCTACAGTGTTCAAATACTAAAATGAAGTTATTTTCACAATCCATTAAAATATGTTTGGAGGCTTCGTTTTTCTGTTTATTAAATGCGTACTTCTATTTAACTATCCAAATTTAAAGCGTACTTTCTCTAAACTTCCTGGTCGATTTTCAGAATCATGCACACTGTTCTCCCATAAAACAGTACCTACAAATTTTTCCATTTCTTAGTTGTAGAGTTCAGAGCTAAACTTCTTCACCTACAGTATCTTTGGATCCTCTAAGTTTGCTATCTTCTAATTAATAGCTAAAACGTAGTAGATGAGTATTTTGTGTATGTATAGTTTTTGTAATTCTTGCACCTATAAATAGGGATCATGCACAAAGCATAAGTCACCACACAGTTGTCGATATACAAATCTATCAGAGTTGGGGCCTAGCAATGAACTTAAGCACAATCTGTTTCTTCATTTAACTCGTCAGTGCCCCAGAATGAAATTGTAAACGTGTAGTTTACAGAGAGTGTGAAGCTGGTATTCACTACGCCTTATAATGGCTGTGTTAACACTTTAAAACTGTATTAAGCCACTCAGATTATGTGAAGTGTTGACCTGTGGTATTTTAACTGGAAAGTACTCTACACAATCCAATCTTAGGATTAGAGCACTGATGAATGAAAGTGAACTTGTGATACACCACTGGATGGTGAACAAACATCTTTTCAAGACTGACAACAAGAACTACAAAATGTGAAAAGTTAGGAATATTACAACATGAAGCAGAAACATTCCGCAGTACCCATGAATTTTCAGAAATTATCTTACTAGGCTCTTGTTGTATAATTTTCCAGAACACTGAAACTTAGGCATGTAAAATCCCTTTACCTGTAATGTTCAACACAGAGTAGTTTTGAGTTTTCCAGAATGTAGACAGATGTTAGTGTCCTGTGTAGTGTTTCAAATATTTGCTGAAAGTCTCAGACGAGTTGTTTTTTGAAGTCCACTGTTAATTTTTAAAGTTATCCTTAGACTAATCAGTTTGTGTTTAGTGTATTTAAAAAAACTGCCTCGAATGGTGGCTTTTGCCTGTTAGTGACTACTACACTTTTCACACTTGCTGAAGGGTGTGACTTCTCCTGGAAAGCCCTATAAAAATGAAGCTAAACGTATACCACATGTCTAAATGTCCAGTGTAAAGAAAGCACAAAACTCTATTTCTGTGATGAAAACCATAGCTAATAAACAAGTAACTATAAAACCTGCAACTCAATGATATTTGTGTTAAAAATGTAAACAAAATGTATTTTATTGCCAAATCTCATTAAATTAAAAAAGGAATTGTTTCAAAGACTGACTATTACTTTTGTCTGTGATGTTTAAGAATTAAATCACTTTGGTATTCTGACAAGCTAGGTATTTGACATACGTATTTTCTTTTGTAATATATGGTTAAAAGTGAATATCTCCTGTTCCTATTCAAAATCTCTTCCTCTCTGTGGAAATATTTAAGTGAAAAATAATTTAA
The DNA here is from genome assembly GCF_023898315.1 of Schistocerca nitens. Taxonomy (NCBI): domain Eukaryota; kingdom Metazoa; phylum Arthropoda; class Insecta; order Orthoptera; family Acrididae; genus Schistocerca; species Schistocerca nitens. The sequence continues at coordinate 13,587,956 of NC_064624.1, read as the reverse complement.
AGTGTAGTCTGTAGAAGGTTGGCCATCTGGCTTTTGTTGTAATGGTGCACAATCAGCCACTACAAAATATTTAATTAGATATTAAATATTGGCTTCACCCTCAAATTAACATTATAAATACTTTGCATATTGATAATTTTCAAGAATTAATATTTGCAAAGTTCATTTTATCAGAATTTCTATGGGCTTGCATGGACATATTTAACTTCAGTAAGCAACAAGACTTTGGTTTATTTCACAATGTCTGTGAGATCACAATGCTTAACATCAAATGCCATCTTGCTATGAATAAACTTATTTTTCATGAGTACAAATCCTTACTCTACATAGGTTGCCTCTCTTCACAACAACTAATTTAATTGGTAATAATAGTAAAAGTTTCGGGCTACCTCTGACTATCTTCTAGTGAGTGGCAAGTTTTGATAATGTAATTAAACCATTACAAACAAAACTCTACCCATTTTTACTAATACTTGTGCCTGCATAGCAACCTTGATTACCATCAGCATAAATGTAAACCGTATTTGTGACTGCACAGAATATATGTGATGCCAACATTGTAATAAATATCCTTTACTTTTTTCCCCAAAAATCCCGACCACATTTTAGATTAAAATCAAAACATCTTAATATGAAAGAAGAGAGGGAAAATATAAGTCTCTGTTTTATGATGGGATTTATGGAACAGTGTTCAAGCAAATGAATGGAATGAATACTGCACAAGAGCCAGTATGTAACATGATTGATGAAAATTCATGACAACTCACTTCTTAGTGCTTTCTGACACTGGTGTTGCATTCTTTAATGCTGTAATCTAACTTCACTCTTATCTGAAATTTAAGCTATAAGAAGGCATTGGTAAAATAAAAACATTTCCTGCTTCCTTACACTGATATTACATCCTTAATTATGGAACATTTATGTCAGATGTTAATCATCTACTATGATTTATTGCAGTAAGTAGTTGAGCTATTTATTTTCAGTCACTGTGTCTTCCATTTGTGTATTTACAGTGTGATTAACAGCTTTAATCATTAGTCACAACATGGAAGGATGGGATGGGTATGGTTTCAATTTCCTTGTCAGCAAAGAGGTAGTCACAGAAGCAGACAGTTCCATTTACTTCTGTGTGTAACTTCCCTGTTTTCACTCCTGATTTATTACATTTTTAAGTGATAAGTGTATAAAATGTTCTCATAATTGATAGGTGTCATTTTTCAGTTTGAAACAGTATAGCAAATTATTTCAGTGAGTTCCAGAGTCTCAGCTGCAGAAAACTGACTGCACAGTTCTAAGGGTGTGTAACTGGTAATGGTACACCTGCACCATATATAAACAGTACCACTGGAACAGGTGGTGTTGAAGATACAAGCAAATCATATGAAGTAATTCCTCCGTATTTGGAGTCTCAAAATATTTACACACCCCATTTGTTTGAACAACAGCACACACATAATTTGTGACAAAATGTGAGTGGGTGTGTAAGGAAGACAAGCTGGGTTGCTCAGTGTGGAAAGAAGTGCAGAATGTAAGAATGAGTGAATCAGAGAGAGAGTCCATGTCTAAAGAGTAGTGTATTTGGGTTGGTCCAGTCTGTGGAAGTAAACAAGCTCAGTTAACACCACTGATTAAGATACATAAACATAGGAATTCCAAAGTTTATTTAATTTCATACAGACAAAGAAAAAAGAATGTTGTAAAGGACCTTGTAGCGGAACAACACAAAGAAATTTTTTAAAAGTACAAGAAATGTTTCACGCAGTATATTTTGTAGCTAAAGCTTAACCATATTTGGTCTTCCAAAACCTTGTAGATTTGCAAAATGAAGGCAGTCTCCACATGGGCAAAGCACTGTTGGCTCAACAGGTTACTATGCAGAGACTGCATTGCAGAAACTGAGAGACAAGCTCCGTTCACAATATCAAAGAATTCCAGTATGTGATGATGTATGTAGTTCACTGAACTTCAGAAAATATATGCAGAAACAATAGACCTCGAACTTTCAAAATTTCTAAGTATGGTTTTTCTTCAAGGTATTTGAATGACAAGTGGAGCATGTAGTGATGGTGTTAGTGTAATGCTAGATAAAAATTTTAGTGTTTTATAACTATTTAAGCACAAGTACAAAAAGGTATTCAAATGGCATTGTGCCAGTGCATTGAATTGATTAAAACAAGAAATTTCCTGTAAATAATGTGCATGTGTTGTTGACAAAATCAGAAAAGGAAAAATTAAACTGGCATCACAAATGCTATAAAACCGGTAAGATTGTCTCACCTTTCTCTTACAATTTCTATTAGCAGCATGTGACGTGTGCCTAAGTATAAAAATTTCCATTATGAACCCCTAAAAAGGGATGCATAATTCACATGGAAATTATTCAGATTTTGAGTAATATGGTTGTGAATTGCAAGATTTATCCTACATTTGCCACAAACACTATTACAGGCATGCATTCCCACACACAGTTATTGAAACTTTCACTGGGAATGAGTTCTCCCACACTTACTATTATCAAGCATTTTTTGTTAGCTAAGTATCTATAGACAGATTTTATAACATTTGCTATTGACATTGACGGGGGGGGGGGGGGGGGGATGGTTGTGTCTATATTCATTGGCAGTTACACTAGTTCTCCAATACGTGGCAACTTGGGGCCTCTGGACAGAGAGAATGACAGAGATACTCTATTAACAGCAGCAGGAACTGCCACTACTTTAATTAGCATGAGATATTGGCCTCACAAGACTTCATTCATGTGTATAAGTTATAAAAACACTCCATCCTTGGTACAATTGATTGTATGACTTACTGGTGGCTAAGCATGGAACATACTTGTATTAAAACTTGCAGTACCCTGTTTCAAGATAACAGTGCACTGAAAATTTCTGACATGTCATGATGACTGCTAAATGTCATTAACAATGCATCAATTTAATCTTCCAAAAGGTGCTATCATGACACAGGACACTAATTCACATGATCAGGTGCTAACATAATGGATAATGTTGTAGTTTATGAAGTTGACATAGGTTATTTTCCTGCTACATGAAAATTATTTGTTCTTAGTGTTAACACATTCTGGTACTTTATTAGGAATGTAATGAAGTATGTTCTGCAATATTAAATGTTATTTATGTTTCCATCTAATTTGAAAACAGATAATGAAATAAATTTTTGGCAAATTCAGAGTATGGGGCTAGGCAGAAACCTGAGGACAGTTTAAGTTACTGTGAGTGAAAGAAACAACAATAAAATTTGTATTCTTCCTAGTTACAGAGTAGATCATAGCTCCTGCAGTTGTCAATATTGAGTGTGATGTCATACTTGCAGAAATTCTTGTGAAATGGGTGCTACCCTATTTCAAATCACAAAGAGTAAAAAGAAAACAGTGCTGTAATGATGCTCAGCTGTTGCATACACTCACTTAGCACCAGGCTGGCCAACTTGCAAAGCAGAGGTCAAAGAATAAACATTCACGTATTCTGGAGTGTAACTAAAAATGATGAGTAAATTGAGTTGGCCAGTTTCCCACATCATGGATCCCTTAAATATGGTTATTTTCACATAAATTTTGGTGGATGTTATTCTTGAAGCTGTCATCTTGTTTGCACAACTCATTTACCTGGCATATTCAACGATCAAATCCCGTATAAACAATTTTATTGTATCCTCACTAGTCTGTAAGTATTTATGAAAAACTGTAGAGTTATTGATTTGTATTGTTTCTAACTGCATAGAAACTGTAATCTCATTTCCTCAATGGAGTTAATAGTGTACAACCTAATATTTGGCAGAGGCGTTGCTTTGATTTTTGTGCACAGTACTTTGATGGCATAACTATCTTCAGGTTTCTGGGAGTTTGGCTGTTTTGTGTACTGTCCACCTGAAATCCAACAAGACTGAACTATTGAACAGGCAATACACTCAAAGGCAAGAATTCTTGGGAAAGAAGAGACAGAGATTGAGGAAGTGCAAGTGTCCTAATTATAATTCCCAGAAACTTTTCTTGGTGTAAGAAGAGCAGAATAAGGGAAAGAATGTTGGCTTATGAGTAGATACCTGAAAGTATCTGAGTAAATGACGGTTGTAGACATAATTTATGTGTCGTAAAGCACACTAGTCTCAGCCAAAATAGTGACACAGTAGCGAGTATTGCAGCCTGTTTTCCACCCTGTGATTGAAACCAGATTTTTTTCTTTACTTTTTCTTTTCTCCCCATGTCCATGAGGTATTCCCAAATGTGATAAACAGTTGTGTAGTAAAGAGTTACATTAACTGTAAAGTTACAACTGGGTTTGTGTCATACATTTATTATACAGGGTGTTCATTTTAAGTGATGACATTGAAATATCTCAAACTACGCATTGGATCAAAAAGTTACAATTCCAGTTTGTTTGAGAGGGAACATTCAACAATACCACACTCGATCTGCCACCATTTTGTGAGTGGGTGGCAGGGACCTACTTTGCAATTATCTGCAGTTCCCACTGAATATTTCAGATTGATTCTAAAGCAAAATCTGCATGCATTTTGTCTCAAGCAATTTCTTCATTTTGTCACTGATGGTGATATAATTGAAGGGATAAAAATGTGTACAGTCACAATTTGTAACATGCTACTCAGTGGCCCTTGGGTGTTCAATGGGTCATAAGGCCCAACGTCGATGCTGTGGGGGTAGGATTGGCCAATATTAACTTCTGATTGGTAAACCCATTTGCAGTATTTTATTCCTCAAACATAATGAACGGGGAATTACTTGACGTGCCAGCATGGCTGTGTAGAGAACTAAGACGTATCACAACAGGCAGTAACAACCAGTTAAATGTTTGTATGGTATTTGAAGTTGTTACAATCTTTTAGTCTCATAATATAAGAATAAAGTAAGAATGAGATGTTTTATTCTTGTGTCTAGTCTTCAAAAAGACTTGGAGTGCTCGCTTGAATGATGCTGATCACAGAAAAATTTGAAACACATTTTGAACACCATGAGCATTGCAAGAATGCAGGTTTGACAGTGACATTTCTCCATATGAATTTCACTTACGAAACAGAATTAAGATTGAAGATTTCACACATTGGCAATAAATTGACTGCTAACCATGTGTAATGGATCATCACTTTTCTAGAAACATCAATTTGTTAATCATTTTTGGTAAAGATACATAACATGATTTTCACTGGAAAGTTTCAAACAATTTTCTTATTGATTTATTCTTCTTCCTCAAATTTATTCAGCAGACAAACATGGCCAATGCTGTTTCAGTATGCAGTGAAATATATTTGTGTAGTAAACTTATGTGGGTCAGGGTAGACAAATAAAAAACAAAAATACAAGTAAGTGTGGGTTTCAAACACAGGGCACAAAGTCTGAAGCTGTGACGCTAGCCACTGTGCCACCGCTTCAGTTGTATTACTTATGCACTAAAAGGCACACAAAGTTCCTGAAACTTTGACTGCCATTTACTCTAAACAGTAGAGTGTCTACAGGTAAGTAAAGTGTTCGCTTATTTTGATCCCTCTTCAACTGAATGAAGTTTCTGGGAAGTCAGGGCATGGCACTTGCTGTGTTCTCCTCATTAGGTAGAAGCTATCCTTTGTAATATCGATGACCTAGGTCTCCAAAATCTGGATGCATATTATATTCCGTGTGAATGTTGCATCTGTTAGCTGTGACAGACTGTCTGAACAGGTAGGGAGAGGTGCAAGGAACACCAGTGATATATCTGACTAAAACAGAGCAAAGCAGCTGCCTCAAATATAATTGTGAAATGAATTATGAAACCAGCATTGTGGTGTGAACAGTCGCTGGAACAGCATAGTTTATATACTGAAATAAAGACATCAGGAAACCTGTTACACTAGACAGGGGGATCAATTTAAATAACGCTTGGCATATGGAAGTCAGTTTATTAGTGTCAGTGTCCATAACATTCTCCAGAGTCAGAAAATTCTGTATTTGTTGTTGACATGATCAGTACTAGCTCTTAAGAAAATGTATCTATCAAATGGTATATTAGGGTTCAGGAATGTAACTCGGCTACAAATAAGTGAGACGCTAAACAATAATTCAGTCTGGTCCAAGCAGTGAGCACACAACAGCAAAACAGAGCACCTGAAAGACAACTGGGTCCATCAATGAAATACCGTGCACAAAATGGAAGCACAATTAATCATAAAAAATTGGTACCTAGAAACATATTTGCTCAATTTTGTTTTCTTTACTTTGTTTTATTCACATTCTGTCAGTTGTGACTTTCTCTTACCAACAAATTTAATGACACTGTCATCACAGGTGCTCACTGAGCAAGTTTTGGCATTCCTCGCTGTGCTTTTACTGTGTCAAGTGGGCTGTGTTAATCCTTTCCTGGTTAACACATGTTTTACTGATATCAATATATAAGGTTGAAAACTCTTTCAGGATAGATACACCTCAACCAACAAAAATAATGTTCAATTCTGAATGTTGACAAGGTGGAACCAAAGTCCTACAAACTTAACCAGTTCTTTGTTCTTGTTTGAATCTAGGGTTTTCAAAGAAAAATGTTGGTTTGAAAGTCTTATCAGGATGACAAATGCAGCAATGCAGATACATAAAAAATTGACTCACCAAGCAGTGGCAGGGGAACACACACACAAAGGATTTACTTTTACAAGCTTTTGGAGCCAGTGGCTCCTTCTTCAGGCAGAAGGGTTGAAGGGGAAGGAAGAAGGGTGAAGGAAAAGTACTGGAGATGTTATAGAAGGGGTATACTTAAGAAAAGTCACCCAGTAGCCAAGGTGAGGGGAGATACATTGGACAGGATGAAAAGGAAATACTTATTGTTGGGGACTGCAACGGACAAGATTAGAAAACCTGGGAGCTTAAAGATGGAAGACAGGGTAATATGCAGACGGATTACTGCTTAATCATCATCCAGGAGTTAATAAGACTAAAAAGCCAAGTGCATTGTACACAACAGAGGTGGAGAGGGCATGAAAAATTGACACATCAGACAACAAAAGATGTAGAAAACTAAAATGGAGTGAAGCAAAGAGTAGTTACAGTGAACAAATGCTGAGACAGAAGAAATTAACATAAATTAAGGCCAGGCAGGTGATGAGAACCAAGGACATCTGTGGAGTTCTGAGAAACTGGTGTCTGGAGGAAGAATTCAGATGGTGCGTGTGGTGAAGCAGGTCCCCAGATCATGAATGACATGTTGTAGAGCATGCTCTGCAACAGGATATTGTGAGTTGCCAGTATACACCTATGCCCATTCATCATAATTGATAATTTGGTGGTAGTCTTGCTGATGTAGAAGACACTGTTTACTTAACAGCTAGTATATGACATGGGTTGTTTCTCAGGTGGCTCTCCCTTTGATAGTGTATGCTTTGCCTTGCCTTGTCTTGAGAAGACAAGGCTTTCTGTTTACGAGACGTGCTGATGTTGTATACTTGGCTAAACCACTGTAACGAGTTCTATAGGGGTGCACTTAATAACAGGTGGGCCACTCAGGGTGAATTTGCATGATGCCATTCCATTGATTGCCTCTTTATCTCTGGTGAAAAATGATGGAGACATGTTTCATCACCTTTTACAATTCTTCCAAGAAATTCATCTCCACCATTCTCACACTGTTCCAAAAGTTCACTGCATACCGTTTTTCTTGTTTCTTTGTGATCCACTGTCAATGTCCTGGGAACCCACCTGGCACAAACCTTTTTTAACACCAACACTTTCAGTATTCTGCAAACACTTCCTTCCCCTATCCCAACATAGCGTGACAACTCATTCACTGTGGTGCATCTGTCAGCAGTCGCCAATTCATTAATTCTCTGCACACTGTCTGGAGTGTGTGTAGTACGAGGCCTGCCGCTGTGAGGACAATCCTCAATATTGCCGTGCCCACTTTCATCATGTAACCTGCTTGCCCACTGACTAACTGTACTGTGATCAACAGAAGCATCTCCGTACACCTTTTTCAACCTCTTGTGCATGTTTCCCACTGTCTCGTTTTCACAGCACAGGAATTCTATGACAGCAAGTTGCTTCTGACGTACGTCAAGTGCAGCAGCCATCTTGAAGACATTCTGTGACGGCGCAACTCACGGGAACAGGTTGAACTAAGTTTGAAAACAAGCGGGAAGGATGTATCTACACACTGTAAAACTTTCATACATGCAGAATGAAAACTGTATTTTTACAAAGATAGTGTGCATTTCCTTTGGAGTGACCCGCATAGATGGCACAGTCCAGAGATTTCTTTTATCTAAGCACACTTCATAACACTGTATTCAACTAATTTATCAAAAAATCTAATGTAGTTTAATGTTTTCATTCTGACATGCATATAAATTATTTTCTTTTTGATTTTCCAAACTCTGTTGTATGTAAGCTGCTAAGGATGCCATCATGCATTCACAATGTGAAGTATTTTCTGCACAAAAAGAAGCAATAATAATTTCTAACTCTGAGACTAAAGCAAATCCCTCTGGTGACAAAAGTAAGTCAGTTTGTCAGTAGTACACTGATCGAGTCCTGTTTTGCTGCTAATGCAATGTGACACATCCCTGCTGCAATTCCTAATGCCCTTTCAATGTTTTAGCAGTTGAGTGTGCTGCATCATTGTAGGTGTTTTGAGGCATTATGAGTAACATCTTGGACAAACCTTGCTTCAGGATTGTGATCTTACTGATTCAGCAAGTATTCTTCATCTGAAGTATCATCACCTAATCATTTCCTTTTCCAAAATTCACTTGAAATAAAATTCTCAACTTCTCCCGCAGCTTTGTACGCAATGGAAACACCAAGGGTCAGGAGTATATTTTTCACATTGCCAGTCAGCAGGCGTGGATAAAGCTGCACACATTGCAAGACAGTTTTACAGGTCAATTAAGTTCTTCAGAAAAATGTTGTTGTTGTTGTGGTCTTCAGTCCCGAGACTGGTTTGATGCAGTTCTCCATGATACCCTATCCAGTGCAAGCTTCTTCATCTTTGAGTACCTACTGCAACCTACATCTTTCTGAATCTGCTTAGCCTATTCATCCTTTGGTCTCTCTCTACGATTTTCACCCATGATGCTCAGATTGTGTCCTATCAATAGATTCCTTCTCCTATCAAGTTGTGCCACAAATTCCTCTTCTCCTCAAGTCCGTTCAGTCCCTCCTTGTTAGTTACATGATCTACCCATCCAATCTTCAGCATTCTTCTGTAGCACCACATTTTGAAAGCTCTTCTTGTCCACACTATTTATCACCCATGTTTAATTTTCATACATGGCTACCCTCCATACAAATACTTTCAGAAATGTCTTCCTGACATTTAAATCTATACTCAATGTTAACAAATTTCTCTTCTTCAAAAACACTTTTCTTGCCATAGTGGGTTTACATTTTATACCCTCTCTACTTTGACTATCATCAGCTATTTTGCTCCGCAAATACCAAAACTTGTCTACTACTTTAAGTTTCTCATTTACTACTTTAATTCCCTCAGCAGCACCTCATTTAATTCAACTACATTCCATTATCCTCATTTTACTCTTGTTGATTTTCATCTTATATCCTCCTTTCAAGACACTGTCCATTACATTCAACTGCTCTTCCAAGTCCTTTGCTGTCTCTGACAGAATTACAATGTCATCGGCAAACCTCAGTTTTTACTTCTCCTACTTGGATTTCAATTCCTATTCCAAATTTTTCTTCTGTTTCCTTTAGTGCTTGCTCAATATACAGACTGAATAACATCAGGTATAAGCTACAACCCTGTATCACTCAATTCTCAACCACTGCTTCCCTTTCATGCCCCTCGCCTATTATAACTGCCATCTGGTTTCTGTACAAATTGTAAATTTTACCCACGCCAACTTCATAGTTTGAAAGGGAGTACTCTAGTCAACAATGTCAAAAGCTATCTCTAAGTCTACAAATGAGAGATTCATAGGTAGGGTCAGTATTGCCTCACATGTTCCACCATTTGTACAGAATCCAAACTGATCTTCCCCACAGTTGGTTTCTACCAGTTTTTCCATTCATCTGTAAGGAATTCATGGCAGTATTTTGCAGTAATGACCCATTAAACTGATAGTTCAGTAATTTTTACACCTGTCAACACCTGCTCTTATTGGAATTGAAATTATTATATTCTTCTGAAAATCTGTGGGTATTTCAGCTGCCTCATACATCTTGCTCACCAGATGTCACAGTTTTGTCAGGGCTGGCTCTCTCAAGGCTATCAGTAGTTCTAATGGAAAGTTGTCTATTCCCAGGGTCTTGTTTTGACTTAGGTCTTTCAGTGCTCTGACAAATTCTTCATGCAGTGTCATATCCCCAATTCATCTTCACCTACATTCTCTTCAATTTCCATAATATTGTTCTCAAGTACATCACCCTTGTATAGACCATCTATATACTCTTTCCACCTTTCTGCTTTCCCTTCTTTGCTTAGGACTGGTTTTCTATGCGAGCTCTTTCCTCCAAAAGTCTCTTTTTTTTGTAGGCAGTATCTATCTCAGCCCCTAGTGATATATATTTCTACATCCTTGCATTTGTGCTTTTGCCATCCCTGCTTAGCCGTTTTGCACTTCCTGTTGGTCTCATTTATGGGACGTTTGTAATCCTTTTTACCTGCTTCATTTACTGCATTTTTATATTTTCTTCTTTCATCAGTGAACTTCAATATCTCTTCTGTTACCCAAGGATTTCTACTACCCCTCACCTTTTTACCTACTTGATCCTCTGCAGCCTTCACTATTTCTTCTCTCAAACCTACCCATCCTTCTTCTACTCTATTTCTTTGCCCTGTTCTTGTCAATTGTTCCAATGCTCTCTCTGAAACACTCTACAACCTCTGGTTCTTTCAGCTTATCAAGGTCCCATCTCCTTAAATTCTTATCTTTTTGCAGTTTCTTCAGTTTTAATCTACAGTTCATAACCAATAAATTGTGGTCATTGCACATCTGCCCCTGAAATGTCTTACAGTTTAAAACCTGATTCCTAAATCTCTGCCATACCATTATATAATCTATCTGAAACCTTCCAGTGTCTCCAGGCCTCTTCCATGTATACAACCTTCTTTCAAGATTGTTAAACGAAGTGTTAGCTATGATTAAGTTACGCTCTGCACAAAATTCAACCAGGCAGCTTCCTCTATCATTCCTTCCCCCCCCCCCCCCCCCCACCACCACCACTGCCACCACATCCCTCCCAGTCTATATTCACCTACTACTTTTCCTTCCCTTACTTCTGCTACTATTGAATGCCATTCCCCAATGACTGTTAAATTTTCGACTCCTCTCACTATCTGAATAATCTCTTTTATGTCATCATACATTTCTTCAATCTCTTCATCATCAACAGAGCTAGTTGGCATATAAAATTGTACTACTGTGGTACATGTGGGCTTCATATCTATCTTGGCTACAATAATGCATTCACTATGCTGTTTGTAGTAAATTACAAGCATTCCTATTTTTTTCTTCATTATTAAATCTGCCCCTGCATTACCCCTATTTGATTTTGTATTTATTACCCTGTATTTACCTGACCAAAAGCCTTGTTCCTCCTATCCCCTAACTTCATTTTTATTAAACGTCGTAGACTCAGGTGACGAAAGTTACGAAATAACGACACGCTCATATACAGATGGCGACAGTATGGGAAAGTGTGTAATTTACATCGGCAGTCACATCTACATTTGAATTAGGTAAAGTAACAGCAAGTCGCTCATTAGAATCTCACCAACTGTTGGAAGCACTTAGTCGACTCATGGGCCAAATTAGAGAATTTTATTTATTTTACTTTTCGTGATAGCGTGACCTCTACGAATCTGCCTGATATGTGACTCGTTCCGTGTGCAGTGTTGCCAAGTATGTGGTGTAACTCTTGCTACCAATGTGAGGTTGCAATTAAAGGCGGCAAGTATTTGCGTACTGCAGATACGCAGGTACACTCGGTGTGAGATCGGAACTGATGACACATTCTGACTGAACGACTTGTGTGCCAGTAATTTATGAGTATGGTGGAGTATATGCTGGTGTAACATAGCACCACACATGCTAGCAGCATATAGTTTGCAGTAATGGGGTAATGTAGTGGACTGGTTCGAACAACGAACGTTAATGCACTTGTGTGATGTGGTAGACAACCAACAATATTGCGCCATTCGTGTCTTCAAAGAGTTTGATTGGCGACGTTTTCAAATGCAGGCGGTCGTGATAGATGTCGGCCGTGTTCTTGTAAGTTGCTAGCGTATGTTGTACCCCATGATGAAGACAATCTTGTGAGAGACAAGTGGTGCTTAGTAATAGTGGAGTGTTTTTCAGTTGTTACTCAGCTTTTGCAAAAACTGATCGTGAAGTATTTTACAGACTAAATCGTCAAAAGAAGGGCTCCTCACGTTAGTTTACAGGTATCTCTAGTACGTGTCATGAACAGTACAAAATGGTATGTACAAATAAATGAACAAAGGATTCATTTTTGTACTCTTTATTTGAAAGACCAACACATATGATGTAACTGATTGTGCTTCCTGAATGCCGTATGTCAGCGTTGTCTCAGCATACCCACCAGCTTTTGCTTTCCCCTCTTCCTGGCGACTTCCAGGGGAGTCTTGCCTTCCTCGTCCCGGGCCCCCCTGTCCGCCCCCGCCAGGAGGAGCTCAGCCGCCGCCTCTGCGTGGCCCCTCTCTGCCGCGAAGTGCAGCGGCGTCTGCCCCCACCAATCCCTGGCGTTGAGGTCAGCAGAGGCGCCGACCAGCAGCCGCACCACACCAGCGTGGCCACTCATTGCAGCCAAGTGCAGGGGCGTATACGCCCCCCATATGTTCGTGGCGTCGACCTTCGCGCCGGCGGCGACGAGGCAGCTGGCCGCCGCCACGTGACCCCTCTCTGCTGCCCAGTGCAGGGCGGTCCGGCTGTCCCCGCTCCAATCCTCCTTCAGCCCCATGTCCGCCCCCGCCGCCAGCAACTCGCACAGCTGCTTCACCGCGCCCTGCTTGGCCACCTGTATCAGCCTCCTCCCTCTCTCCTGTTGAGAGAGGCTCCTGCACATAACATCGACACTCTCTCACTCTACTACACAGACACACACACACACACACACACACACACACACACACACACACACACACACACACACACACACACACACACACACACACACCGAATGAAAGAAACCGTCACAAACTCCAACCTGCGACCAGGCCTGAATACACTTATGCCCAGCCACGAGTTAAAAATGTAGAAATCTTCCCTCTAGGATACAGATCAACCAGCGTATCGCAGAACATACATACCAGTATCCCATAATTGAAATCTGCATCCACTTCCCATTAAAAATTGGTGCACTGCATCTCATTACCAGCTGTTTCAACTTTTTCTCCTAATTCACTCCGAGGAGTCACCTGCTGTGACCTCAGCATCCTGTTGTTAGGCGATCTTTGAGCTTCTCTTTGCAGCAATCCCTTCCGACACTTGCGAAGAAAACACAGGCAACTAATGACATCTCTAATTACTGAAATACAACTTCCTGGTCTGTTAACAAAACGTAGGTTGCAACACGGGCAATATTATCGAAAGCGAGAGATGTGAATATTTGATCCAATACTGCGTTTATGTATTACTCCAAATCAATGTTGTCTTCATCAAAATATTTTCCACTACATGTGAATACATTTATTCCAGTGTTTGTTCCCCTGTGTGAAACAATTCTGCAAGTTTTGTTGTGATACCCTGTAGTTCTCTCAGCGATGCATTTCAAATCTCATCTGTGTGTGAAAAAGACAGCCCTTTAAGGTTCGTCTTAATTTCTAGGAACAAAATTTCACATCGGGTGATGGTGCAGCCAAGGGCGTCACCACAATATGGTTTGTAGCCAAACACTCACGAAGACGCAATGAATTCTAAGCAGATGCGTTATGGCAGTGCAGAAATCATTAACTGTTCCGCCACAAATCTGTAGGTTTTTTTTCGGATTGCGTCATGCTGCTGGCGTTGAGCTTGTAGGTTTTACTGCTTGCTGACCGTTTCACCTTGTGACAGGAATTTGTGGTGCACCAAACTGTTGAAATCGAAGAAATACACTCCTGGAAATGGAAAAAAGAACACATTGACACCGGTGTGTCAGACCCACCATACTTGCTCCGGACACTGCGAGAGGGCTGTACAAGCAATGATCACACGCACGGCACAGCGGACACATCAGGAACCGCGGTGTTGGCCGTCGAATGGCGCTAGCTGCGCAGCATTTGTGCACCGCCGCCGTCAGTGTCAGCCAGTTTGCCGTGGCATACGGAGCTCCATCGCAGTCTTTAACACTGGTAGCATGCCGCGACAGCGTGGACGTGAACCGTATGTGCAGTTGACGGACTTTGAGCGAGGGCGTATAGTGGGCATGCGGGAGGCCGGGTGGACGTACCGCCGAATTGCTCAACACGTGGGGCGTGAGGTCTCCACAGTACATCGATGTTGTCGCCAGTGGTCGGCGGAAGGTGCACGTGCCCGTCGACCTGCGACCGGACCGCAGCGACGCACGGATGCACGCCAAGACCGTAGGATCCTACGCAGTGCCGTAGGGGACCGCACCGCCACTTCCCAGCAAATTAGGGACACTGTTGCTCCTGGGGTATCGGCGAGGACCATTCGCAACCGTCTCCGTGAAGCTGGGCTACGGTCCCGCACACCGTTAGGCCGTCTTCCGCTCACGCCCCAACATCGTGCAGCCCGCCTCCAGTGGTGTCGCGACAGGCGTGAATGGAGGGACGAATGGAGACGTGTCGTCTTCAGCGATGAGAGTCGCTTCTGCCTTGGTGCCAATGATGGTCGTATGCGTGTTTGGCGCCGTGCAGGTGAGCGCCACAATCAGGACTGCATACGACCGAGGCACACAGGGCCAACACCCGGCATCATGGTGTGGGGAGCGATCTCCTACACTGGCCGTACACCACTGGTGATCGTCGAGGGGACACTGAATAGTGCACGGTACATCCAAACCGTCATCGAACCCATCGTTCTACCATTCCTAGACCGGCAAGGGAACTTGCTGTTCCAACAGGACAATGCACGTCCGTATGTATCCCGTGCCACCCAACGTGCTCTAGAAGGTGTAAGTCAACTACCCTGGCCAGCAAGATCTCCGGATCTGTCCCCCATTGAGCATGTTTGGGACTGGATGAAGCGTCGTCTCACGCGGTCTTCACGTCCAGCACGAACGCTGGTCCAACTGAGGCGCCAGGTGGAAATGGCATGGCAAGCCGTTCCACAGGACTACATCCAGCATCTCTACGATCGTCTCCATGGGAGAATAGCAGCCTGCATTGCTGCGAAAGGTGGATATACACTGTACTAGTGCCGACATTGTGCATGCTCTGTTGCCTGTGTCTATGTGCCTGTGGTTCTGTCAGTGTGATCATGTGATGTATCTGACCCCAGGAATGTGTCAAGAAAGTTTCCCCTTCCTGGGACAATGAATTCACGGTGTTCTTATTTCAATTTCCAGGAGTGTATTTACACCAGTCGTAAACAGTTCCCGAACTGATAGTATATTCGACAAAAGCAAAATGTAGTCTCTAAAAGGTTTGTTGAATTTGAGTCCGTTCCCATAGCCAAATGTAATCCAAACGCGATAATCCGCTTTTACGTCAAACAAATAATCGCCAATTCTACTAATACACCAATAACCTATCCAAGATGTGACCACAGACTAAATATCCCATTTACCTGGTGGACACATACTTTTCAGTCATGTTTACCTAGACAACAACAAAAAAGTCTTGCGAATCTCAGTTATAAAAAACGCAAACTGGCGAATTCCCCATTACTTTTGAGCACTACTCGTGTCGCAAGAGTTGTCGCGTTTAAGCGGACCGCATGAAAGGAAAGGCTTAAATTCTCCAGTACAGCTGCACTATGTTTTGTTTAAAAACCGTATCGGATGGAATGTATCCGCCAATTCTGGATGAAGTTGTAGACGAACACGCATTCACACCAAGAGGCATCCGCTTTTATCTTTCTAAGAGATACGGGAACGCTGGCATATGATTCCTGTTCCCGTGTTAGTGCAATTTACTCCGTAATGCCGTGTTTTTCTGGACAGGGCAGTCGTTGAGCTGGGAGTGGGCGCCGCCAGGCTGTGTGGCCAGACTGGGTCGCCGGGACAGCACTGTGGAGCGGAGAGGGCGCACGACTTGACGGACACACTGTACCGCGTCCAGGGCAGGCGGCGCCGTCTGCAGGCGACCCTCACAAGCGACGCCCCCTACCGCCTGTCAGCGACTGTCCGACACATTTCAGTATGTGCTCAAAGTATTTAAATAAAGTGTATTCCGTCTACGTACAATTGCGAGTAGTTTGTAATTTCGACCTGAGACCAGGTGTTTCACAGTCAGGAAGCAACCGCGTTCCTTCGAGCAGAGACCAGGTCGAATGTTAGACTGAGCTGACAGCCGTGTCTGCAGACGCAGGCGGCTGCGGCGTGGCGCACGCGAGCTGCAGGAAGGGCCGAGCGTCGGCCGGGCTGCCCCCTCTACTCGGCTGACTCGCCTGCAAGGGCTGCCGCCGTCTTCTCTGATGGCCGCACGGGCGCAATTGACAGACTTCGGCTGCGGAACGCCAGTCGGCGCTACACTAGGATTGTCGGTATTTTTAAAAATATGGAGTATCCAATACATCGATATTTATTAAAATCTCGATACGGACTCTCGATATCTTGAAAAAGTGTGTATCGGCGTACAAAATATCGGGACACTCCTGCGTATAAAAATAGTGGCTGCACATTGTATATAGACTGCTGGTTTTAGAGTTGTAGAAGTATCGACTTATTATTACATCTTCTGTACATCAACAAGCTAACAGGGTGTGAAACTTCCTGGCAGATTAAAACCGTGTGCCCGACCGAGACTCAAACTCGGGACCTTTGCACGTGGTAGAGCACTTGCCCGCGAAAGGCTAAGGTCCCGAGTTCGAGTCTCGGTCGGGCACACGGTTTTAATCTGCCAGGAAATTTCATATAAGCGCACACTCCGCTGCAGAGTGAAAATGTCATTCTGGTAACAGGGTCTGTACGTCGACAAGGAAAAACTTGCCGAAATTTTCCCGGATTCCCCACTTAAAAATACACTTTTTTCCGCATCAAAATACACTTTTTCCGTGTTAAGCGACACTATACTCTTCCTCGCCACTGTAAAACTCATCAATTCTCTGATTGTTATACCGTCGTAGAATTTCCCGGCCCTTTAGAAAACTAAACTCAGCGGCGAAAAAAAGTTTTGCAAGACCTTTGATGTGGTGCATATGTTCCTATTATGGAGGTATAAATTCGGATTCCACCAAACACCGCACGTTACTTTCCGATGCATTGAAATCGAGATTGCGGTAAGCTTTTGTAAGCCAGTCATAGCTCATGTCACGTGATCTCGCCAGCTGATGACGGCACACGACACGCGATGTAGTCAGCCAACAGCAACATCACTCGTAAGTAGCGCCAAGACACAAATAAGGAAAGATTAATATACACATTGTTCACTTATTACATTGGTCTCAAAGATTAACAAGCTGCAAGAGAAGCTAAGACCGCACATATAATGTTGATGATCTGTGCGCGTGTTACACTTTAAGACACATCACACTAAAGTGATAAAACTTTTAATAACGACCTAAATGTCTCATCTTCTGGGCTCGAAATTCCTCTAAATGGCCCGTCACCGAAGAGTTCATTTTTAAATGAAAGTCAAACGCTCTGTGATTTAATAAATTCATCGTACATAGTTCATCTTGCGTAAAAGGAAATTTACGCTGTACGTTTTTGAAACCACCATTCTCAGTATTTTCCCGCGACCTGTTAGAAATATGAGGTTCGTTTCAGCAGTTGACAGAGAGCGCCAGGTGGAAGAAGTCACCGCGCTTGCGCAGCTACGAAGACGCAGGAGGCCCTCATATTCATACGTGTAAAACACTAAAGGATCTTACATTATGCGATGAAAGAAACAAGACATCACAGGATTACTTCAAGAGCATCCGGATTTCGTGCACCACACTAAAATGCACAATTCACCTTAAAGCGCTCATTCCTAAGTCGAGATTCCGATGTAAATTTTCTTGCAGCATTAGTACTGCATTACATCATGTTTGGTTCTTTATTACGGCATAATACCATAAGTGGACTCGATGTGCAGCGAACAGTTTAAACTAGGCAATAGTGTGAAATTAAACACTTTGTTTCAAATAAACTGACTGCCTGAGCAGAAAAGATTATTAAAAGCCAAATCTCTTTAGCGAACCTTGTAAAATAACTTGATTCTTCTGCAAAGCGATTACTTCTTGACTGTCAGAAAGGTGGAAATAAAATCTGAAACTAGTAACATACTTTAGCCCTCCGTAATTATGCGAACGTATTTTAATTCAGTTGATAGCTCCCTGTCCCAAAAATCCGTTTTCATCATCATCATCATCATCATCATCATCATCATCATTTAAGACTGATTATGCCTTTCAGCGTTCAGTCTGGAGCATAGCCCCCCTTATACAGTTCCTCCATGATCCCCTATTCAGTGCTAACATTGGTGCCTCTTTTGATGTTAAACCTATTACTTCAAAATCATTCTTAACCGAATCCAGGTACCTTCTCCTCGGTCTGCCCCGACTCCTCCTACCCTCTACTGCTGAATCCATGAGTCTCTTGGGTAACCTTGCTTCTCCCATGCGTGTAACATGACCCCACCATCTAAGTCTGTTCGCCCTGACTGCTACATCTATAGAGTTCATTCCCAGTTTTTCTTTGATTTCCTCATTGTGGACACCCTCCTGCCATTGTTCCCATCTACTAGTACCTGCAATCATCCTAGCTACTTTCATATCCGTAACCTCAACCTTTTTGATAAGGTAACCTGAATCCACCCAGCTTTCGCTCCCATACAAAAAATCTGGTCGAAAGATTGAACGGTGCACATATAACTTAGTCTTGGTACTGACTTCCTTCTTGCAGAAGAGAGTAGATCGTAGCTGAGCGCTCACTGCATTAGCTTTGCTACACCTCGCTTCCAGTTCTTTCACTATGTTGCCATCCTGTGAGAATATGCATCCTAAGTACTTGAAACCGTCCACCTGTTCTAACTTTGTTCCTCCTATTTGGCACTCAATCCGTTTATATTTCTTTCCCACTGACATTACTTTCGTTTTGGAGATGCTAATCTTCATACCATAGTCCTTACATTTCTGATCTAGCTCTGAAATATTACTTTGCAAACTTTCAATCGAATCTGCCATCACAACTAAGTCATCTGCATATGCAAGACTGCTTATTTTGTGTTCACACATCTTAATCTCACCCAGCCAGTCTATTGTTTTCAACATATGATCCATAAATAATATGAACAACAGTGGAGACAGGTTGCAGCCTTGTCTTACCCCTGAAACTACTCTGAACCATGAACTCAATTTACCGTCAACTCTAACTGCTGCCTGACTATCCATGTAAAGACCTTTAATTGCTTGCAAAAGTTTGCCTCCTATTCCATAATCTTGTAGAACAGACAATAACTTCCTCCTAGGAACCCGGTCACATGCCTTTTCTAGATCTATAAAGCATAGACACAATTCCCTGTTCCACTCATAACACTTCTCCATTATTTGCCGTAAGCTAAAGATCTGGTCCTGACAACCTCTAAGAGGCCTAAACCCACACTGATTTTCATCCAATTGGTCCTCAACTAATACTCGTACTTTCCTTTCAACAATACCTGAGAAGATTTTACCCACAACGCTGATTAAAGAGATACCTATGTAGTTGTTACAATCTTTTCTGTTTCCATGTTTAAAGATTGGTGTGATTACTGCTTTTGTCCAGTCTGATGGAACCTGTCCCGACTCCCAGGCCATTTCAATTATCCTCTGTAGCCATTTAAGACCTGACATTCCACTGTATTTGATGAGTTCCGACAATTTCATCCACCCCAGCCGCTTTATTGCACTGCAATCTACTGACCATTTTTTCCACTTCCTCAAATGTGATCCTATTTCCATCATCATTCCTATCCCATTCTACCTCGAATTCTGAAACATTACTGATCGCATTTTCACCTACATTGAGCAACTCTTCAAAATATTCCCTCCATCTGCCCAAGGCATCCACAGGATTCACCAGCAGTTTTCCTGACCTGTCCAAAATACTTGTCATTTCCTTCTTACCTCCCTTTCGAAGACTGCTAATTACACTCCAGAATGGTTTTCCAGCAGCTTGACCCATAGTCTCCAACCTGTTTCCAAAGTCTTCCCACGATTTCTTCTTGTATGCTGCAATTATCTGTTTGGCTTTGTTTCTTTCTTCAACATAACTTTCTCTGTCTACCTGGTACCTGTAATTGACTACATTCAACTAACTGGTACCTTTCTGAGATCGCTGTTATGTACTTGTGCCTGATTTCCTTATCCTGAAGTTTCTCCACTCTTATCCTCCTACATATGGATCTGACCTCCTGCACTTTCGGCCTCACAATCCCAATTTCACTGCAGATTAAATAATGATCAGTGTCATCAAAGAATCCCCTGAATACACGTGTGTCCCTCACAGCCTTCCTGAATTCCTGATCTGTTATTATATAGTCAATGACAGATCTGGTTCCCCTGCCTTCCCAAGTATACCGGTGAATGTTCTTATGTTTAAAAAAGGAGTTTGTGATTACTAAGCCCATACTGGCACAGAAATCCAAGAGTTGCTTCCCGTTCCTGTTGGCCTCCATATCCTCTCCAAATTTACCCATAACCTTTTCATACCCTTCTGTTCGATTTCCAATCCTGGCGTTAAAATCACCCATGAGCAGAACACTGTCCTTGTCCTTTACTCTAACAACTACATCACCGAGTGCCTCATAAAAACTATCCATCTTATCTTGATCTGTCCCTTCACAATGCGAATATACTGACACAATCCTAATTTTCTTGCAAGACACTGTCAAATCTATCCACATCAGTCGTTCGTTTACATACCTTATTGCAACTACACTGGGTTCCATTTCTTTCCTGATGTAAAGCCCTACACCCCATTTTGCTATTCCTGCTTTGACTCCTGACAGGTAGACCTTGTATTCTCCCACTTCCTCTTCTTTCTCACCCCTTACCCGAATGTCACTAATAGCTAAAACGTCCAGCCCCATCTTACTTGCAGCCTCTGCCAGCTCTACCTTCTTCCCAGAGTAGCCCCCATTGATATTAATAGCTCCCCATCTCATTACCATTTGTTTGCCAAGTCGTATCTTAGGAGTCCCTGGTTTGTCAGTTAGAGGTGGGACTCCGTCACCTCCAAAGGTCCGAGGCATTTTGCTCTGATTGTTGCCAGCATCATATTTAAAGTACCAGGGAAGCAGGTTGCTAGCCTTACTTGCCCCGAGTCCCATTGGGTTTTACCCCTAACGGCTAAGGGACTAACCGGTGGATTTGGTAGTCTTTGCCATATGAGCACAAAGGTGACCACGACTCAGAATATGTCCGAGATGCCCAGCCTTATTCCAAAGTAACTGGTATCCCGACTGTCGGGACCACTTACTTGGCCACTCGTACGTTGCCCGTGGTTCATGAACTAGGACATAACTACAGGAACCCACACCATGAACCACAAATCCGTTTTGTTTTAATTTAACGTGAGAGCAATAAACGAAGAGGAAACAGTAAAACCGCTGAACGTACACACAGGCCACGTGGAGGCTACCCACCCGCCCACCACAGCTCTGGCTGCTCTCTGCATCAGCCCCGGGTCCACCGCATTTCCCAAGGGCGGCGACGTCAGATGGCGGCTCCCAGCCACACTTCTGTAACCACAACAGGGAGGAGGGACTGCTCATACGTGACTCTGCTCATACGTGACTCAACTGCGCATGCGCGAGAGACAGCCCGCAACTGTTCAATCGAATCCAATTCAAACAGTCGTCACGTGACGCTCATCGGAAGCAATTTGTTGTAATCGGGCTCTGCACAGTCTTCCTAAAGACTTCCACATACTTTGCTGTTGGCAGAAGCTTGTATGAGCACTGTGTTTTGTTGTTGTATGTGGCGCATTTCCTTCGAAACTAAAGTTTTATTGTCGTTTCTTTTCTGTCGTTCATGTTTTGTTGCTGCAGTATTATTCTGCAGTGGCAGGGTACAGTAGTATCCTTTCTTACAATAGTTGTTCTTACCAATCAAAATCACAAAAATTTAACTGAAAACTAAAACAGAAAAATTTCCGGCAATTCTAAACCAATACCTGGTTTTTGCTGGTTTCCTCCCAGATGAAAAACTTCCCAGGTTTTTCCCGGATCTCCCGGTTGTCCCTTAGCTAGCAGCCTGCCTATCCCCTTTACAGCGAGAGTTTAAAACGTTGGACGTTCAGGCATACCGATAAACACTTTGCTAAAAATGGTACCTGCACGCAGGTGGCACAATGAAAGGCATGTGATGGGTCCATGGTCCGCTTTAGTCACACAGCAGGTTTGCCCAGAACACTTCATGCCCACTTCCCTGCTTTTCCATTTCTGCAAAGGACAGGGACCTACCAGCTGCAGCGTCGAAATTCTGCTTTTTCCGTTGGCTCTGGTAATATCAATGCCTTAACGCAGCAGTATGTCAAGTGTTAATCTGGTCGGTAAATTGGTTGGAAATCTATTGTGCTGCGAGAAGTTGGAGGTGCTCTGCCCCCCTACGATTCTTTCTCGAGTGCGCCATCTTGCAAGGGCAGTAGGCAGTAGTTACCTCAAAGCAAACGAGAGCAGGAAAATAGGCGTAAGAGAACTACAGCTGTACTACGAGCACTACTTCTGACCAATGGCTGGTTAAAGCAAGTTTCTTTTGCTCGTTCCTGGTCTGCGCATAAAAATCATACTCCCTTAGAGCAAACTATCCCTCCTGAAAGGAGTGCGACATTGTGATTTGTATCATTGGAAAATTCAGCCTCTAGATGTTTTGTTTGTTGTGTGCCTATAAAACGTATTATCGCATTATCTGCACGTGCACCTCGAAGGAAGACCAGTTTCACGGTTTAAGGTCAACGGCAGTGTTCACCTTCGATCTCGATGGTGCGAACCTTTGTGACCACCGGGATGCGCTGTTTTTCATTTGGTGCTTGTGGTTCAAGTTAATTATCTGTCCTGAACATTTCTCTAATGTCGACGATGTCTATTTTGTTATGTGTAATACGTGTGTCTCATAGGAGGTTTATATCTGTACCTCTTGGACACTCACTTTCTGTACCCCTCCTCATGAAGATGGTGAAACATTAGCAGCTAATATTTTTCCCCATCACAACTGTTAATAATATGCAATGAGCCTCACTGAAGACTGAATGTGAGATCTCGCACTCAAGAGGTTCCCTGTGAGAACTTCCATACAGTTGTATACTCATTCACGTGACATGTAGGTTTCATTGAATAACAGTGCACTGAAACCGTGGCTCCGAACCCACTTCCTTCGGAACTAATTTCTAAGATACGTAAACACCATCAAGAGCAGCAGTTACATTAAATACACATATAAAACGAAGAAATAATTTTTCCTGACAACTGTAAGCTAAGCTTTATCGAAAATTTCAAAAATGCTTAAATTAGACGTTTTTAGTGTAACATTTGGTTGACGCGGCACCGAGTGTACAAGTCGGCAGCACTCACCGCAGGCGAGAGACGGCCGCGTCGTCTGGTGGCGGCGGAGTGTGGCGGGCAGCCGCGGCAGGAGAGCGTCCGGGGTCGCCGAGTGGCGGTGCTGGGACTGCTGGAGCCACGGCCCGCACTGCAAACAGGGGGCGGCTGTTCAGAGTGGGGCACAAACCACAGCCCGAACGTAGGGGACAGCGACTGTGCTGCACTGACAGCACGACTGCCGGGCAGAACTTTGGAAGCAGTTCAAGTCAGCTAGCTGTGACTTGCTTCTGAGGTTATTTGGAACCTAATGTATGGAAGCGGAATATCACTAACAGAGGAGGGGGGAGGGGGGGGGGACATAGGGGGAACAATCAGCCAAGTTCAGTTATCAACTTACGAGGGTCGTTCATTAAATAATGCCCCACTTTTTTTTCCCTCATAACGTAAGAGTCAGAATTTGGTGACATACATCAACACGTCTTGCCCGTGTCCACTGTAAGACTGACACACTCGTCCTCTTCAAAGTCTGTTTCCCATAGAAAATCTTTAAGCGGCCCAAAGAGATGGAAGTCCGAGGGTGCCAGGTCCGGCCTGTAGCGTGGATGAGGCAATGCGTTCCCGGGACTTGTGTGTGGGTGTGCATTATCGTAATAGAGCAAGATTTCTGCTGGATTCTTGTCCCATTGAACACGTCGGAAATGTTTCTTGTGTGAGTCTTCTCATGTGGCCCTGAATTGATGGTTGACCCCCTTGCCATCACATCCACAGAAATGATGGCATCACAATCCCAGAAGACTGTCACAATGACTTTTCTGGCAGAGGGGTTCGTCTCTAATTTCTTCTTCTGTCACAAATGAGGGCGATGCCACTCCATGGATTGCCTTTTTGTTTCTGGCGCAAAGTGGTGCTCCCAGCTTTCGTCCCCCGTAACAATCCGTGAGAGAAAGGCGTCCCCGTCTGTCTCAAAACGCTCTAATACACTCCTGGAAATTGAAATAAGGACACCGTGAATTCATTGTCCCAGGAAGGGGACACTATATTTACACATTCCTGGGGTCAGATACATCACATGATCACACTGACAGAACCACAGGCACATAGACACAGGCAACAGAGCATGCACAATGTCGGCACTAGTACAGTGTATATCCACCTTTCGCAGCAATGCAGGCTGCTATTCTCCCATGGAGACGATCGTAGAGATGCTGGATGTAGTCCTGTGGAACGGCTTGCCATGCCATTTCCACCTGGCGCCTCAGTTGGACCAGCGTTCGTGCTGGACGTGAAGACCGCGTGAGACGACGCTTCATCCAGTCCCAAACATGCTCAATGGGGGACAGATCCGGAGATCTTGCTGGCCAGGGTAGTTGACTTACACCTTCTAGAGCACGTTGGGTGGCACGGGATACATGCGGACGTGCATTGTCCTGTTGGAACAGCAAGTTCCCTTGCCGGTCCAGGAATGGTAGAATTTTTTTTTTTTTTTTTTTTTTTTTTTTTTTGATTGGGTTTAAGGGCGCTCAACTACTGAGGTCATTAGCGCCCAGTCACAGTTGTTAGAGCACAAGGGATCTAGTAAAACTCAAGGGGGACACCAGAAAGACCTGACAAAGATGCAGATAAAATAAGTAAAAAGGTTAGATGTCTTTGGACAAGCCAGTCAAAGTTATAAAACGCAGAACACGAGCAGCTGCTCGAGCGTCATCAGCTAAAATATCCGGTAAGGTAGACGGCAGGGACAGAACAACACGAAATTGACTAAAACGGGGACACGACAATAAAACATGGCGCACTGTTAAGGCCTGTCCACAAGGGCACTGCGGGGCTGGGTCACCGGAGAGCAGGTAGCGGTGGCTAAACCGGCAATGACCAATTCTCAACCTGGTCAGAAGGACATCCTCGCGCCGAGATGGTCGGGAGGATGTTGTCCAAGGAGTTGGGAGCGGTTTTACTGCCCGGAGCTTGTTTCCTTGGAGGGATGACCAAGCATCCCACCACAACGACACAAGCCTCTTACATACATCCCCCCGAACGTCCGATGACGGGACACAATGGGAGGCTCGCCGAGGCAGGAGGACTGCAGCCTTGGCTGCAGCATCCGCAGCCTCATTCCCAGGCACTCCTACATGTCCGGAAACCCACAGAAAGCTGACAGAACCACCATTATCAGCGAAAGAATGGAGGGACTGCTGTATCCGTTGAATCAAGGGATGGACCGGATAGGGAGCTCCAAGGCTCTGAAGAGCACCGAGTGAGTCAGAGCAGAGTACATACGATGAATGGCGGTGGCGGCGGGCATACTGAACGGCCTGATGGAGAGCAAAAAGCTCGGCCATAAAGCTGGAACATTGGTCGAGGAGCCGGTATTTGAAGGTGGCGGTCCCGACGACAAAGGCACAGCCGACACCATCGTCGGTTTTGGAGCCATCGGTGTAAATAAAGGTGTGTCCGGCAAGTCGAGCACGAAGTTCGACAAACCGTGAGCAATACACTACAGCCGGAGTACCCTCCTTCGGGAGTGAGCTGAGGTCGAGATAAAGATGAACCGGAGCCTGGAGCCAAGGTGGTGTCGGGCTCTCACCCTCTCTGAAGGTGGTAGGGAGGGCAAAATCCAATTGTCGAAGCAAGCGACGGAAGCGGACTCCGGGGGGCAGCAGGGCAGACACATACAACCCGTACTGACGATCGAGAGAATCGGCGAAAAAGGACTGGTAAGAGGGGTGGTCGGGCATAGACAACAGCCGGCAGGCATACCGACACAGCAGTACGTCGCGCCGGTAGGTCAACGGTAACTCGGCAGCTTCAGCATAAAGACTCTCGACAGGACTAGTGTAGAAGGCTCCGGTCGCAAGACGTAACCCCCGATGGTGGATGGAGTTGAGCCGGCGTAAGAGGGATGGCCGAGCGGACGAGTAGACGAAGCTCCCATAATCCAGCTTCGATCGGACTATGGACCGATACAAGCGAAGCAGGACAGTGCGATCCGCTCCCCAAGATGAACCACTAAGAACTCTGAGGACATTAAGGGAACGTGTACAACGGGCCGCCAAATAATTGACATGTGGAGACCAACACAGTTTCCTGTCCAACGTGAGCCCTAGAAACTTAGTTGTGTCCACGAATGGGAGAACTACGGGACCGAGATGTAAGGATGGCGGAAGGAACGCTTTATATCGCCAAAAGTTAATACAAACCGTCTTCTCTTCAGAGAACCGGAAGCCATTTGCCACGCTCCATGAGTATAGGCTGTCGAGACAACGCTGAAGGCAGCGCTCCAGGAGGCATGTTCTCTGGGCACTGCAGTAGATCGTGAAGTCATCGACAAAGAGAGAGCCTGAGACATTAGGTGGAATGCAATCCATAATTGGATTGATCGCGATGGCAAAAAGGGCTACGCTCAAGACGGAGCCCTGAGGCACTCCGTTCTCCTGGAGGAAGACGTCGGACAATACGGAACCCACACGTACCCTAAACGTTCGATCCGTTAAAAAGGAATCAATAAAAAGGGGCAAGCGACCGCGTAGGCCCCACCTGTGCATAGTGCGGAGGATACCTCCCCTCCAACAGGTATCATAAGCCTTTTCCAAGTCGAAGAACACAGCTACCGTTTGGCACCTTCGCAAAAAGTTGTTCATGATGAATGTCGACAAGGTCACAAGGTGGTCAACAGCGGAGCGCCGGCGACGAAAGCCGCATTGGACATTAGTAAGTAGTCGTCGAGATTCAAGAATCCAGACTAATCGAGCATTAACCATGCGCTCCATCACCTTACAGACACAGCTTGTAAGAGAAATGGGGCGGTAACTAGAAGGAAGGTGTCTATCCTTCCCAGGTTTGGGTATAGGAACAACAACGGCGTCACGCCAACGCATGGGGACTTTACCTTCGGTCCAGACGCGATTGTAGGTACGAAGAAGGAAGCTTTTGCCCGCCGGAGAAAGGTGTGCCAACATCTGAACGTGAATGGCATCTGGCCCCGGAGCAGAGGACCGGGACAGTGCAAGCGCACGTTCGAGTTCCCGCATAGTAAAGGGGGCATTATAAGTTTCCAGATTCAGCGAGTGGAAGGAAGGTCGCCGAGCCTCTTCTGCCTCTTTCCTGGGAAGGAAGGCAGGATGGTAATGGGCGGAGCTTGAAACCTCCGCGAAAAAGCGGCCAAAGGCGTTGGAGACAGCCACAGGATCAACAAGGACCTCATTACCTGAGGTCAGGCCAGGTACCGAGGAGTGGGCCTTAATGCCCGACAGCCGGCGCAGGCTACCCCAAACGACGGAAGAGGGAGTAAAACTGTTGAAGGAGCTGGTGAAAGAGGCCCAACAAGCTTTTTTGCTGTCTTTGATGACTCGACGGCATTGCGCTCGGAGTCGTTTGTATTCAATACAATTCGCCAACGTAGGATGGCGGCGAAAGGTGCGTAAAGCACGTCGCCGAGCACGGATAGCGTCCCTACAAGCCTCGTTCCACCAGGGGACGGAAACGCGACGTGAAGAAGAAGTTGTATGAGGAATGGAACGTTCGGCAGCATTGATGATAACGGCCGTGAGGTATTCGACCTGACTGTCGCAACTAGGAAAATCGTGGTCCGGAAAGGTCGCCAGGGAGGAGTAAAGTCCCCAGTCAGCTTGCAGTATGTTCCAGCTCGAAGGACGTGGGGATGGGGTGTGGTGCAGGAGACGAACGACACAGGGGAAGTGGTCGCTCGAATAGGTGTTAGAAAGGACATACCACTCGAACCGACGGGCCAGAGTGGTAGAACAGATCGAGAGGTCCAAGTGGGAGTAGGTATGAGTAGAGTCCGAGAGGAAAGTCGGG
The DNA here is from genome assembly GCF_023898315.1 of Schistocerca nitens. NCBI lineage: Eukaryota > Metazoa > Arthropoda > Insecta > Orthoptera > Acrididae > Schistocerca > Schistocerca nitens. The sequence continues at coordinate 13,559,562 of NC_064624.1, read as the reverse complement.
GCGCCGGTATTGAGGCAGACAAGATTGAGATGGTTGAAGACATCCGCCAAGAGTGAGCCTCTTTGACAGGATGCAGGAGAGCCCCAAAGGGGATGATGGGCATTGAAGTCGCCAAACAATAAGAACGGCGGGGGGAGCTGAACGATCAGGTGCATCATGTCAGCCCGACTAACAACAGATGACGGTGGAGTGTAGATGGTACAAACTGAAAAAGTAAAAGCAGAAAGAGTAATGCGGACAGCTATTGCTTGGAGTGGGGTGGTCAATGGGATAGGATGGTAATAGACATCGTCCCGAACGAGCAACATGACCCCACCATGAGCTGGGATACCGTCCACAGGGGTGAGGTCATACCGCTCCGAGGTATAGTGGGTAAAGGCAATACGGTCAGTCGGGCGCAACTTGGTTTCCTGGAGACCAAGGACGAGCGGACAGTGCAGGCGGAGGAGCAGTTGTAATTCCTCCCGATTAGATCGAATACCTCTTATGTTCCAGTGTAAGAAGGCCATCGCTAGTCAAAAAAGAGGGGGAACGAGACGGGGGAAGAGCTGGTCACCTCGACGGCCGCGGAGGGCCAGGTTTCGAGGGAACAACGCTACAACCGGCGGGAGGCGGATCCTGTTCCATCGAGTCGTCGCCAGCTGCGGCCGCTGTCCCGTGTTGTGTAGTTTGGGCAGCATCATTTGCCGGCGAGGGGCCAGCTGAGCGCCTGGCAGCTGAGCGTCCCGGCGAAACTGAGGACGGCCGGGAGCGGCAACTTACGGATGGAGCATCAGACGAAACGCGCTGGGGTGGAGAGGGGGATAGAGATTTCTTCTTGGAGGCCTTCTTGGAAGGCCGAGGAGGCACAGGGATGGTGGGCTGGACCCGAAGAACGTCCTCACGCGCGGGGTCCGTTTTGGAACGCCGGACCTCAGAAGCTGGGGTCCGGGACGTTTCCCCGATGGACGCCTGAGAAGAGGAACGCTTCTCAGGTGGCGTGGGTGGAGGAGGAGGAGGAGGAGGAGGAGGAGGAGGAGGAGGAGGAAGGGTGGCCCCTGGGGCAGAGGGGGTGGGGGCCATGGGGGAGGAGGATTTGGAAGGGAGGGATTTGGGAGGCGGAGGCGGAGCCCCCTGATGGGCGGAGGAGGCGTAGGGGGGACAGGATAGGGGTGAGGATACCGCGGAAGGAGTGGACACAACTGAGGCAAAAGAAGTAGTCAATGGCACGGGATGAAGACGGTCATACTTCTTCTTGGCCTCAGTATAGGAGAGCCGATCCAAAGTTTTGATTTCTTGTATCTTCTTCTCCTTCTGATAGGCAGGGCATTCTGAGGATCTAGGCGAGTGGACGCCAGGACAATTAATGCACCGAGGTGGTGGGGTGCATGTATGTTCCTCACGAAGAGGGCGGCCACAATCGCCACAAAGGGGCTCAGCCTCACACCGTGAGGACATGTGCCCAAAACGCAAACACCTAAAACATCGCATAGGAGGCGGGACGTAGGGTCGCACGTCACACCGGTAGCACATCACCTTTACCTTCTCCGGGAGAACGTCCCCCTCGAAGGCGAGGATAAAGGCCCCAGTGTCAATGCGACGGTCTTTGGGGCCGCGCTGGACTCGCCGGACGAAATGCACGCCTCGGCGCTCCAGGTTGGCCCTGAGCTCCTCATCAGATTGTAGCAGGAGGTCACGATGAAAAATCACCCCCTGCGTCCTATTTAGTGCCAGATGTGGGACAATGGATACGGGGATGTCCCCTAGGCGGTCGCACGCCTGGAGCGCCGCCAACTGTGTGGCGGAGGTGGTCTTGATAAGAACGGACCCTGAACGCATCTTGCTGAGAGCCTCGACTTCCCCAAAGACGTCCTCAATGTGCTGAACAAAGAACATCGGCTTGGAGGTGGCGAATGTCCCCCCATCGGTTCGAGAACAGACCAAATAGCGGGGGAAGTACTTCGCCCCAAGCCGGCGGGCCTGTCCCTCCTCCCATGGAGTGGCCAAGGGGGAAGGGGCAGGAGAACCTGGACTTGAAACGGTACCTTTTCGTTTGAAAGACTCGGCCACAGAGCGACCTGATACATGCTGACGTTTCATCTGCGAAACGTCCGCCCCGATACCACCCACTCCGACCAGGGGCTCTCCCCACGGGCGCCACCCAGCCGCAGCAAGGGCCACCTGGCAGGATGACCATTGCCGGGAGTCCTGATGCCCCAAGGAGACAGGCATCTACTCCTTGGCCAACGTGGGGAGGGTGCAGCTCAGGTATCGGCAGTACGATCCCTGTGTTGTCAGGGGGCTACAACCTAGAGGGTACATGACGACCCCACCACAACGGGCTGGCTACCGTGCTGGATTTCTGGTGCCATGGAAAGTCCATCATGATCGCTGGGGCAGATGGAGATGCACTATGGGCGTAACTTGGACAACCCATCAGGCGTTTAGGCCCAATTTGAGGGATAGTGGGTATGGTTACAACGCCGGTGCAATACTGAGTGCCAAGGTCTTAGAGCACTTAGGACCTGTGGTACACCACGTAAGGTGTCCTTCCCCAAAAGGCTCGTACTTCAGAAGAATTTTGAAAAAGGTAGGTCAAACCCCAAGGGGGACCATCACATGAAAGGCCGAAACGGTTGAAACTCCTTTTAGTCGCCTCTTACGACAGGCAGGAATACCTCGGGCCTATTCTTACCCCGGACCCGCGGGGGGGGAATGGTAGAACGATGGGTTCGATGACGGTTTGGATGTACCGTGCACTATTCAGTGACCCCTCGACGATCACCAGTGGTGTACGGCCGGTGTAAGAGATCGCTCCCCACACCATGATGTCGGGTGTTGGCCCTGTGTGCCTCGGTCGTATGCAGTCCTGATTGTGGCACTCACCTGCACGGCGCCAAACACGCATACGACCATCATTGGCACCGAGGCAGAAGCGACTCTCATCGCTGAAGACGACACGTCTCCATTCGTCCCTCCATTCACGCCTGTCGCGACACCACTGGAGGCGGGCTGCACGATGTTGGGGCGTGAGCGGAAGACGGCCTAACGGTGTGCGGGACCGTAGCCCAGCTTCATGGAGACGGTTGCGAATGGTCCTCGCTGATACCCCAGGAGCAACAGTGTCCCTAATTTGCTGGGAAGTGGCGGTGCGGTCCCCTACGGCACTGCGTAGGATCCTACGGTCTTGGCGTGCATCCGTGCGTCGCTGCGGTCCGGTCCCAGGTCGACGGGCACGTGCACCTTCCGCCGACCACTGGCGACAACATCGATGTACTGTGGAGACCTCACGCCCCACGTGTTGAGCAATTCGGCGGTACGTCCACCCGGCCTCCCGCATGCCCACTATACGCCCTCGCTCAAAGTCCGTCAACTGCACATACGGTTCACGTCCACGCTGTCGCGGCATGCTACCAGTGTTAAAGACTGCGATGGAGCTCCGTATGCCACGGCAAACTGGCTGACACTGACGGCGGCGGTGCACAAATGCTGCGCAGCTAGCGCCATTCGACGGCCAACACCGCGGTTCCTGGTGTGTCCGCTGTGCCGTGCGTGTGATCATTTCTTGTACAGCCCTCTCGCAGTGTCCGGAGCAAGTATGGTGGGTCTGACACACCGGTGTCAATGTGTTCTTTTTTCCATTTCCAGGAGTGTAGTTCAGATGAAATGGCCCTTCTTTGATTCGTGTAGCCCGCTGTGAGCGTTAATCGAATCCATCGTCAACACCTCTGTCTGAATAGCCGAGAGTCTTGATCATTGCAGACACACTTCCAATGCTGACCGACAACTGTAGAGCCAATTGTCAAGTTCTGATGCACCGGTCGGCACGAATAATGGCATCCGCACGATTCAGCATGTCTGGAGCAGCGGCTGTGGCAGGACGTCGCAAGTGTGGCTGATCGTGGAGCGTGTTTCTGCATTTCCTGGTTGTCCAACTTTCACCAACTGTGCTATCAACTGCAGCATTGCCACACAATGCACACAAATGTTTATGGATGTTCAGCACGGTTTCTTTTCCTGCACACAAAAACTCAATAACAGCATGCTGCTTGTAATGTAACTCATATGCCGACGCCATTTTGACGCTGTACTACTGCTCTGCCGTCTTCCAGAACGGTTCGTAACTGCAATGGCACACAGAAGAAACATCAAATGGGAGGAACCAACAAGGGCATTTGTCTACGTACATTAAAGGCATTTTAAAAAATGTAAGGCACTTATTGAACGACCCTCGTACAATGAAAAACACATGTAGCTTGTCACAGATGTACAGGAGTTGTTTGATCAACTGCCATTTCGATTAACAGTGGAAAACTAACATGCAGTAGTTTTTGACGCTTGAGGGAATGAAGGAGATGATGGCCAGGGATTACAACAGCTATACTGTAAAACTTACAAAGAATTGTTTCAAAATTTGCTTCTGACTAAAGCAGACAGAACCATATATGCATGTAATGTCTCTCGATAGCAGAGGTGATGTACTTCTTCCTCGAACATCAATTTTCATGTTAAATTAAGCTGGACAATACAGAAGATTCCAGTACAGGCTACCGCTAGAAGAAAAAATGGATTAGACAGGATAGGCAATATTGTTTCTAGAACAAAGTTGAGTTACCAGTAGTGTAACATATTCAAAAAACTCCAAAAAGAAAAGAAAGACTTAATATGAAGCATTTGAATCTGAGAGACAGCTAGGGAATGTAATCTGCCGCACCCTAGTGCAAGGAAACTGGTGTGATTCACTGGAGTGGCCTCCGGTGATGCCGGAGAGAATTGCAGCCCTGGCAGAAGGGTAGACATTCGACACCTGCCCCTCCAGCATCCAGTACAGTGAGGTAACCAGAGCACTCCATACCTGTGTGTTTCGTAGAAAGGAAACCATGGCACATAATCTGGGTGATCGCTGAACAGACGAGAATGTGATTGTAAGGCCCAGCATTGTGTGTGACCACGGTACTACGCTGACTGAATTACTGTCTCCGCTCACAGCATCTTCTGTACTGGATATCTGACTGGATGGTTATTGGTTGATTGGCGTTTAAGGGACCAAACAGCAAGGTCATCAGTCCCTTGTTTCAAATGTGGTCCATTCAGACAGTTTGACATCTCATGAAAGTCAGAATGATAAAAGGGAAAAGGCTAAGAAACGTAAAACAGCAGTCGTGTCGTCAATAGTAAAAATAAAATGAGAGAAGTCAGCAAGAGAGCGACCCCATGGCTATGCTAGAGGCAGTAAATACCCCACCTCTGAAGCAGTAGGGGCAAGACCACCTGCTATTTAAAAGCGTTCAACCGCTAGAATGTAGAAGTGCATATGGCAAAAGTACACTAACAAATTCTAAAAAGTGAAAAAAAAAAAGTAAAAGGGGGGAAGAAAAGAGGATCTTGGCCAAGGAGGGGACTCGGGAATCTCCAAAGACAGCTTACAGTGGGAGACACCCCAACCCTCACCGCCATGCCCCAACACCAAAGTGAGATTAAAAACCTTAAAATTTAGAATAAAAACCACTTTCCCGGAGGAAACTGAGAACCAGTTCGACTATCCAGAAATCCTCAGCCAACATTAAAGGTAAAGTGCGGGGAAATCTGTACATGTGCAGAGCCAAAAGAAGGGAGCATTCCACCAAAACGTGGAAGACTCCACGACCACAAAGTGAGGGTGGCTCATTACGCAAAAGAAAACCGTGGGTCAGTCTGGTATGGCCGATGCGGAGACGACACAGTGTGGTTGAGTCCTTTCGGGAGAGGCGGAAGGAAGAACGCCACGGGCCAGGTGTCACCTTAATCGCACGACGTTTATTAGACAGTGAGGTGGCCACCCAAGAGTTGGCCCATGATTGTGCGAAGTTGGATTTGATGTGAAGCCGTAAATCCGCTGCAGGAGGAGTTGCAGAGAATGGGGGAAGGGGAGGGGGAGTGACTGCTCCCCCAGCCAAACGATCAGCAAGCTTGTTACCTGGGATACCCACATCACCAGGGACCTTAAGGGGAGCCGGAGGTGGTCAAATCCAAAAAATTACATTTTTTTTTTGCTACCGTAAATTAATTGGAACATTCCCCTTTAATGTAAACTTTGAATTATTGTTCTACTCGCCCTAGAGGTGGAGTTATTACCATTTTCCCCCACGCCTGCAGAGGAAATGAGCGGCCACTGAATGCATCTAACACCCTCTCTTGACTTCCTGGCGAACTGTTTGGGATTTTCTCGGGCTGTTACGCATACAGCGTCTTATCTTACGCGTACAGCGAGTGTGCAAGGGTTGGCTACATTGTTTTCTGTGACAAATATTACCCATATTTCTTTACAGCTTACTCCTATTTTCCTCAGAATTTCGAACATCTTGCTCCATTTAATATTGTCGTACACTTTTGTTCTGGTTATGATGCCACATTTTAGTAACCATGTATATAAGAAGAGGAAGAACGTAGGGAAAAGAAAATTAACACTAAAACCAAGTTGCGATACTACAATGAATAAGAGCGCGGAACATCGTCTCTTTGCTGTTTACTGTTTCGAATTAGTTCAGTGTTGCGCCTGTTGTTGGTAGTATTATACTTTTTGTGTAAAGCGGGTAATATGCAGTACGTACAAGAATCAGGAGGGAACAATAAAACCAATTTTTCATGACTTAGCACAGCCAGAATTGTTACACAAATGTCTACACGGAAAGACGCAGAATCCTAATGAGAGCGTAAACAATTTGATTTGGAAAGCGATTCCTAAAAGGGTGTTTGTAAGCATAAAAACACTGCACTTTGGCATTTATGATGCAATAGCAACCTACAACCAAGGGAACAGTGTGAAGTTCTGAAGGCATTAGGATTTACAGCTGGGGTGAGCACTGTACGAGCACTAAGAAATATTGACAGAGAAAGGATAAGAGGAGCAGAAAGAAGGGAAAGGCATAAGAAGTATGATGGAACAACAGGCCAGAAAAGAAGACAGAAGAGGAAGCTTTTGGAGGATGAAGAAGAAGACCCTGATAATCCATCCTATAGTGCAGGAATGTATTGAGAAACTTTGATAGCCATTTCCTATAAATTAGAATTTTTCGAACATAAGGAACATTTGCTCAAAATCCACTCGAGCTAGAGAGATGAAATTTTTATACAGCACTCCTAGTGGTCAAACTTACATTGTAACACAGCCATTTGGCAATATGTTCAGTAGTTTCATTTCAGTTTAATTATAAAGCAATTATTTGTAAAAGAAATTTGGGTCATTAATAAAAAAAAATAATTGGAAGGAAACTAGAAAAGACACTCCAAAATCCCTCTGTCATAACTGTAATACTAAACAACTCTATATGTAAAAATAAATTCAAATTTTTCTATTTGGTAGTTTATTCATAAATGTTCCTCAAACTTAGTGATTTTAACACGGGCAACATAGGCACCTCCGGCTCCCCTTAAGGAAGTCAACGGAACAAGCAGCACAGTGAAGATCAGCGAGATGGTCATGGATGGCTGAGACCAAGGGATGGCGGGAAAAACACTGGTCAACAGCCACAAGGTCACTCATTGAGACCGTACATAACAAAATGCGGTTGTGTTGGGACTGTTTAATAAAGGTAAGGGCCTGGGAAATTGCCATCAATTTCACAGTTAACACTCCACATGTAGGTGGCAGCAGATGATTTTCCATGCCAACAGAGGACATGAAGGCAGATCCCACACGATCAACAAATTTAGAGCCATCGGTGCAAAAAAAAAAAAAAAAAAAAAAAAAAAAAAAAAAAAAAAAAAAAAACGTCCCAAAACTCCCATAAAATTTGGCGGAAAAAGCAACGGAACACCATGGGGGGGATGGACTCTCTTGGACCTCGGCGGAGATCCATCCGAATTCGGGGCAGAAGAAATAACCAAGAGGGGGTGGTGGGAAGGGAGCATGGAAAACAGGACAAAGAAGGAAGTTGAAAATCACGGTGAAGAGACGCAAGGTGGATCCCAACAGGTAAACCTGCCCGAGGGCGGGAATCAGATGGGTGACATCCATGGTCTGGGAACAGGATAGAAAAGGAAGGATGAGTGGGAGAGGAACAGACAGTGATTGCATAAGAAACCAGAAGCTGGGACCACCAAACAGAAAGAGAGGGGGGATCCCAGCTTCACACAGGAGGCTATCAACAGGGCCAGTAGGGAAGGCACCAATGGCCAAAAGGATACTGCAATGGTGGACCAGATCCTGCAGGCACAGTGTGGAAGGAGCAGCCGAACCATGAACTTGACAACATAGTCCAACCGAGACAGCACTAAAGCACGATACAGGCGGAGATGGATGGAGCTTTTCACATCCCAAGAGTTGTGGGCAAGGAAGCGAAGGACTGAGTTTACGGAAACATCCTACCTTCGGAAGTCTGATACCAGGCAGCCAAGTGAGCTTGTTGTCGAAAAGACGACCCGGAAAACGAAACTGTGGGACCACAGGGAATCATTGTGCATCGAGATAGAGCTCCGGATAGGGTGCATCATAGTACGGTGACAGAAGTGGACCACCCGCGATTTTAAAGGAGAGAATTGAAACCTGTGTGAGAGGGTCCATGCAGAGGCATGCCCTATAACTCCCTGGAACTGCTGCTCTGCAGAGACCATCGAAGAGGAACTAACCCAAATGCAGAAATCATACACATACAGAGCAGGGGTGACCAAAGGACCCATAGAGGCCACAAGCCCATCGATAGCAATGAGGAAAAGAAGTACACTCAATGCAGAACTCTGTGGGATGCCAGTCTCCTGCGTCTGTGGAGAACTAACAACAGTACCAACCCGAACCCTGAACGACCAGTAGAACAGGAACTGGCGGATAAAAATCGGGAGTGGATCCCACTGATGAAGTGTAAGGAAGATGTGATGGCGCCAAGCCGTGTCATAACCCTTGCGAAGGTCGAAAAATACTGCAACCAAATGGCGGTGCTGGGAAACAGCCTGTCGAACTGTGGATTCCAAGCGACGTAAGTACATGATCGACAGGAGACCGTCCCTCTTCGAAGCCGCACTGGTAACGGGACAATAGATCCCGAGATTCGAGGACAATTGAGCCGACGGGCTACTATCTGTTCAAGTAACTTGCAAACAACATTTGTCAGACTAATTGGCCGATAGCTTACGACAAACGGGGTTCTTACCAGGCGTAAGGACAGGAACCCTGATGCTATCTCTCCACTGAGAAGGAAACTCATCATGGAGCCAAATATGGTTAAAAACTGGACAAGATGTTGCCGTTGTGGAGCACTGAGATGTTGAAGCAGTTGGTTATGAATGGAGTCTAGGCCAGGGGCCGTATCATGAGAAGAAGAAAGTGCGAAAAGAAATTCCCATTCAGTAAAAGGTTTATTGTAAGATTCTGACTGACAAGGGGTAAAACATAAGGCGGAAGCTTCAGACCGCTGTTTCTGGTGAAGGAAAGATGCTGGATAGGAGGCTGATGATGATGCCGTTGCAAAATGGGTCGCCAGATGTTCCGCGAGAATCAGTGGGTCCGTACAAAGGCCATCCGGGAGGTGAAGGCCTGTGAGGGTGGTCTGCCAGTGGCAACCTTGGAGAGAGCGAAGTGTAGCCTATACCCGTGACATGGGGACAGTAGAACCGAGGGAAGAAACAAAGCATTCCAAACACATCCGTTTGCTCTGTTTGATTAAGTATCGAGCTTTAGCATGAAGGCGTTTAAAGGTAATAAGGTTGGCGATGGATGGGTGTCTCTGAAGGTGTTGCAAAGCTCGACGCCAATCACGAATGGCAATGGCAATGGCCGTACTTCACCACGGGACTTGCCGGCGGTGAAATGGTCCAGATGAGCGAGGTACAGCAAAAATAGCAGCGCAAACAATCGCTTCAGGCGTGTCACGTAGCACGTCATCAATACAACCTGACAAAGAGGGAGAAAAAACAACCTGTGCAGTGTATAGACACCAATCGGCATGTTGGAGAGACCAACAAGGTAGCTTGCCCATCGGGGAGCAGGAAGGGAGCGAAAGAATCAATGGGAAATGGTCACAATCACAAAGGTCGTCGTGTGGCGACCAGCGCAATGAAGGGAGGAGGGAGGGAGAAGAAAAAGAAAGATCAATGGTAGAAATACTGTGACTGGCACTGAAATGAATAGGGGAGCCATCATTAAGAAGGCACAAGTCGTGGTCTGCAAGAAACTGGTCTATGAGAAGACCTCGTCTAGATAGAAATGCACTGCCCCACAAGGGATGATGAGCATTAAAATCGAGAAGGAGGAAGGGAGCAACAAGTTGCAGCAGAAGGGCTGTTATGCCAGCAGGTGTAAGTATCCTGTCAGGAGGGAGATAAAGATTGCAAACCGTGACCTCAGTGTCGCGGTGGACCCTAACAGCAACCGCTTCCAATGTAGTTTGAAGAGGAATCCACGTGCTAGCAACGTCTGTACGGACCAACGTACAAACTCCACCAGTGGCCCACACGGGGCCGACCTGATTTCGACAGAAAACACGTAACCCACAGGGAGTCGGTGAGAGATCATCAGTAAAATGATATTCCTGTAGAACCAAACAAGCTGCAGAGTAAGACGAAGTAAGGGATTTCAACTCCGGTAGGTGATGGTAATACCCATTACAATTCCATTGGATAACTATAGAACAACTATTCAAATGGGGGTTGAACATGCTAAAGCCAGTCACCAACCGTCACCGACAAGGAGGGAGGCAACATCCATGAACAACACATCAGAATCGGGTTGAGAAGCCAAGGATGGGACCTCCGGAGACACCAGAGGCTCCTTGTCCCAGGACTTACGTTTCTTCTTCTTTACTGTTTGAGATCGAGGAGGGCTGTGTGGCATCAAGGAGCCAGCTGCAGCAAGATCGGGAACAGAAAGATATCAGACCCACAGACCGAGGTTCCCGCAGTCATCGCGTGGCAGCAGAATTTTGGCCTGGAAGGTGCCGGGAAGGGATATCCCGGGAGGGGCGCCCTTGACCAGCAGACCGTGAAGAAGTGGGACACTTCTCCAGCTGGGGAGGAGGAGCAGCACCCGGAGGAGAGGGTGTGGCAGCCACGGGGGAGTGGGGTAAGAGAGGGGTTCGAGACTGGGGTAAGGAAGGGTGAAAAAGGGTGAAGATGGAACTAAAGCAGAACTAGTCATGGACACAGGGTGAAGACATGCATACTTCTTACGAGCCTCAGTGTAGGTTAAGAGACCAAGGGACTTATACTCCTGTATCTTCTTTTCCCTCTTATATACTGGTGAACGTGGAGAATGATTGCCATGACAATACACACAGGATGGGGAACACACGAACTCCCCTCACGGAGCGGACATCCAGTCACCACAGAGAGGGGCCTGTGAACAGCAGGAAGACGTGTCCGAAATACGAGGGCCATTCAGAAAGTAACCTCCGGTTGATTTAAAAAAATACACCAAGTTAAATAAAAATATTTTAATATATACATCTTACAACTACATCTTTGCACTATTTTTCTACATAGTCTCCATAGCGATTGAGGCACTTATCGTATCTCTTCACAAGCTTTGAAATTCCTTCTGCATAAAAATCACCCGCTTGTGCCTGGAGCCAGCCTGTGACCACATCTTTGAGCTCTTCGTCGTCATCAAACCGCTGTGACCCGAGCCATTTCTTCAAATGCATGAAGAGGTGATAATCACTTGGCGCCAGGTCTGGGCTGTAAGGTGGATGGTTGATAACGTCCCACTTGAAGGACTCAAGAAGGGCCGTTGTTCTGTGAGCAGAGTGAGGACGGGCGTTATCGTGCAAAAAAACGATACCGGAAGTCAGCATACCACAGCGTTTGTTCTGTATAGCCCGTCATAACTTTTTTATTGTTTCACAGTACACGTCTTGATTAATGGTCGTACCACGTTCCATGAATTCAACCAACAAAACCCCTTTGGCATCCCAAAACACCGTTGCCATCAGTTTTCTGGCAGAAAAATCTTGCGAGGCTTTTCTTGGTTTGGTAGGCGAATTTGAATGTGCCCACATCTTTGATTGTTCTTTTGTCTCAGGGTTCACGTACTTAATCCAGGTTTCGTCACCGGTCACGATTCTGTTTAACAATGGTTCTCCTTCGTCCTCATAACGTGACAGAAGTCTAATGCAGAGGCCATTCTTTGAGTTTTGTGGTGGTCGGTAAGAATTTTGGGCACCCATCGTGCACAGAACTTACGGTAACCCAATCTTGCTGTCACTATCTCGTACAAGAGAGTCTTAAAAATCTGTGGAAAACCAGTAGACAACTCCGACATTGAGAAACGTCGATTTTCACGAACTTTTGCATCAACTGTCTGAACGAGTTCGTCAGTCACCAATGAAGGTCTACCACTCCTCTCTTCATCATGAACGTTTTCTCGTCCACTTTTAAATAAACGTACCCATTCACGGACAACTCCTTCACTCATAACTCTTGGTCCGTACACGGCACGAAGCTCACGATGAATAGCTGCTGCAGAATATCCTTTGGCTGTAAAAAACCTTATGACAGCACGCACTTCACATTTGGCGGGGTTTCCTATTGCAGCACACATTTCAAACTGCCACAAAAACTAAACTAGCGCAGGTACGACGTTCACTCGACCACGGCTTGATGCCGACTGACCTGTTGAGTGCGTGAACGCACAGATGGCGTCGCTACTCCCCCCACAACCCGCACTGTGACCGATCGGAGGTTACTTTCTGAACCGCCCTCGTACAAGCACTTAAAACACCTCATAGGTGGGATGTACGGCTTCACGCCACATCAATAAAGAATAATCTTTATGCCACATCAATAACCCATAATCCTTACTTTCTCAGGGAGGGTATCCCCTTCAAAGGCCAACACAAAGGCACCAGTATCAATGCGATTGACTGTCGGACCCTTCTTAACAAGCTGAACAAAGTGAACACCCCGCCGTTCAAGATTGTCCCGAAGTTCATCATCAGTTTGAAGAATGAAGTCCCTGTAAAAAATCACACCTTGAACTATAATTAGAGACTGGGGGGGGGGGGGGTAATGGACACAGGCACGAAGGGCCGCATCTTGCTCAGGGAGTCCACTTCACCAAACTTGTCTTAAATGTTCCACAAAAAATAAAGGTTTGGCATTGCTGAAAGTATCCCCATCAGTCCTGGTGCAAACCAGGTAGCGGGGAAAAGGTTTCGCTCCTAGCCGACGGGCCTAACCCTCCTCCAAGCGTGTAGCCACAGAAGGGAAGGCCGAAGGGGCAGGAGAAGCAGCACTAAAAGAATCAGTTCCACGGGGAGAGACGGCCGCAAAAGAATGGCCTGAGTTCTGGACCTGTACGAATTTCATTTGGATACTGTCCACCCTGAACCCACCCACTCCAATCAGGGGCTCTCCTCACGTGCACCACCCAGCCACAGCAAGGGCTGTCTGGCACAGTGGCCATTCCCTGGAGTTCTGATTCTTCAGGACGACAAGCAACCACTGCTAGGCTTACCTGAGGTAGTCACAGCTCAGGTATCAGATGTGTGATCCCAGTGTGTTCAGGGGACTCAACCAAAAGGGTACATAGCAACCCCACCACACGGGCTGGCTACCGTGCAGGGTATGCACCCTAGCATCAGACGACAACATGAAAGAACAGGTGGAATGAACTAGGAGGGCACACGTCAGAGACACTAGGTAAGGTGCTCTTACCTTAATGGCTCACACAACGCAATAGAAATTTAGTAATGGAGGTCAAACCCCAGAGGGGGATCAGGGAATGCCAAAAGGACGAGGTGACTACGCAACAAAACCAAATTGCAAAACCAACATAACCAGGATAGTGGGGCCAACATAAGCAAAGACACCAAGAGAGGGAGAGGAGGGGGCAAAGGGGAAGGAGCAAGGAGAGGAAGGGCAAGGAAATGCAGCCCTGGAAAGGAGGAAGGCTGCACTAGCTTGGCACCCCATGCTCGCCACGCACGTACTCACGAAAGAACCGTGAGCCACCTAGGGGGTATCTGACTGGAAATCATACCCTGCTCTTTGGAGCTCACGGTCTAAGAGTATCATCTTTAATTAGCAATCAAAAACATCCTCGGTGCTGGGTTCTAACCCTGCCACCACTTACATTTTGAATAAAAATCGTCAGCTTTGGCAGCCATAGACTTCTGGCACCATTACTCAGTAATAGCTTTGTCAAAAGTGGGTGGAGGAGCAGCCAGGTTCAGGGCATTCTCTTGTCATTGGGGTTGCAAGCTTCCACTTAAGGCAGATGAATCAGCAATGATCAAAGGCATGAGGACGTAGAAGACAATGAAAACTACTGCATTATACACACAAAGTGTATCAGCAGGACACGTGGCCAGTAGTTGACAAAGTATCATCATGATTTTGGCAAGAGATTCCTGACTAGTGCCCATTTGGATACCTGGGAGGAGATTGCCATGAGTGACATGACCACGAGAAAAAGATTGAATGACCAACAAAAGGACGACATTATATGAGTCGAGACGTGGAACTTAAGGAGTTTGAATGCGGTAGGAAAGCCAGACAATAACAAGAGAAATGCTAAGGCTCGATCTTGATACGGTGGTGGTCACTGAAGTGAAATGGAAAGAAGGCAAGGACCTCTGGTGAGATGAGAATAGGGTAATATCCACAGCAGCAGAAAATGGCGGAACAGGAGTCGGATCCATTATGAGTAGGAGGGTAGGGCAGACAGTGGGCTACTGTGAACAGTTCAGTGACAGGGTTGTTCTCAACAGAAGCGACAGGAAACCAACACCAGTACAGACAACAATAGTTCAGGTATACATGCCGACATCACAAGGTGACAATGAAGATGTAGAAAAAACTATACGAGGATATTGAACACTTAATCCAGTGTGTAAAGGGAGATGAAAATCTAATGGTTGGGGGGGGGGGGGGGGGACAAAAATATGCAGTTGTATGGAAACAGTAGAAGAAAGGGTAGACTTGGTACTAGGAATGAGAGAGAAGAAAGACTAGTTGACATGTACAATAAATTTCAGCTAGCAATAGCGAATACTCTCTTCGAGACTCACAAGAGGAGGTGATACACTTGGAAAAGGATGCTAGATATGCGAAGATTTCAGTTACGTAGCATCATATTCAGGCAGAAATTCAGATATCAGATACTGGACTGTAAGGTATACCCAGAAGCATATACAGATGCAGGTCACAATTTAGTAGTGATGAGTACGCTGAACTAGATGCAGATCACAATTTAGTAGTGATGAGTAGGCTGAAATTTAAGAGACTTAGTCAAGAAGAATCTGTGTGCAAAGAAGTGGGATATAGTAGTACTAAGGGATGAAGAGTCTGTGTGGTTATAGATACTACCATAATGAACAGCTCAGGAGGTAGCATAGTTGAAGAGGAATGGGTCTCTAAAAATAATCACAGAGGCTGGAAAGGTAGAAAGCAGCTAATTGCAAAGAAACTGTGGGCAACAGAAGAAATACTTCAGTTGATGAATGAAGGAAGTACATAAATGCTCAGGGAAATTCAGAAATACAGACATACAAGTCACTTAAAAATGAGAAATATGAAGTGCACAGAAGCTAAGGCAATATGGCCACAAAAAAGATAAGAAATCTGAAATGAAATGGTTGTTGGGAGCACTCAAACAGGAGTCGATACGGAGAAGATATGTGGTCTAGTATTAGAGTCAGAATTTAAAAGAGCATCAGAAAGTTTAATATTAAATAAGGCAGAAGGGATATACAACATTCCATAAGATTTTCTAAAATGATTGGGGAAGTGGTAACAAAGTAACTATTCACGTTAGTGTGTAGAATGTGAGTCTGGCAAAGTACCAACTGACTTTCAGAAAACGATCATCCACACAATTGCAAAGATTGCGACAGTTGACAAGTGCGAGAATTACCACATCATCAGTTTACCAGCTCGTGCATCCAAAAGTTGCTGACAAGAATAATATACAGAAGAATGGAAAAGAAAATTGATTTGACTTTAGGGAAGGTAGAAGCACTAGAGGCAGTTCTGATGTTGCTGTTGATAATGGAAGCACAACTGAAGAAACATCACAGCACGATCATAGGATCTGTCGACCTGGAAAATGTGTTCGACAATGTTAATTTGTCGGAGATGTACGAAACTCTCAGAAAATTAAGGGTAAGCTGTAAGAAGACACATAATATTCAATATGTACAAGAGCCAAGAGGAAACAATGAGACTGGAAGACCAAGAACAGAGTGCTCGGATTAAAAAGTGTGGAAGACAGGGACGTAGTCGTTTTCCCCTACTGTTCAATCTATACACCAAAGAAGCAATGACGGTGATAAATGGAAGGTTTAAGAGTGGAATTAAAATTCAAAATGAAACGATATCAATGATAAGATCCACTGATGACATAGCCATCCTTAGTTACAGTTAGGAAGAATTACAGGGCACGCTGGATGGAATAAACAGGCTAATGAATACAGAATATGAATTGAGATTAAATCAGAGAAGGAAAACTTAATGAGAAGTAGCAAAAATGAAAACAGTGATTAACTTATCAGGATTGATGAGCACGACGTAAATGTAGTTAAGAAGTCCTGCTACCTACACAGCAAAATAACCGCTAACAGAGGGAGCAAGGAGTGCATCAAGAAACAGTACCACAGGTAAAACGGCATTTCTGGCCGAGAGAATTCTGCTAGTATCAAACACGGGTGTTAATGTGAGGAAGAAATTCGTGGAATTGTACGTTTGGAGCACAACATTTTATGGTAGTGAAACATGAACTGTAGAAAACTGGGAAGAGAATAGAATGGAAGCATTTGAGATGTGGTGCCACAAAGATCATTGAAAATTAGGTGGACTGGTAAGGTAATCAATGAGGGGATCTCTCCACAGAATTGGCAAGGAAAGGAATATATGGAAAACATTGAGAAGAGCAAGGGATAGGATGATAGGTCATCTGTTAAAACTTAAATTGTGCTAAAAAGCTAAACAGAGCAAACACTGTAGAGGAAGACACAGATTGAAACACCCAGAATATAATTGAGCATGTACGTTGCAGGTGCTACGGTCAGAAGATTGATGGAGGAGGAAAAAAAAAAAAAAGAAAGAAAGAAAAAAAAAGCTGAAGAACAGCAGCTTGCTACGAATGTAGAGAAATGTAAGTTAATGCGGATAAGTAGCAAAAATATCGTATCAATATTGACGTTGTGGGAGATATATCAGACTCCAACAGATGGGATATGAAATGAAATATGCTGCACCCTAGTAGAGGAAAACATGGTGGGATTCGCTGAGTGGCCTCTGGTAATGCTATTGACGATTTGAAGCAAGACAGAAGGACATACATTTGGCACCCGCTCCTGCAGTATGCACTGCAGTGAGTTAAAAGTACACACCGTTCCTGCATGTTTGTAAGGGGGAACGTGCAGCACATATTCCAGGCGTTGGCTGAACAGAGGGGAGAAGGAAATGTGGATGGAAGGCCCAGCATTGTGTGCGACCATGTTGTCTTGTTGACTGCATTATTCTTTTGTTCTTTGGTTCAAGTGGCTCTCAGCACTATGGGACTCAACATCTGAGGTCATCAGTCCCCTTGACTTAGAACTACTTGAGCGCAAAACTGCTATGGTCATTAACGCCCAGCCCGTGACTTAGGAAACAGTAAATAACCGAAATTGAAAACCAGCAGCAATGGGAAGAAAGTCATAAAATTGGAGAAACTAAAAGCAGAAGGAAGGCTTAAAAATCCACTACAGAAAGGGGTTGGTTGTCCCCAAAAAAAGCTTCAAATGACTGACGTCATTTCACTGGCACTAATAAACTGGAGAACGCGGTCGGCTGAGCGCGTGTCATCTGCTAAAATCGACGATGGATCAGGCAATAGCTGTAGACGGGATCGTAACGGATTAAAATAGGGGCACTCAATTAAAAGGTGTCTTACCGTCCACAGCTGAGAGCAGTGGGGACAGAGTGGGGGAGGATCGCCGCTTAAAAGATGTCGATGGCTAAAAAGACAGTGCCCTATCCGGAGTCTAGTTAAAATTACCTCCTCCCGACGACGAGTTCGGGAGGAAGAGGTCCAAGCACAAGGAAGAGCTTTCACTTCCCGCAATTTATTATGGGGAAGTGTTGACCAATGCGCGTGCCATAAATGAACAACATGACGACATAAAACGCTCCGTAGATCGGCGAAAGGAATCGATTGAATAGCTGGCCGAAGAAGAGAGACTGCAGCCTTGGCTGCAATATCGGCCGCCTCATTTCCACAGATACCAACGTGTCCCGGGAGACAGAGGAACGCCACCGAGACGCCCCCCAGGTGGAGCAAGCGCAGACAGTCCCGAATCCGGTGGACCAGAGGGTGCACAGGATAAAGAGCTTGGAGACTGAGGAGAGAGCTGAGAGAATCTGAGCAGATAACGTACTGTATCCGCTGATGGCGGCGGATGTAGTGGACAGCCTGGAGAACAGAGTAAAGCTCCGCAGTATAAACCGAATACTGGTCGGGAAGCCGAAAGTGATTTGGGGTGTCGCCAACAATATAGGCACTCCCTACACCTAACGATGTTTTCGAGCCGTCGGTGTAAATAAATGTGGTGTCCGTCATTTGTGCACATAGAGCAGCAAATGCCCGACGATAAACTAGTGTAGGGGTACCATCCTCGGGAAATCGACAAAGGTCATGGACCAGGCAGATCCAGGCACGGAGCCAAGGCTGTGCTGTACCCCAAGTTGTCAAGAAGGTTTTAGGAAAGCGGAAGGAAAGAGAATGGAGCAGTTGACGGAAGTGGACTCCCGGGGGTAGTAGGGAGGAGGAGCGGCCAGCATACCCTACATCAAAGGAGGCGTCAAAAAAAAGGTCATGGGCTGGATTAGCAGGCATGGAAGACAGATGGCTAGCATAACGACTCAGAAGGACTGCTCACCGATTGGACAGCGGAGGTTCAGCAGTCTCACCATAAAGGCTTTCCACAGGGCTAGTGTAAAAAGCTCCAGACACTAAACATAATCCACGGTGGTGGATAGTCGAGACGCCGAAGAATAGACGGCCGAGCAGAAGAGTAGACTATGCTTCCATAATCCAATCTCGAGCACACTAAGGCGCGATAGAGGCAGAGGACCACTCGGTCCGCTCCCCAGGAGGTACCATTCAGGACACGGAGGGTGTTAAGGGATCGCAGACAGCGAGCCGAAAGATAGGAAACGTGGGAGGACCAGCACAGTTTTCTGTCAAACATAAGACCCAAGAATTTAGCGACGTCTGAAAACGGAAGGTTGACAGGACCTAGATGTAAGGAGGGCGGAAGAAACTCCTTACGTCGCCAAAAATTAACACAAACGGTCTTACTGGGAGAGAAATGGAAGCCGGTTTTGATGCTCCAAGAGTAGAGGCAATCGAGACATCCTTGAAGACGTCGTGCAAGAAGGCTGGTCCGTTGAGAGCTGTAGTAGATCGCAAAATCGTCCACAAAGAGGGAGCCCGAGACATCAGGAAGGAGACAATCCATAATTGGATTGATGGCAATGGCAAACAGTACAACACTCAGCACGGAGCCCTGGGGTTCCCCGTTTTCTTGGGAGAAAGTACGGGAGAGAGTAGTGTTCACCCGCACCCTAAATGTGCGCTCTGCCATAAATTCGCGAATAAAAAGGGGTAGCCGACCTCGAAAGCCCCAAGAGAACAGTGTGCGGAGGATGCCTGTCCTCCAACAGGTATCGTATGCTCTCTCCAGATCAAAAAAGATTGCTACCGTTTGGCGTTTCCGGAGAAAATTGTTCATGATATAAGTGGAGAGAGCAACAAGATGGTCAACTGCAGAACGATGCTTTCGGAATCCGCATTGGGCAGGTGTTAAAAGACTGCGGGATTCCAGCCACCAAGCTAAACGGTAATTCACCATACGCTCCAAAACCTTACAGACACTACTCGTGAGAGAAATGGGGCGATAGCTAGAGGGGAGATGTTTGTCCTTCCCAGGTTTCGGAACAGGAACGACGATAGCTTCCCGCCATCGTCTGGGAAAAGTACTGTCGGTCCAAATTCGATTATAAAGGCGAAGAAGGTAACGCAGACTATGGGTTGATAAATGCAGCAACATTTGGACGTGGATACCATCCGGTCCTGGGGCGGAGGAGCGAGAAGAAGAGAGTGCATGTTGGAGTTCCCGCATGGAGAAAACAGTATTATAGCTTTCGCGATTTTGAGAGGAGAAAGCAAGAGGTCGTACTTCTGCTGCACGTTTCTTCTGGAGAAACGCTGGCGTGTAATTGGAAGAGCTCGAAATCACAGCAAAGTGCTGACCCAACGAGTTAGAAATTGCGACGGGGTTCACTAATGTATCGTACGCGACAGTGAGCCCAGAGACCGGGGAGAAACTAGGCGCACCTGAGAACCGTCGAAGCCGACTCCAAACTTCCGAGGAGGGAGTGAAGGTGTTAAATGAGCTAATAAAGAATTTCCAGCTTGCCTTCTTGCTATCGTGGATGACACGACGGCATCGCGCACGGAACTGCTTATAGCGGATACAGTTGGCCAAGGTGGGATGGTGGCGGAAAACGCGGAGAGCACGTCGCCGCTCACGTATTGCATCACGACATGCCTCGTTCCACCAAGGAACTGGGGGGTGCCGGGGCAATTCGGAGGTGCGTGGTACTGAATGTTCCGCAGCTGTAAGAATAACGTCGGTAATATGGGTGACCTCATCGTCGACGCTGGGAAAGTGACGGTCATCGAATGTCGCTAGAGACGAAAAAAGTGTCCAATCAGCTTAGGCAAACTTCCAGCGTCGCGGGCGCATGTATGGCAGTTGAGGTTGGTTGGTTGGTTGGTTGTTTGAGGTTTAAGGGACCAAACAGCGAGGTCATCAGTCCCTCGTTTCAAATATACTCCAGTCTGCTAACGGGACATCTCAGAAAAGTCAGAACAATAAAACGGAAAAAGGGAAAAAACGTAAAAGGGCAGTCACGTTGTCATTGGTAAAAACAAAGGAGGGAAGTCGACAAGAGAACGAACCCAACACTATGCTGAAGCAGCATAGGCAAGACCACCTGTGACTTAAAAGGTACAACTGCTATAATGCAGAAAATACGTATGGGAATAAAAAGACTAACCAAGCCTTAAAAAAGGGTAAAAAGAGTAAAAGGGGAAGAAAAGAGGATTCCGGTCAGGGAGGTGAATCGGGAATCTCTAAACACTGCCTACAGTGGGAGACACCCAAACACTCACCGCCCTGCCCCAACACCAGAGAGATTAAAAACCTTAAAACTGAGAATAAAAACCACTCTCCCGGAGGAAACCGAGAACCAGAGAGACCATCCGGGAATCGTCAGCCAACATCAAAGGTAAAGTGTGGGGGAGTCAGTGACCAGAGCCAAAAGAAGGGGGCATTCAACCAAAATGTGGGCCACTGACTGGAAGGCTCCACAACCACATAGCGGGGGTGGCTCATCACGCAAAAGAAAACCATGGGTCAGCCTGGTATGACCAATGCGGAGACGACACAGTGTGGTCGAGTCCTTTCGGGAGAGGCGAAAGGAAGAACGCCACGGGCCTGGTGTCACCTTAATTGCACGAAGTTTATTAGACAGTGGAGTAGCCTCCCAAGAATTGGCCCATGACTGCGCGAAGTGGGATTTGATGTGAAGCCGTAAATCCGCTGCAGGAGGGGTTACAGGAAACGGGGGGTAAGTAACTGCTCCCCCAGCCAAACGATCAGCGAGCTCATTTCCCGGGATACCCACATGGCCAGGGACCCATAGGAAGTCAATGGAACAAGCAGCACGGTGAATATCAGCGAGATGGTCACGGATGGCAGAGACCGAGGGATGGCGCGAAAAACACCGGTCAATAGCCAGAAGGCCAATCATTGAGCTCTTACATAACAAAACGCAGTTGTGTTGGGACTGTTTAATGAAAGTAAGGGCCCGGGAAATTGCCATCAATTCCGCAGTAAACACCCCACATGTAGGTGGCAGCAGATGATTTTCCGTTCCAACAGAGGACGTGAAGGCATACCCAACATGATCAGCAGATTTAGAGCCATCAGTGTAAAAAACAACAGCATCCCGAAACTCCCATAAAATTTTGCGGAAAAAGGAACGAAACACCACCGGGGGGATGGAATCTTTCGGACCGCGGCGGACATCCATCCGAATTCGAGGCCGAGGAACTAACCAAGGAGGGGTGGAGGGGAGGGAGCGAGGAAGACAGGACAAAGAAGGAAGCTGAAAATCACGGTAAAGAGACGCAAGGCGCAGCCCAACCGGTAAACCCGCCCGAGGGCGGGAGTCGGGTGGGCGACGTCCATGGTCTGGGAACAGGATAGAATAGGAAGGATGAGAGGGAGAAGAACGGATAGTGAGGGCATAAGACACCAGAAGCTGGGACCGCCGAACAGAAAGGGGTGGGATCCCAGCTTCAACCAGGAGACTATCAACAGGGCTAGTAGGGAAGGCACCGGTGGCCAAACGGATACCACGATGGTGGACTGGATCCAGCACGTGCAGTGTGGAAGGAGCAGCTGAACCATAAACTTGACAACCATAGTCCAAACGAGACAGAACTAGAGCACGATAAAGACGGAGGAGGAGGGAACGGTCCGCACCCCAAGAGGAGTGGGCAAGGAAGCGAAGGACATTGAGTTTACGGAAACATCCTACCTTCAGGAGTCTGATATGGGGCAGCCAAGTGAGCTTGTTGTCGAAAAGAAGACCCAGGAAACGAAACTGTGAAACCACAGGCAATCTTTGTGCAGCGAGATAGAGCTCTGGATCAGGGTGGACCGTAGTACGACGACAGAAGTGGACCACCCGCGATTTTAAAGGAGAGAATTGAAACCCGTGTGAGAGGGTCCATGCAGAGGCACACCGTATAGCCACCTGGAGCTGCCGTTCTGCAGATGCCATCGAGGAGGAACTAACCCAAATGCAGAAATCATCCACATACAGGGCAGGGGCGACCAAGGGACCGACAGAGGCCACAAGTCCATTGATAGCAATGAGGAAAAGAAGGACACTCAAGACAGAACCCTGTGGGATGCCCGTCTCCTGGGTCCGTGGAGAACTAAAAGCAGTACCAACTCGAACTCTGAATGACCGATGGATCAGGAACTGGCGGATAAAATTCGGGAGTGGGCCCCGAAGACCCCACTGATGAAGGGTTAGTAAGATGTGATAGCGCCAGGCCGTGTCATAGGCCTTGCGAAGGTCAAAAAACACTGCAACCAAATGACGGCGCTGGGAAAAAGCCTGCCGAACTGCGGATTCCAAGCGAAGTAAATGATCGATTGGAGATCGTCCCTCTCGAAAGCCACACTGGTAAGGGGACAATAGATCCCGAGATTCGAGGACCCAAGTGAGCCGACGGGCTACCATCCGTTCAAGTAACTTACAAACAACATTGGTCAAACTAATTGGCCGATAGCTGTCAACAGATAGGGGGTTCTTACCAGGCTTAAGGACAGGAACCACAATGCTATCCCTCCACTGAGAAGGGAAGTCACCCTGGAGCCAGATACGGTTAAACACCCGAAGAAGATGTTGCCGTTGTGGAGCACTGAGATGTTGAAGCAGTTGGTTATGAATGGAATCTGGGCCAGGGGCCGTATCATGAGAAGAAGATAGAGCAGAAAGAAATTCCCATTCAGTAAAAGGTTCGTTATAAGATTCTGACTCACAAGTGGTGAAACATAAGGTGAGAGCTTCAGCCTGCTGTTTTTGATGAAGGAAAGCAGCGGGATAGGAGGCTGACGCCGATGCCACTGCAAAATGGGTCGCAAGATGTTCGGCGATAACTAATGGGTCCGTACAAATGCCATCTGGGAGGTGAAGGCCTGGTAGGGTGGACTGCCGATGGCAACCTTGGAGAGAACGAAGTGTAGCCCATACCCGTGATAGAGGGACAGTGGAACCAAGGGAAGAAACGAATCGTTCCCAACATATCCGCTTGCTCCGTTTGATTAAATAACGGGCTTTAGTGCGAAGGCGTTTAAAAGTAGTAAGGCTGGCTACGGATGGGTGCCTCTTGAAGTGTTGCAAAGCTCGACGGCGATCACGGATGGCAATGGCAATGGCCGGACTCCACCACGGGACTTGCCGGTGACGAAATAGTCCAGATGAGCGCGGGACAGCAACATTAGCAGCGCGAACAATCGCGTCAGACACGTCACGTAGGACGTCATCAATACAACCCGACAAAGAGGGAGAAAACTCGACCTGTGCAGTGTATAGAGGCCAATCGGCGCGGTGGAAAGACCAACGAGGTAACCTGTCCATCGGGAAGCGCGAAGGGAGCGTGATAATCAACGGGAAATGGTCACTATCACAAAGGTCGTCGTGTGGCGACCAGTCTAATGAAGGGAGGAGAGAGGGAGAAGAAAGAGAAAGATCAATGGCAGAAAAGGTACTATGACCAGCACTGAAATGAGTAGGGGAGCCATCATTAAGAAGGCACAGGTCGTGGTCTGCAATAAATTGGTCTATAATAAGACCTCGTCTAGATGGAAAGGCACAGCCCCACAAAGGATGATGAGCATTAAAATCCCCAAGGAGGAGGAAGGGAGGAGGAAGTTGCTGAAGAAGGGAGGTTAAGGCAGCAGGTGTAAGAGCCCTGTCAGGAAGGAGATAAAGATTACAAACGGTGACTGCAGAGTCTAAGTGGACCCTAACAGCAACCGCTTCCAATGTAGTTTGGAGAGGAATCCACGTGCTAGCAATGTCGGTACGGACCAACGTACAAACGCCACCAGAAGCCCGCAAGGGTCCGACCCGATTTCGACAGAAAACACGGAACCCACGGAGGGTCGGTGAGTGAGCATCAGTAAAATGGGATTCCTGGAGAACCACACAAGCTGCAGAGTAGGACGAAAGAAGGGATTTCAATTCCGGAAGGTGTCGATAGTAGCCATTACAATTCCACTGGAGAACCACAGAACGATGGTTTAAATGAGGGCTGAACACGCTAAATCCAGTCATACTGCCGGGTCCCCACCCGTCACAGACAAGGAGGGGGCGACATCCATAAACGACAGGTCAGAATCCAGTTGTGAAGTCGGGGAAGGGACCTCCGGTGACACCACAGGCTCTTTGTCCCGGGACTTATGTTTCTTCTTCTTTTCAGGCTGAGATCGAGGAGGGCTGTGTGGCATAAAGGAGCCAGCTGCAGCAAGATCAGGAACAGAAAGAGACCGGGCGACCTGGGGGCCGACAGACCGCGGCTCTCGCGGTCGCCGCGCGGCAGCAGACCTTTGACCTGGAAGGTGCCGGGAAGGGGCATCCCGGGAGAGGCGCCCTTGACCGGCAGACGCCGAAGGAGTGGGACACTTCTCCGGCTGGGGAGGGGGAGCAGCACCCAGAGGAGAAGGTGTGGGAGCCGCAGGGGAGGGGGGGAGGAGTGGGGTCCGGGATTGGGGTAAGGAAGGGGGGGGAAGGGGGGAAGATGTAACCAAGGCGTAACTTGATGTCATGGACACAGGGTGCAGTCGTGCATATTTCTTACGGGCCTCTGTGTAGCTTAAACGATCGAGGGACTTATACTCTTGTATCTTTTTTTCTTTCTTATATACTGGGCAATCTGGTGAACGTGGAGAATGACTACCACGACAATTTACACAGACAGGAGGGGGAACACAGGGACTCCCCTCATGGAGTGGACGTCCACAGTCACCACAGAGAGGGTCCTGGGAACAGCGAGAAGACATGTGGCCAAAACGCAAGCACTTAAAACACCGCATAGGAGGTGGGATGTACGGCTTCACATCACAGCGATAGACCATAATCTTAACTTTCTCAGGAAGGGTATCCCCTTCAAAGGCCAGGATAAAGGCACCAGTATCAATACGGTTATCTTTAGGACCCTTCTGAACACGCCGAACAAAGTGAACACCCCGCCGTGCGAGATTGTCCCGAAGTTCCTCATCAGTTTGAAGGATGAGGTCCCTGTGGAAAATCACACCTTGTACCATATTTAGAGACTGGTGAGGGGTAATAGACACAGGAATTGTGCCAAGATGGGTACAGGCACGAAGGGCCGCAGATTGGGCAGCTGAAGTAGTTTTAATCAGCAACGAACCCGACCGCATCTTGCTCAGGGAGTCCACTTCGCCAAACTTGTCTTCAATGTGTTCCACAAAGAATAAAGGCTTGACACTGGTGAAAGTATCTCCATCAGTCCTGGTGCAAACTAGATAACGGGGGAAAGGTTTTGCCCCTAGACGACGGGCCTGACCCTCTTCCCAGGGGGTAGCCATGGAAGGGAAGGCCGAAGGGGCAAGAGAAGCAGCACTTGAGGAATCAGTACCACGCAGAGAGACGGCCGCAGAACGGCCAGAGTTTTGGACCCTTATGCGTTTCATCTGCATAGCGTCCGCCCTGATACCACCCACTCCGATCAGGGGCTCTCCTCACGGGCGCCACCCAGCCACAGCAAGGGCCGTCTGGCACGGCGGCCATTGCCGGGAGTTCCGATGCTCCAGGATGACGAGCAACCACTCCAAGGCATGCATGAGGAGGTCACAGCTCAGGTATCAGAAGTGTGATCCCTGTGTGTTCAGGGGGCTCAACCAAAAGGGTACATAGCGACCCCACCACACGGGATGGCTACCGTGCTGGCTATGCACCCTAGCATCAGACAACGACGTGAAAGAAAAGGTGGAATGTACTAGGAGGGCGCACGTCGGAGACACTAGGTAAGGTGCTCTTCCCCAAATGGCTCACACTACGGAAGAGAAATTTTGGAATGGAGGTCAAACCCCAGAGGGGGACCAAGGAATGCCAAAAAGAGGAGATAAGTACGCAACAAAGCCGGAGAGTAAAACCAACAGAACGAGGAGGATAGCGGGGCCAACATAAGCAAGGACACCAATAGAGAGAGGAGAGGGCGAGGGGAAAGGAGTATGGAGGGGAAGGGAAAGGAAATGCAGCCCGGGAGAGAAAGAAGGCTGCAATGGCTCGGGGCCCCGTGCTCGCCACGCACGTATCCACAAAAGAGTTGTGGACCCCCTGGGGGGTATGGCAGTTGAGGCTGCAGTCTAAGGACACATGGCAAGTGGTCACTCGAGTGTGTATCATCAAGGGCGAACCATTCGAAGCGCCGAGCTAGCAAAACAGTACCGACCGCAAGGTCCAAATGAGATAAATTTGTCGTGGAGGCAGATAAAAATGTAGGGAACCCAGTGTTGAGGCAAACTAGATCCGCTTGGTGGAAGACGTCTAGCAATAGTGAGCCACGTGGACAAGGATGTGGAGATCCCCAAAGCGGGTGGTGGGCATTGAAGTCCCCAACCAGCAAATAGGGGGGTGGAAGCTGACCAAGAAGATGAAGGAGATCAGCTCGTGCCATTGGTGTGGACGATGGAATGTATACAGTACAAAGAGAGAACGTGTATCCGGAAAGGGAAAGACAGATGGCGACAGCTTGGAAGGAAGTCTTTAAATGGATTGGGTAGTAATGGAAAGTTTCATGGAGAAGAATCATGAGTCCTCCATGTGCTGGAGTGCCTTCAACAGAGGGGAGATCATATCAGACGGACTGAAAATGAGGGAGAACACAGCGGTCATGGGGACGCAGCTTTGTTTCCTGAAGACAGAAGATGACCGGCGAGTAGGATCGTAAGAGGATCGACAATTCATCCCTATTGGCTCGAATGCCGCGGATATTCCAGTGGATAATGGACATAGGGTGAACAGAAAATGGAGGAATGTGACCAAAGTTGCTGTCAACTCTAAGACTGCTCAGAGCTTGCGACCGACAGCATGGAATGGCATTCAGCCGAAGGCAGAAGATCCTGATCCATAGGTTGGTCAGGAGCAGCTCCTGCCACCAGCGATCGGCCGGTTGACCGGCCACCAGCAGTGCGCCTCGGCGACACAGAAGACGGCCGAGGGCGATTTCCGCCAGGTGGTGCTGTAGATGGGACTCGCCTTGGCGGAGAAGGAGAGGAACTGGGTTTCTTTGTAGCCTTCTTGGAAGTATGATGTTTAGATGAAGGAGGAACCGATGGTTGTGAAGTTGCGGTACGTAAAAACTCTTCACGAGTATGCTCTTTTTTGGAAGCCTTGGTGTCTGACTTTTGGGCTTGAGATTTAGCAGAACCCGACGAAGGGTGAGCCATAGAGTGGGCGGGCGAAAGTGGTGAGGTTGAACTGGCGATCTTTGCGCTGGCCGATCTGACGACCGTGTCACTAAAGGTCAGGTCGCAAGTCTGCGTGGCCGCCTCCTTTGTTGGCCGAGGAGAAGCAAGGACAGTGCTGTATTTTCCTGTCTGAGGCACAGTGGGCTGTCGACTGGCAAATAATTTTCGAGCAGCAAAGGTCGACACCTTTTCCTTCACTCTTATTTCCTGGATGAGCTTTTCGTCCTTAAAAACAGGGCAATCTCGAGAGGAAGCAGCGTGGTCACCCATACAGTTGATGCAGCGAGGGGATGGAGGTGGACAAGCACCCTCATGGGCATCCTTGCCACACGTAACACATTTGGCCGGATTGGAACAGGACTGGCTGGTGTGATTGAACCGCTGACATCGATAGCAACGCGTAGGGTTTGGGACGTAAGGGCGAACGGAAATTATCTCATAGCCTGCTTTGATTCTCGATGGGAGTTGAACTTTGTCAAATGTCAAGAAGACAGTGCGTGTTGGAATGATGTTCGTGTCAACCCTTTTCATAACTCTATGAACAGCCGTTACGCCCTGGTCAGACAGGTAGTGCTGAATTTCTTCGTCAGACAATACATCGAGGGAGCGTGTATGAACGACTCCACGCGAGGAATTTATGGTACGGTGCGGTTCCACCCGGACAGGGAAGGTGTGGAGCAGAGAAGTACGCAGCAATTTTTGTGCCTGGAGGGCACTGACTGTTTCTAACAACAGGGTGCCATTCCGTAATTTGGAACAAGACTTTACAGGACCTGCAATTGCGTCGACACCTTTCTGAATAATGAAAGGGTTGACCATGGAGAAGTCGTGACCTTCGTCAGACTGAGAAACAACAAGGAACTGTGGCAACGATGGAAGAACTGTCTGTGGCTGAGACTCAGTGAACTTACGTTTGTGAGCAGACATAGTGGAAGGTGAGGAAACCATTGCGGAAGAATCCCCCATTATTACCGGCGTCTCCGATGGCGTGCTACTCCCTTGTGGGGGCCCTCACTGAGGGCACTCCCGCCTTAGGTGATTGTTCACACCTCAGGTCACACCTCCCGACAAACGGACGGAGGGACCAATCGGCACTTTCGGAAGGTATCAGCTCGGGTAATCACCCCTCCCTGGGCCTGGCCATTACCAGGGGGTACGTACGTGTCCTACCTGTCTAGCCGGGGTGGGGAATTACGCGTTACCCCGTCACCGGCTACGCATGGAAGTGTGTGGGTCGGCCTTCAGACACGCACAGGGAGGAAAAAAGAGAAATGTAAAGGAAAGAAGAGGGGTCTCAAACGCCGCAGCGGAGAAAAGGGCAAAGAGAAGAGGGAAGGAAAAGAGAAGGATAGAGGAAGGACGAAGACTGGCAAGTGTAGAAAGCAAGGAATTTGTAACAGTTTCGAGCGTCCATCTCCGGACGTAGGCACAAACCATACTCCCAGAGAGGGAGAAAGGGAAGGAAAGAGCCAGAGGTGAGGGGGGGGGAGGAGAAGATGGGGGACGAGGAAGGATGCGGAAAGGGAAGGTATGTAGCCCGGAAAGGAAGGAGGGCCACATTAGCTCGGGGTCCCGTGCTCGCTACGCACGTGTCCACAAAAGAGTTGTGGACCCCCTGTGGGGAGCGGCAGGCCTGTTTGGTCACAGTGTGTATGGGGAGCCCCTGTGCTTAGACCATGTTGTTTACTGCACACACAACCATATGCTACTCTCTGGAGTCTGGCATATTTCATGTGGTGTGCCTTTTAAGTTATACCACCACTGTACTGTTTGGGGGTAGCAAAATAAGTTTTGTACTGAAGTTGCTGGCCTATTGCAGACATATACTGAGGAAATGGAAGCCAATTACTGCCGTACTGTCCTATACCGTGTCTGACGCACGCTGTGGCACAGACGGTGACACCAGATCTCGATTACCCCGACTGACACATCGCACTTCTGAGTAGCCATTCTATGCTTGTGGGACAGACCTTTAACGCGATCGCCAGTACTGCTCCAAGGCCGTCACCTAAGTCAGCACCTCACGGGATGTTCGCACAACAGCTGGCAGTCGCAGCTTTCACAATCAACCTGTGCCCAGGTCTGGCTGTCAGCTCTGGAGAGCCGCCTCGGCCGCTGAATCCACACTGTGAGGCGTCAGTGTGGCACTCGTGTTGCGACAGTAGTATGCTTTACTATGCGTAGAAGTTGTGCCAGGTCAGTATCTGCCACACGGGTACAAGATAAATACGAAACTGAATATGTTGCTGTCCTCCTTGACGTGTCACAGCATACTAAAATGATTCTGGTGCTGAGGAACAAACATAATAATCTTCAACTTCTCTTTATGCAGCATGATGCCAGTTGGAGCTATCATACTGTCAACTGCAGCAGTGATACCGAACAAGTGATGGCTACTTTTAGTAAAGCTGCCCAAACATCACAGCACGAGCATTCATCTGGTCGGCTACAAACTGCACCCGTCACTGTGTCCGTTTTGTGCCCACAGCAGTAGTCTCACTTGCTAGGTACACTATCAAAGTATCTTTTGTTCAAAGGCTTGATGCCAAAATCTACACAAGTGGGCTCTACACATGCCTTATAAGAGAACTAATCAAATGTAGACAGATTCCTTAACCACTGAAATTATCCCCTCTATGATTTGTTTACTTAACATAACTGCTAACAAAAAGGGCTGAATATGGAGCTTTGATAAACCAGTCATGACAGAACAATGACAGCATTCTGAGGTATACGGAGAGACAGTCACAACACACACTCACTCACACACACACACACACACACTATTGTTAAAGACAGAATTACGTCTTGCCCAGGGCTCACCTGGCTTCTGCTGGTGGCCCACCAAGCAGCCGACTGACTTCGACGATGTCTTTTGGGTTTTCGAGCACGGCGTCTGCCCAGCCCTGCGTCGCCATTACTTTGTAGTCGTGGGCCCTTATGAAGTTGACGGCGGCCGCAGTTAGGCTGGGGCACGAGTGCCTCACCGCCAGCACAGCTGCAGCCGCCGCCGTCTCCACCTCCAGCTGCGCCGCCACCTGCTGTTCGCAGGCAGCCTTCAGGGCGGACAGGCCGTATCTGTCGGCTGCCGTCAACAGCTCCCGGGCCGTGTCGGTCACCTGGGGTGCCTGCAGGGTGTACATGTAAGACAGCAGCTGCCTCATCACCGGACCCTCCACGTCCGCGATTCTGACTTCACCACAGCTGGCCTCCAGCGTGTCGTGCTGGAACATGGCTCGGAACACGGGGCTCCTGGCGGCCAGGACCGCGCGGTGCGCCGCCAGCCGCGTCTCTCCCGCCACCAGCGTCACGACCGCGCCCTCACCCGCGTCTAGCAGGGCGCCCAGGTCCACGGCCGCCGTCCTCTGAACCTCAGCAGCTGCCGACATGGCGGAAGGTCCTGAAACACGGCGCCACCAAGCTGACCTTAAAAGGCACGCTCGACACTTGTACAACGCGCATGCAGACCAGTACAACAGCTGCTAATTTTTTTTTTTTTTTGTGCTTTTAGGGCGCACAACTACAATGGTCATTAGCACCTAGACTACGTTAGGAATGCACTGCGAGGCACAAGGTTAAAACAGCAACTAAAAGGGAAAACACGATAAAAGACAGATTGACAGGCATAGGATTAAAAAAACAGCATAATCAAATGTCCTTAGACAGGTTTGTCAAGTGGATAAAACGAAGAACGCGAGCAGGTGCTACTGGGTCATCCGATAAAATGGCATCCAGAGTACATGGCAGGCCAAGACCAACGCGCAGTGTATTAAAATTCCGACAGGACGTTAAAATGTCGTGTACCGTCAGCAATTCCCCACACAGGCAGAACGGCGCCGGCGCAGCTGTCAGCAGATGGCGATGGCTGAACCGGCAGTGTCCACTTTGTAACCGGGCCAAAATGACCTCCTCCCGCCGAGAAGGGCGTGAAGAGGTCGTCCGAGCCGTGGGAAGAGGTTTCAAGGCCCGAAGCTTGTTGTCCGTAAGTGCAGCCCAATCAGCATGCCACAGCGATAAAATGCGCTGCCAAATGACCTTGCTACAACCCCTTGAAGGGACACAACAAGAAGCTGTCCGAAGCTGGAGAACCGCAGCCTTGGCCGCTGCATCTGCAGCTTCGTTCCCAGGGATACTGACACGGCCAGGAACCCACATAAAGGTAACCGGAGAACCGACGTCCACCAGCTGCTGAAGAGAGCTTTGGATCCGGTGCACGAAAGGGTGAACCGGATACGGATCACTGAGGCTCTGGATGGCGCTCAGCGAATCGGAGCAGATGACATAAGCAGAATGTCGGTGGCGGCAGAGTTAAAGAACAGCCTAGTTGGGGGCAAATAGCTCAGCTGTGAAGACCCAACAATGGCCATGGAGCCGGTATTTGACACTGTGTGCCCCGACAATAAAAGAACACCCGACACCGACATTGGTCTTAGAGCTATCTGTATAAATGAAGATCATATTAATGAACTTCGAACGAAATTCGATAAAACGGGAGCAGTATACCGAAGCGGGGGTAACCTCCTTTGGGAGCGAGCTGAGGTCAAGGTGAACGCGAACCTGAGCCTGGAGCCAAGGTGGCGTTTGGTTCCCGCCCACTCAAAAGGTTGCAGGGAGTGAAAAATCAAGGTGCTGAAGGAGGTGACGAAAGCGAACTCCAGGGGGTAGCAGGGCAGAGACATACAACCTGTATTGACGATCGAGAGAGTCGTCAAAAGGAACGATAAGACAGCTGTTCGGGCATTGACAATAGCCGACAGGCATACCGACAAAGCAGTATATCGCACCGGTAGGTTAGTGGCAATTCAATTCACCGGCTTCAGTATGAAGACACTCTACAGCACTAGTATAGAATGCTCCGATCACAAGACGTAAATCCCGGTGTTACAAGAGTTGAGGCGGCGTAAGATGAGGATGGCCGTGCAGAGGAGTATATGAAGCTCCCATAATTAACCTTTGAGCGGACGATCGACCGATATAGGCGAAGTAGGACAGTTAGATCCGCTCCCCACGATATTCCACTGAGAACACGGAGGACATTTAGAGAACGGGTACAACGGGCTGGCAAATATGAAACATGTCGAGACCAGCTAAGTTTCCTGTCAAATATAAGACCTAAAAATTTTGTGGGAGAGCAACAGGACCCAGTCGTAAGGACGGTGGGAGAAACGCTTTGTAGCGCCAGAAGTTAATACAGACCGTCTTCTCGGCAGAAAAACGGAAGCCATTGGCGACACTCCAGGAGTAAAGACGGTCAAGACAACGCTGAAGACAGCGCTCCACGAAACATATACGCTGTGCGCGGCAATAGATGGCTAAATCGTCCACGAAAAGGGAGCCTGAGGCATCAGCTGGGAGGCAATCCACTATTGGATTGATTCCTATGGCGAGGAGAGTGGCGCTCAAAACTGAGCCCTGTGGCACCCCATTCTCCTGGCGAAAGGCGTCGGACAGGACAGAACCCACACGTACCCAGAACTGTCGATCCATTAAAAAGGAACGAATAAAAAGAGGGAGGTGACCGCGAAGGCCCCATGTATGCATGGTGCGGAGAATGCCCGCCCTCCAACAGGTGTCGTAAGCCTTCTCCAAATCAAAGAACACAGCCGCGGGCACTTACGCAAGGAGTTATTCATAATGAAGGTCGACAAGGTAACCAGATGGTCAACAGCAGAGCGGCGCCTACGAAATCCACATTGTACATTGTTAAGTAGGCGTCGAGATTCGAGCAGCCAAACCAAACGAGAGTTAACCGTTCGCTCCATCACCTTACAGACACAGCTGGTAAGCGAGATGGGTCGATAACTGGAAGGCAAGTGCTTGTCCTTCCCCAGCTTAGGAATCGGGACAACAATAGACTCGCACCAGCATGTGGGAACATGACCCTCAATCCAGATGCGATTATAAGTACGAAGAAGGAAACCTTTACCCGCAGGAGAAAGGTTCTTCAGCATCTGAACATGAATAGAATCAGGCCCCGGAGCGGAGGACCGTGACCGGGCAAGTGCATTGTCGAGTTCCCGCATGGTGAATGGGGCATTATAACTTTCACGATTCGAGGAGCGGAAGTTAGGTGGCCTTGCCGCCTCTGCCTGTTTTCGGGGGAGGAAGACAGGGTGGTGAAGAGCGGAGCTCGAAACCTCTGCGAAAAAGCGGCCGAAGGCATTGGAGACATCTTCACGGGCCACAAGGACGTCATTCGCGACCGTCAAGCCAGAAACTGGTGGGTGGACCTTAGTGCCAGATAGCCGGCGCAGGCTACCCCAGACAACAGGAGGAGCAAAACTGTTGAAGGTGCTTGTGAAAGCAGCCCAGCTGGCTTTCTTGCTTTCTTTAATAACACGACGACACTGCGCACTTAATCGTTTATAATTAATACAATTTCTATAGAACAATACTGATACTAAAGAGGAAAAGAAGCATGTTAAGCGCGTAAAATGACCATCATTCAATACAAATTCCCGAAAACGCTCAAATACCCCATTACCCGTGTAGGACATTACACACACACACACACACACACACACACACTTGAAATCCATACCGTCTCGGCAGTCCAACTTTTATTCGGCGCCCCTGCATTACCGTGTGTTCAGTGATGCTGCACACTCCGCGGGAACTCGATCCAATTCTGTTTTTATTTGTGCGGCAGCCCAACCCTCCTAATGAAAGAAAAAGTTTAACAACAGCACGAAACCTTCTCTCCATTTTCAGTCGCATTCGGTACACTGACCAATTCTGTGAACTGTACAATGTGCACCCTTCAAATTCTTCACGCCACCTTTGGAATAATCACACTTACGAAAGCGCAACAAAAAATGTTGCGCTCTTTCGTCGGAGTTTAGCAGACTCGTGAGACGCCCCCGTACACAGAGGGTGGCCCGCAGGACGAGTCCCTCCCTCCCTCTCTCCCTCCTCCTGCTGGACTCCAGGCTGGACACCGCTGCCCTCCAGGGCGTCGCCGACTCTCCTCACGTCCCATACTCACTGCTGCTGATTCACGCCTTTAAGTCGCAATTTATGAATTTCATTTTAGGTTTGTCGTGATTAACCGACACGAATTCGACGAATCTGCACATAGCAGTTCCGGTCAACTAGCCGTCTTCTGTGTTCAGAACTCATGTTTGAAAGCAGGAAAGGACAAACACCTTTCTTGTGAAAAAGCATGTACGCTGCTATACGTTACATTACTATTTAATAAATTGTTTTAGTATTTTTTACGGAATGAAGCGAATTATCCTATTTATAGGTGTATTCCTACAGCAAAACATGCTTCGCGTAATTTACTGCACGCGAGACTCAGAAGTGAATTTTGTTAGCTTTACCGAGGTGCCACTTCATCGTCAGTTTGTAAATAAGTAGGTATTTATTCGAATTTATCCAAGTTTCTCACACGATTTTGTTCACTGAGTTATCGAACAGTTCCCTGAAAACACTTTACAGATTTTGTTTTTATTCATCGTTAACACCGAGTTGTGATAAAACAATCAATCCAGAATTTATGTTAAACAAGAAATTACGTAATTTTTAATAAAAAATAAATTCAACTTTTATTAGCCCTATGTTTTCGTATTATGGGACAGGTAGTATTCACGCAGGGAGTGGGCTGGTTCTTTCATTTTCTTTCGAAAGACTAAATCATTTTTCATTAATTGCAAATGTGTTTGGTATATTCCATTAAAAAATATTGCACTAGTTTTCTGTACAAGATTTTTCAATTCGTTGTGAAGCAACATCGTAATCACAACGATTCAGTTCACGTAATCACAATCGACAAGAAAAATGAACAGGGCGACAAACGACGACGGTTTTGTGGCAATCCCGATCAAATTACAGCGCTAGGGAAACAGAAAGGACGTCGACACACGGTGTGTCCATTGCAGTCCGAGGCCATCTGCAGAACGTTTCCCAGAGACTGCTGCACTTCACGCCTCCTCTCGCTGCTGTCAATCCTACCCATCTACTGTTTGTGAGGCGTGGTGGTCTTCCATCGCCTATATCGATATCCCGTGTGACGGAAGAGTCTCCGGTCGGCGCTGGTCGAGCCAGCTCGCGTTGGAAGCCAGCCGGCGTCCCTAAAGCCGTCAGCACACGGACCGTGCACCCCAACGTTGGGCGTGCCGAGTTTCTGACGTCATAGCGTGGAATAGCACGTTCTGGAGTCTTTCCGAACGTGCAGAGCAGTATCTGGCACGTCAGATATTCTGAGCGTTGACCAATGAGATGTCACAACGCCACCTACGTCACACGCACGCCGTGTCCATTCATTAGAGAGTTGTGAGGCGCCATATTGGCATTCATTTCAAGCTTACATGTATATACGCCGTTTCTGAGCACCAGCACATTGAGAATCACTGGAAAACCCGTTGTTGACTGTGTGGTTCGTTGCAATAAAATGATGAGAAACAAATGAGAAACATATTCGTGGCAAAACAATTATTGTAACTCCCGTATTATGAGAGTAGGCTATTTGAAGGCAGCGACACACTGAAGATCCACCCAGAACGCATTAT
Organism: Schistocerca nitens; assembly: GCF_023898315.1. Lineage (NCBI taxonomy): Eukaryota > Metazoa > Arthropoda > Insecta > Orthoptera > Acrididae > Schistocerca > Schistocerca nitens. The sequence continues at coordinate 13,523,039 of NC_064624.1, read as the reverse complement.
TCTTGGTTAAATTTGTTATAATTAAATTTTAAGTAGTAACATATCTGCGATAAGGTTTTCTGCAAGGGTAACATACTATCATTACCTACTATGGATCTCTTGTTGGTCTAGCGCAACGAGCAGCGTCATTGTCTAGTATTGTTTGTGTTATATCCTAGCCAGTAATGCCACCCGAGCCCGCTGCCAAAAGGTTGGCAGCATCAAAGTCCGGACGCCGTCCGCATAAGCAGCGCCAGCGAGACAGGAAATCGCCGCAAGTCTGCGCGCGCCACCGCTGGCTTCTGGCTTCTTAAGCGCTGGAGTCGCGAGCGCTAGGACAGTTCTGTATTCGCCGCTCAGTTGTATACTCGCCACCGAATTGTGTACTTGCTAGTCAGTGTGTGTTCATCACAGCAGAGTTGTTTGTCGTCAGCCGACGCTGACCTAGCCGCTCCGACTCGAACTAGACAAATCTCTGTATTTTCGTTAATAAAGATAAGTACCGACTTTTATTCAATCCGAGTGTTTGGGTTTTCATCTTTCTGTTCACTGTTCCAGCGAACCGGTCGGCCCGCTATTAAAAGTGTGGCGGTGTTTGTGGCTACGAAGACCGCCACAAAAGTTTGTTGGTTGGGCCGCGTGTTGACATTTCTAAATTTTATTTCCTAACATTCGCGTTTTTATTAGGTTCTGATACTTTATTATTAGTTTCATATAAGTATATACTATAATATTTGATGTTATGTAAATCTAAGTTCACCTTTCTTTGAGGGGTGACTTTGTTCGATTGGCTTAATCTACAAGACAGCTTGCGCTACTTGTACACAGATATTTTGCTCCTTTTTCTTTTACGCTTCGTAATTCACATGTTGGAAAGATTCTGCTACTGGGTAGGAACGGTGATAAAGTAAGACTGACCTTGGGGTTGTACTAAAATGTGGGAATGTTTATCTTATGCGGAGATGGATCCCAAATTTGTACCGCACTGTTTGTAATGGAACTTTCATAAGCCTGTGTCCTTATTGATTGGACACGGTACTTCCCTTTTCGTGGACGATGGAGGAAACGTGCGTTTTAATAGAGCTAACGTGGGAATTTTACGGGCGCCCACCGAGTAAACAGTGTGATTTACGAACTAGAAACATCCCTCGACTGCCACTGGAGTGCGTTGCGATCGCATATACCACGTTGGGGGCCCACGTACCGTGTGCACAAGTCGCATCGTTCCTGAGCCTTCAGCAGCACGTTGAACTCGGCACGCTCAACGTTCACGTTCGGCAGCACGGTCCGTGTGCGGACGGCTTAACCGTGGTGCACGGGCCTCGCCGCGCTCGTCTTTTGTCGCGCCGGATGTACGGTGGCGACCAGTGGGCGCCTCGACGTGCGGATTTTTTGTGGATTCGTCGTCTCACGCTGAACAGCTTCCCAGCTCGTAACCTGCAAGCTCCAAGTTATTCTGCCTTTAACTAGGACGGTTGTTGAAACTTATTGTGGCATGGCTAGCTGACGGAGATGGTTCTCAACTTGGTTCCACAGTGGCTGTTTTAAGGAGGCTGATGTTCTTCATTTCGCCTATCTGTGGAGTGAGTTTTTTAAGTGGTTTTCATGCAACTTTTAACCTGTTTTAGGACAAATGGTTCCAATGGCTTGTTTTAGGACATACTGGCCGTTAGGGGACTGGTTGGCGTTGAGTACGCGCCCGGCAGCCATACATTTATTGGTTTAATCATTTGTCACGGCAGGATTTGGTATGTTTACTTGATGTTGAAAGTGCCACAAGGCAAGGTTTCCAGCTAATTTAGTGGGAGACTGGTACTTTAGAGTATTGCTCCACAAGAACTTGGGGGCAAGCTTGTTATATATTCGAGTGTGGCTATGATTTGACCTTGTTTTCGTTGCAGTCTATTTGTGCACCAGGCCATTTGTTATGTCTGCTCGTTTCGTGGCGTCGGAGGGGTTTTGGATTCTCGTCAGGACCGCTCACTGTGAGGCCGGTCGGGCTATATATATAGACCGCCTGCTAGTGAGCCCTTGCAGAAGCCGTGGGGAGTGAAGGCTCGGATTGCCTGTCTGCCGCAGCGTTATTGCTTCCTAATACCGCTGTGGGCCTTAACGATGTTCTCTAAAGTTAAGTGAGGCCACTTTGTCAATATTAGCGTTTCTGTAAGTCATTTTACAAGTTATTACTAGCCATTCTCATTCAACACTTCTGTTAATCATTTGTGTATATGCACCTCGTTATTTTCCTGTGTGCCAGTTTTGCGACCTTGGTTGGCCCACTTTGCATTTTCAGTAGAAGCATGTTCACTGTGGACCTTTATGCGGGAAGTTCAGTTTTACTAATCTTTAAGATATTTTTTTTTTTTAATGAACTTGTGGTATTATGTGGCTGTGTAACTTTGGGTTGGAAGTGTTTAGCGTTACTAGCCTTTTGAGATACGGTTAAACAAGAACCATTGTTTATGATTGATTATTCACCGTGCCTGCTATCCATGTTTTGGTTGCGGATGCAAAATATGATTCTATTTCGTGTTTATGCAATTCAGTAAAAGTGAAATTTTTTATATTGCATCAGTAAGAGGGCGAATGTCCGAACGGAAGCTTATAACAAAGTCTGTTTTGAGTGACATTATAATTGTGAAACAATCACAAGCTTGTCCATCACCTGTGATCCCGGGCTTCCTATTTCCTTTAAACACCCGCTGGTGTGTGTGTGACCGCTCTGTAGTTCCTAACCCGACCATCGTGCTACTTTTTATCCCTTTTAAAAAAGTGCGTTTCATTTCAAGGCGAGGCTACGCACTAAACTTTATTTGTCTTCAAAACGAATTTAATCAGGGTGTATACATGGACAAGGAAAAAAATTCCCGGATTTCCCGGTTAAAAATACACTTTCTCCCGGGTGACAGTATATTTTCCCTTATCAATCGTTTGAATGGTTATAGTTTTATACATGGGCATACAATTTCCAGGCACTTTAGAAAACGAAACTCATGGAAAACGACACGATTTGGAAATATCTTTGATGTGCAGCAACATGTAAGCTGCGTATTTTCGTATTACGACAGCACACATTGGAATTCCAAACACCGCATGTTACTTTCCGAATCATTGAATTCGACATTGCGATGCGCTTTTGTAAGCCAGTCATAGCTCATGTCACGTGATCTCGCCAGCCGATGACAGCAGATATTCAGATCGTAGGACACGTGATGTAGTCAGCCAAGAGCAACATCACTGTTAAGTAGCACCAACACACAGACAGGGAAAGTTAACAGTTGGTCTCAAGTTAATAGTTGGTCTCAAGCTGCAAGAAAAGCTAAGCTTTCGCATATGCTGTTGATCTTTCTTGCGCGTGTTACACTTTACTATATATCACACAAATGTGCCAGTAACATTTTTAATAATGACATAAATGTCCGATCCTCAAGGTTCGAAATTCTTCTGTCTGCCTCATCATCAAAGAGTTGATTTTTAAATGGGAGTCAAATGCTCCGTGATTTGATAAATTCATGGTACATTCTTGCACATAGCTCAACTTACGTAAAAGTATAGTTACTGTGAAAGTAACGCTTTTCAAACCACCATTCGCAATATTTTCCCGCGACCTGTTAGAAATAGGTTCGTTTCAGCAGTTGCCAGAGAGCGCAGATAACAGGAGAAACCGCGCTTGCGCAGCTACCATGATGTAGGAAGCCCCTGTATGTGCGTACGTGTAAAACACTGAAAGACCGTACATTATGTCATAAAAGAAACAAGACATCAGAGGATACTCCTAGAGCATCGGAATTTCGTGAACCATACTACAATGTGCACATTTGAAGTGCGTGCTTCAAGAGCACATTCGCGTGCTCAGATTCCCAATGAAGTAGACCTCGACCTGATATTAAGCTTTGCGGTGTGGTTTTCGGGATGTAAATTTGCTTGGAGCACCAGTACTGTATTGTATTGTATCATGTTTGGTTCATTATTATGGCTTAATGCCATGCGTTCTAGGAAGGTGAAAATGTGCGCCTGAAATGCAGCAAATAGTTGAAACTAGCCAGAATTGTGGGATTAAACATTTCGTTTCAAATACATTGACTGCCTCTGCGGGAAAAGTTAACAAAAGCCCAATTTGTTTAGCAAACAGACAAAAATAACTTCATTGTTCCGCAAGGCGATTAATGCTTGACTGCCAGAAAGGTAGAAATAAAATAAAATCTCAAACTAATGACATATTTCGGCCTCCCGTAATTGTGTGAATGTGTTTTAACTCACTTGACAGCTCCCGGTCACAGATATCCGTTTTGTTTTCATTTGACGTGAGAGTAAACGAAGGGGAAACAGCAAAACCACTGAATGTAAACACGGGTCACGTGGACACTACCCACTGTAGCTCAGACTGCTCTGCGCGTCAGCCCCGGATCTACGATACTTGCGAACCGGGTCAATATTTTAAAAAATCGAATTTTCAAAATATGTTCATCTTGTAGCGCACATCTTTCTGAAAAGTCTGAAACATAAAACATATGTATTCGAGGAAATGTAAGACATTATTTGCTCTTTAGTATGCCAAAGTGCAGTGCCATGCCTCTTCAGAAAGCCTTTTTCTACCGCACGTCCAAACTATATTCAGAAGAGTGGAAATTTAAATGTCCTCTGGTGCCTCTTCTGCTCCCAGTCGGCCGGTTTGACAGCCTGCCCCTTCTTAAAAAAAAAAATCTCAATGGCGGATGGGATTGATTGTAATCGAGAAAACAAGGACTCTTCAGAAAATCTGAACTCTTTATTGCCTAATAGCTCATAATTTGCTGTTTCGTGTGACATAAAATTAAATATAGGATATATAAAGCCAATACTGACAAGAGATAAGCAAGAAATTACACATTTCTTCAAACCTTAGCTCCTAGAATTTTCTCTCTAATCTTGCTACAGCTTTACGTGGCGTGCTTTCCTTTCTGCGAAAGAATCTATTACCTCATCAAAGTTCGTCAAACCTTTTGCTACATGAAAAATCGAAATGTCGTTATTCAATACTAAAAAAGTTGTTAATACAAACAATACCCAAGACTGGTGTGGTTTCTCGATCTGATTACATCTAGTCTGTCACTGTCTGCTGGATAAAAGAAAATAAGCCTTTCTAATATGGCAGCAATTTTGTAACGCATGAAATATAGGAGACGCTTTTGGCACAAATGGCCATTTTTATAACACGACAGAATATAATCCAATAAGTAACAATATCATATGCCTATTAGGCCTACTACGAGCAAAAAGCTTTATATTAGGACATTTCATTCATACGCACCAGCTTCTCAAGCATGAGATCGAAAAGTAGTATTACGAAATTTTTATATAAATCTGGATTCGTCTTATTCTTCCATAATTTGCGTGATGTCCCCGTTTCTTCTCCTTCCTCGTTCTAATAAACAATCTTGTCATCACCAATTCTGTAGCTATTACTGCCATTCTCTAAATTTGTTCGCCGATTAACTTCACCAACCCTGCCAGAATCACAGGTTTAGTTATCCCGCGATTATTTTCCAGTTAGGCGTTTTACGTTTTCCTCGTTACTTCGAGAATAGAACTTACGCGGCTGCTAGCCGGGTACTGTACAACGGTCCTTACTGGTATAGCGATCTGGCCAAAAAGTTTGTCCAAATTTCATTTTCATGGCTACACCGAGAAGATATCACGTACACTATGCACTCATTCAAAAATCAACTTATGACTCATTCATAAATCAATTTAAAATGTGTTCAAAAATGTTCAAAGACCAACAGGGACGCGTTTCAAAATCATATGAATAATCTAGAGACCAAGGGGAGCTGAATCCTAGGAGTTTCGTGAAAAGTTTTTCTTGCTCGAGAGTATGAATTTGGCGCCCCCTTTTCCTGGTAGCATCCAGCTGCTTGCTGCGACTGCCTGCACAGCCAACAGCCACATTCCTGTAGCCAGAAGCGGGAGAATCTACTACTCAAACTGCGCATGCGCATGAGCCCGTGCGTAACTGCTAAAACAAATCGAATGTAAACAGTTGCGACTTCACGCTCATTGGTGGCAATCTGTTGTTATGAAGCACTGCATAGTCTTCCTAAAGCTTTTGACACATTTTTAATTGGCAGACGCTTGTATTTTTTTTTAATTGTGGTTTTAGGGCGCAAAACTTCTATGGTCATTAGCGCCCAGCCCGTGACTTAAGACAGTAAAAAACCGAAATTGAAAATCAGCAGCAATGGGAACAAAGTCATAAAATTGGAGAAACTAAAAGCAGAAGGAAGGCTTAAAAATCCACTACAAAAAGGGGTTGGTTGTCCCCAAAAAAAGCTTCAAATGACTGACGTCATTTCACTGGCACTAATAAACTGGAGAACGCGGTCGGCTGAGCGCGTGTCATCTGCTAAAATCGACGATATATCAGGCGATAGCTGTAGACGGGAGCGTAACGGATTAAAATAGCGGCACTCAATTAAAAGGTGTCTTACCGTCCACAGCTGAGAGCAGTGGGGACAGATTGGGGGAGGATCGCCGCTTAAAAGATGTCGATGGCTAAAAAGACAGTGCCCTATCCGGAGTCTAGTTAAAATTACCTCCTCCCGACGACGCGTTCGGGAGGGAGAGGTCCAAGCGCAAGGAAGGGCTTTCACTTCCCGCAATTTATTACGGGGAAGTGTTGACCAATGCGCATGCCATAAATGAGCAACTTTGCGACATAAACCGCTCCGTAGATCGGTGGAGGGAAGCGACTGAATAGCTGGCCGAGAAAGAGATACTGCAGCCTTGGCCGCTATATCGACCGCCTCATTTCCACAGATACCAGCGTGTCCCGGGAGCCAGAGGAACGCCACCGAGACGCCCCCCAGGTGGAGCAAGCGCAGACAGTCCTGAATCCGGTGGACTAGAGGGTGCACAGGGTAAAGAGCTTGGAGACTGAGGAGAGAGCTGAGAGAATCTGAGCACATTACGTACTGTATCCGCTGATGGCGGCGGATGTAGTGGACAGCCTGGAGAACAGCGTAAAGCTCCGCAGTATAAACCGAACACTGGTCGGGAAGCCGAAAGTGATTTCGGGTGTCGCCAACAATATAGGCACTCCCTACACCTAACGATGTTTTCGAGCCGTCGGTGTAAATAAATGTGGCGTCCGTCATTTGTGCACAAGAGCAGCAAAAACCCGACGATAAACAAGTGTAGGGGTACCATCCTTGGGAAATCGACAAAGGTCATGGACCAGGCAGATCCGGGGACGGAGCCAAGGCGGTGCTGTACCCCAAGTTGTCAAGAAGGTTTTAGGAAAGCGGAAGGAAAGGGAATGGAGCAGTTGACGGAAGCGGACTCCCGGGGGTAGTAGGGAGGAGGAGCGGCCCACATACCCTACATCAAAGGAGGCGTCAAAAAAAAAGGTCATGGGCTGGATTAGCAGGCATGGAAGACAGATGGCTAGCATAACGACTCAGAAGGACTGCTCACCGATTGGACAGCGGAGGTTCAGCAGTCTCAGCATAAAGGCTTTCCACAGGGCTAGTGTAAAAGGCTCCAGACACTAAACGTAATCCACGGTGGTGGATAGAGTCGAGACGCCGAAGAATAGACGGCCGAGCAGAGGAGTGGACTATGCTTCCATAATTCAATTTCGATCGCACTAAGGCGCGATAGAGGCGGAGAAGGACCACTCGGTCCGCTCCCCAGGAGGTACCATTCAGGACACGGAGGGTGTTAAGGGATCGCAGACAGCGAGCCGAAAGATAGGAAACGTGGGAGGACCAGCACAGTTTTCTGTCAAACATAAGACCCAAGAATTTAGCGACGTCTGAAAACGGAAGGTTGACAGGACCTAGATGTAAGGAGGGCGGAAGAAACTCCTTACGTCGCCAAAAATTAACACAAACGGTCTTACTGGGAGAGAAATGGAAGCCGGTTTTGATGCTCCAAGAGTAGAGGCAATCGAGACATCCTTGAAGACGTCGTGCAAGAAGGCTGGTCCGTTGAGAGCTGTAGTAGATCGCAAAATCGTCCACAAAGAGGGAGCCCGAGACATCAGGAAGGAGACAATCCATAATTGGATTGATGGCAATGGCAAACAGTACAACACTCAGCACGGAGCCCTGGGGTACCCCGTTTTCTTGGGAGAAAGTACGGGAGAGAGTAGTGTTCACCCGCACCCTAAATGTGCGCTCTGCCAAATTCGCGAAGACAAAGGGGCAGCCGGCCTCGAAAGGCCCAAGAGAACAGTGTGCGGAGGATGCCTGTCCTCCAACAGGTATCGTATGCTCTCTCCAGATCAAAAAAGATTGCTACCGTTTGGCGTTTCCGGAGAAAATTGTTCATGATATAAGTGGAGAGAGCAACAAGATGGTCAACTGCAGAACGATGCTTTCGGAATCCGCATTGGGCAGGTGTTAAAAGACTGCGGGATTCCAGCCACCAAGCTAAACGGTAATTCACCATACGCTCCAAAACCTTACAGACACTACTCGTGAGAGAAATGGGGCGATAGCTAGAGGGGAGATGTTTGTCCTTTCCAGGTTTCGGAACGGGAACGACGATAGCTTCCCGCCATCGTCTGGGGAAAGTACTGTCGGTCCAAATTCGATTATAAAGGCGAAGGAGGTAACGCAGACTATGGGTTGACAAATGCAGCAACATTTGGACATGGATACCATCCGGTCCTGGGGCGGAGGAGCGAGAAGAAGAGAGGGCATGTTGGAGTTCCCGCATGGAGAAAACAGTATTGTAGCTTTCGTGATTTTGAGAGGAGAAACCAAGATGTCGCACTTCCGCTGCACGTTTCTTCGGGAGAAACGCTGGCGGGTAATTTGAAGAGCTCGAAATCTCAGCAAAGTGCTGACCCAATGAGTTAGAAATTGCGACGGGGTCCACTAAGGTATCATGCGCGACAGTGAGCCCAGAGACTGGGGAGAAACTAGGCGCGCCGGAGAAACGTCGAAGCCGATTCCAAACTTCCGAGGAGGGAGTGAAGGTGTTAAATGAGCTAATAAAGAATTTCCAGCTTGCCTTCTTGCTATCGCGGATGACGCGACGGCATCGCGCACGGAGCTGCTTACAGCGGATACAGTTGGCCAATGTAGGATGGTGTCTGAAAACGTGAAGAGCACATCGACGCTCACGTATTGCGTCACGGCATGCCACGATCCACCAAGGAACTGGGGGGCGCCGGGGCAATTCGGAGGTGCTTGGTATTGAACGTTCCGCAGCTGTAAGAATAACGTCGGTAATATGTGTGACCTCATCGTCGACGCTGGGAAAGCGACGGTCATCGAATGTCGCTAGAGACGAAAAAAGTGTCCAATCGGCTTGGGCAAACTTCCAGCGTCGCGGGCGCATGTATGGCAGTTGAGGCTGCAGTCTAAGGACACATGGAAAGTGGTCACTCGAGTGTGTATCATCAAGGGCGAACGATTCGAAGCGCCGAGCTTGCGGAACAGTACCGACCGCAAGGTCCAAATGAGATAAATTTGTCGTGGAGGCAGACAAAAATGTGGGGACCCCAGTGTTGAGGCAAACTAGATCCGCTTGGTGGAAGACGTCTAGCAATAGAGAGCCACGTGGACAAGGATGTGGAGATCCCCAAAGCGGGTGGTGGGCATTGAAGTCCCCAACCAGCAAATAGGTGGGTAGAAGCTGACCAAGAAGATGAAGGAGATCAGCTCGTGCCATTGGTGTGGATGACGGAATGTATACAGTACAAAGAAGGAACGTGTATCCAGAAAGGGAAAGACGGACGGCGACAGCTTGGAAGGAACTGTTTAAGGGGATTGGGTGATAATGGAGAGTATCATGGAGAAGAATCATGAGTCCTCCATGGGCTGGAGTGCCTTCAACAGAGGGGAGGTCATATCGGACGGACAGAAAATGAGGGAGAACAAAGCGGTCATGGGGACGCAGCTTTGTTTCCTGAAGACAGAAGATGACCGGCGAGTAGGATCGTAAGAGGACCGACACTTCATCCCGATTGGCTCGAATGCCGCGGATATTCCAGTGGATAATGGACATAGGGTGAACAGAAAATGGAGGAATGTGACCAAGGGTGCTGTCAACTCAAAGACTGCTCGGAGCTAGCGACCGACAGCATGGAATGGCATTCAGCCGAAGGCAGAAGATCCTGATCCATAGGTTGGTCAGGAGCAGCTCCTGCCACCAGCGATCGGCCGGTTGACCGGCCACCAGCAGTGCGCCTCGGCGACACAGAAGACGGCCGAGGGCGATTTCCGCCAGGTGGTGCTGTAGATGGGACACGCCTTGGCGGAGAAGGAGAGGAACTGGGTTTCTTTGTAGCCTTCTTGGAAGTATGATGTTTAGATGAAGGAGGAACCGATGGTTGTGAAGTTGCGGTACGTAAAAACTCTTCACGAGTATGCTCTTTTTTCGAAGAGTTGTTGTCTCACTTTTGGGCTCGAGATTTAGCAGAACCCGACGAAGGGTGAGCCATAGAGTGGGCAGGCGAAAGTGGTGAGGTTGAACTGGCGATCTTTGCGCTGGCCGATCTGACGACCGTGGCACTAAAGGTGAGGTCGCAAGTCTGCGTGGCCGCCTCCTTTGTTGGCCGAGGAGAAGCAAGGACAGTGCTGTATTTTCCTGTCTGAGGCACAGTGGGCTGTCGACTGGCGAATAATTTGCGAGCAGCAAAGGTCGACACCTTTTCCTTCACTCGTATTTCCTTGATGAGCTTTTCGTCCTTAAAAACAGGGCAATCTCGAGAGGAAGCAGCGTGGTCACCCATACAGTTGATGCAGCGAGGGGATGGAGGTGGACAAGCACCCTCATGGGCATCCCTGCCACACGTAACACATTTGGCCGGATTAGAACAGGACTGGCTGGTGTGATTGAACCGCTGACACCGATAGCAACGCGTAGGGTTTGGGATGTAAGGGCGAACGGAAATTATCTCATAGCCTGCTTTGATTCTCGATGGGAGTTGAACTTTGTCAAATGTCAAGAAGACAGTGCGTGTTGGAATGATGTTCGTGTCAACCCTTTTCATAACTCTATGAACAGCCGTTACGCCCTGGTCAGACAGGTAGTGCTGAATTTCTTCGTCAGACAATCCATCGAGGGAGCGTGTATAAACGACTCCACGCGAGGAATTTAAGGTACGGTGCGGTTCCACCCGGACAGGGAAGGTGTGGAGCAGAGAAGTACGCAGCAATTTTTGTGCCTGGAGGGCACTGTTTGTTTCTAACAACAGGGTGCCATTTCCTAATCTGGAACAAGACTTTACAGGACCTGCAATTGCGTCGACACCTTTCTGAATAATGAAAGGGTTGACCATGGAGAAGTCGTGACCTTCGTCAGACCGAGAAACAACAAGGAACTGTGGCAACGATGGAAGAACTGTCTGTGGCTGAGACTCAGTGAACTTACGTTTGTGAGCAGACATAGTGGAAGGTGAGGAAACCATTGCGGAAGAATCCCCCAAGATTACCGGCGTCTCCGATGGCGCGCTCCTCCCTTGTGGGGGCCCTCTCTGAGGGCACTCCCGCCTTAGGTGATTGTTCACACCTCAGGTCACACCTCCCGACAAACGGACGGAGGGACCAATCGGCACTTTCGGAAGGTATCAGCTCGGGTAATCACCCCTCCCTGGGCCTGGCCGTTACCAGGGGGTACGTACGTGTCCTACCTGTCTACCCGGGGTGGGGAATTACGCGTTACCCCGTCACCGGCTACGCATGAAGGTGCGTGGGTCGGCCTTCAGACACGCACAGGGAGGAAAAAAGAGAAAGGGAAAGGAAAGAAGAGGGGGTCTCAAACGCCGCAGTGGAGAAAAGGGCAAAGAGAAGAGGGAAGGAAAAAAGAAGGACAGAGTAAGGACGACTTGCGAGTGTAGAAAGCAAGAAATTTGGAACAGTTTCTAGCGTCCGTCTCCGGACGTAGGCACAAACCATACTCCCAGAGGGGGAGAAAGGGAAGGAAAGAGCCAGAGGTGAGGGGGGGGGGGGCCGAAGATGGGGGACGGGGAAGGATGCGGAAAGGGAAGATATGCAGCCCGGAAAGGAAGGAGGGCCACATTAGCTCGGGGTCCCGTGCTCGCTACGCACGTGTCCACAAAAAGAGTTGTGGACCCCATGGTGGGAGACGCTTGCATGAGCACTGTGTGTCGTCGTTGCAGATGGCGCATTTCCTTAGCAATTTAAGTTATTTTCGTTTTCTTCTGTCGTTTATGTTTTATTGTTGAAGTGTTATTCTGAGGTAGCGGGATACAGTAATGTCCTTTGTTGGAGTATCTGTTCTCACCAGTCAAAAATACAAAAATTTAACTGAAAACTGCAACAATAAAAAATTCCCGGAATTCTGAAAATATCCCTGGTTTTTCCCGATTTTCTCTCGGATGAAAAAATTTCCGGGTTTTTCCCGGATCTCCCGGGTCGTATACACCCTATTAATGGTTATTTCACATATTTCGAGTGTCTACTCTCAGATCACAAAACGATCTGGATGTATTCGAATCACAAGTAGGTCTACGAAATTTTTGGAACACTGACTGCGTAATAGGCTATACCACACCGAAAGACGCGAAACAATTTTTCAAACGGAACCACCTTTACCTGGAACTTTAAATAGACTTTATAGGCAGCGGGCGGGCTTCCAGCTTGTCCAGAACACTCGCGGCGGTTAGCTGGCGCCGCCCAGTTCCTGCAGAGTCCCGGGCTTAACGCCCCCCCCCCCCCCCCCCCACCACACACACACCCACGGTCCCTGTGGCGAAGTCGCGACTGCAGGCGACCAAGACCGCTGCTCAACTTGCCGAGAGGTATTCTTCCAGTGAAAGCACAGATACGCCTGCATCAGGCCTGCTCGTGTTTGTACACACTACACGATCGTATTCCAGTAACAGATGCGTTAGTTCAGTAGGCGTTTATGTTAGCTAACACAGAGAAATCTCTGCCAGGTCCACTTACTACCGTGCTGAGGTTTTGCTATATGAGAAACTTATTTTGAGTCGCCATCTGCCTCATTCACGATGCATTTAAAATCGTTCGCTTGTCACGATATTAAATCGTAAAAGTAAAGAAAAGAAAAAGTCAAAGCAGGCAGGCAGATAAAGTACATTGGAAAGTTTCAGTATTGTTGCCTCAATTTGACAGAATCTGTAGATTATATCTAAGTAGAAGGCAATACGCGGAAGCAACAGATGCGTTCCTCACGAGAGGAAACTTATGGAGAACTTACTGCAAATTCGTATTCCGCACATCAATACTATTAATTCGTTCTCAGAATCTGGATATCCAAACAAGAAATACATCAATAGATTAGAAACGAGTTTAAATCTGTTACCTGGCTAACACAACCCACCATCCACTGGAATCGTGCGTGCCAAACTAACGGCATACACGACAAACTGAAGGCTTGCAGAAACGTGATGGTCAGTCACTCTCCCACCGAAAGTCTGGCAGTTTTCCACGTATCACATAAAACTCGATCAGCGTATATACTTCCCTCAAATGGACTATCTTGCACTGCAGTAAACGAATCCGTCGCGTTACGTATTATTTCTGTGTTCTATTACAGGGCTCTACACTTTATGCAATACGTGAACAGCGCCAGAAATTGAGCTTCGAATTTTACGTACAGTGTTCACTTTATATCAGCTCACACTTGAAGCCCGCTTTTAACGTTTCACTTCAACTGCGCTGTGGCAACGTTCCGCGTACTTTCTCACAGCCGCGATGATGACAAACCTGCCTCGATTCTCACAATTACTACACTGCAAGTGGCAAATTTCAATTCTACCGTCGTTATAGGCTGCTCATAAAAATTTGCACTTCGTTTCATCGCGTCATTTGAACGTCAAGTGAAGAAGTCGGTAAGAGACAGCGTCAGAACCGGTAACATTCTTTCGCAACAAGAGATACGACTGATGCGCAAGCACGATTGCAACAACTTCAATGAAGCACTGGAGTACAGTCTGGTTAATTTGCACTCCGTTTTAAACAAAGCCATGTTTGTCGAGCGTCTACATGTTTATGACGTCATATCCCCTGACGCGTGTGCCCTACGATGATATAACTTGGCCGGTACTTGCAATCGTGCGTGTGCATACTGTCTGCAGACTGTGTTGCGAATAGTGTCGGTACTGTGAAGAAATAAAACTCCACGTCTGATGCCGAAGTTGACACGGTGAGCCGCGAAAGTGTGGTAGTTGACGTTGTGTATTGTTTTTAGGGCTCGAGAAAAGACGTTAGCGAGAAAAATATCCGAGTCTCTGAAAGCAAGTTGAGTACCGCAAATCGCTAAGCTGCCTCATTCTCAATTACTGGGTGAATAATAACCGCCGGCCGTGGTGGCCGAGCGGTTCAAGGCGCTTCAGTCCGGAACAGCGCTGCTGATAAGGTAGCAGGTTCGACTCCTGCCTCGGGCATGGATGTATGATATCCTTAGCTTAGTTAGGTTTAAGTAGTCCTAGGTCTAGGGGACTGATGACCTCAGATGTCGAGTCCCATGGTGCTTGGAGCCATCTGAATAATGTCCGGGTATTTCAACGCCTTCAGTTCCGTTTCCTCGAGACACGCTAAGCTTCCAACTGATACTTCTCTTACTGCGTGAAAACCGTACCCTAAGATTATACTACTTTACGAGTGGATTACCAAAGCATTTTGGATGTTTAAATTCGGTCAGTTTACGTGAAACATTTCTGCTGGAGGTTCAGTAATGGAGGTGACTACGGCTGACGGAATCTGAGGCATAAGAAAGACGCCGTGTCGCTCCAAAACTCATTTAGGCCAAACTGCTGCAGTTGATGGCTTTCGCAAAGTTGTGTCCTATGGAGATAGGTTACTTCCCTACAGTGGCATAATAAATAACGTGTTTTCATTTTAAATATGTCGTACCAGAATTCTTTAGGAATCTGGACTAGCACATCGAAACAATGTCCGACTGAATGTGGCGCTATTTTCCGCTCGTTCGACGTTATTCCCTCTCAGTTTTTCAGCGCTTAAATGACTAAAATCGCGATAAATAACGAGCAATGAAACACTCGAATCAGTAATTTAAGACACTTATCCCCATCCGTAGCGATGCTAATCTTTTTTCCCCCAAAGTAAGACACTGTATTAGAGAGGAGAAGTTTTCTGACGTTGCTCTGTCGTGAGTTAACGCGACGGACGACTCAAAACCGACCAAAACGGCGGAACAGCCGCGGCTCCCGCAAACTGCAGTCGGGGCCAGCTGCCCGCCTCCCCCTGTACTCCCACGCAGAAGAGACGCCCTGAGGAGCTGATGACACTGGCCGCCTGGCCCCTCCCCCACTCCACGGTTGACCCCAGCAAACCACCGGGGCGCGCCGCGTTGAGCCGTAGGAAGTTAGCACCCCTTTTTCGAGAAATGTACATTTTTTCACGGTTCTTGTTAGATGTGCCATATTTCTACAGTTCTTTCCACAAAATTTCAATAGTTCTGCAGAATATAGCGACGAAAACAACAATGTATAACACAGCTGATTGAGGACCCTTTCCTTATGATACAATTCTCACTGTTGCCACAATAAATCACTTTTGCATAGATTACAACCGTATTGATCATTAGAAAAACATAACCATTGACCAACGGCGCACACTTCTTGCGGCGTTGTACAAAGCATTCAGCTTATCCACTGTGAAAATACCACACTTGACGCTATTGTAAAATTTACATCTTCCGTTCATCTACAGAGTCAGCATCTATCGAATTATCTTCACGCAAACGTGATGCCAGGATCACACACTTTCCCTTTTTAGGTACGGAGGAAACCAGAGTTCAGTCTTGTGGAAGCCAAAACAGGAACTCTGGGCAGCACTTCTTATACTGATAGGAAACTCTACAGAAATCTCACGCTTGTTTTTCTTCATCGTGCCAACAAAAGAAAAATTCTCCCTTCACAGCTCTATTAGCATTCCAATAGTAGTAAACCAGTTGTCCACTTTGACATTTCGACCTGACTGACATGTAGGTTTACACAGTCACAGAACAACATCAAAATGTTTATTGCTCAGTTGGTAACTCCTTCTGGTTGCAACACAGCGTATACTTCCAAACTGTACAGGTAAAATACTTAAGAATCCACAAAAGCATAGATTTTAAATCCATACTTGTTTGTTTTGATACTTACATTTGGCGAAAACTGCACCTTCCACAGAATCCTTCCAGCTTCTCGTCTACTGTAACATTTTCTCCGAGGGTGTGAGATTTTTGGTAGTTGCGTACAAACACAGTAAATACACTCCTGGATATGGAAAAAAGAACACATTGACACCGGTGTGTCAGACCCACCATACTTGCTCCGGACACTGCGAGAGGGCTGTACAAGCAATGATCACACGCACGGCACAGCGGACACACCAGGAACCGCGGTGTTGGCCGTCGAATGGCGCTAGCTGCGCAGCATTTGTGCACCGCCGCCGTCAGTGTCAGCCAGTTTGCCGTGGCATACGGAGCTCCATCGCAGTCTTCAACACTGGTAGCATGCCGCGACAGCGTGGACGTGAACCGTATCTGCAGTTGACGGACTTTGAGCGAGGGCGTATAGTGGGCATGCGGGAGGCCGGGTGGACGTACCCCCGAATTGCTCAACACGTGGGGCGTGAGGTCACCACAGTACATCGATGTTGTCGCCAGTGGTCGGCGGAAGGTGCACGTGCCCGTCGACCTGGGACCGGACCGCAGCGACGCACGGATGCACGCCAAGACCGTAGGATCCTACGCAGTGCCGTAGGGGACCGCACCGCCACTTCCCAGCAAATTAGGGACACTGTTGCTCCTGGGGTACCGGCGAGGACCATTCGCAACCGTCTCCATGAAGCTGGGCTACGGTCCCGCACACCGTTAGGCCGTCTTCCGCTCACGCCCCAACATCGTGCAGCCCGCCTCCAGTGGTGTCGCGACAGGCGTGAATGGAGGGACGAATGGAGACGTGTCGTCTTCAGCGATGAGAGTCGCTTCTGCCTTGGTGCCAATGATGGTCGTATGCGTGTTTGGCGCCGTGCAGGTGAGCGCCACAATCAGGACTGCATACGACCGAGGCACACAGGGCCAATACCCGGCATCACGGTGTGGGGAGCGATCTCCTACACTGGCCGTACACCACTGGTGATCGTCGAGGGGACACTGAATAGTGCACGGTACATCCAAACCGTCATCGAACCCATCGTTCTACCATTCCTAGACCGGCAAGGGAACTTGCTGTTCCAACAGGACAATGCACGTCCGCATGTATCCCGTGCCACCCAACGTGCTCTAGAAGGTGTAAGTCAACTACCCTGGCCAGCAAGATCTCCGGATCTGTCCCCCATTGAGCATGTTTGGGACTGGATGAAGCGTCGTCTCACGCGGTCTGCACGTCCAGCACGAACGCTGGTCCAACTGAGGCGCCAGGTGGAAATGGCATGGCAAGCCGTTCCACAGGACTACATCCAGCATCTCTACGATCGTCTCCATGGGAGAATAGCAGCCTGCATTGCTGCGAAAGGTGGATATACACTGTACTAGTGCCGACATTGTGCATGCTCTGTTGCCTGTGTCTATGTGCCTGTGGTTCTGTCAGTGTGATCATGTGATGTATCTGACCCCAGGAATGTGTAAATAAAGTTTCCCCTTCCTGGGACAATGAATTCACGGTGTTCTTATTTCAATTTCCAGGAGTGTATTTCCCCAATTGCTGTTGACTTGTCTAATTGTCTCCTTTCATCACGAATAGCGCGACTGTAAAATCTAAGGCACCCCATAATAAATTTGAAACGTTTTACGTTCATTTGCGAGGTGAAATTTCTCAATGCCATCCCCATCAGCTCCACGGAGATCTTCCAAGCTTTATCCGCTACTTTTGTCAACAACAATTAAAAACAAGATAATTATGAAAGCTTTCAATTCAATAACATCTATTGATTTTACCCCTCTCTCACGCTGAAATGAAGCTTTGACGCTCTCAAATTGCTGATTGGAATAAGAAACTACAATAGACAAATATCTACATCTATGAGGCAATTACAGCATCACAAAGGCTCCTTTGCCTGCGTCTGTTGGTCCAGGTAAATTTCGAATAATATTATCCTCTTCGAACAATATGCTTTGGATTTCTTCAACATGATCTACTACATCCCACTTAAAATAATAAAATCCCTATAAAATAACGCAACCAGGCGCAGTGTATTAATCTGATATTTGACGTTCAGACAACGGACACTGACCATTAGACAGTTCGGACAGAATTCATGTGCATTTTACATTCTGGATCAGCTTTGTACTACTTACTACGTTGATAAACAAACAAATTAATTGCTGAAATGAAATACGAAAGGGCACAGTGGATAAAAACGAGCAATCGGCTCATATCTCATCAGGAGGGCATTAGCGTCCATACTGAATCATACAACAATGAAAGGCATACACAGAAAGGAAGCTATAACGAAAAGGCGCCAGTGCTGCCAATTGTTGACAAGTAATTTACAGAAAATTTCGACATGTATCAATCTGAACAGCTGCGCCCGATGGAAGGATAATAAAAACTATGACAAGTCCCTGAGACCTCTCAAGATAAAAAAACAATAAACAAAGCACAGCAACCATGCAAACGTCGTGGCACTACATCTGGAAACAATGAACATGTGAACTGCGTCTTTTAAACAATCGGCAAGTGACGTCAGCGTAGCAGTTACAATAGAGGCAGCATCAAAGCTAACGACAACAACAGCTGCACTTTCTGGGTAACGCGCGCCGCGTCGTGTGAAGGCGCCCGCCACTGCTGCATTTCGCTCCCTGATCTGCCCCTAATGACTAAACGTAACCAAACTACTCACACTCATGCGAATAATCATTATGCTCGTTCAGTCAGAGCTCTCGTGCAGTCGCTGCCTGTTGTGTAAGTGATACTTATGAACCGAAATGCCCATAAAAATATACAATGTACCAGAATTGAAACGTCTTCTCAGCATGGAGGAATTTAAAGTAGTCGATGATACAGCCATTCAATTCACTCCGTCTCATCCGGTCTTCCAAAAACTAACCGAAAATGTCTTCAAAGCATATTTACACAACAATTAAAGATGATCGTCATGATCTGCTTACTTTTGTTAGAAACACCTTCAGGCTGGAATGTTTCGTTGAAGAAAAAGACGACGACAGCAAAGATGAGTCGTGAAATGTTTTGGTTCTTCGTGCAACAAGAACATGACAAAGCAATCTGACCTACTACTGTCAGCAGAAAAAATGGTCTACCATAAAACCAACAAAAAAAACTTGGAAAGCTTTCAAGGCTGGAAATAGGGAAATGGACCGATTTGATGGCTAATCAAATTTATGAACATCACAAAATTCCATGTGCCTTTTCTTTCAAATACGCGAAAAGTGTGTGGAAGTTCAAAGTACTTCTTGAAGATTAAAGGAATATGTACAGAATGCGGAGCCACTTTCGAAGGGATTGCTCTGAAGATGCGAAAAAAGGACAACGATATTATTCTAAACTGAAGACTTTCAGACGATAGTATTCACCTGAAAAGAAGAGAACTTCGTAGCACGAAAAGACAACAGGTAGCTGCTAAATTGGTTGATAACAGGATTCCTGCAGCTCTTTGGTGAAACGATTAAGCGAAAAATATGTCTTTCGGAGACATGATCCCTCCAAATTTACCAAATGCAGATGTCTTGAGAAAGGCCAAAGAAGAGTAAAGGGACAAACGATTTGGTGTACCAACCAGTAAGCCTGATGAAAACCTGCAAATCGCAAAACATACAACCCATCGGGACGAAATTCACGCAATCGGATTGGACCCATTCTTCTGTATATATTGGCTAACAGGTCAAAGTCAGTTGCACAAATATTGTCATCAAATCAATAGCAGTGAATACGATTCAGTAGATGTTACACGTGGCGTTGTATTTCGAGTTATTTCACGATTTGGGGATCTGTCAAACAGAGCTGACTGTGTGGAAATTAAGTCAAAGTAGATATAACTGTATGAGTACATACGCATCCGCGAAGTAAACGTCACTAGTAAAGATCCAAATATCATGAATCAGTTGCCCAAGTTATCAGATGATATCCTCTAGGTATGATGCATCATTCTTGTCATTTTTCTTTATGGAAATCGTCAGATCTGGAACTCCCAAACCAAAAATCATGGTAACTGATTTTGGTAAGGCTTTGTTGGTTGCCATTTCTAAAGCAATAGCCAATTGCTCGGACTTAACAGATTATTTGAAAAGGTTTTATAGTCGTATTGTTTTGCATTAAAGAGTAATTCTGCCCTCGTGTTGTTGGAGAATAGATTTAAACCGTATTATGGTCATGATTTCGAGGTGGAAATGCTTCTCAAGAGGTAAATCACAAGTCAAACAACTTTACCTTCGAGTTTTGGCCCATATTTACATGACAGATTTTCGTGATACTGAAAGTGCTTTGCGCTCACTTTTGGTTGTTGCGTTGAGTAACATAGACAAAAAATGAATATCTTACGACATAAAACAAAAAACAGTACGACAGTCAGCGCGGAAATCCCTAAAATAGCACAAGACTTGCAGGCAGACATGTGCTTACAAGAACCTTATAATAGAAACGGGCAACTGATATGTCTACCAAAACATGCTACCAGAATAACATGCAGCAATGACTGTAAGGCTGCAATAGTAATTCTAAATAGAACTTGTAATTAAGGTAACACAGTTATGCAATCAACACCTGGTTACCATAGAGGTAACTAACGGGAACGTCACATGGGTTACTGCATCCATGTACGCCCAATACAGCCATCAAATAAAGCCGTACGCAGACTACATCAGAGAACCAGTAATGTATGCCAGAGGCAAAAAATTAGTGATAAGTGCTGACATAATTCCAGATCGACCCTCCGGAACTCAGAACAGATGACAGAGGACGCATAATCACTGATCTAATACAAGAAACACAATTACATGTAACGAATACGGGAGGACCTATACCAACATATGCAGGGTTCGATGGTACGAGCAGTAATATCGACTTCACGCTGGCAAATAATGCAGCAATGGCATACGTAACAAACTGGACTGTACACGACAACATAACCAGTAGAGATCATAATGTCGTAACATACACACTAACTCACACTAAGAACACAATGACCAAACCACACACCAGACACTTGCTGTTGCACAAAGCAGACTGGAACAAATTAACGGAAATTATCCAACGACACGATCTACAAAACATCGATGGAAGTATCGATTATAGAGCACACAAGTTAACACAGGTGATACAACATGCACAAAACACTTCAATACCGACAGCAAAGAACACAAATTGCTCACCAGTACCATGGACCAAAGAACTCACGAGACTCACACAAGACGCAAACGAAAATTAGTAAAAAGGCGATAGCAGATAGGGACAGACGAATAAGACTTGAAGCATATAGGCATGCACAAGACAGACACTATACAACACGCGTTGACAATGGGAGCTATTTGAAACAACACAGAGCAAAATATATGGGGGGGACCATACAAAATACTGACAGAGAAGATAAAAACGCCACTAGTTCTGGGAACGCTAAGGCAGGATGACGGCACGATGACGAGGGGATGGAGGAATACAGCGGAGTTTCTGCTGTATAAACTGCTCCCTGACGACGTTATCGATACAGACACACAATACCATGAAACACTAAGAGAAAACCTACACACGCCATACAACGCTGCAACTGTCACCCGTCATTTTGCGCAAGAAGAGGTTGCGCTAGCAATCTCAGAGCTCAAAAACAAAAAAGCACCTGGACCAGATGGTATCTGCTCGGAAACACTGAAAAACTAGCACCGCAGATCACCACGTACCTAACAACGTTACTGAACGGTGCCTTACGGCTGGGCAGGGTACCTACAGTATGGAAAACCTCCAAAGCAGTCACTATTAAGAAATCCAAAGACTTACAGGCCAATATGCCTAATAAACACCCTAGCAGAGATTCAGGAGAAGCTACTGTGTAAGCGCCTGCAAACACACAGAGCTCCCAGGGGTATGAGCCAACACCAGTTCGGCTTCAGATCTGGCAGATCAATAGACGATGCCATCAACCAGGCCCTGCACATAGTTAACACCACAAAACAGAAATACGCCATGGCAATAATGATTGTCATTGCCGGAGCATTTGATAATCTTTGGTGGCCCGCACTGTTTCAGAGGCTAACACATCTGGAGGTACCGCTATCACTGTAGACTACTGTAAAGACCGAGCAGTCGAATGGCAGATGGACGGCCGGAAAGTAATTAAAAGAATTACCGAAGGCTCTCCTGAAGGGTCGACCTGCGGCCTCATCTTCTGGGACATAACAATCGAACCCCTCCTACAACTTCTGGATGGGGATGACGGGTCAGATGGAATTGTCGCCTACGCAGATGACCTTATTAGTTGTAGTCACTGCAAACTGTTTATGTCTCACATAATTCCAAAATAAAAACGAGAATTTACAATCCGTCCTCACAGCTGTACTTCCAGCACTACCTCATCTCCTGCGTTCCAAAATTCGCAGACGTTATCCTACGAAAATCCTGGAAGAAAGGATATTGTGACGATATTGCTTCGTCACAGTCTGGGGTTCGGGACCCGGTCCGGCACAGTTTTTACCTGCCACCAAGTTTCACATCGGCGCACACCCACTGCAGACTGAACACACTATTTCATAATATATTGGCACCACAAAAATGTTGTGACGGTTTTTAAAAGAACTCTTTCGGTGCTATGCAAAGCTGTCAGCAAAAGGGTTGTGCCAATTTATTATAATGTAGACCAAGTGGGTCTCTCGTCACTGGTATATGGGTCTCTCGTAAATGATATCTCATTAACTGTTATCCCCACAAAAAATGTTATTACAGTTTTCGGTAGAACTCTTAGGGTCCTATTAAGAAATGCCATCAGACCTTTTGTACGAATTTATTACTTTCACATGACGAAAGTGAGTCCCATATTAATTATCTCATAATGTCATCGTCACAAAAAATGGTATAGTTTTCAGTAGAACTCTGTGGGTGCTATTCAGAACTCTCGTCAGAACTATTCTACGAATTTTGTTTTCGTAGAGAAAGTGAGTATCAGATTAAAACAATTATCGCATAAACTATTATCGCCACAAAAATGTTCTTATCATTTTCAATACAACTCTTACGGTGCTATCCAGAACTGCCAACAGAACTGTTCCACAAATTTTTTTTTTCTACATTGAATAATTTTTTACTATACCAAAATTTTGACGAGTTATTGTTTTCTTCCCGAAATTCTGCAGGACTATTCGTGTTTTGAGCAGGGAACTCTAGAACTATTGCATACATATCAAAAACTATGAAAAAAATGTATATTTCTCGTAAATGGGGTGCAAACTTCACGGGAAATGCTCATAAGCGAACCTTAATAAATGCCGTTACTACGTAAACAATTACCTGCACAGAATATGTTACTAGTATTTTCGATAGAACTCTTACAATGCTATCCAGAGCTGTCATCAGAACGTACGAATAGACAATTTTTTGTAGAGTAGGTGAGCCCCACAATCAATCATCTTACAAACTATTATAACCACAAAAATGTTATGATTATCGACAGAAGTCCTGGGGTGTTATCCAGAAGTGTTCATTAGAACTGTTGTACGAATTGCTTTCTGTGGAGACAGTGCGTCAAAGATCAAAGCAGTTACTGTATAAACTATCATCGCCACAAAAAGATGTTATTAGGATTTTCGTTAGAGGTCTTGGTGTTCTGTTCAGAACTGTTGTACGAATATATATTTAGCTAAAATTGACAAAGAATGTTTTCGATACGAAATGTTTTTCGAGTATTCTTGTTTTCTTTGCTAAATTCTGCAGGACTATTGAAATTTTGTACAAAGAACTCTAGAACTATGGCACATCTATCAAGAACTATGAAAGAAATGTGTATTTCTCGTGAGAGGGGTGCTAACTTGACACGACTGCGGCGTTGCCAGGTCGGCCCCCGGCAGGCGAGGGAGCGGCTGCGGCAGAGCCGGCGAGGCGTCTACGTCGGTGTCCGCACTGCCGGACAGGACCGGACCGCCTGCCTCCACCCACACCGGCTTGTCTCGTACTGCCGTATACAGCTGGCAGCACGAACCCCGTCCCCGTTTACATGGGACTCCAAACACAGGATTTCGTAATCACATTTCCGAATACCGCTTCTAGGTAGTCATGTAAATCTATTCTGGAAATCCGCGTCCAGTTGCCAATTTTCCGAACTGCGCAATCAATTTTCAGTCCCACGTAAACGCAACCGGTTTTGAAAAATCCTTGGGTTGATAGGCTTCGTCTCTTTTTCAAAAATTTTCGGCTAGTGTGGCCAGAGTGGCTTTCTGTACAGTGAAGGACAAGTAGAAATATTAGACATGAGCTATTTATACCTCGTCTAACTGAAGGGAATAGCTACTGTGCTGACTAAATGAGAAACTGCAACAGCTGTTTTCCAGGCGACATATTTAACTGATATGGCGAATCTGCTTCAGACCTTAACATGTAAAAACGGCAGCGGAAAACCGTTTCCGAAATTCGGTTTTCGTCTTTCGGAAGACGTGTAGCATGTAAACTAGTGACAGGAGCCATTTTGAAGGGCGTTCACACTAGGGCCTATGCTAGCGTGTACAGGAGTCCTATCTTTAAAGGGACTCCTTTTATTTCGTTCCGTGTCCCTTTGTCCCGCAGGATAGTCAACGGGTTGCCAAATGTTACGGTTTTTCGTAATCAGCTGTAACCGTATCTTTGATGCTTCACTTTCGTTTTTATTTACTTTTACCTTAATTTAGTGTCATAGACAGTTTCTTAACATTTTCTGGAGTGTTGCTTTGTCTTGAAGGCAAAGATGTAATAAACAAGGTTTATTTTGATCACGGGATGAGGTGAGGTGAGAACAGAACATTTTCCGTCATCGTGTTTTCTGCCAGTCACCTACGCGTGAGTTTCGCGATTCGTATAGATTATCGGCTACCGCAGAAATGACGGGCGGATGTAACAAGTTTTCGTTAAAGAACGTTATACGACTATCAAGTTGTATTCGTGTTTACAAATTAGCTATTCCCTGCTAAATGACAAATTTGCAGTGGATGCAACCGACACGATGTCTTCGCACTGTTACAACAGTGAGAAGTTGGCGGCAGTTTCAACACTCGGTTTGGCGAGCTTGCCTCAGTCCGCTGTGTGTGAAAGTAATTCCTGCCCGTTAATATGGGGAAAATAAAGTTTCTTTCTTGAAAAGAGGATTCCTTTACCTTATGGAAACCGCGAGTACGAAGGTGGTATCTACGCTGTGTCATTCAGTGTTTTCCACTGAACATTGAGGATTTACCGATACAACGAAGCACAAAGAAAATGAAGCACATGTTGGCAGTTTCTGAGAGGACTTGTAGCTGCGTCACTTCCTCTGTAAGAACGAATGAACTACAAACAGACGAAGACTAACGCGGAACAAGTGCTGTTTGGGTTCCATACCGCAAAACACAATACTTTCCATTCAATGAACTGCACGACTCTTCTCATCAGAGACCTATTCGAGAAGAAATTCTCATGTTCAAGGCCAAAATGTGAGTCAATTATAGTGAACGTTTTACCGCATTACGCAATGCATGAAGTTCAGTCAGAATTTCAACATGCTAAGTGTGTGTCTGTCATGGTCGATGAATCAAATCACGAAAGGTTAAAGCTGGTGACGATTCTAGCTAGTTGTTTCACTCCTGAAAAAGGTGTTCGGTGCAAAATAACCTGTCTTCAGAAGACTGGTTAGCTGTAGTCTGGATATTTTTAAAAAGAAAAATATTGGTGACAAGATCGGCACATTTTGTGCAGATATAAATGTAATACCAACTTTGGTGACCGCAATAGGGCAGGAACAAGCAATGTTTACTCCTAACTGGACAGTGTTCTCAAGACGAACTTTGAAAGCATCGGTCGTGCATCCCACGTGAAGCTGAAACACGTGCACACGTTCTTCCCTTTGACACAGAAACAGTAGTGAATTACATTTTCAATATTTTCACATTTACACTGTGCGTGTGAGTACGGAAATGTGGGTAGTTTGCATGGTCCCTAGATGACTAATATGCCCCTCTAAATCATAGACCAGTATCAAAGAATTTTAGAATAACCATAATGACGGAACTGTCAAACATAAGTATTGATATTAAACTATCACGGTGGACGGTATAAATCCCTCACACCTTAGATACTTGGGAGTAATGTCCTCAGACCCTGTTGTCAGAAAGCAAAGTAAACACTAGATAATGAAACAGTGTTGAGAGCAGCTATGATGGTTAAATATGTGACCAATTGATCGACCTTACTGCGTGAGGGGCACTGGCTACATGAATCCTACCGGAATCTAAAGATTTTTATTGTAAAATATGTACCATGTGTGCTACATAATGTAAAAGTTAAGGTGCTAATAATGGATCCTTCACACGTACAAAATGTAAACTGCGTGCGGAATGTGCATTTTAAGTATCGAACAATCAGGACGCTAAAGTAGCGACAGTAAAAAGGCCAAAACCTTTCAACAAACGACAAATCCACGAACTGTGTAGTTGCATAAAATAGGTGAGCGCAGCCACAGCAAGGAATAACAACTGTGATACACGGAAAAGACTGAACCTGTAAATAGTATGTAAATTTATGGCCCAAGTCCGTAGCGTGTAGCAATAACTAAGCATTAATGTGACGTTTCACGTATGCAATGTACGAAGCTGTTGAAATATCACGTGCATAAAAGTGTTGGATGTAGTGTCAGACTGCTGTGTGTAACGTGTAAACACGGGACATCTGAACGCTGTAAGTGACAGGTGGACAAACATACAACAGAAAACCCTAACGGAACACGACGACTGTATGAATGCAGTGCGTTTGTGGCGGGAGGTGTTGACAAGCTATGAGCTTTGCATTTTATTAAACAGTGAGACAGTACAACCGTAATCCTAAATGTTGTGAAGTGCTGCACTAGTGACGTTCAGAACAAACTACAGACACAAACAACAACCAGGTGACACGGCTGAGGAGTGATTGTGAACTAATCAAAACATTTTGTCAGCTTATGCGTGCATTTACATGTGTAAAAAACAAAAGAGACGTAAAGTGTCATGTGTATAAAAACATACGTGTGAGAAGGTACGTGTGTTATAATGGTGGTATGACTGTTCGCAAACCGCGGGTGTGTTTGGCCCATTCATACCAGGGGGCCCTTGTACCGATACGGGGCACAAAATATTAAATCGTGCGACAAGTGGGACACAAAGTAAAATAGGAAGTGTAACACACTCAAAATACGTGTTTAATTAACTGCGATCGGTAATTCGTAACGAAACGAAATAACAATGAAGCAAAAGACCCTATAGAATGTATGTAGCAACGTAATTGTTCTTTTACTCGCTGCCCCAAGAAACCAAAAAGGAAATGCACGCTAATGCGGCCGCCTCGCATTGCGAGTTGTGAATTTTAAATAATATATGGTGATTTATTTTGACTGAGCATTTTTCTTTCATGTGCAGAAGTAAACATTATTTGTTGGGTTTTCAGTACGCTGGGTAAGCAAGACCGGTCAAATAATGGACCATTCTTGGTACACATCTTGCATACAAATAATTTCATTGTTAACTTCATCGCCGTCATCAACGCACGCTTTACAGTACTCTCATCATAATTAGTCAAGACAAAAAGGCGCATAAATTAATTTATTTCATATTAAAGCAAAAACTAAACAACATTCAATTCAGTACATTGACCGCTTCTCGGCAAAACAAAGATTATTCCTCTAAAAATGGAAACACTTTGAATTAAAGTGTTTCCTTTAATTAAATTTCTCCACGGTAAAGTTATCCTGCAGCAATATTTTAATGCGGTGACACGAAATATAATCCCTGAGATTACGTTTACGTTTTTGTCTCCACGAACGCTCCACGTGGACATCAATTTTAACGGATTCTAAATGCGGCTCACGCAACCCTATATTAACAAGGCGGCGAGTCGCGTGCTGTTAAATACATAGTGCTCAGAGAACTATTTTACGGAAGTATATATTCCGGTCCCCCATATTATCATTCTTTCTTGTGTCCGCTCCGCCAAAGAAGTGCTCTATTCACGCTCTTGCCGAGCATCAGTAGCAATCAAGTTAGCCGTCAAGTTTTTCTTACAGTCTGTTCGTCACATTCGTTGAGTATACTTGAGACGGTGTCCGGATCTGGGCGGTAGCCGTACAACTACAATCCGCTCATCGTAAGAATAAACCTGATGTAAACAAACACAAACGCTATCATTGGTCAAAGGCCGTAGCACTCTTACACTGGTGTTACGCTCTTGGAAGTAGCTCCTACTTATGTGTTAGATGTCTTATTACTAAGTCAGGTTAAACGGAACTTCGGATATTCAAATGTATCAACAGCCATCAACGTTTTTCTTTATCACGCTTCAGCTACGTAGTTTTTATTTAAAAAGTCGTGTAGTCACAGCCTGTGCAGCAGCGTTGTGCTCTGATTATCGCCTTGCTAATGCGCAGTACGAAAATGGCTGAGGCGCGCGTGGGGCACAGTTAAAAGTGCCGACAAATAGGCTGTTCTTAATGTTCTTCATATATTTACGGAGAAAATCGGCTTTGAAGTTTTCCCAGCGTTCTGTATTAGGCAGTTGATAACCACACACACAATAAACGAGTACTGCAGTCGGTAGCGTGATTGTAAAAATGTGAACCAAGTGCCGTTATTCGTCCGTTGGTTCGAAACTCCCCAGCATAAATTTTTTCTCATTCAAGGTGAAATACCTACATCTCGTAATTACAAATCTCATCATTTTTATCAATAGTGCACGTCTTCTTGTTTCTAATTACATATTCGACATTATGAAATTCCTGTTTCCATTTCAAATACAAATTTTTAATTATCGATGTATTATGAAAGACTTCTCCCCCATGAACCATGGACCTTGCCGTTGGTGGGGAGGCTTGCGTGGCTCAGCGATACAGATAGCCGTACTGTAGGTGCAACCACAACGGAGGGGTATCTGTTGAGAGGCCAGACAAACATGTGGTTCCTGAAGAGGGGCAGCAGCCTTTTCAGTAGTTCCAAGGGCAACGGTCTGGATGATTGACTGATCTGGCCCTGTAACATTAACCAAAACGGCCTTGCTGTACTGGTACTGCGAACGGCTGAAAGCAAGGGGAAAGTACAGCCGTAAATTTTCCCGAGGGCATGCAGCTTTACTGTATGATTAAATGATGGTGTCCTCTTGGGTAAAATATTCCGGAGGTAAAATAGTCCCCCATTCGGATATCCGGGCGGGGACTACTCAAGAGGGCGTCGTTATCAGGAGAAAGAAAACTGGCATTCTACGGATCGGAGCGAGGAATGTCAGATCCCTTAATCGGGCAGTTAGGTTAGAAAATTTCAAAAGGGAAATGGATAGGTTAAAGTTAGATATAGTGGGAATTAGTGAAGTTCGGTGGCAGGAGGAACAAGACTTTTGGTCTGGTGATTACAGGGTTATAAATACAAAATCAAATAGGGGTAATGCAGGAGTAGGTTTAATAATGAATAAAAAAATAGGAGTGCGGGTTAGCTACTACAAACAGCATAGTGAACGCATTATTGTGGCCAAGATAGACACAAAGCCCATGCCTACTACAGTAGTACAAGTTTATATGCCAACTAGCTCTGCAGATGAAGAAATAGATGAAATGTATGACGAGATAAAAGAAATTATTCAGGTAGTGAAGGGAGACGAAAATTTTATAGTCATGGGTGACTGGAATTCGAGAGTAGGAAAAGGGAGAGAAGGAAACATAGTAGGTGAATATGGATTCGGGGGAAGAAATGAAAGAGGAAGCCGCCTTGTAGAATTTTGCACAGAGCATAACTTAATCATAGTTAACACTTGGTTCAAGAATCATAAAAGAAGGTTGTATACCTGGAAGAATCCTGGAGATACTAAAACGTATCAGATGGATTATATAATGGTAAGACAGATTTAGGAACCAGGTTTTAAATTGTAAGACATTTCCAGGGGCAGATGTGGATTCTGACCACAATCTATTGGTTATGAACTGCAGATTGAAACTGAAGAAACTGCAAAAAGGTGGGAATTTAAGGAGATGGGACCTGGATAAACTGAAAGAACCAGAGGTTGTACAGAGTTTCAGGGAGAGCATAAGGGAACAATTGACAGGAATGGGGGAAAGAAATACATTAGAAGAATGGGTAGGTTTGAGGTATGAAATAGTGAAGGCAGCAGAGGATCAAGTAGATAAAAAGACGAGGGCTAGTAGAAATCCTTATGTAACAGAAGAGATACTGAATTTAATTGATGAAAGGAGAAAATACAAAAATACGGTAAGTGAAGCACGCAAAAAAGAATACAAACGTCTCAAAAATGATAACGACAAGAAGTGCAAAATGGCTAAGCAGGGATGGCTAGAGGACAAATGGAAGGATGTAGAGGCTTATCTCACTAGGGGTAAGATAGATACTGCCTACAGGAAAATTAAAGAGACCTTTGGAGAGAAGAGAACCACTTGTATGAATATCAAGAGCTTTGATGGAAACCCAGTTCTAAGCAAAGAAGGGAAAGCAAAAAGGTGGAAGGAGTATATAGAGGGTCTATACAAGGGCGATGTACTTGAGGACAATATTATGGAAATGGAAGAGGAGGTAGATGAAGATGAAATAGGAGATACGATACTGCGTGAAGAGTTTGACAGAGCACTGTAAGACCAGTTTCCTTGGCGTTTCACTATATATGCAAAGGTTTTCTTTTGCCTAGTGTCCCGTTTCACCTCGTGGAAGATGTGGTCACCACAGCCTAGGCCAACGCACGGCAGAAACTGCTTCGGTGGCCGGAACTTGATTATCGTGTGCGGGCGGCAAATCGCAGCCGACGAAGCGTTTTGCCTCGGCTGGTGTTCGGTCCGCTGGCGATAGCGTCTAAGCGTTGGCGGTCGGCTGGTGTTGGGACCCCACTGCTCTGCTCTGTTCATCGTAAGAACAGACCTGATGTAAGCAAACACACACGCGAACATTGGTCGAGAGACGTAGCACACGTGTTCTTACGCTTTTTGAAGTAGGTCCTACTTCTGTACTCCTTATCTTATTACTAACTTATGTTAAACAAAGGTAAGATATTTTAATGTACTACCACCCATTGACGTTTTTCTGAAGGGCCTATGTACTTTTTATTCCAGATATCGTGTACAGTCACAGCCTCTGTACTGGTGTGCTCTGATGTCACACCTTTAATAAGCAGTACGAAAATGGCTCACGCTGCTTCCTGCTCCGTAGTGAAAAACGTGAGGGGAACACAGCTAAAAAGTGCCGAGAAATAGGTCGCTCTGAATTTCCAGAAAAAACCGGCTTTGAAGTTTTGCGAGGAACTGTATTTGACGCAGCTTACATATAAATACACACTGAATGTATAGCGGATGGTTAGTTTGGTGCAGCTCATGGATCGCTGGTTCAAGTCCCGTATTGCCCATCCTCCTCTTCATCCAATTTGAAATACCTACATCTGAAACTTCCTGGCAGATTAAAACTGTGTGCCCGACCGAGACTCGAACTCTGGACCTTTGCATTTCGCGGTCAAGTGCTCCAACAACTGAGCTACCGAAGCACGACTCAAGCCCTGTCTCACAGCTTTACTTCTGGCAGTACCTCATCTCCTACCTTCCAGACTTTACAGAAGCTCTCCTGCGAACCTTGCAGAACTAGCACTCCTGAAAGAAAGGATACTGCGGAGACATGGCTTAGCCACAGCCTGTGGGATGTTTCCAGAATTAGATTTTCACTCTGCAGCGGAGTGTGCGCTGATATGAAACTTCCTGGCAGATTAAAAGGAGAGCTTCTGTAAAGTTTGGAGGGTAGCAGACGAGATACTGGCAGAAGTGAATCTGTGAAGACGGCGCGTGAGTCGTGCTTGGGTAACTCAGTTGGTGGAGCACTTGCCCGCGAAAGGCATAGGTCCCGAGTTCGAGTCTCGGTCGGGCACACAGTTTTAATCTGCCAGGAAGTTTCATATCAGCGCACACTCCGCTGCAGAGTGAAAATCTCATTCTACCTACATCTGGTAACTCTAAAATTAATCATTTTCATGAATGATGCACGTATTCTTGCTTCTAATTACACACAGCACAACAAATGCTTGTATTCATTTCAAATATATATTCTGAATTGTCAATGTTATGAAAGATCGTTAGTGAAGGTTGCTTAAATTAAGGAAACAAGTTGATTTTTAGGACAAAAATGGAAAATCAAATATTGTTTATGCCACAGATTTAGTCTCACACGAACCAGGTAACGTATTAGAAACATCAGAAACCATTTTCACAGAATCGAGCACGCCATACAAGCGCTTCATGTTTACATTTACCACTGCACCATTAGAACATGCAACGATGCGTCAACCAAACCGGATGATGCGGGGGGGGGGGGGGGGAGGGGGGTTGGGTAGCGGCAAGGAGGGGCAGTCGCTCCCCCTCCCACTTCAAACTACGGCGACGGGGGGGGGGGGGGGGGGGGGCAGAAACCGTATCTCAGAAACCGGGCTTACTAATTCGCTTGGAGATTTACTTCATTCATGGACAGAGCCAGTGAATAAAACTGCTGCGTCAAGACATCTGCGCCGGTCGCTGTGGCCGAGCGGTTCTACACTCCATTCACCTAAACAAGAGACGTACAGACGTACTGTAAACACGGCAAGGCGCGTGACCACAGCGCTTGAAAAAGAGAAATATTTAAGCTTTCAGGAAAAGTTGTGTTTTCGCGTTACTTTATATTTATCACGCCATATATCCTAAATTGTGTGTCGCACAGCAAAATAATTTTATAATTGTCTTCAGTACTATATGTTGATGTCTGCAAATTTTCTGCCCAATAGAGTCAGTAATAGTGAAGTAATAAATTAAAATCTCACGTCCGATGAGAACTTTTACCAAATCATCATACGAAATATAGTAAGCGACAAACTTTTCCCCTTTAAATTTTTTTGTGGGGGTGTATGCGAGAAAAGTTTCAGAAAGGTTTGAATTTAATTTTTTAGTTTGTTCGAATCCAACTGGTGGCAACCGTTGTTCCTTTGTGAGCGATGCATCGTGCGGTTCGCAGGCGCGGCGCTCAGTCAGTGTGGTCGTCTCAGTTGCAGGTGTGAGCTCGTTAGTGAGGTACAGCGGCGATTTCAGGATATCGTAAGTTCATCTGTAAAGACGCTCGAAAGACTAGTTGTTGATTATTAGAGTAAGTAT
This sequence comes from Schistocerca nitens, assembly GCF_023898315.1. Taxonomy (NCBI): domain Eukaryota; kingdom Metazoa; phylum Arthropoda; class Insecta; order Orthoptera; family Acrididae; genus Schistocerca; species Schistocerca nitens. The sequence continues at coordinate 13,489,857 of NC_064624.1, read as the reverse complement.
ATGTGTTTGTAGCCACGCTGAGCATTCACTGTTTCTGTGCGCATCCAATAGCATCGCACGGTTTCCTATTTTATATATTCACTTATTTCTTTAGCATCACATACGGCTGTCATTATGTCATCCACGGATTCAGCGAGCGAGGTCGACGTTTCAGTTCTGAGTCCACCTAAGAAGCGAGCAAAGAAGAAATCATCAAGTTCTTCTGAGAAGCACATCGTGCTTAATGTGTACAAAACGGAACTGTTACATCCAGAGCAGTCTATGAGTGACATTGTTTCGAAAACAGCTGCAGCTACAGGTGTTGGACGCTCTTCAGTGTATCCCGTGATTGAGTACGAGGCCACACACTCTTTGAAGTCTCCCAACAAAGGAAAATTACGACAGAAACTTTCTGAAAGTGTTGATGGCTTCGATAGAAATGCGATACGAAGGAAAGTAAACGATTTGTTTTCGTAACGAATTGCCAACAATTGACAAAATGCTTACAGTCGTGAACGAAGATGCAGATCAGGGCAATTTTCGGAGAACTACATTTTATAAGCTATTGAGAGAAATGAATTTCAAATATGTCCGGCGTGGGCACGATAGCATGCTAATAGACAGGGATGACATTTTATGGAGGTGGCGTTATCTTCGAACCATTAAACGGTTGAGAGAATAAGGCAGACCCATTTACTATTTGGGCGAGACGTGGGTGAACGCAGAACGTACCTGGAGTTACGTCTGGGTAGATGACACTATAAATTCCTCAAAACAAGCGTTTCTGTCCGGATTATCCACCGGAAGCAAGGGCCCATCAGGTAACGGGAAATGCCTGATTATCGCACACATTGGCAGCAAAGCAGGGTTCGTTGAAGGATGTTTATGGACTTTCGAATTCAAGAAAAGTGGAGATTGTCATGAGGAGATGTGCGCCGAAACCTTCGAGAAGTGGTTTCAAGATGTTCTTCCTCGGCTTCAGGAAAATGCAGTTATTGTTCTTGATAACGCGCCGTACCATTCTCGGAGAAAACAAAAAGTTCCCAATGCGAATTCCAATAAGCACGAAATATCAGAGTGGCTAAAATCTAAAAACATCGATTTCGAACACGGTATGTTGAAGAAAGAACTTTTAGATATAGTTAAGAATCACAGCTTTTAGATATAGTTAAGAATCACAGAACAGCGCACAACGAATACGCAATAGATGAAATGGCGAAGAATGCAGGGAAAACTGTTCTCAGGATTCCTCCGTACCACTGTGCATCGTGGATAAGTCTGGAGGTTGTGAAGGAGACTGGCTGGGTTGGGTTGTTTGTGGGAAGAGACCAAACTGCGAGGTCATCGGTCTCGTCGGATCAGGAAAGGACGGGGAAGGAAGTCGGCCGCGCCCTTTCAGAGGAACCATTGCAGCATTTGCCTGCAGCGATTTAGGGAAATCACGTCAAACCTAAATCAGGATGGCCGGATGCGAGATTGAACCGTCGTCCTTCAGAATGCGAGTCCAGTACCACTGTGAATTAAACGCCATCGAGTTGGTGTGGGTCAGAATCAAAGGCTATGTTGCAGTGAAAAACAAAACGTACAAAATGCCGGAAGTTAAAGTACTGCTAGAAGAAGCAATAAGAACTGTGACTGCAGAGGAATGGAACAAGTGTGTCCTCCATGTCGTAGAAAAAGTGGAAACTCAAATGTGGAAATTAGACTGCATTATAGAGGAGAGAGAGGAGCGGTTTGTAATAAACCTCAATGAAAACCCAAGTTCGACAGAGTGAACCTTGTTTCGTCCTTTATCATTATTATTACTGGTATTGTTATTAAAATTAACAATTGTGTTTGGATGGAGCGTTTTGCTAGTAACGTAAATGAAAATAAATCTGCTTCGACAGAATAAACCCAGTTTAACATTATTTTAACATTACTGTTAAACTTATTTCGTACATTGTTGCCCAGGTTTCCCGCGGTCCGCTGTGACAGCTCGGCAGCCAGCCGAACGCCGCCGGCTGCAAAGCGTGCGCCGAGGATTTTCCACACCCCTACGTATCACGTGAACACCGAATGCTTTCTCTAGAAACGGGCGTAGTCGCTCACGTGACACTGTTTATGTTTCGTCCCGGCTCTCGGTGAATAGACTTTTGGCGGAACCGCGCTGCTGCTGCTACGGACGCTGGTTCGAATCCCGCCTCGGGCATGGATGTGTGATGTCCTTAGGTTAGTTAGGTTTAAGTAGTTCTAAGTTCTAGGGGACTGATGACCTCAGATGTTCAGTCCCATAGTGCTGAGAGCCATTTGAGACATGTTATGTACTTAAATTCTCACATTTCTTAGAGTGACCTTTATGGGAACGGGGGTGGGAGGGGGGGTGGAGCTATGACGTACACGAAAGTTTTTACAAAATGGCTTCGTGATTTCCGATGCAGCGGAAATATTGAGTTGAAGGGGGCACCAAATCTGAATCCAAACGGTAGAAAACCGTCGTTGGATCTACGTTAGGGTAATCAGAACTCGCTTGACCATCCGTATCAGCGGCAAACAGGTCAGGCCAAAGGATTCAAGCAGGAAAAAAGGAAGAAAAATTGACAACGGTCGGTGAATAACCATTCCCTGCCACTACAACGAAGCAAGTAGAGGTAAAGACGTCGATAACCACTATGTAACAATATAAGAAACTCTTACAGAAAGACGCTAACTATATACATGTAACATAGTATCGAGAACTTTAATGGAGTAATTCCTGTTAAGTTGCAAGAAAATTAGTATTTGGACGCACTTTTGGGCCAGGTGTAGTATTGCATACAAATCCCTCCATAACCCATTGCAGCTGGTCATGAAACTAGGCATCATGACAGTGCACACGGATCATCCATTTATTCCTCGGGAAGATATAGTCCACCGTTGTGGCAGGATCAGAAAAGTGAGACGTATGTTCAGAGATGTTACTATATAGCAGGCTGTTATAAAGTTCATGGCTCACGAGACGCCCAATTTCAGTATCAAAATTTCATCAACTTGTCTAGTTACAAACATCGCCATTTATGTCTCATAGTAATACACAATACACTCACGATCTGACACAGGCTGCTTTGTGTAGCGGCCACATTTCTCACAGTCGCCCTGCGATAGTACTTTAAGCAATGTACTCAACTCGTGGCAATGTCGAAAAAATGGACTTTCGGTTTTCATCATATTTCGACAGATTAACGTTTTATTTAAGTACTCTGGAAAGGATTTTGCTGGAAAAATTTTTTTTTCGTGCATTTGAAGACAGGGGGGACAAGGAAAAAAAAAATTCCCGGATTTCCCGGTTAAAAATCCACTTTCTCCCAGAGACAAACACGCGTTTACCGAGTTAAGTGACAGTATATTTTCCCTCATAAATCCTTTGAATGGCTATGGTTATGGTTTCATACGCGAGCGTATAATTTCCCGGCACTTTAGAAAACGAAACTCAGGGAAAAAGACAAGTTTTGGAAATATCTTTGATGTGCAGCAACATGCACGCTGCGTATTTTCGTATTACGAAAGTATACATTGGAATTCCAAACACCGCATGTTACTTTCCGAATCATTTAAATCGAGATTGCGATGCATTATTGAAAGCCAGTCATAGCTCGTGTCACGTGATCTCGCCAGCCGATGACAGCAGATATTGATACCATAGGACACGAGATGTAGTCAGCCAACAGCAACACCACTGTTAAGTAGCACGAACACACAGACAGGGAAAGCTAACAGTTTAAATTACTATACATAGTGTTGCTGCAAGAAAAGCAAAGCTTTCACATATATTGTTGATCTTTTTTGCGCATGTTACACATTTATATGTATCACACAAATGTGCCAGTAATGTTTTTAATAATGACATAAATGTCCGATCTTCAAGGTTCGAAATTCTAAATGACTCGTCATCAAAGAGTTGATTTTTAAATGAGAGTCAAAGGCTCTGTGATTTAATAAATTCATGGTACATTCTCGCACGTAGTTCAACTTACGTAAAAGGATATTTACTCTGAAAGTAACGCTTTTCAAACCACCATTCGCAATATTTTCCCGCGACCTGTTAGAAATAGGTTCGTTTCAGCAGCTGACAGAGCGCAGATAACAGAAGAAACCGCGCTTGCGCAGCTACCATGACGTAGGAAGCCCCTGTATGTGCGTACGTGTAAAACACTGAAGGATCGTACATTATGCCATAAAAGAAACAAGACATCAGAGGATGTTCCTAGAGCATCGGAATTTCGTGAACCATACTAAAATGTGCACATTTGAAGTGCATGCTTGAAGTGCAGATTCGTGTGTGCAGATTCCCAATGACGTAGACCTCGACCTGATGTTAAGCTTTGCGGTGTGGTTTTCGGGATGTGAATTTTCTTTGAGCACCAGTACTGTATTGTATTGTATCATGTTTGGTTCATTATTATGGCTTAATGCCATGCGTTCTAGGAAGGTGAAAATGTGCGCCTGAAATGCAGCAAATAGTTGAAACTAGCCAGAATTGTGGAATTAAACATTTCGTTTCAAACACATCGACTGCCTCTGCGGAAAAGGTTAATAAAGCCAAATTTCTGTAGCGAGCAGACAAAAATAACTTCATTGTAAAACTTTGAAGATAGCTGCTAAGGTTCAGTGACCGTTTCAGAATTATAACAAATAAGCCCTCGGTCACAAATATTAAGTCAAAACTGACCAGGTTTCGACGCTACTATGAGCGTCGTCTACAGAATTAAACTAACTGTTCTAAAACATAATAGGTATATAAGACATTAATAAACTAAAGTGTGCACTGACTGGAAAGAGATGCATTCTAAAAAAATCTAAGCCGGAAAGGCGACGTCATGAAAAGTTGTAAATAAGACAAGATGGCGAGCCGCTAAGGGCTGCTCGTACCTGAGTGAACACGGGTTGCAACCAAACTGCGGTGCCCACGTTAGAAAGTGTGGCCAAGTAAACTCTGTGTTGCTACGAGCGCCACCTAGTAGCCGCAGAAACAACGACGCTACTGTACATTCAAAATTAGACAAATGAAATTGTAACGAAGCTGATTCAGGCATAATGTAAGCACTAATAATAGTAAGATGAAGTTACATATTTATCTGCTTTAAACATATACATTTTGTAACGGAAAAAAAACGTCAGTTATGACATACAAGAAAACAACAAAGACGTAACAGGAAAATAACATTGCGGCAAACTGCATGAGGAAATTGAATCAAAGATCTAGCAACGGCTTTATAGAGTGGAAAAAGTTTTTACTTCGCAGCTGCAGCTGTTCGCTGAGAATGAGGCCATCATAACGAGATAGATGTTTGAAAATCTCCAATTCCTCTAAAACATTTTCGGTAGACAGAATATCATCGCCAATGGCTTTAGGCACGTGTCCAGTAATCAAGAGATGATCGGCAAAGGATGAATTTAGGGGACTGGTGCCGTTCTTTCTCAAAAGATGTTCTTTATATTTGATGTTTGAAAGCACGTCCAGTTTGCCCTATATAATAGGAGGAGCACGTATCACAGATGATCTTATAAACGCCAGAAGTTTCTGTAGGGGAGCGAATGGATTTCAAATTATGAATGAAGTTTCTCGGCAGATAGTTATTAGTAGAGAAGGCAACATTGCAGTTGTATTTGGTGCGAAGTATCCGCTGAATCTGATAGGAAATGGGTCCTGCGAAAGGAATAGAAGAACGTTTTGATTGGTTAACTTCAGCGGGTGAGGTGTTGTGCGTAGTAGTTCTTGCAGTTTTCTTTTTGAGGATATCGTCCAGTATGTTAGGCGTATAATCATTATTGACTGCTATGGTTTTAAGTAAATTAATCTGCTCATTAAACTTTTGTGTTGAAAGAGGTGGCTCCATAGACGGCAGAGTGAAAAAAGGTCATTTTTTGAGACTGGATCAAAAGAGGAAGCAGGCACGATTTGGTCAGTATACGTTTCTTTCCGAAAAATATTGAAAGTGATGTTATTGTCTTCTATTGTAACCGTCAAGTCTAAACAATGTAACTGGCGGTTTTCGTTTTCGAGTTCAATAGTGAAAGATTTTTTTTCACGGAGGTCGTTAAAAAGTTTAAATATATGATCAGTGCTATCGGCGGGTCGGTTATAGATGACTAGAATATCATCAACGTATCTTGTGTAAGAAATGATACGTAGTGAAGCGGCTGAGAAACGGTTACACAGCTTTTTTTCCAAGGAATTGATAAAGATGTGGGCAAGGATGCCGGCTAAAGGGTTGCCCATAGCGATCCCATCAGACTGCTGATACAGTTGTCCGTTGAATCCCAAGTAGTTGTACTTGACAACGACATTAATGAGATTCATAAAATCGGTAATCTGTTCATATGATACATCTTTTTTAAATTGACGTAAATTTTCTTCCACAATGATGAGCGTCTCATGTACCGGGACATTGGTATAAAGATTTTTAGTATCTCAGGAAAAGGGCTTGGTGTCTAAACTGCATTCCAAGTTTTTAATATTTTGAACCAAAACGTAGCTGTTGGGAACAGACTAATTCTTTTCGAAAACGAAAGATTTTTTTCAAAGTTTCGTGTACAAATCGGGCCAAATCGTGATATGTTATTGGAAATTGGACGTATTGGGTGATTAGGTTTATGAATTTTGAACTGGGACCGAAGTTTAGTGGTCTCAGGGTTCATATTAATGAGTTTCTTTTGGAAAGGTTTTATAAGAAATTTTGCATTGTTAATGGCTGACCTCACTTCTTTCCGTAATTTAGGAGTCGGATCATCATGCAGCTCCGATATGTTGTTTTCACTGAAGAAATTTTCAGTTTTAGAAATGTTGTTGTTGTTGTGGTCTTCAGTCCTGAGACTTGTCTGATGCAGCTCTCCATGCTACTCTATCCTGTGCAAGCTTCTTCATCTCCCAGTACCTACTGCAACCTACATCCTTCTGAATCTGCTTAGTGTATTGATCTCTTGGTCTCCCTCTACGATTTTTACCCTCCACGCTGCCCTCCAATGCTAAATTTGTGATCCCCTGATGCCTTAGGACATGTCCTACCAACCGATCCCTTCTTCTAGTCAAGTTGTGCCACAAACTTCTCTTCTCCCCAATCCTATTCAATACCTCCTCATTAGTTACGTGATCTACCCACCTTATCTTCAGCATTCTTCTGTAGCACCACATTTCGAAAGCTTCTATTCTCTTCTTGTCCAAACTAGTTATCGTCCATGTCTCACTTCCATACATGGCTACACTCCATACAAATACTTTCAGAAACGACTTCCTGACACCTAAATCTATTCTCGATGTTAACAAATTTCTCTTCTTTCCTTGCCATTGCCAGTCTGCATTTTATATCCTCTCTACTTCGACCATCATCAGTTATTTTACTCCCTAAATAGCAAAACTCCTTTACTACTTTAAGTGTCTCATTTCCTAATCTAATTCCCTCAGCATCACCCGACTTAATTTGACTACATTCCATTATCCTTGTTTTGCTTTTGTTCATGTTCATCTTATATCCTCCTTTCAAGACACGGTCCATTCCGTTCAACTGCTCTTCCAAGTCCTTTGCTGTCTCTGACAGAATTACAATGTCATCGGCGAACCTCAAAGTTTTTACTTCTTCTCCATGAATTTTAATACCTACTCCGAATTTTTCTTTTGTTTCCTTTACTGCTTGCTCAATATACAGATTGAATAACATCGGGGAGAGGCTACAACCCTGTCTCACTCCTTTCCCAACAACTGCTTCCCTTTCATGCCCCTCGACTCTTACAACTGCCATCTGGTTTCTGTACAAATTGTAAATAGCCTTTCGCTCCCTGTATTTTACCCCTGCCACCTTCAGAATTTGAAAGAGAGTATTCCAGTTAACATTGTCAAAAGCTTTCTCTAAGTCTACAAATGCTAGAAACGTAGGTTTGCCTTTTCTTAATCTTTCTTCCAAGATAAGTCGTAAGGTCAGTATTGCCTCACGTGTTCCAACAATTCTACGGAATCCAAACTGATCTTCCCCGAGGTCGGCTTCTACCAGTTTTTCCATTCGTCTGTAAAGAATTCGCGTTAGTATTTTGCAGCTGTGACTTATTAAACTGATAGTTCGGTAATTTTCACATCTGTCAACACCTGTTTTCTTTGGGATTGGAATTATTATATTCTTCTTGAAGTCTGAGGGTATTTCGCCTGTCTCATACATCTTGCGAAATATAAGCAATGACTAGACAACAACCTTTATCGGATTTAGTTATTAAAGCATTTGCTGTTTTAAGTTTATTATTAATGGAAGTTACTAATATTCTGACGTTATGCGTAGCATTAGGCAAAGTAGCTGTATTTTGCTCTAGCATGCGGGTTACATCACACGCAATTCTGGCTTGAGAAGCATTATCAATCTTCTTATAATCGAGACCGAATTTCAAATCAACAAGCACATTTTCTCTCACATTTCCGTCTAAAAGGTTAGGCCTGACGTATTTTACTCCTTTTCCTAACAGGACTTTTTCATTCTGAATAAAGATCATGATGGTTTTATTTAAAATTCTTTCATGAAAGATGTGACTGCTTTTATGAAATATATTCTGAGGGCATTTTTCGTTAGAAAGCAGACAAAAAAGATTGCTGAGCTTCTTCTCGTGTTTCTGCATTATATCTATTTTAGAAATCTCTAGATGTTCGTTAATTTGTGTCCACATGTCAATATATGTTCATCTTGTAGCGCACGTCTTTATGAAAAACATAGAACATACGTGTTCGAGGAAACGTAAGACATTATTTGGTCTGAAGTGTGCTAAATTGCAGTGCCACGCCTCTTCATAAAGCATTCTTCTACCGCACGTCACTGTATTTCGCTCTGTGGAATTGAAACGTGTATATTTTATAATGGATGCCACCAAACTATATTCAGGGCAGTGGAAACTGAAATGTCCTCTGGTGCCTCTTCTGCACCCAGTTTGACAGCCTGACCCTCTTAAAAAAATCTCGCAATTAACAGAGAATGGAATTATTTGTAATAGGGAGAACAAGGACTCTCCAGAAAATTTGCACTCTTTATTGCCTATTAGCTAATAACTTGCTGTTTTGTGTGACACAAAATTAAATATAGGATACATAAAACCAATAAAACCAAGAGATAAGCAAGAAAGTACACATTTCTTCAATCCTTAGCTCGCAGCATTTTTTCTCTCTAATCTTGCTCCACCTTTACATGGCGTGCTTTCCTTTCTGCGAAAGAATCTCTTACCTACAGTTCGTCAAACGTTTTGCTACATGAAAAATGGAAATATCGTTAGCTAATACTGAAAAAGCTTTTACCACAAATAATACCCAAGACTGGTGTGGCTTTTCGATCTGATTACGTCTATTTTGTCATTGTCTGCTAGATAAAACAAAATAGGCCTTTCTAATATTGCAGCAATTTCTGTAGAACAGCGCTGCGTACCTAACACTCGTTCCCACACAGTCGGTATTTATGTATTCGTAACAGTTTTGCTGAAAGACGAAACCAGCAAATGGGTTTGCTTGAAACCCCCTCTCCCCCCCCCCCCCAAAAAAAAGAAATGGATGGTACGCCACTGAGCGAGTCGTTCTATTAAACAGCCTTGATGCCACATCAAGTCTTCTCCTCCGCGGTTTCCTTTTTTTAATTTTTTTCTTCTTCACAACAACACAGCGGACCACGTGGGCAGCTCCACGTACTGGAAACCCTGTCAATTGCTCGTACCGCGTGCCTGGAGTGCATGGAAGCGAAGGTGGTTACCGTTTTCCAGTATCTATGCCCATTAAAACGTACTACGAACTTAGTTTCGTAGATTACAATTTAATAAGCAATGACTCCGAAACAAGCCACCTACACTTGGCGAAAATTGAATATAATCTGGCTTCAGTTCCGACTGCTGTTTTCGGCCAATCACAGCACAGGACGACTGTTGCCATGAGATGAGGCACTGACGTCACACTATTTGTTAATGACTGGAAAGTCCTCCGTACAACTTCGTGTGCGTTATGTGGGTAACAATGAAATTTCCATCCCGACGACAAATTTATTACCGTCTATTCATTTACATACTGACCAGTGAACGTTCTCATCTGAAGTCTGGCCTCCATATAACACTACACATTTGCAGTCGAAGATCATACGGTTAGAAGCATGTAAGAAGCGACTAGTAAAGAAACACATTAAACTGCACATGATTATTGATGCACAAATTTCGTGAAACAAAATTTACCAGGAGTACTCTACAAGGTGTGGCGATACTAGCAATTCAAAAATATGGTACTTGTTAATACCACTACCCATCTAGTTTGACCGATCACCAAAACGCCGGATAAACCACTCCAGAAATGCAGTATGCGTGAAATACCTATAGCAACAAAACCTAATTTAGTCCCCTTACAAGACATTCACATGCTTCGCCAAGTAAAGCTTCCCTTTCAGTCTCAGGTACTTAAAAGTTTCAGCACACTGTGCCTAAGCAAGAATGTAGGAGGAAAATAAATGTGGTCTGTGCACACAGGAAGTCCCGTGAAATTACGACACAGGTCAAAGTAAATATCTGACATCGGCAGGTCATTCATGGGAGAATTCTTTTATCGTTCTAACGTTTGCTGAAGTTACCTTGCATTTTAGGTTTTAATTTGGAAGGTACGATACACAGGGTGAGTCAGGAGGAAAGGTACGTGTTTTGACGCGTGGTGGCATTAGTGATTCCGAACAAAAAACTTGATGTGGATATATGGCCTATTCCTAATGGTTTCCGAGATACAACACTTTTAATGTACATTTCTATTTACGTTCTGTATTATTTTCTTTTTACAACGTAGCACAGTAACACAGATGAAGTTGAAACTAGCATTTTATTACAGGTCGCTTTCAGTCCATCGGGTAGGAAAACTACCTCAAACTGGCCTACAAAAAGCGCAAAAGCTACAGCGCACGCGCGACATTTTCAATATTCTCGCGATGTCTCCGCGCACACTGTTAGCCCTAGACAAAAAATAGGACCTTTTTGTAGCAAATTTAATTTAGTTTAATTGTGTACTAAGACACGTTCTCCTTGGAAGATGCGGTGTTATCAAGAAGAACGTACAGAAGTAATAACAAACATTCTATCTCGGAAACCATTCGCAATATGGCAAATGTCCACATGAAGTTGTTTGTTCAGTATCGCTTATACTATCGCATTTGAAAGCATGTACCTTTCCTCCTGAGTCACCCTGTATTGGCAAAGTGCCTTAATTACAGTGCAAATGTGGACATCAGGCGCTGCTGCATAGCAATCCGTTGCCCATTCACATCCAATGGATTACCCGTCTCCAACAATACCGTCTTATTCCAACCTAACCTAGACATATAAACTGTACTGCTTGCTCTACGTAATAGCAATACACTTTACATTGTAGGCAACTACAGAAGAATGTATTCTCGTTAAAACCTCAGCAGCAGTTGATTAATCCTTTATTTAAGCTAATAAAGTGTTACTCAACAACTCCTGTGGCTTTGTTTAACAAGAATATATGTATGTGAATCATCAGTTTCTATCAAGAGACAATTGTGTCGTAAAGACATTTAAAAAACTTGGAACGAGAAATGTATCTCGCGTCGAAGTAAATGTACAGGAACCTCGTTTATCGCCGACCGCAAAGACGGCGTAAAATTTTATAGTAAATATTAAATTTAATCTTCGTATCAAGGAGTAAACTCCTTAAATGTGAACTTCTATTCAATTAATACGGGAGAATAAAGCTCCTTGATTATTGTTGTAATAGGTAGAAGACATACTGTACCACGTAAGTTAGATGTTGCTAATATTGTACGTTAAAGTTTAAATGTGCGTTATTTCGATACAGTGAGCCCTCATGTTCCTTGCATCGAATTAATTATTCTTAAGACGTTTACAGCTCCACAATTTTAGCGGCCTCTGCTTCAGCAGACGCCATTACGCGTCTCCCTGTAATGCAAAATTACATCGGCCGCTTTAACATGTAACAGACATTTTTTTCACAGCAGTCAGCTGCAGACAAGAGCAAAACTAGTTTTGAGATTTTACTTTCCAGCTTACGCCGAGAGCCAGGATTAGACTACCACAGCCTGAACATGTTGCGTGGGTCCAGAATGATTCCAATACTTGAGTCCATGATCTTAAAAGTACAAATACGCCGAGGCTAATAATGCATTCAACAATGTTTGCATCTTGGACCACACAATTACACTCTCGCATCTATTTGAAGACTCCGAAGAAATTAGAAAAATAGAAATAAATAAATATACTCCTCCGGAAGAGACTTCACAACCTTTTGTTGTCGATCAGTGCACGAGCGAACTGCCAGTTCGTGGGTCCAACGGACACACTGTGAACCAGAAGTTCGCCTGTGCACTGCTCCATCACGAATATGGATAATAGTTTACTGCAGTAACATCTGTAATCGTCACACCACGTACTTCTATATCGTTCTGACCAATGATGAAGGCTTTTCAGAAAATACATTGAGGACGACTGGTTTTAGCAAAAAAATGTTTCAATAGAGGCGCTTAACGTACGGTATTGTTTTCCTCATTCAAATACTTACATTGTTGGAAAAAGGATTGCTGTTTGGTAAGGATAAGCCACAGTCAGTCTGAAGATACACGATTATTAATCTACATGAATACAGTACTAAACCCATTAAGGCGAACATTTTGAGGTCAACGTAAGAATTCATTGATTTCTGCGATTACACAAATACAATAAAGACGAAATGGCGCACAACCTTATGTGACTGACTACAGGGGGAATTGTCGCCGAAAACATTACTCCACAAAAGTAAAAATATCAACTTGCTGTTTGCAAATACAGGACAGGGAGAAACAAGCTCCATTCCGTTACGTTATTCCCCACCTACAAGCAGGGTAGTTCTTTTATACATCAGACGTAACGAGTACAACGCAATATTTCGAGAAAACAATTCAACAAAATGGTGCGAAAACGACAAAAAAATCTAGTCCGTGACTATGCTTTTCATTCTTGCCTGTAGTCAGTAAAACAGCAGATTTAATTGTTATTTACTGGAATTTCGATAGCGGTTTAACATACCAAGACTTTTAATACGAAATTCGCTAGCATTTTGAGAGGATAGTAACCTTCATAGTTTCCTTTATACGCAATAGCCTCGATGGAGAACACAGAAACCGCACAACTACCACGGCTTTGCAAAAATGAAAAAGAAAATAATTCAACATAGCGGGAACGAATGGAAATGGTCACCTTTACCTTATTAACGGAGAAGTAGATATCAACTCGGAAGCTGCAGCACAGAATGCGGACCCACGTCTTCACACTGGAAACAGACGCTACAAATGCGTCAGACAACAGAAGGCGCAGGGACTGCCACGCTGCCAGTGCTGCCAACTGCTGAGAGGGCGGCAGGTACCAACTGCAGCCAGCCTCTCACAGAGGGCTGTGGTCTGCTCACGCAGTACTGGCTCTGGAATTTCTGTAACAGTGAGACGCTAAAAAGAATAAACAGAGTAATACGTCTCCATTGTGTCACACAACTATGAAGTACATCTGAATGGCGATACTTCTTCTGATAGCTTTTTGTATAAAATTATGAGTATAGAACAGAGAAGAAATGTGAAGTGTAAAAATAGCTTTTGTCTGTCATCCTGTTCTGGGAAACGAATGATATGTTTATATTCACTTTAACCGCTCCAAAGAAAATATGAAACCTACTTTTAACAGTCCTACACACAGCTAATAAACACACTCTTCATAAACCCATGTGTCACGACCCCTTCTGGTTCGTCCTGTAAACAGTATCAAATCGGTTCTGGAAATGCGATTACCAATGCCGAATTTCCTACTGTGTTGTTAAGGTAAAAAAACAATACGACGGCATTCCATCATTTTACCGTTTTAAGCACATTCATTTTATCAGAGATTAAGTATGTAACTCCTGAGAATGTGGTCAGCACCTTTGTCACGTCACGTCTGGCATGTGTAACGGTGCTGGATGACAAAACCTCGCTCAACCAGCACTGCTCAAGTTATATAAGTTGCAGGTACGTCACTGAATGACCTACAAACGTAATGACATTGTTTTGAATTCCAGCACATTTAACTGAACTAGCACATCGTAGTGATAAAGAAGACGAATTTATTTTTACGTGAATTCTCCTTGCCCTGCAGCCCACAGAGCTTTGTCGCTGCCTCAAGCGACTGACTGTTGCTGCTAGCGCTCCGGAATGTCGGCAGTTTAACTTTCTCGCGATCAATGGCCGTTTTATGAAGTAAATGAACACGTGAAAAAATGTTAATATATGTACAAACAGCATTGAGACTTTACATATTGCACGGTAATAAGCATGTAAACTTGTAAACGATAAATTACGTCACTGGGGCACATAAAATTGTGATTAGGCTGCATGAGGACACATTTAGAGGTATGGCTCCACAGACAAATTCGCAAAAGTTATCTTTCTTCCCAAATGAGGTTACGTATTGTATTCTTCACTGAAAAACGACACTGACTTCCGCTAACCACTTGTGGCGTCATGTTTGCATAACACTCCCACCTCCCGCCAGCAAACAGTTGTGTGCTCTATTACGCAATCTGTCGGCATATAAAAACAGTTCATTATTTTCGCAGTAGTCATGGACGGGATATAAAAACTTGTCATCTCCTGCCTTCTTAATTATCACACCAGCATTCAAACGTGTTACTTGAGCGTCGACCAGCGGTTTGTTCACATGCCGTGATAATGATTTACTATTGTGAAACAGCGGCTAGAGCTCGTATGCAGACGTGGAAAGCGTATCGCAAAAGTGGTCGTTCATTCCAGCAGAAACCACCTGCCTTATTCGTCACTAGAAAATGATACTGATGTAAGCGACAATAATTTTTCTCGCTCCAAAGTTAAACGTTTCCTCAGCTCTTCATTCTAATTACATTTTTCCTCAGTTCAAGGGCTTTCAGTTCTTTAGCAATACATAAACGAACAATTAATAAGACGTGCAATTTATAAAACGCCGTGAAAACAGCACTGTGCCGCAAAATTCCGTTACAACTGCAAAAGGAATATTTCGCAGCGACATTCTTGTGACGCACGCTTTCGGCGTTCTTGCCGCGTTAAACGTGAATAACGAATCAAGATTCGGACGAAACTCTCAGCCGTCTCTTTCTGGACCAGCTGGCTGCAGCCGTGCTGCCAAAGAGGGTGTCGACGTCTGCGACACTGCTTCCACCATGCTTGAAATGTAAACAAGTCTTGGAAGTGACCGTAGACTGTTAACGCTAAGACAATAGCTTTCAAACCAGCGTCGGAGACGAATTTGCTTACGTAAAAAGCTACTTATGAAAGTTTACATATATTTCAGAACCGACAGAGCTTGGTCTGTTGTTGGCCTCTCTAAGAAAATACATTTACCGCTCGAAAAGTTTCGTAATTTCAGGAACTTAAGGAATTTCTAGGGCAAACTTTTTGTTTGGCTCTACCATCAACACACTGTAAAAACATCTCGGTGGTGTATATATAACCGTTTGCAACTCTGCGGCTTACATATAATTTTTGTCGCCTTAATTGTGTTTTACAGGCTGACTGCTTGGCATGTTTTCCTTATTACGGCTCCTACCATTGCCAAGTGGTGCTGCGGCCCTTTACATATTCCGTCCACATATTAATAGGTTGTTATAATTGTCTTGCTGATAATGGAAATGAAAAAGTCGTTATTTTATCTCGTATTATCAAGACGTTAGTATTTCTGCAGTTTCTTTGCGACAGTGCCTGATTAACTAAAGATCACGGCAGGCGTGTCTTGCTGCTACACTATGATGACGTCGTAACACCGACACTCGCATCTCATTCATCACGAACGGCTCTGCACTGCCACAAATGCTACCCCTGTAATCGAGAAAGCCTGACCTTACATTCTTCTTACTAGAATATAAGTACCCTAAAAAGATCCGTGCATATCTGAAGAGAAGAATTTTTGCCCATTTAATACGTCTCATTTTTTCGAGTATAGTTATTCATCCACTTCGAAAGCGTGTAAATGGCCGATATCTGTCCGATCGTGTGTAGCTGACCGGGCATCAGACGAGAAACCTGGAATTTTTATGGCTTTGTTTTCTCCTCGATAAACGGATCACGTGTACTCTTTTGACAACATGCTGATAATATTTCTGTAGCGTCTTCCATCTCGAAATTCTACATTCTTGCTCTATAATAAAACAATCCCCAAATTTGTTTGATGACCACGAAAAACGATAGTAACCATTTTTGTTTCATCTTATAAAGTGTGCTATACGTTGCAAAGTTGTACCACAATTCGGCGCGATAAGTATGTTTACATACTGCCTCGAAATCATTGCTCAGTGTGAGTGAAAGACATCTGCGAGACATTTGCTATGACACAATTGTTCTCTAGTATTCGAATTTCCGATTACGGTGATATACGTACGTAGGGAAGCGTATCTGGTCCTCAGTCAGTTTCTGTGAAGGTCAAGTAGTTAGACTACAGGGGGATGTCTCTGCAAACCGATCTGCCAGTGGCAATTCTGCTCTCAGGTGGGAATGTGTCTTTACTCGATGAGAAGTTTGGTCGCCACTCCTAAAGTTTTTCTGTGAAATATGCTTCCAGCACTTCTTTCCGCAACCAACGTTCTCCTGGTCGCTTAATGAGACCATGCGTGTAAAAATCATGAAGATCGGGACGTCTGCTGACCCTAGTGGAATCGACTAATGTAACAAGATGACTAGAGAAAGACGATTTCCGGAATTTGCGTCACTATTGCATTACAGCCAAAAGGTAAATAAGTGGACTATGGATTGGTTCCGGTCAAGAGAAGAAATGAGGGCTACTTGGTTCGATAGGTTACTGTGTCGTAGGTATATGACGAGATACAAAGAGCAGCTAATATCAGCCTAGTCGTCAGTCTCTCAGACATCACTTCCACATCGCAGACGCTATAAAATTATTTCACCTTTACTCCCGATTATAGAGCGATGTAATCAACCCAATTAAAGTTCCGCTTCATTTTCACTGCTTAGACAGTTGACCAAAGGCGCGCAGTCTTTCCTCTCATTAACACCGATGCTGGAGGCTCTCAGATGTCGCCGCATCGTAGCGTGACCTACACCCTTGTCACGGCACTCACTTCTTTACTAGAGGACTTTCTGTAACCAAGAAACGTATTTTACATCTTACTTCGTGGCGGCTTGGTTAAATGTACCGCATTTCCTTTTACGTAGTTACCGTCTACTGAACTTTAACGTTATAAATCTCTACCAGCACATTCTCTCATTTTGCTGTTTTCGACACTTTCTACCATAGACGAAGTGTATTACACCTCTGAGAATTCGACAATTAGTCTGTCGTGTCACGTCTGGTAGATACAGGGCGAGGAAAAAGAACTCGACCAAAAGTGGAGGGCAGAAAGAGAGCATCAAGTAAAGGGGTTTCGGCATTGCGAGGTGAGGTGGCAGCTGAATATTTACGGCGCTATGCCAACATGAAAACGGTGGCCATACTGAACATTTGCTACACATACCTATATTAATTAAGTGTTGGCTCGTTCTTCACTCATTTTGACCTTTTGAACACATGTTCAAACATGAAACGTGGACATTTGATTCTCTTCGTCTCTGAAGAAGTGCTGCATGTTACGTCAGCTTAGTACGATACACTTGTAAATAATGCCGTAACTTTATATTGTTGTCATCGTGACGGTTGGTCAGTCCAAACAGCCTGTTTACGCACACATTTTCTGTAAATTACCAATCATTTAGAGCAAAGACGTCCGTGTGTGAGATTTGAATTACGTCCCCGTAAGGCCAAAAATAAGCAGTTGCGACCCCCTAATTGCTGTACTCAAATTCCTATGTTTCACGCTGCCTTTTCGCCGCACACTTTTGGTCAAATTGCTTTTCCGCAATCTGTATAACGAAGCTGGATTGTAAAGCTCGTTCAACCAGCGGTGCTTAAATTACTCATTTTTTACGTACGCTGCACAGACAGCGTGAGTCAGGAGGAAAGGTTCATGCTTTGAGGTGTGACAGTATTACTGATTCTGAATTCTCTCTATTCCGAATGGTTTCCGAGATAGAGCACGTTTAATATCACTTTTGTACGTTTTTCCTGAGTAACTCGAAAACCGCACCCTCCAGCGAAAACGTGTCGCAGTACAAAATTAAACTATACTGAATTTTCTACAAAACAAGTCCTATTCATTTTTTTCTCTGGAACTAATGGTTTGTGCGAAGAGAGCGCCAGAACGTTGGAAAACTCGCTCGACGCGCATGCGCTGTAGTTTATGTAGTTTTTGTAGACGAATCTGAGGCCGTTTCCCGACTTTATAGGCCACAAGTGCCCCGTACCAAACTGTTCGTCTCAGCTTGCTCCACACTACTGTGGTACATTGTGAACAGTGGCAATGTATGGTACTACTGAAAATAAATAACAGTGTGTTCTACCTCGGAAACCATTCGGAGTAGTATTCAGTATCACTAATACTATGACCCCTCAAAGCAGGTACCTTTGCTCCTGACTCATCCTGTATGTCAGTGAATGGCTCCCAACCCGGTCGGCCGACTATATTCTGCCACGTCACAGGAACGCCAGCACGCGACACTCAAAATCACGAAACCAGCGTCATACCCGCATAATTACACTGTACTAATTTTAAGGACATTTAGACGTTGACCACGTTTGCACATAGTTGTAGAAGCTGAACTCCTTTCAGTTAATTCTCCTTCTCCTGCAGCCCACAGAGCTTTGTTGCTGCTGTACTCCATCATAAGAATAAACCTGATGTAAACAAACACAAACGCGATGACTGGTCAGAAGCCGTAGCACGCATACACTGGTGTTGTTACGCTCTTGGAAGTAGCTCCTACTTATGTATCAGGTATCTTATTACCAAGTTACGTTAAATCAAACTTTAACATATTCAGATGTATTAACCGGCCATCAACCTATTTGTCAATCACGCTTTAGCTACGCAGTTTTTACACCACAAGCCGCCACGAACGAATACAACAAACAAAATGAGATAAAAAAAATCGGTAACCTAGCACATTCGTAATTCTCTGTATATCATGGTCCACGTGTTCAGGCCTCGTCCAAGTCACTTTTTTTTTTTTGCTCGTTCAAGTTGAAATACCTACATCTGGTAATTGTAAAATTCATCGTCATTTTTTAATGAATAATGCGGGCCTGCTTCTTTCTAATGACGTATTACACACGAAATTACTGTTTTCATTTCAAATACAAATTAATAATTATCAGTATTCTATGAAAGACTGTTTGTAAAAGTTGTTTAAAATAAGAAAACATAACAATTTAATTTGTAAGGTAGAAATGAAACGCCAAATAGTCTTTATTTGGAGTATCTGCATTGTTTTATACCACAGATGTAGATGAGTACCGTAGGAACATGGAAAACAACCACTTTCACAGCATCGAGCACATCATACAAATGCTGCCTTTTAACATTTTCCACTGTGCCATTACAGTATGAACCCAACAGAACTGGTCTGGAGCCAAGTTAAGGGATCTGTCCCGAGAAATAACAAAACACTGTTAATCTGCCAGACGTACTGGAACTAACAAACGCAGCTTTTTCACATGTCAGGGCCGAACGCTGGAGGGATCCAGGACGGCAGAAAAGAAGAGGAGAAATGCGGCGCCTGCTTGGCTTCGTGGATTCTGTTGTTGATCGACTCGTCGTCAGAGTAGTGAATTTCTCGGATACGGGTGTAGAATGAGCTAAGAGTCTACCTGACGACTGATTGCAATCAATACCTTCATTAGCTTCAGTATTCAGCATAACCGTGAAATCTGTGTAGTACGCTTTTGCATCACACACAGCTCGCTCAGAAAAATTACGCTGTGTATAAGTTGGGAATTTTGATCACACTAGTTTGTAATGGGAAACCTACGTAAGGTAAGAACGAGAGCATTTTATGCTTTTCGTCTCGCCGCCTAAGAAGCGCGCGGCAGAGCCGGACTTTTGCCGAATATTATTTCATTCGTTTTAAAAATTAAGTGACATTTGGAGATATATTGTTTCTTTGCCCGTCTCTTTCTGCGTCTCAACTGCAGCTGGTCTCAGCAGTGCAGGTTAGTTGGACCGCTAGCTGGCCACTGCTGTCCGAGTTTAATGCGCCGGTGAAGCTGTTGTACCGCGTCATAGCTCAGTCTGTATGTGTGTGTGCAGCACAGCATAAAACGTGTCCTTGTGATCGGACTTGACTGTACTGGACACAGCTTGGCTTCCGCTTCACGTGAAACGAAATCCAATGAGATTCGAGCAAACGCGGAATAATAGATGGCGTAATGTTTAGATCAGGTTTATTCTTATGACGAACAGAGTATAGCGCCGCGGAACGTTGGCAGTTTGAAGTCTCCCGCGAGTCGTGCCGGTTTTCCTCGTAATATTACCTAGAGTTCTTAAATCTAGGATTACAATGGTAATTGCCCAAGTGGGTGAGTGAGAACATTACAAAATGACAAAAATTTAAAGAGGAAACAAAATTACTTACGTGAGGGTTAAGACTCGACAGTTAAATTGTGATTCCATAGACTTTACATAGAAATACAAATCCATTACAAAATTAGTTCACTGACCTGACACCTAGACTACAACTTAATTCTAAGGGGGGGGGGGGTCATACCTGATCGCATCCACCAAGGTTGGCAGGTAGTTTCAGGTGTGATATTCACCTTCAGGTTGTGGGGGTGGTACTACTTCTCGGAAGGAAGTGAAACATTTGCAAAACCTTCTTTTACAGAGTATCCAGGATACTATAATCAGAATCATTACAATGATGATTACCGAACCAGCGCTGGGTAATACAACGGTGGTTAATCGCTTGGTTTGGTTCCAATCAGCGATATGCGAGGCCACTCGGTCAAGAGCAACTTGGTTGTGTTCCTGGGTAAGGGGATGATTGGTCGATTGGAGTAGATCTGAATCATTGGTATTCGGTAAATTCTTTAGCTTCTCATGGTGATGGAGTTTAAAAGAGAGTTCAGGAAGGTATAAGGTAAACGTGGGAATGGTGACATGAAAGTTGAAGTGCAATTGAGCTGATATCCTCATAGAAGCAGCGTATACGTCACATCTTGAACTATTATACACTAGGCCACTATTATTCAGTGTTACCCGGTATGATTTAGTCTCTGACATTGAACGGTGGCACACCAGGGTGGCGCTGACAGTCTGTGGAACAGCGAACAGAAAACTGTTGCCAACGGGCTGAATTATTGGTTGACGAAGTGAGACTAGAACACGAGGACATGGAGGTGTAGTAGTTTCAGCTACAAACAGTGACATCTCGCACTCAGCAGAGTTAGTGTGGAGCATAAGTAATGTGTTGTATGGGTGCAACTGGATAGTTCAGCGCGAGGGAGAGTGGCGTGGGTTTGTCGATCCCGACTATTAAAAATTCTTGAGTCTGCCAAACAACATGGTGGTGAAGGGTGGCCCAAGAGACTGGAAAAGTGTGTATCTGATAGCACTCGTGTTCGCAATTTGCACACGTGGTTGGCAACCTTATTCGCATCCGAATACCGTCCGAATTACGGGTAAGTCGGACCTCCAACGCAGCATAGGAAAAGGGGAGGTTGCTTTCCCGTACGGCATAAAGCATTTGTTTAGGGGCCAGAATTTGCGACGACACATTGTGTAGGATGTGCAAGAAGGGCTCTGAGGGTAACAGGTGTGGACTGAGCTTTCCTTGCAGTCCGAGTTGAATGGCCGAGTGTAACATGTGCACGTGTAACTGTGCTGTGTGTATATTAAAAGAATCTGCGTGGTCTTCACAATGTCCAATGTGATAGTCAGATTACGTAATCCCGAGCGAAGATGAGTCCACTCTTGCTTAAAGGATTGTTCAAGTGCACCATAGTGTCGTGTTAATCTGTCGGCTACAACTTGTATTTGTCTAGTTGTGGCTAAGAGGTTATTCTCAAGGTGTGTCAGGCGCACCTGTTGATGTACCAACACTTCGTGATCAGCTTGTGTTTCCGAAAGCGCTTGCTGGGTGTCCAAATCCCAGCGTTTTGCGTCTGTTTCGTCACGAGTCCCAAAGACAGATTTTAATAATGTACCTCCAACGGGCAACCAGGCTCGTCTGAAACGAGGCCGTGGTACTGCATCCCTAATACTGTTCGACTGACTTCGAAGGGTTGAAATAATTCTAGTCACTTCCCACAAAGATCGGAGAAACTCATGTTCCTTCGTCTGCGTCAAGAAGGTTTCATATTTTGACAATTGCTGAGCTGTATCATATAAAGCACGGTCTTCCTCTTCTAATAGTGTTAAGTTGACATGAGCTAACACAATAGCATAACGTGGAGTGTGCACCAGATTATGACGACATCCAAAAAGCACGCCAGACGTGGGAGGGTAGACGTGAAATGGAGGCGCCTTAACGGCGACGACGACAATCATTGAGGTTAACATGCTTCCCATTGCGGATGATGAATTGACAGCCGTTTGAACGGAGGTTGCTTTCAGCTTCCAATGTTGGTAACGGTCGACTGCGAGAGAAAGTATTAGTGACCCTACAAGTAAAAATTTTCCGGCTTACTTGATGAGTAACTCAGAGATGACGGAGGGGGTACAACGTTGCAGCAATAATTACCTGGCAAGTAGCGACGATGGACCAGTTCAGTGACGCTTACTGATGAAGAAGGCCACGAGGTAGAATCACGGCAGGCAGGCAACAGTTTGGCAGCCGTGGCGGCAAGACAACGGTGTAATTCAACACTGAGTATCCGCTGATCAATCACGCGTCAGCAAAAAGACGCTGAACGCGGAGGCAGTACTACGCAGCGCAGACTAAGCGTAACTCGCTGGAAAATTTTGTCAACCTGCTATGGGACGAAGGCCAAGTGTCGTTAATTAATTTGCGATTTTGTACGAAGAAAGTTTTTTTCTTTTTTTTTTAATGAATAAAATGAGAAGGAATGCTGTGATCGCGGTGTAAACCTGCACGGCCTAGGCACCTCCCACGCATTGGCCACTACGCAGGGGCACCCACCCCGCTAAGGCTCGACACGGCGAGACAGGTGAAGTACTTCATAAATTTCAGAAATAATATTGAGTGATTTTTCAGCTGTAGAAAACCCGAATGAGGGTAGGAAAACTCAAGTTAACTCAATAATCGTAGGATCTTTACTTACAGAAGTGGTCAATAGAGAGATTAACTGTACTGAAGTCGGGAATGAATGTTAGCGAGAGCGAGTCTGTTGCTCGTGAATACAGAGGCTGGGCGTGAAGCAGTGGAGGCGGCGCAGCGCAGCTTTATCAGCGCTGAGCCGGCAGAGTGCTGAGCTCAGATAACAGCGTCGGAGAGCGCTAGTGGCTCTGCGTCCGAGACCAAGACATTGCAAGTGCAACTTAAAAGTAACAGTTTATTGC
The DNA here is from genome assembly GCF_023898315.1 of Schistocerca nitens. Taxonomy (NCBI): domain Eukaryota; kingdom Metazoa; phylum Arthropoda; class Insecta; order Orthoptera; family Acrididae; genus Schistocerca; species Schistocerca nitens. Next base: position 13,466,507 of record NC_064624.1, on the reverse strand, counting down.
AAAGCAATAGTAAACGAATAGCTGATGTCACAAAGACGTTTGATTCCATTTTAACAGAACAACTTAAGTGTTCAACAGGTAAATTGACTACGTTGTTGATTAAAAGAAACTGCTACTGAACATAACGTACATACGTACGTACTTCCCTTTCCCCTTCCGAAGAGCGGAGGGCATAAACGATAAAAGCCTTGTTCGTGTACTTAGTACATGACAATAGAGGTCTGGTAACATCAACAAGTTACACCAAGGTAGTGTGGATATGAACAGTGTGAGTGTGTTGTAAGATGTTATTGGGCGTACGAAGTGTTGTGTAAATGTGTAACTAATGGTAGCTGATGGCGGATACGAATTGAAGGCCAATAGGTGCTATCAGAGATACTTCCAGTCGAGAAACAATGAAAATTAAAAGGGAATACCGAATATGACACGAAAATAACGTATAACCATAAAGTGTACTAACATTAATCATAACTATAAATTGATAACAATAAAATATGACATTGAAGTAATAATAATTGACAAGAAATAAAATAAAGGGAATATTTCCCGAACATAAACTTCCGAATCGGATACGAAATCCGTCAGGGGATGTTGTTTTTTAGTCGGTTGACGAAGTGCATAAGGGACTACGTCAGTAGAATCCGACAGTGTGTGTATATAACAACATTGTTCTTGAATGTGCAGTTTTCACTGTCAGATGGTGAAAAGCAAAGAATCCGTTCAGCAACGAAAAAGGCTGCCATTTGGGCAACGGTATCTGAATCTTTGGCAGAATCCGATGATTTTGCAATGGAATTGCCATGTAGAAGAAAGTGGCGTCGTATAAAATGTAATAAAAGAGCGTCTGGGGCTCAGTTCATTTGTGGTTGAGTGCCAAAGGCGTAGTGTGAGCGCAAATTGTCTCACGGTGATTGATGTATGAATTGTTTTGTGGTCAACCGAGGAGCCTAGGATTCGGTGACGTGCAAGTACAAGTTCGCGGTGCGAATCAGCTACCTGCGAGTGACTCGACTAATAAGTTCAGCAGTGCATTAGTGCAATCTGCGGACTTGGATTGATGACTACATAATTTGCAGGGCAATGGAGCCACCTGTGGACAGTGCTAAGGCAACCTGTCTAATAACTGATGGGTAGGCAGTGCATTGGAGCTGTCTGCGATACCGTGGTTCAGCGGGCCTAAGGGCGTCCGTCTGACTTGATAAGAATTAGTGTAAACACACGGGTCTCCTGCGATACGTGGAATAAAAGTATCAGCAGCGTTATTAGCGACCTGCTGTACTAGGAAAATGTCGACTGTTCGAGCAATAAAAATAGCTCTGAAGCTAGAATAGCGTACGTGCATAAATAGCGTCACTTTTTGTGCGCGCAGTACATAACACTACATAAAATGAAAATCATGAACTATAAACCACTAGCGCTAGCATAATGACATAATTAAACACAATGACAAATATTGACAGGAAAATAAAAACACAATGATGTATAATAATAACGCTGTAAGCAGTCGGAACGCTCAACGTTAACATGTAACACCGGCCACCTGGGGCTGGCTGCTAGGCTGCGTGTGTGTTAGCTTTAAAACTGACGATAACAAATTGAACTGAAACGACATCTAGGCACAGTTCCCGTAGCGCTTACATCACCGGCTAACAAGAGGCAAAGTACGTATCTCACAATGGACCATCGGCCGATATTTTGGGGCAAGACTGCAACAAGGGAAAGCAATATCTCGGTGTAAATGGGTGGTAAGATTAAAAGACCGGTACTGTCGGAAGAGGGTACCTAACATGTTGTAGGGGCCTCCTCATCGACAGAAGAAGGAAAACAGGATAGAACAATGACCACGGCGGTAGAGTAAAATAAATGGGGAGGGCAAAAATAACTGCGTAGCAACCAAGGAACAATCGCCCACCGATATACGGCAGCCCGGACGATTGGTCGTTTGTGCCTCGTCAGTGGCGTGAAAAACCGGTGGCATTGCATTGGTTTGCCCATATCTGGCCTTGTCCAAGGAAGATAACGTTAAATGTCCTCACAGTTCGATGTGTAAGAGGGTCAAGGCTGTAGTTTGCAGCTTATACAATGAATCAAAGCAGTAGTGAAACTTCACTTATAGGATTGGCAGACTAAGGTATGCAGAATAATGTAAATCGTTAAGAACTTCGTGTGATTTATCCAGCTAATGTGAAACAAAACGAGGAAAAGAATTTAAACAATGAATCACATCTACTTAATATTTATGTTAAGATTTATTGGGATGTTGGAACGCATTTTGTTTGCCGTGTCTTCCGGCTGCATGAAAGAAACCAGCTTGGAGCTGTTAGCGAGCGCGTAGGTGCGGAGTAGGCAGCGGCACGTCAGCGGTCACGTGAGACGGCGTGTAGCCGCGAGAGGCCGGCCGCTACTGCAGCGACAAGTATCACGCGCTTAGCGTGTACCAGAAATAACGACGAATTAGAAATTGCTAATTATCTAGCATAAGAGTTTTTTTAAAAGGGCTGTTAGTTATATAAAATGGTGGTAAATGCATTGTAGTCTGTCATACACGGAGGATAGGGCAGTAATTTGCGGTTTGTTTTTGTAACTACTCGGACGCGCCGCGTGTTGAGACGCTGGAGGCGGCAGCGCACGTGGTGGTAAGATACGTCATCGCGCGGAGCGCTGTTACTGGCTGAGAGAAAATGATGGCCGCTGGCCAGTTCTTGGCGAGGAGATGGGGCAGCGCTGAAGAGGGGAGGGGAGGCGACAGCTGATGTGTTGCCCCGCCAACAGCTGGTCCCGTAAACAAAGCGTACGGGGCGTGTGCATTTCAAGTCCTGGCTTTATCTGTTCCGATTACTTACGATTAGCTGCAGCAAATACAGAACTACGACATATAGTACAATACCCTAGACGTCAACGTAACAAGTATTCAGAAGAGCTCGGAGTAAAAATACTCCACATGTACTGGTTTGCCAAATAGATGGCAATAGAGGACATTGAAGAATATTATTCGGGGTTAGCAGCCGCGGTACTGCCAACACCGAGTGTAATGGTTGCATCTGAAGCAAGTCAGTTGCGTGACGTCTAATGCGTGGCATTGCTTGCAAGACATAAAACATAATCATACATATGAAAATGAGCAAAAATACATGACAGGACTGGAAATTGACAATTGAGAATGGCTGGGAACTCCGTGGTGGCCAGGCACGTCTTGCTTCCAAGTCCCTGGAGAAAATGACTTAAACTAAGCTGCAATAAAACATAACATAAAACTCTAATTAGGTGTGGTTAATCACGCGACCTCAACCCATAAGGGTGTCGACTCCGCAAAGGGTATCTTGGACAACCCTGTGGAGGTAATCTCCTCCGTTTCTTCTTTCGTCTTTGTTCCACTTGAGGTGGAGGTGACACAGGCGGATGGGGGGCTGCGACCTGTTGTGGTGACACAGCCCTACCGTGGTAAGGTTGCAGGCGGTCAAAGTGCACTATCACCGTACGATCGGTTAATTGCAGTTCTGCATTGACTGGTGAGGTCAACCGTAGAATCCGATACGGGCCTTCAAAGCGGGGAGAGAACTTTTTAGTTCGTCCCTTTTTGATTGCCGGTTTTCGTAGTAACACTAAATCACCTGTTTGACAAGTCCGTAAAACAGCATTTTTATTCTGCCTGTGCAACTGTTTATTACTAGCTTTGATATTATTCCTCTTTACCTTATATCAGATCGCTTTTAGCCGGCGGGCTAAACCTTTTACTTCCTTTATTTCTACACCTCCAGGTAGTTTGTCTATTTCGAACGGCGAATTCATCGGCCGTCCAAATACAGCTTCGTAAGGGGTATACCCCGTGGATTCATGCATTCGGGTGTTGTCTGCAGAAGAAATACACGGTACATATCTGTCCCAATCAGCGTGCGTTTTTGCAACATAATAGGATAACATTTTACAAATTGTACGGTGTACGCGTTCAACGCGACCGTTGGCTTTAGGATGGAAGGGAGTTGTACGCCATTTTTTGATTCTTAGCAATTTACAAACTTGTACAAATAAAGCAGACATGAAATTGGGTCCTTGATCCGTTAAAATGGCATCAGGACTTCCAAAAGGTAGTAGCACACGATTTACAAACTCTCTCGCCACAGCTTCAGCTGTCATGTCGGGGAGGGAAACCAAAATCAGATAACGTGAAAAGTGATCAATAAAAGACGAAATGTATTTTTAGCGCAACGCAATCTCACTTTCCACACACAATATTTTGTTAGCGCAACGCAATCTGACTTTCAAAATTCTCTACAAGAGAATGGCCCTGACTAACATTAAACTATACGTCTCACAAATCACTTACCTCACCAAAAATCTTCGCTGCTCAAGCTACTGCAATACAGCGAGCGCCACTACTGCCAGCTAAATAAAAGATTCAAACTACTGAAGGCAAAATTCTCTACAAGAGAATGGCCCTGACTAACATTAAACTATACGTCTCACAAATCACTTACCTCACCAAAAATCTTCGCTGCTCAAGCTACTGCAATACAGCGAGCGCCACTACTGCCAGCTAAATAAAAGATTCAAACTACTGAAGGCACTAACTACTCATAGGGATAGTTAGCAAATAAAAGATATTAATAGAGAACCAACAATGTATTTACCTTGATATCATGACAAATTACAAAACTCCGCCATCTCTCTCCCCACATCCACCACTGCTGGCGGCTCACCTCCAACTGCGCAACGCTACGCGCTGTTCACAGCCAGCTGCCTAACACTACAATGGTTGAGTATTACAACAATGCAAAGCAGCCACAGACTGCACACGGCACAGCCGGTGATTTTCATACTGAGGTGGCGTTACCAATAAAAAAACCTAAACAGCCTACTTACATAGCCCCCATGCTCCCCACAAAAAATTTTACAAATTGGGTTGGGCAGTGCCCAATACAGATTTGAAAAAATTTTTCATAATTACAATAACTAAGAAATCAAATGCACACTCTTATTGATACAATGTTGGTCAAAAGCTAAAATTTTCTCACAGTCCATAAAGACAGTCTTGATCATTCATCACATTGCAGTGTTTTTCTCAAAGTCTGAGCAGTAAAAGAAAATGCACACGGAAGTAGTGGAATTTCATACAGTCTTGAAGAAGTAGTGTTGTCCTTCCAACAGAAAGACAGTGCTGACTCTTGACATGCTGACAGGTAATGGGCCACAACAGAGCAAACCCACAGCGGAGTCAATCGAAGTTTTGAAGAGTATTGGTGGGTAGGTCATCACAGAGCAGACCCACTGTAGTCCTGGTAGAGATTACGGTATTGGTGAGTCATCAAAGGTGCAGACCCACTGCAGTCCTTGTAGAGATAATGGTACTGGTGGGCCACCAGAGGCGCAGACCCACTGTAGTCCTTGTAGAGATGGCCAGCAGCCATCTGTTGTGACTGTGCAGGTACACAATCACCATTGAAGAGTCTTGCGGATAATATAACAAGTCCATAACCACCACTTGTGCACTCACAAAGTTATGGAATTGTCCTTAGAACCAGCAATGCTGTTATCCAGTCCCTTGCTGAATTATTAACACATGTGCAAACACTATCACTCCCTACTTCTCACATATTGTGCATATGCTATGACCAACAGAAACGAGTGCAGTCAAAATATACTTAATTTGAAGACCTGGTGTCAATTACAATATTATAACATGAGATTACAATTACAAAGATACAGAAAACATCATTAAAAACATAATAGTACAGATAACATTCGGAGTAATAGGGGCTTTACAAAAGAATAGAAATAAACATATACATCAGTGTTACAAAAATAATGACATAAGTACATACATAAAAGATCAGAATAACTCTTGAAACATCAACTTCACACCTAAGTATTAACACAGAACAGATAAATGTCTAAACATCTTTACAAAGTAAATAACATATTATCAATGCAAATTATATTTGAGGATCACAGTATTCCTCATCATAGTGAATGTAGCTTAGTATTAGAAAAATTCTACAACATAAGTATTATCAGATATACATATAAATACAGGAAAAACATAAATACACAAGGGAACACAAACACATAGTGGGATAACACAAGGAAAGGACAGGGTTTCTTTTACTGCAGTATGTTGCAAACAAAAACTTTCTTTACTTCTCGGAGATCTCCCTTCATTCCTCATTATTCCCAAAAAGTCCTATCTGTACCTCTTTTCTGTATTCTAACCATATTTCTTTCAAAATAATTATTTCTCAGTGCACAATACTCATTTTTGTCATATCTGTTTCTTGTGGCTTCTCAATGCATTTCTTCCAATTCATCATAGTTAGTTTCTTATATAGTCTACCCCCTCTTAAGCTAACTTAAATCTACTGAGCTCAGACATTAAGCTAAGGGACGAGGCAATGCAGCAACACATAAAACAATAAACGCAAACAGCAATGACAAAAATTGCAGATTTGCAAAGGAAGTAGCATTTTAGAAATTAGCGAAGCAATTGCAATATTACAACTAATATAAGGCAATGTGCAGGAAACAATAAATATATAAAAATAAATCATTAGTAAAACTGGCTTAACAGCGTAATACAAAGTCAAATTCAATAACACTATGCCTGGCAAACAGCAGAAGCAAAAGCAATAAATTATATCTAAACATGACATAGCTCAAGCAGAAAAAATAGTACACTAATGATAACAATGCAGATAAGGGAAATGTCTGTTCACATCTTAGTGTCTACGTAATTAAAGTGGTGCACCACAAAAACTAATTCTACAAAAGATTCCTAAGTACTAGAAAAGAAAATTATGTATGCAGTTCCTGTTATTAGTCCCTTCTTATTGTTCTTTCCATTCCAAGAGCTCCTTTTTCGAAGAATGTGGATTACAAAATTATTATTTAATAGATCTGCAGACAGAAAATATTTATATTAGTACATCTATAAAATTTTATTTGAACCAATGCTGCAGTGCAGCTAGAAACTAGATATCAAATGAAATAAGCAACTATGTACAAAGCAAAGCATAAAAATATCATTCAGTAGTCATGAGGTATTTCATAAGTTAGTAGAAAAATCTCTCAACTAGAGAGACAGTAGTCATAATCAGGTGTATAGACATAAAAATATTTCTCGCCATTTCATTAGGCATCCAGTGTAATCATATGTTTTCAAGTTCGACTGTGTCGTTTTTGCGATGCTCGCTACAAAGGAACGGCAATAGCGATTATAATGGCCTCCCCTAATGGCTTTTTCTTCTACCTGTGCCGCTGGAAGGCTAATGGCCCCTTTTTTTTTTTTTTTTTTTTTGATCGGGCGGCTGTCGCCCAGGTGGGTGCCCGCGACGCATTACGTGCAGGTGGTCACTTAACTTTCGTACGGAAATATTTACGACAGCAGTTTCCACTACAATGGCAGTCTTAAATATTTCACAGGTCAAGAATTAGCGTTGCAAATCTGTGAAAACAAAATCCTATGAATATAACAGTGTCCAAAAAATTTTCGTCGGCATTGTGATACATTCACGCATTTACACACATTTCATAATTCTAAAATACGATTCTTGGTTTCCAACATCCTTTTCCACAAAGCAGAGTTCCTATCCACTATTCATTACTCCTTACCTTATTATACATATACATATTCGTCGACACATAATCAAATTCCTCATATAGCATCAGCTTCTTGACCATAAACATACCTCAGCAGCATAATACACATCGTCATCATAACATCATAAAACCTCAGTCAACTCTCAAAATCGTCGTAGCTTCCTCCAATAGTTTCAAAACCTTAAAAAATTCTCTGCTCATTTCAATAGTGTCATCAACCTCAAACATACTTTAAAAATCATGATCCCATACCAAATACATCATTCAAAGCTCTCATAGTATCACAATGGTCCCGAAAAAATATGAACAGTTCACAAAGTACTGACAAAATACAATTTCATAAGTGTGAAGTTATCCAACGGTGTAATTACGTAAACATCTGTCACTGACGTAGTAAGAAAAAATGTTTGTCTCTCAGTTAAATGATCTGATAGCTGTGTAATTCTGTGTTAGAGAAATATGGTACCGATGTGTAAAGTTGTATAAGCAAATACCATATTAGCTAGGGTTCCTTGTGGTTGCCACACACATGGTACACAAAGTCAGCGTGTACCCCCCTGAGGATTAATGTAATTATACCCTCAGGTGTTACAAATTACATCAATGGAATGAAATGTATCTCGGAAAACTTTCTTTGTAATTCAAAAATCTTTAAAAATAAATGTTTTAAGTACAAAATTAATCTCTCAAATGCGTCTCCTGTAGCGCTAAATGTGCATCTTGCTGTAAGATAATTCTGTGGAAGTGTCGTAGTTATCGTCCTCCGAAAGCTAAGTTCTGCAGAAGCCAATGTACTTACCTGATGATACACAAAAGTGAAATGCTTTGCGTATAGATATCTTAGTTATCACGCTTATTGTTGTGATGAAGAAAGTACTGTGCTGTAACGTATTGTTGTGCTACGGAAAAGGCTGTCTCATTGTAGCTATACCACAAGAGTTACTACTAAAACATGATTTTCTTTTCAGAAGAATTCAGAAAAACTGTGCAGATATAAAACAGATACACCGCAAAAGCAACAATGTAAATTGTCACTCATTAGTAGCGTCGTGATAACATCGTGTAGCTGTCAAATAAACTAACCTCTGTGTCATCTGGTATCTCACAGAAAGCACTTTAATTTCAGAATGTATTTTCAAATAAACCAAAATGTTGCATTAAAATCTCAAGTTAAAAAAAGCACATTATCTCTCAATAATCGGTTTTACGTGTGAAATGTGGTGTAAACCTTTGCTCTTCATAGTACTCAGAGTTTGAACAATGCAATTAACATGCGGTATACGTCGTTAAAGAATACTGGAATTTTTCTCAAGGTTAGCGTCAATGTTATTTTTCTCGGAGCCAGCCGGCGCACGCGGCTCCCTGCGGTGCGGGTCATTGTCTGTCTCTCCGCTGGCGCGCGTCGCTAATGGGATTCGGAGGCCGAACTGCCACAAATTCGCCTTGCCGAGAGGGCCCTGCCGTGTCTAAATCCCGCCAGTTCTGATGCAATTCAGGTCTGTCGTTACGATCACATCGTCTGTCGTCATGTCGGTAGTTTCTGTGGTTTCTTTCTTGTCGGTTAAGTGGTGGAGAATTTCTCCCTGAATCGTAACTGTGCGCCGAACTGTTCCGTCTGAAGTTATTCTGTCTCCCTTGATAATAATTGTTTTGGTTTCCATATTGTCTGTTTCTACGGTTATCTCTGTGATAGTCATAACCGCGGAGAGGTGATCTTTCCCTGTAATTATTACTACTCTGCCAACGGTTGTTATACGGGTGGTGTCTGTTTCGGTCACGATTTGTGTTGTGAGAATAGCCTTGTCGCGTCCAGTTATTATTTCTTTCATCGCGTAATTGCGACGGATGTAATCTGTAATTGTTGTGCTCCTGCGTTCCGCGATTGTCAGTGTCAATTTCCAGTTCTTGTAACAGTCCCTGAAAAGCTTCAATGTCGTCTTTGCAACGTCCTGCCAAAATAATATGTCTTAAATGTTCAGGTAATTTGATTAAGCAAATGCGGATGAGTTCTGAGGGGCTGTATGGGTTTGACAGGTACTGATTTTTGTGCAACATGTCTTCAAAATATTTCACAAGACTGGAGAATTCAGATTGATCGAAATGTTTCATCATTATGATGCCATGTTTTACTCGGTCTTGTGTGGCTTGAGACCAGTATGCGGAGAGAAAGGCATGGTAAAATTCTCCTTCACTGTGGCAATCGTGAATGACCGATCGCATTCTTACAGCTGGTTCATTCTCTAAGTAGCCACACATAAATTCTAATCTGTGTTCTAACGACCAGTTGGGAGGAAAACAATGAGAGAATTGATGGAGCCATGCTTGTGGATGAATGTCGTTGGCAGAATTCTTAAATGTTTTAAATTTACGTGTAGTAATGAACAGCTTATAGTCAAAATCATCGTGTCGGCAAGTAGCATACCGGTCATTGTTACGTCGTGTCGGCGGTTCCATCTCAAAATTCGGTGCGCCTTGCCAATTTCTTTCATAATTTCCGAAGTGTCTTGTGTTATTATTTTGTGGTTGTTCCGTATTTCTATGTCCCTCTTCCCGTGTTGGGGCGCGAGTGTCTTCTGAAATACGTAATTCTTGTATTACCTGTGTCAGCTGATCTTGTACTTCGCGGATTTCTCTTTGGTGTTGCATATTAATTTGATTTTGATTTTGTTTGAATTTTCTAATTTGTTCATACTCTTCTGTGTCAGTGAAGGCTACAGGTGTTGTGTCATTCAGATCATCATCTACCCTCGTAGATAAGTTAGTGAACTGATCTGAAAGTTCGGCTACTTTCTCCGATAGTGAACACATTTCCTCAGTGTGTTTTTCTGAACCAAGTTTCAGAGTGTCCATTTGTGTTGAAATCAAATCTACTGTGTCCTTCAAGTTTTCCTGAGTTTTTGCAAGTTGCATAACCGAATCGGTAGATGCAACTGAGTCAAATTTAGCTTGCAAGGTCTCATGATTTTCATGAACAGTAGTTTGCAGTTCTTTTATGGCTGCTTCATGATACTGTAATGCATTTTCATGACGCGAAAAAATAGGTTGGAAATGCTCACAAATTTGTGTTTTTACGTCATTACAGACTTTTTGACATTTCGATTCAATGTGATGTAACTCAGTAGTTAAATCCTCACGTGTTTGTTCAAGAGTTTGCTCCAATGAGTCTAACTTTTGAAGATTTTGTTCCATTTGTTTCTGATTTTGCTCAATTGTGTCTAACTTTTGAAGATTTTGTTCCATTGTGTCTAATTTTTGAAGATTTTGTTCCATTGTGTCTAATTTTTGAAGATTTTGTCCCATTTGTTTCATTTCTCTCTGATTTTGTTCCATTTGTTGCATTAATTGCAATAATAATGTATTAGTGTCTGGAATCTGTTTCTCTATGCTTTTTTGCAGTGCATTTTCACCGGCAACATTCACATTTTGACAAGCAGAAAATGTGTCTTGACTTATTTGAGAAAACGGTGAGGATCCAAAACCTGAATCTACAGTATTTGTGAGATCGTCTCGTGTCATTTCGGATTCCTGAGCCGAGCTATTGCCGACCGATCGATCGATAATGCTTCCCTGTTCTCTAATTGTTTCGCTGTCCACACCATTGTTTGCAACCCGCTCCATCTCCCTATGCGCAATTACCAAATTACTACTTTTAACATTAGTTAATTCATTACTCTGCGGCGCTAACATACTGCTTTCGTCTTCGCTGTCGTTTCTCAATTTACTTTGGAGCCTAGTGTTACGCTTTTCACACGCCATTATTGTCACAGTATTTCACACGACAACACAGAAAAAACACAATTTGAAGAGCAAAAATAAGAGAACACATTAACATAACACTGAAAATAATATCTAGTTAATTGCAGCTGCGAAATACTTGGTGCAAATCTACATGCATGCCACAACTATTTTACTATACAACAATGAAAGACTGCAACTACAATGGAGATTCTCTCTACAATTACGCGCTAGCAATAAACAAAATCTACACTAATTATACAAACTACAAGAAAAAATCAGAAGATTCCAGTGAGGTATCCTCGGCTAAGGGTCGACATATGAAACGTCCCCTTTTAAATAATTTTACACTACTGTCCTTCTTTAAACAATTATACACGACTGTGCTTAAACTGACGCACAATATTTTTTAGCGCAACGCAATCTCACTTTCCACACACAATATTTTGTTAGCGCAACGCAATCTGACTTTCAAAATTCTCTACAAGAGAATGGCCCTGACTAACATTAAACTATACGTCTCACAAATCACTTACCTCACCAAAAATCTTCGCTGCTCAAGCTACTGCAATACAGCGAGCGCCACTACTGCCAGCTAAATAAAAGATTCAAACTACTGAAGGCACTAACTACTCATAGGGATAGTTAGCAAATAAAAGATATTAATAGAGAACCAACAATGTATTTACCTTGATATCATGACAAATTACAAAACTCCGCCATCTCTCTCCCCACATCCACCACTGCTGGCGGCTCACCTCCAACTGCGCAACGCTACGCGCTGTTCACAGCCAGCTGCCTAACACTACAATGGTTGAGTATTACAACAATGCAAAGCAGCCACAGACTGCACACGGCACAGCCGGTGATTTTCATACTGAGGTGGCGTTACCAATAAAAAAACCTAAACAGCCTACTTACACCTTGTTGCGACTGTGGAAAAGGACCTTGGAAATCTAAAGCAAGAATTTCGAAGGGTGAAGATGCCTGAGGAAGTGTTTGCAGCGGCACTCGCGGATGCCTATTTTGTGCTCGTTGTGCACACGGCAGGCAAGATCTTACATACCTGTCCACGTCACGTTGTCGGTATTGCCACCAATAACGTGTCGCAATTCGAGCGTTCGTAGCGCGTTTTCCGCTGTCACATGCTTGGATTGTACCATGGCATTGCCGTACTATACGTTGCTGCAAGCATTCCGGTATTACCAAACGATTTCCATGGGGAGTTCTTCGATACAAAAGGTCGTCTATTACTTCAAATTCTGGCAAGGTGGCGTATCTTTGACACTGAACGTCCACCTTGCATGGGGGCTTAATTAAAATAAAATGCAAATAATTTTAATTTTTATGTTTTAGTAGCTGTCTGTCCGATTACGCTATGTCTCGTAAACGGTTGGCCCTGACTGTTATTATTACGCAATCTGACTGCTTAGAACAACAACAAAGAATAAAATGGAAATTTTCATTAACACAATTAATTAATTAAGTCCCCAGCAGCTATAAAACCAACGCAACAACAAGCACAAGAGTAACTGTTCTGTGTGTGGGAGTGTGACTCAACGTACACATCCGGCACGGTTCTTCTTCAAAAGACAAGAATTTCAAATACCATTTATACCGAATTAATTAAAGAAAATACAAATACCATAATTACTCAAGAAAACCAGAATTACACTCTAATACAAGAACACAAGCCAGATGCTTTGTTGACTGAACCTGTAATGACGCATTATTTAAAGCATGGAAATAATGAAAAAAAAATCAAGTTTCGTTACCTTCATATATTGACCAAAATCACTCTAATCATTACAATATATCTCCACACCGACTCGCTATTACCACATCTCAACAAGAACCTTTCAGTATCACATCTCAGCAAGCACTCCCCACTAGCACATCTGAACACGAACTGACTACCACGAGTCTTGGACAAGCACTGCACTACTACGACATCTCAACACACACTGTGCCAGTGGAGGCGGCCGAACAATGCTCTCTAGCGATCTCTGGCGCTGTGGCTCAGTGTAGCCACCTTTCAACCTGCTGCGCTTATTTAACTCTTCAATTGATACCTCATCTGATTGAATGACACGCACTTTTCTACTTAACGCATCAGCATTTTGATGCCACCGACCAGGCTTGTGCCGAACTTCAAAATCATATTCTGACAGTTTCATGGCCCAGCGCATAAGTTTGCTGGTAGGGTCTTTAAGATTCAATAACCACTGCAGAGCAGAGTGATCGGTAAGAACTGTAAACTTGCGACCATAAAGGTAACGTCTAAAATAATTAATTCCAAAAAGAAGGGCAAGCAGTTCCTTTTCTGTAGTACTGTAATTAGTTTCTGCTTTATTCAGTTGACGAGAGGCATACCCAACGGGGTTTTCCTCACCATCTTGCACTTGGCTTAGGACACATCCTACAGCAAAATCAGATGCGTCACAAGATAAAATAAAAGGTTCAGTGAAGTCTGGGTAAACAACTAGTTAAAATAGTTTTCACTGTTTGAAAGGCGGTCGAATATTCATCCGTCCAAACAAAAGGAGTATCCTTTTTCAACAATTTAGTAAGTGGTTTGGTAATAGTAGCATAATCTTTAACAAAACGGCGGTAATAATTTGCAAGGCCAAGGAAGGATTGTAATTCCTTTAAATTTGTTGGAATAGGAAAAGTGTTAATCGTGGATCTGGCTTGACTCCGCTGGAAGTGATGACATGACCTAAATACTGCACTTGTGATTGAGCAAAAGAACATTTTTCTAAGTTTAAGCTTAAATTAGCATTTCGCAAGCGCAACAGTACACTGCGTAGATGTTCAGCATGTTCAGCTATGGATCTTGAAAATATAATTGTATCATCAAGATACACAAGGCACATAGTAGGTTTCAACCCACGTAATAGCAGATCTGCAACTCGCTGAAAGGTTGCTGGCGCGTTGCGAAGCCCGAAAGGCATCCTTAAGAATTCATATAAGCCACCAGGAGCTACAACAGCTGTCTTAGCTCGATCTTGAGGAGCAATTGGAATTTGATGATACCCACTGCGCATGTCTAATGTTGTGAAGTACCGGCAATTGCCCAGACGATCGAGTGTTTCATCGATCCGGGGTAATGGATAATGATCTGGAGTAGTAACTTTGTTTACTGCTCGCATGTCTACACAGAGGCGATAGGATTTTTCTCCGTCTATAGATTTCTTTGGAACGACTACAATTGGGCTAGACCACGCACTAGAAGAGGGTTGTATTATTCCTGCTTCTAGTTGCTGTTGTATAGTTTCCTCTACCACTGACTGAAGATGGTAGGGAATTCGGTACACTTTTTGAGCTATTGGCCTAGCATTTCCGGTTGGAATCTCATGTTGGATTAGATCTGTTGCTGGTAAATATTTCCTGTCTTCAAACAACCATGAATACTCATTCAATACTTCATTTATTAGCTTTTGTTCATACAGTGAGAGGTGACTAAGCTTAGCTTTAAACTTATCTGTCAGATGTGACGTGATTGTCCAAAGGTTGTTGAGAGGCCGCAGCAGTCTTTTTCTTTTTCAGAGAGGGGGTTCTCATTGGCAACTCATCTTCAGGCTAATACTGTAACACGCGGTATTAAAGCTTGCTTGTGACTAAAATTGTCTAAACACACGGGTACGCAATTTTCTTTCTGTACTTGCTGTGCTTTGCACAGGCTACGTTTTACGTGGACCTGCATCTGGTCAAGAGTTTCATTCTGGCAGAGTGGATCTACCAAGAAATGAACCTCTTCGGATTGACGTATCCCGACAGGCACCCAAAGGATCTTTCCTGTGCCTTCTGGTATCTCCGCGGGATTATCGGCTTTTAGCTTCGTTACGGGAGACTCCGAAACTTGGGAAACGGATCCTTTTTTCCCAGCTCCGCCCGCCCGCAACGTGCAGTCACGTCCAAAACGGTGCACGTTGTCGCCGAATTGGACGGTATTTAACCTATAGTCAATAACCCCCTGGAAATGACGCAGAAAGTCACTTCCCAGGATGATGTCGTAATCCGTGCGCCTGTTCCGTACAACCTCCATCGTAAAAGCATATTCTGTGGAGTCCAACATGAATTCAACGCAACAGCTGCCATCAGGTTTCACTATGCCGGGACCAATACCACTGATATGGTACCGCGGCGGTTGCAATGTTCTTTTATCTCTCTTCGACAAAAATGCCAAGCTGATCTGTGCGCCTGTGTCAATTAGCACGCGTATTGGTTTGCGGCCTCTAACACCATCGACAACCACGCTTGCGACCTGCGTGACTCCCTTATAAGCTAGGGGGGTCACTATTTTTGACGGGGGCCGGGAGGGGTGGCACTTCCTGCCCCGCGGCCGTTTCCCGAATTCTGTGATTGGTTTGCATTTCGCCTGGAATTTGCAGGCGGTTGTGGTCTACTATTTGGACAATGCACGCTTCGGTGACCCATGTTCCTGCACCGATGGCAATATGGCACGCGGCATTGCTCTGCCACATGTCCTTGTCTATTACAGCGCCCACACTTAGTATCGTTCGAAAAGACACGTCGGGGCTCGCTTTGCCGCGCGGAGACGGCCACAAATCGGCTCGCCTCCTCTCTCAAGAGTGCTAATCGCACGGCTTCGTGTAAGGTGCGGGGGGAAGCTACCTTGATTTCGCCCCCTGTTTGAGGGTTTATGCCACGAATAAACACGTCTACCGCACGACATTCTGATTCTTCCAACAGAACCTCGTCACGAGCAGAACTGGCACTTAGTGCGTACGTGTGGCACGCGACTGTAACGTCTCTTAGCAAAAGACATATTATGTAATAAAGAGAAAACATTGTGTGTCATGTCTTGTTCTTGTATAAAATTATGTACTGTTTTTTTTAATTTATTTTAGACAATATCTGTGTCGGCGTGTACTGAAACCGCCACAGACGATACTTATTAAATATCAAACAAAGATGAGAATGTGTGACTAGTATAAATAATACAGAACGAACATTAATTTCTCTGTCGTCTTCTTGGAGTTACGTGAGTAGGATAGCCTGTGACAATATAGTGTACGCTAGCGTAGCATTCTTTTGTCAGGACTGAGAGAGGGACGCCATTACGTACTCATTGTAAAGGTGTGTAATAATTAATTGATTTGTTTAAATGTTTTGAATAGAGTTACTTAGTGAAACCTTGCCTTATGATTTGTAATACGCTTGCCTGGCATATTATCCCATCCCTTTAAGACATTTTCAGTTATTTAAATATTATTCGTGGTGCAGAGCTGCGCTACGAACGAACGAGCCACTGCCGCGGCGCATTCAAACTGCATTAAATGAAATCTATCATACCGCAAAGAAGCGGGAAGGTAATAGTGAAATAAAATCATTCCCTTCAGCTTTCGGACTTGCAGAGCAGAGCAGCAGATTTTATGATGTGTTTTGCAGGCTGCTGATAATATATTACTAACAGTACAAAAAGATAATTTACCTTCATAACATAAAAGAAATCTTGCTGTGCGTAGTTCTGGTGTGGCAAACCTTATAGTAAAAACGTCTTCTTCTCCGATAATAGTCTCATGTTCTTGTGCTAGTCGTGGTACTTACTGGTGTTTTACTGTTAACGAAAATCCACTGCAAAATTTTGATGTTGAACAATTATTGCGAACTGTAACATCAGTATTCATAACAAAGTAATTTTCATTAACCTTTTCAATAACTATGAAGTAGGGAAGATATGTTGAACTTTATAGTGAGTTACAGTAACGAAAAAATGTTTCTTTAATAGAAAGCCAGATCCAGAAGAATAAGAACATAATATTTTTCTTTTTGTTGAAAATTAATGATCCCAAGAAAGTCACGGCACAGCATCACTAAATGGTATTTCGGGGCTCTTTTCGTAGCAACATATTTCATTTAACACACGAGTTGTTACGCGAGTAATAGTAAAACAAAGCAAATAATAGAGAGCAAGCGAAAGCACGTAGGAAAGACATATTCCGTCTCCCTTACTCCACCTCTCACTTTTTTACTACTGGAGTTAATTTTATACGGCTTGTGGTTTTATTTATTTAGATATTATTATATATGTGTAGCAGCAAGTAAGTTGGTACATGGTAACTAGTAACTTTGCTTTACGATATTAAAGTTTGGATTTGCAATGTTCATACTGATATAAAACTGAAACTGAGAGCTGATGGCAGTACACAAAATTATTTGTAACAGGTTGCTATGGTTTTGATTCAATGTTATTACACTGTTTTTACTTGCTAATTCTTTTTTCATAAAAGCAAGTAACTTTGAGTAATGTTGAGGAAATATTTCACTTTGGCTGTAGGAGTCACACTAGCACACATATGTTAAGTTCAGACATGGAGTGGGAGAGGGAATAAACACTTTTATTATAAATGTGGCACACCGTGGATCAAATTATTGCTTTTCCGCATCTGCTCTGGATAATCATGTAGGGAACATTCACTTGCTACTGTAACGTAATCAAGAAAGAAAGAAAACTGTATCTGAACTCACTACCTAGCATCGTATTCAGAAAAGTCAGTAATGAAATTCAAATGATCGTTACAGCGCTGAATGTTGGCTACGTTACGCAGTGGATTTTTGAATACTGTTAAGTAGAACAGGCGCCCGGCTAGCTCGCGTTCTCTTAATCTCAGGGAAAAAACGTAAAATATTGCTTTAGTGTCACAGAGCAGACCTTGCCACAAAATGTTAAAATGATAAAGTCATAACACAGTTATTCGTTATATTTTTGTGCCCGCATAGAACATGTCGCACACGACCTTCCAAATCAAACTGATAAATGCACTGAATATATAGTCTGCCGGCACTGCTGGAAGCTGTAAGAAAATGTTAAATACTATTATGTTACCTCGCTTTACCGGCGAGCCGACTGCGATGCCTGAAATAAATATTTTTTAAATGTGCCGCGTCTGCTGCCGTTGCCCTCGCATATTGCTACAGCGGCTTCCGCTGAATTTAATGCTGAAAATGTCTAAATTATTTACGGGACGAATGGCTGGCAACTTTACAAATTATTTTAAAAACGTATTTGCTGAAACTCTATATATTCAAACAAAAACGCATTAATTTCACACACCTTTTTGCAACAACTCGCCTAATGGCGGATCTCAAGCTTCGTGAACAAAAGACTAACGGCCAGCATATACATTTGCTTAACACGCAAGTGTTACTCGTAACGAAACCCAAAGAGAACAGAGAGACTATTACAATGCTTTTTACTATTCATACATGTACTGAATTGTCCTTTTTATTTGAGGCACAGATCATAATCACTAATTGATTTAACAAGAATACGATTTTCAAAGATAATAATATGTCACGGATTGAAAGTTAAAAAATGCATAAAACGTCAAATAATTATGAATGTTCTACATACACACATAATATATTCGTGAAATGTTTACACAGTCTTGCTTTATTGCTTCACTTGGTCATGTTTGTTCGTGTTTAAATTATTTCTCTTTCGCCGTGTGCGTGGCACTATATCGATACATGTTAACTGGTCTTACACACACGGAAAAAATTCCATCACACGCTTTTTATGACGACTGGCCAGGAGACGCTACAGACACGAACGTAAGTTTCATTTCACGCTTTACAAGCTATTTCTGAAAATTTAGATTTTCTGTTGCATCTTTCCCTGAATCTCAGGAACCACTTGGATTAGAGTATTCATACTTCCAGAAAGTTGAAACATACATATACCGAGTCTGCAGAACTAACATAGAAACAGTTAAAATTATTTTGGACAGAGTCGGAAACATTACGAAACATTTAACAGTACAGTCAAAATATTTTACTTGCCAAACTAGTGACTGAAATGCAGTCACTTGTGTCCAGTACACTAAGGCCGTAATAACTTGGAATGGCGTGTAAAAGTTCCGTGTTCGTTGCTGCAGTGGCTTCAGAAATACGGGGAAACCCCAAGAACAAAGAGCAACGTTGACAATAGAGGGCTCTGCACCTCCGCCGAAGGAGGAACGGTCTGATGGCGTGACGGAGGAGACATGTCGGACGCTACGGAAAACGTATAGGGTGCAGTTTAGGTGTAACAGGCAACAGAGTGATGGCTCCCGATCTTCCACCATAGTACAGTCCATCGACATGTGGCAAATATGAGGTAGCCAAGCAGGTGGAAACGTGGCTTCTACTGTGCCGAGACTGCTTGGTAGCTACAACAGGAAAGCACAATTAATTAGCAGGATTACAAAATAAGAAAGTATTTATTGCTTTGCTGTAGCCGATGATCAGCTGGTTGACAATTATAGAAGACGCGACTAGACTGCACCTCTGTAGAATGGCATAATGTACAAGTCATGAATCTCGCAGTGACGAATTAATCTCTCGTAATCTCGAATTTGGAATCCGGTGTATTTGAAGACTGGCTCGGAACTGGGCTTGACGGCAGCAGTGACTGGGCTGCAGACGAGGACCGCCTGACGTCGGCGCCGGCTGACCGCTGAGCGCGACTGCGCACTGCAGACCGGCTGGCTGAGTACCCTCTGGCCGGCGCGGCAGCCCCTCTGCTGCGTCTGCAGCCGGCCGGTCGCTCTCTCGGGCGGCGGTGTCGTCGTGTGGCTGACGACATCACACAGAGCTTTGGAGGAGCGCCGCTCAAATAAGGCACAACGGATACGCATTTCTGCGAAATATCTAAAATTATCGGCAGAATTTGCTACCGGAGAATATTCGAGTAGGTTTGCAGAAGAAGCTTCGAGTTTGCAGACATACCCAAGCATCAGCAGGAACAGTTATGTTGACGGTGTTTTCGGATGGTGAGGGTCCAGTTTTTTGTGACTGTCGCGAAGAGCAGCGTACAACGAACAGCCAATACTACACGGATTTTGAACAAGGTGAAGCCAGCAGTGAGAGACAGACGCTGTGGATCTCAGAGGAGAGGTGTGGTTCTCCAGCAAGACAACGCACGTCATCATATTGCTCAACTAACCCGTCAAACCATCGACAAAATGGGCTGGGAAGTACGGCTTCATCCCGCTCACAGTCCTGATTTAGCTCCTAGTGATTCCTATTTGTTTGGTGCACAGAAGGAGGCATTACGTGGCAAGAGGTTCGAGGACAACGAGGACGTGAAAAAGTTTGTGGCAAACTGGTCCAAACATCAATATAAGGAGTTCTTTGCAGCCGGAATAACAGAGCTTCTAGCCCATTGTAACAAGTGCATAAAAGTTCAAAGCGATTATGTTGGAGCGTAGTGAAAGTATTGTTTTGTAAAAATGAACGCTTTTTTCTCCAGACCAATTTAGTTATTGAATGACCCTCTTACTATTAGACATTCGAAACAAAAAGTCGTCTGCAGAATCTCGAATATAGGAGGGACGGACAACTACGAGAAGTAAACTACAAACCGTTTAGCATCGCGTGAGTGACAAGAATAATGTACCGAAGAGTGGAAAAGAAAATTAACGATCTGTTCGACGACAATCAGTTGGCTTTAGGAAAGGTAATGGCGCCGGAGAGGCAGTTCTGCCGTTGCGCTCGATAACGGAAGTCAGACTTACAAACAACCGGGAGACGCTTATTGTACCTGTCGACATAGAAAAAGGAATGTGCAGTCTAAAATGGTGCAAACTGTTCTAAATTCTCAGGAAAACTGGTCTAATCTTTAGGGTAAAAACGGGTGATATGGTGAAAGTCATGGATTAAAAGTGAAAAAATAAATATGAAAGGCCAAGAACGAAGCGGACGGAGCACAAAGTGTAGAAGACAGGGATGCAGATTTTCGTTGCAAATATTCAATCAATACAGCGGAGAAATAATGAAGGAAATGAAAGAAAAGTCCAGGAGTCGGATTTAAATTCAAGGTTAAACGATATCGGTGATAGGGTTCGCTGCTGACATTGCTATCGCGAGTGAAAGTGCGATAGAATCACAGGGCCTGTTGAAAGAAATAAGCAGTCTAATAAATAGAGAACGCGGACTGAGAGTAAAGAAAAGTCAAACGAAACTAGTGCGGTGTATAGAAATGAGATTAGCGGGAAAGTTGGGATCAAAATTGGAGACCTCAAAGTTGACGGAAAGAAGTAATTCTGCTGTCTTGGATGCGAAACTAACACTCGAAGGAGGAGAAGAAGGCGAATATGAAAACGGTCTAGTACGGGAAAAAATGGGCAATTCGTGATCGAAACTAGTCTTGCAGTGCCGAACAACAGCCTTAACTTGAGAAAGGATTTTTCGAGGATGCACGTCACCATTGCTGGGAGTGTGTTACGGACTGTGGGACAGCCGCAACATGGGAGAAGCGAGACCTGCCGTGGCCTGCAGCCAGTCAGCAGTCAGCGGTCAGCAGTCAGCGGTCAGCAGTCAGCGGTCAGGCTGGGGGAAGACCCGGCACCGCCCACGCTCTCGCCTCTCAAACATCACGAGGGGGGAAGTTAGAGCGCTCAGTGTTCCAACACGGACAGGTGCGTATCTTCACAAAAATATTACTCCACAGCGCTCCAGTAGTGGATTTATATATTTTCAAGGCATCGAAAGTAATTAAAAAAAAAAAAAGGTAGGCATACTACAGAGTGAAACTCGCTTGAATTTTTGTGAGACAGTCGTCTCTGGAGTGGTGCTGTTCTTAACGAGTGATAAAGATAAAATGCGAAGCTGCATTCAGTTGTTTAAACAATATTATGTCAACAGCGGCTCCAGTGAAAACCAAGCTCTTACACTGTATTAACAGCCGTAATAACGATAATGCAGTGCAGTGCAGAACCCGCGAGACCCTCGCCTACTCGTTATGCTCAACTGCAAAGCTCTGCTGTCGGGTTCACAGCACAACGCGCTAGGAGCCACCCACATTGCCCGTTACGTGTGTACCTCGTTGGCAAAACAGTTGTCTCCGAGCGTCGCAGTCAGTAGTAACGCTACGCGCGTTGTTTTACTGCGACATGAGGTAGGGCCCGCAGACAGATCTTGAAAACTGTACTGGGTTTTTTACCCAAAACGATTTCCGCTATTCACAAGCGACACGTTCTTTGCTCCATCCCTTTTATCGTAGCTCCGGTGTAAGAATTGCGACGTTACAGTTTGCAGCACATTACTCGGGAGTACGGAGAGGTGTTCAGAGGAAACGCTGCTCGCGCGACACAGACGGCGGGAGGCAGACGTCGGCCAGTAGGAGCCCCTTAGGCTAGGCGCAAATTGAGACGCGTACAGCACGTGTGGCGTGACACTAGACTACAGCGCGACACGCACGTGCCGCACGGGTCACGCGGGTCCAGCGCATATTGCAACGCGTACACCGTACTTCGCACGCGCCGACTGGCGACGCTCTGCGCTGACTGAACCGAAGCGCGCGCAACCTCTTATCTTTCTCAAACGATTTTACAGCAACTATTGTCTGAAAATACATGATTTTTGCCTTACTTGTAGCGTTATATGTCAGCTTCGTGACGAAGTGTCCATCACCTCGCTAATGACCATTCTTATTGTGATGTACACATTTTAGTGAGACACTACGCAAAACTCAAAAAGTTTGCAACGAAAATTAGGGGTCGCTATGATTTTGCGTTTGGTGCGTGTTACACCATATGTTGCTGCGTATGAAATTCAGCTAACATGCTGAATTTTTGTTCAGACTTGGGAGGAGATCTCTATCTGCCTCCGATCTCGAGAAAATGGATCCCATGTAGCGCGCTCACTTCCAATCCCTCGCCCGCGAGAATGAAATACTCGAAACATCTCTCGTATCTCCTAAACCGCTAGAGACATCGAAACGAAAGTTTGGTGAATGATAGCACACAAGGAGGAGAGTGTTTTGCCAATTATTAAACACACGGAACTTTCTTATCTATGGCGATATATCACTACTTTCTCATTTATTTCACTCCAGTGACTGTAATTTTTAAAGAATTATCGACAGCTAGCGAAACAAGAGCTTCCTAGTATGAAAATAAACATGAAAATTCTTCTTTTATGTTACTGCAAACCGATACTACGAGGTTTTTCGTAAGCTATGGAGCTCTGTGATTGCCAATTACTTGTTTAATGAGACCCTCCGTTTCGGAATTCTGTCTGAATAGCTGCTGTGAGATGAGTTGGGCAAATTACACTGTGACAAAGGAAGTACAGTTAAACCAGTCACCAAGAGAAATGTGGCCTTTACTCACAAACGGTGATGCTTCTTCGAATGAGAAAAGGTTAACAACTCACACAAAATCAGATTGGCAATTCTGTGGGCTTGCGAAACTGACAATGCGTGATCGCGAATAAAATAGTTGTTGTTGAGAAAAATAAACAAATGATCTGTCGCGCAACACAATGGTCAGTGTATTGTCAGCAGCGGAGGATAATGCGCGCGCCAGGAATGCACAAGCTAGCCAAGTATGCCTTGTGAGATGGAGTTAGAAAAACATTGCCATGAGAGTAGATCTGCCTTTGTCAGCAGCACATTTCAACAAATTAAATATATCTAATCATAACACTCTTTTAGGATATTCCTACTTTCGTAATAATACCGATCATTTTCTTCATTTCTGTAGCCTGTTGTTGTATAATTAGTTTATTAATGCTGATAATGTCCATGCAACAATTGACATGCTTTTTCTCATCACGGCGAAGCAATTAAAACGTTGTCATTTGTGACTGCTTTTCGACTGTTTCTAGCTTGCAGTGGAAATATGTTGCTCACATGCATGTAGTACAGTGTGTCGTATTACATTATTACATCCGTATCAGAGTAATCACAGTGAAACTTCTATACTTCAGATCTTCGGTGCTTTTTACCAGATGTACAAAGGGATCACACCTGTGGAGATTATCCCTTTCTACATTTTTGTAACAGATCGTACAGATACGCCAGCTTACTAGGCAGCGAGAATATAACCTTGCCTTACTTCCCTGCCTTGATTCTTAATCACATGATTTTATTTTATAATATTCCTTGCTTCCTTATTCACTACCCTCTGTCCCTTATTGCGATCTGAAAACATCGGTGGCGGGGTGGGGGGGGGGGGGAGGGGGCATATGGTCAATTCCAGTGGCCAATGGCTCATCAGTTACTGAACTATACATTTTTCTTGACAGAAGAAAAACAAAACAAAACTATGCACATATAAGTAACAGAAAAGTATAACGTGCTAACGAAGAAAGCTGGAGCGTTTAAATGGCGAAAAACGAAATACTACCCAAAGGCAATAAAATTCAGTACACAGTAAGGCAAAATTTATCGTATTGGCAATACTACCACTGCTGATATGCGCCGTTCCGATGTGAGCATATGGCCGTGCTACTTTTCCGCTCCCCTCCTCAAATTTCATACGGTGCTAGCGAGGCAAACGCGACGCGCGGTCGAGAAACTGTGCCTCAACCACAACGCCGCGCGACCTGTCAAGAAAGATGTATAGTTCAGTAACTGATGAGCCATTGGCCACTGGAATTGACCATATGCCCCCTCCCCCCCCCCCCCCCACCCCGCCACCGATGTTTTCAGATCGCAATAAGGGACAGAGGGTAGTGAATAAGGAAGCAAGGAATATTATAAAATAAAATCATGTGATTAAGAATCAAGGCAGGGAAGTAAGGCAAGGTTATATTCTCGCTGCCTAGTAAGCTGGCGTATCTGTACGATCTGTTACAAAAATGTAGAAAGGGATAATCTCCACAGGTGTGATCCCTTTGTACATCTGGTAAAAAGCACCGAAGATCTGAAGTATAGAAGTTTCACTGTGATTACTCTGATATGGATGTAATAATGTAATACGACACACTGTACTACATGCATGTGAGCAACATGTTTCCACTACAAGCTAGAAACAGTCGAAAAGCAGTCACAAATGACAACGTTTTAATTGCTTCGCCGTGATGAGAAAAAGCATGTCAATTGTTGCATGGACATTATCAGCATTAATAAACTAATTATACAACAACAGGCTACAGAAATGAAGAAAATGATCGGTATTATTACGAAAGTAGGAATATCCTAAAAGAGTGTTATGATTAGATATATTTAATTTGTTGAAATGTGCTGCTGACAAAGGCAGATCTACTCTCATGGCAATGTTTTTCTAACTCCATCTCACAAGGCATACTTGGCTAGCTTGTGCATTCCTGGCGCGCGCATTATCCTCCGCTGCTGACAATACACTGACCATTGTGTTGCGCGACAGATCATTTGTTTATTTTTCTCAACAACAACTATTTTATTCGCGATCACGCATTGTCAGTTTCGCAAGCCCACAGAATTGCCAATCTGATTTTGTGTGAGTTGTTAACCTTTTCTCATTCGAAGAAGCATCACCGTTTGTGAGTAAAGGCCACATTTCTCTTGGTGACTGGTTTAACTGTACTTCCTTTGTCACAGTGTAATTTGCCCAACTCATCTCACAGCAGCTATTCAGACAGAATTCCGAAACGGAGGGTCTCATTAAACAAGTAATTGGCAATCACAGAGCTCCATAGCTTACGAAAAACCTCGTAGTATCGGTTTGCAGTAACATAAAAGAAGAATTTTCATGTTTATTTTCATACTAGGAAGCTCTTGTTTCGCTAGCTGTCGATAATTCTTTAAAAATTACAGTCACTGGAGTGAAATAAATGAGAAAGTAGTGATATATCGCCATAGATAAGAAAGTTCCGTGTGTTTAATAATTGGCAAAACACTCTCCTCCTTGTGTGCTATCATTCACCAAACTTTCGTTTCGATGTCTCTAGCGGTTTAGGAGATACGAGAGATGTTTCGAGTATTTCATTCTCGCGGGCGAGGGATTGGAAGTGAGCGCGCTACATGGGATCCATTTTCTCGAGATCGGAGGCAGATAGAGATCTCCTCCCAAGTCTGAACAAAAATTCAGCATGTTAGCTGAATTTCATACGCAGCAACATATGGTGTAACACGCACCAAACGCAAAATCATAGCGACCCCTAATTTTCGTTGCAAACTTTTTGAGTTTTGCGTAGTGTCTCACTAAAATGTGTACATCACAATAAGAATGGTCATTAGCGAGGTGATGGGCTCTTCGTCACGAAGCTGACATATCACACTACAAGTAAGGCAAAAATCATGTATTTTCAGAGAATAGTTTCTGTAAAGTCGTTTGAGAAAGATAAGAGGTAGCGCGCGCTTCGGTTCAGTCAGCGCAGAGCGTCGCCAGTCGGCGCGTGCGAAGTACGGTGTACGCGTCGCAATATGCGCTGGACCCGCGTGACCCGTGCGGCACGTGCGTGTCGCGCTGTAGTCTAGTGTCACGCCACACGTGCTGTACGCTTCTCAATTTGCGCCTAGCCTAAGGCAGCCCGTCCAGAGGCCGCTGCTGGAGCTAGAGGTGTACACGTCCCGCTTTTAACCCGCCCATGCTTGCCCGGTGGCCAGGCGGGCAGGCCGCCGCGCCTTGTCAACAGAACGGGCAGGCTGCTTCACTCCCAGCCAAGCCAAGCAGGACCCGACCCGGGCAGGCTGCGGGAAACTTGCTTGCCTGCCCATATTACTGCTGAGCTGCGCTACGCAGCCGTTTAGTCTGCGCGCGTCATTGTCGTATTATGAACGGTAATTAAAAGTTTTTATTTTACCTGACCACCAAAAGACAAACTCCAACATTATATATG
This sequence comes from Schistocerca nitens, assembly GCF_023898315.1. Classification (NCBI taxonomy): domain Eukaryota; kingdom Metazoa; phylum Arthropoda; class Insecta; order Orthoptera; family Acrididae; genus Schistocerca; species Schistocerca nitens. The sequence goes on along the minus strand of NC_064624.1, from coordinate 13,439,627 downwards.
TATATTAATGTCAGGTAAAAAAAAATTGGGTTTTATTTGTATATTCTTCCTCTACGCGTATATTTCGGGCTTCTTATCTATATAAATAAAAATTAATTGCCAAATGTGTTGATAAGCGTAAAACTCGAGAACGGCTGGATCAATTCGGCTAAATTTTTTTTGCTGTGTTCGTGATTCTCAGGACAAGGTTTTTACGAAATAAAATTTTTCGAAAATCGACCGAAAAATTGGAAAATTTGACAAAAACTGAAAGTGCGTTTTCATTGTGTCCGTGTGTTCGTATTGCATACAATCTTGATGAAATTTTGCACACTATACCTTGAAACCAAGAGGAAGGTCACAGTCTACATAAAATTTCGTATGGTGCATGGCAGAGGTTCCTTTACATAACGGAATTCGACAAATTGTACGTATTTATTCCGATCTTGAAGAAAGTTGGCACACTTGATATTCAAAACAGGATGAAGGGCGCTGTCTGCTTAAAATTCTGAATGGTGCATGGCGGAGGGTACTTTACTTACACACTTCTACACAAGCCTACAATTTTACTCCGATCTTGAAGAAATTTTGCACAGTTTACCATCAAGAGGAACATCACTGTCTACATAATATTTCGGACAGTACATTGAATAGAGTACCTTACAAAAGATTTTGACATCGTTTGTGGGTTACCATGAAAGTTCACTATGTACGCATGTTTCCATGGAGAAGGTTTTTGAATATATATATATATATATATATATATATATATATATATATATATATATATATATATATATATATATGTGTGTGTGTGTGTGTGTGTGTGTGTGTGTGTGTGTGTGTGTGTGTGTGTGTATATCTTTTAAACGAAATGTCTGTGATCTTTTTGAAATTTGAGAGCTGTCTGTCACATTCACAGTCATCGTGTTGGACAATTCGCGCACAGCAAATGTCGTTTAACAGTTGCAAACCATTTTTTGTTGAGTGAACGTGTTATATTGGCTGCAAAAAACCTTGATGTTAACGAAATGAATTTTCAGATTCGAAATATGACACCTGGCGAATTGCTGACATACAAGTCGGCTTATTCCGTTACTAACCAAGATGATGTAGTCAACTATCCTACGGAATTTTTAAATTCGCTGGATTTCCCCGCATTACCGCCTCCCAATCTGTAATTAAGTAGGATCGGCAATCATTATGTTGCGAAAGGTAAACCAGCTACGTCTTTGTAATGGCGCCCGGCTTGCGGGGAAGAAATTAAAGAACAACGTAATCGAAGACACAATTTTAAAAGGAAAGTACAAAGGTGAAGACAGTTTGATTCCAGTATCACTAAGATTCCGACCGACATGCCATTAGACTTTAAACGGTTATAATTTCCAGTGCAGCTTACATTTGCCATGTCGATAGATAAATCGCAAGGGCAGTTGTTATATGTTTGTGGCATCAATCTTGAAAATCATGTTTTTCACATGGCCATTTGTATGTCGCATATTCCCCTGTCGGGACACCTTCAACTTCATTTGTTTACGCACCAGAAAACAAAACTATCAATGCTGCGTATTAAAAAGTATTACAATAAATGCTACCTAGCAATAAACTTTGACACTGATTCACTGATCACCACAAAAGTTGACAGATATGTATGAGTTTTCACAGATAGGTGAAGAGGAGATGAACTGAGGTGGCGGAATCCAACAGAGAGGACGAGGAGAAGGATAGAGGGTGGGGGGAGATGGGCCAAGGGATGGGTTCAAAAATGGTTCAAATGGCCCTGAGCAATATGGGACTTAACTTCTGAGGTCATCAGTCCCCTAGAACTTAGAACTACTTAAACCTAATTAACCTAAGGACATCACACACATCCATGCCCGAGGCAGGATTCGAACCTGCAACCGTAGCGGTCGCGCGGTTCCAGACTGTAGCGGCTAGAACTGCTTGGCCACTCCGCCCGGCCAAGGGGAGGGAAGGGGGGGGGGAGGTGATGAGAGAGATAGTGGGAGAGGACTAAATGGATAGAGAGAAAATAGGGGAGGGAAGATGGAGTACGAGAGTATGGAATAAATAAATGCCCAGGCAACGCAATGCAGTCTGTGCTGCGCTTCTCAACACCAAAACGGATGGATATTTGTACTAAAGAAGTGAACCTCCACCCCCCAAAAAGAAGATTGGTCACCTCCCCAGAAGAATGAATTATCTACGCCCCTATTAACCACTGTACTGCAATGAGAAACAAATTAAGATTTTGGAAGTCTAGATTCTTTAACTTTAGTATGTTTCAGCCAAGTATGACACCAATTATATAAATATTTAACTACGTTTCAAGGATGTATTTTACTGGTTCTGTGAATTCATTCGAAGTTGGCAAAATCATTCTAAATTGCCAAATTGCATTTTAACAAAATCGAAGGACTTGTTTCGTATCCAGTTCGTCTGCAAACTATAATACTGGGAATACAATGGCGACCCTGAGCCATTTTTCACGGCTCCTACGTTTGCGTCATGACAGTCCACACTTGTAGTCTAGGTCTGCGTCATGAGGGACCATATTTCGGACCATCATGATGCAGACTAATGCGACGAGTGTTTTCTTGCATGATGCAAACCTAAACGACGACTGTAGACCCTCATAACACAGACCTAAACGACGAGTCATAATCCTCATGACGCAGATGTAGACGCTGTGGAGAGTGGCTCAGAGTTTGCATTATATTCCTACTACAATACATTCATGGAAAAAGACGCTCTTCATTTTAGGAGTATTTGTAGTGTCTAGGTCTTCAGCATATTGACTCTGCATGTGGGATTCCCCTTAATATAGAAATACAAGAATAAAATTACATTTTGCAATGTGTGTGGAACTGAACAAATAAATTGTAATTTAAACTCATAATGTGTATTGCCTTAATCCACAAATGAATATTTTATTTTGCAGAACACTTTTCAACATAAAATATTTACAAATTTTCCTTCAGTTCCCCTGAAAGTATTATCTAGGCCAAACCAGATACTCCTAAAAATATTTGGCTACTTTTGCAAACCCAAGTAACAGAAAATGGTTTACAAACAATAATTAATGTCACTTGGGAGGATTGCAATCAAAAAGTTTAGTCTAAAATAAAAATGAACTGTGTGCATTACAAAATTTCTATCTCAGAAATTGACGCCCAGAAAGCACAAGAAAGAAATCTGCACTCTTAATTAGTAAATTTGCGCTCAAACTCATAGTTTCCTGTTTAATGTTCTACTGTATTTTCAATGTGTCTGCTGATTAGTGTTTGAATTAATTATGACGAGATCGTTAAGTCTGTCTGCATTAATACGTGATCGCTTTTCGCTAATTAGGTTTCCAGCGCAACTAAAAATTCTCTCACTAGACGCACTAGTGGCTGGTATATTTAATATTTTTCTTGCCACACACGCAAGTCGAGGAAGTCGCTGGGAGTTATTTTTCCACCACTGTAGAATATCTCCCTCGTTCACGCAGTGTTCTTGCAAGTATCTGCTGACTTCATCATGTAGGAGAAGAGGCTCTTCTGCCCAGTCCCCAAATTTCGCCATTTTGTACGGCCCTGGATTTGTTTCTTGGGTGCTGCGATTGGGCACTTGTACTGAAACTGTACAGGTTCCAATTAATATTTGCAGAATAATGTGAAGATCGTACTACACATAGTTGAAATTATAATAGGCTTTAGATGATGCTATCATTTATCGTCCAGTAAAGCCACCAAAAGATCAAAACTAACTGCAGGACGATTTAAATAAGGTATATATTTTTGGTGTGAAAATTAGCGGTTGGCAATAAATAATGACAAGAGCGAGGTTATCCCTGTGTGTACTAAACTAAGTCCGTTAAAATTCGTTTACAAGATCAACCAGTCAAATCTAGAGGCTGTAGATTCTACTTAATACCTCTGATTACAATTACGACCTACTTAAATAGGAATGGACACACAGAAAATGCTGTAGGCGTTTTAATGACAAAACACTCTTTTGGAACATTGCTACGAAGTTGGAGAGCCTTACTATTGACGGAAGAGGTCGAAAGAGTCTAAATAAGGGCAGCTGGTTTGGTATTATCGTGAAACAGGGGAAAGAGTGTCGCGGAAATTACACAAGAGTTGCGGTGGGAATCATTACAACAATGGCGTTTTTTGACGTGGCGCGATCTATATATGAAATTTCGATCACCAACTTACACCTCCGAATTCGAAGATATATTGTTGAGTCCCATCTACATTGGAAGAAATGATCATCAGAATAAAATACAAAAAAGCAGCGCTCAGACGGAGAGCTGTAGGTGTTCTATCCCGCGCGAAATTCGAGAATAGGAGACAAATAAGTTGAAAGTGGTTGGATGAACCCTCAACCAAGCACTTGCGTGTGACTTGCAGAGTAACCATGTACATGTAGATGAAGAATATATGTACTATCTTAGGAGCTTACCTTCAGCACACATCTGTCGTGCTGCTTGGTAAACTTCAATTTTTTCAACCTCGGTTAACTTTCTTAATGTGCGGTAGTTAGCCACCATAAACGTTGCAATTTTATGCAACATACTAACGCACATTTTCTGTTCTAGGAAGGCATCGGCGGCTTGTTTCAAAGGTTTCATGTCCTGAAAATACATTTTCTCAACATACATATTTCACAAGTGGTTCTATAATATTCAGATGGAATAAAATTACAAACCTCTTCATCGTTATCCCGTACGGTACAATGAGTTTTTAAGGCATAAAACCACGGTAGAACTAAATGTAGGGTTGGACCCTTGTCACCCTCTAGATCAACTGTGGCTTCTTTAAACGGCTTAAGAAATTCTATAAGCTGGCCAGTTACATGGTGGTCATAACCCAGCATCTTATCAGAGGCACCTTCATTATGTAAAACAGCCTTCACTGAATCAATCTGAGAATGGACTGATAAAAGCATGTCAAAATAACTATTCCAACGAGTTGAAACCCACTGCTTTAAAGATGAGTTCAGTCTCACACAGAGACCTCTTCTCTTGAAGTACGAAACCGTAGCCCGCACTGTATTAAGAATGGCTAATATATTGGAACATTTTCTTTCAAAAACTGTTCGCTCAGAACATGTTTCAAGACTGTGTTTATACTATGAGCCATGCATGGAAGACGCTGATATACTTCGAGAGCTTTGACAATGTTACTGCCCTGGTCTGTGACAAACGTAATTTTGGCAATGTCTTCACGAGAAACACCCATAGTTTCTAAGCCATCTTCCAACTCGTTTCGAATATTCGAGCCAGTTTTTGGGCAGTCAGGAAACGCAGAGCACATCAGTACATATTTATTCAAACGCCAGTCTGAATTTATGTAATGCATTGTCACGGACATGTAATGCACCCCTTTGTAATTGTCTGTCCATAGATCAATTGTACTGGCACATATACCAGAACGAATCGCATGCACTATATCTGGGAGCATTTTGCTGCGCACTTTATCAGCTAAGGTTTGAACTTTCCTAGCTACTGTCACTCGGGAAGGCATAACATTTTTAATATCAACGGAGCCATATTTTTTACCTATGTCGATCAGTGTCTGCCCTAAATTAAGAAATCCTTCTCCCTCTATACTGCTAAATGGTCTCAGGTCCTTAGCACACATTTCGACGCACTTTTCGGCCACTAAATCTTTGTCCTCTTTCAAGATATTTACGGAGTGAGGGAACTGCTTGTCAAATTTGCACACATGTCGTAACATACTCGAGGTTCCCGAATAAGTACTTAAGAGCTTTTTACATAGTTTGCGTTGAGACACACCTACCGATTTATTTGAAGCGGCTCATAAACACACGAAAACGTTTCCCATGCGGCACTTGTGCTCTGTTTAGTTATCAGCATGTATTCGCCAGTTGTCAATTTTTTTTCAATCTCACTAAAGTTCGACCTATTCATTGTGCTGCCTCCACCGTTGCGAGGAGGTTCTTGGTTCACTTTATAGGAAATACAAAAAGTTAGTTATATGTGGTGATTTCAATATTAATTGTATAAGTGATTGTGCAAGGAAAAGGATGCTGGTAGACCTCCTTAATTCATATAATCTTATGCAAACCGTATTCTTTCCAACGAGAGTGCAAGGGAACAGTAGAACAACCATAGACAATATTTTTGTTCATTCGTCATTATTAGAAGGGCATTCTGTTAGCAAAAAGGTGAATGGCCTTTCAGATCATGATGCACAAATTTTAAGTCTAAAAGATTTTTGTGCTGCAACACATGTTAAATATAGTTACCAACTTTTTAGGAAAGCTGATCCAGTTGCTGTACAGACTTTTGTAAACCTTATCAAGGAACAAGAGTGGCAAGATGTTTATAGTACTGATACAGTAGACGATAAATATAATGCTTTCCTCAAGACTTTTCTCGTGCTCTTTGAAAGTTGCTTTCCGTTAGAACTTTCAAAACAGGGTACTAGCACAAACAGGCAGCCTGGGTGGCTGACTAAAGGGATAAGAATATCTTGTAGAACAAAGTGTCAATTATATCAAAACGTTAGAAACAGTCACAATCTAAATGCAGCAGCCCATTACAAACAGTATTGTAAGGTGCTTAAAAAAGTTATTAGGAAGGCAAAAAGTATGTGGTATGCAGATAGAATAGCTAAGTCTCAGGATAAAATTAAAACCATATGGTCAGTCGTAAAGGAAGTGGCTGGTCTGCAGAGACAGGTCGAGAATATAGAATCAGTGCGTAGTGGGGATGTCCGTGTTACTGATAAGTCGCATATATGTACAGTACTTAGTAATCACTTTCTGAATATAGCAGGTGAACTAAATAGAAACCTAGTCCCAACAGGGAATCATATAGTGCTCTTAGAAAAAAGTGTTCCGAGACTGTTACCTGAAATGCTCCTCCATGATACTGACAAGAGGGAGATTGAGTTAATAATTAAATCACTAAAGACCAAGAACTCTCATGGATATGACGGGGTATCTAGCAGAATACTGAAGTATTGTTCCACGTATGTTAGCTCAGTACTTAGCCATATCTGTAACTTTTCCTTTAGGAGTGGTCTGTTTCCTGACCGATTAAAGTACTCGGTAGTGAAGCCACTTTATAAAAAGGGAGACAGGGATAATGTTGACAATTATAGACCTATTTCTATTCCATCGGTGTTTGCTAAAGTTATCGAGAGGGTTGTATATACAAGGTTACTGCAGCATTTAAATTCACATAATTTGCTGTCAAATGTACAGTTTGGTTTTAGAAATGGCTTAACAACTGAAAATGCTATAGTCTCTTTTCTCTGTGAGGTTTTGGACGGATTAAATAAAAGGTTGCGAACGTTAGGTGTTTTCTTTGATTTAACGAAGGCTTTTGACTGTGTTGACCACAAAATATTACTGCAGAAGTTGGAACATTATGGAGTAAGGGGAGTAGCTTACAATTGGTTCGCCTCCTACTTAACAGAAAGCAGAAGGTAATCCTCCGCAATATTGAGAGTGGTGATGATGTTCAGTCCCAATGGGGCACTGTTAAATGGGGCATTCCCCAAGGGTCGGTGCTGGGGCCACTGCTGTTTCTTATTTATATAAATGATATGCCTTCTAGTATTACAGGTGATTCAAAAATATTTCTGTTTGCTGATGACACCACCTTGGTAGTGAAGGATCTTGTGTGTAATATTGAAACATTATCAAATAATGTAGTTCATGATATAAGTTCGTGGCTTGTGGAAAATAATTTGATGCTAAATCACAGTAAGACTCAGTTTTTACAGTTTCTAACTCACAATTCAACAAGAACTGACATTTTAATCAGACAGAATGGGCATGTTATAAGCGAGACGGAACAGTTCAAGTTCCTAGGCGTACGGATAGATAGTAAGCTGTTCTGGAAAGCCCATGTTCAGGATCTTGTTCAGAAACTAAATGCCGCTTTATTTAACATTAGATCAGTATCTGAAATAAGTGACATTTCAACACGAAAAGTAGTATACTTCGCATATTTTCATACGCTTATGTCATATGGTATTATTTTTTGGGGTAATTCTTCTGATTCAAAAAGGGTATTTTTGGCTCAAAAACGGGCTGTTCGAGCTATGTATGGTGTAAGTTCGAAAACCTCTTGTCGACCCCTATTCAATAGTCTGGGAATTTTGACATTGCCCTCACAGTATGTATTTTCTTTAATGTCGTTTGTTGTTAGCAATATTAGCTTATTCCCAAGAGTTAGCAGCTTTCACTCAGTTAATACTAGGCAGAAATCAAATCTGCATGTGGAATGCACTTCCCTGACTCTTGTGCAGAAAGGAGTGCAGTATTCTGCTGCATCCATTTTCAGTAAGCTACCACAAGAACTCAAGAATCTTAGCAGTAGCCCAAACACTTTTAAGTCTAAACTGAAGAGTTTCCTCATGGCTCACTCCTTCTATTCTGTCGAGGAGCTCCTGGAAGAGCTAAAAAATTAAGCAAATTCCAGTGTTACATTCTTGATTTTCTTTATTTAAACTAACGACTTGTCGCCTGAATATGTTTCTTATATTTCATTTTATCTGTTTCTACAATCGTGTTATAATTTCATGTATTGACTCGTTCCATGACCATGGAGACTTCTCCTAAATGTGGTCCCACGGAACAATAAATAAATAAATAAATAAATAAATAAATAAATAAATAAATAAATAAATAAATGAACTGCAGGCTAACTACCTGGCTACTCTAGTCACGGTAGCTTGACAGCGCAACCTGTTGTCAGGCGCAGCAAGCTGAGCGGGTCCCGTGAAGCTTGGCAGGCCTGCGGGAACCCAGGTAGCCCGGGCTTGCGGGAGCCCAAGTCGGCCGCATTGCCCACTATGCCTCAGTACACGCGCACTCTCGTGTTTACGTCGCGGCAGGCTGACCTGCATGAATGCTTGCAGAGGAGCTAGGGGCAAGCAGGCTGCAAGGGGAATTTGTACACCTCTGGCTACAACCCCAGCTGGCCTCCGGTGTATTGTGCTTCAGCGCTCAGGTGCCCCGACCGTCCGTCTTGTCTACTGCCTGTGTTAAGCAGGACCAACACACCTGTGGGGAGGGTTTTCCACCCATGGCTTCAATTACGCCTGCCATTTCATTTCCACTGGTGTTCCAACCTCTACTAGTATAGGCAAACATTCATTACGCCATTTTGATAATAAAGACGATCCATCACCTTTCATGGAATAAGGTTTAACAACTATTTACAAGGTGAAACTTACTGGCAGATTAAAACTGTGTGCCCGACCGAGATTCGAACTCGGGACCTTTGCCTTTCGCGGGCAAGTGCTCTACCAACAGCTACCCAAGCACGACTCACGCCCCGTACTCACAGCTTTACTTCTGCCAGTACCTCGTCTCCTACCTTCCAAACTTTACAGAAGCTCTCCTGCGAACGTTGCAGAACTAGCACTCCTGAAGGAAAGGATACTGCGGAGACATGGCTTAGCCACAGCCTGGGGGATGTTTCCAGAATGAGATTTTCGCTCTGCAGTGGAGTGTGCGCTTATATGAAACTTCCTGGCAGATTAAAACTCTGAGCCTGACCGAGACTCGAACTCGGGACCTTTGCCTTTCGCGGGCAAGTGCTCTACCATCTGAGCTACCCAAGCACAACACACGCTCCCCCCCCCCCGGCCCCCGCCCCCCTCATAGCCTTAATTCCGCCAGTTCGAATCTCGGCCCAGTACACAGTTTCAACCTGCCAGGAAGTTTCATATCGGCGCACACTCCGCTGCAGAGTGAATATCTCATTCTATTTACAAGGTGTACGTGACAATGTCAGTCTTCTTTAAGCATTCAAATATACGATGTACAATCTATCAAATGATACCTAATTCCGCTTGTATATGTATGTATGTAGATGGGGGTGCGAAATTATGTACACTTTACAAGCAAACAAGTGAGCACACCGTCTGCACGACTTTGCTGTCACGTAACTTCTCACAACGAACACCTGCTGCTCCGCTGTGATTACCATCGTCGCCTTTGCACTGCTCCACTCACACTGACTCACCCCTTGCTACGCACTGAACCAGCGCGCATCACGTGGCGGGGTACACGCGGTGTGCGAGTCACAGAGTGTGGTTATATGCGTACATTCACGTCCAATCGTATCGAGCCACTTTTATTTGACCCACCTGTGTTAGGAACTGTGTATACGTCTTGAGGCAGTGTAAGTCATGGTGTGCAAATTACTCAAAATATAGACTGAAGAGCCAAAGAAACTGGCACACCTGCCTAACATCGTGTAGGGCTCCCGCGAGCACGCAGAAGTGCCGCAGCACGACGTGGCGTGGACTCGAATAATCTCTGAAGTAGTGCTGGAGAGAATCGACACCATGAATCCTGCAGGGCGTCCATAAATCCGTAAGAGTACGGAAGGTGGACCACGTTGCAAGGCATCCCAGACATTCTAAGTAATGTTCGTGTCTGGGGAGTTTGATGGCCAGCGGAAGTGTTTAAACTCAGAAGAGTGTTCTTGGAGCCATTCTGTAGCAATTCTGGATGTGTGAGGTGTCGAATTGTCCTGCTGGAATTGCCCAAGTCAGTCGGAATGCACATCGGACATGAATGGATGCAGGTGATCAGACAGGATGCTTCGTAAGTGTCGCCTGTCAGAGTCGTATCTAGACGTATCAGGGGTCCCGCATCACTCCAACTGCGCACGCCCCACACCATTACAGAGCCTCCACGTGTTTGAACAATCCCCAGCTGACATGCAGGGTCCGTGGATCCATTGTATTTGAGAATGGCAGCACATGATTTCAAACCTTACGAAAGCTTTCCTTCTCTGACACCCCACTGTTTACAACCGTTTTGCTGTTGGTGCTGACATCTCCAGCATCGGGCATAATGTTCCAATTTATTACTTTCTTACTACCGACTATATTCACAAGATATTTTGTAGACAGTATCCGCATATACCACCGAATGTATCTACAAAATTACGAGATTGTACGACTCATACTTCGTGAGATATGACGTCATAAACATTGAATTACGTGGAAAAGTAGCTTTTCCCTTAATATGTGTCACGAATTACCCACGCTTTATTCGTCCATTGTTTCGTAATAAGTACATTTAGCGACTTAAAAACATATTTTCCAACCTTTTCTAAACTTTTGTCACGTTCGCATTCTTAACGTCAAATATTTAAAGTAATGTGCTATATCTACATCAATTCTGCACAAGCCACCTTACAGTGCATGGCGGGGGACGCTTTGTGCACCTTTCCTGTTCCAGTCACGAATAGTTCGGGGGAAGTTCGATTGTTGGTAAGTCTGTGTGGGTTCGAATCTCTATAATTTTATTTTTTCTGGAGATACACGTAGGAGGGAGCCACATACCGGTTGACTATTCTAGGTGAGCTCGCTCTCTTAGAAAACAGCTGACCACGCCGCGGTGTGGGACGCCTCTTTTGCAATGTCTGGCGCTGGAGTTGGCTGAGCTTCTGCGTGGCGCTTTTTAGTAACGGAACGCGCCGCTTTTCTCTGGAACTCCTCTGTTTCCTACATCAGCCCTGCCTGGTACGAATTCCACACTGACGAGCAGTATTCAAGTATTGGTCGAACGAGTGTTTCGTAAGCTACTGCCCTACATTGAACTCTCAGTTTAATAAGTCACGGCTGCAAAATACTAACACGAATTCTTTACAAACGAATGAAAAAACTAGTAGAAGCCGACCTCGACAAAAGTGGTTCAAATGGCTCTGAGCACTATGGGACTTAACATCTGAGGTGGTCAGTCCCTTAGAACTTAGAACTACTTAAACCTAACTAACCTTAGGACTTCACACACATCCATGCCCGAGACACGATTCGAACCTGCGACCATAGCAGTCGCGCGGTTCCAGACTGAAGCGCCTAGAACCGCGAGACCACCGCGGCCGGCAACCGACCTCGAGGAAGACCATTTTGGATTCCGTAGAAATGTTGGAACACGTGAGACAATACTGACCCTACGACTTATCTTAGAAGATAGATTACGAAAAGGCAAACCTACGTTTCTAGCATTTGTATTCTTAGAGAAAGTTTTTGATAATGTTGACTAGAATAATCTCTTTCAAATTCTGAAGGTGGCAGGGGTCAAATACAGGGAGCGAAACGCTATTTATAATTTGTACAAAAACCAAGGCAGTTATAAGAGTCGAGAAGCATGAAAGGGAAGCAGTGGCTGGGAAGGGAGTGAGACAGGGTTCTGGCGTATCTCCGATATTATTCAATCTGTATATTGAGCAAGCAGTACACGAAGCAAAAGAAAAATTTGGAGTAGGAATTAAACTCCAGGCAGAAAAAATAAAAACTTTGAGGTTTGCTGACTACATTGCAATTTTTTGAAAGACAGCAAACGACTTGGAAGAGCTGTTGATCGTAATGGGTGTTTTGAATGGAGGATATAAGATGAACATCAACAAAAGCAAAACGACGATAATGTAATGTAGCCGAATTAGATCAGGCGATGCTCAGGGAATTAGATTAGGAAATTAGACACTTAAAATAGTAGATGAATTTTGCTATTTGGGGAACAAAATAACTGATGATGGTCGAAGTAGAGAAGATACAAAATGTAGACTGGCAATGGCAAGGAAAGCGTTTCTGAAGAAGAGAAATTTGTTAACATCGAGTATGGATTTAAGTGTCAAGAAGTCGTTTCTAAAAGTATTTGTATGGAGTCTAGCCATGTATGGAAGTGAAACAAGGACGATAAACAGTTTAGACAAGAAGAGAATAGAAGCTTTCGAAATGCGGTGCTACAGAAGAATGCTGAAGATTAGATGGGTAGATCACATAACTAATGAGGAGGTATTGAATAGAATTGGGGAGAAGAGGAATTTGTGGGACAACTATAAGAAGCGATCGGTTGATGGGACACGTTCTGAGGCATCAATGGCTCATCAATTTAGTATTGCAGGGAAGCGCGGAGGGTAAAAATCGTAGATGGGGACCAAGAGATGAATACACTAAACAGATTCACAAGGATGTAGGTTGCAGTAGTTACTCAGACCACAACAACAACATTTCCTGAAGATTGTTCCAGAGAATCTCAGTCGGGCATCCACTCACTCGTGAATAGTTTCATGTGGTCGTTCCAGTTCAAACCACCCCATTCGCATGCTCCTTGACTTTCATGGAAATAACTTCTTCCAGTTACTGTTCCGAATTTTTGTAATCATATAGTAACGGGGCTCTCTCTCTGTGTATTCGCACTACGTTCCATTGGTTTATCTTCAGGCCCGATTGTCACTCCCTGCACCGAGCGCCTATCCTCTGCAGTTCTTCTACCATTTCGCTACAATTCTCTGGCGTCGCGAACTTCTCTATGTAGAAAAGCATCAGACGTGAACAGCCTTATGGAAATTCAGTCGTTATCTGCTACGTCATCCATACATATTGTGAGAAATATTGGTCCTATAACAGTCCCCCTGGGACACGCCCGAAGTTACTTTTACATTTGAAGATTTCTCTCCGTTCAGGATGACATGCCGTGTTCTGTTTGCTAGAAACTCTTCGAGCCAGAACACAGTTGGTTTCATACGCTGTACGCTCGTATTTTGTTCGTTAGGCGGCCGTGCGGAACTGAATCGAATGCCTTTCGGAAGTCAAGGGATTTGGCATCTAACCTGGCGACTGTATCTACTGCTTTCTGGGTCTCGTGAACGAACACAACGAGCTAGGTTTCACACGATCGCTGTTTTCAGAACACATGTTTGTTCCTACAGATTATGCAAGCATAAAACATGTTCCAACATTCTACAACAAACCGACTATAAATATGTACGCCTATGATTTTGTGGGACCCTTCTTGGAAAGGGCAACAACCTGTGCTTCTTTCAAATCGTTAGAAACGCCCCGCTCCTTAAGAGGTCCACAATAAGCTGTTGCTAGAAGAGGCACAAGTTCTTTCGCAAACTCTGTGTAGAACCGCACTGTTATCACCGAAGACGATATCGTCAACAATTTCTCTTCTTTATGGCCAGCAGCAAAATATGTCTGATAACGACATATATTTGATTATTAGAATATATGCAGCAAATAGCTGCTTATAAAAATTAATCTTTATTGACAACAGACTGTTTCGGACATTATCGTCATTGTAAAGTACACCGTGTGATCAAAAGAATCCGACACCTCGCTCAAAATGACTTACAATTTCGTGGCGCCCTCCGTCGGTAATGTTGGAATTCAATATGGTGTTGGCCCACCCTTAGTCTTGATGACAGCTTCCACTCACGCAGGCATACGTTCAATCAGGTGCCAAAAAAAAAAAAAAAGCGTGCAAGCCCCCTCCATGAAAGCCACGGCTACACCGCAACACCACCACCTCTGAATTTTACTGTTGACACTACATACGCTGGCAGATGACGTTCACCGGGCATTCCCCATACCCACACCCTGGCATCGGATCGCCACATCGTGTACCGTGATTCGTCACTCCACACAACATTTTTCCACTGTTCAATCGTCCAATGTTTACGCCCCTTACACCAATCGGGGCGTCGTTTGGCATTTACCGGCGAGATCTGTGGCTTATGAGCAGCCAGTCGACCGTGAAATTCAAGTTTTCTCCTCTCCCGCCTAACTGTCATAGTACTTGCAGTGGATCCTGATGCAATTTGGAATTCCTGTGTGATGGTCTGAATAAATGCCTGCCTATTACATATTACAACCCTCTTCAACTATTGGCGGTCTCTGTCAATCAACAGGTGAGGTCGGCCTGTACGCTTTTGTGCTGTACGTGTCCCTTCACGTTTCAACTTCAGTATCACCTCGGAAACAGTGGACCTTGGTATGTTTAGGAGTGTGGAAATCTCGCGTACAGACGTATGACACAAGTGACACCCAATCACCTTACCACGTACGAAGTCTGTGAGTTCCGTGGAGCGCCCCATTCTGCTCTCTGACGATGTTTAATGACTACTGAGGTCGCTGATATGGAGTACCTGGCAGCAGGTGGCAGCGCAGTGCACCTAACATGAAAAACATATGATTTTGGGTGTGTCAGGATACTTCTGATGACATAGTGTATATGTTTTATACCGCTATGCTCTGCAGCTACTAAGTATGCACTTTTGAAGTATTGCTCTTACAATCTAGAGCAACGTGCAGATTATTTCTGTTGATTATATGCAGTATTTTTACCCTTTCGTCTCTCTCTCTCTCTCTCTCTTTCTCTGTCTCTCTCTGCACATTCACATACTCCATCTGTGATACGCTAGTGACACGCGGAAACCGATAATTGATCGAGTTATAAAAACAGATGCAGGCCTAAAATATAAACACGGCAGCCAACATTGCACTCGGATTTCAAAACAGATTTTCGTCTCCCGCAAATTGTGTCGCCTGTAAACGTGGTAAGAGATGGGCAGTCTGGTACTTTTATTTCGTATTTCATCACACCGTCACACGTTTCATACACACCAATAACCAAACACTACTGGATACTTCCGCACAAAACGCGATTCGACGTAACGTATACAGATATCATACTCAGAAATCAGCTTGGATTACATAAGCCTCGCACGAGGCTGTGTGAAACCGAATTATGGAAGGCTGCAAATTCATGAATTTAAGTTCGTGCAGCAGAGTCGTAGCGTAGCGGAATGGATTCAGTGTTGACCTGGCGTGAGGAAGGCTATAGGTCCTAATCTCATCAAACGAGTCGAACTGTTTTTACTAAATCTAATCAAGAGAGTTTGTTATTTTTAATCAGTTAAGTGCTTTAAACGTAGTTTTAATTTCTATTTCTTTGTAACCTCATTTTTGTAGTCGTACTGACTTTATTTGCTCTCATTTTCCTTCCTATCAATCTGTTTTCCTCTGGAATCTGCCTGTGTCTCCTATAACGAGCAACCAGCAGTGCTGATCGGTACCATCATTCCCCAAAAGTATCCGAAAGACCAAAATTGCATGCAGTCCACATAACGTAGCTGTCTTGCAGTTCGCCTAATCACCGTTCTGTACAGTCGTTGGAGTATACGAAATGGAGATCACAAGAGATCGCAAGCGAACACTGCTCTTTAAGATAATCAGTCCAGATATAAATCAACACCTCGATATTGCAAACACTAGGAAACGCCGCATTAGAGATGAAACAAAAACGATTCTAAACTCATTTTTAGTACATAAGTGACATTCCAAAATCACTACCGCACTCAGTAGAGCATCAGTTAACTAAACCCATCACATAAGTGATTCCAACAATCTTCAGGCAAAATTAAATATATTCATGAAAAAGAGAGTTTGACACATTATCTGGACTCCTAAAGTTCTGTGACAGTTCGAACTACTTTTACTACGTTAAGAGTTTTCCACGACTGTGAAACGTCGTTTCTGAAAAAGAGAGCTGTGTTATAAAATGCATGTTGAAATAATCATGATTGAGCTATTATTTGTGCACGTGTTTGAACTTTAAACGACTTGATGAACATTTTTGTTCTCAATCTGGATTGAAACTTGGCACCTATAGCTATTGTAACAAAGCAAAGCTTTCGTGCCTGCCCCAGACTTGATCACAGAGACGTTCGTCATTGGTGACTGGGCATAAAGAGTCGTGAATTATCAAATTTTCCGTCAGTTAGCAAATCTGAATGTGAAAATTGTTGTGCTCTGCCTGGAATCCAGTCAAGACCGTTATCTGCCTGTTAACAAACCACGAATATAATTTCAGGTAACAGAGTCTGCACGTGATTCATACAAAGTGCCATGACAAAGTTTTGTGACAGAGACTCGAACCGAGCACGTAAGCAGATTTCTAGTTGAGTAAAATTAGATGTTCCATGTCGATTTTTTTCATCAGTAGCCAGGTGCCTGATTTTTTTTTTTTTTTTTTTTTTTTTTTTTGCTTGGCCGGGAATCGAACCCGGCACCTACCGCTCTGTTTTCCATCTACGAATTGTTTGCGCACCGGTAGTGAGATGTGTGCATGTTTGACTAGAAGTAACGGCACTCATCGTTACGGTTGACAACATTAAATATTAAAATTATTTATAACTAATAGTTCGGTGTGCATTATGCTTGGGCTAGAAACGAAACCATGAATATTTTTGTGCTGGAATAGTATTCGAACACACATTATGTGCCTGTCGTAGAGACCTAGAGGAATTCGCAGTCTTCAGGAAAACAATGAAATGATCGAACTATATCGTTCTGTGTAGGTCAGATACCACGAAAGAGGAGATCCGAAATCGAGTCCCAGTCCATCACCAAATTTTTCAGTGTCTGAAGTTCAAAAAAGAAATACGAGCCCTCTCACTTTCAATGGTCATTGGCTCATTAAATGAAATAATGATGCCGGTGTGAGGAAGCTCACTGGCGATAGTGTTTCTGCTTTCCGCGACTTCCGCCTCTGCTACGGCCCATCCTAAACTAGCTCCGGCCTTGTTGGTAGCGAAGGTGTATGACGTTTATAATGCGGATTCTGGACTATGCTGCAACCTGACGTTCTTCACTTGGCACTGCTAGAGGTGAAGGAGATCTGTTCGTACGTTTAAAATACATGCTAGATTTCCTTTACTATGGTCACAAATTTTTTGTCATCAACTACCGGTTTCGGTCTATAATGACCATCTTCAGATTTGATTTTTAAAAACATGAGAACGTTTTTATAAAGCATATCTGAAGATGGTCATTATAGACCGAAACTGGTAGTCTGGTGACAAAAATTGTGACCATAGACGTAAAATACAAAAAATTTATTCTGAATTTGGGTCACCGTTTTATTCGCGACCATGACTAAGAAAGTAGGATCTAGCTAGCACATCACTGCCGCTTACGTTTGCTAGGGACATGGTTGTGGCTTAACGTAGGATGCGCTTATCTTACAAATTAGACACGGGCCAAGAAATTCAGTCTCTATTAAGGGGTTAATATCAGCAGGATTCTAAGACGGAAATTATGCTAGTCTCATGTCAGCGGGATTCAAATACGCTTTTAGCCGTTATAGCCTGGATTCGAAGCCATTTTGAAATTTTCACTATTTCAAGAAATTCCTCAGCTCGAGAAATAACATTGGAGAGCATGAAGTTACCAAATACTTCCATTATTACTGCCATTGGCATTATTATCTTCATTCTGCTACAAGCGTGCTTGAAGAAAGCGTTTAACGCTTCTGGTCATTTTTAGAACCTGTTGCACCAAAACAGGAAAATTATTTAGTTCGGTGCTAAAGTTTGCAGCGTTCTGTGGCAACTGGTCCATCTAACCGCCCTGCTAAATTGTTAAAAACTTAGTCAGCCGGTGTCGTAATTTTGAAATGAGAGTTAGTATCAACGTCGCGTAACAAATATTTCGTGTGAAGCGCCCTTGCCAGAGAGGCACAGGTCAATTGTGGAAACTAAGCCACTGAATACTAAAAGTAACGTTATTAAGGAATACACCCGACTGACCACAAAGTAAGAGGGCACGTACCTTCGCAAGTGAGTGGTTCAAAATAAGATTTAATACTGTAAAGGAAACGGGTCATAAGTATAGTTACGTCAATACACACTGAGTTGTATGCGAACGTACGATCGGGATAGAAGCACGTACGTTCTATCATTCCCCGTAGCCTGGGTAAAACGAATTGTGGTTAAAATGGATTTATTCATCAGAGAAAGAAAATAATCGGACTTCGTAATTAAATGAAAAGAAATATTGCAGGTTCTGAATGCCGCGGTAAATATGACCTAGATATTGAAACTGACATTGGCGGTCACGAAGGTAAAGAGATGAACACATTCACGTACCCCTATTGTTGAGCACCGCCATCGTGAAGCTCGTTGTCTCCATCGAAATCTTCCATAAAAAATTAAAATAATAATCTTCCAGAGTTACAGCAGCATGGTATGGCAAATGAGAAAATCGTATTGTTTCAGAAGTTGCTTTCATTATTTAGCACAATTTCACTTGAAATTATAGGGTACTTGGTTTATACGTCTTATCACCGGGGCAGGAGAACAACGAACGGTAACTGTTACTAAAACTAATAAACGAAGAGCGTAAATCTTCTTTTGTCCGTCAGTGTTAAATACTTTTCCAATGAATCTTTGGTGTGAGAGTCGAATAATTATCTACACAGTTATCAATAAGAAAAAAATTATTAATACGTTTGTTTGATTGGCCATCTTCCGCAGCAGACGGATAACCTATAGTAACAAAAATAAAGTTCCTTTACAACCATAACAAGTAGCTATTTCGTTCTTCCCATGTCTAGCAAATACTTTCCATGCGCTGATTTGAGGCAGCTCTCCATGCTACTCTATCCTGTGCAAGCTTCTTCATCTCCCAGTACTTACTGCAACCTACATCCTTCTGAATCTGCTTAGTGTATTCATCTCTTGGTCTCCCTGTACGATTTTTACCCTCCACGCTGCCCTCCAATACTAAATTGGTGATCCCTTGATGCCTCAGAACATGTCCTACCAACCGATCCCTTCTTCTAGTCAAGTTGTGCCACAAACTTCTCTTCTCCCCAATCCTATTCAATACTTCCTCATTAGTTACGTGATCTACCCATCTAATCTTCAGCATTCTTCTGTAGCACCACATTTCGAAAGCTTCTATTCTCTTCTTGTCCAAACTATTTATCGTCCATGTTTCACTTCCATACATGGCTACACTCCATACAAATACTTTCAGAAATGACTTCCTGACACTCAAATCTATACTCGATGTTAGCAAATTTCTCTTCTTCAGAAACGCTTTCCTTGCGATTGCCAGTCTACATTTTATATCCTCTCTACTTCGACCATCATCAGTTTTTTGCTCCCCAAATAGCAAAACTCCTTTACTACTTTAAGCGTCTCGTGATATAGCGAAAACTATTTACCACTGTCCTTGCTCACCGGAAAATACTTACTGGGCTCTAACTATACTGCATCAGTAATTTCGTGTGCATGCAATGTATGCGAATCACAGAATTTAAAAGTGCCTTGACTTAAACTGGTTCTGCGTCATTTCAGGGCCCAGGTATTGCAACGTCATACTGACACCAACAATTTGCTCGCACTGCCAACTTCATTGTTCATTTCACTTGATTTTGCGATCACTGAAATGAAACTGACATGATTTCCCAACATTAAAAGTTTCATTTCTTTCCTTCTGGGAGAATAGTTTTATGGTCAATAAACTTCTTCCCTTCCGCCCAGGGAGATGAAGCAAAATGCGGCCAGTAATTGTTTCACAAACCACTATCTAGTGTGGTTTAGAATATTTCTTTTAACATTGTCGTAGGCGAAGGAATTTAATTTAATCTTAGAACCTCTCAAGCAGCAACGTCCACTAATTTACCAAATAAGAACAGCTGATTGTCTGGGTGGGAAAAGGTTTAAAAATAAAGCCTGCACAGTCTAGACCAGATCGATCTTTTCGTCTGATAGCCCTGCATTTAAGTTTCCTAGGAGGTATGGTAAGACAGAGATTTAGGAACCAGGTTTTAAATTGTAAGACATTTCCAGGGGCAGATGTGGATTCTGACCACAATCTATTGGTTATGAACTGCAGATTGAAACTGAAGAAACTGCAAAAAGGTGGGAATTTAAGGAGATGGGACCTGGATAAACTGAAAGAACCAGAGGTTGTAGAGAGTTTCAGGGAGAGTATAAGGGAACAATTGACAGGAATGGGCGAAAGAAAAACAGTAGAAGAAGAATGGGTAGCTCTGAGGGATGAAGTAGTGAAGGCAGAAGACGATCAAGTAGGTAAAAAGACGAGGGCTAATAGAAATCCTTGGGTAACAGAAGAAATATTGAATTTAATTGATGAAAGGAGAAAATATAAAAATGCAGTAAATGAAGCAGGCAAAAAGGAATACAAACGCCTCAAAAATGAGATCGACAGGAAGTGGAAAATGGCTAAGCAGGGATGGCTAGAGGACAAATGTAAGGATGTAGAGGCTTGTCTCACTAGGGGTAAGATAGATACTGCCTACAGGAAAATTAAAGAGACCTTTGGAGAGAAGAGAACCACTTGTATGAATATCAAGAGCTCAGATGGCAACCCAGTTCTAAGCAAAGAAGGGAAGGCAGAAAGGTGGAGGGAGTATATAGAGGGTTTATACAAGGGCGATGTACTTGAGGACAATATTATGGAAATGGAAGAGGATGTAGATGAAGACGAAATGGGAGATAAGATACTGCGTGAAGAGTTTGACAGAGCACTGAAAGACCTGAGTCGAAACAAGGCCCCGGGAGTAGACAACATTCCATTAGATCTACTGACGGCCTTGGGAGAGCCAGTCATGACAAAACTCTACCATCTGGTGAGCAAGATGTATGAGACAGGCGAAATACCCTCAGACTTCAAGAAGAATATAATAATTCCAATCCCAAAGAAAGCAGGTGTTGATAGATGTGAAAATTACCGAACTATCAGTTTAATAAGTCACAGCTGCAAAATACTAACGCGAATTCTTTACAGACGAATGGAAAAACTGGTAGAAGCGGACCTCGGGGAAGATCAGTTTGGATTCCGTAGAAATACTGGAACACGTGAGGCAATACTAACCTTACGACTTATCTTAGAAGAAAGATTAAGAAAAGGCAAACCTACGTTTCTAGCATTTTAGACTTAGAGAAAGCTTTTGACAATGTTAACTGGAATACTCTCTTTCAAATTCTGAAGGTGGCAGGGGTAAAATACAGGGAGCGAAAGGCTATTTACAATTTGTACAGAAACCAGATGGCAGTTATAAGAGTCGAGGGGCATGAAAGGGAAGCAGTTGTTGGGAAAGGAGTGCGACAGGGTTGTAGCCCCTCCCCGATGTTATTCAATCTGTATATTGAGCAAGCAGTAAAGGAAACAAAAGAAAAATTCGGAGTAGGTATTAAAATTCATGGAGAAGAAGTAAAAACTTTGAGGTTCGCCGATGACATTGTAATTCTGTCAGAGACAGCAAAGGATTTGGAAGAGCAGTTGAACGGAATGGACAGTGTCTTGAAAGGAGGATATAAGATGAACATTAACAAAAGCAAAACGAGGATAATGGACTGTAGTCAAATTAAATCGGGTGATGCTGAGGGAATTAGATTAGGAAATTAGACACTTAAAGTAGTAAAGGAGTTTTGCTATTTAGGGAGTAAAATAACTGATGATGGTCGAAGTAGAGAGGATATAAAATGTAGACTGGCAATGGCAAGGAAATCGTTTCTGAAGAAGAGAAATTTGTTAACGTCGAGTATAGATTTAAGTGTCAGGAAGTCGTTTCTGAAAGTATTTGTATGGAGTGTAGCCATGTATGGAAGTGAAACATGGACGATAACTAGTTTGGACAGGAAGAGAATAGAAGCTTTCGAAATGTGGTGCTACAGAAGAATGCTGAAGATTAGATGGGTAGATTACGTAACTTATGAGGAGGTATTGAATAGGATTGGGGAGAAGAGAAGTTTGTGGCACAACTTGACTAGAAGAAGGGATCGGTTGGTAGGACATGTTTTGAGGCATCAAGGGATCACAAATTTAGCATTGGAGGGCAGCGTGGAGGGTAAAAATCGTAGAGGGAGACCAAGAGATGAATACACTAAGCAGATTCAGAAGGATGTAGGTTGCAGTAGGTACTGGGAGATGAAGAAGCTTGCACAGGATAGAGTAGCATGGAGAGCTGCATCAAACCAGTCTCAGGACTGAAGACTACAACAACAACAGGAGGTATCACACGCTACTATCCTGTAGGAGTGGAAATTGTTAGTTGAAACCGAATTTAAGATCTGAGTGTATTATCCTGCTAAAAATGCAAAACGATTAATAAAACGGAGGCTGAGTTCACTCTAAAACTGAGATTTATTTACAATGGGAAAGCCATTCGTCCAACGAGTCTTGATAGCCAATACACGAATGTTTACAGCACTGCGAGTACTTTGAACTTTACGATTGACTTTCTCCTCCCAAACTAACAATTATTTGCTTACAACGAATTAAAATTTGTAGAAGCGGCAGGATTCGCTCCCTATAACAAGAGATTACAAACCCACCGCTTTATCTACTCCACTATCCTAACACGTGTATTTTTTTTCCGGCAGCATATATCTGTTAATGTCAAATCATTCTCAAGGTAACATCCCTCACCAGAAAATCACACACCAGCAATTGAGCACTTCTGTCGATACACAGTAACTTCCAACAATTAGTGTTGCCAACTTAGTGGATTTTCCACTAAAATTGGTGGTTTCTACCTACCTTTTAGTGGCGAAATATTGGTTCAAGTGGCTGGTGGATTTTATAGTGGTTTAGTAAAAGTAAGTTTCAGTTACTGAAAATGGGCTCTCTCAACCACTAAGGTATTTAGAAGAGGAAGAAATGTGTATGCATAACATTTATATTAAGTCTGATTGAAGAGATAAATAACAGGTTACCAGAAAATTTGACTTTGATGAAAACAATTTCCAGAATAAGTGTTGACCAAGCACTTAATCACAACAAACAAAATCTAATTGATATAATATATAATACTGATATAATATATAATATGATATAATGGCTCAGTCCAATAAAAGCGTAGAATTTATAGCAAGAGTGGATGATCAGTGGCGACAAGGTATTGCATTTCAAAGATGCTCAAGGGGAATCCAGATGTGAGCAATTAGCGACTTTTACAATTACTTTCGTAATACTCCCTCATTCAGATGCCGATGTCTCAAGGCTATTTAGCAATATGAATGTAATAAAAATCAAGAAGGGGAATAGAATGAAGTTAAATCTTTCAACTGCTATTATTAAGAATACGCTGTGGTTTGAGGTTGGAAGGCAAATGCTGCACCGAATACGAAATTCCCATAAACGTTGCAAAACAAATCGCTACCAAAGAATCGTATATATCTGAAACCGACGACGATGATGATGGAGACAAAAATGATTCATCTGAAGAAACGAATTCATTTAAATAATTAGCTGTTGTTACAGAACTTTTTGTATGTTCCTGCCCTTTGACTTGATGATTTATTTATTGTATGTTCATACAGGGTGTTTCAAAAATGACCGGTATATTTGCAACGGCAATAAAAACTAAACGAGCAGCGATAGAAATACACCGTTTGTTGCAATATGCTTGGGACAACAGTACATTTTCAGGCAGACAAACTTTCGAAATTACAGTAGTTACAATTTTCAACAACAGATGGCGCTGCGGTCTGGGAAACTCTATAGTACGATATTTTCCACATATCCACCATGCGTAGCATAATATGGCGTAGTCTCTGAATGAAATTACCCGAAACCTTCGACAACGTGTGTGGCGGAATGGCTTCACATGCAGATGAGATGTACTGCTTCAGCTGTTCAATTTTTTCTGGATTCTGGCGGTACACCTGGTCTTTCAAGTGTCCCCACAGAAAGAAGTCACAGGGGTTCATGTCTGGCGAATAGGGAGGCCAATCCACGCCGCCTCCTGTATGTTTCGGATAGTCCAAAGCAATCACACGATCATCGAAATATTCATCCAGGAAATTAAAGACGTCGGCCGTGCGATGTGGCCGGGCACCATCTTGCATAAACTACGAGGTGTTCGCAGTGTCGTCTAAGGCAGTTTGTACCGCCACAAATTCACGAAGAATGTCCAGATAGCGTGATGCAGTAATCGTTTCGGATCTAAAAAATGGGCCAATGATTCCTTTGGAAGAAATGGCGGCCCAGACCAGTACTTTTTGAGGATGCAGGGACGATGGGACTGCAACATGGGGCTTTTCGGTTCCCCATATGCGCCAGTTCTGTTTATTGACGAAGCCGTCCAGGTAAAAATAAGCTTCGTCAGTAAACCAAATGCTGCCCACATGCATATCGCCGTCATCAATCCTGTGCACTATATCGTTAGCGAATGTCTCTCGTGCAGCAATGGTAGCGGCGCTGAGGGGTTGCCGCGTTTGAATTTTGTACGGATAGAGGTGTAAACTCTGGCGCACGAGACGATACGTGGACGTTGGCGTCATTTGGACCGCAGCTGCAACACGGCGAACGGAAACCCGAGGCCGCTGTCGGATCACCTGCTGCACTAGCTGCGCGTTGCCCTCTGCGGTTGCCGTACGCGGTCGCCCTACCTTTCCAGCACGTTCATCCGTCACGTTCCCAGTCCGTTGAAATTTTTCAAACAGATCCTTTATTGAATCGCTTTTCGGTCCTTTGGTTACATTAAACCTCCGTTGAAAACTTCGTCTTGTTGCAACAACACTGTGTTCTAGGCGGTGGAATTCCAACACCAGAAAAATCCTCTGTTGTAAGGAATAAACCATGTTGTCTACAGCACACGTGCACGTTGTGAACAGCACACGCTTACAGCAAAAAGACGACGTACAGAATGGCGCACCCACAGACTGCGTTGTCTTCTATATCTTTCACATCACTTGCAGCGCCATCTGTTGTTGAAAATTGTAACTACTGTAATTTCGAAAGTTTGTCCGCCTGAAAATGTACTGTTGTCCCAAGCATATTGCAACAAACGGTGTATTTCTATCGCTGCTCGTTTAGTTTTTATTGCCGTTTCAAATATACCGGTCATTTTTGAAACACCCTGTATAATGATTGTGAATATTTTATTACTTAATAATAAAGGAAACTAACTGCTAATATACTTATTGTTTTCTTTCATAATAATTTTAAAAAAATTTAGTGTAAATTGTAGCGATTGTGAGAGTAGAGGCATTTTTGTTAGTGGTTTTCCGGTGGTTTTTGCGCTTGAAACTCGTGGGGAGCTCACATTAACTGTTGGCAACAATTCGATTGGTGTGTGAAGCGCTGTTAACAGCCTTCTGCGCTGTAGTACGTGAGGTAACACGGTTCACTAACGAACGACAGCCGGAGCCACGTTACCTACATCACAACGTGAATCTAAATTTTACCCTTAATCTCTGAAAACGGTGTCAGTATTGTTCAAGGGGATTTAGGGCTTGTAGCCAGTCGTCGTAAACTTCATTACACGATATTTCGGCTGACAACTGCCAGCCATCTTCAGGTGAGCCGAACAAGGGCTGACGAAAACTTTTTTTTTGCCCTTTATTGTATTTCAATTCCCCATCGGGGTGGGCGGGCAGCAGCATATGCGCTGCTCTTCAGCCGAAAGACATAGAACAAACAATAGAAGACATTTAAAAATATAAAAAAGAGAAAACACGGTGAACATAGATGTGGAAAAGGGGGAACATTATGGAAGACAATAGACGAAAATCGGGCGACTGTAAAATGGAGATAAAAACCGTAAAATAGTAGCACACATAAACAACCACACACTGGGACAGTTAAAAGCGCACAAGGCACTGTATGAGAGGAGCATAAAAGTATCGATGGACGGCGTATCACATAACAAACACTGACAGTGACACTAAGTACAAGGCCAGCACACAAAGTCACACCTCTCGACGCACAGGTTTAACAGCACTAAACACAACACTGACGTGGCACACAGACGATGACCAAAACGGAGCCCGACCCCATCGAAGCAGAAGACAGTTTGATGTCCTGGGGGAGCACTGGGACGGGCCTCGGTTGTCCGCCACATTCTCAGGATCTGAACACATGGGCCTACTTTTTGTGGGGCTGTATTAGAGACAAAGTGTGCAGCAGTAATCGCAAAACTGTTGCTGAGCTGAGAACAGCCATACAGGAAGTTATCGGCAACGTCGATGTTCCGATACTTTAGCGGGTCATGGAGCATTTCGGTATTCGTCTGTGCCTCATCATCGCCAATGATGGCAGGCACTTTATATTTTGTAATTTCTCCTCGGCATTCCAAGAAAATGGTGTCTCCTTTGTGCTTTCATCGACATTGTCGTCGTGCCTGACTATAAATACAGAGAATACAAACTAATTTGATGCTTTTTCTCGATGAAAAAAGTTAAATACTATCTGCTTGATGCCTTCGCCGGCACCGACGTCATGAACCACGTGACAAAAAAATAGTTCATGTTTGTCTCAGTCTTCTTGATCAATGCTCGTAAAATAATTTAAAATCAATTTTCCTCTTCTTCGGGGGAAAACAAAACTTCATTTGTCAAAAACAAAAATCTCCCCCTAACAACCTAAATCCGAATATCTGTAGTGACGTCTACATGTTGCATAACGTGTGTGCACTCCGTAGTTTATAACTAATTTATGTCTTTTCTTCTTATAGTGCAATAATTGTCACCCAGTACATCGACCAAGTAGAACAAAATCCGACAACAAAAATGTCGACGACAGATAAAGGTGTGGCCGAGCTGCCGCCACAGTTTTCCGAACCGGTGTCAACAAGCGTTTGCGGCGTTCTGCGACAACTGGGCCGTCTGTCTTCCGGTCATTACTTCTGTGAAACACTAGAGAACGTAACGCTTCCTTCTGTTCGTCAGAGTTTCTGGGGGCAGAATAATCTACCAAGATGACCGTTCTCCTGTCGACACAGGGAACTTTGTGAAACACTGGTTTCAAATGAACGGAGACGTTGAGATGTTGGACTGTCCTCCCAACGGTGTCGACTTCAGCCCCATAGAGAACGTATTACCAGATATGGAGAAAATTATGAGGTGTAGATGACCAGCACCGACAACCAAGCCAGCACTGTCCGAAAGCAGTTCGTGACGCATTGGAAGTGTTGTCACAGAATAACACTTTCATCCGCAAACTTGTTGCCTTTCAAAAAAAAAAAAAAAAAGGTTCAAATGGCTCTGACCACTATGGGACTTAACTTCTGAGGTCATGAGCCAGCTATAAGTTAGAACTACTTAAACCTAACTAACCTAAGGACATGACACACAGCCATGCCCGAGGCAGGATTCGAATCTGCGACCGTAGCGGTCGCGTGGTTCCAGACTGAAGCGCCTACAATCGCTCGACCACATCGGGCGGCTGCCTCTATTCCCTGGCGGCTGAATGTAGTTGTAGTGAAGGCCGGATATTGGACAAGACACTGAATTATTGCGTTGTTTGTGACAAATGAAGCTCTGTTTTCCATCGAAGAAGAGGAAAATTGATTTTAAATTATTTCACGATCATTGATCAAGAAGACTGAGACAAACATGAACTATTTTTTTGTCACCTGGTTCATGACGTCGGTGCCGGCGAAGGCATCAAGCAGATAGTATTTAACTTTTTTCATCGAGAAAAAGCATCAAATTAGTTTGTATTCTCTGTATTTATAGTCAGGCACGACGCGAATGCCGATGAAAGCTCAAAGGAGACATCATTTTCTTGGAATGCCGAGGAGAAATTACAAAACGTAAACAGAAGTGGTGCAAGACCGAGAGTTTAAGTCCACAGCATCCTCAGTTATTTACTTATGAATACTTTAAAAATATGAATGCTTTATTAATTCTCGTTGCCCTCCTAAACTAATAACTCGTATTTCGAAATAAAATTCACGAAAGTAACATGAGTCGGACCCCCTGCCTGCAGATTAGAAACTGACCACCTTTACCACTACGCCATTGTACCAATCACATTGGCTGCACTTCCGGAATTGTATGATATGATTTGTGAAGTCACAGCTGTTCCATGAAAAAGGAGTGATACAGGCTTCAAATGGTTGAAATGGCTCTTAAGCACTATGGGATTTAACATCTGAGGTCATCAGTCCCCTAGAATTTAGAACTACTTAAACCTAACTAACCTAAGGACATCACACACATCCACGCCCGAGGCAGGATTCGGAACTGCGACCGACGCAGCAACGCGGTTCCGGACAGAAGCGCCTAGAACCGCTCGGCCACAACGGCCCTCAGTGATACAGGGGAGAGACAAAATAATGTGAACACCTGTACGGATTGGACCTCCATTTGCCCCTAATACATCTGCGATTCGAATACTGACGTATAGTGACTGTAAGGTGTCCAGTGGAATGTTATGGCGCTCTTCGATCAGAACCTCTTCTGACTCCCGTACTGCCGAGGGAGGCGCAAATCTGCTCCGGAGTCTGCGCTCCAATAGCGCCCACAGGAGTGCGGTAATGTTCAAATCCTGGGACTTTGTTGGCCAGGGAAGACGCTGCAGTTCAGTTGCATGCTCCTCACACCACGACTGTACTATCCTGGCTGTGTGAATGGGTGCGTTATCGTCCTGAAATATGGCATCATTGTCGGGGAACAACATTTGAATCATGGGTGGGACCGGTTCATGTAAAATGTTGACATAATCGTTGGCTGAAACACGGCATTTGAGAGTAATGATGGGACCGGTAGAATACCATCCTATGGCTGCCCACGCGCTTCTACCTCCATGCTTAACCGTTGGAATCAAGCAACCAGGACTGTAGGCCTATTTTGCCGTTCTCCAGACGTAAACACGGCCCGATGTTGGAAATAACGAAAATGTTGACTCGTCGGTCCATATTACGCGTTTCCACTGATCAACCGTCCAGGATTTATGCCTCTTTACGTTGGTTGTCGTCACTAATGGTTTCGGTATAGCAACTCGTCCACCAGCATTCCCTTTATGGAGTTCTCGGCGGACAGTGTCGATAGATACGTGGTCTGGAAGATAGCTATTGGGCTCTACAGTCACTTTTAGCCGGCTTAGATTTGCGTTGTCTTGACAATTCTTGTTAGCGTATAACGATCTCCGTTATTTAGTTTTGATTTGCGCCCACTATTACGTTTACACTATGATGTCTTCCCATGTTTTGTGTTGGCTGCCATGACGGTTGAAACAATTGCTCTTGAAACATTCAATAAGTTGGCTGTCTTCTTTGCTGATGCTCCAGGTAATCGGGCCCCTCTCTGGAACTCTGCTAGCTCTTTCATCGCACGTCGACCTCGGTCTCTGAACGCAAATACGAAGGGTGCTCGACCTGCACCGGTGCCCGGTCCGTGCTGAACACGCACAGTCCAGCGCTACGCGTGCCTTACCTGCGTTGTAGACCATGAAACACAACCATCCCATTACTACCACTCCTCACATTATTTTGCCTACACATGCATACCAAGAAAAAACAGCACAGTGCGTCTTCGACGCAAATGCAGACAGTCCATCTGACTTTGAATTCCACGGAGTCACGAAGAACACCAGCTAATTTAAAGTGACACTGTAGATATTCTGCTACGTTTCATTAGGTCTGCTTGTTTTGGAGATGCCGTGTGTGGGAGAGCGATAACTTAATAATTGCTAACGCAATTGTCATAAAATTTCGACAAAAATGGTTCAAATGGCTCTGAGCACTATGGGACTCAACTGCTGTGGTCATAAGTCCCCTAGAACTTAGAACTACTTAAACCTAACTAACCTAAGGACAGCACACAACACCCAGCCATCACGAGGCAGAGAAAATCCCTGACCCCGCCGGGAATCGAACCCGGGAACCCGGGCGTGGGAAGCGAGAACGCTACCGCACGACCACGAGATGCGGGCAAAATTTCGACACAGCAATGGCAAAGTTACTCATGTGGCAACTGTTCTTGAGACAATAGCCTGCGGATCTTTGAAACATAAATTCTATCACCATGGTTGAAACGTATCAGGAAGTGCTGTTGAACTGTGTTGCTGTTATTGTGGTCTTCAGCCCATAGACTGGTTTGATGCAGCTCTCCTGCACAAGACTCTTCATCTCCGAGTAACTATTGCACCCTACATCCCTCTGAATCTGCTTACTGTATACATCTCTTGTTCTCCCTCTACGATTTTTAACCAACACGCTTCCCTCCAGAACTAAGTTGTTGATCCCCTGATGTGTCAGAATGTGCCCTATCAACCGATCCCTTCTTTTAGTCAGCTTTTACCAGAAATTTCTCTTCTCCCCAATTCTGTTCAGCACCTCCTCATTAGTTACGTCATCTACCCATTTAACCTTCAGCATTCTTCTGTAGCACCACGTTTCATAAGCTTCTATTCTCTTCTTGTCGAAACTGTTCATCGTCCGTGTTTCACTTCCATACATGGCTACACTCCATAGAAATACTTTCAGGAAGGACTTCCTGACACTTGAATCTATACTCGATGTTAACAAACTTCTCCTCTTCAGAAACGCTTTCCTTGACATTGCCAGTGTACATTTTATATCCTCTCTACTTCGACCATCATCAGTTATTTTGCTCTCCAAATAGGAAAACTCCTTTACTACTTTAACTGTCTCATTTCCACACTGTAGCAGCTAGAACCGCTCGGCCACTTTGGCCAGCAGTAGCCGTCCAAAACTGTTTACAGATGATGCTGTCATTTACCGTGTTGTAAAGTCATCAGATGACCAAAATTGCAAAACGATTTAGACAAGATATCTGTATGGTATGAAAAGTGGCAATTGACCCTGAATAAAGAAAAGTGTGAAGTTATTCACATGAGTACTAAGAGAAACCCGCTAAATTTCGGTTACGCGGTAAGTCACACAAACCTGAAGGCTGTCAGTTCAGCTAAATACTTAGAGATTACAATTACAAATAACCTAAATTGGAACGATCACATAGATAATGTTGTGGGTAGAGCAAACGAAAGACTGCGATTCATTGGCAGAACACTTAGAAGGTGCAACAGGTCTACCAAAGAGACTGCTTACACCACGCTAGTCCGCCCTATTCTGGAGTATTGCTGTGCGGTGTGGGATCCGCATCGGGTGGGACTGACGGATGACATCGAAATAGTTCAAAGAAGGGCAGCTCGTTTTGTATTATCGCGAAATAGGGCAGATAGTGCCACAGACATGACACGTGAATTGGAGCGGCAATCATTAAAACGTTGCGACGGGATCTTCTCATGAAATTTCAATCACCAGTTTTCTCCTCCCATTGCGAAAACGTTCTGTTGGCACCCACTTACATAGGGAGAAATGATCATCACGATAAACTAAGAGAAATCAAGGCTCGCACAGAAAAATTCAAGTGCTCGTTTTCTCCCGCGCTCCGTTCCAGACTGAAACGGTAGAGAGACAGCTTGAAGGTGGTTCATTGAACCCTCTGCCAGACACTTTATTCTGAATAGCTGAGTAATGACGTACGCTGCTAAATCATAACGCCAAACCACCGCTGATTATACGCCATATTGAATTGACTATGAATTATTCACGTTTCGTCGAAGAACGATAGGAAATAAACAATTACCGCTGTTCTTTATTGCGAAAAAGCGGTTCGTGAGAATGATAGAAGAACCTTTCCTTGCTATCGCCTGAATTAGGAGGCTTATTGCTTGTTTGGTTTAATTAATTAATAGAATATGAAGTAATTGGTATAAGAATGCTTTTTCCAAACTTTCTATAAAAGAAAGTCTGCTATCACGACATTGCTTTTGTACAGTTACTTTATTTATGACTGAACGTTTCTAAAACTGAAGACACTCGTCCGTGCTTTGCACTTATCAAAGATTTGCTCAACAGTATGTGAATAGCATCAAAACCACTAACACGTCACCGAATACACAATACAGTCCCACTATATGCCATTTAATCCCTGAAAAATTATCCACGCTCGTATCTTTAAGAAGCCAACGACTTAATTTCTGTCGCACCCATAATCGAGCCAATAAAGGAGTGTTTATGGCCTACCACCCCACCGTTGTTGCTTGTCTGTCATCAATGACAACCCCACGGAAGCGCAGCTGCTCTCCTTCGTTACGTGGAGGCCATCGGCTGCTTCGTTGTCCGTGTTGAAAGGGAATGCCTGAAATCATGTCTTCACAGCGCACCCTTGACTCTATGGATCGCGGAATATTGATTTCCCTAATGATTTCCGATGCGGAAATTCCATTCCACGTTCAATGTCAGTTAATTCCCGTTCTGCGGCAATAATGACGTCGGAAATATTTACGCATAAGTCACCTGACTACACGCTAGAGCTCCGCCGATGCACTTCACTTTTATACATCGTGCATGCGATACGACCGCCACCTGTATTTGTGTATACTGCTGTCCCGTGTCTCTTGTCACCTCGGTGTATTTTATTGTTGAATTCGTTCGCAGTACTGACAAGGGAACCTCCCCATCGCACCCCCCTCAGATTTACTTATAAGTTGGCACAGTGGATAGGCCTTGGAACACTGAACACAGGTCAGTCGAGAAAACAGGAAGAAGTTGTGCCGTGGTCCCGTGGTTAGCGTGTGCAGCTGCGGAACAAAAGGTTCTAGGTTCAAGTCTTCCCTGGAGTGAAAATTTTACTTTCTTTATTTTCGCAAAGTTATGATCTGTCCGTTCGTTCATTGACGTCTCTGTTCACTATAATAAGTTTAGTGTCTGTGTTTTGCGACCGCACCGCAAAACCGTGCGATTAGTAGACGAAAGGACGTGCCTCTCCAATGCGAACCGAAAACATTTGATTGCAACGTCATAGGTCAACCCATTCCTCCACAGGAAAACACGTCTGATATATTCTATACGACACTGGTGACGGCATGTGCGTCACATGTCAGGAATATGTTGTCGACCCACCTAACTTGTACACTTGGTGAATGGGTAAAAAGATTCTTCTACCTTGCCCTATTTAGCTTTTCTTGTGGATGTGAAAATCACTCCCAAAAAGTGATGAGAACATAAGAGTTTGCCACATAAACTACAACAAATGAATGCAAGTTTCACAGTCGCTCAGTTTTCCCTGTGCTCTGTCAAAACATATGTTTTTAATGTTTTCAAATTTTTCCGTGTGTAGACCGTCAAATCCTGCATATGTCCAAGCAAATCTGAACATGGCCTGGAATTTTGGATTTTGTGTGAGTGCCTCAACTTTGATAATTGTCTGAAAATAAAAAATTAAAATTCTTAGTCTAGGGAAGACTTGAACCAAGGACCTTTCGTTCCGCAGCTGCTCACGCTAACCACGGGACCACGGCGCTCCTTGGCTCACATCCTCCTTGATGCTGCATATCTTGCTCATGGACTACTCAGTTTGTATATTTTGCTTATTTTTTTCCTAGTTCCACACAACTTCTTCCTGTTTTCTCGAGTGATATGTGTTCAGTTTTTCAAGGCCTATCTACTGTGCCAACTTATAACAAAATCTGAGGGGGGTGCGATGGGGAGGTTCCCTTGTGAGCGCACAGCCGTTTCGCAGTTGTCTGCGAGTCCCGGTTCGGCCGCGTGGCGGCAGTGCTGCAGCGCTGTCTGTTCTACGTCGCAGTTCGTTGCAGGCGTGTCTACTTGCAGTTGCGTGGTGAATCGGGGAAGTACTTCTGAGGACATACAGCGGTAAGTTAGCTCCGTATGTGTGTCATTTTTCTCACGCGTTTGTGTCTCGCTCAGTTCAGTAATTTGCGAATTAACGGACTAGACAACAAATGCTTTGATACAGATAACTTTCTGCGACAGCGTAGTTACTTACTAGCCTGATATTTAGTTCGATGATTCTTTGTAACGAAACTCACTGTGTGCTTTTGTTGGAAGTATTATTGTCAAACTTGCATTTGTTCCTTTTAATTCTAGGTTAAGTTTATGAGGAACTACGTGCTTGATGTTGCAGTATGCCATTGGAAAATACATTGACATTTTTAAAACGGTAGCGTAACCACACTGACAGTAATTTCATGTCATAAGAAACTGGGAAAAATGTTGGACTCTTGAAAGCTCTTTAACTATTATTTTTTACTGTGAGATGTTGTTCTTCAAAGATTATGCAGCGATGTACTACCTAGACTGATTTAACCGGCTGTCAAAATGCGTAACGTATTTACGTTTATAGCTTATAACTCTGCTTATGGACACTTGGTTGAGGTAAAAACGTACTTGGTAAGTCATAAACATGTGCTTACGTGTGCTTCATTGCTCACCCTGTATGCCGTCGACGGATAAAAAGTCTTCAAGAGTAAGTTTTTGTCAAAACACTGTAGGGCGTCTGTTACTGTCGCCTGTTTTCGAAGGACGTTAGGTTCAGTGGACGTCATACGACTGTTCGGCCCAAGTCTGTATGTAGTAAGTAGCTTTTAGTTTGCCATGAGGCCTACACCGTTTAGTAGGGTAGAGCACTGAATGCTTTATTAGTTTGTTGCACATGCGAGTTTGTGCTGGAAATGTTGTGCTTTCCACTATAATCCATCATAAGACTAAACAAAACAAACGCGATGATTGGTCAGAAGCCGTTAGCACACGTACACTGGTCTCGTTACGCTCTTGGAAGTAGGTCCTCCCACTTACGTATTAACTGTATTATTACTAAGTTGCGTTAAGTGAAACTAAGACATTCAAATGTATTAACAGCTACAGACGTTTCTCTCAATCGCGCTTTAGCGACGTAGTTTTTATTTCAAAAACTGTGTACAGTCACTGCCTCTACACTGTTGTGCTCTGGTTGTCGCGCTGATAATGCGCAGTATGAAAATGGCTGAGGTTTGCTTCCTGTTCCGTGGTGAAACACGCGTGAGCAATACGGTTATAAAGTGCCGAGATATAGGCTGTTCTCAATGTTTTCCATAAATTTACGGAGATGATCGGCCTTGAAGTTTTCCCAGCGACTGTGTGTAGTACAGTTGATTTATAAACCCATATCATACGTGTAGCGCACTCGGTAGCGTAACGGAATGAATTCACATGCTGATTAGAAAACTCATCATAATTTCTTATGAATAATGCACGTCGTCTTGTTTCTAATAACGTATTGGACGCGAAATTCCTGTGTTCGTTTCAAATAGAAATACAAATTCTTAATTATTGGTGTTTTATGAAAGACTTCATAAGTTGCTTAAATTAAGCAAACATAACTATTTTTTCAAGGCAAAACTGAAAAACCAAATCCTCTTTACTTGGACTATCTGCGTTTTATACCGCAGAGGTAGAGAAGTATCGTAGAAACATGAAACAACAATAATTTTCATAGCATCGAGCACATCATACAAATGCATTTTTTTGATTTGCTACTGTACCATTACAATGTGAACCCAACAGAACTGATCTGGAGCCAAGTTAAGAGATTTGGCCCGAGAAGTAACATGACTGTTTTCTGCCAGACGATGTACTAGAACTAACGCACGCAGCTTTTTCACACGCCACTGCCGAACGCTGGCGGGAAATAGAACGGCTCGTCATAAAAGAAGAGAAAATGCGGCGCCTGGTTGGCTTCGAGGATTGTGTTGATAGGCTCGTTATCAACGTAGCAGGTACACTTCCAGAACTGAAATGTATTTCTCGGTTTCGGATATGGAAAGAGCTGAGAGATTACCAGACGACTAATTAATACCTTCATTGGCTTCAGTATTCAACAGTACGGTGAAATCCTTGCAGTATGCTTTTGCATTACACAC
Organism: Schistocerca nitens; assembly: GCF_023898315.1. Taxonomy (NCBI): domain Eukaryota; kingdom Metazoa; phylum Arthropoda; class Insecta; order Orthoptera; family Acrididae; genus Schistocerca; species Schistocerca nitens. Next base: position 13,403,595 of record NC_064624.1, on the reverse strand, counting down.
AGTTCGCTCAGAAAAATTACCTCATATTTTCATCACTTGTTGGTAATTTGAAGACTATGTCAGGTGCGAACGAGTGCATTTCATGCTTTCCGTCTGGTCACCTAAGAAGCGCGCGGTAGTGCTGGAGTTCCTCCGAATATTATTTCGTCCTCATTAAAAATTAAATTACGTTCGAAGCCATATTGCTTCTTTGCTCGTCTCTTTTTACGTCTGAACTGCAACTGCTCTCAGCATTACAGGTTAGTTGGACCGCTGGCTGGGCAGTGGTGTCAAAGTATAATCCGCCAGTAAAGCTGTTGTCCCGCATTATCACTCATTCTATGTGCGTGCAACACAGCATGAAACGTGTCCTTGTAATTACATTACATTAGTACTTGTTCCATAGATCATGAATACGACACTTCGTAATGGTGTGGCACGTGTCAGGTTAATGAAAGGTGTCTATACAAGATATTACATTGTACAAACTATTACATGACACTTAATATTTTTAATTTTTTTTGGGTGTGGGCTTACGAAATAACTCACTTACTATATCCAAAAATTCATCTAATGATTAGGAGTTTCCATTCCGAAATTCTTTTAATTTCCTTTTAAATACTATATGGCTATCTGTCAGACTTTTGATCCTATTTGCTAAGTGACCAAAGACTTTTGTGGCAGCATAATTTACCCCCCTCTGAGCCATAGTTAGATTTAACCTTGAGTAGTGAAGATCATCCTTCCTAGTGTTGTAGCCATGTACACTGCCATTACTTTTGAATTCGTTCGGATTGTTAATAACAAATTTCACAAGTGAATATATACATTGTGAGGCTACAGTGTAGATCCCTAGCTCTTTAAATAAGTGTCTGCAGGATGATCTTGGATCAGCTCCAGCAATTATTCTCATCACACACTTTTGTGCTATGAACACTCTTTTACTCAATGATGAATTACCCGAGAATATGATGCCATACGACAGAGAATGAAAATAGGCGTGGTAAGCCAATTTACTGAGATGTATATCGCCAAAATTTGCAATTACCCTAATAGCATAAGTAGCTGAACTCAAACGTTTCAGCAGATCTTCAGTGTGTTTCTTCCAGTTCAACCCCTCATCAGTACATACACCTAGAAATTTTGAATATTCTACTGTAGCTACCGATTTCTGATCGAAGTCTATATTAATTGTGTCATTCCATTTACTGTGTGGAACTGTACATACTGTGTTCTGTCAAAGTTTAATGAGGGCCTATTTGCAGAGAACCACTTAATGATTTTCTGAAAAACATCGTTTACAATTTCATCAGTTAATTATTGTCTGTTGGGTTTGATAGCTATACTTGTATCATTGGCAAAAGGTACCAGCTTTGCATCTTCGTGAATATAGAACGGCAAGTCATTAATATGTATTAAGAACAGCAGAGGACCCAAGACCGAACCTTGCGGCACCCCCTTCTCGATTGTTCCCCAGTTTGAGAAATCACCACTTTTTTGCATAATCGAACTCGACTGTACTGGTCACAGCTTGGCTTCCGCTCCACGTGAAACGAAATGCAATGAGATTGAAGCAAACGCGGAAGAATACATGGCGTAATGTTTACATCAGGTTTATTCTTATGGTGAGCAGATTATAGTGTATATTTTCTACTTACGATCTTCAGCTGTTAATTGTATAGGGTGGCGAAGACAGAAATAGTTCTTGTAAGTGTAAAGGAAAGGCAGTGAAATTACAGGAACAAAAAGCTGAAATGGAGTTACCAATTATTTACAACGAAAAATATAGTAAAAATTAATTTGTAGTAGGTGCTGTGAATCCTTGCAAGCGTCTAAGCGTCTTCAGATACACCTGGTGTAAAGTCCGGGTATGGTGACGGCAACTTCACAGCCGACGTTGTCTTTCAGTTCCTCTATTGTGTGTGGATTTGTTTCATAGACCTTGCTCTTCAGTTGTCCCCACAGAAAAAAATCGTACGTTGTTAGGTCCGGCGAACGTGGTGGCCATTAATGTTTGCTAACAGTTCGTTCCTCTGTGAAGACATCGCCGACTCGTTGCAGGGGTACTTTAGACGGTGGCACGTCGTCCCATCTTGCTGGAAGACGCAGTATTGCCGCCCGTATTCAGTGAGTCGAGCTCAAAATGTATCAAAAATTAACATGTATGCAAACGTGTTTGAGGGTATTGTCAAAAAATATCGGTCCGGTGATGCGCGTTCCTGTTAACAACGCACCAAACGGCGAGTTCTTCAACGTGGAGTCGCTGCCGACATAGAATGGACAGTAGGCTCGTCCGTCGCCCGGTGCCTCGTGTGCTGTAAATTCACGCTCATTACTCAAGATTAAATAGAAAGGGTCAAACAACCCACAGTTGGTGTTATTCACAAGCCACGTACAGTAATCTAAAGTGCCTTTCATAAGTTTGGGACAAGAAGAATAGATTTTATTTACTTCGAGAAGTAACAGATAAACAATTAAACGTATTATGTTTGTTATTCCAACAAAAAAATGGCTCAAATGGCTCTGAGCACTATGGGACTCAACTGCTGAGGTCATCAGTCCCCTAGAACTTAGAACTACTTAAACCTAACTAACCTAAGGACATCACACATCCATGCCGGAGGCAGGATTCGAACCTGCGACCGTAGGAGTCGCGCGGTTCCGGACTGAGCGCCTAGAACCGCATGACCACCGCGGCCGACGTTATTCCAACAGATAGAATGATATTCACAGAGCAATAAATTGGACATTTTACTTCATTTAATAACTTACAAAATACAAATAATTATGTGAAATAACTTAGATTTCAATTCGCAAATGTTTTGGGACAAAGTGCAGAAATAAACCAAAAACTAGGAAATAATGAGGAATTAGTACTTTGTACTTCTACAGCGATGTTGTACCACTTGTCAGCCGTTTTGACATACTTTGTACAAGCTTGTGTAAGTACGAAATACTTAGATTTTTCCCATTCTTCTTGTAGTCGTCTCCTGAGTTTTTGTTTACACTGTATGGGGACTTATCGAATGTCTTTCTAACGCATCCCATAAATTCTCAATGCAGTTCATGTCCGGATTTTGTGGAAGGGATTGACAACTTTTGGACAGTTGTACAGGAGCCACAAAATGGCGGGGGGGGCTGACTTTGCGACTGTCTTGTTCTTGGGTGTTCGAATGCTGAGCAGTAAGCGACCAAATGACAACCACCTACAAGGTACTTCTGCGAGAGTAAAGAGTAAAATCTCCAAAATAATTATATTTTATTTTGTTCTTAATGTATTATTAACATTTTACAGTTCATTTCAAAATTGCTGTTCCCATACCTTTCTTTCTTTTTTTTTTTCTTTTTTTTTTTTAACTCCTGAAACTCTGCGACCACGTCAGTCGAGCTACACTTTGAACCGTAAATCCAGCAATGAAAATGGGAAACCATAATCACACATTGTCACTGCATGTGCAGGAAACACACCCTGCTCTTCTTCAATGGATACAGCCTGTCCACACACTGTTGCACGATGTTTCCCATGCAATTTGTTCATGAGGATATTTGTTAGTTGCTGCATGAATTGAGACTTTCTTGTCATGAATTTCGTTAATGGCATTCGCGAACAAATCCTAAGTGTAGCTGGCACAGGAACAACCACCTTCGACTTTTTATACGTCCGTGGGATCTTCTGCAACAGTCTCATCGGCAACAAATCAGTATTATGAATACCGATACAGAATATTATTGGGCAGTCACCCAGAGCCTTAATGAAAACCTGGCACAAAGTCAGCCTTGCAGCTTTCAGTTTTTAACAACTTTGGCCGATGTGCTAAAATCGCCACTGAGAGAACATTGATATTGACATCAGACTGATGGATAATGTAGCAAAAATTCTACGAGCTTTGTCCGGAAAATATGTATAAAAGTTGAATGATAACTTTATTTTACAATTATTCAGGTATTACAATATGGTCTCCTTCAAAGTACTCGCCCTGAGACGCGATACATTTCCGCCAACGCCGTTTCCACTGTTGATAACATTGCTGAAAGTCTTCAGTTGTGATGTTATTCAGTTGCCGTGTCGTTTCCGCCTTGTTGGCTTCCACATCTCCCAAGTTTTGCATTTAGGGAACATGAAGAAGTCACACGGGGCTAAATCGGGTGAATAAGGCGGGTGGTCTGTCACGGTCATTGAGCTTCGGGCCGAAAACTCGCGCACAACGAGCGACGTGTGAGCGGGCGCATTGTCGTGATGAAGGATCCACCTGCCCTCTTTTGCCAACTCCAGTCGAACTCGGGCCACACGAGACGTGTCAGAACTTCAACGTAAAAATTTCCGTTCACTCTCTGGCCGGGAGGGACAAATTCCTTGTGAACAATGCCCCTAGAATCAAAGAAAACAATCAACATTGTCTTCACATTGGACCTCGATTTTCGCGACTTTTTTGTTCTCGGTTCTCCTGCTAGTTTCCATTCCTTGCTTTGAGATTTGAGCTCCACATCGAATTCGTAAAACCAGGACTCGTCTCCAGTGATGACTCGCTTGAGAAAGTCCCCTCGTTCCTCTGCTTCCAACCAATCCTCACTCTCTTTGCTTTCTGATCTGGCGTCAAGAGCTTCGGTACGATTTTCGCACACAATTTCTTCATTTCAAGCTTTTGTGTCAGGATTTCGTGAACGATTGTTTTGGGGATTGACAGCAATCATTCTGACTGGCAATCTGCGGTCTTTAAGAACACAAGCGCGAATTCGTTCAACATTTGCATCGGAACTCGATGTCGACGGGCGTCCTGGGCGAGTGTCACCGTTCTTCTCGGCCATCCCGGAACCTTTTTAACCTCTTGTTCACGGTTGGTTCCTTCAGAGAGTTGTCTGCGTAAACCGAACACTCGAAAATCTCACGGCCATTCTTGCCTAGATTTGCAAGAAACTTGATGTCGACGCGCTGTTCCTCAATCAGAGAGAGAGCTCCATGCCGACGGCAGGTGAAAAAAGTTGACTGTCAACAAGCTGCCGCACACTCCCACCTTCACGCAGAGTGCTTTCGGGACAAACCTCGTATACTAAGCAGAGTTTGCTGATATTCTTCCTTCCGTGAGACACGACAGAAAGTTTCCGACAAACGGGCTTCCAGTGCGAAGCGCTCGGCCTGTTGCAGACGGTTTGATGGGACAACTGCAGATGGCAGCACTGAGCAGCGAACTTTTAGGCATTACACTTGGCTTGGTGGGGACATTCCCGAATTGTAGGACGCATTTGTTCGATTCAAGCACGGCCGGCACGAATTCGCCTGTGTGGCGGATTACGGTATTCTGATTGCAAGTTCTGTTAACATTTTTGGGCGGGCTAAGCCCCAAAAGCCTGTGAAGAGCTTCGCCACTGAGGGCTTTAAAGCTCTAGGCAGGCGGGCTGCGAAATCCCGGCTGCGACAGCCGAAATGTTACCTTTCGCCCCATAGGGAACGAAGATCGGTGTTATTCAGACTCATTTCACTAAAATTATTTTCCTGCAGTTTTATTTGCTCGTTACAACTTGACATGCATAGATGTTGGAGTATACGGACAATGCAGTGGAATCATGCGTTTTTAAGCAATCAGTTTTCCGTCCTATAGTGAGTAACATCGGCGCTCCGACATATCGTGTAGCCAAGCATTTGCTTCTCTGATGAGTCCACAAGTAGGTCGGTGTGTACATCGTATCACGAACTCAGCTGATTTTTTACGTCGTTTGGAGGGACTGCAGTTGAATGACTGATATTTTAGTGAGTTTCGATGTGGTCTCTCTCTTCACTCGTGTTCCTCTGTCTGATTCGTTGCGGTTAATTGAGGCCAGGTTTGGTGCTGAATTAACTAATCTCTTTCGGCATGTGTTGACATCCACTTACTTTTTATCCAATGACCAGTATTACTAGCAGACACATGGAGTTGTGATGGGTAGTCCGTTGTCTCCAGCGATCGCAAATTTGTTTATGGAAGACTTCGAGGAAGGTGCATTGGAGTCGGCGCCTTTGAAACCCGCCTGTTCCTTTAGATATGTTAACGATACTTTTGTTGTTTGGCCTCATGGCAGGGAGAATTTGAATGCCTTTCTAGAACATCTGAACTCCATCCAGCCGAACATTCGTTTTACGATGGAGCTGGAAGAGGATGGTTGCCTTCCCTTTCTTGACGTGTTGGTTAGGAGGAAGGATGATGGATCATTGGGGCATGCAGTCTACAGGAAACGTACTCACACCGACTTGTACTTACAGGCTAATAGTTGTCACCATCCGGCTCAGTGTGAAGTGGTACTTCGTACCTTGGTACATAGGGCACATGTATTTTCTGACGCTGAGACTTTGCCTGCTGAGCTGTCCCATCTTGAAGTTACATTTCGTCAAAATGGCTATAGTGATAGACAGATTGAACGTGCGTTGCGCTATCGACCAACTGTACATCGAGTAATTGATGACAATTCTGACACCTAAGTCTACTGCCTTTTTGCCTTTTTGTAGGAAACACGTCCAACAAGATCGGTCGTATTTTACGGAAATACGATGTGAAATGTATGTTCCGACCTCCATCTAAAATTAGAGCACTTTTGAGTTCCGTTAAGGATGATCTTGGACTGCGTAAGGCGGGTGTATATCGTATTCCTTGTAGCTGCGGCTTGGCATATTTTGGTCAAACTATCAGGACCGTCGAGGACCGATGTACTGAGCATAAACGGCACACACGATTACAGCAGCCAAGTAGATCTGCTACTGCCGAACATTGCTTGGATACTGGTCACCCCATGTTATACAATAACACCGAGATATTGGCATGCACGTCCAGCTATTGGGACAGTGTTATTAGGGAGGCAGTTGAGATTAAATTAGCGAGCAACCTCGTTAACAGGGATGGAGGTTTCTGTTTAAACTCTGTTTGGAATCCTGCTCTCTCCCTTGTCAAAAAACAGAGGGACAGAGTCAATGCTACCTCACCTCCGAATTCATAGTCCCACTATCGATAGCTCTGATAGCATCTTTGGTGGCACTAGTGTTCAGTGTGTGTGTTATCTTCGCTGCATCAGTCCGAGAACCGAGGTTTTAAATTTGCATGTACGCCGCCTGTCCGTTGCAGTTGCCTTGAAAATGGCGGAGTGTTCTACCGCCGAAATATCGGCGATCGCTGAAGGTGTTACGTTTCTGATATCCCGGAAGTTATTTGGAAATTAAAAACCCATCAATAAAAGTATACGGAGAAAAGCCTCATATCAGACAGTGGAGTGCCATTGTTGTACATCATTGTTTGAGGCATTTATCGTAACGTAAGGAAAAGAAAGGAGCGGTTGAGCCCAAACAAAGCAGCAACTGCCCTCAGAAAGACCTGCGCGGATCCACTAATGATAGTTATGCATCTGGGGGGTGAGTGAAGTGGTGCTACAGTACTACACGATAGCGCGCGCGCCCGCATTCTGCTAGACTGACAAACGCTATACAGGAGTTATATTGGAAAGTCACTCCGCACCCACCTTGTTCAGCTGATCTTGCATCCTCAGATTTGCACCTTTCCCGCTCTCTATCGAACAACCTCCAAGGAACTTTCTTTCCGCATGAGAATGCTCTCCGGACATGCTTCGACGAGTTCGTCGCCTCAAAACCACGTCCTTTGTACACAGTTGCCAAACCGAAAAGTTACCCCAGCGTTGGCAGTTGCAAATAGTGAAAGAGAATATGTTATCGGTGACTAAAGTCTGTTATGTATACCTGTTCTGACGGAAAACGCTACGAACTTACGCATGAACCCAATAGAATGCACGCTTGCTACACTGGAAAATAAGCTGAGAATTTATTATGGCCCAATGGACATTCGAGAGGAAGTTCTGGAAAACTACTGCAGATAGACGTCTGGGACATGTTTTATTAGATTCACCAGACCAGTAAAAAGAAAATAAATGGAAATCGTGCTTTACTTTAACGTCGTACAGTTCTGCGATGGCTTTGTTGCAACAAGCTGCGACGTAGTCGCGAAAAAACAGTGATCCGTATATGTAATCAGTTTCCTTTCATTTACTTCAATGGTCACAGACTGTTTGACAACAGATCACCGGTTTCGGTCTTTAATGACCATCATCAGATCTGCAGCGAATGGGAAAAGCATAAATACACTCGCAAACTGTATACAGCTTAAGAACAAACACATAGACCATAATGAAAAGTAGCACTGACAAAATTTACATTTGTGCGCTTTAAATATGAAGAGGCACACCTGTTTCGTGAAAACAAAGTCCTAACGTACTGCAGCCATAGTAGCATCGTCAAATGTTAAATGCGGAATCAGCACCAGCATCGCCAAATACATACAGATGACATCACATGCACGAGTCGTGTTGTCGGTAGTACTACTGTTTATAACAAGCTGCCGCACAGTAGCCACAAGATGTTTGTGTTGCAAGTTGACCAGATGTCGCTAATGTTGGCATACACTAGTTTTCAATAATTAATTGAAACAGCGAAAATAAAGGGGATACAACAGTTGAAGTCTATACGCTTATAACGTATAAAAGGCATTACAGTATTAAAAAGCAATAAAAGGAAGAACACGACAAAAGTAATATTGTTAAAAAGACGAAGAGTTAAAAAAACAGTGGTTGACATGTGCTCTAGTGCCAATATTCTAGATAATGACATAAATATTAAACACCGTTGATAGTCTACCCGGTAATATTAAACAACCATAAAACAAATCGCTAAAGGAGCCACAAATGAAAGGAAACATAGTGCTGCACATAATCAGCCCTGCCTGTTAGCGCTAACGCCGGAATTCCGCACAGTCGGGAAACGGTTGAAGGAACGTGACCGGCAGAGGGCCCCTCCTACCGTTGCAGGAGAAGAATGATAAAATTCCGTAACAGTGGATGATCCACATTAAGTAATTAATGTAGTCTATGAAATGAACAGAGAAGGAACGAGAACATACTAGAGTCATGCGTTAAATGTATGGAAACGAAGAAAATATGTGATGCACTCAATACCAGGTGAACTTACGAACACACTATATATAACAGAGGCGTGCAGTGATTAGGGTCAAACATTGTCAGATGAACCAAAGTAGGCATGGGGCACAAAGTCATTTTGCCATTTAAGCAGTTTCGTTGGTTCTCTATTTTTTGTTTTATAAATTTCAAGCTCCTCTAACAAATTAAGAGCACGGCCTTTTTCCACTCGGTAAAGAATACGCATGCAACTCTCAATGTTTCCTACGGAATGACCAGTTTCAGATAAATGCTGTCCCAAAGCCGTTTTCTTTCGTGGCTGGCTGCTTAAAGGGCACAAATGTCAATTTTGTCAGTACTAATTTTCATTATGGTCTATGTGTTTGTTTTTAAGCTGTATACAGTTTGCTAGTGTATTCATGCTTTTCCCATTTGATGATGGTCATTAAAGACCCAAACCGGTAATCTGTTATCAAACAATCTGTGACCATTGACGTAAATTAAAGGGAACTTTGTAGCAACGTAGCTAAATTTTCTGGCAAACTCTTTTATTAGCTGTAGCTCCGTAACTAAACATTTGCCGTCGTATGTTTATATGAACTAATTTATTTAGTTTTACTTTTAGAGTAACATATTAAAATATTTGCATATCTTCGCGAATTACCCTGTATATCAGGTGTGGGCCAAGTCTTGCATACTTCAAGTACACGAGTAGGTTCAGCCACGACACACAGAAGCAGGGACATTATTGTGTCAGCAGTATTGCACCAGTCCTGCAGTGTGTTCGTTGCTCGTTTCGTATGGAATTGTTATTTGTATAGCACTGATCGATTTTCCCATTTTCTATGTTGTTGTTGTTGTGGTCTTCAGTCCTGAGACTGGTTTGATGCAGCTCTCCATGCTACCCTATCCTGTGCAAGCTTCCTCATCTTCCAGTACTTACTTCAACCTACATCCTTCTGAATCTGCTTAGTGTATCCATCTCTTAGTCTCCCTCTACGATTTTTACCCTCCACGCTGCCCTCCAATACTAAATTAGTGATCCCTCGATGTCTCAGAACATGTCCTACTAACCGATCCATTCTTCTGGTCAAGTTGTGCCACAAACTCCTCTTCTCCCCCATTCTGTTCAATACCTCCTCATTAGTTATGTGATCTACCCATCTAATCTTCAGCATTCTTCTGTAGCACCACATTTCGAAAGCTTCTATTCTCTTCTTGTCCAAACTATTCATCGTCCACGTTTCACTTCCATACATGGCTACACTCCATACAAATACTTTCAGAAACGACTTCCTGACACTTAAATCTATACTCGATGTTAACAAATTTTTCTTCTTCAGAAACGCTTTCCTTGCCATTGCCAGTCTACATTTTATATCGTCTCTACTTCGACCACCGTCAGTTATTTTGCTCCCCAAATAACAAAACTCCTTTACTACTTTAAGTGTCTCATTTCTTAATGTAATTCCCTCAGCATCACCAGACTTAATTCGACTACATTCCATTATCCTCGTTTTCCTTTTGTTGTTCATCTTATATCCTCCTTTCAAGACACTGTCCATCCCGTTCATCTGCTCTTCGAAGTCCTTTGCTGTCTCTGACAGAATTACAATGACATCGGCGATCCTCAAAGTTTTAATTTCTTCTCCATGGATTTTAATGCCTAATCCGAACTTTTCTTTTGTTTCCTTTACAGCTTGCTCAATATACAGATTGAATAACATCAGCGAGAGGCTACAACCCTGTCTCACTCCCTTCCCAACCACTGCTTCCCTTTCATGCCCCTCGACTCTTATAACTGGCATCTGCTTTCTGTACAAATTGTAAATAGCCTTTCGCTCCCTGTATTTTACCCCTGCCACCTTCAGAATTTGAAAGAGAGTATTCCAGTCAACATTGTCAAAAGATTTCTCTAAATCTGCAAATGCTAGAAACGTAGGTTTGCCTTTCCTTAATCTTTCTTCTAAGGTAAGTCGTAGGGTCAGTATTGCCTCACGTGTTCCAACATTTCTACGGAATCCAAACTGATCTTCCCCGAGGTCGGCTTCGGCCTGTTTTTCCATTCGTCTGTAAAGACTTCGTGTGAGTATTTTGCAGCCGTGACTTATTAAACTGATAGTTCGGTAATTTTCACATCTGTCAACACCTGATTTCTTCGGGATTCGCAATATTTCCAACCAGTGCAAATGTTCCAAATAAAAATTACTCCTTTGTCAAAAAGATTTACTGAAAAATGAAAACTTTTAAGAATGCTGCTATGGATAATTGATAGTTCGGTTTTTACTCAGTTATTAGTAAAATATTAGGAAGTAGCTGTTATATGCGAGACCAAACAAATGCGGTAGAATACCCGTTATTCGGAACCAAAATACCGATATCGGTTTCTACATGTCGGTTTTTCCCATTCCAACTGGCTCTCCGTGACAGCTCGTATTCTAGTCACACGGATACTCAGCAAGCCACGGTACGGTGGAAGGCGGAGAGAGAATCCGCACGCAATTGTGGAATCACGTCATCAACGCAGATTTTCTGTGAACGTTTGGGCAGGGATTGTTGGTGATGTCTTGATTGGGCCCCATGTTCTTCCACCTGCGCTCAATGGAGCACGTTATCACGATAGGTGGCAATAGGTTTGATGTTACGACGGGAGAGAGTATTCAACGGCTAGAAAAACAGTGTTTTCTTTGCGAAAAAATGGTTCAAATGGCTCTGAGCACTATGTGACTTAACTTCTGAGGTCATCAGTCCCCTAGAACTTATAACTACTTAAACCTAACTAACCTAAGGACATCACGCACATCCATGCCCGAGGCAGGATTCGAACCTGCGACCGTAGCAGTCGCGCGGTTCCGGACTGCAGCGCCTAGAACCGCTCGGCCACCGAGGTCGGCCTTTGTGAAAAAATTAAGCGGTCTGGCTCAGAGGCGTCTGTCCTCTGTCTTGTCCGTCCATTTGTTTTCTGATCCAGGAAGTGCAGTGGTGGACGAAAGTTTTTAATGGAATGCAACAGCAGCAGCAAGAACGAACTTTTGTGCAAAGTGCACGTATTGCGAGCTGAGGACAGTAGTTTTGTAGTAATCTTCGAAAAACTTGGGCCTCACAAAACCATTAGCACAAATATGTTTAGCTCGATCTCAACGGAAATGCCTACAGATACTTTTGTATGGCGTATATCGGCGATTTCAGTGATGGCTCCAGTGATGAATCGTCAGTTAGAGCTGCAAATTGAAAATTTTCGGGAGGCAGTGAGTATTCTCGCTCGTATCAAGGCCGTCCATCGGAACTAATACCTCACTGGTGCCGTCCAAGTGCTGGCAGGGGCGGATCCAGGATCTCGTTCAGGGTGTGGGGGGGGGGGGGGGTGGCAAATTCTAATCTCCTTTTACGCCCACGTTTTGAAAATCTTGTAATTACTTTTTCTACATCTACAGGAATCTGGTAATGAATATGCGTAAGTGCAAGACCAAGGAGGCGGATTTAATTCATCGATGTTGTTAAATAAGCAGATTTTTCCTTCTACTTAGGCAGTTTCCTTGGCTATTGGCAAACACCAGTTTGTTTCTTCAAGATTTGACTTCCGAAATAAGCAAACAGTTTAGAACAAAGCCACAGCTCTAAGTTCTAACACCGTTATGAAATTCATGCTTTTTTTCAGGTTGCGATAGAAGCATACGCTTAGTACCTCAGAATAAATTATATTGATGAGGAAAACGCATCTCCGTCAGTCTTTGGCAGAGTTGCCTTCTGCACTTTGGAGAAAGAGAAATGAATCTGAGTTTTCTAGATTTCAGTATCTGTTTGAATCTGCTGACCGTAACATTTATATTCTTACCGTATGAGAGAATGGATTGTGAATTAATCCACAGACGTTATTTTCGTGTACGTTATTACCTTTGGCTAATTATTGTTTGTTCACATTCCGCATCAAAAGTGAGAAGAAAGCCAAAACGTGGGAGAAGCGCATCCAGATCGAAAACGTGCATTTGCAGAATAAAAGGGACTGTGGTAAGGTTCTCACTATTTGCAACTAATGAGAATATTTTCAAGTATTCCTTCGGTGTTCATCGCTTAATTATCAACACCATCTCTTTGCAAACTGCCACTAGAAACAAAATCTTACATACGCACTGCGGGGAAAGTGTTAAAAAAGGGACACAGATCGCTCATGCGTCAGCGAATATTATCATTTTATTCGTAAGTATAGTTGTTTCTTCTGTAGTTTATTCGCTAAATGGAAGAGGTTTCAAGGTCGCTTTTTGAATTGTTACATCAAACTGCATGCCATTGTTTACATCTTCGACTTCAAGTAAAACATATTAGATAGGCCGACGTAATCAGCCCCTAAAGGAGTCGGAAAAAAAAGATCGGTCATGCACCAGAGTGTGGGGGGGCAATCGCCCCCATTGCCCCCCCTCCCCCTACCCCCCTTGGATCCGCCCCTGAGTGCTCGTGCGCACGCCATCGCTCGCAAGCGAAATGCCTTTCAGAGGTGACGCGATACACCAATGATGTTCCACATGTTACACAAATTAATTTTATACGTTTCTTAATATTTTCTCGCGGAAGTTTGTGCAAGGTGCAACAGAAGTTCATCAGCAACGAAACTTTTCTTTACATACACGCAATAGTATCACATCTCTTTTTTTGTCTCGGAATACTTTTATATTTTCGATAAAATATTTATCACATGCATCAGTGAACTGTCAGAATGCTCATATACTTTTTCAGTCCAAGTATATTTGTGGTTCTGTTTCTTCAACAAGCTAAAGCAAAAAATAATTTTTCTACAAAATTTGTTGCAACACTAGTTCCTATTTTTTCGTAGGAGCTGGCAAGAATTTTCTTTTGGAAAGTAATCCATCATATTCAAGACTAGATTAGAGATGTCTAATATTTTTTTTCGAAATTCTTACTAACATTTGAAATTATCACTAATCGGCAATGCTCTGAGACGGTGCCTGTTTTCGTGTCAGCCGCTACAGTCATTTCCGTTCTTGTTCCGCGCGCAAACAGAGCGAAGGAGAAACGACTGCCTATAACAGCACGTGCGAGCCGTAATTTCTTCCAGCTTATGTTCGAGAGTCTTACGAAATCAACGTTGGCGGCGGTAGAATCATTTCGCAGTCGGCCACTAATGACATACGTGCTTACCCGTGCACAGTCGTGAATTTGTTCTCCAACCATTCCAGTTTATCCTGTTAGCTCTTTCTGTCAATCTTTTTTTTTAGATGTCTACATTCCTTTTCGCGTGCTTCATTTGCTGCAACTTTATATTTTCTCCTTTTGTCAGTGAAATTCAGTGTCTTCTGTGTTTTTCTACCAGGCCTTGTCTTCTTAAATATTTGATGTTGTTCTGCCATCACTATTTCATCTCCAACTCTACCCATTCACTTCCTATCGTATTCTCCTCTGTCAGTTATTGTCTGTTGTTCTCTTTGAAACCCTCAACAATCTGTGGTTCTTTTCATTTATTCAGGTCCCAACTCCATAAGTTCCTATCTTTCTGCAGTTCCTTCAGATTTAGTCTGCATTTCATGACCAATAAATTATGATCAGAGTTCGCATCTGGCCCTGGAAATGTTTTGCAGTTTAAAACGTGGTTAGAAATTTGTCTTAACGTTACGTAATATATCTGAAACCTTCCAGTGGATCCAGGTCTCTCCTTCCACGTTTTTTAAACAAAGTATCACCAATGATTAAATTATGGATCGCGGAAAATCCTACTAGACAGCTTCCTCTTTTATTCCTTTCCCCGCATCCGTATACATCTACTATTTTTCTTCTGTCCCTCGTCGCAATGAAATTTTTGTCTCGCTCACTGTCTGTTTCTTTTATCTCGTTTTACATTCTTTGAAACTTTCATCTCGTGTGGAGCTAGTTGGCGTACAAAGTTCGATAGGTGCTGTATTTGTATCTATAACGTGTCCACTATGCTGTACGCAATAGCTTAACCGTGTTCCTGTTTTCTTATACATTGTCATATCTACTCCTGTATTAACATCTATTTCATCTTATATTTTGTGTTCATTCGCTAGCCAGGTGTAATTAGACAGTACTGATCTACATCTACATCCATACTCTGCAATCCACCTGACGGCGTGTGGCGCAGGGTACTTTGAGTACCTCTATCGGTTCTGCCTTCTGTTTCAGTCTCGTATTGTTCGTGGAAAGAAAGATTGATTTTATTCTCATGGTCTCTTCGCGAGATATACATAGGAGGGAGCAATATATTGCTTGACTCCTCGGTGAAGGTATGTTCTCGAAACTTCAACAAAAGCCCTATCGAGCTACTGAGCGTCTCTCCTGCAGAGTCTTCCACTGGAGTTTATCTATCATCTCCGTAACGCTTTCGCGATTACTAAATGATTCTGTAACGAAGCGCGCTGCTCTCCGTTGGATCTTCTCTCTCTCTTCTATCAACCCTGTCTGGTACGGATCCCACCCTGGTGAGCAGTGTTCAAGCAGTGGGCGAACAAGTGTACTGTAACCTACTTCCTTTGTTTTCGGATTGCATTTCCTTAGGATTCCTCCAATGAATCTGTCTCGCATCTGCTTTACCGACGATCAACTTTATATGATCATTGCATTTTAAATCACTCCTAATGCCTACTCCCAGATAATTTATGGAATTAACTGCTTCCAGTTGCTGACCTGCTATATTGTAGCTAAATGATAAAGTATCTTTCTTTCTATGTATTCGGAGCACATTAACTTGTCTACATTGAGATTCAATTGCCATTCCCTGCACCATGCGTCAATTCTTTGCAGATCCTCCTGCATTTCAGTACAATTTTCCATTGTTACAACCTCTCGATGTACTACAGCATCATCCGCAAAAAGCCTCAGTGAACTTCCGATGTGATCCACAAGGTCATTTATGTATATTGTGAATGGCAACGGTCCTACGACACTACCCTGCGGCACACCCGAAATCACTTCGGAAGACTTCTCTCCATTGAGAATGACATGCTGCGTTCTGTTATCTAGGAACTCTTCAATCCAATCATACAATTGGTGTGATAGTCCATATGCTCTTACTTTGTTCATTAAACGACTGTGGGGAACTGTATCGACCGCCTTGCGGAAGTCAAGAAACACGGCATCTACCTGTGAACCCGTGTGTATGCCCCTCTGAGTCTCGTGGACGAATAGCGCGAGCTGGGTTTCACACGATCGTCTTTTTCGAAACCCATGCTGATTCCTACAGAGTAGATTTCTAGTCTCCAGAAAAGTCATTATACTGAATTTGTTCAAATCGTTCTAAGCACTATGGTACTTAACATTTGAGGTCATCAGTCCCCTAGACTAATTAAACCTAACACTAACCTAAGAACATCACACACATCCATGACCGAGGCAGGATTCGAACCTGCGACCGTAGCAGCAGCGCGATTCCGGACTGAAGCGCCTAGAACCGCTCGGCCACAGCGGCCGGCCCTGAATTTGTTACGAAAATGTTTGTGTCAGTGCTAGTCGTCGCTACTTGCCAAAATTGAGTGCTCTCTAAACAAAAACACTGTGGCACATGTCCGCCTTTTGTAGTAGCACTTCGAGCCACTGCTATAAAGCTCCGTCTAACACGGGAATAGTCCGCCTCCAGTAGCTGAGTGGAAGCCGGCACCGTAGCTCAGCGTGTTCGATCAGAGAGCTGGTTGGGCTCTGTAATAAAAAAAAACTGAGCGGAAGGATCAACAAACGAACTTAAACGGATGTCCTGTGACGTCTGCAACGACCAAACACAACGGTCAACAACGGACAAAATGAAAGAAAAAAAAAGTGGTCAGCGCGACAGAATGTCATTCCTAAGGGCCCGGGTTCGATTCGCGGCTGGGTCGGAGATTCCCTCCGCTCAGGGACTGGGTGTTGTGTTGTCCTAATCATCATCATTTCATCCCCGTAGACGCACAAGTCGCCGAAGTGGCGTCAAATCGGAAGACTTGCACCCGGCGAACGGTCTACCCGATGGGAGGCCCTAGTCACACGATATTTACATTTTTATTTACCACGGGAATAGCGAAACCTGTATTTCGTTTACGAGTGCTAGTTAGTATCCAGTACGACGACAACACTGTAGCTACAGTTGGCAGACAAGAATTTATCGTAGCCTTTAATATTCGACATGCGCAGCAGGTTGCTATATCACGAAAATAAAATTTAGCCAAGAGTAGAGCCGATGAAATTCCGTCTTGCAGGTAAGATCACAAAACAGTGTACGAAAAATGCGTTTATTCAAGTTTCCTAGATTATCCCTTTCTTGTCTTAAATATTTCAAATGAGCAGGATAAGTAAGTAATTCAGACGAATATTTAGTAAGTTATCTATGAAACTTCCTGGCAGATTAAAACTGAGTGCCGGACCGAGACTCGAACTCGGGACCTTTGCCTTTCGCGGGCAAGAGCTCTACCAACTGAGCTACACGAGCACGACTTACGCCCCGTCCTCACAGCTTTACTTCTGCCAGTACCTCGTCTCCTACCTTCCAAACTTTACAGAAGCTCTCCTGCCAAGTCATCTATGGTTTTATTCGCATAGAATGCTTTCTCGCAAAGAAACTGTAAGTTCTGATACTGAAGTAAAGCCCAGCAAAATCTGTAGAAGTGGGATTCATGAAGCGGCGTTCGTGATAGTCCGGAATCTAACTCGACCAATAGTCAAAGTTACGGAGAACGTTTAAAATGATTCGAAATAAAACGATACATTTGCACTTTGCAGGACACAGTTGTTTCTGTGTTTACCATGAAAATGTTAAACGTTTACTGGCCAGAGATTTGTTTGAAGAACGTAAAGATACGAACTTCGGCGTGAAACTGAACCGTACCGTTAACTATCATCTTTCCTCACCTTTCGTTTTGCACATATAGTTGGCATTATCATTGGCATTCATAATGTCTGTGGTTCGATGTAGTGATTGCCCTTTCATTTTTTTAATACGACATACTGCCACCTGATACTGCACTTACGTGTTTAAGATCTTATGTCAAAATCATAGAGTAAGCATCTCTGGAGTGAGCACTGCGTTCTGCCCATGTTGTCAACATTAAACCAGGATTGTCACGTGTTTTCGGGACTTCGCTGTGCGTGTATGCTTACCTCAGAGTTTGAAGTTTATAATATCAAGAGTTTTTGTTGTGTTTTCACCGTCTGTTTATAGTGTAATAGCGATGGTGAATTACTGTTGTTGCTACGGATGCAAAGAATAATATGTGAAAGGGGGAATAGTAACTTTTCGTGGGTACTATCTTTAAAGCCGGCCGGAGTGGCCGTGCGGTTGTAGGCGCTACAGTCTGGAGCCGAGCGACCGCTCCGGTCGCAGGTTCGAATCCTGTCTCGGGCGCGGATGTGTGTGATGTCCTTAGGTTAGTTAGGTTTAATTAGTTCTAAGTTCTAGGCGACTGATGATCTCAGAAGTTAAGTCGCATAGTGCTCAGAGCCATTTGAACCATTTTGAACTATCTTTAAAAATTTCGAGACGCATTATAATTAAGGCTTGATTCTGTAGACCTATTTTTCTACGATTTTATGACTATATAATAGATATTACGGTTCGTACAAAAGCTTACAAACAATCGCTTCCTCTCGTAAATTTACTAGTGGAACAGGAAAGGGAATGGTTAGTTGTTTCAGCAAATACTACCCTCCATGCATTTATCAGTGACTTGTCGATTATGTATATAGATTTGAAAGACGGGAGACGGATAAATTCAATAGAGTGAGAGTCTGTAATTGTCTTCGTATAATATGTGTGTCCAAACCTTTTTGTTTACTATAGTTACAGTAGGAGACCATGTTAAGTGTGTCTAGGACATGGAGAATGATTATGTGTGATTTATATTTTAGTTTCCCGAAGGATGAACAACGAGTAAAGATGCGGTTCCAGAAAATAGGAGGAGTAATTTTGTCCCCATAAAATATTCTAAAGTATGTTCAAAACACTTTGAAGAGGAATGTTTAGAAAGAGAAAAATTTGGACGTGTGTGGCAGAAGGTAGATGCTACACCATTTTTAATTTTCCACGGTACCTACTACCAATTTCAGCATTCAGCTTAAATACATTTTCTGCACAAATTAAAAAAAAACACAATAGTGTAGCTAATCAAAGTACACATTCATGTTCTTTGGTGTATTTTGCCTTCAATTGATTTTCTTCACCATTTGATTAAGGAGCGTAAAATATTAGTAAACATGTCCCCAAACTCTTTCATTTGTGTCACTTCCCACTTCCCTTAATGGTGTTCTATGGGTTGACTGTTACATGACCAACTGTATTTGCTTTACACTACATTTATTCTCGGATCGCCTTTTTCCCCCCTTCTTACTCAGCCTGCTACTTATTTAATAAACTGGGAGCAAGTACGTAAAATGCGTTAAATAAACACTTCAAAGTGGCACCAGTAAGAAAAATTGTGCTTTAGGACGCAAAAACGAGAAAATAAATAGCAGAAATAGAAGGAAAAAAAGGACGAATTAGCAAGGATATAATCGCTAATGTGAGGCAAATTCGGCGTTTTTCGGACACTTGCAAAAGTACTGGAGTACTGTCAAGTCGCTTTGCAAGACTATCACTGCAAAAAGTAGGTCAGGCTCTGTAATACTATAAAGTGCCGTATCATACCGGAAACTACCAGAAATCGAGTGCACCTGAACTGTGACACCTATCGCAAAGAAGCAGAATGTGCAATATCACTTGCCCTTAAAAGTTACGTAGCTGGTTTATTCCCGGTATCAAACGGATACTGTTAAAATGTCTGCGCAACATATATAAATAATCCACGACACGTACGAATAGAATCCGTCTGTACTAGGGATGTAGTGACATTCTAAATATACAGGGCGCTATACGGACAAACACACGACGTCCCGAGAACACGTGACCAGGCCGGCAATGCATCTTGACAACACGAAATCTGTTCTGAGCATCTGAATGCTCACTCTAGAGATATTTACTCTATGGTCAAAATATGGCACTGTAATGCAGCGTCTGTAACTGAATTTTAATTTTGTGCTTAAAGAGAGAACTTGTGATAATGTCCATGAAGCTGAACTTTTGTATGTAATTAATATCTTGACCATACCAGAATACAAACAAGCAGTTTGTCTGTTGGTGGATATTACAGTGTGGAAAAAAAAAAAAGAAAAGAAACTGTCGTCTCCAGTTGGCAACAGTGTAAGCTGTCTGAATGCTGAATGTGTGAAGTAGAATTCCATTCCATTCGCAGGTATCATAACACAGACATGGGCACAGACCAACACTCGCCGATAAACGGCCGTTGTTGATGAAACTACAGAACTTCAGAGGTAATTCACAGCTCTTCAGGTAGATGACACTTTGGCTGCAAATCAAGATGCTGTAAGTTATTCCAGGTGGGCGCAATTATCAAGAATTCGTGAAACCGATGGACTTAGCTGATGGACTTCTGAGACATAGCCGCATTTTTAGAGTAATGCTCTGTGTTCTCACAGTACTCCACAGCAATGTGGAACGTGTGTGTGTGTGTTTTCACCGTTGTGAAGAAAAATAGAACAGAGTTCAGGTCATCGATGTCCAATGAATCTCTGGAAAACATTCAATTTATCAAAGACAGGAATATCCACACAAAGGAAAGTGTAAAAGGCGTTGTTCAAGTTTGAGGAGAGGAACATTAGCAATTTTTCCTCGCGTGTTGGAGCAGAAGTTTTTTTCAGGAAGGGCTGCTCACATTTGGAAGAATATGCTATTCTTTTAGGGGCATGTGTTTCTGTTTTAATGTCTAGGAGTTCTGGTCCCTGTTATGACAAAACTTTTCTCAAGACTTTTGCAGGAAGCTAAAAAGGCCACAACTATGACTGGGCTGTAATTGGCAGTGCTTATTACATAATTTCTTGTCTGTTGCGTTGAACAAGTTTTATTGTCTAAAGCCTTTTGGAATCATCACAAAACTGCGTACTTTATCGAGGAAGCCCTGTTATGTATGCTTCAAACCAATATTCATCGTGCCTGCTGCTGTATGCTAGGATTTCTTCGTAATTGTTAAGTTCATCTACAAATCGTCGGCCTATGACGTGAGTAGATGTGATACCATAGAGAAAAACGTGTGCTTGAGTTTTACTGATAGCCCTTTTCAAAAGTTGGAAGCTGTAGTGGGCATTACACCCCAAACGGGCTTGTGACTATGTTGTCACAGTCGCAACGATTGGCAGCCTCCAAATATTCCGCTTCACGCAATGTCGTGCGGAGCTTATCTAATACAAGCTGATCTCTGTGATTATGGTAACTACTCTGAAGAGCCAGAGAAACTGGTGCGCCTGCCTAATACCGTGTAGGCACCCCACGAGCGCGCAGAAGTGCCGCAACACGACGTGGCACGGACTCGACTAACTTGTGAAGCAATACTGGACGGAACTGACACCATGAATCCTGTAGGACTGTCCATAAATCCGTAAGATTACGAGGAGTAGCGATATCTTCTGAACAACACGTTGCAAGGCATCCCGGACATGCTCAATAATCTTCATGTCTGGGGAGTTTGGTAGCCAGCGGAAGTGTTTAAACTCGGAAGAGTGTACCTGGATCCACTCTGTAACAATTCTGGAATTGTGTGGTGTCGCATTGTCCTGCTGGAATTGGCCAAGTCCGTCGGAATGCACAATGGACACGAACAGATGCAGGTGATCAGACAGGACGCTTACACACGTGTCACTTGTCAGAATCTTATCTAGACGTATCAATGAGAGGATCCAATACCACTCCAACTGGACACGCCCCACGCCATTGCAGAGCTTCCACCAGCTGTAACGGCCGGCCGGAGTGGCCGTGCCGTTCTAGGCGCTGCAGTCTGGAACCGCGAGACCGCTACGGTCGCAGGTTCGAATCCTGCCTCGGGCACGGATGTGTGTGATGTCCTTAGGTTAGTTAGGTTTCATTAGTTCTAAGTTCTAGGCGACTGATGACCTCAGAAGTTAAGTCGCATAGTGCTGAACCATTTGAGCCAGCCACTGCTAAGTTGCAGAGTTCATGGATTCATGAGATTGTCTGCATACCCGTACACGTTCATCCGCTCGATACAATTTGAAACGAGACTCTTCTGACCAGGCAACATGTTTCCAGTCGTCAGTAGTCAAGTGTCGGTGCTGACGGGCCTAGGCGAGGGATAAAGCTTTGTGTCGTGCAGGCATCGAGGGTACAAGAGTGGGCCTTCGGCTCCGAAAACCCGTATCGATGATGTTTCGTTGAATGGTAGGCACGCTGACACGTGTTGATGGCCCAGCATTGAAATCTGCAGCAGTTTGCGGAAGGGCAGCACTTCTGTCACGTTGAACGATTCTCTTCAATGGTCGATGGTCCCTTTCTTGCAGGATCTTTTTCCAGCCTCAGCAATGTCGGAGATTTCATGTTATACCGGATTCCCGATATTCAAGACATACTCGTGAAATGGTCATACTGGAAAATCTGTACCTCATCGCTACCTCGGAGATGCTGTGTCCCATCGCTCGTGCGCCGACTATAATACCAGGTTCAGAATCACTTGACTCTTGATAACCTCCACTGTAGCAGCAGTAACAGATCTAACAACTGCGCCAGACACTTGTTGTCTTGTATAGGGGTTGCCGACCGCAGCGCCGTGTTGTGCATTATTGTTGTTTGAATATGCGTGTCCATACAAGTTTCTTTGGCGCTTCAGTGTGCGCACGTGACACTGAATCGCGTCTTGTGGGGAAAAGTGTTTGGTTAGTGCTGTATATAAAACTTGTGTATTTCGTTAGCATCGTTAGTGTGTGTGTGTGTGTGTGTGTGTGTGTGTGTGTGTGTGTGTGTGTTGTTGTTGTTGCTGTTTTGGTGTGGTGGTTATCATGTATGATGAAATAAGAAATAAAAGGGCCGGACACACGATTCTGGATCCAATCACATAAAGAAAGAAAGCCGGAGAAGGAAATGGAAGTGAACTGACCAATTGCTGTGGCAGTTTGGCAACGGCGAACGGTTCAGGCGTGACGCTGAGCGCTCTGATTGGAGGAAACCACCTCAAACGCGTGAATTGTCAACTATCAAGTAATCTTAATCGGACTTTAAACTTCTGCCACTTGAGCCGGCGTAGACGAAAACTGTTTACCGTATGGGCACTAAACCTCGGAGGTATGATTTTCAGACTGTGTGCTGCAGGATCAGCAGCCTTAGTATCTTGACTTGCCGTTAGGTGCCGGTACTTGTCCTGCGACGTTTAGTTTGACGTTATGCTAGCGGATTTCATGAACTTTTAGCGGGCAAAATTCTGGTTTTAGCGGGGAAAAAATTTTTAGCGACTTCTGGCCACTTATCGTCTATAGCTGAAAAAAGCACTGATTTTTAACAATAAAACAACGTACCTTGTTGCTATTCCACTTGTAGTAGTACAGTTAACCTAATTACTCCGAAATTCATAACATTAATGTCATGGTCATCGTTTTTACATGTGGCTAGGTGAAACGAACTGACAGTCTTGTTTACAAGCAACAGAATTACTATTCTCCAGTGGACACCTGTTTTTGTTGAACTGTGAGTTTTTAGTTCAGCGTTCGCATGGGAGTTAAAGACAAAACGACGATTCCTCAACAATACTTGTGAAATGTTTTGTTACCATTTTTTAAGAAATATAATCCTTTTACATTCATAATGTCGGTTTTTACGCGAAGTAAGTGTGGTGTCACCGCCAGACACCACACTTGCTAGGTGGTAGCCTTTAAATCGGCCGCGGTCCGTTAGTATACGTCGGACCCGCGTGTCGCGACTGTCAGTGATAGCAGACCGAGCGCCGCCACACGGCAGGTCTAGAGACTTCCTAGCACTCGCCCCAGTTGTTCAACCGACTTTGCTAGCGATGGTTCACTAACAAAATACGCTCTCATTTGCCGAGACGATAGTTAGCATAGCCTTCAGCTACGTCATTTGCTACGACCTAGCAAGGCGCCATTATCAGTTACCATTGATATTGATTCATTTACCGTCAAGAGCGACGTTCTTCATTAACGGATTAAAGTTAAGTATTCCACCAGATACGTCCGTTTTTCTAAATTCTAATTTCCTTGTCCTGTTCCAGACCTCACGCAAGCCTGCGTGAGCTAAAACGCGTGCCTTTCGGCCTCCTCTAGTAACACGGTGTTGGCTCTCCTGCCAACCAAAACAGTAAGCATCTATATTTTATGACTTTTGCGTAATCCAGACAGATACCGAATGATATCGTAGCATATTAGAAAACTTTGACTACAGAGAAAAATCCTGTAGGTAATTGGATATTAACGTTCTGTCGTCTTAAAATTTTTAGTCTTTCATCGAGTTTTACTTTTAAGGATCTACATACATCCTAACTTTCAACTCGTAGAAATAACTCCGCAAGGATTGTGAAATAGTACAGTTTTAAAACTGAGGTTTTCGTCGGTTTGCCTCAACTGTAGTCGCAAAGCAATACTTCTCAGGATATACGTGGACGTCATGACTTCTGTTTTCTGCACAAAGCACAAAAGCTGATCTGACACACAAACCCATCAAGAAGGAGGACCTTCATGGATCTAGAATCGGTCCAGATTTACATTAATAAAAGACAAGCAAATTGTAGAACTTAATCTGTACCAGTATTAACTTTAATCTACCTACAGTTGTATTGATCAGTATTATTTAGGCCTACACTAGCTATTTTTAACTGAGAAAATTAAAAGTAAAGTTGCTGCATTGAAGGAAGATGCTGCCTCCACGGTTATGGAAAATAGTTTCTGACTGTCGCCTACGGGCAACTTGATATTTACTTGATTACGCGTGTTTTTATCAGACAAAATAGTTGCTACCACGTCTAACTTACTATTTGACATACAGCTTCACAACAAATTCTCGTATGTGCCACATAACTGACAGAATTTTTTATTCCTTTTATCTACATCTTCACATAATTTCTAGAGAGTGTGGCTAATTAAGCAATTTTTTTCGTTTGAATTGGTAGGAATTCCCTAATTGTTATTTCATATTAGATGAGAGCTTGTTTGATACAATAACTACGTAGCGGAATGCATAACTCCACCCTGACCACAGGGAAAAAAGCAAAAGTGTACATTATATCTCGTGTATTGTGACTGGTACATCACAGTTCACCTGAAGCTTGTTTTTGTTGGCTTGAAGAAAAGCCATTAAGGAGTACGTATATTGGGAGTGTGTGAAGAGTTCCAAGGGTCTTGAAAAGCATTCTGCACAGTTTATTGTTACCTGCTTCACACAATCTCACTGTTCACTTCTGAAAAAAAAAAAAAAGCCACTTGATTCATTTGAAGTACCATGCCTCAGAGAATAGGTCATTACTAGGTAAACGTCTCTTTAACAGGAGCATTGTCAGTTTCATAGGAATGCATTAACTTCTTTAGGGTTTGCAATAGGCTGTGTGTTAGAGAATCAAGACTGCTTCCGTTTTTGGTAAGTTGTCAGGGACAAATGGTTTCTGGTTACTGAAACTTCACCTTTTGTAGCCTGGTGCCAAAAAGGTCAACAGATTCCTTAAGACAGCAATGAAACCAACAGAAAAATGAAAGAACTCATGGTGACAATACAAGCACTTAATTTATAAATATTGGTGTCACAGAAAGCCAGCATTTATGCAAAACGTATATCCTGGTACTCTGGAAATTTATTACTGTATCACTTAATACAGATCTTTATTTAATCCAATTTTTGCTGCTGTTGAAATACCGTATTAGGGGCTCTTAAGGAAAAATAGTTCAGTGCTCTTAAAAATTATAACACAGTGGTAACTGATATTCTCAATTTCACACTAAAACAAATGTAAAGTATTAATTTCTCGCTTGTCAGTAACAAAGCTTAAAAAAAAATAATGTTCGGAGAGTGGCACTCAGCATCATTAATTAATTTCACACACCTCGGTTTAGCTCGAATGACTTCTCGGCGCTTCAGTCTGGAACCGCGTGACTGCTACGGTCGAAGGTTCGAATCCTGCCTCGGGCGTGGATGTGTGTGATGTCCTAAGGTTAGCTAGGTTTAAGTAGTTCTAGGATACTGATGACCTCAGATGTTAAGTCCCATAGTCCTCAGAGCCATTTGAACCCTTTTTGAACTTGACTTCTGCAGGTAGGTGCCCTGACATATTTACATAACTATGTTTCCAAAACAAACGTAAAATCACTGACTGTTGTTGTTGTGGTCTTCAGTCCTGAGACTGGTTTGATGCAGCTCTCAATGCTACTCTATCCTGTGCAAGCTGCTTCATCTCCCAGTACCTACTGCAACCTACACACTTCTGAATCTGCTTAATGTATTCATCTCTTGGTCTCCCTATACGATCTTTACCCTCCGCGCTGCCCTCCAATGCTAAATTTGTGATCCCTTGATACCTCAGAACATGCCCTACGAACCGGTCCCTTCTTCTTGTCAAGTTGTGCCACAAACTCCTCTTCTCCCTTATTCTATTCAATACCTCCTCATTAGTTACGTGATCTACCCATCTAATCTTCAGCATTCTTCTGTAGCACCACATATCGAAAGCTTCTATTCTGTCCTTGTCAAAACTATTTATCGTCCATGTTTCACTTCCATACATGGCTACACTCGATACAAATACTTTCAGAAACGACTACCTGACACTTAAATCTATACTCGATGTTAACGCTTTCCTTGCCATCGCCAGTCTATATATTATATCCTCTCTACTTCGACCATCATCAGTTATTTTGCTCCCCAAATAGCAAAACTCCTTTACTACTTTAAGCGTCTCATTTCCTAATCTAATTCCCTCAGCATCACCCGACTTAATTCGACTACATTCCATGATCCTCGTTTTGCTTTTCTTGATGATGTTCATCTTATACCCTTCTTTCAAGACACTGTTCATTCCGTTCAACTGCTCTTCCAAGTCCTTTGCTGTCTCTGACAGAATTACAATGTCATCGGTGAACCTCAAAGTTTTTATTTCTTCTCCATGGATTTTAATACGTACTCCGAATTTTTCTTTTGTGCCTTTACTGCTTGCTCAATATACAGACTGAATGACATCGGGGAGAGGCTACAACCCTGTCTCACTCCCTTCCCAACTACTTCCCTTTCATGCCCCTCGACTCTTACAACTGCCATCTGGTTTCTCTACAAATTGTAAATAGCCTTTCGCTGCCTGTTTTTTAACCCTGCCACCTTCAGAATTTGAAAGAGAGTATTCCAGTCAACATTGTCAAATCTTTCTCCAAGTCTACAAATGCTAGAAACATAGGTTTGCCTTTCCTTAATCTTTCTTCTAAGATAAGGCGTAAGGTCAGTATTGCCTCACGTGTTCCAACATTTCTAAGGAATCCAAACTGATCTTCCCCGAGGTCTGCTTCTACCAGTTTTTCCATTCGTCTATAAAGAATTCGCGTTAGTGTTTTGCAGCTGTGACTTATTAAACTGATAGTTCGGTAATTTTCACATCTGTCATCACCTGCTTTCTTTGGGATTGGAATTATTATATTCTTCTTGAAGTCTGAGGGTATTTCGCCTCTCTCATACATCTTGCTCACCAGATGGTAGAGTTTTGTCATGACTGGCTCTCCCAAAGCCGTCAGTAGTTCCAATGGAATGTTGTCTACTCCCGGGGCCTTGTTTGAACTCAGGTCTTTCAGTGCTCTGTCAAACTCTTCACGCAGTATCATATCTCCCATTTCATCTTCATCTACATCCTCTTTCATTTCCATAATATTGTCCTCAAGTACATCGCCCTTGTATAGACCCTCTATATACTCCTTCCACCTTTCTGCTTTCCCTTCTTTGCTTAGAACTGCTTCATTTACTGCATTTTGATATTTTCTCCTTTCATCAATTAAATTCAATATTTCTTCCGTTACCCAAGGATTTCTATTAGCCCTCGTCTTTTTACCTACTTGATCGTCTGCCGCCTTCACCACTTCATCCCTCAGAGCTACCCATTCTTCTTCTACTGTATTTCTTTCCCCCATTCCTGTCAATTGTTCCCGTATGCTCTCCCCGAAACTCTCTACAACCTGTGGTTCTTTCAGTTTATCCAGGTCCCATCTCCTTAAATTCCCAACTTTTTGCAGTTTATTCAGTTTTAATCTACAGATTGTGGTCAGAGTCCACACCTGGAAATGTCTTACAATTTAAAGCCTGGTTCCTAAATCTCTGTCTTACTAAGTAAAATTGTTTTTGTGTGAAAACTTCTAATGAGAGGATTTATTTTAAAATACTCAGTGAGTATGATTTTTTTAGTTGACGAATGTGATTATAAGGAGAGGACTTTGTTTGAAACATGTTTATTCAGCTGGAGGAAAAGAAAAACATGATTCGTTTTGTCCCACAAAACTGAGATAATTAATTTCTTCAGAGGGTTTTCCACGTTAAAAATTGACATTTGTCTAATACTTTCTCGCCCACTTTGCACATTTAAACGTGATCGTTGGGTATCATAGACGAACTATTTTGGTTTTCAAGTTACCAGAATTAGAAACTTTAGAACATGATGAAATTTGCCGAAACTGGCATCCAGTTTTTTGTTCAGTTTCCTAGCCAAATACAAAGTGTAAGAAGCTGGATGAGGTATGTAATCACAGTCCTTATTTGTTACGGTGGCAGAGCAGTTACCGTTAGTGCATGTACCAGTTTAAATATGTACCAAAAATCTCTTGGAAACCGGTTCAGACTGCTGGATTTATAACACTACCGTCTGCTACTACTGCACCATAACGTCAATGCCAGAAACAGGTTGCAACATAAAACTATTTTGTAAAAGCAATTATGGTACAAAGCAACAGAGCAGTGTTACCCTCTGAGAGGAATTTTGTTATGTTGACCGTGTTGTTCCTAACGGAGGTGGCTTATCGAAAATGAAAGTCAGAATTACGTAAATATTGGAATAGTAACAAACAAGATTTTGCCTAGCTATATTGTTTAATGAATAACGAAACCGGTCGCCAGCCTAATTAGGCATGAGAATGATTAACATTCTCGTTCAAGAAAATATTTATTAGTAATTATAACAGACAAACACAACCTAGACTTGGCCACACGCGAGTGCACTGAACTCTGACACACATATGTTTTAAGATTGAAGCTAACAACTGGAGCAGCACTAGCTATTTGCAAAATTATAACATGTACAGAAAAACACTGTCACTTTCAGGACTTATACAAACTGAATGGTCTTTATACTGATAATATGCACACTAAAGAGACAAACACTTAGTACTCATGAACATATAATTTCCTACTATGCAGTTTTCCACTTTTTCTACTTCGAAACACAATGTTAATAAAATTTCAAGAACTGACTCACCTTTCAGAATTTACTGTAGGTATCAATTTGATCATTAGCTAAGCAAAACTTTAGAAGCCTCAGTTTCAAGAACTTTAATTTAACAGTTGGCTACAGTACTTTAAATAGCAGTTTTAATAGGAAAATTATATTCAGCAAGCATCATTAACTCGAACTCACTCTCTTACCACATTGACTTTAACTTTACTCTGTCCAATAGGCATTAATTAGCAAACTGAGTTTTAACGTACTTTCAGTAAGGACACTCGGTAATCACTTTAGTTCAAACGGAGAGGACCCTGAGAGGTGTTATGACGAGGAGAAAAATCAAGGTAGGTACATAAATTCAGATACACATTACCTTATATTTCAGCACAATAACACATCCATTAAGCTGATCCTTCACTGTACATCCTTATAGTATTACGTTGCAATGATTGCGCAATGTGGTGGCATCTGCATGTTGGTAGGTGGAATTATAGGCAGAATTGCTGGACTCTGTCATTTCTTGGTGGCGATGATAGATACAAATTCCAGCTATTTATTCATCCATCCGAGGCCTTGGAAAGAAGCAGGAAAAGCCTCTCTCTGAATCAGCACAATATGCACCTTTATAATGGCAGTGCACGGACTTGCAGCTCGTCTCCGACTGCTGGCTCGTCTCCGACTGACTATCAGTTCCACCTTTTCCACCTAAGCCAACCACAATTCGCGCGCTACATATTTCCGTTCCCGAGGGGAACCACACTACCTCTTACACACAAAATTACTAAGATTCCTAAGTGAGGATCAGCAGTTTACATAACAGCAAACAAACGCATTGAATAACACAGAACATTTGCATATATTAACATGTCTACAAAAAATTATTTACACAAAATTACAATTATATACAGTAAGTTTTGTTCCCTCCAAATGGGACAAAGCACTTAAACGAGAGATATGCTACACAGCATACAATCAAATCATGACATCAAAGTTTTAACAAAGAAAGGAGTATACAGTTTTATGTTACCTATTCAAACAAACACATTTACAGAAGCTCAATGATGTAACATTAAATAAAATGAAGGCAAAACAAAATCAGTACAGCATTAGAGCTGTGGTGTTACAGATTGATATTCTTCTCCTCCACGACTTAGCAGCACTGGAGAACGCTTCCAGCAGATACTGAGTTTGTGTGCAAATGCGAAAGTCCATCGAAGTGCAAATCTGCTTCTCATTGCGTCATACACAACATGTAAAACCAGTTCTTGTTGAGTTAACCAGTAAAGTTCCCTCGGGAGGTTCATTCAATGTAAACTGCCAATCTTTTGCTTGCTTCAAATACCGGCATCACTGTACGGAGGCAAAAATGACAAAATACAAACGCTTATTCTACGTAAACGCCGGACATAATGGATATACACGGATGTCATTTCTTATAAAATCCTAACAAAACGTTGCACGCGTTTGGTTGAGGACGCGTCAGAAACGCAGTGCTGCCAGCCAAACTGATATTTTGTCTTCTGCACCTGTGAAAGCGGCGAACTGAAAGACTCACAGTGCAACTCAAACGATTATTCATTGGAGAATGGAATTCTGTTGCATGTAAACAGAACTGTGGACACGTTTGACCTGACCAGATGTAAACACAAAACTATCGCTTTAATATTGTGAATTTCAGAGAAATTGTGTTAACTGTACTACTACATGTGTCATAGCAATTATGCAAATTGTTTAATTGTTAAAATCAGGGCTTGCTTTCAGATATACATGAGAAAAACTTTAGCTGTCAATTCCACTCCACACAGCGCGTAATAAACTCGGCTTACTCCTCCGAATCACGTGACTTACAAGGGGAGGCAGTGCAGTAGGCTGTCAGCTGATGAGTCTGTAGTTTTGCGATGACGTACAAGGTACATTCTTGTAAGAGAAGTATACTTTGTCATGGATGAACAAATTATTCTGGCAATATTTGCGTCGCTGACGCCAATGTAACTTTCTACGACTCGCAGAATCAGCAATGGCGCCTGCCAACAACGCTTTATAACACAAAAGGGGCTAGTCACCAGATATGTACGTCCTCATAAGAGCTCTCAGAAAAAGAGAGTTCACATTGAATTAACGCAGGTAATGAAATGAAATGATCGAATGGCATTGTTGGCCGGGAGGCTCCATTCGGAGCAGTTTGGCCGCCATATTGGGAGTCCTCTTTAGTTGACGACACTTCGGCGACTTGGCGAGTAAATGATGATGAAAATGGTGGACACACAACACCCAGTCCCCTGCCGAGAATCGAATCCGGGCCCCCTGCGACGTAGGCGGTAACGCCACCGCTACGCTACGCAGGCGGAGGGCGCAAGTAATAATATTCTGCTCATGGAGTAACACTGTGAGCCAAGGAGTGCCTGGCTCTCTCGCAGCCACTTAGATAATGTTCATGTACTGAAACAGAGGATGACAGACTAAAGGCCGAAACACTAAATGTCTTTCTCCAAAGCTGTTTCACAGAGGAAGACTGCACTGTAGTTACTTCTCTAGATTGTCGCACAGATGACAAAATGGTAGATATCGAAATAGACGACAGAGGGATAGAGAAACAATTAAAATCGCTCAAAAGAGGAAAGGCCGCCGGACCTGATGGGATACCAGTTCGATTTTACACAGAGTACGCGAAGGAACTTGCCCCCCTTCTTGCAGCGGTGTACCGTAGGTCTCTAGAAGAGCGTAGCGTTCCAAAGGATTGGAAAAGGGCACAGGTCATCCCCGTTTTCAAGAAGGGACGTCGAAGAGATGCACAGAGCTATAGACCTATATCTCTAACGTCGATCAGTTGTAGAATTTTGGAACACGTGTTATGTTCGAGTATAATGACTTTTCTGGAGACTAGGAATCAGCATGGGTTTCGAAAAAGACGGTCGTGTGAGACCCAGCTCGCGCTTTTCGTCCACGAGACTCAGAGGGCCATAGACACGGGTTCACAGGTAGATGCCGTGTTTCTTGACTTCCGCAAGGCGGTCGATACAGTTCCCCACAGTCGTTTAATGAACAAAGTAAGAGCATATGGACTATCAGACCAATTGTGTGATTGGATTGAAGAGTTCCTAGATAACAGAACGCAGCATGTCATTCTCAATGGAGAGAAATCTTCCGAAGTGATTTCAGGTGTGCCGCAGCCGAGTGTCGTAGGACCGTTGCTATTCACAATATACATAAATGACCTTGTGGATGACATCGGAAGTTCACTGAGGCTTTTTGCGGATGATGCTGTGGTATATCAAGAGGTTGTAACAATGGAAAATTGTACTGAAATGCAGGAGGATCTGCAGCGAATTGACGCATGGTGCAGGGAATGGCAACTGAATCTTAATGTAGACAAGTGTAATGTGCTGCGAATACACAGAAAGATAGATCCCTTATCATTTAGCTACAAAATAGCAGGTCAGCAACTGCAAGCAGTTAATTCCATAAATTATCTGGGAGTACGCATTAGGAGTGATTTAAAATGGAATGATCATATAAAGTTGATCGTCGGTAAAGCAGATGCCAGACATATTCATTGGAAGAATCCTAAGGAAATGCAATCCGAAAACAAAGGAAATAGGTTACAGTACACTTGTTCGCCCACTGCTTGAATACTGCTCAGCAGTGTGGGATCCGTACCAGATAGGGTTGATACAAGACATAGAGAAGATCCAACGGAGAGCAGCGCGCTTCGTTACAGGATCATTTAGTAATCGCGAAAGCGTTATGGAGATGATAGATAAACTCCAGTGAAAGACTCTGCAGGAGAGACGCTCAGTAGCTCGCTACGGGCTTTTGTTAAAGTTTCGAGAACATACCTTCACTGAAGAGTCAAGCAGTATATTGCTCCCTCCTACGTATATCTCGCGAAGAGACCGTGAGGATAAAATCAGAGAGATTAGAGCCCACACAGAAGCATACCGACAATCCTTCTTTCCACGAACAATACGAGACTGGAATAGAAGGGAGAACCGATAGAGGTACTCAGGGTACCCTCCGCCACACACCGTCAGGTGGCTTGCGGAGTATGGATGTAGATGTAGATGTATGTCTTGAGTCATATTTCTCATGGGTATTAACTGTTACAGTCGCTATTTGCTCAGCGCAACTAAGTAAGTCCTTATTTACAAGATAAATAATTTATGATCACAATACTTGATTCGCAAGACAATAAAATTTACAATGACGATAACCGGTATACTACAGTATCCATTGCTTTATGCTATGCTATGGTGGTGGTGCTTAGCTCTTTTTGATAGTTATTTCTGATTAAAGGTCTTTTGCGGAGTCTGCATATCATATGTCTAATGGCTGCGAGTTCTCGAGAATGTAGGTAGTCACATTTCTTGTGTATTGCTGTTTCTTTTCAAAACATCATTGCAACTGTGATAGTTTTAGATTTTTGATTTTTTAAGTTCAAGATTGTGTATAGTTTCTTTAAAGAGAACTAAATGTTTTGAAGTATCTTTATCTGTTTGTTTAGTCTGTGCACTGTCACAGTATCAGGCATGCTACTGATGTTTCTGCACGAGCAATTTTCCTACACTTGCACATGGTGGGGAGCACATGATGTGCTCCATCTGTATTGTGCCAGTGATGAGACCAGCACGTCTTGGCTTACACTATGTGCACCCGAATTTAAAGTGAAGTGAGCATAACCGGCCAGTGTGGCCGATTGGTTGTAGGCGCTTCAGTCTGCAACCACGTGACCGCTGTGGTCCCAGGTTCGAATCCTGCCTCGGGCATGGATGTTTGTGATGTCCTTAGGTTGGTTAGGTTTAAGTAGTCCTAAGTTGTAGGGGACTGATGACCTCAGATGTTAAGTCCCGTATTTTTCAGAGCCATTTGAACCATTTGAAGCGAGCATACCTCTGATTATAATGCTTGTACTGACATTTCGCTGAAGCCGGCACACGTAAGGTACACTACGTGATCAAAAGTATCCGGACACACGACTGAAAATGACTTCCAAGTTTGTGAAGCCCTCCATCAGTAATGCTGGAATTCAGGTGTAGGTCCGTCCTTAGCCTGAGTGACAGCTTCCACCCCAGCAGGCATACGTTCGATCAGGTGCTGGAAGGTTTCTTTGGGAATGGCAGCCCATTCTTGATGGAGTGCTGCACTGAGGAGAGGTATCGATGTCGGTTGGTGAGGCCTGGCACGAAGTCGGCGTTCCAAAACATCCTAAAGGTCTTATATAGGATTCAGGTCAGGACTCTGTGCAGATCAGTCGATTACGGGGATCTTATTGTTGTGTAACCACTCCGCAACAGGCCGTGCATTATGAACAGGTGCTCGATCGTGTTGAAAGATGCAATCGCCATCCCCGAATTGCTCTTCGACAGTGGGAAGCAAGAAGGTGCTTAAAACATCAATGTAGGTCTGTGCTGTGGTAGTGCCACGCAAAACAACAAGAGGTGCAAGCCCCATCCATGAAAAACAAGACCACACTGTAACACCATTGTCTCCGAATTTTACTGTTGTCACTACACACG
The DNA here is from genome assembly GCF_023898315.1 of Schistocerca nitens. Lineage (NCBI taxonomy): Eukaryota > Metazoa > Arthropoda > Insecta > Orthoptera > Acrididae > Schistocerca > Schistocerca nitens. The sequence goes on along the minus strand of NC_064624.1, from coordinate 13,368,926 downwards.
CTGGCAGATGACGTTCACCGGGCATTCGCCATACCCGCACCCTAGCAACGGATCGCCACATTGTGTACCGTGATTCGTGACTCCATACAACGTTTTTCCACTGTTCACTCGTCCAATGTTTGCGCTCCTTACACCAAGCGAGGCGTCGTTTGGCATTTACCGGCGTGAAGTGTGGCTTGTGAGCAGCCACTCGACCATAAAATCCAAGTTATTTCACCTCTGGCCAAACTTTCATAGTACATCTACATCTACATCTACATCCATACTCCGCAAGCCACCTGACGGTGTGTGGCGGAGGGTACCTTCAGTACCTCTATCGGTTCTCCCTTCTATTCCAGTCTCGTATTGTTCGTGGAAAGAAGGATTGTCGGTATGCCTCTGTGTGGGCTCTAATCTCTCTGATTTTATCCTCATGGTCTCTTCGCGAGATATACGTAGGAGGGAGCAATATACTGCTTGACTCTTCGGTGAAGGTATGTTCTCGAAACTTTGACAAAAGCCCGTACCGAGCTACTGAGCGTCTCTCCTGCAGAGTCTTCCACTGGAGTTTATCTATCATCTCCGTAACGCTTTCGCGATTACTAAATGATCCTGTAACGAAGCGCGCTGCTCTCCGTTGGATCTTCTCTATGTCTTGTATCAACCCTATCTGGTACGGATCCCACACTGCTGAGCAGTATTCAAGCAGTGGGCGAACAAGCGTACTGTAACCTACTTCCTTTGTTTTCGGATTGCATTTCCTTAGGATTCTTCCAATGAATCTCAGTCTGGCATCTGCTTTACCGACGATCAACATTATATGATCATTCCATTTTAAATCACTCCTAATGCGTACTCCCAGATAATTTATGGTATTAACTGCTTCCAGTTGCTGACCTGCTATTTTGTAGCTAAATGATAAAGGATCTATCTTTCTGTGTATTCGCAGCACATTACACTTGTCTACATTGAGATTCAATTGCCATTCCCTGCACCATGCGTCAATTCGCTGCAGATCCTCCTGCATTTCAGTACAATTTTCCATTGTTACAACCTCTCGATACACCACAGCATCATCCGCAAAAAGCCTCAGTGAACTTCCGATGTCATCCACCAGGTCATTTATGTATATTGTGAACAGCAACGGGCCTATGACACTCCCCTGCGGCACACCTGAAATCACTCTTACTTCGGAAGACTTCTCTCCATTGAGAATAACATGCTGCGTCCTGTTATCTAGGAACTCCTCAATCCAATCACACAGGTCTGATAGTCCATATGCTCTTACTTTGTTCATTAAACGACTGTGGGGAAGTCAAGAAACACGGCATCTACCTGTGAACCCGTGTCTATGGCCCTCTGAGTCTCGTGGACGAATAGCGCGAGCTGGGTTTCACATGATCGTCTTTTTCGAAACCCATGCTGATTCCTACAGAGTAGATTTCTAGTCTCGAGAAAAGTCATTATACTCGAACATAATACGTGTTCCAAAATTCTACAACTGATCGACGTTAGAGATATAGGTCTATAGTTCTGCACATCTGTTCGACGTCCCTTCTTGAAAACGGGGATGACCTGTGCTCTTTTCCAATCCTTTGGAACGCTACGCTCTTCTAGAGACCTACGGTACACCGCTGCAAGAAGGGGGGCAAGTTCCTTCGCGTACTCTGTGTAAAATTGAACTGGTATCCCATCAGGTCCAGAGGCCTTTCCTCTTTTGAGCGATTTTAATTGTTTCTCTATCCCTCTGTCGTCTATTTCGATATCTACCATTTTGTCATCTGTGCGACAATCTAGAGAAGGAACTACAGTGCAATCTTCCTCTGTGAAACAACTTTGGAAAAAGACATTTAGTATTTCGGCCTTTAGTCTGTCATCCTCTGTTTCAGTACCATTTTGGTCACAGAGTGTCTGGACATTTTGTTTTGATCCACCTACCGCTTTGACATAAGACCAAAATTTCTTAGGATTTTCTGCCAAGTCAGTACATAGAACTGTACTTTCGAATTCATTGAACGCCTCTCGCATAACCCTCCTCACACTACATTTCGCTTCGCTTAATTTTTGTTTGTCTGCAAGGTTTTGGCTATGTTTATGTTTGCTGTGAAGTTCCCTTTGCTTCCGCAGCAGTTTTCTAACTCGGTTGTTGTACCACGGTGGCTCTTTTCCATCTCTTACGATCTTGCTTGGCACATACTCATCTAACGCATAATGTACGACGGTTTTGAACTTTGTCCACTGATCCTCAACACTATCTGTACTTGAGACAAAACTTTTGTGTTGAGCCAACAGGTACTCTGAAATCTGCTTTTTGTCACTTTTTCTAAACAGAAAAATCTTCCTATCCTTTTTAATGTTCCTATTTACGGCTGAAATCATCGATGCCGTAACCGCTTTATGATCGCTGATTCCCTGTTCTGCGTTAACTGTTTCAAATAGTTCGGGTCTGTTTGTCACCAGAAGGTCTAATATGTTATCGCCACGAGTCGGTTCTCTGTTTAACTGCTCAAGGTAGTTTTCAGACAAAGCACTTAAAAAAATTTCACTGGATTCTTTGTCCCTGCCACCCGTTATGAACGTTTGAGTCTCCCAGTCTGTATCCGGCAAATTAAAATCTCCACCCAGAACTATAACGTGGTGGGGAAATCTACTCGAAATATTTTCCAAATTATCCTTCAGGTGCTCAGCCACAACAGCTGCTGAGCCAGGGGGCCTATAGAGACATCCAATTACCATGTCTGAGCCTGCTTTAACCGTGACCTTCACCCAAATCATTTCACATTTCGGATCTCCGTCAATTTCCTTCGATACTATTGCACTTCTTATCGCTATAAACACGCCTCCCCCTTCACTGTTCAGCCTGTCTCTGCGGTATACATTCCAATCCGAGTTTAGGATTTCATTACTGTTTACGTCTGGTTTCAGCCAACTTTCTGTCCCTAGTACTATATGGGCGTTGTGACCGTTTATTAATGAGAGTAGTTCTGGGACCTTTCTATAGACGCTCCTGCAGTTTACTATTAGCAAATTAATATTGTTATTCCCTGTTGCATTTTGCCTACTCCTACCTTGTCGAGTCTCAGGAGGCGTCTTGTCGGGCCTAGGGAGGGGATTCTCTAACCTAAAAAACCCCCATGTGCACTCCACACGTACTCCGCTACCCTTGCAGCCGCTTCCGGCGTGTAGTGCACGCCTGACCTATTCAGGGGGACCCTACATTTCTCCACCCGATAGCGGAGGTCGAGAAATTTGCACCCCAGATCTCCGCAGAATCGTCTGAGCCTCTGGTTTAAGCCTTCCACTCGGCTCCAAACCAGAGGACCGCGATCGGTTCTGGGAACGATACTACAAATAGTTAGCTCTGATTCCACCCCGCTAGCGAGGCTTTCCGCCTTCACCAACTCCGCCAACCGCCTGTACGAACTGAGGATGACCTCTGAACCCAGACGGCAGGAGTCATTGGTGCCGACATGAGCAACAATTTGCAGTCGGGTGCACCCAGTGCTCTCTATCGCCGCCGGTAGGGCCTCCTCCACATCTCGGATGAGACCCCCCGGCAAGCAGACAGAGTGAACACTGGCCTTCTTTCCCGACCTTCCCGCTATTTCCCTAAGGGGCTCCATCACCCGCCTAACGTTGGAGCTCCCAATAACTAATAAAGCCCTCCCCCCGTGTGCCTGCTCGGACCTTGCTGAAGGAGCGGCCACATGTCCACTCACAGGCTGAGCGGGCGATGCCACACGGCCAGCCTCCACATTGACCCTCCGCCTCGTGCGCCGCGAACCTGCAGTGGACCCTGATGCAGTTTGGAATTCCTGTGTGATTATCCGGATAGACGTCTGCCTATTACACATTACGACATTCTACGACTGTCAGCGGTCTCTGTCAGTCAACAGACGAGGTCGGCCTGTACGCTTTTGTGCTGTACGTGTCCCTTCACGTTTCCACTTCACTATCACATTGGAAACAGTGAACCTAGGGATGTTTAGGAGTGTGGAAATCTCGCGCACAGACGTGTCACACAAGTGACACCTGAACACCTAGCCACATTCGAAGTCCGTGAGTCCGTAGAGCGCCCCATTCTGCTCTCTTACAATGCCTAGTGACTACTGAGGTCGCCGATATGGAGTACCCGGCAGTAGGTGGCAGCACAATGCACCTAATATGAAAAACGTACGTTTTTGGGGGTGACCTGTTACTTTTGATCACATCCTGTATATTCCGCTCGCTGATATCCTTAAGGGGCTACTGCACTTCAACTTACATTGCATGCACTAATATTTACCTGATGGTAGCGCAAATACATAATCCTATCATTGTTTGCACAATACAGGGCGAGTCAAAAGTACTTGGACACCTCCATAAGTTGGAAGATTGAAGGGAAGATTTAAATGTGATGATGTTAACATAGGTTTGACGTGGGGCCGCAATGTTTGGAGTGAATGTCATTCATGGCCGCCATCTTGAAATTCGCCATTTTGGATTCAAGTCTATATTTTTTTTTAAATGGGAAGGGGGGTGTGTGACACTTCAAATAACACTCGTTTCAGCTCTGGAATTTAGTGGTGTAATTTGTTTTTGTCTACCTTGAACAGTTTAGAGGTTATTAATGTTGAAAGTTGGGAAAGTACCTTCATACCGAATGCTACAACACATGGTCGACGTGTTGTCCATCCCGTGCAATACACAACTGTAATCGCCGCAACCACATTAATAATTCCTAAACTGTACAAGATAGGCAAAAACAAATTACACCACTCAATTCCAGAGCTCAAGCGAGTGTTACTTGATGTGTCATACACCCCTCTTACTCACTTAAAAAAATGACTTGAATCCAAAATGGCGGATTTCAAGATGGCGGCCATGTATGACATTCACTCCAAAAGTTGCGGCCCCACGTCAAACCAATGTTCCCATCATCACATTTCAATTTTCCCTTTAATCTTCCAACTTATGAATGTGTCCAAGGGTTGGGTTGGGTTGTTTTGGGGGAAGGAGACCAGACAGCGAGGTCATTGGTCTCATCGGGTTAGGGAAGGACGGGGAAGGAAGTCGGCCGTGCCCTTTCAGAGAAACCATCCCGGCAATTGCCTGGAGCGATTTAGGGAAATCACGGAAAACCTAGATCAGGATGGCCGCACGCAGATCGAACCGTCGTCCTCCTGAATGCGAAAGGTGTCCAAAGACTTTTGACTCGCCCTGTATTATGAAAACGGAAGTTGGCACTCACCATATAGTGGAGATGCTGAGTTGCAGATAGGCATGCCAAAAAGTGTCACAAATAAAGCTGTCGTGAAAACTAGATGACACACGAGCATGCACACACACACTCGTGCAAACACAACTTTCACATCTGGCTGCAGTCTCGGGTAACTGAAGCCAAACTGTGAGCAGCAGTACCAGAACATGATTGAAGTGGCGACTGAGTGGGGGTGACGAGGTGGCTGGGTCTGGGAGGGGGGGACAGTAGGGTAGTGACGATTGCGTGGGGGGTGATGAGGTGGCTGGATCATGGAGGGGGGATAGTAGGGTAGTGACGACTGAGTGGGGGTGAGGAGTTGGCTGGGTCAGGGAGGGGCCGGCCGGAGTGGCCGAGCGGTTAAAGGCGCTACAGTCTGGAACCGCACGACCGCTACAGTCGCAGGTTCGAATCCTGCCTCGGGCATGGATGTGTGTGATGTCCTTAGGTTAGTTAGGTTTAAGTAGTTCTAAGTTCTAGGGGACTTATGACCACAGCAGTTAAGTCCCATAGTGCTCAGAGCCATTTGGTCAGGGAGGGGGGGACAGTAGGGTAGTGACGATTGAGTGGGGGGTGATGAGGTGGCTGGATCATGGAGGGGGGGATAGTAGGGTAGTGATGACTGAGTGGGGGGTGTGGAGGTAGCTGGGAGGGGGGATAGCAGGGTAGTGACAACTGAGTGGGGGTGAGGTGGCTGGGCCAGGGAGGGGGGGTATAATAGGGTAGTGACGATGAGTTGGGGGCGAGGAGGTGGCTGGGTCAGGGAGGGGGGGGATAGTAGGATAGTGACGACTGAGTGCTGAGATTGTCACCCAGGTCATTGATATAGATCAGGAACAGCAGAGGTCCCAGGACGCTTCCCTGGGGAACACCTGATACCACTTCAGTTTCACTCGATGATTTGCCGTCTATTGCTACGAACTGCGACCTTCCTGACAGGAAATCACGAACCCAGTCGCACAACTGTCCAGTCGCGGGCCGGATGCGAGGGATGTCCGGCCAGCTAACGTGAGCAGGTTTCGGCCCGCGGGCCGTAGTTTGGAGACCCCTGCTGTACAGCATCACTGAGAAAATTCCACCGCTGATATGCTGCGTATTTTTCAGGCTCGACCTGAATGGCGGATACGAAGCGTGAGGAAGGCAGCTTTGCAAGTGACATGCTGGCGCTGATGGAGTCCGGGGATGGCGCTGACGTGACGCTGGTGGTCGGCGACTCGGAGTTGGCGGCCCACAGTCTGATTCTGGCAGCGAGGAGCCCAGTCTTTGCCGCGATGTTGCGGAGTGACATGCGCGAAGCCCTCAGCCGGCGCGTGGAGATAACCGACATGCAGGAAGCTGTGGTGCGCCAGATGGTGCTGTTCATGTACACGGAGACAGTGCCACAGCTGGGGAGCATGGCGGCCGAGCTGTTGGAGGCCGCCGAGAAGTACAACCTGCCGCTGCTGAGGAAGAGGTGCGAGGAGCAGCTGGCGCGGGACATCACCGTGGACAACGCCGCCGCCACCGCCGCCCTCGCCGTTCTCCACCGCTGTCCGGGACTGAAGACCACCGCCGTGGAGTTTGTGGCCAGCCGCCCTGCCGTCATGGCCACCACTGGCTGGACGCAGCTGCTGAGGGGCAACGCAGACGTCGCAGCGGAGATCTGCGGCCAGTTGGCGAAGCTTCTGCCGCCAGCTCCACTGGAAAACAGGTTGGGATAACGTGTGTGTGTGTGTGTGTGTGTGTGTGTGTGTGTGTGTGTGTGTGTGTGTGTGTGTTTGAAAGCTCCCCATACTACAATGAATTGGTCTCAGTACAACGCCAAACAGGTCTTCAGAAACTGTGATTGCATGCTTCATGTAGAAAGGTCCCAATCTACAGGGTGGTTGGGTTGGGTTGTTTGGGGGAACAGGCCAAACAGCGAGGTCATCGGTCTCATCGGATTAGGGAAGGATGGGGAAGTAAGTCGGCCGTACCCGTTCAAAGGAACCATCCCGGCATTTGCCTGGAGAGATTTAAGGGAAATCACGGCAAACCTAAATCAGGATGTCCGGACGCGGGATTGAACCGTCGTCCTCCTACAGGGTGGCGCACGAAATGTGTTATCAATTGTTTCTTTCACAATTTACGACACACATTAGATATCCCGCTGGGATCTCTACAGCAGTACCAGCAGAGCTTGGAAAAAGAAATGAGTTCCTTGTTTATACAGGGTGTTGCAAAAAGGTACAGCCAAACTTTCAGGAAACATTCCTCACACACAAATAAAGAAAAGATGTTATGTGGACATGTGTCCGGAAACGCTTAAGTTCCATGTTAGAGCTCATTTTAGTTTGGTCAGTATGTACTGTACTTCCTCGATTCACCGCCAGTTGGCCCAATTGAAGGAAGGTAATGTTGACTTCGGTGCTTGTGTTGACACGCGACTCATTGCTCTACAGTACTAGCATCAAGCACATCAGTACGTAGCATCAACAGGTTAGCGTTCATCACGAACGTGGTTTTGCAGTCAGTGCAATGTTTACAAATGCGGAGTTGGCAGATGCCCATTTGATGTATGGATTAGCACGGGGCAACAGCCGTGGCGTGGTACGCTTGTATCGAGACAGATTTCCAGAACGAAGGTGTCCCGACAGGAAGACGTTCGAAGCAATTGATCGGCGTCTTAGGGAGCACGGAACATACCAGCCTGTGACTCGCGACTGGGGAAGACCTAGAACGACGAGGACACCTGCAATGGACGAGGCAATTCTTCGTGCAGTTGACGATAACCCTAATGTCACCGTCAGAGAAGTTGCTGCTGTACAAGGTAACGTTGACCACGTCACTGTACGGAGAGTGCTACGGGAGAACCAGTTGTTTCCGTACCATGTACAGCGTGTGCAGTCACTATCAGCAGCTGATTGGCCTCTACGGGTACACTTCTGCGAATGGTTCGTCCAACAATGTGTGAATTCTCATTTCAGTGCAAATGTTCTCTTTACGGATGAGGCTTCATTCCAACGTGATCAAATTGTAAATTTTCACAATCGACATGTGTTGGCTGACGAGAATCCGCACGCAATTGTGGAGTCACGTCATCAACACAGATTTTCTGTGAACGTTTGGGCAGGCATTGTTGGTGATGTCTCGATTGGGCCCCATGTTCTTCCACCTACGCTCAATGGAGCACGTTATCACGATTTCATACGGGATACTCTACCTGTGCTGCTAGAACATGTGCCTTTACAAGTACGACACAACATGTGGTTCATGCACGATGGAGCTCCTGCACATTTCAATCGAAGTGTTCGTACGCTTCTCAACAACAGATTCGGTGACCGATGGATTGGTAGAGGCGGACCAATTCCGTGGCCTCCACGCTCTCCTGACCTCAACCCTCTCGACTTTCATTTATGGGGGCATTTGAAAGCTCTTGTCTACGCAACCGCGGTACCAAATGTAGAGACTCTTCGTGCTCGTATTGTGGACGGCTGTGATACAATACGCCATTCTCCAGGGCTGCATCAGCGCATCAGGGATTCCGTGCGATGGAGGGTGGATGCACGTATCCTCACTAACGGAGGACATTTTGAACATTTCCTGTAACAAAGTGTTTGAAGTCACGCTGGTACGTTCTATTGCCGTGTGTTTCCATTCCATGATTAATGTGATTTGAAGAGAAGTATTAAAATGAGCTCGAACATGGAAAGTAAGTGTATCTGGACACATGTCCACATATTTTCTTTCTTTGTGTGTGAGGAATGTTTACTGAAAGTTTGGCCGTACCTTTTCGTAAAACCCTGTATAAATGATATGCCCTCTAGTATTATGGGTAACTCTAAAATATTTCTGTTTGCTGATGACACTAGCTTGGTAGTAATGGATGTTGTGTGCAACACTGACTCGGTTTCAAATAGTGCAGTACATGACCTCAGTTCATGGCTTGTAGAAAATAAACTAACGTTAGATCACAGTAAGACTCAGTTTTTAACAGTTTCTAACACACAACTCAACAACACTTAACGTTTTAAACTCACAGAGCGGGCATATGATTAGTGAAACTGAACAGTTCAAATTTCTAGGTCTTCAGATAGATAGTAAGCTGTCGTGGAAAGTCCACGTTCAGGATCATGTTCAAAAACTTAATACTGCCATTTTTACTATTCGAACGGTATCAAAAGTGAGTGATAGTTCGACACGTAAATTAGTCTACTTTGCTTATTTTCATTCACTTATGTCGTATGGTATTATGTTTTGGGGTAACTGTTCCCATTCTAGAAGGATATTTTTGGCTCAGAAACGGGCGGTTCGGGCAATAAGTGGTGTGAGTTCACGAACCTCTTGTCGACCTCTGTTCACGAGTCTGGGTATTTTGACACTGGCCTCTCAATATGTATATTCCTCATTGTCATTTCTTGTTACCAATATTAGTTTATTCCCAAAAATAAGCAGCTTTCATTCGGTTAATACCCTGCAGAAATCAAACCTCCATCGGGATCGGACCTCCCTAACTCTTGTGCAAAAAGGTATGCAGTATACTGCTGCATCCGTTTTCAATAAGCTGCCACTCGAATTCAAAAATCTTAGCAGTAATCCACGCGCTTTCAAATCGAAACTGAAGAGTTTCCTCATGGGTCACTCCTTCTATTCTGTCGAGGAGTTCCTTGAAAAATTAAGCTGATTCTTTTGTATTGCTGATAGCGTTTACTTAAACGCATGGAAAGACTTTTTGTCAGGTTCATGAACATTTATTTTTATGTGTTATTACTTTTATGTTGTAAGTTCATGTACTGACACGTTCCATGACCTTGAAAATTTGGTCCTACGGAACGTGACGTGTAAATAATTAAAAAAAATGACGTGTAATTCACGATACTGCCGCTAGGAGACTAGTAAGCAGCAATGGCTGACAATGGAAGACTGACGACACAGCAACGATCGGCAATTGTGTTACTTTTTCGTAAAATGAAAAGCCCTGTTGTGACTCAGAGGCGTTTTCGACAACAGTTTAACACACCATGGGTCCCTTGCAAGAAGACGATCCACAGTTTGTACGATAAATTTGTACAGGATGGAACAGTATTGGAAGCGAAGAGACCTCGGCCTAAGCCGGTTCGTTCGCCGGACAATATTGAAGTGGTACGAGTTGCTGAACAGACAAGTCCCGGGAAATCGTGTAGAAAGGCAGCAGTGGGAATATCCAGACGCTCCGTTCAACGCATCCTTAAAAGTGACCTCCGTATGTACCCGTACAAGATGACCTGTGCACAGAAGCTCACTGAAGAACACGAGCAGCAGAGACTACTGTTTGCTCAGTGGGCGGAGGATAGGGAAGAAACTCTCAACAACGTTTGGTTTTCAGACGAGGCGCATTTTCATTTAGGCGGTGTGGTTAAAAAACAAAATGTACGATTTTGGGGCACTGAAAACCCACAAGTGCTTCATGAACGACAGCATTATGCTCCGAGGATTACAGTGTGGGCAGCAATTTCCAGTCACGGACCCTTTTTCTTTGAAGAAACTGTGAACAGCGAGCGTTATTTGAGCATGTTCCGCAATAGCTCCATTCCACAGCTTCTTGCTACTGCCTTGCCCTTCAACACGCTGTGGTTCGTGCAAGATGGAGCAAGGCCACATACTGCAAACTCTGTGTTGGAGTTTTTACACGAGCACTTCGACGTGCGGATCATCCACTCAGGTTTCCAGGTCGTTTCAGTGACGGAAAAAATTGGCCCCCCAATACCCCAGACCTCAATGAAATGCTTCAAATGGCTCTGAGCACTATGGGACTCAACTTCTGAGGTCATTAGTCCCCTAGAACTTAGAATTAGTTAAACTTAACTAACCTAACGACATCACACACATCCATGCCCGAGGCAGGATTCGAACCTGCGACCGTAACGGTCTCGCGGTTCCAGACTGTAGCGCCTAGAACCGCACGGCCACTTCCGCCGGCAGACCTCAATCGATGTGAGTTTTTTCTTTGGGGGTACCTAAAGGAAAAAAATTTCCCGAAACGTCCACATGATTTAATAGAGCTCAGAAGACTTATTCTTCAAGCTTGCAGTGAAATTACGGAAGACATGTGCCGTAGGGTAATCACTAACTTCAGTGTTCGTTTGAAGCAAGTTAGGAAACGAAATGGTGGACATATTCAGCATGTGCTGAGTTTGAACAAATCTCCATGGACGGCTCTTCACTGTAGTATATGTTCCTTTCAAATTGTATTGACAATAAAGTTTGTATTCAAAAACCAAATGGTAACACATTTCGTGCGCCACCCTGTATGTGGCAATGTGGAACTGACTAGTGTACAACCTCGTCAATTAATTTTGCTCACCTGACTAGCCATCAGGAACAGCTACTGTACACCCTTATGTGAGGGGTAGTCACTGAGCTCTAATAATCGCCTCTAAAGAGAAAAATTATGTAATTAATTTTTTGGTTGTTTGCACGTGTGCGCGCGCACTCCCCTGACTTAAGCCCTCGCGAGTTCAGATCGATTTCTAAACTGAAGGAAACACTTCACAGCATCCGCTTCAGAACTGCTACAAATTGGTCCGGAAATAGACCGCGCCGCTCGAACTGTCAACACAACTGGCACTGCTAAGAGTATCCTACGACTTCCACATAGCTGGCAACGGGTTATACACAATGCTGGTGACTACTTTGAAGGTCGATAAAACCTTGAAAACGTATCAGTTTTGTGCGAGGTGCAAATAAATAGTTGCCACTATTAAAGTTCCAACCCTCGTACATTAACTCGCATTCTGATTCTCCACGAACCTTTCCTTCCAGTACCAGTCAGCCATCGAGCTGTCAGTTGTCACCAAGCCCATCATTTTAGTTCATCATCTGGGGCTGTCCTTCATTGACAAAAATGGGAGTCATCTGTGCATGACCTCTGAACATCATAACCGCTTGAAGTGGTGATGGGTCAACCGAATGGTTTTAAAAAGGGATTGGCCAGTCAGTTGTTCTTCGTACAGAAGGTTTTCCATTTGAATGAAGCAACCAAATAAAACTTATCTCTGTGCCCACATCAGCTATAGGAATGCTTATCACCCATTTCTGGGTTTGAGTGGTTTCATTTAATGTCAAACAATCAATTGACACAAGCGTTTGAGTAGACACATTCACGTAACAGGTTTGAGTATTTTCACTTGTGTAGTTCTTTAGCCTTTTTGGTTGTTCATGAGCTATTACTGGCTGCCAACTTTCTTAGACACAAATAACGTATCTTCTTTGGTTGCCCTTTTCTTGGAATAACGTATCCTATTTCAAAGAGAAAATAAAAAATATATATTTCTAAAAACGAAGTATTATCCAAATTTATATATTTATTTAATTTTTCTTACTTCTGGTATTAAATATCAATACTTGGTAGGTTTTAAAAGTTTAATACCTGGGGCTACATTTTAAATTAATGTTTAAACAAATGAAACATTTTTTATCTATAGTAATTGAATTTCTGCCGCCCCCCTCCCTCCCTCCCTCCCTCCCACCCTCTCTCTCTCTCTCTCTCTCTCTCTCTCTCTCTCTCTCTCTCTCTACTGATTTTCACCCGTCACAGATAATTCTCTTTCGGTAAATTCTGGGATGACATAATTTGTTTAATTGCGCTTTTCAAGCTTAGTCACTTGCTGGAAGCACTTTTTCGCAAGAAATATTTGTCGTTATTTGTTAATTTTCTTTGAAGTTCTTTAATTGATACAGTTTTAGGATATGAATCACGTTTGCAGTACTGTATACCATACTGAATTTATTTTGAGGATTCTTTATTATCCAATCATATGCTTTCTTCTGTTCACATGCTACTGAGCAATACAGCATTCTGATCCAGTCGCAAAGTTCACGATTAAGTAAACGCTTATTTCTAAACATCGACAAAAAACTGAACAAATTGCTACTTATTTCCCCCCATTAAAAAGTAAATATAAAAAAGACAATAGCAGTGACAGGAGTTAAAGCAGATTACAGCCGATTACAATAGTTTAACAGTGCCAAAACGAGCGAAACTTTCTGCTCAAAGTGAATGTGGCAAGGGTCAGGTGATTCCAGTTGTCTCTTCCAGTCAATAGTACCTCTTCATGGCTGTGAAATGTTATACCTGCTACTTTTCAGGGAGTGTAAAATGCAGGCATGTTGTGTGCCTGGGTATAATATAACTTTCAGCACATTATATTTGTCTTCCATATGTATATAGCTAAATAATTTCGTGCTAGATACAAATGAATTTTAATAAATGGACATTATCACACCTTTTCAACAAACAGAATGCCATCGGTCACGAAAATATGGCGATATTCTTTCCTTCTTCCTGTATCCCAAATGCAACTTTTATGCTCAAATTTCTACTGCCAGGAATACATCAGCTTAATTAGTTATGTGTTAACTGCAGCTGGAAGAACTTAGTCCGCAGCACTGTATTAATCAGTTGTAAATCATGACAAGACCGGTTTCTCCCACAAGAATGAATAGATAGTTTAGTCAACTAAAATACTAAAGTGTGGTTGTTTGAGTTGAAACGAACGAATCAGTCTATATTTGGTAGCTCGCATAAACTGGTTTCACGTAAAAGAATGAGTGAATAAGTGAACCAATACGTAAAACAACTAAATGAATCGATTGTCTTCCAGCAACCAACTGAATCGACAGTCTTCATTCGGTTGTTCCTATCACTAGTTTCTAGCTGCATCAAACGAGTCTACAGTCCGAAGACGACGACGATAACAAGTGTATGTCACAACTGTAAACATGATTTGAAATCACTGGACTGAAGAAATAGAATTTTTTCGCTAGTCATGCCATGCAAGTACTTACACTGGAATCTTGGGGGGGGGGGGGGGGGGACACGATTTTATAAAACATATTTCTGCCGAAGTTGATAGAAGACACAGCTGTAGTTCACAATGTTACGAAATACGTTACATACACTCGAAAACATTTGAAAATTCTGTAAAATATATTTTTTACCGGGTAAATATGAAATAAAATTAGGGAGTAATTGTTTCTGAATGAGGATACCCGTGCTACAATTTTGCAGGAAGCGTAAGTTAGAATTGGCGATATGGTACAAATTCTTCACCGATTAACAATTGTTCAAAAACTCGCGATATCACAGTATGCACAAAGCTGGACACAATCAGTGAAGGATTATGGGAAAACTAGAAGAACCATAAAATACTGTAAGGCAGAATTTCAAATTGAACTTATCTGACGCATGCAGTCTCACTAAAAGTGAAATTCGGTTATCTGCTAGTGTGTGTATATAAATGTGGGAAATACAGACTTTGTACTCACAAAGAGAGGCCACGATATTGCGATCACAGCTTTACTTCAAACATTGTACACCTTTAGTGTGTCTGTAAAACATGTATCTGTGTGTAGGACTGACACTAACGTGCTAAAAATGATCGCTGTAGCGTCGGTATATCACGGACAAAAACGAGAATCATAGGAAAACAACAAGGCACGTTTTATGTGGGGTAAGGGGTTAGTGTTGGAGCCTCATATGACAAATGTGTATGAAGTGAGTGTTGACTTAATTTGTAGTCTAGATTTTTTGTCACTGGTCACATTATTTAATTTTTGACATTTGAGAGATAATAATTTTAAAAAAAACCACGTGTATTTGCATGAAGTTTTAGTGAATTTCATGTTATTTGACTACTTACTATTTTAATGAAATTAAGTTATTATTTATAACTATCCACAAGTAAACGAAGAAATGCATAGAATTCTGCTGAAAATATATGCCTATCGTGATTTTCAAAATCCCTTATACACGCAATGTGGTAAGGTACCCGGGACTACTCTGCACTTTTTTGATGCTTCGAGCTGCAGACACACAGCCAGACTCCATTTGGCAGTTAACCTGCGTAGTGGTGAGACGTTGCTTTTGCAGCGAGAACAATTAGTGTAGGTGCAAATCTTTTGAATATCGCAGAATTTACAGTCGTACTACAAAAGTGAAGCTAGAGTCGGACTCGAACCATCGAACCTAATACACGTTCGTGTTACCCCAGATCACGTAAGAAACAGATTGACCGTCCTTAGGGCGAAAGAGGCAACCGTCTGTCAACAGACGTCGCAGGCGACGCTCCAATGCTAACTGACCTGTCCATGTCACGGAATTGGCAACGCTGTATCTTCGGTGACGTGAATGACGCTGATCTGCGTTCGGCTAGAGCTCTGCGCGCGAAATGCATTCGTCACACTGCTGACTGTAGACCATGATCGGCTGTGGTTTTTCCCGAGTTTTCAATCTAAGAATGTAGACTAGCTCCTGTAATTCTACAAACCAAGTTTATTTCGCTCCCTGCCCACCCACAAACTCCTCTTCCTCCACACCCTCCGTCAGCACCGCGTGGATGCCTTCGTCCTAAATGAAACCTTCCTTCAACCCCGTATCTCCGTCTCCACGGCTCCTTACACCCTACACCGCACCGATAACCCGTACCCTTTGGCGCGTGGCGGAGTTGCTATAGGCCACCTCAAGCACCTCCCTGTCCAGCCCCAACCTCTCCTTATCAATCCTGCCGAGCATCTCACCCTCAGCCTCTTGTTCCCCACCCTTACCATCACCTGTGCCACCATTTATGTCAGCCCTCGCACCCCCATCCCGTACCGTTTCCTGGCCCACATTGACCGCACCTTCTCCACCTACGTGATTGCCGCCGACCTCAATATCCACAGCCGTGATCCTGCCAACCTCCAGAGGTGGCATCAGTTTCTCACCACTCTCCAGGGAGACCTGGTTCCCCTGCCTCAACACACCCGACCCGAATCCAACACCACTCCTGATGTGGTCCTTGCCTCTCCCAACCTCCTTGGGCGCATCACCGCAGATGTCCTTGACCTCATTGGCAGTGACCATGCTCCTGTTCTCCTCACTATCTCTAATGGTCGCCATCCCCGCAACGCTCCTCACCCTGATGTCCCTCCTAAACTTGTCCATGATTACTCCCGTGCCAACTGGGATGCCTACCAGGACTCCATTCACACCCAGGTTGATGGCCACGACCTTACCCTCCATTCTCCTGATGACATCTCTCACACTGCTGCCTTCCTGCACCAGACCTTGTCTGACGCCGTCGCCACCCGTATCCCCACCAAAGCCATCCACCCTCACCGCCCCACCCTGCCTCCACAGGTCGTCCTTCTCCTTCGAGAGTCCCGCCACCTCTACCGCTCTTTTCTCCGCACTCGTGACCGGGATACGCTTACCCGCCACCGGCAAGTACAACGACACATCCGCAACCTGCTTGTTGTGAAGAAACGCCATGCCTGGCGCCGGACATGTACACAACTCAACACCACACTCCCCATAAACTCTTCCAAGTATTGGTCTGCTTTCCACCGCCTTACTGGGAACCGCCCCACCCCCCAGTACCCTCTCCTCCTTAATGACCGTCCCTTTCCTGACAACCTCAGTAAGGCCAACCACTTTGCCTCCTACCTCTGATGTTTTTTCCTTCCCAGATGATCCCCACTTTGACTATTCCCTCTTCCCTGATGTCATGGACCGTACGAATACCTCTGTTCCTCCCCTTGCTTCTAGCTTCCAGTACTTGGGCCACACCCCACCATCTGCACTTAACACTCCCATCGCTACACAGGACATCAGCCTCACACTCCGCACTAAACACAACACTGCTCCCGGCCACGACTGCATTACCTACCGCCACCTCAAACACTGCCCTCCCTCCTTCCTTTCCATCCTTGCCACCCTCTACAATGTCATCCTTGCCACTGGCTTCTATCCTCACCTGTGGAAAACCTCCCGTATCCTGATGTTCTCCAAACCCAACAAGCCTCCATCTGATGCCTCTTCCTATCGTCCTATCTGTCTCACATCGGTGTTCAGCAAGCTCTTGGAATCCATCCTTTCACGGGACATCCATCTCCACCTCCACCAAAACCACCTCCTCCCAAACACCCAATGTGGCTTTCGACCTTCCTTCTCTGCTGATGACCAACTCCTCCACCTCACTCACCTCCTCTCCCTCCAGCTTAACTCCCGTCGCTCCGCCATTTTTGTCTCACTTTGACCTCTAAAAGGCCTACGACCGTGTCTGGCATCCCGGTCTCCTGTTTAAACTCCAAACCTACGCCCTTCCTATCAACTACATCCGTCTGGTGGCCTCCTTCCTCTCCCACCACCCCTCCTATGTTACCATCCATCATGCCAATTCCCACACCTTCTACCCCTCTGCAGGTGTGCCCCAGGGCTCTCCCCTCTCCCCTCTCCTCTACCTCCTGTACACGGCGGATATGCCCCAACCCCCCCCTCCAGTACACCTCTTGCAATATGCTGATGACACCGCATTCCTCGCCCTCGCTCCTACCCTCCAACGGTCCCAACGCCTTCTCCAGAATCACCTTGACCTTTTTGCTGCATGGTGTAACCAGTGGCTCCTGAAACGCAATCCTTCCAAGACCCAGGCTGTCGCTAGGTGTGAATTTTATGTCTTTTGCGAACAGAATCCAGACTGTCGCCGTGTTTTTTAATTGTCTGTCTATTGTTTTACTTGTCTGCTTCGTATGTATTTTATTAGCATCATCATCCGTCTGTTCTTTGTTTTAAGTTCCACGATTTCTTTTCGCCATGTTACTCTTCAAGTCTCCGATTTTATCGCCTGTTTTTATTATTTATTCTCTTCATCTTTCTCACAAAGTCTGTAGGCTGAAGAGCGGCATACTAAGCTGCTGCGAGCCCGCCCCCCTTCAGGGGGAATTGAAATTCAATAAAGAAAAAAAAATTCTCGCGAGTTACTGTTTAAATGCAGAGTGTTTTTCAGTCGCATAGGTTTTACACTCGCCTTCCATGCCGTCTATTTCCTCTTTGCTATACAGCTCTTCTGATACGAATTATGGAGGTAAAAAAGATCTCCACGTGCCGATTAACACTAGAAAGTTTTCAAAATCCGCACTCGGTTATGATGCGAATTAAGGCTGGACATATTTCAGTGACAGTCATTTCAAATTTAAATTCTTTTACTTTGCATGTAACTTATCGTAAATGATATACGAGTGGCACAAAACGATGAATTTTGGATTGTTGTTGAAAGGGGGGCTGCAAACGCGGTAATATACAAGTGAAAGCGTGTTTTTCGAGTATATTTTGGCGGTGTCAACTTTGAAGGGCCACAGATGGTAAACCACAATCACGTTAAAAATTTACTTTCCACAGTTTAAAGATAACCCGCAAATATTCCCAACAGACGTACGCTCTTACCCGCAGCACAGTTACTACTGGGGATATCCGCACTCGCGCAGACCTGTTACTATAAGTAGTGTTGGTTTCGAGTGAAAGCTGTGTGAGGATTATTAGCGCACAGATAAAAAAAATTAAAATAGGCAGCGTCTATAGTTTCCACTCGTTCACTTTGTTCGCTCTAGTATATACTAGTATTTAGAGGGACCGATGACCTAGCAGTTAGATGACGGCTATCATTCATTTATTTCACTGTTGCGATTTCAGCTCTACAGCCATTTTCAAGTACAAAGGGAAAGGTTTTGTAGGGTAATGCTTCTTAAATTGTTTACCAAATGTTACCACACTATGCTTTGCATTTCGTTATCCGTATCTTATATTGGTTTCAGTTTTCACATTGCACACAAAAATGCCTCTACAGCCAAAATTACGATAGTGAAGTGAATAAACAGTTTAAAAAAGTCCAAACCGCAGCAAAGATTTCATTTAAAAATTGTATGATACGATTCTTGTACAGGAAGGGCTGCCACATTATATCAGAATATAAGATCGACAAATTGAGATAGGATAGAATGCTTAGGGCTCTTTATTAATTCTTACTCGTACCTAATTTATTGATTTACCTGAACTTAAAATCCACTTCCGTAACCTTTCTTTATCTTTGACGGGAAATCTGAACACTGTTAGTTCAGGATTTGTCCGTCTTCTCCTTCCACAGTTGATACACTCGCAGGCCCTCGGCATCACGACTCGATCCACTACCACCGGTATGTCAGAAACAGCTGTACTTCACAGTCGCCAAATGGTGGAAAGCTGCACGCGTTCGGCCGATGTTGCCACATATTTCACAGAACTGAGTGAGTGCCATCTAGTGGTTGGTGCCACAAGTAAGGGTGGGACGCTGTTGCCGCGTGGTGGCCGTTCCCTGACAAGGGTTGCCTGCTAGACCAAGCGACCGGGCAATCTGTTTCTTACGTCATCTGGGGTGTTACGATGCTCGAACTCTAAACGTCTGGCAACTACACACAGATGTATCAGATAATTAGGTGCGGAAAACTTCTCTTGCGACTTTCGTGGAATTGCCACAGCAGTGACTCTTCCTACTTCCACGTTATGTTGTTTTAATAGCCTACTAAAGATGTACAAAACTTGAAGTAAATCCGTGCTTCCACTGTTGTGGCCTCCCTTGTTAGCCACATTTCTAACACTGCTAAAAACGATCGCTATAGCGCCGGTTCATCACAGACAAAAACGAGAATCACAGGAAAACAAGAAGGCACGTTTTATGTGGGGGCAAGTAATGTACGAGGTCTGTCTGAAAAGTATTCGACCCTTGATTTTTTCCCCCCCGCAAAATAGGGACAATAGCGCGGCGCCACTGTACACAGTAAAGGAAGAGAGACCTTTATGCGCATGCGTGAATTTTGTCCCCGCTTTCCAGCACGTCAGTCGCTGACAGTCGCTGAGTTGAGGTTCTACACAATGTGTTCGTCGGATTACCGATTCTCTCAAGATGACTGAACGTGTTGAGCAAACATACTGCATCAAATTTTGTTGAAAGCTTGCTGATTCTCAAAGCGAAACAATTCACAAGATTTAGAAGGTGTTTCGAGAAGGTGCAATGGGTTCGACACAAATTAAGGAGTGGTTCAAACCGATTCAAAAATGGCCGCCCGACACTGGAGAGCGACCAGCGTTCTGTCAGTCCCCACGCTGCTCGGAGTGCAGCTGTTGTTGAGAGGGTGCAACATTTGGTGGTGGCAGATCGTCGGTTGAGCGTGCACGAGAGGTTGGAGTGGGTAAAGATTCTGCACATGCAATTTTGCGTCATTATTTGAACTTTCACTGAGTGGCTGCGAAAGTCGTGCCCAAGTTGTTGTCTCTGGAAGAAAAAGTTCTCCGTTTTGACGTTGCACAGGACCTTCTGCACACCACCAGCACTTATCCTGGGTTCCTGAACACCGTGATAACTGGAGGTGAGTCACGGGTGTCGGGGTACGACCCAGAAACAAGAAGATAGTCGTCGCGATGGAAGCATCCCGAGTCTCCGAGGCCGAAGAAAGTGCGGCAGGTGCGAGGATAATGCTGACTGTCTTCTTTGATGTCCGTGGAATTGTGCATCACGAATACACACCGGAAGGACAAACAGTGACAAAGGAGTACTATCGAGATGTTCTCTGGCGACTCCGTGACGCAGTTCGGCGCAAGAGGCCAGCCGTGTGGACTGTGAAAAACTAGCGACTGCATCTCGACGACGCCCCCAGACATTCATCCCACTTGATCCAAAATTTCTTGACGAATCATGGAATTACAGCCGTTCGCCAACCTCCATACTTTCCACACATGGCTCCTTGCGACTTCTGGTTGTTTCCAAAATTGAAGGCGCCACTGAAAGGACCCTGTTCTGAGAGTAGAGAAGAGATAATGTGGAACACGACGACTGAGCTGAACACCATTCCAAAAGAAGACTTCCAGAGGTGTTTCTGGCAGTGGAAGGATCGGTGGGCTAAGTGTGTGCAAGCACAAGGGGCCTAGAATGAGATTTTCACTCTGCAACGGAGTGTGCGCTGATATGAAACTTCCTGGCAGATTAAAACTGTGTGCCCGACCGAGACTCGAACTCGGGACCTTTGCCTTTCGCGGGCAAGTGCTCTACCAACTGAGCTACCGAAGCACGACTCACGCCCGGTACTCACAGCTTTACTTCTGCCAGTACCTCGTCTCCTACCTTCCAAACTTTACAGAAGCTCTCCTGCGAACCTTGCAGAACTAGCACTCCTGAAAGAAAGGATATTGCGGAGACATGGCTTAGCCACAGCCTGGGGGATGTTTCCAGAATCAGATTTTCACTCTGCAGCGGAGTGTGCAGTGTGCTCAGTTGGTAGAGCACTTGCCCGCAAAAGGCAAAGGTCCCGAGTTCGAGTCTCGGTCGGCCACACAGTTTTAATCTTCCAGGAAGTTTCACAAAGGGCCTAGTTTGAAGGGGATTAGGGTCCCAACCCCGTCAGGTATTCGAAACTTTTTTTATGGCCATAGGTCAGATACTTTCTAGACAGGCCTTGTGTATTAAGAAGGAAAGGGGGGGCATGTGAAAACAGTGTTAGATGGGTAAAAACAGTCTTAGATGGGTGTGGAGAAGGGAAGAGGAGACGGGGGAAGATGAGATATCAAATCCCAGAATGTTTTCAGACAGTCTGCAGAAGAAATGGAGACACAAAGGACCTGCTAACATAACAGAAAACTGGTGATATGTGGAGTGCTAACTCAGGTTCTTACAGGTTGCTCTTATTTTGTATACAAATATCATAGTTAAGTTGACCTGCTCTGCATACTGTATTTATGCCATGTGATTATTGTTGCAGCAAATGATGGAGCAATTATTCTGTGCATTGCAGGATCTTATCCACAGATGAGAAACAGAAGCTGGGAGTGCGTCTGGCAGAGGCAGCAAAACGTGGAAGTGTGTTGGAGATACGGAAGCTGCAGGCCGTGGGTGCACCACCTGATGGGAGGGACGCTCTCGGGAACACTGCACTGCACTGTGCAGTGCTAAACAAGCAAGTGCAAGTTGTCAAGTGCCTTCTCGATGCTGGAGCTGACGTCAGAGCCACCGACTCGTGTCTGCAGACACCTCTGCACACCGCCGCATCGATATTTGACCAGAAGGTTATGTGTATTCTCATAGCGGCATCAGCACCTCTAGACGCTAAGGATCGTTGGGGCAAGACACCGCTCCACTGGGCTGCAGAATCGAATGTACAAGCTGTGAAGACACTGCTGATGGCTGGTGCTAGCACGGACATAAAGAATTACAATGGGAGGGTACCTGCAAAGGTAGCAACCGCAGAAACAAAACCAATGTTTAAGTAATAGCAAATCTCATATATTGATCAACTTTCATTCCTTTAGTTGTATGGCTCTAAATTTTACAATAAACCATTTTTGAAGATGTTCTGCTTCAGGTACTACATTCCAACTGATATGACCCACATAGTTAGGGTATTCACAAAACATGTGCACTATCAAGTAAATATAAATTCCGACATTAACATTTTTCAAATGGGAAAACTCTCAAAATTGTGCGGCACTACAAGGACAATTTAACATTAAATATTTTATTTCAGTGACGTCAGCACATTCACACAGAATTTCGTGCCCCATGACACATGAGTGCATTAAATATACATGCAATGTTAGATATAGTTGAGATGAAAATTAGGCAAGTTGGTGCAGGGGGTACTAACAATCTGCAATTGCTTGCTGATGATGCTGTGGTGTATCGTAAGGTGTCAAAGCTGAGTGACTGTAGGAAGATACGAGACAACTTGGACAATATTTCCAGTTAGTGTGATGAAAGGTAGCTAGCCCTAAATGTGGAAAACTGTAAGTTAATGAGGTTGAATATGGGGAGTAAACCTGTAATGTTTGGATACGGTATTACTACTGTCCTGCTTGACACAACTCGTTTAAGTACCTGGGCATAACGTTGCAAAGCGATATGAGATGGAACGACCATGTGGGAACTGTGGTAGGGAAGGCAAATGGTCGACTTAAGTTTATTGGGAGAATTTCAGGAAAGAGTGGTTCAGCTGTGTCGGAGACGGCGTATAGGACACTGGTGTGACCTGTCCTTGGGTGCTGCTCCAGCGTTTGGGGTCTGTGTCGGGTTGGACTGAAGGAAGGCATCAAAGCAATTCAGAGGCAGACTGCTAGATTTGTTACTGGCAGGGTTGAACAAAACACAAGTGTTAGGGAGACGCTTAGGGAACTCAGATGGGAATCCATGGAGGAGAGGTGATGTTCTTTTCAAGAAACAAAGCTGACAACCAAACGATTCTACTGCTGCCAACATACATTGTGCTTAAGGACCACAAAGAGAAATTAGGGCTCATACAGAGGCATATAGTAAGTCAAAATTTTTCCCTCGCTCTGACGTTACGACTAATGATGGAAGCAAGGCTAAAGAAAAATGAAGAAACTTTCATAGGATTTGTCAACCTGGAAAGAGCGTTCGACAATATAAAATGGTGCAAGCTGTTCGAGATTCTGAAAAAAGTAGGGGTAAACTATAGGGAGAGACGGGTCATATACAATATGTACAACAACTGAGAGGGAATAATAAGAGTGGACGATCAAGAACGAAGTGCTCGTATTAAGAAGGGTGTAAGACAAGGCTGTAGACTTTCGCCCCTACTCTTCAATCTGTACATCGAGGAAGCAATGATGGAAATAAAAGAAAGGTTCAGGAGTGGAATTAAAATACAAGGTGAAAGGATGTCAATGATACGATTCGCTGATGACATTGCTATCCTGAGTGAAAGTGAAGAAGAATTAAATGATCTGCTGAACGGAATGAACAGTCTAATGAGTACACAGTATGGTTTGAGAGTAAATTGGAGAAAGACGAAGGTAATGAGAAGTAGTAGAAATGAGAACAGCAAGAAACTTAACATCAGGATTGATGGTCACGAAGTCAATGAAGTTAAGGAATTCTGCTACCTAGGCAATGATGGACGGAGCAAGGAGGACTTCAAAAGCAGACTCGCTATGGCAAAAAAGGCATTTCTGGCCAAGAGAAGTCTACTAATATCAAATACCGGCCTTAATTTGAGGAAGAAATTTCTGAGGATGTACGTCTGGAGTACAGCATTGTATGGTAGTGAAACATGGACTCTGGGAAAACCGGAACAGAAGAGAATCGAAGCATTTCAGATGTGGTGCTACAGACGAATGTTGAAAATTACGTGGACTGATAAGGTAAGGAATGAGGAGGTTCTACGCAGAATCGGAGAGGAAAGGAATATGTGGAAAACACTGATAAGGAGAAGGGACAGGATGATAGGACATCTGCTAAGACATGAGGCAATGACTTCCATGGTACTAGAGGGAGCGGTAGAGGGCAAAAACTGTAGAGGAAGACAGAGATTGGAATACGTCAAGCAAATAATTGAGGACGTAGGTTGCAAGTAGCACAGGAAAGGAATTCGTGGCGGGCCGTCAGTCGTAGACTGATGACAAAAAAAAAATCTCTTTTCCAGAGTTATGGCATATTACCTCCACTATTTGCTGGATTCCTGAGATACACTGGAAACTGGTGGATGGCAGCAGTGCATCTTCCATTCCGAAACAGCTTAAAACTGTGCTGGGAACGTATGCTGGCCTCAGTAGGGACGTTACACCACGGTGTTGTCGGTCACGGTGGCAGCAACTGGTTCCTGCAGGTTGCCACCTAAACAGGAACACTTGGTGATACCCAGTTTGAGCGCCCTGGCTAGTGTAAACTATTGTGCCCCACATGAGGTGTTACAAATTCAGCTTTTTTAAACCTACAGCTATAAAGCAACAGTGCATAGGTACCAATACATGTATAACCAAATAGGGAAACTGAAAACATTAAATACTAGACATATCAGTACATAAACCGCATTTATTTTAAATTTTCTGTGTTTTATTCGTTCGAATAGTTCAATTACATGGCTAAAATTTAAATTAATTTTTTTCAGTTGATGACATTACAAGGTTGCTTGACATTTCCTGGCTCATAGTCGATCTCTGATACGTCTTTATTAGTTTTAATTTGGGAAAACGTCTTTCACAAGTACCATTTCACATAGCGATTGTTAAAAAAATAGTGTCACAACAACGCTAATTAAACACAGATCTTACAATTTATCATCCAGCTTCAAAGTTCTAAAATTGTCCATGCAATAATTTTCTCTCCCGTATACAGTTCTCCAAACAAAAAAGTGGCGGCTAATAAGATCTACTTCAGTAATCGTAGCTGAAGCATTCATCTCCAAATGTTTTTAAGATAATTGCTGAACACTTCCAACAATGAATTCAGCTTTTTCCTGCATCCAATAGTAGAGGGTGCTTATAAATAAACTATTGCTGCTTAAGGCAGTGTATACGGGAAACTATTAACCATATGAGTTCTCAATTTTATAGGAATAACGTTCAGACAGGACAGCAGGAACTGTGTTCCTTGTGTGGTAGTGTCCTGACTTACTGTTAAGCGCTGGTACTGGTACACGAAGGGAAATGGATAGGTTAAAGTTAGATATAGTGGGAATTAGTGAAGTTCGGTGGCAGGAGGAACAAGACGTTTGATCAGGTGAATACAGGGTTATAAATACAAAATCAAATAGGGGTAATGCAGGAGTAGGTTTAATAATGAATAAAAAAAATAGGAGTGCGGGTAAGCTACTACAAACACATAGTGAACGTATTATTGTGGCCAAGATATACATGAAGCCCACGCCTACAACTGTAGTACAAGTTTTTATGCCAACTAGCTCTGCAGATGATGAAGAAATAGAGGAACTGTATGATGAGATAAAAGAAATTATTCAGGTATTGAAGGAAGACGAAAATTTAACAGTCATGGGTGACTGGAATTCGTGAGTAGGAAATGGGAGAGAAGGAAACATAGTAGGTGAATATGGATTGGGGGACAGAAATGAAAGAGGAAGCCATCTGGTACAATTTTGCACAGAGCATAAATTAATCATAGCTAACACTTGGTTCAAGAATCATGAAAGAAGGTTGCATATATGGAAGAACCCTGGAGATACTAAAAGGTATCAGATAGATTACATAATGGTAAGACAGAGATTTAGGAACCAGATTTTAAATTGTAAGACATTTCCAGGTGCAGATGTGGACTCTGACCACAATCTATTGGTTATGAACTGTAGATTAAAACCGAAGAAACTGCAAAAAGGTAGAAATTTAATGAGACCTTGATAAACTGACTAAACTAGAGTTTGTAGAGAGTTTCAGGGAGAGCATAAGAGAACAAATGACAGGAATGGGGGAAAGAAATACAGTAGAAGAAGAATGGGTAGCTCTGAGGGATGAAGTAGTGAAGGCAGCAGACGATCACGTAGGTAAAAAGACGAGGGCTGGTAGAAATCCTTGGGTAACAGAAGAAATATTGAATTCAATTGATGAAAGGAGATAATATAAAAATGCAGTAAATGAAGCAGGCAAAAAGGAAAACAAACCTCTCAAAAATTAGATCGACAGGAAGTGCAGGGATGGCTAAGCAGGGATGGCTAGAGGACAAATGTAGGGATGTAGAGGCTTATCTCACTAGGAGTAAGATAGATACTGCCTACAGGAAAATTAAAGAGAACCACTTGTATGAATATCAAGACCGTAGATGGAAACCCAGTTCTAAGCAAAGAAGGGATAGCAGAAAGGTGGAAGGAGTATATAGAGGGTCTATACAAGGGTGATGTACTTGAGGACAATATTATGGAAATGGAAGAGGATGTAGATGAAGATGAAATGGGAGATACGATACAGCGTGAAGAGTTTGACAGAACGCTGAAAGACCTGAGTCGAAACAAGGCTCCGAGAGTAGACAACATTCCATTAGAACTACTGACGGCCTTGGGAGAGCCAGTCCTAACAAAACTCTACCATCTGGTGAGCAAGATGTATGAGACAGGTGAAATACCCTCAGACTTCAAGAAGAATGTAATAATTCCAATCCCAAAGAAAGCAGGTGTTGACAGATGTGAAAATTACCGAACTACAGTTTAATAAGTCACAGCTGCAAAAATACTAACGCGAATTCTTTATAGACGAATGGAAAAACTGGTAGAATTCGACCTCGGGGAAGATCAGTTTGGATTCCGTAGAAATGTTGGAACACGTGAGGCAATACTAACCTTACTAGTTATCTTAGAAGAAAGATTAAGAAAAGGAAAACCTACATTTCTAGCAATTGTAGACCTAGAGAAAGTTTTGACAATGTTGACTGGAATACTCTATTTCAAATTCTGAAGGTGGCAGGGGTAAAATACAGGGAGCGAAAGGCTATTTACAATTTGTACAGAAACCAGATGTCAGTTGAGGGGCATGAAAGGGAAGCAGTGGTTGGGAAGGGAGTGAGACGGGGTTGTAGCCTCTCCCCGATGTTATTCTATCTGTATATTGAGCAAGTAGTAAAGGAAACAAAAGAAAAATTCGGGGGTAGGTATTAAAATCCATGGAGAAGAAATAAAAGCTTTGAGGGGCGCCGATGACATTGTAATTCTGTCGGAGACAGCAAAGGACTTGGAAGAGCAGTTGAACGGAATGGATAGGGTCTTGAAAGGAGGATATAAGATGAACATCAACAAAAGCAAAACGAGGATAATGGAATGTAGTCGAATTAATTATGTTGATGCTGAGGGAATTACATTAACCCCTTACCGCATAATGTGCCAGATATGGCACATACCACTTTTCTCTTTGTCAATCTCATATCTGAGAATATATTTCCAAACTGCATGTTGGGACAGATATGGCACACAGTCAAGAGCAGCTGTGCAAGTAGTGTATGCCATCTGTTGGGAGAGTAAGGAATTACGTGTTATGAATCTTTGCTTTGTGTTGCTAGCTGTTTACATCCAAGTTTGGTCACACAAACAGTTGCAATCAGGTACAGTAAACGATTGATTTCAGTGTTTATATTATTTGCAGAGGAAAAAGGACATCTGTGGACAGTTATAAAGAGGTAAGTTTATATATTTGTTCATTAGAATACACATAATACTGAAAAATAGGTCTGTGACGGATATGGCACAACATGCAGTCCGGTCCAATCGAGTACGTGGTTGCATTTTACCTAAGGAGGCAGCAACGAAGATGAATGGTCGAGGCAGCATGGAGGAAAAGATAGCAACAGTAGACGATGTGCAACTGTCAGTAGTCTCCTGGTTTGATAATAAGTAGTCAACACTTTGTCAACTTACGTTGGATGCAAACCAGAAGGCGAGATCAAGAGGCTTTTCAGGGAGGAAAAAGAATATAAAATGGTACCTTGTCCACACTCTGTGATGATCTACAATGACTACATGGGGGGTGTCGATCTATTAGATTCTATGCTAGGATATTATAGAATTCAAATCAGATCAAAGAAATGGTACTTGAAGATATTCTTTCATCTAGTTGACTTGGCTTGTGTGAACAGCTGGCTGTTATGGAGAAGAAGAAATACGGACTACATTCCCCTTGTTGATTTCAAGGTCGCAGTTGCAGAGGCCCTCTCTAAAATTGGGAAATCGTTATCCAAGAAACGTGGTAGGCCAAGCAATGAAATACAAAAACAGCTTGACAGCAAGAAGAAGACAGGCCCTACAGCAGATCTTCCACAGTGTCAGGTGCGACTGGATGGGATACATCACATGCCTATCTGGCTGGAAAACTGTGGTCGTTGCAAGTATCCAGAATGCAAGGGAAAATCCTATATAGCGTGTATGAAGTGCAGTACAACATTGTGCTTGAATAAGAAGAGAAATTGCTTCATCAAGTTTCATAATGAATAGAGAAAAATGGAAACAGAATGTGTGTTATTTTCTCAAAATATGTGTATTGTAATGAATAGAAAATGTAATTGTTTTACATAAATACAGTTCTGCTAGTCCATGTACGTATCTTACTGTGTATTTTCCACATTGTGCATCATCAATCCCAAAACTGGTATCACATGGTATTAGTCGTTACTGCATGCTGTCCCATATATGGCACAAACCCTTAATGCTAAAATAACCGCCCCTACATAAGATTTAGAATTTTTTAAGCATTTTTTATGAAATCAGAACATCGAACATAACATGTAACATTTTTTTCAGAAAAATAAAAAAATCATGCAGTAAGGGGTTAAGAAATGAGACACTTAAAGTAGTAAAGTAGTTT
Organism: Schistocerca nitens; assembly: GCF_023898315.1. Taxonomy (NCBI): domain Eukaryota; kingdom Metazoa; phylum Arthropoda; class Insecta; order Orthoptera; family Acrididae; genus Schistocerca; species Schistocerca nitens. The sequence goes on along the minus strand of NC_064624.1, from coordinate 13,339,839 downwards.
TGCTATTTGGGGAGCAAAATAACTGATGATGGTCGAAGTAGAGAGGATATAAAATGTAGACTGGCAGTGGCAAGGAAAGCGTTTCTGAAGAAGAGGAATTTGTTAACATCGAGTATTGATTTAAGTGTCAGGAAGTCGTTTCTGAAAGTATTTGTATGGAGTGTGGCCATGTATGGAAGTGAGACGTGGACGATAAATAGTTTGGACAGGAAGAGAATAGAAGCTTTCGAAATGTGGTGCTACAGAAGAATGCTGAAGATTAGATGGGTAGATTACGTAACTTATGAGGAGGTATTGAATTGAATAGTGGAAAAGAGGAGTTTGTGGCACAACTTGACTAGAAGAAGGGACCAGTTGGTAGGACATGTTCTGAGGCATCAAGGATCACAAGTTTAGCATTGGAGGGTAAAAATCGTATAGGGAGACAAAGAGATGAATACATTAAGCAGATTCAGCAGGATGTAGGTTGTTGTAAGTACTGGGAGATGAAGAAGCTTGCAGAGGATAGAGTAGCATGGAGAGCTGCATCAAACCAGTCTCAGGACTGAAGACGACAACAACAGTTACTGGTACAGTGACATAGGGTTCAGCCACAAGCATAGTGTGCCTTATAGCTGCAGACAGCTACTTCATTGTGGCTCAGCTGCCGGAGACTGTGGTCATGTGTGTGCGAGTTGCGATTGCGTGAGTGAGTGTATCTATTTTTGACAAAGGCCTTGTTGGCCATAAGCTTATTTTGTGACAGTCGTTTTATTGTGCCTATCTGCGTCTCAGCATATCCGCTGTATGTTGAGTAGCAACTATCCGTTTCACAATATTGTTACTTTCCAGTCTGGATTTTCCATTGTTCAAGTCAGCTCCAGTACGATGTAACTTTACACTGTTATAAATAAGCCAACACGTCTGAAACATGTCTGAGCAGGACCTTTGAGATCATCCAGCTGTGGACCAGTATGACACAATTCCACAGGGTTGCAAATAGCCTGATAGGTCTTACCTGCATTGTGACGCGAAGGAGCCAGTATGCCGAGGCAGTCGGCATATTGATGCATCATCTCAAGTCTGGGTCAGTGCGGCAGAAATCCATACTTTTACCAATAGCGCAACAGGTCTGAACTGGATCTTGATGCCATAGAACTGCTTTATTGTGCCCTAGTCGCCATCGTGTATTCAAAGTCGGGCATCTTGAATTCTGATGTCATAGTTAGGCTGCTGCCCATGTACCAAGTCAGCCAGCTTGACAATGCACAATTTTTCATTTCCTTCCAATTTATTCTTACAAGGGAACCTCCCCATCGCACCCGTTTCAGATTTAGTTATAAGTTGGCACAGTGGATAGGCCTCGAAAAACTGGACACAGATCAGTCGAGAAAACAGGAAAAAGTTGTGTGGAACTATGAAAAAATAAGCAAAATATACAAACTGAGTAGTCCATGTGCAAGATTGGCAACGTCAAGGATAGTGTGAGCTCAGGAGCGCCGTGGTCCCGTGGTTAGCGTGAGCAGCTGCGGAACGAGAGGTCCTTGGTTCGAGTCTTCCCTCGAGTGAAAAGTTTACTTTCTTTATTTTCGCAAAGTTATGATCTGTCCGTTCGTTCATTGACGTCAATGCTCATTGTGTTAAGTTTAGTGTCTGTGTTTTGTGACCGCACCGCAAAACCGTGCGATTAGTAGACGAAAGGACGTGCCTCTCCTATGGGCACCGAAAACATTTGACCGCAAGGTCATAGGTCAAACGATTCCTCTACAGGAAAACACGTCTGATATATTCTATACGACACTGGTGACGGCATGTGCGTCACATGACATGAATATGTTGTCGACCCACCTAACTTCTACACTTGGCGAATGGGTAAAAAGATTCTTCTACCTTCCGATGTTTGTTTAGGTGTAGCGTCCCCATACTAGGGTGCAGTTACCTCGCATCGGACGGTCGGATGGACAGATAATAATTGTCCGAAAATAAAAAATTAAACTTTCCACTAGAGGGAAGACTCGAAGCAAGGACCTCTGGTTCTGCAGCTGCTCACGCTAACCACGGGACCACGGCGCTCCTGAGCTCACACGTTGCCTATCTTCCACATGGACTACTCAGTTTGTATATTTTGATTTTTTTTTTTTCATATTTCCACACAACTTCTTCCTGTTTCCTCGATTAATCTGTGTTCAGTTTTTCACGGCCTATCCACTGTGCCAACGTATAATTAAATCTGAGGGGGGTGCGATGGGGAGGTGAGGTTCCCTTGTTAGGATAATAGCACTAAATCCATAAGAAACACACTAGTTGAATTTCCCACCAAAATTTTGAATTTCCCTCCTAAACTTGAACTCCTGCAGTTTTATACGTAATGCAGTTGGTCTTTGTCAGAAGGAAGCAGTGGAGGGGAGGCAATGGGCGTAGGTGTGACAATGGGAGTGGGGTGGGCGTGGGCGTGGGCATGGGTGTGGTGCTGTGGATGAGGGTGGTTTTGCTGGTGGAGGTGGGGGTTGGGGTATGGGTACGGGGTGGGGAAGACCCATGACTCATAGATGATGTCATCAGTGATGTCAATACACTAGAAAAGCATGCCAGAACGCTCTTTATGTCTACTGTGACCTACTGGGAGTGAAATTTGTCAGTCCTTGATACTCCTGCCTGTGTTGGGTGGCAATCCATGACACTTACGTGAATGAAATCAATGGGATGAGACGGGCCATACTCATTGCCATGCCACATCTGAACTGTCCCATGTGACTAGCGCCCTAGACGACGGACGAACTGATTTCTGGGTAATGTAGGATTCCAAACCACGTTGCTGTTGTTGTGGTCTTCAGTCAAGAGACTGGTCTGATGCAGCTCTCTATGCTACTCTATCCTGTGCAAGCTTCTTCATCTCCCAGTACCTACTGCAGCCTACATCGTCCTGAATGTGTTTAGTGTATTCATCTCTTGGCCTCCCTCTACGATTTTTACCCTCCACACAGCACTCCAATACGAAATTGGTGATCCCTTGATGCCTCAGAACATGTCCTACCAACCGGTCCCTTCTTCTAGTCAAGTTGTGCCACAAACTTCTCTTCTCCCCAATCCTATTCAATACTTCCTCATTAGTTATGTGATCTACCCATCTAATCTTCAGCATTCTTCTGTAGCACCACATTTCGAAAGCTTCTACTCTCTTCTTGTCCAAACTATTTATCGTCCATGTTTCACTTCCATACATGGCTACGCTCCATACAAATACTTTCAGAAACGACTTCCTGACACTTAAATCTATACTAGATGTTAACAAATTTCTCTTCTTCAGAAACGCTTTCCTTGCCATTGCCAGTCTACATTTTATATCCTCTCTACTTCGAGCATCATCAGTTATTTTGCTCCCCAAATAGCAAAACTCCTTTACTACTTTAAGTGTCTCATTTCCTAATGTAATGCCCTCAGCATCACCCGACTTAATTCGACTACCTTCCATTATCCTCGTTTTGCTTTTGTTGATGTTCATCTTATATCCTCCTTTCAAGACACTGTCCATTCCGTTCAACTGCTCTTTCAAGTCCTTTGCTGTCTCTGACAGAATTACAATGTCATCGGCAAACCTCAGAGTTTTTATTTCTTCTCCATGGATTTTAATACCTACTCCAAATTTGTCTTTGGTTTCCTTTACTGCTTGCTCAATATAAAGATTGAATAACATCGGGGACAGGTTACAACCCTGTCTCACTCCCTTCCCAACCACTGCTTCCCTTTCATGCCTGTCCACTCTTATAACTGCCATCTGGTTTCTGTACAAACGTAGGTTTGCCTTTCCTTAATCTAGCTTCTAAGATAAGTGATAAGGTCAGTATTGCCTCACGTGTTCCAACATTTCTATGGGATCCAAACTGATCTTTCCTGAGGTCGGCTTCTACCCGTTTTTCCATTCGTCTGTAAAGAATTCGCGTTAGTATTTTGCATCCATGACTTATTAAACTGATTGTTCGGTAATTTTCACATCTGTCAACACTTGCTTTCTTTGGGATTTGAATTATTATATTGTTCTTGGAGGGTATTTCGCCTGTCTCATACATGTTGCTCACCAGAGGGTAGAGTTTTGTCAGGACTGGCTCTCCCAAGGGCGTCAGAAGTTCTAATGGAATGTTGTCTACTCGCGGGTCCTTGTTTCGACTCAGGTCTTTCAGTTACATACCTCTAATCATGAAACAGTCTGGTTTGCACCAAGAAAAGTACCCACATACATTGCAATGATGATGATGCCTGGCTAACTGCTGACTTGTCTGCATGGCGACCATTGTTGCCATTTCCCTTGACATGACAGCAGAGAAAATCGCGCCAGCAGCGCGCGATAGTCAAAAAATTTCGGTAATGTCACATTTATAAACATAGCGAGCAGAAGGACACTCATACATTGACATCGTGTGATGTATGGTTTGCAACTGGAATTTTTTCACTTTGTTGACATGAATGTATGGAGCCAACGGTAACCTGTTGGTGACACCGACTGTTTGCATAAGTAGAAGCTTAAATTAGATCGTGGCGCCAGTTAGAGAGTACAAAACTTGCGCCTGGCCACTAGCTGCAGTAGTTAATATATTGTGCAATAGCAATGTGAGTATTGCTAAGGCACAATGAAAGCGCTGTCGATTTTGCATGGAACTGGTTTCAGTAGTCGATGGGCAGGACTAATGCTGAGTGTTTTGAGAGTTTGTCTGCAGTTTTCGGACTTAGTATTGAGAATTTCCATATGCCGCTGAGCAGCTGGTTAGGTTATCGGACTACTCTCTGAATTCCTTGCAGAGTTTCATTAGAATTCCTAACTACGGAAGTTTTGGTAGTTTATTATGGACTGTAGTGAATTATTTGATAGTGGTCGCCGGACTGTGTGGCCGAGCGGTTCTAGTCGCTTCAGTCTGGAACTGCGTGACCGCTACGGTCGCAGGTTCGAATCCTGCCTCGGTCATGGATGTGTGTGATGTCCTCAGGTTAGTTAGGTTTAAGTAGTTCTAAGTTCTGGGGGACTGATGACCTCAGATGTTAAATCCCATAGTCCTCAGCGCCATTTGAACCATTTGATAGTGGTCATTAAGAAAGGGGGTATCAAGAATAGTTAACTGTTGAGGCGGTAATGTATGACGAAAGAGGTGTGAAAATAACTGATTGTTAGTGATGAACGATTTTAAGCAAGTGTAGTATCAGAACATGAACAACACTTCCACGGCTTAATTGGCTGCCTTACGGAACCATCTAAGTGTCGTCTAAAGTAGGGTGGGAGGCGGTTTAGATTGGAAGATAACAGATCAAGTGGTGAAATATTATCTTTGCTGTAGTGAGTGATTGGCGATAACGGGTAGTGATCTTTGTTTTATTTTATTCTCTTGTTTCATCCAGGCCAAGTAGATAGTAATGGTCGTGTTATAGATACTTCGCAAGTCCATGTGCTGTAAGTGAAACGTAAAATAAAACGATTTATTTTATTTATACCTGAAATCTTGCGTTTTCACTTCGTTATTGTACAATGCCTGAAATGCCCATATTTAGTGAAAGGAAACAGAACGATGTGATCTATTCGTCTTCTAAAGAAAATGAAGGATAAAATTAAAGATTGCTGCGAGATACGTTTTCAGTAATTTTATTTTAAAGAAAATATTTGGAAAGAGACTTTGTAATAAATACGAAAGAAACTAACAGCCCTAGATATGATTCGGTTTGCAGACACATAATTTACTGCCAGGCTAACTGCGACGATAATCAGATGACATTTCACGATATAATCACCGCTGCTACGGCACTCTCATAGTGGTATGAAAATTTTCTTTGTTGTTATGTTTGAAATCTCTGCAGGAGGAAATAGTTTTTAATATCCACTTACATAGTAGATGTATGGTAAACGGTAATTTTAGCTGTAAGGCTAACTAAACGAATATTCGCTGTATTGTTGTTGTGGTCTTCAGTCCTGAGACTGGTTAGATGCAGCTCTCCATGCTTATCTATCCTGTGCAAGCTCCTTCATCTCCCAGTACCTACTGCAACCTACATCCTTCTGAACCTGCTGAGTGTATTCATCTCTTGGTCTCCCTCTACGATTTTTACCTTGCACATTGCCCTCCAATGCAAAATTTGTGATCCCTTGATGCCTCAGGACATGTCCTACCAACCGATCCCTTCTTCTAGTCAAGTTGTGCCACAGACTTCTCTTCTCCCCAATTCTATTCAGTACCTCCTCATTAGTTACGTGATCTACCCACCTAATCTTCAACATTCTTCTGTAGCACCACATTTCGAAAGCTTCTTGTCCAAACTATTTATTGTCCATGTTTCACTTCCATACATGGCTACACTCCATACAAATAAGGCAGAATTAATCTGTAACAGTTTCACAGGGCTGGGAAATTCGTGGCCATCGTTTGTCGCCAACGGTCTCGCCACAGTGGTAAAACCAGTTCCCATCAGAACACTCAAGAAATGCTGCCACTTGAATGGGTGACTGTCCAAGTCTTTCGAGTGCTGTTGGAAAGTGTGATGCACTCAGCCCTTGTTAAGGCCAAGTGAGGGTCTACCTGACTGAAAAGTAGCGGTTGCAACCACGAAAACTGACAATGGTCGAGCTATCGCTGTACTGACCACATTCCCCTCCATATCTGCATCCAGTGATGCCTATTTTCTGAGGATGACATGGCGGTCGGTTGGTACCACTGGGCCTTCCGAGGCGTCTTCAGATGGACTTTAGTTTCAGTTTATTACTCGAACTCGCATAGGATGTGCACTTAATGCGAGCTCTGAATATAAAAATTAATGGGAGCCCTTGTTTGGTATTTATGTCAACATATTCCTTCAATGAGCAACGGTGCAGATGGTACTAGCAAGTTCCATCCCCAACATAATATGGACGTTCATGTAGTGCAGAATATCACCGCTTGTTTCCCATCACTGACAACAGCTTTGGTATGGAAACACTCGGTGCTGTGGACACTATGGGCACAGTGACAAGTCAACGTGAGCATCGTGCAGATTTCGGTGTATGCCATTTCTAGCTTCAGAATATATATCTCACCATTATCCACAATGACACTATTAACCTTTTTCTTGAATAGAGAGATTTCCTCATAGGGTATCCAGGAGAACCCTCCAAATAGTAGACTTTGTTGAATGGCATACCCATAGAGGTTGTACATGCAAATAAAGGATGTAACTTAGGTTATAAGATGGCTTCTACTCCTCACTCATCTGCAGGTTATTCGCCCCAGTATACCTGTGCGTACACTGGCAAAGTTCCACATACAGATGATGGTTCAGATGGCTCTGAGCACTATGGGACTTAACTACTTAGGTCATCAGTCCCCCTAGGACTTAGAACTACTTAAACCTAACTAACCTAAGGACATCACACACAGCCATGCCCGAGGCAGGATTTGAACCTGCGACCGTAGCAGTCGCGCGGTTCCAGACTGTAGCGCCTAGAACCGCTCGGCCACGACCGCCGGCAGTTCCACATACATCACGCATTTGAAGAGAGCAGCACGTCAACATCGATCAATAGTTCAGTGCTGCCATATGTTCTTAAAAATGCATCACATGAAAGCCCTGGCAAGGCGAAATAGAAGGCGCGGTACAAATGGCATGTGTCAAGGCATACTCTACGCAATTTCTCGGAAATGTCTTGTCAGCAGGCGTGCATCGGTGTTTATGTACCATCTAGCATACTTTCCTAAATATTGCAATCTCAAGTTAAACGGTTTTAGGCAGAATTGCAGCTACTCGTGGCTGTGCAAAGGCGGCGCTATGTTACACAGCTTCCGCCAGTGTTCTTACGTACGGGAGTACATTTCAGTGCAGTTGCACGTGCTGTTCATAATGTTCGAAGAGAAGAGGAGTTTACCAACACTTTAAGACTTACTGTGTACCATGACCAATACCCACGTGTTAGGTTCCACTGTCAGCTGTGTTCAAAGAATACCATACGTATTGTAGTAACACGTCTTTTGCAGGTGCTCATGCAGAGTCTAGTAATTATCATGCTGTGCACCATAACAGAAGGCGGTGAGAAAAGTTTTTATTCCACCTGCGCAGGGCTCGTGAGAGCCTTCCAGAACATGCACAAGCTCCAGGCAGCCCTGCCTACAGTTCTGCATGCGTTAAGTGAAGATAGAGGTGTGTAGTTGTATCAAGACGTTACTAGTCTCTGGCGTGCATATTAAAAATATGATAAAATACACATTACCGGTAAATAATAGAAACTATAGACAGACTGACGATGTTTTGCATTAGTCCCCCGTGTGAAACATAGCTTACTCGATTATCCACATGTGTAGCAAAAACCCTATGAGTAAAGTCTCCATACAGCAACACTTTCGGACATAACCTCTAAAAAAATGTGTTCATAATATTACACTGTGTGTGTGTGTGTGTGTGTGTGTGTGTGTGTGCAAGGTATATGGTATAAAAACTTCGGTAAACGCCGATAAATAGTACTAGGAGCTAATGTAAGTCATTTACTTAAAATATATGCTACCTGTGTAAGCTTCTCATTATTTCATATGTATAATTAGTGTAAATATGCGGTCCATGTGTATCGCTATTGAAATCGTACTGCTTTACATTGCACCCAATTTTTTTTTACGATTCCATGTGTATATCATTCGTAATTCACATTTATCAGAGGAGAATACCACACCATTCAGAATCCAAATAAATATCATTAACGTTTCCTCACACACGCACAGAACTGATGGGAGTATGGGAATTTCGCTTCTTCACCATCTCTCTCTCTCTCTCTCTCTCTCTCTCTCTCTCTTTCTTCTTCTATCTACATATCTTGAGCACAGATCTGTGTGTCATTTTGGGAGCAGATGGTACTTTGAGTCGAATAGTTTTCTTCCTTGGGACAAACTTGCAGCTTTCTAAGAGAGTATGCAAGAGATTGTAGTTTTCGATGACAGTAACAAAGAGATCTCAAGATATTTTGTTCTAGTACTCATGTCACAAAAATTTCAGCCATTTCCTATGTACAAATACAGCTATCCTGTATGACCATGATGTGTCTGGATTTTACAATGTGGTTTAACATTTTTTTAAAACATGTCAGCAGTTTTTTCGATTTTTATTTTTTCCATTACATATGTAAATGAACAAGTGTAGATATGCTCTCATTGCTCCCATTACAAGGTCTGGGTCGATATTTTTACCATAAAACTGCTATGATGAGTATTTAGAAACTATACCTCTTCCAAATGGCAACATGCATAACACTAATTGACAAAACCAATGCACATAAATGGACAGCTGTGAGGTTAGCATGTTGCCTCTATTCTGACGTAGACACACAACTCAGCTACACCGTTTTGTGTGTCTCAAAGGAGGATCTGACCACGTTGTGTATGGAATATTGTTCACGGTGGATCTTCAACGTGAATATTGCTCAGGGTGGACTCTCCATGCGCTACATTCAGGAACACTGTTCAGGGTGGACACACCTGCACGAAGTCCAGGATAATGGCTGGGATGGATGTATCTGCGCAAATTTCAGGACGATATTCCACTCGTGCATAAATTTGGGGATAAAATTTGGATCCAGGAGATAAGGCATAGGCATGGGAAATAATGTAACTGAGCTGTGTGTGTTCACAAAAGCATAACTTCAACACTCAACCCTTACACCATCCATGTATGTACATGTGTTTTAGTATTGACTTTGGCACGTAAAAGGGATAACCTCAAGTGTAAATCAATTATTATGATAAGTTAGGTTGCTTTACGCAAATTAGGTTGCTAGGACATGTTCTGAGGCTTCAGGGGATCACAAATTTAGCATTGGAGGGCAGTGTGGAGGGTAAAAATCGTAGGGGGAGACCAAGAAATGAATACAATAAGCAGATTCAGAATGGTGTAGGCTGCAGTAAGTACTGAGAGATGATGAAGCTTGCACAGGATAGAGTAGCATGGAGAGCTGCATCAAACCAGTCTCAGGACTGAAGACCACAACAACAACAACGCCCAATTTCATTTTCAAGGGCTAAAAACTTCCCAAAAGGTAATTTGGCATTTAGGTTTAGAGGGAATATCTTCGAAACGATGAAATACGAAAATAGTTTTAATATTAAAGTTTACATGTAATTAATATTATCGAAAATTGTATAATTACAGCAAAAGAAACTGGTATAGGCATGCGTATCCAAATACAGAGATGGCTATGTAAACAGGCAGGATAGGCCACTGCTGACGGCAACGCCTATATAAGACAACAAGTGTCTGGCGCAGTTGTTAGATCGGCTACTGCTGCTACAGTGTCAAGATTTAAGTGAGTCTGAACGTGGTGTTGTAGTCGGTGCACGAGCGGTGGGACACAGCATCTCCGAGATAGCATCAAGTCGGGATTTTCGGTACGACCGTTTCACTAGTGATCCGTGAAAATCAGGAATCCGGTAATACATCAAATCTCCGACATCGCTGCGACCGGAAAAAGAACCTGCAAGAATGGGGACGACGACGCCTGAATAGAAACGTTCAACATGACAAAAGTGCCACATTCTGCAACCCTTGTGCGTATTTGGGAACATTGAAACGTGCTGTTCAGTAGAAATCTCCAACCCCTCCTACTCTCACGGATTTATGGACAGCCCTGCAGGATTCGTGGTGTCGGTTCCCTTTAGCATTACTTCAGACATTCCTCGTCGTGTTGCAGCACTTCTGCATTCTCATCGGGACCCTACACGATATTATAGAGCGCGCCATTTACGACGGCGGCCGAGTTTAGGTTCGTTCTGCGCATCTGATGTCACAAAACACAGTCAGCCAATGGACAGAGAACGACGTTGCCAGAGCTCGACTGCAGTGCAGAGCACGGACGAGTGTCTTCAGTTTTAGAAACGTTCAGTCACAAATAAAGTAATTGAACAAAAGCAATGTCTTGATAGCAGACTTTCTATAAAAGAAAGTTTGGAAAAAGCATTCTTTATACCAATTGCTTCATATTCTATTAATTAATTAAACCAAACAAGCAATAAGCTTCCTAATTCAGGCGATAGCAAGGAAATTCATTCTCACTAACTGCTTTTTCGCAATAAAGAACAGTGGTAATTGTTTATTTCCTATTGTACTTCGACGAAACGTGAGTAATTCATAGTCATACCGACAGTATGTGTGGGTATTTTGCGTGATATTTCAGAGACCTCCAGCAGTTCCGTCGAAGGACGAGCTGTGTTAGCGTAATGGTTAAGGTGTTTAGCTGCTAAAGGAAAGGTTCTGAGTTCAAATCTCCTTCGGCACCCAGTATTTCCTTTATTTAAAAACAATATCGAACTGTCTAACTTCATGAATTTTATTCATTTGAACGCGATGTTTTGAAATTTCTAGTGTTTTGTCTCTTCATTATAATCATAATAAGTTTTCGGTTTTCTAATTTTGTCCTCCAGTATTTCTTTTCACAGCAATTAAAAACAATGAAGAGGCACACATACAATATCCATGTTATCTGCTTTGTTTGTATATTATCTCTTCCGCAGTTGCTGTCTTACTATTCATATTAAGGTATATTCTTTTGCGACAGTATTAAAAGTATTATTTAGAGCAGAATTTCGGCTCGTTCGTTGGCGAGCTACTTGATTGTCTGACGCAACTATTTGCTTCCCTGCTTTGGCAACATCATATTCCATGTTTTCGTCGACTGATCTATGTTTTGGCAAGTATTTGCTGTCCGTTGTGACAAACACGAATTGTTTGCGGACTGCACCTCACTGACAATATATTTTAGTTTCTATGTTTTATTACGTCCACAATTCAGTTTTGTTTACTTTGCCAACTTTGTTTTTTAGAAAAAAGCGGAATGACTCTGGTGTAAATAAAGGTTTTAATACAGTCGCTGTTTATGTTATATAGGGTGTTCATTTTAACTGGGGACATTCTAATCTCTTGAAAACGACACACAAAGCCAAAAGAAATCCTAATGAAAATTAGTTCCTCTCGGGAGGGGACATCAAATTATAACAAATTTGACCTCAAATTCGTCGGATTTGGTATCATTGGATGTCCAACAGTTTTGTTTAATGTATTTTGTCTACTTCCTTTTGATTGATTGATGTGTTTTAAAATAAAGCCAACGCGCCTGACGTAAATAAAACTTTTATTACATTCGCGAAAGATGGAACATTTCTCAATATTACATGCGACACCTATCTGGCCCTTAAATTAAATGAGATATTGTTATACAGTAAATTTTATATGAAATTTAGGTATCTTGTCCACATTTCATTCTCAACATTGTGGCAACTAAAATCGACCATATGGAAAATATACGCTATGGACTTTTTTACCTCTGCAAACTCTTCAAAATGTCATGCACTGGTTTACTACATTTAATGCTCCACAATAACTGCGTTGAACATGGAAACAAAATTAAGTCATTTATGGGGGGGAAGGTATCATTCAAGAAGATGTGTAAAAATCAAACGTAAGTTTGCGAACTATGCTGTACTATGGCGCTGCTTCTCTTGGAGCGTGCGTCGTTGACAACTGGCAACGCAGCAATCTCCCGCGTCTGGGCGGGCATGCGCGAGCCGCCGAGATGGAAGAATTGAACTATAGGCAGGTATTCCAGTTTCTTTGGCTTTTCAGCGTATATACCTGTATAATCATAAATATGAAGTACACTTTCTGAAAATAGAGTTCTTTCAAAATACCTAATGAAAATATATGATTATTTATTATTATTCTAATTATTCATTTTACTTATATTTTTTTATGTTTTAAATTGTCATATGTTTCACATTCGTGGTCTTTTTATTTTGCTGTTTCTATACATATAATTTATTAATTGAAAACAATAACTAATTATTATAAAATAATTACAATAATGATAGTCTGTAAAGCAACCCCTAAAAAATATTTTTTTACACCATATGCACAGAATGAACGAAATTTCTTCGATAAAACACGATAGACATGACAATAATAACCAAAATTAAGCAGGATTCTCACATTGTGGTGGGCGATCTTCTAAATGTCCTGTTTGTACCAGGCATATTTGAATACATTGGAAAACCTCGACAAAGGGAATTGATTATATACTAATGACTTCAGCTTGGTTATACCGTTTCTCAAGTGGATATTGACATCATAATCATGTAATAGAACTAGATCTGAAAACCTTCTCACAAAATTCTCCCGACAGCTGTACCTGTCCCATTGAGCTTTTTGAGACCACAAGGTGAACAAGTTCCTTGTCCTCAAGAATGATGCCCAAATTCGTTCTTTCACACTGAAAACCCAAGAATATAACCACAATACAGTTTTCCTCCTTCTCTGGGAAGGAAAACGTCTCTCAAATATCGTGTGATGTCGTCAGATGTTAGTTTACGAGTTCGATGCTACCCCAAGATCATTTGGGGCTTAAAAAATAGATTCTCGAATTCTCGGTCCAAACTGCTCTAGTTCCCTTGAAAACTATGAGAAATGGGTTAAGCAATCCGCCAGCTGCGGAGACTGCTGGTTGAATACTATAACTCTGAATAACTGATGACAATGACTGCGGCGCAGATTCAGTTTTCTTTGCACCCGTTTGGAACAAACACGTCCAGAGTGCTACTCCAGGTCCAATGCGCTCTGACCAGAGTTGCACACATTTTCAGGCCCCAAAACTCTGATGTCCTCCTTAGCTTGCTCTAGAAATCGTAAAATGACCTATTTGAGATCTTTGTATCATTTATATAGTGTCTCGTTATAAACTTTGATCTTTGCGGTGATATAATTCCGTGCGCCTTTACAAAATTCGATAGCCATTTGGGGCTTGCCTTAAAATTGACTTCAGATCCCAGTTCATTCACAAGGCCCACTTTTGAAGGTAAGTGTCGTGGACAACCAGTTGATGATCCATAGTACTTTTTGCAAAGTCCAGCATTGAGTTACTTTCAACAGATCACATACTGAGCTGTTGTGAAGAACAGTGATACAGCTGAACCACTGAACCAACTGCAATATTTATGCTTCATAGGTGAAAGCGACCTTTTCCTCTTTTTTCCACTTTTCCAAAATTCAGCTGCAGAGTTCTTATATTCGAGATTTAATTCGCTTTCTCGAGAAACGACGTAGCTTGGGCTAGACTTCTCATCAGTTTCTGCTATCCAGTCACCTTCAATTGTTGCTACATCATGCAGCTCTGATCCATCAGACCATAGTCAATTATCTTCTTCCATAATAGTCGAACATCCATGCATGCTGCCACAAATCAGTGCTACAATGGTGTCTTTTAGTTCCATTTCCTGCGAATTAATAAGACCCTGGGGGAATTTCGAACTGTTGAAATGATCATTTAGCATTCGGCAAATGACAACTATGTTAACGGTTGGCATGTGCCCTATTCGTAAACTGAAGTATTTGACACAGAATAAAACGTCTCAAGTTGGCAACACATTTATTCAACACGAGTATCGCCTGTTCGAAGAATAAGTCGAAGAAAAGTGTGTGTTGTTGTATTAGTAGTACATTAATTATAAAACCTACAAATGAATAAAGTGTATTAAAATACAGCAATTTAAAAAAAATTAAGATTGAAGCTATCTTTGTTTAAGTAAGAAAGTTTATCAAGACGGTTAAACTGGGTAATTAACTAGTATACTACCGTCACGCAGTAGAAAACATAAATTTAATTAACATGGTCAGTGCTTCTCGCAAGACACACAGCAACCACTCACAAGAAAGAGACATATCCAGCTCGAAATGTTCGCTCAATAGTGGTTATCATGTTGACGTTTCGTCCTATCACCATTATGTTACTGGTAAAGTCTTCTACTCGCACAGTAAATTAATAATTTTAACTAATATACTTACAATTTCAATTATGTCTATTCTTAGTTCGTCAGTATCGTTGTTGTCACTTGTTAAAGTTGTTATTTTTGTTTTCTTAAGGGGAGTTACCTCTTCTTGTTTTTACATAAATGAACTGACATTAAGGCTGAGCTGAGCTCTTAAGAATGGCAACAGTTTAGGCAGACACGCAGTGTGTGTTACTCCAAGAGGAGCAGGTGCGCTGAGTAAAGTTGCTCCACCGTGTATTCCTCCACCGTCTATACAGCAGGTATGTCTCCCTTTGAGCACCATTATCCCTTTATGGTTGTGTGTTTGTGTTTTCTTTCTGGAGCAAGTTTCAACCACACACGGATTTACTTAGAGTATTGTCAATAAAGCATTTTACTCAGCTGGATCTACCTAAATAACAAAGATGACGATGACATTCTGCGAAGCGAGCAGAATATTTCATCCTTTCACAGTACGTGAGAACTCTCACACGAAGCTTTCATTTGGTACAGTTGAGCTTCTGGAGGATCTACGAGTAGCCTCCGGACAGTTTACAGAAGTAGAATAAACGTGGGCACTGACGGGTTTTAACTGCATGCAGCAGCGGAGGCCATCGTAGACACTGCCCTCCACCTGTTGGGGAAAGTGCGAGTGGATCGGCACACACTGAGATCCGTGTGTACCTCATTTACGTGGGACGTATTACACTACTGGCCATTAAAAATATACACCAAGAAGAAATGCAGATGAGAAACGGGTATTCATTGGACTAATATGTTATACTAGAACTGACATGTGATTACATTTTCACGTAACTTGGGTGCATAGATCCTGAGAAATCAGTACCCAGAACAACCACCTCTGGCCGTAATAACGGCCTTCATACACCTGGGCATTGAGTCAAACAGAGCTTGGATGGCGTGTACAGGTACAGCTGCCCATGCAGCTTCAACACGATACCACACTTCACCAAGAGTAGTGACTGGTGTATTGTGACGAGCCAGTTGCTCGGCCACCATCGACCAGACGTTTTCAGTTGGTGAGAGATCTGGAGAATGTGCTGGCCAGGGCAGCAGTCGAACATTTTCTGTATCCAGAAAGGTCCGAACAGGACCTGCAACATGCGGTCGTGCATTATCCTGCTGAAATGTAGGGTTTCGCAGGGATCGATTGAAGGGTAGAGCCACGGGTCGTAACACATCTGAAATGTAACGCCCACTGTTCAAAGTGCCGTCAATGAGAACAAGAGGTGACCGACACGCGTAACCAATGGCACCCCATACCATCAAGCCAGGTGATACGCCAGTATGGCGATGACGAATACACGCTTCCAATGTGCGTTCACCGCGATGTCGCCAAACACGGATGCGACCACCACGATGCTGTAAACAGAACCTGGATTCATCCGAAAAAATGACGTTTTGCCATCCGTGCACCCACGTTCGTCGTCGAGTACACCATCGCAGGCGCTCCTGTCTGTGATGTAGCATCAAGGGTAACCGCAGCCACGGTCTCCGAGCTGATGGTCCGTGCTTCTGCAAACGTCGTCGAACTGTTCGTGCACATGGTTGTTGTCTTGCAAACGTCCCCATCTGTTGACTCAGGGATCGAGACGTGGCTGCACGATCCGTTACAGCCGTGCGGGTAAGATGCCTGCCATCTCGACTGCTAGTGATACGAGGCTGTTGGGATCCAGCACGGTGTTCCGTATTACCCTCCTGAACCCACCGATTCCATATTTTGCTAACAGTCATTGGATCTCGACCAACGCGAGCAGCAATGTCGCGATACGATAAACCTCAATCGCGATAGGCTACAATCCGACCTTTATCAAAGTCGGAAACGTGATGGTACGCATTTCTCCTCCTTAAACGAGACATCACAACAACGTTTCACCAGGCAACGCCGGTCAACTGCTGTTTGTGTATGAGAAATCGGTTGGAAACGTTCAAGTCAGCACGTTGTAGGTGTCGCCACCGGTGCCAACCTTGTGTGAATGCTCTGAAAAACTAATCATTTGCGTATCACAGCATCTTCTTCCTGTCGGTTAAATTTCGCGTCTGTAGCACGTCATCTTCGTGGCGTAGCAATTTTAATGGCCAGTAGTGTAAAAAAGCAGCTCCTGTCTCTTCTTGCTGCAGGTCAAGAATACTACACAGAGAAACACCGTCGACAGTAAAGGCTTGAATTAGCTTGGTCTAGCTATTGAACCCTGCGAGAGTGCGAGGAGAGAAACCACGGAGAATTTTTGTTATTGGCATCTTGAATAGCGTCCAGTCTATGGTGTGCCAAACGATAACTGAGAACGCCGCTAAATGTAGGTACTGACAGAACTTATCATCATCTTGCGAGTAGAACGACAACGGCGGAAAATGGAGTACTAAACTTGATCACGGTTTCCAAGATGGCGGTTGGCTCGGAACCGATGCCATCGCAACTATTCACATGCGGCCCTCTCGCTCCACTGGTAACGACTGCCTTTCCTTGCAGTCTCTCGTGAGGAGTTCTCAGCACAGAATGCTTCAAGGGTGAGCAAGCAATCGCCTATCTGTTACAAATCACAGTGAATGAGAGGTCGCAGATATCACAATAACAACTTCACAGAATCTGACTGGGACTTCAGTCACAACTAGGAATCTCAAGTACCATTTAACATTCAACTTGGTATGAGTATTGGAACAACCTGCGTACCAGTCCAAAGTACCGTTATCCAAGATGGCGGCGATGACATCTCGCAAGATGGCGGGTGTCACGTCAATCAAAATGGCGAATTTTGGTGGGAAGTTTGTTGGAAAAGTGACACACCTCCCCACCGCCCCCAGAAAAATTTTCGAATTCCAACAGGATAGTGCACCACACAACCCTTATCTCTACTAAGCAAACAAAATGGCGGTGAAAAAGCACTTGTCTTCATTATTTAACCAATTTCAAGCAGATGTGTTCGCCACTAGGTCTGGACTCTAACTGGATTAGTTCATATCGTCGCCACCAGAGAGCGCCACCAAGACATCAGATCATGACGCAAGTGCCATTGTTCAAGATAGTTGCACCGAGTGTATCCACGACGAGCTCCAGAGCCCAACTGGCTTATTTCATATCGTCGCCACCAGAGGACGCTACCGTGATGTAGGGTGATGACACAAGATTGTCTGCTCTCTCTCTCGTGGGCACTATAACCGGACACACACCACGTCAGTGGGCGGGTGGCCCCTGGCGTCACAGCTCCAGCCTAGGCATTTATACTTGCGCCAGACTTAGTCCTCTGTAAATATGCTAACGAATTTAACTAAACACATCTGACACCAACATCGCTCATCTATTATCACCTAAGTACGTAATTCCATTTCAATTTTAATCATATTCAATAACTCAATTTACAATTTCAATACTCAATGACGAAACGAAAAGTTCCACATTTTCCCACTATGAGCGCAGTGTTCATTCATGACCTAGCATCCTCCACCCCTAGAATGCTGCACTCCTATCGGCTACTGCATTAGTCATGTGAGTAAACTTCGTAGAACCTAGGACATGGAATCAATTTTCGCGAATGCCACACCCACCTGGACTTGGAATCAAATAGTTAAAATCTCCACCACTATCCTCAACCGACCGCCACACCCCCCTAACGTCCACTAACGTGTGCTAACGTGCGTAGTGCACGACGCAATCCAAGATGGTGGGGCGAAATGGCGGGAAAACAGATCTGAACACAAGTTATTATTTTGCAATCAATGTCTCCACCACAAAATCTAGAGTCCAACTGACCTAGTACACACTACTGCTGCCAGAAGATACTGCCATCCCTCCTATGAACTAATCCCAGATGGAGGTCTGTAGGGGTGGAAATGGGGCGAAAATGACTCAGGCTGCGCTTGGCTGCTGGGGAGAGTAAGGAAGGAGTGCACTCTATTTATTTTCGAACATTTTATTTAGGGATGGAGTATATTTATCCCACTGAGGCAAATCACACTTGGGGTCACAATACACAGTACTCAGACATGCAAACAAGTCCTAATTTCAGTACAGACCTGCAAACTGCTATTAAATAATGCTTCACAGTGATGTGTAGACATGCTCGGTACTCGTAAACTGTCCAAATAGCGCATAGCACAGCCTACAGACTTGCTTGTGGAATAATGTAACCAATGCACACAGGCAGCCCAGCCAAGTGACACATCTGTCAGCTGTCAAACCACACACAGCTGCCCACAGGCACGGGGCGGATACGTCCCCTCTCAAACTTGACACTAGAGAAATTCCTATCACAATACGTGTTCACCTAGACGCTGGTGACGACGCGATCGGACGGGAGCGAAGACATATTTACAGAGCGCGAATGCTAGAAGCTGGTCAACGCGCGCGTGCGGTTGATGCAGCCGTCAGCTGTCAAAGCACATACAGATGTCTGTTCAGAACCCCGCTCCGTCACAGCCCCGAGCCACCGCCGCCGAACGCAGGTGAAAGTTGGATCTACAGGGTGTTGCAAAAAGGTACGGCCAAACTTTCAGGAAACATTCCTCGCACACAAAGAAAGAAAATATGTTATGTGGACATGTGTCCGGAAACGCTTACTTTCCATGTTAGAGCTCATTTTATTACTTCTCTTCAAATCACATTAATCATGGAATGGAAACACACAGCAACAGAACGTACCAGCGTGACTTCAAACACTTTGTTACAGGAAATGTTCAAAACGTCCTCCGTTAGCGAGGATACGTGCATCCACCCTCCGTCGCACGGAATCCCTGATGCGCTGAAGCAGCCCTGGAGAATGGTGTATTGTATCACGGCCGTCCACAATACGAGCACGAAGAGTCTCTACATTTGGTACCGGGGTTGCATAGACAAGAGCTTTCAAATGCCCCCATAAATGAAAGTCGAGAGGGTTGAGGTCAGGAGAGCGTTGAGGCCACGGAATTGGTTCGCCTCTACCAATCCGTCGGTCACCGAATCTGTTGTTGAGAAGCGTACGAACACTTCGACTGAAATGTGCAGGAGCTCCATCGTGCGTGAACCACATGTTGTGTCGTACTTGCAAAGGCACATGTTCTAGCAGCACAGGTAGAGTATCCCGTATGAAATCATGATAACGTGCTCCTGAGCGTAGGTGGAAGAACATGGGGCCGAATCAAGACATCACCAACAATGCCTGCCCAAACGTTCACAGAAAATCTGTGTCGATGACGTGATTGCACAATTGCGTGCGGATTCTCGTCAGCACACACATGTCGATTGTGAAAATTTACAATTTGATCACGTTGGAATGAAGCCTCATCCGTAAAGAGAACATTTGCACTGAAATGAGGATTGACACACTGTTGGATGAACCATTCGCAGAAGTGTACCCGTGGAGGCCAATCAGCTGCTGATAGTGCCTGCACACGCTGTACAGGGTACGGAAACAACTGGTTCTCCCGTAGCACTCTCCATACAGTGACGTGGTCAACGTTACCTTGTACAGCAGCAACTTCTCTGACGCTGACATTAGGGTTATCGTCAACTGCACGAAGAATTGCCTCGTCATTGCAGGTGTCCTCGTCGTTTTAGGTCTTCCCCAGTCGCGAGTCATAGGCTGGAATGTTCCGTGTTCCCTAAGACGCCGATCAATTGCTTCGAACGTCTTCCTGACGGCACACCTTCGTTCTGGAAATCTGTCTCGATGCAAACGTACCGCGCCACGGCTATTGCCCCGTGCTAATCCATACATCGAATGGGCATCTGCCAACTCCGCATTTGTAAACATTGCACTGACTGCAAAACCACGTTCGTGATGAACAGTAACTTGTTGATGCTACGTACTGATGTGCTTGATGCTAGTACTGTAGAGGAATGAGTCGCATGTCAACACAAGCACTAAAGTCAACATTACCTTCCTTCAATTGGGCCAACTGGCGGTGAATCGAGGAAGTACAGTACATACTGACCAAACTAAAATGAGCTCTAACATGGAAATTAAGCGTTTCCGGACACATGTCCACATAACATCTTTTCTTTATTTGTGTGTGAGGAATGTTTCCTGAAAGTTTGGCCGTACATTTTTGTAACACCCTGTATACAGTCACCGTTATACCGACGTCGCAGAATTCCAAGGCGCACTCACGCCAGTCTCATATGCGAGACATCTCCAGCCACCACTTGTCTTTACCATTGGTGTCAGAATAGCACAGGGCGCATTGCTCCTACCGAGACATGACACACCCATTTAACCACACCTAACTCTCCAGCGTGACTGATGCAACACCGCCAAGTGCGCACCCATAGTTACAGACGCATCTAACAATGTTCCCAATGTTATTCTTAAACCACATGTTTTTGTAGAAAATAACAACCAAGTCAACCTCTCGGGAATTGTGTACTGTTCCAGAAATAGGTAACGCTCGCTTTCTAGATGCCTCAGCTTGTGTGCACGGAAATTCTTACCCTAACAGAACCTGTTTAGGAAAACAACATCGAATGCACCGTCCCCAGCGATCCTAACGTGTTACCCTTCTTGCTCTCAACATACGCAAATGCTCCCTACGCTATGTAGAGCCTCCTATATCTCAGCACATAGGATGTGGCATTTTGATTGGCTCTTATAGCGTCTACCTGACAAATTACTGATGCCGCCGGTATCGAAACACCATCCACCTATTCTTTATGGACTTTTCAGAAGTAAAATTATTTTGAAGACATCGCTAAATTGCATTGACAGTTAAACCCAGTAAGTTGTCTACACATACAGTGGAGTACAGTGCTATGTTATTACTCCCGATCAGTGCATTTGGGCTAGGTGTTGGCGGCTGTGCTACATTTACGGGCAAATTTATAGAGCACAGAACGAGGTTATTATGTCGTGATCGCTTGGATAGATCTGACATAAAATATGTATAACTGCGAAAAATGACGACGGAATAGGTATAAATTGACAGAATATACTTCGAAACGCTGTGAAATTGAATAAGTGCTTGGGTAACCTCCTGTTCGCGCAGTACAATTTGTACGTGGGAGCAAGTAATCGGCAACAGGAGGAATCCGGGAAAACGTCGACATCGAAAAGAGTGGAATCAGGGAGGCAGTCAATCTTTTTACGTCGAGGCAGTCTTATACTGTATGCCTATTGAGGCACCAGTGATAGAGTTGACTACTGTATCTGATGCTTTTCAGGAGGACAGAAAACGATTCACGTCTAAAATTACTTGCATCTGCGTTAGAGGGCAATCGACTGGGATAGAGCTGTAACGAGGTACGATTTAATGGTTGACTGATTCATTCTAGAGAAGGAGAAGATGCTGCAGGTCAATTTTTTCCAGTGTTCTGTCCAGATGCATCAGTCATGTTACATGGCCTTCGTTCTACTCATATACAGCCACGTGTTCTGTATGTGGTTTAAAGCACTGTGTACTTGCGTTCGTTAACGGTAAACCTGTCGGTCAAAAGAGGACTTCCATCTCATGTGTGATTCAACTTGTCACATTGCTCTAAAAGAACTTTGATTTATGCGATCCTCTCTGTCGCGATGTAATGTCTCTTGCAGCGGTCTCTCCGCGATATTTTCAGAAATTTTATAAACTATATAACTCAGTACATATCTCGAAATATCTCTTCTTATCTTACCGTTTCCTAAACTTTAATATACGATGATTATCAATGCAAAGTAGTTTCAAGCCCTATTATTCCTTGGAGCGTCCATTTACTCCATGGAATAGCTTCTCTGCTACGTATGTTTTCTCTTATGAAAAGAATGAAGGAGATCTTGCCGATTAGCCGTGAGAGAAGGAGGATGTATATGTATGTATTGTTGAGCTAGTCGCCATCTTGATGAGATTCTGTATGAGAAGGAATTTAATACATGAACTAAACTAAAGTAAGTGTGTTTGCGTATTATTTAACTGATTATTACTGACAGTGTCTGCTTACTACGCTGTGTTGCACGGGATCAGTGGGGAGCGTCTGATTTACACTGGACGAACCTGCCGTTTTGTACGCTCAAGATATCCAGTTACTTCAGATAAATGGGCTAACACGGTCTTACCAGCAGATCTCCGGTCTTCCCCATGTGATCACCGAAAGTTAATAATTATTACGAATGTTTTCAGGAGATCGGCTGACAATTTTCGTCTCACCGAGATTTCGGAATTGCTTCACTGCCTTATGGAATTTAAGTTAAGCTCAATTTAATCAGGATAGAACAGTATTGAACTGTGTGAATGTGATAAGCCTGCTTTGTGAATGAAAATTCCCTTAATATACGCATGTTTTCACTATCCTGATCAGTGAAACTAAATCAGGCCGGTGTCAGAGAGCTTTTTTAAATTTTAGATCCCACAAAAAAATATTAAAACATCTTGGATGAAAAATTGAGACTTCAGCGTCATAACTAAGTTAGCGATAGGAGCTTGTGAGGCGCTACAATCCCTATGTACACGTAGTTAGTGACGGAGTGACTTGTAATTTTCACATGTAGGACGCTGCTGCTATGCGTTTATCTGTTTCCTTGTAGGATGTAAACATCGCTAATAAGCATCATTTCATATAGGCCTGATGAAGGCACAGTATAATTTCTGAAACATGATGAGATAGTGGACACTAAGCGTATCAGCGATGCTTTATTGTGCTCGTGTCACACAGAGCAAGTGTTTTACGGAATTAGTTTGTTTTTCGTTTTACGGTTCGATGAGATAATTTATGGTAGAAAAATCGGAAAGAAGGATGTATGTCATGAGCTTGCAATCTATTTCTCACATTGGAATATTAACAACGCCCCAATTCCATACCTCTGATAGGTCGCAAACGCGATCTAACATTATAGGCCTGTTTTAAGTGTAGAACGTTGTATCCTTAGGAGTGCGTGTGTTTATGTTCTCTCTCTTACGAATAGCTTCCAGGTTCCGATCCTAGATTCTAGAACAATACTTTAGAGTTGATAGCTTGATTGATTTACGTAAAAATGCGTAGAACACCATCCGTCCGGGGCTTCATCGCGTATAAAAATCAGCCGTTTGTTGTTCTTCTTAACTGTCAGCTATTTTATGACGGCACTTTGAAATCTGTTACTGTACATCGATAAGGAGTGCTAAGCTCCTCGACATGGTCGCATCTCGAGAAATCTCGTGCACGTGGACGGATTAGGACCCGGAAAGCTCAACTGATTCACGAGACGTGGAGTGTAGCGGTCTTCTTCTGGTTGGTTGCTGATTAAGGGGCTCCGGAACGCCCTATACTTGCAATGTTAAAATAACGCTTATAAATTACATCTTTCCTCTCAAAGTATTTGAGGTAGGAAGTTGAACTTTTTACAGATTATTTATTGGAATATGGGCTACAACTTAACACAGGGATTTTACAAAATTTTAGTTCAGTTATTAAAGATGATTTTTTTTCAATTGTAATGAAAATTCACAACATTTTTTTGCAATTTTTTATTTATATATTCAAAAATATACAGTTTTTTTAGAAAAAGGCTGTGTTAAATTATGCAGAAGGTACTGTGTAACATTTACTGAAAGTTTGAAACAAATATGTTTGGAAGATCCTTAGAAAACACGTAATTAGTATGGGAAAATAAAAGTTTTGGGAATCGAGCGACAAAGATTGGATTAACTTTTTAGTGCATTCCAGGTCCATCGGATGGATTATCTTCATCCTCTGCAAACTCCTCCTCCAGCTTCCTCTTGTTCCTCCTCCTGTTTACTCTTGCTTGTATTTCTAGACTCTTTACAGCCCTGTCTGCAGCCCGAAGGCGTTCCTTGTCTAAAGCAAGCATCGCTCGTACCATGTTAGAACCTATCTTCATTCCCATATTTCTAAATACCTTGGCTTTCCAACATTTCTCCTTTTTTTAAAAGCCTTCAGAGGATTTCTAATAACTTTACTTTTACTCATTATTATACTTCAACAAAACAGAGACTCAAGAAACAGAATTAATTACGAATATTTTCGAGAAAACGACAGAGTAAATAAACATGAAACAATCGACAATCACACCAGCGATATATATTGAACCATCACAGGTTAGCCACAACACATACTTTATCTCACATCACTAAAATGTACCTGATGAACACGGACGTTAATAATAACACCATTTGACAGCAGTTTAACAGCGCCACAGTGGGTCACGCCCATGTAGAACACATTTCAAAAAAAAAATTTAATAATAGTTGTAGTCTTCGGAATTGAATAAATTATATATCTATTAAAAGGTAATAGTCTGCAGATTCAGAAAACGCAAAAAAGTAAAAATTGAACTTTTAATGATTTTGAGCCTTTCCGGAGCCCCTTAACTCGCTAACTGTGCTGCAGGACTGGTCTTTCTAATTTTACCCTAAGACAGCGAGAATGCTCTGTGACTCCCATACGCAGAGGGATGGATCGTAAATTAAACACCAATCTTGAGGTGATAGAAATATGTGGAACACTGTCTGGTATACTTTGATGATTTATATGTTCGAGAATTAAGACTGAATGGACGTACTGTTCAGTCATCTATCCATGGCCGCAATGATACTAGCAACGTGGAGAGGGCCTGGTTTAGCTATGATACTGAAACTGGGGAAACATGATGTCACATCACTGGCCGGTGTTGAACTCACAAGGGAACCTCCCCATCGCACCCCCCTCAGATGTACTTATAAGTTGGCACAGTGGATAGGCCTTGAAAAACTGAACACAGATCAATCAAGAAAACAGGAAGAAGTTGTGTGGAACTATGAAAAAATAAGCAAAATATACAAACTGGGTAGTCCATGCGGAATATAGGCAACATCAAGGATAATATGTGCTCAGGACCCCCGTGGTCATGTGGTTAGTGTGAGCAGCTGCGGTACGAGAGGTCCTTGGTTCAAGTCTTCCCTCGAGTAAATATTTTAATTTTTTCTTTTCAGACAATTATCAAACTTCAGGCACTCACATGTAATCAACTTCGCTCTCCAAAATTCCAGGACATGTTCAGATTTTCTTGGACATAGGCAGGATTTGACGGTCTACACACGGAAAAATTTGAAAAAGGTTAAAAACATTTGTTTTGGCAGAGCACAGAGAAAACTGTGTGACTGTGAAACTGTTTCATTAATTTGTTGCAGTTTATGTGACAAACTCTTATGTTTTCATTACTTTTTGGGAGTGATTATCACGTCCACAAGAAAACCTAAACCGGGCAAGGTAGAAGAATCTTTTTACCGATTCGCCAAGCGTACAAGTTAGGTGGGTCGACAACATATTCCTGTCATGTGACGCACATGCCGTCACCAGTGTCGTATAGAATATATCAGACGTGTTTTCCTGTGGAGGACTCGGTTGACCTATGACCTTGCGATCAAATGTTTTCGGTTCCCATTGGAGAGGCACGTCCTTTAGTCTACTAATCGCACGGTTTTGCGGTGTGGTCGCAAAACACAGACACTAAACTTATTACAGCGAACAGAGACGTCAATGAACGAACGGACAGATCATAACTTTGCGAAAATAAAAAAGTAAACTTTTCACTCGAGGGAAGAGTTGAACCTAGGACCTTCCGTCCCGGAGCTGCTCACGCTAACCACGGGACCACAGCACTCCTGTGCTCAAACAATCCTTATGTTGCATATGTTGCACATGGACTACTCAGTTTTTATACTTTCCTTATTTTTTTCATAGTTTCACACAACTTTTTCCTGTTTTCTCGTTTGGTCTGTGTTCAGTATTTCAAGGCCTATCCACTGTGCCAACTTATAAGTAAATCTGAAGGGGGTGCGATGGGGAGGTTCCCTTGTTAGTGTAAAATTCTTCGCGCTATCAAGTTTATTATTATAGTACATGGATGGTGTCTCTTCCATCCCATCCCTGCATTGGTTAGCAGATAATGATTGACTGATGTGGCTTGTTTGTGTTGGGGAAAAAGTTTTGGTGGATGGACAACAACTTCTGCGGGTTGCTAGCAGCGAAACAGTGATCGCGTACATGAGTGCAATATGAGAAATGAGTCGAAAGGGAATGCATAGTCGCCATCTATTTCGAGAGTGTGAGAGACGAGTCTGAGTGCAGAGCTCGTGAATCACTTTCGGACTATAGTTTGGAGACCTACGCCGACACCGTAAAGGTCTTCCAGTCTGCTTATGTTGTAAGTGTCTTTTATTTCAAATCAGCAGATATGTGGCGTGTTATGGTTTCTGCAGTAAGACAAAGGAGGCAGTAGCAGCAGCAGTTTGAGGTGAAAATTCGCAGATTGAATGTAATTTGGGGACGTACAACATTGTGCGAATTTCCGCCGAATGCTCAAAACACAGTCCTGTTCCACTAACTAAGGTAGTTCTGTTTCTACATAGGTTGCAGAAGGTGGTGCATATGTCTTTCTCCGCCGGCCTTTGGTGGCCGAGCGGTTCTAGGCGCTTCAGTCTGGAACCGCGCGACCGCTACGGTCGCAGGTTCGAATCCTGCCTCCGGCATGGATGTGTGTGATGTCCTTAGGTTAGTTAGGTTTAAGTAGTTCTAAGTTCTAGGGGACTGATGACCTGAGATGTTAAGTCCCATAGTGCTCAGAGCAATTTGAACCATTTGTCTTTCTCCAACTTTTGCTCAGTTCCGGCTTACATTGGAACGATCACATGCGGAAAGCCGTAGAAATGGGGGCAGTAGGCGGTGACTAAAACGATGTTGGAATTTTACTGTAGCAGCTAGGTTCAGGAAAGGTGACTCGTTTCGAGATATGACAGTTCCATAAATGTCATTCAGTAGTGGTTGTAATAATGAAAGGAATTGTCAGTAGGATCGAAAGCGGGTATGTGCTTGAATGGAAAGACCCGATTACAAATGGCTGACACCATTTCTAGCAGATAGCGTGACACTAGAGATCAGGGACACTAGTGTACATTTTCTTACGATCTGAATCAGCACGTCATCTTCTACTACTACTACTACTGTTTGTGTTCCTTCTCCATCAGTCATCGCCTATAACTCAGTGGATATATCGCTCCACGTCTGATATGGTCTCGAGACAGAATGCACTAGAAATACCACAGAGTTATTTACCTTGGGCTGAGGGAGTCGCAAATACCGCTTACATGCCACTTTCCTTAGCCGATTGACTTTCAAATGTGGTAATTTTATCACTAGGTTGCATCGTGGGCCTACACATTCCTACGACCATGGTCACGGTATTTGTCCGGAAAAAAGAAAACTACCTAATTCAGTGGTAATGTCGTACCACAATTTGTAAAGCGGGTATAGCTTTTAACATGGGTACTCGTGTACACCTGTAGAACCAGGAGCGCTTGTGAGTATAACATGCAGTAGTTGTTGGTATCGGGTTTTTTGTTTAACATCTGGTCGATTATGTCTCTCTTTCTATGACATGGTGGTAGGACTCTCAAGAAGAACATAAGGGACATGATCAGTCATCGTTGATTTTCGGTCAGTATTATTTCGTATCGTAGGCAATGATTTATTGACGAAATATTATAATTACTAGTAGCGGCGGGTGCATTATATGTACGTATTTGTGCATGAGATTATGCCCTGTTGTAGGGAAGTTACGGATTGGACTTGGAGTATTGTGATAGCAAAGGGAAGAGTATGTCCAGTCATAAGGCAGGTACAGATATTTCCATTCCGAGAGCCACCGCCTTAGGTAGGGTGTATTTCTGATACTTCGTTCATTGTCAAATGATGTTCAATTGAGGCCGTGGTCGTAAGATGGGCAGCTTTCGTCATCAAGTGGAAATTTGAGAAGATTGTGTATGGTGGTGCATTTATGCTAGACCTTTATTGCCTTCCATGTAAATTGTTCGGTTGACTGCTTCTGCACATTTTGCGACCTTATTTAGTTGAGAGAACATAGATAGTGGTGTGTGCATCTGACATGTGGAAGACACGTTTACCTATTCTCTAGAAATGGGAAAGACTTGGCTTGTAAGACTTGGCTTGTAAATTATAGGGATGATTTGGAATTTGTTAGATCAGTGAGATCAGTATTTGCGGGTGGAAATATCATTTTTCATCTGTTTGTTTCTAGTTACTCAGTGGTCTAGAGCACACTCGACCTAGCTAAAGTTTGGGGTTTGTAGGGAAATAATTTCTCGTCTGTATCTTCGGAATTATTTTGCGTGAGCGGTCGGGTGTCTACTGCCATGGGCTTTATATCGAGAAGTACGGCGAAAATGATATAATATTATGGCGAAAATAGGTGTGTTCTTGTAATCCCTGAGTCTGGAGATGTGTGTAGAGAAGCAAGCAAGTAGGCAGGTGAGGACCAGAAAAAGTAGCGCGTTTGTACCAAGGGGAAACGAGCCAGTCTCTGCACACAAGTTGTGAGAGTGCCCTCGATTGAGTAAGGGCTTTCTGATGTAAAACGGGTGATTTTGTATGGCATAGGATAGGAATTGTATGTTTACTACATCGACATGGTATGCGTTGATATATTGCTGAGTTGGAGATCGGTTTCAAGCTCCTGGCACGAGTGGGAGGACATTGTAAATGAGTAGGTGTCTTTACGTATTTGACGATATGTACGGCACTTTGTGAGGTTGTCGATGCAATATGGCGAACAGTGTAAAATAGTTTATTGTAGCTGAATGTCATGTCCGTAGAAAGACAGAAAAGGTGGATGATGCTTTCCTAGGACTGGGGAGCATCGTGACATACAGCCTGTGTGAGTGTAGGCAAACAATAATTTTTTCGGGTGCTGTACAGATATAAAAGGTAATTACACTGTTTGTGTAAAATGTGTATATATTGCATTGTAAAGTTACTACGGTTTATGCTATGGCATGACTAGAGAGGATGACTGTGTATCCTATCTTGAGGGGCGTATATATTGCGCACATGGATAAAGGAGAGAGATTTTTTACCTGGAAAATTATATGTGCTGTAGATACTTAAGCAGAGTCGTCAAGAGGAGACATTAACTGTACGTTGATAGGTGTCAGACTATAGCATGAATAGTAATATTTAATTGTAGTTATACTGGTAAATGTGTCCCTGGCTTCCAATATTCTTGTGAGTCTAGTATCTATGTTATGATCTGTGCAGCATTCTAGGGGTGGGGGATGCTAGGTCATGAATGAACACTCAACTCGTAGTGGGAAAATGTGGCACTTCTCATTTGGTCATTGAGTATTGAAATTGTAAATTGAGTTATTGAATATGATTAACATTGAAATGGAATTAAGTATTGAAGTAATTAATGTGTTAGATGAGCGATGTTGGTGTCAGATGTGTTCAGTTAAATTCGTTAGCGTATTTACAGAAGACTATGACGGCTCGAGTATAAAGGTCTAGGCTGGAGTCCGTGACGTCAGCGGCTGCTCGCTAGAGGGCCACCGATGCGGCCTGTGTCTGGTTATAATGCCCGGGAAAGAGGGAGCGGACGATCTTGTGTCATCACCCTATGTCACGGTAGCGTCCTCTGGTGGCGACGATATGAACTGAGCCAGTTGGGCTCTGCAGCTCGTGGTGGGTACACTCGGTGCTGCCATCTTGAACAACAGCACTTGCGTCATGATCTGACATCATGGTGGCGCCCTCAGTTGGAGTCCAGAGCTAGTGGAGAACACTTCTGCTTGATATTGGTTAAATAATGAACCGCCATTTTTTTTTGCTTAGTAGAGATAAGAGTGGTGTCGTGCATTATCCTGTTGGAATTTGAACTTCATACCATTTTTCTGGGGTGGAGAGTGTGGCACTTTCCTGCCAAAATTCAAACTTCCCACGAAAATCCGCCATCTTGATTGACCTCGCAGCCGCCATCTTGGATGACGTTATGGCCGTCATCTTGGTTAACGGTACTTTGGACTGGCAGGCAGGTTGTTCCAATACTGGTGTGCCATTTATTGCCGAATTTCGTACTTATTTCCTGTGAAACTCTTGTCTAGCTGCGATTTCAGCGCCAGGTGGCAAGTAGAATTCAGAAGTAGGAACTAAAAAGTGCAATTAATATTAGGCGCTGTATACCATCCATTGGTGTATATCTGTACTTGATTCTAAGGACCTTGTGTCTCACGATATGGATCTATTACACGCTTATGGTCGAGGAAATAAATGAAGAAGCTAATTTGCCTTGAGAAAAATTTTATACTTGGTTGAGAATTGGTGCAGCCAAGGAATGTGAAGGTCCAGTAAAGGTTGTGCTAATAGATAGACATAGTCTGGAATTTTCGTGACATATTTAAACACACCTTTAATCATAAAAGCTAAAACTGCGGGGTAATTTCAGAAAACAGATAATGGATAAGGCTCTAATGAGTACTTAGTTCATGTACAATAAGATGTGTGTGTGTTTGTGTGTGTAATATGCATCAATTAAAAATAAAATCTGGTATCTACTATTTACTTTCTGCAAATGTTTAACAACTGTATTGACAAGACAGATATTTTTTCTGACAGTACAAATCGCAGTTAAACTTTTCTCTGTATTTTTAAATATTGCACTAATACTATTCCGAATGTCAACTTTTAACGGTAAGATCAGTACTTTGCGTGTTTTAAGGTTGATGATGTGCAGGGGAAAACAGTAGAGCCATCCACCCTAACCTAAACCTTGGGCTACACTATATCATCACAACCAACATTTCAAACCGAAAGGGATGGAAAGTTTGAAGGATGGGATGGCTTACACAAGGTGAGAATTCAATTTTCATTTTTGACTTATAGTGTACTACACATTTACTTAACGTCCCTTTCAAATCACATAATGACTTCAATGACACAGTGTACCGATACTCATTTTGTACACTTGTGTTACCTTTTTTTTCCTTTATTGTATTTCATCCCTTTATACAAGGTGGGCCAGCAGCGGCTAATATATGACGCTCTTCGGGCAATAGAAAAACAGACGTTGAACATGAAGACATAGAAACAGATATAGGGGACGGCGGGGAGGTGGGGTAAGACGGGGAAGGGCTATAAGCTACAGTTAGAGTGCTACCATCTGTGGATAGCTACGTCAACATCATCAGTACACAGGCCCCAGTGTGTTGACATTGCTGAACCTTAGTTTGGCGGCGGTTTCTGTGAGCTTTGCGAGGTATGTGCAATTGTTATACTGATTTGCAATGTTCTGCACCTTTCAAGGTCCTAAAACATGTGTTTCGTGAACATTTGTCCAGACTGTATATACAGCACTAAATAGTACGTCTTATTAACAGTAAACTGCTGTTTCAGTAGTCAATGTTCACTGTATACTGTTCACGTAGGCGTAACATAACCTGACAGCATGGTAGGGGGCAAGGCGGGGTGGGGCAAGATGGGGAGCTTCCCCGTCTCGCCCCTACTATTTGTCCAAGCATTACGTTCTTATCGTCTCGCTGCGGGCTTTGAACACGTACATTATACGTTGAATATAATTGTAAATACAATGGTATTCGTTATTGCAACGTTTCCTAATTAATTACAAAGTATGCCTTACGCTATATGGTGAATAAAAATACACAAAACGTGCAAAGTCAGTATTCTTGCTATGCTTTAACGAGTGACTATTGGAAATATGGTATTTACTATATAATATAGATTACCAGGAATGATCTGACTCAATAGTACGTTCCACGTGTTTTATTTCAGATGGTTCGCAAGTATCGGCGACAAACGTCTAGGTAAGATTGGTCATTGGAGTCAATGGAAGGCGCTGTAAATGCTGTTATAGAAGGTCATATGGGTTCTTTCAGGGCTGCTCGATAGTTCAACGTGCCACAGGAATCTGTGTTTCAGCGTCGGGGTGCCCGCGACACTTGTGCAGGGACACAAAGTGATGATGACGAGGCTGTCCACACTTGTGTACTGTGTGAATGTAAGAAGCCCCCCAATACCTGATTCTACAATTCGCAGAACCATGTTTCGAAACCTTATCGTCACGTGATTTCGTTATTCCAGTCCTTATTTAAGCTTTAGACATGAATTCTTGCTAGTTCCCCATCTTACCCCGCATATGGGGAGAGACGGGGAATTGGTAGTTTGTGTTTCAAATCGAGACATTTCTAAGTAAATGTAACAGGTTTGCAGGTTTCTTTGCATGCTATTGTAATTCAATGGTTAAGTAAACAAATTATAATCAAACCTACTTGAATTTGTTTATTTTTGTCCCTTTTGTAAGGGTTTAAGGTTAGCTTCCCCATCTTGCCCCGCCTTCCCCTACATGAATGTTGGAAACAGAAGATACACAGAAGAAATGTAAAAGGAGGCGTTCGCCAGAAGGCGCTGGTTTCATGGACGAGGTCAACAGTGTACACAACTAAAGACAAACAGTTGTACATGCGAACGAAGGAGCACACCGAAGATAACACTAACGCACAGAAACGGAGAAGACAGTGTTGCACTATACACTGGTGACGACCTTCGGCATGGAAAACACTGAACACACCAATGAGATGGGGGGGGGGGGCAGGGGGCGGGGTGGGGGTGGGGGTGTTACCAATTATGCCTCTTTTAAGCTGCGAGTTCTTCAAGAGTCATCTTTAATCTTCCCAATTATATCTTCCAGATATGGACAGGTACATTGAGCAGGGGCTATCGAGATGGGAGGTGTGTCTGGAAAATCACGACCATTATTAAACTCGTATACTGCTACCAACTACTACCAATATAATTCACTTTATGCAGATGCTAATGTTTCTCGTAATGAAAGCAGTTCAGTAGCGGGAGGTTTCAGACTGTGCATAAACGATGTCGCTACGCTCACTCACAAACCTAGAAACTGACCTTACTCCTGACGAAGGCGGTGTGAAGACGCTGTGGCGACTTCTCCACTTCTTCTGTGAATGATATTCTGAATTATCGCTGTACCGAATGACTAGAATACAGCTTCTGGAACACGTATTATGTTCGAGTATAATGACTTTTCTGGAAACTAGAAATCTGCTTTGTAGGAATCAGCATGGGTTTCGAAAAAGACGGTCGTGTGAAACCCAGCTCGCGCTATTCGTCCACGAGACTCAGAGGGCCATAGACACGGGTTCACAGGTAGATGCCGTGTTTCTTGACTTCCGCAAGGACTTTCGATACAGTTCCCCACAGTCGTTTAATGAACAAAGTAAGAGCAAATGGACTATCAGACCAATTGTGTGGTTGGATTGAAGAGTTCCTAGATAACAGAACGCAGCATGTTATTCTCAATGGAGAGAAGTCTTCCTAAGTAAGAGTGATTTCAGGTGTGCCGCAGGGGAGTGTCGTAGGACCGTTGCTATTCACAATATACATAAATGACCTTGTGGATGACATCGGATGTTTCACTGAGGCTTTTTGCAGATGATGCTGTGGTGTATCGAGAGGTTGTAACAATGGAAAATTGTACTGAAATGCTGGAGGATCTGCAGCGAATTGACGCATGGTCCAGGGAATGACAATTGAATCTCAATGTATACAAGTGTAATGTGCTGCGAATACATAGAAAGAAAGATCCCTTATCATTTAACTACAAAATAGCAGGTTAGAAACTGGAAGCAGTTAATTCCATAAATTATCTTGGAGTACGCATTAGGAGTGATTTAAAATGGAATGATCAAATAAAGTTGATCGTCGGTAAAGCAGATGCCAGACTGAGATTCATTGGAAGAATCCTAAGGAAATGCAATCTGAAAACAAAGGAAGTAGGTTACAGTACGCTTGTTCGCCCAAGGCTTGAATACTGCTCAGCAGTGTGGGATCCGTACCAGATAGGGTTGATAGAGGAGATAGAGAAGATCCAACGGAGAGCAGCGCGCTTCGTTACAGGATCATTTAGTAATCGCGAAAGCATTATGGAGATGATAGATAAACTCCAGTGGAAGACTCTGCAGGAGAGACGCTCAGTAGCTCGGTACAGGCTTTTGTTAAAGTTTCGAGAACATACCTTCACCGAAGAGTCGAGCAGTATATTGCTGCCTCCTACGTATATCTCGCGAAGAGACCATGAGGATAAAATCAGAGAGATTAGAGCCCACACAGAAGCATACCCACAATCCTTCTTTCCACGAACAATACGAGACTGGAATAGAAGAGAGAACCGATAGAGGTACTCAAGGTACCCTCCGCCACGCACCGTCAGGTGGCTTGCGGAGTATGGATGTAGATGTAGATGTTCTAACCACGTCGTTATATTCGGAGGTATCTGAACCACATTTTCAAACATAAATTCTTGTGGTACTGTGTGGTAATTTGTGTTATGAATCTCAACATCACGTTACCAATATTTTCACTTTGTTCTGTTAATACAAAACTAGAGACAAAGGAAGAACAAAAGTAAAACATACCTACTACTGACTCTTTTCTTGTATTTTATCTGCACCTCAGTATATTTTCATATACCATGTAACAACTGAGAAAGAATCGTTGGAAATATTATTAATACCATTTCACGTAACTTTTTATCAGCTGGTTTACTGAAACGTTAACCTTAGGACCTGACAAGTAATCGACTATACAGGCGAGAACATACACTCCCGGAAATGGAAAAAAGAACACATTGACACCGGTGTGTCAGACCCACCATACTTGCTCCGGACACTGCGAGAGGGCTGTACAAGCAATGATCACACGCACGGCACAGCGGACACACCAGGAACCGCGGTGTTGGCCGTCGAATGGCGCTAGCTGCGCAGCATTTGTGCACCGCCGCCGTCAGTGTCAGCCAGTTTGCCGTGGCATACGGAGCTTCATCGCAGTCTTTACCACTGGTAGCATGCCGCGACAGCGTGGACGTGAACCGTATGTGCAGTTGACGGACTTTGAGCGAGGGCGTATAGTGGGCATGCGGGAGGCCGGGTGGACGTACCGCCGAATTGCTCAACACGTGGGGCGTGAGGTCTCCACAGTACATCGATGTTGTCGCCAGTGGTCGGCGGAAGGTGCACGTGCCCGTCGACCTGGGACCGGACCGCAGCGACGCACGGATGCACGCCAAGACCGTAGGATCCTACGCAGTGCCGTAGGGGACCGCACCGCCACTTCCCAGCAAATTAGGGACACTGATGCTCCTGGGGTATCGGCGAGGACCATTCGCAACCGTCTCCATGAAGCTGGGCTACGGTCCCGCACACCGTTAGGCCGTCTTCCGCTCACGCCCCAACATCGTGCAGCCCGCCTCCAGTGGTGTCGCGACAGGCGTGAATGGAGGGACGAATGGAGACGTGTCGTCTTCAGCGATGAGAGTCGCTTCTGCCTTGGTGCCAATGATGGTCGTATGCGTGTTTGGCGCCGTGAAGGTGAGCGCCACAATCAGGACTGCATACGACCGAGGCACACAGGGCCAACACCCGGCATCGTGGTGTGGGGAGCGATCTCCTACACTGGCCGTACACCACTGGTGATCGTCGAGGGGACACTGAATAGTGCACGGTACATCCAAACCGTCATCGAACCCATCGTTCTACCATTCCTAGACCGGCAAGGGAACTTGCTGTTCCAACAGGACAATGCACGTCCGCATGTATCCCGTGCCACCCAACGTGCTCTAGAAGGTGTAAGTCAACTACCCTGGCCAGCAAGATCTCCGGATCTGTCCCCCATTGAGCATGTTTGGGACTGGATGAAGCGTCGTCTCACGCGGTCTGCACGTCCAGCACGAACGCTGGTCCAACTGAGGCGCCAGGTGGAAATGGCATGGCAAGCCGTTCCACAGGCCTACATCCAGCATCTCTATGATCGTCTCCATGGGAGAATAGCAGCCTGCATTGCTGCGAAAGGTGGATATACACTGTACTAGTGCCGACATTGTGCATGCTCTGTTGCCTGTGTCTATGTGCCTGTGGTTCTGTCAGTGTGATCATGTGATGTATCTGACCCCAGGAATGTGTCAATAAAGTTTCCCCTTCCTGGGACAATGAATTCACGGTGTTCTTATTTCAATTTCCAGGAGTGTATATCTTGATTGTATTGACACAGTTAGTTTCTTACTTGAGGCTGACAGTGTAACATCTGTGGTGATAAACCACAGAAATCGCAGAAGTAGCAGAAATAGCATTAGTGGACTGCATAGAGTAAATATCTCTGGAGTGAGCATTCACATGCGCAGAACATATTTTGTGTTGTCAACATGCATTGCCGGCCTGGTCACGTGTTCTCGGGACGACGTGTTTGTCCGTATAGCGCCCTGTATATTTCGAATGCCACTACATCCCTAATACAGACTGCTTCTTTTCTTACGTGTCGTGGATTATTTATATATGTTGCGCATATATTTTAACAGTATCCATTTGATACCGGGAATAAACCAGCTACGTAAATTTTAAGGGCAAGTCATATTGCATTCTGCTTCTTTGCGATAGGTGTCACAGTTCAGATGCACTCGATTTTTGGTAGTTTTAGGTATGATACGGCTTTTAATAGTATTACAGAGCCTCACGTACATTTTTGCAGTGATAGTCTTGCAAAACGACTTGACAGTACGCTAGTACCGTACTTTTGCAAGTGTCCGAAAAACACCGAATTTGCCTCACATTAGTGATTTTATCCCTGCTAATTCGTCCTTTTTTCTGCTATTTCTGCGTGTTTATTTTCTCGTTTTTGCGACCTAAAGCACAAATTTTCTTACTGGTGACACTTTGAAGTGTTTATTTAACGCATTTACGTACTTGCTCCCAATTTATTATTGAATAGTAGACTGAGTAAGAAAGGGGGAAGAACGCGATCGGAGAATAAATGTACTGTAAAGCAAATACGGTTGGTCATATAACAGGCAACCCATATAACACCATTAAGGGAAGTGGAAAGTGACACAAATGAAAGAGTTTGGGGACATGTTTACTAATATTTTACACTTCTTAATCAAATGGTGAAGAAAATAAATTGAAGGCAAAATACACCAAAGATGAATGTGTACTTTGATTAGCTACACTACTGTGTTTTTTATTGGATTTGTGCAGAAAATGCATTTAAGCTGAATGCAGAAATTGGTAGTAGGTGCTGTGGAAAATTAAAAATAGTTGGGATAGCATCTACCTTCAGCCACACATGTCCAAAATTTTCTCTTTCTAAACATTCCTCTTCAAAGTGTTTTGAACATACTTTGGAATATTTTGTGGGGACAAAATTACTCCTCCTTATTTTCTGGAGCCACGTCTTTACTCATTGTTCATCCTTCGGGAAACTAAAATATAAAACGCACATAATCATTCTCCATGTCCTAGACACACTTAACATCGTCTCCTACTGTAACTTTCCAGCCGGCCGAAGTGGCCGTGCGGTTCTAGGCGCTGCAGCCTGGAACCGCGAGACCGCTACGGTCGCAGGTTCGAATCCTGCCTCGGGCATGGATGTGTGTGATGTCCTTAGGTTAGTTAGGTTTAACTAGTTCTAAGTTCTAGGGGACTAATGACCTGAAAAGTTGAGTCCCATAGTGCTCAGAGCCATTTTGTAACTTTACATTAAACAAAAGGTTTGGACACACATATTATACGAAGACAATTACAGACTCCCACTCTATTGAATTTATCTGTCTCCCGTCTTTCAAATCTATATACATAATCGACAAGTCACTGATAAATGCATGGAGGATAGTATTTGCTGAAACAACTAACAATTCCATTTCCTGTTCCACTAGCAAATTTACGAGAGGAAGCGATTGTTTGTAAGCTTTTGTACGAGCCGTAATATCTATTATATAGTCAAAAAATCGCAGAAAAATAGGTCTACAAAATCAAGCCTTAATTATCATGCGTCTCGAAATTTTTAAACATAATACCCATGAAAAGTTACTATCCCTCCTTTCGCATATTTTTCTTTGCATCCGTAGCGACAACAGTAACTATCAACAAACGGTGAAAACACAACAAAAACTCTTGATATTATAAACTTCAAACTCTGAGGAAAGCACACACGCACAGCGAAGTGCCGAGAACACGTGACAGTCCTGGTTTAATGTCGACAACATGCACAGAACGCAATGCTCACTCCAGAGATATTTACTCTATGGTGGGACTGCACAGGGATAGAAGTTGTTAATTCGTTAACTGCAATTCTTAACTCCGACAAATCGCATTTAAGAATCACAGTTACCGAACAGTAGCATTCACAGAAATCACTGATGTCGGAAAATCACAGTTTAGCCCATCCCGACAAGAAGGCGGCGTATAGCCGACCCATCCAGCGTGGCTCATACCGTCAGCGTACCCGTGTAGTGGTCGGGGCCCCCGGCTCAGAGGTTGGTGCTTTTACTGTGACGGGTATGTCGTGGATACGGCAGCCTCTCGTGCATTATGTGATCAAAAGTCTCCGGACAGCCCCAACAATATACACGTTTTTCATATTGGGTGCATTGTGCTGCCACCTACTGCCAAGTACTCCATATGAGCCACCTTGGCAGCCATTAGACATCGTACGAGAGCAGAATGGGGCGCTCCGCGGAACTCACGGACTTCGAACGTGGTCAGGTGATTGGGTGTCACTTGTGTTGAACGTCTGTACGCGAGATTTCCACACTACTGAACATCTCTAGTTCCGCTGTTTCCGATGTGATAGTGAAGTGGAAACGTGAAGGGACACGTACAGCACGAAGGCGCAACAGGCCGACCTCGTATGTTGACTGACAGACCGCCGACAGTTGAAGAGGATCGTAATGTGTAATAGGCAGACATCTATCCAGACCATGACACAGGAATTCCAAACTGCATCAGGATCCACTGCAAGTACTACGACAGTTAGGCGGGAGGTGAGAAAACTTGAGATTTCATGGCCGAGCCATAAGGCACGCAGCACGCCGGTAAATGCCAAATGACGCCTCGCTTGGTGTAAGGAGCGTAAACATTGGACGACTGAACAGTGGAAAAACGTTGTGTGGAGTGACGAATCACGGTACAGGATGTGGCGATCCGATGGCTGGGTGAGGGTATGGCAAATGCCCGGTGAACGTCATCTGCCAGCGTGTGTAGTGCGAACAGTAAAATTCGGAGGCGGTGGTGTTATGGTGTGGTCGTGTTTTTCATGGAATGGGCTTGCACCCCTTGTTATTTGTGTGTCACTATCTCTACGCAGGCCTACATTGATGTTTTAAGCACCTTCTTGCTTCCCACTGTAGAAGAGCAATTCAGGAATGGCGATTGCATCTTTCAACACGATCGATCACCTACTCATAATGCACGTCGTGTGGCGGAGTGGTTACACGACAGTAAAATCCCTGTAATGGACTGGCCTGCACAGAGTCCTGACCTGAATCCTATAGAACACCTTTGGGATGTTTTGAAACGCCGACTTCGCGCCAGGCCTCACCGATCGACATCGATACCCCAACTCGGTGCAGCGCCCCGTCAAGAATGGGCCGGCATTAGCTATGCAACCTTCAGGCGCCTTATTGAACGTATGCCTTTGAGAGTGGAAGCTGTCATCAAGGCCAACACCGTACTGAATTCCAGCATTACCGATGGAGGGCGCGACGAACTTGTAAGTTATTTTCATCCATGTGTCCGTATACTTTTGCTCACATAGTGTACGTCCTCCGGAGACTAGCGGCTACCTGAATTTGAAGATAATGGCTGGGTAGCCTGTGCCGATTTTCGCCGCCTTGCCGTAATTTTGATCCTGAAAAATCGTCCGCTCCCACGCGAGCCCCTTGTCCGCTGGTTGAGGAAGCCGTCGTTGGTCTCAGATCGTCGTGGGAAATTAGTTTGAGGTCGTATAATTAAAGATGAGTTACAGTGATATTTTAGATAATTAATTTATCAGCTGGAGTGGCGCATGAAATGGAAGGCAATTCGTCCGCAGCTAGTGGTCGTGCGGTAGCGTTCTCGCTTCCCGCGCCCGGGTTCCCGGGTTCGATTCCCGGCGGGGTCAGGGATTTTCTCTGCCTCGTGATGACTGGGTGTTGTGTCCTTAGGTTAGTTAGGTTTAAGTAGTTCTAAGTTCTAGGGGACTGATGACCATAGATGTTAAGTCCCATAGTGCTCAGAGCCATTTGAACCATTTTTTGGAAGGCAATTCAACAAACAACCCGAGTCTGACGTCAAAATTATTGACTTTATTTAATTTGTGCCACTGAGCCACTGACTTCTGGGCAGTCCCCGAAAAGTCTGCACCCCACATACCGTACTGTACGAATCAATATAGACTCTGAACTTGCTTTCATGTGCGCCGACAACGCAAGAAAGGGAATACCGCGTTTATCGAGAATTCTCAGTTTTTGCATATCAGTGTCGTAATTTGTGCTTTAACTGTTAGAATTTTACTGGTTCAAGCACTTCATAATATGCACGACACAGGAAAGGATCGCATTACCTGTATCCCGTTGTCCTTCAAAGTACTAAATATAAGAAAAAGTTTTATCGAAAGTGTTATTTTCATGAGATTCGTGTGCAATATCCGAAAACATTGCTATTCTCAGTAACAAAAATTAATTATAATACGACACTCAAAATGAAGATACTGAAAATTAGGAACACTCGAAATCCCTTGCTGACTGCGGTAAGCGAACACAGAGTTAGGTCCGTTTACTGTTAGACCAAAATAAGTGAAACAACGACACTAGGAAACAACGTTTGTTGTCCCTCAACGGCTTCGTTACTACTTTTCGTTTTCCACTGTTGACAACATCAACAAAAATTCAAATGGTTCTGAGCACTATGGGACTTAACATCTATGGTCATCAGTCCCATAGAGCTTACAAGGGAACCTCCCCATCGCACCCCCCTCAGATTTAGTTATAAGTTGGCACAGTGGATAGGCCTTGAATAACTGAACACAGACCAATCGAGAAAACAGGAAGAAGTTGTGTGGAACTATGAAAAAGTAAGCAAAATATACAAACTGAGTAGTCCATGCGAAGATAGGCAACATCAAGGATAATCTCAGCTCAGGAGCGCCGTGGTCCCGTGGTTAGCGTGAGCAACTGCGGAATGAGAGGTCCTTGGTTCAAGTCTCCCCTCGAGCGAGAAGTTTGTCTTTATTTTCGCAAAGTTATGATCTGTCCATTCGTTCATTGACGTCTCTGTTCACTGTAATAAGTTTAGTGTCTGTGTCTTGCGACCGCATCGCAAAACCGTGCGATTAGTAGACGAAAGGACGTGCCTCTCCAATGGGAACCGAAAACATTTGATCGCAAGTTCATAGGTCAACCTATTCCTCCACAGGAAAACGCGTCTGATATATTCTATTCGACACTGGTGACGACATGTGCGTCACATGACAGGAATATGTTGTCGACTCACCTAACTTGCACACTTGGCGAATGGGTAAAAACATTCTTCTACGTTGCCCGATTTAGGTTTTCTTGTGGATGTGATAATTACTCCCAAAAAAGTGATGAAAACATAAGAGTTTGTCACATAAACTGCAACAAATGAATCCAACAGTTTCACAGTCGCTCACTTTTCTCTGTGCTCTGTCAAAACATATGTTTTTAACGTTTTCAAATTTTTCCATGTGTAGACCGTCAATTCCTGCCTATGTCCAAGAAAATCTGAACATGTCCTGGAAGTTTGGAGACCGAAGTTGATTATTCGTGACTGCCTGAACTTTCATAATTGTCTGAAAATAAAAA
Source organism: Schistocerca nitens (assembly GCF_023898315.1). Lineage (NCBI taxonomy): Eukaryota > Metazoa > Arthropoda > Insecta > Orthoptera > Acrididae > Schistocerca > Schistocerca nitens. Next base: position 13,297,688 of record NC_064624.1, on the reverse strand, counting down.
AATTAAACTTTTCGCTCGAAGGGAGACTTGAACCTAGGATCTCTCGTTCCGCAGCTGCTCACGATAACCACGGGACAACAGCACTACTGCGTTCAGTCTATCCTTGATGTTGCATATCTTGCACATGGACTACTCAGTTTGTATATTTTGCTTATTTTTTCCTAGTTCCACACAACTTCTTCCTGTTTTCTCGTTTGATCTGTGTTCAGTTTTTCAAGGCCTATCCACTGTGCCAACTTATAACTAAATCTGATGGGGGTGCGATGGGGAGTTTCCCTTGTTAGAACTACTTAAACCTAACTAACCTAAGGACATCACACGACACCCAGTCATCACGAGGCAGAGAAAATCCTTGACCCACCGGGAATCGAAGACAACATCAACAGTGTAGCTGTCCGGTATGCGTGTGTTGCTACGACCGAACTGTCTGCAACATTTAAACATGAACATCCCCAAGAAATGCCTCTGAGCACTATGGGACTTAACTTCTGAGGTCATCAGTCCCCTAGAACTTAGAACTACTTAAACCTAACTAACCTAAGGACATAACACACATCCATGCCCGAGGCAGGATTCGAACCTGCGACCGTAGCAGTCGCGCGGTTCCGGACTGCGCGCCTAGAACCGCTAGATCACCGCGGCCGAAGATCCCCCTATTGCAACTTCACGAAATGTTGTTACTTTCGTTTGTCCTTTGTGTCGTAGCACCTGATCGTTACGGGTGGTAGCAATGTCAGAGACAAAGGAAAATTTTTCACATGTGTGTGTGTCTGTGGTGTGTGTGTGTGTGTGTGTGTGTGTGTGTGTGTAGTCGTAATTATTGAAAATTAGAAAATTAAGAAATTAAAAATTAGGAACTTACATCAAACTTTTCTGGTAATGGCAGCAAATAACCACAGAGTTCCTCTTATAGAAAAGTAGGCGAAATACCGACGGCAATGTACAACGTTATGTACAGGCTGCTTCGCTGCTGCAGTATGTTGATTTTCGCTGCTGACATCGTCGGACTAGCAGGTTGTTGCACTGTAGCTGCCCGGTGTGCATGTTTTATTGAAAATGAACCATGTAAACATGGTAGAAACACATGTAGATTGCGATTTCATGAAACGGTATTACTTCCGTGTGTCATTTCTACCATAGCACTTGGTTGCTGCTCAGGGCAGATGTTCAATTTTCGATGTTCAGGTATTGGAGATTTTACTGCCTGATGCAGAACGAAACGTCAATGTTCTGAATGTGAAAGCTTCTACACCTTCGACCAGCCTTAACGGCTACATACACACATTTTTTTCTTTGTGCACATCTATGGAACAGTACTTTTCGAATGATATAAGGATCATTGGCCTCCTTGTAGCCGGCCGCGGTGGTCTCGCGGTTCTAGGCGCGCAGTCCGGAACCGTGCGACAGCTACGGTCGCAGGTTCGAATCCTGCCTCGGGCATGGATGTGTGTGATGTCCTTAGGTTAGTTAGGTTTAAGTACTTCTAAGTTCTAGGGGACTTATGACCACAGCAGTTGAGTCCCATAGTGCTCAGAGCCATTTGAATGATTTTTAGCCTCCTTGTACAGTTCATATTAAGAAATCGGTACTTCAATTTTCGTGTTCACGTATTAATACTATGATACATGTTTATATTCTTTAATCAAGTTGATTAATATACTGATGAATTAATTTCAAGTCATTCGTCATTCAACCTCTATATTTCACTTGCCTATTCAGAAGTTTGAAAAGTAGAAATTGTCGGTACATGCATTGCAGTTCGCGCGATCCAGTTATTAATTTATGATCAGCTGGCGCTCGGCATACTTGCATTGCACTCAGCAGAGTTTATTCATGACATATCAAAAGCAGCGCGATTTCGTTCAGATCCTCTTGTCGCAAATAATTGGATTGCACAATAGAGATACGTTTTCGTTGTTACTCATGTAAATCATGTGATTATTAGAGCCACGTTCAGGCAAAGTTTAGTGCATTTAGGGAATAGTGAGGTTAGGTTACGTTCAGTGGAATTATGTACTATTTTACATTCCGATATTGTACAATTAAAAGTATTGTGTAAATGTTTTGTATTAGAAATTCGAAGACAAGGATTACGTAAAAAGTTTATAGTGTTAATGAGCAACCGTATCTAGCGTTCAGAACCGCAGGCTTCATAGGAATTGCACACGACATTCGAGAAACATTTACGACTATATGGACCCCGAACACGGAAGTTTCGCATAGCTCCAACGAGTAGAAACTTCCACCAAGTAGACAGTCACGCAGATAGGAAAGTTAACGCACAGAAACCCGTTCACCAGCAAACTACCGACCTGTCTATGCCTGAGGATGTGTCGCATCAACCTACCGCTTCTTATTTTGCGGCATTACTTTCTCTTCTCCCCTGCTAAGATGCGCCACCTAAGCTTCACCATCCTTCTGTAGCATCAAGTTTTAAAGGTTTCTATTTTCTTCTTGTCTGAACTGCTTATTGTGCAGGTTGCACTTCTTTACGAGGCCGTTCACAGAAATACCTTCACAACCGATTCACCAACAATTTTAAATTCATATTTGGTATTCGCCTGTTTAAGAAGTGCATCTGTTTCTGTTGCCAGTTTCCCGTTTATATCCTTTTTAATTCGGCCTTCGCGACTTACCTAACTGCCCCAATGACAAAACTCACTTAATACTCTAAGTGTTTGATTCCCAACCTAACACCCTAACACCCTGAGCATCGCCCAGTTAAATTCGACTACCTTCCAGTACCCTTTCTTTACCGATGTTGACCTTTTCAAGATACTATTAGTTTTCTTCAGTCCCCCTTCCGTGTCCTTTGCTGCCTCTGACAGAATTGCAATTTCATCAACAGACCTGAGAAACTTTGAAACATATTCCTTTACAAGCCGAAGAACCACTTGCAAAGTTCCACTTGGTAATCCTTTACTGCTTGCTCTATGTACAGGTTTAATAGAACCTGCGACAGGGCCTGCCCCCCACCCACCTTCGGTACTGCTTCCGTTTCGTGCCCCACTACTCTTAGAACTACCGTCTGGTTTCTCTACAAGTTATCAGATAATTTTTCTCTCCCTGTATTTTAAATCTGCTGTCTTCGGTGTTTCAAAAGACATAATTGCAGTCGACTTGCAAGGTTCGCAGGAGAGCTTCTGTAAAGTTTGGAAGGTAGGAGACGAGATACTGGCAGAAGTAAAGCTGTGAGTACCGGGCGTGAGTCGTGCTTCGCTAGCTCAGATGGTAGAGCACTTGCCCGTGAAAGGCAAATGTCCGGAGTTCGAGTCTCGGTCGGGCACACAGTTTTAATCTGCCAGGAAGTTTCATATCAGCGCACACTCCGCTGCAGAGCGAAAATCTCATTACGATGAATCATATTGTAGAATTGTCCCACACGTTCCTACGTTCCACCGGATCAGTTGACCATCTGCAAAGCCGCTTCTACAATTTTTTCTCCTTTTTTTCTGTAAATAAGTCGAATTACACTGATGGTTCGATAACATTCACACCCGTCGGCAGCTGCCTTCTTTGGGAAAGTGTTGCGAAACTTACGCCCTGATTCGGCGTAGCTGTGGAAGCTGTGCTGTCAGTCTCTGTTTTGTTCTGATCCAGGTACAGTCATGAGCACGTCCAAATATGATGGCTCCCTTGTGTCATTCTGTCACGTCTCAATACCGACACACGTCGAGTCGACTCTCTCTCTCTCTCTCTCTCTCTCTCTCTCTCTCTCTCACACACACACACACACACCACTTCATTGCAGTGACCGCCTAGAGCGCTCCAGCGTTGTTTTCTCCAGTGAGCCTACAAAGCTTTAGATCAACTGGAACAATGTTTCGCTCTTACATTCAAAGGATGCTAGTACACAGCGTAGACAGCCGTCACTGTAGTAAAAATAAATAAAACAGCGTAATCTGAGAGGAAAAATATTTAAAACTAACAAACAGAAGAATCGAACACTTTAAAAGTCTTACAAAAGAAAATTAATTTTGTCTGTGAATGTAAATTTCCGCTTTTTTTTTAATAAATTTCCTCAAATGGACCAAAGTCGCATTAATAGATACGGAATATCACACGTTTACTGAAAAAAGATCCCGCAGCCAACGCTATCTCTAGCCGAGAAATGAGAATCGGATCGTTTCGTGCTACTAAAGCAAGTGGAATTTCAATCGAAGCTGGCAATAAACACTCCAAACGTTCGATATGCCGATAAGCGTCGTTCACTTGTCTTGAAAGTGACAACGCCTGTACAGTCAGTACGTAACTTTATCCCGATGCGTATTTGGACAAAAAGCCAAAGAGAATTAGTACGAGTTAAGGAAGTCTGCAGCACCACCAACTCGACCTCGTACTATAAGGGCAAAAAATGGAGATTAGCAAAATATCAGCCCGAGCAATCGATCCCACGCGAAAATTTGGACCATTGTCCTGATAGCACACAGTTACGACCTTCTGTATACAGGGTGTTACAAAAAGGTACGGCCAAACTTTCAGGAAACATTCCTCACACACAAATAAAGAAAAGATGTTATGTGGACATGTGTCCGGAAACGCTTAATTTCCATGTTAGAGCTCGTTTTAGTTCTTCCACCTACGCTCAATGGAGCACGTTATCATGATTTCATACGGGATACTCTACCTGTGCTGCTAGAATATGTGCTTTTAAAAGTAAGACACAACATGTGGTTCATGCACGATGGAGCTCCTGCACATTTCCGTCGAAGTGTTCGTACGCTTCTCGACAACAGATTCGGTGACCGACGGATTGGTAGAGGCGGACCAATTCCGTGGCCTCCACGCTCTCCTGACCTCAACCCTCTTGACTTTCATTTATGGGGGCATTTGAAAGCTCTCGTCTACGCAACCCCGGTACCAAATGTAGAGACTCTTCGTGCTCGTATTGTGGACGGCTGTGATACAATACGCCATTCTCCAGGGCTGCATCAGCGCATCAGGGATTCCGTGCGACGGAGGGTGGATGCATGTATCCTCGCTAACGGAGGACATTTTGAACATTTACTGTAACAAAGTGTTTGAAGTGACGCTGGTACGTTCTGTTGCTGTGTGTTTCCATTCCATGATTAATTGCCGGGAACTATAATGTTACAACCAGCCTGCATCACAACAGGGCGTATAACGGTATTTTATTCATAATGTAGACTGGTATGATCGTAAAACATATAAACATATGACGTAATGCTTACTTTCGAGAATGTGAGACAGCCTCCCTCACGACTGTGTAACACGTGCTTATTCCATCTTCAATCATAGACAGCAGCCTCTCGAAAGAGGCCTTGTCCATCCTCATGAAGTTCCGATATTCTTGTGGATCTTCGGGCCTCGGTTCTTTCATAAACACTGAATATAATCCTCTGCCTTCGTCCCTTCTTTTCAGCCAGGGTTGAACTCAACAACTTCTGCATTTTTGTTTTCGTCGTCGTTATGCCCCAATCAGAAGATTTCCTGTCACTGTCAAAGAAGTGGGTCCTCCACGTGCAAAATGCTGTGTAAGTTAAAATTTATATATATATATATATATATATATATATATATATATATATATATATATATATATATATATATATATATATATGTACCTGTGTAACCAAGTGTTGAAATATGAAACTGTTGAGTCTGTAATTCGGTACAATAGTAACCTACGTAAGAGAATAAAATTGATGATGGCAAAACAATTTCACATTAAATGGGAAATTTCATATTAAATTCGGTAAGCGCTAGAGTAGATAACCAGGGACAGCTTCAGGTATGTAAGTGACCCCTTCAGAAAGAGGTGAATTCATTATTTGATTCACACAGGGTAAATCCAAATCAAGGGGTCCAATAAAAATTAAGTTGGTTGCTTGACCATTTTTAAATAGTTTAAGTTTTTACATGTTATTACCCTATAACTGAGAAGTTCGAAACGGTTTTTAAAAATATTTTACTTTTCACGTTTACTGAATGGCGGCCATTTTCGGTTGTAAGGTCGTGACAATGTTTCAATTTAGAGACGTTAGCAAAAATATGAATATCTCTGCACTGTGTTAAGTTACAACATTGCAATTGACACAATTGCTTTTGGAAAAGTGTCCTCTACAACGTTGTCTGTTACACAAAATACCCTAAATTCAAAAATAACAGATCGAAGTGACCTCCAAAGTTTGGTATCCAAATTTTCAAAAATCCAGTTTTTAGGCCCAAAAATAACAAACAAGGAGTGATTTATGAGAGTGTATTTTTCCTATAATTAAATATCATGCACTACTAGCCTCATATTGAGCAAGAACACTTACAAATGTTTCCTTAATTTTTTACGACTTTTTGAAACGTGAAAATTTTCATTTTTTGTAAAGTTTGGGGTTAGTTATGTCAGGTGTGACTGAATATAAAAATATGATTTTTTCACAGTTTGTACACCTATATGATAGCAACGTACTGTAAAAATTTCAACTTTGATATCTGACTGTGAACAAAGATATGAATTTTTTTAATGGTAAGATAATTCACATTACTCTACAACTGATCTTATGGCTATTGCCTATCCATGTGTGATATTGGCGGTATATAATCAATTATTATCGAAGTAAGGTACTGAATTATATACAAAAAGTGGAAACTCACTGAAATTACCTTTTATATTATTTTGACATATTTAAACTAAATATTTTCAATTAACATATTTCGAGATGCGACTGTTCCTAGACCTGGTGGTGAATGTTAAGAACACTTATTTCTTCAGACAGCTTCTGTGATATAGAATAAGACCTCCCAGTTGCTGTGGTGAGTTCAAGCACTGAAAGTTTCCTTAAAACATTTTTCATTGGTATCAAAACTTTGTCACTAGTAGATTTCTTAAATGATGTTCTTGGGCCAGCTGGGTGGTAAAAATACACAAAAACATCTTTGTTTTCACAAACGTATTCTTTCAACCTCTGCAAGCTACCACTGTCCATCATACACACATGCCACTATGTCATTCAACGTTAAAGACAGAGAAGTAATTTTACTGACACAATGATCATCATAAATTTCGGTTTCTGATGTTACATAGCATCGAACAAAATTTTCTGCAATGCCAAGGAATTTGTGGAAATGCCTTGTTCCTTTTATTGCTATACACATTTCAAATCTGGTTTGAAGTGTTCCATATGCAGAGCCACTTCTTCTTTCTTGATCAGAAAATAGGTAATGCCTTTAATATTATCCTTGCAAAAGACATACATGTCCTGTACTGTGAGAATTTATTCTGTTCTTGGTCTTTGTAGGCTGGCTTTATTTACTTCACGTTTTGTTGAACCTCCTACTCCATCACATGCCTTTTTACCAAGGCAAGATGCAAGAAAGTGCCATTCAGCCTCCAACACAAAGTCTACTTTGTGGTTCCACATATTTGAAAAATTCTTTTTGTTCTTATACTCACTACCACTTCCATCTGAAAAGTATATCAGCTTCTCAACCTTGGGAAAATTTTCTTTTATGTAATTTATTACGTGCTTTTGAAACACATGTACAGCAAAAGTGTTGTGCTCCAAGTAGTCGCTTAGAATGCAAACTGAAGAAGTGCAAACTTCATCCTTCTCATTTTTAAAGTAGAGAATAGATGGATGCACTGTTGCCTGGTCATTGACCCAGTTCTACCCTTGTATTACATCCTGAATCACAATGTAGAATTTTCTGCAAAATCAGCTAGCACTATGCATTCAGTTTCATGAAGTTGTGCTTTTTGTCCTTCAAAAACTTGCTTTGGATTTTAGAAACATAGTGGTGACTGTTGAGTTAAAGATTCCAAGTAGTCTTCCTGATATTTAACCACTGTTATCATTTATGCCCTGTCAGTTGTGAGCCACTGTTTGAAGGTAACACTGTCTAGCATTTCCTCGTCATATTCGCGAAACAATTCAATAACGGTTTCCTTACCAGGGCATTTATTACACAAACTCATCATGTTAGTGTCATAGACCATTAAATTTGGTAACTCTTTGTAATTAGGTCACTGAGTTTTTCACCCACAATCATCAGTTTGACATTTTGATTATATAAACAAACACATACGGCGTGTGTCCCTGAGGATCCAGCCAAAATACAGCACTTAGAGCGGAGATCACAGAATTTTGTCCTTTCAATTTTGCATTCAGGATGAGAATTTTTGAAAGCTACGTAAAGTTCATTTAAATATGACAGCACTAGTCGTTTCTGCTTTGTTACTTAAACTCCATTTATAACAACTCTTTTGCTATCTTTGCAACCTGGGCACATTCTGCTGTTTTCATCATCTTCAAAAAACTGCTGGATCTTTTTAATTGTTTCTTCACTTATACCTACTCATTTCTTCTTTCCTAAAACTGGGAGCATGCCTTGCTCTATTTTCGAATTAGTTTAACCAAACAATGAGAAACGTTGAATTCGTGAACTATTTTTTCTCCTGACCATGAGTCAGGGAGCAAATTTAAAATTTCAACTTTTTCCTCTTTAGAGATCACTGAACATTTAATTTTTAATTTCTCTATTAAGCTCGAATATTCAGTGTCAGATGATGCTGGAGGTAGGTTTTGTTCTTCTTTAGAAATAATGTTGGTATCTGTATTATTAAAGCATGATTCCAAATCTTTTCTAATTTTGTCTGAAATGTTTTTGTACCTTATTTTCAGTAGCTGCTTTTCATTTTCTACTACTTAATTTTATTATTTTCGAAGCAGGAGATACGTCTAACTTAGAAGAAGCAAAATCCAATATGCTAACAGCTCCTTCATTAGGAATATAAATGTCGTTAGCAAGGTTGTATGACTCTGGTTCTGGATTCACAACAAACATTTTTGAGTAACAATTTGGGCACAGGGAATTTCCAGGTATCACATTACATTTCACTTGGGAAGCTGTTTCACTCTCACATAACAGGGACAGATGTTCAAGTTTTATTTCCCTCAAACCTCTAGAAATAGGCTTTTTATGAACTTTAAGTGGATCACAGCACTTTCTTACAAAAATGTGGTTGTACTTCAGAATATATTTCTTCTCTTGATACTCAGACACTGATGTTACAGGAGAACTTACGCGAAATTTAAACAAAATTATACTTCATCAAAGGCATTGACATTTTTCAAATTTTTTGAAACTGAACCAAAAACTGCTTTGTGACACACTTCACTTGCTATCTGTCCAACAGAGCACTGTTCATTCATGTTATTGCATTCCAGTTAATCTCTCAAAATTAATTACGAATTACACACAGAACAAAGCACGTAATACAGTCTACACTTTCGATGAAGTATGTACATCCACTCTAACAGAGGTTTCAGAACAGGCTGACTACAACAATGCCATACCCAGCAATAATGTACTTCTTTATTGACAATTAATCTAAATGTAAATGTGCATTTTTATTACCATAGAAGAAAAGCGAAAGCTCCTATTGTTTAATATTGCATTATTAAAAATATATAAACTAAATGAATATTGGGTGATAGTGTTAACTTAATAAATGTTACAATTAAATTGTATTACAATGAAACAGTTAACCATTTAAATAAGCAACAACCATAAGATCAGTGATAAAATCTTCTCGGGTTGACAGTTGAGTCAATGTGTTTGTTTTCCAGCAACGTTTCAGGAAGTTTCTTACTTGTCATCTTCAGGCGACGTGTCGGGTTCATGTCTCGTCCGGATCTTTACAGCCGCTGGACCACAGGCTTCTCTCCATCCTCGGCGCCGGTCGGGCCAATCAGGAGGGAGCGGTACCGATGTGCATGGTGAGAAGGGGGGGGGGGGGAAGCCGCGGGCGCCGGGTCCTGGCGTCTCGTCTCGGTGCGGCCTCTTTCCTGTTTATTCCATCCGCCGCCACCGACTTGCCTCAATTGGTGCGCTCTTGTCTCATTCGTGATGATGTTGTGTTCCACGCGCTGCTGAATTGGAAGCCACTATCCCGATTGACCAGGTTATCACTGACCCTGTAGGGAAGCAGCCTACTCACGCCCTATAAAATTCACACCAGTCTTTCCATTGTGTGCCAGCCAGTCCGCTGTAACTAGCTCTGACGTCATAAATAATGCGCAATGCTTTAAAATGAAGTAAATAACCTGAAACGTTTCTAGCATGTCAGGAGTAAGTTCAATAACTTTAACCATTTTCGAAATTTGGACGTTTTCCTGTGAAAATCATTGGCGCAACAGAAAAGAGTTAGAAACTTAAAAATTTATATTTAGATTCCTTTTGCATAATAATTTAGCAGAAGCAGTATTCTGGAGCTCTCAAATTAAAATTTTAGTTGAAATTCATGATTTTCTGGTTTTTGTCTTAGAAATTAAGGAAGCAAGGCAGATTAAGTAGGCGAATAAATAAAGCTAGGATGTTTAAATTTAAGTAGAAAGGAGATCCGCTATAATCATAAAAATGTGAGAAGTTTCAACAGAATGACTATAAAACTATAGCTTTAGCGTATCTCCAAAGAGTGAGTTCAGAGCTCGTCTACTGCGTGTAGTGTAATTAAATTAATTCTCTCGCCAAAAATATTTGACTTAGCCACGTCAGACTTTTATTATGATTACTTACTTGTGTGCTGATTGCACAATTAAATTGAAAGCTTCATCGGCCATCAGCAAAGGAAGCAATGATTTATTCAATATCTTAAAGTGGTGCCCAGCGGCTAGTCGGGAGAGCAGACTTGATCAGGCGTTCCCTTAGCCGTCCGCACCGCGGCTTTATATACAAGAACGCTGCGCGAAAAAAAAGGCCCCAGTTGTCTCCAGACGCTGATTAGCGCACCACCTGTGCCGGGAGTCGCGTCGCGTCGGTGTCGTTGATATAAACAGCCTCGGATGCAGTAAAAAGTTTACTCGGGATTCGCATAACCATGAAATCGTTTTCGAGTCAAGTGTTAATTCTGGGATGACTTTATTGATCTATCTTCATTTTGCGTATGTCGTATTTTCACGTGCCGCCGCAGGACAGACATTCCACCATTATTAGCGTAGCGTATGGCGAGCATTCACTTAAACATTTAATTTGAACACGTATAGTAGCATCAGCGCATTAGACTCTGAACTGCTCTGGTAGTTGGATTGTGTGGATTCTTTTTGGTCTGTGACTTTCAGAATATAGTGAACATTTTAGAGAGAATGGTTTTTGATTATGAATCCCAGACACTCTCCTAATTCATCAGAGCTATAAGCTGTAGCTATAAGTGTATTTCTCAGATGAAGTGGGCACTAGGAATTCTAATTACAGGCTTCACATTTTGCTAATCACTTTCTGGTTGCCAATATTGTAGTCAGTGTTGAGAACGGGAAACAGCATAAATACAAAACATATATTCTATTATTCCATCCGCCGCCCCACAACCCATATCTCCACCGACTCTTTAATAATAGAGTCCCAGAACCTTTCGCTCTACACAGTCTCTTGGTTTCTTCAAATTGAAACGTGTGTCCTTCACTGAGGCTGTGCTCCGCTACCGCGGATTTTTCTTTTTGTCCGAGGCCGACGCTTCTCAGATGTTCAGAGATGCGTTGTGTTATGCAGCGCTGTGTGTGTCCAATATATCGGAGGGTTGGGAGGTAAGGAAGTGACGTTGGGAGGGAGGGAGGTGAGGTTGGGAGACAGGGAGGGAGGATGGGAGGGTCGGAGGGTGGAATGAGTTCAGGAGGGAAGGAGGGAGAGAAAGGAGCATGCAAGAGTGAGACAATGGGAAGGAGCCAGGGAGTGTGGGAGGCAGACCCCACCAGCGCTGAGGCGGGAAGGGCGCAACTCTGGATGTGTTGGGTGCCCTGCAAACCACTGTGAAGAGCTGCGGTCTTCACATGCCAACTGGCATTCTGGTAGCAGCTGGCGTGTGCTAACATTGTGATTGTAGACTTGAAGATCCGTCATTTCGTGTCATTGTTTAACACGTTACCTAGATACCTTTTAGAAACTGAATCGTGCTTTGAACATGTGTACTTGTGTGTTATTTGTTTGATTTATTGGTGTAGTTTCCAACAGTACTATATGGAGTGTGTCCCTAAGGACACACCGAAATCACAATCGAAATCAGTACAAACACAGTCCATTAAGAATAACCATAATTACGACAAAGCTTGTCTTATAGAACACAAAATCTTTCAAGATTTATTTCATATATCGTTTCCTTCCAACAACTTACATTAATGTAAACAATGTCCATGGACCCATGATTAATACAATATTACTGACAAATAAACCACACCTACTTCATCACTTACATAGAAACCCTTTTACCTATCTTAACATCACATCCACCTTCGGAGTACAACAGACAGTAATGTTTTAAGACTTCCATGGTCAACCTTTCGTAATTAAAAATACCGTATTCATGAAAGCACTCTTCATAAAATATGATTGACATAACTAGCTCCGATAGAAGTTCTGAGATCAACAAACAATAATTTTTTAAGCTTTACTCGACCAATTCTTCATTAAATGAAATGCTGAGGGAATTAGATTAGGAAATGAGACACTTAAAGTAGTAAAGGAGTTTTGCTATTTGGGGAGCAAAATAACTGATCATGGTCGAAGTAGAGAAGATATAAAATGTAGACTGGCAATGGCAAGGAAAGCGTTTCTGAAGAAGAGAAATTTGTTAACATCGAGTATAGATTTAAGTGTCATGAAGTCGTTTCTGAAAGTATTTATATGGAGTGTAGCCATGTATGGAAGTGAAACATGGACGATAACTAGTTTGGACAGGAAGAGAATAGAAGCTTTCGAAATGTGGTGCTACAGAAGAATGCTGAAGATTAGATAGGTAGATCACGTAACTAATGAGGAGGTATTGAATAGAATTGGGGAGAAGAGGAGTTTGTGCCACAAGTTGACTAGAAGAAGGGACCGGTTGGTAGGACATGTTCTGAGGCATCAAGGGATCACCAATTTAGCTTTGGAGGGCAGCGTGGAGGGTAAAAATCGTAGAGGGAGACCAAGAGATGAATACACTAAGCAGATTCAGAAGGATGTAGGTTGCAGTATTTACTGGGAGATGAAGAAGCTTGCAGAGGATAGAGTAGCATGGAGAGCTGCATCAAACCAGTCTCAGGACTCAAGACAACAACAACAACATTCATAAAACCGATATTAATACAAATATGGCTGACATAACCAACCCACATCGAAGTTCCGTTTTCAGCAGACAGTAATGTTTTAAGGTTTCCTTGGCTAACTTTTCCTAATTTAAACACAATATTCATAAAATCATGACTGACATAACTATCTCAGATGAAAGTCCTGAGTTCAACAAACATCAAAATTTTTAAGGTTTACTTAACCAACTTTTCATTAATTAATACAATGTTCATAAAATCCTGATTCGTAAAAGATGACTAACTTGACAACCAAAATTTTTAAAGTTTACTCGGCCAACTTTTCATTAATTAGAACAATACTAATTGCATGTACCAGGCTCGTATGATTTCATTACCAGACTATAACGAGAAGATATTTCCAGAAGACCTTAAGATGGGCTCCTTTCACTCTACATGAGAATTAGTGATGGACGTGAGCACACCCAAAGATTTTAACCAATACAAGACATCCACAGGACAGAAAATGAAATAAAAAGGTACTCAACTTTGCACTGCAATTGAGGTTCAGAAACAATAACTCTCCACCAAAAGGATGAAATTACAAGGCAGTAACAACATAACCCAAGGCGTAGGGCGGCAGGGCCTTAAATATCACTCTGCCGCCATGGTAATCCGATCCCAGTTTGTTCGCGTCAACCACTGCCAATTATCTGCAACATAAGACACGTCAGAGGCAGACAATATTCTGAGGCATGAGATACACAATCCTATCTACACAACCAATTATCAATAACTTTCAATGATATACTACAAAATTAAATCCAACAGAATTAAGCTCCATGAATACGTGGCCAGTCACTGCTCTTAAAATTTGATTAGCCAATCCCTTAAAACCCTCCCTACAACCCTCACTACAATCATTGCATAAAAATTAGAATAGCAGACACAGACTTACGCACTACTTAGTTACACTTCTAGCTATGTGTTCAGACACGCTTTGTGTCTATTTGGTGGGCGTAGCTACACTTCCCTAACCGCCATCAAGGTATCAAGTGACGACACCAAATTCAGTGATAAGCAACTGGAACAATTCCAAGCGGTTTTTAGTACACTGGAATATTTAGTTAACGTGAACTGCACCCACCGAAGCAACTCGACAACTTGTCCTTCCATGCTCGAGGAAATCCCAATCACCATGGGCAGAGGATTTGCATTGTAACGGTTGAACATGCAGAAGCGGCTACCCACGCTCCTTTGTCGTGCCGACACGGCGTCTCGCCGTGGTGCATACAGACACAGTCCGAACGTCACTCTAGCCACCACCCCGGATCGTCCGACAGCACTCCCTTGCAGAGCGCGCGCACTCTAGTTAAAATCCCCTGCCGCCAAAGGTGTGAAGAAGACAAATAAGCTTCGAAGTCGACTCAACGATCAAAAGACAGTCGATGCAAACTGGCGCCAGCAATGCACCAGCTCACTATGTAGACAGCAGAATACAATTGTGTAGAGGATTAGAGTAATGGGGACTTACTCTCTGTTCTCGAGGTTATAATTGCTAAAAATGACACTTCCACTATTCCTGTTGTTCTGTGTTAGTTTTTTATTTGATAATGAGACATACTCCACCCAGAAGCAATCGGATCCTAGGATAGCTCCTGATTATTTTGGCAGCTCTTTACAGCGTTATTACATTTCGTTTTGTCCCTTGCCCCAGATAGCTTTGTATCTGCACTGAATTAGAAAATAACTGAACAACAGTCGAAGTGTCGGCAGTATACACTATGTGTCTTTTTCGTAAACAAATGGAAGAACCACTTGTATGAATATCAAGAGCTCAGATGGAAACCCAGTTCTAAGCAAAGAAGGGAATGCAGAAAGGTGGAAGGAGTATATAGAGAGACTATACAAGGGCGATGTACTTGAGGACAATATTATGGAAATGGAAGAGGATGTAGATGAAGATGAAATGGGAGATACGATACTGCGTGAAGAATTTGACAGAGCACTGAAAGACCTGAGTCGAAACAAGGCCCCCGGAGTAGACAACATTCCATTAGAACTACTGATGGCCTCGGGAGAGCCAGTCATGACAAAACTCTACCATCTGGTGAGCAAGATGTGTGAGACAGGCGAAATACCCACAGCCTTCAAGAAGAATATAATAATTCCAATCCCAAAGAAAGCAGGTGTTGACAGATGTGAAAATTACCGAACTATCAGTTTAATAAGCCACAGCTGCAAAATACTAACGCGAATTCTTTACAGACGAATGGAAAAACTGGTAGAAGCCGACCTCGGGGAAGATCAGTTTGGATTCCGTAGAAATATTGGAACACGTGAGGCAATACTGACGCAACGACTTATCTTAGGAGAAAGCATTTGTAGACTTAGAGAAAGCGTTTGACAATGTTGACTGGAATACTCTCTTTCAAATTATGAAGGTGGCAGGGGTAAAATACTGGGAGCGAAAGGCTATTTACAATTTGTACAGAAAGCAGATGGCAGTTATAAGAGCCGAGGGACATGAAAGGGAAGCAGTGGTTGGAAAGGGTGTGAGACAGGGTTGTAGCCTATCCCCGATGTCTTTCAATCTCTATATTGAGCAAGCAGTGAATTCGGAGTAGGTATTAAAATCCATGGAGAAGTAATAAAAACTTTGAGGTTTCCCGATGACATTGTAATTCTGTCAGAGACAGCAAAGGACTTGGAAGAGCAGTTGAACGGAATGGATAGTGTCTTGAAAAAAGGATATAAGATGAACATCAACAAAAGCAAAACAAGGATAATGGAATGTAGTCGAATTAAGTCGGGTGATGCTGAAGGAATTAGATTAGGAAATGAGACACTTAAAGTAGTAAAGGAGTTTTGCTATTTGGGGAGCAAAATAACTGATGATGGTCAAAGTAGAGGGGATATAAAATGTAGACTGGCAATGGCGAGGAAAGCGTTTCTTGGAGAAGAGAAATTTGTTAACATCGAGTATAGATTTAAGTGTCAGGAAGTCGTTTCTGAAAGTATTTGTATGGAGTGTAGCCATGTATGGAAGTGAAACATGGACGATAAATAGTTTGGACAAGAAGAGAATAGAAGCTTTCGAAATGTGGTGCTACAGAAGAATGCTGAAGATTAGATGGGTAGATCACGTAACTAATGAGGAGGTATTGAATAGAATTGGGGAGAAGAGGAGTTTGTGGCACAACTTGACAAAAAGAAGGGACCGGTTAGTAGGACATGTTCTGAGGCATCAAGGGATCACCAATTTAGTATTGGAGGGCAGCGTGGAGGGTAAAAATCGTAGAGGGAGAGCAAGAGATGAATACACTAAGCAGGTTCAGAAGGATGTAGGTTGCAGTAGGTACTGGGAGATGAAGCAGCTTGCACAGGATAGAGTAGCATGGAGAGCTGCATCAAACCAGTCTCAGGACTGAAGACCACAACAACAACTATAGGGAACAAAAGAGCCACATTTTCTTACACGCTCTCAATATGCTTCAAAGTAGTGAAATCGAAATACAAACTACTGAGTCACAGTAACAGAGAAGAACTTAAATATCTGGGCGAAATGTTATTAGCTCATCCACAGAAAAGTCCATCAAAATGATGTTTCACTAGGCCATGGTTTCATTGCATGAATTTCTGAAAATACATTTTACTTCCAAGAGCTGTCAACAGCTCCTTGTCAGTGGAGACTAAATAACGCAGTTTCGGCCACTGGTTCAAAGCTATTTCGCATACCTCTGTTTGTTTGTTTGTATGTGTATGTGTATGTGTGTGTGTGTGTGTGTGTGTGTGTGTGTGACAAGATGAAGACCACTCTAAGAGGTCGTCATTGACTTCAGTCGCTGAACCAAGAAACTGGTGAGACATTATTGAAGAAATTTAAAGAACAACATGCTTGTGATGTAGGTAGAGAAAAACGTTACCAAAGCTGACACTAAGCACGTCCTGATATTTATTAGGAGTCCAAAAACTCCTCTTTAGACGCAAATATTTGTAAATCTTAAAACACAAGACCTTGACCTGAGTTAGGGGTAGGAACATTTATAAATGTAGATGAAAAACGGCAGATGACGAGTAGAATTACAACTGGAAACCAGTTAAATGGATGATGCAAGCTTTTATTATAGTGCATCCACAGCAAGTTCTTGCCTTACGTTAATCTATTCTTGCCTCCTAGTTCTACATAAGAAATGCGTAAGAAATAATTGCTAATCTTCAATAATGTACAGTGTGGCTCACGGTAAAACCATAACAGATGATTGTCCAGTACAATTTCTTCTCGCCGAGTGGAAATAAATTATAAATATTTGGACTTTTCTGACCGTGATTTTGTGCTATCACAGGCAGGGATACTAGCCCTTCGCTGATCGGCAGTAATTCGATTCTTCTATTCTGCTATCCGCGCAAACTCAGAAGGCTCGATATTTCGGCGTTGACAGCCAGGCAATAACTCGGATTCACTTGTGAAAGGAGACATAGCAGTGGCACTACCATTTCAAAAACTTTTGTATTTTTAGCGGTATTTCGGTTGCAGTAATTTACAGTGTAAAATGTATCGAACAGTAGGCTACACAGTATCAGACTTGTTCACTACGAGATTTATAAATCAAGTGCCAGCGATTGATGACAAGTAGAGCCATTTCACAACGACTATTACGAATTATGAAAAAATGAGTGATTAAATTAGAACCTGAGATGCTACACCAGTGTGGATAGTAAGAGTTTTTTTAGCAACATACTTTCTCCGAAATCGATTGCTAAACTTTTCGGAACTAAAATACACCGAGAAATGAAAACTAGGTGTCTTGTTTTTACAACAAAGAAGGTAAAGCATTTACGAAATAAATTAAGGTCGTAGAACGATATGGTGTAGTCACATACACCATCGAGTGGATTTAGAATGTGAAAATCGAACAAGTGCATTTGCACCCTTTCATCTGTCTCATCCCAGTGCACAGTGCGAACTCGTTGCGTGCTGGATGCACAGCACTGGGTCTTTGTCTTTTTCCAATTCCTAAATTACTTCAATATTTGTCCCACCAGTTCTTTGGTTTATCGTCTGGTATTGAATAATGACCTCTCAAAATGGTCATCTTGCAAAACAGAGGGGTAGGCGAAATAATGCTAAACAATGAGCTGGTTCAGCTCCCACTGACAAGGAGCTGTGGACAGCTCATGGAGTCGGAATAACTCATGAAATCCGTGTGATGAAACCAAGGCCCAATGGAGCCACATTTCGGAGGACTTTTCTGTGCATCAACTGACAGCGTTTTGTACAGATTTTTATGTTCTTCTTTACAACTCTCCCTAAGGTAATTCTATTTATATTTCGCCACGTTAGTTTGAAGAACGATGCTGTTGTTCTTGTGGTCTTCAGTCCAGAGACTGGTTTGATGAAGCTCTCGATGCTACTCTATCCTGTGCAAGCTTCTTCATCTCCCAGTACCTACTGCAACCTACATCCTTCTGTATCTGTTTGGTGTATTCATCTCTTGGTCTCCCTACACGATTTTTACCCTCCACGCTGCCCTCCAATGCTAAATTTGTGATCCCTTGATGCCTCAAAACATGTCCTACCAACCGATCCCTTCTTCTAGTCAAGTTGTGCCACAAACTTCTCTTCTCCCCAATCCTATTCAATGTCTCCTCATTAGTTACGTGACCTACCCACCTTATCTTCAGCATTCTTCTGTAGCACCACATTTCGAAAGCTTCTATTCTCTTCTTGTCCAAACTAGTTATCGTCCATGTTTCACTTCCATACATGGCTACTCTCCATACAAATACTTTCAGAAACGACTTCCTGACACCTAAATCTATACTCGATGTTAACAAATTTCTCTTCTTCAGAAACGCTTTCCTTGCCATTGCCAGTCTACATTTTATATCTTCTCTACTTCGAGCATCATCAGTTATTTTGCTCCCTAAATAGCAAAACTCCTTTACTACTTTAAGTGTCTCATTTCCTAATCTAATTCCCTCAACATCACCTGACTTAATTCGACTACATTCCATTATCCTCGTTTTGCTTTTGTTGATGTTCATCTTATAGCCAGCTTTCAAGACACTGTCCATTCCATTCAACTGCTCTTCCAAGTCCTTTGCTGTCTCTGACAGAATTACAATGTCATCGGCGAACCTCAAATTTTTAATTTCTTCTCCATGGATTTTAATTCCTACTCCGAATTTTTCTTTTGTTTCCTTTACTGTTTGCGCAATATACAGATTGGATAACATCGGGGAGAGGCTACAACCCTGTCTCTTCCCAAATACTGCTACCCTTTCATGTCCCTCGACTCTTATAACTGCCATCTGGTTTCAGTACAAATTGTAAATAGCCTTTCGCTCCCTGTATTTTACCCCTGCCACCTTCAGAATTTGAAAGAGAGTATTCCAGTCAACATTGTGAAAAGCTTTCGCTAAGTCTACAAATGCGAGAAACGTAGGTTTCCTTTCCTTAATCTAGCTTCTAAGATAAGTCGTAGCGTCAGTAGTGCCTCACGTATTCCGATATTTCTACGGAATCCAAACTGATCTTTCCCGAGGTCGGCTTCTACTAGTTTTTCCATTCGTCTGTAAAGAATTCGCGTTAGTATTTTGAAGCCGTGCGTTATTAAACTGATAGTTCGGTAATTTTCACATCTGTCAACACCTGCTTTCTTTGGGATTGGAATTATTGTATTCTTCTTGAAGTCTGAGAACGATAAAAGCGTGTAAAAAGAATATGGCTCTTTAGTTCCCCATTGCTGCAGATGTGATTTAGTTCATCTATTTAATGTTTATTGACAAAATAAGTCTGAAGATAAATTGCAAACAGTAATGATTGTGAAATATGAAACAATTTTTTCCTTAATGGAAGAAAAACTTGTACGGTGACATTTTGATGAAAAGAGGCGGGAAACATCAGATACGTATGCTGCAGAAACTGAAGCTTGCGCCGGAAATACATGCACAGAAAAAAAAAGGAGTTGTATAACACAAACGAAAGGTGATATGCGTTTTTCTGCATCCGAAAGAACGTGCCTATTCACACTTCGCGCCTGTCGCATAAGAGTGGCACCATTAGCCGCGCATGCAACTCAGGTTTCGCTTTCAATACACGCCGTAACGGTCGTGAGCGCTAGTTACCACTGAGATCGCACGTGGTGAGTTGATGTTAGTCAAGAACACCTTTAAGGCTACAAACGCGTCAATACCAACACCTGACTGAGTTTGAACGAAAATGGGGGTGTATCTGCTGTGATACTGCAGAAAGACTTGGCCGGAATGCAGCCACTGTACACGACTGAAGGCAGCGGCGGTCACAGGAATGTACGGTAGGAAGAAGACCGGGCTGCGGACGGCCACGTGGCTCTACCGAGGGGGCTCTACGGCTCCAGCTCATTGCACTAGGCCTGCAGCAGCAATCTGAGCGTCACAGTGACACAACGAACCACAGTGACACAACGAACCGGCAGATGTCTCTTACGTCGAGCACAGCTCCGAGCCAGACGGCCTGTAGCGTGCACTCCACTGACACCAAACCACCGCCCCATTTGCGACTTCAATTGTGTCGAGGGAGAGCTCATTGCAGGTCAGCGTGGAGGTCTGCTGCGAATTCTGATGATAGCTGGTTCTCCATCAGTACCAGTGATGACCGTGTGTCGGTCAGCAGGAGTGCAGCTCAGGGCCTGCAACCAACCTGTCTGTCAGCTAGACACACTCCACCCACTCCTGGTCCTGTGGTCTGGTGTGAGATTTCGTGTGACACCAGGAGCACTCTCGCGGTTGTCGCACGCACCCTGACTGCTAATCTGTACGCCAAACTGATAATTCGACATCTTGTGCTACGATTCACAAACAAACAGCACTCCAAAGGGGTGTTTTCGAGCTGGAAAACTCTCGCCCACATATCGCTGTTGTAATCCAGCATGCTCTACCGAGGGTTCACCTGTTGCTTTGGCCTGCTCAGTCACCAGGCCGGTCTCCGATCGAGCACATACAGGACATCATCGGTCAACAACTCCAGCATCATCGAAACTTCCTGGAAGATTAAAACTGTGTGCCCGACCGAGACTCGAACTCGGGACCTTTGCCTTTCGCGGGCAAGTGCTCTACCATCTGGGCTAGCGAAGCACGACTCACGCCCGGTACTCACAGCTTCATCGTCTACAAACAGCGTTAACCGTCCCTGTACTGACTGACTAATTGCAACAGGCATACAACTCCATCCGACAAACTGACATCTGACAACTCTACAACACTATGCACGCACGTTTGCATTCTTGCATTCAGCGTTCTGCTGGTTATTAATGCACGAGCATATCACATTTACAATGATTTATCCCGCACTTACATTAACCAGTTATCTTGCAGTGTTAATCACTTAAGGGGAGGTGGAACGCCCTATCCCGACAATGTTAAATTTAGTGACTTGGCTTCCCTGTATTTCAGGAACCACTGTAGCCATTGAAATGAAACTTTTACAGGACATTAAACTGTACGTTCTGGGCCTACTGAACTACAATAATTACATTTCACTCACTGGTTTCGGAAATGCAATTTTTGAACTGCATTCTTAAAATTTTGTGTTCTTTTTATACGTTATCCTAAGTAATTTTAATTGTACATAAACGTCCGCAGCTCGTGGTCGTGCGGTAGCGTTCTCGCTTCCCGCGCCCGGGTTCCCTGGTTCGATTCCAGGCGGGGTCAGGGATTTTCTCTGCCCGCTGATGACTGGGTGTTGTGTGATGTCCTTCGGTTAGTTAGGTTTAAGTACTTCTAAGTTCTAGGGAACTGATGGCCATAGATGTTAAGTCCCATAGTGCTCAGAGCCAATTGTGCATAACATTAAGCTCTTCTTTGAGTTCAGTAGACTCAGAACATGTATGGTATTACTCCCAGAACATTTGAATACTCTACTCGAAGTGCTTTCTGCGATTAAGGGAAAATCCGACACAAAGTGTGAATTTTCAGAAACTGCTTCTAAAGTGTCAAAATACTAACTCAATATATGCTTATTTTTTTATTTTTAATCACTAAGAAGTAGCCTGCACTGTACATCATCCTCTTGTTCGTTTTCCAAGTTTTTTCTTCTTTTCTTCTTTCTGGACTCCTAAGTGTCCAACTGTGCTGCATACTACATCAATGCGAGCCTTGTCCGTTCGTTCAAGTTCTCTGATGCAGTTCGCTCCACGATTAATTTACACATGCTGTAGCATTTTCTCCCTACAAATGTCGTCACCATTAAAAGCAATAACAGCATCACTGACCCCCCACTTTAGTGTCTTAATTCCAACGAAAACATTTTTTGGCGAGCCAGTCCATATAAGATTATTGAACGACTCATTGCAATGTTGAGTCTGACCATGCAAACACCTCTTCAGTAATACATGTTTTGCCAGGTCTCTGTAAATACGTTTTATGATATCCATGACTGCTGCTGGGGTGGAATTGTTATGGCTGTATGAACTGCTTGAGTAATTGCACCATGAATCAGGTCCAGAAGGGCAAAGGTGGTCTACTGGTTTTTCATCAGTTGCTAGTCTGTGGATGAAGGTAGCCCATTCTGCCTGCTTCATTTTCAAAAATCCTCAGTATTATTTCTAATGGCCATTCCATAACACTGCTGTAGTTTATCAATCATTTTGTCTGTAAGCCTGCATCTTATGGTTTTACCATCAGAAAGTTTCTTGTCTCTCAAACTTTGTTTCAACTTCCTCAACCTGGTACCCATCTTTTTCTGCACATGACCTTCATAGCACAGCAATCCACAGCCATCTATATAAAAAAAAAATTGCCGACTTTATAGGTTTTGAAGTAAAAACTTTAACTTTTTCAACCACTGTTGCTTATACTTAAAAAAATAAAATAAAATAGTTTCCGTGTGAGTGTATATATATATATATATATATATATATATATATATATATATATATATAAAATCGGCAATATTATATATATTGCAAATTTTATAATGACATAAAAATCCGAAAATATGAAAAAACTCCCTTTAAGTATGTGCCTTGACAAATGTATTTCCGAAATTTCAGTAGTCTACATTCATTATTTATTGGTACTAAAATATTTTTTGGCAGTGTAAAAAAGACACTGATGTCGCCAGCACAGCCAAGTCATCGTTGTGAATCCCACGATTCAAAATAATGATTTCGACATCCTGGCACATCTCGGCCTGGCACGAAGTGTGAAAACTTCCATACTGCGTCATTGTCACAATAGTTTTCCGCCACTGTCTTACTGGCACCAGCTTCGCCGTTTTCTGCTGCCTGGATGTGCGTTAAAGTAAACAATTTCATGATTTTTCTTATGAATGCAAGCAAATGATACAAACAGATTGTAGCCACATGGCTACTCAGCAGTCTGAGGTGCCTTGCCATGTTGTGCGTGAATGTGAGTGCACGAGTGCGAGTGAGTGTTAAGTTTCAGTTAGGTTAACTAGTGTGTAAGTCTAGGGACAGATGTCCTCAGCAGTTTGATCCCATAGGAAATTACCAAAAATTTCCTAAAATGATTATAGAATATTGCATTAACACAACACCATAGTTTCTATTAAAGTTCAACACTTGTGGTAACATTCCACTTCTGCTGCTGATTTTCCAGCTCACAATAAAATTCAAATATAGCATCAGAACTGAGCCCCGCTTGCAACTTAGACGTTCCAGCACAGTGCAGGTCAGTGCATTACATGCTATTACACACAGCTAAAACCTTCAGAGATGTATTCGTACATAGACATAATCACACAAACTGTTATCCAAATTATGTTAAAGGTGAACATGAACATCTCCCTGTATGTTCAGATATGACTGATTCACATGAAAACAACTCATAGGAGTAGTAGTAAGGGTACTAGGAGAAGAAAAGTAGTAGGAGTAGTAGGACTAGGAAGAGTAGTAGGAGTAGTAAGAGGAGGACGAGTAGTTGGAGTAGGAATAGTAGAAGTAGTAGGAGGAAGAAGAGTAGGATTAGTAGGAAGATGAAGTGTAGTAGGAGAAGGAAGTGTAGTAGGAGTAATAGGATGAGTAGTAGGAGTAGTAGGAAGGAGGAAGAGCAATAGGAGAAAGGTAGTAGTAGGAAGAGTAGTAGGAGTAGTAGGAGTAGTAGGAGGGGGAAGAACAGTAGGAGAAAGAAGAGCAGTACAAGTAGTAGGAGCAGGAAGTGCAGTATGAGTAGTAGGTGGAATAGTAGTAGTAGGAGGAGGAAGAGCAGTAGGAGTAGTAGGAGGAGGAAGAGTAGTAGGTGTAGTAGGAGGAGGAAGATCTAGCGTTAAAAGGTTGTTTGCTTTTCGTATTTAACCAAATATAACATTGATGATGATAATTTATGGCAATGTTTGCCGACAAGATAAAGAATGCAACCTTTTAACACTAGATTGCGTACTCACGGCAGTTCTCCTTGGCCGTTTTTTTTTTTTTTTTTTTTTTTTGGTACGACTTGGAAAGAGAGAAAAATTAATGAATGATCGACGATGCGTCGGTTCTCGATTGTGTTCAGGAGACGTACAGATTGATTGCGTGAAAATAGTTTCTCAAATGACCTCTTAACCAGGATTGCTTTCACGCAATCAGACTCTTCAATGAAATTACCTAAGGGACCTATTTGAATAATAAGAAAAAATGCAAAACAGTGAAATTTTGTAAAAAAGGTTGTCAGATCGGAAACTGAACACATTAATGGTCTCCCAAATACAATTGAGACACCGCGATAAAGAGCGAACCTGTAACAAAGTTCATTTAAACATAAACAGTATTTGTGGTTAATTTAAAGAAAAGAATAAGCATAGATTTTCTGTACAGTGAAGCATCAATATATTCTCAAAGAAGAAAGGCGTTAAACTATAAACATTAACAAATTTACAATGAATACAAAACTCACATTTTTATGTTTTTCTCATACATGGAGCAGTCCAACAATCGCTGCTTTTGTATGTGTGATATTTTGTAAAAATTAAATGTCCTGGCGTGCGCGTAAGTATTTTTTTTATCGTCACAAGGTTTACAAAACCGTTTTGTTTCTTGGTGATAACGTGGTTTTTCACACTAAATGAAATATAACTTGTAGCGGTGCTACACAACACGTTTTAACAAGTCGGCGACCACACATCAAAGGTAATGAAGTACATGTTAACATGTCGGCGACCACACATCAAAGGTAATGAAGTACATGTTAACATGTCGGCGACCAGAAGTACAACTAACTATAAAGACTCTAGAATTTTCCTAACAAATAATAAATTGTTCTTTCTTCTGTTTCGCAGCTTCTTGCTATCAAGCGCTGCGGCAATGATTATAAATATCTGCGTCCAGCGAGTCATAGTATTTAAAAGTACCTTTTAAACGCTGGCCGCGCGTCTTGGTGTAGGCGCACGTTATAAACAGATTTCGTTTCTTTACTCTCGTGTTGTCATGCTTAGTATCACTACAAACTACAGCTCGGTGGCTGTCCTTTTCTCATATGCAAAATGTCTGAAATCCAATAATATCACATTGCTTCCCGCGTGAGGAGCGATGACTCCGTCAGGATCATCGCGACTCACGCGTAGTCGTGATATTATTGCTTTCGTGAAACAAGTTAGTATTACTTGCAAAAGTTCTTTACAATAGATTTTACACACTACATCAGGCAAAGTGGTTAATATACAGAGTATCAGGTAAGTATATTCGTACGACTGAAATTGATAGTAATTTGTCCATAGGGTAACTACATGACAATTGAACTGTTCTCTTTCTAATGTATTGTACAAGGATAACAAATGTTCATTTCTCGGTAAAAGATAATGAAATTAAGACAAAGATACACATACATAGATACATTATACATGGCATAATAAACATTAAAAAATAACAAAGGAATAAATTACTTGACTTCGCAGGAAGTCTGGGTGCTGTGTGCACTCGTGGAAAAAATATGTTACAAAAAATTGACATTCTTGTTTTACAGTGACATATTACAGGAATATTTTTGTCGTGGTTTCGTCGAAGATTTCTTGCAGTAAATACGTAGCACTTTACTTATTTGTGGTTTTCATGACCAGCAAAAAAAAAAATGTTTCACTGCACTTGGGTAGGTATGAGTTGCACTAGGAGTGGTAGAACTTCGGGTATAAATGATAGCACTGCACTTGAGTGGGGAAATTGATTACACTTTCACAGTGGAGGAAAAGTAGGGCATCACTTTCACTGCGGAAGTTGGAGTAGTTGTCGGGGTGTGATGTTGCGTTGGAAATACGTCGTGGGTCAGGATCTGGAAGACTGGTTCTGCAACATGTTGAGCCGTATGGTGGCGGTCTCTATTTCACTTGACACATGTCCGTGCTTCCATTTATGATTTCGTACATGAAAAATACAGAAAAAAAATCTGTATTAGAATGTGCTTACTTACTAATAACTTAGTCTAAAAGAAAGTTGGATTTAGGTAAGGATAACAATTATTTATGTACATAATGTGTCATTCTCTTAGGAATACTTAGTTCTCATATTTATCTATTTTTCTGGTTTTATTTGGTTCGACACGTTTTCGTCATTACTCGGCCTGGTCAGTAAATTCGGTAGCAATTGTCAAAATCGAGCTTAAGACTCTTCCGATTAGTGTCTTTATAATTTCACACGGCACATGAGTGCTTAATTCATTGCTTTATCATATTTTATTTTGAATGCATTTTAAACACATTTGGCATCCGCGCTCGTTGTGCAAAGAAAAATTGATTGTTGAGCGCCCAGCGTACACAGTGTTACGTCCGTTGGTCACAATCACGTGATAACAACTTGACAGTTCCACAAAGCTAGCAGCAGTATTCTGCGAGAAGCAGAGCGTTTGGTGTCTACTAGCTGTGGTGTGAGTTTTTACACAGTTTTTCATCGACTCTGGATTACGGAAGCTGCCAGATGCGGCGACTCCCGCAGCTGTTTCGAAGAATGTGTCCATGGAAATGCGTACAGTCCAACATTTATTCACTTTCACTCTTCGGCTTTCTACATCGTGGTTTCGTGGTAAAAGTACTTATAACAACGCGGTATTTCACACGTGTCCTTGGAGTTATCACCTTTTCAGTTCACACGTTATTATTAATTCGTGTTCACATTTATTTGGTCGTCATGTTAAGGTTCACACGCACCACTTTTATGTTGTTGTTGTTGTTGTTGTTGTTGTTGTGGTCTTCAGTCCTGAGACTGGTTTGATGCAGCTCTCCATGCTACTCTATCCTGTGCAAGCTTCTTCATCTCCCAGTACCTACTGCAACCTACATCCTTCTGAATCTGCTTAGTGTATTCATCTCTTGGTCTCCCTCTACGATTTTTACCCTCCACGCTGCCCTCCAATGCTAAATTTGTGATCACTTGATGCCTCAAAACATGTCCTACCAACCGATCCCTTCTTCTAGTCAAGTTGTGCCACAAACTTCTCTTCTCTCCAATCCTATTCAATACCTCCTCATTAGTTACGTGATCTACCCACCTTATCTTCAGCATTCTTCTGTAGCACCACATTTCGAAAGCTTCTATTCTCTTGCTATCCAAACTAGTTATCGTCCATGTCTCACTTCCATACATGGCTACACTCCATACAAATACTTTCAGAAACGACTTCCTGACACCTAAATCTATACTCGATGTTAACAAATTTCTCTTCTTGAGAAACGCTTTCCTCGCCATTGCCAGTCTACATTTTATATTTTCTCTACTTCGAGCATCATCAGTTATTTTGCTCCCTAAATAGCAAAACTCCTTTACTACTTTAAGTGTCTCATTTCCTAATCTAATTCCCTCAACATCACCTGACTTAATTCGACTACATTCCATTATCCTCGTTTTGCTTTTGTTGATGTTCATCTTATAGCCAGCTTTCAAGACACTGTCGATTCCGTTCAACTGCTCTTCCAAGTCCTTTGCTGTCTCTGACAGAATTACAATGTCATCGGCGAACCTCATAGTTTTTACTTCTTCTCCATGAATTTTAATACCTACTCCGAATTTTTCTTTTGTTTCCTTTACTGATTGCTCAATATACAGATTGAATAACATCGGGGAGAGGCTACAACCCTGTCTCACTCCTTTCCCAACCACTGCTTCCCTTTCATGCCCCTCGACTCTTATAACTGCCATCTGGTTTCTGTACAAATTGTAAATAGCCTTTCGCTCCCTGTATTTTACACCTGCCACCTTCAGAATTTGAAAGAGAGTATTCCAGTCAACATTGTCAAAAGCTTTCTCTAAGTCTACAAATGCTAGAAACGTAGGTTTCCCTTTTCTTAATCTTTGTTCCAAGATAAGTCGTAAGGTCAGTATTGCCTCACGTGTTCCAACATTTCTACGGAATCCAAACTGATCTTCCCCGAGGTCGGCTTCTACCAGTTTTTCCATTCGTCTGTAAATATCATATTTCTAATTTTGTAATATGTACTCCTTTCACAAAATGTACCATCAGAATTCATTACCATTTATTGCCCTCTCTTGAAATTCTTGAACTGTATAAAATACTTTCCTTTTTATCCATTCTGCTACTTTTACTTTAAATTTGTCCATGGGCATAGAATGTGCACTTTTGGGCAATTTGTTAAAAACATGTGGGTGCTAGATACTTATAACTGCAATGAATCTGTGATAGTCTAGCAATCAGAATGTCAATTGTATGTCCATTTCTTGTATTATGTGAATGCACTGCCATCCTAAGGCCAAAGTTATTTAAATTTTCATTGGCATATACCAGGCAACCAGAAATATACAAGCCAAGGACTGTCATTATATTTAATTCTTTAAAATGCTGACTGCATGAGTCTCTGGGTGGCTGTCCTACAAGGTATCTGATTTCTTTTTTTTAGCCATTTAAACACAGTCTTACAAATTGAGCAGTTTCCCCATAGCATAATCGCATAAGCAAGTGAGAGTGGAAGAAGGCAAAATATGCGTATAGTAGGAGTGTTCTACTGACCAAGCCTTTCAGTTTATGTAACAAGAAGATTACACACGAGAGTTTTTTGCATAGAATGCCTGTGTGTGTTTCCCAGTTACGTTTTTGGTCGATATAGAACCCTAGTAGTTTTACAGATTTGTTTTAATGTTTGGAGGCATTCAAATGAAATACAATACCTTCTGTCTTATTTATCTGTAATGAATTTGCCTGAAACCAGCTGGTGCATCTGTCTATTGCTATTGTTACATTATTCTGTAATTCATCCAAGTTGTTTCCCTGAGTAATTAGCACTGTATCATCTGCATAAACTGCCGTGCCACTAGGTAATGAAGAAGGCAAATCATTTATGTAGACTACAAAAAGAAAAGGTCCAAGTATGGAGCCCTGTGGTAACTGGCAAGAAACTGGATCTTTCTTCATTTATAACTACTGTTTGTTTTCTATTGCATAAGTAAGACTGTAATAGCTGGAGAGCACTCTGCCCTATTCTGTGATACTGTAGTTTTGTTATAATACTACTGTGGGATACAGTATCGAATGCTTTCTTAAGGTCCAACAGTCTCAAAATAATTACAGATTTATTCTAAAAGGAGTCGTATACTTTAGTATGGGAAACAGCGAGAGGGGTGAGTAATTGTCAGGTAAATCTTTGTCACCTTTCTTACACACAGGTACCGGTATTATAAAAGAAATTTTTAAACAATCTGGGAAAACACCTTCATTTATTATCTTATTTATTACCCTTGTTAAGGGGATTCTTATCTCTTCTCTTAGATTTCTTGTAATATAATTAGATAAACCAGGAACATCATGAGGAGAAGAGTCGGAGCTTCTCAAAACCTCTTCGCAAGCACTACCTTGGCACTCTCAATGCAAACACTCTGTTCAAACTTGGAAAACTAAAACAACTGACAGACATGCTAGATAAATTTCACATCAAAATTCTTGCCATTCAAGAGACGCGCTTCGTAGATGAAAACCATTTCGACACAGAACATTACAGGATTTACAAAGGTAAACCTGCTGTCAGAAGAGGAACACCATTATTGTTTGGTACAGGGTTTGCAGTACACAAATCAGTCATGGATAACATCATAGACTTCAATTCAATATCAGAACGTATCTCGACACTGTCCTTCAAATCAGGTAATAAAGCATACACAATTATCAACGCACATGCACCTACAAATGACCATAACAGAAAGAAGCCACAAGAAATTGAAGACTTCTGGGAAGACATGGAGGAAGTAACTAACAACGTACCAGAAAGACGTGTGAAAATTCTAATGGGTGATTTCAATGCGCAGCTTGGTAAGGAGAGAAAATTCAGAGAAATAACAGGCCCATACTCAGCACATATTCGCACGAACAGAAATGGGGAACACCTCATAAAATATTGTCAAAACTTTAACCTCAAAATCATGTCAACACAATTTCAAAAACCAAGACGAAAACTTACAACATGGAAAGCACCCAACACAGTGTGGGGAGAATTTCAGATTGATCATGTGGCCATATCCAAGAAAAATTTGCGGGAAATTCTAAATGTCAGAACACGTAAAGGAGTCTTCGAGTCTGATCATTATTTGCTGCAAGTTAAGATTAGGCCAATCCCAAGACTGAAACAGACAGCGCAAAACAAAATAGTCAAACCTGATCCGGAATACTTGAAGATAAACAGGGATAAAATCGTTGAAGAAATTAATAGGCATTCAATAGACACATGGACAGATCTGGCGAAGGCAGTTCAGAAGACTATGTGCTGGGGACAACCACCTAGAAAACGCAAACATAGGTGGTGGAACGCAAATTGTGATGAAGCCATTGAGAGAAGAAAGCAAGCATGGGACAAGTTCAGTAGCTACAGAAATTCAGAAACATGGAAAGAATTTCACGAAGTTCAGAAACTAGCATCGAAGAAAATCAGAAGGGAAAAACGAGCATATGACAATAACAGACTAAAAGAAATTGAGGAAGATTTCAAAAGAAATAAGAAATTTTTACACAACTTTCAAAGAAAATATTAAGGGCTATCAACCCCCTAGCCTCTGCTTCCGAAGAACAGATGGATCCCTGGAAACAAACACAAAAGAAAACTGTAAAATTCTCAAACATTACTTTGATAAACTTCTTAATTGCAAAAAACCTACAGGAAAATTAACATTCCAAAAGACCACACCTAATGCCGATTCTGATCCACCCACAATAGAAGAGATAGAGGAAATCATAAAACAAATGAAAAATAACAGAGCTGCCGGAGAAGATGGTATTATCGCCGAGATCTGGAAACTCCAAGATGAAAACATCACCAAAAAAATCCATAAGATTATCTCCGAAATTTGGATCACAGAGAAAGTGCCAGAGGAATGGAAATGTGCATTGATCCATCCGTTACATAAAAAGGGTGATAAGTCAGATCCAAACAATTACAGAGGCATTTCGCTAGTACCAGTTACATACAAAATTTTCTCTAAGGTGCTATTAAACAGACTAGAACCACAAGCAGATCTGCAAATTGGGGAATACCAGGCAGGCTTCAGAAAAGGGAGATCATGCATCGAACAGATCTGGAACTTGAGAACACTTTTGAAAGTCAGACAGGCAAGAAACACTGTAGTTACCTTTGTGGACTTTAAAAAAGCATATGATTCCATAGACAGACAGACACTCTTTGACGTACTGGAAGAATATGGTATCGACAGAAAAACCAGGGCACTTATACAACAGACGCTTACAGACACTACCTCCAAGATTAAGTTCATGGGAGAAATTTCGGTACCCTTCCACATACACACAGGTGTCTGACAAGGAGACGGGCTCTCACCAGTCCTGTTCATCATGGTGTTAGACAAAATTATCAAGCAGTGGGAGGAACAAGTTAAAGGAATACAGCTGGGAAGAACACGTGAAACCAAAACAATCATAAAATGTCTGGCATTTGCAGATGATATAGCCATACTCAGCAATAATACACAGGAGGCAAAGGAAGCACTGGAATGCTTGCATGAAATAGCTGCCAAAACAGGTCTGCAGGTATCTTACGAGAAGACACAATATATGGAACGACAGACCAACAATGTACACAGCATGCATACTGTATATGGATCCGTAGAAAGAGTCGAAAAATTTAAGTATTTAGGGGAGTACATACAAATGGGAGGATCAAACAAGGCGGCTAACATGGAACGAACGAAGAAACTCCAGAAGGCATACAAACTCACATGGTCACATTATAATAAGAAAAGCATATCGAGGCAGGCCAAACTTAGGCACTACAAAACAGTTGTATTACCAGAAGCATTGTACGCGTCAGAAACAACCACAATTGGAGCATCAGGCATCATAGACACAGAAAAAATAGAACGCAAAATTCTCAGAAAAATATTTGGACCAATTCACAGAGATGGCATATGGATGAAGCGACCTACCAAAGAGCTGTACCAGCACACTGACAGACTAACAGACGCGATCAGAAAACGCAGATTAACTTTCTATGGGCACATACAGAGAATGGACAACAACCGACTTACAAAGAAAATTTTTGATGTAGTAAACAGCTCAAGCAAGAAAACAAATTGGTATCATGAAATAGACGAAGACTTAAGGCAGATAGGGATCAACAGGCAAATGATAGGAGACAGGAAATACTTCAGAAACAAAGTTAGGAGTGCAAAATTTATTGTAAAGGAGAGAAAGAAGACAGGAACATTATGGACAGAGCAAAGGAAACAGGAGCACAGCCAAAGGATGAAGAGATTTTGGGAAGAGAAGAGGAAGAAAGGAAAGAAGTGAAAATTGTGTCATCATGTGATTTTCGAGTTCAAACACTGTCCATAAGGGCAACAATGAAATGAATGAATGAATGAATGAATTAGATAAACCATAGTAGTCTTCAGCTCTGGAGTTACTGAGCTTGGCTATTGATTCACTGACCTGTCTAGAAGTTACTGATGCCCATTCAAATTTATCGCTCAGCTTTCTGTGTATTGTAGGTAGCAGTGCTTCTGCCTTCCTCACTTCTTCCTCCATCTTAATGTCACAGACAGGATTGGCAAAATGTGCATTTAATAGATGTAGAGGAATCGGTATACTGTTTACTTTTTTTTTTGGCAGCTTATTTCTGTTTTAAACACTTTCCATGCTGCTTTGCATTTATTTGTGGAATTGAGTATAAAGTGTCAGGAAGTCATTTCTGAAAGTATTTGTATGGAGTGTAGCCATGTATGGAAGTGAAACATGGATGATGAATAGTTTGGAAAAGAAGAGAATAGAAGCTTTCGAAATGTGGTGCTACAGAAGAATGCTGCAGATCAGATGGGTAGATCACATAACTAATGAGGAGGTATTGAATAGGATTGGGGAGAAGAGAAGTTTGTAGCACAACTTGACTAGAAGAAGGGATCGATTGGTAGGACATGTTCTGAGGCATCAAGGGATCACCAATTTAGCATTGGAGGGCAGCATGGAGGGTAAAAATCGTAGAGGGAGACCAAGAGATGAATACACTAAGCAGATTCAGAAGGAGATAGGTTGCAGTAGGTACTGGGAGATGAAGAAGCTTGCACAGGATAGGGTAGCATGGAGAGCTGCATCAAACCAGTCTCAGGACTGAAGACCACAACAACAACAACAAGTATGAATGTGTAATTGCCTTTGCATTTTGCTGTCTTGATTAGAGGCCTATAATGTTTCCTTGCTAGTTTGTAAATATTTTTATCTCCTTCACTATGGTGAGACCTGTCACAATACATGAGCATAACTCTTCTCAAATTGTTTAATTGTAGTGTGTACCATTCTTTTGGTTTTGTGGTGGACGTTATTCTTGTGGGTCCTTTGGTACTGTTTAAGGCAGCTTTCTTCAAATATTTTAACTACTACATCTAGGAATTTAATGGTTGACTCATTAGCTTTCATAGCTTCTGTGATTACTTCATCCCAGTCTGTTTTAACCTGGATTTTAAATAGAAGAGCTTTATTTCATTTACTCTTCATATTGCTCTACCAGACTCTTCTGAATAGCTTCCTATTTTATTATGTAGTGGAAGTTTAAGCCAAAGACCATTATGATCTGAAATGCCTAATTTAATTATGATGCTCTGACAGTCATTTATTTGAAAATTGATGATTATGTTGTCAAGACATGCATTCTGTCTCGTGGGTGTGTAGTTTATGCAGTAAAAGTTAAGTGCTCTTAATGTGTTAAGTAGATAGTTTATGATTTTTCTTGTAATAATAATGTCTATATTTACACACATCAAATAAAGTTTTGCATCATTCAGTTCTGTACAGATAATTGGAATAGAGATCAACATAAACATCACTTCTGCCCTTTTAATTGCTCATGAAAACCACACATTGCGTGCTGCACCATCATACAGGGAGATCTTCAGAGATGGTGGTACAGATTGCTGTACACACCGGTACATCCAACACCCCGTAGCATGTCCTCGTGCGATGATGAATGCCTGTATACATTGTGGCATACTATCCACAAGTTCATCAAGGAACTGTCGGTCCAGATTGTCCCACTCCTCAATCGTGATTCGGCGTAGATCTCTCAGCGTGGTTGGAGGGTAACGTCCTCCATAAACAGCCCTTCTCAATCTATCCCAGGCATGCTCAATAGCGTTCATGTCTGGAGAATATGCTGGCTACTCTAGTTGAGTTATGTCATTATCCTGAAGGAAATCAGTCACCAAATGTTTATGATGGGGGCGCGAATTGATGTCCATGAAGACGAATGCCTCGCCAATATGTTGCCGATATGGTTGCACTATCGGTCGGAGGATGACATTCAAGTGTCGTACAGCCATTGGGATGCTTCCCATGGTCACCAGTGGTGTACGTGGCCCCACACAATGCCACCCCAAAACAGCAGGCAACTACCATCTTGCTGGACTCACTGGACAGCCTTTCTAAGGCGTTCACCCTGACCGTGTTGCATACAATCACATCTCCGACAGTTGTCTGGTTGAAGGCATGTGTGACACTTATCAAAGATGTACATCGCCATGGACATCGGGAGTGAAGTTGCACACCATGCAGCCTATTGCAAACAGTTTGAGTCCTAGAAAGGCATTATTCAACATGCTGGTGGTGCCGTCAGTGTTCCTCCAATCCATAATCCATAGGTAGCGGTCATCCACTGCAGTAATTGCCCTTGGGTGACCTGAGCAAGGCATGTCATCGACAGTTCCTGTCTCTCTGTATCTCCTCCATGTCTGAGCAACATCGCTTTGGTTCACTCCGAGACGCCTGAACGCTCCTTGTTGAGAGCCATTCCAGGCACAAAGTAACAATGTGGATGTGATTAAACCACGGTACTGACATGCTTGAATTACAGGCAACACGAGCGACGTACCTCCATCCTGGTGGAATGACTGGAACTGATCAGCTGTTGGACCCCCTCCACCTAATTGGTGCTGCACATGCATGGTTGTTTACATCTTTGGGCAGGTTTAGTGACTTCTCTAAACAGTCAAATGGACTGTGTCTGTGGTACATTATTCACACTCAACGTCTATCTTCAGAAGTTCTGGGAACTGGCGTGATGCAAAACTTTTTTGATTTGTGTATATCACTGAATATCAAAACTCTGCACTTTTTCTTCTTAAGGAGGAATACTATGAATTCTTCAAGACTCTGTATAAACAAGTCCTCATTTCGATTAGGGGTGTGTTACACAGTTACAACTAATATATCAACACTTGGAAACAATACAACTGCTGCTTCGAAATATGTTTCAGTGCAGAAACTGCTTATATCTATAGCTTCATATATTAATTTCAGTCTCTTACAAATATATATGTCTACACCACCATGCTTCATGTTAGTTCTACAGTACCCTGTAGCTAGTTCATAACCATTAGGTGCAGTCAAATCTATTTCTGTATGAGATAGCCAAAGTTCATTTACCAAAAGCATAGTGCAAGTAAGTTTAACCAGCCAATATTGCAGTTCAGAGAGCTTATTTTTCATTGACTGGGTATTGTCATGCAGAAAGAGTAGTCAATTTTTATTGACAGCTGGCACTGACTGTCTGTCAGTTTGACACGTCTTCCTCATTTCTGACACATCACTTACCTTAGGCAACTTCTTCTGTTGGTTTTTCTTTGGTTTTCCCCCCTATCCTGCTTCCAACTAAAAAAATCACTCAGAGGAGTGGGAGGAATTGGTTTTCGTTTGGTTGGCAAGGTGGTCACATTTTCCTTTTGACTGCTTCTTATTGTATACACTGTCATTAATGTTGATTCTGCAGATGTACATTCTAATATTGCTCTTGCTGGAGCTACTGCTGATACAGCTATTGTCACTTATGTTGGTACTGCAGTTGTTGCTGTTAGAATATCCGCTAGTTCACGCACATGACTGTCAGCGAACACCATAATTTTGCTTACATTATTTACGTCTTTTTTTTCGCACCAAGATCTCTGATTTGTATAGGACTGTATTTGTTAATTGTAGTATTTTGCTCTTTGAGGCATTGACTTCATTCTTCAGGTGGGTTTTGTCTTTCCGGTTCTAATAATAATTCACAATGAAGCTTTAAATTATGTATTTCTTGAATTAACACAGATATAATTTCAGATTTGTCACCTGTGCTGCAAAGTTTTTTCATGGCCACATTCCAAGCAAATCTAGGTTTTTTGTTTGCATTCCACATTCTTGCAGCTGTAGTGGTGCACTGACTTACATTTAATGCACATTACACATTTAGTAGGGCACGTTTTCTTGCAGTAGCAGTGTGTTGTTATCACCCTTTTATCCATTTGTCTCTTATTGCTAGACATCCTCAGAGATTGTGAAGACATTGTTAGATCTTCAAACTCAGGCAAGCTTGCACAGATTTTCAGAAATGTCTTTATAGCCTCTGAGGATGTCCACAGCATTAGAAGATGCAGTACCAAGCTTATAAACATGACTTAGACTGTAGCCTAATTCCTGTGTAACTGGAATCTTAAAGGATCTATACACATTAGTGTAGATCACCCAGTATTTTACCAGCAAATAATGCTTTTGAAATTAAACATTTCATGCAGTATAAACTGCAGCTGCAACAGTCATTGAATTTAGTACTGCAACATGTCACAATTTTATCTGAATGACATAAATTGGAAGTTGTCTAATACTTTCAGATTTGAGACATGTGTGAAAAGCACCTGAATTGTCTTCAGTATGAGCCTTGTCATTCTTATCCAATTTTGTGGACCTTGTAATGCTGTCAGAATGGTGATAGTAATAACTTGGTCTTGGTTTGCTTAGTCTCTTTAAAATTATTTCTACTCACTTCTCATTTCTGTACTGAATACAAAAATGATAGTTTATTCTGCATGCCCTAAGATAACATAATTGGTAAACTTACACTAAAGTGCCAAACAGTGTTTACTGGCAATTAGATTGGACATGGCAGAAACCACCTAAAATATTGAAATTCTTACTTACAAACCCTTGTCCTCCCTGTTCGTTTTCTTTATGGTGTGTCTTTCTTAATTGATACAAATACCTATGCAGTAGGTAATACAGATGGGGATAATTGGCTGAGCACCAACTCCACTAATTTTATCAGAGCGAGATTCCAGAGTTTAATTTCAGGAGGAAAGTCTAGTGCTGCTATTACACACACTAGCTAGGTTTCAGAACAAATATTTCCTTAGTTAGTGAGGGGGGGGGGGGAGAATAGTAAGTTGGGAAGGTCAAAGAAAGGGCGCATCAGACCCACCTGTAATCAGTGAAAGGAGACAGAT
Source organism: Schistocerca nitens (assembly GCF_023898315.1). Taxonomy (NCBI): domain Eukaryota; kingdom Metazoa; phylum Arthropoda; class Insecta; order Orthoptera; family Acrididae; genus Schistocerca; species Schistocerca nitens. The sequence continues at coordinate 13,260,019 of NC_064624.1, read as the reverse complement.
GGTGAGGACGATGTGAAGAGTAAAAGATGGTACATCAGTGTTGTGCCAATCTGTACAGAGGTAAGCACAGTGGGAAGTAAAAAATAAGGTAAAGGAGCATTATCTCATCTAGAATAGTATTCAGTATCTTGTATTCTCCTTGCTTACAAACTGCACAATTCATAGACAAATTGACTTTGTTTGCATGATATTGATATGAAAATATAACACAGCTTCTAAGTTTGTGTCTGTTTTGTTTTCTGATGTGATTTGCAGCTGGATTTCAGCAAAGACTTCCTGTCCTCCAACCACCACTGCATTCCTGAGGCCTGGGAGTGTGATGGCAACAATGACTGAGGGGACAACAGTGATGAAGTGAACAGAGTTCTGAATTTAAATTTATTAAATGCCTTCACATTTAAACACATGTGGTATGTAGTAAACGGTGAAGACACACTTTTTCAGATGCTACCTGCTTAAAGACCCTTTAACATAGAAATATTGTGGCCATGTAATCAGCATCAAACCTACACATGGTTAATTCTTCAACAGTATTTTTGTCAGTATGTGATGTAAGAATACCACTTAATCATGCTAGCATGATTTACTATTTTCTGTTTAGACTACTACTTCACACTAGAAAATGTCAGACTGGTAAATGTTGTGTAATCTATAACATACAAAAAACATTCATATAGACATTTCCAGTTTTTATCTCTTTGAATAACACAAGGTACTGGCAGTTCAAAAGAGCTCATTGATGTTTGGTGTTCATTAATAGAATGTGAGAGAGTAGTTAATTTATGTATAGGTATTTAACACTTTCAACTTCACACTTCAAACAGCAATACTAAGTTCATTTAAAAAAAATTAAAATTCTATTTTACCTTAGAATGAACGAATTTAATAATTTTAAACTTAGGGACAGACAGAATGCCTAGTCAGAAATAGTCCAAATTCCAGGCTTCGTGAGTATACATTTAAGTGGGAAATATTGCTGACATTTTGGAATTCTGCTGTTTGCTTTTGCCACAGGAAAAGTCAAAAGTTGGAGGTTGTCATCAGTGTCCCCTCCTGCCAGCCTGTCACACTTTGCTCCCTGAGAGAGGAGACAACAGTTCTGAGAGTTGAGATGGTTTGTGCAACCAAACATGTTCATTCCCAATACTTGAAATTTCGTATCTAAGAGGCAAGTCCTGACAAAGAATTTTGCTTCATTCTAATTTGTTTCAAGTTTTCCTTTACTATTTGAGACTGCATTTAAAATATTTACTGTTACCTTTACAAGGAATGCTCCAAGGAAACTTCAGTTAAAAGCCAAACAACTTAGAAATAGTCTGGGTCTAGAAAAGCTGCCATTTATACCATTATTTAAAATATTACTAGAAGATTGTTGAGATTTTAAAGAGCAGTATACATAAAGTAAAATCAGTTTTTATCTTTTCGTTGTGATTACAAATGTTACTACAACAGTGTACTGGGTTTAATTTTACAACATCTTTGAAAAGATTAGTATAAAATAGAAGTGTATGGCATCCTTAGTGCAGTTTATGCTAAAAAGTAAAAACGTCAATTGTGCCACTAATTTCACTGAATGGAAACACATTTAATACTCCTCAAATGACGCTTTCATAAGTAGATAAACTTCAAATGAGTTACATATTTGTAAGTCAAAACATGTGAGTTATTAACCAATGCAGAAGACTAATAATACGATTAAATTAAGATACAGAGTAGATGTGTCAACACGCTCATGAAACCTTCAGCCAAAATGAGGTTTGTCCTGTATAAAGTGTTGGAACATGTTTTGATAAGATTGGAAATAGTCATACTTTCCAAATTATACAATCCCCAAATGTAAACAAAAACATAGTCAAGAAAATTGCTTCAGATTGCAAAGTTATTCTGATGGTCTTCCAAGAACAACTTCAGGCAAATTATGGGACAGTGCCTTCATGGTAATGGCTAACCACTTGCCTCACCCCCCCCCCCCCATCCTCCCCTGTTAAACCCAAGGGAGTGAAGTTATATGCCTGTTTGACTTCCATTATTCATATTTAACTGGCTAATCTTATTGTAAGACCATCCTTTATTGGTAATAGTCAATGTGTTCATTAGTCTCATGTGAGCCACTTTCCAAAAAACTGACATTCATTGGCTGCTAGGTGTTGGGAGTGAGGCAAATGTAATGACCAGCGTGGAATCCTTAGAAATGGAGTCACAACTCTGAAACAGTTTGGTCTTAAGCTAAAAAGTGATCTAACACTATGTATTACCGACAAAAATATCCTAATCCAAAACTATTCAGCCCCCCATCTACTGTCAGTGTGTGAAACCTTATTATATCATAACTATGATTTTATCATCCAGGCTACACTAGTGTATAAGTGGTGTTCCCCACCCATTCCCTTGTCTAAAGCTTGGTACACAAAATGCTGCTAAAGTTTTAAATTGGTTTACGGTAGACTTAATCCCTAGTGTAACCACATGGAAAGATTTTCATAAGATCACAGCTTAACAGTGTAAGTTTAGTATCCTCAGAAGCCAAAACAAATGACAAATTTTAATTGTGTGACAAAAATTTTGTGAAGTCTCATAGGAGGAAATACAGATTATAAAATATATCTTGGTTTACATTACTACCAAAATGATGCAGATGCCTGTATTGTCACTGAAATTTTCCTCTGATCAAACCTTCTGGTTTGATTTTCTTCACTCCTTACCTTTACAACGCATTCTGTACATAATTGTTTTCCACTTCTGATCCTCACCATCATGAATTGTTCATCTGCTACTGTAAACAGTGATAGATCTCTGGACTCATCCCTATTACTTACATTCCTTGTAGTGTTAATTGTCCATCTACTAATGTCCTGTTAATCAGACAAGGACATTGAAATGTCCTAGCAGATTAACTGTGTGCTGGACTGAGACAGAAACTTGAGGCCTCTGCCTTTTGCAATGTATTTACCTTCACATCTTTGTCTCAAAAAATGTAATTTTGATGTCTGTTGTGCTAATCTACAGTCCTTGATACCATGCTTCCTAAGCAAATATAATTTCATGCATCTCTGTTTTAAACATCATTAGCCATCGACAGTATAACAGGCTTAGGATCACTGATTGTTTGCTGTAGCAAAATGGTTCAGTCTCAGATTTGCCAGATCTGAAGCTCAGCCATCGAGTGGCCATTGTTAAAATATTTTATGTCAAATTTTAGAAACAACATTGAGTATACTTGGTGCTTATAATTAAACAGCAGCCACTCAGGGGTCCAGTGTGGGTTGCAATTGTCTTATGGCGGTGAAACTGGTAAATATTTTAATGTTAATGTGGAACAGATTTATGTGGGAAAAACAATTTTTGGTCAGCAGGTGCAAATCTGGTACTGTGAATGCAAGAAAGGTAACAGATTTCCGTATGTAATAGATTAGGGATGCAATGTAAACAGGAAGTCAAACAAATGAGGACTATCACTTGCACAGTTTGTTCTATAGGAGCACCAGCAAGGCCAAAACGCTGTAGTGCCACACCTGATGGTCAAAATTGGAACCTTTTCAAATGAAAATAGGTTCCACATTATCATATTAGCGTATGTACCAAGTTTTGATGCCCCTGTGATAAAGCCCACACTGGACCTGTGTGAGTAGCTACCCTTTAATTGCAAGCACCCAGTAACTTTACTGAGTACTTCAGATTACCTTTTGACCTACCTTACCATTATGAAAAATTCATCCCTATCACATCTGAGAGAGAAATACCATGTAAATATATAGAGCAAAAAAATTTACAGTAGTGTAACTTGAGGAAATAAACATGCATAGGAAACATGTAGCTTTACCATTTCCCCACAACATTGTCAAGATAAAGCTTTTGCTATTGGTAGGAACTGAATGTACAAATCCAGTGCTTACTCCAATCTTGATAACAAGATGTAGTACAATGATACAATGGTCTTCCATGACCATAGCTCACACTTTCTCAGTGCCATTAATTTCAGCTCGAATTTCTGACATACTGTTGTTTGGTCCTGTGATTTTTGGCCATATTTGAAGCAGTTGTACCGCACCTTCTTCAAAAGTTGCTCATGACATTGTCATCAGAACCACACTAGTGCTTCAGATTGCTTTGTACTTGTGTGTTGCCGAGGTTTAAGCAAAACTTTATGCAGTATTGCTGCTCAGTGTTTTATTTCAAAACTTACTGGGACCAGAATCAGATGAGCACTTGCAACAGACCCCGTCACTGGCAGTTTGCAAACAACTGATCTTATACTAGCAAGGAGGTGCATCCACAGCTGCAGAGGAGTGTTCCCCACATCTTCAGTCAATATAGTCTTGCATTTCATGGTTCATGCAGGAAAGGTTAAATACTTCCACACTTCATACGTAAGGCTGGCTGACATATTTTAAACTTGCAAGATGAAGTGAATGCTTAATCCATTTCTAAAACTCACTTGGAATGATTTTGGAGATGTTAAACAAACTTGGCAACAATAACCTCGAACATCTTCAGAATTGAAGTCTTGTTGTTGTGGTCTTCAGTCTAGAGACTGGTTTGTCGCAGCTCTCCATGCTACTCTATCCTGTGCAAGCTTCATCTCTGAGTAACTACTGTAACCTACAGTCTTTTGAATCTCTGTAGTGTATTCATGCCTTGGTCTCCCTCTACAATTTCTACCATCCGTGCCTCCCTCCTATACTAAACTGAATATTCCTTGATGCCTCAGAGCATGTCCTACCAATCAATCCCTTCTTCTAGTCAAGTTGTGCCAAAAATTCCTCTTCTCTCCAATTTTATTCAGTATCTCCTCATTAGTTACATGATCTACCCATCTAATCTTCAGCATTCTTCTGTAGCACCACAGTTTGAAAGCTTCTATTTTCTTCTTGTCTAAACTGTTTATCATCCATGCTACACTTTCATACAAATACTTTCAGAAAAGATGTCCTCACACTCAAATCTATACTCAATGTTAACACATTTCTCTTCATCAGAAATGCTTTCCTTGCCATTGCCAGTCTACATGTTATATGGCCTCTACTTTGACTATCAGCTGTTATTTTGCTCCCGAAATATCAAAACTCATCTACTACTTCAAGTGTTCATTTCCTAATCTGATTCCCTCTGTATCACTTGATTTAATCTGACTACATTCCATTATTTTCATTTTGCTTTTGTTGATGTTCATTTTATATCCTCATTTCAAGACACTGTCCAGTCTGTTCAATTGCTCTCCCACATCCTTTGCTGTCTCTGACAGAATTACAATGTCATCAGCAAACCTCAAATATTTTATTTCCTCTCCATGGATTTTAATTCCTACGCAAAATTTTTCTTTTGTTTCCTTTACTGCTTGCTCAATACACAGGCTGAATAACATCAGGGATAGGCTACAATCCTTTCTCACTCTCTTCCCAACCACTGCTTCCCTTTCATGCCCCTTGACTCATAGCTGGCATTTGGATTTTGTACAAATTGTAAATAGCCTTTTGCTCCCTGTATTTGACCCCTGTCACCTTCAGAATTTGAAAGAAAGTATGTCAATCAAATCGTCATAAGCATTCTCTAAGTCTGCAAATGCTAGAAACGTAGGTTTGCCTTTCCTTACTCTATCATCTAAGATAAGTCATAGGGTCATTATTGCCTTACATGTTCCAACATTTCTACAGAATCCAAACTTATCTTCCGTGACATCATTTTCTACCAGTTTTTCCATTCATCTGTAAAGAATTCATGTTAGTATTTTGCAACTGTGACTGATTGAACTGATAGTTTAGTGATTTTCACACCATGGCCTTGTTTTGACTTAACATTTTCAGTGCTCTGTCTAATTCTTCATGCAGTATTGTATCTCCCATCTCACCATCATTTACATCCTCTTCCATTTCAATAAATTTTCCCTGAAGTACATCACCATTATGTAGACCCTGTATATACTCCTTCTACCTTTCTGCCTTCCCTTCTTTACTTAGAACTGGTTTTCCATCTGAGCTCTTGGATTCATAGAGGTGGTGTCTTTAATTTTCCTGTAGGCAGTATCTACCTTACCCCTAGTGATACTGGCCTCTAATCATTACATTTGTCCTGTAGCCACTCCCTGTCAATCTCATTTTTGACACGTTTGTATTCCTTTTTGACTGCTTCATTTACTGCATTTTTATATTTTCTCCCTTCATCAATGAAATTCAACATCTCTTCTGTTATCAAAGGATTTCTACTAACCTTCATTCTTTTACCTACTTGATCCTCTGCTGCCTTCACTATTTCATCTCTCAAAGCAACCTATTCATTTTCTACTGTATTTATTTCCCGTGTTCTTGTCAATCATTACCTAATACTCTCTCTGAAACTCTCTGTAACCTCTGGTTCTTTCAGTTTATCCAGGTTCAATCTCCTTAAATTCCCACCTTTTTGCAGTTTCTATGTACAGTTCATAACCAATACATTGTGGTCAGAGTCCACATCTGCTCCTGGAAATGTCTTAAAATTTAAAATGTGGTTACTATATCTCTGTCTTACCATTATGTAATCTATCTGGAACCTTTGAGTGTCTCCAGGCCTCTCCCACATACACAAACTTCTTTCATGATTATTCAACCAAGTGTTACCTATGATTAAGTTATGGGCTGTGCAAAATTCTTCCAGGCAGCTTCCTCTTTCATTCCTTACCCCCAGTCCATATTCCCATACTACTTTTCCTTCTCTTCTTTTTCCTACTATTGAATTCCAGTAACCAATGACTGTTAAATTATTGTCTCCCTTCACTACCTGAGTAATTTCTTTTATCTCATCACACATTTCTTTAATCTCATCATATGTGGATCTAGTTGGCTTCTAAATTTGTACTACTGGGGTAGGCATAGGCTTAGTGTCTTTATTTGCTACAATAATGCATTCGCTGTGCTGTTTGTAGTAGCTTACATGTGCTCCTATTTTTTTATTCATTATTAAACCTACTCCTGCCTTACCCCTATTAGATTTACTATTTATAACACTGTATTCACCACCTGAGCAGAAGTCTTCTTCTTCCTGCCGCCAAACTTTATTAATCCCCACTATATCTAGATTTAACCTATTGATTTCCCTTTTTAAATTTTCTACCTGCCTGATTGCGAGATCTGACATTCCACATTCCGATCTGTAGAATGCCAGTTTTCTTTCTCCTCATAACAATGTCGTCCTGACTAGGCCCCACCCAGACATCAGAATGAGGGACTATTTTACTTCTGGAATATTTTACCCAAGAGGATGCCATCATCATTTAATGATGCATGCCCTTGGTGAAAAATTATGGCTGTAGGTTCCCCTATCTTTCAGCTGTTCACAGTACCAGCACAGCACAGCCATTTTGATTGATGTTACAAGGCTAGATCAGTCAATCATCAAGACTGTTTCCTTGCAACTGCTGAAAAGGCTACTGCCGCTCTTCAGGAACCACATGTTTTTCTGGCCTCTCAACAAATACTCCTCCATTGTGGTTGCACCTACGGTACAGCTATCTGTATTGCTGAGTCACGCAAGCCTCCCCACCAATGGCAAGGTCCATGGTTCATGGGGGGACTGAAGTCTTATGTCAAGATATTTGTACATGACCAGGCATCACACCCTTACTGAGCCATGTACCAAACAGTTGCTAGTCTGTACATTACTATGTTGTCAAACTGTTTTTTGCTTGATTAAATCACTGATTACCTGCTGAAATTCTCTGAGAATTGTTATATGCTTCCTTATTATGTAAAAGGTTGCCTTCCTGGCTATGCAGTAACTAATGTCACAGTAGTCACTGGTTTTCCACATAAAGTTCATCAGGTACTTCACCCTTTATAGTCCACTGTGGTATTGCTCAGAATCTCCCAGAAAACTGTAAACTAAATTGTCACCAACCTGGTTTATATGGTGACTTCATGTTGAATTTGGATTACGTGAATGTTAATAAAATATCATGACAGTTCCAACAACTGAGATACTTAATCAGTTATGCAAAGTCTTAAGCTGCCAACCAATACTACCATGGTATTATGTCTGTGCTATGTCCAAACAGTTTCCAAGGCTTGGTTAGTTAGTCAAAAAATAAGTATTTTGTCTCTTTACAGTATGCAAGCAAATTGATTGTACCTTAAAGTTAATGACCTTTACAAGTTTTTTTCCCTTTTGTTGGGTTTCTGCGATGAAACGGCTGTTTACAGCTCAGTGATATCAACACTGAACAAATTGGATTTGTCAAAACCATACTGTCAACTTCTGTATTATATTTAGTCTTCACATAACAAATAACCACAAGTTTTAAATTTGCATAACTGTGCTGAATTTGTAACTTCAGTCATTTTCTTGTGATCTTGCCACCCACTGGTTAAGACTGAGTTTCACCATCTATCTCCAGGAAAGCTAGACCTGTCCTGTCATGTGGAATAACTGAATTGTGATTAGAATAGTCACTATCAAAATGAAAGGTCAACAAAGGCAGTTCTATCTTTACAGCATAAACAATTTCCTTGTACTGTTAGCATCGTTACTCTATTTACGAAACGAGCACTAGTTTGCCGTGAAAAAACATACTTGGCCAAGATACAGAACTCTTGTGGCCAAATTTTGGGCAGAAAGTGCAGCTTATAAGGGCCAATAAAATAAGAAACTAGAAATAGGGCATACATGCATATAATCTGTGCCATCAAATCTGTGCATCCTAATTTTAAGAGAGGAAAGAGGTACTGGCTTTAATTGCTTTATTTACAGAAAATTACTCTAACAAGTTTCTATTCATAATCACTAGTGGAGGAATAATTGTCACCATGTGTCCATAGAGCATAGTTCTCAGTTACATCTAGTTAATTTGTGATCATTTCAATTTTTCCACCAGTGCTTGTGGATTATGGAGTCCCAGGCACATTTCACCAAACTCAGAAATCTTGATTTTCCAGTATGTGTGAACTTGGTGTTTTCATCAGCCATCCATTATGCATATTGCTGTTTAAGTGCAGCTTAGAATGACTGATTACTATGAACATGTAGTGGTTGCAGGACACATGTTACACCTCCAGGGATAATGAATCAGTTTTCGCTTTTTGTACCTTATCTTGGACTTCTTCTGTTAAATGTTCATGGAAGTTGTCCAGGACCAACATGTTCCATAAATCCAGTAACATCAGGGTGATGCTGCCAGACATGGGTCACCCAGTTGACCAGAGCCATTGTTGATCCACTCTTTTGGATTTGCTCTCACCAATATGCCTTCCACTGAAATTTTTGGAGTTGTTTTCCTTTAAAATATCACGTAAGTTGGTAGCTTTCACCTATCACCAGTTACACACATTACTGTAAATCTTAGCTTCTTATTGCCACCAGTTCCTATCATGATGCTGGATTCCACTTTCCTGTTCAATGTTGTAGAGTTGCATCTCAGAACACACTGGCATTTGATCTGTGTTACCAATTTGCAATAATATATAAGAATGTTCACAGTGCAAATTCAAAAATGGTTCAAGTGGCTCTGAGTACTATGGGACTTAACTTCTGAGGTCATCTGTCCCCTAGAACTTAGAACTACTTAAACCTAACTAACCTAAGGACATCACACACATCCATGCCCGAGGCAGGATTCGAACCTGCGACCGTAGCGGTCGCGTGGTTCCAGACTGTAGCGCCTAGTACCACTGGGCCACTGCGACCGGCCAGTGCAAATTCATCATCATGTAGTGATAAGAAGTCAGTTTTCCTCATCACCTGACAGCCATAAAGTGACAGTAGTTTTCCTCCAGCAGACTAATCCATTTTATTGACTGGGAGAGGTGGCACAATGATTAGCACACCGGGCTCACATTCGGCAGGATGGAGGTTCAAACCCACATCTGGCCGTCCTGATTTAGGGTTCCTGTGATTTCCCTAAATCACTTCAGGCAAATGCTGGGATGGTGCCCTTGAAAAGGCTGACTTCCTTCCCCATCTTTTCCAAATCCAATGGGACCGATGACCTTTTTGGTGTTTGGTTTCCTCCCCGAAATTGGCCAATCAGCTGACCATTTCATTGATCTGAAGTAATCAATATTTCTTACATGAATTTCAACTTTACCTTCGATAATGATAGAAGCTGAAGAAATGAATTAAGATTTGTGCCATAGCTGGGACTTGAACGCTGGTCTTCTGCCATATTAGGCAGGTGTATGGCTAACACAGGTGCATGGACTACAGTAGTCCAGTGCTTCCTCAACACAAATTTAAATTCACACCTTCACTGGCTATTTAAGAAGGTGAAAATGTGCCGAAGTTGTTAATAGAAGTTAGTGTTAGGAAGGGCATTGTACTAGTGTGGTGACTGGAGCTGCTAGAAGTAATTATGGTGATGTGATGGTCAGCACATCTGCCTAACAAGCAAGAGACCCTGGTTAGTCCCAGCCGTGGCACAAATAGCTTCATTCCTTCAGCTTTTGTTATCAGTTTCAACGGAAAGAACCTAATAGCCAGGCCTGTACTAAGATAGCTGTATGCTCTGTATATCTTATTATTGTAATACTTTGAGAAGAAGTTGTACTATTTCTTGCTGTTGTGCAGAAGGAGAAGCTGTCTCGCTGTTCTCAAAGGCTGAAGTTTAGGTGTACTTCATGTGGAATGAGGTGTAGAAGCTGGTGGCAGACAGGCAGCGGAATGTGGCAGGAGTGGTTTAAGATGGGCTGTGTGTGTCTACTGGACAAGTGTGCAGTGGTGGGCATCGTCCAGAGCAACCGTGACATCTCTGGGGGTACAGGAGCACGGGTGGGGGACAGGGGGAAACAGATGTTCGTTGAAAGAATCACAACTGGTGATCAGATGTGGATCTCTGGTTATGGTGATGGACAGAGGTTCACCTTCGCAATGAGTCGGGAAAGGTTCTCAGAGCCCAAAAAAAGCTTGTGAGATCAGGTAAAATGTCAAAGATTTGATAATGGTTTTCTTTGAAGGATTAGTTCATCATGAACTGTTAATCAGTGGTACTATTGGGAAATGTTGTGACACCTGCGAGAAAATGTGAGAAATATAGATGAGTTAAAATTTTGCAGATGGTACTTTGTGTGATATAGCAAGAGTCAAACTAGGACTGCTTCTGGAAGTGGAAATGATGTTAGGAGTGGAGTATCAATTGTGTAGGAGTATTTCAAAGAAGACCATGCACAATAAGTATAAGGCAAGCATAAAAATTTTGTGGACCAAGTTCTGGAACATATTGAATAGACCTGGTATACTTATGCAGTGGGCTTGTGACTAAACTATTTTGAAATCTGAAGTTATTTCTGTCTGTATCTAGCTATGAAGTCTAACCATATATTTCACAACAATTTCTTGTGAACATAAATCGCGGACAGTGAATATGTTTATCTTGTGCCACTGGTGAGCACTTGTCACTCAACTGACAAACTGTCATCACTATCAGTATCAAATGAAATAACATTATTCTTCTCTTTCTCAGCCACTAAATTATGTGTCTCACAGGATCACTATAGCCATCTTAAATATTGCTTAAATAATACAGGAGTGTCTGATAGAGCATGTTTCGAGTATCCAAAGCTGCACACAGAAAAGGTACCAATTGGCAACCACCCCAACTGAAATGAGAACAGCTACACTACAAATGTAAACCAGACACTCTCTAGCAGGCAAACACTGAACTACCAATGCTGAAACAGACATAGCCAGGGTTTTATTTTTTCGAAGGTCTGTTCTTAAGTTGCCCAAGTGTACTTGTGATTTTAAGTTTCAGTCAAATAGTAAAAACAAGAACTTGGGGGTTTTGTGTTGAGGGGTTAAACTTACTGAGCTTGTTTGAGTTTGTAATAGCTTTGTTACTGGTGTCTCTGAAGTTGCCAGCATTGGAAATGTCTTGGAGCACTGTTTAATGACCAAAAAACAAAATTCAAAGTATGCAAACGATGGCTGTACAATCTACAGTTAATGGGTTTCTGAGATAACACATCTGAAAGTATGTCATACAGTAAGTATCTAGCTGCAAAAATAGTTCACAAAACATTCAGTTTATAAAGCAACGTGAATTAGTATCTTCATCAGCTGTACTTTGATTGATTGTATTTAGCCAAACACAATTTTATGGGGATAATAAATGTCAGCTTGATCAAATGATAGAACATAACTAAGATGTGGGCATACAATCATGAAATTCTAGTTACAAAACTAACGCTGCTGTTCATTCACACCTCATAAGCTCACTGCACATCCATACAGCTGATGTCTGGGCCTCAGAGAGACCTCTCCTCTTCATCCTCTGTGTGTTTCAGTTAGCCTCAAATTCTAAGCCAGCATTCCCCAATACTGTAAGGGTTGTGGAGTTGAGTAATATAAGTTAGAATTATTTGTCATAGGTCTTGGGTGCTGCAATTGTAATGTGGAAAGGTTATTTTAAAACATTTGTCAATCCTAACATTAACTCTCCCTTGATTTTTGTAAAGGATAATTAGCATAATACGTGGTATTTAAAATTTATGCTTTTTCTGAGGATGTATAGCTTGTATTTTTTCTATTACAGACTACAAAATGGGTGTCAATGAAAAAAAGTTTGAGATTGTGTGTTAACTTTGTTGAAACCATTAGTACTCTTTCTCAAGGTCAGAATGAAAGAAGTCCAGGTATTTGTGCAGTGGCAATTCAGTGGCCTCAAGACAGTTTCTAATCGTAAAACATCTTTGTTACTTAAATATAAGATTGTGGCTCATAATGAACAGATTGTGATGGCATTTTAAAATTTACAGTTATGCATTACATTGCATGAAATATTGAAAATCAAATTCTTGTTGCCAGATGACATGATAATAAGATGTCACCAATGTCTCTTAATGTAACTGGTTGGTATGCTCAGATGGTGCAGTTGGTTTTAGAAATGTAGAGGTGATAACTCTTAGCCCCCTCAGGTATTTTGGCCACATATCCCCCAATAGTATCATAGCTGAGTATACACAGGAATAATGTGAAACTGAAATGGATATTTGACTAGGTGAGTTTTGCTGGTGTAAAGAGATACATTTACCCAAGCAGTACTCTGAAATGAGTGACCACTGTTAATTAAGAGATGATATGTTTCAAATGTGGAGGGAAATTTCTGTTCACACATAAGTTAGTTAAAAATACTGCCTTCTTCCACATCTGTTTCCATCATGATGCAAAGCATGAAGTATTGTTACAAGTTTGGTCTATGGGAACTGCATACTGCTGGCTTTAAAAGAGGTAATTCTGGAAACAGCTGTAAAAAACCCATTCTCGGCGCAGTCTTTGAGAACACCCTGTACTGGTTGGATGGGGAAGACTGGCAGATTGCCTAGTGTCACAAGTTTATGGGGAAGAATTACAGAGTCCTCATGTGCTCACACAAAATCCAAATTTATGGAATAAAGGTCTACCACCCTCCCTCCATCCATCGGTAAGTCATTGGCAGAAGTCAAAGTGTATCTTACCGCTTATCTTATTTTGGTGATGAGTAAAAAATTCAATAGTCAATCCGTAGAATTTTTGTAATTTAATTCTTCAAAGTATTTGCAACATATTTATCAATTACCATATTGCTAAAAGGGTCCTGCTAATTAGTGCCCCTTTAAAGGTCTATCAGCTCTTCTCAGTGGACTTCTCTTTTTGTGCTGAAAAGCACTGAGAGATTTATTTACTGGAATAACATGCAGATAGTTTGAACTCAACTTATTGCCTATAATATACAAGCTTAGATAGCTGACTACGTCTGCATGCATTCCAGTCAAAGTATATATCCATCAGAGTCCTTAAAGATAATTTGCACAAATACAAACATTTGTTTTGTGGTGATCATTTCTTTGGCAATGTGGAGGTCATTCTCTCCCTGTCCTTCACTCCCAGCACCAAAGATCAGACAACTCCACCCAGCAGACAGAAGTGCCTGTTTATGGCTCACCTCCCTGATTGTATGGGATTTGTAAAACTTTGACTTGCACAGACCATAAAACACCTCTCAAAAGTTGGCTGCTTTCTATTACCTATCTTAACTCACAAACATCTTTGATCGGCTAAAGCAAAACAGGAAAGTAGGACATCTAATACCAGAATGTCATATTTCAATGCTGAAGTCTAGAGCTTCCATGTCTTACGGTCACATCGGATTATGTAATTCAGATAGTAAACACCAAAGAAAAACAAACAAAAACCTAGACTCCAAGAATACACAAATAAAATGGTAATATCAGCTATGAGAACAAAACTGTTCCATCAGTTGTCTCAAGAGTTTGACCGTAATTGCAATTAAACCTATTGTACCTTTAAAATGTGTACCTTGGTTGCAACTATTGTGGTTCTACATTACATGAGTTAACTGCAACTTCTCCAAACTGAATATTTTTCTCAATTAACTGATAAATAAAGATTGCGGAGTTCAGGATTAACCTTGCCTAGTATTAGCCACTTTATATCTTGCTGGATTACGGCCCTCCTGGAGTTAACTCATGGAGTTAACTCCATGCATTTACAAAAGCCATGCGAGAGAAACATGGAGACTTATGATCTACCTACATTCAATCAGACCAACTTTCCCAACCTTTTCAGAGCAAGTCAAGTACATAACATTGCTCTGCATAGCATTCTCCTCACTAAACTTTACTTCCATTGAACTCAAAATGATCTTCCACTCAATTCTCTTACTTGATCCATTTGTGTTCTCTTAGTAGTTACCAACCCTACATTCCTATCCACACACACGCACACACACACACACACACACACACACACACAAACACACACACACACAAACACACAGTGTTTTTTACAAGATATGCATCACAATCTTTGCCTGGGCACAAAATCCAGGGACTGTTTCCTGTCCCAAGCTTGTTTCCTTGATCTTTATGCTGACTTTGTTTGGCTTTCTCTGGTTGGCAACAATGTACACTACTACTCCACTGACTGTTGTCTGTTTTACATAACAATGAGCTCCAAAAACTTCATCTCATTCTTGATTTTGTATAAAGTTAAAAAGCAACAAAGTACAGCCCAATCTTTTTGCTCTTAGAAACCACCAAGAACTGAATTTTCTGAAATTCAGTTCCCCTGAAACCATGTTATACAAAACTGGCTTTGAAACCTCTGGAAATTTGGTATACAACTATGAGACTGTGAACTGTTGGTCCTCTTAAGGTTCACTCCCATCACAAACCAAATCTTAAGAAATCAGAGGTGGTTAGCCAGGGCAGATTTCCACAGCTGACAAGTACTCAACTCTATTAAAGATCATATCCCACACTTGACGAGTGACTCAATTTTCTTGGGTGTTATAAATTTCCAAAACTTGGTACGTAAATGAAACAGCTGCAAATGGTGTCTAAATGTGTTCAAAGCATGCTGGAAGTAGACGTATTCACACTAGTGATATTCACTTTTCAGAAGTGGGCTTTATTAAAAAGATAGTCCCATAAGAGTAAAAATGAAATGATGGTGGTTTTAATGCAAAAGGTGCAATGCATCTCAAAATAAAAAATAAATAAAAAAATATTGCAGCAAGATGTTAAATTTATTAAAAGAATTTGAAGCAAGCGATGGTCTCATCCTCTGACAAGCATATTCAGCATGCTTCTCATTGTGTGAACAACATTCAGAGACATCTAACTTACTGAAAATGTTGTTTCTGCAATTTAGGAAATGTAACCTGATCAGAGGACTACCCAAACGTTTCATAAAGTGTGACCTGTACCTGAGAATTTTATTGTTTCCAGGTGGAGAAACCTTGTAAAGATGCTGGCTGCAGTGATGTTTGTATGCTGGCCCCTAAAAACTGCCCTGTGGACAGCGAACTTGGTCTTGATCAGCACTCATGCTGAGGTGAGATACAAAAGAGTTAGAAGGCAATTTGTATTGTTGTTGAAACTGCAACTTTAAATTGCAGTGATACCACTGACAGCTTTAAGCTTCCATTTAAACTGGCTTAGTGTGTGCTGCTTCACTTGTGCAGACAGTGCAGTCTGAGCAAGATGTTTTTTCTTAATCGTAGTTTTGTTCACTAATTAGAACACTTTCTATTCTTGTCACACTGATAAAATCCATAGAGGCATAGTATTTTCTCAGTGTACTTCTGACCTAAAGATTCCGGTAGCAGGAGTCAATAGTTCATGTTAATCACACCCTTTGCATTCTTCTTGACGTGGTCATCTGCAGCTCCGTGGATGGCAAGTAGTCTCTCGCAGTGGCGGGCCCGGCTCGTGTCGCCACACGTATGTCGGCACCTGATGCCGCTCTCCACACGAGTCTGCACTAAAAGACTCCAGCTCCGCAGGGCTGCTACAGCTTGTCTTCCTGGAACCGGTTTACTGCAACTGTGACTTTGATACAGATCATCTCAATCTTCTTATCTAATCTTACTAGGGAACCTTACAGACTCCCTTCTTACGTTCTCTTCATACTTAGAGTTATTAAAAGATAATGTATGGATATCAATATCCTAAAGCAGTATTATTGAATTAAATACTTGACGGATTTAACTAAAATGAAATATTTTATACTTAACAGCATTCAAAAGACTTGAAGTAGATTTTTTCTGTATTTGAGTGGCGTCCCCAATGGATTACTAAGCTGGTATCCAAACACTGAATGTCAAATCCTGTAAGTATGAATATGATGACAAGTCGGTAAAATGCCCTTTCTACAGCCACAACATTCATGTCAGATTCTCTTCAGATTTTGTACTCTTCTATTAGTCCATTAGGACAACATAATGTGAAAGTAGTAAGTTGTACTATGTAGGAGATTTTAAGAAAACTGTAAGAGACGTTTTGTGTGTCTGTGATGTATCAGTGCATGGTGACCATGAGTGTGAGCTGGTGGTGGTTGTGTGGTTAACATTAAAGCTCTGCAATCAGTAGGTGGATGGATGAAGTCTCACTACGGTTTCTACTTTTCCAACATTAGTCATATTATGCCATACATACAACTTTTGAAAGATATAATGACACGTGTATTTGCATGAACATGCTACTGAACATCCAGCTTTATTTTGTCATTTGCTAATTTTTATCACACCGAATATTAACTATCAACAAGTAAACAAAAATAGTGTGAAAATGTGTGCTGGTTGCAATTTCTGAAATCTTACACCACTATTGAGGGTAAGGTACTAAGAACTGCTTTGCACCTGAACACAATCTGCAGACACAGGTTTCATGGATGGACCAGCTTGGAAAACCGGTCAAACATTGATAAATAAAGGTGTAAATAATTCCACTGAAAAATACAGTCTTACAATATCTTAGAATATGACAGTAATGAAAGATTAATTGTCAGATGTGCCCTTGACATCTTTTTCAGACAGACATGAAAAACATAACAGCAGCTATTCATTGAATGAATCTAATTTTCCACATGCAAAGGGAATCTGTGAAGTTTATAAGAAGAAAAAGCTTATTGGAATTTTGGAAATTTTCTCTTCTGACAAATGATAAAAACCATGCATATTTTCATAAATCAATGGCATTAATTAGTGATGTGTACCTGAATGTATTTTCAGTAGTATCTTAAAGAAAAGCCATTTCTCATTTGTCAACCAAATAGAAAAAGTTTGAACTCTTAACTTGTCTATAGAAATGTCATATACCATTTGTTCTAATAACAAAAATTAGTAAACAACTGAATAACATTAAAAATTGAGTAAAATTTCATATAACTTCACATCTTTATCAAAATGACTAGTGTTGAAAAAACATAAACAGAAAACATGGCTGTGACTGTCCAATGACTCAGACTACGGAGGTTGTGCTCGACGGCAGTGCACTGGTACATCACTAACGTGGAAAACTTCTCTTGCAGTTTCACTGAAAATGAGTCAGTACACCTTACTGCTTGAGCATCGTCCTAGTAAATTTGTCTAGTATGAAGTAAATCTCTGATATGAACACCTTGGACTCCCCTTGTTAGACCTTCTACAGCACTACATTTCAAAAGCTCCCATTCTCCTCCTCCAATTTTTTGGTTATGTACTACACAGGGCTACACTCCAAATACTTTCAGAAAAGATTTCATAACTCTTAGTTTTGTTAAGATTACCATTTCAGAAATTAACATCTCATTCACTCTCTACTAGAGGCAGTTATTTTTCTCCCAAAATAGAAAAAAAAAATATCATCCACAATTTCCAGTGTCTCATTTATAAATTCCTTCAGAAACACTTAATTCAATTACTTAATTATGCCAGCTTCACTTTATTTGATGTCTATCTTACAACATGATTCCAAGAAACTGTCCATTCTCTTTAACTCAAACCTTAGAATTACAGTGGGAGTTAAAGTAAACATGCTTCAAACATTTTCTAACTTTGCACATAGTTAATTTGTCTGACAATGCTAATAATGAATTAGAACTAAAGAGTTGCTCTTAATTGAAATAACTCAATATGTAATGGCACTGTTTTCCACTTTATTGACTTGAATGAAAGTTGGATAATCTAGTGTCAAGGATAAAGATTTCTAGGCTAAAATTTAGTTCATAAATTGAGGCCAGGTGCAGCCACTTCTTATGGTCCACTTGAAATCCTGATACTGAAATCTCAGATGAACACAAATTTTCATTCAGATTACTCAATCTTCTTGCAGATGCTGCTTCATAGTGAGATTTATAGAACATATCACATACTTTAAATCAAAAGTGGCCACTATAGGCTAAATCCATGAAACATATTAGCAACCAATTAGACATGTTGTTAATATATTCAGGGGTAAGGAGGAAAGCAGCTACAATGAAAACGGAAAACCCTGCTGCTTGTCATCTCAGCAGTGCCCTTGTGCTAGTGGTATTTTTCAGTGGAAATCAGCTTTGGACAGAACACTGACCACCAGTCCAAATTTTGATTACCTTGAGGAGTAATGGCTAATAAAGTATTCTTTCCTGTTCTTCTAAATATATGGTAATTTTGTCCAATATCTTCTGGGAACCTTCTACTCTTATGCACTGAATGTCTTATGCTCTGAATTAGAAAACTCCCCTACCAGTTCTAGCTTGGAGTGCAGAGGTTGTATGGGAATTGCTTCTCCCTTCTTAAGAGGATTTCCATCAACTGTCTTGACCATGGGACTGAAACCTCTCAGAAGTGAATATTGGAATATATGAGGAGGAATATATTTATCACTACCAATTTATTAATTTTGTAGTAAAAGTTAGCACATCCTTTTCAAATTGAATAGCAAGCCTGCAATAGGATAAAGCATGATTAACACCTCTTGCTGCTACAGTGTTTAGCATCTCAGAATATCTTTGTTCATAACATGGAACTTCACATGGGAGGAACTCCATGGCAAAACACACCAGGAGACACTCGAGATGATGTAAGCACATCAGGTAGCAGTCTTGTGGTGCTCCATAATGTCCCTGAAGAAGGTTCAACATAAAAGAACATAAAACAAATACAGAATAGTATTAAATACATAACAAATTCATCCTAACAAGTCCTATGTGTCACTGAGTAACATTACTCAGTTATTTAAAATGTCATTGGTACAGGCATTCTACCTACCCATTCCAGAATTATAATTCTGTAGCATTACAGCATAATGGTTGTGAATTAATGAGTTCATTCCTAAGCCACTTGTTAACCATATACCATTACAGAATATGTATTGGTATTTAAGTGTAAGAATCTAAAGATCCCTGAAGAGGCTATTGCAAGATATCCACTTATCAACTTTTAGGAAGTAAGAAGTAATACAATAACACTAAAATGTGATTGGGAGGAGCTTTGTGAAAATAACTTTGCCATGTAAGATCGGCATTCTGGAGTAGTTCACAAATTTTGACAAGTTTCCTCTTAATGTCTTATACATTGTAAAAATAAACATTTTCAAGAGATGTTAACATGGAATGAATGCAAGACTTCAGACATCACTGGTGACTCTTTCTTTGACACAAAATCAAGATTTCCATAATAACATTTTGTCATGTGATAACAGGGTTCACTATACTATTTCTCGAATCCATGTGAAAGAAGCCTTAGCATCTTGTGTAGTCAGTTATGATTCATGCTGCCTGTTTTCAACCAATAGATGCAATTAGTAATTGTGATTGGTAATAATTATACTTCAGATTCATAAGTTGTTTTATTCATTTAGTCTTATGGTAGTCCTAAAAATTTTGTACCAGAGCTGCCCAGATTTAGCCTGATAAAGTGTTAAAAAGTTCAGTATTTCGAAAGTGAAGTATACACGCTCATTGGTAGTGTGCCTTGTCAGTTTTGTTGATTATTGGGTCTCTTTTGCAACATGTAGCCTATTATGTTATCCTTATGTGTGAGCCCTACTTAAATTCAACTGAGGAGGTGCCGAAACAGATTCCTCATTGAATTTGTGTTGCAAGAAATATCTGGACCTTTCCTGTTAACCGACAACAAAAATACTGAAAATGAATGTCAAAAATTTAACCTTAATATTACTGTTTCTAGACATGCTGATAATGAGTGAGAGTGAACAGAAGAAATTGTTCTGGATGGCAATGTCTACTAATTTAATTAGACCACTTCTCGAGAAAGGAATTGGGACAATTACGAGCTTTTCATATGGTGAGTGGGGTGGACTGTTTAATTGTGTTGTTGTAAGTAAACAGGAATTTCTTCTGACTAACAAGTGACATTTGCAGATCCGTATAGTAACAATGTGCACTGGAGCAATTCTGAGCTCACAATAAGCAGGAACACAAAGACGGTGGTTGTGCTGTTGAGAAGCATGGAGGCCGACTCACCACTGACTTTAGACTACATCCCAGATCAGGGGTATGTATCAGCTGTAATGATAATCCAGGCTCAGTATAAAGAGCTGTCCACAAGGCAGTTTACTTTGTCTGCTTGTAAACATGAACGTGACTAAACACATAAATTGTTGGCCAGTACAAACCTTCACTTGGATAGGATGTGTTTGTATACATGGCTATGGGCAGTTCTGATTTTGTCTCCTTGAAGGCAGTTTCTGGTCAGAAGTTCATAACTTTATGCTTACCTTGAGTGAATTTCTGTTTTGTTATCTGGCAGTAAAAAGATCTTGTCATTGACTTGGGCAGCTGGTTGAATACTACTTTGCCACTTTGAATTCTGACTTAACAGGATCTACCAATGAAGAGCCAGGACACTTACGTTTCCTCCTGTTTATAGAGCATACAAATATATGTTCTCAGAGATTCAGAGGCGTTTTGTGACGTTTTCAATTTTCTACAAGTTCATAAATTTAGAATTGTTTCAGGGACCGGTTTTAATGACAGCAGTGTATTACTATAGGCTGCTGTAGAAGCTCCCAATCTAGAGGTCCCAAATGTTCCTCAAAGTTGACATTAATTCAGCCTGGTGTGAATTTTTCAGTTTACACAACATACTTTATGAAGTGTCCTCTCCTTGTACCTTGTATCTTAGATGCTGCTCACTCACCATTATAAAGCTTTCCCCTAAATAATGCTACACTATTAATGATTTGCATTCTTTTGGTTACTAGTTATGACAGAAGTATGAATGAAAAGGATTTGTATTATTGCCAGGACATTTCTTTTTGGGAAAGGACACTCACAGCATTAAAGTTGTTGATGAATTTTATGTGCTTGCTGTGACAATGTTAGTGCCCTGAATCGTAAGTGCTATAATGGCCTAACTTACTAGTCTGCTATTGATGTCCATTTGAATTTATATGCTTCGCAATGACACTATCAATTTAAAGCCTCAGAGGCTCGTTTTGTTCTGCAGCTGACCACTGGAGTGTGTGATGGATTTTTCGTTGGTTGTATTCTTAGCTGTGAGATTTGTGCAATTCTTAAAAAACTGGGACTGTGGCTTTACTATGCCAGTTTGCCCCCTTACTGTGCTGAATAAGTGGCACTTGGTGTGAAGTACACACTAAAATAACAATGCTATTGTTTGCTTGTGTACAATAAGTGAAAACAAAACCTAACACTCAGCTGAAGGTGTAGAGATGTTGTGCTCTCATCTGACAGTTTGTTTTAAAATAATTCGGTAACTTCTGTTTGATTAAAGTAAGATGTGTAAAATTCTGTGTACAGTCCTGATCTCGCACAAAATTATGAACTTAGGTCAGCACCACACTGCTGGAGACCAAAACACATAGTACTGCTCATTCACGAATGTCCTCACTTCAGAAGTGTGTGTGTTCACGTGTCATGTCAGCTGGTATCAACTACATTGATTTGTCTTGTGAATCAGTCCACATCACATGAATGAAGAGGGCTGATCAACAGATGGAGACTAATTTTGTTCACACACATTTATTACTCCAATTCAGCATTAGCAGCTTTTTCAAAGTACGCCCCTCCATATAAAATGCACTTTTTATAGCATCTCCAAACACACAGTGCACGCCATTTTTTTGTCAGGTCCTTGAGAATCCTCACTTTTTGAGCACTGCACACTTCTTGAGCACTGCTTTGTGTTCGCAAATCAAAAGCCCTGAAGTTTTGCCTTCAGCAATAGGAATTTAAAAGAAAATCACAGGGTGAAAGATTGGGGCTATAATGTGGATGCAGCACCAGAAACTGCAAGACTTGATTTGTGACATCAGGCCACACATTGTCATGAAGTTGTCATCCAGTCTGAGAAACTTCTGAGCTATCCTTGCAGTTCCTCCATCAGTTTAGCCAATACTGATGGGGAATATGCTGCTGTAACAGTAGTGTGAGGGAACTGCATGCTGGTAGATCATTCCAGGACTTCCCTGCAGATAGAACAACATTCAGCTATCTTTTGCTGTTGGAAAACTGAGCAATTTTCTCACTGTGCTGGCTCATTTCCCTTAAAGATCGTAATGATACATCCAAACCGTGACTAGTCACTGGTAATATTAGGTTCGAGACACACATCTCCTCCATCAGCAAAGAGATACAGCACCTCATGGCCTGTCTCTACTGCCACAGCATTTTGTTTGGTAGACATGACATCCAACAGGTACAAGTGTAGGTCATAGGAATATGATCTTGCATAACTGTAAAGAGAATGCCATTTGAAATTTTCAATACTGGTTTGAGGTTACATAATGTTACCTGCTGATCCTTAAGGTTTGTTGATTTCAGTCACAACAGAAGCCAAAACACAAGGACCCCTTGTTTAACACAGACAAGTTGGCCTTCTTCAAGTCCTTGAACTACTTAAAAAGTGTTGCACAAAGTAGTGCATCTTGACTGTAAGCTTACTGCAACTTTGTGTACATGTTGAGGGCTGTACAGTTTAAACAAACACAGAATTTTAGGGCCCCATACTGCTCCTCTTCCATTACCACCACTGTTTGGTGTGTGTGAAATGCAATGACTATCCACAAGATAGAGCATTAGCACCAACCTATAAGTGTGTGCTGCCACCTATGACCATTATACATAAAAACCCGCTCTTTCCAATTTGTAGTGCAGATAGCAAAGTGTCACAGAAGGAACAGAAAAGAATTTCTCTGTTGATCAGCCCTTGTAGAAAGTCATAACTGTTATATGGCAAATAGGATAATGCATGTAGCACTCTGCATTAACAGAAAATATAAAGTGCTGGAATTCTGCAAGGATGTAGTAACAGGAACTCTCTTTTCACTTTCATTGGGTTTGGCAATAAACGTTGCAAGCAACGTTTTGTGAACATAGGGTTGCCGAACTGTTCTTGTGTAGATTGAACATAATACTAAACTTCAGCTTTAACCCATTACCTCATTTGGGTTATGTGATTTCATCCCCATAAACAGAAACTGGATAGATACCTGATAATAATTTTCCCCCTGTATTTTGTGAATTGGAGGTGTTGGTGACAAATCTGTAGCTTGGGCCAACGTGTCCTTCATATTTATAGGTGACAATTTGGTTAGAAATTCACGAAGAAAATTTTTAGGTCATGAGCTTAATTAAAATTCTCACAGTGCCTACTTTATGTGTATTGAAATCCACGAGAAGTTAATGTTTACCATTTTGAAGTTGATGAAGAGGACATGGTATTGGTTGGTTTAGTGTTTCCTTTTCAAGCATTTTTGTTTGTACTAAATCAGCACAATCCAATAAGATATAAGCAACATCATTACTCAGTACTTGTTATTGTATTATTCAGCAGTCTCTTTTGGTGTACTTCAAAATATTGTAGAAGCCAAATGATTTGACAGGCAATGTTTGAAAAGATTCAAGCAGACTGCCTTAAATTATTTGTACTTTTTAAATGTGCTGTATAGTGCACTAGCTTTGGTGAGAATGCTGCACATACTATAAAAATAAGAAATTGACTTGAGTATTGTGAACTTGCCAGTGTTTTGCTCCAGGGACATGTTCATGGCATTCGGTTCATCTTGACATGTGGACATGGTCGAGATCCTGATGGGCAGTTCTGGACAGCAGGTCCATGTGCTGGAGGAAGTGTCAGGGCCCTACGTGTCTCTCTGGCATGACAGTAGCCTGGACAGAGTCTTCATGGCGGATACTGGGAAGAACACTGTAGGAAGTTTTATCTCAGATGGTAAATAATGGTAATAATAGCTAAACTGTTAATTTGGCTTGCATAAATTAGTGACAAAACTATTCTACAGGTGCAAAAGGTTTTCCACTATTTATGGCATTCCAATGTAGCAACCAGTATGTAGAATGATAATATTCTTGGATGTAATGTCGAAATTACTGGTTATTTATTCATCAGCGATGTGTGTTTTGCCTAATTCAAGACACCTTCAGATTTGCTGATATGCGTTAAGTTGTGGATATCAATAAAATATCCCCATGAAGGAAATTTATTTTTGTAGATGTTTTATTACAGATACCGTCAACTTGCTTGTCAACATCAGCCAATCTGAAGAGGCCTTGAATTATGCAAGACGTGGTTCATTGATGAATAAACTAACAGTAATTTCATCACAGCGAAGACTGCTTTCTTCTCCTTATTCTACAGGTGTAAAGCTGAGCATATCTTCACTGTAAATATTCTGCAATGAGGCTAAAAGGTTTTAATAATTTGTAGGTGTTTCCTGTGACTGAACTTCATTCACATTTACATCCGTGGTCTGCAAACTTCTGTTAATAAATGCGGGGTAGAAAGTATGTTCCATTGTGTAACTCTGGATATTCCTGTAGTATTCTGATGCAGTGTTGGGATGGATGATTACTTAAGCACTTCTGTACATATTGTAATAAATAATCCAGTTCTCATGGTCATTATTGGTGAAATGTGTATATGACTATAATATTTTCTTAAATTTGTCATTCCTTACTCTTGAAATTTCTAAAGCAGTGTTTTGTGGGATAGCTGGTATCTCAAGATCCTGCCAGTTTTTCAGCATGTTTTGAATGCTCTTGGATGATAAAAGTAAATCTATAACTGTTCATGCTGCCCTTATTTGTGCTACGTTAATGTCCTGCTAGTGGTGTTTAGTATAGATCCCACACAATTCAACAATATTGTAGAATGTTTCTCATGTATTTATGAGCAATCAGTTAGGAGACAGGCCCAGTTGTAAGGTACAGGAAAAGCAGTGTTTGTTAACACCATTCTGTGTCCCAAAAGAAAGTTTACACCAGGTATCTGAAATAGTCAGCTAATTAAAATGTTCATACTCTCACTGTAATTGTGAGAGACATCTGCAATTTGTGGAAAGTGCTCAGTTCTCCACACTACATAAACAATTCACTATTGTGATAAAGCAATGTGCTATTTTAAGTGCCACAATGCTGCTAACCTGAAAGTTGAAGGATGCTTCAACTGGATGTGAGTAATTTTTTTGTATGCTCATATATGTAATAGGTGTCTAAAAGGACTTTGGGTGTACAATATGAAATGAAAATTAAATGCAAGAGATGACTGCAGGTTTTTATTTATGCAACCAGCTCTGATGTTCCATAATACCCATATTTAGGCCCCTTGACCAGCGTAAACTTACAAGAATACAGTGTTGTGTACAATCCTAAGAGGCAACGCAATTAAATAACTCATGTCCACAGATCTCTAGCTTACACAATACTACCCCTCGTTCATCAACCAACAACTGACATTCAGGTTTGAATGTTGTCGTAAGAGTTGTCCTTTGATGGATGAAGGGCTTGTCATGTAAACCAGAGATTGACAGACATGGATTATATAATATTTGCTCCTGTTGTGACTGCACACAGGATTGTTCTCCTCTCAGTTTACATTGGTCAGGGGTCCTGAAGATCATGTAATGGAACATGAGAGCTAGTTTAATAATTAACATGCAAAGGAGATGGCTGCAGAAGTTTTAATTTTCATTTTGTAAGTTAATTTGATTGCACTAGCAGTTGTAGTGTGGACTGATCAAGCACTGGATACTTAGTTGGTGTCATAAACCTCTGTACCACTAAGTTGATAGTATACTGTATACTGCTATGGTTAGATAAAAATGCTGTACATCAAGTGGATCTGTATGGCCACAACTGTGCTTTAGATACTGGTGCATCTCCTTGTCATGCTTGATGAGGTTGGAGAAAATCGGTTACTCTGAAAGTTGTACAGTGTGATGTGAATCTTAGTCCTGCACTGATGTTGGACTAGGTAGAACTTAATTGTTCCCCATAATGAAATGTTTGATGTGGCAAAGTCTGGGCTTATGGTGTCCATTTTAATGTGGCTGAAGAGTCAATCCATTGACCTCAAAATTGTTGCATGCAGAAACTTTTGTACCTGAATAGTGAGGTGTGCTGCTGTAATGGTGACCCCATGGCTCCCTTGTCATTGACCTGAGATATCAACAATGTTTCCACCATATCTGAAAAAATGTTTCCTTAATATAGACTTAAAAAGTCAAAGTATGGTGACATCCTGGTGCCTACAATTTGAAGTGAGTTCCCTTCTGACCCTTTCACATAATGAAGGTTGTCCTTGGGTACAAAAATATCATTCCTTCTGTGTGAACTGCAGTAGGTCACACATTTGTCAGAAAATAACACTACGGAGCAATGCACAGATTTTGTACATTATGCCAGCAAAGCACTGCAGGCTGCAACTTGCTGCTCTCACGTAATTAAAACACATTTCAGTATCCTTAAATTTTCAAATATTTAATGTCACTTGCATTGTTAACCTCAGTACTCGTTCACCTGTCATATTACAAATACATTTCATCGACATCTCCTTCCACTGCTCAAGCAGGCAGTATCTATCTCAGCCCCTAGTGATATATATTTCTACATCCTTGCATTTGTGCTTTTGCCATCCCTGCTTAGCCGTTTTGCACTTCCTGTTGGTCTCATTTATGGGACGTTTGTAATCCTTTTTACCTGCTTCATTTACTGCATTTTTATATTTTCTTCTTTCATCAGTGAACTTCAATATCTCTTCTGTTACCCAAGGATTTCTACTAGCCCTCACCTTTTTACCTACTTGATCCTCTGCAGCCTTCACTATTTCTTCTCTCAAACCTACCCATCCTTCTTCTACTCTATTTCTTTGCCCTGTTCTTGTCAATTGTTCCAATGCTCTCTCTGAAACTCTCTACAACCTCTGGTTCTTTCAGCTTATCAAGGTCCCATCTCCTTAAATTCTTATCTTTTTGCAGTTTCTTCAGTTTTAATCTACAGTTCATAACCAATAAATTGTGGTCATTGCACATCTGCCCCTGAAATGTCTTACAGTTTAAAACCTGATTCCTAAATCTCTGCCATACCATTATATAATCTATCTGAAACCTTCCAGTGTCTCCAGGCCTCTTCCATGTATACAACCTTCTTTCAAGATTGTTAAACCAAGTGTTAGCTATGATTAAGTTACGCTCTGCACAAAATTCTACCAGGCAGCTTCCTCTATCATTCCTTCCCCCCCCCCCCCCCCCCACACCACCACCACCACCACCACTGCCACCACATCCCTCCCAGTCTATATTCACCTACTACTTTTCCTTCCCTTACTTCTGCTACTATTGAATGCCATTCCCCAATGACTGTTAAATTTTCGACTCCTCTCACTATCTGAATAATCTCTTTTATGTCATCATACATTCCTTCAATCTCTTCATCATCAACAGAGCTAGTTGGCATATAAAATTGTACTACTGTGGTACATTTGGGCTTCATATCTATCTTGGCTACAATAATGCATTCACTATGCTGTTTGTAGTAAATTACAAGCATTCCTATTTTTTTCTTCATTATTAAATCTGACCCTGCATTACCCCTATTTGATTTTGTATTTATTACCCTGTATTTACCTGACCAAAAGCCTTGTTCCTCCTGTCACCTAACTTCACTAATTCCCACTATATATCACTGCAACCTATCCATTTCCTTTTTTAAATTTTCTAATATTCCTGCCCATTTAAGGGATCTGACATTCCACATTCCGATCCACAGAACATGAGTTTTCTTTCTCCTGATGACACCCTCCTGAGTAGTCCCCACCCTGAGATCCATATGGGGGACTATTTTACCTCCTCCAAAGAGGACACCATCATACAGTAAAGCTGCATGCCCTTGGAAATAATTATAGCTGTAGTTTCCCCTTGCTTTCAGCCGTTCACAGTACCAGCACAGCAAGGCTGTTTTGGTTGATTTTAAAAGGCCATATCAGTCAATCATCCAGACTGTTTCCCCTGCAACTACTAAAAAGAATGCTGCCCCTCTTCAGGAACCACACGTTTGTCTGGCCTCTCAACAGATACCCCTCCATTGTGGTTGCACCTATGGTATGGCTATCTGTATCACTGAGGCACACAAACCTCCCCACCAATGGTCAGGTCCGTGGTTCATGGGGGGCAGGAACAGATATATACCATGAATGTATGGCATTAAAGATAAAAATAGTATATACAGTTTTTTCAAGTACAGCTGATGTGGAACTTTGGAAGAAGTAGGCCTACTCTGAGGACATTTTAACCAAGCTCCAGAGAGAGATAAGATAACAGGTGTATTGCTTCAGAAGGGAGGAGATTCACTTGTGAAACATATACACAAACTTGTAACCAACATTTGAAATGAAGAAAGAATGGCAGCTCAGTTGAAAGAAGGGGTCATAGTACCACTCCATAAAAAGGGCAATAATCGAAAATGGACACATTATAGAAGCATCTTATTAATTAGCACAGCTTAAAAAGTGTTCCTCAAGATTCTCCAGAAAAGACTGCAACCATATTTAAAAGAGGTAACAGATGACAATCAAGTGGGACTTAGAGAGTGTCAGTCCACCACTGATCCGATATTTATAGCAAAAGAGTCCATATGAAAATATTATGAACACAATAAACAATGGCAATATTGTTTGCTGATTTTAAGATAGTCTATGATAGCAATAATAGAGAAAAGCTGTGGGAACAAATGCAGAAATTTTAAATATCAAAGATTACAAGTCTTGTAGAAGTTCACTGGGAGGTTCAAAGGAAACAATGAAAATGTAAGAATATTTTAGATTCTACAACTTTTGATATAAAAAACAGGAGTCAGGCAAGGAGTTGGAATATTACTATTCTTCTTCAATATAACAATACAGGAATCACTGGATGCAGCAAGCAAGACATATGAGAAAAGGGCAAAGGAATGAAAATGGATCTACTGGCCTTTGCAGATAATGTAGCTTTATTGCTGAAAACCTAAATGACCTGAAAACACTGACAAGAAGGCTATGTAAAAAGTCAAGGGATGTTGGATTAGATGTAAATGACAAGTAAATCAAATTCTTCAGGTTGTAAAGAAATTACAAGGCAAAAAATAGAAATGCTCCAGATTGATGACCACATGTCTGAAGAAGCAGAAAAGTTTAAACATTTGTAGGGGTAGTAAACAACATAAATGACTAGATACAAGAAATAGAAGTGAGAATCAAATCAGCAGCCAGAGATCATATTCACTCAACAAGTTACTGCCATTGAAGTTTTTCCCCCAAGAGAAATAAAAAAATAAGAATATATAAAAATGAAGCCAGACTAGCATTGCTGTGTGGGGCAGAAATATGGAGATTGGAAAAGTACACTGTAAGAAAGATATAGGCTTTTGAAAATACAGTCTTGCAGAAGATATATGGACCAATTTGAGAGGGAGGAGAAAAGCAAAGGAAAAAGATCAGGAAGGAAAATAATGAACCAGTTACTGCTGCAGAAGCTTAGACAAGAAGAGAGGGGGATTAAAAGCGGGAGAAGTATCAGAGAAGGAACCCAGAGGACAAACACCTTTAGGCAGACCAAAAATTAGATGGAGAGCACAGGTGGTCAATGGTCCTCAGATACGATAACACTGCTGGTTGCTACCACAGCAGTAAATCCCCGTCAATGTTACTCCCTCGAAAGGAATTATTTAGCTGTGGCATGTACTAATGGGAAGGAATTGGATTATGTTCCGTTACCTGAAATATTAAGTTTTGACAGCGAGTATGATTTAAGTCAAGGGGTGTTAAACCAGTAGTATTCAACCTGTAAAATGAAACTGTAGTTGTGTCAATCAAAATAGTTGCCAATCAAATTAGGTAAATGATTCCAGGTAGATATACTGTTAATCAAGAAAATTGTCATGAATGACTTTAAATTGAAAAGTATTCTGTAAATTGGATAAAAATCAATAGCGCTATCAAACAAGTAAGTTGTTATTCATGAGCAACACAAAAAAATGAAACTAAAATGTCTTGGCAGAAAACTATCTCTCATTAGCACACACTGTCTGTTCTAAAGCAAGAAAGATAATGTTCAATACGAGAGAAGGAAAGTTGCACCTCACCATATACTGGAGATGCTGAGTCACGATAGGCACAATAAAAAGATTCACACAATCGTAGCTAAGATAATGTTCAACAATATAAGGAAAAAATAGATTGTTACTCACTGAAAAGTAAACACAATGAGTTGCAGACAGGCACAACGGAAAGACTAAAGAAAGAAAACTGTGGCAGGTTGGGCCAGAATACATTCTAGTGTGAGCTGCTGGAGACGGCAGTCATGAGTGTGTGAGAAGGTGTGCTTGCTTGTGTCAGTGAATGTGTGTGTTTTGTTTTCTTTTCTGAAGAAGGCTTTGGCTGAAAGCTAAATCATAACAGAGATTCCATTGTTTGTACGACAATTGTCATTACATGATACTACTTATTAAGGGAAAAGCGTAGTTAAATTGGACATGAGGTGGCCCTAACACTTCACAATTGCAAGATGGTAAGACAGAAATGGTCATCAATCTTTTAAGCTAACCAGTATGATTACTAAATGTTTTCAGGTGAAAGATATAAGTATTTGCTACATTGTAGCCAGTGACATTTACAAGAACACAAATACCTTAGAATGGCCTCTACACCTCATAAATACTTGCACTGTACAAATTGCTGATCTACTGGCTCAACATTAAGTGGCTTCCAGAAACAGTACGGCCTGTTAACTGAATTTAGAACAAAGCATAGTAAAGATGCATGCACAAAAAAATGGTTCAAATTGCTCTGAGCACTATGGGACTTAACATCTGAGGTCATCAGTCCCTTAGACTTAGTACTACCTAAACGTAACTAACCCACGGACATCACACACATCACACAAGGCAGGATTCGAACCTGCGACCATAACAGTCGTGTGGCTCCAGACTGAAACGCCTAGAACTGCTCGGCCACAGCAGCCGGCAGGCAACATTACAAACCTGTAAAGTACAGGAGTAGCTGTGGTTGCCTGTAGACTGTACGCTGACATACAGGCGGGAGAGCAGTGTGCTGACCACATGCTCCCCCATACCCCCTTTTTCTTGCAATTATTCTTTTACAATACTTTTCTGAACATATGTAGGACTTTGTACAAAGATTATCTGTACACATGTGAAAATTGTAACTCCATGAAAACAGATAACACTTTTGCAACAGTAATGATACGGTAGCTCATTAGAAATTGGATACTCGGAATATTTTTAGCACTAGGAATAGGAACCTGACCAAGTGAATGGCTCAGGAATAGATTGGTGTTTTAACAAAAAGCTGAAATTGAGTTAATTATTATTTGTAATTTAAGTGACTTACCAGCCCATGCAAATAAATACAATACTAAACTTTATTTGTAGTGAACATAGTGGCTGTGCCAATGTTTTGTGGCAATAGTAGAAACTCTTCATATACACTCAGGGACACTGAATATTGTGCACCAAAAGCGGAACATCACATCGAAATGAAATAATGATACACATGAGAGATTCACATCACCCCAAAATCAAGACAAGTAAACAGATACAGTGATTAAAAGTTGACAGATACAGTGCAACATCAATTATTCATTGGACCACCTTCTGCTGCAATACTTGAGCAGTTGAGTTGATTAGACACCTGTTGTTGTCCTGAAGCAGATTGGCACACAAATCGAAGAGCCACCTCCAAATTGTGTGCAGAGTGACACGGTGGCAACTGGCATTTCAGCTGTTCCCACACAAGCTCTGTTAAGGGACAACTCCGGGCAGTAGGCTGGCTGTGGAAGAGTCAGAACACGATTTAGGAAGACTCGAGAAATTTGATCTGCATGCGGGCTAGCATTATCTTGCTGGAAAAGTGCTCCTCATAGGTCATGTAGAAAGGCTCATTAATATTCGAGGTACTTCAACTAGGGGGACTGGTTCTCTTAGGCCGAGGCCACCTAGAGCATTACGTCAGGTATGTGAGCGGTGTGGCAAATGATGGTGTGGGTGGAAGTGTACTGTTCACCGGGCACACTTCGCTCCCCATATGTGGTTATTAACTGTCACTTGAATTCATCACTAGACACTGGGTTCTGCCAATCTGTGACAGTCCACATCATTCTCGCTGAGCACCTCTATAGACTTAGCCACCAATGTCCCTGTGTTAATGGCAGTGCATGACACGGGTGCCCGGATTGCAAATGCACATTCAAACTGTGTCTGGAAAAGGTGTGTGGAACAAATGTCACTCAGACATCTGCTTCTGACGTGAAGTGAGCCACTGTAAAATCCCCGATCGCTCACTGCATGGCCCTCTGACCCTCTCACCTCGTCCTTCCAGCCACTCCAGACTCGGTACGTAGCACGTGGGTACCATCTCGTATCCACTGCGACCGACACCGTCCGATGGGACTCTCCAAATGATTGACCTGGTAAGCAAACGGCGTGTCAACCGGACCCGCAGTTTTCGTGCGGCTGATTGTGCCCCTGTTAAACTGGCTGAAGAACTGTGAGAAATGCCATCTGACACGTCTACCTGGCATTCTGCGGCTACTAATGTCCTCCTCGAGTTGGAATGTAATCACCATGTGTAGGACTCATCCACTATGAGCTGTTTAAATTGGGTCGCAGCCCAATTCTGGTGCCACTGCAGGGTCTGTGCGCACGCACATTGGTACCAGACTCGGACCATTCGTTTATCGGATCTCACTGTACTTATTTGCAAAATTTCACGATTATACCTTTCGTCCCTGTGGCTGCACCATTTTCAATGTGCCTGAGTGTATGGCGGTAGATGTATGATGGCTCTGTAAATTGTGTTCTTTGTGCAGAAATCTTATCATCCAGAGTAAACCAATAAATGTTACGAAGCCACTCCCAGCATTTACATCCGTATAAACCTATGTACCTATGCATGAACCAGTTTTATACATAAAATTTTAATATATTCACATTAAACATGAATAAACTTTTGAAAATTACATTAACAAAAAAATTATTGTTAGATAACTATACAGAGAATAAAAACAATTATTTACATGTGCAATGGAATGAAGAACACAGTAACACAGATACCGCATTATACACAGGAAAACATTGAAGTTACATGAATCAAATAATGCTGATATCGAATGCAAGTGTTACAGTACTTGCCGTAAGGGAAGAAGATGTCGAGGGCACTGTTGGAGGAGGCCAAAAACTGTCTCGTTTGTGAGGCCAGGAGACAAATAGTAAGCCAGTCAGCAACACAAGGTGGATTCTGTTTTTCACCGTCATAGAATATACCAAGATCACAAATCCCAGCAGACAGTCAGAATACAGGTTGCATTGGAATTTTTGACATATGTTCAAAGTTTGAAAAGTCCATTTACTTAAATAATAAACCTTTTCTGAAGTGGTAGGGGAAGAGGACAGATTCTTTCTCCAACTTGCATATTTGAACAAATTTTCACAGATGTTTTCAGAGATTTTTCTTGACTTCAGAGGATGAAACAAAATGTGCTTTCCATCTAGTGTGTATCTCAGTTCAACACACCAAAAACACAATTTATCTATTATGTGAAGCTCAGTTGTGATCCTTATGCTCGATGTATTGCACAGCTTGAGCAGTGTGGCATGAAAATACCCGTGCAACCATTCTGGTGTGCCCATCCACTGACAGTGACATGAGCTGACAATATGTAGTAGGTGCCGAGCCAGAATGGTGTGGACTGCCACGGACTGGCAAAATGCGGTGTTTAGTGACGAATACCGATTAATTTGGGGGACAGATAATGGCCACATACGGGGGTGGAGGCAGTGTGGCGAATGGTACATTAATACTTGTCTGGTGTTGCGGAAGATCTTTTATTGAACTCTTCATAAACAGAGTGTTGTCAGGCATGGTGACTCTGTTGTCTATAAAATAAGTTGTTAACAATATCAGCAAATATGGTATGCTAAATAAGAATGGTACTTTTTATTGTCAATAGGGTTCAAAAAACACATTCTATTGGAGAATACACCATGTTGCATTCACAATTCTGAACTTTTTGCTACCATATCACTTTGAAAATAAAATTTATCATGGTTACTTAAACATTCTTGTGTTATCTTAGTATCACATCACTTTCATCTTAACTTACATGACTCTCAATCTCATTTCATTAAAGCTTACGATAGCCGTGGCTTTAAATGATGTAAATATTGTTGACTTAGCTTTACTGATACCTAATACATACTTTTAAAATGCCTGCTTGACACTTAACCTGCTTTGCTCATTTTTGGAATACTGAATGGCAGGGTGAAGTACAGTTCTTCTTCCTCGAATAAGCACATGCTTCTGGAGACAAAGCTCTCAAACTGATGGCATCTACAGTAACATTTGAATTCCACTTTACAAATTTTTGTTGTTGTTCTTCTTCTTCTTCTGCTTCTTCTTTTTCTTCAGCAGATGCTGTGTTTGTCCTTGGCTGAAATGCTGAGACAGTATAGTTTGTCTCCTTACTATCAAGAACAGGTGTTTTGAAAGCTACCCCACTGTTTTAAGTACTTCATGAATGCATTTATTTTGTTTTCTTCACTACAGCCATTTCTTCAAGTATTAATTTCTTTTCTCTTTGCTTGTAACTCTCAAATCAGGAGAAATTCCTTTGTGAAATGACTCCTACAGGTTGGCTTCCTTGGTAGGCAAAACTTGCAGTGTGCACTGCTCTAACCACACTGTGGCATTACCTTTGTGTTATGTAGTCTTCTGTGTTGTCAGAACCTGCAGCACAAAGGCTATTTCCACGGCAGCTGGAGATTTCTGGCACGGAACTGCATTTGACACGCTAGACCCAACATCACATTCTGCATCTTCTGTTTGTAATCTGGTGGTTGAAAATGTTCAGAACATGTCCTTGAACTTTTAATGTTTATCTAGTCTTCTTATCTTCAATGAGATAATTATTTACATTGGAGGTTTAAGTCTTTTGGAAAATGACGTTATGGATTCTCTCAGTTCAAGGCCCAGAGAAAACGTACTAAGCAACAGGACCATAAAATGTTGTCTTGCTCACTTTACTTGGTGAAAAATATGAACAATGTAGACAATTTAAAAAAATATCATTACGTACTAGAATACAGCATAGGCCACAAACTACACATAACAGAATGAGAACCTTAATCGTGTTTCTACTAGAATATCAAAATCTTATGCACACTTTGAATCATTGTTAAGTTATCTTTGTAATCACTGCATGACTTGAGGTACGTTTCCTGACAACTTAAATATGCTGTAATGACACCCACGTATAAAACAGGAGGTAAGCAAACCACCTTTAATTACAGACATATTGATCCCTCCAGTTTTTTCAAAAGTGTTTGAGAAAGTTGCCTATGACAGAATACTGACTCACTGAAGTGAGCAGAAGTTGTTAACTGCTTCTCAATTTTGCTTTCATATTCTCTACAGAGAAAGCAATGCCAGTGCCATAGAGCAATTCAAGCAAAAAAGTATCCTGTGGATATATTCTGTGGCCTTGCCAAAGCCTTTGACTCTGTGGATCACAAAATTGTACATTGCAAACTAAAGTGGCATGTCATTAACGATATCTCAGTTGCAGGGATAAGCAGACTCCATCTCAGGCACAAAATATTAGTTTTGTGCATAAGTTGGCAGCACTTTTCCATAAGTTTAATAAATACAACAGATATAAATAATTATCAATAATATATCCTTCTTCACTGTTTACAACAGTCTGCCAATGCTGGAGTAACTTTTTGATTCTGCTACTATAAAAATCACACAGTCCTGAGGCGAAGAACTTGTTGAGCCATATTCGGAGCACATTTTAACCTGAAAAAGGAAGTTCCATGAAATCACAGGGAGTGTCCATGTCTAAAGAGTAGTTTATTTAGTATATTCAGTATTCTCCTGTAGCATGACATTTTGAAAGCTTCTATTCTCTTCTTGATACAGTATTTATCATCCATGTTTCATTTGCATACATGGATACGCTTCACACAAATACTTTCAGAAAATACTTCCTGACATTTAAGTCTATACTTGATATTAACAAGTTTCTCTTCTTCAGAAACACTTTACTTCCCATAGCCACTCTACATTTTATACCCTCTTTACTTTGACCATCATCAGTTATTTTGCTCCACAAATAGCAAAACTCATCTACTACTTTGCCTCACTTCCTAATGTAATCCCCTCAACATCATCTGATTTCATTCAATTACATTCCATTATCTTTGTTTTACTCTTGTTTATGTTTATCTTATACACTCCTTTCAAGACACTGTCCATGCTGTTTAACTGCTCCTCCAAGTCCTTTGCTGTCTCTGACAGAATTACAATGTCATCGGCAAACCTCTAAGTTTTTATTGTTTCTCCATGGATTTTAATTCCTACTCCAAATTTTTCTTTTGTTTCCTTCACTGCTTCATCAGTATACACATTGAATATACAGAATATACTGTCTCACTCCATTCTCCTTCACTGCTTCCCTTTCATGCACCTCAACCCTTATAACTGCAATCTGGTTTCTCTAGAAATTGTAAATAGGACTTTGCTCCCTGTATTTTACCTCTGCCACCTTCAAAATTTGAAAGCGACTATTCCAGTCAAGATTATCAAAAGCTTTCTCTAAGTCAACAAATAATAGAAATGCAGGTTTGAGTTTCCTTAATCTACATTTAAAGATAAGTCGTATGGTCAGTATTGCCTCGCATGTTCCAGCATTTCTACGGAATGCAAATTGATCCTCCCCAAGGTCGGCTTCTACCAGTTTTCCCATTCGTCTGTAAAGAATGTGTGACCATATTTTGTAGTTGTGACTTATTAAACTGGTAGTTCAGTAGTTTTCACACCTCCCAACACCTGCTCTTATTGGGATTGGAATTATTTTTTTCTTCTTAAAGTTTGAGGGTATTTCGCCTGTCTCACACATCTTGCTCATCAGATGGTAGAGTTTATTTTTGGCTGGCCCTCACAAGGCTATCAGTAGTTCTAATGGAATGTTGTCCATTACCAGGGCCTTGTTTTGACTTAGGTCTTTCAGTGCTCTGACAAATTCTTCATGCAGTGTCATATCCCCCATTTCATCTTCACCTATGTCCTCTTCCATTTCCATAATATTGCCCTCAAATAAATCGCCCTCGTATAGACTCTCTATATACTCTTTCCACCTTTCTGCTTTCCCTTTTTTGCTTAGGACTGGTCTTCCATCTGACCTCTTAATATTCATTTAGGTGGTTCTCTTTTCTCCAAAGATCCTTTAATGTTCCTGTAGGCAGTATCTATCTCACCCTCTTGTGATATATGCCTCTACACCCTTGCATTTGCCTTCTAGCCATCCCCACTTAGCCCTTTTGTACTTCCTGTCAATCTCATTTTTGAGACATTTGTAATGCTTTTCACCTCTTTCATTTACCGCATTTTTATATTGTCTTCTTTCATCAGTTAACCTCAATATCTCTTCTGTTACCCAAGGATTTCTACTAGCCCTTACTGTTGTGACTCGCTGATCTTTCAAAGTGCCACCGCACAGTTACGCGCGTCCTCTACATGCAGCGCTGTCTGCCAGCCGTGCAGCAGCAGTGCCACCTGAGCGGCCAGCCAGCCAGCAGCCGCTAGACTAGGACTCAGTTATGATTTGACTGTTAAAGTGTACACACGTCTTACTCTGTTTACTTGATCTGTGACTTTCATGTATTGTGCCTTGCTTGAAATATATTTGT
Organism: Schistocerca nitens; assembly: GCF_023898315.1. Taxonomy (NCBI): domain Eukaryota; kingdom Metazoa; phylum Arthropoda; class Insecta; order Orthoptera; family Acrididae; genus Schistocerca; species Schistocerca nitens. The sequence continues at coordinate 13,221,799 of NC_064624.1, read as the reverse complement.
TCAACTTGAAGTTATTACACTTACCTTTTTACCTACTTGGTCCTCTGCAGTCTTCACTGTTTCATCTCTCAAAGCAACCCATTCTTCTTCTACTGTATTTCTTTCTCCTGTTCTTGCCAGTAATTCCCTAATGCTCTCTCTGAAACTCTCTACAACCTCTGGTTCTTTCAGTTTATCCAGGTCCCAGCTCCTTAAATACCTACCTTTGTGCATTTTCTTCAGTTTTAATCACAGTTCATAACCAATAAATTGTGGTCAGTCCACATCTGCCCCTGGAAATGTCTTACAATTTAAGTCCTGGTTCCAAAATCTCTGTCTTACCATTAGATAATCTATCTGAAACCTTCCAGTGTCTTCAGGCCTCTTGCACGTAAACAACGTTCTTTCAAGATTCTTAAACCAAGTGTTAGCTATGATTAAGTTATGCTCTGCAAAAAATTCTACCAGGCAGCTTTCTCTTTCATTTCTTACACCCACACCCCCACCCCCCACCCAGTCCGTATTCACCTACTACATTTCCTTCTCTTCCTTTTCCTACTATCGAATTCCAGTACACCATGACTATTAAATTTTTGTCTCCCCTCACTATCTGAATAATCTCTTTTATCTCATCGTACATTTCTTCAATCTCTTCATCATCTGCAGAGCTAGTTGGCTTATAAACTTGTACTACTGTGGTAGGCATGGGCTTTGTGTCGATCTTGGCTACAATAATGCGTTCACTATGCTGATTCTAGTAGCTTACTTGTGCTCCTATTTTTTTTGTTCATTGTTAAATATACTCCTGCATTACCTCTATTTGATTTTTATTTATAACCCTGTAGTTACCTGTTACTGTCTTGTTCCTCCTGTCATCTACCTTCACTAATTCCCATCATTTAACAATATAGTGTAGTTGCATGCCCTCAGGAAAAATTATGGCTGTAGTTCCCCCTTGCTTTCAGCCATTCACAGTACCAGCATAGCAAGGCTGTTTTTGTTTATGTTACACGGCCATATCAGTCAATCATCCAGACTGTTGCCCCTGTAATTACTGAAAAGGCTGCTGCCCCTCTTCAGGAACAGTCTGACCTCCCAACAGATACCCCCCCCCCCCCCCCACTGCAGTTACACCTACAGTACGGCTATCTGTATTGCTGAGGCACACAAGCTTCCCACCAACGCCAAGGTCCATGGTTCATGGGGAGCAGAAACAGATATATACCATGAATGTATGAGATTAAAAATAAAAACGGCAATACAGTATTGCCAAGTACTACAGACATGGAGCTTTGGAAGAAGTAGTCCTACTTTGAGAACATTTTAAATGTCAAATCTGGAAGTATAGGAATGGATTGAGAACATAAATATCAGAATGTAGATCCCTTGGATCCACAACTTCAATGGAAGAGACAGCAGATGCAGCGAAAATATTAGAAACAACCAAGCTCCAGAGAGATCAGATAACAGATGTACTGCTTCAGAAGGGAGGAGAACCACTTGTGTAACAAGTACATAAACTTGTGACCAACATTTGAAACAAAGAAAGAATGCCTGCTCAGTTGAAAGAAAGGGTCGTAGTAGCAGTCTATAAAAAGGGATGTAACCAAGAATGGACATGTTATAGATGCATCTCATTAATAAAAAAAGTGGTCCTTAAGATTCTCCAGAAAAGATTGCAACCATATTTAAAAGAGGTAACACATGAGAAACAAGTGGGCCTTGGAGAGGATTGATCCACTGCTGATCAGATATTTAGAGCAAAAGTATCCATAGGAAAGTATTAGGAACACAATAAACAATGGCAGAATAGAACAAATGCAGAAATTTGAAATTTCAAAGGAGATTACAAATCTTGTAGAAGTTACTCTGGAAGGCTCAAAAGGGGCAGTGAAAATAGAAGAATATTTTAGGGCTTCCAACATAAAAAAAGGAGTCAGGCAATGAGATGGAATAAAATGAACCAGATACTGTTCCAGAAGCTTAGACAAGGGGAGAGGGGGCATTAAAAGTGGGAGAAGTATCAGAGAAGAAACCCAGATGACAAAGACCTTTAGGCAGATCAAAAATTAGATGGACAGACCAGGTGGTCAATGGCACACAGATACTATAACACTACTGGTTATTACCACAATAGTAAATCCCCGTTAATGTTACTCCCTTGAAAGGAATAATTTGACTGTGGCATATACTAATGTGAAGGAACTGGATTATGTTTCATTACCTGAAAGATTAAGATTTGGCAGTGGGCAGTAGTTAAGTCAATGGGGATCAAACCAATGTTATTGAAGCTGTAAAATGAAACTGGAGCTGTGTTAATCAAAATAATTTCCAAACAAAAAAGTCATTATTCATGAGCAACACAAAAAAATGAAACTAAAATGTCTTGACAACAAACTATCTCTCATTAGCACACACTGTCTGTTCTAAAGCAAGAAAGATAATGTTCAATAATATAACGAAAAAATAGATTGCCACTCACCAAAAAGTTGGCACAATGAATTCCAGGCAGGCACAACAGAGAGACTGTTACAGTCTGGTTTTGAAGGCAAGCAAGAACATCTCCTCACACACACAAGTGGCATCTCTGGCAGCTTGGGCCAGAACACATTCTAGTCTGAGCTACTGGAGACGGCAGTCGTGTGTGTGTGAGAAGGTGTGCTTGCTCGTGTCGATGAATGTGTGTGTGTGTTTTGTTTTCTTTTCTGAAGAAGGCTTTGGCTGAAAGCTACATCTTAACAGTGTTTTTGTTGTGCCTATCTGCAACTCAGCATGTCATTCTCACAGTGAGTACCAACCTATCCTTTTCTTTGTATTGCTGATATTCCAACCTGGAGTTTCCATTGTTTGTACGATAATTTTCATTACACAGTGCTACTTACTAAGGGAAAATCACAGTTAAATTGGACATGAGGTGGCTCTAACATTTCACAGTTGCAAGATGGTAACAGAGAAATGATCATCAAATTATTGTGCTAACCAGTATGATTACTAAATGTTTTTGAGTGGAAAATATAAGTATTTGCATTATGCTGAATCTGTCAGGGTCTTGTTAAGCTGTAGCCAGTTATGTTTATAAGAGCACAAATATCTTTGGAATGACCACTACACTTCACAAATACTTTCACTATACAAATTGTCAATCTACCTGGTCAACATTAACTGGTTTCCAGAAACGGTACTGCCTGTTAACAGAGTTTAGTACAAACCTGTAAAGTACAGGATAGTTGTGATTGCCTTTAGATCTATAAATATTTCTGATTGCTACCATTCCAGTCAATTACTTCAGTACTGAGCAAAGCTTTTGATTAGAACAAAACCTGATTAATGTATTTAGGCCTTTTTCTTGAAATTATTCTTTTACAATAAGTTTCCTTTAATTTCCGTCAATGGTCACAAACTTTTTGTTAACTGATTACCAGTTTTGGTCTATAATGACCATCATCAGATCTGCAGCAAAAAATGGGAAAAAAACATAAATACACTCGCAGATTGTTTACAGCTTAAAAACAATAAATAGACCACAATGAAAAGTAATACTGACTTATATATGCGTTTGTGCACTTTAAGTATGAAGTTTCATAAAAACAAAGTCCTAATGTAGGTACTGCAGCCATAGTGGCATTGTCAAATGTTAAATGCAAAATCAGCACCAGCATCGTCTAATATATATAAATAACATCATATGCATGAGTCATGTTGTCAGTACCACTACTGTTCAAAACAAGGTGTTGTACAGTAGCCCCTAAATTTTTGTGTTGTAAGTTCACCAGATGTCACTTATGAAAAAGGATGGTATAGAATATGACAAAGGTCAGATTGTTAGAAAGAGGAAGAGTTAAGAAATAGTAGCTGGCATAAATATTCTAGATAATGACATAAGTAATAAACACCTTTGATTGTGCACAGAATAATATAAAAAAAAACTATAAAACAAATTGCTAAAGAAGCCACAATGAAAGAAAACATAGTGCTGCACATAATCAGCACCCTCTGTTAGCGCTAATGCCAGGATTGTGCATAGGTGATAATTGGTTGGAGGAATGTGACTGCCAGATGACCCCTCCTACCCTGCGGCACTCTGTCCGTAACAGTGCATGAACAACACTATCTAGCTGATGCAGTATATGAAATGAATAGAGAAGGAACAAGAAAATACTAGAGTCATGTGTAAAACGTACAAAGAATGGAGTAAATATGTGAGGCACTACGTGAAACTATCAAAAAACTATATATAACAGAGGCGTGCAGTGCTTAAGGTCCTCCCAGCTGATGAGGTTCACCCTGACATCTACCCTTCCTACCAACTCTAACCCCATCTTCCTGCCTCCTCCTCAGGGCTTCCTCTCCTCCCCCTCCCTTCTCCGGAGCGGCTTTCCCCTCCTACTCCCCCTCCCTCTCTTCTGTTGCCCTTCAGTGTCTCTGCACTCCCTCCTGCCTCGTCTTCCCTCTTCCTCTCCTGCCTCTTCGTGTACCCACTGACACCCCTACTCTTTTCATTCTGCCCCCTCCCCTGCTGCACCTTCGTCTCCCCTCCTTTTCCCAACTCTCAGGCCTCTCCTTCGGCAGGTCCCACCTGGCACTTTTACTCTTCATCTTGTATGTTCCAAGTGGGTTTAAAGTGTGTCGTTCTGGAGAGTTTTCAATACTGTGGCCGACTTTTAACCTGTGCGTGTGCTTTCAGTGTCTTCTTTGTGTTTTAAGAATCGCCAACTGTGTTTTTTAACTTTATGTTGACTTTTTTAATAGTCCACCCATGAACGTCTCCATATCAGTGTATTTTTACCTCCATTATCTCTCCTTACTCTGTTTTATGTCCCCCTTTTTTATTGCCTTATATGTAACATTTTATTCTCGTATTGGTTGTCATGGCACTTGGCTGAAGAGTGGTGGATTGTGCCGCTGACAGCCCTCCCCTGCCCATATGGGGCAGGGGAATGAAATCAAAATAAAGGAAAAAAAGTGATTAAGGTTAAACATTGTCAACCAAAGCAAAGTAGGCATTGGGCCTAAAGTTGCTCTGCCAGTTAAGCAGTATTGTTGGTTCTTTCTTTTTTGATTTATAAATTTCGAGCCTCTCTAACAAATTAAGAGCACAGCTATTCTCCACTCGGGAGAGACTAGCTGGCCACGGTGACCGTGCGGTTCTAGGCGCTTCAGTCTGGAACCACGTGACTGCTACGGTCGCAGGTTCAAATCCTGCCTCGGGCATGGATGTATGTGATGTCCTTAGGTTAGTTAGATTTAAGTAGATCCAAGTTCTAGGGGACTGATGACCTTAGATGTTAAGTCCCATAGTGCTCAGAGCCATTTGTTTTTGGAGAGACTATGCATACAATCTCAATGCTCCCTAAGGAATGACCAGTTTCAGTTCAGTGCTGTCCCAAAGCAGTTTTGTTCCGTGGGTGTGAGTATCCTTTCTACCTTAATTTAAAACAGCAGCCTATTTGACCGATATGATATTTGTCACAGTTACTGCGGTCAATGCTGTATACCCCAGAGCCATCAAATTTGTCATACTTCCCTTTCAGTTCATGTTTTATTCGCAGTTTTAGGGTGTTGTTATCCTGACAGCCACATTTGACATCAGACTTTTTAAAACATTTTTCTATTTGCACGGAGATTTTGCCGTTAAATTTAATGGGAACGGTTTTCATTGTATCTTTACCAGTTCTATTTTGTTTGTGTGTACCATTTCATACAAAGATTAATTGTACACATGAGAAAATCATAGCTCCATGAAAACAACAACGATTCTGTAGCTCATTAGAAATCGGACACTCAGATTTATTTTAGCACTAGAAATAGGAAACTGTCCAAGTGAGTGACTTAGGAATAAATTAGTGTTTTAACACAAAGTTGAAATTGAGTTAATTTTTATTTGTACTTTAAGTGACTTAGTGGCCCATGCAAATAAATACAATACTAAACTTTATTTGTAGCTAAAGTGGTGTCTGTGGCAGTTTTTTGTGGCAATAGTACGAACTCGTCATACACACACGCTAACACTGAGAACAGTACATCAAAAGGGGAGCATCAGATCGAAATGAAATAGTGATACACCTGAGAGATCTTCACCCCAAAATCGAGACAAGTGAGTGCAAGTTGACAAATACAGCGCATTCGACCACCTTTTGCTGCAATACTTGACCAACTGTGGTCCAGCATTGAGTTGACTAGACATCCGATGTTGTCCTGGTACAAATTGGCCCACAAATGGAAGAGCCATCTCCAAATCGTGTGTAGAGTGACACGGTGGCATCTGGTGTTTCAGCTGGTCCCACACACGCTCTATAAGAGACAACTCCAGGTACCACGCCAGCTACGCGAGAGCCAGAACGTGATGTAGGAAGCCTCGAGCAATTTGATCCGTATGTGGCCTAGCATTATCTTGCCGGAAAGATGCTCCTGGTAGATCATGTAAAAAGATCCCACACAAGCTCAAAAGATGTCATCAGAATTACGCTGGCACATTAAGATTGCATGTATTGCAATTAGAGGGGACTGGCTATCGTAGGCCGAGCGCCTCCCCCCCCCCCACTCCACCCCCGATCGTTACACTAGGTGTGTGGGCTGTGTGGCACATGAAAGTGTGGGTGGAACTGTACCGTTCACCAGGCTGCCTCCACTCACCATATGCGGTTATTAACTGTCCCTTAAATGAATCAGGATTCGTTAATAAACACTGCATTTTGCAGATCTGTGGCAGTCCACATTGTTCGTGCTTGGAACCACTATAGATTGAGCTGCCAATGTCTCAGTGTTAATGGCAGTGTACGACAAGGGTGCTCGGATTGTAAATGTGCATTTACACATCTGGAAAAGGTGTGTGGAACAAATGTCACTCGCACATATGCTTCTATTGTGGAGTGAGCCACTGTAGGATCCCTGGTTACCCACCTCTTGATCCTCTGACCGTCTCGCCTCGTCACCTTCCTGGCCACTCCGAACCCGCTCCATCACAAGTCGGTACCGTCTCGTGTCCACTGCTCCCGACACTGTGCGACGGGAGTCTCCGAACGGTCGATATGGCGAGCTGACGGCGTGTCGACAGCACTGCAGTTTTCGTGCACATGATTGTGCCCCTCTCAAATTGGCCGAACAACTGTGAGAAATTTTGTCTGACACATCTACCTGACGTCCTGCACCTTCTGACATCCTCAAGTCGGGATGTGATCGTCCCGTACACAACTCGTCCACAACGTGCTGTTTCAAGTTGGGTACCTGCTCGATTCCGGTGCTACAGCAGGGTATGTGAGCATGCACATTGGTACCAAAATATGATAATTTTTTTATCTGATCTGACTGTTCTTATTTGTAAAATTTCATGTTTACACCTTTCCTCCCTGCAGGTGCTCAATTTTCAACATTCCTGAGTGTACGATTGTGACTCTAGATGTAAGATGGCTCTATAAATTATTTTCTTTGTGCTGGAAATTTGTGGTTCTGAGTAAACCAAAAAATGTCATGACCTAATAGCCAACATGAATCGCATCCAAGGCACAATTACTGATATGTTAGATGGACATCTTCTCCAGCATTTACATCTATATAAACCTACATACCCCGTGTGTGGACCAGTTTCATACATTAAATTTTAATATATTCACATCGTACATGAAAAAAGCTTTGAAAATTACATTAACAAGTAAATTCTTGTTAAATAACTATGCAGAAAATAAGAACAATTATTAACATGTGTGATGGAATGAAGAACACAGTAGCACAGATACTGCATTATACATAGGAAAACATAGGAGACTAAGGGTAAGCAAGTCAGCATTAGAGGATGGATTCTGTTTTCCACCATCATAGAGTATGCCAAGACCACAAATCCCAGAAAACTCTTCATTCAGTCTGGCAGTCAGGATACATGTTCCATCGACATTGTCGACATATGTGAAAGTTTGAAAAGTCCATTTACTTAAATAATAAACCTTTTCTGAAATGGTAGGGGAGGAGGACAGATTCTTTCTCCAACTTGCATATTTGAACAAATTTTCACAAATGTTTTCATAGATTTTTCTTGACTTCAGAGGTTGAAACTATAACCACTTCTAAAATGTGGTTTCCATCTAGTGTGTATTTCAGTTCAACACACCAAAAACATGGTTTATCAATTCTGTGAAGCTCTGATATGCTCGATATATTGCACATCTTGAGCAGTGTGGCGTGAAAACACCTGTGTGACCATTCTGGTGTGCACATCCATCGACACTGACGGCAGCTTACGGTATGTAGTAGGTGCTGAGCCAGAATGGTGTGGACTGCCACGGACTGGCAAAATGCGGTGTTTAGTGACGAATACCGATTAATTTGGGGGACAGATAATGGCCACATACGGGGGTGGAGGCAGTGTGGCGAATGGTACATTAATACTTGTCTGGTGTTGCGGAAGATCTTTTATTGAACTCTTCATAAACAGAGTGTTGTCAGGCATGGTGACTCTGTTGTCTATAAAATAAGTTGTTAACAATATCAGCAAATATGGTATGCTAAATAAGAATGGTACTTTTTATTGTCAATAGGGTTCAAAAAACACATTCTATTGGAGAATACACCATGTTGCATTCACAATTCTGAACTTTTTGCTACCATATCACTTTGAAAATAAAATTTATCATGGTTACTTAAACATTCTTGTGTTATCTTAGTATCACATCACTTTCATCTTAACTTACATGACTCTCAATCTCATTTCATTAAAGCTTACGATAGCCGTGGCTTTAAATGATGTAAATATTGTTGACTTAGCTTTACTGATACCTAATACATACTTTTAAAATGCCTGCTTGACACTTAACCTGCTTTGCTCATTTCTGGAATACTGAATGGCGGGGTGAAGTACAGTTCTTCTTCCTCGAATAAGCACATGCTTCTGGAGACAAAGCTCTCAAACTGATGGCATCTGCAGTAACATTTGAATTCCACTTTACAAATTTTTGTTGTTGTTCCTCTTCTTCTTCTGCTTCTTCTTTTTCTTCAGCAGATGCTGTGTTTGTCCTTGGCTGAAATGCTGAGACAGTATAGTTTGTCTCCTTACTATCAAGAACAGGTGTTTTGAAAGCTACCCCACTGTTTTAAGTACTTCATGAATGCATTTATTTTGTTTTCTTCACTACAGCCATTTCTTCAAGTATTAATTTCTTTTCTCTTTGTTTGTAACTCTCAAATCAGGAGAAATTCCTTTGTGAAATGACTCCTACAGGTTGGCTTCCTTGGTAGGCAAAACTTGCAGTGTGCACTGCTCTAACCACACTGTGGCATTACCTTTGTGTTATGTAGTCTTCTGTGTTGTCAGAACCTGCAGCACAAAGGCTATTTCCACGGCAGCTGGAGATTTCTGGCACGGAACTGCATTTGACACGCTAGACCCAACATCACATTCTGCATCTTCTGTTTGTAATCTGGTGGTTGAAAATGTTCAGAACATGTCCTTGAACTTTTAATGTTTATCTAGTCTTCTTATCTTCAATGAGATAATTATTTACATTGGAGGTTTAAGTCTTTTGGAAAATGACGTTATGGATTCCCTCAGTTCAAGGCCCGGAGAATACGTACTAAGCAACAGGACCATAAAATGTTGTCTTGCTCACTTTACTTGGTGAAAAATATGAACAATGTAGACAATTTAAAAAAATATCATTACGTACTAGAATACAGCATAGGCCACAAACTACACATAACGGAATGAGAACCTTAATCGTGTTTCTACTAGAATATCAAAATCTTATGCACACTTTGAATCATTGTTAAGTTATCTTTGTAATCACTGCATGACTTGAGGTATGTTTCCTGACAACTTAAATATGCTGTAATGACACCCACGTATAAAACAGGAGGTAAGCAAACCACCTTTATTTACAGACATATTGATCCCTCCAGTTTTTTCAAAAGTGTTTGAGAAAGTTGCCTATGACAGAATACTGACTCACTGAAGTGAGCAGAAGTTGTTAACTGCTTCTCAATTTTGCTTTCATATTCTCTACAGAGAAAGCAATGCCAGTGCCATAGAGCAATTCAAGCAAAAAAGTATCCTGTGGATATATTCTGTGGCCTTGCCAAAGCCTTTGACTCTGTGGATCACAAAATTGTACATTGCAAACTAAAGTGGCATGTCATTAATGATATCTCTGTAGCAGGGATAAACAGACTGCATCTCAGCACAAAATATTAGTTTTGTGCATAAGTTGGCAGCACTTTTCCATAAGTTTAATAAATACATGAGATATAAATAATTATCAATAATATATCCTTCTTCACTGTTTACAACAGTCTTCCAATGCTGGAGTAACTTTTTGATTCTGCTACTATAAAAATCACACAGTCCTGAGGCGAAGAACTTGTTGAGCCAAATTCGGAGCACATTTTAACCTGAAGTTCCATGAAGGTTGTTCAATAGAGACCAGAAAGGTGAAAGTTTGCGGGCGCAATTTCAGGTTGATGAGTACGGAACAACTTCCCAACTCAATTCCCGTACAGTGTTTTTTGTCAGTCAAGCAGAATGCGGGTGAGGAGCTTCAATTCGTGCAGTCTTTCTGGTTGTTGTGCTTCAACTGTGTCAGCAAGACATCTCGGCTGTTGACAGTGAATGTCAACAGTGATGGTTACATCATGGGAAACTGGTTCATGGTACACCACACCGTCGCTGTTCCACCAGATGCATAACACCGTGGATGTGCGCAACCATTTCCTTCCTTTTCTTTATGTTATCACAAAGGCACCATACCTCGTCACCAGTAATGATACACGATAGGAATGGTTCAAATGGCTCTGTGCACTATGGTACTCAACTGCTGAGGTCATGAGTCCCCTAGAACTTGGAACTACTTAAACCTAACTAACCTAAGGACAGCACACACATCCATGCCCGAGGCAGGATTCAAACCTGCGACCGTAGCGGTCGCACTGTTCTGGACTGTAGCGCCCAGAACCGCAAAGGCCACAAAAGCCGGCGCTAAATGGTTCCTATTGTACAACATAAAGGGTTAGCTAGTTCCCGGATAGACCTCTCCCCGACCAAGTGTTGGTGGTGGTGTGCATCAGGTCTGATCTTACAGCGTTCCACTGCGTCGTGTAGTGAGGCTACTCAGCTGACACCCAAGTCTTGGGAGAGTGAACGGAACTGTGCCGATTGTAGTTGTGGGAACAGTTTCGTTCGTAAACTTTACTGGGGTGAGTCCCACGTGGCCCTGGTGTAATTGCGAGATTGATTTGTTAGGTGCTGAGTTTTGTGGAATCGGTGTGACCGATATCTCGTCTGCATTGTATGCTGAGTGGTCGCGAAGCGCCCGGAGGTAATTGGGTTGCTTGTCGTTTTTATTGAGGTGGTTTGGGTATTGCGCGTGTGTGTATCGAGAGGGGAAAGCCTCGAACACGTGTTGGTAGCTGTATTTGCAAGACCACTAGCTTGCAGCAGACAGCGAATTGGCTCATAGAACGACAAACTGTTTCACTATACGGTGATGGTGTGCACGTATCACTGAGCAGACAAGAGATAGTAAAATGAAGGAACCATTTAACGAGCTACACGTAGCTAAACCAAAACTCGATTCATCGAGGTGAAGAGTGGCCAATTTAAATATTAGGGAACTTAGCGGGTAGCGTGTGGTCAGCGCCTGAAGAGGTCAAGATTTGCTTTTAAATTGTAACTTAAGGTTAGTTGAAAAGTGGCCGTGACATTTAGGATTTTTGTTTGATTTTTTTTTTATTACTTGTTTCTGTATTGTGGGGAATGATAATATATTTGCTGGCACTCGTTCACTGGTGATAACCAAGGTGTATTGAGGTACCTAGAAGGAAAATAAATCCAATTTTATTGGGGTTAAAGGAAACCTTCCAGTCTATTTAATTGGTATCTAGTGTGAATATATCTATATCATTTTCGGAACTGTAAAAGAGTGTAATTCAGAGATATTGATACAGTGGAGTCGATATCACGTATAATGTGGTGTTTTTAAATGTGCTTGGTAAAAGGTTCTTGAACGAATAAAATTATAAATAATCTACTGAAAGTAGATCTTCACAATATTAAAGAAAATATTTCAATTAAGGGAAAAAGTCTTCTTAAATGATGAATAAGTTGTATTGAAGTAATTGAATTATTCACGGAAAGGCCAAAGAATTTGCTACTAACAAAGATTCGTTATTCTGTGACGCATGCGAAGTCTCATCACTTACATATTATCGCTGCGTCGAGTTGGAAAAATATTTAAGGGAGACTTAAAACTGTTTTAATTCCTAACAGTAGTGATGGAAGTGTCCATAAACAGAATAATCACTTCAAGACGGTAGACAGATTGGTATTTTAGTACAAGTAATAAAATAGTTCCGAGTTTGTGTCAGAGAGTACGTACTGCGTTGTGAAAAGCTCGTTGCTAGTTGGATGTCGCATTTATCATCACGCAAGATAATCAGGTACTGAAATTAAAGTAATTTGTTGCTCTGACGAGATCAGTATCGTAGACAACGAGAGTGGTTCATTAAATAGGCCCATTTATTCACTACTGCTTAACTTCAGTAATCATTGGTGTGTGAATATTGTTAACTGATTATTCGTAGTTCTATCGTGTCTAGGCAGGGTATTGTTCCCCTTATCTGGCAGACAGGCTGTTTGCATGGTCAGCGGTTGAGGTGGCTGCAATATCAACCGTACTGAGGCTGATTTCGTGTCCGATTAGTTCATTGCCAGTGTGATTGCGGCGCGGGCTAGATTCTTGTCGTCATCAGGGGCTCCTCTCCAACTGGAATCTTCTGCAATTAGATAGCGTTCTGCAGTCTTAACATCTATTTAAAAATAAGAAACTGTACCTAATTAAAGGTGTGGTGGTGGACTGGTGGCCTAAGGATACTCTGCAGTAACGGCACAGAGACGTTGGTACAGTACGATCCCTTGTCGCTGTCAGTCGATCTTGGGTACTGCCAGTCACGGATCAGTACACTGAATAGGTCGTCAGATAACAGTCTAAGCCTTAACATCACAAAGGCTCATGGACTGAGGTGTCAAAAGTTGTGGGATAGTGACACGACACCCACAGATGATGCTAATACCACACACAAACACACACACACACGCATACACACACACACACACACACACACACACACACACGCACACACACTGAAACACACATGGTATGAAGCGGCTGAGCTGCCATTTGTACTAAGGTGATTCTGGCACGATTGTGCCCACACGAGGGAATTAACAGGCTTTGATTGTGGAGACATTTCATTTCGGAAATCATTAAGGAATTCAAGATTCCTAGATCTACAGTGTCAAGAGTGTGCCGAGAATACCAGATTTCAGGCATTACCTCTCACCACAGACAACGAAATAGCCAGTCAACAGCCTTCACTTAATGACGGAGAGCAACTGTGTTTGTGTAGAGTCGCCAGTGCTAAGAGACAAGCAACGCTGTTTGAAGTAACGGCAGGAATTAATGTGGGACACACGAGGAATATATCCGTTACAGCAGTGTGGCGGAATCTGGTGTCAATGGGCTACGGCAGCAGGTGACCGACGCGACTGGCTTTGCTGGCAGAACGGCGTCGCCTGCAGTGCCTGCCTGGGGCTCGTGCCTGTGTCGGTTGGACTCTGGACGGCTGGACGACCACAGATGAGTCCCAGTTTCGGTTGGTACGAGCTGGTGGCAGGGTTCAAGTGTAGCACACACCCCACAAAGCCACGGACCCAAGTTGTCAACAATGCACTTTGAGAGCTGGCGGAGGCGGCATAATGGTGTGGGCTATGTCTATGTGGAATGGACTCGGTCGTCTGGTCCAACTGAACCAATCATTGACGGGAAATGGTTACATTCGGCCGCTTGGAGACCATTTGCAGCCATTCGTGGACCTCTTGTTCCCGAACAATGACAGAATTTCTGTGGATGACGATGTGCCGTGTCACCGAGCCACCGTTGTTTGCGTTTGGTTTGGAGCACATTATGGACAATTTGAGTGAATGATCTGGCCTCCCAGGTAACCCAGTATGAAGCCTGTCAACCATCTATGGGACATAATCTAGAGTGCAGTTCGGGTAAAACACAGTACACCTGCAACGCTTTCGCTGTTATGGAATTCTATGGCCGTCCAGCACGGTTCAGTGTTGCTGCAGTGGACTTCCGACAACTTGCCGAGTCCACGCCAGCCAGGAGGACGTCTGACACACTGTTAGGAGGCGTCCCGTGAGTTTAGTCGCCTCAGTGCATCGTCCAGTATCAAAGAAGCAGTAACGTCCTTTTAGAGCCACAGGTAGGCATTCGTGTCATACACCAAATGAAGCTCCCTGCGCCGGCCGGAGTGGCCGTGCGGTTGTAGGCGCTAGTCTGGAGACGAGCGACCGCTACGGTCGCAGGTTCGAATCCTGCCTCGGGCATGGATGTGTGTGATGTCCTTAGGGTAGTTAGGTTTAATTAGTTCTAAGTTCTAGGCGACTGATGACCTCAGAAGTTAAGTCGCATAGTGCTCAGAGCCATTTGAACCATTTTTTGAAGCTCCCTGCCGCAAGTTCCCTGGGGCTGTAGCTGGATAACAGGTTAAAATTGAGTCAACACATGGAAAAACTGATGGACAAGCGCAGTTCAGCATTTTATGCCCTTAGACGAATCTCTGGTTGTGTTGACCTAAAGGTAAGAGTGTTGTGTTATTCTGCATTTTTTGGCTCTATTTTGTCATATGGAATTATCTTCCAGGGCTGCGTTCCATTCCTAAATGAAGTGGTTGTTCAGCAGAAGTGAGCAGATGTTGTTGAAACGTTTGTGACAGTCTTGGAACTCTACAGCCACTTGCCAATAAATTTACTTCTTAAACCGTTCACTTACTAATGTTATCCCCACAGCCGAGCTATTTTTACCATTTACATTTAGAAAAATCAGCATATCTTATATTACAAGTAACCCCTTGAATGCGAACTCACAGGTTCAGTCTTCATAAAGGTTCATTTGAAAGTGTTGTGTTAACAACTACCACAGGAAAAATATTACCTGCTAATGATTTACCAAGTGCATGAGGAGGTTGAAAGAACACAAGTGTCCAGGAGGTGGAGGAATCAAATTTGTATGGGATGTACGTATCACACTTCACAAAATGGACATCGTCAACATCTGATATATGTTCTGAACAAACCATCAACTCACAACATGAACACCGAATGGAAAATGGCGCACCACGTCGATCACAAATGTTCGCACCATCAAGATCGAAGGTGACCTCCTCGGGAGTTACGAACCTTGCAGGACGTTCAGCTACGTATCTACTCTTATGAAATGCACATAAAGTCATATTAGTGTAACAGGGCGATGACAACTAATGGAATGAGATGCCACACAACCAAATGCAAAACAGTCTGTTGTAGATTTTATCATGGAACCCACCATCCTTTAAGGCATAGGTGCATATAGTGCGATAATATGTGTAATAGGCACGGACAACAACAAACGTTCCTCCACTGTTTCTATCTAGATCGTGTAAACTGCGATGTCACACACTTCATGCCGATAGTTTGCTCTAAGGGTGTACGATTTTTATACGTAGAGCAGGAATCGGGCAGAGCAAGGTACTTTGACCAGGCCTTGCCTCTCTGCTCTGGTGTAAAAACACCCCGCTGCCCTTGCAAGATCACGCATAGGTGAAAGAATCGTAGGGAGCAGAGCACCTCTGACGTCTCACAGCACAACAAATGGCTTCCCAGGCAATTTACCCTCCAGATTAACAGACCACATCATTGCATGCGAATGCATTGTGGCACTGGAGTCGGCTGACCTTGATACAAGCCTCTTGGTAACCGAAACTTGCAGGGTTCCTTTAATACGCATATCCTCTTCAAATCCCGACGGGTCACGGCTGTAAACAATTTCCTTACTGAATGAAGAGATAAACTTACCTCATCTACCAATTTTTGAGCCGATTCCACTGCTTGGTGTGCGCTGTCAAGTTGACGTTTTGCTCGAAATTTGGTCATCTTACGTCTCGCAGTTCTGTATCGCTGTTTGCAGCCATGCGCTGCTTCCTTCAGAGTGGCTGTAAGCTGTATGTCAGACTAAGTATGGCACGCGTAACGTAGCAGGTCACTATCGCGCACATCCGGCAACCTGTATCGAACATTCCCGAAATGCGTAAATGCCAGTTTTCATAACAAGTGCACCTTGTACTCCCTCGAATATCCGTAGTTTTTCTTACACACTGCACGGTCATATTGCTGCAGTCTCATTCGAAAACTGTTCCTAATTGTTTTTTACTGTGCTGCCGACTGTTTCCTGTGTCACAATCATGTTTAGTACCCGCTCCTCGGACAACGGTTGTCCTCCACTATGTCTGACCGGATGCAGGCTGTGTGGCTCCCCGCCTGGCAAGATTGATGAACTGCAGGGCCCGACACCTGTTCCCACATTACTTTCACTCACTGAGCATGTATCGTCATCACTCAACTCCTCACATACATGGCCCACATAGTACAGCATATGGGACACCACACACTCCACTGACTCATCTTGCAGAAATGATAATATGTCACCAGCATCTTCTTTCTCACTCTACGAAGTTCATTGGGTTCCTTTCTGATGAACTGTCAACTTCAGCATCTGTTGTTGTTGTTGTTGTCGTTTTTTATACAATGCAATGTTTCCTTCGTTTATCGTTGCCATTGCTCTGCTTTGTATCAACACCACTAGCACTATTGCACTGTTGTGAGTCACTCGTCGACTAAGCAATTCGACTAGGCTCCGTAGCCTCGTGCTGTGGTGTATAATTGATACCTCCGGTCCTGCCCCCCTGTTGCCATTGACAGCCAATATTGTGGTTGCACAGTAGACAATACGGGCGCCATCCAATGCCATAAACATCATTCGCCTTTTGTGACCTCGGACTTGAGGGATCTTTGTTACACTCTTTTCCTAATATTATACAATTTTTTGATAGGAATTCTTTATAAATCTTAGCTTACTATTTACTGAAGCGAGGAGGAGTGAAGACGGTACTGATTTACAAGTTTTTGTTGATGTGGTATGCCCAGAAGCATTAGATATTTCTTACACTCGTACCATGTGTCACTTATCTTGTTCCTTGCTTTAGACACTACACAATTTTTGGAGGGTGTTTTCTTGATGGGATTGGGAGGGGACAAACTAAACAAAATGAGCCCAATTTGATACTTGCAGTCTTATAAGGGAATCTCCATGTTTGGCCATCCACATCTAAGGTAGTCTGCTATAGAGTCCAGCTCTGTTATGTGCCACCTAACTGAACTAATTGAATCAACGTTTTTTTTCCCCTTGTCATTTCGTTTACTAGGGTATATTAATGAAAATGCAACTTCTTCATCAGATAGAAGAAAATTTCCTTGTATCTTCCGGCATATTTTCTCATACGAAGGAAAGATGACAACTGCCAGTCCTGTGTGTCAACTGCATTCATTGGACTACTGTATTACATAATTTCTGGGGTCTTCTCGACTGGAGTTTTGGTTTTCCCATCAGGTTCTCCTGTTTCTGTCACACTGACATCTACATAGATAGTAGACAGAATATTCCCTTCTTTTTTATTCATCTGCTTCAGAGCTATGAGCTTGTGTGAAAATAATACAAGTCTCTCCTTCTTTTAGTTTATATTTTTGGAACTGGTCTGGCATATTTTGCATTGTGGATCTATCTGTTCCTATGGTGTTTGTGACTCTTTCAGTGAAACTCACAAATAAACACAGGAAAGTGTACCAGTTGTCAACGTGTACTGTCTGACCATTGTCCAAATACAGTTACACGAGGTACATAATGCAACAGCTTGACCAGTTGAGATATCTTTGTAGCTTGACTTAGGTTTTTTTCACGTATAAACATCAATTGTGGAATGCTAACCACTATTTGACTCACAAATTTTGAAGAACTGTATTCGAAAATGTGTCTTTTTTGGGGCATTGAATTGGATGTAGCAGAGTCTACCTCTGAATTTCAAGAGGTTTTCATCAATTACAATAGCTTCTTCAGGATAATAAACACTTTGGAAATTTTGTTTGAGATGGTCAATAAGACTGTGCAACTTGTCCAGATGATTTGCACGGTTTGCATTTTCATTGTTTGCAAAATGAAGGAAACTAGAAATATGTAAGGTGCTTCTATAAATCATGACATCAGAAAAGAAAGGAGTATGAGTCGATTTTTTTGTGGACCAGCTGACTGAAGTGTTGGCTCCTTTAATTCTGTCATAAGAAAACATACAGCAAAATATGCTTGAATTTCATCAGATGTAGTAGAAAACCAAGCACTGTTTGATTTCAAAGTAGGACCTTGTTTATAACAGTCTGTTGCATATCTGTTTCTACTGTTACATCCTCCCCAAAAGACACATGATCTATTTTTCTGTACAAATATAAGGGGGTTAGTTGTTGAGGGAGTTGTCTTTGAACTCTCGAACCGATGCCACTAGAACCAGAAAATGAAATGTTGGACGGTTATCCTTATTTATTCCTCATTTTCACTTTTCTACCTTCTGTTTTTTCAGCAACACTCGCAACTGTTGCTGCAACATCACTGTCACTTTCAGTTTGTTTGTCTCACTGTCTCCGTTACTGGAGCTGTGAGAAATGTCACTCTCCTTAGCATCACTGTCACTTTTATTCAACAGATTTTAGATTTCCTCATCTCAAAAAAAAAATACTTTTTACTATACGGCATTGCTCGCTACTAAACAGCTGGTGAGAAACCCTGGTAAGGATTGCTTATAACTTGAAAAATATTAAAAGAAATTAAATGTGTTGTACACCACTAAATAGTTCGATTTCTCAGCTTTCCATTTGTGTGTAACATGTCATACCATCCATTAGCAGAGAAGAAGGAATGCCCAGGAGTCGGTATACCAGCAGCTGTTGGACGCGCTCACAGTTGGCAGTGTAGTAACAGACTCGAAATCTGCGACCGGCTGTGAGCCGGCTGTGTAAACAAGCGGGTTAACAGTTGTTATTGCCGATGATAAAAATTGGCTTCAGCTGATTGTGATGCACACTGTCACAGGATGAGAGATAAAATTTATTTTCATGTAGGATTAGCTTCCATTTTTAGGGTCTAGAGTGGAGATATGTCTCTGGTTGCAAGATTTTCAACAAGCTCCTGTCTAACAGAGCAAGAAATTGGGAATCTCTGGCAGGTCAGGATTAAATTAAAAGGACACCTCACCAGGCACTCTTCCTGTTAGGTACACAGCAAGCAGCAGTTACTGAAGCGGGTTAAATCGAGACGCTTTCAAAAAGTAACGCAATGTAGTTTCCTTGCCTTATAAATCTCGGTTGAGAGAAATTGTAATTTTGAAAGTAGCTGGCAGATTAAAACTTTGTGCCGGACCGAGACTCGAACTCGGGAGCTCTGCCTTTTGTGAGCAAGTGCCCTGCCGCCTGCCATCCGAGTTATCCGAGGACGTCCGACGGTCCGTCCCCACACCTTTACTTCTGCCAGTACCTCGCGTCCTACCTTCCGGATTCCACAGAAGCTCTCCTGTGGACCATGCGGGGCTTAAACTCCTGGAGGAAAGGATATTGCGCGGACATGGTTAGGTCACAGCCTGAGGGATGTTTCCAGCATTAATTTTTCACTCTGAAGTAGAATGTGTAGTGATTGACAGATTTGGTAGAGCACTTTAATGTGAAAGGCAAACCTCCTGAGTCTGAGTTTCTGTATCGGTGGACCCTCCACTGCAGAGTGAAACATTGATCCTGAAACTGTAATTTTGTCCGTCCAATCCAGAAGCCTGAAGCAATGACACAACAAAAGACTTCAATGAATGCAGCTGACACACAGGACCGGCAGTTGGCAGCTTACCCTCTTATGAGAAGATATGCCAAACGATACACGGAAATTTTGTTTTCCCTGATGAACAATGGGATTTTCAAATGATATATCCTTGTAAAAAGAGTGACAGGAAAAAATGTTGTATCAATCAGTTTAGAACTCGGCTGGCTGAGACATAATAAGAGGTGGGCGCTCCAGCAGACCACCCTAGATGTGGGCGGTCCTGATCTGGGGTGTTCCCTATCAGACTGCAAGTAGCTAAGTGGCCACATTTTGTTGACTCCCGTGTCATACCATATATTCCCAGTAACTTTTGGTCCATGGAAGTGTTATGCCCAGTATTCAAAATGGTATCTGCAACTGAGGTGTATTCCAAGCAAACAAGAGTTACTTTTAAGTTCTTTTGGCAGAAAACCACACCACCACAAACATTCTCAGACATTTATGAAACATCTACGGACACAAGAGAGTGAATGGAAGCACGCGAGTCACTGGGCAAAGCACCCGTGATCGGAAGGACAAGGAGGAGCCAGCCTCTGTTTCGTGAGACACCTGCCTGGCCTCCCACAAGCTGGCTGCCTGCACACGGCTGGGAGACCCGCAGTGCTGCAGCGTGTGGACCCACTCGTCTGAGGCGATCGATGAACAACAAACAGCCGAGCAGCTCAGTGCTCAACTTGACGTCTGTGTTGGCGGTGACGACTCACTTGTCCACTGGGTTTGTGTCGCTGGGTTCTTCAAAGCCTCACAGAAGAGCACACAGAGACGAAAGAAGAAACATCTGCGCCAAACTGGTAGCCTGTTACGAGGCTGACCGTATTGATATCTCGTTGAACGTTACCGCAGGAGATGAAACGTGGCTTCACCACTTTGAGCCTGGAACAGAATGGCCCTGTGTGGAGTGGCACCACACGACATCTGCTTACTTCAAAGAAGTAGTTTAAAACAGTACCGTGAGTTGGCAATGTCGCGGCCGCAGCATTCTGGGACTCCAAGTTGGCCGAGGCACGGGCCAGTGGAAAGGCAGTGTGGAGGCGTGCCGGCTCCCACACTGATGTGGTGCCAGGCAGCAGAGCTGAACAGCGGCCACTCTGAAGTAGGGGGGGTTTATAGCCAAGCAGCTGTGGAACAACGTGATGGATGTTTAGAGAAAAAAAAAGTGTAGCATTACTTTATCTGAAAAAAACGATTGTAATCAAGTGAATATTAAGCTACCAACAGCAGACAAACAGCCGCTATGTAATATAACTGAGGAGTTTAACCTCACTACGCCATCAAAATTAATTACATCACTACATTATTCACCTTGTGAATATAGTGGTACAAGAACAATGTGGGAAAGAGAAAATTGCAGTACTTAGCTTCGGATGTGAACTGGGTTTGGTCCAGGCTGTTTCACTGAAGTAACTACGGGTACACCTCCATCTATACCCCACAAACCACGGCGAGGTGCATGACAGAGGGTACATCCCATTGTACCAGTTATTAGGGTTTCTTCCTGTTCCATTCACATGCGGAGCGCGGGCAGAATGATTGCTCGAATGCCTCTGTGTGTGCAGTAATTATTCTAATCTTATCCTCGCAATTGCTATGTGAGCGGCACATAGGGGAGTGTAGTGTATTCCTTGAGCGATCATTTAAAGCCAGTCCTTGAAACTTTGTTACTGGTAATAGACTTTCTCTGGACAGTTCCTCTTCCCTGAAGAGTCTTCCAGCTCACTTCCTGTCACTAGTATCTGTGACACTCTCCCTCGGATTAAACAAGCCTGTGAGCATTCCTGCTACCCTTCTCCGTACACTTACAATATCCCCTGTCAGTCTTACCTGCTATGGATCCCACACACGTGAGTAGTATTCTACAGCCAGATGCACGAGTGATTTGTAAGCAATTTCCTTCACGGACTGACTGCACTTCCCCAGTGTTCTACCAACAAACCCCCATGACAGAGCCTAAGTGATACTTCCACTTAATACCCCTACAGTGTTACACCCAGGTATCTCTATCAGTCAGCTGATTCCAACAGTTAGTCTCTGATACTACAGTCATGGGGTACTACATTTTCTCAGTTTGTCAAGTGCACTATTTTACATTACTGAAGATTTAAACCAAGCTGCCAATCCCTGCACCACGTCGAAATCTTACCGAGGTCTGACTGAATATTTATGTAGCTTCTTTCAGATAGATTTATTATACGTAACTGCATCATCTGCAAAAAAGCCTGAGCTTACTATTAATACTGTCTGCAAGGTCATTAATATAGAGCAAGGGTCCCAAAACACATGTATATCAGCTAAAGTGGGGCAAACCCCGCATCTGGGATGGGGGACTAGTATACTATGTACATCTATTATACTTAAGAATAGAGTGTTAAAGAAGTTTAGTGCAGTGGCGCTTACCCTAGTTCTGTAAACACGTGCCGGGACGTAACTGTGGAAGCGAACTCATAAGGCCGGCCTGCAGTCAGGTAAGGACGTGCTGTACAAGTAGTGTTTCTCTTCTACCCTCCGTCACACCTGAAGTTACTTCTACATCTGACAATGACTCTCCATCCAGAATAACATGCTGTGTCCTTCCTACCAAAAAGCCCTCAATACAGTCACCAATTTCACTTGATACCTCATATCATTGCACTTGTGACAACAAATGTATATATGATACTGAACCAAATGCTTTTCAGAAATCAAGAAATACTGCAACTACCTTGCTGCCTCGATCCAAAGTTTTCATTATGTCATGTGAGAAAAGTGCAAGTTGGGTTTCACATGATCGATATTTTCAAAATCTGTGCTGGCTGGCACTGAGGAGGTCGTTCTGTTCGAGATGCCTCATTGTGTTTGATTCAGAACACACTCTAAGATTCTACAACAATTTGATGTCAAGGATATTGGACAGTAGTTTTGTGCATCACTTTTACTATCCTTCCTGTAGACGGGTGTGACCCATGCATTGTTGCAAGAAATGGACAGGGTTTTTTGTTCAAGGGACCTACAATAGACTATAGTTAGAAGAGGGCCTAACTGAGCTGCAGATTCAATATTGGATCCTGACAAGGATTCCACAGCGGCCTGGAGCTTTGTTTAGTTTTGACGATTTCGTCTGTTTCTCAGCACCACTAATACCTGTTTCACTCATCTTCTCAGTGGTACGAGGCTTAAATTGGGCAATTGTGTTTCACTTTGTAAAGCTACAAGTGGAAATGGAGTTAAGCATTTCAGCCTTTGCTTTGCTTCCCTCAGTTTCACTTTCTGTCTCAATCACTAGGGACTGGACACTAACCTGATGTCGCTAACAGCCTTTACATATGACCAGAATTTCTTTGGGTTGTGTGAAATGTCACTTGACAATATTCTGCTAGGGTAGTCACTCAAGTATCACTCATTGCTCTTTTGACAGCCAGACATGTGTCGTTCATCATTTCTCTAGCTCTGTTTCTTTAGAAGTTTCTTTATAGTGGCTATATACCCCGAAGGTTTCCTCACATTATGGACTGCTCTACTGGGTACATATCTATCCAGTGCATGGTCAAGTATTCTTTTACACTTGAGCCAGAGTTCCTCTACATGCTCCTCACCTCTGCCGAAAGTTTGCCTACCCCTGATACTGAATCTTGGCCAATCAATCTGCCATGCAACTTTGATTTCTTCCACAGTGAATCTGAATTCACCCTCTCTATTTCCCATATGCATATCCTTTCGATATACATTTAAATTGTCCCCAAAATTCTCACTGCTTTCAATTTCACGTTTCAAGCAGCTTTCTGTACGTCGCATTTTGTCAGCTTCACTGCTTTTCAGCAACACTTCAAACTCTGCACTTTAAATGCGAATGCTTTGGCAGCTTACCATTATGATTTGAACATTCTCGCCTGCGGGAGTCATTTCTTTCGATCTTACACTAATACTTCTGGGTTTCCTACAGCTATTGCTATCTGGATTGGATGGAGAGTCACCTAGTCTGAAGAACCCTTATGTCCACCCCACAGACAGTAGCAGCCTCATATACGTAGCACAGACCTGACCTTTTTAGGGGGACCCCACAGTTCTCAAACCTGTGCCGCGAGTCCAGAAAGGCACAGCGCAGCTTGTCGTAGAACCTTCAGAGTCTCTGGTCCAGTCCTCCCACTCGACTCAGAACCGAGGGGCCACGATGACGTCTTGGGACAATGCTGAAAACTGTGAGCTTCGTCGAGGCTCTGCATGCGAGGCTAGTCTTCTCAACCTGTCACTGGAATGACCACAGACGACAGGCGTCACTTGTTCCAACGGCAGTCGGTTCCAGCCTGTTCCCTCAACGGCTGCCAGAATAGCCTCCTCAACAGGCTGAATGAGGCCCCAGGCATAGCCACTGAGTGCACCCGCTGTCCTTTCCTGACCCTTGCCGCCATTTGCCCTCAGGGATACCATCATTTGCTCTACGTTCAAACTGCTGACAGTTAATAGACCCCTAAGCTTTTGTGTTTGCCTCCTCCTGACACCAGACACAACAATTTCACAAAAACATGAAAAGTGAGTCCCACTGCACTAGTTTCATTTTCAGTTTCAGTTTGAGACAGTGCCTCAGCCTTGTCGGTGAGGGGGGTCGGTAAGACTCCCCGAGCCCTCCCTGGTCCCCTTCCACCCTGTACACGGTGCCCGGGTCTGCCACTGACACACCACTCGCAGTCAGGTGGGTGAGTCGTGGCAGGACCCGTGCTTTCTGCAGGGGAGACGGGGTCCACGGGAGAGGACAGTACTTGAGGAATCTCTGGCACAAGTGTCACAGGTACACCACTATCAGGGAGCTCTTCCAGCACACCGGATCACAGCAGCTGCCATTTGTTTGGCAGTAGTCGGAATCATTTCCAGCTGGTTGCGAACGTCAACCAACTCATCCCATGTCTGAGAATAGCATTTTGGCTGGAGCATTGTATTATAACATAGCGAGAAAATACCTTCCTATAAAGCCCGCTGATTCTCTTTTAATAATGTTGCTAATTCCCTGTAAGAATGTAAGCAATTACACGAAATGGGATTTCTATTAAAGCAACACAAGAACCTGTGGTAAGCACTAATAGTTTCCTGAAACGTTTTCAGGTTAGTTACAGTTGTTAGCAAACTCAAAAAAACACAGTGCATTTATGATAATACATTCTTGTACTGCTTAAAAGGAAAATTAGATGTAACACAATATGTTAGTTAGTAAATCTGCTACAATAACTAAATCACAAACGATGATTGGCTACAAATTGCTTGTAGATTATGCAAAGGACAATTAAAGCTTCCAAAAATTCTCAAAACTGCACGTTTATTTGCATTGATGTGGTTCAAATGGCTCTGAGCACTAAGAGACTTAACATCTGACGTCATCAGTCTCCTAGAACTTACAACTACTTAAACCTAACCTAACCTAAGGACATCACACACATCCATTCCCAAGGCATGATTCGAACCTGCGACCGTAGCGGTAGCGCGGCTCCAGACTAAAGCGCCTAGAACCGATCGGCCACACCAGGCGGCCTGCATTGATTCAAAATGAAGTTCAGGGGTGATGTATTCTTCGGCAGAACTGTGAACCACAACAGTGATTTGCTGTGAAGTAAATTACGTATCCAAAACACTTTTAACGGTAACTTAGGAAAATATAGTTTTGTAAGTGTTTGAAAATTCTCAAAATAACCCAGTTTCATGTAATTAGTGAACGATTGTTTTGATAGATGATATGACTGCTGCTCCGAAAATTTTGAAAGATTATAATTAAGTTTAAGCCAACTATTAACTGTAGCAGTACGGGTTTATCGCGGCACCCGTGAATATTCAAAATTGCACATTATATCTCAGTACAAATGGGTACTGATACAGTCAATGAAAGATTACACAGAAATGACATCAACAGTAAAATATGCGAATCTAGAACTCTAAATCGGCACACCATCTTGTACCCCTTTCTCACAAAAAGGAAAAATTCCCCAAGTCCTAATTAGACACTGCACACTTTCAGTCTTTGTTCATGGCATGATGCAAAAATCATTCATTCCAATCAGCCTCCACCATCTCGTAAGGACCTCATATTTTAAGGAGAAAAAACCGACTGGCAAGATGATATCCCCAAAAATTGATCCCATGAAAAAATCTGGACCGAAACTTCAACAGTAAGCAGTTACGGCATTCTGAACGTACAGGTTTTAAACTTCAGCACACACCGGTTGCTACTTATGCCATTCTAATGCAGCAACATATGCCCGAATGCAAAGTACTGTATTTGTGGGATGTCGACACAGAGGAAAAGGAGGGAGATGTGGTTACATCTGCCCAACGTGTTTTGAACTCTTGTTCCAGAACAAATGTTGTTCTACATGAAAAATAGTACGTAATTTAAGTATGTTCTATGTCAATCTCACACACACATGTCAACAATATTATTTTAACAACATTCAAATATTGATATTCTGCAGGTATACACATGCCTTAAAGTGAAAACGGATAAACTTTAGCAACTGAAGAATTATTATGAAATTAATTACCTCTGACCAAAAACATGTTCTGGTAGATGGAGTCCAAGGTTTTCGTTAATTCCTCCCTTTGCGTTTTTGCGCTGTTATTATCCATAGAAACTTTCATCTCCAAACAGGCATTTCCTTGTACATAAGCCTAACTGAGAAGTGAAATAACAATTTTCACAGACTTCACTTTAAAATTTTTGTATCATAACTAAAAATTCGCAGTTTCACCCCCTTAGGTGTCGAGATTCAAAGTCACTGTAAGAAGTATTTTTTGTTTCATATTGAGAAGCCCAATAGAAATTTCATAGATTTAGCTTTTAAAACGCTTTCATAATGAAATAATTTCATAAAACTTTTCATTCCCTGTTTCACTCCCTGTAAGGGGCTGAATTTCCTAAATCACTGAAACGTGTAATTTTTGTATTTCCAACCGAGAAGTCAAATACCAATTTTCGTAGATGTAGTTCCATAAATACTGTAGGAGGTCTTCAATAGTGATTTATTTTCAAATAATGCTTTACCCCCTTAGTAGTTGATTTTCCAAAAATGCTGAAACATATTTCTTGTTTTCTTATTTCTGACAGAGGAACCAAGTACGTACACTCCTGGAAATGGAAAAAAGAACACATTGACACCGGTGTGTCAGACCCACCATACTTGCTCCGGACACTGCGAGAGGGCTGTACAAGTAATGATCACACGCACGGCACAGCGGACACACCAGGAACCGCAGTGTTGGCCGTCGAATGGCGCTAGCTGCGCAGCATTTGTGCACCGCCGCCGTCAGTGTCAGCCAGTTTGCCGTGGCATACGGAGCTCCATCGCAGTCTTTAACACTGGTAGCATGCCGCGACAGCGTGGACGTGAACCGTATGTGCAGTTGACGGACTTTGAGCGAGGGCGTATAGTGGGCATGCGGGAGGCCGGGTGGACGTACCGCCGAATTGGTCAACACGTGGGGCGTGAGGTCTCCACAGTACATCGATGTTGTCGCCAGTGGTCGGCGGAAGGTGCACGTGCCCGTCGACCTGGGACCGGACCGCTGCGACGCACGGATGCACGTCAAGACCGTAGGATCCTACGCAGTGCCGTAGGGGACCGCACCGCCACTTCCCAGCAAATTAGGGACACTGTTGCTCCTGGGGTATCGTCGAGGACCATTCGCAACCGTCTCCATGAAGCTGGGCTACGGTCCCGCACACCGTTAGGCCGTCTTCCGCTCACGCACCAACATCGTGCAGCCCACCTCCAGTGGTGTCGCGACAGGCGTGAATGGAGGGACGAATGGAGACGTGTCGTCTTCAGCGATGAGAGTCGCTTCTGCCTTGGTGCCAATGATGGTCGTATGCGTGTTTGGCGCCGTGCAGGTGAGCGCCACAATCAGGACTGCATACGACCGAGGCACACAGGGCCAACACCCGGCATCATGGTGTGGGGAGCGATCTCCTACACTGGCCGTACACCACTGGTGATCGTCGAGGGGACACTGAATAGTGCACGGTACATCCAAACCGTCATCGAACCCATCGTTCTACCATTCCTAGACCGGCAAGGGAACTTGCTGTTCCAACAGGACAATGCACGTCCGCATGTATCCCGTGCCACCCAACGTGCTCTAGAAGGTGTAAGTCAACTACCCTGGCCAGCAAGATCTCCGGATCTGTCCCTCATTGAGCATGTTTGGGACTGGATGAAGCGTCGTCTCACGCGGTCTGCACGTCCAGCACGAACGCTGGTCCAACTGAGGCGCCAGGTGGAAATGGCATGGCAAGCAGTTCCACAGGACTACATCCAGCATCTCTACGATCGTCTCCATGGGAGAATAGCAGCCTGCATTGCTGCGAAAGGTGGATATACACTGTACTAGTGCCGACATTGTGCATGCTCTGTTGCCTGTGTCTATGTGCCTGTGGTTCTGTCAGTGTGATCATGTGATGTATCTGACCCCAGGAATGTGTCAATAAAGTTTCCCCTTCCTGGGACAATGAATTCACGGTGTTCTTATTTCAATTTCCAGGAGTGTATTTTTGTTGCTCTCATGTCAAAATTGCCGTAATAGTACCACATTTTTAAAAAGCCTGTCAACCACTATTTCGCCGGCCTATGTGACCGAGCGGTTCTAGGCGCTTCAGTCTGGAGCCGCGTGATCGCTACGATCGCAGGTTCGAATCCTGCCTTGGGCATGGATGTGTGTGATGTCCTTAGGTTAGTTAGGTTTAAGTAGTTCTAAGTTCTAGGGGACTGATGACCACAGATGTTAAGTCCCATACTGCTCAGAGCCATTTTTGCCACTATTTCACTGGCTTACTAGCAGAATTTCGAACAGTGCGTCCTAAACAATGTCTACAGTGTAGGATCACATCCCCATAAATTTCAAATTTCTCTCCTCAGCTGTTTGGGCAATGAGGAATGAGTGAGTCAGTCACTTAGTAAGGACATTATCTTTTATATATACAGATGGCGCATCTTTATTCTTCTTTCTTGTCTCTTGCTCCTTGATCTCTTTCCCACATCAGGTACTCCTCCTGCCTCGGTCACTTTTGGCCTAAATGTAAATGCCGTGTGGCTAGGGCCTCCGGTCAGGTAGACCGGTCAACAAGCGTACATAGCACTGGCATCGAAATGGGATTTCCTGCCGCATACACTAGCAGAGGGCTGTCCGACATATGGACCGTGAGCCACGAAGAATCCGGTACATCACAGCCGGACATAGTTGTTTTTTCAGACACCGCAGTAGGTGAGAAAAATGATTTAAAATTTCACCTACTTCTTCCCCACCAGTGACTCAAGAGCACACTATGCTGGCCACACGGGCAATGTGCAATATTATTATTGCCTGTGCTCGCAGAATGCACCGATAGAATTTTACAAAAAGTATATCAATCCCAATCAGTATCCTAATCTATTGACTTCAACAGGCGTCCTCATTCAGAAGAGTATGCATCTACCAACAGTCCCCCAAGCACTCACCAATAGATTTCCATCTGAACCGATTTCTCAAATTTTAACATTCAACGTATCTCCCAATGTCGAGGAACTGCGGAAGGTGCGGAAAAAAGAATTCTCTGTATCATTAAATTTTTGTTTTATTCGTTTTATTTTTCATTAATTTTAACTTTTTAATATTCTGATATTAATACATTTTTATGGACAGACGTTCTTCCTTTTGTCACTGTATTTTACATTGACCTCATTTCTGCCATCACCCAGTTAGTTTCTGGTGCGAATAGCACAATTCGTGTACTACTTGCATTTTCCGATTTCGTAAAGTCGTCTGCATCGCTTGTGTTAATGGACTGTTCTGTCCATCATATATTAACATTAGTTTTGTTGATGTTCACCTTGTAATCTCCATTCTAGTCACATTCATCACACTCAACTTTTTCCGTCTCTGACAGAATTACGGTGGCATCGAGAGCGTTAACTTTTCTAACGCAACTGTAGATGCATTTCCCAATATTATCGAGTCTCTCCAGTGCACAGGTTGAGTGACAGGACGGAGAGCAGGGCACGACGCTGCCTCAGCTGGGGGACAGCACAGTGTCTGGAGACGCGGGCAGCAGTCTGCGGCCGCCCCCCTGGTGCGTGGCGCGTGCTGGACCTGGAGCCGCCGCTGGACCTGCTGGAGTTGACGTGGGGAGTGCCGCGCGTCGGCTGCCGACTCGCCGATGCTGGCGACGGTGCCGGGTGAGCCCACAACATTTACCGACGGCGGAGTCGGACGCAGACGCGGCCGTACGCCAACTGCTGGAGACTGTGACTAGGCCTCGAGCGGTGAGAGTCTGCAGCGGTGTGCGCGGACCGCGTCAGGGGTCCGGGCTCAGTCCAGCGGAGTCTCACTTACATGGCGGACCAATCAGTCTGGTCTGTGGTCACTGCACACAGACAGACTGGATACGAACTGGAAAGCACGTGTGGAGTGAGCAGTGTCCAGTCTGGAGCAGCTCGCCGACTGCCCAGTGTCCAGGATGGAACCCGACTACACGTGTTGACCACAGTCCAGCCACTCCAGGCTGTTCTCCACTTTTCCGGGCGCCGCCCACAGGTGTAAAGCGCAGGGCGTGGGGCCTTCACAGCAAGCATCAGAAGGCATTCAATGGTAGAGAAATACAGTGCACCACATACGGAGAACTACCTCAAACTAATGTTGCAGCAGGGAAAAAGGAAAAAGGAAGATAACCCTCGCCCCTACATGGCGAGAGATTCTACTGCCTGCCTCAGTAGTCGCCAAAGCCTACCTTGACCACCAGATGTCTTCCAAATTGAGAAAGTATGGAGCCTTCCAACCATCTTGGAATTTTCACGATCTGACGTGCCACCTGGACAGAATTTGGCAAGGCATCCCTCAGGAGGATGAGTCTATCAATCAATCTGAAACCGAAAAATGCTCGCATAAGGACCAGAGGTGGAGTAATAGGTTACTGACTTTCTCAATTTGCGAGACTGGAATAAATCATCCAATTCTTGTGAAATTGCGATCATTTGTACATCTGCCCATATACATCACATCGACTGACTTCCATCCCATTGAATAATTGCTTTGCGATGCGTCGTTTTTTTTCTTACTCTATTATGATTATAATCCATACCGATTGTTAAAATTTTAGTTTTGAAATTGAATGAACGCTTGTCTGCTCTTTCACTAGTTTGCGCCACGTTCAGTTTTTGCTTGGCAGCTACACTGTCACTTGGCTTAGCTCTGTGGCGGAGCGCTCCGTCTTGCCAGTAACCTTGTGACACGGGTGCCTCTGCGTTATTCATTATGCCAAAGCATTTGATTGTGCCGATCACAATAATGTGAGATGCTTAAAACGCAGGGAGTACCAGACCGCCTCGTTTACCTCACGCGGAATTTGTATCCCGACCACGAGGTCACGGTGAGAACCATGTACGGAGCAACTAAATGGTCGAGAATCAGAAAGGAGTGCTGCATGTCGCGTTATTTATTCAGTCTGTGTGCAGATCACGTTATGACGAATACGGGGCTACATGAAGAGAAAACCGGAATTCAAACAGCAGGTGAGAATTGTAAATAACCTGAGATAAACAGACCATACGGATGGCAGAAAGGGAAGAAGAGCTGAAAGTCGTCTTACTGAAGCTGAGAGAACAAAGTGGAGCCGCTGTATTGGTGTTGATGTCGAGAGAAAGAAAATTACGGCGATGAGCCACGGCGGGTTTGCCGGCGTCTCCTTTAGAATTCCTGGCGCCACCGGCTGGATGTGTCGTGAGGCGGCCCTCCGGTTTGAGACCACTCAGAGCTCTGCTGGAGGCTGTCGGTGGTGCAGAGGGTGTCTCGTGGCGCGGAGATGTTGCGGAACCCAACTACGTTTGCAACGGGTAATGCGAGACCGTAGTGGGTGTTGGCTGTAAACATTCGCTCAAGTGTTTTAAGCAGAAGTGTTTCCGCGGCAGCGCCTTCTGCCCTCGTCTCGGCGACGACAGCCGCCGATCCAGCTGCCGGGTCTGTGGGTGTGTCAGCACGGCGCACCCGAGTTCCTCTGCCGCGGCGCTCAGAGACCGTACAGCAACTCGCCGAATTATTTACGAGTCGGTGGGCGGAAACCGCGTCGCAGACATCGGCGGCGGGACTGCAGTCAGCTGAGTGGCAAAAGCCGGCGGTGGCTTTCATCCGAATCTCGCACTTTTATTCACATCTGAGGCAGTGAGAATACCGTGAGCGTCCGAAACTCCCTTCCCGGTTGGAACAAATTTTTCCGCCCAGAGTTGTATTGAGGGCACTTCTGTTCAGTTACGCGTCATTTTATTTGTTCGTTTACCCCGTGCTGACGAATTTAAAAGTAGTGATGTGGGGGGAAATGAGGCGAGGATGACTTCGGACCTCTGGCAGGATACTGTGACAATGGAGCCAGTATACAGGCGATGTCGGTTGCGAAACACTTGTGGGTGCCGTCATACGAGGGTAATCCCAAAAGTAAGCTCTCCTATCTTTTTATAAGTACATAGACCTGTTTATTTCTACAATGGTTTACATCATTTTACAGCTTGAACATTTAGCTACTCTTCGACATAATCACCATTTCTGTCGACGCATTTTTGTAGACGCCGTGGCAGTTTTTGTACGCCCATGTCATACCAGCTCGCCGCCACGCTGTTCACAAAGATATGAACCTCTTATTTCACCTCGTCGTCGGAGCTGAATCGCTTTCCGCCCAAATGTTCTCATCACCAGTGACAATTCAGTCCACAAAGTTGTCCTGTTCGGCTGCAAGGCGGTGAAGAAATGCGCGGGAAGCGTCAACTCGTTGCCGCATGTGGTCCTCAGTCAGCACGCGTGGCACCCATCTGGCGCACACCCTCCCGTAGTTCAACTTTTCTGTTAAATTTCTGTGAGCGGTGGTTCGGGAAACCTCAGGAAGCGACGTGCAGAGACCATCCAGGGAGATCCGCCGATCTTGAAGCATGCTTTGCTCAACCTTCAACACTGTCTCCTCAGAAACTGACCGTCTCCCGCTCCTTTGTTCGTCGTGAATTTCGGTCCGACCAACTGCAAACTCTCTACACCGCTTACGAATATTTTTGACATCCACGCACGACTCACCATAGACTTCCGTCAATTGGCGATGGATTTCAACCGGCGCAGTGCCCTCTGCGTTCAAAAATAATGCGCAGTTCGCACTCGGCGGTAACATCCAACGGGAGCTCCATCCGCAACGGCAGCGGAGCCAAGACTGAGCGCCTCAGCGCGGCGTGCGCGTGTTTACACACAGCGCGTGACGCACTCTTCATACAGGGTGTTTCAAAAATGACCGGTATATTTGAAACGGCAATAAAAACTAAACGAGCAGCGATAGAAATACACCGTTTGTTGCAATATGCTTGGGACAACAGTACATTTTCAGGCGGACAAACTTTCGAAATTACAGTAGTTACAATTTTCAACAACAGATGGCGCTGCAAGTGATGTGAAAGATATAGAAGACAACGCAGTCTGTGGGTGCGCCATTCTGTACGTCGTCTTTCTGCTGTAAGCGTGTGCTGTTCACAACGTGCAAGTGTGCTGTAGACAACATGGTTTATTCCTTAGAACAGAGGATTTTTCTGGTGTTGGAATGCCACCGCCTAGAACACAGTGTTGTTGCAACAAGACGAAGTTTTCAACGGAGGTTTAATGTAACCAAAGGACCGAAAAGCGATACAATAAAGGATCTGTTTGAAAAATTTCAACGGACTGGGAACGTGACGGATGAACGTGCTGGAAAGGTAGGGCGACCGCATACGGCAACCACAGAGGGCAACGCGCAGCTAGTGCAGCAGGTGATCCGACAGCGGCCTCGGGTTTCCGTTCGCCGTGTTGCAGCTGCGGACCAAATGACGCCAACGTCCACGTATCGTCTCATGCGCCAGAGTTTACACCTCTATCCGTACAAAATTCAAACGCGGCAACCCCTCAGCGCCGCTACCATTGCTCCACGAGAGACATTCGCTAACGATGTAGTGCACAGGATTGATGACGGCGATATGCATGTGGGCAGCATTTGGTTTACTGACGAAGCTTATTTTTACCTGGACGGCTTCGTAAATAAACAGAACTGGCGCATATGGGGAACCGAAAAGCCCCATGTTGCAGTCCCATCGTCCCTGCATCCTCAAAAAGTACTGGTCTGGGCCGCCATTTCTTCCAAAGGAATCATTGGCCCATTTTTCAGATCCGAAACGATTACTGCATCACGCTATCTGGACATTCTTCGTGAATTTGTGGCGGTACAAACTGCCTTAGACGACACTGCGAACACCTCGTGGTTTATGCAAGATGGTGCCCGGCCACATCGCACGGCCGACGTCTTTAATTTCCTGAATGAATATTTCGATGATCGTGTGATTGGTTTGGGCTATCCGAAACATACAGGAGGTGGCTTGGATTGGCCTCCCTATTCGCCAGACATGAACCCCTGTGACTTCTTTCTGTGGGGACACTTGAAAGACCAGGTGTACCGCCAGAATCCAGAAACAATTGAACAGCTGAGGCAGTACATCTCATCTGCATGTGAAGCCATTCCGCCAGACACGTTGTCAAAGGTTTCGGGTAATTTCATTCAGAGACTACGCCATATTATTGCTACGCATGGTGGATATGTGGAAAATATCGTACTATAGAGTTTCCCAGACCGCAGTGCCATCTGTTGTTGAAAATTGTAACTACTGTAATTTCGAAAGTTTGTCTGCCTGAAAATGTACTGTTGTCCCAAGCATATTGCAACAAACGGTGTATTTCTATCGCTGCTCGTTTAGTTTTTATTGCCGTTTCAAATATACCGGTCATTTTTGAAACACCCTGTAGCTGTGTGACCAACTGCCACACAAACAGAGTCCTGTACTAGCAAAATAAAGAGGAGACCTTACTTTAGGGATTAGCCTCGTAGAATGACGCTCAGGCGTGTGGGACCCGTACCACACAGCAGCGACAGGGGCTTCTGAACGTGTACAGAGAAGGGCAGCACAGGTTTGTGTAACCCACGGGAGAGTGTCACGGAAGTTTTGGAGAAACTCACTGCGCAGACGCCTGAAGGGAGACGCAAGCTCTGCCACGAGTGGCCGACTGGAAAGTTTGGCCGAGTCCGGAGGCGCTCTCCAGCCGCTCACTGTGCGTCGCTGGAGGCGGAGCCAGGCCGGCCGCCTCAGCACTCGCCATGGCCGCACTGCGCTCCTCACTGGGACGGCAGTAAGTACCCTCTGCCATGCACTTGGCACTGGTTTGCAGCGTATCGAGGGGGCGTAGATGTAGACGTGGCGGCGAACATTCGGTGCTCGTGTAAGTACGTCGCGTGAGTGGACGATTTCACGTCACAGTTGTGTACAGTAGAGAGAGAGACACGCAGCCACAAGTGGAAACATACGGCTCTCCTCTATTCTACACTTTTACGTTGTAAGAGGTCCGAGCAGATGTAATTTCGATGTATTGCTCACGCGCTGCCTGCGATATGCAAGGTCTCTGACCAGAGAGCAGTGTTGACTGCAGTAGGAATTGTGTAGCTGTAGCAGTAAGTTGTTGCTAGTCTGGAGTCTGCTCTGGTCTGGTCTGGTGTATCGTGTTGGCTGGCCGGTCGTGGTGTAGCGATGCCGGAGCCTGAGCATTATTGTATAAGGTAAAAAGCAGCCTCGGACATATGTAGTATTGTTATCTCAAGTCCCATGTAAATGTTTTAAAAATCTCCTAATAATAATCTTTCTCATAAAAAGTAACTTTTAACAAACATTCATTTCAATTTAAAGAATTTACTAATTTCTCCAATCCATGATCATCCCGATTATTTCAAAAGAAAAATCAGTTATTTCCTTTCATAAATGACAAATCTATCGGCCAGCATTGCACAGGGCTGTGCCAGAAACATTTATTGTAAGAGCGGATATATATGCGTTATCCGGCGACTTCATTGAGGTAAGAATTTTTCTTTTTTATTCAGAATGATCTTTCAGGGACATGACGCAGCACTGCTGACGTCCAAAATTTACCAGGTTAAATTCACAGTCAATTATTGAAAAAGGTATAAGTGAGCGACAATTTAATTGAGAGGTTACTTACATTGTATTATTACCAGGTTACTGAATTTATTTTTTGTTGGGACGTTACACTGAATGTGAACGACATAATTATAATTTTTACTGCTGAGAAGTTTAGGAAATTTTCTGTTTTGA
The DNA here is from genome assembly GCF_023898315.1 of Schistocerca nitens. Lineage (NCBI taxonomy): Eukaryota > Metazoa > Arthropoda > Insecta > Orthoptera > Acrididae > Schistocerca > Schistocerca nitens. The sequence goes on along the minus strand of NC_064624.1, from coordinate 13,185,915 downwards.
GGTTACACTAAATGTGAATGAATTTTGTGAGGAGGTCACAACGTCTCTGTATGAGTTCTAGAGGCTGCTATGACGCCGAGAAGTTCTCTAGACCGTGTCTGATGTAGCTGCTCGCCGATTCACGAAAAACAAATGTGAATATGTACTAAACAGTATTAAGAAACTGAAAACATTAAACACAAGTCAGGCCGAGGGAATAGTTAATTACGGGAGCGACGCCATATTTCTAACATTTCGATCCGTTTTCTACTCAGCACAACGACGTGTAACGGTTGGCAAAACGGAGCAAACAACTAAAAGTCTGGACATTTTGTGCCCTCGGAGAGGCCGCGGAGTGCAGGCTCCCCAGCAGTGAGTGGTCTCAGTGTGGACAGGCGGCAGGGGAATCGCCCCACTCGGCCACGTATGGGCGTGGGCGAGCAACAGCGTCGCAGACGTCGACTCGCTACCTGCCAGCACGACGGCATTGGCATGCTCCCGAAATAAAGGCGCCAGAGATTTGCGTCCTGATCTCGATTCGCTGTTAGAGTGTAACGTGGCGAGAATACGGAGAGCGTCCGTCACACAGGAATGGCGTCGCGACAGATTCCGTCACCAACTGTAACGAAGCTTCCGGCCCTGGGCTGTTTCGCCGCACTTTAGACGTTGCTCGTCAGTTAAAACGCTCGTGTCCCTGTTGCTGACGACATGCAAACGAGTCAACTAAGGCGACATATGATGACGAAGATGATTTGGCTTACGAGGTACATCAACTACGTAAAAAACATTGGTACCAACGTGTGTGCTTGCATTTCACGTGTACTACATGAACTGGAAACGGGGTCGGTGTTCCAATTACGGCCGACGCTGAAATGTAACTGATTCCCTTTTCTCGGTTGGAATACTGGATACTGTTATCAGCTAAATGAGAGGCGGAATAAATTAAAACCGCCTCTCAGGAACTGTTTCACACATTGCTTTTGCACGAGTCTGGTAGTTTTACACTGACGGGGTGTGTGAAGCAACTGTCTGATACCACTTGTGTGATGGGGCAGATTTAGCAGTACTTTGGCAATATTTTACATAAAGACAGCGAACAGCTGTGCATGTGTGCTTGTGAGTCAGTGAAGTCGCGAGGAGGAAGAGGAGAAGGCTACTGGTTCGGAATCGATGAGGGAAAACGTTTCCTGCTTGTGTTAATACGTCCGAAGCCTTTTCACTCAAGGCGAGGCGCGAAGTGTGGGGGCGGCGGGGGTGGCCTGTGTGGCTGGACTGGGGTGCGGCGGCCACTGGGGACCCCCTCCCTCCCTCCCCCATCCCTCCCTCACACTCGGTCGCGTCACCAACACTGGCGTGTAAAGTTGACAGCGAGGCGTGTATAAGACTCTGAGTCTCACTGCAGCTGTGCCACGCTGCAATTGAAGGATGTCCCATACGCAGCTAGTCACAGCTTTCTGTGCAGCGAAATGAAACTGCATCCACAGGTAACAACCGGTCAGCCAATCTCTAAATGAACCACTGTGCACTTCGAGACTATTCGCAAAGCGTTACGAGTCAACTACACCGTTTAAACGAGCTGGTCAGACAGCTCTCTCGCATCGTCAGTAATGGCGCACCCATTCGACAGCGTCTCTGGCAGGCAGGCCGCGTTCCAGCCGTCATTACAACTCTGCTGTCACTGCGAACTGGAGGTGCGGTCTTGGTTCCAGAACGGACCAGAACACACGGCGAGACCTGATTATCACACACAGATGCGGTCATACAAAACGCACTTTTCTTTCTGCTCTCGATATACACCTACTGGAGAACATAACGTAATGTGTGTGACGTCGTGATGTGCGTGAAGCAGGTGCTGAACACGGCCGGAGTGGCCGAGCGGTTCTAGGCGCTACAGTGTGGAACCGCGCGACCGCTACGGTCGCAGGTTCGAATCCTGCCTAGGGCACGGATGTGTGTGATGCCTTTAGGTTAGTTAGGTTTAAGTAGTTCCAAGTTCTACGTGACTGATGACCTCAGATGTTAAGCCCCATAGTGCTGAGAGCCATTTGAACCATTTGCTGCTGAACACAAGCTGGTCAACAGTTAGGTGCTGGTGTTTTGTTATGACCAGAACCTAATGTAGTTTCATTAGATACCAATAATGAGTAATATTAAAGCCACTAAATATTGTCTCCAGAAGCGTACGTATATAAGCTAGAAAATTTTAATCGTAGCTGTAAGTTTGGCTTTTTACATCGAAGCACCTGTCTGAACGAAACAAGAGTCTTTCCTTACTATTCGCCAGTCACAGATGTGATCGGAATACCAGATACGATTCCTCATAAAAATTTGGTGTGCAAATGGGAAAGTACACAGTAATTCTATCACAAGCAGATGTGTTCGCCCCGGATGGGGCATGGTTTCGTAAGATGAGACACACACACACACACACACACCTTTCGCGCCCGACTCGTAATTAATTTAGAGAAAAAATCTAAAGTTTGGATCAACCGATTCTACGTGAGGTAACGAATAAACGTTTCCCCTCTCCGGGTGACAAGAGCAGCGTAAGTGAAAAATAGGCTGACTTTTTTTTTTTTAATTACAGGGTCGTAGGAACCACAAACGAATCGCAGAATCGTGTGCCGCTTGGTTTACTGAAACACAGCCAGACACCGAAGTTGAGAGATACTTGAGAACGCGGTACGGGAAACCCCCGCCCTCTTTTGTCACCCGTAAGAAAATGGCGCGGGAAGCTGCTGTGACCAGGGAGAGTGCGTCTGAAGCGCCGAACACGCAGCACGAGGAGCAGCGGGGAAGGCGGAGAGGGGCCTGGGCAGGTTTTCCTGTCGTTCCCGACGTAAGTCTCTTCTGAAGGCAGCGAAACAACGGCGAAGCACTCGTGCGAAGGTACGCCGACATTCCGAAAGCGTCTTAGTCGACGAGACACGGAACGCATTACAAGCAGAGCGCGGGTACAACTTTGTTAGAGAACCAGAACGAAACTTGTTGACTTGGTGCATCACGCAAACTTCACATTTTCGCTAGAAGATCGAATCATGTGACACTGACGTGGCAGCGCACCTTTTGAGACTCCCTGTATTTAAACTTGACGCAGAGTGGAGACCGCATTTGGTCCGAGCAGACTCTGCTGACGAGTCTCCCCCCTGTCGCCTTCAACATCGCTGCGCCACTGTTTCACTACGTGGCCGGAATGCGCAAGATGCCGCAGCGCTACTTCGCGGAGGGAGAACCAACTACAGCGTAAACATTTAGACAGCAGACGTGTCACAGTTCGATTGTAGAGGCACGAAACAAACGATGGAAATTTTTACGTTTGACGCTTGTAAGCAGCCGTGCTTCAAGCGATGGCTTAGATGTACCTCATTTACATATTTCAAGAGTGTATTAAAAAACTCCGCTATCGGTCGTAATAGGATTTCCCGTCCAGTTTTGGACCCCCTTTATGGATTGCTCTTTGTCATGTAGAGCACCAACAGCTGACGCTAGCGCTAATGTGAGCCCGTGGGTGGAAACTGAGCCACTCAGCTGGTGGGACGGGCGGATTTCATTCTGGAGGAAAGCGGCTTTCCAGCAGGCGAGTCGAGTGCGCCTCCAGCTTCCGTGTCGTTTCCAGAGCTGAGGTGTGTCACTTCTTTTACCTTCAATGTTTGTCCCTTAAAGACTCGTCGTTGCCAGAGATATGTAGGTGAGCAAAGTGTAGAAATTTTTCTGGCTTAAATGTGCGACAGCGTCCACAGAGACTGTAGCCAGAGGCTGGCGTGGGAGGTGACTTTAGGTGGGAGTCTCGTAGCGTACCGTAGATTGTAAAACGGTAGAGGTACCGTATGAGGTGACTGAGGTAAAGTTCAAATTTTGTTTATTTACAGAAATGAAATTACTTGCATCTTTGAATGTTTTTGAGGAAACCTATTATTGTATTCGAACAGAACCCGATAGGGATACAGTATGGCGTAGTTGATGGACAGATGTTGATCACATTTTTCTGCAAGATCTGGCTTAAAGAGAGAGGCAGCTCCCCGAAGCGTTGCACAGAATGACAATAGCCTGACGTTACGTTTAACTCCTCCTCAAATTTGTTATTAACAATGAACAACAGTTTCAAGACAAGATAAACACCATGACTGGCGACCTAGGATAAAAAGAATGCCAACAGCTAGATGCCGCCATTTCCCACAACAGTCACTAAAGACAACACCACTACGCACTCGGTTGCAAATAAAACTGTCTCACTTTCACGTCATTTCAGTTCGGTTCGTAAAACAAAACGGCGAACTGCTGATAAGAAGTGAAGAGAGACAACTCAGAGTTTAAAGAAAATTACGACTCGTGCGGCTCTGCGTCTCCATCTCTGCTCCGTAACCACGTAACGGTGTGTGGCGGAGGGTAGTTTTGTCAACCGGTGTCGCTCCCCCCTCTCCCTGTTCCAGTCGCGTATGGTTCGCGGGGAGAGTGATTGCTGGGAAGCCTCTCTGACTTCACCTTCGCGGACTTTTCGCGATACGCACGTAGGGGGCAGCGACGCACCGGCCGGGTGCTGTAGCGGTGTTCGCTCTCGGAACTTCAGCAGTGGGCCACGGCGTGACGCGGAACGCCTCTCTTGCAGCGCCTGCCGCAGCAGACGGCTGAGGAGGTGCGAGACGCTTTGGCGCTCGCTAAACGAACCTGTGACGAAACGCGCTGCTCTCCTCTGGACCTGCTCTGTTTCCTGTATCAGCCCTGTCTGGTACGGGTCCCATACTGGCGAGCAGTATTCAAGTACTGGTCGAACGAGTGTTTTGTAAGCCACTGTCTCTGTTGGTGGACTACATTTCCCGAAGATTCTCAGAATGGACCTGTCTGCCATCTGCCTCGTCCCCTCCCTAGCAGTTCACGGCGAATCGCCGGAGCAAGGGAGGGTACCTAGCGACCGGGGAAAAGCGCGGGTCGCTTCCGTTTTGGAGAAGGACCGCAGGACAGAGGCAGATAGCTATGCGCCTATATCGCTGACGTCGGTCTGTTGTACAGTTATGGTTGCGTATTACAAGGTCCTCGCAGAACGAAGCTACGCTGTACAAAAATGAACACGGATTCCGCGACAGTGGAGCTTGCGCACCTCAGCTCGGCCTGTTCCTCCGCGAGACATCGGCGGCGAGGTGCGCCACAGGGAGCAGACTTGCTTACAGCCAGAACTCGACACGCCGCTCTTAACGTAACAAAACCGACAGATGCGGACGGCAACTTCCGCAGTAGCCCAAGCAACTGTCATAAGCTGTTGGTGTTGTGGAAATGACGCAGTAGAAAGGTTCGTGTGGCGTTTACGTCACACCCCTGCCCACGCTTTCGCATTGCCTCTTGCTGCTACGCTTGAATGCGCGGTGTGGGAAGATTTTGCTGCGGCAGGCTGGCGAGCGGGTAGGGTCAGAGGGCGGACTCATGGGACGACGAGCCAGATGGCAGACGGCCGCCTCAGTGGGGACTCACAGGGCGCGTCTCTCCTCTTTTGTATTCACCGTTGAAATACTAACATACAGCTGGGGCCGTGCTGATGGCGTTACTTGCAGTGAGAACTTGTTAGTAATAATTTCACCATCTCTCTGTCCAGCAGGAAATGCTAATTAGGACTTCCAGTTACCTTCAGTGCTTATTGATGGAAATCATGGACCAAGGCGTGGGCGCCGAACTCAGACTCTTAAGGTGGCTCACGGCTAGTCTACCGTAGGTTTCCAAAGTGACAACACGCGACCTGGTGTGTGAAGTGCAGCTCCGCGTAAAGACAGAGTTAGTTGTTACGGCTGTCTCGGCAAACGTGTTTGTGCGGTGTCAAGTTGATTCCAAGACCGTGTGCAGCATTTCTGAGACGTTAGGAGCGCTCGGGAACTACTGGATAGTGACTGGGAATCTTGTCATGAATATTAACGGACAGGCAGGCTGTAGAAATCGTCTTACTGATTTTGCCATTGGTCAAATAAAACAAAAATGGTTGGCTTCCTACCATCTTATGTTTCTTGTTATGCTGAGCATTAAAACGTACGTAGTCATCACATTATTATGCAGTGTTTACGGACAAGTGTTACAGCTCGCGAACGAGAGAGAAGAAACTTATTGGGGCAACAGCTGTGAGGTGGGAGGTAATGAAAAAACACTAAAAATAAGTTACGAGAAGTGAGCGGTGGACGCACTGGACTTGCATATCTAAATCACACGTAGCATCTCTGTGCGTCCATGTGTACGTGTTCTGGCAGACGACATATCGTACATCGATTCCCCTGTCTGCTGTCTTAGAGTTAGACTTGGCATCCCTGTACGTGGATGTGTGGCTAGTAGTGGCAGACTACATTCTGAACAAGTGGTTCTGTGGCCCTGCTGTGACAGTGTTACAGTTGGAAGGTCTCTGACACTGTTGGTGGATGACGCGGTCATCTGTAAGGAAGCAGCGACGCCAGAAGGCGGTGCAGATTTGCTGAATCACCTGCAGACAATTAATGAACGCTGCAGGCTCTCGCAGTTGACGCTGAAAGTAAATAAATGTAACATATTGTAAACATAGGAAAAGAAATCCACTGCTCTAAAACTACATACTGATGACAAATTTCTGGAAGCAGTAAGTTACCTATCGTAAATCTATGAGTACTTATGCAGAGCGAACCTATGTGGAATGAGGATGGAAACCAATTACTAGCAAAAGCGGATGCCACACACATTCGTAGGGAGAATCTTAAGGAAACGTAAACCATCCACGAGACATGTGGCTCACAAGGCGCTTGTGCGACCGATTCTTGAGTACTGTTCGTCAGTGTGGGACGCTCACCAGGTGGGACTGGAGGAAGAGACAGGGGAGGTCCAAAGAAGAGCGGCGCGTTTCGTCACGGGACCTTTTGGTCGGCGCGAGAGAGCGTCACAGAGACGGCCAACTAACCCGAGCGGCAGACGCTGCAAGAGAGCCGTTGTGCATCAGGGAGAGGTCTGCTGCTGGCATTGCGAGAGAGGATTTTCCACGAAGAGTCGCACTACACACTACCTCTCCCCCCACACACTTCTCGCGAAATGGCCACAGCGAGAAAATTCGAGAAGTTAAGAGCTGATACTTACTACAACCATTTGTCCAGTGATTGTTCTGTAATTTTGTAATCGTACAGTGAATGGTCTTCCTGTGTAGGTACTCGCACTACGTTACGCCTGTCCGTGTTGAGGGTCCGCTGCGACTCCCTGCACCAAAGCCTGCACCCCCTGCTGGTGCTCCAGTACTCCGCTGCAGTTTCTCACCGTCGCGACTCCCCTGTGTACAGCAGCTGAAGCATGACGGAACTCGTGACGTCGTACTACGTCATACATATATAGTGAAAAGTAACGGTCCTGTAGTACTCCCTTGGGGGCACACCCTAAAAGCCAATATTACACTTATGCCGCCGGCCGTGAAGGCCGAGCGGTTCTAGCCGCTTCAGTCTGGCACCGCGCGATCGCTACGGTGGTAGGTTCGAATCCTGCCTCGGTCATGGATGTGTGTGGTGTCCTTAGGTTAGCTTTAAGTAGTTCTAAGTTCTAGGGGACTGATGACCTCAGATGTTAAGTCCCATAGTGCTCAGAGCCATTTGAACCATTTTTGAACACTTATGCCCCTAAACCGCAGACCTATACACCAGCGACCCAAGCGTGCATATCCGTAACTACAGGCTGGTTCACGAAGACCTGTTACTCCATCCACGCGGGACATACCTCCCGCGCATGCGCAGTAGACAGTGGTAACGCGCGAAACGCAAACACGACTGTCTGATCTGTCGTGGAGTCGTTCGTTCTTCCGCGTGAAACGCGAGGGGGACCGTGTCACATATTGGAACGTCATCCGTTCGAATTATTCACGTCACTCAAGGTTCCTCTTTCATAAGAAACTGTGTATCATTATTTATTAAGTAGTTGTTAATTTCTGATGTAGGTTACTACTGTTCTGAATTACAGAGTCAACACTTAGTTTTACATTACGACACTTGGTTACACAGCTATATGTGTTCATACAGCATTCTGCACATGGAGGACCCACTTGTTTTTGCAGCTGTTGCCCTGGCAGTGACAGTAAGTCTTCGGACTAGGGCAGAACGGCGACGGAAACAGAAAGCCAGATGTTGGTGGTGAGTTCGATCCTGCTTGAAAAGAAGCGACAAAGGCATGGGATTAAATTCACTGCTTACGAAAGAACTCAGGCTCGAAGATTCGCGTGAATTTCGGACCTTCGTGAGGATGGACATGGCCTGTTTCGAGAAGCTGCTGTTTGTCATAGAAGATGGAATTAACAAGTGTGACACAATCATAAGGGAGGCTATCTCACATTCTTGAAACTAAGAATAAAATCATATGTTTATACATTTGGTGGTTACACCAGCCTACATCACCAATAAAATACCGGTAAATGCTCTGTTACGATGCAGGCTGGATGTAACATTACGTTTCCTGCTGACTGGGGAATCGTTCAAGAGTCTGGCTATTAACCACATTATAGCACAGCCCACCATTTCAAAACTTGTTGTCGATGTATGCTCTGCAATTTGCAGCACAACTTAAAGTTGTACTTGTGTTAATTTTCCAAGTTTGGAATATATATATACACAGAGGGGTCCAAAAATGTATCCACTGTTTAAAAGTCCATAATCGGCAAACTAATTGACAGAGTTGTCTCATCTTTGGTAGTGTAATAGTTTGTAGTTCCGGCAATCGCCACACAAGCGTTGTATTGCGTCGTTTTGTTTTGTCAGATGACAGTCGACAGATAGTCAGTGTTTTGTTCTTAGCTGCTCCTAGTTACCCGAGTAAACGTGGCTGGCGTAAGGCTTACCTTAGATGAAAGGAAGTCAGGAATTTCAAGCACGAAAACATTAATGAGGTCCAACAGCAATGGCGAAATGAGTAGCAAACAGAGCCACCGACACGTTTAACGGTTCGACGCATTCGAGACAAATGTGAAGCCGACGGCTGTGTTACAGATGTACACAGACAACGATCTGGACGACCCGTAACAGTAACAAGTCCGGCTAACTCCCGTCGTGTGTTACAACAGTTCACTCGCTCACCACAGAAGTCTGTGAGGCAGCGTGCCCGTGGAACTGGAGTGAGTCGCTCGAGTGTTTGGCGACTTTTGAAGACAGCAGAGTGGAAGTGCTGCATCCCACGATTGCTACACGCAATGAACGAGGACGGCCCAGACCGTAGAATGGAGTACTGCGAGTGGTTTACAAACATGGTGCGCAACGATGAAGAGTTTGCAGAGATGATTGTGTGGTCTGATGAGTCACAGTTCAAACTCAGTGGTGCAGTAAATCGACACAATTGCATCTACTGCGCCTCCGAAAATATGTAACGTCGATTTAGTCAAAGCCGTGAATTTGCCAGGAGTAAATGTGTGGTGTGCGTTGTCTCACCAGGGCTCGATAGGGCCGTTCTTTGACGGCGAGGTGTACCTTCAGAAGCTTCAAACATCCATTTTACCTGCGATCCGAGACTTGTATGGAGACAGAAGAGTTTGCTTTCAACAAGATGGTGCCCCAGCCCATTACCAAAATCGTGTTAGGGCGTATCTCGACGAAAATCTACCAGGAAGATGGATTGGCCGTAGAGGTGCTGTGGAGTACCCACCACGTTCCTCAGACCTAACTCCTCTGGACTTTTACCTGTAGTGAACACTAAAGGGCGTCGTTTATCGACAAAAGCCTCGCACATTGGATGAACTTTGAGGATCCATCGTACACTCATGTGCAAATATCCAACTGAACACTCTACAGTCAGTAGTTCGTGCTGCAGTTCGGCGGCATCGTTTGTGTGTGGATGTTAATGGTGACCATTTCGAACACCTACAGTGGTATCTTTAAGTTGGACTTTAAGCTACACTTTCACCAAAAATGAGTCAACACCGTCAATTAGTTTGCAAGTTATGGACTTTTAAACAGTGGATACTTTTTTTGGACCCCTCTATATATATGCTCTACTCAGCGTTTTGCAGTCCTCGTCTGTCGCACTGTGCGAATATGCAACGACTTTCTCCCTTTCACTCCCAGTTTCTGTTTTCTGGCATGCTGGAATCGAGCAAGAGATGCTAAACTAGGAAATTACGATACAAATCGTAAATCGCCGTATAAAGTTATATGCATATTACTCGGAAAGAAACGACTTCCGATGTAGCTTAATACGATACAGTGGGGCATAAATCACCTTCCTCGCTGTATACCTGATTTAAGACGCTTAACGCCTCTTTGCTGCATTTCATTTCTAGAATACGAAGCTATCAATAGAAAAATCCTTTCTCAAACAGCTAATATAAAAGAGTCTACTGTATTTATGGAACCTGCTTACTGAAAAATAAAATGTGTAAGGTCCCCAACGCGAAAAATGCCCAACACGAGAATCTGAAATTAGCCGCTAGACACCTAGCAGCAACCAAACAACAAGCAGTAAGCACTGTGGGTAATTTGTCAGCTAATTTTCGTAGTTTCACCCGTTCTACCGCTAGATGGCTGTCGCGCTAGACCAGTGCCATTCGCGGCGAATCCTCGTGTAATGCCCGCTTACGTTACTGGTACGTCCGAAGACTCCTCTCCGTTCAGGATGATACGCTGTGTTCCGTTTGCTGGCCGCTCTTCTGTCCAGTCACACAGCTGGTCTCGTATTCCGTACGCTCGTTATTTTGTTGATCAGGCGGGCGTGCGAAACTGTATGGAATGCCTTTCCTATGAGAAGGAAACATTGTGCATGAAAAGTAGATGCTTTCGTCCCATACTGGGCAATGATTTTGGAAGAAGGCATAGAGATGCGAATCGCGCCGATTTGCGGAACAACTTTATGATGTCCAGTAGTTAAACAAGGCGGATGGGTCGGTTTAGAAAAGGAGATAAGGATTACAATTTTTTATTCGTTTCACATAGTGATCAAGAAAACTAACAAGGGAATGTTCCAATAAGACAAGTCGAAACATAGCCCTCAAATTTTTTACACGGGAAGAAGGTAAGGAAAGAAATGGACCGTCAAAATATTAGCTGTTAATAGGCACTGGAAATGCTAAAACAAATAGTTGAAAATTGCCAAATGCATTGCATGCCAGGCGGCCGTAGAAATGTACACCCCTACTGGTGCTGCAGCAGCTGCGCATGCGCAACACAGCCGACATCGGCGGTGCATTTATAAACAGGAAACACGACACAACCCGACTGTAGTTTGTAAAGGACGTCTCAGGTTACCGTTCCTTGATAGTTTCTCTGACACTATAGCACGGAGTTACCATTCCCTCGAATTAGCCACTCAAACAAACATCTGTTACAAATTATCAGTTCCATTTTGCAGTATTGGGAGCTACTGACAATACAGACGAAGTCGAGTTAGTATTTAGTGAGGTTCCATAAGGCACGCCTAGTAACAGAAGATTTATTTTTTGTTCCTGTTTCACAATAATGTGGATTCGAATTAACGTTGTAAATTTAGCAATGATGAAATGTGAACAACGTGGCTTGCAGCCGAAATCACCTACTTCTCCTGAGGATGTGCATATTTGTCATTTGTCAGTTGATTTCCTTAACATTCGAATGATGTCGACATTTCGTTTGAAACTGTGGATACGTCAGAAGAAGTACGAAATAACGGTGACGACTCAGTGAACTGTGCTTGGGACGACGTCAGCCGTGCCAGTAACAGTTGTGAGGGAGAATACCTGCCAAGTCTGGAAACAACACACGTACTGCAACAGCTCTCAGCGACAAAGAGAAGGCAGCCAAGTATCGGTCAGACGGAGGACGGGATGACGCTCCAAGTCACGCAGTGTGCGAGGGCGTTTCCGTTTCGTACAATCGGAGCGTGAACTGTAGAAGAGGAAGAAGGAATTACAGGAAGCGAGGAATGTGCGGCAAACGGAGACCCGAAACCAGCTGAGTGGAGAAACTGTCGGGGGAAGATGGGGGACTGGCTGGATGGAGAGGCTGTGCGCCGTCAGCGGCGGAGGTGTGCGGGGCTGCAGCCGGCGTGGCCGCTGCCGGCTCTCAGCCTCTGTCCGGCCGGCTGCGCAGCTTCCAGGAGTCGCGCAGAGCAGGAGGCCGCAGAACCACCGAGTTTACGTCACGTGACCGTGTGGAGCAGCTGCCGGTGGGGGGCAGTGCTGCACGGGAATTCGCGGCTGACTCAGAGGCGAAACCTGCCGCCGTCCCCTCAACTGGCGTTTACAGCGCCGATCAGTCGGGTTTGCTGAGAGAACTGCGTGCGGCCCGCTCTCTATCGTGTCGGCGTGGAAAAGAGACGGAGTCGGCTGCCCACCCAGTGAGTGCAGTGACACATTCTTGTACGAGAATACCGGTGGTAAATGCGGGCGGTTTACTGTTTCTGCAGCTGTACATCTGTCTGCGAGAACCACAACAGAAATTAGGACCAAAAATAGAAAATGGACTCTCTAGTGCCAAAGAACTTCTGATCAACGTACAAAAACGTGGAGAAATGGGAAAGAATAATTTTCAACATTTCGTTCGAGACGTATTCCTATCAGCTGCAGAAACCAATTCATTGCTTCTGTTGGACTCATGTTCTGGACATAACGACGCCTCTGTTTTTGTGGAGGGCGACGAAAAATCTGTGGACGTAATGTGGATTCCGCCTGGAATCACTAGTGCGATTCGACCTCTCGATAAAGGATGTTTTCGACAGTGGAAAGCATTTTAACAGGAAATTAGCAGACAACATCATTTCCGATACCTGTCTCTCGTTTCAGGTTTATCAGCGGAAGAGTGTTCTTAAGCTACCGTCATTTGTGCATCGCCAGTTGTCTTGGCCACACTTTACGAATTACATCAGTCACGCCTGGAATGAAGCGCAATGTGCAGAACAATGGCCGGGACCACTTGTGACTCCATCCCAGCTCTGTCTAAATAATACTAGTGGTCGCTGCATCAATGTTTCCTTTGTCCGGTTTGTTTCTGACATTCAAGTGACACTTTGCATTTTTGTGACGACTACAGAGAATAAACAAATAACTGTTTCGCTGATTGTCAAATGTACAACATTGGATCATCATTGGAAGGAATGGCCTACAGGAAATGTTATAAAATGTGGTACTGCAAGACACATTTCAGTTCAACAAGTCCTCATTGATGGAAGTCGTCTGCCACATCAGACACTGCCATGATTTTACTGTCTCTGCTAGCCACTGATACATGTGCAAGAGTGCAACAGCCGGTATGAAGTTATTCAGACAGTTGTCTGCACAGTTCAAGGCAGGCTTCCACAGCGGCAGACGGGCTGACGAGCACGAGCGGGAGAGAAGCCGCCCGGCAGGCCTCTTGCAGGTCTCTCTGGTGGCCGCACTGCAGCTGCTGACGCTTCGCTGGTCCTCCCCTGTCACCTGATCGCAAAGTGGACACCTGCAGTTTAACGTGGAATCCCAACCACGTGTCTTTCGTGGCCACTCCAACGTCTCAGGAAGTGCATGCTCGGTTAGAAATCACAGTGGAAGCAGTTGTGCTCTGAACGGGATTTGATCCCGCTCTCTCTGGATCACGAAGCGGCCGCTTTGCCACCACAGCATTCATGTTTTAGAGAAAAAAAAGAAACAAAAAGGAATATGACCATTAGACGTCACAAACCTAGTGGAAACGCCAGCTGTGTCGCCCGCTCTTCAGATGATGCTCGATGTCGGTAACTGGCGTTCTGTTTATAAATTTCCCCTCAGTGGTAGTGAGAAGCCAGGGAAAGGCGGCAGCCGACATACGAGGAACATTTTGGACCAGTGCTAACGAGAGATGGAGATGCAATTCCGTTGCAAAGTGCACGATCTCCGCGCATGTCACGCTTCCGTACAAATTGAGACACTTAAATTCCTGCTTCCCTGCGCCATTTTGGATACTCCGTCAAGAACAGTGCGCTTGACACGCAAAATAATCCTCACTGAACAGCAAAGTTTCGCGTTGTGGCTGTAGCAGGGCGGAGCTGTATCCTGTGTGCCGAGTATTAGCTCCAGAGAGTAGAAACCAGTAAGACAGCGTTCACAGGCAGTTCTCCTCCATACAGACGGTTCCAGCCGCACACGAGAGAACGGCCTCCCTCCAGGACGACAACGCGCCACCAGCGGCCCCCGCGTGGAGGCGGCGTCGGCGCCGCCCCCGACTGGAGGCGGACCGCGGCTTCGGCGGCGGCTGCCCCTGCGTAGCACAAACTTACAGACTTGTTTGTCTCTTATGGAGCAGGCTGATTATTCTGAATGCCAGCCGTTACCTGCGACACATATAAAAGTTGAGTAATTGTAATTGTGTTTCGCAATGAAACTCACTCGTACGAGTTGCTTGACTGTTTGTCTAGCGAACCGAGTAAGTAGGATTCCTAGACATAACGTAAGCCAGCCTTCAGGTGCTCAGAATTGGTGTCTGTTAACTCCGGACAATCCCGCTGCGCGGCGCTGCCTGTCTGATTCTGCGAGTCGCGCGCTAGCCGGGCAGGGTTGTACAAACCGCTGTCGTAAGCCCATCTCGGCGGTGCAAAAATGTGTGCACCGTAACTCCAACATTTTTGTACAAAATACTTGGAGCCCTCCTTAGCAGCTAAAATTTTGGCAATCCATTTCTTTCGTTGTCTTCCTGTGTAAAAAAAACTTTCAGAGTAGATTTCGACGTGTCTTACTGGACTGTTCCATTGTAAGTCATATTTTGTATATACGCCCTGAATGTGGAGCAGACTGCAGCAGAATTTCGAGACGGAAGACGTTACAGCAGTGGTCACCTGCAGCCAGCACAGGTCACGTGACCGGCTTGTCGAGGCAGGAATAGAGCGGGAGAAAAAGTACACGTTTGGCGCTTCTAACCCGGAGCATATGTCCGTCTTCAAGGTGTAGCACAGCTATATTACAACAGAAGGTAGACACAACAGAATCCAAAACTCTCTGTTTCGTCATAAAACGGTGAATCTTTCAGGGTACTAAATGTATTATATAGGTGAGAAGAACAGGAGGACAAGCTCGCAGATAAATTCTTCGCGGCTGTCCGTGTTGTGACGTCACCAAAGTCTGTCGTGGAGAGAGCACTTCCGCTATCCGTACTTACTGGTACAACGTCGCAAAAAAACTGCAGAAATACTCAGTAAGGCTTTGAAAAGATTCTTCTCTACGTGGTGCACGGCAGCAAAGCATTTTCGTAATGCGATCAGAAAGATGGTGACCGAAATTTCGGATAACATCTCGTCGCACGGAAAAGCGCCACTGTTTTAATCTCTGCCACCCCATCTCCGCTATCGTATCACCCCACTATTTCGCGATAGTGAAGAACTCTGAAAATGGCCAACTCTTGCTCGACACAGTCTGCAGTTGGTTATTACAACGTTTACAATCTCCCTGCCGCACGGTTACACAAGAATATGTCAGTAGCTTCGCAAAACATGAAGGTAAACTACACAGCGATCTAAAACGGCGTGTCGAGATTCCAGAAGCACTACGGCTGGTCCCGTGTAGCGAAATGACGACGAGAAGAACGCATCAGAAGCGCATAACGCAGAAGGCGGGGTCCTCAAACAAAACTTATTTTCTGATCTGAGGGCAAAATAAAATTTCCGGAACAGCTATTCCGAGCTACATAAATGAACAAGTAGTTTGGAATGCACACTAGCACACAACCAAACCGACAGCGGAAACTGGTGTAATGAAACGAAGCGTTACAAGCTCACCGCCTCACACCTAGCTGTTTTGTGCACAAAAAGCCACACTGATACGGTATCTGACTGTCAAGTAGCAAATTTAAGGCATCTGGAGAAGACGGTAGGAAGGCGAATGAGGTGTGAAAAAGTTGCATTCGTGAGGCATTTCATATCTTAAAATGGGTTCCTTCAAACCACGCACTTAGTATAGGACATTTCCTGAACAGCAAATACTAGGAAGACAAGGGACGCGTGAAGCCGTTCATCTTTTCAGAGCCTAAGCTGTTTTGCGTTTAAAAGGATGCGTCGGTGTGATATTTAGCCGGCCGTTGTGGCCGAGCTGTTCTACGGGCTCCAGTTCGGAACCGCGCGACTGCTACGGTCGCAGGTTCGAATCCTGCCTCCGCCATGGATGTGTGTGATGTCCTTAGGTTAGTTAGGGTTAAGTAGTTCTAAGTTCTAGGGGACTGATGACCTCAGATGTTAAGTCCCATAGCGCTCACTGCCATTTTTTGAACTTAATGCAAACAGGTGTGACGTCACACTCGTCGGCAGCAGTTTATTTTTATGAGGTACTCCACAGTCTTCGTCCTAAAGCCTTTGACACATTTAGGCGTTTATCAGTTCTTACCAGTCAAACTTACGAAACTTTGACTGCAGACTAAAACAATGAAAAATTCCCGGCATTTTAAATATACCGCGTTTTTCCTAGTTATCTTCCGGATGAAAAAATTCCCGAGTTTCTCGCGGATTTCCCAGTTGTCCCGGATCGTATACACCGTGAAGACGCAATCGATACCTCCACTGCGCGATAACAATGGTGATCTTTTTGATGACAGCGCCACGAAGGCAGAGTTACCAAACCGTTTTCCGAATATCATTCACAGGAGAGGACGAAGTAAACATTCCACAACTCGAATCGAGGACAACTGCCAATATGAGTAATTCAGAAGCAGAAATTCTTGGTGCAGCAAAACAGCTTAAACCACAAGGAAGGCAAAGCTTGCGGTCCAGATTGTATACCAGTCTGTTACTCTCACAGTATGCTGATGCAACAGCTCCACACTTAGCAACCATATACAACCGCTAGCCGGTAGAAAGCTCTCCGTAGCCAGCAGAATGCAAAGTTGCGCAAGTCACACCAATAGCCAAGGAACGGGATGAGAGTAATCCACTGAATAACAGACCCACATCACTAACCTCGGTTTGCAGTAGTGTTTTGGAACATATACTGCACTCGAACACCATGAACCACCTCGATTTATTGACAAATAGCCAGCACGGAATCAGAAAACAACGCTCTTGTGAAACAAAACTAGCTCTTTATTCCAAAGAAATAATCTGCGTTATTGACAAGGGACGTCAATTGGATTACGTAGTTTTTAGGTTTCCATATCGCTTCTGACACCGTTCCTTCTACTTAAATTGCGCACCTGTGGACTTGTGTGACTGGATTCGTGGTTTCACGTTAGAAAAGTCACAGTTGGTAGTAACCGACGGAAGGTCATCGAGTAAAACAGAAGAAACGCCTGGTGTTGCCCAAACTAAGTGTTAAGAGGCCCTCTGCTGTTGCTGGTCTCCGTACACCACTTACGAGACAATCTGAGCAGTGCTCTTAGATAGTGTCTAGCTGGTGCTGCCACTTACCGTCATGTAATGTCATCAGATGACGAAAACGAATTGCAAAATCATTTAGACAAGATATCCGAGTGGTGCATGAAGTCACAATTGACTATAAATCATGGAAAGTGTGAAGTCGTCCACATGAGCACGATAAATAAACCACTAAGACGATAAATCACAAAAATCTGAGGGATATAAATTCAGCTAAATACTTAGGAATTAAAGTTGTTAATACCTTAAATTGTAACTATGACATGGATAATGTTGTTCACTAAGCAAGCTAGAGACTACGATTTACTGACAGAAGAAGTAGAAAACGTGACAGGTATACTAAAGAGACCGCCTACACTACACTTGTACGCCCCCTTCTCGAGTACTGCTGTGCAGTGTGGGACCCGCCTCAGACAGGATTCACGGAAGCGATCGAAAAAGTTCAAAGAAGGGCAGGTCGTCTTGTATTACCGCGAAATGGGTGAGACAGCGCTACGGATATGATACAGCAATTAACATGGCAGCCGTCAAAGCGAAGCCGTTTCTTGCTACGGCAGGACCTTCCCATGCAATTTCAATCGCCAGCTTTCTCCTCAGAGTACGATAATATTTTTTTGGCGCCGACCTACACAGGTAGAAATGATCTTCATAATGAAACAAGGCAAGTCAGAGCTCACACAGGGAGATGTTTGTTTCTCCCGCAACTGTTCGAGAGTGGAACGGTAGGGCAGTAGCTTAAAGGTGGTTCGGTCAACCGTCCGCCAGGCACCTAAGTGTGAATTGCAGAGTAATTATGTAGATGTAGATTTCGAATGAGCGGATCAGGATCTGCACGGCCCCTCTTACACTGGAAATGAGCCACACTCTCAGAAAGAATGTTACCACGCGCTTGCTGCTACTTCCGTGGCATCGTGCAACACGCCCTTCAGCTGCCACCTTTCTGTTTAGGAGCGCGCAGTCTGTTTTCCGACTAATCGTCCAGTCACCCATGTTTATTGTTTACGTTATTCGCAGTCTGCTCCGAAGTATTTAACGCGTTCGTCTGCCAGCATCTGAGCACAGTTATCGAAATGAAAGACGTCGCATCCTCCAGCCACGCCACAGCACCCTCTAATGTAACAAATACGAGTCACAGACCGGGGACATCGAGTACATCAATTACCACGTTACGTGTTTTACGGCGAAGCCTTCCAACCTTTGGAGTCTTCTGCAAGTAGCGGAAACCGGTAAATACACCTGTTGGACACGAATAATAGTGGTAAACGAAATGAATGGTACTTATTCTCTGTAATTCCTGTCGTTCCCATTGCTAGTGCAACCAACACGACAATATCAGTCATCTTTTAGAGTAATTTACCCGAGATTTTGGGGGCAGAGCGCACCGAAGTCAGGTTCCTGATACAGAGAATAATTTTTACCAGATGTCTTACTTTTGCTGTGGGATAGTGTATTTGCGGCTTCTTAACGGTCACGCATTTTCTTTGGTCTCCAGGATTCTCACCTGTTTTTTTTGTTCTGTTTTGTTTTTTTTACTCCTAATTCAGGGTCTATACACGCACAAGGAAAAAAATTCCCGGATTTTTTTCAGATATCCCGTTTAATAAAATGTACTTCTTCCAGAGCGAAAATACGTGCTAAGTGACGGTAGGTTTCCCGTAGATTTTCCCTCGGAACTGTAAAACTTATCAATCCTTTGAATGGTTTACGGTTTATACACTGGCGTGGAAGTTCCCGGAAAAAAAAGGAACGGGGAGAGAAGTTTTGGAACGGCCTTTCATTTGCAGCAACATATACGGTGCATATTTTCGTATTACGAAACTATAAATTCGAATTGCACCAAACACGGCACGCTAGTTTCCGGAGCTTTGAAATCGAGATTGCGATGTCATGGCACGTGACTTGGCCAGCCGATGACAGCAGACATTCAGAGAATAGGACACGCACTGTATTAAGCCAATAGCCATCACTTACGTAGGGCGTACACGAAAATAGGAAAAGTTAGGGGTTTACTTTAATATACGTAGTGTAGCAACAAGAAAAGTCAAGCTTTTACATACAATATTGGTCTCTAACATTAATAAGCTACAAGGGAAGCTAAGCTTTCACATATAATATCTATGTTTATTGCGTGTGTTATACTTTAAGATACTTCACACAAATGTACCAGTATATTTAAAATAATAACGTAAATGTCTGGTCTTCTGGGTCGAAATTCTTCTACGTGGTTGGTCCTGAAAGTGTTCACTTTCAAACGAGAGTCAAACGCTGTGCGATTTAAGGAATTCATCCCACTTTCTCACACGTAACTTAATTCATCCTGTGTAGAAGCATATTTGCTTTGAAAATAACACTTTTCAAACCACCACTCGCAAAACTATCCCGAGACCGACACAAACATCTTCGGCTTAGCAGTCGCCAGAGAGCGCCAGGAAACAGGCATTACTGCGCGTGCGCAGCTGCAGTGACGTAGGAAGGCCGCATGTTTGTGTGTATAAAGCACAAAGAGGTGTTACATTACGCCATAAAAGAAACAGGACGTCAGAGGATACTCCGAGTGCATCGGAATTTCGTAAACTATACTAACGTGAATACTTCGGTCTGAAGTGCACACTGTCCAGATTCACAATTAAGTAGATCCCACCTGACATTAAGCTTTTCGGTGTGGTTTTTGGGACGTAAGTTTTCTTTCAGTAGCAGTACTGTAGCATCTCATGTTTTTTTTTTCTCTTCATTATGACATAATGCCATACATGGCAGAACATGAAAACGTGCACTTTACATTCAATGAACAGCTGTGGAATGAAACACTTCGTTTCAAATAAATTGACTTCCTCAGCGAGAATAGTAACGCCAAATTTGTTTAGCAAACTGACAACAATAACTTCATCGTTCTGCAAAGAGATTAATGCTTGACTGCCAAAAACTTTGAAATAAAATCCAGAAAACTGAAACTAATAATATATTTTCGCCTTCACTAAATATGTGAATGTATTATAATTCGCTTGATAGCTCTCGGCCACAGAAATACGTTCTGTATTCATGTGACGTGGCAGCTGTATATGAAGAGGAAGCAGCGAAATCACTGAACGCATACACGGGTCACGTGGACAGAATTCCCCCCTTTCTCTACAACTCGGATAACTCTGCGCATGCGCGAATGCGGCAGCCGGGGCGCGCGGTACAGCTAACGGCCGGAGCAGTCCGAGCGGCGGGGGGCGGGGGAAGGTACTGCTCGCAGGCGAGTCAACTGCGCATGCGCATCAGCCCGCTGGCGCCTGCCCAGATGAACCTGACGTAAGCAGCTGTGACGTCACGCTCACAGAAAGGAGTGTATTGTTACGAAGTATCACGTCGTCTTCGCCCTGAGGCCTTTGACATATTTTTAGCTGTATTTTCTTGTTGTAAATGGCGCATGTCCTCTGCAACTAAACATTTATTTATTCCTCTCGTTTATGTTTCCTTGCTGCAGTGTTATTCTCCAGTAGCGGAATACAGTAGCATTCTTAGCCAGAGAATCAGTTCCTACCAGCCAGAATTACAAAAATTTATCTGAAAACTAAAACAATGAAAAAATTCCCGGGTTCTTCCCAGATTTCCGGTTGTCCTGGGTCGTATACAGCCTGTAATTTTTTCAGCACCCAATCCTTGTACAAATATTTACTCCTTACTTTTCTTCCGTTTTTTTTTACGCGCAAGACCCCCATTTGGTACCAAATCTCCGTACACGTTTCTGAATGTAGCCACGACTCCGAAGGAAGCAATAAACACACCGTAACTTGCCACCCGAGACTGCTACACTTAACTATTTCCTGTACGATGTTAGTGAGCCGACGCACCGCAATCCCTCCTGATTGTTCTTCGTACGTCTCTCGCTGATATGGCCACTTGGGCAGTTCTTGCAGCAGAACGGATAGCTATTTAGATGCAAGCAGGCGGTCTGTGTGTCTAATTTGGTGGTGAGAGTAGCTAACCCATTTGAAGTAAATTACAAGACGCCATCACAGTACATTTATTAAAGAATGCAGTAAAACAGTTAGCATTTACATAGGTGAAACGGTTCATCACACGAAGTCACTAAAGATCGAGACACGTGTGTGTGTCGCAGGAGTTTTAAAGTCTGACATGTGCCGAGATGAAATCTTGTTCAGAGCCCAAAGGCAACACTGCAGTTGCGAAAATAACTCTAACAGTCAACGGCGAATGTATACATATATTTTTGAAATCGGGTTCCCTTTTATGCTGAAACACTAATTTTTCTTGTTACCCAAACATGTTTCGGCACCTCTGTGCCATCCAGAGTGGGATCTGGTTATTGTAAGCTGTAGAAAGTGAACGTATTTTATGTTTTAATTGATCTAACAAAGTGAGGCGTGAAGAAAGTTTTTGATCGTTTCTCTTCTTACAGTAATTTTCACATTACACAGTTTTACAACACTATCTGTATGGTGTCCTGCAATGATTGCTTGTCATCTGCAAACCAAACGCTGGAAATGTGAAATTTATCAGCAAGTTAACACATCTGTTCATTATTAAACGTCATGATTTTGGCATATAAAAATATTTTGCTTATATATTTGTTATTAGTCATGTTTTGTTGCGACATTCTTCTTTTGCGTTCTGAGGGCACTACACACACACACACACACACACACACACACACACACATTGTTGTGTTTGCTGACACCGTTGGCGTTCATTTGTTGTCGAGAGTATTCGGCGACGAATTTGAATTTTGTTTACACACTCTCTCTCTCTCTCTTTCTCTCTCTATGCACGCGCGCTCGCGTGCCTGCGTGTGCATGTGTTCCTTTTATCTCTACTAATTTGCTGGTTTAATTTCTCGATCATATGGGACTTGCCACTATTTTCCTCTCCTATATGTTTTATTGTGTGTAGCTGCTTTGTGTGATGGTGTTTGCTTACGGATGTTCTGTTTAGTCTGTGGAGTCCGAATCTGAAGCTTGTGCGCCACCGGGTGATTCGGCAGTTTGTGAACGGCGATGCTTCGTGGCTGTCGGTTTCCCGAATATTGTGAAGCCATGTGTGGCGTTTCTCTTTCGAACGGCGAGATTCAGAAAATTTAGTGTGTTTTCTGTTTCCGATCACAACCTGGCGTGAATGTGTGAGTGTAAGTTGTTTGTTTCGCCGTGTAGCGGTTCCACACGTGACCGCCTGCTGCGCCACAGGTGGGCCCTGGCGGCCGATGCTGACTGAGGGGAAGGGGAGAGCTTCGTTTCACCCGAACGAACTAAGGAAGTGACGTCGGGATGACGTAGCCCAGCGTTCGCAAAGTATATCGATATATCGATCGGCGACTACAAATCGAGCTGATGTAGTGGCGGGAGAAAATCGAGTTGACGTAAAAGTGGCGGGAGAGTCGTGTGTTTACAGACTCAGTGCTGTAGAGTTCTGCTGCTGCGGTATGTCGCAAACTCCTGTTTCGGGCACTTCTTCGACTATGTCTACTGACCGTGTTGAAGACCGGGAAGTAGATGTGTTCGAGAGGTTAATGCGTTCATCGCTGAAAGATGTACGTATTGACAGAGAAGGCGACATTCATGGATTTTGCGAGACAGAAGAGGATGTTGTCCATCTTCTGAGCAGCTTGCGCGTCCATGGCTACGCATACTCAGTTAGAAGAAGTGCGTATTATCGCCAGCCCCCTTCAGGTGCTGCTAAACGTAAGTGAAAGTGTTCCTAATTCGTTTTTGTGTTCAGATGTAACATAATTACATAGTTGTTACATAGATGTATTCCATTTATATCCTTTGGCTGCGTTAAAAATAAATGTAATTATAGTTATTTGTAGTAAATAACGTAGTTTGTAAATCAGATCTGTACATTTCTCGAGTTAAACATGTCTTGCATATTTTCATTCTGTGAACACATTACACTTTTCATTCTCGCACTACGTACTGTTCAATCGAGTAAATCAGTCGTAGTAGGATGGGGAAGACAGCAAGCCATGTAGCACACACGAAACAATCGACAAATATCATTAATGGCTATGTAGCTAAAAATATAAATTTGCTTATGGGAATGGATAACTAAGAATGAAATTTCAAAAAGGACAACCATTGTCAAAGTTTGTAGAATGTAGCCTACAAATAGAATTTGTTACTGTTGTGTGAAGGAAACAATTAGTTTTCTCCATATACATCAGAAATGAGAAATGTGGAAAAAAAAAACACGCACACATTAATAGAATGCCGTGAACAAAAGACATGTGGGAAGAAGAAATGAAAGAAATTGATTTTGGAAACATGTAAGACATGCAGGGATTAAAATGTAACTCAAGTGTAGGTACTGATACTTTTTTTTTAATTAAGTATTTGTAGCAGCATCAACGCACGAAATGCAAATCTTCCTGCCTCTACTCTGGCAAGATTTTTTACAGTGTATCCTAAACCTCACTGACCACAGGCTACTCTGTATTGTATATCTATTGATCATTTGGGTCATTGTTCCTGTATAGTTAAAGCAGCTTAATTTACAAAACTATCTACCTATTAATGAGTGAAAATACTGCAACTAAGTACTGACATCACTTCCATGCTGTTTGCTTCAGTGGTCAAAGACAACTACCTGTATCCAGTAGTGAACTATATCCATTTGTGTATGAATAAACTGATCTTGATTGTACTAGTTCATGACAAGGTAATTGGTTTTTGCACTAAATTCTGTTGGTTTTTCATGATGCTATCATACATATTTTACATAGGCCTGCTACATAAGTTTCCATGTACATCAGTGGCCTACCCCATATATGTGCAGTGACATGATTGTAGATTTAATTAAAATTCTGTTTTTACCAGATGAGACAGGCTTCTTCTACAGCCACACAAAAGGCAACATACCAATACATTTTTTTGGCCCTGTCTTCTGTGTGGAAAGCTTAGTGAAAAGAGAATGTACTCTTGGCCCGTTGTATAATAAAAAGGAGACTGCTGTTGCAGATCATCTGGTAAGTAAAATAAAGATCTAAGTAGCAATTACATATATTTTCAATCAAAAAGGAATAGTTACAGGGACTTATAAAATTTTGTTTATTTTATACATAAAGGTGGACCATGTTAACCCAAAGAAGAAGAGAAAAGTTCTCATGGACACACAAAAGAAAGGCTGTCCAGCAACATTGGATGTTAAGTGTGTCAGGATATTCCCCGATTATGCGATAAACTCGGCAACAGACAGTTCAAAAAAAAGAGTGAGTATCCAACTGAGTAATGTGTGTAGATATATTAGCCTGATAAGTTACACGTATGTCATTTGGCTAGCTCTTGTATATAAATATTTGTAATTCATTGATAAATTTGTATTGTATTAAAGGTTACTGAGAAACTGAAACGAGACTTGGAGTCGACACAGGTACCAAAAAGTTATCTGCGATATTATGTGGCTGCCTCCCAAGCAAGCCGCCATAATCATGGCATTGAATGTGTGAAAACGATTGGACACATACACCCTTTGCTTTCAAAAGAGATCAGGGATATAGTTACAAAGGGGATGAACTCAGTTCGGATAATTAAGTTAGAACTGGAGAGATTTGTGGAAAAAAATTTCACTGGGGAAAACAGACCAGATCGGATGAACATAATGTTTTACCCAACAGATAGTACAATTTATAGCCATATGTATCGGGCTCTGTTCGATTTGAAGAAAACTGTTATTGACCAAGATGCATTAAGGAATCAAATTAATGGGTGGGAAAAGGAATCGAAGGCTGAGAGATTTTTTTTCAGACCGTTTACAGATGACAATGGAAAAGTGCAGCCATTGCTTTTTTGTTACCAGCACAAGTGGCAAAGGGAACTTTTGAAAAAGTATGGTAGGGTATGTTTGCTTGATGCAACATACAAGACAACGAAGTATGACATACCATTATTTTTCTTGGTAGTGAAAGCTAATGTATGCCTTTTAGTAGTTGGGATATTCTTCATTCAAGTAGAAAACACTGCTTCAATTAAAGAGGCTCTAGAAATTTTCAAGGCATGGAACCCAGACTGGAATCCAGTTTCATGGGTTACAGATTTCTCTGAGCCTGAGATACGGGCAATTGAAGGAACATTTCCAATGTCAAGGGTTTATCTTTGTTTATTTCATCGAAAGCAAGCCTGGCAACGGTGGCTTAGCAAAAAGAACAATTTAGACATACCGGGTGATAGTGAGCAAATCATGAAGCTGTGGGAAGCAATTGCTGAGTCACCATCTGAAGAACAATTCTTAACTGCAAAACAAAACCTTCAATCTCATGAATTGTTAACTAGAAATTCTGGTGCACTTGATTATTTTAATAAGCAATGGCTTTCAGTATCTGAAAGGTGGGTGAAGGCCTATGAGGACAAGGAGAATTTCTTCGCCAATATAACTACTACTAATGGTGTTGAATCACTAAATAAGAGTGAAACATTTTTTTCTTAGACATTCAGCAGATAAAACATTGACAGGTGTTGTTAAAGTTTTAATAAATGATTTCCTCCCTAGCCTGTTTAAAAAATATTGTCTGAAGAATTCAGCTGTGAAATCTTACAGCAGAGAGATTCCTCACTTCTTGCATAACAAGTCACACGAATTTGTGAATCACGTAATGAAAATATATTCTTCAGCGCAAACTGAACTTACCGAAAGCTCAGTGAGAGAAATGGGTGAGGGATTATTTTGTGTAGAAAGTGCCGAGGCCAAGGATTGTTACTATGTGGTGAATTTTGCAAAGCCTAATTGCACATGTGAAGACTTCCAAAGGTGGAAATATCCATGCAAACATTTCTGCGCAATTTTCATTTATTACCCTGGCTGGGACTTTGATAAGTTGAATGACAGTTACAAGAACAGCCCTTTCATTTGTCTCGATGAGACCTTTGGGTTTGGCTCAAGCAGCAGTTGGTCTGAACCTGCCAGCCCTGTATTACAAAGTTCAGAGGATACCAGCAGTGAGGAGGCAGTAAACCAAGGCAGTGCCAATCCCAGAAACTCAACTTCATCAGAGGAGCAAGATGCACGAGAATTAGCAAGGCAGGTCATAAACCTGACCTACAACTGTAAAAACAGAGAAGCAATTGCTAGAACGCTGAAGAGGCTTCGAGAATGTGTGGACGATTTAACATCGTCAAACCCACAAGCCAGTGGTCTTCCATTATCAGGATCATAAAAGCTGTGTGTGTGTGTGTGTGTGTGTGTGTGTGTGTGTGTGTGTGCGCGCGCGCTCTTTGATAATGTTTTGTGAGGGAAATTCAGCTTCTTGGTGTACCACATACTGCCCAAGTCTCATAATCACACTGTATGAAAATGGATGGAAGGTGTAAGATAACATGCTTTGCTTGAACAGCTGCAATCTGAAGTATCCTACCTCTTTGCTGAAGCAAATTTAGCTCGAAGAATATGTAAGTCAAAATAAATTTATTGTGCATACATTTTCTAAAACTAATGTACAACAACTATAATCATTGAAAGAACTACTTACTTGCATTGATGCCCATACCAATCACCCTGGACTAAAAGAGGAACATAAATAAAATACAAAATACAGCTCAGCCCCCTGAATCAGTTAGGCATGAACATAGCAAAGACAGCCAGTAGTATTTATTTAAATTTAATAAACCAGTTGCTGAAGCCAATTTGATTTTATATAATTGGTGCTAAAATCTAGGTCAGGGCCAGCGATAGTCAAAATGGTGCTTATCCACTGCTCATTGGTTGGCGAGCGACAGTTTTGCGTAGCCAGAAGAATGATTCTTTGACATATTCAATGAGAGACAAGAACAGACACAATATACTTCTAGCACTGAAATTGTAAAGCATTTTTATGTTTTCTGTTTTTCATTGTATTCATGAGTTTTGAGAAATATTTTGTGATAAGGGGCGCAAGCTATAAATTACTGATTTCAGTGATTGTTCTGCATGATGATGTCATCTGCTTGTGTATATCTCATGGATTAATTGCAGAGACATGAAAATGTCAGATGTGATGGTGAAATGACTCTTAAAGAGTAAGAGGGTGGAATAGTCTGGGTGCAGCATAAGCCTCCACTTTGAGTAACAAGATCAATTTTTTTTTTTTTTTTTTAATTCCATCGTGGAAGAAGGTAGGTGGATCAGTATTCATTGATAGTTGCACGTGTGCTATATTAAAAAGCACCGTTCCACCTACAGTCTTCCATGATTTAAGTAAAAAACATTGATCCACTTACTCATTGTTCTTGTGTACATTGATTGCATACCAACTCAAGAGGAGAAAAATATTTCACTACTTTCTCGAATACACCTTGGGTTGTGACACTGAACTCAGTTTTCAGATGCTAGCACAGTTTAAATAGCTGTGACTCAAACAGGGAGCAGTTAAATATATGATTATTGTTTACAACAATGTTTCATCCTTTCTTTCAAATGTATTACATTGAAACATGTAGTCTGTCTACTGCTATCTCATTGGCTGTATAACACAGCTGACACACCCTCTTTTGTTCCATTATACTTCACAAGAAGTGCTGAAAACATTCCTGCGCGAAAGGTGTAAGTACGCCACTGGCCCTGTTCTAGATTTTTCACAATAGTTGGTTCAAAAACTTGGGCTGCTTCCACATAACACCCATTGTCTAGTCTGCACAAGTGCCAGCTGCCCCTTCCTCCTCTCATAGTTTGTCCTACCTTACCAAAAACTTTTCCTGTTCTAATAATGTGCCTTATAAATCTTCCTGTAAGCAAATTCTTTCTCTCTCTGCCCCCATTCCCTCCACCTTATCTCTCGTACAGTTTTTTTTTCCCCCTTTCACTACATATTACTATAATTACTGAAAGGTAGAGGCACCTGGGATGACTCAATCTACATGGTTCTTGTACTGTACTATGGGGTACAATTTTAGATCTTTTCGCTTAAAAGTTTTATTGTTCCACTGTTGTGGAATTTGCTGTATGCAGTCTGGTGGTGGTCAGATGAAAGGAGCTCTTGTCTTAAGTAGCTAATGCCTCATCACATGCATGAATGGACTAAATGTTGTTGTACAGTTACTCTGACACACAATTGGCTGTTATATACAATTCCCAAAGATTATTCAATTATTCTACCTATATGTGTACACACATACGAATTTGTCTGAGGC
The DNA here is from genome assembly GCF_023898315.1 of Schistocerca nitens. Classification (NCBI taxonomy): domain Eukaryota; kingdom Metazoa; phylum Arthropoda; class Insecta; order Orthoptera; family Acrididae; genus Schistocerca; species Schistocerca nitens. The sequence goes on along the minus strand of NC_064624.1, from coordinate 13,157,611 downwards.
TCTGGTCTGTAGATCCATTAATCACTAAAGTATTGCTATTTTCATTGGTAGTATCATTCCAGTAGCTACTTATCCCCCTGCTTGCCAATCTTCTTGAGAGATCAACACACACTCCTTGAGCTACTCCTAATTTGTTATCCTGCCCCTTTAATTTCTAACAGTGAGATGGTATAGAGCCTCACCTATTTGGAAAGATTTACCTCAGTAGCTCTGACATTTTCATTGACCTATGAAGTGCAGGGATAGGTACGTAAAAAATGGAGACATTAATGTGTTGCATGATACCACTCATTCTATGTGTGCAACTCCTAATATTTTATCAACTCATTGTATAGAGTATAGGGGTGCTTGGTAAAAGTCATGTCACACACAGTGTTCGATTTTTTTCCATACATGAAATTTTAATGACATGTGTTACATCTGCAATTACTTCTGTAAAACAACTTGTTAAGACTACCAACCATGAGGTGAAAGCAACCTTGCAGATAGAGTAAACAATTTAGACAGTGTTGCAAGAGGATCTTTGATGGTTGATAATTAAAGACAATGGGTTAAGCCCTTAGTCACTGCTGATAAACGTATCCTGTAAATTGTAATTTACTACAATGAAATTTGTATGTCATGGCAGGCAGTGTTCTACACTTTGCTAAAGACGAACTGACATGTTGCTGCTAATTCCAGATTCACACAGTATGTTTGACATTCACTATCCAAAAAGTAGAAATTGTCTGTTGAAGATCAGCTTTAATTGAGGAATTCCCAATTGTGGCAGACTTAATGAAGTAGAATATTAACATTACAAAACGGATACAAAATGTTCTCACAAATTGGTACAATGAAAAGATTGATAACTCTTAGCTTTCAGCCCAAAGGCCTTCATCTGAAATAGAAAAATACACACCCATGACCAATGTCTCTCACTACTGTGGCCAGAATGTGTGTCTAATTTGTATTTCAGATGAAGGAGCTTTGGCTGAAAGCCAAGATGGATAAGTGTAAAATTGTTATTCCATCCTGGGCTTTGTGTTGTTATAATATTACCGTTCTTAGACATGTTATGTGTACTCTGCATCAAGTAGAATGAATCTGTACTATTTACCACAGTTACTCAGTGTACATACAGATTATTATACTGCAAAGGAAATTTTTCTCAACACCTTGTCAGTCATATATAGATTGCAGTAGTGATAGGTAAGAATTGCAATCTATCTTTTATTTTAAAGCTGTGGGTGGTGTGGGAGTTATCCCCTTTTGCAGTTAAACGTGTTACATATGCTTCATCATTAAATATGTTAAATATGTATTGTTTACCCTTTTTTTGCTTACTACATTATTTCACGGTTCACAGGTACTCTGTGTTCTTGTGCCACATTTAAAAGCAGCATTCAGATCAGCTTATTTGGTTCTTTTGTATTGCATGGGAGCAATGGACAAGCCACAAGCAAAATTTACAAGAGAGTTGCAGTTGCAGATCACCTTGGCAACATCAAGGTATGTCAGTATCTGCATTGATTTTTGATTAAAATCACTTGCAGGCCAAGTTATTTTAAAGTTAATCATTGTATTCCCATTCAGGTGACACAGCTGTCTTCTCCCAGCAGCGAGAGGCAATGTTGTGATCATTCCTCTGAACCTCCTTCTCTCGTGGAAAGTGTAATTGACACACAATGCATACCCAGGTGCGGTAGTCCCTACCGTTACAAATAAGGTTGCTGTGGCACATTACCTGGTTGTGTATCATCAAGGTGCGTAATGTGATAACATTTATTTATATGAATTCTTATTACAAGGCAATTTTTTTCAATTAATTTTGCTTTCTGCACTTAGTCAAGACCGTATCAGTCCAAGGGAAAATATAATGAACACAAATGAGTGCCCAGCTACAGTTTCAGACAAATGGCTGAATTTTCCAAGTTTTCTGTACAGTGAACAAATTACCACATGGAGACAAAAGTGAGTATAGTATCTGATTCTGAATTATATTTCTAGGAGCATGTTATTTTACCACTTCACTGTACATGATTTGACAATTTTGTATTGTTACAGGTTGCTGCAGAAGTGGCCTTGGTGTTAAAGTAAGACAGAAAGGCAAATTTCTGATTTTTTTTTTTTTTTTTAAATCATGATGCTATTACATCATCCTCAGGATAAGATGTAGCTAGAGCACACATTCTCAAAGTCTGTTAATGTTTATAGTGCTGTAGGTCAGGTTTATAACCAGCCTAGCTAATTCCCGTGCATCTTGCTCCTCTGATGAAGTTGAGTTTCTGGGATTGGCACTGCCTTGGTTTACTGCCTCCTCACTGCTGGTATCCTCTGAACTTTGTAATACAGGGCTGGCAGGTTCAGACCAACTGCTGCTTGAGCCAAACCCAAAGGTCCCATCGAGACAAATGAAAGGGCTGTTCTTGTAACTGTCATTCAACTTATCAAAGTCCCAGCCAGGGTAATAAATGAAAATTGCGCAGAAATGTTTGCATGGAAGTATTCACATGTCCAATTAGGCTTTGCAGAATTCACCACATAGTAACAATCCTAGGCCTCAGCACATTCTACACAAAATAATCCCTCGCCCATTTATTTCACTGAGCTTTCGGTAAGTCCAGTTTGTGCTGAAGAATATATTTTCATTACGTGATTCACAAATTCGTGTGACTTGTTATGCAAGAAGTGAGGAATCTCTCTGCTGTAAGATTTCACAGCTGAATTCTTCAGACAATATTTTTTAAACAGGCTAGGGAGGAAATAATTTATTAAAACTTTAACAACACCTGTCAATGTTATATCTGCTGAATGTCTAAGAAAAAATGTTTCACTCTTTCATTTAGTGATTCAACACCATTAGTAGTAGTTATATTGGCGAAGAAATTCTCCTTGTCCTCATAGGCCTTCACCCACCTTTCAGACACTGAAAGCCATTGCTTATTAAAATAATCAAGTGCACCAGAATTTCTAGTTAATAATTCATGAGATTGAAGGTTTTGTTTTGCAGTTAAGAATTGTTCTTCAGATGGCGACTACAATTTCTTCCCACAGCTTCAGAATTTGCTCACTATCTCCCGGTACATCTAAATTGTTCTTTTTGCTAAGCCACCATTGCCAGGCTTGCTTTCGATGAAATAAACAAAGATAAATCCTTGACATTGGAAATGTTCCTTTAATTGCCCATATCTCAGGCTCAGAGAAATCTGTAACCCATGAAACTGGATTCCAATCTGGGTTCCGTGCCTTGAAAATTTCTAGAGCCTCTTTAATTGATGCAGTGTTTTCTACTTGAATGAAGAATATCCCAACTACTAAATAGCATAAATTAGCTCTCACTACCAAGAAAAATAATGGAATGTCATACTTCGTTGTCTTGTATGTTGCATCAAGCAAACATACCCTACCATACTTTTTCAAAAGTTCCCTTTGCCACTTGTGCTGGTAACAAAAAAGCAATGGCTGCACTTTTCCATTGTCATCTGTAAACGGTCTGAAAAAAATCTCTCAGCCTTCGATTCCATTTCCCACCCATTAATTTGATTCCTTAATGCATCTTGGTCAATAACAGTTTTCTTCAAATCGAACAGAGCCCGATACATATGGCTATAAATTGTACTATCTGTTGGGTGAAACATTATGTTCATCCGATTTGGTCTGTTCCAGCAACACTAAAGTGCATGAACCCAGAAAGTGTTAACGAACAAACCTTAGTTAAGTTTTTTTTTTTCCAGCAAGTGTGTTTCTGTATTGCATCCTGGTCACTCACTGATTTCCTTACAACAAATAAGCTGTGAGCACATGGGTGTAAGTTGTTTAATCTGTGTGGTAAAACAATATTTGAGAAAAGGTTTTTCATTTATAAAACAGTATCAACTCAAAAAACTTATGTACATTGCTCATAATTTGTTGTGTAGTCAGAATACACATGTTGGAATGAATAAATTCAATTATGTAATTATCATTTCCTTTGGCAATGAATCATATGAGCTAAACGTGACATTAGAGGGAATAGCAATTTTCAAATTATATTTTTCAGTGCATACTCTCATGTGTGCATTGTTCCTTTAAGCTTACACACAATCTGTCGTTCAAAATGACTAGTTGTTAGTGTTTTTAAAATGTTTATACTATTGTACATGTCAACGTATTTTATGTTTTGCATTTATGTAAGCACACATGGACTATGTATGTGAATTGGACATATGAAGAAATGTCATTGTGTAAGTATCCTTTTTGAGTGAAAACTAAACTCCATGTATTTCCTATTACAGATAATAAAACAATGTGGTATCAATAATTATGAAGTTTTCTTAATCATTTGCAATTACCCACTATAATTCCACAGATATGAAAGTAAAGTACTTTGATTATGGTGCCTGAAAAATGTAACCAACCTAACAGACTTACAGTTTTTAGGTTTATTTACTTCACAAGAGGATTAGAACTTTAAAAATGGCATATACAGTGCCTACTACAGGGAAATTTCTACACCTGGTATTGTCCTCCTGCCCTTTCCTATTGTATTTCTGGAGACTCTTGCTCACCAGGTAGACAGTAATTCAGTATGGTGTTTTTTGGGGACAATAACTTAAGGCTACTAATTCTGAATGTTACTAGAAATGTTGTTAGCCCGGCAAAACTTGCTACCATTCTATCAAATAATTCATGGTTGTGAGTTTGTTGTAAATCTATGATAGGTATGTTTCAAGTTGTAAATAAACTGTCCTGAGTATCACTGTTACAACTTAAGAAATAATGGTTCTAAAATTCATCTATTTTACTTTTGTAGTTCACGATCTTTTATATCCAATTTGCCATTTTTTACAACAAATCGTGATCTGTCTTGTATGTTATGAGATATATTACATTTCAAATTGTAGATACCACAAGCACTTCAGTTTCATCATTGGCCACTAATGTTTTCCTGTGTAACATTGGCACCAATGTGGTAAGGGTTATAAAAAAAGTCTGCAACGTTTTGATTGTGGTACTTCATATTATTTTAAATAATATTTTCTTTCACTATTGAAGCCAAAACATAAAGTAAACAAAAATCTATGTAAGTGGGCCTGCTTGGCTTCGTATCTCTTTACCTGAAAGAACCAAAATGGAAATCCTTTAACACAAGACGGTGTTAACAGAATTCTCACTGTAAATGTTGCATTTCACCCTCAGGAAGTACTATGGTGGGTTACTGGTCTGAGAGATGATATAAATGTTGCTCTAGCACTATTATAAGCAGAAAGCACTCCATAGATTTAATAAGCCTCCACTACACACAATGTGCAATGGAACAAGTGGTTTGTGTACCTGACTGTAATGGAACATGCTCCCATTCAACCAGAGTTAAACTTTATCACTTATCTCTCTGTACTGACTAGGTAAATACTGTACAAAATTTCACAAACTGAAGATATATTCCATTTTTTAAACAATGTAACACAATTGCAACTGGTTAAAACACTGAAGTTTAACACACAGACTGGCACACACTTACCGATGGATATTTCACTGCCAGGCACACAGTGCTAGGTGCTAGGCTCTGCTGTGGCCTCAAGTGGCTATGTAGTGTCAGGCATCTAGTTCTACTGTGGCTGCCTGCAGCCACATGGCAGACAGTGTGTTCAAGAAATAAAAAAGTATTTCTTATTGAAGATATAATGGAAAATCTCATTTAAAAATGTGTCCAGTAATAGAGCTGGGCCATCCCCTTGCCGAAAAGCACAACACAAACCTATTCATTGGGTGCTTCAGCAACACAATGGATTGTGCAGACAACGGTCATTTGCTGTGTTTCTCATAATACACCATGGGATGCTACATGGATACAATCATGTAGCCCATTATTGTAGCCTGGATGTGCAATTATTGTGTGCAAACATGTATAGATGTAAAAAAAAAATTAACAAATGATGGCACTCTAGCAATTTTAGGCCTGTACACAGATGAAAATCGATGGTATGCTGGTAAGAGCTGGCAGTTTATGAATCACACATATATCTGTACAGCACATGTATGGTAAAGAAACATACCTGCTACACCTAGTACTAAAAGAGAAATAATGTTGTGGGGAGTTTTTAATGTATGTTATTTAACTGAAAGTGCTAAGAAAGACCTTAGTTGTTCAGTGTTTTTGCAGTTTAGAACCAGTTAGAGAGGTACAGTGAAAAATCTGTAACCATAAACTCTAGCTTATGACAGTCTCCTGTATATAGAGTACTCACAGTTTAATATTAAACATGCATAGATGAGTTTTCATCACAATTTCAAGAGGTATTTCCACAATCACCAAAAAATTGCCAATCTTCATAAATGATGGATTAAGGAAAACAATCGTTAATGCAAAAAAGGAGCTTAATATTGCTATTTCAGTATCTAAGATGACAAAATTATTTGCTTCAAATTGTAGCAATGGTTAGTACTTCAAAAGGAAACTGATGCCTGAAAAATAATGAAAACTCCTTTGGAAACACAGCAGAGAAGCCCAGCCCCATGAAAGTCTGTCCTCCCCTACCCTGGCCATTGCTGTCTTGATCTGCATCCCTTCCTCCATGCCATTCTGTAAAAGTGTAGCTAGGAGCTTTGTCCATATGGGCTTTTGGTTCCCTCATCTCCATGAACATGCAAATATGGTCAAAGGCTTAGGATAAAGAGTATTCTGTGCACCCACTGTTTACTGTTACCCTTAATCTCAGTACAGTGCTTGCCAGTGTCTCATGCTAACAGTTATCAAACATAATTTTAATCACAATAAATAAAACAGAGAATGATTGACACCAGACTGAATTGAACATTTGATATTCTACTACATTTGTAGAGGAGACCAAGCTCTGCGACTTTTGCTTTCATGCCACGAAGTTGACTATGGTTTTATGCCATCGAAGAATAAAGGTCCTCAGTGTCCTAGCACAAAATACTCCGTCACAAGTGTGGCTAAAACAACTGCAAATAACCCTTCTAAGACTGAGGGAATGGCAATGAACAACATGTACTAAATTCTGTTGGGGTGCACAGAAAAAACAATACTAAAACAATGTTGTCACTCTATTAAAAGAGTCTCCAATATCAGTATCTGGATGCAAACAAATGAAACATACTTGTATGGGCTACCAAGCTATTTTCCAAATAAGCTAACTACTTTCCATTCAGTATTAGCATATGAGGATACATTCCAAATAGAGATGAGCAATTTATAAATGATACAGTACACAAAAAGAAATTCAGTGATGTAATTTTTTTAAACAATACAAATTGTTGCTGTTTACAAAATCCACCCTGCCCCTCAGGGTAAAAAAGGTCCAGAAGCTGCAAATATTATGCCAAGCAAATCACACAGTTACCTCAATATTTAGTTTGTGAATTATGTTTAATCTCCTACTACCACTCAGGTAGCCATATATTATTTTCACTTTTTATTAACACATTATTGCACACTATTGGTACAGTTCTGTATGTATGGAGCCATGATTGAGTGTGGCTGGAGACAGTACACTGCTCTTAATGAAAACAGTAGAATAATACATACATTTTCAGAAAAATAGCATTCACATGAGAGTACCGGTAATTGTTTCATAATTTATTTACATTTCTTTTTAATTAGTCCTTTTTTTAAAAATAGTCGTCTGAACATCCACGTTCAATTCTGAAATTGCGGATACGGCGTGGGAATGAATGTTCTAAATGATGTGCTGACACGAGTCATTTCATATATTCAGCAGCAAATATAGAGAAAGAAATCTTTGAGTCTGTGACAACTTTCGTTTTTTAATCAGACTTTGGTGAATATGTTGCAACAAACCAATTAACGCGTTTTTCGATTCTATGTGCAATTTTCTGGAGTACTCTGTTACTATGGCACATCATTAACCAACTAGGGAAAGCACGTAAAATTTGGCAAATATAACTGGAAGACATGTCGTACGCATATTTTGCCACGGATGAACGAACAGACACAGTATAGTTTATTAGAATACAAGAGAAAACACTCTTATCCACATGTTAACTACATAGTTTTATTGCGTGGTTAACACACAGTCCCCCTCCTCGGACACTCCATTTGAGACTGCACCCGAACGATTGCGTGGTTAACACACAGTCCCCCCCCCTCGGACACTCCATTTGGGACTGCACCCGAACAGCCGTGGCTAGTACACTTTCACGTCAAGTCAACTCGATTTGTACTCGGCGATCGACGTATCGACATACTTCGCGAACGCTGGGCTACGTCATTTTGACGTCACTTCCTTAGCTCGTTCGGGTGAAACGAAGCTTTCCCGAGGGGAAGTTGCAGGTCCGCCTCGCAGCCGAGTACTGGAGGCTGGCGGGCGCGAGTCTGTGTCGCGGCCCCACGGCTGGCTCGCGAGCCCTCACCCCAGCCACTCACCGTCACGCCGCGTGGCGAATCCGCTGCCGGCGCATGCGCGGGGAACGCCTTCTCGCTCGCCGCCGCCACTGCTGTATTCTGCACTGTTCCCTTAGCTGCAGCGTTACATTTAAACGTAAAACCTGGAAAAATAAGTTTGTGTCGATAGGGAAAGAAACCTCACACACTCAACCCGCCCAGTTCACTTTCGACGTCAACATTTTACGAGTCTTTCACATCGCTTGGCACTTTATAAGAACCTCTTCTGTGCACACTCGACATGTATCTCTTCCATCTGTGTAACCACCAGCGATTCGCTCCAGTGTAGCACTGCTGTCACAGGAAACGTCTTTTGAAACTTAGTTGTCGTAGTGCGTTTTGTTTTTGACATCCCCGCTGCTCGTTCCGTCATTTTTATTAAACGTCGTAGGCTCAGGTGACGAAAGTTAGGAAATATCGACACGCTCATATACAGATGGCGACAGTATGGGAAAGTGTGTAATTTACATCGGCAGTCACGTCTACATTTGAATTAACGTAACAGCAAGTCGCCCATTAGAATCTCACCAACAGTTGGAAGCACTTCCTCGATTCGTGGGCCAAAGTAGAGAATTTTGTCTATTTTAGTTTTCGTGGTAGCGTGACCTCTACGAATCTGCCTGATGTGTGACTCGTTCCGTGTGCAGTGTTGCCCAGTATGTGGTGTAACTCTTGCTACCAATGTGAGGCTGCAATTAAAGGCTGCAAGTATTTGCGTAATGCAGATACGCAGGTACACTCGGCGTGACGTCGGAACTGAAGACACATTCTGACTGAACGACTTGTGTGCCAGTAATTTATGAGTATGGTGGAGTATATGCTGGTGTAACATAGCACCACACATGCTAACAGCATATAGTTCCCAGTAATGGGGTAATGTAGTGGACTGGTTCGAACAAGGAACGTTGATGCAGCTGCATGATGTGGTAGACAACCAACAATATTGCGCCATTCGTGTCTTCAAAGAGATTGAGTGCTGACGTTTTCAAATGCAGGCGGTCGTGATAGATGTCGGCTGTGTTCTTGTAAGTTTCTTGCATATGATGTACCCCGAGAGGAAGACAATCTTGTGAGAGACAAGTGGTGCTTAGTAATAGTGGAGTGTTTTTCAGTTGTTACTCAGTTTTTGCAAAAACTGATCGTGAAGTATTTTACAGACTGAATCGTCAAAAGAAGGGCTCCTCACGTTAGTTTACAGGTATCTCTCGTCGTCGTCACGGTTTTACCGGAGTTGTCATACACAGCACAAAATGGTATGTACAAATAAATGAACAAAGGATTGATATTTTGTATTCTTTATTTGAAAGACCAACACATATGATGTAACTGAATGTGCTTCCTGAATGCCGTATGTCAGCGTTGTGTCAGCATATCCACCAGCTGCTGCTTTCCCCTCTGCCTGGCGACGTCCAGGGGGGTCTTGCCACCCACATCCCGGGACCCCCTGTCCGCCCCCGCCAGGAGGAGCTCAGCCGCCGCCTCTGCCTCGCCCCACTCTGCCGCCCTGTGCAGCGGCGTCCGCCCCAGACAATCCCTGGCGTTGGGGTCAGCAGAGGCGCCGACCAGCAGCCGCACCACACCAGCGTGGCCGTTGTATGCAGCCCAGTGCAGGGGCGTCCTCTGCCCCCCGCTGTCCCTGGCGTCGACCTCCGCGCCGGCGCCGACGAGGCAGCTGGCCGCCGCCACGTGACCCCCGTCTGCTGCCTCGTGCAGGGCGGTCCAGCTGCTCCCCCACTCCTCCCTCGCCCCCACGTCCGCCCCCGCCGCCAGCAACTCGCGTAGCTGCTCCGCCGCCCCCTGCTTGGCCGCCTCTCTCAGCCTCCTCCCTCTCTCCTGTTGAGAGAGGCTCCTGCACAAAACATCGACACTCTCTCACTCTACTACACAGACACAGACACACACAGACACAGACACACACACACACACACACACACACACACACACACCAAATGAAAGAAACCGTCACACACGCCACACTGCGAGCAGCCCTCAATACACTTATGCCCAGCCATGAGTTACAAATCTAGAAATCTCCCATGTACGATACAGATCAACCAGTGTATCGCAGAACATAGATACCAGTATCCCATAATTGAAATCTGCATCCACTTCCCGTTAAAAATTGGTGCACTGCATCTCGTTACCAGCTGTTTTAACTTTTTCTCCTAATTCACTCCGAGGAGTCACCTCCTGTGACCTCCGCATGCTGTTGTTAGCCGATCTTTGAGCTTCAGAGAAACACACCTCTAATGCTAGCTTCTCTTTGCAGCAATCCCTTCCGACACTTGCGAAGAAAACACAGGCAACTAATGACATCTCTAAAAAATGGTTCAAATGTCTCTGAGCACTATGGGACTCAACTGCTGTGGTCATCAGTCCCCTAGAGCTTAGAACTACTTAAACCTAACTAACCCAAGGACATCACACACATCCATGCCCGAGGCAGGATTCGAACCTGCGACCGTAGCAGTCTCACGGTTCCAGACTGCGCGCCTAGAACCGCGAGACCACCGCGGCCGGCTAATGACATCTCTAATTACTGAAATACAACTTCCTCGTCTGTTAACAAAACGTAGGTTGCAACACGGACAATATTAGTGAAAGGGAGATATGTGAATATTTGATCCAATACTGCGTTTATGTATTACTCTACATAAATGTTGTCTTCATCAAAATATTCTTTATTACATGTGAATAGAATTCTTCCAGTGTTTGTTCCGCTTCCTCATACAATTCTGGAAGTTTTGTTGTGATACCCTGTAGTTCTCTCAGCAATGCATTTTAAATCTCATCTCTGTATGAAAAAGACAGCCCTTTACGGTTCGTCTCAATTTTTAGGAACAAAATTTCACATCGGGTGATCGTACAGCCAAGGGCGTCACCACAGTATGGTTTGTAGCCGAACACTCACGAACACGCAACGAATTCTAAGCAGATGCGTTATCGCAGTGCAGGAATCATCAACTGTTCCGACACAAATCTGGAGTTGTTTTTTTTTTTTTTTTTTTTTTTTTCGAATTGCGTCATGCCGCTGGCGTTGAGTTTGTAGGTTTTACTGCTTGCTCACCGTTTCACCATCTGACAGGAATTTGTGCTGCACCGAACTGTTGAAATCGAAATATTTACACCAGTGGTAAACACTTCCCGTACTGATAGTAGATTCGCCAAAAGCAAAATCTAATGTCTCCGAAAGGTTGATGAATTTGACTCCGTTCGCATAGCCAAATTTAATACAAACGCGATAAACCGCTTTTACATTAAACAAATAATCGCCGATTCTACTAACACACCAATAACCTTTCCAAGAGGTGACAACAGACTAAATATCCGATTTGCCTGGTGTACACATACTTTTCACGCACGTTTACCATCACAACGACAAAAAAGTCTTGCGAATCTCAGTTATAAAAAAACGCAAAATGGCGAATTCCCCGTTACTTTTGAGTACTACTCGTGTCGCTAGAGTTGTCGCGTTTCAGAGCATCTCATCAAAGGAAAGGCTTAAATTCTCCAGTACAGCTGCACTGTGTTTTGTTTAAAAACCGTATCGGACGGAATGTATGCGCCAATTGTGGATGAAGTTGTACACGAAGACGCATTCACACGAACAGGCACCCGCTTTTATATTTCTAACAGATACGGGAACGCTGACATTAGATTCCTGTTCCCATGTTAGTGCAATTTACTCCGTAATGTCGAGTTTTTCTGGACAGGGCAGTCGCTGAGGTGGGAGTGAGCGGCGCCAGGCTGTGTGGCCAGACTGGGTCACCGGGACAGCACCGTGGAGCGGAGAGGGCGCACGACTTGACGGACACACTGTACCGCGTCCAGGGCAGAGGGCGGCCAGGGCAGGCGACCCTCACAAGCGACGCCCCCTACTGCCTGTCAGCGACTGTCTAACACACTTCAGTATGTGCTCAAAGTATTTGAATAAAGTGTATTCAGTCTACGTACAATTACGAGAAGTTAGTAATTTCGACCTGAGACCAGGTGTTTCACCGTCAGGAAGCAACCGCGTGCCTTCAGGCAGAGACCAGGTCGAATGTCAGACTGAGCCGACAGCCGTGTCTGCACACGCAGGCAGGCGGCTGCGGCGTGGCGCACGCGAGCTGCAGGAAGGGCCGAGCGTCGGCCGGGCTGCCCCCTCTACTCGGCTGGCTCGCCTGCAAGGGCTGCCGCCGTCTTCTCTGATGGCCGCACGGCCGCAATTGACAGACTTCGGCTGCGGAACGACAGTCGGCGCTACACCAGGATATTTTTAAAAATATGGAGTGTCCAATACATCGATATTTATTAAACTGTCGATACCGACTCTCGATATCTTGAAAAAAATGTGTATCGGCGTACAAAATATCGGGACACTCCTGCGTATAAAAATAGCAGCTGCACATTGAAAATAGACTGCTGGTTTTAGAGTTGTAGAAGTATCGACTTATTATTACATATTCTGTACACCAACAAGCTAACAGGGCGTCTACGTGGACAAGGAAAAAAATTCCCGCATTTTTCCTCGACTTCTAGGTTAAAAATAGACTTTCTCCGGGGTCAAAATACACTTTTTCCGTGTTAAGTGGCACTATAATCTTCCTTGGCACTGTAAAACTCATCAATTCTCTGTTATACCGACGTAGTATTTCCCGGCCCTTTAGAAAAAGGAACTCAGCGGGGAAAAAACCTTATGAAAGACCTTTGATGTCGTGCATATGTTCCTATTATGAAGGTATAAATTCGGATTCCCCCAAACACCGCAAGTTACTTTCCGATGCATTGAAATCGAGATTGCGGTGAGCTTTTGTAAGCCAGCCATAGCTCATGTCACGTGATCTCGCCAGCTGATGACAGCACACGACACGCGATGTAGGCAGCCAATAGCAACATCACTCTTAAGTAGCGCCAAGACACAAATAATAAAAGCTCATGGTTTAAATTAATATACACATCGTTCACATATAATATTGGTCTCAAAGATTAGTAAGCTGCAAGAGAAGCTAAGGCTGCACATGTAATGTTGAAGATCTGTGCGCGTTTTACACTTTAAGACACGTCACACTAACGTGATTGTAAAACTTTTAGTAACGACCTAAATGTCTCATCTTCTGGGCTCGAAATTCCTCTAAATGGCCCGTCACCAAGGAGTTCATTTTTAAATAAGAGTCAAACGTTCTATGATTTAATAAATTCATCGTACATTCTCGCACATAGTTCATCTTGCGTAAAAGGAACTTTACGCTGTACCTTTTCAAACCACAATTCGCAGTATTTTCCCGCGACCTGTTAGAAATATGAGGTTCGTTTCAGCAGTTGGCAGAGAGCGCCAGGTGGAAGGAGTGACCGCGCTTGCGCAGCTACGATGACGCAGGAGGCCCTCATGTTCCTACGTGTAAAAAACTCCGAAAGATCTTACATTATGTCTCGAAAGAAACAAGACATCACAGGATTACTTTAAGAGCATCCGGATTTCATGCACCACAAAAAATGGTTCAAATGGCTCTGAGCACTATGGGACTTAACATCTATGGTCATCAGTCCCCTAGAACTTAGAACTACTTAAACCTAACTAACCTAAGGACAGCACATAACACCCAGCCATCACGAGGCAGAGAAAATCCCTGACCCCGCCGGGAATCGAACCCGGTAACCCAGGCGTGGGAAGCGAGAACGCTACCGCACGACCACGAGATGCGGGCTCATGCACCACACTAAAATGCACAATTCGGCTTAAATTGCACATTCCTAAGTCGAGATTCCGATGTAAATTTTCTTGCAGCACCAGTACTGTATTACGTGATGCTTGGTTCTTCATTATGCCATAATGCCATAAGTGCACTTGATGTGCAGCGAACAGTTGAAACTAGCCAATAGTGTGAAGTTAAACATTTTGTTTCAAATAAATTGACTGCCTCAGCGGAAAAGATTATTAAAAGCGAAATCTCTTTAGCGAACCTTGAAAAATAACTTGATTCTTCTGCAAAGCGATTACTTCTTGACTGTCAGAAAGGTGGAAATAAAATCTGAAACTAGTAACATACTTTAGCGAACGTATTTTAATTCAGTTGATAGCTCCCTGTCACAAAAATCCGTTCTGCTTTAATTTAAGGTGAGAGCAATAAACGAGGAGGAAACAGTAGAGCCGCTGAACGTATACACAGGCCACGTGGAGGCGACCCACCCGCCCACCACAGCTCGGGCTGCTCTCTGCACCAGCCCCGCGTCCACCGCATTTCCCAAGGGCGGCGGCGTCAGATGGCGGCTCCCAGCCACACTTCTGTAACCACAACAGGGAGCACGGACTGCTCACACGCCACTCAACTGCGCATGCGCGAGAGGCAGCCCGCAACTGTTCAGACGAATCCAACTCAAACAGTCGTCACGTGACGCTCATCGGAAGCAATTTGTTGTTATCGAGCACTGCACAGTCTTCCTAAAGCCTTTGACATACTTTGCTGTTGGCAGACGCTTGTATGAGTACTGTGTTTTGTTGTTCTATGTGGCGCATTTCCTGCTTCCCTGTTCTTCCATTTCTTCAAACCCCAGCGACCTACCAGCTGCATTCTCTTCACCGTGAACCACCGTCACCTAGTCGATTAAATCTGAGGTCATTCATCCAAACATACTTAACAGAAACTTCCTGGCAGATTAAAATTGTGTGCCGGACCGAGACTCGAACTCGGGACCTATGCCTTTCGCGGGCAAGTGCTCTACCGACTGAGCTACCCAAGCACGACTCACGACCCGCCCTCACAGCTTTAATTTCGCCAGTACCTCGTCTCGTACCTTCCAAACTTCACAGAAGCTCTCCTGCGAACCTTGCAGAACTAGCACTCCTGGAAGGAAGGATACTGCGGAGACATGGCTTAGACACAGCCTGCGGGATGTTTCTAGAATGAATTCTATATACTGAACAGGTTCAAGCCCATTCCTCTTTTGCTATTGACTGGTGACTGTCCACTGATGTAGAATTACTACACAAGACGAACGACTGCTATATCGGAATAATGATGCACTTTTCACTGCTGTTTGACTTGGGTTTATTCGTATTTGGATCATAGTGGTGAAATATTGCCTTAGTTCCCTTGAGGATAGTTGTATATGCTTCAC
The DNA here is from genome assembly GCF_023898315.1 of Schistocerca nitens. Taxonomy (NCBI): domain Eukaryota; kingdom Metazoa; phylum Arthropoda; class Insecta; order Orthoptera; family Acrididae; genus Schistocerca; species Schistocerca nitens. The sequence continues at coordinate 13,142,127 of NC_064624.1, read as the reverse complement.
GGTCATCAGGCGTGTAGTCTTCGAATGCTACGTTTGTTTGTTTTTTTTTTTTTTTTCTTCGGGTTACCAGTTTCATGAATTCAGTGCTGGCACTGAAAACTGCTACGTTTGACAGAAATAGTGTCATTGTTAAACGTTAGTTCGGAACCGCCCATGTAGTGCTTTCGACTGTCAAATCTTAAGCCAAATACTGTAGGACGAGACCGCCCAAGTATTTTCATACTTTCAGCCCAAGATAAGGTGTTGTTTAGTTTCTAACAGCCTTCATCTTCTCCCGGTCTTCTTCCTCAATTTGCTGCAACGAGGGCTCAAGCCTCTTACGTGTCTTTGGCGTGATCGAATCATCACCCATAAACAAACTTCTTTCAAAAGGTTATTCCTCAGTTGTAGACGGAATAGGACACACATTGTCATAATTCCCTTCCTAAGGAACTAGCTCTTTCAACCTCTCCATTTTTCGCTATAGCACCAGTAACTTCTTTCTCTAAAGCATTCAGTTTATCCGTCACAGGCTGGACGCCTTTCTTATACTCCTCGTATTCTGTTACCAGCTTCGTCTTCCACTCGTGGAACTAACTTTTCAGCTGTTCAAGAGTCCTGTACTTCGCTTGTTTAACAAGCTTTTAATCGTACTTTGCAAATATATTTAAGGAGAAATTTTAAAAAGAAACAGGTCTCACGTTTCCTGTGATTCTTATCGTCGATAAACCGTAAGAATTTAACAGAATTCGATATCGTCAACGTCACAGCCATTGACATTCTTGTAACCTTTATATATCTTAAGTGTGTCTTTCAGCGTTTCACAGTCCTCGTAATTCGGCACATTGTTGTATCTATCTGCTGAAAGAATCTTACACTCGCAATCGAGCTCTAGGTATATGTTTTATATCCATTTATTGTATTTACGTGCTAGCATTTGTAATTTTGTACAAATGTCCTCCTTAGTCGGCAAGTCTTATGCTCCACTGGCGACATTATAGAATTGGATCAACAGAATAATCTCTCGTTCGAGGCGAAAGATGTATGTGAAGTTCTTGAGTATGCAAATTCCAGACACGCCTTGAAAGATGATGATAGAGAAAAAGATACCTCACAATAAAAAACATTGTAGTGCAGCTGTAAGCGACAAATTTTGTCAATGAAACCGGGCTCTAAATGTTAGTGCTGAAGTCAACAATGCCTGACTGTTAAATTTAGTGATTGTGTGTTTGACGAATTCTCGCCTTCCATTAGGGCGGACACACAAGGGAGGACTTTGGTCGTGCAACTGCCTCGTCTTTTGCACAGAGTCTGTACCATCATATGTAAGAGCACACACACACACACACACGCAGCGACGCCCCAGAGACAACTTTTCAGTTGCTCCGGCCGCCGACAAAGGGCGAACCAACTGCCTCCGTCCTGTCCCCCCCACAGGATACACGAGCGCGTGTGCTCGGCCGACAATGCAGTTGGGAACTTGCGAGTTCGGACATTGGTTGTTGTGAGGGACGGAGACATCGATAGTCAATTGATCGTAAATGAAGTAGAAAACAGGCCTGCACTGCTCAATATAGAACTTTGAAAGATTATTCTGACGCTAATTTGAAAAGCAAAGTGTGGGAAGAACTGTGTCTAGTACAATCTGAGGACATCCTCCACAAAAGAACGCCAAGCAGACAAGTTTTTATTTTACAGATTTGCTTTTATTGACATACTTTCAACATTATTATCATCTTACACTTCTAAATAATGTTTGTGGATGGAACAACTAAGTTTTCCAGTATTGTTGAATCGTAGTGAAATCAGAGTCCATTGTACTGCCATGGAACAGATCCTCCAGGGGACATATAATAGGTTTTAAAATGGCTGCGTATATTGACAGCAGATAAAACTCCAGCATGGTCTATAGGCTGCTGTGGACATTCGTAAATAATATCTGTGAAGTCCATTTCATCTCTTCTGCATACAAAATTGTGGAGCACACAACATGCTTTAATTATTGTACGACAGAAATCGGCGGTAACATCGTAAGGTCTACGGAAAATGTGCCATTTGTTCACCAGTATGCCAAATGTGCATTCAACCGTATGACGAATAGTTGTACGCCTACAGTTGAAAATTTTCTTCATCGAGGTAAGCATTTTAGTAGCAAATGGGCGCAAAATGTGCGTCAATAAACCAAAAGCTTCAACAAACAAACAAAAATGCATTGGTTTGCCTTCTGGATCGTTAAAGGCAAACTGCGGAATCACCTGCTGCTCCATTTGCACCGACATCTATGAAGACAAAATGGTATTCAGCATCAACCCATGCCATCAACACCACAGGAAATATTTCTTTATGTTAAAACTTCTGAGCCAGAACTTTGAAGTTGTATTATTCGAATAGGTTTTCCATCTGTATCGTGTTGCAGAAATGGGTGTTTTATAGAACTGTTCAGCCCTGAATAATAATAGTTTTCATTTTTATTTCACGAAAATAAATTAACATCTACAACAATGTCAAACATTTCAATTTATTGTCCGTTTCCTAGGAACACTGGTACAACAAAGACGGCAAAATCGAAGGACATTCTCTCCAAGACAATTGCGTAAGCAAAAATTGGCCAAGTCGGGACAACCAGCTGCGGAAAGCGTGAAAGTACAAATTTTACGATCAACTTATTTCTTCTACCAACCGTAGAAGTACGTGATGCAAGTGGAAATGCTGAAACAGTAATAAGCAATGAGGAACCTGAGTAAACAGAACCTTCGAAGGCCACCCATTGTTCAATCTCCACATACCTCCTACAATCCAAAGAAGAAAAGTTACGAAGAAACTTTGTTCGATATACTTCGAGAGAAGAAAGAAACTGCTTCATCAATGGATGACCCTGCAACACAGTTTGCATTGTCTCTCGTAGCTACGCTGAAACCAGTACCCACACACCAGATGATTGATGCACAAATTGAGGTTCTTCAGGTAATGAGACTTTTACAGAACACGTGTCTACCAAATGACACATGTGACGGTTTCAGTCGTGGCGTTCGGTGTTCTAGCTTCTCCACCCCTGCACGAGTGTTTACTGGAACATCTGTGTCTGACAATTAACCTACTGCCGGAAGCAGCTCCTAAACCATCCTTACTTCTCCTCATGATTGAGACAGTGTAAACTCATACCCGACAAATTTTTCTGTGCCTCCACATGGATCAGAAACTATGTACCATGTCACTACACCAACAGTATTTAAACTTTATACCTGCACTCATTTTCTGCCATTTCCATCAGTTGCTTTGGACATCTTTTATACAAAATGTAATGATTCCTGTTACTAACTGTATTGCTGGAATTAATAAATATCAAGCTAAATAAAAATGTGTAATTTCATGCAACCTACCTTAACGTAACACTGAGCCTCTCTTCGGGTGGAATCACCTGTCGCATATTTGTATTTTGGTAGGAGGCGTGTATTTGTATTTCGGTAGGTGATGGCAGGCCCCAGAACTGCGACTAGCTTGTCACGTGACGTTACACTCGTGCGGAACTGAAGGATTTCTCTGGGTAACATCTCAGCTGTTGCAATATTAAAGTGACTTTCCCTTCATTTAGTCTTTCAGACGTAAGTGGGTGAATCCAGTACTTCCTTTCCCGTTTTGTCCTTTGTCGAATGATAACAGCACAAACCACTGCAGTCCCAAAACAATCCCTCCCTGAGCACTGCTCGACTGCACTACAGAAACCCTTGAAAACGGGTCCGCTGTCAGGAAACAGTTGCTCATCGTGTGCGAGCTCTCAAAAGCAGAAGCAACAATAAAGCAACAAAGACGGAATGGTTGCGGGACAGTAAGTCTTCCGTGTACGCCTGCCCTTAGAAAACACGGCGAGTACAGAATTAAAGAGATGTATCGAGGCCAATTAATTCACTTCAAAAGTTTGAACAGTAGTAGTGAAGAGGGCATTCAAAATTCACATCAATTACTACCTCATCTTGTCCCTAAAAAAGAAAACTTGGAACATGTCCATACTCTCGAAATTATTTGACGATTACTGCGATTACACTTACAGTGTCATCAGAGTGCAGAGAAGAAATTTGCAAAAGCATCACGGTCTGACACCCAAATAGTGAAGAAATGCCGAGGCTTGAGTACAATCCAAATTCGATAAATCTCAACCAAAGAATGAAGGAAAACTTGAGCACCGACTACCACGTGAACTATTTCAATATCGAGGATGGTGACTACACCAGAGACGAACTGGTTAACAATATCAAATATCTCCGTGAGGCTAAGTTGTTAGCATAATTTTTTAATGGGTCGAGATCTGTTAAAATTGTTGAAAAAAGTGCAGAACCTTCGGTGCCACCTGAAGGAAACCCCGGAGGGATTTTTTCTCATCTTCCACCTTCCAGGGTTTTCTCTCTCTCTCTCTCTCTCTCTCTCTCTCTCTCTCTCTCTCCGATAATCCGCGACGTGATGGGAGCTGCTCCTTCTTGCATCTGTCGCCCGTCTTTAACTGGGGGGGGCAGAACACAGGAACAGTGGCGACTCGCTAGCCTGAGGCAGACCAGGGAGCGAGGTCAAGCATTTGCAACTTGTACATACGGTTGGTGCGGCAATGAAGCACTTTCTGAAAGCACCTACAGTCACCTTATTTCTCGCACGAAATTTAAGGTTTTTGCCAGATAGCTGCAACTAGTTTGAAGAGACCAAACGCAAACTTCAGTTCTCTCTAATTTTCAGCTGGCATGACCGTCCCATGTGCATTTCCGTAACGAGTAATGCAAAACACGTACTGCAGTAATTTACACGGCGCAAACCTCGGCGACATCTGTTGACGGAAGAGAGCAGCTGCTGACAACGCCGCCACATCCTGCTTCTCTTAGTGTGCCACAGATTACAACAGGGAATGCTTCGCAGCGGTTCGTGCGCACAAACAGTGTCACGAAAACTGAATTAGCAGAAACACGGATTAAAAAAAATATAATGTGTAACAAAATTGTCAACAATACTATTAAACATGGAAGGAGCAACACTTTGTAACCATTTGGTAGAGTATGACAGTGGTTTTATAAAGGGCAGATTTTGCTCGGAACAGATTTTCAACCTACAGTTCGTAATTCACAGATTTACAAAGTCCAAAGATATAGTTGTAACATTTATGTATTTTAAAAATGCATTTGACTCAGTTTATAGTGAAACACTTGATAAAGTGAACAGAGAATTTGGCATCAAACCTAAATTAGCAAACTTTACTCGTTGAAACGCTCGCAAACACCACATCAAAAGTTAAATTTCAGGGGGATATATCGAAGGCATTCGACATAGAAAGAAGTGGAAGGCAAGGTAATGGCTTGTTTCCACTCCTCTTGACTGTGCACTTGAGAAAATAGTAAGAGTGTGGAAACAAAAACTGAAAGAACAGAAGCTATCACCAGTCAGACTGGGAACTAAAAACAAAGGTATTGAAATTCACTGTTTAGCATTTGCATATGATTTTGCCATTCTTTCTGAAAATCAAACAAATGCTGGAATACAAATCAGTCTCTTAGAAGAAATAGCCAACAAAGCAGGTTGAATATCTTAGAAAAATAAAATTTATGACAAATATAAAAAATGCTCTGGAATCCCTAGCAACAGATATTGGCCAGATAAAGATGGTAAATAAATTTAAATATTTGCGAGAAATTATTCAAGAAAATGGCTTAGAAAAATTTGTTTTAGAACGGAGTACATAAAATGGCGAGTACTTTTGAAATAACAAGGAATATCTGCAACAAAAGGTGCCTGTCAAAAAATTTGAAGATGTGCACTACATCATAGTAGAAAACCGGAGTTTCTTTATGGATATGAATGTTTAGTACTGAACTACGAATTATACAAAACTGAAGTCCTAGAAAGAAACTCGAAAAATATTTGGGCACCAAAAAATACAGAAGCAATGAAGAAGTTTATCGTAGCATTGAAAACATAAATGGAACACTACAAAAGAGGCAATTGCTATTTTTTGGACACTTACACAGAATGAACAGCAACAGGTTCACCAAACAGATTTTTAGATATCTTTGGGACAAGAAATCAATAATAGCCTGGACTCAAGAAGTTAGGAAAGATATGGAAAGAAACAACATGAGTGAGAAAGATGAAACAGAAAGAGATTTTCAAGAGAGAAGCGTAAAAAATTGAATGATTCCAATGCAAGAGGGAGTAAAAGTGTCAAAATGGTCCCAAAAGAGAAAAAGGATATGTAGTGAAAAGCTGAAAGCATACTAAAGGAAAAAGAAAGAACAACAAAGAAGGAGGCACTGAAATTGGTGCGTGGTCCTTAGATGAGCCAAATGAAGAAAAAAACTTGAAGGTTAAAGAAAATAAAACTTAAGGAATTAAGAGCCCTTGCATAAGACTTCAGAATGAAAAGTTTGTACAAAATGAAGAAAGCAGCGTTTGTTGAAGCTATAGAATGAATTTACTCAGCAGCAAATGATAGTGGTTTGTTTAACTATGGAGACTTGTCTCAGAAACCTACTCGTGAACTGAAAAAAATAGCAAGGGAAAGTAGGGTCAAAGGTTACTCTGTAGTACATACAAAGAAAGGCCTATTGGATTTGGTGAACTCAGAAAAGGAACGTTTGGAAACAATTCGGCACATTCAATTCTCTACAGAGGTTTTCGAAGAAAAATAGCAATGGCGCGGCTCCACAAAAAACAGGAAAACTAGGCCAAATCTTTCTGCTAAAAAAAAAAAAAACCTGTTCACTTCAGTGAAAGAAAAGAAGCTGCCGCTCCAGATTCAATTCTGTAATTGTACAGCATTGTTAAAGAAATAACGTTTGGCAGACAGCTAGTATCATTACAATCAAAGACTCAAATCCCTTGTAACTAATGAAAGCTGTCAGAAAGGCTATACAAGCAGCTATAAATGCAGTAAGAAAATTGCCCGATTTCAAGCAAGGAGACGAAATGAAAATAGTTGCTGAAAACTATTTTAATCGATCAATTTCATCGAAAAGAAATTTAAATTGAATGATTCACACCTACTTGATCAGGTTGAAAGAATAGTAACATCCAATGATACAATGAAAATGTAAACACAAACACCACCAAATTTTCCTTTGAGGTCTACGAAATACCTAGAGGTGAAGGTACAAAGGGAAACAAAAATAGTAAATATTGCTATAGACATAATTGGCAAGAGAAGTATAGACAAACTAACTAACAACGATAGCCTGTGCGGTCCTCGAGCAATGATCACCAGAAACATACTTGTGCGAGGAACTGACAGATAATGACATTCTCTACACTAGGAAAGGGAGAGTTCTGCGGGAAGGATTAGCAAAAGAGTTGTGAGTGAGCCTCGAAGAACTGTGAAGGAGGTTTCCGTCTGGACGATATCGACGATGCAGCAGCTTCTTTTGAATGTTCAGATTAAAGTTGTTTCAGCTGTCAATTTTAACACGGTTATCCATTCCTCTGGCAGCGAAAAGGGCACAACACTATTTGTACTTAAATAATGACCACCACAACACCATCAACAATATGAAGAGTTTTTTAGGCAGCATGTCTATAGCAAGACGTGTGACGAATCCTACATTCACAAGGACAAATACTTCTGCAAAAAAGATAAAGGAAATGTGTGCACCTTGTGTTTAAGACCAAAGCATGAAGGTAAACAGCCAAGGATTTAATGCAGAAAGTGCAAGACACACAGGAGAGTCTCGATTGTTCGAGGTAAACGGGACCGGAACCACCTCGAACTGTCAAAAACTCGGGCGATCGAAATTTAAATGGGAAAAAGAAATATTATAATATTGTAAGTAATACAACTCAAATTTGAACTTTATTAAAATAAAAGTATTTACACACGCATTTTCATTGGCAGAATAACAATAATTATTTATTTAGCCGAGTAATAGTGAAGTGTCTGCGACGTTTGCTCGCGGCAGTGTCGCCTCAGGCTGCTGTTCCACGGAGCACATGGCGGCCTCGAGGGCAGCGCAGCCATCCGTGTGACTCGTCACCGGTGCAGCCGCTGCCTCGTCACCCTCGCACTGCCGTCGAATGTTAGCCGTGCCAATTACAGAAGAGTCTGTCACTTCCGACTGCTGGTCCGGATTTAAACACTCGCCTCCTTCCACCTCTTCACACCCTGGCAATCCACTGATTAAATTACACAGTGGCTGATCGTCCTCATCTGCTGAATTTTCAGTTTCTGTGTCCGGCATACTTTCCTGTAGAATTTTCCTCCACGACTTAGAAATTGTTTCTGACTATTTGGCTCCAAGATTATCTAATCCAGTACATGATGTCCTTCAAAGTCACTTTCTTCAAAGCCCCTACAATGCTTTCGTTGTCTTCGGAATGCAGCATTGACTGTAGCAATCGCCGTCGACACTTTTTTTTAGACATTCCAGAACGCCCTGATCCGTGGGCTGAATGAGACAGGAGACGTTTCGTTGGAAAAACAAGGCGCGGATATAGTCGCAATGCAGTTCTCCTGCACTCGGATATGAGGACGCATTATCCATGAGCAAAAGTGCCTTGCATGGCAGTTCCCTTGCTTTTAAAAAATTCTTGCAGTCAGGTACAAATGAGTTAAAAAACCAGTTCTTGAAGATTTCCTGATTCATCCAGGCATTATTCTGTTGTGTATAGACAACCGGAAGAGCTGAGATGGATACATTCTCGAATGCTCTTGGCTTGGCAAACTTCCCAATCACAACTAGTTTTAGTTTGTGGTTTTCAGTTGCATCTGAAGCTGCCATAACTGTGAGCCGCTCTTTGCTTTGCTTCTTTTTTCACAAGAAGCAAGTGTTCTCGCTCGTAATATTTTAAAATTTAGCCCAGTTTCGTAAGTTACCAGAGAGTTTTTCCTCCACATACGTCTAGTTGACGCACTCCATACCTCTTTTTCCACTTGTCGAGCCAGCCCACACTAGCGGCGAAATTGTCATCTCCTTCCTGCAGCTGGCTTCTGAAAAACAAAGCTTTTTCTTGCAAGATTGGGCCAGAAATCAGAGGACCCTTCTGTCTCTGTTGGGTAAACCACATGAACAATGCCGCACTTGTTTCTTTGAAGTCCTACGTCTTTATACTTCGACAGAGAGATTCGTGTGAGCATTTCTGTGAAGAAAACTGTTCCAATTCAAGTCGCTTTCTTCGCCAGTCAGCAACCGTTAACTTCACCTACACCATATTCGAGGGCAAGTTTTTTTTATTGTTTCTCCTTTGTCAAGTCGTCTTAGTGCTTCTAATTTTAGATGCAAAGGCACAAATTTCCTCTTTTTTGTTACAGCACTAATCTTTGTAAGGTGTACAACAGAACACACAGCAGGGTGTATACAGGGACAAGGAAAAAAATTCCCGGATTATTCCCGGATTTCTCCCGGATATCCCGTTTAAAAAATACGCATTTTCCCGGGCGAAAATACACTTTTTCTGTGCTAAGTGACAGTAGGTTTTCCGTAGATTTTCCCTCGGAACTGTAAAACTTATCAATTCTTTGAATGGTTAACTTTTTATACAATCGCGTAGAACTTCCCAGAAAAAAAAAGACGGGCAGAGAAGTTTTGGAGACCTTAAAAAAAAAAAAAAAAAAAAAAAAAAAAAAAAAAAAAAAAAGGAGAAGTGTTGGAAAGATTTGCAGCAACATATACGTTCCATATTTTCGTATTACGAAAGTATAAATTCGAATTACACCAAACACAGCGCATTAGTTTGCGGAGCGTTGAAACCGAGGTTTTGATGTCCTTTTGTAAGCGAGTCATATCTCAAGCCACGAGATCTCGCCAGCCGATGGCAGCAGCTATTCAGAGCATAGGACACGTGTTATAGTCAGCCAATAGCAAGGTCACTGGTTAGATAGCGCGAACACGCAAGAGGAAAAGTTAACGGTTTACATTAATGTACACAGTACCGTATATCTACAAGAAAAGCTAAGCTTTCACATATAATATAGGTCTCTAAGAATAACACGCTACAACAGAAACTGAGCTTTCACATGTAATATTGATCTTTTTTTGCGTGTGTTATACTTTAAGACACATCACACAAATGTGCCCGTAAATTTAAAATTCTAACACAAATATCTCGGCTCGAAATTCTTGTAAGTGCCTGGTCCTCAAACTGTTCAGTTTCGAACGCTCTGTGATTTAGATATCCATTCCACTTTCTCACACGTAACATAATTCATCTTGCGTGAAAAGAAATTTACTTTGAAAGTAACACTTTTCGAACCACCGTTCGCAATACTATCTGGAGATTGTTAGAAATAGGTTCGATTTACCAGTTGCCAGAGAGCGCCAGGAAAACAGGCATTATTGTGCGTGTGCAACTCCAATGGTGTAGGAAGCCCACATGTTCGTGTGTATAAAGCACTAACAGAGCTTACATTACACCATAAAAGAAACAGGGCATCAGGGGGTACTCCAAAGAGCATCGGGATTTCGTAAACCATACTAAAATGCATAATTCGGCTTGAGTGCAAACTGGTTTTTTCCAGATTCACAAAGAAGTAGGTCCTATCAGATATTAAGCTTTTCAGTGTGGTTTTTAGGATGTAAATTTTCTTGGAGTACCAGTACTCTGCGATCCCATTTTTGGTTCATTACGGCATAATGCCATGTATGGCAGAAGATGATAACGTGCACTTGAAATTCAGCGAAAAGTTGGAACTAGCCAATACTGTAGAATGAAACAATTCGTCTCAAATAAAATGATTGCCTCAGCGGAAAGATTAATAAAGCTAAATTTCTTTAGCAAACTTGCAAAAATAACTTCACTGTTCTGCAAGGCGATTAATGCTTGACTGCTACTAACTTGGAAATAAAACAAAATCAGAAAACTGAAATTAATAATATATTTCTGCCCTCACATGATTATGTGAATGTATTTTAATTCACTTGATAACTCCCGGCCACAGAAATCCGTTTTGTTTTCATTTGACTTGGGAGCTGTACACGAAGAGAAGCAGTGGAATCACTTGACGTAAACACGTGTCACGTGGAGGTTAACCCCCTCCCCACTACAACTCCGTGCAAGCGTGAATCTGGCAGCTACGGCGCGGCTGAAAAATTTTTCTCGTTTGCATCTGGCTGCTTGCTGCTGCTACCGATACAGCTAACAGCCAAACTTCAAGTAGCGGGAGAAGGTACTGCTTATACGCGAGTCAAATGCGCATGCGCAACAGACCGCTGGCAATTGGTCAAACGAACAGTTGTGACGTCATGCTCACAGCATGCAGTTCATTGTTACGAAGAAGTACAGGCTGCCCCCTGCGGCCTTTGACATGTTTGTGCTATTTGCAGACGCTTGTGCGTGCACGGTTTTTTGTTGTTGTAAATTGCACACTTCCTTTGTCACTAAAGTTTTATTTTTTTCCCCCTCTCGTTTATATTTTATTGCTGCAGTATCATTCTCCAGCAGCAGGATACAATAACATTCTATGCTAGAGAATCAATTCTGCAGCCAAAATGTAAAAAAACCAACTGAAAGCTAAAACAATGAAAAATTCCCGGAATTCCGAAAAATTCCCGGGTTTTTCCCTGTTCTCTCCCGGATGAAAAAATTCCCGGGTTTTTCCCGGTTGTCCCAGGTCGTATACACCCTGACACAGTCAACAAACAAAACGACACACAGCTCTGTACAGTACAGGTGCTGGGAACTACAGCAGCGTATGAACTCCCCAGTTTTGATCGGTAGCAGCCGGCAGCAGTCGGGGCATTTCGTGCCATACTGACGACAGATGTTCGTGCAACAGGGCAGCGAGCTAACCGTCGGTGTTGACTGAATTGTCGTCTGCTTTGTCACTGAGCTGTACTCTCCCTTTCATTAGTTATCACGTCAGTAAAAAAAAGAAAGTAGATCATTGCATCCTTAATTTTTTTATTCAAGAGGCTCGGATTATTGGGAACTCGCACTATCGAGACTCTACTGTATTGTTTCGGTAAAGGACGCACGGGTAATCACAAGTGAGTGTGTGAAAAGATTTTCGAGTGCGAAAAGTGTAAAAAAATAACGCGGAAGCAGCCTCGGCAGACAACTGTGGCTTCTCTGATTGCCAAAATTGCGCCAATGAGCATGTGAAGGTAAGTGAAAACAAATGCTACATGCAAAGGAGAAAAAGATGTCGTGGTTACTGCAATAACAAATATACTCGCAATGGGAGTGGCATTAAAAAATTTAAAAAATGCGCTTACAAAGAAAGGCACTACTTTTCCGATTTCGAAGCAGAACAAGATACAGGCATACACACGCCAAACTTTGTGGCTCTGCACGACTTCAAAGGAAACAAATACGAATTTAGCAACAATGAATTTTGCGAATGGTTGCTGTCACAGAGTAACAGGGGCTATACGTGTATAGCACACAATACACAGACTTATGATACGTACTTTATTTTACAGTATTGTGTAAATAACAGAATTAAGATCAAAACCATTTACCAAGGAACGAAGATTATAGTGCTAAAAATACATTCCCTAAGGCTCAAAGTAACTAACAGCATAAACCTTACCGTGTTCACTCGAATCTAATCTAAGCCGCACTCGAAAAATGAGACTAAATCAATGAAAAAAAAATTCCGAATCTAAGCTGCACCTGAAATTTGAGGTTCTAAATTCCAGGGGAGAGAAAAGTCTTAGACCACTAACGTGAGACACAATTTAGGTTGAATGGATGAAGATAGAGCTACAGTAGTTTGGTCCGAGTTGTAGGCTTAACAGTTAAGCTTTACCAGGTAGCCATTTCTATCATCAATTAATCAAAGTGACAGTCACAGTCACATTATTTATTTTGTCGCCAACCGGTTTCAACCTGCAATGGGGTCATCTTCAGGGCAATTTACACTCTAAAGCTATATCAGTAAGTAATCATGTACAAGCAATCGCTGCTATCTCCACGCAACTATTTTCTCTAAACATTCATTGCTGTGTGTCAGGCATTATACGGATACCATTCCTTTCTCACGTGCTTCGTCGATTTGAACAGATTGCTTATTTTGCTTTGATCTGATGAGTGCTGTTCTCTTTGTTATAGGTGTTTAAGTCACTCTAAGCTGAAAATGCATTATTGTACTGACAATGAGTGTTTACAACCTGTCCCCACTTGCGGCATGGCTTGCTTTCGTGCGCGCTACCGTGGCTTACAATTTAAAATAAAAAAGAGAGGAATTGTCTCATAAGGGAAACACTGCCAAGGGACTGCTATTTGTTGCTACTTACACTGCTGCTTTGTTTGGTAATGACCAACAAGAACCAAATAATAGACACACTATGAGAGATGTTCTGAACTAAGAGTTTAGCGAAAAATTTTCTCCGTTTCAAAATCTTTGCACACGCCTCTTTAGTGCATCACATTCTGCACAGAAATTAAACTCATCTTAGATTTAAAAATCTAGTCAGTTGCTGTGCTTCATTTCTCACTATCACTATTCAACATAAGAATAATACAAATATAAACATGACATGATATGTATATTCTTCCGCATTTGCTGTTCTCTCACTTGAGTTTCGTAGTTTATTAAGCAGACAGAATTTCAATGAGACAGCAGCAAACACAAACGAATACATGGCATAATGTTTACATTCTTCTACCTTTACTTTTAATTTATTTACGGACGCACAGGTTTTGGAGCCAGTATTTATCTTTGTGCCTGCAAAGCATGCCTGTGTAGCGCTACATATATTTGACGGCAGAAGTTAGTTGTGGCGGCACCTACAAATATTTTTCAGAAGTTCCGCTTACTTTGCACTCGATTCTAGGCCACAGGCGGCTTTCTGAATTACAAAAACCGGAAAAAAAGTGCGGCTTAGATCTGAGTAAATACGGTATCCAAGGAGATCTCGCGACGTTTCCCAAGACATTCAGTTTGAAAGATCTGAAGAAAGGTTACTTTCCACACTTCTTCAATAAGAAAATCAAAATTACGTAAGGCGACTTCCAGCAAACAAGTACTACGGTGTTGACATTGTGATATGTAAGGCTAGAAAAGCATTCTTAGAATGGCACGCTCAGGAAGTGGGTGAAAATTAAGGGTTTGACTTCCAGAAGGAATTTTCAGAGTACTTCCATTCTGACGACATATTGCGCCGCAGCTGCCTTGAATTTAGGAGATATTTCCTGGATATTAGAAACATTGATCCTTTCCAGTACATAATAATTTCTAGTGTTTGTATGGCTATTTACAGGTCAGAATACATTGAACCCAATTGCTGTAGTCAAACATCAAAAGAAGGAAATGTTCAGCAAAAAGTAAATTGTGTGGTTGAATTCGTTTCCTAATGTCCAAAGGCATTGAACTGTGGAGAAGTTACAAAATGTGGCGTAAATGTTGACAGCTAGAACGCAAACACAAAAACACTTTACCAGTATCACAATTGCTTCTGGCACGGCTGTCCAGTGTGTTATTCGCCCGATAGTATCGACAACGGTCAACAATGAAACCATGGATCTGTTAGACCTCACACAAGAGTTGGGGTACACCAGTTGTAGCTGTGTCGAAATATGGAGCTGTAAGTGGAATAATTCAAAAGAGAACGTAAATGTCATAGAACCCCTGAATCCTAGAGATGTCTTTTTCGGCGCAAGAACAAACGCTGCTAAATTCAAGGTTTCAGGCAAGAAGCTGCGATATACAGACATGGGCAGGCTATATCCGACAGTGAAGTTTTACGACGATTATCTGTTGGTCATCCCGTACAGATACTGAGGCCACAAAAATATGACGACGAATGATTTCGTTTTGTTAAATGCAAAGTGCTTGTGCTTCACGGCTTTTACCACTCTGTGCTTCCAGTTGAGCAGGAAAAGCTTTTGTTTGCTCTACATTCGAAAAGTGTAGAAGAAAAGCCTGATGGTAGTTGCAACCATAGTGACGATGAGCGAGCATTTGTACGAACTCTGACAACAATAGAGCTCAACAAAGCCATCGAGAAGGGTACACAATACAGGAAATTAACGAGGTGTGGCACTTTGAATGGGAAAGTAATTGACTGTTCACAAACTACGTTAAAACCTTCATGAAGGTCAAACTAGTCCTTGGCAAGGTAATTGGAAGTCTAAAGAAGAATACGGTCGAATTATCGAGGAAAAGTAAGACATCAGGAATGACATTAACAATACTGAACCGAATGCTGGCAAGCGGGCTGTGTCCAAAATATGCAATTCCCTCTGGGGAAAATTCGGCCAGTGACAGAACTAGTCACAAACAGAATTTATAGACAACATTGAGCAATGGTACGAGCTCTTACTCGAAATAAAAGACAGACAACTAACGTCATACCGATCAACGAAGGAATAACACAGGTCTGAAAAAAAATATTTTTTGAAATTTGATAACTGATGTACTTTTCAACGACAATTTCAAAAATTCAATCCATTTTTTCTCTGTCACGTCTGGTTTTCTCACAAAAAAGGAGTATTTTTAGGTATAGTAACAACAAAATTTTATTTTATTTATAAATAAGTTCTAAACATTAGTTACGTGATCTACCCACCTTATCTTCAGCATTCTTCTGTAGCACCACATTTCGAAAGCTTCTATTCTCTTCTTGTCCAAACTAGTTATCGTCCATGTCTCACTTCCATACATGGCTACACTACATACAAATACTTTCAGAAACGACTTCCTGACACCTAAATCTATATTCGATGTTAACAAATTTCTCTTCTTGAGAAACGCTTTCCTTGCCATTGCCAGTCTACATTTTATATCCTCTCTACTTCGACCATCATCGGTTATTTTACTCCCTAAATAGCAAAACTCCTTTACTACTTTAAGTGTCTCATTTCCTAATCTAATTCCCTCAGCATCACCCGACTTAATTTGACTACATTCCATTATCCTCGTTTTGCTTTTGTTGATGTTCATCTTATATCCTCCTTTCAAGACACTGTCCATTCCGTTCAACTGCTCTTCCAAGTCCTTTGCTGTCTCTGACAGAATTACAATGTCATCGGCGAACCTCAAAGTTTTTACTTCTTCTCCATGAATTTTAATACCTACTCCGAATTTTTCTTTTGTTTCCTTTGCTGCTTGCTCAATATACAGATTGAATAACATCGGGGAGAGGCTACAACCCTGTCTCACTCCTTTCCCAACCACTGCTTCCCTTTCATGCCCCTCGACTCTTATTAACTGCCATCTGGTTTCTGTACAAATTGTAAATAGCCTTTCGCTCCCTGTATTTTACCCCTGCCACCTTCAGAATTTGAAAGAGAGTATTCCAGTCAACATTGTCAAAAGCTTTCTCTAAGTCTACAAATGCTAGAAACGTAGGTTTGCCTTTTCTTAATCTTTCTTCCAAGATAAGTCGTAAGGTCAGTATTGCCTCACGTGTTCCAACATTTCTACGGAATCCAAACTGATCTTCCCCGAGGTCGGCTTCTACCAGTTTGGTATTGAGGCATTGAGGAGGTATTGAATAGGATTGGGGAGAAGAGAAGTTTGTGGCACAACTTGACTAGAAGAAGGAATCGGTTGGTAGGACATGTTCTGAGGCATCGAGGGATCACAAATTTAGCATTGGAGGGCAGCGTGGAAGGTAAAAATCGTAGAGGGAGACCAAGAGATGAATACACTAAGCAGATTCAGAAGGATGCATGTTGCAGTAGGTACTGGGAGATGAAGAAGCTTGCACAGGATAGAGTAGCATGGAGAGCTGCATCAAACCAGTCTCAGGACTGAAGACCACAACAACAACAACATGTTCTAAACTACATTTCCCGCACGCTTCCACTTCTCTTTAATCTCACAAGTCATTATAATAACGCTTTCACTTTCTGTCGAAGCTCCTCTTATTGCTTCTCCAGCTGTGGGCTCGTTGAGGATCACCACTTTTTATCATCCAGTAGAAGTCCGCTCTATCATGTTGAAGTTCAATCTTCCTTGATATATTCTTTCATTTCTTGGATGTCTTGATGGAATCTTTCGCCCCACTCTTCATTTACATCGCCAAGGCTTGCAGGGAAGTAGTCAAGACCCGAATGGAGAAAATGCTCACGTTACAGCCCAGCTTCTTGAAGTTGTCGAGCATGTCTGCGACAATTGTCTTGTAGTTTGTATCTCTCGTGCTTCCTAGGAAACCTGTAACACCTAATTTCAAAAATGTGCATGCTGTCTTTTCTTATGTTTCCATTTTGTCCACAAACTTGGGATCTGTCGTTAGTTTCCTATGTCTGGTCCGACAGATTCTTTCCCTTACCTTTGCCTCGGATAAACCAGGAAACTGTCCACAAAGCTATCTGAAACATTCCCCTTCTTTTGGCAATGCCTTAAATTGTTTCAGCAGTCCCAACTTAACGTGAAGTGGTGGAAGTAACACTTTTTTGGGATCCACAAGGCTTTTCCTCTCAACGTTCTTAACCCTTACCTGTAAGGTTTTTCTGAAGGGCCAACCTTTTTTGATGGAGTGTTGCTTTCTATAGCCCTTTGTTGACCAAACGGCATTGAAATCACTTTTAAATCAGGACGTAATGTCCATTTGTGGTCTGAATGGCAGTGTTTGCTTAAAGCCAGTTCAAGGCCTGTTTTAACTAAACCGAATGTCCCACTGGTATAGAAACGTACTTATTGCCGTTGTGTGGAAGTACTGCTTTAACGCTTTTTTTTGTTTTGAAGTCTCCACTCATCAGGAGCATATTCTATTTTGAAAAGGGCCGTAAGTCCAGGAACACCACTGCAAAACACCAGGTCACCTTCTTGAGGAAAAAAAGATACAAACTCCTTTTCCCTCAATCGATACCAAGAAAAGGATCTACCGGTAGCCAATATATGTTTATCTTTCAATCTAGATCCTAAAACCTCTGCCGATTCTTTAGAAAGGCCTAGGTCTAAATCATTCAGTTCAGTTTGTGAAAACGGAATGGGATCAGTTGTGCCAGAATCGAAGCAATCTCTGTCTTCTTGCACTGCAAGAACAAAAATAGCAGTCTTCGCTATGAGTTTTGGGCTCCTCCAAACCATTGGTATTCCGAAATGTACGGACTGCTTTTTACGTTGAAACCATTGCCTCAGTTCTTCAACACACACTGAACAAACTTTGTGTGGGGCCCAAGGCTTAACTTGATCACCTAACTTTATACCAAAGTAGGCGAAATATACCTTTTCAACAAAATCGGAAATGTTTGTTCCTTTTTATTTGTTCCTTTTTAACGGTATAGTTGCCACAAATGTAGCACAAGCGATGTGGCGAATTTATACATCCTCTGGTAGCCACTGTCCATGGAAGAAGTTCACAGCACAAGGAAACAGTCACTACTTTAAAGCACCAGCAACAACATCATGTGAATATCACAGAGTGAAGAGGTACTGTGAACTGGAGGACAACAGCAGAAGCTCACTGCTCGGTGATGGCGGGGAAGGGGCAGCGCGACATACAGGCACTGACATGAAAATACTGCTGGTTTCTCCTGATTACTCTTATTTTGCGTACATCTAGTATAAAAACGGCTAAATAACAGTTTACGGAGACCCTAAAAACGAAAATTCAAACTCACTAGAGTGCTGAAATATCGAAAAAGCTAAAACTAGCGAATACGTTTGCGAAATAACTGTACGTGATGGAATTTTCTCACCAATTTTCCTGAAATCAGTGTTGAAAACACTATGAAGGCCACTTGATAAATTTGGAACGATTTTTATGTCGCAGACCTGTGTAATCCAAGTTATATATCAGTACAATGTCTAAGATCGTACAAGTACCAACCTATTTGTGTCCACCTTCACCACTTCTGACACTAGAATGAGGCCGTACGAAATGCTCAATAGGTTAGCTGATAAAATTGTGTCCTACGACACCGACACTGTTGTTTACATTGACGATGGTACGAATACTGTAGAAACAGGTTGCACACTTTGTGAATCGACTGACGAGTTTGGTAGAGATGATTACAGTATTGAATGGACAGGAACAGGACCAAAATGTTGTGCATACAAAACGTACAGAGGTAAACAGACTACCAAAATTACAAGGCTTCACTCTTAACTACTGCAGTGCTAAAGGTTTTGAATATGGAAACAATGGCCGAGCTGGTACATGGTTCACAAGACAAAGTCATAATAACCAACGATATGATAACCACACACAAGAAAACAAAGAACTTTGTAAGTACAGCTATAGATAAGGAATTTAACTTTAACTACGATAAGCTTATGGCTTTAGAAGAGAATACAGAATAATCGATACACTTCCCTGGGTGTTATCAATTAATAATGAAATAAAATCCACTTGTATAAATAGAATACAGCTATGCTTTCCGTGAGATTACATAATGCATTGATGATACTGATTGTTGGTACAGATTGTTGTTGGATGATAAAATAAATAACTGAAGAGACACCTATCAACCAGTATTTAATTGAGGTGACTTGTAAGCACATCACAACTGTCTGATTTTAAAGGGTGGACACCATCTAAAATTTTCGCGCGTCGTTGCAGAAAGTCGTTGCAAAAATGTGCTCGCAAGAAAGTGGTAGCTAAACAGCGACCACGAAAAAGTGCCTGCCGAGCGACGACTGGGCGCTGCCTGGAAATCTCAAGAAAGTGGCCACAAAAAGGTGGACGCAAAATGTCGTTGCAGAAAGGTGGCTGCCGTCTTTCCGTCTAAAAGATGCAGGTTCGTGCCATACCGCTGCCCTTACTTAAAATCGCCAAGGTTTCCCAAAAAAGTGGCTGCCAAAAAGGGGCTGCCATCTTCTGCTCTGCGCAAAAAGACTTGTTCAAAGGGACGACCACTTTTACGCAAAATGTTTTAAAATTTGCAGTAGGAAGATGCGGAAAATTTTCATGCAGAAACTATGTAAATAGTTTTACGAGTAAAACATGTGGAAATGATGAAAATAGTCTTGTCGATACAGTTTTCTTGAAGACCAACAGCGAATTTTTAAAAAGAAAATTGTAAATATTTAACAGAAAACTGAAGTGGAAATTTTATCAGACAAAAATATTTTTACAAAAAAATGTGTGGAAACGTTTTTTCAGAAAAAACCACGTCGAAATATTTCTTCAGAGAAAAAACCACGTCGAAATATTTATTCAGAAAAAAAAAAACCACGTCGAAATATTTCTTCAGAAACAAACCACGTCGAAATATTTTCAAGTCAAAAACACGTCGAAATATTTTCAAGTCAAAAACACGTCGAAATATTTTCAAGTCAAAAACACGTCGAAATATTTTCAAGTCAAAAACACGTCGAAATATTTTCAAGTCAAAAACACGTCGAAATATTTTCAAGTCAAAAACATGCGGTGTCCCATACCAACGCCTATACTACTGGCATAGTTTGATCAGTGCTACAAAACGGAAAGAAATCGGGTAACGAAATTTCAAATAAAGCATTGACTCGACAATGCACAGTGAACTGCAGGTTTGTAGGTGAGACAAACTCGTCCTATCATTCAGTAAGGAATTTGTTTTTAACATCAACCATCCGCGATCTGAAGATAAAAGTGGATAAAAGAGGGGATAAGAGGGAACTGTAAGTCCCATGAGAGGTATATCAAGATTAACTACTACCAGTGCAGATTATAACTGCGTGCCGGACCGAGACTAACTTGGGAACTTTTCCTTTCACAGAGAAGTGCTCTACCATGAGCTACGCTAACACGACTCGCACCCCGTCCTCACAGCTTTACTTCCGCCAGTACCTCGTCTCCTACCTTCCAAATTCACCACACTCCTCTGCAGAGTGAAAATCTCACTCTGGTAATATCAATGCCTTAACGCAGCAGTACGCAATTATGTCGAGTGTTAATCTGGTCGGTAAATTGATTGGAAATCTATTTATTGTGCTGCGACAAGTTGGAGGTGCTCTGCCCCCTACGATTCTTTCTCGTGTGCGCCATGTTCAAAGGGCAGTAGGCAGTAGTTACCTCAAAGCAAACGAGAGCAGGAAAATAGGCGTAAGAGAACTACAGCTGTAGTATGAGCACTGCTTCTGACCAATGGCTGGTTAAAGCAAATTTCTTTTGGTCGTTCCTGGTCTGCGTATAAAAATCATACTCCCTCAGAGTAAACTATCCCTCCTGAAAGGAGTGCGACATTGTGATTTGTATCATTGGAAAATTCAGCCTCTACATGTTTTGTTTGTTCTGTGCCTATAAAACGTATTATCGCATTATCTGAACGTACACCTCGAAGGAAGACCAGTTTCACGGTTTAAGGTCCACGACGGTGTTCATCTTCGATTTCGATGGTGTGAAGCTTTGTGACCACCGGGACGCGCTGTTTTTCATTTGGTGCTTGTGGTTCAAGTTAACTATCTGTCCTGAACATTTCTCTAATGTCGACGATGTCTATTTTGTTATGTGTAATACGTGTGTCTCATAGGAGGTTTATATCTGTACCTCTTGGACACTCACTTTCTGTAGCCCTTCTCATGAAGATGGTGAAACATTAGCAGCTAATATATTCCCCCATCAGAACTGTTAATAATATCCAACGAGCCTGACTGAAGACTGAATTTGTGATCTCGCACTCAAGAGGTTCCCTGTGAGAACTTCCACACAGTTGTATACTCATTCACGTGACATGTAGGTTTCGTTGAATAGCAATGCGCACCGTGGCTCCAAACCCACTTCCTTCGGAACTAATTTCTAAGATACGTAAACACCGTCAACAGCAGCAATTACATTAAACACATACATAAAACGAAGAAATAATTTTTCCTGACAACTGTAAGCTCAGCTTTATCGAAAATTTCAGAACTCCTTAAATTAGATGTTTTTAGTGTAACATTTGGTGACGCGGCACCGAGTGTACAAGCCGGCAGCACTCACCGCAGGCGAGAGACGGCCGCGTCGTCTGGTGGCGGCGGAGTGTGGCGGGCAGCCGCGGCAGGAGAGCGTCCGGGGTCGCCGAGTGGCGGTGCTGGGACTGCTGCAGCCACGGCCCGCGCTGCAAACAGGGGGCGACTGTTCAGAGTGGGGCGCAAACCACAGCCCGAACGTAGGGGACAGCGACTGTGCTGCACTGACAGCACGACTGCCGGGCAGAGTTTTGGAAGCAGTTCAAGTCAGCTAGCTGTGACTTGCCTGTGAGGTTATTTGGAACATAATGTATGGAAGCTGAGTATCACTAACAGGGGGGAGGGGGGACATACGGGAAACAATCGGCCAAGTTCAGTTATCAATTTACGAGGGTCGTTCATTAAGTAATGCCCCACTTTTTTTTCCTCATAATGTATTTATTGTTAAGAGTCAGAATTTGGTGACATACATCGACACGTCTTGCCCGTGTCCACTGTAAGACTGACACACTCGTACTCTTCAAAGTGCGTTCCCCATAGAAAATCTTTAAGCGGCCCAAAGAGATGGAAGTCCGAGGGTGCCAGGTCCGGACTGTAGCGTGGATGGGGCAATGCGTTCCCGGGTTCTCGGAATTGTGTGTGGGCGTGCATTATCATAATAGAGCAAGATTTCTGCTGGATTTTTGTCCCATTGAACACGTCGGAAGTGTTTCTCGTGTGAGTCTTCTCATGTGGCCCTGAATTGATGGTTGACCCTCTTGCCATCACAACCACAGAAATGACGCCATCACAATCCCAGAAGACTGTCACCGTGACTTTTCCGGCAGAGGGGTTCGTCTCTAATTTCTTCTTCTGTCACAAATGAGGGCGATGCCACTCAATGGACTGCCTTTTTGATTCTGGCGCAAAGTGGTGCTCCCAGCTTTTGTCCCCCGTAACAATCCGTGAGAGAAAGGCGTCTCCGTCTGTCTCAAAACGCTCTAATAGTTAAGATGAAATGGCCCTTCTTTGCATCGTGTAGCCCGCTGTGAGCGTTAATCGAATCCATCGTGAGCACCGCTATCTGAATAGCAGAGAGCCCTGATCATTGCAGACGAACTTCCAATTCTGACCGACAACTGTAGAGCCAAATGTCAAGTTTTGATGCACCGGTCGGCACGAACAATGGCATCTGCACGATTCAGCACGTCTGGAGCAGTGGCTGCAGCAGGACATTCTAAGTGTGGCTGATCGTGGAGCTTGTTTCTGCATTTCCTGAGCGTGCAACTTTCACCACCCGTTGCCCAACTGTGCTATCAACTGCAGCATTGCCACGCACTGCACACAAACGTTTATGGATGTTCACCACGGTTTCTTTTCTTGCGCACAAAAACTCAATAACAGCATGCTGCTTGTAATGGAACTCATATGCAGACGCCATTTTGACGCTGTACTACTGCTCTGCCATCTGCCAGAATGGTTCGAAACTGCAATGGCACACAAGAAACATCAAATGGGAGGCACCAACAAGGACATCTGTCCATGTATATTAATCGCATTTTAAAAATTTTTTTGCCATTTCTTATTGAACGACCCTCGTACAATGAAAAACACATGAAGCTTGTCACAGATGTACAGGAGTTTTTTGATAAACTGCCATTTCGATTAACAGTGGATAACTAACATGCAGTATTTTTTGACGCCTGAGGGAATGAAGGAGATGATGGCCAGGAATTACAACAGCTATACTGTAAAACTTACAAAGAGTTGTTTCAAAATTAGCTTCTGACTAAAGCAGACAGAACCATATATGCATGTAATGTCTCTTGATAGCAGAGGTAATGTACTTCTTCCTCAAACATCAATTTTCATGTTAAATTAAGCTGGACAAAACAGACTGAAGATTCCAGTACAGGCTACCGCTAGAAGAAAAATAATCACAGAGGCTGGAGAAGAAGATAATTGCAAAGAAACCGTGGGCAACAGAAGAAATACTTCAGTTGATGAATGAAGGAAGTACATAAATGCTCAGGGAAATTCAGAAATACAGACGAACAAGTCACTTAAAAATGAGATGAATAGGAAGTGCAGAGAAGCTAAGGTAATATGGCCACAAAAAAGAGAAGAAATGTGGAAATAACAGTTGTTGGGAGCACTCAACATATAGGAAAGCCAAACAAACTTTGGTGAAATTAAAAGCACAGATGGTAACATTAAGACTGCAGCTGTTAAATGCACAGAAAAGAGCAGTTAGTAGGAAATTCCTGTATGATGGCGAAGACTTGGCTAATGTTGTAATAGGAGAAACAGGAGTCGATATGGAGAAGATAGGTGGTCTATTAGTCAGAATTTAAAAGAGCTTCAGGAAATTTAATATCAAATAAGGCAAAAGGGACATACAACATTCCATAAGATTTTCTAAAATGGTTGGGAGAAGTGGTAACAAAGCAACTATTCACATTAGTGTGTAGAATGTGAGTCTGGCAATATACCAACTGACTTTCAGAAAAAGATTATCCACACAATTCTAAAGATTGCAACAGTTGACAAGTGTGATAATTATCACATCATCAGCTTAACAGCTTATGGATCGAAGTTGCTGACAAGAATAATATACAGAAGAATGGAAAAGAAAATTGAAGTTGTGTTAAGTGTCAGTTGATTTGACTTTAGGAAAGGTAAAAGCACTAGAGGCAGTTGTGTTGTCACTGTTGATGATGGAAGCACAACTGAAGAAAAATCAAAGCACGTTCATAGCATCTGTCAACCTGGAAAATGCGTTCGACAACTTGTCAAAGATGTACGAAACCCTCAGAAAATGAAGGGTAAGCTGTAAGAAGACAACATTCAATATGTACAAGAGCCAAGAGGGAACAATGAGACTGGAAGACCAACAACATAGTGCTCTGATTAAAAAGTGTGGAAGACAGGGACACAGTCGTTTTCCCCTACTGTTCAATCTATACACCAAAGAAGCAATGACAGAAATAAATGGAAGGTTCAAGAGTGGAATTAAAATTCAAGATGAAACGATATCAATGATAAGATCCACTGATGACATGGCCATCCTCAGTGAATGTTAGGAAGAATTACAAGGCACGCTGAATGGAATTAACAGGCTAATGAATGCAGAATATGGACCGAAACTAAATCAAAGGAAGACAAGCGTGATGGGAAGTAGCGAAAATGAGAACAGCGATGAACTTAACTTCAAGATTGATGACCACAAAGTAAATTAAATTAAGAAGTTCTGTTAGCTACGCAGCAAAACAACCGCCGACAGAGGGAGCAAGGAGTACATCAAGAAACAGAGTACCACAGGTTAAATGGCATTTCTGGTCGAGAGAAGTCTACTAGTATCAAACACGGGCGTTAATGTGAGGAAGAAATTTGTGGGATTGTACGTCTGGAGCACAACATTTTAAAGTAGTGAGACATGAACTGTGGGAAAACTGGGAAGAGAAGAGAATGGAAGCATTTGAGATGTGGTGCCACAAAGAACGTTGAAAATTAGGTGGACTGGTAAGGTAATAAATGAGATGATCCCTCCACAGAATTGGCAAGGAAAGGAATATATGGAAAATATTGATAAGAGCAAGGGATAGGATGATGGGACCATTAAAACTTCCATTGTGCTAGAGAGCTAAACAGAGCAAACACCGTAGAGGAAGACACAGACTGAAAAACAGCCAGAAAATAATTGAGCACATAGGATGCAGGTGCTACGGTCAGAAGAGTGATGGACAAAAAAAGAAAAAATGAGGAACAGCAGCTTGCTAGAAATGTAAGTTAATGCGGATGAGTAGCAAAAATATCTTATCAATATTGATGTTGTGGGAGATAGACTCCAACAGGTGGGATATGAAATGAAATCTGCTGTACCCTAGTAGAGGAAAACGTGGTGGGATTCAGTGAGTGGCCTCTGGTAATGCCAGAGACGATTTCAAGCAAGACAGAAGGACATACATTTGGCACCCGCTCCTGCAGCATGGACTGAAGTGATGTTAAAGTACACACCGTTCCTGCATGTTTGTAAGGGGGAATGTGCAGCACATATTCCAGGCATTGGCTGAACAGAGGGGAGAAGGAAATGTGGCTGCGTGCGACCATGTCTTGTTGACTGCATTATTTTGTTCTTTGGCTCAAGTGGCTCTCAGCACTGTGGGACTGAACATCTGAGGTCATCAGTCCCCTAGACTTAGAACTACTCGAACCCAACTAACCGAAGGACATCACACAGATCCACGCCCGAGGCAAGATTCCAACCTGCGACCGCAGCAGCAGCGCGGTTTGTTGTTTGGTCACAGAGTGTCTGGGGAGCCCCTGTGCTTAGACCATGTTGTTTACTGCACACACAACCATATGCTACTCTCTGGAGCCTGGCATATTTAATGTGGTGTGCCTTTTAAGTTAAACCACGACTGTAATGTTTGGGGGTAGCAAAACAAGTTTTGTACTGAAGTTGCTGGCCTATTGCACACACATACTGAGGAAATGGAAGCCAATTACTGCCGTTCTGTACTATACCGTGTCTGACGCACGCTGTGGCACTGACGGTGACACCAGATCTCTATTACCCCGACTGACACGTCGCACTTCTGAGTAGCCATTCTTTGCTTGTGGGACAGACCTTTAATGCGATCGGCAGTACCGCTCCAAGGCTGTCACCTAAGTCAGCACCTCACGGGATGTTCGCGCAGCAGCTGGCAGTCGCAGCTTTCACAATCAACCTGTGCCCAGGTCTGGCTGTCAGAGCCGCCTCTGCCGCTGAATGCACACTGTGAGGCGTCAGTGTGGCACTCGTGCTGCGACAGTAATATGCTTTACTATGCGTTGAAGTTAGGGCAGGTCAGTATCTGCCACACGGGTACAAGATAAATGCGAAACTGAATACGTTGCTGTCCTCCTCGACGTGTCCCAGCATACTAAAATCTTTCTGGTGCTGAGGAACAAACATAATAATCTTCAACTTCTCTTTGTGCAGCATGATGCCAGTTGGAGCTATCCTAGTGTCAACTGCAGCATTGGTACCGAACACTGATGGCTACTTTTAGTAAAGCTGCCCCACATCACAGCACGAGCATTCATCTGGTCGGCTACAAACTGCACCCGTCACTGTGTCCGGTTTGTGCCCACAGCAGTAGTCTCACTTGCTAGGTACACTATCAAAGGATCTCTTGTTCAAAGGCTTGATGCCAAAATCTACATGAGTGGGCTCTACACATGCTTTATAAGAGAACTAATCAAATGTAGACAGACTCAACCATTGAAATTATCCCCTCTATGATTTGTTTACTTAACATAACTGCTAACAAAAAGAGCTGGATATGAAGCTTTGATAAACCAGCCATGACAGGACAATGACCACATTGTGAGCTGTAAGGAGAGACAGTCACAACACACACACACACACACACACACACACACACGTTATTGTTAAAGACAGAATAAAGTCTTGCCCCAGGCTCACCTGGCTGGTGGCTCACCAAGCAGCCGACTAACTTCGACGATGTCTTTTGGGTACTCGAGCACGGCGTCTGCCCAGCCCTGCGTCGCCATTACTTTGTGTGTTTGAGACCTTATGAAGTGGACGGCGTCCGCAGTTAGGCTGGGACACGAGTGCCTCACCGCCAGCACAGCGGCAGCCGCCGCCGTCTCCACCTCCAGCTGCGCCGCCACCTGCTGTTCGCAGGCGGCCTTCAGCGCGGACAGGCCGTATCTGTCGGCTGCCGCCAGCAGCTCCCGGGCCGTGTCGGTCAGCTGGGGTGCCTGCAGGGTGTACATGTAAGACAGCAGCTGCCTCAGCACCGGGCCCCCCACGTCCGCCATTCTGACCTCGCCGCAGCTGGCCTCCAGCGTGTCGTGCTGGAACACGGCCCGGAACACGGGGCTCCTCTCTTCCAGGACCGCGCGGTGTGCCGCCAGCCGCGTCTCTCCCGCCACCAGCGTCACGACCGCGCCTTCGCCCGCGTCCAGCAGGGCGCCCAGGTCCACGGCCGCCGTCCTCTGAACCTCAGCAGCTGACGACATGGCGGAAGGTCCTGAAACACGGCGCCACCGAGCCGACCTTAAAAGGCACACTCGACACTTGTACAACGCGCATGCAGACCAGTACAACAGCTGCTAATTTCTTTTTTTTTTGTGGTTTTAGGGCGCACAACTACAATGGTCATTAGCACCCAGACTACGTTAGGAATGCACTGCGAAACACAAGGTTAAAACAGCAACTAAAAGGGAAAACACGATAAAAGAGAGATTGACAGGCATAGGATTAAAAAAACAGCATAATCAAATGTCCTTAGACAGGTTTGTCAAGTGGATAAAACGAAGAACGCGAGCAGGTGCTACTGGGTCATCCGATAAAATGGCGTCCAGAGTACATGGCAGGCCAAGATCAACGCGCAGTGTATTAAAATTCGGACAGGACGTTAAAATGTCGCGTACCGTCAGCAATTCCCCACACGGGCAGAACGGTGCCGGCGCAGCCGTCAGCAGATGGCGATGGCTGAACCGGCAGTGTCCACTTTGTAACCGGGCCAAAATGACCTCCTCCCGCCGAGAAGGGCGTGAAGAGGTCGTCCGAGCCATGGGAAGAGGTTTCGAGGCCCGAAGCTGCTTGTCCGTAAGTGCACCCCAATCGGCATGCCACAGCGATAATATGCGCTGCCAAATGACCCTGCTACAATCCCATGAAGGGACACAACAAGAAGCTGTCCGAGGCTGGAGGACCACAGCCTTGGCCGCTGCATCTGCAGCTTCGTTCCCAGGGATACCAACATGGCCAGGAACCCACATAAAGGTAACCGGAGAACCGTCGTCCGACAGCTGCTGCAGAGAGCGTTGGATCCGGTGCACGAAAGGGTGAACCAGATCCGGATCACTGAGGCTCTGGATGGCTTCAGGGAATCGGGGCAGATGAGATAAGCAGAATGTCGGTGGCGGCAGATGTAAAGAACAGCCTGGTAGACGGCAAATAGCTGTGAAGACCGAACAATGGCCATGGAGCTGGTATTTGTGTGCCCCGACAATAAAAGAACACCCGACACCGTCACTGGTCTTAGAGCTATCTGTATAAATGAAGATCATATTAATGAACTTCGAACGAAGTTCGACAAAACGGGAACAGTATACCAATGCGGGGGTAACCTCGTTTGGGAGTGAGCTGAGGTCATGGTGAACGCGAACCTGAGCCTGGAGCCAAGGTGGCGTTTGGCTCCCGCCCACTCGAAAGGTTGCGGTGGTGAAAAATCAAGGTGCTGAAGGAGGCGACGAAAGCCAACTCCAGTGTGTATAGCAGGGCAGAGACATACAACCTATATTGACGATCGAGAGAGTCGTCAAAAAAGGAACGATAAAACGGGTGGTCGGGCATTGACAATAGCCGACAGGCATACCGACAAAGCAGTATATCGCACTGGTAGGTTAGTGGCAATTCAATTCACAGGCTTCAGTATGAAGACTCTCGACGGGACTAGTATAGAACGCTCTGATCGCAAGACGTAAACCCCGGTGTTGTATAGAGTTGAGGCGGCGTAAGATGGACGGCCGTGCAGAGGAGTATACGAAGCTCCCATAATCCAGCTTTGAGCGGACGTTCGACTGATATAGACGAAGTAGGACGGTTCGATCCGCTCCCCACGACATTCCACTGAGAACATAGAGGACATTTAGAGAACGGGTACAACGGGCAACCAAATATGAAACATGTGGAGACCAGCTAAGTCCTTACCGAGTCGTAAGGACGGTGAGAGAAACGCTTTGTAGTGCCAGAAGTTAATACAGACCGTCTTCTCGGCAGAAAAACGGACACTCCAGGAGTAAAGACGGTCAAGACAACACTGAAGACAGTGCTCCAGGAAACATCTCCGCTGTGCGCTGCAATAGATGGCAAAATCGTCCACGAAAAGGGAGCCTGATACATCAGCTGGGAGGCAATCTACTATCGGATTGATTGCTATGGTGAAGAGAGCGACGCTCAAAACTGAGCCCTGTGGCACCCCATTCTCCTGGCGAAAGGCGTCGGACAGGACAGAACCCACATGTACCCAAAACTGTCGATCCACTAAAAAGGCACGAATAAAAAGAGGGAGGCGACCGCGAAGGCCCCATGTATGCATGGTGCGGAGAATGCCCGCCCTCCAACAGGTGTCGTAAGCCTTCTCCAAATCAAAGAACACAGCCGCAGGCGCTTCCGCAAGAAGTTATTCGTAATGAAGGTCGACAAGGTAACCAGATGGTCAACAGCAGAGCGGCGCCTACGAAATTCACATTGTACATTGGTAAGTAGGCGTCGAGATTCGAGCAGCCAAACCAAACGAGAGTTAACCGTTCGCTCCATCACCTCACAGACACAGCTGGTAAGCGAGATGGGTCGATAACTGGAAGGTAAGTGCTTGTCCTTCCCCGGCTTAGGAATCGGGACAACAATAGACTCGAACCAGCATGTGGGAACATGACCCTCAATCCAGATGCGATTATAAGTACGAAGAAGAAAACCTTTACCCGCAGGAGAAAGGTTCATCATCATCTGAATATGAATAGAATCAGGCCCTGGAGCGGAGGACCGTGACCAGGCAAGTGCATTGTCGAGTTCCCGCATGGTGAATGGGGCATTATAAATTTCACAATTCGAGGAGCGGAAGTTAGGTGGCCTAGCCTCCGCCTGTTTTCGGGGGAGGAAGGCAGGGTGGTAATGAGCGGAGCTCGAAACCTCTGCGAAAAAGCGGCCGAAGGCATTGGAGACATCCTCAGAGGCCACAAGGACGTCATTCGCGACCGTCAAGCCAGAAACTGGGGTGGGTGGACCTTAGTGCCAGATAGCCAGCGCAGGCTACCCCAGACAACAGAATGAGTAAAACAGTTGAACGAGCTTGTGAAAGTAGCCCAGCTGGCTTTCTTCCTTTCTTTAAAGAGCCCCCAGTCTGCTTTGAAGATGTTCCAACTAGTTGAGCACGGTGAGGGGGTATGATGCAGGAGATGGATAACACACGGGAAGTGATCACTCGAATACGTATCACAAAGTGCGTACCACTCAAACCGGTGTGCAAGTTGGGAAGTACATATAGAGAGGTCTAAATGGGAATAGGTGTGAGATGTGTCCGAAAGGAAAGTAGGGGCGCCAGTTTTGAGGCAGACAAGATAGAGGTGGTTGAAAAGGTTTGCTAACAGGGAGCCCCTCGGGCAGGATGCTGGAGAGCTCAAAGGGGATGGTGGGCATTGAAGTCTCCAGTTAACAAAAATGGTGCAGGTAGCTGAGCAATAAGTTGCATCATGTCTGCCCTGGTAACGGCAGACGACGATGGAGTGTAAACGGTACAAATGGAAAATGTAAAAGTGGGGAGGGTAATTCGGACAGCAACTGCCTGCAGGTCGGCGTGCAATGTGATGGGATCGTAGTAAATATCATCCCGGACCAGCAACATAACCCCTCCATGAGCCGGAATACCTGCCACAGGGGCATAGTGTGCTAAGTCAATTTGATCGCATGGGTGTAGCTTCGTTTCCTGGAGAGCTACGACGAGCGGACGGTGCAAGCGGAGCAGCAACTTTAAGTCCTCTCGGTTGAAGCGAATGCCGCGAATATTCCAATGAAGAAGTGCCATCGTGAGAAGAAAAAGGAGAAGCAAGAAAGGGTCACCTCGAAGGCCACTGAGGGCCTGGCTTCGAGCGAGCACTGCCGCCGCTATCAGTTGGTGGGCAGTCATCGTCCATTGGTTCAATAGGTTCGTCGGCCATCTTGTTAATATGGCCGGGAGGGGGACCTTCCTCAGTCGGTGAATGGCCAGATGTTCAGCTACCAGCGGTGCGGCCAGGCGAAATGGATGACGGCCTGGGGCGGCAACCGCTGGGTGCGCAGGAGAAGAAACGCGCCGTGGCGGAGAAGAACTTTGCTTCCGATGAGCCTTCTTGGAAGGTCGTTTAGTGGAAGTACTGGTCGGTGGCCGGGAGGTCGAGGTACGTAGGAAGTCTGCACGGGACGGTTCCTTCTTGAAGGCCCGTGCATCTGACTTCTGGGTCTTCGTCTTGGCAGAAGCTGATGAAGGAGCTCGTGTCTTAGGGGTGACGGGAGGAAGAGGAGACTTCGACCGCGCGATCTTAGCACTGGCCGAACGGACAACCGTAGTGCTGTAGGTCAGATCGCGTGTCTGTGTCGCCACCTCCCTGGTAGTCCGAGGAGAGGCGAGGACAGTACTGTATTTCCCCGCTGGGAGCAGCGTGGGCTTCCTACTAGCAAATAGTTTGCAAGCAGCCGAGGTGGATACTCTCTCTTTGACCCGAATTTCCTGTATACAGCGTTCATCCTTTTAGATGGGACAGTCGCGGGAGGACGCTGCACGGTCACCCTGACAGTTCACACAACGAGGAGACGGAGGTGGACAGTCACCCTCATGGGCATCCCCGCTACAAGTGACACATTTAGCCGCATTGGAACAAGACTGGCGAGTTTGATTAAAACGCTGACACTGGTAGCAGCACGTAGGTGTCGGGACATAGGGGCGAACAGAAATAACCTCGTAGCCCACTTTGATGCGATACGACAGCTGAACACTATCAAAGGTCAAGAAAAGTGTCCGGGTCGGTACAAGGTCATTGTTGACCTTTTTCATGACCCTATGGACAGCTGTCACGCCCTGCTCAGCGAGGAAAGACAATCTCCTCGTCAGTCAGTCCGTCGAGTGATCTAGTATAGACCACACCACGCGACGAATTCAAAGTGCGGTGAGCCTCCACCCGGACGGGGAACGTGTACAGGAGTGTGGCCTGAAGAAGTTTTCGTGCCTGAAAGGCGCTCTCAGTTTCTTATAACAAGGTACCGTTACT
The DNA here is from genome assembly GCF_023898315.1 of Schistocerca nitens. NCBI lineage: Eukaryota > Metazoa > Arthropoda > Insecta > Orthoptera > Acrididae > Schistocerca > Schistocerca nitens. The sequence continues at coordinate 13,109,627 of NC_064624.1, read as the reverse complement.
CATCCTGGTACAAGACTTGACAGATCCGGCTATGGGATCTACGCCCTTCTGGATAACGAAAGGGTTGACAGATGAAAAATCCTTTCCGTCCCCAGAACTAGAAACTACGAGGAACTATGGGGCAGGCAGTAGTATTTTTGCACTGGTGGCTGGTCAAGTTTCTGTTTTTGGGCAGAAGTCGAGAGAGAAGAGAAATCCATTGCAAAGGAATCCCCACGATTGTGTCTCCGATGGCACGCTCCTTCCTTGTGGGGACCCTCTCAGAGGGCACTCCCGCCTTAGGTGAATGTTTACACCTCAGGTCACACCTCCCGACAAATGGACGGAGGGACCAATCTGCATCGTCGGAAGGTGTCAGTTCAGGCAATCACCCCTTCCTGGGCCTGGCCTTTACCAAGGGGTACGTGCGTGCCTTACTTGTCTACCCAGGGCGGGGAATTACGCGTTACCCCGACACCGGCTACGCGTGCAAACGCGTGGGTCGGCCTTCAGGCACGCACAGGGAGGAAAGAAGAGGAAAAAAAGGGAGAGAAGGAGAGAAAGGACAGACTGTCTCAAACGCCGAGGCGGAGACCAGAGGGTGGAGGAGGAAGGCAGGGAGGAGGAAGGCAGCGAGGAGGAAGGCAAGGGAAAAAGTAAGGAAGACAGTGAGAGGGAGAAGGACAAAGAAAGGAACCAAACAAAGGAAGGAAGGAAGGAACCAGAATAGGTGAAAAACCAAAATGACCACAAATATAAGTCGTGGAACCGTCCGTCTCCGGACCCTTGAGGGGGAGGGACTCCTTTTAGTCGCCTCTTACGACAGGCAGGAATACCTCGGGCCGATTCTAGCCCCTGGACCCACAGGGGGAGCAGCTGCTAAATGTTGTCCACCAGTGATCCATTACGATGTCACGATATCCTGTCTGCGTAAAACTCTTGCCACACGTGATGAGCTACGTATCTCCGACAGCACAGCTTTCGAGATTTCCCATACCGTTGCAGCACCCTGATTTTGGACATGTCCTCAGAAGGTGTACAGACCTCATTCCCCAACTTATTTCTACAGAGTAGGGTTGCGCAATCACGATGTCTTTCGAAATGGAGATAGTAACTGTCCCAATATCTCTAGTTATTTACAGAAAGAATGACTTTACACTTCATATGTGTATTGTTCTGCTTTTCACAGCTATTTCTGCAAGTCTTGTAGGAGCTGCCTCACACAGTGGACAGACAATGTGCTACAAAAGTTGGGGGTGACTTAATGGCAAACACTGCTAGTTGTGGCACCCAGACTGTGAATCATCCGACATTTCCGACAGATTCCAACAAGAAAACACCGAACCGTGAACTGGTGAACTCTTAGCAATTCATAGAGGATTTTCTCTTCCAGTTAGCTGAGACGTGCTATCATTTTGTTACTGATGTCAGACAGCAACAATACAGGAAACTATTCTCTTAACACCAACAGGTTTTCATTTCTATTATTTCTCAATTACAAGTTCTGATTCCACAGATCAAACTGTCACTTATAGTCCACATTTCATGTTTATAATTTCTACTTTAGGTGTTAACGGTAGTCGTTTAAACTATGGGTCAAATAGCTGGGCAGTATTTATTCCAGTTACTTTAACACCACAAATTCTTACTTTCCTCCCACTCACATTCTATTGGGTCACTATATCACTGTATATGCTATTACATGAAACTAAGCAACAATGTCTCACTACTCACTTATTAACTTCAGGCATGGTATCTCAGTATTTCACACTTTCTCACTTATGTATTTCTTACCGACCTGCATTCTGACAGCAAGATGTACACAGATTCTTAGAATCTTATTTTGCTAGCAGCCCCGGATACGTTTGAAACTGTGTTAGGCAAGCTAGAGGCAAATGTGCTAAAACGTATACTATGACCGCTGACATTCGAGAACAATTAGCCGAAAACTTTACGAGCAGCCCACACATTGTTTTGCAGTTTGATGAATCTACTGATGTTTCAGACCGTGCACAGTTTGTGCAATTTGCGCAGTTTGAAGCAGATTAAAGAATCACAGGAGATAATATTTTGTAAAGCACTTCCTGCCAGCACTACTGGCTGGTGTTTGTATGACATGCAACTGCGAGATTGGACAAAATGTATCGCCATTTGTACAGAAAGTGGTGAAGCCGTCTCTGATAGGAGAAGCGGGCTCGTTGTGAAGTTAAATCAGTAAGGCCAAATGTATCGTGGACACAGTGCTTTCTCCACAAATAGGCTCTGGCAGCCACAGTTTCACCTCCTGATCTGAAAGACATGCTTAAAGAAAGTGATCAAAGCTCTGAAGTCAATTAAAGATAAAAGTTTTTCAAACGAATGTTTAGGGTCATCAGAATCTCCTCAGATTTTGTAGCTTCCCAAAGGAGAGGTATTGACGAATTCTGGAACTAGAAGCTGAATTTTAAGAACATTAAAACAAGATTCGAAATCTTTCTATTTGAATTATTTCTGTGATCCTGTTTCACTAGTGAAGTTGGTATTTCTCGCAGATCATTTTAATCACCTAAATATTACAGAATCGAGCCTCCAACGGAGAGAAGAAGGATAAAATCTAAGCAGTCCTGGCAAAACTTCGTTTGAGGTCAATGTCTTTATGGAAGGCAGTGTTTCTGTCTGTCCCTTTCTTTCAGAAGACTGTCAGAGAGAAGTGGGCCAGTTGGTGGTGTGAGTTCTCACATTCCTTGCACGATGCACAGCTTGACTAACTTTGGAGAAAAACTATTAATTTACTTTCCGGAACTGAACTCTCAAGCTAATAGTGGGCATAGATGGATACGAAATCCTTTTGCAGCTATGTCAGTACAACTGAGCGATCTGAACACGAGGATGAAGAACAGATTTTGCTGCAGACGGTATGCTTACAGCAAAATTTAATTCGTTACAGATTCATGTGTTCTGCATGAAGAGCAAAGACGAATATCCACAGCTGGAGAGCGAAGCTTTAGAATTCTTAGTGCCATTCACGACTTCCTAGCTATACAAGTTAGCACTCTTCATTGGTGAACATGAAAACTAAGATCATAAATTGCCTTCCATTAGGAAACGAGTTGGTTACTTGTATCTCAAAAACAAAACCAGAATTTGACAAATTATTAATAAACAGGTACGGCCTTCTCATGAAAATAATTATATTTTTATCGCAGTTTAGCACCTATAACCCTTGCTTACATTTACCTGGCTAAGCCACAACAGTAACATGTCGCCAATATCAACCTATGACTAAAAGCTGTTAAAAACAGTGAAATCCTGGTAAGCGTCAAGTATGATTTTAAATAATACAAATCAAAGACGGACATTATTCATCAGATTGCTGTTCACTGTTCATTTGCAAACACTGTTCATTAGCGTATATTCGCTGAATGTACCACTATTGTTCCTGACTTTGCTCTTGATGGTACGGCTTACGGTACGCGGGAAAGAAATGACATAACGGAAAAGGTGGAAGAATAACTAGTGTAATGTTTACATCTGTTATAACCAAATCATCAATTGCTAGAATTCTTCTGTCAGCATTTCGGTTCATTTCATCAGTGAAGTTGGACGAGCTTTACGGTCTGCAAAATGACACTATAGAAGAAATAAATTTAATTGTGGAATCATATGTGAAGACAGGTTCGGTTAAGCAACTGGCGAAACTTTCGAGTCAAGTACCTGGACAGTCGACTACCAGCAGAGAGAGAAATACAGAGCCTGTGTAAAAACCGCCGCACCTGCGGGTCTGTGTAAAACGTGGAACGACGGAAAATTCCTTCAGTTGGCACACCCACGAGTTACCGCAGACACTTGCTGAATAATTGTTCAGAGCCCAAAGAGGTCTACACGTAAATTGTTCCAAAAGGTGCACTTGAGTAGGAGTTCCTGCCAGACATTGAAGAGTTTTAATCTGAAGCCGTATCGTGTGTGGGTTGTGCAACATTTAGTGGAGGATGTTTGTCAAATGTTTACGTTACTGAAGGCGGCTTTTCAGTAACATCGACGATGGTTTGTTAGACCATTTCCATTATATCACGAGTGACTGTAAGCATGGTTTCACCTTTCTCGTCACTTGAATTCACAGAACACGAGGTACTGGGCAACAGAGAACCCCAATGTAGTTTGTCAGCAACCACTCCACGATGGAAACGTCTGCACTTGGCGCTGTGTAACAGGAACGCGCATTGCAGGACTGTTTTTTTGACACGACCCTCAACAAACTTTTGATACATTCTGTGCTCAGCTCACTGAACATGGAAGACAATACTGCTTCTTATAGCACGATGGGGCAACATGCCACACGTCTAAGGTGTTGCTGGAACGAGTCCACGATGTCTTCACTGAGGACCGAGCTGTCAGCAAACATCCATGGCCACCACGTAGGCCGGATCTAACAACGTGTGATTTATATTTTAGTTCCTCGTTTCTGTAATTTCACTTCATTTCCAACACACTTACACGCGTTACTTTTCTCTGCGCCACCCTCTATTATAGCGATGAAGAAAGAACAGTCACACCTCACTTAACGAGCACCTCCTACGAGGGTCATTTCGGAAGTCTGGTAATAAAAAAGGCGAGAAAAACTTTTTGTCGTAAACAGCTCAACTAACCTCTCGACAGTCTCCTTTGAAGCATATAAGCTTGGTCCAGCAATCTTCCAACCTTTTTCATCCGTCACAAAAATAGGTCATGTCAAACTGTGAAAAATACTTGTTGATTGCAGCTGTCACTTGCTCATTCGATGAAAATTTGTTCCCAGCAAGACAGTCTCAAGTTACGGAACAGCAGGTGAGTTGAGCCTGCGTCTCGTGTAGAGTGGATTAGGAGCCCATTTCCTGCACTTTCGCCGTTGTTACCGCTCATGTGTGGGACTGTGCATTATCCTGGTGAAAGGACGTGCCAACGCAAATTTCTAACGATCGAACAATGAAGAATAATAGAGTCCAGTTCTGTTTCTGCCCTTTTTCCAAGTAACGCGTGAGGATTATTGCCTGGGAAGTCCAAAATCAGTGGCTGTAATCTTACCAGCTGACGAAATAGCCTTTGGCTTCTTCGGTGCACTTTCGCCAGCCTTTGTCTACTGTTTTGACGGCTGCTTCGAGACTGGTGGGCAGTCTCAACAGCCACGAGTCTGCACAAAGAGTCTCGAGCAGAGCTATTTACGGTCGGCAGGCAGTGAGCCGAAATGTGGTGCGGGGTGGGCTTTCTGTTGACTGTGAGCTGCCGCGGCACCCACATCGGCCACGGCTTCTTCACGGCCACCAGGCCGCTCCTCCATGCTGGGAGTATCCTTTGGATTATTGCTATTCCCATTTCTTGTAACATTCAAATAGCATTTACGTTCAATACCCTAGCAGAAAGTTGCTTTTACGTAATTAAAGATTAAAGATCATTAAATGTCAAGATTTGGGCATATCACCGAAAACACTCCTTTATTGGCTGAAAGTCTAAAGCTCTCCTGACGTCACAGACTAGGAGTAACACGAAGGTTCTAGTGCGTTACAGGGTGTGTGTTGGCCCAAGTTAAGACGTTTTTACGGACTACTTCCGCTACGTAGTGATGGGAACCGCAATTACAACTTCTAAGTAACAATAGAAAGGAGTTGTGTGGACACTGAAGTGGAAACCTTGCCAAAGTTGATGGGTTTATGTTCCACCCACTTAGAGGGGCGGTATGTGCAACGACCGATATTCTTCTCTCTGTTTGTAGCATCATTAATATCGCTCAAAACTAAGGAAATGTGTGAGTTTGCCAAACGAGTCGGTATGTAGCAACCAGGTTGTCGACTACAAGTCGCGAGCCACGACCCCCGAAGCACAATAGAACTGTTCTCGGCAAACCCCTGAGCTGATTTCCTTCACTGAAGGCGCTGGGCAGAGACCGCAGCCAGCACGCGCTCGGTGGGCAACGGACAGACGGCAAAGAGGTCGCAGCTTCGAATCCTGTAACGGTCACGTACTCCTGAAAGTTTTACACCAAACACGAAAATACCGCTAGCACGAACTGATTGCAGTAGTTGTTTGGATGGTGGGATGTGTTATTTACAGCTTTAGTTTGTGAAACGGACAACAAAGGCTAAATGCATTTACTTCGCGAACCCGGAACTCAGGTTTTTGGAATTAACTCTCAGTAGTTAAGGAATCACCATACGCACACAGTACAAAGAGGCGTACGGCGATGAGGTCATACGGAGAGATATGAAGCGTGTACAAGACGCAGGTAACACAAACGTTAGGGCTATGATGTTTGTGTGTAAGGTAACGTCAGTGTCTGAAGCAAACTTGCTTCATCTTTCGTATAAGACGATGAAACCTCAAACGGTTAAACAGAAAGGATCATAGCTAGACAGTAACACGATAAAAACATTCTTTCTAATTAAGTGAAAAGTGTGGCCACAATCTGCAAAGCATATTTTTAAACGTGACGTGTGTGTGTGTGAAGAGAGATTGCAATTTTAGGCACATGTAAACAGCAAGGAGAAGGCAATCACATTCTGTGTCTAATCGTTGTGGTGAAGTTCTCTAATAGTGATTTGGCTACCATACGACAAGTCTGTCGAATCCTTTCACACTTAAGTGAAAATATTCTTTCTTGTTAGATTCGAACCGGCGACCTATGGTATACAACTCGTAAAATTTGATGGTATACCGCTCTAAGAACTGAGCTACCAACTAACTTAAGTGTAGTTGGAAAAACGACAATTTTGACTACGAGTTAAATTTCGTGGAATGCCGCTGTCCTTTCTCGCAAAAGTGTGAAAGTTTATCTCTGCGGTATATCGATGGTAACTTCACAGTGCAAAACGTTTTTCATTAAAATAGGGAACTCGTGCGTCAACATGGTGGCAATTTGCCGGTACAGTGAAAACCACATTTTACGCATCTTCTCCTCCTCTGGAACACTCGGAAACAACTTTTCAGGAGTTTTTGTAGATGTATTTCTACAGTATGGTACTACTCATTTGCAACCCATTTTCCAAACCGTAAACTCCAAAACAAGAGGTCAAAAAGCATTACGACAGAAGGACTTTGACATGATTCAAATTTTATTTCCGTTTCTATAGAACAATACTGATACTAAAGAGGAAAAGAAGCATGTTAAGCGCGTAAAATGACCATCATTCAATACAAATTGCCGAAAACGCTGAAATACCCCATTACCCGTGTAGGACACACACACACACACACACACACACACACACACACACACACACACTTGAAACGCATACCGTCTGGGCAGTTCAACTTTTATTCGGCGCCCCTGCATTACCGTGTGTTCTGTGAAGCTGCACACTCCGCGGGAACTCGATCCAATTCTGTTTTTATTTGCGCGGCAGCCCAACCCTCCTAATGAAAGAAAAAGTTTAACAACAGCACGAAACTTTCTCTCCATTTTCAGTCGCATTCGGTACACGATGTACGATGTGCACCCTTCAAATTCTTCACGCCATCTTCGGAATAATCACACTTACGAAAGCGCCACAAAAAATGTTGCGCTCTTTCGTCGGAGTCTACCAGACTCGTGAGACGCCCCCCGTACACAGAGGGTGGCCCGCAGGACGAGTCCCTCCCTCCCTCTCTCCTCCTGCTGGACTCCAGGCTGGACACCGCTGCCCTCCAGGCCGTCGCCGACTCTCCTCACGTGTCACTCACTGCTGCTGATTCGCGCCTTTAAGTCGCAATTTATGAATTTCATTTTAGATTCGTCGTCATTAACCGACACGAATTCGACGAATCTTCAGATAGCAGTTCCAGTCAACAAGCCGTCTTCAGTGTTCAGAACTCATGTTTGAAAGTAGGGAAGGACAAACACCTTTCTTGTTAAAAATGATGTACGTTGTTATACTTTACGTTACTATCTAATAAACTGTTTTAGTATTTTCTACGGAATGAAGCGAATTATCCTACTTATAGGTGTATTCCTACAGCAAAACATGCTTCGGATAATTTACTGCACGCGAGACTCAGAAGTGAATTTTGTTAGCTTTACCGAGGTGCCACTTCATCGTCAGTTTGTAAATAAGTAGATATTTATTCTAATTTATCCAAGTTTCTCACACGATTTTCTTGAATGAGTTATCGAACAGTTCCCTGAAAACAGTTTACAGATTTTGTTTTTATTCATCGTTAACACCGAGTATTTTTGATAAATGAATCAATCCGGAATTTATGTTAAACAAGAAATTACGTAATTTTTAATAAAAAATAAATTGAACTTTTATTAGCCCTATGTTTTTGTATTATGGGACCTGTAGTACCCGCACAGGGAGTTGGCTGGTTCTTTCATTTCCTTTCGAAAGACGAAATCATTTTTCATTAATTGCAAATGTGTTTGGTATATTTCATTAAAAAATATTGCACTAGTTTTCTTTAAAGTATTTTTCAAATTCCTTGTGAAGCATCATCGTAATCGCAACATTTCAATCCACGTAATCACAATCGACAAGAAAAATGAACAGGGCGACAAACGACGACGATTTTGTGGCGATCCCGATCAAATCACAGCGCTAGGGGAACAGAAACGACGACGACACACGGTGTGTCCGTTGCAGTCTGAGGCCGTCTGCAGGACGTTTCCCAGAGACTGCCGCACTTCACGCCTCCTCTCGCTGCTGTCAATCCTACCCGTCTACTGTTTGTGAGGCGTGGTGGTCTTCCATCGCCTATATCGATATCCCGTGTGACGGAAGAGTCTCCGGTCGGCGCTGGTCGAGCCAGCTCGCGTTGGAAGCCAGCCGGCGTCCGTAAACCCGTCGCCACACGGACCGTGCACCCCAACGTTGAGCGTGCCGAGTTTCTGACGTCATAGCGTGGAATAGCACGTTCTGGAGTCTTCCCGAACGTGCAGAGCAGTATCTGGCATGTCAGATATTCTGAGCGTTGACCAATGAGATGTCACAGCGCCACCTACGTCACACGCACGCCGTGTCCATTCATTACAGAGTTGTGAGGCGCCATATTGGCATTCATTTCAAGCTTATATGTATATATGCCGTTTCTGAGCACCAGCAAATCGAGAATCACTGGAAAACCCGTTGTTGACTGTGTGGTTCGTTGCAATAAAATAATGAGAAATATATTCGTGGCAAAAGAATTGTTGTACCTTGCGTCTTATGAGAGTAGGCTATTTGAAGGCAGCGACACACTCAAGATCCACCCAGAACGCATTACTCTTGGTTAAATTTGTTATAATTAAATTTTAATTAGTAACATATCTACGATAAGGTTTTCTGCAAGGGGTAACATACTATCATTGCCTACTATGGATCTGTTGTTGGTCTAGCGCAACGAGCAGCGTCATGACACTTCTAAATTTTATTTCCTAACATTCGCGTTTTTATTAGGTTCTGATACTTTGTTATTAGTTTAATATAAGTATATGCTATAATATTTCATGTTATGTAAATATAAGTTCACCTTTTTCTGAGCGGTGACTGTTCGAATGGCTTAATCTACAAGACAGCTTGCGCTACTTGTGTAAAGCTATTTTGCTCCTTTTCCTTTTACGCTTCGTAATTCACATGTTGGAAAGCTTTTGCTACTGGATAGGAACCGTGATTAAATACGACTGATCTTGGGGTTGCACTAAAATGTGGGAATGTTTATCTTATGCGGAGAAGTATTCCAAATTTGTACCGCACTGTTTGTAATGCAACTTTCGAAAGCCTGTGTCCTTATTGATTGGACATGGTACTTCCCTTTTCGTGGCCGATGGAGAAAACGTGCGTTTTAATAGAGCTAACGTGGGAAATATATGCGCGCCCACTGAGTAAACAGTGTGATTTACGAACTAGAAACATCCCTCGACTGCCGCTGGAGTGCGTTGCGATCGCATATACCACGTTGGGGTCCACGTACCGTATGCACAAGTCGCATCGTTCCTGAACCTTCAGCAGCACGTTGAACTTGGCACGCTCAACGTTCACGTTCGACAGCACGGTCCGTGTGGCGACGGCTTAACCGTGGTGCACGGGCCTCGCCGCGCTCGTCTTTTGTCGCGCCGGATGTACGGTGGCGACCAGTGGGCGCCTTGACGTGCGGATTTTTTGTGGATTCGTCGTCTCACGCTGAACAGCTTCCCAGCTCGTAACCTGCAAGCTCCAAGTTATTCTGTCTTTAACTAGGGCGGTTGTTGAAACTTACTGTGGCATGGCTAGCTGCCGGAGATGGTTCTCAACTTGGTTCCACAGTGGCTGTTTTAAGGAGGCTGATGTTCCTCATTTCGCTTCTCATCGTCTGTGGAGTGAGTGTTTTAAGTGGTTTTCGTGCAAGTTTTGTTTTAGGCCATACTGGCCGCTTGGGGACTGGTTGCCGTTGGTTGGTTGGTTGGTTGTTGGGATGTTTAAGGGGGACTAAACAGCTAAGGTCATCAGTCCCCCATTCCAAAAACAGGCGAGACAGTCACGAAGCAGGTAAAAACCCAAGGGGAACGAGACTCCCCCCAGGCACTAAAAGAACACAAATGCAGCAACGAACACTACAGACAAGAAGAGGACAGACAAACACCAGACAGAAATAAACAGAAGAAAAGAAGATGGCCGGAAACTGGTTGACTGACCACGAGACAAAAAAGGGAAAGAGTCAACCAGCAGACTAAACACCAAAACAGCAACAAATTTGGAGAGACACGAGGACAATAGACACAGAATGGGAAAGGTGCAGGACCTCCCTAAATAGAACCATAAAAAGGACTACCACGGATAAAATTTAAAACATTGTCAGCCAATGAGGCATCGTCGCATAAAATCAAAGGCAAAGTGCCCGGGAGATTAAAAGTCCGCCGGAGGGTGCGCAGTCGGGGACACTCCAATAAAATGTGGGCAACCGTCTGCCGGGACCCACACTGACACAGGGGGGGATCCTCCTGACGCAAAAGATGGCCGTGCGTCAGGTAGGTATGGCCGATGCGCAGCCGACATAGGACTACCGAGTCCCTGCGAGAAGCCCGCAGGGAGGAACGCCACACATCGGTCGTCTCCTTGACAGCCCGCAGTTTATTCGGGGCTGTCATGCCACGCCACTCAGCAGCCCACATCCCAATCAGCTTACGGCGCAACACCAGCTGCTGATCGTGAGCCGTGAGGCCTATCTCCAAAGCCGGGGCGTCTATCGCACCTTTGGCCAGCCTGTCTACACGTTCGTTCCCCGGGATGCCAACATGACCTGGCGTCCAAACCAAGACCACCGAACGACCAGAGCGGGCAATGGCGGAAACAGACTCCTGAATAGAGGACACCAGAGGAGAAGAGGGATAGCAGCGGTCGATGGCCTGAAGGCTGCTCAGGGAGTCACTGCAGATCACGATGGACCTACCTGAGCAGAAACGCATATGCTCAAGAGCGCGCAATATGGCCACCAGCTCTGCAGTAAAAACACTACTGCCTGCTGGCAAGGAGCGCTGTTCAAAATGGGCATCGTGAACGAAAGCATAGGCAGTGCGACCATCAACCAGGGAACCATCAGTGTAGACAGGCTCACAGCCCGGAAATGAGGCGAGGAGCGCAAGAAAACGGCGACGGAGGGCCACAGGCGGAACCGAGTCCTTGGGTCCCTGTGCCAAGTCCAGATGGACGGACGGCCGGGACAAACACCAGGGAGGCGTAGGTGCTCGGACCCGGAAGGGAGGCAGAAGAGGGAATGACCCCAGTTCCGACAGCAGGGACCGGACGCGGATAGCTAGGGAAAGCCCAGACCGAGGACGCCGTTCGGGCAGATGGAGGACCGTGACAGGGAGAAGCAGGCGACGATTGGGATGGCCCGGCGAGCAATGAACATGGACAGCATAGTCGGCGAGCAGTCGATGGCGGCGAATCCGCAGTGGGGGAACCCCGGCCTCCACCAGTAGACTATCCACGGGGCTAGTGCGAAAAGCGCCAGTGGCAAGCCGAATCCCACAGTGATGTATGGGGTCTAACAACTTCAACACTGAGGGTGATGCAGACCCATAGGCCAGGCTCCCATAGTCAAGCCTGGACTGTACAAGAGCCCTGTACAATCTCAACAGCGTGCAGCGATCCGCACCCCAAGACGTGTGGCTGAGGCAGCGGAGGGCGTTGAGGTGCCGCCAGCACTTTTGCTTCAGCTGAGTAATATGAGGAACCCATGTGAGCCGGGCATCAAACACGAGTCCTAAGAAGCGGCAAGTGTCCACCTCTTCAAGCAGGTGGCCGTCGAGGTAAAGTTCAGGATGAGGGTGGACCGTCCGACGCCTGCAGAAGTGCATAACTCGAGTCTTGGGTGCAGAGAACTGAAAACCGTGAGTCAGAGCCCACGATGCTGCCTTGCGAACGGCTACTTGCAGCCTGCGTTCGGCGACTCCCGTAGTCGTGGAGCTAAAGGAGACACAGAAGTCGTCGGCATACAAAGAAGGAGACACCGACGACCCCACGGCTGCAGCCAGACCATTAATGGCCACCAGAAATAAGGAGACGCTCAACACCGAGCCCTGCGGGACCCCATTTTCCTGTATATATGATGAACTAGAGGTGGCACCGACTTGCACCCGGAAAGAGCGGCGCAATAAAAAGCTTTGAAGAAAAGCAGGGAGCCGACCACGAAAACCCCACTCATGCAACGTGGCGAGGATGTAATGCCTCCATGTGGTGTCATACGCCTTCCGCAGATCGAAAAATACAGCAACGAGATGCTGACGTCGGGCAAAGGCCGTACGGACAGCTGATTCCAGCCGCACCAAATTGTCCACTGCAGACCGGCCCCGACGGAAGCCACCCTGGGATGGAGCGAGGAGACCGCGCGACTCAAGGACCCAACACAAACGCCGCCCCACCATACGTTCGAGCAATTTGCACAAAACGTTGGTGAGGGTAATGGGACGATAGCTGTCCACCGCCAGTGGGTCCGCACCGGGCTTCAAGATGGGGACAACAACACCCTCTCGCCATTGCGACGGGAACACGCCTTCGCTCCAAATGCGATTAAATATCGCGAGAATGTGTCTCTGGCAGTCCCTGGAGAGATGCTTCAGCATCGGCGCGTGGATGCAGTCTGGGCCTGGTGCTGTATCAGGGCAATCGGCGAGGGCAGCGAGGAATTCCCTCTCGCTGAAAGGAGCATTGTATGTTTCAGAACGACGCGTGTGGAATGAGAGCGGCGTCCGCTCGGCGCGCTCCTTTAGAGAGCGAAAGGCGGGGGGATAAGATGCAGTCGCAGAGCTCTGAGCAAAGTGCGCGGCAAGCCGTTCAGCAATGGCGGCAGCGTCCGTGCAGACAGCGCCGTCAGAGGAGAGCCCAGGGACACCCATAGGGGTCTGGTAGCCATAAATCCGCCGGATCCGGGACCACACGAGCGAGGGGGAGACATGGGAGCCCAAGGATGAGACATACCTCTCCCAACACTCCTGCTTACGCCGTGCAATAAGACGACGGGCCAAGGCACGGAGCCTCTTAAAGGCTATGAGGGTCTCGAGAGACGGGTGCCGCCTATGATGCTGGAGAGCCCGCCGACGGTCGCGAATAGCCTCAGCAATCTCCGGCGACCACCAGGGTACAGCCTTCCTCCGAGGGAGGCCAGAAGATCGGGGGATGGCAGCCTCGGCCGCTGAAATGATGGACGTGGTTAAAACACGGACCACCTCGTCAATGTCACCCTGTGGGGGAGACTCAATGGTTGCAGCAGAAGTAAAAGCCGGCCAGTCGGCCCTGTGGAGAGCCCAGCGGGGCAGGCGCCCAGAAGAACGACACTGGGGTAGTGACAAATAGATGGGAAAATGGTCACTACCGCACAGGTCAGGGTGCACCCTCCAGTGGAGGGATGGGACAAGTCCGGGGCTGCAAAGAGAGAGATCGATGGCCGAGAACGAGCCATGGGCAACACTGAAATGCGTGGGAGCACCGGTGTTCAAGAGGCTAAGGTCGAGCTGAGCCAACAAATGCTCCACGACCCGACCGCGGTCATCAGAGACAGTCCCACCCCAGAGAGGGTTGTGGGCATTGAAATCGCCCAGAAGCAGCAATGGTGGCGGGAGTTGAGCCAGCAGCGCGGCCAAGACATGTCGGGGGAGCTCCCCATCCGGAGGAATGTAAACAGAGCAAACAGTAATAGCCGGCGAGAGCTCAACCCTGGCAGCAACTGCCTCTAAAGGCGTCTGAAGGGGTACTGGCGAGCTACAGACAGAGTGGTGAACAAAGAGGCAAACCCCACCTGACGCTCGTTGACAGGCAGCACGGTTCTTATAGTAACCCCGATAACCGCGAAGGGCGGGGGTCCGCAGGGCAGGAAACCAAGTTTCCTGCAGAGCAATGCAGAGAACAGGGGAATCACTCAGAAGCATCCGGAGCTCAGGCAGGTGGCGGAAATAACCGCCGCAGTTCCATTGGAGAATGGAAGCAGGAAGGGACTGGGAGGGCGTGAAGGCGACTAAGAGGCAGACAGCGCCTCAGAGCCAACTGCCGCCACCGGGGGAGAGTCAGCGGAGTCCATAGGAGAGGCCCCCAAGGGGTCCGTGAGGGTGAGATCCGCAGCAGAGGCGAGGATCTCCACCTCATCCCCGGAGCCAGGACTAGGTACAACAGGCGGTGCTGAAACCGCCGGAACGTCCTTCTTCTTGGACACATGCCGTTCCTTCTTCTCACGTCGGCCCTTAGGGTGAGAGGGCTGGGAGAGCTTCTCTGAGGGAGCGTCGGAGGCTGACGACGACGCAGAAGCCCTACGACCAGCAGTTGGCGGAACCTTCAGCCACTGGCTGACATCTGGCTGGGAAGGAGAAGAAACGGAGGAAGGGAGAGCCCCGAGGGACCCCTTCCGCGAGAGAGGAACCGGCGGAGGCAACGCCGGCGGAGAGGGAGGGGGAGGCATCGAGCCTCCCGGTTGTGGAGCAGATGTCACTCCCGAAGTAAGCGTGGGGGGAGCGACAGAAGAGGGTTTGCCCCCAACTGCTAAGGGGGCAACAGAGGAAGGCTGGCCCCCAGACACGAGGGGGGCAGACAGAGAGACACGGCCCCGAGGGCCCACTGAAGGCGGCACAGATGAGGCGACAACCGTCGCTCGCGTGGGCGACGAGAACGTGGCTGCAGCATAAGATGGTCGAATGGAAGCAGGGTACAACCTTTCAAATTTCAGTTTTGCCTCTCGATAAGTAAGCCGGTCCAGGGTCTTAAATTCCATGATCTCCCGATCCTTATGAAGAACGGGGCAATCCGGCGAGCATGGAGAGTGGTGCTCCCCACAGTTGACACATACAGGCGGAGGCGCACAAGGAGAATCGGGGTGAGAGGGGCGTCCGCAATCTCGACATGTAGCGCTGGATGGGCAACGGGAGGACATATGCCCAAACTTCCAGCACTGGAAGCACCGCATCGGGGGAGGGACGTATGGTTTCACGTCGCAACGGTAAACCATCACCTTGACCTTCTCGGGCAAGACATCACCCTCGAAGGCCAAGATAAAGGCACCGGTGGCCACCCTGTTAGTCTTGGGCCCTCTATGTACACGACGCACAAAATGTACACCACGTCGTTCTAAGTCGGCTCTCAGCTCGTCATCGGATTGTAACAAGAGGTCACGATGGTAAATAATCCCCTGGACCATATTTAAGCTACTGTGGGGAGTGACGGTAACAGGGACGTCACCCAGCTTATCGCACAAGAGCAATGCTCGTGACTGGGCTGGGGAGGACGTCTTGAGGAGGATGGACCCATTCCTCATTTTAGACAACCCCGCCACTTCCCCAAACTTATCCTCCAGGTGTTCCACAAAAAACAGAGGCTTCGTCATAAGAAAGGAGTCACCATCAGTCCTGCTGCAGACAAGGTATTGCGGTACGTAAGGCTCCCGCTTGGCACCAGATCGGCGTCCCTCCCATGGCGCAGCCAACGAGGGGAACGACTGAGGGTCATATTGTGCAGCATCAAAGTCTACTCTACCACGCTTAGAGACGCTGGTGGCCGTGCGACCACCAGCTTGGTGTGATTTATTGCGCTTCATTGCGCCACATCCGCCCAGATGCCACCTACTCCGAACGAGGGCTCTCCCCAAGGGCGCCACCCAGCCAAAGCAACGGGTACCTGGCCGATATCCCGTTGCCCGAAGTCCCCGTGCCCCCAGACAAGATGGGCACATACTCCTTGGCATGCTTGGGGAGGAAACAGCTCTGGCATCTGTAGTGCGATCCCTGCGTGGTCAGGGGGCTACCACCAAGAGGGTACATGACGACCCCACCACAACGGACTGGCTACCGTGCTGGATTTTAGGTGTTGGAAGGGTCCACAGTCGTCATAGGCGCTAAGAAGAAGAGTGCGCACAAGGCGAGAAGGAGACAACCCAGAAGGTGTTGGGCGTAGTCCCTCCCACACGACAATAGGTAACATGCAAGATGGTGGAGCATGATGGACCAATAGAAAAACAGCACGTAAGGTGTCCTTCCCCAAATGGCACGCACTAACAACGGAAATTTGGAAAAAAAAAAAAGGAGGTCAAACCCGAGAGGGGACCATCACATTAAAGCCGAAATGTTTGAGACTCCTTTTAGTCGCCTCTTACGACAGGCAGGAATACCTCGGGCCTATTCTAATCCCCGGACCCGCAGGGGGGGGTTGCCGTTGTGTAGGCGCCCGGCAGCCGTACAGTTAATGGTTTAATCATTTGTCACGGCAGGATTTGGTAGGTTTATTTGATGGTGAAAGTGCCTCAAGGCAACTGGAAGTGATCTCTTAAGTTTCCAGCTAATTTAGTGGGAGACGGGTCCTTTAGAGTATTGCTCCACAAGAACTTGGGGGCACGCTTGTTATATATTCGAGTGTGGCTATGATTTGACCTTGTTTTCGTTGCAGTCTATTTGTGCACCAGGCCATTTGTTAAGTCTGCTCGTTTCGTGGCGTCGGTGGGGTTTTGGATTCTCGTCAGGACCGCTCACTGCGAGGCCGGTCGGGCTATATATATATATATATATATATATATATATATATATATATATATATAGACCGCCTGCTAGTGGGCCCTTGCAGAAGCCGTGGGGAGTGAAGGCTCGGACTGCCTGCCTGCCGCAGCGCTATTGCTTCCAAATACTGCCGTGGGCCTTAACGATGTTCTCTACAGTTAGGTGAGGCCACTTTGTCAATATTAGCGTTTCTGGAAGTCATTTTACAAGTTATTACTAGCCATTCTCATTCAACACTTGTGTTAATCATTTGTGTATGTGCAACTCATTGTTCCTGTGTTCCAGTTTTGCGACCTTGGTTGGCCCACTTTGCATTTTTGGTAGAAGCATGTTCACTGCGGACCTTTATGCGGGAAGTTCAGTTTTACTAATCTTTAAGATCTTTGTTTTTTTAATGAACTTGTGGTATTATGTGGCTGTGTAACTTTGCGTTGGAAGTGTATAGCGTTACTAGCCTTTTGAGATACGGTTAAACAAGAACGATTGTTTATGACTGATTATTCACCGAGCCTGCTATCCATGTTTTGGTTGCGGATGCAAAATATGATTCTATTTCGTGTTTATGCAATTCAGGTAAAGTGAAATTTTTTATATTGCATCAGTAAGAGGGCGAATGTCCGAACGGAAGTTTATAACAAAGTCTGTTTCGAGTGAAATTAAAATTGTGAAACAATCACAAGCTTGTCCATCACCTGTGACCCCGGGCTTCCTATTTCCTTTAAACACCCGCTGTTGTGTGGGTGTGTGACCGCTCTGCAGTTCCTAACCCGACCATCGTGCTAATTTTTATCCCTTTTAAAGAAACTAGTTTTCATTTCAAAGGCGAGGCTACGCACTAAACTTTATTTGTCTTCAAAACGAATTTAATCAGTGTGTATACGTGGACAAGGAAAAAAATTCCCGGGTGACAGTATATTTTCCCTTATCAATCGTTTGAATGGTAATAGTTTTATACATGGGCATACAATTTCCCGGCACTTTAGAAAACGAAACTCATGGAAAAAGACACGATTTGGAAATATCTTTGATGTGCAGAAACATGTACGCTGCGCATTTTCGTATTACGACAGCACACACTGGAATTCCACCAAACACCGCATGTTTCTTTCAGAATCATTCAAATCGAGATTTCGATGCGCTTTTGTAAGCCGTTCGTAGCTCATGTCACGTGATCTCGCCAGCCGATGACAGCAGATATTCAGTCCGTAGGACACGTGATGCAGTCAGCCAACAGCAACACCACAGTTAAGTAGCACGAACACACAGACAGGGAAAGTTAACAGTTTAAGTTAATATACATAGTATTGCTACAAGAAAAGCAAAGCTTTCACATATAATATTGGTCTCAAGCTGCGAGAGTAGCTAAGCTTTCGCATATACTGTTGATCTTATTTGCGCGTGTTACACTTTAAGATATATCACACATATGTGCCAGTAATATTTTTAATGACATAAATGTCTTATCTTCAGGGTTCAAAATTCTTCTGACTGGCTCGTCATCAAAGAGTTGATTTTTAAATGAGAGTCAGACGCTCCGTGATTTGATAAATTCATGGTACATTCTCGCACAAAGCTCAACTTACGTAAAAGTATATTTACTTTGAAAGTAACGTTTTTCAAACCACCATTCGCAATACTATTCCCGCGACCTGTTAGGAATAGGTTCGTTTCAGCAGTTGCCAGACAGCGCAGATAACAGGCGATACCGCGCTTGGATAGCCGTAGGACGCCCCTGTATGTACGTACGTGTAAAACACTGAAGGATCGTACATTATGTCATAAAAGAAACAAGACATCAGAGGATACTGCAAGAGCATCGGAATTTCGTGAACCATATTAAAATGTGCACATTTAAAGTGCATACTTAAAGGGCACATTCGTATGTTCAGATTCCCAATGAAATACACCTCGACCTGATATTAAGCTTTTCAGTGTGGTTTTCGGAGTGTAAATTTTCTTGGAGCACCAGTACTGTATTGTATCATGCTTGGGTCTTTATTATGGCATAATGGCATCCGTGCTAGAAAATGAAAACGTGCACTTGAAATGCAGCAAACAGTTGAAACGAGCCACTACTGTGGAATTAAAAATTTCGTTTCAGACACATGGACTGCCTCTGCGGGAGAAGTTAACAAAAGCCCAATTTGTTTAGCAAACAGACAAAAACAACTTCATTGTTCCGCAACGCGATTAATGCTTGACTGCCAGAAAGGTAGAAATAAAATCAAATCTGAAACTAATGGCATTTCAGCCTCCCGTAATTATGTGAATGTGTTTTAATTCACTTGACAGCTCCCGGTCACAATATCCGTTTTGTTTTCATTTGACGTGAGAGTAAACGAAGGGAAAACAGCAAAACCACTGAATGTAAACACGGGTCACGTGGAGACTACACACTGTAGCTCAGACCGCTCTGCGCGTCAGCCCCGGATCTACGATACTTGCGAACCGAATCGCATTTTCAAAATATGTTCATCTTGCAGCGCACATCTTTCTGAAAAGTCTGAAACATAAAACATATGCATTCGAGGAAATGTAAGACATATTATTTGGTCTTTAGTATGCCAAAGTGCAGTGCCACGCCTCTTCAGAAAGCCTTTTTCTACCGGACGTCCAAACTATTTTCAGAAGAGTGGAAATTTAAATGTCCTCTGGTGCCTCTCCTGCTGCCAGTCGGTCGGTTTGACAGCCTGCCCCTCCTTAAAAATATCTCACAATTAATGGCGGATGGGATTATTTGTAATCGAGAAAACAAGGACTCTTCACAAAATCTGAACGATTTATTGTTTAATAGCTTATAATTTGCTGTTTTGTGTGACATAAAATTAAATATAGGATATATAAAGCCAATACTGACAACACCTCGCACGAAAACTCAATGAGAGGATTGACACCACCTTCGCAGACACAAATGAACGCGAAATAAGAGATAAGCAAGAAATTACACATTTCTTCAAACCTTAGCTCCTAGAATTTTCTCTCTAATCTTGCTACAGCTTTACATGGCGTGCTTTCCTTTCTGCGAAAGAATCTATTACCTCATCAAAGTTCGTCAAACGTTTTGCTACATGAAAAATCGAAATGTCGTTATCTAATATTAAAAAAGTTGTTAATACAAATAATACCCAAGACAGGTGTGGTTTCTCGATCTGATTACATCTAGTTTGTCACTGTCTGCTGGATAAAACAAAATAAGCCATTCTAATATGGCAGCAATTTTGTAACGCACCAAATAAACGAGAATGTTCTGGCACAAATGGCCATTTTTATAACACGACAGAATATAATCCAATAAGTAACAATTTCATATGCCTATTAGGCCTACTACAAGCAAAAAGCCTTATATTACGAAGTAGTTCCACATTTCATTCATACGCACCAGCTTCTCAAGCATGAGATCGAAAAGTAGTATTACGAAATTTTTATATAAATTTGGAATAGTCTTATTCTTCCATAATTTGTGTGATGTCCCCGTATCTTCTCCTTCCTCGTTCTAACAAACAATCTTGTCATCACCAATTCTGTAGCTATTCCTGCCATTGTCAAAATTTATTCGCCGATTAACTTCACCAACCCTTCCAGAATCACAGGTTTATGCGATTATTTTCCGGTTAGACGTTATTACGTTTCGAACAACACGTTTTCCGCGTTACTTCGAGAATAGAACTTACGCGGCTGCTAGCCGGGGACTGTACTACTGGTCCTTACTAGTGTAGCGATCTGGTCAAAGTTTTCTGTCAAAATTTCATTTCCTTGGATACACCGAGAAGATAATACGTAATATTTCTCATCTGTAATTCCTGTCAGTCGTTTATTTCTCTTCTGGTACACTGAATCTATGGATTTCGCTAGTAATTGTGACAACGCTGGTCATTCGCAAACCCAATCAACCACATAATCAGACAGCGATTGGCATTCATTCGTTCCGCTTTACTCCGTTCAGCTCGTATAGCCCCACCCCCTGTTCTCTGCGGAAAGTTTATTTCTAGATGCGACGAGGATTCTCCTGGCAGACACATCACGTACACTATGCACACATTCAAAAATCAACTTGTGGCTCATTCATAAATCAATTTAAAATGTTTCAAGGCAGCAGGGACGCGTTTCCAAATAATATGAATAATCTAGAGACCAACGAGAGCTGAATGCTAGGCGTTTTGTGAAAAGTTTTTCTTGCTCAAGAGTATGAATTTGGCGCCCCCTTTTCCCGGTAGCATCTAGCTGCTAGCTGCGACTGCCTGCACAGCCGACAGCCACATTCCTGTAGCCAGAAGCGGGAGAACTGCGCATGCGCATGAGCCCGCGCGTAACTGCTAAAACAAATCGAATGTAAACAGTTGCGACTTCACGCTCATTGGGGGCAATTTGTTGTTATGAAGCACTGCATAGTGTTCCTAAAGCCTTTGACACATTTTCAATTGGCAGACGCTTGCATGACGACTGTGTGTCGTCGTTGTAGATGGCGCATTTCCTTTGCACTTTAAGTTATTTTCGTTTTCTTCTATCGTTTATGTTTTATTGTTGAAGTATCATTCTGCAGTAGCGGGATACAGTAATATCCTTAGTTAGAGTATCTGTTCTTACCACTCAAAAATACAAAAATTTAACTGAAAACTGCAACAATGAAAAATTGCCGGAATTCTGAAAATATCCCTGGTTTTTCCCGGTTCAATCTCTGATGAAAAAATTTCGGGGTTTTTCCCGGATCTCCCGGTTGTCCCGGGTCGTATACACCTTATTAACGGTTATTTCACATATTTCGAGTGTCTACTCTCAGATCACAAAACGATCTGGATGTATTCGAATCAGAAGTAGGTCTACGAAATTTTTGGAACACGGACTGCGTAATAGGCTGTACCACTCCGAAAGACGCGAAACAATTTTTGGTTTTAATCCCTATCGAACGGAACCGCCTTTACTTGGAACGTGAAATAGACTTTCTAGGCAGCGGGCTGGCTTCCAGCTTGTCCAGAACACTCGCGGGGGTTAGCTGGCGCCGCCCAGTTCCTGCAGAGTCCCGGGCTCAACGCCCCCCCCCCTCCCCACCCTCCACACACACACACACACACACACACACACACACACACACACAGAGTCCCTGTGCCGAAGTCGCGACTGCAGGCGACGAAGCCCGCTGCTCAACTTGCCGAGAGGTATTCTTCAAGTGAAAGCACAGATACGCCTGCATCAGGCCTGCTCGTGCTTGTACGCACTACACGATCGTATTCCAGTAACAGATGCGTTAGTTCAGTAGGCGTTTGTTAGCTAACACTGAGAAATCTCTGCCAGGTCCTCTTACTACCGTGCAGAGGTTTTGCTATATGCGAAACTTATTTTCAGTCGCCATCTGCCTCATTCACGATGCATTTAAAATCGTTGGCTTGTCACGATATCAAATCGTAAAAGTAAATAAAAGAAAAAGTCAAAGCAGGCAGGCAGGTAAAGTATATCGGAAAGTTTCAGTATTATTGCCTCAATTTGAGAGAATCTGTAGATTATATCTAACTAAAAGGCAATACACAGAAGCGACAGATGTATTCCTCACGACAGGAAACTTATCGAGAACTTACTGCAAATTCGTATTCCGCACATCAATACTATTAATTCGGTCTCTCACAATGTGGATATCCAAACAAGAAATACATCAATAGATTAGAAACGAGTTTAAATCTGTTACCAGGCTAACACAACCCACCATCCACTGGAATCGTGCGTGCCAGACGAACGGCATACACGACAAACTGAAGGCTTGCAGAAACGTGATGGTCAGTCACTCTCCCACCGAAAGTCTGGCAGTTTTCCAGATCTCACATAAAACTTCATCAGCGTATATACTTCCCTCAAATAATCTTGCACTGCAGTAAACGAATCCGTCACGTTACGTATTATTTCTGTGTTGTGTTACAGGGCTCAACACTTGATGCAATACGTGAACAGCGCCAGAAATTGAGCTTCGAATTTTACGTACAGTGTTCATTTTATATCAGCCCACAGTTGAAAAAGCCCGCTTTTAACGTTTCACTTTAACTGCGCTGTGGCAACGTTCCGCGTACTTTGTCACAGCCGCTATGATGACAAACCTGTCTCGATTCTGACAATTACTACACTGCAAGTGGCTAATTTAAATTCTACCGTCCTTATAGGCTGCTCATAAAAATTTGCACTGCGCTTTGATCGCGTCATTTGAACGTCAAGTGAAGAAGTCGGTAAGTGACAGAACCGGTAACATTCTTTCGCAACAACAAATACGATTAATGCGCAAGCACGATTGCAACAACTTCTATGGAGCACTGGAGTACAGTCTGGTTAATTTGCACTCCCTTTTAAACAAAGCCATGTCTCTCGAGCGTCTACATGTTTATGACGTCATACCCCCTACGTGTGTGCCCTACGATGATATAACTTGGCCGGTACTTGCAATCGTGCGTGTGCATACTGTCTGCAAACTGTGTTGCTAATAGTGTCGGTACTGTGAAGAAATAAAACTCCACGTCTGATGCCGAAGTTGACACGGTGAGCCGCGAAAGTGTGGTAGTTGACGTTGTGGATTGTTTTTAGGGTCGGGGAAAGACGTTAGCGAAAAAAATATCCGAGTCTCTGAAAGCAAGTTGAGTACCGCAAATCGCTAAGCTGTCTCATTCTCAATTACTCGGTGAATAATAACTGTCGGCCGCTGTGGCCGAGCAGTTCAAGGCGCTTCAGTCCGGAATCGCGCTGCTGGTAAGGTAGCAGGTTCGACTCCTGCCTCGGGCATGGATGCATGATATCCTTAGGTTAGTTAGGTTTAAGTAGTCCTAGGTCTAGGGGAGTGATGACCTCAGATGTCAAGTCCCATGGTGCTTAGAGCCATCTGAATAATGTCCGGGTATTTCAACGCCTTGAGTTCCGTTTCCTCGAGACACGCTAAGCTTCCAACTGATACTTCTCTTACTGCGTGAAAACCGTACCCTAAGACTATACTACTTTACGAGTGGATTACCAAAGCATTTTGGATGTTTAAATTCGGTCAGTTTACGGGAAACATTTCTGCTGGAGGTTCCGTAATGGAGCTGACTACGGCTGACGGAATCTGAAGACGCCGTGTCGCTCCAAAACTCATTTAGGCCCAAGTGCTGCAGTTGATGGCGTTCGCAAAGTTGTGTTCTATGGAGATAGGTTATTTCCACGCAGTGGCATAATAAATAACCAAAGAACAAACAATGCACAGCAACAATGCAAAAGTCGTGGCACTACATCTGGAAACAATGAACATGTGAACTGCGTCTTTTAAACAATCGGCAAGTGACGTCAGCGTAGCAGTTACAATAGAGGTAGCGTCAAAGCTAATGACAGCAACAGCTGCACTTTCTGGGTAACGCGCGCCGCGTCGTGTGAAGGCGCCCGCCACTGCTGCACTTCGCTCCTTGCTCTGCCCCTAATGACTAAACGTAACCAAACTACTCACACTCATGCGAATAATCATTATGCTCGTACAGTCAGAGCTCTCGTACAGTCGCTGCCTGTATTTATGAACCGAAATACCCATAAAAATGTACAATCTATCAGAATTTATACGTCTTCTCAGCATGGAGAAATTTAAAGTAATCGATGATACAGGCATTCAATTCACTCCGTCTCATCCGGTCTTCTAAAAACTGTACGAAACTGTCTTCAAAGCATATTTACACAACAATTGAAGATGATCGTCGTCATCTGCTTACTTTTGTTAGAAACACCTTCAGGCTGGAATGTTTCGTTGAAGAAAAAGACGACAGCAAAGATGAGTCGTGGATTGTTTCTGGTTCTTCGTGCAACAAGGACATGACAAAGCAATTTGACCTACTACTGTCAGCAGAAAAAATGGTCTACCGTAAAACCAACAAAGAGGAAACTTGGAAAGCTTTCAAGATTGGAAATATGGAAATGGACAGATTTTATGGCTGATAAAATTCATGAACATCACAAAATTCTATGCGCTTTTCTTTCAAATACGCGAAAAGTGTGTGAATGTTCAAGTTCAAAGTACTTCTTGAAGACCAAAGCAAGATGTACAGAATGTGGAGCCACGTTCAAAGGGATTGCTCTGAAGAAACCAAAAAAGGATGACATTCTCAACTGCACTCTTTCAAACTTTTCAGACGATAGAAAAGCAGACAACTTCGTGGCACGAGAAGACAACAGGTAGCTGCTAAATTGGTTGATAACAGGATGCCTGCAGCTCTTTGGCGAAATGATGAAGCGAAAAGTATGTCTTTCGGAGATGATTCCTCCAAATTTACCCAATGCTGATGTCTTGAGAAAGGCCTAAGAACAGTAAAGGGACAAACGATTTGGTATAACAACTAGTAAGCCTGTTGAAAACCTGCAAACCGCAAAACATACAACCCATCGGGACGAAATTCACGCAATCGGATTGGACCCATTCTTCTGTATATATTGGCTTAAAGATCAAAATCAGTTGCACAAATATTGTCATCAAATGAATAGCAGTGAATACGATTCAGTAGATGCTACGGGTGGCGTTGTATTTCGAGTTATTTCACGATTTGGGGATCTGTCAAACAGAGCTGACTGTGTGGAAATTAAGTCAAACTACATATACCTGTGTGAGTACATACGCATCCGCGAAGTAAACGTCACTGGTAAAGAAAGATCCAAATATCATGAATCAGTTGCCCAAGTTATCAGATGATATCCTCTAGGCATGATGCATCATTCTTGTCATTTTTATTTATGGAAATCGTCAGATCTGGAACTCCCAAACCAAAAATCATGGTAACTGATTTGGTAAGGCTTTGTTGGTTGCCATTTCTAAAGCAATAGCCAATTTCTCGGACTTAACAGATTATTTGAAAAGGTTTTATAGTCATATTGTTTTGCATGAAAGAGTAATTTTGCCCTCGTGTTGTTCGAGAATAGATTTAAACCATTTTATGGTCATGATTTCGAGGTGGAAATGCTTCTCAGGAGGTAAATCACAAGTCAAACAACTTTACCTTCGAGTTTTGGCCCATATTTACATGACAGATTTTCGTGATACTGAAAGTGCTTTGCGCTCACTTTTGGTTGTTGCGTTGAGTGAACATAGACAAAAAATGAATATCTTACAACATAAAACAAAAAACAGTACGACAGTCAGCGCGGAAATCCCTAAAATAGCACGAGACTTGCAGGCAGACATGTGCTTCCAAGAACCTTATAATAGAAACGGGCAACTGATATGTCTACCAAAACATGCTACCAGAATAACATGCAGCAATGACTAAGGCTGCAATAGTAATTCTAAATAGAACTTATAATTAAAGTAACAATTATGCAATCAACACTTGGTTACCATAGAGATAACCAACGGGAACGTCACATGGGTTACTGCATCCATGTACGCCCAATACAGCCATCAAATAAAGCCGTACGCAGACTACATCAGAGAACCAGTAATGTATGCGAGGCAAAAAATTAGAGATAAGTGCTGACATAATTCCAGATCGACCCTCTGGAACTCAGAACATATGACAGAGGACGCATAATCACTGATCTAATACAAGAAACACAATTACACGTAATGAATACGGGAGGACCTATACCAACATATGCAGGGTTCGATGGTACGAGCAGTAATATCGACTTCACGCTGGCAAACAATGCAGCGACAACATAACCAGTAGAGATCATAATGTCATAACATACACACTAACTCACACTCAGAACACAATGACCAAATCACACACCAGACACTTGCTGTTGCACAAAGCAGACTGGAACAAATTAACGGAAATTATCCAACGACACGATCTACAAAACATCAATGGAAGTATCGATTATAGAGCACACAAGTTAACACAGGTGATACAACATGCACAAAACACTTCAATACCGACAGCAAAGAACACAAATTGCTCACCAGTACCATGGACCAAAGAACTCTTGAGACTCGAACCAGACGAAAGACGCAAACGAAAATTATATCAAAGGGCGAGATAGCAGATAGGGACAGACGAATAAGACTTGAAGCATATAGGCATGCACAAGGCAGACACTATACAACACGCGTAGACAACAATGGGAGCTATTTGTAACAACACAAACAGAGCAAAATATATGGGGGGAACCATACAAAATACTGACAGAGAAGATAAAAACGCCACTAGTTCTGGGAACGCTAAGGCAGGACGACGGCACGATGACGAGGGGATGGAGGAATACAGCGGAGTTTCTGCTGTATAAGCTGCTCCCTGACGACGTTATCGATTCAGACACACAATACCATGCAACACTAAGAGAAAACCTACACACGCCATACTATGCTGCAACTGTCACCTGTCCTTTTGTGCAAGAAGAGCATGCGCTAGCAATCTCAGAGCTCAAAAACAAAAAAGCACCTGGACCAGATGGTATCCACTCGGAAACACTGAAAAACTAGCACCGCAGATCACCACCTACCTAACAACGTTACTGAACGGTGCCTTACGGCTGGGCAGGGAACCTACAGTATGGAAAACCTCCAAAGCAGTCATTATTAAGAAATCAACGGACAGGGATCCTTCAGATCCAAAGACTTAAAGGCCAATATGCCTGATTCAGGAGAAGCTACTGTGTAAGCGCCTGCAAACACACAGAGCTGTCAGGGGTATGAGCCAACACCAGTTCGGCTTCAGATCTGGCAGATCAATAGATGATGCCATCAACCAGGCCCTGCACATAGTTAACACCACAAAACAGAAATACGCCATGGCAATAATGATTGTCATTGCTGGAGCATTTGATAATCTTTGGTGGCCCGCACTGTTTCAGAGGCTAAGACATCTGGAGGTACCGCTATCACTGTAGACTACTGTAAAGACCGAGCAGTCGAATGGCAGATGGACAGCCGGAAAGTAATTAAAAGAATTACCGAAGGCTCTCCTCAAGGGTCGATCTGCGGCCCCATCTTCTGGGACATAACAATCTAACCCCTCCTACAACTTCTGGATTCAGACGGAATTGTCGCCTACGCAGATGACCTTATTAGTTGTAGTCACTGCAAACTGTTTATGTCTCACATAATTCCAAAATAAAATTGAGAATTTACGATCCATCCACACAGCTGTACTTCCAGCACTACAGCACCTCCTGCGTTCCAAAATTCGCAGACGTTATCCTACGAAAATTTCAGGAGTACCAATCCTGGAAGAAAGGATATTGTGACGATATTGCTTCGTCACAGCCTGTGGTTCGGGACCCGGTCCGGCACACAGTTTTTATCTGCCAGCAAGTTTCACATCGGCGCACACCCACTGCAGAGTGAACACATGATCTATTTCATAATCTATTGGCACCACAAAAATGTTGTGACGGTTTTTAAAAGAACTCTTTCGGTGCTATCGAGAACTGTCAGCAAAAGGGTTGTGCCAATTTATTATAATGTAGACAAAGTGGGTCTCTCGTAAATGATATATGGGTCTCTCGTAAATGATATTATCTCGTTAACTGTTATCCCCACAAAAAATGTTATTACAGTTTTCGGTAGAACTCTTAGGGTCCTATTAAGAAATGCCATCAGACCTTTTGTACGAATTCATTACTTTCACGTGACAAAAGTGAGTCCCATATTAATTATCTCATATAATGTCATCGTCACAAAAAATGTTGTTGTTTTCAGTAGAACTCTGTGGGTTCTATTCAGAACTCTAGTCAGAACTATTGTACGAATTTTGTTTTCGTAGAGAAAGTGAGTATCAGATTGAAACTATTATCGCCACAAAAATGTTTGTATCATTTTCAATACAACTCTTCCGGTGCTATCCAGAACTACCAACAGAACTGTTACACAGATTTATTTTTTTTTCTAAACTGACTAACTTTTTACTATACCAAAATTTTGCCGAGTTATTGTTTTCTTCCCGAAATTTTGCAGAACTGGTCGTGTTTTGAGCAGGGAACTCTAGAACTATTGCATACGTATCAAAAACTATGAAAAAATTTATATTTCTCGTAAACCTTAATAAATGCCGTTACTACGTAAACAATTACCTGCACTGAATATGTTACTAGTATTTTCGATAGAACTCTTACAATGCTATCCAGAGCTGTCATCAGAACGTACGAATAGACAATTTTTTGTAGAGTAAATGAGCCCCACAATTAATCAATTATCTTTAACTATCATCGCCACAAAAATATGTTATTAGGATTTTCGATAGAGGTCTTGGTGTTCTGTTCAGAACTGTTGTACGAATATATATTTTGCTAAAATTGACAAAGAATGTTTTCGATACGATATTTTTTCGAGTATTCTTGTTTTCTTCGCTAAATTCTGCAGGACTATTGAAATTTTGTACAAAGAACTCTAGAACTATGGCAAATCTATCAATAACTATGAAAAAAATGTGTATTTCTCGTAAAAGGGGTGCTAACTTCACAGTAAGTGAAGAGGTTTCCTCCTTAAATTGCAATTATCTCTTAACCTATTAGCTGCACAAAAAACTGTTACTAGGATATTCGATAGAACTCTTGGGGTTCTGTTCAGAACTGTTGTACTTATTTACATTTTGCGGAAACTGACAATGTTTCCGTACGAAAAATTTTTTCGAGTATTGTTTTCTTCGTTACATTCTCCAGAACTATTCAAACTTTGTACAAAGAACTCTAGAACTATGGCACATCTATCAAGAACTATGAAAGAAATGTGTATTTCTCGTGAGAGGGGTGCTAACTTGACACGACTGCGCCGTTGCCAGGTCGGCCCCCGGCAGGCGAGGGAGCGGCTGCGGCAGAGTCGGCGAGGCGTCTACGTCGGTGTCCGCACTGCCGGACAGGACCGCCTGCCTCCACCCACACCGGTTTGTCTCGTACTGCCGTATACAGCTGGCAGCACGAACCCCGTCCCCGTTTACACGGGACTCCCAACAGCAGATTTCGTAATCACATTTCCGAATACCGCTTCTGGGTAGTCACGTAAATCTATTCTGGAAATCCGCCTCCAGTTGGCGATTTTCCGAACTGCGCAATCAGTTCTCACTCCCACGTAAACGCAATCTGTTTTAAAAATGCTTGGGCTGCCAGGTTTGAACTCGTTTTTGAAAGTTTTAGACTAGTATGGACGGAGTGGCATTCTGCACAGTGAAGGACAAGCAGAAATATTAGACAAAAGCTATTGACACATTCTCTAACTGCAGAGAAATAGCGACTGTGCTGAGTAAATCGGAAACTAACGGCTGTTTTCCTATCATCGTATCTGGGTAACTGGGATGGCGAATCTGCTTCAGACCTTAACATGTAAAAACGGCGGCGAAAAACTGTTTCCGAAATTCGGTTTTCGTCTTTCGGAAGACGTGTAGCATGTAGACTGTTTCTTAACATTTTCTGCAGTGTTGCTTTGTCTTGAAGCCAAAGAAGGTTTATTTTCATCACTGGAAAGGAAGGTGAGAACAGAACATATTCCGTCATCGTGTTTACTGCCAGTCACCTACGCGTGAGTTTCGCGATTCGTATCGATTATTTGCTACCGCAGATATGACGGTCGGGTATGACAAGTTTTCGTTAAAGAACGTTATACGACTATCAAGTTGTATTCGTGTTTAGAAATTAGCTATTCCCTGCTAAATGACAAATTTGCAGTGGATGCAACGCACACGATGTCTTCGCACTGTTACACACAACAGTGAGAAGTTGGCGGCAGTTTCCACACTCGGTTTGGCGAGCTTGCCTTAGTCCGCTGTGTGTGAAACTAATTCCTGCCCGTTAATACGGGGAAAATAAAGTTTCTTTCTTGAAAACCACAGAAGGAGGATTCCTTTACCTTACAGAAACCGGGAGTACGAAGGTGGTATCTACGCTGTGTCATTCAGTGTTTTCCACTGAACATTGAGGGCTTACCGATACAACGAAGCACAAAGAAAATTAAAGCACCTGTTGGCAGTTTCTGAGAGGACTTGTAGCTGCGTCACTTCCTCTGTAAGAACGAATGAACTACAAACAGACGAAGACTAACGCGGAACAAGTGCTGTTTGGGTTCCATACCGCAAAACACAATCCTCCTTTCCATTCAATGAACTGCACGACTCTTCTCATCAGAAACCTATTCGAGAAGAAATTCGCATGTTCAAGGACAAAATGCGAGTCAATTTTAGTGAACGTTTTATCGCCTTACGCAATGCATGAAGTTCAGTCAGAATTTCAACATGCCAAGTGTGTGTCTGTCATGGTCGACGAATCAAATCACGAAAGGTTAAAGCTGGTGACGATTCTAGCTACTCTTTTCATTCCTGCAATAGGTGTTCGGTGCAAAATAACCTGTCTTCAGAAGACTGGTTAGCTGTAGCCTGGATAATTTTTAAAAAGAAAGATATAGGTGACAAGATCGGCACATTTTGTGCAGATATAACTGTAATACCAGCTTTGGTGCACACAAGAGGGCAGGAACAAGCAATGTTTACTCCTAACTGAACAGTGTTCTCAAGATGAACTTTGAAAGCATCGGTCGTGCATCCCACGTGAAGCTGAAACACGTGCACACGTTCTTCCCTTTGACACAGAAACAGTGAATTACATTTTCAATATTTTCACATTTACACTGTGCGTGTGAGTAAGGAAATGTGGGTAGTTTGCATGGTCCCTAGATGACTAATATGCCCCCCTAAATCATAGACCAGTATCAAAGAATTTTAGAATAACCATAATGACGGAACTGTCAAACATAAGTATTGATATTAAACTATCACGGTGGAAGCTATAAATCCTTCACACCTTAGATACTTGGGAGTAATGTCCTCAGACCCTGTTGTTAGAAAGCAAAGTAAACACTAGATAATGAATCAGTGTTGAGAGCAGCTATGATGGTTAAATATACTGAACTAAATAGTCCCGGTGACCAATTGATCGAACTTTCTGCATGAGGGGACACTGGTTACATGAATCCTACCGGAATCTAAAGACTTTTACTGTAAAATATGTACCATGAGTGCTACATGATTTGAAAGTTAAGGTGCTAATAATGGATCCTTCACACGTACAAAATACAAACTGCGTGCGGAACGTGCATTTTAAGTATCTAACAATCTGGCCGCTAAATTAGCGACAGTAAAAAGGCCAAAACCTTTCAACGAACGACAAATCCACGAACTGTGTAGGTGCAAACAGCGGTCAGCGCAGCCACAGCAAGGAATAACAACTGTGATACAAGGAAAAGACTGAACCTGTAAATAGTAGGTAAATTTGTGGCCACGGAAAAGAGTCAACCTGTAAATAGTAGGTAAATTTGTGGCCAAAGTCCGTAGCGTGTAGCAATAACTAAGCATTAATGTGACGTTTCACGTATGCAATGTACGAAGCTGTTGAAATATCACGTGCATAAAAGTGTTGGATGTAGTGTCAGACTGCTGTGTGTAACGTGTAAACACGGGACATCTGAACGCTGTAAGTGACAGGTGGACAAACATACAACAGAAAACCCTAACGGAACACGACGACTGTATGAATGCAGTGCGTGTGTGGCGGGAGGTGTTGACAAGCTATGAGCTTTGCATTTTATTAAACAGTGAGACAGTAGAAGCGTAATCCTAAATGTTGTGAAGTGCTGCACTAGTGACGTTCAAAACAAACTATCGTATTTACTCGAATCTAAGCCGCACTCGAATCTAAGCCGCATCTGAAAAAAGGGACTCTAAATGAAGGAAAAAAAATTCCCGAATCTAAGCCGCACCTGAAATTTGAGAGTCGAAATTCAAGGCGAGAGAAAAGTAGGTCGCACCTCCAAATCGGTTGGTCCATTGTAATATGAGACACAATTTAGGTCGAATGAATGACGATACAGCTACAGTAGTTTGGTTCGAGTCGTAAGCTTAGCAGTTAAGCTTTACCAGCTAGCCATTGCTATGCGTCAGGCGCTCCGTCCGTATTTATACGGGTACCCTTCCTTTTTATCACGTCCTTCGTCTGGTTTGAATTAATTGCTTATTTTTCTTTGATCTGATAAGTGCAGTTCTTTTTGTTATAGGTATTTACGTCACTCTAAGCTGCAAAATGCATTACTGTACTGTGTCATGCATTGTCTGTCTCATTCTTATAATGAGTGTTTACTACCTGTCGCCGCTCGCGGCATGGCTTGCTTTTGTGCGCTTTATCGCCACTTACAATTAAAAAAAAAAAGAGGAATCCTCTCACTAGCGAAACAATGGCAAGAGACTGCTATTTGTTGTTACTTACGCAGCTGCTTTCTTTGATAATGATCAACAAGAACCAAATAATAGACTGCGTGTGACAGAAGATGTTCTGAACAAGAGTTTAGCGAAAATTTTTCTCCGTTTGAAAATCTTTGCAGACGCCTCTTTAGTACATTATATTCTACACAGAAATTAGAGTCATCTTAGATTTAAAAGTCTTCAATTGCCGTGCTTCATTTCTGACTGTATCACTATTAGGCATAAGAAGAATACGAATATAAACATGGCATGATATGTGTATTCCTCCGCGTTTGCTGTTGTCTCACTCTAGTTTCGTAGTTTATTAGGCAGACAGGATTTAAATGAGATAGCAGCAAACACAAAAGAATACATGGCAAAATGTTTATTTTTATATTATTCTTATGTTGAGAGAATACTGTATGTGATTCACAATTCGTAAAAGTTCCTATTAGCAACCACCTCTTCTCACAGGTAGGAAAAAATTCAGAACGTAGAGTTGGCCATATTGACAAACATCCCAAACAGTCTTGCCAGTCAGATTTTCATAGTACATTGAAACGCTGCAACATTCGAAGATGAACAATATGGAATTTGTATTTACTTCCTTGGATAATGTATGAAAATGCAGTGGTCGAAACTTGGGGCGGAGAAAAAAGCTCGTCTTCCACCTTTTTTTCATTTATTTACTGGCGCAGAGGTTTTGGCGCCAGTATTTATCTTTGTGTCTGCAAATCATGCCTGTGTAGCGCTACATATATTCGACGGCAGAAGTTAGTTGTGGCGGCACCTACCAACATCTCAGAACTTCCACTTTGCACTCGATTCTAAGCCGCAGGCGGTTTTTTGGATTACAAAAACAGGAAAAAAAGTGCGGCTTACATTTGAGTAAATACGGTACATACACAAACAACAAGAAGGTGACACGGCTGAGGAGTGATTGTGAACTAATTAAAACATTTTGTCCGCTTATGCGTAGATTTACATGTGTAAAAAACAAAAGAGACGTAAAGTGACGTGTATAAAAACAAACGTGTGAGAAGTTACATGTGTTGTTATAATGGTGGTATGACTGTTCGCAAACCGCGTGTGTTTGGCCCATTCATACCAGAGGGCCCTTGTACCGATACGGGCACAAAATATAATCGTGCGACAAGTCTGACAAAACAAAGTAAAATAAGAAGTGTAACACTCTGAAAATACGTGTTTAATTAACTGTGATCGGTAATTCGTAACGAAACGAAATAACAATGAAGCAAAAGACCCTATAGAATGTATGTAGCAACGTAATTGTTCTTTCCTCGCTACCCCAAGAAACCAAAAAGGAAACGCACGCTAATGCGCCCGCCTCGCATTGAGAGTTGTGAATTTTAAATAATATATGGTAATTTATGCTGACAGCATTTTTCTTTCATGTGCATAGTGACCTTCATGCACAAGTAAACACATTATTTGTAAGGTTTTCAGTACGCTGGATAAACCAGAACGGCCGAACAATCTACCATTCTTGGTACACATCTTGCATAGAAATAATTTCATTGTTAACTTCATCGTCATCAACACACGCTTTAAAATACTCGCATCATAATTAGTAAAGACAAGAAAGCGCATAAATTAATTTATTTCGTATTAAAGTAAAAAGCAATTAAAGCAAAAACTAACATTCAGTTCAGTACATTCACAGCTTCTCGGCAAAACAAAGATTATTCCGTTTAAAAAAGGAAATACTTTAACTCAAAGGTTACCTTTAATTAAATTTCTCTACGGTAGAGATATCCTGCAGCAATATTACAATGTGGTAACACGAAATATAATGCCTGAGATTACGTTTACGTTTTTGTCTCCATGAACGCTCCACGTGGACATCAATTTTAACGGATTCTAAATGCGGCTCACGCAACCCTATATTAACAAGGCGGCGAGTCGCGTGCTGTTAAATACATAGTGCTCAGAGAACTATTTTACGGAAGTATATATTCCGGTCCCCCATATTATCATTCTTTCTTGTGTCCGCTCCGCCAAATAAGTGCTCCATTCACGCTTTTGTCGAGCGTAAGTAGCAATCAAGTTAGGCGTCAAGTTTTTCTTACAGTCTTTTCGTCACATTCGTTGAGTATACTTGAGACTGTGTCCGGATCTGCGCGGTAGCCTTACAACTACAATCCGCTCATCGTAAGAATAAAACTGATGTAGCCGGCCGAAGTGGCCGTGCGGTTAAAGGCGCTGCAGTCTGGAACCGCAAGACCGCTACGGTCGCAGGTTCGAATCCTGCCTCGGGCATGGATGTTTGTGATGTCCTTAGGTTAGTTAGGTTTAACTAGTTCTAAGTTCTAGGGGACTAATGACCTCAGCAGTTGAGTCCCATAGTGCTCAGAGCCATTTGAACCATTTTTTTAAAACTGATGTAAACAAACACAAACGCTACGATTGGTCAGAAGCGGTAGCACTCTTACATTGGTGTTATGCTCTACTTGTGTGTTAGATATCTTATTACTAAGTTACGTTAAACGAAACTTAGGATATTCAAATGCATCAACAGCCATCAACGTTTTTCTTTATCACGCCTTAGCTACGTAGTTTTTATTTAAAAAGTCGTGTAGTGACAGCCTGTGCAGCAGCGTTGTGCTCTGATTATCGCCTTGCTAATGCGCAGTACGAAAATGGCTGAGGCTACTTTCTGTTCCGTAGTGAAACACGAGAGTAAAGCACAGTTAAAAGCGCCGAGAAATAGGCTGTCCTTAATGTTCTTCATAAATTTACGGAGAAAATCGGCTTTGGAGTTTTCCCAACGTTCTATAATAGTCAGTTGATAACCACACACACAATAAACGAGTACTGCAGTCGGTAGCGTGATTGTAAAAATGTGAACCAAGCGCCGTTAATCGTGCGTTGGTTAGAATCTCCCCAGTATATTTTTTTTTTCCTCGTTCAAGGTGAAATACCTACATCTCTTAATTTTAAATCTCATCGTTTTTATGAATAGTAAACGTCTTGTTTCTAATTACATATTGGACATGAAATTTCTGTTTCCATTTCAAATACAAATTTTTAATTATCGATGTTTTATGAAAGACTGTTCATAAAAGTTGTTTAAATGAAGGAAATTTTTAAGGCAAAAATGAAAAAACAAATCTCATTATTTGGGCTATGACCATCGTTTTATGCCACAGAAGTAGATAAGTATCGCAGAAACATGAAGAACAATCATTTTCACAGCATCGAGCACTTCACACACACGCTGGATCTTTACATTTGCTACTGTACCATTACAAAATGAACCCAGCAGAACCGATCTGGAGCCAAGCTGTGGGATTTGACCCGACAAGTAACAAGACTGTCAAGCTGGCAGACTTACTGGAAATAACGCACGCAGCTTCTTCACACGTCACTGCCGAACGCTGGCGGGATATAGGACGGCTCGTCTTAAAAGAAGAGGAGAAAATGCTGCGCATGGTTGGCTTCGTGGATTCTGTTGTCGATAGGCTGGTTATCAATTTAGCAGGTGACACTTCCAGAACTGTATTTCTCTGATTCGGGTAAGGAAGGAGCTAAGAGATTACCAGACGACTGCCTAAATAATATCTTCAGTGGCTTCAATATTTAACTATACGGTGAAACCCTTCAATACTCTTACGTTACACACAGCTTATGCAAGAAAATTACCTTTCATCATTCTTGTTTTCTATTAAAATATTACGTTAGCTAAAAAGATAACGTTGTGCCGTCTTCGTCTAGCCGTCTAAGGAGCATATTGTGGGAGATCTGCAGTGTATTGTTTCGGCCTGCTTAACATTCAAATGACATACGAAGCTGTATTGCTGCTCTGCTCGTCTTGTTTTACGTGTGACCTGCAGCTGTACCAGCTGGCCGGCCAGCGCTGTCCAAGTTAAATGCGCCGCCAAGGCTGCTGTCCCGTTATTACCGGGCAGTCGATGTGCGCGTAACACACAGCACAACGTGTTCCCTTATTGTCGTAGTTGGCAGTACTCGAGACAGCACGGCTGCAGTCCCACGTGAAACGGAAATCCAACGAGGTTCCAGCAAACGCGGAAGAATACACAGTGCAATGTTTACATCGGGTTTATCCGTATGATGGACGGATTACAGTACAATACAGTATTAGCATTCCCTTCATGCATTCTGGAACGTCTGTTGGAAATAAACACATCTTTCTTTCTGAGCCAGAGTGTCATTTTTAATTGTCTTCACGTGTGTTTCAACTTAAAACGTTAAATTGAATTCTCTTCGTCACTTATCATTAAAAACAGTTTCAGTTTTATTTTACCTCTTCTCGCGCCTGCTTACTTGAAAGTGGAGTGAAGTCCTGTTAAATTACGGTATCTTCACTTTCATTTTGTTGTCCATTCTCGACATTGTCATGACACCCTTCTTTTTTGAGTTCACTTACTCTAGATGACGTACTTTCTGTGAATAGGGCATCATCGACATATTGGTGTATCCCTCAGTTCCACCAA
Source organism: Schistocerca nitens (assembly GCF_023898315.1). NCBI lineage: Eukaryota > Metazoa > Arthropoda > Insecta > Orthoptera > Acrididae > Schistocerca > Schistocerca nitens. Next base: position 13,072,128 of record NC_064624.1, on the reverse strand, counting down.
ATTCCTATACTAAACTATGAACTTCATGATCATATTCCTTGATGTTTTCTGCGACACCATAGGTAGTCGCTGAAGCTCAGTCATTAAAAATGATCCCTGCCTTCTTGAAACAGTTGTTGTGACTAGCGACTGTTACTCGTTTTAGGGCTGGAGAAAACCACAGAACTACTAACAGATCTTTCAAGTTCATGTCCAGATTCAAGATTGTCAATTCGAAACGAACTATGTCAACAATTTATGTCTTTAAAACACTTAGAAATTTTGAATTATCTCCTGATCGAGTGTTTGACAACTTGGAGCTGAGTTTGGAGGCAAAAATATTTTCACATTTTTTAGTGCAGCATCGGAACGGGAAGTGGCATATCCATAAAAAATCACCTCCGTGTTTCCATTCTACTGTCAAATACCAGCAACCATTCTGCCATTATTCCTCTCGTCATCGAAGATGGTTTCTGAGCAACCAACTCGACGTTCTATTTACCTAAGTCAATACCCTTTAAACAACCAGGTTTGGCGGCCTCACCAGTAACCGAAGGCTTTTCAAATTTATCTATGATGCTGACACAAAGCCCATGCCTACTACAGTAGTACAAGTTTATATGCCAACTAGCTCTGCAGATGAAGAAATAGATGAAATGTATGAAGAGATAAAAGAAATTATTCAGGTAGTGAAGGGAGATGAAAATTTAATAGTCATGGGTGACTGGAATTCGTCAGTAGGAAAAGGGAGAGAAGGAAACATAGTAGGTGAATATGGATTGGGGGGAAGGAATGAAAGAGGAAACCGCCTTGTAGAATTTTGCACAGAGCATAACTTAATCATAGCTAACACTTGGTTCAAGAATCATGAAAGGAGGCTGTATACATGGAAGAAGCCTGGAGATACTGACAGGTTTCAGATAGATTATATAATGGTAAGACAGAGATTTAGGAACCAGGTTTTAAATTGTAAGACATTTCCTGGGGCAGATGTGGATTCTGACCACAATCTATTGGTTATGAACTGCAGATTGAAACTGAAGAAACTGCAAAAAGGTGGGAATTTAAGGAGATGGGACCTGCATAAACTGAAAGAACCAGAGGTTGTAGAGAGTTTCAGGGAGTGCATAAGGGAACAATTGACAGGAATGGGGGAAAGAAATACAGTAGAAGAAGAATGGGTAGCTCTGAGGGATGAAGTGGTGAAGGCAGCAGACGATCGAGTAGGTAAAAAGACGAGGGCTAATAGAAATCCTTGGGTAACAGAAGAAATATTGAATTTAATTGATGAAAGGAGAAAATATAAAAATGCAGTAAATGAAGCAGGCCAAAAGGAATACAAACGTCTCAAAAATGAGATCGACAGGAATTGCAAAATGGCTAAGCAGGGATGGCTAGAGGACAAATGTAGGGATGTAGAGGCTTGTCTCACTAGGGGTAAGATAGATACTGCCTACAGGAAAATTAAAGAGACCTTTGGAGAGAAGAGAACCACTTGTATGAATATCAAGAGCTCAGATGGAAACCCAGTTCTAAGCAAAGAAGGGAAAGCAGAAAGGTGGAAGGAGTATATAGAGGGTTTATACAAGGGCGATGTACTTGAGGACAATATTATGGAAATTGAAGAGGATGTAGATGAAGACGAAATGGGAGATAAGATACTGCGTGAAGAGTCTGACAGAGCACTGAAAGACCTGAGTCAAAACAAGGCCCCGGGAGTAGACAACATTCCATTAGAACTACTGATGGCCTCAGGAGAGCCAGTCATGACAAAACTCTACCATCTGGTGAGCACGATGTATGAGACGGGCGAAATACCCTCAGACTTCAAGAAGAATATAATAATTCCAATCCCAAAGAAAGCAGGTGTTGACAGATGTGAAAATTACCGAACTATCAGTTTAATAAGTCACAGCTGCAAAATACTAACGCGAATTATTTACAGACGAATGGAAAAACTGGTAGAAGTCGACCTCGGGGAAGATCAGTTTGGATTCCATAGAAATGTTGGAACACGTGAGGCAATACTGACCTTACGACTTATCTTGGAAGAAAGATTAAGGAAAGGCAAACCTACGTTTCTAGCATTTGTAGACTTAGAGAAAGCTTTTGACAATGTTGACTGGAATACTCTTTCAAATTCTGAAGGTGGCAGGGGTAAAATACAGGGAGCGAAAGGCTATTTACAATTTGTACAGAAACCAGATGGCAGTTATAAGAGTCGAGGGGCATGAAAGGGAAGCAGTGGTTGGGAAGGGAGTGGGACAGGGTTGTAGCCTCTCCCCGATGTTATTCAATCTGTATATTGAGCAAGCAGTAAAGGAAACAAAAGAAAAATTCGGAGTAGGTATTAAAATTCATGGAGAAGAAGTAAAAACTTTGAGGTTCGCCGATGACATTGTAATTCTGTCAGAGACAGCAAAGGACTCGGAAGAGCAGTTGAACGGAATGGACAGTGTCTTGAAAGGAGGATATAAGATGAACATCAACAAAAGCAAAACGAGGATAATGGAATGTAGTCAAATTAAGTCGGGTGATGCTGAGGGAATTAGATTAGGAAATGAGACACTTAAAGTAGTAAAGGAGTTTTGGTATTTAGGGAGTAAAATAACCGATGATGGTCGAAGTAGAGAGGATATAAAATGTAGACTGGCAATGGCAAGGAAAGCGTTTCTCAAGAAGAGAAATTTGTTAACATCGAATATAGATTTAGGTGTCAGGAAGTAGTTTCTGAAAGTATTTGTATGGAGTGTAGCCATGTATGGAAGTGAGACATGGACGATAACTGGTTTGGACAAGAAGAGAATAGAAGCTTTCGAAATGTGGTGCTACAGAAGAATGCTGAAGATAAGGTGGGTAGATCACGTAACTAATGAGGAGGTATTGAATAGGATTGGGGAGAAGAGAAGTTTGTGGCACAACTTGACTAGAAGAAGGGATCGGTTGGTAGGACATGTTTTGAGGCATCAAGGGATCACAAATTTAGCATTGGAGGGCAGCGTGGAGGGTAAAAATCGTAGAGGGAGACCAAGAGATCAATACACTAAGCAGATTCAGAAGGATGTAGGTTGCAGTAGGTATTGGGAGATGAAGAAGCTTGCACAGAATAGAGTAGCATGGAGAGCTGCATCAAACCAGTCTCTGGACTGAAGACCACAACAACAACAACTGACATACAATACAGCGGTGAGTATATCTTTTTGTTTTTGCTTCGTGAATAGTTTTCATCTTTCACGGCCATTGTTTTACTAGGAAGAGCTCAAAGGCCCAGTCTCATTATACAGTGAAAGATACTTCCCCCTTCATAAACGTCACGAATTCATGTTACCCAAAATTTCCAATCTGACACGATGTAGTGGCTACTCCTTAAATTGTCAGGTCAACCTACTGGCTTTAGAATCGATAAGCCGCAAGTTCTTGGCGATTCCCAGTACTTTCCCGCGCATCAGAGGTCCACCATGTGGCAAGTTATTGCTGCGGGCACGGCAGAACCACTGAGGTGTGAAATTGTCAACTTTTGAGCCCGGTGTGTTGGGAAAAGCGCTTTTACTAGTAAGTTATCGTTTCCAGTCCACGATTTCGGAAAGCCATTTTTGTTTCTCAAAACGTCACTGATCTGTGTTTTCGTAGAACAAACCTGGTAGCCATATCTCTACACCGAGCTTTCCCTTTCCGCACGAATTATCTCTACCTCTTCGTTCAGCGTTAGCCGTGCCCGGTTTCGCGGCACCTTAGCACAGCGGTACACGGACTCCCTGGCTGGGAGGCAGCAGCAGTGAGCTCTTCTGGCGGCCTTCCCCCACACGGAACACTGGTCTAGCCGGCCGCCCCCACACACGCCTTCCTCACTCAAGAGAGGAGGAGGCGCAGCAGTGGCGGCGACATCAAAGCCGCGCCTTCTGAAGGCCTGCACTGCCGGCCGACTCGCGACCTCCGCCGTTTCCACGCCGTCCACTATTTGGGAGTTTTGAGGGTTGTTGGGAGAGAGGTTTGTCTCTCCGCCTCCGTTTTTGAGAATGTTCGCTATTCAGAGGAGTTTTACCACAAGGGCTAATGTCATTTGGCAGGGGAATTGTAAAATGTCCGATATTGAGGAGCCCGCTCTTAGGTAGTGTCCGTTAAGGGAAATTTCACTGTATACGCTTTTTGATGTGTAGACACTTTAGTTTTTATTTATCTCAGCGAAGCGATACAGTCCTACACTGAAGGGCCAAAGAAATTTGTACGCCTGCCTAATATCGTGTAGGACCCCGCGAGCACACAGAAGTGCGGCAACACGACGTGGCATGGACTGGACTCAGGTCTGAAGTAGTGCTGGAGGGAACTGACACCGTGAACCGTGCAGCTCTGTCCATAAATCCGTGAGAGTACGAGGGGGTGGAGATCTGTGAACAGCACGTCGTAACGCATCCCAGATATGCTCAGTAGTGTTCATTTCTCGGCAGTTTGGTGGCCAGCAGAGTGTTTAAACTCCGAAGGGTGTTCCTGGAGGTACTCTGTAGCAACTCTGGACGTGTCGGGTGTCACATTGTCCTGCTGGAATTTCCAGTCGGAATGCACAGTGGACACGAAAGGCTGCAGGTGGTCAGAGAGGATGCTTACGCACGTACCCAGACGTATCACTCCAACTGCACCCGCCCCACACCTGTACAGAGCCTCCACCAGCTCGAACAGTCCCCTGCTGACACGCAGCATCCACGGGTTCGTGACGTTGTTTCCATACCCGTATACGTCCGTCTGCTCGTCCGACTAGGTAACATGCTTCCAGTCATCGACAGTCTAATGTCGGTGTTGACGGGCCAAGACAGGCGTACAGGGGTGCTCCCTGGGCTCCAAAAGCCCATTTCGATGACGTTTCGTCGAATGGTTCGCACGCTGACACTTGTTGATGGCCCATCATTGAAATCTGGAGCAATTTGCGGTATGGGTGCACTTCTGTCACGTTGAACGATTCTCTTCAGTCGCCATTGGTCCCCTTCTTACAGCATATTTTTTTCCGACCGCAGCGATGTTTTACTGGGTTCCTGCTACTCATGGTACAATCGTGAAATTGTCGTACGCCAAAATCCCCTCTTCATCGCTTCCTCGGAGATGCTGTATTCCATCGCTCCTACGCCGACTGTAACATCACGTCCAGATCCACTCAAGTCTGGATAACACGCCACTGTAGCAGCAGTAACCGATCTAACAACTGCGCCCCACACTTGTCTTATCTAGCCACTGGCGACCACACCGCCGACTTCTGCCTGTTTACGTATCTCTGTATTTGAATACGCACGCCTATACCAGGTTCCTTGGGGATTTCACTATATATGCAAAGGTTTTCTTTTTGCCTGGTGTCCCTTTCTGGAAAACTGAAAGAACCAGAGGTTGTAGAGAGTTTCAGGAAGAGCATAAGGGAACAATTGACAGGAATGGGGGAAAGAAATACAGTAGAACAAGAACGGGTAGGTTTGAGGAATGAAATAGTGAAGGCAGCAGAGGATCAAGTAGGTAAAAAGACGAGGGCTAGAAGAAATCCTTGGGTAACAGAAGAGATACTGAATTTAATTGATGAAAGGAGAAAATACAAAAATGCACTAAGTGAAGCACGCAAAAAAGAATACAAACATCTCAAAAATGATATCGACAAGAAGCGCAAAATTGCTAAGCAGGGATGGCTAGAGGACAAATGGAAGGATATAGAGGCTTATCTCACTAGGGGTAAGACAGATACTGCCTACAGTAAAATTAAAAGAGACCTTTGGAGAAAGAACCACTTGCATGAATATCAAGAGCTTTAATGGAAACCTAAGCAAAGAAGGGAAAGCCAAAAGGTGGAAGGAGTATATAGAGGGTCTACACAGGGGCGATGTTCTTGAGGACAATATTACGGAAATGGAAGAGGAGGTAGATGAAGATGAAATGGGAGATATGATACTGCGTTTGACAGAGCACTGAAGACCAGTTTCCTTGGCGTTTCACTATATGTGCATAAGTTTTTTCTCCCAGTGTCCCGTTTTCTTATCCCTATCTTTCGCCAATGTCCCGCTTCACCTCGTGGAAGATGTGGTCACCACAGCCTAGGCCAACGCACGCCAGCAACTGCTTCGTTGACCGAAACTTGGTTATCGTGTGCGGGCGGCAAATCGCAGCCGACGAAGCGTTTTGCCTCGGCTGGGGTTCGGTCCGCTGGCGATAGCGTCGAAGCGTTGGCGGTCGGCTGGCGTTCGGACCCCAATGTTCTGCTCTGTTAATCGTAAGAACAGACCTGATGTAAGCAAACACACACGCGAACATTGGTCGAGAGACGTAGCACACGTGTTCTTACGGTTTTTGAAGTATCTCCTACTTCTGTACTGCATATCTTATTACTAACTTATGTTAAACAAAACTAAGATATTCTAACGTACTACCACCAATTGACGTTTTTCTTAAGGGCGTATGTACTTTTTATTCCAGATATCGTGTACAGTCACAGTCTCTGTACTGGTGTGCTCTGATGTCACACCTTTAATAAGCAGTACGAAAATGGCTCACGCTGCTTCCTGCTCCGTAGTGAAAAACGTGAGGGGAACACGGCTAAAAAGTGCCGAGAAATAGGTCGCTCTGAATTTCCAGAAAAAACCGGCTTTGAAGTTTTTCGAGGAACTGTATTTGACGCGGTTGACATACAAATACACACTGAATGTATAGCGGATGGTTAGTTTGGTGCAGCTCATGGATCGCTGGTTCAAGTCCCGTATTGCCCATCTTCATCCAATTTGAAATACCTACATCTGAAACTTCCTGGCAGATTACAACTGAGTGCCCGACCGAGACTCGAACTCGGGACCTTTGCCTTTTGCGAGCAAGTGCTCCACCAACTGCTACCGAAGCACGACTCACGCCCTGACTCACGGCTTTACTTCTGCCAGTATCTCGTCTCCTACCTTCCAAACTATACAGAAGCTCTCCTGCGAACCTTGCAGAACTAGCACTCCTGAAAGAAAGGATACTGCGGAGACATGGCTTAGCCACAGCCTGGGGGATGTTTCCAGAATGAGATTTTCACTCTGCAGCGGAGTCTGCGCTGATATGAAACTTCCTGTCAGATTAAAAGGAGAGCTTCTGTAAAGTTTGGAAGGTAGGAGACGAGATACTGGCAGAAGTAAAGCTGTGAGACCGGGCGTGAGTCGTGCTTCGGTAGCACAGTCTGCTTTAGGCAGTGGCGCGGCACGGACCTGCTGTCCCGGCCGCGGGCGCGCGTGAACGAGGAAGTGTTTACACCGCCGGTACTCGCGCGTGTTGTTGTCTGACTCGATCGCCATGGCACACAATTTTCCAAAGACTACGCTCCAATTTACGTTCGACAACGAATATGCCAGACCCAAAGCTTTCGAAATAGAGCGTTTTTTGAGGGACGAAGTTCGTTTACCTGCTGCGGACATAATTGGAATACACCTGTCCATTGTAAGGAGTACAATGTACGTAAAGATGACCGATGAAGCTGCGTGTGAAAGAACTCTCTCCGCTGCTCAAAGAGGATTTAAATTTCGACACTCTGATGGCCATATCAGCGATGTAACAGTAGCTCCTTCAGGATTGGGTGTGAGGGTCGTTCGGATCTTTGAATTGCCGTTTGAGGTGCCAGAATCGATGGTTACTGACTCGCTGCGACCATATGGAACGGTACTTAGTCATACGCCTGAACGCTGGGCTAGTTTTAATACCTATCCTGTGCTAAACGGCGTGCGACAGGTGCGGATCGTCCTTACTAACCATATCCCGTCTTATTTATACATTGGCGGATGTCGAGCCATTGTGATCTACGATGGCCAGCCACGCACCTGTTCTGGCTGTGGTGAAGGACATATCCGCTCGGAGTGCATACAGCGCCGCGTCGTGCAACTGCCACATGGAGACGCGTCACAGCGAGAAGTTCCCACGCAACTGCCGATGACGTACGTGTCGGTGGCCCGCCGAGAAGTGTTGCCAAGTTCGGAGCGTGACAAGGACGTGTTAATGCAAGAGCAGACCGAGTTACGGGAGCATGGAGGTGACTCGGAGAATGTCCCTACACCCATGTCACGACAGTTGAGGGAGGAACCTTCCGAAAACTCACATGTAGCACGCGACGTGGAAGTGGAGGTCCAGACGGTGGCGCCGGCAACGGACCAACGAACGACCGACGAACACAGTGAGGCAGCAGAGGGCAGGGCACGCAAACAGCGGTCGCCGAAGCGTCGCAAAAAGCGTCGCCATAGTTCGGGTGACACGTCCCCCCCTAGCCTAGGGGACTCGGAAGGTATCCTAGGCGAAGAACTGTCTGACACAGAACACGTGCCTTTAGAGGACGCTGACAGGATTCCGTCCGATGGTGACCGGATGTCCTGCCCTTCAGATGGTCCCTCTTCATTGACACCGACTGACCCAGCGCTGCCGACGGAGGAGTCAGGGACACCAATGTCCCGGCAGCCACGTCGAAATACATCAGAGGACGTTTCTCGGATGGATGACCACTGCGACTGGGCGGAACCAGTCGAAGACCTACAGGAATTGCCACCCCCACATGATGACCACTCACCTACAGGATGCACACCACGGAACGACAACGAAGGAGGGCAGCCCGTTGGCGGGCACCCCTCTGAGCACGAATAGTGGACTAAAGCCCTTGGAGTTCTCAATGACATGACACGAGCATGACAACGACACCGAACCAAGCATATAAGGTGGGCACAGTGAACATTAACACCGCACGTTCGCTTGCAAAGATGCAACTTCTCCGGGACATCATTTACGCCACAGACGTTGATATTCTGCTGATGCAGGAAACCTTCAATGCTGCTTTTCCCGACGTGCATGGATACAACACTTATCTAGCGCCGACTCCAGATGGAGGACGTGGCACAGCGATACTAGTCCGGGAAGGGATTCCGATGTGTGACCTCGATTACCTTCCTTCGGCTCGGGGTTTGGCTATGACCGTGAACGGCGTTCGTATCGTCAACATCTATGCACCCTCCGGATCTGACAATCGACAGGCGCGTGCACGATTCTACTCGGAGGAGATTGCCCCCCTATTCCATGGGAGGTATGACCACATCTTGGTAGGGGGGGATTTTAACTGTGTACTCACACCGAAGGATCAAACTCCTAATTTCAGCTGCTGCCACACATTGAACACGATCTGCCGGGACATGGCCCTTATGGACACGTGGGAAAAGATCCATGGGCAGCGAGAGGGCTACACGTATTTTACTAGCCACTCGGCGAGCAGGCTGGATCGGATTTATGTTTCTGACGGTTTCAGAGATCACGTGTTGGCTGCTGAACGATGGCCCACAGCTTTTACGGATCACCTTGCGTATTTATGCACGTTAACCCTCCCACGGCAGCGGGTCTGGCGGAGTCGTAGTTCCTGGAAACTTAACTCCTCCTTATTGGTGGATCTCGAATGTCGCCAGCGGATCGAAGAAACATGGCAGACTTGCACTCGCCGTCTGCCGCTGCACCGTACGGTTCTTTCGTGGTGGCTGCAGTGTGCAAAACCGGCGATACGAAGAACTCTCATAACGTATGGCAAGGAAAAAGCGAAATGGCTCCGAGATACACTTGACTATTACTACCTGGTGCTCCGCGACCTGTTCTCCAGGGCCCCATCGCCCGAACGTCAAGCGGAAGTCCATCGCATTCAGGCCTGCATTTTATCGACCACGAGACGTCGACTGGAGGGACTTTCGATCCGTGCTCGGTGCTTGGACAACGTCGATGGAGAACGTATTGGCATGCATCATGTGTCCAAGGGACATGCGCGTAATCGCCGATGCCTAATCACAGTCCTCCATGATGACGATGGTCGGCCCTTGACGTCACAACAGGCCATTGCTGCTGAGTTTCTGGAGCATTACCGCCTCCTTTTCACTGGGACGCCGACGGACAATCGGACAGAAGAAGAAATTTTGCGACAGATGCAAACGGAGGTGGAAGGTCCGCATGCAGAGGCGCTATTGGCACCCCTAACGGAAGATGACATCCGGGGCGCACTCGCGAAGGGTGCGGTGCATAAATCCCCTGGGCCAGATGGGTTGACACTCGAATTTTACCGCGCATTTGCGGATTTAATGATGTCCCAGTTGGTATTGATGTATAACGAGTTATTGAGCCCTGACACGGACGTTCCGTCGCAGTTCATGGCGGGACTGCTTATACCAATACCGAAATCGACAGCGAGTGACAGCGCCCATCAATTTAGACCGCTCACGATGCTCAATACTGACTATAAGATCTTCGCGCGAATGTTGGCGGCAAGGCTCAAGATTGTAATATCCAAGACAATATCACCAGACCAGGCTTGTCTAGGGGTTCGGAGCAACATACATTCTATCCTCGGCGAATACCGTGACGTAATTTCCCTGACGGAAGCTTGTCGCATGCGAGCGGCGTTCGTATCGGTGGATTTTGATCGTGCCTTTGACAGGATCAACCATGATTTCCTTGATTCGACCATGAGACGCATGGCGATACCACAGGATTTTATTACCGTCCTCATGCGCCTCCTTCGCGGCGCTTCTTCGACGGTGAGAGTCAATGGCAGGGAGGTAGGAACGATTCCTGTTCGCAGCTCAGTTAGGCAAGGATGTCCCTTGTCGATGATACTGTTTACAATAGCGCTCGAACCATTGATGCAGACTCTTAGACGGACTCTAACAGGCGTCCGACTCCGTGCGAGCTCCTTCACGTGTCGTGCATATGCCGACGACTTGATGATACTCGTCCGGTCGGAGAACGAAGTCAGTCAGGTGGTTACCCTTCTTACTACGTACGGGGTAGCTGCGGGAAGCAGGGTCAACACGAATAAAACCAAGATCATGCACATCGGTCGAGGGCTGGACGCTCTGCGAAGTCCGTTTACGACGGTGGACGTCTTGCGATGCTTAGGTGTCTTGTTCACCCGATCGCTACGGCAATCAGCGGCGGCGAGCTATCGACGTCTCCTCCAGAACGTCCGACTGCACATACGCAACAATTCACTCCGAACGCATGACCTGCTCCAAAGGGTGGACTACACTAATGTTCACCTGACCTCGCGACTGCCACACTTGGCACAGGTACTGCCAATGCCACATGCTATCGCTGACAGATTAATGGCGGCCTTTGGATACTATGTCAGCCAAGGAATGTTGTTTAAGATCAAATACGAGACTTTAACTCTCCCACACCATTCTGGAGGACTTAACCTCACGGATGTGCGGAACAAGGCTCTAGCTCTATACCTGCGAGCGACGCTACGAACTTGGAACCAGCGGCAACACGCCATCACGTCGGCCATCCTGGATGTGCTTCTTCCCACGTCCTTTGAACCACCGGTAGCAGTAGGCACCATCTCGCCCTCGTTTTCTCACGTCGCGCGATTTTTTGTTGATTTTAGTTATGTTCAGTTACAGATACCTTCTACCAGAATCCCCACTACCCGTGAGATATATCGATACTTGCGGCGTCATCATGGCAGCAATGTTGTCGAACTTAAATACCCAACACGAAACTGGCGACAGATTTGGCGAGCTGTCCACACACCACTCCTCACCACAGCAGCGCGATCGTCATGGTATACATTAATCAACCGAAAGACAGTCAACCGCCAACGATTGTACGACATTCGCATGGTGGATTCCCCGCTCTGCCTTATATGTGGCGTGCCGGACGCCGACGAACATTCTCTGCAGTGCGGTGAAGCAAAGGATGTTTGGCGGCTGACGCAACGCATCATGGCCCTCCTCCGACACACCGACGAATCAACGATCACGACGGACGCTTTATTTTTCCCTGACCCTGTCTTTTTCCCCTCACAAAAAACATCGGCAATCCGATGGATTGGAGGACACGCAGCGCACTACGTGCTCTCGCGGACCTTGATATCGGTCATGGACTATTGGCATTATCTATTAGAACAACACGAAATCATCAGACGCCACTCTAAATATAAAACGCATTTTGCGAACTTTCTAGGCAGCATGTTTCATAACCCCCCGAAGCGGTGGGGAGTCCCAGGTTTACGTTGTTTCGAGGGATAGGATTTACTCCCAGTGAAGTGAAGAGGATGTCACTTCGGCCCTATATTTCCCTTCTTTTTTATATATGATTTTTCTTTTGGGACATTAAAATTAAATGAATAAATAAAATATTATTGCTACAAAAAAAAAAAAAAAAGTTGGTAGAGCACTTGCCCGCGAAAGGCAAAGGTCCCGAGTTCGGGTCTCGGTCGGGCACACAGTTTTAATCTGCCACGAAGTTTCATATCAGCGCACACTCCGCTGCAGAGTGAAAATCTCATTCTACCTACATCTGGTAACTCTAAAATTAATCATTTTCATGAATGATGCACGTATTCTTGCTTCTAATTACACACAGCACAACAAATGCTTGTATTCATTTCAAATATATATTCCGAATTGTCAATATTATTAAAGATCGTTAGTGAAGGTTGCTTAAATTAAGGAAACAAGTTGATTTTTAGGACAAAAATGAAAAATCAAATATTGGTTATGCCACAGATGTAGTCTCACACGAACCAGGTAATGTATTAGAAACATCAGAAACCATTTTCACAGAATCGAGCACGCCATACAAACGCTTCATGTTTACATTTACCACTGCACCATCAGAACATGCAACGATGCATCAACCAAACCGGGCGATGCGGGGGTGGGTGGCGGGGGGGGGGGAGTTGGGTAGCGGCAAGGAGGGGCAGTCGCTCCCCCTCCCACTTCAAACTACGGGGAGGGGGGGGGCGAGATACGGTTTGTGCCCCCCCCCCCCCGGGCTTACTAATTCGCTTGGAGATTTACTTCATACATGGACAGAGCCAGTGAATAAAACTGCTGCGTCAAGAGATCTGCGCCGGCCGCTGTGGCCGAGCATTTCTACACTCCATTCACCGAAACAAGAGACGTACAGACGTACTGTAAACACGGCAAGGCGCGTGACCACAGCGCTGCCGCCGAGGGGTGTACAAGGCAGTGGCGTCAGAAATTAAAAAATGAAAGTCGTGTTTTTTATAATTTGGCACCTGAACATAATAAAGTGATCCGAGAACTACCTTCTGACACTTTTTTTACATTACATTAAAATTTATTGTCGCTGAAAAAGAGAAATATTTAAGCTTTCAGGAAAAGTTGTGTTTTCGCGTTATTCTATATTTATCACGCCATATATCCTAAATTGTGTGTCGCACAGCAAAATAATTTTATAATTGCCTTCAGTACTATATGTTGATGACGTCTGCAAATTTTCTGCCCAATAGAGTCAGTAATAGTGAAGTAATTAACTAAAATCTCACGTCCGATGAGAACTTTTACCAAATCATCATACGAAATATAGTAAGCGACAAACTTTTCCCCTTTAAATTTTTTTTGTGGGGGTGTATGCGAGAAAAGTTTCAGAAAGGTTTGAATTTAATTTTTTAGTTTGTTCGAATCCAACTGGTGGCAACCGTTGTTCCTTTGTGAGCGATGCATGGTGCGGTTCGCAGGCGCGGCGCCCAGTCAGTGTGGCCGTCTCTGTTGCAGGTGTGAGCTCGTTAGTGGGGTGTTTTACAGCGGCGATTTCAGGATATCTTAAGTTCATCTGCAAAGACGCTCGAAAGACTAGTTGTTGATTATTAGAGTAAGTATGTGTGTGTGTAGTCACGCTGAGCATTCACTGTTTATGTGCGCATCCAATAGCATTGCACGGTTTCTTATTTTATATATTCACTTATTTCTTTAGCATCACATACGGCTGTCCTCATTATGTCATCCACGGATTCAGCGAGCGAGGTCGACGTTTCAGTTCTGAGTCTACCTAAGAAGCGAGCAAAGAAGAAATCATTAAGTTCTTCTGAGAAGCACATGGTGCTTAATGTGTACAAAACGGAACTGTTACATGCAGAGCAGTCGATGTGTGACATTGTTTCGAAAACAGCTGCAGGTGCAGGTGTTGGACGTTCTTCAGCGTATCGCGTGATAACTGAGTACGAGGCCACACACTCTGAAGTCTCCCAAGAAAGGAAAATTACGACAGAAACTTTCTGAAAGTGTTGATGGCTTCGATAGAAATGCGATACGAAGGAAAGTAAACGATTTGTTTTCGTAACGAATTGCCAACAATTGACAAAATGCTTATAGTCGTGAACGAAGATGCAGATCTGGGCAATTTTCGGAGAACTACATTTTATAAGCTACTGACACAAATGAACTACAAATATGTCCGGCGTGGTCACGATAGCATGCTAATAGACAGGGATGACATTTTATGGAGGTGGCGTTATCTTCGAACCATTAAACGGTTGAGAGATGAAGGTAGACCCATTTACTATTTGGGCGAGACGTGGATGAACGCAGGACGTACCTGGAGTTACGTCTGGGTAGATGACACTATAAATTCCTCAAAACAAGCGTTTCTGTCCGGATTATCCACCGGAAGCAAGGGCCCATCAGGTAAAGGGAAATGTCTGATTATCGCACACATTGGCAGCAAAGCAGGGTTCGTTGAAGGATGTTGATGGACTTTCGAATTCAAGAAAAATGGAGATTGTCATGAGATGTGCGCCGAAACCTTCGAGAAGTGGTTTCAAGATGTCCTTCCTCGGCTTCAGGAAAATGCAGTTATTGTTCTTGATAACGCGCCGTACCATTCTCGGAGAAAAGAAAAAGTTCCCAATGCGAATTCCAATAAGCACGAAATATCAGAGTGGCTAAAATCTAAAAACATCGATTTCGAACACGGTATGTTGAAGAAAGAACTTTTAGATATAGTTAAAAATCACAGAACAGCGTACAACGAATACGCAATAGATGAAATGGCGAAGGATGCTGGGAAAACTTCTCAGAATTCCTCCGTACCATTGTGCATCGTGCATAAGTCTGGAGGTTGTGAAGGAGACTGGCTGGGTTGGGTTGTTTGTGGGAAGAGACCAAACTGCGAGGTCATCGGTCTCGTCGGATCAGGAAAGGACGGGGAAGGAAGTCGGCCGCGCCCTTTCAGAGGAACCATTGCAGCATTTGCCTGGAGCGATTTAGGGAAATCACGTCAAACCTAAATCAGGATGGCCGGATGCGATACTGAACCGTCGTCCTCCAGAATGCGAGTCCAGTACCACTGTGAATTAAACGCCATCGAGTTAATGTGGGTCAGAATCAAAGGTTATGTTGCAGTGAAAAACAAAACGTACAAAATGCCGGAAGTTAAAGTACTGCTAGAAGAAGTAAGAACAGTGACTGCGAGTATTGGAACAAGTGTAGAAAAAGTGGAAACTCAAATGTGGAAATTAGACTGCATTATAGAGAGAGAGAGAGAGAGAGAGAGAGAGAGAGAGAGAGAGGAGCGATTTGTTATAAACCTCAATGAAAACAAGTTCGACAGAGTGAACCTTGTTTCGTCCTTTATCATTATTATTACTGGTATTGTTATTAAAATTAACAATTAATTGTGTTTGAATGGAGCGTTTTGCTGGTAACGAAAATGAAAATAAATCTGCTTCGACAGAACGAACTCAGTTTAACATTATTTTAACATTACTGTTAAACTTATTTCGTACATTGTTGCCCAGGTTTCTCGCGGTCCGCTGTGACAGCTCGGCAGCCAGCCGAACGCCGCCAGCTGCGAAGCGTGCGCCAAGGATTTTCCACACCCCTACGTATCACGTGAACACCGAATGCTTTCTCTGGAAACGAGCGTAGTCGCTCACGTGACACTGTTTATGTTTCGTCCCGGCTCTCGGTGAACAGACTTTAGGTGCTGCAGTCGGGGAACCGCGCTGCTGCTGCTACGGACGCTGGTTCGAATCCTGCCTCGGGCATGGATGTGTGATTTCCTTAGGTTACTTAGGTTTAAGTAGTTCTAAGTTCTAGGGGACTGATGACTTCATGTTCAGTTCCATAGTGCTGAGAGGCATTTGAGCCATGTTATGTATTTAAATTCTCCCATTACTTAGAAAAACCTTTATGGGAAGGGGGGGGGGGCTATGACGTACACGAAAGCTTTTACATAATGGCTTCGTGATTTCCGATGCAGCGGAAATATTGAGTTAAAGGGGGCACCAAATCTGAATCCAAACGGTAGAAAACCGTCGTTGGATCTACGTTAGGGTAATCAGAACTCGCTTCACCATCCGTATCAGCGGCAAACAGGTCAGGCCAAAGGATTCAAGCAGGAAAAAAGGAAGAAAAATTAACAACGGTCGGTGAATAACCATTCCCTACCACTATAACGAAGCAAGTAGAGGTAAAGATGTCGATAACCACTATGTAACAATATAAGAAACTCTTACAGAAAGACGGTAACTATATACATGTAACACAGTATCGAGAACTTTAATGGAGTAATTCTTGTAAGTTGCAAGAAAATTTGTATCTGGACGCACGCGTTTGAGCCAGGTGTAGTATTGCAGACAAATCCCTCCATAACCCATTGCAGCTGGTCATCAAATTAGGCATCATGACAGTCCACACGGATCATCCTTTTATTCCACGACAAGAGAAAGTCCACCGCTGTTGCAGCATCAGAAAAGTGAGACTTATGTTCCGAAATGTTACTATATAGCAGGTTGTTATGAAGTTCATGGTTCACGACACGCCCAATTTCAGTATCAAAATTTTATCAACTTGTCTAGTTACAAACATCCCCATTTATGTCTCATAGTAATACACAATACACTCACCATCTGACACAGGCTGCTTTGTGTAGCGGCCACATTTCTCACAGTCGCCCTGCGATAGTACTTTAAGCAATGTACTCAACTCGTGGCAATGTCGAAAAAGATGGATTTTCGGTTTCCAAAATATTTCGACAGATTAAGGTTTTATTTAAGTACTCTGAAAATGATTTTGCTGATAAATTTTTTTCGAGCATTTAAATACAGGGTGTATACGAGGACGAGGAAAATTCCCGGACGAAACACTTTCTCCTGGATGAAAACACGCTTTCCCGTGCTAAGTGACAGTATATACACTCCTGGAAATGGAAAAAAGAACACATTGACACCGGTGTGTCAGGCCCACCATACTTGCTCCGGACACTGCGAGAGGGCTGTACAAGCAATGATCACACGCAAGGCACAGCGGACACACCAGGAACCGCGGTGTTGGCCGTCGAATGGCGCTAGCTGCGCAGCATTTGTGCACCGCCGCCGTCAGTGTCAGCCAGTTTGCCGTGGCATACGGAGCTCCACCGCAGTCTTTAACACTGGTAGCATGCCGCGACAGCGTGGACGTGAACCGTGTGTGCAGTTGACGGACTTTGAGCGAGGCCGTATAGTGGGCATGCGGGAGGCCGGGTGGACGTACCGCCGAATTGCTCAACACGTGGGGCGTGAGGTCTCCACAGTACATCGATGTTGTCGCCAGTGGTCGGCGGAAGGTGCACGTGCCCGTCGACCTGGGACCGGACCGCAGCGACGCACGGATGCACGCCAAGACCGTAGGATCCTACGCAGTGCCGTAGGGGAGCGCACCGCCACTTCCCAGCAAATTAGGGACACTGTTGCTCCTGGGGTATCGGCGAGGACCATTCGCAACCGTCTCCATGAAGCTGGGCTACGGTCCCGCACACCGTTAGGCCGTCTTCCGCTCACGCCCCAACATCGTGCAGCCCGCCTCCAGTGGTGTCGCAACAGGCGTGAATGGAGGGACGAATGGAGACGTGTCGTCTTCAGCGATGAGAGTCGCTTCTGCCTTGGTGCCAATGATGGTCGTATGCGTGTTTGGCGCCGTGCAGGTGAGCGCCACAATCAGGACTGCATACGACCGAGGCACACAGGGCCTACACCCGGCAGCATTTTGTGGGGAGCGAACTCCTACACTGGCCGTACACCACTGGTGATCGTCGAGGGGACACTGAATAGTGCACGGTACATCCAAACCGTCATCGAACCCATCGTTCTACCATTCCTAGACCGGCAAGGGAACTTGCTGTTCCAACAGGACAATGCACGTCCGCATGTATCCCGTGCCACCCAACGTGCTCTAGAAGGTGTAAGTCAACTACCCTGGCCAGCAAGATCTCCGGATCTGTCCCCCATTGAGCATGTCTGGGACTGGATGAAGCGTCGTCTCACGCGGTCTGCACGTCCAGCACGAACGCTGGTCCAACTGAGGCGCCAGGTGGAAATGGCATGGCAAGCCGTTCCACAGGACTACATCCAGCATCTCTACGATCGTCTCCATGGGAGAATAGCAGCCTGCATTGCTGCGAAAGGTGGATATACACTGTACTGGTGCCGACATTGTGCATGCTCTGTTGCCTGTGTCTATGTGCCTGTGGTTCTGTCAGTGTGATCATGTGATGTATCTGACCCCAGGAATGTGTCAATAAAGTTTCCCCTTCCTGGGACAATGAATTCACGGTGTTCTTATTTCAATTTCCAGGAGTGTAGTTCCCTTATCAATCCTTTGCATAGTTTTGGTTTTATACAGGGGCGTAGAATTTCCCGGCACTTTAGAAAACGAAACTCAGGAAAAAGACACGTTTTGGAAATATCTTTGATGTGCAGCAACATGTAAGCTGCATATTTTCGTATTACGAAAGTATACATTGGAACTCCACGGAACACCGCATGTTACTTTCCGAATCATTTAAATCGAGATTTCGATGCGCTTTTGTAAGCCAGTCACAGCTCATGTCACGTGATCTCGCCAGCCGATGACAGCAGATATTCAGACCATAGGACACGAGATGTAGTCAGCCAACAGCAACACCACTGTCAAGTAGCACGAACACACAGACAGGGAAAGCTAACAGTTTAAATTACTATACATAGTGTTGCTACAAGAAAAGAAAAGCTTTCACATACATTGTTGATCTTTTTGCGCGTGTTACACATTTATATGAATCACACAAATGTGCCAGATATATTTTTAATAATGACATAAATGTCCGATCTTCAAGGTTCGAAATTCTTCTAAATGGCTCGTCATCGAAGAGTTGATTTTTAAATGAGAGTCAAAGGCTCTGTGATTTAATAAATTCATGGTATATTCTTGCACGTAGTTCAACTTACGTAAAAGTATAGTTACTTTGAAAGTAACGCTTTTCAAACCATTCGCAATATTTTCCCGCGACCTGCTAGAAATAGGTTCGTTTCAGCAGTTGCCAGAGAGCGCAGACAACAGGAGAAACCGCGCTTGGATAGCTATCATGCCATAGCAAGCCCGTATGTACGTACGTGTAAAACACTGAAGGATCATTACATTATGTCATAAAAGAAACAAGACATCAGAGGATACTCCTAGAGCATCGGAATTTCTTGAACCATACTAAAATGTGCACATACGTGTGTGCAGATTCCCAATGAAGTAGACCTCGACCTGATTTTTAAGCTTTGCGGTGAGGTTTTCGGGATGTAAATTTGCTTGCAGCACCAGTACTGTATTGTATTTTATCATGTTTGGTTCATTATTATGGCTTAATGTCGTGCGTGCTAGGAAGGTGAAAATGTGCGCCTGAAACGCAGCAAATAGTTTAAACTAGCCAGAATTGTGGAATTAAACGTTTCGTTTCAAACACATCGACTGCCTCTGCGGAAAAGATTAATAAAGCCAAATTTCTGTAGCGAGCAGACAAAAATAACTTCATTGTAAAACTTTGAACATAGCTACTAAGATTCAGTGACCGTGTCAGAATTATATTAGAACAAATAAGCCCTCCGTCACAAATATTAAGTCAAAACTGACCAGGTTTCGACGCTACTATGAGCGTCGTCTTCAGAATTAAACTAACCGTTCTAAAACATAATATGTATATAACACATAAATAAACTAAAGTGTGCACTGACTGGAAAGAGATGTATTCTAAAAAAATCTAAGCCGGAAAGGCGACGTCATGAAAAGTTGTAAATACGATGAGATGGCGAGCCGCTAAGGGCTGCTCGTTCCTGACAAGGGAACCTCCCCATCGCAACCCCCTCGGATTTAGTTATAAGTTGGCACAGTGGATAGGCCTTGAAAAACTGAACACAGATCAATTGAGAAAACAGGAAGAAGTTGTGTGGAACTGTGGAAAAATAAGCAAAATATACAAACTCAGTAGTTCGAGGGAAGATAAGCAACATTAAGGACGATGCGAACGCAGGAGCGCCGTGGTCTCGTGGTAACGTGAGCAGCTGCGGAACGCAAGGTCCTCGGTTCAAATCTTCCATCGAGTGAAAAGTTTAATTTTTTATTTTCAGTTTATGTGACAAACTCTTATGTTTTCATCACTTTTTTGGGAGTGATCATCACATCCACAAGAAAACCTAAATCAGGCAATGTAGAAGAATCTTTTTACCCACTCGCCAAGTGTACAAGTTAGGTGGGTCGACAACATATTCCTGTCATGTGGCGAACATGCCGTCACCAGTGTCGTATAGAATATATCAGACGTGTTTTCCTGTGGAGGAATCGGTTGACCTATGACCTTGCGATCAAATGTTTTCTGTTCCCATTGGAGAGGATCGTCCTTTCGTCTACTAATCGCACGGTTTTGCGATGCGGTCGCAAAACACAGACACTAAACTTATTACAGTGAACAGAGATGTCAATGAACGAACGGACAGATAATAACTATGCAAAAATAAAGAAAGTAAAATTTTCAGTCAAGGGTAGACTTGGACCAAGGACCTCTCATTCAGCATCTGCTCACGCTACCACGGCGCTCCCAAGCTCACTTTGTCCATTATGTTGCTTATGTGGCCCATGGACTACTCAGTTTGTATATTTTGCTTATTTTTCCACAGTTCCACACAACTTCTTCCTGTTTTCTCAATTGATCTGTGTTCAGTTTATCAAGGCCTATCCACTGTGCCAACTTATAACTAAATCTGAGGGGGGTGCGACGGGGAGGTTCCCTTGTGAGTGAACACGGGTTGCAACCAAACTGAGGTGCCCACGTTAGAAAGTGTGGCCAAGTAAACACGTTGTTGCTACGAGCGCCACCTAGTAGCCGCAGAAACAACTACGCTACTGTACATTCAAATTAGACAAATGAAATTGTAACGAAGCTCATTCAGGCATAATGTAAGCACTAACAATAAGATGAAGTTACATATTTATCTGCTTTAAACAGATACATTTTGTAACGAAAAAAAACGGCAGTTATGACATACACGAAAACAGGAAAGACGTAACAGGAAAATAACATTTCGGCAAACTGCATGAGGAAATTGAATCAAAGATCAAGCAACGGTTTTACACAGTGGAAAAAGTTTTTATTTCGCAGCTGCAGCTGTTCGCTGAGAATGAGGCCATCATAACGAGATAGATGTTTGAAAATTTCCAATTCCTCTAAAACACCTAACCTACGCCCCTTTTCGGTACACAGAATATCATCGCCAATGGCTTTAGGCACGTGTCCAGTAATTAAGAGATGATCGGCAAAGGATGAATTTAGGGGACTGGTGCCGTTTTTTCTCAAACGATGTTCTTTATATCTGATGTTTGAAAGCACGTCCGGTTTGCCCTATGTAATAGGAGGAGCACGTATCACAGATGATCTTATAAACGCCAGAACTTTCTGTAGGGGAGCGAATGGATTTCAAATTATGAATGAAGTTTCTCGTCAGATTGTTATTAGTCGAGAAGGCAACATTGCAGTTGTATTTTTTGCGAAGCATGCGCTGAATCTGATAGGAAATGGGTCCTACGAAAGGAACAGAAGAACGTTTTGTTGGGATAACTTCAGCGGGTGAGGTGTTGTGCGTAGTAGTTCTTGCAGTTTTCTTTTTGAGGATATCGTCTACTATGTTAGGCGTGTATTTATTATTGACTGCTATGGTTTTAAGTAAATTAATCTCCTCGTTAAACTTTTCTGTTGAAAGTGCCTCGATAGACGGCAGAGTGAAAAAAAGGCCATTTTTTGAGACTGGATGAAAAGAGGAAGCAGGCACGATTTGGTCAGTATACGTTTCTTTTCGAAAAATATTGAAAGTGATGTTATTGTCTTCTATTGTAACCGTCAAGTCTAACTAATGTAACTGGCGGTTTTCGTTTTCGAGTTCAGTAGTGAAAGAATTTTTTTTCATGGAGGTCCTTAAAAAGTTTAAATATATGATGAGTGCTATCGGCGGGTCGGTTATAGATGACTAGAATATCATCAACGTATCTTGTGTAAGAAATGATACGTAGTGAAGCGGCTAAGAAACGGTTACACAACTTTTTTCCCAAGGAATTGATAAAGATGTGGGCAAGGATGCCGGCTAAAGGGTTGCCCATAGCGAGCCCATCAGACTGCTGGCACAGTTGTCCGTTGAATCCAGAGTAGTTGTACTTGACAACGACATTAATGAGGTTCATAAAATCGGTAATCTGTTCATCTGATGGATCTTTGTTAAATTGACGTAAATTTTCTTCCACAATGTTTCTACCGAAACATTGGTATAAAGATTTTTTATATCTCAGGAAAAGAGCTTGGTGTCTGAACTGCATACTAACAAGGGGAGGCCGCCAATTGTGAAATTCAGATTCGATTCATACTGCGCATAATAGAAGCGAATGGCCAGAGGTGTAATGTGGCAAAGCACCAAGATGCATTTCTCAGCCGTTGTCAGGAAAATCTACAGTTAAAAGAAACCGTTGCGGTGAAATACTCTCTACGATGAGTAATTTTCTACAGCGTCGTCGCGAAGCGATAAGTGCTCGGGTTCGTAATCCGAAGGTCGCCGGATCGAATATTGCGCCATGCAAATTTTTTTTATTATTAGTATTTTGTAATTCATTAATGAATTGCTTATGCATGTTGGTGAAGGCGGATCGCTCTCCAATTGTACCGCCTCCATTTTTCCGTTTAACAGGATGTACCAAAGCTCTCACCTCCGCACCGATTTTCGACGATGTTATAAGTTGCGCTAGGGACCGCATCTACCTTCTTTCGAAGTTAGCAGGCAACTACGCTGTTATGCGGCGGCTCGTTTCGGCCCATTCAACATCTGTCCATCAAGTGTAACGAGCGAGTAACGGAGTTTATACACTCCTGGAAATTGAAATAAGAACACCGTGAATTCATTGTCCCAGGAAGGGGAAACTTTATTGACACATTCCTGGGGTCAGATACATCACATGATCACACTGACAGAACCACAGGCACATAGACACAGGCAACAGAGCATGCACAATGTCGGCACTAGTACAGTGTATATCCACCTTTCGCAGCAATGCAGGCTGCTATTCTCCCATGGAGACGATCGTAGAGATGCTGGATGTAGTCCTGTGGAACGGCTTGCCATGCCATTTCCACCTGGCGCCTCAGTTGGACCAGCGTTCGTGCTGGACGTGCAGACCGCTTGAGACGACGCTTCATCCAGTCCCAAACATGCTCAATGGGGGACAGATCCGGAGATCTTGCTGGCCAGGGTAGTTGACTTACACCTTCTAGAGCACGTTGGAGGGCACGGGATACATGCGGACGTGCATTGTCCTGTTGGAACAGCAAGTTCCCTTGCCGGTCTAGGAATGGTAGAACGATGGGTTCGATGACGGTTTGGATGTACCGTGCACTATTCAGTGTCCCCTCGACGATCACCAGTGGTGTACGGCCAGTGTAGGAGTTCGCTCCCCACACCATGATGCCGGGTGTTGGCCCTGTGTGCCTCGGTCGTATGCAGTCCTGATTGTGGCGCTCACCTGCACGGCGCCAAACACGCATACGACCATCACTGGCACCAAGGCACAAGCGACTCTCATCGCTGAAGACGACACGTCTCCATTCGTCCCTCCATTCACGCCTGTCGCGACACCACTGGAGGCGGGCTGCACGATGCTGGGGCGTGAGCGGAAGACGGCCTAACGGTGTGCGGGACCGTAGCCCAGCTTCATGGAGACGGTTGCGAATGGTCCTCGCCGATACCCCAGGAGCAACAGTGTCCCTAATTTGCTGGAAAGTGGCGGTGCGGTCCCCTACGGCACTGCGTAGGATCCTACGGTCTTGGCGTGCATCCGTGCGTCGCTGCGGTCCGGTCCCAGGTCGACGGGCACGTGCACCTTCCGCCGACCACTGGCGACAACATCGATGTACTGTGGAGACCTCACGCCCCACGTGTTGAGCAATTCGGCGGTACGTCCACCCGGCCTCCCGCATGCCCACTATACGCCCTCGCTCAAAGTCCGTCAACTGCACATACGGTTCACGTCCACGCTGTCGCGGCATGCTACCAGTGTTAAAGACTGCGATGGAGCTCCGTATGCCACGGCAAACTGGCTGACACTGACGGTGGCGGTTCACAAATGCTGCGCAGCTAGCGCCATTCGACGGCCAACACCGCGGTTCCTGGTGTGTCCGCTGTGCCGTGCGTGTGATCGTTGCTTGTACAGCCCTCTCGCAGTGTCCGGAGCAAGTATGGTGGGTCTGACACACCGGTGTCAATGTGTTCTTTTTTCCATTTCCAGGAGTGTATTTCATACCTGCCACAGCAAATTTGTGTTCGTCGGGTCTCTATTCCAATTCGAACGTTTGACTTACACTACACGTATTCGTTTCGGAATATCGTTTCTACGTCTTCCGTTAACTATACGTGGGTAACATTATGAAGACAATTAATAACATTTGTGAAATACAACTTTGTTTGCGGTTTTTCCACGACAAACGACTTTCAACAACTTATTATATGCATAATTGTTGCAACTGATTGCCGGGAATTTATATATATATATATATATATATATATATATATATATATATATATATATATATATATGTGTGTGTGTGTGTGTGTGTGTGTGTGTGTGTGTGTATACACCCACATTTGAATTATAAAAAACAAATACTAAAAAAAAAAAATGTTGCATGGCGCGAGATTCGATCCGGCGACCTTCAGATTACGAACCCGAGCGCTTACCGCTGTGCCACGACGCTGTAGAAAATTATTAATCGTAGAGAGTATTTCACCGCAACGGTGTCTTAACTGGCGATTTTCTCGACAACGGCTGAGAAGTGCATCTTGGTGCTTTGCCACATTACACCTCTGGCCATGAGCTTTTATTATGCGCAGTATGAATCGAATCTCAATTTCACAACTGGCGGCCTCCCCTTGTAAGTTTTTAATATTTTGAACCAAAACGTATGTGTTTGGAACAGAATAATTATTTTCGAAAACGAAAGATTTTTTCAAAGTTTCGTGTAGAAATCGGGCCAAATTGTGATATGCGCTATTCATGCTATTTGAAATTGGACGTATTGGGTGATTAGGTTTATGAATTTTGAACTGGAACCGAAGTTTAGGGGTCTGAGGGTTCATATTAATGAGTAGTTTCTTTTGGAAAGGTTTTCTAAGAAATTTTGCATTGTTAATGGCTGACCTCACTTCTTTCTGTAATTTAGGAGTCGGATCATCATGCAGCTCCGATATGTTGTTTTCACTGAAGCAATTTTCAGTTTTAGAAATATACTCAGAAATATAAGCAACGACTAGACAACAACCTTTATCGGATTTAGTTATTAAAGCATTTGCTGTTTTAAGATTATTATTAATGGAAGTTACTAAAATTCTGACGTTATGCGTAGCATTAGGCAAAGTAGCTGTATTTTGCTTTAGCATACGCAATTCTGGCTTGAGAAGCATTATGAATCTTCTTATAATCTAGACCGATTTTTAAATCAACAAGCTCATTTTCTCTCACATTTCTGTCTAAAAGGTTAGGCCTGACGTATTTTAGTCCTTTTTCACAACAGGACTTTTTCATTCTGAGTAAAGATGATGTTGGTTTTATTTAAAATACTTTCATGAAAGATGTGACTGCTTTTATGAAATATATTCTGAGGGCATTTTTCGTTAGAAAGCAGACAAAAAGATTGCTGAGCTTCTTCTCGTGTTTCTGCATTATACCTACCTTACAAATCTCTAGATGTTCGTTAATTTGCGTCCACATGTCGTCAATATTCAGAATGAAAATATGTTCATCTTCTGCCGCAGGCCTTTATGAAAAACAAAGAACATACGTGTTCGAGGAAATGTAAGGCATATTGGTTCAAATGGCTCTGAGCACTAGGGGACTCAACTGTTGTGGTCATCAGTCCCCTAGAACTTAGAACTACTTAAACCTAACTAACCTGAGGACATCACACACATCCATGCCCCAGGCAGGATTCGAACCTGCGAACGTAGCAGTCGCACGGTTCCGGACTGCGCGCCTAGAACCGCGAGACCACCGCGGCCGGCGTAAGAGATATTATTTGGTCTGAAGTGTGCTAAAGTGCAGTGCCACGCCTCTTCATAAAGCATTCTTCTACCGCACGTCACTGTATTTCGCTCTGTGGAATTGAAACGTGTATATTTTATAATGGATGCCACCAAACTATATTCAGGACAGTGGAAACTGAAATGTCCTCTGGTGCCTCTTCTGCTCCCAGTTTGACAGCCTGCCCCTCTTAAAATCTCGCAATTAACAGAGAATGGGATTATTTGTAATAGGGAGAACAAGAACTCTCCAGAAAATTTGCACTCTTTATTCCCTATTAGCTAATAACTTGCTGTTTTGTGTGGCATAAAATTAAATATAGGATACATAAAACCAATAAAAACAAGAGATAAGCAAGAAAGTACACATTTCTTCAATCCTCAGCTCGTAGCATTTTTTCTCTCTAATCTTGCTCCAGCTTTCCTTGGCGTGCTTTCCTTTCTGCGGAAGAATCTCTTACCTCAAAGTTCGTCAAACTTTTTGCTACGTGAAAACTCGAAATGTCCTTAGCAAATACTGAAAAAGCTTTTAACACAAATAATACCCAAGACTGGTGTGGCTTTACGATCTGATTACGTCTATTTTGTCATTGTCTGCTAGATAAAACAAAATAGGCCTTTCTAATATTGCAGCAATTTTGTAACACACATCAAATAAACGTGAATGTTTTGGCACAAATGGCCATTTTTTATAACACGAAAGAATATAATTCACAAAGTACCAAGTAGCTATTACGCCTACTACAAGCAAAAAGCTTCATTTTAGGAAATAGTTTCACATTTTATTTATACGCACCGGATTCTCGAGCACGAGATCGAAAAGTAGTATTACGAAGTTTTTATATAAATCTGGATTCGTCTTATTCTTCTAGAATTGTGTGATGTCCCCGTTTCTTCTCCTTCCTCGTTCTAACAAACAATCTTGACATCAGCAATTCTGTAGCTATTCCTGCCATTGTCCAAATTTGTTCGCCGATTAACTCCACTAACCCTGCCAGAATCGCAGGTTTAGTTATCCCGCGATTATTTTCCAGTTAGGCGTTTTACATTTCCCACGTTACTTCGAGAATAGAACTTAAGCGGCTGCTAGCCGGGGACTGTACAACGGTCCTTACTGGTATAGCGATCTGGCCAAAAAAATTCTGTCCAAGTTTCATTTCCATGGCTACACCGAGAAGATATCACGTACACTCTGCACACATTCAAAAATCAACTTATGACTCATTCATAAATCAATTTAAAGTGTGTTCAAAAATGTTCAAACACCAACAGGGACGCGTTTCAAAATCATATAATCTTAGAGACCAACTGGAGCTGGATGCTAGGCGTTTTGTGAAAAGTTTTTCTTGCTGAAGAGTATGAATTTGGCGCCCCCTTTTCCCGGTAGCATCTAGCTGCTTGCTGCGACTGCCTGCACAGCCAACAGCCACATTCCTGTAGCCAGAAGCGGGAGAATCTACTACTCAAACCCGACTGAATTGCAACATACAGAAACACCATGTTTCCAAAAAATTGTCTTCGGAACGAAATTTTAGAAAGGATTCGTTCGAAATTCTTGATCTCATTCTAAAAAAATGATCGAAGGGCAACCAAGAGGATTTAAAGAGAGTATCCCATCTTGAAGCGGTGGTTATTACGTCCCAAATGCGTCCTCCATCTACAAGACGTTTGCAAGAATTGCTTTGAGTAAATACAACAGACTTCAACCTGGACAGGCTTTCTGCACAGCTCGAAATGATGTGAACCATTATGACTGGTATACAACCATGTAACGTACCCTCTAATGGAAGAAAACGTATCGCTGAACCTGTTAGGGTTAAAGAACTCCTCCAGGAAGTTATTTGCCTCATCATTCTGGTTCTGACAGTTCCAGTACCGTCACCATCCTCGGAAGTCATTCAGCGCTTTGATACGATTTAAAACTTGCCTCAGATGAACGCTGACTCAATCGAGAGTCACCCCTTTACTCCTCTTCCATATTCATCAAGACACGAGTGGAAAAATTAATCTTATCGATTTCATGAAAAAAATTGTTTCCCGAACCGTAGAATGGAAAACTACATTTGCAAATTTTACCTAAAATTTTTTAGTCTAAATAAAAACAAACTAATGTCTTTATTTCAAAATACGTTTTTCTTTTTCCCTTATGATGTGATGCACAGTGTTTATAAAGTAGTAACAATAATAAAAGGTTTCTCTACCCGATTGTTAACCACAGTCTATAGTAAATAGGTATTCCTTTTCGTAAATGGTCTAAAAACAAAGTAGGACCAATGTCTTTTTAAAAATTAAAGCAACGAAACAAGTTTACAGAGGACGAACCATAAAACTGGGTCCATATTATTATTTAACGAGTTGTATCTGTAGAACAGCGCTGTGTACCTAACACACATTTCAGCTTTAAAAAAAAAAATGACATATTCCACATCTACGAGCACGGATCTATGGAACGAATACTAATCTAATCTCCCACACGGTCGGTTTTTATGTATTCTTAACACTTTTGCTGAAAGACGAAATCAGCAAATGGGTTTGCTTGAACACCCCTCTCCACCCCCTCCCCCAAAAAAAGAAATGGTTGGTACGCCACTGAGCGAGTCGTTCTATTAAACAGCCTTGACGCCACATCAAGTCTGCTCCTCCGCGGTTTCCTTTTTTTAATTTTTTTCTTCTTCACAACACAGCGGACCACGTGATCAGAACCGTTGTTCCAGCTCCACGTACTGGAAACCCTGTGTTATGCCCGTACCGCGTGCATGGAAGCGAAGGTGGTTACCGTTTTCCAGTATCTATGTCCATTAAAACGTAACAGGAACTTAGTTTCGTAGATTACAATTTAATAAGCAATGACTCCGAAACAAGCCACCTAAACCTCGCGAAAATTGAATATAATCTGGCTTCTGTTCCGACTGCTGTTTTCGGCCAATCACAGCACAGGACAACTGTTGCCATCAGAAGAGGCACTGACGTCACACTATTTGTTAATGACGGGAAAATTCTCCGTACAGCTTCGTGTGCGTTATGTGGGTAACAATGAAATTTCCATCCCGACGACAAATTTATTACCGTCTATTCATTTACATACTGATCAGTGAACGTTCTCCTCTAAATTCTGGTCTCCATATAACACTACACATTTGCAGTCGAAGATCATACGGTCAGAAACACCAAAGGAACGACTAGTAAAGATCTTGTTCTCCGGCTTAGACAGAAAACACATTAAACTGCACATGATTATCGATACACGAATTTCGTGAAAAAAAAATGTACCAGTAGTACTCTACAAGGTGTGTCAATACTAGCAATTCAAAAATATGGTACCTGTTAATACCACTACCAATCTAGTTTGACCGAAATGGGTGAAATACCTACAGCAACAAAAACTAATTTAGTCCCCTTACAAGACATTCTCAAGCTTCGCCAAGTAAAGCTTCCCTTTCAGTCTAAGGTACTTAAAAGTTTCAGCACACTTTGCCTTTCAAGCAAGAATCTAGGAGGAAAATAAATGTGTTCTGTCTGCGCACACAGGACGTTCCGTGAAATTACGACGCAGGTCAAAGTAAATATCTGGCATCGGCAGGGCGCTCATGGGAGAATTCTTTCATCGTTCTAACGTTTGCTGAAGTTACCTTGCATTTTAGGTATTAATTTGGAAGGTACGACACACGGGGTAAGTCAGGAGGAAAGGTACGTGTTTTGACGGGTGATGGCATTAGTGAATCTGAACAAAAAACTTCATGTGGATATATGGCCTATTCCTAATGGTTTCCGAGATACAACACTTAACGTACATTTCTATTTACGTTCTGTATTATTGTCTTTTTACAATGTACCACAGTTACACAGATGAAGTTGGGACGAGCAGTTTGGTACAGTACGCTTTCGGTCTATCAAGTAGGAAAACTGCCTCAAACTGGCCTACAAAAAGCTACAGCGCACGCGCCAGATTTTCAATATTCTCGCGATGTCTCTGCGCAAACTGTTAATCCTACACAAAAAATAAATACGACCTTTTAGCAGCAAATTTAGTTTAATTGTGTAGTAACACACGTTTTCCTTGGAATGTGCGGTTTTTGAGTTATTGAAGGAGAACGTACAGCAGTAATAAACATTCTATCTCGGAAACCATTCGCAATATGGCAAATGTCCACATGAAGTTGTTTGTTCAGTATCACTTATACTATCGCATCTGAAAGCATGTACCTTTCCTCCTCACTCGCCCTGTATATGGCAAAGTGCCTTAATTACAGTGCAAATGTGGACATCAGGCGCTGCTGCATAGCAATCCGTTGCCCATTCACATCCAATGGATTACCCGTCTCCAACCATACCGTCTTATTCCAACCTAACCTAGGCCACCTCCTGTGCTACAGACCTGTCTATCAGCATAACCATTGTTTCAGGGACGTAGAGAGGAGGTTATATCAGTCCTTGATCCTGAACGTTTGTCTGCTGTTCGCATTCCTATTTTTTCGTTTACTTCAACAAAAGACGTTGAAATTACTCTTTGCGTATTAGTATCAAGCGATCCACTTGCTGTGATATAAACTGTATTGCTTGCTCTACGTAATAACAATACACTTTACATTGTAGGCAACTACAGCTATAAGAATGTATTCTCGTTAAAACCGCAGCAGCAGTTGATTGATCCTTTATTTAAGCTAATAAAGTGTTACTCAACAACTCCTGTGGCTTTGTTTAAACAAGAATATATGTAAGTGAATCATCAGTTTCTATCAAGAGAATTGTGTCGTAAAGACATTTAAAAAACTTGGAACGAGAAACGTATCTCGCGACGAAGTAAATGTACAGGAACCTCTTGTCACCGAGCGCAAAGACGGCGTAAAACTTTATAGTAAATATTAAATTTAATCTTCGCATCAAGGAGTAAACTCCTTAAATGTAAACTTCTATGCAATTAATACGGGAGAATAACACTCCCTTATTGTTGCTCTCTCCCTCTCTTCGTTTGTTTCTAGAAATAGGTAGAAGACATACTGTACTACGTAAGTTAGATGTTGCTAATATTGTACGTTAAAGTTTAAATGTGCGTTATTTCGATGTACAGTGAGCCCTCATGTTCCTTGCATCGAATTAATTTTTCTTAAGACGTTTACAGCTCCACAATTTTAGCGGCCTCTGCTTCAACAGACGCCATTACGCGTCGCCCTTTAATGCAAAATAATGCGGAAGCTCGGAGATCGCCCGCTTTAACATGTAACAGACATTTTTTCACAGCAGTCAGCTGCAGACGAGAGCAAGACTAGTTGAGATTTTACTTTCCAGCTTACGCCGAGAGCCAGGATTAGACTACCACAGCCTGAACATGTTGCGTGGGTCCAGAATGATTTCAATATTTGAGTCCATGCTCTTAAAAGTACAAATACGCCGAGGCTAATAATGCATTCAACAATTTTTGCATCTTGGACCACACAATTACACTCGCGCGTCTATTTGAAGACTCCGAACAAATGAGAAAAATATAAATAAATAAATATACTCCTCCCGAAGAGACACTTCACAACCTTTTATTGTCGATCAGTTGACGAGTGAACTGCCAGTTCTCGAGTCCAACGGACACACCGTGAACCAGAAGTTCGCCTGTGCACTGCTCCATCACGAATATGGAGAACAGTTTACTGCAGTAACATCTGTAATTGTCACACCACGTATTTCTATATCTTTCTGACCAATGATTAAGACTTTTCAGAAAATACATTGAGGACGACTGGTTTTAGCAAAAAAATGTTTCAATATAGGCGCTTAATGTGCGGTATTGTTTTCCTCATTCAAATACTTACATTGTTAGAAAAAGGAGTGCTGTTTGGTAAGAATAAGCCACAGTCAGTCTGAAGATACACGATTATTAATGTACGTGACTACAGTACTAAACCCATAAAGGCGAACATTTTGAGGTCAACGTAAGAATTCATTGATTTCTGCAATCACACAAATACAATAAAGACGAAATGGGGCACAACCTTATCTAACTCAATACCCAAGAGGCGGAATTGTTGCAGAAAACATTACTCCACAAAAGTAAAAATATCAACTTGCTGTTTGCAAATCCAGGACAGGGAGAAACAAGCTCCATTCCGTTACGTTATTCCCCACCTACAAGCAGGGTAGTTCTTTTATACATCAGACGTAACGAGTACAACGCAATATTTCGTGAAAACAATTCAACAAAATGGCGCGAAAATGACAAAGAAATCTAGTCCGTGACTATGCTTTTCATTCTTGCCTGTAGTCAGTAATACAGCAGATTTAACTGGAATTTCGATAGCGCTTTAAAATGCCAAAATTTTTAATACGAAATTCGCTAGCATTTTGAGAGCATAGTAACCTTCATAGTTTGCTTTATACGCACAGAAACCGCACAACTACCACGGCTTTGCAAAAATGAAAAAGAAAATAATTCAACATAGCGGGAACGAATGGAAATGGTCACCTTTACCTTATTAACGGAGAAGTAGATATCAACTCGGAAGCTGCAGCACAAAATGCGGAGTCACGCCTTCACACTGGAAACAGCTCGCTACAAATGCGTCAGACAACAGAAGGCGCAGGGAGTGCCACGCTGCCAGTGCTGCCAACTGCTGAGAGGGCGGCAGGTACCAACTGCAGTCAGCCTCTCACAGGGGGCTGTGGTCTGCTCACCCAGTACTGGCTCTGGAATTTCTGTAACAATGAGACGTTAAAAAGAATAAACAGAGTAATACGTCTCCATTGCGTCACACAACCATGAAGTACATTATAACGGCGATAGGGCTTCTGATAGCTTTTTGTATGAAATTATAAATATAGAACAGAAAAGAAATGTGAAGTGTAAAAATATTTTTTGTCTGTCATCCCGTTCTGGGAAACGAACGATATGTTAATATTCAATGTAACTGCTTCAACGGAAATATGAAACCTACTTTTAACAGTTCTACATACGGCTAATAAACACACTCTTCATAAACCCATGTGTCACGACCCCTTCTGGTTCGTCCTGTAAACAGTACCAAATCGGTTCTGGAAATGCGGTTATAGATGCCGAATTTCCAACTGTGTTTTTAAGGTAAAAAAACAATACGACGGCATTCCATCATTTTACCGTTTTAAGCACATTCATTATATCAGAGATTAAGTATGTAACTCCTGAGAATGCGGTCAGCACCTTTGTCCCGTCACGTCTGGCATGTGTAACGGTACTGGATGGCAAAACCTCGCTCAACCAGCACTGCTCAAGTTTTATAAGTTGCAGATACGCCACTGAATGACTTACAAACGTAATGACATTGTTTTGAATTTCAGCACATTTAACTGAACTAGCACATCGTAGTGATAAAGAAGACGAATTTATTTTTCCGTCAATTCTCCTTGCCCTGCAGCCCACACAGCTATATTGCTGCCTCAAGCGACTGACTGTTGCTACTAGCGCTCCGGAATGTCGGCAGTTTAACTTCCTCGCGAACAATGCCGTTTTATGAAGTAAATGAACACGGGAAAAAATGTTAATTAATGCGCAAACAGCATTGAGACTTTACATATAGCATGGTAATAAGCAAGTAAACTTGTAAACAATAAATTCCGTCGGTGGGGCACACAAAATTGTGATTAGGCTGCGTAAGGACACATTTAGAGGTGTGGCTCCACAGAGAAATTCGCAAAAGTTATCTTTCTTCCCAAATGAGGTTACGTATTGTATACTGTACTGTAAAACGACACTGACTTCCACTAACCACTTGTGGCGTCATGTTTACATAACACTCCCACCTTCCTACAGCAGACAGTTGTGTGCTCAATTACGCAATCTGTCGGCATATAAAAACAGCTCATTATTTTCGCAGTAGCCATGGACGGAATATAAAAACTTGTCATCTCCTGGCTCCGTAATTTCACGTCAGCATTCACACGTGTTCCTTGAGCGTCGACCAGCGGTTTGTTCACATGCCGTGATAATGATTTACTATTGTGAAACAGCGGCTAGAGCTCGTATGCAGACGTGGAAAGCGTATCGCAAAAGTCGTCGTTCATTCCAGCACAAACTACCTGCCTTATTCGTCACCAGAAAATGATACTTACTGATGTAAGCGGCAGTAATTTTTCTCTCTGCAAAGTTAAATGTTTCCTCAGCTCTTCATTGTAATTACATTTTTCCTCAGTTCAAGGGCTTTCAGTTCTTTAGCAATGCATAAACGAACAATTAATAAGACGTGCAATTTATAAAACGCCGTGAAAACAGCACTGTGCCGCAAAATTCCGTTAAACTGTAAAAGGAATATTTCGCAGCGACATTCTTGTGACGCACGCTTTTGGCATTCTAACCAACATTGGAGGCGAATTTGCTTACGGAGAAAGCTACTTATGAAATTTAACATATATTTTAGAACCGACAGAGCTTGGTCTGTTATTGGCCTTACTAAGAAAATACATTTAGCACTCGAAAAGTTTCCTCGTTTTAGGAAGTTAAGAATTTCAAGCGCGCACTTTTTGTTTGCCTCTAGCATCAACACACTGTAACAAAACCTCAGTGGTGTATATATAACCGTTAGCAACTCTGCGACTTACATATAATTTTTTTCGCCTTGTTTGTGTTTTACAAGCTGACTGCTTGGCATGTTTTCCTTATTACGGCTTCTTCCATTGCCAAGTGGTTCTGTCGCCCTTTACATATTCCGTCCGCATATTAATAGGCTGTTATAATTGTCGTGCTGATAATGGAAATGAAAAAGTTGTTATTTTATCTCGTATTATCAAGACCTTAGTATTTCTGCAGTTTCTTTGCGACAGTGCCTGATTAACTAAAGATCACGGCAGGCGTGTCTTGCTGCTAC
Source organism: Schistocerca nitens (assembly GCF_023898315.1). NCBI lineage: Eukaryota > Metazoa > Arthropoda > Insecta > Orthoptera > Acrididae > Schistocerca > Schistocerca nitens. The sequence goes on along the minus strand of NC_064624.1, from coordinate 13,037,190 downwards.
ACTATGATGACGTCGTAACATCGACACTCGCATCTCATTCATCACGAACGGCTCTGCACTGCCACAAATGCTACCCCTGTAATCGAGGAAGCCTGGCCTTACATTCTTCTTATTAGAATATAACTACCCTAAAAAGATCCGTGCTTCTCTGAAGGGAAGAATTTTTTCCCATTTAATACGTCTCATTTTTCGAGTATAGTTATTCATCCACTTTGAAAGCGTGTAAATGGCCGATATCTCTCCGATCGTGTGTAGCTGACCGGGCATCAGACGAGAAACTTGGAATTTTTATAGCTTTGTTTTCTTCTCTTTTCACAACATGCTAATGACATTTCTGTAGCGTCTTCCATCTCGAAGTTCTACAGTAGTGTGTTTGACATTCTTGCTATATAATAAAACAGTCCCGCAATTTGTTTGATGACCACCAAAAACGATAGCAACCATTTTCATTTCATCTTATAAAGTGTGCTATACTTCGCAAAGTTGTTCCACAATTCGGGGCGATAAGTGGTTCAAATGGCTCTGAGCACTATGGGACTCAACTGCTGAGGTCATCAGTCCCCTAGAACTTAGAACTACTTAAACCTAACTAACCTAAGGACATCACACACATCCATGCCCGCGGCAGGATTCGAACCTGCGACTGTAGCAGTCGCACGGTTCCGGACTGCGCGCCTAGAACCGCGAGACCACCGCGGCCGGCCGGGGCGATAAGTATGTTTACATACTGTCTCGAAATCATTCCCCAATGTGAGTGAAAGACATCTGCGAGACATTTGCTATGATACAATTGTTCTCTAGTATTCGAATTTCCGATTACGGTGATATACGTACGTAGGGAAGCGTATCTGGTCCTCAGTCAGTTTCTGTGAAGGTCAAGTAGTTAGACTACAGGGGGATGTCTCTGCAAACCGATCTGCCAGTGGCAATTCTGCTCTCAGGTGGGAATGTGTCTTTACTCGATGAGAAGGTTGGTCGCCACCCCTGAACTCCTAAGGTTTTTCTGTGAAATATGCTTCCAGCACTTCTTTCCGCAACGAACGTTCTCCTGGTCGCTTAATGAGACCATGCGTGTAAAAATCATGAAGATCGGGACGTCTGTTGACCCTAGTGGAATCGACTAATGTAACAAGGTCACTAAGAGAAAAACGGTTTCCGGAATTTGCGTTACTATTTCATTACAGCCAAAAGGTAAATAAGTGGACTATGGTTTGCTTCCGGTCAAGAGAAGAAATGAGGGTTACTTGGTTCCATAGGTTACTGTGTCGTAGGTATATGACGAGATACAAGAAGCAGCTAATATCAGCCTAGCCATCAGTCTCTCAGACATCACTTCCACATCGCAGACGCTATAAAATTATTTCGCCTTTACTCCCGATTATAGAGCGATGTGATCAACCCAATTAAAGTTTCGCTTCATTTTCACTGCTTAGACAGTTGACCAAAGGCGCGCAGTCTTTCCTCTCATTAACATCGATGCTGGAGGCTCTCAGATGTCGCCGCATCGTAGCGGGGCCGACACCCTTGTCACGGTACTCACTTCTTTACTAGAGGACTTTCTGTAACCAAGAAACGTATTTTACAGCTTACTTCGTGGCGGCTTGGGTAAATGTATCGCATTTCCTTTACATAGCTTCCGTCTACTGAACTTTAACGTTATAAATCTCTACCAACACATTCTGTCATTTTGCTGTTTTTGACACTTTCTACCACAGACGAAGTGTATTACACCTCTGAGAATTCGACAATTAGTCTGTCGTGTCACGTCTGGTAGATACAGGGCGAGGAAAAAGAACTCGACCAAAAGTGGAGGGCAGAAAGAGAGCATCGAGTAAAGGGGTTTCGGCATTGCGAGTTGAGGTGGCAGCTGAATATTTACGGCGCTATGCCAACATGAAAACGGTGGTCATACTGAACATTTGCTACACATACCTATGTTAATTAAGTGTTGGCTCGTTCTTCACTCATTTTGACCTTTCAAAGACATGTTCAAACATGAAACATGGAGGTTTGATTCTCTTCGTCTCTAATGGAGTGCTGCATGTTACGTCAGCTTAGTACGATACACGTGTAAATAATGCCGTAAGTTTATATTGTTGTCATCGTGACGGTTGGTTAGTCCAAACAGCCTGTTTACGCACACATTTTCTGTAAATTACCGATCATTTAGAGCAAAGACGTCCGTGTGTGACCTTTGAATTACGTCCCCGTAAGGCCAAAAATAAGCAGTTGCGACCCCATAGTTGCTGTACTCAAATTCCTATGTTTCACGCTGCCTTTTCGCCGCACACTTTTGGTCAAATTGCTTTTCCGCAACCTGTATAACGAAGCTGGATTGTAAGCCTCGCTCAACCAGCGGTGCTTAAATTACTCATTTTTTACGTACGCTGCACAGACAGGGTGAGTCAGGAGGAAAGGTTCATGCTTTGAGGTGTGACAGTATTACTGATTCACAACAAAAAACTTCATACGGACGTATGCCCTATTCCGAATGGTTTCCGAGATAGAGCACGTTTAATATCACTTTTATACGTTTTTCCTGAATAACGCGAAAACCGCACCCTCCAGCGAAAACGCGTCGCAGTACAAAATTAAGCTATATTAAATTTCCTACAAAACAGTTCCTATTCATTTTTTTGTCTAGAACTAATGGTTTGTGCGAAGAGAGCGCCAGAACGTTGGAAAACTCGCTCGACGCGCATGCGCTGTAGTTTAGGTAGTTTTAGTAGACGAATTTGAGGCCGTTTCCCGACTTGATAGGCCACACGTGTCCCGTACCAAACTGTTCGTCTCAGCTTGCTCTACACTACTGTGGTACATTGTGAACAGTGGCAATGTATGGTACTACAGAAAATAAATAACAGTGTGTTCTACCTCGGAAACCATTCGGAGTAGTATTCAGTATCACTAATACTATGACCCCTCAAAGCAGGTACCTTTGCTCCTGACTCATCCTGTACGAGGTGTGGCTAGAAAAAAACCGGACTAGTACTGGTGAAACAATAAAACGAATGCAATAAGGCTGAAAGTCTCGTGGCCTGTCACGTGACTCTCGCTCCGCCTACTGTTCGAGTTTCATCTGCCTCCTGCACTCAGTCTGCCCGTGGCGTCTGTTTTAAGTAGTTGACGTTTTGTCTGTGCGTCGGAAAATGTTGAGTGTACAGAAAGAACAGCGTGTTAACATCAAATTTTGTTTCAAACTAGGAAAATCTGCAAGTGAAACGTTTGTAATGTTACAACAAGTGTACGGCGATGATTGTTTATCGCGAACACAAGTGTTTGAGTGGTTTAAACGATTTAAAGATGGCCGCGAAGACACCAGTGATGACACTCGCACTGGCAGACCATTGTCAGCAAAAACTGATGCAAACATTGAAAAAATCGGTAAACTTGTTCGACAAGTTTCCTTGTCAACTCCTGTTAACTCAGACACTGCTCTGATTGTTAAACGGCGATCTTGTCGAACAAGTTTACCGATTTTTTCAATGTTTGCATCAGTTTTTGCTGACAATGGTCTGCCAGTGCGAGTGTCATCACTGGTGTCTTCGCGGCCATCTTTAAATCGTTTAAACCACTCAAACACTTGTGTTCGCGATAAACAATCATCGCCGTACACTTGTTGTAACATTACAAACGTTTCACTTGCAGATTTTCCTAGTTTGAAACAAAATTTGATGTTAACACGCTGTTCTTTCTGTACACTCAACATTTTCCGACGCACAGACAAAACGTCAACTACTTCAAACAGACGCCACGGGCAGACTGAGTGCAGGAGGCAGATGAAACTCGAACAGTAGGCGGAGCGAGAGTCACGTGACAGGCCACGCGACTTTCAGCCTTATTGCATTCGTTTTATTGTTTCACCAGTACTAGTCCGGTTTTTTTCTAGCCACACCTCGTATGTCAGTGAATGGCTCCCAACCCGGTCGGCCGACTATATTCTGCCACGACACAGGAACGCCAGCACGCGACACTCAAAATCACGAAACCAGCGTCATGCCCGCATAATTGCACTGTACTAATTTTGAGGACATTTAGACGTTGACAACATATATATGCACATAGTTGTAGAAGCTGAACTCATTTCAGTTAATTCTCCTTCTCCTGCAGCCCACAGAGCTTTGTTGCTGCTGTACTCCATCATAAGAATAAACCTGATGTAAACAAACACAAACGCGGTGACTGGTCAGAAGCCGCAGCACGCATACACTGGTGTTGTTACGCTCTTGGAGGTAGCTCCTACTTATGTATCAGGTATCTTATTACCAAGTCACGTTAAATGAAACTTTAAGATATTCAGATGTATTAACCGGCCATCGACGTGTTTGTTAGTCACGCTGTAGCTACGTAGTTTTCACTCCACAAGCCGTGTACAGTCACTGCCTCTGTACTGGTGAGCCCTGATTGCCGCGCTGTTAGTGGCTGAGGCTGCTTTCTGTTCCGTGGTGAAACACGCGTGTGGGACACAGTTAAAAAGTGCCCAGAAATAGGCTGTTCTCGATGATTTTCGTAAATTTACAGAAGTAATCGGCTTCCAAGTTTCGCAAGGGACTCTATTAGATACAGTTCAAAGTCACACTCCTTGTCGACGTCTATGTCGGCATGGTAGCTCAGTGTGTTGCCGGCACGGTAGGTAACTCGCCGTGTTCGGTCAAAGGGTTAGCTGCCCCCTGTAATAAAAAAACTGAGTCAATGGATGAACGACAAACTGAAACGGGTGTCTTGCGACGTACGACCCGAGCAGATACAACGAACAAAAACGAACAAAATGAGATTAGAAAAAAAAAGTGTGTTCGGTCAGCGTCGTATCTGCCCTCTGTAATAACATTAACTGAGTCAGTGGACAAACGATGAACTTGAACAAGAGCCGTGGAACGTACGCCACGAACGAATACAAAAATCAAAATGAGATAAAAAATATCGGTAACCTAGCAGATTAGTAATTATTATTCTCTGTATATCATGGTCCACGGGTTCAAGCCTCTTCCAAGTCACTTTTTTTTCTCGTTCAATTTGAAATAGCTATATCTCGTAATTATTACACACGAAATTCTGTTTTCATTTCAAATACAAATTATTAATTATCGATATTCTATGAAGCATTGTTAATAAATGTTAGTAAATCATAACAATGTAATTTTTAAGGCAAAAATGAAACGCCAAATACTCTTTATTTGCACTATCCGCATTGTTTTATACCACAGATGTAGGTAAGTATCGTAGGAACAAGGAAAATAATCATTTTCACAGCATCGAGCACACCATACAAATGCTGCCTTTTAACATTTTCCACTGTGCCATTACAGTATGAACCCAACAGAGCTGGTCTGGGGCCAAGTTAAGGGATTTTTCCCGAGAAATAACAAAACACTGTTAATCTGCCAGACGTACTGGAACTAACAAACGCAGCTGTCTCACATGTCAGGGCCGAAGGCTGGAGGGATCCAGGACGGCAGAAAAGAAGAGGAGAAATGCGGCGCCTGCTTGGCTTCGTGGATTCTGTTGTTAATCGATTCGTCGTCAGAGTAGTGAATTTCTCGGATACGGGTGAGGAAGGAGCTAAGAGTCTACCTGACGACTGACTGCAATCAATACCTTCATTAGCTTCAGTATTCAACATTACCGTGAAATCTGTGTAGTACGGTTTTGCGTCACACACAGCTGGCTCACAAAAATTACCCTGTGTATACGTTGGGAATTTTCATCACACTAGTTTCTAATCGGAATCCTATGTAAGGTAAGAACGAGAGCATTTTATGCTTTGCGTCCCGCCGCCTAAGAAGCGCGTGGCAGTGCCGGACTTTTGCCGAATATTATTTCATTCGTTTTAAAAATTAAGTGACATTTGAAGCTATATTGTTTCTTTGCCCGTCTCTTTCTGCGTCTCAACTGCATCTGGTCTCAGCATTGCAGGTTGGCTGGACCGCTAGCTGGCCACTGCTGTCCGAGTTTAATGCGCCGGTGAAGTTGTTGTACCGCGTCACAGCTCAGTCTGTGTGTGTGTGCAACACAGCACAAAACGTACCCTTGTGATCGCACTTGACTGTACTGGTCACAGCTTGGCTTCCGCTGCACGTGAAACGAAATCCAATGAGATTCGAGCAAACGCGGGAGAATAGATGGCGTAATGTTTAGATCAGGTTTATTCTTATGAGGAACAGAGTATAGCGCCGCGGAACGTTGGCAGTTTGAAGTCTTCCGCGAGTCGTGGCGGTTTTCTGAGGAGAATGAAATTTTCACCACAGAGTTGATCTTCGCAATGAGAGTGAATTCCCACTTGACGCGACGGCTTAATTTTTAAAATCCACCCACAGCAGAAGGTCGCGTGTCCCGCGAGATGCGAGACGCGTGTCCTCCCCACGTGTGAATCACACTCCTAGCCGCTGTCCAGTTCCGCCATTTTAATGCATCCGGACAGAGCTGTTCTGCACTCCGCACGTCCCTGCACGGCCCTCTGCCACACAAGCCTCCAGCAGACGTTACCCTGCACTCCTGAGAAGGGGGAGGCCGTGGGAGAAAATCTTCCGGAAAACACGTCAAAACATACGGTCAAAACGTTCTTGTCCAAGCCAGTTAAGGCACGAGATTCTGTGTAGTTATGTTCACCTGGATGACACGCGTTATGCGTAATATGCGTAGTGGTAAGGGGTGGAATGCATTTACACTCCGTGGCTTTGATGACGTATAATGGCTAGAAAAATACCTCTCGACTCAAGGCGATATCTTAATCACGTACATGGAATGAACAGATGTGCTGACACCACCCACCGATTGTTAAAATGTAACGAAAAAGCTGACTGCATCGTGTGTTTTGTATCGACACGGAGTATCATCGCAGGGTGAGAAACTGTTTTACTTCGTGGCAGTGTGTGCAGGTGTTGTCCTTCGGCTCCTACGGATCGCATTCCTACCTGGTAGCGGATAAGGAAAAACATCTGTCGGTGGCCTTCAGACACTGCACGCGTCGGGAGGAGAACCGCATTCAGCTAACAACTAATTTACTGAAGAGGCGATATGAGCAAAAAAAAAAGTCAGCCATATTATCCTGTCGCGTAGCTGGCTACGGCCGATCGCGAGAACAAAGCCCAGCAAAGCTTTATTTTACGGTGCTGGACCGCTGGATCTATTGCTCTTTGGCGTATGTGAAACTTACCTTACACCATGACGATAGAGACATAGACGGCACATGCCTCTACCCTTGGCGTGTTAAGTTCGAAACCGAGTGGATTAGACGGTTATAGTATCTGCAGCTGGAACCAAGCTCTGGTTTCAACAACTGGTCTCCCTGTTGTATTAGTGTCACACACGTGTAGTAATTCAGATAACCTAATCTCCCCAAAGCTCGCAGTGGTGTTGCGATAAGTATCCTTGTTACGTCCGGCCACGTGGAACGACAGCAGACGTTTAAACACTGTCCCCACACTTCCGTACTTCCACGAACGACAGAATTACACTCATTCTATGAATTCCTGTTCTTGTTGGACTGGGGCTCATTTAACTGGCCGCTTCCACACCCCATCCAAGGATTTTGAAACAGCTCCACTGCGTAGCTTGTGTACTCATTTGGCTGAAAACTCTCATTTTCGAAAGAAAGTGTACAGACATTACTCACTGCTCTGTTACTGGCTAACTGTAAAGACTCTTGTTTCACGTGTGCTTGTGGTGGTCGGCAAGCACTCGCATCTTAAGCACTGCCGACCCACCGAAGCGCCCGGCGCCTCTCGTTAACTGTGCCGCCAACCTACACTAAGGAAAGACGCATTTCGATGAGGACATGGCAATTTTTTATTTTCACTACGGTGTTCCCTTCCACACATTTCATTTTTCGTGTTTTCTTATTCCACCAGAAACAGACATCATGACTACCGTCCCTGATTGTCCGCTGTCTCATTTAGAAAAGCGGTCACCCCAGAACACAAACTTACTGTTACTTTAATCACAGCTGTCACTACTCGAAATTGCAATACCTAAACGCACTCTACTATAATGATAGTACATTACGTGTTTATCTGATAGTCGTTTATTTATAAGTAAAAATGCCTGACAGTTGATCCTCAGTATTTGCTATGTTGAGATCATGTATTTTAACCACTCTGCGAGTGTCAGCTATTGAGACTACCAGTGAAGTAGTGTCACATCACTCAGCTCCATCACTAAACTGCCATTAACATTATCATTACCAGGAGAGACACGACGTTAAAGCTAACACTACAGTCATACAAGTTTCCGTGCGTACCTACACCACAGGTGATGAACAGATTGAAAGAATCGACGATAAAAGAGATTACTCAAATAGTTAAGCGAGACAAAAATTTAAAATGTGACGAGAGACTGGAATACGGTAGCTGGTACAGGAAGAGAAAATAGTAAGAAAATGTAGGCTTGGGGGAAGGGATGAAAGGAGAAGCCACGTGATAGAGTTTTGTACAGACAATAACGTAATCATCGGCAACGCTTCGCTCAAGAATCATGAAAGAATAATACATATTTGGAACAGAGTTTCCGAAACCAGATTTTAAACTGTAATGATAACTAAAGTGGCAGTAAACGGTAGCAGATAAAGGACGTGGAACCTGAATAAGTTCCAGAGTTTGTCGTTAATCTTAAAGGTATCATAAGGCAACGACTGACTGAAACAGAGGAAGCAATCCATTACAATACGAACGGATATTTTTGAGAGGAGTAGTGACGAATGCAGCAGAGGATGTAAATCGGAAAAAAGTGCAGTAGAAATCCTTGGAAACAACATGATATGTTCAATTTAATTGACAGGAGAAAATATAAAAACGCAGCAAATTAATTACGCAACGCGGAAGAGAGATGTCTAAGAATGCCGTTGGCAGAGTATCCAAAATGGCAACAACGATTTTGCTCTTGGAAAACTGAAGTGTCGACATTAAATAAGAAACAAAAAAGAAAATCTTACTCAAAGGAGAAGCAACTATCAAGTGCTCATTTGGCAAGCCAGAACTAAGCAAATAAGAGAAGACTAGAAGGTGGAAGCGATATGTAGAGAGGAGAGGGGGAGGGGCTATACAGACTAACATGACCACAACGTTAGATTCCTGTGAAATGTCTGAACACGAGAGACAATACAGTTCCTACCACTCAGCTAAGTAGACAGACTGGAGAAAGGAAAACCTGTGTTCATAGCATTTCCATATTCAGAACAAAGTTTCGACAATATTAACTGAAAGACACTCTCTGAAGCTCTGGAGGTATCAATCATAAAACACAGGGGCACAACATTATCTGCCGGCCGGTGTGACCGAGCGGTTCTAGGCGCCTCAGTCTGGAACCACGCGACTGCTACGATCGCATGTTCGAATCCTGCCATAGGCATGGATGTGTGTGATGTACTTAGGATGTTTAAGTAGTTCTAAGTTCTAGGGGACTGATGACCTCAGATGTTGAGTCCCAAAGTGCTCAGAGCCATTTGAACCATTTTTTGTTTATCAACACGTTGCCAACCTAACGAAGTATATACTGGAAAGTAAAGTCTGTTCATTCTGTTCCCTTTATATCTAACTGTGTGTGTGTCTAGTTAGTCAGGGTGAGTTTTTATTACTAGTATCTGTTTCGATAACTTAAATAACCTTGCATTCGATAATCTAACCATGCAGGTTCATAAAAACCATACAATTTGTGCAAAAACTTCTTAGATCGTCGCTGAGCAGCGACCACCTGATATTTCAAAGAATATCTTACGCGCCACGGCGCAGAATACGAATTGTTCATAAATTGTATCGATAGAGATATTTTTTGTTTCTTATTTTTTGACATCTGAAGAATTGTAATGCTCTCCTGTTACCACAGTCCTGATATATTTTTTAAAGACGGCGGACGCTTATATGGCGTGGTCCGCAATCACTAATTAGTTATTATAAAATATCACTATTGTGCATTGCTATGTAAGAATTTGTGTGTGCAGCTAAGATGAAATGTCGAAAATGCTAAAGTACTTTATTTAAAGAAACAGCCAGCAAGATATAAAATTGAAATGTACGGAGCCTATTGTTAGAAATACTGACTAAGGTAATTAAATTGGTTATTGTGCTCTCAAATGCTGTAGTGCCTGCTTATTACTTAAAGTATTTCTATGGTATCCATCTCCTATTAATGGCAACAGAAATAACGGTGTTTTTATAGTTTTCATACAGCTACCAGGGACCGACCGCATGTCGGCAAACGTCGTAGTTAAAGGCAGAAGGCGCATTGCTATTTACCTTGTTTGTGATTTAAATCCAATTTCTTTTAACGTGAGGTGTAGTATAGCAAAGAATTTCCAGCTCTGTCTGGTCCCTTAGCTTTCTCTGTTCGTAGTTGCTATGTCTCGTATCCGGTCGTGATCCAACATGATCACGACACAAATAAATTAAGTGGGAATGTGAACTCTGTTCTTGATCTTGAGAACGCTATGCCTTCTGCAAACGATTTCAGGTGACATATAAACTATCACATACAGTACTTAAGTTTTTGAAAGGTCTTTGCACTTTCCGCCAAGAAGTGGTGCAAAACTAACAACAGATTTCTGAATCTTCACAAGTGAATAATAATTTAATGAAAATATAAATACATTAAAAATAGCACCACACTTTGCACCCGGTCAAGGACTCGACTGAAATCACGAAAATCAGTCCACTTGTGTTTGCTGCTAATATAGATAGATGTATTTAACAAAAGATTTATTTCTCATGTGCACGCTACGCGCTTAAAAAAATTGTGGAGGAAAATTTCAGAGAGGAAAGACGAGCCGACGGCGGAAAACGGAGAAATTTTACATCCAGTTGCCAACTTTCAAGACATCAAACGCAAGTTACGAAAAAATTTCCATATGCAGTTGAGACGCTTCAGTAGTACAGTTGTCTTTCCAGCTACATTACCATTCTTCCTTTTACTTGCACGTGCACATTTAAAAAATCAGCTTGAAATTCTTTTTTGGTCAAAATGTAGTAGGACTTGCAACGTAGTATCTAAATCCCATTGTTGAGTCTTGGTTTCAATGTGTAAATATGGCGTCGTGTTGCATGTAAAATGCTAGCGCTGTGTGCTAATTCAGTTGTTTAGTGTGCCCGTCTTCATCTTGTCTTCTGCGCTTCAGTTCACAGACGTTTGTTAGGCGAGTGCAACTCCCATACTTGACAGACAGCACGTGACCTGACGTCACAAGCAAAGGACAGACGAACCGCGTTGCAGAGCACGTGTAGCTGACGTGGTACTGTTGACAAACAGACACCGCGAGATGGAGGAGGGTAAACGGAAATTAATCCCGACAGCAGGTGGCAGTGACGATATGAACAGCACTCAGTATTCGCTGCGCTCACGTGCAACTAGCATGCGAGTGGAAGCGGAGGCTAAGGGCCTGCCGCACTGGGATGCCACGGCATCTCTGCCGGCAGAGACGGCCGATACAATACGTCGGGCTCGACGGGGCCTGCCGCACCTGGCCTCCAGCTGGCGCTGCCAGCAGACCCGCCTCTCCAAGCCTCTGCTGGCGGCGCTGCCGATGAAACACAAGGCGGCTCTTGGGAGCTCCCGCACCCGGACGCCAGCAGACCTGCCACGCGCTACCTGGCGCTCACCTGTGCTCAGGTTTGTTGCAGTTTTGCACGTATGCCACCACGGATAGTTTCCATACGGAAGCTTTTATATGTGAAATTCAGGCGAGACCAGCAATTTGGGACACATCATCCGTGGATTATTCGAACCGCGAACTGAAAAAACCGTGTTGGGAACAAGTTGTTGATATTTTCGCAGGAAAAGAATCGCCTTTGGAAGTGAATAAAGAACTCGGCAAGTGCTTCAAAAACGTATTATTTTTCATTACTAAAGTGTACTGAACGTAAGTACTTTGCCATTTGAGGGGATCCTGATTAACAAAATACTCTGAAAATTTGTCTCTCACTGCAAGCGCAGATCGACCGCTTCTGCCTGAATGGCCTGCACATTCATTGTTCTCAAAACCAATTACTTCGAGTGAGTCTTCATAGACGAATCCATCTCTTGCACGTACAAAATTCAACGACCTTTAACTATATCTTGCGCAAAACCGATGCCCACATTTAGTGGTCGATGAAAGATTCTCCACTTGTTGGAGAGATACCAAAGGCACATTCCGCATAACGCCTAGCCCTGGATAATCTGTAATTGAAGATCTTCTTCTCGTAACTAAGATTATTTCCACCGTATGGACGCACCAAATTTTCACTCGTGCCAAAAGCCTCAACTCCTACCGACACACAAGGAAAAACAGCTGAACGTTTTTCTGTCAGTGGTGAAGCTTTAGGTATCTTCAGGGAATTGTTCATTAGTTTCTTGTAAAACAAACTGTCTTTGAAAATTGCCGAGTCATTACTTTTTCCATAAGCTCCGACGTCTACGAAAGTAAAGTTATAGTTAGCATCGCACACAGCGAGAAAAACATTGGAAAAGTAATTTTTGTAGTTGTGGTACAAGGAACCTGAGTGAGCGGGCTTAATCACTCGTACATCTTTTCCATCAATTGCTCCAATGCAGTGAGGAAAGTTGGCATTCTTTTCGAAGGTATTTGCTATTTTTAACCATTCCTCTGTTGTCGGCATAGCTTTACTTGCATACAGCTTCTGCCATAACGGGATACGCACGTCTCGAACAATTTCTGTGATTGTTGTGTGCCCGAGACGGTATGCGTAATGCAGTTCCATGAAAGAACAGCCAGTCGCCGGACACCTGTAATAAATTAGGCAACAATGAGTACGACAAGCGATTCGTATGACTGGTTTTCTTCTTATATAAGGTAAAATGCCACATGAAAGTAAACGACTTTTCTGTGAAATATTAAGAGCTGTGCTATAATGGACGCAAAAACCAACAATACAAATCCTCTTGCAAAAGTTAATTTTTCTGTATTCATCACTTTTCGATGTTTACTCGCGTCTAGATTATCAAGTTGGCATGTGTACATCAAAATTGAATAGGTATTCATCTTAATGTCGCTTATCGTAGAAAAGTACCTACTCTACATCGTACTTATCGACTAACTCAACACGAATTTATGCTCTGTTTTTAATGAATTATTAGTCATGTTTATCTTTAAGTGATAACGCCATTCTCTTGCGCTTTCGCGTATTTAAGAACTGAAGCGACACGGCGCCGCGATTGCCAACTGTCTAATCAAACAATAATCAAAAGCGTGGGACAGGGACCGCACGAACCTGAGGCGGGCAGTACCAGCGCGACGTGTCCGCTACAATTCGGATAATCACGAATAGAATACGTATCACTGAGGTCCGTATAATGCAGTCTCCACCGTATATTTGAATTTATTAAAAAAAATGATGCGACTATTTCTGACAAATAACACGGATCGTGACAAAACGTGCATACATTTTGTTGCAGGCTTGGCGTTGCAGAAGAGGTGGAAGAGTGTCAGAGGCTCTTTTGCGCGTGAGCTACAACGCAGGAAATCCTTGAAGTCAGGATCGGGTGCCACAAGGAAGAGCCAATATCTTTACTTTAACCAACTGTCGTTCCTTCAGACCGTTGTCAGCATAAGGGAATCGGAACAAGCTGAGGATCCGCACGAAAATGAAGAAGAAGAAGAAGAAGCTGCATCTCGTGCAGGTGCGGTTCCGTTAAGAAGAAATAGAAAAAGGAGGAAAGAAGATGACGAAGACTGACAGATTAAGCTGCTTAATGCGAGTATTCAGCAAAGAGAATTACGGGAGCGGCAAGCAGAAGAGGATGAAGACAGAATGTTTTTGTTGTCTCTGTTAAACCGCCTTCGTGGTATTCCCAAGGAAAGGAAAATGGAGACGAAAATTAAAATAATGAGTGTGATAAATGAAGCTCAGTACGGACCACGCTATTTACAGAGTAATTTTCATTCAGGACACTGGCCAATAGGAAATTATCGTCCTACAGTTTCCTGTCACCCTGTACGTGATGCTCCACTGCAGTCGCAAACTACTGACACAGAAAATTACTGTCCACAACACGCACCTCCAGAACAATATTACACAGTTACGTCTCCAGCTGCAGCAAGTGATGTTGATGGGTCAGGGTCGTCAGACGTTCTTGATTTGTTTTAAGTTTTTTTTGTAACATTGCTTTGCCTCATTTGTAGTATTGCTTTAAGTTTAATTGTAATATTGTTTCAAGTTTCATTTGTAATATTGAATTTCATTTTGTAATAAAGTACTTTTCGGATTAAAACTGACAAAACGCTTCTATGTATATGTTACAGTTACAACTCAAATTGCAAGTATCACTGCATAAAACAAATAATTAGCTACTGAGTAGACAGGTAGTTACTTACCTTAATGTCACGAAAATCTTTTCTTCTGGTGAGACGGCTTGCCTTAAAACAGTGTCCTTTTTCTTCAGTTCATCTCGGCAGATCTCCACTAATTCGGCGAACGAACGTACTGACATTTTCAAGTACTTAAAAAATTTATCACTGTAATTTCTTAAATCGTTGTATAGTGTATGAAATAATCCGTTTACATCACGATCAGCAATGAAGGGGTGTACCCAGAAATTCTTCTTTCTCTGCGTTCTCTTTCTGTGTCGACGAAGCACAGCTACTGGCTCCTCTACTTCCGTCAGACCGGAGCAGTCCCCCCTGTGGCGCCCCTGCCGGCAGCCGCACCGGCAGACCGCAGAGACGCCGTGGCAGCCCAGTGCGACGTGGCCCTAACGCCGCTGCTGTGATCGACCCAGACCAAACAATTCAAACGGTTCCCGCGCGTAGCAACCCGACTGTGGATACGAATGCAATGCTCCTTCAGATCCACAGGTGGATGACAAATAATGATAGGGAAAAGGAACAACTGCGGTTAGAAAGAGAACGAAAAGCAAGAGGGAGAGCAGAACGAGAGGAAGAAAACAGAAAAGAACTAATGCGAGCTTTTACCGATTTAAATAAACAATTTGATGCGGTAAATGAAAAATTTGAGGTGGTAAAAACAGAAATAACTACCGAATTGAAAACTGATCTGAAAACCCAATTGGGCGAGGTCAAGTCGGAAATAAGTGGGCAAATCGAAGCAGTAAAAACTCAGCTCCGTAAACAGGTTGAGGCTGAGATTTAGTAAATTTCATGCAGCACTAGGAGCTGCCAAGGGTTAATTAATGCCACGATAGAAGCATACCATAGCGAAACTGTAGCATTAAAGGGTAATTCTGATGCTACGTCAAAGGAGGTCAGCGCCGTCAAACTGGTTGTCACTAATATGGGAAAGGAGATAGATGATTTGACGAAACAAGTAGAATCACTTGACATTGAGGAGCAGGTAGAAATTACGGTAAAGGCTCACGCCGAAGCGTTATCCGACCACTGCACAGAGTGGATAAAAACCAAAGACTATCTGATAGAAAAGAAAGGAAAGACAGAACTGAAGGAAGTAGTAAGGGAAGTTACTTGTCATCTGTTGGCGGAACCAAGAAAATCGGGAGACACTGTGTTATCTGAGCTAGGACAGATAAGGTGAACTTTAGCACAAGAGCTTCCTCAGTGGAAGCAGCAGGTCACTGAAGAGGTGCAGACACTAAAGAACAAAGTGGGAAGTCCCTCGCATCTGATGGGTAGCGAATGGAATCACTCCCCATACCGAAATGACAATAGGCAAATTCATTACAGCTCTCCACTTGATGACACGTCATACCACAGTCCGACAGACGCAGTGCGTAACCACACAGAAGAGAACAGCCCACCAACACTCGTAACCCAAATGCAGGAAGAAAGTGTATTGAAACACAAAACATTTCCAACCTTTTACCCGCAAAAACGTGACATAAACCCGATTGTATTTTTGCGAAACTTCTCTGGAGTATTTCCGAACAGTTGGACAGACAAGCAAAGAATACAGTTTGTGACGGGTATATAACAGGAAATGCCGCCTTATGGGGAATAGAAATGAGAGACAAGTGCAGGACCTATAATAAATTCGAGCGGATCTTTCTGAACAAATTTTGCAGTGGTGGTGCTCAGCATCGCTTAAGAAAAGAAGTGTTCAATGCCGAAATGTTCAGTTCGAAACACGGCACTCTCAGAAGATATTTCGAAAGATATTTAACAAAAATTAAATTCTGGGATTCGCCAATTACAAATAAAGACGCGATCAAGATTTTGAAAACTAAATTGCCCATCTCTATACGGGAGAAATTAGTTAACGTTTCCGAGGACGATACCGAAGCATTTCTTTCCATATTGGACTCATTGGATTCGATTCGCGAGGACGCGGTAGCAAATGTTGGTAGCGCTCCGAATGGAGTGAGCAGGCGAAACAGTGTGTAACGTGCGTGTGGGGCACACGATACTCATTAAAGCCTGTACTATGCTAAGTGAGTGGGGTTCACCTTACGAGACAGGATTTTTGTATAGATATTGACCGCGTGTACCTGAATGGAGGCAAATCAGACTTACACCCACTCTGTAGTAACAATTATACGTCAAATAAGTCCGAAATACAACTACACGTCAGGACAGACAAAAAACAACACAGAAGATGCTACCAGTTTGTTAATAATACGGTCGCCAGCCTAATTAGGCATTAACTGAGTTTCTTCCCTGTACAAGTTGGCAGACATTCGTGCAACGCAACAAGTAGTAACACTGCATAATATAGTAGAATTTTAGAACCAGAAAATCTATTGAACTGATAATTTTACTTTCTGTACTGATATGGAAAAACCATAAATACATAACACTACACTATAATGTATACTACAAAACTTCGTACTGTCTATTGATCTGATTAAAATCGGGCATAGGTTACCCTAGAAATAGCACTTTCGAGTCACACATAAAATGTCAATTTTGATAAAGATAAAACACTGATAAATTTTGGCTTTTATATTGGCTTTAACTTTTGCTGGTCAAATCAATTTAGAGCACAAATGAATAAAAAAAAAAGGGGGGGGGACCCTGAAACTGTTATGATCACTGTATTAAAAATTTGATTATTGAAATCATTATGCGCTCAAGATTTCCAATATATGAGTTACTACTCTTTTTATCTTATTTCCTGCTTATTTAAATACCTTTATATCTGTCTCGAAATAATTAAACTTCAATACTAAATCCATATTAAAGTTATCTTCCAACTATGTCAGACCTTCGTCATTCATTTACTGGTTCATTAACAAAACAGTTCTTTAAACATCATTCTAACATAGCTAGTTCTGCAGGTAATTATTATTAACACAAACTTTATTTTTTCATCTCGGGACGCTCGGATTGCACAACATTTGGAAAGGACCCTACCTAGGTTAGTTGAGAGGATAATTAAATGATAGGAAAGTTCTGGTAAAGTTTAAGTTGTTATTGAACAGTATAGAACAAAAGTAACACTGGTCCATACGAATACAGTACTAAAAGTTTCAACCTGTTTGTATCGATGCGGCGGTTGGCGGGCGGCGAGATGGCGAGGCACAGAGCACACATACAACCACAGCTATGGCTCTTGACGTATCGGCACTTTAATTCTTCTTAGCGTCGCAATACTTATCCGTTTAGTGCCTATGGAATTTTGCCATGCTGTATGGGCGTTGGAACGGCATACCCGAGCCACAGGAGAGCCTCCTCGCTCCAGAACGTGTTGCTCAGACCAGTGCCAAACTCCAACTACTACTACTGCTGAGCCCGTTGTGCCGTGCAGTGCCCGCGTGCATTTTCCCGCGCTCGCCTGCCATCCACCTTTTACCGCTCCCTTACAGACAGGGTATTCACCCGAGGTTTTTCATTTTACATATCCTAACATATTGCCTACGTATGGACCAAAAGAGAGATTGGGCCCCTCCACGCCCGCACCAACGTGGTGACCAAACCAAAAGTTCTACTGTCACCTCCGTAAAACATGTTAGTTATCTAGTAAGTGGATCACAGGATGCCGGGCTGTGATGTTGTCCGTGCGTCTGGGTAAGACTACGCATTAACACGGTCCATCAGGTGATAGATAGTAAACGAAACGCGAGTGAGGGTAGCGATTTGAAGAGCAGAGGGAAAAAAGTACCATGGCTCGTGCCGTGGGAAAAAAACCTCTGCGACAGTGGGATGGGTAGTAAGAGCAGTAGTGGCTTACTAGCTGCGATAGTTCATGCAAGGTTGGATTTGTTAGTATGGGTATCATGCATCATTAGCGTGACAAGCGATGGCGATGTATCCCAGTGGTTGCAGCTGCTACATTCCTGGAACAATCAAGATCGTTATACAGTAGTGGGAGATCGGCCATAGATCGTCTCACTGTGTGGGGGATGTGTGGAGCTTGTTTGCATGCAGTGTACGGTACGGCTTCCCTGTGTGGTGCCAGTTATTCGGCAGTGTATTTCAGCTGGATATCCAGTAATAGCGTCTGATTAACAGGGGCTCGCCTGTGCCGTTATGTTTGCGTATGCTTGGCCATAGATGTTATGCCCTTACAAGTATGTCTTTTGGTCTTTTATGTTTCCATCTATGGTTGTGGTCGTAGTTCCCCAGATTCAGAATAAACGGGTTCTGCGAATGTCTGGAATTTCTGTATAGTCTTGTGGTGAGTTTGTGGATTACCTCCGTGAGAGTCTCAAGTCGGTATTCCCGGTGAAGGTCCGCGATGCGTGTGTATCGTGGAGCATTGCTTATGATTTTGAGTACTTTGTTTTGTATGAGCTGCAGACGGCGCAGGCGTGTGGGCGCAGCGTATCCCCAGACAGGAGCTGCGTACGTCATCAGGGGTCGGATAAGTGTCATGTACATGGACCTCGACACCCTTCTGTTCAGTGTGCTACGCCTGTTGAGCATAGGATAGAGCTGTTTGAGCCTCGCGCTAGCTCGGTTGGTCATGTGTTGTATGTGGTCCCCCCAGAGTAATTTCCGGTCCAGCCAGACACCGAGGTATTTGACTTTCTCGCGGAAACGTATTGGACGTGCATGTAGGGTTATTGGTCTGCAGTAACGGTGTTTGCGCAGTTGCTTCGGTCTTCTAGTGAACAGAACGGCTTCGCACTTGTCGACGTTTACTCTGACACGCCATTTCTCCAACCAAGGCTCGGCCACTCTGAGTGCAGTCTGTAGGCGTGACGTAATGTTTGATGGTTTCCAATCTTGCGCAAGGATGGCTGTGTCATCCGCGTAGATTGCCATCATTGTGTTGTGTGTGGTTGGGAGATCGTTTATGTAGAGGTTAAGCAGTAGGGGCCCTAGGATGCTTCCCTGGGGTACTCCCGCGTGTATACCGTGTCGTGTTGATTGTTTTCCCTGCACATCAGTGTTGAAACTCCTGTCTGTGAGGTATGAGTGTATTAGACGCAGCAGCCCGTCGGGGAATCCCGCGTCGCTGAGTTTGCGGATGAGGCCGTTGTGCCATAGACGGTCGAAAGCCTTTTCGATGTCCAGGAACACTGCCCCTGTAGCTTTGTTTATGTTGAAGCCATGTGTTATATGTTCAATGACCCGTGACAGTTGTGTTGTTGTGGAGTGGTGATTCCTGAAGCCGAATTGCTCCGGTCTCAGGATGTCATTTGTTATGCAGTGCCTAGTGATGCGTTTGAGAATCACCTTCTCAACAATCTTACTGAGCGAGCTCAGAAGGCTGATGGGTCGGTAATTTTGTGGGAGGCTGTGGTCTTTCCCCGGCTTCCTGAACATCAGGACCTTGGCCGTCTTCCAAAAGGCGGGGAAGTGTTGGCGTTTTAGTATGGCATTCGTTATGTGTGTTAGGTACTCAGTTGCTTTATCCGTGAACTCCTGGAGGACACGGTTTTGAATGCCATCATGACCAGGGGCTTTCCTAGCAGCGGAATGCATTATAGCCCGGGAGACTTCGGCTGTGCTAGTATGTCGAATGTCGTCGCGCGATGGTTGGGCTAGAATGCGTGTAACCTCTTGGTCAGTAGCGAGTGTGAACGCTGGATCTGATGGTACCAGGTTCGGTGTGAATGACGCTGCGAGTGTTCGGGCCATTAGTTCTGCTTTCTCTTCCGCTGGGTATGCAGGTCCGTCGGGCCCTTGAAGCGTTGGGGTGTATATTTTCTCCCTGGTGAAGTGTCGAGCTAGTTGCCACACGCCAGGTCGTGTGGTGTCCAGCCCTTCGAGTTTTTGGTCCCACTGTTGTGTTCTATGTGTTTGTATTTTATCGTGTATGATGCCCTGTAGTCTGTTAATGTGCCGTTTGAAGTACGGACGCCTGGTGCGCTGCCATTGTCTCCTGAGGCGATTCCTCATTGAGATTAGGCCCAGGATTTCCTGGGGCAGGGCCGCACTGCGTTGTTGTGAGGTGCGATCAGGTATGGTGCCTGCCATTGCGTCCTGGGCGGCGTTAGTGAGGGTTTCTACCGCCTCGTCAATTTGTACTGTTTCATTAATTTCGTGTATAGGTGGGATGTGGCTATCGAGCGTTTGCTTGAACCTTGTCCAATTCGCACGCCCGTAGTCCAACATCTTGCGTTGTTCCGTGTGCTGCAGTGTTTCCTCAATGTATAGTATTACAGGTTGGTGGTTTGAGGGCAGATCGTTTTCAACGGTAACGTTGAGTGTCGTTGTAATGCCCTTGATGAGGGCCATGTCTATCACGTCTGGCCTGAGTCCCCTCTGATAGGGAATGTGCGTCGGTTCAGTCGGCGCTAGTATAATGTAGTTTCTGCCAAGTGAATGTTCGTACAGTTTTTTGCCGTTGGGATTTCGTATGCGTGAATTCCATTCTGGGTGTTTTGCGTTCAGATCTCCAGCGACGATTACTCGCAGTGAAATGTTGAGTAATGTGCTGATATCGCGTGTTGAAATGCCTACAGGGCTGTTGTACGTATGGACCAGACGCACAGTTACAATTTTAAACATGTTACAACAGTTTCAACATTTGTTACCTTTCAATTCTATTACAATATTGCTTGACATTTGACATAAACATTAATATTCACATTGAAATTTGTTTACAGTTTTCTTAACACAATGACATGAAACAAAACAGAAATGAGATCAGAACATCAATTACACTAGTTTATCGAAAAATCAGATGAAAACAAAATTTACTTATATGTACAATAGTTGCAAGTGGAGGTTGCACGGCCAACAATGGCAGTGAGGGAAGAGCGCGCGGAAGCGACGCTTACTGCCAACCGTCCGGCGGCTGCAGAAACCAACAGGTGTCGACGGGAGGATAATAATAAACAACGGTGCAACCCAGTGGATAGCACACAACGGCCACAGTACGGAAACCCGACACACAATTATCCACAAAATCAGTACGGAAACAAACCACCACAGCAAGGAAATTATTAGAGCGGACAAGTCTTTAACAGGACGCGACAGTGGAAATCAAATAAATGGCATGGGACAAGTGCAGGACAACAACATTTTGCTAGTAATGACAGTACAATACACTACATGGCCCAGAATACATTTTGACCTCCGACAAATATAATGTTTTCCAGTCTCTCAAGTGATTATGCAGGAAATCCGAAGCCGAAACGGCAAAAGACTGCACGAATCTATTATGCGTAAAGTGGATCGAACACGGGACAAGAACCTTGTCCACCACCCTTCGTGCCACAGTCACAACACCAACACGAAACAGAGGAGACATTAAGAGCGATATCCGATAGGGAGAACCACCACCACCACCAGGAAAACTAGAAACAGCATTTTTTTCCAAAATCAGGCTGGCGTTGATTTCACTGACAACGTATGCAAACCCCTTGTAAGAAAGCATTTGACAAAAAGGTAAATAAGGTTATTGAATACAGAGAAGGTGAGAGAATCTTACTAAGGACTCATTTTAAACCATCGTAAGTGGCAGCGCGTTTACGAAGGCCCATACGTTATTGTCAGGAAGCCGCACACAGGAAGTTACTTGCTAGCCGACACCGTGACTGGAAGGATTAAAGGTCTGTTCCACCATAGTGACTTAAGAAAATTGCACAGTGCTAACACAAGAAAGAAATTTACAGGTGTTTGTAGTACGAGGCAATTTCAAAGCACCATCAGAGAACAAGGTAAGTCGTCGACGTCGAATGATAACTCAAGAGAAACGACAAGCCAGCAGTTAGTACCTCTGGAGGTCATCGTACAGTGCTGACTGTGTGAGGAAAGTTTGTACCGATCTGTTAACTGAATACAGGTAAAGGAACATGACAAAGAGACGTAAGTATATGATGCATGCTCGTGTGGTAATCAGCCCCCGGTATGTATGAATCAAAGAGGAAGGAGTGGTCAGTGCCGTTCTCTCAGGTTTTATAATGAAGGATTTATTTCTTGTTCATAAACTAAAGTCTCTCGGAGGACAAGTTGTTCTCCTGTGTAAAATAAAGGGTCATAACTTTTCGTGACTAGAATCAAAGAACAACAGAGGATATCGTAATGAGAGCGACACATTACCAAAAAAAAAGAGAGTAAATTATAATATGCTAAAGAACATGTGTAAGATCCGATGCTTAGAAGAAGTAATGTACGTGGAAAACTTCATTAGGAACAAAGTTTTAAAGTCTGTGGCAGACAAGTTATGCTGACGCAAATTCGAAGGTGTAGCAAGTAACAGAAGGGGTAGAGACAACGCTATATTATAAGTTCCATGGAAATATTATACTCAGGAAATGCCAGCCGCGAGACTAAATGTAGCGATTAATAACAGGAGTCCGCAGGCTACAGAGTCAAGTAACCAAGTAAACAATTGGTCAAACAAGCACATGCCTAGAGGCGTGTAAATGAATCAATTATGTTTTTTAAGTGAATGACACGCAAAAAGCAATTCCAGCAGCATAAGCGCTCGCATGTAAATGTTTCCTGTTTGGCATGATAATTTTTATAATGTCCACATTATTTAAACGCTGATTTGTGTGTTCCTTTATAAAATCTTATCCAAAATACCGACCCCTGATAATCCTTCAGACATCATATTCCAAGGATCGGCTCGTAGAGATTTACTTGTACTGTCCGGGCAAAGCAACTCACATGAAAAGCGTGTAGCTTCGCGACGAGATGAGTTAAATTTTGCTTGTTGAAGCGAATTAGAGTCGAGCCACTTGTTTGGCATGCAATTGAGTTTGTGCTCTTTGTAACGGGCGATTAGTTAGTCATCGCCCGTATATTTTGAAGCGAATAGTATTCAGCATGCAAAAGGAGGCAGTCTCTATGTCCGGAGGCTGTCCTCAATTTAAATAACGCACTAAACACATTTAAATGGACACGTAAATCAAAAGAGAGATAAAAAGAGGAGTGTTCTCAAAGAGGAAGACAATTAGTTTGTCTTTGAGACAAAAATGTAATAAGAATTTGACGGTAACGAATTAATGAAACAGGTAACTGAGTTTACAAGAGGAGACTGAAAAATAGTCTTAAGTGGAAGACGTAAATTTTAACTGGTAAGCAAGAGAGAGCCATAAGAAAATGATCGACAGCAGTTCTGTACCGGACGTGATCATTAGATTAAGAATATATGTATGTATATATAAGCAAACTATTTAAATATTATTAGTCAAGGTATCTTGTTATCCTTCTGTGATAGTGCTATTTTTGCAAAGGTGTATGTTCGTACACCGTACAAAATTAAAAAGAATTTTGTGCTTTATTCAGAGCCTGCGCTCCCAGACCCTGCAAAATTAAGAAAAAAAAATTGGTTCAAATGGCTCTGAGCACTATGGGACTCAACTGCTGAGGTCATTAGTCCCCTAGAACTTAGAACTAGTTAAACCTAACTAACCTAAGGACATCACAAACATCCATGCCCGAGGCAGGATTCGAACCTGCGACCGTAGCGGTCTTGCGGTTCCAGACTGCAGCGCCTTTAACCGCACGGCCACTTCGGCCGACGCAAAATTAAGAGTTTCACGCTTTATTCGTTATGGAATTCCCCTGCAGACATAGCTGAATCTTGACGCAAGTCGATGTCCGATTCATTTATAAATGCAGAGATCATATCTTCATCATCATCAGGATAACATACAGATAGGAAGAATGAAAGCGCCAGTTTCGTCATTCTTACTGTTCGGTAGAGTTATATGGAAATAATTTTTAGTAGATTTGCAAAGAAGTACACGAAAATTTAACAGGGGACCACCAGTCCTCCTTAAGGGTAGCAAAGCGTTACCCTTAAGAGGTAATGAAAAGTCGGCTATTTTTATCAATGAACCAGCGACAGCTAAAGCAGTCTTGGACTACGTCCAGGCTGGAAAGATTTCCTGTCTGCAGTTTGGAATTCATTCGAGAGAAGAAGTATGGTTTGGACTTGGGAACATGGTTTAATGACATATGACGCAGTCAAAGCTGCTTCAGCTGCCGCCGGGTGTCTCTGTTGGAAGAGAAGAATGTTCTCATCACGAACGACATTCTAGCATTTTTGTATGGAAATCCAGCCGTGGAAAATTCCCAGGCGTGGAATTTTGACACAATTTAAAGTCACCTGCGGACTTAGGACAATTTCGATAGTGGTGAAATGGCGCTACCACGCCAAATTTATCTGTGTGTACTTCTTCATGCATATAAAAGAAGTTGAAAATTTTAATAATTTTTTACAAATCTATAAAAAAATATTCTCTTAAATGGCAGCTTCTAACGCAGTTGTTGCAAGTGCAGAATCGGCTATCCTAAACATTTTCGAATTCATTCAAGAGAAGAAGTATCAATTAAATTTAGGAACATGGTTCACCGACATTTGGGTTCCTTTGTTCAATCAAGATGATGTTTTACTCACAAACGACATTTCGTGCTTCACGCACAATGGGATTGTAGAGGATCTGAGCGTATCCTCTGGAGATATTGAAAATATTAAAAAGAATTTGATCAAATCGTTGAATAATTACAATCTGGCGTACACTGAAATCAAACACGATGATCCTCTCGCTTTTAAGAATGAATACATCCAGGACGAAGCCAAACAAATTACACCGAACAATTTAGGCAAAAGGACGTGGATTTCTCTACATGTGCGAAACTTGAAGAAACTCATCGTGACTCTACGTACAAAAGTCGCTGACGGAATCAAAGATTACTGTATCACAATCGAAGACTTTTGGTTGATTACCTTAACTATACAAGAGAGTATGAACGCATTCGAGCAGGCCAACTTGCCATCGACTTTCAAAACAAGACTCTCGATCGAGTCAAAAGAGAAAGAAGAATTAGAAGTAGACGAAAGATTGGAACAACTCAACGTGAATATGAAGGTCTTCATAGACAAAGTCTAACAGAAAACAGGAAATGCTTACATCTACATAGATACTTCATTAAGGTATTCTTTAATCAACAACTTTAAAGTGGGAAAACTAGAGAATTTGTCTATTCCAGATTCGAGTTTTAATTCTTCACACAACGAGCAAGATAAATTTTATATCTGCTTCTACGATAAAGTATACCACGTCCATAAAACAGAAAAGATGATTCATGCGTTATTGGGCGACTTCAGAGATAAACAGAACAAGGGAATCTTCGTTTTACATTACACACCAGTGCTCGAGATTGTTAAACTAGCGATTAAAAACATAAGCGAGTCTTTCGACTACATTAATGATCTAACTAAAGATCAGTTAGAGGCATTGTACTCTTCAGACCCGATAAACTCCGAAGAAGTGGAATTATTTGATGAAGAAGAATTGAAGGAGAAAATAAATCAAGCTCTTTGGCGTCTATTGAAGACCTGCGTTTAACTAGATCAGAATTGTTGGATCGAGTAAAAGTTGAACATCACATTAACAACACAGAGATTCGGAATTGCTTCAAAGAACTAAAACAATGGAAAAGCAGTAAAGAGCCGATTGCAGATAAGGAAATTAAAATTACGGTCACTTATTAATCGGCCTGTCCGCAGGACAAAACATGGCGGCAGCGGAAGCAGCGCCAGCTAAAGCAGGCTCAGCACTGCGTCAGCGGCCGCTGAACTGGTAGCGCCATTTCAGGACTGCCTGAGTCTAAACGGAAATCCATCTTTTTCCGTCCGATGACGCAGCCCAAGGCAGCTCTAGCTGACTTACCTCTTAAGGGTGACGTTTCGTTACTCTTTAAGTTTTCTAATGGTTTCCGTCCGCTGACGCAGTGTGAGACTGGCGCAGCCAGAGAGGCTGGCCAGTGCCGCCAATCACCGACTGTTACTTTATTCACCCAACTGTTGTACGAATGGTCGAAACCCAACCACTTAACATAAACCTTACCTCCTTTCTCAACGAGATACACATCTGGATATTTCGTCTTATGCAGTTCGTACTCATAAAAATTTCGTCTCGCTTCTTCACCATCTAAAGCCTTCAATTTATATGTGATTGGGGTGGAATGGACAACAGACACAATTTCTAAAATTTCTGTTGACCAGTTGGCAGTGTAGCCCTTCTCAAAAAGTCCTTTCAGTTTACTCATCCTCACTTTTTTGCCAATTTTAAATTTGGGCTCGGCATCCGGCCTTCGGCAACATTTTTTCAGCCTCTTCATCTACGTCTCTCGGAGCCATTTTTATAGTTGAATCTCTCACGGTGTTGTATTCGCCAACTACTTTCGAGACTATAGCGACCCGTTTATAATTTCCTTGAAGAGCAAATCTCTTCCACATCTTAAGTGTTCGGTCGACAACAGATGCTTTCATCTCTGTGAGGGTCGAATAGCGGTTAATGTATTTTTTCATCATCTCCTGAAAATCTACGTTATAGAATTCTTTCCCGTTGTCTGTCTGCAGATTTTTTGGTCTCCTGGCGATGAAAATTTTTTCGAGAACGTCACCCACATTCTTGCCTGTTTTATCCTTGATTGGGGCGGCCCAGGCAAATTTAAAGAAGACGTCGATAACGGTCAATAAATACTTGTATCCTCGATTCATCTCTGAAATTCCTTTGAACTTGCCAGAGTCCATTTCGGCTAAGTCGGGTATTTCCACAGATCATCAACTCCAAAAGGCACTACGTGTCTTGGTGTAAAATTTTTTCTCATCCGTTTATGTAGTTCATTAATGATTTCTTCACGAATGGAGGTGGGTAATTCACCCGCCTTTTCACCGACTGCTGAAGCAGACTCGTAAGGGGGGACCGACTTGTTCCCCCCTTCACCGCCTGCTGTCTGAAGACTGTCGCCGCCACGTTCGCCTACAAAATTCTTTTAACGAACCTACTCTTTGTAGTTTTACACACTGTACAAAGACCTTTAATCCTCTGTCTGCCGTTTTTAGTTGTTACTCTGTGGGGATTATGCGTTTCAGTAAATTTTTTGCACCTCAAACAACAAATGTGATCGCTCTGAAGAGCTGAGTGCGAAGCTTGATCGTCCGTTTGAATAGATTAAAAAATAAAATAGTCTGCTGCCGCTGTCATCATCATTTAATTCACCAAACATGATTAATTCACCTGAAAGTCTTAACAGATTCATTTACAGGTATAAGTATTTTATCTTTCTGTTTCATTTCAAGTGATGTATTATCGAACTGTGTTGGATATAAAATTCGTAGTTCATCAACGTCCAATCTTTTTATCTCTATTTTAAAATCAGTGGGTGACAGGTCACAATTTACATTGACTCCAAATAAAATAATTCTCTTGATTTTTACATCATACCCAAATGTGTATTTCAATATTTACGTACCAGTATTAAAGTCAAATTTCAGTTTATGTTTGTCATACATTCTTTTCTGAAGATCACTTATTTGACTTGGATATGGCGTTAAATCTGCCTTTGAAAAATAATCGTAAAAAGCTTCTCCTACTTCATTTTTTGTGAAGAAATGCTTTATTGCGTTGTAGTTATCTTGATGAATCTGATTAATTTCTTCATTAAGCTGTGCAGCAGTGGCATAGTTATTGAACTGTGTTAGAATGCTTGTGTATTCAGGTTTTGTAACATATTCTTTCTCTAAGTACTGTTTCGTAACAGCATCGTGACCATTTACCGGGTCTTTTATGTCTACGATTCTTCTGCCTTTAAAATCAACATATCCTTTAGCTACTCTAAAGATGGTGCGTAGTCGCTGACTGAAGCATGCTTTAGCTGACTCAAGTTCTTTCTTTTTTTTTTTAGTTCAATTTCAGCTGACCCTGAATGCGTTGGACGATCTTCACCCTGAGGCAGCAGAATTTCATTAAAGTTGTAATTATCACACAATAGTTTCAAAACAAACAGACACAAATGGTCACATATTACCTCATCGAAATTTTGAATTCGTTGTTCATTATAACAAAACTCCTTTGAACCGAGATATTTAACCA
The DNA here is from genome assembly GCF_023898315.1 of Schistocerca nitens. Classification (NCBI taxonomy): domain Eukaryota; kingdom Metazoa; phylum Arthropoda; class Insecta; order Orthoptera; family Acrididae; genus Schistocerca; species Schistocerca nitens. The sequence continues at coordinate 13,009,068 of NC_064624.1, read as the reverse complement.
ATTCTTCGCGGATGTTTCCCCCAAATGAAGCAGAAACAAATTTTTCACCATTATTCTTATAGTAGCAAATCCAGTGAGTGCCAGCATGATCAGATCTACCCAAATTAACTATTCCAGATTTGTGGCCAGACGCTGGACTGCGCCCTGGTGATCCATCGATCATAAAAACGCCACGAAAATGTTTGATTTTCAGCTGTTTAACTAATTCTTCTATGTCACAGCTACACAGAGGCTCGGCATACTTTCGAATTATTTTTTCGATTTTTTCTTTTTTTTTTTGCCCTCCTGGCTTTCTTCTCCATTTCCAAGCTGTGTCTTTTCTGTTCTTCTAGCTCTTTATCAGCATTCTTCTTGTTTATGACTGGATTTGCGATTTCTGCAGAAAGGCCAGCAAGTGAGCCAACAGTTGCTAGATATGGTAATGCAGCCGAAAAGTAGCGGAAGGAATCCACCTCCGTGTTGTGTTAGTCCTCACTGGAATCTTCTGTTTTTTTCTTGTAGTTTGTGTAATTAGTGTAGATTTTGTTTATTGCTAGCGCGTAATTGTAGAGAGAATTTCCTTTGTAGTTGTAGTTTTTCATTCTTGTACAGTAAAACAGTTGTGGCATGCATGTAGATTTGCACCAAGTATTTCGCAGCTTGCAATTAACTAGATATTATTTTCAGCGCTATGTTAATGTGTTCTCTTATTTTCGGTGTTATCGTGTGAAATATTGTGAAATGGCGTGTGAAAAACGTAACACTAGGCTCCAAAGTAAACTGAGAAATAATAGTGACGACGAGCGTAGCTTATCAGCACCACCGTGTAATGAATTAACAGACATTCAAAGCAGTAATTTGGTAACTGTGCATAGGGAAATGGAGCGGGCTGCAAATAATGGTGTAGACAGTGAAACAGATAGTGAACAGGGAAGCATTATCGATCGATCGGTCGGCAACAGCTCACCCCAGGAATCCGAAATGACAGGACACAATCTTGCAAATACTGTAGATTCAGGATTTGGGTCCTCACAGTTTTCTCAAATGAGTCAAGACACATTATCCGCTTGTCAAAATGTGAATGTTGCCGGTGCAAATTCACTGCCGAAAAAGCACTGGGGAACATGTTTCAGACACCAGTGCATTGTTATTACAATTAATGCAACAAATGGGACAAAAGCTTCAAAAGTTAGACGCAATGGATCAAAATCAGAGACAAACACAGCAAAAGCTTCAAAAGTTAGACACAATGGAACTAAATCTTCAAAAGTTAGACACGATGGAATAACACCAGAGACAAACACAGCAACAGTTAGACGCAATGGAACAAAATCTTCACACCATGCTTGAACAAACACGTGAAGATTTAACTACTGAGTTACATAAAATCGAATCGAAATGTCAAAAAGTCTGTAACGACGTAAAAACACAAATTTGTGAGCATTTTCAACCTATTTTTTCGCGGCATGAAAATGCATTACAGAATCACGAAGCAGCCATAAAAGAACTGCAAATTATTGTTCATGAAAATCATGAGACCTTGCAAGCTAAAATTGACTCAGTTGCATCTACCGATTCGGTTACGCAACTTGCAAAAACTCAGGAAAACTTAAAGGACACAGTAGAAAGACACATGGAGGAAATTAGTTCATTATCAGAGAAAGTAGTTGAACTTTCGGATCAGCTAAATAATTTATCTACGAAGGTAGATGATAATCTGAATGACACAAAACCGGTAGTCTTTAATGACGCAGAAGAGTGCGAACAAATTAGGAAATTCAAACAAAATCAGAATCAAATTAATACGCAACACCAAAGAGAAATCCGGGAAGTACAAGATCAGTTGACACAGGTAATACAAGAATTACGTATTTCAGAGGCCACTCGCGCTCCAATACGGGAAGAGGGACTTCGAAATACGGAACAACCACGAAATAATAACACAGGACACTTCGGAAATTATGAAAGAAATTGGCAAGGCACACCGAATTTTGAGATGGAACCGCCGAAACGACGTAACAATGACCGACATGCGACTCGCCGACATGATGATTTTGACTATAAGCTGTTCATTACTACACGTAAACTCAAAACATTTAAGAATTCTGGCAACGACATTCATCCACAAGCATGGCTCCATCAATTCTCTCATTGTTTTTCTCCCAACTGGTCATTAGAGCAGAGATTAGAATTTATGTGTGGCTACTTGGAGAATGAACCAGCTGTAAGAATGCGATCGGTCATTCACGATTGTCACAGTGAAGGAGAATTTTATCGTGCCTTCCTCTCAGCATATTGGTCTCAAGCTACGCAAGACCGAGTAAAACAGCATCATGATGATGAAACACTTTGAACAATCTGAATTTTCCAGTCTTGCCAAATATTTTGAAGACATGTTGCACAAGAATCAGTACCTGTCAAACCCATAAAGCCCCTCAGAACTCTTCCGCATTTGCTTAATAAAATTGCCTGAACATTTACGACGTATTATTTTGGCAGGACGTTGCAAAGAAGACATTGAGGCTTTTCAGGGTATACCAGTAGCTGTTCAACGCGCTCACAGTTGGCAGTGTAGTAACAGACTCGAAATCTGCGACCGGCTGCGAGCCGGCTGTATAAGCAAGCGGGTTAACAGTTTTTATTGCCGATGATAAAAATTGGCTTCAGCTGATTCTGATACACACTGTCACAGGATGAGAGATAAAAGTAATTTTCATGTAGGATTAGGTTCCATTTTTAGGGTCTAGAGTGGAGATATGTCTCTGGTTGAAAGATTTTCAACAAGCTCCTGTCTAACAGAGCAAGAAATTGGGAATCTCTGGCAGATCAGAATTAAATTAAAAGGACACCTCACCAGGCACTCTTCCTGTTAGGTACACAGCAAGCAGCAGTTACTGAAGCGGGTTAAATCAAGGCGCTTTCAAAAAGTAATGCAATGTAGTTTCCTTGCCTCATCAATCTCGGTTCAGAGAAATTGTAATTTTGAAACTAGATGGCAGATTAAAGCTTTGTGCCGGACCGAGACTCGAACTCGGGAACTGTGCCTTTTGTGAGCAAGTGCCCTGCCGCCTGCCGTCCGAGTTATCCGATCACGACCCACGGTCCGTCCCCACACCTTTACTTCTTCCAGTACCTCGCCTCCTACCTTCCGAATTCCACAGAAGCTCTCCTGTGGACCTTGCGGGGACTTAAACTCCTGGAGGAAAGGATATTGCGCGGACATGATTCGGTCACAGCCTGAGGGATGTTTCCAGTATTAACTTTTCACTGTGCAGTAGAATGTGCAGTGATTGACAGATTTGGTAGAGCACTGTAATGTGAAAGACAAAAGTCCCCAGTCTGAGTATCGATCCAGCACACAGTTTTAAACTCCCAGGAAGTTTCATATCGGTGCACCCTCCACTGCAGAGTGAAACATTGATCGTGAAATTGTAATTTTGTCTGTCCAATCCAGAAGCCCGAAGCTGTCACACAACAAAACACTTCAATGAATGCAGTTGACACAAAGGACCGGCAGTTGGCAGCTTACCCTCTTATGAGAAGATATCCCAGAAGACACAGGGAATTTTTGTTTTTCCTAATGAACATTGGGATTTTCAGATAATACATCTTAGCAAACAAAATGACAGGAAAAAATCATGTTTGAATGACTTTAGAACTCAGCTGGCTGAGATATAATAAGAGATGGACACTCTAGCAGACCACGCTAGATGTGGGCGGTCCTAATCTGGGGTTTTCCCTATCAGACTGCAAGTAGCTAAGTGGCCACATTTTGTCGACTCCCGTGTCATAACCAATAAGTTTCCGTCGACAGCAGTGCTGTATCCAGTCTTCAAACTGGTATCTGCAACTGAGGTGCATTCCAAGCAAACAGCAGTTACTTTTAAGTTCTTTTGGCAGAAAACCACACCGCCACAAGTATTCACAGGCATTTATGAAACATCTACGGAGACAAGAGAGTGAATGGAAGCACGCAAGTCACTGGACAAAGCGCCTGTGATCGGAAGGACAAGGAGGAGCCAGCCTGCCTGGTCTCCCACGAGCTGGCTGCCTGCACACGGCTGGGAGACCCGCAGTGCTGCAGCGTGTGGACCCACTCGTCTGAGGCGACCGATGAACAACAAACAGCCGAGCAACTCAGTGCTCAACTTGACGTCTGTGTTGGCGGTGACGACTCACTTGTCCACTGGGTTTGTGTCGCTGGGTTCTTCAAAGCCTCACAGAAGAGCACACAGAGAGGAAAGAAGCAACATCTGAGCCAAACTGCTCGCTTGTTACGAGGCTGACCGTGGTGACATCTCGTTGAACGTTACTGCAGGAGATGAAACGTGGCTTCACCACTTTGAGCCTGGAACAGAATGGCCCTGTGTGGAGTGGCACCACACGACATCTACTTACTTCAAAGAAGTAGTTTAAAACAGTACTGTGAGTTGGCAACGTCACGGCCGCAGCATTCTGGGACTCCAAGTTGGCCGAGGCACGGGCCAGTGGAGAGGCAGTGTGGAGGCGTACCGGCTCCCACAGTGATGTGGTGCCAGGCAGCAGAGCTGAGCAGAGGCCACACTGAAGTAGGGGGGGTTTATAGCGAAGCAGCTGTGGAACAACGTGATGGATGTTTAGAGAAAAATATGTTGCATTACTTTATCTGAAAAATACGATTGTAATCAAGTGAATATTAAGCTACAAAGAGCAGACAAACAGCAACTATCTACTATAACTGAGGAGTTTAACCTCACTACGCCATCAAAATTAATTACATCACTACATTATTCACCTTGTGAATATAGTGGTACAAGAACAATGTGGGAAAGAGAAAATTGCAGTACTTAGCTTCGGATGTGAACTGGGTTTGGTCCAGGCTGTTTCACTGAAGTAACTACGGGTACACTTCCATCTATACCCCACAAACCACGGCGAGGTGCATGACAGAGGGTACATCCCATTGTACCAGTTATTAGGGTTTCTTCCTGTTCCATTCACATGCGGAGCGCGGGCAGAATGATTGCTCGAATGCCTCTGTGTGTGCAGTAATTATTCTAATCTTATCCTCGCAATTGCTATGTGAGCGGTACATAGGGGAGTGTAGTGTATTCCTTGAGCAATCATTTACAGCCAGTCCTTGAAACTTTGTTACTGGTAATAGACTTTCTCTGGACAGTTCCTCTTCCCTGAAGAGTCTTCCAGCTCACTTCCTGTCACTAGTATCTGTGACACTCTCCCTCGGATTAAACAAGCCTGTGAGCATTCCTGCTACCCTTCTCCGTACACTTACAATATCCCCTGTCAGTCTTACCTGCTATGGATCCCACACACGTGAGTAGTATTCTACAGCCAGATGCACGAGTGATTTGTAAGCAATTTCCTTCACGGACTGACTGCACTTCCCCAGTGTTCTACCAACAAACCAACAAACCCCCATGAGAAAGCCTAAGCGATACTTCCACTTCATATCCCTACAGTGTTACACCCAGGTATCTCTATGAGTCAGCTGATTCCAACAGTTAGTCTCTGATACTACAGTCATGGGGTACTACATTTTCTCAGTTTGTCAAGTGCACTATTTTACATTACTGAAGATTTAAACCAAGCTGCCAATCCCTGCACCACGTCGAAATCTTACCGAGGCCTGACTGAATATTTATGTAGCTTCTTTCAGATAGATTTATTATACGTAACTGCATCATCTGCAAAAAGCCTGAGGTTACTATTAATACTGTCTGCAAGGTCATTAATATAGAGCAAGGGTCCCAAAACACATGTATATCAGCTAAAGTGGGGCAAACCCCGCATCTGGGATGGGGGACTAGTATACTATGTACATCTATTATACTTAAGAATAGAGTGTTAAAGAAGTTTAGTGCAGTGGCGCTTACCCTAGTTCTGTAAACACGTGCCGGGACGTAACTGTGGAAGCGAACTCATAAGGCCGGCCTGCAGTTAGATAAGGACGTGCTATACAAGTAGTGTTTCTCTTCTACCCTCCGTCACACCTGAAGTTACTTCTACATCTGACAATGACTCTCCATCCAGAATAACATGCTGTGTCCTTCCTACCAAAAAGTCCTCAATACAGTCACCAATTTCACTTGATACCTCATATCATTGCACTTGTGACAACAAATGTATATATGATACTGAACCAAATGCTTTTCCGAAATCAAGACATACTGCAACTACCTTGCTGCCTCGATCCAAAGTTTTCATTATGTCATGTGAGAAAAGTGCAACTTGGGTTTCACATGATCGATATTTTCAAAATCTGTGCTGGTTCGCACTGACGAGGTCGTTCTGTTCGAGGTGCCTCATTGTGTTTGATTCACAACACGCTCTAAGAGTCTACAACAAGTTGATGTCAAGGATATTGGACAGTAGTTTTGTGCATCACTTATACTACCCTTCCTGCAGACGGGTGTGACCAATGCATTGTTGCAAGAAATGGACAGGGTTTTTTGTTCAAGCGACCCGCAATAGACTATAGTTAGAAGAGGAGCCAACTGAGCTGCAGATTCAATATGGATCCTGACAAGGATTCCACAGCGGCCTGGAGCTTTGTTTAGTTTTGACGATTTCATCTGTTTCTCAACTCCACTAACACTAATACGTACTTCACTCATCTTCTCAGTGGTACGAGGCTTAAATTGGGCAATTGTGTTTTACTTTCTAAAGCTACATTTGGAAATGGAGTTAAGCATTTGAGCCTTTGGTTTGCTTCCCTCAGTTTCAATTCCTGTCTCAATCACTAGGGACTCGACACTAACTTGATGTCACTAACAGCCTTTACATATGACCAGAATTTCTTTGGGTTCTGTGAAATGTCACTTGACAATATTCTGCTAGGGTAGTCACTCAAGTATCACTCATTGCTCTTTTGACAGCCAGACATGTGTCGTTCATCATTTCTCTAGCTCTGTTCCTTTAGAAGTTTCTTTATAGTGGCTATATACCCCGAAGGTTTCCTCACATTATGGACTGCTCTACTGGGTACATATCTATCCAGTGCATGGTCAAGTATTCTTTTACACTTGAGCCAGAGTTCCTCTACATGCTCCTCACCTCTGCCGAAAGTTTGCCTACCCCTGATACTGAATCTTGGCCAATCAATCTGCCATGCAACTTTGATTTCTTCCACAGTGAATCTGAATTCACCCTCTCTATTTCCCATATGCATATCCTTTCGATATACATTTAAATTGTCCCCAAAATTCTCACTGCTTTCAATTTCACGTTTCAAGCAGCTTTCTGTACGTCGCATTGTGTCAGCTTCACTACTTTTCAGCAACACTTCAGACTCTGCACTTTAAATGCGAATGCTTTGGCAGCTTACCATTATGATTTGAACATTCTCGCCTGCGGGAGTCATTTCTTTCGATCTTACACTAATACTTCTGGGTTTCCTACAGCTATTGCTATCTGGATTGGATGGAGAGTCACCTAGTCTGAAGAACCCTTATGTCCACCCCACAGACAGTAGCAGCCTCTGATATGTAGCACACGCCTGACCTTTTTAGGGGGACCCCACAGTTCTTAATCCTGTGCCGCGAGTCCAGAAAGGCACAGCGTAGCTTGTCGTAGAACCTTCAGAGTCTCTGGTCCAGTCCTCCCACTCGACTCAGAACCGAGGGGCCACGATGACGTCTTGGGACAATGCTGAAAACTGTGAGCTTCGTCGAGGCTCTGCATGCGAGGCTAGTCTTCTCAACCTGTCACTGGAATGACCACAGACGACAGGCGTCACTTGTTCCAACGGCAGTCGGTTGCAGCCTGTTCCCTCAACGGCTGCCAGAATAGCCTCCTCAACATGCTGAATGAGGCCCCAGGCATAGCCACTGAGTGCACCCGGTGTCCTTTCCTGACCCTTGCCGCCATTTGCCCTCAGGGATACCATCATTTGCTCTACGTTCAAACTGCTGACAGTTAATAGACCCCTAAGCTTTTGTGTTTGCCTCCTCCTGACACCAGACACAACAATTTGACAAAAACATGAAAAATGAGTCCCACTGCACTAGCTTCATTTTCAGTTTCAGTGAGAGACAGTACCTCAGACTTGTCAGTGAGGCAGATCATTAAGACTCCCCGAGTCCTCCCTGGTCCCCTTCCACCCTGTACACGGTGCCCGGGTCTGCCACTGACACACCACTCGCAGTCAGGTGGGTGAGTCGTGGCAGGACCCGTGCTTTCTGCAGGGGAGACGGGGTCCACGGGAGAGGACAGTACTTGAGGAATCTCTGGCACAAGTGTCACAGGTACACCACTATCAGGGAGCTCTTCCAGCACACCGGATCACAGCAGCTGCCATTTGTTTGGCAGTAGTCGGAATCATTTCCAGCTGGTTGCGAACGTCAACCAACTCATCCCATGTCTGAGAATAGCATTTTGGCTGGAGCATTGTATTATAACATAGCGAGAAAATACCTTCCTATAAAGCCCGCTGATTCTCTTTTAATAATGTTGCTAATTCCCTGTAAGAATGTAAGCAATTACACGAAATGGGATTTCTATTAAAGCAACACAAGAACCTGTGGTAAGCACTAATAGTTTCCTGAAACGTTTTCAGGTTAGTTACAGTTGTTAGCAAACTCAAAAAAACACAGTGCATTTATGATAATACATTCTTGTACTGCTTAAAAGGAAAATTAGATGTAACACAATATGTTAGTTAGTAAATCTGCTACAATAACTAAATCACAAACGATGATTGGCTACAAATTGCTTGTAGATTATGCAAAGGACAATTAAAGCTTCCAAAAATTCTCAAAACTGCACGTTTATTTGCATTGATGTGGTTCAAATGGCTCTGAGCACTAAGAGACATAACATCTGACGTCATCAGTCTCCTAGAACTTAGAACTACTTAAACCTAACCTAACCTAAGGACATCACACACATCCATTCCCAAGGCATGATTCGAACCTGCGACCGTAGCGGTAGCGCGGCTCCAGACTAAAGCGCCTAGAATCGATCGGCCACACCAGGCGGCCTGCATTGATTCAAAATGAAGTTTAGGGGTGATGTATTCTTCGGCAGAACTGTGAACCACAACAGTGATTTGCTGTGAAGTAAATTACGTATCCAAAACACTTTTAACGGTAACTTAGGAAAATATAGTTTTGTAAGTGTTTGAAAATTCTCAAAATAACCCAGTTTCATGTAATTAGTGAACGATTGTTTTGATAGATGATATGACTGCTGCTCCGAAAATTTTGAAAGATTATAATTAAGTTTAAGCCAACTATTAACTGTAGCAGTACGGGTTTATCGCGGCACCCGTGAATATTCAAAATTGCACAGTGTATCTCAGTACAAATGGGTACTGATACGGTCAGTGAAAGATTACACAGAAATGACATCAACAGTAAAACGTGCGAATCTAGAACTCTAAATCGGCACACCATCTTGTACCCCTGTCTCACACAAAGGAAAAATTCCCCAAGTCCTCATTAGACACTGCACACTTTCAGTCTTTGTTCATGGCATGATGCAAAAATCATTCATTCCAATCAGCCTCCACCATCTCGTAAGGACCTCATATTTTAAGGAGAAAAAACCGACTGGCAAGATGATATCCCCAAAAATTGATCCCATGAAAAAATCTGGACCGAAACTTCAACAGTAACCAGATACGGCATTCTGAACGTACAGGTTTTAAACTTCAGCACACACCGGTTGCTACTTATGCCATTCTAATGCAGCAACATATGCCCGAATGCAAAGTACTGTATTTGTGGGATGTCGACACAGAGGAAAAGGAGGGAGATGTGGTTACATCTGCCCAACGTGTTTTGAACTCTTGTTCCAGAACAAATGTTGCTCTACATGAAAAATAGTACGTAATTTAAGTATGTTCTATGTCAATCTCACACACACATGTCAACAATATTATTTTAACAACATTCAAATATTGATATTCTGCAGGTATACATATGCCTTAAAGTGAAAACGGATAAACTTTAGCAACTGAAGAATTATTATGAAATTAATTACCTCTGACCAAAAACATGTTCTGGTAGATGGACTCCAAGGTTTTCGTTAATTCCTCCCTTTGCGTTTTTGCGCTGTTATTATCCATAGAAACTTTCATCTCCAAACAGGCATTTCCTTGTACATAGGCCTAACTGAGAAGTGAAATAACAATTTTCACAGACTTCACTTTAAAATTTTTGTATCATAACTAAAAATTCGCAGTTTCACCCCCTTAGGTGTCGAGATTCAAAGTCACTGTAAGAAGTATTTTTTGTTTCATATTGAGAAGCCCAATAGAAATTTCATAGATTTAGCTTTTAAAACGCTTTCATAATGAAATAATTTCATAAAACTTTTCATTCCCTGTTTCACTCCCTGTAAGGGGCTGAATTTCCTAAATCACTGAAACGTGTAATTTTTGTATTTCCAACCGAGAAGTCAAATACCAATTTTCGTAGATGTAGTTCCATAAATACTGTAGGAGGTCTTCAATAGTGATTTATTTTCAAATAATGCTTTACCCCCTTAGTAGTTGATTTTCCAAAAATGCTGAAACATATTTCTTGTTTTCTTATTTCTGACAGAGGAACCAAGTACGTACACTCCTGGAAATGGAAAAAAGAACACATTGACACCGGTGTGTCAGACCCACCATACTTGCTCCGGACACTGCGAGAGGGCTGTACAAGCAATGATCACACGCACGGCACAGCGGACACACCAGGAACCGCAGTGTTGGCCGTCGAATGGCGCTAGCTGCGCAGCATTTGTGCACCGCCGCCGTCAGTGTCAGCCAGTTTGCCGTGGCATACGGAGCTCCATCGCAGTCTTTAACACTGGTAGCATGCCGCGAAAGCGTGGACGTGAACCGTATGTGCAGTTGACGGACTTTGAGCGAGGGCGTATAGTGGGCATGCGGGAGGCCGGGTGGACGTACCGCCGAATTGCTCAACACGTGGGGCGTGAGGTCTCCACAGTACATCGATGTTGTCTCCAGTGGTCGGCGGAAGGTGCACGTGCCCGTCGACCTGGGACCGGACCGCTGCGACGCACGGATGCACGCCAAGACCGTAGGATCCTACGCAGTGCCGTAGGGGACCGCACCGCCACTTCCCAGCAAATTAGGGACACTGTTGCTCCTGGGGTATCGGCGAGGACCATTCGCAACCGTCTCCATGAAGCTGGGCTACGGTCCCGCACACCGTTAGGCCGTCTTCCGCTCACGCACCAACATCGTGCAGCCCACCTCCAGTGGTGTCGCGACAGGCGTGAATGGAGGGACGAATGGAGACGTGTCGTCTTCAGCGATGAGAGTCGCTTCTGCCTCGGTGCCAATGATGGTCGTATGCGTGTTTGGCGCCGTGCAGGTGAGCGCCACAATCAGGACTGCATACGACCGAGGCACACAGGGCCAACACCCGGCATCATGGTGTGGGGAGCGATCTCCTACACTGGCCGTACACCACTGGTGATCGTCGAGGGGACACTGAATAGTGCACGGTACATCCAAACCGTCATCGAACCCATCGTTCTACCATTCCTAGACCGGCAAGGGAACTTGCTGTTCCAACAGGACAATGCACGTCCGCATGTATCCCGTGCCACCCAACGTGCTCTAGAAGGTGTAAGTCAACTACCCTGGCCAGCAAGATCTCCGGATCTGTCCCTCATTGAGCATGTTTGGGACTGGATGAAGCGTCGTCTCACGCGGTCTGCACGTCCAGCACGAACGCTGGTCCAACTGAGGCGCCAGGTGGAAATGGCATGGCAAGCCGTTCCACAGGACTACATCCAGCATCTCTACGATCGTCTCCATGGGAGAATAGCAGCCTGCATTGCTGCGAAAGGTGGATATACACTGTACTAGTGCCGACATTGTGCATGCTCTGTTGCCTGTGTCTATGTGCCTGTGGTTCTGTCAGTGTGATCATGTGATGTATCTGACCCCAGGAATGTGTCAATAAAGTTTCCCCTTCCTGGGACAATGAACTCACGGTGTTCTTATTTCAATTTCCAGGAGTGTATTTTTGTTGCTCTCATGTCAAAATTGCCGTAATAGTACCACATTTTTAAAAAGCCTGTCAACCACTATTTCGCCGGCCTATGTGACCGAGCGGTTCTAGGCGCTTCAGTCTGGAGCCGCGTGATCGCTACGATCGCAGGTTCGAATCCTGCCTTGGGCATGGATGTGTGTGATGTCCTTAGGTTAGTTAGGTTTAAGTAGTTCTAAGTTCTAGGGGACTGATGACCACAGATGTTAAGTCCCATACTGCTCAGAGCCATTTTTGCCACTATTTCACTGGCTTACTAGCAGAATTTCGAACAGTGCGTCCTAAACAATGTCTACAGTGTAGGATCACATCCCCATAAATTTCAAATTTCTCTCCTCAGCTGTTTGGGCAATGAGGAATGAGTGAGTCAGTAAGGACATTATCTTTTATATATACAGATGAGGCATCTTTATTCTTCTTTCTTGTCTCTTGCTCCTTGATCTCTTTCCCACATGAGGTACTCCTCCTGGCTCGGTCACTTTTGACCTAAATGTAAATGCCGTGTGGCTAGGGCCTCCGGTCAGGTAGACCAGTCAACAAGCATACATAGCACTGGCATCGAAATGGGATTTCCTGCCGCATACACTAGCAGGGGGCTGTCCGACATATGGACCGTGGGCCACGAAGAATCCGGTACATCACAGCCGGACATAGTTGTTTTTTCAGACACCGCAGTAGGTGAGAAAAATGATTTAAAATTTCACCTACTTCTTCCCCACCAGTGACTCAAGAGCACACTATGCTGGCCACACGGGCAATGTGCAATATTATTATTGCCTGTGCTCGCAGAATGCACCGATAGAATTTTACATAAAGTATATCAATCCCAATCAGTATCCTAATCTATTGACTTCAACAGGCGTCCTCATTCAGAAGAGTATGCATCTACCAACAGTCCCCCAAGCACTCACCAATAGATTTCCATCTGAACCGATTTCTCAAATTTTAACATTCAACGTATCTCCCAATGTCGAGGAACTGCGGAAGGTGCGGAAAAAAGAATTCTCTGTATCATTAAATTTTTGTTTTATTCGTTTTATTTTTCATTAATTTTAACTTTTTAATATTCTGATATTAATACATTTTTATGGACAGACGTTCTTCCTTTTGTCACTGTATTTTACATTGACCTCATTTCTGCCATCACCCAGTTAGTTTCTGGTGCGAATAGCACAATTCGTGTACTACTTGCATTTTCCGATTTCGTAAAGTCGTCTGCATCGCTTGTGTTAATGGACTGTTCTGTCCATCATATATTAACATTAGTTTTGTTGATGTTCACCTTGTAATCTCCATTCTAGTCACATTCATCACACTCAACTGTCTTTTTCCGTCTCTGACAGAATTACGGTGGCATCGAGAGCGTTAACTTTTCTAACGCAACTGTAGATGCATTTCCCAATATTATCGTGTCTGTCCCGTGCACAGGTTGAGTGACAGGACGGAGAGCAGGGCACGACGCTGCCTCAGCCCCCCACCTCAGCTGGGGGACAGCACAGTGTCTGGAGACGCGGGCAGCAGTCTGCGGCCGCCCCCCTGGTGCGTGGCGCGTGCTGGACCTGGAGCCGCCGCTGGACCTGCTGGAGTTGACGTGGGGAGTGCCGCGCGTCGGCTGCCGACTCGCCGATGCTGGCGGCGGTGCCGGCTGAGCGACGGAGCTCCTGTCAGACCCCACAACATTTACCGACGGCGGAGTCGGACGCAGACGCGGCCGTACGCCAACTGCTGGAGACTGTGACTAGGCCTCGAGCGGTGAGAGTCTGCAGCGGTGTGGGCGGACCGCGTCAGGGGTCCGGGCTCAGTCCAGCGGAGGCTCACTTACACTGCGGACCAGTCACTCTGGTGTGTGGTCACTGCACGCAGACAGACTGGATACGAACTGGAAAGCACGTGTGGAGTGAGCAGTGTCCAGTCTGGAGCAGCTCGCCGACTGCCCAGTGTCCAGGATGGAACCCGACTACACGTGTTGACCACAGTCCAGCCACTCCAGGCTGTTCTCCACTTTTCCGGGCGCCGCCCACAGGTGTAAAGCGCAGGGCGTGGGGCCTTCACAGCAAGCATCAGAAGGCATTCAATGGTAGAGAAATACAGTGCACCACATACGGAGAACTACCTCAAACTAATGTTGCAGCAGGGAAAAAGGAAAAAGGAAGATAACCCTCGCCCCTACATGGCGAGAGATTCTACTGCCTGCCTCAGTAGTCGCCAAAGCCTACCTTGACCACCAGATGTCTTCCAAATTGAGAAAGTATGGAGCCTTCCAACCACCTTGGAATTTTCACGATCTGACGTGCCACCTGGAGAGAATTTGGCAAGGCATCCCTCAGGAGGATGAGTCTATCAATCAATCTGAAACCGAAAAATGCTCGCATAAGGACCAGAGGTGGAGTAATAGGTTACTGACTTTCTCAATTTGCGAGACTGGAATAAATCATCCAATTCTTGTGAAATTGCGATCATTTGTACATCTGCCCATATACATCACATCGACTGACTTCCATCCCATTGAATAATTGCTTTGCGATGCGTCGTTTTTTTTCTTACTCTATTATGATTATAATCCATACCGATTGTTAAAATTTTAGTTTTGAAATTGAATGAACGCTTGTCTGCTCTTTCACTAGTTTGCGCCACGTTCAGTTTTTGCTTGGCAGCTACACTGTCACTTGGCTTAGCTCTGTGGCGGAGCGCTCCGTCTTGCCAGTAACCTTGTGACACGGGTGCCTCTGCGCTATTCATTATGCCAAAGCATTTGATTGTGCCGATCACAATAATGTGAGATGCTTAAAACGCAGGGAGTACCAGACCGCCTCGTTTACCTCACGCGGAATTTGTATCCCGACCACGAGGTCACGGTGAGAACCATGTACGGAGCAACTAAATGGTCGAGAATCAGAAAGGAGTGCTGCATGTCGCGTTATTTATTCAGTCTGTCTGCAGAGCACGTTATGAGGAATAGGGGGCTACATGAAGAGAAAACCGGAATTCAAACAGCAGGTGAGAATTGTAAATAACCTGAGATAAACAGACGATACCACACGGATGGCAGGAAGGGAAGAAGAGCTGAAAGTCGTCTTACTGAAGCTGTGAGAAGAAAGTGGAGCCGCTGTATTGGTGTTGACGTCGAGAGAAAGAAAATTACGGCGATGAGCCGTGGTGGGTTTGCCGGCGTCTCCTTTAGAATTCCTGGCGCCACCGGCTGGATGTGTCGTGAGACGGCCCTCCGGTTTGAGACCACTCAGAGCTCTGCTGGAGGCTGTCGGTGGTGCAGAGGGTGTCTTGTGGCGCGGAGATGTTGCGGAACCCGACTACGTTTGCAGCGAGCGATGCGAGACCGTAGTGGGTGTTGGCTGTAAACATTCGCTGCAGTGTTTTAAGCAGAAGTGTTTCCGCTACTTGTGTTGACGTCAAAGCGAGGGACGTCAGCTGTGGCTACAGGCAGGCCGCAGAGGTGAGGATCCGCCGACCCAGCTGCCGGGTCTGTGGGTGTGTCAGCACGGCGCACCCCAGTTCCTCTGCCGCGGCGCTCAGAGACCGCGCAGCAACTCGCCCAATTATTTACGAGTCGGTGGGCGGAAACCGCGTCGCAGACATCGACGGCGGGTCTGCAGTCAGCTGAGCGGCAAAAGCCGGCGGTGGCTTTCATCCGAATCTCGCACTTTTATTCACATCTGAGGCAGTGAGAATACCGTGAGCGTCCGAAACTCCCTTCCCGGTTTCAACAAATTTTTATGCGCACAGTTGTATTGAGGGGACTTCTGTTCAGTTACGCGTCATTTTATTTGTTCGTTTACCCCGTGCTGACGAATTTAAAAGTAGTGGTCTGGGGAGAAATGAGGCGAGGATGACTTCGGACCTCTGGCAGAACACTCTGACAGTGGAGGTAGTATACAGGCGATATCGGTTGCGAAACACTTGTGGGTGCCGTCATACGAGGGTAATCCCAAAAGTAAGCTGTCCTATCTTTTTATAACTACATAGAGCTGTTTATTTCTACAGTGGTTTACATCAGTTTACACCTTGAACATTTAGCTACTTTTCGACATAATCACCATTTCTGTCGACGCATTTTTGTAGAGGCCGTGGCAGTTTTTGCACGCCCATGTGATACCAGCTCGCCGCCATGCTGTTCACAAAGATATGAACCTCTTCTTTCACCTCGTCGTCGGAGCTCAATCGCTTTGCGGCCAAATGTTCTCGTCACCAGTGACAATTGAGTCCAGAAAGTTGTCCTGTTCGGCTGCAAGGCGGTGAAGAAATGCGCGGGAAGCGTCAACTCGTTGCCGCGTGTGGTCCTCAGTCAGCACGCGTGGCACCCATCTTGCGCACACCCTCCCGTAGTTCAACTTTTCTGTTAAATTTCTGTGAGCGGTGGTTCGGGAAACCTCAGGAAGCGACGTGCAGAGACCATCCAGGGAGATCCGCCGATCTTGACGCACGCTTTGCTCAACCTTCGACACTGTCTCCTCAGAAACTGACCATCTCCCGCTCCTTTGTTCGTTTTGAATTTCGGTCCGACCAACTGCAAAGTCTGTATATCGCTTACGAATATTTTTGACATCCACACACGACTCACCATAGACTTCCGTCAGTTGGCGATGGATTTCAACCGGCGCAGTGCCCTCTGCGTCCAAAAATAATGCGCAGTTCGCACTCGGCGGTAACATCCAACGGCAGCTCCACTCTAAACGGCTGCCGAGCCGAGACTGAGCGCCTCAGCGCGGCGTGCGCGTGTTTACACACAGCGCGTGACGCACTCTTCATAGCGGCGTGACCAGCTGCCACACAAACAGAGTCCTGTACTAGCAAAACAAAGAGGAGACCTTACTTTTGGGATTAGCCTCGTAGAATGACGCTCAGGCGTGTGGGACCCGTACCACACAGCAGCGACAGGGGCTTCTGAACGTATACAGAGAAGGGCAGCACAGGTTTGTGTGACCCACGGGGGAGTGTCAGGGAAGTTTTGGAGAAACTCAGTGCGCAGACGCCTGAAGGGAGACGCAAGCTCTCCCACGAGTGGCCGATTGGAAAGTTTGGCCAACGACCGCCGAGCGGTGAGTCCGGAGGCGCTCTCCAGCCGCTCACTGTGCGTCGCTGGAGGCGGAGCCAGGCCGGCCGCCTCAGCACTCGCCATGGCCGCACTGCGCTCCTCACTGGGACGGCAGTAAGTTCCCTCTGCCATGCACTTGGCACTGGTTTGCAGCGTATCAAGGGGGCGTAGATGTAGACGTGGCGGCGAACATTCGGTGCTCGGGTAAGTACGTCGCGTGAGTGATTTGACGTCACAGTTGTGTACAGTCGAGAGGGAGACACGCAGCCACAAGTGGAAACATACGGCTCTCTTCTATACTACACTTTTACGTCTCCGTATGAGTTCTAGAGGCTGCTGTGACGACGAGAAGTTCTCTAGACCGTGTCTGATGTAGCTGCTCGCCGATTCACAAAAAACAAATGTCAATATGTACTAAGCAGTATTAAGAAACTGAAAAGATTAAACGCAAGTCAGGCCGAGGGAATAGTTAATTACGGGAGCGACTCCATATTTCTAACATTTCGCGCCGTTTTCTACTCGGCACAACGACGTGTAACAGTTGGCAAAACGCAGCAGTACAGCTCCTGTGTTAAACAACTAAAAGTCTGGACATTTTGTGCCCTCGGAGAGGCCGTGGAGTGCCGGCTGCCCAGCAGTGAGTGGTCTCAGTGTGGACAGGCGGCAGGGGAATCGCCCCACTCGGCCACGTATCGGCGTGGGGCAACGGCGTCGCACACGTCGACTCGCTACGTGCCAGCACGACGGCATTGACACGCTCCCGAAGAAACGGCGCCGGAGATCTCCAAATCATTCAAATGGCTCTGAGGACTATGCGACTTAACTTCTGAGGTCATCAGTCGCCTAGAACTTAGAACTACTTAAACCTAACTAACCTAAGGACATCACACATATCGATGCCCGAGGCAGGATTCGAACCTGCGACCGTAGCGGCCGCGCGGTTCCAGACTGTGCCGTCATTACAACTCCGCTGTCACTGCGAACTAGAGGTGCGGTCTTAGATCCAGAACGGACCAGTACACACGGCGAGACCTGATTATCACACACAGATGCGGTCATACAAAACGCACTTTTCTTTCTGCTCTCGATATACACCTACTGGACAACATAACGTAATGTGTGTGACGTGGTGATGTGCGTGAAGCAGGTGCTGAACACGGCCGCAGTGGCTGAGCGGTTCTAGGCGCTGCAGTGTGGAACCGCGCCACCGCTACGGTCGCAGGTTCGAATCCTGCCTCGGGCATCGATGCCTGTGATGTCCTTAGGTTAGTTAGGTTCAAGTAGTTAAGTTTAAGTATTTAGGTTTAAGTAGCTCCAAGTTCTACGTGACTGATGACCTCAGATGTTAAGCCCCATAGTGCTGAGAGCCATTTGAACCTTTTGGTGCTGAACACAACCTGGCCAACAGTTAGCTGCTGGTGTTTTGTTATGACCAGAACATAACGTAGTTTCATTAGATACCAATAATGAGTAATATTAAAGCCGCTAAATATTGTCTCCAGAAGCGTACGTATATAAGCTAGAAAATTTTAATCGTAGCTATAAGTTTGGCTTTTTACATCGAAGCACCTGTCTGAACGAAACAAGAGTCTTTCCTTACTATACGCCAGTCAGATATGTCATCGGAATACCAGATACGATTCCTCATAAAAATTTGGTGTGCAAATGGGAAAGTACACAGTAATTCTATCGCAAGGAGATGTGTTCGCCCTGGATGGGGCATGGTTTGGTAAGAAGAGAGACAGACACACACACACACACACACACACCGTTCGCGCCCGACTCGTAATTAATTTAGAGAAAAAATCTAAAGTTTGTCTCAACCAATTGTATGTGAGGTAACGAATAAACGTTTCGCATCTCCGAGCGACAAGAGCAGCGTAAGTGAAAAATAGGCTGGCTTTTTTTTTTTTTTTTTAATTACAGGGTCGTAGGAACCACAAACGAATCACAGAAGCGTGTCCCGCTAGGTTCACTGAAACACAGCCAGGCACCGAAGTTGAGAGGTACTTGAGAACACGGTATGGGAAACCCCCGCCCTCTTTTGTCACCCGTAAGAAAATGGCGCGGGAAGCTGCTGTGACCAGGGAGAGTGCGTCTGTAGCGCCGAACACGCAGCACGAGGAGCAGCGGGGAAGGCGGAGAGGGGCCTGGGCAGGTTTTCCTGTCGTTCCCGACGTACGTCTCTTCTGAAGGCACCGAAACAACGGCGAAGCACTAGTGCGAAGGTACGCCGACATTCCGAAAGCGTCTTAAATTACGGGACACGGAACGCGTCACAAGCAGAGCGCGGGTACAACTTTGTTAGAGAACCAGAACGAAACTTGTTGACCTGGTGCATCACACAAACTTTACTTTTTCCCTGACAGGTCGAATCATGTGACACTGAGGTTGCAGCGCACCTTTTGAGACTCCCTGTATTTAAACTTGACGCAGAGTGGAGACCGCATTTGGTCCGAGCAGACTCTGCTGACGAGTCTCCCCCCTGTCGCCTTCAACATCGCTGCGCCACTGTTTCACTACGTGGCCGGAATGCGCAAGATGCCGCAGCGCTACTTCGCGGAGGGAGAACCAACTACAGCGTAAACATTTAGACAGCAGACGTGTCACAGTTCGATTGTA
This sequence comes from Schistocerca nitens, assembly GCF_023898315.1. Lineage (NCBI taxonomy): Eukaryota > Metazoa > Arthropoda > Insecta > Orthoptera > Acrididae > Schistocerca > Schistocerca nitens. The sequence goes on along the minus strand of NC_064624.1, from coordinate 12,989,406 downwards.
GAGGCAGAAAACAAGCGATGGAAATTTCTACATTTGACGCTTGTAAGGAGCCGTGTTTCAAGAGATCGCTGAGATGTACGCCATTTATATGTTTTAAAAATACATTAGGAAACTGTGTTTCCAGTCGTAATAGCATTTTCAGTCCAGTTTTGGACCCCCTTTATTGATTGCTCTTTGTGATGTAGAGCACCAACAGCTGACGGTGAAGCTAATGTGAGCCCGTGGGTGGAAACTGAGCCACTCAGCTGGTGGGACGGGCGGATTTCATTCTGGAGGGAAGCGGCTTTCCAGCAGGCGAGTCGCGTGCGCCTCCAGCTCCCGTGTCGTTTCCAGAGCTGAGGTGTGTCACTTCTTTTGCCTTTAATGTTTGTCCCTTAAAGACTCGTCGTTGAGAGAGACATGTAGGTGAGGAAAGTGTGGTGTAGTCTGCAGAAATTTTTCTGGCTTAAATGTGCGACAGCGTCCACAGAGACTGCAGCCAGAGGCTGGCGTGGGAGGTGACTTTAGGTGGGAGTCTCGTAACGTACCGTCAGATTGTAAAACGGTAGAGGTACCGTATGAGGTGACTGAGGTAAAGTTCAAATTTTGTTTGTTTACGGAAATGAAAGTACTTGCATCTTTGAATGATTTTGAGGAAACCTATTATTGTATTCGAACAGAACCCTATAGGGTTACAGTATAGCATAGTTGACGGACAGGTGTTGACCACACTTTTCTGCAAGATCTGGCGTAAAGAGAGGCAGCTCCCCGAAGCGTTGCACAGACTGACAATAGCCTGACGTTACGTTTAACTCCTCCTCAAGTTTGTTATTAACAACGAACAACAGTTTGAAAACAAGATAAACACCATGACCGGTGACCTAGGATAGAGAGAATGACAACAGCTGAGACGCCGCCATTTCCCACAACAGTCACTAAAGAAAACAGCACAACGCACTCGGTTTCAAATAAAACTGTCTCACTTTCACGTCATTTCAGTTCGGTTCGTAAAACAAAACGGCAAACTGCTGATAAGAAGTGAAGAGAGACAACTCAGAGTTTAAAGAAAATCACAAGTCCTGTGGCTCTGCGTCACCATCTGTACTCCGTAAGCCAGCTGACGGTGTGTGGCGGAGGGTAGTTTTGTCAACCGGTGTCGCTCCCCCCTCTCCCTGTTCCAGTCGCGTATGGTTCGCGGGGAGAGTGATTGCTGGGAAGCCTCTCTGACTTCACCTTCGCGGACTTTTCGCGATACGCACGTAGGGGGCAGCGACGCACCGGCCGGCTGCTGTAGCGGTGTTCGCTCTCGCAACTTCAGCAGTGGGCCACGGCGTGACGCGGAACGCCTCTCTTGCAGCGCCTGCCGCAGCAGACGGCTGAGGAGGTGAGAGACGCTTTGGCGCTCGCTAAACGAACCTGTGACGAAACGCGCTGCTCTTCTCGGGAACTACTGAATAGTGACTGGGAATCTTGTTATGGGTGTAGAAATCGTCTTACTGATTTTGTGATTGGTGAAACACAACAAAATTAGGTGGGATCCTACCATCTTATGTTTCTTGTTATGCTGAGCATTAAAACGTACGTAGTCATCACAATATTAAGCAGTGTTTACGGTACAAGCGTTACAGCTCGCGAACGACGGAGAAGAAACTTATTGGGACAACGCCTGTGAGGTGGGAGCTAATGAAAAAACACTAAAAATAACTTAGGAGAAGTGTGCGGTGCACGCACTGGACTTGCATATCTAAATCACACGTAGCATCTCTGTCCATCCCCGTGTACGTATTCTGGCAGACGACATATGGAACATTCATTCCCCTGTCTGCTGTCATAGAGTTAGACTTGGCATCCCTGTCTGTGGATGTGTGACTAGTAGTCGCACACTACATTCTGAACAAGTGATTATGTGGCCCTGCTGTGACAGTGTTACAGTTGGAAGGACTTTAACGCTTTCCACGGATGACACCGTCGTCTGTAAGGAAGCAGCGACGCCAGAAGGCGGTGCAGGTTTGCTGAATCACCTGCAGAGGATTAATGAACGCTGCAGGCTCTCGCAGTTGACGCTGAACGTAAATAAATCTAACATATCGCTCAAACATAGGAAAAGAAATCCACTGCTCTAAAACTACATACGTGATGACAAACTTCTGGAAACAGAAAGTTATCTATCGTAAATGTAGGACTAGCCTTCCAGAGCGAACCTATGTGGAATGACCATCGAAACCAATTAGCAGTAAAAGGGGATGCCAGACACATTCATAGGGAGAATCTTGAGGAAACGTAAACCATCCATGAGACACGTGGCGCTTGTGCGACCGATTCTTGAGTACTGTTCGTCAGTCTGGGACGCTCACCTGGTGGGAATGGAGGAAGAGACGGGGGGGGGGGGGGGGATCCAAAGAAGAACGGCGCGTTTCGTCACGAGACCTTTTGGTCGGCGAGAGAACGTCACAGAGACGGCCAACAAACTCGAGCGGCAGACGCTGCAAGAGAGGCGTTGTGCATCAGGGAGAGGTCTGCTGCTGACATTGCGAGACAGCATTTTCCACGAAGAGTCGCACTACACACTACCTCTCCCCCCTCACACATCTCGCGAAATGGCCACAGCGACAAAATTCGAGAACGTAAGAGCTGATACTACAATCATTTGTCCGGTGATTGTTCTGTAATTTTGTAATCTTACAGTGAGTGGTCTTCCTGTGTACGTACTCTCACTACGTTACGCCTGTCCGTGTTGAGGGTCCGCTGCGACTCCCTGCACCAAAGCCTGCACCCCCTGCTGGTGCTCCAGTACTCCGCTGCAGTTTCTCACCGTCGCGACTCCTCTGTGTACAACAGCTGAAGCATGACGGAACTCCTCACGTCATCTACTACGTCATACATATACAGCGAAAAGTAACGGTCCTGTAGTACTCCCCTGGGGCACACCCTAAAAGCCCGTAGTACACTTATGCCCCTAAACCGTAGACCTATGCACCAGCGCCCCAAGCGTGCATATCTGTAACTAAAGGCTGTTTCACGTAGACCTGTTACACCATCCACGCGGGACATACCTGGCGTGCATGTGCAGTAGACAGTGGTAACGCGCGAAACGCAAACAGAACTGTCTGATCTGTTGTCGAGTCGTTCGTTCTTCCGTGCGAAGCACGAGGGGGACCGTGTCACATATTCGAACGTCATCCGTTCGAATTATTCATGTCACTCAATGTTCCTCTTTCATAAGAAACTGTGTATCATTATTTATTAAGTAGTTGATAATTTCTTATGTAGGTTACTACTGTTCTGAATTACAGACTCAACACTTAGTTTTACATTACGACACTCGGTTACACAGCTATATGTGTTCATACAGCATTCTGCACATGCTGGACCCACTTGTTTTTGCAGCTGTTGCCCTGGCAGTGACAGTAAATCTTCGGACTAGGGCAGAACGGCGACGGAAACAGAAAGCCAGATGTTGTTGGTGAGTTCGATCCTGGCTGAAAAGAAGGGAGAAAAGCATGGGATTAAATTCACTGCTTACGAAAGAACTGAGGCTCGAAGTATACGCATGAATTTCGGACCTTCGTGAGGATGGACACGGCCTGTTTCGAGAAGCTGCTGTCTATGATGTTGTTGTTGTGGTCTTCAGTCCTGAGACTGGTTTGATGCAGCTCTCCATGCTACTCTACCCTGTGCAAGCTTCTTCATCTCCCAGTACCTACTGCAACCTACATCCCTCTCAATCTGCTTAGTGTATTCATCTCTTGGTCTCCCTTTACGATTTTTACCCTCCACGCTGCCCTCCAATACTAAATTGGTGATCCCTTGATGCCTCAGAACATGTCCTACCAACCGATCCCGTCTTCTGGTCAAGTTGTGCCACAAACTTCTCTTCTCCCCAATCCTTTTCAATACTTTCTCATTAGTTATATGATCTACCCATCTAATCTTCAGCATTCTTCTGTAGCACCACATTTCGAAAGCTTCTATTCTCTTCTTGTCCAAACTATTTATCGTCCATGTTTCACTTCCATACATGGCTACACTCCATACAAATACTTTCAGAAATGACTTCCTGACACTTAAATCTATACTCGATGTTAACAAAGTTCTCTTCTTCAGAAACGCTTTCCTTGCCATTGCCAGTCTACATCCTCTCTACTTCGACCATCATCAGTTATTTTGCTCCCCAAATAGCAAAACTCCTTTACTACTTTAAGTGTCTCATTTCCTAATCTAATTTCCTCAGCATCATCCGACTTAATTCGACTACATTCCATTATCCTCGTCTGTCTGTGATAGAAGATGGAATTAACAAGTGTGATACAATCGTAAGGGAGGCTATCTCACATTCTTGAAACTAAGAATAAAGTCATATGTTTATACATTTGGTGGTTATACCAGCCTACACCACTAATAAAATACCGGTAAATGCACTGTTACGATGCAGGCTGGATGTAACACTACGTTTCCTGCTGACTGGGGAATCTTTCAAGAGTCTGGCTATTAACCACATAATAACACAGCCCACCATTTCAAAACTTGTTGTCGATGTGTGCTCTGCAATTTGCAGCTCAACTTAAAGTTGTACTTGTGTTAATTTTCCAAGTTTGGAATATATGTATACACAGAGGGGTCCAAAAATGTATCCACTGTTTAAAAGTCCATAATCGGCAAACTAATTGACAGAGTTGCCTCATCTTTGGTAGTGTAATAGTTTGTAGTTCCGGCAATCGCCACACAAGCGTTGTATTGCGTCGTTTTGTTTTGTCAGATGACAGTCGACAGATAGTCAGTGTTTTGTTCTTAGCTGCTCCTAGTTACCCGAGTAAACGTGGCTGGCGTAAGGCTTACCTTAGATGAAAGGAAGTCAGGAATTTCAAGCACGAAAACATTAATGAGGTCCAACAGCAATGGCGAAATGAGTAGCAAACAGAGCCACCGACACGTTTAACGGTTCGACGCATTCGAGACAAATGTGAAGCCGAAGGCTGTGTTACAGATGTACACAGACAACGATCTGCACGACCTGTAACAGTAACAAGTCCGGCTAACTCCCGCCGCGTGTTACAACAATTCACTCGCTCACCACAGAAGTCTGTGAGGCAGCGTGCCCGTGAAACTGGAGTGACTCGCTCAAGTGTTTGGCGAATTTTGAAGACAGCAGAGTGGAAGTGCTGCATCCCACGATTGCTACACGCAATGAACGAGGACGGCCCAGACCGTAGAATGGAGTACTGCGAGTGGTTTACTAACGATGGTGCGCAACGATGAAGAGTTTGCAGAGATGATTGTGTGGTGTGATGAGCCACAGTGGTGCAGTAAATCGCCACAATTGCATCTACTGGGCTGCCGAAAATATGAGACGTCCATGTAGACAAAGCCGTGAATTTGCCAGGAGTAAACGTGTGGTGTGGGTTGTCTCCCAGGGCTCGATAGGGCCATTCTTCTTTGACGGCGAGGTGTACCTTCAGAAGCTTCAGACATCCATTTTACCTGCCATCCGAGACTTGTATGGAGACAAAAGAGTTTGCTTTCAACAAGATGGTGCCCCAGCCCACTACCAAAATCGTGTTAGGGCGTATCTCGTCGAAAATCTGCCAGGAAGATGGATTGGCCGTAGAGGTGCTGTGGAGCACCCACCACGTTCCCCAGACCTAACTCCTCTGGACTTTTACCTGTGGGGAACACTGAAGGGCGTCGTTTATCGACAAAAGCCACGCACATTGGATGAACTTTGAGAATCCACCGTACATTCATGTCCAAATATCCAACCGAACACGTTGCAGTCAGTAGTTCGTGCTGCAGTTCGGCGGCATCGTTTGCGTGTGGATGTTAATGCTGACCATTCCGAACACCTACAGTGATATCTTTAAGTTGGACTTTAAGCTACACTTTCACCAAAAATGAGACAACCGTCAATTAGTTTGCAAGTTATGGACTTTTAAACAGTGGATACTTTTTTTGGTCCCCTCTATATATATATGGTCTACTCAGAGTTTTGCAGTACTCGTCTGTCGCACTGTGCGAATATGCAACGACTTTCTCCCTTTCACTGCCAGTTTGTCTTTTCTCGCATGCTGAAATAGAGCAAGAGACGCTATCAAATCAAACCGGAACTTTCGCAAACTAGGAAATTACGATACAAATCGTAAATCGCCGTATAAAGTTATATGCATATTACTCGGAAAGAAACGACTTCCGATGTAGCTTAATACGATACAGGGGGGCATAAATCACCTTCCTCGCTGTATACCTGATTTAAGACGCTTAACGCCTCTTTGCTGCATTTCATTTCTAGAATACGAAGCTATCAATAGAAAAATCCTTTCTCAAACAGCTAATATAAAAGAGTCTACTGTATTTATGGAACCTGCTTACTGAAAAATAAAATGTGTAAGGTCCCCAACGCGAAAAATGCCCAACACGAGAATCTGAAATTAGCCGCTAGACACCTAGCAGCAACCAAACAACAAGCAGTAAGCACTGTGGGTAATTTGTCAGCTAATTTTCGTAGTTTCACCCGTTCTACCGCTAGATGGCTGTCGCGCTAGACCAGTGCCATTCGCGGCGAATCCTCGTGTAATGCCCGCTTACGTTACTGGTACGTCCGAAGACTCCTCTCCGTTCAGGATGATACGCTGTGTTCCGTTTGCTGGGCGCTCTTCTGTCCAGTCGCACAGCTGGTCTCGTATTCCGTACGGTCGTTATTTTGTTGATCAGGCGGCCATGCGAAACTGTATGGAATGCCTTTCGCAAGACAACGAATAAATTTGGATGAAAAGTAGATGCTTTCGTCCCATAGTGGGCAATGATTTTGGAAGAAGGCATAGACATTCGAATCGCGCACATTTATGGAACAACTTTATGATGTCCAGTAGTTAAATAAGGCGGATGGCTAAGTTTAGAAGAGGAGATAAGGATTACAATTTTTTATTCGTTTCACATAGTCATCAAGAAAACTAACAAGGGAATGTTCCAATAAGACAAGTCGAAACATAGCCCTCAAATTTTTTACACGGGAAGAAGGTAAGGAAAGAAATGGACCGTCAAAATATTAGCTGTTAATAGGCACTGGAAATGCTAAAACAAATAGTTGAAAATTGCCAAATGCATTGCATGCCAGGCGGCCGTAGAAATGTACACCCCTACTGGTGCTGCAGCAGCTGCGCATGCGCAACACAGCCGACATCGGCGGTGCATTTATAAACAGGAGACACGACACAACCCGACTGTAGTTTGTAAAGGACGTCTCAGGTTACCGTTCCTTGATAGTTTCTCTGACACTATAGCACGGAGTTACCATTCCCTCGAATTAGCCACTCAAACAAACATCTGTTACAAATTATCAGTTCCATTTTGCAGTATTGGGAGCTACTGACAATACAGACGAAGTCGAGTTAGTATTTAGTGAGGTTCCATAAGGCACGCCTAGTAACAGAAGATTTATTTTTTGTTCCTGTTTCACAATAATGTGGATTCGAATTAACGTTGTAAATTTAGCAATGATGAAATGTGAACAACGTGGCTTGCAGCCGAAATCACCTACTTCTCCTGAGGATGTGCATATTTGTCATTTGTCAGTTGATTTCCTTAACATTCGAATGATGTCGACATTTCGTTTGAAACTGTGGATACGTCAGAAGAAGTACGAAATAACGGTGACGACTCAGTGAACTGTGCTTGGGACGACGTCAGCCGTGCCAGTAACAGTTGTGAGGGAGAATACCTGCCAAGTCTGGAAACAACACACGTACTGCAACAGCTCTCAGCGACAAAGAGAAGGCAGCCAAGTATCGGTCAGACGGAGGACGGGATGACGCTCCAAGTCACGCAGTGTGCGAGGGCGTTTCCGTTTCGTACAATCGGAGCGTGAACTGTAGAAGAGGAAGAAGGAATTACAGGAAGCGAGGAATGTGCGCCAAACGGAGACCCGAAACCAGCTGAGTGGAGAAACTGTCGGGGGAAGATGGGGGACTGGCCGTGAGAGGGAGGCTGTGCGCCGTCAGCGGCGGAGGTGTGCGGGGCTGCAGCCGGCGCGGCCGCTGCCGGCTCTCAGCCTCTGTCCGGCCGGCTGCGCAGCTTCCAGGAGTCGCACAGAGCAGGAGGCCGCAGAGCCACCGAGTTTACGTCACGTGACCGTGTGGAGCAGCTGCCAGGGGCGGGCAGTGCTGCACGGGAATTCGCGGCTGACTCAGAGGCGAAACCTGCCGCCGTCCCCTCAACTGGCGTTTACAGCGCCGATCAGTCGGGTTTGCTGAGAGAACTGCGTGCGGCCCGCTCTCTATCGTGTCGGCGTGGAAAAGAGACGGAGTCGGCTGCCCACTCAGTGAGTGCAGTGACACATTCTTGTACGAGAATACCGGTGGTAAATGCGGGCGGTTTACTGTTTCTGCAGCTGTACATCTGTCTGCGAGAACCACAACAGAAATTAGGACCAAAAATAGAAAATGGACTCTCTAGTGCCAAAGAACTTCTGATCAACGTACAAAAACGTGGAGAAATGGGAAAGAATAATTTTCAACATTTCGTTCGAGACGTATTCCTATCAGCTGCAGAAACCAATTCATTGCTTCTGTTGGACTCATGTTCTGGACATAACGACGCCTCTGTTTTTGTGGAGGGCGACGAAAAATCTGTGGACGTAATGTGGATTCCGCCTGGAATCACTAGTGCGATTCGACCTCTCGATAAAGGATGTTTTCGACAGTGGAAAGCATTTTAACAGGAAATTAGCAGACAACATCATTTCCGATACCTGTCTCTCGTTTCAGGTTTATCAGCGGAAGAGTGTTCTTAAGCTACCGTCATTTGTGCATCGCCAGTTGTCTTGGCCACACTTTACGAATTACATCAGTCACGCCTGGAATGAAGCGCAATGTGCAGAACAATGGCCGGGACCACTTGTGACTCCATCCCAGCTCTGTCTAAATAATACTAGTGGTCGCTGCATCAATGTTTCCTTTGTCCGGTTTGTTTCTGACATTCAAGTGACACTTTGCATTTTTGTGACGACTACAGAGAATAAACAAATAACTGTTTCGCTGATTGTCAAATGTACAACATTGGATCATCATTGGAAGGAATGGCCTACAGGAAATGTTATAAAATGTGGTACTGCAAGACACATTTCAGTTCAACAAGTCCTCATTGATGGAAGTCGTCTGCCACATCAGACACTGCCATGATTTTACTGTCTCTGCTAGCCACTGATACATGTGCAAGAGTGCAACAGTCGGTATGAAGTTATTCAGACAGTTGTCTGCACAGTTCAAGGCAGGCTTCCACAGCGGCAGACGGGCTGACGAGCACGAGCGGGAGAGAAGCCGCCCGGCAGGCCTCTTGCAGGTCTCTCTGGTGGCAGCACTGCAGCTGCTGACGCTTCGCTGGTCCTCCCCTGTCACCTGATCGCAAAGTGGACACCTGCAGTTTGACGTGGAGTCCCAACCACGTGTCTTTCGTGGCCACTCCAACGTCTCAGGAAGTTAATGCTCGGTTAGAAATCACACTGAAAGCGGTTGTGCTCTGAACGGGATTTGATCCCGCGCTCTCTGGATCACGAACCGGCGGCTTTGCCACTACAGCATTCATGTTTTAGAGAAAAGAAAAGAAACAAAACGGAATATGACCATTAGACGTTACAAACCTAGTGGAAACGCCAGCAGTGTCGCCTGCTCTTCAGATGATGCTCGATGTCGGTAATTGGCGTCCTGTTTATAAATTTCCCCTCAGTGGTAGTGAGAGGGCAGGGAAAGTCGGCAGCCGACATATGAGGAAAATTCTGGACCAGTGCTAACGAGAGATGGAGATACAATTCCTTTGCGAAGTGCACGATCTCCGCGCATGTCACGCTTCCGTAGAAGTTGAGACACTTACTGCTTCCCTGCGCCATTTTGGATGCTCCGTCAAGAACAGTGCGCTTGACAGGTAAAATAATCCTCACTGAACAGCAAAGTTTCGCGTTGTGGCTGTAGCAGGGCGGAGCTGTATCCTGTGTGCCGAGTATTAGCTCCAGAGAGTAGAAACCAGTAAGACAGCGTTCACAGGCAGTTCTCCTCCATACAGACGGTTCCAGCCGCACACGAGAGAACGGCCTCCCTCCAGGACGACAACGCGCCACCAGCGGCCCCCGCGTGGAGGCGGCGTCGGCGCCGCCCCCGACTGGAGGCGGACCGCGGCTTCGGCGGCGGCTGCCCCTGCGTAGCACAGACTTACAGACTTGTTTGTCTCTTACGATGGAGACTGACTATTCTGAATGCCGCACGTTGCCTGCGACACGTATCAAAGTTGAGTAATCGTAATTGTGTTTCGCAATGAAATTGATTCGTACGAGTTGTTTGACTGTTTATGTCTAGCGAACCGAGTATGTAGGATTCCTAGACACAACGTAAGCCACGCTTCAGGTGCTCAGAATTGCTGTCTGCCTGTCTGATTCTGCGAGTCGCGCGCTAGCCGGGCAGGGCTGTACAAACCGCTGTCGTAAGCTGCTCTCGGCGCGGCAAAAAAGGCTGCACCGTAACGTCAACATTTTTTTACAAAATACTTGCAGTGCTCCTTAGCAGCTAAAAGTTTGGCAATCCATTTATTTCGATGTTTTCTTCCTCTGTAAAAAATTTCAGAGTAGATTTCGACATGTCTTACTGGACTGTTGCATTGTAAGTCATAGTTTGTGTATACGCCCTGAACACGGAGCAGACTGCAGCAGAATTTGGAGACGGAGGACGTTACAGCAGTGGTGACCTGCAGCCAGCACAGGTCACGTGACCGGCTTGTAGAGGCAGGAATAAAGCGGGAAACAGGTACTCGTTCGGCGCTTCTAACCCGGAGCGTAAGAAACGGTCTGACAGATGCCCGTCAATTGTGTGTCTTCAAGGTGTAGCGCAACTGTATTATAACAAAAGGTAGACACAATAGAATCCAAAACTCTTTGTTTCGTCATAAAAGGGTGAATCTTTCAGGGTACTAAATGTATTACATAGGAGAGAAGAACACGAGGACAAGCTCACTAGGGTATACGTCACGGTGCGAAATCGCTCGCGATAAATTCTTCGCGGCTGTCCGTGTTGTGACGTCACCAAAATCTGTCGTGGAGAGAGCACTTCCGCTATCCGTACTTACTGGTACAACGTCGCAAAGAAACCTGCACAAATAGTCACTAAGGCTTTGAAAAGATTCTTCCCTACGCGTTGCACGGCAGCAAAACATTTTCGTATTGCGATCAGAAAGCCGGTGACCGAAATTTCGGATAAGATCTCGTCGCACGGAAAAGCGCCACTGTTTTAATCCCTGCCACCCCATCTGCGGTATCGTATCCGCGACACTCCCCCCCACTAATTTCGCGATAGTGAAGAAGAACTCTGACAATGACCAGTTGTTGCTCGATACAGTCTGCAGTTGGTTATTACAACGTTTACAATCTCCCTGCCGCGCGGTTACACAAGAGCATGTCAGCAGGATCGCAAAAGATGGGAGGTAAACTACACAGCGGTCTAAAACGGCGTGTCGAGATTCCAGAAGCACTACGGCTGGTCCCGTGTAGCGAAATGACGACGAGAAGAACGCATCAGAACCGCATAACGCACAAGGCGGGGTCCTCAAACAAAACTTATTTTCTGATCTGAGGGGAAAATGAAAAATTTCCGCTACATGTATTGCGAGCTACGTAAGTGAAGAAGTAGTTTGAAATGCACTCTAGCACGCAACCAAACCGACAGCGGAAACTGGTGTAATGAAACGAAGCGTTAAAAGTTCACCGCCTCACACCTAGCTGTTTTGTGCACAAAAAGCCACACACATGCGGTATCTGACTACGAAGTAGCAAATTTAAGGCATTTGTAGAAGACGGTAGGAAGGCGAATGAGGTGTGAAAAAGTTGCATTGGTGAGGCATTTGATTTTTTTAAAACAGGTTCCTTCAAACCACGCACTTAGTATAGGACATTTTGTGAACAGAAAGTAGTAGGAAGACAAGGGACGCGTGAAACAGTTTTCCTTTTCAGAGCCTAAGCTGTTTTGCGCTTAAAAGGATGCGTCGGTGTGATATTTGGCCGGCCGTTGTGGCCGAGCGGTTCTAGGCGCTCCAGTCCGGAACCGCGCTGCTGCTATGGTCGCAGGTTCGAATCCTGCCTCGGCCATGTATGTATGTGATGTCCTTAGGTTAGTTAGGTTTAAGTATTTCTAAGTTCTACGGGACTGATGACCTCAGATGTCAAGTCCCATAGTGCTCACAGCCATTTTTTGAACTTAATGCAAACAGGTGTGGCGTCACACTCCTCGGCAGCAGTTTATTGTTATGAGGTACTCCACAGTCTTCGTCCTGAAGCATTTGACACTTTTGGCGTTTATCAGTTCTTACCAGTCAAACTTACGGAAGTTTGACTGCAGACTAAAACAATGATAAATTCGCGGCATTTTAAATGTACCACGTTTTTCCTAGTTTTCTTCCGGATGAAAAAATTCCCGGGTTTCTCGCGGATTTCCCAGTTGTCACGGATCGTATATACCGAGAAGACGCAATCGATACCTTCACTGCGCGATAACAATGGTGATCTTTTTGATGACAGCGCCACGAAGGCAGAGTTACCAAACCGTTTTCCGAATTTCTTTCACAGGAGAGGACGAAGTAAACATTCCAGAACTCGAATCGAGGACAACTGCCAATATGAGTAATTCAGAAGCAGAAATTCTTGGTGCAGCAAAACAGCTTAAACCACAAGGAAGGCAAAGGCTGCGGTCCAGATTGTATACCAGTCTGTTACTCTCACAGTATGCTGATACAACAGCTCCACACTTAGCAACCATATACAACCGCTCGCTGGCAGAAAGCTCCGTACTCAGAGAATGGAAAGTTGCGCAAGTCACACCAATAGCAAGGAACGGGATAAGAGTAATCCACTGAATAACAGACCCACATCACTAACCTCGGTTTGCAGTAGTGTTTTGGAACACATACTGCACTCGAACACCATGAACCACCTCCAAGAATACGATTTATTTAGAAACAGCCAGCAGGCATTTAGAAAATAAAGCTCTTGTGAAACAGAACTAGCTCTTTATTACCACGAACTAATGAGTGCTATTGACAAGGGACGTCAATTTGATTACGTAGCTTTTACGTTTCCATATCGCTTTTGGCACCGTCCCTTCTGGTTAAATTCCGCACCTGTGGAGTTGTGTGACTGGATTCGTTAGAAAAGTCACAGTTCTTAGTAACTGACGGAAAGTCATCGAGTAAAACAGAAGTAACGCCTGGTGTTGCCCAAAGTAAGTGTTAAGAGGCCCTCTGCTGTTGCTGGTCTCCGTACACCACTTACGAGACAATCTGAGCAGTGCTCTTAGACAGTGTCTAGCTGGAGCTGCCACTTACCGTCATGTTATGTCATCAGATGACCAAAACGAATTGCAAAATGATTTAGACAAGATATCAGAATGGTGCAAGAAGTGGCAATTGACTATAAATCATGGAAAGTGTGAAGTCGTCCACATGAGCACGACGAAGAAACCACTAAGACGATAAATCACAAAAATCTGAGGGATATAAATTCAGCTGAATACTTAGGGATTAGAGTTGTTAATACCTTAAATTGCAACCATGACATGCATAATGTTGTGCAGAAAGCAAGCTAGAGACTACGATTTACTGACAGAAGAAGTAGAGGACATAACAGGTATACTAAAGAGACCGCCTACACTACACTTGTAGGCCCTCTTCTCGAGTACTGTTGTGCAGTGTGTGGATCCGCCTCAGACAGGATTCACGGAAGCGGTCGAAAAAGTTCAAAGAAGGGCAGGTCGTCTTGTATTACCGCGAAATGGGTGAGACAGCGCTACGGATATGATACAGCAATTAACATGACAGCCGTCAAAGCGAAGCCGTTTCTTGCTACGGCAGGACCTTCCCATGCAATTTCAGTAGCCAAGTTTCTCCTCAGAGTACGATAATATTTTTTTGGCGCCCACCTACACAGGTAGAAATGATCTTCATAATGGAATAAGACAAGTCAGAACTCTCAAGGGGAGATGTAAGTGTTTGTTTCTGCCGCAACTGTTCGAGAGTGGAACGGTAGGGGAGTAGCTTAAAGGTGGTTCGATCAACCCTCCGCCAGGCACCTAAGTGTGAATTGCAGAGTAATCATGTAGGTGTAGATCAGGATCTGCACGGCCCCCCTTACACTGGAAATGAGCCACACTCTCAGAAAGAATGTTACCACGCGCTTGTTGCTATTCCCGTGGCATCGTGCAACACGCCCTTCAGCTGCCACCTTTCTGTTTAGGAGCGCGCAGTCTGTTTTCCGACTAATCGTCCAGTCACCTAAGTTTATAGTTTACGTTATTCGCAGTCTGCTGCGAAGTACTTAACGGGTTCGTCTGCCGGCATCTGAGCACAGTTATCGAAATGAAAGATATCGCATCCTCCAGCCACGCCACAGCACCCTCTAATGTAACAAATACGAGTCGCAGAGCGGGGACTTCGAGTACATCAATTACCACGTTACGTGTTTTACGGCGAAGCCTTCCAAGCTTTGGAGTCTTCTGCAAGTAGCGGAAACCGGTAAATACACCTGTTGGACATGAATAATAGTGGTAAACGAAATGAATGGTACTTATTCTCAGTAATTCCTGTCGTTCCCATTGCTAGTGGAACCAACACGACAATATCAGTCAGCTTTTAGAGTAATTTACCCAAGATTTTAGGGGCAGAGCGTGCCCAAGTCAGGTTCCTGATACAGAGAATAATTTTTACCCGATGTCTTACTTACGTTGAAGCAAAGTGTATTTGCTGCTTCTTAAAAGTCACGCATTTTCTTTGGCCTCCAGGATTCTCACGTGTTATTTCGTTTCGTTTTGTTTTTTACTGCTAATTCAGGGTCTATAAACGCACAAGGAAAAAAATTCCCGGATTTTTTCAGATATCCCGTTTAATAAAATGTAATTCTACCAGACCGAAAATACATGAAAACGTGCACTTTACATTCAACGAACAGCTGTGGAATGAAACACTTCGTTTCAAATAAATTGACTGCCTCTGCGACAATAACAATGCCAAATTTCTTTAGCAAACTGACAACAATAACTTCATCGTTCTGCAAAGTGAATGGTTGACTGCCAAAAACATTGAAATAAAATCCAGAAAACTGAAACTAATAATATAATTTTTCCTTCAATAAATATGTAAATGTATTTTAATGCGCTTGATAGCTCCTGGCCACAGAAATACGTTGTGTGTTCATTTGACGTGGGAACTGTATATGAAGAGAAAGCAGCGAAATCGCTGAACGCAAACACGGGTCACGTGGACACTACCCCCCCTCCCCCTTTTTCTACAACTGATAACTCTGCGCATGCGCGAATGCGGCAGCCAGGGCGCGCGATACAGCTAACGGCCGGAGCAGTCCGAGCAGCGGGGGGCGGGGGAAGGTACTGCTCGCTGGAGAGTCAACTGCGCATGCGCATCAGCCCGCTGGCGACTGCTCAGACGAACCTGACGTAAGCAGCTGTGACGTCACGCTCACAGAAAGGAGTTTATTGTTACGAAGTATCACATCGTCTTCGCCCTAAGGCCTTTGACATATTTTTAGCTGTATTTTCTTGTTGTAAATGGCGCATGTCCTTTGCAACTGAAGATTTATTTTTTCCTCTCGTTTTTGGTCCATTGCTGCAGTAATATTCTCCAGTAGCGGGATACAGTAGCATTATTTGCCACAGAATCAGTTCCTATCAGCCACATTTACAAAAATGTATCTGAAAACTAAAACGATGAAAAAATTCCCGGGTTCTTCACAGATTTCCGGTTGTCCTGGGTCGTATACAGCCTGTAATTTTTGAACACCCGTTCTTTGTACAAATATTTACTCCTTACTTTTCTTCCGAACGCTTTTTTACGCGCAAGACCCCCATTTGGTACCAAATCTCCGTACATGTTTCTGAATGTAGCCACGACTCCGAAGAAAGCAATAAACACACCGTAACTTCCCACCCGAGACTGCTACACTTAACCATTTCCTGTACGATGTTAGTGAGCCGACGCACCGCAATCCCTCCTGATTGTTCTCCGTACGTCTCTCGCTGATATGGCCACTTGGGCAGTTCTTGCAGCAGAACGGATAGCTATTTAGATGCAAGCAGGCGATCTGTGTGTGTAATTTGGTGGTGAGAGTAGTTAACCCATTTGAAGTAAATTCCAAGACGCCATCACAGTACATTTATTAAAGAATGCAGTAAAACAGTTAGCATTTAAATAGGTGAAACGGTTCACCACATGAAGTTACAGAAATCGAGACGTGTGTGTGTGTGTGTGTGTGTGTGTGTGTCGCAGGAGTTGTGTTTGCTAACGCTGTTAGCGTTGTATTCTTCTCGAGAGTATTTGGCGACGAATTTGAATTTTGTTTACACTATCGGTCTCTCTCTCTCTCTCTGTGTGGGCCTGTTTCTTTTCTCTCTATTAATTTGTTGGTTTAATTTCTGGATCATATAAGACTTGCCACTATTTTCCTCTCCTATAAGTTTTATTGTGTGCAGCTGCTTAGTGTGACGGTGTTTGCTTACGGATGTTCTGTTCAGTCTGTGGAGTCCGAATCTGAAGTTCGTGCGCCACCGGGTGATTCGGCAGTTTGTGAACGGCGATGCTTCGTGGCTGTCGGTTTCCCGAATAATGTGAAGCCATGTGTGGCGTTTCTCTTTCGAACGGCGATATTCAGAAAATTTAGTGTGTTGTCTGTTTCCGATCACAGCCTGATGTGAATGTCTGGGTGTAAGTTGTTTGTTTCGCCGTGTAGCGGTTCCACACGTGACCGCCTGCTGCGCCACAGGTGGTCCCTGGCGGCCGATGCTGACTGAGGGGAAGTTGCAGGTCCGCCTCGCAGCCGAGTACTGGAGGCTGGCGGGCGCGAGTCTCTCTCGCGGCCCCACGGCTGGCTCGCGAGCTCTCACCCCAGCCACTCACCGTCACGCCGCGTGGCGAATCCGCTGCCGGCGCATGCGCGGGGAACGCCTTCTCGCTCCCCGCCGCCACTGCTGCTGTATTCTGCACTGTTCCCTTAGCTGCAGCGTCACATTGAAACCTAAAACCTGGAAAAATAAGTTGTTCCTGTCGACAGGGAATGGAACCTTCCACGCTCAATGCGGCCAGTTCATTTTCGACGTCAACATTTTATGAGTCTTTCAGATCGCTTGACACTTTATAAGAACCTACCTGTGCACACTGGACATGTATCCCTTCCCTGTGTGTAGCCACCAGCGATTCGCTTCAGTGTAGCACTGCTGTCACAGGAAACGTCTTTTGAAACTTAGTTGTCGCAGTGTGTTTTGTTTTCGACATCCCCGCTGCTCGTTCCGTCATTTTTATTAAACGTCGTAGACTCAGGTGACGAAAGTTAGGAAATATCGACACGCTCATATACAGATGGCGACAGTATGGGAAAGTGTGTAATTTACATCGGCAGTCACATCTACATTTGAGTTAACGTAACAGCAAGTCGCTCATTAGAATCTCACCGACAGTTGGAAGCACTTCCTCGATTCGTGGGCCAAAGTAGAGAATTTTATTTATTTTACTTTTCTACGAATCTGCCTGATGTGTCACTCGTTCCGTGTGCAGTGTTGTCAAGTACGTGGTGTAACTCTTGCTAGCAATGTGAGGCTGCAAGTATTTGCGTAATGCAGATACAGAAGAATACTCGGCGTGAGAAAGCAACTGAAGACACATTGTGACTGAACGACTTGTGTGCCAGTAATCTGAGTGTGGTGGAGTATATGCTGGTGTAACATAGCACCACACATGCTAGCAGCATATAGTTTCCAGTAACGGGGTAATGTAGTGGACTGGTTCGAACAAGGAACGTTAATGTAGCTGCATGATGTGGTAGACAACCAACAATATTGCGCCATTCGTGTCTTCAAAGAGATCGAGTGCTAACGTTTTCAAATGCAGGCGGTCGTGATAGATGTCGGCTGTGTTCTTGTAAGTTTCTTGCATATGTTGTACACCATGAGGAAGACAATCTTGAGAGAGACAAGTGGTATTTAGTAATAGTGGAGTGGTTTTCAGTTGTTACTCACCTTTTGCAAAAACTGATCGTGAAGTATTTTACAGACTGAAGGGCTCCTCTCACGTTAGTTTACAGGTATCTCTCGTCGTTGCAGTTGTCACGGTGTTACCAGAGTTGTCATACACACCACAAAATGGTATGTACAAATAAATGAACAAAGGATTGATTTTTTGTATTCTTTATTTGAAAGACCAAAAGATATGATGTAACTGATTGTGCTTCCTGAGTGCCGTATGTCAGCGTTGTGTCAGCATATCCACCAGCTGCTGCTTTCCGCTCTGCCTGGCGAAGTCCATGGGGGTCCTGCCACCCACATCCATGGCCCCCCTGTTCGCCCCCGCCATCAGGAGCTCAGCCGCCGCCTCTGCGTGGCCCTCCTCTGCCGCCCTGTGCAGCGGCGTCTGCCCCAGCCAATCCCTGGCGTTGAGGTCAGCAGAGGCGCCGACCAGCAGCCGCACCACACCAGCGTGGCCCCACCGTGCAGCCGAGTGCAGGGGCGTCCGCTGCTCCTGGCTGCTCCTGGCGTTGACCTCCGCGCCGGCGCCGACGAGGCAGCTGGCCGCCTCCACGTGACCCCCGCGTGCAGCCAAGTGCAGGGCGGTGAAGCTGGTCCCCAACTCGTACCCCCTCGCCCCCACGTCCGCCCCCGCCGCCAGCAACTCGCGCAGCTGCTCCGCCGCGCCCTGCCTGGCCGCCTCTATCAGCCTCCTCCCTCTCTCCTGTTGAGAGAGGCTCCTGCAAAAAATGACACTCCCTCACCCTACTACACGCACACACACACACACACACACACACACACACACACACACACACACACACACACACACCAAATGAAAGAAACCGTCACAGACGCCAAACTCCAAGCAGCCCTCAATACACTTCTGCCCAGAGACGAGTTACAAATCTAGAAATCTTCCCTCTACGATACAGATCAACCAGCGTATGACAGACACATACCAGTATCCCATAATTGAAATCTGCAGCCGCTTCCCGTTAAAAATTGGTGCACTGCATCTCATTACCAGCTGCTTCAACTTTTTCTCCTAATTCACTCCGAGGAGTCACCTCCTGTGACCTCAGCATCCTGTTGGTGACAGATCTTTGAGCTTCAGAGAAAGACACCTGTAACGGTTACTTGTGTGTGGAGCAATACCTTCCGAGACTCGAGAAGAAAACACAGGCAAGTAATCAGATCTGTAACTACAGAAATACAACTTCCTCGTCTGTTCACAAAACGTAGGCCGCCACACGGACAATATTAGTAAAAGCAAGAGCGGTGAATATTGGATCCATTCCTGGGTTTATGTATTACTCTATACCAATGTTGTCTTCATCAATATATTTTCCACTACATGTGAATACATTTATTCCAGTGTTTGTTCCGCTGTGTCAAACAATTCTCGAACTTTCGCTGTGATACCCTGTAGTTGTCTCAGCGGTGCATTTCAAATCTCATCTGTGTATGAAAAAGACAGCCCTTTACGGTTCATCTTAATTTTTAGGAATAAAATTTCACATCGGGTGATCATGTAGCCAAGGGCGTCACCACATTATGGTTTGTAGCGAAACATGCAAGAACACGCAATGAATTCTAAGCAGATGCGTTATCGCAGTGCAGAAATCATCAACTGTTCCGCCACACATCTGGAGGTTTTTTTTCAGATTGCGTCATGCCGCTGGCGTTGAGTTTGTAGGTTTTACTGCTTGCTGACCGTTTCACCTTGTGACAGGAATTCGTGGCGCACCAAACTCTTGAAATCGAAGAAATATTTACATGAGTCATAAACACTTCCCGTACTGATAGTAGATTTGACAAAAGCAATATCTAATGTCTCTAAAAGGTTGATGACTTTCACTCCATTGTCATAGCCAAATTTAATACAAATGCGATAATCTGCTTTTATGTTAAAAAAATAATCGCCGATTCTACTAACACAGGAATAACCTTTTCAAGATGTGACCGCAGACTTAAATATCGCATTTGGCTGGTCTACACATTCTTTTCACGCACGTTTACCATCACAACGACAAGAAAGTCGTGCGAATCTCAGTTATAAAAAACGCAAAATGGCGAATTCCCCGTTACTTTTGAGTACTACTCGTGTCGCTAGAGTTGTCGCGTTTCAGAGCACCTCATCAAAGGAAAGGCTTAAATTCTCCAGTACAGCTGCACTGTGTTTTGTTTAAAAACCGTATCGGACGGAATGTATGCGCCAATTGTGGATGAAGTTGTAGACGAACACGCATTCACACGAACAGGCACCCGCTTTTATATTTCTAACAGATACGGGAACGCTGACATTAGATTCCTGTTCCCATGTTAGTGCAATTTACTCCGTAATGTCGAGTTTTTCTGGACAGGGCAGTCGCTGAGGTGGGAGTGAGCGCCGCCAGGCTGTGTGGCCAGACTGGGTCGCCGGGACAGCACCGTGGAGCGGAGAGGGCGCACGACTTGACGGACACACTGTACCGCGTCCAGGGCAGAGGGCGGCCAGGGCAGGCGACCCTCACAAGCGACGCCCCCTACCGCCTGCCAGCGACTGTCGAACACATTTCAGTATGTGCTCAAAGTATTTACATAAAGTGTATTCCGTCTACGTACAATTACGAGAAGTTAGTAATTTCGACCTGAGACCAGGTGTTTCACCGTGAAGAAGCAACCGCGTGCCTTCGAGCAGAGACCAGGTCGAATGTTAGACTGAGCCGACAGCCGTTTGCAGACGCAGGCGGCTGCGGCGTGGCGCACGCGAGCTGCAGGAAGGGCCGAGCGTCGGCCGGGCTGCCCCCTCTACTCGGCTGACTCGCCTGCAAGGGCTGCCGCCGTCTTCTCTGATGGCCGCAATTGACAGACTTCGGGTGCGGAACGGCAGTCGGCCCTACACCAGGCTATTTTTAAAAGTATGCAGTATACAATACATCGATATTTATTAAAATATCTATACCGCCTCTCGATATCTTCAAAAAAGTGTGTATCCGCAGACAAAATATCGCGACACTCCTGCCTATAAAAATATCGGCTGCGCATTGTAAATATACTGCTGGTTTTCGAGCTGTACAAGTATCGACTTATTATTATTACATGTTCTGTACATCAACAAGCTAACAGGGTGTGTACGTGGAAAAGGAAAAAAAATTCCCGCATTTTTCCTCGGCTTCTCGGGTAAAAATAGACTTTCTCCCGGGTCAAAATACACTTTTTCCGTGTTAAGCGACACTATACTCTTCCTCGCCACTGTAGAACTCAACAATTCTCTTACTGTTATACCGACGTAAAATTTCCCGGCCCTTTAGAAAACGAAACTCACCGGCGAAAAAAACGTTATGAAAGACCTTTGATGTCATGCATATGTTCCTATTATGGAGGTATAAATTCGGATTCCCCCAAACACCGCACGTCACTTTCCGAGGCATTGAAATCGAGGTTGCGAAGAGCTTTTGCAAGCCAGCCATAGCTCATGTCACGTGATCTCGGCAGGTGATGACAGCACACGACACGCGATGTAGTCAGCCAACAGCAACATCACTCGTAAGTACCGCCAACACACAAATAAGAAAAGCTCATGCTTTTTAAATTAATAACACATCGTTCACATATAACATTGGTCTCAAACATTAATAAGCTGCAAGAGAAGCTAAGACTGCACATATAATGTTGATGATCTGTGCCCTTGTTCCACTTTAAGACACGTCATAGTAACGTGGCAGTAAAATTTTTAGTAACGACCAAAATGTCTCATCTTCTGGTCTCGAAATTCTTCCAAACGTTCCTCCATCAAAGAGTTGATTTTTAAATGAGGGTCAAACGCTTTGTGATTTAATAAATCCATCGTACATTGTAGCACACAGTTCATCTTGCGTAAAAGGTAATTTGGTTTGAATGTAACGCTTTTCAATCCACCTTTCGCAGTATTTTCCCGCGACCTGTTAGAAATATGAGGTTCGTTTCAGCAGCTGACAGAGAGCGCCAGGTGGAAGGAGTGACCGCGCTTGCGCAGCTACGATGACGCAGGAGGCCCTCATGTTCCTACGTGTGGAACTAAGGATCTTACATTATGTCACGAAAGAAACAAGACATCATCAGAGGATTACTTCAAGAACATCCGGATTTCGTGCACCACACTAAAATGCACGATTCGCCTTAAAGCGCGTTCTTAAGTCAAAATTCCGATGTTAATTTTCTTGCAGCACCAGTACTGCATTACATCATGTTTAGTTCTTTATTACGGTATAATGCCATAAGTGCACCTGAAACGCAGCGAACAGTTGAAACTGGGCAATAGTGTGAAATTAAACACTTTGCTTCAAATAAACTGCCTCAGCGGGAAAGATTAATAAAAGCCACTTCTCTTTAGCGATCCTTGAAAAGTAACTTTATTCTTCTGCAAGGCGATTAATGCTTGACTGTCAAACGCGGAAATAAAATACGAAACTAGTAACATACTTTAGCCTTCCTTGATTATGCGAACGTATTTTAATTCACTTGATAGCTCGCGGTCACAAAAATCCGTTTTCTTTTAATTTAACGTGAGAGCAATAAACGAAGAGGAAACAGTAAAACCGCTGAACGTACACACAGGCCACGTGGGGGCGACCCACCCGCCCACCACAGCTCGGGCTGCTCTCTGCACCAGCCCCGGGTCCACCGCATTTCCCAAGGGCGGCGGCGTCAGATGGCGGCTCCCAGCCACACTTCTGTAACCACAACAGGGAGCACGGACTGCTCACACGCCACTCAACTGCGCATGCGCTAGAGGCAGCCCGCAACTGTTCAGACGAATCCAATTCAAACAGTCGTCACGTGACGCTCATCGGAGGCAATTTGTTGTTATCGAGCACTGCACAGTCTTCCTAAAGCCTTTGACATACTTTGCTGTTGGCAGAAGCTTGTATGAGCACTGTGTTTTGTTGTTGTATGTGGCGCATTTCCTTCGCAACTGAAGTTTTATTTTCGTTTCTTTTCTGTCGTTCATGTTTTGTTGCTGCAGTATTATTCTGCAGTGGGAGGGTACAGTATTATCCTTTGTTAGAATATTGGTTCTCACTAATCAAAGTCACATAAATTTAACTCAAAACTAAATCGGTGAAAAGTTGCCGCATTTCTGAACAATTCCCGGGTTTTCCCCGGATCTCCCGGTTGTCCCGGGTCGTATACACCCTGAGCTAGCAGCCTGCCTATCCCCTTTACAGCGAGAGTTTAAAGTAAAACGTTGGACGTTCAGGCATACCGATAAACACTTTGCTAAAAACGGTACCTGCAAGCAGGTGGCACAATGAAAGGCATGTGATGGGTCCATCGTGGTGTTTCGTCACACAGCGGGTTTGTCCAGAACACTTCATGCCGGCTTCCCTGCTTTTCCATTTCTGCAAAGGACAGGGACCTACCAGCTACAGATCGAAATTCTGCGGCCAAGTTAAAGCCTGCTTTTTCCGTTGGCAGCGTTGCCCGCCGATTACTTCAGCATTTCGCTTCACACGTCTGCGACCACGGCTTGTCATTTAGATTTTTGTTCTTCATTTTCAGCAACTGTTTTTCAAGAATTTGGATGTGCAAAAATAGCTCACTAGTTGCGTTGAAAATTATTTTATAAGGAAATTGGTGTTTTTTTTTTGTTCACTACGTAAATCTTGTCATTGCATTCAACCCCCCCGCCCTCTCCCCCTCCCGCGCCACGGTGCAATCGGTGTTTTTGTTCTCTGCCACAAATATTTGATTCACACACTCAAAGGGCAAGATTGTACGTGATTAAAGCTCAGAAAATAGTAAGATTACTACACACTTGATGGTGAGAATCATGTCCCACTACACTTTGAAAAAAAAAAAGGCAGCTTCAAATATTTATCGAAAATTCTGAAGAAATATAATATGAAATATAAGTATCACAGTCGATATTGCCGTTTTGATATCGACATATTGATATGCCGACAGAAAATGATGGCCGATATACATCAATATTTTTTTGGAGAAGATATTGATGTATCTACATTTCATCAAAATCCTTAAGCTGGAGGCATGGGACATTCCATTTCGGAATATTACGACATCCACAGTGATGTGAGTACGACAACAATACCAAATTTCAGGTATTGTCTGTCAGCACAGAGAACACAGTGGCCGACTGCATTCACTTTATGACCGAGTGCAGCGGCGTTTGCGAAGACTCGTCAGTGCTGACAGACAAGCAATACTGCGTGAAATAACCGCAGAAACCTACGTGGGACATTACGGCGAACGTATGCGTTGGGGCTGTGCTGAGGAATTTGGCGCTAATGCGTTCGCAGCAGATTCCTGACGCGAGTGCCTTTGCGAACAGTGGGGCATCGCCTGCATCGCCTCTGTGCGGTCCGTGGCTGGAGACTAGGCGCCTGGAGAACTGTGGGCCGGTCAGGCGGGTCCAGAGTTCAGGTGGTGAGGGCTGGCGGTGGGGTTCGGCTGCGAGGCGGACCCCGCGAAGCCCCGGAGGCGAGATGTCGACGAGGCAGTGTGCAGGACGGCGGTGGCCCGGCAGTGGCGAGGGCTGCGTCTGTACGGAATGGACTGGCTCCTCTGGTCGAGCTGAACCCAACACTGGCTGGGAATCAGTTGAGGTCGGGCACTGTGAGGGCACCGGGAGCGACTGAAGGACCTCGAGTTCCCGAACGACGACGGAATGTTTGTGGACGGCAGTGCGCCCTGTCACCGGGCGACAAGTACTTGCGACTGGTTTGAGTAACGATCTGGACAACTCGACTGAACGATTTAGCCCCCCAACTCGCCCGATATGAACCTCACCGACTATTTATGGACATAATTGAGACATCTGTTAGTGCACAAAATCCTGCACCGGCTACACTTTCGCTGCAGGGGCAGCACGGCTCAGCACCTGTGCAGGCGACCTCTGGCGACCTGCTGGGCCCGCGCCACGTCCAGCTGCTACGCTACGTCGAGCAAAGCGATGCCCGCCACGTTACCAGGAGACATCCCACGACGTTTGTCACGCCAGTGTGTTGCCATTGACGATATTGCCTCGGCTGTGCTTTTAAGAGGAACGACGCAACGTTCCTTCTGACACGCGTGCACGTCCGAGGAAGAAGGCACTGTAGTGGCCGCAGTCGTCGTGAAGAGCTTGAAATGTACTCACAGACGCGAATACGGACAACCGTCAGCTGTGTGAGGGACGGAAGGCAATGAAGATTTGTGCCGGAGCAGGACTCGGCCCCGGATTTCTCTCTTTGCGCGAGCGCTCGCCTTAACGACTTCGGCTATCCGTGCACGACTCACGGCCAGGCCCGAATTCCCAAATGTCATTGTTACTCCATCACAGTCTGTACTCGTGTACACACATGTGGTGTGCGTACTGAAGACCTTCGGTACACACACCGTCAGATTATTTGACTTGTCGCTCTAACGAAGTAGGCGAGTGTCAGCAATATGTCTCGTGGTCTTATCGTAGTGTGTTTATCTTCTGCCGTTAGGTCAGACGATAGAAATGCCACTTGCACGCTTAGAGTAGCAGATTGACGGTGACCAACTTTAAACAGAACTTGATTAATTTTCACACACATTTATTGAAATAATGTACGCGCTGACTACGCGGAACTATGTACACAACAACACATCGATCACCGTGCAGGGGAGGATACTCTGACTGAAAGTCATTGCCAGGTGCTGGAGGATGGAGACGATAATTCCTTGCCTGTGTTGTTGATTGTACCTTCTTAACAGCTGTTGTTGTCACTGTGCCTCTTCCTTCGGACATGTGTTTGTGTGCAAAGGACCTCTACATGATTTTTCTTAAGAGGTCGGGAGACTGCAGCTAGAAGAATGACAGAAATCGGCTCTCGGCATATATGCTGCCCAGCGAGCAGTCCGATCCGTGAAGGTGTCAGGGCTCGGTTGCACCATCACTTTCTCCCAGTGGGGCAGGGAGCTACCACCAGAGACTTACTGGAACGTCAAACAACAGCGGCCAGCAGCAGTGTACCACATTGGTTGAGAACTGTGGTGTCAGTTAATGGGGAATACAGTGTTTGCAGTTGCTCACTGGATTTGCTGTCTTGTTTCACTGAAGCCCCAAATATTCTCAACTCCAACCCTGAACGGTTTGTCATTGAAACTTGCCTGCAGCATCAGCGAGGGGCAGGCAGGACACGGCCTGACAGCTGCACCCACCAGCCTACAAAATGCAAGTGGCCGCTCACGCCACATTAAACCCTGGCCACGTCCTGCCACTGGGACGACACAGTTTCCGATGGAGCCCCTAATTACTCTCATTAATTTTAGCCTCACCGTTCACAGTAGTATAAAATCCAGTAGCAGCTGTGAGTAGCTTTCACTGTTAGTGTGTACGCTCGGCTTCACTCCTATGGGGTGAGGGTTGTCATTCTGGCGTTGCTATTTTCCCAGTTGCCCGCGGTGATGCTGTGTAGAGCGTGAAGAGGCTGTTTCCCGTGTAAGAAGTTAATGTATCTGAAGTTCGCACATTTATGGAGCTATGCAGGTGGGCGTGGCATACAGTCGGGCTGTGTTTCCGTCGAAGACGGCTGAGAATCGTGATGTTTGTGACGAACGCACCAACGTACGAAAGTGAACAGACGTTTCGATACACTGAACTAGGATAAAAGACCCAAATCAAAAAGTGAGTCTGATAGGGTTCTGGGCGGTGGAACACAGAGACTAGCACAGTCAGTTTCAGGGGACAGAATAACGAAATTGGATTGTAACAGTAGGAAGACGTGTGACCCATCACAGATAGATCCACACATTCCACACGTGTGCGGCTGACCACCACGGGTAATTGAGCAGTGAAGCCCTTGAATCTCTGTATAGGGAGGAGTAATGTGTTTTCTAAAATCAGTTCATACATATCCTGTCCCGTGAAAGGTACAACGTAAGCTTCCCACCCACTTTCCCACTTGAAACTTAGGACACACCTCTCCGTATAGCATCTTGCTGCATTCTGCTCCGATCAGTTTCACGCTGAATAGTCGCACTGTTGCTAGTCTGACGCCTGAGCAAGTACTATTCTAGGACATTAAGCAAAGTCAATGCAGTCTCAATGAAGCCATCTCGTAAACCTTTCAATTCAGTGTCAGATATAAATTTTTGTTTTCATAAAGCGAACCGTCCATGTCGGCTACCGTCGGTCGCTGATATGCAATAAGCAAACAGAGTATTAGAAAGGTATTGAGGAGAAACTGCTCCACGGTGAAAGAAAATCCGACACTGAAGAGACGTGCCGAATCCCACCAGCTGCAGGGCGTGGTTTAACACGCCTCCAGCCTGCCACACCCGCAACAGAACTGACCTCATTTCCCGCTTACTGTGAACGAGCACCACAGCTGAGCGTGCCTTCACAACTGAATTCAACTTTCATTACGGCTGTTGTTTTCGTCCTGACCTTTATACATCATTTCCAGAGCTTCTCATATACACGCTTTGTATTAAAGTTTTCAATGGTTGCTACAAATGAAAGTGTCAATAAATGCCAATTAAAGGAAATTCAAAGAGCACTCAGACAGACTAAACAAGCCGTATTCACATTCCTGCAGTTAGTTGTCCGTCGTACTTCTAATTCTACTTTCTCTTCCTTCATCCCCCCCCCCCCCTCAACAAGGAACCACTTGCGTGCGAGTTCACAAAAGGCCAATGACCTTTATGACATTTGGTTCCCCACAATACGGCCTGTTTATGGCAACAGTGGTCGCCACTGGAAGTAGCCAATGGTGAGCACAGCGTGTGGCTGTGGACCATAGTTTAACTGATCAGTTGACAAGCAACTCACAACAGTGCTACACCACTAGTGCTGTTGATACGAGGCAGAGTGATGACAACGATAAACAAAGCAGACATCTCTACAACAGTTATCGAAGTTGACATTTCGTCAGAAAGTAAACCGAGAAATTCCGTGGAGTAAGAAAGGAATGGCAGATGAAATATTGGAGTTTCTAGAGGGTGATTCAGCAGAATGTACAGTCTCATGTGTTTGACAGTGCAGACAATGTACAGAAGGAACACAATGATGGCGATACGTGCTTAACGAGTGCAAGTGATACTGAAACAGTTGTCGAGCCACGTAGTTCATCGTTCTTGTCAGACAGGGATCCACAAATCCCGCCTCCACTGAAACGAAGTGAAGGACTATCTCTGGCCGAGAAGCACAGCAATATGACCGTGTCGTCCTTCCTCGAGGCAGGACGGGGCACGCTTGTTACAAAAAGTGGTGTTTGTGCATTTCGAGGATTCCCGACACAGTTTACAGGGTTGCAGGATAGTGACCTACTACGTTATGCACATCAGACTGCGTGTGACATCGGTTAGAGTCATTTGTGGGGAAGCAGTGGATGGGCATAGCTCCGCAAAGTGCTAAAGAAATGACAAAAAACAGGTAACGAAATTTCAAATAAGGCGTGAAGTCAACAATGCACAGCCAACTGCAAGAGCCACTTGAAGATTCGTAGACGAGATAAACTTGTCACATCATTCAGTACGGAACTTTTTTTGAACTTTGGCCATTCGGGACCTCAAGAGAAAATGCACATAACAGGGGACTAGAGGTACCGCAAAAGTTCTGTCAAGATGAAGTAGTATCAATGCCTTAATGCAGCCGTATACAATTGTGCCGACTGTTAATCTGGATGGTAGAGTGGCTGCAAAGTTAGTTATTGTGCTGGCACAAGTTGGGGGGGCTGCTCCCCCTACGATTCATTGTCGTGTGCGTGATCTCGCAAGGGCACTATGGAGTAGTTACGCCAAACCGAGCAAGAACAGGGAAAGGCGTGTAAGAGGACGTACGGTACGAGCACCACTTTTGATCGATAGCTGGTTAAAATAACTTTCTTTCGCTCCATTCCTGGTCTGCGTATAAAAACCATACTGTCTCAGAGCGAACTGTACCTACTGAAAGGTGTCTCATGTTGCGATTTTTATCACTGGAAAATATTTGTTTGTTCTGTGCCTATAAAACGTACTATCACAACTGCACGTACGCATTGAAGGAGAACCAGTTTCACAACGATCACCACGACACACAGTTTCAGATTCGTTTGCCGTGCGCCATCACATTCCAGCAGTTGCCCTCACACCATTGCACGTGCATGCACCATCTAAAAGAGTGGATAGTTAGCCGAACGTTCTGAACGGTTTGTAGCTCCCAAGGTCTTTTCTTCGATCTCGAGGGTGCGCACCTTTGCGACCACTGTGACTCACGGTTTTGCATTTGGTGCTCGCAGTTCAAGTTGATGATCTGTCCTGAACATTTCTGAAATGTGGACGATGTCTATTTCGTTAAGTGTGTTACGTGTGTCCCATAGGAGGTGGGTCTCGATACCTTGCGGACACTCATTTTCTGTCGCCCTCCTCATCGAGATGGTGAGTCATTAGCAGCTGATATTTTCCCCGTTAGAAACGTTAACACTTTCAAATGAGCAAAAGACTGAATTTGTGATCTCGCACTCAAAGAGGTTCCTCGTGAGTACTTCCGAACAGTTCTACGTTCATTGCCGTGACACGTAGGTTTCATTGAATGACAGTGCACCGACAGGCTGGCTACATACCCACTTCCTTCAGAACTAATTTCTAATATTCGCAAGGAACATCTAGAGCAGCAGTTACATTGAACACACCAATTAAATGTAGAAATAATTTTTCCCGATAGCTGTAAGTTCAGCCTTATCGAAAATTTCAGAAAAATTCAAATTAGATCTTTTTAGCGTTGACGCGGCAAGGCGCCGAGCATTACTGTGGGTGAGCAAGTCGCGCGCATGCAGCGGCAGCACTCACCGCAGGCGAGAGACGGCCGCGTCGTCAGGAGGCGGCGGAGTGTGGCGGGCAGCCGCGCCGCTGGGAGGCTGAGTGGCGGCGCTGGGGCCGGGGCTGGCGGGCGAGCTGAAAACAAGAGGCGCTGCAAACAAGAGGCGCTGCGTGGGCGGGCGTGTGCACAGTGCTGGGGGTGGGGGGCCGCTTACGCAACACACACACATAGGTAGGCCCATCCTAAACACAATCCAACTACAAAGCCTAATTGGTGTACATAATGACAAGGTAGTTATGTTACTGCCTGACATATGGCAAGAGGCTGCCACTGTATCAGAATTAAAAGTTTGAATTTATGATTGTATTCACTTTAAATAGAATCTAAGAAAATGGATTTCTGTGACGGCTCGAGGAATAACGATTGCACGGTGGAAGTAAAATTAGTAAACAACGGCCTCAAGTGCACGTTTATTTATTGAAGATACGAATGGTTTCTGCCTGTGATGTTTGATAATTTTCACATACCGCTGAGTAGAGGTAAACACTAAAAATTCTCATTTGCACAGGGAAGTCGGCTAACATTAAGTAGAGTGTGCGTTGAAACCACGTATCGTTAACCACGGGGCTGGCAGGGAGGACGCTCGCCTCAGCTGCACGTCAGACAGCGTGGAACAGGGCGCGTCACACCAGTGTCAGCCACCGGGAAGCGATTTACGATTTACGTGTCGTATATCAAGATCTGAATGTCCATTTTTACAAATGTACAACAATTACACTGTAAACACGAAAAAACAGGTATTTCTATACCCTACGGATATCGTGTATGTTAAAAAGTTTATAAAACAATAACAAGCCAACGTGATGGTTTTAACAGTAATTTTTGTGCATTCAGTGTGAGCACCGTGTGTTACACGAAAAGTGCCAAACCACTGGCTCACTTCCTGCCACACACAAAGCAGCTGGTGTCTCGTTACAGAATTCGCAGCTCCAACAGCGCAGTGTCGCAGACTATGAAGAGTGTCAGGCACAGGTGGGGTACGAGCGCCACGTTTCACGTAACCGCACAGACACGAGGGTCAAAGTTTCTGGCCTGAGGTGCTGGGTTGGGAGGGGGGATGAACTTCATCACCGGTGGCCCCCCGAGTCTCCAGGCCGCTGGGCTATTACGAATATGTGAGATAAGTTAGTTGCTACGGGAAAGGCGTCTTCGCATTCCTAACGAACGCCTAAAAATGGGGTTCTGGGTTACAGTTCCACCTATCACGTTCGCTTACTATTTGTTTTACAAAACTGTTTTTCAGATACACGATATGCGTAGGGTGAAGGAAGCCCTGTTTTGGGTTAAACGTTTGTTCATTTTTAAAGACAGAGTTTCAGGTCTGTAAACGTGAATCGCTTGCCACTGACTTAACACTGGCGTGACGCGCCCTCTTGCACGCTGTCTGACACGCGGCTGTAGTTCCTCAGCTGAG
Organism: Schistocerca nitens; assembly: GCF_023898315.1. Lineage (NCBI taxonomy): Eukaryota > Metazoa > Arthropoda > Insecta > Orthoptera > Acrididae > Schistocerca > Schistocerca nitens. The sequence goes on along the minus strand of NC_064624.1, from coordinate 12,958,196 downwards.
GCGAGCACAGCTGTTGCCAGCGACCTCCCTGCCAGCCGCGTGGTTTAACGATACGTGGTTTGAACGCACAATCTGCTCAATGTTCGCCGACTTACCTGTCCAAATGAGAATTTTTAGTACTTACCTCTACACAGCATTATGTGGAAATGGCCTACTTCTAGAGTTGGAAAATGGTCATATCTTTAATATACAAGTGAATGATCGACACTGTTTTTTACAAATATTCTTAACTGAAATATCGCTGATTTCCAAAAATCTTACCTAAAATAATCAAGGAACTAGTTGTAACATCAGCTGGCTGTGACTTTTGGCTTTGAGGAGTTTAGGAAGCTAATTGCTGAACGGCAATCAGAACTATATTTACATGTACTGAACATCAGAATAACAAGATTTGTTGAGAAGACAACTTGTGCTGCTGTTTCAAACTTTAATTATTATATTAAATTACACGTAGTACAAGAAACTATTTTTTATTTGATGTGCCATATAAAATTACGCCACATCCCCCCCCCCCCCCCACACACACACACACTCTGCTTGGGGGTAATAAAATACGTTGGCTACAGAAACTGCTGGCATAATGGATACAAGTGCCAAGGAAATTAAAGCAAGTTACACAAAGTACCGGGTGATCAAAAAGTCAGTATAAATTTGAGAACTGAATAAATCACGGAATAATGTAGACAGAGAGGTACAAATTGACACACATGCTTGGAATGACATGGGGTTTTATCAGAACCAAAAAAATACAAACGTTCAAACAATGTCCAACAGATGGCGCTTCATTTGATCAGAACAGCAATAATTAGCATAACAAAGTGAGACAAAGCAAAGATGATGTTCTATAAAGGAAATGCTCAATATGTCCACCATAATTCCTCAACAATAGCTGTAGTCGAGGAATAATGTTGTGAACAGCACTGTAAAGCATGTCCGGAGTTATGGTGAGGCATTGGCGTCGGATGTTGTCTTTCAGCATCCCTAGAGATGTCGGTCGATCACGATACATTTGCGACTTCAGGTAACCCCACAGCCAATAATCGCAGGGACTGATGTCTGGGGACCTGGGAGGCCAAGCATGACGAAAGTGGCGGCTGAGCACACGATCATCACCAAACGAGACGCGCAAGAGGTCTTTCATGCCTCTAGGAATATGGGGTGGTTCTAATAAAACCCCATGCCATTCCAAGCACGTGTGTCAATTTTTACCTCTCTATCTACATTATTCTGTGGTTTATTAAGTTTTCAAATTTATACTGACTTTTTGATCACCCGGTACTGTCTGCACTGCGGCAGAAGCATTCGGTGGCCAAGAGCGTACGGAACGCCAGCTGGTCTTTAGACTCACTGACGTATCACACTTCTGAGTGAGTGACTTACGCTTGTAGGACACTGTGTTTCAGTTGGCCCGTTGACCACACTGCAAGGTACCGTTACGCTGCGCCCACAAATGCAGGTTTTCAGGGGGGTCACAAACTGCGTTCTGCTGGTGGCAGAGACAAGGCGTCTAGTGCCTCGGATTGCCCTTAGCCTGAAGACCATCTGTACACCTGTCGCGAGAGATGCCATACTGTAGCTATCCTTCAGTACACGGTCAAACCTTGAACACCTCACACTTCCTACAGCCCAGGCAAAATGAGCAAATCAGCTGGTTCTTTCGCGTAAGGTGTGGCCAACGCAGCACCTTAGGCGGCTTATAAAAGCACTATTTGTCCACGGGCAGTTCCTGTGAAAGCCAAGGACAAAGACGATTTTTAGGTAGGCCAAGTGCGGATAGTCATTTCTACTCATGAAATCGTCTTTGCCATGTCTTCTTAAGACTACATTCTTGCATAACTCTGATTTTTTTTTCGATATCATATTCATGTTTGGCATATACAGGGTGTAACTTTTTAGCTGGCAAACCAGAATAACTCTAAAAATAAGCTTCAGATTCTACATAATAACTATGTACATTTTTCTTGAACATTTGTTTTGATTCTTATTAGTTGTCGCAGTAAATCAAGAAATCCCATATTGTCATTTTTGCGTGGAAAATGGTTACGGATAAATAAAAAACACTTATTTATTTCATAAATTTTTATTCACTCAAACTAAAACTCTCCCTCTCTCCCCATAGGGTGGGGTTTGAGAGAGGAAATGTTGACCTAAATACTGTATTAATTTTTTCTGCAGATTCTGGTAAGTTTTGTTTGTTTTGTGGTCATGAGGCCACACAACTTTTAATTATCAAACAAATCATCTGACTAACTAACCAAACATCCTACTTTTTATTTATCCGTAACCATTTTCCATGCAAACATGATAACATGGATTTTCTTGAATTACAGTGCAAACTACCAAGAATCAAAACACATGTTTAAGACAAAATGTACGTAGTTTTTTTATGTAGAATCTGGTTCTGCAGTAAAAAATGGTGGTTCCCATTTGAAATTTTAAAGTTGCCTTACGCCCCACCCGCAGGGGGCTGGGGTGGCGGGCTAATTTTAGCACCAGCAGATATCCCCCTAAAAAATAATCAACTTTGCATTTTAAACATTATTTCATGTGCAGCTTATGTTTCGAGTTATGCTGCTTTGTCAACTTAAAATTTACACCCTGTATATGCAGGCAAAGTATTAATATAGTTTTAACTCACGTAATGAAAACATGCCAAGGGTTTTCGGGCCATTGCATAGGTTCTGAAATCACCAAACGTCGCTTTCAGCCAGCATTTTTCCACGAATAAAACCCTATGAGGCGCTACCTTTGTAAAACAGGCACTTGACGTGTATACAAATACAAGCGAAGTGGTACTACAGAGGCAAAAATGGCCTCGGGAGGGTTTTCACGTGTTGAAAAGAACGTAAAATGACTTCTCTGGAACCACCAACAGATACTGACTCTCAGCTTTCACGGGTACAAATATACGGCAGGGGCTCACGGAAGCCAGTACTGCGAGACATTCTGAACCGTGTGCAAATACTGGTTTCAGCACGATCTTAAGCGTTTTCAAACTGGACACACCATATTATTCCATACACAGTAACATGAGAAATCATAATACTCGCAGTAATGGGACTGACTGCATCGCAGTATGTCAGTTACATCCCGAGAAATTCGTACACGAATTTGGCACGTGAAATGGGTGGAACACGACATTATTGTACTTTTTGCGATACAGGACTGACCTGCACGCTGCTCTAAATTGCAATGTGATTGACGTACTACGATACAACGAACGCTGTATTTACGTACTGCTGTGTACAGTGTTAGTACGCAGCCTGGGAAACATCCAGATGTCCAGTCACCCGCAATGTAAACAGGGACACGGTTTATTCGTATGTGCTTCATTGAGCTTTTGTCGGTACTACAGTGCACATAACGGCGACGAAATGCCGATGACCACCGGCCAGAGTAAACAAAATTAATGGCTGTCAAAGGGCCGCACAGAGAGATACATGCTGTTTGTACGTAGTTGTACATCAATTACACAACAGTACATGCCACGTGCAGGATGTGTCACTGAACATCTTTAATGACTGCAACCCAAGTGAACCATTGCAGATGGCACAAGCCTTACATAAACGTAAGTAGTACCAATAAAACAAACTTTTGGCTTCTTAGTAATACCATAAATGTACGACAAGTGTGGAGTCAGTCACATGTCTCACAGCTAATACATAAATTACTTTCCGAGTCCCAAAATGTACTAGATTAAATAAAATGTCTGCAAAACGCCGCATTGTAGAATGTACTTGCAGTGAGGCAGTCGCAATTCCTGAAATCAGGGTGTAAGGGAGACAAGGAAAAAATTCCCGGATTTTTCCCAGATATCCAGCTTAAAAAAATTCACTCTAACCCGGGCGAAAATACACTTTTTCCGTGCTAAGTGACAGTTTTCCATGGATTTTCCGTCCCAAGTGTACATCTTATCAATGCTTTGAACGGTTAACGTTTTGTACACTGGCGCAGAAGTTCGCGGAAAAAAAAGGGAACAAGGGAGAGAAGTTTTGGAAAGACCTTTGATGTCAGCAACATATACGCTGCATATTTTCGTATTACGGAAGTGTAAATTCGAATTGCACCGAACACACACAGCACCTCAGTTTCCGGAGCTTCAAAATCGAGATTGCGATGCCCTTTTGTCAGCCAATCTTATCTCGTGTCACGTGATCTCGCCAGCCGATGGCAGCAGATATTCAGAGCATAGGACACGTGAAGTGGTAAGCCAATAGCAACATTACATACATAGCGCACGGACACAAAGAGGAAAAGTTAATGGTTTACATTAATATGCATAGCGTCGCAACAAAAAAAAAAAAAAAAAAAAGCTAACCTTTCGCATATAATATTGGTCCCTGAGATTAATAACATACAAGGGAAGCTAAGCTTTCACATCTAATATTGATCTTTTTTGCGTGTGTTACACTTAAGGTACTTCACACAAATGTGCCAGTAAATTTAAAATATTGATGTGAATGTCTCGTTTTCTGGGCTAGAAATTACTCTATGTGGCTGGTCCTGAAAGTGTTCACTTTTAAATGAGAGTCAAACACTCTGTGATTTAAGAAATTCAACCCACTTTCTCACACGTAACAATTCATCTTGCGTAGAAGCAAATTTACTTTGAAAGTAACTCTTTTCAAACCACCATTCGCAGTACTATCCCGAGACTGTCACAAATATCTTCGGCTTAGCAGTAGCCAGAGCGCCACAAAACAGGCATTACTGTGCGTGCACACCTGCAGTGATGTAGGAAGGCCACATGTTTGTGTGTATAAAGCAAAAGAGAGCTTAGATTACGGCAGAAGAGAAACAGGACACGAGAGGATACTCCGTGAGCATAGGAATTTCGTAAACTGTACTAAAATGCATAATTCGGCCTGAAGTGCACATTGGTTTGTGCAGATTTACAATGAAGTACGTCCCACGTGACATTAAGATTTCCAGTTCGGTTTTTGGGGCGTAAATTTTCCTGGAGTATCAGTACTGTACTGTACTATCTCATGTCTCGTTCTTCATTATCACATAATCTCACACATGGCATAAAATGAAAACATGCATTTTACATTCAACGTACAACTGTGGAATGAAACACTTTGTTTCAAATAAATTGACTGCCTCAGTGGGAAAGATTAATGAAGCCAAATATCCTTAGCAAACTGACAACAATAAAGTCATTCTTCTGCAAAGTAAACTATTTCATCTTCTTCAAACTATAATAAAGTAATACCTGTACATACACACACACACACGAGTTTCCAGAACGAGACTTTCGCTCTGCAGCAGAGTGTGCGTTGATACGAAACTTCCTGGCAGATTAAAACTGCGTGCCGGACCGACACTCAAACTCGGGACCTCTGCAAAGGTCCCGATTTCGAGTCTCAGTCCGGCACACAGTTTTAATCTGCCAGGAGGTTTCACACACAGTGGATCAACGGTGATCACCCCGTGCTCACCTGGATTCCGGTGGCGTCTCCGCCAGCAACCCGCTGAGTTGGACGACGTCTTCTGGCTGGGTGCGCACTGCGTCAGCCCAGCCCTGCGTCGCCATCACTCGGTGTGTGTGGCCCTTTACGTAGGAGACGGCCGCCTGCCGGAGGCCGGGGCAGCAGTGTCGCACCGCGAGAACAGCCGTGGCCGCCGCGTTGTCCACCGTCAGCCCGGCGGCCAGCTGCTGCTCGCACTGCGCCTTCAGGCTCGCCACGCCGTACTTGTCGGCGGCGACGAGCAGACGGGCGGCCAGGCTCGCCAGCTGCGGGGCACGGAGGGTGTACAGGTACGTCACCAGCTCCCTCAGCACCGGCCCGTCCACGTCTGCGACGTCGACGAGGCCGCCGCGCGACTCCGCCGTGTCGTGGCGGAACATTGCTGCGAAGACGGGGCTCCCGGCCGCGAGGACCGCCCTGTGCACCACCAGCCGCGTCTCCCCCGCCGCCAGAGTCACGGTGGCGCCCTCCCCGTCATCCAGCAGGGCACCCAGGTACACCGGTGTGCTGTGCTGAGCTTCGTCGCCGGCCGCCATCGTAGTCGATTCTGAAACACGGCGTTACGGGGCAGCTCTTTATCGTTACGCAGCACCGTCGACGAGTGTACCTGCGTCGGTCGACAGTTCGCGAAACCTGTCCGTGCGTGTCAATTGTGACACCGAGATACCTGCCACTGGTGAACAGCTCATTTTTACGGATGAATCCAGGTTCTGTTTACAGCATCGTGATGGTTGCATCCGTGTTTGGCGACATCGCGGTGAACGCACATTGAAAGCGTGTATTCGTCATCGCCATACTGGCGTATCACCCGGCGTGACGGTTTGGGGTGCCATTGGTTACACGTCTCTGCCACCTCTTGTTCGCTTTGACGGCACTTTGGACAGGGACGTTACATTTCAGATGTGTTACGACCCGTGGCCCTACCCATCATTCGTTCCCTGCGAAATCCCACATTTCAGCAGGATAATGCACGACCGCGTCGCAGGTCCTGTACGGGCCTTTCTGGATACAGAAAATGTTCGACTGCTGCCCTGCGCAGCACATTCTCCAGATCGCTCACCAACTGAAAACGTTTTGTCAATGGTGGCTGAGCAACTGACTCGCCACAATACGCCAGTCATTACTCTTGATGAACTGTGGTATCGTGTTGAAGCTGCATGGGCAGCTGTACCTGTACACGCCATCCAAGCTCTGTTTGACTCAATGCCCAGGCGAATCAAGGCCGCTATAACGGCCAGAGGTGGTTGTTCTGGGTATTGATCTCTCAGGATCTATTACGGCCAGAGGTGGTTGTTCTGGGTACTGATCTCTCAGGATCTATGCACCCAAACTGCGTGAAAATATACTCACATGTCAGTTCTAGCACAATGTATTTGTCCAATGAATATCCATTTTTATCATCTGCATTTCTTCTTGGCGTAGCACTTTTAATGGCCAGTAGTGTATTTGGTACTTTGTCCCAAGGTGTTTGACACAAAGATTCGATCAGGGATGTAAAATCTTTCGGTAAAAGAAATCGACTTATTACTGGGTATACAGCCTGCCTGTGAAGACAATTTTAGCGATGCCGGAAAGAGTAATTGGCAATCTGGTGTTATTATGGGTAATTATAAATTCTAAACGTTGCAAATAAAATGTCTTAAGGCAAAACGAAATAATTAACAAGTAGTTTGTTAACGTGGACATCACCTGCAGCAAGCACAGAAATATTCATTTTGTAAATAACAAACGCCATTTTCTTTGTGTGATTTATTTTATTTGTCCAAGACGCTTTTCGTTTTTACTTTAAGGCCCTCCCAGTGGACTCAGAATTGTAGGTTATGAAACAGATCATCACCTTTTTCTGCCTGAACAAGTGGCCACTTAATTACCCGAATGTTTGGCTGGCATTTGCGTTTCCTCTCACTTGGTCGCGGGCTGCAGATCGCACTATAAAATCGCAAGACATAAGCACATTTTCACGTTAGGAACTTTTTACTTCACTATTTTAATGTTCTTTGCGCTAATTGGTGTACAGCACAATTACTCTTGTGTCAACAGCTACGCATATTTTGGTAAAAACTGATCTAGAGTCGTAACTGTTGTGTGTTCAATTTGTCTCTTCTAAATTGGTTTGTATATCTACACGTTGCCAAAGAAACGAAGTCTAGCGGCGGCATTCAATTCATAGAACAGCGGCGCGGCGTATGTCGTCGCAGCCAACTGGCGCGCAGCGGCGCACGCCGCCGAGCCGTTTCTCGTGAGCTTCTCGAGAACTGCTCGAGAACTAGAGGCTCGAGATATTCTCGGTGCGCTCGAGTCGCCGCGCCTCGCCATCCCATCACTGGCTGGCAGGGGGCGACGCCTGTCGGGCTTCGTGACGTCAGCCGCAGCACACAAAGCACACGGCTGCTGCACCTCAGCTCACAACAGAAGCGTCTCGCGGGCCCCGAGGAATCACGACGTCACACCATGACGTGACGTCGTCTCTCACGCTAGCCAATATCGCTGGTAGTTTTCAAAACGCGGATATTCTTTGAACATGACATGCTAATGCATTGTGGGTGTGTGTGTATAATGGCGGGTTTTGTATTTTGTGTACGTTAAAGCTTTCCAATCACGGAAAAAAATTGATGATACTTGCTGCAAAAGCAGATGTTTGCAGAGGAGAAAGGATAGTTTATATTCCAGATAATGGACGGTAAGTAACTTCCGTTAGTAATCTTATAATACTCAAGAAAAGTAAAGTGTATGGTAAATCTACAGAAATTTCATTCTTTGTGCCTATAATATTCTGATGCATTATGTTACCCAGTAAAGTTTCTTTCAATGCATCTATGTGGATTATTTGTGGTAATGGCGTATTCTCATAACAAATGGCTTCGGTATTTAAGTTGCAAGCATCGTAACTTTTTCCTGATCAAAAAGTGTGTAGTAACTGTATTCTAACGTCAGTAACCTGCACATTTGAAAACTTTTGAGTGTTCAAAATTACATCATTCATCATAGTCAGTATTTTTTTACAGTAAAATAGGTATGAATTGCAATGACTGAATCCAGATTTGTGAGTGATGTAATCTGTTTTTGTAATGGATGTTTCAGTTTCTGAAGTGAAAATCCAAAGAAGAGAAGACAGCGAGAAGTAGCTTTTTGTCTGTTTCATGGTTTATAGGCCTACTGGGGAAACTCGCCATGTAAAAAAACGAGTAACGCATCAAGCTTGGTACCTCTATGGTGATGTGGAAATCCGAGCGTTGTTAATAAAGAAATTAATTCAGTGTGTGTGTGTGTGTGTGTGTGTGTGTGTGTGTGTGTCTTTTGATTCCTTTATCATGTTGCTTATAGTATGCCAAATTTAATTAAAATACCCAGGTGATAATTTCAACATAAATTGGACTATGTGCATAGCTGTTTCTAATGGCTTTGCTGCTTGTCAGAGGCAAAGTATGAATATTTACCATCCTCTGGCATGTGCGTTCACTAGTCATTTATGGCAAAAGAAATCACTGACTGAAAGCATAATTTACTTGGTAGACATAATTGGAAATGACCTTTTTAGTTATAATTTTACGTTTTTAGATTATAGTACTCCCTGAGAGATTATCTTCTACATTTCTTGACCCTGATATGACTAGTAATAGATGTTTCACCACCAGGTTAGGCATACAGCATTAAGTGTCCTGCTCTGCTGTGAGCAGCATGGTAGTCAATGTGTTAAGCAGGCATTTAGGAACTTTGAATGTGAAGTATATGTATCTGTACAGTTGTGGCTAAAAAGAACAGCTAGAATGCTAATTTCTGTTTCTGGAATTATCCTTTACCCAGTTAAATATGTATCTAAAAATGAATTCATGAATAACTTTGTAGTCATTTAATCGTTTGGTTTTGTAAGACATTTAAATAAAAATACTGCACACCCAAAAATAGTCTGGAAATGGCAAGGAATATCAAAATAAGTAAATATTTTTCCTCTGTAAGATAAAAGTGTAAAATTGCTGATACCTGGTTGTTACCATATCACTGCCGGCCCCAGCAGAGCAGTCTGCTGTGACCACCGGCACCTTCATGCCAGCCAACGGGTTAATACACAAAACAGGGCAGTGCAAGACTTGGTCCGTAATTCTCATTGGTTGAAGCAACTAAAATCAAATTTCTGAGGTGGCCTGGAACTGTGTTATTGGTATATTCCCCAGCATGATTTAAAATTTTTGCATTGAAATGGCACTGACAGTGCGTAATATATTTTGCAACTGAGAATAGATACTAAAAAATTTATGTGGGAATATATTTCAAGAAACCCTTTTATACCAAACCTGACAATTATATTGACACACAAGTAAACCACCTGAATGGCACACTGGGTTATACAAGCATTAGCTGTAGGTGTAGAATAGGTAATTTACACAGAAAACTTTTCATACAAATTTTATTGTAAAGCACATCAAAGTTAAGGGAAAGGTGCAATGTCTAGATGAGATAAACTTGGACACGCAAGAACTGGTTTTGCTCAGACATATGGGAAATTAACTGTAGTATTATATGACATACAACACATCTCAGGTGCAAATTTGTGGAGAGGAGAGATTGCATTTAACCTGTTGTGTATGGTGCACATTTTGTTACAGTGCTGGGATGATGTCATCCAGATTTCAAAATTAGTGGTCTAGTAATTAAACTCTCATCAGTTTTAATATTTAAAAATAAACATGCCTGAAAAAGGAAGCTGAATTAGGACTTTCAATTAAATTGCAAAAATGTTCTTGTTTTGCACATTCACTGCGGATGACACTTAAAAGCACGGTGTTAGTAGCTCTTATTATCCTTTGTGTCAGCCACAGTGAACATGTTAAAGGTTTTAAAGGAACAAAGTAGTTGTTGACATTGAGGTATTAATGGATGACAGCAGGAAACAGCAATGAAATAATGTGAATTACTTAAACCAGGAATTAAACAAGTCTACATAGCTTTGAACACAGCCGAAAAATGGTTGGTTCAAATGGCTCTGAGCACTATGGGATTTAACTTCTGAGGTCATCAGTCCCCTAGAACGGAGAACTACGTAAACCTAACTAACCTAAGGACATCACACACATCCATGCCCAAGGCGGGATTCGAACCGGCGACCGTAGTGGTTGCGCGGTTCCAGACTGTAGCGCCTAGAACCGCTCGCCCACCGCGGCCGGCGAACACAGTCATTTCACACTTCTTATTCACTGCATATTTGTGTGCTATAACTAATACAGCGACCTTTTATTTTCTCATCTTTGATCTGGGACACGTGTCACATCTTACTTGTTTTCCTAGAGCAACTCTAGGTTTACAAGATCCACATTTCAGAATTCTGGTAATCGCTAGTCCTACCTCATGTTGGAAGTGTGGGTTGATAACTGTCTCTTCAGATATCATCTCATCAACTGCCATTTCAGAAACTTGAAGCAAAAATGTGATTATTCAATTTTCTGTCAGTGATGAATATATCACTAATGTATAGGTATATTCATGATGGTATAAAACAGCGCAGGGCCATCTTCTGCTGGGTAGACTAAACTGTGCACTTCACATCCAGTGCATCAATTTCTTCATAGTTAGTATCATAGTACACTACTATCTCAGACTTGATTGTTGCGATGCTCAATGAAACAGCATTATGCCTTGAAGACACTAAACTAAAAGCCTTCTTAAGTTTTTGAATGAAGGATATAAGAAGTAATATATCCAAAAACAATTAAGTTTTACATTTTGCTGTCAGGAACTCTTTTGGAATCTTTCCTTTTATTATTATTTTGTACATGTGTGGCCTTTTTGTTTCCTCTTCCCAGTTTGACAAGCACATCTGATTTGCTTAATGGGGATATTTATGGTTACAAAAAATAAATAAATATGTGGATACAATGCAACCTGCAAACCAAGATCATCCTCCAAAACTTTACGAGCCTAGGAAATAAGCACAATGATTTGGACATAGTAGCATGTTTTAATAAACCAGATGTTTCAGTTATTACTGAAAATTGGTATACCAAAAAAGAATCTTATTATGCACCCATTAACAAAGAAATTCTGCTCATCTCTCAGTAGGGATATCAAACCTTATGGTGATGTTGCAAAAAGTGGCAATATTTGGTGCTCGAAGATGTAATTCCTACGTGTTGAAGGTGTTACTCAACTTTCTGCGATAAGCTGTAGATGGGAAAGGAAACATAATTTTAGATATAGACAGACCTCCATCTGAAATTACAGATTTGTTTTAGCTAATCTCTATCAGTTGCTTGTAGAGAGAGATAGTAAATACTAAGGGAAAACGGCTGGTAATTATGCTGATAATTGTTCACAGTTTAATAAAACCTTATCTAACACAAATCAGTTTTCACTCATAAGGATGGCGAGTGGCACACACAGATCTAACATTACTGATAGGTAATACAGGGTACCAGGACTTTGTACTGGGATACTTTCTTTTGTTGATTTGTGTAAATGACAAAATACTGCTCCTCAAATTCAAGGATAGTTCTGTATGCTGATGCTACACCCATTGCATGCAAGTGTAAAGATCTTGAGCAACTACAAAAACTGTGAAACTGTATTACAAATGAAATAACTCAGTATTTCTATGAAAGTCATCTGTCAGCACAAGATAGCAGCAGTAACGGATTTTCAACCCCCAAGACAGATTTTTAAATTCAGTTGTGCACTGGAACTGATATTGTCACCAAAGAAAACTACTGCTTGGTTACAGTTAAACTTTCTATATTTAACATGTTATAACATGGAAATAAACGGTCCTTATCAGAGCCAACTTTAACTATCATATCTATAAATATTGAAGGCATATCATCAGCCGAAGAACATCTCTTATCCAACCTATGCCGTGACAAAAAATGCAACGTCCTGTGTATACAAGAGACGCATAGAGATGACCGACAGAGATGACCAAAAATACTGGGCATGAAACTAGCTGCAGAAACACCGCACTCTCAGTATGGAAGTGCTATATTTGTAAGACCAGGGCTTCAGATAATCAGTGCTCACTGCACCGTAGAAAATAACATCGAAGTCATTTCAGTGGAGCTGAGTAACTGCGTGGCTACCTCTGTGTATAAGCCTCCTTCGGCTGCATTTTCCTTCACACCACCCAGGAACTTCCATAACAACAAGATGTCTGTAGTAATCGGTGACATTAACAGCCATAGTCATTTGTGGGGATACTCTGAAGATGACGAAAATGGGGAGGCAGTCCTCTCCTGGGCTGAATACTGCCAGTTGTCTCTTATACATGACAGCAAGCTACCCCCTTCCTTCAACAGTGGCAGGTGGCAACGTGGATTTAACCCTGACCTCCTCTTTGTGAGTGAACACATCACACAGCTTTGCTCCAAATCAGTGTGCTCGCCCATACCAAAGACGCAACACAGGCCACTACTGTGTCAAGTTGTTCCAGCAATAAGGCCACAGGAGGTGAATTTCAAACGGAGATACAATTTCAAGAAAGCCGATTGGAAAAAATTTGCTAAGATGCTGGACAAGGAGATTAAGTCTGTGCAACCTATTCCTGAAGAGAATGACAGCTTTGTTCAAACTGTCAAACATTGCTCCCGGGCATCAATTCCAAGAGGGTGTAGGACAATGTATCTGCAGGGTGTGAAACCTGAAACAGCTGCTCTGCTGGACGGATACTATCGACTATATGAAGAAAACCCTTATAGCGAGGAGACGTATCTGGCTGCGCAAAATACTCTCTCCTCAATCTCTGAGGTGAAGAGAGAACAGTGGATTAAACTGATGACAGAATGTGAGATGAGTAGAAGTAATCAAAAGGCCTGGAGATTGTTACAACACCGTAACAATGATCCCTCCCAACCCAATACGCATACAAATGTGAAGGCAGACCAGATCGCATACCAGCTTTTGAAAAATGGTAAACCTGATCATACCAGTAAAATCGGGAGACGAACCCTCGAAAGGGAGCCCGAAAAAGAGGGAAACACTCTGTCTCGACCATTCAGTTTGAATGAGCTCGACTCAGCTCTAAATAAGTGCAAAGTCGGAAAAGCAGCAGGGGTAGATGACATAAGAAGTGAACAGATCAAGAACTTTGGTCCAGGCGCTAAGTGCTGGCTACTCGAGCTAATGAATAATTGTCAAGAGCGGCAAGATACCAAAATCTTGGCGGAAAGCAAAAATTATAGCTATACATAAACCAGGGAAAGACCCCAAAAGCTATAGGCCAATCTCCCTCCTATGCCACCTGTATAAGGTATTGGGAAGGTTGATCCTCCAAAGAATTACAGATATGATAGAACCATTACTGATCCCTCAACAGGCAGGATTCAGACAAGGGAAGAGCTGTACAGCACAGGTGTTGAATTTGACACAGCATATAGAGGACGGCTTCCAAAGGTGGCAGATAACAGGAGCGGTGTTTACAGATCTTTCAGCCGCCTACGACACTGTCAACCACAGACTCTTGTTGTTGAAGCTATACAACCTCACCAAGGACTACAAACTAACCTGTCTAATTAGAAATCTCCTGCAGAACTGAAGATATTTTGTGGAATATCAAGGACAAAGAAGCAGATGGAGGCAGCAGAAAAATGGGTTGCCACAGGGCAGTGTACTGGCACCCACCCTCTTCAATATATACACTAATGACCAGCCGTTACCAGAAGGAACACAAAGCTTCATATATGCAGATGACCGAGCAATCACAGCACAAGATCACAGCTTTGAGAGGGTGGAGCGGAAGCTAACTGATGCTCTGGAAGAATTAACTGCCTATTACAGGGACAATCAATTGAAACCAAATCCTTCTAAGACCCAGACCTGTGCTTTCCACCTCCGAAACAGACAGGCTAGTAGAACCTTGCAGATAGATTGGGAAGGAACCTCTTTAGAACACTTCAAGACTCCAAAATACCTCAGAGTCACTCTGGACCGTGCTCTTACATATAAGGAACACTGCTTAAAAACAAAGCAAAAAGTGGCTGCCAGGAACAATGTGGTTAGGAAGCTGACTGGAACAACATGGGGAGCACAGCCAGACACAGTGCGCACATCCGCATTAGCCCTCTGCTACTCTGCAGCTGAGTACGCTTGCCCAGTATGGTGCAGATCTACACATACAAAGAATGTTGATGTTCCTCTGAATGAGACATGTCGTATCACTACGGGTTGTCTAAGAGCCACACCTGTGGAAAAACTGTACTGCTTATCCGGCATAGCCCCCCCGGACATCCGAAGAGGTACAGCAGCACGGAGTGAAATGAAGAAGGCATTAACATCCGAAGCCCACCCACTACATGGCCACCAACTGACACAGCAAAGACTTGTGTCTAGAAAGAGCTTCCTTCACAGTACAGAACCACTCGCTGACACTCCACATCAACACCGGGAGAAGAGATGGCAGGTCAGATGCCAGCATCTGCAGGAGTGGCTGATCCCGCAAGAAGTATTTCCCCCAGGCCACACAGAGAAATGGTCCACTTGGAAATCACTCAACCGCCTGCGTTCTTCTGTCACAAGATCCAAGAGTAATCTGGAGGGGTGGGGCTTCCAGGTGGACTCTCTCCAGCGTGACTGCGGAGCTGCCATGCAGACATCAACACATCTACTACAATGCACATTACCTCCAACTGTGTGCACCATGGAGGACCTCGTAAACGCTACACAAAGTGCACTGGACGTTGCAAATTTTTGGGCATCCACTGTATAGATTAAAATTACCTTATGTTTGACAACACAATCTGTGTCTAATCATTTATTTCATTCTTGACTAGTTTAATTTATAAACCATAATGTATGTATGTAGTAATGTATCTAATAATTTTTTTTTTTTAGTTTGCTTCTGACACGATAAATAAATAAAATAACATGGAAACTAATTACCGTACAAGAACATAACTTGGTAGCATTAATGTCAAGGACATGGGGAAGAGAGATAATGCAGAATCAATTCAATTGAAACACTTTTAATGTGCTGCTACAGTACACCATACCATTACATACCAGTACCATTACTGGTGACGGTGATGGAGGCTGTTATGAAAAGCTTGTGATATTATTCAAATCTGATATGGCAAGTTAACAGAACTTTTGATCCATGTGAGTAAAATTATTGTGTAAAATCGATAGTGCAGCTTCTTACAGAAGTCTCTTCAGGGCCTTCGGAGTCTTTCACTTACATGTCAACATATTTACTCCCTAATAGTATTTGTTGTCCATAATAGGGGTAATTTTACTCTGTTCAGTGAAATGAACTTGCAAAATACTGGAAGGAAATGGAATTTCACATTCTGATTGAAAGTCTTTAAGAGGTTGCTGCAAGACATCAGGCAGAAAACTGAAAATCTTAAGATATTAATAAAATACAAAGTAAAAAAATTATTTTATTAGCCTTTCTTTCTATAATTATAATTAAACGTAATGTTCTTACTCAAGGATGCATATAATAGTTAACACTAAGGTTCAAATTAACAGGGTTTTAATGTTACCATTATATGTAGGGCTGCCAGTACTCATTGTAAAATTCTGAAATGCTTTCTACAAAGTATGAGAGAAACAGCACTTGAATAAAAAAAGTCCATTTCTAGCTTTCAGGGTCATTACTTCCTTCCTCTGGGAAGATGAATATGTTTTGTGACTGGAAATGAGGGGAAGATCACTTAAACCACCCGTATGGAACACTTATGTGACACATTCATGAGTACTGCTCCAAAGTTTGAGATCCATGTCAGATTTAAGCAACACATTGAAGCAACTAAGAGGCTGGATGCTAGATAGATTACCAGTAGTTTCAAACTATGTGCGAGTATTATTTTGTATAACACTATTGAGAAAATTTAGAAGGCATGAGAAATCAGGGCTCGGATGATAGACAACCTTTCTTCCCTCTCTCTATTTGCGAGTGGAACGGTACCATTTGGTTGCTTGTGTAGTATGTATGTACATAAAAATACGGAAGAAAATTGTGACTGCCTACTACATTAAGAAGTAATAGTTGAACTAACCTAAAGCTTCGTGATTTACTTCAAATGTTTTGTCCCACTGACATACTCCGACAATCAGTGACTTCCATCTATAGCAGTCTTACAATTTGGAGATGTCAGTATTGCTTCGATCTATTAATATTCCCTCATGGAGCTCTTTTTATCTTAAGATCACATAAACTGGATTTTTGAGAAACTACATACAGGAAGATGTGATTGGCATATAGCTGTTTGTTTACAGAAAAACAACGATCAAAATTTAGGCATATCGGTAACACACACAGGGCAAGAGCACATATCTGGGCAAGAGCACTATACTGGATTTCGCCCCCTTTTCCCTAGAAACCTTGACTGGAGTAATAACTTTATTCGTAGCATAGTCTGAGGTCTACATTAGGTTGAAAAGCGATAATTTCGTTGACAGTTGTGGAACACAGCGAATGAGAAATAAAGGTTGTGGTAACAGACAGACGTGTGTCTTTGCCTAATATTTATTTGTGGTATATTTAAATGCACTTTCCCGCATTTAACGCATTTCTCATAATAAAAAAAATAAAACTACTAGGTCATCCCCAAAAAACATATATTAGAAAATGAACAAGCATCCGACGTGTTTTGATGCATATTACGTACAGATATCGTACACAAACTGGAAAAATGCAATGGGCGTTCCACTACGCATCCTTTACCATATTTGATTCGTTTTTCCGCATTTGCTACTGCTGGTATGAGTTCAAAGACAAATTCGTGCTGCAAACGTCTCAGTGGTAGTTAGCCTACATTAGTAAGCAGCAGTTAATGCGTTAAAAACATTTAGACACATTGTCTGCAATGCGTAAAATGTGTTAAGCTATAAATCACTCTGCCTTTCGACCAATAATTTCTAATGAGTTGGTTTCAATCAAACACGTACGGCTCTAATATGTAACCTTGACTACGCTGCGGATTTATCATGTCACCATAATACAGATTATTCGCATTTAAACCTTCTTTCTACATTTTATTCTGTTAACGGAAGCTTCATTCAAACAATCTGGATTGATTTGACATTCCAAAACAACAGCTGAAGGCAAGTCTGTATAAACACTGTAGCCAACGTGTGACGTCACTTAAGTCAACAGAGTTGTTTACAGGTCTAGTCACCAGGCAGCGCTGTCATGCTTTCAGCCTTTTTGATGACGTCATGAAGCGATTCCTCGGGGCCCGCGAGACGCACGTGCTCACAACACCACCCAACTCGAGCTGTTCGTTTGTGTGAGGACCACTGAAACTCAGTTGTCCTACTCGACATGTAAGTACTGTGGACTCAACACCTGGACCTTGAGACTCATTTGGGTTATACACACGCGTTCGTCCTCTGCATGACCAACAGAAAATGCTTATAGTTTATCAGTTGACTAGTGTTTTGACACGCAATGTACGTCTCGGTTTTGGTGTATAATTTGTAGCAAATACCTAGATGTGACGTAGTATGATTACATTCATGAAGTGGTAACCGTCATAAATCCATCGTATAATGTCTCAATTTTAGCCACGAGGCTTTATCCATCTGTTTACTCGCTTCTGATTGAAGCCATTTACAACGCAGATTGTAACTGGCATCTGAACTTTAGGTTACGTTAATACTCGCTTTAATACTCAATGTTGTGGATTAAAATTTTTTATCAGTAATATTGCATATACGAGGGCTATCCACAAAGTACATTACGTTTTGGAATTAAAAATAAATAAAGTATTGGAATTTTTTTTATTATATACAGATGAAAGCCATACTTAAATACTACTTTTCTACATAGTTGCCATTTAAATTAAGGCACTTATGATAGCGATGGACGAGCTTGGAAATTCCTTCGTCGTAAAATTCGGCCGCCTGCGCCTTCAACCACGAGGTTACCTCTTCTTTTGGGACAGAAAAGGTGTGATTGTTGTGGATTTCCTGGAAAGAGGCACTACAAAAACTCTCAAAGGTATTGCCAAACTCTGCACAACCTCAGAAGAGCGATACAAAACAAGCGCAGGGGAAAGTTTGGCTCAAAGATCTAGCCGATTCACGACAACGCCCGGGCCCACACGGCAAATGCCACTCGTGAAGTTCTCGAATCTTTTAAGTGGGAGTTGCTTCCTCATCCTCCGTACAGTCCCGACCTGGCACCGAGCGACTTCCACTTACTCACAGCAATGAAGGAGTGGTTGGCTATGCAGCGTTTTGATGACGACGCACAGCTTCAAGAAGAGGTGACCACGTGGTTGAAGGCGCAGGCGGCCGAATTTTACGACGAAGGAATTTCCGAGCTCGTCCATCGCTATCATAAGTGCCTTAATTTAAATGCCAACTATGTAGAAAAATAGTATTTAAGTGTCGCTTTAATCTGTATATAATAAAAAAATTCCAATACATTATTTATTTTTTATTCCAAAACGTAATGTACTTTGTGGATAACCCTCTAATTTTCCCTGTATCTTAAAATATAGCATTGCTTTCCACTGTGACCGTATTAATTTCCTTTTTTATAATGTCCTTGTTTTGTACAAATTTACAAACGGCTTCGGTGAATTGGTTACTGCAGATTGTGGAAACCGACCAGTTTGTCACACCCCTTGTAAGGCAGACCCGGTAGGGAGTTGGTTACGTTGCAGTCCTTTGTGTTCCTACAGAGCCACGGCTCGGTTGGCCACCAGCGCCGCCTGCCACTCTGCCTTTCACTCCATAGAGGTGGCAGAAAATAACGTAACTGAGAGAAGTAACCGGTTACTGAGAAGTAACGGTTACTGCGATAACCGTTCCTCTTGATTTTGGCAGTTATTTCAATAACTGTCTAGTGTGAACAGTGCCTCGCGCCATCTGTTGACCGAAGATCGTACTGCGCATTTGGAAGGCGTTCTATAGGCCATGGGAATAACTGTGAGACTGCGCACCATCTGTTGCTAACAACTGTGAACTATTTCGTGGGCCTTCGTTACTTTTAGCACAAACAAATAAAGTTTATGTCCGAGCGGTGGCTGAAAGGAGCTGCAGTACAGGCATTAACAAGTACAGTCGATCCCTTGAGCCACCGCCTTATGTGTTAATTTAGTCTGCACGGGTAGTACAAGGAGAGTTACCACAAGGAATTCGAGCGACTATGGAAATAACTGTCAGAGGTCGGTATTCTCCTCTGGCAGTTATCGGGCTACCACTACAGGTAACCTGGAGGTTGGTAACGGAATAACTGTGTGTCTGTGTTGCTGACACAGCGACTCCAGTCTTAGACCCCGGTGACATTTCAGAGACGATAGTTACTGGAGCCAACAAATATTTACGTTACGTACTTCTTCGGAAATAGCCGCTGGCCATCGCGAATGACAAATAACATGTCAGGAAGTATAACATAATACAGTTGAATATAATAATTATTATCCTCATCATTTCTCAGGAGATTGTCAAAATATGTGAATATATTACAGTAACTACTAATATTTACAGAATTGTTACACCGTCAGAATGAAACACAGTTACGCACTTTTAATAAATTTATCATACACAGAATACCCGATCTTGAACTATTGCAACCAAGTGCTGTCAAAACTGAAATATAGCAGAATTTTTAGCTAAGCTGGTCTATCAGTCTCTGTTACGATATTCATCTACAGAGTAGGAGGGGTCAATGGAAGCGTCCGATTCCACCCGTTTGCTTCGACGTAAAGGTGTTGTGTGTGAATGTCATTACGGCACGCTGTTTATGACTTGGTTTTTGTGTGTGTGGGGGGAGGGGGGGGGCAGTGCCGGAATTGGCGGGTGGTAATTAATTTTTTTTTCTTCTAGTTGTGATGTTTTGTGTATTTATGGAGTACTGAATGTGATTGAATTTATGTAGGGATTTATGATTTGTGGATTTTTGGGATTGTGGTTTTATTTTTCGCAGTTGTAGGTGTTGGTTTTCTGGCACTAGTAGTTGTGGTGGACCTATATAGGTCACCGGAAATGACCGATTCCCATTTTCATAGTTGTAGGTGTTGATGTTTTGGTATCGTCATCTGAGGTTGACCTATGTAGGCCAAGGGAAATGTCAGATTCTAATTTTCGTACTTTTAGTTGTGGTTATTGGTGTTTTGGTATGGTCACCTATGGTTCACCTATGTTGTTCAAGGGAAGTGTCCGATTCCTGCAGATTTTTGTTGGTGTAGCGGAATGCTGTATTTTTTTCTTTTTGTTCTTGATTTTGTGTTTTGGGATCATGGTGTGTTTTTTTACTAGCTTGTCCTCACCCAAAAACCCCCAACTTCCCGCAGTTGTCCCGTTGGTTTGATTGTATTTTTGGTGGGAGATGTTATTGTATTACTTATCTTCGTGTTTGTTGCCATGTGTATGTAGTGACATCATAGACACACTTAAGATAGCCATTTCCGGCATATTGATGACGTCCTGGGTCAAAGCAGACGGGTGGAATCAGACACTTCCGTATCAAAAAGTCTTTCAAACACACTGTAAACCGTGATTTATCTGAAACCGAGTTTTTAATGGTTGCTGACTTGCTGGCAGTTTACTGAAAATGCATGTTCCTGAATATTGTACCATTTTTGGACCAAGGTAAGTGATTTTAGGTTTTTATGTAGATTGCTGTTCCTATTTATAGTACTGATATTATGTATTGAGATATTGGTTGGAAATACCTGTAACAAATTTCGTTAAGGAATAATTACACTAGGAACCAGTGGTTAGAATACAAAGTGCCTTGACAAGGTTCCTACATGATGTTCTCGAATTTATACCACAAACGATTTTTATTACACGCTTTCACATGCGAAAAACTTTTGCTACGTTTGATGAGTTACCGCAGAATATGCTCCCTTATGAAATAATCGAGTGAAAAAATGTGGTATGCCCTTTCCAACTGAATTTATTATCGAGTTGTACTGCAAGAAATGTAATACTGTCAACGCTTTCGATCTGCGTGTCTTCATATGTTATAAACATGGTGTAGCCGGAGAAATCGAGCAGTTTCCAAATCTCACATAAAACTCGGATTAGCGCACTGACACTTTCCCCAATAGGATTATCTTTTACATGACAGGAGTAAACGAATCTGTCACATTACGTATATTTTTTGTTGTATTACAAGGCTGTACACTTATTCTATTAAGTGAGCAGCACAAGAAATTAAGCTTCGAATTTAACCTACAGTATTCAGTTTACATATTACTTGATACTTAAAAACGCACGTTATAACATTTTACTTGAACAGTGCTGTGGCGAAGTTACGCGTACTTTCTGTTGCAGCTGCGAAGATAATATTTCTAATAGCGACCGATAACCTACAAACATATAATATGAAACACTAATAATCGTTCTAAAATGTACCCGGAGTTAATAAGCTAAGGTTATGACACGATTCATACGGCATTCCTGCCATTTCACACTACTCGGAGTTATACCGACAACTAAACTGACTGGGTATTCGGTATTCGCTAGCGAAAAATAACTTGGCAGGTATTAATAACCGTTAATCATAACGGTTATCAGAGAGTAACTGGAACTGTGGTAACGGTTGCTCCAGAGTAACCGTTTGGCCCACCTCCGCTACACTGCACACGAGGCGAGGCGTGTGCGGCGTTGCCAGCGATGCGCCGCCACACAGAAGGCGGCCTGTGGCCTTGGGCCGCACTGCGGCGAGTCGCTCGTCGTCGTGTGGCGGCCGTCTCTCAACAGAGTGCGGCTCGGGTTGCCACAGGTCACAGACTCGCCGCAAGCCGGAGCGGCTGCCTGCCTCTGCCGGCGCACTCAGCTGAAGCAGCGGCGTGAGGCGGTTTCTGTCTCGCAGCTCGTGGTGCACGCATCGTGGACACGGAAAGCCTTACCGAGGAGGTGAGGCAGTACAACTTTTTGTACGATACACGCGATCCTGATTTGGTGGTAGAATACTTTTGCCCTCGATATACTCTCGACAGAAAGCTGAATTATCAGAAATACTGTTGTCACTGTGACGTCCATAATTTCCAATATCAACTACTGTAAACTCGTAGTATGGACCAATAATCGCCAGGAGAACCAACGAAAAGAATTGTCTGGAACAGAAGAACTGGGATCCATTATCCTTCGGGCATTTTAACCTGATACGCTTTCCGCCTATGCTTCCGAGGCAGTTCGGAAACCCCCAAAGTTCTAGAAATCTTTCTTCAAATTTCTTCCACATCTCTGTTATAGGAGTAGGTAAATACTTGGGGCCGGCCGCGGTGGTCTAGCGGTTCTAGGCGCTCAGTCCGGAGCCGCGCGACTGCTACGGTCGCAGGTTCGAATCCTGCCTCGGGCATGGATGTGTCTGATGTCCTTAGGTTAGTTAGGTTTAAGTAGTTCTAAGTTCTAGGGGACTTATAACCTCAGCAGTTGAGTCCCATAGTGCTCAGAGCCATTTGAACCATAAATACTTGGGTTGTAGAACAGTCCATATTGCCTGGCTCACTTGTTTCACAATTTCTGAGACTGTCGAACGTCCTAACCGAGAAGAAAAAGCTACAGCCTGGTGACTGTCGCCTGTAGTCGAGTATATTGAAAAGATTAAAATAAATTATGCCCATAGGACGAATAGATAAGTTAACGACCAAAGATATGTTCGTTTAAATTCAATGACAATGTTATGAATACAATGAAACAAAGCAATTTATTAAGTAGAAAGTTCTCTCTAGCGGAACATACGGAACCAGATGTTACTATCGTTTGCTGTATTCGTAAACACTGCAGGTAAATTTATCACTCCACTCGTAACTACGTAGTGGGACAGCACTTTCTTCCGCCGAACATTTCGTATGATACAGCAAAACTGAAATGGAATAAACTATATGACTTCTGTTTGAAGCACAAAGAGGTCACAAATGGTAAAACTTACCTCAAACAAATGGCTAGTCTGTGCCTTGTATCAACTGGCTTTCTCCAGTCCGTTGTGCACTTCTCGGTGCTACCTTTTTATCAGGCGATGCATTTCCTCGAAACATCCTCGCGACGTACGAAAATATTTGAAGAACCTATCTTCGTCAGACACTAGATCAATACACAGACGATGCTATCCTCCTAAGCTTTCTCTCTCGCTATTAATGTCGTGCACTCAACGTCTCGTCTTCTCGGTGCCATTTCGTATCGCTAGTGCGAGCTACTCATTTCCTCGCACAGAGGTAACGCGTCCCGCGTGAAGATTCCAAACCGTCTTAACGCCAAGACAATCGCGCTACGCCTGCAAGTTTAACAATGCGGTTCGGCCCCTTCCAGCCTGTAACAGCCGACTAACGGCCCTGGCCGCTGACGGACTGTGTGTGGCCAGGCCTTTAGGTCGACACACGCACTGCGTTGTGGCCACCACTGACGTCACGCTGCGCTCACACACTGCGACTACGGGAGACCTGCGTGGCTGACGTCGGACGTTATGCAACCAACGCGACCGACTTTTGGCCACGTCAGTACTCGACTTGCGACGGTACGCATACGCACCCGCTACCGCTACGTCTCACGAAAAATGCTCAGAACGGCGTTAAAATAACGTTTTAACAAGTCAGCGAGTCAGCACAACCAATCCTGACGATGTCTAATGCCTCATGCCTGACATAATTAAGCAGCATTTTTTTTTTTGTACATATGAAACAATGGAAGTTTAAACATAAAATGTGTATGTTATTCTTCACCTGTTACGCTATTTTCTGCATTTTAGATCTGACGATGGTTGGTCAATGTTCTGAAACTATTAGTTAATCAAGGAGTTTTAACGACCTTGAACTACGGTTCTTAAAGACACATTTTAACATAACGTATCACCCTGCCTTCCGACTTGACAATGTCCAATAAGAACGACAAAAACGTAAGTTGTGCTCAAGGACGTTGGCACTGTTGGCATCACATGTGACAACTCCAATTAGGTCTTAATTTCATTCGGCAACCTAAAATCTAAGTTTTGCAACGCCTTTTTGAACATGTAATTGTTTACTTTCATTTTCATAGCTGATTTATAACTGACCATTAATAGCAGCAGTTTGTCACAATAAACCAAATGTGTTTCTTCTAAGATAGATTTGCCTGGACGAGGCAGAAATTCACGCTTAACTTTTCAGCAGTCGAAAAATTATGAGCGTTACGAGATTACGAGTCGGATTACATACAAGTTGGAGAGAATGCAAATGAAAAAGAAATGGAGGAAACAATCCACACAGGTAACACTCCAAATACGCTACAAGCTCTGGTAGAGCGCATCACCAAGAAGCATCCCGGACTCTGTGAAAAGTGAGTTTGCCAACTTGGTCCACGAACCTCAGCGAGTAACTACAGCTGCGAGAGCAAAATGTGTGTGAACCATTCAAAAAAAAAAAAAAAATTCACTCTCGAAATTGTTAGAAAAATTGCGGTCCTACAACAGAAGAATCTGAATGAGAAAATGAATCTCCCGTTACCGATTCTGAAATAGACGCTTTGTTCTGAATTTTAATTAAAATGAGAAGTTACCTGGATATTTGCCACAGTATTCGAAGAAGTGAACGGTATATTCGCAAGGTGGACGTCACAATACAATTGACGGGATGTTGTGCCTTGCCATTTAACGCTTTCCCCAAAGGCAAACCTGGCGTACACGTTAGCACGTTCGGTAGTGCAGCCGAGTGATACACAACAGGAACGAAGGGAGAGCAGGCGCGCCTGTGGACGCCGTGCTGAGAGAGAGTTTGGAGCCACCGGTGGAGCCGGTAAGGAAAGGAATACAGGCTGCGACACCGCAGCCCACCGTCTGTCACAGGACTACAGGCTTCTCTCAGCTGGGACTTCCTGATGAAACACGAAACGCACACCGAAAGAGCTAAGACGGCAGCAGGCAAAGAGGTGTATTCCTCCAGGTTTGCATTCGCAGATTTACCGACCAGTAAGCCTCCAGTAAGAGTTATACTTGAATCACAAAGGAGAAAGTGAAGAAACATTTGCTGCCTGGAATGACAACTTGACGCACGGAAGAAGAAAACCCAGAAAAAGCTTAGGGAGGAGTGGGTGCTGCAGACCAAACGGCAGGAACGGGAGGCGTGTGTTCTGCAGTCTGCTTCCCGTAGCTGCGGTCAGCTCTTACGCAACGTCCAGCGTGGGTGTGCCTCGGCGCAACGAACGGCAGAGAACTGCAGACGCGCGAATTATGATTGTAACTTTTGAAGAACGATTCGAGGACTTGAAAGGACTGCATTTGCCCATCATTTGCGCTGTAAGAGGCACACCCGCAAGGAAGCTAGAGGTTATTTAAGCTACTCCTGTTCCAAATGAAGAACCAACTAGGAGAAAGACAGATGCCACACACGCTTCAAGAACGCAGCTAAGCAGAGAGCCAGAGATAAAGACCACAGAAAGCGACTTAACGTGTGCAAGCTGTGGTTACCATCTGAGCAAGAGAAATTCTGAATAAGTGCTTCTGTGTGCGAGGGAAAAGTGTCACCTGAAAACGACAGCATTCTCTACGATTGAAGACAGTTTCTCGACAGTTTTAAATATACCGTAACCTACATTTGTGCTATGTTTTCATTACTGTTTGTGAAACTTTTCGTCGCTGGCAAAAATGTATTACTCAGTTATTAAATCGAAGGGTAAATAGAAAATTTGGACGCCAGTTTCTTCAAGCATTGCGTTTACGTTTCTTTCATTGTCCACGTTTCAACGACTGTTTGTTATGCTTCAGAAGAGAGAAATAGTGTATTAAGCTGCGCGCTTTCAGACGCCCTGTATGTTCTCGTATTCGGAAGGGCGACGGTTCAAGCCCGCGCACGGCCATCCTGATTGAGGTTTTCCGCCATTTCCCTAAATCGCTTCACGCAAATGTCGGGACGGTTCCTTTGAAAGGGCGCGGCCGACTTCGTTCCCCCTCCTCCGCAAATCCGATGGGAGCGATGACCTCGTCTGGTCCCTCCCGCAAACCAACCAGGCGACCTGTATCTTCCAAACATTACAGTTTCAAACTGATCTCAGGCTGGAAACAATCATCTGAAATAGATACGCATTAAAAGATTTTAAAACCTATTGTAGCAGGTTAATAATTTCGCGTCTTACAAAAATCTGTGTCCACAACAGAGGTACGTTCCTTGCTGCTGCGCTCGCTCGCTCACACACACACACACACACACACACACACACACACACACACACACACACACAACCTGCTCTGCTGTGCAGAGGGCACTCGCCGCTGCCCATGGAGGTAAAAATAAGAGGAAAAATGCCGGCTTGCCTCGTTCTGATTGTAAAGTCTAAACAAATCACATTTCATTCGTAAGTGGACTTATTTAAGCGCTATTTTCTTATACATACTTGAAACTCTGACGAACTGTAAAGTTATACAGTATGGTTTTATTTCTGTGATTTGACTTTAGACTTCCTGTCAATCCAACACGAACAGCTCTGTGGAACTGAGCAATGCACTTGGTCTTCAGTGTTTGCTTATTCCCAAGTAACTGCAAAGTCCTGGCAGGAAATATCCTGGAAATGGAGACCAATGTTTTAAATGCGACAGTTTAATACTAAAGTAATGTAACTACAAGTAGTTAATTGAATCTTCAGTGAAATGTGAGGAACACCTGTTACAGTGGTTGAATTGTAAGTATTTAAAGGGTTGGATATTTGTTACAGCAAAGTTCCCTATCTAAGTCCAGCCTACTTAGGTCATTGCATTAAGCACTGTGCTGTCGTGTTACCCTGTAAACTGCTGTTATTCGCCACACTGAATGTCACTTGGAGCGTACAATTTAAAAACAAAGCAGACGTGTAAATTACAATGGGCCTGACAATCTTGAATTCCGTTCACTTCCTTCGCAATTTAACGAATCTTTCACTCTGTTGAGACGACAGGTGGCTTGTTTAAATCATCCTTGCATACATCTATGGGACACCACAGGAAATGAGGTAAGTTTCTTGCAAATTTGAACATTTAAAATTTGCATTTGACTTGAAAATCCAACGAATACAAATCGGTGCCTCTAAACTATCAATCATTGCTTTCGGAGTTCTCGCTTTATCAATTATCGACACAAACACAATGAAAGTGAATAGAAATGGATTACAAAAGCTTTTCAGAGCACATACTTGTCTTCTCGGTTATTCGAAGTGTATAAACAAAAAGGAATTACAGTACTGGGGCCAGAAGCGTAATATTTTCGCGTCGTATTACTGTATCGAATACGCATTTAAGACCAAAAAACTTTTGAAGTTGCGTTCCTTATTCTGTGTTGTTAACTAAAACAGTGTAACAATTACTGCACAAAATAAATATCGCGTGAACAAGACAGAAATGACGAACAAGAAGCAATTGTGAACACGCGTCTGCTAATGTTTCGTGGGATCCAAGATGGCGGGAGCCCCGCCCACTGACTTCGAACAACTTACAGCGTCAGTCTGCAGCGCCGTCCGCCTCCATGATCCAGCCACTGTTCCAGAACCGGACGCGGCTCTGACGTCACGCCCCCCCCCCCCTCCCAGCACTTTGACCCCCCCCCCCCCCCCCGGTAAGAAAGCCACGTCGCGAATCGCTTACCGCAATACTCGACAGCCGCCTTGCACTTCGAGGGGAAGGATGTAATATTTACCTCTCCTTTTTCTTCCATAAAAAAAATTCTGTGTAACATCACACACGAAGACGGAATAGGGCTGCCGTGTTCGATAATATCTTCGTGTTAGAAGGTATCGTTAAAGGATTTGGATTTCCTTCCACAAGTACTTTTAACTAGAATTAAAACCTTGCAAACAACTATGCAGCTGAGTACCGTAACGGATCCCTATGTAGCGGTGGCTCGGAGCGCCTGCTGCCCGCTGCTGAGAGCGCTCTGAATTCTGGGTCGGCTCCCTCGTGGCGCGGCCAGCGCTGCGGGTTTCCAGCCGTGCCGAGGGGGTCGAAACGGCTGCTCTGGGGCGGCTGTACGACAGGTCTCGTTTCTCAATGGCACGAACCTGTAATCGTTTCTGCCAAGTGGCAGTCAGCTCGGCTGGCTTAACAGAGAGGAAACACAGGAGTGGACGGCGTTCCTGAACAAGCTGTCGGATTTGGCGGGTTTGCATTTGAAATTACGTGCTAACAAAAAACATTCGTGAAAAAGTCGCACTTGTCTGTTCGATTTGCTGTAATGTAATGGCGCAAAATGTCATGACGGCATACGAGAGCGTTACCTCTGGAAGTATCAGTTACTGCTGGCAAACTTTGGAGCTTAGCTTTTGCAGCTGCCACTCACTAACCACACGGTGTTCGAGATGCGGATTGCCGCACAAAACGATCAACTGGGAGGACATGAGGGGAGGTTCTTTTACACCTGGACCAGAGATTTCGCCAGAGAAAAGCTGTACATTACATGTTCTCCTGTGAAAGTATACTGGTGTACACGTGTCGAGGTGTTACCGGACAGAAATGCCAGTTACCAAATCGCCATTCCAGACCGCTGACCGGACCCGTCGTCCGTTCTTGGCAGCGGCTACGTCAGGGATGTTTCCCAGGAGTCCGTCGCACGCCACGTAGTGTAAACGCTGAGCTGCCGACGGGCGGCGAGACCTGACTGCGGCGTGTACAGGGCGCACAGCCACGCGGTCGAAACTGCTGTCCGACAGCGGGGCATTCGTTTCACCTCCTTCTCAAGTTCGTGGCCGAACATTGCGTTGAGGAGATAGATAGGCAGCTGAACTGCGGCAAGTTTGTTATAGCTTTAGTTACTACGTGTCTAGTAGTATTTCCGTAGAAATATTGGAACACGTGAGGCAATACTGACCTTACATTACGTCGTTCCTTTCTTGTTGCTCCCATGGCGATGGACTGTTTCTATCGCAATCAGTAAGCGTGAAAGGAAGCTACCGTACAGACAGAGGAATCTGTATTTATACTTGGCAGAACTAATTACATACTAACATTAGCGTCGGTAGCGCTTTCGTTTCCCAAAAGTTATAAATATTTCGATTTCGGAAAAGAAGCTCTGTATTTGGCCAAGATGTCTAAGAAGAAGGTCCCTTACGTACTGGGTGTATCGAGTAAGACGGCGGTTTGAGAGCGGACAGAAGAAGTACGAGGAAGGGCGTCCCTTACCTGAGGGATCGCTACCTGGCGAAGGGGCAGGCGTGGCAAATGTCCGGCGTGGCGAATGTCCGGCGTTCGTCCAGACATCGCTGCATGAGTAACGAACTGAAGAATCCCGTGAGGGTGAGTACGTGCAGCAGGGGAGGGGCGGGGCGCAGCGCAGGGACCAGCAGTGAGCAGCGCGCGCCAGCCCGTGCTCTCGCGGTCAGCGTAGCCGGGTTCGATTCCCGGCCGAGTCTCTCGGCTGACGCCCGTCACCTCAGCTCATCTTCACCTCTGCCCGACTGCTGAGGCAGCTCTTCCTGGTGGCTGGGGGACTCTACTGGGAGAGTCGCGAACTCAGTGACGAGGGGGCAGCACTAACGAAGCGCAGGAGAGGAGAGGAGAGGAGAGGCTGACTCACAGTCGACCAAACACTTTTATAACCGGAACGAAAAACGATACAATTTGTGTTGTCAAACTATGCCAACATACGAACAATCACATCTTTCATATGAACTCAAGGAAACATTCTTCCACCTGAAAACTTCATGTGGCGTACACATTTTTTATGGCCCGGCGTTTTCCGCACCAGCGTGAAACACCGCTCTCGAAGATATGAAGCATACCGAATCTACCATTGTGAATCCAACAGTACGCTCTCATCCGCGCAATCGTAATTCGTTAATTGCTCTATTGCAACACATGTCTCGTGCAACAACCAAATGTAAACGGGAAGTAGTACCGAATTAATACTGTGATGCGGAGTGCAGTAAGACTGAGTAACCGCCTGCACCACGTTGCGGTATGTGGAGGAGGGTAGTGTGCGCGCTCTCGGTCTCGCCGCTGCGCACTTCCCTGCCGGCGCGGCCGCTGACGTCACCGGCTGACCCTGAGCTGCGGACGCCCGCTTCCTGCTGCCAGACTGCTGTTTCGCAGCGCCAGCACGCCTCCTCCACACTCACGGGCTTGCAGCGAAATGAGCACGAGGGCGAAATCCGGAAACTGCAGCCAATACAGACGCTTACAGACCACCACCTTACCCACTCGCCACTCGCTAGCGGAACAGGCATAAACGGGTAGTATTATGAAGAACAATCGGCACTTCTGCAGTTTAGGGGGTACATGCGCTGATCACGAGGAAAGTACCTATCTTTCGAGGAAACGCGTATTTCTGAAGATATAAGCACATATATGCACGGAATACCAAAACATTTTTTATTTCAAAAATTGTGTGTTACAATCGTATCTGATGCGTTTCGTACGGATGCAAAAAAAAAAAAAGAAATAGATCAATTAATTGTCTCAAAAATTTTTTTTATCAGAAATTACGTATTGCATATGTATGCACGGAATTTCAAAACCATGTTTTTTGCAAAAAAGATGGAATTAATAACAAAATTTTCTCAAAAAATCGTATTTGTTTATTTTGCACAGATATACATTAAAGCTCGAATCACAGATTAGATAAAAACAGCTACCTCAAGTTAATTTGCGGCACTGCGATAGATTTTTCGAACACGCTCAATGAGACTGTGGAATGGATTTTCCCCAAAACGTTGACGCCAGAGAAATTCCGCCGGGTACTTATTCAGCAGAGCACGGAGTTCCGAAACGCCTTTTATTTTTTTCTTTAGCTTTTGCCAGACTGACTCCACGTGATTTGTGGTGTCGTTTGTAAAGGGATCGACAAAATAAAGCGAATGACTGACAGATGATTGTAGCCCATGTTACCTATGGTGTTGTAAGCTTGCCACATATCGGAAACTACTGTGGTTCCAGGCAAAACATACTGTTGCAGCAAATGCGTAGCATCACGACGTGGCGCAGCAACCATGAAGCTTTGCTTTGTCTCGACGCCAACAGCCATTGCTGCCGCACACTATGACCTTCACGTCCTCCTGAAGAAGCAGCTCTCGTCTACTTCAACAGTATGGCCAGCGCCGCCCAAAACTATTGGCTCAATTACGAAATATTCATGGCAGATATCCCTACAAAATTGGCACCAATCGACCACAGTCTGCTCACTGCCAATTTTGAGCTCCCTCATTAAAAACTTTTGCTTATTGAGTTCGAAAGCCCACATGTAAGACAGGCGCAAAATTTTAGAAATGTCCGAATGACTGCCACCAAAAATTACATTTTCCTGACTGAACATTTCATTCTGCAGGCCCTGCCAACGGAGCAGCGCCAAATTTCGCCATCTTTCCCTGTAGTTTTCTCCTGTGTATCCAACACAATTCCCATTTTCACACACCATATCGTTCTTCAAAGGACCTTGTTGCCTAGCCCATTGTATAGAACTTTGGGTGTTCTCCGTCACATGGTATAAATCTTCCATTAGAAAGTCACTCACATCTCGAAAATTTCTCGCCATTTTGGCACACACAGTGATATACGATACTTCAAAACAGACAGCCTCAACAGAAACATATAGGTTGTTGGGCGCGCTGATCAAGATATATATAACTGTGAGCAACAGGGACATATACCATATGCAACAATATGCAAAGGCAAGTATAGCTATCATGGTTAGGGTGTATGAAACTGTAAGCTTTACCTGTGGGTAAAGACTGAAGAAATATATTAGTCTGCAGCATATTGGCAAGTTGGTCGAAGCAGACAGTTAATTGATCTTTTTTTGCATCCATATGAAAATAAGTACTTTTTTGGTATTCCGTGCATATATATGCTTATATCTTCAGAAATACGCGTTCCCTTCAAAAATAGGCACTTTTCTCGTGATCAGCGCATGGACACCATAAACTGCATAAGAGCCGAAACATCGTGTTGAGCATAATACACTCCTGGAAATTGAAATAAGAACACCGTGAATTCATTGTCCCAGGAAGGGGAAACTTTATTGACACATTCCTGGGGTCAGATACATCCCATGATCACACTGACAGAACCACAGGCACATAGACACAGGCAACAGAGCATGCACAATGTCGGCACTAGTACAGTGTATATCCACATTTCGCAGCAATGCAGGCTGCTATTCTCCCATGGAGACGATCGTAGAGATGCTGGATGTAGTCCTGTGGAACGGTTTGCCATGCCATTTCCACCTGGCGCCTCAGTTGGACCAGCGTTCGTGCTGGACGTGCAGACCGCGTGAGACGACGCTTCATCCAGTCCCAAACATGCTCAATGGGGGACAGATCCGGAGATCTTGCTGGCCAGGGTA
The DNA here is from genome assembly GCF_023898315.1 of Schistocerca nitens. Lineage (NCBI taxonomy): Eukaryota > Metazoa > Arthropoda > Insecta > Orthoptera > Acrididae > Schistocerca > Schistocerca nitens. Next base: position 12,925,570 of record NC_064624.1, on the reverse strand, counting down.
GTTGACTTACACCTTCTAGAGCACGTTGGGTGGCACGGGATACATGCGGACGTGCATTGTCCTGTTGGAACAGCAAGTTCCCTTGCTGGTCTAGGAATGGTAGAACGATGGGTTCGATGACGGTTTGGATGTACCGTGCACTATTCAGTGTCCCCTCGACGATCACCAGTGGTGTACGGCCAGTGTAGGAGATCGCTCCCCACACCATGATGCCGGGTGTTGGCCCTGTGTGCCTCGGTCGTATGCAGTCCTGATTGTGGCGCTCACCTGCACGGCGCCAAACACGCATACGACCATCATTGGCACCAAGGCAGAAGCGACTCTCATCGCTGAAGACGACACGTCTCCATTCGTCCCTCCATTCACGCCTGTCGCGACACCACTGGAGGCGGGCTGCACGATGTTGGGGCGTGAGCGGAAGACGGCCTAACGGTGTGCGCGACCGTAGCCCAGCTTCATGGAGACGGTTGCGAATGGTCCTCGCCGATACCCCAGGAGCAACAGTGTCCCTAATTTGCTGGGAAGTGGCGGTGCGGTCCCCTACGGCACTGCGTGGGATCCTACGGTCTTGGCGTGCATCCGTGCGTCGCTGCGGTCCGGTCCCAGGTCGACGGGCACGTGCACCTTCCGCCGACCACTGGCGACAATATCGATGGACTGTGGAGACCTCACGCCCCACGTGTTGACCAATTCGGCGGTACGTCCACCCGGCCTCCCGCATGCCCACTATACGCCCTCGCTCAAAGTCCGTCAACTGCACATACGGTTCACGTCCACGCTGTCGCGGCATGCTACCAGTGTTAAAGACTGCGATGGAGCTCCGTATGCCACGGCAAACTGGCTGACACTGACGGCGGCGGTGCACAAATGCTGCGCAGCTAGCGCCATTCGACGGCCAACACCGCGGTTCCTGGTGTGTCCGCTGTGCCGTGCGTGTGATCATTGCTTGTGCAGCCCTCTCGCAGTGTCCGGAGCAAGTATGGTGGGTCTGACACACCGGTGTCAATGTGTTCTTTTTTCCATTTCCAGGAGTGTAGTATTTTAGTTGATACTAGTGCCCTCCGTGGTACTATCCGCCGGCAATTACGACAGTATCACATCGGTTGCATTCCAGGGCTCCGTACATTAAACACAGGCAATTTTATTGAGAAGAAGACCAAGTCCGAAGTATGCCACCTATTTCTTCGGGTATACTTTCTTTCACGGTTTCACTTCTAAACAGGAGTAACATTTGTTTCGTAACTGAGCATTTCTGAGCGAACTCTTAATTTTATTTCATTTCTATTCGGCCATTTAGTAGCAAGCTAGACCCATTCTGCCTGCATAGCCCGGGTAACAGTGTGAGATACACGTTGACGCCTCTTCGGGCCACTAGAGCAACTTTTTTCACAGTAAACTGAGCACATATTGGTAATTAGAGTAGTCTGCACTTCGCCGCTCTTTACACTGAATTTGACGTATTGCTACAGGCGAAAGCTGCAACATCTTTTTGTAAACAAAGCTACCACAGTCCGGAGAACAGGGCGTCGTTCGTGGAACGTGTTATGACCCCAAGTACAGTCACCCTACAAACTATTCGACCGACCGTGGCGCATAGACTGTAATACAGTCATACAAATATTGCTGCGAAACGGACAGTAACTATTTCCTTACATCGGTTGATTTCTACACTTGGCAATAAACCGGTCTTCACCTCTATTTGTGACCAAACGCACGCTACGTAAGATCGCCAAACGAGTCCTGCCCCACTGGGCAACAGCCGCGCCGACACACGGCCTCTCGCGTTCGTTCGTGTTCCACCCAGCCCACCGAACAGCTGCCTCTCCAGCCTGGAAGCCGTTCAGTCATACTCACGCCATATAGGTCGAGAGCGTTGCGAAACTATAAACGAAGAGATACGTGCCTCAGGTTGTTTCGACGAGGAAAATGTTTTGGAGAAACCGCCGGTACACACAGCAGTACAGTTACGAGTATTACACACAGGTTTAATCCGAGCAGAAAGTACGGAAACAAATCGCGAAGCGGTCGTGCTGCAGTTCTGTCCGAGATGGAGAAACGACAGCTACTTCGAGAAGTCATCAAAAATTCGAAACTCAGCGCCCCACACCTCGCTACTGGTTTTCGTGTGCGTAAAGGGAGGCCTGTTTCTGCACGAACAGCCCGCAAAAAACCGTACGTCAGTGAAGTGAAGTGAAGTGAAGTGAGTAGAAGAAAGCGAGTTGCATTTCGAAGGGAACGTAAATCAGGTGCGTTTCATTTCTGCAGGAAGGTTGTATTTACTGACGAGAATGGATTTGAGCTGTTTACGTGTAAAGGGCGCGTAACACCGTGGAGAAAAAAGAATTCTGAATTTGAACAGAGAAATTTAACAGCCGCAGTTACACATGGTTTCAGTACATGTGTGAGGGTGCTCATTGACGGCATTATGGACCACAAGATGCACCATAAATACCCTAAAAACAGTACTGTGAATCATATGGGTATTATATTTTCACACAAGACATTCATTCAAAACGTGCTGCTCTTAACTGTGGCTGTTGTATAACAGGCCCCACTGGATGCAGACACCCCAGACACTAATCCTATCGACAATTTGTGGCATTTGCTCGACAAAAGCATCACGTCAGATATCCAATAGAATTGATCGACAGACCGCTCTCCAAGAGGAATGCCGTAAAATTACAGTGCAAACAACAGAATCTCTGGTGAAATCCACTCCAAGCAAGAATGCCAGCGATTATAGGAGGAAAGGAGGCCCTACTAACAACGTTCTATTTTCAAAGTGTGATTTACAGTACTGCAGACGAATACTAATTTTGCGCCTTACATTGCCTATCTGTACTTCTGAATGCTTAACCGTGTTTATTCACGCAGCAAACCTGTGTTTCTTTATTGTATTCTCATTTTCACTGATCAATAAGGACGTGCTTGTACCTGCTTCGTTTCAATCCGCCAGTTTTCGGCCCTTTATACACCCTTAAACATACGATCACGTATTAGAAGAACACTTTGCGGAGTCACTGTGTCACCGGATAGCCGACATTCCGTGTCTGCAGCTCCGAGCACGTTTAGACTAGACTGTAAGTACGACACGACGGTATCTCCAGCTTTAAGAAAGATTTCGACACCTCAAGCGGCACATTATGCAGCATTTTACGGCCTAAGGTGTGCATGACGTACGTCAGACGGCGCCTACATTCTTAGACCCAAATTCCACGAATTACGTTGCATTTATTCCTAAAATATGAAGCACAATTAAGGAAAATAATTAAAAGGTAACTGTCATTGTGACACACACACACACACACACACACACACACACACACACACACACACACACACACAGTGGTCCATTGATCGAGAGCGGGCCAAATATCTCACGAAATAAGCGTCAAACGAAAAAACGACAAAAAAAAACGAAACTTGTCTACCTTTAAGGAGGGAAACAGATGGCGCTGCCATAGGTCAAACGGATATCAACTTTTTTTTTTTTTTTAAATAGGATCCCCCATTCTTATTACATATTCGTGTAGTACGTAAAGAGAGATGAATGTTTCAGTTGGACCACTTTTTTCGCTCTGTGGTAGATGGCGCTGTAATAGTCACAAACATATGGCTCACAATTTGAGGCGAACAGTTCGTAACAGGTAGGAAATTAAATACAGAACGTAGGTACGTTTGAACATTTTATTTCGCTTGTTCCAATGTGATACATGTACCTTTGTGATCTTATTTCTGAGAATGCATGCTGTTACAGTGTGATTACCTGTAAATACTACATTAATGCAATAAATGCTCAAAATCATGCCCGTCAACCAGAATGCATTTGGCAATACGTGTAACGACATTCCTCTCAACAGCGAGTATTTCGCCTTCCGCAATGTTCGCACATGCATTGACAATCCGCTGACGCATGTTGTCAGGCGTTGTCGGTGGATCACGATAGCAAATATCCTTCAACTTTCCCCACAGAAAGAAATCCGGGGACGTCAGATCCGGTGAACGTGCGGGCCACGACCAATCCACCTGTCATGAAATATGCTATTAAATACCGCTTCAACCGCACGCCATGTGCCGGACATCCATCGTGTTGGAAGTACATCGCCATTCTGTCATGCAGTGAAATATCTTGTAGTAACATCGATAGAACATTACATGGGAAATCAGTATACATTGCACAATTTAGATTGCCATCCATAAAATGGGCGCCAATTATCCTTCCTCCCATAATGCCGCACCGTACATTAACCCGCCAAGGTCGCTCATGTTCCACTTTTCGCAGCCATCATGGATTTTCCGTTGCCCAATAGTGCATACTATGCCGGTTTACGTTACCGCTGTCGGTGAATGACGCTTCGTCGCTAATTAGAACGCGTGCAAAAAATCTGTCATCGTCCCGTAATTTCTCTTGTGCCCAGTGGCAGAACTGTACACGACGTTCAAAGTCGTCGCCATGCAATTCCCGGTGCATAAAAATATGGTACGGGTGCAATCGATGTTTATGTAGCATTCTCAACACCGACGTTTTTGAGATTCCCGATTCCCGCGCAATTTGCTACTGACGTACGGATTTGCCGCGAAAGCAGCTAAAACACCTACTTGGGCATCATCATTTGCTGCAGGTCGTGGTTGACGTTTCACATAACGTAACTATCCGGCGAACGGTCCGGACACTTGGATGACGTCGTCCAGGATACCGAGCACATAGCACACGACCGTTGGGCATTTTGATCACAATAGCCATACATCAACACGATATCGACCTTTTCCGCAATTGGTAAACGGTCCATTTTAACACGGGTAATGTATCACGAAGCAAATACCGTCCGCACTGGCGGAATGTTACGTAATACCACTTATACGTTTGTGACCATTATAGCGCCATGAATCAGAAAGCGGAGAAAGTGGTCCAACTAAAACATTCAAATTTCTCTACGTACTACACGAATATGTAATAAAAATGAGTGTTCCTATTTAAAAAACGCAATTGATATCCGTTTGACCAATGGCACCGCCATCTAGCGGGCCGAAAAGGTACTCTACACGTTGGCTGAAAACACTAGGCGACAGAAAGTAAGGAACAAGTGGCTCTGAGCACTGTGGGACTTAACAGCTAAACTAAGGAACAGACACTCACCGTTTCTCGATGTCGAAGCCCCCGAGTAATGCGTTCATCTCGGAGCGATGTTCCGGCAACACTTGTACGACGTCTTCTGGCGACGTGAGACACTTTACTCGGCAAACTTTCTCGGAAGAATTCGTCAGAGCAATTCGCCGAGAAGTGTACTTCCGCACTGCTAAACTGGCAGGTCTCCAGTAGCGGAAAAGTTGTCCTCGCCTCTGTGGCGGCACAGAATGGCCACCTCACGTCAGTCGCGACCGGGTGACGTAATTCACGCACGCGGTCACGTCTGCAGTGGTTCACACTAGGGCAGAAGGCCAGCGTGGGAGGCGCGCCGCCCTGCGGCTTTGTGGGCGGCGGGGGCGGAAGTGGGGGAGGCGGGCCGGCCACAGCCGCTGCCCCCTCGTGCCGCCCCACGGCCTCACGCCCCCGCAACAGAGGAAGGCCACTACTTAGTGTTACTTAAGCATCGATAGCCGACACACTATTGACGGTGTTCTTCAAAACTATTGATACGCGCCAAAGAAACTGGTATAGGTATACGTATTCAGACACAGATATAAACACGCAGAATATGGCGCTGCGGTCGGCAACGCCTATGTAACACACGTGTGTCGCAGTTGTTAGGCTAGACGCACACTGAGACGCGTATAGCGCGACCCAGTGCAGCGCGCGTTTTCGTAACTTCACAGGTTCAAATGGGACCGCTCAAACTGCGACGCGACGCGACTGGGACGCGACGCGCGTCTGCGCCAGGTCGCGCGGCGCTCCGGTTGCGGCACAGTTTCTCGCGCCGCGCGAGCACTGAGGCAGGGATGGGGCGGGGAGGCAGTCCTGCCGTGTGTCCACTTGGCATGGCGCATATGGCCAGTGAAAGTACTGCCCATCCGAAAAATACGGCCTTGCTGTATACTGTATTTTACTGTCACTGAGTGATGTTCAGACGATTCATCGTGAAGATAGTGTTTGAGGAAGTAAGGAATATTATAAAATCACGTGATTTAGAGGCAAGGCAGGAAAGTAAAACATCGTTACCTACTCTTTGCCTGTTATGCTGCCGTATCTCTACGATCTGTTGCAAAAAGTCGAAAACGTGTAATTTCCACAGATATGACCACTTTGTGCATCTGGAAAAAATCGTCCAAAGGAATGTGGTACGTAAGTTCCACTATCGTTATTTGGATATTGATGGAATACGAGACATTACACTATGTACAGGTGGACATCACACTTCCACTGCAAGCTAGAAACAGTCGAAAAACAGTCACAAACAATCATGTTTTAATTGGCTCGCCATGTTGAGAGAAACGATTTCAATTGTTGCATACATAGTATCAGCATTAATAAACTAATTATGCAACAGGTATTATTACGAAAGTAGGAGTTTCCTGAAAGAGTGTGGTAATTAAATATATTTAATTTGTTGAAATGTATTGCTGAAAAAGGCACCTCTACTTTCATGACAATGTTTTTCGAACTATGGCTCACAAGGCACAAATGGCTACCTCCCGCATTACTTTCGTGCGCATTATGCTCAACTGCTGACAATGTACTGACCATTGTGTTGTGCGACAGACAGATCATTTTTTTATTTTTCTCAGTAAGAACTATTTTATTCGCGAACTGCACACTGTGAGTTTTGCAAGCCGTATGTGAGTAACCAGCATCTGGCATGTTCCTATCATTCCGCCTGAAAGAGCGCTCGTCATTAATTTAAATCATGCTCAGATCAAGAGAAGGAATAAAATCCTTTGGCAAGTTTCTATTCCAGTCGCTCAGTGTCAAAAATACCGATGGGTTATGGGGATTCAACCAAAATTCCAACAGAATTGGCAGTCTTTGTGTGAGTTGTTAAAGTTTTCTGACGCGCAATATGGCTGTCGATAACTCTTAAAAAATTAGTGACTGGAGTGAAAAAAAAAGGAAGTCAATTTGCGCTTAGCCTCACATCGGTCACTGCTGCTACAAGGGCAGGTTAACAACAGTCAAGTAAGTTGGAACCTGGTGTGACAGTCGGCGGACTAGCCATGGGACAAAGCATCTCCGAGGTAGCGATCAAGTGGGGTTTTCTCCGAACGACAATTTCACGAGTGTACCGTGAATATTAGGAATCCAGTAAAACAACATCCGAAAACATTCGCGCGTCTATAGAAGAAGATTTCATTATAATGAAGATAGTGCAGAGGCTAATAATTGATCGTTAGTTTATCGATGTTTACGTAACTAGTCCTACCTGTTGCGTCCACGAACACGCCTGCCCTGCTGTAGGAAAGCGACTGACCGCCGCCTCGCAAGAGACTGTTCTAGAAGAGGAGGGGCGGTGGCTGCGACGTCACGTGACCCCCCCCCCCCCCACCCCGCGCACCAGCAGCTGACGCAGCGAGCAGTCACGTCCGCACCTCGTGCACTATTCTCTCTCTCTCTCTCTCTCTCTCTCTCTCTCTCTAAGAACGGAGCAGCCTCCACGCTTCCCGCGACAGAACACTGCATTCCGAATAAACCAACCAACTCCCTGTACGTCCGCTCAGCCCCTCTCAGCGCCATTTTGACACCTAAGCCGTAACGTCCCAGCGTTTGCTGCCGCTCTGCTGCTGATGCGTACGGGCGGGGCTGTTCTCTGCAGTCTGACCTGAAGCTACAGCACCGCTGCTGCTTTCGTGCGAGCGCTCTCCGAGGCCACACCTGTGGACTTTGCGCTACGGATTCAGTGGCCGAGTCTCCATCTGCTGTCCGTGTTATGCTCCTTCACTTTGCGAATACTGTTTTATCGTTCAAAAATGGCTCTGAGCACTATGGGACTTAACATCTGAGGTCATCAGTCCCCTAGAACTTAGAACTACTTAAACCTAACTAACCTAAGGACATCACACACATCCATGCCAGAGGCAGGATTCGAACCTGCGACCGTAGCGGTCACGCGGTTCCTGACTGAAGCGCCTAGAACCGCACGGCCACACCGGCCGGCACTGTTTTATCGTGTTTGATTAGATAGTCACAACGAAATTGGAAGGGAAGATATATTTCGCTAGAGGAACAGCGCAGACGAATTTGTTTCGCCACCTGGGACATCCTTCAATGATGACAGTTATCGAAGTGGTAAAGACAATTGTAGAGACTCCATCTTTAGCTAAAGGTCCTGCTAGATATATGTTTCATTGAAACAAATGTCGGAGGTGACCGAAGCCTCTTCCAGCGATGGCAAACGATAATACTTTTCCGCGTGTTGGGCGTAAGTGGTGTGAACACGTTTGTCCTTCACAATTCCTACAAAAACTATATTCAGATGAGCCGCTTTCATTTTTTGATGAATCCTGCAAACTCGTTGCTCACAGCACAATAAAGAGCGAGTCAACCATTACCGCATAGCCCGCGAACTTTGTGTGTCGATTCATCTTGTTTTGCGCCTACCAGAACCGGATGTAGAAGTAGTGGTATAACGGTTGGAGAAACGCAAAACACGCTCCATCTGTCACCCAAAAAACAAGAGAAAGACTTCTTGTGTTTGCCATTGCTGCAAGAAGCCATTGTAGCTAGATTTCTCCGAAAAATTTCCAGCTAGTACACAGGAAACCTCTGAGAAGAAAATTAAAACCTGAAAATTAGTAGTGTAGTTTTTTAATGTTAATAAGGTTTTTAATGTCTTATTACATGATGATAAAAAACGGTACTGGACATTAAAATTGCTACACCAAGAAGAAATGCAGATGATAAACGGGTATTCATTGGACAAATATATTATACTACAACTGACATCTGATTACGTTCTCACGCAATTTGGGTGCATAGATCCTGAGAAATCAGTACCCAGAACAACCACCTCTGGCCGTAATAACGGCCTTGATACGCCTGAGCATTGAGCCAAACAGAGCTTGGATGGCGTGTACAGCTACAGCTGCCCATGCAGCTTCAACACGATACCACAGTCCGTCAAGAGTAGTGATTGGCGTATTGTGACGAGCCAGTTGCTCGGCCACCATTGACCAGACGTTTCAATTGGTGATACGCCAATATGGCCATGACGAATACACGCTTCCAATGTGCGTTCACCGCGATGTCGCCAAACACGGATGCGACCATCACGATGCTGTAAACAGAACCTGGATTCATCCGAAAAAAAAAAAAAAAAAAAAAAAAGACGTTTTGCCATTCGTGCACCCAGGTTCGTCGTTGAGTACATCACCGCAAGCGCTCCTGTATTTGATGCAGCGACAAGGGTTACCGCAGCCATGGTCTCAGATGATAGTCTGTGCTGCTGCAAACGTCGTCGAACTGTTCTTGCAGATGGTTGTCATCTTGCAAACGTCCCCATGTGTTGACTCAGGGATCGAGACGTGGCTGCAAGATCCGTTACAGCCACGCGAATAAGATGCCTGTCATCTCGACTGCTAGTGATACGAGGCCGTTGGGATCCAGCACGGCGTTCCGTATTACCCTCCTGAACCCACCGATTCCATATTCTGCTAACAGTCATTGGATGACGGCCAACGCGAGCAGCTATGTTGCGATACGATAAACCGCAATCGCGATAGGCTACAATCCGCCCTTTATCAAAGTCGGAAACGTGATGGTACGCATTTCTCCTCCTTACACGAGGCATCACAACAACGTTTCACCAGGTAACGCCGGTCAACTGCTGTTTGTGTATGAGAAATCGGTTGGGACCTTTCCTCGTGTCAGCACGTTGTAGGTGTCGCTACCGGCGCCAACCTTGTGTGTATGCTCTGAAAAGCTATCATTTGCATATCACAGCATCTTCTTTCTGCCGGTTAAATTTCGCGTCTATAGCACGTCATGTTCGTGGTGTAGCCATTTTAATGGCCAGTAGTATATAGCCAACAGAAAAAATTAGACTGCAGGGTATTTGAGTTTTCAGAGCATTAAAATTATTATGAAATATGCTGAGAAATCCTTGGGTAACAGCACAGATATTGAATTTAATTGATGAGAGAAAATATAAAAATGCAATAAATGAAGCAGGCAAAAAGGAATACCAACGTCTCAAAAATGAGATCGACAGTAAGTGCAAAATGGCTAACCAGGGACGGCTAGAGGAGAAAGAAGTATGTAGAGGCATATTTCACTAAGGGGTAAGATACTGCGTACAGGAAAATTAAAGAGATCTTTGGAGGAAAGAGAACCACTTGTAGGAATATCAAGAGCTCAGATCGAAAACCAGTTCTAAGCAAAGAAGGGAAAGCAGAAAGGTGGCAGGAGCATGTAGAGGGTCTATACAAGGGAGACGTACTCGAGAGCAATATTATAGAAATGGAAGAGGACGCAGGTGAAGATGAAACGGGAGATGCGATACTGCATGAAGAGTTTGACAGAGCAGTGAAACGCCTACTTCGAAACAAGGGCGGGGTAGCAGACAACATTCCATTAGAACTACTGATAACCTTGGGAGAGAGATTTAAGAGACGGGCTAAATTCCCCCAAGACTCAAGAAGAATATAATTCCAATCCCAAAGAAAACAGGTGTGAAAATTACGGAATTATTAGCTGAAGTCACGGCTGCAATATCCTGACTCGAATTCTTTACAGGTACATGCTGGTACATGCTGACCTTGGGAAAGACCCGTTCGGATTCCGTAGAAATGCTGGAACACGTGAGGCAATACTGACCCTACGAATTATCTTAGAAGATACATTAAGGAAAGGCTAACCTATGTTTCTAGTATCTGTAGACTTAGAGAAAGCTTTTGACAATGTTGACTGGCATACTCTCTCACAAGTTCTCAATGTGGCAGGAGTCAAATTCAGGGAGCGAAAGGCAATTCACAATTTTTACAGTAACCAGATGGCAGTTGTAAGAGTTGAGCATCATTAAAGGGAAGCAGTGGTTGGGAAAGGAGTGAGACAGGGTTATGTTAATCTGTATATTGAGCTTACAGAAAAGGAAACAAAAGAAAAATTTGGTGTAGGGATTAAAATCCATGGAGCAAAAATGAAAACTTTGAGGTTTGCTGATGACATTGTAATTCTGTCAGAGACAGCAAAGGACCTGGAAGAGCAGGTGAATGGAATGGACAGTGTCTTAAAAGGAGAATATAAGATGAACATCAACAAAAGCAAAAAGAAGATAATGGAATGTAGTCGAATTAAATCAGGTGATGCTGAGGGAATTACAGATTAGGAAATGAGACACTAAAAGTAGTAAAGGAGTTTTGCTATCTGGGGAGCAAAATAACTGATGGTCGAAGTAGAGAGGATATAAAATGTAGACTGGCAATGGCAAGGAAAGCGATTCTGAAGAAGAGAAATTTGTTAACATCGAGAATATATGGGTCAGGAAGTCTGTTCTGGAAGTATTTGTACGGAGTTTAGCCATGTATGGAAGTGAAACTGACGATAAATAGTTTAGACAAGAAGAGAACAAAAGCTTTCGATATGTAGTGCTACAGAAGAATAGTTAAGAATAGATGGGTAGATCACGTAACTAATGAGGAGGTATTGAACAGAATTGGGAAGATGAGGAATTTGTGGCACAACGTGACTAGAAGAAGGGATCGGTTGGTAGGATACGTTCAGAGACATCAATGTATCAGCAATTTAGTATTGTAGGGCGGCGTGGAGGATGAAAATCGTAGAGGGAGACCAAGAGATGAATACACTAAGTAGATTCAGAAGGATGTAGGTTGCAGTAGGCACTGCAGATGAAGCTTGCACAGGATAGAGTAGCACGGAGAGCTGCATAAAACAAGTCTCTGGACTGAAGACCACAACAACAACAACAACAACAACGACGACGACGACGACGACGACGATACTGGACAATAACATCGATCAATTTTTCAGCATTATTTTGCAGGAAGAATGAAGTCATTAGTGTATTGGCTTTTAGTAGTACTGGAGTCTCCACAGAATGAACTTCTAGATTTAGCCTAATTTCACAATTCAAACACTTACCTGCAACCTATAAGGGCGTGTGTCTCTTTGTCTATGTATACGACAATCAGATGCGAAATTGCGTTCGGTTACATGTACGTACACAGTCTTGGACATTAAAACTAAGACGAAGTCTCTCTCACTTACGGTGACCAATAAAACCGACCGTCCCTAGGAACGCGAATTTCAGCGTTCTGCACAATCTGTTAACACTGTAAGATGCCGAAGTCTCAGGAGGAAGTTTTGTCTGCTTCCGTGATGTGTTGTGTGAGACCGTGGGCTAGGTGTAATCGTCGTGTATTCTGAATTTGTAGGCCCGTGTTCGCGTCCATTGTACAATTGGGTCGGAAGTGGAAAAAGATGTAACGTCTGCAACAATATTTACTTTTGGTATAATAGATGGGTGAATGCAGAGGAGGCAACTCGAAAGATTTGAACTGTATGTGGAGAGAGTGTTTTGGGGGGAAAATACGCCAGAAAAAAATGGTTCAAATGGCCCTGATCACAAGGGGACTTAACGTCTGAGGTCATCAGTCGCCTAGAACTTAGAACTAATTAAACCTAACTAACCTAAGGACATCACACACATCCATGCCCGAGGCAGGATTCGAACCTGCGACCGTAGCGTTCGCTGGGCTCCAGACTGTAGCGCCCAGAACAGCACGGCCACCCCGGCCGGCAAAATACGGCAGAATAATATTTTCTTGTTACAACAAAGATCGTTCTGACATGAATGATTTTCCAAATCAAGCAAGTCTCGAATACTGATGTGACGGATTACTATTTAACCGTCATTCGACGTTTCCATTCAACACGCAAAGTTCGGAACTCTCGTGTAGGGGTGCTGCATGCTCTAATTCGAAAAACAACAAAAATCAACACAGTGACTATTATTGCAGTTTTGTTTCAACATCATCAGGTCGTTCAATGAGCATTCCTAAGCAATACTCCTGGTAACGTTAAGTTCCTATGAAGAAATGAAAGGCTGAGCTCCACCAAAAGACGTAAACTCGAGCAAAGGGTAGTGTGAACATAATATTTTCCATCTGATAGTTCCAACAGTGTGTTTTGCACTACGAATTCTTCCCCCAAGGGTGTGTCCACCACAGCTGGAATTTGTTGCCGAGAATTGAGACACCTTTCGGTCGCCGTGTAAGAAAGTCGACCGACAAAACTACATCACACGTGCTGCTACATGATAACGCATTCTGTTGATCTGAGGAACAAAACTATCCAGGAGATTGATAGGGAAGTCATCTCTCAGGCGCCTGTCCCTCATAGTATACGAGTAAACTTTTACCGTTCCCGCTCTTGATCGATCAACCGTCAAGGTACTTCATTTCTGGACGAAAATGCTCTTCAAACTACACTGGTTTAATGACATCGTTAGGACCAGTAGATTTCTGCAGGCGTACAATTTGTAAACTACTTTAGCATCGTCAGATTGTTTTAGATATTGTGAAAGAATATACTGCTGCTGATTAATTTCTCTTACCGATTAGTCTTGTGTTCAATAAACGAATGGAAAACGCAATTAAAATACTGACTGTACTAATACAAATGAAGTTGAACTTGCTACCAGAAACATCACGACTGTAGTCTATCTTAATGAAGCATCAAGTGTCTGTAAGACGATTATGCCTATTTTAACGCGAATTAGTCTGTATTTACTTCACGTCCTGTATGATACTCAAGTACTATGAGAATGTGGCAGTTCATAGACGAAATTATGTATGCGCAACAAAAAATACGCCGGCAGAAAACAAAAGTGGCGTTATGAATTTCTCAGTACCGTTAAGGTTTTCGCTCTGACACTGTGGGGTACGGAAAGTAGCGAAACGAGTTTTGGTCGAGCGTTGTCTTACGATTGCCTTATCGAGTTTCCGTCTGCCTGCTTGCAGCTCCGCCACAAAAGAAGTAAAAATGTGGCTTTCAGCGATTCTCGAGTGGCTAACGAATGCAGCTTTGCAGCTGGCAGGCGCGCACGCTACCTCAGAGGTGCAGCGTGTGTGCCTTACTTACCGGCCCAGTGGCCGCTGTGACAGGAAACCGCTGCGTTAAGAGGCATGGGTGGGTAGGCGTTATCTCCCGTGTGGAACGACTCCCGTGGACTCCAAAGCATTAACTGATATCCTTATATCACACCTCAAGAGAAAATCACTCGCATTATTCACCTGAATCACGACACGAAAACATGGAGTGAATGTGGCAGCATGGTTCTGTGCCGTCGAGGAAGTAACTCGCCGGTCACAGAGTTGCCAACCATTCTGCCGTTGTTGCCAAGTTCCAGGGAGGATACCAGCTGACGTGTTCTGTGAGTGAAGTGGCTACAGCTTCGAACGAAGTTGTGGGTGGCAAGGGCCGGAATATCCTCATTACATGTCTTAATCGCATTTCTGAAGCTAGGTTTAGGAGCTGGAGTGTAATTACTTGCAATAAATCGATGCACCGAGTGCGAAGGAAACGTCTTAGATTAATAACTGCGACAATTATTTGTGTTTTACTGCCTTAATCGGACCGAAACCTTGAACGCGTGTTCACCAGACGGTATTCACAACTTTGGAGCTTCTCCAGCGGTTCAGTTGGCAACGTGTCTTCGCTGTACAACACTGTTACCGAGGTGACTGCCTCTGGAGAAGCCGCCATAAGGCAGGCGCTACGTGGCTTCTGTGTCGCCACCTCTCCTTACACGGATATTCTGCCGTTGCTCGAAACGTCAAGACTCGAGGTGAATTCGAATATTCCGAACGGCGAAAATCTGATTTTTCTATTCTTGCAGCGCTTAAATTCAAAAAATAGTTACAATAAGCAGCAGAAAAGCGCCTGTGAACCAGTCATAATTAGTGCAATCTGACAAACTCCATCTGGCATCTGATAATTGTGGAAAACTAATTTTTTCATTTGCACAGCACCGCAGCATCAACTCGAGGGTTTCGTTGGATTCCTGTACTTAATTTCGTTGTCATCGTTTTCAATGACAGTAGAGGAGGAAAAAGACCGAGTTGAAGTATACTTTTCCAGCGGGATTTGAATCTTTGGCTAAAGTTGGAATAGCACATTCAGTGGGTTATCAAGATTGTGAGCATTCACACATTGCTGCAGTATAGTTCATTACCTCAATTTTTACCACAGTTTTTAGTAGATCTGGAAAATTCTAGAGTTTCATACACCATTGAGTACGGTTTGTATGCTGTGCAAAATTCATCACAGAGTGTGTCTTATGAAGCAGTGTACCTATAGCAACAAACGCAACCAACAATAAGTGAAAAAACGATAAAATTTCACATATAAAAATTATTTTGTTATGTTTTTCAACTCCTCCCCCCCTTAAACAGTCACAGTTTTATTCAATCAAACAATGGAAAATGCAGGATGGAATGTAACAATATTACGAGAGACAAAGTAGCTACTCAGCATATAGCTGAGACGCAGATAGGCACAACAAAAAGATTTCCACACTTAAAGCTTTCGGCGAAACGCATTGTGGTTTCAGTTGCCTGAGCCTGCAGTCGTGTGTGTGTGTGTGTGTGTGTGTGTGTGTGTGTGTGTGTGTGTTTTGAGAAAGGCCATTGGCCGAAAGCTTTAACTGTGAAAATAATCCTTTTATTGTTCCTACCTGCGACTCAGCATCTCCACTGTATGGTGAGTAGTTACTTTCCTCCTCGTAATATTGTTATTGTTTCACTGTCACTGAAGATTAACTTTGATTCCGATAAGGTGTCCTAAACCTAGTAGCACACAATTAATACTGAGCTAGGCTGTGCTCTACAAATAAAAGCGGCTGCTCCCGGCCACTTTTGGTGTGTGGTGGAGGGTACTCGGGCCAGCGAGGCCCCCCCTCCACCAGTCCAGCTGCACTTTTCTTTTCTTTTCCATCCTCAGTGCTGATGGCGGCGCTCGGGCGCACTGACAGCTTAATGCTCTCTTCACACCTTACACTTTCCTATGTATTTCAGTTTTGACTATTTATGACACACTGGGCTTCCTTATAATTATTTTCTTATTACTATTGTGCAGTTATTAATTTCAGAAATGAGAATCTGGGTGTATTCTGCATTCTGTACAGCAGTTCCCTCCGCTTTCGCGTAGTTTCTCATTACATGTGCCATTTGTTGCACGTCTGTTTGTGATTGCCGTTCGTACTCGCTAATATAGACATCATTAATTCTCTAGTTTCGGTTCTCACACTTGCCAGTTATGACGACGTGCAGTTTGTCTGATCACGACACTTCTGACCTCTTCAAAACGGGGCCATTTTCAGTAATTTTTGTCTCGCTTAAGTGTCGGTAAATGTGATGTCAGAGACTGTCCATGTTTGCAAAGCAGTGGCTTACTCTCAACAACGGGTAAGTCTTCTGTAGCAGTATGTGGCCAAACGAAATAAAATGTGCCATACGTGTCTGTCAAACATAATTAGTATGTCTCCACAAATGTTATCATTCTGACACGATTCGGTCCTCTGGCGCAAACTAGAAAAACAAATCACCTCGAGTCTCGCAGTTATTGCACTGGAAATGACAGAATTTAAATCTATATTCTACCGTCGTTATAGGCTGCACATAAAAATTTACGCCGCCCTTTAATCTCGTCTTCTGAACCTCGAGTAAAGAAGTTGGCCAGTGGCTGCGTCAGAACCGGTAAGATTCACTCTTTCTTGAGACACGACTGCAACAACTTTTCTGCACAACAAGCCGCACACATCTCGACGCGTCTGCAAGGGATCTCTGATGCTTTGCTCTCTCAGCACATCATATGCTCTCTCATCACGTAAATTTTTAACACGAGAACAGCCGAACGAAGCGCTGCAGCGTGGAAGAGAACAAGAAAAGTGTGGCGTGTGGCTGCTTGCGTTTCATCAGCAAATCTCAAAAGAGGAGACGTGACGTCACACAACGATACTAAAGAATGCGAAAGGTTTTATTTTACGAGGCACGGACGTTCGCCAACTACTAACCAAATCGTCGCCTCAGTCTAACCAAGATACTGGGGAACGCAACAGATTTCTCGTCCACCACAGCCCCGATTCCGGGAAATTGTAAAAATACTGAAACACACGCAAGCACGTCGGCATGGCGCCACGAGTCGGTCACAGGAACAACTTCCGACGTCTCATTTCTTTACAAGTGAGCTGACGTGTGTGATATCCGACGTCAAACGCGCAAGCGAGAAAAAGATTCAGAACGGTTTGGAATTATTCCTGACGTGCCTTCGAAGCCTCCAAGTGCTCTGGCCATGAAACGCTGTGTGAGTATGGTCTGGTTAATTTGCGCTCCATTTTAAGCAAAACCTGGTTTTCCGCGCGTGTAAATGTTTATGACGTCATATCTCCCGACGTGTTTGGCGTACAATGATATAATTTGGCCGATACTTTCAATGGTGTCTGTAAGTACTAACTGCAAACTATGTTGCCAATAGCGTCGGTACTAATGAAGCAGTAAAACGCCATGTCTGATGCAAAGGTTGAAGGCAAGAGCAGTGAAAGTGTGCTAAAATTTTTTGGCTGTGAGGTCCGCCAGTTAAGCAAAACATCGTTTTTCTCAGTACCCAAACATGTTTCGGCACCACTGTGCCATCATCAATGGGTTTTCGTTTTTATTTATTCTGCAATGTGAAGATTTTTGTTAAATGATTATAAAATTATGTTCGTTTTTAGTCCAAACAACAGATCATTTCTTTTTGTAGATACCTTTTTTTGGTGTGCACGAATTGTGTGGATCACTTGTGTGTTAATTACTACTGGTAGCTTGTCATCGGCAACCAAACGATGTTGATGAGAAAGTTTTTTTCTGTAATGCAAGTCAAAGTTGACAATAAAACTCGTCGCAAAAACAGAAGCAATTAATATACAGTCGCTTCCGGCAAGAAGTCCTAACATACGGCGAAGCGGCTTCATTCTTGCACGTTAAACAGCCATTGAGAAGCATTCGTACATAGAAGACGAGATTTGAGTTGTCTGTAATTTCATACCCGTTTCGTGACAAAAGTTACATTTAACGGTACGAACATTGTCCAGTTTATCTTAAATTGATTTCACAACTGAAAGCTGAATGTCAAACACACAAAGACAGTGCTTTACTCGGCAGTTCCTCATTGAACACACAGAAAACATTTTATTTACCACGTGAGTTTCCTTCTGCGTGTCTTCACAGAAGGGAACGTCTAGAGCGGAGCCGTCAACACGCCACCTAGACGTAAAACAGTGGGCCAACGTTCTTTCCACACACGAGTCCCGATTTGGTGGAGAGAGATTCTCGGCGGATTCGCATGTGGGGGGCACGTGGAACACGGTGCTGGGCCCCAAACCTTGTGGAAAGAGACCCCTGGTGGTGTGGGCAGGGACTGTGTCGACCATTCCAGCACCTCTTCAGGAACTCGTACGGGTGAACCAGCACGGCTTAGCTGCTGTGAGGAGAGCTCGGAATCTGAGGCGAGGTGGCTGCGAGCTGCGGTGTGCCCAGACTGGCTCGATGAGCGATGATGGCCGACCTCTCTCAGCACACGTGGCTGGTGTTTCTTACGGAAACTGAAGACACTGCACGCGTGCCGCGGCCAGTTCGCTCTCCCGACTCGAGTCTGGGGCGCAGTAAGGAAACAGGCTGCATGCACTGGCCACTCGGGGGGACTTGGGAGCAGCTCTGCAGGCAGAAAGGGCGTTGTCGCCTCGACACGAGATTGGTGACGTCATTCACAGCTGTCCGTCGTCGTCAGGCCCGTATTTGTCCCAGAGGAGGTCACACGCCCTACTGAGCACGTTGACCAGTTGTCAGAATGTGTGCAAATCCGTCAAGATGGAAAAAACGAAAATCATTTCTGTCTATTATGCGTGTTGCAGTTGATTACGTCCTGCGTTCTTTGCAGTGTTACTATTTTACTGTCTTTTTTCACAGCTTTGTGGCAAAATAAACGCAACCTTGGAAAAATTTCCGTTCCTTGCTTTGATTTTGGACACCAGTGAAGATGTTCAATAATGTTTACAAAGATCCCTCTTACATGCGACACATACAACGAGGTAGAGGCGATGGAGATAAAAGTTGTGGTACGGGACTGTCAAACATGCATTCTCACATGGAAACAATGGGTTCTACTACAAGTATACCTGTTCTTGAAACAAAATTTCACCCAGCAAACAAGCGTAATTTTCCACGAAGCAATAGAAGATATTGTAAATCGCAATGGTCTGTGGCTTATCCGTGGCTACATTACAGAGAAGAATGGCAGTGCTATCTGCTATGACTGCATTCGGTCCATCCACTTAGTGAACAATAGAAGACCAAAAGAGTCAGCTTTTCTTAAAGAACTTTTCTGTAACTGGAAACATCCGTAGAAAAATTCAAGATCACGAGAAGTCTTCTCCACCGAGGGTCTCGAGCAATTACTCGGCAACATGAAAACAGGACACCTGTTACTGGTCGTGTCAGATGTCTGCTGACCGATCAGGATGAAGCTAGAACCGCTCTGCTAGTAATTATCAGCTCACTCAGGTTCCTGGGTCGAATGGGAAACACACAGAGGTCTTGAAACAGTCTCTGGGAAACTTCACGACATTTCTTGATCAGAAGAATGATGTGCCAGAACTGAAGATATTTCTGAAAACGCCATAACCCTTGGTTGCCGCCAGCGATACAAAACGAAGTACTGGAATTATGGCTCACACGATCCAGCGAGGAAATGTGCAGCAAATAAAAAATTCGCCTTTCTACAGAATTAGAACAGATTCAACGACGAAATTGGCTGGCACTCTTCGTCTACATAGTGTTCACCCTGACACGTTTGAAATAAAAACTTTTTCTGGTGTCATGCAGTCCGTCGGACTCCAAAAACGCTGGTAACTACGATTAAAGACATGCTTCTAGGGCTGTCACTAAAATTGAGTTTTTACGCGCCCACTGCTACGATTGTGCAGCTAATACGTCTCGGCGCAACAAGGGGTGAAGAAAACCCTTCAAGACCGGCCAAAGCGTTGTTATATCCACTGCAGCATTCATTGTTTCAAGAAGTTGTCATCCATTGTGCGATGTACTGGTAACTGTGAAAGACGCTTCACATATAATTCTAGAATCAGCAAAACCGAAAGACGTGTATGCAGATGTTGTGAACGTCTGATTCCTATGTGTCCCACCCGATGGGCTGCAAGAGTGAAATTGACATATTTGAGGTAAAACTATGACCGAAACACTGAATGTACCGAGCTCACTTAAGAGACAAAATATCAGTCCTGCGGCGCTATGTGAAGCGGCCCGAAGAGTTTGAAACTATTTTTATATACACAATGATCAAAAGTACCCGGCCACCTTCTTGCTTCCCACTATTGAAGGGCAATTCGGGGATGGCGATTGCATCTTTCAACAGGATCGAACACGGCCGGTGGCGGAGTTGTTACACGACAGTAACATCCCTGTTATGGACTGGCCTGCACAGAGTCCTGACCTGAATCCTATAGAACACGTTTGGGACGTTTTGGAGCGCAGACTTCGTGCCAGGCTTCACCGACCGACATTGTTACCTCTCCTCAGTGCAGCACTCCGTGAAGAATGGGCTGCCATTCCCCAAGAAACCTTCCAGCACCTGACTGAACTTATGGCCACGAGAGTGGAAGCTGTCATCAGGTTAAGGGTGGGCCAACACTACACTGAATTCCAGCATTACCGATGGACTTTAAAGTCCTTTTCAGGCAGGTGTCAAAGGACTTTTGATCACGCTGTGTAAGGCCGCTTTCACACTATACGGTTTTGACCGTACGGCAAAAAGCCGTACGAGTTTTAGCCGTGCCTGTGTTGCTTTCACATTACACGGCTTTTTGACGTGACCAGTTGTTGGTGTCTATTCAGTTTGCTTAATGTGTGTATCAAGATGAACCGTAAACGAGTTGTTGCTTTGTGGTTGCTTCATCGTCGCCGCAAAAGAAAAGGTCGTCTTTTGTGGGTACACCCCATTAACCAGAGAAGAGACGAAGTGGGTTTATTTTATACACTCTTTGAAGATTTGAGGAACGACGGAAATAAATTCTTTAACTATTTCCGAATGTCTATTACCTCGTTTGACGAATTACATAGAAAACTAAAGGATGTGTTACAACGACAAAACACACAATTCCGCAATTGCATCCAACCTGTTCAAATGCTGGCTATCACGTTAAGGTAATTTAATACATAAAAACTAGTTCTGTTTATTTACTTATTTATTTGTGTTTTACATTTTTATTACGCTCAGATTATGAAGTAGAAAAGTCAATATCAATATCAGCAGTTGAAACCAAAGAGTTTGTAGCAGGACTGACTGTACTGTCACTTTGTGGCGACAGGCTCTCTGCAAAAACGTTGTAGAACTGCGTTGTTGATGGTGGGCCTTCATGGCTACTTGTGGAAGGCGAAGGGTATGGTGGTGGCACTTTATTAATTCGTTGATAAGAACTGCGACCTTGAGAAGTCTGTAATGGTTGTTCGAGAAAAGTAGTTGGGTTTGGTGCAGCTGGAGGAGGACGAATCTGATGCGTATGGTAAGAGGATATTGGAGCAGCATTTTCCATAGGTGAATAA
This sequence comes from Schistocerca nitens, assembly GCF_023898315.1. Classification (NCBI taxonomy): domain Eukaryota; kingdom Metazoa; phylum Arthropoda; class Insecta; order Orthoptera; family Acrididae; genus Schistocerca; species Schistocerca nitens. The sequence continues at coordinate 12,904,027 of NC_064624.1, read as the reverse complement.
GAATAAGCTTGAAATCTATTATTATAGGGCATGGGAGGTGTGTAATGGGTAAATGGAGGAGGTTGAGCTGTCAATATATTTCTCCTTTCATATATATTTTCTATAACTTTGAGGACTCCCATCTGAAACTGAAGATAATCCTGTTCATCAAATTTTTCCAGATGAGGCTTCAGACTAAGTAAAAATGACATTTTGCTGCAAGGTTTGTCTTCTTCCAGAGCTCGTAATATTTTCATTTCGATTGCATCAGGTTTTCTATGTTTTCTGTTTGTATGGCACTCGCTTTTGGATGTTTGTTGTGTGGGTGCTGTATCAAATGGCCCAGAAACATTCTCAGTATTTTCGACGGAGCCCTGCGTTTCTATATCTTCTTCCAGTCTGGCGGTGCGTTCCGATTGAAAACTGTCCTCCGTCTCTCGAGCATCATACAGCTTTTTTAGAAACTGCAGCTGATCAGAATATACATACTTTTTCATTTTCTTTGCTGCTGAGCCACTTTTTTTCGCAGCTTGAATTTTTATGTTTGACTTCACAAAGGAGTCTCGTAGATTGGTCCACCTCCGTATTACTTCTATACCTACATCAAAAGAAAACAAAACTGTATGAAAACATTTTAATTTTGTATAGAAAAAAGCAAAACTGTAACAAAAAATGTCCACTGCAAACTAAATGTCACTGATTTTTTTTCGTTTTGTTCAGGTATCTGGCAAGCGGTTGTTCCTTCACTGACTTACATTTCCAGTACAGAATTGGGATTTCTACAGCAAGTAAAGTGGTTAATGATGTATGCACAGCAATTTGGTCATCACTGCGGGAAGAATGTATACAAAGACCGACCAAAGAGGTATGGGAATCAATAGCGGCTGGATTTGAACGTACTGCTAATTTCCCCCACTGCTTAGGAGCGGTGGATGGAAAACATATCCGTCTTACTGCCCCATTTAATAGCGGATCAATGTACTTCAATTACAAAGAATACTTTTCTGTGGTTCTGATGGCTGTAGCGGATTCCAACTACAGGTTCATTTATGTCGACGTAGGAAGTTATGGCAAAGACTGTGACTCTTCAGTGTTCAGACGGTCCAGTTTATGGAAGTCAATAGAAAGTAATTCCCTGGAATTTCCAGACGTCCAATGTCTGCCTGGTACGGAAGGTCCAAAAGTACCCTACTTCTTCGTGGGAGACGCAGCATTTGGCCTACACACGCATTTGCTCCGGCCTTTTGGGGGAACAAACTTGACAGTTGAGAAACGTGTATTTAATTACCGTTTGTGCAGAGCAAGGAGGTATGTGGAATGTGCTTTTGGCATCCTCACCAATAAGTGGCGGTTGTTTCACCGACCTTTAAATGTTCATCCAGATTTTGCAGTAAAAATGGTTAAAGCTTGCATTGTTTTACACAATTTTGTACGTCAGAGAGATGGATTTATAATTGAAGACACCACATCCTTCACTGGTTTGGAAGACTTAGCCCAAGATGCCAACATAAGAGGAGGACTGACAGCCAACGCCATAAGGAACACTCTTTGTAAATATTTTATGACAAATGCTGGAAGCGTGTCATGGCAGATGTCAAAGATATAAATTAACAAGCCTTTTCCTTTTTGTAGATTGTTTGTGAAAGCCTGCGACTGTATAGTAAATAGTTTTCTTTATAAATAAATTACTGCTACCACTCACGTTTTTAATCGTTTTGTTTATATTTTGTACGACGCGTTTCGGGAAATAATTCCGATCTTCAAGTGCGTTTTTTTCTCTAAGTTTTCATTATGTGTAGTGTTTTTTTATTTGTGAGGTCTTGTGCGTGTTTCTCTTATAAATTACAGTAAAGAAAACAGAATGCAAGACCTGACACATAAAAAGACACCACACATGATGAAAACTTAGAGAAAAACGCACTTAAGGATGGGAATTATTTCCCGAAACGCGTCGTGCAAAATATAAACAAAACAAAAAAAACGTGACTGGTAGCAGTAATTTACTTATAAACAAACGATTTACTTTTAGAATAAAATTTATAACGTTAAATAAAAACTGTTTAAAACGTATTAAATGTAATATTAATATATTAAATAAATACTTACCAAACGCATTTTTATCTTTGTCTTCCATCTCATCAAAATCTTGCTTCAGTGCTACGCAAACTTCCCGCCAAGCATTCTTTGTAGCAATACGATCTCTATACGCATCTAGAGTTTTGTCCCACAGAACAGGTCTTACTTCCACCAAGGTTATCAAAAGTTCAGTATCAATTTCATCCATTCTTCTACACTTTTCAGTAAACAAGAATAAACACAAATGAATAAAACGACACTACAACGAACTAGTCGACGCCGTACGGCTCAAAACCGTCCAGTGTGAAAGCATGCACTTAGTCACGTAGGCCACTGTTGTCGAACTTGCCGTACGGCGACCGTCTGTTGTAGTGGCAAGACACGGCTGCAGCACGGCACGGCAGCGGCATTTTGCCGTCGCCGTATAATGTGAAAGGCGCCATACATTTCTTCACACCTACAGCCGTACGGCTTTTTGCCGTACGGTCAAAACCGTATAGTGTGAAAGCGGCGTAACAGTAGCAACTGAAGCGTCTGGATTGTGTGAGAACTGGTCAGATCCCCACGGAATACAAATTTTAATGCAGGCAGAGTGAAACATTTTGTAGAGGTTCTGAAACTGGCTCCTGCAAGTCCAACTACAGAACCATATGACATGCTGTTAGAGAAATCCAAAAATTATTCTAAAGGCCTAAATATGAAACACACAAATATCTCACAGCGAAGAAAAATTCGAGCCAAATTGCAACACAGAGAAACACCATCTGTTCCCAAAAAATTGTCTTCAGAAAGAAATTTTGGAAAGGATTCGTTCGAAATTCTTGATCTCATTCTGAAAAAAATTATCGAGGGGCAATCAAGAGGATTTAGAGAGATTATCCCATCTTGAAGCGATGGTTATTAAGTTCTCCCAAAGTTGTCCCCTATCTACACGACATTTGGGAGAATTGCTTTGAGTAAATACAACATACTTCAAACTGGACAGGATCTCTGCACAGCTCGAAATGAAGCGAACCATTGCGACTGGTATACAACCATGTAACGTACCTTCTATTGGAAGAAAACTTACCGCTGAACCTGTTACGGTTAAAGAACTCCTCCAGGAAGTTATTTGCCTCATCATTCTGGTTCTGACAGTTCCGGTACCGTCACCATCCTCAGAAGTCATTCAGCGCTTTGATACGATTTAAAACTTGCCTCAGATCAACGCTGACTCAATCGAGACTCACCCCTTTACTCCTCTTCTATATTCATCAAGACAGGACTGGAAAAATTAATCTTGTGGATGTCATGAAAAAATTTGTTTCCCGAAGCGTAGAAAGGAAAACTACATTTGGAAATTGTACCTAAATTTTTTTAGTCCCATGCGCGGGAAGCGAGAACGCTACTGCAAGACCACGGGCTGCGGACAATAAAAAATAAATGCCTTTATTTCAAATTACGTTTGTCTTTTTCCATTATGATGTGATGCACACTGTTTATCAAATAGTAACAATAATAACAGGTTTCTCTACCCGATTGTCATCCACAGTCTATAGTAAATAGGTATTCCTTTTCGTAAATGGTCTAAAAAGATAGTAGGACCAATGTCTTTTTAAAAATTAAAGCAACGAGACAATTTTACAGAGGACGAACCTTAAACCTGGGTCCATATTATTATTAACGAGTTGTTTCTGTAGACGAGCGCAGCGTAGCCAACACCTTCCCAGACGGTCGGTATTTATGTATTCTTAAAGGTTTTGCTGAAAGACGAAATCAGCAAATGGGTTTGCTTGAACCCCCCTCCCTTGGTAGGCCGCCGAGTCGTTCTATTAAACAGTATTGACGTCACAACAAGTCTTCTCTCCTGCGGTTTCCTTTATTTATTTATCTATTTTTGTCTTCACAACACAGCGGACCACGTGAGCAGAACCGTTGTTCCAGCTCCACGTACTGGAAACCCTGTCCTTACGCTTACGCTCGTTCCGCGTGCCTGGAGTGCATGGAAGCGAAGGTGGTTACCGTTTTCCAGTATCTATGCCCATTAAAACGTAACAGGAACTTGATTTCGTAGAGTACAATTTAATAAGCAATGACTCCGAAACAAGCCACCTAAACTTCGCTAAAATTGAATATAGGCCTAATCTGGCTTCAGTTCCGACTGCTGTTTTCGGCCAATCACAGCACAGGACGACTGTTGCCATGACAAGAGGCACTGACGTCACACTATTTGTTAATGACGGGAAAATTCTCCGTACAGCTTCGTGTGCGTTATGTGGGTAACAATGAAATTTCCATCCCGACGACAAATTTATTACCGTCTATTCATTTACATACTGATCAGTGAACGTTCTCATCTAAATTCTGGCCTCCATATAACACTACACATTTACAGCTGAAGATGCTACGGTCAGAAACACCAACGGAACGACTAGTAAAGATATTGTTCTCCGGCTTAGACAGAAAACACATTAAACTGCACATGATTATTGATGCACGAATTTCGTGAAATAAAATGTACCAGTAGTACTCTACAGCGTGTGTCGATACTAGCAATTCAAAAATATGGTACTTGTTAATACCACTACCCATCTAGTTTGACCGATCACCAAAACGCCGGATAAGCCACTCCCAAAATGCAGTATGCGTGAAATACCTATAGCAACAAAACCTACTTTACTCCCCTTACAAGACATTCACATGCTTCGCCAAGTAAAACTCCTTTCAGTCTAAGGTACTTAAAAGTTTCAGCACACTGTGCCTAAGCAAGAATGTAGGAGGAAAATAAATGTGTTCTGTCTCTGCACACAGGACGTCCCGATAAATTTCGACACAGGTCAAAGTAAATATCTGGCATCGGCAGGGCACTCGTTGGAGAATTCTTTTATCGTTCTAACGTTTGCTGAAGTCACCCTGCAGTTTTAGGTTTTAATTTGGAAGGTACGTTACACAGGGTGAGTCGGGAGGAAAGGTACGTGTTTTGACGGGTGATGGCAGTAGTGATTCTGAACAAAAAACTTGGTGTGGATATATGGCCTATTCCTAATAGTTTCCGAGATACAACACTTTTAATGTACATTTCTATTTACGTTATGTATTATTGTCTTTTAACAACGTACCACAGTAACACAGATGAAGTGGAGACGAGCATTTTGGTACAGGACGCTTTCGGTCTATCAGGTAGGAAAACTGCCTCAAACGGGCCTACAAAAAGCTACAGCGCACGCGCGAGATTTTCAATATTCTCGCGATGTCTGCGCAAACTCTTAGTCCTAGACAAAAAATAAATACGACTTTTTAGCAGCAAATTTAGTTTAATTGTGTACTAACACGTTTTCCTTGGAATGTGCGCTCTTTGAGTTATTAAAGGAGAACGTACAGAAGTAATAAACATTCTATCTCGGAAACCATTCGCCATATGGCAAATGTCCACATGAAGTAGTTTGTTCAGTATCACTTATACTATCGCATCTGAAAGCATGTACCTTTTCTCCTCACTCGCCCTGTATATGGCAAAGTGCCTTAATTACAGTGCAAATGTGGACATCAGGCGTTGCTGCATAGCAATCCGTTGCCCATTCACATCCAATGGATTACCCGTCTTCAACCATACCGTCTTATTCCAACCTAACCAACACCTACTCCTTAACCTACAGATCTGTGTATCAGCGATTCATGGACGTAGAGAGGTTATATCAGTCCTTGATCCTGAACGTTTGTCTACTGTTCGAATTCCTATTTTTTCGTTTACTTCAACAAAAGACGTTGAAATTACTCTTTGCGTATTAGTATCAAGAGATCCGCTTGCTGTGATATAAACTGTAGTGCTTGCTCTACGTAAAAACAAACTTTACATCGTACGCAACTACAGCTATAAGAATGTATTCTCGTTAAAACCGCAGCAGCAGTTGATTGATCCTTTATTTAAGCTAATAAAGTGTTACTCAACAACTCCTGTGGCTTTGTTTAACAAGAATATATGCATGTGAATCATCAGTTTCTATCAAGAGACAATTGTGTCGTAAAGACATTTAAAAAACTTGGAACGAGAAACGTATCTCGCGACGAAGTAAATGTACAGGAACCCCTTGTCACCGAGCTAAAGACGGCGTAAAACTTTATAGTAAATATTAAATTTAATCTTCGTATCAAGGAGTAAACTCCCTACATGTAAACTTCTATGCAATTAATACGGGAGAATAACACTCCCTGATTGTTGTTCTCTCCCTCTCTTCGTTTGTTTCTATAAATAGGTAGAAGACATACTGTACCACGTAAGTTAGATGTTGCTAATATTGTACGTTAAAGTTTAAATGTGCGTTATTTCGATGTACAGTGCGCCCTCATGTTCCTTGCATCGAGTTAATTTTTCTTAAGACGTTTACAGCTCCACTATTTTCACGGCCTCTGCTTCAGCAGACGCCATTACGCGTCTCCCTATAATTCAAAATGATAGCGGAAGCTCAGATCAGCCGCTTGAACATGTAACAGACATTTTTTCACAGCAGTCAGCTGCAGACGAGAGCAAGACTAGTTTTGAGATTTTACTTTCCACCTTACGCCGAGAGCCAGGATTAGACTACCACAGCCGGAACATGTTGCGTGGTTCCACAATGATTTCAATATTTGAGTCCATGATCTTAAAGTACAAATACGCCGAGGCTAATAATGCATTCAACAATTTTTGCATCTTGGACCACACAATCACACTCGCGCGTCTATTTGAAGACTCCGAACAAATGAGAAAAATATAAATAAATATACTCCTCCAGAAGACACACTTCACAACCTTTTGTTGTCGATCAGTTGACGAGCGAACTGCCAGTTCGTGAGTCCAACGGACACACTGTGAACCAGAAGTTCACCTGTGCACTGCTCCATCACGAATATGGATAATAGTTTACTGCAGTAACATCTGTAATCGTCACACCACGTATTTCTAGATCGTTCTGACCAATGATGAAGACTTTTCAGAAAATACATTGAGGACGACTGGTTTTAGCAAAAAAATGTTTCAATATAGGCGCTTAATGTACGGTATTGTTTTCCTCATTCAAATACTTACATTGTAAAAAAAGGGAGTGCTGTTTGATAAGTATAAGCCACAGTCAGTCTGAAGATACACGATTATTTATCTACGTGAATACAGTACTAAACCCATTAAGGGGAACATTTTGATGTCAACGTAAGAATTCATTGATTTCTGCAATTACACAAATACAATAAAGACGAAATGGGGCACAACCTTATCTGACTGACTACCCAAGAGGCGGAATTGTCGCCGAAAACATTACTCCACAAAAGTAAAAATATCAACTTGCTGTTTGCAAATACAGGACAGGGAGAAACAAGCTCCATTCCGTTACGTTATTCCCCACCTACAAGCAGGGTAGTTCTTTTATACATCAGACGTAACGAGTACAACCCAATACTTCGAGAAAACAATTCAACAAAATGGCGCGAAAACGACAAAAAAATCTAGTCCGTGACTGTGCTTTTCATTCTTGCCTATAGTCAGTAAAACAGCAGATTTGCTTTATACGCAATAGCCTCGATGGAGAACACAGAAACCGCACACAACTACCACGGCCTTTCAAAAACAAAAAAGAAAATAATTCAAAACAGCGGGAACGAATGGAAATGGTCACCTTTACCTTATTAACGGAGAAGTAGATACCAACTCGGAAGCTGCAGCGCAAAATGCGGAGTCACGCCTGCACACTGGAAACAGCTCGCTACAAATGCGTCAGACAACAGAAGGCGCAGGGACTGCCACGCTGCAGTGCTGCCAACTGCTGAGAGGGCGGCAGGTACCAACTGCAGTCAGCCCCTCACAGGGGGCTGTGGTCTGCTCACGCAGTACTGGCTCCGGAATTTCTGTAACAATGAGACGTTAAAAAGAATAAACAGAGTAATACGTCTCCATTGTGTCACACAACCATGAAGTACATTATAACGGCGATAGGACTTCTGATAGCTTTTTGTATAAAATTACAAATATAGAAGAGAAAAGAAATGTGAAGTGTAAAAATATTTTTTGTCTGTCATCCCGTTCTGGGAAACGAACGATATGTTAATCTTCACTTTAACTGCTCCAAAGAAAATATAAAACCTACTTTTAACAGTCCTACATACGGCTAATAAACACACTCTTCTTAAACCCATCTGCCAGGACCCCTTCTGGTTCGTCCTGTAAACAGCATCAAATCCGTTCTGGAAATGCGGTTATCGATGCCGAATTCCCTACTGTGTTTTTAAGGTAAAAATCAATACGACGGCATTCCATCATTTTACCGTTTTAAGCACATTCATTTTATCAGAGATTACGTATGGAACTCCCGAGAATGCGGTCAGCACCTTCGTCCCGTCACGTCTGGCATGTGTAACGGTGCTGGATGACAAAGCCTCGCTCAACCAGCACTGCTCAAGTTATATAAGTTGCAGGTACGTCACTGAATGACTTACAAACGTAATGACATTGTTTAGAATTCCAAGCCGGCCGAAGTGGCCGTGCGGTTAAAGGCGCTGCAGTCTGGAACCGCAGGACCGCTACGGTCGCAGGTTCGAATCCTGCCTCGGGCATGGATGTTTGTGATGTCCTTAGGTTAGTTAGGTTTAACTAGTTCTAAGTTCTAGGGGACTAATGACCTCAGCAGTTGAGTCCCATAGTGCTCAGAGCCATTTGAACCATTTTTTTTAGAATTCCAGCACATTTAACTGAACTAGCAGATCGCAGTAATGAAGAAGACGAATTTATTTTTGCGTGAATTCTCCTTGCCCTGCAGCCCACAGAGCTTTGTTGCTGCCTCAAGCGACTGACTGTTGCTGCTAGCGCTCCGGAATGTCGGCAGTTTAACATCCTCGGGAACAATGGCCGTCTTATGAAGTAAATGAAAATAGGAAAAAATGATGATAAAGATTCAAACAGCATTGAGACTTTACATACAGCATGGTAATAAGCAAGTACACTTGTAAACGATAAATTACATCGGTGGGGCACACAGAATTGTGATTAGGCTGCATAAGGACACATTTAGAGGTGTGGCTCCACAGACAAATTCGCAAAAGTTATCTTTCTTCCCAAATGAGGTTACGTATTGTATTCTTTACTGACAAACGACACTGACTTCCACTAACCACTTGTGGCGTCATGTTTGCATAACACTTCCACCTTCCTACAGCAAACAGTTGTGTGCTCCATTACGCAATCTGTCGGCATATAAAGACAGTTCATTATTTTCGCAGTAGTCATGGACGGGATATAAAAACTTGTCATCTCCTGGCTTCTTAATTATCACGTCAGCATTCAAACGTGTTACTTGAGCGTCGACCAGCGGTTTGTTCACATGCCGTGATAATGATTTACTATTGTGAAACAGCGGCTAGAGCTCGTATGCAGACGTGGAAAGCGTATCGCAAAAGTCGTCGTTCATTGCAGCAGAAACCACCTGCCTTATTCGTCACTAGAAAATGATACTTACTGATGTAAGCGGCAATAATTTTTCTCTCTGCAAAGTTAAATGTTTCCTCAGCTCTTCACTGTAATTACATTTTTCCTCAGTTCAAGGGTCTTCAGTTCTTTAGCAGTGCATAAACGAACAATTAATAAGACGTGCAATTTATAAAACGACGTGAAAACAGCACTGTGCCGCAAGATTCCGTTACAATTGCAAAAGGAATATTTCGCAGCGACATTCTTGTGACGCACGCTTTCCGTGTTCTTGCCGCGTTAAACGTGAATAACGAATCAAGATTCGGGCGAAACTCTCTGCCGTCTCTTTCTGGACCAGCTGACTGCAGCCGTGCTGCCAAAGAGGGTGTCGACGTCTGCGACGCTGCTTCCACCATGCTTGAAATGTAAACAAGTCTTGGAAGTGACCGTAGACTGTTAACGCTAAGACAATAGCCGTCAAACCAGCATCGGAGACGAATTTGCTTACGTAGAAAGCTACTTATGAAAGTTTACGTATATTTTAGAACCGACAGAGCTTGGTTTGTTGTTGGCCTCTCTAAGAAAATACATTTACCGCTCGAAAAGTTTCGTCATTTCAGGAAGTTATGGAATTTGAAGGGCGCACTTTTGTGTGGCTCTAGCATCAACACACTGTAACACCACCTCGGTGGTGTATATATGACCGTTTGCAACTCTGCGGCTTACATATAATTTTTGTCGCCTTATTTGTGTTTTACAAGCTGACTGCTTGGCATGTTTTCCTTATTACGGCTTCTTCCATTGCCAAGTGGTTCTGTCGCCCTTTACATATTCCGTCCACATATTAATAGGCTGTTATAATTGTCGTGCTGATAATGGAAATGAAAAAGTTGTTATTTTATCTCGTATTATCAAGACCTTCGTATTTGTGCAGTTTCTTTGCGACAGTGCCTCATTAACTAAAGATGACGGCAGGCGTGTCTTGCTGCTACAGTATGATGACGTCGTAACATCGACACTCGCATCTCATTCATCACGAACGGCTCTGCACTGCCACAAATGCTACCCCTGTAATCGAGAAAGCGTGGCCTTACATTCTTCTTATTAGAATATAAGTACCCTAAAAAGATCCGTGCTTATCTGAAGAGAAGAATTTTTACCCACTTAATACGTCTCATTTTTTCGAGTATAGTTATTCATCCACTTTGAAAGCGATCGTGTGTAGCTACCGGGCATGAGTCGATTTTTTATAGCTTTGTTTTCTCCTCGATAAACGGATCACGTGTGCTGTTTTCACAACATGCTAATAACATTTCTGTAGCGTCTTCCATCTCGAAATTCTACAGTAGTGTGTCTCACATTCTTGCTATGTAATAAAACAGTCCCGCAATTTGTTTGATGACCACGAAAAGCGATAGCAAACATTTTCATTTCATCTTATAAAGTGTGCTATACTTCGCAAAGTTGTTCCACAATTCGGCGCGACAAATATGTTTACATACTGTCTCGAAATCATTGCTCAATGTGAGTGAAAGACATCTGCGAGACATTTGCTATGACACAATTGTTCTCTAGTATTCGAATTTCCGATTACGGTGATTTGTTAGTGTCCCAGGTCGACGGGCACGTGCACCTTCCGCCGACCACTGGAGACAACATCGATGTACTGTGGAGACCTCACGCCCCACGTGTTGAGCAATTCGGCGGTACGTCCACCCGGCCTCCCGCATGCCCACTATACGCCCTCGCTCAAAGTCCGTCAACTGCACATACGGTTCACGTCCACGCTGTCGCGGCATGCTACCAGTGTTAAAGACTGCGATGGAGCTCCGTATGCCACGGCAAACTGGCTGACACTGACGGCGGCGGTGCACAAATGCTGCGCAGCTAGCGCCATTCGACGGCCAACACCGCGGTTCCTGGTGTGTCCGCTGTGCCGTGCGTGTGATCATTGCTTGTACAGCCCTCTCGCAGTGTCCGGAGCAAGTATGGTGGGTCTGACACACCGGTGTCAATGTGTTCTTTTTTCCATTTCCAGGAGTGTACAAGTTCTAAAGTTGGCACTACGACAGACACCGACGACAGCGCACTCTAGCCGGAGCGGGAGGGGTCTACGAGCTCCGCTACAGGTTTCTGCCCATTTGACGAAGGGCAGACGGCCGGGACACTTTGCTTTAACTGCGCACCTCAGGGCAAAGTTATGTATTACTGTTGTTTCTAAGGTAAAGGTGATTTTAATTCACACTGCAGTACCGACAGATTTTCACCTTCTCCTGCTCCTGCTCACGCGCCGCCTTTCCAGGCGGGATGCAAAAGTTGGCGATGAGGTTTCCCCTATCTTTTCCTTTGTTGCTCGCTACTGCTTTCTTTTCGTGCTAGCCTCAGTGTAAGACGCTCATTTGTGTAACCCGTGGCTTCGCCACAGGAACGGGCTTCGCTGTCCGATCTTGTCGGGTTTCAGGCTGAGCAAATGACGCAGCTGCTGGCCGCCACAAGTGGACTGACTGGTCACGCTACGAACTGCAGCTACTTCGGCGCCTCCGACGCCACCGCCTGTACCGACGGCGCCGCCATTTCGTGCCTTCAAAGCTGACGTCGAACGCTGGCCAGAATACATCGCCCACCTCGAGGCGCACACTTCGCAGCTTAGAACGTACCAGGTACAGAGCGGCTTGCCTTTTTCATTGCCAACGCGACTGTCGTGTTGTACCGTGTGCTCGTGAAATTGTTTCCCACCACCCGCCCAGAAACTGAAACTTACGCCGAAGTGATTGACGCTTTGAACTCCCACTTCCGTGACAGTGTGAATGTGGTGGCTGCACGCTACAAATTCTTTCCCCTCCGTCGTGGCCCTACTCAGTCGAATAAATCTTGGTTAGCGGACCTTCAGGGACTAACTTCTGATTGCGACTTTAATTGCTCTTATGCGGATATAATGATCAGAGACGCTATTGCGCAGAAATGTGGCGGACCGCCGCATCCGCGAGCAAACGCTCAGGTTTAAAAGCCCGACTTGGCAGGAAGTGGAGGACCTGCTAGACAGACGAGATTCACTGGCCACGGCTGCTTCCGCGTCCGACCTGACCCCGGCTCTCTGAGCTGTTACACGTGCCCTGCAAGCCAGCCACGCTGCGCCGCGCCGCTCCCGCGCACGTAAACACGGTTCAAACCAGGCAGCCTCTCAGAAACTGAAATCGTGTCCGAACTGCTTTCGTGCCCACCCACGGGACAGTTGCCCATCCCGTCAAGCATTTTGGTAATAACAAGCGACAGATGCGAGCTGTGTGTAGTAAGAGAAACTCTAATTCACAACTTGTCTCCAGTTCGCGTGGGCGTCACTGCAGCGGCAACCGCCGTTATCACGACTCCCACCAGCTTATGGACGTTAATGCCATTGATCCAGTGCCCTCTGCTTAACGTGCTTCTACAGCTCGTCGTGTGAATAAAGTTTTGCCAGACACTTCCTCTCGCATTCAGGAAACTTTTTGTGACTCTGAACATTTTTGGACGTTCTGTTTGCCTGCAGCTGGACACTGGTGCGTCAGTTTCCTCGCTGAACAAATCAATGTATGACTTGCTTGGGTCGCCCCCAATTCGTCGTTCGCATTCGACGCCGACTGCATTTGCTGGACAGGAAATCTCGGTGCTCGGCGTGTGTAGTTTGCAAGGCACGTGTGGTGCAACGACCCGTGCAGTGTTCTTCCGTGTGCTCCGCTCTAGTGATGCTAAGAACATTTTTGGCACGGACGCATTTGAACTTTTTGGCCTCGCAGTTCGGGACAATGTACTTTGCATCAGCGGTAGTACCCATGCAGACAGTGTTGCCGCACTACGCGATGTGGTTGTGCCACAGACTTTGCAGCGCATGTTGTACTTAAAGACAATGCCATTCCTGTTCTCCCTTCGCACACGAGCGGTACTGCACGCACTCCATGACGCCGGAGCTGCTGAACTTACTCATTTGCAAGACTGTGGTGTCACTGAACCTGTTTCTGCTTCGGCTCAGCGTTAGCCTATGAACCGCGATTTATTTTCAAAAAATGTTCTCAAGAATTTATTTTATTTACTAGCGATTCATGAAGAACATTAACACATTTAATCACACTATGTAAGGATGGAAGTTGTCGCCAGGGAGTAACTGATGAAATCATAACCAAACTCCTTTACACAAATGGGAATGTTATTCACTTTAATAGTGCCTAAAAGCATTTATGAAAAGAAACAGATTTGAAATTATAATCAGAAAGCACCCTCTAAATATCAAGTTACGATTTATTCAGAGGCAGAAAGAAACATGTTTTGACCGAGCTTTCGGGCAGAGAACCTTGCCGCTCCCTTTTGACACGGCCGTAGTTACGACCGCTCACAACAGCCTCTGAAAGACTACACTGGTGCAAATCTGCAACACACCAGATTACTTTAAACTAAGAGTTTTAACAATTTACACAAGCACCCCCCGCAGGATGGATGGAAATGATACAAAACACTAACAATTAAAATATTAACCTTGCCACCGAAGGTGCAACTTGATTTTAACTTCTAAGAAAAGTCTTACGGTGAAAGGGTGGCAACTTTAAATACTAAAATGATCATTTAAATAAAAGCCCCTGAAATGCAATTTTACATAAAATTCTACAAGGTTGGCCGAACAAGTTAAGATGCTCTATAGTACATAGATACCGCCTCTCAAGATGGTAGACAAGATCAAAACGTATTTCAGGCATTAGGCCGTTACACTCCAAGCAATAAATTTGTTAACACACCAAATCCGACAAACATGACAGAGGCAGTTACTAACGTACGGTAGATCGATAGGGAGATTACCGAACAACCCCGACTGCAGGTTGTTCTAACCCGCCCCTAGTCCACAAGGGAAAAATGGATCACCCAAGTTATAAACAACCACCTTCCCACGGGTGGGCAAACGGAGAAGAATGGTGGGACGACCCCGAAGCAAAACGGCTGGTGACCTCACCAAGAAAACAAGTAGAATTTAACAACAGTAAATCAAACTACATATCACCAATCACTTAACTTCTAATAAACTCGATAAGACCTGGCGCAGCACCCCCAAATCGCTCTCCCGAACCGTCCGCTGCCAGCCGCTCCAACGGACGCAGGAAGGCGCGCCGATCTCCCGTCTCACGGCGTCGCAGCTCGCACCGGCCAGACCGACGTCGTGGTTTGACTCCTGCTGCTCTCGTGTCTGCCGCGAAGCGACTACCCCTCGCTATACGGCGCGGCCCACTGGACTCACGTGGCGACCTCACATGCGCCGACGCTCAAGGCGGACAAGTCATCTCGTGCCTCAGTGCGCGACTGACCACCCGATGGATCCAACCGCCAGTGACCGTTGCCTGAGCAAACTCGGGCAGGCTGGCGGCCTAACGCGCAGACTCAGGTGCAGGAACTCAGCCCCGACCGGGCGACCACTCGCTGAGTTCTCTTACTGGCGGAGTGCAAAGACTATCATTTTGCCGGCTTTAAAGGTTGATCCGAACGACATACATACTAGCACTCCGAACGACAGGCAGACACTGACTGACTAACAAATGTGAACGAGAGACAGACTAGCAAGCTGGGGACGAGAGACTGACCCAGACTGACCGACTGGCGAGCTCATAGCGCCCCTTAAATGCACGTGAACAGCCAACCTTTCCCCTTTCCCACCAAAGCTGCGACTGCCACAGCGGCGCCACCGCCAGAACCGGAGGGCGACTGCTTCACACTACGCGCTGCGGCGCGCTCTTCAAAACAGCAATTTTTACCTCGGCACGAATGTTTGCTATTTGCAACATATACAGTTTTCCAAATGGTTCAAATGGCTCTGAGCAATATGGAACTTCTGAGGTCATCAGTGCTCTAGAACTTAGAACTACTTAAACCTAACTAACCTAAGGACATCACACACATCCATGCCTGAGGCAGGATTCGAACCTACGACCTTAACAGCTTTCCCTTGTAAAGAATCTTGTTAAAAAAATTTTCGTTGTAATTTGCAATGGTTAAGGCTTATTTACTGTGAAAGCTAATTGCAAAACTATTGTGTAAATTATTTTGACTTCCGGTTGAAGAATTGATCATAATGCAGGTGGCGACTGTTGGGAGGTGTTCAATTGTGTGTGAAACATTATGGGACTTAAGTGCTAAGGTCATCAGTCCCTAAGCTTACACACTACTTAACCTAAATTGTCCTAAGGACAAACACACACACCCATGCCCGAGGGAGCACTCGCACCTCCGCCGGGACGAGCCGCACAGTCCCTGGCTGCAGCGCCCTACACCGCTCGGCTAATCCCGCGCGGCTGCTGGGAGGTGTGGCAGATGGACGGTGTGTTGGGAGGCACTCTCCCAGTTCGCCACTTGCCATTTCCTCAGGGAAGAGGAGGTGGTAGTGACCTGTGTACGCAGGTGGGCGCAGTAAGAGAGGAGTGACATTTATTTCCGGCAATACTTCTCTCCTTTAGCGATGCTACGCCACTCCTCTGCTGCTGCTCACCCGGCTGCGGCGCGAGCGCCCGGCAGCTACTCAGGAAGCGGGGGCAGCGCGTGCGTACGTGGCTGACACACGCGGGCCCACGAGGTCGCCGATCCCCTCCCGCAACTGTGGCTCGCCTCTGCTCTCTGAAGCGCGATGTGGGTCGTCGTGTGGTCGAGAGGCGCGCCGACCCTGGCCTGCCGTGCAGGTGGGACCCGTGGCTCTGCTGAGGTGTCAGCAACGCTGGCGTCGCGGCCCGCGTCGACACGGGAGACGCCCGGCCCTCCCCATATGCGCTGTAAGCCGTCAGCGGCACCGTGACTGGTGCTTACACAGAGATCTCTCCTGCGGCTGTTGGCGGTGGTGAGTAGGAGCAGGGGAGCAACAACAGGCTTATACCCAGCGTTACTACCGTGCCAGGGAATCGAGAATCCGCGCCCTGTACGCCATTGATCCTTCTCAACGACCACCGTCTGAGCTTAAATGCTGGAGTACTTGAAGTGTGAAATATCGGTTGGTGTTCACCCGACGTCACTTGTAATGACTGCATAGGCTTTCCTAATACGAATGTATCAACGATTCATGTTGTTGTTGTTGTTGTGGTCTTCAGTCCAGAGACTGGTTTGATGCAGCTCTCCATGCTACTCTATCCTGCTCAAGCTTCTTCATCCCCCAGTACTTACTGCAACCTACATCCTTCTGAATCTGCTTACTGTATCCATCTCTTGGTCTACGATTTTTAGACCGAGCGAGGTTCAAATGGTTCAAATGGCTCCGAGCACTATGGGACTTAACAGCTGTGGTCATCAGTCCCCTAGAACTTAGAACTAATTAAACCTAACTAACCTAAGGGCATCACACACATCCATGCCCGAGGCAGGATTCGAACCTGCGACCGTAGCAGTCGCGCGGTTCCGGACTGCGCGCCTAGAACCGCGAGACCACCGCGGCCGGAACCGAGCGAGGTGGCGCAGTGGTTAGACACTGGACTCGCATTCGGGAGGACGACGGTTCAATCCCGCGTCCGGGCATCCTGATTTAGGTTTTCCGTCATTTCCCTAAATCGCTCCAGGCAAATGACGGGATGGTTCCTTTCGAGGGGCACGGCCGACTTCCTTCCCCGTCCTTCCCTAATCCGATGAGACCGATGACCTTGCTGTCTGGTCCCCTTCCCCCAAAACAACCCAACCCAACTCTACGATTTTTGCCCTCCACGCTGCCCTCCAATGCTACATTTGTGACCCCCTGATCCCTCAGAACATGTCCTACCAACCGTGACACACAAACACTCTCCTATTTCTCTATAGTACGAAACGTGCTTCTCTTTTTTCAACTTTGACGACGTATTGCGTTAATCCGATCTGGTGAGGATCCCACACTACGCAGAAGTACTCCAAAAGAGGACGGACAAGCGTAGCGTAGTAGGTCTGTTACATTTTCTGAGTCTTCTGCGAATTAAACGCCGTCTTTAGTTTGCCTTCCCCCACAACATTTTCTGTCGTTTCTTTCCAAATTGATTTGTTCGTAATTTTAATTCCTGGGTATTTTGTCGAATTTACAGCCATCAGATAATACTAATTTATCGTGTAACCAAAGTTTAACGGATTTCTTTTACCACTCGTGTGGATGATCACACTTTTCATTATTTAGGCTCAATTGCCAATTTTCGCACCATACATATCTTCTCTAAATCTTTCTGTAATTTGCTATGATCTTCTGATCAGTTTGGCAACGGCCTTGCCGCAGTGGATACACCGGTTTCCGTGAGATCACCGAAGTTAAGCACTGTCGGGCGTGGCCGGCGCTTGGATGGGTGACCATCCAACCGCCATGCGCTGTTGCCATTTTTCGGGGTGCACTCAGCCTCGTGATGCCAATTGAGGAGTTACTCGACCGAGTAGTAGCGGCTCCGGTCAAAGAAAACCATCATAACGACCGGGAGAGCGGTGTGCTGACCACACGCCCCTCCGATCCGCATCCTCAACTGAGGATGACACGGCGGTCGGATGGTCCCGATGGGCCACTTATGGCCTGAAGACGGAGTGCTTCTGATCAGTTTACTAGGCGATAAACGACATCGTAATCTGCAAACAACCTAAGACGGCTGCTCAGATTGTCTCCTAAATCGGTTACATAGATAAGGAACAGCAGAAGACCTGTAACACTACGTTGGGGAAGGCCAGAAATCGCTTCCGTTTGTTTTTCCGTCAATTACTGCCAACTGCGACCTCTCACAGAAAATCACGAATCCAGTCACATAACAGACTATTTTCAGTAAGCATGCAATTTCAGAAGCCTCTTGTGTGGTACAGTGTGAAAAGTACTTTGGAAATTTAGAAATGCGGAATCAATTTGACATACCTTGCTAACAGCGCTCGACACTTCATGTTAGCTAGTTGTGTTTCACAAGAAAGATGTTTTGAAAATCCGTGTTGACTGTGTGTCAATTGACCGTTCTCTTCGAGGTAATGCATAATGTTCGAACAATATGTTCCAAAATCCTGCTACGTATAGACGTTGATATGGGCCCGTAATTTAGTGGATTGCTCCCACCTTTCATGAATATTGCTGTGACTTGTGCAACTTTCCAGTCTCTGGGTACGGATCTTTCATTGAACGAGCGATTGCATGTGATAAATATGCAGCTACTGCATCAGCATGTTCTGAAAGGAATAATTGCTATACTGTCTGGACCCGAAGACTTGCTTTTATTAAGTGATTTAAGTTCCTTCACTACTCCGATGATATCTACTAAGTTCATGTGGGCAGCTGTTCTTGATTCGCATTCTGGAATATTTACTTCGTCTTTTTTGGTAAAGGAATTTCGAAAGGCTGTGTTTATTAACTCTGCTTTGGCAGCACTTCGTCCATTGTATTTACATTTCTATCGCGGAGAGAAGGCATTGATTGTGTCTTGCCCATGGCATACTTCATGTACGAGGAGAATCTCTTTGGACTTTCTGCGAGGTTTCGAAAAGTTTCGTTGTGGCAAATACTATGAGCCTCTCGCATCGATGTCCGCGCTAAATATCGAGCTTCTGCAAAAGATGGCCAATCTTGGAGATTTTGAATTCGTTTAAATTTGGCATGCTTTCTTCGTGGTTACTGCAACATTGTTCCAACGCGTTTTATGTCGCAAGGGGTTCAGCTTCGTCGTTTGTTAATTTATTTGGTATACATCTCTCAATTGCTGTCGATACTATTACTTTGAATCCAAGCCACATCTAGTCTACATTTACATTGTTAATTTGGAAGGAACTGCGATTGTCTCTAAGGAACGTGTCAAGTGAATTTTTTTTTCTTTTTTTCTGAATAGGTATATTTTTTGTTTATTTTTGGCGGGTTTGGGGGGTTACAACACTCAATCTCGCTACGAAAATCTTGTGTTCACTAATCCCTGTATCCGTTTCGATGCTCTTGATTGCCTCAGGATTGTTTGTTGCTATGAGGTCAAGCGTGTTTTCACAACTGTTTACTATTCAAGCGGGCTCATGAACTAACTGCTCGAAATCATTTTCAGAGAATGCGTTTAGCACAATTTCGAATGATCTTTTATGCGTACCTCCGGATTTAACGATATATTTTCGCCAACTTATCGAGGGTGTATTAAAGTCACCACCGAATACAACTGCATGAGTCAGGTACGTGTTTGAAATTAAACTCAAGTTTTCAATGAACCTTTCGACAATTGTATCATCTGAGTTGGGAGGTCCGTAAAAGGATACAGTTACTTTATTTCAGTTGCGAAGAATGATCTCTGCCCATATTAACTCACAGTAAATTTCAGCTTCAATTTGGCTGCAAAATACACCCACAAACATTCCACAGCCTATCGTTTCGGAAGACCGTTAGGTTCTTTGCAAAAATTTCGGCTGCACTTATCACCAGTCTTAGCAGGCTTTCGGTACCTATGACGATTTGAGTATCATTGTTCTCTATTAGCTCTTTGAGCTCTGGTACTTTCCCATCACAGCTACGACAATTTACACCTGTTATACCGGTGGTTCCTGTACCTACGTACTTCCTGTGTTCGGCCTGCACCCATTGTGACTGAAGCCCTTTTTGTGTCTTCCCGATACCCTCTAACCTAAGAAAACCGCCCAGTCCACGCCGCACAGCCCGTGTCACCCGTGTAGCCGCCTCCTGCGTGTAGTGGACACTTGAACCCGAAACCCAACTGAACTGTCAATTAGGCCGGTTCACAAACAACACCTCAAGTACACGTGTTATTCCAAAAACGTTGTCGTGGAAGTAGGGGCCAGGAGCTGCTGGTGAAATAACACACACTGCTAAGGTTATCTTTTTATTTTAAAAGACTTTCTCAATAATACATTTTTAAGTCTGGCATTTAAAAACAAAAATTTCAAAACAATTTCGAATAGGTGACAAATTTTCTTTATGAAAAGGAGATATGCGAGGTATGATGCTGAAAACTTCCCAATAGTAAGATTTTAACTATATATATATATATATATATATATATATATATATATATAATGTAAAAAAAAAACACTTTTAAATAGCTGGCAAATTTTGTCTATGCAAAGGATATTGCAAGGTATACTTCCCAATAGTAAGATTACACCTGTCAGTTGTTACAAGATAAATGTGAATAAGCCAGCACACAAACCTTCACATTAAAGGCAGTGCCCAAAGAAATTTTCCTTAGCTCGGTGAGGGAGTGACACGTGTAAAGGGGCCCAGATCACAGTAGTCGGAATAATTATTGGTGGTCTGCAGGGCCACAGCAGGTCAGCCCCAAAACTTGCATTACAAGCCACCCCCTCCCCGAGTTACCCAAAACCAGAAGATGTGGCGAGGGCGGTGCCTGCTCAGACTCCGAACCACAGAGACTCGCGACACCGACCCTAAATCACCCAGTCCAGGTGTGAATGAAACGGCCCGACCAAGAAGCAATTACCACATTCCTGCGAAGAGGCAAACGAATACTGTGGTGGGAAGACCCCAACAAAACCACTGGTGAAGAAGCTCATACACTTCACTTGAACTTGAAAAACCCCTTCAATAAACTCTGTTACATAAGACCGGTACTCAACTTCTCACACTCCACCACAGCGCCGCGAACACGTCGCACTTCCTTATGCTCGTCAGAGCCAACCGCTGCCAGTGGTTTCAGCGGCCGATAAGAAGACATACGGTCCCACGTGCTGATTTCCTGCACCACGGTCTCTAAGCTTCATAAGCCACGTACACGCAGGTAAGGCAGACTCGGCCCCTGACAGCCGAGAGGTCGGCCAAATCAGTTGACGACCCCCCACCAGCAGGGCCCCGCTTGCGCCACCACCTCTCTCGGTCACCGCCCTGTACCTCCTCAAAAATGGCTCTGAGCACTATGGGACTTAACATCTGTGGTCATCAGTCCCCTAGAACTTAGAACTACTTAAACCTAACTAACCTAAGGACATCACACACATCCATGCCCGAGGCAGGATTCGAACCTGCGACCGTAGCGGTCGCGCGGCTCCGGACTGAGCGCCTAGAACCGCTAGACCACCGCGGCCGGCTGTACCTCCTCCCCGATCGTCACGCGACCCTACACTTGCTCCACCTCCCGCCAGAGGGCGGTAGCGATCCAAACAGGGCGGCAAACCGAAAGCGCCACCGCAAACACTGGACGCGAAGCGAAAGCACTCCTGGCGCGCTTTTCGAAGAGCCGGACAACTACAGCTCACCAACCACCCTATTCTGCAAGTCGAGGAATATGCAGCCTACACGGTCGCAGAACCATCCACTCGGTTCTGTACCAGAGTGTCTGCAATCTGCTCCTGTCGACAATGTTGCAAAAGATGAGCTCTGCTTTTATCCCTCAAGCAAGACTGGCAGACTTTGCCACTTATAGACGCTCGAAACCAGAGGGGATCTCTTCCAATCCAAAGTGGCATCAGTGGTACTGACATGGGCCACCACCTGCAGCTGGCTGCACCCTCTGCTCTTCATGGGATCCAGAAGGACCCATTCTATGTCTGGAATTACTACCCTGTATGCACGTGGAGTGCAAATTGGTTTTCTTCCACTACTTGGCAGGCATGTCCCTAAGGGGCTCCACAACGATTGCAGCTCCCAACTACCAATAATCCCACCCTCTGCAATTTCATGGATTTTTCAGGCTGAGAGGTCCCTCCTGAAACAGGACAAGCCACTGCAACTGGCTGAGGGACATTATCAGCAACAGACAGCACCTGCAATGTATTTATCAGACTAACCAAGTCTGCAGCCCCTGGGAAGACTTTCGCCGCCTGCCACGCCCCGAGGTGAACTCCCACTCGACTGCGGGTAAGTTGTCAATCCCAGTGGGAGCAGTAACTGGGCTGGCCACCTGCGAGGACTGATCGAAGTGATCAGACAGGGTGAATGTCCGTTTGATCTCCACAGCTCGCTCACAACAGTGGTGCCCACTCACTGTAGCTTCAAGCTGTGTAACCGAAGCCATCACAACCTGGAGCTAAGTGTCACCAACTCTGCTCACATCCGCACACAGCCGTCATAGTTCCTATCTGTGCAACTAAAGGCTATAGGAAACTGCACTATGCAGTCAAACATGGCCTGTCTACACACGCTACAGAACTCTACTGTGGAGAAGGAGGAAAATGCAAGAACTGTGTACAATGAATTAGATTAACACGCAAAGATTCAAAAACTGAACTACGAAAGCACACAGGTGAGTCTAAGTAATTCGGTCCTAATTAGGAAGTTTTGATGTGATACAAAATCTGCTTGCATTCCAACACAAAGGAATACGCAAGAACTTTGCCTATTAAGGCGCAAAAACTAAAGAATCTAAATTACCGTAGCACACAGATGGAACCATACAGTTCGCTCCTGGTTAGGAACTCGTAAAATATCACAGAATCTGTTACTTTCCTGTGGCTACTTGTGCTCCGGCTAGCTGCTGTTGACTGACTAGCTGAGTACAGCTAACAAGCGGTCAGTAACTTCCATGTAAAATGCTTTCACATACATGTTGAAGCCTCCCCGTTATATGAAAGCAGCCAGCAATATGCTGTAGATGAAAGAGTAACATATGAAGATTTTGTACCTAATTGACTAGTAATTTGAAAAATGTGTTAAATATCTGGATCCACAGGTCATATGCTCCACACAGATCTTGCGACACCAGTTAGCCCCGCTATACACTTCGTCCTCGCTATTGCTGAGGAATACATAAGCATTGTCCTCCAAAGCCACTGATTTCTCTATTCTACAGTTAGTTAAATTCAAATTTCAGACATAAGGCGTTCGTTGTAAATGTTACATGTTGGGCTCTGGTTCCGATATTTTTATGTTTCTTTCATCACACCACTGATAGTGTGTAACTATTTTACGAACCAGCATCATATTAAATTCCCTTTGTTTCATTAAATTGTGGTAAGCTCAAGACAGATAACTAATAGTAGCAGCTGCTGCGGAAGATGGCCATGCGAACAAACGCCTTGTCAGACGTTTCCAAGTGGCCTCTACATGAAGCTTAGAACGATGCATCTCAGCCTTCTTAAAACTGCCCAACATATAAAGTTAACCAACATTTCCAGATCAAATGATACACCTAAATATATTAATGTGCAGGCTAAAAACAGTTCTGCCAGTGCACAAACAAAAGACTTGAAAAATTTGGCCAAACAACGAAATCAAGTCTCTTTATGGCAGAAAGCGAACCATAAATGGGGAGCTATATAAAGCTTATCTTAATCTTCCGAGGGTTCTGAATAATACCGCTGTTTTCTCCCATCTTGTTAGCAACGTTGAAAATCGTACGTATACAATGATAGGAAAAAATGAACTCGCAAAAGAAAGATTGCAAATTTGAAAGCTAAACAAACACCCAACACATCCCAAATTACATCCACTAACGAAGAACATCACTTCTAAGACTGCTCGAAAAATGACAACGTCATATCTATTATATAGCCATAAAATCGTAGAAAAATAGGTCTACAGGATCAAGCCTTAATTATAATACGTCTCGAAATTTTTAAACATAATACCCATGAAAAGTTACTATCCCTCCTTTCACATATTTTTCTTTTCATCCGTAGCAACAACAGTAATTCACCATTGCTATTACACTATCAACAACACAACAAAAACTCTTGATATTATAAACTTCAAACAGTGCGGAAAGCACACACGCACACGGAAGTCCCGAAAACACGTGACTATCCTCGTTTAATGTTGACAACATGCGCAGAACGCAATGCGCACTCCAGAGATATTTACTCTATGGTAGAGCTTCGCCATAGATTTGATCATAAAAGTCGTTCGTCTTCTGTTCACTGTAATGTGAATTGTAACTGCTTCGGGCGCTGGCGTCGCTACAGCTATTTGACATCTCTGTAGCGTGTTTGTAAACATGGCCGCAAAGCTGGTGTGTTCCTTCGACTCTTTTTTTTATAAACTTGCTTCGAGTAGAGAGAGGAGGGATAGGGGGGGGGGGGTGGGTGAGCAAGGGGTAAAGTGCATGACCACAATCAGAGCTGCAGCTATCTACCTCTACATCTGGGAACATTGTAATGGTACTTGAATTACGTAACCATTACGGCACCTCAACTCAACCTCTTGATACCATCGATATTCTACTGTGTTTCTGTTAACTACTTAACATATTTCTGAGACAACATTCAGATTTGATTTCATTTGTGATACATCGATATGGGCGCGTAAGCGGTTATTAGTTAGTTGTTAGAGAGTTAGAGTCGGACCTTGAAAAAGTCAAGTCGTGGACGTCATGTTGGAAAGACGTATATTGTAGCCAGTTTATAAAATGTGAACTTTAACAGTGAGGAAGATGTTTTCAAGTACGTTTTGTATTGTGAAGTGATGTTTTGTGTGTTACGTGCTGTCGCAACAAAAGCAATAAAAAAGAAGTGTAACTTAAATTCGGAGTGCTGATTATTTTTTTACATCACCATTGTTCTAACTTTGAAAGGTTTAATCTTCAAGAATGGTTTGTGAAGCGCATCTACAAAACTTTTGAATATAGCAGAATAAAACCTAGGCCTCTTTGCATCCGAGCTTGGAATCATAGCCACCTAGATTTTCGACGATTGAGCCAGATTTTACGACGAGACCAGCGTGGGAAACACGAAAAGATGAGTGCGTAGTTTTTTCATTATTACATGAAATGACTTTATTATCGGTGCTCTAATGACACCTGCCACATAATAACTTTGTTGTTGCCCGAAAATGCAGTATTTAGCGGCGTGAGCAACACCACAATAATCATTAAATTTTGACCTTTGTTGTGGTAGGGTTGTTAGAACATCCAGGCAGCTTTTCAGCAAGCTGAAATGAAGGAGGTGGTCACACTCTATAATAAAAAATTATTTCTTAGCTGTTTCGCACTTTTTATTAATTTTGTAGTTGTTGGAACACTAATTCAACTAATTAAATTATTCAGAAATGAAAATAATTCTTACTGCCCATATAGTGCACTAAACATTTATTTACCTTTACATATTTCCCCTTCACGGCTTTATAAATCGCTTCACACATTTTTGGAATTAATACGATATTCGACATCTGTAGCTCTCTCCTGTATCAAGAAATGGCCGTGTCACAGTTTGCTTGTTTTTCAGGGGCGATTATAGAAGTCGGTCAAGAGGAGGGGGAGCTAATAGCTTAGGGGGAGGGGGCGTTGGGGGGGGGGTTGAGAGAATGGAATATCGCTTAACAACACGAGAGTTGGGGGTCCTCCGCTGACAAATTGGTAAAATTTGGTGTTCTTAAAGTAGTTTTTGGTAACCGTTTTGGAGTTCAGGGCAAAAACGCCTCTACAGAGTGTGTGTGCCCAGAAAAATAATACGATTTGACCCAGATGTCCGGCGATTTCGAAGTTTTGTCTCGGGTCAGCAATTTAAATGTTGGTAGGCACACCCGTCATAGTTAGCTTTCTTGATTATTGTAAGTGGGAGTCGTACATTAACATACATCCAATGTATATTAGTAAATAAGAAGACGCCCATTTTAAGTTAAATGATATTTATTGGCTTAGATAAAAAAATGTTGTTCAAATGTGTGTGAAATCTTATGGGACTTAACTGCTAAGGTCATCAGTCCCTAAGCTTACACACAACTTAACCTAAACTATCCTAAGGACAAACACACACACACACCCATGCCCGAGGGAGGACTCGAACCTCCGCCGGGACCAGCCGTGGCTTAGATAGTAAGCTATTTGCCGCTCTTATTCTTTTGTTAAAATTGAAATACATTGCAACCTATATTGCTACATAGTTATTAAAAAAATGAGTGAATCTGTTGAAGTAATATATTCGCTGATTTCTGAAGTCATTTTATCTAGTGTAATATAATACTTAATTGGCGGGGGGGGGGGGGGGGGGGGGCTGTAGCCCCTCTAGCCCGCCTTCGCCACAGCCCCTGCTGTCTTCTGCACAAGAGAGTATTTGGTTTTGTAATATGAGCCGCGAGTTTACTGAGCAAAACTGAAATACCCCCTCATCGATTCGTAAGTAACTTGTGTAGAACACTTGACGTCCTCCACTTGCAGCTCTAGTAAAAAATTTTGCTGAATGCTTTTATTATCTCGACGTAATACCTATGGCTTCGTGTTTCCTTTTTTTCGCTATTATTACAGTTTTGTAGGTATTGATTATACACTATGTGATCAAAAGTATCCAGACAACCCGAGAAACATGTGTTTCATAGTAGGTGCATTGTGCTGCCAGGTACTCCATATCAGGGACCTCAGTAGTCGTTAGGCATCGTGAGAGAGCAGAATGGGGCGCTCTGCAGAACTCACGGACTTCGAAAGTGGCCAGGTGATTGTGTGTCACTTGTGTCATACGTCTGTACGCGAGATTTCCACACTCCTACACATCCTTAGGTCCACTGTTTCCGATGTGAAACGTGAAGCGACACGTACAGCAGAAAAACGTACAGGCCGACCTCGTCTGTTGACTGACAGAGACCGCCACACAGGAATTCCAAACTGCATCAGGATCCACTGCAAGTACTATGACATTTACGCAAGAGGTGAGAAAACTTGGATTTGATGGTCGAGCGGCTGCTCGTAAGCCACACATCACGGCGGTAAATGCCAAACGACGCGTCGCTGGGTGTAAGGAGCGTAACCATTGGACGACTGAACACTGCAAAAACGTTGTGTGGAGTGCCGAATCACGGTACACAATGTGGCGATCCGATGGCAGGGTGCGGGTATGGCGAATGCCCGGTGAACGTCATCTGCGAGCGTGTGTAGCGGCAACAGTAAAATTCGGAGGCGCTGGTGTTGTGGTGTGGTGGTGTTTTGCATGGAGGGGGCTTGCGCTCCTTGTTGTTTTGCGTCGCACTCTCACAGCACAGGCCTACATTGACGTCTTAAGCACACTGTCGAAGAGCAATTCGGGGATGGCGATTGCATCTTTCAACACGGTCGAACACCTGTTCATAATGCACGGCCTGTGGCGGTGTGGTTACACGACAATAACATCCCTGTAATGGACTGTCCTGCGCAGAGTCCTGACATGAATCCTATAGAAGACCTTTGGGATTTTTTGGAACGCCGATTTCGTACCAGGCCTCACCAACCGACATCAATACCTCTCCTCAGTACAGCACTCCGTGAAGAATGCGCTTCCATTCCCCAAGAAACCTTGCAGCAACTGATTGAACGTATGCCTGCGAGAGTGCAAGCTGTCATAAGGTTAATGGTGGGCCAAAACCATATTGAATTCCAGCATTACCGATGGAGGGCGCCACGAATTTGTCTTTTTCAGCCAGGTGTCCGGATACGTTTGGTCACATAACATATGAGTTATCAATAATTACTTTTTCTCAATTAGTAGCATTAATGCTGTGGAGGTTGCAGGTTACTCAAATAGTCCACCCACTACATACATATGTAGGTGCTTTGTTCCATACATCGCTGTTGATAAAACTGAGAGATATACGTAACAAATGCTGAATATTTCACGAAAATGTCTTCTCCAAATTGTACATTGTACCTGCATTAGTCCAGAAATTGCTTCATTTCTCTCGTCGAAACAGATTAAAGTATTCAAATGGCTCAAATGGCTCTGAGCACTATGGGACTTAGCATCTATGATCATCAGTCCCCTAGAACTTAGAACTACTTAAACCTAACTAACCTAAGGACACCACACAACACCCAGTCATCACGAGCCAGAGAAAATCCCTGACCCCGCCGGGAATCGAACCCGGGAACCCGGTCGCGGGAAGCGAGTACGCTACCGCACGACCACGAGCTGCGGACGATGAAAGTATTAATTGACAACAAGACACAGCAGTAAGTAGATAAGGACTACTATAGTTCTGTGCACAGTATGATTATTATTATTATTCCTATTAGTGCCTGTGGTCAGACAGAAAGCATTAACAGTCTGAAGTCTTCAGATATCTGCCAGTTCAGAGTTGAGGATTTGCAGCAATCGAGTGATGTACGAGCAGTAGGTGTAGTGCCCACATCTGAACTTGGCTGATTTTAAATGGGGTTGCAGTGTGCACGTTGAGTAAGTGTTGCAATGGAGAGAAGTAACGCAGGGGAAGTTTGTTCTGTAACAACTGTCTATCATCAAAAATAAATAAATAAATAAATGTGTGTGAATTCCTAAGGGACCAAGGTGCTGAGGTCATCGGTCCCTAGACTTACACACTACTTAAACTAACTTACGCTAAGAACAAGACACACACCCATGCCCGAGGGAGAACTCGAACCTCAGGCGGGAGTGGCCGCGCAATCCATGACATGGCGTCTCAAACCGCGCGGCCACTCCGAGCATCTCTACCATCATGGTGGATACTTAACTTTGTTATCTGAGGAGGAGTTGTGGCTAGCACTTGCGATGCACCACAAATTCTTTCTTCATTCATTCTAACATCCTCCCCCCTCCCCCTCACCCCAACGCACACACAAAAAGTAAATATCATTTATCTTTCATAATTTTAAAAATAAGTTTTCAAAGAAAAGTGTTTCATTCCGAAACCTTCCCGTCTCCTCTATACCTCTTTTGTTAATGATAACCTTCCCTTTTACAATATATTATGAAACCTTTCCTTAGGATTTCTATCTCTTGCTTAATAATAACAAATGAAATCATCCCTTTGAAATTTCTTCTCTTTCTCAATCTTCGCATACAAATTTAATTGCTGCTGATTAAAAGTGATTTTCAGATTATTTCGACGAAACGTAGAATGTGTCGTCGCCATGGCCCTCAGTCGTCACCTGCTATAATCCAAAACTGTTCCTTACCTTTTTTTTACTGCCACTGGATCGCCATCTGACTGCTACATCGAACTGCGACACGAATATACTTACTCTGGTTTACTATACTCTATTAGCTGCTGGTGGGCTTTCATAATAAGTGGCTGTATTTATTACCAAAGCTGACGTTATTCTTTAATAGCAAAGCTGACGTTATTCTTTAATTAAGTTGACTGAAGTTACGTAATTCATAGTTACTTTTTCTTGACAACAATAAAATTTTCCAAAGTTTTACGTTGATGGTTTTTGGGATGGATTATAATTAGAAATGCAATATTGCTGGCAAAAGTTAATTATATTCTGAATGAAATGATTTTACAAACGTTCAAATGGGAAAATAATTCAATAACATTAGTTCCTCTTATGATACTAGTTAGCTGATGTCTCTGTACATCAGTTTGTAACCTCTTGTAAGTCACAGCTGGCGGCTGGCAGGCACACCGCTCCTCTCAACCTCTCGCTTCAGACCTGCTACCGACTCGCTTCACTCCTCTCTTACTACTGACTTCCTACGAACGCTAAAGTGCGGACTCCTGCCAACAATGCTTTCTGGTGCAGACAATCCCTGCTACCATTACAAAATGTATCAATGCGCGGTCTTTCCCGCTCGTTTCTTAAAATGTATCCATACGCGGTCTCTCCCGCCCTTTTTAAAATTATATCAATTTCCGGTCTCTCTTGCCAACAATACTTTGGTGCAGACATTCCCTGCTACCACAATTATTTCCAACATGACAAATATTAATTATTCCTACTTAATCCTATTAATAAAATATAAACATCTTTCATAAGTTGTAATTTGACAATAGACAATAGAAATATACACGTCTTACAATTCTACAGTTCAATTAAGTGCTATTATAAGTGATATTTTCGGGGAGGGTGGGGGGCGGGGAATACTAGCTAATGGGTGCACTCAGGGGTAATGAGTGGTCTAACAGGGAAATCTCCCGATGCACCCCGCAAAGATTTAGTGGTAAGATAACACAGATCAAGCATGATAACAGGAGGAAGGTGTACTGGACTGTGAAAGAAAAAAGCATAGTAGAGACAATAAAGTGTCCAGGACTAGGAAGTAGAACATGGAGCAGCTAGGAAAGGCAATGGCGTCGTGGTTAAGTGACTGCCACGCAGGTGAGGTGCGTTCAAAACTCCTGACGGCAACTTTTTTTTTATTTTGTTTGTT
Organism: Schistocerca nitens; assembly: GCF_023898315.1. NCBI lineage: Eukaryota > Metazoa > Arthropoda > Insecta > Orthoptera > Acrididae > Schistocerca > Schistocerca nitens. The sequence goes on along the minus strand of NC_064624.1, from coordinate 12,873,639 downwards.
CCTCTTCGCTGTATTCAATTTTGTCTCTGTGTCGTGGTGTAACGTCCATTTGCAACAGCGAGATGTAAGTTAGGAGCCTATAATGAAAGTTGATTCTGCACAACTACTCTTATTAGCAGCCGAAAGGAAGTGGCTTTCGAATGGGGAGCGCAAACGTTTGATGACAAGGCGACAAGTCAACTGAGTCCCTCGCCGGAAAACTCGTCTGGTGTGTCACACACATGTGGCATTAGTGGCAGTACGTGTGTCATATGGCAGGAATCTCTTATCGACGCACCTAATTTGTACGCCTTGTGAGAGAGAGATGTGCCTCCTTGCACGATTTAGGTGTTCGTATGAGTGTGGTCACTCCCAAGGAAATGACGAAAACAAAATAGTTTGTCACATAATCTACAACAAATGAACGCAACAGTTTGACAAGCACGCCGTTTCTCTGTGCTCTGTAGAAACAAGTGTTTTTAACGTTTTTGAAGTTGCGTTCCGTTTTGGGAGTCTTGAGTCTCGAATTCCTTTATTGTAACATTGTTGATACTCGTTTATTTGGTGTTTTTGTATCTGTGAGACTTGTGTGTGGTATCACGCCTGCTTACAGTGCTCATCATATTTACCTGCGACTGTAATGTATTCTCACCACATGACTCATATTCTACAACCATTGTATAGAATGACAACTGCCAAGACTATAGAAAGAGAACAAACATTTCAATGACCCAACGGGCAGTTCATAATGTTGTGAAAATATATACCGGGTGAGTCAGGAGGAAAGGTACATACTTTTAGGGGTGATAGTGTTAGCGATTCTGAACAAAAAACTTCACATGGACGTATGCCCTATGCCGAATGGTTTCCGAGATAAAAAGCATTTAATATGACTTTTGTACGTTTTTCTTGAACAACTCGAAAACCGCATCCTCCAGCGAAAACGTGTGGGAGTACAAAATTAAACTATATTAATAATCTCCTACGAAAAAGGTCCTACTTATTTTTTTCTGTAGAACTAATGGTTTGAGCGAAGAGATCGCGAGGATGTTGAAAAACTCGCTCGACACGCACGCGCTGTAGCTTACGTAGTTTTTGTTCGCCAATTTGAGGCAGTTTGATAGACCACAAGTGTCCCATATGAAACAGTTCGTCTTAACTTGCATATGACTAGACACCATCATTTATTATCCTCTGCAAAAATAGTTCACTATTCATTATCTTACTTATCAGCATCATTCAAATGGTTCAAATGGCTCTGAGCACTATGGGACTCAACTGCTGAGGTCATAAGTCCCCTAGAACTTAGAACTACTTAAACCTAACTAACCTAAGGACAACACACACATCCATGCCCGAGGCAGGATTCGAACCTGCGACCTAGCGGTCGCGCGGTTCCAGACTGTAGCGCCTAGAACCGCTCGGCCACCAGCGGCCGGCTCAGCATCATTCATCAGCGTCATCATTTCATATATTACTAAGTTTCTTACTTCTAGCATACTTCATCACTAAAATTAACATTAACGCCGCAACTGCGTCATATTCTGAAAGAAAAGTAATTATGGTTAAAATGGCTCTGAGCACTATGGGACTTACCATCTGTGGTCATCAGTCCCCTACTTAAACCTAACTAAGGACATCACACACATCCATGCCCGAGGCAGGATTCGAACCTGCGGTTTCAGACTAAAGCGCCTAGCACCGCACGGCCACATCGGCCGGCAAAAGTAATTAGTCAAGGTTGCTATCATACGGTGCATATGCTATGTTTTGGTAATTTTTGTCAATTCGTATGACAAGGTATTGCATTTTCTTTCGTTCATTCCGATGGGGAAATTTTTATTTCATAGTAAACCACTGTGGTTGTTTAATTTATTTCTTTTACACGGTATTGCTTTCTGAAAATGATGAATATCTTGCATTTAAATCATATACCCATTAAATGAAAACTTGTTTCTAGTGATATGACTAAGCGTGCAGCATAGGATGACAGAAAACGTATTAAGTCAAAACCATAGACAGTTTTCAAGTGTACAAATGTACACACAATATCATAACGTAGTAGCAAAAAAAAGTACAATAGTCAAGATATTGGAATATCATAAGGCAAAATGTCAAATTCAACTGGTGTATATTTCATAGTCCATACAGAGAAAATTCTACATTCGATAGGAAACCCATGGTATATACATAAAAAAATGGAAAATGTGCACGGTCTGATACATAACGACAAGAAAAGTAACCTGCTAACCTTACCTTGCCGGGCACTTGTCAAGAAAAAATATAATCACCATCAGTAAGTGGTCATATAAATATCTGGAAATGGCATTACAGTCTGATAAGTCATGAAGTATGTTTATTCAATAAAGGATTTAATATTGCAAATATAGTGATTGCCCTTGGTTTTTCTGGTTCTCAAAATTGCGACATGTACTACATTGGGGTGAGAAATGCTGCGAATTCTATATGGACCAGCGTATTGAAGCTCAAATTTACTGCGTCTACTCTTTGCTCTGTTGTATAAGTAGTGTGTGTGTACTAATATCTTCTGTCCAACGTGAAAGTCACGGCGTGTACAAGCCTGTTTTTGCTGTCTTCTCCGGCGCTCTGCGGCACGTTTGATGTTGTTGAGTGCAATGTCAGTTATTTCATGGTGGCTTAGTCAACGAGATGTAGGAAAATATACTGATTCTTTAATTTTCTTGGGTGATTCAACATTTTTCAATATAACAGTCGGAGATAGCATAGTAGATTCATTTGGTATGGAGTTAATTACATCCTGAAATGAGAGTATGTGTGTGTCCCAATCAATATGTTTTTTATGGCAGTATATTCTGCACAGTTCACTAATTTCTTTCATTAATCGTTCACAAGGGTTCGAAGAAGCGTGGTACCTGAATATATAGATCGGAGAAATGTTTCTAGCCCGTAACATACGTGTCCATGTAGCAGATCGAAACTGTGGTCCATTGTCGGAAATTACTTTCAATCCATGCCCTACATGAAGCAGAAAATGTTTTACAAATTCATTCGAAATAGATTTAGCAGTAGCTTTGCGCAACGGAGCGAAGGTAACAAATTTCGAAGTGAGTTCAAAGCGACAAAGATGTAACGAAAACCTCTATTAGATCTGGGAATCGGTCCAAGAACGTCTACAGCGGCCATATGTCTCAATTTAATGGGTACAATGGGATGTAACGGAGGAATATGCGAAGTCGTGTCTGATTTAGTTTTCTGGCAGATTTTACATGACGCTAAAACTCGTCGAATACGTTTCTCCATGTTGGCAAAATAACAGTTCTCTCTCAGTGTAAGAAAACATTTTCTGGCTCCATGATGTGCGTAACTTAAATGAGTATACCAAATTAATTTGTTAACAAGTTCGTCAGGAGTGCATAATAACCAGTTGTTGCTGTCAGGGTGAGAGCGGCGAAACAGAATGTTGTTGCGTACAGTATAAATGTTTCTAATGGTAACGTTATTCCTGTCTTGCGAATTGTGTTTAATTTCTTTCCATACGTTGTCTTTGCTCTGCTCTTGTGCTAAGTCTCGTAATGATGACGAAATGAAATTTTCAAATGCAACTTGTTGAATATACCTGAGGCTAAAATTTACTTGGCAGAAGTCGGTTGCGATGTCTTGCTGATTGTTGCTGAGAGAACGGGATAGTGCGTCTGCTACAGTATTTTGTGTACCGGTAATGTGAACAATCGTGAAATTAAATTCCTGTAAATAAAGCTTCCATCTGCTTAATCTGTCGTGTGTAAATTTTGCTGAAAGTAAAAACTGTATCGCTCTATGATCTGTGTAAACGGTCGTATGTCTTCCATAAAGAAAATGTCGACATCTCGTAAATGCCCATACAACACATAATGTTTCAAGTTCTGTAACAGAATAATTGCGTTCAGCAGGTGACAGAATGCGACTTGCAAAGGCGATGTTTTTAATTACTGTAGCACCGTCTTCTTCAAATTCCTGAAAAACGTGTACGCCTAGAGCGATGTTAGAACTATCTGTGGCAATGGAAAAATTTCTGGTGGGATCTGGGTGTGATAAAAGGGGTGTGCTCAACAAGGCATGTTTCAGATTAACAAACTCAGACTGTGCTTGGCTATCCCAGGGCCAAATAGCGTTTTTACCCGTCAGCTGGCATAATCTAGGGGTGTCTAAAGCAGAGTAATGAATAAATTTACGGAAAAAGTTAATTAATCCCAGAAAGCTGCGTAATTGTTTCTTGGTCGTTGGAACAGTAATGTCACGTAAAGCTTGAAGTTTATCCGGGTCAGGCGCAACGCCTTCTGCTGAAATTACATGTCCAAGAAATTTTATGGACGTTTTGCCAAAGTGCGATTTGCTAAGATTAACTGTGAGTCCTTGTGCACGAAAAGTTTGCAACAGTTGTTCAAGAATCAAATTATGTTCAGAAATCAAATTATGTTCAGACCAGTTAGCTTCTGCGATAAGGAAACGTTGTGATTCTGTCTTTAAGGCTAAAAATGGTTGAAATGGCTCTGAGCACTATGGGACTTAACATCTGAGGTCATCAGTCCCCTAGAACTTAGAACTACTCAAACCTAACTAACCTAAGGACATCACACACATCCATGCCCGAGGCAGGATTCGAAACTGCGACCGTAGCAGTCGCGCGGTTCCGGCCTAGAACCGCTCGGCTACCGGGGCCGGCTCTGTCTTTAAGTCCTGTCGGAAGTGTAGTTCCGTCTGAGTCCGAATCAAGGTCACGCGCAGTGAGACGCGTAACGTATTTAACAAGTGAAAACCCACCCACCGTCCCCACTCCTAAACACAACGAACCACCCACACATCACTTGTATTACGAGGGCGGTTCAGAAAGTAACCTCCGATCGGTCACAGTGCGGGTTGTGGGGGGAGTAGTGACGCCATCTGTGTGTTCACGCACTCAACAGGTCAGTCGGCATCAAGCTGTGGTCGAGTGAACGTCGTACCTGAGCTAGTTTAGTTTTTGTGGCAGTTTGAAATGTGTGCTGCAATAGAAAACCCCGCCAAATGTGAAGTGCGTGCTGTCATAAGGTTTTTTACAGCCAAAGGATATTCTGCAGCAGCTATTCATCGTGAGCTTTGTGCCGTGTACGGACCAAGAGTTATGAGTGAAGGAGTTGTCCGTGAATGGGTACGTTTATTTAATAGTGGACGAGAAAACGTTCGTGATGAAGAGAGGAGTGGTAGACCATCATTGGTGACTGACGAACTCGTTCAGACAGTTGATGCAAAAGTTCGTGAAAATCGACGTTTCTCAATGTCGGAGTTGTCTACTGGTTGTCCACAGATTTCCAAGACTCTCTTGTACGAGATAGTGACAGCAAGATTGGGTTACCGTAAGTTCTGTGCACGATGGGTGCCCAAAATTCTTACCGACCACCACAAAACTCAAAGAATGGCCTCTGCATTAGACTTTCTGTCACGTTATGAGGACGAAGGAGAACCATTGTTAAACAGAATCGTGACCGGTGACGAAACCTGGATTAAGTACGTGAACCCTGAGACAAAAGAACAATCAAAGATGTGGGCACATTCAAATTCGCCTACCAAACCAAGAAAAGCCTCGCAAGATTTTTCTGCCAGAAAACTGATGGCAACGGTGTTTTGGGATGCCAAAGGGGTGTTGTTGGTTGAATTCATGGAACGTGGTACGATCATTAATCAAGACGTGTACTGTGAAACAATAAAAAAGTTACGACGGGCTATACAGAACAAACGCCGTGGTATGCTGACTTCCGGTATCGTTTTTTTGCACGATAACGCCCGTCCTCACTCTGCTCGCAGAACAACGGCCCTTCTTGAGTCCTTCAAGTGGGACGTTATCAACCTTCCACCTTACAGCCCAGACCTGGCGTCAAGTGATTATCACCATGCATTTGAAGAAATGGCTCGGGTCACAGCGGTTTGATGACGACGAAGAGCTCAAAGATGCGGTCACAGGCTGGCTCCAGGCACAAGCGGGTGATTTTTATGCAGAAGGAATTTCAAAGCTTGCGAAGAGATACGATAAGTGCCTCAATCGCTATGGAGACTATGTAGAAAAATAGTGCAAAGATGTAGTTGTAAGATGTATATATTAAAATATTTTTATTTAACTTGGTGTATTTTTTTTAATCAACCGGAGGTTACTTTCTGAACGGCCCTCGTATTTAATTGCCTAATTCAATCACCCTGACAAGGAGACCTCACTTACCGTGAGGCCATTCTCTAGGATTGCCTTTGGCTGTGTGTCTGAGCAGGACTTTGAGGTTTTATTCTATTGAGGTTATAAAACCACTCTAACATGCTGCTACACACGCAGCAACTCAAATAAATCTAACTGGAAACGCGCACGCAGCGCGCCTTATCAGTCCTTCTCAGCGCAAGTATTGCGCAACCGGAAGTGGCCAATTTTTCTGCAACACGAGCTAAGTAATACTAGAGCTCGTGGAGTGTTACAGAGCCGCCAGAGTCTAAGTCCGAATCAAGGTCACGCGCAGTGAGACGCGTAACGTCAAATATGCCAAAGTCCCGATTTTAAATCTAATGTGGAATTTCTGTAGAAGTTCTTCTAGTGTCTGTGGACGATCTGTTTCATTAATAATCATGTCGTTGACATGATGCGAATCAAGTACGAGGCGAAGTGAGCCGTCCTTTTTCTTAACAATATGGAGCGGGTTTACGTACGGACTAATTGCCGGTTCAATAATTCCTTGGTCAAGCATAGCTTGCAATTCTTTCTTGACTTGTTCTCTGTGGATATATGGAATAGGATAATGTTTGGCTTTAAACGTGTCGTGCTGTTTAACTCGAAATTCATACATAAAACCGGACGTAGTACCAGGAATGTTGTCTAAAATTGGAGCTTGCTGTAAAATAATTTTGCGTAGCTCTGTACCTTCATCATCTGTATTTGCGTTGCTCTGTTTTACTTTATCAGAAATTATTTGCATAACGTCATAGTCGGCTTGACCTGGTCTTTTGTAGTTGTGTACATACGTATTTGTGAACAATGTGGAATGACACTCTATGTTAGGCGATGTAGAAATGACCTCTGTCCGATTAATTGCCTGCTCTTCTGCTGATAGAGCGTGCTGAAATTCTAATGCCAGTTGTACTTTTTCATCCTTTAACATCAGATAGGAACTTTGAAAGTCAATAATTGCCTCATGTTGTGCGAAAAAATTCGTGCCTAAAATAACGTCTGTTGTCAATAAGGGAACAATCCAAAAATTTGTGTGGAACGTATGACGTGCAATACAAAATGATAAGTGTGTCTGTAATTTTACATCTACTCCTTTACCACATACTGCTCCTTTTACTTCAGTTTTGCCTAGCGGTAATATAGGATAGGTGTTCTTTAATACATAGCGTGCTGAAATTCTAATGCCAGTTGTACTTTTTCATCCTTTAACATCAGATAGGAACTTTGAAAGTCAATAATTGCCTCATGTTGTGCGAAAAAATTCGTGCCTAAAATAACGTCTGTTGTCAATAAGGGAACAATCCAAAAATTTGTGTGGAACGTATGACGTGCAATACAAAATGATAAGTGTGTCTGTAAGTTTACATCTACTCCTTTACCACATACTGCTCCTTTTACTTCAGTTTTGCCTAGCGGTAATATAGGATAGGTGTTCTTTAATACATTCATTGAAAGTTTCTTCATTTATAACTCACATAAGTGATCCAGAATCGATTACTGCTGAAAATGTGGATGATCCAATCTTTGCTTCAATAACAGGTTGGGAAATGGTTTTCTGTGTAACTGGTTTTTCATGTAAAAGTGTGTCTCGGATGTCGTCAAAAGTAATAACATTTTCGTGAACAAGATTCTGTGTATCAAAAATATTGCTTACTTTGCTGGAAGATCCAACCTGTACTGTATCTAGTCGAATTCTTTCTGACGTGCTGTTATTTGCAAGAGGATGCTATGGCACTTCGACTGTTTGTACTTTTTTCCCCACAACAACAACAAAACCAGCCACTTGGTATACCTAACCAACAATGTAATGTGCAAGGTCAACCAAACTTTAATGTTTCGCCGTCTACACGTATAGCGTCGGCTCCGCGAAACAGTAACGCACAGCAACAAGGAAATCAATAAGTACAGAAGACACAGCATTTCAACTCCTATCAAATGGTTCAAATGGCTCTGAGCACTATGGGAGTTAACTTCTGAGGTAATCAGTCCCCTAGAACTTAGAACTAATTAAACCTAACTAATCTAAGGACAGCACACACATCCATGCCCAAAGCAGGATTCGAACCTGCGACCGTAGTGGTCGCGCGGTTCCAGTCTGTAGCGCCTAGAACCGCTCGGCCACCCCGGCCGGCAACTCCTATCGCAACGCGCCGTATAGTAATCATTATCATGACAGACGTAAAAGTAATGAGCACAATTTTCAGCACGGTTTAATAACAGTATGTCTTATCAGCAGCAGAATCATCCACAACAACAGATTATCATGAATGAACCAGACAGTCGATATCATCCCCAACTTAATACGTCAGGACGAAACAACAGAACAGTACAGATAGTCGAAATGCCACAGCACCCTCCAGAAAATAACAGCACGTCAGAAAGAATCTGACTGGATACAGTACAGGCTGCATCTTCCAGCAACGTAAGTTATACTTTCGATACACAGAATCTTGTTCACGAAAATGTTATTACTTTTGACGACATCCGATAAACACTTTTACATGAAAAACCAGTTACACAAAAAACCATTTCCCACCATTTTATTGAAGTAAAGATTGGATCATCCACATTTTCAGCAGTAATCGATTCTGGATCACCTAATGTCAGTTATAAATGAAGAAACTTTAAACGAATGCAACAAAGAGAATACTTATCCTACGTTACCATTAGACAAAACTGATGTAAAAGGGGCAGATCTGGTAAAGGAGTAGATGTAAAATTACAGACATACTTATCATATATACCGTACTGGCCATTAAAATTGCTACACCAAGAAGAAATGCAGATGATAAACGGGTATTCATTGGACGAATATATTATACTAGAACTGACATGTGATTACATTTTCACGCAATTTGGGTGCATAGATCCTGAGAAATCAGTACCCGGAACAACCACCTCTGGCCGTAATAACGGCCTTAATACGCCTGGGCATTGACTCAAACAGAGCTCGGATGGCGTGTACAGGTACAGCTGCCCATGCAGCTTCAACACGATACCACAGTTCATCGAGAGTAGTGACTGGCTTACTGTGACAAGCCAGTTGCTCGGCCACCACTGGCCAGACGTTTGCAAATGGTGAGAGATCTCGAGAATGTGCTGGCCAGGGCAGCAGTCGAACATTTTCTGTATCCAGAAAGGTCCGTACAGGGCCTGCAACATACGGTCGTGCATTATCCTGCTGAAATGTAGGGTTTCGCAGGGATCGAATGAAGGGTAGAGCCACGGGTCGTAACACATCTGAAATGTAACGTCCACTGCTCAAAGTGCCGTCAATGTGAACAAGAGGTGACTGAGACGTGTAATCAATGGCACCCCATACCATCACGCCGGGTGATACGCCAGTATGGCGATGACGAATACACGCTTCCAATGTCCGTTCACCGCGATGTCGCCAAACACGGATGCGACCATCATGATGCTGTAAACAGAACCCGGATTCATCCGAAAAAGTGACGTTTTGCCATTCGTGCACTCAGGTTCGTCGTCGAGTACACCATCGCAGGTGCTCCTGACTGTGATGCAGCGTCAAGGGTAACCGCAGCCACGGTCTCCGAGCTGATAGTCCGTGCTGCTGCGAACGTCGTCGAACTGTTCGTGCAGATGGTTGTTGTCTTGCAAACGTCCCCATCTGTTGACTCAGGGATGTGGCTGCACGATCCGTTACAGCCATGCGGATAACATGCCTGTCATCTCGACTGCTAATGATACGAGGCCGTTGGGATCCAGCACGGCGTTCCGTATTACCCTCCTGAACCCACCGATTCCATATTCTGCTAACAGTCATTGGATCTCGACGAACGTGAGCAGCAATGTCGCGATACGGTAAAACCTCAATCGCGATAGGCTACACTCTGACCTTTATCTAAGTCGGTATGGTGATGGTACGCATTCAACTGCTGTTTGTGTATGAGAAATCGGTTGTAAACTTTGCTCATGTCAGCACGTTGTAGGTGTCGCCACCGGCGCCAACCTTGTGTGAATTGTCTGAAAAACTAATGATTTGAATATCACAGCATCTTCTTCCTGTCGGTTAAATTTCGCGTGTGTAGCACTTCATCTTCGTGGTGTAGCAATTTTAATGGTCAGTGTATATACACAGGGTGTTACAAAAAGGTACGGCCAAACTTTCAGGAAACGTTCCCCACACACAAAGAAAGAAAATATGTTATGTGGACATGTGTTCGGAAACGCTTACTTTCCACGTTAGAGCTCATTTTATTACTTCTCTTCAAATCACATTAATCATAGAATGGAAACACACAGCAACGGAACGTACCTGCGTGACTTCAAACACTTTGTTACAGGAAATGTTCAAAATGTCCTCCGTTAGCGAGGATACATGCATCCACCGTCCGTCGCAAGGAATCCCTGATGCGCTGATGCAGCCCTGGAGAATGGCGTATTGTATCACAGCCGTCCACAATACAAGCACGAAGAGTCTCTACATTTGGTGCCGGGGTTGCGTAGACAAGAGCTTTCAAATGCCCCCATAAATGAAAGTCAAGAGGGTTGAGGTCAGGAGAGCGTGGAGGCCACGGAATTGGTCCGCCTCTACCAATTCGTCGGTCACCGAATCTGTTGTTGAGAAGCGTACGAACACTTCGACTGAAATGTGCAGGAGCTCCATCGTGCATGAACCACATGTTGTGTCGTACCTGTAAAGGCACATGTTCTAGCAGCACAGCTAGAGTATCCCGTATGAAATCATGATAACGTGCTCCATTGAGCATACATATTGACGAAACTAAAATGAGCTCTAACATGGAAATTAAGCGTTTCCGGACACATGTCCACATAACATATTTTCTTTCTTTGTGTGTGAGGAATGTTTCCTGAAAGTTTGGCCGTACCTTTTTGTAACACTATATATATATATATATATATATATATATATATATATATATATATATATATATATAGTTTGGGCAGCGAGGAAGCCAGCACAAGGAATTGGGCTTTTAGGTTGGCCCAACTGCGCTTTTTAAGGGTAAAACATAACACATAATTTTATATGTATATACTGACGGGCATATATATATACTGACGGGCATGTACATTACCGTGAGGGGTGAGGTACACGTACACACGTGGTGTGCGTCAGTGAAAACGACCAATAAAAATGTGTTAGCATGTGGACGTAATGTGCTGCTCCAGTCTCTTCTGTACCTAAGGTCCATCACCGTTCCCTTTGGATCCCTACGTAATTCGGTGCTCTCCGATACACACGATCGAACAGCGGAGGAGTGGTACTCAAGCGTCAACTTTAGGTTACAATATCTCCGGATGTAATTAACATTTTACAAGCAACAAACGGCACTGATTACGTATTTGTTTATATGTTCAGATGTACTAACAAAACTGACGGGGTTCCATTTTAAAAAACGTAGGTTTGTGTTAAAAAACATACTTCCGTGCATTTTTGTATGGTTAGTATTAAACAATTACACTAGCCCCTCTCCTCGCGTTCGGTCTGTGGAATCGGTTCGTCAGTATTTGATGTGGTTTACGAAATATATCCAGCGGTAGCGTTAGGTGACTCACCCTGTATAGTGGGCAGCGAGGAAGCCAGCAAAAGGAATTGGCCTTTTAGTTTGGCCCAACTGCGCTTTTTAAGGGCAAAAAAAAATATATATATATATATATATATATATATATATATATATATATATATATATATATATATATAGAGAGAGAGAGAGAGAGAGAGAGGGGGGGGGAAGGGGGAGGAACATTTCAGTGAGCGAACGGACGGTACATAATGTTGTGAATATATACTGTTCACGGTTTCCATTTTGCTTTTTTTCTTCACAGTTCAGCACACTTTCTTCCCGTTTTCATACTTATATCTGTGTTCAGGTTTTGACGAGCTGTCCACTGGGTTATGTTGCCGCTAAATCTGGGGGGGGGGGGGGGGGGGGGGGTTGCTATGGGGAGTTTCCCTTGTAAGAAAGACTGCCGTACCGGCTGCTGACGGAAAATGTTTGTTCACCTGCGTGTATTGTCGGCAGCGCGACAAGTCGGCCGTGTCGTCACAAGGAAGACGGGAGCGGACGTCTAGGGCAATGGGGCGCAGAACTGTTTATTCGGAACGCAGTGTTCTGCGGAAAAGAGTGTGGGGTAGGCGGCTCACTTCTAGGAAAAAAGCTGCACGAAGCGGAAAGGTGGCGTGGCTCGCGCTGCCTGCACTGCCCGCCAGGAAGAGTGGTGGGGGGTAGGGGTGGGAGTCACGTGACGTCGGAGCTGCGGCCCCTCCCGCCCGGGCAACGATCAGTCGCTCGCTGGCCGCGCCGCTGGAGAGTCGCAGAAGGTCCGCGCTTCATCCTCCGCAGCAGAGTAGGCGTGTACACAGCAGGTAGGAGCTATTAGCCGGCACGCTTCTGTTCGCGGATGTACTGTGAGGCGTGGAATCACTAAGTGGTGTATCAAACTACACGGGATCCTTGTTTGTCCGGTCGTCATTAATCCGGATTCCTTTGTGTTTCCTTTCTAACTCGAAAAATATGTTTACCGTCGATAGGGTACGATATATTTAATTAAATGAAACAAGTAGTTTACTGTTACCAGTCACCGTTTTATTTTAATGTGAGTTGAAGGGATTTTTTTGTGTTTATGTAGGTTGGCATTGATTATTTGTAGTGTGGGATCTATTGGCACAGAGGAATAAAGGTTTTGTGTGTCAAACGAGGCAAGTGTGGCTCCATCAGGTACTTGTATGTTTTTGACATATTGTGTGAATTGTTGTGTTTTTAAGTGTTCTCTCATTATTGAATGTGTTTGCTTGTTTAAGAATTCTGAAGAGTATTTTATTGAGCTCGAATGTTGGGCTGTTCCCACAGTTCACTATGGGCCTGATGGGGGTCCCGTTTTTGTGGATCTTAGGTTGTGACCTGAGGCAAGGTGCTTGTGGGTTCGTTGTTACAATGTTTCTTGCTTCTTGGATGGTGAGTAGGAGGTTGATGTTTGAAATGTGTTTAATCTCCTTTTGTATTCTGGCTGTTGGATCTTTATGTATTTCAGTTATGTTGCTGGTTTGGAACAAGTCTAAAGTTTTTTCTATGTGTGTTGTTCTGACCATTACAACAGTTGTGTTGCCCTTGTCAGCTTTTACAATTATTGCATTATTCATGTTTAGTCTTAATGGTACGTGTAAGGGCTTCTTCTCTTTTCTTCTATGCTGGGAATGGTTTTGCAATTTCCTTTTCAATGATTTCGTTAATTTTGCGGCAGGCTGATATTCTGTCAGTTTGCGTCTTAAGGGCTATGGTCGAGGTCTGTGTGACACAAGTGATGAGCTTCTCTCGGTTCTTTTGGTCCAGCGGAGCCTGAACATTGTGTTTTAAGCCTTTGCAGAGTAGAGCCGCCTCTTCTGCGGTGAATATTATGTTCGTGTTGTTGAGGAAAGGTGTGTAGAATGTGTGCTTCTTTTGGCTGTTTTGGTTTGGTATGGGAGGTAATTGTTGCTTTATACGATTGGCCAGTTTTTTCTTCTGTGTAGCTTTCGTTTTCTGTACGATGAACTCGGTGTACTGTTTGACTTTTTTGGTCATGGAATCATGTTGTGACTGGTAACAGTGAACGTGTTGTTTCATTTAATGTCAGTAATATTTGTTGACAGCGGATGCTGCATAGCGATACCCTGTTCCACGTTTCGAGCTATCGACTACTGGTCAGTGTGGACCTGTTCCTCAAGCTACAGGCTGGTAATTATTGAACTTTACTAACAAGGAACCTCCCCATCGCACCCCCCTCAGATTTAGTTATAAATTGGCACAGTGGATAGGCCTTGAAAAAACTGAACACCGATCAGTCGAGGAAACAGGAAGAAATTGTGTGGAACTATAAAAAAATAAGCAAAATATACAAACTGACTAGTCCATGCGCAAGGTAGGCAACATTAACGATAATGTGAACCCAGGAACGCCCTGGTCCCGTGGTTTAGCGTGAGCAGCTGCCGAACGAGAGGTCCTTGGTTCAAGTCTTCCCTCGAGCGAAAAGTTTACTTTCTTTATTTTCTGAAAGTTATGATCTGTCCGTTCATTGACGTCTCTGTTCACGGTAATAAGTTTAGTGTCTGTGTTTTGCGACCGCACCGCAAAAACCGTGCGATTAGTAGACGAAAGGACGTGCCTCTCAAATATTCATTGACCTTGTTATTGAAGTCGCGAGCTACATTTGCTGGATTCATATTGCCCACGGAATACATCCCACGTATTTAATGCACTCTCGTCCAGAGTAGCGAACAGTCAACTGCCAGCCAGGGAGCCTCGTTAGCAGGAATACTCTCTCTTCCGTGCGCTGTAGTCGACTGATGTTTGTTTAGTTGTAGCGTCTCCATACTACGGCACAGTTACCTCGCATCGGACGGACGGAGAGATAATTGTCTGAAAATAAAAAATTAAACTTTTCTCTCGAGGAAAGACTTGAACCAAGGACCTCTCGTTCCGTAGTTGCTCACGCTAACCACGAGACCACGGCGCTCCTGACTTTACACTATCCTTGAGGTTGCCTATCTTGCACATGGACTACTCAGTTTGTATATTTTGCTTATTTTTATCATAGTTCCACACAACTTCTTCCTGTTTTTGCTGTTTTTCAAGGCCTATCCACTGTGCCAACTTACAACTAAATCTGAGGGGGTTGCGATGGGGAGGTTCGCTTGTAAGTAAAATCGTCATGCGTTCGGACGTTCAAGCTGCGTGGTTGGACGCGGAGCGTAGTGGCAATTAGTATGCGCCGTATGGTTTGGCTTAGGGACGAAGCCGACTTTCATTTGGATCGCTCCGTCAATAAGCAAAACTGGCGCTTTTCGGGGACCGAGAATCCGCATTTCGCGATCGAGAAGTCTCTTCACTCTCGGCTGGTGACTGTGTGGTGTGCGATGTCCAGCCGCGGAATAATCGGTGCGGTATTCCCTGATGGCAAGGTCACTACTGAACGGTACGTGAAGGTTTTGGAATATGATTTCATCCCCATTATCCAAAGTGAAGTCGGGTGATGCTGCGGGAATTAGATTAGGAAATGAGACGCTTAAAGTAGTAAATGAGTTTTGCTATTTGGGGAGCAATAATAATGGTCGAAGTAGAGAGGATATAAAATGTAGACTGGCAAGGAAAGCGTTTCTGAAGAGATATTTGTTAACGAGTATACATTTGAGTGTCAGGAAGTCGTTTCTGAAAGTATTTGTATGGAATGTAGCCATGTCTGAAAGTGAAACGTGGACGATAAATAGTTTGGACAAGAAGAGAATAGAAGTTTTCGAAATGTAGTGCTACAGAAGGATGCTGAAGATTAGATGCGTAGATCACATAACTCTTGAGGAGGTATTGAATAGAACTGGGGAAAAGAGAAATTTGTGGCACAACTTGACTAGAAGAAGGGATTTGTTGGTAGGACATGTTCCGAGGCTTAAAGGGATCACCAGCACGGAGGGTAAAAATCGTAGAGAGAGACGAAGAGATGAATACACTAAAGATTCAAAAGTATGTAGGCTGCAGTAGGTACTGGGAGATGGAGAAGCTTGCACAGGATAGAGTAGCATGGAGAGCTGCGTCAAACCAGTCTCTGGGCTGAAGACCACAACAACAACAACATCCAAAGTGACCCTGATTTCGACAAGATATGGTTCATGCTTGACCCCATCGAAGTAGGAGAGTGTTTGATGTCTTGGAGGAGCACTTTGGGGACCGCGTTCTCACTCTGGGGTAGCCAGAGGCCACTGGCATGGCTTTGGCCGCCATATTCTCCAGACCTGAACACACGCGACTCCTTTTTGCGGGCTATATTAGACACAAGGTGTACAGCGAAAACCCCAAAACCATTGCTTTAAACAGCCATTCAGGAGGTCATCGACGTTTCGACACTTCAGCTGTTCGTCCGCGCCATATCATCGCCAATGATGGCAGGCTTATCGAACATGTCATATCCTAAATCCGAATATCTGCAGTGACGTTTACATGTTGAATAAAGTGTGTGCGCGCCGTAGTGTGTAGCTAATTTACCTTTTTCCATATATTTCAACATTTGACAATATATATATCCACACGATGGGTCTTTCGTCATGCGCAATGGCAGACGCACGGGAACAAAAGGGCACGCACAAAGAATTGTGGGCCGGCCGGAGTGGCCGAGCGGTTCTAGGCGCTACAGTCGTGAGCCGCGCGACCGCTACAGACGCACGATCGAGTCCTGCCTCGGGCATGGGTGTGTGTGATGTACTGAGGTTAGTTAGGTTTAAGTAGTTCTAAGTTCTAAGGGACTGATGGGCTCAGAAGTTAAGTCCCATAGTGCTCAGAGCCATTTTGTAATCATCTTTATAATCAGCTGTGCTTCCTTTGCATGCAGCAGACATTATTTCGCATAATCCGTTTAACAGCATAACCTCAACACATTACACACTGGCCTCAGCCACCAGTCGGGTGCTAAAAAGCGCACGGCCACCATTTCCAGGAAATTACGCAAGCACAAATGCGTATGCGTAGTTGCGCTGTTGGTAATTTACGCGAATGCGCAGCGCTGAACAAGTGTGGACACACCTTTAAAGAGTTAAGAAGCTGCATCGCCGTTGCTCTTTTGTTTCTGTGTTTGGAGTGTTGGCTTCGAAACGAAAGAAAGTGGTTGTTTCGATGCACAAAAAGTTGAAAAGATGAAACAGAGTAGACCAATGGTCGCTAAACTACCGCCCGAATCACGAGTTAAGTATCCATGCGCCAAGCGGTTCTCAGCCGTATTTTATAATAATCTGCGTCTAGCACCTAACAACCGAAACAATAAACGTCAACTAAAAGGTTTCGACAAGTTACTGCAACCAGTCGCCTTGTGTTTTATTATTCAGTTTTTATTTTCCAGTATCGGTTTCGAATCGCCTAGCGATTCATCATCCGATGCTACATGTTCACTGCACGTTTCAAACGTTCGTGGGACTCACGTAGCAGAATGTATAGACTAAACATATAACCACTGAATTTGGCGAGACTTGTTCACATTATGAGATCGATGCTTACACGTTACGTTTATATATTCTGCCACAAATGCGTGAAACGTACAGTCAACGTGTACCACCTGATGAGGAATCGATAGGCGATTCTAAACCGGTAAAAATTGAGTGGTAAAGCAAAAGGCAAGTGACTGCAGTAATTCTGGAAACCTTTCTGCATGCACTACGGATAAGTTTTGACGTCAACAAACGTTAAAAGCTTCTCTTGCTCAGCAACAAACAAAAATAATTACAGTGATAGTAATAATTTAAGACGTGTTTAATTTTAATTGACGTGGGCAAATGCGGCTGTGAGCTACGTAAACTTGGCCGCTTAGGTCAGGGTCAGGCGGGCAACTGTTGATTAGTTAAGAGGTTGTGAGGGGAGGGGGGGGAGTTTTATTGTTTGCCTTGCAGTGCTGACACGTCAAGGACGTGCGCGAAGCTTATAGATCTCCTGCCGTCGTATAAATTACAAGTACTAAGCGACCTGTACTGAAATTGCATACCTACGGAATGTAGTCCGTTACGTGACTGGATTCGCGATTTCCTGTCAAAGAGGTCGCACTTCGTAGTAATTGGCGGGAAGTCGCCATTAAGACACATTTCTGGCGTTCCCCAAGGTAGAGTTATAGGCCCTCTGCTGTTTCATCTGTGTAAACGATTTGGGAGGCAATATGTTTGCGGGTGGTACCGTCGTTTATCGTCTAACACAACCACCAGAAGATCAAAACAAATTGCAAAACGGTTTACAAAAGATATCCGTATAGTGCGAAAATTGGCAATTGACACTGAATAATGAAAAGTGCGAGGTCATCCGCACAACTGCTGAAAGGGGTGCATTAAACGCCACTTACACGATAAGCCAGTATAATCTTAAAGGCCGTAAATTCAACTAAATGCCTAGCAATTACAAATACGAACATGTTAAACTGGAATGAACACACACAAAATATTGTGGGGAAGGCGAACCAAAGACTGCGTTTTATTCGCAGGACACTTAGAAAATCCAACAGATCTACTAAAGAGACTGCCTACACTGCCCTTGTCCGGTCCGCCCTCTTTTGGAATACGGGATCCTTACCAGGTAGGATTAACGGAGTACATCGAAAAAGTTCAAAGAAGGGCAGCACATTTTGTACTATCGCGAAATAGGGGAGAGACAGTCACTGACATGATGCAGAATTGGGGGTCGATACCATTAAAACAAAGGCGTTTTTCTTTGCGGCGGAATCAAATTCAAATGGTTCTGAGCACTATGGGACTTAACTTCTGACGTCATCAGTCCCCTAGAACTTAGAACTACTTAAACCTAACTGACCCAAGGACATCACACACATCCATGCCCGAGGCAGGATTCGAACCTGCGACCGTAGCGGTCGCGCCGTTCCAGACAAGCGCCTAGAACCGCTCTGCCACACCGGCCGGCGGGGATTATAAGTAAATTCAAGCAAAGTGAGGGATAGAAATAACGAATGCAATAACATGGACAAAAAATACGATGTTAAAACAAAAGAAATTAAATTGGAATTAGTGAATGAAATTAACTAAAATCGCATGAACAAAGATTTCAAGCAGTGATTGGTTAGTTGACTTGGGGGAGGGGGCCAAACAGCGACGTCATCGGTTCCAACGAATTAGGGAAGCCATGGAGTGCTGCGTGCACAACGACCATATACGTTAAATTAAAAGGAATGTCAGCGTTGGTCGTAATATTGATGGTTTATTGATAGCTGAATCGATTTTCGATCACATAGTGATCATCTTCGGTGCTGTACACATTAAACTCAGATGTGATCGAAAATCGATTCAGCTATCAATAAACCATCAATATTACGACCAACGCTGAATTAGGGAAGGATGGGCCGTGCCCTTTCAAAGAAACCATCGCTGCATTTGACTGAAGCGATTTAGAGAAATCACGGAAAACCTAAATCAGGATGACCGAACGCGGCTTTGAACCGTCGTCCTCTCTAATCCTATTCCAGTGTGCTAACCACTGCGCCACCTCGCTCCGCTTATGTATAAGAATTGCCAATACCGGGTGATTATACAATAGTACGTACTGTACGTCTAGCTCCTTTTGACGTCCATAAAACATCGATCGTTGCTGGCACTGTCGAAAGACTTGATGCTGCCATATATTGGTAGCCATTGTTGTAGACGAGATTTTTTTGCTAGTTGTGGCGTTTTTCTACATCCATACTCCGTAAGCCACCTGACGGTGTGTGGCGGAGGGTACCTTGAGTACGTCTATCGGTTCTCCCTTCTATTTCAGTCTCGTTATTGTTCGTGGAAAGAAAGATTACAGGTATGCCTCTGTGTGGACTCTAATCTCTCTGATTTTATCCTCACGGTCTCTTCGCGAGATATACGTAGGAGGGAGCAATATACTGCTTGACTCCTCGTTGAAGGTATGTTCTCGAAACTTCAACAAAAGCCCGTACCGAGCTACTGAGCGTCTCTCTTGCAGAGTCTTCCTCTGGAGTTTATCCATCATCTCCGTAACGCTTTCGCGGTTACTAAATGATCCTGTAACGAAGCGCGCTGCTCTCCGTTGGATCTTCTCTATCTCTTCTATCAACCCTATCAGCTACACATCCCACGCTTCTGAGCAGTATTCGAGCAGTGGGCGAACAAGCGTACTGTAACCTACTTCCTTTGTTTTCGGATTGCATTTCCTTAGGATTCTTCCAATGAATCTGTCTGGCATCTGCTTTACCGACGATGAAGTTTATATGATCATTCCATTTTAAACCACTCCTAATGCGTACTCTCAGATAATTTATGGAATTAACTGCTTCCAGTTGCTGACCTGCTATATTGTAGCTAAATGATAAAGGATCTTTCTTACTATGTATTCGCAGCACATTACACTTGTCTACATTGAGATTCAATTGCCATTCCCTGCACCATGCGTCAATTCGTCGCAGATCCTGTTACATTTCAGTACAATTTTCCATTGTTTGTGCTTTCTGACAGCTTTGTTTTACAGAGTGTCATAGATCAATAAATTAAAACAAAATTGTAACCGTATAACACCGCTGGCGTTCTCTCAGATAAAGCAGTCAAAAGTGCAAAAAAATTAGTAAACGGAACAAAAGGCCATAGTTAGAAAAAAATGCGATCTATAACGACATTACCGATCGAAATATGGCAGCATAGCTGTCATAATCACGCCATCTGTTAGATATAACAATCAACTCATTACAGACAGCGACAGCACTAATGAGTGTTTTGTGAACGTGGAAAAGAGTAAGCAGTATTGTATACTCACACACTATTGTCAATAGTTGTAAAAAAAAAAAAAAAAACAAAGGTTAACGAAATTGCGTGTTATTCACAGGCAGATAGAAAATAGCACTGTAATTGAAATAAACTTACCGCAAACAAATGAAGCAGTAAATACTTTAAAACACCGACTGGTCTTAAAGACAGATGTGCGGTTCAGCCTGGACTGCACAAGCTAAGTGCCCTCACAGTATTTACGTCTACGGCTGCTGATATTTTTAAAAATCTCTGGAATCCGATTATCGATATTTAAACAGATATCATTATCGACCCGCGAATACCGAAAAAATTATCGTCCTATCATCATCATCATCATCATAAACTAAATACTATGCCTCGTCGATTTAGCCACATCCCTCTCTCCATTGTCATCCTCTTCAATTCTTCATACGATTTTATCCCCATATCTTCTTTCATGTTATTAAAATACGTTGCTCTTGGCCTGTCTCTTGGCTTTTTCCCCAAAAGTTTTCCTTCAAATACATTTTTTAGGAACTGATTGTGTCTCATTATGTGCCTTATCATTTTCGTTCTGTTCTCATTCACTTCTCTTAAGACCTGTTCAGTACTTTTTCTATCTACCCAGCTTGTTTCCGTCATTCTTCTCCATATCCACATTTCCATTGCTTCCAGTCTCTCTTTCTCTGCCTTTCCCAGAGTCCACACTTAACATCCGTATGTTAAGACACTCCAGACAAAAGTTTTGGTAAACTTCTTCCTACTTTCTAGGCTCATATGTTTGTTTGTTAGTAAATTCTTTTTATTTTAGAAAGCTTGCTTTGCCAAGCCTATTCTCTTTATATCTGTGATTCATGTATTGTCGCCAGTGATTGTGCACCCCAAATAACAGAAGTTCTCAACCTGCTGTAGAACATCATCTTCTAGTTTAACTTTACCATTTTCTTTTGTCTTCCCTACTACCATGGTTTTTGTTTTCTTATTCATTTTGAAATTCTCTTAGGATTTTAGCAAATTTTAGCAACATAAACTCCATTTCCTTTACTGAGTCAGCAAGTACTACTATATCATCTACAAAACGGATACAGTGTATTCGTTCCCCGTTAGTTTTAATTCCTTTCGTTATTCTTTTAAATTTTTCAATGTTTTTTTTCAATAAATAAGTTGAACAAATATGGTGATAATGAAATGATAATTAAATGAACACCCTAGCTGCAAGCAGGCGTTGATACACTTCGTTGTGATAATGGGCATTCTTGCCTTACTTCCCTCCATATGTTTGCTTTCTTATTCACACCATTCACTTCTATCTCTGCTTCCTGCCTCGTCCTATCGACGGAAAAAAAATCGATGCACCAGGCTATAAAAATACCGGTTGCACGTTATAGATACAATACCAGTTTTAGAGCTGCATATAAAAGTGTTGATTTATTACAGCAGACTACTTATCCCCCCCAGAGGAAGACAGGAATGGAAAAACGGTGCACGTTCACGCTTCGCGATAACCATTTTTTAAAAATGGTTCAAATGGATCTGAGCACTATGGAACTTAAACTCCGGGGGTCATCAGTCCCCTGGAGCTTCGAACTACTTACACCTAACTAAGTTAAGGACATCGGACACATCCATGCCCGAGGCAGGATTCGAACCTGCGACCGTATTGGTCGCGCGGTTCGAGACTGTAGCGCCTAGAACCGCTCGGCCACACCGACCGGCGGTAACCACTTTGCTAACAATGATGACGGCAGGTAAGTGGCGCAATAGATGATGTGCGATGAGTCCCTCGTTCGGTTTTGTCACATATCGGATTTGTCCGGAACACTTCATGTCGAGCCGGCCGGTGTGGCCGAGAGGTTCTAGGCGGTACAGTCCAGAACCGCGCGACCGCTACGGTCGCAGGTTCGAATCCTGCCTCGGGCATGGATGTGTGTGATGTCCTTAGGTTAGTTAGGTTTAAGTACTAAGTTCTAGGGGACTGATGACCTCATAAGTTAAGACCCACAGTGCTCAGAACCATTTGAACTTCATGTCGACTTCACTGTTTTCTCCATTTCTGCATACACGAGCGACCTAGGAATCGTAGTGCCAAAATTGCGTGGTGAAGCTAAACGTTGCATTTTCTGTTGGTAGCACCCAGCGTCTATTACGTCAGCGTTTCCCCTACTCACCGCAAAGACTAATCGTGTCATGTAGATTTATGTAGATCAGTTTCAGCAGCTATTTTTGAAGAATGCCGATGTGATGAAATAGCACACTAGTTGCGTTTAAAATTTGTTTTTTAACACAACTGGTGTGCTATTTGTTCATATCGGATATCTTATCCCACTTACACCGCCACCCCCAGTGCAATAGGACTTACATTGTGCCACCTATACTTGCTTCACACAATGAAACGTGACGAAAGCTCCGAAAGTATTAAGATTCCTTCACACAATGAAAGCAAAATTATGTTCTACTACAGTTTCAAAAAGGGTGACAGCCTTGCGGCCGTGGCTACACCGGTTCCTGTTAGTTCACCGGAGTTACGCGTTGTCGGGCGTGGCCGGCAGCTGGATGGGTGACCATCCGTTCCGCCATGTACTGTGGGCATTTTTCGGGGTGCACTCAGCCTCGTGATGCCAATTGAGGAGCGAATAGTAGCGGCTCCGGTCAAATAAAACCATCATAACGACCGGGAGAGCGGTGTGCTGACCACACGCCCCCCTATTCGCATCCTCATCCTCAGCTGAGGATGACACGGCGGTCGGATGGTCCCGATCGGCCACTTGCGGGCTGAAGACGGAGTGCTTACATTTTCAAAAGAACAACTTCAAATATTTATCGAAAATTGCTAAAAAATATAATATAAAAATATCGGCACTCGATCTGCCATTTCGATTTTGATCGATATTTTATCAAATGCCGTACTTGTCTCTGTGGCGTGCACAATGGCACTGACGATTTCTCAAACAATTCAGTAATATATTCTGCAAACGAAACATTTATTTTGTATCCTATTGTCTCCCTGGTTGATAGTGAAGTAGACATTTTTCCATTATTAGTCATAATTATTGTGCTACTTAGAATTCAGGTACTCATCTAACTTCATACGTAGAGCCTGGCTTTAAGAGTGAGTCACTGACTCTACGTGATTACTCTGCCATTCACAATAAAATTCCTCGCAGAGGGTTCAATGAACAACCTTCACTCTGTCTCTCTACTGTTCCACTCTCGAACGGCGCGCGGGAAAAAACGAGCACTTAAATTTTTCTGCGTGAGCCCCGATGTCTCTAATTTTATCTTGATGATCATTTCTCCCTATGTAGGTGGGTGACAACAGAATGTTATCGCAATTGGAGGAGAGAACTCGTGATTGAAATTTCACGAGAAGATCCCGTCGCAACGAAAAACGCCTTTGTTTTAATGATTGCCACTCCAATTCGCGTATCATGTCTGTGACACTATCTCCCCTATTTCGCGATAACACAAAACGAACTGCCGTCCTTAGTACTTTTTCGATGTCATCCGTCTGTCCCACCTGATGCGGATCCCACACCGCACAGCAATACCCCAGAACAGGGTGGACAAGCGTAGTGTAAGCAGTCTCTTTGGTAGACCCGTTTCACCTTCTAAGTGTTCTGCCAGTGAAACGCAGTCTTTGGTTTGCTCTTCCCGCAACATTATCTACGTGATCGTTCCAATTTAGTTTATTTGTAATTGTAATCCCTAAGTATTCAGTTGAATTTACAGCCTTCAGATTTGTGTGACTTATCGAAATTTAGCGGATTTCTTTTAGTACTCATGTGAATAACTTCACACTTTTCTTTATTCATGGTCAATTGCCACTTTTCGCACGATACAGATATCTTATCTAAATAGTTTTGCAAGTCGTTTTGGTCATCTGATGACTTTACAAGACGGTAAATGAGAGCATGTGCAAACAATGTAATAGGGCTACTCGGATTGTCTCATATGTTGTTAATAAAGATCAGAAACAACAGAGGGCCTATAACGCTTCCTTTGGGAACGCCAGATATTGCTTCTGTTTTACTCGACGACTTTCCGTCTATTACTACGAACTGCGACCTTTGACTGGAAACCACGAATCCAGTCGCACAACTGAGGCGGTAGTCTAACCGACGTAGTGCGTCGCACGTCGTACATTGCTGCATATAAAGTGCCGCTGACATGGCAGAAACTGCTTCAAAAGCCGAAAAAAGCGTCCTCTCGTATTCTCTAGTTTAGGCTACATGCACTCGAAGCTGCGGATGCACAGCATCTACTAATCAATGGCATATTTACGAGGGGTACTAAAAAAAACTGGAATTATTTTTTTTCAAACTTTATTTTCAAATTGTTTACAAAACTACCTTATCCCCTTCAAGATACTCTCCAGTACAAGTAACACATTTGTTCCACTGATGCTCCCACTCAACGAAACATTTTTTGTAGTGAACCTTATAAATGGCCGACAGACCCTCCGTCGTATTTCTTTTTCTTTTCCTTGACTTCTCCAACATTGTCATATCGATGTCCTTTCATGCCCCTTTCCATGGGTGGAAAGAAGAAAAAGTCGCATAGAGCTGGGCCACGCGAATAAGGTGCATGGGGCAGTGGAACCTTTCCATTTTTAGCCAAAAGTTGTGTAACTGAGATGGCTGTGTGTGCAGGTGCATTGTCATCCTGGAAGAACCAGTCTCCTGTCTGCCACAAATCGGGTCTTTTTTTACGACGACTGTTGCGCGACCCTCCTAAAGCTTCCAAATAAAAGGTCTGATTTGCTGTCTGACTCGGTGGGACATACTCTGAAGTTCCGTGCAGCTTTTCGCGGATGATGCTGTAGTATACAGAGAAGTTGCAGCATTAGAAAATTGTAGCGAAACGAGGAAGATCTGCAGCAGATAGGCACTTGGTGCAGGGAGTGGCAACTGACCCTTAACATAGACAAATATATTATATTGGAAACAGATAGAAAGAACAATCATTTATTTTATGATTATATGATAGCAGAACAAACACTGGTAGCAGTTACTTCTGTAAAATATCTGGGAGTATGCGTACAGAACGATTTGAAGCGGAATGATCATATAAACTTAATTGTTGGTAAGGTGGGTACCAGGTTGAGATCCATTGCGACAGTCCTCAGAAGACGTAGTTCATCAACAAAGGAGGTGGCTTACAAAACACTCGTTCGACCTATACTTGAGTATTGCTCATCAGTGTGAGATCCGTACCACGTCGGGTTGACGGAGGAGCTAGAGAAGGTCCAAAGAACAGCGGCGCGTTTCGTCACAGGGTTATTTGGTAAGCGTGATAGCGTTGCGGACATGTTTAGCAAACTCGAGTGGCAGACTCCTGCAAGAGAGGCGCTCTGCATCGCGGTGTAGCTTGCTCGCCAGGTTTCGAGAGGGTGCGTTTCTAGATGAGGTATCGAATATATTGCTTCCCCCTACTTATACCTCCCGAGGAGATCACGAATGTAAAATCAGAGAGATTCGAGCGCGCACGGAGGCCTTCCGGCAGTCGTTCTTCCCGCGAACCGTACGCGACTGGAACAGGAAAGGGAGGTAATGACAGTGGCACGTAAAGTGCCCTCCGCCACACGCCGTTGGGTGTAGATGCACACCTTTGGCATAAGAAAATCAGCATTGCTTTGATGTCTGATTTGAGGACATTGTTTTGGACAGGGTGTCGATGACATCTTCCATTGGCTTGCCTGCTGCTTTGTTCCTGGGGCGTAGCGACAGCACCATCACTCATCACCAATAATGACCTTTGACAGAAAATCGGGATCAGTTTGAAGCTGTTGTTTCAAAGCAAGACATGTTTCAACTCGATGTTGCTTCCGATTGCCAGTCAGAACCCGAGGAACGAACTTGGCAGGAACCCTTTTCATTCCCAAATCTTCCGTTAAAATTCTCTGAACCGAACTCCAAGATAACCCACTAATTTCTGACAGTTGATCAATTGTCTGTCGACAGTCTGTGAGTGCAAGCTCTCCAATTTTTTTTCAATATTTTCGCCGATTCGGGCAGTCGATGTACGTCCAGAACGAGGTCTGCAGTCAGTCGACGTGTTGACATTTTTAAATAGAGCTAACCTCTCGTACACTTGAGCTTTTCCTATAGCGTCATCTGGGTGAGCTGTTTTCAACATTAAAACTGTTTCAGCAGCTTTTTTAATGAGTAGAAAACAAAATTTCACAGATGCACGTTGTTCATTTGGACTTACCATCATAATAAACGAACGAAGCAGCAAAAGCCATCACTGCAGATAAACAGAACAAGCCAGATCGACAACACAGACGGCACTGAACTGGCAGTGAGTTGGGGTGTACACGCCTAGCGGCAGAAATGCGTACTACAGAAGCTCCGCCCACGGCAATGTTATTTTGTTTTTTGTTGGGGGGGGGGGGGTGTGTCCATACCATCGTACCTATACTGCATGTACCACTTTTCTCATCTGTAGTGTGTAATCTTTATTCTCAAAAAATCAAGGAACTGTTATCGGTATTAATATGTTGACATCAGTTTGAAGAGAGCCCAAGTACAGATGAAATTTGTAGTTTCGAATATTAATCTGTAACGGCGAACTGTATAAACATGGCTGACTGGAGACCAAATTTGACATCAGATCAGACAGTGAACTATGTTCAGGACTCAGCTGTATTTTATAACGCTAAACATGGATCCATCGAAACAGGTTTAGATTTGAATTCAGGCAGCATTTAACTCTGCCTGGCAACATGGCTAAAATCAGCTATCAACACGATTAGTGCGCTTCGACCGCAGATATTTATCGAACGTCGTAGATACGCAATATTTTTACTATCGGTGTCGTGCTATAACCAGGGCCCCTATTCTGTATCGTTCATACCGATCGGTGTAGGAGGTTAGTCTCGGTAGTGACGTCATTTTCGGTTCTTTATCGAAATACCCTATTCAGTAAGCTTCTCAGACTTGTTACCGAACGGTCCATCATAGGCCCCTATTCTGTATCGTTCATACCGATCGGTGTAGGAGGTTAGTCTCGGTAGTGACGTCATTTTCGGTTCTTTATCGAAATACCCTATTCAGTAAGCTTCTCAGACTTGTTACCGAACAGTCCATCATGGGGCCGTATTCTGTATCGTTCATACCGATCGGTGTAGCAGGTTAGTCTCGGTAGTGACGTCATTTTCGGTTCTTTATCGAAATACCCTATTCAGTAAGCTTCTCAGACTTGTTACCGAACGGTCCATCATAGGGCCCTATTCTGTATCGTTCATACCGATCGGTGTAGCAGGTTAGTCTCGGTAGTGACGTCATTTTCGGTTCTTTATCGAAATACCCTATTCAGTAAGCTTCTCAGACTTGTTACCGAACAGTCCATCATGGGGCCCTATTCTGTATCGTTCATACCGATCGGTGTAGGAGGTTAGTCTCGGTAGTGACGTCATTTTCGGTTCTTTATCGAAATACCCTACTCAGTAAGCTTCTAAGACTTGTTACCGAACGGTCCATCATAGGCCCCTATTCTGTATCGTTCATACCGATCGGTGTAGGAGGTTAGTCTCGGTAGTGACGTCATTTTCGGTTCTTTATCGAAATACCCTATTCAGTAAGCTTCTCAGACTTGTTACCGAACAGTCCATCATGGGGCCGTATTCTGTATCGTTCATACCGATCGGTGTAGCAGGTTAGTCTCGGTAGTGACGTCATTTTCGGTTCTTTATCGAAATACCCTATTCAGTAAGCTTCTCAGACTTGTTACCGAACGGTCCATCATAGGGCCCTATTCTGTATCGTTCATACCGATCGGTGTAGCAGGTTAGTCTCGGTAGTGACGTCATTTTCGGTTCTTTATCGAAATACCCTAGTCAGTAAGCTTCTCAGACTTGTTACCGAACGGTCCATCATAGGGCCCTATTCTGTATCGTTCATACCGATCGGTGTAGCAGGTTAGTCTCGGTAGTGACGTCATTTTCGGTTCTTTATCGAAATACCCTATTCAGTAAGCTTCTCAGACTTGTTACCGAACGGTCCATCATAGGGCCCTATTCTGTATCGTTCATACCGATCGGTGTAGCAGGTTAGTCTCGGTAGTGACGTCATTTTCGGTTCTTTATCGAAATACCCTATTCAGTAAGCTTCTCAGACTTGTTACCGAACGGTCCATCATGGGGCCCTATTCTGTATCGTTCATACCGATCGGTGTAGCAGGTTAGTCTCGGTAGTGACGTCATTTTCGGTTCTTTATCGAAATACCCTATTCAGTAAGCTTCTCAGACTTGTTACCGAACGGTCCATCATAGGGCCCTATTCTGTATCGTTCATACCGATCGGTGTAGGAGGTTAGTCTCGGTAGTGACGTCATTTTCGGTTCTTTATCGAAATACCCTATTCAGTAAGCTTCTCAGACTTGTTACCGAACAGTCCATCATGGGGCCGTATTCTGTATCGTTCATACCGATCGGTGTAGCAGGTTAGTCTCGGTAGTGACGTCATTTTCGGTTCTTTATCGAAATACCCTATTCAGTAAGCTTCTCAGACTTGTTACCGAACGGTCCATCATAGGGCCCTATTCTGTATCGTTCATACCGATCGGTGTAGCAGGTTAGTCTCGGTAGTGACGTCATTTTCGGTTCTTTATCGAAATACCCTATTCAGTAAGCTTCTCAGACTTGTTACCGAACGGTCCATCATAGGGCCCTATTCTGTATCGTTCATACCGATCGGTGTAGCAGGTTAGTCTCGGTAGTGACGTCATTTTCGGTTCTTTATCGAAATACCCTATTCAGTAAGCTTCTCAGACTTGTTACCGAACGGTCCATCATAGGGCCCTATTCTGTATCGTTCATACCGATCGGTGTAGCAGGTTAGTCTCGGTAGTGACGTCATTTTCGGTTCTTTATCGAAATACCCTATTCAGTAAGCTTCTCAGACTTGTTACCGAACGGTCCATCATAGGGCCCTATTCTGTATCGTTCATACCGATCGGTGTAGCAGGTTAGTCTCGGTAGTGACGTCATTTTCGGTTCTTTATCGAAATACCCTATTCAGTAAGCTTCTGACACTTGTTACCGAACGGTCCATCATAGGGCCCTATTCTGTATCGTTCATACCGATCGGTGTAGCAGGTTAGTCTCGGTAGTGACGTCATTTTCGGTTCTTTATCGAAATACCCTATTCAGTAAGCTTCTCAGACTTGTTACCGAACGGTCCATCATAGGGCCCTATTCTGTATCGTTCATACCGATCGGTGTAGCAGGTTAGTCTCGGTAGTGACGTCATTTTCGGTTCTTTATCGAAATACCCTATTCAGTAAACTTCTGACACTTGTTACCGAACGGTCCATCATAGGGCCCTATTCTGTATCGTTCATACCGATCGGTGTAGCAGGTTAGTCTCGGTAGTGACGTCATTTTCGGTTCTTTATCGAAATACCCTATTCAGTAAACTTCTGACACTTGTTACCGAACGGTCCATCATAGGGCCCTATTCTGTATCGTTCATACCGATCGGTGTAGCAGGTTAGTCTCGGTAGTGACGTCATTTTCGGTTCTTTATCGAAATACCCTATTCAGTAAGCTTCTGACACTTGTTACCGAACGGTCCATCATAGGGCCCTATTCTGTATCGTTCATACCGATCGGTGTAGCAGGTTAGTCTCGGTAGTGACGTCATTTTCGGTTCTTTATCGAAATACCCTATTCAGTAAGCTTCTGACACTTGTTACCGAACGGTCCATCATAGGGCCCTATTCTGTATCGTTCATACCGATCGGTGTAGCAGGTTAGTCTCGGTAGTGACGTCATTTTCGGTTCTTTATCGAAATACCCTATTCAGTAAGCTTCTCAGACTTGTTACCGAACGGTCCATCATAGGGCCCTATTCTGTATCGTTCATACCGATCGGTGTAGCAGGTTAGTCTCGGTAGTGACGTCATTTTCGGTTCTTTATCGAAATACCCTATTCAGTAAGCTTCTCAGACTTGTTACCGAACGGTCCATCATAGGGCCCTATTCTGTATCGTTCATACCGATCGGTGTAGCAGGTTAGTCTCGGTAGTGACGTCATTTTCGGTTCTTTATCGAAATACCCTATTCAGTAAGCTTCTGACACTTGTTACCGAACGGTCCATCATAGGGCCCTATTCTGTATCGTTCATACCGATCGGTGTAGCAGGTTAGTCTCGGTAGTGACGTCATTTTCGGTTCTTTATCGAAATACCCTATTCAGTAAACTTCTGACACTTGTTACCGAACGGTCCATCATAGGGCCCTATTCTGTATCGTTCATACCGATCGGTGTAGCAGGTTAGTCTCGGTAGTGACGTCATTTTCGGTTCTTTATCGAAATACCCTATTCAGTAAGCTTCTCAGACTTGTTACCGAACGGTCCATCATAGGGCCCTATTCTGTATCGTTCATACCGATCGGTGTAGCAGGTTAGTCTCGGTAGTGACGTCATTTTCGGTTCTTTATCGAAATACCCTATTCAGTAAGCTTCTCAGACTTGTTACCGAACGGTCCATCATAGGGCCCTATTCTGTATCGTTCATACCGATCGGTGTAGCAGGTTAGTCTCGGTAGTGACGTCATTTTCGGTTCTTTATCGAAATACCCTATTCAGTAAGCTTCTGACACTTGTTACCGAACGGTCCATCATAGGGCCCTATTCTGTATCGTTCATACCGATCGGTGTAGCAGGTTAGTCTCGGTAGTGACGTCATTTTCGGTTCTTTATCGAAATACCCTATTCAGTAAGCTTCTCAGACTTGTTACCGAACGGTCCATCATAGGGCCCTATTCTGTATCGTTCATACCGATCGGTGTAGCAGGTTAGTCTCGGTAGTGACGTCATTTTCGGTTCTTTATCGAAATACCCTATTCAGTAAACTTCTGACACTTGTTACCGAACGGTCCATCATAGGGCCCTATTCTGTATCGTTCATACCGATCGGTGTAGCAGGTTAGTCTCGGTAGTGACGTCATTTTCGGTTCTTTATCGAAATACCCTATTCAGTAAGCTTCTGACACTTGTTACCGAACGGTCCATCATAGGGCCCTATTCTGTATCGTTCATACCGATCGGTGTAGCAGGTTAGTCTCGGTAGTGACGTCATTTTCGGTTCTTTATCGAAATACCCTATTCAGTAAGCTTCTCAGACTTGTTACCGAACGGTCCATCATAGGGCCCTATTCTGTATCGTTCATACCGATCGGTGTAGCAGGTTAGTCTCGGTAGTGACGTCATTTTCGGTTCTTTATCGAAATACCCTATTCAGTAAGCTTCTGACACTTGTTACCGAACGGTCCATCATAGGGCCCTATTCTGTATCGTTCATACCGATCGGTGTAGCAGGTTAGTCTCGGTAGTGACGTCATTTTCGGTTCTTTATCGAAATACCCTATTCAGTAAGCTTCTCAGACTTGTTACCGAACGGTCCATCATAGGGCCCTATTCTGTATCGTTCATACCGATCGGTGTAGCAGGTTACTCTCGGTAGTGACGTCATTTTCGGTTCTTTATCGAAATACCCTATTCAGTAAGCTTCTCAGACTTGTTACCGAACGGTCCATCATAGGGCCCTATTCTGTATCGTTCATACCGATCGGTGTAGCAGGTTAGTCTCGGTAGTGACGTCATTTTCGGTTCTTTATCGAAATACCCTATTCAGTAAGCTTCTCAGACTTGTTACTGAACGGTCCATCATAGGGCCCTATTCTGTATCGTTCATACCGATCGGTGTAGCAGGTTAGTCTCGGTAGTGACGTCATTTTCGGTTCTTTATCGAAATACCCTATTCAGTAAGCTTCTCAGACTTGTTACCGAACGGTCCATCATAGGGCCCTATTCTGTATCGTTCATACCGATCGGTGTAGCAGGTTAGTCTCGGTAGTGACGTCATTTTCGGTTCTTTATCGAAATACCCTATTCAGTAAGCTTCTCAGACTTGTTACCGAACGGTCCATCATAGGGCCCTATTCTGTATCGTTCATACCGATCGGTGTAGCAGGTTAGTCTCGGTAGTGACGTCATTTTCGGTTCTTTATCGAAATACCCTATTCAGTAAGCTTCTCAGACTTGTTACCGAACGGTCCATCATAGGGCCCTATTCTGTATCGTTCATACCGATCGGTGTAGCAGGTTAGTCTCGGTAGTGACGTCATTTTCGGTTCTTTATCGAAATACCCTATTCAGTAAGCTTCTCAGACTTGTTACCGAACGGTCCATCATAGGGCCCTATTCTGTATCGTTCATACCGATCGGTGTAGCAGGTTAGTCTCGGTAGTGACGTCATTTTCGGTTCTTTATCGAAATACCCTATTCAGTAAGCTTCTCAGACTTGTTACCGAACGGTCCATCATAGGGCCCTATTCTGTATCGTTCATACCGATCGGTGTAGCAGGTTAGTCTCGGTAGTGACGTCATTTTCGGTTCTTTATCGAAATACCCTATTCAGTAAGCTTCTCAGACTTGTTACCGAACGGTCCATCATAGGGCCCTATTCTGTATCGTTCATACCGATCGGTGTAGCAGGTTAGTCTCGGTAGTGACATCATTTTCGGTTCTTTATCGAAATACCCTATTCAGTAAGCTTCTCAGACTTGTTACCGAACGGTCCATCATAGGGCCCTATTCTGTATCGTTCATACCGATCGGTGTAGCAGGTTAGTCTCGGTAGTGACGTCATTTTCGGTTCTTTATCGAAATACCCTATTCAGTAAGCTTCTCAGACTTGTTACCGAACGGTCCATCATAGGGCCCTATTCTGTATCGTTCATACCGATCGGTGTAGCAGGTTAGTCTCGGTAGTGACGTCATTTTCGGTTCTTTATCGAAATACCCTATTCAGTAAGCTTCTCAGACTTGTTACCGAACGGTCCATCATAGGGCCCTATTCTGTATCGTTCATACCGATCGGTGTAGCAGGTTAGTCTCGGTAGTGACGTCATTTTCGGTTCTTTATCGAAATACCCTATTCAGTAAACTTCTGACACTTGTTACCGAACGGTCCATCATAGGGCCCTATTCTGTATCGTTCATACCGATCGGTGTAGCAGGTTAGTCTCGGTAGTGACGTCATTTTCGGTTCTTTATCGAAATACCCTATTCAGTAAGCTTCTCAGACTTGTTACCGAACGGTCCATCATAGGGCCCTATTCTGTATCGTTCATACCGATCGGTGTAGCAGGTTAGTCTCGGTAGTGACGTCATTTTCGGTTCTTTATCGAAATACCCTATTCAGTAAGCTTCTCAGACTTGTTACCGAACGGTCCATCATAGGGCCCTATTCTGTATCGTTCATACCGATCGGTGTAGCAGGTTAGTCTCGGTAGTGACGTCATTTTCGGTTCTTTATCGAAATACCCTATTCAGTAAGCTTCTCAGACTTGTTACCGAACGGTCCATCATAGGGCCCTATTCTGTATCGTTCATACCGATCGGTGTAGCAGGTTAGTCTCGGTAGTGACGTCATTTTCGGTTCTTTATCGAAATACCCTATTCAGTAAGCTTCTCAGACTTGTTACCGAACGGTCCATCATAGGGCCCTATTCTGTATCGTTCATACCGATCGGTGTAGCAGGTTAGTCTCGGTAGTGACGTCATTTTCGGTTCTTTATCGAAATACCCTATTCAGTAAGCTTCTCAGACTTGTTACCGAACGGTCCATCATAGGGCCCTATTCTGTATCGTTCATACCGATCGGTGTAGCAGGTTAGTCTCGGTAGTGACGTCATTTTCGGTTCTTTATCGAAATACCCTATTCAGTAAGCTTCTCAGACTTGTTACCGAACGGTCCATCATAGGGCCCTATTCTGTATCGTTCATACCGATCGGTGTAGCAGGTTAGTCTCGGTAGTGACGTCATTTTCGGTTCTTTATCGAAATACCCTATTCAGTAAGCTTCTGACACTTGTTACCGAACGGTCCATCATAGGGCCCTATTCTGTATCGTTCATACCGATCGGTGTAGCAGGTTAGTCTCGGTAGTGACGTCATTTTCGGTTCTTTATCGAAATACCCTATTCAGTAAGCTTCTCAGACTTGTTACCGAACGGTCCATCATAGGGCCCTATTCTGTATCGTTCATACCGATCGGTGTAGCAGGTTAGTCTCGGTAGTGACGTCATTTTCGGTTCTTTATCGAAATACCCTGTTCAGTAAGCTTGTCAGACTTGTTACCGAATGGTCCTCCCACCGATTTTATGACAATTGTACCGAGAGGTTTTGGATTTCGGTCTGACCCTGTCGATCGGTGAGCCGTGGCTTATGTTTGTTGTTTTAAACCTATTTAGCGGTTTTAGCTTTGGATTTAGTGATTGTTACTAAAGAATCACCAGAGGACGCATCTGGTTGGAAATGAGTTCATAATAGACTATTTTCCTTTCTTACACGTATGGATAGGTTAGGTTGTTACTGTGAGTGATTACATCCAAAAAACGTCTTCGGTCAATATTCTGTCGATCGGTGAGCCGTGGCTTATGTTTGTTGTTTTAAACCTATTTAGCGGTTTTAGCTTTGGATTTAGTGATTGTTACTAAAGAATCACCAGAGGACGCATCTGGTTGGAAATGAGTTCATAATAGACTATTTTCCTTTCTTACACGTATGGATAGGTTAGGTTGTTACTGTGAGTGATTACATCCAAAAAACGTCTTCGGTCAATATTCTCTCAAAATGTTATTTTTATGCGAATAAGAGTTTAAAGATCAATAAATATCAAGACATCGGTTATGCTTACATGAGTGTGAAGTGACGTTGCTAGTGCCTTTGTGTACTTTATCCCACAAATGAGTTAGTAAGTAATTATCGAAACGTGTTCACAACTTCCTGGTAACAATGGAAAGCAATTATGCGAAGCCTGATATTGGAAACCTTCCAAACTGTCACGCATTTATGACTTACACTGCACCATTTGGCAACGAAGTCAGCCTACGTTCCTCTGCACACTACTACAAGAATTGAGCGTAGGACGTGTGTCGTTCAGTGTGGCCGAGTGGCTGCCGGCACCGTAGCTCAGAGTGTTGGGTCAGAGGGCCGATTGTCCTCTGTAATAAATAAAACTGACTGAAGGAATCAGCGATCAACTTGAACAGGTGTCATGTGGCGTCCGCCCAGACCAAGCGAAGCGTAGAATGCCGAGCAAAATTATAGAAAAAAAGAAATGGTTACCGCGCGGGAATGCGATACGAAAGGACATGGGTTCGCGCATGGGTGGATGGAATTTTTTTTTTTCTGTTCATCTATGCAACACGTTCTGAGACATTGTTATTCGTGTAAGTTAAGATTTTTCTGCAATATTCGTTATTACTTACATGTAATAGCGCACTTGTGCAGTAATGATTTCGTGATTTCTGTGCATTTAAAATACCAAATATGAAATTGTAGGAGATGAAATTGCTGTGAGTGAAACAACAGAGAGTGACCCTTATTCTTGCCAGAAATTATTCACCATTTTTTCCGAATATGTAGCGATTTCCGAGTATGCGGCTAGACAGGAATCTAAGAGCACAACTTAAATTACTTGGAATGTAACTAGGAGCAATCATCTTCATAATCTTGCTTGTCACAAGTACTTATCTGCGATCAAATCAAAAAATGGTTCAAATGGCTCTGAGCACTATGGGACTCAACTTCTGAGGTCATTAGTCCCCTAGAACTTAGAACTAGTTAAACCTAACTAACCTAAGGACATCACAAACATCCATGCCCGAGGCAGAATTCGAACCTGCGACCGTAGCAGTCTTGCGGTTGCAGACTGCAGCGTCTTTAACCGCACGGCCACACCGGCCGGCTGCGATCAAATCCCCAACCACAGTAGACACACATCGAAGATCTCTGCCGTAATATTTTTAGACCGTAGCACCATATACGAAACATTTTCATTCATGAGAAGCCTGTTATAAACTTCGACGAACTGCAGGAGCTCTCGAAAATGAGTTTTTTTTTTTTCAGTTTTGTTTTTAAGACCCAGATCGTTGATGTATCATATAGGGAAGTGGGCTACATAATCATCTGGATCTCTAAGTGCGAGTTGTAACCATATTCTGTTTATCTTCTTATTCTTGGAAACTCTCAGAATCAATTTTTCGGGTGTTTTTATAGATGTATTAGTACAATGTGGTACTACACACTATTCCTAATTCATTTTCCGAAACGTGAAATCCAAAACACGATGTCAGTGTGAATGAGAATAAGATGACATAATGCGGCATTTAACGACAATCTGCAGAATACAGTCGTATTTGCTATCGTTATTATGCATGCATGG
Organism: Schistocerca nitens; assembly: GCF_023898315.1. Classification (NCBI taxonomy): domain Eukaryota; kingdom Metazoa; phylum Arthropoda; class Insecta; order Orthoptera; family Acrididae; genus Schistocerca; species Schistocerca nitens. The sequence goes on along the minus strand of NC_064624.1, from coordinate 12,836,995 downwards.
AAACATGCGGTCAGAGAAACTGTAAAAATTTTTATCCATTTCAGCTGAGAATCACGAAAATGGATATAGTGCGCCTGATACTGTTGAGGAGGAGGCAAGGGCGATGAAGGCGGGCACGCCAGCTCGATGGAATGCGGCGTCATGCGTTATGGCAACGTAAACGCAGTTTTCGGTACTTGGAAGAATAGCGCGCCTGTGTCGCCTGCTAGCCGCTTTGTGTTCGTGGCGCTGTGTGCGCTGCAGTGCGCATGCGCGGATCTGCGGCCGCTCGCTTTTGATTGGCTTGCGCGACGCGAACCGACAACAGCGCTTCGGTTCTCTAGACCCGAACGGTATCGCTACCGAAATGCGTACTGAATAATGCTGGGGCTCTAATTCGAGTACTAGACCGTTCGGTGCTCTCGAGTACTGAAAGGATCGACAAGACGGCGGAAAGGTACAGAATAGGCACACAGGGGAGCAAGTAAACAGAAAAAAGAAGCGACTGTCTGGAGACAAAAAACGAAATGATCATGTGGCGTTGTTGGGTGGGAGGCCCCACCCGGGGAACTTCGGCCACCGAGTGCGAGTCTTATTTCAGTCGACGCCACACCTGGCGACTTGCGTACTGGTGATCAGGATGAAATGATGACAACACAACACTTTTTTTCTTTTTTAGCCTCCAATCTCCCCTTACAGCCCTTCCTTCATCGGCGAACTTCTTCAAGATAACATAAAAAAACGTTGCTGTTAACTTCCTCCAACAGCAGCTTAAAAACACCTTCTACACTGCCGTAGGACTGTACCGTTGACGGAGTCCAACATTATAATCGCCAACGCAGATACAGCGATAGCCATATGACAAGGAGCCGGTCATCGACTGCGATTAAATGTAAAATGATGCTCTCTTAACAAAGTTTCAGACGCACGGAATAAATAACTTCCTCCACAGATATGAGAATGGCGGAAAGTCCCAATGCTCACAGCACACATCAGTCTTCAGAAGTGAAACAGAAAAGAAAATTGAAGGGGAAAAATTATTGAAAAGCCCCTCGACGCTCGACAAATGGTTACGATCAGAACACAAATTAAATCAACTCGCCACATGTTCAGATCGTGGAAAAAAGTAAAGAAAAGGAAACCAAAAAAGAAGCAATACATAGATATAAACACACATACCAAACAGACACAGACAGACATACATACATACACCCACATGTAGATGTTACAGTGTCGCCCAGTCCACGAGTGGAGAAATCTCCAACCCGGCCGAGAATCGAACCCGGGCCTGCTGCATGGACAGGCAAGGCACATTACCACTCAGCTAAGCAGGTGGACGCGTCATCAAACCTTGCTACAGGCCGTCAGAGTTACAGGGGCCGGCGCCCGTTGTGGTTCTGTGATGATGTTACAAACTTTCTAAGATGACGCAGAAGGATAGACGTATCAATGTGAGGTAAGGGTCCCTGCAGTGCAAATGAACTAGTCGAAAGTTGTAAGGGAAAACCATTCTGATACTTCTGACACTGGAACACGTGTACTGGTACTGTTCTTGCTAACATTCCAGAGGTGGTGTGTGGACCAAGACAAGGAAGAAATGTCCAGTAAACATGGCCCCTAAGGAACTATAAGCGCGGGTTGCTCTTCGCTACTGTGAAACACACCTCCCCCATTGAACAGCTGTTCATAGCTCTTAATGTGTTTATTTTAGAGCCCGTGTTCAATAGACATTTCTCCTTACTTTGGTCCAAACGACCACCTCTGCAAGTTGTATACCCAAATATCTTGGGAACAACCGTATAACCAGTACTTGTTTTCCACTGTCGCAGTTACCAGAACGATTTTCGCTTATAACTTTCGACTCGCTAGTTTCTAGTAAAAGGCCACTTGCCTCAAATTTATAAATTTATCCTTCTCCTTTGGAAGTGAAACATAGACGATAACTAGTTTGGACAAGAAGAGAATAGAGGCTTTCGAAATGTGGTGCTACAGAAGAATGCTGAAGATTAGATGGGTAGATCAGATAACTAATGAGGAGGTATTGAACAGGATTGGGGAGAAGGGAAATTTGTGGCACAACTTGACTAGAAGAAGGGATCGGTTGGTAGGACATGTTCTGAGGCACCAAGGGATCACCAATTTAGTTTTGGAGGGCAGCGTGGAGGGTAAAAATCGTAGAGGGAGACCAAGAGATGAATGCACTAAGCAGATACAGAAGGATGTAGGCTGCAGTAGGTACTGGGAGACGAAGAAGCTTGCACAGGATAGAGTAGCATCAAACCAGTCTCAGGATTGAAAACAACAACAACAACAACAACAACAACAACAATCCTTCCTCATCGTCCTTGAAAGTTTGTAAATCTCGGACTCACCTTGTGTATAAATACGAGGGTCATTCAATAATTAAAGAGACAAAGTGGTCTGAGGAAAAATCTGTTAGCAGGGCAAGTTTGGTACTTTAATGGCTTTCAGTTGGCATGACTGGGATGAGCCCTGACCAACTTGAAACGTCCACATCAGTTGAGCAACGTTGTGTTATTCCACAAGCTGCGACATCGTTTTTTATTTGCTGAAGGCGAGAAACCAGTAAATATATACTGTAGAATGTCTGAAGTTTATGGTGAAGGTTGTATGAACCGTGCAAATTTTTACAAGTGGGTGGAGCAGTTCAAAAATGGTCGCGACTCAGTGACTGACGAACACCGTTCTGGCCGACCAGTTGCAGTTTCAACTCCCTCACTTGAAACTCGAATTGAAGCCATTATTCGTGCCTACCGCCGTGTGACTGGGGAAATGATAGTTGATAAGATTCAAGTTAGTACTGGTACAGTTCGTAACACTATCTGTAACAAGCCGGAGTACCACAAAATAGGTGCAAGATGGGTCCCAAAGCAGTTGACGCGGCTACACCAGGAAACAAGGTTGAGAGCGTGCGCAGAGCTAAATGAACGTTATGAAAGAGATGGTGAGCACTTTCTCAAGAAAATTTGAACGTGTGATGAACCTTTGGTTCACTACTATTATTATGGTTCAAATGGCTCTGAGCACTATGGGACTTAAAATCTGAGGTCATCAGTCCCCTAGAACTTAGAACTACTTAAACCTAACTAACCTAAGGACATCACACACATCCATGCCCGAGGCAGGATTCGAACCTGCTACAGTCTGTTCCAGACTGTAGCGCCTAGAACCGTACGGCCACTCCGCGGGGCAAGAGGTTGCAGGACAATGAGGATGTGAAAAAGTTTGTGCGAAATTGGTTCAAATATCAAGACAAAGAGTTCTTTGCAGCCGGAATAAAAAGCTTGTAGCCCGTTAGAGCAAGTGCATAAAGGTTCAAGGGGATTAAGTTGAAAAGCAGAAAAAGTATTGTTTTGTAAAAATAAACGCTTTTTTGTCAAGACCAAGTTGTCCCTTTAATTATTGAACGATCCGCGTACATTTACAGGCGCCGGCGCCTATAAATTTGGAATGTACAAATTTTCACAGAAGAAATTAGCTTCTTGATTCATTTCTTCGGCCATAGGTAGGTTATACATTCATAGCGTTGGAGACAAAGTTCTTGTACGAATGTCGGTCAAGAGATGGGCTATGGTGTTGAAGATTGCAATGCTTAAATGTTATAGTCCGTTCATCATTAGGATAACCATGATGTAAACAAACACAAACGCGATGACTGATGAGCAGCCGTTCTCTCGTACCCTGGTTTTCTTCCGCTCTTGGAGGTACGTGCAAGTTAGGTATTACATATTTTATTAGTTTGTCTATCTAAATGAAACTGTAAGACATTCTGATGTATTAACAACCATCAGGGGTTTTGTTAATCATACCGGGTGATCAAAAAGTTAGTATAAATTTGAAAACTGAATAAATCACGGAATAATGTAATAGAGATGTACAAATTGACATAAATGCTTGGAATGGCATGCGGTTTTATAAGAACAAAAAAATACAAACTTTCAAAAAGTGTCGGAGAGATGGCGCTTCATCTGATCAGAATAGCAATTTTTATCATAATAACAAAGTAAGACAAAGCAAAGATGATGTCCTTTACAGGAAATGCTCAATATGTCCACCATGATTCCTCAACAATAGCTGTAGTCGAGGGATAATGTTGTGAACAGCACTGTAAAGCATGTCCGGAGCTGTGGTGAGGCATTGGCGTCTCATGTTGTCTTTCAGCATCCCTAGAGATGTCGGTCGATCACGATACACTTGCGACTTCAGGTAACCCCAAAGCCAATAATCGCACGGACTGAGGTCTGGGGACCTGGGAGGCCGAGCATGACGAAAGTGGCGGCTGAGAACACGATCACCACCAAACGACGCACGCAAGAGATCTTTCACGCGTCTAGCAATACTTTTTTTTCCCTAATAAAACCCCACGTCATTCCAAGCGCGTGTGTCAATTTTTACCTCTCTATCTACATTATTCTGTGGTTTATTGAGTTTTCAAATTTATACTGACTTTTTGATCACCCGGTACTTTAGCTGCGTATTTTTTATTTCAAAAATCGTCTACAGTCAGTCTCTGCAAACGCTACTTGTGTTCTGATTGTGTCTATACGTATCGCGAAAATGGATGACGCTGCTTCCTGCTTCGAGGTGAAACAGGGGTGCGGAACACCGTCAATGGCTAGAAACAAGTTGTTCTTAATGTCTTTCACAACATGACGGAAGAAAATGAGCTCTGACGTTTGTGAAGAAACACGATTTACTAAACACAAGAGGTTCAGCTATAAAACTGCAGTATCGCTGTAAAGGGTATCGTCGTTTTGATCGATAATCGAGTGAGCTGGTATGCAGTGGTTCGAAACAAAGGGACCTCTACAATCAGACAGATGCAATTCCTACCAGAATTAAGCAAATAGAAGCACAGTTAATAAGTCTGAAACGCAAGGAACTGGCGGGACTTAAGATAAAATCCAAAGCAAAGTCAGTTATTGAATATGCATTGTACCACCTTGTCAGACACGCCAAGAATAGAAGTATCATGGATGAACTTCAAATCGATGATGGTACCATAATCACCACCCAGAAGGAAATAATTAGAGATCTCAGCGTACTATGAACTTATGTATGCGGCAGGGGAAACAAACGAAGAAGAATACGGTGAGCTCTTTGGTAAACATCTTCCACGAATATCGCGGGATGGTGACGAGAACATTTCTTCGGACATAACCAGGGAAGATGTATTGGAATCCGTGCGCGCAGCTCCCCCGCTAGGAAATCTCCCATTGAATTCTATAGACGATTTTGGACCCTAATAGGAGAAAAGCTCACCGAAACGGTCAGTGAAGTCTTACAGGGAAAGCCAGTGCGTGCAGAGTTCAAACAATGCAAAATCGTGTTGATCCCGAAGAACAGAGGCTGCAAAAAAAATAAATAGCCAACGGCCGATTTCGCTTTTAAAATTATAGCTCGAGTAATTAATAAGCGCTTTATAGCATGCACCGCTGATATGACAGGCCAACAGCAGAATGTGCTTTCAGAAGGACGATGTTACAAACTGCGGCTTTTTACCGCAATGTCATTTCGCTGACACAGGCAAATAACATAAACTGTGGACTGCTTTTGTAAGACTTCCATAAGGCATTTGATCAAATTAATCACAAATACCTGACAGAGACAATGCGCCGAATGGACTTCCTGCCAAAAACCATCGACATCATCAAGAGCATTGCAATGTGTGTTACTGCACAAATCTCTGTCAACTATCAACTCACAAAACAACTTGATATAAAGAGGGGTGTTACCCAAGGAAGGCTCTTACCCATGCTGGAACCTTTCCTGAGACAGCTACAGCGCAGGCTGACAGAAATTACCATTCGAGGAACCAAGACCGTGGTAGGTGCTTACGCGGACGATGTAGGCGTAATCATCAGAGACCATGCAGAGGTGGTACAACTAGAGGCGGTACTTGCAAAATATAGTTCCGCATCAGGTGCGAGGGTAAATGAAATCAAAAGTAAAATTCTAAATATAAAGTGGCTTCGTAACTTGCTCACTGAATGGGCGAGCCATGTAGTGAATACAAGGTTCTTGGAATAGCATTGACGAAATGGTTCAAATGGTTCTGAGCACTATGGGACTTAACTTCTGAGGTCATCAGTCCCCTAGAACTTAGGTTAGTCAGGTTTAAGTAGTTCTAAGGACATCTCACAGATCCATGCCCGAGGAAGGATTCGAACTGGGACCGTAGCGGTCGCGCGGTTACAGACTGTAGCGCCTAGAACCGCTCGGCAACCCCGGCCGGCAATCGCATTGACAACTTGCCTTTTAAAAATGACAGCAATAAATTGGCGGGAGGTTAGTAGAAAAATCAAGGGAGCTTTGATTGAAAACTGTCAATGTAGCATAGACCAGTTCCAGAGAATACTGTTTATCAACACGTATACCTTATCCAAGGCTTACTACATAGCACACGTTCTCCCCATCCCATCCTGGGTGCCGAAGACTATCATGTCCACGTCAGCAAAGTTTTTACTGAAGAGGGGAATTGTTTCGAGTGCCGGTGAAGACAGCAGTCTTGGATCCAAGCAATGGAGAAATGGGGCTAACGGACATAGTCCAAACCGATGGTACTGTATGTCGAACAAACATGGTGAATAATGCGTAACGATCCAGGTGGATTACAGCAAAACTACGCGACATTGTCAGGCTAGAAGGTGTATAGCCGCCTATAAATAAACAAAAATAAATTTTAAACTAAAACAGGTTAGGGAGTTTTAACTTGAACGAAGCTATCTCAGCAAAAAGCTTTTAAACTCCAAAAACGTTACCGCAAAGGCGATTGTAGCTGAAAGACGGAAACATAAAACGAAAAATAACAAAGAAACTAAATATGCTGGAATAGCATGGAATGTGGTCTGGGAAAACATCAGTAGTGATGTTCTTTCGTCTGACGTGAGAACAGCGTGGTACAAGGTAGCCAATAACATCAACAGCACTAATCAGCGACTCTTTGCCATCGGTTTAAGTGACACTAACCCCTGCAGCAAATGCAACCTCGTTGATAGTGTGCCTCATCGTTACACATGTGGAGACCGGATTATCAACTGGAGGTAGACCAGGGAGAAAATTGCTCAAATAACAAGAACTTCAGCAAACAATGTACGCCGACCGTTGTGGCCGAGCGGTTCTAGGCGCTTCAGTCCAGAACCGCGCTGCTGCTGCGGTCGCAGGTTCGAATCCTGCCTAGGGCATGGATGTGTGTGGTGCCCTTAGGTTAGTTAGGTTTAAGTAGTTCCAGGTCTACGAGACTGATGACGTCAGATGTTAAGTCCCATTGTGCCCAGAGCCATTTGAACCATTTGAAACAATGTACCAACTAACATTTTCTTTAGACCAGAAGAAAGTTATTACCCTCAGGCAAAAAAAACGTAGTCATTTGGTTAATGGGCAAATATGCACGTTACATTTTTAACAATGTTGGGAGCGATGAACATATTGAATACAAGATGCATACGGAAAATGAATTCCAGAAAAGACTTGAGTATCAGAATCACTGTAAGAAATACGGTAACATGCTCCGAACTGTCTTCAACAGAGTGGGTATAGGTTAGGAACACGTGGATTCCTCGTGGAGAGGGGATGGGTTGGGGACGTTCCCGACCCTAACCTCACCTGCAAGTCACACATGGAAAATAAACAAGTAGTACGTCAGATACTGGAATGTGACAGCAAACATCTGGTGTCTGTTGTAAACGAAGATCTCGATCTCCCTAAGGATGCGTTTAGAAGGCTGAAACTGAAAAAAAGTGGTTCAAATGGCTCTGAGCACTATGGGACGCAACTTCTGAGGTCATCAGTCGCCTGGAACTTAGAACTACTTAAACCTAACTAACCTAAGGACATCACACACATCCATGCCAGAGGCAGGATTCGAACCTGCGACCGTAGCGGTCGCGAGGTTCCAGGCTGTAGCGCCTAGAACCGCTCGGCCACCCCGGCCGGCGCTGAAAATGACAAAAAAATAACAAGGCAGTAAAGTATTTTACGATGTCGGTGTTCGGGACTGCTCTTCTGTTCACGTGGTTTATCCTGGAAGGAACACACATCAAGGATTTACTGAATGATTAATTTGGGTCTGGGAAATGATGAGGAGGAACCTCAGGCTGCAGAACATGATGTGCGTGCTGAACTGCCGCCAGTTGAAGGTGACAGTGAAGATGCTAAATGTGTGCTACTCCTAAAGACTGAATATCTTTCCTCATTCTATGAATGCTGCAAGTATGTCACCTTACTTATGTCATTTCACTCTAAGCTAGCCATTTTTGTTACTTTTTTTGAGGAATAAAAAAAGTTCTGCAGGGTTCGCAGGAGAGCTTCTCCAAAGTTTGGAAGGTAGGAGGCGAGGTACTGGCAGAAGTAAAGCTGTGAGGACGGGGCGTGAGTCGTGCTTGGGTAGCTCGGTTGGTAGAGCACTTGCCCGCGAAAGCCAAAGGTCCCGAGTTCGAGTGTCGGTCCGGCACACAGTTTTAATCTGCCAGGAAGTTTCATGTCAGCACACACTCCGCTGCAGAGTGAAATTCTCATTCTGAAAAAAAAGTTGGTAATGCAAAAAAAAAAAAACTCGTGGTGTTCAACACTCATTTTTGTTCCGTTTGAATGCCGAAATCATTTAAATATGAAATTTTTCAATAAGTAGTAATCAACTCATACTTAACCATCATTTTTCAAGAAAAATGCACGTCTTCTAGTTTCTAATTACTTTATCACACTAAGAATTCTGGTTTTCATTGCAAATACACATTCTAAATTATCGATATACGCCCATGCTCATACATTCAGGATAATGCTAATACATGGTGAAACAACACTCATGTAGGCGGTTTGCGGGCTTAAATCACCTCGGGGTATGACCGTGCATTGCATTTGACCTGCGGTCGTCGCACGGTGGCGCTGGCAGCAGTAAACATACGCAGAGGTGTGTTGGTGCATGTCAGAGTACGGTGCAGCGAGTAAGTGTGCAGACGTTTTCACACGTGCTAATGGTGACTGTGCGTTGAAAATGGCTCAAAGAACACAATTGATGACGTTATGAGAAGTAGAATACTAGGGCGACTGGAGGCTGGTCAAACACAGCAGGTCGTAGCAGGGGCCCTCTGTGTGCCACAAAGTGTGATCTCAAGATTATGGCAACGATTCCAGCAGACAGGAAACGTGTCCAGGCGCTACAGTACGGGACGTCCACAGTGTACAACACCACAAGAAGACCGATGTCTCACCATCAGTGCCCGTAGATGGTGATAGAGTACTGCATGTAACCTCGCTCGGGACCTTATTGCAGCCACTGGAACAGTTGTCTCAAGACACACAGTCTACAGACGACTGAACAGACACGGTTTATTCGCCTGGAGACCTGGAAGGTGCTTTCCACTGACCCCTGGTCACAGGAGAGCCCGTAAAGCCCGGTGTCAAGAACACAGTACACGGTCATTGGAACAGTGGTCCCAAATTATCTTCACCAACGAGTCCAGGTATAGTCTGTTCTCGCCGGGTTTTCATCTGGTGTGAACCAGAAACCACATACCAACCTCTTAATGTCCTTGAAAGGGACCTTTATGGAGGTTATGCCTAGATGGTGTGGGGTGGGATTATGATTGGTGCACGTACACCCCTGCATGTCTTTGACAGAGGAACTGTAACAGTTCAGGTGTATCGGGACGTCATTTTGCACCAGAATGTCCATCTTTTCAGGGGTGCAGTGGGTCCCACCTTCCTCCTGATAGATGAAACGCACGGCCCCACCGAGCTACCATCGTGGAGGAGTACCTTGAAACAGAAGATATCAGAAGAATGGAGTGGCCTTCCTGTTCTCCAGACCTAAACCCCATCGAGCACGTCTGGGACGCTCTCGGTCGACGTATCGCTGCACGTCTTCGAACCCCTAGGACACTTCAGGAGCTCCGACAGGCACTGGTGCAAGAATGGGAGGCTATACCCCAGCAGCTGCTCGACCACCTGATCCAGAGTATGCCAACCCGTTGTGCGGCCTGTGTACGTGGGCATGGGGATCATATCCCATGCTGATGTCGCGGTACATGCGCAGGAAACAGTGGAGTTTTGTAGCACATGTGTTTCGGGACGGCTTTCTCAACTTATCACCAATACCGTGGACTTACAGATCTGTGTCGTGTGTGTTCACTCTGTTCCTATGCTATTAGCGCCAGTTTTGCGTAGTGCCACATTGTGTGGCACCGCATTCTGCAGTTATCCTTAATTTATGAGCATGAGTGTATTATAAAAGATTGGTACAGCTTTTGAAGTTAAGAAAACATTACACAGTTAAATTTTTTGGAGTGAAATGAGAAAATCAAGTACTCTTTGTTTGAATATGCCCACTGTTTTATAGGACAGATGTGGTCTCACACGAGCTAGAGTAATAAGTGTCCTAGAAACACGGCAAATAATTTTCGCGGCCTCGAGCACGCAGTACAACTGCTGTACTTTCACAGTTGTCGCCTTCCCGCTGCTATCTGGATGCAATAGAGCTGGCCTGGAGCCAAGTTAAGGGATTCGTCGCGAGAAATAACAAGACGTTTAAGCTGCCAAACTTGCTGGAACTAGGCCACGAACCTTTGTGACGTCACCGCCGAGCGACGGTGAAATGCAGAGCAGCACGTCACAAAAAATGAGGAGGAGGAGGAGGAAATGTGGATTTTCTGGTGGCTTGCGATTTTGTTGTTGATCGCCTCGTTATCAGCGTAGCAGTACTGAAATGAAATGTACAGCTTTCCTCGGAGTCCGATATGGAAGGTCAGAGATCACCAGACGACTGTCTGTAATACCTTCAGTGGCTCCAATATTTAACATGGTGAAATCACAGCAGTACGCTTTTATGCCACGCATAGCTCCTGCAGAAAAATGACCCTTATTAAAGTCAGAAATTCTCAACACTCCTGTTTTAATTACAGTACTATGTTAGCTAAGACAGAGAGCATGTTTTCCTTCAGATCACCTAAGAAGCGTATCGCCTGAGTTTTCCGTTATTTCCTTCTGTTCGAAAATTTAACGACATTCAAGACTACATTCAAATCAAATCAAATTTTATTGTCGTTAAACAACTTAGTGATGTAATAGACAGCATCAAAAAACACAAGGATAGGTACCAAAACACAGTACAGGTCCTTTTTAAAGGTACCAATTAGTTTTTAAAAAATAAACAGAAAAGAAAAGTACATATAGTTATACATCTCCTTGGATCAAATTTGTCACAGACAAAACCGCCTATATCTTCACTACATGCTATAAACATAATTCATTCTGGAGGCGTCTCAAGTTTTCTTCGAATTCCAGAATGTTGTAGGTTGTATTCAGAATCAGCCAATTTTTAGTTTCTTCCCTAGTTGCTGTACTGGCATTTCCGTCAGTGTTACAGGCAGTTTGTTGAATAGCTTAATCCCCATTGTTCTCTGCTCGTCTCTTTTTACGTCTTTACTACAACGTTTCGCATCACTGCATGTTAGACGAATGCCACACTAGGCGATTTTCTCCCCTCGGTAAAAATCGCGGCTGAAATAGTCGCCCGCGATTGCAATCGCGGCGGATGAAGCCGCGGCGACGAAACTGGCTGCAGAACAATCGGTGGGTTCTGCAGTTCTATTGCAGCCAGCCGCGAGACACACCATGCATGATGGATGGCCTGTCATTCAAAACTGAAATATTTAACTGCAATAGCATTATATATAGTTTGACGTCACAGAAGGCGTAACCGCCAACGAAAATAGTGGATTTATCCAGTTACACTACTGGCCATTAAAATTGTTACACCAAGAAGAAATGCAGGTGATAAACGGGTATTCATTGGACAAATATATTATACTACAACTGACATGTGATTACATTTTCACGCAATTTGGGTGCATAGATCCTGAGAAATCAGTACCCAGAACAACCGCCTCTGGCCGTAATAACGGCCTTGATACGCCTCGGCATTGAGTCAAACAGAGCTTGGATGGCGTGTACAGGTACAGCTGCCCATGCAGCTTCAACGCGATACCACAGTTCATCAAGAGCAGTGACTGGCGTATTGTGAGGAGCCAGTTGCTCCGGCACCATTGACCAGACATTTTCAATTGGTAAGAGATCCGGAGAATGTGCTGGCCAGGGCAGCAGTCGAACATTTTCTGTACCCAGAAAGGCTCGTACAGGACCTGCAACATGCGGTCGTGCATTATCCTGCTGAAATGTAGGGTTTCGCAGGGATCGAATGAAGGGTAGAGCCACTGGTCGTAACACATCTGAAATGTAACGTCCACTGTTCAAAGTGCCGTCAATACGAACAGGAGGTGACCGAGACGTGTAACCGATGGCACCTCATACCATCACCCTGGGTGATACTCCAGTATGGCGATGACGAATGCACGCTTCCAATGTGCGTTCACCGCGATGTCGCCAAACACGGATGCGACCATCACCTGGATTCGTTCGTGCACCCAGGTTCGTCGTCGAGTACACCATCGCAGGCGCTCCTGTCTGTGATGCAGCGTCAAGGGTAACCGCAGCCGTGGTCTCCGAGATGATAGTCCGTGCTGCTGCAAACGTCGTCGAACTGTTCGTGCAGATGGTTGTTGTCTTGCAAACGTCCCCAACTGTTGACTCAAGGATCGAGACGTTACAGCCATTCGAATAAGATGCCTGTCATCTCGACTGCTAGTGATACGAGGCCGTTGGGATCCAGCAGGGCGTTCCGTATTACCCTCCTGAACCCACCGATTCCATATTCTGCTAACAGTGATCGGATCTCGACCAACGCGAGCAGCAATGTCGCGATACGATAAACCGGAATCGCAATAGGCTACAATCGGACCTTTATCAAAGTCGGAAACGTGATGTTACGCATTCCTCCTCCTTACACGAGGCATCACAACAACGTTTCACGGGGCAACACCGGTCAACTGCTGTTTGTGTATGAGAAATCGGTTGGTTCAAAATGGTTCGAATGGCTATGAGCACTATGGGTCTCAACTTCTGAGGTCGTCAGTCCCCTAGAACTTAGTCCCAGGTGCAGGGCTCTGTGTGGTTGTCTATGTCGGCGTACCTGACGGCGCAGGAGCTATGAAGGAGTCAGTAGTAGTTCTGCTCTGTACAGTCTTTGGGCTGTAAGATTTTATTAATTGTTATGTTTTTATTTGAAAGTCTAGTTAATCGTCGGTAGTCAATTCTTTTAAGTAAGGCAAAAGAGATGTCCAAAACAAGTCATCAGGATATTTTTGTGGTACAGCACAAGTTGAACTGTGCGTCAAAAATCATATCAACTCTCTTTCAAATGGTTCCTGAAGTTTCCTTTTACTTGCTTCAGCAGTGGAAGGCTTTACAGCAATGTTAGGTGGCGGTGAACTGTCTTCATTATGCTTTTCCGCTTCATCATCGTCAAGAATAGAGGGATCATTCATATTTCCTGAGGTCCTGAAATTAAAGGAAACATTTTTGGAGAAACCCACATGCCACTTTGTACTGTGGAAATGTTTGTGATGTGATAAGTATATAGTAATTCGGTATCGAGAAGGTAATTATCATATCCATGGGAAATACATTTAAATGTTACGAAATGTTAAAGTTTTTACTTACTGCCTCAGTACCATGGCTTCTTGCAGGGAACACATCTGTCTTTGATAGACACACATGTTTCTTTCTTTTTTTTTTCAGCCGTTGCTTTGCCACTCTTTTTATCTTTTTGTAATACTAACCCTACAACTTATCTAAGAGAATAGATTAAGGAAAGGCAAACCTACGTTTCTAGCATTTGTAGACTTACAGAAAGCTTTTGACAATTTTGAGTGGAATACTCTTTCAAATTCTGAAGGTGGCAGGGGTAAAATACAGGGATCGAAAGGCTATTTACAGTTTGTATAGAAACCAAATGGCAGTTATAAGAGCCGAAGGGAATGAAAGGGAAGCAGTGGTTGGAAAGGGAGTGAGACAGGGTTGTAGCCTCTCCCCAATGCTATTCAATCTGTGTATTGAGCAAGCAGTAAAGGAAACAAAAGAAACATTTGGAGTAGGAATTATAATCTATGGAGAAGAAATTAAAACTCTGAGGTTGGCTGATGACATTGTAATTCTGTCAGAGACGACAAACGACCCGGAAGAGCAGCTGAACGGAATGGACAGTGTCTTGAAAGAAGGATATAAGATGAACATCAACAAAAGCAAAACGAGGATAATGGAATGTAGTCGAATTTAGTCGGGTGATGCTGAGGGAATTGGATTAGGAAATGGGACACTTAAAGTAGTAAAGGAGTTTTGCTATTTGGGGAGCAAAATAACTGATGATGGTCGAAGTATAGAAGATATAAAATGTAGACCGGCAATGGCAAGGAAAGCGTTTTTGAACAACACTAATTTGATAACATCGAGTATAGATTTAAGTGTCAGGAAGTCGTTTCTGAAAGTATTTGTATGGAGTGTAACCATGCATGGAAGTGAAACGTGGTCGATAAATAGTTTAGACAAGATTAGAATAGAAGCTTTCGAAATGTGGTGCAGGAGAAGAGTCCTGAAGATTAGATGGGTAGATCACGTAACTAATGAGGAGGTACTGAATAGGATTGGGGAGAAGAGGAATTTGTGGCACAGTTTGACTAGAAGAAGGGATCGGTTGGTAAGACATGTTCTGAGGCATTAAGGGATCGCCAATTTAGTACTGGAGGGCAGCGTGGAGGGTAAAAATCGTAGAGGGAGACAAAGAGATGAATACAGTAAGCAGATTCAGAAGGATGTAGGTTGCAGTAGGTACTGGGAGATGAAGAAGCTTGCACAGGATAGAGTAGCATGGAGAGCTGCATCAAACCAGTCTCTGGACTGAAGACCACAACGACAACAATTCTTTCAGGCTGCGACTATATGCATCACTCATACTCTTCCACCGTTTTTGTACTTCTTTTCCTGTAGGGACGTTAAAAATAATTTTTCTTACATCTGATCATTGAAGTTGATTAATTTCTATCAACCTGGTGTTGGGTTTTATACTCATCTCATTTATAACAGGTATACTCGAACGGGATGCTCCAGAAGGCTCTGCAATATTTGTTTTTACTCATACTAGGCTACTCAACTATTGCATCTGTAATTGAAGATACACGGAGAGAAATTCGCTACTGCTTACAACCAAAGTGCGTGACAATGCCAACGATAAAGGACTTAACAAGAAATAGCTCTGAATATTGAGAAAACTACCGATTTTCATCACTGCGTAGGTGCCATTGACGGTAAGCACGTGCGGCTATTGAAGCCTTGGAGTAATGGAAGTGAATTTTCTGTGATAAACAGTTTCATTCCGTAGTGCTTATGGCAATTGCTGATAGTGACTATTGCTTCCGATACGTTGATATAGGAGGATATGTACACAATGGTGATTCCAATATTTTACAAGGAACTAACTTCGGAAGGTTGCCTCTTCCAGACGCGAAGCCTTTGACTAATGAACGAAACAATGAAAATGTGCCTTTCGTACTTATAGGTGACGAAGGTTTTGCTCTCGATACACACTTGATGCGTCCTTTTGCAAGCAAATGACTCACATTCTCGAGAAGAGTTTTTAATTATAGGCTGTGTAGAGCAAGGCGTGTAGTACAATGTTCGTTTGGCATCTTTGCTAACAAGTGGCGAATTTTCCACACGGCCATACGTGTTAATATTAACCTGGCTGAAAGTATCATGAAAATTTGTTGCGTGCTGCATAACTCTATGTGGAAGCTTGATGGCTATCGGTTGGAAAATACTTTAACCTGTTCTCTGGAAACTATGGAAAACGTAGGACTAAGAGGTAGCAACCGTAGTTGTGACATCAGAGACACGTTTTGCAACTACTTCTGTGGATCAGTTCCTTGGCAAAACGCATAATCGTTGGCAAGTGTAATTAGAAGTCTGCAGATAAGGATGTCATTTCTTATCATAAGCTGTACCTCGCTGTATTAGTAGTTGATACATTTCATGTTCACATTGGCACGTTACACTATTTGGTTTATGACTTAAATGCTACGAATATGTTCACAAGAATACCTTTCTTCCAAACAACCCTTTATAGTTTCCCTTTCAACTTTTATATGACTTACCCCATAAAACCTTAGGTTTTCGATTTTTTTTTTTTCCGTAGGTAGACTAATACTGAATTAAGGTATTAATAAGAAAAATTTGTATAAATTCAGAGTATTTATTGTTCTTACTTTTTAAAATATTGAAAGTAGTTTGAAAATACCTCTAAAACGTTACATTAAATCACAATTGGCCGGCCTTAGTGGCCGAGCGGTGCTAGGCGCTTCAGTCTGGAACCGCGCGACCGCTACGGTCGCAGGTTCGAATCCGGCCTCGGGCGTGGATGTGTGTGATGTCGTTAGGTTAGTTAGGTTTAAGTACTTCTAAGTGCTAAGAGACTGATGACCTGTGAAGTTAAGTCCCGTAGTGCTGAGAGCCATTTGAAGCATTACACAATTACGAGGTTCACTCCAAAAGAAATGCACATTATTTTTGTAAAAATACAGTTTTCATTCTGCATGTGTGAAAGTTGTACAGTGTGTAGATACATCCTTCCCGCTTGTTTTCATACTTAGTTCAACCTGTTCGCGTGAGTGGCGCCGTCACAGCATGTCTTCAAGATGGCTGCTACACTTGACGTTGGTCTGAAGCAACGTGCTGTCATAGAATTCCTGTGCTGTGAAAACGAGACAGTGGGAGACTTCCACAAGAGGTTGAAAAAGGTGTACGGAGATGCTGCTGTCGATCGCAGTACAGTTAGTCGGTGGGCAAGCAGGTCACGTGACGAAAGCGGGCACAGCAATATTGAGGATTGTCATCACAGCGGCAGGCCTCGCACTACACACACTCCAGACAATGTGCAGAGAGTTCACGAATTGGTGACTGCTGACAGACGCATCACAGTGAACGAATTATCACGCTACGTTGGGATAGCGGAAGGAAGTGGTTGCAGCATACTAAAAGTGTTGGCGTTAAAAAGGTTCGTGCGAGGTGGGTTCCCAGTATGTTGACAGTGGCTCACAAAGAAACAAGAAAAACGGTATGGAGCGAACTTTTGGAACAGTACGAGAATGGTGGAGATGAATTACTCGGAAGAACTGTGACAGGTGATGAAACATGGCTCCATCATTTTTCACCAGAGACGAAGAGCCAATCAATGGAGTGGCATCATGCAAATTCACCCAAGAAAAAAAAAAAAATTCAAAACCACACCTTCTGCTGGAAAAGTTACGGCTACGGTGTTTTTCGATTCCGAAGGACTCTTGCTTGTGGACATCGTGCCAAGTGGAACCACCGTAAATTCTGATGCATATGTGACGACACTGAAGAAACTTCTAGCTCGACTGAGTCGTGTTCGACCACACCGGCAAAAGCGGCATGTTTTGCTGTTGGACGACATATGTCAGTCAAAAAACCGTGGAAGCGATCACAAAACTCGGATGGACAACACTGAAACATTCGCCTTACAGTCCTGACCTGGCTCCATGTGACTGTCATCTCTTCGGGAAACTCAAAGACTCTCCTCGTGGAACGAGGTTTGAAGATGATGACTCCCTTGTGCACGCTGCCAAGCAGTGGCTCCAACAGGTCGGTCCAGAATTTTACCGTGCGGGTATACAGGCGCTGGTTCCAAGTTGGCGTAAGGCAGTTGAGAGGGTTGGAAATTATGTGGGGAAATGAAAATATTGTTCCTATAGGATGTATCTGTACACTGTAAAACTTTTAAACACGTAGAATAAAAGATGGATTTAAAAAAAGTTGTGTGAATTTATTTTGGACTGACTGTAATTGAAGGGCTTATTTCAATAGTGGTACAAGTCCATTTTTGTTCATTGTCAGATACAGACTCCTAAAGTTAAATGAACGCTGAAAAATCTGCAGTTGCGATACCAGTAATATTGAAGCATATGGCTTGTTACTAGAAATGAACCTTTCTTTCTGTTTGTTTGGATCATTAATTTCAGAAGCATTATAGGCAGAAAAGTGGAGGTTATGGACTTGTACCACTATTGAAATAAGCCCTTCAATTAATACCTTGAGTAGCTTCAGTATGCAACAGTACGTCGAAATCCCTGCAGTATGCTTTAGCATCACACATAGCTCGCTCATAAAAATTAGACTGCGTTTAAGTTAGGAGTTTTCATCACTCTTGTTTGTAATCAGAATTCGATATCGACATTTACTACAGATGTATCAACTTAATCCGGTACATTTACGAGAATGGCACTCTACGTGTGAAAATAAAGGAAGACTGGACCACTGAAGGGGTTCTTGTGATTAGAAGCGTCTGCTGGTGGGTTTCCGGGATCCGCTGAATAGGTCAGGAGTCCACTACACACAGGAGGCGGCTACACGGGTAGCGGGGGCTGTGTGGAAGCGACTGGGCGGTTATTTTAATTTAGAGGGTCTCAGGGAACAACAGAAGGGGCGTCCGTCAGAAAGTGGGCACGTAAAACACAGTAAGGTAGGTGCAGAAACGATTGGTATCTTAAATTGTCGTAGCTGTGTTGGGAAAGAACCAGGGCTCCAAGCCGTAATAGACAGCACTGAAGCTCAAATAGTTGTAGGTACACAGAGCTGGCTAAAGCCGGCAATAAGTTCAGCCGAAATTTTTTCAAACGATCTAACAGTGTTCAGAAAGGATAGATTAAATGCAGTTGGTGGTGGAGGATTTATTGCTGTCAGAGGTAGTTTACCTTGTAGCGAAATTGAAGTAGATAGTTCGTGTGAAATAGCATAGGTAGAGGTTATACCTGACAATCGGACTAAACTATTAATTGGATCGTTTTACCGACCCCCCGACTCAGAAGGCATAGTTGCTGAACAGTTCAAAGAAAACTTGTCTCATTTCAAATAAGTACCCCGCTCATACAACTATAGTCGGTGGTGACTTCAATCTACCCTCGATATGCTGGAAAAATTATACGTTTAAAGCCGGCGGCAAGCATAAAACGTCATCCGAAATTGTACTGAATGCTTTCTCAGAAAATTATTTTGAACAGTTAGTTCATGAGCCCACTCCAAGCGTAAATGGTTGCGAAAGCATACTTGACCTTTTGGCAACAAATAATCCTGCACAATTAGTGAGTATTGTGACGAATACAAGCATTAGCGACCACAAGGCAGTTGCTGCTAGGCTGAATACCGTAACACCTACAACCACCAAAAAGAAACGCGAAGTATATCTATTTTAAAAAGCTGATAAAAATGCTCATAACGTCTTTTTAACAGACAGTTTTCACTCCTTCCGATCTGATCATGTGAGTGTAGAAAAGTTGTGGAATGTTTTCAAAGAGATAGTATCAACAGCAATTGAGAGATATATACCACATAAATTAATAACTGATGGTAGACAAAACGGGTTAGATCGTTGTTGCAGAAGCAACGAAAAACGGATGCCAAATTTAAAAGAACGCAAAATCCCCAAGATTGGCAAAGTTTTACAGAAGTTCGAAATATGGCGCGTACCTCAATGCGAGATGCTTTTAATAATTTCCACAACGAAATTCTGTCTCGAAATCTGGCAGAAAACCCAAAGAGATTCAGGTCATACATAAAGCACACCAGTGGCGAGACGCAATCAGTACCTTCACTGCGCGATAACAACGGTGAAGTCACTGATGACAGTGCCACCAAAGCAGAGTTATTAAACACGGTTTTCCGAAACTCCTTCACCAAAAAAGACGAAGTAAATATTCCTTAATTCCGATCAAGAACAATTGCCAAGATGATAAACATAGTAGATATCCTCGGTGTAACAAAGCAGCTTAAATCAGTTAATAAAGGCAAGGTCTCCGGTCCAGATTGTATACCAGACAGGTTCCTCTCAGAGTATACCGATACAATAGCTCCATATTTAGCAATTATATACAACCACTCGCTCACAGAAAGATCCGTGCCTAAAGACTGGAAAATTGCTCAAGTCACATCAATACCCAAAACGGAAAGTAGGAGTAATCCGCTGAATTACAGGCCTATATCACTAACGTCGATTTGCAGTAGGGTTTTAGAACATATACTGTATTCGAACATCATGAAGTACCTCTAAGAAAACGATTTATTAACATATAGTCAGCACGGATTCGGAAAATATCGTTCTTGTGAAACACAACTAGCTCTTTATACTCATGAAGTAATGAGTGCTATCGACAGGGGATGTCAAACTGATTCCATATTTTTAGATTTCCAGAAGGCTTTGTACACCGTTCCTTACACGTTTCTTCTAACCAAACATCGTGCCTATGGAGTATCGCCTCAGTTGTGCGACTGGATTCGTGATTTCCTGACAGACAGGTCACAGTTCGTAGTAATAGACGGAAAGTCATCGAGTAAAACAGAAGTGATATCCGGCGTTCCACAAGGAAGTGTTCTAGGCCCTCTATTGTTCCTGATCTATATTAACGACATAGAAGACAATGTGAGTATCCGTGTTAGATTATTTGTAGATGATGCTGTCATTTACCGTCTCGTAAAGTCATCAGATAATCAAAATCATTTAGATAAGATATCTGTATAGTGCGGAAAGTGGCAATTGACCCTGAACAAAGAAAAGTGTGAAGTTATTCACACGAGTAATAAAAGAAATCAGCTAAATTTCGATTACGCGATAAGTCACACAAATCTGAGCGCTGTAAATTCAACTAAATACTTAGGAATTACAAATAAACTAAATTGGAACGATCACATAGATAATATTGTGGGTATAGCAAACCAAAGACTGCGATTCATTGGCAGAACACTTAGAAGGTGCAACAGATCTACTAAAGAGACTGCTTACACCACGCTTGTCCGCCCTATTCTGGAGTACTGCTGTGCGGTGTGGGATCTGCATCAGGTGGGACCGACGGCTGACATCGAAAAAGTACAAAGAAGGGCAGCTCGTTTTGTATTATCGCGAAATAGGGGAGATAGTGTCACAGGCATGATACGGGAATTGGAATGGCAATCATTAAAACAAAGGCGTTTTCGTTGCGACAGGATCTTCTCATGAAATTTCAATCACCAGTTTTCTACTCCGATCGCGAAAACGTTCTGTTGGCACCCACATACATAGGAATAAATGATCAGCACGATAAAATAAGAGAAATCGGGGCTTGCACAGAAAAATTTAAGTGATAGTTTTTCCCGCGTGCCGTTCGAGAGAGGAACGGTTGAGAGACAGCATGAAGGTGGTTCACTGAACCCTCTGCCAGGCACTTTGTCAATAGCAGAGTAATCACGTAGACGGAGATGTAGAAGCGCGTAATAGCGCTGGTGTTTCGCCGAATATTATTTCATTCTTTTTAAAAATTAAATGATATTGGAAACAAGGTTCTTTCTTTGCCCGTCTCGTTTTACATCTGAACTGCAACCGCTCACATCATTGCAGGCTAGATGGACCGTCGGTTAGCCAGTGCTGTCCAAGTTTAATGCGCAGTAAACCTGTTTCCTGCACATTATCGCTCAGTCTATGTGCGTGCAACACAGCATAAAACGCATCCTTGCGATTGTACTTGACTGTACTGGTCACAGTCTGGCTTTCGCTCCACGTGAAACGAAATCCAACGAGATTCGAGCAAACGCGGAAGAATGCATGGCGTAATGTTTACATCCGGTTTATTCTTATGAAGAACAGAGTATACGTCTAGAAGTGTGTGACATGAATCGTAAAAGACCTTGTACATTATGTGAAATTGTTGGAACCCGTTAAGGTAATGGTGCGAGGTTCTTTGGCGCTTATCGATACACGGTAATCCGTGTTCAGTTTTGCAGTGTGTTTTACGTGATTATAAATCAAAAAGCAATACGTAGTCATTGTGATTTCCGGTTTGTCATTACAGTGTCTGATGTGAGGCTTCGTGAGTATCTGCCACATAAATGCCCCCGTGGCGTTTACTTGCAACGCAAACTTGATCGCGAAATTCGCCGGCACACACATGCGTACAGTCGCTGAGACCTTGACTTCGCCTCGCAGCTGACGCAGTGCGGTTAGACTCGCCGAAGCCTGCCGGCTGGGTAGGTGGGGGAGAGGGGAGGCGGAAGGAGGGAGGGAAATGTGTGGGAGCCAGCCTGACGCAACAGTGGGGCGCAGAATTACAGTGGAGCTCCAAGTGCCCTCCGCCACACACCGTAAAGGCCAATTCACCCTGTCCGTGACGGCACGACGCGTCTAGTCAGTTCTTGTCACGTGATATCAACTGTTCCTCCGCGGCAATTGCCACCTTCCTAACGTTATTTTCTCAAGTGTAATCGCACGCCAAGTACACATTCACAGCGCGGTAGCGTATCTACGTGGATGCTGGAGTCCACGTTTGTACGAAAATGACATTTATCGGACTCAAATGGGTTTGCAGCCAGCAGGGATAGCTTGTATATTAGAGGAGGATGACAGAAGTACAAGCCGAGGCAAAAATGTGTGCGTCCAAAACTTGTCATTGCCTGGAACAGAAGAATAATTTCACACGCACTACAAGGAGCTGGAGGAAAAGGAATCTGCATTTTATAACTACTTTTGAATATCGAAGCACCAGTTTTTTTTTTTATTTGCTACAACAAACTGTACCCAGGATTGAGGAGCGCCGGAGCAAAAAACGGAAAAATCCTGATTTGCTGTTAATGCAGAAGGTAACAAATAGTGATCTCTAAAAAGCTCCACAAGCTATAAAAAGAAGAAACACACCATAAAACACTTGATGTCGCGTTGTACTGAATGTTATTTTGTGCCAGCATGTACTAATACTCCCGTCCAAAGAAAGCAAGTCTTCACAGACGTGAAAATTACCGAAGTATCAGTTTAATAAGTCACAGCTGCAAAATACCAACGCGAATTCTTTACAGACGAATGGAAAAACTGGTCGAAGCCGACCTCGGGGAAGATCAGTTTGCATTCCGTAGAAATGTTGGAACACGTGAGGCAATACTGACCCTACGACTTATCTTAGAAGAAAGATTAAGAAAAGGGAAACCTACGTTTCTAGCATTTGTAGACTTAGAGAGAGCTTTTGACAGTGTTGACTGGAATACCCTCTTTCAAATTCTGAAGGTGGCCGGGGTAAAATACAGGGAGCGAAAGGCTATTTACAATTTGTACAGAAACCAGATGGCAGTTATAAGAGTCGAGGGGTACGAAAGGGGAGCAGTGGTTGGGAAGGGAGTGAGCCAGGGTCGTATCCTATCCCCGATGTTATTCAATCTGTATATTGAGCAAGCAGTAAAGGAAACGAAAGAAAAGTTCGGAGTAGGTATTAAAATCGATGGAGAGGAAATAAAAACTTTGAGGTTCGCCGATCACATCGTAAGTCTGTCAGAGACAGCAAAGGACTTGGAAGAGCAGTTGAACGGGATGGACAGTGTCTTGAAAGGAGGGTATAAGATGAACATCAACAAAAGCAAGACGAGGATAATGGAATGTAGTCGAATTAAGTCGGGTGATGCTGAGGGAATTAGATTAGGAAATGGGACACTTAAAGTAGTAAAGGAGTTTTGCTATTTGGGGAGCAAAATAACTGATGATGGTCGAAGTAGAGAAGATATAAAATGTAGACTGGCAATGGCAAGGAAATCGTTTCTGAAGAAGAGGAATTTGTTAACGTCGAGTATAGATTTGAGTGTCAGGAAGTCGTTTCTGAAAGTATTTGTATGGAGTGTGGCCATGTATGGAAGTGAAACATGGACGATAAATAGTTTGGACAACAGGAGAATAGAAGCTTTCGAAATGTGGTGCTACAGAAGAATGCTGAAGATAAGGTGGGTAGATCACATAACTAATGAGGAGGTATTAAATAGGATTGGGGAGAAGAGAAGTTTGTGGCACAACTTGACAAGAAGAAGGGACCGGTTGGTAGGACATGTTCTGAGGCATCAAGGGATCACCAATTTAGCATTGGAGGGCAGCGTGGAGGGTAATAATCGTAGAGGGAGACCAAGAGATGAATACACTAAGCAGATTCAGAAGTATGTAGGCTGCAGTAGGTACTGGGAGATGAAGAAGCTTGCACAGGATAGAGTAGCGTGGAGAGCTGCATCAAACCAGTCTCAGGACTGAAGACCACAACATCATTTCCCCCTACAGCTCAAACACGCGAATACAGCAAAAGTGGATACAGATCGGGTTTTGTTCCGGCGCTCCTCAACTATTAAAAGCAGCACTGTGTTACGAGCTGCTATCACAACCCGTGAAAAATTGGCAAGTTTCGCTGCCAGTCCGGTGCAAATTTTTATTCTATAGTCTTACCTCCCTCAATACCTTTCCCTTGCAAGATTTATAGGTTTTAGTTACATTCAGTATTTGGCTGTTCAAGTGAATTCTATACGCATCGTTTGCTTCCTAGAGTTCCATTACGTGGCTGTCCTGAATTTAAGATTTGGTGGTCCGGAATGTGTATTCAGTTTTTCATTTTGTTCCTTGCCTATATTTATAACGGTTGTTCTGATTACTCTTAACGCCACTGGAGTCCTCTCGGCTACCTTATTAATGGAAATAAGAGGCCCTGCATTCTGCCTTTCCATCCGAAAATATCGTCTTACGTTATTAACGTGATTGTCTTCGCAATGGTGTTCCTTATCTGACTTTGTTCTAAGATAAATTCCGGACTGTGCATTCTAAGACGACCCTGCTTCTCATTTTCGGACATTTTGTACGGACAAGCCAGTGCAGTAATTTGTCGCACGCGCACGCGGCACGCGGGACGCCGACGGAAAGTAGACATTAAGATAGCGCAGTTCACACAACACGGCGCGCATTGAGACCGGGTGTTGGCAGCTGCTGAACACTCCATAGTCTCTTATCGGCACGCGGTGGACGAGGAAAAGTCGAAACGATGAATCACAGGTCGGTTGAGTAGCAGATGACAATCGCTGAATGCATAGATTTCTTTCGGCCGAACATGCAAACTGATTACAGTTGATTTCTATATGCAGAGCGGGAAGAAATTAGATGGTCTGACAGAATAACATGTAGCAAAGCACGAGACTAGTTCACGTTAGAATCTGAGCCAGCCAATCTCAACACAAAATTAAGATTGCAGTAATGTACGAGGGTCACTCCAAAAGAAATGGACACTATTTTTTTTTTATTTCCATCTTTTATTCTACAGTCTGGTCAAAGAAAACCACCGGGAGAGCGGTGTGCTGACCACACGCCCCTCCTATCCGCATCCTCAGCTGACAAGGGAACCTCCCCATCGCACCCCCCTCAGATTTAGTTATAAGTTGGCACAGTGGATAGGTCTTGAAAAACTGAACACAGATCAATCGAGAAACCAGGAAGAAGTTCTATGGAACTGTGAAAAAATAAGCAAAATATAGAAACTAGAAACTGAGTAGTCCATGTGCAAGATAGGCCACATAATGGCTTATGTAAACACAGGAGCGCCGCGGTCCCGTGGTTGGCGTGAGCAGCTGCGTAACGAGAGGTCCTTGGTTCAAGTCTTCCCTCGAATGTAAAGTTTAATTATTTTCAGACAATTATCAAAGTTCAGGCGCTCACACACAATCAAATTCGCTCTCCAATATTCCAGGACATGTTCAGATTTCCGTGGACATATGCAGCATTTGATGGTCTACACACGAAAAAATTTGAAAACGTTAAAAACATGTTTTGACAGAGCACAGGGAAAACAGTGCGACTGTGAAACTGTTGCATTCATTTGTTGCAGTTTATGTGACAAACTCTTATGTTTTCATCACTTTTTTGGGAGTGATTATCACATCCACAAGAAAACGTAAATCGGGCAAGGTAGAAGAATCTTTTTACCCATTCACCAAGTGTACAAGTTAGGTGGGTCGACAACATATTCCTGTCATGTGACGCACATGCCGTCACCATTGTCGTATAGAATATATCAGACGTGATTTCCTGTGGAGGAATCGGTTGACCTATGACCTTGCGATCAAATGTTTTCGGTTCCCATTGGACAGGCACGTCCTTTCGTCCACTAATCGCACGGTTTTGCGGTGCGGTCGCAAAACACAGACGCTAAACTTATTACAGTGAACAGAGACGCCAGTGAACGAACGGACAGATCATAACTTTAAAAAAAAGTAAACTTTTCTCTCGAGGGAAGACATGAACCAAGGACCTCCCGTTCTTCAGCTGCTCACGCTAACCACGGGACCACGGCGCTCGTGTGTTTACCCAACCCATTGTGTTGCCTATCTTGCGCATGGACTACTCAGTTTGTATAATTTGCTTATTTTTTCATAGTTCCACACAACTTCTTCCTGTTTTCTCGATTGATCTGTGTTCAGTTTTTCAAGGCCTATCGACTGTGCCAACGTATAACTAAATCTGAGGGGGGTGCGATGGGGACGTTCCCTTGTGAGGATGACACGGCGCTCGGATGGTCCCGATGGGCCACTTGTGGTCTGAAGACGGAGTGCTTTTTTTATTCTACATGTTTGAAAGTTTTACAGTGTGTAGATACATCCTTTAGGAACAATATTTTCATTTCTCCGCATAATTTCCGTCCCTCTCAACTACCTTACCCCATCTTGGAACCAGAGCCTGTATACCCGCACGGTAAAATTCTGGACCAACCTGTTGGAGCTACTGTTGGCAGCGTGCACAAGGCAGTCATCATCTTCAAACCTTGTTCCACGAAGAGTGTCTTTCAGTTTTCCAAAGAGATGATAGTCACATGGAGCCAGGTCAGGACTGTAAGGTGGGTGTTTCAGTGTTGTCCATCCGAGTTTTGTGATCGCTTCCATGTAATTTTTTACTGACATGTGGCCGTGCATTGTCGTGCGACAGCAAAACATCCTGCTTTTGCCGATGTGGTTGAACACGACTCAGTCGAGCTTGAAGTTTCTTCAGTGTTGTCACATATGCATCAGAATTTATGGTGGTTCCACTTGGCATGATGTCCACAAGCAAGAGTCCTTCGGAATCGAAAAACACCGTAGCCATAACTTTTCCAGCAGAAGGCGTGGTTTTGAATTTTTTTTCTCTGGTGAATTTGCATGACGCCGCTCCATTGATTGCCTCTTCGTCTCTGGTGAAAAATGATAGAGCCATGTTTCATCACCTGTCACAGTTCTTCCAAGAAATTCATCTCCACCATTCTCGTACTGTTCCAAAAGTTCGCTGCATACCGTTTTTCTTGTTTCTTTGTGAGCCACTGTCAAATTCTGGGAACCCACCTGGCACAAACCTTTTTTAACGCCAACACTTCCAGTATTCTGCAAACACTTCCTTCCCCTATCCCAACGTAGGATGACAATTCGTTCACTGTGATGTGTCTGTCAGCAGTCACCAATTCGTTAACTCTCTGCACATTGTCTGGAGTGTGTGCAGTACGAGGCCTGCCGCTGCGAGGACAATCCTCAATATTGCCGTGCCCGCTTTCGTCACGTAACCTGATTGCCCACCGACTAACTGTACTGCGATCGACAGCATCTCCATACACCTTATTCAACCTCTTGTGGATGTTTCCCACTGCCCCGTTTTCACAGCACAGGAGTTCTATGACAGCACGTTGCTTCTGACGAGCGTCAAGTGTAGCAGCCATCTTGAAGACATGCTGTGACGGCGCCACTCACGGGAACAGGTTGAACTAAGTTTGAAAACAAGCGGGAAGGATGTATCTACACACTGTAAAACTTTCACACATGCAGAATGAAAACTGTATTTTTACAAAAATAGTGTGCATTTCTTTTGGAGTGACCCTCGTATGTCGTATTTCCGATTCTGGCGAAAATTCGAACTGTGTAGTTGAACTGTAACCTAAGGAATAAAATAATAGCAAATTCAATTTACAAACCATAACAAATTACGACCGATCTTCCTGATTCACTACAGAGAACCATTCATTGAGCAGTTACCAAGGCTTCATTAGCAGATGGTTAATTGACTGTGTATGCCAACTTCTGCATAACACACAGGACTAGTCATTAAGAGCGGAGTAATACAGATTCCAGTCGTAAAATCTGGTCGTGTTTCTACATACATGCAGTGATTTGAAGCCTAAGTCTTTTAGCTCGACTTTAGTTCCTGCAGTCTGTAATCTCCCCCCTGCTTGCTAATTCCATCTATTGTCCACATTAGTCTTTTATGAAGATTTGAGAGGAGCGAAGATTACAATAAACTTTCAAGTTTACTTAGCTTGTCATGTTGAGATGTCTCCAGTTCTTCTTGTCTAGGGCTCCGATTCTTGAAGTTGAAAATGTCACGTTTAGATCCTCACGGTTGGCTTCATCTAAATAAATTTGAAGTTTTTTGTTCAGAATTTTTGTTCTTACGTTAATATATTTTCTCACATTTTAGTATATCATGTAGTCTTTTGATTTTTTTATATTAGCAATGCTGAAATTATACTTTCCGCACAAAATACAAAAATACGTTCGATCACATCAGAGGCATGCTTACGACTCTCGCACTCTGCGGAAACAACCATATTCCAAAGAGTTTACAATTTTTCTTAACAAAAGAATTTCTAGTAGTTTGTTATTTTCAGTTATTGTTCCATAAATGAATCCAGAAACAAACACAGTAACCAGTACAGTACTGCGTAATTAATAACAGAAATTTCAGTGTGCCAGGAGTTCGTAATTTCAACTGTTTGTAAAAAAATAATTTGAACTGTACATTCAGAACTAGTACTTATTGATTATAACATCGAAACTAAAACGTTTTATAAAGTAATTCATTTTCATAAAGTTTTGCTTGAAATATAACATACTGCGTATAAAATTATATGAAAGTTTTCAGAAAAGCAACTGAGATAATATTCACCGGGCCAAAATTCGAAAACGAATAATGGTATCGAGAACTACTGTTGAGGAAAAGTAATGCTGCAGGAGGTTGTTGCTTTACAAGTGCCTCTTAATATTGCGTTAGATGTCTGTTTTGAAAGCCTTTATGATCCACACTGCTTTGCAGCTAGAAATTAAAGAAATTAGGTCTCAGCCCCTTCTGAAGACATGTTCTGCAAAATGAAGGTGCTGCAATAAAAAGCGAAATCTTGAAAACTGTGTTGATCGTTTGTGCCGACTAACCTATGCCACGAATTGGACGTAGAAGGGATATCTTGGTGTTGTAGTTCACCTGTGATGGACAACTTTTGCCAGCTTTTGCTTGCCACACGTGTTGAGGCTATTACAACTATTCACCGAAATTTGTGTTTTGTCCCACGGCTGAATGAGCGATTGGGGAATGACAGTTTGTCAGAAAGTAACTATTGGAGCCTTTCTTGAAGTGGGTCTGTTGTCGGTGACTACATCTCTCTTACTGCCAAGCCATTTTTTAACGAATGAAAGCGTTCTGCATATGAACTCGTAAAGAGCTCAACGGTACTAATCATGTGATTCACTACGATATTCTTTGTAGGTAATGAGCATATAAGAGAAATTTGCACATCTACATCTACATGACTACTCTGTAATTCACATTTAAGTGCTTGGCAGAGGGTTCATCGAACCACAATCATACTATCTCTCTACCATTCCGAACAGCGCGCGGGAAAAACGAACACCTAAACCTTTCTGTTCGAGCTCAGAATTCTCTTGTTTTATTTTGATGATCATTCCTACCTATGTAGGTTGGGCTCAACAAAGTATTTTCGCATTCCGAAGAGAGAGTTGGTGACTGAAATTTCGTAAATAGATCTCGCCGCGACGAAAAACGTCTTCGCTTTAATGACTTCCATCCCAACTCGCGTATCATATCTGCCACACTCTCTCCCCTATTACGTGATAATACAAAAGGAGTTGCCCTTTTTTGCACCCTTTCGATGTCCTCCGTCAATCCCACCTGGTAAGGATCCCACACCGCGCAGCAATATTCTAACAGAGGACGAACGAGTGAAGTGTAAGCCGTCTCTTTAGTGGACTTGTTGCATCTTCCAAGTGTCCTGCCAATGAAACGCAACCTTTGGCTCGCCTTCCCTAGAATATTATCTATGTGGTCTTTCCAACTGAAGTTGTTCGTAATTTTAACACGCAGGTACTTAGTTGAATTGCCAGCCTTGAGAATTGTACTATTTATCGAGTAATCGAATTCCGACGGATTTCTTTTGGAACTCGTGTGGATCACCTCACACTTTTCGTTATTTAGCGTCAACTGCCACCTGCAACACCATACAGCAATCTTTTCTGAATCGCTTTGCAATTGATACTGGTCTTCGGATCACCTTACTAGACGGTAAATTACAGCTTCATCTGCGAACAATCTAAGAGAACTGCTCAGATTGTCACCCAGGTCATTTATATAGATCAGAAACAGCAGAGGTCCCAGGACGCTTCCCTGGGGAACACCTGATATCACTTCAGTTTTACTCGACGATTTGCCGTCTGTTACTACGAACTGCGAACTTCCTGACGGGAAATCACGAATCCAGTCGCACAACTGAGACGATACCCCATAGGCCCGCAGCTTGACTAGAAGTCGCTTGTGAGGAACGGTGTCAAAAGCTTTCCGGAAATCCAGAAATAAGGAATCAACCTGAGATCCCCTGTCGATAGCGGCCAATACTTCGTGCGAATAAAGAGCTAGCTGCGTTGCACAAGAACGACGTTTTCTGAAACCATGCTGATTACGTATCAATAGATCGTTCCCTGTTGTCACTTTAAATTACTCTGGGGTTGTCATCTTGGAAAATCGGGTTTTCTGCCTGTAATCTGCGTCGTAATTGGACGATGTTTCTATCACATAATTCGCAATCTTCATCAGGTGCTCCCTGAGGCAGAATTCAGTGTGGGCTGGGTCCAGTATTTACGTCTATTTGAGGCTAGGCCGTACGTCATCGCTCCCGCGTTGCGTCGAGTGCTCCGTCCGAAGTTACGTGTTGGCCAGTAGCAGCAACATCTACATCTACATCCATACTCTGCGAGCCACCTGACGGTGTGTGGCGGAGGGTACCTTGAGTACCTCTATCAGTTCTCCCTTCTATTCCAGTCTCTTATTGTTCGTGGAAAGAAGGATTGTCGGTATGCCTTTGTGTGGGCTCTAATCTCTCGGATTTTATCGTCACGTTCTCTTCGCGAGATACACGTAGGAGGGAGCAATAAACTGCTTGACTCTTCGGTGAAGGTATGTTCTCGAAACTTCAACAAAAGCCCGTACCGAGCTACTGAGCGTCTCTCTTGCAGAGTCTTCCACTGGAGTTTATCTATCATCTCCGTAACGCCTTCGCGATTACTAAATGATCCTGTGACGAAGCGCGCTGCTCTCCGTTGGATCTTCTCTCTCTCTTCTATCAACTGTATCTGGTACGGATCCCACACTGCTGAGCAGTATTCAAGCAGTGGGCGAACAAGCGTACTGTAACCTACTTCCTTTGTTTTCGGATTGCATTTCCTTACGATTCCTCTAATGAATCTGTCTGGCATCTGCTTTACCGACGATCAACTTTATATGATCATTCCATTTTAAATCACTCCTAAAGCGTACTGCCAGATAATCTATGGAATTAACTGCTTCCAGTTGCAGACCTGCTATATTGTAGCTAAATGATATGGGATCTTTCCTTCTATGTATTCGCAGCACATTACACTTGTCTACCTTGAGATTCAATTGCCATTCCCTGCACCATGCGTCAATTCGCTGTAGATCCTCCTGCATTTCACTACAATTTTCCATTGTTAAAACCTCTCGATATACCACAGCATCATCCACAAAAAGCCTCAGTGAACTTCCGATGTCGTCCACAAGGTCATTTATGTATACTGTGAACAGCAACGGTCCTACGACACTCCCGTAGTATTTCCCAGGCGTACCAGCTGATGGAGATTGCGGGTTATACGGTCGAAACATAGTGCAAGTACGACGCAAATTACTGGCAGAAAACCTGATTTTTGGCAACACTGGTAGAAACGCGGTCTAGGGCACCTTGTCACGGCACCTTGTCACGGCACCTTGTCACGGCACCTTGTCACGGCACCTTGTCACGGCACCTTGTCACGGCACCTTGTCACGGCACCTTGTCACGGCACCTTGTCACGGCACCTTGTCACGGCACCTTGTCACGGCACCTTGTCACGGCACCTTGTCACGGCACCTTGTCACGGCACCTTGTCACGGCACCTTGTCACGGCACCTTGTCACGGCACCTTGTCACGGCACCTTGTCACGGCACCTTGTCACGGCACCTTGTCACGGCACCTTGTCACGGCACCTTGTCACGGCACCTTGTCACGGCACCTTGTCACGGCACCTTGTCACGGCACCTTGTCACGGCACCTTGTCACGGCACCTTGTCACGGCACCTTGTCACGGCACCTTGTCACGGCACCTTGTCACGGCACCTTGTCACGGCACCTTGTCACGGCACCTTGTCACGGCACCTTGTCACGGCACCTTGTCACGGCACCTTGTCACGGCACCTTGTCACGGCACCTTGTCACGGCACCTTGTCACGGCACCTTGTCACGGCACCTTGTCACGGCACCTTGTCACGGCACCTTGTCACGGCACCTTGTCACGGCACCTTGTCACGGCACCTTGTCACGGCACCTTGTCACGGCACCTTGTCACGGCACCTTGTCACGGCACCTTGTCACGGCACCTTGTCACGGCACCTTGTCACGGCACCTTGTCACGGCACCTTGTCACGGCACCTTGTCACGGCACCTTGTCACGGCACCTTGTCACGGCACCTTGTCACGGCACCTTGTCACGGCACCTTGTCACGGCACCTTGTCACGGCACCTTGTCACGGCACCTTGTCACGGCACCTTGTCACGGCACCTTGTCACGGCACCTTGTCACGGCACCTTGTCACGGCACCTTGTCACGGCACCTTGTCACGGCACCTTGTCACGGCACCTTGTCACGGCACCTTGTCACGGCACCTTGTCACGGCACCTTGTCACGGCACCTTGTCACGGCACCTTGTCACGGCACCTTGTCACGGCACCTTGTCACGGCACCTTGTCACGGCACCTTGTCACGGCACCTTGTCACGGCACCTTGTCACGGCACCTTGTCACGGCACCTTGTCACGGCACCTTGTCACGGCACCTTGTCACGGCACCTTGTCACGGCACCTTGTCACGGCACCTTGTCACGGCACCTTGTCACGGCACCTTGTCACGGCACCTTGTCACGGCACCTTGTCACGGCACCTTGTCACGGCACCTTGTCACGGCACCTTGTCACGGCACCTTGTCACGGCACCTTGTCACGGCACCTTGTCACGGCACCTTGTCACGGCACCTTGTCACGGCACCTTGTCACGGCACCTTGTCACGGCACCCCCTGTTGGAGGTTAGAGTCGTCCCTCGGGCATGGGTGTGTGTGTTGTCCTTAGCGTAAGTTACTTTAAGTTAGCTTAAGTAGTGGGTAAGCTTATTGACCGATGTCCCGTAAGACCTTACCACAAATTTCCAAAACTTTACCTGATTTTCGAAGATTTTCGAAGGAATGGAAATACATCACTTTAATACAAGACAGTTAATGTCACAGTTAATGTCAACTTCATTCTATTCCTTTCCTAATAATAAGTTCCTTCAGTGACACGAGCAATTCACATACAGACAATACTTCAGTTGGCACTGAGTAACCAAACAGTTATCTATTATTGCATGAAGAGGTGAAGCAGCAATAGACACAACCACTTCTGGCCGTAATAACTGCCTTGATACGCCTGGGCATTAAGTCAAACAGAGCTCGGATGGCGTGTACAGATACAGCTGCCCATTTAGCTTCAACACGATACCACAGTTCATGACGAGTAGTGACTGGCGTATTGTGACGAGCCAGTTGCTCGGCCACCATTGACCAGACATTTTCAGTTGGTGAGAGATCTGAGGAATGTGCTGACCAGGGCAGCAGTCGAACATTTTCTGTATGCAGAAAGGCCCATACGGGACCTGTAACATGCGGTCGTGCATTATCCTGCTGAAATGTAGGGTTTCGCAGGGATCTAATGAAGGGTAGAGCCACGGGTCGTAACACATGTGAAATGTAAAGTCCACTGTTCAAAGTGCCGTCAATGCGAACGAGAGGTGACCGAGACGTGTAACTAATGGCACCCCATACCATCACGCCGAGTGATACGCCAGTATGGCGATGACAAATACACGCTTCCAATGTGCGTTCACCGCGATGTCGCCAAACACGGATGCGACCATCACAGAACCTGGATTCATCCGAAAAAATGACGTTTTGCCATTCGTGCACCCAGGTTCGTCGTCGAGTACACTATCGCACGCGCTCCTGTCTGTGATGCAGCGTCAAGGGTAACCGCAGCCACGGTCTCCGAGCTGATAGTCCGTGCTGCTGCAAACGTCGTCGAACTGTTCGTGCAGATGGTTGTTGTCTTGCAAACGTCCCCATCTGTTGACTCAGGGATCGAGACGTGGCTGCACGATCCGTTACAGCCATGCGGATAAGATGCCTGTCATCTCGACTGCTACAGCACGGCGTTCCGTATTACCCTCCTGAACCCACCGATACCATATTCTGCTAACAGTCATTGGATATCGAACAACGCGAGCAAGAATGTCACGATACGATGAACCGGAATCGCGACGGGCTACAATCCGACCTTTATGAAAGTCGGAAACGTGATGGTGCGCATTTCTCCTCCTTACACCAGGCATCACAACAACGTTTCATCAGGCAACGCCAGTCAAGTGCTGTTTGTGTATGAGAAATCGGTTGGAAACTTTCCTCATGTCAGCACGTTGCAGGTGTCGCCACCGGCGCCAACCTTGTGTGAATTCTCTGAAAAGCTAATCACTTCCATTTCACTGCATCTTCTTCCTGTCGGTTAAATTTCGCGTCTGTAGCATGTCACCTTCGTGGTGTAGCAATGTTAATCGCGAGTAGTGTGTGTATTCTGACACATACAGCGCCATCTATTCATCAATTTTCACACTTTTTTCTTCTGCCGTACATTTCCCCCTTCTCCTATAATATTCTGTTGCAGTTTGACGTCATTCTGACCAGTGGTGTTATTTCTACAGCGTTTTGAAAGTTTATGGTTCAATTGGCTCTGAGCACTATGGGACTTAACATCTGAGGTCATCAGTCCCCTAGAACTTAGAAATACTTAAACCTAACTAACCTAAGGACGTCACACACATCCATGTCCGAAGCAGGATTCGAACCTGCGACCATAGCAGTCACGCGGTTCCAGACTGAAGCGCCTAGAAGAGTTCGGCCACCCCGTCCGGACTTGAAAGTTTATGATTATAATGACCCTTTACTACAACCCCCTATGTATCCCTCACATAGGTGCCGTGAGGATAACATAAGAATAATTACTGCATGCACAGAGGCAGTCAGTCATTCTTGCAGTGCTGGATACGTGAATGGAATGGGAAGAATCCCTAATACAAAACTCTTAAGGCTTTCGTGGCCACTTGTTGACAAACTGCCTATTGGCTTCTGTCTCGGGTTCTTCGGTCGACGTTCATCTAATGCTTTTTCTGACGTTTCGCCAGCACGAGTGGCTGGCACTGTCCAAACTTCACCCTCCATCGCCGATAGTGAACTGGAGTCCAGCTCGCGGGCGCAGACTACATGTACCTGGCGCGCCAACGTCCGGTGCGGTTCTCCTCTTGCTACGTGCGGCAGTCATTCGCTGCAGTACGGGAAGCCAGGATCCGTTTACCTTAAGGCTTTCCTCTTTCTTGTTCAAACTGTTCGCGTGTTTTTGTATTTCTACAGCTTCTCTGAACAAGCGCGTGTGATAGTGCTTCTCTACAGCCAGAACTTCCGTGTCGGCGAATTTTATTACGTGGTCGGTCTCATTCAGTGCGTGCTCTGCCACGGCCGATTTCTCCACCTGCCCCAACCTGCAGTGTCGTTTATGCTCTTTGATCCTGGTGTTAATGGATCGTCCAGTCATTCCGACATGGACTTTTCCGCATGTGCACGGTATACGGTATATTCCCGACATTGCAAGTGGGTCTCTTTTCTCCTTCGCCGATCTTCCGTATCGGTTTGAAAATCGTCTTTACGCCATGTTTGCGCAATATACGGCCGATTCTGGCCGTCACTCTGGGAATGTATGGCAGAAAGGCCGTACCCGACATTTCATTTTCTGGTTCCTTACATCGTCGAGTGTTTGGCTCTGTTACACTTCTAATATAATTTGTGCAGTACCCATTGCTCCTCAGGACAGTTTCCAGGTGTTGCATTTCTCGTTTGAGGTGTTGCGGCTCACATATTCGTCCTGCTCTCGTTACGAGCTTACTAATCATGCCTCTTTTCTGGCTGGGGTGGTGGTTTGGCAGTTTGTGCATGTACCGGTCCGTGTGTGTGTCGGTTTTCGATACACGCTGTGTCCCAGGTTTCCGCCGTCCCTTGTGACCAGCACATCTAGAAATGGCAGTTTCTTGTCCTTTTCTAGTTCCACAGTAAACGGATCCTGACTTTCCGTACTGCAGCGAACGACCGTCGCAGGTAGCAAGAGGAGAACTGCACTGGAAATGACTGCGGAGCAGCCCTCGGACGTTGGCGCGCCAGGTACATACAGGGTGTTACAAAAAGGTACGGCCAAACTTTCAGGAAACAATCCTCACACACACAAATAAAGAAAAGATGTTATGTGGACATGTGTCCGGAAACGCTTACTTCCCATGTTAGAGCTCATTTTATTACTTCTCTTCAAATCACAATAATCGTGGAATGGAAAGACACAGCAACAGAACGTACCAGCGTGACATCAAACACTTTGTTACAGGAAATATTCAAAATGTCCTCCGTTAGCGAGGATACGTGCATCCACCCTCCGTCGCACGGAATCCCTGATGCGCTGATGCAGCCCTGGAGAATGGCGTATTGTATCACAGCCGTCCATAATACGAGCACGAAGAGTCTCTACATTTGGTACCGGGGTTGCGTAGAAAAGAGCTTTCAAATCCCTCCATAAATGAAAGTCAAGAGGGTTGAGGTCAGGAGAGCGTGGAGGCCACGGGATTGGTCGGCCTCTACCAATCCGTCGGTCACCGAATCTGTTCTTGAGAAGCGTACAAACAAAAAAAATGGCTCTGAGCACTATGGGACTTAACATCTGAGGTCATCAGTCCCCTAGAACTTACAACTACTTAAACCTAACTAACCTAAGGCCATCACACAACACCCAGTCATCACGAGGCAGAGAAAATCCCTGACCCCACCGGGAATCGAACCCGGGAACGCGGGCATGGGAAGCGAGAACGCTACCGCACGACCACGAGCTGCGGACAAGCGTACGAACACTTGGACTGAAATGTGCAGGAGCTTCATCGTGCATGAACCACATGTTGTGTCGTACTTGTAAAGGGGCATGTTCTAGCAGCACAGGTAAGTATCCCGTATGAAATCATGGCGGTGAATCGAGGAAGTACAGTACATACCGACGAAACTAAAATGAGCTCTAACGTGGAAAGTAAGCGTTTCCGGACACATGTCCACTTAACATATTTTCTTTATTTGTGTGTGAGGAATGTTTTCTGAAAGTTTGGCCGTACTTTTTTGTAACACCCTGTGTATATAGTCTGCAGCCGCGAGCTCGGCTCCAGTTCACCACCGGCAATGGAGGGTGAAGCTTTGACAATGCCAGCCACTCGTGCTGGCGAAACGTCAGAAAAATCGTCAGCCGAACGTTGGCCGAAGAACCCGAGACAGGAGCCAGTAGGCAGGTTGTCAATCCCTAATAACTGGAACAATGGTATGTTCCTTGTGCGACGCACTTCATATTGGTCTGTAGACCATAGGGGTAGATGTAAGGACAGAGGGCTGGTCAGTGGCGCCGTGTTGCAGGACTGGCGACCATGGCAGGCAACAAGAAAGCCCAGGAGGCGGCAGCCGAGGACCTGGGGGCGCTGCTGGACGCGGAGGACGGCGCGCTGGTGACGCTGGTGGCGGGGCGGACGCGGCTGGTGGTGCACCGGGCCGTCCTCGCAGCCAGGAGCCCCGTCTTCGAAGCCATGTTCCGCCACGACACGCTGGAGGCCAGCAGCGGCGTGGTGAGCATCGCGGACGTGGAGGGCCCGGCGCTGAGGCAGCTGGTGGCCTACGTGTACACGCTGCGGGCCCCCAGCGCGCCCGGCACGGCTGCGCAGCTGCTAGCGGCCGGCCGACAAGTACGGCCTGCTGGAGCTGAAGGCGCACTGCGAGCGGCAGCTGGCCGCCGAGCTGGCCGTGGAGAGCGCGGCGGCCACGGCGGTGCTCGCCGTCAGGCACTGCTGCCCCAGGCTCACCGAAGTGGCCGTCGCCTTTGTCGAGGCCAACTCCCAGGTCTTGGCACGCAGGGGTGGGCTGACGCGGTGCGCAGCCACCCTAAAGATGTTGTCGAAGTGAGTCGGCTGATTGCTGTGACTTCAGCGAGATCCAGGTAAGAGAAATGGAGAGAGAGAGTGTGACAGAGAGAGAGAGAGAGAGAGAGTGTGACAGAGAGAGAGAGAGAGAGAGAGAGAGAGAGAGTGTGACAGAGAGAGAGAGAGAGAGAGAGTGTGACAGAGAGAGAGAGAGAGAGAGTGTGACAGAGAGAGAGAGAGAGAGAGAGAGAGAGAGAGAGAGAGAGAGAGAGAGAGAGAGAGAGTGTGTGACAGAGAGAGAGAGTGTGTGACAGAGAGAGAGAGTGTGTGACAGAGAGAGAGAGTGTGTGACAGAGAGAGAGAGTGTGTGACAGAGAGAGAGAGTGTGTGACAGAGAGAGAGAGAGAGTGACAGAGAGAGAGAGAGAGTGACAGAGAGAGAGAGAGAGAGAGAGAGAGAGAGAGAGAGAGAGAGAGAGAGA
This sequence comes from Schistocerca nitens, assembly GCF_023898315.1. Taxonomy (NCBI): domain Eukaryota; kingdom Metazoa; phylum Arthropoda; class Insecta; order Orthoptera; family Acrididae; genus Schistocerca; species Schistocerca nitens. The sequence goes on along the minus strand of NC_064624.1, from coordinate 12,798,390 downwards.
GAGAGAGTGTGACAGTGTGACAGAGAGAGAGAGAGAGAGAGAGAGAGAGAGAGTGTGACAGAGAGAGAGAGAGAGAGAGAGAGAGTGTGACAGAGAGAGAGAGAGAGAGAGAGAGAGTGACAGAGAGAGAGAGAGTGACAGAGAGAGAGAGAGTGACAGAGAGAGAGAGTGTGACAGAGAGAGAGAGTGTGACAGAGAGAGAGAGTGTGACAGAGAGAGAGAGTGTGACAGAGAGAGAGAGTGTGACAGAGAGAGAGAGTGTGACAGAGAGAGAGAGGTGTGACAGAGAGAGAGAGTGTGTGACAGAGAGAGAGAGTGTGACAGAGAGAGAGAGTGTGACAGAGAGAGAGAGTGTTGACAGAGAGAGAGAGTGTGACAGAGAGAGAGAGTGTGACAGAGAGAGAGAGTGTGACAGAGAGAGAGAGTGTGACAGAGAGAGAGAGTGTGACAGAGAGAGAGAGTGTGACAGAGAGAGAGAGTGTGACAGAGAGAGAGAGTGTGACAGAGAGAGAGAGTGTGACAGAGAGAGAGAGTGTGACAGAGAGAGAGAGAGAGAGAGAGAGTGTGTGTGTGTGACAGAGAGAGTGTGTGTGTGTGACAGAGAGAGTGTGTGTGTGACAGAGAGAGTGTGTGTGTGTGTGACAGAGAGAGAGAGAGAGAGAGTGTGTGTGTGACAGAGAGAGAGAGAGAGAGAGAGAGAGTGTGTGTGTGACAGAGAGAGAGAGAGAGAGAGAGTGTGTGTGTGACAGAGAGAGAGAGAGAGAGTGTGTGTGTGACAGAGAGAGAGAGAGAGAGAGTGTGTGTGTGACAGAGAGAGAGAGAGAGAGAGACAGAGAGAGAGAGAGAGAGTGTGTGTGTGACAGAGAGAGAGAGTGTGTGTGTGACAGAGAGAGAGAGAGAGAGAGAGAGAGAGAGAGAGTGTTCAAGCCTTGTTTATCAGTAACTTTCATTAGATGTGTGTCTACTGTGAAACACACCTTCGTTGCTGTCTAAAGAAGCCATTTGCTGGTAGGTCACATAGCTTTCACTCACCTTTTCCTTTTGTTTTGTTAGCCTTTGGCATTAACCATTTTAACGAAATTTGCTTTTTGTTATTTTCGTTAAAGAATAAATTATTAATTATTATTGTTGGCTTTTAGTTAATTAAATTGCCTCTCTTTAACTGTCCTCTGTAAGTACGAACTTTGTTGTAGAACCTCTCTCTTATTTAAGTGTGGTAATAAAAAAAATTCACTTTCAAAAGAATTACGTACATCTAAGAATTACGTGAGCTCATACTGATTAAGAATATCTATCTGAGAATTAAATCCTTTACATAATCTGGCTTTGGCACACATTTTCTGAATGCAGTGGGTTTTTTGTTATTAATTTAAATAATTACTGCATTATATCCCGGCGTTTGCTACAGAACACAAGATTATCGCTATTAGCAGAAAATGTAGGATTGTTGCCAAGCCGACATTTAGTTATCGCTGATCAAACCTACTTCACTATACATTTAAGTTATTTGAAGAACCAAAAATGTTAAATTCAATGTTAACTAACATTAACTATCCGCCTACGAATGCACAAACAATATTAATTTAGAAATTCATCAGTCTCAGGATCACTGTAAAGAACATTTTTCTTAATTCACTGTTAGTTTTTATCTATCTGTTCCCGATTTACGGGTTTGGATGATTTTTCCTTTAGCGGAACAATTTTTAAAATGTGCCGCTGCTGCAACTCGATCGGTCGCGGCACAGCCCAGCAACACCGCTAAAAATGCTGAAAATTCTTTAAAGAAATTTTATAGATGACATGGGCAAGCTAATTTACATTAATAATACACACATTTGATAAATTCTGATATATTTAGATCAAACAATAATTAAACTCACATTAATTTGTAACGCCTCCTCTAATGGCGGCTAAATCTAGACAGAGACAAAAGACATCTACCCTTTGATCAATCGCTTCAACACAGCTTCCTCTCGCATTCGCCTCTACACAGAGAAGACCAAAGAATACGCTGTACATGGTTCTTTTATACTACTGCTGATTGTTAACATTTCTTTGTAATTTGACAATATTATTCTCTTCTGGCTAAATTTCATATCTCTGTTATCACAGATACAGACACATCTCGCAATCACATAATAAATATAGAAAAATTACTATCCTAAATACATAGAGAAAATTACTACAAAAATACTACAATAGTAACAAATGTTTTTTACAGAAAATTCAGTAATAATTTTTGTTCGTTAATTATGGTATATACAACTTGCTCAGAGCGGCGTATATGTTCATTAATATCGTGAGTTTGCCAGGGAACGTTACATTGCCCCCTGGCAGCATTTGGCAAAGAATTTCTATACTTTGACACAATGGTGCCAGTAACGTTGTTTACAATTCTGTATCCTTTCATGGAATGGCGTTTTTTAATTAGTCCCAGGGTTATACATGTTCATGGCTCCCCCATTTGGGCGAGGGCAGACAGGAAACCTGGGCAAAACTGTGCCGGAGCCCAGCCATCCCAGTTGGTTCATGATTAATATTGTCTCTTAACAGTCATTCATTTGAATTAATTTATCAGTTTGTCACCAACGGTTACACAATATCACAGTCATATACTTCAACAAAAGTTTTCTTTCACTTAGCACAGGATCACTTTTCATAATGTTTCTACTACCTACGTGTTACAAATTCATCTCTTGCACTTGTTAGTGTTCATTTTCTCTCATCAGTTTACGGACATACATAATAAATGTTCAAAGTTTATCAAAATGGAGTCATTGACATGTTACGCAGTTGTGTAAATATTTTGGAAAATGACAATAATGCTGTAGTCGGTGAGCGGTGCGGAGTGATTGTTGAGCGGCGTTCGGCGCGGCGCGTCGGCTCCGTGTAGGTCACCGCCCCCGGTGTTGACAGCTACGGCGCAGAGGGGCGTGGCTGTCTGGTTTGCTACGGGCTGCTGCGGCCGCTGCATGGCTGAGGTAGCCGGATGCGCGTTGTATATCAGTTCGCCCGTGTGACATCTTCTTGCAGTGCTCCAGCAAACATGCAACAAGTTCACAAACAGTGTACTATCCTTATGGGCATTTTTCCTGCTGTGGGAAAAAACGCACACAGTTATTGGCAGTTATTATTCAGTAGGCCTTCACTAGTCTGGTTTGCACAATGTTTCGTTGTCACAGTAACACGTTTTATGGGCACACAATATTTTTTACCATGTCATGACTTGTCTTTAGTCACACGCAAGTTTTCACCTTAGGACAAAATGTATCTCTGTAGTCAATGCGCTTTCCTAGCGTCCCTTGACACACAAAGAATTATAAAGTTTGACACTAACTTGATCCACCGTCCGTTATCGGCTCACTGTTCGTGTCGTGCTAGTTCCTTGTCCACTTGCACACACGGCGATGATACAGTTTTATATTACTTATACACAACAACTTCGTGACGTATTGCTGCAGGTTTAACAGTCACTGTCTGTCTCTGCCACACAATACTGCACTTTTGTTTAAGTTCCTTTATTTTTATTTACAATGTCCGTTGTGCAATTTTTGTAACAGCACATTCGTAACTCTTTACCAAGGTGTGTGATATTTGCGTACATGGTAACAATATTAAAATTTCGTATTAGTTTGCCCAAAAATCATCTATATTCGTGTTCGCGTAGATTTTATTTGTGCATTCCAGCCGGATTCAGGCATATTGTTCAATAACTCCTCTGAAATCATGTCTCACTTTACTATGAAGGTCCTACGTAACTACAGTGTAGTCTCTGTAGGTTAAAATTGAGTTGGACTGTATCTGGCTAGCTCTTTTTTTACTGATTGAATCCACACATGCTTCAATTGAAGCTTCTTTGTGCGTAACTTTGCGTTACATAAATTTGCAATAAGATTGCCTCCCGTGGTGCCCTCGGGTCACTACTGGGTGCATTATTCTCTCTGATAACATTGGTTAGATAATCAAGTTCTCAGGGTCTCATATTACTGATATTATTCTGGGTTCGAATCTGTCAATCTGACAGCTACACATATATACATACATACACATAATAGAAAGGATTGTGCGAAGAAATATTTCAATTTTGACACACATATAGAAAATTATGCAGTACACTAACTAATCATTACTAAAATGTTCCTCTTGACTGATCTCTGTCACAGCTTAACACTACAAATAATTGCACTAATCAGATTATCTGTGCAGACATTTAGAGCATGTTTTAGATAACACAAATTAAAAGAAGACATAACACAAATATTCTTAAACACATGAGAAAGTCAATCATATTCTTATAACTAAACACTTCTACATTAGTACATTATTTCTAAGATCACACATCATTAATGTTCATTACTTACAAGAGGATGTTGTCCACATAGGACTATTAGTCTTTTACTGTATGAATACTTTTACATCCTTATGCGGATACAGTCCCCGTACTCTATTGCAATGAGGCCAGCACTTTCATTAAAAAGCTACTCGTATTGCTGCAGTTATTACAGCATACAAATATAATACTAACAACTGTGCCCACGAGATATGACCTGGCAGACTGGTCTTGTGTGAACAGAGAAATTCGCCTAACGAATAGTAAACTGAAACACTTTTGCACTAAGTTTACGAATGTGACGCTACTGGATACAGACAGGTATGAGAGACACTGCTTCACAAAGCATGGACTACATCTAAATCAGTTTGGCAAAAATAAACTAGCAGCAGACATTGGAAAAGCTTTTCATGAAATAATAGGCCTAAACAATAACGATCATGAAAGCAGACCAGTCATAGCCCTAACTAACGAGGGAAAGTAGTGAACTGGGCCAACTCTAGCAGGATTTGGTCCAGTAACAAAAATCTGCAACAAGTAATTAATACACAAACGAAAGTTCACTCAAACAGCAATACAATTAAAGAGAAACAAAAGTTAACAGTGTTTCATCAGAACATAAGAGGCCTATACTGCAAGCTGGATCAGTTCACAGCAAATATAGAAGACACTAAAGGTATAAACAGTTCCCACATTCTGTGTCTAACAGAACACCACATCACTGCTGGTATTGAAGTGGTCCCTATTCCCAACTATGTTTTGGCAACGTCTTATTGCAGGAACTATATGGACAAAGGAGGAGTAGCTGTATATGTAAAAAACAATGTCTTGTTCACGGCAATAGATGTACATAGATTCTGCTTTGAGCAACATTTTGAAGTATGTGCTATAGAGGTGCCAGACACTGTCTCCAGATTAACAGTTGTGGCAGTTTACAGGGCACCATCTGGTAATTTTAAAGTGTTTGTTAAACAATTAGATACTCTTTTGTTGTACTTAAGTAGAAAAAATAGGGGCATAGTAGTTGTTGGGGATTTTAACATAGATTTCTTGGTTCATTCTTCCTGCAAGGTGGAGTTTGAAAATCTCATGTGCACGTACAACCTTGTTCCCGTGGTTAGCTCGCCCACCAGAACCACAACCTCTTCCAGTACTCTCATTGATAATGTTTTTGTTGATCAGAGTAAAGTCAACCATATTAATATTGAAATGGTTATAAATGGCCTGTCTGACCATGACGGACAACGAGTTACTTTCAACAGTTTGGGAATTCCTCTGAGTGACACCTCACCTAGATGGAAAACAGTAAGGAAAATAAGTGAGGAAGCTATTCAAACGTTCAGATCATGTCTTCAGCATACTGACTGGTCACCTGTTTATCTAGCACAAACTGCTAATTCAAAATACAATTTATTCACAAATGAGATAGCAGGTACCTTTGAAAGTGTATTTCCAAAAAAGTCATACAGAGTCCAACCTGCTAGGTCTGCAAAAAAACCATGGCTCACTAAGGGCATCATAGCTTCCTGTCAGAGAAAAAGGCAACTCTACATAGCATCAAAGACTTCTAACAACCCTGCTCAGCTAAAACATTATAAACTCTACTGTAAAATTCTTGCCAAAGTAATTAAAAACTCTAAAAGTATGTGTATAGCATCTGAAATTACTAATTCTGAAAATAAAATTAAAACAATCTGGAATGTGATAAAGAGAGAAACAGGGACTGTAAACTACACCAAAGACAAAAATATTGTTTTAACTGTTGACAACTCAGAGATAACTAATAGTGAGGAAATTGCTGAAATCTTTAACCAACATTTTTTAACTGTCCCAACACAGATAGGTTGCCATGGTTCTGTAGATAAAGCTGCCTGTATAATGAAAAATAATTTTCCAGAACCTTTCAGTCAAATAAGTGTGCCTCCCATTACTGCCAATGAAATAAAAAAAAATCATACAGTCTTTGAAAAATAAACATTCTGCTGGTATCGACGATATTTCAAGCAAGCTGTTGAAGGCTTGCTGTAGTGAAGTGACCGAAGTCTTGGCTCACATCTGCAACACATCCATGCAACAAGGAGTGTTTCCAGACAGAATGAAATACGCTGTTGTCAGGCCCCTGTACAAAGCAGGGGATGCTACAAATGTGTCAAACTATCGCCCTATCTCTCTATTAACAACATTTTCAAAAGTCCTAGAAAAAGCTCTGTACAACAGGATTGTGGCACACCTTGGTGACCTGAACATCATTAACAGTCAGCAGTTTGGTTTTCAAAAGGGAGTTTCAATAGATAACGCAATTTTCTCATTCACAAATGATGTTCTAGAGTCTATAAACAGAAAGAGGCTGCCAATTGGTGTCTTATGCGACCTATCAAAGGCGTTCGACTGTGTAGATCACCAGATACTCCTCAAGAAGGCCTGTCATTATGGAATTACTGGACCTGTAGGGAACTGGTTAAAATCGTACCTCGAAAATAGGAAGCAGAAGATTACTCTAGATGTTTCAGATAGTGTATCACAATATATAGTGGACTCTGAGTGGGGAATTGTGCAGCAGGGAGTGCCACAGGGATCAGTGCTTGGGCCCTTGCTGTTCCTCATATATGTTAATGACCTGCCTTTATCCATCAATAAGCAGTGTAAATTTACAATGTTCGCTGATGATACGAGCATTGTGGTGGATAATGTGTCAACTACTGACTTAGAGTCCGAGGTCAATGATATCCTTAAAGAAGTTCTGGGTTGGTTTAGTATTAACTCCCTTTCAATAAACCTGAAAAAAACCAATTTTATCCAGTTCCAGACAACCCACAAAAACCCAAAAGAAATAGTTATCACACAGAATGATCAGATGGTAAAGCAAGTGTACTTATCAAAATTCCTAGGCGTATACGTGGACAGTAGGCTGAACTGGGAACATCACGTTCTACAAACACTAAAACGGCTGACGTCGACAACATTTGCTTTATGAATTTTGTCACGCTTCAACGACATTACCATCTCAAAGTCAGCTTACTTTGGCTATTTTCATTCAGTCATGTGTTATGGCATCATCTTCTGGGGCAATACACCTGCCGCAAAGAAAATCCTCACAGCACAAAAAAGGGCAATAAGAATCATTTGTGGTGTACCCCCACGAACCTCATGTCGAAATCTGTTTAAACGACTTGAAATACTGACAGCAACATCTCAGTACATATATTCACTGATGTGCTTCATAATAAATAACCCCACTCTGTATGAAACGAATTGCCTACATCATGAACATAACACCAGAAGAAAAGAGGATTTCCACTGTGAGTTAAAGAGCTTGACACTTATTCAGAAAGGGGTAAAGTACGCTGGAACGAAAATTTTCAATTCCCTACCCAACAGCATCAAAAGTATAAGGAGTAGTACATCAGTATTTAAACGTAGCTTGAAAAATTATTTACTTGAGACCTCACTTTATTCACTAGAGGAATTCTTTCAGAGAAATAAGTAAAACCCAGATTGGAAAGATGTTTTTAAATTTTTTGACACTGTTTACTGTTAAACTAACGTAATAATGCCCTAATGTAAAAATTCCTGTTTTTCTCATTTCCATTTTTGGGTCACTTTTAAACCCAAAGTGGGAAGTTTTGATTACTGTTCAAGGTTAAAATAGATGCAATAATGCCCTAAATATGAAACTGCTATCTTCACATTTATGTAGACTAGTTTTAAGCTAATAAGTATGACTTTTGTGCACTGTTATTAATACTATAACAATGTCTTTATTCTATGTATTTTATTATGTACATTGACACGTTCCACATCTGAGTGACTTGCTCACATGTACAGATCTATGGAACAAGTATATAAATAAATAAAAAATAAATAAAAAATAAACTCTCCCTGAGTGGGGATCTGCTAAGAGATAGCTACACTCATGTGGGACACTTACTACTCTAAAAGGTCCATTGTACACCAATTGCCACTTGCTATTCTGTTTCAAAGATGCCGAGGACTTAGGATGATTACGTAAGAGTACCAAGTCCCCAACACTAAGTTTTTGGTTATTTGTCACATGTCGATTATATTTTTCTTTCCTTTTCTGAGCGCATCTGGTAAGGTTGCACCCTGCTTTTCTTATCTTCTCTTCCTTAGGCTCAGGAATGACTGGGACCTTAGGCAAAGGTGCCAGCCACTCGTTCAGAACTCTATTATTATTCATTATAATCTCGTTTGGTGGATACCCCGTAGAAGCATGCGGGGTTGCGTTGTGAATTTCTACAAACTTAGGTATCAGATCTGGCCATCTTGTGTGTTTATATGCAATGTATAACCTGAAAAATTTATTTAACTCTCCAAATGTTCTCTCTACTAAACTTGCTTGTGGGTGAAAACGGGATATTAGTATGTGCTTTATATCTTGTTCATGTAAATAGTTTTTCCAGGTATGGCCTGTAAAATAGGAAGCGTTATCCGATATTATCGCTTCAGGCTTACCCACTTGTGTAAAATATTCTTTCCCTAACCATTTAACTATTCCACGAGCAGTGGCTGATTTAAGGCAGTATATTTTTAAATATTTAGAGAAAAGGTCATACACCGCTAGAATGTACTTTAATCCACCCCTGGCTCGTGGGTAGGGTCCTGCTATGTCTATAGATACTAACTGAAGTGGACGATGAGGCACTATAGGATGCAGTTCAAACCTTGTGGACTTATTTTGAAACTTAGCTTTTTGGCACAGAGGACAAGTCCTGATAATGGTGCGAGTCTGCTGGCTTATCCCCTTAAAATAACAGAATTTGGACAAAATCCTTATTGTTTTGCCTATCCCAGCGTGACCCCATGCTAAATGCGTGTGCCACACTACAGCTGGGATAGCCTGTTGTGGTATACACACGACTCCATGGTCATTTGACACACCTGTTTTATAATACAGAATATTATCTACTATTTTGAAATTCTGAACACTTTTAAGATTGGTTCCTTCTTTAATTTTGCTAATGATATCTCGCCAAATCGGATCAGTTTCCTGCAATATAGACATATTCTTACACATATTTCTTGCCCTTCTGCCCCCAGATTCTCACATTGTACTTCCTGAACTACGTCACTAACATTACTTTGTGTCCCACTTTCTAACTCGGTATCACTACTTACTAACTGTTGTTCATTATCCATGTTGATATCTTTCTGACTACGCAATCTAACCATAGTAAACAAAAGAAATAAAATCTGAACTAAATATCCTAACACTCAGGTTTCACTGACATAATCACACAAGAAATGGTCATTTGTTAAAACACACTTACTATATACTACAGTTACTAACTACTCAAATGTCCTGTTATTTTAAAACAAAGCACTAACAACAAGCACACCACTAATGATCCGAGAACACTGCACTGAGGCTACTTTACTACCCACAGGACAACTACACTGTAGCTTTACCTTTTGGTGATCTATCTTGGGTGCAGCTGCCCCCTGATATTGTGGTAGGTAATTAATTTTTCGCTATAATGAGCTCTCTTCTTCAGCTTGCCTCTGGGTATATAGTGTTCTCATGCAAAAAATCATACACAGGTATTACCACACAATATTGGTTATGCAATACATACAATACATGGAAAAATTATTAAATGTTCTGCAACAAAGTTCGACTATAATAACTCCCTAGTTATCTCATGGGTATTTAGTGGCCACTGCATATTCGAGCCCCACGTTGGGCGCCAATTTAACAAAATATGCTTTTTGTTATTTTCGTTAAAGAATAAATTATTAATTATTATTGTTGGCTTTTAGTTAATTAAATTGCCTCTCTTTAACTGTCCTCTGTAAGTACGAACTTTGTTGTAGAACCTCTCTCTTATTTAAGTGTGGTAATAAAAAAAATTCACTTTCAAAAGAATTACGTACATCTAAGAATTATGTGAGCTCATACTAACTGATTAAGAATATCTATCTGAGAATTAAATCCTTTACATAATCTGGCTTTGGCACACATTTTCTGAATGCAGTGGGTTTTTTGTTAAGTATTTAAATAATTACTGCATTATATCCCGGCGTTTGCTACAGAACACAAGATTATCGCTATTAGCAGAAAATGTAGGATTGTTGCCAAGCCGACATTTAGTTATCGCTGATCAAACCTACTTCACTATACATTTAAGTTATTTGAGGAACCAAAAAATGTTAACTAACATTAACTATCCGCCTACGAATGCACAAACAATATTAATTTAGAAATTCATCAGTCTCACTGTAAAGAAGAACATTTTTCTTAATTCACTGTTAGTTTTTATCTATCTGTTCCCGATTTACGGGTTTGGATGATTTTTCCTTTAGCGGAACAATTTTTAAAATGTGCCGCTGCTGCAACTCGATCGGTCGCGGCACAGCCCAGCAACACCGCTAAAAATGCTGAAAATTCTTTAAAGAAATTTTATAGATGACATGGGCAAGCTAATTTACATTAATAATACACACATTTGATAAATTCTGATATATTTAGATCAAACAATAATTAAACTCACATTAATTTGTAACGCCTCCTCTAATGGCGGCTAAATCTAGACAGAGACAAAAGACATCTACCCTTTGATCAATCGCTTCAACACAGCTTCCTCTCGCATTCGCCTCTACACAGAGAAGACCAAAGAATACGCTGTACATGGTTCTTTTATACTACTGCTGATTATTAACATTTCTTTGTAATTTGACAATATTATTCTCTTCTGGCTAAATTTCATATCTCTGTTATCACAGATACACACACATCTCGCAATCACATAATAAATATAGAAAAATTACTATCCTAAATACATAGAGAAAATTACTACAAAAATACTACAATAGTAACAAATGTTTTTTACAGAAAATTCAGTAATTTTGTTCGTTAATTATGGCATATACAACTTGCTCAGAGCGGCGTATATGTTCATTAATATCGTGAGTTTGCCAGGGAACGTTACACCATTTAGTCACAGAAGTGAGTAACTACAGATTTGGTATACAGGCTGTATTGTATTGTATGTTAACCGGGGACCTAGAAATGACGGAGAGGCTCCGTCCCCGCCGCAGTCACAGCGGTCCGCAACCCCACGACGACTACCCCAGTCCACTTCGCCCCTCTGCCGCCCAGCACTGAACCCAGGGTTATTGTGCGGTTCGGCCCACGGTGGACCTCCCAGGGAACGTCTCACACCAGACGAGTGTAACCCCTGTGAGTGCGTGGTAGAGTAATGGTGGTGTACACATACGTGGAGAACTTGTTTGTGCAGCAATCGCCGACGTAGTGTAACTGAGGCGGAATAAGGGGAACCGGCCCGCATTCGCCGAGGCAGATGGAAAACCGCCTAAAAACCTTCCACAGACGATTCGCCGGACCTCAACACAAATCTGCCGAGCGGATTCGTGCTGGGGACCAGGCACTCCTTACCGCCCGGAAAACCATGTGTTTGACCGCACGGCTAACCAGGCAGTTGGTATACAGGGTGACTCACTAACTATTGCCGCCTAGAATAACTCTGAAAGTATGTTAGGAGCTGAAAAGCTTGTGCAACAAATGTTGCATGGAACAACAGGGGCCATAATATGGCGTTGGTTTTTTGTTTGTACGTGGGGTCGCTTCAGAGATGTGAAGGTCAACTATGTTCTTTTTTAATGGGATGCTATACTCTGGTACTTATTTTCTGATAGCAGCTATCGAGACGAACCCAATGATTTGTAAGACTAAGGTCTTTGAATTTCAACGAAGGTCAAAAAGGTGGCATGAACGTCCATTTACAGGTGTTCGAAGCGATGAGCATTGCTATCAATGCAGTGTTGCAATCTTCTTATCGTGGATTGAGTGGTATTCCTTATCACTTGATGGCGAGTGTTCATCGGAGGTGAGGGTATCATCTGGAGTGCCCCAGGGAAGTGTGGTAGGTCCGCTGTTGTTTTCTATCTACATAAATGATCTGGATAGGGTGGATAGCAATGTGTGGCTGTTTGCTGAAGATGCTGTGGTGTACGGGAAAGTGTCGTCGTTGAGTAACTGTAGGAGGATACAAGATGATTTGGACAGGATTTGTGATTGGTGTAAAGAATGGCAGCTAACTCTAAATATAGATAAATGTAAATTAATGCAGATGAATAGGAAAAAGAATTCCGTAATGTTTGAATACTCCATTAGTAGTGTAGCGCTTCACACAGTCACGTCGATTAAATATTTGGGCGTAACATTGCAGAGCGATATGAAGTGGGACAAGCATGTAATGGCAGTTGTGGGGAAGGCGGATAGTCGTCTTCGGTTCATTGGTAGAATTTTGGGAAGATGTGGTTCGTCTGTAAAGGAGACCGCTTATAAAACACTAATACGACCTATTCTTGTGTACTGCTCGAGCGTTTGGGATCCCTATCAGGTCGGATTGACGGAGGACGTAGAAGCAATTGAGAGGCGGGCTGCTAGATTTGTTACTGGTAGGTTTGATGATCACGCGAGTGTTACGGAAATGCTTCGGGAATTCGGGTGGGAGTCTCTAGAGGAAAGGAGGCGTTCTTTTCGTGAACTGCTACTGAGGAAATTTAGAGAACCAGCATTTGAGGCTGACTGCAGTACAATTTTACTGCCGCCAACTTACATTTCGCGGAAAGACCACAAAGATAAGACAGATTATGGCTCGTACAGAGGCATATAGGCAGTAATTTTTCCCTCGTTCTGTTTGGGAGTGGAGCAGGGAGAGAAGATGCTAGTTGTGGTATGAGGTAACCTCCGCCACGCACCGTATGGTGGATTGCGGAGTATGTATGTATGTAGATGTAGGTACTCATCGAAGCACATGCTCTGCAAATTCTCTCTCATATATCGTGCAAATAGTAAATTTACGCCGAATACGGTGTATCAATGTAACGTGCCATTGACATGTAAACACCATTCGACGGTTTTGCAATACAACACCAATAGGAACGGCAAGACGACTATCGTCGAATCAAGCGAATGTGAATGATGTATTCCTTCAAAGAACAAGTCGGTATGCTTCTCATTTACAGAGAATGCCAATGAAAATCAGTCACAGCTAGAGACTGATACGCTGATATCCTCGATGTACTCACGTTACACGTTGTACATTTAAATACGTGTATGATAAATTGAGAACAACTGGATCTTTAACGTATCAGAAAAACACATTCGGAAAAGGAAAGTTACTAACGAGGAAACGGAAATTGGTACTCTTCACACAGTGGTTCGAGATCCTTTGTTAGTTCGCGTCAAATCGCAAGGGAATCTGGCATGAGCCAGAATAGTGTTGTCGTATTCTGCATCGTCATAAATGTCATCCTTACCATATCAGTCTCCACTAAGAATTAACTGGTACGGATTGTGTGCATCACACTGAATTCTGCCAATGGGCTCAACTTCAGTTTCAGAGGGAATGACACATTTATTAATTTTATTTTATTTACTGATGAGACTACATTCACAAACCACGGAAATGTTAACGTGCGTAACATGGATGTCTGTGTTGGCTGTGGCAAGGTGCACAACAAAAACTGCAGTTGGTGAATGTATGCTGTGGAATTCTGGAGGATCATATTAATTCCCCTATTTCATTGAAGTAAATCTTAATGGTAGGAGTACACCTCATTCCTGCAAGAAACATTAGGTCTGTTATTGGAAGAAATACCTTTAGCAACAAGGAACAGAATGTGATATCAACACAATGGGTATCCGGCACATTTTTCGCTGATGGGCTAGAAATGAGTTGCAGAGACAAGTCCCAAACCGTTGGACTGGACGCAGAGGACATGTGTTGTGGCCATCTCGTTTGTCAGACTTGACGCCTCTGGATTTTTTCTTGTGACATTGTTTATAAAGACGTTCCATCTACAGCTGAAGATATGCAAGAGAGGATTGGCAGAGCATGTGCTTCGATAACTGCCGATGTGATAAGGAATACCACTCAGTCCATCATAAGAACATTGCAGCACTGCATTGATACCAATGGTCATCACTTCGAACACCTTCTGTAAATGAACGTTCATGCCACCTTTGTGACCTTCAAAGACCTTACTCTTGCACATCATTGGATTAATCTCGATAGCCATTATGAGAAGATAAGTACCAAACTGTAGCATCCCATTTAAAAAGCAAAGTTCACCTTAATATCTCTGAAGCGGCCCCACCTAGCAACAGAAAACCAACATGATATTATGGCCCCTGTTGTCCCATGCAACTTTTGCCTCACAAACTTTTCAGCTCCTATCATACTTTCGGAGTTATTCTAGGTGGCAATAGTTAGTGACACACCCAGTATAATATGATATATATGCAGCACAGGAATTAGCAATTATATTAATTCCAGATAACATCCAGGTTGACTTTGTACATTCACACACTCAGTACAGTCCATATTTGAAAACTTCTTACATTGGAACCTTTGCGCGTGATGTATTACTGGATAACTGCTTCTTGCAGAAACCAGGCAATACTGGCATAGTCTGTTGTGGCCAGCTGTCGAAAGAGGCCCATCACAGATATAGGTTGGGGAATTCCTGCTCTGATCAAGGCCTTAAGAAACTTGCGGCATTGTCTGTCATATCGTGAACACTCTTTTATCACACGGTTGAGGTCTGCAACCTGAGCTGGGTGGACTTTGCAGCATGCAGCATATGAAGATGTGAAGGATAATAGCCGTGACCCAGCTGTATGCACATTACGGAAGTGTTACAACATCTGAACAGCTTCATTTGGGAGAACCAGGTTTTCCCAGCAGTATTTCAATGAATCCTCAGGACAGGTTCAACAGATCTCTCAACTGAACTGTGTTCATTAGCAGATATGTCAGCTAACGAAAATCACAGAACAACAAAGGTTTTCATATCTTCATAAATTGTTTTGACCTTTAAGCAGTCCATCCCTATTTGCAGTCAGTGATCTGTAAAACTGTGTCTGCACAAAATATTATTTACGATTTGGCATTGGGCCTTTGAAAAAAGCGTACATTGACAGTGTACTCAACACCAGCTATCTTTCTGTAGGTATAAATGTGTGTTTCTCTGAACAGAAATGGATACTGCGCCAAATGTCATTTGAATTCAGTCACGCGAGTGCTCGGACCGTGTTGAACAAGTCACTTCTCAACTCTTTACAATAAGTAGTCTTTTGTTGTCTAGGGTCACAGCTGCTGACAGTAAGAGAACTATAAACTGCAACATTGTATTGTATTGTATTGTATTGTATTTTTTATTGGTCCTGTCGTCTACATAGCAGCTTATGCATAAGACATTGAGCAAGTCAAGTTATAAATATACAGGCTGAAAGTCATTTCAAGGTATACATATTTAAGGTTAGAATAATACACTTTACATGTAAGTATTTATATAACACATTTCATAAATTTAAATATTCTTCAATGGAGTAAAAGCAGTGATGCTGTAAATATGACTTTAGAGATTTTCTAAAGGTATTGACCTCTGTGGTAGCTTTTATGTTTTCAGGAAGTTTGTTATAAAGCTTAACTCCAATGTGAAAAGTACCTTTTTGGCACAGTGCTGTGATGATTTCAGTCATATGTAAGTTTCTGTTTTGTCTGGTAAAGTGCTCATGTATATCACAGTTTTTTTTGCAATCTCCGGTCCTTACCTATTACATTTAATTTAAAGAACAAAAGGGTTTCCGTAATGTATACACATGGTAATGGAGGAATACCAGATTTCTTAAACAGGGGTTTACAAGAGTCTAGGCTTGCACCCAAACAAGATTCTAATGGCCCATTTTTGTAGTTTAAAACCGTATAAAGAGAAGCTAAAGGAGAGGAATAAGTGTGTCACTTTGTTCCACACTGCAGTATTCTCCAACACAAGTCAAAGAGGGCAGCCATGTATTCACATTGTCCATTTCTTATGTTTGCTTGTCATACATGATGAACTGACAAAGCAGTACCACCATTCCCTCATCTGCTCTACATTAATGTCTCACAGAACATACTCAGCAGCCAAGACAAAACTTTTGAGCTGACACTGGCAACACTGCACTCGCCACAGTATGGCTCCTGGCAGTTCCAGCTTTCGCCAACATCCCATGAGGTTCTATTACAAGTGGACAGCTCTGTGTTAGTACTGATAACAACACTGGATGATAATAAAACTCAATGTCTCACAAGTATAAACCACTAAAAGTGTGATGATGTATCAGTCACTGTAGTTGAGAGGGCTAGCATTCATTTCACCCTGCCACTGTGTGCACACGCCACAGTGCCTGATAATACTAAAGATTTTTGTGTTGCATAATTGACTCCCACGTCATTAATAGACATATGCAATATGCTAACAATTTCAGTAGCAAAATTACCTTATTACCCCGAACAGTACAGTGGGACTTTGACATAATTCTTTAGGAATTTCAAATGAAATATACTAGCCTTAGCAAGGTGCTGTAAACACAGGAGCAGTAGGGTGTAGCTGATTACTTTTCATAAAGCCTGTGCCCACCAGAAAAGGCAGCAAACCAGTCTACATGACAGAAACGTGGTAGGTTAACGCAGTCCGACACAATACTGGGCTTCCGTGTTTCCTTCTCCCCTCTGTTCACCAGTGTGCAAAAACATGTGCTCTGCATTGCTACACTCCCTTCTACAACACACAGGGATGGTGTGTACTGGTTAACACATTGTACTGCATTCTGGAGGTGCTGGCATCAAATATCTACTCTCCTGTCTTGCCAGGTGTTCTCTATTGTGCTACTAAAGGCCATCCAGCGAATACCACCAAGTTTCCTTCTACTTAGGCACAGCACATGTCTTCTGTGTTCTATAAACTGGAGTCACTGATATGCGCCTAACAACCTCACTACTGATGAGTCAAAAGATCCAAGGGGTAAGATAGATACTGCTTACAGGAAAATTAAAGGGACCTTTGGAAAAAAGAGAACCACTTGTATGAATATTAAGAGCTTAGATGGAAAATCAGTTCTAAGGGAAAGCAGAAAGGTGGAAGGTCTATACAAGGGCGATGTACTTGAGGGCAATATTATGGAAATGGAAGAGGATGGAGGTGAAGATGAAATGGGAGATTAAGATACTGCATGAAGGGTTCGACAGAGCACAGAAAGACCTAAGTCAAAGCAAGGCCCCAGGAGTAGACAACATTCCATTAAAACTACTTATAGCCTTGGGACAGCCAGCCCTGAGAAAACTCTACCGTCTTGTGAGCAAGATGTATGAGACAGGCGAAATACCCTCAGACTTCAAGAAGAATATAGTAATTCCAATCCCAGAGAAAGCAGGTGTTGACAGGTGTGAGAATTACTGGACTATCAGCTTAGTAAGTCACAGCTGCAAAATACTAACACGAATTCTTTACAGTCGAATGGAAAAACTGGTAGAAGCGGACCATGAGGAAGATCACTTCGGATTCCATAGAAATGTTGGAACATGTGAGGCAATACTGAAGCTACGATTCATCTTGGAAGATGGTTTGAGAAGGGCTAAAACCACATTTATAGCATTTGTAGACTTAGAGAAAGCTTTTGACAATGTTGACTGAAATACTCTTTCAAATTCTGAAGGTGGCAGAGGTCAAATACAGGGAGCAAAATACTATTTACAATTTGAACAGAAACCAGATGGCAGTTATAAGAGTTGAGGGGCATGAAAGGGAAGCAGTGGTTGGGAAGAGAGTAAGACAGGATTGTGGCCTATGCCTGAAGTTATTCAATCTATATACTGAGTAAGCAGTAAAGGTAACAAAAGACGAATTTGGAGTAGGAACTAAAATCCATGAAAAAGAAATAAAAACTTTCCAGTTTGCTGATGACATTATAATTCAGACAGACAGCAGAGGACCTGGAAGAGCAGTTGAACAGAATTGACAGTGCCTTGAAAGGAGGATATAAAATGAACATCAGCAAAAGCAAAACGAGGATAATGGAATGAAGTCTAATTAAATCAGGTGATGCTGAGTGATTTAGATTAGAAAAATGAGAAACTTTGAAGCGGTAGATGAGTTTTGCTATTTGGGGAGCAAAATAACTAATGATGGTCGAAGTAGAGAGGATATAAAATGTAGAGAGGCAATGGCACGGAAAGCATTTCTGAAGAAGAGAAATTTGTTAACATTGAGTACAGAGTTAAGTGTCAGGAAGTCTCTTCTAAAAGTGTTTGTATGGCGTGTAGCCATATATGGAAATGAAACATGGACGATAAATACTTTAGACAAGAAGAGAATAGAAGCTTTCGAAATGTGGTGCTACAGAAGAATGCTGAAGATTAGATATGTAGATTATGTAACTAATGAGTGGCACAACTTGACAAGAAGAAGGGACCGGTTGGTAGGACATGTTCTGAGACACCAAGGGATCACCAATTTAGTATTGGAGTGCAGCGTAGAGGGTAAAAATCGTAGATGGAGACCAAGAAATGAATACACTGAACAGATTCAGAGGGATGTAGAGTGCAATAGTTAATCAAATATGAAGAAGCTTGTGCAGGATAGAGTAGCACGGAGGGATACATCAAATCAGTCTCTGAAGACCACAACAACATCTTTTGTTACACGTGTCCCAAACAAGTCTTGTTCCTTTACTTTTCAAATATGTTTTAAGTCTGTATATTTACATAATGGGCTACTTAACTAATATATATATATATATATATATATATATATATATATATATATATATATATATATATATATATATATATATATATACAAAGATGATGTGACTTACCAAATGAAAGTGCTGGCAGGTCGACAGACACACAAACATACACACAAAATTCAAGCTTTCGCAACAAACTGTTGCCTCATCAGGAAAGAGGGAAGGAGAGGGAAAGACGAAAGGATGTGGGTTTTAGGGGAGAGGGTAAGGAGTCATTCCAATCCCGGGAGCGGAAAGACTTACCATAGGGGGAAAAAAGGACGGGTATACACTCGCGCACACACACACACACATATCCATCCACACACATACAGACACAAGCAGACATATTTAAAGACCATTTAAATATGTCTGCTTGTGTCTGTATATGTGTGGATGGATATGTGTGTGTGTGAGAGTGTATACCCGTCCTTTTTTCCCCCTATGGTAAGTCTTTCCGCTCCCGGGATTGGAATGACTCCTTACCCTCTCCCCTGAAACCCACATCCTTTCGTCTTTCCCTCTCCTTCCCTCTTTCCTGATGAGGCAACAGTTTGTTGCGAAAGCTTGAATTTTGTGTGTATGTTTGTGTTCGTTTGTGTGTCTGTCGACCTGCCAGCACTTTCATTTGGTAAGTCACATCATCTTTGTTTTTAGATATATTTTCCCTACGTGGAATGTTTCCCTCTCTCTCTCTCTATATATATATGTGTGTGTGTGTGTGTGTGTGTGTGTGTGTGTGTGTGTGTGTGTGTGTGTGTGTGTGTGTGTGTGTGCATTATCTGCGCAGAGTGGCTGCACAGTTTGAGGCGCCATGTCACAGATTGCATGACCCCTCCTGCTGGAGGTTAGAGTCCTCCCTCGGGCATGGGTGTCTGTGTTGTTCTTAGCATAAGTTAGTAAGTAGTGTGTAAGTGTACAGGCCAATGACCTCAGCATGTTGATCCCCTAGGAATTCACACGTATTTGAGTAGTTGGACACAGCATGCAACTTAATATTGCCTAAACTGCCTAAGCCACTTTTTCTTTTAGTTGTAGTCTTTATTGTAAACCACTCCATCTCAGTGTCTCTTTGTTCACTTTAACTTAACATGATAATAAATGTTTGAAAAATAAATATATGGTCGCTGATGTCATTTCTGCAATTCATTATTACTGAGACATTAGATATAAATATTGTTCTGTCTGCTTTATTCTAAAGTACCTTTCAGAAATGCTCTTGATAACTTTTGCGGGATACTTGTTTTAGTTCCTGATAACCATCTGTATTCCCTCAGGTTCCACACACAGTTGCACAGTAGTTGCCCTTCCGCTTATTGTAATACAAAAGTTTTCATGCACCTTCTCACTGACATCTCCTGCATGTCCACAATTAGCTTAATTTTGTTTCTGCAGTAACTTTATGCACCAGCTTAACAGGTTATAATGCCATCTCTCTCTCTCTCTCTCTCTCTCTCTCTCTCTCTCTCTCTCTCTCTCTCTCTCCAGTGATTATCATTGAGCCTCCATACAGTAGGTTCCATGTCTCCTCATAGCCTGTAAAAGTCACAACCAGCAGAAGTTAGTTACTTTCCATATGAAAACATCATTTCATGAGTCTTCAAAAATGCACTTCGTCCTTTGACTTACGAACTCTCTCTATCCTTATTTTCATTAACATTGACAGCTCCATTCCCGAGGAGCTAATTCATTCCAAATCTGATACATATGATTACATCGAATACTGTAATAATATCAAATTTTTAATTTTGCTGTGGTGTCAGTCTCTGATCACATTTCCATTGTTTCTGCTCACTGATCTTCCTCACACACGTTCTCAGCATTGCAGTCAGGTGATGCTTAATATTCGCCTATTGAGTGGGAGTGCTTCTATACCCGTGTGTATGAACTCTATTTACTGACCACCCTTCAAATTTGTGCGATAAAAATTGTGATAGTTGAATTTCCTAATACCTTAGTTCCATTCTGTCCTGAATAACCACCCACCTGCACTGCTACCTTCTCTAAATTACTGTCACTGCTAAGTTAAAAACTTACATTCAACCTGTTTATTGTAAGTGTCTTATATAACCAAAGTCCCATTCATATGTCTACAATTCCTTCGAATGCTGTCTGATGATCATAATACCACAGTAAGTACATATAAATGTGTGAGACTGTCGGATTAGTGGACTTCCAGTAGCTATATTATTATTACTAAATGGTGTATTTGAAGCATGTTGTCCAGAAACTGTCCATTCATTGCAGCAGTCTTGTTAGCCTCTCTTTAGTTTGTGCTTCATTGTGAACAATTTGTTGTTTGGCCTGGTAAGCTATGCCTCTGGGAACGTAGCAAAAGTAGTGTAGAAACTGGCACGTTGAATCTTAAGCCATTCATCTTTACTGACAGTAACAACTTAACAGTGAACAGATATTCTTTTTGGCAGTGTGTGTTTCATGATCTGTGCAGACAATCTGTCAGCAACACTGCTACCTCCTGGCTCCCACACGAAGACGCCCGCTCACACAGTGCCTTTCTGTGCAGTGCCAATAATAGGAGGAGGCACAACCCGGACCCGCAGCCAAACAGCGACCACGGCGGAACTCCTGACGCAGCTGCACTGCCCGTGACTTCCCGTAACACTCCTCCGTCTAATGACGCCACCATCTCTCGCATGTGGTGAGTTCCATCACTATGCCTGCCCAATTTCTAGACTTGTAGTATCATTTAATGGGGCATTCACCAAGTAAAAAAATAAAATTTCCATTATTTGATAAAGAAAAGTTACAGTTGTCAGTAGAAATTGTTTTTTTTTTTAATAGCTTTTGTGTTATGACATGGTGAAATCTGAAATTTGAGTATGTGTGCATAATATAGTTGCACACCCTTCTCTGGATTCACAGTGAGTACTCTGACATGATGGACTGTATTTGAGTGTGTGTGATGGGTTTTGATTGCAAGTGACACATGGGTTTGTGCACGCTCGGATGAGGAGCCCAAATGCGGGTGAAGCCTCATGAATTTGCTACTGTAATATGTTCAGTTCAGAATGACTCAAATGCATTCACGTGGCAGATGTACCCTATGAGCCATATCTTTTCCCAAACATTCTTGATATATTTGTAGGTTGAATGCAGTTTCTGTTTATGTATCTTACAAATTAGTGCTGAAGGAAATTGGTGCATAAGCAGGCTTTTGGTGCATTGTCATTCAGCAAAACGTAAATGTTATATGAATGAATAATTGTGAATATAAATTTACAGATGTTCTCAGAAAGAAATAATGAAGCAAATGAAAGCATATACGGAAATTTTAGGGAAAAAGAATGAATATTCAGTACAGGAGTTAAGATGTGGCATGTTAGGAAGGTGTGGTCAAATATAATTTGAATTTTCATTAAATGACTTCATTGGGCACGTGTGTAACAACCACTGAAAATTTCTACTATTAGTGGAACTTGACCTGGATTTCCTGCTTATCACAAGTAGTTGCCTTAACCATTAGGCTGTCTGAGCATGCCTCCAGTTCTTACTTGAACTTTCATTGTCACTTATGTTTCCACCTCTCACTTCCAAACACTAGCACCCATAAATGAGAGTTGGAGTCAGATCTGCAGGCCAGTTCTACTGGCCTAATAGTTAAGGTGCCTGCTTGAGATATGCAGGAATTCCGGTCAGTACTGTTGTGTGGAGACTTGTGCTCCACCATATACCTCTCCAGTTGTAAACAACCTCCTATAGCTGACAGAGTTTAGTAATTTTATTGATTTTATTGATCCATTTTCATCTACAGCTGCACAATGTGCAAGAGATATTTGGATTTTTTTGTTAATACTAACAGTTTTACATATACCTTTGTACATAATAACACACAATAATACATCAATTAATGATGAATACTTAAATAAATGTTGTTACGCTATATACAGAGAGATAAAATACAAATGTTCTTCTGAATGAGACTACATTGGGTAAACACACCAAAATTTAGTATTGTAGGTATTCATTTACTGTGTAAAAGCAGTGATCAACCAAGTAAGACTTCAGTTTAGATTTGAAGTGACCAATGTTTTGTATGTGTTTAATGGTATCTGGTAAGGCATTGTATTGTTTGATACTAGGATGGATAAGGCTGTTTTGAAATAACTTTGTGTTGGAGTGTCATGAGTAGTGTTTGATTCATCTTGGGGCAATTTTTATGAAATTGTATCCTGAAGTACACTTTTCTTTTTCAAATTCAGTACCCACTGATGACGGACATAGTTGGCTTTTTGAAAAAGAATATCACTGTTTCACAGTGAATTGGTGGGCCTGCAATATGCCTTCAGTGCCATTGCAGTTCATTTTAAAGTCAACGACGAACCACTGTGCAACTGAATAAAACTTACATAGGTCTGACAGTAACATCTGTGAGATTTTCCAGCTACTTTATGAAAGTAAGAGTAAAGTGTAACAAACTGTTGCATAATACAGTAGTCTATTAACTATTCAGGGGGAACATGATAGCAAAACTACTACTTTGATGTTGATAAGGGGTAAGAAAGTATCACAGGGGCTTAATACATGGGCTTTGATTACTTAGGTCAATCAGCCACAGTTGTCCATGATCCACTGGGGCAGTATAGTTCAAGAACAGAAGTACATCAACCTTCACAGTTAATCATGAGTGACATAGAACATGTACCATCATGTTAAAATTTTTAAAAGTAATCGTAACAGGCTAGATCACAAGGCACATTTACTGAAAGATCACCGGTTTCAATCACTGCATGATCATCTTTAGACTTAAAACTGTATTGATGGTTAATGGCTGTGTATGGAGTAGGAACTGCTGAATGATCTGGCAGTTGACTATCATCATTCAGTGGTTCCTGATCCATGCACAACCATTAACCATCAGTATGGCTTTAGGGCTGAAATGATCATGTGACTGAAACCAGTGACCTTCCAAATAAATGTGCCTTGCAATCTATACTGTTATAATTATTTTCAAGGATTATATGTTGATAACTCCAATAATCTTTTTTTCAAAAATATTGATCAAAAGTATCCCAATGACATGATTTGCATGCAGCCTACATAATGTAACTTTCTTATGGTCCATTAATCACTTACCAGTACAGTTGTTCGACTGCACAAAATTGTTACCAGTAGTGATCAAATTCCAGGTGCAGACTAATATCACGATACAATAAATATCAGGAAACAGTTTATTAGACATGAGCTGGCCCATATCACTTGTAAACTAAAATTAATTACAGTAAGTTAACATTCCTAAAATGTTATCACTCTCCTTTATATCTGAAACAACTAATGCCCATAATTCATCCACATAAATCATTCCCTAATCCTTACACAAAACTAAATTTATTTGTGATGAAGAGATATCACAAGAGGATTTGGTGTCTCAAAGTTAGATAAAAATTCTAAGCAATCTTTCTCTCTAGAAGATTTTCCAACCGCCTACTAAACTACATTTACCTGAATTGGTCAATGAACTATCCAGTGGGAATGCTATCCAGCAACTGTTGTCTCTGTTAACTAACCACAAAGGATGCTAAATATGATTTCATTCACAAATAGCAAACTTGGATTGACATAATATAAAGTTTTGTGCTGCATGCGGATTTGAACCAAGCACTTAATCTGATTGTTAATTAAATACAACCAAATATAAGATAAGGAACTTTTTCAGCAGTAGCTAATGCTTGAACCAGCAATGACAAGATGGATAGATAATTTTTGCCTCACTAGAATTAGAACCTGACACCTACCTCCATTGTTTTCTAGAAAAATGGGTGTTAAATGTAGGTTCCTTTCACCAATAGTGGGAAATGCCCCATGTTCTCACTAGTTATAATGTGACAGGGTGTTTGTTTGCTGAATGAGAATCAAAAACTGCAGGTATTGTCATGGACTATACATGAAGGGATGTTAACCATCGAATTCTTTTCCACCAGTAGCTACAAGTGCCACTGTGTCTTACTGGGAGTTGAAATCATTCTGTGCCATTATTGTTGACAGTGAATGAATAAATGTTAAGAAATCAAAATTGTTTGCCACCAGCAGTTAGGTGTCCTCATGTTATAAGTTAAAAAGACATGATGAAAATCTTTGTGCTGTACTATGATTTTAAAATCTTGAACAGACAAAGAATTGATGGGACTGTATTGTCATGAAGGGATCAAATCCTGTTAATGGGAAAATCTGAGTTGGAATTGCAGTCAGTTCAGAACCAATACACTTAACATCTAGAGCTCAAATAAAAGATGGAATAGTGTCTTGTGATATTAAATGGCATTTGGCTCATTAACTAAAATAAAGTTACAAGTGTAACAAACGTTGTTAGTGACGGAGTTTCTACACACTGACACTTCCACTCAAAGTAACCTCTATTTGGTAGGGAAGAGAGACCATGTTTAATGTGATTTTGGAACCACAGTGTAATCTTATATTGTTCATGTTACCAGGGGAGAGTTGTATCTGTTTGTGCCTGTTAAGAACCATTGCCTGAATAGGAATGGAAGCCATACCCTAAGATGGCGGCTAGTGTTGATATGCATAGTGTTCGTGCGGAAAAAAGTGAAAATTACACCGATAAAAACAGTGTGTGCACGAATTGTAGTGATGAAATCAGAAAGTTAAATGATCGTTTAAGTGGTCTGCAACTAACCATTAATACTCTGATGAGCGAACTAAAAAAACTTACGTCCGGAAAGTGTGAACCTACATCAAACTTGCCTCACAGTAACCACGAAATTCCAGGCAAAGTGAAAAACAAAGCGCCTCATTCTCAACAAAGGTTATTGTATGAGCCTAATACCGCGTTTACAAGCAGGTTCAGTGTGAAATAAACCGTGCAAAGTAAGAAACATTGTGCATGTGATAAAACTAACTTCCGAGCTGAATATGAAACTACAAATACGCGAAGTGATACATCCAAAAGAATGCCTAACAACTCAACTACTGCTATGAAAGGAAATGAAACTGAAAGACCTGAACACTTGCGTGACCCAAATATCAAGTATTTGTCCAGCGCTGATACTAAATTGTTTGGCGATAACGACGGTGGACCTTCTAAACAGGCAGGGAAACCTAAACGAAGAAAAGTAGTTTTGATGGCAGACAGTCATGGTCATGGATTTGCTCGCCTTCTGAGCGGTCAGTCCAGTTTACAAACAATCGCTTACATAAAGCCTGGTGCTTCTGTCGCAAGTTTGCAATCATGTACAATCCACAGACGTTGCTGACTTATCCTCTGAAGACTTTGTTGTGCTAATTGGTGGGTCAAATGACGTATATAAAAACGAAACCCACAAAGCAAAACAAGAACTAAAAAGGTGCTTATGACAGTTGACACACACAAATGTTTTAGTGCTGAACATTCCACATCGGCATGACTTACCGTCTTGGTCATGTGTAAATAAAGAAATAATCAATGCCAACCAACAAATTTCATTACTTTGCAAACATTTCAGAAATGTAGGACTCGTAAATGTTAATAATATTGGGCGCAGATTCCACGCATTACATGGATTGCACGTTAACAACATGGGGAAAAAACTGCTCGTCGGAAAAAATTGAAGAAATTATCACCAAGAGGCATCAAACACTAAAAAGCAAAATCATCCTGGATTGGCCCCCCCAAATATTCGAAGGAAACAACGCCAGCAAGACCTCACTCACCAACATCAACAACAAAAGAAGGAACTAGGTGCCTCCAATATTCAGGCACAATGAATGAAGTAACAGCTCTACCAATTGCAGACCTGGCTCTAACACCAGCAGCAATATTATCAACAGTAGGAGCAGCAGCTGAACAACTACCAAGGGAGCCAGACACAGAAGAAAATTCTGCTGCAGATGATAATAGAAGAATAGGTGCAGTCGGGAAAAGAAAAGCAGTACTTCCAGCACACCTGAATGATTTTTTATTGACAAGGTAAAGGTAAGTGATCAATTAAATATGCCAAAGTCTAACAATATGCCAAAGCCTAACAAACCCTTTAATTTCATGCTGATTCATCAAAATGTCCAATCATCGCTAAACAAATTAAGTGAAGTTGAAATTTTATGTACTGATGAGCTAAAAAACGTTTCTGTAGTGTGTATAACTGAACACTGGCTGCCTAAAGATGCAATGTCAGTCACAAAACTTGCAGACTTCAATCTTTCTTCATCATTTTCTAGAATTACATCCAGTCATGGAGGGTCATGTATATTTGTTAAAAGTGGCATTGATTATTGTAACATAAAACCCATTGAACTGTTAGCTGAAGAGAAAATTTTTGAAGTATCTGCAGTTGAACTCTCCGCATTAAAATTAATAATCATCTGTGTATATAGGAGCCCTGATGGGAACTTAAATAATTTGTCACCAACTAGAAGCAGCTTTAAATACTGTAAAAAACTTCAACAAAACAGTGATCATATGTGGAGATTTTAATATAGATTTTCAAGAAATCTCAAAAGACCAGCAAAGCTTGATGACCCTACTGGAAACATATAACATAAAAACCACCATAGACTCTCCTACAAGAGTTACACCAACAACTAGCTCAACAATTGATAATATATTAATAAACACAGATGTAAATCACAATTTCTGTTCCGGAAATCTTAATACTGGCTTCAGTGATCACTATGCACAGTTTATTGCTTTGCACACCCCAAGTGAAACAACTCAGAAAGAGGAACGTGTAAAAGAAGCAAGGAAATTCACTAACAAACAAATAAACCTTTTTGTACAGAGACTAAGTGAAGAAACTTGGTATGAAGTGTATACTTGTGAAAATACTAACAAAAAGTTTGAAAAATTCATGGAAATCTTCATGTCATACTTTGAAGCTGCATTTCCATTAAAAAAGTAAAAATGTCAACCTAACTTCAAAAAGAACAAATGGATTACAACAGGTATTAGAATATCTTGTGCAGAGAAAAGAAGATTACACGCTATAGCAAAGACACAGAACATGCCTCATGACTTTCATTTGTACCTGAAGAATTACAAGAGAATCCTCAAAAATGTTTTAAGGAAAGCTAAAACCATGGCAAATGACAAATACATTGAAAATTCAAAAAACAAATCTAAAGCTATATGGGAAGTTATAAAAAATCAAACAAGTGAAACTAAACAATATAAAAATATGAACTTATGTTATGAAGGACAAATGATTTCTTGCCCAACAGAAATTGCAGGGACCTTCAACAAATATTTTGCAAATTTAAGTGAACAGTTGGTGAGTGGACTGGAAGAACACAACAAAATATCACCTCCATCATGCAATAGTGTGAGAAATGTGTCTACAACTTTGTTCCTTTCACCCACAAATTCTGAAGAAATTTTATCAGTTATAAAAACCTTGAAAACAGGATACTCATGTGGAATTGATGGAATACTAGATGCAATTATTAAAAAAAATGCTGTCTTGCCTTATCTGAACCCTTGACACATTTGTGCAACAGCTCACTGGCATCAGGAACCTTCCCCTCATGCTTAAAAACAGCAAAGCTGAAACCACTGTTCAAAAATGGAAACCCAGAATGTGTTTCAAATTATAGACCAATAGCCCTACTGCCTGTATTTTCTAGAATTTTAGAAAAAGTTTTTTTTATAAGAGATTGTCTGATTTCCTAAATAAAAATAAGATACTCTCTCCTTCACAGCATGGCTTCAGGAAAGGCTATTCAACTGAAAGTGCAATATTTGAATTTCTTAATGAAATCTATACTAAACTGGATGCAAGTGAGTTTGTGACAGGCATATGTCTTAATTTATCTAAAGCTCTTGACGTCATTGACCATAATGCCCTACTGCAGAAGCTTGACCAGTTAGGAATTAGAGGTATATCCAATGAGTGGCTCAAGACATACCTATGTGGTCGCAAACAGGTGGTTGAAGTGCAATATACTGACCATAACAAAATCAGCTACCACTATTCAGGATATGAAAATGTGAAAGATGGTGTCCCTCAAGGATCAGTATTAGGACCTATTCTGTTTCTCCAATGATCTTATGTACAACAAGTATTGCCAAACTACCCTCCAATTTGCAGACGATACAAGCTTCCTTATTAGTGGTAAAACAGAAGAAAAACTAAGACTCCACTATCCAAACAATGAACAGTGTAGAACAGTGGTTCAGCTACAACAAGCTAATTATAAACAAAGAAAAGACAGTAGCACTGAACTTCTGTAATGTAAAAGGAAGACACCACCCAAACATATAAATAGGACTTAGGGACAGAGTTCTTGAAAGTGTTGACAGCACTAAATTTCTGGGATTCTGGCTCCAGAACAACACAAAATGGGAGGTACATATTGAATATTTGCAAAGAAAACTAAGCAAAACCTGTCACATGATACGGATCTTAAAAACTTGTTGCAGCAAAGCCAGCCTGTTAAATGTATACTACTCCTATTTGCAGTGTGTAATTATAGCATAATCTTCTGGGGCAATACAACAACAAATATTAAACTTTTCAGGATGCAAAAGAGAATACTAAGAATTATTGAAGGGGTAAACAATACGAAATCGTGCAGACCCATATTCAAAAAACTGTCAGTTCTTCCTCTTCCTTGCATTTTTATCTACAAAACATCAGTTTTCATCAAACAATATATTGATAGACACCCAAATATCTTATTAAAAAATGAAGATACACACAATACAAGGCAAAAATCTGATCTTCATGTGAAACAGGTGAGAACATCATTGTGCCAAAAAGGAACATTACATACTGGGATAAAGATTTTCAATAATCTACCTAAACATATTAAATCAATAGGTAAACTCTGTAGTTTTAAGGCTGAAGTAAAGGCATATTTAATTGACCATTGCTTTTACAGTCTGATAGAACATATAAAAGCCAAACAACAAAAATAAAGATGCATTATTAATATTCTACTTAGTATATTGCCTGTAATGTTTGTTGTATTTATGAATCTGTGCTAAATTACCTCAATATCCAGTCCTTAGGATTGCAATACAAACTGTATTTTATCTTGTAAATACCTAACCATGTCCAATATCCTTGTATAAATTCTATACATATAGGATTTGAAGGACTAAATAAATAAATAAATAAAGTGTGCAAACCTAACATAAATCCTCCATACTAGCAAAGTACACATGTGGCTTGGTAATGTTTTTGTCATAACACAGGTGCTCCACACTGAATGAGAATTCTGACTCCCTGGAGTGGATTAAAGCCTGTTCAGTACATTTATTTCCTTGTTAGAATCAAGTCACCATTAACCAGCTGCTTCAGTTACCCAATATGCCCATTGGACTTGATTTTTTATCACTGAAATAAAATGACATAATGGCCACCTACACAGACAACTGACACTGCAGGAGGCAGAAGTTTTTGCATAAGTTGTCACATTGCACTAAATTTTTCCATAATGCCGGAATCCATACCTCATCCATCTGCTAACAGTATCAATAAGCTGTCCGTGTTGACATTTCCATGGAGCACTCCACACTGTTAAATGTGATTATCTAACTGGTAAGTTCATCAATCTGGCAGATGACTGTTAATAGGTGGCTGGAAAATTTTCTAAAGAGCAAAAGTACTTCAAATTATCATCGAACTTAAAGTCCAAATATTCTTGAGAAACAACTCGTTTGCAAAAAAATTAGTTTTGTGAAAGGATTAGTGAGTTATTTATGTGGTTGAGTCATCTCGGATACTAATAATAGGGCCAACATTTTGGAAAGGTCACTTATTGTAATAAACCTAAATTTGCGCACTGTTTCATCCCTAATAAGGTGTTTGTAATATTGTGGTACTAATTTACAGCTGGTGTAAAACAAAGGAAAGGGCTGTAGATAAAGAGATGCTGAATGAAACGTGTTTGGCTGACAAGAGTGCAATTCCTGTGGTTAACGCTTCGCACAGACATGAGATGGAATGAACACATAGGTTCAGCCATGGGTAAAGCAGGTGATAGACATCATTTTATGTGTAGACTACTGGGAAAGTGCAATTAGTCTCCAGAGAAGGTTGCTTACAAATCACTCATGTGACTGGTTCCACAATATTGCTCTAGTGTGTGGGACTCATACTAGTTAGGACTGAATGTGCGCAGAGAAGGTGGCACAAATGGTCAGAGGGTTCTTTATCTTTTGGGAAATTGTCACAAAGATACTGAAGGAACTGAACTGGAAGTCTGTTGAAGATAGATGTAAACTATCACCAGAAAATCTATTAACGAAGTTTCAAGAACCAATTTTAAATGATTACTCTAGGAATTTACTGCAACCCCTATGGATCACTCACACAGGGATAGTGAGGATAAGATTAGAATAATTACTGTATACACAGAGGCATTTAAACAATCATCCTTCCCACACTCCATATGTGAATGTAACAGGAAGAAGCCCTAATAACTGGTACAATGGGATGTACCCTCTGCAGTGCGCCTCATGGTGGTTTGCAGAATGCAGATGTATGTGTAAATGTATATGTAGAATTATTGCATAGCAGAGCAGTGTTATGTAGTGCTCTCTTGTGTAGTCAGATGACTTTGCCGAAAAGAGATACGATAACCTGCAAGACATTTACCTTGTGTTGCAGTTCATATCATTTGGATACTTTTGAGCATGATAGTACATCAGGAAATGGAGATATAAACAACATGAGTCATTTTACACAAGAGGTACATGCTGATAATCAACGAGAAGAAAGCATCAGGGAGATTATTAAAAAGACAGAACACAGATGGCGCCGATAGAAGAGTGTTGTGACACATCTCAGTCCTCAAAAAAGGTTAAATTAAATAGTTCATCGTGTAGGGAATGTTCGAAACGCGTCATGAAAGGCATCTTTTGTGTGAAGTGTAACTACTGGTTTCATGAAAAATGTGCGAAAGTGAATTTAAAACTCATAAAAGACGAGTTTCCATGGTCGTGTCCACACTGTTTGCGTAGTGAGACGGCCGAACTCGTAAGTACCGTGAATTCAAAAGAAGAAATTATTAAATTGCTTCAAAGTGACATTGAAGCGCTGAAGGCGGAAATTTTAGCATTGAAACAAGAAAATTCTGAACTGGTTATTGAAAGAAAATCCTGCGTGTGTAGAAATCAACCCATTACTGAACAAAGTGGCAAACATCCGCATTTGTGTAATACGGCTAATAATACCACAGAGAACTCTGTCAGTGAAACAAGTGATAAGTATAAATGGAAAACAGTTTCCTATAATAAGAAGGACAAACGTAAAAGTGCAACGAACAAAGAAGATGACAAAAACGATTTTCTGTTAATAGGTGATTCTATATTAAAAAATGTTACTGTGCCGGACTGCAAGGTCGATGTTCGACCTGGAATCCGATCGCATCAACTCAACAAACATTTTAAGAATGTATTGTCCACGAAAAGAAACACGGGCGAAACTGGTAACAAAACTGTAAGTACCGACGATTACAGAGGTGTCTTAATCCACGTGGGCACAAACTCCATCCGCAGTAACAGTGAGGAAGAAATCGTGAATGAAACGCGGAATCTGATTAGATCGGCGAAAACTGTATACCCAACATCCAGGCTGGTAATTAGTGGAATCATTCATCGAAGATTGGTAAGTGATACTTACATCAACAGGATAAATACCGGCATTAGGGAACAGTGCAACATACTCGGTGCAGTATTCATTGACCCAAACAAATTCTTAAACTGCAAGTGTCTGGGAAAAGACGGCCTGCACTTGAATAGATTAGGCTCTGTGAACCTTAGTAAAATGTTCATAGACGTGTGTAAAGTCCTAAGAAGCAAGGGAAACTAATTCATTGTGATAGGGGTGACAAAGAAAAAATTCAAACTGAAAATAAAAAGTTTGGGTACCAAACAAAGGATGCACGTGAAATAACTAAAAGCAAAAATGATCTATTGATGCACTTGAATATAAATGGCTTAGGGGCAGAACTACCAAATCGTAAATTCTCAAAAATCGACGAACTAAAAATTCTGCTCTCAGAATCCGTAAATATTAAAATAATCTGCCTAAATGAACACTGGTTAACAGAAGATAGTATAAAAGTACTAAATAGTATTAATAATTTTAAGGTAGCTGCTAGCTTTTGTAGAATAAGCAAATCTCGTGGAGGCTCCTGCATTCTTGTCAATTCTTCCATAAGTTATACAGTAAGAGATAGTTTTAATTATTTAAATGAAGAGAGCGTGTTTGAAAGTTGCTCTGTAGAGCTGAGTGATCTGAATACATTGGTTATAGCAATCTACAGAATTCCTGGATGTGCGGTAACAAAAGTGTTTTTAACCAAATTCGAATGCCTCCTGGAAAAACTCCAGAAAGAAAGTAAGAAAAAAGTTGTTATAGCAGCAGACTTCAACTTAAATGTCTTAGTTGAAAGCAATGATTCCACAAAATTTCGTGACTTAATTCAGAAATCTGGTTTCAAGCTAAATTTTTCTGAAAGCACTAGGGAAAACAGCAGATCAGTGACCTGCATTGATAATATTATTACTAACTACATATTTGACAGTGGAAATAAGCACAAATACTGCTTAGACTTGGGTATTTCAGATCACTCAGCTCTGTTTATTGAGCTCCCAAAAGCAAATAACCTAAAGCCTCCAGAAGTGTGTATAAAAAGGGATCTCAGTAAAAGTAAAATGGATTTATTCCGCAGTAAATTAAGTATAATAAGCTGGCCTGTAGACTACAATAGTTCAAGCTCGATAAACTATGACAAATTCTTAAATTGTTTTTTAGAGGTATTTAATGAATCATTTCCTCGTAGATATAAGCAAAAGAAGGTTAATGGTAAACTCAAATGGATTACAACAGGAATAAAGATCTCTAGTGCCAGAAAGAGAGAGCTCCACAATGAGTTAAAATCAAACAGAAATCCAGATTTTGTTATTTATGTCAAACAGTATAAAGCTGTATTTAGGAAAGTTGTAGCGGCAGCTAAAAAAATGGCAAATAATAAATTCATACGAGAACACAGAAATAAGACAAAAGCAGTGTGGTCAGTTGTTCAGTCTGAACTAGGAGCCAAAGTAAAAATTCATGAGATTTTGAAAATTAGACATGAAAATGAAATTATAGTAAACCCTGTTCAGATGTCAAGTTGTTTCAATGAATTCTTCCTAAATGTAGTAAGATCGGATGTGGATATGACATTCTATCAGGGCATCACAAATTTGGAAAACAGCCAGAACACATCTTTTAAACAATTTGAAAAAATAA
Organism: Schistocerca nitens; assembly: GCF_023898315.1. Taxonomy (NCBI): domain Eukaryota; kingdom Metazoa; phylum Arthropoda; class Insecta; order Orthoptera; family Acrididae; genus Schistocerca; species Schistocerca nitens. Next base: position 12,764,273 of record NC_064624.1, on the reverse strand, counting down.
CCCAAAGGGATGTGGAAAAGGAAATATTGTCTCTAAAAAACAAAACCTCACATGGGTGGGATGAAATAACAACATCTGTAATCAAGTATGTGTACGATATTATTTCCCAACCACTGTCAACTATTATAAATCAATCTTATGAACAGGGATGCTTTCCAGAGGTATTGAAATATGGTGAGATCAAACCTCTATTCAAGAAAGGATCGACAGAAGATATGGGGAATTACCGCCCTATCTCTCTCTTGCCGGTCTTCTCTAAAGTGTTTGAAAAGATTGCAGCAAAACAAATTAATAACTTTCTTACTGTAAATGATATAATTTTTAAAAACCAGTTCGGATTCCAACAGGGTAAAAGCACTGCGAATGCTATAAATGAGTTTATCCAAAAAATATGCTCCACGTTAGATAAAGGTAGAAAGGTCACAGGTATATTCTGTGATCTGACTAAAGCTTTTGATTCAGTGAACCATGCATTACTCCTCCACAAATTACAGATGTATGGAATCAGAGACACTGCTTTAAAATGGTTTAGCTCGTACCTGTCAGGTAGGAAACAAAGAGTAATTTTAAATTCAAATGGAACCAATTATTCATCAGACTGGAAAACAGTTCCCCAAGGAGTCCCACAAGGTTCGATATTGGGTCCCTATCTGTTTCTTTTTTACGTAAATGACCTACCACTTGCTATTGATGTTCATTCAGTCTTATTTGCTGATGATACATCAGTTCTAATTGAAAATGAGGTATCTGAAAATATTCCAGAAAAAGCCAAAAATACTTTAGAAAAACTTGAATCTTGGTTCTATCAAAATGGACTAAAACTAAATGTAACTAAAACCAAAATGATGCAATTTGAAGCTAAATCAGTAGAAAGGAGTGAAATAAAGATAACTTGCAATGATCAGGATATCACAGAAGCAAACCACGTGAAGTTCTTAGGCCTAAATCTTGACAAAAATTTAAATTGGAAGGTACACATAGATTACTTAGCAAATAAACTGAACAACTTAGCATTTGCAATGTGTATTTTGTCAGGTGCCACAAACATGGATACCAGAAAGATAGTTTATCACTGCTACTTTGAGTCAGTTATTCGTTATGGCATAATCTTCTGGGGAAATTCAGCAAATGTCACTAGGCTCCTAGTATTACAAAAGAAAGTAATTAGAAACATGTGTGTTGCAAAAAAACGGGAATCCTGTCGACCACTGTTAAAAAATTTAAAAGTACTATCTATCCCCTCACTTTACATATATGAGATGGTGGTGTTCCTATATAGAAATCAACATACACTAGACAATTTCCGTTTTGACCACAACTACAGCACTCGCCACAGAGATAACTTCAAACTTCCAACACATCGTTTAAAACTTTATGCCCAAACGCCAGAGTATATGGGGTTAAAAATTTTCAATAAAATAAAAGGCAGTAATATATTTAAAATGGAGATTGGTTCACTGAAAAGATTGCTCTTTACTCTCCTGGTAGAAAAGTGTTATTATTCTGTCGATGAATTCATTGAGGACAGCTTCACAATCTGAACACAGGGATTGTAATACATTTATTATATTATGTACATGTGTAGCTGTAACTTAGAAATGTAAAATATAATGTAAACTTTTGTATTTCTCTTAAAAAAAGTGAAAAAAGTTCCTTTTGTAAACCTTGACATGTCTCCTGTACATCAAATCAAATGATTTGAAAATTGTATGTAATGAGATGAATAAACCACATAACACATAACATAACAGAAAGGGTCAGTTTGTAAGAAAGAGAAACTTCTCACTGTGAAATGACACAGCATTATGCATATCCCAAGACACAAACAACAGTGCTACATAGCACTGTGACCAGCATGGTGAAAATTCTTATACTGATCTCTGTACACACACTGTGTAGCACTATTGCTTGTGTAGGAAGTACTAAAATCAAAATTAGTAGATACTCAGTAGAGAACAGGGTAGAAGACAGAAAAAAATAAACTAGGACTGGAATCTGGAACAAGACATGTTAACAGAACTAATTTCCATTGCAAAAATATTGATATTAAGAGTGAAGAAAATTTGTAGAGAAAGCAACCACGATAGCTTCTCACAAACCTAAAAAAGCTGCATGGAACTATTGAAGGAGGATAGGAAATGAACAGGGACAATAGTTAAAAAAGGGTAGCAAAGATTTTATTGGTGAAGAGAATACGAAAACTAAGTTAGAGAGCAGAATGTGTGTTGAGAAAAAGTGTGCACACGTGATACTAACAAGAGACAATGATAACGGTGTGTAGGGGGGAAAATTGAAGACTCCCTCTGGGGCAGGCAGTGGTTGTTAATGCAGTAAAGCACCTTATCCAAAAAGTCACAGGCCATGGAAGACTGTAAAGGAACTACTATAAATAGAGGCTGTACAGTCATCAATAAGAAAACGAACTCGGAAAGACTATCTTTACACAGCAGAATTACAGTGGATCTAATTTTCTTCCAAGAACTGTAAAAGAATAAAATAAAACAAGCCATTTGGCTGTGACACAGTATGTAATGTACAGGTGGTGGACAAAAATGTGGATGTGCCAAAACACAACACATTACCACCCTTAATGTGGTGTAGGTAAACACAATGGATAAATACAGGTCCTTTATGATTTTAAAAGGTATCTTGGTGGCAGCTTCAAGTTATGCAATGCGAACCATGGGGAAATGCGTCCTGTTGTCTTGGAACATATCATCATCTTTGGGGAATAAATATTGTTCCATGTGATGGAGCTGATCAGTAAAAATGGTTATGTAATCCTTGTCAGTAATGCTACATTGCACTGTAACTATGGGGCCCAGGGAATACCACCATATGGCTGCCCAAATCGCCACCAAACCCCCAACATGTTTCACTCGTGCAACATAATCTCATCCAGAATTTGGAAATTGTGTCAAACAAGACTAATATGACCAAATAACTTTCTTCCATTGCCCCATGGTCCAGATTTTATGGTTTTCCTGTTACAGGCATTTGCACTGCTGGTGTGTGGTTTTGTAATTTTAGCTCGTCCTGCAATTCTCTGCTTATGGAACTTCTTTTCTGCTTTGTTTTGGTACTGACACATTTTTCAAGTCCAACATCGAGTTCTATAGCGAGTTTTGCAGTTGTCATTATCTTATTTTACATCACAGTCCTCTGCAATGACTGTCCATCACAATCACTTGCTTTCATCCACAAGTGACTTAGCTGATGATGATGGTTTTCTGCATTTGCTGTGTGCAGTATACATCTTTGATACAGCGCCTTTTGTAACACCAAACACTTCAGCTACATTGTTTACAGAAATACCCACCATAATAGCACCAAAAATTTATCCATGTTGAAATTCACTTAGTTCCTACATAATTCCATCCTAACTACACAGATTATTTTTCTGACCGTGACTGATACTTCAAATTATTGAGGGCACTGCACAGGTGCCATTGGTGGTCAAATACATTAATGCCAGCTAGCATCTGCATTTATGTTCAGGTGTATCCATGTTTTTGTCCAAGTCCTGCGCATGACATGGATGGAACAATAGTTTTATTCAGAGGAGTAAACTACAAAATATCCGAAGATTTAATATGTGGAAGATACATAGTGGCATGGCTGCAAGTTCCTTTGTTAGTGAATATTTTTGTACCCTCCAGAATGAAAAGCACAGGAAGAGGTAAAGTTTTTTAGAGATTACATAGTTAACTTGTCTGCCCCAGCACTTTTGTTGGGGGACATTTTAATTTTGTGATTCACAAAGAGAAACAGCAGCCACACTTTAAATTTAGTAAAAAACTGTAAATAATTAATTGGACATGCAAAATACTTGGATCTCATTACACTTGCGTAACAATCAATAAAAGGAGGGTGTTAATTAATATGTGGGAAACTTTTGGTGAATAGATACAGGATTGAAAAAGAAGCAAACAAGTTCATATCTACATATGGCCATTTTTTATTTTCTCAATTATAGCCTACAAGACAGCGGAGACACTGTGTGTGCAAGTGAATGGTGATCTTGCGAAAAATGAAAATAATGTCGGTAAAAATACAGTGTGCGTAAATTGTAGGGAAGAAATTATGAAGCTAAATGAGCATATTTCTTGCCTTCAGCAAATCATGAGTGTATTGAATAGTGAGATGTCTAAGCTTTGAAAAGAAATAGTCAGCCATTAGTCAAACACATTTCTATATATCTTCTGCAAAAAATACTCTAACGAGTGGACGAAAATACCATACAAAAACAGAGATGTAAATATGAAAACGTCGCCAGGGAGTGAAAACACCAAACAGTTGGTGGTTAAAAACAAATTTCATGTTCTTTCCTGAGTGAAGAGGAGGATTTACACTAACATCGGTAAGGGAACATGAAATTTTGAACAAACCTTATTAACAGAATGCTGATACAGGCTCTAAGTTCAGCATTAAGACTAACACTCAAGTAATAATAATAATTATAATAATTATAATTTTATTGTCTTTAAGCCATTACAGCAATAGACAAAGTTAAGGTTGCTACATAGGCTAACACTGACAGTGAGAATTTGAGCATACCATTTTTTGCACATAGTAATGAGACGAATGAGAAAGACAATATCAACAAAAACGTACAACAGTGCAAACACAAAAGTAGTGTATTATTTTTAAAGGGCAGTCATGGCAAAAACATGACGAGACTTTTCAAAGAAAACAAAAAATACGACGCAATAGGTATTGTGAATCCAGGAGCAACAAGAAGAAACATTATTGGAGTCGACTTACATGATAAAATGTCGGGAAAAAATGACTGTCGTATGTGTAGCGGGTGCTATGATATTGCAAGAAACGAAGCAAATAACTGCCTAATGGAGCTAAAAAAGTTCCTGGAACGCAATAAACAACGAAATACAATAGTTGCAACATTACAGATATGATCTGATGTATCACTCGTGTCAACAAAGAAATTTCAAAAACTGACATTAAAATAAAACAAATGTGTTCTTTCTTTGGAAAATGTAGCGTCCTTCATGTAGGCAAATTGGACAGATGTCAGCATACTAAACACGGAATGCATCCAAATTACGAAGGAAAAAATTTTGTGTGTAAAATGATAAATGAAATCATTGCGAACACAGATAGAGCGAACAGCAAAAGTCCATTTACCGGTATGGGTCCAGTCGCAGCAGCAGAAGAAGCAGCATCATCAAAAGCAGCAGAATCATCAGTGGCAGGACCAACGGCTGAAACATCAACACATGCAGCAGTAACTGTTGCCAGTCCTACACGCAACAGAAAGTAAACGCGTTTTTTTATGGTGAGTAACACGAAATAAAAGGATTCCAAATTGCGTGAAACATCTCTTTCGTGCATTCAGTATGAGTCTAGTGTACTGGAAATTGGAAAACTCCACTCCTAGCAAACATCGTGTAAATGCAGGGGTGAGCAAAAATCAGACTTTGTCTTTATTCCACCGAAATATATGTAGTTTCAAGAATAAAACAGACCAGTTACTAATAAATTTAAAAGACGAGTGTGAAAGTTAAAGTTAGCCTGATATGCTGTGTTTCTCAGAACTTTATGTTATGAGTGGAATCCATATGCTACAAATTGAGAACTTTAGTTATCTGCACATTACTGTAGATCAGGGCTTAACAACTGGCCGGTTTTGAGCGCGAGTACTCACGTCTGCTCAGGCACGTGCTCGCGAGCAGGTGCAAGGTCGCGGAGTAGGGAGGGAAGGGAGGGAGGGGAAATACGCGCGCACGTTTGAATGTGATCTCGCGTTCTTAGCAGATTTAACTAGCCATCTGAATGCTTTGAACATTTTACTAAAAGGTAAAGATCTGCTAATTACTCATTTCATAGATCGAAATTTTAAAATGAAATTGACACTTTGGGTGAGTCAGCTGGAAACAGGAAACCTAGCTCATTTTCCTAAATTATCATCCATGTAAGATGTTCACAAAGACTGTGAACGTTATTCACATAGTTTAGTTGATCAGCGCTTTCAAGATCTGACAGCACTAGACAGTGATTTTGATCTGTTCTCTCCATATTCAGCGAATATTTAAGAGATTTGTCCTGAGCTGCAGCAAGAAATTATTGACCTGCAGTGTGACAGAGAATACAGAGACAAATTTCAGAACAAGAAAAACATTTTGGAATTCTACAAACACTTCCCTCAGGATAGATTTCCTCGTTTGCACAAACTGGCAGCTACAATAATATCAATGTTCGGTTCCACGTATGTTTGTCAACAACTGTTCTCTGCAATGAAATGTAACAAGACGCGCCTGAGAAACGCATTGTGTGATCGAAATTTAAACTGCACGCTGCGCCTAAAATGCACAAGAACAATTACTCCGAACATATACGCAATTGTAAAGGGCAAAAAGTACAAGATAACCGAGAATCCCACACTTCAGTGACACCTTTTATTGTGTAACAGTTCAGAAATTAATGCGAATGTAGAGGCATACACTAAGCTAATAAAATTATGTGGCACCTGTACATTCTCCTTTATTTGTTTCATTTGTCGCAGTAATAATTTGTGAGTGATATCCCTGCAGGTGGCCGCGGATTTACATTGACTGGCGGCAGCTGTTGTGTGCCCCACGTGACTCTCCCCACTCTCCGCTCTGGTCCAGTAGTGGGGGTAGCGTGCTCGCGCTGCTCCGTGCTCGCGCCTTGCTGCTCACAGTTTGCTCCGCGAGCACGTATGTTGTGAAGCCCTGCTGTAGATCCACTATGAGGAAAAGTGGAGTTGCAACATTTATGAAAAAACAATGTGGTGTATAAATCTCTAGATTAAGCAAGTACTGTGATTAACAGCATTTTGGGGTGTGTGTTGCACTGTCAGCTGTTAACTCGATGGCAGTTATTGTACTTGCTGTTTACAGGGCACCTGCTGGAATTCTGAATGTATTTCTGAGACAAATAGAATCACTTCTGCCCCACCTATGTAGGAAAACTAAATCAACCATTGTTATGAGTGACTTCAATGTGGAATTCTTAACAGAAAATAGAAACAAAACGGACTTTGAGCACCTGATGTTCTGTTACAAGTTAGTACCAGTGGTGGGCCCTCCAACTAGACTAATAGCTGTTTCTAGCACTTTAATAGATAATGTATTTGTAGATAAGGATATTTACAATAATTTAAACCAAATAAATTTACAAAGGAAAGAAAATTTCAGTTGGAAAAACTTTAGGATTATAAATGAATGCACCACTGAAAGCTTTAATCAGCAATTACAGGTAGTGGACTGGTGACCTGTGTATGCTGCAATTGATGTTAACTCACAATTTAATATATTTATCAATGAAGTTACAAGTCTTTTTGAAAAAACCTTTCCAAAAAAGTCAGTGAGAGAAAACCTGTTGAAATTTGGAAACAATCGTTGGGTTACTTAAGGCATCAAAATTTCTTGTAAAACAAGAAGAGAACTATATGCAGCAGCCAAGAGATCAAATGATCCCAGTAGGAGTATAACTATAAACTCTACAATAAAGTTCTGAATAAGATCATACAAGCAGCAAAGAACAAGCCCCTGAAGACAGAAAATGATTACTTGGGCAATAAAGTAAAAACCAATTTGGAATTTTGTAAAGAAGGAAACAAGGATAAATGCAGTTTGTAGTGAAATATCCAAATAAAAAGTGAGGGTCATCGTGTTAGTTGCACACACATTAAACAAACATTTTTTAACAGTAACAGAAAAAAATAGATTTACAAGGCTCCATGAACAAAGGCACCAATTTTTTGAAAGCCAGAGTACCTAGCTCAGTACAACACATGAAGGTAACAACAGTCTCTGTTCAAGAAATTGAAAGGGTTATTGAATCCCTTAAAAGTAAATACTTTTCTAAGATTGACAATATTTCTAACAAATTACTGAAATACTGCTACAGCCATGTAAGTAAAGTCCTTTGCCACATTTTTGATGCATCACTTAAGCAAAGAATAGTTCCTGAGAGGTATAAGTATGCAGTTGTAAAAACACTGTATAAGAAGGGTGATAAGACGGATTCAGCTATCGATCGGCCAATATCATTACTGACAAGTTTTTCAAAGGTTTTAGAAAAACTAATGCATGCAAGGATAGTTAAGCATCTCAGGGATCAAAAATTCCTCAGCAAAAGTTAGTTTGGATTTCAGGAAGGTTTGTCAACAGAATATACAATATTTGCATTTGCTGGCAAAAGTCTTGGAATCTATCAACAGAAGTGGTTGTGATTTTTTGAGAACTAACAAAAGTGTTTGACTATGTCAGTCGCCAGATTGTTTTACAAAAAGCTGCATATCAGTATAGGTGGTTCATCAGTTAAATGGCATGACTCATACCTTTCAAACGGGAAACAGAAAGTTGTAGTGGATAGTCAAAATGGAGTCCCGTTACCTTCAGAATGAGGTACCATCACATGTGGAGTGCCCTATGGCTTACTTCTGGGCCCCCTACTTTTTATTATCTTCATAAATGATCTTCTCTCTATACGGAATATTGTAGATTCACCATTTTTGCTGATGACACTACACTACTTATTGATAATTCAGTAGATAAACTTGAGGAAACAGCAAATAAGGTTTTAAGTGAAACAGTGAACTGGTTTTACATTAATGGCCTTTCTTTAAATTACACTGAAACAACTACGTTCAGTTCCTCACAACATTCAAAGATTAAGAAATAGTAGTAAAAATAGGTGAGCAGGTGATAACAAGGGTAGATACCTCAAAATACCTAGGCTTGCATAGTGACAGCAAACTGGATCTATGCAAACGATTGAGTTCAGAATCTGACACATTACACATTGCTTCTTCTTATAGAAGTGTGGAAACCATGAAGGCAGCCTATTATGGTTATTTTCATGCCATTATGACATATGGAATTACATTTTAGTGTAATCAGTCACTGGCTAAAGTACAGTGTGCACAAAAAAGATCCATAAGGATCATATGTTGAGTCCATCCTAGAGCCACATGCAGGACCTGTTTTTCAGAAACTTGGAATTCTTACACACACACACACACACACACACACACACACACACACACACACACACACACACACGCACAGTATATATATATATATATCTTATGTGCTTCATAAGGAAAGAAAAATCAATTTTTAAACTGAATAGTCAGTATCAGTCTTGAGACAAGAAGAAAACATGATATCCACTATGAACAGGCAGATCTAAGTATGGTACAGAAAGGAGTCCATTTCACTGGCTGTAATATTTTAAATGCTCTGCCTTCAAGAATTAAGTGTTGGGTTGAAGATGAGCTCTTGTTTAAAAAAACTTTAAGGCAGTTCCTATTACAAAGATCATTTTATACAATATAGTTTTTAGCATTTCTTGTATTGTTAAATGCAAATATATACCCAAATATACATTTATAATCCTGACTATTCTTTATTGTAAACACATATTTTGCAATATTTATTTTCTGTAACACTTATTATTTTGTAATATTTATTTATTTCTCAAAATTGATTTCTGTAGTAGAACCTAAGTTACTGTTTACTGTAATATGAAATCATCTATTTTTTTTTTTTTAATGTGCTACCATAGATTTCTGACATTTTCCACATCTAGTGATATTGCCACAACATGGATCACTGGAAGAAGAAGTAAATGAATAAATAAAAAGACTCATTTTAGCTGGTACATGTTTGCTTCATTTGTCTTTGTTTTCCAATTTCTAACTTGATTCTACAGGTATTTTTTTTCTTTTCAAATGGTTTTTGTTTTTGGAAGTTGCATGGTAATGGTAAATGAACTTTTTAATGGAATATTTAAATAGTTTGATGGAACACGTTCCACTACACGTACGTCAGAGTATGTGGTTCATGCATGGTGGGAACAACCTCATTTCCTCTGCAAGGAACAATTTTAAACTAGGAAATTGTGAGATAGCACCATGTTGGCCTGCTCAATCTCCTGATCTTGATCCAACAGATATTTATTTGGGGGCATTTGAAGAACATAGTGTATTAAAGAGCTATTGTGAATGTTGACATTGTTTGTCAATGTGTACAAGGCTTTCAGCAGATACTGTAGACAGCTGGAATATGGAAATGAGTAAATCAATCCGTGACATGACATTTAAAAACTAATGGTAGACATTCTGAGCATTTCATTTAGCCATCAGAAGACAACATTTGAAAAGAAAAAAATACCTGCAGATCCAAGCTGGAAATTTGAAAAAGAAAAGACAGAAATGAAGAAAATGTGTGACATCAAAAAAGTATCTGTAACTGAGAAAATATAGATAATTGGCTATATAATAGAGGGAAACATTCCACGTAGGAAAAATATATCTAAAAACAAAGATGATGTGACTTACCAAATGAAAGTGCTGGCAGGTCGACAGACACACAAAATTCAAGCTTTCACAACAAACTGTTGCCTCATCAGGAAAGAGGGAAGGAGAGGGAAAGGTGAAAGGATGTGGGTTTTAAGGGAGAAGGTAAGGAGTCATTCCAATCCCGGGAGTGGAAAGACTTACCTTAGGGGGAAAAAAGGACGGGTATACACTCGCGCTCGCGCGCGCGCACACACACACACACACACACACACACACACACACACACACACACACACACACACACACACACACACACACAAGCAGACATCTCACAAGCAGACATATTTAAAGACCATATGTCTGCTTGTGAGATGTCTGCTTGTGTCTGTATATGTGTGGATGGATATGTGTGTGTGTGTGTGAGTGTATACCCGTCCTTTTTTCCCCCTAAGGTAAGTCTTTCCACTCCCGGGATTGGAATGACTCCTTACCTTCTCCCTTAAAACCCACATCCTTTCGTCTTTCCCTCTCCTTCCCTCTTTCCTGATGAGGCAACAGTTTGTTGCGAAAGCTTGAATTTTGTGTGTATGTTTGTGTTCGTTTGTGTGTCTGTCGACCTGCCAGCACTTTCATTTGGTAAGTCACATCATCTTTGTATATATATATACAAACTTTTCTGCTTCTGTTTAAATCTTCTATCCATTCCACAGGGGTGGTTTTCTGTGTGTGCCTTTTCAGGATTTAAATGACAAAAGTGATTGTAAATCAAACAATGGAAAGTCCAGGATGGAATATAACAATATTATGAAAAGGAAATTTGGTACTCGCCATATAATAGTGATGCTGTGTCGCAGATAGGCACAACAAAAAGACTGTCACAATATAAGCTTTCGGCCAGTAAGACCTTTGTCGAAAATACACACACATACACACAGACGGAAATGCAACTCACACACACATGACTGCAGCCTCTGGCAGTTGAAGCCCCACTGCGAGCAACAGCATCAGTGCAGGATGGGAGTGGCAACTGAGTGGGGGTAAGGAGGAGGCTGGGGCAGGGGAGGGAGGGTAACAGGATAGGGTTGGGGGACAGTTAAGAGCTGCTGGAGAGAGGGTAGTGTGACTGTAATAAATAGATGACAATTTTTTTACAGTTAAGACAATAATGGCAAATAATTGCAGTGAAGAGCAAACATCAGAATGAGATTTTCACTCTGCAGCGGAGTGTGCGCTGATATGAAACTTCCTGGCAGATTAAAACTGTGTGCACGACCGAGACTCGAACTCGGGACCTTTGCCTTTCACGGGCAAGTGCTGTAACAACTGTGCTACCGAAGCACGACTCACGCCCGGTACTCACAGCTTTACTTCTGCCAGTACCTCGTCTCCTTGCCCGCGAAAGGCAAAGGTCGGGCACACAGTTTTAATCTGCCAGGAAGTTTCAACAAACATCAGGTTTCCACATCGTACAAGAAAATGAAAGGGCAAAGTCAGTGCCAGTGGGACAGTTAACAGATGAGGACGTAGCACGACACCAGACACAGGAAGTGGATTACAAAACAAATTTGTTTATGCATTTTACCAATGTGTGTGCAAAACCAGAGAGAAGTAGAGCTGCAGCAGACTACAGTTACGGTTAGAATTTCTGTGAAAGGTAATGACAGCATACTACTACCCCGTTTCACCAAACAAGAAAATGATAAATGTGCTAGAAGACCAAATCACCTTCAAAAATTAAGGTAGCAAGGATTGGTGGGTTACCTATGGAACTATACGAGGAGCTATGTTGATAACTGGCACCGACTTCACACACATGCGTAATGGACAATATTTCTTAGAGATCTTGCTGAGGGACTTGAGAAGTCTATCCCACAGTACTAAAATAGATCATTACTGTACGATAACAGATTATTAATATGTGAATTAAAAAATTTTAGCGCACCTTCTTATGACACCATTATCAATAAAAAGTGTGATTTGGCAGGGATGACTTCTTTCAGTAATATTATATGCGACTACCGTGAACCACCTCTTAAAATGCTACAAAGGTCCAAGGTTAGCAATAGGAAGGAGACGTCAGGAATGTCAAGTCTATTTGCTGATCAAGAAGAAGAATGATTTAGAGAAACAAAACAAATAATATCGAGGCAAAAGGAGTGAATGTGAATTATAGGAAATCACAGGGTGAGAAGTGTGTGACATCTAACATCATAATCATAATTAAGATTAACATAACTGAGTAGAAATGTTCCTTAGATCTAACACCTTACCCAACCTGAGATACATGATTTAAGATAATTAAGAGAATAAACAAAATAAACAAAATGCAGTATATGCACCAGTAAAAGATAATGACACAACAATTTAGAATAAGCTCTAATTAATAACCTTGATGAACACAAACATCATTAAAATTAATTATTTAGAAACAGTCTTTCCAATAATCATTACATTTGCTAAGAGGAAAAATTGGTGGTAGACTGTATGGTAAGGTAACGTAAATACAGTCTTTAGAACCTGAATGCCACAGCGCAAGCAAGTACCATTAGGCGTAGATCAAGCAGTAACGCTGAACATCAGGAAGAGCAGGAAAACACTTCAAAACAACCACAATCCTACATTCAAATATCGTGTAACGGTTGATGATAAATCCTCAACTAGGTTATATTTGACAGTATTATATGGAAACCAGTTGCTTACAAGGAAAATGTTCATATTCCATTACAGACAGCATGATTCCAAGCCAGCTGGTATGAGGCAAGGAGTGGTGTGTTTCTTACTGTAGATTAGTTATGCAGCAGGATTCTGTTAAGCCCAGGTCCACAGTGCCCAGAATGTCATTTAGTCATCACAATCCCATGTGGAACTAAATGAGGGGGAAAAGAGACTTGATCACCCATGAAAATGAGAGGCACACTGAACTGAACCATAACTTCCATTGGATTGAATGAACCCCCTTACACTAAGCACAGCACTGTGACGTGGCTGCAAGGACAATTTATGAAAGCTACTACAGTCAACAGAAAGCATTCATATCTGCGGAATTAAAAGAAATTCCGAGTATCATCTACAAGTGAAAAAAAAATTAAATCATCACATTCGTGGCTGATTTAGAGGAAAAGAGGAACATAGTTTACATTTCAAATACTCCTAAACAACAAAAGATACTAAATATGATGATACCTCTTTCTTTTATGTATGCTATGCACATATGGATTCCAAGGTGAATTACATCAGGTATTTTCTCACAGAAGTCCATATTAAAGAGAATTTGCTTTGACTTTTTTTTGCCAGGAAGCAAGATTTTTTGTTTTTTTGGATAAGAATGACTAACATATTTCTGATGAAGCCAGATTTTTGCATTTTAAACGAGCAATTCTACAGAGTTATTTTTAAGAATAAACTTGTAATAGTGAGAAATTAAGATTTTAGTCTCTTTTTTTTTCATTTTAGAAGAAGGAAAATAAAATCATGATTTGAAGAAACAGGAAGGCTGAAATTATTCATGTTTCAGGAATAAAGATTTCCTTTAAATTATTATTCACACTTAAGGATTAAGAAGATAGTTTACAGATTGCTTGCACTAAGAAAAAATATCTATATTCTCACTTGATGTGACAAAAATTTTCTGGTATCACTACAGGCTAATCACACAGAATGTTTTGATTTGGTATCATTCCATGTCTTTACATCTTTTCTAATTTTATTACTGTTGATTCATTAACTTGATTCAAATGCATTTAAATGAGTTGACTAAATTTTTTGTCCATGTAAGGTATGTTTTCTTAAAATCTGCTCATCATAACTGATTTTTTTGACATTAGCCTTTTCTTACATTCAGATATCTTTAGATGAAACAGTTTTGTAATATTTTACTTCACTAGAGAAAAAGAGAAGAAAACTAAAGTTAAAAATTATCAGTGAAACATCTTGTTTCCAAAATGATAAAGTTCAGAGTATTTGAAGCATAATTATTTTGTTTGTTTAGCTAGTGTCCCTGGTATTTTTCTAACTACAGGTTTCTCCTTTCAGCTTTTAGTATTTTTTCAAACTTCATAAATGTAAAATAATTCGAATATGGCTGAGCAGTGAGTAATATGTAAAAGCAGATTGTTGGTAACACTGCAGCATTTTGGACTGAACTATTGCTGTTAATGGTGTTCATAAGCATGTAGTATTCTTGAGAGAATGACGAAGTAGGTGTGAAGACATTTTGTATACTCGTGTGTGTGATTGTCTCCCTGACTGCGAGTCATTCATCATATGCAGTGACACTAAGGAAAGGAACAACACACACCAAACCACTTGTTGACCCATCTCAGTCCACAGCTATTCAGGGTGTAGGGCATAGCTGTACTCAGTTCACACCCCAGGCACAGCCCTACGGGTTGACATTGCTGCCAGTAACAACACACACTCAAAAAGTGGAAACTTCTCCCCCTGCAGATGACACACGTGGCTGCTTCAACAACAGTTTTAGAGTAAATGGTTCCCAACCTCTTAACAGCCAATTATTCAGAGGCACAGGAATACCCTTACGAATGTCCCACCTTACAGAGAAGATCTTGTAAGTGTATTGTCATATCGCTGGCTTAGTTGTGGAGTATCTTTGCAGGCAGCCGCGTCTGTAGAGAGTCCAGCGCGGGACACGGAACTGTTATGTTGTGTAATGTGTAGCTCTGCATATGAGAGGCACTGTTAGCATGGAAGTTAAAGTTTTGCTACAAGTACTATTACAGTAAAATGATAAAATAAGTAAATAATTCAGAGGAAAGTGCGTCAGGATGTAAAAATGAGCAGTGCTGCTGCTAACATATTTGTGTATCCTATCGTTGCGTGTCATACCATACAGTATCAGTCATCCGCGCCGTGTTTGGTCTCCCAGAATGAACTGATGTGAATCAGTAGAAATCAGTTACCATAAAAGAGTGCAATCAAGTGCCAGTGACTTGTAGCGAGCGTGAGAACATGCGTTCAGTCATCGCGTTTCAGCATTATCAACAATCAGCTGTGCCACGATGGTTACGTGCACGCTTGTATAAGTGAGAACTGAGAAAATAACTTTACGAACAGTGTGAAAATATCATTACTAGTGTCAAAGAGGACTGGTACCACATATCTGTGTATGCATGATGAGTGTAAGAACTTTCGTGCAATCATTCGGCTTCCGCATTATCAACAATCACCCACATCGTGTCGGTTACGCGTATGCTCGTCCGAATGATATTAAGGACTGTTAATCATCCATTAATTGGGATAACACTTCTGAATTAGAATGTAAACAGTGCAACCTGCGATTTTCCTTTAATCGTCTCAGAATATAATTGTTCATATCAGACGTCAAACAGTGTTGTGTTTTAACGTTGAGTGGCTCCTCTAAACCCGCTTGCATAATTCGATAAATAATTTCAGGCAAGACAGCAGCAGTGTGGAGCAGAACAATACGACCACCGCGGGATTATAAGGTGTGTGGTGTGGACAGGGTGCACGGTCAAGAAACAGTCACGAAACGACAACAGTTTAAAAGGTACCACCCCACCCATTTGTACTCCCGGGCGTGTTACAATCTGTTGGACTGGAGCAGGAGGTTTCTTGCATAGGAAGCTATGAGACAGCCAGCTGATAACTAACTTGTTAGTCCAACAGAATTCACAATAATAATGAGAGTAGGAGATAGGGTAAATGTCTTGAAATGTCACACAGATCTGAACCAGTTTGCAGCTGACAGCCAAAGCAACAGCATTGTTGGTAGACACAGTGGCAACTGTCTGTACACGAACCACCTTGGTTGCTCCATACCAAAGTGGCTGATTCCACAGTTGGGGGGCGTGACACTTATTCGTAGAATGTTTTACATTAGTAGACACCACTTACACCCCTTCTGTGTTTTAAAAGGAAGTATTAGCACTGGTAGGGTTCCGTACCAGACACTGTATCCATTTGAAGTGGTGCACACTCAATAAGCAGGCAAAACAGGCTCACAATATCCAACAGTGCTATTGCTAGGAATGCAATGGGAAGGAGGGAGGATGGGGTCAAAATCACTACCAGCCACTGTACAGTCATTCAAAATTCACATAGTCTATCTCATCAGCTGATAGGAAAGATCAAAAAATGTTTTTTTGTTGATGATTGGTTCATTCTTTAATGTTCCTGTCAAGTTTTGTTTTTATGATTTGTGTATATTCATACTAATTTTCAGAACACCGAGGTCCATTTTGAGCATATGAAATGCCTGAGCTCATAGTCTTTAATTTGTTTGCGCAAATTCACTTCCAGTTGGACAGCAACATCAGTATCTTCATGTGTATATAATATTCATAGAAAGAGTGTGAGAGTTTGGTTTGTGGTTAGTGGGTATATCAGATATCATGTCTCCCTTGTTGGAATAATAAAAACACTTTATCGTTAGTTGCCCTTCCTTTATAAAGAACTCCTTGCCATATCAGACAGATTGTTTGTGGTGTCTACTATGTTCATTGTAATAAGGCAGTGATGTGCCAATGACAAGGTGCCATTTCTCTCTACATACATAAACAGTATGAGATACACAGTGTGGTCATGAAGCCAAGATTTACTTGCCATTAGATGCATGGCAGCCACTAGGATTTAGTTAAAAACTGTGTGTGTGTGAGTGTGTGTGGGTGTGCGCGCGCATGAGCGACTAATTGCATGTGAGTGTTATCATGCAAGCATATTTATCTGTGCATGTGTGCACACTCCAACAAGTGGGTTTGAGTCTAGGAAGGGGGGTAAGGTGAGGCAAATTAGTATAATTGTTACATGTAAAACATTTTGATGAAATGTTTTTCTGGTATCAGTATTTTTTTTTCTGTTTGATGTGCTTGTCATGAAGCTTGTGAATAAATGGACTGAAATCTTTTGCTAACATGTCAGGAAGTTTTCTTCAAAAATATAGAGATGTGATGTGATTTGTGTGTTCCATTTGCAGGTGTTATAGGTGAGGTGACCGCAACAAAAACACACACACACACACACACACACACACACACACACACACACACACACACACACACACAAAAACTAGACTATTATCTGTGTTAAGCAGTTTTGTGCTTCACTGAAAGAGATGCTCAACACAATGTGAATGCATAATGTGTCAAGTTAAGTAGTACAGCAAATATTTAATGGAAACTGGGTGAAAACTTTGATGATTGGTTACTGCTATGCATTTCTACTTCATATACTGATTTCCAAACTATTCTGTATCTTATAAGGGATCTTTCTAGATTTCTGATTTGTCACTGGGCTGATGTGTATTCACAACTGCTTCCACATTCACTTCTATGATAGTTTTCTTCATTTTGAGTATGTGTTTGTAGTAAAGTGTAAGAATGTTCATGTTCTGTGCAGGAGTCTTTCTGGAGAGGAGAAAGCCAGGAGGCTGAAGCAGGCAGCTAAGTCAGGATCGGTGCAGGAGCTGCGAGCGTTGCTGTCTGTGGGTGCAGATGTGGATGCGGGGGACAGATGTGGGTGGACCGCCCTGTACTGTGCGGCACTGGAGGGACACGTGGAGGCTGTGAGGAGCCTATTGGAAGGTGGTGCAGACGTGGTTGCCAGAGACAAGTGGCAGAGCACGCCTCTGCACTGTGCCGCCTGCTGGGGCCACGCGACTGTGGTGTGGCTTCTTCTGGCAGCCTCGGCTGACCCTAATGCGAGGGATCAGTGGCGGCAAACTCCGCTGCACTGGGCAGCGATGAATGGCCACGCAGAGACAGTAGCCGAGCTGCTCGAGGCGGGAGCCGACAAGGAGGCTAGGGATGAGGAGGGGAACACCCCCGTGGACCTTGCCAGGCTGTTCGACAAGCAGCAGGTCGTCGAGATGCTGAAGTAATGTTAACATAATGTTAGTAAAACAAATACAATTTGGTACAGGACTTTTTATAATTTTTAAAGTAAAGAGTATAAACAATTAGTACCTTTGTCACTCATTTCCTGCACACCATTACCAAGTACATATAACTGCTCTAGTAACTTCTCAACAAGCACAACAAGAGATACTCGTAAACTAATGTAAGCAAACTTCCTTTTGAGGAAACAATTAAAATAATTTTCCTGAGCAAATATTGTTAAAGTCGCCTTCGCCATCACCGCCGCCACCGTCATCGTCATCGTCGCCATCGCCTTCGCCTTCACCGTCACCGTCACCATCTCCGGCGCCGACTCCAGCCCCGGGACCTGCCACTCCCCGTCATATTCCAATTGTTCCCATCCCCCACAACTCCACCGCCGCCGTCAAGCGCCCCAGTGGCACCTCTGCCTCGTCTGCTCCAAAAAAGGCTCCGCCTCGTCCCCTTCCCCCACCCCTGATGCCATGGATGTCTCCCCGCCCATCCCTGCCCCCTCCTCCTCCTCCTCCTCTACCCCTTCCTCCTACCGCTACCTCCTCTCCCGTCCGGATCCCTCCCTCCTTGAAGCCCGGAATCTCACCCTCTTCCTTCGCCAGAATTGTCCTGGTGCCCCCATCTCCCTCCTCACTCCTCACCGTGATTCGGTACTCATCTCCTCCCCCAGCCCTACCCTCCACACAGACCTCCTTTCCCGCATCCCTGTCACCCGCTTTGGCCCCCATGCCTCTCTCACCCCTGCTCCCTCGCCACCTCCCTCCCGCCAACCCCAACCTCCGCGTCGCCCGCCGACCCTCACCGCCGTGATCACTCGGCTCAGTCCAGTGATCACGGAGGAGGAGGTGTTGGCGGAGCTTCAGGCCCATCCCCATCTGGAGGTGCGTGCGGTTCGTCGGATCCACAACGCTGCCGGCCCCACCCGCCTTATGCGGGTTTTTTTGAGCATGCCCCCTCCATAGACCGTCTCCTGAAGGAGGGTGCCCTCCTTTTTAACCAGCATTATAAGGTTGACCCCTCCCGTTCCCCTCCTCAATCCCTCCGCTGCCAAAGGTGCTTGCGGTATAATGCGCACCCAACATCTGAGTGCCGCGAGGCCCCCACCTGCCCGCACTGTAGGCAAGCCCACTTTTTACAGCAGTGCCCCAATCTCCAGTCCCCTCCCTCCTGTAATACCTGTAACCTCCCTCATCCCACTTACTCCCAGAAGTGTAAGGCCCGACCCCCTCCTACCACTCCTAAACTCACCGTTCCTGTCCACCCTCTGGACGCCCCCACCCCCACCCCCCCCGGCAACTCCCTTCGCCCATCCCCTACCGCTGAGGACATCATCAGATTCCTCACCATTGTCCTGCAGAATGTTCATCCTTTTCAGCGCCCACACACCCTCCAACAGATCTCCCTCGCCACCCGTTCCGTTTTCCACCTCAAAATGTACGCCACCTACTCGAACAACCACGCCCATTTCGCCTTCTCCCGTCTTGACACCCTCGTTTAAATCCCTGTCATGGCACGGCAGCACCGTATCCTTTTCAACATCCGCTCCCTTCCCGCCAACAAGAACCTCTTCCTACACACCCTTGCCACCCACCGCGTGGACGCCTTCCTCCTTAATGAAACCTTCCTCCAACCCCACCACACCGTCCACACTTCGCCCTACCTCCTCCACCGCTCCGATAATCCCCTCCCAATTGCGCGTGGCGGAGTTGCCATTGGGCACCACCGCCAGATCCCCGTTCGGCTCCAACCTCTCCTTCCCGACCCCACCGAACACCTGATCCTTAGTCTCTTCTTCCCCAGCCTTACCGTTACCTGCGCCACCATCTATGTCCGCCCTAACGCCCCTATTCCCTTCGACTTCCTCTCCCACATTGACCGTACCTTCTCCTAGGTGATCGCCACCGACCTCAACATCCATAGTCCTTCCGCCGCCCAGTTACGGCGGTGGCATCGGTTCCTCTCCTCCCTTCAAGGCGACCTCGTCCCCATCCCCCAGCACACCCGTCCCGAATCCAACTCCACTCCTGATGTTATCCTCTCCTCCCCCAACCTCCTTGGCCGCATAACGGTGGATGTCCTGGAGCCTATTGGTAGCGACCATCTCCCTGTCCTCCTCACCGTTTCAGACGGTCGTCGCCCCCGCCCCGACCCTCGTAATGACCCTCCCCCTAAGTATGTCCATGACTATTCCCGTGCCGACTGGAATGCCTACCGGGATACCCTTTCCACCCAGGTCGACAGCCACCCCTTCACCTACCACCACCCTGACGATGTCACCCATGCCGCCTCCTTTCTCCAGCAGACCTTGTCTGAGGCCATGGAGGCCCACGTCCCTACTGTCGCCATCCACCCCCACCATCCTACCTTACCCCCACAGGCCGTCCTCCTCCTCTGTGAATCCCGTCATCTCTACCGTGCCTTCCTCCAAACGCGTGACCCGGACACACTACGACGCCACCGGCAACTCCAGCGACACATTCGTAATTTGCTCGCGGCTAAGAAACACCGGGACTGGCGACAGACATGCACCCGTTTAAATGCTACCCTACCAATCAACTCGTCCAAGTACTGGTCGGCCTTCTGTCGCCTTACCGGAACTAAACCCTCCCCCTATTATCCTCTTCTCCATGATGATCACCCTTTCCCTGACACCCTTAGTAAGGCCAATCACTTTGCCTCCTACCTCTCCGATGTATTTTCCATCCCCGATGATCCCCAGTTCGATTACTCCCTCTTCCCGGATATCCGCGATCGAACTGACACCTCTGTCCCTCCCATCGCTCCTGGTTTCCAGTACTTGGACAACATTGCACACACGGAACTCACTGCCCCTGTCATTACACAGGATCTCATTGCTACACTCCGCACAAAACGCAACACCGCTCCTGGTCACGATCGTGTCACCTACCTTCACCTTCGTGAAGCTCCTGTCTCTTTCCTCTCCACCCTGGCCAGGCTCTACAATGTAGTCCTGTCCACCGGTTACTACCCCGACCTGTGGAAAACCTCCCGTATCCTCATGTTCCTTAAACCTGGCAAACCGCCGTCCGCCGTCTCCTCCTACCGTCCCATCAGCCTTACCTCGGTCTTCAGCAAGGTCCTGGAATCTATCCTCACCCGACGCATCCACCAGCATCTCCGCCAGCACCGCCTCCTTCCCGTTACCCTGTGTGGCTTTCGGCCGTCCTTCTCTTCAGACGACAGTCTCCTCCACCTCACTCATCTCCTTTCCGAACAGCTTAATTCCCGTCGCTCCGCAATCTTCCTCCCCCTGGACCTCGAACGTGCATATGACCGCATATGGCATTCCGGTCTCCTCTTCAAGCTCCAAACCTTCGCCCTTCCCATTAACTACGTCCGTCTGATCGGCTCCTTTCTCTCCCGCCGTCCTTCCTATGTCACCATCCATAACACTGATTCCTACACCTTTTTCCCCTCTGCCGGTGTGCCCCAGGGCTCCATCCTCTCCCCCCTTCTGTACCTTTTGTACACGGCGGACATGCCGCCGCCGTCACCCCCCGTCCACCTTCTCCAGTTTGCCGCTGACACCGCCTTCCTTGCCCTTGCCCCCACCCTGCAGCGCTCCCAACACCTTCTCCAATCCCATCTTGACCGGTTCACCGCTTGGTGCAACCAGTGGTTGCTCAAGGTCAATCCTTCCAAAACCCAGGCGATCATTGTAGGCAAAACCACCCCTTCCTTCCGCCTCCTTGATTTCTACATCACCATCTATGGCCGTCCTATCGCCCTCACTCCCACTGTTAAGTACCTTGGCGTCACCCTTGACCGTCGCCTCTCCTGGACTCCCCACCTCCGGACAATCCAAGCCAAGGCACACTCCCGACAGTCTCCTCGAGCTCCTCTCCGGCCGTAAGTGGGGTCTGGACCCCTCCACCATCCTCCACACCTATAAATCCCTCATCCACCCTATCCTTTGTTATGCCCATCCGGCTTGGATCTCCGCCTCCCCTACCTTTTATAAATCCCTCCAAATCCTTGAACGCCATGCTCTCCACCTCGCCTATCGCATCCGTCTCCCCTCCCCTATGCGGATCCTGTATGATCTCATCCCCTTCCCCCACCTCCTCCTTTTCCTTGAAAGGATACGGATCCTGTACACCTCCCGTAAATTCGATCCTCCTCACCCGCTCGTCTCCCCGATCCTCTCCCACCCCCGCCCGCTGCCGCACCTGTATTCCCACGTCCCACCCGGTCTCCATCTCTCCACCCTCCTTACCCTCTCCCAAGGTGGCTTCCGCCAGCTCCCCCTCCCTGATGATGTCCTCCTCCCCTCCATCTATCCCTCCTATCAACTTTGACCCTGCCCCCCCACTTCCGATGTCCTTTCCTTTGGGCACCCTCCCTCCCTTCTCTTTCCTTTTCCCCCTTCCCCTTCCCCTCCCTCCACCCCTCTTCCCCCGGGCTTCCCCTCCCCCTTCCCCCCTCCCCCTCTCTCCCGTGCCCCTGGCATCTCTGCTCTGCTCTGCTCTACCCTCTCCCTCTCCCACTCCCCTTCCTCCTCCTCCTCCCTTGGCAGGTCCCCGGACTCGCACACGCTCAGTGAACATTCGCGCGCCGGAGATCATCGCCATCAGTGTCTCGTGTGTGTGCATTCGTCTGCGTTTAGTGTTCTTTCGTCGTCACGCCTCATCTGTTCACGTGTGCCGTCGCTGTCGTCCGTCTTCTGTGCGCCGTGTCAACAAGTGTTAGTGTTTTTTCGTCCAGCGTGAACGGCTTCATGTTTATTGTTTTTGTATCTACATTCTTTGCCCGCCATTTTTTTGTATTGTCTGTGTCACCTATATATCGTATTATTGTACCCCTTAAGGCTGAAGAGCAGCGTATTATGCTGCTGCCAGCCTGCCTTGTATGAGGTGCTTAAAATTACAATAAAGAAAAAAAAATTAAGTACCCACAAGACGACTGCAGCTATTCCTTCAATACATTGGCTAATTTGAGAGCACATGTGGAGAAAAAGCACATGGTTCGAACTGCGGATGAAATGATTGTATGTCAGTCAATGGACAGTAAGAAACACCGCATAATAATAAGTTTTTACTATTCGATAGTAGGAATGTTTCTGGTAAAACTATAGAATTTCGCTCTACGTGCATTCAGTAATCTGGTGCAATGTTGTACTGCAAAGTTTCTTTCAGTTCACATGAAAGGATTATTTGTATTAACAGCCTAGTCTTAGAAGACATAAAAGTCACAATCATTGTAATCCACAATGGGTAATTAATAAACTTTATTTTTACTGTCCATAAATTGTGTAGAAAGTTTTTTTTTTTCGTATGACTCAACGCATGGACCCCAGATTGGGATCCAGTTTGCCGGCCGTTGTGGCCGAGCGGTTCTAGGTGCTTCAGTCGAAAACCGCGCTGCTGCTACGGTCGCAGGTTCGAATCCTGCCTCGGGCACGGATGTGTGTGATGTCCTTAGGTTAGTTAGGTTTAAGTAGTTCTAAGTTGTAGGGGGCTGATGACCTTAGATGTTAAGTCTCATAGTGCTCAGAGCCATTTGAACCATTTTTTTGAATCCAGTTTCACGTGTAACAGATTTCTCTTAGCAAAAGGAACAATTTAGACATACCGGGAGATAGTGAGCAAATTCTGAAGCTGTGGGAATAAATTGCTGTCACTTGTTAACTCTCACTCCAAGAAAGGAGGTCAACACTGTGCCACCAATGAGAAGGTGCCAGTTCAACGAACACCAAAGAAAGAGACCTTCAGTCTGAAAAGTGTCTTTGGTAAACCAACCCTGGCTGAAAAGTCAAATGTTGCTAGTGCTTTGGTGCGACCCGACAGTGAAGTGTTGAGTGTACATGTTGGCTTTGATCACACATACTCTAAGAATTAAATTTATCTGTCCTACAGTTGTGTGTGCACGTTTGTGTATCACGGTTTACAGGCCTACTGGGGAAACTCGCCATGTAAAAAAAATGAGTAACGCATCATACTCGGTACCTCAGGGTGACGTGGAAATCCGAGTGTACTTAATAAAGACATTGTCACTGTTTGTGTGTTTCTTTTTAGTCATTTATCCTATTGCATATAGTTAACAAAATGTAACTGAAATATCTACTAAACTATTACATTAATTGGACCATGTACATAGTCATTTCAATTGGTTTTGCTATTTTTCACAGGTAACGTATGAATATTCACCAGAATCCTACAGTACCAATTTTTTTCCAGTTGACAACTGAATGAAGTCAAAAAGCAAAATTTTCTTGGCCAAGCTGAAAATTGTTTATTCAGTTCTAGTTATTATTCTTTATATTAAAACAGTCCCCGAGAATCTATTTTGCTGACTTTCTCGGTCTAATTTTCTGTATTTAACATGTCGGTTACGACATGCTTTGTGACGGATGTTTTGTCACCAGGCATATGGCATCAGATGTGTGGCTTTTAGAGACAATATTGCAGTCGACGTGTTAACAGCTTTTCGGGACCTCGAGTGTGAAGTATATGCATCTAGAAGTCTTGTTTAAAAAGTGCAGCCAAAATTCTAATGTCTGTCTGAGGAATTTTCCTTTAATGGAATGTTTTTTCCCAATAATTCAGTTAATGCCTAGTAATTACTTAACATGGTAAAGTGCTGTGAAGCCAACACCAGCCCCAGCAGAGCCGTCTGCCATGGCTGCTGGCAACTTTGTGACATTTAGGGATAATATACAAAAGTGGGCTGTGCAAGAGGTTCAGCCTAGTTTTCTTTGATTAAAGCAATTAAAATCAAACTTGTGAAGCATCTTAAAAACCACATACTCATCACTATAATTTAAATGTTTACATTGAAATGGTTCTGACATGTGCATAATATATGGAAATGTTATATTTTCTTGAAATCTTAAGAACCAAACCTGTTGGTTGAATTAACATATGAGTAAACCCATCACAATAGCTCTATGTTATGCATCAATTAGCTGTAGTTACAGGCTAAGTAAACATGTACAGAAAACTGTTCATATAAATTTTATTATAAAGCTTGCAAAAGTTATAGAAAAGATGGACAACAAGATAAACTTGTGTAGGCATCATTGTAAATACATTTTTACTTCAAGAAAGCTGAATAGGATAATAATCTCAAGATGCCTTAAATTGCATGACACATATTACCAATCAGGTATTTTCTGTTGGAGAAATAATCTGGTTTTTCAGAATTTTTTCATTTGTTCTTGTGAAAAACCTTGTATCAAACAGCTGTTTTTCTACGCTCAATCCGTTATTACGTGCATGTAATTTTCGTGACCCAATGGTAGCTATCTTAAGGCTGTATGCAAACCACCAGATAAACATGTCTACATAGTTGGTCTGCACTGTGAATGTCTCCTTCAATTCCATGTGGATGCCTCTGACATAAAAGTATAAGCCTATGGTAATTTTATTAAATGCTTTCTTGCTGTGTTGACCTATATCAATGGTGACATAAGAAAGTTTTTACTGGATCGGGATTTGAACCCGTGTCTCGTGCTCTCTTGGCAGTTGCACTGACTACTTCACCACCCAGACACAGTGCCCATCCCGACTATGTGGAGTACCTCAGCAAGTCTCCCATCTGACCCAAAATTCCATATGTCACTACTACTGCAGTAGTACCTTCACTACAGCAGTCCATCTCACTCGCCGCATCCGTGAGATATTCCTGCAAATGTCTCTGAGTGTATGAGTGCATCTGAACTGAAGAAACTTCCCCAATGCCAAGCTAGGCTATGTACAGATACAATTGTATGCACGGTGACTGTTCTTTCAGATGTCAAAGAATGGATTACGTGCATATAATTGTAGAAATATAACTAGTTGTCTTACGACCGAGGTGTCCACATCAGTCTGAAGAAGTCCGTGGAATCTAGTAAAAAAAAAAATGGTGGCACCTGCATAATGCAGACCAACTATGTGATATATTTATCTGGTGGTTTATGTATAGCCTTAAGATTAATGGGATGCCGAAACTAGTTGCATATAGTAAAGGATTTATAAAAAGAAAAACAGCTGTTTGGTACAAGGTTTTTCACAAGAATTTGAAGCCAGCTGCAGTCCTATATCCCACCTCTCATGGATTCACAAAAAGAAGAAAAAATCATTCATTGCCCTTAGAATTTCTCTGAAAATATTACCCATTACGTGGAATGACCAGATGCTGCATTCAGAACAAGAATTTTGGAGACCTATGCAGTACCAATGCCTGGTAAGTGCTAGATCAAAATATGACCTCTTCCCACACCTCTTCATTTTCTACCTCATGCATTTAAGAACTCGTTCACACAGAGTGATCGTACAGACGTACTTGATTTTGCCCATCACACAGACTGGCACGTGATTGAACTTGAACGTGGCATCAGAGCTCACTCTCCAGAATTTACACGAATCAGGGGACTCGTGTGCGCAGATGTGGTGCCAGCTCCCTCCGGCGACCTATTGAGGCTTCGTCGATTCCGTGCAAAAACGCATCGTCACTGTTATCCGTGCTGAAGATAGACGTACCGGCTGTTAGGTAGGTGGTCAAAGTGTTCTGGTTAGTCGGTGTGCGTAGCTGTACTCAGTCGAGGATAGACTGTAGCCTTTCATCGAGTTGATCACTTATTTTCATTTCTTTACGAGAATATAACATCGTTTCAATCTGTAGGAACAGGAAACAGTTCATTAGAGAAATCCCACAAACAGTATGGTGGGGTCAGTCTGGCCCCAAACTTAGCTGCTCTAAACACAGCCACTTGGTTTTACAGTTCAGAGTGCAAAGTATGCAGACCTACAGCACTAAAATTTTACAAGCATTCAGTCTAAACATAAACAAAATTCCCTGGCATCCATATTACCCCACCACACTGGTTACAGGTTAGATAGGCTATGCCTGATGACTTGGCAGACATTTGTAAAAGAAAGAAATGAAGGTAGTTAACTGAGATGATGGAAAAAAAAGAGGCAAGTGAAAGTAAAGAGTATCATTGAAGTAAAGATGCACTTGAAAATTGCATAAAAGAAGTAAATTTTGTGAATTAATTGGAATATATTTCTAAATCTTGCAGTGTACAGAAACAACTA
The DNA here is from genome assembly GCF_023898315.1 of Schistocerca nitens. Classification (NCBI taxonomy): domain Eukaryota; kingdom Metazoa; phylum Arthropoda; class Insecta; order Orthoptera; family Acrididae; genus Schistocerca; species Schistocerca nitens. Next base: position 12,737,076 of record NC_064624.1, on the reverse strand, counting down.
ACTTTCAGTTTATTTAAATAATATTACTATTTGCCTAAATAAACACTTGCATAATATTTATTGTACATACATTTTCAATAAAAAAGTTTTGGTTGCCAGCAGCTTCTCAAGAAGTAATGTATCTTATACAAATTCATCCCACCAAATACAGTAACAAATTGTAAAGTGAAAGAGTTAAAAATGATTGTTTCAATAATTTTCTGTAAAGTGATCGGAATAATAGTGTTAACCCATTCTACAGAAATTCTGCAAGTTCTTCTTAGTGTTTCAGCAAGTTACATGATTCATGTTTTATGTACTTTTAAATTATTCATAATTTAAGTGAACACACTGAAAACAGAAAAAAATATAATAATTCAATTAAAAATAAATACAAGCTGACACACTAGCAGGACCATGAAACAAAAAATACAGATTGAATTTCCATGTACAATGTACCATTATATCTGTATAGGAACTTACTTTTATTTTTTAAAATAAATGCAAAAGGGAAAAGTGTGCAAGGATTAAATAATTATGGGTAAATCACCAGAAAATATTAAGCAAACAACAGTATATGTTTTAGCCACTTTTGACGACTAATTAGTAATGCATTTCAGACATTGCCCATCATCAGAATATCTGTCCAGAAACATCACAAAATATGTATGACACATTAAGCGTACTTAGATTCGTAGGCAAATAAGTTAACATACCAGAGAAAAAAAACTTTACCTCAGAGTATCACGCCAAGTGTTATCTATCGTAACTTTGGAGCTCTCAACTCACAGCATTCTGCCATCACATAATTAGCTGTTATAACATACCACTAATTGACTTGGTTGCAGAAGTGCTGAGTTCATTTGTCATATTTTGACAGATAATTAACAAAAATCATCTGAAAAACCATAAAAACAGTACATCATGCTAAATGATTTTTTATTCCTTTAGGAAAACTAATAATCACAATTGAGAGTGCAAAGTTCACATTGGAACAAAAGTACAGTATTAATACAGGTGGTATGGGCAAGAGACGGAGGGAAGGGAAGGGACAAGGGGGATGTAGTGAGAGGCTTCCGAATTAATCTCAGCTTATGTAAATGAGAACCAGCAATCTCTGGTATTAATAAATTTAAAATAGGGAATAGAAGCTTACTGTAAGTCTATTTATTAGGTATTGCGCATACATGTAACAAGTTGAAGGTGAAATTTCTTTAAAGTGCCTAAACAGGTTATTAATTATTCCAGCATTTAGGTAAGAACACACAATATATTCAATACAATGTTATTCGAGTGCTGAGAAACCGTCAGCCTCTGTGAACAGTAGTAAGTCACATATTTAGCCTTTTTTTGTTTGTTTTCATAGTTTAATTCTTAAGTTAGAAATTGTAGGATGGATAGGGTGTGTGCTAGACACAAGAGGAGCAGACTGCAGTTCATGATCAGCTGAAAGTGCTTTTAACTACGGTCAGCTGTCTTCAGGCTGCTGCATGCAAGTGTAATGGTGGCGGAGAAACTGGTGCATTGCTTGGAACAGCTAACAGCTCAGGTATCATTTGTTTCACCATAGGCTCTGCTGTTGAGGCACCTTCTAGTGTATCTGATGTGCTGGGTCTGCCCAAACCATAGGGTGAGTGGCGGTCGGTAATACATTTGCATCACTTGAGGCAAAGGGTTGGGGCATGGAGGTGTACAAAATAAGAGCAGAAGGGAGGAATATCTTTGTTTGATTGTGGAACTACACTCCATAAAATACCCTCTATATGTTTTGATGGCTATCAATGTCAACACTAATAGGTAAATTTGGATATCATCTTATAATGATTGGTATTGGCAGTCATTAGCTGTAGTATGATGGTCTTTGTGATATTAGTCTGCCCTGTGATTCTGGAATCAGCTGAAGGGATTTTTCCTTCTACACTTGTTTTGATGTATATATATATAGTACAAACAATGTTTTTTATCCTCATGATTATTATTGAATTGTTGTATGTGTTTGCATATTCAGCAAAGCATGATATTGTTTATAATGTTTGCATTCTTTGCAGTATTAGGCATGTAATATATGTCTTGGCTATCTATGCATATTCCCGGTTGGAAGAGTTTGCTATTAATTCAGATAGAACACTGCTGTATAAATTGGGATCATGCCTTACGACATGTAGTCTGTAGTCTTGTCATAATGCTATGACATAATCTCTTCTGGTTTTGTATTTGTTGCGACTCCAAACCACCCCCCGCCCCCTTGCCACGACCATTTAGTCACTATTTATCTTACTTATATCCTTGACCATACCTCCTCACCTTCCCATTGCTCTTGCACAATCCAACCCCCTCCCTCCCTCCAAACAAACATTCTGTATTTGAAATTAGGTCAAATCTGTTGAAGAAATCATCAGCCAAGCCATGAGGACAAAGACACAGCATGGCTTCCATTCTGTGGTGCAATGGGTAAGTTAGAGTGTAAAGAGGCAAGGAATCAGAAGAGTCTTTTTGTCACCAAGGAAAATTAACGAAAGGTTGTGATCTGACAAACATACTCTCAGGCTCAGTGTACCAGGGATTTATAATATTCCGTGTGAGTATGGTATCAGTTATGTGAGACAGCCTATACAAACTACTGCTAATTGCTGTGTTGATCATCACCTCAAGCATGAAAAAATGAAAATCAGCAGTTTCCGAGAACTGTTTAGTGAGTAAATGCACGATAGCCTTTAAGCAGATGAGGATCTGGTCCATATTTCTAGCTGTTGGGTCTCTGTAATTACGGAAGCAGCTGAAATTAGACTGTAGGATCACAACAATACACACGCTGGCTATGTAATTATCAGTTTATTTATTTGTTATTTTCTAATACGAGAACAGACCACATGTTGCACATGAGGCAGTATATATGAATATAACACAATATTTTCACACAATTTCAAATTAATCAGTATAATTAAGCAATGCATGGAAGCACGCACTTCGGAAAGAAAAACTACAGAGAAAAACTTCACATAGTTCACCACCTATTATAAGTGATGGCACTGCAAGCTATGCTGGAAAGCTTGCAAAAATGTGACCTATGGATGCAGAGGGTGTTGCTTTAGCATATGCTTTCTCCATGATGTAATTCAGCCAACTGCATTGTGTCCACTGGGCGTAAGTGTGAACCTCATTAATTTTATGACAGTCAGACTTGGCCCCTGACAATAGTGATGGAGGCAGTAACCAAAGTATGGGATTCTATTCAGATTTGATGTGGAATCTTATGAGAGAACTTTTATCCATCTGAGTAAGATTATTGGGTAAAAGTGATAGTTTGACATCTTACAGAAGCCTCCTCATTGCCCTTGAGTTTTACACTCTCATGTCAATATGTTAATCCCCTAATTTTATTTGGTTTTAATAAGAAGTGTGAATTCAGGATTATTTGTGCAATTAAATGCCATAATACTTGCATAGACTGTTTCTCTGCCTGGGGTTCAGAATTGAAATTTACATTCTGGTGCAAAACCAGAATTTTATCTGTGATGGATGGCGCTGATCTCCATGACTGTTCCTTTATTTAACATCCTGTAGTCTAACAGGTTGCTCGCAGGCATCAGACAGAAAACTGGAAACCCCAGATATTAAATAAATGTAATTACTTCTGAAAGTGATTTACTGCCATATGGAGCTCTGCTCCACACACAACCACTGCCAATGGGTCTGAAGATGACCACATAAGTGGTCAAAACCAATGACCACAAATAAATTCAAATTGTGATCGAGAATGATATAAATATAAAGTAAAAGAGTATCTCATTAGCCTCCTCTCCTATAATTAATCATAATGTTTGGACTCAAGGGTGCATGTACTGGATAACAGTAATGTTCATATTAAACAGATATTTAACTTTACGTTTACATGAACAGCTGATGGTGCTCTCTAAAAATTATAAAATGGTTTGTATGAACTATTAGAGGAAGCAACAGTTGAGTAAAAAAACTATTTCTAGCTTTCTGTACTCGTAGTTCCTTCCTCCGGGAAGATGAATACATTTGGGAAGACTGGGAATGAGGGGAGTGTCGCTCAGGCCACAAGCTGAGGGAAACCCACCTGTACTGAACACTGACGCAATTCATTCTGGAGTACCACTTGAATTTTTGGGATCCCCACCAGGTCAGTTTAAGGAAGAAACCAAGCAGTTCAGAAGTGAGCTTCTGGATTTCTTACTGGTAGGCTCAATCAACAAGCAAGTATTATGGAGATGCTTCATGAACTCAAATGAGAAAACCTTGGACAAACATGTTCTTTACATGGACCACTATTGAGAAAATTTAGAGAAATGTCATACAAGGTACCCATCACCACATATCGTATTGTAGCTAGCAGACTAGGCCCTTTGTTTGTAATACAGAATACGGAAAAGAACTATGGGTGAATGTCTAATACATTAAAACATACGGTATCACTCTGAAACTTTGTGATTTATTTTAAATGTTTTGTTACACATTTCACTGTAAATGATAAACTGTGATTACCAGTGACCTACATCTATAGCAGTCTCACGATTTGGAGATGTGAGTATTGTCTAGACCTATTAATCTATTAAAAATTCCTCATTCAGTATTGTTTATCACAATGCCATATGAACATAACCCAGATTCTGAAAAACTAGATAAGGTATAGGAAGATTCAGTTTGTGCATAACACAGACATATAGTTCTTTGTTTACATAACAACGACCAAAATTGAAGCATACTTTGCCAGGAGTACAATATTGGGACACCCCCCCCCCCCCTGGAAATCTATGGACTTCTCTATGATGTTGTCTGAATCCTAGGTTAGTTGAAGGGTGATAATTTCGTTAGTTGTGGAACTCGTTAAGTTTGAGTGTGGGATTATTGTTGTGGTGACAAACAGACATATGGCATTGCCTAATATTTACATTTGCATTATATTTGAAGGTACGTACCATATTTATTGCACTTCTTTAATATATCTGCTTCTTTAAATATGTCTGCTTGTGTCTGTATGTGTGGATGGATATGTGTGTGTGTGCGAGTGTATACCTGTCCTTTTTTCCCCCTAAGGTAAGTCTTTCCGCTCCCGGGATTGGAATGACTCCTTATCCTCTCCCTTAAAGCCCACATCCTTTCATCTTTCCCTCTCCTTCCCTCTTTCCTGATAAGGCAACAGTTTGTTGCGAAAGCTTGAATTTTGTGTGTATGTTTGTGTTTGTGTGTGTATCGACTTGCCAGCGCTTTCGTCCGGTAAGTCACCTCATCTTTGTTTTTAATATAATTTTTCCCACGTGGAATGTTTCCCTCTATTTTATATATATATATATATATATATATATATATATATATATATATATATATATATATATATATATATATTTGGTCCACTTTTCTGCATTTGCCACAGCTGCAACCAGGTTAGTCTGTCACCGCATTCGCGATTATTCGCATTTGAACCACGTTTTTACCTTTAATTCCCAAAAGTTAAGCTCCATTGAATAATCTGGACTTATCTGATGTTCCAAAATGACAGCTGTGCGCAGATCTACATGTAATGTGTTTTTAAATAACAGGTGAGCGACGTCGCTAATGCCAGGAGAGCTCATTACACCTTGTCACCAGGCGGCACTGCTACACACGTTCTGTCTCCCTGATGACGTCATGAGCCTCAACCAATCAGCAGACCCAATTCCTTGGTGTCCCCTAGACGCAAGTTCAAAGTTCAAATGGATGGGGTAACTTCTGTGAACTACGTCACTTCCCGTGTTTCGCTGTCGCTAGAGTCTAGTGATTCTGTCAAGGCGCAAAGATTAAAGTGTTAAGAGCTGACTATGATCAGTCTCATTCCTCACAATTAAACATGTTACACTGATCTGCCAATGTAAAAAATGACTCAGCTATGACTCATAAAAAAAATATGAAATCCAAGTGTTTAAAGGAAGTACAGTGTGCTGAACTAGCCAATTTGTTATCAAAGTGTGTACAAGTTTTTTCTGATATTGTATGGAAGTTTTACAGTCAGAAATCACTGAACAATTACGGTTGTCATCCACAATGCATTGGTCTGGTCATTCACCAATTATAAAAAAAAAAAAAAAAAAAATCAATGGGAATGGAAATAGGAATATCATTTTTAATTATGAGATACTGAAAATTTCTTACATCTTTTAAATTATTCACATCTTTTTAATGTTGCTCAACTGAAGGGTTTTCCCTATGTGTAATTTTCTCTACTTAGAAGGCACATTTTGAGCATCCTGAACTATTGCTGTTTGCCAATCTGTTTACATTCTTTTTGGTGCTCTGTGCTGTCTTCAGTCTTAAGATCCTGACCTGGTGTGCATTTTACTACTGCTTTTCTTCTCCATCCATATGCATATCCTTGTCTCTTCACTGGTTTGAGGATTATTTCATATTCAAATTCACTTTGTTTCAATGCCCATCTTGTCAATCTACAGGATGGGTCCTTCAGAACTAGTAACCGTTTCAAAGCAGCATGGTCCGTAACCACCTTGAATTTCCTACCATCCAGGTAACAATGAAAATATATTATACTGTATACAAAGTTGATTTTTTTCCCCCTCTCTACTGTGGAAAAATTTCTTTAAGCCTCATTTAACTATCTCAATGCAAAAGCAACTGAATGTTACTGACCATCTATCTCTTGACTTAAGAGACACCCCAGAGCATAATTAGATGCATCACGTGACTATATAAATTCTTTTCGAAAGTCTTGAAAAACCAACACCAGATTTTTTTCAACTCTGCAAATACTCCCTGGCATTCTTCCAAACATGCAAGCTTGGCACCCTTTCTTAATAATTGTTTGAGTAGGCATGCTATATCTTGTTTCAGGTACTGGAAAATCCTGCACTGCACATACTAATCTTGGATCAGTCCTTACACCATCTTACTGATGACAGGGCCTAACTAGTTTCCCTCTTCCAATGCAAAACGACAATTTTCTGTAGCCTGTGTTCAATGAGCACCCATAACCTCTTTAAACACTTTCCTTAATCAATGCCTATATTGGGAAGTACTGGCATTGTATGAGGTTATCTATTGTTTGAGTGATATTCGGAATGAGCTAAGCATCTGTTATGGTGTTACTATTTAAATGGTGACAGTCACAACAGAAGTGATACTTCTTCGAGCCATTAGTCAACTTCTTGGCCCCGATCAACATTCCTGTGTTTCCAGGGGCTATTACTCTCCTCTATTACCCTGTCAGAGAATTGTCGATTTATAAATTCCTCCAAGACTGGTTGCAGTGATCGTGGAATACTGTACAGTCTCCGATATTCCGGTGCTCCCCCATCAGAACTCTTTGCCGAGTTACTGGCACTGTGTGTAACGAGCCTTGTGGAAAAAACAGCTCTTGGAATACCCGCAATAACCCTTCCATTTTCACTCTCTCTGTTTCTTCTAAATGCTTCAATTTCTCACAAAATGCAGTCCTAACAAGCATCCTGTGCCCTCTTATGGCCCACACCCTGAGCGTGGCAATCTTAACTCGCCCAGAATTTCTAAAGTGGCCAGCAATGTTCCTTCCACTAACTTAACCTCTTCGGCATTAAAATCAACCACACTGATGTGTACTACTTTACTTTTGAAACTTCCTGGCAGATTAAAACTGTGTGCCCGACCGAGACTCGAACTCGGGACCTTTGCCTTTCGCGGGCAAGTGCTCTACCAACTGAGCTACCGAAGCACGACTCACGTCCGGTACTCACAGCTTTACTTCTGCCAGTACCTCGTCTCCTACCTTCCAAACTTTACAGAAGCTCTCCTGCGAACATGCAGAACTAGCACTCCTGAAATTCTGGAAACATCCCCCAGGCTGTGGCTAAGCCATGTCTCCGCAATATCCTTTCTTTCAGGAGTGCTAGTTCTGCATGTTCGCAGGAGAGCTTCTGTAAAGTTTGGAAGGTAGGAGACGAGGTACTGGCAGAAGTAAAGCTGTGAGTACCGGACGTGAGTCGTGCTTCAGTAGCTCAGTTGGTAGAGCACTTGCCCGCGAAAGGCAAAGGTCCCGAGTTCGAGTCTCGGTCGGGCACACAGTTTTAATCTGCCAGGAAGTTTCATATCAGCGCACACTCCGCTGCAGAGTGGAAATCTCATTCTCATTCTGGATACTTTACTTTTCTCTATCTCTTGTACACGCACAATACTTCATCTCTCTAAACAACATGCTGCATACAAAACTTCATTATCTGCTAGCAGTTCCACTACACACAATGCATTAACTCGTAAGCCCAGTTCCACATTCAGCCACTTTCTGGTGTCACTAGATACACAGTCATGCGAATTATGCCTCAATGTCATTGTTCGCATTTTAATTGGATTACCGTGTACAATAAACATTCCTTATGACAGACAGTCTTTGCAAGAGTTACAGCATTTGCCAGAGTTACCATCTCTGCCAAAATTAAATGTCTTTGCTGGACTTCACTTGGATTACTGCTTTCAGTAGACTCATGCTGCAGAGTTACTGTGTGTGAAGAGTTAAGATGTGCACCAGTGCCCGACTTACAGTCCTCTCCAGACTTACTGCCCTCACCAGAAGTACTGTGTGCAAGAGTGTGAGTCAGACTTGCTGTGTGCACCAGATTAACTGCGTATAACAAACTAACTACGTGTGACAGACTTTTCGTATGCTCGAGATTTACTGTGTGCACCATACTTACTGCACCAAGCAGAGTCACTGTCGTTGACAGAGTCACTATTTACTAACTGATATATAACTCCCTTCTGGGCAGCCTGCAATACCTAGAGGGTATACTACCAGGAGGTGAATTGAGGAATGCCTCTGAGGTATGGGTAATACAAGGGAAGCGAAATACCCCTACAGGCTGAGAGGCAGTGCAGTATCTCAATTAATAAAACGTCCCAGGCTATTATGCCACGGTCGAATGGATTTCACATCTAAACCCGTTTTGCCTCCATCTGCAAAGGACATTTTCGAGGGGAGTCGTAGGGTCTTCGAGTGTCAGATTCACACCCTGGCTCGCTGTTGACTGCGGCAAAATTTCATTTGTGTATGCTTCCCTGCAGTTGTCATCACCACATGGTGGGAAACTGGTACACACCTTAAGCATCAGAATCTGGACATCATTCCATTTCAGGCCCTCCTACTTAAATTCCTGGGGTGCTTTACAATCTCTATTGCCTCTCTGTAGAGCTTTTCATGGTATCCACTTGTGGCTGCCAGTACTTGAGTCCTATCAAAGTACCTACATAACCTCCCCACAATTACATGGAATACTATAAATTCCGACTTTTCCAGGTTTTTTTTTTTTTTTTTTTTTTTTTTTTTTTTTTTTTTTTTTTTTGCGACAATACTTTGCCAGTTGTAGGTCATCTTCTGTCTTCTGGGTGGGTTTGCAGATTGCTGTGAAATTCCGTTTTTTCATGTCTTTTTCTATGCAGTCAGTAACATCCTATGCAAACGGCAAGGAAACTCTCGATTTCACTGGCACTTGTGCATCCTTATAATTTCTGTGTTGTGGTCTTAATGGTCTTTTCACCTCAGTGGATGAATAACCATTCTTGAGCATTGGTAAGATGTTTTAATTCTGCATCAAGCAGCTCTGGTTCGTAGATGTTTCTTGCTGTATCCGCCAATGTGTTTATGGTGCCTCGCTTTTCTTGTGGTGGCTCGACTTCCAATTTTGGTAATGACCTGTGTGTCTGGGTTTTTGCTGAACCATGTGGCCTAAGCTAACATTTTCCTTGAAAACTAGCACATCCAGAAACTAAACTTCGACATGCTTCTTCCTCCTTTGTGGTACAGGGAATCTTCAAAATGATCCCCCTGAGAAATTTGAGGAAACAACATGGTTGCTCTCTGGCATGCCTCCACAAAATAAGTGTATGATTCATGTACTGAAACCAAATATTCATTTTCTTGTTGGCTGCTCCTCACATTTTTCCATAAAGAAATTCGCTACAATTGACCTTAATGGGCTACCCACAGCCACGCCATCCATCTGTTCATAGAACTCATAATTCCACTTGAAATATGTGGTTGTGAGGCAATATTTAAACAGTTCAGCAATATTGGGAGGAAAAATCTGATTCAACTGCTGCAACACCTCACTGAGCAGAACTGCAATAAATAGCAATACCACGTCAAACTAACTAAAATGTCCTCCAACTAGACCACTATGCTGTTTAATTTACTGATAAAATGTGCCAAATTCTTGATATATAAACCTGATTGGCCTACATACGGTCATAATAATGTTCTCAAGAACTTAGGAGGGTGAACCAGTAGCACTCACAAACATAGGCCATAGAGGAATGTTCCTTGTGCACTGCAGCAATCCATAAAGTCTTGGTGCTCACGAAACTCAATTGAGCAGACATTTAATGGCATTCCTCTCACTCATAGTTAAAATACTTTTTGGAAGTTTTGCATGAGCCAATACTGTTACAGCTTCTATACAGATTTCTTCATCTGTAACTGTGTCCACATTACAAATGCCTGCTGCTACACCGGCTACTGTTTCTTCCGCGGGCAAATTTCACCATTAGTCTGCGAGTTGTAAAACACTCCAGAAATTTCAGTAGGAAGGAGAAAGGCGTCAAATTAAAGGACATCTGGATTCCAGTGCTGAAGAAGATGTGTACAAGTCTTCCATCACAGAGTACATCTACATCTACATGACTACTCTCCAATTCACATTTAAGTGCTTGGCAGAGGGTTCATCGAACCACAATCATACTATCCCTCTACCATTCCACTCCTGAACAGCGCGCGGGAAAAACGAATACCTAAACCTTTCTGTTCGAGCTCTGATTTCTCTTATTTTATTTTGATGATCATTCCTACCTATGTAGGTTGGGCTCAACAAAATATTTTCGCATTCGGAAGAGAAAGTTGGTGACTGAAATTTCGTAAATAGATCTCGCCGCGACGAAAAATGTCTTTGCTTTAATGACTTCCATCCCAACTCGCGTATCGTATCTGCCACACTCTCTCCCCTATTACGTGATAATACAAAACGAGCTGCCCTTTTTTGCACCCTTTCGATGTCCTCCGTCAATCCCACCTGGTAAGGATCCCACACCGCGCAGCAATATTCTAACAGAGGACGAACGAGTGTAGTGTAAGCTGTCTCTTTAGTGGACTTGTTGCATCTTCAAAGTGTCCTGCCAATGAAACACAACCTGTGGCTCACCTTCCCCACCATATTATCCATGTGGTCTTTCCAACTGAAGTTGTTCGTAATTTTAACACCCAGGTACTTAGTTGAATTGACAGCCTTGAGAATTGTACTATTTATCAAGTAATCGAATTCCAATGGATTTCTTTTGGAACTCATGTGGATCACCTCACACTTTTCGTTATTTAGCATCAACTGCCACCTGCCACACCATACAGCAATCTTTTCTAAATCGCTTTGCAACTGATACTGGTCTTCGTATGACCTTACTAGACGGTAAATTACAGACAGCATCATCTGCAAACAACCTAAGAGAACTGCTCAGATTGTCACCCAGGTCATTTATAAAGATCAGGAACAGCAGAGGTCCCAGGACATTTCCCTGGGGAACACCTGATATCACTTCAGTTTTACTCGACGATTTGCCTTCTATTACTATGAACTGCGACCTTCCTGACGGGAAATCACGAATCCAGTCGCACAACTGAGACGATACCCCATAGGCCCGCAGCTTGATTAGAAGTCGCTTGTGAGGAACGGTGTCAAAAGCTTTCCGGAAATCCAGAAATACGGAATCAACCTGAGATCCCCTGTCGATAGCGGCCATTACTTCGTGCAAATAAAGAGCCAGCTGCATTTCACAAGAACGATGTTTTCTGAAACCGTGCTGATTACGTATCAATAGCTCATTCCCTTCAAGGTGATTCATAATGTTTGAATACAGTATATGCTCCAAAACCCTACTGCAAACCGATGTCAATGATATAGGCCTGTACTTCAATGGATTACTCCTACTACCCTTCTTAAACACTGGTGTGACCTGCGCAATTTTCCAATCTTAGTTAATAGCAACAGTAGACGACGGCAGTTGACAAAGGCCAGTTGCGATCTGGTATTCAAAATGTCGCATCACGCCACTGTGTGGAAGCACACACAAACAGAATTTTGCTGTAGTGAGTAGTGACCCAGGGTGTGAATCAGACATTCAACAAAGCTACAATCACCCTCGAAAATGTCCTCCACAGATGGGGATGAAATGGTGGGTTTAAACGTGAAATCCATTCTACTCTGGCATAACAGCCTGGAACATTTTATTAACTGTGGCATTTTCGTCCATGGAAGTTCACATTTTGCAATGCAGTGTCTGTCCCAGAAAGTGTGGCTGCCAAAGACTTCTGTATCCCATGTTATAGGAGGCAACCTGAGTTCCAGAAGGCATAACACAGTCCCCATTTTATATGCAGAATGTTGACTCCTCTCATGATAAGTTATCATCCACAGATAAAATAATCCCCAGCTTGGGTCTCCTGCAGGAAAACTAGAAAACCTTAAAAGAGAGATGGAAAATAATAATATAAACTTGCAGGAAGTTGATGAGGTAACACTGGAAGGATGTGGAGAATTGCAGTCAGACAATAATAATAATATTAATAATAATAATAAAACCCATGGAGGCCCGGGAAAAGAATAGGCCTCCGGTATGTTCTGCCAGTCGTAAACGGCGACGAAAAGAACAAACTACTAATAGGGCTAACCCCCCTTTTAGTGTGATTAGTTGGTTCGGGACAGAACTAATGAAGCCTCGGACAAGCGCTGTCATGGTCGGGGACGACGCTTGAACCCTATGCCCGACCACAATGGTAACGACACTGCTAGCCAACTGGAAAATGATTTAAATCCAAATAGAGGTGTCTTGCAGGATATGCTTACTGCAACCACTCTAGAAGGAAAACAAAGACAGAGGATGAGATGCAGTGAGTTAACCGACACCTCATGTTCTGTTATTACCAAGCAACAAACTTAGGAACCAACACAACTGGATACAGATCACAAGTATACACAACATTTATTACCAGATACCTAGAATTAAAATTTTTAACAGAACAACAACTAGCTGATCAGATCCGTGTAATAATAAAAAATAACAGGATACCCCAGTCAGAATTAGAAAACATCAAACAACAAGTATAACAAATACTGGAACAAAATAATGTGGAATCAGAAGAAGAAGAAAATACAGTAAAGGATTCAAACATCCCAGAGCGAACAAACAAAGAACAACACGCAGCAATTAAACAATCAGAGGAAAAAGAAATCTTAAGACAGCCACCAGAACAAGCACAAATAAAACACGTAGTGACACACATGTTAGATATAGAAGAAAAATTTCAGCTGACATATATAGAATACAAAGACACAAATACAGGCATTAGACCATTCTTGCATAGACCACCACATAACCCACAAGTTGAAACAACAATAACAACTATCAACACAATCATACACAACAAAATAAATGAAAATACTACTATGGAAAAGTTACAACTACTGGTTTATATAGGAGCACTCACTACACTAAATATACACAGTAGGCAGAGATCATAACCAACCAACACACAGAAGAAACCCAAAAAACCAGCATGGCAACACAGGCTACAGATCGGAATAGAAAAACTGAGAAAAGACATCGGACAGCTAACACAATTTATAAGAAATGAAATGTCAGAAAAAAAAACGAAAAAGGTTAGGTAAAATCTCACAACAAGAAGCGATAGAGCAATTAAATGAAAAGAAGCAGAAATTACAAGCATTGGCCAAACGACTTGTAAGATACAAAAAAAGTGAAAATAGAAGGAAACAAAACCAAACATTCAACACAAACCAAAAGAAATTTTACCAGACAATAGATAACACACACATTAAAATAGACAATCCACCAAACATAACAGACATGGAACACTTCTGGAGCAACATGTGGTCAAACCCGGTACAACATAACAGGCATGCACGGTGGATACAAGCAGAAACAGACACATACAAGATGATACCACAAATTCCTGAAGTGATAATTTTGCAACATGAAGTCACCAGAGCAATTAACTCTACGCACAATTGGAAAGCCCCTGGAAAAGATAAAATAGCAAATTTCTGGCTAAAGAAGTTCACCTCAACACATTCACATCTAACTAAATTATTTAACAGTTACATTGCAGACCCATACACATTCTCTGATACACTTACACATGGAATAACTTATCTGAAACCTAAAGATCAAGCAGACACAGCAAACCCAGCAAAATATCGCCCCATAACATGCCTACCAACAATATACAAAATATTGACTTCAGTCATTACACAGAAATTAATGACACATACAACACTGAACAAAATTATAAATGAAGAACAAAAAGGATGTTGCAAAGCAGCACGAGGACGTAAAGAGCAACTGATAATAGATGCAGAGGTGACATATCAAGCTAAAACTAAACAAAGGTCACTACACTACGCATACATTGATTACCAAAAAGCTTTTGATAGTGTACCCCACTCATGGTTACTACAGATATTGGAAATATAGAAAGTAGATCCTAAATTGATACAGTTCCTAAACATGTTGTTGTTGTGGTCTTCAGTCCTGAGACTGGTTTGATGCAGCTCTCCATGCTACTCTATCCTGTGCAAGCTTCTTCATCTCACAGTAACTACTGCAACCTACATCCTTCTGAATCTGCTTAGTGTATTCATCTCTTGGTCTCCCTCTACGATTTTTACCCTCCATGCTGCCCTCCAATACTAAATTGGTGATCCCTTGATGCCTCAGAACATGTCCTACCAACTGATCCCTTCTTCTGGTCAAGTTGTGCCACAAATTTCTCTTCTCCCCAATCTTATTCAATACCTCCTCATTAGTTATGTGATCTACCCATCTAATCTTCAGCATTCTTCTGTAGCACCACATTTCAAAAGATTCTGTTCTCTTCTTGTCCAAACTGTTTACCATCCATGTTTCACTTCCATACATGGCTACACTCCATACAAATACTTTCAGAAACAACTTCCCGACACTTAAATCTATACTCAATGTTAACAAATTTCTCTTCTTCAGAAATGCTTTCCTTGCCATTGCCAGTCTACATTTTATATCCTCTCTACTTCGACCATCATCAGTTATTTTGCTCCCCAAATAGCAAAACTCCTTTACTACTTTGAGTGTCTCATTTCCTAATCTAATTCCCTCAGCATCACCCGACTTAATTCGACTACATTCCATTATCCTCGTTTTACTTTTGTTGATGTTCATCTTATATCCTCCTTTCAAGACACTGTCCATTCCGTTCAAATGCTCTTGCAAATCCTTTGCTGTCCCTGACAGAATTACAATGTCATCGGCAAACCACAAAAGTTTTTATTTCTTCTCCATGGATTTTAATACCTACTCTGAATTTTTCTTTTGTTTCCTTCATTGCTTGCTCAATATACAGATTGAATAACATCGGGGACAGGCTACAATCCTGTCTCACTCCCTTCCTAACCACTGCTTCCCTTTCGTGCCCCTCGACTCTTATAACTGCCATCTGCTTTCTGTACAAATTGTAAATAGCCATTCGCTCCCTGTATTTTACTCCTGCCACCTTCAGAATTTGAAAGAGAGTATTCCAGTCAACATTGTCAAAAGCTTTCTCTAAGTCTACAAATGCTAGAAACGTAGGTTTGCCTTTCCTTAATCTTTCTTCTAAGATAAGTCATAGGGTCAGTATTGCCTCACGTGTTCCAACATTTCTACGGAATCCAAACTGATCTTCCACGAGGTCGGCTTCTACTAGTTTTTCCATTCGTCTGTAAAGAATTCGCGTTAGTATTTTGCAGCTGTGACTTATTAAACTGATAGTTCGGTAATTTTCACATCTGTCAACACCTGCTTTCTTTGGGATTGCAATTATTACATTCTTCTTGAGGTCTGAGGGTATTTCGCCTGTCTCATACATCTTGCTCACCAGATGGTAGAGTTTTGTCAGGACTGGCTCTCCCAAGGCCGTCAGTAGTTCTAATGGAATGTTGTCTACTCCCGTGGCCTTCTTTCGACTCAGGTCTTTCAGTGCTCTGTCAAACTCTTCACGCAGTATCATATCGCCCATTTCATCTTTATCTACATCCTCTTCACTTCCTATAATATTGTCCTCAAGTACATCGCCCTTGTATAGACCCTCTATATACTCCTTCCACCTTTCTGCCTTCCCTTCTTTGCTTAGAACTGGGTTTCCATCTGAGCTCTTGATATTCATACAAGTGGTTCTCTTTTCTCCAAAGGTCTCTTTAATCTTCCTGTAGGCAGTATCTATCTTACCCCTGGTGAGACAAGCCTCTACATCCTTACATTTGTCCTCTAGCCATCCCTGCTTAGCCATTTTGCACTTCGTGTCGATCACATTTTTGAGACGTTTGTATTCCTTTTTGCCTGCTTCATTTACTGCATTTTTATATTTTCTCTTTTCATCAATTAAGTTCAGTATTTCTTCTGTTACCCAAGGATTTCTAGCAGCCCTTGTCTTTTTACCTACTTTATCCTCTGCTGCCTTCACTACTTCATCCCTCAAAGCTACCCATTCTTCTTCTACTGTATTTCTTTCCCCATTCCTGTCAATTGTTCCCTTATGCTCTCCTTGAAACTCTGTACAACCTCTGGTTCTTTCAGTTTATCCATGTCCCGTCTCCTTAAATTCCCACCTTTTTGCAATTTCTTCAGTTTTAATCTACAGTTCATAACCAATAGATTGTGATCAGAGTCCACATCTGCCCCTGGAAATGTCTTACAATTTAAAACCTGGTTCCTAAACCTCTGTCTTACCATTATATAATCTATCTGAAACCTGTCAGTATCTCCAGGCTTCTTCCATGTATACAACCTTCTTTTATGATTCTTGAACCAAGTGTTAGCTATGATTAAGTTGTGCTCTGTGCAAAATTCTACCAAGCGGCTTCCTCTTTCATTTCTTCCCCCCAATCCATATTCACCTACTGTGTTTCCTTCTCTCCCTTTTCCTATTACCGAATTCCAGTCACCCATGACTATTAAATTGTCATCTCCCTTCACTATCTGAATAATTTCTTTTATTTCATCACCAGCCGGAGTGGCCGTGCGTTTCTAGGCCTACAGTCAGGAACCGAGCGACCGCTCCGGTTGCAGGTTCGAATCCTGCCTTGGGCATGGATGTGTGTGATGTCCTTAGGTTAGTTAGTTTTAATTAGTTCTAAGTACTAGGTGACTGATGACCTCAGAAGTTAAGTCACATAGTGCTCAGAGCCATTTGAACCATTTTTTTTTATTTCATCATACATTTCTTCAATTTCTTTGTCATCTGCAGAGCTAGTTGGCATATAAACTTGTACTACTGTGGTAGGCGTAGGCTTCGTGTCTATCTTGGCCACAATAATGTGTTCACTATGCTGTTTGTAGTAGCTTACCCGCACTCCTATTTTCTTATTCATTATTAAACCTACTCCTGCATTACCCCTATTTGATTTTGTATTCATATCCCTGTATTCGCCTGACCAAAAGTCTTCTTCCTCCTACCACCAAACTTCACTAATTCCCACTATATCTAACTTTAACCTATCCATTTCCCTTTTTAAATTTTCTAACCTACCTGCCCGATTAAGGGATCTGACATTCCACGCTCCGACCCGTAGAACGCCAGTTTTCTTTTTCCTGATAAAGACGTCCTACTGAGTAGTACCCGCCCGGAGATCCAAATGGGGGACTACTTTACCTCCGGAATATTTTACCCAAGAGGATGCCATCATCATTTAACCATATAGTAAAGCTGCATGCCCTCGGGAAAAATTATGGCCGTAGTTTCCCCTTGCTTTCAGCCATTTGCAGTACCAGCACAGCAAGGCCATTTTGGTTATGTTACAATGCCAGATCAGTCAATCATGCAGACTGTTGCCCCTGCAACTACTGAAAAGGCTGCTGCCCCTCTTCAGGAACCACACGTTTGTCTGGCCTCTCAACAGATACCCCTCCGTTGTGGTTGCACCTACGGTACGGCTATCTGTATCGCTGAGGCACGCAAGCCTCCCCACCAACGGCAAGGTCCATGGTTCATTGGAGGGGGGGGGGGGGGGGGGGTTCCTGAACATAGTAATGAAAAATTGGAAAACCACACTTAATATCCAAACAAATTCAAATAATATCACATCACAGCCAATACAGATTAAGCGTGGTATATACGAAAGAGACTCATTAAGACCTTTCTGGTTCTGCCTTGCTCTGAACCCACTATCCAACATGCTAAATAATACAAATTATGGATATAAATATAATAGAGGGAAACATTCCATGTGGGAAAAATATATCTAAAAACAAAGATGATGTGACTTACCAAACAAAAGTGCTGGCAGGTTGATAGACACACAAACATACACACAAAATCCAAGCTTTCGCAACCAACGGTTGCTTCATCAGGAAAGAGGGAAGGAGAGGGAAAGATGAAAGGATGTGGGTTTTAAGGGAGAGGTTAAGGAGTCATTCCAATCCTGGGAGCGGAAAGACTTACTTTAGGGGGAAAAAAGGACAGGTATACACTTGCACACACACACATATCCATCCGCACATACACAGACACAAGCAGACATATGTGTGTGTGTGTGCGAGTGTATACCTGTCCTTTTTTCCCCCTAAAGTAAGTCTTTCCGCTCCCGGGATTGGAATGACTCCTTAACCTCTCCCTTAAAACCCACATCCTTTCGTCTTTCCCTCTCCTTCCCTCTTTTCTGATAAAGCAACCGTTGGTTGCAAAAGCTTGGATTTTGTGTGTATGTTTGTGTTTGTTTGTGTGTCTATCAACCTGCCAGCACTTTTGTTTGGTAAGTCACATCATCTTTGTTTTTAGATAAATTATGCATATAATATTACTGGACTATACCAAAACAAAATCACACATTTGCCATACGTGTATGATCTAAAACTACTAGCAGCAACAAATCAACAGCTCAACCAATTACTAAAGATAACAGAAGTATTCAGCAATGATATAAATATGGCTTTTGGAACAGACAAATGTAAGAAAAATAGCATAGTCAAGGGAAAACACACTAAACAAGAAGATTACATATTGGATAACCACAGCGACTGCATAGAAGTGATGGAAAAAACAGATGCCTATAAATATCTAGGATACAGACAAAAAATAGGAATAGATTATACAAATATTAAAGAAGAACTAAAAGAAAAATATAGACAAAGACTAACAAAAATACTGAAAACAGAATTGACAGCAATAAACAAGACAAAAGCTATAAATACTTATGCTATACCAATATTGACCTACTCATTTGGAGTAGTGAAATGGAGTAACACAGACCTAGAAGCACTCAATACACTTACACGTTCACAATGCCACAAATATAGAATACATCACATACATTCAGCAACAGAAAGATTCACATTAAGCAGAAAGGAAGGAGGAAGGGGATTTATCGACATAAGAAACCTACATTATGGACA
Organism: Schistocerca nitens; assembly: GCF_023898315.1. Taxonomy (NCBI): domain Eukaryota; kingdom Metazoa; phylum Arthropoda; class Insecta; order Orthoptera; family Acrididae; genus Schistocerca; species Schistocerca nitens. The sequence continues at coordinate 12,717,651 of NC_064624.1, read as the reverse complement.
GGTAGACAATTTAAGAAAATTCTTTCTAGAACGAGCAGAAACTAGCAAAATACACAAAGCAATCACTCATATAAATATATCGGCTACACCACTGCAATTTCATAACCACTTCTACAACCCTTTAGATCACATAACATCAACAGATATGAAGAAAGTAAATTGGAAAAAGAAAACACTACATGGCAAGCACCCGTATCATCTAACACGGCCACACATTGATCAAGACGCATCCGACACATGGCTAAGAAAAGGCAATATATACAGTGAGACAGAAGGATTCATGATTGCAATACAGGATCAAACAATAAACACCAGATATTAGAGCAAGCATAATATTAAAGATCCCAATACCACAACAGATAAATGCAGACTTTGCAAACAACAAATAGAAACAGTAGATCACATACCAAGCGTTGTACAATACTAGCAAATACAGAATACCCCAGGTGATGTGACAATGTAGCAAAAATAATACATCAACTTGCCATACAACATAAACTAATAAAACAACATGTTCCCACATACAAGTATGCACCACAAAATGTACTGGAGAATGATGAATACAAATTATACTAGAACAGAACCATTATAACAGATAAAACAACACGACATAACAAACCTGACATCGTTGTTGTTGTGGTCTTCAGTCCTGAGACTGGTTTGGTGCAGCTCTCCATGCTACTCTATCCTGTGCAAGCTTCTTCATCTCCCAGTACCTACTGCAGCCTACATCCTTCTGAATCTGCTTAGTGTATTCATCTCTTGGTCTCCCTCCATGATTTTTACCCGCCACGGTGCCCTCCAATGCTAAATTTGTGATCCCTTGATGCCTCAAAACATGTCCTACCAACTGATCCCTTCTTCTAGTCAAGTTGTGCCACAAACTTCTCTTCTCCCCAATCAAGCTGACATCATACTCACCAATAAAAAGAAGAAATCAACACAACTAACCGAAATATCCATACCCAATACAACAAATATACAGAAGAAAACAGGAGAAAAAATTGAAAAATACATCCAACTGGCTGAGGAATCATCAGGATAAAGTTGACATTATACCAACTATACTATCAACTAAAGGAGTCATACCACACAATATCCACCAGTATATCAATGCAATACAGCTACATCCAAACTTATATATACAACTACAGAAATCTGTAATTATTGATACATGTTCAATTACCCGAAAGTTCCTGAATGCAATGTAATATATACCGTACAGTTAAAAAAGGAAGTCACGCTTGATCAAGGTCCGCGTCACTTTCCATTTTTAACCAGACCTAAGGTCTGAGAAAGGAAAGAAGATAATAATAAAATTTTATTGTCATTCGGCTTATTACAGCAATAGACAAAGTCAAGAGCATATATTTCTACATAAACTACAATATTTATGTAAACTGGTTTACATAAAATAGGTACACATTAGAATACAGTATTTTAATCTTAAAAAAATTCATCAGTGGTGTAAAATGGATTGTTCACTAGTAGCTTGTATAATTTAGCTTTAAAAATATTTACAGGCAGTTCTTTAAGGTCAGCACTTAGTCTATTAAACATCCTTAGTCCAAAAACTAGGTAGGAGTTCTGCAATTTTGATAATCTGTGATATGGCACGTCTACAGATGTTCTGTTTCTAGTATTGTGGCTATGAATATCATTTCTCAACACAAAATTTGAGACATTGTTTCTAATGTACAATAAAACATTGTAGATGAATAATGTAATGTACTACTTGAGAGGACAAATACAAGGAAGTAATGTGGCATAAGTGATTACAACAAAGGAATTACCTAAGTGTGTAGAAAATGTAAACTATGAAAGTGACATGGTTATTAGCATAAAGCTGAAGGGAATACAAAAAGATATATTGACTAACAAGCATGTATGCCAACACCTGGATGCAATGCTCACCTTGCAGAGGAATACACACTGTAGTAGAGAAAGTGATGGCCGGTAATCACGGATGCTGTAAAATAGTAATGGGCGAGTGGAGTCCCATCGTAGGAGAAGTGAAGGAGAGAACCGTAGCAGGCAGCCGTGATCTCAGAATGGGTCATGACAGAGGTGAATGGCTTACTGACTTCTGCGGGGAATGACTGCTAGTAGTAGCAAATACCTGTTTCAAAAATCACAGGAGGAAGATCGACACTTGGAAATCGTCACGGCATAAGCGTAGAAACCAATCTGATTTCATACTGTTAGAAGAAAGGTGCAGAAAAAGGTGCGCATATTACCAAGTGCATATATTAATAGCAACCACAATTTGTTCATGCAGAAATAGAAATAAAAATACGATACAGCCCGAGTTCAAAAAGTGATACACTGTTGCCTTCTGCCCAGCCACCAGCCACTCAGTGGTGGACCACGAGTCGCCATCCTTTCCACACGGCAGTAGCACCACTGACAGGGACAACATCACCGGCAGTAAACTCGCTGCTGAAAAAGAAAAACCTCCACATAAAAAAGAAGCAGGAGAGCCAGAAGGCTACACCTGTGACTGACCACAGCTGTGGCAAGGAAACAGAAAAGAAACGAAACTGAGGAGGCTGCAATTCTGATTCAGACATTCTTTTGAAGAGTGACGTCAGCACAGATGACACTGATCTGTTTGGAGGAACCGTTCCAGATGCTTTAGTGACGAATGACCGAACACCTGTAGGTGGACGAGTTATACGTCGGGTAAATTTTGAGGACGGAAGAGGAATTCGTGGGGCTAAAGATGTGTCTACACCGTACAAAAAATTCTGAAAAATGATCCAGAAAATCAGGACAAAGGAATAAAAACTTTGAGGTTTGCCGATCACATTTTAATTGTCAGGGACAGCATAGGACTTCGAAGAACAGTTGAACTGAATGGGCAGATTCTTGAAAGGAGAATACAAACTGAACACCGACAAAAGCAAAAGAAGGATAATGGAATGTAAATGAATTAAATTAGGTGATGCTGAGGGAATTAGATTAGGGAACGAGACACTTAAAGCAATAGATGAGTTTTTCTATTTGGGCAGCAAAATAACTTATGATGGCTGCAGTAGAGAGGATATAGAATGTAAACTAACAAGAGCAAGAAAAGCATTTTTGAATAAGACAATGGAAACTCCAGGTTGGAATATCAACAATGTAGGAAACGGTAGATTGCTACTTACTGCAAAGATGACATACTAAGTTGCTGACAGGCACAATTAAAGACACTTAGAATACAGATTTATGTGTTAGGAAGTCTCTTCTGAAAGTATTTGTATTGGGAGTAGCCATATATAGAAGTGGATCATGGACACTAAACAGTTTACACAAAGAAAGAATAGAAGCTTTTGGAATGTGGTGCTACGGAAGAATGCTAAAGACCAGAAGGGTAGATCATGTAACTAATGAGGAGGTACCAAACAGAATTACAGAGACAAGAAATCTGTAGCACAACTTGACTAAAAGAAGGGATCGATTGGTGGAACACATTCTGAGACATCAATGGATCACCAATTTAGTACTGGAGGGAAGTGTGGGGGGTAAAAACTGTAGAGAGGGACCAAGAGATGAATACAGTAAGCAGATTCAGAAGGATGTAGGTTAACGGTAGTTATGCAGAGATGAAAAGGCTTGCACAGGGTACAGTAGCATGGAGAGCTGCATCAAACCGGACTACAACAGCAGCAGCAGCAGCAACAACAACAACAACAACAACAACAACAACAACAACAACAACAACAACAACATGTTACCGGCCTCCCCTAATATGGATTTTTGCATTACAAAGAGAATTACACCAGATACTGTGTAGCCTTTGAAAACAATAAGTATTATGTAGTGAGAAGAGTGCAAAACATACAAGGGTAATCCCAAAAGTAGGGTCTCCTATTTTTTTATAAGTACATAGACTTACTTTCCGGCCAAATGTTCTTTTAACCTAGGGAACAGGTGCCAAATCAGGACTATAGGGTGGGTGGGTGATTACGTTCCACTGAAACTGTTGTAGGAGAGCAACGGTTCGCCGAGCAACGTGTAGGCGAGCATTGTCACGGAGAAGGTGTATGCCCTTGCTCAACATTCCTCTTCTCCGGTTCTGAACTGCCCGTTTGAGTTTTATCAGAGTCTCACAGTAGCTGTCAGCGTTAATTGTGGTCCCAGAAATTCAGCTCCAATGACGAGGCGAAAGAAGAGGTTCATAACTTTCTGAACAGCATGGCGTCGAGCTGGTATGACGTGGGCATACAAAAACTGCCACAGCATCTACAAAAATGAATCGACAGAAATGGTGATTATCTCAAAAAATAGCTAATATTCAAGCTGTAAACTAATGTAAACCATTGTAGAAATAAACAGGTCTATGTACTTATAAAAAAATAGGAGACCTTACTTTTGGGATTACCCTCATATAATACAGTGATAAACATTTAACAACCTTACCTATCAGTTTCCTTGTGGGATAATAAGCACACAAGATCTTTTACCATGCACGGATGCATGCATTCATTTCATTCCTCATATTCTGAGGATACTGCCAAGAAAGAATGTTAAAGGATGTGGAATGAGTCAAGATATACATTAAACACAGGAAAATCATGGAGACTTGATCTGAGTAGGCTATTGCATTCACAATTATCTACATTATACTGCTTAATGCTATTCACATTTATGCAATCTAATATTTATTGATTAAAACAGTAAGGCGGCTGCCACTTTGATAAATGCTGCTGCCTTTCCAGTTTTATTATGAGACTGCTGTATATCTGCAATTGTTGCTTCATATTTGCTTGAATACAATCACATTTTTGGAAGTATTTTTACATCTATTAATAGTGTCCTTTTTATAACATTTTATTACTTGTCATACATTTTTATAATGAAAGCTGCTGCTTACTGAAATGTTACATGCCATTTAGGCAAATGACATTTCACACTCCTTGTGTAGTACAAGTAAAGATGATCGTGGCAGAATAATATTAAGTGGGCAGTAAGTGTGCACGGGTGTTCATTTTCTGATGTGCAGACATTAAACAGGAAGTGTGGAATGTGAGAAAGTGGCAACGTGTCACAGCAAGTAAACAGCTTCACCTGCTGCGCGCACAGCCTTTTACATTTTGGCATCGTGGATTGGCATTGGCTCGACCGTCAAGGAGCAATCACACTCTCCAAGTATGAAAACAAAAGACAAGATGGTGTTACGACAAATAAAATATATTGCAATCTTAGATGCCAAGTTGAGCCTTCGAGGCATACGTAATATGAAAAGTTGTGTTATACTCTAATTCATGAGTCACTCTAATGATCTGTACACCCATTCCAGGAAATACGTGTTTGTAAAAGGAAAGTAGCGGACACGTGTTTTCATGATATGAGTAGAAGTTATCTTGTTTTGCTCCAGTAAGAGCTGCAAAATGTGAAGATCTCGAGCTTTTCTTCAGCTACGCATAGGATTCCAGTGGCAGTGATTAGCAGGACATCGTCCTCGTGAGAATGAACTACAGCAACTGGATTAAAAAAAAAAAAAAAAGTAAATACATCAGAAATTACGTAGGACGACAGATCTCGTGAAGCTCCTGACTTAGCTTCAACTGCACAGAGTGAGCTAGCTTGTAGTGATTCGAGAATTTCTGCGTAAATTCTAGAACCACTCGCCCTTCTACTGTCTCGAACACACAATATTTTACATATAAGTGTGAGAGAGCCTGTCTACTGTGCTTCACTTGTCTGTGTGTGCAGGTCTGAACTTTGTCGTGAGAAGACTGTAGACACGGCGGTCGAACGGCACCGACAGGTACCTGTCGGTCGGTCCACGGAAGTCGTAACGAAAGCACACAGCAGAATTGAGCAACTTCTGTGTTATTCTGTGCTGTTTTGTAGCTGTGACTATTGTTAATGATGGAAGAACAATTGATTTGTAAATATTTTGGTAACTTTTAACACAGACTTGCTAGAGGCAAGACATGTTCACGATTTCTGTTGTTGTTCAACCAACTGTGTGGTAAATGTGTCTCAATTTGTGTCTAATGTGAGATGACACGGATGACTTACAAGAAGTCGAATGTTTATGTCAGATGTGATAATTTTGTTCTTTATGGAAGTTGAAATATACAGACAGTGAACTAAAAGTATGCTTCGAGTACTTATTTATTTCATAAGTAGGGAGAGAAAGAGAGTGTGTTGTATATATTCCTTTAACTAACAACATTCTTCAGAGAAGAAGCTTTTGGAGACTGACGTAGCCAGCTATCCAGAGAAGACGATCAGCTGTGCCTACCAAGTAGTCTACGAGTGTAAAAGAAGTGGGAAGGTTGCAATCTAACTTTAGGCATTCTTGTCATCAATTACGTTAGAAGCTGCTACATAAAACCTTAAACCAACCACAAAACACTTCATTATCCTGTTTGAAAAGAAATTTGAATACCTGAATGTAGATATTCAGATAAATTGCAGAAAAAGTAGTTAATGAGGTACATTTTTAATTTTTATTTGAATTTGCAGTGATTTTCAATTTCTTACTTCATCAGAGCAGGAATTTGTCGAACACCTTGTCACCACAGTGCAAAGATCCATTCTCAATCGTGGGCAAAGAGATAAAGTTTAAACGAAAATTATTTTTGTGTCTTGCACTGTGGCTGTGTATATCAAAATTCACGTGACGCTGATTTTAATACTCCACAACAAAACCCATTTACCACTACATGTATCGAGAAGTGAGTTTTAATAATTACAAGATCCTTATTAGATGTCTTGCAGGATGTACTGTTATCTGCTTTATACGATATTCTTACCATTTGCTTCTACTGAATAAACAATGTACTTGCTTTAACATAGTAAGCAGAAGTAATTCTGTTCGATAACAGGGAGTGAAAATACACAAAGTAAGCCAACACACTTACCTTCAGTTAAAAAAAGTGATAGGAGACACTGAGGGCATATCTTGCTGAACAGAGCTTGTTGATTATTTTATCCACGCCCTGATTCCCCTCGGAACTTTATACACTGTGCTTCATTCAGTGTGTAACCACTGATGTCGGATTCTTGTGATAGAAGGTTTGATTCAGACTGCATAACATGAGTTTTTGTGAGATGAAGCCCTAAAATGTTCCCTGTGAACCACCTGTAGGCCTGTTTTCAACTACTATCTGATCTGTCTTTGCTACAGTTGAGTTTGGACCCTTAATTTGTACCCTCGTGTCATTGGAGAACATTATCGTTTTTGAACTGCCCTCATGAACATGTTCTTCACTTATTATTATTCTATTTTTACCACTGAGAAACCTTGCATGTTTGACACTCAAAATATGTTTACCTCCAGATATACGGTGTCCCACCTGTGGTCCGCTTGCAGCCCAAAGCAAATATCAATGTGGTCTATCATATGACCTGTTTTTTTTAAAGGGCCAGTCTGTTACCTTCTGGCTACTTCAGTTACAACTGCAGAATTAGAGATGTAGAGACATAATCCTCAAGGCAGGATAAAGTACACAGCCACAATTTTAAATTTGATGCAAGAATTTGAAAACTGGTTTCAGGATTTTTTAAAAAATAATCAAGATTTTCAGTTGGAGAGCTATAATCTGACATACAACTAAAAGAAACAATTTTATCACATATCTTTGTTGCACTTTTACTCACCATACCTGTCCAGAAACAAATATCCATTGCTGAACATTCATGCACTATATATCTCATCTTTGTTTGGAAGCGCATATCCTTGTGAACAGTTATTTTCTAGAGTAAAGCACACAGGAGTAAAAATAGAATGAAAATTTCAGATGAACACCTTGAGAACACCCTGAGAATTGCAACCACTTCAATTGAACCTAAACTTAGTTTCCCAAATTCAAAGGCAAATGTCAGATTAGTTCTATGATTTGTAGTTACTTACAAGGTGTAGAACTTTGCTTCTGCCGTTTTCTCCCCAACATTTGAGGCCTTAATGAAAGAAATTGGTTGCATATGTATCATTCAAAGTATATTCAATCGCTGGCCATTACTTTCTTGGGCTGTGTATGAATCTCACGTTGAAAAAATTATTCATCTTTTGAAGTGATCCACGAATCCATCCAATTTGTGACTTCACGAAATCGGAAGTGTCGGTCAGCCAGGCCATGCGCCACTGATCTAAACTGGTGATAGTCAGAGGGAGCAATGTCTGGGAAATGCGACGGGTGGGGTAGGACTTCCCATTTTAATCTTTCCGAGCACATTTTGACCTCTTTTGCAACACAGGGTCGAGCGTTGTCGTGCTACAAAATCACTTTATCATGCCTCTCGCTGTATTGGAGCTGTTTGTGTTTAAAGCTCTAATCAAATGCATTAATTGCATTCAATAACAAGCAACTGTGATTGTTCCACTTGTGTTAACACCTCATAGCGCACGACGTCGAGCTGGTCCCACCAAATGTAGAGCACGATCTTGAAGCCGCGAATATTTGGTTTGGCCGTCGACGTGAAAGCTTGGCCAGGATATTCCCACGATTTTTTGCATTTAGGGTTATCGTAATGAACCCATTTTTCGTCCCCGGTCACAATGCGATGTAGAAATCCCTTCCGTTTTTGCCTCTGAAGCAACTGTTCACAAACACACAAAATTTCAGATGAACACCTTGAGAACACCCTCAGCTCACGCGGGACCCAAGTTCCTTCTTTCTGAATCATGCCCAGAGCCTTGAGATGTTCTGAAATGGCTTGCTGCGTCACTCCCACTAATCGTGCCAATTCTTCTCGAGTCTGACGCGAGTCTTCACTCAGCAACGTCTCCAGTTCTGCATCTTATAAAACATTCTCTCTTCCACCTCAATGCCAGTGTATGATGTTAAAATCACCATTCTTGAAGCGTTTAAACCACTCACGACACGTTCTTTCACTAATAGCGTCCTTACTGTATGTACTCGATGAGACTCAGGCGCTGTTTTCTTCATACTGAAACAAAACAGTAATACCTCCCGCAAATGATGAGGATTAGGGTTGTAAACTGACATTTTCAATCAAGAACAACTTTACGATGCAGACGCAAATAGACTAATGTTTGAAACAGGTTATGTTGACCGAGGTCCAAGCTAACTGCCTGATGTCTGCGATCTGTTTCTTTCGACCGCTGCTTACCGTTGTCGCCACCTATCGGCAAATGGCGGAAGCAAAGTTGCACACCTTTTATATGCAAAAATATTAAAGAAATCTCATATATAAAATGTCAAACAAATACCATCTTTTATTAGACTAAAAGATCATAAATTAATAAATTATATATTACTTAAATGTGTGAAGTATCCACCCCTCGTCATCCTCCCATCTTTATTTTTCTTTCAGTGGTTAATCTTAGTGTTACGTATATTATGTGCAGCATAAAAATACTAATCTTGTTCCAATGTGGCACAGGTAAGCTAAGAGGCTGGAAACCTCTGCTCTGTATAGACCAAACATGAGCTTTTGGGGAATACAGATTTCACTGGTTGCAAACCAAATCAGTGCAGTATCAGGAGATGAGACAATATGATGCAAGGCAGAGCTTCAGGGGACTGCTTTACAGAAGTTCCTGTTCTGAAAACTGAGCTTCCCTTTTGTTGGAAGTTGCGCTTCAATGTTACAGAATTATCAATTATCCAAATGTCTGCCAACCAAACGACCACTTCAATGAACTGTTACTCGCTCGCCTGCTACGGGCTTACCCCCTCTCGGCCCCTCCCTGACCAATGCCAAGTTGCCGACAATAGTAACCATTTGCTCTCTGCTATGATCACCTGTGTCATCTCTATTACGTAAAGTAAACACGTGATATAATATGCCTAAATGTAAATTTGTTGCTGTTTCTGTGCAAGACAAATATGAGCTTAATAAAAGGTAAGAGGAAGGTTAATCTGCAACCAAGTTGTCCAGTGAGTACAAGAGTGGTGAGTTGAAAATTATAGATATAAAAATAGCAAAGACAAGCATCACAAATTTTCTATCCAAACATGAGACTACTGATGGACCAAGTCACAAACACAGATCAGTATGATCCTGTTCGCAAGTGGTTTACATAGAAAAGATCACAAAGAGAGAGTATCTCTGGCGCCACTGTGTGTGAAAAGGTGGTTGAATTTAGTAAGTCTTAGAGGCCCACTGGGTTTTAAAGCTATCATGGACTGGTTAAAATGCTTTGAGTCAAGACACAACATTCGTGAGAAAAACTGTATGCTGATTCTTCCAGAAGAAGGTTATACTCTCAGAAACGTTCACAATTCTGGCAAAAATGTACTCAATTGGAAAGGTTTGCCAAGAAGAATACGTACTTCACATTGTGAATTTGCAGTGCTTGTTCCTAAAACAAGAAAAGATTGTGTTGCTGCTTTAGCTTGTGCTAATGCTACTGGCAGCCTTCGACTGCTTACGCTTGTCATTGGTAAAAATAAGAAACTGCATTGTTTCAAACAATTAAAATGTATATATTGTCTATTGCTTCTACATTCCAAAAGAGCATCTAGATAGGTAGCACATTTTTTGTGGAATGGTTTATGGAAGTTTTTGTACCATCTGTAAAAGCTCATCACTTGAAGAATGGCAAATGGCAGTGCTTGTTCCTAAAACAAGAAAAGATTGTGTTACTGCTTTAGCTTGTGCTAATGCTACTGGCAGCCTTCGACTGCTTATGCTTGTCATTGGTAAAAATAAGAAACTGCATTGTTTCAAACAATTAAAATGTATATAATGTCTATTGCTTCTACATTCCAAAAGAGCATCTAGATGGGTAGTACATTTTTCGTGGAATGGTTTATGGAAGTTTTTTTTCCATCTGTAAAAGCTCATCACTTGAAGAATGGCAAATGGGAGAAAACATTACTGCTCCTTGGCAGTGCACCATATCATCCGTCATGTGGCATGATAAATGGAAAGGACAAGTTCATAAAGTGATGTTTCTTTCAACTAACATAACCTACTTATTACGACCCATGGATCAAAGCATCATTGAGACTTTCAAACAGTATTACAGAAAAGAACTGTTACAGAAGTTACTGTTTCAAAGAGAAGAGGGGGGAGAAGAAAGTCTGTTAAGAAATCATAAAAATGTTGATCTGAAAAATATGCCCTACATGATTGGAGCAGCATGGGTTAGTGTAAAGGAGGAGAGTTTTAAGAGAGCCTGGAATAAAAATTTTTGCATGGTGGAAAGATCTCAAAGTCCAATAAAAAAATAATGAACAGAAGATATGCCCTAAATGCTGAAAATGCTAAAAGAATTCAATTGCTGCAAATGTGATGAAGAAGACTTCAGGAATGGACAGGTGTCGACTATGCAGATCCAGGGCACCAAATCGTGCATGAGTAGTGATGGGTGGGGAGGTGGAACTCGATTAGTAATTGCTTGAATAATTGAAAAAATTGTTTGGAAAGAATAGTAGAAAGAAATTTGAAGGCAATTTATGAATCTGTACACAATGTGGGCGAACCTTGACTGATACCAATATCAACAGACCTTCAATATCAATACATTCAAGATCAATAAACACAATCTGGTTACGTACACCACTGTCCACTGACATCATACGGAGGTCCACAGGGTCTGAGTTCACTTTCCTTTTTGAGGGTTGATAATCCTAACAGGTATGGGCATAACTTTTATTTTCTGCCATTCCAGTTGTCCTGAATGGTTATCAATTGACATGGGCAAGTCAGCTTCTTTGAACACATACATATATAATTTTTCCCTCCTAACAAAGTGCCCGCTGTAACTGCATAATCCCTTTGTTGTCAGTCAGTATCTGCACAGTGTTTAGCTTGCACGCGTGCCCCATCGTCTATAATCATCACAGTTCGTGCTCATGATGTTCGGTACAAGGCTGGAGTGTCTGTGTCGTGCATTTACAGTAGCTTTCACTGCACAAATTCGTGAAGCTCGTGTTCAGCGGCACGATCCTTTGGGAAATCTTCGATGCGGAGACAACTTCTTTGCATATCGGCGGCCCGAGGAATTTATTTAACCTCGTGGTTCTCACTTATTCAGTGGGGAGACCAGCCATACATTCAAAATCTGTCAACAAAGTAAGTTCCTTGCTGCTTTTATGATGTTGTCAACCACAGAAAATTCATGTTACACAAGGTATTGCCATTTTTTGGTTTATCACATGCACACCCACATATCGTTTTAACACACGTACACTTAACGCTTTCCGGCCAGGTTTTGTATGTTTTTGCATTTTGTTTTTGTGCATCTTTTGCATTACATAAAGTTTTTATAGTGTCCTTTCCACATACTGTACACATAACATTATAAAATACAAATACAATTACAAAATACATTTATCCTATTCATTTGTTGACATGCCATTATCGTAGCTTATATACATTATAGTCTGTAACATATTCTCTCCCCTTTTTAAATAGTGTTATTGCTTGTCATTTTGTTTTCATTTTCTTTATGTTATTCGATTCCAATTATATGACTACACATTTTACTCTCATTTGGTTATACATTCTTCATGTAACATTCATACAATAATGGATTCTGGTTTCATTTACAGCATACAGTCCATTTCAGTTTACCATGATTTTTTGTCAGAGCATATTTGTCAATTCAAAAGAATCAAAGAAGTAAACAGTAGTCGCTACACTAGATACTACACGCTGCTCAAATAACTACGCATGGCCTCGCCTCTCTAGCATTCTCAATGAAGGACCTACACACTGTTGGTTGAAGAAATTTCACAGCAAGGCATCTACGTGCTCAGTTATGTCTCATTAATAGACTTAACTGTGATCCCAAGAACAAAATGGTTTTTTGTTTATAAACACAACTCAAATCTGATGATACTAATCATATCAAATATTTATTCTGTGTTTAAAAGTGCAGTTCAATATTTATTTATTATGTTCATTGTATAAAGCATAACCATTTCATGTGCTGAAGTTTACAGAGTTGTATCATCAATACAGTATGTTACACATAATGAGCATAAAACAATGTTTACTTAAGTAACAAACGTGCATAAAAATTTCAGTGCAATTCATATGTCTGACGTTTTCATGGGTAGTCGATGATCACAGTAGTTAGGTTTCGACCCCTTGATTATTAGGTAGTACTCCACCTTAGTTCAGCATCGTGATGTGTGATGTACTGCAACTCTTTTCTTCTCCACACATTTTCACATTATCACATTCATACATATCATAAACTTACAACTATATTCACTTGCAGTGTGGCTCTTTCTTATGTTCATATGGTACCTAACACTCTACACGCATTTTATCTTTCTTCACTTTAGGACATGTCGATGCATTGTTCCCTGGAAGAAAAAACTTAATACTAACTTAAAACTAAATCTTATATAGTGGCTCAATGGCTTCTGATACCTTTTTCATATATTCAACCATGTATTAATTTACTTCAGTGTGCAGTCATGCTATCACAAAACTTATTTAATGTCATGTGTGTGTCTTTACTAATGTTACAAATATGAAAAATAAACTTTATCAGAGGCATGGTGTGACCTCTTATTCAGTTTGCCACTTATACTGTACTCACTTGTTTACCAGCAGTAAGACTTTTCTCGTCCATCAAGTATAATTAGTGTGTGCACTTTCAATACTTAAATTTGTAAATATTGTACATATATGGATATGACATATATAGTAGCATAGCTTAAGTAAATATCTCTTAGTTAAGTGTCCAATTCCTGTGTATATAATCCCTTAGCTTCTCTTGTATGTGTGTATGTGTAGATAGTTGTAGTTGTAGTGTAGACTCTCTCTTAATTTTCTAGTCCCTGTTTATTCAATGTTGTTGTTGTTGGGTTCTTCAGTCCTGAGACTGGTTTGATGAAGCTCTCCATGCTACTCTATCCTGTGCAAGCTTCTTCATCTCCCAGTACCTACTGCAGCCTACATCCTTCTGAATCTGCTTAGTGTGTTCATCTCTTGGTCTCCCTCTACGATTTTTACCCTCCATGCTGCCCTCCAATGCTAAATTTGTGATCCCTTGATGCCTCAGAACATGTCCTACCAACCAATCCCTTCTTCTAGCCACGTTGTGCCACAAACTCCTCTTCTCTCCAATTCTATTCAATACTTCCTCATTAGTTACATGACCTACCCATCCAATCTTCAGCATTCTTCTGTAGCACCACATTTCAAAAGCTTCTATTCTCTTCTTGTCAGCTATTTATTGTCCACGTTTCACTTCCATACATGGCTACACCCCATACAAATACTTTCAGAAACGACTTCCTGACATTTAAATCTATACTCAATGTTAGCAAATTTCTCTTCTTCAGAAACGCTTACCTTGCCATTACCAGTCTACATTTTATATCCTCTCTACTTTGACCATCATCAGTTATTTTGCTCCCCAAATAGCAAAAGTCCTTTACTACTTTAAGTGTCTCATTTCCTAATCTAATTCCCTCAGCATCACCCGACTTAATTCGACTACATTCCATTATCCTCATTTTGCTTTTGTTGATGTTCATCTTATACCCTCCTTTCAAGACACTGTCCATTCCGTTCAGCTGCTCTTCCAAGTCCTTTGCTGTCTCTGACAGAATTACAATGTCATCGGCGAACCTCAAAGTTTTTATTTCTTCTCCATGGATTCAAACCTACTCCGAACTTTTCTTTTGTTTCCTTTACTGCTTGTTCACCATACAGATTGAATAACATCAGGGAGAGGCTACAACCCTGACTCACTCCCTTCCCAACCACTGCTTCCCTTTCCTGTCCCTCGACTCTTAGGCTTTACAAATGCCAGTGAGGGCTGTAGCTCATCAGGTTTGCTTGTTTTGGGCACTCCAACACTTCCAGCTGTGCCTGTCTGGCGCACACAAGCGTGCGGTTTCTTACTGGCTTGCTCCCCAGTGCGCACGGGCTGCATCGCTCTGATACCACTGGCGTCACAGTGTATTGCATTGCACACTAGTGTGCATTTCAGAAGTTCACTTATTTGTTTAGAACTGGGATACGCACAAGGCACAGTTCTGTATTTAGAGTATGTGTCTCTAGACACATAAAAGTAACATTCTTCCTTGTTACAACCACTCATCGTTTACACATTTGACATATAAGAAAAAAAACACAAACAAAAATTTTCCTTTACAACTAACAACTTATCTACATCTACATCTACATCTACATCCATACTCCACAAGCCACCAGACGGTGTGTGGCGGAGGGTACCCTGAGTACCTTTATTGGTTCTCCCTTCTATTCCAGTCTCGTATTGTTCGTGGATAGAAGGATTGTCTGTATGCTTCTGTGTGGGCTCTAATCTCTCTGATTTTATCCTCACAGTCTCTTCACGAGATATACGTAGGAGGGAGCAATATACTGCTCGACTCCTCGGTGAAGGTATGTTCTCGAAACTTCAACAAAAGCCCGTACCGAGCTACTGAGCGTCTCTCCTGCAGACTCTTCCACTGGAGTTTATCCATCATCTCCGTAACGCTTTCGCGATTACTAAATGATCCTGTAACGAAGCGCGCTGCTCTCCGTTGGATCTTCTCTATCTCTTCTATCGACCCTATCTGGTACGGATCCCACACCGCTGAGCAGTATTCGAGCAGTGGGCGAACAAGTGTACTGTAACCTAATTCCTTTGTTTTCGAATTGCATTTCCTTAGGATTCTTCCAGTGAATCTCAGTCCGGCATCTGCTTTACCGACGATCAACTTAATATGATCATTCCATTTTAAATCACTCCTAATGCGTACTCCCAGATAATTAATGGAATTAACTGCTTCCAGTTGCTGACCTGCTATTTTGTAGCTAAATGATAAGGGATCTTTCTTTCTATGTATTAACAGCACATTACACTTGTCTACATTGAGATTCAATTGCCATTCCCTGCACCATGCGTCAATTCGCTGCAGATCCTCCTGCATTTCAGTACAATTTTCCATTGTTACAACCTCTCAATATACCACAGCATCATCTGCAAAAAGCCTCAGTGAACTTCCGATGTCATCCACAAAGTCGTTTATGTATATTGTGAATAGCAACGGTCCTACGACACTCCCCTGCGGCACACCTGAAATCACTCTTACTTCGTAAGACTTCTCTCCATTGAGAATGACATGCTGCGTTCTGTTATCTAGGAACTCTTCAATCCAATCACACAATTGGTCTGATGGTCCATATGCTCTTACTTTGTTCATTAAACGACTGTGGGGAACTTTATCGAACGCCTTGCGGAAGTCAAGAAACACGGCATCTACCTGCGAACCCGTGTCTATGGCCCTCTGAGGCTCTTGGATGAATAACGTGAGCTGGGTTTCACACGATCGTCTTTTTTGAAACCCATGCTTATTCCTTCAGAGTAGATTTCTAGTCTCCAGAAGTCATTATACTCCAACATAATACGTGTTCCAAAATTCTACAACTGATCGACGTTAGAGATATAGGTCTATAGTTCTGCACATCTGTTCGACATCCCTTCTTGAAAACGGGGATGACCTGTACCCTTTTCCAATCCTTTGGAACGCTACACTCTTCTAGAGACCTACGGCACACCGCTGCAAGAAGAGGGGCAAGTTCCTTCGCGTACCCTGTGTAAAATCGAACTGTTATCCCATCAGGTCCAGCGGCCTTTCCTCTTTTGAGCGATTTTAATTGTTTCTCTATCCCTCTGTCGTCTATTTCGATATCTACCAATTTGTCATCTGTGCGACGATCTAGAGAAGGAACTACAGTGCAGTCTTCCTCTGTGAAACAGCTTTGGAAAAAGACATTTAGTATTTCGGCCTTTAGTCTGTCATCCACTGTTTCAGTACCATTTTGGTCAGAGAGTGTCTGGACATTTTGCTTTGAACCACCTACCGCTTTGACATAAGACCAAAATTTCTTAGTAAATTCTGGAATGTGACTTTCCAGCATCCTAAATCTAATATTATTATACATATAAACAATTTAGAGGGTATACGGCCTTTTTTCAATATATTAATGTTCGAGTTTTGTGTGGGTAAAGACCATTGTCTTTTTACACACCTTCATGTGTACCAGTCGGTATGCTCCCAGATAGGGGATTTTAGTAATTATGTTACGGTCCAGTGTTTAGTAGTTGCCACTTATGGCACAGTTTCCCAATTTTTGTGGATTTGGTACATGTTCTAAGTAACACCTTTTGCCCTATATAAAATTGTGTCGTACATTTCAGCTTTCTGTCATAAATTCCTTTCCTATATTTGGTCCAGATTTCAAGGTTGATTGCTGCTTGTCGAATTTTATCCTCCAGTGATAGCTCTGTTATCAGTATTTCGGTTTCTCCCACTCGTCTACATGTTTGCAATTGAACATCAGCTCATTTGGTGTAAATCCAGTTGATGTATGAGTAAGGTTGCCATCATCTTGTAAGAAGGGAGTGACATATTCAATCCACTTGGTATGTTTACAAGGTATATAGGTCCTCAACAAACCTTTTGAATTCCTTCAGCACCCTTTCTATGGGGAATGCCTTGGGATGAAATCTACAAACTCTTTCCATTTACATCTAACAAAATATAAGGCATTTTCTGTTAACATGGCATTTTGTTTTCCTACTCTTGCAAAATAATCCTCTTTGATTTGTTGTATAGTTGAATTGGCTGTAACATTCTGTACAGCATACAGTTTTACGTATTTGGTGAAAATATCATACAGACCTACAACATACTTTACTCCCTCCTTACCTCTGAGATAGGATCCAGCCATATCCAACAATATCTTTTTCTAGAGGTTTTCTTAGCCACAATGGGATGTAGTTCAATCTGTTTGGAGATGTTAGAATTTTTTGCTTTCTGGCAGAAAATATACTTTCTTACCACCTGTTGTACTCTTTGTCAAAGGCTGGGGAAATAACAATATTTGCCTATTTTGTCAGTGCACTTTGCAGTGCCATAATGGCCCCTAGTGTTGTGTGCGTGTATATTCCTCTGGCTAACACACATGCCATTGTTCTTGTTCGGGGTGGTTCCTATGGAAGAGAACACCTTTGTGAATAGTGAAAAAACGTTCTAACTTTTCATCACTATTTTGCACAAGTTTTGCTCTTAACTTACTCCAGTTTATCTCTTCCTGCTGTATTTTCTGCATGTGTTTACATGTGTGGACATAGTAAGGTCGGAGTGTTCTGTCTCAGCTACTATGTTCTGGTTTCCTTTTATGGACACTATTTCAAAATTGAATTCTTGAAGATACTTACACCACCTGGATATCCGTTGGTGTAGCAATTTACAAGTTAACAAAAACGATAGGATCTGATGGTCACAGCATACATTTGTGCATTTACCCCATATGCAATATTCAAACTTTGTAAAGGATCAAATTACAGCCAAACCATCCAAATCCGTAACTGAATATGAACGTTCAGCTTCGGATAAGGTGGCAAAGCTATCTACTTCAGGGATGAGTTTTCCCTCTTCTTCTACCATTTGAAAAAGGCATGGAACCAGACCTTGACAAGACACATTGGTGCATAAATAAAAATCCTTCTTCATGTCTGGTTGAGATCAAATTAGCATTTAACACATTCGCTGCGGCTGATGCTTATAAGCATTTCCGCGATCAACAAGCCAGTGCAGGTAATGCTTATAAGTGGCATGTTCACTAGCTGAGCACTCAGTTTAGTTTGTTCAGCTGTGCACTCATATTAGTACAAGCAACCAACGAAATATCACGTAAAGTTTTCCTGTCTGCAGTTGTGTGTTTTTGTCTTTAGCTGTCTGTGTTGTGCATTGTTTGCAATGGTGGCAAATCAACCGACACCGGGGCCTTCTAACCAAAAAAAGAGCAGGAAGAGTGAACAATATACTGACCATGAGTTACTGAATGTGTTAGAAGACAGTGATGTTGAGTTCAGAGGGGACGAACCAGAAGAGGGTGGCTGGAATTTGGAGACTGCAGAAACATACCATAGTGATGACAGTGTGGAAGCAGAACTGTCAAATATGTTTGGAAACAGTTCAGAACGGATGACAATGACAAGGAAATTGCCAACGATAAAGAACTCGCACTCACAGAAGTAAGCAAACCAGGTGGGAGTTGGTATGAAGTACCACATGGGATGCAACATCATCCGTTTACAAAAGCAGAATGTTTGCAGATAAATCCTGCTGGCAATATGCCAATGGGTTTCTTTAGGCTACTTGTTACAGATGGCATACTGCAGCTCGTAGTTGATGAAACAAACGGTAACACACGCAACATATTTGCGAACAAAAATACAAAAGAGGGTTCTAGGATTAGTAATTGCAAACCTGTAAGCATAGGAGAAATACTAGTCTTCCTGTGTATTTCATTACATGTGGGTAATGTCAAATATGCCCGATTGGAAGACTACTGGAAGAAAGACCCACTGTTCGAAAATAGAGGAATAGCGATGAGTACGGGCACAGACAGATATTTGCTCATTTTACGTTCACTGCATTTTACAAAAAATCCAGTCAGGAGACCCGAAACCAGATGATCGACTATATAAGGTATGCCCTATATTGAATTATTGTAATAATCAGGTGTATTATACAGGTAGGGATACATCTTTAGATGAATCAATGATTCTTTGAAGGGGACAATTGTCATTTAGACAATATATAAAGAACAAAAGGAATAAATATGGCATCAAATTGTACATGCTAAATAATCCACAGAGTTTTGTAAATAAATGCGCTGTGTACACGGGGATGCATGGTGATATGGGGGAAAAGGGGCATGCTCAAAAGATAGTATTACATCTTTAAGAAGAGAAGCTGCATATTAGCCATTACGTTTACACAGACAATTTTTAAAATAGCTTTGCTTTAGCTAAAACCCTGTTGAATGCAAAAACACATTGCACCGGGACACTACGGTAAATAGGGGAAATACCCCTAAAGACGTGGTATGCGCAAAACTGGGGAAAGGAGACACTATTGCACAATATTCGGACAGCATAATGATCGGCAAATGGAAGGATAGATGAGAGGTCTCCTATATTTCCAAAGAATATCCTAGTATAATGGGACCTGTGCTGAATACACACCAGCAAATAGTCTCAAAACTACTGCCAGTTATCAGATATAATAGTTGTATGTCTGGGACCAATAGGCAGGACAATATGATGCATTATTTATGTGAATGAAAGACCATCCGCTGGCCAAAGAAACTATTCTTCCATGTAGTTGACATGCTAATGTTCAAATCCCATTACCTATACAGGGTGTTACAAAAAGGTACGGCCAAACTTTCAGAAAACATTCCTCACACACAAATAAAGAAAAGATGTTATGGGGACATGTGTCCGGAAATGCTTAATTTCCATGTTAGAGCTCATTTTAGTTTCGTCCACCTACGCTCAATGGAGCACGTTATCATGATTTCATACGGGATACTCTACCTGTGCTGCTAGAACATGTGCCTTTACAAGTACGACACAACATGTGGTTCGTGCACGATGGAGCTCCTGCACATTTCAGTCGAAGTGTTCGTACGCTTCTCGACAACAGATTCGGTGACCGATGTATTGGTAGAGGCGGACCAATTCCGTGGCCTCCACGCTCTCCTGACCTCAACCCTCTCGACTTTCATTTATGGGGGCATTTGAAAGCTCTTGTCTACGCAACCCCGGTACCAAATGTAGAGACTCTTCGTGCTCGTATTGTGGACGGCTGTGATACAATACGCCATTCTCCAGGGCTGCATCAGCGCATCAGGGATTCCGTGCGACGGAGGGTGGATGCACGTATCCTCGCTAACGGAGGACATTTTGAACATTTCCTGTAACAAAGTGTTTGAAGTCACGCTGGTACGTTCTGTTGCTGTGTGTTTGCATTCCATGATTAATGTGATTTGAAGAGAAGTAATAAAATGAGCTCTAACACGGAAAGTAAGCATTTCCGGACACATGTCCATATAACATATTTTCTTTCTTTGTGTGTGAGGAATGTTTCCTGAAAGTTTGGCCATACCTTTTTGTAACACCCTGTGTAATAAATACTCAGGGCATAAAATGATGTAGTATGATTACCGTATACAAATAATAAAGGGAGTACTTCCACCAATGGACGTTACAAAAGGTGTGCGTAACAAATATGGTAAAGACACACATTGTGCAAAAGAAGGACACAACTGAAGGGAAGAAGAAAGTTATTAGGAAGCGCTGTACAATGTGTGCAGAATGGGGCAATTGTAGGGATACACCATACATGTGCATAACGTGTCCAAAAAAACCTGGATACTGTTTGAACTGCTGCACAATTACACATCCGTAATGTAATGGGATGTCGTATCTTCAGAGGAAGATCTGTTTGCATTTGATTTGTAAAGTGTTTGTATTTGTTTTATTTGATAGCAAAGTAAAATACTATTATATTGGTTGCTCAGATCATGAGGTTTCTGTACAGTATGTAGACTTATTTGTGATTCGCTATAAAACATCACCTCTACACCTTGCAAACTTATTTGTTATATGGGATTGGGTTTCCATAGCACCACATTGCAGACGAGTCCTGTTCCTTTTTCTCCGTTTGATAAATCTATCAGTGTTTGCAGACCACCTTTCTCAATGGATCGGATTTATCGCTTATTTGAATTGCATTTTCTTTCCAGTTTGCAATAAAATCAATAAATCAGGGGCATTGTTAGAAATGTTTGCAATAAATGCATATGACACTTATAAGTGCCAGACAGCATGCAGCATTTATCACACGATCGGCACGCAGCTAAAGCGTACTTGTATTACTATATCTAGCACCACCTCTTGTGCAGACCTTATATTCGCTGTCAATATTACGTACGTGCACGACATGAACTTACAAGTTTCGCACGGGTATGATTTCAGCTCTCAGCTCACGCCTAGAGCATTAGCAGCCTGCACTGGTGATCGCAGCAAACGTGTTAATAAAATAATGTTCTCGAAATCAGTTTGACATTGCTTGTTCCGTAAGCGAGGACTGTGTTACTGGAGAAGATTGAGTAAAGCATCACTGTTCATAAGTTGGTTAGGGATGAATTTCCTGAAAAATGAGACTAGGCCTAAAGTATGCCTTTAATTGCCTCTTGTTCTGAGTAACAGAACAGTTCCTAATGCCATCAAGATTTTTAGGATCTGGCAGCATGCCTTCCAAAGAGTACCCCATGTTCAGAAAAGTGACTTAATACTTGTTCAATTAATCACAGTGCTCTACCCAAGTGGGTGTGGCGACTAAAAGATCGTCCATGTATACTGTTACCTTACTCAAAAGTTTGGGCTCTAGCACTTTGCCCAGCGCAGAGATAAATACTCCTCCACTTACATTCAGTCCAAACAGTAATACTTGAAATTCAAAGCACGTGCCCCCACATACAAAGGTGATATACTTCCAACTTTCTTCGTGTAGTTTTATTTGCCAATATGAGGACCGGAGATCGATTCTAGTAAGAAATTTAGCATCATGGAATTTCATTAGCTGTTCTTCTAAACTGTCTAGACATGTTTGAACTGGTACAATAATCTTATTAATGTTACGTGCATTGAGGACCAAGCGCACCTTGCCATCTGGTTTACTCACGGCCAAAATAGGACTAAAATAAGAGAAAATGATGGTTGTATTACGCCCCACTCAAGGATCCTGTTTATCTCTTTTCTTACTGCCATGGTATGAGGTAGAACAAAAAGTTTCGTGAGGATATACTTCCATTTTGTACACAAAGTCCTTAATGATACCTGGTCTTTTTTCAAATACATGTATATAAGCAAGTATCAGTTCCCTAAGTTCCAGTAGCCGTTCTTGAGACAAGCACTTTGATTCACTTACTTTTGTGTTTATTGTGTTCACATTTACCTCTTCTGCTGCCAACTGTTCGTGATTGTATGTGTTGATTATGGGATTCACCAATTGAACCTCAAAGTTCTGAGTAACTTCAGTTTTATATCTATCATTACTTCCCCTTCTTAGGTCTATTGCAAATAATTGGTTATTTACAGTGAAATTACATTGGCCCTTGCCTATATCAATTTGTACTTGGTATGTCCTAAATTTATCCATACCAATTAAACAATCAACTATTAATTTATCTCGTACCTTGCTCTTTGTCAAGTTCTCTTGTGTACCCCCATTACTTTGATACAGATCATCTGTCACATCACTGCCTCGATCGTATCTGATAAAGTGAGTGTCGATCGAGCTCGTGCCCCCACTCTCCTCCCAGGTAACAGAACGGGGGCCTACAGTGACCAGTTCAAGCTTTCTGATGTCGTGACGGCATCGGTTTCTGGGTTAGACGTAGCTTCTACTATACGGGCTGTCGATGTCCGATTACGCCAATTGGTATCCTGTGAGGCTCTCGACTGAAATTCTCTTTGCCTTTGTGTGTTAATCGGCATAAGTGCATTACTTTTCTGGCCGAATTCTGCTGTCTGTGGATTATTTGGTGGTCTGATATTGTTTTGTGTTTGCCAAGTTATCAGTCGATTATTGCCGGTAGCTCGGGTCTGTACATATTGTACACGCTGACCATACTCTACTTGCCGTTGCAGTCGATTTGTTAAATTTTTGCCCATTTCTTTTATATCCGTCCACGAATTTACGGATTTTGCCATTGCCGTTGTGATTACTATTACCGTCACCGTAGATCTGTGTGGGATAAGGTTGCCACCCGTGTTGTACTACAAATCCGTTGTTCACTTGTTAATTTGTAATTTCTGTGGCACTATCTGCATATTAACAGGCTCGGGTTGTACTGGTCTCTTTTCGTATACAAATCTACCGAGTCCAGTACAGACAAAGTATTCAGTGTCACGTTCCGGAATGGTAATGAGATTTTCCCCTAATGAGGGCGGGAAGCAAGCTTTTTAAAATTTTCAGTACGTCAACTCGAGATACCGGGTTTGTCCCGTATCTGGTTTTATTCACATATTTTTCAAAACAGCCCCTTAAACTTCCACGTTTGCTACCGAATGGAGCTGGGTCGAATACTTCACGTCTGAGCCCCTCTCGTAAGGTGTCAGACCGATATTTATCCAGAAAGGCCCTCTCAAACTGTTCATAGTAGTGGTAACATTCTGCCAGGTCCATAGCCCGTAGCAGAATGTCACCCTGTGTGTATCGAATAACAAATCTAATTTCCTGGGCTTCGGTGCAGGTACGAGGTAAAACATTTTGAAATGCTCTGACCACGGGGGTCGTTCTCTCCCCTTCAGTGGTAAATACCAGAAATTGCCGATGCCCAAGTAACCCCTCATCCGCAAGTAACACTCACAAGCACGCCACGCCGTCACCGACAAGCGTGTCTGTGTTCGCTTGTGGCGTAACGCGTGGCCCTCGCCCGACAGGTGCAGCTGCCGGCATGTGTTTCTGCATTCTGCAGCCTTCGCTAGTTTCCTTTGATGGGCTAGCCACATATTGTGGGTAACCAGTGCAACTATCTAACTTCTCTAATAGCTTGGGTTTGTTTTCTGTCAAATTTTGTATTGGAATGTCAGTAGTTTTAGCAATACTGCCTCATAATCTTTCCTCTGCTTCCTTTAAACCTGAATCTATTTTAGCTAGAAATTGACTTTCTTTCTCTTTTAGAACTGCTTTTACTGTACCTACAGAAATTTTGCACTCTGACACTACCTTCTCAGCAAGGTTGCTGCTTTTATCAACCATCCCAGTTTCAGCTATTTCCTTTATATCTGGACATATCTCATGTCTGTTTCTTGGCAAGTTTTGGCTCTTAACTGTTTTACTCTTAGACTTAACTTTTGTACTTCTGTAGGTAAGTTTTTGCAAACATCTCGCAGCTCGCTGACTGCGTTCGCCACATTTTTTACCGAAGCATTCACTTCGGATTGCATCTCCTGAATTTGGGAATATGCTTCAATGAGATTTCGTAACTCACCTGCTAGTTGTTCCCGTTTATAGTCTATCGACGATACTCTTTCTGTTAACATATTTCTATTGTGGGTTATGTCAGTAATTATTTCCTGTTTTAGTTGTTTACTATCTCTGTCAACTGCCCGGATAGTTGGTCAGATAATTCAGTGTGTATAGTCTTGCTCACATCACTGAACTGTTGACTAATATTACTCTTGAAACTTTTAAAAGCCTGATTTTGCTGTGCAAACTGTTGTCCTATACCCTTAAGTTGTTGCGTTACACTTTCCTGAAATTCCTGTTGTTTTGTAAACTGTTGTGTTATTTGTGTGCGTCACTAGTAATTACATTACTTTTATGAACTGTTCCCTGTTCTTGCGTTTGCAATGTCGTGAGCAAGCAAAGGAATTTTCACTGCTGTGTCCTTCAGTTTCACTATTTGAAAAAATGTTTCCTGTTGAGAACTCAGAAATTGTCTCATTGAGGGTCATAAAAGTGGCATCACGATTAGTTATACTACTGGTGTCATCATTTATCGATAGTGAGATGCCAACCTCACTGTTTTGGTTGCCATCGGCCAGTTCACGAGTTGGCGCATTACCTTCGACTGTTGCCGAGCTCAGATTTCCGACATTTTGGCATATTGCATTTCTTAATGAATTTTCAACAACGCCCATGTCCTTTGACACAATTGTGGATAGTTTTTAACAAAATTATTAACAAAATTTTCTTTTTTTCATAAATGATATTTTGTCTCTATCGGTACTTTTCAATTAAAGTAGGTTTAGCTGCATATTCACTAATGAACTTGATTATTATCTGACAGTTTTATAGAATTTGAAAGACTTGTCTTTCGCTTTAATGATGACTTTGTACAAATTTTTGTCTTTTCTGTAGAAATGCACTGTCCGTAAAGGATATTAATTGGAAGGAAAAGATATTATCTGCTGCCAGAGAGACGGCGCCAAACGCGGCCGTATAAGCGTACAGTGTAGCACCTTCCGACCTTTACTGCTGAAATCAGCATTCCCAGCTCATCTCGTTTGTAAGCAGCATTTAATTTTAGTTTGCTCCTTCAATGTTTTTATGATTCCAAATCTCACAGACATATAACAAATACAACGAAAGTTTCAGTAGTTTCTTGTAACAATAATATCACTCCTTTATCTAAAAATTTTTACCTCATATTTCGCTCAGTGCCATCCTTTAAACAGATGCCATTGAATATGTATGTTAAATGATGGTAATTGATTAATAATAATTGCTTGAAAAAATTGGAAAAATTGATCGGAGAGAATAGTTGAAAGAGATTTGAAGGTAATTTATGAATCTGCACACAGTCCTGGGTGAACTTTAACCGATACCAACATGAACAGACCTCCAATATCAATACATTCAAAGTGAATACTCATAATTTGCATTATTTACCGATTCACATTAATTCCACTGTGTTTAGTCACGATTGTGGCAATGTCGATGCAGGATCGCTCCTCCGGATATCACATAAATTCTTCTTGTCTCCTCCAAACCTCTTGATGCAGGATCTCGGCAACAAGTGGAATGATGAACAGATAGGAATGGACGTCTTAAATGTGTGAATAAATTTTGATCTTCTAATAATTTTTCATAACACTTAATTTACAGTTGAAATTCACATTTTTAACAATACTGGTATGAAGGATCCAAGCATACGTCTGTACACTACCACTTATCAAAACAAAAGAGTGAAGATAAAGGAATTAATAAACTGAAGAGCATATTTCCTATTTTGTTTCCCACAGATATTTAATGGTGCATCAAAACCTTACCCTTCCTACAAAATAGCTCATTAATTTACTTTTGGTGGTGTCTATATAACCCGTTCAGTTTACATGTAGATTATATATAAGAATAGAAAATAACGAAAAAATAATATGATTCGATACATGAAAGGTAGTGAAATTGTAAACCTTGTTACTGATCAAACTCGTGTCCCAGTGTCTCATCAACTAGTGATCCAGCAAATAAAATTGAAAGTATACTGGCTGCTACTAAATGTTTAGGTACTGCCTTGCAATGGTTTGACTCTCAAGAAGAAAGTGAACAGTATCAGATATCTGTTCTGAAAGAAAGTGTGCGACTTAACTGCTCGTAAACTGGTAGGCTTGCTTAGACAGATCAACATTAAGGATACTTTTAAGCATTAATTACATATGTATGTACTGTACATGCAATAAGAATGTGTATTATATAATATCTTGTTTACTGGGCTGTCACTCATACATTCCCACCATAATTGTCTTTGTAATGATGAGAGAGATTCATGCTATTACAAATATATGTAATTCATAGTGGTAAATAAAAGTATACAGATGGATTATTTGGATAAACTGGTTTTCCTAACACCCACATACTCCAATTAGTTCAAATAATTAACTCTCTACTGTATACTGGATCTTTGCTATAGAAGGGCCGGCTGGGGTGGCCGAGCAGTTCTAGGCGCTACAGTCTGGAACCGCGCGACCGCTAAGTTAAGACCTCAGAGGTTAAGTCCCATAGTGAGCAGAGCCATTTGAACCTTTTTTTGCTATAGAAGGGCACTGATTTCATTTGCATCATGAGCCAATAATCTTGAAAAAGTTGTATTTCTTTTTTATGTTTCTATCTATGGCATATTTTAGGCAAAATGTAGGTTTCAGTAATTTAACTGCTGATAAATTCTTTTGTGAGTCGTGTCATGTTTCTCTGAACGTCTCAAATTCGCAAATACCAGGCTATTGTTGATAAGTGTTTACTGTGTTTCTTTGCTTTATGTTATTGATAACATGCTGCTACTTTGTTAGTGTCCAATCAATTTTTTTCCAGTTCTCCATATCATAACCATGCCACTGGCAAAAAAAAAAAATACTATTTAGGACGGTCAGAATTTAAATTAAATCCAGTTGTTACGTTATTCCACTCCCCCAAAGGTTTGTTCTAGCAGATATTACTATCTTATCGACTCAACAATTGTGAGGTATTTTCTTAGGCAACTCAGTCATTCATTTGCAGACTAGCTTTAATCGATCCTATCACGGAGAAGAGACTTCGGGGATGTACAAAAAGACAAGTTATACATTACCAGGCAGAAATAACCACTGATGGCTATTCCTGTACATCCTGCTGAGAACAAACTATGGCCAGTCCTAATATACTCAAACTGATAACTGTGGTAACTACTACTAGATTACATTACATATGTATAATGGGCGATCAAAAAGTTCCCGTTTGAAGGCAGCACAGTCCAGAATCAGTATGCCAATCGGACAAAATCACTGTGAGCATTAAGGCAATTACCCCACCGACGCGTCACATTCATCACACCCATTCGGTAACACACCGTGTACCGCTGTGTGAAGAAGTCTGTAACCGCTCGCCGCATATCCTCGGCCGACACGAATCGTCGAGCCTTCGAAGCCTCTTTTAAAAGACCGGAGGTGCGACAGTCGCACAGAGAGAGATCGGGACT
Source organism: Schistocerca nitens (assembly GCF_023898315.1). Classification (NCBI taxonomy): domain Eukaryota; kingdom Metazoa; phylum Arthropoda; class Insecta; order Orthoptera; family Acrididae; genus Schistocerca; species Schistocerca nitens. The sequence goes on along the minus strand of NC_064624.1, from coordinate 12,689,445 downwards.
TTAGGGCGTGTGATCGAGTATATCCCACTCGAGTTGGCAGACTTACTCCATTACGACATTCGTGACACGTAATCTCGAGTTATCGTGAAGCAGCAGCGTCCCTCGCCACAGCAATTCTCCTTAACTGCCCCACATACACATTCTTCAACCCGGTGTTTGTCCTTTGGCAGCCAAGAAAAGAATAACAGCACGTCGGTCCTGTTCGGATGCGTTTGGCAATAACGTCACCACGGTTCACGTTTCTACATTTACCGTATGCGTGCCTGAAAGATACAGACGCCACACTAATCCTCTGCCTACACATCACTGCTCACATACCCGCACCAGAGCCGCACTGTGTCACATATACGCTGCAGCGACGCCCTCAAATGATAACTTTTTGTTCACCCCTCACGTGTTAGGAGAAAAACAGATACTTTGAAACAATCTACTGAACCTCTTCTCATACTACTGAGCTGCTGTTAATCTCAATACTTAAAACAAATCGCTTTAACTTGATGTAGCCCAATATTAGCTGTATGGGTGCTGTCAAAAATGTGATATATCAGACAGAAATATTAGATTTAGGCAGAATTTGTATGCCTCAGTCCAACGATTCACATAAAGTGTAGAAGGAGTGGTTAATAAGACTTATTTCACAAGGTCTGCAGTGAAATGTGAACATTTTATTTTATATAACCAGAACAGCTGACTGACAGTACATACTTTAGGTTATTTTTCAACATAGCCTTCATATCAGTTTATGCACATATTGCTTTGTGGAACAAGTTTGAACACTGGAAATCATCTTCTCCTTGTAAAATGTTAACTTTCGTTGCCAGAATTGTCACAATTAATCAAATATTCTTGGCTATTATGCCACTTCACTCAAAAACCCAACAATTCGTCCCCATCTCCAGAGGACACTTTCGTCAGGGATAGTAGCTTTGTAGAATGTCCAATTCACACCCTGGCTCGCTACTGACTACAGCGAAATTCCACTACTGTGAGCTTCCACGCAGCGCCGTGACATCACACGTTTCGAATACATGAGTGCAACTGGTCGTTGTCAAGTGTTGTCGTCCGCTGTTACAATCACCCAGCGGTGGGAGACTGCTACACATCTTCTTCAGCACCGGAATTCAAATTTCATTCAATTTCACCCCCTTCTCCTTCCTATTAAAATTCCTGGGATGCTTCACAATCTCCAAGGCCTCTCTGTATAGCCTTTTGTGGTACCCACTTGTGGCTGCCAGTACTCGAGACCAGTCAAAACGAATGTGTTGGTCTCCCGGCTGTAAAGGATGTCCGCAACAGCTGATCTGTCAGTCTCCCCTCTTCTGCAACTGCCCTTGTGCACTTAGAGTCGTTTTTTTTTGGCAGTTCCTTTTGTAGTACCCATGTGCACCTCCTCACAACTACACAGAATCCTATAAATGCCAGCTTTTTCCAGCTGTTGGTGAGCATTCTTGGCCAATTTTAGGTTATATCATATCTTTCGTGTGGGTGTGTAAATTACTGCAATATTCCACTTTCTCAAGATTTTCCCTATGTGCTCAGTCACGTCCTTAATGAATGGTACAAAAACTTCCGATTTCACCAGCATTGAGCATCACTATGATTTCTACACGGTGGTCTTAACACTGTCTTCACCTCAGTGAACGAATAACTATTCTTGAGCAATGCGCTGGTGAGATGTTTCAATTCTGCGTCAAGCAGCTCTGGTTCGCAGATGTTCCTTGCTCTATCTGCAAATGTTTTTATTATGCCTTACTTTTCTTGTGGGTGGTGCTTTGAATCCTGGTGAGGTAACGAGTGTGTAGGTTTTCAGTAAACTGTGTTGCCCAAGCTACCATCTTATTTCTTGAAAACTAGTGCATCAAGGAAATTTAATCTCCCATCTGCCTACTGAATCTTCAGATTGATTCCATTCAGATGTGTGTGAAAACAAACTAGTTCCTCCCTGCCATGCCGCCACAATAAAAATGTATCATCCACATAACGAAACAAATATTCGGTTTCTTGTTCGCAGTTTCCAGTGCCTGTTTCGCTAATTTTTCCATAAAGAAGTTCGTTACAACCGGCCTTAAGGAGTTCCACATAGCAACATCATGCGTCTGTTCATAGAACCTTTAGTTCCATTTGAAGTACGTGATTGTGAGGCAATATTTAAAGAGTTTCCAATATATGGAGGAGAAATCTGATTCAGCTGTTGCAACACTTCACTCAGGGGAAGCATAGTGAATAGCAACACCACATCAAAACTAATATGTCCTCCAGATGTACCACTATGCCATTTTACTTACTAATAAAATGTACCGAATTCTTGATATACGAATCCCATCGGCCCACGTACAGTCATAATAATGTTATGAAGAACTTGGCAATTGAATAAGTGGAAAAACCAATAGCACTCACTATAAGCCTTAGAGGAACATGTTCTTTGTGCACCTTCGGCAATCCGTAAAGTCTCGGTGGTCACACAACTGAATTGAACAGAATTTTCTCAATGCTCTGTTCAACAGAGGACTTGTTTATCAACTGCGTAACAGTTTTTAGAACTTTGTCAGTGGGGTCTTTACTTAGTTTCCTATATGTTGCTTGCCAAGGATGGAAATTTTGCCATTAGCCCATGGGTTTCCTATATGTCGCTAGCCAAGGGGGAAATTTTTCCATTAGCCCACGAGTTGTGCCCACGGAACAAATAATAGTCAGTGTAGAATCAGGCATTCATAGTGTGGACAAGCTTACAGCTGAAGAAATCCATATACAAGCCATAAGAGTATAGTCTCGTGCAAAGCCTCCAAAAAGGGATTTAACTATGGGTTAGAGGAATGCCTGAAAATGCATCAGTGCGGATGACAGAGTTATCATTCTCCCTGCTGGCATGGGAAACGCAACATTTATTTTGAATGTGACTGACTATCATCATAAGAGTAATGACTTACTAGATCTGCAAACATATAGGAAACTACTAAAGACACTACTGACAAAGTTCTTACAAGGGAACCTCCCAATCGCACCCCCCTCAGATTTAGTTATAAGTTGGCACAGTGGATAGGCCTTGAAAAACTGAACACAGGTCAACTGAGAAAACAGGAAGTAGTTGTGTGGAACTATGAAAAAAATAAGTAAAATATACAAACTGAGTAGTGCATGCCAAGATAGGCCACATCAAGGACAATGAGAGTTAAGGAGCGCCGTGGTCCCGTGGTTAGCAAGAGCAGCTACAGAACGAGAGGTCCTAGGTTCAAGTCTTCCCTCGAGTGGAAAGTTTAATTTTTTATTTTCAGCTTATGTGACAAACTCTTATGTTTTCATCACTTTTTTGGGAGTGATTATCACATCCACAAGAAAACCTAAATCGGGCAAGGTAGAAGAATCTTTTTACCCATTCGCTAAGTGTACAAGTTAGGTGGCTCGACAACATATCCCTCTCATGTGACGCACATGCCGTCACCAGTGTCGTATAGAATATATCAGACGTGTTTTCCTGTGGGGGAATCTGTTGACCTATGACCTTGCCATAAAATGTTTTCGGTTCCCATTGGAGAGGCACGTCCTTTCGTCTACTAATCGCACGGTTTTGCGGTGCGGTCGCAAAACACAGACACTAAACTTATTACAGTGAAGAGAGACGTCAATGAACGAACGGACAGATCATGACTTTGCGAAAATAAAGAAAGTAAAATTTCCAGTCGAGGGAAGACCTGACCCAAGGACCTCTCGTTCCGCAGCTACTCACGCTAACCACGGGACCACAGCGCTCTTGAACTCATATTCTCCTTGATGTTGCCTATCTTGCACATGGACTACTCAGTTTGTACATATTGATTATTTTTTTCATAGTTCCAAACAACTTCTTCCTGTTTTCTCGATTGATCTGTGTTCAGTTTTTCAAGGCCTATCCACTGTGCCAACTTATAACTAAATCTGAGGGGGGTGCGATGGGGAGGTTCCCTTGTTAGAAGTGTTAAGCAGTTGATAAAGAAGTCCTCTGTCAAAAAAAGAGCACTGAGAAAAGTATTTCAAATAGAACTGAGAGTCCCATGAACAGGCGGCGAGCCCCTTAAGCCTGGTTATAGCAAACTTCTTTATGGAAAAATTTGAGAAGCAGGCACTGGAAACTGTGAACAAGAAACCGAGTATTTGGTTCCATTATGTAGATGGTATGTTTGTTTTGTCGCAGCATGGCAGGGAGGAACTAGATCGTTTTCACAAACACCTGAACGAGATCAGAGATCAGTCCGAAGATTCAGGAGGCAGGCGCAAGATTAAATTTCCTTCATGCACTTGATTTCAAGAAATAAGATGGAAGTTTGGGCCACACAGTTTACGAAAACACACAAACACACACACACACACACATACATACACAGTTACCTACACTGCGATTCAAACGACCATCCACAACAAATGCGAGGCATGATAAAAAACATTTGCAGATAGAGCAAGGAATATCTGTGAGCCAGAGCTGCTTGACGCAGAATTTAAACTTCTCACCAGTGCATTGCTCAAGAATGGTTATTCGTTCACTGAGGTGAAGACAGCATTAAGACCACCGCATAGAAATCACAGTGATGGTCAACGCTGGTGAAATCAAAAGTTATCCTGCCATTCGTTAAGGACATGTCTGGTCACATAGGAAAAATCTTGAGAAAGCAGAACATCGCAGTAATTTACACACCCACACAGAAGATACACGATCACCTAAAATAGCCCGAGGATGCTCGCCATCTGCTGGAAAAAGCTGGAGTTTATAGGATTCCGTGTAGTTGTGGGGAGGTGTACCTGGGTATTACAGAAAGAACTGTCAAAAACGACTAGAAGAGCACAAGAGCAATTCCAGAAGAAGGGAGATTGATTGATAGATCAGCTATTGCGGAACATGCTTTACAGCCAGGAGACCAACACATTCATTTTGATAGGACTCAAGTACTGGCAGCCACAAGCGGATAGCAGGAAAGGCTTTACAGAGAGGCCACAGAGATTGTGAATCACCCCAGTAATGTTAATAGGAAGGAAGTGGGCATCAAATTGAATGAAATTTGGATTACGGTGCTGAAGAAGATGTGTACCAACCTTCCACCATGGTGTGATGATAACAGTGGATGACAGCAGTCGACAACGGCCAGTTGCGCTCGCATTTTCAAAAGGTGACGTCACGCCACTGTAGAGAAGCTCGTGGAGGTGAAATTTTGCTGCAGTCAGTAGCGAACCAGGGTGTGAATCGGACATTCAACAAAGCTACGATTCCCCGGGAAAATGTCCTCCGCAGATGGGAACAAATCGTCAGGTTTTGAAGTGAAATCCCTTAGCCCTATGACATGATAGCCTGGAATATTTTAGTAATTGTGATCTTGTCCTTGCATGCTCAGAAATGTCGCAAAGTGTTGCCTGTCCTCCTCTGAAAATAATCATTGGCCTCCTAGGTTCTCCCTCAGTGAGGAAAAAGGTGAATATTGCTTGGAGCAAGGTCTGTAGGGAGGGTAGTCGATAATGTTCGAGCAAAACCATTTCTATACTGTGATAGTCTTCTCGGCGGTATCAGATTGTGCCTCGTCAGGACAAAAGGCAATGCTGGCAGTGAAAACTCCTTGCCATTTTCTCGCAACTGCTTCACACAATCGTGTCAAGATCTCACAGTATTGGCCAGCAGTCACTGCATTTCCTCTTTCCGAAACCTACACGAGTATAACATCTGCGAAGACCCAAAACACTGAAGCCATCAGCTTCCTGGCAGAAATCTGCCAACATCTTTGGAGAGGAGGGGTATTTAAACTCCAAGAAGATTGTTCCCTTCTGCTGAGAACCATCACAAAACTTGCAGACCTGCCCCAGCGCAAGTATCCTTGGATCAGTTGGTCAGATTTCGTGGGACACATTGTGAACAAACTCTCCAGTACAGCTGGATATCGCGAACCACGTGGCGAATGCTTCTGAAAAACATTCCAAATTTTACTGTCATTTGCCGTAATGTGAGCCTCCTGTTGTCCCGAAGCAGCTCCTCCACACAAGCTGTGCTAAGATCTGTCGATGCCGTGCTGTTTTGGCTCCTTGCGGTCCTCCACACTGTTCAGTGACATGCTGGTGTTCATTACAGTCTCACCGTAAACCACTGCCAGAGACCTGTTATCCAAATGAGTCACCATTTGTGTTTACCTACAACTAGTGCTGTATGTCGTGGGTGGCTGAAACTCTGCACGGTCGCTAACTGCATGCGTCACAAGTACCACACACTTAATTTCTCTACAACAGATGAAACTCCACGAATAGCTGCCTCATAACCTTAGTTTCTGATCACCTCTTGCACTTATATTGGACTCAGATTCTTTCTGAAGCTTATAGAAGCCACCTTTGAGTAAATGAAAATTGCCCCTATCTCTAATATTCTGCTTTTGAATTGCTATGTTCATCCTAAGTTCACTCTTGCTATCAACTACAAATAGTCACATCAAAAAAAGTTTTGCATGACCTCGGTTCCGAGAGATCTGAAACCTGTACAGAAAATTGAAATAGATGTCGATATGAACATCATTTCTGCCCTTTTTATTGCTCATGAAAACCATACATTGCATGTTCTACCACCTCGCAGCGAGACTTTCAGAGGTGGAGGTCCAGACTACTGCACACACCGGTACCTCTAATACTCAGTAATACATCCTGTTGCATTGATGCTTGCCTGTATTGGTTGTGGCATACTCTCCACAAGTTCATCAAGGCACTGTCGGTCCAGATTGTCCCACTCCTCAATGGCAATTCGGCATAGATCCCTCAGAGTGGTTGGCGGGTCACGTTGTCGCTAAACAGCCCTTTTCAATCTATAATAGAACGTTAGATAGGGTTCATGTCTGGAGAACATGCTGCCTACTAGTTGAGCGGTGTCATTATCCTCAAGGAAGTCATTCACAAGATATGCACGATGGGGGCGTGTAAATCATCATCCGTGAAGATGAATGCCTCGCCAATACGGTTACACTATCGGTCGGAGGATGGCACTCGTGTATCGTACAGCTGTTACGGCACCTTCCGTGACCACCACCAGCATATGTCAGCCCCACATAATGTCACCCCAAAACAGCACGGAAACTCCATGTTGCTGCACTCGCTGGACAGTGTGCCTAAGTCATTCAGCCTGACCAGGTTGCCTCCAAACACGTCTCCGACGATTGTCCGGTTGAAGGCATATGCGACACTCGTCGGTAACGAGAATGTGATGCTAATCCTGAGCAGTCCATTCTGCATGTTGTTGGGCCCCATCTGTACTGCACTGCATAGTGTCGTGGTTGCAAAGATGGACCTCGCCACGGACGTCGGGAGTGAAGTTACGCATTATGCAGCCTATTGCACACAGTTTGAGTCGGAAAACGACATCCTGTGGCAGCACGAAAAGCATTATTCAACAAGGTGGCGCTGCTGTCAGGGTTCCTCCGAGCCATAACCCGTAGGCAGCGGTCATCCACTGCAGTAGTAGCCCTCGGGCGGCCTGAGCGAGGCATGTCATCGACAGTTCCTGTCTCTCTGTATCTCCTCCATGTCCGAACAATATCGCTTTGGTTCACTCCGAGACGCCCGGACACTTCCCTTGTCGAGAGCCCTTTCTGGCACAAAGTAATAATGCGGATGCGATCGAACCGCGGTATTGACCGTCTAGGCACGGTTTAACTACAGACAACACGAGCCGTGTACCTCCTTCCTGGTGGAATGACTGGAACTGATTGGATGTCGAACCCCGTCCATCTAATAGGCACTGCTCATGCGTGATTGTTTACATCTTTGGGCACGTTTAGTGGCATCTCTGAACAATCAAAGGGTCCGTATCTGTGATACAATATCCACAGACTACGTATCTTTTCAGGAGTTCTGGGAACCGGGTTGATGCAAAATTTTTTTTGATGTGCATAAAATAATTATGTAGTAGATGTTTTGGTATGTATGCATAAATATCCATAGGTCCTCGATCAGGGTTCTGTAATGTGTTCAGTTATCAACTTTACGCAATATTCTTACTGCCTGTGAATTTTAAAATTTTCCTGGCGAATTGACTGTTCAAACAAATTTCGGGCTTGCAGCCGGTCGTCGTTCAATACTTCGCACGATATTTCAACTGGGCACCTGCCAGTCATCTTCAGTTGAGCCGTCGCAGACTGGCGAAAATGTCCTCCGTTCCGCAATATATAGTGTACTGTAACTATTCTGCGCATGCGTCGAAAACTTGATAGTTGAACCACACTGCCTGCCGGCAGCGCCCTCGCTGGTGGAATAACGGAACTCAGTCGCCCTCTGCGTTGCTGTTTGCCACGGCCATCGACGCACTCTGTCGTCTTCAATTTGAGCAAATCGTGGAGATGATGGGATTCCGTGCACTGTCCAGCTGGTAGCCGCTGTCTTGGTTTAACAGATTTTCCGTGAGTCGTATTTCTACGGATTCTTTAATAATGGAGTCCCAGAAAGACGTTGCTGTGGACAAAATCATTGTTTTCTCATACTCCATTGAATGTCCAGTAGAAATACAATGTTCAGCAATAGCTGACTTGCTTGGCTGCAAAAGGCGGGTCTAACGTTGATGTTCAGTGCAGCATTCAGGTATGTGGATGACACTTTCATAGAGTGGCCTCATGGAGAAGATTTTTTGGAGTTTCTACATCACCTCAACTCCATTCATAGCAACATCCTGTTCACCACGGAAATAGAGAAAGATGGTTGTTTGCCTTTCTTGGATGTCCTGGTTCGAAGGAAGAATGATGGTTCTCTAGGGCATTCAGTTTACCGGAAACCCACTCGTACTGATTTGTACCTGCAAGCATCGAGTTGCTATCACTCGTCGCAAACCATGAGTTTGCTTAAAACACTTGTTCATAGAGCTCATTCTGTCTCAGATCTAGATAGCTTACCTCAAGAACTCATCCATCTAAAGACAGTATTCAGTGAAAATGGGTATTCCATCCGGCAGATTAACAGGGCACTAACAGTTAAAACTAAGAAGCAGGAAGTGAATAAAGAGGAGAACATGCTGGAACAATCTTTAGCTTTTCTTCCTTTCGTTGGCAACACTTCATTTAAAATAGCAAGAATCCTCCAAAAATTTCAGGTAAAAGTGGTTTCTTGCCCACCATCGAAGATTGCGGACCTCGTGGGATCAGTTAAGGACAATCTGTTACTACGAAAGACCGGAATTTACAAGATACCATGCCAATGTGGTATGGCTTACATAGGTCAAACCACACGCACCGTGAAAGAACGCTCCACGATTTGCTCAAATTGAAGACGACAGAGTGCGTCGACGGCCGTGGTAAACAGCAACGCAGAGGGCGACTGAGTTCCGTTATTCCACCAGCGAGGGCGCTGCCGGCGGGCACTGTGGTTCAACTATCAAGTTTTCGACGCATGCGCAGAATAGTTACAGTACACTATATATTGCGGAACGGAGGACATTTTCGCCAGTCTGCGACGGCTCAACTGAAGATGACTGGCAGGTGCCCAGTTGAAATATCGTGCAAAGTATTGAACGACGACCGGCTGCAAGCCCAAAATTTGTTCTTACTGCCTGTTTCTGTAGAATAAACAATTGTTTGACCCTAGCTGCATTACCACATAAGAATGTGCCATAATAGCACAGTACTGAATGAAATTATGCAATGTATACTAAAAATCCCATTTACGAGTTAAAATGTCCCAACTTGTGCTGAGAGGACATAGTATGAGGAAGTCTATTGTGAGCGGTGTGGTCTGGAGACGTTTAGCTTTCACAAATAGGAATGATTCATTCATGAAAAAATGTGTTTCACAAAGCAGCTGTTCAGTTTGAAGACTGGTTTATGCTGCTTTTTATTCTCGTCCACTTCATAAAAGCCTCTTCAGAACTTTTCACTTGAACCTCTTTTTGTATTCAAGCCTTGGTCTCTCTCTACAGTCCCCCCCCCCCTCCCCCCTCCACTCACTTCCATTATGAAACTGATGATTCCTTGATGCCTCAGACTGTGTCCTATCAACCTGTCCCTTCTTTTAGTCAAGTTGTGAATAATTCCCCCCCCCCCCCCCAATTTGATTTAGTACCTCCTCATTACATACTTGATCTACCCACGTAGTCTTCAGCTTTCTTCTGTAGCATCACATTTCAAAAGTTTGTTCTTGTTGCAACAGTTTCTTGTCCATGTTTCACTTCTGTACAAAGCTACACTCCACGCAAATGTTAATGAATCTCTTTTTTCAGGAACATCTTCCTTCCTATTGTGAGTATACATTTTTTACCCTGTCTTATTTGACCATGATAAGTTATTCTGCTGCTCAAACAGCAAAGCAAAACTCATCTACTATTTTAAGTGTCTCATCTCCTAATCTAATTCCCCCAGCATCACTCGATTTAATTCGATGACATGCCATTAGCTTTCCTTTAAATTTTGTTGATATACATCTGTGTTAAGGCACTATCCACTTTGTTCAACTGCCCTTGCAATTATTCTGTCATCTCTGACAGAATTACTGTGTCACTGGCGAGTCTTTAAGTCTTTATTTCTTCTCCCTGTACTTCAAATCCCTTTCAAAATTACTTCTCTGTTTCCTTTACTATTGAATAACATTGGTGATAGGCTACAACTGTCCATCTCACTCCTAGAGTACTGCCCGCCTTTCACATCCTTCGACTCTTGTAACTTTAGTCCGGTTTCTGTACAAGCTCTAAATAAATTTCGCTTCCCATATTTTACAAGTGCTACCTTCGTGAAGCTATATTTTTGAAAAACTGATGGCCAGCAAATCAGTCTTAAAGCTAGATGTTAAGGCCCTGAATAATTATTAAAATAAAACTCTATGAAGTTTGCACCAGGCGACTGCAAAAGATAAATGATCATTTTATTGTTCTCCCATTCTGCTTAGTTTATTATTTAACATAATAGGCACATATCAATAACATTCTCGGATACAGAACAAAAATCTGATTGCTCAGCCACAGTCGACAACACTGGGAAGTCACAAACTCCATTCGCCGGTGCAAAACGTGACAACATTGCCCCGAGAACAATTTAGAATACCTCGAGTCTCTTCGTAAACACACGTATTTGTTACTAGTGCCATTAGTGAAAGAGGAAGGGCTCTTACGAGATTTGCGCCTCTGGACCTTTCGCGTGCACCCGCCGGTGGCGTTTCACGTGACTCGACACGGCAAAGCACTTGCCGCATATGTCGCAGCTGTACGGCTTCTCACCCGTGTGCACCCTGCCGTGTGCATTGAGAGAGCTGAGGTAGCAAAACGTCGCTCCACAGAGTCCGCAGCTGTAAGGCCTCTCGCCGGAATGACTCTGCAAGTGTCTCTTCAGAGTGTTCAGTTCGGCAAACTGCCTCTCGCACAGATTGCAGCTGTAGGGCTTCTCGCCCGTATGCGTCAGTCTGTGCCTCTTGAGAGTCGCGGACCACATGAAGCTTTCGCCGCAGACGTCGCAGTCGTAAGGCCTCTCGTCCGTGTGCCTCCGCGTGTGCGCCTTCAGGCTGTTCGGCGCGGCGAAGGAGCTCCCGCAAATTTCGCAGCTGTACTTTTTCTTTCCGGTGTGGAGTTGCCTGTGCGTTTTGAGTTTGTCCAGAAGAGAGAAGGACAGCCCGCAAACGTCGCACCGGTACGGCGTCTCGCCCGTGTGCAGCCGCAGGTGCCTCTTCAGGCTGTCGGAGTGGCCGAAGGTCCTCCCGCAGATTTCGCAGCGGTGAGGCTTCTCGTCGGAGTGCGTAATTTTGTGGTTGTGCAGGTGAATCCACTGTACGAAAGCTTTGCCGCAAATTTCGCAGGCGTACGGCCTCTCCCCAGAGTGAGTCCGCGCGTGAATGTTCAGGCTCTGGGGCGTCGGGAAGGCCTTGCCGCACGTATCGCAGCTGTGAGGACGTTTTCGGGGCTTCCGTCCGTAGGGAGGCAGCTCGGATCTTCCGGAAGTCTGAAGAGCCCCCCGTAGCCCGTCCTCGTGAGCAGTCACGTGCCCGAGCAGAGACTCTGCGTCGTCGAACACCTCCCCGCACACTCTGCAGATGTGGTCCGGAGGTGGCACACCCGGTACGTGGGTGAACACGTGGAGTACGAGGCTGTGCTTTAACGTAAAAGCTGAAGAGCACGAACTACATTCAAAGTTTTGCCCGACACTCTGTCTCGCTGCAGTATTACAGTTGCTGTGAGGTGCGCTCTCGTGCATCCGGTACTGCGACAATTCCACATCGGTACCGACTTGTCCCGCCAGGGCAGGAATTGCTGTTTCTGTTGACGCAGTGGCGAAGAACCCAAATCTGTGGAGCACAATGTGAATGTATTAAACATGCATTATTTAAAAAAAATAAAAATAAAAACAGTATTACATCATATTGTACAACATGTACACTGAAATGTAACCACCGTAGTCACGTTATGACGTATTACACGATCTCAGCATTTAACGAAGAACCTGATACCTCAGCATACTTGGTTCCTGTATCTTGTCACTTCAGGATTTTAGCAATAACACACAATTTTGAACAGACAATTAACACTTTTGGTTAATAATTTGAGTATTTCGTTTTATTCTGACTTCAAATCTCAGTCCACGCATAATTTGCAATCTGTAATAATAAATGTAAAACAGAGTAGAGATGACTGCATGCAGTGAATAGCTGCTGTATATCTGAAAGCATTTAACAAACCTTAAGACAAATCGGAAATTTCTAAAAGCAAAACTGTATGTTATGTGAAATGATTAGATCTCAATGAATGTAACAAATATTGTTGAACCACTTGTCACGTATTATCCAATGAAAAATTGTTAATGTATAATAAATTTAATTTGTTTGCTATATTATGCAGTATTCATTTTTCATTATTTAGAGGAAGGTCTTTTATTTCATTTTAAAGTTTTACACTGTGCCACTCTGCATACATTATCACTGCACTAATTTAGCAGTTATGTTGGCTGTAAAGTGCACAGGCTTAATATGAAAACGTCATTTGAGCAGACTATAGCCTTTACGTTACTACAGACACACAAAACATTAATGAAAATTAATAATATGCTGCATAATTTGTGTATATGTTCAATAATTTTGTGTGTGTGTGTGTGTGTGTGTGTGTGAGAGAGAGAGAGAGAGAGAGAGAGAGAGAATAAAGGTGTGTACAAATCAAGAACATCTTCATCTGGAGATATAGCTACAGTTATAACGTCACTGTTCTACACAGTATTCTGAAACGGAGGAAAGAAAGGAGATTATGGTTTAAGGGTTTGTCAATGGTTACCTCATTAGAGACTGAATACAAATTCAAGCTGAAGTGGGATGGGAAAGGAAATCAGCAGAGTCCTTTTGAAAGGAACCGTGCCAACCAACATTCTGCTTTATTGATTTAAGGAATCCGTTGATGATCTAAATGTGGATGGCCAGGGAGGAATTGCAAATGCCCAGATGCCAAATGCACTGTCATCCTTGTCAGATACAGAATACCAAGATCTTAACACCTGATTCCAGACATACGACACCACAATCTCACCACTGGACCAGATGGTGAGTGTGTTGCAATTTCTACAGAGGGTAACTGGTCCAGTTGTTAAAAGTGTTCTATCAACCTCATCAAGCTTTCGACACCTAGGACCGGAATAAATTTTTTATAAATTCTGAAAGTAGCAGAGGTACAAAACTGTAAACTAAAGATTATCTACGACTTGTACAGAAACCAGACTGCACCTATAGGAGTCAAGAAACGTGAGAGGGAAGCAGAGGTTGAGAATGGAGTGAGACATGGTTGTACCCTCATCACAATGTTATTAAATCTGTACAGTGAGCTCGCAGTAAAGAAAATCGGAAGAAATTCGGAAAGGGAACAGAAGTTGAGGCAGAGAGTGTTAAAACTTTGAGGTTTGCAGATGACATTGTAATTCTGTCAGACAGCAGAGGACTTTGAAGAGCAGTTGAACAGCAAGGATACCGTATTCAAAAGATGGTTAATACATGATATTAAATAAAAGTAAAATCAGGATAGTGGAATGCAGGTGATGATTTGGAATTAAATTAGGAAATATGTGACTGTAAAAGTAGTATATGAGTTTTGCTATTTGGACAGTAAAGTAACTGATGATGGCCAAAAGTATACAGAATATAAAATGCAGATTGGCAGCAGCAAGAAAATCATTTCTGAAAAAGAGAAATGTGTCAAACCCGAATATAAATTAAGTGTTAGAAGTCTTTTACGGAGATAGTTGTCAGTACAAGAAAACAAAGGTGCAACATAGTGTAGTTGAATTAAATCACACAATGCTAGGGGAATTAGATAAGGAAATAAGGTGGTGAAAGTAGTAGACAGGTTTTTACTATTAGGAAACAAAGATAACTTACAATGATAGAAGTAGAGAGGATACGAATTTTAGACAAGCAGCAACAAGAAAAGCACTTCCAGTTTTTTTAATAAAATAAAAGCACAAAATTTTTGCATGTTTTATAGTCTTCATTTATTTAGTTAATCCATTTTCAGCTTACGTCACATTATAAATCATTGCAGAAGATGAAAAACATTTTTAAACACCTTTTTTGTGTTTCTTGTCTTTACTATTCTTCTTCTGTCCATAGTTTAGTTTAATCACTACTACAATTTTGATTAGTTTGTTCCACTTGGCAATGTGAAATGCTTTCCAGAGGTCTACAAATGCTACACAAATTTATTCTGTTGACCGTATAGCTACCCTCAGTTATACTGCGAAGGCACGGGAGTCGATCTATTGTTCCTCTGCCTTAAGGATTTTGTGGCCACTAAATGCCAAGGTTACCACGGCCTATGCCTTCTCAGAGGCCAAATTCACCTTCAGCTAAATTGGTTCACTTATGTTCTTAAAGTGTCTGTGTATTATTTTTGTTAATATTTTCGGAAGTGTGAGCTCAGATGCTGAATGTGCTGTGATTTTCACACGTGGCTGCTCTGTTCTTCTTTGGAATCGTTATCACAATATTTTTCTTAAAGTTTTTTGGGACGACACCAGTTTCGCGCAAGTTATTCCAGAAGAATGGTCATTATTGAGGGACACGACAGGAATGATCGCTAGAAGCACAAAGGTCCAGTAGACACGAGCCCTAAAGTGCATACCTTAAGAGTACGAGCAATTTTTTTCATCTTCGATATTGTGAAACAAATCTCTTGTACTGCACGCTCTTTGCTTTCCATATTTTGAGAGGTGGTAGTATGGACCAAAACAAGAGAAAAATGTTAAGTAAATATTGGGTTCTAAATGGCCCACCTTAAGAGCTATGAGTACATTTTTGAAGAGAAGAGATGTGCTTCAAAGTGGTGAAGATGAACAAGCACTCACAGCTCTTGAGGAACACATTTCAGGGCCCAGTGTTTACTACACCTTTTTGCTTTGAATGAACATTCAGACTGTCACATCCCTGAACATTCACCATTCCTCCTGGAACAGCCAGTATACCACTGACAGGTGGTTGCCTTGGTTCTGCATCTAATGCTTTAAGTATTCCACTGACAAACAAAAGTCAGCAAATGTCTGAACTTGGGCTTTGGAAGCGACCGGTTTGGTGCACAAATCGGGCTTCCTTGTTATCTTTTCCAACCAGTACTGAGTCTGGCTAGACTTCTGTGGTGGTTCCACATCAAACTGCTTCAGAACGATCCTCCCGGGTATTTGAGGTTTTCACTGGCTTCAGTGCTCAGTCACAAAGTCCAACAACATTGGTTCCTTTGTCCTATTTACATAAATTGCAATGACTGATATGCAATAAATTGATATGAGAGAGTTTTTTATTGAGAAACTACAGAACAGTGTTTAGAATTATTTACAATATTATATGTAACAAAAGTATTGAATTGATCTATAGAAGCATTTTGTTTGAAATGGACCCTCGAATGATACTTCAACTGAAGTAAACTATAATGAAGTATGTCACACCTTTAAAAATAATATCTACACGAAATGGAAGTTTTTGTGCAATATTATGCTTTTTGTGAAGATATTTTACACAGAATCTTTAACCAGCTTACTGACAAATATCAAGTTGCAAATGTTCTTCTCGTTTGGATGAAATGTGTGTGAAAATATCCTAAATTTACATATTAACCAGAGTTTACAACAGCAGTTGCGATCTTTAACAGTGTCGACATTAGACATAAGGTCTGCGGACAGTGTATCGACCGATAACATTGAGATTATATCGCGTAAAATTCACACGCGGTACTACAGGAATATTCCTTATTAACGGTATCAGATTGGTTTGTGTCCCTGATCTGAAAATATAGGACCTGCAGTATTAAATTTTCTCCACAAAAGATAAACGGTGTCGTGCTCGAGGGTTAAAAGCTTACATGCTCTAATTCAAATCAACATTTTCGGCTTGGGCACCAATGAGACAATTGACACAGAGCAATCTCGACGGTATTTGGGCCAGCTGAAGTGGCCGAGCGGTTCAAGGTGCTACAATCCGGAACTGCGCGACCGCTACGGTCGCAGGTTCGAATCCCGCCTCGGGCAGCGTAACGTTGCCCGTAATGCCTCTCCCGGGCTCGTAACCGTATCGGTCGGACCCTGGACTACCGAAAACCCACGGCCCGGTCAGACGAGTCCCAGTTTCAGCCGGTCAGATCTGACGGCGAGGTCGGAGTGTGGTGCAGACCCCACGAAGGCAGGGACTCGAGCTCTCGACGAGGCACCGAGCGAGCCGGTGTGGGCCGACCGAACAGACTGTCGACTGGAAACGGTCAGGATCGGCTACTCGGAGACCGTCTGCTGTCGTTCGCCGACTTCACGTTCACAAACAACGTCGAAATTTTTTAAGAACGACAATGCACCGTGTTACTGCGCCACATCTGTTCCCAATCGGTTTGAAGAATAATCTGGACAATAGGAGCGAATGAGCAGGCTACCCAGATTGCCCGATGGGAATCTCGTCAAAAGTTTACGGGGCATAATTGAAAGGTCAGTTTGCACACAAAATCTTGCACCGGCCATACTTTCATAATTACGGATGGCTGCAGAGGCACCACAGCTCCGTATTTCTGCAGGGGACTCCTAACAACCTGTCGAGTCCGTGCCCTGTCGAGCTGCTGCACTGTCCCAGCAAACGAACGTCGAACACAGTATTAGGAGGTACCCCACGACTTTTGTCACCTCGGTGTATGTATATGGAAAAAATATAACTAAAACGAGTGCTGACGGTTGACACACATGCTCTGATATATACTCTACTATGCGCAACTGCCACACTGTTCACACTGCATCATCTGCGAAGGACCTCAGACTGGCACGAACATTTTCTGTTTAGCCGTTTATATATTCTGAACAGTACTCTGGTGGATGCCCCCACATTTGGAACGATACAAAGAGTTCTGCTTGCCACGAAAATCTTCAATGCAGTCACACCAGTGTTTAGATATTCTGCACACCTGTAGTTTGTCTTCTAGGTGACAGAATGGATCTGTATCTAAAGCTGCATCCAAAGTGAAGTGTGCAACAAATTTCAGGCTATGTTTCTGGCAACCACTGCAAACTCGTGTTGGCAACACATCTGAAACACGGAAACAGCTATCCACGAGTGTGTCAGCCCGATGTTTTTGGCCAGCTTCTGCACCTTGCCACTGCACGGCAGAAGCATTCGTATGTGACTAGGTCACCTGTAGTTTGTACGCTTTTGCACTCGTTTACGCAGTCCGTCAGTACGATACTGAAAGGTACCGGACAAGGCCACACGGTTTGGAACTGCTGTCATCGTACGAGGCAGAGAAATGCTTGTGGAATGTCGGGAATTCCAGCTGTAAGAATGTAAACAGATGACAGGGGTCTTTGGAAAGAACTGCTGCTGTATTCAGGGCCAGCAGCAGCTGTATCGGAAAGCAGATCAGGTCGCTAATCGTTCGCGGCTTCAAAACCGGTCCTCCACGTACTTCAGGTATTATTTCAGACGTCGCTTACTTTGAAATGTGAAACAAATATGCATATCTCTGGCTTGAAACTGCAGCTGCCAAAATATTAAGAGTAACACTGTAATTGCTTTCCTGAAATTTGTGTCTTCTTTGTACCATACAATACTATCACAAAAGCCATAATTTGAAATTCAAAGGATGATATCCTAGTGAATTTACAAAAGGCTGCGTCATCTTCCACACTCGTCCCATTGAAAGTTATTGTCACCACTTCTTCTGCAGTATGTTTTTATCCACCAATGACTATTACACATTTCTCTTAATGTGTTTACGTTTTTGATACTCACAGTGCAGCACAACATATCGATACAGTTTTCTCATTATTAGACACAGGATAGCAGATGGTCCAGATACACTATGGGAAAGTAAGATGTGTGGACAGAAACCTTAGTGAGAGATAGTATTTGAAACTACATTAAAACAGGACGGGAAACACATTTACAACAAAAACGTTTCCTGTCAGGATGCAATTTAAAATGAGTCTAACAACAGGGTATCAATCTGAGCTCTGCCTTACACTGTCTTCAGTCTCTCTCTCTCTCTCTCTCTCTCTCTCTCTCTCTCTCTCTCTCTCTCTCACACACACACACACACACACACACACACACACACACACACACACACACACACACAAATGCTATTGTTTCTCATGGAAACTATATCAATCCTTACAAAGGCCTTCAGTCTCCAGAAAATATACACTTAATAATTCTAGAAAAAGATTTGCCTTACTGACTCCTTTTAACAACCGGCAACATATCACTTCAAAGTATTAAAAGTCTATTACCAAACTATTGAAACTTACCGTGTTCTGTCAAAATATATCTCTGCCGCTCCTGGTTCCTGGAACATTAGGAGAGACAATTACGTGTTGGTTGATTGGACAGCACAGAATGTACTTACTAGCAATACACCTCTGTCTGTTACAGACAGTGTCTCAACAACACATTAAAATTGATAAAAATATGCTCTTACATTTATATTCAGTCAGTGCTACCATCTCGTCCCATTCTTTTCTCCAAAAATTTCACTTTAGACATTTAATGGTCATCTAAAGCTTTCATACAATAATCATTCTGAAATCAGTGGCTCCCATTTAGTTTCATGAAAACTACAACATACACAGAAGGCATAACAACACCGACACAGCAAGATTTCAGCTATATACCATCACTTTTCCACACAGTCAACCACAGTCCATTATAAACCTTTGCCAACAGTGAAGCAGAGCCCACGACAGCCTGAGGCTACACACCATCTCACATCTCTGATGAAAGCATCCGGATCTGGAATATATCGGCCACAAATTCAGGATTTCATAGGAACATAGAGGTGGAAATCTGGGCCGAACAACAACTGTATGATGCTTCTTTTTCTTATCTGTCATACTTACTGTGCTGCATCAGATTAAGTAAAATCTTGCAAGAAATTTTAAAGAGTTTTAAATACAAAATCAAAAAGTGGTAATGCAGGAATAGGTTTAATAATGAATAAAAAAATAGCTACTACAAACAGCACAGTGAACGTATTATTGTGGCCAAGATAGACACGAAGACCACGCCTACTACAGTAGTACAAGTTTATATGCCAAATAGCTCTGCAGATGACAAAGAAATTGAAGAAATGTATGATGAAATAAAAGAAATTATTCAGATAGTGAAGGGAGATGAAAATTTAATAGCCATGGGTGACTGGAATTCGGTAGCAGGAAAAGGGAGAGAAGGTAACGTGGTAGGTGAATATGGACTGGGGCTAAGAAATGAAAGAGGAAGCCGCCTGGTGGAATTTTGCACAGAGTATAACATAATCATAGCTCAGACCTCACGAAATCGTGGATCCGAGTTATCGACAACCACTGTGCAAGCTGGTGGAGGTGTCATAATGGTGTCAGCTTTGTTTACATGGAATGGACTGGGTCCTCTGGTCAAACTGAACTGATCATTGACTGGAAATGGTTACTTTTGGCAACTTAAGAGACCATTTACAGCCATTAATGGACTTCACGTTCCCAAACAATGATAGAATTTTTACAGCTGACAATGTACCATGTCACTGGACCACAACTGTTTGTGAGTCATTTGAAGAACATTCGGAACAATTCAAGAGAATGATGTGGCCACCCAGATTGCCCTACACGAATCCCACTGAAATTTTATGAGACATAATCGAGTTCGTGCACAGCATCCTGCACTAGCAACACTTTCACAATTATGCATGGCTGTAGATGCACAATGGCTCAATATTACTGCAGGGGACTTCTAACGACTTGTCGAATCCACGCCATGTCGAGTTGCTCCACTGTGTCAGGAAAAAGGAGGTCCGGCACGGTATATAGTCCCACGATTTGTCACCTCAGTGCAAAAGGCTAGTGTAAAACTAGATACACCTATTTAATGCAAAACATTATAATATGTCAGAAGTATTGTAAAGTATCACAATTTCTGTTCATATTTTCCCATTAGCCAGTTAAAACTGTCAAACTTAAAAGTGTTTCACAACATAATTGTTTTACGTAACAACAGGATAACGTCAGATCAGCTCGAAAGCATATATGATAAAATAATGAAAAAATAAGTATCCTCAAGTATATGGTTTCTGTTTGAGGCCCCGTGATAATGTTAACAGTAAAAATAATAATGGCACTGAGAGCTAAATTAAAGTTAGCTGCAACTAATTGCCGACAGACTGAATTATGTTAAATTTTACTTTTGGCAAAAGTCTGTTTAAGTCAAACTTATCTCTTTATTCTGTAAAGTGCAATGTTCACAAAAACATTTGTGAACTCAAATTTTTAATCGTAAGTTTATTTATGTTAATATTTTAATAAAGACAACATTATGAAAAGGATAGACTGCTACTCACCATATAGTGAAGCTGTTGAGTCACAGACAGCCACAACAAAAAGACTCATAAACAAGAAAGCTCTCATTCGAAAGGCCTTCTTCTGAAGTAGACAAAACACACACACACACACACACACACACACACACACACACACAAACTTTTACACATTTCCAGAATGAGGTTTTCACTCTGCAACGGAGTGTGCGCTGATATGAAACTTCCTGGCAGATTAAAACTGTGTGCCCGACTGAGACTCGAACTCGGGACTTTTGCCTTTCGCGGGCAAGTGCTCTACCAACTGGGCTACCGAATCACGACTCACGCCCGGTCCTCACAGCTTTACTTCTGCCAGTATCTCGCCTCCTACCTTCCAAACTTTACAGAAGCTCTCCTGCGAACCATATGTACACGTATGACCACTACCACTGGCTGCAGAGACCCGACTGCAAGCAGCTGTGCACGATGGGAGCAACAGTCTGGGTGGTGGGCAGGGGGAGATATAGCAGGGTTGAGGTGGGGACGGTAAAGTGCTGCTTTTGGGGCATACAGGGATGAAGTGGGGAGAGGTTACAGCAGCTAGGTGCACACTAGAGACGGGCAGTCCACTCCTGAATTTATTTGACGAGCCAAATCTTTCTAAAGAGTGGATGAAAAAGTGAACAGTAGCTCATCCGATTTCAAAATGCGTCTCCGGTGGCCGTAATGAGTGGGATGAAAACTCTGCTCTATATTGAAAAAGATTTCGGGCTTGCAGCCGGTCTCGGAGATTTCGCAGTGCAGTCCTTTCTGTGGAGGTAATGTTACTGTGTCGAGGAGGAGCCTTCAGTAGAGCACGGCAAGTTTCCCTCCTTACTTCCTCTGCAGTTTCCACAGGAAGGCGCCGTACGGCTTCTTCGACACCACTCGCAAAACTTAAAAGCGTACGTAACTTGGCCGATTTCATCAACAGATTTGGGGCTCTCTGCCTAAGTACTTCTGATCTTTTAGTTAGTTTTGACGTGGTGTCTCTTTTTACAAAGGTACCTCTTGCAGACTCCTTGGCACCGATTGGCAATAAGTTTCAGGTGGGAATCACTGCTTTGTTTCAGCATGTTCTCTCCTCAACATATTTTATGTTCAACCGAGAATATTTTGAACAGATTGACGGCGTAGTCACTAGTAGCACCTTGTCTCCCTCGGAGGCCAACCTTTTTATGGAGGATTTTGAGGAGAGAGCACTCGAATCAGCAGCCCTCCAACCAACTGTTTTTTGGAGGTACGTAGATGACACTTTCGTAGTGTGGCCTCGTGGAGAAGAAAAGTTAATGGCGTTTTTAGTCACCTCAACTCCATTCGTGAGAACATTTGGTTTACCGTGGAATTAGAGAAAAATGGTTGCCTCCCTTTTTTGGGTGTGCCAGTTAGACGGAAGAGTGACGGCTCTCTGGGGCATTCGGTTTATCGTAAGCCCACACGTACCGATTTGTATTTAAATTCGTCCAGCTGCCATCACCCGTCGCAAACAGTGAGTGTACTTAAAACACTTTTACACCGAGCTCATTTAGTGTCAGATGCAGATAGTTTGCCTGAAGAGCTTGCCCATCTGAAGAGGGTTTTCAAAGAGAATGGATATTCTACCCGGCAAATTAGCAAGGCACTTGCAATTAAGCCAAAGCAACAGGGAGTGGAGAAAGAAGAGAGCACATCTACTAAATCTTTAGCTTTTCTTCCGTTTGTTGGCAACATTTCCTTCAAAATTGCAAGAATCCTCCCAAGTGAAAGTAATTTTCCATCCACCGTCGAAGATTTCCGACCTGCCGGGATCAGTGAAAGACGATCTGGTATCGCGGAAGGCGGGAATTTATAAAATACCTTGACAGTGTGGCATGTCGTATATAGGACAAACATTGCGAACAGTAGAAGAACGTCGCACTGAATATCAGCGCTGTACTCACCTTTTGCAACCTAGCAAGTCTGCAATTGCTGAGCACTGCACTTCCACTGGACACTCAATGGAGTATGACAAGACAACAATTTTGACGACAGCAACATCCTTTTGGGACTCCATCATAAAAGACTCAGTGGAAATTCGCATGACAGACAATCTTATCAACCGTGACAATGGCTACCAGCTAGATAATGCAGGGAACCCCGTCATCTCTAAGATGTGCTCCAGACGAAGACGTCAGAGTACTCTGATGGCCGCGGCAGTTGACAACGCCGAAGACAGACGAGTTCTGCAGTTCCACCAGCGAGGGCGCTGCTGGCGGGTGGTGTGGTTCGTCTCTGCATACGATTTTGACGCACGCGCAGAATACTCGCCGCACACTATATATTACGGAATGGAGGGCATCTTCGTCAGTCTCGGATGGCTCACCTGAGGAAGGCTGGCAGTTGTCCATTCGAAATATCGTGGATGGAAGCTAACAACGACCGGCTGCAAGCCCAAAATCTTTTTGAATATTCAGTTTGCTGGGAAATTTTAAATTTCAACTCTGCTCTAGGCTGCTGCAGCAGTGCCCCACCCCACATCAGTAGGAAAACATTTCCCGAGCTATAAAATACGTGTTACAGACCGTGTGCGCGTGCGGAGTGCGTACCTTATTAGTACGTGAAGCTTTTCTCGTCAACGAAAGCAGAAAATAAAGAAAGCTCCTTTTTCTTCTTCAATTTATCGGCTGTCGGCTAGTACCCATTCAACCGTCTCAACAGTAATACTGATTAGGACAATACGAAAATAAGCACAACGCAGCATTCAGTCTGCGAGTGGACAAAAAATCTTCGACCCGACCCGGAATTCAACCCGGGACCCTCCGCTTCACATTTCGCCGTGCCGACCGCACGGCTACCGAGGCAGACGGCAGGAATGTGCTTCAGAATGATACATTGAGCCAGAAAACACTTATGGCATCACGTTTCCACTCTCAATTTGAAAAGAATATCTCAAATTTCAGAAACTCAATAAATGCTTACATACTTTTGAGTGAGTTGTTACTTCTTACACTTTGACTCGGCATTGCACTCGAATGTGTTGCCAGTGATTATAAAAGCTCCCCTCCCGACAGCTCGGGCCCCCCACCACTCTCACTGACCGGACCCTAGGCAGCCTCACTAGCTCACTGCTCCCCACACCAGTCTCAGAAATCACACTGCAAGGTAGCTCTCTAGCTCACTACTCCCTACCACTCTTACGGATCAGATCGAGAGCTAGCTCACTGCTTCCTGCCGAGGCAACTAGCTCTCGCGGACGAGATCGCACTGAGCGGACCGCACGGCGTCACTACGTTCTCTGCGCTCTCGGCACAGTGAAACAGCTTGCTACTCGCCAACTCGACTGAACACTCCTCCGTCCGAGTTCAGCTCTACACTCTTTGTATCGTTGTTTCATTTGTTCTAGTCGTCATCGCCTTCTGTTGTTGCTCGTCTGTTCTCTTATTGTGTGAGTGTTATTGTTATGGGTACTATTATGTCTTCTTCAACATCTGTTGCGTTTATAATAGCTGTTGTTGACGTGTTGGTAGTCTTTAGGTGGACAGGATACTAAATACACTCCTGGAAATTGAAATAAGAACACCGTGAATTCATTGTCCCAGGAAGGGGAAACTTTATTGACACATTCCTGGGGTCAGATACATCACATGATCACACTGACAGAACCACAGGCACATAGACACAGGCAACAGAGCATGCACAATGTCGGCACTAGTACAGTGTATATCCACCTTTCGCAGCAATGCAGGCTGCTACTCTCCCATGGAGACGATCGTAGAGATGCTGGATGTAGTCCTGTGGAACGGCTTGCCATGCCATTTCCACCTGGCGCCTCAGTTGGACCAGCGTTCGTGCTGGACGTGCAGACCGCGTGAGACGACGCTTCATCCAGTCCCAAACATGCTCAATGGGGGACAGATCCGGAGATCTTGCTGGCCAGGGTAGTTGACTTACACCTTCTAGAGCACGTTGGGTGGCACGGGATACATGCGGACGTGCATTGTCCTGTTGGAACAGCACGTTCACTTGCCGGTCTAGGAATGGTAGAACGACGGGTTCGATGACGGTTTGGATGTACCGTGCACTATTCAGTGTCCCCTCGACGATCACCAGTGGTGTACGGCCAGTGTAGGAGATCGCTCCCCACACCATGATGCCGGGTGTTGGCCCTGTGTGCCTCGGTCGTATGCAGTCCTGATTGTGGCGCTCACCTGCACGGCGCCAAACACGCATACGACCATCATTGGCACCAAGGCAGAAGCGACTCTCATCGCTGAAGACGACACGTCTCCATTCGTCCCTCCATTCACGCCTGTCGCGACACCACTGGAGGCGGGCTGCACGATGTTGGGGCGTGAGCGAAAGACGGCCTAACGGTGTGCGGGACCGTAGCCCAGCTTCGTGGAGACGGTTGCGAATGGTCCTCGCCGATACCCCAGGAGCAACAGTGTCCCTAATTTGCTGGGAAGTGGCGGTGCGGTCCCCTACGGCACTGCGTAGGATCCTACGGTCTTGGCGTGCATCCGTGCGTCGCTGCGGTCCGGTCCCAGGTCGACGGGCACGTGCACCTTCCGCCGACCACTGGCGACAACATCGATGTACTGTGGAGACCTCACGCCCCACGTGTTGAGCAATTCGGCGGTACGTCCACCCGGCCTCCCGCATGCCGACTATACGCCCTCACTCAAAGTCCGTCAACTGCACATACGGTTCACGTCCACGCTGTCGTGGCATGCTACCAGTGTTAAAGACTGCGATGGTGCTCCGTATGCCACGGCAAACTGGCTGACACTGACGGCAGCGGTGCACAAATGCTGCGCAGCTAGCGCCATTCGACGGCCAACACCGCGGTTCCTGGTGTGTCCGCTGTGCCGTGCGTGTGATCATTGCTTGTACAGCCCTCTCGCAGTGTCCGGAGCAAGTATGGTGGGTCTGACACACCGGTGTCAATGTGTTCTTTTTTCCATTTCCAGGAGTGTATAATGGTGCACATAACACACAATTATTTTAACATACACGATAGTCTGTGTCCATCTCAGGAGAAATGGTCAATATTAACAGATACGAGAGGAACGGTCATTTGAAGCAAAAAATTAAATATGGACATATGCTCTATTCCAAATGGTTTCTGAGAGGGAACGTATTTACAGTTATTTTTGTATGTTTTCCTCGAATAACACAAAAACCATGCACTATAGCGAAAACTTATTGCAATACAAAATTAAACTAAATAAAATTTCCTTTAAAGAGGTCCTATTCATTTTTCCTCAAGGACTTACAGACTGCACGAAAAGAGCGAGAGAAGGCAGAAAATCTTGCGCAAAGTGCACGTGTCGAAGTGTAGGTATGCCAGTTGGCGGTAGTTTCCCCGACTTGACAGACCACGTGTCCTACGAGGTGTGTTTTTTAAGTAAGTACTGATTTGAAATTAAAAAAAGACGTGATAAGATATCTTGATAATTTTATTTTTACATGAAAGCCTGTACCTTAATCTATTTTTCTACATAATTTCCATCACTATTGAGACACTTGTCATGACGTTGTACCAGTTTTTGAATACCCTCCTCATAGAAGTCTGCCGCCTGACTTGTTAACCACTGCATCCCCACTGTTTTGACTTCATCATTGTCTTGAAGACGCTGAGCGCCCTGGTGCTGCTTCAAGTTTGGGAACAGATGGTAGTCACTGGGTGCAAGATCGGGGCTGTACGGAGCACGATCTCGAGTGATGAGATCTTTGGTCTGATTCACCGCATGCGGACGGGCATTGTCTTGCAGCAAAACGATGCCCTTGCTCAACTTCCACGGACTGTTGCTTTGATTCTGGTGTGACGTAGGCTACCCGTGTTTCATCGCTCGTAACATTTTGGCTTAAGAAATCATCACCGCCATTGTGGTACCACTCAAGGAAAGTCAATGCACTGTCTAGACGTTTGGTTTTGTGCACATCCGTCAACATTTTCGGTACCCAACATGTGCACAATTTTCGGTAATTCAAGTGCTCGGTCAGAATGACAAATAAAACACTACGAGAAACATTAGGAAAGTCATCCCACAAGGAGGAAATCATAAAGCATCTGGTTTCTCTCACCTTATTGTCCACTTCCTCCACCAAACTTTCATTAATGACCGAAGGACGCCCTCTCCGTCGTTCATCATGCACATCTTTAAATCTTTAAATGCTCTCCCCCACTTTCTTACCATTCCATCACTCACAATGTTTTCTCCATAAACTTCACAGATCTCACGATGAATATCGATTGCTTTTAGGCCTTTAGCATTAATAAATCTTATAACAGCCCGTACTTCACACTCGGCAGGAGTCACAATTATCGGAGGCATCTTAAACACTCAGTACACAATGTAAACAAGGAAGAATCAGACTGTACTGGCCTCAGCGCATAGATTAAGGTACAGGCTTTCATGTAAAAATAAAATTATTGAGCTATCTTAGCACGCCTTTTTTTAAATTTCAAAATGGTACTTATTTTAAAAAACACGCCTCGTCTATCAAATTATTCATCTCCACTTCGTCTTCAATACTATGGTATGTTGTAAACAATGACAATGTACTGAACAATAAAGAAAATAAGTCACAATATTAATTAAATATGTTCTGTCTCAGAAACTATTCAGAATAGTGCATATGTCCACACCAAGTTTTTTGCTTCAAATTATCGTTCCCCTCATATCCCTCAATATTGACCATTCATCCTAGGACAACTTGTATATTATGTTAACTTTTTATTTATTCATTTAATGTGAACATATTAATGCCATCCTGAGTTCTCTTACATTAGATTAGAGTTTTATATGTCATTGCAAAACTTATTGAAATCACAGTTTCTTAAAAAATCATAATATTTTTAATATGACATCTCTTCTTCTTCTCTCCGCATGTGTTAGGCATTTGCCTGTTACACCCTATTGGTTGAAATTGTTGGTTTTCCTCATTTTTCCTAAATATCCTCTGCCCACTCTGTAATAATTATCACCAGTTTTGGTAATCTGTCATCTTCCATTCTCGTGACGTAATCCTTCCAGTTGTTTCCGTACTCTTTAATCGGCTCATTTAAGTTTTTCACTGTCACTTCTTTTGTGATGTCTACAGTCACTCTCCTGTCTGACAGAACATGTCCAGCTACTCTTCTTAGCAATCGGATCTCCAGGGCTTATATTCTGATGCGAACAAGTGTTTCTGCTGTGTCGTCCAGGCAAGAGCTTCGAGGTCTAGGGAGCAGAAGTTATTACGAGGATCGACAATAAGTTCGAACGTTTGGACTCCGACTCCGTCCTGTGCAGTAAATGCTGAGCTGAAAGATCTTTTGACAGGATTGTCAGCTCGAGAAAGAATTTTTCGTGACTAACATCATTTACTTCCACAAAATAATGCTTTATTTACTGTTCGATGAAGGTACTGGTTGTGCTCCTCGGTTGGGGCAATGGGATCCGCTGCAGCTTCTTCTCTGCCTTCTCTTAAGTGTCTCCACGATTCGTGAACTGTTGTAGCTCTTTCGGTAGCTAAGGTGCAGGTTTTTCCTTTAGGTTTCCTGTCTGTAACAGAGTTAGTTTGGTAGTAAATCCACTGAGTTGGCCGTTCAAACCTAGGAATGGTATAGAAGTCATCTCCCAAATTATCTCTTGTGCCTCCACTGCAAGTTCAGGTACACTGCTACACTTAGTCTCTGTATTTTGGAACTGTTTATTCTATAAATATTTTAGAGAGTAAGTCACGAATATGATGTTGTGAGCTGATATTCCAGGTACGAATTTCTTTGCTCGTGGATTTCACACCAAGTATATGTATGGGGTTTGAACTATAGGCTGCATTATGGTAGATGCAAAATGGAATACTCTTACATTTGAAGAAGAAACTACACACTTGAATTTCACAGTGAAGGGGCAGAATATTTATGTTAATGTTCCTAGCATCATTTGTATGCTCCCGAGTCAAATCGAATTTTGAAAGGTCAGGTTTGAAACAGGCTATCCCACCTATTTTTAGATGTCTGTAGGGGACACACATTAGACAAATTTTCTTAAGGGACTTGATATTTACGATCACATATTTGACTTGTTTATCTTCATTACTTACGGACGCGAGTAGCACGGTCGGTAATAAGTCAAAGTGTTCGTATTTCACAACTCCACCTGCTCATCTGTTTCTCCTGTGGTGTCTTAGGACAGTGGAGTCTGTGTTTAGGGAACTGGAAAGCATGCTTGGCTTGAGCCAGGTGCCCACATTGATTAGAAGAAAGACACAGATGGTGATTTTCTAAAATATATGGTGATGTTCGTCGAAATGAGTTGAAAGTGATGGCCAACTATGTTTTACAGTAACAATAGACACAGTGGTAGAACTAGCGGCTGCACGAGTAGAGACACTCGTAGCTCCTAAAACACAGGCTTTAGAGTTCACTTGCACTGCTTTTTCCGGCCTTCATCCACACCATTATCCTGCCATCTCTTGTTCACACACTATGTAGCCGAAATTTGGGAATCACATTATTCAAAATATGTATCTCCCAGCAGTGAAATCCTCGCATATTATCAGTCTGGTCTTCGAGGGTTTCTTAATCACTATGACTGTTTCAGACATTTTCGTATTGTATTGCTGCCACGGTTGAGGAGTACCTTTGCTAGCGGCTGCATTTGCAGAGTCGAGTACGGGATACACAGCTGCTATGTCGTGTTGCAGGCAGCTCTGGATGGGAAACACATTATTATGGAAGTTCAAGTGTGGCTGTAAGTACTATTATCGTGAAGTAATGAGATATGGAAGTGGATTCAGTTAAAAGTGCATAAGGAAGTAATTAAGTACGGGCAGTGCCACCGATAACATATTTTGAGTATCCACCCGTTTGCGTGTCGTGCCGTAAAACGTCAACCGTCTGCATCGTGTTTGGCCTACCAGAATAAAACTAAAGTGAATCAGTAAAATATTTTACCATAAAGGAGAGTAATCAAATTCCAGTGTCTCGTAGTGAGCGTAAGAACACGCGTTCGGTCATCGCGTTTCCGCACCGTCAACGAACAGCCGCGTCGTGACTGTTACGTGCGTGCTCGTACAAGTGAGAACTGTGAACAGTAAATTAATTTTGTGAACAGTGTTATATTATTACAAGTGTCAAGGAGGACTGGTACCACATATCTGTGTGTACGTGACGAGCGTAAGAACTCTCATTCCACCATTCGGCTTCTGCATCGTCAACTATCGACCACGTCGAGTCAGTTACGTGTACGCTCGTCCAAGTGATAATTGTTGACAGATAATCATCATCATTGCCTGTGTATCTATCGCCGACGTTCGGCCAGAGTAAGGCTGAAATACTTGTGACAGCTCGAAGTACAGTAGTGACATACATTAACATCATCAACAATACTGTACAATAATAAGGGAATGATAATTATGACCTTTCATCAAATTAAAGAATGTTATTGGCATCAACACTTACAACTTAGCGTGTAAACAGTGCAACCTGTGATTTTCTTATCGTCTCAGAATATAATTGTTCATACCAGACATAGGGCAGTGTTGTGTTTAGTGTTGAGTGGCTCCCCTAAACCCATTTGCATATTTATATACATAATTTCAGGCAAGCCAGCAGCAGCGTGGAGAAGAAATAATATGACCGCTGTGGGAGTACCAGGTACGTGGCATAGACAGGGCACATGGTCAAAGCGAGAACGGTTTAATGCTTCCCCACCAGTTCAACCCCGGACGTGTTACAGTATATGCTACAAACTTCACGACTGTGGGTCTAGGTTTCACAGATCACAAGGTTCCACATCCCAATCTATAACTTCTGATTAGAGAATGTGCTGCATGCATATTTGTTCTCCCTTTAAGCTTTTAAAATGCCTATGTTAATAGTAAATACTTTAATTTTATCAGTGTGCTTTTCAGTGCTGCACAACAATATGTTGTCCACATTGCCCTCATATAGAAAAATTATGAGCAATATGAGCAATATATGGCACCATTTTACCAAACTGAAAGAAAAAGGAAAATTCCGCAACTGTCAGCAGATTATTCCCATGGTGCCTGGCTCATGATCACCACCACCACCTTCAGAGATGTCTGAAATCAAAGCAGCCTACAGTACCTCTCAAATGACGTGGGTCAGGAAGCCTATCGTAATCAGCATAAATGAATGCAGAATTTTGAGAAATCATTTCTTGTGCACCGTCCCCACTGATATCTGCTTCCACCACAGGTGAAGGTATCCTCCCAGAAATGC
Organism: Schistocerca nitens; assembly: GCF_023898315.1. Classification (NCBI taxonomy): domain Eukaryota; kingdom Metazoa; phylum Arthropoda; class Insecta; order Orthoptera; family Acrididae; genus Schistocerca; species Schistocerca nitens. The sequence goes on along the minus strand of NC_064624.1, from coordinate 12,658,498 downwards.
AAACTGAGTCTCAAGCTGCATCCAGCCGACCAGTGTCGTCAGGTTCTGGGCCGAGTCCTGGTTTATTTCCTTTCGTGATGCCCTCACCCTCAACTGTGTTTCATTTGCAACAATCAATATGTAATTTTTTTAGTATTATAAAGCTGCTCTCATTAAATAAAAGTATGGCATTAAATGTACAGCTTTTAAAAATGACTTGCAGAGAATACCATTGCTTCTCTATGATTGAAGAGACAGAATTTAATATGTGCTTTACCCAAATTATAATTGACAAAAACATTGTCACACCCTTCAGTGCCCAGTTTGCATCACAAGTTATTTGATAAAATTAAAAATGCAAAGGCAGTCTGCCTTTCGTCTGATGCGTGGATGAGTGTAAATAACATTAGTTTCTACGCACTCATGTGCATATTTCATAGATGAGAAGAGTGAACTAAAGTCACAGGCACACTGCAGAAAACATCTCAAACTGGGTACAGTCCTGCAATATCAATTTTAAAATAACTTCCACAATAATAGAAAAAGTGTCAAATATGCAATTAACTGCCACACTTCTGAGACTTCCACATATCCCACACTCCGCACATTCTTTAAGCCTCACTGCACAACACGCAAATTCTGAAGTCTGTACAGAAAACTGTTGATAAGGTCAAATGAGTTTTCATGTTTCTTAAGGAGAGAAACTTTGCTTTGAAGCAAACTTGCTGCAATGCAAGAAAATTTAAAAGAATAGTGACAAACTGAAACAATACGTCCCAACCCGATGGGACTCTACTTGTGAAATGTTGCTAAGATTTACTTTAAATAAATATCTCAGTTTCTTCACTCACTATTTTAGGTGGAAAATTAATCACAGACTGGGAGGAAATGCAACAGGATTTACAGATTTTGAAAGTTTTCACCGAGGTAAGCAAAGGAGTGTCCTCAGAGAAAACAGCCTCACTTTTAAGAAAGAAAATCGTGCCAAGATTAACGGGACTAAAATTTAAAACAGTTGTTGTTGTTGTTGTTGTCTTCAGTCCTGAGACTGGTTTAATGCAGCTCTCCATGCTACTCTATCCTGTGCAAGCCTCTTCATCTCCCAGTACCTACTGCAGCCTACATCCTTCTGAATCTGCTTAGTGTATTCATCTCTTGGTCTCCCTCTACGATTTCTACCCTCCATGCTGCGCTCCAATACTACACTGGTGATCCCTTGATGCCTCACAACATGTCCTACCAACCGATCCCTTCTTCTAGTCAAGTTGTGCCACAAATTTCTCTTCTCTCCAATTCTATTCAATACCTCCTCATTAGTTATGTGATCTAACCATCTAATCTTCAGCATTCTTCTGTAGCACCATATTTCGAAAGCTTCTATTCTCTTCTTCTCCAGACTATCTATCGTCCACGTTTCACTTCCATACATGGCTGCACTCCATACAAATACTTTCAGAAACAACTTCCTGACATTTAAATCTATATTCGATGTTAAAAAATTTTTCTTCTTCAGAAACGCTTTCCTTGCCATTGCCAGTCTACATTTTATATCCTCCCTACTTCGACCATCGTCAGTTATTTTCCTCCCCAAATAGCAAAACTCCTTTACTACTTTAAGTGTCTCATTCCCTAATCTAATTCCCTCAGCATCGCCCGACTTAATTGGACTACATTCCATTATACTCATTTTGCTTTGTTGATCTTCATCTTATACCCTCCTTTCAAGACAGTGTCCATTCTGTTCAACTGCTCTTCCAAGTCCTTTGCTGTCTCTGACAGAATTACGATGTCATCGGCGTACCTCAAAGTTTTTATTTCTTCTCCATGGACTTTAATACCTACTCTGAACTTTTCTTTTGTTTCCTTTACTGCTTGCTCAATATACGGATTGAATAACATCGGGAAGAGGCTACAACCCTGTCTCACTCCCTTCCCAACCACTGCTTCCCTTTCATGTCCCTCGACTCTTATAACTGCCATCTGGTCTCTGTACAAATTGTAAATAGCCTTTCGCTCCCTGTATTTTACCCCTGCCACCTTCAGAATTTGAAACAGAGTATTCCAATAAACATTGTCAAAAGCTTTCTCTAAGTCTAGAAATGCTAGAAACGTAGGTTTACCTTTCCTTAATCTTTCTTCTAAGATAAGGCGTAAGGTCAGTATTAAGACAAAAATAAAGAATATCCTCAAGAAATAGTCATTTGTTGATAATTTGCTTAAAGGGCTATCAGAGTGGTTTAAAGTTATATTCAGTAACAAACTGATTTGTCAGTCAATGTTAGTGGACCCCCAATTCAAAGGAGAGGATTTTCAGACGACAAAACATAAAACTGCTACACAAAGGCTACTGCAGAAATGGATGCGTTGGTTCTTCAACATCAAAAAACCAGAACTCATTTCTCAACCAGTTACCACTGTGATGCACGAGACGTTCTCAATCTGGGAGGAGTTCAATGAAAATATTAGTCAGCTTCAAGCAAGTCATGACTCAAAGTGTGGCAGTTGTCAAACTCGACAAATATTTAGTGGAGAGAAAGTTGCCTAGAAACAGCAATCCCTAAAGTGGTGCGCAACCAGAAAATTGTTGTGGCCAGTGCTGTACCAATTGGTTCTAAAATTACAAGGTGTACATAAAGTCTGGGAACACTTTCAATTATTTATTGCACAAGAACTAAACACTATACAGATTTCATACATATTGCATTTTGAAGAGAAACCCTGAAAGTTTTTTTTTTTTTTTCTTAACAAACATTTGATATGTGAACTACAAAGTGACCCGGCAGATGTCAATACGGTAATCAAATTCTTGCCCTACCCATCCTAGCATGGCATCGTCGACTGTGGCAGTTGCTTCCCGTATTCTCTCCCGGCGCTCTGCTACATCACGTGGTACAGGTGGTACATACACCAGATCTTTAATGTGTCCCCACAGAAAAAAGTCACACTGGCGATCAGGGAGGCCATTCCGTGAAACAGCTCTCCCCTTCTGTAGTACGGCCAATCCACTGATGTGGTAGCTCCGTGTTCAGGCGCCGACAAACTTCACGATGAACGTGGGGTGGAGCCTCATCCTGCTGGAAGAGGAACAGAGGGTCCGACTGTACTCGAGGCATCAGCCATTGCTGCAACACGTTCAAGTAGGAATATCCAGTCACAGTGCTCTCAGAGAAGAAGAATGGCTCGTACAGTTTTTGACGTGACAAGGTACCAAAAATTTACCTTTGGGGAATCACGCTCAAATTCAATGCATTCGTGTGGATTCTTTGTACCCTAGATTTGACAGTTATGCGTGTTCACTTTCCCATTAGTGTGAAAAGTGGCTTCATCGCTAAAAATTAAGCGATCAACAATGCCATCCCTATCCTCATTCAATTGTTGAACTGTGAACAAAACTCTTGTCTTGATTGTCATCATTGAGCTTCTGCATTAGCTCCAATTTGAATGGTTTCATAGACAGATTCTGTCAGAGGACTTTCCACACTGTCATTGGAGCCATTTTGAGTTCACGGGATACACGACGCACCGATTTCTTTGGACTCCTTACGAATGTCTCTCGTACGCACTCCACATTCACTTCACTCGCACTGGGACGTCCGCTTCTCTTTGCCGGGCACAAGCGACCAGTCATAATGAATTTGTTGTGCCAGTGGTAAATGGCCTTTCTTGCTGGTGGCTTCGTACCGTACTTGGTTCTAAACAGCTGTAGCACACTTGTTTTTGTCGAACTCCAACATACAGAAAGCTCACTCCACATCTGAACTCACCATGATTTCGACTAGTGCTGACTATCGGCAAATTACCAAACTACGCTGTGGTGGTATATGTGGGGGGGGGGGGGGGGGGGGAGGGGGGGATGGGGAAGTGGTGGTATACGTGGGGGGAAAAAAAAAACTTTGAGGGTTTCCCTTCAAAATGGCACATGTATGATATCTGTATGATGTTTGGTTCTTGTGCAATAAATAATTGAAAGCATTCCCCGACTTTATGTACACCCCGTATTATGTACCACAGCAACATCAGTGGCCTGTGAATGAATATTTTCAAAAGAAGGACAAATGTGCACTAGGAAGAGAAAGAGACTCATGTAGACTAAAATGAATCAGATTTTATTTATAAGTGACACTATTGATTAATTTTTCCTTTATGGGAACATATGTGGCAATACTGACTGTAAATGACTGCTGCACATAAAAATTTTTCTACTTGATAAAAAATATACAAGATTTTGCTGTAGCATTTGTAACTTTTGCTGCAGACGAAATTTATAGCTTTTTTTTTCCGAAAATTGCTAGGGATATAACACAAAATTACTACTCCTCTTATATGTTCTTTCAAAATAGAACCATATCAGATAAAAATACAGATTTAGTGACATGTATTAAAAAGGCACAGTGAGCCTATTCCAGGCAGGATCTCCAGTTTCTCCTCAAATCCATAGCGCCCAGGATCTCTCTCGAGTCTCTCTCTCTCTCTCTCTCTCTCTCTCTCTCTGGCCGGACGCGGGATTGAACCGTCGTCCTCCCGAATGAGAGTCCAGTGTGCTCACCACTGCGCCACCTCGCTCGGTATACTGGGGGAGAAGGTGATGACATTCTGGAAGAATATGGATAGGACCCAGATCACAAGGATGTCATCAATTTATCTGAACTGTGTGAGGCATTTGGAACTCTGGGTTGTTTGGAAGGATTCCTCTAGATGTCCACGAATAGGTTGGCACAGGTGATGCCTGCAATGGTGAAGTAATTGTGGGGTGAGGATATAGTTGGTTATAGTGACCAGGAAGTAGGTTGTAGGTTTGGCATCCATGGGGCATTGGGAAAGGCAGTGTTCAATAGTGGCAAAGTTAGGGACGTTAGTGTAACGGGAGGTGACAATGGTAGTGTAGAGCAGGGTGCCTTGTGGCAGAGGAACAGGAACTGTGGAGAGTCGGTGGAGTAAACGGTTGGTGTCTTTTATATAGGAGGGTGGGTTTCAGGTAATAGGCTGAATGTTTATGGCTACAAGGGCAGAGATTCTCTTAGAAGGGGTGTCCTGCGTGGTCGAGTTAACAGACTTTCGGAAGCACGCAGAAGGTAGGAGAGTGGGGAGCATTAGGGACGAGGAGAGAGAGAGAGAGAGAGAGAGAGAGAGAGAGAGAGAGAGAGAGAGAGAGAGAGAGAGAGATCCTGGGCGCTATGGATTTGAGGAGAAACTGGAGATCCTGCCTGGAATAGGCTCACTGTGGCAGGGTTTGTAGCTGGACGGATTTGACAACTGGTGGAGCCCTTCTGCCAGGCAACCCCTGCAGTTCAAAAGCCTGCAGCCTTTGTCAGCAGGTAGGACTACAAGGTCGGGATCAATTTTGGATTGCAGTTCTTTCTGAGGATCTAAGGTCAGCTTTCACATTGAGGGATTTGGCGAATGATGGTGAGACGAGGTTTTAGGTTAAGACAGTGGGGGATGTTAAGAGGGGGTGATTCGGGGACTGTGGGAGTGGATCCTGGTCGGATGGAGGAGTGAACTGAGTCAGGTAGGATTCGACACTGGTCTTTGGTTGAGTCCGATTGGTAAGATTGGTGAGGAAAAAGTGTTTCCACTGTATGGACTGGGAGAAGGAGAGACTGACTTTAACGAGTCCTGCACGACTGATATTGGGAGGGGGCAAAAGGTGAGGCCTTTGGAAAGGACAGATACTTCTGTGGGACTGAGGGTTTTGGAGGAAAGGTTTGCGACTGCGTTTCAGGTTTGGTTGGATTCTGGATAGTGGCGAGAGGGAGTTTCTGACGGTGTGGTAAATGTAGTATGTCTGAGGGGCAGGGTTTTTCCAGCTACGAGGGAATGTGGGAGAAGTTTGGAGATTGTTGCAGAGGTGGTAGATAGTGGTAATTTGAGGCAGGAGTAGGAAGTGAACAGGCTGGAGAGTTTTTTGAGGTGGCATTGTGCATGCTGCTCTATTTCCTGGAGGGCAAGACTTTCAGTGTGAGAGATGGGATACAGAAATTTGGGATTGCACAGCAGGTAAATTTAATGGACGGAGAGGATGTCTCGCAAAGAGGTTTGAGCCCGATTTACACGATTTTGCCGGACAAGGTTGGTGACGGCTAATGACTGCCGGAATCTGAACGGACGGGGGTCATTGTGGAAGGAGGGGTTGCTGCCGAAGGCAGGTAATTTGATGCTAAGGACATTTGGGAAGATTCTATGAGCCAGAAAACAATGCAGGAACAGTACGTAGGATTGAGCTGTGGCTAGAGATAAGGAAACCTTTGTGTACCGGTGCAGATAGAAGGAGGAGTGGAGGATAAAAATGCATAGAAATGCTGAAATCGTGTAAAAAAAAAAAAAACACATTTCATCTCGGATTTTCGGTGTTAAATTACATAAAATCCTAGGACATATATACATGGGCCATCTAGAGGACTCTTTCTTAAGCACCCACAACCCCAAACCTTCAAAACTTCAGATACAACGATGACGTCTTCACGATCTGGATGAAATGTAGGTACACCCTAACCAGATTCCCCCAAAACCTCAACACCTTATCCCCCATTGACTTTACTTGGTCTTTCTCAAACCAACAAGCCACATTCCACAATGTCAACATCCACCTCATACAGTCCAGTGACTAAAGCCGCGACGTCTGTAGTGAGGAATAATCCCTCTTCAAATATACTGAGGATCTCAGCGAGGCCTTCCCGGACCAAAATTATCCTCCCGACCTTGTGCAGTAACACATCTCCCATGCCTCATCTCTCCAGTTACCCACCACCTCCCAAAGTCCCACAAAGGAGCACTCCTCTCACAACTCAGTACGACCCGAGTAACAGTCTCCACCAGGGTTCCAATTACCTCCTGTCGTGCCCCGAAACGAGAAACGCTACCCACAGCGGTATTCTGCCACCCGCCAAACCTACACAATATCTTCGTTCATCCCTACTCCCAACCCCCTACCTCATAGCTCATATTCCTGTAACAGCCTTAGATGCAAAACTCTCTCATACGTCCTCCCACCACCGCACGTATTCCACTCTGGTCACAAGCACCTCCATCGAAGGAAGGGCTACCTGAGAAACCAGTTGTGCGATCTACAAGCTAAGCTTCAACCACTGAGCTGCATTCTACGTGGGCACGACAACTGACAAACTGTCTGCCAGCACAAAAGACCGACAAACTGTGGTCGGCAGACAGCTGGACCGCCCAGTTGCCGAGCACGCTGTCCGACGCTACATTCTTCACTTCCGTGACTACTTCACAGCCTTCCTATCGACACCATTTTTCTGAACTGTAAGTAAGAGCCTACAGAATATCAGACCAGCTGTGTGGCTGGACTGAAGAAGTTTTAGCAAACAGAACACAGCATGTTGCTATCAATGGAGAGACGTCTACAGATGTTAAAGCAACCTCTGGCATGCCACAGGGGAGTGTTATGGGACCATTGCTTTTCACTATATATATATAAATGACCTAGTAGATAGTGTCATAAGTTCCGTGCGGCTTTTCGCAGATGATGCTGTAGTATACAGAGAAGTTGCAGCATTAGAAAATTGTAGCGAAATGCAGGAAGATCTGCAGCAGATAGGCACTTGGTGCAGGGAGTGGCAACTGACCCTTAATATAGACAAATGTAATGCATTGCGAATACATAGAAAGAAGGATACTTTATTGTATGATTATATGATAGTGGAACAAACACTGGTAGCAGTTACTTCTGTAAAATATCTGGGAGTATGCGTGCGGAACGATTTGAAGTGGAATGGTCGTACAAAATTAATTGTTGGTAAGGCGGGTACCAGGTTGAGATTCATTGGGAGAGTCCTCAGAAAATGTAGTCCATCAACAAAGGAGGTGGCTTACAAAAAACTCGTTCGACCTATACTCGAGTATTGCTCATTAGTGTGGGATACGTTCCAGATCGTGTTGACTGAGGAGATAGAGAAGATCCAAAGAAGAGCGGCGCGTTTCGTCACAGTGTTATTTGGTAAGCGTGATAGCGTTACGGAGATGTTTAGCAAACTCGAGTGGCAGACTCTGCAAGAGAGGCGCTCTGCATCGCGGTGTAGCTTGCTGTCCAGGTTTCGAGAGGGTGCATTTCTGGATGAGGTATCGAATATATTGCTTCCCCCTACTTATACCTCCCGAGGAGATCACGAATGTAAAATTAGAGAGATTCGAGAGTGTACGGAGACTTTCGGACAGTCATTCTTCCCGCAAACCGTACGCGACTGGAACGGGAAAGGGACGTAATGACAGTGGCAGGTAAAGTGCCCTCCGCCACACACCGTTGGGTGGCTTGCGGAGTATAAATGTAGATGTACATGTAGACGAACTGCACATGTGGGAACTCTCCCTGCGACATCTCCTATGTTCCAGTAACCCCCGCTGGCCTTATCCTCCGTCAGACCCTGTCCTTCCTGCTCGCTCTCTAGCACTACATCGTCCTCTATTTCACTTATGCACCCACAGCTTCTCTCGCCCTCATCTACTTCTCTCCCTTTCCGCCTGACCCCCTCCACTGCCATCCTTCCAACAGCACCTAGCTGCCCTTCCCTCTCCCCACTTCCTCCCTGTATGTTCCCACAAGCAGCACTTCACTGTCCCCATCCCTACCCTGCTACCCCCAGTCCCCACCCAGCCTCCTCCTCAGCCCCACCGCCCAGATCGCTTCTACCGTCACGCACAGTCGCTCGCAGTCCGGCATCGGTGGCCACAATCTGTAGTCCCGTGTCTGACCTACGTTTGCGTCAGTCGTGCGCGAGTTGTCTATTTTAGAAGAAGGCCTTTTGGCCAGAAGCTCACGTGTTTAGCAGTCTTTTTGTTACGCCTATCTGTGACTCGACATGTCCATTATATGGTGAGTAGTAATGTATCCTTTTCACAATACTGTCATTAACCTGTTCTGGTTCTTGCACTGTTTAACGTTTTAACAAAGCTCTGTAAATTGGTATTGTTACATCTCGTAATGACACATTCCGACGCAGAGACGTACAATACCTTAAAGGCTGCGCCAAAGATTAAATTGAGAGGCATGTAGACTATAATCTTTGTATGTTCACATTGGATTCTCTTTTGTTTCGTACTCAAGAAGGAGCTAAGAGACACTTTCGATTGTTCCTCGTGGAGTATGGACGTAATTTTTGGAGTGTGCGGAAAGGCAGCCGTATAGTTAGTAATCACAGTTTTGTGCGACGAGCACAGCGAGTCTTATTGTGTCGTGAATAAAAAATAGTGAGGAAGTATCTAAGTTTTACGAGAATTATTTAAAGTGATGTAGCACTGTATTGCTCGTTTCCACCGTCTTCGTGAAGTGAACCGATGCCGACTCGGGGAAGATACACACAGTCGACAGAGAGAAGAACACCGGTGGCAACTAATGAATTAATATTGTGGCAGAAGGACTAATTCTACGTCTAAGGTGAGAACTCTGATTAAATCTACAATGACATAGAATTCAAAATGTAATTAATCGGAATGGTAAATTATATTACAGGCAAATTTTACGCAGCACTGAATTTGTCCGCATTCGAGCCGGTCAATAGAGTCCGTAAAAAAAGCCTTTCAAAAATTCAGTTCCACGTCCATAATTTTTCCTCTTTTCAAAAAATCAATAAATTTAATTTTTTTTATTTATTTCACCACAATCTTTATTTATACCATGGCAGCTGTGGCTTCCCAGTCAGTTCTACACACATCTAGTTTGTTCCAGTACGAGTTGTAAATCAAGTTTGTACTCGTCAGCATACAGTAATAGGTAATCAGCCATACAATTTGTGATGCATCTGAGAGTAAAGTGAAATCTACACAAAATTGTATGTGTAAATGATGCTACTAGAAACAATAAAAAAAGATTGAGTGCAACTAGTTCTCGCATTATTAATTAACGTATACAATCCTCGGATCTAATCGATCTACACTCGAAGTTAAGCATATTAAAATCAATTAATTTCTGCATACTATCCCACGAATTTCAGTTTGTTCGTGGTATTGACTGGCTTGTTGGCCCACACACAAGTCTAAAACATAATTTTTGGTTGCACGAAACAATGATTTTTATTAAGTACGACAATCAGATAGTAATGTGACAATACAGTAAATAAAAAGACAAGCAAAGCACTCACTATGTCTCCTTCAGAAGCCAGGGGGTCCCTCGAGGCCTCGTCATCGGCAGGTAAACACGTCGGAACCTGTGAAGCGGAGAAACGTGTCAGCGTAAGTAGCTCTCTGCTGACAAAGCGACTGAGAATGTCTCTAACAGCTGGTCCTCCGCAGCTTACAATGAGAAATTGCCTTTCTGGTTCACTAGCTAATATTTTCCTACACAGTACTGGGAACAGTTTTTAGATCCATCTTTCTTAGACTAATAAAGTTTATTACTATCACATATATATGTAGAAAGCATGCTAATTTTATTTCATGGAACAGAAACAAAAACACACTCACTCCACTCACACTGCAAATACTTGAATAAAAACATCACATTTAGAATTGAGCACAAACTACAAAACAAATAAACTTTCTAGATCTGAAAAACACTAAAAATGGACCAATAGACTAATTCAATATCTCCCGGAAGAAGACGGTCACAGACTGCATAATTCACCGTAGTTCTTGCCATCCTAAAACAGATAAGAAAGCTGTTTTTCAGACTTGCATAAAATGACTAATAAAATATTTGCTTAGTAAATAAAATATTACATCTGAACTAAAAACAGTGGGGCGGGGGAGAAACAATGATTGTACTCCCACCTTAATCGACAAAATTTATACTAAAAAGTTGTGCATCAATAAAAAGGAAATAAGTTAGCATTAGCAAGCAAAACCACATTATAACCACAAAACTCAGTTCACTGTAATACTATAATGGTAGCAGGAGAAACAGAACTTCTCGTTCAGATAAATATATAGGATTATCATACAACGTCAAATAGGGGTTAAGAAGGAGTTGGTTTAATAATGAATAAGAAAACAGGAACGTGGGTGTCATAAGCAAGAGAGACACACAGCCCACACCACCACAGTAGTACAAGTTTATATGCCAATAGCTTTGCAGATGATGATGATATTCAAGAAATGCATGATGACATAAAAGAATTCAGATAGTCAAGAGAGACAAAAATCTAATTGTGGTGGGAAACGGGGACTCAGTAGCTGGAAAAGGAAGAGAAGGAAAGGTAGTAGGTGAATATGGACCAGGGAATAGGAATGAAAGAGGAAGCCACCCGGCTATATTTTGTACACGGGGTAATTTAATCACTGCAATTTAAAAACCATCAAAGAAGGTTGAATACATGGAAGAGACCTGGAAACACTGGAAGGTTTCAGTCTGACTCAGATGTGGGCTCTGACCACAATTTAGTGGTTATGAACTGTAGTTTAAAACTAAATAAATTGCTGAAAGATAGGAAATTAATTAGATGGAACCTGGATAAGCTGAAATGACCAGAGGCGGCTGAGTGTTTCAGAGAGAGCATTAGGAATGACTGACTAGAACAGAGCAAAGAGAAGATGAATGGATAGCTCTGAGAGATGGAATAGTGAAGGCAGCGGAGGATCAAATAGGTACAAAGTCAAGGCCTAATAGAAACCCTTCGATAACACAGGAGATATTGAATTTAACTGATGAAAGGAGAAAATAAAGAAATGTAGCATATGAAGCAGGCAAAAGGGAATAAAAATATCTAAAAACTGAGATTGACAAGAAGTGTTAATGGTTAAGCGAGAATGGCTAGAGGACAAAAATGGCTCTGTGCACCATGGGACTTAACATCTGAGGTCATCAGTCCCCTAGAACTTATAACTACTTAAACCTAACTAACCTACGGACATCACATACATCCATGCCCGAGGCAGGATTCGAACCTGCGACCGCAGCAGTTGCGCAGTTCCAGACTGAGGCGCCTAGAACTGCTCGGCCACACAGGCCGGTGCTAAGAGGACAAATGAAAGTAATTAGAAGCATATATCACTAGTGGAAAAATAGATACTGGCTACAGGAAAATTAAAGAAGCCCTTAGAAAAGAGAGAACTAGCTGTATGAATATCAAGAGCTCAGATGGAAAACCAGTCCGAAGCAAAGACGAAAAAGTTGAAAGGTGGAAGAAGCATATAGAAGGTATATGCAAGGGAGATGAACTTGAAGGCAATATTATGGAAATGGAAGAGGACATAGATGAAGACGAGATGGGAGATATGATACTGCAATAAGAATTTGACAGGAGTAGATGACATTCCATCAAAGTTACTGATAGCCTTGGGGGAGCCTGCCATGACAAAATTCTTCCATCTGATATGCAGGTGAAATACCCTCAGACTTGAATGTAATAATTACAATTCCAAGGAACACAGGTGCTGTCAGGTGTAAATATTATCAAACTATCAGTTTAATAAGCAAAGTACTAACATGAATTCTTTACAGAAGGAGAATGGAAAACCTGGTAGAAGCCAGCCTTGGGGAACATCAGTTTTGATTCCACAGAAATGCTGGAAATGGAAGGCAATATAGATCCTATGACTTATTTTAGAAGATACGTTAAGAAAAGTTTATACATTTATAGCATTTGTAGACATAGAGAAAGCTTTTGACAATGTTGACTGGAATACTCTCTTCAGGAGTTTGTAGCCATTCCATGACATTATTTGATCCATACACTGAGCAAGCAGCAAAGGAAATCAAAGAAAAATTTAGGGTAGGAATTAAAGTCCAGGGAGAAGAAATAAAAACTTTGAGGTTTTCCAATGACATTGTAATTATGTCAGAGACAGTAAAGGACTAGAAAGAGCAGTTGCATGTAATGGGCAGTGTATTGAAAGGAAGATATAATATGAACACCAGCAAAGGCAAGACTAGGATAACAGGAGGTAGTCGAATTAAATCAGGTACTGCTGATGGAATTAAATTAGGAAATGAGACACTTAAAAAAGTAGATGAGCTTTTCTATTTGAACAGCAAAATAACTGATGAAACAGCGAAATAACTGAAGATGGTCGAAGCAGGGATGAAATAAAACATAGACTGGCAATGTCAGGAAAAGTGTTTCTTAAACAAGAGGAACTTGTTAACATCGAATATAGATTTAGGAATCAGGAAGTCAATTCTGGGAGTATCCGCATGGAGAGTAGCCATGTATGGGAGTGAAACATGTACCATAAACAATTTAGACAAGAAGAGAGTACAAGCTTTCTTAATGTGGTGCTACAGAAGAATGCTGAAGATTAGACAAATAGATTACGTAATTAATGAGGAGGTACTGAACAGAATTAGTGAAAAAAGAAATTTGTAGCACAACCCGACTAGTGGAAGGGATCGGTTAATGGGACACATTCCAAGACATCAAGGGATCCTCAATTTAGAACAGGGGGGGGGGGGGTTTAAAATCTTACAGGGAGACCAAGAGATGAATACAATAGGCCGATTCACAAGGCTGCAACTTACCATAGTTACCCAAATCTAAGCTACATTCTAAGCTGCACCTGAAAAATGAGACTCAAAATTCAAGGAGGAAAAAAGTTTTCAGCTGCACTTCAAAATCAAAACAAAGTTGGTTCATTATAACATGTGATACAAATTAGATGGAACGGATGAAGATACAGCTACAGTAGTTGGGTTCGATTCGTAAGCTTAATACACTCCTGGAAATTGAAATAAGAACACCGTGAATTCATTGTCCCAGGAAGGGGAAACTTTATTGACACATTCCTGGGGTCAGATACATCACATGATCACACTGACAGAACCACAGGCACATAGACACAGGCAACAGAGCATGCACAATGTCGGCACTAGTACAGTGTATATCCACCTTTCGCAGCAATGCAGGCTGCTATTCTCCCATGGAGACGATCGTAGAGATGCTGGATGTAGTCCTGTGGAACGGCTTGCCATGCCATTTCCACCTGGCGCCTCAGTTGGACCAGCGTTCGTGCTGGACGTGCAGACCGCGTGAGACGACGCTTCATCCAGTCCCAAACATGCTCAATGGGGGACAGATCCGGAGATCTTGCTGGCCAGGGTAGTTGACTTACACCTTCTAGAGCACGTTGGGTGGCACGGGATACATGCGGACGCGCATTGTCCTGTTGGAACAGCAAGTTCCCTTGCCGGTCTAGGAATGGTAGAACGATGGGTTCGATGACGGTTTGGATGTACCGTGCACTATTCAGTGTCCCCTCGACGATCACCAGTGGTGTACGGCCAGTGTAGGAGATCGCTCCCCACACCATGATGCCGGGTGTTGGCCCTGTGTGCCTCGGTCGTATGCAGTCCTGATTGTGGCGCTCACCTGCACGGCGCCAAACACGCATACGACCATCATTGGCACCGAGGCAGAAGCGACTCTCATCGCTGAAGACGACACGTCTCCATTCGTCCCTCCATTCACGCCTGTCGCGACACCACTGGAGGCGGGCTGCACGATGTTGGGGCGTGAGCGAAAGACGGCCTAACGGTGTGCGGGACCGTAGCCCAGCTTCATGGAGACGGTTGCGAATGGTCCTCACCGATACCCCAGGAGCAACAGTGTCCCTAATTTGCTGGGAAGTGGCGGTGAGGTCCCCTACGGCACTGCGTAGGATCCTACGGTCTTGGCGTGCATCCGTGCGTCACTGCGGTCCGGTCCCAGGTCGACGGGCACGTGCACCTTCCGCCGACCACTGGCGACAACATCGATGTACTGTGGAGACCTCACGCCCCACGTGTTGAGCAATTCGGCGGTACGTCCACCCGGCCTCCCGCATGCCCACTATACGCCCTCGCTCAAAGTCCGTCAACTGCACATACGGTTCACGTCCACGCTGTCGCGGCATGCTACCAGTGTTAAAGACTGCGATGGAGCTCCGTATGCCACGGCAAACTGGCTGACACTGACGGCGGCGGTGCACAAATGCTGCGCAGCTAGCGCCATTCAACGGCCAACACCGCGGTTCCTGGTGTGTCCACTGTGCCGTGCGTGTGATCATTGCTTGTACAGCCCTCTCGCAGTGTCCGGAGCAAGTATGGTGGGTCTGACACACCGGTGTCAATGTGTTCTTTTTTCCATTTCCAGGAGTGTAGCTTAGCTTCAGCAAAATTATTTTGTAGATTAATTTACTCATTAAAACATTTAAAATATCGTAACTTGTCTGCACAGAATTTATAGTCATAGATGATCTAAAAATCAGTTTACGAAAGTCAGTTGCCGTGCTTAATTTCTGGCTATATAACTATTCAGAATAAGATGCACTACGCGGCAGCAGAACACACATAAAAGACTATTGTGATTGGCAAGCTTTCGGAGTCAGTGGCTCCTTCTTCAGGCAGAAGGGTTGAAGGACAAGGAAGAAGGGTGAAGGAAAAGAACTGGAAAGATCTAGGGAAAAGTGGTAGAGTTTGGGAAACTCACCCAGAACCACATGTCAGGGGGGCTTTCCCATAATCGACCCCTTCTCCTAGACCTCTACAGTCCTTTTCCTTCACCCTTCTTCATTCTCCTTCAACCCTTCTGCCTGAAGAAGGAGCCACTTGCTCCAATAGCTTGCCAATCACAACAGTCTTTTACCTGTGCGTTCTGCCACTGCTTCGTGAGTAGATTTTTTACCTATTCAATTAAATAATTTTATCAATAATGATTTTTTTCATTGTTATATGCAGAATATTTAAATGAGGTAACAGCTAACATGCAAGAATATATGTAGTAATGTTTACATTCGTATTATTCTTATGACAACAGGGTGTATATGCGAACAAGGAAAAAGAATTCCCGGATTTTCCCAGATCTCCTGCTTAAAAATACACTTTCTCATGGGTGAAAATACACTTTTTCCGTGTTAAGTGACAGTATACTTTCTGTCACTACTCTAAAACTTATCAATCCTTTGAATGGATATAGTTTTATACAGCAACATAGAATTTCCCAGCACTTTAGAAAACGAAACACAGGGGGGAAAACACGTTTTGGAAAGATCTTTGACGTGCAGCAATATGTACGCTGCACATTTTGGTATTACGAAAGCATAAATTCAAATTCCAACAACAGGAAAAGTTAATGGTGTAAGCTAATATACATAGTGTTGCTACAAGAAAAGCTTTCGCGTATAATATTTGTCTCGAAGACTAATAAGCTACAAGATAAGCTAAGCTTTCACATTTAATGTTGATTTGTTTGGTGCATGTCACACTTTAAGATGCATCACACAAATACGCCAGTAAAATTTTTAATACAGACATAAATCTCTGATATTCTGGGCTCAAAATTCTTCTAAATGGCTCATCATCAAAGAGTTCATTTTTAAATGAGAGCAAACACTCTGTGATCACAGAAATTCATCGTGCATTCTCGCACATAGTTCATCTTGCGTAAAAGGAAATTTACTTTGAAAATAATGCTTTTCGAACCAAAATTCTCAATATTTTCCCACAACCTGTTAGAAATAGATTCATTTCAGCAGTTGCCAGAGAGCGCCAGATAATAGACGTCCACGCACTTGCGCAGCTACGGTGACGTAGGAAGCCCGTATATTCGTATGTGTGAAAAATTATAAGAGCTTACTTACATTATGTCATACAAGAAACAAGACATCAGAGCGTCGGAATTTCGTGAACCATACTAAAATGCATAGTTTGCCTTGAAGTGCACATTCGTATGTCCGGATTCGCAATGACGTAAGCCTCGACCTGATATTAAGCTTTTCAGTCTGGTTTTCAGGATGTAAATTTTCTTGGAGTACCAGTACTGTATTATCTTACGTTTGGTTCTTTATTATGGCCTAATGCCGTAAGTGCTAGAAGATGAAAACGTGCCCTTTAAATGCAGCGAACAGTTGAAACTAGCCAGTAGTGTGGAATTAAACACTTTGTTTCAAATAAATTTACTGCCTCTGCAGGAAAGCTTAATAAAAGCCAAATTCCTTTAGCAAACCGACAAAAATAACTTTATTGTTCTGCAAGGCGATTAATGCTCGACTGTCAGAAATGCGGAAATAAAATAAAATCTGAAACTAGTAATATAGATAGTAATTATGTAATGTATTTTAATTCACTTGATAGCTGCCAGCCACAGAAGTCCGTCTTGTTTTCATTTGACGTGAGAGCAATAAGCGAAGAGGAAACGTGAAATCACTAAATGTAAACATGGGTCATCTGGAAACTACCCCCCTACTCCCCCCCCCCCCCCCCCCCCCCCCCCGACCCCTCCACACTATAACTCAGACTGCTCTGCGCTCTACGCATAATGCATAAGAACAATATATTCATTTTGTAGTGCACATCTTTCTGAAGAGTCTGACACATAAAACATATATCTTCGAGGAAATGTAAGACATGTTATTTGATCTTAAGTGTGCCGAAGTGCCTCTTCAAAAAACATTCTTATACCACATGTCACTGTATATTGCTTTGTGGAACTCAAACGTGTGTATTTTGTAATAGATGCCATCAAACTATTTCAGGACAGTGGAAATTAAAATGGCCTGTAGCGTCTCTCCTGCTCCCAGTCGGGCAGTTTGACATCCTGCCCCTCTTTAAAAAAAAAAAAAATTCGCAATTAATACTGGATTTGATTATTTGTAACCTGGAGAACAAGAACTCTTCAGAAAATATTGCCTCTTTATTGCCTATTGGCTAATAACTTGCTCTTCTGTGTGACATGAAATTAAATATTGGATACCTAAAACCAGTAAAGACAAGAGACAGACAAGACAGTACACATTTCTTCAATCCTTAGGTCCTAGTGATTTTTCTCTCTAATCTTCCTGCAGCTTTACATGGTGTGCTTTCCTTTCTGTGAAAGAATTATTGCCTCATCCAAGTTTGCCAAATCTTTTGCTACATGTAAAATCAAAATGTCGTCGTCCAACACTGAAAAAGCTGTTAATAGAAATAGTACTTAAGCCTGGTGTGGTTTCTCGATCTGATTACATCTATGTTGCCCCTGTTGCTGGATGAAACACAATAGGCCTTTCTAATATTGCAGCAATTGTAAAACACACCAAATAAGTGAGACTGTTTTGGCAATAATGATCATTTTTTTAGTACAACAGAATATAATTCACGAGTTCCAATACGAAATACCTATTTGGTCTACTACAATCAAAAAGCTTTATGTTAGGAAATAGTTTCACATTTCACTCATACGCTCCAGTTTCTCATGTACGAGACTGAAAAGTAGTAGAAAGAAATTTTTGTATAAATTTGGAATCGTCATATTCTTTCATAATTTGTGTGATGACCCCATTTCTTCTGCTTCCTCATTCTAACAAACAATCTCATCATCAGTAATTCTGTAACTATTCCTACCACTGTCAAAACTCATTCTCCGGTAAACTTTACTAACCCTGCCACAATCACCAGTTTAGTTATCTAGCGATTATTCTCCAGTTAGGCATTATTAGGTGTTCATACAATGAGTTTTCCGCACTACTCCGAGAATGAAACTTAAGCGGCTGCTAGCAAGGGACTACAACTGGCCCCAACTAGTGTAGCGATCTGGCAAAAATTTTCTGTCAAATTTCACTTTCTTGGATACACCGAGAAGAAATACGTAATCTTTCTTATGTGTTATACCTTTTAGTCGTCTATTTCCACTCTGGTAGTCTGAATCTATGGATTTCGCTAGTAATTATAACAACGCCGAACACCTGCAAACCGAATCAACCACATAAACAAGCAGCATTTGGCATTCACCGGTTGAGCTTTATTCCGCTCAGCTCGTATAGCCTCGTCCCGTTTTGTCTGCAAGAAAGTTCATTTCTAGATGCGGCGAGGATTCCCCTGGCAGAGATATCACGTACACTACGCACGCATTCAAATATCAACTTATACTTCATTCAGAAATCAACTTATAATGTGTTCAAAAATGTCCAAAAACCAGCAGGGGTGCCTTTCAAAGTCATACGAATAATCGATAGACTGACTTGCACTGGAAGCTAGGTGCTTTGTGAAACAAAGTTTTTTTTTCCCTCAAGAATATGAATTTGCCCCCTCCTCCCGAAATTGTCACCCAGTTCAGATACTCCGGTTTGCCGCTAACCCCCCCTCCCCACACATTAGGTCAGAGCCTGCTGCGCATGCGTGAATCTGGCAGCTCGGGCGCACCAGTAAAATTTTTCTGGGTACCCCATGTGGCTGGTTGCTGCTAATGCTGCTTACACAGCCAACAGCCACACTTCTGCAGCCAGAAGTGGGAGAAGGTATTACTAATACGCAACTCGACTGTGCGTGTGTGTGAGCCCGCTGGTAACTGGTTAATTGATCTAATGTAAACAGTTGTGACACCACACTCATCGGAGGCAATTTGTTGTTACGAAGCACTGCATAATCTTCCTAAGGCCTTCGACACATTTTGCTGTTGGCAGACGCTTGTACGAGCACTGTATTATTTTATATGGCACATTTCCTTTGCAATTTAAGTTTTATTTTCATTTTTTTCTCTCATTCATGTTTTAATGCTGCAGTATTAGTCTGCAGTAGTGGGATACAGTAATATCCTTTGTTAGAGTATTGGTTCTTACCAGTCAAAATTACAAAAATTTAACTGAAACCTAAAACAACTAAAAATTCCAGGAATTCTATAAAATTTCCGGGTTTTCCCAGTTTTCTCCCAGATGAAAAAACTCCCAGGTTTTTCCCAGATCTCCCGGTTGTCCCAGGTCATATACACCCTGCACAAAGAGAGAATGCGATTCACAATTCATAGGAACCGTCTACTGTCACCGGTAGGAAAACATCGAAGATGTACTGACAAAGTGTCGGCCATATTGACGTACGTTCTGAACATGAGTTTGCGAATCGGCTTTTCGTAGCAGATTCGTAGTGAAGTGGCAGCGCTGGAAAAACAGCAGCACCAAGAAGCCGACCTCTGCCAATGCCTTAAGTGCCTGCAGCACGGTTAGCATTTTTTCTGCAAAAGAAATAATTTGCTCCTGGAATTTGGCACTGTAATGAAAGCTCTTCATTGCGGTTCACGAACACAAGCACTTCACAATATGTGAAATGAAAATGAGCCACAGCTTACCAACTTGTGCAAGAATCCTAAAGCCTTAAAGCCTTACGCACTGTCGGTATTTACATAGAGGAATTTATTTTTGTTGCTACGAATACTTGAAAAGCTGCTACATTTGAAGACGAGCAATACTGAATTTCTATTTTCTCCATAGGTGGACATATTACAAATCGGTGGCCTAAACTCAGAAAAAAAAAGTACCTTTATTTTCTAACTTTTTTATGTATTTTTACTAGCACAGAATATTTGATGCCAGTATTTATCTCCGCTCTTGAAAATCGTGCCTGTCTAGCACTGCTTTTTTGTGACGGCAAAAGTTAGTCGAGACAGTTCCCGATGCCATTTTTCAGAACTTCCATTTGCTTTGCATTTGATTCTAAGCCGCTGGCGGTTTTTTGGATCCTGAAAACCAGAAATAAGCACTGCTCAGATTCGGGTGTATACAGTAGTAAGAAATGAAGAGGTTTGCACAGAACAGAGTAGAATGGAGAGGTGCATCAAACAAGTCTCTGGACTGGAAACAACAACAACAGCATACTAATACAATCAATTTCCAAAAGTGGTAAACCTACTAGAGATGGAAAGCCTTGTGCCAATGTGGAGCAACAAAATCTCCTGGGCCTGTGCTACATTCCTCTGTACCATCAAACAGCTGGGAGCTGACAAGCTGCAGCAGTCGGCAACACACCACTCTTCCACTGGGGCGATGTCGCAGCACAAGTGCAGTGACCCACCTTAATAAAAGGATGGCACCGACAAACCGGAGGTTACAATTTTTCTGGAACCGAAACAGATTTCATCTGCAAATGTCAGGGACATCTTGGGACAATTCCGAAAGACTTGCTTTATTCTGGAAGACTCTGCAAGGATTTCGACTGTTTGTGGACCTCGGGTCCTTTCGTCACAGTCTGCCACTTCTCGTCCTCTGCCTTCCGATACACTAATGCGAGTGCAATGTCAGTCTCAGAATTCCTCCCATACTTCATTGCTCACCAAAAAGAAGATTTTTCTCATTTTCTTTTATAAATGCAAATATACATTGGAAAGCTCAGTGTTTTTTATAATCACCGATTTTCCAGGCTTTGTTTTCCTATCACTTTACGAGTGCTACGAAAGTGTCAAGCTTCGAGTGAATACCGCCCACAAAATTATAGGAGAGTGTTTTGAAACATGGCCCATCACTGTTACCAAAGCTATAACTATTAATAGTTCCAATCTGAAATATGTTCCTTTAAGGATTTCAGACAGCATTTTTGTGATCTATAGCAAATTACACACCATGGTGAACATTTGAGACACATTTATACTGCTGCCACAATGGCATTAATTCAAATACTTGACACTAATGGGCACTATAGCCCCTCAAGTTATCTTACGGTGTGTAGCAGAGGATACTTCCGAGAACTGCAATGACATCTCAGTTTTTGTATTTCATTTGGGGATGGTGCATGGGAACAGTGACTCTTAGTTATACTCCACACGAGTTCAAATTTCTGTGATTTCACTCTCGTGGACATTTCATATTATTAGCAGGAAATACTATCTTCCTTACCACTTCTCAGACAGACACTCTTCGCATCTGATAGGTACGTATCTTCATGATGCTCAATGCCTCTCTTGTAGCATCTGCAAAATAAGGCATCACCCTTTTGTGTAAGTCAATACAGTTATAAATGTTCCTAAGGACAAGACATGCCGAACTGAACTTCTCGATTAGCTTATCCGTGCACTGACTCCATTTTAACTGTTATTCAACAGCAACCCTAGGAGTTTTACGTAGGGTGTTTCATTTGCTGTATGACAATTAATATATACTTCTGCTGTCGGGTCTTTATCGCTTGTCTGAAACTATTCAGTTCTCAGCCCAAGACAAGAACATGTAGAGGAACTATAGCTCAAGTTTGATGGGGTAGCTGACAATGCACTGGATGCAAGACCTGTCCCATACATCCTCCCACCACCACCTACACCAGTCCGGTCACTAACATCACCTATCCCATCAAAGGCAGGGCTACCTGTGAAACCAGTCTTGTGATTTACAAGCTAAGCTGCAACCACTGTGCCGCATTCTATGTAGGCGTGACAACCGACGAGCTGTCTGTCCACATCAACGTCCACCGACAAACTGTAGCCAAAAAACAAGTGGACCACCCTGTTGCTGAATACACTGCCAAACACGATATCCCTCATCTCAATGACTGCTTCACAGCTTGTGCCATACGGATCCTTCCCACCGACACCAGCTTTCCCGAATTGCGCAGGTGGGAACTTTCCCTGCAATACATCCTACGTTCTCATATCCCTCCTGGCCTCAACTTTCGTTACTAACTGTCCTCACCCATCCAGACCCCTCCCTGTTCCCATTCCAGCACTACACAGCCGTCATTTCACCACCACACCCAGTCTTTTAATTTATTTTTATTTCTCTCCTTTCCGCTACTTACCCCTTCCCCCCCTCTGCACCTTCTCTCCTGCCCTCCGTCTAAACTGCAACACTTCACTGTCCGCCACTCCCACCATACTATCTCTCTCCCTCCCCGCCCCAGCCTCCTCCTTACCCCCACCCAGTTGCCACTCCCATCGTGCACTGGTGCTGCTGCTCGCAGTGTGGTTTCAGGTGCCTGAGACTACAGTCATGTGTGTGCGAGTTGCATTTGCATGAGGGAGAGGGAGAGGGAGAGGGAGAGGGAGAGGGAGAGTGTCACTTATTGTTGACAAAGGCCTTAATGGCTGAAAGCTTTATTTGTGACAGGTCTATTTGTTGTTCCTATTACGACTCACCATCTCCTATGTATGGTGAGTAGCAACTTTCCTTTTCATAATGTTGTTACTATCCATCCTGGATTTTCCAGTGTTTAACTGTTCAGTATATTTTAATGTCAATATTTGACCACTGTGGTCAGATAAACTACCCTTTACTGATTTTGCAACTAAATCACTGCAGGTTGTCGGTTCAAAAACAAGTTGTTAACAGCTGTCACACTATGTCCTTCGGTCCTAGTAGGACATTTTACCAGATCTTTGGACCGACGTATGTAATGTTTCACAGCTACGAGTTTAGTTTTTATACCCATCGAGCAGTTCTCCAATGTGAGCCTCTGTTATCTGTTACATACGTAAAGCTTGAGCTAGTCGAGATGGATGCTTTAAGATTTTATTTTTCAGAATTTTATGGTTCACTACTAAAAATCTTGGGGTGATTATGAAAAACTGCAAACTTTATTTTTGGCTCTAAAAATCACTGCAGCAATTAAAAACTGTTATGAACTCAAATAACAATCTTTCATTGACATTTAAGAGATTCTCTACAAAAACCACCGTACGACAATCTAAAGACACTACCGCTCCACATCACATAGGTCAAGACAAACGCCAGTGGACAGCCTTAAATGGAGCATTACTGAGCACCTCTCACCCATTCCACCTCCGGGGACAGGCCGAGAATCACCTCCTGTTTAGCCCCTCCTGCTGGAATATCTGGCAGCCTCTGGTCAACCCCATCCTCGTGCACCTGCCATTAAGAAAAATCACTGTATTACACAAAACCACTTCAAAGACAGCCAATGAGATATACATATCAGTGTAAAAAAAAAAAAAAACACACACACACACACACACACACACACACACACACACACACTGGTCTGAAAAACAATTTCTTTAATGATGGGACAATTCTCTGCACACAGGTATGAGGGGTGTATTCAAAAGGACACCACTTGCACATACTAATATCCCACCAATGCAGAGATAAATCTTCAGTTTAGTGACCCACAATATCAACAAATTTGGCAAGGTCAGGTCATAAAATATGCAAACAGGGTAACATTTGTTGTTTAGCTGCACCAGGACTTCAAAACAAATAAGGAAGGGCAGGAAAAAAAGATTCAACAGGAAAACCGTGACTTCTGACAAACAGCAAAGAAATTATATCAGACTCGATAACAGCGTGCCTCATGGAATCGTACAGAAAGAGCCGACTGCACACACGGGCATCACCTGTGTCTAGAGGGTTAACGTCCCCATTAGACAGAGCAGGAGGAAATCAGCTGCTTCCTTCTCAAAGGAACCATCTCTTCCCTTCTCCTTATCCAGCCTGGCAAAACTACACAAAACCGGCAGTGCGTGGTCTGCTGGAGGATCTCCCAACAGTGAGTTCATTGCTCCACCAGGACTTTCATTACTATATGAGGTTATCACCGAGTCTAACAGTCGTGGTTTATTTCACGGATTTTACAACATATCCTGAGCTCATACACAATTGGGTATTGCGGTGTTTCCGTTTCTCCCGTGTGTGTAGAGCGACTCGACTGCAACGCCACAAGTAGGAAACACTGCGTGGCCAATATGTCAGTGTGATTTACCGGTCTGCCTGAAATACGGTCACCTTTTCGTTTTATTCTCGTCGTACGGCTACTCCGTAGCATACTGCGCACAAACTTGCACTTCGAGAATTCGTGTCGAGGGTGATGCTGTGAGAAAGTGTCTCACTATTGTGAGCTACCAAATGAAAAATACATCTTCAACAGTAATCTTCTGTATCTGTTCAACTATTTACATCAACTGCGAAGACAGATCCAATTACCAATAACTTTTAACTTTTCAAATACATCATTCAAAACATCTGACCACACCGAACTCAAATTAAGACCAAAGACTTACACTCTTCATTTATCATGATCATTTACATTATAGTATCTCTGTTTTCTCTAGTGTGTTCACGATACCTTCAAGGCACGGCACCGAGGCACAAATGTCCACGTCCAGCGAGTGCTATTGCACCCACAACACTGTGCCTTGCCTCTGCTGTGTTGTGTCGTTGCATATGGACCATCTCCACACATCATACATCAGGGCATAAACAGTATTTTCTTTTCTTTTCTTTTTTTTTTCCTTCCCCCCCTCCCCACACACAAAATGTTTTGGAAAGACACGACCATCTTTCATGAGCACGAACGTTTTCAGTGGAACATATGTCATTCACCCCATGTTGCACTACAGCATCTCAAATAAAATGACAGCCTCCGTTCAAAGCAGCAAGGATTCCAAAAACATCAAAGTGGCAAGGATTCCAAAAACATGTTATACAAGAGGGTTTGAAAAGTTCTCAGAGTGGAATTAGAAAAAAGCTACCTACATCAATGAAACTTTTTTTTATTTTTCAATGTATTCTCCTTGTAGATTAATGCACTCAGTCCGTCGATGTTCCAGTGCCTCGATCCCATCTCGAAAATGAATTTCCTCCAGGCCTATAAAATAGTTGCGAACTCCGGCTATCAATTCTTCGTTTGAACTGAATCTTCATCCACCGAGAAAAATTTTCCGTTTTGGGAAGAGATGGAAGTATGACTGAGGCATATCAGGTGAATAATGTGGGTGTGACAACAATTCATACCTCAAATCGTGTAATTCTGCCACGGTGACGACACACGTGTGCAGGTGCAGCGGCAAGAGTTGCGACACCCATTTGGCAGATAATTTTTTCATTTCTAATTCTTCAGTTAAAATGTGATATACCCTTTCAGATAACATCTGGCAAGTGTGAGCCATTTCACGCACTTTCAATCGACGATCCTCCGTGACCATCTTGTGCACTTTTGCAATTATCTCTGGAGTAGTGACACATCTTGTCAGACCACTGCGCGGATTACCGACCAAATTTAAATTCATTTGTTCACTTAGCAACAGCTGTAGATGAAGGAACAGAGTCCCTCGGTGTATTCTGGAAATCGGCACAAATGTCCTTTGCGTTCATATCTTTCTTTACGAAGTTCTTGATCACTGCTCGAATCTCAATTTTTTACATCTTTGCAAATAATTACGTGGGAAGAACAACAGAGCCATGTCACTGCCACAGCTCTCTTCCGAGAGCACTGACGTGGCACGTGTTTACAGGCAACAGTCCAATGACACGTGAACAACTCGTTGCGCTAGTGCTGACCTCTCGTGGTGACTCTGAGAACATTTCAGACCACCTTTGTACAAAAGCCGAGTTGGCCTCTGGCTCTGAGCACTATGGGACTCAACTGCTGTGGTTATCAGTCCCCTAGAACTTAGAACTACTTAAACCTACCTAACCTAAGGACATCACACACATCCATGCCCGAGGCAGGATTTGAACCTGCGACCGTAGCAGTCGCACGGTTCCGGACTGGAGTTGGCCTCTTCTCACGTAACATCTAGAAAGCTACGAATTGCAGCAATCGGGTGGTTGTGATGCTTTTTAGGTTCACAAATTGCTCGACTCAGTACGACAGCAATACTGTTATTACAGCAATATTGAATAACAAGAGTAAGATGACGGATTATTAAAGATCACCCATCACTGGTTTCTCAGCAGGGAGGACGCAACACGTTATGAATTTCTTTTAATTCTGCCAACGATCACAAAACTTTTGGTCCTCAGACCACCAGTTTCGGTCAGCAGTGACCAACTTCAGATCTGTTTTATAACGTGTCCTAAAATAATGAAGCCGTACTAGCACTGTCACAAATATACACAAAGTCAGCATAGCACCGTCACACACACGACAGTTTTGGCAGCGTCACGCTGTCTCTATCGCTGCTGGTCACGAGTCTGTTTCTACTAGTTGTCGGCGTTCCTACCGCACGGCGGCCCAGTGGCGGACAGTTCTGCCGATGTGCAAAGATTGGAACTTTAGCACAGACCGGCCTCACCGCATGTAACGTGTTACGAAATAATTTCATACATCTGAAAATCGGATTTTGTTCTGAATAAATATTAATACAACTGAAGCAGATATCTCTAAATTATTTATCACGTCTCTCAGTTGCAGATGTGCTAGTTACCAAATCTTGTACTGTATGAAGTTAACTATGTCATGTAAATGTAGTTTGCAACATTACTTTTGTGTTAAAAAGGAGGGGGGATGGGGGGTCAGATTTGTGCAGTGTGGCACACGTTAGCGATGACAGGTGGAGCTCGGTTATTCACGTATCTGGAGTCTGGGCAGCGGTCCCCCTACAGCAGCAGAGCTGTAACTGGTCACATATTCAACCTTTCAAGATCCTAATATTTATGATTTTCATAAGATTTCAAAACAGTGCAGTGAGTGGCAACTTCCTTTAAGTGTACCGATATGTAAAATTATGTGCTTCACAAAACAAAAGGATATAAAATCCTCCAACAGTAATATCAGTGAGTCGCAATTTTAAACTCGGTCAACTCCTACGAATACCTGGGAGTAGCAGTTGGCAGGGATATGAAACAGAATAATCACATAGGCTCACAGTCATAGTTATAGGTAAAGCAGGAAGCAGACTTCAGTTCATTAGTGTAATAATAGGGAAATACTATCAGATTACAGGGCATTCAAAAAAGTTGCTGTGCAGCTACACATTTGTTGGAAGTGACACCCACACATCCGAACCCACTTAATTTGATTGGAAAACGCTTTGTGCAGATCTGATTGTTATCTGCTTCTCACATACGCAGTTATTTCAGATTTTAAGTCACAAAGTGAGTTTGGTGGCTGCGATACATTACAGATTTTCCTCTTTCCCGAAGAAAAAAGTCTGGTGGAGTAAGGTATAGTGAGTGAGGAAGATACAGGTTTACTGAGGTGACAAGTTCCCCACAAATCTCTACCAGGACGTACAAAGTGTTGCTTGCTGCGGGCACAGTAGCACCGTATTGTTGAAACTGTGAGTAATTGACTTAACCTTCCTTTAGCTGGCAATGAAATTGTGGATCTTTAAACAATAACACTCCCTCTTCACGGTTCCTTAAAAAAATAAAAGTCTAACAACGCACCGTTTTCTGATCACACAACATTGTTCAATGTACAGCGAGAGGATTCTCCGTTGACCGTAATCGCGTGTCGTGTGTGTTAAGTTGACCAGAAAGTTGGAATCGGGCCTCGTCTGCATAAAAGGTGATGTCGAGACTATCGACAGTATTCCTCTTAATAAAAGAAGTAAACTATTTGCAACAACCAATTAACTTTTCCTGATATTCATCTACCAGTTTTTGCACTGCTGTGACATTATACAGGGAAAATTTCAATGTTTACCAAATCACTTTATGCACAGTGCCAAGTGCGGATATCTTTCGTTTTTTTCTTTTTTTGTGCAATGATTTTGCTCAGATCTGCCACACGGCATTAGAAGTAGCTTACTTCTGTTCATTTTAGGTGCTCTTCCAGTTCATTCAGCACGTAACACTGAGTCCGTCCCCCAAAATTTCTCAATAAGTCGACAAATCACACTCGGAAGATGCGCAGATGTTTCCTGCAATTTTTCAGCAAATGCTCCCTGCACTACATCTATTTACCTACCACCTAGTCAAAACACACGTTCAACAAGAAAAATACACTGATGTCCCAAATTAAAGCAACAGACCACTATCTCCCCACCCTGTGCCTCATTCACACAGTATAATAATACGAGTACAAACTGTCAACAGATGTCTGTACGATCGTCTTCGGCACAGAAGGTGGCATTTTGGTCGACGGAAGATCACGCCAACGATAACGTCGAGCCACGTATCGAACTGAGTAGTGTTTACCAGCTCGTCCAACATCCACAACCGCTGTGCACACGTTCACAATCGGTGCAGTATGGCAGAGAAAAGGTGCCTACCAGACTCTGTGAAGTCGAAGGCCATAAGAGGAATTGGAAGCAGGACAATTGCAAACTCGCACGGCCCGACGACTTCGTACGTATCGTTCTGTCGTCTATTGGGCGTAGCGACAGTTTTAGAAATTGAAACTATCTCAGAGACCGGGGCAGGACCGACCGCGTGGGACATCGGAAAGAGAGGACCGTTTTTTGGCTGTAAGGGCACGAGAACTGCACGGCCTTAATACTGCACGACAACTGACACCTGACCTCACCCCATCCACCGGACGTGTTGTATCGAGGCAAACAGTGTAGAGAAGGCTTTGACAGAGTGGCCTCTACTGTTGGAGACCTGCTGTGTGTGTGCACCTCTGATGCTTCTTCACACGAGGGAACATCTAGAGTGGAGCCATCAACATGTGATCCAGATAATCAAACAGTGGGCCAATGTTCTTTTCACAGATGAGTCCCAATTTGGTCTGGTGACAGATTCTCAATGGATTAGATTAGAGATTAGATTAGATTAGTACTTGTTCCATAGATCGTGACTACGACACTTCGTAATAATGTGGAACGTGTCAGGTTAATAGAAGGTGTCTATACAAGATATTACATTAGACAAAATATTAAATGACACTCAATATTTTTATTTATTTTTGTGGGGGTTGGGAAATTACCCACTTACTACATCCAAAAATTCATCTAATGAGTAGAAGGTGTTGCCATTAAGAAATTCTTTTAATTTCCTTTTAAGTGCTATATGGCTATCTGTCAGACTTTTGATGCTATTAGGTAAGTGACCAAAGACTTTTGTGGTAGCATAATTTACCCCCTACTGAGCCAAAGTTAGATTTAACCTTGAGTAGTGAAGATCATCCTTTCTCCTAGTGTTGTAGCCATGTACACTGCTATTACTTCTGAATTTGTTCGGATTGTTAATAACAAATTTCATAAGTGAATATATATATTGTGAGGCTACAGTGAAGATCCCTAGCTCTTTAAATAAGTGTCTGCAGGATGATCTTGGATGAGCTCCAGCAATTATTCTGATTACACACTTTTGTGCAGTGAACACTCTTTCACTCAATGATGAGTTACCCCAGAATATGATGCCATACGAAAGCAGAGAATGAAAATAGGCATGGTAAGCTAATTTACTCAGATGTATATCGCCAAAATTTGCAATGACCCTAATAGCATAAGCAGCTGAACTCAAACGTTTCAGCAGATCCTCAGTGTGTTTTTTCCAGTTCGACCCCTCATCAATGCATACACCTAGAAATTTTGAATATTCTACCTTAGCTACCAATTTCTGATCAAAGTCTATATTTATTAATGGTGTCATTCCATTTACTGTGTGGAACTGAATATACTGTGTTTTGTCAAAGTTTAATGAGAGCCCATTTGCAGAGAACCACTTAATGATTTTCTGAAAAACATCGTTTACAATTTCACCAGTTAATTCTTGTCTGTTGGGTGTGATAGCTATACTTGTTCATCAGCAAAAAGTACCAGCTTTGCATCTTCATGAATATAGAATGGCAAGTCATTAATATATATTAAGAACAGCAGAGGACCAAAGACCGAACCTTGTGGCACACCATTCTTGACTGTTCCCCAGTTTGAGAAATCACCAGTTTTTTGCATATTATGTGAATTGTTTATTTCAACTTTCTTCAGTCTTCCAGTTAGGTATGATTTAAACCATTTGAGCACTGTTCCATTCATACCACAGTACTTGATCTTATCTAGAAGTATTCCACGATTTACACAATCAAAAGCCTTTGATAGATCACAAAAAATCCCAACGGGTGACTTCCGGTTACTCAGAGCATTTAATATTTCATTAGTGAAAGTATATATAGCATTTTCCGTTGAAAAACCCTTCTGGAAACCAAACTGACATTTTGTTAAAACTTTATTTTTACAAAGGTGTGAAGCTACTCTACAATACATTACTTTTTCAAGAATTTTGGATAAAGCAGTCAGAAGAGAGGCTGGCCATAGTTGTTGACATCAGACATATTCCCTTTTTTTATGCAGTGGTTTAACAATGGCATACTTCAGTCTACCTGGGAAAATACCCTGCTTCCGCATCCGGAGGGAACGTAGAACTTGATTTCGAGACCCCAACATTGTGGAAGGAGACTGATATTGAGGAGGATCAGGGATTACGTTTACCACTCGAACTCCTCTTCATGAAATTGTACGGGTGAATCAGTGAGATTTTACTGGTGTCAGGGTCCATAAGGAGATCTCAGGATCTCACATGTGGCAGTTGTGAGCTGCTATGGGCCCGGGCTCTATATTGTATTGATGGACGATAATGCTCGACCTTACAGAGCACAGGTGGTTGACGTTTTCTCGGAAATGGAAGATATTGCACGCATGGTGTGGCCTGCTCACTCTCCCAACTTGAATTCCATAGAGCATGTCTGGGATGCACTAGGGATATGGGTTGCACCACGTCAGCATCCGCCGACCACCCTCCAAGACTTGTGAAAAGCTCCACATGAAGAATGGGCGTTTTGCCTCAACGTGACACTGATGACATTAATGACAGCATGCTCCAGCATTTTAAGGCCTATACTGCTGCCACAGGTGGTCACACCCCATATTGTGCACATTAAACAGTTGTCGGAATGTGTGTGCAGATCTGTCAAGTTGAAAGAAATGAAGGACATTTTCATCTACTCTTGTACATATTGCAGTTGTTTGCATTCCGCATTCTTTACATTGTTTCTACTCCGCTATCACCTATTTATACTGTTTTGTGGCAAAATAAATGCAATCTTGCAAAATTTCTGCTTGTTGCTTTAATTTTGAACACCAGTATATGTTTCTCAGTTGAAAAGACAGCAATTTAAAAACAAACTGAACACCTAAACACCGCACTCAACAACAGTTTCCATGAACTGAACCAAATAGTTAAATGGTAAACAACAGTAGAAGGAGAATGAGATTTTCACTCTGCAGCGGAGTGTGCGCTGATATGAAACTTCCTGGCAGATTAAAACTGTGTGCCCGACCGAGACTCGAACTCGGGACCTTTGCCTTTCGCGGGCAAGTGCTCTACCATCTGAGCTACCGAAGCACGACTCACGCGGTCCTCACAGCTTTACTTCTGCCAGTATCTCGTCTCCTACCTTCCAAACTTTACAGAAGCTCTCCTGCGAAGGTAGGAAGCTCTCCTTGGAAGGTAGGAGACGAGATACTGGCAGAAGTAAAGCTGTGAGGACCGCGCACGAGTCGTGCTTCGATAGCTCAGATGGTAGAGCACTTGCCCGCGAAAGGCAAAGGTCCCGAGTTCCGAGTCTCAGTCGGGCACACAGTTTTAATCTGCCAGGAAGTTTCACAACAGTAGAAGGAATTAATAAATGATTTTGCAGTTGGGCATCCACAGCCGAGGTGCATGATAAAATGTTTTAAACATTTTTTAAGAAACCATTAAAATGTTTAAAACAGCTTTTCAGTACCGCATTAGCTATTAGCAGTTCTTTTATTACAGTATCACACACAACCAGTGTTGACTGTGGATATTGTATCACAGACACAGTCCCTTTGACTGTTCAGAGATGTCACTAAACCCACCCAGAGATGTAAACAACCATGCACGAGCAGCGCCTGTTAGACGGAGGGGGCCCGACAGCCGATCAGTTCGAGTCATTCCACCAGGAAAGAGGTACACGGCTCGTGTTGTCTGTAGCTCAACTGTGCCTAGATGATCAATATTGCAGTTTGATCATTTCCCATTGTTACTTTGTGCCAGGAAGGGATCTCAACAAGGGAAGTGTGGAGGTGTCTCTCAGTGAACCACAGCAATACTCCTTTCACCTTTCTGCTTTCCCTTCTTTGCTTAGTACTGGGTTTCCATCTCAGCTCTTGATATTCATACAAGTGGTTCTCCTTTCTCCAAAGGTCTCTTTAACTTTCCTGTGGGCAGTATCTATCTTACCCCTTGACCTTAGGTCCTCCAAAGCTCACTCTGATCCTAATACTGGATCCCATCGGAAGGTGTTGTTCAGACGTGGAGGAGATACAGAGAGACGGGAACTGTCAATGACACGCCTCACTCAGGACGCCCGAGGGCTACTACTGCAGTGGATGAACGCTATCTACGGATTATGGCTCAGAGGAACCCTGACAGCAATGCCACCATGTTGAATAATGCTTTTTGTGCAGCCACAGGATGTCACGTTACGACTCAAAGCGTGCGCAATAGGCTGCAGGATGTGCAACTTCACTCCCGACATTCCTGGCAAAGTCCATCTTTGCCACCACAACACCGTGCAGTGCGGTACAGATGGGCCCAACAACATGCCGAATGGACCACTCAGGACTGGCATCACGTTCTCTTCACCTACGAGTGTCGCATGTGCCTTCGACCAGACAATTGTCGGAGACACGTTTGGAGGTAACCCGGTCAGGCTGAACGCCTTAGACACACTGTCCAGCGAATGCAGCAAGGTCGATGTTCCCTGCTGTTTTGGGGTGGCATTACGTGAGGCCGACATACGCCGCCGGTGGTCACGGAAGGCACTATAATGGCTGTGCGATACACGAATGCCATCCTCCGACCGACAGTGCAACCATATCGGCAGAATATTGGCGAGGCATTCGTCTTCACAGATGACAATTCGTGCCCCCATCGTACACATCTCGTGAGTGACTCGCTTCAGGATAACGACATCGCTCGACGAGAGAGGCCAGTACGTTCTCCAGACACGAACCCTGTCGAAGATGCCCGGGACGGATTGAAAAGGGTTGTTTACGGACGACGTGACCCACCAACCACTCTGTGGGATCTACGCCGAATCGCCACTGAGGAGTGGGACAACCTGGACCGACAGTGCCTCGATGAACTCGTGTGTAGTATGCCACGAAGAATACAGGCATGCATCAATGCAAGAGGATGTGCTGCTGGGTATTAGAAGTACCAGTGTATACAGCAGTCTGGACCACCACCTCTGAAGGTCTCGCTGTACGGTGGTACAACATGCAATGTGTGGTTTTCACGAGCAATAAAAAGGGCGGAAATGGTGTTTATGTTGATCTTTACTCCAATTTTATGTACAGGTTCCAGAACTCTGCTAACCGAGGTGATGCAAACCTTTCTTTGCTGGGTGTATGAAAAAATGAAAAATAAATTAGGAGGTATAATAATGGTGAAATTAAGACAACGAACCAGAAAGACAGGCGCAAGCAGTGTGCACGAGCACGGTGGGCCACGGGTATGTACCTGGGAAGGAGTCGGTCGCTTCTCTCCGGCACACTGCATGCTGGCAGTTTCAGTAACGTTATGTCGACTGGTTTGTCAGCTGGCCCGGCCTTCCCACTTTGGGAATAGCTACATCTCCACCGTGTGGCTTTTGTGAGAATCTCTCGATTTTTCACGAGTGGTGAATCTTTATATTTTTCTATCCACACAAGGGTTTGTTCCATACAGTTCTCCTCCGGCATCTTATTTCGACTCCGTTTTTAGGTCCGTACCCGCAGCTCACAGAGCTCGTATACACTGCCCGCACCTGCTACCCACTGGAATTTCTAATGTTTCATCTTGTAACTATCCGATTTAGGCAGTTCTGGCAATTTGAATGCCGTCCGAACACTGTGAGACTGTGTACTTTAACAAACCAAATATAAATTAGTTTCTGGTTAATTGCCTTATTTTTTACCATTATTGTATCTTCTAGTTCATATTATATTTTTCTGTACGATGTATGCACCTGAGGATCCGACTGAATAGTTCTGAAACCGGTTGTGTGTCATCCCGTAATAAAGGAACTGCTAACAGCTAACGTGGCTACCAAAAAGTATTTTTTAAAAAAAGACATTAAGTTAAAAAAGTTAAAATATTTTATAATTAAAAGCAATTGTGTACACAAAAAAAAACAGTTCCATCAACTTCGTTTTGAATTTCCAGCATAATCTACACCTATAGTCTGTAGTTCGGTGCATAGTAACTTTCCTAATGCACCATACAAAGGAGCTTGTCTACAAAACACTCGTGCAACCCGTCCGAGAACATTGCTCAAATGTGTGCACGAAGCGTGCTGTAAACGACTGACACTGGACACCGGAGTTATAAGGAAGGGCAGCACAACTGGTGGAACGTTTGTCAGACTGACAGGAGAGCCTCACATGAAACAGAGTGGCGGACACTCCGAGATACGCTCGAGTTATCCTACTGAAGCCTACCCACAATATTTCCAGAATCAGTATTAGTGAAGAATTTCCAGATATCGTTCTACCCCCCACATACAGCTGACACGGGGACCGTGAAGAGAAGATTAGACTAACTGAAGCAGTCACTGAGGCATTTAAGCACTCACTCCTCCAGCACTCCACACATGACTGGAACTGGCAGACACACTCACACGTGATACCACACAGAGTTCCCTCCGTAACACACTTTGTAACGGTTTGCACAGTCTGTATGTAGATGTAAATGTAGATGAATACATCACTAAAATGTACTGGGATTTCTGAATTTCCTTCTAAGTAGTTGACACCTTCTGTTTCAGTCTATAATTTTACAGGAAAAAAAAAAAAAAACGAGAGATCGCATAATTCGTAAGGGAGGAAGACAATTTACTGTCGCGGGGTAAATCGTAATGAACAGACTCATTATAGACAAACAGATAGCAACATTATTTTATAAAAAAAAATGCTCTTCCAGTGAAAGTGGCTAAAACTGATCACAATTTTGAGTAGAGGGAGTTCACGTTGAATTAATTAATGGGTATGTAGTTAAAATATGAGGCTCGAAGTGTTGAAAGTTGGTTATACTTTGCAAAATAAGTAGACAAGAACTCCGAGTAGAAACTCTCGGGATCTGCTACTGCATTACGACTGTCAATATTACTAAAATGCTACACCTGAGCCAGGTATCAGCTACAGCCTAGGGGTAACAAACATTCGATATACAATATTTCACATTATTATTGACCAAATTGCTGTCATAATCCACTCAGTAAGACGTGCAGTAAGTTTTAAGACAAATATTACAGTTGCAAACTGTGAGGCCGTCTCGAGGCAGTCAAACTGACAGTGTGCAGATACACAACTTCATTCGTCCAGTGTTTGACAAGGAGAGCACCTAGGGGCTTCCTGTAAAGTTTACACACAATTTCAAAACTTTATGAAGCTTGTTCTCACTTTCACTCCCTGCAAAAAGATGAAAGTAAAAAAAAGTTTATCACTCACTACACATTCACTGTTTTTGTGGCCAAAATTCAGGTACAAACATGACGTTTTAATTTATTACTTCTTTACTGTGGACTTATTCGCTACACAGTTTGCAGACAGTGTCCAAATATAACAATGAAAGTACCTTTAATGTTATATCATTGTACGACACCAAGTTCAGAAGACAAAACAGACTTTAAGCATAATTTCAAACCTTTCCTAAACTTTTTCTCTCTTACATGCTTAGAAGCGAATATTTAACACATTAACTTGTTTGTAAAGTAATAAGGTTTTTGAAGCTGTTTTATACATTTCAGTGCAATTCTTTAAAGAATTGGGTGTTTAGCGGTTGGCATTGAAAGTCATTCTAAAGGATCACTGCTTCCACTTAACATAAGCCATACAATACTGTAAAAGCTAAAGGCAAGCACGCACTAACTGGTGCACACGTACATGTAGCTGAGCTGACACCCATCAGATGGTAGAGCACTTGCCCGTGAAAGGCAAAGGTCCCAAATTCAAGTCTCGGTCCGGCACACAGTTTTAATCTGCCAGGAAGTTTCATATCAGTGCACACTCCGCTGCAGAGTGAAAATCTCATTCTGGAAACGTCCCCCAGGCTGTGGCTAAGCCATGTCTCCGCAATATCCTTTCTTTCAGGAGTGCTAGTTCTGTAGGGTTCGCAGGAGAGCTTCTGTAAAGTTTGGAAGGTAGGAGACGAGATGCTGGCAGAAGTAAAGCTGTGAGGGCGGGGCGTGAGTCGTGCTTGTGTAGCTCAGTTG
Organism: Schistocerca nitens; assembly: GCF_023898315.1. Taxonomy (NCBI): domain Eukaryota; kingdom Metazoa; phylum Arthropoda; class Insecta; order Orthoptera; family Acrididae; genus Schistocerca; species Schistocerca nitens. The sequence goes on along the minus strand of NC_064624.1, from coordinate 12,622,020 downwards.
GTAGAGCACTCCCCGTGAAAGGCAAAGGTCCCGAGTTCGAGTTTCGGTTCGGCACACAGTTTTAATCTGCCAGTAAGTTTCATATCAGCACACACTCTGCTGCAGAGTGAGAATCTCATTCTGAGCACTACAGTCTGCATATAAACATTATAGATGTTTGACACGTGAAAATGTCTCTGGAAGCAAATAGTTTCGTTTCATTAACGCACTCACATCTGGGGTACTGGCGAGATCCCCCATTTCGTTCAACGCCGAGGCACCATTCCGACAGAGTCGGGCAGTCTCTGCAGCGCTGCTCGAGTTTAGAGGGAGTACCGAGTGGGCTGAGGAGTGATGGCAAGTCGGACTGAGGAGGGAGGCATTGGTTTTTGTTTTGTTTTACTTTAAGGCGCAAAAAACAGCTGGGATTGTACGCACCCAAGTCAAAACTACAGAACATGAAGACACAGAGGAGTTAAAAAACAACTATATGTCAGTCACAATTGACATAAGAGAAGACAGCTAAAAACAGGCAAGTGGAGAAAGGATTGAAAGAGACGCCATACATAAATAGGAGTCCAAAACCAAAAAGTAAATGGTCTCTGCCATATTGTTTCGGCAGATAAAAAGTAATGCACGGTCGACAGAATGCACGCCGTTTGCCGAAACGGCCAACAGCAAACCCGAGCGGGAACACAGACAGTTAAAAAAATGGGCATTCGGTCAGGAAGTCGCGAACAATTAAAACTTGCGCGCAATGTTTACAAAAAGGTGAGGTAGCACCACTTATCAAAAGACGATAGCTAAATAGGCAGTGCCCAATACGTAGCCTAGTTAAAATGACTTCCTCCCAACGAGAGGGCCGAGAGGAGGTCGTCCGAGCCGCTGTGAGAGGTTTCGTAAGACGGAGCTTATTCCCGCGTAGAGAGGACCATTGGCAATGCCAAAGGGGCACCACCTCCTGACAGACGGCAACACAGACATCGTCAGAGGGAATACAGGAATTAGCGGGCCGAGGTACGAGGACTGCAGCCTCGGCAGCAGCGTCGGCAACCTCGCGTCCTGGCAGACCGACGTGACCGGGGACCCAAAGAAACGTCACAGTGGTCCACTGAGAGTGAGCCAGTGACAGTTTTTCTGGACCCGCTGCACTGAGGAATGGGCGGTGTACGGTGCAGAGAGACTTTGAAGGGCACCGACCGGGTCCGAGCAGAGGACACAATCGAAAAGGCTGTGTCACTAGACGTACTCCGTGGCCCAATACGGGGGGAAGAGCCCGGCTGTACATACTGAGCAGTGCGCCAGAAGCCGACATCTAAAGATACGAGTGCCAATAATGAAGGCACACCAGACCCCACGGTCAGTCCGAGAGCTACCAGTGTACGCAAAAGTACTATCACGAAGTTCCGTGCGAGGGTTGCAAAACTGAAGGCGGTAGACCCAGGCTGTAATAGTGTCCTTAGGAAATGAGCGAAGGCCGAGGTTAACACGGGCCGCTTCACGAAACCGAGGCGGGGAAGGGTTCACACCCACCGGGAAAGTTGCAGGTAGTGCGAAGTTAAGCTGCCGTAGCAAGTGCCGAAAGCGGACTCCGGGAGTTAACAGGGAACAGGGACACGCCCCACACTGGCGATCAAAGAAATTATCGAAGGAGGAGGCATAGGACGGGCGGCCACGCAACGCAGACGAACGACATGCGTACCTGCCGAGGAGAAAGTCACGGCGGTACGACGGTGGTAGTTCGGCTGGGGTAAGAGGCGCCCGTGTCCAAACAGGTGCCACGACGGTGGATAGGTTCGAGACGGTATAAGAGGGACGGGCGTGCAGACGCATCGACAAAACACCCACAGTCGAGTTTCGAACGCACGAGGGACCGGTACAAATGGAGGAGGAGGGAGGTGTGCTACGGTAGTCAGCACAGTTGTGCAAAGCCACTGTGCCCGAGTGGCTCAGGGGTTAGTGTTTCTTCATAGCGACCGGGAGGTCCTGTTTCAAATCCCAGCCTCTGTACTAATTTTCATTTGCTGCTCCGGTCTGCATACATAGCCGTAGATGTTTGAGACCTGAAAAGGTGTCTGGAACCGTTTTGTTACATTTTATGTAACAAAAATTTACTAAATACTGGGATTCAGACTCATACTTTGATTACATATTTCTGCCTCAGCTGTTAGGCCATCTCGTCACACCTCCAACCCGACTCAAACTTGCAGTCACTGACATTTTCTCCGAGAATTTCTCAACATTAAACTCTAAAAAAACATCTGACAGTGCAATACACTAAAGACTTCACACTACTTTAATAAACACCCACTTTCTCGAAGTGCATTTTCTCCCTCCTCCTCCAATTTCAAACCTGTACAACGCCATCAACTCTACACGTTGTAATGGTACTTGAATTATGTAACCATTATGGCACCTCACCTCAACCTCTCGATACTAGCAATATTCTACTGTGTTTCTGTAGAATAGTTAACATATTTTTGTGACAACATTCAGATTTGATTTCATTAATGTAGAGGTACTATGATACATCTATACGTTTATATTGCAATGATATTATTCTTACGTGTATTCTTTCTTCTGTCACTATGATCTTTGACGTACTTGTAACTTTGAATTTTGGGGTGCATAAGCGGTTATTAGAGAGTCAAGTCTTGGTCATCACGTTGAAAAGACACAAATTGTAGTCAGTTTATGAAATGTGAACTTTAACAGTGAGTAAGATATTTTCAAGTATGTTTTATATTGTGAAGTGATGTAGCAACAAAAGTACTAAAAAAGAAGTGTAACTTAAATTCGGAGTGCCGATTACTTTTTTTTACATCACCATTGTCCTAACTTGCAAAAGTTTAATCTTCAATAATGGTTCGTGATGCGCATCTTTAAAACTTTTGAATATCGCAGAATAACACCTAGCCCTCTTCGCATCCGAGCTCGCAATCGTCACTACCTAGATTTTCGACGATCGAGCCACGAGTTCACAACGAGACCGGCGTGGGAAACACGAAAAGATGAGTGCCTAGTTTATCCACTATTTCATGAAATGACTTTATTAACTGTGCTGTAGTGACACCTGCCACATAATAACTTTGTTGTTGCCCGAAAATGCAGTATTTAGCAGCGTGAGCAACACCACAATCATTATTAAATTTTGCCCTTTGTTGTGGTAGGGTTGTTAGAACGTGTACCTTGCAAAGTGCACAGGAGAGCGGTCTTCCCAATACAACAGTTATTACGGTTGCTTCCTGTTTCCTTTCTGTATGAAATGCAGGAAGAATGAGTGTTTAAATTCCCCTGTGTACGTCGTAATTATGATAATCTCGTCTATTTTACTCTACGGCACCAGTATCGGGGGACTGTACTAGATTTCTAGATCTGTCACTTAACACTGTTTCAAGCAACATTGAAAGCAGGCTTTTATCTGACAGTTGACATTTATCTTCAAGTGGCTGTCGGTCCAAGGTTTTTCATCAAGTCTACGGTGCTACCCGGTGGATCAAAATAACACCGGTTCGAGCTTGACGAGCTACAGACAAGAAAAGAAGTGTGATAAAAAAATTTGCATCAAGTTTTGCTATCACTACAGAACTGTGTCTCAAAATCAGAAATAAATGGGAAAGAAGACAAAAATGAGAAAAGTATGTCAGAGTGCAAAATCTTTCCTACCTGCGCGGTGTCCGACTCTCCGAGTTGCAAATCGTAGTCACCCGGTTCCAGCTTTTGCACAATAATACACTCTGGTTCCTGCAACAAAAGATACAGCATTACGAAATGATTTAGGAATTGCTTTATTTGTTTTGTAAATAACAATGGAAGTACACTAGACTCTTGTTAATCTGGTGATTCCTCGCAAGCACAGGTGCCGGATTGGCGGAAGTGCAGGATTATTGAGAGTGTCTTAAACTTAGTGTTAACACGTAGTGATTACATTTTATTAAATCCAAAGAGACATTCCTTTCACAGAAAACTTAATCCTCTAGTGTGTGTACATACACAGTAGTATCACTCACTACAAAACGTGTCGCAAATTTGTATACTTCGTTCACATAACAATAAACCTGATGTACAAAAACACAAATGCAGTGATCGGTCAGTACCCGTAGCTCCCGTACATTGGTGTTCCGCTCTTGGAAGTAGGTCCGTATTAGATATCTTACTACTACGTTACTGTAAAAGAACCTTTAAGAATTTCTGACGTATTAACAGCCATCGACGTCTTTCTTAATCGTACTTTCGTTACATAATTTGTATTTCAAAAATCGTGTACTGTCACAAATCTCTGTAAATGCTACTTGTGCTCCGATTGTCTTATTGTTCATGTGTACTGTGAATTGCTTCGTAGTTAAATTCTCGTGTAACACCATTTATGGTGAGAAACAAGTTGTTCTTAATGTTTTTCACAAGATTGTACAGAAAAAGCAGCATTGATATTTTTCGAGAAAACCTAAGAAATAAATATAAGGGAAAGAATTGTAATTACATGCATGGCGTAAACAACAGTGTCACTGAACTACAATGGTGTATGCTGGCAGGCGACGGTTCAAAACACGTTGTTGTCTATGATTTTTTCCTGTTTGAATACCTAAATCATTTAAATGTGATATTCATCAAATGTATGTTAATTAAGGCATACTTAACCAGCACTTTTCAAGAAAAATACACGTCTTCTAGTTTCTAATTACATATTGCAAGCAAAATTCTGGTTTTCATTGCAAGTACATATTCTTAATTATTAATATTTTATAAAGAATTGTCAGAGATTGTTGAAGTTAAGAAAACATTACACAGCCAAATTTTTTGGAGAAAAATTAAAAATCAAATACTCTTTATTTGAATATGCACATTGTTTTGTAGGACAGATGTGGTCTCATATGAGCCAGAGTAGTAAGCATGTAGAAAAATGGAAAACTATAATGTTCACAGTGTCAAGCACACTGCAAATGCGGCATTTTTACTGTTGTCACATAACACTGCAACTGAACCCAACAGAATTGATCTGGAGTCAAGTTAAGTGATTTGTTGAGAGAAATAACAAACTGCCAAATGCACGAAATGGAAATAATGCACGAAGCTTTGTGACACATCACAGCAGAACAATGACATAATGCAAAACAGTACGTCATAAAAGAGGAGGAGGAAGAAATGTGTTTTTGGTGGCTTGGGATTCTGTTGCTGATCGTCTCGTTATCAACGTAAACTTCCAAAATGTACCATACTGCTCGGAGTACAATATGGAAGGAGTCCAGAGATTACCAGATGACTGACTGTAATACCCTCGGCGGCATCAATATTTAACTACATGGGAAATCAGCAGTGCGCTTTTATGCCACACATAGCTCGTGAAGAAAAATTACACTTGTTGAAGTCAGTAATTTTCATCACTTTTGTTTTTAATTACAACGTTATGTTCTACATCTACATCTACATCCATACTCCGCAAACCACCTAACAGTGTTTGGCGGAGGGTACCTCGAGTACCTCTATCGGATTTACCTTGTATTCGAGTCTCGTATTGTTCGTGGAAAGAAGGATTGTTGGTATGCCTGTGTGTGGGCTCTAATATCTCTGATTTTATCCTCACGGTCTCTTCGCGAGATATACGTAGGAGGGAGCAATATACTGCTCGATTCCTCGGTGAAGGTATGTTCTCGAAACTTCAACAAAAGCCCGTACCGAGCTACAGAGCGTCTCTCCTGCAGAGTCTTGCACTGGAGTTTATCTGTCATCTCCGTAATGCTTTCACGATTACTAAATGATCCTGTAAGGAAGCACGCTGCTCTCCGTCGGATCTTCTCTATTTCTTCTATCAACCCTATCTGGTACGGATCCCACACTGCTGAGCAGTATTCGAGCAGTGGGCGAACAAGCATACTGTAACCTACTTCCTTTGTTTTCGGATTGCATTTCCTTAGGATTCTTCCAATGAATCTCAGTCTGGCATCTGCTTTACCGACGATCAACTTTATATGATCATTCCATTTTAAATCACTCCCAATGCGTACTCCCAGATAATTTATGGAATTAACTGCTTCCAGTTGCTGACCTGCTATTTTGTAGCTAAATGATAAGGGAGCTATCTTTCTATGTATTCGCAGCACATTACACTTGTCTACATTGAGATTCAATTGCCATTCCCTGCACCATGTGTCAATTCGCTGCAGATCCTCCTGCATTTCAGTACAATTTTCCACTGTTACAACCTCTCGATATACCACAGCATCATCCGCAAAAAGCGAACTTCCGATGTCATCCACAAGGTCATTTATGTATATTGTGAATAGCAACGGTCCTGCGACACTCCCCTGTGGCACACCTGAAATCGCTCTTACTTCGGAAGACTTCTCTCCATTGAGAATGACATGCTGCGTTCTGTTATCTAGGAACTCTTAAATCCAATCACACAATTGGTCTGATAGTCCATATGCTCTTACTTTGTTCATTAAACGACTGTGGGGAACTGTATCGAACGCCTTGCGGAAGTCGAGAAACACGGCATCTACCTGGGAACCCGTGTCTATGTTAGCTAACATCCAGAGCATGTCACGTTTTCTGTCTGCTCACCTAAGAAGCGTATCACCTGAGTTTTGCCATATATTACTTCCTTCTGTTTAAAATTAAATGACATTCAAAGCTATATTGTTTCTTTGCTCATCTCTCTTTATGTCTTCACTGCAACTGTTACTTCACTGCGGGTTAGCTGGATCACTTGTCTGGTCAGTGCTGTCCAAGTTAAATGCACTGCAACCTGTCGCCCCATATTGTCGCTGAGCCGACGTATGCATAATGCAGAGCACGAAACAAATACGCATTATCGTATTCGAGACAGCTCAGCTTCTGCTCCACATGAAACGAAATCCAATAAGGGGCCATCAGAGAGAGAAGAAGACATAGTGTAATGTTTACATAGTGTAATGTTTACTTACACGAGATTTATTCTTACGACAGATGGAGAATAATTGTCACAATGACGATATGCCACAGCAGTACACCTGATCACACTCAGCTTTACAATCACTACATCGATACTGCACATTTCAGGCTGTTGCATAATGTACTCCAGGGAGATGTCTGCAGGTTCAGCACCAGCAGTGTTCTCTCCTCGTATTTCCTCTCCTTCATCACAACTTTGTTGTACTCTTTCAACTGTTCTTCGTCTATTACAGTTTGGTCACAAACAGCTGCTCATCCAGCACTGTATTTGGCAGCAACAGCTTTCCAGGAAGAATGTCAGTTCGTCTTCCCTGTAGTTTCAACTTTCTGCTCGACGTCTAGCATAGCGTGTTTTAGAAGCCGTGATACCGAACCGTAAAGAAAGCTGCAATTTCAAACACATGTAGCATTGTTTGACATTGTAATTAGCTAACAATGTTGTTGCACACAATAATTCATTATCTACTTGAACGACTAGAGGCCAGATGTGGGCCGGATTACTGAGGGGCTGGACTTCTGAGGGCCAGATTAGCAGGAGTTCAATGTGATAAATACTAGGATTGGTAAAGACGAACTCTCACGTGTAAATAACAAGTCTGAGAACATCTTCTGACCTTACAATGTGGCTAATGTCATAGAAATTTTCAGTGAAGAAATTCATTACAAATTTGTACGACTCAAGATGCACGGAAAGCTTTCCTGCAATTCTCTCATTTGGGAATTTTAACAGCATCTTCAGTCAGTGACAGTCAAAAGTGAAAATTTGTAATTTTTTGAAAAGAACACACACCAAAAATCAGTGAGACACACCAAAAATATTACACGAAGTATTTCAAAGTGGAGGCATCCACACCGATTCTGAATGTAAAGGAACGACAAGTCGATGCCAAAGTTTCTCGGGAAGAAAACTTTGACATCGCGATCGGCAAGTGACAGACGTGTCATCCTCAAATGTCGCACGTTGAGCCGACCTCACTGCACTCGTTCGTGTCAAAGTACGTTTCTCTCTTCTTAATCTAATTTTATCATTCGCTTTGTTTTCATGACGCCCTGCAAAGCTTTCTCAGCGACACACATTTTTGCCCTCACAAGTGTTCTTCCGGAAAATAGGTAAAACATCACAAATCAAAAAGTGGTATAGTTTCTACAATACGAGGACAAAATAAAGCCTGTATTATGCATTGCCAACCACATAAACTGATGAAACAATTTTCAATAAAACACTTCTTAATAGTGAAAAAGTGAGTTCTGTTGACTGTTAAGGACAAAAAGTGCTCAACGTCAGCACAATTCATCATTACAGTACACACCCAATCAATAGACGAGTCCTCCCCAAACCTCGATGGTTCAAATGGCTCTGAGCACTATGGGACTTAACATCTGAGGTCATCAGTCCCCTAGAACTTAGAACTACTTAAACCTAACTAACCTAAGGGCAGCACACACATCCGTGCCAGAGGCAGGACTCGAACCTGCGACCGTAGCAGCAGTACGGTTCCAGACTGAAGGGCTTAGAACCGCTCGGCCACAGCAGCCGGCCAAACATTGATCAGTGTGCCTGGAGTAATGGTTGCAACAACTGTTTCTTGTGTCGGATAGATCGGCAAGTAACAGAAGCACATACACGTGATCCTTTACGAGCTCCCAAAGGCAAAAATTGCATGGCGTCGGAGCAGGTGAACGTGGAGTCCGTGTGAAACGAGGTGTGTTGTCTGCCCCCGTGACCAATCCTGGAGTCTTGTACATCATCATCATCATCATCATCATCATCATCATCATCATAATCATCATCTAACTAATCCTGTACCAAGTTCCAAGTAATACCACATACCAGTGAGGTGGTGCACCATCTTGCAGCCAAATGTAATTCCATGATCCAGTTTCTCCCAAATGAGGAAAGAGCCACAGCTTTAGTGCATCAATATAAGAAACAGCACTTTGCTTCACCAAAGAAGAAAAGCCCATAAACTTTCCACCAGAATATGGCACAAAAAACATTCAATTTGTTGGAACTGGACCATCTCTTGGGGATTTGCTGACCCACTGATGCGATGTGCACATTGTGTGTCCACATTTACACTTAAGTGAAACCTGAATTTATCACTGAAGGTGACACAATACAGGAAATCATCTTCATGCAACAAGACTTTGTTTCCAAAGTTGGCATGTAAATCATAGTCTGGAGGCTTTAGATCTCGTAACAACTGCAAACTTTGTAAAACTGCTCAAGTTGCCTTTTAGTTTAATGTAATAAAAACTGTAAGCAGAATGTAATAAATGCTACAAAACTTTAAACCCGAACATTCACTTTTAAACACTGGGTATTGTGCACACGGATGGTGGTAAGAAGCCACTGCAATCACTGAGAAATAGAAAAGTAAACTGCAGGAGTTTGGAAGACGAGTCGTCATTCACTAGATCTGCGACACTGCCCTTGTTGGCAGCCCGTGAAGGGCGGCAATTTGAGTGGAGAGAGAGGGACATTTCTGACAAATTACCAGCATGGTGAGGAACCGGTCAACGCTTTTATTGCATGAAGTATTCACAGGGTTTATCATGATACAACTTTTCTGGTTGTCGGCTCAGGAAATTTGGTCACAAGTTATTGAAAAAATAACACTGCAAATAACATCATTTCTCTACACGGTCTCCCTTAACCGTCATGTAGTCGGGCTATCTCCTGACAAGTTTCCTTCAGCCATCCCGAAAACAGCTTCGTGGCACCGCCTCCACAATCTCGTCATTTGACAGAAGCTCTTATTCGACCACGTGCTCATCTGTCGAACAAAAAGGGTAGAAATCTTCTGGAGCAATGTCAGAACTCTACAGCAGGTGATCTAGAATTTCAAATATATTGGATTTCACAGTTTGCCATCTACATACAGACTCCCTGAGCCACCGTGCAGTGTGTGACGGAGGGTATCCTGCACCACTAATAGTAGTTTCCTTTCCCCTTTCACTCGCAAACAGAGCAAGTTAAAGACAACTCTCTGTACGCCTCCGTACGAGCACTAATTTCTCGAACATTATCTCTGTGGTCCTTATGCGCAATGTATGCTGGAGGCGGCAGAAACATTCTGCAGTCGGCCTCAAATGCCAGTTCTCTAAATTTTGTCAATAGTGTTCCTCAAAAAGAATATCGTCTCAGCTCCAGGGATTGCCATTTCAGTTCCTGAAGCACGTCAGTAACATTCGAGTGTCGTTCGAACCTACCAGTGACAAACCTACCACCTGCCAGCAACAAATCTGCCAGCCCACCTCTTAATTGCTTCAATGTCTTCCTTTAATCCGACCCGGTACAGATCCAAAACACTCTAGCAGTACTCGAGAACAGGTCGCGCCGGCGTCCTATATGCGGTCTCCTTTACAGGTGAACCGTGCTTTCCTAGAATTCTCCCAATAAACTGAAGTCCGACATTTGCCTTTCCTACCACAAGTCTCACACGCTCGTTCCATTTCATACTGCTTTACAAAGTTATGTCCAGACATTTCAACAATGTGACAGTGTCAAGGGGAGACTACTAATGCTGCATCCGAACATTGTAGGTTTGTTTTTCCTACTCATTTGCATTAACTTACATTTTTCTACTTTTACAGCTAGCTGCCATTCATCATACCAACTAGAAATTTTGCGTAAGTCATTTTTTATCCTCCTACAGTCACTCAACAATGATCCTTCCCCTACACCACGGCATCATCAGCAAACAACCACAGACTGCTGCCCAACCTGCCCACCACATCATTCATGTATATAAAAAATAACAGCGACCCTACAACACTTCCCTGGGACACTTCTGATGATACCCTGATGAACACACACAGTCGAGGACAACGTACTGATTCTGTTACTTAACAAGTTTAGTTTAGTTTAGTTATGTAATGTTCCATAGATCATTTTCCCAATTAGTTTATCGATATGATGTGGAACAAGTCAGACACACACACACACACACACACACACACACACACACACACACGAATATGTGAATATATTAATATTACTGAAAGTTTAACTTCTACACATGCAACTACATTTAGAGGTACTTTTTTTTTACCAGTCCTGAAACAGAAACTCTGTCCATGGAACAGAAGCAGTTGTCCAAAAGAAATGATTTTAAGCTAGATTTAAAACTTGATCTGCTACCTGCCAGAAACTTTATGCTGTTGGGCAAATGATCAAAGATTTTTGTTGCTGAATAGTGTACTCTTTTTTTGAGCAACTGACAGCTTCAATAACGGATAGGAAAGGCCATTTTTCCCCTCTAGTGTTGTATGTATCAACATCACTCTTCTTCGCAAACTGAGATGGATTATTAGTAACGATTTTCGTTAACGAATATATATACTCCGATGGTGCAGTTAAAATACCTAACTCCTTGAAAAGGTTCCTACATGACATCCTTGGGTGATCACCACTAATTATTCCCACTGCTCTCTTGTGTGCAATCAATACATTATGTCTAAGTGGTGAGTTACCCCAGAAAACTATTCCATAAGACATTATTGATCGAAAATATGCAAAGTACGTTAGGAGGCTGATCTGTTTATTACCGAGACTAGCAATTATACGAAGAGCGAAAGAAGCTGAATTTAATTGTTTGAGAAGCTCAGTAATATGCTTCTTCCAGTTCAAGTTGTCATCAATGTGAACACCCAAAAAATTTGGACAAATCTACCCTGTAAACTGAGCCCTGTTCATATGCTACGTCAATTGTCAGTATGTCTCTATTCGGTGTACAGAACTGGATATAGTGAGCATTTTCAAAATTAAGGGGGAGTCCATTTTCTGAAAACTACTTAATAATTCTTTGAAAGACACCTTTAACAATATCTTCAGCTGATTTTTCTGGAATGGGATTTATTATAACACTCGTGTCATCTGCAAAAAGTACTAGTTCCGCTTGCTGAATGTTAAGTGAAAGGTCAATCACACAAATAAGTAACAGCAGAGGACCCAAAATTGAACCATGTAGGACTCCCTTTGTGATAACTCTCCATTCACTAGAATTTACCACCCGCCCAACATTATTTGTGCTATTCAGCACAATTTTTTGCTTTCTATTCATTAAGTATGATTCAAACCAAGTGTATGTATAGCATTCAATTCCATAAAACCTGAGTTTTTCTTAGAGTGTGACATGGTCCACACAGTCAAATGCCTTGGAAAGATCACAAAAGATATCAACTGGTGACAATTTGTTATTTAGGGCTTGTACTATTTCATGGGTAAATGTGTCTTTCAGCCATTCACATATCTGGGAACCTATTCCCATACGCTCGTACCTTTGTTAAACCCTGCGCAGGGGCACTGTGTAGAATGCTTTTTGGAAATCTAGGAATATGGAATCTGGAACTTAGCCTTCACAGCACGTCACGTAAGAACAGTGCAAGCCGAGTTTTCCACGTGCGATGCTTTATAAAACTGTGTCGATTCGTTGACAGAAGCTTTTCTGTCTCCAGGAAATTTATTATATTCACATTGAGAATATCTTAAAGAATTCAGCAGGAAACCGATGTTAAAGATGTTGGTTTGTAATATTTTGGGTCCACTCTTTTACCATTCTTCCATACAGGAGTCACGTGTGCTTTTTTTAGTCGCTTGGGACTTTGCACGGGGTGACTTTCGTGATAAATGCAAGGTAAGTAAGGGTCCAATGCACTCTTTATGAAACCAGATTAGGATTCCATCTGGACCCGGCAACTTATTTGTTTTCAACTCTTCCAGTTGTTTTTCTATTCCAGGAATGCCTATTACTATGCCCTTCCATACAACAGTCAGTGCCGTGGTCAAATGATAATATGTTTGTACGATTCTCCCGTGTGAATGATTTCTTAAACACAAAATTTAAAACTTCAGCTTTCCTTCTGCTATCTTCTACTGTCACACTAGACTGGTCAACAAGTGACTGGATGGAAGTCTTAGACCCACTTAGAGATTTTGTATAAGATCAGAATTTTCTCAGGTTCTCAGCAAAATCTTTTGCTAAAGTATGACAGCAGTAGTAGTTGCACGCTTTGTGCATCGATCTTTTTAAAGCTGTACAAATCCCTGCTAACTTTAGACTGTCATCGTCTGCACGTTCTCTTTTCAACTGACAGTGCAATGGCCTTCACTTCCTTAGGATTTTTCAACTATTTTTGTTAGACCAAAGTGGGTCTCTCCCATTCTTAAATAACTTATCTGCCAAATTCTTCTCCAGAGCTTCATTTACAATCTGTTTCAACTTTGGCCACAATTCCTCTACTGGAAGCAAATGATTTCAATTCATTCTCTAAACGGGATACTAACAACAGCTTATCTGCTCTTTCTAACAGGAATACTCTCCTACCCTTTGTGACTGATTTATTAACTTTAGTAGCCACAGTCCCTATTGAATATAATCGGGGAGAAGAGAAATTTGTGGCACAACTTGAGTAGAAGACGGGATCAGTTGGTAGGACATGTTCTGAGGCATCAAGAGATCACCCGTTTAGTATTGGAGGGCAATGTGGAGGGTAATAATCCTAGAGGGAGACCAAGAGATGAATACACTAAGCAGATTCAGAAGGATGTAGGCTGCAGTAGGTACTGGGAGATGAAGAGGCTTGCACAGGACAGAGTAGCGTTGAGAGCTGTATCGAACCAGTCTCTGGACTGAAGACCACAACAACAACAACAACAACAGTCACTATGATTACATCAGAGTCACTGAGCCACTGATACAGTCAGGCCTGTTTTCAGCTGCAAGTTCAAAAACACATCCATTGTGTGTCGGCTGTCGAACCAGCTGCTCAAGACAGTTTTACGAAAACATTTTCAAAAGACATCACATGCCTGTAGCTCTGTATCATCTGCAATGAATCCACAGACGTCACAGTATATACCTGGTAGGTTCAAATTTCTTCCAACTAATACTTCACAGTCCGGGTATTTCCATGATACTGACCATAGATTATCTTTGAATGATTCTAAAACTGTCATAGCAGAATCGGGTGGCCGGTACAAACATCCAACAATTCACTTGGTTTCCTTAAACCTGTTATATGCAATAAGATAACCTCAATGTCACACTCCAATTCGACCTCAATAGAGACTTTTTGTCAACTGCAATGAACACTGCCCCCCCCCCCCCCCCCTCCTGTGGTGTTTAATCTGTCTTTTCGATATACGTTCCATGTGTAGTAGTTAATAAAAAAGAAAAAGAGAAGAAAAGAAAAGAATAGGTTGAAAATGTAAGAAGAAATGGTGAATAAAAAGGGGGTTTTAAAATTGTAAATGACCGTGAAAAAGGGAAAGAATGAAATGCAAATTGGACTTCGTATTACAGAAAAGCTATAGGACTTCGTGATTCGGAAAAGCTATTGTTGGGGTGGTCCTTGTGGCATTTTTGAGCAAAAGTTAAACCAATTTCCACTACAAAAATTATTGAAAAAGAACAGAGAATAACAAAATGCAACTGACAGGGGGAAATGGCGTAGATAAAGAGTTCATCATTTACCATGTTAACATGTCTTTTTTCGTCCAGGTCTTCAAAAATCTCTTACCTCATTTCAGCGTGAAAGTAGTAGCTCCAAAATCTTGCAATTGTCCAGGAATCACTAATTTATACAAATGAAAAATCATCTTGATACAATGTAATTTAATTTACTTTGTTACTTCCATCCTCCGAATTTCATAACAACTTCCACAATATGTCTACACATTAAAATCAGATCAAGACTAGCTAGTAAGTTTTTTTTACGTCTGCCTTAAGCTTCCGCTCTCAAGAGATAATAAAGAAACGAATAGAAAAAAAAAAAGAAAAAAAAAAAGAGTTACAATTTTAGTATTTTCTCTGCCATCGAGCGCCTATACTGCTGCGACGGTATAATTTATATCTGAGCGGACGAGTGTAGCGCGGTGAAATTCAAAGTCCCGCTACACATGACTCACTAAATATCTCTGAGATATCTACTTTGGACTTCAGTCTCATCTCGGTCCCAAGAATAGTCAGAGTGTGAGAAATTTTGTTGAGGGAAATAAATTTGAGACCTATGTTACAAATACTTCAGCAATTTACTGATAAAACTTTGACCGTTGAAATGTCTTTACTCATAACGCGGTCCGATTTCACTATCTGCCTGTTATGAGGTGAGTGTTAATCAGAGAGGATGTTCATCATTTCTACGAGGGCAGCCATTACCCTGCTGCAAAATCACAGTCCTGAAAGCTCCTTCCTTCCTTCATTTGGTCACAAAAGTTGTCACTATACCTGTTTAGCAGTTAAGATTTCAACAAACTGACAGTAGACCTTAAAATTATATTGGAAACAATTCCAAGATATTTATTTTTATCTTTGTTGTTGAACAAGTAGTAAAGCAACACAGCTTTGTATAACTCATTGGGACACGGTACCATAGCTTTGGTACTCATTTCCTGTAAACATTGTTTACACACTGCACAAATGTAAAAAATGAACATCACTCATATTAAACAAACTGTACTAGTTAACTGACATTTGTACCTCCTACTGTGTCATATCACTTAATACCGTTCATGGCAAGAACAAACTGTTACTGCAAAATAAATACTACAGCTAAAGATATTAATAAATATTTAATTGGTGAAAGTGAGACAGTTATACCATCTAAAGTCTTTAGAGAGTATCCATTTTCGAGAGGCTTAAAATGAGTAAAAAGGTAAAAGAATAATACTTTCTGAAGTATAAAGGTACATTTGAAGTAGTAGTCGTATTAACTGTTAACACAGGCCAAACCAGAACTCCATCAATAAACTTTCACAGTTGGTAGTACGGACCAAAATGTCCAGTAAACGTGGACTTTAAGGTGAATATCTTAAGAGTTACAAGCACTTCTTCAGGAGATGTGTTTAACAGTACCAAAGATGAAGGAGTGCTCAGAGCTCCTAAGGTACGCATTTCAGAGTGCACATTTACTAGACTTATTTTTCCTCATTTTGGTCCACACCACCACATCTGGAGGCAGTAGAGATGTGGATATGGAGAAGAATGGAAGAAGTGAAATGGGGAGCCCGAGTAAGGAATGAAGAAGAGTTGGAGAAGAAAGAAACATGCTGAAAGTCATCAGAGAGACAAAACGGAAATGGATTGGACATTGTTTGAGGAGGGACTGTTTATTCAAAGAAGTGTAGCGGGACTTTGAATTTCGCCGCGCTACACTCGTTCCATCAGATATAAATTATACCGTCGCAGCTTACGAGCGCTCGATGGCAGAGAAAATATATAAGAAAATGAAAGTACTAAAATTGTAACTCTTTTGTCTCTTGAGAGCGGAAGCTTAACTTATTTATTAGCTAGTCTCGGCCGGATTAAGACGAAAAAACTTACTGATGTGCAGACATATTGTGGAATGAAATTTGGAGGATGGAAGCAGCAACGTAAAATACATTGCATTTAATATCAAGACGGTTTTTGTATACATTAGTAATTCCTGGACAATGAAATTTATTGTAAGATTTCGGAGCACCTACGACTTTTCACGCAGAAATGAAGCAGGAGATTTTTGGAGAACAAGATCTGTACGCCGCACAAGAGAAGACATGTTAACATAGTAAAAAATGAACTCTTATCTACGCCCTTTCCCCCTGTTAATCACATTTTGTTATTCTCTGTTCTCCTTCAAATAATTTTTGTAGTGGAGATTTGTTTGACTTGTGCTCAGAAACACCGCAAGTACCACCCCAACAATAGCTTTTCCAAATCACGATGTCCGATAACTTTTCTGTAATACGAAGTCCGATTTGCATTTCATTCTTTCCCTTTTTCACAGTCATTAACGATTTTAAAACCCCCTTTTTATTCACCATTTCTTTCCACATTTTCAACCTATTCTTTTCTTTTCTTCTCTTTTTCTTGTTTATTAACCACTACAGAATGAATAGACAGAATGGTGGAGGGGAAAAAGGGGAAGACGAAAAAGAAGATATCAAATGCTGAACAATATAAAAGGAGACAAATATTCAGAAATGAAACGACTGGCTATGGGCAGACAAAAGTGGAAGAAGCTTAACCCATGACAAGGCGTGCCATAAGGCAGAATACCATACTACTACTTCTACTACTACTACTACTACTACTACTACTACTACTTCCACCACCACCACGTCTGAAAGTTTGTCCGAGGCATTCCGCTCGTGTATAGTTTACAGATTTTCTACGATATACTTTTCCCCTACATTAATTATTACCAAAACTTGTCCCAAATTTTTGAAAGCTCTCCTTCTTCACGGGATCAGCTGCACGTGTTAAATTAAAGAATGGATAGGGAGAACTACAGTGTACAGGAAGTCTGAATCACACTACAAGTTTTCAGTTTCCATATTTATAAACAGCTTGCAAAGGTGATAGTACTTGTAGGTGGGAGAGAAAATACTATGGCTGGCTGAGGAGTGGAGTGTGGGAGTCTTTGGTGTTGGCAGCCTTACACTCAAGTCATATGACAGTACTTTCCATCAATATCTAATGGTGAAACACCAGGAAACACTTACAGAGGACAGAATGCAAGTTTCATACCTGCACCATTCGTAGTAGATCTGCCTCGGTGCCTTCACGTAGCTCCTGCTTCACTGCCATAAACTCATATCCCTGCAATACAAAAAAACATTACTGTATTTTTATGTGTGGCAAAACATCTGTGCCAGATTATAGTCAAAGCAGTGCAGAAGTGTAGAATGAAGGCTTTCACGACTGGATGACATAGCTGCTGGTAAACTTTTCGGGCTGTGAGGTCGTGGTTCAAGAAACTCTTCTGTTCCTGACATTTCATCCAGGACTGCACCGTACAATTTCGGATGCTCCTCTGCCGAATCTTGCTGACTGGTCAGACATCCGAGTGTGACATATATACTGTACGAAAGGGGGCGTGGCCAAAGTAATGCGATGAACAGAGATAATCCTTGTCAAAGATATGACTTAACTTTTGATTGTCATCTTGCCAAAGATAAAATTGTCTAGCGATTCTGCGGCTCTGCTCATCACACGTTACTTCGACCACACCCCCTTTCCTGCAGTACGTATGTCGCTCTCGGGCGTCCGATCGGTCAGTCGGCAAGACTCGGAGGAGGAGCAGCACCCGAAGATGTCCAGCACAGTCCAGGGCAAAATGCCAGGAACAGAATAGTTTCTTGGACCACGAGCTCACATCCTGAAAGGTTTACCAGCAGCTAGTACAGAAGCGACCTCAAACAATATTCTCAGACATCTGTGAAAAGGGAAGTTGCTACTCACCATATAGCAGAGATGCCGAGTCCCAGACAGACACAACAAGAAGACTGTCACAAATAATAGCTTTCAGCCAGTAAGGCCATATAGCATCTCCGCTATATGGTGAGCAGTAACTTTCCTTTCACAATATTGTCACGAACATTTGGTAAGAATGTAGTGTTACAAATACCAGCAGTTGCACTGATACCTTTCCCGTGCAAATGACAACAGGTAAATATTTCTCCGACGAGCAATGACCGGAGCAAGATCAAATGTCACCTGCTGCCGCTCCGAGCAAACAGTGCAGTATGGAAAGTACAGGATGGTTGTAAAGTCGGTACCTATTTGTAACAGTGAATATTTAAAAAAGAATACATCTTTTCATAGTTCCATGTTTCCACTGAATATATTATGACAGTGTACCATTTGGTTATTAAGTTACATTTCAATTTATGCACCCACATTTTCCACATAAATTTTGAATATTTTAGGAAAAAATCCACGGCTTTTCCTAGCATCTCAACTAGGACATTTGCAAACACTTCACAGATACTTTGTTCAAGACTGCCAATATCCTTCGGTTTTAACTTGTACACTTATTCCTTAGCTCATCCCCAAAGGAAGAATTCACATGATGTGAGATCAGGGCTGCATGCAAGCCATTCTGTCAGTTCCCGGTGGCCAATGTACCTGCCAGGGAAATTGTCATCAAGCCATTCTCTCACTGGGGAGGGGGGGGTGGAGTTCCATCTTGCACGAAGAGCAATTCCCTTCCATTTTCCCATTCTCGAATCACAGGCTCTACGTACTTTCACAGCATCTGCAAGTACCGTGCACTATTCACGGTGTCGTGTAGCACGTACGGTCTGACTAATCTCCTTCCCACACCTCTGATCTCGATTGCATTTTTTCAGCTGTCACACTGCATCCAATTTTGACCAATAATGACAACCGTGACAGTTCACAAAACCTCCAACGTGAAATCCCACTTCATCAGAGCACAGGGTACTGTTTTACTGATCGGGATAATCGTCTCCTCGATCGAGCACAATCTCCCAAAATTCCACTCTCCCGTCACAGTCCTCGTCGAACAACTCTTGCACGTAATGTGGCTCCCGAGGTCGAAAAAATAGCTCACTTTTAAAAATGGTCGTTACCGTGTGACATTACAGTCCCATTTCCCTAGCAGCTTGTCTTGTTGACTTTGCAAGGCTTCGTTCAAAGATGTGGTGAACTTCATTCACATTCTCTTCGCACGTGGATGTCGAAAGTCTTCCAGACTGACTTGCATCTTTCACTCTAGCAGTTATCACGTATTTTTATGACAGTTTTTTTTATTGTCTTAGGATTAACTTTCGGTTTCCTACCTCACTCTTGCCCAGGGGCGAAGGCATGAGGGGGGGCTTGGGGGGGGGGGGGGGGTATAGCTCACCTCCTCCCCCCCCCCTCCAATGGAGTATCATATTACACTGGATAAAATGACTTGAGAAATCAACGAATATATTACTTCAACAGATTCAGAAGGCGAGCTGAAACTACGGAAGGAAAAGTGGGTAGATGAAAGTAAAAGATCTGAAACAGCGACTGAAGATTTAAAGAACTGTGACAAACCAGTTTTTCCTAAATGCATATGTTTTACTTCAAATATTTGGGACTATTTTTGTTACCACGAGCACTCCTGAACAAAGCTTCTCTATTTTGAGACGAATAGAGACTTATTTGTGTAACACACTGAGGCAGGTGAGACTAAATGTATCGGCTCTTGCAAATATCCATAAAGAAAGAGATATGGACATTGAAAATATCATTGACACATTCAGTAAAAAGAAACAGAGACAAATGAGCATGACAAATTGCGCTGAAGACAGAAATATCCAGTGAATTTTGCTACGGATATCCCCCCCCCCCCCATATCCAGTTCAAGTTTTTACATTCATGTCATCTTCCGTATCCAGAAAATTACTGGAAACTTATTTGTTGTAAGTTGACCTTTTTTATGATTAATGTAATTTTTAAAATCTCCCATGTTAAAATAAGTTTTTTTTTTACCCTGAACTCCTAAACAGGTACCAAAAACTACTTTAAGCAACTCCCAAATTTCACCAATTTGTCGGTGGCGGACTCTCCTTTTGTTAAGCGATATTGCGTGGGCATAATGTTTCTGCTCATCAGTGCTCACATAAGTGATATACTGTGTAGAGATGCATTGATAAAAATTACAGAGAATGAAAAGGAAGTTCAGATGTTTTGTGTATGCTATAGCCATTCCATAGACACTCTTTGGTCACACAGTCTGCATCTAACTAATTAATTTCATGCCATACATTCTGAAGAACGAGTGAAGTCATCGCAAGAGTGTTTTACAAATGCGTATTCTGAGATCTGGAGCTGTTTTTGGTGCAAGAGGCACGTACCTGAGGTCTTTCAAACAACCTCGGAGAAAGAAATCGACAGCTGTCAGGCCTAGAGAGCTATGTGGCCAAGACCCAAATGCAGCACTGTCGTGTCACCTCCATATCCAATTCACATTTACCATTTAGAGATGACATGCTGTTCATTCTACACGGTGATTCCAGAAGAATTTCAGAAGACAAATGTAATGCAACATTCCACGAACTTGAGGGCTAGTGCCGAAGTGCTAAACTGTCACTAGCACATCACAAAAAACAACGTACCTCCTGCTGAAAGGAACCTAGCAAGAAACCGTAAAATAAAATTTAGTGATTTTATCATTAAGAGAAGTGCAGTAACAAGATATCTAGGGATATTTCTGGACAAACATCGTAACTTTGCACTTCGTATAGAGGAAACAGGCAAAAAAAGGTACAAATGTGACGAATAAAATTATAACAAGTGCAAACAGGCAATTTTGTCTTTCCTCGAAAACAATCTGAGCATACCACCGATCTATTTTATCATCGGTCATAGGATATGGTGTGAGCATCTATGCTCATAGATTGCAGCTAGTGAAGCCAGACTCATTAGTGAGAAGAATTCAAAGAGGGGTGCTACTAATATTAACAGGTCCTTAATGCATTAGCCTGAATGATGCTTTGTTAGTAATTCCGAGAATTTGGACTTGGAAATCAGGAAAATGAGAGAACTTTACCAGTTAAAGAAAGCAATCAAATGGAAGTAAAAAGTATGCACGGAACTGAAGCCAATACAAAAAATTTAATGAAAGATGACCTATTACGACTCTCTCAAAATGAATGGAACATTTCAGATACAGGGAGGAGAACGTATGAATTTCTCCCTAACATCAGGAGGAGACTAAAAATCAGACTCCTTAACCCATCGAGTGGATTAATATATTACCTGACTGGCCACGGCACGTATGCTACATAGTTATACAAAATCAAAAGACAGACGAACGATAGGTGTGCCTGCGGCAGTGTGGGCGCTCCAGAAAACGTGATACTGACGAACCGCACGCTCTACGCAGGTGCGGCAGGTGTTAGCCGTCAGGGATTAAGAATGCTTTACCCCAAAGCAGCACTAGCGAGCAAGTCGATCTGGTCCACCTTTGACCATAATGCAGCTGCAGTAACCAGGAAGGCCGAGGAAGATTTCCACGAAGCATTCGACAAGATGTCAGCATGCTGCCATCCTGCGTAGACAATATACTCTACAGTTGGAAAGAAGACGACTGAGGTCGGCAGTTGCCACAAGAATCTACACTGTGTCGATACAGGTGATCACGGAAGTGTCCACTCTAAGCCACAACAGTGATTGCTGGAATCGTTTGCTACAGTGGAAACGTTGCAGACGTGCTGCCCGATGCCCGAAGAATGTAGCGGACAGTGGCTTTTGAGCGGGGTACTACGAGGATGTATCCAGTAGTGGAAACAACTATCTACTGCTTAAATGAACCAGACTAAATGAGCAGACACATGACATATTCTGCTATGCTTATAGTGGTATTAGTAGGTGGTAGTTGTTTAAGGGTTTATTGTAGTTTTCCAGTAGTAGAAGAAGTTGTAATATTTAAAAAAATAAATATCAGGAATAAATAGTTAATGCATAAATTTATTATTACTTAAGAAAATGTGATTCGTATGGCCTGATTTAGCTTTTCAGATAATAGGCTGTATGTGTGAAAAATAAATAAATAACAATACCTACCCACTTCATTGTACTTGGATAATAACTGAATTTATGAACTACCTCTTACTAACTCTGTAATCCTTATTATGCATCATTATGCAACATATAGTTGAAGCCATCTGCAATTGCAATACATTCACAAATTTGGCCCTCATTGCCAGACAGTCAATAAAGAATTGTATCGTAATGCGCTACGATGAAGGACACAAGAAGTAAACCTCCATAGAAGTGGCGTATAAGTGACTAGGTACTACACTGTGGCAATGCGTGATGATGTGTTTTTCTTGTTGCAGGTTGATTTTAAGTGATCAACATACTCTGAGATGCCAAGTCTTCACTCGTTCCCTGTAATAACAGTTACTTCATTTCGAAATTTCACGGTCGCCATCTTGTGTTCTCTCGATATTCTGGTCCCGCTATGCCACGCCACGTATTTGACCGCCGACTTCTTTTCCGATTCCAGACGGGTGAAGGCTATAAGAGAGCCTCTACATTTAAACTACAAAATCACTAAACACGGCTTCCATAATTCTTCTACACTCCTGGAAATTGAAATAAGAACACCGTGAATTCATTGTCCCAGGAAGGAGAAACTTTATTGACACATTCCTGGGGTCAGATACATCACATGATCACACTGACAGAACCACAGGCACATAGACACAGGCAACAGAGCATGCACAATGTCGGCACTAGTACAGTGTATATCCACCTTTCGCAGCAATGCAGGCTGCTATTCTCCCATGGAGACGATCGTAGAGATGCTGGATGTAGTCCTGTGGAACGGCTTGCCATGCCATTTCCACCTGGCGCCTCAGTTGGACCAGCGTTCGTGCTGGACGTGCAGACCGCCTGAGACGACGCTTCATCCAGTCCCAAACATGCTCAATGGGGGACAGATCCGGAGATCTTGCTGGCCAGGGTAGTTGACTTACACCTTCTAGAGCACGTTGGGTGGCACGGGATACATGCGGACGTGCATTGTCCTGTTGGAACAGCAAGTTCCCTTGCCGGTCTAGGAATGGTAGAACGATGGGTTCGATGACGGTTTGGATGTACCGTGCACTATTCAGTGTCCCCTCGACGATCACCAGTGGTGTACGGCCAGTGTAGGAGATCGCTCCCCACACCATAATGCCGGGTGTTGGCCCTGTGTGCCTCGGTCGTATGCAGTCCTGATTGTGGCGCTCACCTGCACGACGCCAAACACGCATACGACCATCATTGGCACCGAGGCAGAAGCGACTCTCATCGCTGAAGACGACACGTCTCCATTCGTCCCTCCATTCACGCCTGTCGCGACACCACTGGAGGCGGGCTGCACGATGTTGGGGCGTGAGCGGAAGACGGCCTAACGGTGTGCGGGACCGTAGCCCAGCTTCATGGAGACGGTTGCGAATGGTCCTCGCCGATACCCCAGGAGCAACAGTGTCCCTAATTTGCTGGGAAGTGGCGGTGCGGTCCCCTACGGCACTGCGTAGGATCCTACGGTCTTGGCGTGCATCCGTGCGTCGCTGCGGTCCGGTCCCAGGTCGACGGGCACGTGCACCTTCCGCCGACCACTGGCGACAACATCGATGTACTGTGGAGACCTCACGCCCCACGTGTTGAGCAATTCGGCGGTACGTCCACCCGGCCTCCCGCATGCCCACTATACGCCCTCGCTCAAAGTCCGTCAACTGCACATACGGTTCACGCCCACGCTGTCGCGGCATGCTACCAGTGTTAAAGACTGCGATGGAGCTCCGTATGCCACGGCAAACTGGCTGACACTGACGGCGGCGGTGCACAAATGCTGCGCAGCTAGCGCCATTCGACGGCCAACACTGCGGTTCCTGGTGTGTCCGCTGTGCCGTGCGTGTGATCATTGCTTGTACAGCCCTCTCGCAGTGTCCGGAGCAAGTATGGTGGGTCTGACACACCGGTGTCAATGTGTTCTTTTTTCCATTTCCAGGAGTGTATATTCAAATATGTTCTCAATTTACAACTGATAATTACCAAAACTTTTCAGACATGTTCATAGATGATGCTTCACTGCTTGACCAAAACCATTCATTCGTACTTAATGCAAGATAGCATAACATTGAATCTATATAAAAACAATTATTATAAAATAATATACATAAATACAATAATAAATAATATATATAAATAACATACAATGGAAGAGCACGAATCCGTCTTCTTGCAGGGGAACAGCTCCTCGACACCAGTATTGGGGGGATAGAGTCGTGCTGGCAGCAGCTCCATTGCACTCTGGGGAACATTCACACAGTCATCAGTGGGTCCAGTAGAGCTCGTGTAAGGCACCATAACAGCCGAGGAGTATCGTACACTGGTTGCCAACCACATACACCCCTTCACAACTACAATGTTTCCGGAGCGCTGTGACATTTTTCAAGAAGACAATGCACTGTGTCACAATTCCAGGAGAGTGACGGAGTGATTTGAGGAACACAGTGGCGAGTTCCAATTGACGTGCTGGTCCCCCGAGTCACCAGACGAACATGGTTTCAGAGCTCACCGACCCCCTCCCCCCTATTCAGAATTTACAGGAATTAGGTGATGTGTGTGTGCAAATGTGGTGTCAGCTGCCTCCAGCGAACTATCGAGGGCCGACCGCCTCCGTACCACGACACTCTGTGCTGTCACGCTCAGGTGGACGGTCATAATATTCTGGCCGATTGGCGTATATTCGACAGTATCGTCTGCAAACAGCTTCAGCTTCACAGAGCATCTGACATTCTCATTAATATAAACTGTAAACAGTAACGGACCTATAATACTCCCTTAGAGTACACCAGAAATAACTTCTACATCTTTTGAATTTGTTTCTTTGAAAATGATGAGTTGAGTTCTATCTGAAAGGTAGAAATCCAATCACAAATACAGTCCAAAACTCAAAAAACTAGTGTGTTTTTCACCAAACAACAGCGTGGAAAAGTATCAAAAGCATTCCGGAAGTCGAAGAACGCGGCATACAGCCGGTTGTTGAACTCCGGGGCAATCTGTAGATTACGAGTGTAAAATCACAGATGCGTTCCCTCCGGTAGGAAGTCCCGAACCCAGTCACAAATTTACAACCGTCCACCAGATGTGCTCAATAAGGGACAGAAGTGAGAGCCTTACCTCGGCAGCTCCGGGCACCTCATCTTCCATGGTGGCCAGTGCCCTCCGGGACTGTCGGCTCAATACTGGATGCCAGCATCAGCTACAACAGAACAGGCAACACCTCACTTACTATCGGCAGTGCAATTTCTAGACAGGCAGAAAAGCTCTGCACATCACAATGACATTCTCTCCTGCAACAACTGAATCGTACTGAAACATGTCAAGACACTGAAAGTTCTGTGGTGTGGACCATCTCCACCTACAAACATACTCTGCAGGCCACAGTGACACGCACGGCAAACGGTGCCTAGCAGTGTACCGCGTGATGGGGTACGTCCTCGTTCCAGTCGTGTATGGACTGCAGAAAGAATCACTGCTTAAATGCAGTATAATTAGTCAGATCTCGTCCTCACACTGTCTATGTAAGCTATATATAAAAAAGAGCTGGAGAGCAGCTCTAAATTCTTCAACCTAATACAGGTTCTTGAAACTTTACAAGAACGGGATAACTGGTTTCTATCATGAACAATCTGCTAATTTAAATTTTGAAACATTTCCATGAAATTCTCCCATGAGCCAAAAAAATTTGTGACACTCGTGTATCTTTATTATCCCCTGTTACTCCTATTTCCTACAGGTCCCACATGTTTCAGCAATGTGATAAAATGGGACACGTAAGTGATTTGTAACCCAGATCTTTTGTAACTTCTCGGCTGATCGAAACTGTGTGCCAGACGAAAACTCAAGCTCGGGACCTCTGCCTTTTGTGGCAAGTCCTCTATCGACTGAGCTACCCGAGCACAAGTCACGACTCGTCTGCACCGAGAGGACCGCTGGGAGCCGGGACTGGACCCGGGGCAAGATGTGAGACTGGGCCCCACCTCCAAATACACAAACCAATTATATTATAACAACAAAAACAATCAATTATTGACAAAATTATTTAATTGGATAGATAAAAAAGATCTACTCGCCAAGCAGCGGCAGAACACGAACACAAAAGACTGCTGTGAGGCAAGCTTTTGCAGCAGTGTCTCCTCCTTCAGGCAGAAGGGTTGAAGTGGAAGCAATATGGGCGAAGGAAAAGGCCTGGAGAGGTCTAGGAAAAGGAGTAGATTTTGACAAAGTCACCCAGAACCGTAATCCAGGGGAGACTTACCGTAAGGGATGAGATGGAAAGACTGATTCTTTAATGTGAGATGGGATTCATCATGACAAGAGAGGGCACTTTGAAGAGTTAAAAATCGTGAGAGTGGTCAAATAAAATATGCACAGGTTAGAAAAAATAAAAAAAACGAAAGAAAAGCACGAAAAAGGTCATAAAAATTAGAAAAATTCGTACGGAAGTCATTAATAGGAGCTAATGAGTGGACGATCTATATTGATCAGAAAAAAGAAATAAGGTAAAATTCGATCTGGAAAGTCGTGAAAACTGACGAAATTTTAGAGCCTGGATAAACAGAAAGCGAAAGTTATAGAAGAAAATGTAAACCACTTTACTTGATATCAATTAAAGTCGATTACAGCGATTTGCCGAAAAACAAACGCGCAAAAACGTGAGAGAATTACGTATAAACAAGATAAGCCGATAGTGGAAAAGCAAATAGCTCTCAAATTTGCGAATAAATCGGTGAAAGACGATCGGGATAAGGCCATGCAGTATAATGAACCGTAAATTGTTGAATGCAAATTCGTAAATAACAATGGAATTGTTATATACAAATAAAATTGAAAGTGAAAATGGACCCGTCTACTGGCACGAAAATCGGTATTAGAAAAGACGTCGGGACAAAGTGCTGATATTTTTTTGCTGCGATATAGATCGCCCACTTATTGTCTCTTATTTACCATTTCCGTACGAATTTTTCTAATTTTTCCGACCTTTTTCGTTGCTTTTCCTCCGTTTTTCTATATTTTCCACCCTATGTTTTTTTTACGACTCTCACGATTTTTAACTCTCCAAACTGTCCTCTCCTGCCACGATGAATCGCATCTATTAAAGACTCAGTCTTTCCTTCTCATCCTGTACGACAAGTCTCGCCACAGTTCTGGGTGACTTCCTCAAAATCTACTCTTTTGCTAGACCTCTCCAGGGGCCCTATTCTGTATCGCTCATACCGATCGGTGTACTAGGTTAGTCTCGGTAGTGACGTCATTTTCGGTTCTTTATCGAAATACCCTACTCAGTAAGCTTCTGAGACTTGTTACCGAAGAGTCCTCCCACTGATTTTACGACAATTGGACCGAGAGGTTTTGGATTTCGGTCTGGTCCTGTCGACCGATGAGCTGTGGTTTATTTGCACCTATAATTTGTTATTTTAAACATATTTAGCGGTTTTAGCTCTGGATTTAGTGATTGTGTTACAAAAGAATCATCAGAGGATGCATTCGGTTGGAAAGTGAGTTCATAATTGACTATTTTCCTTTGTTGGAAATATGGTTAGGTTAGGTTGTTACTGTGAATGATTACATAAAAAAATGTTTTCGGTCAATATTCTCTCAAAATACGTGTTATTTTTATGCAAATAAGGGTTTAAAGAACATTAAATATCAAGACATCGGTTATGCTTACATGAGTGTGAAGTGACATTACTAGTACCTTTGTGAACTTTTTCCCACAAATGGGTTATTTAGTAATTATCGAAACGTGTCTACAACTTTCAAGTAACAATGGAAAGCAATTATGTGAAGCCTCATATTGCAAACTTTCCAAACTGTCACGCGTTTATGACTTACACTGCACTGTTTGGCAACGAAGTCAGCCTACGTTCCTCTGCACAACACTACAAGAATTGAGCATAGGGTGTCTGTTGTTCAGTGTGGCCAAGTGGTTAGCGCGCGTGTATGCCATGCGGAAGGAGACAAGTTCACAAATTGGTAGGTGCAAAAAAAATTTTTTTTTCCTCTTCATATATGCAACACGTTCTGAGACATTGTTATTCGTGTAAGTTAAGATTTTTCTGCAATATTCGTTATTCCTTACATGTAAGAGCTCACTTCCTCCGTAATGATTTCGTTGATTTCTGTGAGTTTAAAAAACGAAATATGGAATTGCTGGAGAAGAAATTGCTGTGAGTGAAATAACCGACAGTGACCTTTATATTTTTTCTTGTCAGAAATAATTCACCATTTTTTCCGAATATGTAGCGATTTCCGAGTATGCGGCTAGACAGGAATCTAAGAGCACAACTTAAATTACTTGGAATGTAACTAGCAGCAGTCATCTTCATGATCTTGCTTGTCACAAGTATTTATCTGCGATCGAATCCTCGACAACAGTAGACACAGATGAAAGATCTCTGCCGTAATATTTTTAGACTGTAGCACCATATACGAAACATTTTCATTCATGAGATGAACTGCAGGAGCTCTCGAAAATGCGTTTTCTTTTCAGTTTTATTTTTAAGACACAAATCGTTGACGTATCATATAGGGAAGTTCGCTACATAATCATTTGGATGTCTAGGAGCGAGTTATAACCACATTCTGTTTATCTTCTTACTCTTTGAAACTCTCAGAATAAATTTTTCGGGTGTTTTTACAGATGTATTATTACAGTGTGGTACTACACACTATACCTAATTCGTTTTCGGAAACGTGAAATCCAAAACACGATGTCAGTGTGAATGAGAATAAGATGACATAATGCGGCATTTACGACAATCTGCAGAATACAGTCAAATACGCTGTCGTTATTATGCATGCATGGAAACATGCAGTCAGAGAAAATGTAAAAATTTTTATGCATTTCAGCTGAGAATCATGGAAATGCATAAACTGCGCCTGATACTGTTGAGGAGGAGGCAAAGGCGATGAAGGTGGGCACGTCAGCTCGATGGACTGCGGCGTCATGCGTTATGGCAACGTAAACGCAGTTTTCGGTACTTGGAAGAATAGCGCGCCTGTGTCGTCTGCTAGCCGCTTTGTGTTCGTGGCGCTGTCTGCGCTGCAGTGCGCATTCGCGGATCTGCGGCCGCTCGCTTTTGATTGGCTCGCGCGACGCGGACCGACAACAGCGCTTCTGTTCTCTAGACCCGAACGGTATCGCTACCGAAATGCATACTGAATAACGCAGGGACTCTAATTCGAGTACTAGACCGTGAGTACCGCAACGATCGGCACAATGGCGGAAAGATACAGAATAGGCACCCGGGCCTTTTCCTTCACCCTTCTTCCTTACCCTTCACCCTTCTTCCTTCCCCTTCAACCTTCTCCCTGAAGAAGGAGCCACTGGCTCCGAAAGCTTCCCTATCGCAAATATTTTGTGTGTTTGCTCTGCCGCCGCTTGGTGAGTAGATTTTTATTTATCTATGCAATTAAACAAATTTTATTGTTATTTTGAAGAAAGTTTGACACAATTTAAATGTGACAATTCGGAGAATATTGGACACACACAAAAAATATGCTTTGGGATGAAAGAGATGATAATAATAATGATAATAATAATAATAATAATAATTTCTAATTAAATGCTAAACATATCTTCACAAATACAGTCGATCTGCGCAAAGTACCAGTATGTTCCAATCTACATGTACATGATTATTCTGAAATTCACAATTAGGTGCCAGGCAGGGGTTATTATGGTCAAACTGCTGTTGGCTTCTGTCTCGGGTTCTTCAGCCGACATTTGTCTGATGATTTGCTGACGTTTTGCCAGCACAAGTGGCTGGCATAGTGGAAGCTTCTGCAGCTGCGAGCTCTGCTCCACCACTGGCAATGGTGGGTGAAGCTTTGACAATGTCAGCCAATCGTGTTGGCGAAACGTCAGAAAATCGTCAGACAAACGTCGACCGAAGGAACCGAGACAGAAGCCGACACGCAGTTTGTCAAGAAGTGGCCACAAAAGCCTTAACATTTTAGTAGTATGATGATCATTCCTCCCCACAGATGTGGGTGCCAACAAAATAGAGGGTGTCCCACACAGAATGATCTGATTTTAAATAGAATTATTTATTGAGAAGAAGGGCTTACCACCAACAAATTGCATACTAAATTACTCAGAAAAGACAGAAGTTTATAAAAATCCATCATAAATGTTCACTATGTCCTCCATTGGCTGCACAGACGACATCTAGCCGATAACCGAATTCATACCAAACTGAGCGCAGTGTGTCTTCTGTCACTGAAGCTACAGCAGCTGATATTCTGGTTTTTAGTTCAGTGTCATGAGGTAAGGGAGGAACGTAAACACATTGACATATCTCCATAGGAAGAAGTCACGTGGTGTTAAGTCAGGGGATCTACGAGGCCAAGAGTGTGAAGCATGGTCTCGCGTTCCTGTACGCCATATTGCGCGAGACTGGCTGCATGCGCCAGGTCAGCGCTCGTAGCGACATCTAGCGGAATTTTTCTGAAACTCTAGGCCATGCCGATTACATCTTGCGCTGTTTCAGCTACCTACTGACATTTGTCTCAATATTATTTATTACAAGTTAAAGTCAGGTCATTCCTTTTGGGACACCCTGCATTTTCACACTCTGAGGAGAATATTGGTGATTGAAGTTTCATGACGTGATCTTGCCACAACGAAAAACACCTTTGCTTTAATCATTGCCACCCCAATTCGTGCGAAATACCCAAGGCATTCTTTCCACCATTTCATGACGGTACAAAATAAGCTGCCCTTCGTTCAGCTTTTTCGGTGTCCTCCGTCGGTCCTATGTGACGCACACCTCACACAGCACAGCAGCACTCCAGGAGAGGACGGACAAGCGTAGTGTGGGCAGTCTCTTCAGCAGAACTGTTGCATTTTCTCTGTGTTCTAGCAATAAACCACAGTCTCACACATTACCTATGTGATCGCTCCATCTTAAGTTATTCATGACTGTAATCATTAAGCATTTAGTTGAATTTACAGCCTTTAGATTTGTGCGGTTTACTGTGTGACCAAAATTTAGCGGATTTCTTTTGTACTCAAGTGGACAACTTGACACATTTTATTACGTAGAGTCAATTGCCACTTTTCGCACCATACGGACACCCTGTCTAAATCGTTTTTCGATTTGTTTTGATCATTATTTTACAAGATGGTACATGACGGCATCAACTGCAAAAGATCTAAGACTGCTACTCAGATTGTCCTCTAAATCATTTACGTAATCAGGAAAAGCACAGGGCCTATAACACTTCCTTGGGGAACGCCAGATATTACTTCTGTTTTGCTCGATGACTTTCCGTCAGTTACTGCGAATTGTGACTTTTCATAAGGTTTTCCAGGGATTCATATCTCGCATTCTATTGATCACAGAAATAAAGGGTCAACCGGATAGCTCTCGGCCTAGTGACTATTTCTACACTTATCGGAAGAACTATACTGTAGTTATCGTACAGTACATCGGTCAGTTGTTCTACATTAGGTGTGGTCCCGGGGGACTTTTAGCTCGCTTATAAGAACAACATTTTTCCATGGGCAATTTCTGAGAAAATCCTGAAAAGTTGCATTTTTTTGGGCACGAAAAGTACGAATAGTGGGGATACCACTTCAATCATTTCTACTGGTGGCAGATCGTCTGTACATACGGTATGTTCTTGAGATGATGATATTCCCGTGGAACCTGCAAACTCTTTTTGATATCGTCGTCCATTGCCAAAGTCAAGGGCTCAAAGTAGTCGTACTTACGCGGTAAAATATACGCGTAATATCCAGTTGAGGCATAAATGTAGTTTAACTGATGTTATGACACATGGCGAGGGTTCCAGGGTCATCACAAGGGTTCTGAGGTCACCGCACTATTTTCTTAGTCAGTGGTTGTTCATCAGAAATACTTTATGACGCTCCCTCTCTGTACAATGGGTATTTCACGCCTACACAAATAACGCCAAAAATGATACTGCAGTAACTAAAAAATGGGCTACAAAGGGTCTTAAAGTGCCCCACGGTCGCACAAGTGTTACGCACGATGAAGGAGCCGGACGACCGTTTAGCGCCACAAATGAAGAAACCATTGAGCTTTCACGTGCAATGATTCTCTTCGACAGACGATTAACTATTGACGAAGTGGCACATCGTCTGCAAACTAGTCACGGTTCTGCCTACGAAACCATCCACAACAGACTTGGGTTTCATAAAGTTTGTGCAAGATGGGTCCCAAAACATCTCACAGAGTTGCATAAGCAAAAGCGTTTGGGCATCTGCAAAAAACATATGGACCGCTATGGTAACGAAGGGGACAGCTCCTTGGACAGGATCATTACTGGATCCAAATACGCCGTGCATGAAAAAGTTCAGGATCCAACTGGCCGCAGGAGAACTGATGCTTAACATTATGGGGAAAGGGGCACGACAATAAACAGTGTAAGTTACAGTGAGATGCTTACTGCCAGGCTAAAGCGTGCAATTCGAAGCAAACGCCGAGGACTGCTTCAAAAGGTGTCTTGTTGTTGCACGACAATGCCCGTCCGCATACAGCTGCCCACACTGCTGAA
This sequence comes from Schistocerca nitens, assembly GCF_023898315.1. NCBI lineage: Eukaryota > Metazoa > Arthropoda > Insecta > Orthoptera > Acrididae > Schistocerca > Schistocerca nitens. The sequence goes on along the minus strand of NC_064624.1, from coordinate 12,589,264 downwards.
TCGCACCAGAAACTCAGGTTTCAAGTACTGGATCATCCTCCGTATAGTCCCAATCTTGCCCCTTCTGACCATCACTTGTTTGGTCCACTCAAACAGGCATTAAGGGGCCGTCGAATTGCCTCGGACGGAGCAGTGAAGGAAGCGGTGCATTCCTGGATTGCAGCTCAGCCGAGAACCTTCTTTTATGAGGGCATCAGGAAGCTTGGACAACGATGGACCGAGTGCGTTGAAACGCAAGGAAACTATGTCAAATGATGTTCTTGTAAGTTTCCTATTTGATTACAATAAAATTTTATAACTGCTTTGCAGATAATAATGGACTTACCCTTGTACACTCCTGGAAATTGAAATAAGAACACCGTGAATTCATTGTCCCAGGAAGGGGAAACTTTATTGACACATTCCTGGGGTCAGATACATCACATGATCACACTGACAGAACCACAGGCACATAGACACAGGCAACAGAGCATGCACAATGTCGGCACTAGTACAGTGTATATCCACCTTTCGCAGCAATGCAGGCTGCTATTCTCCCATGGAGACGATCGTAGAGATGCTGGATGTAGTCCTGTGGAACGGCTTGCCATGCCATTTCCACCTGGCGCCTCAGTTGGACCAGCGTTCGTGCTGGACGTGCAGACCGCCTGAGACGACGCTTCATCCAGTCCCAAACATGCTCAATGGGGGACAGATCCGGAGATCTTGCTGGCCAGGGTAGGTGACTTACACCTTCTAGAGCACGTTGGGTGGCACGGGATACATGCGGACGTGCATTGTCCTGTTGGAACAGCAAGTTCCCTTGCCGGTCTAGGAATGGTAGAACGATGGGTTCGATGACGGTTTGGATGTACCGTGCACTATTCAGTGTCCCCTCGACGATCACCAGTGGTGTACGGCCAGTGTAGGAGATCGCTCCCCACACCATAATGCCGGGTGTTGGCCCTGTGTGCCTCGGTCGTATGCAGTCCTGATTGTGGCGCTCACCTGCACGGCGCCAAACACGCATACGACCATCATTGGCACCAAGGCAGACGCGACTCTCATCGCTGAAGACGACACGTCTCCATTCGTCCCTCCATTCACGCCTGTCGCGACACCACTGGAGGCGGGCTGCACGATGTTGGGGCGTGAGCGGAAGACGGCCTAACGGTGTGCGGGACCGTAGCCCAGCTTCGTGGAGACGGTTGCGAATGGTCCTCGCCGATACCCCAGGAGCAACAGTGTCCCTAATTTGCTGGGAAGTGGCGGTGCGGTCCCCTACGGCACTGCGTAGGATCCTACGGTCTTGGCGTGCATCCGTGCGTCGCTGCGGTCCGGTCCCAGGTCGACGGGCACGTGCACCTTCCGCCTACCACTGGCGACAACATCGATGTACTGTGGAGACCTCACGCCCCACGTGTTGAGCAATTCGGCGGTACGTCCACCCGGCCTCCCGCATGCCCACTATACGCCCTCGCTCAAAGTCCGTCAACTGCACATACGGTTCACGTCCACGCTGTCGCGGCATGCTACCAGTGTTAAAGACTGCGATGGAGCTCCGTATGCCACGGCAAACTGGCTGACACTGACGGCGGCGGTGCACAAATGCTGCGCAGCTAGCGCCATTCGACGGCCAACACCGCGGTTCCTGGTGTGTCCGCTGTGCCGTGCGTGTGATCATTGCTTGTACAGCCCTCTCGCAGTGTCCGGAGCAAGTATGGTGGGTCTGACACACCGGTGTCAATGTGTTCTTTTTTCCATTTCCAGGAGTGTATATTCAGTTGCCAAGGTCCCAGAAACTGTGAGACGTCATTGATGCATTGGCAGATTTTAACACGAGCCACAGTGCTCAACAAACTTTCTGCTTCATCTTGTAATTGGAATTTCGTATTCGAGTTTTTCCATAAAAGCCAAACGTTTCATCAGTTTCACACCGGATTTGCAAGTTGGACACTATAGTGTCACTGATAACATAACAATCCCCTGAATTCACATGTGTCATTTCATTACTGGGTTTCATCATAGAATTATTTCCTATTCCAAGCGCGCACCTCCAGAAATTCAGGATTGATATTAATTCCACTACCAGGAACTTTAGATCTGCGACAATGACGGCCCAATCTTGGCGACCATATTTTTTAAGTCATTTAATACGCTCTCAAGGTGCCTTGCCTCAACCTCAACTGTAGTATTTCGAGTGTAGTGTAATGTGCTCTGTCGTCAATTAGTACTGACAACTTTATTAGCTAAACTGATGGCACGATTAAACACTTGAATGATCTCACATAATCCGGAACACTTCGTACCACAGAACGTGTTTCAGCTAATAAATTTAACTTTCTGAGAGCCTCAACAGCAATGGCAGTCTTATCCAAGTGAGCTGCAGTTGGTGGTGACGTGTCAACTCGAGCACTCCAACCGGCATCAGACACGGAGTATAAACTACACTACTGGCCATTAAAATTGCTACACCAAGAAGAAATGCAGTTGATGAACGGGTATTCATTGGACAAATATATTATACTAGAACTGACATGTGATTACATTTTCACGCAATTTGGGTGCATAGATCCTGAGAAATCAGTAATAACGACCTTGATACACCTGGGCATTGAGTCAAACGGAGCTCGGATGGCGTGTACAGGTACAGCTGCCCATGCAGCTTCAACACGATACCACAGTTCATCAAGAGTAGTGACTGGCGTATTGTGACGAGCCAGTTGCTCGGTCACCATCGACCAGACGTTTTCAATTGGTGAGAGATGTACAGAATGTGCTGGCCAGGGCAGCAGTCGAACATTTTCTGTATCCAGAAAGGCCCGTACAGGACCTGCACATGCGGTCGTGCATTATCCTGCTGAAATGTAGGGTTTCGGAGGTATCGAATGAAGGGTAGAGCCACGGGTCGTAACACATCTGAAATGTAACGTCCACTGTTCAAAGTGCCGTCAATGCGAACAAGAGGTGACAGAGACGTGTAACAAATGGCACCCCATACCATCGCGCCGGGTGATACGCCAGTATGGCGATGACGAATACACGCTTACAATGTGCGTTCACCGCGATGTCGCCAAACACAGATGTGACCATCGTGATGCTGTAAACAGAACCTGGATTCACCCGAAAAAATGACGTTTTGCCATTCGTGCACCCAGGTTCGTCGTCGAGTACACCACTGCAGGCGCTCCTGTCTGTGATGCAGCGTCAAGGGTAACCGCAACCACGGTCTCCGAGCTGATAGTCCGTGCTGCTGCAAACGTCATCCAACTGTTGGTGCAGGTGGTTGTTGTCTTGCAAACGTTCCCATCTGTTGACTCAGGGATCGAGACGTGGCTGCGCGATCCGTTACAGCCGTGCGGATAAGATGCCTGTCATCTCGACTGCTAATGATACGAGGCCGTTGGGATCCAGCACGGCGTTCAGTATTACCCTCCTGAACCCATCGATTCCATATTCTGCTAACAGTCACTGGATCTCGACCACCGTGAGCAGCAATGTCGCGATACGATAAACCGCAATCACGATAGTCTACAATCAGACCTTTATAAAAGTCGGTAAGGTGATGGTACGCATTGAACTGCTGTTTGTGTATGAGAAATCGGTTGGAAACTTTCCTCATGTCACCACGTTGTAGGTGTCGCCACCGGCGCCAACCTGGTGTGAATGCTCTGAAAAGCTAATCATCTGGATATCACAGCATCTTCTTGCTGTCGGTTAAATTTCGCGTCTGTAGCACGTCATCTTCGTGGTGTAGGAATTTTAATGGCCAGTAGTGTAATTCCGACACACTGTATCACAATTTCCCCTCGTTGCGGACTGTTACTGAACAGGTTGTAAGAAGTAACTGCTTCACGATAAGTCTCAGCTGCACGTATTCTGCACGCCAAAGACTGTGATAACCACACACAGAAAATTTTGCAAGAAGATTTCACGAAGAAAATGTGTCTAATTTCCTTTACAAGACACTCTAATATTACTCCCGTTACCATAACCCCGTTCGCGGCATTTACTGAAACGAACTGAGTGTTTCATACAGGGTGTTACAAAAAGGTACGGCCAAACTTTCAGGAAACATTCCTCACACACAAAGAAAGAAAATATGTTATGTGGATATGTATCCGGAAACGCTTACTTCTCTTCAAATCACATTAATCGTGGAATGGAAACACACAGCAACAGAACGTACCAGCGTGACTTCAAACACTTTGTTACAGGAAATGTTCAAAATGTCCTCCGTTAGCGAGGATATGTGCATCCACCCTCCGTCGCACGGAATCCCTGATACGCTGATGCAGCCCTGGAGAATGGCGTATTGTATCACAGCCGTGTCCACAATACGAGCACGAAGAGTCTCTACATTTGGTACCGGGGTTGCGTAGACGAGAGCTTTCAAATGCCCCCATAAATGAAAGTCGAGAGGGTGGAGGTCAGGAGAGCGTGGAGGCCATGGAATTGGTCCGCCTCTATCAATCCACCAGTCACCGAATCTGTTGTTGAGAAGCGTACGAACACTTCGACTGAAATGTGAAGGAGCTTCATGCTAGTACTGTAGAGCAATGAGTCGCATGTCAACACAAGCACCGAAGTCAACATTACCTTCCTTCAATTGGGCCAACTGGCGGTGAATCGAGGAAGTACAGTACATACTGACGAAACTAAAATGAGCTCTAACATGGAAATTAAGCGTTTCCAGACACAATGTCCACATAACATATTTTCTTTCTTTGTGTGTGAGGAATGTTTCCTGAAAGTTTGGCCGTACCTTTTTGTAACACCCTGTATGCGTTGATCGAATTAAATGTGCAATACGGGGTTGCCGTATCAAGCTGGGACCTCGCCACTGGGCCGCCATCTTTCTGTACAGGGGTTGTGTGCGGGAATAGAAAACAAGTACTCGCATAACTTTAGCAGTTGGCATTTGTGTTCACGATTTTCGGTTTCCTTACAAAAGTAAATCCACCTCTCTCCCACGGAGTGTTTTGACTTCCATTCTTCCGAGCCATACGTAGTTCCTTAAAAGCTCTTCAGATACAAATATTTCTGAAAACAAAACCACTCTCTCTTCCTCAAATTTCGAACGCAATTTAATTATTTCTTGGTTACGGGTTCTCGTTCCATAATTTGCACAAATTCATCTTCGTTTGCGTGTAAATAAAATTGGCATTCTTCCTTTCACTCAGACGTCTTTCATTGTCGATTACTAATTTCTTATTTCAATTATCGAGGCAATTCTTCTCTACGTTTTATATATATATATATATATATATATATATATATATATATATATATATATATATATATATATTCAAACACAGCCAAGTTTGACTGCAGAAACGAAGTAAATTTTACTGACAGGGCCACTGAAAAAAATTGAAGTTATTTTAGGTGATCTTTCTCCGGTGTCAAAAAATGGTTTTAATGGCATCCAAAGCTTAAGAAATCTCGCCACTGCTGGCATTAACGACAGCCATCTTGTTTTTGAGTGAGATGGAAGAGTCTGGTGATTGACATCAACGTCTACGCAGAACTCTTTCTGCTTCTCTGTATACTGAAAAATAAATAATGTTGACAGTTAAGGCTCCAGCAGTGCTTTATATACGCTTTGCGAACAAAAGTATCCGGACACCTGATTGAAAATGGATTACAAGTTCGTCGCACCGTCCATCGTTAATACTGGAATTCAGTATGGTGTTGGCCCACCCTTAACCTTGATGACAGCTTCCACTCTCGCAGGCATACGTTCAGTCAGGTGCTGGAAGGTTTCTTGGGGAATGGCAGCCCATTCTTCAAGGAGTGCTCCACTGAGGAGAGGTATCGATGTCGGTCGGTGACGCCTGGAACAAAGTCGGCTTTCCAAAACATCCCAAAGGTGTTGTATAGGATTCAGGTCAGGACTCTGTGTAGGCCAGCTGATTACAGGGATGTTATTGTCGTGTAACCACTCGGCCACATGACGTGCATTATGAACGGATGCTCGTCGTGTTAAAAGATGCAAGCGCCATCCCCGAATTGCCCTTCAACAGTGGGAAGTAAGAAGGTGCCTAAAACATTAATGTAGGCCTGTGCCGTGATAGTGCCACGCAAAACAAGGGGTGTGACCACCCTCCAAGAAAAACACGACCACACCATAAAATTTTACTGTCTGCACTACACACGCTGGCAGCTGACGTTCACCGGGCATTCGCCATACCCACACCCTGCCATCCGATCGCCACATTGTGTACCGTGATTCGTCACTCCACACAACGTTTTTCCACTGCTCAATCGTCCAACGATTACGCTCCTTACACCAAGCGAGGCGTCTTTTTTTTTTTTTTTTTTTTTTTGTGGTTTTAGGGCGCACAACGTCAACGGTATTTAGCGCCCAGACTACTTTAGGAATGCACCGCGAGTCACAAGTTTAAAACAGCAACAAAACGGAGAACACGATGAAAGACATACTGACAGGCATAGGATTAAAAAAGAAAACAGCATAATCAAATGTCCTTTGAGAGGGTTGTCAAATTGATAAAATGAAGAACGCGAGCAGCTGCTCGTGGGTCATCCGCTAAAATGGCTTCTACAGTACATGGCAGGCCAATATCGAGACGTAGTGTGTTAAAATTCGGACACGACGTTAAAATGTGGCGGACCGTCAGCAATTGCCCACATGGGCAGAACGGCGCCGGCGCAGCCGTCAGGAGATGGCGATGGCTGAACCGGCAGTGCCCAATTCGCAACCGGGCCAAAACTACCTCCTCCCGCCGAGAAGGGCGTGAGGAGGACGTCCAAGCCACGGGTAGAGCTTTCAAGGCCCGAAGCTTGTTGTCTGAAAGTGCAGCCCAATCGGCATGCCACAGCGAGACAATGCGCCGACAAATTACCCTGCTACAATCTGACGAAGGGACACCACAAGAAGCTGTCCGAGGCTGGAGGACCGCAGCCTTGGCCGCGGCATCTGCAGCTTCGTTCCCAGGGATACCGACATGGCCAGGAATCCACATAAAGCTAACCGGAGAACCGACATCCACCAGCTGCTGAAGAGAGCGTTGGATTCGGTGCACGAAAGGGTGAACCGGGTACGGATCACCGAGGCTCTGGATAGCGCTCAGGGAATCGGAGCAGATGACATATGCAGAATGTCGGTGGCGGCAGATGTAAAGGACAGCCTGGTAGAGGGCAAAGAGCTCAGCTGTGAAGACCGAACAATGGCCATGGAGCCGATGTTGGAAACTTTGTGCCCCGACAATAAAAGAACACCCGACCCCGTCATTGGTCTTAGAGCCATCTGTATAAATGAAGGTCATATTAATGAACTTCGAACGAAGTTCGACAAAACGGGAGCAGTATACCGAACTGGGGGTAACCTCTTTTGGGAGCGAGCTGAGGTCAAGGTCAACGCGAACCTGAGCCTGGAGCCAAGGTGGCGTGTGGCTCTCGCCCACTCGAAAGGTGGCAGGGAGTGAAAAATGAAGGTGTTGAAGGAGGCGACGAAAGCGAACTCCAGGGGGTAGCAGGGCGGAGACATACAACCCGTATTGACTGTCGAGAGAGTCATCATAAAAGGAACAATAAGATGGGTGGTCAAGCATTGCCAGTAGCCGACAGGCATACCGACAAAGCAGTATATCGCGCCGGTAGGTGAGTAGCAACTCACCAGCGTCAGCATGAAGACTCTCGACGGGACTAGTATAAAACGCTCCGATCGCAAGTCGTAAACCCCGATGTTGTATGGAGTTGAGGCGGCGTAAGATGGATGGCCGTGCAGAGGAGTATACGAAGCTCCCATAATCCAGCTTGGAGCGGACGATCGACCGATATAGGCGAAGGAGGACGGTTCGATCCGCTCCCCACGACATACCACTGAGAACACGGAGGACATTGAGAGAACGGGTACAACGGGCAGCCAAATAAGACACATGTGGAGACCAACTAAGTTTCCTGTCAAATGTAAGACCTAAAACTTTTGTTGTCTCCACGAGTGGGAGAGCAACGGGACCAAGTCGTAAAGACGGTGGGAGAAATTCTTTGTAGCGCCAGAAGTTAATACAGACCGTCTTCTCGGCAGAAAAACGGAAGCCATTGGCGACACTCCACGAGTAAAGACGGTCAAGAGAACGCTGAAGACAGCGCTCCAGGAAACACGTACGCTGCGCGCTGCAATAGATGGTAAAATCGTCCACGAAAAGGGAGCCTGATACATCAGCTGGGAGGCAATCCATTATTGGATTGATCGCTATGGCGAAGAGAGCGACGCTCAAAACTGAGCCCTGTGGTACACCATTCTCCTGGCGAAAGGTGTCTGACAGGACAGAACCCACACGTACCCTGAACTGTCGATCCATTAAAAAGGAACGAATAAAAAGAGGGAGGCGACCGCGAAGACCCCATGTATGCATGGTGCGGAGAATGCCCGCCCTCCAACAGGTGTCGTAAGCCTTCTCCAAATCAAAGAACACAGCCGCGGTCGGGCGCTTCCGCAAGAAGTTAGTCATAATGAAGGTCGACAAGGTAACCAGATGGTCAACAGCAGACCGGCGCCTACGAAATCCACATTGTACATTGGTAAGTAGGCGTCGAGACTCGAGCAGCCAAACCAATCGAGAGTTAACCATTCGCTCCATCACTTTACAGACACAGCTGGTAAGCGAGATGGGTCGATAACTGGAGGGCAAGTGCTTGTCCTTCCCCGGCTTTGGAATCGGGACAACAATAGACTCGCGCCAGCATGCGGGAACATGTCCCTCAATCCAGATGCGATTGTATGTACGAAGAAGAAAACCTTTACCCGCAGGAGAAAGGTTCTTCAGCATCTGAATATGAATAGAATCAGGCCCTGGAGCGGAGGACCGTGATCGGCCAAGTGCGGTTTCGAGTTCCCGCATGGTGAATGGGGCATTATAACTTTCACGATTCGAGGAGCGGAAGTTAGGTGGCCTAGCCTCCTCTGCCTGTTTGCGGGGGAGGAAGGCAGGGTGGTAATGAGCGGAGCTCGAAACCTCTGCGAAAAAGCGGCCGAAGGCATTGGAGACAGCCTCAGGGGCCACAAGGACGTCATTCGCGACCGTCAAGCCAGAAACTGGTGAGTGGACCTTAGTGCCAGATAGCCGGCGCAGGCTACCCCAGACAACAGAAGAAGGAGTAAAACTGTTGAAGGTGCTTGTGAAAGCAGCCCAGCTGGCTTTCTTGCTTTCTTTAATAATACGACGACACTGTGCACGTAATCGTTTATAATTGACACAATTCGCCACTGTAGGGTGGCGTTTAAAGGCGCGTAAAGCACGTTGACGAGCACGTAGAGCGTCTCTACATGCTGCGGTCCACCAGGGGACCGGTACGCGACGTGGAGAAGAAGTAGGGTGAGGGATGGACTATTCAGCAGCAGAGAGAATGACTTCCGTGAGGTGTGCGACCTGACTATCGCAGCTTGGGAATGTTTGATCCTGAAAGGTCGCCCTTGAAGAGAAGAGCCCCCACCAGTCTGCTTTGGAGATGTTCCAACTAGATGAGCACGGAGAGGGGGTATGCTGCAGGAGATGGATAACACACGGGAAGTGGTCGCTCGAATATGTATCAGAAAGAGCATACCACTCGAACCGGCGTGCAAGTTGGGGAGTACATATAGAGAGATCTAAATGGGAATAGGTGCGAGATGTATCCGAAAGAAAAGTAGGGGCGCCAGTATTGAGGCAGACGAGATTGAACTGGTTGAAAAGGTCTGCTAACAGGGAGCCCCTCGGGCAGGATGCTGGAGAGCCCCAAAGGGGATGGTGGGCATTGAAGTCTCCAGTTAACAAAAATGGTGCAGGTAGCTGAGCAATAAGTTGCATCATGTCTGCCCTGGTAACGGCAGACGACGATGGAGTGTAAACGGTACAAATGGAAAATGTAAAAGTGGGGAGAGTAATGCGGATGGCAACTGCCTGCAGGCCGGTGTGCAGCGTGATGGGATCGTAGTAAATATCATCCCGGACCAGCAACATAACCCCTCCATGAGCTGGGATACCTACCACAGGGGTAGGTCAAAACGCACAGAGGTGTAGTGTGCCAAGGCAATTTGATCGCATGGGCGTAGCTTCGTTTCCTGGAGGGCTACGACGAGCGGACGGTGCAAGCGAAGCAGCAACTTCAAGTCCTCTCGGTTGGAGCGAATGCTGCGAATATTCCAGTGAATAAGTGCCATCGTAAGAAAAAAGGAAGATGAAAGAAGGGGTCACCTCGAAGGCCGCTGAGGGCCCGGCTTCGAGCGAGCACTGCCGCCGCTATCAGTAGGCGGACAGTCATCGTCCATTGGTTCTATAGGTTCATCGGCCATCTTGGGAAGATGGCCGGGAGGGGGAGCTTCCTCCGCCGGTGAACGGCCAGATGTTCGGCGACCAGCGGTGCGGCCAGGCGAAACGGATGACGGCCTGGGGCGGCAACCGCTGGGTGGCGCAGCAGAAGAAATGCGCCGTGGCGGAGAAGGAGAACTGTGCTTCCTATTAGCCTTCTTGGAAGGTCGTTTGGTGGAAGTACCGGACGAAGGCTGGGAGGTCGAGGTACGTAGGAAGTCTGCACGGGACGGTTCCTTCTTGAAGGCCCGTGCATCTGACTTCTGGGTCTTCGTCTTAGCAGAAGCTGATGAAGGGGCTGGTGTCTGTGGGGTGATGGGACGAAGAGGAGACGTCGACCGCGCGATCTTAGCACTGGCCGAACGGACGACCGTGGTGCTGAAGGTCAGATCGCAGGTCTGGGTTGCCACCTCCCTGGTAGTCCGAGGAGAGGCGAGGACAGTACTGTATTTCCCCGCTGGGAGCAGCGTGGGCTTCCTACTAGCCAATAGCTTGCGAGCAGCCGAGGTGGACACTTTCTCTTTGACCCGAATTTCCTGGATACAGCGTTCTTCCTTATAGACAGGACAGTCGCGGGAGGATGCAGCACGGTCACCCTGACAGTTCACACAACGAGGAGACGGAGGTGGACAGTCACCCTCATGGGCATCCCTGCCACAAGTGACACATTTAGCCGCATTGGAACAAGACTGTCGAGTGTGATTGAAACGCTGACACTGGTAGCAGCGCGTAGGTGTCGGGACATAGGGGCGAACAGAAATAACCTCGTAGCCCGCTTTGATGCGCGATGGCAGCTGAACACTATCGAAGGTCAAAAAAAGTGTCCGGGTCGGTACAAGGTCATTGTTGACCTTTTTCGTGACCCTATGGACAGCCGTCACGCCCTGCTCAGCGAGGAAAGATTGAATCTCCTCGTCAGTCAAACCGTCGAGGGATCTAGTGTAGACCACACCACGAGACGAATTCAAAGTTCGGTGAGCCTCCACCCGGACAGGGAATGTGTACAGGAGTGTGGCCCGAAGCAGTTTTTGTGCCTGAAAGGCGCTCTCAGTTTCGAGTAATAAGGTACCGTTACGCAACCTGGTACAGGATTTGACAGATCCGGCTATGGCATCGACGCCCTTCTGGATAACGAAAGGGTTGACAGAGGAAAAATCCTTTCCGTCCTCAGATCGAGAAACGACGAGGAACTGTGGGGCAGGCGGTAGTACTTTTGTCACTGGTAGCTGGTCACGTTTCCGTTTTTGGGCAGAAGTCGAGAGAGATGGAGTGAAATCCATTGTGGAGAAATCCCCCATGATTGCCAGCGTCTCCGATGGCGCGCTCCTTCCTTGTGGGGACCCTCTCAGAGGGCACTCCCGCCTTAGGTGAATGTTTACACCTCAGGTCACACCTCCCGAGAAACAGACGGAGGGACCAATCGGCATGGTCAGAAGGTATCAGCTCAGGCAATCACCCCTCCCCGGGCCTGGCCTTTACCAGGGGGTACGCGCGTGCCTTACATGTCTACCCAGGGCGGGGAATTACGCGTTACCCCGTCACCGGCTACGCGTGCGAACGCGTGGGTCGGCCTTCAGGCGCGCACAGGGAGGAAGGAAGAAGAGGAAAAAGGAGAGAGAGAGAGAGAGAGAGAGAGAGAGAGAGAGAGAGAGAGAGAGAGAGAGAGAGGACAGTGTCTCAAACGCCGAGGCGGAGACCAGAGAAGGCAAGGAGAAGAAGGCAATGAGAAGGCAAGGAGAAGAAGGCAATGAGAAGGCAAAGAGATTATGCAGGGGAAAGAGTAAGGAAGACAGTGAGGTGGAGAAGAGCAAAGAAAGGAACCAACCAAAGAAAGGAAGAAACGAGAAGTGAAAAAGCAAAATGACCGCAAATAGAGGTCGTGGAACCGTCCGTCTCCGGACGCAGGCGCTAACTACCCCCTTGAGGGGGAGGGACTCCTTTTAGTCGCCTCTTACGACAGGCAGGAATACGTCGGGCCTATTCTTACCCCGGACCCGCAGGGGGAAAGCGAGGCGTCGTCTGGCATTTATTGGCGTGACGTGTAGCTTATGAGCAGCCGCTCGACCGTGAAATGCAAGTTTTCTCACCTCCCGCCTACCCGTCGTACTACTTGCAGTGGATCCTGATGCAGTTTGGAATTCCTATGTGATGGTCTGGACAGATATTACACATTGCGACCCTCTTCTATTGTCGGCGGTGTCTGTCAGTCAGTCAACAGACGAGGTCGGCCTGTACGTTTCTGTGCTGCACATTCCGTTCGTTTCTACTTCAGTATGACATCAGCCGCGCGGGATTAGCCGAGCGGTCTCGGGCGCTGCAGTCATGGACTGTGCGGCTGGTTCCGGCGGAGGTTCGAGTCCTCCCTCGGGCATGGGTGTGTGTGTGTGTGTGTGTGTGTGTGTGTGTGTGTGTGTGTGTGTGTGTGTGTGTGTGTGTGTGCTTAGGATAATTTAGGTTAGGTAGTGTGTAAGCTTAGGGACTGATGACATTAGCAGTCAAGTCCAATAAGATTTCACACACATTTGAACATTTTTTTATCACAACGGAAACGACTAATCTAGGGATATAAAGGAGTGTGGAAATCTCACGTACAGAAGTATGACACAGGTGACACCCAGCCACCTGACCACATTCAAAGTCCGTGAGTTCCGCAGAGCACCCCATTCTCCTCTATAGTCTAATGACTACTGAGGTCGCTGATATGGCGTACCTGGCAGCAGGTGGCAGCACAATGCACCAATAAGAAAAACGTACGTTTTTCGGGGTGTCCGGATACTTTTGATCACACACTGTAGTATTATGGAGAATATGGGCAGGGTGTCCAATTCCTTCTACATTCTTTCCTAATTTGGTGAAAAACATTCCACTGGCCGCATCGATAAAGCCCTCCGAAGTCAATACGGTACTGTCTCCATAAAAACCGATTAATTTATCTACTGGAATTTGCAGTTGTCTTAAAGTGTCTAGACAAAACTTTGAAACTGTCTCCGGTCTTTCGTTATTCAGCGAATGGAATTTCAACAGCTTCTGTTGGATTCCGTCACTTTCAGTAAAGTATTAAACAACTAAAGGAAACATCTTTTCAGCCTTGTGGTTCGATGCGTCAGTGCCTATGCCATAACGTTAAACTTTCTGCAATTGTTTTATGCATTCGGACACGGAGTGTGGCGCGGGAATATTTTTAACAATCGCTGTAGCTTTAATATTGACCGTATACTGCCTTGCGGCGACTTTGGAGTCAGAATACATTGCGGTATTCAGTTTTACGGTACAGTCCAGTGCACTAAAGGATTGACATACTTGACAACTTTATAAGCTGCTGTTAGTTCTGCAGCAGTAACGAGCAATTCTTCTTGGGTATATTATTTAATCGCGAATGTAGAAATGGGCTTTGATGTCAATGTTACTGTGGATCTATTTGTATGATTCTTCGTTGAAATGTGATGCCTCACATCTGCCTTACCTCCGCGAGTTAAACTAAGATGAAACAGCTACAGATCTCACACAAAGCCTCCTGATATATACGTTCTGTCTTGACAAAAGAACACTCTTCTGTGTAACTGTCCGAAAAGTGAAACTTACTCTTACCATCCCTAGGCATTTTCGTAAGCTATACGTTTATTAGTCAGTAAGCAGTCGACAACACTCCAGTCATCAAACTACGCGCCACTATACACTTCACGCTCTATACAGGGTGGTCCATTGATAGTGGCCGGGCCAAATATCTCACGAAATAAGCAACAAACGAAAAAACTAAGAACGAAACTCGTCTAGTTGGAAGGGGGAAACCAGATGGCGCTATGGTTGGCCCGCTAGATGGCGTTGCCATAGGTCAAACGGATATGAACTGCATTTTTTTTTAAATAGGATCCCCCAGTTTTTATTACATATTCGTGTAATACGCAAGGAAATATGAATGTTTTAGTTGAACCACTTTTTTCGCTTTGTCATAGATGGCGCTGTAATAGTCACAAACGTAAAAGTACGTGGTATCACGTAACATTCCGCCAGTGCGGGCGGTATTTGCTTCGTGACACATTACCCGTGTTAAAATGGAGCGTTTACCAATTGCGGAAAAGGTCGATATCGTGTTGATATATGGCTATTGTGATCAAAATGCCCAACGGGCATCCTGAACGACATCATCCAAGTGTCCGGACCGTTCGCCAGATAGTTACGTTATTTAAGGAAACAGGAAGTGTTCAGCCACACGCGAAACGTCAGCCACGACCTGCAACGAATGATGATGCCCAATTAGGTGTTTTAGCTGCTGTCGCGGCTAATCCGCACATCAGCAGCAGACAAATTGCGTGAAAATTCGGGGAATCTCAAAAACGTCGGTGTAGAGAATGCTACATCAACATCGATTGCACCCGTACCATATTTCTATGCACCAGGAATTGCATGGCGACGACTTTGAACGTCGTGAACAGCCCAGCCACTGGGCACAAGAGAAATTACGGGACGATGGCAGATTTTTTGCACGCGTTCTATTTATCGATGAAGCGTCATTCACCAACAACGGTAACGTAAACCGGCATAATATGCACTATTGGGCAACGGAAAATCCACGATGGCTGCGACAAGTGCATCATCAGCGACCTTGGCGGATTCATGTATGGTGCGGCATTTTGGGAGGAAGAATAACTGGCCCCCATTTTATCGATGGCAATGCATGCTGATTTCCTATGTAATGTTCTACCGATGTTACTACAAGATGTTTCAGTGCATGACAGAATGGCGATGTACTTGCAACACGATGGATGTCCGGCACACAGCTCGCGTGGGGTTGAAGTGGTATTGAATAGCATATTTCATGACAGGTGGATTGGCCATCGAAGCACCATACCGTGGCCCGCACGTTCACCGGATCTGACGTCCCAGGATTTCTTTCTGTGGGGAAAGTTGAAGGATATTTCCTATCGTGATCCACCGACAACGCCTGACAACATGCGTCAGCGTATTGTCAATGGGGGTGCGAACATTACGGAAGGCGAACTACTCGCTGATGAGAGGAATGCCAAATGCATTGAGGTTGATGGACATCATTTTGAGCATTTATTGCATTAAAGTGGTTTTACAAGTAATCACGATGTAACAGCATACGTTTTCATAAATGATAAGTTCACAAAGGTACATGTATCACATTGGAACAACCGAAATAAAATGTTGAAACGTACTTACGTTCTGTATTTTAATTTAAAAAACCTGCCTGTTACCAACTGTTCGTCTAAAATTGTGAGCCATATGTTTGTGACTATTACGGCGCCAGCTATAACAAAGCGAAAAAAGTGGTTCAACTAAAACATTCATATTTCTTTACGTACTACACGAATATGTAATAAAAAATGGGGGTTCCTATTTTAAAAAACGCAGTTGACATCCGTTTGACCCATGTCAGCGCCATCTAGCGGGCCAACCACAGCGCCATCTGTTTTCCCCCTTCAAGCTAGACGAGTTTCGTTCTTTGTAGTTTTTCCGTTTGACGCTTATTTAGTGAGATATTTGGCCCGGTCACTATCAATGGACCACCCTGTATATGTGGCGTCTGTTGTTTAAGTCATGACCAAAAGAAGAAACACCATATACAAGACACTTTTTTAACTGTACAACTTTACTTTTCTGAACATTTAAAGCAAGTTTCCAGTCTTCACACATTTTCGAAATCTCATCAAGACCTAACTCAATACTTGTACCGCTTTTTTCAGATAATGCTTTATTATAGATAATAGAATTATCCAGGAAACGTTGGAGTTAGTATTAATATATATTGTTTTAATGCCATTAATATACAAGGTGAACAGCAAGAGTGGCAACACAATTCCCTGGGATATACTGAAGTTTCTTCTACTTTTGTGTCCAAGTCTCCAGCCAATATAATGTATTACATTGTCCCTACCAATAAATTCTAACTTATCACAAATTTCATAGCCCAAAGATCCAACTTTTGTTAGTAAAAAATGGTGTAGCACTGAGTGAGATGCATTCTGGAAGTCAAGAAACACTGCATTTGCCTGATTGCCTCAATCCACGGCTTTAAGGATGAATCGGGGGCAAAAAGCTCCAGTTGTGTTTCGCACGACTGGTGTTTCTGGAGTCTGTGTTACTCAGAATGAAAGTAATATGCATCGCGGTGTAGCTCGCTGTCCAGGTTTCGAGAGGGTGCGTTTCTGGATGATGTATCGAATATATTGCTTCCCCCTACTTATACCTCCTGAGGAGATAACAAATGTAAAATTAGAGAGATTAGAGCGCGCACGGAGGCTTTCCGGCAGTCGTTCTTCCCGCGAACCGCACACACTGGAACAGGAAAGGGAGGTAATGACAGTGGCACGTAAAGTGCCCTCCGCCACACACCGTTGGGTGGCTTGCGGAGTATAAATGTAGATGTAGATGTAGGTGATGTGTGGACAGCTTCCACCAACTAATCCAATCAAGTCTGACACGAGTACACTGCTTGACCCGCGTTTAAATATTCTCGTATTTAAACACATTTAAATATACTTGCTTTTAAAGAAATGCTAGAGTAATTTAAGTATTACAGTCAATGTACAAGAATGAAATTTGTTTCATCAAAAGGACAACATTCCAATTAACAGCAATTAATTAATACACAGATACAAATGCGGCGATAACTTAACAGATAATCTGCCCTAAAAAAATGAGTGTCCATGTTTGTAATTTGTGACTAAAATGCAATATTTTTGTGTGTATATGAATCACATCCTGTTTAATTTTCATTTTGGCATTTTTGTAGTGCTTTTCATGTCTGTACATCTCTGCCCCATCCACCTCAGTAACAATCCAGTTCAATCAGTGTATTCTAAACACAATTTGCATGTGAAGAGAACCAGCACACTGTGAGTGTCTCCAAATACTATTTTTAACCATTGAATCATACTGAAAATTAACCTTCAGTGTCATCTTAAATTCTACAAATGATAACTGAACTCACATGCCACTTTGTAACTATTTATTTATTTACATGTCAAGATCTCTAGGACCAAATTGACCAAGGTCTTGGAACATGTCAGTACATGAAATTACAACATAAAAGTAATAACAGATAAAAATAAAATATTTATAAACACAAAAAAAAATCAATAAGTTTAAGTAAACACAATCAACAAAACAACAAGAACCAGCTTAATTTTTCAAGGAACTCCTCGACAGAATAGAAGGAGTGACCCACGAGGAAATTCGTCGATTTCGATTTGAAAGCGGTTGGATTACTGCTAAGATTTTCGAATTCAAGTGGTAGCTTACTGAAAATGGATGCAGCAGTGTACTGCACACTTTTCTGCACAAGAGTTAAGGAGCCCTGATCCAAATGCAGGTTTGATTTCTGCCGAGTATTAACTGAGTGAAACCCAAATGCTACCAAACTGGTACTCCAGTATTTTCATGTGCAGGGGATACGTTAGTTAAGCTTTGATCCTTATGTAAGCTAATTTTTGACACAGCAAAAATAAATAAATGTTGTTGTTGTTGTGGTCTTCAGTCCTGAGACTGGTTTCATGCAGCTCTCCATGCTACTCTATCCTGTGCAAGCTCCTTCATCTCCCAGTACCTACTGCAGCCTACATCCTTCTGAATCTGCTTAGTGTATTCATCTATTGGTCTCCCTCTACGATTTTTACCCTCCACGCTGCCCTCCACTGCTAAATTTGTGATCCCTTGATGCCTCAGAAGATGTGCTACCAAGCGATCCCTTCTTCTAGTAAAGTTGTGCCACAAACTTCTCTTCTCCCCAATCCTATTCAATACCTCCTCATTAGTTACGTGATCTACCCACCTTATCTTCAGCATTCTTCTGTAGCACCTCATTTCGAAAGCTTCTATTCTCTTCTTGTCCAAACTAGTTATCGTCCATGTTTCACTTCCATACATGGCTACACTCCATACAAATACTTTCAGAAACGACTTCCTGACACTTAAATCTATACTCGATGTTAACAAATATCTCTTCTTCAGAAACGCTTTCGTTGCCATTGCCAGTCCACATTTTATATCCTCTCTACTTCGACCATCATCAGTTATTTTGCTCCCCAAATAGCAAAACTGCTTTACTACTTTAAGTGTCTCATTTCCTAATCTAATTCCCTCAGCATCGCCCAACTTAATTTGACTACATTCCATTATCCTCGTTTTGCTTTTGTTGATGTTCATCTTATATCCTCCTTTCAAGACACTATCCATTCCGTTGAACTGCTCTTCCAAGTGCTTTGCTGTCTGACAGAATTACAATGTCATAGGCAAACCTCAAAGTTTTTGTTTCTTCTCCATGGATTTTAATACCTACTCCGAATTTTTCTTTTGTTTCCTTTACTGCTTGCTCAATATACAGATTGAATAACATCGGGGAGAGGCTACAACCCTGTCTTACTCCATTCCCAACCACAGCTTCCCTTTCATGTCCCTCGACTCTTATAACTGCCATCTGGTTTCTGTACAAATTGTAAATAGCCTTTTGCTCCCTGTATTTTACCCCTGCCACCTTCAGATTTTGAAAGAGAGTATTCCAGTTAAAATAAATAAATAAATAAACACAATAAGTTCTTGCAGATGAAGAATGGTCAGAGTAACTCGTAGATAGCTACGGCATATGTCTAACGTTACTGAAACTGTTCATGTAGAAATAGCAGTGCACTAAGCTGAGAAGATGTGCATGTGCAACTGACTGGCACCTTTTGGACTCTGAGACAGGTCAAACGATTGATACAGCAGACCCATGTGTGGGACCTGTACCAGATAGGACTAACAGGAGATAACGAACATGTGCAGAAAAGAGTGCCAACAATGGTAAAAGGTTTGCTTGACTCATGGGAATGAAACACAGAAATGTTGAAAATGTGAATTTGGCACACTTTGGTAGACATATGCTACCTACCCTATGAAAGCCAACTTACAGTATGCACACAGGCTTTTAAGCAGTCAACATGTATGTGGAACAGGAAGAGACCCTAATATGTTTTAGAGTCTCCTTGCTACGCACTTCACAGTGGTTTGTAGAGTATATATGTGGATAAAAAGTGGAAATGTTTGTACTCAAATTATAATGCAACAGAAGATGTAGTATCCATCACTATTTTGATGTAAATTATGTAATTTCTGCATGATTAATTTATCACTGTTGTAACAACTATAATCCTTGTCAATTGTTGTTGTTGTGGTCTTCAGTCCTGAGACTGGTTTCATGCAGCTCTCCATGCTACTCTATCCTGTGCAAGCTTCTTCATCTCACAGTACCTACTGCAGACTACATCCTTCTGAATCTGCTTAGTGTATTCATCTATTGGTCTCCCTCTACGATTTTTACCCCCCACGCTGCCCTCCAGTACTAAATTGCTGTTCCCTTGATGCCTCAGAACATGTCCTACCAACCGATCCCTTCTTCTAGTCAAGTTGTGCCACAAACTCCTCTTCTCCCTAATTCTATTCAATACCTCCTCATTAGTTATGTGATCTACCCACCTAATCTTCAGCATTCTTCTATAGCACCACATTTCGAAAGCTTCTATTCTCTTCTTGTCCAAACTAGTTATCATCCACGTTTCACTTCCATACATGGTTACACTCCATACAAATACTTTCAGAAACGACTTCCTAACACTTAACCCTATACTCGATGTTAACAAATTTCTCTTCTTCAGAAACGCTTTCCTTGCCATTGCCAGTCTACATTTTATATCCTCTCTACTTCGACCATCATCAGTTATTTTGCTCCCCAAATAGCAAAACTCCTTTACTACTTTAAGTGTCTCAGTTCCTAATCTAATTCCCTCAGCATCACCCGACTTAATTCGACTACATTCCATTATCCTCGTTTTGCTGTTGTTGATGTTCATCTTATATCCTCCTTTCAAGACACTGTCCATTCCATTCAACTGCTCTTCCAAGTCCTTTGCTGTCTCTGACAGAATTACAATGTCATCGGCGAACCTCAAAGTTTTTATTTCTTCTCCATGGATTTTAATACCAACTCCAAATTTTACTTTTGTTTCCTTTACTGCTCGCTCAGTATAGAGATTGAATAACATCGGGGATAGGCTGCAACCCTGTCTCACTCCCTTCCCAACCACTTCTTCACTTTCGTGTCCCTCAACTCTTATAACTGCCATCTGGTTTCTGTACAAATTGTAAATAGCCTTTTGCTCCCTGTATTTTACCCCTGCCACCTTCAGAATTTGAAAGAGAATATTCCAATCAACATTGTCAAAAGGTTTCTCTAAGCCTACAAATGCTAGAAACGTAGGTTTGCCTTTCCTTAATCTTTCTTCTAAGATAAGTCATAGGGTCAGTATTGCCTCACGTGTTCCAACATTTCTACGGAATCCATACTGATCTTCTCCGAGGTCGGCTTCTATCAGTTTTTCCATTCGCCTGTAAAGAATTTGTGTTAGCACTTTGCAGCTGTAACTTATGAAACTGATAGTTCGGTAATTTTCACATCTAGCAACACCTGCTTTCTTTGGGATTGGAATTATTATATTTTTCTTGAAGTCTGAGGGTTTTGTCAGGACTGGCTCTCCCAAGGCCGTCAGTAGTTCTAATGGAATGTTGTCTACTCCCGGGGCCTTGTTTCGACTCAGGTCTTTCAGTGCTCTGTCAAACTTCTCACGCAGTATCGTATCTCCCATTTCATCTTCATCTACATCCTCTTCCATTTCCATAATATTGTCCTCAAGTACATCGCCCTTGCATAGACCCACTATATACTCCCACCTTTCTGCCTTCCCTTCTTTGCTTAGAACTGGGTTTCCATCAAAGCTCTTGATATTCATGCAAGTGGTTCTCCTTTCTCCAAAGGTCTCTTTAATTTTCCTGTAGACAGTATCTATCTTACCCCTAGTGAGATAAGCCTCTACATCCTTACATTTGTCCTCTAGCCATCCCTGCTTAGCCATTTTGCACTTCCTGTCGATCTCATTTTTGAGACGTTTGTATTCCTTTTTGCCTGCTTCATTTACTGCATTTTTATGTTTTCTCCTTTCATGAATTAAATTCAATATTTCTTCTGTTACCCAAGGGTTTCTACTAGCCCTCGTCTTTTTACTTATTTGATCCTCTGCTGCCTTCACTATTTCATCCCTCAAAGCTGCCCATTCTTCTTCTACTGTATTTCCTTCCCCCATCCTTGTCAAATGTGATGTTAAACTGCTGCTGTAAATTTGTCCCCAAAGCTTGTTTTATGCTTTTCAATTTTGTCATTTTTCCTGTGGTCATGTTCTTGCATGGATGTGCTATCAAGTAGTACACAATTTTTGGCTGGCCCCCTAATCGTGCACACTGTCATATATTTGAACAGCGGTGAATGATGTTGAATAAACCACAGTAATTCATAACCCACGATATATATTATATCTCAATGGTGTTTTTTTTTTTTGTTGGCACGCCATATCTCCTGCATTTGTTAGTCAAACTTAATGATTGAGACATTACTTTCAGGCTTTCATTCACCACTAATAATGAAAAATGCAGAGTTATTTCAAAATTACTGTTTTCATTACAAAACTTTATTCTAAACTCCTGTTTATACAGCTAATGTAGAAGGTGCTACTTATTAATAATCCATTTAAGTAACCGGCACAACAGCTGTGAGTTGTTTAGATTATTTACGCAACTGTAGTCTGTCACACGATTTCGATCACAGACATTGATGTGAATCATTTAGAGGGTGCCGTCATTCACAATCTAGTTTTGCTATTATGCACAACAGCAGATAGAGTTGTTTACTTTCTATAAGCAAGCACTGTGTACTGCACAATTTACTGAATTACATCAACATACCTAATCAAAGGCAAGTAACATTTACTTTTATAACTTGATTTAACTTTTGATTCATCATTACTTTACATCACTTGCGATGTTATGTTACACTCTCCTAACCTACCATTAATCTACATATTTATTTTTATAGCTTAAACTTCATTATTATGTTCCAAAACTGATTGTACGACAGTTAATGAATGTGTCATTTCCAATTTGTTACATGGAGAGACAATGGTTTACCTCAATTCTTGTGCCGTCCAACTTGTAGAAATAGATAACGTTCAATTGTACCCCGTAGAATTTTTGAACTCTATAAACCCATCCGGTTTACCACCTCATCAATTGCTTTTAAAGAAAAATGCTATTATTATGTTAATTTGAAATCTTAATGCTAATCGACTATTAATGAATGTTGTACAATGAGTGGTAACTCATTTAGTCGGTAAATCAAGTGGAAATGTGTGTACTCAAATTATAATGCAACAGAAGGTATAGTGTCCATCACTATTTTGATGTAAATTATATAATTTCTGCTTGATTAATTTATCACTGTTGTAACAACTATAATCCTTATCAAATGTGACGTTAAACTGCTGCTGTAAATATGTCCCTAACATGTCTCCAATAAAACTGGGCTCAACTCCGCATTAACCTCACACCTTCCAATACAATCATTCCACTGCAAATGATAATACAACAATTCCCAATATAAGTAGTAATAAAGCATAAGGCCCGACACTTCAAAGGGCAGGTCAGTTATACATGGCTTTTTCACAAGTTCACACACTCTGTGATATTTACGTTTGTGCTAAAGACACATGCAGCCAAAAAGTAAAGGACAATCACATTATAATTGTTAACATTCTTTTCAAAGAAATTTTGTAAAATACGAAGCTTAAAAATAAAATTAATCTGACAGAGACAATCTTTGGTTTTTATATACTTCACAATTAAACATGTCGTACATAATGATGTCTATTTTTTACAGTGAGAGTAATATTTGTTACAGGTATTCAAAATACATCTTTTACTAATAAATATCTGTGTTTACTCATTTCTCCAATACTAATTTACCTAACGGTGACTGATCAGGATAGAGTGCTAATTATTTGCACAAGTCGCCTAGCTGTTACCTTTTGTAGTGCACAAAGGGACACACTCTGTTAGCAATAAAATTCTCTGCTGAGGCTTTACAAGAGTAAACATGGCATCCAACACTACTGATGTGTCAGTGGAATAAGCCACACTGCAGTGCAGTCTTGAAGTCCACACAACTTCAGTGAGAGTTCACAGCTATACAAAGATTGCTGCACAAAGATATGTGACTTGTGATAATATCAATACAAAACACAAGCATAATTTAATACCCACAGACGCTCTGAACAAATAAATCATATAATAAGTTATATTCAAATGTTAAAGAAATTGTATGAATGTATAAGCCAAATAAGTTGTTCAAGAGAGTAATGGTATATTTGGCTTATACTTTTATATAGTTTTTAAAAGTTGAATATAATTTATTATAAGATTTATTTGTTCAGAGTCTCTTTGTGTATTACATTATGTTTGTGTTTTGTATTGATATAGTCAAAACATGTCACATATCTTTGTACAGCTGTGAACTCTCACTGAAGTTGTGTGTGGACTATCTGTTTGGTATTAACTGCAGATGACCTAAGAAGCCAAAAGCTGGTTCATAATAAAACTATTAAATAAATATTATTGTGGAACATTAATACTGTGTATTCCAGTTTTTCATATGTCTGTTCTTCCAAGAACTGACAGAATATTCTGTAAACATTAATAATTATTATTTCATTGGGTGCCACAAATGTACTGCAAGATGCTGACTGATTACCATAACTCTGTAGCCTTATCGGTAATAGTGGGGATGTAGATGCAGACGTCAACAGGAGAATTGGGGACGCTTCTGCCGTCTTCCACCAAGTGCAACATATGTGGCAAATAGACACTAAGTACAAGGTGCATTCAAGTTAGAACAGCACTTTTTTTTCGAGGGGCGGGGCGGGGGGGGCGGGGGGCTGGAAACAGAAAAATGCAGATTGTTTTAAAGTACATATACACTCATGTGCATGGCACCAGAATAGATGAGACACGAAAGCGATTTTCCAGTGGTCAAACCAGACTCCTAAACAAGCACACACAGCAGCAACAGAACTGTGGCGTCAATGTTGTTGAAAGTTTGTATGGCTACAAGGCGATTACATGGAGAAGTATCACAAGTTTCACAGTTTTCATGTGATTTGTTTGTGCGGAAAGAAAGAAAAAAATCAGATGTGTTATAACTTGTATGCCGACAAAGCTTGGGCTCTTCTCCATCACCCTGCTGATGACCTAAAACACATGTGAGACATGGAAAATGCCAGTACAGCCAGGACACAAGCTCAATATCTTTTACTGATGATGCTACAGGCAAATTTTAAATATTGGTCATTTTGACCAGGTTTTAAATGATGAAATGCTGAGGAGTGGTTACGTAGCCTGCTCAAAATAATTTGCTGGAAAAAGATAGAACCTTGTGAGGCGTATTCTATGCACAAAAGATGGAAGAATCTCCAAACTGCTTTGCAAACCGACGGATTGATACGAAAGTAGAGGAAGGCCTTGTAACACTTGGAAACAAACTTCTGCAAACTCTTCAATGCACAAGCATAAACTGGGGACAGCTGAAAACCTGGTAGCTGGAGAAAACTTGTTGCTGCATACACTATTTAGCACTGAAGGAGCTAAGTCGAAGTCTAAACTCCCAGCACATACTGAAATTACATCTGCTTTACATTTCTGAAAGTGTAACAAAGTACAAGAATAAAATTTTTCCTTAACCTATTCAGTTAGTCGGTACACACGTGTACTTCGAGCGTTCACTTTGTATAATAAATAAACGGTTTTTACCAACTCGAGACCTGTGTGACATGGTCGTGTAGGTTATGTACTTTCAGACAGTACTGCTAATTCTCACCACGCTCCACTTTCAGTGCCACTCCCAATGTTTTGAAGGATGGTAGAATGGCTGCCACAACATGTGCTCTGAAGGTATTTTGAAATAATGTGTAATTCTACACCTCTGATACACTTTATTTGTAGTAGTTAATGTGTGTAAAAAGTCGTATGTTTTTACTAGAATTATTTCTTATGTTGATTACAGCAGATGTCGAAATTCAAAGTACACATATGTGCTCATCAGGTTACATCCTCAAAACTTTTTCTATATTTCCTATACAGTGTAGACAGCATGGGTTGTTGTTGTTGTTCCCACTTTCAGTCACGAAAACTTCACAATTATGTAATGCTTTGGCTATGTGTAATGTTGGGAAAGAGGGCTGGTACGTCACCAGCAATTAATTTATGTTATTATTTTCTGTTATCAACAACAAAGAAATATTTTGAATGCTGGAAGAGAACGATTTCAGTCCATTAATGTGTTATGGAAGTGAGCCACAAAGTACTCAAAACTATATAAAATACCAGAAAAAGGTCAGTTATATTGTTTAACCATTTTACTAATTTAGCTGTTCTTAATTGTTGGATTTTGTTCAAAACATTTTATACAATGGAAGGAGCACCAAAATGCAACAGACTGTCCCTAAAAAAATTTTAGAATGAATCTGGCTAATAAGCTGATAAGTCTTCAGACATGAGAAGTTCTTCACAGTTCTCCAGAAAAATATATGTGATGAATGGGACAGCTCTGGGGATCTGATGATAGTACATCCAGGAGAAGATTTGTTGGCCGCAGCCAAGAAACCCAAGTCAATACGACCAGGTTAATCACCTTCCCCAATATGTATAGGTGAAGAACACCCCTAAATGTCGCTATGAAGTGTGCTGAACTGTGTGCGAGAAATGGTAATATATATTTGTGTGTACTTATAATTCCATGAACAGAATTCTTAATATCTGTTATAAAATTTTTCTTCCACTGGTTAAGACCTGAAGTGCACATGGGTATCTTAAATGTTTTAGAAAACATAAAAAAGATTAAGCAATCTAATTTAAAATGTAACTATGTGTAACAACAATAAAATATGATGAAAACATTTTCCTTTACTTATTTTATCAGCAGGACTGAAGAGTCATCATGTAGTCATATTTTTCAAAGAGAAAGTGAACCATAACTGTAAAACTGACACGCTTCACATTATAGCAAGACACCACCATTATGATACGTGGAACATACAAACAAACTAAACTTGCCACCAAGAAGATACGCACCACGTCTGGCATCCCTCTCAGACTCGGCTGCACTGACAAATTACAACTGAATCTGAGTGTCTGCATTCTTTTGTCCACAGTCTGTTTCATAGCTTTATATATGTATGACCACTGTTTAACAATCTCACATGTGGCGTGATTAAGGTACTGAACTTTCTATAGGCCTCACTTCTACAACATTAAAATGATATGACACAATTAATCATTTCCCCTATATTGTTACTCTGTTGAATGGCAGCCATCTCGTAATGGCTGAACTCCACAATGCATGGCACATCCCAACCTGCCATGACCCCAGAGCACAAATGGTTCACAGCACACAGCCAAAAACTAATAATATCCAGTTTCAGACAATCAGTAAAAACCTCATTCCTCATTACTGCAGCCATGACACCTAATATACTGAGACCACTTTTAATATCATGAAAAAAGACAAACTCCATATGGGGACTTTTTATGTTTATTCTGATCATCTTAGTTACAAATCCTGCCAACACACAGTGATTTGCAGGTATCAGATATGCATCTGAAGGTGAACTGTAACAGATGTTGAAACTGATACAGTAATCTGAGTAGCTACTTGTCTTCCTTTAATAAATGAACGGGAATATTGAGGAAACTCCATATGTCCATATTTTGACAAAATGGAGTTATCTATGATTTTGTACTTTAAATATATAGGCATGTCATGATCCAGAGAAAACCTATATGTTCTGTGTTGTTGCGCAGCCATTGTACCAGCTAAATCAAAGGGAAACCTCCACATGTACAAAAGATATGGGCTTTTTTCAAAGTTCTAAACAGAGAGAATAATCAATATGTACCTGTAAATGCATGACCTAAGGCGATTTCTACTATTCCTACCAAAAGAAGAAATCATCCAAAACTTCTATATGGACATATACAATTGGCCAACATGTGTCACAGAATGAACCATGTGTTGAGTACAATTCCAAAGAGAATGGAACATAAACATATTTTGGTTGGTTTTTGTCCACATTAGCAATAAATTATGAATTAACTAATGACTTATGCTTATTCTTTACAAAATATTGAGTAAGTCCACATGTTTAATACATAAATTTTAACTTAACATCAGGAAAACTTACCATGATTGTCTAGAGTGCACTGATGTTCTTCTCTATACATTAATTTTAAAGAAAACAGAAGGAAACCAGATTTTTAACATAATTCTAAGAACTGCAATGTTTTTTATCATCTCCTGGAAAGTTTGGTTTCGCAACATTCCCATTCAAATAAAATACAGGATGATTACAGTTGAAGTGCAGCATGGAAACAAAACAAAATTTAATGAAATTTTTCCGACTAGATGGTGCTGTAAGCATCATAATATAAATGGGTGCAACCACAGATGATAGATGAATCCCAATGTGACGGGCAAGGTCTGAGTAGTACATTAAACCAACCACACTGTGCAATATGCACGAGCGTACGAGTTTCGCTTTCAACACTTGTGGCACTTTAAGTTAGGTAAGCCCATCCACCACGGCAAAGTCGTACCACATCGGTTAAGAAAAATCAGATTTTATTCATTGTCCTGGAGCCAAAAAGCAACGACGACATCACTTTTTAATTCTCCTGAGGCAAAAGCTGCATAAAAATCAACAATAGCATCAGTTTTTAATCCTCTGGAGGCTAAAAAATGAGTAAAATGCAATGATGCCATCAGTTCTTAACTATCTCAAGGTCAAAAACTGCATAAAATGAAACAATTAATTTGGTTTCTAATCGTCCTCAGAACAAAAACAGCACAAGTAGTCAACAATGAAATCTGTTTTTAACTGTCGAGAGACTGGTGCAAGACATAGTCAATACGCTATCCACAGTTTTCTTGCACAAGTTGAAATCCAAAACCAGCAAGTTCCACAGCAAATAGGAGTGCCTCAAGGATCATGTGCAGAATATGTGGTGCAAAGTGTGCCTTCATTTCAGCACTGCACGCACGCGCGCAGTGCTGAAATGAAGGCACACTTTGCACCACATATTCTGCACATGATCCTTGAGGCACTCCTATTTGCGCACACACACACACACACACACACACACACACACACACACACACACACAAACACACACACACACAGAGAGAGAGAGAGAGAGAGAGAGAGAGAGAGAGAGAGAGAGAGAGAGTTGAAGGACTGGCACAACACTGGTGTGCAAAAGACTAAGTGTTTAACAGGATAACAGAACCTGCAGGGCCCATCTCCTCAGAAAAATATGGCCCCAAGATAAACAATATCATCTGGCACCATGCAGTTACTTTTGCAGAATGAACGGGTACAAGTTGATGTGCAACCGGATTTTCTGTTGATCATATTCTGCATATTGTGATGCCTTTGGAGATGGAAATGAGCTTTGCCTGTCCCCATTATGTTCCATGGCCATTCATTGTCTACTCTCATGCAAGCAAGAAATTCTAGAGGAAATGACAAACTGCCTATTGGCTTCTGTCTCGGGTTCTTCGGCCGACGTTCATCTAATGATTTTTCTGACGTTTCGCCAGCACGAGTGGCTGGCATTGTCAAAGCTTCACCCTCCATTGCCGGTGGTGAACTGGAGGCGAGCTCGCGGCCGCAGACTATATGTACCTGGCGCGCCAACGTCCGAGGGCTTCTCCGCGGTCATTTCCGGTGCGGTTCTCCTCTTGCTACGTGCGACGGTCGTTCGCTGCAGTACGGGAAGCCAGGATCCGTTTACCTTAAGGCTTTCCTCTTTCTTGTTGAAACTGTTCGCGTGTTTTTGGATTTCTACAGCTTCTCTGAACAAGCGCGTGTGATAGTGCTTCTCTACAGCCAGAACTTCCGTGTCGGCGAATTTTATTACGTGGTCGGTCTCATTCAGTGCGTGCTCTGCCACGGCCGATTTCTCCACCTGCCCCAACCTGCAATGTCGCTTATGCTCTTTGATCCTGGTGTTAATGGATCGTCCAGTCATTCCGACATAAACTTTTCCGCATGTGCAAGGTATACTGGACGATCCATTAACACCAGGATCAAAGAGCATAAGCGACATTGCAGGTTGGGGCAGGTGGAGAAATCGGCCGTGGCAGAGCACGCACTGAATGAGACCGACCACGTAATAAAATTCGCCGACACAGAAGTTCTGGCTGTAGAGAAGCACTATCACACGCGCTTGTTCAGAGAAGCTGGAGAAATCCAAAAACACGCGAACAGTTTCAACAAGAAAGAGGAAAGCCTTAAGGTAAACGGATCCTGGCTTCCCGTACTGCAGCGAACGACCGTCGCACGTAGCAAGAGGAGAACCGCACCGGA
The DNA here is from genome assembly GCF_023898315.1 of Schistocerca nitens. Lineage (NCBI taxonomy): Eukaryota > Metazoa > Arthropoda > Insecta > Orthoptera > Acrididae > Schistocerca > Schistocerca nitens. Next base: position 12,559,674 of record NC_064624.1, on the reverse strand, counting down.
AATGACCGCGGAGAAGCCCTCGGACGTTGGCGCGCCAGGTACATATAGCCTGCGCCCGCGAGCTCGCCTCCAGTTCACCACCGGCAATGGAGGGTGAAGCTTTGACAATGCCAGCCACTCGTGCTGGCGAAACGTCAGAAAAATCATTAGATGAACGTCGGCCGAAGAACCCGAGACAGAAGCCAATAGGCAGTGTGTCAACAAGTGGCCACGAAAGCCTTAACAATCTAGAGGAAATGTTTGCCTTACTGGCAGGTCAACATGAAGCAATTCCTGAACACAGTTAATTTTCTGTGAATAGCAACATAGTATGTTTTGTAGAATTTTGTGCACCATGCTCACAGGCATTTCCAAAGTACAGGCAACTCCACATGCACCGCATATTAGTGCACCACCTCTCTACCCCTACTGCAAAGCTGAGGCCACATTTGTACTGACTTGCATGTCAAAAGAACCCCTCTATTTAAATTTCATAATCATTTTCTCTAGACTCTTGGCAGACATCAAATCAATGTAGTTTTTCACAGCCTTGAGTGTACGGAACTACTGCACAACCACATAGCTACTGGCACACCGTCACTGTTCTTGTACATGGGCTTTACAATAATGCAAGATCCCGCTCTAGACAGTCACGCTGAGCACCTCGGATGCAACAGCTATGTTCCCTTCATCTATCATTTCACATATTCTGCTGCTTAAAGCACCATCTAGTGTTAATCTTCCCCTCCCCAATAATGTTTCCCACTTCTTCAAAAGAAAATACGATGTCATTCAGAGAAATGGTTCTCTCTTTATAGTGTTTTGAAAGTCGAACTTACGATCTCCCTATACCTAAGCCTTTTTTTTTTTTTTTAGACGGAGATAAACAATCAGATAATTAATGAAACTGTATACAAAGTTCCTGGGTCATTGGGTATACAAACAGTTAAGCTCAAGAAGATCAGTGTGATCTATGTTTTAATGTATCCATACCTCATATATCGAATTGAAGTATGGCAAAAGTAAGAATTTGTAACACTGTAACCAACATATATTTGTAAAGCTGTTCCATTAATTTTAAAATAAAAACAGTACAATAGTTTAAATAAAGATGTACATATTTATAATATTACACGGGGCTCTGATTGTCAACTGGAAAGGCATAACACTGAAGATCCAGACAAGGTCACACTTCAAGCCATGCACCTCACGGTGGTTTGCTGAGTCTAGATGTAGATTTAGAAATGACAAACTTCCAAAGACCTTAAAAAGCTCATGTGGAATCTGCTTTAAAATGTCTCCGCACGAATTTCTTAGCAATCAGTGTTGTTATAATGTTACAGAATTCCATTCTTAGTAGTCAAAATGCTTAGAATACTTCCAATTCTAACAATAGTATTCATAAGTACCACTAATGTAGTGTTCTTTATTGTTTGTAATTGTTCCCAAAAATCCTGTATAGGCCTATGCAAAACAAGTAAAGCTAAGCTGAGAAAGCTTTGCACCGAGACACATTTTTCAAATAACGCTATTGTCGTATTTTTCACATTTCCATTCTATAATGTCCTATGGTATAACCTTCTGGGGAAAGCCGCAGGAACTAAGAAAGTTATCAAACTTCAGAAATAGTGAAATTACCCCTGATATACAGGGTTAATAAAAGATTAGTATTAATGTTTGTTGAAATAATCAGCAACTAGTTGCAGCAAAGAAATTTTACTTCCTGTACCTGTTTCAGCCACCTAGTGACATCTTCAGAAAGTTAAATTTGTCACAGCTTTGGCACAATTTCTGCACTTCTTTGGTTTCATTATACCAGTTTTTTACAGGTGCTATGAACAACAGCAACACGCAACATACATCTTAATTTTGACACTAGCACATAAGGCAATAATTAAAACCTTCTGAAGAAAGGTGTTAGATGCCTGAAACCGGTAAAGGAAATAAAATTTCCTTTTCAAAACTGGTTGCTGATTATTTCAGCAAGAAGTTACTAAAAATACATGCAGCACAGTATTTCACTGAGTCTTTCTGGGTATTTAGACTTTGAATTCTTTCATACACACTGTGATAATCACACAGTGACACAGGATGGATAAAAAATTTCCAACAAGGCTCTGGAACTCTCACAAAAGTACATAATGCAGTTACTGAGACAGGAATATAAATATCCAATACACTTCGTCTCAATGCAAAAGAGGAAATTGATAATGTACAGGTATTGAGAAGGAAGCTATAAACATTCTTCACAGACCAAACTTTTTGCAAAAATAAATGACACTGCATCTATTTTTAGTGCACCCCACAACATACCAGAGACAGCTTTTAACTCGAACTTTTGACGATTTTGCAATTCACTTTTGAAGTTCACCGTGGCAAAAGAAGTATGATGAATGTTCCTGTACATTACAAAATATTAAAAAATACAAGTAAACATAAATTTGCGTACTCCTTTGTCGACGGTACCTGTTTTCACTTTTGGTTTACGTACGTCAACCATCAACTACAAGAACTGAAAACCACATCACAGAAGTTTGTATACTGCATCCGCGCCACTGGCCTACCTCTTAGTGTTCTCCACCTTTATCTGCTCCCTTCGGTATTTCACGACAACAGATCAATCTTCTCTGTGCAGGTGTCAAAAACAGCAGTAATTTTATGTGGTTTTGGTTTTGCACATCCAGACCTTGAGCTCGTACATTCCATATGCGCTCCTCACCCCGATAGATACAACATAATACTTGCGGACGAAATCACAACTTTGAATATACACTTCACACAGCGCAGCGTTCAAATGCTGTACCTGGCCAGAAATATTGTTTCCACGTAGAGCGACAATCCCACGGATGGCTATACCTGCGTTTCGAAATACGTTTGCAGCAGCAGAATGAAGGAAATCGCGTAGCAGTAAAAAAACAGGTAGAATACCACTAGGCTCGGATAGTAAAACAGATGAAAGTGTAAAAATGTCTTTAATATTTGGCAAGTAAACTTACGACATGATGAAAAGACACACTTTCCTTTATTTGTGCAATCAAGGTAAATGTGTGTGCAGTTACTCATTATCTTGCAAACTTTAAGCTTTCACATAATTTTATGTCAGTAAATGCAGGTTGTTAATATTATATGGAGGCAAATGAATTTCGAAAATTGACCATACATCTAAATCTGACCTAAAAAAAAAATTATGTCATATCAGTTAGCAGTCTTCGACATGTCCTAGTACGCTCCTTGTAAACCGTCTGATCATACGTTACATTCATCGACGAATTCCAGTACGCTCATTGTACATCTGATCTAAAGGACCATATAAAAAAATCCATATGTAGACACTTTCTCGTGGCAGCAAGCATAAATAAACGAAAACTTAAACAGCAACAGGGCGGACACACACACACACACACACACACACACACACACACACACACACACACACACACATCGCGGATCTTTTTGTGGTCGTGTTCGAACCTCCTGTCGCCTCTTCAAAACAGGTAACAACAAGCGAGACACAACCCAAAACATTATTTTAGTAACGATTATTCGAAATTGTTCGTTGACGTTGCAAGAGCAGCAAAGTTGGTAGTACACGCCCGACCTAGCAAACAATGCTAAATATCGCCCTCGCCCTTATAAACTACATTTTTGTTTATTTTCTGACAGCCATAACCAATGGGGACAGCATTAACTTAGGTAACAACTTAATGAAGCTACATAGAGGAAATTTTAACCGGAGAATATACGCATTTCTATAATTACTGGACAGTTTCTGTTACGACATCGAAAATTTAGTTTCAATCCGGTGAAAGAAACACTGCAATGAAGTCGACATTTAAACCAACTTATTAGCTAAAGCACGTACCTAAAGAAGGTAACAGCTGATTTTCCGCTTCTTTTTATGGATCTGTACGCAACACAGGTAACCATATTTACACAATTTATGCCTTTATTTCGATGAATTATTCTCATGCCACTCACGATATTTTCGACATTTTAATACGGCGGAGCGGAGTACTTTAGTCGCTGGCTTCTCGCTTATGGCGTCAGAAATTCCTTATCTTGGACTATAGATACGTCGTCCACAGATTCTAACCGACGCCACCTATACGGGGCGTTGAACTAAACTCACTTGTGGGTGGCTAGACAGTAGACACTAGCCAGTGACTTTGTCAGTGTCACGCTGCCGGTGCTGCCTTGCATCTGCCGCACAATGCAAACTAAAGAACCCAGTAACTAAAAATACCGTAAAACGCTAAGCTGCCACACAGAATATTATCGCGTGAGTCTTGGCGATCCAATTGCAGCGTCAAGCAGTCAAAACTCAACGTTCAAAGCCGCGACGACATTTCTTATTACACATTGTCCACCAGTTGCATGGATTCAAATCATTTATTTATATGATATCGTTTTCAAGGCTCGTACGCGTGATTTCATTACAAGGAGTGGTTAATACAATAAGGAGCTTAAGTATTTGCCTGAAATCGTGCCAATGATGTTGCTAATCGACTACATGTGGAGAAAATGTTTCACGGAACTATGGCACTCGAGAAAAAAATAACAAAAGTGCTGTGAAAATGAAGTGGAATCCATCTCAGAACTACAGTAGTGTTTAGTGAAATAGTGTAACTCACACACGTGAAAATTTACTCGTCGTTTTATTGTCAGACAGCAGCAAACCTTAATAGCCTATAGTGATTAAGATGTAGATTTTCTAACGGATTCTGATAGGAAAAGTGATCTGGAAACCCTATTTGGGCCCTACAGTTTCATTTCAGTAACACGGTTGGATAAAGACAGTAGGGCCCTAATTGATAATGTTTTCTTTGGTGAAGATCAAAGCAAGAAAATGACTTATTTGCCAAGTAACTAATGCGCTCTCTGATCATGATGCACAGTTAGTTAGGATAAACAACTCAGTGCTTTACAGTGTGAATACTCCTTAGGGGAAATCAATTAGAATAGTTGACTCCAGAACGAATGTTTTTAAGAATAGTTTACAAGTAATGACCTGGGATGAAATTTATGATGAACCAAATGCTTTCATAAAATTTAGTATGTTACATGACAAATTTATGTCATTATTTGAAAAGGACATTAGTCATGGATTACGAGAGGGATTAAAGTATCTTAGAGGGATTAAAGTATCTTGAGAAGGAAAAGGTAAATGTATTTCCTGGCAAGAACAAGTAGATATTCTGCAGTAATTTCACACTACAAAAACTCAAAACTACAAAAAAGCTGATCTGGTTTTGTTAGTGTTCCCAATAGAGCACAAAAGATTTGTTTCCATATGATGAGCCTGGTCTTATCTGAAATACGTAATGTATCACTAACTCAAGGCATTTTTTCCATAGAGCCACAGTCGTATAAAACTTTATGAAAGGTATAACCATCATTTGCCTGTACCACAGGTTTTGGTCCATTATCAAGTGTTACAACTGCAACACATTAAAGTACAATAAAAGTACAAGTAGCAGAAAAATAGCAGAGCAAACAGGTAAATCAATGTACGGGCTGCATGATTTGTTCTCCTACTTACGTATTATAAATCATCAGAACTACTTGAGTAGAACCCAAGTCATCATCAAAACATGTATCTTTGGTTATATAAACCAATTTTGTCGAAGTAAATGCGAGGACATTTGTGTATTATGCTAATTCACTGGCAGTTAGCATATTACACAAATGTTCTTGCATTTCTTTATACAAAATTGGTTTATATAACCAAAGATACATGATTTAATGATGACTTGGGTTCTACTCAAGCAGTTCTGATGATAATACATAAGTAGGAGAACAAATCATGCAGCCCATACATTGATTTAACTGTTTGCCCTGATATTTTTCTGATACTTTGTCTGATACTTATACTTTCATTGTGCTTTAATCTGTTGCAGTTGTAACACTTGATAATGGCCTAAGGCCGAAATTTAGATTGTGAAATAAAACCTATTGTACAGTCAAATGGCGGTTATATCTTTCGGAAAGACTGAAATGTCATTGTCAAACATATATTTAAAAAAGTGGTTATAGATATGTAAATAACTAGCCTACAGACGTGATTCACTGCTGACATCATTTTCCAAAATTTTTGAGATGGTGATGAATTCTAGAATAGTATCACACCTTAGCAACCATAATATCCTCAGTAAATCACAGTTTGGGTTTCAGAAGAGTTTCTGTGCTGAGAATGCTATCTACTTGTTCTCTCACCAAATTTTACAAGCATTAAATAATAAAATAGTGCCAGTTGGTATTTTCTGTGATCTACCTAAGGAATCTGACTGTATGAATCACAGTATTGTCCTAGATAAATTGAAGTTTTAGGAGACTGATGGTATAGCCAACCAATGAAAAATGTCATATCTAACCAAAAGAATGCAGAAAATTGTACTTCAGAATTTAGCCAATATAGTCCTGGGACATAATTCTGAGTGGAGAGGAATCACGTGTGAGGTCCCCAGAGCTCAATCTTACGTCTGCTATTGTTCGTCACATATGTAAACAATATTCCATCTAATACACAACAAGTAGAATTAGTTCTTTTTGCTGAAGACACTAATAATGTAATCAATCCTACCATACATATAGCACCAGAAGAAACAGTAAAAAATGGTTTCTCTGAATGGGAACACCCTCAATTTTAAAAAGACACAACATATTAAGTATAGCACATCTAGTAGTAGTTCACCATTGATAAGTGTAACAAATGGTGAGAGAATAATAAATAGGGTGGAAACTTCGGGTTTCTTAGATGTCAGTCAATATTAATGATAGTTTAAAGTGGAAAAACCTTATTTTGGTACTCCTAAAATAACTTAGTTCAACTACATTTGCACTTAGAATCATTGCAAATCTTGGGGAGAGACAAATAAGTATGTTGATATATTTTACGTATTTTCATTCAATAATGTCATATGGAATAATTTTCTGGGGTAACTGAACTTTAAGAAAGAAAATTTTCATTGCTTGTAATCGTACTCTAAGAATAATATTTGGTGCTCACACAATCTTCTTATGGACACATTCTTATACCCATTGCTGAAGTTGGGCATTCTGACTACTGCTTCACAGTATATTCATAAAAACTTTTGATCACTTAACCATGATATAAAATGTCTGACAGGCAGCAGAGTAAAATTTGAAAACAAACTGAAAAAGTTTCTCCTTGACAGCTACTCCTATTCTGTAGATTAATTTCTACTACTGTAATATGTTCAATGTGGTGGGTAAGAATTAGTAAGTCACATTCGCGAGTGTTAAAGAAGAAGGAAGAGAAAGCCGTATAATTTGAGATGGGAATGAGAAAGGACTCATTTCACGTTATTAGAATTTATTGTGCAAAATGATCCTGGAACATGAAATAAGACATCCAGAAGGTAGCGGAGTAACAAAACAGTTTGCCCCCTGTCCATTTGTACCATCATAGGGAATATTAAAACTGTCCTTATATAACCTATGTGTATGTATATTTAAGTAGTTTATTTTTATTGTATTATGGCAACAGATCCTATATCATGTCATTATGAGGTGATCCCTCAGTATGTGAGGTGATCCCTGAGTTACTACAAAATAAAATAAGAGCAGGGTCATTAAGTGCACATGTGAGCTTGAGGCTCAAAATTACACATAATAAATATCAAGCTTGCATGTATAGACTATAAAGATTTAGAACCTACATGTATTTATTAAAATTCAACATTTTTTCAAAAATGCAACAAATTTAAGTTAATTTTGTAAAGTGTACATAGCACTAAGAGATTTCATCATTAAATCCTTACTGATACATAATGCTTTGGAGGGAATATTCTGTGATGGACCAGGTTTGTTGCTAAAGAAATTTCATTGTTTACAGTGCGTTATTTGTATTGATAATCCCAGTACAGACGTACACTACCTGTAAGTCACACCCATGAAACAGATGTGGTAAAAGTCTGTGGTAGTTTATACGTAACTGTAAAATCATTTGCAATTTGCTTGAAGTAATGTTAAAACAGGTTTACAGAAGCTTCCGATTCCACCTGTCTGCTTTGACCAATGACGTCATGAATTTGGCGGAAATGGGCATTCTCAGCAACTCCAATATGGCGCCTATGACATCACTACATACACACACAGCAACAAACACGAAAATACATATAAATAAGACAATAACATATGTCTCCAAAAATACAAACAAACTAACTGGACAACCATGGGAAATTGAGGGTTTTAGAACGGGGACAAGCTAAATATAAGAGCAAAAAAAAAAAAAAATACACCATGATCCCAAAACATACAAAATGCTGAACCAAAAAAAAAAATTTTTTTTTGACACTCCGCTGTTGTTGTTGTTGTTGTTGTTATGGTCTTCAGTCCTGAGACTGGTTTGATGCAGCTCTCCATGCTACTCTATCCTGTGCAAGCTTCTTCATCTCCCAGTACCTACTGCAGCCTACATCCTTCTGAATGTGCTTAGTGTATTCATCTCTCGGTCTCCCTCTACGATTTTTACCCTCCACGCTGCCCTCCAATACTAAATTGGTGATGCCTTGATGCCTCAGCATATGCCCTACCAACCGATCCCTTCTTCTAGTCAAGTCGTGACACAAATTTCTCTTCTCTCCAATTCTATTCAATACCTCCTCATTAGTTAGGTGATCTACCCATCTAATCTTCAGCATTCTTCTGTAGCACCACATTTCGAAAGCTTCTATCCTCCTTTTGTATAAACTATTTATGGTCCATGCTTCACTTCCATACATGGCTACACTCCATACAAATACTTTCAGAAACGACTTCCTGACATTTAAATCTATACTCGATGTTAACAAACTTTTCTTCTTCAGAAACGCTTTCCTTGCCATTGCCAGTCTACATTTTATATCTTCTCTACTTCAACTATCATCAGTTATTTTGCTCCCCAAATAACAAAACTCCTTTACTACTTTAAGTGTCTCATTTCCTAACCTAATTCCCTCAGCATCATCCGACTTAATTCGACTACATTCCATTATCCTCGTTTTGCTTTTGTTGATGTTCATCTTACACCCTCCTTTCAAGACACTGTCCATTCCGTTCAACTGCTCTTCCAAGTCCTTTGCTGTCTCTGACAGAATTACAATGTTATCGGCGAACCTCTAAGTTTTTATTTCTTCTCCATGGATTTTAATACCAACTCCAAACTTTTCTTTTGTTTCCTTTATTGCTTGCTCAATATACAGATTGAATAACATCGGGGATAGGCTACAACCCTGTCTCACTCCCTTCCCAACCACTGCTTCCCTTTCATATCCCTCGACTCTTATAACTGCCATCTGGTTTCTGTACAAATTGTAAATAGCCTTTCGCTCACTATATTTTACCCCTGCCACCTTCAGAATTTGAAAGAGAGTATTCCAATCAACATTGTCAAGAGCTTTCTCTAAGTCTACAAATGGTAGAAACGTAAGTTTGCCTTTCCTTAATCTCTCTTCTAAGATAAGCCGTAGGGTCAGTATTGCCTCACATGTTCCAATATTTCTACGGAATCCATACTGATGTTCCTCGAGGTCGGCTTCTATCAGTTTTTCCATTTGTCTGTAAAGAATTCGCATTAGTATTTTGCAGCTGTGACTTATTAAACTGATAGTTCCGTTTGGAATTATTATATTCTTCTTGAAGTCTGAGGGTATTTCGCCTGTCTCATACATCTTGCTCACCAGATGGTATAGTTTTGGTTTCGACTCAGGTCCTTTAGTGCTCTGTCAAGCTCTTCACGCAGGATCATATCTCCCATTTCATCTTCATCTACATCCTCTTCCATTTCAATAATAGTGTCCTCAAGTACATCACTCTTGTATAGACCCTCTATATACTCCTTCCACCTTTCTGCTTTCCCTTCTTTGCTTAGAACTGGGTTTCCGTCAAAGCTCTTGATATTCATGCAAGTGGTTCTCCTTTCTCCAAAGGTCTCTTTAATTTTCCTGTAGGCAGTATCTATCTTACCCCTAGTGAGATAAGCCTCTACATCCTTACATTTGACCTCTAGCCATCCCTGCTTAGCCATTTTGCACTTCCTGTCGATCTCATTATTTAGACGTTTGTATTCTATTTGCCTGCTTCATTTACTGCATTTTTATATTTTCTCCTTTCATCAATTAAATTCAGTATTTCTTCTGTTACCCAAGGGTTTCTACTAACCCTCTTCTTTTTACCTATTTGATCCTCTGCTGCCTCCACTATTTCATCCCTCAAAGCTACCCATTCTTCTTCTACTGCATTTCTTTCCCCCATTCCTGTCAATTGTTCCCTTATGCTCTCCCTGAAACTCTGAACAACTTCTGGTTTAGTCAGTTTATCCAGATCCCATCTCCTTAAATTCCCACCTTTTTGCAGTTTCTGCAGTTTTAATCTACAGTTCATAACCAATAGACTGTGGTCAGTCCACATCTGCCCCTGGAAATGTCTTACAATTTAAAACCTGGTTCTTAAATCTCTGTCTTACCATTATATAATCTATCTGAAACCTTTTAGTATCTCCAGGCTTCTTCCATGTATACAGTCTTCTTTTATGATTCTTGAACCAAGTGTTAGCTATGATTAAGTTATGCTCTGCGCAAAATTCTACCTGGCCGTTTCCTCTTTCATTTCTTAGCCCCAATCTATATTCACCTACTACGTTTCCTTCTCTCCCTTTTCCTACACTCGAATTCCAGTCACCCATGACTATTAAATTTTCGTCTCCCTTCACTACCTGAATAATTTCTTTTATCTCATCATACATTTCATCAATTTCTTCGTCATCTGCAGAGCTAGTTGGCATATAAACTTGTACTACTGTAGTGGGCGTGGGCTTCGTGTCTATCTTGGCCACAGTAATGCGTTCACTATGCTGTTTGTAGTAGCTTACCCATACTCCTATTTTTTAAATTCATTATTAAACCTACTCCTGTGTTACATCTATTTGATTTTGTATTTACAACCCTGTAATCACCTGACCAAAAGTCTTGTTCCTCCTGCCACCAAACTTCACTAATTCCCACTATATCTAACTTTAACCTATCCATTTCCCTTTTTAAATTTTCTAACCTACCTGCCCGATTAAGGGATCTGACATTCCATGCTCCGATCCGTAGAACGCCAGTTTTCTTTCTCCTGATAACACTGATAACAACGTCCTCCTGAGTAGTCCCCACCTGGAGATCCGAATTGGGGACTATTTTACCTCTCGAATATTTTACCCAAGAGGACACCATCATCATTTAATCATACAGTAAAGCTGCACGCCCTCGAGAAAAATTACGGCTGTAGTTTCCCCTTGCTTTCAGCTGTTTGCAGTTCCAGAACAGCAAGGCAATTTTGGTTAGTGTTACAAGGCCAGATCAGTCAATCATCCAGACTGTTGCCCTTGCAACTACTGAAAAGGCTGCTGCCCCTCTTCAGGAACCACACGTTTGTCTGGCCTCTCAACAGATACCCCTCCATTGTGGTTGCACCTATGGTACGGCTACCTGTATCGTTGAGGCACACAAGCCTCCCCACCAACGGCAAGGTCCATGGTTTATGAGGGGGAGGGGGGGGGGGTAGTACACCAGCAAAATCCACACTTCCCTTGATCTACCACTGCAGTAGTCGATACCACAAAAACAAAACCTACAACAACAAAAACTGGAATCGGACATTTCCCTTGACATATACATGGTGGTCCATTGATAGTGACCATGCCAAATATCTCACAAAATAAGCATCAAACGAAAAAACTACAAACAATGAAACTCGTCTAGCTTGAAGGGGGAAACCAGATGGCGCTTTGGTTGGCCCATTAGATGGTGCTGCCATAGATCAAACGGATGTCAACTGCGTTTTTTTAGATAGGAACACCCATTTTTTATTACATATTCGTGTAATAAGTAAAGAAATATGAGTGTTTTAGTTGGACCACTTTTTTCGGTTTGTGATAGATGGCACTGTAATAGTCACAAACGTATAAGTACGTGGTATCACGTAACATTCCGCCAGTGCGGACAGTATTTGCTTTGTGATACATTACCCGTGTTAAAATGGACTGTTTACCAATTGCGGAAAAGGTCGATATCGTGTTGATGTATGGCTATTGTGATCAAAATTCCCAATGGGCATGTGCTATGTATGCTGCTCGGTATCCTGGACGACATCATCCAAGTGTCCGGACTGTTCGCCGAATAGTTAACATTATTTAAGGAAACAGAAAGTGTTCAGCCACATGTAAAACATCAGCCACAACCTGTGACAAATGATGATGCCCAAGTAGGTGTTTTAGCTGCTGTTAGGCCTAATCCACACATCAGTAGCAGACAAAATACGCGAGAATCGGAAATCTCAAAAACGTCGGTGTCGAGAATGATACATCAACATCGATTGCACCCGTACCATATTTCTATACACCAGGAATGGTGTGGTGACGACTTTGGACGTCGTGTACAGTTCTGCCACTGGGCACAAGAGAAATTACGGGACGATGACAGATTTTGTGCACGCGTTCTATTTAGCGCCGAAGTGTCATTTATCAACAGCGGTAACGTAAACCGGCATAATATGCACTATTGGGCAACAGAAAATCCACGATGGCTGCGACAAGTGGAACATCAGCGACCTTGGCGGGTTAATGTATGGTGTGGCATTATGGGAGGAAGGATAATTGGCCCCTGTTTTATCGATGGCAATCTAAGTGGTGCAACGTATGCTGATTTCCTACGTAATGTTCTACCGATGTTACTACAAGATGTTTCATTGCATGACAGAATGGCAATGTACTTACAACATGATGGATGTCCGGCACATAGCTCGCGTGCGGTTGAAGCGGAATTGAATAGCATATTTCATGAAAGGTGGATTGGTCGTCGAAGCACCATACCGTGGCCCGCACGTTCACCGGATCTGACGTCCCCGGATTTCTTTCTGTGGGGAAAGTTGAAGGATATTTGCTATTGTGATCCACCGACAACGCCTGACAATATGCGTCAGCAAATTGTCAATGCATGTGTGAACATTACGGAAGGCGAACTATTCGCTGTTGAGAGGAATGTCGTTACACGTACTGCCAAATGCATGAGGTTTACTGACATCATTTTGAGCATTTATTGCATTAATGTGATATTTACAGGTAATAATGCTGTAAAAGCATGCGTTCTCAGAAACGATAAGTTCACAATGGTACATGTATCACATTGGAACAACCGAAATAAAATATTCAAACGTACCTACGATTTGTATTTTAATTTAAAGAACCGACATGTTACCAACTGTTCGTCTAAAATTGTGAGCCATATGTTTGTGACTATTACAGTGCCATCTATCACAAAGCGAAAAATGTGGTCCAACTAAAACACTCCTATTACTTTAAGTACTACACGAATATGGAATAAAAAATGGCGGTTCCTATTTTTAAAAAATCACAGTTGATATCCGTTTGACCTACGGCAGTGCCATCTAGTGAGCCAACCATAGTGCTATCTGGTTTCCCCCATCAAGCTAGACAAGTTCCGTTCTTTGTAGTTTTTTCGTTTGACGCTTATTTCGTGAGATATGTGGCCAGGTCATGATCAATGGACCACCCTGTATAGGTCAAACATAGCTGACGATATCAATACGTACTATGAAAATTGGAATCAGACATTCCCTATGACCTATATAGGTCAACCACAGTTGTTGATACAAAAAAAAACCAACACCTACAACTACGAAAACTAAAACCACACACCCCAAAAACCCAAAAATCGAACATCCCTACGTAAATTAAAACACAATCAATGCGCAAAACATCACCACTCTAAAAGATTAGACCCAAAAAAACAATTACTTACTACCAACAAATTCTGGTGCTGCATACTATGTTGGCTACAGCCCCCCACCCCTCCCCCCCCCCTCACAAACACACAAGAAAAACACAAACAAACAAAAAACCTTCCAAACCACCCACAACCTACGTACCCCTAAACACCCACGTCACCCAACCCAAACAAAACACCAGCTATAAATAAAAACCACAAAATAACCACCCCTTACAAATCAACAACTGCAACAGAAAAGGTGCTCTACAAGATAATCATAAAACATCCCCCCCCCCCACACACACACACACACCTGCAAACCCACCCACATAAATCCACAACCATTACCACAACCCTGCTGTCCCTCCCGTCCCACATGCACATACCAAACCCCCTCAACTAACCATCCTTGGCCTGTACATCTTACCTATAGCGCTCAGAAAAACACAAACAATACAATAATCCCCAGGGACACTCTTCTGCCAGCAATATGCATCTAAACGAGATTGCAGGTTAGAAGAGCACCTCTTCCCCCTCCCTATGACTTGTTTAATGGCCCCATAACCCCTCTATTATATTAGTACACGCCCCAGTTTCAAAATTTTTAAACTGTTAACTATGGTTCACAACTAAATGATCAAAACCCCTCTTCCCCCATCCCCTATAAGATGAGAAAGCATCTGAATCAACAGTACTCCCCTCTTCACATGCTCTTCAATCGCCCCCACTAATTTCCTCTTAGTACGGCCCTCCAAAACCCTGAAAACACAGTCAGTATACCCAACCCTTGAAATAACCTTCCCCCACACCCACAAATCAACTGGAGAACTATCTTTCCGATACTTCCTCTTCCAAAACTGTGATTTGTCAGTCTCAACCAACATCCCTAGCCCACCCAACTTACCCTTATACTTAACATACTCACAACACACTTCCCTACAAAAAGAAAACCAGTCTAATTCCGTTCTCTCACTCACTCCAGTTTCAAGCGCACAAAAACTAATCGAGGACCTATAACAGAAATAGTACATCAGCAAAACGATCTCTCTCACGCCGACACCGCCACACGTATCTGTTCGTGGTCTGAGATGCCGAAACTCTGATCGACCTCACGTTCTCGTGGCAAATACTACACTAAACAATCTCAGTGAATAACTGGGGGAATTTAATAGCGGACAACATGTCCTTCCCCATCTCTGACCGCAACATAGCACTGTTATATTTCATCGTCATATCCGTACATAACAACTTACCACACCATAAACAGCAAACCAATAACATCTAACAAAAAGATTAGCTGTACTAACTTGTTTCAGTATGGGTACAAGTATCTTTAAACAGTTCTTTATATGAACCCAACTACTCTTAAGTGCTGTTCTTATGGGCCTTTTCTTCAGTTTAAAGATTGAATCCATCTCCTATGCCTTTGATACCCAGAAAAGAATTCCACAGTTAAGAGCTGAATGATGGAAGTAGGGGCTGGGGGATCATCTAGAGAAGTTGTGGGAGCATTTGGGGGAAAAAAAGAAAAAAAGAAAAAAAATCTGAGAGAAACAGAAAGAGATGTGGTATGATTGGGTGGGGGAGGATTCACAAGAAACAATTTTTGTACACATTTAGATCCCAGTGTGGTGGGTGGCTAAGTTTATGATTTCAGGGTAAAATTAATTCACCAAAACTAAATGACACTGGAATACGATGGCTTCTATTCTGTCATAGCTAATTTTCAATGCACCTGCAGTTACTAAAAGTGAACTTAAACAAGATATGTATGTGTTGATTTGGCATTAAATATACAGTAGATAAAATAATACCATTTGTCATTATGATATATGTAGGTATGTCAAGGTAATGTTGGAAACAGAAAAACGAAGGTTATGTGTCTGTAGTATGTGTGGCCAACAAGGTGCCACATTTAAATCAGTGAACTTGACATTTCTTACTTGTTGTTGTGGTCTTTAGTTTGAAGACTGGTTTGATGCTTTGCACACTAGTCTGTACTGTGCAAGCCTAAGCATCCCTACATTCATTCGGCCATGGTTACTGTATTCAAACCTGGACCCCCCTCAACAATTCTCCCCCCACCAACATCCTCATACACACACACTTTCTTACATTACCAAACTGACACTGCCTTCATGCCTCAGGACATTTCCTCCATTTACTCAATATGTACCATTAACTTCTCTTTCCCTGATTCAGTTTAGTACCTCTTCATTTGTTATTCAATCTACCCCCTGATCTCCAGCATTCTTCTGTAGCCTTATCTCCAGCATTCTTCTGTAGCGCCACATTCCAAAAGCTGTCATTTTCTTTTTGTCTGAACTGCTTATGATCCATGTTTCACATCCTTATAAGGCTACACTCCTTACAAAAATCTTCAAACAAGACTTCCTAACACATTAGTGGGTACTGACTGTTAATAAATTCCTCTTTTTCAGAAATGCTTTCCTTGCTATTGCCAGTCTGCATTTTATGTCTTCCTAATTCTCCATCGTCAGTTATTTTGGTGCCCGCAAGACAAACTCAGCTACTGCTTTTAGTCTCTTATTTCTGAATATAATTTCTTTGCATTCCCTGATTCAATTAAATTACATTCCATTACTGATATTTTACTTTGACTGATGTTCATCATACAATGTCTCTTTAAGACACTGTCCATTCCATTTAACTGCTCTTCTGTGTCCTTTGCCATCTCAGAGAATTACAATGTCATCACCAAACCTTAAAGTTTGCATTTCTTCTCTCTGAATGTTAATTCCCATTCCAAATTTCTCCTTGCTTTCCTTCACAGCTTGCACGATGTAAAGACTGAAAAGAAGAGTTGATAGTCATAGTTTGACTTGATCACAGAGAGGCAGTGGGGATAGAACACATTGAGGTGCAAACAATGCCATGTAACAAGAACAATAAGTAATTTATATGGCATGCATGATCCTCTTTTTAGTATGTAAACACTTTTCTAAAATTATTTCACTTTGACCTCTGGAGGAGATAGGTATTGCTGAACACCAAATAAACTGGAAACTGATTTACTGGAACAGGTGGCCAATTCCAGATTTAGAGTTAAAATACACTCCTGGAAATGGAAAAAAGAACACATTGACACCAGTGTGTCAGACCCACCATACTTGCTCCGGACACTGCGAGAGGGCTGTACAAGCAATGATCACACGCACGGCACAGCGGACACACCAGGAACCGCGGTGTTGGCCGTCGAATGGCGCTAGCTGCGCAGCATTTGTGCACTGCCGCCGTCAGTGTCAGCCAGTTTGCCGTGGCATACGGAGCTCCATCGCAGTCTTTAACACTGGTAGCATGCCGCGACGGCATGGACGTGAACCGTATGTGCAGTTGACGGACTTTGAGCGAGGGTGTATAGTGGGCATGCGGGAGGCCGGGTGGACGTACCGCCGAATTGCTCAACACGTGGGGCGTGAGGTCTCCACAGTACATCGATGTTGTCACCAGTGGTCGGCGGAAGGTGCACGTGCCCGTCGACCTGGGATCGGACCGCATCGACGCACGGATGCACGCCAAGACCGTAGGATCCTACGCAGTGCCGTAGGGGACCGCACCGCCACTTCCCAGCAAATTAGGGACACTGTTGCTCCTGGGGTATCGGCGAGGACCATTCGCAACCGTCTCCATGAAGCTGGGCTACAGTCCCGCACACCGTTAGGCCGTCTTCCGCTCACGCCCTAACATCGTGCAGCCCGCCTCCAGTGGTGTCGCGACAGGCGTGAATGGAGGGACGAATGGAGACGTGTCGTCTTCAGCGATGAGAGTCGCTTCTGCCTTGGTGCCAATGATGGTCGTATGCGTGTTTGGCGCCGTGCAGGTGAGCACCACAATCAGGACTGCATACGACCGAGGCACACAGGGCCAACACCCGGCATCATGGTGTGGGGAGCGATCTCCTACACTGGCCGTACACCACTGGTGATCGTCGAGGGGACACTGAATAGTGCACGGTACATCCAAACCGTCATCGAACCCATCGTTCTACCATTCCTAGACCGGCAACGGAACTTGCTGTTCCAACAGGACAATGCACGTCCGCATGTATCCCGTGCCACCCAACGTGCTCTAGAAGGTGTAAGTCAACTACCCTGGCCAGCAAGATCTCCGGATCTGTCCCCCATTGAGCATGTTTGGGACTGGATGAAGCGTCGTCTCACGCGGTCTGCACGTCCAGCACGAACGCTGGTCCAACTGAGGCGCCAGGTGGAAATGGCATGGCAAGCCGTTCCACAGGACTACATCCAGCATCTCTACGATCGTCTCCATGGGAGAATAGCAGCCTGCATTGCTGCGAAAGGTGGATATACACTGTACTAGTGCCGACATTGTGCATGCTCTGTTGCCTGTGTCTATGTGCCTGTGGTTCTGTCAGTGTGATCATGTGATGTATCTGACCCCAGGAATGTGTCAATAAAGTTTCCCCTTCCTGGGACAATGAATTCACGGTGTTCTTATTTCAATTTCCAGGAGTGTAAATTAAAATTGGGCGAAGAGTGAATTCTTAAGTCTTAACTACATTCAAATTGAATTCATGGACTAAATGGTAATGCAGTATCTAAGCCATTGGAGGAATAGAATTTTGCTTTCTGTGCCAACAAGACAAAGCCGTCTGCTGAAAAATTTTGCTTGTGATAGTTTGACAATTTTCTGTGACCAGTATTCCTGTCGTACCACATGTAGTACTTTGTTCCAGAGAAATAATTATGAGTATTTTAAACACTATTGTGAAAAGGCCTTCAAAAGCTATATGTGTGACAGTCTTTTTGTTGTGCCTACCTGCGACTCAGCATCTCTGGCATATGGTGAGTAGCAACTTCCCTTTTCTCAATATTCTTACATTCCATCAAGGATTTTCCATTGTTTGATTATGAGTATTTTGTGACATGTCCACAGTGTTTGTACTCATGTGGGTGAAATAGTTGAACGTGCAGCATTTTTTGATATTGTAGCCAGAACTTATCACATTGGAATGTAGTCTTCCACACATGTAAACACTGAAGAGTAGTAGTGGCTAACAAATATAGAAACATTGTGTGAAATTTTAAGAAACCAGCACTGAATCTTACGGTCATTGCCTATCACGGCACTACATTCCTTGTCCATAAAACATGATGAATAAGAGAGAGCTCTAATAGTAGTCGCTGCAGTAACATATGGAAGAACCTTAAAGTCACTGTTTAAAGTTTTCTTTTGTAGGCTGTATTACACAAGCAAGAAATTAAATTTGAATATTTCCTAAACTACTTGACAATTTCTGAATAGATAATGTATATAACAGTCGAGGTCTCCTTCAGTAGAAAAAGTTTGTTCGTCAGGTCTTTGCCACAGCAACCACATATTTAACATACAAAGGGGCATTGAATTTATTTTTTCTTTACTTGTCCACTGACCATTATGCATGAGACTGAACATGGCAAGTCAACAGAAATATTTATATATAAACAGCAAGGAAGAATAGGATATACCGTGAAAGTGAGAACATGCTCAGATCAGGCAAGGACGGAGTCAGGAAATCAGATGTGACCCCTCAATGGAACTATCCCAACATTCACTTTAAATAATCTAGGAAAATCACAGCAGACCTACACTGGGATGCCCAAATACGGACTTAAAAGCCCCATTCATAGAGAATTGGAGGTGTTATGTAATTGAGCACAACATATACTAGGTTTCCTTCAATACCAGTGCCTTTCTGTAACTTCGTGTATAAAAAATACCTCATATCAATTTATTTATATGTATATGATACTTTGTGAATCACTGCTTTTATTCAGTATTAAAATTATGTAAATTTTACAAAAATGGTTGAGTCGGAGATACACACACACACACACACACACACACACACACACACTCTCTCTCTCTCTCTCTCTCTCTCTCTCTCTCTCTCTCTCTCTCTCTGGCTGCCAAGGCTATTTTGTCCAAAAGCATACTTGTTTGACATTCATTTTATTGTGCCTATCTGCAACTCATCATCACCACTGTGTGGTCAGTAGCAGTCTATCCTTTTTATGATATTGTCATTATTCCAGCATGGACTTTCCATTGTTTGTAAATTTTGCCAAGTTACTACAACAATATTTCTAAGAAATTTCGTTACATTTATGTAAAAAAATATATGTGAAGTCAGTTTAATCATTTACGTTGCCGACAATGAAAATATTTAGATTCTTTGCCTAAAATTGTAAACCTTCCAATCACTCATACTTGTTGGGTAGAGTGGTTGTAAGTATGTGTAAGAGGAGTCAGTGTTTAAGAGGATAATAGATTTGTGCTGTTGTAGGAGCAGTTGGAACGTTGTAACTCATGTGAGCCAGTTGTTCGAGTGTTTAAAAATACAAAAGCTAAAATGAATAAATTTTTATTATTTAGTGGTTGAAGTCACCCACTGAAACATTATGATTTTGAAAGTTTCCAGATTTACCCGTTGACGAAAACCCTAGACAACAATTTTACCCAAAGAAGAAGACAGCAAAGCTTACAGAAAACTGGCTAAGTAACAGATTTATAATTTCTCAAAGTGGGAAAGACTACTTGCAAATTTTAAAAAAATAATGCATGTACACTATGTGATCAACAGTATCCGGACACCCCAAAACACATTCGTTTTTCATATTAGGTGCATTGTGCTGCCACCTACTGCCCGGTACTCCATATCAGTGACCTCATTAGACATCGTGAGAGAGCAGAATGGGGCACTCAGCGGAGCTCACGGACTTCAAATGTGTTCAGGTGATTCGGTGTCACTTGTGTCATACGTCTATACGAGAGATTTCCACACTTCTAAACGTCCCTAGCTCCACTGTTTCAGATGTGATAGTGAAGTGGAAATTTGAAGGGACACATACAGCACAAAAACGTACAGGCCGACCTCATCTGTTGACTGACAGATACTGCCGACAGTTGAAGAGGGTGGTAATGCGTAATAGGCAGACATCTATCCAGACCATCACACAGGAATTCCAAACTGCATCAGGATCCACTGCAAGTATTATGACAGTCAGGTGGAAGGTGAGAAAACTGGGATTTCTTGGTCAAGCGGCTGCTCATAAGTCATACATCACACTGATAAATGCCAAACAATGCGTCGCTCAGTGTAAGGAGAATAAAACATTGCACAATTGAACAGTGGAAAAACATTGTGTGGAGTGACAAATCATGGTACACAATGTGCCATCTGATGGCACGGTGTAGGTATGGCAAATGCCTGGTGATCATCATCTGCCAGCATGTGTAGTGCCAACAGTAAAATTCAGAGCCAGTGGTGTTATGGTGTGGTCATGTTTTTGATGGAGGGGGCTGCACCCCCCCCCCCCTCCTTGTTTTCTCGTCATGGTGTGGGATGATACATTCCATTATACAGGGTATCTCATGAGTAATGATCAATATTCAGAGATGTGACAAAAATGATCATTCAAAGGAAAAATGGCTAGAAAACGTGGGCTATAAAATGCTTACCTTAAGAACTATGAGCACTTGTTCATCTTTACTACTGTGAAACACATCTCTTCTATTGAATAATTGATCATAGCTCTTAAGATATGCATTTTAGAGCCCATATTTACTAGACAATTTTTTTCTTGATTTAGTCCATACTACCTTCTCCCAAAATATGGAAGGCAAAGAGCTTTCAGTAGAAGAGATTTGGTTCATGAAGAAGTGCTCATAGCTACTAAGGTACGCATTTTAGAACCAACATTTTCTAGACTTTTTGCTTCTTATCATTTCCCTGAGTCTTTACCATTGCTCCTGGGGCACCGTGGATTTGTGGTACTGACATCCGAGATCACTTCTGTGAAATTAGAATTAAGTGAATTTGTTTGGAACTGTAATTTATTCCTGTGAGAATAAGAATATCATCATATTCAAAATCACTAGCAGATAGAAAGCAATATTAGTGTCTCCTATCCAGTTAAGAATTAATGTCTGCAGCCTCCTGTTAGCGAGGTCTTTAGAGGCAGAACAGAAGCTTCTGCTGAGGAAGGAAGTGGTCCATGCTTCTTCAAAGGAACCATCTAAGAAACGGACAGAAAACTTAAATCTGGATGACTCGTCATGGATTCGAACCGGTGTCCTTCCGAATACGAGTCCAGTACTGTCTTACTACTGTGTCAGCTACCTTGGTGAAATCATTGGCACACTTTCCTGACACTTCAACCACACTTATGAAGAATACATTAGGATTAATAACATATTCCACAACACTTATTCTTTATGAAACTATTTAGCAAGTAGGCACATTTTTGACAATAGCTGTTGGATAGTAGTCTGACTCTTTAAGTTCTCTTTTTGTTATATTTTTGGATGACTGCCCCCTTTTTTTTTTTCACGTGAGGACTTTCCTGTTCCATATCCAAAAGTACTGGAATTATTGCTGGTTTTCATTTGGTTTATTTGCTGGGAAATGAGTTTCCTTTCTTTGAGCCTCGCATTAACTCTCATTTGGGATTTCAAATGCTTTTGGTGCTACAACTTGTCATATTTGGACTTTAATACGAGTCAAAAAAATGGCTCTGAGCACTATGGGACTTAACATCTGTGGTCATCAGTCCCCTAGAACTTAGAACTACTTAAACCTAACTAACCTAAGGACATCACACACATCCATGCCCGAGGCAGGATTCGAACCTGCGACCGTAGCAGTCCCGCGGTTCCGGACTGAGCACCTAGAACCACTAGACCACCGCGGCTGGCTTAATACAAGTCCGAGACTCTTCCAACAACACTGTACTTATTTCATCCTTGGCGCCTATAATGTTCATCCTGTCTCTAATGACTTCAGCATCGGTGGGATATTAAAACGTAATCTTTCTTCCTTCTCTCTTTTTACTGCTCACAATTAATTCTAATTCTTGTTTGCATACATAATTAGCAGCACCAAATATCCAGATCTTTTCATGTGGGTCTACATTTACACCTCTGTAGTGGAAAGCAGCTTTACATTTAAAACATTGTGATACATACTCCAACTTTCTTTCTATAAAACACCACTTTCAGGCCACTGCTTCTCAAAGTGCAGTTTTGTAGTCCTTAGACAAAGTTGGTGTCAGACCAGTAACATTGCTTTTCCTTTGTTTTGCACATGCCTTGTTTCACTGTGTAACTTTAGTAATTATACTATGTGAGGTATGCTTCCTGTCACAGAATATGTTACAATTTTTAGACTGCACACACATTTCTGCAGACTTTTTAGTTTTATTTGCAAAGCCGTCAAAGTCTTACTAAATTTGACGGTCTCATTCTTTTGACAGCCAGTGTGAACTGCCTTTAATAAAATCAATATATGTTCCTGGCAGTAACAAAACCTGCAGAATCAGTCCTGTATTTGCAGTTTACCTCAGCTGAGTGTAGTTTTTCACCACCTGTCACGGACCCTCAGTTGTGGAATGACTACATAGTTGGAATTTCTGGCTTACTTGTATACCACACTGAGGTTCAGTCTGAGAATGGGTTTGATGGCCACACAAAATTCATACTGTTATTTGTATTGACATGCCTGTGGGCTCTCAGTTTCATTACATACTAAATTAGAATTATTGCACAAGAAAAACACTTTTTGCTCATGTTTTGCAACTTCTTATTCAATAAATCTAGACTTCATGTCCCACACACACTTCCTAATGTTATTATTATGGAGATGTTATTCGTTGATACCAAGACTGAGTTCTAATAACTAACTTAGAGCAGAGCTTAAATAAACTGTACAAAAAATGTTTTTCACCACTTGCACATCTGTAACTGTTCTTGAGTGTAGAAGTGAAGGGAGCAGGGAATAAAAGAGTAAGCCTCAAGAAACAAAGGAAAAAATTGCTGTGGAATAGAGATGAAACAATAACTATAATAAAGGTAATTTGTTTGAAAATGCATATCAGTGCAGTTGAAATCCGCCGCTACATAATACTCGATACCGTGTCACTCCACCCCATACAATGACACACCTCCAACCCCCCCTCCCCCCCTCGGTGTGCCGTCCGAGAAGCTGTCGAAACATCACTCCTCGAACCCCTCCCTCTCTCCTTCGGTGGCCCTCCCGAGGTCATCTAGCACGTGACGAGGGTTTGTGTGATAACGCCCTCCGAGTCTCGACCGATCCCAAATGTTCTCGATTTATCTGTGTCGGCTGATTAACGGGCCCTTACATTCGATTTGTTCTTAGTTCCCAGAGGAAGATGTGCACAAAGTCAGTACAGTCCACCCTCATATTATCATCTCAAAGGGCTGCCCGTCTTTCAAAAGTTAGCTGTGGGATCAGGCAGCAGGCTAGAGGATCCTGTACGAATGATGTACACCCCACAAATCATACTCGACAGCGTTGAGAGGTGTTTGTAAAACTGGCCTAAAATGTGACTGAATCTGTGGGACCACATGTGAGAGACGTGGAATGCACTGCTATCCACATTCGTCTACAACTGATCGTCACCAAAATGCACCTGACGGCAGCGATCCGGACTCCATTCCAAATGTTCGCTTGCCCACTTTCTTCGCACATCACTGTGCTAGGTTGTTTGCACTGTTGTTTGTAATGGATGCCTAGAGTCCAAATTGACCGTGTGGAGATGGTCGAATACTGTCTGGGTCGACGCATCTCTTCCAGCTGCCTCCAAAATGGCAGTGCGCACTTCTGTTCCGTTCTCTTGGAGGTACCTGAGACACATTTGTAGGTAGTGGACATTAGTCGGTGTCGTTAACTGTGGACGACCACTACGAAGTTTGAACTTCAGCATTTTGTGTCTCACGGTAGTAGTCAAATGTCGGAATGAAGTTGCCGTGTAGTACATAGATTCGGCAGGCTACTACCTGTGCTCGACAACTCTACGTATTGAAAAGTGACAGTGTGCGCACCGCCCAAACATGAAATGACATGTTCGCGGGCATCCGAAGACTCGACAATTATAGGTGAGCTGCATTGTTTCATTCACGACTGGGGATACGATGCGTGCTGTGAAACTGCACTAAAAATGCACGTCTACCTTTACCTCAGTCACACAGGTGGCTGCATTCAGTGGCTCCCTGGGGGCAAAACACTATAGAGCAGGGGATTCTGATTAAAAATTAAGCTATGCTAGTTGTGGGGGCAGGTGCAAAACTTATTTTGAGCAGTTTACATAGATTCATACTTGACCATGTTCATTTAAGACTCAGAAAATTTTTCATACTTCACACTACCAGAATTTTACATTTGAATTTGTAATGTCACAGATTGGTGCTAATGATACTGCCATCTTTTTTACCTGTGCACTGACCGTTAAATAATTGTAATTTCAATATTTGCAATGCAGTATATCTGTTTTCTTCATTTCATAATTAGTCGAAGGTAACTGTGTTGACGTGGTAGCGTCTCTTTCATTTGAGGTGGAGCTTCACAGAGCTGGACAACTTGATCTTTTGAGCAACAAGTAGTAGTAGACAAATGGCATCCACTTGTAAAAGTAATCTAAGTTCATTATAAAAGATCTGAGTAAACAAACAAAAAAAATTGGTAAAGTGATGTGAGGAACATGTTCGTACTTGTTTGTCAATCATAAGATACTGATCGTCCACTGTACTGTATGTAACCAGTCGCTTTTTTACAATTTATTCAACCGTGAACATGTTTTCGAGCCACTGCAGGCCCGTCGTGAGATGGAGGTGTTACGAGAACATTACATTGTGGACCAGCCGTAGCTAGATGCAGTGCTGGTGCTGAGTGCACTGCCTTGTGGTATCCACATCTGACTGCTCTGTATAACGTGTATTATTAAGACGTGTACACAAATAACAACAACATATGGCTACACTTAGTTTTACACTGGCTCACAGATCAAGTACATATGTAATTGATACTAAATAACAAAAATAAGAGAATGATTTTTTGAAGAAAAACATTTTGGAACTGAGTGTTCTGATTTTCTGGAGAAATTTATTTATTTTACAAAACTGTAAGTGCATATGATGAAATTTGAGATGAAACAAAATGGAATTATCGATTTAAATTTATAATATCTTGGAACTGATATAATACATTATGCATGATTTTTCATGAAAATGACTGATGTTCAGTTTGACTATAAATACTTTGGAGATATTTTTTAATACCACAAGAAATTTGACTTCCTTGGAAGTCTCCTTTTTCCTATATCAAGTAATGTTTTTCTGCACTTTTTAAAAATGTGAATACAACATTATGTGAACACAACAAATGTGAATACAATAATACATCTGCAAGACTAAGTTTGTGAACAAGCATACTAAGAGTCTCACCAGTGCACCAAGTCTCAGGGTGACTGGGTCACTAAATAAGACAACTATTCTTGTACCTTGGGAGAGGATGTTATGAAGAATTCGATAACATGGAAAGTATCGATTGCTACTCATCACACACAGGACGAGTTGAGCTTCACTCTCTATCCTCTGCATCTTACCACTTCAATTCTGCTATACTCTTTGTAACAAAGCAGCTGGATTGATTCCAGCTGTCTTTTCTTCCTCCCAAAATAGCAATTTTTTTCTTCGGATTTTGTGATATCTTCAACACTGTCATTTATGGCATGTTCATAGATCTAATGTTTTGAATATTGACTCAGGGCTTATCCAGTTTTATCTAGGCCTATCACATTCTTGTGGCTCTTTAGAATGCATTAGTTTGATTAGTTTGCCATGGCAATTTAAAAAAAAAAAAACATTAGTTATTTCAGATTTTGTTGTCATTGTTCATATGTAAACATACACTGCTCAGTGTGTTTGTAATTATTACTACAGACTGTCAGATTTCAATAATGTTCACTATGACAATAGGATCAGACTGTGAACAGTGTTACTTGCTGTGCACATCGTTTTCATATCAATGCGATTGTTAGACTTTGAAGTCAGTAATTCGAGAACTTTATTCAATGACACAATTACACAGGGTGTAACAACTTCAAAATTTTATTACAACAGCAGTTGTTGAAAAATATTTTAACAAAATTTCTTTTATTGTAATCACTGTTTACTAAAGCTTTCATATACACTAAAATTTTGTGTTTCAGATACTCTGCTGATGGAAGGAACTGAACCTCTATAAAATGGCAACTCCTCAAGAGAAGGCACAATGTGTTTCCTGGTTTACTGAGACAAAATCTGATGTTCATACTCAACAAAACTTCAGAAAGAACTATGGAAGAGATCCACCATTGTGCCCTTCAATCCGTGCACGGCACAAAAATTTTTGGAGACAGGGACAGTGTCGGATAAAGGAAGGAGCAGGTGACCGAGAACATCCGAGGAAAACATCGATCGCATTTCAAGCGCCTTCACTCGGTCACCTACGAAGTCCATCCGCACTGCTGCCAGACAGTTGCAACTACCATGTTCAACTGTGCTTAGGGTCCTCCACAAGAACTTACGCTTCCAAAGTGCAACTGTTATAGACACTTGAGCCAAATGACAAGCCAAAACAGACAGAGTTTGCCCTCAACATGCTAGAATGCCTTTTGGAGGATGAAGCATTCATCAAATGAGTTCGTTTCAGTGACGAGGCAACTTTTCATGTTTTTGGGACATCAAACAGGCACAGTGTGAGAATCTGGGATCTGAACACCCCCATGTGACTAGGGAGCTTCACCGGGATGGCCCAAAATTGAATGTGTGGCGTGGAATCGTGTGCAACCGAATAATTGGCCCATTTCTCTTCAACGAGTCAACAATTACTGCAGATGTTTACCTCGACCTTCTGACCGAATATGTAGCACCACAAGTGACTTACAATCAACCATCATTTTCCAGCAAGATGACGCACCACCACATTGGGGATTGAATGTTCATCAGTTCCTCAATGAAACATTTCCAGGCAGATGGATTAGAAGGGATGGGCCAATTCCTTGGGCACTGTGTTTGCCAGATATCCCTCCATTGAACTTTTTTTTATGGGGGTACGTAAAAGATATCGTTTATCAGACACAGATACGGGACGTTGCTGACTCGAAGCAAATGATTCGTAATGCCGTTGCCACCTTGATGACGCTATACGAACACGGCAAGAAATTGAGTACCGTCTTGATGTGCTTCGCGCAACTAAAGGTGACCATATAGAGGTCTATTAAACACTGTCAAAAAAACTTTTATAATCACTGATTACAATAAAAGAAATGTTGTTAAAGTATTTCAACAACTGTCATTGTAATAAAGTTTTGAAGTTGTAAAGGGACTTTATGGACACCCTGTATACGTTTACCACAGGTGAACTTTTGTGTCACTTCAGTATCACATTACTCCACTCAAACAGTCAAATTATATAAGAGTGAATATGTGTAGTATATGGCTGTCAGTTTATCTGTACTGTAATTAAAGTAAATGAGACACAATCTAGCCGTAAACCATAGGTGAGTGCAATAAAGTGTTTGAACTGTAATCTCAGTGTAGACACCACTGACGATAGCCTACTTTCGACATCAATTTTTCCAGCCAGATTTGACTGAGGCGCAGCTATCGAGGACACATTTGTAGAGGTAACGGATAGCTTACATCTTCCAACTTTACCCCTGTAGCCAATACAGAGTGGACCAAGCCTGGAGGTAGTTAGCATATTATTACCTAACCTATTTCTCTTCAAAATGTTGTGGTTTGATGCTGTTCTGCCTCTTCATCTCTACACGACTGACATCCACCTGAAATACTTATTGTGGTTAAGCACTGATCTCCCTCTACGATGTTTACACCTCACGCCTCCCTGAATTACCAGATTAACTAGTCCTCGGTGCCTCGAGACATGTCCTGTCACCGATCTCTTCTCGCTGTCAGATTGTGCGTTGGAGCTCTTGTCTGCAGTATTACCCAACTGTGAACACTCTCATGTAACTGTATAAACATTTCAAAAGCTCTTATTCTCTCCATTTATCGAACAGGGTTCCCTTGCGTATGAGGCTACACTCCAGACAAATACGGTCACACAAGAATTCCTAACACCTAATTTTATGTTTTTTTTTTAGGAAAGATTTCCGTGCCATTACTAGTCTGCATTTGATATCTCCTCAATTTCTGCTGTTATCACTTATTTTGTTGCCCAAATAGCAACACACACCTACTAATTTCAGTACATTTACTAATCTAATTTTCTTGGCAACAGCTGATTAATTTGAATCCATTCCATTACCACTATTTCACTTTTATTGGTGTTCATCTTAAGATGTCTTTTCAAAACATTACCCATTTCTGACCAAACGCTTCAGTGTACCAAAAACCTGAGTCCCTATAAATAATCAAATGGGTTTTGTGCAAATTTTCATAGCCAAACAGTGGGAAATGTCCCAAGTCCTTCTTGTGTCTAATAGAAGTAATGTCACTGGTAAAAATTAAGCTTTTATTCAAGACACAAGGGAATTAAAGACATTAGCTGCCGCATTGATTTATATCAATGGAGCAACCTGAAAATTTGTGCCAGATTTGGGGTTCAGGTCTCCTGCTTACTTGACAGATGTGCTGACCACTAAGCCATCCGGACGCAGTGGTTGTTGCAACTGCACGGACTACCCTAGTGAGTCCCCTGTCAGACCAAAATTCTCAACCTATCCACACACTACTGATGTAGTGCACCTGCTCATTAGCCCCATTGTTTGCTGCATCTTCCCGATTCCCATAAGAGTTCGAACTCGGTGTGTATCTGCACTGAAGAATCACTGCTGGATCACAATGGTGTCTATTCTTTGTCGTGCCCAAAGGAACAGACACCACACATATAAAGTTTTTATTTCTTGTCCCTTAATTTTAGCCTCTCTTCAAAATTTACTGTGTGTTTCTTCTTTTGCACCCCTCTCAATCCCATCTCCATCTATTGTACCTTCTTCAGGATATTACAGTTAGTATTTCCATTGTTGTACCTGTGAAATACTGAACACACAAAAAATAGATTTTTTAAACTATGAGACCATTTGTAAATTTGGCCATCTTATGATGATGAACATTTTAAAGGGCAAAGTGTGAAGACTGTCTGTATATGTAATTACTTACCAACTTTGCAGTGCAGGCTGTTTGAACCAAAGGCCAGGTTAGTGTCGTGGAAGCCTTCTGTAGCAACCAGGTGAAAAGATACAAACTGAACAGAATGATACCGCAGCTTCTCTGTCAGGACATCGCAGGAAGGTCGAGGCCACTCCGAGTCCACAAATGTTTCATTGCCAGTCATTCATTTTGGAATACGGAATACTGGCCGGTCTGTGTAAGATCATTAACTGACAGCGTGGTTGTTACACCACTCCACTTCTGCCAGCTCCAGCAGGTGGGGTGAGTTGTATACAGACACTGGAATGATCACATTTTCTCACTATCAAGATGGGAACTCACCCTTGCTCTAGATACAATTGAAAATGGAAAGTATGTGACGTTGGCAATCCACTGATAAGTGATTGACCATTTGGCTCTGGCTACAGTCTGACACTAGAACTGTATCAGGGCAAAGGGGTAGGACACTGAGGAATTGCCACTCGTTGAGTGGTGCATTATATAGTTTCAGGTAACATCTTATGAAAGTTAAATGAATTGGCTAAACCTACTGTTTGTGGATATGAAATGCAGGCTGATAGTTCTCAGATGCAGATGCTCAATCATAATGCAAAGCAACATGTTTGGCGACAGTGCCTGGTTTAGTGCAGACATAATGGGTGCATTTGTGGCAGAGTGGTGTTCATAGAGGCATCCAGTCTTTGCCCAAACCTACAATGGAGGGATACTTAGTCCAATGGTTACAACATTCCAATCCCTGCATTCTCATTTCTGTCATTTTATGAGGTAGCTGGCACAAGCATGGAGTCATTCTAAAATCTATGAAGTACTACAATGACAGATGTCACTTATAGGGTTGGAGAGCCTGTTTGCGATTTATAATGGCTACCCCGCTGGGCCTGAGCCACCTTGTCATGGTCCGTGCAGCTCCCTCCGTCAGAGATTCGAGTCCTCCCTCAGGTGTGTGTGTGTTCTACCCTTAGTGTAGGTTAGTTGAAGTTAGATTAAGTAGTGCGTAAGCTTAGGGACCAATGACCTTACCAAAAATTTCCAAATTTTTCACGCTGGCCGAAGTGGCCGTGCGGTTAAAGGCGCTGCAGTCTGGAACCGCAAGACCGCTACGGTCGCAGGTTCGAATCCTGCCTCGGGCATGGGTGTTTGTGATGTCCTTAGGTTAGTTAGGTTTAACTAGTTCTAAGTTCTAGGGGACTAATGACCTCAGAAGTTGAGTCCCATAGTGCTCAGAGCCATTTGAACCATTTGAACCAAATTTTTCACAGCGATTTCAGCAGTCCACCAAGTTACTGTCTTTCGACAGGGAGAACCAGACAGAATGGCTGTCATTGTACTTTGAACAGTCATGTTGATACCGCCATGTGGTGAGGGTGTGAAGGGCAATAGCAGAGGCATCCCAACCAGCTTTGTTGAGAGCCCACCTGGATGGATGCCCATGCGAATGGTGTCAAAGAAGAGTCAAAACGATTGGAAAATGATTGCTGTCAAAAAAGGCGTTGTGGACTTGGGAGGAGATTTGAAGACGTGAACTGCAAATGGAAAGATCAATGGTCGAATAAGACCTATGTGACACACGGAACTGTGTGGGAACACCAGTATTCAAGATGCAAAGATCAAGCTCTGTGAGTAAGTTTTCAACAGTTTTTCTGCAGCCAATTCTCATAGTTGGATTTCACAAAGGGTTGTGGGCCCTTAAGTCACCCATTATTAGGAAGGGTGGATGCAGCTGAGAAAAAAAATGCAGACAACATATTCTGCAACATTTGACTGTCACGACGGTAAATTGCAGAGACATCCACAGACGGACAGCAACAGCTTCCAAAGTCATATCGAGTGACACATTTTTAATGTAGACAGAATCCAGAACATGCATGTCACCACCATCTGACACTCCTTCACAGTCAGTGTCCCAACAGCCAAGGAGGGTAGGGGTCTGCTTTGCCGAAAACAGAGTTCCCAGAAGGGCAATGCAAAAGCAACATAGTAGCTCAAGTCAACTGGCGAAGAAAAAAATACTACTGCTCCACTAGGGGATCATGCTATCAGAATCCTGTGGCGGCACAAAGCGACTGAGAAGGCAGGTCGTGCCTGAGTGCCATCTGCTACTGCTGGTTGTGAAGATACAGCATCAATACACATTTATTCCCAATCAAGGTGTGTGGTAGGGTGGCGAGCCACCACAGACACTGCCTCGAAAACAGAGGTGCAACATATGGAGACTGGTGGCACAGGGGTCACTAGAATCTCCTTGTGGAACTACTACTTGTATTTCTCCTCTTTAAATGATTTTGATGTCTGCAAGAGCTTGTGGGGTCCAGATGCCGGGATACACGAGGAACACGATGTTCTACAACCTGCGACCCCTCCTGCCATTGCCTGGCATCTGTTTGCAGATCAGCATATTCCTTCCAAGGGAGCATCCTGGGGACCCCTTTCTGATAAGAGATGCTAGAGGGGGCATTGTTTCTTCAGCCAAAGGTTGGGGAATGACGACCCTGGCAGGTGGGGAGTCGATGCCCCAAAGGTGGTGTGGAGGAAGCAGCAGGAGGTGGGCCCAAACCACCAAGGGTACAGAAGTAGTTAAATGGCCCCAAGGGCCCAATGTAGAAAGCACAGTACCTAAAGAGGATGATGCCACAACTATAGCATATGTCATTAACATATCTAAGATAATTGATACATCAGTCAGTCAAGGGTCTTGTACACCAGATTTTCATTTTCTTTTTAGAAGATGGCGCAGTCTGGTGAACAGAGGGAATGGTTCTCCCCACAGTTAACAAAGAGGATGTCTAGAATCTATACAGGTGGCACTGGTATTACAACATGAAGACGTGGTCGAATCTCTTGCATTTGCACATGCGAGGGGGAATATATGGCTTCACACTGCACTGGCACACCATCACCTTGACCTTTTCAGGCAATCAGTCACCCTCAAAGGCCAAGATGAAGGCTGCAGTATCAATCTTATTGTCCTTTGGTCTCCATTGGACACAGCAGACAAAATCCACACCCCATCACTCCAAACTGGATCACAGCTCATCATCCGTCTGTAGAAAGAGATCACAGTGAAAAATGATGTTCTGTACCATACTAAGACTGGTATGGGGAGATTTAATTACAGGAATGTCACCAAACTGGCCACAGACGAACAATGTATATGACTAAGCACGGGAGACCATTTTAGTCAGAATGAAACTTTTCATTTTTGAAAGTATTGCTACTTCCTCCAAACCCATGCTTGGGGTGTTCAACAAATAACAGTGGCTATGTAGTCAAAAATAAATCCCCACCAGTTCTAGAACCACCTAAGTATTGGGGGGAATATTTCTCCCCTCGTCTCTGAGCCCCGTGTTCATCCTACACTGTAGCCAGGGAAAGATTGTTGTGGTTGTGCAGCCGCCAATGGAAGAAAGTTTAATTCGCTTCATGTGCAATTCTTCTATCATGGTACCACCCACTATGACACTCATCCATAGACACCGTCGAGCCACACCTATGGTTATCAGGCCAGTAAACTGTTGCCCAGAATTGAACCACAACAAAAACATACTCCTTGGTATGCCTTGGGGGTTTCCAGGTCAGGCACCAACATTGTAATCCCTGCACAGTCAGGGGGCTACCACAATGGAATGGCCAGCCCAGGTGGCGGCCAGTGGGATGGGGTTGGCAGGATGTCATAAGACGTTTACCTTTCGACATAAAATACTGTAATGGTCAATGTTGTGTTGGTGTGAGTTAATGTCAGTGGGCATTTAACAGAACTGTGAAGTATGATTACCCACCTGGAGCCAAGAACTATATTTGTTCGTTGTTAGGAGCATAATTTGAATTTGGTGGTGTAAAATGTGAAGCAAGATATTATTTATGTTCGAGACTTTCTGGTGATTCTTCATGAATTAACAATATTATTAAAGGCCTCCATAAATGATCATTCAACTCGCCAAATTTTACATTGTTGGCCAAATATGTGACCATGTGAAGTGCTGTTTGATGTGTTTATCAATGAGAGCGTATTTGCCAGTAATTTTGATGGACAAAGTCTGACAATACAGTGGACATTGTTTGTGTCAACGTTTTTCAGCATGTGTTTCCCTTTTTTGTCAATGGTATCGCGTATGACTTACTACAGAATGGTTCACGATCCTTTACTTTAATTTTACAAACACATCCTTTAATTAATGTTGGTACCTTTGAAAATATGTCGATGTAGCATCTCAGTACTTCCCTCAACTCTTCTCGTTCTGCTCCAGGAAAGTCCACTAACGCTCGAATCTTGGTTCCAATACAATTTAGAGTACCCTCCTCGTTCCTCTCTCGCAGCTTACTGCAGTTCTCTGAAATGCGTAAAGTTACAGTTTCATCTTCTCCTCTACAACTCATCATCCTTATCTTCACACCCACAGCGTCCTTATCATCATCCACTAAAATCCTTTAAATGCAATTCTTCTTTCTTCATTATCTTTCTTCGTCCACAGACAATTCTCCTCAAATTTAATACTGCATCTCATCTCTGACAACCAATCAACTCCGAGAACTAGTTCAACATTTAGAGAACCAACGGTTAACACACACTGCTCATATTCATCCCCTTGAATACGAAATCTTAGTAATGCTTGTTCTTTAATTACTTTGCTTCGGTTTCCAACTGCGCTGACAATACATACGCCGTTAACAGGAAATGTGGGAACGGCTAAAAGATTGTTTAATTGCGCAAATAGATTTTCAGAACTAGCACTTGCCTCACTAGCTGAATCATTAATGCATCCATAACAATACTACATACTTCTACAAATGGCATCAGAATTTCTGTATTAGTTTCTTCGTCTTCTCAGCACTAATCCCGTTCGACGTCATTTGCATGTTCACACCTTATGGCATTTATCATAATATCCGACCCTTGTCCCCCTGACAGTGTTTCGGAGTGGGTCGTCCCCGAAACATTGCTTAGTTTAACTGTTCGGAGTATCGCTGATTGCGATCGCGGCTTCTTGCACATTCTGGCGATCGATACTGCCCTGTGTGTCTGTCATGGTGTGGCCGGTTCAGCGGATGATTTGACCTCTATCCGTCTTGTACATTGTATCTGTTTCTTCTGTGTCTATCATCGTCTCGGTGATCATATACTTTCGGTCGTCCGTAACTTGGAATTTCTTCCCGCGATGGGCCGTAATAATGACTCAGGTAATTATTATTACTATTACTATTTCGCTCAGGTTGTTCCCATTCGGCATTGACCACTTCAGTTCGGTCACTTAGCAAACACAATTGCTCCATTGTTAACTGTAGCGTGAGTACTAACTTCTCACGTACCAAAAATGGTACTTTCTGGATTAATATAAGCATCATTTCTTCTTTAACCGGATCATCCAAGTACGCACTGTCATTCCAGAACCTTTGCATAAAATGGAAATGTCGTGTGGCTAGGGCCTCCCGTCGGGTAGAGCATTCGCCTGGTGCAAGTCTTTCGATTTGACGCCACTTCGGCGACCTGCGCGTCGATGGGGATGAAATGATGATGATTAGGACAACACAACACCCAGTCCCTGAGCGGAGAAAATCTCCGACCCAGCCGGGAATCGAACCCGGGCCCTTAGGATTGACAGTCTGTCACGCTGACCACTCAGCTACCAGGGCGGACTACCTTTGCATAAATTCACGCATTGTACCGTACTGTCTTGCATAATTCGGTGGTGATTTTACATCCCATTGTTTTTCTCTCGACCAAAATTTGTTCAAAAGTGCCGTTTTAAATTCTTCATACTTTATGTAATTGTGGGATTCCCTTATACCCCAAATATATCTCTCACCCTTCATGTGGCTGAAGCAAGTATCTATTTTAACATGTTGCATATAACGCCTCAGAAACGCAGGTTTGAATTGATTAATGAACTCCACTGCGTGGGTGCCTTGTTTCAGTTCATTGTCAAGAATTACTTGCGTCAAACCAACAATATTGCTATCTGTTTCACGTAATACTGCATTAATTTCAACATGCAAAATTTCTTTACTAATTCCTTTTGACAGTGTGTCGTCGTTCGTTACCTTTTTTGTCGAACCTCATCTACGTAATCACTTAGTTCATCACATCGCGTTTGTATGCCGGTAACCATCTTAATTATCGATCCTTTGTTGGCGAGAACTTTTAATTTTGACGATTTAGTCATTTTTAGACTTAACTTTGTCATTAACTTTGCTAACAGAATCTTCCATTTACCTACACTGCCCATTAACTTGTATTTTAAGACCTATAATTCCGCTGCCAATGGCCTCATATCTCTTGACATTTTTTTTCGGAGCTCATCATGATTTTGTTCAAATGAGCTGGTAAGTTCCGTTCGCAAATTACTAATCACATTAGTTAGGGTCTGATAATCATTTTTGATTTCCTGTTGGAGCTTTTGTTGTTTCGTAATGTGCCTTTTTATTTTGCTCATGTGAAGCTCGTTTCTACATGCGCCTGTCTATTTTCCTCATTAACATTTTTGATTGCTTCTAACAACTGAGGCATATAGTCCTTACTGACAATAGCATTTTCTGTTTGCTGTATAACCACCGGTGTTGCTCTTGTTTTAGGGAAATCAGAACTGACAATACCACTTACCTCTGTCGAACTGACTGTAGTATTTTCCATCACATTATTTTGTTCTCTGTCAACCACGTTGTTAAAATGTCCTCTCTCGTCTTTAGTAACACTACCGTTTTGTTCTGAATTAGCCATATTAACACTGTTCACAATCACTGTTCGATACAACTTATGCCTGCTCTTAATTGAAAAGTTCACTCGCAACTTAAACGTCAGTAACATTATTGATTGTTCCTATTCTTGTTCGTTCCTACATAACGTTGAATTCAGTTTATTTCGCAACGCTGCTGTGCTGAAATGCTATTGACTCGCGGTTTGCTGTGTTGTCTTCTCCGTCGTCTCCAAAGATTGCTGTGGAATCGAAGTCCGACACACACATTGCCATATATAACCTCCCCCCAGTTTCGCACCGAACTTTATTATTCGCATATGCTGAAGATGAAGTTATATGTAATTAATTTAGCATAATCCTTTGCATCAAAACTCATTATCGTGCCCTTCTGTTATTGTGAAATCTAAGGAAAACTACTAAATGATAGCATGTCCTTTCTCAAATACTGGATTTTATTAAATGAAACACCCTATTGTAAACCTACATTTATAAGCACTCAAGAGAAATCAAATACTGTGTGGCATTACACCTTTATTCTGCCACTAATCTCCGGCCTCGCTACCGAGGAACCGTCTGTAGCCTCTCGCAGACCCGACTTCCACTCGCGGACTGTGACAATCGGCTCCTACTCATCCACTCGCACCCTGTTGCTTTGGTTTATGATCGCTGCATAGAGCGTATGATCGATACTTCGTAAGGGTATAGGCACAGTCTAACATGTGGTATAGGTATGTAAGGGTACAGGTATGAAAGGGTACTGGACCCATACAAGAGGTTCATCTGTAAAGCAGACAGCGTGTAGGACACCAGCGTGACCTATTCTTGAGTACTGCACGAGTGTATATGAATCGCACCAGGTCAGATAATAGGAAGATGTCGAAGCAGTTCAGAGGCGGATTTTTTCAAATGGCTCTGAGCACTATGGGACTTAACTTCTAAGGTCAGTGCCCTAGAACTTAGACCTACTTAAGCCTAACTAACCTATCACACACATCCATGCCCGAGGCAGGATTCGAACCTGCGACCGTAGCGGTCGCGCGGTTCCAGACTGTAGCGCCTGGAACCGCTCGGCCACCCTGACCGGCAGTTCAGAGGTGGACTGCTAGATTTGTTACCAGTAGGTTCGAACAACACGCAATTGTTAGGGAGATGCTTAGGGAACTCAAATTGGAATCCCTGGAGGGAAGGCGACGTTCTTTTCAAGGAACATTATTGAGCAAATTTAGAGAACTGGCATTTGAAGCAGGTCCAGAATGATTCTACTGCCGCTGACGTACACTTTGCACGAAGTTCACGAACGCAAGATACTAGAAATTAGAGCTCATATGGAGGCACACTGACAGAAGTTACTTCTTCGCCAAATTTTTGAGTGGAACAAAAATGGAAATGACTAGTAGTGGTACAGGGTACCCTCCACCACAAACCATACAATGGCTTTTGGAGTATCTATGTAGACATAGATACTGAAACTATAATTGGCCAGTCAAAGAATATTGATGAAATTACCAGGTTCTCAGAGCAATATTTCCTTTAGCAGATTTTCAGAGTGTATCTCTCCCCTATATTAAGCCTTTCCCTGGACCAACATCTCCTCCTTTAAGCACAGTGCCCAAGTCGATGCCAGAAATGCTCTGTCTGCATTTGTGGTTGTAGTAACACTGTTCACGTTTTACATCGCACTTCACTTAGGGTAGACCGCGACTGTGTCCTAGGCATGCCCGATGTTAACTGAATGGGCACGGCCCGTACTGCCTGAGTTGTTGTTGTTGTTCCGCCGGCAGAGGGCGCTGCCGAATTCTCGCGTGCCCTCTGGTGGACGGGACTCTACTGGCGGCAACTACCGTCCGTGACACGCCCTGCCATGCCGATGTGCGCGTCCCGCGATCATTCTGATGGCTACTGCAGTGGACAATCCCAATACGGTCAAAACATTAATACAAACAACATAAGCGTGAAAGTGAGGTTAAACTGATGAGCTTTATATAAGGGAGAACTCGGTAAACAAGTTTGCTCATTTACGAGGGTGTTAAGGTATTCATCAAAGAGGCTAGCAGAGTGGTGTGAGGGTACAGCCACCACAATCGTTGGAAAGCAATTATGACACGGTCTTAAAATTTTTGAAAGAGCTCTCACAAGGGAACCTCCCCATCGCACCACCCCTCAGATTTAGTTATAAGTTGGCACAGTGGATAGGCCTTGGAAAACTGAACGCAGATCAATCGAGAAAACAGGAAGAAGTTGTATGGAACTATGATAAAAATAAGCAAAATATACAAACTTAGTAGCCTATGTGCAACATAGGCAACATCAAGGATAATGTGAGCTCAGGAGCGCCGTGGTCCTGTAGTTAGCGTGAGTAGCTGCGGAACGAGAGGTCCTTGGTTCGAGTCTTCCCTCGAGTGAAAAGTTCAATTTTTTTTATTTTCAGACAATTATTATCTGTCCGTCCGTCCGATGCGATCACTTTTTTGGGAGTGATTATCACATCCACAAGAAAACCTAAATCGGGCAAGGTAGAAGAATCTTTTTACCCATTCGCCAAGTGTACAAGTTAGGTGGGTCGACAACATATTCCTATCATGTGACGCACATGCCGTCACCAGTGTCGTATAGAATATATCAGACGTGTTTTCCTGTGGGGGAATCGGTTGACCTATGACCTTCCGATCAAATGTTTTCGGTTCCCATTGGAGAGGCACGTCCTTTCGTCTACTTTTTTGCGGTGCGGTCGCAAAACACAGACACTAAACTTATTACAGTGAACAGAGACATCAATGAACGAACGGACAGATCATAACTTTGCGAAAATAAAGAAAGTAAACTTTTCACTCGAGGGAAGACTTGAACCAAAGACCTCTCGTTCCGCAGCTGCTCACGCTAACCACGGGACCACGGCGCTCCTGAACGCATACTATCCTAAATGTTGCCTATCTTGCACATAGACTACTCAGTCTGTATATTTTGCTTATTTTTTCATAGTTCCACAAAACTTCTTCCTGTTTTCTCGATTGATCTGTGTTCAGTTTTTCAAGGCCTATCCACTGTGCCAACTTATAACTAAATCTGAGGGGGGTGCGATGGGGAGGTTCCCTTGTCAGAAGAAAGAAGTGACATTGGTGGGAACGCTAGTGGATATTTCACAATAGTACGTCAATACAAATTTCTTAATTTCCTATACATGTTGATTTCAGTTTTCGGCAAGATTAAACCTGTTATCAGCAGCTGTGATACATACTATCTAAATTGAAGGTTGGGTGGGGGTGGGGAGGAAGGGAAGAGAAGGGAAGGGAAGCAACTGACGATATTAGCTGTATTGGGACTTTCTGTGGAGTTGGTGGCGATTAATGAAAATGTGTAAGACGCTGGCAGTCAAACCTGGGATCTCCTGCTTACTAGTGGGACGTTGGTCCAGGGAAAGGCTTAATATAGGGGAGAGATACACTCTGAAAATCTGCTAAAGGAAATATTGCTCTGAGAACCTGGTAATTTCATCAATATTCTTTGACTGGCCAATTATAGTTTCAGTATCTATGTCTACATAGATACTCCAAAAGCCATTGTATGGTTTGTGGTGGAGGGTACCCTGTACCACTACTAGTCATTTCCATTTTTGTTCCACTCAAAAATTGGGCGAAGAAGTAACTTCTGTCAGTGTGCCTCTATATGAGCTCTAATTTCTAGTATCAGTAGTTGTCGCTGTTGATGAGCCGCTACTGCTACAGCTCGGTCGCTGGGAAGGAGACGCGACGCGCAGTCATGGTTGTCCCCGTCGGATAACGTGGACCACCACCTGAAAATCTCTAAAGAAAATTGTTCCTCGCGCCGTTTGCGAGTCCGCACAGTCTTCTCAGCGATGCGAACTGCTGATTTTAATTGTCTGTTATGGTTTTATGGTGATTTGCTATGCCCAGTTAGTTATTGCAGTATTGAGTGAATCATTCATCACCGGCGTCGTTTCACACCACTGAAGCGAGGAAAAACTAATTTGCGGTTCAGTATCAGTAGTTGTTTTTACGTTGCCGAGGAGAATTGTTCACTATGGCTCGACGCAAATCCAGATCTATAATGCTATCTTCCTTTCGTGCGTCGTAATATTATTTCGGCAAAACACTCCTTTCCGTGCTAAATGTTCATCAAGTCACTCTTTCAGTTAAAATGTTCACAGTTAATTAATTTCGATCATCAACTATCACACAGTTCAATTAATGATGGAGCCAACACGTCAGATTTCCATTTTTATTGTTTCTTCTTACAAGGGAACCTCCCCATCGCACCTCCCTCAGATATAGTTATAAGTTGGCACAGTGGATAGGTCTTGAAAAACTGAACACACATCAATCGAGAAAATAGGAAGAAGTTGTATGGAACTATGAAAAAAATTAGAAAAATATACAAACTGAGTAGTCCATGCGCAAGATAGGCAACATCAAGGATAATACGAGCTGAGGTGCACCGTGGTCCTCTGAGCAACTGCGGAACGAGAGGTCCTTGGTTCAAGTCTTCCCTCGAGTGAAAAGTTTACTTTTTTATTTTCAGACAATTATCAAAGTTCAAGCACTGACACATAATCAATTTCGCACTCCAAAATTCCAGGACATGTTTAGATTTGCTTGGACATATGCAGGATTTGACGGTCTACACACGGAAAAATTTGAAAACGTTAAAAACATGTTTTGACAGAGCACAGAGAAAACTGTGCGACTCTGAAACCGTTGCATTCATTTGTTGCAGTTTATGTGACAAACTCTTACGTTTTCATCACTTTTTCGGCAGTGATTATCACATCCACGAGAAAACCTAAATCGGGCAAGGTAGAAGAATCTTTTTACCCATTCGCCAAGTGTACAAGTTAGGTGGGTCGACAGCATATTCCTGTCATGTGACGCACATGCCGTCACCAGTGTCGTATAGAATATATCAGACGTGTTTTCCTGTGGAGGAATCGGTTGACCTATGACCTTGCGATCAAATGTTTTCGGTTCCCATTGGAGAGACACGTCCTTTCGTCTACTAATCGCACGGTTTTGCGGTGCGGTCGCAAAACATAGACACTAAACTAATTACAGTGAACAGAGACGTCAATGAACGAACGACAGATCATAACTTTGCAAAAATAAAGAAAGTACAATCTACACTCTAGGGAAGTCTTGAACCATGGACCTCTTGCTCCGCAGCTGCTCACGCTAACCACGGGATCACGGCGCTCCTGAGCTCATATCATCCTTGATGTTGCATATCCTGCACGTGGACTACTCAGTTTGTATATTTTGCTTATTTTTTTCATAGTTCCACACAACTTCTTCCTGTTTTCTCGATTTATGTGTCTTCAGTTTTTCAAGGCCTATCCACTGTGCCAATTTATAACTAAATCTGAGGGGGGTGCGATGGGGAGGTTCCCTTCTTAGCAGTTAGTTTATAATCATCACACCACACGCACACCGATGGATCACATCAATTAAGATTCTTTTCAGTTCGGTGATCGTGACAATTACGACAGCTTTTACAATCGGCGTATTTATATTATCTTCGTGTGGTCGTAAAATAATGTTTCCTACTCAAGGCTAATCAGGTATTGTAGTCTTCTATACTATGTTCCTTCTTCGTTGTAACTTCACTTTGATGAAGGTTGGGTCCAACAATAATATCTCCAATAATTAAAGTTCATTAACTCGTCGTACACTATCAGAATATCACTTCAGTTCAAGTCCTCAAGTCAGAATAACTGAGAACAAAGTCCGCGCATCTCTATCACACAGTATTACTTTGCTTTTTTTTTTTTTTTTTTTTTTTTTTTTTTTTAATCTCGTAGCGTTCCGTTTGTAGTACTATAACAAACGGTGCTCTCTCTCGACTTGATAGCAAACAAGCTAGCAAGCGACTAGCATTTCCATGATGGAGCGTTGTCGACACATTGAATTTCCTTTTCGCCGCGTTTACAACTCTCTTTCACAATAAATGTTATCTCTGACCGACATATTACTTTGGACGTAACTTTCGTCGTACTAATTTGCAGTTACTACTGAGATGTTTGATAGCTAATTAAAAATAACCTTTCTTTCTTTCTATCTTTATATCATGACATACTCGGTAATTATTGAAACTGGTGTTCATCAAAACTTTAAGGTGTTATATTCTTGTCAAAGTTGTCGTACCTGTCAGGATAACACTGTTCCCTGCTTTAAATTATCATGACATTCTTATTTGGGTTTTCAGGTTTCTTGGGGTGTTACACTAGGCAGTTATGTCTACCATTGCGCCGGGGCATAGTCTTTATCGTAAATGCACAGACTGTCTCAGTACACTCCCCAACCAACCAACAATCGCAGTTCCCTTTCATGTCCACGCTCGCGAATTTTAGATTCCCGCCGGAGGTCGAACGATATTGTGCACCCAAACTGAAAGTTGTGGGTTCAACAGCCATCACGCATTCATATAATTAATTTGTTTTGACGGGCAATTAATTCACAATCTTCCATACAGATGCACAATATCGTTTGACCCCCAGTGCGAATCTAAAATTAGCGAGCATGGAGGACACAGATGAGGAATGCTGCTAGATGGGACAGAAAGCTGGCTAAAGCCTGAAATAAGTTCTGCAGAAATTTTTACGAAGTCTCAGACGGTGTTAAGGAAAGATAGATTAGGCAGAATTGGTGGTGGAGTGTTTGTGTCTGTCAGTAGTGGTTTATC
Source organism: Schistocerca nitens (assembly GCF_023898315.1). Lineage (NCBI taxonomy): Eukaryota > Metazoa > Arthropoda > Insecta > Orthoptera > Acrididae > Schistocerca > Schistocerca nitens. The sequence goes on along the minus strand of NC_064624.1, from coordinate 12,516,548 downwards.
TTGTAGTGAAGTCGAAGTAGATACTCCGTGCGAATTGGTATCGGTGGAGGTTATACTTAACAGCCGAACTAAGTTAATAATTGGCTCCTTCTACCGACCCCCAGACTCCGATGATATAGTTGCTGAACAGTTCAGAGAAAATTTGAGTCTCGTAACAAATAAATACCCCACTCAAATACGGTTATAGTTGGTGGGGACTTCAACCTTCCCTCGATATGTTGGCAAAAATATTTGTTCAAAACCGGTGGTAGGCAGAAAGCATCTTCCGAGATTGTCCTAAATGCTTTCTCCGAAAATTATTTCGAGCAGTTAGTCCACGAACCCATGCGAATTGTAAATGGTTGCGAAAACACACTTGACCTCTTAGCAACAAACAATCCAGAGCTAATAGAGAGCATCGTGACTGATACAGGGATTAGTGATCACAAGGTCGTTGTAGCTAGGCTCAATACTGTTTCTTCCAAATCCACCAGAAACAAACGCAAAATAATTTTATTTAAAAAAGCGGATAAAGTGTCACTAGAAGCTTTCCTAAGAGAGTATCTCCATTCCTTCCGAACTAACTATGCAAATGTAGACGAGATGTGGCTCAAATTCAAAGATAAAGTAGCAACAGCAATTGAGAGATTTATACCTCATAAATTGGTAAGAGATGGAACTGATCCCCAATGGTACACAAAACAGGTCCGAACGCTGTTGCAGAGGCAACGAAAAAGCATGCGAAGTTCAGAAGAACGCGAAATCCCGAAGACTGGCTAAAATTTACAGACGAGCGAAATTTGGGACGGACTTCATTGCGAGATGCCTTTAATAGGTTCCACAACGAAACATTGTCTCGAAATTTGGTAGAAAATCCGAAGAAATTCTGGTCGTATGTAAAGTACACAAGCGGCAAGACGCAGTCAACACCTTCGCTGCGCAGTGCCGATGGTACTGTTGCCGACGACTGTGCCGCTAAAGCGGAGTTATTGAACGCAGTTTTCCGAAATTCCTTCACCAGGGAAGACGAATGGAATATTCCAGAATTTGAAACACGAACAGCTGCTAGCATGAGTTTCTTAGAAGTAGATACCTTAGGGGTTGCGAAGCAACTCAAATCGCTTGATACGGGCAAGTCTTCAGGTCCAGATTGTATACCGATTAGGTTCCTTTCAGATTACGCTGATACAATAGCTCCCTACTTAGCAATCATAAACAACCGCTCGCTCACCGATAGATCTGTACCTACAGATTGGAAAATTGCGCAGGTCGCACCAGTGTTTAAGAAGGGTAGTAGGAGTAATCCATCGAACTACAGACATATATCATTGACGTCGATTTGCAGTAGGGTTTTGGAGCATACATTGTATTCAAACATTATGAATCACCTCGAAGGGAACGACCTATTGATACGTAATCAGCACGGTTTCAGAAAACATCGTTCTTGTGCAACGCAGCTAGCTCTTTATTCGCACGAAGTAATGGCCGCTATCGACAGGGGATCTCAAGTTGATTCCGTATTTATAGATTTCCGGAAAGCTTTTGACACCGTTCCTCACAAGCGACTTCTTATCAAGCTGCGGGCCTATGGGGTATCGTCTCAGTTGTGCGACTGGATTCGTGATTTTCTGTCAAGAAGGTCGCAGTTCGTAGAAATAGACGGCAAATCATCGAGTAAAACTGAAGTGATATCAGGTGTTCCCCAGGGAAGCGTCCGGGACCTCTGCTGTTCCTGATCTATATAAATGACGTGGGTGACAATCTGAGCAGATCTCTTATGTCGTTCGCAATGGTTCAAATGGTTCTGAGCACTATGGGACTCAACTGCTGAGGTCATTAGTCCCCTAGAACTTAGAACTAGTTAAACCTAACTAACCTAAGGACATCACAAACATCCATGCCCGAGGCAGGATTCGAACCTGCGACCGTAGCGGTCTCGCGGTTCCAGACTGCAGCGCCTTTAACCGCACAGCCACTTCGGCCGGCTATGTCGTTCGCAGATGATGCTGTAATTTACCGTCTAGTAAGGTCATCCGAAGACCAGTATCAGTTGCAAAGCGATTTAGAAAAGATTGCTGTATGGTGTGGCAGGTGGCAGTTGACGCTAAATAACGAAAAGTGTGAGGTGATCCACACGAGTTCCAAAAGAAATCCGTTGGAATTCGATTACTCGATAAACAGCACAATTCTCAAGGCTGTCAATTCAACTAAGTACCTGGGTGTTAAAATTACGGACAACTTGAGTTGGAAAGACCACATAGATAATATCGCGGGGAAGGCGAGCCAAAGGTTGCGTTTCATTGGCAGGGCACTTGGAAGATGCAACAAGTCCACTAAAGAGACAGCTTACACTACTCATTCGTCCTCTGTTAGAATATTGCTGCGCGGTGTGGGATCCTTACCAGGTGGCATTGACGGAGGACATCGAAAGGGTGCAAAAAAAGGGCAGCTCGTTTTGTATTATCACGTAATAGGGGGGAGAGTGTGGCAGATATGATACGCGAGTTGGGATGGAAGTCATTAAAGCAAAGACGTTTTTCGTCGCGGCGAGATCTATTTACGAAATTTCAGTCACCAACTCTCTCTTCCGAATGCGAAAATACTTTGTTGAGCCCAACCTACATAGGTAGGAATGATCATCAAAATAAAATAAGAGAAATCAGAGCTCGAACAGAAAGGTTTAGGTGTTCGTTTTTCCCGCGCGCTGTTCGGGAGTGGAATGGTAGAGAGATAGTATGATTGTGGTTCGATGAACCCTCTGCCAAGCACTTCGATGTGAATTGCAGAGTAATAATGTAGATGTAGATGGGAATGCATGCCAGCTGGGGAGCGTACTGAGACAGTCCGTGACTTTGCAATAAACAGTGTGTCGTATAGCACACTGGTCGACACAACTGCCTACTAGTCACCAGGAGATTCTGGGTTCGAATCGCAGTCCAGTACACATTCTCACTCATCGCCACTGATATTCGCAGTTCCTTTCATGTCTTCTCCTTTCTCTGCCTGCTTCCCCCCCCCCCCCCCCCCCGCCCCGTATCTTATCATCAAATTATTCAAGTTACATAATATTAATGAACCTGTTTTGCCTAGAAAAAGAAAGATACCAAAACACTACAATAAAGGTAGTGATCCTCAAATCTGGTCATACGCCAGAGGAATTGTACAGACTTTTTTTTTTTATTTTTTGTTTTTGAAGTAATTGATGTGACTGTGTATTCACAAAATCGTAGATTTCAAAGAAAGCTTTTGGAACTTAAGTCACAATATGAAGCTCTTACTCTTGGTCAAATTGATGCTGATCTAATTCTGCAGTTCTACGAGACTGATTCTGATCAAGCTCGACTAACATTGCATAGGGCCATGTTTCTAGATATGTGCACCAAAGAAGTGGTCAAGCTGTCAGACATAACAAATATTTTACATAGAGAAAACAGAGAATACGAGCATGAGTCAATATCTTAGATCAAAGTACATACAAATGATAGCTGCTGCACAATATACTGCATCACTAAAAGTTAGGGGACTTCATATTGGTCAATGTGTGACTAGTATTTTATTGACATCACATATAACATTGAAACAATAATTGTGGTATAGATAACACAGGTCTGAACCGCCACTTTCCCGAAAAGAGTGCACAGATTTAACATAACATTACCTCTGAAGTCACTGACATGTTGGTACCCGATTTTTCCCTTTCAGGCTATGATTAAATAGCTGTGTACTGAGGCACAAAGTTAGCAATCGATGGTTAGTTTTGTCATCTAAAGAAGTGTGTCTTTTGATACTTGCTAATTACATTAAGCTACACTTCTAACGTGCCATTATTTGCACATACATCCTTTCTTGATATACTTTGGCAGACTCATCTGTCTCCGGTCATATTGGATTTCCTCACGCTCTTGTGTGGCGTGTTATAATATAAAACATTATTATATCTAGTGTCTTTAACAAACAAAACAAAAATAAAATAAAATATCATAATAATTTGTAATAATAATAATTATTGTTGTTTGGATAAGTAATTGAGAGATTAAAGTTTGTTTCGCCTTTAAGATTGGAATTGAATTTCTTAATGTTTCATAAAATCTTACGTAGCATTGTTCATTGAGTTCACACAATAAAGTAAATGCAATTTACGCCGTGAATTTATCGAGCTTCGCACGTCCTAAGATGTACGGAACGTAGCCAGGGCTCATTATATATTTTTTGTGGACAAAGTCTGATATCTGACCTCAGCTTCAATCGTGACAATAGGGTGACTAAAACAGAGAAAAGCATACGATTAAATAAAACACGTATACATTTCAACATATACATTACGATAATGTTAAGTCCCATAGTGCTCAGAGCCATTTGAACCGGCCACATTACGATATGAATGGCACTTACGTAAAATTCTAGGTAAATAATTGCAGATCATTCACAGATGAGAGCGACTTATTAAGTCTGCGCCTCTTTTCTGCAAATAAGTATTAATACGGCTAACTGTGGAGCCACACAAAATATTATGTCCTGCTAGGGCAACGAATGACATAAAAGTGTGCTGATGCCTACTGGCTGCGACAAGAGAGCGGTGTTAATTCCTTTGTTTTGATTTGTCTTGTCTTAAAAAATCGATAAATATAATCTAAGTTCAGTAAATTAAATATCGTCTGAGCTCGAGTGCAAATGGTTCCTTAAATGTCCTAAAAATAAATGCTCTTCCAAAACACCAGTGCATTGAGAATCTTTCAAAAAGGTACAACTTACTGATATTTAATATGAGATAATGAGTTATCATTTCAGTGACCTATGACAAAGTAAGTTACGCTCCACAGTTGGTCACTATATTGTAGCAACTTCGGCAACAACAGACAAGGAGAGCAAAATGTAAATCTGATTGTTTTGGTTCAAGCTTTGCCATGTGCAAAAAATTTTATTGTTCACCTTCACGTTTCTGAGAGCTTTTGGGACTTGTTGTCATCAATAATTAACAAATTAAACAAGAAAATACAAGTGTATATTCAAAACATGTTGATTATCTGTTAAAAAAGAAACTATTGCTCACTGTCAGAGCAAGGAATGTGAGAAAGCCTAACACACATGAGAAAGAATTAAAAGTTGACTTAGTCTCACTGTCAGCTGTCTATAAAATAACAGGCTAGTTATTTTAGGAGACTGCAGGGGCGATTCTAGAAGTCGGTCAAGGGAAGAGGGGCTAATGGGTTGGGGAAGAGGGGTTTGGGTGAATGGAATATCGCCTAACAAAAGGAAAGTTGGGACCCTCCACCGACAAACTGGTAAAATTTGGTGTTGCTTAAAGTAGTTTTTGGTAACTGTTTTGGAATTCAGTGTAGAAAATGAATATTAATAAATAAGAAGAGGCCCATTTTAAGTTAAATGATACTTATTGGTTTAGATAGTAAGCTATTTGCCACTCTTATTCTTTGGTTAAAATGTGTGTGAAACACATTGCAAACTATATTGCTACATAGTTATTAAAAAACGATTGAATGTTGGAGTAATGTATTCGCTGATTGCTGAAGTCATTTTATCCAGTTTACCCCAGTGGAAGGGAGGCTATAGCCCGCCCCCCCCTCCCCTTATTGCCACTGCCCCTGGGAGACTACTTTCCCAAACAAGAACGTCTTGTAATGGGACACCCTTTCCTAATACAACCTTTTTTTTATAGAATTAGGCGACACCAAACTTATTTTAAATCTTGTATAGGTTAAAATTATTTCAGCTGTTTAATTACAAAATTCCTCTATGTATTATACAGGGTGTTACAAAAAGGTACAGCCAAACTTTCAGGAAACATTCCTCACACACAAAGAAAGAAAATATGTTATGTGGACATGTGTCTGGAAACGCTTACTTTCCATGTTAGAGCTCATTTTATTACTTCTCTTCAAAACACATTAATCATGTAATGGAAACACAGAACAGCAACAGAACGTACCAGCGTGACATCAAACACTTTGTTACAGGAAATGTTCAAAATGTCCTCCGTTAGCGAGGATACATGCATCCACCCTCCGTCGCATGGAATCCCTGATGCGCTGATGCAGCCCTGGAGAATGGCGTATTGTATCACAGCCGTCCGCAATACGAGCACGAAGAGTCTCTACATTTGGTACCGGGGTTGCGTAGACGAGAGCTTTCAAATGCCCCCATAAATGAAAGCCAAGAGGGTTGAGGTCAGGAGAGCGTGGAGGCCACGGAATTGGTCCGACTCTACCAATCCATCGGTCACCGAATCTGTTGTTGAGAAGCATATGAACACTTCGACTGAAATGTGCAGGAGTTTCATCGTGCATGAACCACATGTTGTGTCGTACTTGTAAAGGCACGTGTTCTAGCAGCACAGGTAGAGTATCCCGTATGAAATCATGATAACGTGCTCCATTGAGCGTAGGTGGAAGAACATGGGGCCCAATCGAGACATCACGAACAATGCCAGCCCAAACGTTCACAGAAAATCTGTGTTGATGACGTGATTGCACAATTGCGTGCGGATTCTCGTCAGCCCGCACATGTTGATTGTGAAAATTTACAATTTGATCACGTTGGAATGAAGCCTCATCCGTAAAGAGAAGATTTGCACTGAAATGAGGATTGACCCATTGTCGGATGAACCATTCGCAGATGTGTACCCGTGGAGGCCAATCAGCTGCTGATAGTGCCTGCACACGCTGTACATGGTACGGAAACAACTGGTTCTCCCGTAGCACTCTCCGTACAGTGACGTGGTCAACGTTACCTTGTACAGCAGCAACTTCTCTGACGCTGACATTAGGGTTATCGTCAACTGGACGAAGAATTGCCTCGTCCATTGCAGATGTCCTCGTCGTTCTACGTCTTCCCTAGTCGCGAGTCATAGGCTGGAATGTTCCGTGCTCCCTAAGACGCCGATCAAATGCTTCGAACGTCTTCCTGTCGGGACACCGTTCTGGAAATCTGTCTCGATACAAACGTACCGCGCCACGGCTATTGCCCCGTGCTAATCCATACATCAAATGGGCATCTGCCAACTCCGCATTTGTAAACATTGCACTGACTGCAAAACCACGTTCGCGATGAACACTAACCTGTTGATGCTACGTACTGATGTGTTTGATGCTAGTACTGTAGAGCAATGAGACAAGCACCGAAGTCAACATTACCTTCCTCCAATTGAGCCAACTGGCGGTGAATCGAGGAAGTACAGTACATACTGACGAAACTAAAATGAGCTCTAACATGGAAATTAAACGTTTCCGGACACATGTCCACATAACATCTTTTCTTTATTTGTGTGTGAGGAATGCTTCCTGAAAGTTTGGCTGTACCTTTTTGTAACACCCTGTATATCAGGCTAAAATGTATAAAAAGAAATTAATTTGTTACAGTTGACAAGTACAGCTAAAATTACTCGTTTTTAGCAATATTGTAAATTTTGAAATATTGGGCATACTTAAAATTCATATTAATTGCACAATCTAATGCTAATTATTAAATTTATTTCTGGACTCATTTATCAAATAATGATATAACTTGGTGGAGATCCTTTTCTTGTGAAGAAAGTTTGTAAACTCTTTTGCTTTGTAAACTCTTTGGAATATAGTTAGTACCGCAGAATGTAGGAGTAGAGTAGAGGGCATGCCTCTGATGGAAACAGACGTATTTTAATGATTGACACTAACAACGTAATTTGCTGTGTGATAGAAGTGAAAATTGTAAAGACAGGGTGTTATTAAAAACCGTGACAAAGAATAAAATTCAACAATAATAAAGGCAAATCTTCATCAGTTACTTAGTCATCTGGAACCCACTAAACTAAAATTTCAGCCACAAGAATGTACCCCTAGACACGAGAGCTGCAGCCAACAACAGAAAATGAAGATAAGTAAAAAGTTTTTCTTTTGTAAATCTTACACCTCTGGAAGCTTGTGAAACTAATGAAGACAGTAAGAAAAATTTAATAGTGATATGTAGGAGGATAAGATCACCGTCTTCAGGTTAAGCACTTATTCAGACGAAATATACTCTGGTACTGGTGCATTTTGCTGGTATTTCAGTTACTTTCGACATCACAGGAAGAAGTTTATTTTCCTGGCAGTGAATAATAATTTTTAGCTCAAATTAGAACATACTTTAGACAACTGGCGCATTTTTTTAACAGTGAGGAAGCCTCTCCTTTAGTATAGGGTGAATACTCGGACAAGGAAAAAAATCCCGGATTTCCCGTTTAAAAACACACTTTCCCCCGAAGGAAAATACACTTTTTCCGTGTAAAATGACAGGATAGGTTCCCTCGGAGCTGTGAAGCTTATCAATTCTCTGAAGGGTTAAGGTTTCATGCACCGGCCTGAAATTCCCGACACATAAGTAAACGAGCGCGAACGGGGTAAAATAAAAGTTACATGCAGCCATAAGTACGCTGCCTATTTTCATATTACAAAAGTATAAATTCGAATTTCCACCAAACTCGGCAAGTTAGTTCCCGAAACATTGAAATCGAGACTGCGATGCGCTTTTGTAAGTCAATCATAGCTCATGCCACGTGATCTCGCCAGCCAATGAAAGCAGGTATTCAGAGCACAGAACACGTGATGTAGTCAGTCAACAGCAACATCACTGTTAAATAGTACGAACACACGAGTAGGAAAAGTTATTGGTTTAAATTAATATACAATTGTGGCCACAAGGGAAGGTACGCTTTCGCATATAATCCATGTCTCGAAGATCAATTAGCCACCACAAAAGCTAAGGTTTCAATTGGTCTTTTTTTAAATGTGTTACACTTTTAACATACATCACACAAATCAGCTAGTAAAATTTTAAGTTTTAAAACGACAGTCAAACGGTCTATGATTTAAAAAATTCATCGCACATTCTCATAAGCAACATAATTCATCATGAGTAAAAAGATATTCACATTGACAGTGACGCTTTCCAAACCACCATTCGCAGTATTTTCCCGCGAGCTATTAGAAACAGGTTCGTCTCATCAGCTGTCATTGGCCGCCAGAAAACAGTTGTTGCTCCCGTGTGCAGCCTGTATGTTCGTACGTTTAAAGCATTAAGAGAACTTACATAACGTAATAAAAGAAACAGAACATCACATGATAATCCAAGAGCATCGGAATTTCGTAAACCACACTAAAATATCCAATTCTGCTTAAAGTGTACATTCGTATGTCCAGATGAAGTAGGCTGCAACCTGATATTAAGCTTTTCGGTGTGGTTTTCTGCATGTAAATTTTCTTGGAGTACCAATACTGCATTATCTCGTGTTTGGTTCTTTATTATCGTGGCGTCGAATGAAATAAAAACTTGCACCTGTCGGCCGAACTTCCCCGAACAGGGGCCTTCCGGCCAACGATCGATAGTGACGTACGTGCCAGAAGATGAAAACGTGCTCTCGAGTTCCAGCAAGCATTTGAAACTAGCCAACAGTATGGAACGAAACACTTCGTTTCAAATAAATTGACTGCCTCAGCAGAAAAGATTAATAACAACCAAATTTCTGTAGCAAACCGACGAAAAATAACTTCACCGATCTGCAAACTGTTAAAAACCTGGAAATAAAATAAAACCAAAAAACTGAAACGAAAACGTATTTTAGCCTTCCATAATCATGTGAATCTATTTTATCTATGAACTGATGGCTCCTGGCCACAAAAATCCGTTTTGTTTTCATGACGTGAGATGATTAGAAGATTAGATTAGTTTTTTGTTCAAATGGCTCTGAGCACTATGGGACTTAACTGCTGAGGTCATCAGTCCCCTAGAACTTAGAACTACTTAAACCTAACTAACCTAAGGACATCACACACATCCATGCCCGAGGCAGGATTCGAACCTGCGACCGTAGCGGTCTCGCGGTTCCAGACTGCAGCACCTAGAACCGCTCGGCCACTTCGGCCGGCTAAGTTTTTTTGTTCCTTAGATCCGTGCTGAAGAGATCCTCGTGGATGTTGAACACGTCAATTTTTGTTTTAAGCTGAAATAACAATACTAGTAGTATGAATATATACAATACATTATTTATTTCTATTAAAAATTCGTCAATGGTGTAGAAGGAGTTGGCCACTAGTAAGTCTTTCAGGCTCCTTTTAAACTGATCTTTATTTGTAACTTAAATTTTTTATGTTTGCTGGCAAATTATTGAAGATGAGTGTTCCTGAGTAGTGGACCCCTTTTTGAACCAAAGTAAGTGCTTTTAAGTCTTTGTGCAGATCATCTTTGTTCCTGGTATTGTAAGTATGAACTGAGCTATTTGTTGGAAAAAGAGAGATATTATTTAGGACAAATTTCATACTGGGAGGCAGTAGTTAGTATACCCATATCTGTAAACGAAGAGGAAACAGCAATATAAATAAATGTAAACACTGCGTGCAAGAAAAAATTTCCCGGGTAGCGTGTGGCTGCTTGCTACAGCCATACTTCCAAGTAGCCAGAAGCGGGAGAAAGTACTGTTCACACGGGACTGGCATCCTCTCTAACAAAGTTAAAGCAAACTATTCTGACGTCACGCTCATCGCAAGCAGTTTGCTGTTATGAAGTGCTGCATAGTCTTTCGTCTTAATGCCTTTAACACATTTTGTTGTTGGCAGACGTTTGCGTGAGCAGCTTGTATTGTTGTAAATGGCGCATTTCCTTTGCAACTTAGTTTTACTTAATTTTTTCTCTCTCGTTTATGTTTTATTGCTACAATATAATTCTGCAGTAGCAAGGTAGAGTAATATTCTTTGTTAGAATCTGTTGTTAGCAATCAAAATTACAAAAATGTAATTGAAAACTAAACCTCTGAAAAATTCCTGGAGATCTAAAAAAGTCACGGGTTTTTCCCGGTTGTTCAAATGGCTCTGAGCACTATGGGACTCAACTGCTGAGGTCATTAGTCCCCTAGAACTAGTTAAACCTAACTAACCTAAGGACATCACACACATCCATGCCCGAGGCAGGATTCGAACCTGCGACCGTAGCGGTCTCGCGGTTCCAGACTGCAGCGCCAGAACCGCGCGGCCACTTCGGCCGGCTTCCCGGTTGTCCCAGGGCGTATACACCCTGAAGTACTTTCTACAGTGCATACCACTACGTATCGAACTAGTATGTGGTTCACAGGTTATCACTTTCAAAGAAATAAAATACAGCAACAGCAACAGCTCACACAAACCAGCGCACTTATTTAGCGTTGGGGAGACTTCTTAGCCGGCCCGAGTGGCCGAGCGGTTCTAGGCGCTACAGTCTGGAACCGCGCGACCGCTACCGTCGCAGGTTCGAATCCTGCCTCGGGCATGGATGTGTGTGATGTCCTTAGGTTAGTTAGGTTTAAGTAGTTCCAAGTTCTAGGGGACTGATGACCTGAGAAGTTAAGTCCCATAGTGCTCAGAGCCATTTGAACCATTTTTTTGAGACTTCTTAAGTACTTTTCGAACCATTGTATACCGTTACATTAATAATAAGTGTGAAGTGGGCAGGTTTTCACCTTCATAGAAAGAAAAGACAGCAACAGTTTCCAAATTTACATTGAATAAACGAGCTGAACATTGGACTCTGCTTGAATTCGTATGCTAGTACGTCTCCCGCAGTGACGGCGATACTTTGACAACAGACATCTATAGATGCCTTCAAGAAAGCCAAAGCTTATCTTTGAAAGGAACGCAGACGCAGTACCTCTCGTGACGCAAGACCACCTACAATAAATATTTATTGTAGGTGGTCTTGCGTGACGTATGTACAAATAAAGGCATGTGATTTTCTTTCAGTGCGGCACACTTGGCTGCAAATGCTAATTTTTCACTGTCCCAAACTGAAAGATAGCAAAAATTTCACTTCATCATGTTCCATAGATCCCCTTCAGGAATGTGGAACTATATAATTAAGGTACACATTAGCACGAGACGAAGACATCACGGAAACTTAAGCTGTATACCATAGACCACAAATGTCTGAAGTGTCTCACACTTTTTTAAGAGAAGCTTTTGTCGGTAAATTTGTAGATCAAATACTATCTGTACGGAGGCCTCCTGAAAGCAAATTATATGCATAAAATTAAAAAATAAAAAAAAATAAATGTGTTTTGAGAATAAAAGAAAAACATGAGCCTTTATAAGTTCGTCTTTAACAAATTAGACCCCCCACCCCTTGGCAAAATCCTGGCCACCAATTAACTGGTCTCCCACTTGCCTTGTGTATGGTTGAGCCTCTGGGATCATTCCATTTCATATGCTTACAGTGTCACACCCACGTATCTGTATGAGATGGCTGATTCCAGCTGTGAGTTATCAATGTTATACTCTAACATTTTTCCCCATGAAGTGCACAATTACACATTTCTAAACATTTTTAACAAGTTGTAAATCTTTGCACTGCTCTGTAATGTTATCAAAATCTAATTGTGTATCTTTGTAGCTTCTTTCAGACAATACTCAATGATGGATAACTGCATCATCTGCAAAAAATCTTAGGCTACTGTTATTAATGTCTGCAAGTTTGTTAATAGACAACATGAACAGGAAGGATCCCAATGGATTTCCCTGGGAGAAAACGAAAGCTACTTCTATTTCTGTTTATCGCTCTCCATGCGAAACGACATGTCGCGTCCACTCTATTGAGAAATCTTCAATACAGTCGCAAATTTTGTTGTTGCGCCACACCAACCACTCTGACACAGAGCCAATGCTTTGACAGACTGCTGAAACTAAATACATTATTCCAATACGGTAACCCCTCAGAAGGTTCGCACAAATGTGCACAGGGAACGAATCGGAACAGAGACGAGAGCAGTGGAGCAACATCCATGTGTGTCTCTACACTTCACAGTCACATTAACAACTAATTACCTAGGAAATCACACGATAGTTAACGTTTAAAAGTGGCATCGTTATAGCAATTAACAAGTCACATTAAAAAATACTAAGCTTCCTTTAATGTGTCTAGGTCACATCCACACTTTGACAACGAACACCACACAATTTATTCTCACCGTTGCACAAGATTGCACTGGAATCTGGGAGTCTTTTTACAAATTACAGCTAAATTAGAAACACTAATTGTCAGATTTTATACCACTGGGTGAATAAAGTGTATACCCAGTCGACCAAAAATCTGTGTTGCATTTTAGAACCACTTAGTGAAAAATATTCTCAGAACGTCATTGATCTTCCCAAGAGAGGAGGATGACATGCATTATTTCAGTTTTTCTTTTAGCTCCATATGATCCCCTGTGAAGCACTCTTCACTGCCCACAATTTTTTTTCCCTTCTATTCACCTCCCTACCAACCATCTTGTTTAAGAGCTATCCACGTACACAACAAAAAACTTTTAGAGGAAAAATTACTTTACAAGGTAACAAATAAGTTAACTAACAAGAATTGGTATTAACCTGATGTGAGACATCAACACTCTTCAACGACTACAGAATTTCTTGTCTTTTACTCATTCCCTTAAAAGAATCAAAAACTGTTGCGCGATCAGACAAGATACTGTTTGTTACATGAAGATAAGATTTAAATTGCTCCAACATCATACAAATCACAATAGAATCCCAGACAGAGAAAATTATCAGTGCAGCTCCCGTACCTCATGCAACTGACGGTACAAAAGGTTAATTTTGTTCCAGTGACACGACACAGACAAGCATTCTCTATTCTACAGCCTTGCAGAGAGCACACGATTATAAATTCAGTCATAATTACAGTACACTTTAGAAATGAAAAACAGTGGAACACAAAACTGTACTGATAGACAAACAAATCTGAAAACTCTGTCTGAAGGGTACCCATAAGGGTTTGTTCACACTAAGTAAGTTCATTTCTGGTTCAGATAATACTATTGTTACATTTGTATAAAAATGATTTTTTGCTGCAGCCCCATTTTTCACTTTTCATTTTCAATAGTCATGATGCATTTTGAGGGCATATCCTCTGCCTTTGTCATCTGTTCCTTTGTATTGAATTATGTTGAAGATGGTAGTTACGAAAATGCAGTCCTTTTCAGGTTTCTCCAGCCATGTGTCACCATGTTTCACATAATGTCATTTTTGAGGGGACGCTGTCCAGCTCTCACAATTATTTAGCAACAAACTTACGTCCTACTTATTTGTTTACACGTACACACAAATACCAATGCTCGAGTGCACCTGTTTTCTCTCTGTGTGTGACTCCCAATGAAAGCATTAGAAAGTCAGGTTATTATGCACATTTTCAATCCTTAATGTCCCTCGGGATAACTTTCGGCAGAAATTCCACACGCGGACAGAAACTCGCAGCACATTCACTGTCAGATGAACTTTGTTGTTAACAATTAGACACAATTTCAAGTGTTCACAAATATAACACTAGGAACAACACGGTCCATACCAGTCATACGAAATTATAAGGAGACTATATGCAGCAATGGTTCCTAATTTCCCATCACATCCTTGGTATCAAAACTGTAGACACAGCAGAAACTGAAAATGCCACAATTTCAGTTTAATCACAGGAGATACTGGCAAAAGTTGCACCATTTCAAAATGATCCCATCTTTTCGGCATTTTCTTCAGATACCACAGAAGATATCGAGATACCTCAATGACAAAACGGTGCCTGATGTACTCTGGCAGTACATTACCAATGAACATTCATATGATTTTAAAGGAGAAGGATGAATAGCAGAAAAACGATTTTTTGTAATATTCTTACATTAGATTATCATAATGTAATAAGAATTATTTACGTATCTCCCCTTTCATAGTAATGATTGTATTTTAATTTGCTTAGATCACGGACTTAATTTCACGACCCACATGTATCGCACACTGCTTCCGGGATTCAGAATGGCGAGCCAGCCCTGGATCAAAGGCGCCAAGCAGAGCAACAAGGAGGGTCGGTGCGCGGGCCAGTCTAGATATGGTTTTAAGGCGGATTTCCACATTCAGCTAGATGAATATCGGGCTAGCACCCATGTCCTACCTCAGATACAAACTCAGCAAACATTTAGAAAATGCTCTCACATCTAAATAGGTTATTTACTATCATTGTAGACAGATGGAGTACACAAATACTGATCCCGGAAGGATGGTGGTGTCACGATTGGAATCTGGCTACTGCTGACCTCAACCCCACAAACAGAAAAGGCAAAGATGAATAAATAAATAAACACACTTAATTTCAGTTTTAATAAATATAATAAATATTTGTAATGATTTCAGGCTGCTACACATTTAATTAATAAAAAAAAACAATTCTGAAGCTGGCCATACGGTTTATGTCCTAAGCCATATATGCCATTAATTAATTAAAGATGAGAGAGAGAGAGAGAGAGAGAGAGAGAGAAACTGTGGGGTCCATTTGAGTAGATTATGATGAAAGTAAAGATACAGCTACGTAAACTATCAGCATAATCTTCATTGAGAAAATGGACAATATTTGTAAAACTACTGACACGTTTTACATCATAACAAGTTGCTGCAAATATGATGTACACGGTGTGTATAAGCCCTGCTTTTTTTTTAAACAGTGTAAAGTAGAGAGACAGACAGATAATATACAAGGTGTTCAATAAGTAATGCAACACATTTTTCCTCTCGGTCAATTTTGGTTGAAGAATGCAGAATTTGTTGTGGAATATTCCTGCTTCAGGCTCTAGATCAGGGCTTCACAACATACGTGCTCGCAGAGCAAGCTGTGAGCAGCAAGGCGCGAGCACGGAGCAGCGCGAGCACGCTACCCCCACTATCGGACCATAGCGGAGAGTGGGGAAAGTCACGTGGGGCACACAACAGCTGCCACCAGTCGATGTAAATCCGCGGCCACCTGCAGGGATATCACTCACGAATTATTACTGCGACAAATGAAACAAATAAAGGAGAATGTACATGTGCCACATAATTTTATTAGCTTTGCATTAATTTGTGAACTGTTACACAATAAAAGGTGTCACTGAAGTGTGGGATTCTCAGTTATCTTGTGCTTTTTGCCCTTTACAATTGCGTCTATGTTCGGAGTAATTGTTCTTGTGCATTTTAGGCGCAGCGTGCAGTTTAAATTTCGATCAGACAATGCGTTTCTCAGGCGCGTCTTGTTACATTTCATTGCAGAGAACAGTTGTTCACAAACATACGTGGAACCGAACACTGATATTATTGTCACCGCCAGTTTGTGCAAACAAGGAAATCTATCCTGAGGGAAGTGTCTGTAGAATTCCAAAATGTTTTTCTTGTTCTGAAAGTTGTCTCTGTATTCTCTGTCACACTGCAGGTCAATAATTTCTTGCTGCAGCTCAGGACGAATCTCTTAAATATTCGCTGAATATGGAGAGAACAGATCAAAATCACTCTCTAGTGCTGTCAGATCTTGAAAGCGCTGATTAACTAAACTATGTGAATAACGTTCACAGTCTTTGTGACATCTTGCATGGATGATAATTTAGGAAAATGAGGTAGGTTTCCTGTTTCCAGCTGACTCACCCAAAGTGTCAATTTCATTCTAAAAGCTCGTATTCGATCTATGAAATGAGTAATTAGCAGATCTTTACCTTGTAGTAAAATGTTCAAAGCATTCAGATGGCTAGTTAAATCTGCTACGAACGCGAGATCACATTCAAACGTGCGCGCGCTTTTCCTCTCCCTCCCCTCCCTCCCTACTCCGCGACCTTGCACCTGCTCGCGAGCACGTGCCTGAGGAGACGCGAGTACTCGCGCTCAAAACTGGCCAGTTGTTAAGCCCTGCTCTAGATGGAGGCGCTATATGTAGCCTTCAGAATGGCCTCTGTAATGGAGGTGTGTTCCCGTGCAGAAAGTTGTACGGAGTTTGTTTTGGTGGAAAAACAGAGCATTGTAGATATTTGTAGATGCCTGCAAAGCTCAGTGAGCCGCCGGGCAAGGTGCCTGTCATCATTGCGACAAGGTCGCGCAAACCTTTCCCATCTCCTGCGTTCTGGACAGCTGTACACAGCTGAGAGTCCTATAGTGTTGAAACGCGTGAACACTCTCTTTTAAGGTGACTGACAGATCACAGTCGAACGCCTTGCTGCACAACTGGACATCCCTCTCAATAGACCACTCATCCACCAGTTTAGGGTACTCAAAGATGCGTGTAGGTCGGGTTACTCGCTGCCTGACAGCAGATCGTAAAGTGCAGCAAAGGACCATCTGTGCGGAATTGCTTGTGCGTTACGAGACTGATCGTGACAATTTTTTGTTGAACAGTAAGTGGACGACGGGGAGGTTATCGACGCAGCGAAACGTCGGTTCCAACATCGGCCATTAGAGTGGTACAGTGTGGTGTACGGCCATTGCACAGAACAGAGATTATGTTGAAAAGTAGCGTTTTATAGCCAAATGAAAGGTAAACAATATGGTGTGTAGGAATCTGAATAAAACTAACCTGTTTTCAGGAAAAAAATGGGTGAATTACTTACTGAATGTGAGTCTTCAATTTCTCCAGGCGTATTTAATGACGAAACAAATCTCGGGTGAACAGCCTGGTACGAGTGTGCATAGGACACGATATTTCAGCAATCGATCACGTTGCCATCATCAGGTGCGCTGACGATGGCGACGTGGTCGATTGCCGAAATATTGTGTCCTCTGCAGAAATATTGTGTCCTGTGCGCACTCGTACCAGGCTGTTCACCCGAGATTTGTTTCATTACTTACTGAATGTCCCAGATTTTAAAAAAGCTGAGATAATGAAAGTGATGCAGCAATAAAAGTAAGTTTGCTGAAGAAGAGGGCACAATACAACTGTTGTAGTCCTTATGACATTTAATGGGTATGTCAGAAAATTAGTGAAAGATAGTTTGCGAACAGGAATAAAAGAGTGAGGGAGAGCATGTGTCACAATATGAAATTTGAGCACAAGAGGCAAGATATCAGATACCATCAAAGTTTGCACCTGCCCGCAACACGATCAAATGGAGTACTGGACACTTTCCCTTCTACCATGTGCACGATGCTGTGAAGAAGGACACGGCATACGTTCCATCTGGTCACCTTGCATACATTTGTACAATGAAACTGTGTGATCAACAGTTATACGTAGCCACAAAAGTGCACAAAGAAATGCATGTGCTCAGGCATTATGACATTGCTGAAGAATGAAAATGTAATTTACAAAAACCAATATAGATTTCATAAACAGGAATCTCGGAAAAGTCCACTAGTCATGTCCATCCACGAGATCCACAGCGCCACAGATTAAGGTGGGCAAGTCGATGTCGCATTCCTCAAGTTCCGGAAAGCATTTGAAACAGTTCCACCTGCACAGGTTTGCTGGGTATTGAACCAGATATATGACCGGATTCAGGAATTCCTCGTAGTTAGAAAGCAACACGTTCTTAACACAGAAAAATCAACAGATATAAAGATAGTTTCATGAGCAACATATGGGGCAGTCGCAGGACAGTCATTGTTTACAATCTGTATAAATAATCTAGCGGATAATGTTGGAGGCCCCACGTTACTGACACTAAGACACCAGAAGACTGTCGTGAAACGCGGAAGTATCTGCAAAAGGCTGCCAGTTGACCACAAATATAAGTAACTGTACCATATTGTGCACAAATAGCTAAAGAGGTAGTAGTTCGATTTGACTGTTTGCAAATTACTGCTAAAAGTTACTAGTGTAAAATACCTACACGTTTTCCACCTGCAGCCACCTAAAGCAGAAGGACCACATAAGACTAATTGTGGGAATAACAGATGTCAGAATGAGATTCGTGGGAAGAAACTTAAGAAAATGTAATTTACCCCCAACAGGAGTGGCTTCCACAGCACTCATTTGACCAGTTCTTGTTTATTAGTCAGCCAGGGACCATTAACAGCTTGGATTAAAACAAGAGACACAGAGTGTGGTGGGTTTATTCACGGGATCATTTGCTCGGCGCAAGAGCATTACAGAGATGCTCCACAAACACTGTCGACAGACTTTACAATAGTTGTGTGTCACGGAGAAGTTTGCTAGACAAATTCTGGAAAGAATTGGGCAACATATTAAGTCCTCGCATATACATCTTGCAAAATGATCCCAATGAGAAGTTCACAGCAGATATGGAGTTTTACCAGTGATCACCGTCACTACACATTATCTGTAAATACAGGGCTATTACAAATGATTTAAGCGATTTCATAAATTCACTGTAGCTACATTCATTGACATATGGTCACGACACACTACAGATACGTAGAAAAACTCATAAAGTTTTGTTCGTCTGAAGACGCACTTCAGGTTTCTGCCGCCAGAGCGCTCGAGAGCGCAGTGAGACAAAATGGCGACAGGAGCCGAGAAAGCGTATGTCGTGCTTGAAATGCACTCACATCAGTCAGTCATAACAGTGCAACGACACTTCAGGACGAAGTTCGACAAAGATCCACCAACTGCTAACTCCATTCGGCGATGGTATGCGCAGTTTAAAGCTTCTGGATGCCTCTGTAAGGGGAAATCGACGGGTCGGCCTGCAGTCAGCGAAGAAACGGTTGAACGCGTGCGGGGAAGTTTCACGTGTAGCCCGCGGAAGTCGACGAATAAAGCGAGCAGGAAGCTAAACGTACCACAGCCGACGGTTTGGAAAATCTTACGGAAAAGGCTAAAGCAGAAGCCTTACCGTTTACAATTCCTACAAGCCCTGACACCCGATGACAAAGTCAAACGCTTTGAATTTTCGGCGCGGTTGCAACAGCTCGTGGAAGAGGATGCGTACAGTGCGAAACTTGTTTTCAGTGATGAAGCAACATTTTTTCTTAATGGTGAAGTGAACAGACACAATGTGCCAGAACTGCGAGCTCGCATCAACGATGCTTTTGAACTCACTGATGGGGACTTGCTGCGCCAAGTGTGGGAGGAACTTGATTATCAGCTTGATGTCTGCCGAATCACTAAAGGGGCACATATTGAACATTTGTGAATGCCTAAAAAAACTTTTTGAGTTTTTGTATGTGTGTGCAAAGCATTGTGAAAATATCTCAAATAATAAAGTTATTGTAGAGCTGTGAAATGGCTTCAATCATTTGTAATAACCCTGTACAGCGAAGCGGGGATAATGGTACCAGAATTACCCTCTACCATGTACTGTAAGGTGATTTGCTGAGGACAGATGTGAATGTAGATTAGATAGTGCTGATCAAAACTAATAATATTATTGATAGTCATAATGTTTTCACTGTCAAGTCAAGAAAGTTATCTTTCGCTGTTTGCAGGTACGTCAGCAATCACGGAACACGTCGAAATCCCCACACCACAGTATTGCAGCGTGCCACCACAGGAGCCGAAACAGAATGGTGCAGCCCACCGAAACACAGAACAACTGTGTGGCAATTCATTTCTGGCAGCAGCAGAAATTTTACAGCACTATCGGAGCCAATCCCGATAGCTGACCGACTCACTCCGGACTGACGTGACACACTTGCACTGTTTTCGCTGCTGCTGAAAACTAATTACTGCACAGTACTCCACTTGCCAGTAATGCACGTTCCAGTAGAGTGGCACGGGAATTTCGACATTTACTGTCATTGTTGATGTGTACCTGCAAATAAACAAAACACTAATTATGAAACTTTAGTTGTTTTAAGGAATAATTGAAGCTTTGTTACTAATGGCTACCATAGTAGCCCAAATTTCATTTGCATCAAAGTATAGTTGTGTGCTTCTGTGCCTATATGCAGATGTAGAACATTATTAATTTGCTATATTTTCTCAGCAACGTGACTGCTACTGGTACTGCAGTGCTGTGCTTATAAAGGGTGACAAACTTATTAGGGAACCCAGGAAGTGGGAAGCATTACTGATACCAGCACATACAACAAGAAAATTCTAGAAATGCAGATAACAGTCGGAGACGCTAGATGAGGTGAGAGGTCGTGTAGCTGAGAGAAATCGTGGTACAGACTTATCTGTTGGAAAAAGTAAGTGAGGAAAAGAGTGGCAACAGGTTAGAGCTAAGGAGGATGTGCCATCACTGTGGAGAAGAGGGCAAACAGAGAGGCTGGAAGTCAAGTGAAGTTTACTTTAGTCATACAGTAGTAAAAAGAAACCGGAAAATGTGGGTCAGCAGGAACCAAACCTGGACAGTTTGCAGCTGAGAAAGTATTTAAGAGCTAGAACTGGAATGGAGTGTATCCTTAGAATACAATTTCTTCCGGTGAGTTCATCTCGGGTTGCAATAATAACTTTATTTCTACCAGCGATAACTTTTCCGCACGAGCAAAGATGGCCACTCACTGCACAGGAATCACCGGTGAGTTAGGAATATGCACAGTGACGACTAGTGGACAACTGTAGCTCAGCTTTGACACTCGTGCTCAACACGGGGAGCGAGAACGTAATTCTCCCACGAGGCCAGCCTCCCTCCGGCTACCCGAAGCCTCGGCGACAGTCGGCCGCTCGCTACTAGGCCACCTGTTCGAGAAATGCTACGGCAGCAGGTCCGCACCGGCGTGTACGGGTGCAGGGTTCGATATTCGTTGCCCGCTTACTTTGGCCACACTGCACTGTGTCTGTCTGCAGTTAACCGTAAAGAGCTCTGACATCACTCGGCTGCCTTCATCGCCCACACCTCCAACCGTCTCCGGCAGAGAAGCACTCGCTCATTCCTTGTCGCCGACACCATTACACGGGCTTATGGACGAGCTGGATTTAGCAACTGGTCTTGCAGAAAATTAAATATCGATATACTAAAGCCGCCACTCGTTGCGTGGAATGAGTTGCACGCAAGTGGTTTCATATTTTACTGTAGACACGGCGAAACCGGTATACACTTCAGTTTCATTGTTTTGTGGGTTCCGGAGTTGTGTCTGAAATGCAAGTTTTGGCAGCTGCACGTTGCACGAGTTGTGAAGGAGTTAAAGCTCGTTGCACGGAACCACTGCATAAGAAAAAAAATAAGAAACGAGTTTTGATTCGTGACTGGTTGAAGAGAAGATGTCAGCTCGGTTGCTCAGCATACCTGCTGAAATGATTTGTAATGGAAGACCCGAGAATTTCTTTTAATTATCTTAGAATGTCACCAGAACTGTTCACGTTTATTCTAAATAGAGTTAATTATGTGGTAAGGAATCGAGATACTGTAATGCACAAAACACTGCTGCCAGAACAGAAATTACGTATCACATTGCGTGCATTACAATCGAGAACACTCGGCATGCTATAAGATGCGGATTTAGTTGGTGATGACGCCTTTTCATTAACACCACCAATTATTATCATTAACAGCAGTAATTATACGAATTAGGCCGCAACAATGAGAGAATGGTTTGCAAACTACTCTCTTGATGATAGATCTGTACAGTGGTAATATTTCAAAATTCAAACATATATGAATGGGGAGCACTGCTTTAAATAGATGAACATTGAATGAAGACTGCAGCTTCTTGATTTGTGTAGCCTTCCCTCCAGTGAACAATATTCCTTTTTTAAAAAAAAAAAAAAAAAAAAAAAAAAAAAAAAAAAAAAAAAAAAAAAGAGGAGAGTGAGTCAGCCAACTTGAACAATGGGATTTTAGTCTGGTAGACGAGCATTTCCACAGCTAGAATTATATTTGCTTGTATTTTTCTTAATTCATTTGTATATGTGCTTCTAATTCAATAAATTTTGCCCTGCAGCTCAGATACTGTCAAACTATCTGTGTTCTGATCACACTTGAAGGTCTCAGGAGCAGCAATATGTTGCTTATTTCTGTTATCACCATCACTGAAATCCCACAAACACCTATGCAAAGCATAGATATCCAAAAAGTGAACACTATTCGCCGTTCACCACTGCGTATTTCAGTTTGTCTACACTCTAAGAACACACACAACCTCGAAACTCGTGTCGCCAAAGTTGGAACACGCTGACAGTATTTAGCTTGACCGACGAGTTGCGCAAACGCTCGGCGCGCATGCGCAGTGGCCGGTAGCGCAGTTGCCTGAAACCTAGTGTCATTGTGTAAACTAGGCTTAACAAACTACAAGACCTCCGAGAGATGAAGTGTGTAGTTATACTGACAGATGCACAAGTAAAAGTGGGCTGTTGCCTAACATTTGGAACTAACGGTTCCTTACTCAGGAAAAGAAAGGGACAGGTTGGGGAAGATTACTGTTCTGTACCTGGCATTATCTTGGAGCTCACCACCTGACAGGCAGACTCACAAATCGTCTCGCTTAGTACAGTCAGTCGCCTCCTACACGGGGCACATTTTGTGCTTCCGCTACGAGACCTTCCAATAGATGACTCGTCCACAAATAGTTACGTCTGTCACCACAATGAGTGCCGACACCCAGAACTATTTCATGCATCCGCCAATTAGTTCACAAAATGCTATTTGTATTCTGAGCATACGACTTAAGTATGCCACACGCTGACGCCAGGCTGGTTCCAGTTATCAGTTGACAGTTCCAGTTCCTGCGGCTATCGCCCGGCAGTCGTCATTTATCATTTCACTGGTGGTAATGGAGGGCTTCTGAATGATGATTTGGTCAGTAAGAAGAAATCTTTTTATGACCTTATGATATCTGTCATAAAACTGCATACTTTTATCCCAGTTCTTCCCCCTATTCTGTACAATGTGCTATTACGATTTTTGCACTCTGATTATTTTCATGCTTTTAGTTATTCTGATCATATTTCATATTTGATGTACACTCATTTGTAACCTATAGGGAACCTTTATTCTTATGGCATATTTCTTATTTTATATTTCTCGACCTCGATCTCTCTTAATTTTCAAGAATTTTGAATTTTTAGCCTACGCACTATCATATGTTTTAATAAAGGTGCTGTCTAATTACTTATACTTATTATATGTGACTGCTTCTTCTTACAGTCTTATGCCTAGATAAGTTTAAGTTTCACTGTCACTAACATCTTCTGTTGGTGTATTTCCCTACTAGCATTGCAACGTGGTTTTCCACTGCACTCTAGCATATAGAGAGATCTCGTTTCCCTATTCTTCTCACCACCTCTTTGTCAGTAACTCTTATACTCCATCCTTCCGTAACACCTTATCTCCAGGGCTTCTAGCTGTCCTTGTTCTCATTTTCCTATTGTTCAAGTTTCACATCTGCCTAGGGCCAAACACCAAATAAATGCTTCCCTTATATCCAGGCTGCTGTTCTCACTGGTAACTCCTTATCGTTTCTGACCATATCTCCAGCAGTAGGAGACATAGTGTGAGGCAGAGTAAAATAGAACAACAGAAAATCCAGGACGGAATGTAACAATATCAGGAAAAGGATAGTTGCTACTCACCATATAGTGGAGATGCCAGGTCGCAGATAGGCACAACAAAAAGACTGTCGTAAAATGAGCTTTTGGACACCAAGGCCTTTGTCAGAAATAACACAAGTGCACACTTGTGTGTGTGTGTTTTTCCTGCGAAGGCTTTGTAAGCTGAAAGCTCAGATACTTTGCTCTGCTCCGAGACCACAACTACCTGCCACTTACTTTCGTGACCTGCCGACCACTCGACGAGAGACGAATCGTCATAGAACGTCTCTCTGCACTGCCAGGCACACACGGTACGGCGGGGCCACCTCAGTAATGTGGGTGAACACTGAAGTGTTTCAGGTTGGCCAAACACTTAGTAAGTTACCGCTGAACACTCCTTTTGTACACAACGAATGTTGCTTACCGAATATTCTGTCGCCATTAAGTACTATTAATCAGGGTCCAGCTAATCTGTGCCCTGAATCCCTGTGCCTTCTTCCTCCAACTTTCCTCACACTTCACCTCCTTACAGACTGCAGATACAGCTGATGAAAATTAAGTTCTCATTCTCATTCACTCCACCCCATAAATAACAAGTGATATCCAATTCACCTTTTTATATTATCTTCAAAATTACAACCCAATACACGATAAATGAGGACAGCTACCACTCATATGCTGTCTCTCTGTACTACGTACATAAG
This sequence comes from Schistocerca nitens, assembly GCF_023898315.1. NCBI lineage: Eukaryota > Metazoa > Arthropoda > Insecta > Orthoptera > Acrididae > Schistocerca > Schistocerca nitens. The sequence continues at coordinate 12,491,727 of NC_064624.1, read as the reverse complement.
AGATCCGATACTCAACTTGATAATTACAATACATTTATTATCTTTGACATTTCGCATTCTTAGATTTAACGGAGCTCTTTCTTCCACACTGCCCAGTCCGTGGAACTCCTATTTTCACCTCAGAAGGTACGGTTGTCCGACTGCTACCCACTTCCGTACAGTCACCGGATTGTTAGCTCTGGTATCAGCCCTACAATTTAAAACATCTCCCAAAAGTGGGGTGCTCACCACTTATTGACCACTCTCTGTCATGAACATATTTTCTTTGACACATATTTAAGGACGTGATACCTCTCATTCGAGGAATGTGATGTATCACTACAAGACGTGGTACACGGAGCAGTACTCGGCTGAGAAGATCGCATCAGAATGCCTGCTGCACCGTTTCTGTCCCGTTGCCTCTCTAGCTCCTCGTCACAGAGCTACTGTATGAGGAACCTCCATTATTTTCAGTAATGAGTCCCAGTCAGTTGGAATCCGCTTCTCCTGACGGAATGTACTAATTCTCGTGTGACGTGTAGTTCCATCTGTGGAATGTAGTACAAATAAATTGAAACATTTTTGGATTTATAAAAAGAATATCTTATTCAAGATCTTATTCAACTACCCCACGAACCCTGGACCTCGCCGTCGGTGGGGAGGCTTGCGTGCCTCAGCAATACAGATGGCCGTACCGTAGGTGCAACCACAACGGAGGGGTATCTGTTGAGAGGCCAGACAAGCGTGTGGTTCCTGAAGAGGGACAGCAGCCTTTTCAGTAGTTGCAGGGGCAACAGTCTGCATGATTGACTGATCTGGCCTCGCAACACTAACCAAAACGGCCTTGCTGTGCTGGTACTGCGAACGGCTCTAAGCAAGGGGAAACTACAGCCGTAATTTTTCCCGAGGACATGCAGCTTTACTGTATGGTTTAATGATGATGGCGTCCTCTTGCGTAAAATATTCTGGAGGTAAAATAGTCCTCCATTCGGATCACCGGGTGGGGACTACTCAAGAGGAAGTCGTTATCAGGAGAAAGAAAACTGCCGTTCTACGGATCGGAGCGTGGAATGTCAGATCCCTTAATCGGGCAGCTAGGTTAGAAAATTTAAAAAGGGAAATGGATAGGTTGAAGTTAGATACAGTGGGAATTACTGAAGTTCGGTGGCAGGAGGAACAAGACTTTTGGTCAGGTGAATACAGGGTTATAAATACAAAATCAAATAGAGGTAATGCAGGAGTAGGTTTAATAATGAATAAAAAAAATAGGCGTGCGGGTAAGCTACTACAAACAGCATAGTGAACGCATTATTGTGGCCAAGATAGACACGAAGCCCACGTCTACCACAGTAGTACAAGTTTATATGCCTACTAGCTCTGCAGATGAAGAAGAAATTGAAGAAATGTATGATGAAATAAAAGAAATTATTCGGATAGTGAAGGGAGACGACAATTTAATAGTCATGGGTGACTGGAATTCGAGTGTAGGAAAAGGGAGAGAAGGAAACATAGTGGGAGAATATGGATTGGGGGGAAGAAATGAAAGAGGAAGCCGCCTTGTAGAATTTTGCACAGAGCACAACTTAATCATAGCTATTACTTGGTTCAAGAATCATAAAAGAAGGTTGTATACATGGAAGAATCCAGGAGATACTAGAAGGTATCAGATAGATTATATAATGGTAAGACAGAGATTTAATAACCACGTTTTAAATTGTAAGACATTTCCAGGGGCAGATGTGGACTCTGATCACAATCTATTGGTTATGAACTGTAGATTAAAACTGAAGAAACTGGAAAGAGTTAGGAATGTAAGGAGATGGGACCTGGATAAATTGACTAAACCAGAGGTTGTACAGAGTTTCAGGGAGAGCATAAGGGAACAATTGACAGGAATGGAGGAAAGAAATACAGTAGAACAAGAATGGGTAGCTCTGAGGGATGAAGTAGTGAAGGCAGCAGAGGATCAAGTAGGTAAAAAGACGAGGGCTAATAGAAATCCTTGGGTAACAGAAGAAATATTGAATTTAATTGATGAAAGGAGGAAATATAAAAATACAGTAAATGAAGCAGGCAAAAAGGAATACAAACGTCTCAAAAATGAGATCGAAAGGAAGTGCAAAAAGGCTAAGCAGGGATGGCTAGAGGACAAATGTACGGATGCAGAGGCTTATCTCACTAGGGATAAGATAGATACTGCCTACAGGAAAATTAAAGAGACCTTTGGAGCAAAGAGAGCCACTTCTATGAATATCAAGAACTCAGATGGAAACCCAGTTCTAAGCAAAGAAGGGAAAGCAGAAAGGTGGAAGGAGTATATAGAGGATCTATACAAGGGCAATGTATTTGAGGACAATATTATGGAAATGGATGAGGATGTAGATGAAGATGAAATGGGAGATACGATACTGCGTGAAGAGTTTGACAGAGCACTGAAAGACCTGTGTCGAAACAAGTCCCCGGGAGTAGACAACATTCCATTGGAACTACTGACAGCCTTGGGAGAGCCACTCCTGACAAAACTCTACCATCTGGTGAGCAAGATGTATGAGACAAGTGAAATGCCCACAGACTTCAAGAAGAATATAATAATTCCAATCCCAAAGAAAGCAGGTGTTGAAAGATGTGAAAATTACCGTACTATCAGTTTAGTAAGTCACAGCTGCAAAATACTAACGCGAATTCTTTACAGATGAATGGAAAAACGGGTAGAAGCTGACCTTGGGGAAGATCAGTGTGGATTCCGTAGAAATGTTGGAACATGTGAGGCAATACTAACCTTACGACTTATCTTAGAAGAAAGATTAAGAAAAGGCAAATCTACATTTCTAGCATTTGTAGACTTAGAGAAAGCTTTTGACAATGTTGGCTGGAATTCTCTCTTTCAAATTCTGAAGTTGGCAGGGACAAAATACAGGGAGCGAAAGGCTATTTACAATTTGTACAGAAACCAGATGGCAGTTATAAGAGTCGAGGGACATGAAAGGGAAGCAGTGGTTGGGAAGGGAGTGAGACAGGGTTGTGGCCTATCCCCGATGTTATTCAATCTGTATATTGAGCAAGTAGTAAAGGAAACAAAAGAAAAATTCGGAGTAGGTATTAAAATCCATGGAGAAGAAATAAAAACTCTGAGGTTCGCCGATGACATTGTAATTCTGTCAGAGACAGCAAAGGACTTGGAAGAGCAGTAGAACGGAATGGACAGTGTCTATGAGACACTTAAAGTAGTAAAGGAGTTTTGCTATTTTGGGAGCAAAATAACTGATGATGGTTGATGTAGAGAGGATATAAAATGTAGACTGGCAATGGCAAGGAAAGCGTTTCTTAAGAAGAGAAATTTGTTAACATCTAGTATAGATTTAAGAGTCAGGAAGTCGTTTCTGAAAGTATTTGTATGGAGTGTAGCCATGTATGGAAGTGAACATGGACGATAAATAGTTTGGACAAGAAGAGAATAGAAGCTTTCGAAATGTGGTGCTACAGAAGAATGCTGAAGATTAGATGGGTAGATCACATAACTAATGAGGAGGTACTGAATAGAATTGGGGAGAAGAGGAGTTTGTGGCACAACTTGACAAGAAGAAGGGACTGGTTGGTAGGACATGTTCTGAGGCATCAAGGGATCACTAGTTTAGTATTGGAGGGCAGCGTGGAGGGTAAAAATCGTAGAGGGAGACCAAGAGATGAATACACTAAGCAGATTGAGAAGGATGTAGGCTGCAGTAGGTACTGGGAGATGAAGAGGATTGCACAGGATAGAGTAGCATGGAGAGCTGCATCAAACCAGTCTCAGGACCGAAGACGACGACAACAACAACAACAACAAGAACAAGAACAAGAACAACAACAACAACAACATCTTATTCAAATTCATGCAAGTACCGTACTATCATAAAAATGAAGTCCTATATCAGTAATAGTTGGTCAACTTGAACTACACACAGGAAACACATGATAAATGGCCCCGACTGCAGTTTCATCACAGACTGTCCACCTTTATCTACTGTTCAGTGTTACTCATTGATTCATAATTGTGTTCCGTGAAACCCATCGTCGACAAGAGCCTTCAGGGATGTTAAACTAAAGTTGTACGTTAACAGGTAGAAGTGGTCACTTGTGGCTACTTTTGCAAAACACACAAATTGTGACTAGTGCTAATCTATTCAATTCCATACGTAGCAGGGAAAACCTCTGTGGTCATTACCGACACGGTGGCCATTCTGAAAGCCACTAGACTGGGTGCAGCTCATAATTTTTAGAAGGTAAGGCGATCATGTTTCCCGTCAAACAAATGAAGAATTACACAAGAAAAACAATGATTCCTTTCATTAGATCATAGCTCGCTTTATTCTCGAGTTACGACTAACATTTCTTCTTTGGATAAGGCACGAAAGTTGACGGCATTAACTCAGGCCGAAGTGTCCCGATATCAGAAGAGAGGAGTACCCGTGTTACCGCAGAGGATTTCAGTCGACTCCACCCGGGACGGCCACCTATCACTCACAGTCGGCAATGCAGCCTATCTCAAAATTCTGTGGAACTGTCTCTTTTGTACACAAACTGAAAGCTGGACGATCTCAAACAGCTAGAGGTGAAGCAACGTAACTGTTGTCAGCACCCTTCACAGTGGACCCACAGTGCAGTACTTTCCACATCTCACAGGAAACTGAGGTCAGCCGTACGTGGCCACACGTAATGTGACATAACTAAAGAATGAACTAAGCTGTGCTCAAATGAAAAACACCATTTTTCACGTATACTTCTATACCAGTCTGTTATGTCACACAACCCCCTTTCTACACTGAAAATTAGGAGCCGCGTGCAAGATGGCAGCCTCCAAAATGGCGCCACACGGTTTCGTCCTCCTCCATCTTATATTACTTGACTAAAAATTTGTGTTTATCCATCTGTTTTTGTTTTAGAAGGGTGGTTTCACAGCTATGCCACACCCTGCACATTAATTTTTGTGTATAAGTATTAGGAGAAATATAACTACTCTGGAAGCCTCTCTATCTCTTTCTCTCGGGCACAGAGCCCACAGAAACGGTGTGTCACAGCGAGGATGTCTGGTCGATAAAGGGAAGTGCCACAGAGCCACTGGGAAGGGCAAAACAGTGTAGATAGAGGCGAGTTCCAAATATGTCCACTTCATCAGACCAGGATAGTGATGCATTCTTTAGCAACTCAAAGATGTTCAACAACGAAGAAGATACTGGATGCATTCATTACAGTTGAGAAAAGCCATAGAAATATGGAATATTAATTGCAATGAAAGAATTGCAACACACATTCTGACTTCCAGAATATTTACAAAAGTCTCAAACGAGTTTCACCATTAAAAGACTATTCCATTTGACACCTAGTCTGCGTTACAATCACAGTAACTTATTTTCACTTCATCAGCTCATTATGGCAATGTGCCACTTTTAAGAGCTTACTCTGAAACCACCAACATATAATACGCCCTGCTCACAAAAAGACTGAACTTACAAAAGAGCACTTCAACCGGCAGAGGAGCACACAGCGGCTACCGAGCGCCCCTAGCGGAAGGTTCGGGCAGTGAACTGTCGTTGGCCTCGTTTCACTGTGAGTGTCAGCTGCCACGCTAGGGGGTGTGATTTAGCTAGAAACTTGGCACAACTTTTAGAGACGGACATTGAAACAAAGGTGCAGTCTTCGCAGTGGGTGGCAAAGGGTCTCGTACGAGAAAAGCGTGCACTAGTTGGCCAAAGAGTGAGGTGGTGTCAGATGGACAATGCCTTTGCAGGGGGGGAAAAAAAATCAGGAATCTGTAATGCTCGGGGAGATGGTGAACAAGGGAGCATACCAGGGAATTTTAGAGTGTGTGAGGGCTCGAACTGTGGGAAAAGTGGACTCGGACGTCGCACCGTGAAATGCACCAGTTCGTACGTCCTTCCTCATCTGAAGGTATTGGCAGTACACCGGGGCTATCTCGACAGCAGCAGTGCTTTAAAATGAAGTACATCGTACAATAAATATGCTGTAAGCTAAGCTATTTTTCTTAAATATTTTGTATTAAATGCATTGGCATATGCTTACCAATGTGCGGACTAATCTGTATTGCTTACGTGTACATACTGTGAAATTTGCATAGTGTGTTTCCATAACCTTGCTTTTTATACAGTCAACCTGAGTGGGTTACCCATATACACTCATCACAGCCATATACCAACTGCTGGTGTAGTAAACTCAAATGAAAACAACATTTAAACAACACCACTACCATAACAACATATATAAGGAAATATAAAACTCGTAATACATTGCACAGAACACTGTTGTCCTCAAGCTGATGTGACAATGTTCTGTCTACAAGACACAGTCATTCAAACATCTACCAACAATGGAAATATTGTTGTATAACACAATCAAGGCTGATAACAGAATTGTTCACTGCAAAACTAATGTGTTTACTATAGTATGAAGGCTTTCACGACCAGATGACACATCTTCTGGTAAACCTTCCGGGATGTAAGGTCGTGGTCCATGAAACTCTTCGGCTCCTAACGTTTCGTCCAGAGCTGCGCTGGACATCTTCAGAGGGGTGTCTCTCCTCCGGTGAGTCTTGCCGACTGACGGGTCGGATGTCTGAGAGCGACTTATATATCGTAGAAAGTGGGCGTGACCAGAGTTACACGTGATATGCAGAGATAATCTTTGTCAGAGATAAAACTTAACTATGGATCGTAATCTCGTCACGGATAAAACTGTTTAGCAATTCTGTAGTGCTACTGTCCAAATATCACTGAGTTTCATGGTCTCTTCTTTCCGATTAAAATTATCCCTATGTTTATATATTTCAATTGCTTCTCTACAAAGCCGTGGGTAATAGTTCGTCATCGTAGATAAAATTTTTGTTTCGGAAAACCTCACTTGGTGATTTCCAGACTGAAAAGCATGTTCTGCTACAGCCGATTTATCTGTTTTTCCTAATCGGCAAAGACTTCTGTGTTCTTTTAACCGTGTATTTACGCTTCTTTTTGTTGTTCCAATATAAACTTTTCCACATGTAGACAGTTTTATCCGTGACGAGATTACGATCCATAGTTAAGTTTTATCTCTGACAAAGATTATCTCTACATATCACGTGTAACTCTGGTCACGCCCACTTTCTACGATATATAAGTCGCTCTCAGACGTCCGACCCGTCAGTCGGCAAGACTCACCGGAGGAGAAACACCGCTCTGAAGATGTCCAGCGCAGCTCTGGACGAAACGTTAGGAGCCGAAGAGTTTCATGGACCATGACCTTACATCCCGGAAGGTTAACCAAATAATGTGTGTACTACCTAACTCTCCCCCCCTCCCCCCTTGAGACCTAAGGTACCATAAATCTACAATAATAGGAAACCAAAATAGCAATGAATTACAACAACAACAACAACAACAACAGACAACTACACAACAGATTAAACAATAACTTTGCACATACTTCATGAAATGCTGCTTGTTTTTCACCCCAGGGTAGATATTCCATTCACTAAACACTTGTATTCACAAGAATTTTGATTGTGGTGCATTATCCTTTCTTTTTTTTAGATTATATTGTTTACAAATGACTATGCTGAAACAAAGCTTGTGATAAGAATTGTATTTACACAGAAAATATTTTTATCCATTAGTTAAGTCTGAAACTTAAGAGATCACTGAACTGGTGGTAGTTATTATCGACTTCAGTTTCATTCTACATTAGATCGTGTACTGGGGCATTTGGACTGCAAAGCTGCTGAAACAGAGTACCACAGCAAAACTAGAAAACAACTCAGTTTTCAAGTGTCCTTTTGCAAAGGAAGATACAGATGAACTTGTTGCACAACTGCAAATGTGAGTGACAAATCAGTGTCAGTGACAGAGAGTAACAGCTCAAATAATTCAAGACTCCAGAGCCTGATCAATTGTCTGTCACATTCTATACAGAATTCACAGCTGAGTTACCTCCCATTTTAATAAATATATACCAGACACACACTAAACGCAAACTGTGCCTAATGGTCTGAATAAAGGACACATCATACCCATTTACAAGAAGGGTAGCAAAAAAGCACAACTACCGTCCCATAAGTTTAACACCTATCTGTTGTACAGTCTGACCCCATATTTTGAGACTGAATTTAACTACCTGAGACCCAGGAGTTTTTCTTTAATGTTACTTAAAGTGTGCTCTTTATGGAACCAAATATACATAAGGTACATTTTAAAACTACAAAAAAAAGTTTTCCAATATTCCTTTTTCCAGAATGGGTGGTACAGCATACTGGACTTTGGGTCTGAAACATTGTTTTTGTATCTGTAAAATATTAAATTAAATTTTAAAATTTTTTTGCATGTAATAAATTTATGGATCATGGTCAGAAATACTGAGAGTTACATTTCTAGACACATCAACATAAATATAAATATCACACGTTTCTAGCACATTAAATATTAGCATCAAAATTACCGCACTGTAACATGAACACATGTTTTTGCACGACAAAATGATTACATTACAAACTACTGGTACTGCAATTGCAGTTCAAATCATACTTAATTATCTCAGTTAAATTTGGCGAAACAGTTTCGATTCAGAACCAGACACGAGAAAACTTTGCACTTTCGGCACGAATTTCTAGTTCCTCCTTCGCAGCCTGGCTTTCTGCATTTTTTCCAGTTCTTTGTGTCAACTATGTCTGGCATATAATCCACACTGCTTCTCCTTTTTTCTGTTACATGTCATGGGAGTGGGATTGCACCCCCTTTTGGCCAGATTTACTTCTCGCACCACTGCAAGGTAAGTGAGAGATCAGCGTCAGTAACATTGAGAAAAGGCTACAAGAGCTAAAATTAAGTAAGACTCCACAGCCCGGTCAAATCCCTGCCATGTTCTATACAGAATTTGTAACTGTGTTAGTTCCCATATTAATAATAATACACCACAGATACTCCAAACAAACTATTGTGCCCCGTGTTCGAAGCAAGGGCAAGCCACACACGTTTACAAGAAGCAAAAAAGCCGCACTACCATCCGATACCATTGAACTGACCTGTGCAGGATCTTGCAACACATTTTGAGCTCAAACTCAATGAGGCATCTCAAACAGAACAACATTTTCCATGTCAACCAGCACATATTCCAAAAATATAAATCATACAAAACCCAATTCGTACCTTTTTCTCGTGGCATCCAAAAAACTATAAACCGAGGCATTAATAAAGATTATAGTAGTTCTTGACTTCAAAAAAGCATCAGACTCAGCAATACACCATTGTTTAAACACAAAAGTAGCATCTTATGGGGGTGTCAAGCAAAATTTTTGACTGGACTTCCTAGTAGGGAGGAAGCAGTATGTTATCTAGGATGAAGACTAATAGATAGATATAAAGTAACTTCAGGCATAAACATGGGAAATGTGTTGGAAACATTGTTGTTAATTTTGTATGAGGGAAGATGGCAAAATAATGCACAACAGTTTCATTACCAAAATGTTTAATAGGTAACAAAACAAAAAATCATAAATAAACTTACATATTTTACCTACTTTTCTTCATAGTCACCAACATTCTAAATATGTGTCTCCATCATGGTACCAGCTTCAACACGTCTTGTTCACAGAAATCCATTTTGTCGGAGTATAGCCACCTGCGGACTGCTGATTTCGCTTCCAGATCTGTAGCAAAGCATTGGCCAGTCAGGAATTTCTTCGCAGGACCAAACAGAAGCAAGTCGGACGGTGCAAAGACCGGACTGTACGGTGGATACCGGAGCACCTCCCATCCAAATTTGGCTATTTTCTCACGAACAGGAGAAGCGACATGGGGGCAAGCATTGTCACGAAGAAGTTTGACACCGTCAGCATTAATGCTGTGGCGTCTGTCACGAAGGGCACGACGCAACAACCACAGTTTTACTTAGGCTGCAGCATTCGCACTGGTCCTGCGTTCGGCGAAGTCCACCGATAACACACCGTGCGTATCCCAGAACACTGTCACAAGCACTTTCCTAGTAGACCGAGTCACTCTGAATCTTTTTTGTACAGGAGAACTAGCGTGTTTCTGCTCCACAGACGCCTGTTCGATTTCAGGTGTGTATTGGTACGCCCACGATTCGTTGCTAGTGACAACTCCTTTCAGAAAGTCGTGCCCTTCTGCAGGGTAATGCATTATGTGATCTGAGCTCGTCGTCATTCATCGGTCCTTATCGTCGTCTGTCACTTTCTTAGGCGCCCGACGAGCACTAACTTTACGAAATTTAAATGCACCACGAACAATATCTTACACCGCAACATAAAAAAATGTTGAACTTGTGTGATAAGTTTTGCAGTTGCACATGTCAGTCGTTCAAAATTGCTGCCTCAATGGCTCAGACATTCTGCGGGGTTGCAGCTGTTACCGGCCGCCCGTTACAGGAGAGTCACAAAGATTCACACGGCCTTTTAGTAGAGCGCACACCAGCTAGAGACATTGCTATGGTCTTTCCCGTGCACTCCGGGCACGTCCCTGTGAGTTTCATTTTGTTTATGCCCTTTGTCCCACAAATATCGAACTACACTTCGCTGCTCTTCACAAGTTGATGACAGTAACACATGCACCACGTCTGCTTCACAGTTCGGGCTTCTGTCACTAGACCTGCACGCGAAAATGAAAGACAGCCTGGAGTGCAAACTTCAAACTATATCACCGTCAGATTCCGACAATTCAGCTGCAATACCGAGGAAGAAAAAAATTGTGTTACTTTTGCATCAGCTCTCGTATACTGATGATTTTCAGACAATATCAATAGTAACCTCAGATGTCTTGCAGATGATGCAGTTATCTATAATGAAGTACAGAAGGTAGCAAAGTTATTAAAAATGACAGGAACGCACTAAATCCAAGTGACATTAAAATAAGCTTGTTAATTATATGTAATAGGGTAAAGGAATCAACAGACTCAGGCACAAACCAAATTATTTTCTTTATTAAATACACACAGATTTCCTTATCACAACAGAGCTACCACGTCCGCTGAATTAATCTGTTTTTGCATGGTGTGTTTCCGCAAAACGTAAACAAATCGTGATGGGCACCCAATAATTTAGGGTAGGTCAACTTAGTACTTACAGTAAGAATGATCAAAATTGACATGCGTAGTCAACATTTCACTGCCAACTTGCCTCAGTGCATCTGGAACATTAGGCTTCTCAACAAGGTTTGGTTTTCCAACAGTACTCTTTCCTTTATCAGGCATTCGTTGCACTTTCGTCTCATCACTGCTGGCGCAATGTGGAACTTCCCTACTGACGTAAGAGTGAGTTAGTGATAACCAACGGTCCACTTCTTTGTCCATGATGCCTATTGTTTCCGCACTCAACTCACACGAATTTACATAGTCCACCAGCATCTGTAATTTAGCTTTTAACTGCCTCGCCCGAGCACCAGTTTCCTGTCGATCGTTCCGTTTTGTAATTGGTGACAAACCGAGAGGAGCCTCCTCTGTCGAAGTAGTTTCCCTCCGTTCCACTGCTGCACTGGAAAGTAATGGAAACATCATTGAAACTACACGAATATACTTGTGTATGTTCAAAGTAAACAGTCAAGACAACAGAAAGTGTAAGTAGGAGCACACAAATTACAAATACAACAAGAAAGTTTACAAATCAGTTTACACTCAAGGTGTTTAAAAAAAAATGGCGATGCCACAGTGTGACTAGAACTTGACAAAGTTGCATAACAATATTGTATTCGAGACCTGTAATCAGTTGCAGTTCAGTTAGTAATAGTGTATACAAGTTACACACCTTATCACCAATATCGACAGCTGTGTTGGCACTGCCCACATCCTGGCATGCAAACGGTGGCAGCTGGAGCCAAAAACTAGACAGTTGGAGAATTTACTGTTAGAATCCCTTACTGGCCGGTTCACTCACCAAAGCCACGGAACAAAATATGATGTTAATAGGTTGAAATTTGTGTACAGAAGCACTTACTGATAAGCATACACGTACCTCGAAATAGCACCGACAGTTCTCGGAATGTAGCGAGTAAACCCAAATATTGTGTACCGTATTTACTCAAATCTAAGCCACACTTTTTTCCGGTTTTTGTAATTCAAAAAACCGCCTGTGGCCTAGAATCCAGTGCAAAGGAAGCGGAAGTTCTGAAAAATGTTGGTAGGTGCCGCCACAACTAACTTCTGTCTTCGAATATATGTAGCGCTACACAGGCATGCTTTGTAGGCACAAAGATAAATACTGGCGCCAAAACCTCTGTGTCAGTAAACAAATTAAAAAAAAAAAAAAAAAAGAGGGTGGAAGACGAGCTTTTTTTCTCCGCCCCGAGTTTCGACCACTGCATTTTCATACATTACCCAACGAAGTAAATACAAATTCCGTATTGTTCATCTTCGAATGTAGCAGAATTTTAATGTACTACGAAAATCCGACTGGCAAGACTGTTTGGGATGTTTGTCAATTCGGCCAACTCTACGTTCTGAATTTTTTCCTACCCGGTGAGAAGAGATGGTTGCTAATAGGAACCTCATGAAATGTGAATCACATGCAGTATTCTCTTCACCATAAGAATAATACGAATATAAACATTTTGTCATATACTCTTTCGTGTTTGCTGCTATCTCATTTAAATCCTGCCTGCCTAATAGACTACGAAACTAGAGTGAGACAACAGCAAACGCGGAAGAATATACGTATCGTGTCATGTCTATATTCGTATTACTCTTACGCCTAATAGTGATACAGTCAGAAACGGAGCACGGCAACTGACTGGATTTTTAAATCTAAGATGACTCTAATTTCTGTGCAGAATTTGATGTACTAAAGAAGCGGCCACAAAGATTTTCAAACGGAGAAAAATTTTCAATTAGAACATGTTCCATCATACGCAGTCTATTATTTGGTTCTTGTTGATCATTATCACAGAAAGCAGCAGTGTAAGTAACAACAAATAGCAGTCTCTTGCCATTGTTTTGCTAATGAGACGATTCCTCTCTCTCTCTTTTAATTGTAAGCGACGGTAGCGCGCACAAAAGCAAGCCATTCCGCGAGCGGCGACAGGCTGTAAACACGCACTATCAGAATGCGACAAACAATGCATGACACAGTACAGTAATGCATTTTCAGCTTAGAGTGACGTAAACACCTATAACAAAGAAAACGGCACTTATCAGATTAAAAGCAAGACTAAGCAATCGATTCAAACCAGACGAAGCACGTAAAAAAGGAAGGGTACCCGTATAAATACGGACGAAGCGCCTGACGCATAGCAATGGCTACCTGGTAAAGCTTAACTGCTAAGCTTACGACTCGAACCAAACTACTGTAGCTGTATCATCATTCATTCGACCTAAATTGTGTCTCATATTACAATGGACCAACTTTGTTTCGATTTGGAAGTGCGGCCTAAAACTTTTCTCTCCCCTTGAATTTCGAGTCGTAAGTTTCAGGTGTGGCTTAGATTCGGGAATTTTTTTTTTTCTTTATTTAGAGTCTCATTTTTCAGTTGCGGCTTAGATTCGAGTAAATACGGTAATTTAGGTTCACATCTATGGATATCTGCCATGCCACGTGACTTCACACGTGCAGACAATTGGTTGGCTGGAATAATTTATTGTGAAACTGATCAAAATTGACGTGTGGGAACAGTGCAGCATGTGAAAGAACTGTGTGTCAATTTACTGAAAGTTTCATTACAACTGTCACATTAATCAGTAATGCAGCACCCACTAATTCTCTCCGTATTGAATGTTATGCTGACCAAACATTGCAACTTGGCCGCAGTCAAGATGTTAACATAGGAGGGGGCAGCCACACAGTGGTAGGCTCTTCCCTTTTCGAATTAAATAAAGCTCGGTCTTTCTCGTACAAGATATTTCGATCCCAGACTTAAAAATACACTACGAACAGTATTGCAAAATTCTTCTTCTATGTACACAAAACTAGACACTTTAGGAACACGGCAAGGACTACCTACAGCATTAGTGGGCACAAAACAAACTCAGCACGGAAAATGATATTGAACTTCCCGATTACAGTAGTAGCGTGACAGATGTTATAAAAATTCAAATCACTGAGCACTAAATTCAATGAATTCTTCGAAAAGTTACTGAAAATACGTGGTCACAAACTGGTCCCTCGAAAGCAGGTCTGATAAACTTACTTCGACACCAGTTTTGCTAATTTGCATCTTACAAAGAACACGAAAATCATCAGTCACTAAGACATAGTAACACTTCTGGTTACAGTGGTATCTCAACCAAATCACTAAAATCTTATCCTGACTCAGTAGTGCCTCCCTCGAGTTACCTCTGTAATCAATCGACGAGTTGAGGATTATTTGCTGCAGGACCAAAGCTTGCAGTAGTTATGCCTATAAATAATGAGATGGAAAGCAGAAAAGGAACCCTTGTCAAAAATACCGGATTTTTAGCTGTTGTGATTTTTACGTTCAGAATTAAATTCTGAGCAATTTTATACAAACAAGATTTCTGTTAATAAATTTGAGTGACTTATGACAGGCTGAACATTGGTGATGAAATATACACATAAAAGAAAGTTTCGTATCACCTCAGTTCCGAGTGATCCGGAACTTGTACAGAAAATTGGAACAGAGATCAACATAAACATCATTTCCGCCCTTTTTACTGCTGTTGAAAACCACACACTGCACATTGTACCACCATACAGTGAGACCTTCAGAGGTGATGGCCCAGATTGCTGTACACACTGGTACCTCCAATACCCAGTAGCACGTCCTCTTGCGTTGATGAATGTCTATATTCGTCGTGGCATACTATTCACAAGTTCATCGAGGAACTGTCAGTCCAGATTGTCCCACTCCTCAACAATGATTCACCATAGATCCCTCAGAGCGGTTGTTGGGTCATGTTGTCCATAAACAGCCCTTTTCGATCTATCCCAGGAATATTAGATAGGGTTCATGTCTGCAGAACATGCTGGCCATTCCAGTCGAGCGATGTCATTATCCTGAAGCAAGTCATCTGCAAGATGTGCACAATGGGGACGCGAATTGTCATCCACGTAGACGAATGCCTCGCCAATATGCTGCCGATACGGTTGCCCTACCGGTCGGAGGATGGCATTCACGCATCGTACAGCCGTTACTGCACCTTCTGTGAACACCAGCGGCATACGTCGGCCCCTCATAATGCCACCCCAAAACAGCAGGGAACCTCCACCTTGCTGCACTCACTGGACAGTGTGTCTGAGGCGTTCAGCCTGACCAGGTTGCCTCCAAACACGCCTCCGACAATTGTTTGGTTGAAGGCATATGTGACACTCATCAGTGAAGAGAACGCGATGCCAATCCTGAGCGGTTCATGCAGCATGTTGTTGGGCCCATCTGAACTGCACTGCACGGTGTCGTGGTTGCAAATATGGACCTTGCCACGGATGTTGGGAGTGAAGCTGCCCATCATGCAGCCTATTGTGCACAGTTTGAGTCGTAACATGACGTCCCGTGGCTGCTCGAAAAGCATTATTCAACATGGTGGCGTTGCTGTCAGGGTTCCTCCGAGCCATAATCCGTAGGTAGTGGTCATCCACTGTAGTGGTAGTCCTCGGGCAGCCTGAGCAAAACATGTCAAATGGTTCTTGTGGTGTCACCGCCAGCCACCACACTTGCTAGGTGGTAGCCTTTAAATCGGCCGCGGTCCGCTAGTATACGTCGGACCCGTGTGTCACCACTATCAGTGATTGCAGACCGAGAGCCGCCACACGGCAGGTCTAGAGAGACTCCCTAGCACTCGCCCCAGTTGTACAGCCGGCTTTGCTAGCGATGGTTCACTGACAAATTACGCTCTCATTTGCCGAGACGATAGTTAGGATAGCCTTCAGCTACGTCATTTGCTACGACCTAGCAAGGCGCCATTATCATTTGCTATTTATCTTGTGATGCATGTACCGTCAGACCGATGTTCACCAATTATGGATTAAAGTTAAGTATTCCAGAAGCTACGTACCTTTTTTGCTAGTCTCTGTTCCTTTAACTGTTCCAGACCTCACGCCAGCCTGCGTGAGCTTAAACGCGTGCCTTTCGGCTTCCTCTCATAGTGGCTTGGCTGTCTTGCCAAGTCACAACAGTTCAAATGGCTCTAAGCACTATGGGACTTAACATCTGAGGTCATCTGTCCCCTAGACTTAGAACTACTTCAACAAAGTAACCTAAGGACATCCACACACCATGCCCGAGGCAGGATTTGAACCTGCGACCACAGTAGCAGTGCGGATCTGGACTGAAGTGCCTAGAACTGCTCGGCCACAGCAGCCAGTGAAGTATGTCATCAACAGTTCCTGTCTCTCTGTATCTCCTCCATGTCCGAACAACATCACTTTGGTTCACTCCGAGACGCCTGGACACTTCCCTCGTTGAGAGCCCTTCCTGGCACAAAGTAAGAACGCGGACGCGATCGAACCGCAGTACTGACTGTCTAGGCACGGTTGAAGCACAGACAACACGAGCCGTGTACCTCCTTCCTGGTGGAATGGCTGGAACTGATCAGCTGTCAGACTCCCTCAGCTTAATAGGTGCTGCTCGTGCACAGTTGTTTACATCTTTGAACAGTCAAAGGGACTGCGTCTGTGATACAATATCCACAGTCAACGTCTATCTTGAGGAGTTGTGGGAACCGGGATGATGCAAAACTTTTTTTGGTGTGTGTATTACTCTCAAAATGTTCTCTGTCAAATGGCACAGACTTCTTAAAGTTAACATTACACATTAAGTGGTTAACCTCTTCAGACAAGCAGCACATTATAGTGTTCAAATATTTCAAAAAATAAACTGGTCCCAAATTGAGCCATTATTTTTGGTAAATTTTCTTTTTTGCTCTCTGTTACGGCAGGGATCCTTTAGACGAAATTTTGATTTTGAAGTCATTAATGGACTCAAAAGAATATGGAATTTTGAATTAACAAAATCCCCCCCCCCCCAAAAAAAAAAGATCACCAAGATCCCATACTTTACAATGGCCACAGGATTTGATTTTCTAGTTCTAAAATGTGTGTGTGCGTGGTTTCAAGATCATTCACAAACAGCATTTTTGCCTGTTCTTTGGTTCTGGTATACCCAGCTGGTAAGCTGCTTCCTCAGGATCTTCATTGCGTGGCTGGTTCTGGTTCTACTTCAAGACACAGAATGTCTTTTTATTCCTCTTTGCAATTCATTCTTATGCCTTTTTAAAAATATAATCTTTTCGTTGCTTTGCCATTCCTGCTTGAATTATTACAGCAGGAAACCAAATGGGTCCATTTTTTTGGGGAAAGTTGTGAGGCCAAATTCATTTCCATCAATGACCATTTTGCAATGTACTACCTTTGTAGCTAACAATGGACTCAATGATGAGGTTCTTCATTATCACTTCTATTCTTCAAGACATTTAACCAGTCATGCATTATCACAAAAATTTCAACTTTCTCATTTTAGCAGCAACAGCAGTAGGCTTAACATGTGTTGTAAGTGTAGGTGTTTGTGCTACAGCAATGTCAGCTGTCAGCTGGGATATTAGGGCTGCCAACTGCAAGTAAGTAACATGTGTAAGCATTTATAACTCTCATATAGAAAGGGACCACTTGTCTTGTTTGGCATTATCCTATTCAAAAACCATTCTCCTTTTATAAAGACCTGCTCTCAGAACCTTAAAAATACCTATAAAATCTGGGAGATGCTATCTTGTGAAGCATTGCATATGCAGTTGACAACAGAAAAAGGTTATACGTGTTTTTGAGTGCTTGGTGAATTTTTACTTGGAAAAAGATGGATCAACGAATTTGCATTAAATTTTGCTTGAAAAATAGAATAAAGTGCAGTACCACAACTTTAATGTCGATTGTGGTTTTTGGAGAATGTGCTGCAAGTAAGACAAGAGTTTACCAGAGGTACGAACGTTTTGAGGAGGGGCAAGATGTTGAAGATGACGGCCATCCTGGATGCCCTAGCACATCAATTACTGATGAAAATGTGGAAGAAGTAAAGTGAACGGTTCTGGAAAAATCACAGAGTCACCATCAGAGAGGTTCTGATGATGTCGGCATATGCTTCAGCTCACGCCAAGCAATTTTTTCAGATGCTTTGGGCACGAAACATCTAACAGCAAAGTTTGATCCAAAACTGTCGAATTTTGACCAAAACTGATTAATAACAGTAACTGTGATTGTATTTAAATGAATTAGGTAATACGAGACACAATCACAGATTCTTAGTAAATGTTTTGAATTTCATTTTTCTTCTACTCTCTGTGCCGTATTACGACAGTCTTAATTTAATTTCACGTAAGTTCCACATTTGAAGATAATGGTCTCTGTAATGTGCACTTACGAATCTGTATTGCTTCTGTGTCAAAATTTATATCACTTCAGGTGACCAGTACGAGTCGTTCACGCACACAAATTGCCAGCAGTGGAAGAGAAATGACAAAATATTCCCTCTCTTACATTGTCTAACCCTGCAGTGCAGCACTAATTACTCTTCTGCCCCTCAGGTAAGCAGCCAACTTTAATTTGCACTACGGCTGAAATCACCGACATTAATAAAAATTAAGTGTGTCTTAAAGTATTACTGTCTCTCTAAGTATTTTTGTTTGTTATTCGGCAGGAAAGCTACACTCTTAAGAAGCTCTTAATGTTAGCTGGTGTTTTTGGATTCAGCTGTTAGCTGCTAGATAGATATTATTATAAAACACTCGATTCGGGCTGCAGTTTGGCTACCGCCGGCCAGGAGTGTAGCACTGTACAAAAGTGAAATGTGGACGGTACCCATTTCAGACGGCGAGTGAATAGAAGCTTTCAAAATGTTGTACTACAGAAGAATGGTGCACGAATGTTATACGAACGGGTTAAACGACTAACGAAGTGGTGCTGAACCAAACTGGAGATAAATTAAACTTGTGGGGAATTGCCAATTTTGAAATTGGAGGGGAGTGTGACGGGTAAAAATTGCAGAGGGAGACGAATACACAAATACGGTAAGTGAGTTCGAGTGGCCGTAAGGTGCAGAAGTTCTGCAGAGATGAGGTGGCTCGCACACTACAGACTTATTCGTTATTAGTTTCTCTCTGTTTAAAATGCACTTCTGCTCTGCCACTGCATACTGAATTCGTGAATAACCACTCCAGCTGCTCAAATGATGTTCTTTAGTCCAGAACCAGTTTTGGATTTTATACTGATTAGTTTTTCCCACAACAGCAGAATTTACATATCCACTGAAAAATGGCACCAATATTGAAGACAAATCTGGTCATGGACTAAAACAAAGAGTTTTTCGTGACTGGAGTGGTTATTCACTAATTCTTACTTTGTATACATGTTAGACAGTGACAGTTATCAAACCGAGGGTCCTCCCGACGTTAACAAGCAGGCTGCAGAAAGAAGCAGCAACTGAACAGCTGATTGTCCCCCCTTCATCTCTGCTCACCCTCGTCCTTCCTTTTCAATCTTTCTCCTCCCCGAGCGAGGAACTAAGTTCTGAGAGTTGTGATAGTGCTGCCACTTTCGTATTTGTCTATTGGCAGTACTATACGTTTTGCCCCTCTACGGTTAGTACCGGCCACAATCCCATCTCCGAATTTATTAATTAAATTTTCCATTCCGACAAAGGGGATGTCTCTTTAAACTGCACCCGAGTCCTGATTAATCTTCATTTCCATGCTAGTGAACAGAAAATTGTGCAAACTGAGTTTAGGCATTTTTGGTGAGACAGTAGTATCAATATGAGGTACTACCCAAAATATTTGAGAATTTCATTGCACCAGTCAGACCAGTAGCAGTACGACATTCTGTCACTAGATGTCCCGAGGTACACATTTCGGTTACTGCGGCACGAAGTTGCGTCATCTTTGGTGGTGTGTATGTCTGCATGTGTTTCAGTGCTTCTCAGAATTGTGAAACAGATAAAGTGAAGGAGCAAGTGATTTGTATCAAATTTTGTTTCGAGCTGAAGAAAATTGCAGCTGGAACTCACAGCACCCCGCCAGAGGCATTCGGTCAGAGTGCACCGAGTGAAGCAAAAACATTTGAGTGGTTCGAGAGCTTCGAGGGAGGCCGAGAGTCTGCGGAAGATACTGAACACCGTGGTCGAGTCTCGAGATGTACGACAGTAGAAATGATCGTGAAAGTGTGTGATGTGATTCACAGAGACCTAAGGCAGATAATTCGTGATATTTGTAACACACTTGGGCTGTTGTACGGTACATTTCATTCAATACCTAGAACACGATATGAACTGCAACAATGTTTGTCCCTCACCTTCTCAGTATTGACCAATGAAACGTCCGCAGGTGAAGAATCTCGGGTCTACTCTGAAGAGAAGCAGCAATCGTCACAATGGAAAACGCCACCTTCTCTGAGGCCGGGAAAAGCTCGACAAGTTTGCAGCAACGTGCTGTCAATGTTGATTTTTTTTCTTTTCTTTTTTTTTTTTTTTTTTTGCATAAGGAGTTTTGTTCCACCTAGTCAGACTGTCAACAGGCAGTCGTACTGCGAGGTATTGAGGGAACTGTGGAAAACGTTCAGCGCAAATGGCCAGAGTTGCGGGAAAAGAAAGACTGGTCAGTGCATCGTGACAATCCACTCGGGTATACCTCATTCACTGTGAAGGAATTCCCGGCCAAAAACGTCACGGGAACAGTCCCCCACCCCCACTACGTGCAAGACGTTGCCCCGTGTGCCTCCTAACTGTTCCCCGAGAGTAAAATCGCATTTAAATGGCAACACTTCGGCTGGATTCAAGACATGGAATTAGAGTCCCGATGGGTCCTGAACATCCTTTACCCTGCAGACCTACAGGACTGCTTATAAATATGCAAACAATGCTGGGATCATTGGACACAGGCCTGAGGTGACGACTTTGAATGTGACAGGAGACTTGTGTCTAGTTTCCCGATTTTCACACTGAAATTCTCAGATATCTTGGGCA
Source organism: Schistocerca nitens (assembly GCF_023898315.1). Classification (NCBI taxonomy): domain Eukaryota; kingdom Metazoa; phylum Arthropoda; class Insecta; order Orthoptera; family Acrididae; genus Schistocerca; species Schistocerca nitens. Next base: position 12,470,827 of record NC_064624.1, on the reverse strand, counting down.
GCACTTTGTATTTGTGATTATCTAATTAACACCCACTTATCTTGTTACACAGGAGGGGGAAAAAGCTGAAGTCACAACTGCTATTGCACTGGCCACTTAAATGCCGCAATGTCACCACCTGAGCCACAGCGTGCGACCACTGCAGCAATAGTGCTGCCAGATAGGTACTTACCAAGTGCTGAGGTCGTGCGATGCAAATTCTGCATTAGTGAAAGGTAATGAAGAAGCTGTCAAATCACAGTCTCCAACCTACGCTTTGTTCAGTCTGAGGAAGTTTCTGACATTTAACAGGGATCACTGTAGAGAGGACCAGTTTATTTTAGTTAATAGGGCAATCAGATAATGGAGATTCTATGACAGAGAGATTCCAAGAGACACTCTGGCTTAATTGATATGTCACACTACAATTGGATAAAACATAATTTATTTCTGTATTCAACAATGCTGTTGTTGTTGTTGTTGTGGTCTTCAGTCCTGAGACTGGTTTGATGCAGCTCTCCACGCTACTTTATCCCGCACGAGCTTCTTCAACTCCCAGTACTTACTGCAACCTACATCCTTCTGAATCTGCTTAGTGTATTCATCTCTTGGTCTCCCTCTACGATTTTTACCCTCCACGCTGCCCTCCAATGCTAAATTTGTGGTCCCTTGATGCCTCAGAACATGTCCTACCAACCGATCCCTTCTTCTTGTCAAGTTGTGCCGCAAATTTCTCTTCTCTCCAATTCTATTCAGTACCTCCTCATTAGTTATGTGATCTACCCATCTAATCTTCAGCATTCTTCTGTAGCACCACATTTCGAAAGCTTCTATTCTCTTCTTGTCCAAACTATTTATCGTCCATGTTTCACTTCCATACATGGCTGCACTCCATACAAATACTTTCAGAAACGACTTCCTGACGCTTAAATCTATACTCGATGTTAACAAATTTCTCTTCTTCAGAAACGCTTTCCTTGCCATTGCCAGTCTACATTTTATATCCTCTCTACTTCGACCATCATCAGTTATTTTGCTCCCCAAATAGCAAAACCCCTTTACTACTTTAAGTGTCTCATTTCCTAATCCAATTCCTTCAGCATCACCCAACTTAATTCGACTACATTCCATTATCCTTGCTTTGCTTTTGTTGATGTTCATCTTATACCCTCCTTTCAAGACAGTGTCCACTGCTCTTCCAAGTCCTTTGCTGTCTCTGACAGACTTACAATGTCATCGGCGAATCTCAAAGTTTTTATTTCTTCTCCATGGATTTTAATACCTAAACCAAACTTTTGTTTCATTTCCTTTACTGCTTGCTTGATATACAGATTGAATAACATCGGGGAGAGGCTACAACCCTGTCTCACTCCCTTCCCAACCACTGCTCCCCTTTCATGCCCCTCAACTCTTATAACCACCATCTGGTTTCTGTACAAATTGTAGATAGCCTTTCGCTCCCTGTATTTTACCCCTGCCACCTTCAGAATTTGAAAGAGAGTATTCCAATCAACATTGTCAAAAGCTTTCTCTAAGTCTACAACTGCTAGAAATGTAGGTTTGCCTTTCCTTAATCTTTCTTCTAAGGTAAGTCATAGGGTCAGTATTGCCCTACATGTTCCGACATTTCTACGGAATCCAAACTGATCTTCCCCGAGGTCGGCTTCTATCAGTTTTTCCATTCGTCTGTAAAGAATTCACATTAGTATTTTGCAGCTGTGACAACAATATAATTTAGAATAATGAAGGATCTACAAGGTGGGAAAACACTTAACTTGACTTAATAAGTCACAGCTGCAAAATACTAACGCGAATTCTTTACAGACCAATGGAAAAACTGGTAGAAGTGGACCTTGGGGAAGATCAGTTTGGATTCCGTAGAAATGTTGGAACACGTGAGGCAATACTAACCTTACGACTTATCTTAGAAGAAAGATTAATAAAAGGCAAACCTATGTTTCTAGCATTTGTAGACTTAGAGAAAGCTTTTGACAATGTTGACTGGAATACTCTCTTTCAAATTCTGAAGGTGGCAGGGGTAAAATACAGGGAGCGAAAGGCTATTTACAATTTGTATAGAAACCAGAAGCCAGTTTTAAGAGGCGAGGGACATGAAAGAGAAGCAGTGGTTGGGAAGGGAGTAAGACAGGGTTGTAGCCTATCCCCGATGTTATTCAATCTGTATATTGAGCAAGCAGTAAAGGAAACAAAAGAAAAATTCGGAATAGGTATTAAAATTCATGGAGAAGAAGTAAAAACTTTGAGGTTCGCCGATGACACTGTAATTCTGTCAGAGGCAGCAAAGGACTTGGAAGAGCAGTTGAACAGAATGGACAGTGTCTTGAAAGGAGGATATAAGATGAACATCAACAAAAGCAAAACGAGGATAATGGAATGTAGTCAAATTAAGTCGGATGATACTGAAGGAATTAGATTAGGAAATGAGACGCTTAAAGTAGTAAAGGAGTTTTGCTATTTGGGGACCAAAATAACTGATGATGGTCGAAGTAGAGAAGATATAAAATGTAGACTGGCAATGGCAAGGAAAGCATTTCTGAAGAAGAGAAATTCGTTAACATCGAGTATAGATTTAAGTGTCAGGAAGTCGTTTCTGAAAGTATTTGTATGGAGTGTAGCCATGTATGGAAGTGAAACATGGACGATAACCAGTTTGGACAAGAAGAGAATAGAAGCTTTCGAAATGTGGTGCTACAGAAGAATGCTGAAGATAAGGTGGGTAGATCACGTAACTAATGAGGAGGTATTGAATAGGATTGGGGAGAAGAGAAGTTTGTGGCACAACTTGACAAGAAGAAGGGATCGGTTGGTAGGACATGTTTTGAGGCATCAAGGGATCACAAATTTAGCATTGGAGGGCAGCGTGGAGGATAAAAATCGTAGAGGGAGACCAAGAGATCAATACACTAAGCAGATTCAGAAGGATGTAGGTTGCAGTAGGTACTGGGAGATGAAGAAGCTTGCACAGGATAGAGTAGCATGGAGAGCTGCATCAAACCAGTCTCAGGACTGAGGACCACAACAACAACAACAACAACAACAACATTTTGCAGCTGTGACAACAATATAATTTAGAATAATGAAGGATCGACAAGGTGGGAAAACACTTAACTTGAGCAAATGAAGTAGTAAAATACACTGACGGAAAATAAACCTCAACACGAAGGAGGAGATGTGCGGCATAAGCATAAGTTGGAAGGCTCGTTTCTACACCCGAAAGACAATGTCTACTCAAATTTTATGCCAGTTGCATAAGAATGGCACTATAAGTGGCACTATGTGGACGGAAATCCAGTTTGCTTTAAATACACACTGTAACAGTCGTGAGCCTAAGTCACCTTTGACACTGGACATGGTGAACTGATGATAGTCAAGAATGTCTTTAAGGTGACAAAGATGCCGTTATTAACATTTCACTGAGTTTAAACAAGGTCAGATAATAGGACTACAAGAAGGTGGATGTTCCTCCTGCCACACTGCAGAAAGACTCGGCAGGAATGCAGCCACTGTACACAACTGCCGGTAGCGGTAGTCACGAGAACGTGCAGTCGTAAGAAGTCCAGGTTCCGGGCAGCCGTACGACGCTACCGAGAGGGAAGACCACCGTGTTCGGCAACTGGCTCTGGTGTATCGTATGGGATTTGCAGTAGCCATTTGAACAGCAGCTGGCACCACAGTGAAACAAAAAAGTGTTACAAATCAGCTACTTCAAGGACAGCTCTGAGCCAGACACCCTGTAGCGTGCATTCCACTGACCCCAAACTACCACCCTCTGCAAGTTTAGTGGTGTCAATTGAGAGCTGGTCTGTGGGCAGGATGAAGGTCAGTTACATCTCAGTGCCAGTGGTCGGCGTTTCTGTACGACAGCAGGGCAGCTTTCGTGATTATCCTGCGCACCCTGACTGCAAATCTGTGCGCCAATCTGTTAATTCTATCTGTTATGCTGTCATTCTAGGAGGCGTTTTCCAACAGGATAATGATCGCCCACATACCACTGTTGTAACCCGACACACTCTACAGACTGTCGACACGTTGCCTCGGCCTGCTTCGTTACCGGATCTGTGTCCAACTGAACACACAGGACACGTCATCAGACGACATCTCCGGCATCATCCCCGAGAGACGTTAACTGTCCCCGTATTGACCGGCCACGCGCAACAGACGTGGAACTCCATCCCACAAACTAACGTCTGGCAGCTGTGCAAGATAATACATTCACATTTGTGCACTTACAGTCAACATTCTGGAGGTTACACCTGTTATTACATACCAGCATTTCACGTTTACAATTATTTTTCTCGCACTTACATTAACCTGTGATCTTGCAATGTTAACCACTTAACTGTGTTAGCTACACGCACGTATTCCTGAAATTTCATTACTGTGTATTAATTACTTTTCGGTCTTGCATTTTTTTCTCTGTCAGTATATTACCTTCATTCGGTGTTAGCAAAATTGAGTTTTTTCGCCATTAACTTGGAATGTTGGTAACATTTCAAATTTCGCTAGATGGAATTAACACTATCTGCTGAAAACATTTGTTTATTTCATTTAAAGAGTACCGATGTATACCTATCACGATGACTTTTCAGAGCAGAATAAGAAAAAAATGGTTCAAATGGCTCAGAGCACTATGGGACTTAACATCTATGGTCATCAGTCCCCTAGAACTTAGAACTACTTAAACCAAACTAACCTAAGGACACCACACAACACCCAGTCATCACGAGGCAGAGAAAATCCCTGACCTCGCCGGGAATCGAACCCGGGAACCCGGGCGCGGGAAGCCAGAACGCTACCGCACGACTGCGAGCTGCGGACAACACAATAAGAACTTACCCCCTCAGTTCGAATTCTCCGTTCATTGGCGCAGGTACCTGAAACGTCAGATGACGCAATTAAATTTCATAATACAGAAGCTTAACTTTAATACAAACCATTACAATATCTATATATGAAGGTAGTATCTGTTCCCGAAAGAAGAGATACCGTGCAGCTTCTTTAGAATGAAATGATAATTAGATCGGCACCCTAGCTGCAAACAGGCATCGATATATCATCGGGGACATGTCGAAAATGTGTGTCCCGACCGGGACTGCAACCCGGGATCTCCTGCTCGGGTGCACTACAAATGTGGTGGTGTGGACGTGTCGGGAATGTCGGTCTCACGGGGAGCGTGCGAGGGATAAGTCCCTGCAGTCGCGCTATTCATCTGTGCCCTCGGTGGCTCAGACGGACAGAGCATCCTCCGTGTAAGCAGGAGATCCCGGGTTAGTCCCGGTTGGGGCACACCACACACTTTGAACATGTCCCCAATGATATATCGACACTTGTTTGCAGCTAGGGTGTCAATTTAATAATCATTTCATTACAATATCTACACTTGCATACACAAATTCAAGTGAGAATGTATTTGTTACTAGAACAGATCTATCAACAGTAGAGGTTAATTATGGCGCTGCAATGTAACAATATTAATAGCAACCTCAGACATTTCCCAGATTGTGCAGTTATTGACAATGAAGTACTGCCTTAAATTAGCTGCACAAATATTACGTATTTCACAACAAGACAACCTATATAAATAACTGGATGTAAGAAATTGTAGGGACATGAAACAGAGCAATCACATATGCTCAGTCGTAGCCCAGGCCAGCCGACACATCAGTTCATTGGCAGGACACTGGTGGAATGGGATCACTGACATAGCAGTGCTTACATATCATTCATACGACCTACTTTAGAATACTATACAACTGTGTGGGGCCGGTCCCAACAAGGACTAACTGAGGAAACTGAACGTTTATAAATATTCCTCTGGCTTGCCACAAAGTCTCACATAAATGTTGAACAACCTGCCTTTCCAGATGTGTGAAGAGATTTGATAACTACCCCACAAGAACGTACCTACAAAGTGTCAAGACTTTAGGAATATACTACAAAGCCCTACATATCACTCTTGTAGTAACTGCGAAGCCAAGATTTGATTAATTACAGTGTGCACAGAGGTCTTTAACCAATTACTCTTCTTGCTCTCCATACCTGTACACAAACAGGACAGGAAGTCCCAATAACTGGTACAATTGGTAGTATCCTCTGTCATGCACTTCACAGTGGTTTGCAGATTATTTATGTAAATGTCAATAGAGGTTTCTGTGAACAGCTCCACCCCTGAAAACAGCTTCTTTGAGTTTTTAAATAATTCTTACACATACAGCAACATTCCAGGGATGACTATGAACTACGTGGCAGATGGCACTTTCTACTGCACTATATACTAAGATTACTTCTGTTCCACAGACAGAGCACAGGAAGAACAAGTGCTCGTACATCTCTGTTGGACTATTTCCCTATATTATTTAGACAGGGAAAGATATGTGGGAAGCAGAAGAATATTTGTAGATGCTGCCAAGAATGGCAGTTCTCGACATCCTCTCACAGTAGGTTGTAGCGAAATGCACCGTGTCTTTCCCGAGTGTCAATCGGACAAGATTTTTCTGTACGTCTGTTTTACTCCGTCACCAATCAAACGTGCCTACAGCCATTCGAAGCCCCCTTTACTGTATAAGCCCAATGTTGCTTGTTAGTGTGCTGTGATGTAGACATTTCATCATTACTCCAGTGTGAACCGTACAAGAGTTTTATAAGCTATCTGTTTCACGGACGAACTGCAGTTTCACCATATACCTTCGTGCAGACAACTATCTAGAAAAATTGAAATTCTACCCGTTCCACGCATTGACATACTTTTAAAAAAGAAGAAGAAGAAGAAGAAAAAAGAGGCAGTAAGTAATTATCATAACTGTTAATACATTTCTCCCACTGTGAGACACGACAGTCCGTGCCTTCGTGGAAAAATGTTGGCGGATGCCTACAGAAGCACGACTACAGTTCTTCATCTGAAGCAAATCGACAGTCACATATAATGACCCACATTCTGCCGAGGTTGTTTCCACCACGCTGCAGAAGTTTCGCTGGCAAGCCCTTACACATCCTCTATACTCCCCATGTGATTCCATATTTTTGGAGCCATGAAGAAAGACATATATGAAGACAGTAACTGTTTTTGAAAGAACGGATACTGTTGATGACTGTGCAGATTTTCCCTGGAATAAATGATGACTAACTGAAACCCTCAGCTGCCGACAGGTGCTGTTGATATACCTCGACGTGCACAGCTGAAAATGTGTGCCCCGGCTGGGACTCGAACCCGGGATCTCCTGCTTACACGGCAGACGCTCTATCCATCTGAGCCACCGAGGACACAGATGAATAGCGCAACTGCAGGGACTTATCCCTTTCACGCTTCCCGTGAGACTCACATTTGTGGCTGTCAATTTTCTTTGGACACCTGAGTACAACCACGTTTTGACAGGCAACTGCAAACGTTTTTCCGTGAAGACACTGACCCTCTTCTCTCACAGTTGGATAAAAGTGTCATCAGTTATGGCAATTACTTTTGAAGTAATAAACAGTTTACTAACTTTTATTCCAATCTGCCTCATTTTCATTTGACTGCCTATTATGCAAAATGTAATTGCCATAAAAGGAAAACCAAACAGTGACAGTCCCTGCATCACCTGTAAAGAATCATCTACAGCCAGCACACACGACCGCACACTTATGTAGACCTCGACTCCAATTGTTTGGAAAAAGATGGTCGTTTTGAGGAAGCACACAGTGAAGTCTGAATAAAATCTCATAAATAATATGTTCCGTGTACAACCAATGTGATTTTTGTTTCCAGATAAATCATTTTTTCACATACATTTATTATAACGACATACTTTTATGGTAAATTCTAATCAAAATTTTAATTCTTAAAAGTTTGTCAACAGGTGGTTAACATAGGTTACTTGCAAACTGAGTGCACTTAACACAGGTTAGCACAGACTTACCACAGAATACTTGCTGGTCGAATTAACAAAACATTATTGAAAAACCTCTATAAAATACAAATTTAGGATGTCCCAATTTTTTCAGTTTTTTATGCTAAGATTTATATTAACAATTTTTGCAATAAAGAAGTATACAATCTCAATACAGAATCTCAAATAATAGAACGTCCAGGAGGGAATAACAACAACAGGGAAGGTCAAACAATGGAAACTCCAGATAGGGATATCAGCTATGCAGGAAAGGACAGACTGCTACTTACTGTAAAGAGGACACATCAAGTTGCAGACAGGCACAGTTAAAAGACACTTACACAAAACTTTCAGCCACAGCCTTCATCAGCCAAAGAGAAACAGACACCATGCACGCTCACAAGCAAGCACCTCTCACGTACGCCTCACCACCAGCTCCGGCAGCTCGGCCTGTGCTGTCTGCAACTAACACGTCATCTTTACAGTAAGTGGCAATCTACCTTTTCCTGCGTTGTTAACCAAAGAGAAAGGATAGATTCTACTTTGCACGTAATGGAGGGGTCGAGTCACAGGCAGACACAGTGAAAAAGTATGCTAGAACTATGCAGTTTCCGGACTACGTCCTTGCGCACACACCATAACTGTCCTCTTTGGACAGTAAGGCCTGACTGAAAGTGCACCTAAGTTGGGCAAAAAATGATGCTCCCTCAGACAATATTGCAATATCCACACCATAATATTGTGGTTCTTGCGAATTATTAAAGGTTTTGGAGCAGGAAATGGTGCGTAACTAATTATTTATGTATATTGTGACTTACCAAACGAAAGCACTGGCACGTCGATAGACACAAAATCAAACAAAAACATACACACAAAATTCTAGCTTTCGCAACCAACGGTTGCCTCGTCAAGAAAGAGGGAAGAGGAAAGGAGAGGGAAAGAGAAAGGATTTGGGTTTTAAGGGAGAGGGTAAGGAGTCATTCCAATCCCGGGAGCGGAAAGACTTACCTTAGGGGGAAAAAAGGACGGGTATACACTCGCGCACACACACACACACATCCATCCACACATATACAGACACAAGCAGACATATACAGAGGCAAAGAGTTTGGGCAGAGACATCAGTCGAGGCGGAAGTGCAGAGGCAAAGATGTGGTTGAATGACAGGTGAGGTATGAGTGGCGGCAACTTGAAATTAGCGGAGATTGAGGCCTGGTGGATAACGGGAAGAGAGGATATATTGAAGAGCAAGTTCCCATCTCCGGAGTTCGGATAGGTTGGTGTTAGTGGGAAGTATCCAGATAACCCGGACGGTGTAACACTGTGCCAAGATGTGCTGGCCGTGCACCGAGGCATGTTTAGCCACAGGGTGATCCTCATTACCAACAAACACTGTCTGCCTGTGTCCATTCATGCGAATGGACAGTTTGTTGCTGGTCATTCCCACAAAGAATGCGTCACAGTGTAGCCAGGTCAGTTGGTAGATCACGTGGGTGCTTTCACATGTGGCTCTGCCTTTGATCGTGTACACCTTCCGGGTTACAGGACTGGAGTAGGTGGTGGTGGGAGGGTGCAGGGAACAGGTTTTACACCGGGGGCGGTTACAAGGGTAGTAGCTAGAGGGTAGGGAAGGTGGTTTGGGGATTTCATAGGGATGAACTAAGAGGTTACGAAGGTTAGGTGGACGGCGGAAAGACACTCTTGGTGGAGGGGGGAGGATTTCATGAAGGATGGATCTCATTTCAGGGCAGGATTTGAGGAAGTCGTATCCCTGTTGGAGAGCCACATTCAGAGTCTGGTCCAGTCCCGGAAAGTATCCTGTCACAAGTGGGGCACTTTTGTGGTTCTTCTGTGGGAGGTTCTGGGTTTGAGAGGATGAGGAAGTGGCTCTGGTTATTTGCTTTTGTACCAGGTCGGGAGGGTAGTTGCGGGATGCGAAAGCTGTTGTACAGTCTCCCATCCTTCATCAAAGACACCAACCACTTTCTCGAACGTGTGGAATCCTTACCCAATCCGTTACCCCCGGAAACCATCCTTGTAACCATTGATGCCACTTCCTTATACACAAATATTCCGCACGTCCAGGGCCTCGCTGCGATGGAGCACTTCCTTTCACGCCGATCACCTGCCACCCTACCTAAAACCTCTTTCCACATTACCTTAGCCAGCTTCATCCTGACCCACAACTACTTCACTTTTGAAGACCAGACATACCAACAATTAAAGGGAACAGCCATGGGTACCAGGATGGCCCCCTTGTACGCCAACCTATTCATGGGTCGCTTAGAGGAAGCCTTCTTGGTTACCCAGGCCTGCCAACCCAAAGTTTGGTACAGATTTATTGATGACATCTTCATGATCTGGACTCACAGTGAAGAACAACTCCAGAATTTCCTCTCCAACCTCAACTCCTTTGGTTCCATCAGATTCACCTGGTCCTACCCCAAATCCCATGCCACTTTCCTTGACGTTGACCTCCACCTGTCCAATGGCCAGCTTCACACGTCCGTCCACATCAAACCCACCAACAAGCAACAGTACCTCCATTATGACAGCTGCCACCCATTCCACATCAAACGGTCCCTTCCCTACAGCCTAGGTCTTCGTGGCAAACAAATCTGCTCCAGTCTGGAATCTCTGAACCACTACACCAACAACCTGACAACAGCTTTCGCATCCCGCAACTACCCTCCCGACCTGGTACAGAAGCAAATAACCAGAGCCACTTCCTCATCCTCTCAAACCCAGAACCTCCCACAGAAGAACCACAAAAGTGCCCCACTTGTGACAGGATACTTTCCGGGACTGGACCAGACTCTGAATGTGGCTCTCCAGCAGGGATACAACTTACTCAGATCCTGCCCTGAAATGAGATCCATCCTTCATGAAATCCTCCCCACTCCACCAAGAGTTTCTTTCCGCCGTCCACCTAACCTTCGTAACCTCTTAGTTCATCCCTATGAAATCCCCAAACCACCTTCCCTACCCTCTGGCTCCTACCCTTGTAACCTCCCCCGGTGTAAAACCTGTCCCGTGCACCCTCCCACCACCACCTACTCCAGTCCTGTAACCCGGAAGGTGTACACAATCAAAGGCAGAGCCACATGTGAAAGCACCCACGTGATCTACCAACTGACCTGCCTACACTGTGACGCATTCTATGTGGGAATGACCAGCAACAAACTGTCCATTCGCATGAATGGACACAGGCAGACAGTGTTTGTTGGTAATGAGGATCACCCTGTGGCTAAACATGCCTCGGTGCACGGCCAGCACATCTTGGCACAGTGTTACACCGTCCGGGTTATCTGGATACTTCCAACTAACACCAACCTATCCGAACTCCGGAGATGGGAACTTGCTCTTCAATATATCCTCTCTTCCCGTTATCCACCAGGCCTCAATCTCCGCTAATTTCAAGTTGCCGCCACTCATACCTCACCTGTCATTCAACCACATCTTTGCCTCTGCACTTCCGCCTCGACTGACATCTCTGCCCAAACTCTTTGCCTCTGTATATGTCTGCTTGTGTCTGTATATGTGTGGATGGATGTGTGTGTGTGTGTGTGTGTGTGTGTGTGTGTGTGTGCGCGCGAGTGTATACCCGTCCTTTTTTCCCCCTAAGGTGGAAGTCTTTCCGCTCCCGGGATCGGAATGACTCTTTACCCTCTCCCTTAAAACCCAAATCCTTTCTCTTTCCCTCTCCTTCCCTCTTCCCTCTTTCCTGACGAGGCAACCGTTGGTTGCGAAAGCTAGAATTTTGTGTGTATGTTTGTGTTTGTTTGTGTGTCTATCGACGTGCCAGCGCTTTCGTTTGGTAAGTCACATCATCTTTGTTTTTAGATATATTTTTTCCCACGTGGAATGTTTCCTTATATTATATTCATATTATTTATGTATATTAACGCATTTGAGGTGATATTGGTGGTTATATTGAAAGTTTGCTATGTTAGTTGTTATATTAAATATAGAAACCACTATCTCGCATACTTCCCACAAATTTGCCTACTTAAACATTGGGGCTGCAGCCTGAATAGTCTTGGCTCTGATTTGGTAGTTACAGCTATGCCTTTAAAAATGTAAGGTCCAGACTATCTAACCTTGGCCTAATGAAAAACAATGCCCTGTATTGAATTATTGCAGAAGGAAGAAGTGCTGCAGGACACACCCTGGGTCAGAGGTGGGGATGTAAAGTTACCATTAAAATACTCGAACAATAGTCAAAACGTGAGCTAAGAAACAAATTTAATTTAAATGCACAGTGTAATAGGCAGCATACGAAAAATACAGGACAAAAGGCTGTTAAAACAAAACACAAACACGTGGTGGTATTGAACGAAGAAAGTGCCATACAAATGGGAATTTTGTTATAAATTGGTTTGAATTGCACTGAATTTATTTCAAAGATAATAAGATGTAAAAACTGAAGGCTCTTAAACATGAATGCTAACAGGTGATGGTAATGAAGTGAAAGCAAGTACCAAACAACGGAAGGCACTCAATAAAGACCAAGTCACATTGGCTGCAACATCACTTCCTGTCAAAACATTCAGAAATGGATTTCAAATAGTGGCAGTACAAGAAACAATTATAGTAACAAAACAAGGTAATAATTTTTACATAATCACATTCAATATGCAACAGACATTACACCTAAATTGAGCATAGGGTAAATGTTTAACAGGTATAAAATATGGTCAACAATTTCAGAGCCCATTGCTCTGTAGCTCATTGGAGACATTTTTTCCACTGGAATGAACCAGTATCTAAAAGAGGACCAGATGAAGTAGCAAATTGTATAAAGATATATTTTGAAAACCATGAAATCAAAGATGAAGTAGTAATAATGTATTTGGGCAGTTGTTGCAGACAAAACGTGAAATGGATGTTAGTGCGATTTCGGTTGTACGCGTTGAAGTCGGTTCATTTCAAATGCATTGAACACAGCTCTCTTCAGGTTGTACACAGCATGCTACCCAGAGAGTATTATGCACAAAGACAAGATCTGGCTAATTAAAACTAATGGTTTTGCTTATGAGCTAGATGAAAATCAAATCAAAATTTTAGTTCAAAGAAATATTTAAGTTCTTAAAACATTCAAAAACAGAAAGTCATTCCAGTTAACACAAATTACTTGAAGGTTTTTCTACAGTTTCTCTGCACTGAAACATTTATTCTGCAAACCTGAAGGAGTACGTAATGAACAGAAGTTCAGCACAGCAAAGTGTCTGAGACTAGTATTTTGTGTCAACCTGCAACAACCTACTCCGACATTGTTTTGTGATATGTACAATGGCTGGCAGGAATTGGTTTCCCTATTGAAACGTGAAAGGCCTTCGAGCAGTAAGTCATTAATGGGCGTATTTGAAACAAAATAGGGTGGTCCACTTTCTCTTAAAGATGACAAATTAAAAGACATTATTTCCTGTTTAACAATATTATGAAAAGGATAGTTGCTAGTCACCACATAGCGGAGATGCTGACTTGCAGAGATGCACCACAAAATGACTGTCACAAAATAAGCTTTTGGCCAACATGGCCTTTGTCAAAACACACACACACACACACACACACACACACACACACACACACAGAGTGCAAATACAACTCACATTCCAGAGTGCCTGGCAGCTGCAGCTGCACTACGAGCACCAGTGGCAATGCGTGATGGGAGAGGCAACTGGGTGGGGTAAGGAGGAGGCTGGGGTGGGGAGGGAGAGACGTGGCAGGGTAGGGGTGGGGGACGGTGAGCGCTGCAGTCAGGCCTTTTTGCCCAAAGAGGACAGTCGTGTGTGTGTGTGTGTGTGTGTGTGTGTGTGTGTGTGAGAGAGAGAGAGAGAGAGAGAGAGAATGTGTGTGTGTTTTCTGTTTCTGATGAAGGATGAAGTCTTAGGACAACTTTTTTTCACGGTGACTCAAGAATTGATCTACTCTCTGAGCAATATAAAATTAATTTCAGTGTCACCAGAATTACTTTTATTATTGCATAGCTTGACAATACAATCAAATAGATGTAACAATACTGTAACAGAATCAAGCAAACAAATCATCAAAAATCATGTTACAGACAAAGGCACATTATTTTTCCAAACACGTCACAAGTTTTAAACTGATATCATACGCAGTTTATTATGTACCGCAGCATTTTCTTCATCAGACTTTGTCCACAGCCTTACCGTTCACATAAGTAAATCAATTTCACTCCTGCCAAATTTCCCAAACAAATAAAATCTAGCAATCTACTTCCTCTCCTCCTCCTCCTCTCAGTGGTATGATGAACTGCCTTCTGACTGGAAGGGGTACCAACCATGATACACAGCAGGGATCCATTTTAACAACCACCTCCAAACCTCTCTCATGTCCCCTCACAGGTGAAAAACCCTACTACACTTCCTCCACCCTCCTAAACTCACTCCCACCACCACACAGAATCCAGAACCTAAATAGACCCAAAAACCAGTCACATACCTTTCCTTCACAAGTCTTAGCCCCGCAGAAATATCAATCCTTTCCAAAGGCCTCACCTTTTTCCCCCCACTCCCAAATTTTATCATGCAGGACTTGTGAAGACCTTCTCTCACTCTCCTGATCCTACAGTGGGAACACATTTTTGCCACCCACCCTATCAATCAGACTCAACCAAAGACCAATGTCGAGCTCTGCCTGACTCAGTTCACTCCTCCATCCAACCGTGATCCACCCTCACTGCCCCGAAATTACCCCCTGTTAACTTTCCAGAATGTATGAACTTTGAAACTTGCATCACCATCATTCCCCAAATCCCTCCACATGCAAACTAACCTTACATCTGCAGAAAGAACTGCAGTCCACCATCTAAAACCTGATCTCAACCTTATAATCCTACCAGTGGATGAAGGCTCCACCACGGTTATTTTGAACCACAAGGATTACCTGGCACAAGGACTCCACCAACTGCCAGATACTTCCACCTACGAAGCATGCCACAGTGACTCCATTCCAGTAATCCAACAGGATCCTTAAGTCCATAAATCCCACCACTCAGGACACCGCATTGTGGCTGGTTACTGTGCCCCAACTGAGAGAATCTCTGCTCTCATAGACCAACGCCTTCAGCCTATTAGCTAGAAACTGCCCTCCTATATAAAAGATACTAACCATATCCTCCACCAACTCGCCACAGTTCCTCTCCCTTTACCACACGGTGCCCTGCTCGTCACTATTGATGCCACTTCCCTTTACACTAAAGTGCGCGTCATTTATGACGGCGGCCAAGTTTGGGTTTGTTCTGCTCATCTGACGTCACAAAACACAGTCAGCCAATGCACAGAGAATGACGTTGCCAGAGCTCGACTACAGTGCAGAGCACGGACGAGTGTCTTCAGTTTTAGAAACGTTCAGTCATAAATAAAGGAATTGAACGAAAGCAGTGCCTCGATAGCAGACTTACTTTTATAGAAAGTTTGGAAAAATCATTCTCTATACCAATTGCTTGATATTCTATTAATTAATTAAACCAAACAAGCAATAAGCCTCCTAATTCAGGCGATAGCAAGGAAAGGTGTTTGTATCATTCTCACTAACCGCTTTTTCGGAATAAAGAACAGCGGTAATTGTTTATTTCCTTATGTACTTCGACGAAACGTGAGTAATTCATAATCATACCAACAGTGTTTGTCGGTATTTTGCGTGATATTTTAAAGTCCTCCGGGAGATATATTGAACGACAAGCTGCGTTAGCGTAATGGTTAAAGTGTATGGCTGATGAGCAGAAAGATCTGAGTTCAAACCTTGATCGGTGCTTAATATTTCCTTTATTTTAAAAACAATATCGAAGTGTCTTACTTCATGAATTTTATTCGTTTGAATGTAATTTTTTGAAATTTCTAGTGGCAACTAAAATCGACCATACGGAAAGTATACGCTATGCACTTTTACCTTTGCAAACTCTTCAAAATTTTGTGCAATGGTTTACTACATCTAATGCTGCACAATAACTGTGTTGAACATCAAAACAAAATTAAATCATTTATGGGGGGAAGGTATTAGTCAAGAAGATGTGTAAAAATCAAATTTTTGGGCCAAATAGTTTTTGTGAAGCAGTCGGAACACCATCTGTCTGCACAGGCGAGCAGTGCAGTGATGACAAAATCGCGCACATCGCCGAATGCGGGGAGCACGTCTCTGTAGCAGCGAAAGGGTTAATGCGGCCGTCGAGGCTTTACTTCGTAAACTGCGCGCTCCCCCCTAAACGTAAGTTTGCGAACTATACTATGGCGCTGCTTGTCTTGGCGTGTAGAACTGGCAACACAGCAATCTCCCGCATCTGGGCGGGCACGCGTGAACCGCCAAGATAAAAGAACTGAACTATAACATCCCTAATGCGTGTGGTCTCGCCACTATTCAAGACTAATTTTTTTAATGCCCGAGAGATTCCAAACCCTCCTCCTTAGTCGCCATGACCAATTATATTCTCACCCACAATTACTTCTCCTTTGAAGGCATTACCTACAAAGAAATCCGAGGTACGGCTATGGGCACCCGCATGGCACCATCCTATGCCAACCTATTCATGAGCCAGCTAGAGGAATCCTTCCTAAACAGCCAGAATCCTAAATACCTCACCCGGTTCAGATTCACTGATGAGATATTGATCCGAGTCGAGGGTGACGACACCCTATCCACATTCCTCCACAACCTCAACACCTTCTCCTCGATTTGCTTCACCTGATCCTACTCAACCCGACGAGCCACATTCCTGATGTTGACCTCCACTTCAAAGATGACTAAAATCAGTACCCCTGTCCATATCAGATCTACTAACCACCAGCAATACTTCCACTCCGACAGTTGCCACCCATTCCATACCGAGAATTCCCTTCCGTACAGCCTAGCCATCTGTGGTCGTCGTGTCTGCAGTGACGACCATTCCCTCTCGGAATATACCGAGGGTCTCACTGAAGCCTCCACAGACCGTAATTTGTACAAAAACAAATCTGCCGTGCCTTATCTTTCCAGTCTCCCACCACCTCTCAAAGACCCACCGTCTGGCCACAGAGGAGCATTCCCCTCGTAACTCAGTACACCCCACGACTGGAGCAAATAAACTGCATTCTCAGCCAGCGTTTTAACTACCTCTCGTTGTGCCCTGAAATGAGAAATGTCCTGCCCACTATCCTTCCCACCCCTCCTACCGTGGTATTCCGCCGTCCACTGAACCCACCCAATATACTCGTCCGTCCTTACACGACCCCTGTTCCCGATCCCTTACCTCGTGGCTCACATCCCTCTAATAGACCTAGATACGAGACCTGTCCCATACGTCCTCCCACCACCACCTACACCAGTCCGGTCACGGACATCACCTATCCCGTCGAGGGCAGGGCTACACACTAAGCTGCAACCACTGTGCTGCATTCTATTTTGGCACGACAACCGACAAGTTGCCTGTCCACACGAATAGCCACCGACAAATTGTGGCCGAGAAACAACTGGACCACCCTGTTACCGAGCACGCCACCCGACACGATGTTTTTCATTTCGTGACTGCTTCACAGCCTGTGCCGTACGGATCCTACCCAATGACACCAGCTTTTCTGAACTGGGCAGGTGAGAACTATCCCTGCAATATATCCTACGTCCTTATAATCCTTCTGACCTCATCCTTTGTTGGTCAATGTCCTCTCCCATGAGCCCCTTCTCTGTTTCCATTCAAGCACTATACCACTATACAGCCCTCTATTCCAACCCCCCCGCCCCCTTTTCCAATTGCCGTCTAACCACCCGACTGCACCTAGCTGACCTACCCTCTCTCCACATCGTCCCCGCACGCTCCCCAGCAGCGCGCTCACCGCCCCCCACCCCTACCCTGCCACGTCTCTCCCTCCCCACACCAGCCTCCTCCTCACCCCCACCCAGATGCCTCTCCCATCATGCACTGCTGCTGGTGCTCATAGTACGGCTGCAGCTGCCAGACACTGAGGTATTTGAGTTGTATTTGCACTCTGTGTGTGTGTGTGTGTTTTTTGACAAAGGCCTTGTTGGCCGAAAGCTTATTTTGTGGCAGTCTTTTTGTGGTGCATCTCTGAAACTCAGCGTCTCCGCTGTATGGTGACTAGCAACTATCCTTTTCATAATATTTTTAAACAGGAAATAATGTCTTTTAATTTGTCATCTTTAAGAGAAAGTGGACCACCCTATTTTGTTTCGAATACGCCCGTTAATGACTTACTGCTCGAAGGCCTTTCACATTTCAATAGGGAAACCAATTCCTGACAGCCATTGTTCGTATCACAAAACAATGTCGGAGTAGGTTGTTGCAGGTCGACACAAAATACTAGTCTCAGACACTTTGCTGTGCTGAACTTCTGTTCATTACGTACTCCTTCAGGTTTGCAGAATAAATGTTTCAGTGCAGAGAAACTGTAGAAAAATCTTCGAGTAATTTGTGTTAACTGGAATGACTTTCTGTTTTTGAATGTTTTATGAACTTCTCCCCAGTCATCACATTTATAAACTCTCTGGGCAACATGCTGTGTACAACCTGAAGAGAGCTGTGTTCAATGCGTTTGAAATGAACCGACTTCAACGCGTACAACCAAAATCCCACTAACATCCAGTTCTCGTTTTGTCTGCAACAACTGCCCAAATACATTATTACTTCTTCATCTTTGATGTCATTGTTTTCAAAATATATCTTTATACAATTTGCTACTGCATCTGGTCCTCTTTTACATACTGGTTCATTCCAGTGGAAAAATGTCTCCAATGAGCTACAGAGGAATGGGCACCGAAATTGTTGACCAGATTTTATACCTGTGAAAAATTTACCCTATGCTCAATTTAGGTGTAGTGTCTGTTGCATATCGAATGTGATTGCATAAAAATTGTTACCTTGTTTTTCTACTATAATTGTTTCTTGTATTGCCAGCATTTGAAATGCATTTCTGAATGTTTTGACAGGAAGTGATGTGGCAGCCAATGTGACTTGGTCTTTATTCAGTGCCTTCCGTTGTTTGGTACTTGCTTTCACTTCATTACCATCACCTGTTAGCATTCATGTTTAAGAGCCTTCAGTTTTTAATCTTATTATCTTTGCAATAAATTCAGTGCAATTCAAATCAATTTATAACGAAATTCCCATTTGTATGGCACTTTCTTCGTTCAATACCACCACGTGCTCGTGTTTTGGATTAACAGCTTTTTGTCCTGTATTTTTCGTACTCTGTCTATTACACTGTGCATTTAAATTAAATTTGTTTCTTAGTTCACATTTTGACCTTTGTTCGAGTATTTTAATGGTGACTTTACATATTCATTCTGCATTTTAAAATTGAGGGAGTGGCGTCTCTTTGCAACCACGTGAAGTCGTGGTCAAGGGTCTCTGTTCTCTTCTTTTTTCCTTTGTGTAAATCTTATCAACTGCTTGTGGGTGTTAAGTGAGTGTACGGTTAACCCATCCTTCAATTATTCCCATTCCATAAACCACTAATTTAGAAGCAGACTAAAAATCGAGGTTTAAGGTTTATGAAGTATGGAACTTAATATATATAAAGCACTAGTAATCACCACATTTTAGTACAAGTTATCAAAGTCAATAAATTTTCATTTTTACCGGTTATTCTATTCAGGCTTTACGTAACTGAAATTCATCCCACACCTTTCCCCACCTCTGACCCAGGGTGCGTCCTGCAGCACTTCCTTCCGCAATAATTCAATACAGGGCATTGTTTTTCATGGACTATGAATTATTTATATTATGCCAAGGTTAGATAGGTTGGATCTTACATTTTTAAATGCATGGCTGTAACTACCAAATCAGAGCCAAAACTATTCAGGCTGCAGCCCCAATCTTTAAGTATGCAAATTTCTGTGAAGTATGCAAGATAGTGGTTTCTCTATTTAATATTCCAATGCCTAACAACTAATAAAGAAAACTTTCAATATAACCACCAATATCACCTCAAATGCATTAATATACATAAATAATTAGTAACACACCATTTCCTGCTCCAAAACCTTTAATAATTTGCAAGAACCACAATATTATGGTGTGGATATTGCAATATTTCTTTGAACTAACATTTTTATTTGATTTTCATCTAGCTCATAAGCAAGACCATTAGTTTTAATTCGCCAAATCTTGTCTTGGTGCGTAATGCATTGATGGGCTGAAGTATATCAATAGTTTCCTCACTTAGTAGTAGTTCTTGAAATTTTGTGAGCAGCCTTTTATGGAATAGTTGGCATCTATCTTCATGTGTCTGCCAGATTAGGTTTTTTAACATCTTTGTAATGCTCCCCTGTGGCTCAAAATAACCTTGTGTCATGCCTAAAAAGTTACTCTTGTGAGTAAAACATGATTAAAGACCAGTGTCAGGTTTTGTTAGCACCATAGTATTGTAAATTAAAAAGAGAAATAAATAACAATGAGGATGAAAACAAGAAAGTATCTCAGAGTGTGAGGCTCTTCCTACCTGTGGGGTGTCCAGCACTCCAGGTTGCACCCTGTGGTCAAAGGGTTCCTCTTTAGGGACGACAAAACGCTCAGCTTCCTGTGGCATAAGATGTCTCATTAAAAAATGATCCAAGTTCTACATTATTTGCTATGTAAGCAATGTAACAAGTAACAAATACTGGGAACAGTGAAGACAAGCTCTCACATATAAACGAAAAGCTAGTATCTTCTGAACTTGCAATGTAGCTAACATCACAGAAATTTAGTGCAAATTATATTTTACCATCACAAAAAATGTTCAAATGTGTGTGAAATATTATGGGACTTAACTGCTAAGGTCATCAGTCCCTAAGCTTACACAGTACTTAACCTAAATTATCCTAAGGACACACACACACACACACACACACACACACACACACACACACACACACACGCGCGCGCGCCCGAGGGAGGACTCTAACCCCCACTGGGACCAGCCACACAGTTCATGACTGCAGTGCCTTAGACCGCTCGGCTAATCCCGCGCAACTTACCATCACAGATTGATCAAATTATCAGTGAAGAAACTCATTTTAAATTCCTAAGACTCAAGACGGAGGGAAAGCTTTCCTCAAATTCTTCACAACAGAATCTTCCGTCACTACACTGGATTTCACAGAATGGAACAGAAGAATACATAAAAAATATTCCACATGCATTTCACACGGAGACTGTAAACAGAACTGGACCACACGATCAAGAACTCTTAGGAACAGAGGAGTGACAATGACATTGGCAGAGGACATTGATTGTGTCTATTAACATCTGAAGTTGTGTTATTATAGTGGATTTTGTTCTTTTGTGCTTTCGTAATTTTTATTTATTATTTTCCTTTGACACAAGGAAAAGGTTCCATGAGGAATATTTTTTCCCCCATAAAAAGAGGCCTGTTGTTGTTGTGGTCTTCAGTCCTGAGACTGGTTTGATGCAGCTCTCCGTGCTACTCTATCCTGTGCAAGCTTCTTCATCTCCCAGTACCTACTGCAACCTACATCCTTCTGAATCTGCTTAGTGTATTCATCTCTTGGTCTCCCTATACGATTTTTACTCCCCACGTTTCCCTCCAACACTAAATTGGTTATCCCTACATGCCTCAGAACATGTCCTACCAACTGATCCCTTCTTCTAGTCAAGGTGTGCCACAACTTTCTCTTCTCCCTGATTCTATTCAATACCTCCTCATTAGTTATTTGATCTACCCATATAATCTTCAGCATTTTTCTGTAGCACCACATTTCAAAATCTTCTATTCTCTTCTTGTCCAAACTATTTATCGTCCACGTTTCACTTCCATACATGGCTACACTCCATACAAATACTTTCAGAAACGACTTCCTGACACTTAAATCTATACTCGATGTTAACAAATTTCTCTTCTTCAGAAACGCTTTCCTTGCCATTGCCAGTCTACATTTTACATCCTCTCTACTTTGACCATCATCAGTCATTTTGCTCCCCAAATAACAAAACTCCTTCACTACTTTAAGTCTCTCATTTCCTAATCTATTCCCTCAGCACCACCCGATTTAATTTGACTACATTCCATTATCCTCGTTTTGCTTTTGTTGATGTTCATCTTATATCCTCATTTCAAGACACTGTCCATTCCGTTCAACTGCTCTTCCAGGTCCTTTGCTGTCTCTGATAGAATTACAATGTCATCGGCGAACCTCAAAGTTTTTATTCCTTCTCCGTGGGTTTTAATTCCTACTAGGAATTTTTCTTTTGTTTCCTTTACTTCTTGCTCAATATACAGATTGAATAACATCGGGGAGAGGCTACAACCCTGTCTCACTCCCTTCCCAACCACTGCTTCCCTTTCATGCCCACTGACACTCATATCTGCCATCTGGTTTCTGTACAAATTGTAAATAGCCTTTCGCTCCCTGTATTTTACCCCTGCCACCCTTAGAATTTGAAAGAGAGTATTCTACTCAACATTGTCAAAAGCTTTCTCCAAGTCTACAAATGCTAGAAATGTAGGTTTGCCTTTCCTTAATCTTTCTTCTAAGATAAGTTCTAAGGTCAGTATTGCCTCACGTGTTCTAACATTTCTACGGAATCCAAACTGATCTTCCCCGAGATCGGCTTCTACCAGTTTTTCCATTAGTCTGTAAAGAATTTGCATTAGTATTTTGCAGCCGTGACTTATTAAACTGATATTTTGGTAATTTCCACATATGTCAACATCTGATTTCTTTGGGATTGGAATTATTATATTCTTCTTGAACTCTGAGGGTATTTCGCCTGTCTCATACATCTTGCTCACCAGATGGTAGAGTTTTGTCAGGGCTGGCTCTCCCAAGGCTATCAGCTACATCCTCTTCCACTTCCAAAATATTGTCCTCAAGTACATCACCCTTGTACAGACCCTCTATATACTCCTTCCACCTTTCTGCTTTCTCTTATTTGCTTAGCACTGCGTTTCCATGTGAGTCCTTGATATTTATACAAGTGGTTCTCGTTTCTCCAAAGGTCTCTTTAATTTTCCTGTAGGCAGTATCGATCTTACCCCTAGTGAGATAAGCCTCTACATCCTTACATTTGTCCTCTAGCCATCCCTGCTTAGCCATTTTGCACTTCCTGTCGATCTGATTTTTGAGACGTTTGTATTCCTTTTTGCCTGCTTCATTTACTGCATTTTTATATTTTCTTCTTTCATCAATTACATTCAATATTTCTTCTGTTACCCAAGGATTTCTACTAGCCCTCGTCTTTTTACCTACTTGATCCTCTGCTGCCTTCACTATTTCATTCCTCAAAGCTACCCATTCTTCTTCTACTGTATTTCTTTCCCCCATTCCTGCCATTTGTTCCCTTATGCTCTCCCTGAAACTCTGTACAACCTCTGGTTTAGTCAGTTTATCCAGGTCTCATCTCATTAAATTCCCACCTTTTTGCAATTTCTTCAGTTTTAATCTACAGTTCATAACCAATAGATTGTGGTCAGAGTCCACATCTGCCCCTGGAAATGTCTTACAATTTAAAACCTGGTTCCTAAATCTCTGTCTTACCATTATGTAATCTATCTGAAACCTGTCAGTATGTCCAGGCTTCTTCCATGTATACAACCTTCTTTTATGATTCTTGAACCAAGTGTTAGCTATGATTAAGTTGTGCTCTGCGGAAAATTCTACCAGGCGGCTTCCTCTTTCATTTCTTAGCCCCAATCCATATTCACCTACTACGTTTCCTTCTCTCCCTTTTCCTACCGTTGAATTCCAGTCACCCACGACTATTAAATTTTCGTTTCCCTTCACTACCCGAATAATTTCTTGTATCTCATCATACATTTCATCAATTTCTTCATCATCTGCAGAGCTAGTTTGGATATAAACTGTGCATAAAGTGTGGTAGGCGTGGGCTTCGTGTCTATCTTGGCCACAATAATGCGTTCACTATGCCTGGAGGCCTAATATCTGAAATAATAAATGTTTTATGCTATTCAACACTGGGACACTGTGCATATGCACTGTCCAGTCGCATTAACGTGACCACCGCCTGCAGCGTGAACCACTGAGAGAAACGCAGGAAGGGCAGACGAGGTTCTGGAGGGTGCCAACGGGGCCGTGCGCCACTGCCGACTCCAGTTGCGTCGGGTCTCTCGACTCGGGATCCACGGTGCAAACAGCCCCATTCAGACGGTCCTGCCGATTCTCGATTGGGTTTAAATCCGGGGAGTTTGGTAGCCAACCGAATACACTAAACTCGTCCCGGCGGTCTCCGAGCCACGCACGTACGCTGTAAGCTGTGTGACACGATATATTGCCCTGCTGGTAGATGCCACTGTGCCAGGGAAAAACAGACTGCATGCAGGAGTAGACATACCCCCAGGATAGAAACACACTCGTGTCGATCCATTCTGCCTTCCAGAATGATGAGACCATGTAGGGAACACCACAAGAACATTCTGAAGACCGTAACCCTCCCTCTCTGGCCCGAAAACTTCTGACGATTGTTGCAGGGTGTCTGCTATCTACCTGTCAGAGCATAAACCGTCGCTCATCTGGAAAGGCTACCTGTCGACACACACTGGACGTCCAGTTCTGGTACTGGTGTGTAAATCCCAGACTTCGTTGCTGATCAACAGCAGTCAGGATGGGTGCACGAACCAAGTGCCTTTTGTGGAGGCCCATACGTGGCAACATTTGATGAACGGTCATCGAGGAGACACCGTTTGTGTTGATTGTGACGTCTGGTTTGTGGGGCGCTCAACTGCGTGGTCATCAGTATCTGTACAAATTCCCAATTTTCACACACTCCATTTTCTTTCCACAATCCAATCTAGTCACTCTCACAAATTATGATGATGATTGTAGTGGGACTTTGAACTTCGCCGCGCTACACTCGTTCCCTCAGACATAAATTATACAGTCGGAGCGGTACAAGCGCTCGACGGCAGAGAAAATACTAAAATTGTAACTCTTTTTTTCTTTCTATCTGTTTCTTTATTGTCTCTCGAGAGAGGAAGCTTAATGCAGACGTGATCTGATCAAGACGAAAAAAAATTATTAATGTATAGACATATTGTGGAAGTTGTTATGACATTTGGAGGAGGGAAGCGACGTAAAATAAATTGTATTTAATATCGAGACGGTTTTGTATACATTAGAAATTCCTGGACGATGAAACTTATTGCAAGATTTCGCAGCAGACTTTTCACGCAGAAATGAAGTAGGAGATTTTTGAAGACCTGGACGCCGCACAAAAGAAGACGTGTTAACGTGGTAAAGAATGAACTCTTATCTACGCCATTTCGCCCTGTTACTCACATTTGTTATTCTCTGTCTTTTTTCAAACAACTTTTGTAGTGGCAATTGGTTTGACTTTTGCTCAGAAATGCGACAAGGACCACCCCAACAACAGCTTTTCCGAATCACAAAGTCTGATAACTTTTCTGTAATACAAAGTCCGATTTGCATTTCATTCTTTCCCTTTTTTCACAGTCATTAATGATTTTAAAAAAAACCTTTTTACTCACGACTTCTTCTCCCATTTTCAACCTTTCCTTTCCTTTTCTTTTCTCTTCTTTTTTCTTTTTTATTAACCACTACATGATGATGATGATGATGATGATGATGATGAAGTGATGAGGACAACACAAACAACCACGCCCCAGGCAGAGAAAATCCCCAACCTGACCAGGAATCGAACCCGGGACCCCGTGATCCAGAGGCAGCTAGACTACGAGCTGCGGACGACACAGTTGGTGGCCCCTCGGTTGGACTGGGCAGTCAGTTGATCAACAGTCGCACGTCTATTTGCCAGTACACATATCCGCAGCCAAAGTACTCCCCTGTCATCTGTGGCCACTGGCGCGGCACAGCTGCCTCGGCACTGGTTTGCAGTAGCGCCATCTTACCGTGCACAGCACGCTTTAACCTGGTCAGCACACAAATGGTTTACCAACTTAGCCATTTCGGAAATGCCAACTGACACACCGTACACACCCTCCACGGGTAGCGTTGTCATCTGCTGACTGTGAGTGGTTATTGCAGGCTGACGTCGAACGCAAGCCGTGGTCATATTAAAGTGACTGGACCGTATAAAAATATAAACTGACAACACAATTTTCGTTAAAAACGTTTTTTAACTATAAGAAATCTGCTCCATTAAGGAAGGGTATACAGTTTCTTAATATTCGTGTTGTAGTTGGAAATAAATCAGATGCGCACTATGTGATCAAAAGTATCTAGACATCCCCAAAAATATGTTTTTCATATTAGGTGCACTGTACTGGCACCTACTGCCAGGTACTCCATAGTCATTAGACATCGTGGGAGAGCAGAATAGAGCGCTCCGTGGAACTCACCGACTTCGAACACGGTCAGGTGATTGGGTGTCACTTGTGTTGTACGTCTGTACGCGAGATTTCCACACTCCTAAACTTCCCTAGGTCCACTGTTTCCGATGTGATAGTGAAATGGGTATGTGAAGGGACACGTACAGCACAAAAGCATACAGGCCGACCTCATTTTTCGGCTGGCAGAGACCGCGACAGTCGAAAAGGGTCGTAATGTGTAATAGGCAGACATTTATGCACGACCGTCACACAGGAATTCCAAATTGCATCAGGATCCACTGCAAGAAATATGACAGTTTGGCAGGAGGTGAGAAAACTTGGATTTCACAGTCGAGAAGCTCCTCGTAAGCCACACATCATCACACCGGTAAAAGCAAAACGACGCCTCACTCGGTTAAGGAGAATCGACATTGGATGATTGAACAGTGGAAAACCATTGTCTGGAGTGATGAAGCACGGTACACAATGTGGCGATCCGATGGCAGGGTATGGGTAGGGTGAATGCCTGGTAAACATCGTCTGCTAGCGTATGTAGTGCCAACAGTAAAAACTTGGAGGCAGTGGTGTTATGGTGTGGTCATACAGATACCTTTGATAGCATAGTGTAAGATGATAATTTCTGTAGGTATACATTTCTTGAGCAAATAAATGTTGATTCTTTGAATCGTCAGGATGATTTTTTTCCTATTCTTTTTACTGCTCGACAGTGTGGAAAACAATCTGTGTTAATGATGTAAACTTTGAATTTTGATTTTTTACCTAATACATTGTACTATCATAACTAATACATTTTGTATTTTCTGCTATCACCTCAGTAGTACAGTACATTTCGCCTCTTTGTAACAGCAAAAAAGTATCTCATAACCTAATTTTTACTGCTCAGTACTGAGCTATGTGATATGACATCATGTTGATGTTCTGGCTAGTTGACAATGCCATTTCTATCTACATCTGTATATAGTGCAGTGTACTTACTGCCCTTTCCTGTTCTACTCACAAATGTGGCGAGGGAAAGTGAACGTCTATACGCTTGTGTACGAGCCCCGATTTCTCCCATTTCGTCTTTGCTGTCTTTACACGAGACGTGCGTCGGTGGCAGTAGGATGGTTCAGCACTCCCCTGCAAATGGTGCTTCTCTATACTTTCTCACTAGTGATCCACAAAAGGAGCACAGTCTTTCATCGAGGGATTTCAATTTGAGTTCACAAAGAATTTCCTAAATTCCCTGTGCCGTGTCGATCGAACCTACTGGCAACAAATCTGGCAGAATGCATCCAAACTGCTTTGATGTCTTAATTTAATCTAACATGGCTCGGATCCCAAATACTTGAACAGCACTCGAGAATGGGTCACACTAGTCTTCTCCTTTAAAGATAAATTACAATTTCCTAGAATTCTCCTAATAAACAGAAATCGACCGATCACCTGACCTACATGATCGACCTCAAATTTCGATTCTATCTCGTATTGCTCTGCAACACTGTGCCTAGATATTTAACTGACATGACTATGTCAAGCAGAAAACACTAATACTCTATTTGTAGATCACAAAATTGTATTTCCTACTCACCCTCATTAACTTATATTCTTCCACATTTAGAGCAAGCTGCCATTCACCACACCAAACAGAAGTACTGTCCAAATCATCCTGCAGCCTCCTACAGTCACTCAATGATGACACTCCACTGTACACCATGGCGTCGTCAACACACAGCTGCAGGTCGGTGCTCATCCTACCCGTCAGATCGTTTACGGGTACGAAGAACCGTCACAGCTCTCTGGGGCACTCCTGACAATCCCCTCACCTCTCACAGACACGCACCTTCCACGACAATCTGTCGGGTTCTTTTGCTCGATAAGTCTTCGAGCCACTCGCGTATCTGGGAACCTATTCCGCACTTTCGTACCTCCGTTAAGTCTGCAGAGCGGCACCGTGTCAAATGTTTCCTGGAAATTTAGGAATACGGAATCCACCTACAGCCCTTCAACTACGTTTCATAAGGTATCTCGCAAGAAAACGGCGAGCCCAGTTTTTGAAGACGACCGCCGTTCACGGGAACTATGTCACTCTTCCTGCCGATAGTGGGAGTTTGGGAGGGGTGTGAAGAGATTTTTGCCCAAATGTCAGCACAGTGTGGTACTGAGGGATGCTTTTTGGCACGGAGTATTCATACAGTTCCTTGCGGTGCCAAAGGAACTTTTCTTTTTGTACTGGTTCACTAAGTACGGCAATATGTTATTGAGAACACAACACTGCATGTAACAATTGCTCTCTCAGCCCCCTTAACCTCCATGCAGTTCAGCCATCCTTTCCAAAGTTTTCCAAACCCATCCCAGAAGCAGTTCTGTGGCATCGTGCACATCCACTCTCACACTGCCTCCACAACTTCGTCATACGACAAAAACTTTCATTCGCAGAGGTGCTGCCGTGTCAGATCGAGAAGGTGGAACTCACCTGAAGCCGTGTCACATTTGTACGGTGAGTGTTCCAGAACCCTAAACCGATATTTCAAACAGAATGGATCGCTTTCCCAGGTGCTGGTTGGGGAAAGGTACTACAATTCTGTTATTCCCTGCTATCGTTATTTACACAGTGAATAGCTGTGAAATAAGAAAAGAATATTGTCCGTGATTTGTACTGAACACGGGGTACTAATTAATGGGTATTTGTATTCTTACTGGAAAGCCATCAGTCGTATCACTTAACACTAATCGCAGCAAAAGCACATTTTAACTGTTAATTTATACTACTACTGAAGATGTAAATAAATAATTTATTGGTGAATGTAGTATATGGAGTAGAGGTTAACTAATTTTTTGAAATGACTGTGTGTATACTGTTGTGTGTCTACTCTTAACTTCTTGGTCACTACAGGAGTAATATAAATGGGCCAGAAGTGTGTTTCTACTTTCCTCACTTAATCCTTTCCAATCAAATTTTTCTATCCACTGCATTCTGCTCAATTCTTATTTATTTTACAATAATGGAAATGTGTCAGACATCGTCCAACATCAGAGCTACTCTGACGAGTCAAAACATTACGAGCACCTGCTTAATAGCTTCTCTGTCTGTCTTTCGAACAAAATACATCACCGATTCTGCACATCACAGATCCGACATTTTCTCGGTAGGTTGTGGAGGTACGTGGCATTAGATGTCTACACACACGTCACGTAATTCACGCAATTAATGGGCCACCAATTTGTGTATGTGGTGATGGCACCCGATAGCAACCCAAATGGTTTCTGTAGGACTTACCTCGGGCAAATTTGGTCAGAGACACCAATACGAGTTCACTATAGTCCTCCTCAAATCACTGTAGCACGGCTGTGGCTCTGAGACACAGACAATTACAGTGCCGAGCGGTGACACCGCTGTCGGGGAAGACGTCGGGCACGTACGGGTGCGAGTGGTTCGCAACAGTCGGTGTGGCTTCGATTAGTACTACAGGCCCGCGCAAGCGCAGGAGAACGTCTCTCCGAGCATAATACTGCTCCCACTAGTCTGAGCCCGCGTCTGTGGTGTGCCGCTCATTTCGAGCTGCCGTTCACCTCGACGACGGTATCTGTGAAGACGGCTGTCGACCTAGTGTAGCAAAAATGTGATTCACGCAGAGCCGACACGTTTCCACCGATCGCCTGTCGAATCCCGACGGTCCCGTGCCCGCTGCAATCTTAACCGACAGTGTCGTCAGGTCGACACGTCGTGCTCTGCCGTGGAGCTCCACGTTAAACGGTGTACGACGAACTGTGTGCTCCCAAAAACTTGCAAGTGCACCGGCATTTTCCTCTTCCGGCAGAGATGCCGCAGATCACCGTCTATCCTACTTTACAGAGCACACGTGCCTCCGAGCGCCAGATTCTGTGAAAAGTCGTCGACTCCAAACTGTTTGGCATCTAGTGTCCTCCGACCTCTTTCTGTAGACGATCGTGACAGTAGCACACGGACATTCGACCAGCTTCGCCGTTTTCGAGATACTCGTCCACGAGCTCTGCGTGATAATAGTCAGCCCCTTGTCAAAGTCACTTACCTCAGTGGATTTCCCCATTTGCAGCCCATATCTTACATACTTTTCTTACTGCGTCACTCGCCCACAACACACCAGGTGGCATCCGGTGTGGGGGTGGGCTACTGTCACAACGTTTCGGTTCACCAGTGTACAGCAACAAGTTACAATGTCGGACACAGTCTGACTGTGTATCAGGAAGGGTTAACACTGGTTGTCCAAGTTTTGTGAGTAGCCTTTCACAGGACACTTGGCATCCAGTTTGAAATGTCTTCCAGTACAAGTTCTACATCACCTCTGTAATGTTCTCCCGTGGATGAGAATAATCTCGATTTGAGCCTAACGAGCTACACGTGCAGATAAAGTGTGATTAAAGATCGATGCTAGGTTTTGTTGGCACTCTGGAATCGTACCTTAAACTGACAAATCAAACAGTCTAAAGTACAGATTGCAACAGGGATAGTTATGAAAAGGACAGATTGCTGCTCAACATTAAGACAATACATCAAGTTGCAGCCGGGCACAATGAAAATACTGTTAATACTGAGCTTTTGGCCAAAGACTCCTTTCGAAAAGAAAGGTAAACACACACACACACACACACACACACACACACACACACAGGCACACCCCTCTCTCTCGCTTTTTGCGAAGGGTACCACCTCGGCAGTACATACAGCTGAACAAAACAGGCTGGATAGGTGGATTTCAATGGCTGCTTCACAACCCAGGCCATTTGAATCCTTCCCTCCACCACCAGATGTCCTGAATTGCACAGATGGGAGTTATCTTAACAATATATTCTCTGCTCCAGGAATGATCCCAGCCTCAACCTACAGTAACCTACTGTCACCTTACCCTCCACTCGAGAGGCTCCCCCACCTCTCTCCTATCACCTCCTCCCAGTGCATGTACCCTCCCGCTGTCTCTTCTCTCTGCTAACACAACCGTCGGTCTTTTCCCATCTTCCCCCCCCCCCCCCCCCCCTCCTCAACACTGCACCTGGCACTTCGTCCTGCCACCTTTTAGACACTATATGTTCCACCCCTCTCCCTACACCCTTACCCCGCTATCCCTCCCACTTCCCTGTCCCACTCCAGACTGCTGCTTTTGTTCAAAACAACAGTTGCACTCTGGCCAGAGAGAGCAGTCGTGTTCGTGACGTGTGCCTGCTCGTGTGACTGTATATTTGTTTCCCTTTCCTTTCTTTTCTGAAGAAGGCTTTAGCTGAAAGCTCAGTACGTAACAGTCTCTTCGTTGTGTCTGTCTACAACTCAATGCGTCATCTTTACGGTGAGTAGCAATCTATCTTTTTGATAATTGTTAAATAGAGAAATAAATAATAACTAAAAGAAAACCGTCTGCGAATGTTAGGTCCTCACTACCTGTGCGGGATCCGGCTCTCCGTGTCGCCCGTCGTCACGAAACGGTTCCTCTTTCTTCACAGTAATATATTCAGATTCCTGTGACAAAAGACGCTGCCTTAAAAAATGATTAAAGAATTACATATTTTGTATGGAACATAGCAAATAATAAATACCACTAATGAAGACAAGTTCTCACATACAAATGAGAAGCTTAACACCTTCTGAGATTACAACATAGCTCGTGTCACAAAAACTTTGTACAAACTGCATTTTACCATCACAGCCTGCTCAAATTATCAGTGAAGACTGCTACATAAAACTCCGATTTGTTTTTTCCTGTTTTCTGTCCTACAAATTATTTAGGCTTTGCAGTATCTAGAGAAAGATAAAGCCTATTACTGTGCAGAAATAACAACACAAAGATATGAAATGATTTAAAAAAAAAGAGAGAGTGTTTCCAGCATTATAAAGAAAACAAAACAGCAGATAAGTAAAAAGGTGTTATACATTGCCCTTCAAAAGCCAGTAAGTCCAAAAAGTTTCGAGACTGGATTAATAAAAAATACAGAAAAGTTAAGATGATTGTTTTAATGCTTCAGGTGTTCTACACAGTATCCCTCCACAGTATCCCTTCACTCGAGTTCAACACACACAATGGTTGTGTGAAAGCATCAGAAAAGTTCTCGCTTAAGATGTCATTCAATTCTCGTAGCAGTCATCAAACTGTTAGCCCTTCATATGCACTTCTGCACTACGACTTCTGTGGTAGGCTCACATAGAAAACTGGGTCTTGTCACCCGTGATGATTTTTTTCCAGGAAAGAACTGTCCACATTTTGCATCCGAATCGAGTTGCGGCACAAGTCCACGCGTAGTCCTTTTGTTCGGAAGTTGAGGTGTGCAGGACAAACTCTTTGCAATTTGTGACACACCTCTGACGCACTACTTAATACTGCCTACTCACGACTGGCTAGTCAAATGCAGAGTTGTCAGTCACAGTTGCCAGTTAAGGTCGCATGTGTAGTTACTGCTCTGCTGTCACTTATGTGCCAGGAATGAAACCAGTATCTGAACTTTTCCAACAGACAGTGTAAAACCACATACAAGGTGACGCACGGTAAGTCACCCGATTGAACTTTGATCCTGCAAGTATGCTATTCAGGCAATAGCTTTAAAATTGTGCATTCAACTTTGTGCAGTTCATAGAAATTATGCCAGACGGTGTTACGAGTTCGTCACTTCTGTCGCGAATCCGCCATTTCCGTCTGCCGCGACAGCGGACAGAGGACGGTCGACCGTCGCACAGAAGATGAAGACTGTGTGACTGTTCTAGGCGACGAATGGCGTTACACTGCGAGTGGAACAGGACGGGAAATGGCTACTAGTGGTACGGGATACCCTCAACCGAGTGCCGTAAGGTGGATTGCAGAGTATCGATGTAGACGGAGAACGTCATCAGACACAGCCTGTGGGACACGAGACTGTCACGACCGATAAAGGCACCACACAAATCTGTCGTATCTGCATCGCAAGTAAGTATTCTGCTGCAACTACCGAGTATTCTTTTCTTAAGTCACCATTCGTGAAGGGGCGCAAGGGCTTTCCTAAAAGCAGCACATCCAAAAGGTACTAGTTTTCTTCCCCTCCTTCTTCCTCTCCAGGGAGCTTCCTTTTAAGTTTTAAAGCCTCTTATACACACTCAGGTTCTTCATATTTTCCATTTCCTTATTGTTTAACACGGTAAGACACGTCGCGCTTTTGTAAATTGCACTTCCTCCAAATATTCAGCATCTCGTGATACATTAAACATTTTGCGAAGCAATGTTTTCGTGTAAAAATGATAAGAATTGGTGCGACAGAATGTCTTCTCGCCACTGCCACTGTCGGAAGGCACCGCTGGTCGAAACTGATTCTCTCGTATTTCACAACTGACGCTTCTCCTGTGTTGCACAACCGAACGGTGTACGCACATTTTCCTCGCTCCCCACCACACTGCAGGTGCTCACACTCGAAATCGGCGAGTTCTTAAGCGCCGGCCTGGAGCCAGGTAGGCTCTGCTAAGTGGGTGCTTCAGCACCTCACAACAGAGATTCTTAATACACTGGATTGTTTTCACAGCCGTACGACGGCGGCCATTCCTGTGAAGCAAAATCACCCCTTCTGGAAGCTTCCTTTTCCTCTTCATTTCGATTTTGGGTTTCAGATCGTGCAGTAGGTCACAGTAGCAGTCTTTATTCGACATTTAGCAGTAACGGACCTTCCAATCGTAATTTGAAAATATTTACAAAACTGTTATTTCATTTCTGTTTCAAGTCAAACTGGCAAACCGGCAGGGATCAGAGCGACACAGCGTCCTACAGTTTCTAAGGGAGAAGATATCACAGTTTTGTGGTCATTCTCTATGATCAATCTTTAATCAGTGCGTAAATAAATGAATATTGTAAATGACTTGTACTAAACCGGTTGCAATTGTTAATTGGTCTTTGTCATTGTCTTGCACTGGAAGTCACTCTGTCTTATGATACGACATTTATCACAGGAGTTAAACATTTAACTGTAAATTTATATTACTGCTACAGGTGCTAATAAATATTCTACTGCTGAAAGTGAAAAAGATACGCCACCTGAAGATTACTCATTTTCTGAAATACTTAAAATGAATGAAATGGAAAGGAACAGTGTTTTATAATGTTCAAGGCCACCACATTCAGCCGACATTAGGCCGCTTTATTTCTTCGTGCAGGGATTTGTGAAGGACCGCGCGTATGACATCGTATCACTAATGCTACAAAGAGTGTGGCAAGAAATTGAAACCAGACTCGATATTCTTCGTGCCATAAATGGTTCACATATAGAGGTGCATTGGTGATAAATAAATAAATTCTTTGAGATACTCTACAATGTGGTGCATTTTTCATAGACATAGTTATTGTGGTTTCTTTCCCTGTTTCTTTGAAATCAGGGAATTTTGAGTGGGACACCCTGTGTCAGATGGTCTTCACTAGCATCGAGAGCGTTATCTACGCCGCACTTCTTGAAGGATTTAACAATAATGTCTTCTCTCACTCTAGACTACAACTGTTTTATCCACTGACACACTTGCTTGATTGGAGGTCGTTTTAAAGCTCCCTCTGGCATGAATTCATACTGGGTTTCACCCATCATCATTTGTTCCATTCCTCTCTCGTGCACACCTTAAATGGTTTATTTACCGAGACATCAAAACGTTGCACTTGTGAAATAAATCCTCCCGCAATCACAGCAAGCTCCAGCACCTTTCCTTCTCTCCCACACTCACTTAATCCATAATCTCATAGCAGTCTCGTCCACCCGACCCTTGTCGTGTGCACGAACACCACCACCTGGCAGTATTTCAGAAGGCTTTGGTACTGTTCTGAACTTGAAAATGATCGTTGGGTTAAGTTTGGTACTGTCAGCACAACATGAGAGGATAACAGTGTAGTGCATTTTTTCATGTCCACTTGCTTTTACAGTTGCAGTTTTAACATCTTTCATGGCAAGAGTTCTGTTACTCAGCACATCAAATGTCAGGGGAGTTTCGTCCA
The DNA here is from genome assembly GCF_023898315.1 of Schistocerca nitens. NCBI lineage: Eukaryota > Metazoa > Arthropoda > Insecta > Orthoptera > Acrididae > Schistocerca > Schistocerca nitens. The sequence goes on along the minus strand of NC_064624.1, from coordinate 12,435,742 downwards.
TATTCTCTATTGGCCATAGTTCCATACTGGCTTTCTTTATATGTCAAATAATAAAGCGATGGAAAGATAATATTTTCTCTTCACAGTCTTGTGGCATTTTGGTTTTTGTCCGCAACACTAAGTACACGACACTTCCTAAACCTGTAGCACCGACCGACTCCACCACAAAAATCTGTCGAGTTCTACTGTAGCGGTAGCTTACGAGAGTGTATTTGTATCATTTTTGTATTAATTCCAATGACATTTTTACAGTGTTCTCGAATTCATTTCAATACGTCATTTTCTAGTTTTGGCCATTTTGCATTCAATTCTCTATCTGATCATTTAATCTTTTCCATTTTGCTCAGCTCTTCTTTACTAGCCTGCCAGTCACGAATAGTTTTTTCCTGTTTGTGGAGGGCCGATATACCCCTCAGCTGTTCCATTTCCGTGTTGTTCTGCATATACTATTACTTTCAATTTATAGCCCGTGTCGTACAAATATCTTTTATTCTTGTCCATCTCAAAACTAGTGACTAACAAAAATATTTTACTGTTACCGATAATACAAATCACTTTCAGCTAAAGTTCGTCGACACTGCACACTGCAATGACGTGCCATAGCCTAGACAGTGTTCTGGTTTGTAATTTAGGGGGAGGGGGGAGAGAGAGGTGCGAGGAAGAGTGTGTTAGCAAGCTCGCAAATCCCCGCGACGGACGTTCGTCGCATCGGTGCACTGCTGCTGCCAGTTGAATCCACTGTTGCCAGATGGAGATAGGTTTCCCGAGGCATCGAAAATGTGGCCATTTTTAAGACTGGCGGGAATTTTAAATCGAGCACTGGACATTTTTATATCGATTTTGAGTATAAGATACACCTCAATTTTGGTGGCAATTTTTCAAAGATAAAAGTGCATCTTATAGTTCACAGAATACAGTACTACAGCCCCGTACACGTCAGTAGCACGGAGACCGTGAAAACGAGATTAAACTATTTACGGTGCACACGGAAGCATTTAAACAGTCACTATTATAGTGCTCCATATGCGAATGGAAAGGGAAGAAATTTTAATACGTGGTAAACTACACACACAAATGATACTCTCTTACTGACATCTGATGGTGAAATACTTGGAAAAACTTAGAGAGGACACAAACTACATTTCATACCTGTACCGCGTCCTGTCCCTCTGCCGCCGTGTCCTCCAATGGCTCCTGCTTCACTGCCACAAAGTCAAATCCCTGCAAAGAAGAAACAACATTACAATTTTTTTTATATGTGGCAAAATATGTGACAATTTTCTGTTAAAGCAAGTACAGAACAGAGCTGTCTCATTCATAAATATCAGCTGCTAGTGTAGTGTTACAAATACCAGGGGTAAGAACCCCCCTTTGCTGAACAAATGACATTGGCTAAATATTTGGATTTTAATATGTCAGTGCAGCACCTTCACACAAATATGTTTCTTTCAGTGTTTCATGCATAGTGTAGCAGGACAATGTGAGATTACTCTACTTGTTTTTATACTCCTCACCCCAATATTATTTTTCTACTTTATCATCTCTTTTCATGAATAGTCCATATAGCATGTGAAAGCAAAAATACCACATTCTTATACATGCAATATTTCACTAGACTTTATAATTCATAATATAATTTAAAGTCTGGTGATGACAGTATGTAATGGAACATATGGAAACATTTTATTCAAAAAAATATTCATAATTTATTATACACAATATGATTAAAAGTATGCGGACACCCCAAAAACATACATTTTTCACATCAGGTTCATTGTGCTGCCACCTACTGCCAGGTACTCCATATCAGCGACCTCAGTTTTCATTAATCATCATCAGACAGCAGAATGGTGCACTCCACGGAACTCACGGACGTTGAACGTGGTCCGGTAATTGGGTGTCACTTGTGTCATGCGTCTATGCGCGAGATTTCCGCATTCCTAAACATCCCTAGGTCCACTGTTTCTGGTGTGATAGTGAAGTGGAAACATGAAGGGACACGTACAGCACAAAAGCGTACAGGCCGACCTCGTCTGTTGACTGACAGAGACTGCCGACAGTTGAAGAGGGTCATAATGTGTAATAGGCAGACATCTATGCAGACCATCAGACAAGAATTCCAAACTGCATCAAGACCCACTACAAGTACTATGACAGGCGGGAGGTGAGAAAACTTGGATTTCATGGTCGAGCAGCTGCTCTTAAACCACACTTCATACCAGTAAATTCCAAACGATTCCTCACTTGGTGTCAGGAGCATAAACATTTGATGACTGAACAGTGGAAAAATGTTGAGTGGAGTGACCAATCACGGTACACAATGTGGCGATCCGATGGCAGGGTGTAGGTATGGCGAATGCCCAGTGAATGTCATCTGCCAGCATGTGTAGTGCCAAAAGTAAAATTCGAAGGTGGTGGTGTTATGTTGTGGTCGTGTTTTCCCTGGAGGGGGCTTGCACCCCTTGTTGTTTTGCGTGGCACTATCACAGCACAGGCCTACATTGATGTGTTAAGCACCTTCTCGCTTCCCACTGTTGAAGAGCAATTCGGATATGGCGATTGCATCTTTCAACACGATCGAGTACCTGTTCGTAACGCACGACCTGTGCCGGAGCGGTTACACGACAATAACATCCCTATAATGAACTGGCTTCCACAGAGTTCTGACCTGAATCCTACAGAACACCTTTGGGATGTTTTGGAATGCCGACTTCTTGCCAGGCCTCACTGACCGACATCGATCCCTCTTCTCAGTGCAGCACTCCCTGAAGAATGGGCTGCCATTCCCCAAGAAACCTTCCAGCACCTGACTGAATGTATGCCTGCAAGAGTGGAAGCTATCATCAACACTAAGGGCGGGCCAACACCATATCGAATTCCAGCATTACCAATTGGGAGGGGGGAGGGGGGGCACAAACTTGCAAGTCATTTTCATTTAGGTGTACAGATACTTTTGATCACACAGTGTACCTGCAAACTATGTGCTCATCGAAATGGCACCCCCGCTAAAAATTGTTTGTTTTTGGACTGCCACAGCTCATTCCTCATTCTCTTCTTTCAAGCAAAGATCTTACATTTTTTTAAAAAAATATTTCTAAAGTTTATTCATGTGCAAAGTTCTAGTTTCCCCAATATTTCACCCTGAGACAAAATTTTGTAGTCCCGACTTCTCTATTTAAAAAATGTACACTTTTACTAAAATAATCTCTTAGTTTATTCAGTATTCCAATTAGAAAATTTCACTGTATAGAAAATTCTTGGCAAGATTTGGGGAATCCATCTGCATATTAAAATTTCCACTGCATTATGCCGTATTTAACCATATGGCTTTTAGTTAAACAAATCTACTTTACTGCTTATTATATCTTTCATTTTTTATGTTAATATCCAAAAGGTAACTGTAATATACTTTATTGTCTAGTAATTTCTGTAGTTAAAAAGTGAAGATCTGCATTAGTCAGACAAATGTCAGTTCTGTGTGAAACTTCTGTCACAGCAGTGAAATATAGGTCGTAATAACAACAACCGTATCATATGAACTCTTTAGTACACTAAAAAAAGAAAAAAACAACTGTGTTGTGTTACATTATTATTAACCATTTAAATAGCACAGCAATTACTGGAAGAAAATTATCTTGACGGATTTTAACACTCTCAACACCTTGCTGCATTCGGTCATTGGATATGCTGGACCAAACATTTAACTCCTTTTATTCGATTTGAACAAATTATTATTTTTTTGATTGTGATATCCTTTGTTATTCTAACTTTGTTATTTTATATTTTTTATGTATTTGCTTACATTTCCACCTGTGGTCACACGGTCCGTTGAATTAATTTTGCATTGTGGAACCAAATGATTAACAGTGGATATTTTGGTTTTTTAGTTTAACACATTCATTTCATTTCAGATTTTGAACTAAAATGGGTATCAGAGGGCTCTCAGATGCAGAAATCGCTGAAATGTCGACAAATCTTTCTGAAGATGATGCCACAGGCTTCTCCGATGACTCCGCTGAATACCCAAATGTTTCACCTCGTGACAGTTCCAGTTTGACTTCTGAGGACGATGATGACAAACACGACACAGGATCAACTGACTCCGAGCCTAATGATGATGATCCTCTTGTGAATCTTTCAGATGAAGATAAATGAGAACCTATAGAAGGGGACAGAATTAATTTTACTTTCTCCTCTCCAGACACTGGCGTTCATCCAAAAGCTTCAAGGACTACCTCCCATCTCTTATTTTCAAGACTTCATTGACGATAATATTATATTGCTGTTAGCTGAAGAGATCAATAGGTTTGCTGCAGAAAAAACTACTGCCACCAGAACTCCAAATCAAAGGCAATCAAAATGGTTTGACACCAATACTGATTAAATGTACAAGATTTTGGTGATTATTCTCTGGAAGGGGATTATGCAGTTTCCCAAACTGAGATACTAACAATCCAAAAAAAGAATGCATGAAAATGGAATTCCAAAAATAATTAATCTTAAGAGATTTGAAATGTTACTTTCGATATTGCACTTATCAAGTAATAGCAAGAAAGAGATCCAGAAGAACAGGCTTTTCACAATCTCAAAATTTGTGGAAATCCTGGGGAAGAAATTCAAGGAATCCTGCACTACAGAAGGAGCGGTTTGTATAGGTGAAAGCAACGCACAATTTCATAAATGTATTTACTTTTGACAATACATCCCTAAAAAAAGACATAAATATGGGATTAAGGTTTTCAAGCTTTCCGTTAGTGGAAGTTATACTCGATTCTTTGAAGTCTTCGCTGGCAAGGAAAGAACAGATGATATATCTGTTGCTGAGAGGCTGGCAACAGAATTAAGGGACTGACTCTAGGCAGTAACTGTGTATCGATAACTGGCACACTAGTGTTTCGTATCTAGAATGCTAACCCAGCGAAAGACATTTTTTAGGCACATTCGTGCAAATTGAAAGAATAATCCCCCCCGATGCTGTCGAGGCAAAAATGTAGTCCTGAATTGGAAGGATAAACGAGACATGCTAATGCTCAGTACAAAACAAAAACAAAAAGAAACAAGTGAGCCCACTACGGTCATCGACTATAACAAAGGAAAAGTATTTATTCACCTCTCCGATCTGATGGCCTCATATGTATGATATATATATATATACAGATCTGTCAAATGCTACAAGAGACTTGTCTTCCATTTCATCACTTCTACATCCACTGTAAATGTTCTGTATTTGTACAATAAAGTACACAACAAGAAAAATTGGCAGCAATGATTTCAAAGAAACTCTTGTCCAATCACTTGTGTATCCTACATTGGATCCAAACTTGGCAAGACCTTTCAGCTGCAAGCCTAAGCACTTGCCGAAAGAGTATAAGCGGCAGAAGAGCATGACCAGCAAAAGGTGCAGCCCGTGCTACAAAATCGTGACCCAATGGCAGAATGCTGCTTATGCTCTCAGGGGAAAAAGAATTCACACACACTCTCGGACATGCAACTTACCGACATACATCGAATGTTTCCAAAAACACCCCCGAATGCATGTTTACGTCAAGGAAAAAACTTTCCTTCTCATTCCGTACAGTAAGTCTCCCCTGACCCACGGTTTTTGGTCACTTTCCCACAATCTACCCCTTTTCCTAAACCTCTCCAGTCCTTTTCCTGTACCCTTCTTCCTTCCCCTTCAACCCTTCTGCCTGAAGAAGGGGTCCCCGGCTCTGAAACCTTGCCAATCACAACAGTCTTTTATGTGTGTGTTCTGCCACCGCTTGGTGAGTAGATTTTTTATCTATCCAATTAAATGATTGTATATCTAAAAACAAAGATGATGTGACTTACCAAATGAAAGTGCTGGCAGGTCGACAGACACACAAACAAACACAAACATACACACAAAATTCAAGCTTTCGCAACAAACTGTTGCCTCATCAGGAAAGAGGGAAGGAGAGGGAAAGACGAAAGGATGTGGGTTTTAAGGGAGAGGGTAAGGAGTCATTCCAATCCCGGGAGCGGAAAGACTTACCTTAGGGGGAAAAAAGGACGGGTATAAACTCGCGCACACACACACACACACACACACACACACACACACACACACACACACACACATATCCATCCACACATATACAGACACAAGCAGACATATTTAAAGACAGTTTGGGCAGAGATGTCAGTCGAGGCGGAAGTGCAGAGGCAAAGATGTGGTTGAATGACAGGTGAGGTATGAGTGGCGGCAACTTGAAATTAGCGGAGATTGAGGCCTGGTGGATAACGGGAAGAGAGGATATATTGAAGAGCAAGTTCCCATCTCCGGAGTTCGGATAGGTTGGTGTTAGTTGGAAGTATCCAGATAACCCGGACGGTGTAACACTGTGCCAAGATGTGCTGGCCGTGCACCGAGGCATGTTTAGCCACAGGGTGATCCTCATTACCAACAAACACTGTCTGCCTGTGTCCATTCATGCGAATGGACAGTTTGTTGCTGGTCATTCCCACATAGAATGCATCACAGTGTAGGCAGGTCAGTTGGTAGATCACGTGGGTGCTTTCACACGTGGCTCTGCCTTTGATCGTGTACACCTTCCGGGTTACAGGACTGGAGTAGGTGGTGGTGGGAGGGTGCAGGGAACAGGTTTTACACCGGGGGCGGTTACAAGGGTAGGAGCCAGAGGGTAGGGAAGGTGGTTTGGGGATTTCATAGGGATGAACTAAGAGGTTACGAAGGTTAGGTGGACGGCGGAAAGACACTCTTGGTGGAGTGGGGAGGATTTCGTGAAGGATGGATCTCATTTCAGGGCAGGATTTGAGGAAGTCGTATCCCTGCTGGAGAGCCACATTCAGAGTCTGATCCAGTCCCGGAAAGTATCCTGTCACAAGTGGGGCACTTTTGTGGTTCTTCTGTGGGAGATTCTGGGTTTGAGAGGATGAGGAAGTGGCTCTGGTTATTTGCTTCTGTACCAGGTCGGGAGGGTAGTTGCGGGATGCGAAAGCTGTTGTCAGGTTGTTGGTGTAGTGGTTCAGAGATTCCAGACTGGAGCAGATTTGTTTGCCACGAAGACCTAGGCTGTAGGGAAGGGACCGTTTGATGTGGAATGGGTGGCAGCTGTCATAATGGAGGTACTGTTGCTTGTTGGTGGGTTTGATGTGGACGGACGTGTGAAGCTGGCCATTGGACAGGTGGAGGTCAACGTCAAGGCAAGTGGCATGGGATTTGGGGTAGGACCAGGTGAATCTGATGGAACCAAAGGAGTTGAGGTTGGAGAGGAAATTCTGGAGTTGTTCTTCACTGTGAGTCCAGATCATGAAGATGTCATCAATAAATCTGTACCAAACTTTGGGTTGGCAGGCCTGGGTAACCAAGAAGGCTTCCTCTAAGCGACCCACGAATAGGTTGGCGTACGAGGGGGCCATCCTGGTACCCGTGGCTGTTCCCTTTAATTGTTGGTATGTCTGGTCTTCAAAAGTGAAGTAGTTGTGGGTCAGGATGAAGCTGGCTAAGGTAATGTGGAAAGAGGTTTTAGGTAGGGTGGCAGGTGATCGGCGTGAAAGGAAGTGCTCCATCGCAGCGAGGCCCTGGACGTGCGGAATATTTGTGTATAAGGAAGTGGCATCAATGGTTACAAGGATGGTTTCCGGGGGTAACGGATTGGGTAAGGATTCCAGGCGTTTGAGAAAGTGGTTGGTGTCTTTGATGAAGGATGGGAGACTGCACGTAATAGGTTGAAGGTGTTGATCTACGTAGGCAGAGATACGTTCAATTAAATGATTGGATCAATAAAATGTTGTTAGTTGTAAGATCTAGTTCACAAATTACATTTTGATTTTCTGAGCACTTTTGTAACCTTGTATGTAGCATTCATGAACACAAAATAAAAAATATAATTACGAAATGCTCAGAACATGTTTCATATTATTGATCCTCAAAACTCAGTATCAGTATATACATTCTGCCCATTCACGTACGATTTTGTTGTTCACTGGGACCACAGAATTCTCCGGTGCATGATTATAACATAGAAACAAGCCACGCGTGTACGCACAGGCTTTAAGTAAGACGTGCCGAATGACCGTGGGTGGGTACACAGGCTGACCGAGATAGTGCAATGTTCAATGTGTTAATGGGACTAAAGTGGCTCCAAACAGGTCAGGAACAACGGAATAATTAACGAGACCATAAAAAAAATGTCATGCTCAATGGCAACAAAATCACTTATTTTAGATAATCGAGGTGAAATTATCAGAGTAAAGTCAGTAGGTGGACACAGCAAACTTATTACCTAGGCAGTGTGCCAGTGTTTTTGTGTTTATGCCGAAGAAACAGGGAGGGGAGATACTAATAGTGTACACTCCGGTATTCCCCTATGTTGAGCGCTCTCACATGTCTGTACATCAATGACCTGTGTCACTGCTTTCACACAGAAACTAAACACTGACTGCCACTTTTTCACAATGTTTTTGGCATGATATCACTATGAAGACATTTGTTCACAATGTAATATTAAGATCTACCTATGTTTATCTGAAGTAGCATTAATACAACCCCATTAATAATGTAGAAACCCAAATCCGCAACTCCTGTGGATATATTTATCATGTAGTCACTGTTGCCTCGAGATGATTTTATGTTTGAAATGGTGTCTGAGGTTGGACGTGATAACAACTTTGCAGAATACTTTTTTTTTTTTTTTTTTTTTTTTTTTTTTTTTTTTTGCGCGGCCATCTTCTGCAGCAGCTGTTAAAATCTCTTAGTATAGGTTATCCATCTTGATCTGATTGCAGTCTAATTAAAAAGAATTACACCTGACACATTTCGCTTTTATTTATAAAGCATCTTCCGTGGTTATTCTGTAAACTGTATGCATACATTTGTACATTTTTGATTGTTTTACGTTAAAAACAGTGTTTTCTTTATCAAGTTGGTCTGCAAGTTACTTACAATGTTTCTTTACATATTCTGCTCCCTCCCTCCTTGCTAGCAGCGGTTGGTGTTGCAAGGCTTCATTTCACATTTGCACGCGGCAACTTTTGGCATTCTGCAGTATTTCCTGCCCTGCAATATTTACATTTCACTTTCTTACACTGTTTCTCATTGCACACTGCCACAGTGTTTATGTCTGTTGGTTTGTTTACATTGTTGCAAACCAGTGAAACTGTATTTTGTGTGTGTGTGTGTGTGTGTGTGTGTGTGGTTTTTTTTTTTAAAAAAAAGCAGGTTTTTATGTATAATGTCTATAGCCAGCAGCACTTTTTAGTCTATGTGTCACATGTGTGGGAAAAAATAAATAAATAAAAAATCAGTTTCAGTCTTTTCTGATCAGGCCTCATATGTCATAGAGATGTCATGGAGTCACAGAACTTCTATGTCCTAGCAGGGATTATGTCTATGTCTGTGACTGCAGAAGACACCACACAAGGTGCATCTACAACACAGACTTTTGTATGTGGTCGGCAAACCCTGTTGTGTGCTAAATAATTGTTGCTACTGCCAGAACATGGGCAAGGACATCATATTCCTACTGTAAACGAGACACTCGATACCACCCGACAAGAAAAAGTCGAGAGGAGTTAAAACTGGTAACTGTGATGGCTGTTTTTGGAAAAATCATCAATATTGCCCTCAATTTGTGAACTATTTGAAAGCAGTAGAAGAATTAAATTTTATATTCTAACACCTTATACTGGTAAGTTATTATGTGTAAGGTTTCAAGTTTATCCCACAATTATTTCTGGAGATATAAAAAGCTAAACTTATCATTTTTTCGAAGGTGTTTTTTCAGCTGACTCGGCTTCAAATTATCCGTGTGCAAATAAATTGAGAAATATTTTTTTTATTATTTCTCTCAAGAGAGCACAGAAAGTTGTAAAATATGGTCTATTTTTGTATCTTTCAAGAAAATATTGCGAGAGAGACTATGTCTCAAAGTCGCTGAAAACTCACAGCTGCACTGTCGATAGCTGTACTAAGGGGTCAAGCAAATGACTATATCTCCGGAACTATTGAATTAATAACAGTGAAACTTTATCATTGTTTACTAGGAACACGTGTGAGTGTTCAGGCAAAATTTCATTAAAATCTGCGGCCGTTACGCAGAAACTTTTTCCGAAATTAGACCACTCGACACGGAATGGTCCAATAATGTTTGGACACGATAGTGAGAAAACGATCACCCGCAAGAGTTCACAAAGGTGCAGTAAGTTCAGTTCAAAGCTACAGTGATATCAGTCTCAGGGCAGTGGACTGTCGGCCTTTAGAGGCGTCAGATGCAGGACGCTATGTGGTCAAGTCGGACACTCGAGAGGTAGTGAAAGTATTATTTTTATTTATTTATTTATTTAACCTGGCAAGATTAGGGCCATCAGGCCCTCTCTTACATCTAACCAGGCATTCTACTTATTTTACATTCATATGTTTTAGTAGGCATGTTAAACTACATCTAGTACAAAAAGTGAAATAAACAATTTGAAAGGTACACCTGGAAAAATACATACATATAGAGTTTATATTCTTAGATCACAAGTACTGTTATAATTAGACATTATTGAACAGACAGATTTGAGGTAGGAGTGCTGGCAGCAGGGAGTATGAGGGAGACTCATGGTGAAGGGAGGAGAAGAATAAAGAGACATGATGAAACATAATTAAGGAAATATAAAGGAAAAGAATATTGCGTGGCTAATAGAGATAGATGAAGAGGAAGGCATCTCAGGAGCAAGATAGGAGACGCCAGATTTGCTGTTTGACAGATGAGGGGATTGCCCTTGTACATTATTAAACCGGGTTTCAACTTTAGACAGTTCCCTCTCTACTATACGTGCGAGGAAAGTCACGCAATGAAATGTGTGTGCTATTTTGGTGACGTAATGATGCCGATTCTGCATACCTCGAGATTGTGTGTCAGTACTGAGCTGGCTTCCTCATTAGACACGGGGCTAAATCCAAATGCGAAATATAAAAAAATTATACGAATCTGTGGAATCTCTCCTTTTGGACACATCCAAAAGAACAATGTGTGGAATCTGCAGCTGTGATACATATTATGTAGACAAAGACAGATGCGGGGAGAGGAAAGAAAAGGGAAGGAATTCACGATTCACGTAATCGATTTGCCTCGGTGGGCTACAAATCCACCACCTTTGGTACGGATGTGCAGTCACGTTTGAAATCCTGTGGGAATCAAACTACTGAGCAAGGGGGGGGGGGGGGGGGGGACAGGCACGGACTGCAGACAGGTGGCACTAGGTGCGAATGTGGCTCGGCCGGGGGCTACCGTGGTAAAACAGTGAGTGCAGGCGGTGCAGTGCTTAACGCAACTGCCTAATAAGCAGGAGATCCCGTGTTCAAATCTAGGTCCGGCATACATTTTCACTCGTCACCACAGAAGCCACACAAAGTGCCGATACAGCTGAAATCGAGAATTTCTTCCCTTCCCTCTTCTTTCTCCACACCCACCCCTCTACCTTCAATTTACATAATATAAAAAAATGCTCAGGACTAAGTACGGCAGAATTTCCATTTATTTGATCAGTCATTTTCATCTATATTTCAAAAGTTACGACAGATCACGGAACCGAGAGAGACACTGCACAGCAGGTGGTGATAAACAGTACAGTACTCAGCTCACCAGAAAGTGTCGACAGCTGTGTAAAGTAGAATATAATGTTGTTGTTGTTGTTGTTGTTGTTGTTGTTGTTGTGGTCTTGAGTCCTGAGACTGGTTTGATCCAGCTCTCCATGCTACTCTATCCTGTGCAAGCTTCTTCATCTCCCAGTACCTACTGCAACCTACATCCTTCTGAATCTGCTTAGTGTATTCATCTCTTGGTCTCCCCCTACGATTTTTACCCTCCACGTTGCCCTCCAATGCTAAATTTGTGATCCCTCGATGCCTCAGAACATGTCCTACCAACCGATCCCTTCTTCTGGTCAAGTTGTGCCACAAACTTCTCCCCAATCCTATTCAATACCTCCTCATTAGTTACGTGATCTACCCATCTAATCTTCAGCATTCTTCTGTAGCACCACATTTCGAAAGCTTCTATTCTCTTCTTGTCCAAACTAGTTATCGTCCACGTTTCACTTCCATGCGAGGCTACACTCTGTACAAATACTTTCAGAAACGACTTCCTGACACTTAAATCTATACTATATGTTAACAAATTTCTCTTCTTCAGAAACGCTTTCCTTGCCATTGCCAGTCTACATTTTATATCTTCTCTACTTTGACCATCATCAGTTATTTTGTTCCCCAAATAGCAAAACTCATTTACTGCTTCACATGTCTCATTTCCTAATCTAATGCCCTCAACGTCACCTGATTTAATCTGACTACACTCCATTATCCTGGTTTTGCTTTTTAATTCTGTCAGAGACAGCGAAGGACACGGAAGAGCAGTTGAACGGAATGGACAGTGTCTTGAAAGGACGATATAAGATGAATATCAACAAAATCAAAGTAGAATATACTGCCCTACTATTCGATATGTGAGTCAGTGTAGAGTACGTAAATCAGTGTCACTGACGGTCCATTCGGGAATAACAGAAGCAGCACGCAATGTCGCCGGGTAACGAGATCCTGCAGCAGCTCTGCGTACCTGTCTCGACCGAACACATAATGTGGTTTTGTAAACTTGTTATTGCAATGCCTCAGTGTTGTCACTGCCGTATAGACGACTATTTTTTTCACCTGCAGCCATTAATGCTTCGTGTCTGAAAGATGGCAACAGCTCTACTATTTGTCAGAAATCTTCTTGCACCAAATTTACTATAGGTGCTAGAAACTTAGAATACAGCATCCAATTGACGAGGACAGAGAAGTACCTCTACGTGCCTGCTTCTTGTTTCCACAAGTAAAGAAGAGAATCAAATGACACAGAATTAATGACACAGAGGTGGCCAATAAAGAAAGAAAAATAGGGAGCAGCTGTCAAGTTAATACAGGTGATTACGATGAACATTTCTAACACTGGAATCACTGACTGGACAAATGTATGAAGGATGAGAGTGAAAAGGTGATTTGTACACCCAACGATGAAACACTGTTTTCATTTGAATCACAGTAGAAATACTGAGAATTCAGTGAAATAGCAACCCTAACACACTAGGTATTAGAGAGACCCTGGACATAATTAAACAGCAAATGAAAATATCGGCTTCCGAGCTAACAAAAGACTCTGGATATCTACATATTATTCTGTGGCCTCGACCGTGGAATCGTTTTTACATTTATTTGCTTTGCTGCACACAATGGTGTTGTCACCTTCAAACTTAACCAGACCTCCACCTGTGCCGAGGATCGGTCTGTCGTGACGACACAAATTCCGCCTCCGAGACAAAATTGTCAATATTGTTCGAACACAGAAAAAATCCTGCCCGTGTCAATGAAAGAAACTCGTGCAAGTGACGAACGCAGAAAACGAAAAACGGGCCATCGACACGACACACCTAATTCACGTAACTTTTTCGCCAAAACTGAGACTTGCTTTTGACACAAAATCCTTAATAACATTTCAAATGTATAATGTGCAAGTGTGGTATATACAATGTGCACAGGAAGTCTCTAACTAAAAGCACGTCACACAGTAAAATGGTAAGATAGACAAGATTTGAAACTGTTCACCGATACAGCGCCCGCAACACGACTGCTAACGGCCGGGTGTCTGTCTGAGAAGGAGAACAACTGTTCGCCTTTCCGTGCTCGGTGAAGAACAGTGACAGTTAGCAGTGACCCCACTTCGGAGGAGCACTTCATTGGCAAGTGTGTGTGCCCGTAAAAAGAAACACAGCACTAAAAATATTGCACGGGTGACAGACAAGATTTGTTAACATTTCGGTAAGAAACAACCGACGTGTTAGACTTTGATCGCGGGAGAGAAGACACCTTTTCACCTTAGAAGTGTTTTGGATGCCCCCCGTCAATCTGAAGAGAAACGTGTGCCTAAGTTAGTGCGTCAGTGTTGTGTTCACCCTGCAAGTTGAGCACACTTTGTGAGAACCTGGATTAAAAGCAGCACAATACAATTTTAAATAAAAATGGACCTTGGCACGGAAGCATTCCGGCCAATGGCCATCAGAGGACTGACAGAATATGATTCGAACAGTTGAAGGCACACCACACCATGTAAGTATAACAGTGGTGCACATATGAACGTTTTGGACAAACAACTGTGTTATTGAAGTTACAATGAACTAATCGCACATGTAAAGGGACTTTCCGGGCATCCTGTACATAAATGCAACAAAAGTGAATGCGAAGGAAATGCTGTCCACAAAATATGATTAATTTGTATATTAGCAGCACAATGATGTACCTGGTTAACAGCTGTTCATTGGCTACCACATACAATCTTCCCAATGCTGTATGTATGTGGCCCTTTGTAAAGTTTAGCTGTGTGTCTTATATCATCACCTCCATATCCAAGCAAGTTGGAAGACATGAATTTAAAAACCAGTCCTCCACTGTTATAGAATCACCCTTGACATCCTTCATGGGACTGAAGACCAATGTGTGTGTGTGTGTGTGTGTGTGTGTGTGTGTGTGTGTGTTTTCCACAAAACAATAATTGATTGTTTCCCCACATGTGTTAACCCTATCTACAATATCTATAAAAACTCAAAATTTTTAGGTGATCTCTTTCTTTTGGTGATGGGTTCAGTAACAAATACTCAACAGATACAATGTAAGTACAAAATAAGCAGAAATGCAAACTATGCTAGCTTTCTACCTGCATTTGTGCTAAATCGGCAGCTTCATCATCGTCTGAGAGTTTCTCTTGCTTTATTGTGGTATATTCCATATCCTGCAACACAGACAAAGATTTAACTCAAATGACTGTGCTACAAAATGGTTCAAATTGTAACTTTAACAAGGAACAACTCGCGCCAATGGGGAAAGTCTCGTATTAAGCTATCAACCGTCATCCAATTGAGGAACTAACTACAAGTGGTTCCATCTTAGGATCTTTACTTTTTCTTGTGTACATCAATGACATTTCATCAGTAACATTACCAGGTATCAGGTTAGTTATATTTATAGATGATATGAAAATCATAAAAAATAGCAAATCAAACAGTTTTAGAATGGTCATTTAATGAAATCTGAAAAACCACTCTCTATGAAGTTCATAACTTGTAAGATATAAAATACGATACAAAAATGAAGAAGCTGATGTACTCTGCTTACTTTCATTCCATTATGTCATATGCGATTATTTTTTGGGGTAACTCATCAAGGCAAGTCAAAGTTTTTCAAGTTCAAAAGCATGTAATAAGAATTACTTGTGTTGTGAACTTAGCATCATCATGCAGAAATCTGTGCAAGGAACTAGTGATACCAACTACTGCTTAATAATATGCTTAGTCCTTAATGAAAACTGTCACTGTAACTCTTTTTTAAACCAACAGCTCAGCCCATGGACTCAATACCAAACATAAGAATACCCTTTACAAAGATTTGCCATCACTTTGGTCCAGAAAGGTGTCAATTATTCAGAGAAACATATTTGCAATCACTTGCCAGCAGTAAGAAAAAAAATGTAACTACCAATACAGTTCAGTTTAAGAGGAGGCTAAAGGATTTACTGGTAGCCACCTACTCATGCACAAAAAATGGTTCAAATGGCTCTGAGCACTATGGGACTTAACTACTGAGGTCATCAGTCCCCTAGAACTTAGAACTACTTAAACCTAACTAACCTAAGGACATCACCCACATCCATGCCCGAGGCAGGATTCGAACCTGGGACCGTAGCGGTCGTGCGGTTCCAGACTGTAGCACCTAGAACCACTCGGCCTCCCCGGCCGGCTACTCGTGCACAATTCACAAATTTCTTACAAGGGGGAACTGATATATACACAGGCAATTAAATAAGATAAGTATTCCACATTTTGAGAGGTGGTAGTACAAACCAAAACAAAAAAAAATGTCCAGTAAACATGGGCTCTGAAACCATACATCAAGAGCTATGAGCACTTGCTGATCTCTGTGAAACACGTCTCACCTACTGCAAGCTCTTTGCTTTCCACATCTTGCAAGAAGGTAGAGCAGAGTGAAACAAGAAAAAAAGTCCAGTAAACATATTTTCTAAAATGCATACCTTGTTCAACAAAAGAGATGAATTCCACAGTAGTGAAGATGAACAAATGCTGATACCTCTTAAGGTTTCTGGAAAGCTTTTGACACTGTTCCTCACAAGCGACTTCTAATCAAGCTGCGGGCCTATGGGGTATCGTCTCAGTTGTGCAACTGAATTCGTGATTTCCGGTCAGGAAGGTCACAGCTCGTAGTAATAGATGGCAAATCATCGAGTAAAATTGAAGTAATATCAGGTGTTCCCCAGGGAAGCGTCCTGGGACCTCTGCTCTTCCTGATCTATATAAATGACCTGGGTGACAATCTGAGCAGTTCTCTTAGATTGTTCGCAGATGATGCTGTAATTTACCGTCTAGTAAGGTCATCCGAAGACCAGTATCAGTTGCCAAGCGATTTAGAAAAGATTACTGTATAGTGTGGCAGGTGGCAGTTGACGCTAAATAATGAAAAATGTGAGGTGATCCACACGAGTTCCAAAAGAAATCCGTTGGAATTCGATTACTCGATAAATAGTACAATTCTCGAGGCTGTCAATTCAACTAAGTACCTGGGTGTTAAAATTACGAACAACTTCAGTTGGAAAGACTACATAGATAATATTGTGGGGAAGGCGAGTCAAAGGTTGCGTTTCATTGGCAGGACACCTGGAAGATGCAACAAGTCCACTAAAGAGACAGCTTACACTACACTCGTTCCTCCTCTGTTAGAATATTGCTGCGCAGTGTGGGACCCTTACCAGGTGGGATTGACGGAGGACATCGAAAGGGTGCAAAAAAGGGCAGCTCGTTTTGTATTATCACGTAATAGGGGAGAGAGTGTGGCAGATACGATATGCGAGTTGGGATGGAAGTCATTAAAGTAAAGAAGTTTTTCGTCGCGGTGAGATCTATTTACGAAATTTCAGTCACCAACTTTCTCTTCCGAATGCGAAAATATTTTGTTGAGCCCAACCTACATAGGTAGGAATGATCATCAAAATAAAATAAGAGAAATCAGAGCTCGAACAGAAAGGTTTAGGTGTTCGTTTTTACTGCACGCTGTTCGGGAGTGGAATGGTAGAGAGATAGTATGATTGTGGTTTGATGAACCCTCTGCCAAGCACTTAAATGTGAATCGCAGAGTAGTCATGTAGATGTAGATGTAGATGCATTTTAGTGACCATGTTTGCCACACATTTTTGTCTTGTTTTGGTCAATACTAACACCTCTCAAAATATGAAATACTTTTGTAAGTCCCTGTACATAATTAATATAATCAAGTAATGTGTTATTGCATGAAATCTGACTTCTGTACACATCAGTGCAGTAATGTGGTAAATGCAAATAACTGATGTAAACTGGTTTTTCAGTTTTATGATGTGCGAGTAGAATAACGTGGGAATTGCCATATCTGCCTCAGCATATTGCATAAGAGGCAGTCAAATGAAAACAAGACACACGGGAAAGTACATAAATTGTTCATTATTTGGAAAGTAATTGCTGTAACTATTAATACACACATCAAAAAAAGTTTTGCATCACTTTGGTCCCGGGAGTTCCGGAACCTGTACAGAAAAATTGGGCTGGAGATCAACATAAACATCATTTACGCCCATTTTATTGCTCATGACAACGACACATTGCATGTTGTACCACCGTACAGCGACACCTTCAGAGGTTGTGGTCCAGATTGCTGTACACACCGGTACCTCTAATACCCAGTAGCAGGTCCTCTTGCATTGATGCATGCCTGTATTCGTCATGGCATACTATCCACAAGTTCATCATGGCACTGTCGGTCCAGATTGACCCACTCCTCAACGGCTTACAACCCTCACAGTGGTCGGTGGGTCACATCGTCCGTAAACAGCCCTTTTCAATCTATCTCAGGCACATTCGATGGGGTTCGTAGCTAGAGAAAATGCCGGCCACTCTAGTCGAGCGATGCCGTTATCCTGAAGGAAGTCATTCACAAGATGTGCACGATGTGGGCGCGAACTGTCTTCCACGAAGACGAACGCCTCGCCAGTACGCTGCCGATACGGTCACACTATCGGTCGGAAGACGGCATTCACGTATCGTACAGCCGTTACGGTGTCTTCTGTGACCGGCAGCAGCGTACGTCGACCCCAGATCGTGTCACCCCAAAACGGCAGGGAACCTCCACCTCGCTGCACTCGCTGGACAGTGTGTCTGAGGCGTTCAGCCTGACCGGGTTGCCTCCAAATACATCTCCGACGATTGTCCTGTTGAAGGCACACGCGACACTCGTCGGTGAAGAGAACGTGATGCCAATGCCGAGCAGTCCGTTCGGCACTGTGTCAGGCCCATCGGTACCGCGCTGCACGGTGTTACGGTTGCACAGATAGCCTCGCCACGGATGTTGGGAGTGAAGTTGCGCGTCGTGTAGCCTATTGCACACTGAGTCTTAACACAATGTCCTGTGGCTGCACGAAAAGCACTATTCACCACATTGGCGCTGCTGTCAGGATTCCTCCGAGCCATAATCTGTAGGTAGCAGTCATCCACTGCAGTAGTAGCCCTCGAGCGGTCTGAGTGAGGCATATCACCGACAGTTCTTGTGTCTCTGTATCTCCCCCGTGTCCGAACGACATCGCTTTGGTTCACTGCGAGACACCTGGACACTTTCCTTGCAGAGAGCCGTTCCTGGCACAAAGGAACAATGCAGACGCGATCGAACCGCAGTATTGACCGTCTGGGCACGACTGAACTACAGACACCACGAGCTGTGTACCTCCTTCCTGGTGGAATGACTCGAACCGATAGGCAGTTGGGCCCCCTCTGTCTAATAGGCGCTGCTCATGCGTGTTTGTTTACAACTTTAGGAGGGCTTAGTGGAATCTCTGAACAGTCAAAGGGGCTATGTCTGTGATACAACATCCACAGTCATCGTCTATCTTCAGGAGTTCTGGGAACCGGGGTGATGCAAAACTTTTTATGATGTGTGTACACTTCTTCCACTGTGAGACTAGACAGTCAATGACTTCGTGGGAACTGTCTGTAAGAGACTGCAGAACCACGATTATACCCAGGCGCGCACCTCTTTGTCCGAAGTAAATTGACAGCCACGAATGTCTTTCTTCGGGGCTCTGAAAATGTGGAAATAGCGTGGGGAGGATGTGTCAGGTCTTTCCAATAAAACTTCTGCTGTGTAGTCGAAACAACTTCGGCAACAGAGGGGGGGTGTTTTATTGGCAGGTCGGTTCATCCACACTGGAGATGTTTTGCTGGGCAGCCATTACATCCTCCGTACAGTCTAGATCTCTCTCCGTGCGGTTTCCATTTCCATATTTTTTGAGCTCTGAAGAAAGACATTCAGTTCTGTCAATTTATTTCAGACAAAGAGATGCACACCTGGGTACAATCGTGGTTCCGTAGACAACCTGAAACATTTTTCCATAAAGGGATTGACCATCTAGTCTAATAGTAGGATAAAAGTATTAACAGTTAAGGTCATTACTTTTGAAATAATAAACAGTTTACTTACTTTTTCCATAAGTCTCTTTTCGTTTGACTGTCCCTTATACTTCTCCGTGTGTTGTGACAAGTTTGTTAACATTACACGTTAAATAAAAATGTGTTTAAGCCTTTTTGAGTTAGTCAACATCCATGATGACCACTTCACGTGTAAATATGTAATACTTATTCTTGTTTTCTGACATGTTCTGCATTCTCAAGGATCTCGTAACTATGAGCCCACAGAATAAAAGTATATCTAATCTAACACACACCTAATCAAATCTAACACACAATGTTTGCAGCAGAATGACAGAAGAGCTGCAAAACCAAGTTACAAGTTTAACGTTTCACAGACACCAAGCTGTTAAAATGGACTACATTTCAAGAGTGACAAAGACTAAAGGAAGAAAACCACGACTCGATGAGGGAAACATCCCAGCATTTGTCTGATACGTTATAGTGATGCTGTAGGAGATTTGAGACTTGGAGACAGATGTTTTGACTTAAATATCCCGAATGCAAATCCACATCTCCATAAAGAAGTAGGAGTTATTGTTTGTGCAATGTCTCTTATTTTCATTATTATCTCACCAAGCAGTTAGCTTAGAGCTACAACAAAATTTTGATATGTAGCTTTTTACGTGTACATTCTGAAATAAAATTGTCTGTGTTTATGTAAGACTTTAGAGAGAGCCTAAGCTTTCGACAGTCTCCTCCACTGTCACAGTCACAACCTGAGGGCCCATACAGCGTGCCTCTCACACATCTAACTAGTTGGGAGAAAAGAGAAAGAACGTAACGTGTATCACGAGCTCAGGCATCGAGGCAGTACTGAGCAGAGGAGGAATAGCTGAAAGAAATGAAAAGAAAATATAGTGAATTTACACAATGGAGATGAACCTGAAGGCAATATTATGCTAAGAGAAGAGAAAGCAAAAGTAGACGAAATGGGAGATATGGAACTATGAGAAGAATTTGGCAGAAAGCTGAGAGACTTAAGCGGAAACATGCTCCCTGGAACAGACAACATTCTCTCAGAATTATTGAGATCTGTGGGAGAGCTGACAGTGACAAAACTATTTGACCTGGCATGTAAGGTACATTAGACAGACAAAAACCTAAATTTTTTTCAGGCTACTTCCAACAGCAGTAACATATTTTTTGAAATGTGTGAGACACGGTTGTATTAATACTTGTTTATTACTACTAATGATGTAGGAAAAGATAGAGTGCTACTTACTGTAAAAAAGCCAAGTTAAGCTGCAGACAGGCACAATTAAAAGACACTGACATAGAGCCTTCAGTCACAGCCTCCATCAGCAAAAGAGAAACAAACACCACGTGTGACATAAGCAAGCACACCTCACGCACACACGACCGCAAATTCTGGGAGCCCGGGCCGGAATGCAACTGTCACGTCGGATGCCGGCACTAACCTGGAGTGCGTGGGGAAGGTGATGGGATAGTAGTGTACGGATGGAGGGAGAGACAAATGCTGTATGACGGAGTGTGCAGGGACTAGAATGCCATCAGGAGATTGTAGGGCAGGGAGGTGGGAAAAAAAGGAGCAATAAAGGAGACGAGCGGCAAAAGACGGGCGAGTGTATTCGCAGAGGTGGCAAACAAAGAGGCTGGGAGACGAGGTGACAGGGTGAAGGCGTGAGGACGGTACGTTACCGTAGGTCGATATGGCCGAGGCCGGGATACTTGTGGGAGCAGAGAATTTGTTTTAAGGATAAATCCCATCTGCACAGTTCAGAAAACCTGGTGGTCGTGGGGGTGGGAAGGGGGGGGGGGGGGGGGGCAAGCATCCAGGTGGCTGAGTTAGTGAAGCAGCCGTCGAAATCGAGCACGTTACGTTCAGCTGCACATTACGCCACACGGTGGTCAGCTTTGCTCTCTGCCACAATTTGGAGGTGGCCGTTCATCCTGCTGCACAGCTAGTCGGTAGTCGTGCCGATACGAAAAGCTGTGCAACGACTGCAGCAGAGCTCGTAAACGACATTACTGCCTTCACAGGTGGCCCGGCCCCTGATGGGGCAGGATAAACCTCTGACAAGTCCGTAACAGGAAGTGCTCGGCCAGCACGACGTGCTCGATTTCGACAGCTGCCATCTGAATCCTCCCCTCCACCGCCAGCTTTCCGCTCCTGTAGTAGTCTCGGCATCAATCTACAGTAACGTACTATCCCCACACCCTCCACCTGACATTTTCCACCTCCCCTGCCCAATCACCTACTTCCCATTCTCGTCTCTCACCCTCCGTTTGCCGAGCTCTTCCAACGTACCCACCCATCTTTCCCCACTCCTCTCATCTTTCGCTCCTTTTTCCCCCCACCTGCCTGCCCCACAACTTCCTTGCGCTGCACCTGTTAGAATCCTAGTGCCTGAACACTACACCGGACCGTATTTGTCTCTACCCCCATATGTAAACTAGTATTCCTTTTCCTTCCTTGCCCCACCCGAGTTGCTGCTTGCATCCCACGTGACAATCACACTCTGGCCTGAGCTCATAGAGTTTGTGGTCACGTGTGCACGAGTTGCGCTTGCTTGTGTGCACGAATGGTGTGTTTCTCTCTTGCTTATAAAGGCCTTGGCCAAAAGCTCTATGTAAGTGTCTTTTAACTATATCTGTCTGCAACTTTATGTGTCTTCTTTACTGTAAGTGGCAATTTATCTCTTCCTATACAGGTTGTTTCAAAATGAATATACAGGTTTTAAGGCTTTGTAGCGCATATTACATTCACCTTACAATTATAAATAATACACCAAATGAAAGAGAAACACAAACAGTTTTTCTTACAATTATTCAGTGTGAACACCGATCACACATCAAGTTGTTATGCGAGTTGTTCCGAAACCTCGACCGAGGTATCGTGAGTAACTGTTGCAATAACACTGTTTCTAAAGTCGGACAGATCAGCTGGTATCGGAGGCGCATACACGTGATCACGTCAGATCGTGTGTGAATGTGGAGGTCGTGCATAAAATGCTGTGTCAAATGCCCCCTCGCATCCGATCCACCGGTCGGCACAGTGTTACACCGTCCGGGTTATCTGGATACTTCCCACCAACACCAACCTATACGAACTCCGGAGATGGGAACTTGCTCTTCAATATATCCTCTCTTCCCGTTATCCACCAGGCCTCAATCTCCGCTAATTTCAAGTTGCCGCCACTCATACCTCACCTGTCATTCAACAACATCTTTGCCTCTGCACTTCCGCCTCGACTGACATCTCTGCCCAAATTCTTTGTCTTTAAATATGTCTGCTTGTGTCTGTATATGTGTGGATGGATATATATGTGTGTGTGTGTGTGTGTGTGTGTGTGTGTGTGTGTGTGTGCGCGAGTGTATACCCGTCCTTTTTTCCCCCTAAGGTAAGTCTTTCCGCTCCCGGGATTGGAATGACTCCTTACCATCTCCCTTAAAACCCACATCCTTTCGTCTTTCCCTC
This sequence comes from Schistocerca nitens, assembly GCF_023898315.1. Taxonomy (NCBI): domain Eukaryota; kingdom Metazoa; phylum Arthropoda; class Insecta; order Orthoptera; family Acrididae; genus Schistocerca; species Schistocerca nitens. The sequence goes on along the minus strand of NC_064624.1, from coordinate 12,412,746 downwards.
TACTTCCCTCTTTCCTGAGGAGGCAACAGTTTGTTGCGAAAGCTTGAATTTTGTGTGTATGTTTGTGTTTGTTTGTGTGTCTGTCGACCTGCCAGCATTTTCATTTGGTAAGTCACATCATCTTTGTTTTTAGATATATTATACTACAGTATTATACGGCAGAATGAAATTGGCAAATAAAAACAAATACACCTCGACCTCCCGCACACAAACCCAAATCGCTATCCACTGCGCAGGACTACTCTTGTATGCTGACAGAGGTAGTTACTGGACATGTGATTACAGTGTTGCCAGATTGCCAATCTTTAACACCCATTTACTGTCGGAAATACGTGCAGGATGAAATTTTTTAAGAGAAATTTTTGTATCGCACGTACGTGAGGAATCGCGCTGCAAAGTCTTAGAGTGCAAATTTTTCTTCAGCTTGTATATAGACAAACAATTAAGTGCTTTAACACAGAAACATGTATGACCCATTCGAATATCAGATAACACTGTTAAATTGATAACTGCGAAGATTTTACAAGTAATATACGGTTATCAACATCAGAAATTTTTATGACGCGACTAATATTGAGAAGATGGCACGACACACAAACAGGTATAGTTATAAAGAAGTATTACTAAATCCCCGTGTCATAGATTAGAAGATTGCAACAAGTATTATTACATTCTTACTCCAATGAAGGCAGATGCTGACATTTGTGAATACTGCTGAACCATCAATTTAATTAGCATCATTGACAAAATACTGTACAAATCATCTACAGAAGGACAGAAACACTAGGAGAAGTTTATGTCGTGGAATATCAGTTAGGGTACTACAGAAACGTAGGAACGTGCAAAGCAATACTGAGACCACAACTTATCTTACTAGATAGGTGGATGGAAGAGAAACACACATTTATAGAATTGGTAGATTTAGACAAAGCTTTAGAAAATATTGTCTGGATTATACTTTTTGAAATTCTTAAAGAATAAGGGATAAAATACAGTGAGCAAGAGGTTGTCTAACTTGTACAGAAACCCAACTGCAGTTCTGAAGGGAGTGGGACAAGGTTGTAGCCTATCTCTAATCCTATCCAATATGTACAGTGAGCAAGCTATGAGGGATCCCAAGGAGAAATTTTGAAAGGAAATTAAAGTTCAAAGACAAGAAATTAAACTTGCCCAGGACAGTGTAGAAGGAGCGTTCAATAAGTAATATACGTTTTGAAACTTCCTGGCAGATTAAAACTGTGTGCCGGACTTTGCCAAAGGTTCCGAGTTCGAGTCTCTGTCTGTTTGAATCTGCCAGGAAGTTTCATATTGGCGCACACTCCATTACAGAGTGGAAATATCGTTCTGAAAATATACATTTTTTCCCCCCTGAAAGCAGGTACATTTTATTCACGATTCCAGTACACTGTATTATTTCCCACTCTTCTGTCTATACATTCCTATTATCCCTATGTTTCAACATAATATCTGTTCAATGCGACGGCCTTATGCCACCTTAGTCAGTGCCACTACAGAGTGGAAATATCGTTCTGAAAATATACTTCCCCCCCCCCCCCCCCCCTGAAAGCAGGTACATTTTATTCACGATTCCAGTACACTGTATTATTTCCCACTCTTCTGTCTATACATTCCTATTATCCCTATGTTTCAACATAATATCTGTTCAATGCGACGGCCTTATGCCACCTTAGTCAGTGCCACTACAGAGTGGAAATATCGTTCTGAAAATATACATTTTCCCCCCCCTGAAAGCAGGTACATTTTATTCACGATTCCAGTACACTGTATTATTTCCCACTCTTCTGTCTATACATTCCTATTATCCCTATGTTTCAACATAATATCTGTTCAATGCGACGGCCTTATGCCACCTTAGTCAGTGCCACTACAGAGTGGAAATATCGTTCTGAAAATATACATTTTCCCCCCCCTGAAAGCAGGTACATTTTATTCACGATTCCAGTACACTGTATTATTTCCCACTCTTCTGTCTATACATTCCTATTATCCCTATGTTTCAACATAATATCTGTTCAATGCGACGGCCTTATGCCACCTTAGTCAGTGCCACTACAGAGTGGAAATATCGTTCTGAAAATATACTTCCCCCCCCCCCCCCCTGAAAGCAGGTACATTTTATTCACGATTCCAGTACACTGTATTATTTCCCACTCTTCTGTCTATACATTCCTATTATCCCTATGTTTCAACATAATATCTGTTCAATGCGACGGCCTTATGCCACCTTAGTCAGTGCCACTACAGAGTGGAAATATCGTTCTGAAAATATACTTCCCCCCCCCCCCCCCCTGAAAGCAGGTACATTTTATTCACGATTCCAGTACACTGTATTATTTCCCACTCTTCTGTCTATACATTCCTATTATCCCTATGTTTCAACATAATATCTGTTCAATGCGACGGCCTTATGCCACCTTAGTCAGTGCCACTACAGAGTGGAAATATCGTTCTGAAAATATACTTCCCCCCCCCCCCCCCCCCCTGAAAGCAGGTACATTTTATTCACGATTCCAGTACACTGTATTATTTCCCACTCTTCTGTCTATACATTCCTATTATCCCTATGTTTCAACATAATATCTGTTCAATGCGACGGCCTTATGCCACCTTAGTCAGTGCCACTACAGAGTGGAAATATCGTTCTGAAAATATACTTCCCCCCCCCCCCCCCCTGAAAGCAGGTACATTTTATTCACGATTCCAGTACACTGTATTATTTCCCACTCTTCTGTCTATACATTCCTATTATCCCTATTTTTCAACATAATATCTGTTCAATGCGACGGCCTTATGCCACCTTAGTCAGTGCCTGCACGGGACCGCTCAACTGGTCCACATCGGAGCCGACGTCTCGCTGCACCGATAACCTCGGCAGTCGTCCAGCGAGGTGTTTGCAATCTGTCGATCACCTCGAGTGAGAGTGTCTGCACGTTCCGACACTGCAGGAATCACAGCTGTGTGCCACCGGCTGTCACCCGGGAGATCGGACAGGTTTCCGTGATCTTAGTGCGGCGGTGACAGATGCCTCGCCCTCACAACGCACCTCCGTTACAGATGCCTTTTTGAAGGCGACGTATAGTGTAACAATCTATCGGAACTTCACAAAATTATAAGGGTCGAGGCGAGAATATTCCAGGATGTCCTGCAGTGTCCCCGGCTGTCAGCTACGCCACGGTCACCGTCTGTGACTCGAGACGGCTTCGCCGTCCCTCTGTGAAGGGAAAAGCACCTGCCGCACGGCTGTGCTCTGTGGGTTACCGTCCGGCTGATGCTGCCCACCCTCACTGTGCCATCCACTGCAGTAAAGGGGGTGCTACAAGGGTCACTGCAAAAGAAATGCACACTATTTTTGTAAAAATACAGTTTTCATTCTGCATGTGTGAAAGTTTTACAGTTTGTAGATACATCCTTCCCGCTTGTTTTCAAACTTAGTTGAACCTGTTCCCGTGAGTGGCGCCGTCACAGCATGTCTTCAAGATGGCTGCTACACTTGACGTTCGTCAGAAGAAACGCGCTGTCATAGAAGTACTGTGCTTTGAAAACGAGACAGTGGGAAACATCCACAAGAAGTTGAAAAAGGTGTAAGGAGATGCTGCTGTCGATCGCAGCACAGTCGGTGGGCAAGCAGGTTACGTGATGAAAGCGGGCACTGCAATATTGAGGATTGCTCCCGCAGCGGCAGGCCTCGTACTGCACACACTCCAGACAGTGTGCAGAGAGTTAACGAACTGGCGACTGCTGACAGACGCATCACAGTGAACGAATTGACACGCTACGTTGGAATAGGCGAAGGAAGTGTTTGCAGAATACTGAAAGTGTTGGCGTTAAGAAAGATTTGAGCCAGGTGGGTTCCCAGAATGTTGACAGTGGCTCACAAAGAAACAAGAAAAACAGTATGCAGTGAAATTTTGGAGCAATACGAGAATGGTGAGATGAATTTCTTGGAAGAATTGTGAAGGTGATGAAACATGGCTCCATCATTTTTCACCAGAGACAAAGAGGCAATCAATGGAGAGCCATTGTGCAAATTCACCCAAGAAAAAATAATTCAAAACCACACTTTCTGCTGGAAAAGTTACGGATACGGTATTTTTCGATTCCGAAGGACTCTTGCTTGTGGACATCATGCTAAGTGGAACCACCATAAATTCTGATACATATGTGACAACACTGAAGAAACTTCAAGCTCGACTGAGTCGTGTTCGACCATATCGGCAAAAGCAAGATGTTTTGCTGTTGCACGACAACACACGGCCACATGTCAGTAAAAAACCGTGGAAGCGATCACAAAACTCGGATGGACAACACTGAAACACCCACCTTACAGTCTTCACCTGGCTCCATGTGACTATCATCTCTTTGGGAAACGGAAAGACACTCTTCGTGCAACAAGGTTTGAAGATTATGACTCCCTTGTGCACGCTGCCAAACAGTGGCTCCAACAGGCGCTGTTCCAAGATGGCGTAAGGCAGTTGAGAGGGATGGAAATTATGTGGAGAAATGAAAATATTGTTCCTTAAGGATATATCTACACACTGTAAAACTTTCAAACATGTAGAATAAAAGATAGATTTTTTTTTTTTTTTAAATAGTGTGCATTTCTTTTGGAGTGACCCTCGTACATTCACCGGACACAGCCGGCACTATTTCACATCCACAAAGCCACGTGACACCAGCGCATTCCTAGTACCCCTACGACAGGTGGCCCTTACGGGACCACCACCTGCAGCTCGCCTGCAGTGTGCTGCCGACTGTACCACCGAGTGTAATCCAGAATAAATGACGAGTCACAGATAGGGTGCTACCTACCAGGCGCCCGTTCTATAAACTGCACGTCAACAGACTCCAGGGCATAATACGAAATAAAATTCAAACATTCAGAAACGAACAATGGGGACAGAAACTCGCTGGGCTGGATACCACACGTCCTGGCGTGTGGCAGCTGGCCAGACACTTCACCAGGGAGAAACATTACATTCCCACGTTACAAGGACCAGACGGCCCAGCCTACTCCGCGACGGAGAAGGCAGAGCTTATGGCCTCAACACTTGCAGCGTCTTTCATGCCGAATCTGGTTCCTTCAGACCCAGCATTCACACTTGAAACGGACCAGGAGGTTACACGACTTGTAGCCCAGCCCTCGCGCAACGAAATAAGACGTACTAGCACAAATGAAGTTACATGGGCTATCAAGCACACCACCGCTAGAAAAGCCCCTGGGCCTGATGGCATTCAAAACCGTGTCCTCCAGGAGTTCACGGATAAAGCCGTAGAATACCTCGCACACTTAACGAATGCCATCCTGACACACCAACACTTCCCTGACTTTTGGAAGGCGGCCAAGGTCCTGATGTTCAGGAAGCCAGGGAAAGACCACTCCCTCTCACAAAATTACCGACCCATCAGTCTGCTGTGCTCGCTCAGCAAGATTGTTGAGAAGGTAATACTAAAACGTATCACTAGGCATTGCATCGCCAACGACACCCTAAGACCGGAGCAATTCGGCTTTAGGAATCACCACTCGTCAACACAACAACTCCTCCGCGTAGTCGAACATATAACACACGGCTACAACATGAACAAAGCCACAGGGGCCGTGTTCCTAGACATCGAAAAGGCTTTCGATCGTCTCTGGCACAACGGACTCATACGCAAACTAAGCGAAGCTGGTTTCCCGGACGGACTCGTACGTCTCATACACTCATATCTCACGAACAGATGTTTCAACACTAACGTGCAGGATAAACAATCAACACAACACGGTATCCAAGCTGGAGTACCCCAAGGAAGCATCCTAGGGCCCATCTTGTTTAACCTGTACATTAATGACTTCCCAGCGACACGAAACACGACGTTAGCCGTCTACGCGGATGACACAGCCATCCTCGCGCAAGACTGGAAACCGTCGAACATCAACTCACGAATACAGACAGCACTCAGAATAGCTGAGCCTTGGCTGGAGCGATGGCGTATTAAAGTAAACGTCGACAAGTGCGAAGCAGTTCTGTTCACACGCAGACCGAAACTACTGCGCAAACACCAACACTGTAGACCGATAACACTACATACACGCCCAATGCGTTTCCGAGAGAAAGTCAGATACCTCGGTGTCTGGCTGGACCGGAAACTTACACGGGGGGACCACATCGAATACGTTGCCAACCGAGTGCACGCGAGGCTCAAACAGCTCTTCCCAGTGCTCAACAGGCAAAGCACACTGAATAGGAGGGTGTCGAGGTCCTTATACATGACACTGATTAGACCTCTGATGACGTACGCAGCTCCCGTCTGGGGATATGCAGCTCCCACACGACTGCGCCGCCTGCAGATCATACAGAACAAGGTGCTACGAATCATTAGCAATGCTCCACGCTACACACGCACCGTGGATCTTCACCGTGAATACCGCCTCGATACCCTCGAGGAAGTATTCAGAAAACAAGCCACACGACTATACGCGAACTCGAGACACTCGAACAATCCGTTCATCCTCACTCTGGGAAACTACGATCACAACCACAGGTGGAAACACAAGCGGCCAAAGACACTGCTTGCTAGGGCATAACCACCTATGGTAAACTAACATACGCAAACAGCGACAAACGTCGGTAAGCCCCTGCATATCAGCAACACTGACTGGAAACCACCAGCTGCTATTAGAGCCGACCAACAGGCCACAGCAGGGACACCGACGAGCTCGCCCACAGACGCACGAACAATCTGCCAACACTCCCTCACACTGTGCCTCCGGTATATGACCTATCGGACACAAGACCGATAACAAACCTGACTGTTGCAGGCTGCTGACGCTGAACGAGGACTCTGTACCAGCACCCAGCGCCAGCCGCCGAGCAGCACAAACGCACAACGTCAAGGTATCGACACGCATGATACCCACTACTAACAAAGCCTATCCTTGTACAACCTATCGCAGGCAGCAAGACAACCGCTACTGCTCTTGCCGCCCGACCTAACTATCGCAGAGGTTTTTTTCCCCTCGGCTCTTGCCATGGCACTTTTTTTCCTCTGACCTTCAAACCCCTACCCTTCGTCCGATTTCGACCAATCTATCTCCAGATGAGCGCGTATTAATGGTTAACCCTAACCAGACGTACGCAAACATCGCAGTACCCACATCCTGCGACACCTCACTTTAGTGAATACTAACCCTTATGCAGAGATGGCAGTAGACCTTTTGTGTTGGCCATCATGCCGGTGTGGGCGTGGAGGGGCTCCACCTCTAAAAAAAAAAAAAAGGGTGCTACCAGATGAAGACCACAGCAGTGCACCACCGGTCGTGACCTCGACAAATTCTGAAGCTCAGAGAGTAACTGCCGGTGACAAAGAGTGTGTTCTCTCTCTCTCGTACTGTATTCACCGAGCGACAATTATTCCCATTAGATCGAACTACATCTTGTGTTCTTTCATATAGATTTGGTTTCTGGTTTTCATGTTTTCTTGTTGCTTCCTTAGAGAAACATTTTCTTTAGTTCAATGTTACCTGGGCACCGTCACCTTTTCTGTGCACACCATTCCACGGCAGGATACAGCATGTCCCACAAGAAACTCCTCATTTCTCAACCAAAATTAGCTGAGATAAAATGTTGTTGCATTACTTATTAAATGCCCTTCATAATTCTACAGCTGAATGGAATGGGTAGTGTCTCGGAAACATGTTATAAGATCAACATTAATAAAAGTCAAACAAGGGTGATGAAATGTGTGTGGACCAAAAAAGGAGATGCCGAGAGAATTACGAGGGTTGACTGAAAAGTAATGCCTCCACCTTCGTAACTCTTCAACAGTTGGCAGCATCGGTATGCGGCATGTACTGGCTTGTTCCGTAGCCTCTCCTCTACAGCTCCAGTTCGCGGGAAGCCTCAGCACTGAACGGTTGTGTCGTTACAGTGCAAAGTATGGAACCCCGCGCACACGGTCGCTGAATGTAATTTAATCAACGTGCAGTCATTGAATTCTTGACAGCAGAAGGCGTCAACTCACAGAAGGTTCATCAGAGAATGAAAGCAGTTTATGGTGATTGTGTCGATGTGAGTACTGTGCGTCGCTCGGCGAGCAGGTTTGAAGATGTTGAGGCAGGAACATCTGTCCTACAAGACAAACAAAGAGTTGGATGTCCTGTGACAGAAACCACTGACTTTCACAAGCAAAATGTTGACAGATTCCAGAATGAGATTTTCACTCTGCAGCGGAGTGTGCGCTGTTATGAAATTTCCTGGCAGATTAAAACTGTGTGCACCGACCGAGACTCGAACTCGGGACCTTTGCCTTTCGCGGGCAAGTGCTCTACCAACTGAGCTACCGAAGCACGACTCACGCCCGGCACTCACAGCTTTACTTCTGCCAGTACCTCGTCTCCTACCTTCCAAACTTTACAGAAGCTCTCCTGCGAACCATGCAGAACTAGCACTCCTGAAAGAAAGGATATTGCGGAGACATGGCTTAGCCACAGCCTGGGGGATGTTTCCAGAATGAGATTTTCACTCTGCAGCGGAGTGTGCGCTGATATGAAACTTCCTGGCAGATTAAAACTGTGTGCACCGACCGAGACTCGAACTCGGGACCTTTGCCTCTGGCAGAAGTAAAGCTGTGAGGACCGGGCGTGAGTCGTGCTTCGGAAGCTCAGATGGTAGAGCACTTGCCCGCGAAGGTCCCGAGTTCGAGTCTCGGTCGTGCACACAGTTTTAATCTGCCAGGAAGTTTCATGTTGACAGATTGATTCAAGACGATTGTAGTACCATTCAGAGAGAAACTGCAAGCAGAATCGGAATTGTGTGGGTCGCATTATTGCTTTGCTCAGATATCGGAAGGTCTGTGCACGACTGGTACCCCGGATGCTGACTCCTGAAATGAAAGCGCACTGATTTGAAATTTGTCAGGAACTCCTCTCACATTACGAGAATGAAGGTGATGCCTTTCTCCATTCAACTGTGACAAGAGACGAAAGGTGGGTACACCGTTAAGACCCAGAGATGAAATGTCAGTCTACGGAATATCGACACAAAGACTCGCCCCAGAAAAAGAAATTCAAGGTGCAGGCCTCAGCTGGAAAAATAATGGTCGCAGTGTTCTGGGATGCAGACGGTGTTATCCTTGTCGATTTCCTCAATTGTGGAACAACAATAAATTCAGACTGTTACATCAGAACGCTGTGAATTCTGAAACGACAGCTGACAAAGGTCGGAAAGGAAAAGGGAAACGTTTTCCTGCAGCATGACAGTGCCAAACCACACACTTGACGTGCCACCACAGCAGAACATCAGAGACCGGATCTCACGGCATCCTCCGTACAGTCCAGATTTAGCACCGTCTGACTCCCATCTGTTTTCGATAATGAAAGATGGTCTGTGGGGACATCCTCCTGCTTCTAATGAAGATGTTCAGAGAACTGTGAGACTGTGGTAGCGGAAACAGAGTGTCTACTTCTTCTGTGACGGCTTGAGCAAACCTGTTAATCGTCGGCAGAAATGTATCCGATTAGCTGGTGATTATGCGGAAAAGTATATTTTGGTAATTAAAGATCACATTCTAAGGATTATTTCTGTGTTTCACTTATTAAAATATTCCCATCCAAACCCAATTACTTTTCATTCAAACCTCATATATTAGGAAATGAGACACTAGAAGTAATAGGCAAGTTTGGTTATATGGGCAGCAGAGTAACTGACAATGGTCAAAGTAGGCAGGATATAAGAGGCAGACTCACAATAGGAAGAAAAATGCTTCTGAAGGTACTTGTGTTGAGTGTAGCCTTGTACAGAAGTGAAATGCAGATGACAAGCAATTTACATGTGAAGGGAACAGAAGCTTTTCATATGTGATGATACACAAGAATGCTGAAGGTCAGTTGGATAGCTTGAATAACTAACAAGGTGGAAATGAAATTAATCGATGGAAAAAGAAATTTATGGCACTGTTTGTCTAAAGGGATCAGTTGGTAGGACACACCCTGAGACATCCAGGAATTGTCAATTTTGTAATGGAGAGAGAGAGAGAGAGAAAGGGAAAGTAGGAGGGGGGGTGCGAGGGCAGGAGCAAAGATTGTAGAGGGAGATCCTTATAGGTATGAATACAGTAAGTAGCTTCTAATGGATACAGGCAGCAGTAGTTACGCAGAGATGAAACAGCTTGACACAGCATAGCCTAACGTAGAGAGATGCACGAAACCAGTCTCTGGCCAGAAGACGACAACAACAACAACAACAACACCACTTGATAACACATTGTTGTCACTGTCTTCTATCACAAAGGGAAACTATCCAAATGCATCTACAACAGTGGTCATCAAACTGTGGCCCACAGGCCACACGCAAAGGGTACGGCCCAAATTAACTGTAAGTACGGCCTGCGGTTAAAGGCTGTATTTTACAATAATACGCATCTAACAGCTAACGACAAAAATATCAGCTAATATTACGACTGTACAAAGAGAGTAGTTCTCCAGCCCAATAACAAACAAAAATAACTCCAGAGACACTAATATTTTCAGGTGTGCTTAATATAAATAGAAGCTAGTTAATTCGGCAGTGAGCCGAGTAAAGTTGGCCGCTTACATCGGGGCAGAGGGGTAAGTCGAGCGGCCACTGCAGTGTTAAGGATGTAAGAGGGGGAAAGTTTTATTGTTCGTCTTCAAGAACTAAAAACGTATGGGTGTGTGTTCCTTGTTCCAATTAGCTGCTGTGGCATAAGTTTCAAACAGGATTTGTGACTGTGTGTTGCAGGGACAGTCATCTTCAAATGAGATACATATTTGTAGCACGGAATATGAAATTAAATTAAGGCAGTTTTAATACAACACATTCTGTAGCAGAAAAATGGCATTAAAAACATTTTGTGGAAGACCAGTGTTCTTGTGGTAGGGAGCAGTGGCCGATGATATACACTCCTGGAAATGGAAAAAAGAACACATTGACACCGGTGTGTCAGACCCACCATACTTGCTCCGGACACTGCGAGAGGGCTGTACAAGCAATGATCACACGCACGGCACAGCGGACACACCAGGAACCGCGGTGTTGGCCGTCGAATGGCGCTAGCTGCGCAGCATTTGTGCACCGCCGCCGTCAGTGTCAGCCAGTTTGCCGTGGCATACGGAGCTCCATCGCAGTCTTTAACACTGGTAGCATGCCGCGACAGCGTGGACGTGAACCGTATGTGCAGTTGACGGACTTTGAGCGAGGGCGTATAGTGGGCATGCGGGAGGCCGGGTGGACGTACCGCCGAATTGCTCAACACGTGGGGCGTGAGGTCTCCACAGTACATCGATGTTGTCGCCATTGGTCGGCGGAAGGTGCACGTGCCCGTCGACCTGGGACCGGACCGCAGCGACGCACGGATGCACGCCGAGACCGTAGGATCCTACGCAGTGCCGCAGGGGACCGCACCGCCACTTCCCAGCAAATTAGGGACACTGTTGCTCCTGGGGTATTGGCGAGGACCATTCGCAACCGTCTCCATGAAGCTGGGCTACGGTCCCGCACACCGTTAGGCCGTCTTCCGCTCACGCCCCAACATCGTGCAGCCCGCCTCCAGTGGTGTCGCGACAGGCGTGAATGGAGGGACGAATGGAGACGTGTCATCTTCAGCGATGAGAGTCGCTTCTGCCTTGGTGCAAATGATGGTCGTATGCGTGTTTGGCGCCGTGCAGGTGAGCGCCACAATCAGGACTGCATACAACCGAGGCCCACAGGGCCAACACCCGGCATCGTGGTGTGGGGAGCGATCTCCTACACTGGCCGTACACCACTGGTGATCGTTGAGGGGACACTGAATAGTGCACGGTACATCCAAACCGTCATCGAACCCATCGTTCTACCATTCCTAGACCGGCAAGGGAACTTGCTGTTCCAACAGGACAGTGCACGTCCGCATGTATCCCGTGCCACCCAACGTGCTCTAGAAGGTGTAAGTCAACTACCCTGGCCAGCAAGATCTCCGGATCTGTCCCCCATTGAGCATGTTTGGGACTGGATGAAGCGTCGTCTCACGCGGTCTGCACGTCCAGCACGAACGCTGGTCCAACTGAGGCGCCAGGTGGAAATGGCATGGCAAGCCGTTCCACAGGACTACATCCAGCATCTCTACGATCGTCTCCATGGGAGAATAGCAGCCTGCATTGCTGCGAAAGGTGGATATACACTGTACTAGTGCCGACATTGTGCATGCTCTGTTGCCTGTGTCTATGTGCCTGTGGTTCTGTCAGTGTGATCATGTGATGTATCTGACCCCAGGAATGTGTCAATAAAGTTTCCCCTTCCTGGGACAATGAATTCACGGTGTTCTTATTTCAATTTCCAGGAGTGTAAATAAAGAAAATGAACCGTCATAGCTGTTTCATCAAAGGAATTTATTTCAAAAGACTACTTTCGGTGCAACACTTATGCCATCTTCAGGTCGACTACAAACCGAAACAGTACTTTGATTCCTTGGCCCATGTATTGTAGAACCCATATAATACAGTTGTGGTTGCACTTATGTCCACACGGTCACAGTGGTGACAACATGCTGCAGAGTATACGCTCCTTATCTATGAAATCAACGGCAACTAGTATTATACAGGTCTACAATACATCGGTCAAGGAATTACACCACTCTTTTGGTTTACGATGGACTTCAAGACGGTATAAGTGTTGCGGTGAAACTATTTGTTTGGAATAAATTTCTTTGATTATACAGTTGTAGTGGTTCATTTTTCAAAACCTTTAATTAACAATTGAGAACAATGCGACGTACAATTACTGCTGTTAACCAACTAATCATCTGAAACTTGCTGGCAGATTAAAACTGTGTGCCGGACCGAAACTCGAACTCGGGACCTTTGCCTTTCGCAGACAAGTGCTCTACCGACTGAGCTACCCGAGCACGACTCACGCCCCGTCCCCACAGCTTTACTTCTGCCAGTACCTCGCCTCCTACCTTCCAAACTTTACAGAAGCTCTCCTGCGATACAGTTGTAAAGCTGTGAGAACGGGGCGTGAGTCGTGCTCGGGTAGCTCAGTCGGTAGAGCACTTGCCCGCGAAAGGCAAAGGTCCCGAGTTCGAGTCTCGGTCGGGCACACAGTTTTAATCTGCCAGGAAGTTCCGTATCAGTGCACACTTCGCTGCAGAGTGAAAATCTCATTCTGAAAAATAATCATCTGCTCACACAGACAACACACCATCACCTCATCAGTCAATTACAGTGTCACAACTCTGAGGCCACAGAGTGGCAGCAACCTGAAACAGAGCAGTCGACACAAAGTATTCTCAACAGTGCCGACATTTAACACTCGGTACTCGGGAGGGGGGGGGGGTCAACTTATCGCACCCTTATTACAGCTAGTCTATCGGAGGCTCACGACGTACTAATTTACGTACAATTAATAATGAGGTCGGTATATTTGCAGCCCCAGGTGTCGTCCCACAATGTCAGTATTGGCCCTCGAGTAAATAAGTGATCAGTTGTGAGTTCTTTCTGCAAGAACTTTCTGAAGTCCACTACAAGTTTCACTGGGGGACTTGCAATTTTCCATCATATGTAAATGTGTTCATAACACAGTGAAGGATATAAGTAAAGGTTTTACCTCAGCTGCACCAGGCATATCAGCTTCCATCGTGACTGGCTTCCGCTGGCACTGCTGCCTTAAATATCTACTGCCAGCATCATCTAGAACAGAACAGATAATACGTCACTCTACTAACTGAATTGGATTTCTCATTAAGTCAATCTGTATGGATACAAAGTAAATCACCACATCTGGAACAACAGATATAAGCATAATACTGTCAGAACATCCGAATTGCAACACTTCTCTAAAAAACACAGTTTTTTCCAATTTGAGGATGTAACAACCAACTAACTAAATACATGGCTGCTTCTGGGTTTCATTCCCGGTTAAGAAAGCAGATTACTCTGTTACGGAAAGGTCTACAACAGGGACCACTCAGTGTTGTGGAGCCACGTGAAGTGCTGTTCCGATAAACAATCGGCAAGCTGCCAAAGTCACGTTAAACTGAAAAGCTCGTGCCAAGAATATAGAACAGTGCCATTAAATGACATACAAGTGTCGCACAGCAATCTGTGTCTGATGGGAATGAGGGGCAGGGCAGCATGTATCCAGAGTGGATTAATACAGTACCCAATGGGGTATCAGAAGGCATGTATTTTATAGCAAGGACTTGAAATACATGTTACACACATCAATACCAACTTTTGATCAAGACCAAATGCATTTCTGTTTATTTTAATGCACTTTCAGTGGTCACTGTTAACAGTATGGTTTTTCTTGAAATTTTGTTGCTGGGATCAGGCACAGTTCTCACATTTTACCATGTTGTAGTTTGTGTGTGTGTGTGTGTGTGTGTGTGTGTGTGTGTCTGCAGTCTCAAAGAGCTGAAACTACACTGTGACCAGCAGCACCAGTGCATGATGGGAGTGGCGACTGGGTGGGGGTAAGGAGGAGGCTGGGGCGGGGAGGGGGAGAGATAGTATGGTGGGAGTGGCGGACAATGAAATGTTGCAGTTTGGACAGAGGGTAGGAGAGAAAGTGCGGAGGGGGGAGGGGGTAAGTAACAGAAAGAGGAGAGAAATAAAAAGAAATTAAAAGAATGGATGTGGTGGTGAAATGACAGCTATGTAGTACTGGAATGGGAACTGGGAGGGGGCTGGATGGGTGAGGACAATGACTAATGAAGGTCGAGGCCAGGAGGGTTACGGGAACGTAGGATGTATTGCAGGGAAAGTTCCCACCTGCACAATTCAGAAAAGCTGGTGTCGGTGAGAAGGATCCATACGGCACAAACTGTGAAGCAGTCATTGAGATGAGGGGTATCGTGTTTGGCAGCGTGTTCACCGACAGGGTGGTCCACTTGCTTTTGGCCACAGTTTGTCGGTGGCCGTTCGTGCGGCAGACAGCTTGTCGGTTGTCGTGCCCACGCAGAACGTAGCACAGTGGTTGCAGCTTAGCTTGTAAATCACATGACTGGTTTCACAGGTAGCCCCGCCTTTGGTGCGATAGGTAATGTTAGCATCCAGACTGGAGTAGGTGGTGGTAGGAGGATGTACTGGACAGGTCTTGCATCTAGGTCTATTACAGGGGTGTGAGCCACGAGGTAAGGGACTGGGAGCAGGGGTCGTGTAAGGACTGACGAGTATATTGCGTAGGTTCGGTGGACGGCGGAATACCACGGTAGGAAGGGTGGGAAGGATAGGGGGTAGGACATTTCCCATTTCAGCAACAAGAGGTAATCTAAACCCTGGCTGAGAATGTAATTCACTTTCTCCAGTCCTGGACGGTACTGAGTTACGAGGGGAATGCTCCTCTGTGGCCGGACTGGGAGGTAGTGGAAGACTGGAAAGGCGAGGCACGGTAGATTTGTTTTTGTCCGAGGACGGGAGGATAATTACGGTCAGTGAAGGCTTCAGTGAGACCCTCGGTATATTTAGAGAGGGACTGCTCGTCACTGCAGGTGCGACGACCACGGGTGGCTAGGCTGTACAGAAGGGACTTACTTCTTGGTATCAAACGGGTGGCAGCTGTCGAAGTGGAGGTATTGCTGGTGGTTAGTAGGTTTGATATGGACGGAGGTACTGATGTAGCCATCTTTCAGGTGGAGGTCAACATCTAGGAAGGTGGATTGTTGAGTCGAGTAGGACCAGGGGAAGCAAATGGGGGAGAAGTTGTTGAGGTTTCCGGAGGAATGTGGATAGGGTGTCGTCACCTTCAATCCACATAGCAAAGATGTCATCAGTGAATCTGAACCAGGTGGGGGGTTTAGGATTCTGGGTTTTTAGGAAGGATTCCCCTACATGGCCCACGAATAGGTTGGCATAGGATGGTGCCATGCGGGTGGCCATAGCTGTACCCCATATTTGTTTGTAGGTAATGCCTTCAAAGGTGAAGTAATTGTGGGTGAGGATATAGTTGATCATGGAGACTAGGAAGGAGGTTGTCGGTTTGGAATCCACAGGGCATCTGGAAACGTAGTGTTTGATAGCAGCAAGGTCACGGGCATTAGGAATGTTAGTGTACAGGGAGGTGGCATCGATAGTGACGAGCAGAGCACCGTGTGGTAAAGGGAGAGGAACTGTGGCGAGTTGGTCGAGGAAATGGTTGGTATCTTTTATATAGGAGGATACGTTACAGGTAATTGGTTGAAGGTGTTGGTCAACGAGAGCAACAGGCCACAATGGGGCATCCTGGGTGGTAGGGTTTACGGAGTTTAGGAAGCATGTAGAAGGTGGGAGAGTGGGGAGTGGTAGGGGTAAGTAGAGAGGTGGACTCTGGGGAGAGATTCTGGGATGGACCTAAGGATTTGAGTAGTGACTGGAGATCCTGCTGGATTGGTGGACTGGGATCACTGTGGCATTGTTTGTAGGTGGAAGTATTTGACAGCTGACGGAGTCCTTCTGCCGCGTAACCCTCGCGGTTCAAAACTACGGTAGTGGAGCCTTTGTCTGCAGGTATAGTTACATCCTGTATTGTTACATTCCATCCTGGATTACCATTGTCTGATATATAGGGGGTTGTAGTATATCCCTAGAGTAACCCTGAATTTTAACACCACACAGATGAAACTCATCCTAGAACTTATGACTGGCCAAGGAAATTGTAAGAAAGGCTGCACACGATAGGTAGAGGCAGCATACGATAGGTGTAGATGTGGAGGAGTATGAAACTGTACCAAACCTAGTCTTCCACTGCAAACATCTGGAGGGCAAACGACACAGAATATTCAAGTCATTAAAGCCTGAGGAAATCTTGTCAAATAAGGGATTACAACAACAACAACAACAATAACAACAACAACAACAACAGCAGCAGCAGCTCAGTTTCAGTGTGGGTAACAGTGGGATACGAACACTGTTGTTTTCTGGCTTCCTGCATCAATCAAATCAATACTTGACCATCAATCACTGGATTTAAAACTGTTTTTCATAAATAATACAATTTTCAGAACTACGTATATTACTAACTGGTAGATTCATATTAATGTAAAAAGTGTGCAGTATCTAAAATAGACAAGATCTTCACCCTTTGACAGCCTGTCGGTTGTTCCAGATTATATTAATTCACCATGTTCCCTGGATGGCATAAAGAAAGAATGTTAAAGGATTTGGAATGACTAAAGGTAAACATCAACACGAGACAAAGAAATCATAGAAACTTAATCTGTATGCTGAGCTACTAACACACGATCAATATACTGCTTAATGATATTCACACTTATGACAGCTAAATTTCATCAAGTGAATCTGTAAGAAAGCTACTACTTTGAAAATATCTACTGCCTTCTCCATCGCACTATACAGCTGTTGTTTATCAGCCAGTAGCTGTGTAAGATTTACTTTATCACAATGGTATTCTCAAAGAAAATATTTTTTACATCTACTGAGTCCTATTACTTGTCATCCAGCTTTATAACAAAACACTGCTACTTGCTATGTGGCTAACAGAAGCTTTCAGTCCCTGATACTAGATACTCAGATAATTTGTAAAAGGAGTGGCTGATCAGAGACAATTTTTATTTTTCTTTGAATTCCTTGCTTCCAGATGGGGGATTACTGAATATCTTACCACCAGAATGCATAACTCCATTCTGAATCCTGGACACAAGGAGGCAAAGTCTACATGGAAATAATTTTTGTGTCTTTCGCTATGACTGTTTATTACAGTTCAGTGGAAACTGATGTTTATTACAAAACAGATTCACATACAGCGACTACCGATTGACATCAGCAGTGTGTGACACGTGCAAATTTGTGTCTGAGTGGGACTCAAACCCGGATTTCCCACTTATCGCCTCAGCCAATTCTTTTCCGTGAGCACGCCTCCAGGACCGAGCCGAACTTCCACGTCACGTAATCACAACCCTAATGCTCACACAATTTGCAATTCCTGCACAGGGAGACAAATATTATATCATCATTTTAGCCCACTGACAAAAGATACATCACTTATGCTAGAGGTGTAATCTGACAGCCAGAGTGATTGAGGCAACTGCTCAAGTTAAGCAGGAAATCTGGGTTCGTGGCCCAGTCCAACACAAATTTTCATGTGTCGCAAAGAGCTGACAATAATGCATTGTCAATGAATGCGAATCTCTTTCCTGATGCATTCAAAATTGCTTACTGAATATTACTTAGGTGTACTTCACCAGAAGATCAACTCTGTAAGACCACTGGGAGTGCAAATCCGCAAAATGAGCCAACATTGTTGTCTATAGGTCAACACAATGAAGGGCATAAACTGAACGGATCTTCTTGATTAGTTTATCTGTGTTGATCCATTTTAACTCATTATTCAGCTGGACCCCAAGGAAATTTACACACTGTGCTTTCAGTGGATGACCATTAATGTCCACTTACGGTTTTTGTGTGTAGCCCACACCGTAAGAGAAATGAACGTACTGGCAGAAGCCCTCTCTCTCGCTTAGAAGCGATTACAGGCGCAGCGAATTACGCAGCACTCACTTCGGTGCAGCAATCCGACAGTGACCTCCGAGATTTATTGGCACAGCCATCTAGTCTGCAGCTCCGCCATGTCCACATACTACCGTCAAGTGTGACATTTTACACTTATGTCCTCACACTCAAGCCGCGATCATTTGTGACTTAACTTTTGACGTGTCTGCTCGAGGGGTCTGAGGTACGATGAATTTGGTTAAATGAACTTTTGTGTTGACAAGTATCAATGAAGACTGTAAAGCACTTGTTCACCACTGTAATGCCTGTCAGCAGATAAAGATCACGTGTCAAGCGTCTGAAGAATATACCTATAACTACCATCGACCACTTCACTTATTGGCCCAGAGTCTTTCCCGTGGTCGACATCACTGCCAAAACAGTCACAACCACATTCTATTGTGGACGGATTGCTCGTTTCAGAGAGCCCCTTACAATTACCACTGACTAGGGCAGGCAGTTTGAATCCTACACCTTTAAGGCGTGCACTGCCCTGTTAAGTGTGAAGCGCATCTGAGCAACACGTTATCATTCAGCAGTGAATGCTTTAGCGGAACGTCTGCACCGACTGTTAAAGGTATCCCCTGTAAGGTGCCTCTTATGTGAGGAAGACATTTTTACCAGTTTCAATACATTATTGTCTCTCATTGATGTATTCACGATAGTTAGGAAGTGCTGTAGCCCGTAGCCGGCCACGAGTCGGAGAGCATTTCCCAAGCTGGCTGGCTAGGTGACGAAGTGACCATATGTCGCGCGTAGCGAGGTGGGGCTTGGCGCTGGACCGTAGCAACGAGCATCAGCCTGGGAAATATACATGACAGGATGTACCGCCATCTCGGCGTCAAAGTCACCGATTTCGTTTATTTATATTTAATAATTAAAGTCATTTATGACAACATGAATACTAGGAGGAGCCTCTGGATGTTTAAAGCTATTTATCATAATTTTGCCTCGTTAAAATTCACACCCGTTCATTAACAAATGCATATCTTAGTAAGTACAAACTTGATCGGAAATCCATGAACTGTGAGGAAACTAGTAAGAGATACGGACTGCGCGCCAAAGTTGGCAGTCAGCGTTAAGAGCACTTCCTGTCTTGTTCGATGGTAGCCATGCTCTTGGGTACAAGCAGTTTGTTACATGAGTGTTTCATTATTGATCTTATAGGAATAAAAGTGATATTACAGCATTCTGAATGTTAATTTCGAGTAAATAGATACCCCAAAGTTGACCGACAGGAATTTCAGATAATTAGCTTCCACCGACACACACATCCAATGCACCAATGAAGAATCTGCACGGGACGACATTTACGGGAGCTGCACCGCGCACAGGTAGGAGGAAATCCGACAATACGACCCACCGAGGCGGATCGAGGAAGGTCCGACTTACACTCGCAAATTCCGGGTGGAAATGCTGACCAGTCATCTGTACGTCACATATACCACCCTCTAAGAACTCGCGGCTAAGCTTAGTAATAACAGTATCAGTTTAGAAGCGAGAGGATCTTGCACCCTTCAGTGTCACAAATTGCAATGTTGGACAGAAATGCTGCCGATCGTCGTCCTGCGTCTCTGAGCGTTCGTCGAGGACAATCTGAAATGTCCAACAGCAGATCTCGCCTACGGCCAACCATTTCGACAGCCCGGTGAGTTCGTCAGCAACGTGTCATATTCACTTATGGAGACATCGGACTGTCGTCAAACTACGCACGCAGATCCGGCAGCTCAGTCTCGTTGAACTGAGAGATCAACAAGACTTCCCACCCTTTCATCTTCAATGACCTGTGCAAACACAACCAATTTTTTTTCTTTCTGCCATAATGCTGTGCGCATACCTCTACAGCCACCATAAGAGCGACCGTATCCAGTCCTCAGCAACGATGGCAAATTGTTTAAGTTTGATGTCATGAGTACTCCAACAACTATCTCTGTTGACTGCCTTAAAAATGTCTTCTGCACCTTCTCTGATGGTAAGAGCAAATCGCCTTACGGACCGACCACAGACGTGACGGAATTACTCCCCACTCCACCACCAGTCACGGATAAGCCACAAATGGACATCGAACGCCGATCCTGATGCTTCAGCAACAGTAAAACCTGCTGTTACGCGATCCAGACGTCACATCTGCTTTGATCGAAGATACCATTAGCACTCGGGGAGCAGTGATGTAGTGATTATACATTGTTATATCAAGTATATTCAAGACACAAAGAGTTTACACTAAGTGACATTATTCTGATTATGTATTCTCTGAATGTTTTTTACCTTTGCACACTAAGCTATTAAATGTTGCAATAAAAAAGATTTCCTTTAAACTGTAACACTTGTTAGAAATAGCATAACACGAATCTTTGGGAGGTTAAGACATAAACTATTAGGTGTGAACCATTCGTAGCCTGCTCAGCAATCAACGGCACTGTGTCTACTATGGGCAAGTTTGAACCCTTGATTAGAATGCTCGTTTCCTCAGCAAACACCACAGCTTTTAAAGTGTCTCCAGTGTAGTTCAATTTTACCCCTATTTGTTTTATGATGAAAAACACAAGGTCAAGCAGGAATATTTTAATAGTTGAATTTCCATTTACACTGTCTTCTTTACAAATTTCTCCCCAGTATTCTTCCTGCATTTTGTCTGTAAATGCTACACTTCAGTCATTGCTTACAATTCCGCAATGCTTTTTTTTTTATGATGTGCATAAATAGCTGACCTATATATTTTATGGTTAATACCTGACCACTATGCTCTGACAAATCATTGACTATTAGTTTTCTTGCCTGATCAATGAAGGTTGTTGGGACTAACAACTATCTTCAATGGCTATTACACTACATCCTTCAACTCTTGCAGGGAATTTTACTGTGAAAATAATCCAAAGCTGGATATCAACACTCTGGATGGTCAGTACTATCTGATAAGAAACCTACATTCAAGTATCCACAAACAGTTATTCTTCAGTCAAGTCTGCATAGGCTTATTAGCACTGTTCACAGTTGCCGAGATATTTCCTGCGGGTGGCCTATAAACTGTCAGTGTTACGACCTCGTTTATTTCCCGATCCACGACTGTAGCACGACATTCAAAAAGCTGCTCAATTTAATACTCTTTAAGCCTAAAGAGCTAAGGTTTTCAACCACTTTTTGAATATACAGCCACTGCCCCCTTCCCTTTTATTAGTTCCATAGCAAATCAGTAGGACATTGGCGTGTATCTGTCAAGATGGAACTGTTCAATTTCAGTGACTCCCATGTGTTTCTGACACAGTAGTAAGACCTCTCTTCCGATGTTTCACTAGCACTTGCGCCTTATGCACTGTCCTGTTTGACTGCTTAAGAAGTACTTAGGATGGTCGAATGTTGTTCTCCTGGTCTACAAAGCATACAAGCAGCTGGTGTGAGCTGGACTGATGCAATGACTTGCCATGTCTTCTGGAACTTTTTATTGATTTGGAAGGCTCGACTGTAATCCAGTCGGGAGCTAACATTACAATTTTGAAAACGCCACTACCAAACCAGCTAGCAGTTTCTGCCTTTTTTCCAATATTGTGTAGCAGTAGTAGTGACAATCACTGAAACTCAAGAAGTGACCATTATCATCATTCCCGATGTAATTTGTATTAAAACATCCCATATGAAAAATTACGCTGACAATCCTCCAATGACTATCAAGATATTCGGCTTAACACTTCGATCACAGGTAACAACCTAATAGGTTTTTTAAAACTTACTTAACAACTAAAATTATTTAGCGGCAATTGCAATACGTACTTTAAACATATCATATCTACATAACTCAGTAATGATATGTACTTAGGATATGAAATTATTCATGAAAGATAACTTATTAACGGTGAAGAAATAAAATTTTTGACCAAATATTACACCCACATGATCAGTAAAGGAAAAATATTTGATCGTACGTGTAAATAGGTGTAGATTTTACGAGAGATTCAATGCTTACTGCCAAAGGAACGGAGGTTAGGTTACATCACATCCCCTACACAAACTGTCAATTCGGTTACATTCAGCCATTCAGTTGATAGTTTTATAAAATACTTCAGTTCCACTAATATTTTCGAAACGCTAATACACATAAAACATAAATCATATCGTGGAAAGAAACCTTAAGTTAAACTGGCACATTTCACATCATTACGAAATATATTTACCATCTATGGAGCAAGTCTTATTGTAATGTAATGTAACAATGATGTTGTGATGTATTCTCACCATTAGACAGATAATCTACATCATAAAAACCTGTAGGCGTACGGTTGCTAATAGTACTGTAGCAGTAAATGCACAACAATCGAAATTGTAAACAGCAGCATCACAACTATTAATTTAGCTAACCTGGCAAGCAATTCATTAATCTGATATTCCTCAAATGCAGCAATCACGAGGGAAAAATAAGATAGCAATTGTCGTGGTGCATTGCAGTCGATTGTGAAATTCGTTATTCGCTTGAACACAGAGCGCGCCATTTGTAAATCAATTGCCAACTGCAAGCATTTTTACTAGTAATGGCAGATGCATTTACGTTCGCTGCCAGCCACCACGCCGAGTGCCAACATTGCGCGTTTGTCAACTAGCTTACAAATGGCTCTGAGCACTATGGGACTCAACTGCTGAGGTGATTAGAACTAGCTTACAATGTCGTGTGAAAGACGTAGCATGCCGACCTGGCCAAACATCACCTAGACGTATCAGAGACGTGGTATGTTTAGCGCTGCGAACAAGTGCAAGTCGTCTGAAAGACATAGCGTGCCAACGTGGCCAAACATGACCTAGACGTATCAGAGAACAAGCACAAGTTGTGTGAGAGACACAGCATGCCGACCTAGCCAAACATCACCGAGATGTATCAGAGATGTGGTATGTTTACCACTCCGAACAAGCGCAAGTCGTGTGAGAGACGTAGCGTGCTGACCTGGCCAAACAATACCTAGACGTATCAGAGATGTGGTACGTTTACCGCTCCGAACAAGTGCAACTCGTGTGAGAGACGTGGTATGTTTACTGCTCTGAACAAGCACAAGTTGTGTGAGAGACGTAGCGTGCCGACCTGGCCAAACATCACCTAGACGTATCAGAGACGTGGTATGTTTACCGCTCTGAACAAGCGCAAGTCATGTGAGAGACGTAGCGTGCCGACCTGGCCAAACATCACCTAGACGTATCAGAGACGTGGTATGTTTACCGCTCTGAACAAGCGCAAGTCATGTGAGAGACGTAGCGTGCCGACCTGGCCAAACATCACCTAGACGTATCAGAGACGTGGTATGTTTACTGCTCTGAACAAGCACAAGTTGTGTGAGAGACGTAGCGTGCCAACCTGGCCAAACATCACCTAGACGTATCAGAGACGTGGTATGTTTACCGCTCTGAACAAGCGCAAGTCATGTGAGAGACGTAGCGTGCCGACCTGGCCAAACATCACCTAGACGTATCAGAGACGTGGTATGTTTACCGCTCTGAACAAGCGCAAGTCATGTGAGAGACGTAGCGTGCCGACCTGGCCAAACATCACCTAGACGTATCAGAGACGTGGTATGTTTACCGCTCTGAACAAGCGCAAGTCATGTGAGAGACGTACCATGCCAACCTGGCTGAACATCACCTAGACGTATCAGAGACGTGGTATGTCTACCGCTCTGAACAAGCGCAAGTCATGTGAGAGACGTAGCGTGCCAACCTGGCCGAACATCACCTAGACGTATCAGAGACGTGGTATGTTTACCGCTCTGAACAAGCGCAAGTCATGTGAGAGACGTAGCGTGCCGACCTGGCCAAACATCACCTAGACGTATCAGAGACGTGGTATGTTTACCGCTCTGAACAAGCGCAAGTCATGTGAGAGACGTAGCGTGCCGACCTGGCCAAACATCACCTAGACGTATCAGAGACGTGGTATGTTTACCGCTCTGAACAAGCGCAAGTCATGTGAGAGACGTACCATGCCAACCTGGCTGAACATCACCTAGACGTATCAGAGACGTGGTATGTCTACCGCTCTGAACAAGCGCAAGTCATGTGAGAGACGTAGCGTGCCAACCTGGCCGAACATCACCTAGACGTATCAGAGACGTGGTATGTTTACCGCTCTGAACAAGCGCAAGTCATGTGAGAGACGTAGCGTGCCGACCTGGCCAAACATCACCTAGACGTATCAGAGACGTGGTATGTTTACCGCTCTGAACAAGCGCAAGTCATGTGAGAGACGTAGCGTGCCGACCTGGCCAAACATCACCTAGACGTATCAGAGACGTGGTATGTTTACCGCTCTGAACAAGCGCAAGTCATGTGAGAGACGTACCATGCCAACCTGGCTGAACATCACCTAGACGTATCAGAGACGTGGTATGTCTACCGCTCTGAACAAGCGCAAGTCATGTGAGAGACGTAGCGTGCCGACCTGGCCAAACATCACCTAGACGTATCAGAGACGTGGTATGTTTACCGCTCTGAACAAGCGCAAGTCATGTGAGAGACGTAGCGTGCCGACCTGGCCAAACATCACCTAGACGTATCAGAGACGTGGTATGTTTACCGCTCTGAACAAGCGCAAGTCATGTGAGAGACGTACCATGCCAACCTGGCTGAACATCACCTAGACGTATCAGAGACGTGGTATGTTTACCGCTCTGAACAAGCGCAAGTCATGTGAGAGACGTAGCGTGCCGACCTGGCCCAACATCACCTAGACGTATCAGAGACGTGGTATGTTTACCGCTCTGAACAAGCGCAAGTCATGTGAGAGACGTAGCGTGCCGACCTGGCCAAACATCACCTAGACGTATCAGAGACGTGGTATGTTTACCGCTCTGAACAAGCGCAAGTCATGTGAGAGACGTACCATGCCAACCTGGCTGAACATCACCTAGACGTATCAGAGACGTGGTATGTTTACCGCTCTGAACAAGCGCAAGTCATGTGAGAGACGTAGCGTGCCGACCTGGCCAAACATCACCTAGACGTATCAGAGACGTGGTATGTTTACCGCTCTGAACAAGCGCAAGTCATGTGAGAGACGTAGCGTGCCGACCTGGCCAAACATCACCTAGACGTATCAGAGACGTGGTATGTTTACCGCTCTGAACAAGCGCAAGTCATGTGAGAGACGTACCATGCCAACCTGGCTGAACATCACCTAGACGTATCAGAGACGTGGTATGTTTACCGCTCTGAACAAGCGCAAGTCATGTGAGAGACGTAGCGTGCCGACCTGGCCAAACATCACCTAGACGTATCAGAGACGTGGTATGTTTACCGCTCTGAACAAGCGCAAGTCATGTGAGAGACGTAGCGTGCCGACCTGGCCAAACATCACCTAGACGTATCAGAGACGTGGTATGTTTACCGCTCTGAACAAGCGCAAGTCATGTGAGAGACGTACCATGCCAACCTGGCTGAACATCACCTAGACGTATCAGAGACGTGGTATGTTTACCGCTCTGAACAAGCGCAAGTCATGTGAGAGACGTAGCGTGCCGACCTGGCCAAACATCACCTAGACGTATCAGAGACGTGGTATGTTTACCGCTCTGAACAAGCGCAAGTCATGTGAGAGACGTAGCGTGCCGACCTGGCCAAACATCACCTAGACGTATCAGAGACGTGGTATGTTTACCGCTCTGAACAAGCGCAAGTCATGTGAGAGACGTACCATGCCAACCTGGCTGAACATCACCTAGACGTATCAGAGACGTGGTATGTTTACCGCTCTGAACAAGCGCAAGTCATGTGAGAGACGTAGCGTGCCGACCTGGCCAAACATCACCTAGACGTATCAGAGACGTGGTATGTTTACCGCTCTGAACAAGCGCAAGTCATGTGAGAGACGTAGCGTGCCGACCTGGCCAAACATCACCTAGACGTATCAGAGACGTGGTATGTTTACTGCTCTGAACAAGCGCAAGTCATGTGAGAGACGTAGCGTGCCGACCTGGCCAAACATCACCTAGACGTATCAGAGACGTGGTATGTTTACCGCTCTGAACAAGCGCAAGTCATGTGAGAGACGTACCATGCCAACCTGGCTGAACATCACCTAGACGTATCAGAGACGTGGTATGTTTACCGCTCTGAACAAGCGCAAGTCATGTGAGAGACGTAGCGTGCCGACCTGGCCAAACATCACCTAGACGTATCAGAGACGTGGTATGTTTACCGCTCTGAACAAGCGCAAGTCATGTGAGAGACGTAGCGTGCCGACCTGGCCAAACATCACCTAGACGTATCAGAGACGTGGTATGTTTACCGCTCTGAACAAGCGCAAGTCATGTGAGAGACGTACCATACCAACCTGGCTGAACATCACCTAGACGTATCAGAGACGTGGTATGTTTACCGCTCTGAACAAGCGCAAGTCATGTGAGAGACGTAGCGTGCCGACCTGGCCAAACATCACCTAGACGTATCAGAGACTTGTTATGTTTACCGCTCTGAACAAGCGCAAGTCATGTGAGAGACGTAGCGTGCCGACCTGGCCAAACATCACCTAGACGTATCAGAGACGTGGTATGTTTACCGCTGCGAACAAGCGCAAGTCGTCTGAAAGACATAGCGTGCCGACCTGGCCAACCATTACCTAGACGTATCAGAGACTTGGTACGTTTACCGCTCCGAACAAGTGCAACTCGTGTGAGAGACGTGGTATGTTTACTGCTCTGAACAAGCACAAGTTGTGTGAGAGACGTAGCGTGCCAACCTGGCCGAACATCACCTAGACGTATCAGAGACGTGGTATGTTTACCGCTCTGAACAAGCGCAAGTCATGTGAGAGACGTAGCGTGCCGACCTGGCCAAACATCACCTAGACGTATCAGAGACGTGGTATGTTTACCGCTCTGAACAAGCGCAAGTCATGTGAGAGACGTAGCGTGCCGACCTGGCCAAACATCACCTAGACGTATCAGAGACGTGGTATGTTTACCGCTCTGAACAAGCGCAAGTCATGTGAGAGACGTACCATGCCAACCTGGCTGAACATCACCTAGACGTATCAGAGACGTGGTATGTCTACCGCTCTGAACAAGCGCAAGTCATGTGAGAGACGTAGCGTGCCAACCTGGCCGAACATCACCTAGACGTATCAGAGACGTGGTATGTTTACCGCTCTGAACAAGCGCAAGTCATGTGAGAGACGTAGCGTGCCGACCTGGCCAAACATCACCTAGACGTATCAGAGACGTGGTATGTTTACCGCTCTGAACAAGCGCAAGTCATGTGAGAGACGTAGCGTGCCGACCTGGCCAAACATCACCTAGACGTATCAGAGACGTGGTATGTTTACCGCTCTGAACAAGCGCAAGTCATGTGAGAGACGTACCATGCCAACCTGGCTGAACATCACCTAGACGTATCAGAGACGTGGTATGTCTACCGCTCTGAACAAGCGCAAGTCATGTGAGAGACGTAGCGTGCCGACCTGGCCAAACATCACCTAGACGTATCAGAGACGTGGTATGTTTACCGCTCTGAACAAGCGCAAGTCATGTGAGAGACGTAGCGTGCCGACCTGGCCAAACATCACCTAGACGTATCAGAGACGTGGTATGTTTACCGCTCTGAACAAGCGCAAGTCATGTGAGAGACGTACCATGCCAACCTGGCTGAACATCACCTAGACGTATCAGAGACGTGGTATGTTTACCGCTCTGAACAAGCGCAAGTCATGTGAGAGACGTAGCGTGCCGACCTGGCCCAACATCACCTAGACGTATCAGAGACGTGGTATGTTTACCGCTCTGAACAAGCGCAAGTCATGTGAGAGACGTAGCGTGCCGACCTGGCCAAACATCACCTAGACGTATCAGAGACGTGGTATGTTTACCGCTCTGAACAAGCGCAAGTCATGTGAGAGACGTACCATGCCAACCTGGCTGAACATCACCTAGACGTATCAGAGACGTGGTATGTTTACCGCTCTGAACAAGCGCAAGTCATGTGAGAGACGTAGCGTGCCGACCTGGCCAAACATCACCTAGACGTATCAGAGACGTGGTATGTTTACCGCTCTGAACAAGCGCAAGTCATGTGAGAGACGTAGCGTGCCGACCTGGCCAAACATCACCTAGACGTATCAGAGACGTGGTATGTTTACCGCTCTGAACAAGCGCAAGTCATGTGAGAGACGTACCATGCCAACCTGGCTGAACATCACCTAGACGTATCAGAGACGTGGTATGTTTACCGCTCTGAACAAGCGCAAGTCATGTGAGAGACGTAGCGTGCCGACCTGGCCAAACATCACCTAGACGTATCAGAGACGTGGTATGTTTACCGCTCTGAACAAGCGCAAGTCATGTGAGAGACGTAGCGTGCCGACCTGGCCAAACATCACCTAGACGTATCAGAGACGTGGTATGTTTACCGCTCTGAACAAGCGCAAGTCATGTGAGAGACGTACCATGCCAACCTGGCTGAACATCACCTAGACGTATCAGAGACGTGGTATGTTTACCGCTCTGAACAAGCGCAAGTCACGTGAGAGACGTAGCGTGCCGACCTGGCCAAACATCACCTAGACGTATCAGAGACGTGGTATGTTTACCGCTCTGAACAAGCGCAAGTCATGTGAGAGACGTAGCGTGCCGACCTGGCCAAACATCACCTAGACGTATCAGAGACGTGGTATGTTTACCGCTCTGAACAAGCGCAAGTCATGTGAGAGACGTACCATGCCAACCTGGCTGAACATCACCTAGACGTATCAGAGACGTGGTATGTTTACCGCTCTGAACAAGCGCAAGTCATGTGAGAGACGTAGCGTGCCGACCTGGCCAAACATCACCTAGACGTATCAGAGACGTGGTATGTTTACCGCTCTGAACAAGCGCAAGTCATGTGAGAGACGTAGCGTGCCGACCTGGCCAAACATCACCTAGACGTATCAGAGACGTGGTATGTTTACTGCTCTGAACAAGCGCAAGTCATGTGAGAGACGTAGCGTGCCGACCTGGCCAAACATCACCTAGACGTATCAGAGACGTGGTATGTTTACCGCTCTGAACAAGCGCAAGTCATGTGAGAGACGTACCATGCCAACCTGGCTGAACATCACCTAGACGTATCAGAGACGTGGTATGTTTACCGCTCTGAACAAGCGCAAGTCATGTGAGAGACGTAGCGTGCCGACCTGGCCAAACATCACCTAGACGTATCAGAGACGTGGTATGTTTACCGCTCTGAACAAGCGCAAGTCATGTGAGAGACGTAGCGTGCCGACCTGGCCAAACATCACCTAGACGTATCAGAGACGTGGTATGTTTACCGCTCTGAACAAGCGCAAGTCATGTGAGAGACGTACCATACCAACCTGGCTGAACATCACCTAGACGTATCAGAGACGTGGTATGTTTACCGCTCTGAACAAGCGCAAGTCATGTGAGAGACGTAGCGTGCCGACCTGGCCAAACATCACCTAGACGTATCAGAGACTTGTTATGTTTACCGCTCTGAACAAGCGCAAGTCATGTGAGAGACGTAGCGTGCCGACCTGGCCAAACATCACCTAGACGTATCAGAGACGTGGTATGTTTACCGCTGCGAACAAGCGCAAGTCGTCTGAAAGACATAGCGTGCCGACCTGGCCAACCATTACCTAGACGTATCAGAGACTTGGTACGTTTACCGCTCCGAACAAGTGCAAGTCGTGTGAGAGACGTCGTCGGTCAGCCGTGTCAAATGTAAACAGAACATCTCTGACACGTTGCGGCCTACACGAAGTGTTCGTCGCCGCATTCGAAGCTGCCGACATTACAAAAATACTTTCACAATGTTCCCGACCTGCAGCAAACATGTTCACGAAGAAAGGGAGATATGTGGTGGCTCAGCCAACAATGATTTTGCAGGATATTTTGACAGCAGCAGTGACAGGGTAGCGGCGTTTTACCTCCTGTACGAAAATGCTTTAAGCGGCTGGTGATTGATGATGATACTGACGAAGAAGAGCAAACCTGCCAGCAACAATCAGAGTCGTGGATGTAGCAAAAGGAAGACAATGAACCAACAATCTGGATGTATACGGAAATTCCCGGAATAAAGGAAGCAGCTTTACAGCACGTGAGTACAAGCATAAGAGAATTAGACGTTTTCTATGTAATATTTAATTTTACATATTGGGAAAACACCATAACTGAGATGAATAGATATGCACAAGAGGTACTCAACAATAAACAGAAGAGACGAAAAATAGACCAAAAGTGGACTCCTATCGGCTGTAATGAAATAAAAATATACACTGGGCTATGTATAATAATGGCTGAAGTAAGGAAACCGTCGATTCAGATGTATTGGTCTAGGAGGACCGTTTTAGAAATGCCAATATTTAGGAAGACGATGCCATTCAGGAGATTTCAGCACGTAAGTAGATTTCTGCATCTAGCGAATAACAGTTTGGCCAACAACACAGATACGCTGTACAATCTAAGGCCAGTCATAGACAAGTTCAATCAAAAATTTATGGAAGTGTACACAATGCAAGAGAATATTTTGGAACAGTGCGCTCAAACAAAAATAAGCCCACAGACTTCCTGATGGCAAAATTAAAGAAGGGAGAATATACAGTGAGGAGTTGTAATGGAATATTGGCACTAAAATGGAAAGATAAACGAGACGTTTACATGCTTTCCACAAAACATTCAACAGCAGAAATGATTGCCACGGACATACCTCTCCGCAATGCATCGTGGAAACCGAAATGTGTCGTCGAATACAATAGAGGCACAATTGGAATTGATCGCCAAGATCAGATGCTCGCATGCTTCCCTGTGACGAGAAAATGTATGAAAGGTTACCGCAAGATATTCTTTTACCTATTTGACGTTGCTTTATTTAACACGTACATTTTGTATTACAAAATACATTGCAGCAAACGACAGAGCTACGCAGAATATAGGATTCACATTGCAGAATCATTGTTGAAAACTACACCTTTACCGGAATATAATCGGAAGGGACAATAAGCATCCGGCGATATACAACAAAGACTCCACGCGCAACATTGGGCACATTTTCCCAAACATATTGATCCAACACCATCAAAAGTAAATCCTGCGAGAGCTAGTGTAGTGTGCAGAAAGCATAAACGACGCAGCGAAACAACGTGGGAATGAAAAACGTGCAGGGTTGCATTACATGTGCCAGACTGAAGAAGACTATTAAATTCGTGTACATGTCATTGTGAAGACGCGTTTGCAAATATGTATGCCAACGTACTAACTTAACAGGTCCCAGAATGTTTTGAACAAAATATTATAGTCTTAGATCATCACACTGTTGTGAATATTATTATTAAGATGTATTTCATCAATGTGTGTTTGCTTATAAAGGGAAATAAAATGTTTGTGAATATATCGTTTCGTTTGAGACAATGAATGTTTCGTTTCCAATGGATAGCTAATCGTCATTATTTATGATACCCGTAGAAATGTCACGGTACAGACATCTCACACACGTACTTACCAATCCCGAGGGCGTCTGCACGACTTCGGACGCCACCAGCCTTAGCGTGTGTAAGCGCTGGGAATTGTAAGGCGCATCCGTACCTAGCCACTTACGGCACATGCTAACAGAACTTTAATCGTAAGGCAAAGGGTTAATACACCCATAGCACTCCGAAATATGACT
Organism: Schistocerca nitens; assembly: GCF_023898315.1. Lineage (NCBI taxonomy): Eukaryota > Metazoa > Arthropoda > Insecta > Orthoptera > Acrididae > Schistocerca > Schistocerca nitens. Next base: position 12,380,633 of record NC_064624.1, on the reverse strand, counting down.
GGAACTACAACGACTTACCACTGTCCACGCTACGGCGCATTTACCTTCTGCAAGTACTTGCTGAGTTGTTTACATTAGAACCGTTAAGTTGTAGTTGGCCACAGTCATTGCATTATTGCTAAAGAAAAAGCGTGACAAGAACGAAGAGTTAAGAAAAACAGAAGCGTGTGTGGGTCAAGAAGTGGATGCAGGGGCGTACATGTTTAAGTTTTCAAGACACACTATTAAATGAACTGATGTCTGAGGACATTGCCCACATTAAACACTTTCTGGGAATGTCGTATGCAAATTCTGAACATCTCCTGACAATTGCAGATCCAGGTCTTCGAAAATGGGATAGACAAACACTACACATTATATCACCAAAAGATCGTCTTTTCGCTATTCTTCGATTTCTAGCCACAGGTCCATAACTACATATTTCTACTTACTTAACTAATTTTTATTCTTAGGTGGTAGTTTCAATTCGACGATGTATTTGTTCCGAGTCCCGGTGTGCACAGCCTCTGGTATTGTTATGGACTGCAGTGTGACTCTATATGAATGTTTGAAAAGAATATTTGTCGAAGGTCAGTATTATGATATTTTATAACTTCTTCATATAATGATAGAATTTTATACTGTATGTCAGTATCGGACTTCCTGGCCCCTGAAAGGGAAAAAACGCTCTTGGACAGATCTCTAATACACTGTAGCACTGAAACTGCGAATCTGCACAGTACGCAAGTATAAATACGAAATCCTCCAAATACGGGACAATAGCTTCGGAAATGAAATCGAGACTGCGCTGTGCGATGTGCTTTTGTACACTATTCGAGCACAGGACAGGTGCACGGTCTCCTTAGTCAATCAGAACACAGAATCAGGGCATATTACATGTTCCGTAATCAGCGAATCATTAGCATTTTCAGTGCGCGAACACACAAACAATGAAAATTCAGCATGAAACATGAATAAAGTAGATACTCCAAAGTAATGAACAGTACCAAGCAAAGCGATGCTGTAACATACACGGAGGAAAAAAAATTAGGGAGATGGCAATATACACTTACGTTCTTTTGAAGCTAGGGTGGAAAGGGCTTGCTGTCATCTTAAATAGCCCTAAACATCAGGAGACTACTGTTTGTTTACGATTGCTTCTTGTTCATTATTTCTATCATGTTCGCCCAACATCTGTTTCAAATACTGAAGATTACAGTGCATATATATGAATAACATACTGTAAGGAGGACAATTTCGAAAGTTTTTGTCTCCCTGAATGTGTATTTGCTGTAGTAGTATGACACATTTGGCATCGCTAATGATGTAATTTCTTTTTTCTTGATACACTACTGGCTATTAAAATTGCTACGCCACGAAGATGACATGCTACAGACGCGAAATTTAACCAACAGGAAGAAAGGAAGAAGATGCTGTGATATGCAAATGATTAGCTTTTCAAAGCATTCACACAAGGTTTGCGCCGGTGGCGACACCTACAACGTGCTGACATGAGAAAAGTTTCCAACAGATTTCTCATACATAAACAGCAGTTGACCGGCGTTGCCTGGTGAAACGTTGTTGTGATGCCTCGTCTAAGGAGGAGAAATGCGTACCATCACGTTTCCGAATTTGATAAACGTCGGATTGTAGCCTATCACGATTGCGGATTATCGTATCGCGAAATTGCTGCTCGCGTTGGTCGAGATCCAATGACTGTTAGCAGAATACGGAATCGGTGGGTTCAGGAGGGTAATACGGAACGCCGTGCTGGATCCCAACAGCTTCGTATCACTAGCAGTCGAGATGACAGGCATCTTATCCGCATGGCTGTAACGGATCGTGCAGCCACATCTCGATCCCAGAGTCAACAGATGGGGACATTTGCAAGACAACAACCATCTGCACGAACAGTTTGATGACTTTTGTAACAGCATGGACTATCAGCTCGGAGACCGTGGCTGCGGTTACCCTTGACGCTGCATCACAGACAAGAACACCTGCGATGGTGTACTCGACGACGAACCTGGGTGCACGAATGGCAAAACGTCATTTTTTCGGATGAATCCAGGTTCTGTTTACAGCATTGTGATGGTCGCATCCGTGTTTGGCAACATTGCGGTGAACGCACATTGGAAGCGTGTATTTGTCAACGCCATACTGGCGTATCACCTGGCGTGATGGTATGGGGTGCCATTGGTTACACGTCTCGGTCACCTCTTGTTCGCATTGACGGCACTTTGAACAGTGGATGTTACATTTCAGATGTGTTACGACCCGTGGCTCTACCCTTCATTCGGTCCCTGTGAAACCCTACATTTCAGCAGGATAATGCACAACCGCATGTTGCAGGTCCTGTACGGGCCTTTCTGGATACAGAAAATGTTTGACTGCTGCCCTGGCCAGCACATTCTCCAGATCTCTCACCAACTGAAAATGTCTGGTCAATGGTGGCCGAGCAACTGGCTCGTCACAATACGCTAGTCACTACTCTCGATGAACTGTGGTATCGTGTTGAAGCTGCATGGCCAGCTGTACCTATACACGCCATCCAAGCTCTGTTCGACTCAATGCCCAGGCGTATCAAGGCCGTTATTACGGCCAGAGGTGGCTGTTCTGGGTACTGATTTCTCAGGATCTATGCACCCAAATTGCGTGAAAGTGTAATCACATGTCAGTTATAGTATAATATATTTGTCCAATGAATACCCATTTATCATCTGCATTTCTTCTTGTGTAGCAATTTTAATGGCCAGTAGTGTATATTTCGAATAATCAAGACGTGTCCGCAGCTCGTGGTCTCTCAGTAGCGTTCTCACTTCCCCAGTAGGGGTCCCGGGTTCGATTCCCGGTGGGGTCAGGGATTTTCGCCTGCATCAAGATGACATTCATCCCATTACAGTCGGAGGAAGGCAATGGCAAACCACCTCCATTAGGACCTCGCCTAGTACGGCGATGTCGTTCCCCCTACGATCTGTCAAGAAGCGTGAGACTTAAGTTTCCAACCAAGACGAGAAGGATGTGATGTAAACCACAATTACAGAATACAATAACAGGTATTTTTCTGCATAACAGGAAGTGTTGTCACACAGAAACGTTTTCATTTCAGTTTCAAATTTCACTTTGCTTCCTGTCAGGCATTTTGTATTACTGGATAAGCGATCAAAACTTTTGGTTCAGCATTGTGAACCCCTGTTTGGCTACAGACAACCTCAATGTATCGCAATGAAAGTAATTTTTCCCCTCTGGTGTTGTAATTATGTACACCACTGTTCATTCTGGAGTACAGTAGATTATCCACAAAAAACTTCGTAAGCAAATAACTGTACTGTGAAGTGGATAGATTGTGCTACTCACATGCCGAGCAGCAGGTATGCACGACAAGATGAGTGCTCACATAAGTTTTCAGCAAAAGCCTTCTTTAGATGAGTGCTCACATAAGTTTTCAGCAAAAGCCTTCTTTAGAAACGAAGCAAAGAACCTAAAAAACACACACACACACACACACACACACACACACACACACACGACTGCTGTCAATGGCTGTTCTAGTCAGAATCTTTTTCAAAGGGAAAAGGAAAATGGACAGTGAATAATTTTCAGTGAGAGATATGTAGGGCATGAAATGCTGCACCAACAATTAGCGCGGCCACGTCTGTTGTGCGGGGACGACATCGTTGATACGGTGTGGTTCGGATGTTGGAGCGACTGCAATTTGGTAGGTAATGTAATACACAAGAAATAATAAAAGTAAACAGCGCAACAATGACTCATGTATACAGAAGCCAATATTACTCGAACGGCTCCACTTACGAATGAAATGTGATGCCTTGAAACTTCAGGTTTCGATAGGATCGATTACAGCCGTGGATGACGAAAGCCAGCATTACTGACAGAACAACTACATCTTTACTCAATCAAAAGTCCAGCTGCTACCACAGATGTCGACAGATTCCACAATGGGGCACTGGCACGCCAGAAAGACATCATGGGGAAGTATCACCGAGGTGAACCGTGGAGATGTAAATGCAGCGAGCCTAATGATTTGGGCCATTCAGGGTGATTCATAAAGATACGCAAATTGACAAATTGCCTATTGCCTCCTATCTCGGGTTCTTTGGCCGAAGTTGATCTAATGATTTTACTGACGTTTCACCAGCACGAGTGGCTGGCATTGTCAAAGCTTCACCCTCCATCACCGGTGGTGAACTGGAGCCGAGCTTGCGGCCACAGACTATATATATGTATCTGGCGTGCCAACGTCCGAGGGCTTCTCCGCGGTCATTTCCGGTGCGGTTCTCCTCTTGCTACCTGCGACGGCCGTTCGCTGCAGCACGGGAAGCCAGGATCTGTTTACCTTAAGACTTTCCTCTTTCTTGTTCGAACTGTTCGCATGTTTTTGTATTTCTACAGCTTCTCTGAACAAACGCGTGTGATAGTGCTTCTCTACAGCCAGAAATTCCGTGTCGGCGAATTGTATTACGTGGTAGATCTCACTCAGTGCGTGCTCTGCCACGGCCGATTTCTCCACCTGCCCCAACCTGCAATGTAGCTTATGTTCTTTGATCCTGGTGTTGATTGATCGTCCAGTCATTGCGACATAGACTTTTCCGCATGTGCACGGTATACGGTACATTCCCGACATTGCAAGTGCGTGCCTTTTCTCCTTTGCAGATCTAAGACACTCTTTGATCTTCCTTGTAGATTTGAAAATAGTCTTTACACAGTGTTTGCAAAATATACGGCCGATTCTGTCCGTCACTGTGGGAATGTATGGCAGAAAGGCCATACCCGACATTTCTTTTTCCGGTTCCTTACTTCGCCGAGGGTTGGGCTCTGTTACACTTCTAATATAATTTGTGGAGTACCCATTGCTCCTCGGAACAGTTTCCAGGTGTTGCATTTCTCGTTTGAGGTGTTGCGGCTCACGTATTCGTCCTGCTCTCATTAGGAGCGTACTAATCATGCCTCTTTTCTGGCTCGGGTGGTGGTTTGACAGTTTGTGCAGGTACCGGTCCATGTGTGTCGGTTTTCCAATGTCAGGAATATACTGTATACCATGCACATGCGGAAAAGTTTATGTCGGAATGACTGGACGATCCATCAACACCAGGATCAAAGAGCATAAGCAACATTGCAGGTTGGGGCAGGTGGAGAAATCGGCCGTGGCAGAGCACGCACTGAGTGAGATCTACCACGTAATACAATTCGCTGACACGGAAGTTCTGGCTGTAGAGAAGCACTATCGCACGTTCTTGTTCAGAGAAGCTATAGAAATACAAACACACGCTAACAGTTTCAACAAGAAAGAGGAAAGCCTTAAGGTAAACAGATCCTGGCTTCCCATACTGCAGCGAATGACAGTCGCAGGTAGCAAGAGGAGAACCACACCGGAAATGACCGCGGAGAAGCCCTCGGACGTTGGCGCGCCAGGTACATATAGTCTGCGGCCGCGAGCTCGGCTCCAGTTCACCACTGGCAATGGAGGGTGAAGCTTTGACAATGCCAGCCACTCGTGCTGGCGAAACGTCAGAAAAATCATTAGATGAACGTTGGGCGAAGAACCCGAGAGAGAAGCCAATAGGTAGTTTGTCAACAAGTGGCCATGAAAGCCTTAACAATTTTGTGATATGCAAATTATTTTAATATTTTCTTCGACAAGTAAAACTACAGAATAAAGTTCATATAAACATAGGTCCACAAATGTTTAGTTACAGAAAGATTTTGCCTGCCGCTAACATGACTCCATCGCAAAACCGTACGAGGTTAAAGCAAAGCACGATTTCCATCTATTTTGTTGTTACTGGTCTGGTGACTAATAAAACATGTCACAGACTTGTATCTGCAGTAGTTTTCCAGAACATCCAGAGAAGCAAAGATTGTTATACAGGTTTTTGTTTACTTTTCATTAACAATGTAGAAAAGTTTATGTAATTGTTGGCAACCATTAGTGAGTTGTTTCAGTCGTTTCCTAACCTCGAAATGAGTTAGTGTTCAGTATTGTTCAGTGGAACAAAATAATAACAGTGTATTTAAGTGAAACCATGTAGTAACTGTTGTAATTTGTAGATTATTAATGATATAGGGATGCCTAGAGGAATACACCCATATGGTGTTTATTGTGGCAAATGAGATGGTAATGCTACGGCTGCAGTTAACGAATATTGCGTACGTTATCCAACACTAAGGATTTCGAATGCACGAACCATTAGTGGAGTATTTCGAATGTTACGGGAGAGAGGTTCACTACCTAGCAATCATAATCAGTACGAGCGCTCGATACATGAAGACGATGATGATATTATGGATGCTGTTCAACGTAGCCCTGCAACTTCTGTTGAAACCCCTGTGCAATTGTCTGGGATTTAAAAAGCAAACTGGGCCAAGTAGTTAATAAATTAAAAATTTTACGAAATTACTTCTTTGATTCTATGGAAGTTCTGGAAAACTACTACCGATACACATCTGCGACATGTTTTATTACATTCACCAGATCAATAACTACAAAATAAATGGAGATCATGCTTACTTTAATCTCGTACAATTTTGCGATGCCTTCATATTTGCGAAGTTGCTAAATTGCAGGCAAGATCTTAGCCGTAACTCCGTAACTACACATTTGCGGACGTACGTTTATATAAGCTTTTTTCTTTAGTTTTACTTGTAGAATAACATATTAAAATATTTGCACATCTTCGTGAATCACCCTGTTTAAGATGGTAGACGACAGCTTGAAGTTTGTGGCGTAATGACAACTCCTTTTTTTTGTACCTGCACGGTAACACAACTTTGATGATGAGGAAACTGAAAGCACCGGAATTGTAGTCGCAAGTTGTGCTTGCAACATTCGTCGAAAGAATTAATGCATCATAGTTCCGCCGGGCTGGTAAAGTTTACCCGCTTTAACAAAACAGTGATATAATATTTCTTTCAGGCAATGTGCTCGACGGAACATCTATTCAGCTACGTAACCCACGAAATGTGGGATGGCACCAGTGGCGGCTCATAGATATACATTCTGGGTGTTCGCAAATTTTTAAATTCAGATAAATATGAGTGTGCGAAATTAACAGCATCTGCTTATAACAGTTATGCTCATCAACATATTTATACAACTTCAGCCGCTGTCAATAATAATAATAATAATAATAATAAACCCCATGGAGGCCCGGGAAAAGAATAGGCCTCCGGTATGTTCTGCCAGTCGTAAACGGCGACGAAAAGAACAAACCACTAATAGGGCTAACCCCCCTTTTAGTGTGATTAGTTGGTTCAGGACAGAACTAAAGAAGCATCGGACAAGCGCCGTCATGGTCGGGGACGACGCTTGAACCCTATGCCCGTCCACAATGGTAACGACACTGCTAGCCAACTGGAAAATGATTTAAATCCAAATAGAGGTGTTTTGCAGGATATGCTTCCTGCAACCACCCTAGAAGGAAAACAAAGACAGAGGATGAGATGCAGTGAGTTAACAGACACCTCATGTACTGTTATTACCGAGCAACTAACTTAGGAACCAACACAACTGGATACAGATCACAAGTATACACAACATTTATTACCAGATACCCAGAATTAAAATTTTTAACAGAACAACAACTAGCTGATCAGATCCGTGTAATAATAAAAAATAACAGGATACCCCAGTCAGAATTAGACAACATCAAACAACAAGTACAACAAATACTGGAACAAAATAATGTGCAATCAGAAGAAGAAGAAAATACAGTAATGGACTCAAACATCCCAGAGCAAACAAACAAAGAACAACACGCATCAATTAAACAATCAGAGGAAAACGAAATCTTAAGACAGCCACAAGAACGAGCACAAATAGAACACGAAGTGACACACGTATTAGATATAGAAGAAAATTTCAGCTGACATATATAGAATACAAAGACACAAATACAGACATTAGACCATTCTTGCATAGACCCCCAAATAACCCACAAGTCGAAACAACAATAACAACTATCAACACAATGATACACAACAAAATAAATGAAAACACAACTATGGAAAAGTTACAACTACTGGTTTATATAGGAGCACTCACCACACTAAATATACACACTAGGCAGAGATCAGAACCAACCAACACACAGAAGAAACCCACAAAACACAGGCTACAGATCAGAATAGAAAAACTGAGAAGAGACACTGAACAGCTAACACAATTTATAAGAAATGAAATATCAGACAAAAAAACGAAAAAGGTTAGGTAAAATCTCACAACAAGAAGCGATAGAGCAATTAGATGAAAAGAAGCAGAAATTACAAGCATTGGCCAAACGACTCAGAAGATACAAAAAAAGTGAAAATAGAAGGAAACAAAACCAAACATTCAACACAAACCAAAAGAAATTTTACCAGACAATAGATAACACACACATTAAAATAGACAATCCACCAAACATAACAGACATGGAACACTTCTAGAGCAACATATGGTCAAACCCGGTACAACATAACAGGCATGCACGGTGGATACAAGCAGAAACAGACACATACAAGATTATACCACAAATGCCTGAAGTGATAATTTTGCAACATGAAGTCGCCTGAGCAATTAATTCTACTCACAATTGGAAAGCCCCTGGAAAAGATAAAATATCAAATTTCTGGCTAAATAAGTTCACCTCAACACATTCACATCTAACTAAATTATTTAACAGTTACATTGCAGACCCATATACAGTCCCAGACACACAAGGAATAACTTATCTGAAACCTAAAGATCAAGCAGACACAGCAAACCCAGCTAAATATCGCCCCATAGCATGCCTACCAACAATATACAAAATATTAACTTCAGACATTACACAGAAATTAATGACACATACAACACAGAACAAAATTATAAATGAAGAACAAAAAGGCTGCTGCAAAGGAGCACGAGGATGTAAAGAGGAACTGATAATAGATGCAGAGGTGACATATCAAGCTAAAACTAAACAAAGGTCGCTACACTACGCATACATTGATTACCGAAAAGCTTTTGATAGTGTACCCCACTCATGGTTACTACAAATATTGGAAATATACAAAGTAGATCCTAAATTGATACAGTTCCTAAACATACTCATGAAAAATTGGAAAACCACACTTATTATCCAAACAAATTCAAATAATATCACATCACAGCCAATACAGATTAAGCGTGGAATATACCAAGGAGACTTATTAAGTCCTTTCTGGTTCTGCCTTGCTCTGAACCCACTATCCAACATGCTAAATAATACAAATTATGGATACAATATTACTGGAACATACCCACACAAAATCACACATCTGCTATACATGGATGATCTAAAACTACTGGCAGCAACAAATCAACAACTCAACCAATTACTAAAGATAACAGAAGTATTCAGCAATGATATAAATATGGCTTTTGGAACAGACAAATGTAAGAAAAATAGCATAGTCAAGGGAAAACACACTAAACAAGAAGATTACATATTGGATAACCACAGCGACTGCATAGAAGCGATGGAAAAAACAGATGCCTATAAATATCTAGGATACAGACAAAAAATAGGAATAGATCATACAAATATTAAAGGAGAACTAAAAGAAAAATATAGACAAAGACTAACAAAAATACTGAAAACAGAATTGACAGCAAGAAACAAGACAAAAGCTATAAATACTTATGCTATACCAATATTGACCTATTCATTTGGAGTAGTGAAATGGAGTAACACAGACCCAGAAGCGCTCAACACACTTACACGATCACAATGCCACAAATATAGAATACATTACATACATTCAGCAACAGAAAGATTCACATTAAGCACAAAGGAAGGAGGAAGGGGATTTATCAACATAAAAAAACCTACATTATGGACAGGTAGACAATTTAAGAAAACTCTTTATAGAACGAGCAGAAACCAGCAAAATACACAAAGCAATCACTCATACAAATACATTGGCTACACCACTGCAATTTCATAACCACTTCTACAACCCTTTAGATCACATAACATCAACAGATATGAAGAAAGTAAATTGGAAAAAGAAAACACTACATGGCAAGCACCCGTATCATCTAACACAGCCACACATCGATCAAGACGCATCCGACACGTGGCTAAGAAAAGGCAATATATACAGTGAGACGGAAGGATTCGTGATTGCAATACAGGATCAAACAATAAACACCAGATATTACAGCAAGCATATTATCAAAGATCCCAATACCACAACAGATAAATGCAGACTTTGCAAACAACAAATAGAAACAGTAGATCACATCACAAGCAGATGTACAATACTAGCAAATACAGAAAACCCCAGAAGACATGACAATGTAGCAAAAATAATACATCAACAGCTTGCCTTACAACATAAACTTATAAAACAACACGTTCCCACATACAAGTATGCACCACAAAATGTACTGGAGAATGATGAATACAAATTATACTGGAACAGAACCATTATAACAGATAAAACAACGCCACATAACAAACCTGACATCATACTCACCAATAAAAAGAAGAAATTAACACAACTAATTGAAATATCCATACCCAATACAACAAATATACAGAAGAAAGCAGGAGAAAAAATTGAAAAATACATCCAACTGCCTGAGGAAGTCAAGGACATGTGGCATCAGGATAAAGTTGACATCATACCAATTATACTATCAACTACAGAAGTCATACCAAACAATATCCACCAGTACATCAATGCAATACAGCTACATCCAAACTTATATATACATCTACAGAAATCCGTAATTATTGATACATGTTCAATTACCTGAAAGTTCCTAAATGCAATATAACATATACCGTACAGTTAAAAGGAAGTCACGCTTGATCAAGGTCCGCGTCACTTTCCATTTTTGACCAGACGTAACGTCTGAGAAAAGAAAGAAAGAATAATTATAATAATAATAATAATTTGCGTAAGTTTTCTGACAAAAAGGAAGAATTATTTCTGTGGAATTTTGTTGTTTTTTTCATAAGAACAATTTATGGCAAGAACAAAAAAATGTTCAAACTTTCGCTACTCTCCATTAGACAAGGTTGTTGCCTTTCCCCACTGTTGTTTAACGGATATCTTGAAGAGATTATTGCGAAAGGCTTAGATGGGAAAAGAGGAATATGTAAATGAAGAGTATGGTCATCAGTACAAGTCACAGACTGTCCAATATCAAAATAGGACAATCTACCATTAGCCAAGTAAGTGCACTTAAATATCTTGGAAGCACAATGACTGAAGACCTGAGATGTCACCAGGAGGTGAAAACTCGAACTGCCATAGCAGAAACAGGAGACTCTTATGTGGCAAATTAGGTAAAGGTCTAAGGAAAAGGCTCAGCAAATGTTTTGTCTGGAGTGTTGCACTACATGGGGCAGAAACATGAACGCTGAGACGAGAGGATGAAAAAAGGTTAGAAGCATTTGAGATGTGGATGTGGAGGAGAATGGAGAGAATAAGCTGGATGGAAAGAGTGAGTAATGAAAGAGTATTGGAACGGGTTGGTGAGAGAATATGTCTGCTGAAGGTTGTAAGAGAAAGGAAAAACAAATGGTTGGTGACTACCCAGCACATAAAAGAACAAATAAAAATGGTGAGTGACTAATTGATATTTGTAAGAACTGTGATCTTCTTTTAAAATCCACAGCCTTCAAGCACCTACCTCGAAACGCCAAAACATGGAAACAACCTAACGCAATGTTTGGAGAGTTCCAGGTGGACCATGTAGCTGTTTCTAAGAAATCCACCGGGGAAATTTTCAATGTTACAGTTTTGAGGAATGCCAACATTAATTCTGAGCATTACTTGTCTCTGGTAAAAATGAATATCATCCAAGATAGCCGAAAGAACCTTTCCAATATATCAAGACCTCCAAAATTTGATATAAGTAACTGAAAGATGTCAACAACAAATTTACAGAAACTCTACACAGCAAACCAAATAAAACAGACTCGAACAGAATTAAAGAAGCTATGGTACAATCAACCACTGAAACTATACTGACCAATAAAAAATATAAACACCCGTGGTGGAACGAAGACTGTAATGAAGCAATTGAAAAGTGAAGACAGGCTCGGATAAAATGGAATAGCAGGAAAACCTCCAAAAATCACGAGAACTACTTGAAGGTTATGAAAGATACATCAAAAGTGTTGATATCAACTAAGAGACTCTTCAACAAAAACCACATAGATGAAATAGAAGAAATTTTAGAAGTCATCACACTGTGGAATTTTATAAAGCCTCTAAATCACAACTATCGAAGTTTAAACCTCCTACGTTACATATACGAGGACTCGATGGAAAACTAAATTTGAATGACAAATCGTGTGCTGCAGCTTTTGGAAATTACTTTTCATCCCTACTGAATGCTGAAAATCCAAATGAAAAGCTCGATTTCTATCCTACTGTTCCTCCTACAGATAGTCCCCCTCCCACATTAGATGAAATCATGAAAACTATAACAGGCTTGAAAAATAACAAATCTAGAGGTGAGGATCGCATATTGGCTGAAACGTGGAAATACACAGATCACGATACAATAAAACATCTCCATGATATCATAGTGAAGATTTGGGAAACTGAAACTCTATCTCCAGATCGGACCGTAGCAATTATTCACCCACTTCATAAAAAAGGCGATAAGAGAGATCTGAATAATTACCGAGGAATCTCTTTGATACCAATGACGTACAAGATCTTTCTTTTCCAGAACGTTGTTAAACAGAGCTGAATCAGTCTTAGATCAACAATTGGGCGAATATCAGGCTGGTTTCAGAACATCAAGATCATGCGCAGAGCAGATCCATAGAAGCACAGTCAGCCAAAATGAAAATCTACTGGCAAAAGAGGAAAACACAATCAGGGAAGAGATAAAAATCTTAGTGGTCCATAGCAGGCCGAAACGATAGCAAAAATAAATTGAATTTATGCTCTCCTGCCTATCCACACTATCGGAGATCTCGACATATTCGCGAAAATATCAGATTGCTCACAACATAAGGTTATATATTTCACTGCTGTGCCGCAAGCTAGCTATAACTTTTGTCACCACAATACCGTTTTTCGCTTTCAGATTGGTAGGTTTCGCCCACTAACAATAAATAGCTACCTCTGAACATAAACTCGACTTACGGCTACGCTACAGATCAGTCTGTCAACAAAATCAAGTTTTCTGCTTCGCCAACTCACAACCATACTTTTGCATTCCAACGTACGCTAGACCTCCGGCTACGCTAAAAATCAGCCTGTCACCACGACCAGAAGCTGTGCTCTCGTGTCCCTGCCTGACCACACGGAAACTGCGAGATATTCGGAAAATACAGCTTAACCACACTCGTGCAATCCGCGACGTATTCCTAGAACAACCAGATATTTGTAACAAGCAGAACATAAAAACCACTGCTTCACTCTCACTCTCAGCAGTTTGACACTAGATTACTAAACCTTCCAAAAATTTACGATTGCGGCTGGTACCAATTCGAGGTTCCCGCCAATACTTTGAGCAATACTGTTGTCAACACAGGGTGTAAAACGGGGCATTCTGTACTTATTTTGTATTGACGTACCATTAAAGGCCTTATAATAACTGTAATTAACTAGTGCACCAACTATTAATTGTGTGGTTTAGTAACAAAGTCACCGCCTTTAGTGTTCGAAGATTAAGTTATGTTGTTACGTCCAAGCCGTACCACACCCTAAGATATCCCGAAGTGGAAACCACAACGTATTCAGAATAAAAGAGCTACATATTCCTTGCAAAAAATATTCCCCCCATGTCACTGTCTCATTCGCAACAATTTAAATGTCGTCTTACATCCCATCCTAACCAAATCTATGACGAAAAAAACAGCCAATATTTCGGATAAAAAAAAATTGTAAGGCCGTAGCTCTATTCCTGTACTGCACGCGAAGAAACAGTCACCTTTGCCATTGGCTGAGTAGATCGGTCTGCCGTACTCGCTGGATTGGCTAACCAGATTACGTGTGCTGTCCTCAGATTGAGTAACAAAAGCACTTCGCACAGGGCAATCTCGATTTCACAGTTTGCGAAGCTATCGTGCCGTTTTTTGGTGGATTTCGTATTTATTCTTGCTTATTGCGCAAATATGAAGTTTCAGTGCTACAGCGCATTAAAGGTCTAACCAAGATACATCCTTTTTTCTTTAACGGTTTTTGTGCCACATGCCTTGAAGTCCGATACCTACACTATGTGATCAAAAGTATCCGGACACGTGACTGAAAATGACTTACAAGTTCGTGGCGTCCCCCATCGTTAATACTGGAATTCAATATGGTGTTGGCCCACCCTTAGCCCTGATGACAGCTTCCACTCTCGCAGGCATACGTTCAGTCAGGTGCTGGAAGGTTTCTCGGGGAATGGCAGCCCATTCTTCACGAGGAGAGGTATCGATGTCGGTCAGGGAGGCCTGGCACGAAGTCAGCGTTCCGAAACATCGCGAAGGTGTTCTGTAGCATTCAGGTCAGGACTCTGTGCAGGCCAGTCCATTACAGGGATGTTATTGTCCTGTAACCACTTCGCCACAGGCCGTGTATTATGAACAGGTGCCCGATCGTGTTCAAATAAGCAATCGCCATCCCCGATTGCTCTTCATCAGTGGGATGCAAGGCGGTGCCTAAAACATCAGTGTAGGCCTGTGCTGTGATAGTGTCACGCAAAACAACAAGGGGTGCGAGCCCCCTCCGTGAAAAACACGACCACACCATAACACCACCGCCTTCGAATTTTACTGTCGGGAGTACACACGGTGGCAGATGACGTTCACCGGACATTCGCCACACCCACACCCTGCCATCGGATAGCCACATGTGTACAGAGATTCGTCACTCCACACAACGTTTTTCCACTGTTCAGTCGTCCAATGTTTACGCTCCGTACACCAAGCGAGGCATCGTTTGGCATTCATCGCCGTGATGTGTGGCTTACGAGCAGCTGCTCGACCATGAAATCCAAGCTTTTCCACCTCCCACCTATCTGTCATAGTACTTGCAGTGGATCCTGATGCAGTTTGGAATTCTTGTGTGATGGTCTGCGTATTAGACATTACGACCCTCTTCAACTGTCGGCGGTCTCTGTCAGTCAACAGACGAGGTCGGCCTGTACGCTTTTGTGCTGTACGTGTCCCTTCACGTTTCCACTTCACTGACACATCGGAAACAGTGGACCTAGGGATGTTCAGGAGTCTGGAAATCTCGGGTACAGACGCATGACAGAGGTAACACCCAATGACCTGAGCACGTTCGAAGTCCGTCAGTTCCGCGAAGCGCCCCATTCTGCTCTCTCGCGATGTCTAATGACTACTGAGGTCGCTGATATGGAGTACCTGGCAGTAGGTGGCAGCACAATGCACCTAATACGAAAAATGTATCTTTTTAGGGGTGTCCGGATACTTTTGATCATATAGTGTATGTATAAAAATGTAAACCAAACAATTCGCTTAAGCAGAAAATTTACGAAGTATTTACCTTCTGGAGGTATCCGGGAAGCACCTGCATCTTCATCTTCTGCAGAAACTTGCAGTATCGCCTCTTGTATCATCCTTTTTAATTTTTTTTTACTCGATGGTTGTGATAACGAACGTAGTTCTAATGCTACATAATCCGCAAACACCTGATATTCATCAACAGGCTTCTGCATGGCTTCTACTGCTCTGCTCGGAATATCGTCCGTATTTGCCTCGCTTAATTTTTCACACCACTTTTTGTTCCTTCCATATCACTGAGTGTGTTTTCTGGAAGAGAATTTGCCTCTCACTCATTCTTCTCTCTGGCATCTTCTGGTACCTAAAATAAATATCATAATGTAGTATGTATCTTCAAAGGGATACATTTCAGATATAATTTTGTTTCCTATAATTTGCGATATCTTCAACAGAAGAAGAGTGGTTACAAATCGCAAATAGTTTTGAAAATAGATAGGGTTTTCTAAACTGGATTCGCGCCATGGATGGAAAACATACAGTAATACAGGCTTCTGGTCCAAACAATGAGGTCCAGCAATGCAAAATCGGATGTTTAACTATCGGTCTTCCCGAGCACGAAATGCGTATGAGAGTATGAAAACATTTTAGGACTTACATGTGCACGTTTTCGAGTACTACGAACGCGAATACTTCCGAGTTACGAAAACACGAGGCGATATGCGCTTTTCACAACTTATTAGTAACAGAGGAGAATTCCATTTAAGCCCCAACTGGCACACTTGGTTCCCAAGTTTTCCAAACTCAACGAGAGTGCCGAAATGACCCATGGGCAAAACAAATATTTAGTTGGAACCCAAAACGTACGTAACTGGCCACAGTCAGCCGAGGAAGTGCGAAATGAATTCACAGACTCTGTTTCACAAGAAGGGGAAGTAGAATGGCAATAAAGACGCCTTTACATTTCAGCTGATTTCTTCTGTTAGTGTAAACATAAATAAACTAGCACTAAAAGTAATAAATACTATCTCTCGAAAGAACAGAATACTGTTGATGACCGTGCAGCTTTTCCCTGGAATAAATGATGACTAACTGAAACCTTCAGCTGCCGACAGGTGGTGTTGATTTACGTCGATGTGGACAGCTGAAAATGTGTGCCCCGACCGGGACTCGAACCCGAGATCTGAACAGTTTCTGTCTTCATATATATATATAGTTAAAGGCTACCCAGCCATTGACCTTCGTCTGTGCGAATGCGCACGGGTTGCCCAGACTTACGGGAATCGCCAAAACGTGCGCGAGTAATGAGTGAATGGGCAAATGTCTATAAGGTACATTGCATATGTAGAATTGTGGACAGTTGGGAATGTGAGTCTCAACGGGAAACGTGCAAGGGATAAGTCCCTGCAGTCGCGCTATTCATCTGTGTCCTCGGTGGCTCAGATGGATAGAGCGTCTGCCATGTAAGCAGGAGACCTCGGGTTCGAGTCCCGGTCGGAGCACACATTTTCAGCTGTCCACTTCGAGGTATATCAACAACACCTGTCGGCAGCTGAGGGTTTCAGTTAGTCATCATTTAAATACTATTTCTTTCACTTGCGAAATTATCCTGTGTTTCTTTGGCTGTGTTGGAGCGATACATAACTTGTCGGCAGAAACAGACATTTTTCAAAACATCACCGAATTTTGTTTTTCCTCAGAAACTCTAAAGAGCCGCGCGACCTCAGGCGCCCTGCCACGGTTCGCGCGGCTCCCCCCGTCGGAGGTTCGAGTCCTCCCTCGGGCATGGTGTGTGTGTGTGTGTGTGTGTGTGTGTGTGTGTGTGTGTGTGTGTGTGTGTGTGTGTGTGTGTGTTGTCCGTATAAGTTAGTGTGTAAGCCTAGGGACCGATGACCTCAGCAGATTGGTCAGATAGGAACTTACCACAAATTTCAAAAAACTCTGAAGACTCCCTGGGCACGCGGGAAAATTACATTCATTCGATGTACTAGATGCCGCTTTCCGTGTCTGTACGAAAACTATCAACCTGCTACTAGTAATGTCCGAGGCACACCCAACGCCTAATCGTACATTCGGAATACTATAACTCACCGTATCAGTGAATAACGGTTATTTACAGCTTTGTTTGTCGTCCTTTGAATCGGGCTTTCGAGGTCTGTCCATCGTCCTTGAAAGGTGTGTCTCATAATAATTGCTTTGATAATAAAAATTAGCAAACAATCAAATAACATTTGAAAGTCAGTACAAGTTCGTGCAGAAACGTATGTCTTTTCAGCATATTACCTTTCACATGTAATATGTGCGAATAATATGAGTAGTGTTGAAAAAATATGAAGTAAAAAAACCATCAGCAGGACTCGATCCAACGACCCAACGATTATGGTGCTTGAGCGCTAACCACAAGACCGCCACTACCTGTGAGTATCTCGCACCTGGAGAACGCTTGATTGGGGTGTCGTTTCGCACCGAAAATTGACATTAAGTGACCGTACCAAGCTGGCTCTAGAGAATAACTGGCTGTGCATATTCTGCCATTCTGGAAGTAGCTGTTAATAAGGGAACCTCCACCATCGCACCCCCCTCAGATTTAGTGATAAGATGAACCAGTAGATAGCCCGTCAAAAACTGAACACAGATCAAGCATGAAAACAGGAAGGAGGTGTACTTAACTGTGAAAACAAAAAAGCAAAATGGTAACAGTGGGCGGTCCAACCTCAACAAGTGGAACACAGAGTAAAGGATGAGCGCCGTGGCGTCGCGGCCAAGTGTTCACGGCATTGGACTGTGAATCGGGCGAACTGGATTCTAACATCCTCGTGCCATTTTTTTTTTCTTCACAACTTTATGAACTTGTCGTGCGGTCATTGAAATGTTTACTCTCTTTCTGTGGTCCTGACAGTTGTCATACTATACATTGGTTATAGAATACAAGTTATGTGATAAGAATGCATTACCATGCCAGGGTGGTTCAAATGGCTCTGAGCACTATGGGACTTAACATCTGTGGTCATCAGTCCCCTAGAACTTAGAACTACTTAAACCTAACTAACCTAAGGACATCATACACATCCATGCCCGAGGCAGGAGTCGAACCTGCGACCGCAGCAGTCGCGCGGTTCCGGGCTGAGCGCCTAGAACCGCTAGACCACCGCGGCCGGCACGAGGGTGGTCTGAAAGTTCTTGGAATCACCACGAGAGGTCAGTGCTAGCGCAACGAGTTGTTCACGTGATGTTCATTGGAGTGTTGCCTGTATAAGCACGTTCCACGTCACTGCTCTTGGAAGAGAGCTGTTACCGTGACGTGGCTCTGTTGTTGTTCCCGCGTAGTGATTTGCGAAGATGGAAAAAATCGTGATTCGAGCAGTGATTAAGTACTTTGTAAAGAAAGGTATGAAAGCAAAGGACATTCTTGCAATTTCCAGAATACACTCTCTTACTCTCCTCCTTCATACTCAACTGTCGCCAAGTGGACAAATAAATTTAAATTTGGTCCGGAGAGCTTAGACTATTCCGGCCTGAAGTCGGCCAAGATGTGTCACTGCTCCAGAGAACATTGCAAAAGTGCACAAAATGGTCACGCAGGATCGCCGATTGAAAGTGCGTGAAAGAGCTCACGCTTGCCAGATGTCATCTGAAAGGGAATATCACATTTTAACTGAAGAATTAGAAATGAAAAAAAAATTGTCTGCAAGATGGGTGCCGCGACTCTTGGCGCTGGATAAAAAACGCACGTGAATGGACATATCAGAACAGTACGAGATGCACTCAAGTTCTAAGGCTTCCGATTTTTTTTGTAATTAACTACTCACCCGAAATCGATGAAACTGGCGTTACTTCTCGACGTAATCGCTCTGCAGACGTACACATTTTTCACAATGCTGACGCCATGATTCCATGGCAGCGGCGAAGGCTTCTTTAGGAGTCTGTTTTGACCACTGGAAAATCGCTGAGGCAATAGCAGCACGGCTGGTGAATGTGCGGCCACGGAGAGTGTCTTTCATTGATGGAAAAAGCCAAAAGTCACTAGGAGCCAGGTCAGGTGAGTAGGGAGCATGAGGAGTCACTTCAAAGTTGTTATCACGAAGAAACTGTTGCGTAATGTTAGCTCGATGTGCGGGTGCGTTGTCTCGGTGAAACAGCACACGCGCAGCCCTTCCCGGACGTTTTTGTTGCAGTGCAGGAAGGAATTTGTTCTTCAAAACATTTTCGTAGGATGCACCTGTTACCGTAGTGCCCTTTGGAACGCAATGGGTAAGGATTACGCCCTCGCTGTCCCAGAACATGAACACCATCATTTTTTCAGCACTGGCGGTTACCCGAAATTTTTTTGATGGCGGTGAATATGTGTGCTTCCATTGAGCTGACTGGCGCTTTGTTTCTGGATTGAAAAATGGCATCCACATCTCATCCATTGTCACAACCGACGAAAAGAAAGTCCCATTCACGCTGTCGTTGTGCGTCAACATTGCTCGGCAACATGCCACACGGGCAGCCGTGTGGTCGTCCGTCAGCATTCGTGGCACCCACCTGGATGACACTTTTCGCATTTTTAGGTCGTCGTGCAGGATTGTGTGCACAGAACCCACAGAAATGCCAACTCTGGAGGCGATCTGTTCGACAATCATTCGGCGATCCCCCAAAACAATTCTCTCCACTTTCTCGATCATGTCGTCAGACCGGCTTGTGCGAGCACGAGGTTGTTTCGGTTTGTTGTCACACGATGTTCTGCCTTCATTAAACCGTCGCACCCACGAACGCACTTTTGACACATCCGTAACTCCATCACCACATGTCTCCTTCAACTGTCGATGAATTTCAATTGGTTTCACACCACACAAATTCAGAAAACGAATGATTGCACGCTGTTCAAGTAAGGAAAACGTCGCCATTTTAAGTATTTAAAACAGTTCTCATTCTCGCCGCTGGCGGTAAAATTGCATCTGCCATACGGTGCTGGCTGCCATCTCTGGAACGTATTGACAATGAACGCGGCCTAATTTTAAAACAATGCGCATGTTTCTATCTCTTTCCAGTCCGGAGAAAAAAAATCGGAGGCCTTAGAACCTGAATGCACCTCGTATTTGGCCCCTTTTTAAGAGAAACAAACAAGTTTTTTTGCAAACTGCCTATTGGCTTCTGTCTCGGGTTCTTCGGCCGACGTTCATCTAATGATTTTTCTGACGTTTCGCCAGCACGAGTGGCTGGCATTGTCAAAGCTTCACCCTCCATTTCCGGCAATGGAGGGTGAAGCTTTGACAATGCCAGCCACTCGTGCTGGCGAAACGTCAGAAAAATCATTAGATGAACGTCGGCCGAAGAACCCGAGACAGAAGCCAATAGGCAGTTTGTCAACAAGTGGCCACGAAAGCCTCAACAATTTTGTAAGATTTTGTGCGTCGGTTTGTGGCCGCAGATGAAACTTGGTTGCACTACTATACCCCAGAGACAAAACAACAGTCAAAGGAGTTGAAACATGCTGATTCTCCGCCACCAAAGAAAACAAAGACAATTCCTTCAGTGGGAAAGGTCACGACATCAGTGTTCTGGGATATGAAGGGGGTTCTGTTTGTAGATTATCTCCCCACCGCGCAAACAATTACTGGAGAATACTATGCTAACCTCCTGGACAAACTGCAACAAAAGATACGCGAAAAAAGGAAAGGACTAGCAAGGAAGAAAGTCTTCTTCCATCAAGACGATGCGCGCTCGCACACGTGCCGTCGCCATGGCAAAATTGCACAAACTAAGGTAAGAATTGTTGCCACACCCGCCTTAGTCACGTGGTATGGCTGTCAGACTCCCATCTCTTTCGAAATTTTTCCTGGTGGATGGGGATTCAATTCAAACGATGAATTGATAGCCGGAGTTGACAAATATTTTGCAGCCCTGGAGGAAACTGATTTCCGAGAGGGGATCAATGCACTGGAACATCGTTGGCCGAAGTTCAATAATCTACAATGAGACTACATTCAAAAATAAAAAAAGTTTAACTGATCCAAATACTTTTTTTCCTATTCTGTTCCGAAAACTCTTCAAACCACTGTCGTAAGTGTGATGAATAGTGAGACTACGCAAGATACCACATAGACGTCTCACAGAAATGTAAACAACAAACAGACGGGTGTGAACAACAAAGGAATTGAAGAGTCAAATCTTCTAAAACGGAACGCAAGTTCAGAAACGTTAGAAACATACAGTACCTTTCATAAGTTTTGGGTCAAACAATAGTTTTGTATTTACTTAGAGAAATAACAGATAAACAATTGAATGTGCTATGTTTGTTAATCCAACAGATAAAATGATATTCACAGAACAATAAATTGAAGATTTTGCTTCATTCAATGACACACAATATACAAACAATTTCACATTTATGTCAAATAACATAGACTTGCCTTCACAAAAGTTTTGGGACAAATAGCTTCCAATCCAAATATTTTCTGCGCTCTTCTTCCTCTTGTTCCTTAGAATCTGCAGGTATACATTTCTATCCACTGTTTCGTCAATGAAGAGGAGCTCACCCACTCCTTGGGCCGACAGACAACTACAAACCGTAACAGGGACCCTGCCATGCTTCCCTGCAGCTGGCATTTTCTTTTTTCTTCCAGCTCTGTTGGGCTGCCGCCAGACGCTTATTCGTCCATCCTGAGCCCGTGACAAGGCACCTAAGACCGCGCGGCACTCGCTAATTTTTTTTACTGCATACGGATAACTGAGGGATCAAAATGAAGAAAAGTACACGAATTCTGTAGCTACGTATACAGGGTGTTACAAAAAGGTACGGCCAAACTTTCAGGAAACATTCCTCACACACAAAGAAAGAAAATATGTTATGAGGACATGTGTACGGAAACGCTTACTTTCCATGTTAGAGCTCATTTTATTACTTCTCTTCAAATCACATTAATCGTGGAATGGAAACACACAGCAACAGAACGTACCAGCGTGACTTCAAAGACTTTGTTACAGGAAATGTTCAAAATACCCTCCGTTAGCGAGGAATCCACCCTCCGTCGCACGGAATCCCCGATGCGCTGATGCAGCCCTGGAGAATGGCGTATTGTATCACAGCCGTCCACAATACGAGCACGGAGAGTCTCTACATTTGGTACTGGGGTTGCGTAGACGAGAGCTTTCAAATGCCCCCATAAACGAAAGTCAAGAGGATTGAGGTCAGGAGAGTGTGGAGGCCACGGAATTGGTCCGCCTCTACCAATCCATCAGTACGAACACTTCGACTGAAATGTGCAAGAGCTCCATCGTGCATGAACCACATGTTGTGTCGTACTTGTAAAGGCACACGTTCTAACATCACAGGTAGAGTATCCCGTATGAAATCATGGCGGTGAATCGCGGAAGTACAGTACATACTGACGAAAGTAAAATGAGCTCTAACATGGAAATTAAGCGTTTTCAGGCATATCTCCACATAACATATTTTCTTTCTTTGTGTGTGTGGAATGTTTCCTGAAAGTTTGGCCGTACCTTTTTGTAACACCCTGTATACAGTCATGTTGGACACGAGTACTGCGAGCTCACAGCTCCCCGTCAGCTGTATATCTGTCGTTGGAACCAGGCGCGTACCGAAGTTGTCACGTGCTGCCTGTCTCGGGTCTGAACGTTAACGCAACCGGGCGTTTCACTCGCGACGCAACGGCACATCACTTCCGCCTAAAAACTGCTCTTGTGGTTTTCTCGAAATCGTTAGTACGCGTTACAACTTGCACATTATGTCGTCCTAATGGACCACTAAAAAATGTACACCAAGTTGGAAGTAAATCCGCGAATCGAGCATTGAGAATATTTTGAGAGCCATCAATACTGCTGCTCAATATTTCTACACTACTGGCCATAAAAATTGCTACACCACGAAGAAAATCAGATGATAATCGGCTATTCATTGGACAAATATATTATACTAGAACTGACATGTGATTACATTTTCACGCAATTTAGGTGCATAGACCCTGAGAAATCAGTACTCAGAACAACCACCTCTGGCCGGAATAACGGCCTCGATTCGCCTGGGCATTGAGTCAAACAGAGCAACGTCCCCATCTGTTGACTCAGGGATCGAGACGTGGCTGCACGATCCGTTACAGCCATGCGGATAAGATGCCTGTCATCTCGACTGCTAATAATACGAGGCCGTTGGGATCCAGCACGGCGTTCCGTATTACCGTCCTGAACCCACCGATTCCATATTCTGCTAACAGTCATTGGATCTCGACCAACGCGAGCAGCAATGTCGCGATACGATAAACCCCAATCGCGATAGGCTACAATCCGACCTTTATCAAAGTCGGAAACGCGATGGTACGCATTTCGCCTCCTTACACGAGGCATCACAGCAACGTTTCACCAGGCAACGCCGGTCAACTGCTGTTTGTGTATGAGAAATCGGTTGGAAAGTTTCCTCATGTCAGCACGTTGTAGGTGTCGCCACCGGCGCCAACCTTGTGTGAATGCTCTGAAAAGCTAATCATTTGCATATCAGAGCATCTTCTTCCTGTCGGGTAAATTTCGCGTCTGTAGCACGTCATCTTCGTGGTGTAGCAATTTTAATGGCCAGTAGTGTAGTATTAACAATACGTGAAATGTGCGCCCTCTGCGCAGATGTCAGTTTGTAGCAAACAACTTCAAGTTTAACTTAAAAAAGTGTCATTTTGATTGAAATGGACTGCCATTTCTGACGCGGCAAACGAACCAACAGTACTCAATTTCTTCCCAAACTTGTTGCAGCAAATCGGGCGTAACTTGTGAAATGGCAGGGGAAATTCGAATTTTCACGTCGGTTAAATTGTTTATGTAGGGGAGTAACATAACAGACGGTCTTCAACGAAACCGCAGAGAAAGGAAAACCAGTGGTGTCAAGTCTGGGGAGCGAGGCGGCCCTGTGATCGGCCTTTCACGGCCAGTCCACCGACCTGGGAAGCTATTGTCAAGGAAACCTCGAACTTCCGTAAGGGAACGAGGTGGTGCACCATTCTGTTGGTAATAAACCGTCCCATCTCTGTAACCTTCATCAACTCGTGGAATTATAAAGTTTTCTACAAGGTGTATAACTTTGCTTCCGCCGTTTTCACCCAACATTGGAGGCTTCAAGAAAACAGGTTGGTTACACATGTATCATTCAAAGTATTTTCCATCGCTGGCCACTACTTTCTCCCATCTTTCGGGCAGTGTACGTGTCCCGCGTCGAATTGTTCATCTTTTGAAGCGATCCAATTTGTGACTTCATGAGATCCGAAGTGTTGTTCAGCCAGGCCATGTGCCATTGATCTAAACAGGGAATAGAGGGAGCAATGTCTGGGCGGGTGGGGTAGGACTTCCCTTTTCAACAAGTCCGTTTTGACCTCTTTAGCAACGTGGGGTCGAGCGTTCTCGTGCCGCAAAATCACTTTATCGAGTCTCTCGCTGTATTGCGGCCGTTTGCCTTTTAATGCTCTGCTCAAACGCATTAATTGCGTTCGACAACGAGCACCTGTGACTGTTTCACTCGGTTTTAACACCTCACAGTACACGACGCCGAGCTGGTCCCACCAAATGCAGAGCACGACCTCGGAGCCGTGAATACTCGGTTTGGCCGTCGACGTGGAAGCGTGGCCGGGATATCCCCACGATTTTTGGCTTTTAGAGTTATCGCTATGAATCCAGTTTCCGTCCCCGATCACAATGCGATGCAGAAATCCCTTCCGTTTTTACTTCTAAAGCGAACACACAAACGCCGTTCAATGTCTCTTGGTTTCGGCTAACACGGGGCTCAAGTTCCTTCTTCCTGAATAGTGCCGATAGCCTTGAGATGATTTGAAATGGCTTGCTGTGTCACTCCCACTATTCGTGCCAATTCTGATGAGTTTGACGCGAGTCTTCACTCAGCAATGTCTCCAATTCACCATCTTCGAAAACATTCTCTCTTCCACCACTATGCCGGTCTGCGACGTTAAAATCACCGTTATTGAGCGCTGAAACCACTCACGACACGTTCTTTCACTAATTGCGTTCTTACTATACGTACTTACCTACCTGCCCGATTAAGGGATCTGACATTCCACGCTCCGATCCGTAGAACGCCAGTTTTCATTCTCCTGATAACGACGTTCTCTTGAGTAGGCCCCGACCGGAGATCCGAATGGGGGACTATTTTACCTCCGGAATATTTTATCCAAGAAGACGCCATCATCATTTAACCATACGGTAAAGCTGCATGCCCTCGGGAAAAATTATGGCTATAGTTTCCCCTTGCTTTCAGCCGTTCGCAGTACCAGCACAGCAAACCATTTTGGTTAGTGTTACAAGGCCAGATCAGTCAATCATCCAGACTGTTGCCCCTGCAACTACTGAAAAGGCTGCTGCCCCTCTTCAGGAACCACATGTTTGTCTGGCCTCTCAAAACATACCCCTCCGTCGTGGTTGCACCTACGGTACGGCCATCTGTATCACTGAGGCACGCAAGCCACCCCACCAATGGTAAGGTCCATGGTTCCAGGGGGTGGGGGGTGGGATGTAAGATCCAGGTTTTTTGGGACTGGAATTATTAGATTCTTCTTGAAGTCTGAGGGTATTTCGCCTGTCTCATACATCTTGCTCACCACATGGTAGAGTTTTGTCAGGACTGACTCTCCCAAGGCTGTCAGTAGTTCTAATGGAATGTTGTCTACCCCCGGGGCCTTGTTTCGACTCAGGTCTTTCAGTGCTCTGTCAGACTCTTCACGCAGTATCTTATCTCCCATTTCATCTTCATCTACATCCTCTTCCATTTCCATTATATTGTCCTCAAGTACATCGCCCTTGTATAGACTCCCTATATACTCCTTCCACCTTTCTGCTTTCCCTTCTTTGCTTAGAACTGGGTTCCATCTGAGCTCTTGCTATTCATACAAATGGTTCTCTTTTCTCCAAAGGTCTCTTTAATTTTCCTGTAGGCAGTATTATCTTACATTTGTCCTCTAGCCATCCCTGCTTAGCCATTTTGCACTTCCTGTCGATATCATTTTTGAGACGTTTGTATTCCTTTTTGCCTGCTTCATTTACTGCATTTTTATATTTTCTCCTTTCATCAAGTAAATTCAATATTTCTTTTGTTACCCAAGGATTTCTAGTAGCCCTCGTCTTTTTAGCTACTTGATCCTCTGCTGCCTTCACTACTTCATCCCCCAAAGCTACCCATTCTTTTTCTACTGTATTTCTTTCCCCCATTCCTGTCAATTGTTCCCTCATGCTCTCCCTGAAACTCTGTACAACCTCTGGTTTAGTCAGTTTATCCAGGTCTCATCTTAAATTCCCACCTCTTTGCAGTTTCTTCAGTTTTAATCTACAGTTCATAACCAATAGATTGTGGTCAGAGTCCACATCTGCCCCTGGAAATGTCTTACAATTTAAAACCTGGTTCCTAAATCTCTGTCTTACCATTATATAATCTATCTGAAACCTGTCAGTATCTCCAGGCTTCTTTCATGTATACAACCTTCTTTTATAATTCTTGAACCAAGTGTTAGCTACGATTAAGTTGTGCTATGTGCAAAATTCTACCATGCAGCTTCCTCTTTCATTTCTTACCCCCAATCCATATTCACCTACTAGGTTTCCTTCTCTCCCTTTTCCTACTGCCTAATTCCAGTCACCCATGACTATTAAATTTTCGTCTCCCTCCACTATCTGAATAGTTTCTTTTATTTCATCATACATTTCTTCAATTTCTTCGTCATCTGCAGAGCTAGTTGGCACATACACTTGTACTACTGTAATAGGCGTGGGCTTCATGTCTATCTTGGCCACAATAAGGCGTTCACTATGCTGTTTGTAGTACCTAACCCACACTCCTATTTTTTTATTCATTATTAAACCTACTCCTGCATTACCCCTATTTGATTTTTGTATTTATAACCCTGTATTCGCCTGACCAAAAGTCTTGTTCCTCCTGCCACCAAACTTCACTAACTCCCGCTATATCTAACTTTATCCTATCCATTTCCCTTTTTAAATTTTCTAACCTACCTGCCCCATTAAGAGATGTTGACTGGAATACTCTCTTTCAAATTCTGAAGAGGGCAGGGGTAAAATACAGGGAGCGAAAGGCTATTTACAATTTGTACAGAAACCAGATGGCAGTTATAAGAGTCGAGGGGCATGAAAGGGAAGCAGTGGTTGGGAAAGGAGTGAGACAGGGTTGTAGCCTCTCCCCGATGTTATTCAATCTGTATATTGAGCAAGCAGTAAAGGAAACAAAAGAAAAGTTCGGAGTAGGTATTAAAGTCCATGGAGAAGAAATAAAAACTTTTAGGTTCAGCGATGACATTGTATTTCTGTCAGAGACAGCAAAGGACTAGGAAGAGCAGTTGAACGGAATGGATAGTGTCTTGAAAGGAGGATATAAGATGATGATCAACAAAAGCAAAACGAGGATAATGGAATGTAATCGAATTAACTCGGGTGATGCGGAGGGAATTACATTAGGAAATGAGACACTTAAAGTAGTAAATGAGTTTTGCTATTTGGGGACCAAAATAACTGATGATGGTCAAAGTAGAGAGGATATAAAATGTAGACTGGCAATGGCAAGGAAAGCGTTTCTGAAGAAGAGAAATTTGTTAACATCGAGTATAGATTTAAGTGTTAGGAAGTTGTTTCTGAAAGTATTTATATGGAGTGTGGCCATGTATTGAAGTGAAACATGGACGATAAATAGTTTGGACGAGATGAGAATAGAAGATTTCGAAATGTGGTGCTATAGAAGAATGCTGAAGATTAGATGGGTAGATCACATAACTAATGAGGAGGTATTGAATAGAATTGGGGAGAAGAGGTGCTTGTGGCAGAATTTGACTAGAAGAAAGGATCGGTTGGTAGGACATGTTCTGAGACATCAAGGGATCACCAATTTAGTATTGGAGGGCAGCTTGGAGGGTAAAAATCGTAGAGGGAGACTAAGAGATGAATACACTAAGCAGATTCAGAGGGATGTAGGTTGCAGTAGGTACTGGGAGATGATGAAGCTTGCACAGGATAGAGTAACATGGAGAGCTGCATCAAACCAGTCTCAGGACTGAAGACCACAACAACAACATATACGTACTTGAGAGCATTCGATGAGACTCAGCAGCTGTTTTCTTCATATTGAAACAAAACAGTAACAGCTCCCGCAAATGACGAGAATTAGGTTCATAAACTGACATTTTAAATCAAGAACAACTTCATGATGCAGACACAAATCGACTGAGGTTATGTTGACCGAGGTCGAAGCTAACTGCCTGACGTCTGCGATCTGTTTATTTCGACCGCTACTTACCGTTGTCGCCACCTATCGGCAAACGACGGAAGCAAGATTGTACACCTTACAATATAGCATTTCCAGGTACACAATAGCAGTGATGATGAAGAACGGACTGTGCATTTCAGTTTGCTAAGGGCACAAAACACATTAACTTTGGGGCTGTCATAAATGTGTTCCAAGGTAGCATGTGGATTTACGCTGCGCTGGGTTGTGGGCGTTCATCGCGCCGCTGGTAGAAAATGTTGACTCATCGCTGAAGACTACTCTGTGCAGAAATGTCTCACGCGCTCTATCCTATGCAACATTTACGCACAGAATTCACAGCGAGCAATCTTATCTGCATCACTAATTTGCTGTGCCGTTGTGAATCTATACAGTTTCAAGTGTAAACGTCTACGCAGTATTCACCAGTCATTGTGGAATGCCAGTTTCGCGAAACCGACGTCGCATTGATTTTTGCGGACTGCGAGCAAAGCTCTCCCTAACCTGTTCGGCATAAACCATCAACACGCCGACATGGTGATTTACCATGTCGCAGAGAACAACCCGCCTCGTGCCGAGCGTAAATTGTACGCCTGTGTGGAGGTTCTTTAGCGTAATTCGTCGCGAAATTTACGCCCAAACGTTACTGCACAATTGGATTCAGAAAAGCAAAAGACACAGCTAGCATGCTTCTGCATCAGTAAAAGAAGCAATTTTAGCTAGTGGTGATCAAGAAATTGCGCATGTTATAAATCACAGTGACTGGAAGTCACAGATATCACAATAACGACTTTTCAGACTCTGGCTGCGATTTTAGTCACGGCTATAGGAGTCGCAAGTAGCCTTTAACATTCAACGCCGGTGCCATCTGTTAGCCGAATTTCGTACTTCTTCCTGTGGACCACCTCTTTGCGACACGCGTCGAGTCAACTCCGATTTCTGGTAAGTCGCAAGCAGCAACCAAAGGCGCAGTTAACCCTCCCGTTACCAAGCCTTTTCACACCTCTATTTTACCAAGCAGGGTATCTGGACTACCCCAAAAGAGCTTTGTGTTTTATTGTAATATTTGTTCTCAGATTTCGTTATTCCCATTAAATGGGCTTATTTAGTATTGAAAAACAGCTTTTCAGGTTATTAGAAGTATTTAATCAGACCACAGATACAAAGTACAAAATTTTTTTATATCTTTCACTAAATTCAGTAGTCAACAAACAGATAATTAATTATTAAGTACCTCAACAGTCACTGCAGTAAAATAACACAAGAATTTTTTCAACTTTTCAGTCAAGTACATTTTTGCACTGCATGCACTTCATAGTAACAGTTTCTTCTCTGTGTATATTAGAAACAGGTTTCTTGCATGTTACACAACAGAATCTTGTTTTCCGATCTTCGCTTCTCTTGCAGTCTTGACATCGTTGTGGCGTTGGTAACTTGGAACACTGGGTCTGGATCACTACTGTAGGATTTGCAATACCACAAGCTTTCAGTGCATCTTGTACATGTTTATGAAGACCGCTGATATTATTGGCTCTTTCTTCCATGTTGCCTTTGCTTACTCCAAATGCCACTTTAGTCGTGAAGAGTTTACGTCGGATTCGGTTATTCTTCTGCCATTCAGGAAATCTTTGAGTGTACAGAATATATGCACTCAGTGCTGCAGTATCTATCATTTCCATGAAGATTCTTAGTGGCCACTGCCTCGTTCCTCTAACACAACTGTATTCTCTTGTCATTTTGTCTCCATTATCTACAGCACCTTTGGTTTTGTTGTAGTGCAGTATGATTTCAGGGTTTGTGTTCACTTTCTTCACCACTCACTCGTTCTCATTACTTTGAGTAGAGAGTAGTATTACTGCCTTTCCGTTCTTTGGAACATAGGAAACTAGGGTCAAGTCATTTGTGAAACCGAACACTGAAGAGTGAAGTTCTCTCTTTGTGTTGAAAAAATTATCAGTTGTTACACTTGTATGAATATCAAGAGCTCAGATGGCAACCCAGTTCTAAGCAAAGAAGGGAAGGCAGAAAGGTGGAAGGAGTATATAGAGGGTTTATAC
The DNA here is from genome assembly GCF_023898315.1 of Schistocerca nitens. Taxonomy (NCBI): domain Eukaryota; kingdom Metazoa; phylum Arthropoda; class Insecta; order Orthoptera; family Acrididae; genus Schistocerca; species Schistocerca nitens. The sequence continues at coordinate 12,349,899 of NC_064624.1, read as the reverse complement.
AAGGGCGATGTACTTGAGGACAATATTATGGAAATGGAAGAGAATGTAGATGAAGATGAAATGGGAGATAAGATACTGCGTGAAGAGTTTGACAGACCACTGAAAGACCTGAGTCGAAACAAGGCCCCGGGAGTAGACAACATTCCATTAGAACTACTGATGGCCTTGGGAGAGCCAGTCATGACAAAACTCTACCATCTGGTGAGCAAGATGTATGAGACAGGCGAAATACCCACACACTTCAAGATGAATATAATAATTCCAATCCCAAAGAAAGCAGGTGTTGACAGATGTGAAAATTACCGAACTATCAGTTTAATAAGTCACAGCTGCAAAATACTAACGCGAATTCTTTACAGACGAATGGAAAAACTGGTAGAAGCGGACCTCGGGGAAGATCAGTTTGGATTCCGTAGAAATGTTGGAACACGTGAGGCAATACTAACCTTCGACTTATCTTAGAAGAAAGATTAAGAAAAGGCAAACCTACGTTTCTAGCATTTGTAGACTTAGAGAAAGCTTTTGACAACGTTAACTGGAATACTCTCTTTCAAATTCTGAAGGTGGCAGGGGTAAAATACAGGGAGCGAAAGGCTATTTACAATTTGTACAGAAACCAGATGGCAGTTATAAGAGTCGAGGGGCATGAAAGGGAAGCAGTGGTTGGGAAAGGAGTGAGACAGGGTTGTAGCCTCTCCCCGATGTTATTCAATCTGTATATTGAGCAAGCAGTAAAGGAAAGAAAAGAAAAATTCGGAGTAGGTATTAAAATTCATGGAGAAGAAGTAAAAACTTTTAGGTTCACCGATGACATTGTAATTCTGTCAGAGACAGCAAAGGACTTGGAAGAGCAGTTGAACAGAATGGACAGTGTCTTGAAAGGAGGATATAAGATGAACATCAACAAAATCAAAACGAGGATAATGGAATGTAGTCAAATTAAATCGGGTGATGCTGAGGGAATTAGATTAGGAAATGAGAAACTTAAAGTAGTAAATGAGTTTTGCTATTTGGGGAGCAAAATAACTGATGATGGTCGAAGTAGAGAGGATATAAAATGTAGACTGGCAATGGCAAGGAAATCGTTTCTGAAGAAGAGAAATTTGTTAACATCGTGTATAGATTTAAGTGTCAGGAAGTCGTTTCTGAAAGTATTTGTATGGAGTGTAGCCACGTATGGAAGTGAAACATGGACGATAACCAGTTTGGACAAGAAGAGAATAGAAGCTTTCGAAATGTGGTGCTACAGAAGAATGCTGAAGATAAGGTGGGTAGATCGCGTAACTAATGAGGAGGTATTGAATAGGATTGGGGAGAAGAGAAGTTTGTGGCACAACTTGACTAGAAGAAGGGATCGGTTGGTAGGACATGTTTTGAGGCATCAAGGGATCACAAATTCAGCATTGGAGGGCAGCGTGGGGGGTAAAAATCGTATAGGGAGACCAAGAGATGAATACACTAAGCAGATTCAGAAGGATGTAGGTTGCAGTATGTACTGGGAGATGAAGAAGCTTGCACAGGATAGAGTAGCATGGAGAGCTGCATCAAACCAGTCTCAGGACTGAAGACCACAACAACAACAACAACACCGTGACCGTTATTCAGAAATGGTTCCATCAGATCCAAAGCAACTATCTGCACTTGATTCACTTCCCGAGTATTGTCCACCATCCCTGGATCCGTAATAAGTAAGATGTCTTCACATCAGCACAAACCCAAATTTTAATGCCATACTTGCCAGGCTTGCTCTTCATATAAACCCTAAAAGGGCAGTTTCCTCGGTACGTTGTTAATTGTTCATGTATAGTCACATATTCATAAGAATAGAAGTTCTTGCTCAAGTTAGATTGAAACTTGTCAAACACTACCCTGATGGCTTGTAGCTTGTCCACGGTTTCTTCAATTCTCTGTGCTCTTGTGTCTCTGTTGTCAAATCGCAAGAATTTCAGTATAGACAAAAATCGGTTTCTTGACATGGCAGCAGAAAAGAATGGTTGCCGAAAGGCAACATTACCTCCCCACAGATCGGAAGCACTTGTGCGATGTCCACGAGTTCGACCAGCTCCTACTAGAATTGCTCATATAGTGTACACTTCAGTTGCATTTATCTCTCTCCATGTCGTTTTGTTCGAATAATGAGCTGCATTCCACCAAGAAATTACTCGTTTGGCTTCCCTGTTTGTTTCTTCTACAATGATGCGCACGATATCCGGTGAGATAAATTATAAAAATGACTGTTATTGTTTTGATTGTTTTTCCATCATTCACTGGGCCAGGTGATACGTTCAAAATGTTGCGACGTAGATGCTGCCCACCTTTTGGTGGTTCACTAGAAAATTGTAGTCCACTTCTAGCAACAAACAAATCTCGAGTGTCTTCATCACCACCACGACCACCACCACCACCACCACCACCACCACCACCACCACCACCACCACCTTCTTCTTCTTCTTCTTCTTCTTCTTCTTCACGTGGATGTGTAGTCTCTTCTGATATTTCATCATCAGCTTCATCTGATGCTACGATATGGTCTTTGTCGAGAGGTTCCATAAATTCATTCAGTTCATTATCAATGTCCCATTCAGTTTCATCGTCACTGACATCAGAATTGTATAGAATTTCCATGATCTCTTCACTAGAAAGCCCTTTGGACATCCTTACTTGCAGGTGAGATACTGACTCATGTAATGTCAGTTCAACAGTGAACGTCAAATTCAACTCAACAATAGTAACCAGCAACAATAACAAACATTTGGGGGCCTATGGCAAAACTCAACAACGAAGATTAATGATATATTTCGCAAAATCTTCTTTTTCTACAAATAAGAAAATAAGATGTTTCATACCAAGCGGGGTAGTCTCACAATCCCTCCAATAAATGACTTGAACAACAATGATAAAGCCAAAAAAATTAGACAGTCGTGAGTGTGAATTCAAAGTCAATCATTTTAGTACAAAGTCATGAAACCACAGGCATGTCGCCCTTCAGATAACATTATTATAGGGAAAAAATCAACCTGGGGTAGTCAGGGTTAATATTAGATGCCGTAGGCCACCTGTTGACCTACGTCTGTACTAAGGACATTGTGCCTCACGATATGGCTGTATTACATATTATGACCGAAGAAATTAACCAAGAAGCTTATTTGCTCTGAGAAAAATTTTGTGGTCGGCTGAGAATTGGGGTAACCAACGAATGTGAATGGCGAATAAAGTAGCCTGGAATTTTCTTGACATATCAAACACACTTTTCATCATAAAAACAAACTACAGAATAGTTTCAGAAGAAAGATAATGGATAAAGCTCTGATGCAATACTGATACGTATTACACAAATATATCGTATATAAGCTATTAAAAATGCAATCTGGTGTCTACTATGTAACTTTTACAATATCTTTAACAACTGTATTCACAAGACGGATATTTTTTCCGACAGTACAATACGCAGTTAAGTTTCCTGTATTTTCAAATATTGCACAAATACTTTACCGAATGTCAGCTTTAAACTGCAAGATCAGTATTTTACACTGTTTTCACTTGCACATTATCAACCTTAAAATACGCAACCTTCCAACCTAACATAGACCTTGGGCTACTGTAGGGTGAGTCTGTCATCACAACTAGCATTTCAAGAAGGGAGGGAAGGACGGATCAATATTGCACTCTAGCAACTCTTTACCACTACATAAATAGCAGAAAATTTTGGGGCGTAGGATGGTTCCACCAAGGTGAGAATGGAATTCTCATTGTTCACTCACACTGTAGTCCACATTTACTTACCATCTCTTTCAAATTACATAATGACTTCAATGACACACTGTACCAATACACATTTTGTACACTTCTCTTTTACGCTGCGAGTTCTTCAAGAGTCATCTTAAATGTTCACGATTCTCTCTTCTAATGTGGAGGTACACAGAGCAGACAGCAATCAAAATGGGAACTACATCTCGAAAATTACGAGGATTATTAAATTTTTATACTGCTACTTGCAATATAATTCACATTCTATAACTGCTAATATTTCTGGTAAGGTAAGCATTGAGTGGGGCAAGGAGGTTTCGCAGTTTGCATATACGATGTCACTACGTTCATTCACAAACACAGGAACTAATCTTACTTTTGACAAAACGCTGTGGTAAATTCTCCAGTTCTTCTGTCAATGATATTTTGAACTATTGCTTTATCGACTGATCGAAAATGTGGTTCAGATACCTGTGAACGTAACAACGTGTTTAGAATCAATATTCTAAAGATGAACTGTTATGGTACTGTGTGGTAATTTGTGTTATAATTCTCAACATCACACTATCATTATTTTCACACTTGATCCATTAATACAAATTAAAAGCCAAAGGACGAACATAAGTAAAACATACTTGATACTGACTGTTTTGTTGATATGAAATTTTGTCGCTGGGCAAGTGTACCTTTTGTATATCATGTAACGGCTGAGGAATAATCGTTGGAAACATTAATAATATACCATTTCACGTAACTTTTTGTCAGTTGCATTACTGAAACGCTAACCTTGGGTCCTGATAAGTAATCGCCTAAACACGCGAGAACATATTTTTTGATTGTATTTACACAGTTAACTTCTTACTTGCGACTAATGACAGTGTAACATCTACCAGCGATAAATAGCAAAGTTACAGAAATCGCGAAAATCGCAGAAGCAGCAAAAATCGCTCAAGTCGCAGAAATAGGATTAGTGGAGTGCGGAGGGATACAAATTGTGAATTCTTTAACTGCAATTCTTAACTGCGACAAATCGCAGTTACCGGAAAGTAGCATTTGCAGAAATCACTTATATCGGAAAATCGCAGTTTAGCCTGTGGCGACGTCATTTATCCACTGCGCCAAAAACAGCGGGTGAAAGCTGCAGCTGATAGATATTTATCTTTGCCGTAGTTGGTTACGAGTTGTTTATTCTTGTTAGTTTTTGATCTGTGCTTGGAAAATAAAATGTTTTCTCATCTCATGAAAAGGCTGTTACTTCATAAAATATAAAGGCTCCCATAGTGGTGACCCCGAAAAATCGTAGCAGAAGCATAAGGAAAATATATATACCGATGAGAATAATGAATTCAGACACAAAAACAGGGGGCAGTGGAATCAAGATTGAAGACTACAGTCTGTTCGACCAAGGATCGCGGTCCAAGCCCTTTGATTCGCCACAAAACGGAACCACAGATGTTAACGCAAAAGATTGTCGTGCATGGGCGCGTGCATGCCTAACATGCCAGCGTAATAAAATCAGCAGACATGTCTTTGCACCTATTGCTGACTTCCCGACGCCATCTGCAAGATTTTCACATATACATGTGGACAATGTCGGCCCGCTATCGTGCTCTTCGGAACAACGCTATTTGCTCACAATCATTGATCGTTTTACCAGGTGGCCAGAAGTAGTTGTAATACAAGACATTTCTGCGGAGTCAGTTGCAAAAGCACTGTTGCATTCATGGTTCTCCGGGTTTGGCGTTCCGCAAAACATAACAACAGATCGCGGAAGGCAGTTTGAAAGCCAACTTCTCAATGAACTTTTACTACTGTGCGGGTGCAACCACCTACGCACCACAAGCTATCATCCATCTAGTAATGGAATCGTGGAACGACTACACCGCACGCTCAAAGCTGCATTAATGTGTAGTTCCACTTCACGGCCTGAAGCACTACCGCTGGTCCTACTCGGATTGAGAACGGCCGTGAAGGAGGACTTACAATGCTCTTCCGCAGAATTGGTTTATGGCGAGCAATTGAGGGTTCCTGGAGAATTTATCGTTCCAGCATCTACACAGCCGTTCGCCCCTGAGCTATGCACGCAATTCGCAAGACAACTCAGCGTTCGAATGAGAAACATCAAACCCACTAACCCTGTCAGACGTGGAGACCGGAGAGTGTTTGTACATAAAGACCTGCAAGCAACGTCCCACGTGTGGCTTAGGGATGATACGGTGCGCCCGCCGTTTGTTTTACCTTACTCTGGACCATACAGGGTAATCACAAGAGGAAGCCACAGCTTCAAAATCGATAAGGATGGTAGAGAAGAGACAGTCTCAATTGAGCGGCTTAAACCTGCTTACACCGAAGAGTGTACACTCCTTCCTCGGTCTGCAAAATCACCCTCAAACGTGGAGGCCAAAGAAACAGCAGATAGTCTCGCCGAGCCCTCGGTTTCAGAAGAGGACAACGAAGCAGCAAGTGCAGAACAGGAGCAGCCATTGCCTGCACCAGATGTTTGCACGAGAGCTGGTAGAAAAATCGAGTGCAAGTTTCCCCACATACCTGGTGCACCCGGTTTCAAAAGGAGGGGGGCTGATGTGGCGACGTCATTTACCCACCGCGCCAAAAACAGCGGGTGAAAGCTGCAGCTGTTGATATTTATCTTTGCCGTAGTCGGCTTGGTTACGAGTTGTTAGTTTTTGATCTGTGCTTGGAAAATAAAATGTTTTCTCATCTCATGAAAAGGCTGTTACTTCATAAAATATAAAGGCTCCCATAAGCCCATCCCTCCTGGTGGCGGAATGGGGTACTGATGCACTACCTGAATCAAACTTACGGTTGTTTTCTACAAAACGACTCATCTACCGATTCTGTAAGTTATCTCAATAAATTTCTATATTATTCCAAAATTGTAAAGTCCTTTTTGACTCACCCTGTATTACTGAAAATGTGAGAGCCAATTTTCGAGGTAAACTGGCACACAGAATATTAATATCTGTGAGCGCTTGTCGGCGCAAACTACGAATTATCTCACAACACGACCCTGTTATCGTGGCACATATATTTTCCTGATGTGTGAGCATTACTGTGTATCCAGCAATGTTTCCAAAAATGTTTAACCAAGGTTACGAAATCTGTTGTTGACGGTTTATTGCCGCAAGTGCCAACTCTGTGGTTAATAGAACATCAATGTTACAAGATAAGTGCGAACATTCTGTCTCTGACAGCTTCACTAACGCACTGATCATTTCAGTAGCACGAGAAATAATTAAAATTGCACATGTATTGCTAAGACAGAGAATATACAGAATGGAAAGTCGGCCGCAATCCATGCGGGAAGTCTGCCGTATTAAAACCGAGTAAACGTGAGAGAGGCCAAGTTACTCTCTCACCTATTTTTCGCATGTTGTTGCTGTCTTCAGTCCTGAGACTGGTTTGATGCAGCTCTCCATGCCACTCTATCCTGTGCAAGCCTCTTCATCTCCCAGTACCTACTGCCGCCTACATCCTTCTGAATCTGCTTAGTGTATTCATCTCTTGGTCTCCCTCTACGATTTTTATCCTCCACGCTGCCCTCCACTACTAAATTGGTGATCCCTTGATGCCTCAGAACATGTCCTACCAACCGATCCCTTCTTCTAGTCAAGTTAAACCACAAACTCCTGTTCTTCCCAATTCTATTCAATACCTCCTCATTAGTTATGTGATCTAACCATCTAATCTTCAGCATTCTTCTGTACGACCACATTTCTAAATCTTCTATTCTATTCTTGTCCAAACTATTTATCGTCCATGTTTCACTCTCAGAAAAGACTTCCTGACACTTAAATCAATACTCGATGTTAACAAATTTCTTTTCTTCAGAAACGCTTTCCTTGCCATTGCCAGTCTACATTTTATATCCTCTCTACTTCGACCATCATCAGTTATTTTGCTCCCCAAATAGCAAAACTCCTTTACTACTTTAAGTGTCTCATTTCATAATCTAATTCCCTCAGTATCGACTACATTCCATTTTCCTCGTTTTGCTTTTGTTGATGTTCATGTTATATCCTCCCTTCAATACACTGTCCATTCCGTTCAGCTGCTCTTCCAGGTCCTTTGCTGTCTCTGACAGAATTACAATGTCATCGGCGAACCTCAAAGTTTTTATTTCTTTACCATGAATTTTAATACGTACTCCGAATTTTTCTTTTGTTTCCTTTACTGCTTGCTCAATATACAGATTGAATAATACCGGGGAGAGGCTACAATCCTGTCTCATTCCCTTCCTAACCACTGCTTCCCTTTCAAGCCCCTGGACTTTTTCGCATACGAAAAATTATTAAAGATTTTATTACAACCTGGCGCACCTTGAGCGAGAGTCCAGAATGTTAACGGCCTGAGCAGACGTTGATGGAGGCTGGTAGGGCGCTAAAAGCAGGAGGTATTTTTATGATTCTTAGCTCGGCTAAGAATTGGGTAGCAATTGGCGGCGAGCCCATCCCTCAGTGAATCTTGCCGGGCAGGGAGGAACAGCGGCCCAGCATAACAACGCCGCGACGCCAGCAGAAGCCTGGAACGCGGCTACACACTGGAGTCGTAAACCGGGCATTGCGAGAGCCACGCGTAATAAAAATTCGCGTTTTCGTGTTCGCCGATACTGCAAGAAGGCCAGTGACCCACTTCCCTCGGCCGCCCCTGCTGTATAAGAAAACTCTGGCATCTGAGAAACGTTTACAGATGGAATCTTTATTACACATCATAGCTAGGACTAACAAGCTCCAAGGCACAGCCGATTTAGATAAAGATCTTTGAGATTGTATCTGTTTCCTTGTTGCTGTGGGAAGAGCCACGACTATTCCCCCTCTGCGAAAAAAAGCCCGTAATAGGCGTTTTCTTCTTCTTCTTCAGAGACGCGTATTTCTTAACGCTTGTCCTGTGCTGTCATGTGGAAGGGGACATTTAGCGCTGGCTCGAGACGGTGCGAAGGCGGTGTCGCTCGTGCGCTTTGCAGGAAAACTGTTTTTTTTTTTTTCTGCATAGGTGGGAAGCTCTCGGGTGATGGGACCTGAGGCTGGTAAGCTCTTCCGATCGAAGCTCTGGCATGTGTGGTTGGTACTTTGGGCCTCTCCTCAGACTGACTACACTGACGAGTAGTTTAGACTCGGGAGCCTGTGGTGAAGTTCATACTGTACCGACAGTGTGATTTGAAACGTCTCGGACAACTCGTTTGCCGAGGCCACAGTTATTCGTTTCTGGTTTACCACTCTTCACGTTTGTTATTCTTTTGTGCTCTGTCGTATAAGTGAGCCAAATTGGCCCTTGGTACGGCCAGTGAACGGGTGTGTTAAGCCGTCGGCACACGGACCGTGCATCCGAACGTTGAGCGTGCCGAGTTTCTGACGTCATAGCGTGGAATAGCACGTTCAGGAGTCTTTCCGAACGTGCAGAGCAGTATCTGGCATGTCAGATATTCTGAGCGTGCGTCTGAGCGTTGACCAATGAGATGGCACAACGCCACCTACGTCACACGCACGCCGTCTCCCTTCAGTACAGAGTTGTGAGGCGCCATACTGGCAATCATTTCAAGCCTATATGTATATATAGCCCCTTTCTGAGCACCAGCAAATTGAGACTCAATGGAAAACTCGTTGTTAGTTGTGTGAATCGATCCAATAAATTAATGAGAAACATCATATTCGGTGCCACAGAATTATTGTAACTTGCGTATTATGTGAGTAGGCTATTTGAAGGCAGCGACACACTGAAGATCCACCCAAAACTCATTGTTCTTGGTACAATTTGTTATAATTAAATTTCAATTAGTAACATAATTACCTACGAATAACGTTTTTACCGTTGGCTAATATAATATGATTATGTGCAGGGGTGTTGTTGGTTTAGCGTAGTGAGTAGGTCTCTGTCCAGTAATGAGTTTTTGATGGGGCGCTGGGTCGCGTCGTAACACTTCCAAATTTTTTTTTCCTAACAGCCGCGTTTTTATTAGGTTCTGATACTTTATTATTAGTCTCATATACGTATATACGAGGGCAGTACAATAAGTAATGCAACACATTTTTTTTTTCTGAAACAGGGGTTGTTTTATTCAGCATCGAAATACACCATGTTATTCCCCAATCTTTTAGCTACACAACACTATTTTTCAACGTAATCTCCATTCAATGCTACGGCCTTACGCCACCTTGAAATGAGGGCCTGTATGCCTGCACGGTACCATTCCACTGGTCGATGTCGGAGCCAACGTCGTACTGCATCAATAACTTCTTCATCATCCGCGTAGTGCCTCCCACGGATTGCGTCCTTCATTGGGCCAAACATATGGAAATCCGACGGTGCGAGATCGGGGCTGTAGGGTGCATGAGGAAGAACAGTCCACTGAAGTTTTGTGAGCTCCTCTCGGGTGCGAAGACTTGTGTGAGGTCTTGCGTTGTCATGAAGAAGGAGAAGTTCGTTCTGATTTTTGTGCCTACGAACATGCTGAAGTCGTTTCTTCAATTTCTGAAGAGTAGCACAATACACTTCAGAGTTGATCGTTTGACCGTGGGGAAGGACATCGAACAGAATAACCCCTTCAGCGTCCCAGAAGACTGTAACCATGACTTTACCGGCTGAGGGTATGGCTTTAAACTTTTTCTTGGTAGGGGATTGCCGTTTTGTTTCAGGTTCGAAGTGATGAACCCATGTTTCATCGCCTGTAACAATCTTTGACAAGAAATTGTCACCCTCAGCCACATGACGAGCAAGCAATTCCGCACAGATGGTTCTCCTTTGCTCTTTATGGTGTTCGGTTAGACAACGAGGGACCCAGCAGGAACAAACCTTTGAATATCCCAACTGGTGAACAATTGTGACAGCACTACCAACAGAGATGTCAAGTTGAGCACTGAGTAGCTTGATGGTGATCCGTCGATCATCTCGAACGAGTGTGTTCGCACGCTCCGCCATTGCAGGAGTCACAGCTGTGCACGGCCGGCCCGCACGCGGGGGATCAGACAGTCTTGCTTGACCTTGCGGCGATGATGACACACGCTTTGCCCAACGACTCACCGTGCTTTTGTCCACTGCCAGATCACCGTAGACATTCTGCAAGCGCCTATGAATATCTGAGATGCCCTGGTTTTCCGCCAAAAGAAACTCGATCACTGCCCGTTGTTTGCAACGCACATCCGTTACAGACGCCATTTTAACAGCTCCGTTCAGCGCTGCCACCTGTCGGAAGTCAATGAAACTATACGAGACGAAGCGGGAATGTTTGAAAATATTCCACAAGAAATTTCCGGTTTTGTCAACCAAAATTGGCCGAGAAAAAAATGTGTTGCATTACTTATTGAACTGCCCTCGTACTATAATATTTGATGTTATGTAAATACAAGTTCACCTTTTTTTTAGGGGTCTCCGATTAGTTTTATCTACAGGATAGCTTGCGCTACTTGTATAAAGATATTTTGCTCCTTTTTCTTTTACGCTTCGTAATTCACATGTTGCAAAGATTCTGCTACTGGATAGGAGCACTGATCAAGTAAAACTGACCCTGGGGTTTTACTAAAATGTGAGAATGATGAAATAATGTTTATCTTATGTGGAGAAGTATTTGAAATTTGTACCGCACTGTTTGTAGTGGAGCTTTTATAAGCCCGTGTCCTTATTGATTGGATATGGTACTTTCCTTCTCGTGGACGATGAAGGAAATGTGCGTTTTAATAGAGCTAACGTGGGAATTTTACGCGGGCCCGTTTAGTAAACAGTGTGATTTACGAAGTAGAAACATCCCTCGACTGCCGCTGGAGTGCGTTGCGATCGCGTATACCACGTTGGGGTCCCACGTACCGTAAGCACAAGTCGCATCGTTCCTGAGTGTTCAAGCACGTTGAACTCGGCACGCTCAACGTTCACGTTCGACAGCACGGTCCGTGTGGCGACGGCTTTACACACTGAAATCTACCGTGATTTCAGGGCTCTGGTGGAGAGTACACTGTGATCCGTCTGCCGGATCGCTGGACCGTGAGATTTTTGGATTTCTTTCCTGGCAGCCATCGATTCGTCTCTCCCCCGCCGCACACATCTCGCCGGCTGCAAGTCACGCCACCGCACTAAGTAAACAGGGGAATCTACTGCCGCTCCGGCATTGTCAGGGCGTACAGGTCTCAACCGCCACTTGCTCTCAGCTACACCTACGTAGAGAAACTTCAGCAGATTTGAGCAACCAAAGTCTGCTCAGCGTCAGATCAATTCCGCTTGCGTTAGCCACATTTTAGGGCCAGAGTAATTGTCTCACTGATCACCTAGTTAAACTGTCTTTGCCAACCAGCCGCGCCACCAGTGGAGCGTTTAATTTTCTGTTAGTTGCTTGGGGAATGCAATCTGTAACATGTTTAGTATAATTTATGCCTTTTTGGTAAAATATATGTTGTTAGTACACTAAATTTTTCCAAAATTCTCAATCAATTAAATAGTCCAAACAAGTTACCTTTCAAACGTTGTTCGAAGCCAAAAACGAGCAGATATTTTTATTTATTATTTTGTTAATTGTACATTTTAGCTGCTGGGCTTACCTACAAGTTCTCTCATTTAGTAAAAAAGTTAGACAAGTACAATAAGCAGTAGTAGGAGAAAAATGAGTTTTCCAATTTTCTAGCAGTAAAGAATCAAAGCTCACTAAATCGTAAAAAGATATTGTGTGTAAATGAAGAATAGCTACATCAACTCATGAAGTTCATTTTTCGGTTGATGTTCCCTTTTCCTTTAAAAATATCAAGACGACTTGTTTTGCATTTGCGCGTGTTCTCCACTGCTGTATACTTCTTATTATTTGACCGACCATAGACCATTTAGTACAACAGTATATAATTCGATTCTTAGGACACAAGTTTGCATACAAAACGGTTTTTTTATGTTGTTGTTTCATATCACAGCTTGATGATGAAGTGCCAATTTTTTTGATATTCGTCATAGTTACGGCGATACTTAATTTCCAAGTAGCAAAATATTTGAAAAGTTTGCAGTGAAAACTGTGATTGTTGGTTGCTTTACGCTTGATTCATTTTAGGTTATACATTTTTATTGTGTGTACTAAATGAAGCTAACACATCAAAACTGTTTTTAAAACTGGAAAGAAAGCCGCATCTCACAACAGTAAGGCGAAGCTAGCAGATAAAGTATTTTATTTGAGCATACTGGAGTCAACGCCCACCCGCGCCACTTGGAAGTACTGTAGCCTGCTGTTCAAATCGTAGACAATTTGTGCAACACCGCTCTGGTTGTCATCTTAAGTCCTAATAAATATTACCCACGAACAACAGTGGTGAATACATTTTTTCCATGACTTTGGTACATACACACTCTATCAATGAATTTAATTGTTAAAAAAAAAGTTCAAATGTGTGTGCAATCTTATGGGACTTCACTGCTAAGGTCACCAGTCCCTAAGCTTACACACTACTTAACCTAAATTATCCTGGGGACAAACAAACACACCCATGCCCGAGGGAGGACTCGAACCTCCGCCGGGAGCAGTCGCACAGTCCACGACTGTAGCGCCCTAGACCGCTCGACTATTCCCGCGCGGCAATTTAATTGTTATATAACTCTTTTATACTCAGTAATCACAAGATAGTTTCAAACCCGGCTTAAACTCTAACACTTTATGACTTAAATAGCACTGAAATATATCATCTGAGACATGAGCAATGCTTCAAAACGTGATTTTAGCTCCTAATGTTTTCAACCTTTTTTCAGGGAGATGTCCAGTTTACACTCCCTTGTGATCACATCATGTTTATTAAGTCGTAACCCCCTACAATAATTTAGTGCTGGTGCTGCCCATGCAACTAGACGCACACTTCTCAAAATTGGTGATCGCTATTTATTGTTGTACTTACTGTTGGAAGAAAATAATGGAGAAGAAGATATTGCACACCAACAGTAAGATAATGGAAAAGTTGAAACACATATTTAGGGCAAAGCTTGACTTAAGTTTCTATATGACACTTATCAATCGTCATTATTTAACAGATATGAGTTATATTTCATAATAAAATTATGTCAGAGTGAACTTAAAGCTCTGAGCCTATTTCCAAACATTTTAATGCGGCCTCCTGTCTTCATTTTAAAGTATCGCCTATGCTTTACCTTCAGGTTGAAAACACGATGAAAATTCCAACACTTTATACAAATACAAACTCCTGCAGTGTGTCCCGTTAACAGCTGTTTCTGCTGCAAGTGGAGTTGATTTATCAGCTCACAGTCCCAGAAAAGAAAAAAAAAATAAGAACTAAAATAAAATTGCTGCAGGGAAAAACCGATATTTACAAAACAAAGCAGCTCTATTGCTATCTGAAGGTAAAAGCATTGGCAGTTCACAGCTTGCATACGTCAACACAATGAATTTAGAAAGCTTACTGGCAGTGGCGACTGCTTTGTAAGAGCACGTGAACACACTAACATTCGACAACTTGCGGATTTATTGGCCATTTTTCTTTGAATGCTGTTGAACATGACACAGATGCTGCAATCTGAAAGATACAGCACTTAGATCTACCGTGCTACTGCTGCTCTAGGCTCCATGAAACTTGGCAACAGGGTTGCGAGCACACTTCAGTCGTGCTCATTTTAACAACTTCAGACCCTATGTGCATAATTATGCACAACTACTTTATCTTTGCAAGAGAAAAACTCGGTACTATGCATTAAAAGTACAGAGCATACTACACTCCTGGAAATTGAAATAAGAACACCGTGAATTCATTGTCCCAGGAAGGGGAAACTTTATTGACACATTCCTGGGGTCAGATACATCACATGATCACACTGACAGAACCACAGGCACATAGACACAGGCAACAGAGCATGCACAATGTCGGCACTAGTACAGTGTATATCCACCTTTCGCAGCAATGCAGGCTGCTATTCTCCCATGGAGACGATCGTAGAGATGCTGGATGTAGTCCTGTGGAACGGCTTGCCATGCCATTTCCACCTGGCGCCTCAGTTGGACCAGCGTTCGTGCTGGACGTGCAGACCGCGTGAGACGACGCTTCATCCAGTCCCAAACATGCTCAATGTGGGACAGATCCGGAGATCTTGCTGGCCAGGGTAGTTGACTTACACCTTCTAGAGCACGTTGGGTGGCACGGGATACATGCGGACGTGCATTGTCCTGTTGGAACAGGAAGTTCCCTTGCCGGTCTAGGAATGGTAGAACGATGGGTTCGATAACGGTTTGGATGTACCGTGCACTATTCAGTGTCCCCTCGACGATCACCAGTGGTGTACGGCCAGTGTAGGAGATCGCTCCCCACACCGTGATGCCGGGTGTTGGCCCTGTGTGCCTCGGTCGTATGCAGTCCTGATTGTGGCGCTCACCTGCACGGCGCCAAACACGCATACGACCATCATTGGCACCGAGGCAGAAGCGACTCTCATCGCTGAAGACGACACGTCTCCATTCGTCCCTCCATTCACGCCTGTCGCGACACCACTGGAGGCGGGCTGCACGATGTTGGGGCGTGAGCGGAAGACGGCCTAACGGTGTGCGGGACCGTAGCCCAGCTTCATGGAGACGGTTGCGAATGGTCCTCGCCGATACCCCAGGAGCAACAGTGTCCCTAATTTGCTGGGAAGTGGCGGTGCGGTCTCCTACGGCACTGCGTAGGATCCTACGGTCTTGGCGTGCATCCGTGCGTCGCTGCGGTCCGGTCCCAGGTCGACGGGCACGTGCACCTTCCGCCGACCACTGGCGACAACATCGATGTACTGTGGAGACTTCACGCCCCACGTGTTGAGCAATTCGGCGGTACGTCCACCCGGCCTCCCGCATGCCCACTATACGCCCTCGCTCAAAGTCCGTCAACTGCACATACGGTTCACGTCCACGCTGTCGCGGCATGCTACCAGTGTTAAAGACTGCGATGGAGCTCCGTATGCCACGGCAAACTGGCTGACACTGACGGCGGCGGTGCACAAATGCTGCGCAGCCAGCGCCATTCGACGGCCAACACCGCGGTTCCTGGTG
The DNA here is from genome assembly GCF_023898315.1 of Schistocerca nitens. Classification (NCBI taxonomy): domain Eukaryota; kingdom Metazoa; phylum Arthropoda; class Insecta; order Orthoptera; family Acrididae; genus Schistocerca; species Schistocerca nitens. The sequence continues at coordinate 12,334,154 of NC_064624.1, read as the reverse complement.
TGTCCGCTGTGCCGTGCGTGTGATCATTGCTTGTACAGCCCTCTCGCAGTGTCCGGAGCAAGTATGGTGGGTCTGACACACCGGTGTCAATGTGTTCTTTTTTCCATTTCCAGGAGTGTATCTCTGACTTCCGTGAATCCACTGTGGACGCTTTTAGGCCAACTATGATCGCAGAGAGGGAAAGAATTCAACTGCGAAAGGTATGTCTTCTTGTTTCTGTTACTGCGAAGAATATAGGAACTATGTAGTGGTGTTTTCTGTTCTAATATTTAACCAAATGTTGAAATAATTGGTAGAGATCATAACATCAGTTACACACGCTGTAGCAGATAGCTGAAAATCAATGTACATTACTATGCACAAATAGCGTTAATGGTTGTTTAGAGCTGGGAGAATGTTGAAGTTATATTGAATCTATGGAAGTCACAGATTAGTTAGATAGTTGTAGACTTACTGCACTTTTAGCTGCTGTGGAGAACTATGAAAATCCATAAGAATCTGTGCAATTACAGCTAATTACTAATTTGTAAGGTAAATAATTACGACACTATGTAACATAATACAAAATGGAAATCTATCAACACTTTTACAGATATTTTTGACCTGGGTAAGGAAGAGGATATTCAGGCTGTGCTTCAACTATTTGAATCTGATTGTGGCTCTGATATAGATCTCAGTGATGTAGAAAGATATGGAAATTTACCTGATGTGGAGCCATGTCCACGAAACCACAAACGAGCGGGAGCTGATGAAACTGGGCCTGATGATGTGGTAGATATTGCTGAAGATGATGTTCCTCAAGTCGCTGAAAATGGAAATTCTGACCATCATGTGTGGGGAGCAATCGTTCGTATGAGTGAAGAAGATGGTGATGTACCGGTAATCACTAAAAAGGATAAAGTTGAATGGAAGAAAGGTGTGTTTATCAAGCCAAACACAACATTTCACGAAAATGCAGCGATGGATGATGATGCTGAGCTATTAAGTCCTCTATCATACTTCAAAAGATATATAAAAGACTGACTTCGATAATATGGCTGAATGCACCAATACATATGCTCTTCAGAATGGTGATTTCAAAACCTACAGATTCTGCAGAAATTCAGTCTCTGTTTGGTTTTCACATTGCCAGTGGAACACTAGGGTTTCCAAGAGTTCGATTGTTCTGGGACAGAACTTTAGGCATCCAGATGTTCCAGGACAAAATGTCGAGAGACAGATTTTTCAGACTTCGCCGTAATCTCCACACTGTACACAATTTAGAAATTCCAGAAAACTGTAGTGGCAGACTGTATAAGGTTTGCCCTCTTTACAATGCTGTAAGGGATCGGTGCCTCCAGTTGAAACTTGAGAAGATACTTTGTGTACTGATGAACAGGTTGTACCATTCAGGGGACATCTTTCAATAAAGCATTACTTCAAAAGGGAGCCAACACCATGGGGAATAAAAATATTTGTTTTTTGTGGCCAATCCGGACAAGCCTACGATTTTATCATTTACCAAGGATCTCTGACGGAGGTAGATAAAGGACTACTAAAAACATTTAGACTTGGTGCAGCTATAGTTTTGAAACTAGTACAAAGAATATATAAAGATGGGCATAAACTGTACTATGATAACTATTTTTCTTCATACCGCCTTCTTCAGGTTCTCAAAAGTAAAGGAATAGGCCTATATGCTGGAGGTACTGTTGGAATCAACAGATTTTCTAATCCTCCTGTTCTTTCAGACAAGGAGCTGAAGAAGAGAAACTGTGGCTCCTATTATGAACTCGTTAGTATTGATGGGGCTGTTAATGTGAAGTGGATGGACAATCACAGGGTGTGCCATGCTTCAAATTTTGTTGGCTCTGGTGAAGAGGATACTGTACAACACTGGAGCAAGGAGACCCGTGAGTATGTCACCGTTTGCCGGCCAGAAATAGTAAAACTACAGGGTGTTACAAAAAGGTACGGCCAAACTTTCAGAAAACATTCCTAACGCACAAATAAAGAAAAGATGTTATGTGGACATGTGTCCGGAAACGCTTAATTTCCATGTTAGAGCTCATTTTAGTTTGGTCAGTATGTACTGTACTTCCTCGATTCACCGCCAGTTGACCCAATTGAAGGAAGGTAATGTTGACTTCGGTGCTTGTGTTGACGTGTGACTCATTGCTCTACAGTACTAGCATCAAGCACATCAGTACGTAGCATCAACAGGTTAGTGTTCATCACGAACGTGGTTTTGCAGTCAGTGCAATGTTTACAAATGCGGAGTTGGCAGATGCCCATGTGATGTATGGATTAGCACGGGGCAATAGCCGTGGCGCGGTACGTTTATATCGAGACAGATTTCCAGAACGAAGGTGTCCCGACAGGAAGACGTTCGAAGCAATTGATCGGCGTCTTAGGGAGCACGGAACATTCCAGCCTATGACTCGCGACTGGGGAAGACCTAGAACGACAAGGACACCTATAATGGACGAGGCAATTCTTCGTGCAGTTGACGATAACCCTAATGTCAGCGTCAGAGAAGTTGCTGCTGTACCAGGTAACGTTGACCACGTCACTGTATGGAGAGTGCTACGGGAGAACCAGTTGTTTCCGTACCGTGTACAGCGTGTACAGGCACTATCAGCAGCTGATTGGCCTCCACGGGTACACTTCTGCGAATGGTTCACCCGACAATGTGTCAATCCTCATTTCAGTGCAAATCTTCTCTTTACGGATGAGCCTTCATTCCAACGTGATCAAATTGTAAATTTTCACAATCAACATGCGTGGGCTGAAGAGAATCCGCATGCAATTGTGCAATCACGTCATCAACACAGATTTTCTGTGAACGTTTGGGCAGGCATTGTTGGTGATGTCTCGATTGGGTCCCATGTTCTTCCACCTACGCTCAATGGAGCACGTTATCATGATTTCATACAGGATGCTCTACCTGTGCTGCTAGAACATGTGCCTTTACAAGTACGACACAACATGTGGTTCATGCACGATAGAGCTCCTGCACATTTCAGTCGAAGTGTTCGTACGCTTCTCAATAACAGATTCGGTGACCGACGGATTGGTAGAGGCGGACCAATTCCGTGGCCTCCACGCTCTCCTGACCTCAACCCTCTTGACTTTCATTTATAGGGGCATTTGAAAGCTGGTACCAAATGTAGAGACTCTTCGTGCTCGTATTGTGGACGACTGTGATACAATACGCCATTTTCCAGGGCTGCATCAGCGCATCAGGGATTCCGTGCGATGGAGGGTGGATGCATGTATCCTCGCTAACGGAGGACATTTTGAACATTTCCTGTAACAAAGTGTTTGAAGTCACGCTGGTACGTTCTGTTGCTGTGTGTTTCCATTCCATGATTAAGGTGATTTGAAGAGAAGTAATAAAATGAGCTCTAACATGGTAAGTAAGCGTTTCCGGACACATGTCCAAATAACATATTTTCTTTCTTTGTGTGTGAGGAATGTTTCCCGAAAGTTTGGCCGTACCTTTTTGTAACACCCTGTATATAATCATGCTATGGGCGGTGTAGGCCTCCTAGATCAACTGATTAGCCTTTATAGGATTTACATTCGTTCAAGGAAGTGGACTTTGTGTCTTATCTTCCTTGCACTCAACTTTGCTATTTTTAACAGCTGGTTGGACTACAGGAGAGACAGTAACAAGCAATGATTTACAAAGAAAAAAGTTCCAGACTTTATGCAGTTTCGCATGAGAGTTGCTGAAGGGCTCATAAAGGTGGGAAACATGGTGTCAAGGAAGAGAGGAAGACCAGGTAACGACAGAAATTCACCACGGGATGGAAAGTCACCACAAAATGACAAGAGCAGGCACGAATCTAAACCTGCTACAGAAGTAAGACTGGATGCAACAGATCTTATGCCACACCTGGATGGAAACAAATAAGGAAAAAGGTGTAAATATGCTATGTGTAGCAGGAAGACACACTTTTACTGTGACAAATATGGCGTGCATCTCTGTGTCACAAAGGACCGTAACTGTTTTGTTGATTTCCATAGAGCCAAGTAAACACCATTTTTAATTGTATTTATGTTTGCTTTAGAATTGTTCAAGTGTTTCTCCTCTCATTTTCATGAAAAAATAATTTTTTTTATTCGACACTGCTTTGTGTTCTGTAGCCTATGAGACGTTTTGTGCACAATTATGCACTTTTTTTAATGAAGAGAGGTGAAAAAAATTTGAAAACATGTCTAGATATTTCCTTTCAGTATAATAATATATATTTTACGGCAAAATATATTTTTTCTTTAGCTTAAAATAGTTCAGGTCTGAAGGGGTTAAGGAGCTTTCACGCATGCGAAACTAGCGTTACGTAATTGCCTTACAGGACAAACACGCACGGATTTGATTAACTACGTGCACGGTTCACGATGTGCACAGCTACCCCCTGCCACTCAGAAGTTTACGTCGGTGCCACCAGGTGCAGACTTCTATCCCCGTTCGCTCGACATAACTCCTGCTAGATGACAACACACTCCTCAGATATGCCAATTCACTCACTATAGGAAAATTATATCGGACGTAAGTAAACTTATTTTGTGTGTTACTATATTATAACTCATTGAGAAACCCACAAAATAATATAGTAAGTTATGAATTTTATCGTTTAGGGCGCTGAGAATCATAAGGGCCTAAAGCGGGCATTGCACGACGATCCGCCGCGAACGGTACTGGTCTAGCACGACAGCCAGCTAGGGAAGAACGGGTGAAACTACGAAAAATTAGAACAGACCTCAACGGCAGTGAAGACGGAGATGAAAATCGGTGGAATTGGCGGAAGGGCCAAATTTGCTTTTTGGAATATTATAAGGCTATTGTCCAAAGTTATTTGGACAAAGAGCACGACGGAAGGGGCAAATTTGCTTTTTGGAATATTATAAGGCTATTGTCCAAAGTTATTTGGACAAAGAGCACGACGGAAGGGGCAAATTTGCTTTTTGGAATATTATAAGGCTATTGTCCAAAGTTATTTGGACAAAGAGCACGACGGAAGGGGCAAATTTGCTTTTTGGAATATTATAAGGCTATTGTCCAAAGTTATTTGGACAAAGAGCACGACGGAAGGGGCAAATTTGCTTTATGGAATATTATAAGGCTATTGTCCAAAGTTATTTGGACAAAGAGCACGACGGAAGGGGCAAATTTGCTTTATGGAATATTATAAGGCTATTGTCCAAAGTTATTTGGACAAAGAGCACGACGGAAGGGGCAAATTTGCTTTTTGGAATATTATAAGGCTACTGTCCAAAGTTATTTGGACAAAGAGCACGACGGCTCCACAGGTTAGTGGAGGCACCCATACAGCGCCTCTTCCACATGTTAGTGGTAGCTGATCTATAAAACTCGGAAGTGGAACTCTGAGCTTAACTAGACTGAAACCCAGTCCAAATAAATCAAAATGGATAAATCACCTTCGAAGACGAATTACACCAGTGGGTCAAATCCCACACTTGAAAAACCGCAAGTGTTCTATTCGGATTCTGGGGAGGCCACAGAAGTGTGCACGGAGGTAAATCGGAGTGCCTCCAAACCCCGTAATAACAAAATCAAACCAAAATCGAGAATTTGGCTAATGACATTTAATGTACATTCTCTCTTAAAAATTGGAAAACTAAAACACATCCAGGGCAAATTCAGAGAACGTAAAATCAAAATTATCGTATTTCAGGAATCACAATATACAGATGAAAATTGAAAATCCTTTGATTCAGGAGGATACAGCATATAGAAAGGAAAACCTGGAAAACTAGCCATGGGAAGTTGTCCACAATTTGGAACTGGATTTATAGTAGATAAATAAAATTCTCCCCCCCCCCCCCCCCCCCATGAACTATGGACCTTGCCGTTCGTGGGGAGGTTTGCATGCCTCAGCGATACAGATGGCCGTACCGTAGGTGCAACCACAACGGAGGGGTATCTGTTGAGAGGCCAGACAAACGTGTGGTTCCTGAAGAGGGGCAGCAGCCTTTTCAGTAGTTGCAGGGGCAACAGTCTGGATGATTGACTGATCTGGCCTTGTAACATTAACCAAAACGGCCTTGCTGTGCTGGTACTGCGAACGGCTGAAAGCAAGGGGAAACTACAGCCGTAATTTTTCCCGAGGACATGCAGCTCTACTGTATGATTAAATGATGATGGCGTCCTCTTGGGTAAAATATTCCGGAGGTAAAATAGTCCCCCATTCGGATCTCCGGGCGGGGACTACACAACAGGACGTTATCAGGAGAAAGAAAACTGGTGTTCTACAGATCGGAGGGTGGAATGTCACATCCCTTAATCGGCCAGATAGGTTAGAAAATCTAAAAAGGGAAATGGATAGGTTAAAGTTAGATACAGTGGGAATTAGTTAAGTTCGGTGGCAGGAGGAACAAGACTTTTGGTCAGGTGAATACAGGGTTATAAATACAAAAATCAAATAGGGGTAATGCAGGAGTATGTTTAATAATGAATAACAAAATAGAAGTGCTGGTAAGCTACTACAAACAGCATAGTGAATGCATTATTGTGGCCAAGATAGACACGAAGCCCACGCCTACTGCAGTAGTACAAGTTTATATGCCTACCAGCTCTGCAGGTGACGAAGAAATCGGTGAAATGTATGATAAAATAAAAGAAATTATTCAGATAATGAAGGGAGACGAAAATTTAATAGTCATGGGTGACTGAATTCGGCAGTAGGAAAAGGGAGAGAAGGAAACATAGTAGGTGAATATGGATTGGGAATAAGAACTGAAAGAGGAAGCTGCCTAGTAGAATTTTGCACACAGCACAACTTAATCATAGCTAGGTCTTATACATGGAAGAAGCCTGGAGATACTGACAGGTTTCAGATAGATTATATAATGGTAAGACAGAGATTTAGGAACCAGGTTTTAAATTGTAAGACGTTTCCAGGGGCAGATGTGGACTCTAACCACAATCTATTGGTTATGAACTGTAGATTAAAACTGAAGAAACTGCAAAAAGTTGGGAATGTAAGGAAATGGGACCTGGATAAATTGACTAAACCAGAGGTTGTACAGAGTTTCAGGGAGAGCATAAGGGAACAATTGAAAGGAATGGGGGAAAGAAATACAGCAGAAGAAGAATGGGTAGCTTTGAGGGATGAAGTAGTGATGGCAGCAGAGGGTCAAGTAGGTAAAAATACCAGGGCTGGTAGAAATCCTTGGGTAACAGAAGAAATATTGAATTTAATTGATGAAAGGAGAAAATATAAAAATACAGTAAATGAAGCAGGCAAAAAGGAATAGTAACGTCTCAAAAATGAGATAAACAGGCAGTGCAAAATGGCTAAGCAGGGTTGGCTAGAGGACAAATGTAAGGATGTAGAGGCTTATCTCACTAGGGGTAAGATAGATACTGCCTACAGGAAAATTAAAGAAACCTTTGGAGAAAAGAGAACCACTTGTATGAATATCAAGAGCTCAGATGGCAACCCAGTTCTAAGCAAAGAAGGGAAGGCAGAAAGGTGGAAGGAGTATATAGAGGGTCTATACAGTGGCGATGTTCTTGAGGACAATATCATGGAAATGGAAGAGGATGTAGATGAAGATGAAATGGGAGATATGACACTGCGTGAAGAGTTTGACAGAGCACTGAAAGACCTGAGTCGAAATAAGGCCCCGGGAGTAGACAACATTCCATTAGAACTACTGATATCCTTAGGAGAGCCAGTCATGACAAAATCTATCATGTGGTGAGGAAGATGTATGAGACAGGCAAAATACCCTCGGACTTCAAGAATAATGTAATAATTCCAGTCCCAAAGAAAGCAGGTGTTGACAGATGTGAAAATCACCGTAGTATCAATTTAATAAGTCACGGTTGCAAAATACTAACACTAATTATTTACAGACGAATGGAAAAACTGGTAGAAGCCGACCTCGGGGAAGATCACTTTGGATTCCGTAGAAATGTTGGAACACGTGAGGCAATACTGACCCTATGACTTATCTTAGAAAATGGATTAAGGAAAGGCAAACCTACATTTCAAGTATTTGTAGACTTAGAGAAAGCTTTTGACAATGTTGACTGGAATACTCTCTTTCAAATTCTGAAGGTGGCATGGATAAAATACAGGGAGCGAAAGGCTATTTACAATTTGTACAGAAACCAGAAGACAGTTTTAAGAGTCGAGGGACATGAAAGGGAAGCAGTGGTTGGGAAGGGAGTGAGACAGGATTGCAGCCTCTCCCCGATGTTATTCAATCTGTATATTGAGCAAGCAGTAAAGGTAAGAAAAGAAAAATTTGGAGTAGGTATGAAAATCCATGGAGAAGAAATAAAAACTTTGAGGTTCGCCGATGACACTGTAATTCTGTCAGAGACAGCAAAGGACTTGGAAGAGCAGTTGAACGGAATGGATGGTGTCTTGAAGGGAGGATATAAGATGAACATCAACAAAAGCAAAACGAGGATAATGGAATGTAGTCGAATTAAGTCGGGTGATGTTGAGGGTATTAGATTAGGAAATGAGACACTTAAAGTAGTAAAGGAGTTTTGCTATTTGGGAAGCAAAATAACTGATGATGATCGAAGTAGAGAGGATATAAAATGTATACTGGCAATGGCAAGGAAAGCGTTTCTGAAGAAGAGAAATTTGTTAACATCGAGTATAGATTTAAGTGTCAGGAAGTCGTTTCTGAAAGTATTTGTATGGAGTGTTGCCATGTATGGAAGTGAAACATGGACGATAAATAGTTTAGACTAGAAGAGAATAGAAGCTTTCGAAATGTGGTGTTACAGAAGAATGCTGAAGATTAGATGGGTAGATCACATAACTAATGATGAAGTATTGAATAGAATTGGGGAGGAGTTTGTTGCACAGCTTGACAAAAAGAAGGGACCGGTTGGTAGGACATGTTTTGAGGCATCAAGGGATCACAAATTCAGCATTGGAGGGCAGCGTGGAGGGTAAAAATCATAGAGGGAGACCAAGAGATGAATACACTAAGCAGATTCAGAAGGATGTAGGTTGCAGGAGGTACTGGGAGATGAAGAAGCTTGCACAGGATAGAGTAGCATGGAGAGCTGCATCAAACTAGTCTCACGACTGAAGAGCATAACAACAACAACATGAAAAATCCTGCTAACAACATGCTAATTACTATCAGATTTGTCTTGTCTAAAACTGTGGAAGCTGTCCTCAAAAACAGAATATCACTTTTTACAGAGGAAGAAATAACATACAGTACACAGCAGAGTTAAAAAATGCACATCCACCACCGCAGCCCGAGCTAACTTTGTAGGCAACGTTACTGGGGCAGCAGATGAACAAAGAGAAGTGTAGGAATTTTTCCTCAATTTTCCAGAGGCATTTCATCATGTGTGTAACAGACTAATACCTAACCTACACTGTTATGGTAGCAGCAAGGTAGCTGACATCATCAAATTGTTTGTGGAAGGCAGCCATATGCAGAAGTAAAAAACAGAACAACTGGTTTTACTGTAAACGTACACTCTAATTTTTGGCTAGTCAACTTTGGTGAACCTCAGGAATCAGTTCTGGGACCACTTCTTTTCATTCTGTATGGAAACGGTGCGATATCAGTAGTACACTGGTATCCAAAATTAAAGCAACAAAATGCTATTTCCCCATCCTGTGTGTAATTCACAATATAACCATACAAACAGTCAACAGATGATGTTACGACTGTGTTCTGCACAGAAGATGGCATTCCGATCAACACACAGCCACGCCAGCAATGATGCCAGGGCACCTTCGAGTGGGGTAGTGTTTACAGTGTAGTCCTACATCCACAACCGCTGTGTGCACAATCACAGATGGTGCACTACGGCACTGAGAAGGTGCCTACAGACTCTCTGCTGTGGAGGGGCATAGGAAGAATGGAAGCAGGAAAGTCACAAACTGATGTGGCCCGACGGCTTCACGTGAATCATCCTGTCGTTTTTCGGATGAGGCAACGGTTTATGGACACCGTAACTGTTATCCCGACGACCAGAACAGGCTCGGCCTCGTGTGACAGAAAGAGTGGACCGTTATTTGGCTGTAACGGCACGGTGGTATCGCCTTAGTACTGTACTGCAACTGGCCTCTGACCTCACAGGATCCCCCGGACGTGTTGTATCGAAGCAAACGACGTACAAAAGACTTCAGCACAATGGCCTTCATTGTTGGAGATCTGCTGTCTGTTTACCTCTGGCATTTCTTCAAAGAAGGGAACATCTAGTGTGGAGCCGTCAACATGCCACCTGGACAGTCAAACAGGGGGCCCAATGTTCTTTTCACAGGTGAGTCCGATTTGGTCTGGAGAGTGATTCTCAGTGGATTCACATCTGGAGGGCACTTTTAACACGATTTCGGGACCCAAATATTGTGAAAAGAGACCGATATTGTGGAGGATCCCTAATGGCGTGGGCAGGTATTATGCTGGCCACTCCAATGCCTCTTCGTGAAATTGTACGGGCGAATCGGCAAGATTTAACTGCCGTTACATACCACGAGGAGATCTCGGGATATCGTGCGCAGTTACTGCAAGGTTCTGTAGGCCCGGACTTCACACCGATGGATAATAATGCTCGACCTCACAGAGCAGATGTGGTTGATGTTTGTTTTGGAAACAGAAGATACTACACGCACGACGTGGCTTGCTCACTCTCCCAATTTGGATCCCGTAGTGGATGTCTGGGATGCATTAGGGAGATGGGTCGCATCACATCAGCATCCACCACCACTCCCCAAGACTTTTCAGCAGCTCTGCAGGAAGAATGGGCATTATTGGCTCAACACGAGACTTATGTTCTGTTCCGTATTCTTCACGTTGTTTTTACTTTACTACCACCTGTTTATGCTATTTCGTGGCAAAATAAACACAACCTTACAAAATTGCCACTTGTTGCTTTAATTTTGGACGTCAGTGTATGTGGCAATGTAGTTACGCTTGCCGATGACACTTTGCTCGTAGTGATAAGTAAGTCGGTAGAAGAACTAGAATTAAGTGACTACAAAACTGAAGGTGACCTATAAATATATTGGTTAAATTTCTGTATATATCAGTACTGCACTTTCGGGCACTGTAGAACATTAAATGGAGAAGAAATGTACGTCTCGGATAGATTTTTTTAATGCGCTGTAGTACTGAAACTGCGTATTTGTGGACTGAGCAAGTATAAATATGGAATGCACCTAACACGGCACGATACCTTCTGAAACTGCGAAATCGAGATTGTGCTGAACGATGTGCTTTTGTTACACAATCTGAGCACACGACACATTATCCAGGTAGCCGATTAACTGAGCATAGTAGGCGTGGTCTATTTAGCCGGTGACAATGTGACTATTTTGTCTTGTGCACACACAAAGTACATGAAGTGTAGAAATAAAAATAGCTACAGCTTCATTCGTAATTTTGGTTCTGTCCCCCCCCATCAGGGATGTGTGAGGTTGAGGTGTAAAACGACATCTTAAACTAATGCAAATGAGGTAATGACATTCCCACTACTGTTTGAGAGAAATATATTGTCATTTTATTCTGAATGTGTCATGGTTTCCATATCATCATTTCCAAGGCTATGGCACAGCTTGGGTGTGACAACAGAAGAACTTAATCCTAGAACAGCAGAGAGGAGGGGGGGGGGGGGATCGTGAGGGGGAGGGAAGGTGTTATTGTTACTAAATCATCGTAAATTTTGCTACTCCATATTTTATTCAAAGGAAGTCGTTATTAATAGTTTACACACTTGTTATGAATATAATAGAGGGAAACATTCCACATGGGAAAAATATATCTAAAAACAAAGAAACTGTAACTTACCAGACGAAAGTGTCAGTATGCTGATAGAGACAACAAAAACAATAAAAAACACACACACAAATTTCAAGCTTTCGCAACCCAAGGTTGCTTCGTCAGGAAAGAGGGAAGGAGAGGGAAAGACGAAAGGATGTGGGTTTTAAGTCATTCCAATCCTGGGAGCGGAAAGACTTACCTTAGGGGGAAAAAAGGACAGGTATACACTCGCGCGCGCACACACGCACGCACGCACACACACACACGCACGCACACACACACGCACACACACGCACACACACACACACTGGCAGACATATGTAAATGCAAAGAGGTTGGGCAGAGATGTCAGTCGAGGCAGAAGTAAAGAGGCAAAGATGATGTTGAATGACAGGTGAAGTATGAGCGGCGGCAACTTGAAATTAGCGGAGGAACCTCTTTCCTCATTACCTTAGCCAGCTTCATCCTAACCCACAACCTCTTCACTTTTGAAGGCCAGACATACCAACAATTAAAGGGAACAGCCACGGGTACCAGGATGGCCCCCCTCGTACACCAACCTATTCGTGGGTCGCTTAGAGGAAGCCTTCTTGGTTACCCAGGCCTGCCAACCCAAAGTTTGGTACAGATTTATTGATGACATCTTCATGATCTGGACTCACAGTGAAGAACAACTCCAGAATTTCCTCTCCAACCTCAACTCCTTTGGTTCCATCAGATTTACCTGGTCCTACTCCAAATCCCATGCCACTTTCCTTGATGTTGACCTCCACCTGTCCAATGGCCAGCTTCACACGTCCGTCCACATCAAACCCACCAACAAGCAACAGTACCTCCATTATGACAGCTGCCACCCATTCCACATCAAACGGTCGCTTCCCTACAGCTTAGGTCTTCGTGGCAAACGAATCTGCTCCAGTCCTGAATCCCTGAACCATTACACCAATAACCTGAAAACAGCTTTCGCATCCCGCAACTACCCTCCCCACCTCGTACAGAAGCAAATTACGAGACCACTTCCTCATCCCCTCAAACCCAGAACCTCCCACAGAAGAACCCCAAAAGTGCCCCACTTGTGACAGGATACTTTCCAGGACTGGATCAGACTCTGAATGTGGCTCTCCAGCAGGGATATGACTTCCTCAAATCCTGCCCTGAAATGAGATCCATCCTTCACGAAATCCTCCCCACTCCACCGAGAGTGTCTTTCCGCCGTCCACCTAACCTTCGTAACCTGTTAGTTCATCCCTATGAAATCCCCAAACCGCCTTCCCTACCCCCTGGCTCCTACCCTTGTAACCGCCCCCGGTGTAAAACCTGTCCCGTGCACCCTCCCACCACCATCTACTCCAGTCCTGTAACCCGGAAGGTGTACACGATCAAAGGCAGAGCCACGTGTGAAAGCAGCCACGTGATTTACCAACTGACCTGCCTACACTGTGAAGCTTTCTATGTGGGAATGACCAGCAACAAACTGTCCATTCGCATGAACGGACACAGGCAGACAGTGTTTGTTGGTAATGAGGATCACCCTGTGGCTAAACATGCCTCGGTGCACGGCCAGCACATCTTGGCACAGTATTACACCGTCCTGGTTATCTGGATACTTCCCACTGACACCAACCTATCAGAACTCCGGAGATGGAAACTTGCCCTTCAATATATTCTCTCTTCCTGTTACCCACCAGGCCTCAACCTCTGCTAATTTCAAGTTGCCGTCGCTCATACCTCACCTGTCATTCAACATTTTTGCCTCTGTACTTCCGCCTCGACTGGTATCTCTGCCCAACCTCTTTGCATTTACACATGTCTGCGTGTGTGTGTGTGTGTGTGTGTGTGTGTGTGTGGATGGATATGTGTGTGTATATGTGTGCGCGAGTGTATACCTGTCCTTTTTTTCCCCTAAAGTAAGTCTTTCCGCTCCCGGGATTGGAATGACTTAAAACCCACATCCTTTCGTCTTTCCCTCTCCTTCCCTCTTTCCTGACGAAGCAACCTTTGGTTGCAAAAGCTTGAAATTTGTGTGTGTGTGTGTTTTTATTGTTTTTGTTGTCTCTATCAACATACCAACACTTTCGTTTGGTAAGTTACAGCTTCTTTGTTTTTAAATATATTTACACACTTGTTAATTACACAGCCTCTAGTGGTATGCCACGAACAAAATGTCCTATTTTACACCCTATACTAACAATTTTACTGCTCAAAATGTTAGCAGGAGCCACAAATTTGTACCAATTGCAAGCCTAAATTCTAGGAGGGTTTGGTGATCCCGTGCTAAATTGCTCAGAATGAAGCTGACTTATATATTCTTTGTTGTTACAAGCACTCGGCTGTTATTCTACGAACAGCTAGCAATTTTCAGGAGTGTGGTATTTCCCAGTACCTTGTGATTTCCTATGGTGTTGTTAGGATGGTGGTGTTAGGCTGGGAAATAAGAACACAGCTTGAATTGGCAGCAAAAATCCAGTTGTTGTGACAGACTGATCTGTAGTGTAGCCAGAGGTCTAAGATAGGTTGGAGTGCAACAGTTTAGTTGTGGGTTAGCGAAGCAAAATTTGGGAAAAGGAAACAACACAGGCCACGAAATCGTTCCAAATTGGGTGTTCGGTGAAATTCAGTGAGGGCCGAAAAAATGCTCCATTGAATGTAGAAGCGAGGAAGAGTTTTTCACGATAATAAAGGAAAAGATCCTCCCTAGGATTATGATCATTAGTGACTGCTTCGGCTCATACAACACTCACTCGAGGTACTGAAGGTTCTCTGCACCTTAAAGTGACCCATACTCTGAACTTTGTTGATACAAAAGATCATTCTGTTCACACAAGCTGACTATCAAGCATATCACCAGAAAAAAATATTGCATAACTTTTTGTTGAAGTGAGTAAATATTACCCACCCAGCAGAAGTGGAATGAAATAATTCTTTCGAAGAATGTTGCGAGGAAGACTAGCAACTACAATTCCGTGACTTTCGGGGAAACTACAGGTATGTTACAGCTTTGCACTGGAATATTTCTTTATTTGTGTTCCATACTTACAATTTTTTTGTCATTTGTGTGTTCATACACTGAAAATGTGATGATATTATTGGCTGATTACATCAGCTGTAATGTACTCTCATACGTGTTCTGATTGGCTGAGATCACATGTACAGTACTCAGGTTGTGTAAGAAAAGCGTATCACATAGCACAATCTTGATTTCACAGCTTCCACAGCTATCGAGTCGTATTTGGTGGATTTCACATTTATATTTCCTTATTCTGTAATTCATTACAGATCTATCCAAGGGATGTCATTTTTCTCCTGGTTTAATGTGCTAAACAGATGACAAATATAATGCTTTCCTTAAGACATTTCTCGTGCTCTTTGAGAGTTGCTTTCCTTTAGAGCATTCTAAACAGGGTACTAGCAGTAGTAGGCAGCCCGGGTGGCTGACAAGCGGGAATTATATCAAAATGTTAGAAGTAGTCACAATCGAGCTGCAATAGTCCATTACAAACAGTATTGTAAGGTGGCTAAAAATGTTATTAGGAAGGCAAAGAATATGTAGAATGCAAATAGAACAGCTAATTCACAAGATAAAACCATATGGTCAGTTGTGAAGGAAGTGTCTGATCAACAGCACAAGGTTGACGATTTAAAGTCAGTTTGTAGTAAAAATATTTCTATTACAGTTAAGTCAGAGATATGTGTAGTATTTAACAATCACTTTCTAAGCATTGTGGGTGAATGAAATAAAAACTTAGTTTCTACAGGGAATCATATAACTTTCTTGGCAAATGCGTTTCTGAGATTGATGTCTGAAATACTCCTCTATGATACAGACAAGAGGGAGATTGAGTCAATAATTAAATCACTGAAGACTAAGGACTCTCATGGATAGGATGGAGTGTCTCGCAGGATATTAAAGTACTGTGCTGCACGTGTTAGCCCTGTATTTAGCCATATTTGTAATTTTTCCTTAAGGAATGGTCAGTTTCCTGAACGATTAAAGTACTCAGTAATAAAGCCATTTTATAGAAAGGGAGAAAGGGATAATGTAGACAATTTTAGACCAATTTCTATGCCATCAGTGTTTGCTAAAATTATTGAAAAGGTGGTGTATGTAAGGGTAATTGATCATTTCATATCACACAATTTGCTGTCAAATGAACAGTTCAGCTTTAGAAGTCTTAATACCTGAAAATGTTATATTCTCTTCTCTCTGTAAGGTACTGGATGGGTTAAATAAAAGATTTCGAACGCTAGGTGTATTTTTTTATTTAACTAAGGTGTTTGATTGTGTTGATCAGAAAGTATTGCTCCAGAAGTTGGATCACTACGGAATATGGGGAGTAGCTGACAATTGGTTCAGACTCGCTTTAACAACAGGTAGCAAAAGGCCATTATTCACAGTGTTGAGAATGGCTATGATGTGAGGTCTGAGTGGGGAACGGTCAAATGGGGGGTGCCCCCAGGGATCAGTGTTGGGGCCACTCCTGTTCCTTATTTATATAAATGATATGCCCTCTAGTATTATGGGAAACTCTAAAATATTTCTATTTGCTGATGACACTAGCCTGGTGGTAAAGCAACATTAGCTAGGTTTCAAACAATGCAGTTCATGACATAAGTTCATGGCTTGTAGAAAATAAACGCTAAATCACAGTAAGACACAGTTTTTACAGTTTCTGACACACAATTCAACAAATCCAGACGCTTTAATTTCACAGAATGGTCATATGATTAGTGAAACTGAGCAGTTCAAATTTCTAGGTGTTCAGATACATAGTAAACTGTCGTGGACAGCCCACGATCAGGATCTTGTTCAAAGACTTAATACTGCCATTTTTACTATTCGAACGGTGTCTGAAATAAGTGATTGTTCGACACAAAAATTAGTCTACTTTGCTTATTTTCATTCGCTTATGTCATATGGTTTTGCATTTTGATGTAACTCGTCCCATTCTAAAAGGATAATTTTGGCTCAGAATTGGGCAGTAGGTGGTGTAAGTTCACTAACCTCTTGTTCACTAGTCTGACTATTTTGACACTGACCTCTCAACACATATATTCTTTACTGTCATTTCTTGTTAACAGTATTAGCTTATTCCTAAGAATAAGTGGCTTCCACTCGGTTAATACTCGGCAGAAAACAAACCTGCATCTGGATCGGACTTCCGTATCTCTTGTGCAGAAAGGTGTACACTATACTGCTGCATCCATTTTCAATAATCTTCTACAAGAATTTAAAAATCTTAGCAGTAATCCACGCGCTTTCAAATCGAAACTGAAGAGTTTACTCCTGGGTCACTCCTCCTATTCTGTTGAGGAGTTCCTTGAAAAATTCAGATAATTCTTATGTTACATTGTTGACTGCATTTACTGAAACTTTATCTGTTATTACTTTTAAGTTGTAGTTTCATGTATTGACATGTTCCATGACCTTGGAGAGTTGCTCCTCAATTTGGTCCTACGGAACTTGATGTGTAAATAAATAAATGAGACAGTGTCTGAAAGTGCGATACAGAAAAATTCTACCTACTTATCAGTAAAATCAACTTGTTACAAAATGCACGTCGGACAATGTACACACAATTATGAACAAATAAATCTACAAACATTAACAAAATTCGTCTTGAACTAGGTAATTCAGTTCTCGTTGTTGTTGTGGTCTTCAGTCCTGAGACTGGTTTGATGAAGCTCTCCATGCTACTCTATCCTGTGCAAGCTGCTTCATCTCCCAGTACCTACTGCAACCTACATCCTTCTGAATATGCTTAGTGTATTCATCTCTTGGTCTCCCCCTACGATTTTTACCCTCCAATACTAAATTGGTGATCCCTTGATGCCTCAGAACATGCCCTACCAACCGATCCATTCTTCTACTCACATTGTGCCACAAATTCCTCCTCTCCCCAATTCTGTTCAGTACCTCCTCATTAGTGATGTGATCTACCCATCTAAGCTTCAGCATTCTTCTGTAGCACCACATTTCAAAAGCTTCTATTCTCTTCTTGTCCAAACTATTTATCGTCCATGTTTCACTTCCATACATGGCTACACTCCATACAAATACTTTCAGAAACGACTTCCTGACACTTAAATCTATACTCGATGTTAACAAATTTCTCTTCTTCAGAAATGCTCTCCTTGCCATTGCCAGTCTACATTTTATATCCTCTCTACTTCGACCATCATCAGTTATTTTGCTCCCCAAATAACAAAACTCCTTTACTACTTTAAGTGTCTCATTTCCTAATCTAATTCCCTCAGCATCACCCAACTTGATTAGACTACATTCCATTATCCTCGTTTTGCTTTTGTTGATGTTCATCTTATATCCTCCTTTCAAGACACTGTCCATTCCGTTCAACTGCTCTTCCAAGTCCTTTGCTGTCTGACAGAATTACAATGTCATAGGCAAACCTCAAAGTTTTTATTTCTTCTCCATGGATTTTAATACCTACTCCGAATTTTTCTTTTCTTTCCTTCACTGCTTGCTCAATATACAGATTGAATAACCTCGGGGAGAGGCTACAACCCTGTCTCACTCCCTTCCCAACCACAGCTTCCCTTTCGTACCCCTCGACTCCTATAACTGCCATCTGGTTTCTGTACAAATTGTAAATAGCCTTTCGCTCCCTGTATTTTACCCCTGCCACCTTCAGAATTTGAAAGAGAGTATTCCAGTCAACATTGTCAAAAGCTTTCTCTAAGTCTACAAATGCTATAAATGTAGGTTTGCCTTTTCTTAATCTAGCTTCTAAGATAAGTCGTATGGTCAGTTTTGCCTCACGTGTTCCAATATTTCTACGGAATCCAAACTGATCTTCCCCGAGGTCAGCTTCTACCAGTTTTTCCATTTGTCTGTGAAGAATTCGCGTTAGTATTTTGCAGCCATGACTTATTAAACTGATAGTTCGGTAATTTTCACATCTGTCAACACCTGCTTTCTTTGGGATTGGAATTATTATACTCTTCTTGAAGTCTGATGGTATTTCACCTGTCTCATACATTTTGCTCACCAGATGGTAGAGTTTTGTTAGGACTGAAAAACTTAGTTGTCAAGAGGTAGGTAATCACAAATTCTTGGGTGCCATTGTTGATAAACACTTGACATAGGAGGACATTATCTGCAAAGTATGCTTAAAATAAGCAGTAGCATATTCTTAATCAGAATGATGTCTAAACAGAGTAAATACATGCACATTGTTTACAATGTACGATGGCCTAATCTACTACCACTTATCATGCCGCATCACAGTCTGGAGAAATGCAGCACACATGCTTATACAATGGCTAATTAAATATCAAAAGGAGACTGTTACATGCAATGCAAATTTCACCCAGTAACCATCCTGCAGAAATAAATGCAAAAATTTTAATATCACTAGTGTCCCTTCAGTAAACATGTTTTTAACAATTATGCACAGTTAAATAGACACACACACAATTGCAACACAAGCAATATAGAGTGACAATTATTTCCATAGGAAATGAATCAAATTAACTGAATAAGGTCTCAAACTTTGGATGCAATTTATATACTAAATCCCATGCACAACAAAATGGACTGAACAGACAACTGATTTCTGAAATAAATTAAGAGGTTATTTAATTTTATTTCTCTATAGCCTAAAAGAATACCTAGAATCTACTAAACTGTACATTGCACGGACTCAGACATGTTTGTATGGGCACAAGACAGTAAGGTCTTTAGCAGCTGCGTGAAAACAGATGGAGACGAGTGTCAATAAAATACACAAAAAAGTAAGATAAAACAGCACGTAAAACACAGGTACAAAAGTTGTAAAACTACGTGCATACCCGCTCAGAATGACAGAACAAAGTATTGTGTCAGTTGTAAAACATTAATGACAGGAGCTAAAACAATATAGCAGATGGAAATGGCTGGCTGACCACAATAATAAAAAAAGGAGAAGCCATCCACTCTTTAACGCACTAAAACCTCCAGCCTTAAAGTTTAGGTCAGAGTCCAGACACATCACAAAACTTTAAAACCTTAGCCACAGCCACAAGCATCACAAAATGGGGGATACTCTCGCTGTAGCAAAAAGTTGTGTGTGAGAGGGCAGTGCTCAATTCTAAGACACGTGACAATCGCTTCATCCTGCCAAAAACTACTGGCAGGAAGAACACCACGGCCGGGTTGTCGACTTCACCAGCTGGAGCTTACTGGCTGTCACCGCGAGCCATTCCTCATCCCACAACTGCGTGCACTTCCTGTGTAGTGCAGAAACAACAGCCTGCAAGGGAATAGGACACTGTACCACATCCTGTCCTCGGCAGCCCGATCGGCCTGTTTATTTCCCCGTAACCCTACGTGACCCGACACCCGGCAGAATGACACTCGCTTACCCTGCCGACGGAGCGAGTACAGTCGGTCGTATATCAGCCGTACCGACTCCTCAGCTGGGTACAGGTTCTGTAACGATTGTAAGGCACTAAGGGAATCGGAGCAAATGAGAAACAGTTTGCCACACCTACTCGAGTGGCTTCAGGATCGCCTGGAGCTCCGCTGAGAAAACGGTATACTCGTCAGGAAGGCAAGTCCCGGTGACACAGTTGAGGAACACGACAGAGCAGCCGAGGGAATTCCCTCGCTCGGAGCCGTGATGCAGATCTAAAATGTTAAAAAACAGAGACTGAAATGTAAAATTTGACATACAATCTTTCTTAAAATTCATCAGGTCTAAAATAAGTCTGGACCCTGGAGAAGCCACGGTAGAAATCTGCTCCCATCACAATGGGAAACGTGAGGACCGGCCCCACCCATTCCTAGAAGGCAATCGCGTGCACAAATCCCACAGGGCCTCGTTGCCTGTTGCCGGTTACAAACAAGCATTTCAAGTTGAGGCTGAGCAATGGTACAGCAGGTGGGTGTGTAATGTACGGACAGTGTTTTATACGCCTGGCACACCTTAAGTAGCCGGCGTCTGACGTGACGTAGTGCTTCACCTGCCTCTGCACAGAGGCTAGGAATGGGGCTAGTTCTGAATGCCCCAGTGGCCAACCGAATCCCTTCACGGTGCACCACGTCCGACATCTTTAAGTAAGAGAGTCTCGCAGACCCGTACACCGTGCACCCGTAATCGAGCCGAGAGCACGCAAATGCCCTGTAAAACCGGAACGGACGAGCCCTGTCTGCTCCCCACGTACTGTGGCTAAGACACTTTAAAATAATTAAAGCCACGAGTAACAATTTTTTCAAGTCCTTAAGATGCGGTAACCGTGTAAGCCTACAGTCAAATATGAAGCCCGAGAAACTCACTGTGTCTTTAAAAGTAAGAACAGTGCCCTCATCCTCAGCTCAGGAAAGATTAAAATGGAACGAGAATGGTTAAGAGGAACACACACACAGACTTCTCAGTGGAAAATGTGAAACCACTCTTCTGCGTCCATCCGTCCAAACATCGAATAGTTGCAAATGACGTGTTGTCGTTGCGAGGCTTGAAGAAGGCCAAACACGGAGAAGTCGTACACAAACAAAGAACACTGGACAGAACTTTTCACTCTGCATGTAACGCTATTAACAGCTATGGCAAAGACAGTCACACTTAAAACCCTACCTTGACGGACACTGTTCTCGTGCTCAAAGTGATCAGACAGGGGTTACTGACTCGATATCTAAAATATCGTGGCGAGGGGAAGGACTGAATAAAAATGGGAAGATTACCACGAAAACTCCATTTGTGAAGCTGCTCCAGGATAAGGTGCCTCCAAGTAGTATCGTAGGCCTTCTCGATGCCAAAAAATATACCTAGAAGGTGATGCTGGTGTAGGAAATCGTGTTGTATAGCCACCTCTAGGAGGGCAAGTTTATCAAAGGTGGAGTGATACGTCCTGAACCCACACTGAAAATGACTACAGAGTTGTCTGGAGTCTAAGATCCAGACAAGGCAGCAGGAGACCATCTGCTCCAAGGTCTTCCCCATACAGCTAGTGAGGGTAACACTACAGTAACTACTTGGGCACATACAGGCTTTGCCAGGTTTTAAAAGAGGAATTGAAATTGCATCGTGCCACGAGTCGGGAAAGTGACCTGACACCCAAATGGCATTAAAAAGTGCGAGAAGGATATTTTTGTTTCGCCTCGTGAGGTGCCGCAGCCTACTGTAACGGATGCTGTCGTGAACACGGGATGTGTCACGAGCTGCAGACAATGCAGAATCCAGCTCCCACATGGAAAATGGGCAGTTGTAATCTTCTTCAGAGGTGGACCGGAAGTCCAGACTACACTTCTCAGTAACCGCTCTATGGGGATGGAAACCTGGATCCTGACTGGTCGTTGCAGTAACTGTGGCAAAATATGCCACCATAGTCTCGGCAATGTTTAGTGGATCGGTCTGGAGAATGCGGTTCCCCATTACAGCAGCTGTGGGGCACCTACGTCCTCTCCCACACAACGGAAGTTTTGGTGGAACGATTAATGGTGTTCAGGAACTGTTGCCACAACCTCTTCTTGCTCTCTAGAATAGTTCGGTGACACTTTGCCCTCACCACCTGAAAGGCTGCGAGATTCTCTGCAGTTGACGGACACTTGAACCTACGCAGAGTCACACGCCTGCAGATTGCAGCGGCATTCTGCCAAGGGACAGGTTGCCTCTTCTGTTGTCCCGTGGACTGCAGAATGGTTGTTGCAGTAGCACAGTGGATCCACCCGTGCCTCGACATTTGCACAATGTTCGAACTGGGCCAACTGGCTATAAAGTGTCCAGTCTACTCTACCGAGCACCCATTGTGTCAGTTTCCTTTCGGGTTTCACCCCAACGTGCAGGTGAATCCAGATCGGGAAGTGATGACTTCTGTGCAGCTCACTGACCACTTCCCATTGAGCAGTGTGAGCAAGAGCTGAAGAGCAAAGTGGGAGATAAATGGCAGAGAATAACCCAGTGCTCACTCCCACATTTAGCAAGTACGGGCACGATGACACGAGAAGCCTCTCAGTTGCTCCACCTCTGGGGCAGGCAGTTGCAGAGCCCCAAAGCACATTGTGTGCATTAAAATCACCACATAGGATGAAGGGGCGGGGGAGCTGTGTAATAAGGTCAGTCAGGGCCTCTTTGTCAAGTGCATCATGTGGGCAAGTAAAGGAAACATATTGTCAACGGATGACGCACGTGCCCTGATACGGCAACTGGTGGTAATGTTGTCTTAAGTGAGAGAAGCGAGGAGTGTTAGTTGGTACTGACAATAACACCTACGCCTCCTCTAGCTCTCTCTCCACTCAGGTCGTCCTTTTTGTGGAGCACATAGCGTCGTAGCTCAGGGGTGTATGATTGATGGAAATGAGTCTCCTCAGACACAGACACAGTGGTTTACCCTTAGATAAGTGACAGTACTTCCACATGCATCCTGAACATCTGCAAGTTCCACTGTAGGATGGGATCCATTTCGTCGATGTGGTTTTAATTTACCCCTATCTTTGCCAATCGAGGTGAAGCACTATTAGAGCGAGGGGGAGTGGAGGGACTGACTGACAAGAATAAGGGGTCAACTAGAGAAATGCAATGCCTGAGGAAACACATATTAAAAAATTAATGCCCTGAAACATATAAAGAAACAGCAGAAGCTTCCTTCAAATTTCCAGTAAGTATAGTCGGAATTAAATCTCAGTACATTTTTCTTGCACGTCAGGGTACTCCATATGTATTTTTCAATGACAAACCAATAATTGCTGCATTTCGGTTTCTGTCACTTTTTATTGCCGGGGGCGCGATATTATTGAACTGTTAATATGGAAAAGTCCACTGCCTACAAAATTTACAGGCTTCATAAACATTAAAAGTTTACATAATAGAAAGCAAATAGTGATATACGTGCAGTGAGTCAATTAAAGATAACATAAACTAATTAATTGAAAGTTTAAGTTAAATAGTATCTTAAGTCATAGAACAGAAAAATTCATCACTGGTTGACACAATAAGAACAAAAAGAAACGACTAACCTGATACTGTCACCTACCTCACCGAGCAAATTATAGTAATATCTGCATACTTGTAACAACTATTTCTAACAAAAACCTGGAATTACAGAGCTAATAAGTACAATACAGATAATTTCACAGTCCTGCATAGCAGCATAATTTGTAATGTTCAAAGTACGCAAACAGGTGGAGACATAAAAATGAAGCATATCATGGCAAGAATCAAATTAAGAGACAAATCAAATGAAGGTAATGTCTGTTGGCTTCTGTCTCAGGTCCTTTGGCCAACATTTGACTGACAATTTTCCTGACGTTTCGCCATCACCAGTGATTGACATTCAAGTGGCCACGAAAGCCTCAATAATTTTATAAATCAATTATAAAATAATGACACTTTTTGTGGCAGACTGACAGTCAACTGTGAGGATAAACAAGCAATAGCTTGGGCTGCCGCAGGATTGGCAGCCTACAACCTATATTCATTATGCAAAAGCACAACTGACACGGTGACAGCGAATCCTTTCTGGGGTACAGTGACTCAAACCCTCAATGGATCTCTAGTAGTCTTTTTATCTTAATTTATTTCAAAAAGAGAAAAGAAATAAACAGTGAACACCACAAACCATACATACAAAGAAACAAACAAAAGAGTTTAGCTACAGAACGGTGTTTTCGAAATCAAAAAGATGTGAATTTGCAATGCAGATGATCAGTCAGACATGGTCAGAAGCATATTCAGAAACAAATGGAAACAAAAAAATTATACAAATTCGTGAATATATTCAAATTAAAATTTCCTTAGGTAGTATATTCTGATGGGGACTGGATAACAAAAAATATCAGAAAATTATCTGAAATGCTCAAATATCTCAGCTCCATTAAAGAAAATAAATCGAAAAGGATAAGACCAAGCACAATTCAAAGAATAAAACCAAAGCCATTTGGAATGTAGTAAAACAAGAAACAGGCAGCATAAAGATGAACATAAAAATTAGAAATAACGATAGTTTAATTGATAAGCCTAAGAACATGGACAACTTTGTAAAAAACTACTTTAGTAATATAGCAACCAAATTGCAAGAAAAGCCTCCTAAAATACAGTACACAGCTAAAATAAACCTCGTACAATGCTGCCATTACCTACCACTGGGAAGGAAATCAGTAGGATTGTACATATATTTAAGAGTAAAATGTCCACAGGTCGAGATGACGTTCCAATGTGTCTAGTAAAAAATTGCATTAGCAGCATAAAAGCACCCCTAACAGACATTATAAATGAGTCATTCTCGACAGACATTATAAACAAGTCATTCTCACCAGGTTGCTTTTCTGATTACTTAAAGCAGGTAAAAGTTCTTTCCATACATAAAAATTGTGATACAGAAAATACAGAGAATTACAGACCAGCTTCGTTACTGTCTTCCATTTCAAAAATAATAGAAACTGGAGTGAAAACAGACTTACGGATTATTTAAACAAATACCAACTTTGATGCAAAGAACAGTTTGTTTTCAGGAACAGAAATGGAACAGAAGCTGCTGCAGAAAAATTTCCAAAAGCAGTTTTAGAAGGCACAGATAATGGACAACAAGTAACAGGCATTTTCCTAGACCTTAGTACAGCAGTTGATCATGAAATACATTTAGGTAAACTTGAAGCTATAGAAATGATGGAAGTAGTAAATAAATCTTTAGGTCTGACCGAGCAGACAAAGTGCATAGGAAAGAGACATCTCAAATTTCAAGTGGCTCAAATTATATGCAAAACACCTTTCAGATCAAGAATATTTGAACAGCAGAGTCCCTCAAATGAGTGTGTTAGGCCCAATACTGTTTCTCATTTCCATTAATGACTTCCAATGTGGGTCATACAAGGAGAAACTGTGTTATTTGCTAACGACAGGAAGACACCAGAAACATTAGAAGTAAAAGCTGAAAAGGTACTTAAGGCTGTCTGCAACTGTTCATACAACAACTAATTAACTCTTAATGTAAAAAGACTAATAACATGAGCTTATACATAAACAAAAAACCTATTATAGCAAAAGTACATAATGAAACCACAAAGAGTGTTGATGGCACAACATTTTTAAGTATGCATGTGATCAGCAATTAAAATGGGATGAACATATTGGAGTACTTGATAAAGAATTAGCACAGCATGCTATGTCTTACAAATATTAACCACACTGTGTAATAGCTCAGGCCTAAAAGCAATGTACTATGCACATACCCATTCTTTCATAAGTTATGGCATAATATTCTGTAGTGCGAAAGCTCAGAATGTGGAAAACATGTTCAAATTGCAAAAATGAATCTTCAAAATTACGAGCAAGGGCCACAAAAGGGCCCTCTGCATTGAGCTATTCCAGAAATGGGGTAGCCCTATTCTGACAGTTCCAAGTGAATAAATACCACAAACTACAGTTTTATACAAAAGTAAAAAAAGAGAAACGCTAATCAGTATGCAGGAAACAGCTCCACACACAATCGTCAAACTAGATAAAGTGATTGCTTGTACCTCGATAGAATGAATATAGCAAAGGCCCAAACCACTATGTTTACCATGGAGTCAAGATCGTATGTAACTACCAAATGAGATCAAAACCCTAAGGGGAACTCTATAAATTTAAAACATATCTTAAAGAACATTTTCTAGTAAATGGTTTTGCATCCATTAAAGAATTCATAAGACATAAAATTATTACAAATGAATAGTAAAGTTGGACCAATTACAAAGTAGACACAATAGATTGTAATTTGTAACCAACTCCATATAATCAAAAATGGTGACATCCATACAACGAAATATGCCTAGGGATGAATGAATGAATAAACTCTACCGCAATTCCATGCTGAGGCCGACATGTAAAACTATATTGAAAGCCGGGTGGTAGAGGCCAGATCTCTAACTTTTATTTTCTATTCATACAGTACTTCAAACTCCCCATCCTCCTAACCTTAAACTACTGCATAGCGTGTCCTCACAACTCTGTAAACATCTGATTAGATCAGTCAGTATTGAACTTTTCGAGAATTACATCAAAAAATATTATTGTAAATAAAGTATTTACCTGTGGTAGACAGCTGACTTCCCGCTGCTGTCTGCTCATCCGCAGACAACACAAGTAACCACTTTCTCACAAATTTACGTTGTTTTTATTTTTTTTCTCGATGACTGACACTGCAGTTCACAGACTTCACTTACAGTGTGACAGTGTTCTGCTCTCTCAAAACACAGCGAAGTTCCACAATAGCTGGTTTCACGATGACGGCGTCACATCTTCATTGACATCGTATATGATCTTTGCGTGGATTCCGACAGTGACTTGTCACCTGGGCTGGGTTGTGCTATGTGCTGCTGTTTGTGACTGTTCCTGCAACTGCAGCAAAAAGTAAACAAAGGGGGGATGAAGTGTTTCGTTCGTTCATGTGAGCATAGTAACTAAATAATGACATAAAAGTATTCCATGTTACTCAATAAGTTTTTCTGTGAGTGTTGGCGCTCCAGGTGACGTGTTCAATACCCATTGTTAATTTCGAAGCATTGTTCTTGGAACAAAAGGCTATTGATTTGAAAGAAATTAGGCGGGTAACGCTACACTTCTCTGTGTAATGGTTTTGAAAGCTAACAATGGGGATCTTTTCCTTCATGACTCTATGCTGGCATCAAAATGGTTTTAGCGAAGTGCAAGTAAAAAAAGGTAAGATATGCAGCATCAGATTAAGAACGCATAGCAAGTGGCAGAAAATCTCTGTGTAGTTTATGTACCAACAACCTGTTTCTTATTAAAATAAAATTAGTCGTATTCGAAAAGAGAAGTAATACTGCATGTGTCCTTGCAAGTAAAAGAAATTGATTAACTTCTTACACGCTCTGAAACATATTGACTGTTCGCTCTCACTTTGTCGATATTGAATTGAATTTTATTTGTATTGTAGTGATCATTTGAAGCGTCAGTGGTCACACTACACACATATACACCATATAAAAGTGTTGTAGCATTACGTGTGTCAGAATAATGAATATTTAGAAGATTCTTTAAAGTATGTATGTGCCTGTTCACTAGTGCATCATATCCTAATTGTACAATAATAAAAATATTAGCATTACACCATTTTCTTGGAGCTCATTAAGAATCCATTATCTTCATATGGATTTAGTTTTAATAGAAATTCTGTGATTTTTCTTTTGAACTGTTGATCTGGTAGCTCCCGGGTACGTTGAAGCATGCCACCAAAAAGCTTCTATTGTTGGCATTAATAGTGACCCAGAATTAAACAGCCATTCTCCGTTCGAAATTGGTTTGGATAAAAATAAGTGCTGCTTGCCTTTAAAGTTTTTTTACATTTCGTATAAATTTTGTATCTCCCTTTGTAAGACATTTCTTGAATTACACAAATGTATACACGTATTTATGCTATAACATAACAACTATATTTAATTCGCTGTGGCCTATTGTAAAGCAGGCTAACTTAAGAATCCACTTATCCAAATCACTGAAAACCACATTAAGGGCGGATGGACCAAACGTTTACGAAACAGTTTTGACAATATGGTCGGGAAAACCGAAAGTTGCAAATCCACCATTCTGCATTGATTCTTGACACGAAGCGCATAGCCAACAATACGCCGACCATGACTTGATCAGTGGACTCAAAGTAACGGAACAACCGCGGGAAGTAGGGTGGGGTGGGGGTTAGGCGGGGGCAAATAAATATATGACAATAAGAATTACAACACCATTCCAAAACAAATTCGGCAAAAATCAAACACGTAGGCCTAATTCCCAATATTCAACACAACCAAAAAATGCAAAAACGAAAACCATTGGCATGTAAATTTGGCTTGACTATATGTTGACCTTTGCAGCTCATACAAAGCCCTCGATAAAATGAACCCATACAATTCCAAAACCTGATACTGCAGTTTTCACTTGTCCTATATAGCATCTTAAAAGGAGCCTGCGTACCTAAGACCAACACACTCAAACCCGTTATCCAAATCTTCACTTCCCCTATGTATCTAAAATAAAGGCTATAGTACAATAAACGAAAATGCTGTCACATAACTAATATAAAAAAATGTGTAAACAACAATATTTAGCGAATCGAACACAATTACCAAACACTAGCAAGAAGAATCTCAAAATTCATGAAAACTTGCAGCAGCAAAAATATTGATACACACAAACAACATCTATATACGTATAGTAAATATTTAAATAAAAAAAACCAAATCAACACTAAATACTTACCAGACTCACCACTCCATAAGTCTGGGTTGACCAACAATCCCGGGAATCCCCCCCTTTCCTATCACAAAGATACGCTCCTAAAAACAAAACAAAATTGTATGTAATCAATCCAAATGACCTTAGGAGCC
The DNA here is from genome assembly GCF_023898315.1 of Schistocerca nitens. Lineage (NCBI taxonomy): Eukaryota > Metazoa > Arthropoda > Insecta > Orthoptera > Acrididae > Schistocerca > Schistocerca nitens. Next base: position 12,305,080 of record NC_064624.1, on the reverse strand, counting down.
TGTTTGTAGGCACTGTATCTTGGCCCATTGCAATACGCAATGGCTTACCCATAAAGTTCTGTGTCATATCCATGACTGACCAAAAAACTAAAAAGAAAACCAAATCTCTGACCATAAGAAACACACAGTAATAATAGTTCCAAATGCAAACAAGGTTCCACCAGCCGCAATATGCAAAATAAAAATAACTCGCTTGCAAACTGACACAACCAGTAACAACTTGAAACACACTTATAGCAAATGATTCACTAACATACCTAACAAACAACATTGGATAATAAAGACCCAGCACAAGAGTATGTCAAATACTGTAATACACCATGCATAAACATGAACTGACTCAGAAATGTTGTGCAGTCATGACATCATGCAACACAAAATACAGATATGTTATGGTTCAAGACAGACAGTTGGAAAAACAACTTTTGGCTGTTCCCCGCCACTCCCCCAACTGAAAAAATTCTTAGTACTCATACAAATTATATGAACTTTTCCAAAATGCTAAAATGTACTTTTCTTTAAAATCCGTGTTCTTGTGGACATAGTTCAATTCTAACAACTATTATATTTAAGAATGCCATTGGTTAGGAAATCAAAAGATTGGCAATAAAAAGCAGACCAAATGCACTTCTAAAACCACGTGGACTACTGGCCTGTGTGTTGAAAATGAAAATAAAAGTGAGAGTAGTACAGCAAACACTTTTGTTACAAACAGGACAACTTTAGTGTGATTTGCAAAGGTGTATTGTAGATGTGAAGACAAGCCAGTAGTTTCATTTACATGTAAATTTAATTCAGGACATTTTTAGTGTGTACTTGGAAAAGCTTTTGGCTGATTATCTGAAAATAGTAGCTAAACTTCTTTACGATTGAAGTCCTAAATCTAATCATTAATTTGTTTTTCAGTTTAGAGAGTTTAATAACATAAGAAGTCAGATAAATTCCACAATAAGAAGCTGAGCATATAAAAGGAGAGTAAGGTGGTTTTCGCACAAGGAGGACAATTTGCTACTGCATTGACCTTAATCTGAATGCTACAGCAGATCTACTGCTTTGAAAAAAAGCATTGCTTTTTTTGATATGTAAAAGAGGTCAGGGTGACAATTCCGGAAAACCTGACATTCCCAGGGAATCACATTTTACCTGGAACGCTCGAGGAATTCTGCATTTTTAACCTAGCATCGAAATTAAATTTTATTAGGCCTAAGTTTTATACATCACAAATTTTAAAATAGTTAGTATTCCAAAATGTGTTAATCATGTGAATAGTATTCCTTACAAATTCTCAGTGCTCAAAAACTGCAGTTAAATTACTGCTTATGGCTGGTATACAGCTCAGCCGAGATAAAAGTAAAGTCATTATTGTGTTCCAGGTGTGGGGTGGAAGATGGTGTCAAGAAGCTCCTGAGAAACTAATAGAAATTAATAGAGGGTGGGGGGGGCAGATATCACAATAATGACTTTACTTTTCTTTCGGCGGAGCTATGTTGTTGTTGTGGTTCTCAGTCCTGAGAATGGTTTGATGCAGCTCTTCAAGCTACTACTGGGAGATGAAGAAGCTTGCACAGGATAGAGTAGCTTGGAGAGCTGCATCAAACCAGTCTCAGGACTGAGAACCACAACAACAACAACATAGCTCAGCCGAGAGAAAAGTAGTCATTATTGTGATATCTGCCCCCCCCCTCCCCCACCGTCTATTAATTTCTATTAGTTTCTCAGGAGCTTCTTGACACCATCTTCCACCCCACACCTCGAATTTTGTGTGTGTGTGTGTGTGTTTATATATATTGATGAAACTAGTCACAGCTGCAAATGTTCCTTGCAAAGATTTGCTGAAAATGTTTCAAGAAATTTTTCAAAAGTTGCTCATGGGAAAAGACACACCTCGTTTTTTTGTATAATTAAATGCAAGAATAACTGATGCTATGACCAAAGACTGAAAAGCTGTTGCCTCTCCTATGGACTGGATGACTAAGAGTAAGTCTGAATTGGGCTGGGTCTGCTTTTTAAATGTTCTGCTGGGATCTCATTTATTTATTAATTTAGGTAACAATGACTCATATATATAAATCCTACAGGAATTGAAAAGTATGAGAGCAGTACCATTATATGACTCATCTTTGGACCACATACAAGCCACAAACTCCAGCCTGTGGATTGTGCAGGAAATCTGTGAGACTAAAAAAATTTGGGAACATCTTAAAATGCTCTGAGTGTATGACTATAGGCCCTGTAAAACCAACTAACAAAAATGAAAGTTATTTAAGCAGACTTAACATACTAACCATGTTGTTATTGGTATCTTCTGTCCAAAGACTTGTTTGATGCAGCTCTCCAGCTTAGTCTGTTCTTCATCTATACCTAACCACTGCAACTTACATCCACATGAACCTCCTTACTGTTGTGCCATAAATTTCTTTTATTACTCAGTTCGACTTGGTAAACCCTTGACCATTATTCGACCTAGTCATCTGATCTCGGCATTCTTCAGTAGTACTAGATTTCAAAGGCTTCTATCCTTTTCTTTACTGAACTGTGTATTGTCCACATTTCACTTCTATGAAAGGCTAAACTCCAGACAAATACCTTCAGAAAAGGATTTCCAAACATTTAAATTCAATATTAACAATTATTTTTTTTTTTTTTTTTTTTTTTTTTTTTTTCAGAAAATACTTTTCTCGCTATTGCCAGTCTGCATTTAAAACCTTCTCTACACTAGCAATTGCCAGTGATTTTGCCGTGCAAATTATAAAATGACTCTTAGTGCCTCATTTGTTAATCTGATTCACTCAGCACTGCTTGATGTAATTCAGTTACATGCCAGTACTCATGTTTCACTTTTGTTGATGTTCATCTTATTCTTATCCTTCACATCCATATGTTGTAGAATCTTACAATATACTCCGAGCTCAAACATAATGAGTTATTTCAAACAGAACGACCTCCTCCATGCCAACTGGCACGGATTTTGATAACATCGCTCCCGTGAAGCCCAACTCACGTTTTTCTTACGTGACATCTGTAAAGCCACAGATGAAGACTGTCGCGTAGATGCAGTATTTCTCAATTTCCGAAAAGTATTTGACTTAGTACCACACCTATGCTCATTATCAAAAGTACAATTATGTGGTGTATCAGATGAAATATTGACTGGGTTTAGGATTTCCTGGCAGGGAGGACGCAGCATATCTCAGATGGAGAAGTACTTTCAGTTGTGCCACGGCGAAGTGTGTTGGGAACAGTACTGTTCATGTTTTATATCAATGACATTGCAGATGATATTAATAGTAACCTCAAACTTTTTGCAGATGGTGCAGCTATCAGCAGTGAAGTACAGTCTCTACAAATATTCAGTCAGACCTTGTTAAGATTTGAAAGTGGTGCACTTTACAAACCGAAGAAACAAATCACCCAGTGAGTATAATGTTAGTGTCACAGATGGATTCTGTAAACTCATACAAATACATGGTTGTAACACTTGGTAGGGACATGAAGAGGAATGCTAACATAGACTCAAGTCACGGGTAAAGCAGACTGATCTATTGCTAGAATACTGGGGAAATGCAATGAGCAAATATAGGAGATTGCTTACAAATCACTCGTAGAACTCGTCTCCGTCTACATCGATTCTCGGCAAACCACCGTAAGGTGGATTGCAGAGGCTACGTTCCGTTGTACCAGATATTAGGGTTTCTTTCTGTTCCATTCACATATGGAGTGCAGGGAGAGTGGTTGTTTGAATGCTTTAAGTGAGTGAAACCAAGGGGCCGTAGTATATTCCTAACATCATCATTTAAAGCCGGTTCCTGCAACTTTGTTAATAAACTCTCTGGATAGTTAACATTAATCTTCAGGAGACGTTCAGCCCCTGTTGGTCCAATTTTTATGGGTCCCACATACTTGAGCAGTATTCTACAGCTGGTCGGCCAAGTTATTCGTAAGCAGTCTCCTTTGTAGACTGATTGCATTTCCCCAGTATTGTACCAGTATACTGAAGTCTACCACCTGCTTTAAATAGCCTATGCGATAATTCGATTTCGTATCCCTACAAAGTGTTACACCCGGGTATTTGAATCAGTTGGCTGATTCCAGCAGTGACTCGTTGATATTATGGTCATAGTATACTACGCTTTTTCCTTTTGTGAAGTGCACAATTTTACATTTCTGAAAGTTTAAAGCAAGTTTCTAACCTTTGCACCACTTCGAAATCTTATCAAGATCTGACTGAACATTTATGCAGCTTCTTTCGGACAGTACATCATAGATAACAGCATCATCTGCAAAAAGTATGAGGTTACTATTAATATTGTCTACAAGGTAATTAATGTACAACTGGATGCAAGCAAGGGATCCAATACGCTTCCCTGGGGCACACCTGAAGTTACTTCTACATCCGACGATCACTCTCCATCCGAGATAACATGTTGTGTCCTCCCTCCCAAAAAGTCCTCGATGCAGTCATAAATTTGACTTGATATCCCATATGATCGAGATTTGGCAATAAGCATAGGTGTGGTACTGAGTCCAATGCTTTTCGGGAATCAAGAAACACTGCATTTACCTGGCTGCCTTGGTCCAAAGCAGTGTGCGATTTGCAGGGGGGGGGGGGATGGGTGGGGGGGGGATTTCCCCCTGTCTGCATCAGACCATCCCATCCTCTGGTTTTAGTTTATGCATCCCAACCTGGGATGTTTATTTCCCACGCACTGGAGTAAAACTTTACATATAATTTAAATTTGTGGAGCCGAACACTGAAAGTTTGTAATACAGTCTTACTATTAATAATATTAATATGTTTGCTTATTAATTTTGAAAAAGTGTTATGTAGTAGTTACGCATTTCAAAACATTTAGAACTAAATCATCATTATCGTGTTGTCATGTTTGCTTTCGTCCGAGGTTCGTCATCTGTTTACATGCGAGCTTGTGAGGGAAGTAGTGTGGCAGTCGTACCGCAGAGTTGTGTGAGCCGGGGGCTGGAATTCCCACTCCGGGCTCTGACATAGGGTGGTGACCGGCCCGGAACCTGAGCGAACATCTACTGTTAGGCCACCTTTTGGCAACGGTATGTCGCGGACTAACGCTCCTGGGACGAAAGCACAAAGTAGTGCGAAGTGAGCAACGGTACTGGTCAGACGGGATCGGACAGTCTGACTTCGCTAGCCGCGAACCACGTGGGTGGAGCTTAACACAGGCTCCCCAGCATCGCGTACTCCAAATTAATTGGTGTCGTTCGTTCGTTCGTTGCCTCGTGTCCGCCAAACACACGGCGATCTTCACACGTTCCCGCTTCAGTAGCTTTGTTAGTGAGTTGAGTGCGTCTGGGCCTGTAAGAACTAGGGAATTTCAGGATGTCATTCGAACAAAGCAAAATTTCTGATTTTCTTAAGAGCAGTGCATTACCTGATACGTGCACAAACTCTTGACAGTCGGGATACTAACAGTGGTGCTAAAAGAGTTACAATAGGTTCTGAATGCAAAAAAGAAAACGGTAATAATGGTGCTAATACAGGGGAAGAGGCTAAATCTCCGGTGACCGAAAACTCTGACAAATCTCAAGATAGGAATGGGAGTAGCAGTACACTTGCGATTATAATAGGAAATTGTGTTGCCTTACCACGTTTTCAAAACTGTCAAAAGACTAAGCCATAGGAATGGGAGTAGCAGTACTCTAGCGATTATAGTAGGAAATTGTGTTGCCTTACCACGTTTTCAAAACTGTCAAAAGACTAAGCCATGGCTGTCCGTAAAAGACAAAAACTTAGTAATATGCACAGTGTGTTCACAAGTTCGTGAACTTCGGGTGGAAAGCGGTGAACGTGTGCGTATCGATAACGCGTTTTTAGCTGGTCTTTATGCTAATAACGCCAAAAAACTAAATGATAAAATCGGGGATCGTGCAAAGTGCAAACCACACATGAAGTGCGTAGAAATCAGGAGTATAAAAGAAAAGAAAAGTTTTGAAAAATGTGTCATTGAAGTGCAAAGTTGTGGGGAAAGCGGTATCAAGAAAAAGTAATCGAACTGCTTCGTTGTTCAGATCTGCATATGTAATAGGTAAACAGAAATTATCATTCAAATCGTATCCTGCAGTAATCGAACTACAAAAGCTTCATGGTTTATCAGTCGGTAATATGCTTAATTCTGACCATGCATGCCGAATCATTATGTTTGTAGGAGAAGAAATGAAAGAGAATCATGCTCACTTCCTTGTAGAATCGGGTACAAACTTAAGTATCATGATGGACGAATGTACAACGGTTTCCAATAAAACTTGTTTAATAATATTTATACGTTTGTCCTTTGAGGGAGTTGCTTGTGATTATTTTTTTGACATTGTTGAATTAGAAAGTGGGACAGGAGAATGCATTTTCATCACACTGTTAGCAGCTCTTGAAAAGTATGGCTCAACAATGCTTGCACCTTACAAAGGTGTAGCCACTCTACTGTCGTTCATTGTATGAACCACAAAATGGAATTAGCTGTCCACGATGTTATGAATGATGTAGCAGATGTATACCATATACAGGTTTTTTTAGATTCCTTATATTCTGTGTTTTCTCGAAGTCCCAAAAATCAGAGACTACTACAAAGTGTTTCACAAGAATTATCCTCGCAGCTATTAAAACTGGGCCGTATTTTTCGCGTACGTTGGGTTGCTTCCTCATTTAATGCTGTTCGAGCTTTTCTTGAAAGTCACAGTTCTCTTGTACATCTTTTTGAAAAACTGAGACATGATAGTTCCTGATCAACTCAGGAGAGATCTAAATTTGAAGGTTTACTAAAACAACTCACAAAGTGGTTTTTCTGATAGTGCATACGCGTGAATAGTGTCGGCATTAACATCTATTTATAAATAACTGTTTAACCGTGGGTAACGCCACGGTCGAAGCTAGTAACATATATAATTATACTAATCCCCTAAGACATCCCCCCCCCCCCCCACTGGTAAAAGCACAAATCGCACACTGGTCCAAAGCTTTCAGTACATCGTGTGAGAAAAGTGTAAGTTCGGTTTTACAAGATCGATGTTTCCATAATCCATGCCGGTTGACACGGAGATCATTCTGTTGGAGATACCTCATTATGCTTGAGCCCAAAATATGTCCTAAAATTTCAACAAATGGATGTCAGAGATCTACATCTAAATCTACAATCTGCAAACCACCGTGAGGTGCATGGCAGAGGGAACGTTACATTGTACCCGTTATTAGGGTTTCTACCTGTTCCATTCACGTGTGGGACGTGGGAGTAATGCGTGCACTTATCATTCTAATCTTATCCTCACGATCCTTGTGTGAGCGATGCATAGGGGGTTGAAGTATATCCCTAGAGTAATCATTTAGCGCCGGTTCTTGAAACTTGGTTAATAGATTTTTTCCGGGATAGTTTACGTTTGTGTCGGACCCGTACCAGATAGCACTAACAGGGGCTGTTGAAGGTACATAGCAGGGCTGTGTTTGAACACGACTCGAACTGTTCGGACATTTTAGGTCCCATTTCGGGAAATCTCCGGTCATGTTCAATCTAGTGACTTATTGGTACTATCATAACGGCCTGCCTTAGCGTTTTTAATGCACTGTGAATTTTGATAATAAAAATAGCTGTAAAACAGAGTGTGATACATCTCGTAGCGTAGAGACCATGCGTAACAGCAGCAGCTAATAAATAAATGAAAGATTGCAATTGTTATTGTCTCCAATTCTCGAGCTGTCACTCGCCCCGCGATATAGTGACATCTGATGGTACTATGTGCGACATTCATTCCCGTGACAAAAATTAAAGTCATAAAGTCACTTATTCTGTTCGTTCGGCTTTTAATTCTTAATTAAATGTCATGATTGTTTCATCTGAATGTTGCCGTCTTGTTTTCAAACTAATTTAAATCTGGCATCGTTTTTATCTGTTATTCTAATTTTGGAAAGGAAATTGGATTACTCATTTGCAACCTACTTGGTAGGCCTTATCGCCACTCATAAAGAAATAAAATGTAACATTGGGCTCAATCAGGTACTAACTATTGGAGATCAGTATTTTTGTCTTTATTATCATTACTTAAAAAACAGCATAAATGTTGTGTCCATGGATTGCTATACTGTATGAGAACTCGTACTGTAAATTTGTTCGAGCAAAGTACAAGTTTATGCAGTGTTTTCGAAATTTCAGAATTTGAGCAGAACTGTAGCTAATTGTTGTGGCTAGTTCGTAATTTCTTGAGTTTCCGTTGCACTCGCGCTGCGCAATTGAAGTGCCAAGTGACTGTTCGAACAAGCTCAATACTGTATCGTGAATTCTCGAGCTCGTTCGAATGCGAGTATCTTTTGCCCAGCTCTAGTGCACAGAGGTCACGTATTTGTTTGCCGTGCAGGTGAGTGTCATTCAGATGTAGTGTGGACAACCAGCTGTTGTTAACAATCGATTAGTCAGTTGATTGTTATTTCGTCCAGCCGGTTTTGTCAGTCGAACGAGACTAGCCTCCGCGACTGTGTCAGCTGTATGAATGTTTTCACTCGCCGGGCTTAAGGCTGCGGCCGCAACGCTGCTGAAATCGGCGGATTCCGCCGACTACCTACATCGGCCGATGTTTTCAAATCAGTTCGCCACTATGAGCACGGTAGTCGTTCTCATCAGCCGAACTCCGGATGACAATCGCTGAAATTCAGACCAGTTTTTCTTCGACATTTTCACACATGGGCTGCCTCGCTTTGCTCCTACAGTGACGTCACTGCGCCAGCCAATCACAGCTGATTTAGCTTCGGGCCCAACCTCCCTTTTAAATAACCTTGGGCTGTAGAAGCTAGTTAGTTTAATCCAAGAACAAGAAGAGTTTGCGCCATCCTGAGCGTAAAAATATCACAATCCGGCTATAGTTATGAATCTATGTACTGAAATCGCACGTTTATCGGAAACAAGAAGTAGGCAAAATCCTTATCGGATATTTTAGATGTAAATTAAAGCTCAAAAAATTAATTCGTTCGAATGAGAAAAAGGAAGTTTCTTATGTTTTTTTTTCGTGTATGTGTTATTGTAGGTGGACATTAGGTGCCTGCAAATTATTATTACTGCTTACTGGCGTTTTTATGCCAGTAGGGTGTTGACTGTTACATGATCTCGATTTGCAAATGCGGCAATGTGTGTGTGTCCACTTTTCAGTGTTTTGCGTGTCCAGAGTATCTTACTCTAAACTTTATCATAACACGTGCGGTAAATGACAGCCATTGAAGTTCAGTTTAACGTATGTCAGCTCAACTTCAAATAAATTGAGCAAAACATAATGTTTTGTAATCTTGCCTTTCAGGGCCACTACTAATCGTCTTGCATCTGTAAACCCGAAAAGTCATACGTGTAACACTTTCGGATAACGAAAGCTAATTTCGAGTGCTGGTAGAGGTGCGATTTGATTTCTATTAAAAATCACGTTAAAACTGCAGTTCAGGCTCAAGCAAAACGGCAATACGTGACATCGGGCCTTTACATATTTCCAGTATTTGGGCCTATACCCCGCTATACCACGTTCTGAAAAGTACAATTTTAAAGTTTTTGTGTGATATGTTGGAGGCTAATAGAAATGCTCATATCTTCACTCTTGCACCGCAAATACTACGAAATGTTAAATTTATTCTTAGCGATTTTTGAAGCTATGCTTTGTGCTATGCATTAAAAAGACACGGTGACATAGATGATTTCCTGTATTAATAGCTTCTCTCTCTCTCTCTCTCTCTCTCTCTCTCTCTCTCTCTCTCTCTCTGAAATAATACTGCCACCAGTAAGTGTTTAAAGAGCATTGAAGTTTCCAGTACTAGATTTTGTTTATCTGAATATTCTGTCAGTATTGCATAAATTTTCACCATTTTTATGATAAAGTAAGCTGCTGTAAAACCACAGATCTGTCTTTCATTAATTAATTAATCAGGGTGTATACGACCCGGGAGATCCGGGATGGACCCGGACATCTGTGAGAAAACCGGGAAAAACCCGGGAATTTTTCGTTGTTTTAGTTTTCAGTTAATTTTTTGTTACTTTGACTGGTTATGAACCGATACTCTAACAAAGGATATTACTGTATCCCGCTACAGCAGAATAATACTGTAGCAACAAAATATGGACGAGACTAAAAAAAATTGCGTCTGCCAACAGCAAAGTGTGTGAAAGGCTTTAGGAAGATTATGCAATGCTCCGTAACTACAAATTACCTCCTATGAGCGTGACTGTTTACATTTGATTCATTTAAGCAGTTACGAGCGGGATCACGCGCATACGCTGTTCAGTACCTTCTCCCGTTTCTGGCTACAGAAATGTGGCTGTTGGGCAAACCGGGGCATCCGAAGCGGGCGGCAATATCGGTGGTAAGGGGGGCAAATTCATATTCTTGAGGAAAAAGAACCCTGTTTCACAAAGCGCCTAGCATTTGTGATTATTCAAATGATTTTGAAACGCATCCCTGTTGCTTTTTGAACATTTTTAATCACATTCTACGTTGATTTCTGAATGATAAGTTGATTTTTGAATGCGTGCATAGTGTACGTGATGTCCTTGCCAGGAGAATCCTCGCCGCATCTAGAAATAAACTTTCGTGCAGACAAAACGGGACAGGGCTATACGAGCTGAGCGGAATAAAGCCGAACGGGTGAATGCCGTTTGTTTATGTGATTGATTGCGTATGCGAATGATTCGCGTTGTTATAATTACTAGCTAAGTCCATAGATTCAGACTACCAGCGCGAAAATAGACGACTAACAGGAATAACAGGTAAGAAAGATTACGTATTATATTCTCGGTGTATCCAAGAAAATGAAATTTTGAGATCTTGTGACAGCCAGAGCGAGAGGACCAGCAGCAGCGAGTACTGTTTGTATAAAGCGTTTATTTTGCATTTTGTTTACGACCTTCCACTAAGGAAGGGATTCTATTTGTGTTTATCTGCTCTGCATAGTAACTAACAGTTCTTGATAAAACTTTATGTAGTTTTCGTGTTAGATTTCTTAGTGTTTTCTTGATCGTTTAGAACAGAAAGCGCCCTAAAACCGTCTTTTGTTTGTTTCGCGGCCGTTAGCCACTAGTCACTTGAATCAGCAGTTGTCTTGTGACAGCCAGAGCGAGAGCACCAGCAGCAGCGAGTACTGTTTGTATAAAGCGTTTATTTTGCATTTTGTTTACGACCTTCCACTAAGGAAGGGATTCTATTAGTGTTTATCTGCTCTGCATAGTAACTAACAGTTCTTGATAAAACTTTACGTAGTTTTCGTGTTAGATTTCTTAGTGTTTTCTTGATAGTTTAGAACAGAAAGCGCCCTAAAACCGTCTTTTGTTTGTTTCGCGGCCGTTAGCCACTAGTCACTTGAATCAGCAGTTGTCTTGTGACAGCCAGAGCGAGAGGACCAGCAGCAGCGAGTACTGTTTGTATAAAGCGTTTATTTTGCATTTTGTATACGACCTTCCACTAAGGAAGGGATTCTATTAGTGTTTATCTGCTCTGCATAGAAACTAACAGTTCTTGATCGTTAGGAGAGAAATTTATTTTGTACTTATTTGCTGCGCTTAGCTTTTAAATAGTTTTTCTGGGAAAACCTAGCGTAGTTTTCGCGTCTCGTATTTCAGTGAGTGTTTCTTGATTATCAGAGTAGCTCATCAGAAGATTATCTTGGGAATTTGTCACCGTATAGAGTAGGGTAAACATAGTCATGTGTAGGGACTGTGGTTGTTGTGAGCGGACGCAAGGAGAATTGGCCACTCTTCGGGGGCAGGTGGAGGCTTTGTCTGTTAGGCTCATCGAGCTCGAGGCGCAGGCGTCGGCTCGTAGTGGCGTTGGGGCAACTGTGGTGAGACCTATGCCTACTTCGGTGGCCTTGGAATCACATGGAACCCCTGATGTCGCTGCGTCTTCCGGCAGTGAGCATCTTACCGGTCAGCCATCACTCCAGGGTGAATGGCGGACAGTGGTGGGCTCGCGCGTGCCTGGCCGAAAGGCGAAGGTGGGATCTGGCCGCGTGGCAGCTGCCTTACCCCTTTCCAACAGGTACGGGGTGCTTCCTAGTGGTGATGACATCGTTTCCGAGCCACCACAGGATGCCTCGCCTGTTGGGCCAGTGGCCGATTCTCCGGCAAGGTCCCGACAGTCACAGAGGGCGGGCCTATTAGTTATAGGGAGCTCCAACGTTAGGCGGGTTATGGAGCCCCTCAGGAAAATAGCGGGTAGGTCGGGGAAGAATGCCAGTGTGCACTCGGTGTGCTTGCCGGGGGGTCTCGTCCGTAATGTGGAGGAGGCCCTTCCGGCAGCTATTGAACGCACTGGGTGTGACCGGCTGCAGATAGTAGCACATGTCGGAACGAATGACGCCTGCCGCTTGGGTTCTGAGGCCATCCTTGGTTCCTTCCGGCGGCTGGCTGATTTGGTGAAGACAACCAGCATCGCACGCGGAGTGCAAGCTGAGCTTAATATCTGCAGCATAGTGCCCAGAGTCGATCGCGGTCCTCTGGTTTGGAGCCGTGTGGAGGGTCTAAACCAGAGGCTCAGACGACTCTGCGACTATAATGGTTGCAAATTCATCGACCTCCGTTATTGGGTGGAGAACTGTAGGGCCCCCCTAGACAGGTCAGGCGTGCACTACACACCGGAAGCAGCTACTAGGGTAGCAGAGTACGTGTGGCGTGCACACGGGGGTTTTTTAGGTTAGAGGGACCCCCCCTTGGGCGAAACGATAAAATACCTGACGGCTTACCAGAGAGAACATCAGCATCGTTGATAAAGAACGTCCGTCCTCAGAGACCAAAAACAGGAAAAGTTAACGTAATATTGGTAAACTGCAGGAGTATCCAGGGCAAGGTTCCTGAATTAGTATCGCTTATTGAAGGAAATAGTGCGCATATAGTATTAGGAACGGAAAGTTGGTTAAAACCGGAAGTGAACAGTAACGAAATCCTAGACACAGAATGGAATATATACCGCAAGGATAGGATAAACGCCAATGGTGGAGGAGTATTTATAGCAGTAAAGAATTCAATAATATCCAGTGAAGTTATTAGCGAATGCGAATGTGAAATAATCTGGGTTAAGTTAAGTATCAAAGGTGGGTCAGATATGATAGTCGGATGCTTCTATAGACCACCTGCATCAGCAACCGTAGTAGTTGAGCGCCTCAGAGAGAACCTGCAGAACGTCGTGAAGAAGTTTCGTGATCATACTATTGTAATAGGGGGAGACTTCAATCTACCAGGTATAGAATGGGATAGTCACACAATCAGAACTGGAGCCAGGGACAGAGACTCTTGTGACATTATCCTGACTGCCTTGTCCGAGAATTACTTCGAGCAGATAGTTAGAGAACCAACTCGTGAAGCTAACGTTTTAGACCTCATAGCAACAAATAGACCGGAACTTTTCGACTCCGTGAATGTAGAAGAGGGTATCAGTGATCATAAGTCAGTGGTTGCATCAATGACTACAAGTGTAATAAGAAATGCCAAGAAAGGAAGGAAAATATATTTGCTTAACAAGAGTGATAGGGCACAAATCGCAGAATATCTGAGTGACCACCATCAAACGTTCATTTCTGAGGAAGAGGATGTGGAACAAAAATGGAAAAAATTCAGAAACATCGTCCAGTACGCCTTAGATAAGTTCGTACCGACTAAGGTCCAAAGCGAGGGGAAAGATCCACCGTGGTATAACAATCATGTACGAAAGGTACTACGGAAACAAAGAAAGCTTCATCATAGGTTTAAGAGTAGTCGAATCATAGCTGATAAGGAAAAGCTGAACGAAGCGAAAAAGAGCGTAAAGAGAGCAATGAGAGAAGCATTCAACGAATTCGAACATAAAACATTGGCAAACAATCTAAACAAGAACCCTAAAAAGTTTTGGTCATATGTAAAATCGGTAAGCGGATCTAAATCCCCTATTCAGTCACTCGTTGACCACGATGGCACCGAAACAGAGGACGACCGAAGAAAGGCAGAAATACTGAATTCAGTGTTCCGAAACTGTTTCACTGCGGAAAATCGTAACACGGTCCCTGACTTCAGCCGTCGCACGGACGCCAAAATGGAAAATATTGAAATAAACGATATCGGAATTGAAAAACAACTGCTATCACTTAGTAGCGGAAAAGCATCCGGACCAGACGAGATACCCGTAAGATTCTACAGTGATTATGCTAAAGAACTTGCCCCCTTTCTATCAGCAATTTATCGTAGATCTCTGGAAGAACGTAAAGTACCTAGCGACTGGAAGAAAGCGCAGGTCGTTCCCATTTTCAAGAAGGGTCATAAATCAGATGCGAATAATTATAGGCCTATTTCGCTTACGTCAATCTGTTGTAGAATAATGGAACATGTTTTATGTTCTCGTATTATGACGTTCTTAGATAATACAAATCTCCTTCATCATAACCAACATGGATTCCGCAAACAGAGATCATGTGAAACTCAGCTCGCCCTATTTGTCCAAGAAATTCACAGTGCCGTAGACACTGGCGAGCAGATTGATGCCGTATTCCTGGACTTCAGGAAGGCATTTGATACGGTTCCGCACTTACGTTTAGTGAAAAAAATACGAGCTTACGGAATATCGGACCAGGTTTGTGATTGGATTCAGGATTTCCTAGAAGAAAGAACACAACATGTCATTCTTAACGGTTCAAAATCTGCAGATGTAGAGGTAATTTCGGGAGTACCGCAAGGAAGCGTGATAGGACCTTTATTGTTTACAATATACATAAATGACTTAGTTGACAACATCGGTAGCTCCGTGAGGCTATTTGCAGATGACACGGTTGTCTACAAGAAAGTAGCAACATCAGAAGACTCGTACGTACTCCAGGAAGACCTGCAGAGGATTAATGAATGGTGCGACAGCTGGCAGCTTTCCCTAAACGTAGATAAATGTAATATAATGCGCATACATAGGGGCAGAAATCCATTCCAGTACGATTATGCCATAGGTGGTAAATCATTGGAAGCGGTAACGACCGTAAAATACTTAGGAGTTACTATCCGGAGCGATCTGAAGTGGAATGATCACATAAAACAAATAGTGGGAAAAGCAGGCGCCAGGTTGAGATTCATAGGAAGAATTCTAAGAAAATGTGACTCATCGACGAAAGAAGTAGCTTACAAAACGCTTGTTCGTCCGATTCTTGAGTATTGCTCATCAGTATGGGACCCTTACCAGGTTGGATTAATAGAAGAGATAGACATGATCCAGCGAAAAGCAGCGCGATTCGTCATGGGGACATTTAGTCAGCGCGAGAGCGTTACGGAGATGCTGAACAAGCTCCAGTGGCGGACACTTCAAGAAAGGCGTTACGCAATACGGAGAGGTTTATTATCGAAATTACGAGAGAGCACATTCCGGTAAGAGATGGGCAACATATTACTACCGCCCACATATATCTCGCGTAATGATCACAACGAAAAGATCCGAGAAATTAGAGCAAATACGGAGACTTACAAGCAGTCGTTCTTCCCACGCACAATTCGTGAATGGAACAGGGAAGGGGGGATCAGATAGTGGTACAATAAGTACCCTCCGCCACACACCGTAAGGTGGCTCGCGGAGTATAGATGTAGATGTAGATGTAGAATTTTTGGCCACATCGCTACACTAGAAAGGGCAAGTTGTACATTTCCCGGCTAGCAGCCGCTTAACTTCTATTTTGGGAGTAGCGCGGAAAACGCTTTGTACGAACATTTAACAACGCCTAAGCAAAGAATAATCACTGGATAATTACTAAACCGGTGAATCTGGCAGGGTTAGTAGAGTTAACCGGAGAATGAGCTTTGACAATGATAGGAATAGTTACAGAATTTGTGATGACAAGATTGTTTGTTAGAGCGAGGAAGGAGAAGAAACGGGGACATCACACAAATTATGGAATAATATTACGATTCCAAATTTATACAAAAATTTCGTACTACTACTTTTCGATCACATGCTTGAGAAACTGAAGCGTATGAATGAAACGTGAAACTATTTCCTAACATAAAGCTTTTTGCTGGTAGCATGTTGGTACTTCGCGACTTATATTCCGCCGTATTATAAAATGACCAATTATTACCAAAACAGTCTCGCGTATTTGGTGTGTGTTACAGTTGCTGCAATATTAGAAAGGCGCATTTTCTTTCGTCTAGCAGACAGTGACAAAATAGAGGTAATAAGATCGAGAAACCACACCAGTCTTGGGTACTATTTGTATCAACAGCTTTTTCAGTATTAGACAACGACATTTCGATTTTTCACGTAGCAAAATGTCTGACGAACTTGGATGAGGTAATAGATTGTTTCGTAGAAAGAAAAGCACGCCACGTGAAGCTATAGCAAGATTAGAGTGAACCTGTGTTTACATTTAGTGATTTTGCTGTTTCCTCTTCGTTTCTGCTCTCACGTCAAATGAAAAAAAAAGTGATTTCTGTGGCTGGGAGCTATCAAGTGAATTAAAATACATTCTCATGAGTACGGAAGGCTAAAACATGTTATTAGTTCCAGATTTTAATATAATTTACCCCTTTCTGACAATCAAGGATTAATCGCCTTGCAGAACAATGAAGTTATTTTTGTCGCTTTGCTAAAGAAATTTGGCCTTTATTTATCTTTTCCGCTGAGGCAGCCAGTTTGTTTGAAATGAAGTGTTTAATTCTACAGTATTGGCTAGTTTCAGCTGATCGCTGCATTTGAAGTGCACATTTTCATCTTCCTGAATTGGGAATCTGGACATGCGAATGTACGCTTTAAGGCGAATTATTCATTTCAGTATGGTTCAAGAAATTCGGACTCTCTTGGTGTATCGTCTGATGTCTTGTTTCTTTTATGACATAATGTAAGTAAACTCTTTTTAATGTTTCACACATACGAACATACGGGCTTTCCACGTCACCGTAGCTGCGCAACCTCTGGGACGCCTCTTATTGTTCCAAATGGTTCAAATGGCTATAAACACTATGGGACTTGCCTGAAATGAATTTGTTTCTAACAGGTCGCGGGAAAATGTTGCGAATTGTGGTTCGAAAAGCGTTATTTTCAAAGTAAATTTCCTTTTACGCATGATGAACTAAGTGCGAGAATGTACGATGAATTTCTGCGATCACAGAGCGTTTGAATCGCATTTAAAAATCAAAAGAAGAATTTCGAGCCGAAAAGATCAAGGATTTATTTCGGTATTAAACATTTTACAGACAAATTTGCGTGACGTGTCTTAAAATGCAGACGCGCAAAAAAGATCAACATTATATGTGAAAGCTTAGCTTCTCTTGCAGCTTATTAACCTTCGCGACAAATATTATACATTTTCCTGTAGCAACACTATATATATTAATTTAAACCATTACTTTTCCTGTTTGTGTGTTTGCGCTGCTTAACGGTGATGTTGCTATTGGCTGAGTACATCACGTATCCTACGCTCTGCATATCCATTGTCATCGGCCGACGAGATCACGTGACATGAGCTGTGACTGGCTTACAAAAGCGCATCGCAATGTCTATTTCAATGCTTCGGAAAGTAACATGCAGTGTTTGGTGAAACTCGAATTCGTACTTTCGTGATAAGAAAATATGCGGCGTATATGTTGCTGCACATCAAAGAACTTTCCATAACGTGATTGTTTCCCCTGAGTTTCGTTTTCTAAAGTGCCGGGAAGTGGTAAGTCGCTGTATAAAACCATAATCATTCAAATGATTGATAAATTTTACATTTCCGAGGGAAAGTATACTGTCACTTAACATGTAAAAAGCGTATTTTCACCCGGGAGGAAGTGAATTTTTAACCGGGAGATCCGGAAAAAATCCGAGAAGTTTTTCCTTGTCTACGTATACACCCTGTTAATATTTGCTCACAGATAAATATTATCCGTTAACCATAATGAGCTCGTAACGTCATTGACAAAACACCAACGTTTACATCCTACCACTGAAACGTAATAAACCGTACTCAGAATGACGTACACTTCTGGCCGTTAAAATTGCTACACCTTGAAGATGACGTGCTACAGACGCGAAATTTAACCGAAAGGAAGAAGATGCTGTGATATGCAAATGATTAGCTTTTCAGAGCATTCACACAAGGTTCGCGCCGGTGGCGACACCTACAACGTGGTGACATGAGGAAAGTTTCCAACCGATTTCTCATACACAAACAGCAGTTGAATGGCGTTACATGGTGAAACGTTGTGATGCCTCGTGTAAGGAGGAGAAATGCATGCCATCTCGTTTCCTACTTTGATAAACGTCGGATTGTAGCCTATCGCGATTGCGGTTTATCGTATCGCGACATTGGTGCTCGCGTTGGTTACGGAACGCCGTGCTGGATCCCAACGGCCTCGTATCACTAGAGTCGAGATGGCTGTAACGGATCGTGCAGCCACGTCTCGATCCCTGAGCCAACAGATGGGGACGTTTGCAGGACAACAACCATCTGCACGCAGTTCGATGACGTTTTCAGCAGCACGGACTATCAGCTCGGAGACCGTGGCTGCGGTTACCGTTGACACTGCATCACAGTCAGGAGCACCTGCGATGGTGTACTCGACGACGAACCTGGGTGCACGAATGGCAAAACATCATTTTTTTTGGATGAATCCGGGTTCTGTTTACAGCATCACGATGGTCGAATCCGTGTTTGGCGACATCGCGGTGAACGCACATTGGAAGCTTGTATTCGTCATCGCCATACTGGTGTATCACCCGGCATTATTGTGTGCGGTACCATTGGTCACACGTCTCGGTCACCTCTTGTTCGCATTGACGGCACTTTGAACAGTCGACGTTACATTTCAGATGTGTTACGACCCGTGGCTCTACCCTTCATTCGATCCCTGCGAAACCCTACATTTCAGCAGGATAATGCACGACCGCATGTTGCAGGTCCTGTACGGGCCTTTCTGGATACACAAAATGTTCGACTGTTGTCCTGGCCAGATCTCGGACCAATTGAAAACGTCTGCTCAATGGTGGCCGAGCAACTGGCTCGTCACAATACGCCAGTGACTACTCCTGATGAACTGTGGTGTCGTGTTGAAGCTGCATGGGCAGCTGTACCTGTACACTCCATCCAAGCTCAAGTTGACTCAATGCCCAGGCGTATCGAGGCCGTTATTACGGCCAGAGGTGGTTGTTCTGGGTACTGATTTCTCAGGATCTATGCACCCAAATTGCGTGAAAATGTAGTCACATGTCAGTTGTAGTATAATATATTTGTCCAATGAATACCCGTTCATCAACTGCATTTCTTCTTTGTGTAGCAATTTTAATGGTCAGTAGTGTATTTGGTAGAGATCCTTAAAGAGCCGGTTCATTGAAACTACATATTTTGAAAACGTATACGTATAAATACGAAGAACATTAAGAATATTACGTTACTGACACTAATCGTTGGTGGGAGAAGGAAAGTGGTGTTACGAAATAGAAGCGTTCGTAACTTTTGTGGCATGGCGTTTTTCCCTTCATCTCATGTTTTCGTAAAACTAGTCTGCTACTTCCAATACTCGCCAGTTTACTAACTTGCATTCGGCATCTTTTTAATAGCAAACGCCGCACTGCAGCATTTAACCCCAAGCACAGAATTATCGCGGTATCCATCCCACCCTTGGAGGTTAAAGTCTGACCTCTTTCATGCACAGAATAGCTTCCAACCGAATCTCCTTGACCCTGCCACAAACTGAGGCTTATTTGACATCTACCTGGCAGCCGGTACCGGCGCTTAAGTTACGGGACGTTTCACACCGGGCCGAGGCCGGCGGGGCCACTGCGTGGTGCAGGTGTGTGTGTGTGTGGGGGGGGGGGGGGGGGGGGGGGAGCGGCGTGCAGAGCAGTAGAGCGCTACACGTCTACCCGACAGCTAGCGTGTACCAGCCAGTTGTGTTTTAGTGGTCCAATCTGTTCTAGGCATTTCTAGTCTACTGTATCATGGCGGAAATTGACATCGAAATCCTTATAACATTAGTTCAGGGACGACCAGATTTGTGGGACAAGACTTTAGGTACTTATGAGGACAAAATACAAACAACGAATGCATGGATCGAAGTTTGCAAAGGACTGAACGAAGGCTTTGAATGGATGTTTGACAAAGACAGAGGCGACTACGATAAGTACAAATCTTTATTTTTTTACGTTAAATACAATTTTTTTATATCAGCGGGACATTAAATTTTAGATAATTGCCATTTCACAGATCCCTCAGGTGCCATAATGTGGTGTGCCTACTGTAAGACCTTGGGTACACACACCATCAGATTATTTGACTTGTCGCTCTAACGAAGTAGGCGAGTGTCAGCAATATGTCTCGTGGTCTTATTGTGGCGTGTTTATCTTCTGCCTTTAGGTCGGACGATAGAAATGCCAGTTGCACGCTTAGATTAGCAGACTGACGGTGACCAACTTTAAACAGAACTTGATTAATTTCCACACACGTTTATTAAAATAATGAAAATCATAGATATTACGTTAATTGATTCTGGATGCTGTTTACAATTGACAATCTGAAGTTCCCTTGGTCGTGGTACGTGAATCTTATTCTCTCATATCTCTGATACTTGACAAGTGTCTATACATTTTTCTTCATGGCTGTGTACAGGAATATGATAATCTTATTAGGCGCAGATTGAAACTTGACTATAGACTGGTGCAGAGGAATGCAGTCTGATGCAGACTGACTAATCGGAGGTCTGTACACTCGTTAAACAGCTCGCGCGTTCATGTATCACTGCGCGAGTGTGATCCGCGAGGAGAAAAGGTTCTGTGTTAGCAGCAGTCTCATTGGCTGCGTTACATATTAACACGCGGAAGCAGAATTTGGTCCGTCGCTAAGGCAGCGCCATCTCGTAGTGTGGAGACGGACGAGCGCTGCGCCTGCGCTGTTGTGCTTAGCGGGGCGCGCTCTATTGGGAAAGTTGTGTACGCGCTGACTACGCGGAACTATGTACACAACACACAAAATAATCCGTAATCATTTTTCGTACATTATTAGCAGAAATTCCCCCACGTACACATTCATTTCTTGTTATACTTTCAAGTCCAGTTAGGGACAGAGCATCCTCGGGGTTGCAGCCTTCTTTTTTAAAAATGGTATTGTGCAAAACAACTCACGCCTTGACAACGTCAAAAGCAAAATCGCGTTTTAAATTTACATCTCTGTGGAAAATCCTCCATTTATTAGTCAGTATCCCAAACGAACATTCTACGTACCTCCGGGCTCTTGACAGACGATAATTGAACACTCTTTTAGCAACTGTTAATGTCTGTCCAGAGTATGGTCGTAGAAGGTGTTGACGCAGTCCAATCGCTTCATCACCAATAAAAAAACAATAACGTACCTTTAGACTTACTGTACTGCGAAGGCACCTGTCTCTAGGAATTACGAGTTTTTTCCAACATTGATTTCCACAAAGAACATTCTTTAAATATAGTACAATCACTCTCTCTGCCATAACTGCCGATATCTACGTAGATAAATCTATAGTCAGAGTCGGCTACAGCCATCAACACTATAGATGTATCCTTTGTAATTGTAGTACATTGAGCTGCGGTCGCGGGTTCGAATCCTACCTCGGGCATGGCTGTGTGTGATGTGCTTTGGTTAGTTAGGTTTAAGTCGTTCTCAGTCTAGGGGACTGGTTATCTCAGATGTTAAGTCCCATAGTGCTTAGAGCCATTTGAATTTGTTGTACATTGAGTTAAATGGATGGACGATACGAATGTGCTTTTCATCTACAGCTCCAATGCAGTGAGTAAAACTTGCTCTTTGCTCAGATTTTGCAGCAATGTTTTCAGAGTCGTCTTTGGTGGGTAGAACAGAGACCAAAAAGCTCGGCACACACATTTGACTGTTTTACTGATTGGGGAATTGCCAAGCCTGTGACTTTAATGTAGATCTGTGAGCGTACAGCCACTGGCCAGATATCTGCAAAAAATAATTGTTTCAGTAATAGTACATTTTTATATCTTTCCGGAAAAGTGTGTACTGTATACCTAACTTAAACAATAATGGAAGAAATAAAGTGAACCATTCTACATTAGGCCCATTCCGCGCTTAATGGTCTAAAGTGGGAAAGAATTCCCGCATGATCATCATAGTTATTGATGAAACTATGTACGAACATTTGTACATATCCCCAATTAACAACGGCAGTGTTCTACTTTTGCGAAACAAATACTGGTGGAAATACAGTCACTTGTTTCACCCCACAGCGCACCTTTCCACAGTGCGCCCACTGCTTTCGACAACATTGAGACATACCTCCGGCAATATTTTCGTGGAAGAAATAAGTTCAAAAATGGTTCAAACGGCTCTGAGCACTATGAGACTTAACTTCTGAGGTCATCAGTCCCCCAGAACCTAGAACTACTTAAACCTGACTAACCTAAGGACATCACACACATCCATGCCCGAGACAGGATTCGAACCTGCGACCGTTGCGGTCGCGCGGTTCCATACTGAAGTGCCTAGAACCGCTCGGCCACTCAGCCGGCGAAGAAACAAGTCTACGACATGTTGTACAACGTTTTGCGCTCTCTTAAATGAAATAATAATAATAAAGATTGCATTACCAACTTTCATGTAGATAACTTAAAGCGGGGTCGAGCGAAAAAATACCCCCATGAAAAAAGTATGAAGTTTGGCCTTCCACATTTCGGGAAGAAATTGCGAAATAAACCTGAAACTTTTTAATAACTTACCAACTTATGGTTTTACAATATAATATTTCGATCTCCTACTGCTCTCCAATACTTTTCAAATTGAGGGCAAAACTGACTGGTATTCTATAAAAATTAACTTTTATACCAGTAGACCATTTAACTTTTCCGCTTTTCATGACAGTATAATTTCAGACACGCTGAAAACCATTAAACTTTCTTGTAAGGATAGTAGTGTGATGTACCACTTCAGATAGTATTCTGGTTTCAGACAAATTTGTTATGAAGAAGTTGGCGAATACTCGCGATTCCTTCCACAAAAGTGAGAGGATGTATGAGTCATCCGTACAATCTGGCAGTGAGAGTCATTCACCCAGAACGTATATGTAGAGTCAACACCTTCAATTTTTGAAGAAAACCATAGAAGGACGTCCAACTGCCGACAGTTTCTCACTCACTGACGATGACGAGTGTACGGAAAGATCACTTTCTGATGACACTTTTTCAGTCATTGGCGACACTGAGCATCGAGAAAATGGTGGTAATGAGACGATCACAGTTCATGGTTTTAAAACAGTAGAATCACACAGTAATGAAAAAAAAGGTAGATCTGATTAATGCACTACACAGAAAACCCCATCGGCTTATGTCTTTTTCAGCGGGATAGTCCCAACTTTCGAAACATTTGATGACGATGAGGTAGTTGAGTTTCAGTTAATGGTTATGCAGCGTGTCTCCAAAATTACGAAACGTAAAAAGTTATTGGCAAACGTTAATACAACCGTTCACCCTAGTACTGCACGTGCGTGCACCTCTAGTTTCCCTGTCTCTGAGGAACAACAATCTACAAATGTTGCACTAAATAGTGAACCACCCACTACCGACACACAATATTGCGAACAAGTATTGGAACAAATTTCAGGAACATCCACCGGAACCTCACGCTTCATAAGTTTCTGAAAATTCAGTATTGGGTCGCTCAATGTTTAACCAGTGTTCTAAGTTGATAAAAATGTACATCCTTTAGGATAATTTGTTTTAAATTTTAGCTATCGTTTTCCTTTCCATTCGCCTGATTGCAATTGCCGACATTTTTATAGGCTGGCTACATTCTCGGAAGGATGTATTACGGCGTTGAATGGAACTCTTAATTCGTGCATGTAGTTGGTCAAAAGTTCGTTAACTCGTCCGTAAATAATTTAAAAACTTACCTTCATCTCCCTCTTCATTCCTCAAAAAGAACAAAGAATGCACCCACTTCGTCTCTTCTCACATTGAGTGGGTGGACCCAATGCACTCTTCTCCTCCTCCTCCCGTTTTCCAAACTTCTGTACAAGAGATACCACACCATTTGTAGTTGAGGTCAACTGAATATGCACAAGACACAGAAGGACGGCATGGCATGCCGTGCGGCTGTCGGCCGTCTTCGTGTGGAGAGGGCAAAAATGCCGGCTTGGTGTGAAATACGCCTAACAGAGATCGGACGCACCGTGACCAAGCTGTCGGCCGAGCAATCGGACGACCTCTGGTGAACACAGCCAAAAAGTGATTTCACTCAGTGCGAGACAATCGACTGAAACAAGAGTTCGGCGGATGAGAAGTTATACGAATGTTTTCACGCACCGGGCTTAAAAGTGCGAGACATCCGAGTGACAAGTTTCTGCCGGTTGCGGCCGTTATATGAATGCTTTCACCGAGTCTCCGGGTTTGAGTGATTTTATTCACG
This sequence comes from Schistocerca nitens, assembly GCF_023898315.1. Classification (NCBI taxonomy): domain Eukaryota; kingdom Metazoa; phylum Arthropoda; class Insecta; order Orthoptera; family Acrididae; genus Schistocerca; species Schistocerca nitens. Next base: position 12,280,734 of record NC_064624.1, on the reverse strand, counting down.
TACTTCCTCAGCATACTCGGTTATATATGAATCACAACTGGGATTCACAGCATTTTTACAGACAATAGAGTATCTCATTTCAAAGATGTGAGTAAATTATATATCTGTAAAAATATTTTCAAAATGTATCAATTTACTTACTTAAATACGAATTTTCGTACTTTAGGCATTAAAAATCAGTCTTTATTTGGTTTTAAAAGTACAATATCTCGTGCTGCTCTGTAAATATATGTATATACAGGGTGGTCCATTGATAGTGACCGGGCCAAATATCTCACGAAATAAGCGTCAAACGAAAAAAACTACAAAGAACGAAACTCGTCTAGCTTGAAGAGGGAACCCAGATAACCAGATGGCGCAATGGTTGGCCCGCTAGATGGCGCTGCCATAGGTCAAACGGATATCAACCACGTGTTTTTTTTTTATAGGTACCCCCATTTTTATTACATGTTCGTATTGTACGTAAAGAAATATGAATGTTTTAATTCGACCACTTTTTTCATTTTGTGATAGATGGCGCTGTAATAGTCAAAAACATATGGCTCACAGTTTTAAGACGAACAGTTCGTAACAGGTAGGTTTTTTAAATTAAAATACACAACGTAGGTACGTTTCAACATTTTATTTCCGTTGTTCCAATGTGATACATTTACCTTTGTGAACTTATCATTTCTGAGAACGCATGCTGTTACATCGTGATTACCTGTAAATACCACATTATTGCAATAAATGCTCAGAATGATGTCCGTCAACCTCAATTTGGCAATAGATGCAACGACATTCCTCTCAACAGCGAGTAGTTCACCTTACGTAATGTTCGCACATGCATTCACAATGCGCTGACGCATGTTGTCAGGCGTTGTCGGTGGATCACGATAGGAAATATCCTTCAACTTTCCCCACAGAAAGAAATCCGGGGATGTCAGATGCGGTGAACGTGCGGGCTTCGACGACCAATCCACCTGTCACGAAATATGCTATTCAATACCGCTTCAACCGCATGCGAGCTATGTGCCGGACATCCATCATGTTAATAGTACACCGCCATTCTGTCATGCAGTGAAACATCTTGTAGTAACATCGGTAGAACATTACGTACGAAATCAGCATACAATGCACCATTTAGATTGACATCGATAAAATGGGGGCCAATTATCCTTCCTCCCATAATGCCGCACCATACATTAACCCGCCAAGGTCGCTGATGTTTCACTTGTCACAGCCATCGTGGATTTTCCGTTGCCCAATAGTGCATATTATGCCGGTTTACGTTACCGATGCTGGTGAATGACGCTTCGTCGCTAAATAGAACGCGTGCAAAATATCTGTCATCGTCCCGTAATTTCTCTTGTCCCCAGTAGCAGAACTGTACACGACGTTCAAAGTCGTCGCCATGCAATTCCTGGTGCACAGAAATACGGTACGGGTGCAATCGATGTTGATGTAGCATTCTCAACACCGAAGTTTTTGGTATTCCCGATTCTCGCGCAATTTGTCTGCTACTGATGTGCGGATTAGCCGCGACAGCAGCTAAAACACCTACTTGGGCATCATAATTTGTTGCAGGTCGTGGTTGACGTTTCGCATGTGAGTGAACACTTCCTGTTTCCATAGATAACGTAACTCTCCGGCGAACGGTCCGGACACTTGGATGATGTCCAGGATACCGAGCAGCATACATAGTACACGCCCGTTCGGCATTTTGATCACAATATCCATACATCAACACGTTATCGACCTTTTTCGCATTTGGTAAGCGGTCCATTTTAACACTGGTAATGTATCAGGAAGCAAATACCGTCCACACTGGTGGAATGTTACGTGATACCACGTACTTCCATGTTTGTGACTATTACAGCGCCATCTGTTACTAAGCGAAAAAAGTGGTCCAACTACAACATTTATATTTCTTGACGTACTACACGAATATGTAATAAAAACTGGGGGTCCCTCTCTTAAAATAAAATAAAATAAAAGACGCTGTTGATATCCGTTTGACCTGTGGCAGCGCCATCTAGCGGGCCAACCATAGCGCCATCTGGTTTCTGCCTTCAAGCTAGACGAGTTTCGTTCTTTGTAGTTTTTTCGTTTGACGCTTATTTCGTGAGATATTTGGCCCGGTCACTATCAGTGGACCACCCTGTATATATGTAAAGTCCGCCGCTCGTGGTCTCGCTTCCCGAGCACGGGGTCTCACGTTCGATTCCCGGCAGGGTCAGGGATTTTCACCTGCCTCGAGATGACTGGAAGTTGTGTTGTCTACATCATTTCATCACCATTCATGAAAGTGGCGAGATTGGGCTGAGCAAAGGTTGGGAATTTTTATGGGCGCTGATAACCGCGCAGTTGAGCGCCCCACATACCAGACGATCATCATCATCATCATCATCATCATCATCCATGCTACTCTATCCTGTGCAAGCTTCTCCATCTCCCAGTACCTACTGCAACCCACATCCTTCTCAATCTGCTTAGTGTATTCATCTCTTGGTCTCCCTCTGCGATTTTTACCCTCCACGCTGCCCTCCAAAACTAAATTGGTGATCCCTCGATGTCTCAGAACATGTCCTACCAGCCGATCCCTTCTTCTAGTCAAGTTGTGCCACAAATTTCTCTTCTCCCCAATTCTATTCAGTACCTCCTCATTAGTTACATGACCTACGCATCTAATCTTCAGCATTCTTCCGTAGCACCACATTTCGAAAGCTTGTATTCTCTTTTTGTCAACTATTTATTGTCCACGTTTCACTTCCATACATGGCTACACTCCATACAAATGACTTCCTGACACTTAAATCTATACTCGATGTTAACAAATTTCTCTTCTTCAGAAACGCTTTCCTTGCCATTGCCAGTCTACATTTTATTTCCTCTCTACTTCGACCATCATCAGTTATTTTGTTCACCAAATAGCAAAACTCATCTACTTTGACTCACTTCCTAATCTAATTCCCTCAGTAACACCCGATTAATTCGACTACATTCCATTATCCACTTTGTTTATGTTGATGTTCACATTATATCTGCCTTTTAAGACACGGTCCATTCCGTTCAGCTGCTCTTCCAGTTCCTTTTCTGTCTGTGACAGAATTACAATGTCATCGATGAACCTCAAAGTTTGGGGATAGGCTACAACCCTGTCTCACTCCCTTCCCAACCACTGCTTCCCTTTGATACCCATCGACTGTTACAACTGCCGTCTGGTTTCTGTACAAATTGTAAATAGCCTTTCGCTCCCTGTATTTTACCCCTGCCACCTTCAGAATTTGACAGAGAATATTCCAATCAACATTGTCAAAAGGTTTCTCTAAGTCTACAAATGCTTAAAACGTAGGTTTGCATTTCCTTAATTCGTAGACTTATTAAACTGATAGTTCGGTAATTTTCACATCTGTCGACACCTGCTTTCTTTGGGATTGGAATTACTGTATTCTTCTTGAAGTCTGAGGGTATTTCGCCTGTCTCATACATCTTGCTCACCAGATGGTAGAGTTTTGTCAGGACTGGCTCTCCTAAGGATATCAGTAGTTCTAATGGAATGTTGTCTACTCCCGGGGCCTTATTTCGACTCAGGTCTTTCAGTGCTCTGTCAAACTCTTCACGCAGTGTCATATCTCCCATTTCATCTACATCCTCTTCCATTTCCATGATATTGTCCTCGAGAACATCGCCCCTGTATAGACCCTCTATATACTCCTTCCACCTTTCTGCCTTCCCTTCTTTGCTTAGAACTGGGTTGCCATCTGAGCTCTTGATATTCATACAAGTGGTTCTCTTTTCTCCAAAGGTTTCTTTAATTTTCCTGTAGGCAGTATCCATCTTACCCCTAGTGAGATAAGCCTCTACATCCTTACATTTGTCCTCTAGCCAACCCTGCTTAGCCATTTTGCACTGCCTGTTTATCTCATTTTTGAGACGTTAGTATTCCTTTTTGCCTGCTTCATTTACTGTATTTTTATATTTTCTCCTTTCATCAATTAAATTCAATATTTCTTCTGTTACCCAAGGATTTCTACCAGCCCTCGTATTTTTACCTACTTGACCCTCTGTTGCCATCACTACTTCATCCCTCAAAGCTACCCATTCTTCTTCTACTGTATTTCTTTCCCCCATTCTTGTCAATCGTTCCCTAATGCTCACTCTGAAACTCTCTACAACCTCTGGTTCTGTCAGTTTATCCAGGTCCCATCTCCTTAAATGATTTCAAACTAACTTCCCACTAAGCTAAAGACTCGAAACTTTCAGCTTAGCTCGGAACTAGAAGATGGTACAACAATATTTCCTGGTGTGTGGTGGAGAGAAATTGGTGTACCACCGCTATTTCCTTGTTTTCCGGTTCGAATGATGAGTGTTTAGCAGTTAAGGACGACTGCTGCTAAGCTCCTCTGTGAGCTCGGTTCTCTCTAATTTTCACATTCGCGGGATGTATGTTGGGAACGCAATATATTTCTTGACTCAATTGAAGAGAAGCGGAAATAAATTTGAAATTTACCACATACCTCAGTTGTCATGTCAACAAAATCTTTGAAATCAGTTGAATAATTTCAAACGCAGAGAACTAAAAAGCAGAAAATAACCATTTAAATAAAAACTTTTAAATATAATGCGTTTTTAAAACGGACTAAAAAGTATTAAATAATCTCATATAGCCACATACAGATTCCAAACGCCGTGCAGATAGTCCTGTAAATTTGTGCTTGTGAATTTTTAGTAGCTATGACAATACTTGTAAAACGGAAAGCGTGGGACGCATGCAATACGTTATAGTAAGGAGTGTAGATAGTAAATGTAGTAAATGTCGTTGAAAAAAATCGCAGAATAGCTCATATCATTTCAAGTTCAGTTAAATTATTAACGACTACCCTGAACTACTCTACATCAATTACATACTGCATGCGCACCATGTTTTTCGTTTTAAATTTTACGAGTATCATCGTAGCTATTAAAAATTCGCAAGCATAAATTTTCTGGACTGCCTCTATGGTGTTATGAATCTGTATAGAGGCTAGGAGAAATTCTTAACATATTTTAGTGCGTTTTAAAAAGACCCACATTAAAAAGTTTTTTACTTTAATAATTATTTTTAATTTAAATTTATTGAACCTCCCCCCTTTCGTCCGTCCCTGCAGTCACATGCAGTAGTAGTTATTTCCATTTAAACGGTACAAACGAACAAAAACCATTTATAAATTTCAAACTTTGCAGCTTCATACAGCAGTCGAAACACAATTGTTGTAGATACGTATTTCGTGTTGTAAGCGTTTGTGTATCGTGTAACTGAGGCTGAAATGGTTAACCAGCTAAGCATTTGCTTGGCCGAGTGTGAAGAAACCGCCCGTCGGATTGCATTGCTGCCTAGGTCTCCCCGTTCTGCCGATTCCTTGCCTATCGAAAGCATCTGGTACATAACTGCAGGCGGTGTGTGACCGCGGCATGGACTGCTATACCCAACAACACATCCAAAGCATTTTGGATTCAATACCGAGGTGTGTATACTTCTTTCATCACAAGAATGAACATGATGTAAACAAACACAAACACAAACTTGATGACTGATCAGGTGCCGTATCGTACACTGACGTTGTTTAGCCATTGGAAGTATGTCTAACTTATGTATCAGATATGTTGTTACTGTGTCACTGTAAAAAATTCCTTTAAGACATTCTGATTTATTAACAGCCATCATCGTTTTTCTTAAGGGGACCACACCCTGCCTATCTAACCCATGTTAATTTAGGCAAGTATTTGACCCATTTCTGAAAAAAACTATTTGATGCAGGACCTTAATATTTTTACTGTATATTACATGATGCTAATAAACTCAACTGTACTAAAATCTACTTTATCCATTTTATAGTTTTTAAGAAATCCTTTTTTAAATTTATTAACAAAAAATATTAGGTCTTTCTGCAGAAAATATTTTTTGCGATCTTCCTAATGGGGGAATATTAATGATTGTAGTACCAGAGGTGGCTTTTTGTTATGCAGAGTCTCTGAAAATTTCATTCTTTTATCTATGTTAGTTTCTGATATAATGAGGCATATGTACTGAAAATTTTAGTTTGCGGGAAATTGACTTTAAAGAAAAAACTTTTCAAATTTGTTACTTACAGTCAATTAAAACTGTGCTGCTGCATATGATGGCCCTTCTTTGGCCTCTAGCAGCTCTTCCAGCTTCTGTTTCACCTTCCTGCATGTTTGTCTTGCTTTCTCGGCCATTTTAGATGCAGACCTGTCTGCATCGGCTATCCTCGTTTTATTGCAGTGTTGCAGCCCAGTGATCATATTTTCACCAGGATTAATTCCCAGCTTTTTCAGTACCCAACACTTTCCAATAATACCGCAACTGAATGTAATAACAGCATCATTAACTCCTAGTTTCATTGTATGCATGCCTACAAATACAGTTTTATGAAGGCAGTTCCAAAGTATGCTGTTGAAACATTCATTTGGGTTCTGTCTGCCCATGCAGACATTTTCTTAGAAGGTCAGGATGAGTCAAATGTCTGAAAATAGGTTTAATTGCTGTAATAACGGCAGCAGGAAGAGAATGCTGGTGAGAATAAGATTCTCCAGTTGCCTGAGCCCTATTGTATTTACAGCACAAATTTTCTCCTGATGGACACAATCCATGACATGGCTTATTATCAGTAGAGGACATCTCTCTTCATTGCCTCCAGATTTTCTTTATTTGTCCTAATTGCCTGCCTTAGTATACCTGCTAGTTTTCTACTTCAGTTTAAGTTAACCGACCCTGTCCAGTCAACAATTTTCCATCTTCTAATTTTTTCCTCTCATATCAACAGTTAGTTTTCTCAGCCTTGTTCCCACACGTTTTTGAACATAGCCTACACATTCTATTTTGCTAATATACGCCTCTTGTTTCTAGGGAGTGATGAAATATTTGTTGTACTCCATGAACTTCCATATTACCACTTGTTCCTCTAAAATTAGCCACACAGTTGTGTTCATAATGTTCATTGACTTTACAACATTTGCAATATTTAGACATTATCTCCACATCTAACACTGTACCAGTTTCTACACTTGTGGCAGTCACTACTCCATTCAGAGAAGTATGTACTCTTTTCTGTCAACTTCCATCAAGTGATTTCATAAGGGCCACTTACATCTGGTTTTGAAGAACACACAAATGAAATCACAGCTGAGCATTTAGTGCAAATTAAATCCAAAACAATTGCGAGGCCTTTTCTCCCCAAGGCACTCTCACAAATTTTCACTCTCTATGACTCAGCACACTGTCTACATTGTACAAATTTAGAAATGACATCTGATGATATTCTCATACTGGTACTGCACCCCTTGTCACTTAAAGTAAATTCGTTGTAACTCTCTTGAAATGGTGAGAGCTTATTTGATGATGCACTTGTTGAAGAATTACAATTAGAAACATCGTTGCCAGGCGACATAACCTCTTGTACAGAAAGCTTTCTAATCTTGTTTCTTCTAAATTGTCGTTTCTTGAAAATGCCTTTACGTTTCGTCATCCTCAATAAACACAACAAAACACACGTAAACAAGCACTGCAAATGTAAGTATAACAACTACTCGCAATCACACTTGAACAAAACTAACCGCGTGTTCGAAAGCGTGTTGTTAACAAACAGCAGAAACAAAAGAATACCGACCTTTGCGTTCCAAGGATAGCCGACTCACTCAAGAGTAAAAAAAATCCCTAACATGCAATGTAGGGGATATAAAGATCTAAAATATATGCAGAAAACTGGGTCACGGATCGGCGTGGCATATAAACACACGTGGTAGGAAAATGCTCTTTAAATGCTCGAAAAAAAATTTTTTCAGCAAAATCCTTTTCAGAGTACTTAAATAAAACCTTAATCTGTCGAAATATGATGAAAACTGAAAATCGATTTTTTATTTCAAAAATCGTGTACAGTCACAACCTCTGTAATCGCTGCTCGTGCTCTGTCTCGCTGTATGTTCTGTCAAAATGGATAACACTGCTTCGTACTGAAGCGGGACATGTTTAATGGTGAGAAACAAGTTGTTAATATTTTTCACAAGATTACAGATGAAAACCAGCTTCGATTTTTTTTTTTTTCGAGAAACACTATGTAATAAATGTAAGTGTGAGAAAGCATTGTAATTGTATGTGTGGCGTAAATGGTAGCGTTATTGAATGACAATCGTGTTTGCGTGCGGGTGGCGGTTCGAAACACATTGTCTATAATTTTTTTGCGGTGTGAATACTTAGGTCATTTAATTATGAAATGCAAGAATATATGTTAATTAACTCATACTTAACCACCATTTTTCAAGAAAAATACACGTCTTCTAGTTCCTCATTACGCATCGCATGAAAAATTCTGGTTTTCATTGGAAATATACATTCTTAATTATCGATATTTTATAAAAGATTGTTAGAGATTGTTGAAGTTAAGAAGACAATACCTAATTAATTTTTTTGGAGAAAAATGAAAATTGAGATACTCTTTATTTGAATATGCCTATTGTTTTGTAGGACTGACGTGGTCTTACAAGAGCTGGAGTGATATAGAAACATGGAAAACAAAAATTTTCGTGCCGTCGAGCACACTGTACAGATGGTGAATGTTTACGGTTGTCACCGTAACACTGCAGTCTGAAGCCAATGGAATTGACCTGGAGCCAAGTTACGAGATTTGTCGCAAAAGAGAAAACAAGACCCTTACGCTGCCAAACGTGCTGGAACTAATGCGCGAAGCTCTGTGACGGCGAAATGCGGAACAGCACGTCATAAAAGAGGATTTTTGATTGGTTAGTATTCTATTGCTGATGGCCTCATTATAAACGTAACAGTACCGAAATGTACCATATTGCTTGGAGTCCGATATGGAAGTAGTTCAGAGATTACCAGACGACTGACTGTAATACCTTCACTGGCTTCAGTATTTAAGTACATGGGAAATCAGCAGTGCGCTTTTGCGCCACGCATTGCTGATGCAAAAAAATTACCCTTGTTACAGCCAGGAATTTTCGTTTCTCTTGTTTTTAATTACAATACACTAGACTCTTGCTGAACCGGCCATCTCTCGCAAGTATGGTTGCCGGATTAGCGGAAGTGCCGGATTGTTAAGAGTGTCTAAAATTTAGTATACACACACAGGGATTGTACTGTGTCAAATCAAAAGATACATCCATAAACCTTAGTCATTAAGTGTGTACACGCACAGTCGACGTTTACTGTGAAACATGTCCCAAACTTGAGGTTGTCACCATGATGATGCGACGGTAGTAAGCTTTATCACAGTGGCTTTACAAGCATTTCATAGATCCTGCCATGTTTCTGAGTGTTGCATAATGTAGTCTCCAGCCTGGTATCCTCATCCCCTCTCCTCCTCCTGTGCCCTCTCCTTCATCAGTTTCATCGTAACTTTCCTCTCAGCTTATGATTACCCCTTTTCAGCTCAAGTTTGGTCATAAATAGTTGATCGTCCAACACAGTTGCCAGCAACAATGGTTTTCTGCGAAGAACCTCAGTCCAGTTTATGTCTAATTTCGACTTTCTGCGTGTTTCCCTCGGGAAGCCACGATAGTGATCCGTAATGAAAGCCACAATTTCAAAGTGTACAGGAATGTTGAACTTTATAATTAAATTACTGCATTGTTGCAACAAAATTTCATTATTGTAGGTGTCATTTCAAGTTCAACTACTAGAAACTGAAAGTGTGCCAGATCTGTCCAAGTTAAATGCGCCGGTAAAGTTGTTACTCCATATTATTACTGACAAGGGGACCCTCCATACTGTAAATCACGGATTTTGATGTGCTTCAAATATGTTGTAGAGGCATTTACCCCGAGTATCTGGCTACCCGGTTTTTTAGCAACGGGCCTTGGTTTTTGAGAAAATCGATTTTAAATTTCATTGCGTGCTTTGTATACCCGTAACATTACACATATTCCGAGCAACTAAACAAGCCGGGCATGGTAGCTCAGCGTGTTCGGACAGAGGGTTACGTACCCTCTGTAATAAAAAAAACTGAGTTAATCGATCATCAACGAACTTAATCGGATGTCGGTAAAGGTGCAGGGCTACCGTGCTGGAGGTCCGTGTTCGAATCCTACTGGTGTACTATTTTTTTTTTCCAGAATCGACCGAATTTTTCAATTTTATTACAAAGGATATGAACAAACTGTGTAAGGTGTGTGAAATTATAAAGATATATTCAGTTACTAATTTTTTTCTGTCATACAATATTACAAAATCCTATTTTCCATCGTCCACATTGCTTGATGTGCCAGAACAATATTGTGGGTGATACTTATCACAGAAACAATGGAAGCACACATTTTCGCAGCACCACGCGATTTTATGAACGCAACCGTCTTGCAGCCGCACGGTTTCTTCATGAGTGATACCGGGAAACACAATTCCTTTGCGTTCAAAAAGATTTCGATTTCATCCACTAATTTCGATGCGAACCATGCGTATCTAATCATGCTTTCAAAATTAAGTGCGCTGAATTGATGTAGGATTAGCGAATGTAATTTTATCGAATCTTCCCTATAAGCGATCTCTCTATTGTCTTTCATCAAGTCGGGAGCATCCTGAATAATTTTCGTGACGATTTTCACCTGTCGGTAAAAATAAATATCGCAGGGCTGGCAATAAGGGGTGCACTTTGGTGGGACCACTTTTAGGGTGCTTGTGCTCGCTTTCCTTTAATGGTTCAAATGGCTCTGAGCACTATGGGACTTAACTTCGAGGTCATCAGACCCTTGGACTTAGAACTACTTAAACCTAACTAACCTAAGGACATCACACACGTCCATACCCGAGGCAGGATTCGAACCTGCGACCGTAGCGATTTCGCGGTTCCAGACTATAGCGCCTAGCCGGCCGCAGTAGCCGTGCGGTTCTGGCGCTGCAGTCCGGAACCGCGGGACTGCTACGGTCGCAGGTTCGAATCCTGCCTCGGGCATGGGTGTGTGTGATGTCCTTAGGTTAGTTAGGTTTAAGTAGTTCTCAGTTCTAGGGGACCTATGACCTAAGATGTTGAGTCCCATAGTGCTCAGAGCCATTTTTTTTTATAGCGCCTAGAACCGCTCGACCACCCGGGCCGGCTTTCCTTTCATCAGTGAATAGATGATCTTATAAAGTTTAATCGGTTTGCCCACCCCACAAATTGATAATGTAGAAACATTTTTTCTGTCCCACGTACGGAAGAATTACAGAACGCAAAAATTCTTCGTACACCAGTTTCGTGAACTTCCCGGATTTCGTGCAGGACGCGACTGCATTTCTGTATTTTCCAGTTAATTCGTCTACTCGTTTTTGAGCGTTAGCACCAAATTTTCCGGACGGTTCTTGCATACATAAAAAAAAACATATGGGAGCAAGATTCGAACTTCCCCTAGGCTACGCTGGCTTGCTCGAAATATATGTAATGTCGCGCAATTAACTTCAGAATCGATTTTCTCAAAAACCAAGGCCCGTCGCTAAAAAATCGGATAGTCAGGGACTCAGGGTTAAGTGCCTCTACAACATATTTGAAGCGCATCAAAATCCGTGATTTACAGTATGGAGGGTCCCCTTGTAAGTCGATGTACGCGTAACACACAGCATAAAATGCACCGTCCTGTACTCGAGACAGCTTGGCTTCTGCTCCACTTGTAACAAAATCCAGTGAGGTTCCAGCAAACGCGGAGGAATACATAGTGTAATGTTTATGTGAGGCTCATTATTATGACGAACGGAGTACAGAAGCAGCTGTAGCCAACAACGGCGGCAACACGCGGTACTAATTTCATCATCTCCCTCATTTCACGTGGAGTTGTATTTTCAATCGAGTGATCTTTGTACAAAGTATTATCTCCAAGATCAGTTTAGCTGTCATATTTCCTGTGCTTTTTGGCGTTCCTTTTTGGATGGCCAGCGGTGTATACATATAGGCTGAAGCGATGAATGAACATTTGTACCAAGACTGTGATTCAAACCCCGGTCTCCTGCTGTCGAGGCAGATGTGCTAACCAGTACTCCACCCTGGCACAGTGGCTTTGCACAACTGGACAAATTACGCTAGCACACCTCCCTGCTCAAGCAAATCCCCAACCCAATCGGCAGTCCCCCTAGACACGAATAGCAATGCAGAGGCTCTCCAACTATAATGGAATAGCATCTCAGCATCGGACAAAACGGTTGATTTTGCCTGAAACCCAGGCATTGGCACTTTTAATTAAATGAAACTACATGGTTACGGAGACATTTCAAGTCTCAAACATTTATGATGTAAGAGGGTGGTTTGAAAAGTTCTCAGAATCACCACGAGAGGTCAGCACTATCGCAACAAGTTGTTCACGGGACATTCATTGGACTGTTGCCTGTAAACACGTGCCACGTCTCGGAAGAGATGTGGCGGTGACGAGTCTGTTGTTCCGCGTAGTGATTTGTGAAGATGGAAGAAAATGGAGATGGAGCAGTGATTAAGTACTTCGTAAAGAAAGGTATGAAAGCAAAGGAATTCGTACTGAATTTCCAGAATACATTGGGGGACTCTGCTCCTTCATATTCAACTTTTGCCAAGTGGGCCAATGAATTTAAATTTGGTCTGGAGAGCAAAAAATGATGATCCGCGCAGTGGTCACCCAAGATGTGTCACTACTTCAGAAATGATTGCAAAAGTGCATAAAATGGTCACGGAGAATCACCTATTGAAAGTGCGTGAAATTGCTCGCGCTTGCCAGATGTCATCAGAAAGGGTTATATCACATTTTAACTGAAGAATTAGAAATGAAAAAAAAAGAAATTATTTGCAAGATGGGTGCCGCGACTCTTGCCGCTGGATCAAACACGCACGAGAATGGACATATCGGAACAATGTTTGGCCCGTTTTAGGAGAAACGAACAAGATTTTTTGCACCGGTTTGTGAGGGTTTGGTGCACTACTACACCCCAGAGACAAAACAAGTCAGAGCAGTGGAAAAACCGAGCGAGGTGGCGCAGTGGTTAGCACACTGGACTTGCATTCGGGAGGACAACGGTTCAATCCCGCGTCCGGACATCCTGATTTAGGTTTTCCGTGATTTTCCTAAATCGCTCCAGGCGAATGCCGGGATGGCTCCTCTGAAAGGCCACGGCCGACTTCCTTCCCCGTTCTTCCCTAATCCGATGAGACCGATGACCTCGCTGTTTGGTCTCTTCCCCTGAACCAACCAACCAACCAACCAGCAGTGGAAACATGTTGATTCACCTCCACGCAAGAAAGCAGAGACAATTCCTTCTGTGGGAAAGGTCACGGCATAAGTGTTCTGGGATGCGAAGGGGATTGTGTTTGTATATTATTTCCACATTGGGCAAACAATTACTGGAGAGTACTATGCTAACCTCCGGGACAAACTGCAACAAAAGGCCAGGTTTAGCAAAGAAGAAAGTCATCTTCCATCAAGACCGTGCATGCCCGCACACATGTACCGTCAAGTGATATGGCTCTGTCAGACTTCCATCTCTTCCCAAAACTGAAACTTCTTCTTGGTGGACGAAGATTCACTTCGAATGAAGAATTGATAGCCAGAGTTAACATCTATTTTGCAGGCCTGGAGGAAAATCATTTTCAAGATGGGACCGAGGCACTGGAACATCGTTGGACCGAGCGCATTAATCTACAGGGAGACTACATTGAAAAGTGATGCAATTACTTTTTTCTATTGCGTTCCAAGAAGTTTTCAAACCACCCTCGTCTATACACATACTGAAACAAGTAATGGGGCACTAGTGGGAATTTGGATTGACGAGGGAGTTGTGGTGTGGTAGCCTGTGCAGCTGTGCACAGCCACTGTGGTTAGAGCATCTGCCTAGCGAGAAGGACCCGACTTTGAATCCCGGCCGCATTCAAATTTTCATTTCTCACTTCAGTCCGTTTGTATATCAGACAGAGGTCTGACTATTCCTGCTGTCCTTCTGTGTATCCGTTCATGTCCCCTTTTAGTCCTGTTTGGCATGGGTCTTAGGTATGGTCCCACAAACTTGAACAGTATTATGAGATGGGATGTACGAGTCATTTTGAACCAAAATCTGCCGCTTGCTTTACCTGTGACTGTACCGATGCGATCATCACATTTCGTATCCCTACAAATTGTTAAGCCAGATATTTGTGTGAGTCACCTGATTCCAATAATGACACATTGAAGTTGAAGTCAAGGGCTACTATTTTTCTACATTGTATCAAATGCACAATTTTACGTGTCTAAATATTTAAGACCGGTTGGTAACATTAGTACCACTTTGAAATCTCATTATGTTCTGACTGTACAAAGTGAACCAAAATTCACACACTGCGACAGATCGACGTGATCTGTTGCGTACCCAGTACAAAAAATTTTGTATCAAAGTTTTACACGTGCTTATTTTCAGTGTGAAACGGACATCAGAGAAAGGCAGTCTGGCAACATTGAGATCACGGGTGTGACTTATATCGTCCTTCAGTACTCTGTAGGTGTGCCGTCCACTTAGGGCAGTCGGCAGAGTATTGTTTTAGAATACTCTAGTTTCAGGCTTTGATTCCAGGGCAAGGTGTAATTATTTTCTAACAGTGAAATCTCCAAGCTGTAATAACAGCAGTATTATGAAAGAGAATAGAGTGCTGCTCACCACATATGGGAGGCATGAGTCAGAGACAGGTACAACGGAAAGGCTGGTAACCATTAAAGGATTTGGATGAAACAGTTCTTCGCAAACAGACTGTGGATCACAACTGTGTCCGACACGAGCACCAGTCTGCGGTGGACGGTGGGGTAGGGATGTGCCGTGCGGCGCAGGGGGGATGGCGTGGGATAGCTGCCGCTTGGCCACGGTTTGACGGTGGTTAGGAAACATGCAGAAACCCAAATCCTACACTTGGTTCAGGTTCATTGATGACATTTGTGTTATCTGGGCCGAGGGTGAGGTCACTCTGTCCACATTCCTCTAGAACCTCAACACCTTCTCCCCCATTCTCTTCAACTGCTCCCCTCAACCAAACATGCCACCTTCCTCGATCTCGACCTCCACCTCAGAGATGGCTACATCAGTACCTCCGTCCATATCAGACCTACCGACCACCACCAATACCTCCACTTCCACAGCTACAATCCGTTCCGTACCGAGAAGTCCATGGTTCATGGGGCTGTGCTGGTACTGCGAACGGCTGAAAGCAAGGGGAAACTACAGCCGTAATTTTTCCCGAGGACATGCAGCTTTACTGTATGATTAAATGATGATGGCGTCCTCTTGGGTAAAATATTCCGGAGGTAAAATAGTCCCCCATTCGGATCTCCGAGCGGGGACTACTCAAGAGGACGTCGTTATCAGGAGAAAGAAAACTGGCATTCTACGGATCGGAGCGTGGAATGTCAGATCCCTTAATCGGGCAGGTAGGTTAGAAAATTTAAAAAGGGAAATGGAGAGGTTAAAGTTAGATATAGTGGGAATTAGTGAAGTTCGGTGGCAGGAGGAACAAGACTTTTGGTCAGGTGATTACAGGGTTATAAATACAAAATCAAATAGGGGTAATGCAGGAGTAGGTTTAATAATAAATAAAAAAATAGGAGTGCGGGTTAGCTACTACAAACAGCATAGTGAACGCATTATTGTGGCCAAGATAGACACAAAGCCCATGCCTACTACAGTAGTACAAGTTTATATGCCAACTAGCTCTGCAGATGATGAAGAAATTGATGAAATGTATGACGAGATAAAAGAAATTATTCAGGTAGTGAAGGGAGACGAAAATTTAATAGTCATGGGTGACTGGAATTCGTCAGTAGGAAAAGGGAGAGAAGGAAACATAGTAGGTGAATATGGATTGGGGGGAAGAAATGAAAGAGGAAGCCGCCTTGTAGAATTTTGCACAGAGCATAACTTAATCATAGCTAACACTTGGTTCAAGAATCATAAAAGAAGGTTGTATACCTGGAAGAATCCTGGAGATACTAATAGGTATCAGATAGATTATATAATGGTAAGACAGAGATTTAGGAACCAGGTTTTAAATTGTAAGACATTTCCAGGGGCAGATGTGGATTCTGACCACAATCTATTGGTTATGAACTGCAGATTGAAACTGAAGAAACTGCAAAAAGGTGGCAATTTAAGGAGATGGGACCTGGATAAACTGAAAGAACCAGAGGTTGTAGAGAGTTTCAGGGAGAGCATAAGGGAACAATTGACAGGAATGGGGGAAAGAAATACAGTAGAACAAGAATGGGTAGCTCTGAGGGATGAAGTAGTGAAGGCAGCAGAGGATCAAGTAGGTAAAAAGACGAGGGCTAATAGAAATCCTTGGGTAACAGAAGAAATATTGAATTTAATTGATGAAAGGAGAAAATATAAAAATGCAGCAAATGAAGCAGGCCAAAGGGAATACAAACGTCTCAAAAATGAGATCGACAGAAAGTGCAAAATGCCTAAGCAGGGATGGCTAGAGGACAAATGTAAGGATGTAGAGGCTTGTCTCACTAGGGGTAAGATAGATACTGCCTACAGGAAAATTAAAGAGACCTTTGGAGAGAAGAGAACCACTTGTATGAATATCAAGAGCTCAGATGGCAACCCAGTTCTAAGCAAAGAAGGGAAGGCAGAAAGGTGGAAGGAGTATATAGAGGGTTTATACAAGGGCGATGTACTTGAGGACAGTATTATGGAAGTGGAAGAGGATGTAGATGAAGATGAAATGGGAGATAAGATACTGCGTGAAGAGTTTGACAGAGCACTGAAAGACCTGAGTCGAAACAAGGCCCCGGGGGTAGACAACATTCCATTAGAACTACTGATGGCCTTGGGAGAGCCAGTCATGACAAAACTCTACCATCTGGTGAGCAAGATGTATGAGACTGGCGAAATACCCACAGACTTCAAGAAGAATATAATAATTCCAATACCAAAGAAAGCAGGTGTTGACAGATGTGAAAATTACCGAACTATCAGTTTAATAAGTCACAGCTGCAAAATACTAACGCGAATTCTTTACAGACGAATGGAAAAACTGGTAGAAGCGGACCTCGGGGAAGATCAGTTTGGATTCCGTAGAAATGTTGGAACACGTGAGGCAATACTAACCTTACGACTTATCTTAGAAGAAAGATTAAGAAAAGGCAAACCTACGTTTCTAGCATTTGTAGACTTAGAGAAAGCTTTTGACAACGTTAACTGGAATACTCTCTTTCAAATTCTGAAGGTAGCAGGGGTAAAATACAGGGAGCGAAAGGCTATTTACAATTTGTACAGAAACCAGATGGCAGTTATAAGAGTTGAGGGGTATGAAAGGGAGGCAGTGGTTGGGAAAGGAGCGAGACAGGGTTGTAGCCTCTCCCCGATGTTATTCAATCTGTATATTGAGCAAGCAGTAAAGGACACAAAAGAAAAATTCGGAGTAGGTATTAAAATTCATGGAGAAGAAGTAAAAACTTTGAGGTTCGCCGATGACATTGTAATTCTGTCAGAGACAGCAAAGGACTTGGAAGAGCAGTTGAACGGAATGGACAGTATCTTGAAAGGAGGATATAAGATGAACATCAACAAAAGCAAAACGAGGATAATGGAATGTAGCGAAATTAAATCGGGTGATGCTGAGGGGATTAGATTAGGAAATGAGACACTTAAAGTAGTAAAGGAGTTTTGCTATTTAGGGAGTAAAATAACTGATGATGGTCGAAGTAGAGAGGATATAAAATGTAGACTGGCAATGGCAAGGAAATCGTTTCTGAAGAAGAGAAATTTGTTAACATCGAGTATAGATTTAACTGTCAGGAAGTCGTTTCTGAAAGTATTTGTATGGAGTGTAGCCATGTATGGAAGTGAAACATGGACGATAACCAGTTTGGACAAGAAGAGAATAGAATCTTTCGAAATGTGGTGTTACAGAAGAATGCTCAAGGTAAGGTGGGTAGATCACGTAACTAATGAGGAGGTATTGAATAGGATTGGGGAGAAGAGAAGTTTGTGGCATAACTTGACTAGAAGAAGGGATCGGTTGGTAGGACATGTTTTGAGGCATCAAGGGATCACAAATTTAGCATTGGAGGGCAGCGTGGAGGGTAAAAATCGTAGAGGGAGACCAAGAGATCAATACACTAAGCAGATTCAGAAGGATGTAGGTTGCAGTAGGTACTGGGAGATGAAGAAGCTTGCACAGGATAGAGTAGCATGGAGAGCTGCATCAAACCAGTCTCAGGACTGAAGATCACAACAACAACAACCGAGAAGTCTCTTCCGTACAGTGTAGCTGCTCGTGGCCGTCGATCTGTATTGACAAATAGTCTGTGTCAAAATATACTGAGGGTCTCACTGAGGCCCTCGCAGGCCGAAATTGCCCTCCCAGCCTTGTGTAGGAACAGATCTCTTGTGCCTAATCTCTCCAAACACCCCCCAACTCCCAAAGTCCCACCGTCCACCCACAGTGGAGCATTCCTGTCTTGACTCGGCACCACCGACTGGACCAACTGAGTCACATTCTCTGCCAAGGTTTCCACTACCTCTCATTGTGCCCCAAAACGAGGAATTTACTCCCCATCCTTCCCACAATAGTATTTTGCCGCCCACTGTACCTACACGGTATCCTCGTTCATCCGTACTTCACCCCTTCGCCCCACTCCTTGCCTCATGGCTCATATCCCTGCAACAGACCTAGACACATCCTCCTCCCACCACCACCACCACCACCACCACCACCACCACCCACTAGAGTCTGGTCACATACATCACCCATCCCATTGAAGGTAGATCTACCTGTGAAAGTAGTCATGTGGTCTACAAGCTAAGTTGGAAACACTGTGCCCCTCTTTACTTGGTGAAGACAGCTGACGAGCTGTCTGTCCGCACGAATATCCACCGAGAAACTGTGGCCAAGAGACAGCTGGACCAGCCACTTGCTGAACATGCTGTCCAACACCCTGTGCTTCACTTCGTTGACAGGTCCAGATGGAATCCCAACTCGGTTCTACAAAGGGTATTCTACGGCACTGGCGCCTTAGTTTGCTCGCATTTATCTCGAATCTCTCGCACAGTACTAAGCCCCGAGTGACTGAAAAAAGTGCACGTGACTGTTGCACGTAAGAAAGATAAGAGATTGCACCTGCAAAATTACTGACCTATATCCTTAACATCGGTTTGCTGCAGAATCCTAGAACATATGCTCTGTTTGAATATAATAAATTTCCTAGAGATGAAAAAGCATTGCTTGTATCAAATTCAGCTTGCCTTTTTCTCGCATATTATACTGTGAACTATGGATGAAGGGCAACAGCCAGAGTCTCAGAAGCATTTGATACGGTGCCTCACTGCTGACGGTTAAAGAAAGTACGAGGATACAGAATAGGTTCCCAGGTATGCGAGTGGCTCGGAGACTTCCTAAGTAATAGGACCCAGTGTGTTGTCCTCGACGGTGAGTGTTTGTCAGAAACAATTGTATTGTCAGGAGTGGCCCAGGAAACTGTGATAGGACCTCTGCACACTGATGAGCCAAAACGTTTATGACCTGCTCGATAGCTTGTTTGTCCGTCTTTGGAACGAAATACATCACTGTTTCTGCATGGCATCGATCTGATGGTTCATGGGTATGTTTGTTAAAGGTATTCAGCATTAGGTGTCCACGCACAGGTCGTGTAATTTGTGTAAATAACAGGACATATGCAGTGATGATGTCCAATAGCAATCCAGATGGATTCCGTAGGATTTACAACAGGCACCTTTGGTCGCCGAGACATCGACACGAGTTCAGTTTAGTGTTCCTCGAACCACTGTAGCACAGATCTGACTCCGAGGCACTGACGATTGTACTGCTGAAAGATGACACCATTGTCAGGGAAGACATCGAGCGCGAAGGGATGCGATGCAGGCGGTTCGTAGCTGTCGGCGTGTCTACAATTACTACCAAAAGTCCCGTCTCCGATAGTGTAATACTGCTCCCACCAGCCTCTGTCTGTGGTGCACTGCATGTTTCGAGCCGCCGTTCACTTCACTGACAGTGTTTGTGGAGAGAACCGTCAACCTAATGTAGCAAAACTGGGATTCAGCTGAACAGCCGACACACATCCATTGATAAATACTCGAATCCCCACGGTCCAGTGCTCACTGCAGTCATAATTGACAACATTGTTGGGTCAACATGTAAACACAAAGGCGTGGTCTGCTGCTGAGCTCCATCTTCAACAATGGCGTGCTCAGAAACATGTGTACATGCACCAGCATTCTGCTCTTTTGGCAGAGATTCCAAGTATCACTATCTATCCTACTTTATAGAGCAGACAAGCGTCCGAACTGTACGTTCTGTGAAGAGTTGTCGATATCCGACTATTTAGCACCTAGTCATAGTTTCAATGTCCTCGTACCTCTTTCCATAGATGCGCACGACAGTAGCACGTGAGCATTTGACCAGGTTTGCCATTTTGGATATGTTCGTTCAGAGGCTCTGGGTAATAATAACCTGCCCTTTGTCAAAGTCACTTATCTCAATGGATTTCGCCACTTGCAGCCAATATGTCTGCTAGTACAGGGTGGCGCAGGGGAACGGGAAATTTTGAACGTTACAGCGCCGGCAGATGTTCGAAACTTTGCACAATTGATGTGAACGCATTGCCATTTAGTAATCGTGGAGTATTGGACTGGTGCGGAACGTGCAGTAGCTGTGAGAGCGTCTTACAAAAATGGTGACAGTGCAACTGCCGCGCAGAGAACATTTCGACAGCGTTACCAACTTGGACGTCACGGATGTGTCCCATCTGCGCATGCGATTACAACGTGGGTGCGTAATTTTGAAGAAACAGGATCTGCCTTGAAAAAGAAACCTCCAGGTGGCATTCCAACGGTACGTACCCCAGAGAACATTTCAGCTGCTAGAGCTGCAATCGAGACAAGTCCACGCCGCTCCGTTCGACAGCATGCATCTTCGCTAGGGATTAAGCGACGAAGCTTACAAACAATACTGCACGAATTAGACTTCCATCCCTATAAGTTGCAGATTGTGCAACACTTACACGAACGAGACCCAGCGTCACGTATGGAGTTTAGTAGCCAGATGTTGGCTAAAATCAACGAGGACGCCAATATCCTTGGTAACTTACGGATATCAGACGAAGCCCATTTCCACCTGAACGGATTCGTGAACAAACAGAATTTTCGTTATTTGGCACAGGACAATCCTTGTGAGTTTCACCAGCGACCACTACATAGCGCCAAGGTCACAATATGGTGTGCTGTATCATGTCACAGTGTTATCGGCCCTTATTGTTTTTGAACGTGGGGATGGCAGTGCAGTGACAGTAACATACGCTCGATATGTCGAAATGCTTCAAACATTCTTTACACCGAGACTGTACGAGCGTAATCTCAACGTCGAAAACATGTGGTTTCACGTCACACACTGCTCGACAATCGATGGCAGCAGTTCGTCAGTTGTTTGGAAGACGCATTGTTTCACGTAACGGTGACACTGCATGGCCTGCGAGATCCCCTGATCTTGGTGTGTGCGACTTCTTCCTGTGGGGATATCTTGAAGGCAAGGTGTACCGTACACGTCCTGCAACAATCCGTGAACTGACGGAGAAAATTGAAAACGAAATCACTGCCATTCCCCAAGATTTGCTACACCGCGCATTCCAGAGTTTTCGTAACAGGCTGTTAGAGTGTGAACACCGAATGGGAGCACATCTTTCCGATGTCATCTTTAAAAAGTAAAGACACACTTTTGGACATTTTGATTGTAAAGACATATTGAATAATGGCATACTGAATACATTCACTTTCGTTAATAAATTACTAGTTTTATGAATTTATTCGTGGAAATGTCGTTATTTCGAAATTTCCCGTTTCCCTGCGCTACCCTGTATGGTCCCGTGTCCGTGTCTAGTCTGCTTACATACTTTAGTTACCACGACAGGCAGCATCCGGCATTGTGGTGGACAGTGGTCATTATGTATACACGAATAATTTGGCGGAAGGGGTGGGCAGCAATCTGCGGTTGTTTGCTGACGGTGTTGTGGTGTATAGTAAGGTGTCAAAGTTGAGTGACTGTAGGAGGGTACCAGATGACTTAGAAAAAATTACTAGTTGGTGTGAGGAATGGCAGCTAGCTGTAAATATAGGAAAATGCAATTTAATACAGATGAGCGGGAAAAACAAACATGTAATGTTCGAATGTAACACTAGTTGTGTGATGCCTGACGTAATCGTGCCGATTAAATATCTTTGTGTAACGTCGCAAAGTGACACGAAATGGAACGAGCCTGTAAGGGTTGTAGTACGGAAGGCGGAAGTGTCGACTTTGGTTTTTTGGCAGAATTTTAACAAAGTGTGGTTCATTTGTAAAGGAGACCGCTAGTGTGACCTGTTCTCGAGTACTGCTCGAGTGTTTGGGATCCTTACCAGGTCGGATTACACGAAGACATCGTTACTGATAGTTACGAACAAAAAGCGAGTGTTACGGAGACGGTTTGGAAGTCAAATGTGAATCACTGGAGGGAAGGTGACATTCTTTTCGAGGAGCACTATTGAGAAAATTTAGAGAACTTGTGTTTGATGCCGAATGGAGAAAGATTATTGCTGCAGACACACATTTGGCATAAAGACCGAGGATATAAGATTAGAGAGATTAGGGCAAGTACGGTGGTATATAGAGTGTCATTTTTCCCTCACTCTGTTTGTGAGTGGAACACACTGTACATTGCACCCTAGCAACCTAAATCACATCACTGCTCTCTCTCTCACAGGCAATACATCATCTTACCCCACCCCTATACTTGTGTGGAGGATATTGAATTATGGAGAAAACGGCGCACACACAGCTTCGACCGAGTAATGGGACAGCGCTATGAAATGTTCAAAAACCCGCATTGACAAACTCTCGGGGACAGGCGCAAACTACCCGGAAGGCATACTTACTAAATTAATTAAAGACTCTAGAAGTATTCTTCACTTCATGGATAGCGCTCCTGTAGGAATCGTGAAGACGAGATGAGACTAATTAGAGTTCACACTGAGGAATATAAACAGTCACTCTTCCTGCATCCGTGCACGAATAGTATAGGAGGAATGCCTGATAACTAGTAGAATGAAATTACCCTCTGACATGTACTATGCACTTCACACTGGTTTGCAGAGTATGGACGTAGGTGTAGAAATAGATTTTTATATGCTGTCCTGCAGTTTCTGTACAATTTCTATAAAAATAAATGTTCTCCAGGTATACGAAGGGGCTCGTTGCTTGACGCTTACATGATTACTGTACCAGTTGTCAAGGAAAGCAGTCCCCTACATGATTACCCTCATATTCACTGAGTCATTCATTTGAGAGCCTTCTGCGATGTGGAATGAATCGAGAGCAGGTAGGATCGTGCGCGTACACACACACACACACACACACACACACACACACACACACACACACACACACACACACACACACACACACAGAGAGAGAGAGAGAGAGAGAGAGAGGGGGGGGGGGGGCTGGGAGTGTTTGAATGAGTGCGTGCGTGTGTTCACATATGATTGTCTTTTTGAAGAAGGTGCTGCTCCTGCTTTTAACATTTCCCAGCTGTAGCACTTTACACTGAGGTGCCTAAAGTCATGGATAGAGATATCCAGCTACACAGGTGGTGGTAGTATCACGTACACGATTTATAAAAGGGCAGCGCATTGGCGGAGCTCTCATTTGTACTCGGGTGATTTATGTGAAAAACTTCCCGACACGACTATGACCGCACGACGGGAATCAATAGACTTCGGATGCACAATGGTAGTTGAATTTTCTATTGATTTCCAAAATAGAATGCCACACTCCATTTTGGAAGTCATTAGAGAACTCAATATTCCAGGATCCACAGTGTTTTGCGGCGTGGCACGTTACATTTTACTGCCCTGCCAGTGTCCAGCAATGTTCATTTGTCTAGCTAAAAGCTGTAGTAGAAAATACTAGACCACTACTGTCTACTGCAGGTCGCAACATACGTAGAATTGTCTGGGAAACGGGACGTGGCTAGCTACTGAAATAAAAGTTTTAACTTGGCAATGTAAATCTTCAGTTGTATTTTTATGATAAAGATCACAGTTAATACTGCCAAGTCCGTACTAAGTGTCTACACAATGTAAAGTTCACATGCACACCACAATCACACACGTAGCCAGTTTATGTTGTTTTCACCCGTTACCCAAGTTAATAGAGTTCACCGGATCATTTAGTTATGAAAATGCTCGCTCAAATGTTGTGCACTCTGCTCTACACATAATACCTGTTCCAGTCTTAGATCGCACAACACGCCACGTGGTTTTAACTAACAGTCAGAAGCAATAAATTTGATATTCCGTGCGAAATTCCACACAACTCCCACTATACCGTTCACTTAAATACGCGTTGTACTACTTCACGAAGCCGTAGTTAGCATTTTTTCGCTATTTTACAGTACTTTCGTCGGAGCTACTTTCAATGAGATCTTACTAGTTCGAACCCTCAGCCCCGACTCGACTAGATCACACCAAAGGCTTTGTTCCCAGCATAGATTGGCGCGAGCCTGCATTTTTCTGATTGGCTGATATCACAAACAGCCGCAGGGTTCGGTAATGGGGCCATTGTTATTTAATGTATTTGTTAATGATATAGGTGTTGAGGAAGAAGAAAAGAAAATATTGTATGCTGATGACATGACAATACTAAATAGTGACCAAAATATGGAACAGCTTGAGAGAAGAGCATACATATCTGCAAATGTCACAGCCCAATGGCTGTTGGAAAATGAACTGGTTATAAATCTAAAAAAGACTATGTATGCAGTGTTTAAAAACAAGGAAAAGGCTGTAGACATGGATTTAGAGGTTGATGGAACAAGGCTGGAAGAAGTAGAATCTGCTAGATTCTTAGGTATTCTTGTGGATAATGACCTGAAATGGAAAAAAACATATTAATAATGTCTGTAAGAAACTGAGCTCTGTCATATTCTTAATGATGCAGCCATCACAGTATTCAGACAAGAACCTTCTGTGTACAGTGTATCATGGACTTTTCGAACCATACTTACAATATGGAGTGACTGTGTGGGGCAACTCAAACACACAAGAGACAAAACGAGTGTTCACATTACAAAAAAAAAAGCAATTAGGACCATTTTAAGAAGAAAGACCTCTGAAACTTGCAGAAACTGTTTCAAGAATTTAGGTATCTTAACTTTTTCATCGTTGTATATATACAAAACAATAATGTACATCACAAAAGGCAGTGAGGACTGGATTACAAATGCTAGTGTACACACCCACAATACAAGAAAGAAGAATGAAGTATGGAGCATACCCCACCGACTGGCAATGCTAGAAAAAGGACCCCAGTATTCTGGTATAAGACTACTAAGAAGTCTGCCCAAAACCCTGCAAGATAGTGTACTTCACAATGACTTTGCAAAGAAACTTAAAGACTATCTCATTGAAAAAGAGTTTTACAGTGTTGCAGAATACTTATGCCATTAAATTTGTATATATTGTTACTCATTATCAGTGATGTAAAAATGTAAACTAAAGGTGTAGGAAAATAAGTGATAAAGAAGTCTAATACTTTGACATGTCCTATATTATACGTACATTTACTGTACACAATGTAATCTTACAGGATCAAATAAAATTCAATTCAATTCAATTCAAGCAAATCAAGTTGCAGTATTATCCCGCGCTAACCCGCGCTTTACTTCAATGACCAATCATAGTAAAACATTTCTTTCTATGGCAATTGATAAATAAATAATTTTAGAAAAGTATCAAATATAAAATTACTCCTTCGGAAATTACCGATTAATTTGTGTTCTACCCACGATTTATTAGTACCGTAAACTGACTGCACATTTAATTATAGTAAATCCCGTGTATAGTTTGACTTTTACTTCGTGAATAAACAAAACAATTTCCATTTACTTCCGTTCTTCTTCACTCATACAACACTCACACTGCTAATTGCTACACATATCAAACAATTATAAGTATGCAAATACATTAAATATTAATCGAGCATAACTTTACAACATTGTTTTGACTACGACTGCTAGCACTGTCCGTCAACTGCTGACCTCTGCCGCCTACTAGTACAACTACGTGCAGCTCTGTTGGTGACATCTGTCGATGACTCGTGCCTATGACGATACCGTCCTAACGAGTGACAGGAGTGATAGGAAGGCGCTATGCCTCAGTAAGGCGCTACGCCTCAGTTTGTCTGAGAATACGAATTTCCAGACAGTACCTCCACTTACGGACAACACAATGGCTGCAAGCCTTCACTTAATGAGTGCAGTGGGGTTTTGTGTAGTTGTCAGTGCTAACAGACAAGCAACACTGCACGAAATAACCACAGAAATCAATGTGGGATGTACAATGAATGCATCCATTAGGGCAGTGCCCAAAGGCCCGAGTTGTCAACGAGGCACTGTGCGAGCTGGTGGTGGCTCCGTAACTGTGGTGTCCTCTGGTCCGACTAAACCGACCACCGGTTACGTTGCTCTACACGGAAACCGTTGAAGCCGTTCGTGTACTTCGTGTTCCCAAACAGTAATGCAAGATTTACGGACGACATTCCACAGTGTCATCGGATCACAATTGTTCGCAAGTGGTTTGCAGAACATCCCGGATAATTCGAGCGAATAATTTGTCCGTCCAGATCACCCGACACGAATCCCGTAGAATATTTACGGGACTCGATCGAGATGTAAGTTTGTGCATAAAATACCGCACTGGCAACACTTTTGCAATTCTGGGCAGCTATAGAGGCCGCGGGGTCAGTATTTCTGCAGGGGACCTCCGACAACTTATTGAGACAGTGCTACTCTGTTGCTGCACTACACAAGGCAGAAGGTGCTCTGAGACAGTATCAGGAGGTATCCCGTGATTTTTGTCACCTCAGTCTATACTGTGTGATTATCTGACGTTACTGAGCTCAGAAAACAGTATCGTGTACCACAAAGGTTAAAATCTGTAACATATACACTATTTGATCAAAAGTATCCGGACACCTGGCTGAAAATGCCTTACAAGTTCGTGGTGCCCTCCGTCGGTAATGCTGGAATTCCGTATGCTCTCGGCCCACCCTTAGCCTAGGTGACAGCTTCCACTCTTGCAGGCATACGTTCAGTCAGGTGCTGCAAGGTTTTTTGGGGACTGGCAGCCCATTCTTCACGGAGTGCTGCACTGAGGAGAGGCCTGGCACAAAGTCGACTTTCCAAAACATCCCAAACGTGTTCTATAAGATTCAGGTCATGACTCCGTGCAGGCCAGTCCAACGCAGGGATGTCATGGTTGTGCACCCACTCCACCACAGGCTGTGCATACGAACAGGTGCTCGATCGTGTTAAAATATACAATCGCCGTCACCGAATTGCTCTACAGTGGGAAGCGAGAAGGTGCTTAGAACATCAGTGTAGCCCTGTGCTGTGATAGTGTCACGCAAAACAACAAGGGGTGCAAGCCCCCTCCACGAAAAACATGACCACACTATAACATCACTGCCTCCGAATTTTACTGTCGGCACTACGCACACTGCCAGATGATGTTCATCGGGCTTTCGCCATACCCACACTGTGCCATCGGATCGCCACATTGTGTACCGTGATTCGTCACTCCACACATTTTCCTCTGTTCAGTCGTCCAATGTGTACGCTCCTTACACTGAGCAAAGCGTCGTTTGACATTTACCGGCACGATGTCTCGCTTATGAGCAGCCGCTCGACCGTGAAATCCAAGTTCTCTCACCTCTTGCCTAACAGTCATAGTACTTGCAGTGGATCCTGATGCAATTTGGAATTTCTGTGTGATGGCCTGGACAGATGTCTGCCTCTTACACTTTACGACCCTCTTCAACTGTCAGCTGTCTGTCAGTCAACACACGAGGTCGGCCTGTATGCTTTTGTGATGTACATGTCCCTTCACGTTTCCACTTCACTGTCACATTGGAAACTGTGGAAATAGGGATGTTTAGGATTGTGGAAACCTCACATAGAGGCGTATGACACAAGTGACACACAATGACGTGACCACGTTCGAAGTCCGTGAGTTCTGCGGAGCACCCCATTCTGCTCTCTCACGATGTCTAATGACTACTGAGGTCGCTGATACGGAGTACCTGGCAGTAGGTGGCAGCACAAAGCACTTAATATCACGAACATATGTTTTTGGGGTGTCCAGATACTTTTGATCACATAGTGTACAAACAGTACTCTTAACTGAGATTTACATTCCAAGTGTAGATACTCTGATGATTTAGGGAAGCAGAGCTTGATGGTGTAGTCTTTTCACATATTTTCGAATATCTGGTGATTTACAATTTTTACCTTGTCTCTGCTTGCAACATATTAAAAACTTTTGCAAAGGAATTTAAAACTTATTTCCAAACTGTAATTGGGAGTATCCGTGTACGTCGGTCCTCGTCATGCTGCTGGCAGCGTAGATAATTAGATAATTTGTAGGTGGACTGTCTGGTAGTACAATCTTAACTTTTGTTTGAATCTGTTCATATTGAAAATTCTTTGGCATGTCCGTAGGTGACTGAGGAACACAATCTATCAGCCTACTGACGTCTCGGATCCGTATTGAGCAAAACGTGAAGCTGGTGGTTTCCCGTTCCATCACAGCTGGGGTTGCCGTTAATTAAAGGGGCATCCGAGTCAACTCGGGCGCATCATGGAAGCGGGTCTGCCATCTGCAGCGGAGGTGAGTACTCTCATTTGCTGGGGTGAGATTGTACCCTTTTGCAGCCAGACTCAATTTCAATAACATTCTTGTGTCTTGTAGACCACTTCGTCTTGTGAAATGATGTACCAGTGTTTTCATCTTTGATGTGCCCTCCTTGAGATTGTGTGATAATACTGGGGCAATATATGAGGTCAGTACAGAAAATTCCACAACTTTGTCCACAAAATTTTTCTACATTTACCTTTTACTTATTGTGCACGGTCTCCTTCGAAATGTTCTCCTCCACGGTTGGTACACTGCTCCCGACTCCATTTCGACTTGAGGAAGCAGTCTCGGTACGTCTCTTGCTAGAACGCACGAACCACCGCCTGCGAAATTTCTTTTATCTCGTCTATCATTGCAAATCTTCATCCTTTCGACAAGGTTTTCAACTTTGGAAGTAAAAAGAAGTCCACCGAGGTCAGGTCTCGAGATTATGGAGGGTCAGGCAACACAGTGGTGGTGTTTTTTTTTTTTTTTTTTTTGCAATACTCGTGCACCAACAGAGACGAATCTGCGGATGCGTTATCGTGATGCGAGACCCACATTTCAGGCCGTTTCCTTCTCACATTTGCTCGCAGGTGTCGCAACACGTCCTGATAGTACCATCGATTAACAGTTTGTCCCTGTGACACAAGTTCGTGATGAATTTAATCATTAAAGTAAAAGAAAACTATCAGCATGGCTTTGATATTTGACTTAACCTAACGAGCTTTTTTTTTTGGTGTTGGTGAACCTTTCCCAACCTATTGTGAAGATTGAACCTTGATCTCAACGTCATAACCATAGAACCATGTCTCATCACTAGTTATGATTATCTTAAGGAACATCACATTCTCATTTGTGCGATCCAGAAGCTCTTCACAGATAGTGAGGCGAAGGTCTTTCTGGTCTCAACTCTTGAGGCGTGGTACGAACTCGGCGGCAATAGGACGCATTCCGAGATGCCGTATCAGGATTTCGTGACGTGATCCAATGGAAATGTTACATTCTTCTGCAATCTCTCGGACAGTCAATCTTTGATTGGCTCGCACAATTTCGTTGACGTTCCAGACACGTAATAGGGTCATCTTTAGCTTCCATCCGGTCATATTTAAACCGTGTGAACCATACGTAACACCGAGTACGTCTACAGCACTTATCCCCGTAGGCTTCCTGCGTGATTTGGTTTGACTCTGTAAAGGTTTTCTTGAGTTTCACACAAAATTTAATGCAGGCATGTTGCTCCTCTAACTCTACCATCTCGAAATTCACAAACTCTGCAACATAACATTCTACTGAATAAGGCACTGAACAATAACTAACACACATACAACAATGAAACTTGTGGCAGTTACACATTAAACACAGGTGTGTGCAGGGGTGACAACCGCGTTTCGTTCCAGCCTACCGTTGGCTCGAAATTACGAGTGTTGCACAATTTTTGAACAGACCTCGTAACTTTAACTCTAGTATGTATAAAGACAAGATTCAAATTAACCGCATTTCAGAAAATGAGCGGCTTGACTCCCAAAATTTGAGGAAAATACGGACACTGTAATTAGCGATGTGCATATTAATCTTGTATCAGTGGAAGAATTAAATGCTGTGTTGAAGTCTTCCAAAACCATAAAATAACCAGGAGTAGACAATCTCAGTGTGGAATTATTTAAATATTAAGCTATTAAATTTTGTAAATACTGTCATGCACTAGAAGACGGGCAAACTGCAGTTGTTATCCCATTATTTAAAGCCATCTTACACAACAGAACTGTTGCATACAAGTCTGCACCAGCACCCCAACTGTTTGACTCTGAAGCCGCCAGCCTTTCCGTTAGCTCTCTTACACAGTACACCTAATGTGTAAGTCTGCACTGACATCCTAAAGGTGCATATTTGTAGCTGCAGCCTTGTTTACATCACTGAGTGTGAAAATATTTTTGTAAAGCTCCTGTTCACCCATATTAAAACTTCTGAGAGGTCTAGGTTTGTATTAGGTTGGTGCATAAGTCTGTAGCATATTTCCATGAGTTTAATAAACCCAACAGATACACACAACAGAGGCTTTAATCACCAGTAATACATTCGCCTTCACTGTTTGCATTAGTCTGCCAACACTGTGGTAACTTTTTGATTCCACAACTGTAGAAATTGTGTGGTATTGAGGTGAACAACTCGGTGAGCCGTGTTCGGAGTGCATTTTCATCTGGAAAGGAAGTTCGTTGAAGGTTGTTCAGTAGAGAGTAGAAAAGGTGGAAAATCTGAAGTTGCAAGAACAAGTGAATAAGGTCGGTCCAGAATACTTCCCAACCTAACTCCTGTATAGTGCTTCTAGTCACACTAGCAGAATGTGAGCAGGTGTTATCCTGGCTGTTGTTTTGGATTGCATCTCAAGACATCTCACTTGTTGACAGCAAATGTCAATATTGCTCGTTACACCTCAGGGAAGGAATTCTTAGTACACCTCACAATCTTTATCCCTCCAGAAGAATAACTTTATCTTCTGTGGTTGTGCGCAGGTCTCTTTACAGGGAGTTCTGCATTGTTTGCCCTCAACATTTCCTTTCTTTTTCTTATGTTGGCATGTTCTCGTTGTGGCCTTCATTCCAGAGACTTGTTTGATGCAGCTCTCCATGCTACTCTATCCTGTGCAAGCTTCTCCATCTTCAAGTAACTACTGCAACCTACATCCATCTGAATCTGTTTAGTGTATTCATCTATTGGAATCCTTCAATGATTTCTACCCTCCATGTTGCCCTCCAATACTAAATTGGTGATCCCTTGATGGCTCAGAACATGTCCTACCAACTGTTCCCTTCTTCTAGTCAAGTTGTGCCACAAACTTCTCTTCTCCCCAATCCTATTCAATACCTCCTCATTAGTCTCATGATCTACCCATCCAATCTTCAGCATTCTTCTGTAGCACCACATTTCGAAAGCTTCTATTCTCTTCTTGTGTAAACTATTTATCACCCATGTATCACATCCGTACATGGCTACACTCTGCAAATACTTTTAGAAAAAGACTCCCTGACACTCGATGTTATCAAATTTCTCTACTTCAGAATTTCTTGCCATTGCCAGTCTACATTTTATATCCCCTCTATTTCGATCATCATGACTTATTTTGCTCACCAAATAGCAAAACTCACCTACTTTGTCTCGTTTCCTAATCTAATTCCCTCAGCATCACCTGATTTAATTATACTGCATTTCATTATCCTCGTTTTTTTATATCCTCCTTTCAAGATACTGTCCATTCCATTCGACTGTTCTTCGAGGTACTTTGCTGTCTCAGACAGAATTATATTGTCCTCGGCAAACTTCAGAGTTTTTATGTCTTCTCCATGGATTTTAATTTCTACTCCAAATTTTTCTTTTTTTTTCCTTTACTGGTTGTTCAATATACAGATTGAATAACACCGGGGATAGGCTACATCCCTGTCTCACTCCCTTTCCAACCACTGCTTTCCTTTCATGCCCCCTCACCTCTTATAACTGCCATCTCGTTTGTATACAAATTGTAAATAGCCTTTCGCTCCCTGTATTTTACCCCTGCCACCTTGAGAATTTGAAAGAGAGTATTCCAATCAATGTTGTTAAAAGCTTTCTCAAGTCTATAAATGCAAGAAACATAGGTTTGCCTTTCCGTACTCTATCTTCTAAGATGATTCATAGGGTCAGTATTGCCTCACATGTTCCAACATTTCTACGGAATCTAACTGGATGTTCCCCGTGGTCAGCTTCTACCAGTTTTTCCATTCACTTGCAAAGAATTCGTGTTAGTACCTTGCAGCCATGGATTACTAAACTGATGGTTCAGTAATTTTCACACCTGTCAACACCTGCTTTCTTTGGTATTGGAATTATTGTATTCTTCTTCAAGTCTGAGGGTATTTCACCTGTCTCATACATCTTGCTCACCAGACCAGAGTTTTGTCATGACTGGCTCTCCTAACGCTATCAGTAGTTCTAATGGAATATTGTCTACTCCCAGGGACTTGTTTCGACTTAGGTCTTTTAGTGCCCTGTCAAATTTTTCATGCATATCTCCCATTTCATCTTCATCTACATCCTCTTTCATTTCCATAATATTGTCCTCAAGTACATCACCCTTGTATAGACCCCCTATATACTCCTTCCACCTTTCTGCTTTCCTTTCTTGGCATAGAACTGGGTTTCCATCTGAGCTCTTGATATTCATACAAGTGGTTCTCTTCTCTTTAGAGGTCTCTTTAATTTTCCTGTAGGCAGTGTCTATCTTACTCCTAGTGATATATGCCTCTATTATATCCTTACAATTGACTTCTAGCCATCCCTGCTTAGCCATTTTTCACTTCCTGTCGATCTCAAATACAGGCGAGCCGGTCGGTGCCAACCCTCTCAACGGGTCGGTCGGCGGACCGGTCCAGCTGTGTATGGGCTGCTTAAGGGAGAGGGTAAGGAGTCATTCCAATCCCGGGAGCGGAAAGACTTACCTGAGGGGGAAAAAGGCACAGGTATACACTGCGAAAGCTTAAGTTACATCATATTTGTTTTTAGATATACACTCCTGGAAATTGAAATAAGAACACCGTGAATTCATTGTCCCAGGAAGGGGAAACTTTATTGACACATTCCTGGGGTCAGATACATCACATGATCACACTGACAGAACCACAGGCACATAGACACAGGCAACAGAGCATGCACAATGTCGGCACTAGTACAGTGTATATCCACCTTTCGCAGCAATGCAGGCTGCTATCCTCCCATGGAGACGATCGTAGAGATGCTGGATGTAGTCCTGTGGAACAGCTTGCCATGCCATTTCCACCTGGCGCCTCAGTTGGACCAGCGTTCGTGCTGGACGTGCAGACCGCGTGAGACGACGCTTCATCCAGTCCCAAACATGCTCAATGGGGGACAGATCCGGAGATCTTGCTGGCCAGGGTAGTTGGCTTACACCTTCTAGAGCACGTTGGGTGGCACGGCATACATGCGGACGTGCACTGTCCTGTTGGAACAGCACATTCCCTTGCCGGTCTAGGAATGGTAGAACGATGGGTTCGATGACGGTTTGGATGTACCGTGCACTATTCAGTGTCCCCTCGACGATCACCAGTGGTGTACGGCCAGTGTAGGAGATCGCTCCCCACACCATGATGCCGGGTGTTGGCCCTGTGTGCCTCGGTCGTATGCAGTCCTGATTGTGGCGCTCACCTGCACGGCGCCAAACACGCATACGACCAGCATTGGCACCGAGGTAGAAGCGACTCTCATCGCTGAAGACGACACGTCTCCATTCGTCCCTCCATTCACGCCTGTCGCGACACCACTGGAGGCGGGCTGCACGATGTTGGGGCGTGAGCGGAAGACGGCCTAACGGTGTGCGGGACCGTAGCCCAGCTTCATGGAGACGGTTGCGAATGGTCCTCGCCAATACCCCAGGAGCAACAGTGTCCCTAATTTGCTGGGAAGTGGCGATGCGGTCCCCTGCGGCACTGCGTAGGATCCTACGGTCTCGGCGTGCATCCGTGCGTCGCTGCGGTCCAGTCCCAGGTCGACGGGCACGTGCACCTTCCGCCGACCAATGGCGACAACATCGATGTACTGTGGAGACCTCACGCCCCACGTGTTGAGCAATTCGGCGGTACGTCCACCCGGCCTCCCGCATGCCCACTATACGCCCTCGCTCAAAGTCCGTCAACTGCACATACGGTTCACGTCCACGCTGTCGCGGCATGCTACCAGTGTTAAAGACTGCGATGGAGCTCTGTATGCCACGGCAAACTGGCTGACACTGACGGCGGCGGTGCACAAATGCTGCGCAGCTAGCGCCATTCGACGGCCAACACCGCGGTTCCTGGTGTGTCCGCTGTGCCGTGCGTGTGATCATTGCTTGTACAGCCCTCTCGCAGTGTCCGGAGCAAGTGTGGTGGGTCTGACACACCAGTGTCAATGTGTTCTTTTTTCCATTTCCAGGAGTGTATTTTTCCCACCTGGAATGTTTCCCTCTATTATATTCATATCATTAACTATATATACACACGGAGTATTTATGTATGTGTGCTCTCATACAGGGTGTGTATGCCCTGGGACAACCAGGAAAAATCCCGGGAATTTTTTCATCTGGGAGAAAACTGGGAATATTTCAGTGTTTTAGTTTTGAGTTAAAATTTTGTAAATTTGGCTGGTAAGAACTGATACTCTAACGTCTGTCATCAGCAAAATGTATCAGAGGCTTTAGGACAACGACTGCACAGTACTTCATAACAACAAACTGCTTCCGTCACAATTGTTTGCAGTAGGTTTGTTTGAGCACTTTCCAGCGGGCCCACACACGTGTGTAGTTGAGTCACTTATCAGCAGTATCTTCTCCCCCTTGTGGCTACTTAAGCGTGGCTGTTAGTGATTTTGCTGTTTCCTCTTCTTTCAAGCACTCACGTCAAATGAAAACAAAACAGATTTCTGTGGCCTGGAGCTATCAAGTGAATTACAGAAAGCTAAAATATGTTATTAGTTTGTTTTCTGATTTTATTTTATTTCCAGGTTTTTTGCTGTCAAGCATTAAGCACCTTCCAGAAGAATGAAGTTATTTTTGTTGCTAAAGAAATTTGGCTTTTTTAATCTTTTTCACAGAGGCAGCCGATTTATTGGAAACACAGTGTGTCAGTCCAAAATGTTTGCTAGTTTCAACTGTGCACTGAATTTCAAGTGCACATTTTCATCTTATGGTACATATGTTATGCCATAATAAAGAACCTAATATGAGATAGTACAACACCGGTACGCCAAAAAAATTTACGTCTCGAAAATCACATTGAAAAGCTTAATATCAGGTTGGGGCCTACTTCACTGTGAATCTGGACATACGAATGTGCACTGTAAGCCGAATTATGCATTTTAGAATGGCTTACCAAATTCTGATGCTCTTGGAGTATCCTCTCATGTCCTTTTCCTTTTATTACTTAATGTAAATTAATGCTTTATATGTACAAACCACAGTGTAACATAATGTTAGGCTGTGGTACGAACACGTGGGCTTCGTACGTCATCGTAGCTGCGCACACGCATTAACACCTGTTTTCTGACGCTCTCTGGCAGCTGCTGAAACGAGCCAGTTTCCAACAGGTCTCGAGAAAATGGTGGTTTGAGAAGCATTAGTTTCAAAATTTTCTTTTACGCAAGATGAATTTCTTAAATGACAGAGCATTTGAATCTCATTTAAAACTTAACACTTTGAGGGCCAGCCACTTAGAAGAATTTCGAGCCCAGAAGATCAAAATTTTACTGGCACATTTTTATGTGATGTATCTTAAAGTGTAACAGATGCAAAAAAAGACCAATATTATATGTTTGCTATATGTACACTGTGTATATTAATTTAAACCATTAACTTTTCCTGTTCGCGCTACTTAACAGTGATGCTATTGGCTGAGTACATCTCGTGTCCTGAGCTCTGAATATCTGCTGTCGTCAGCTGGTGAGATCACGTCAAACGAGCTATGATTGGCCTTCCGAGACACACCACAATGTCAGTTTCAATGCTTTGGACTCTAACGTGCTGTGTTTGGTGGAATTCGAATTTATACTTTTGTAATATGAAAATATGGAGGCTCTCTCTCTCTCTCTCTCTCTCTCTCTCTCTCTCTCTCTCTCTCTCTCTCTCTCTAAAGTGCCGGCAAGTTCTACACCGGTATATAAAACCTTAACCATTCATAGAATTGATAAGTTTTACTGTTACCCTTAACACGGAAAAAGTGTATTTTCACTGGGAAAGAAGTGTATTTTTAATCGGGAAATCCAGGAAAAATCTGGGACTTTATTTTTCCTTGTCCACGTATACACCCAGTGATAATAATGTGACATGTTTAACTTTCCATTCCTCTGTCTACAAATGTTGTCTAGATGTATATTGAATAGAATGGGTGAAAGGCTACACCCTTGTCAACACCCTTGTCACACTCTTCCGTTGATCTCTATTGATCTGTCTCCTAATTCTCTGTATTTATTATAATTTCTTTGTGATGTTACAAATTCTTTATTATTTGTATTAAATGTCTCTAATATGCATGTTTTTCCGTGATGTTCCAAAGCTTGGATCCTTTCACTCTATCGAAAGTCTTTTCATATCTTCAAATGTGATGTGAGGGTCCAAGTTGTATTCTTGTCATTTTTCTATCTGCTGCACTAAAAGATCATCCCATTTGAAACTCATTTTATTCCTCCTTTATAAGTGCATAAGCTATCTTTCTCATTTTATTGTTAATTCTGTGTAGAGTTTGTAAGAAACATTTAGAAGGCTTATTGTTCTTTAGTTGCCACAGACTTTTCTCCTCCTTTTTTGTAGAGAAAACTTTTAACCTTTAACCCAAAGTAATTATTACTACAAATATTTGCCAATATAAATACCATGATGGAAGTTGCCCCTATCACAGCACAAAACAGGTGAATATGTCCGGGGCAGAGTTGGGGATGTAAAAGAAGGAAACTAGATTCTTGACCTATCTGGCAGCTTAAGAGACATATAAATCAAAACATCCCATCAAATTCTATGATTTTTAGGTTTTAGTATTGATACCCATGTCTGTAATATAATGTACCCATCCCCAAAAATGTTGTCCCCACAGAAAAACTTCTTTATCTGTTACACGTATGCTCTTCAGCCGTATCATCGTGTGTATTGTTTTCTGTGGCTGATGAATCTTCTGGATTTTGGGCACAGGACCAGTGACTCTAGTCAGTAAATAGGAATATGGAGGCGTGCCAACACCTTGCACTGGGAAAGGAGGGCTAACTCGTAAAAAAAAAAAAAAAAAAAAAAAAAAAAAAAAAAAAAAAAAAAAAAAAAAAAATGTGAATATGTTGGGATGTTCTGATTTAAATGCATTTGAAACTGCCAGATAAGTCAAAAGCTAGTTCCCTTCTTTTACCTCCCTAACTCTACTTCGGACATATTTGTCTTTCTTTGTGCTACGATAGGAGCAATTTTTATTCTGATTCCCAACTTTTACTCTACCATAATTTTGACATTTGACTGCCATAGCTTGGCAA
Source organism: Schistocerca nitens (assembly GCF_023898315.1). Lineage (NCBI taxonomy): Eukaryota > Metazoa > Arthropoda > Insecta > Orthoptera > Acrididae > Schistocerca > Schistocerca nitens. The sequence goes on along the minus strand of NC_064624.1, from coordinate 12,243,035 downwards.
CCAATGTAGATTTTTGTTGACTCAGGCAATGACTGATCCGCTATAGCTATTTTTTATTGTCTCTCAAACCATGTTGCTTATATCGTGGCAGTGAATAATCTATAACAAAACGATAGAATTGCATTATTTACATGTACTTTTGTACCTCGTTACAAAAATTTGAACTGAGTCACAAAAGTTCAAAACATAGAAATAGTGCACATAAAAAAACGTGTTTTTGTTTATGTTGAAGCCAGATTTTGGAAAGTGAAAATTCAAATTTTATCATATTAATGCATTTTTTTTATTTGATTCACTTTAGACTGTGTCCACTTTATTCAGTTAGAAGACCGAGGTCAGATACACCAGTGGTCCGACTTTGAACCATCAACCTCACTCCAGTCGAGAGTTATTTAAATGTGGTGGATTATGTAAAATTTGAACAGTGCGCATACAAATGGTGTCATTAGCTGAGCATTAATTTCAGCCCAGTTAAAATCTTTTGTGAATGGAATTAATCAACTCGCACAATTTGTTTGGGTGCCAGCTCAGGTTTGTTGTTCAAACCTTGCTTAATATACTGTGACATAATTACAAACAGTGGAAAATCCAGGATGGAATCTAAAAATATTATGAAACGAAAATTGCTACTCACTGTATAGTTGAGGTGCTGAGTCACAGATAGCACAACAGAAAGACTGTCACAGATAACACGTTTGCAGTCTCAAGCAACTGAGGCCATAGTGCGAGCAGCAGCACCAGTGCATGATGGGAGTGGCGATTGGGTGCAGATAGGAGGGGGCTGAGGCAGGTAGGGGAGGGGGAGGGATAGTATAGTATGGTGGGTGGTGGACAGTAAGTGCCACAGGTCACACAGACAGCAGGGGATAGGTGGGGGGGGGGGCAGAAAAGGAGAGAAATAAAAAGACTTGGTGTGATGGTGGAATGATGGCTGTGTAGTGCTGGAATGGGAACAGGGAAGGGGCTGGATGGGTGAGGACACTAACAAAGGTTGAAGCCAGAAAGTTCCCATCTGTGCAATCCAGAAAAGCTGGTGTTGGTGGTAAGAGTCCATATGGCACAGGCTGTGAAGCAGTCATTGACATGAATGATGTCATGTTTGGCAGTGTGCTCAGCAACATCAGGGTCCACTTGTTTCTTGCCACAGTTGACTGTGGCCATTCATGCAGACAGACAGCGTGTCGGTTGTTACGCCCACATAGAATGCAGCACAGTGGTTGCAGCTTATTTTGTAGGCCATATGACTGGTTTCACACTGCCTCTGATGGGATAGGTGATGTTAGTGACCGGACTGGAGTAGGTGGTGGTAGGAGGATGTACTAGACAGGTCTTGCATCTAGGTCTATTACAGGGGTTTGAGCCACGAGGTAAGGGATTGGGAGCAGGGGTCGTGTAAGGACGGACGAGTATATTGTGTAGGTTCGGTGGACGGCGGAATACCACGGTAGGAGGGGTGGGAAGGATAGTGGGCAGTACATTTCTCATTTTAGGGCGAGATGGGAGGTAGCGGAACCCTGGCGGAGAAGGTAATAGACTTGCTCCAGTCCTGGGGGGATACTGAGTTACGAGGGGAATGCTCCTCTGTGGCGGGACTGTGGGACTTTGGGAGGTGATTTGGAGACTGGAAAGACAAGGCAGGGTAGATTTGTTTTTGTACAAGGATGGGAGGATAATTACGGTCAGTGAAGGCTTCAGTGAGACCCTCGGTATATTTTGAGAGGAACTGCTCGTCACCGGAGATGCGACGACCACGGGTGGCTAGGCTGTACGGAAGGGACTTCTCGGTACGGAATGGGTGGCAGCTGTCGAAGTGGAGGTATTGTTGGTGGTTAGTAGGTTTGATATGGGTGGAGGTACTGATGTAGCCATCTTTCAGGTGAAGGGCAACATCTAGGAAAGTGGCTTGTTGGGTTGAGTAGGACCAGGTGAAGCAAATGGGGGAGAAGATGAGGTTCTGGAGGAATGTGGATAGGGTGTCCTTACCCTTGATCCAGATTGTGGAGATGTCATCTGTGAATGTGAACCAGGTGAGAGGTTTAGGATTCTGGGTGTTTAGGAAGGACTCCTCTAATTGACCCACGAATGGGTTGACATAGGATGGTGCCATGCGGGGGTGGCCATAGCTGTACCCCATATTTGTTTGTAGGTAATGTCTTCAAAGATGAAGTAATTGTGGGTGAGGATATAGTTGGTCACGGCAACTAGGAAGGAGGTGGTCAGTTTGGAATCCGTCGAGCATTGGGAAAGGTAGCGTTCAGTAGCGGTAGGACCGTGGGGATTGAGGATGTTAGTGTTAAGGGGAGGTGTCATCAATAGTGACGAGCAGGGCACCCTGTTGTAAAGGGACACGAACTGTGGAGAGCTGGTGGAGAAAATGGTTGGTATCTTTTATATAGGAGGGTAGTTCCCGGGTAATAGGTTGAAGGTGTTGGTTTATGAGAGCAGAGATTCTCTCTGTGGGGGCACAGCAACAGGCCACAATGGGGCATCCTGGGTGGTTGGGTTTACAGACTTTATGAAGCATGTAGAAGATAGGAGTGCAGGGAGTGGAAAGGGTGAGCAGAGAGATGGACTCCGGGGAGAGGTTCTGGGATGGGCCTAAGATCTGAGGAGTGATGGGAGATCCTGCTGGATTTCTGGAATGGGGTCACTGTGGCAAGATTTGTACATGGCAGTATCTGACAGCTGGCAGAGTCCTTCTGCCAGGTAATCATTGCAGTTCAAAACAACAGTGGTGGAGTCTTTGTCCACAGATAGGATTATAAGGCTGGGATCAGTTTTTAGATGGTGGACTGCGGTTCTTTCTGTGGATGTAAGGTTAGTTTGCACGTTGGGGGATTTGGGTTCAACATTGGTCTTTGTTCGAGTCTGATGGGTAGGGTTGGTGACAAAACATTGTTTCCACTGTAGGGCCTGGGAGAAGGAGAGGAGGTCCTTCAGAAGTCCTGTGTGATTGAATTTGGGAGTGAGACAAAAGGTGAAGCCTTTGGAAAGGACTGATACTTCTGTGGGGCTGTGGCTTCTGGAGGAAAGGTTCAGTACCACCAAGGACTGGAGCAACTGAATTAGATTCTATGCCAGGGTTTGGACTACCTCTCATCGAGCCCTGAAATGAGAAATGTCCTGCTCACCCTTCCCCCAGTGGTATTCCTCCGTCCACCTAACTTACACAATATACTCGTCCATCCCTACACAACCCCTGCTCCCAATCCCTTACCCAATGGCTCATACCCCTGTAATAGGCCTAGGTCCAAGAACTGTTCCATACATCCTCCCACCACCACCTACTCCAGCCCGGTCACAATTATCACCTATCCCATCGAAGGCAGGGCTATCTTTCAAACAAGTCAGGTGGCCTACGAGCTAAGCTGCAACCACTGTGCTGCATTCTATGTGGGCGTAACATCCAACAAGCTGTCTGTCTGCATGAACGACCACAGTCAACTGTGGCAAGAAACAAGTGGACCCTGAAGTTGCTGAGCACACTGCCAAACATGACATCCTTCATGTCAATGACGGCTTCACAGCCTGTGCCACACAGACCTTTAACACCAACACCAGCTTTTGTGAATTGCACTGGTTGGAACTTTTCCTGCAATACATTCTGTGTTCCCATAACCCCCTGGCTTCAAACTTCGTTAGTCATTGTCTTCACCCATCCAGCTCCTTTTGTACATCTCTTCTTTTCTGCTACACCTCCTCCGCACGTCTTGCCTGCCGTCCGTCTAACCTGCAGTACTTCGCTGTCCGCCACTCCTACCCTTCTGTCCTTCCCCGTCCCCTCCCCACCCCCGCCTCCTACTATCTGCACCCAATCGGCACTCCCATCTTGCCCTGGTGCTGCTGCTCGCAGTGTCCTTCATTGCCTGAGACTACAGTCATGTGTGGGTGAGTTCATTTGTGTGTGTGTGGGGGGGGGGGGGTCTAGTTTTGACGAAGACCTTACCGGTCGAAATCTTTATCTGTGACAGTCATTTTGTTGTGCGTCTCAGCAGGTCTGCTATGCTGTGAGTAGCAACTTTCCTTTTCATAATATTGTAACATAACTACAGTAACCCAGATATTTTAATGGCTATACAAGTGGCCACTGGTCGGATCTGAAAAATGAGCCCCCAGCCCCCTAAAAGCTGTGATTCTGTACTCGGAGTTTTCATACATATTACTTACAGATCAATATCCATATCTGTGGAGGCTTCTAACAATATTAAATTGACCCCATGGAATGAGAAACTTATCCAGTTAATAATTTATGGTCATACACCTTAATATTTCTGGTCTCTGTGCCAACGTAAGTGTATTTGTTCATTGCTCGTTGTGACTCTTACATACTGTTGTCGGATCTGACCCATTAGCACGCAGAAAACAGTAATGTATTAAAGATTTTGTCCTGGCTACTTTGCTTAGATGGAAGAACAGTAATTTCTGTTTATGTTACAGGAGCAGAACTGTGTAAGAATGAACACTGAGCTACCTGCAAACGCGCGACAAAAGGTAGGAAGGCAACACGAGCGTGCTTGTTGCTTTGGTTACCCTTAGCAGAAGTATGTTTGTGTAAAAGTTTGCCATGTTTGTTGTTGTTATCCTTGTCTTTGATCTGAAGACAGGTTTGATGCAGCTGTCTCTGCAAGCATCCTCCCCCCTGTATAACTATTCTTCCTTCTGAACCTGCTTACTGTATTCATCCCTTTGTTGCCATCTACAGTTTTGTACCACACAGTTTCCTGCATTTCCAAACCGACAATTTAGTGATGCCTTAAGATGTGTCTTATCGATCGATCCTTTCTTTTCTCCAATTCTGCCGTAAACTAATTTTCAGTACCTCTTCATTAGTTTTGTGATGTACCCATCTAATCTTTAGCATTCTTCTATACCGCACTATTCTCTTCTTGTCTGAACTGCTTATCACTCGTGTTTCACACCTGTACGGGCTACTTTCCAGACAAATTCCTTCTCCAAAGGCGTCATAACACTTTGTTAACAAATTTCTGTTCATTGTACTCTCTATATTCTCATTGCTATGATCGTCGTCAGTTACTTTGCTGCTCAGATATCAAAACTTGTCTGCTTCTTGTAGTCCCTCATTTCCTAATGTAATTTACTCAGCGCTGCCAGTCGAATTTGCCGACTTTCCGTTACCCTCGTTTTGCTTTTGTCAGTTTTATCCCATAATGACTCTCAAAGACATGATCCATTCCATTCCTTCCATGTCCTTTACCCTGTGTGACAAAATTACAATGTCCTCAACAGACATCCCAAGCTTTTATTTCTTCTCTCTAAATTTTATTTCCTTTTCCACGTTTCTCCACAGGTTTCTGTTCTGCTTATTCAGTGTACAGATTGAATAACACCAGGAAAAGGCTACAATCGTGTCTCACTTCCTTCTCAACCACTGCTCCCTTTTTATGCCCTTTCACTTTTAGTCTCAACTGTAGTCTGGTTTCTGTACAAGTTGTAAGTAGATTAGATTAATACTTGTTCCATAGATCATGAATACGACACTTCGTAATGATGTGGAACGTGTCAGGTTAATAAAAGATGTTTGTACAAGATATTACATTACACAAAATATTGCATGACACTAATGTTTAAGTTGTTGTTGTTGTTGTTGTTGTTCCCCCCTTAATTTATATCTAAAAATTCAGCCAATGAGTAGAAGGAGTTGTCTTCTAGAAATTCTTTTAATTTATTTTTAAATGTTAGTTGGCTATCTGTCAGGCTTTTGATGCTGTTTGGTAGGTGACCAAAGACTTTGGTGGCAGCATAATTTACCCCTTTCTGTGCCAAAGTCAGATTTAACCCTGCATAGTGAAGATCATCCTTTCTCCTGGTCTTATAGCTATGCACACTGCTATTACTTTTGAACTGGGTTGGATTATTAACAACAAATTTCATAAGTGAATATGTTGTGCTTGGCAGGAGAGCCAACACCGTGTTACTAGAGCAAGCCGAAAGGCACGCGTTTTAGCTCACGCAGGCTGGCGTGAGGTCTGGAACAGGACAAGGAAATTAGAATTTAGAAAAAACGGACGTAGCTGGTGGAATACTTAACTTTAATCCATTAATGGTGAATGTTTTGACGGTACATTATTCACAGTATCAATAGTAACTGGTAATGGCGCCTTGCTAGGTCGTAGCAAATGACGTAGCTGAAGGCTATGCTAACTATCGTCTCGGCAAATGAGAGCGTATTTTGTCAGTGAACCATCGCTAGCAAAGTCGGCTGTACAACTGGGGCGAGTGCTAGGGAGTCTCTCTAGACCTGCCGTGTGGCGGCGCTCGGTCTGCAATCACTGACAGTGGCGACACGCGGGTCCGACGTATACTAACGGACCGCGGCCGATTTAAAGGCCACCACCTAGCAATTGTGGTGTCTGGCGGTGACACAACAGAATATATTATACTGTGAGGTTACTGTGAGGATCCCTAGATCCTTAAATAGATGTCTGCAGGATGACCGTGGGTGGGCTCCAGCAATTATTCTGATTACACGTTTTTGAGCGATGAATACTTTTCTACTTAACGATGAATTACCCCAGAATATGATGCCATACGAATGCAGTGAATGAAAGTAGGCATAGTAAGCTAATTTACTGAGATTCTTATCACCAAAATTTGCAATAACCCTAATAGCATACGTAGCTGAACTCATACGTTTCAGCAGACCATCAATGTGTTGCTTCCAGTTTAACCTCTCATCAATAGACACACCTAAAAATTTTGAAAATTCTACCTTAGCTACAGACTTCTGTTCAAAGTCTATATTTATTACTGGAGTTGTGCCATTTACTGTACGGAACTGTATATACTGTGTTTTATCAAAATTTAAAGAGAGTCCGTTTGCTGAGAACCACTTAATCATTTTGTGAAAAACATCATTTACAATTACATCACTTAGTTCTTGGTTTTTGGATGTTATTACTATACTTGTATCATCAACAAAAAGAACTAACTTTGTATCTTCATCGATGTGGAATGTATGTATATCAAGAACAGTAAAACACCTAAGACTGAACCCTGTGGGACCCCGTACTTGATAGGCCCCCAGTTTGAGGAATCAGCTGTTGTTTTAACATTACATGAACCACTTACTTCAACTTTCTGCATTCTACCAGTTAAGTATGAATTAAATTATTTGTGCACTGACCCCCTCAAATCATAATGATTTAGCTTATCTAAAAGAATTCCATGATTTACACACTCAAAGGCCTAACACTGTGCTTGCTGTATTTTAGCCCTGCTGCCATCAGAATTTTAAAGAGTTTTTTTCCAGCCTACAGTATTAAAAGCTTTCTCAGAATCTACAAATGCTATAAAAATAGATTGCCGTCCTTGAACCTGGGTTATGAGATAAAGTAAGGGGTCAGTATTAACTTGTGTGTTCCTACATTTCTCCCAAACTGAAACTCACCTTCCCCATGTTGTATTGTACAAGTCTTTCCCTTATACTGTAAATAATTTGTGTCCGTAATTTGCAACTGAAACTTATTAAAGTAATGTTCTGGTAATATCCATGCCTGTCAGTTATATGTGGAAGAAAGAGGCTTCATCTTCCAATTATAAAGGAGGTAGACTGCCTGGCCAGTGCTTGCTTTCGTGAAGGGACGTACCAAGTAGAGGAGAATGGGAGTAGTTTTTACAACATTTTTCAATGATTTTTGCACAAGAAAGTTTTAGAATTATTTTAATGTGAAATACATTATACATTATTATAGATTCACCTCACTTTTTTCCTCATGCTCAGCAATCAGGAATATCACTGACTGGACACAATTTCCAGCCATGCCCAATGGAACATGATTTTACAGTGGGTGGGGTAAGTTGTTACATATAATGTAGCCTTTTGCATATTGATAAAAATGTTATATTTTTGTAGTATTTATTGTTGTTTTTCTCTTACAAGTGATTAGATGTCAGTAGTATAGAAAAGTCTGTTTTGTTTTTACACATATATTTTCACATGAGAAATAAAAAAATTACAGAAGACAAAACATTACCTAACAACAATGACTAGCACCAAGCACATGTATGTTAAGTATGTAGATATTACCTAAAACATATGATACTTAAAATGAACAGTTACAGATATACTGTATAGTCAGTTAAGACAGTTAAAATGTAGACATTTGGGCATGAGATATACATAGTCTGAACAGGTGCATTAAAAGGGTAAACAAGAAGCTTTAACATAAACAGTTATATCCAGATCAGACAGCAAAGCATCGCTCTGCTGGAGATGCGGAGTGCGGCTCTGTGATGCCATCTGGGAATGATCTGCTGGGGCACTCATTTAGCTGTGGTCCGTGCTCTGATTCGGTGTTCCTCAGTTGCACTCTGGTGAGCTTTCCGTGCTCCATTTGAACAGCGTGTCTAGACTTCTACCGGTGCCTACTCTAAACTGTTTCGGGCAGTTCAATATTCGACGGGGTGGATCCATTTCTGGAGTTCTGTCTGCTGCTTGTGGGATAATGTCCATGTTCTTAATTTCTGTATTTTTGGCAACATGTTCAGTCCATTTGGTAGTAATGTCGTGGTTGTCTCCCAAATTGGTGGTTCTCCTGATAGGGCGACGAGACCTAAGACGATCTGGTGGAGTAGGGTGCGGGACTTAAATCCGGACAAATTTCAATTTGAATTTCGCGCCATATCGTAGATCTGCCAGAGGTCACGATTGGCTTTCTGGAAAGCCGTAGTCATCAAGTAGACAGTCAGAACCTCAAAATGGCAGAGATGTTACGGACAAGTGTGTAGTACAACCAAAGAACTGTGATTATCAGATGTCATTCTGCTGGGTGTTGACCCACTGCAAGAGTTTGAACCTTCAACCAAAGAACTGTGATTATCAGATGTCATTCTGCTGGGTGTTGACCCACTGCAAGAGTTTGAACCTTCAGGTACCCGAGATCAACTTTTTACTGTATTGTGGCCGAGTATAGTGCTTTGGAGAAGTCTGGGTGTCGTGTCCAGTTAGAGTGATATTGTGCCACCACATTTCTTTGAATACGGCAAACTGTCACGAAAGAAGTTTATTTGAAAGTTTTCACGAATGTTGTGAACCCGTGGGTGGTAATTGTGGCTTCTGGGAGATATGTCTTTCAATGGGACAGTGCACCGGCCGATACGAGCCATTTAGTCCAAAACTGGCTCTCGGATAATGTCGACATTTTCTGGTCGAAGGAGTTCTGGCACCCGAATAGCACGTATTTGAACCCCCTCGATTACTACGTTTCGAGCGATGTCGAAAGAGTTACAGATAAGACGGCTACCCTGATCTCACATCTCTGCACACCGCTATTGAAGCAGCATCGGTTAATACGGACAGCGCCGTTTTAAAGAATGCGTACGATCCCTTCGGTATGAGATTAGAGGTGGACATTGTGGCCGAAGGGGGCTACGTCGAGTGATGTTACTCTTGAAAGATACCACTACTTAAATGTAAAAGGATTTTCATTTGTATTTTCTTTTTAATAAATTTGCTTTTAAAAACTATTTCATTTGTCCAGATTTAAGTGTCGCACCTTGTGAAGTTTTGTGGATGGCTGGTAGTTTTCCTGGCCGATGCTGATAACTATTAACCACTCCTCTCGAGCCGTGGCTGTCCTGCGGAGTTGAGGTGGTGCGATATTGGCTAGGATCGGAAGCCACGCAGTGGGAGAGGATTTTAGTGTGCCCGACACGATGCTCATTGCTCGATTTAGCTGTACGTCGACTTTATAGGTATGGTGGCTCTTATACCGCACTGCAGTGCAGTATTCTGTGGTAGAATAGGTGAAGGCCAATGTAGCACTTCTCATCTACATCTACATCTACATGACTACACTGAAATTCACATTTAAGTGCTTGGCAGAGGGTTCAACGAACCACAATCATACTATCTCTCTACCATTCCACTCCCGAACAGCGCGCGGGAAAAACGAACACCTAAACCTTTCTGTTCGAGCTCTGATTTCTCTTATTTTATTTTGATGATCATTCCTACTATGTAGTTTGGACATTTTAATGATCGGCACTTGAAGACTTATCGTGAGGCCGACAGGCTTACACTGACTCTTAGGGGAAACTGTTTAACACTTTATGGCAAGAGGGCATTGGGCTGCCAAGTTGGTCTCTATTGACGAAACGGAGGTCTTTCTGCCACCTAGCCTAGTGGAAAGTTTGACTTTCTTTGGCATCATATAGTAGTTGCAGGTCGTTAGCTTCCGTCAATTTCACCACCGTCTCAGCATCTCTGTCGTTAGATGCATTTCCCCTGGAGGTATGACGGCCATCGAAGTTGTCTACGTATACAGCTCGCCCGTGTATATGGCAGGGTGAGGCACAGTGGTTATGTTGTGGTTGGGCCATCTTACTTTAGGAGACTTGTATAACAAAACAATGATTATGTTTTGGAGTTTTAAGATTTCCAGGCCATCTTGAGTACAAACCACAGGCTCTGCACAAAATTCAATCAGATTATCCTTTACGTAGATTGCCGAACTGCGTGTGCTAGACGAGGCATAGGTTGCTGTCTTGAAACCCGCCTGTCATTGAGTTCATTCGCATTATTTGTATGGAGTTCTCGAAGACAGATGGTGTCGGTGCACTCCTTCTCAGCAGTTTGTGCAATACAATTGTCCTTCGATCTAGACATCTCTTCGCAGTCCAATTGTAACACCCGGACTGAAGGTCCGATTATTTAAATCGAGTGGTTGTAAAGGGTGACCACCTTTCATGTGGTTCATTTCGGACGTCGAGCAGTGTTTGCGATTGTGCTTCTCGATGTGAGTAGCCTTTGTGTCAGTTACACCATTACCTAGGGTGTACCCGTAGGTGGTGGTCTACTCGCACACCCCACATTACTGGTAAGCTGACATTACTTCGTTTGCCACTACTTTCAGTATATGTACTAAGATGGTATCTGTTCTTTCGGACATGTCCGAAAGAACAGATACCATCTTAGTATATATATAGTTAAGGCTCACCGGCCACTTGACCATCTTCTTCTTCTGTGTGAATGCACAAACAGTGCCCGAACTCTTACGGGAATCGGCAACACACTGCGAGTAATGAGTATAATGGGCTGTGAATGTAGCGCTGGACAATATGTTGAGAATGTGGGTTTTGCAGGAGGCGTGCCAGAGATAAATCCCTGCAGTCGCGCTACCCTCTGTGTCCTCGGTGGCTCAGATGGATAGAGCGTCTGCCATGTAAGCAGGAGATCCCGGGTTCGAGTCCCGGTCGGGGCACACATTTTCATCTGTCTCCGTTGACGTATGTCAACGCCTGTAAGCAGCTAAGGGTGTTCATTTCATTATAATTTACTTCTTTCGGTGTTGTGTTGCTTTTTGTCTTCTTTTTGAAATTTCTCACATTGCCTTCACAAGGAAATGTGTTACAAGAAATGCATGTGACACGGGGTAGGTTATTACACTGTAACATCTAGCCTTGATGAAACCGTAACAAATTACCCCATATATCACCAGTTCATATTTAGTTACAGATAGGAATCATTTTTCAACTGTAAGGTAATTTTAAACATTTATCACTACCTCCAGTTAAGTCTTCCACTGGCTATGTCGCTATTAAAAAATACTCGGAGAAGAAAAATTACAGACAGACGGAGTAACAATGTTTTCCCTCACAGCCTGTCTGGTACTGATAGCCCACCCACCAGTGATGGTCTGGAGAACTGCACCGTCGGGAGCTACCATCTGCTACGGAGCCGTCCACGGCGTGCCGAAATTCACGTGTGCGGACCACCGGCGGGCTGAGGCCCGTGCTGTCTCGGCTTTGCTCCGTCCTTCGTGGAGGTAGCCAGAGGAGCGCGACATTTCACTTAGTATTCCGGTGTGGCTCGTTCCGGTCGGCGCGACTCTCTGAAGTTCGGTAGAATTTTGGGGCGGAGGTCGTTCACAGGTCAGGTGTCTGTTTGCAGAAAACAGGCAGTCTAGCTATCTACTGTTACGAGCCCTTCAAAATGAGTCGCAACGATAGAAGGGAAGGACGAGATTTTGCAATTTGCATAAGCATCGAGTGTTGCAGATTTGCTATGAAGCGACATTATAATATTGTGCAGAAATAATCTACAGATTTAGTTGGCAATGAAAGAGCAAAAATTACAATGATCAACAGATGGGATTCATTGTTCTCTACATGAAGGAGGACTTTGTGCTAAAATTTATGGCACGGAACATGTAAAGAAAGTGATGTTACGAATAGTAAAATTTCTAAAGTCACTCGCATTATTCTGCTATCACTTGCAACAGTTTTCAATAGAATGGAGTGAAGAGTGTGGAGGACTTACCAGTAAGTCTCCCCTGACCCACGGTTCTGGTTGACTTTTCTAAACATTGCATCTGTATTGGGCCATTCCTGACAGCTGAGGAAGCCATCTGTATGGGCAGAGTTGCAACTTTTCTGCTGCTGCCAGAAACACTTCACTATACAATGTTCTGCTTTACCAGTGGATTGCACCATGTTATTTTGCCTCTTCCAGCAGCATGCTGCAATTCTGTGCTGCTGGTAATCCAGTGTATACCAGCACTGCAGATATATACCTGCAGTCAGCAAACAAATAATTAATTATATAACCTCTTTTTTTTTTTTTTTTTTTTGAGGTGATAACTAAAACGCGGGACTACCCCTTGAAGCCCTGGTGCAACTCGGTTAGAAGATGATGGAAGCTTTAGAGTGTGAATTAAAGGTGAATTAAACAGGCACAGAAATTGACAGTGGGACAAAGAAGTTAAGAAGTGGACAAATAAAAAATAAAATAAAAAATTAATGTTCAGTGGGTAAGGAGCGGGGAATACAGTTAGAAAGAGAAGGGGAGAAAATAGGGGAATGGTGGGAAGATGACGAAAAAGTAATTTACTAATTAATGAAATTTTTCCATTGGGGAAAATAAACTATTGTTAACAGAGATTTATAGCAATTTTCTATGTAATTCATGGATTCATAACATAAATGGGAGTTTCTCATAGAGTTCTGGTTGTGTATGCATGAAGATCATATTTATGTGTTACAGACTGATCCCAGTTGACACGAAGAAGTTAGTGTCTGAAATATTTCGGGGGAAAAAAAAAAATAAATAAATTTGCTATTTTTAAGGGCGAACAAGTTTCCTTTCAAAAGCCTCGCTCTCTAGAATTTTTATGTCAGCCGGGCAACGTCACTTGAGCATCGAGGCAGTCGTCCCACTGACCCACTACGTTGAAGATAATCATTTCGTAAAACACCGTGTCGTGCTGCACACACCCGTCTAACAGGAATCTTCGACCCTTCGAGGCACTGAAGGCGTGTTAATCACTCGGGGAGAGACCGAGACTATAGGGCAGACGCTCAAGTGTCTCCCAATGGAGTCGGCGTGACTTCTGCAGAAGAGGCTGGCCTACCAGATTGACCGGCACCTCGTGTCGAATTGCGACCGGCACTTGAACTTCGTGCACCGTTCCGCATTAGTGGCTTTTGACACAAGTGCTGCCCCACACACACTCTTTGTTCTCTGACGGATATACGAATAAGCACACATTGATCGTGTTTGGATGCATTTGGTAATAATGTTGCCACAGTTTGCATTTCCAGACTTACCACACACACATCAGAAAGGCTCAAACGCTGCACTACTCCGTTGCTTACGTGTCGGTGCTCGTATACTGACTTTGGAGTCACGGTACATTGCGTGTATGCTGTAGCAACACCCTCAAATGTAAACTTTGTAATCACCTCTTATATTTTACCAAAAATTATAATTTAATATCATGTTACCAGTAATCTCAAACAGTAGCACTTGATATGTGTAATGTGAATCTGTAGTTAAATTTTTATCCAGACTGTGTGTGTGTGTGTACACATTAATCCATTGCTTTAAATTATTTGTATTGATATAATAAGGTCTTGTATGAGAAACAGGGTACCTGACTCAAGATTACGGTTTGTGAAAGATGGCTTCTGTGAGCAATCATCTCAATTCAAATAAAAGCTGGTTCTGACTGTCCACTAACAACATTAGCTACAGTGTATTTAATGTGGGGAAACAAAATCAAAAACTATAATCATTTGCCACAACAGATCAAGAAATATATTTTAAAAATGTATGGATGGAAGCATTAATTTTCAAGCAGTTTTTATTATTTTCCAATATGCACAAAATTTACTTAACAGAATCAAAGAAATTTCAGCCAGAGGGAATCGGTTAGGTATCGACAGAGCGGTTGCAGCTAGTTTTTGAATGTTGAGTTGGAACACAGCAAAATCAGGACACTGGCTGACCTCTTGCCTGTAGTTACATGTTGCACTCAGTTTTGGCAAAATCTGAAACGTATCTTGCTGTCGTAAAAATGTACCCAGAAAACTGATGCTGTGAAGTGTAGTTCCAACTGATTAGATTGAAAAAGAAATGGATTTCAAAAGTGGTTCATCCCACTTTATTTGCACTGTGCCGTAGTGTATGGGACGTTCCAGTTTAACAGTTTACACGTTATACAGGTAAAGGGCCGCACATCTGTACGCGCCCCCGGAGATGTAGTCGAGATTGGAAAGCAGTATCGGCTTGTAATTAATACACAGTGTTCAGGTTCAGAAAAAGAATCCGTACCAGTCTATTTGCTCATCGTGTTTACGTGGCGAGGTCTGTCAGGGGGGGCGAGAGAAGGTAACTCCGGTAACCTTGGACCCATCTCGAAGGAGAAGGGAAACTTTAAAGATGGAGGAACTGGCGGTGACTCTGAACGGAAGAGAGAGTGATACTTTCCAGTTACAGTCCTGGGACCCTCTGTCTCACCAGTCACGTGCTCTGCCGATACGATTCGATTGTCAGTGCGGCTTTGCTGACAACGGTCCCCCCTATTCCACTGCGTTTGTTGTCACGTGAGCTGGAAGGTGATGGACAAAATAGGTGAACTCTTCGTAAACTTTAAATAATAAAAATTACTTTTGTTCGAGGCCTGGGGCACCTTCTACACACTTCTTCCTTTGCAGACATGTCCGGAGGAAAACCAGTTTGCAGATATTGACAGTCCTAGGAAGTGTATTTACTAGCTCGTCCAAGATTTTGAGATACGAAGACGTTTCTGAGCTTCAGATTACTTACAAACATATTTGGCACACATTTTTGTTATCTTATGGTACAGAATTACACTTTAAATGAAACAGGGATCTTGCCGGTCGCAGATTCTCGATCGAACCGACATCATTACAGTGCTACTTTTATGATCTCCGGGCGTAGACTGGCGATTTGGGATGAGATGTAGCTATTCAAAGACAGGCATGAAAATGTGATTTGATTTCTGAAACTCTTAATGTCTTCATATTCTGCTAGGTTAGATTTTACTATTTTGCATGGACTATAAA
This sequence comes from Schistocerca nitens, assembly GCF_023898315.1. NCBI lineage: Eukaryota > Metazoa > Arthropoda > Insecta > Orthoptera > Acrididae > Schistocerca > Schistocerca nitens. The sequence continues at coordinate 12,227,708 of NC_064624.1, read as the reverse complement.
ACTTCACTATTGTTTGGTGTACGAAAAATGTTTCAAGTTAGTAATCAACAAAAGTATATCAGACATTATTCTTACACTTTATGTGAAATTGCGTATATACGAGTATGGCATCCGTCTTGAAATAAATGTTTTATGATTCAAAAATATTTGAAATATTAATTACTGACTGAATTAATTAGTGAGAGGCGTTATCTAATTAAAGAAAGATACAGCAATGAAATTATATTGTCAAAGTTTAGAATGTTGCAGTCATTAAAGTAAAATAGGCGACCTGAACTTTGAGGGTGTGAACTATTAATGTTACTTATTTTGTAAGTTACTTAATTTCAGACAGTCCTTAATATGTCTTCAGAAAGTTGTGAATGTCTGCTTCCTTATGAGTAGCAACAATATCTTACCAGCAGCTCAGTAGCTGATAATGTTTTTCAATTATATGAGATTGTCGTGGCTCCAGTTAGCTGTAACTTTTAATTACTTTATCTTCCAGTAAAACTAATTGTATAACTAATCAGGAAGGTAAATATAAACAATTGAAATATAAGTACAGCTGACGTTTTACATAAATAACAATTTTACGTGTTCCTTTACAGATTGCCTATTACGTGCCCAACTGCAACCCTTTCTCAGAAGGGCTTTTTATCGGTCTCGTGTGACTCGCTTTGTGGGATGCGACGACTGACCTTAACCGTAGACAGTTCCCAAACGTAGCACTTGCACACATCAGTGTTCTGTGTGTCCCAGTTCTATGCCACTCTGGCATTCTGCACAGGAATTAAATGAAGGTGTTTGTTGTTGTTACAGGAATTGGATTGTGTGACAATAAAGATGGAGGAGAGTGACAATTCGGAACAGGAGGAGAGTGAGAATTCTCAACAGACCAGTGTATCTGGAAAACTACAGGTAGGAAACTGATGTATATTTCATATTTTCATTTTAATTTTAATCTCTCCATCATCGTTGACAGTGAACACCTCAGAGGCGTGCATCCACAATGCGCACAGTTATTTGTAAGTAACTCTGGTGTTTCCAAAGACATCTATGTGAAAAGTAAAAGCTGTACAGAAAACAGAAATGTGTCGGGATAAAGTATCTTTCGAAGTTTTCAACTGACATTACAGCTGCTCAATACGGGCACCGTCCTGATGTCGCGAACTTCAGTACGATGATCGATCTCTTGTTTTACACGTCCCAAAATGTCACACTTAAAAGTGTGACTGCATTAATTCCTCGCAACTCTTCCAAATTAAGTGGCAACGGAGGGAGGAACACGTGATCCTCGACATAACCCCACGAGGTAAGAATCGCACAGAGTCCGGCGACCGTAGGGGTGCCGGAGAAGGGAGAGTCGCGATGGGAAGGCTATCCGGTGTGCTGAGGCAGTTCAGTGGTTGAATGTCTGAAAGAAACTGCGGTGAAGCACCGTCTTGTTGCAAAAATTAAGTCTCCTCTGTCTTGCTGTAATTGTGGCATAAGCCACTGCTGCAGCATGTCCAGGCACACGTAACCAAGCACAGTTTTCTTCTCAAAGAAAAATTGTCTCTAAGCATTTGCAGAAGACGACACACTAAAGACATTAAGTTTAGGTGAATAACAAATGTGATCCTCAATTTCACACGAAGTTACTGTGCGCCAGACACACCTTTCGACAGTTCACCTTTCCACACATACGAAATGTGGCTTTGTCACTGAAACTCAGCTCTTTTTCTCACAATTTTCTTATTCACCGCCGACCGATGCACGGAACAATAGGGCAGTCTGTATTGCTCTACTGGCCATTAAAATTGTTACACCAAGAAGAAATACAGATGATACAGCATCCCTCTCTTACCCCTTTGTGTTTGTTCGCATTTGATTATGTTTTTCATTTGTGTAACAATTATGTTGTTTGTGTATAGACTATTAATAGTGCTAATCACTAGAGCACAAAGTTTCCCCGGCTGCCGCCGATCAGAACATGGGAGTCTAAGTGCCAACTTAGAAACTGTGACTTTAAAGACTAATAGTTAAAATTGTTGTTGTTGTCATTGATCATTTGCAATGCAAAAGTAGAGGAACATTGTAAAATTGACGCTGTTCTTTAACTACTTCTGTTTCTTCTTCACTTCATGGAGTAGGCTAACAGCTAGTTCTGTCCACACCAAAGCCATCTGTTTCTCTCTCTCTCTCTCTCTCTCTCTCTGTGTCTGTGTGTGTTTCCTATTGCTTTATAACTGAATACTTGTTTGTCTAATCTGTTTTTCCCCATTGTGTTGATTTGTTGTTTCCATTTTATGGATCCTGCCTCTATCTTTATTACTGTTACAGTATAAAGTAAGTTCTTCTCTTGCAATAGGTTTTGTATTTGACCTCTGAGGTTACACCCTTTAACTTTCCTCAAATGTCTCATTTCCGCCAATGTGTTCTTCTTTTGACTTCTTTAGTTATTGTTCAAGATCTGCTCCCATATATTGGAGTAGTGATAGCCATTACTTCGTAAAATTTTAACTCTGTATCCTCCCCTGTCTTGTGACTCAGTGTTCTGTGTATTGTGCCACATATCACATGATACTTGTTTCATTTATCAGTAACACCGTTTCTGTGATCGTTGCTAATATCACAGCCTGGCCACCTGAAGATGTGACACCAGTTTTATTGGCAGTTCGTCTAGTACCACTTTTGAGTGAACTATAAAATTATCCTTTGAAGGAAATTACAATGAAAGCCCTATTTTAAGTTTTTGTGCAGTCCATATCTAAAAAATGCAAAATTGGGGAAATTGCAGATTCAAGGAAAACATTAAAACCCCCAAAATACAAGCAAAAACATTTGTAATTAGTGTACTCGATTAAAAATCCTAATCCTATTCAATACATTGTATAAAACCTGTATAAATGAAGGAAATTAAATGTACAATACAATGTTTATACAATAATTTGTTGTAATGAATTTCATCAGTTATTAAAAAATGGCAGATGTGTAACAGCAAGCAAAAACTCCTCAAAAATTTGAAATTGTCATCTGGATACAAGGTGATCTAGCTATTTTCCGACATACTACGACCACGAGTGGTATGACAAAACATGCGCTCTTGAGAGATCTTTCCTTTGTGCTCACCCAGAAAAAAGCAAACCGACAACTGTGAAGTACAGTGAAAGTTGCCAGAATATAACTGGGAGGGGGGCTTTCCCTTCTGTAGCCAATGGCAGCGCAGCGTAATCTGGTGACGCGAGTGCAGCGACGTTAGTGTGTCGCTTGTAGACATCGAGCAGGCGAGCTCACTTTGTGTGTCAAGGATTGAGTACATTTCACACAACTTTTTGCAGGATGTAGTGGCACTGTGAGGGCAGCCACAAATGATCTGTGAAATCACAACATATTCTGAAATGGACAGCCAAATATTTATTTCATCCTTTGTTTTCTAACCAGACAGAAATGTTAAACTAGATCGAATATTGCAGAACATACTCGTATTATTTTGACAACGAAGTCCCAGAACGTGTTAACAGTGCTAAGGTGGAAAAAAAGTTAGAAGGATGCGAACTTACTACGTCTAACTCTGTAGACCGTGACGTTATTTCTTATGCTACAGATAAATCGTAGAAATTTTGTCTCGTCTCAGTTATCATAATTTCTCTTGAAGCTTTGTGTCTTTGGTGCTTTATTAACTGGTATTTAATGATAAGGTGACATTTTTGTGATACATTTTCAATGTGTCACTGCTTTGAAACGGCATACTGTGCTACACACTCCACAAAGGAAATTGTAACAAGTCCGATTTATGTATCCCGCTCGATCGGGATCTGATAGCAGCCCAAATAATAATTAATTAATGTGACCGTGTACCTAATGGGGCTGGCAATCGGAATGGACTGCTACGGAGTTGTTACATTCCATTTTGTCCTTCTCAAATGCTGTAATAATGAAATGTCTGGTGACAAGAAGAACGCCAACACAGCTTCATTAATCAAGAACCTATATTCGTCTCTAAAACACAAGAAAAAGGAGACAGCCACTGCCTTCGTCATACACTTTTAATAACGGCTAATCTCAGCACAGGCTTCCTCGCTATTCATTATCGTCGCACGCTAAATAGAATCACTGCAATCCAAATGATGCCGGTGCGGTAGACGCGAAACCACAGATATCGGCACAAAAATATCACTGATCACTCTCGTAATTATAGTTTATCACTTTCCCGTATTATTCTAACACAAAGGGGTTAAACCGCGTCGATGGCCACTCCCTTTGTCGGTAAACCTTGCATTACAACTGCTGGCTTCCGCACAGCTCGGCCCGCCACACGGGAGTACTTACTCAACTCTACACTCGCTCTCGCCACACGACACTATCGATAGGTTGCCCTGTCGACCTGTGCCGAGTGCAAACTTATAGTAAGGGCCTACGGACCCCTTACAAAATGAATAAGCGAAATGCCCACAGTACACACTGTGGTAGTTCACAGGTGCTCACAAAAATCAATAGTCGAAAGCTCACTAGTGACATCACAGCTGCAAAAAGTAGTGTGAAGTCTAATCGACACTAATTTACACGACTACACCGGCTTGCGTTACATAGTCACCAGTGTAAATACTGTTTCATCATTTCGTGAGAGCTTCTAAAATGAAAGTTTTAGCAGCTGTACACTTTGTGGTGCCGTTAATCTCGTATTACATTTCCCCGATTCTGACCGAGCGTGTTCTTCGGAACTCGGTGTTTCAATTTAAAGGTTGACGACCGACATTGTTGCTGGATACAGTACGTCCGAAATACGTGCAAAAAGATGAGACTGAGTTGTAAGTGGCACGAGAGAAGCTGGTGGCCAGACCCCTTCGTCACGTATTGGCCCTGTCCAGAACTCTTCGCGCCGACTGTCCCCTTCCTCCGTTGCTGCTGCAACCTAGCAGCATTTGCATCGTAATTGTGCAGAGAAGCAAAACATTGCAAGTTATGTGGGCAAAACTGATCCTGCATTGCACCAGCATTTCCTCTCTCACGTGTCTCCTCTCCACAGTGGCCTAAAATATTCCCTTAACTCCACGACCGCCCACTGTGTGAACAGTCTGTCTTTTGTGGCGCTTACAACTCGTTCGGTCACATCAAATGTCAACAGACAGGAAATGGGACAAAGTCAACCGAGACGTCGGATAAGAACGTAGAATCGAGATAAACCTTACTAGGAAGAAACTTAAATTGGAGAATTTTTAGATGTAATCCTGTGGATTTTTCACAGGGGCTGCTAATTTATGGCATAGAATTGCCCAGAGAATGTAAAATCGAAGTTCCATTGTACTTAGTTTTTACTGAAGTTTTTAGATGTACGTCCTTTCTTATTTCGTTTAGGTGATGTATTACTAACTGGAAGTCGTTTTCTTTGTTGTGAATAATTATTTGGATATTGGTAGAGAATGGATTAACTATGTGTGTGCCCGGAAATTGTTCAACTTCTCATTTCCAGGGTCTAAGAATGTCACCTTGGTATATATTGAGTAGAGTGTGTGAAAGGCTACACCTTTGTCAAACTCCCCTGTTGATCTTTGTTGGCCCTGTCTTCTCATTCTCTGTATTTATCATAATTTCTGTATTAATATTATGAAAAGGAAAGCTCCTACCCACCATAAAGCGGAGATGCTAAGTAGCAGATGGACACAACAAAAAGACTGTCACACACACACACACACACACACACACACACACACACAGTCTGTCATCTATTGTTCGCGAAGACCTTAATGGCTGAAAGCTTTATTTGTGACAGTCTTTTTGTTGTGCCTATCTGCGACGCACATCTCTGCAATATGGTGAGTAGCAACTTTCCTTTTCATAATATTTTTACATTCCAGCGTGGATTTTCCATTGTTTAAACTCTGTATTACTTGTATTAAATGTCTTGGAGACCCTCATTTTTGATGATGTTCCAAGTCTTGCAACTGTTCAGTCTGTTCAAAGCATTTCATACTCTATGAATGTGATGTGAGTGTGCAGGTTGTATTCTCGTCATTTCTCTATTTACTGCAGTTCAGTGGTAACACAGTCACTACAAGATCAACTCTTTCTAAAGCCATTTTACTCCTCTATTACAAGTGCATAAGCTATCTTTCTCATTTTACTGTCACTATTTATTGTTAGAGTTTGTAAGAACTATTTAGAAGCTTTATTCCTTTATATTTACCACAGACTTTTCTTCTCCTTTTTTTTGTAGAGAGTAGTTAAATTTCATCCATAAAGTAAAATTACTGCATATATGTGCCGATACTATTACCAGAAAGAAAATAGCTCCTGTTATAGCACATAAATAATATGTCCTGGGCAGAGTTAGGGATGTAAAAGAAGTGAACTAGCTTTTCAACATAACTTGCAGCTTCAAAGACATTTAAATCAAAATATTTGCTTATTCATGCTTTTTTGCTTGTAGTGTAATATAACACAATGTAATGCATCCACTCGCAGATATTTTATTCCCCCTAGAAAAACTCTTTTAGCAATTACATCTATGCACTTCTGGTATTTCATATTGTATATTATTTTCTATAGCTGGCGAATCTTCTGAATTTTGGACTCAGGATCAGGGACTGTAGCCTAAAAATTGCAAGGTGCAAGTGTCAAATGTTTGCAGCTATGAGAGCTTACTGCACCTGGGGCAGTAGAAAAGTGTGAATATGTTAAGATGTTTTGATTCAAATGTCTTTGTAGCTGCCAGATAATTAAAAAAGCTGGTTCCCTTCTTTTACATCCTAACTTTGCTCAGGACATACTTGCCTTCCTCCCCCCCCCCTCCCCCTCTCACCAATGATGGAAGGATTTTCAGTTATGGTTCCCAACTTCTATTCACCGTAATTTTGACATGACACTGCCATAACTTGGCAACCGATGTCGACTTTTGTTGATTCAGGCAATGACTGGTCTGGTATAGATTACCTTTTTGTAGTCTTTTGAACCGTGTTGCTGATATTGTGGCAACAGGCTTTCACAAAACCAACAGGACGACTGTTAATTACATGAATTTTTTTACTCTCTTGCAAAATTTGATCCGATTTGCATGACCTTGAAACATAGAAGTGATGTGGGAAAAAAAGGAAAGGGGAAAAAAAAACAGTTTTATTATAAGAATGCATTTTTTATTTATTTCGTTCACTTTAAAGCATTACAGTTCTTTCAATTCGCATAAGAACAGTGTTAAATCCTATGTTCATCTCAACTTTAAACCACAGTATCATGACAACGGGTAAAGATTATTGAATTAGAAAAGTTTCATTTTGACTTCATCCATTTATCTATCTTGTGTGCAGCGTTTGATTCAATTGTACAATTTTAAGCCATAGAATTGGCACACTTCAAAAGCATTACAGAAAAACATGTTTTTTACTAATAAAATTCAAGCAGAGCAAAATTTTTTCATACAGTTAAAACTTATCTCAGACCAAGGTTTGTTACACTGGTGGACAGATTTGAACTATTAGCCTCCCCACTCCAGTCCAGAGACACTTAAGGCTGACTGTTGCGCACGTAAAATCTGAACAGTGCATATATAAATGATGCCAGTACCTGAACATTAGTTTCAGTCCAATTAAAATATTTTTACAAAAGAAATTAATAAACTCACACAATCTGTTCAGGTGGCAGCTCTGTTTCATCATTCAGACCTTGCTTAATAGGCAATACTGTAACATAGCTACAGTAGCCTCGAATCCTTACCCAATCTGTTACCCCCGGAAACCATCCTTGTAACCATTGATGCCACTTCCTTATACACAAATATTCCGCACGTCCAGGGCCTCGCTGCGATGGAGCACTTCCTTTTACGCCGATCACCTGCCACCCTACCTAAAACCTCTTTCCTCATCACCTTAGCCAGCTTCATCCTGACCCACAACTTCTTCACTTTTGAAAGCCAGACATACCAACAATTAAAGGGAACAGCCATGGGTACCAGGATGGCCCCTCGTACGCCAACCTATTCATGGGTCGCTTAGAGGAAGCCTTCTTGGTTACCCAGGCCTGCCAACCCAAAGTTTGGTACAGATTTATTGATGACATCTTCATGATCTGGACTCACAGTGAAGAAGAACTCCAGAATTTCCTCTCCAACCTCAACTCCTTTGGTTCCATCAGATTCACCTGGTCCTACTCCAAATCCCACGCCACTTTCCTTGATGTTGACCTCCATCTGTCCAATGGCCAGCTTCACACGTCCGTCCACATCAAACCCACCAACAAGCAACAGTACCTGCATTATGACAGCTGCCACCCATTCCACATCAAACGGTCGCTTCCCTACAGCTTAGGTCTTCGTGGCAAACGAATCTGCTCCAGTCCGGAATCCCTGAAGCATTACACCAACAACCTGACAACAGCTTTCGCATCCCGCAACTACCCTCCTGACCTGGTAGAGAAGCAAATAACCAGAGCCACTTCCTCATCCCCTCAAACCCAGAACCTCCCACAGAAGAACCCCAAAAGTGCCCCACTTGTGACAGGATACTTTCCGGGACTGGATCAGACTCTGAATGTGACTCTCCAGCAGGGATACGACTTCCTCAAATCCTGCCCTGAAATGAGATCCATCCTTCACGAAATCCTCCCCACTCCACCAAGAGTGTCTTTCCGCCGTCCACCTAACCTTCGTAACCTGTTAGTTCATCCCTATGAAATCCCCAAACCACCTTCCCTACCCTCTGGCTCCTACCCTTGTAACCACCCCGGTGTAAAACCTGTCCCGTGCACCCTCCCACCACCACCTATTCCAGTCCTGTAACCCGGAAGGTGTACACGATCAAAGGCAGAGCCACGTTTGAAAGCACCCACGTGATTTACCAACTGACCTGCCTACACTGTGAAGCTTTCTATGTGGGAATGACCAGCAACAAACTGTCCATTCGCATGAATGGACACAGGCAGACAGTGTTTGTTGGTAATGAGGATCACCCTGTGGCTAAACATGCCTTGGTGCACGGCCAGCACATCTTGGCACAGTGTTACACCGTCCGGGTTATCTGGATACTTCCCACCAACACCAACCTATCCGAACTCCGGAGATGGGAACTTGCTCTTCAATATATCCTCTCTTCCCGTTACCCACCAGGCCTCAATCTCCGCTAATTTCAAGTTGCTGCCACTCATACCTCACCTGTCATTCAACCACATCTTTGCCTCTTCACTTCCGCCTCGACTGACATCTCTGCCCAAACTCTTTGTCTTTAATATGTCTGCTTGTGTCTGTATATGTGTGGATGGATATGTGTGTGTGTGCGAGTGTATACCTGTCCTTTTTTCCCCCTAAGGTAAGTCTTTCCGCTCCCGGGATTGGAATGACTCCTTACCTTCTCCCTTAAAACCCACATCCTTTCGTCTTTCCCTCTCCTTCCCTCTTTCCTGATGAAGCAACTGTGGGTTGCGAAAGCTTGAAGTTTGTGTGTGTGTTTGTGTTTGTTAATGTCTCTATCAACATACCTATGCTTTCGTATGGTAAGTTAAATCATCTTTGTAGGAACCCCCATTTTTTATTACATATTCGTGTAGTACGTAAAGAAATATGAATGTTTTAGTTGGACAACTTTTTTTGCTTTGTGATGCATGGCGCTTTAATAGTCACAAACGAAAAAGTACATGGTATCACGTAACATTCTGCCAGCGTGGACTGTATTTACTTCGTGATACATTGTTGTTGTTGTTGTTGTTGTTGTTGGGGTCTTCAGTCCTGAGACTGGTTTGATGCAGCTCTCCATGCTACTCTATCCTGTGCAAGCTTCTTCATCTCCCTGCAGCCTACATCCTTCTGAATCTGCTTAGCATATTCATCTCTTGGTCTCCCTCTACGATTTTTACCCTCCACGCTGCCCTCCAATACTAAATTGGTGATCCCTCGATGTCTCAGAACATGTCCTACCAACCAGTCCCTTCTTCTAGTCAAGTTGTGCCACAAACTCATCTTCTACGCAATTCTATTCAATACCTCCTCATTAGTTATGTGATCTACCCATCTAATCTTCAGCATTCTTCTGTAGCACCAAATTTCGAAAGCTTCTCTTCTCTTCTTGTCCAAACTATTTATCGTCCACGTTTCACTTCCATACATGGCTACACTCCACACAAATACATTCAGAAACGACTTCCTGACACTTAAATCAATACTCGATGTTAACAAATTTCTCTTCTTCAGAAACGCTTTCTTTGCCATTGCCAGTCTACATTTTATATCCTCTCTACTTCAACCATCATCAGTTATTTTGCTCCCCAAATAGCACAACTCCTTTACTACTTTGAGTGTCTCTTTGCCTAATCTAATTCCCTCAGCATCACCCGACTTAATTCGACTACATTCCATTATCCTTGTTTTGCTTTTGTTGATGTTCATCTTATACCCTCCTTTCAAGACACTGTCCATTCCGTTCAACTGCTCTTCCAAGGTCTTTGCTGTCTCTGACAGAATTACAATGTCATTGGTGAACCTCAAAGTTTTTATTTCTTCTCTATGGATTTTAATACCTACTCCGAACTTTTCTTTTGTTTCCTTTACTGCTTGCTCAATATACAGATTGAATAGCATCGGGGAGAGGCTACAACCCTGTCTCACTCCCTTCCCATCCACTGCTTCCCTTTCATGCCCCTCGATTCGTATAACTGCCATCTGGTTTCTGTACAAATTGTAAATAGCCTTTCGCTCCCTGTATTTTACCCCTGCCACCTTCAGAATTTGAAAGAGAGCATTCCAGTCAACATTGTCAAACGCTTTCTCTAAGTCTACAAATGCTAGAAACGTAGGTTTGCCTTTCCTTAATCTTTCTTCTAAGATAAGTCGTAGGGTTTTACCCCTGCCACCTTCAGAATTTGAAAGAGAGCATTCCAGTCATTTTACCCCTGCCACCTTCAGAATTTGAAAGAGAGCATTCCAGTCAACATTGTCAAACGCTTTCTCTAAGTCTACAAATGCTAGAAACGTAGGTTTGCCTTTCCTTAATCTTTCTTCTAAGATAAGTCGTAGGGTCAGTATTGCCTCACGTGTTCCAAAATTTCTACAGAATCCAAACTGATCTTCCCCGAGGTCGGATTCTAACAGTTTTTCCATTCATCTGTAAAGAATTCGCATTAGCATTTTGCAGCTGTGACTTATTAAACTGATAGTTCGGTAATAATCACTTCTGTCAACACCTGCTTTCTTTGGGATTGTAATTATTATATTCTTCTTGAAGTCTGAGGGTTACAGTTTTGTCAGGACTGGCTCTCCCAAGGCTGTCAGTAGTTCTAATGGGATGTTGTCTACTCCTGGGGCCTTGTATCGACTCAGGTCTTTCAGTGCTCTGTCAAACTCTTCACGCAGTATCATATCTCCCATTTCATCATCATCTACATCCTCTTCCATTTCCATAATATTGTCCTCAAGTACATTGCCCTTGTATAGACCCTCTATATACTCCTTACACCTTTCTGCTTTCCCTTCTTTGCTTAGAACTGGGTTTCCATCTGAGTTTTTGATATTCATACAAGTAGTTCTCTTTTCTCCAAAGGTCTCTTTAATTTTCCTGTATGCAATATCTATCTAACCCCTAGTGAGATAAGCCTCTACATCCTTACACTTGTCCTCTAGCCATCCCTTCTTAGCCATTTTGCACTTCCTGTCAATATCATTTTTGAGACGTTTGTATTCCTTTTTGCCTGCTTCATTTACTGCATTTTTATATTATCCCTTTTCATCAATTAAATTCAATATTTCTTCTGTTACTCAAGGGTTTCTTCTAGCCGTCGTCTTTTTACCTATTTGATCCTCTGCTGCCTTCACTATTTCATCCCTCAGAGCTATCTATTCTTCTTCTACTGTATTTCTTTCCCCCATTCCTGTCAATTGTTCCCTTATGGTCTCCCTGAAACCCTGTACAACCTCTGGTTCTTTCAGTTTCGTGATACATTGTTGTTGTTGTTGTTGTTGTTGTTGTTGTTGTCTTCAGTCCTGCGACTGGTTTGATGCAGCTCTCCATGCTACTCTATCCTGTGCAAGCTTCCTCATCTCCCAGTACCTACTGCAGCCTACATCCTTCTGAATCTGCTTAGTGTATTCATCTCTTGGTCTCCCTCTAGGATTTTTACCCTCCACTCTGCCCTCCAATGCTAAATTTGTGATCCCTTGATGCCTCAGAATATGCCCTACCAACCGGTCCCTTCTTCTTGTCAAGTTGTGCCACAAACACCTCTTCTCCCCAATTCTATTCAATAACTCCTCATTAGTTATGTGATCTACCCATCTAATCTTTAGCATTCTTCTGTAGCACCAAATTTCGAAAATTTCTATTCTCTTCTTGTCCAAACTATTTATCGTCCATGTTTCACTTCCATACATGGCTACACTTCATACAAATACTTTCAGAAACGACTTCCTGACACTTAAATCTATACTCGATGTTAATAAATTTCTCTTCTTCAGAAACGCTGTCCTTGCCATTGCCCAATCTACATTTTATATCCTTGTATTCCCTTTTGCCTTCTTCATTTACTGCGTTTTTATATTTTCTCCTTTCATCAATTAAATTCAATATTTCTTCTGTTACCCAAGGATTTCTACTAGTCCTCGTCTTTTTACCTACTTCATCCTCTGCCGCCTTCACTACTTCATCCCTCAAAGCTACCCATTCTTCTTCTACTGTATTTCTTTCCCCCGTTCCTGTCAATTGTTCCCTTATGTTGTCCCTGAAACTCTGTACAACCTCTGGTTAGTCAGTTTATCCAGGTCCCATCTCCTTAAATTCCCACCTTTTTGCAGTTTCTTCAGTTTTAATCTACAGTTCATAACCAATAGATTGTGGTCAGAGTCCACATCTGCCCCTGGAAATGTCTTACAATTTAAAACCTGGTTCCTAAATCTCTGTCTTACGGTGATAAATTACCCGTGTTAAAATGGCCCATTGTCCAATTGCGAAAATGGTCGATATCAATCTGATATGTGGCTATTGTGAACAAAATGCCCAATGGGCGTGTGCTACGTATGCAGCTCGGTATCCTGGGTGACATCATCCAAGTGTCCGGACTGTTCACTGGATAGTTACGATATTTAAGGAAACAGGAAGTGTTCAGCCACATGTGAAACATCAATCACGACCTGCAACAAATCATGATTCCCAAGTTGGTGTTTTAGCTGCTGTCGCGGTTAATCCGCACATCAGTAGCAGACAAATTGCGCGAGAATCGGGAATCTCAAAAACGTCGGTGTTGAGAATGCTACATCAACATCGATAGCACCCATACCATATTTCTATGCACCAGGAATTGCGTGGCGACGACTTTGAACGTCGTGTACAGTTCTGCCACTGGACGCAAGAGAAATTACGGGACGATGACAGATTTTTTCCACGCGTTTTATTTAGCGACAAAGCGTCATTCACAGACAGCAGTAACGTAAACCGGCATAATATGCACTATTGGCCAACGGAAAATCCACGATGGCTGCGACAAGTGGAACATCAGCGACCTTGGCGGGTTAACGTATGGTGCGGCATTACGGGAGGAACGATAATTGGCCCCCATTTTATCGATGGGAATCTAAATGGTGAAATGTATGCTGATTTCCTACATAATGTTCTACTGATGTTACTACAAGATGTTTCACTGCATGACAGGATGGCGATGTACTTCCAACATGATGGATGTCCGGCACATAGCTCGCGTGTGGTTGAAGCGGTATTGAATAGCTTATTTCATGACAGGTGGATTGGTCGTCGAAGCACCATACCGTGGCCCGCACGTTCACCGGATCTGACGTTCCCTGATTTCTTTCTGTGGGGAAAGTTGAAGGATATTTGCTATCGTGATCCACCGACAACGCCTGACTACATGCGTCAGCGCATTGTCAATGCATGTGCGAACATCATGGAAGGCGAACTACTCGCGTTGAGAGGAATGTCGTTGCACGTATTGCGAAATGCATTGAGGTTGACTGACATCATTTTGAGCATTTATTGCATTAATGTGATATTTACAGGTAATCACGCTGTAACAGCATACGTTCTCAGAAATGATAAGTTCACAAAGGTACATGTATCACATTGGGCCAACCGAAATAAAATGTCAAACGTACCTATGTTCTGTATTTTAATTTTAAAAACCTACCTGTTACCAACTATTTGTCCAAAATTGTGAGCCATATGTTTGTGACTACTACAGCGCCATCTATCACAAAGCGAACAAAGTGGTCCAACTAAAGCATTCATATTTCTTTATGTACTACATGAATATGTAATAAAAAGTGGGGGTTGCTATTAAAAAAAACGCAGTTGATATCCGTTTGACCTATGGCAGCGCCATCTTGCGGGCCAACCATAGCGCCATCTGGTTTCCCCCTTCAAGCTAGACAAGTTTCATTCTTTGTAGTTTTTTCATTTGAGGCTTATTTCGTGAGATATTTGGCCCGTTCACAATCAGTGGACCACCCTGTACATAGATATAAAATTTCTGCAAAGAACAGTTCGATAAACAGATTCAATTATAAAGACGGAAATTGTATTTCTAGAACTATCATGTTGCATATAGCTTTGTTTTTCTTGACATCTTGAACCAAACACGAAATGACTTCACTTAAAGGTGAGAGAGATGATTTTTTTTTTTTTTTTTTTTTTTTTTCGCAGCATGTGTTGTCAAGTTTATACAACTGTGCACTGTGACTTTGTAATGACGAGACACTCACCTTTCACGTAACGGAGAATAATGTGACTCAAACAGCATCTTTCCTACAGGGCCTTGAAAGGAACTGATTCAGCAGGTGGCGTGCAGTTAATGTCGGTATCTTTAAATTCATTCGATACCTGGGAAATGTGCCCTGCATACGAGTTTTCATCGTGTTTGAAAGCCACATAATGCCCAACTTGCAGTTGTTCCAACAAAGCATTTTCACAAGCTTCCACAGCAACAGTGCGCCAATTTGCATCTGTTTACAGCCTCTCCATTAGAAGGGTGTTAGTAGAAAGGTGCATGAAGTGACAGTGTTCCTGGATCTGTCCTCATTGTACCCCCCACCACACACACACACACACACACACACACACACACACACCAGGGCTAACTAGTCAAATTTGACTCTTTTGTGACTGAGACATCTTTAAGTGAAGGTAAGAAATACCAACTGCAATGCCAAATACTTTTCATTATACTTAATTGTAGGACTGAAGAGTTACAGGGCAGAAGCTGAAGTCTGTACTGCTTCCCTGTGCAAGTTACAATATGTTTAAAAATCACAAGTTTGGACAGCACGGAAAAAGGATGCTTTTCAACATTTTTCATATAAAGTTTGAATGATGGATTATTCTTCTTACTTCTGTTAGATCAACTTGATGGACTACATACTAGATGCATAAAAAACTGAGGTCAGTAGATTAAGTCGTTACTGAGTATTAGGTCTCTGAAAGTCGGGAAATTGGCGCCTGACTAATAACTGGGTGCGTACCCTTGAGCCTCCAAACCTGTATTTATCAAAAATGGTTACAGTTAGGACAGTTTTACTGTTAATCCATGTAGGTAGCCGTGTACCAAATATGACTCAATTCTGAGATGGGTCACCTTACCACCTCAAGCTTCCATTCTCTTGTTCTCTGAACTGATTATCGTCCATATTTCATTTCTGTATAAAACTACACTCCAGATGAATATCTGTGGGAACGACTTCTTGGTACTTCAGTTGACATTCTCCATTATCAAATTCCTCCTTATCAGACGTGGTTTTCTTTTTTTTTTTCCCCTATTGCAAGTGTGTGTTCTGTGTCCTCTGTACTTCAGTCATTGTGAGTTATTTTGCTGCCCAAATAGCAAATTCATCTACTACTTTTCGTGTCTTGTTTCCTAATCCAAATCTCCCAGCATCGCCTGATTTAATTTAACTACATTCCATACCCCTGTCAAACAAAGGAAATTCCAGTTTGGAAAATCAACAATTTAAGGAAAAGATGAATTGCTACTTACTGTAAAGATGAGACATTAAGGTGCAAAGAGGTGCAATGAAAAGACACCTACACATTATCTTCCATCAGAAAACAAAACAAAACAAACAAACAAACACACACACACCCACCCACACACACACACACACACACACACACACACACACACACACACACACATTTACTCACACAAAACACCTCATTCACACGACTGCCATCTCCAGCTGTGTGGACCAGAATGCATGTCACATGGAAGAGAAGCAGAGAGATCTACCCCACAAGTTCAGTACAACCTCTAATCCCTGCTTAAAGCCTGAGGGCCTTCCCGGAACCTCTCCCCTGAATCCATTTCCGTCCTCGCCGCTACGACATCCCGCATACCCACCTTCTACACGCTCCCCAAAATCCACAAGCCCGACAATCCTGGACGCACGATTGTGACTGCTTATTGCGCCCCCACTGAAAAACTTTCGCCCGTCATTGGCTGACACCTCCAACCGATCGGTCGTAATCTAGCCTCCCACTTCCTTCGACCTCCTCGATCCCTACTCGTCACAGTGTACACCACCTCCCTGTGCACCAACATCCCCCACGTCTGTGGTGTTATCGCTATTGCTCGCTACCTTTCTCGACGTCCTTCAGACTCCGAACCCACTACCTCGTTCCTAATTCACCTTACTACTTCTCCTTTGAAGGTAAGATTACAATTCACAGCACAGCCACGGACACCTGCACGGAACCCTGCTATGCCGAGGCTGTGTATACTTCATCTAGAGGAGACCTTCCTAGCCTCCCAAAATGCCAAAGCCGTGGTCTCATTAAGGTTCACTGGTGATATCTTCACGATCTGGACTCACGGCCGCGACAACGGATCTTCATTCCTTCACAACTTCGACACCTTCTTTTCCGTCCACTTCACCTGGTGCTCCTCAACCCAGTGTGCCACCTTTCTGGGTGTTGACCCCTTCCTCTACGATGGCTCCATCCACACTTCTGTCCACACGAAACACACCAACTACCGACAGCACCTACATTTTGGCAGTTGTCATCCTTCTCGTACAGCCCGGTCACCTGGGGACGGTGTATCTGCAGTGACGAGAACTCCGTTGCCCGGTATGCCGAGGGTCCCGGACGTAGTTAGCTAACTGATCTCCTGTGCCATTTCCCCTCACACCCCCAATCCTCCCACCACCCCCAAGAACCGTCCACAAAGGAGTGGCCCCTTTGTCACCCAATACCACCCCGGGCCGAAACAACTGAGCTACGTCCTTCGCCAGGTCTCCGATCGCCTTTCGTCGTGCCCTGAAGTTAGGGACACCCTGCCCGAGATCGTTCGCACTCCTCCTAAAGTTACGTTCTGTCTCCCACCCGACCTCTACGACATTCTAGCTGATCTCTGTGCCACTTCCGGTGCCACAGGGATCATTCCCAAGATGAACAGCCACTACCAAACTGTGGCCCAGACAGTGTAGCACATCCTGTGGCTCGACATGCGGCTGGACGTAACTTGCTCAGTTTCAGTGGCTGCTGCACTACGCGAGCCGTCTGGAGCCTCTCCTCTAACCACAGCTTCTCTGAACTGCACAGATGGGAATTACACTTACAACTCATTCTCCGTGCCCGAAATTATCCCGGCCTCGACCTACGGTAACCTGTCGTCTCGCACCCTCCGTCTGATAGTTTGTGCCCCTTCTGTCCTATCACCTTCTCCCTTCCCACCCTCTCTATGTTCTGTCCTCTGCTAGCGCACCCACCCATAATTTCCAGATCCTCCCCCTTTTGGCTCCATTTTTTCCCCACCTCCCTGCCCCACAGAGACTTGACAATATGTCTGTTCGAGGTCTAGTCCCTGCACACAGCCTCATACAGTGCTCTTCTCTCCACCCCCACCCCCCTACCCCCTCACCTGTACCCTGCTATATGTTGTGCTTCCTGCCCCCTCCAGATGCTTGCATTCTATGTGACAGCTACATTCCTGTCCAAGCTGCCAGAGATGATCATGTGTGCATGAAGAGTGTGTGTGTGTGTGTGTGTGTGTGTGTGTGTGTGTGTTTCTTTTCTAACATAGGCTTTGGCCAAAAGCTAACTGGTGTTTTGTTGTGCCTGTCTGCAACTTAACATTTCATCTTTACAATAAGTAGCTCTCTATTTTTTCCTTATATTATTGATAATCCTTACCCTTGTTTTACTTCTGTAGGAGTTCGTCTTATAACACATTTTTCAAGACACTGTCCATTCCGTTCAGCTATTCCTGCAAGTCCTTCGCCATCGCTAACGGAATCACAGTGGTGTCTGCAAACATTATGCCTCAGGTCTGTTCGACGTGGCAGTACCGCAGGCGATCTGTGATCGTGGAACTCTGTCTCTGGATTTGATTGAATTTATTTACATAGTGTTTCAGTCTTTTTGGTCATACATGAACCGTGATTAGGGGTGGCAATTATGTTAAAGACATAACATTTCCTATTTCAAGGAGAGGTGATTAAAAAGTATTTTCAAATTTTTTCAATATGTGTTCGACAGCACACACTACCGTTACATTCCAAAACCTTGCAATAAAAATGAGATTTTTCTGGGACTCACACCTCAGATTCTGTTGGTGACAGAAATGTAGGGTCGTGTGTTTTGGATAGCCCTTGGACCAGGGACCATTTGCATTCCCAGCAAGAGGATTGTCTTACTGTAACTATCCTACAGTACGAGGTCAGAATTTGGTTTTTGAGCACCAAAACTGAGCTGCGTATTCCGAGATGGTTGTGCACACCGGACAGTTGTAATCCTTACAATATATTCCTAAGATCCTGATGTTGAACATCCGTGAAAATTGTTTTGATATCTTTACCCATTTCCGAGGTACAGAGATTCAAAGTTACTCCACTTATACACACAAAAGATGGACACGAGATGAAAACGTAGCTTACAAAGTTATTTAGTGAGGAGAAATATGCTGTTAAGTATGTCTGTTATCTTTGTAAGGGTTATGGGAACCCCAAGTTGTGGCACTGAAGCACGTGCAGATTTTTATGCACTTAAAATCCAGTTTGAGGTGTAAAACTAGTTTTGCGTTATTTCAGTTTCGTGTAAGTATACTGTCAAAATTTTAACGATCTGTAAAGTTATTTGCATATCAGAGACATGCCTTGCTGTAGCAGGCTAAAGAAGGGAACCAGTGGAAAGGCCGAATATGCTCCCGTTTGAGAGGCTCTCGGCAGAAAATTGGGGTACTAGTTGCCTCGTCGTACGTTCCTCAGCACGTTTAAAAAAATTACCAACAGTTTTGTCATGCAAACATATCTGTGGTTAGAGAGGAGGAGACTGTGGCATTTAGAAAAAGACAGAAAATTAATAAGTACTGGAAGATAGTAAATAGTGGTTCTGCTCCAGAAAGAGTGAAGGAAAAAGTGGCAGTGTGTGTGAGAGAGAGGGACACTGCGGCAGTGGAACATTAATTGGCAGATTGACAGAACAGTGCTCGGAGAAGAGTGAAGGAGACAGAGCCAGTGATAGAGAAACAAAGATGAGGGGGAAGTGGAAGTGGGTAAGAGCCAGTGATAATGAGAAGAGACAGCAGCAGTGGGATGGAAGTAATGAGGTGGCAGGACTAAGGTAGAGGAAGACGGAGACTGTGATGACGATGACTGTGGCTGCACGAGTGAGAAAGGGTGAGTGGGAGCAGAAGAGTACGAATGGACTAGTGGGTGTTGAGTGCAGTACAGCAAGGGGAGGTTGTGGGAGTGAGAGGCGAGTTGCAAGCACGTTGAAAAGATCAGGACTATGATCAAATGCCAAAATGTTTGAGAAAACTTGTAAAGGTGCTGAGGAAGGTAGACTGAGGTAGCCAGTACCATACTTTTCATTCAGAGGCTTTTAAACAGGAGCATATTTGCCCTTTTTTGTACTCTGATAGGAGAATTTTTCCACTAGTGTATTTATTTACATAAATAAGAGTTTTTTTTTTTTTGGAATTTCTGTTGGTATCCAAAGGTTAATAACTGATGCTACATTTCAGATTTATGTTTAAATAAATAAGTGAGTAATTTTTAATCTGAATTTATTGAAGAACTGTTAGAAGTATTTTTTGTGAGAAATATTTGTCATAGGTCATTTGTTTTCTGTAAATTAATTAATATAGTTTCGTAATAAGAATCGTCCTTGCAGTTATTGTACATCGTATTGAATTTATCTCGAGGATCACTTTCTATGGAGTCATAAGATTTCCTCCATTCCCGTGCCTCTGTTCATTTTGGTATTCTGCATCAGATGCTGAGTTCGCTATTAAGAAAACACCTATTATAAGCGTGGACAGAAAACTTAAGTGAAAGCTACCTATTGGCACTCAAATAGCAAGCAAATATCGGAACGGCGTAACAGTGACGACAAATGTTAAGAGTGTTGTCAACAGTAACGATTTAACAGTGGCAAAACAGTTGAATGTTTTCATTTGGTTGCTCCCACATGTTGCTTTCATTCAAAGACTGAATGAATAATTACAGTCAATATGTAAAATTACAACTGAATGAGTAGATTGTTTTCCACCAAATGACTGAATTGATTTTCATTTGATTTTTCCCGTTGCTGTGTTACAGATCTCCCTTCCTCGGAAACAATTTGAAGACGTTTCGGAAATCGAACCAGCTTCCTCCCGCACCGAGGGTAGCCACATTAACCGCCCATCTGTGGAGCCGGTACGTCATTAGCTTTTTATTTCTTAATTTCCTTTCTAAATAATTTTGAGGATAATTAGGAGACGAATAACCCACCGTTCACAGTTTTGCCATACGTTTGAGAGAATGCCCTCCTTATCTAATGTACGTTAACATGCCCCTCGTCGCCCCACACGTGTCAGAGATTTCCTCTGTATTTTATTCTGTCTCTGGTCAGTAAATCTGAAACAAAAAATTTGTGTGTGTTGCAGGATTTTGTGTTTGTCGGAGTGAAGCAGGAGCCATTGGAAGACCGAGAAGCCGACGAATTCTTGCCACAGGTACGGAGATAATATACTCTTACACGCGTCTTCATGTTTTGTGTTGCGAATGCCTCTTTTGGGAACCAGAGTGGGCTGTACTCGTGCAACTCGCACAAAAGTGACACACGAGTCTGGGAGCACTAACTAGGAATGAGAAGAAATATTAATTATGAGTAATGGCTTACAACATCATTTTTTATAATAATTTGGGTGATCCTGACATTTTTGATGTGCTGATTTCAGAAATGCCAAGGGTGTCTCTCTGTCACATAAGGTTTATTTTACAAACTGATGATGAAGGTGCACAAAATTCGTATTAATCATATATAGTTAAAAAAAAAAAAAACTTTATTAGAAAACCAATTTAACATATGGCTCTCCTGATGTTATAGTGAAGTATAATGTTTTTCAGCACTAATACAAAGGTACGGCACTTAATTTGTCTTCTTTTTGCATTTGAAACACTGTTTCAAGTTGGCTGCCCGGGGACATACCACGTGTAGCATCCAGCAATAGTCAGCCATCTTACTGACATCCCTTCAGCTCTGATACCTTACCTTTCTTTACTGTCTCGGTGGAACCTTTCACACTGCTTCTCACTCACAGCACCTACATTGTTTTTGGAAAATAGGTAATTGGGAGTTCGTGAAGTGCAGCATTGAGGCACCCAGTACCTTCAAACTATCCAGCACGTTTCTCATTATTTTGTCGTAACGGAGAGCTTGCCGAGAAACTTGCCGGTAACTTCTTTAAAGGATATCTGAGCTGACCTTTCAGTGTTGTCGGTCTTATCTTCAAATGTTTTATCTTTCATTAGTTTCCAAATGTCAGAGCTGTCGAAAACTACTCCGTTCAGCTCGGCTTGTGGCAAAACTTTGAGATACGGAAAAGTGCCAATCACGCGAGCCTTTATTAAACGTTACGTGTTTAAAGTTTTGTCACCGGACAGAAGATTTAAATCACACTTCAGTAAAAGACTCGTGAAGGTGAGCACATAGACAATATAATACAGGTCTCACCTCACACACTCATATTGGACAGTGCTGTCGTCTATTCGAAGAATGTGTAAACTTTTCAAAGAATGTTACATTGCCACGACTGTTAGAGGGCTATGAGCCCAGATACATTTTCAATGCTTATGAAACTGGCATCTGTTATAATTTACTTCCTGCAAAATCATATTCAGTTAAGGTAGAAAATTGCCACGGAGGAAAAAAAAAGGTAACTATGCTGTTGTGTGTAAATAGCAATGGAAGTTGCCTCCTCTAATGATTCTCAGATGTTTCCAAAATGTAGAAATGCTGCTTTGTGCATATGAGTACAACCGCAGACCCTGGAGATACCAGAAATCCTTACGACTTTTTCAGGCATTAGATACCGAGATGAGTGCAGCAGAAAGGAATTGGATTTATTATTAACATATGCCCTGTACCTCCTAAGGAAACAATTTGTGAGGAATGTAAATGTTGTGTTCCTTCCTCCAAACTCTGGGCCTGGGCATAATACACTCTGTTCAAGATAAGCACAAAGTAGCAGTTTTGCAGAAGTCAGTTTCATTCTTTGAGAGGAAGGATGTAATAACAGTCAGCCTCATACAGCCTGTACAAATGTTTGTTGCTGTCTGGAATTCTATATCACAGACAATATTAAATTGTTTCACAAAGGGTGGCTGAGGTACATCAGTTGCTACTGAGGACGACATTGTTCCAGAAGGAGGATGGGGTTGAAAACTGATTTTTCTGAAAATGTCAGATTCCAGACACTGTTGTGATTAACTGAACTAGACTTCTTGATTTTTTTTTTAAACAAATTAAGGTTGCGTTCTGTGAAAATTGTAATAATTGTCTATGTAGTGCATTCAAATTTGAAGCACAGGATATTGGCAATTTCGTAATTAAATAACGCTTATATCATCTTTTGGGATTATATAAAGTATGTGTAAGGAAGTTAATGTCAATAAAGCATGGTTAATGAAATGTGAATATACATACTAGTTGATAAGATACAGGGTGTGCAAGAAGTCTCCATGAGTGTAACTCCTGAAACTTCCTGGCAGATTAAAACTGTGTGCCAGACCGAGACTCAAACTCGGGACCTTTGCCTTTCGCAGGCAAGTGCTCTACCGACTGAGCTACCCGAGCACGACTCACGCCCCGTCCTCACAGCTTTACTTCTGCCAGTATCTCGTCTCCTACCTTCCAAACCTAACAGAAGCTCTCCTGCGAACCTTGCAGAACTAGCACTCCTGAAAGAAAGGATATTGCGGAGACACGGCTTAGCCACAGCCTGGGGGATGTTTCCAGAGTGAGATTTTCATTCTGCAGCGGAGTGTGCGCTGTTATGAAACTTCCTGGCAGATTAAAATCACTCACTCAGCTCACGTCAACAACAAAACTTCACTTGCAAAATGGCAGCCGATGCTCTCTCCGCAGCTAATGCAGAACCCTAGAGGACGGAGCTTCCTTTGGCTTTTTGCGGAAGACCGACAACCGGCCGCTCGGGAGCTAGTTTGGCCGAATATGAATTGGACACGACTGTACGGTGATCTCTCGTGTTCGCCCTCTGCTTGTGCAAAAGAGAATTCTCATTCGCTGATGCTCGTTCGCTGGAGTTCTTTCCGACTTGAACCCGGCTAAACGAGTTCCGAGGCAGAACTCTCAGTGTGCCTGTTACAGTGACTGGGCACGATTGGTAATCGTTTCCTCAAAATTAATGGAATTTTAACAGGATAAAGAAAAGCATTGTAATAAAAACTGAATAATTTTCTCATTGCCACCCAAAAATGAGGTGAATCGTTGAAAACTTGCTTTTTAGTCGATCACTCTTGTCGTGTGAAATATTTAATACCATCAACCGTGGAACATATTATGTGCATAATGCAGGATGACACGTGGGAGGGAGACAGTTTTTAAATAAAGAATAATTCATCAATTCTTAAAAATTAATATGTGTTTATTGACATTAAATCAAATGCCATTTAATGTAGGCCAGTAATCACACGCTGGTAAGTCTGGAGGTTTGGGTGGCCAAGAGACATTGCCAAAAGTGAGATAACTGTCCAAGAAATGCACACCAAAGAACTGCAATGTGTGATGTAGCATCATACTGCTGAAACCAAACATCTTTTAAAGGGATTTTTTATCTTCTCACCAGGAGAAATCACCAGTGGTGGGATCGACTTTTTGAAACCATCTATACTATGATGTAGGTTAAGATCCCAGGTATCACACACACTGCAGCCATTCACCCAGATGGGCCCTCATTTGTGGGTGATTGACGAAAAAAATTCAGAATTTTACTCGATGCTCAAGTAGTATACAGGGTGAGTCATTAACAGTTCCCACCTAGAATAACTCCAAAAGTATGATAGTACCTTAAAAGTTAGTGGGACAGAAGTTGAATGGGACAAAGGGTGCCATAAAATGACATTGGTTTTTTGGTGCTAGGTAAGGTCGCATCAGAGATGTGAAGGTCAACTTTGTTCTCTCTCTCTCTCTCTCTCTCTCTCTCTCTCTCTCTCTCTTTCTTTTTAATGGGATGCTATAGTTTGGTACTTACATTCTGACAGCAGCTATCGAGACGAATCCAATGATGTGTAACAGTAAGGTCTTTGAAGGTCAGCGAAGGTCACAAAGGTGGCATGAATGTTCCATTACAGAAGGTGTTCGAAGTGATGTGACCATAGGTATCAATGCAGTGCTGCAGTCTTCTTATCAGGGATTGAGTGGCATTCCTTATCACTTCGGCAGTTATTGAAGCGTATGCTCTTACAGGATGGTCCATTGATCGTGACCGGGCCAAATATCTCACGAAATAAGTGTCAAATGAAAAAACTACAAAGAACGAAACTCGTCTAGCTTGAAGGGGGAAACCAGATGGCGCTATGGTTGGCCCGCTAGATGGGGCTGTCATAGGTCAAACGGATATCAACTGCGTTTTTTAAAATAGGAACCCCCATTTTTTATTACATATTCGTGTAGTACGTAAAGAAATATGAATGTTTTAGTTGGACCACTTTTATCGCTTTGTGATAGATGGTGCTGTAATAGTCACAAACATATGGCTCACAATTTTAGATGAACAGTTGGTAACAGGTAGGTTTTTTAAATTAAAATACAGAACGTAGGGGCATTTGAACATTTTATTTCGGTTGTTCCAATGTGATACATGTACCTTCGTGAACTTATCATATCTGAGAACGCATGCTGTTACAGCATCATTACCTATAAATACCACATTAATGCAATAAATGCTCAAAATGATGTCCGTCAACCTCAATGCATTTCACAATACGTGTAACGACATTCCTCTCAACAGTGAGTAGTTCGACTTCCGTAATGTTCGCACATGCATTGACAATGCGCTAACGCATGTTGTCAGGCATTGTCGGTGGATCACGATAGCAAATATCCTTCAACTTTCCCAACAGAATGAAATCCTGGGACGTCAGATCCGGTGAATGTGCTTTGACGACCAATCCACCTGTCATGAAATATGCTACTCGATATCGCTTCAACCGCACGCGAGCTATGTGCCGGACATACATCGTGTTGGAAGTACATCGCCATTCTGTCTGCAGTGAAACATCTTGTCGTAACATCGGTAGAACGTTATGTAGGAAATCAGCATACATGGCGCTATTTGGATAGCCATCGATAAAATGGGGGCCAATTATCCTTCCTCCCATAATGCCGCACCGTACATTAACCCGCCAAGGTCGCTGATGTTCCACTTGTCGCAGCCATCATGCATTTTCCGTTGCCCAATAGTGTATATTATGCCCGTTTACGTTACCGCTGTTGGTGAATGACGCTTCGTTGCTAAATGGAATGCGTGCAAAAAAACTGTCATTGTCTTGCAATTTCTCTTGTGCCCAGTGGCAGAACTGTACACAACGTTCAAAGTTGTCGCCGTGCAATTCCTGGTGCATAGAAATTTGGTACGGGTGCAATCTATGCTGATGTAGCATTCTCAACACCGACGTTTTTGAGATTCCCGATTCTCGCCCAGTTTGTCTGCTACCGATGTGCGGATTAGCCGCGACAGCAGCTAAAACACCTACTTGGGCATCATGATTTGTTGCAGGTCGTGATTGATGTTTCACATGTGGCTGAACACTGCTTGTTTCCTTAAATAACGTAACTATCCGGCGAACAGTCCGGACACTTGGATGACGTCGTCCAGGATACCGAGCAGCATACATAGCACACGCCCATTGGGCATTTTGATCACAATAGCCATACATCAACACGATATAGAACTTATCCGCAATTGGTAGATGTCCATTTTAACACGGGTAATGTATCACGAAGCAAATACTGTCCGCACTGGCGGAATGTTACGTGATACCACGTACTTATACGTTTGTGACTATTACAGCGCCGTCTATTACAAAGCGAAAAAAGTGGTCCAAATAAAACATTCATATTTATTTATATACTACACGAATATGTAATAAAAAATGGGGGTTCCTATTTAAAAAATGCAGTTGATATCCGTTTGACCTATGGCAGCGCCATCTGGCGGACCAACCATAGCACCATCTGGTTTCACCTTTCAAGCTAGATGAGTTTCGTTCTTTGTAGTTTTTTCGTTTGATGCTTATTTCGTGATATATTTGGCCTGGTCACTATCAATGGACCACCCTGCATAGTGAAAATAGTAAATATTTGCCGAATACGGCATATCCATCTAATGTGCCATTGACATGTAAACACCATTCGACGGTTTTGCAATACAGCACTAATAGGGATGGTAAGACTAATATCGTCGAGTTAAGCGAATGTGAATGATGTATTCCTTCAAGAACAAGTGGATTTGTTTCTCATTTACGGAGAATGCCAACGAAATTCAGTGTGAGCTAGGCACTTATATGCCGAAAGATATCTTCAACATACTCACCCTACACCTCATACATTTAAATATGTGTATGATAAATTGAGAACAACTGGATCTTTAACGCATTGGAAACATATCTGGCATAGGAAAGTTACTAACGAGAAAGTGTAAATTGGTACTCTTGGTACCTTGGCTTGAGATCCTTGTGTTACTTCGTGTCAAAGACATTATAACAAAGACATTCCAATTAAACTTGGAAGATATGCGAGAGAGAATTTTCAGAGCATATGCTTTGATAAATGCCGAAGTGATAAGGAATACCAGTCAATCCATGATAATAAGATTGCAGCACTGCATTGATACCAGTGGTCATCACTTCGAACACCTTCTGTAAATGGACGTTCATTAGCCGCTATCAGAAAATAAGTGCCAAACTATAGCATCCCATTAAAAAGGGGGGGGGGGGGGTGACCTTCATATCTCTGAAGCGACCCCATCTTGCAACAAAAAAACCAGTGTCATATTATGGCCCCTGTTGTCTCATGTAACTTTTGTCCCACCAACTTTTCAGCTCCTATCATACTTCTGGAGTTATTCTTGGTGACAATAGTTAGTGACTCACCCTGTATAATGGACTAGTTGTGTGGTGTAATGGATAGGATAAGCCCTTGACGTGCCGAAGGTTGTAGGTTCAAATCCCAGAAGATGCTTTCCATTTTATATTTTTAAATCTTTCCATTTTCTGTTTCTAAATATTTATTGAAATGACTTTGATCATTATTTTTCTACAGTTAATTGGTTTAAATGTAATTTTTTATTTTTATTCCTATGTCACATCTTTTTAGTCATTGTATGAATGTTTACATTTGTCTCATTTTTCTCTTTATATGATTCTTTTTCCACTTGGAATTTTTGTGAATGTGAATCTTATTATGTTTATCTATTATAATATTTAAATATTTGAGAGTGGCAATGCATCGGTTAAAAAACAAAAGGCGATATAATCTGTTTATATTCACTGTGCAGTGGTGTCAAAAATATTTCTCATTACAAGATGCCAGATGTGCTTTCTTTTGGTAATTGTCATACAGACATTTAAAACATAGCCTAAATTCCCATTGCTCTATAGGTGGAACAAAACAGATGACAATTTAAATGAAAGAAGGGATTACAAGTAAAATTAAATGAGGAATAGAAATAATAGATGCAATAGCGTCAACAAAAAAATAGGAAGTCAAAACAAAATAAACTAGAGCGAAACTAATACATAAATTAATTGAAATCACATAAACAAAGACTTCAAGCAAAAAAAAAAAAAAAATAATAGGAAAAAAATGAGAGCATATGAAGATGTTGATATGATAACTAAAATGATGTGACAAAAGGAATAGAAATAAAAAATTACATTTAAACCAATTAGTTGAATAAAAGTAATGGTTAAAGTGAGGGTCACTTCGTCCAAAAAAAATAAGCACATGATCAAGGTGGTGTTGGTTGTGTTTTTTGACTACAAAGGTATTATCTATCACAGATTTGTGCCACATGGTCAGATGGTAAACGAGGAAGACTAGTGGGGAATCCTAGTGCGCACGATGGACGCTGTGTGCAGGAAGAGGCCTGAATTGTGGGAAAAACCAGAGTCGGATGTCGCATCGTGACAGTCTGCAGGCTTACGCGTCACTCCTCGTCTGCAGTTATCTAGCAAAACACCACATTCCCATTGTGTCCATCCACCGTATTCTCAGGACCTAGCCCCAGCAGATTTTTCCCTGTTTCCCAAACTGAAAAACACATTGAAAGGACGTCGTTTTCAAACCGTAGAAGAAATACAGGACAATTGACGAGAAACCTGTGTGCCGTCCCACGAAGTGCATTCCAGGAGGCGTTCCAAAACTGGAAGAAACAATGAGAACGGTGTATTATCAGTGGAGAGGACTATTTTGAAGGGAACAATGCTTGAGATGTTGTACAACAAGCAATAAAACTGATACAGCAAAAGTTCTTTTTTTGAATGCTGAGCTGATGGGTTACATTTTAAGGTGACATAGCCACAGGGGAAATGATCACAAAATTTTTATTGTCTTTTATGTATTTTTACCTTTTATGTACTTTTGAAATTTATCAATGCTTTAATCGATATTCATTAAAATATCCTGTTTTAGGTGAAACTAGGTTTCTTCAAAAGGCTATTTTTAAAAAAATTGTAAAAATATAAGTCGAGCAGTGTCTCTTATCTTACAACTCGCATCCTCCAGGACTGGATTTGTGAGCACGAGGGCAAATTGTCGCGCCTCACCTGGCCGCCACAATCGTCAGATCTCAATGTTTCTGAGTCTCTGTGCTCTGCTTCAGAGAGACGGATATTCGGTCGCTATCCTTCTCCGTCATCGTTTTCTGAACCTGCCACTATTTTGCAGGAAGAGTGGTATAAGATTGCTTCGAAAATCGTGCCAGAGCTGTATTTATCCGTTCCGAGATGACTGGGAGCTGTTTTGAATGTCGACATGTTTCCTACACCGTATTTGGCATGCTAGTGTCTTGTGTTTTTGGTGTTTCCATATACCCCCTGTGTGTTTCTTATTTATGTACGTGTGTTGTTCATTACTGTTTGTTATTTTGTTACTTGCTACGACCCATCAAGTCATCTCCAAGTCCTGATGTCATGACGAATGGTGTCCCTTTGTGAACTCCCAGACGTTGTTTTGTTCCTCAGTTATTCCAGTGGTTTCTTTGATGTCTCCTATTCACGTCATCCTGTCTTTTCCTCTCTGTGACCTTCTATCCTTCTGAGCAGTACAGTTTATGGTAGTGAATCTTGGGCTCCTTCTCCAAACATATATTCCAAAAGAATCACTTTTCTTGCTGTCCACTTTTTTTATTGTCGTCTATTCGTATCTGTACAAAGCTGTGGGAAAGATCAAGGTTTTATGTATTTTTATTTGCTCAGTGTTGACAGTTTCACTGCCTGTAGTTACTTGCTTAATTTAATTTTAGTGGATTTTTCAAATTGTTCCATCCTTCCTTCAACAGTGTAAGAGCCGCTTTTTGTTCTCGTGAATCCTAAATGTCTTTATTCCTGTTCTTACAAAGTCAGTAATATAATTTTTGAATCTTCTGTAATGCGGCACCTCTTGTCACAGGAACCCGAGTGTATTATCGTGCAGGGAGAAGATCTGTGTCACGACGCCTTGCAAACTGGAGCGCTACGACCCAGACAGGTAGGAACAAACTTACGTTTCCAGACAGTTTTCTTCTTTCCTCTTCATAGCCATTTATATCTAATTTTAAGACGAAGTTTTGTAGTACCGACAAAACCTGCCACTGGTCTTTAATCGCACTTGACTCTCGTTACGATGATACACACTAGCTCGTGCTAAAGTGTGTACTGCTGCTACTAGTAGGTGCGAGCGTCACATGCGTGCAGATATTGGCTGCTCGACTTCAGAATGTGAAATGTAACAATATTTACACACATATTTATTTTACTCCTGTATAACTTCTATGATTATTTTCAGTGTCATCAAAGTCCATGGTTTCTGACTTCGTATAAACCCAGACACGGAAAGAAAAAAGCTCAATCAGTTATATTTTCCTCTCTAGTATGTTTATTTTACTACTAGCTGTAAGATCTTACTAATATTTAAATAAAGTAAAGTAAAACTGATTTGTATACTTTGCATAGCCTAACATACAATCCATGGTAACAGTGTGGTCAAAGCCAGGAGCACATTATATTTTTGCTGAAGCACAGTAATTGGGTGTGAAACTTTCCCACTTCAGCAAAGACATCGTCAAGTTGCTACGAATCGGAATCTCTAGCTGCAATGACAGTTCCGAATAGTACCTGCACTTGTCGTACAGTATACACGGTATATAAAAAAGAATCATCCTATTTGGCACTACTGTATTTCTGAAAATAATAAACATATACATTGAATTTTGTTTTTTGATGACCTCAAAAAGTTTTTTTTATTTTTTAATTTTATATAGATAGGTGTTAAATACGCTCCCCTTGAGATGCACGGCATGTTAGTGTGGTATTCAAATTGCTCCCACACATGCAGTGAGCATGTCAAGTAATGGCTTCCACAGCTGCTGTTATGCGATGTCTCATTTCACTGACTGTTTTTGGTAATGGAGGCACATAAAGAAAGTCTTTTATAAATCCTCACAAGAAATAATCATGTACCAGCAGGACAGGTGACATAGGAGTCCAGTAATGTAAGGCCGAATGGTTTGGTCCAGTGCAGCCGATCCGTCGTTCACTAATCCTTTGACTTTTAAATTCCCACACTTCCGGATGCCAGTGTGGAGATGGCCCATCCTGTTGGTAAATGAAGTCGTTCGAATCAGTCTCCGACTGCGGGAAAAGAAAGTTCTTAAGCATATTGAGATATGTGCTTCCTGTAACACTGTTCTCGGAAAAGAAAAATGGACCGTACACCTTTTCCCGCGAAGCTGCTCAAAACACATTAAAATTTGGAGAGACCCTCCCATGTTGTACAACTTCATGTGGTTGTTACATACTTCATATTCTCACATTACGACAGTTCACCATTCCATTTAAATCAAATGTTGGCTTGTCACTAAACACTAAGTGTGCAAGAAAACTGTCATTCGCCATTTTGCCTAGAATGAAATTACAGAGCTCCACACATTGTTTGTCACCTTCACGAAGGGCATGCATTGCAGTAGCTGCATTTTATGTGATTTCATGTGTAAACATCGAGCAACACATGCCAGATGGACATTGAGAGCATGCCGAGATGTCGAAATGCACAGTGAATGGATTTCAGTTGACGCCTTGTGAAACTATGGTTGACGCATTCAACGTCTGTGTCAGACACTCGAGGACTTTGTTCTGTCTTTACACAACCAACCTGTTTCGTGGAATTGTTCATGCCATCATCCAATGCTCTGTATTACTGACACGCACTGCGCAAAATGTAGAACACAAAACTTTTTTTGTTGTTCCGACACCATTTTTACTAGAACTGAAGTGGGTGCACACTGCTGACCTAGCAGGAACAGTGTAAAACTCGAGAGTGTGCTCTTTCCAACAGTACGTTGTTCACGCACATATCTCAAATAACATAATAGTTCGGTTTTTTAAAATCTGATGATTCTTTTTGATTCACCCTGTAGTACTAACTGGGCCTCAAACCGCAGCTGCTTGCAGTAGTCTGCATTTTGGCAATATCCTTATAGATAGAAAGGAGGAACATTTATAGGAATATAATTACTATTATATCCTGCCTCTGTGGTTTTGTAAATGTTGGCTAAGTTCTTAGATGGACTTAACAGTCATAAAATTTAGGAAATACAATTTTGTAATAAATTATGCTCCTAAAGATTTTTTTAAATAAACTAAAACAATCCATCAAACAATGTAAAATCCTGGATGGAATATAACAATATTATGAAAAGGAAAGTTGCTACTCCTGCTGAGTTGTAAGTAGGCACAATAAAAAGACTGTCACAAATAACCTTTTGCCCAGCAAGGTCTTCGTCTGTTACTAAAACAATCCGTGTTAGATACTGGAACCTTTCTTTAAAGAATTGTTCCACCTGGAAATCAGTCTTGATTTTTTTTACCCTATCAGTAATAACTGAGTCTGCCAGATTCTTTAAAATGGCAGCTATTTGTGCCAACAGCTCTTCAATAACAAAAACTGGCAAGAAATAATTAAATTATTTAAAAAAAATAATAATGTGTACATATAATAATCTTCCACTTGCGGAATATTTAAGATTGGGATCATTTATTAACTGTCTTTCAGAACAGATTTGGTTTTTTGCGTATAAAAGCATTTAAATGAAAGCTCAGTTCGTGAACTACATTTACATTTAAAGACAATTCCAACACGTTGCACAATACCCAGTTCAAAAGTATTCTTATCAGTATGAAAAAATACATATATGATAATTATTGATTGGTTCTGATTGATTATAAGTCCCTGTGTTCACTCATCAGTATTTCACAAAATGACTACTAGCAGTACACAGCGCATTGCCTTATCAGAGCCAGCCCAGGGAAGGACGAGAAATCAAGTGAGTAAAATTAAGCTTCCTCCTCCACACACTTAAGTTTCAATGTCAAGTAAAATTGTGGCATTTGCCGTACAAAGCTATATACTATAAATACATGATTTTTTTCCCTTCTTCTTCTTCTCCCCCCCCCCTCCCCCCCCCCCCCCCGACCCCCACTCCCACCCCACTCATAAATGTACTTGCACATTTGAAACATGCAAAGACAGTAATTCCATGTTGTGGACACTCCTGGAGAGGATGATGTAACCTGCTGGCCGGTAGGCATGTCTCACAGTTTGCAGAAAGCCAGCAGCACAGGAAGGTATTTTTCTTGTGATGAAATACAGATTGTAGTACTGAGAAGTGACAAAAGGTGTTAGTATTTCTTCTTATCAGCTAAAGTAAATACCACAACTTTGTAATAAAATCAGAATGAAGTAACAAAATTGGTGCTAGGATCCTTCCCCAAACTAACATTGAAAAAGAATTGATTTTTTTGCTATGTATTCTTTTCATTGCTGGTGACTCACATTGATATGACCCTGTGGAACCACCATAGTTTCAGACATTTTTATTGTGGTCAGTAGGGACAGTTTTGTTTCCTTTAGCGAGAGGTTTAATTTAATTGTAGCCACATTTACAAGCTATACTGTTCTTATTTCCTCATTGCGGAGCTGCTTTTTCTCGTTATCGATACTACAAAATATATATTTAATGATTTTCTTAGTGGTTTCTCCACCTATCACCACAATAGTCATAATTACTGGTACTTTGGTGTAAATAATGTAATTTTTTAATCATTTCATAATGTAGCATCTTCTGTCACAGGAACCCGAGTGTATTATCGTGCAGAAAGAGGTCGACGACGTGCGACCCAGACTTCTGGAAACCACACAGGTAGGAAGGACTATTTATATCTCATTTTTAGATACAATTTTGTTGTGCCAACGAGAAACCTGACTCTGGCTCTGATCGTACTTAACTCTCGTGTGTAGCTTGTTGAGCTCCAGCCCTACATGAGAAGTCATTACTTTCCAGCAGTTAAATTATACGTGTTTCACGGAGATACTGAAATACCTGAAATGTCAAACCGTGGGAAAGCTAGGTCGATGTGTGTGTTCCCAATAAACTATACACGTGCCCCGTTGTATTTGTCGAGCTGCCGAGCTTCGCAGAATCTCGATTGGACGCCGATGTCAACTGAATCAGAACTCTGACAACTTGAAGGTGCAATTGGACTTTATTACAAGTTCGCTGTGCGTCTGACATTAATGTAGTATGCATCTTTATGTGGGACACCCAGTTGAAATTATAACGTTCAACCATTTAAACAAAATGCTATTATAAAAAGATTCAGTGTATCTTGACATTATTATTATGTTCGCCTTGTTGATATTCCTGGGAGCTGGGCACGGCACAGCAGTCTCCTTGCTGCACTTGCAGTGACGTCAAGCGTAGCGCTACTCCTTGTCTCTCCACGAAGTCCATCAGGAATACCTCAAGCAAATTAATATACATAATATAGATAGATTTAACTCTCAACATGACTTTTCTAGTCATTTTTACCAAAACACATAAGTATGTACACATGTTCATTTATATGTCGAATAAGTACGGAATTTTCCTATCAATCGAATTGTTTCCTTTTCTGAAACTCTTATCAATAAAATAATGGGAAATGTCACAAGCTCTCAAGCTCTGAATGTAGATGAAAACTATCCTGCTAAAGCTTCCTCGTATTGTTCGGGGAACCAACATCGACACTTTATAGACTGAGCCTGAGCGTAGATCGGGCTACGGTTTTCTCCGTGTGCGAGTAATCTGTCGCTCTAAAACTGAACTGGTTGCGTACGACGACGACGTACGTATGTCTCGCTACCTGTGGATGCGTCTCTGTGAACAATCTGGTAAGCGCTTAAGTCTGAATTGCCGAAAAGTTGCGCAATCCAAATGTACCTTTCTCTCTCTCCCTCTACTTTATCGTCAATCCTTTCTGGACTTCAAAAATCTAATTCCGCCTTTCACTGTTGTCTGATACTGTGAAGAGACAATTGTTTCTCCTTATTTGTCTATTATTACTTGCAAATTTAGAATTCCTCCTCCTGGATTCTCACTGTTTCCTAGAGTCATATTGATCTTAGCTGAATTTGTGGAGTACATGGACAGTTTGTCTCTTCCCCTCCTATTGTTGTTGTTGTGGTCTTCAGTCCAGAGACTGGTTTGATGCAGCTCTCCATGCTACTCTATCCTGTGCAAGCTCCTTCATCTCCGAGTACCTACTGCAACCTACATCCTTTTGAATCTGTTTAGTGTATTCATTTCTTGGTCTCCCTCTGTGATTTTTACCCTCCACGCTGCCCTCCAATACTAAATTGGTGATCCCTTTGATGCCTCAGAACATGCCCTACCAACCGATCCCTTCTCCTAGTCAAGTTGTGCCACAAATTTCTCTTCTCTCTAATTCTATTCAACACCTCCTCATTAATTATGTGATCTACCCATCTAATCTTCAGCATTCTTCTGTAGCACCACATTTCGAAAGCTTGTATTCTCTTCTTGTGTAAACTATTTATCGTCCACATTTCACTTCCATTCACAGCTACACTCCATACAAATACTTTCAGAAACGACTTCCTGACACTTAAATCTATACTCGATGTTAACAAATTTCTCTTCTTCAGAAACGCTTTACTTCCCATTGCCAGTCTACATTTTATAGCCTCTCTACTTCGACCATCATCAGTTATTTTGCTCCCCAAATAGCAAAACTCCTTTACTACTTTAACTGTCTCATTTCCTAATCTAATTCCCCCAGCATCACCCGACTTAATTTGACTACACTCCATTATCCTCGATTTGCTTTTCTTGATGTTCATCTTATATCCTCCTTTCAAGACACTGTCCATTCCGTTCAACTGCTCATCCAAGTCCATTGCTGTCTCTGACAGAATTACAATGTCATCGGCAAACCTCAGAGATTTTATTTCTTCTCCGTCGATTTTAATTCTTCTCCGAATTTTTCTTTTGTTTCGTTTACTGCTTGCTCAATACACAGATTGAATAACATCAGGGAGAGGCTACAACCCTGTCTCACTCCCTTCCCAACCACTGCTTCCCTTTTGTGCCCCTCGACTGCCATCTGGTTTCTGTACAAATTGTAAATAGCTTTTCGCTGCCTGTAGTTTACTCCTGCCACCTTAATTTGAAAGAGAGTATACCAGTCAACATTGTTGAAAGCTTTCTCCAAGTCTACAAATGCTAGAAACTTAGGTTTGCCTTACCTTAATCTGTTTTCTAAGATACTTCGTTGGGTCAGTATTGCCTCATGTGTTCCAATATTTCTACGGAATCCAAACTGATCTTCCCCGAGGTCGGCTTCTACTAGTTTTTCCATTTGTCTGTGAAGAATTCACATTAGTATTTTGCAGCCGTGACTTATTAAACTGATAGTTCAGTAATTTTCACATCTGTCAACACCTGCTTTCTTTGGGATTGGAATTATTATATTCTTCTTGAAGTCTGAGGGTATTTCGCCTGTTTCATACATCTTGCTCACCAGATGGTAGAGTTTTGTCAGGACTGGCTCTCCCAAGGCCATCAGTAGTTCTAATGGAATGTTATCTACTCCCGGGGCCTTGTTTCGACTCAGGTCTTTCAGTGCTCTGTCAAACTCTTCACGCAGTATTGTGTCTCCTATTTCATCTTCATCTACATTCTCTTCCATTTCCATAATATTGTCTTCAAGCACATCGCCCTTGTATAGACGCTCTATATACTCCTTCGCACTTTCTGCTTTCCCTTCTTTGCTTAGAACTGGGTTTCCATCTGAGCTCTTGATATTCTTGCAAGTGGTTCTCCTTTCTCCAAAGGTCTGTTTAATTTTGCTGTAGGCAGTATCTATGTTACCCCTAGTGATATGCGCCTCTACATCCTTACATTTGTCCTCTAGCCATCCCTGCTTAGCCATTTTGCACTTCCTGTCGATCTCATTTTTGAAACATTTGTATTCATTTTTGCCTGCTTCATTTACTGCATTTTTGTATTTTCTCTTAATTAAATTCAATATATCTTCTGTTACCCAAGGATTTCTTCTAGCCCTCATCTTTTTACCTACTTGATCCTCTGCTACCTTCACTATTTCGTCTCTCAAAGCTACCCATTCTTTCTTTCCCCCATTCTTGTCTATCGTTCCCTAATGCTCTCCCTGAAGCTCTCTACAACCTCTGGTTCTTTCAATTTATGCAGGTCCCATATCCTCAATTTCCCACCTTTTTGCAGTTTCTTCAGTTTTAATCTACAGTTCATAACCAATAGATTGTGGTCAGAGTCCACATATGTCCCTGGAAATGTCTTAAAATTTAAAACCTGGTTCCTGAATCTCTGTCTTACCATTATATAATCTATCTGATACCTTCCAGTATCTCCAGGCTTCTTGCATGTATACAACCTTATTCCGTATGTTTGCACCTCTGTTAACAGCCCGCAGTAGCGCACTGTGTCAAACGCTTTTCGGAAATCTGGGAATATAGAATCTGCATTTTGCCCTTCGTCCATACTTCTCAGTATATCTTGCGAGAAAAGGGTATGCTGAGTTTTGCACGGGTGACGCTTTCTAAAACCACGTTGATACACGGACATAAGTTTCTCGCTCTCAAAAAAGTTTGTTATATTCGAACTCAGAATATGTTCAAAAATTCTGCATCAAACAGAAGCTAGGGATATTGGTCTGTAATTTTGTGGGTCCATTCTTTTATCTTTCTTAACGAACTTTTTCCAGTTGCTTGGGCCTTTGTGCTGTGTGAGATATTCACGATAAATGCAAACTAAGTAAGGGGTCAGTGCCCTAGAGTACTCTTCGTAAAACCGAATTAGGATTCCAGTGGACCTGGTGATTTATTCGTTTTCAAATTTTTCGGTTGCTTCTCTAGGCCAGATATTCTTATCACGATGTCGTCCGTACGGGAGTCTGCCTGATGGTCAAATGACAGTATGCTTGTACGGTTCACCTGTGTGAATAATTTCATGAACGGGAAATTTAAAACATTGACTATTGTTTTGCTATCTTCAACTGCCACACCAAAGTGGTCAGCGAGGGACTGAACAGAAACCTTAGACCTGCTTAGCGGTTTTATGTAAGACGAGAAGTTTCTCGGGTTCTCTGCCAGATGTTTTGCTAAAGTGTGACGGTGATAGTTGTCGTATGGTTTTTGCATAGATCTTCCCACAGATGCACGAATCTCTACTAGCCTTCACTTGTCATCATTTGTGCGTTCCCTTTTGAACCGAGAGTGTAACTGCCTCTGCTTCCTCAGTATCGTACGAATTTCGTTATTAAAGCATCGCAGGTCTCTACCATCCTTTATCCACTTACTAAATGCAGACTGGCAATGGCAAGGAAAGCGTTTCTGAAGAAGAGAAATTTGTTAACATTGGGTATAGATTGAAGTGTCAGGAAGTCGTTTCTGAAAGTATTTGTACGGAGTGTAGCCATGTATGGAAGTGAAACGTGGACGATAAATAGTTTAGACAAAGAGAGAATAGAAGCTTTTGAAATGTGGTGCTACAGAAGAATGCTGAAGATTGGATGGGTAGATCACATAACTAATGAGGAGGTATTGAATAGGATTGGGGAGAAGAGAAATTTGTGGCACAACTTGACTAGAAGAAGGGATCGCTTGGTAGGACCTGTTTTGAGGTATAAAGGGATCACCAATTTAGTACTGGAGGGCAGCGAGGAGGGTAAAAATCGTAGAGGGAGACCAAGAGACGAATACACTAAGCAGATTCAGAAGGATGTAGGTTGCAGTAGGTCCTGGGAGATGAAGAAGCTTGCACAGGATAGAGTAGCATGGAGAGCTGCATCAAACCAGTCTCAGGACTGAAGACCACAACAACAACATCCACTTACTAGGCACATAACTCTGGAGACTACGATTTACAACCTGCTTAAACTTTGCCCGTAATTCCCCCGCACCGAGCGAGGTGGCGCAGTGGTTAGCACACTGGACTCGCATTCGGGAGGACGACGGTTCGATCCCGTCTCCGGCCATCCTGATTTAGGTTTTCCGTGATTTCCCTAAATCGCTTCAGGCAAATGCCGGGATGGTTCCTTTGAAAGGGCACGGCCGATTTCCTTCCCCATCCTTCCCTCACCCGAGCTTGCGCTCCATCTCTAATGACCTCGTTGTCGACGGGACGTTAAACACTAATCTCCTCCTCCGTAATTCCCCTACATCTATCTTATTACGTAACGCCAGTTCACTGTCTAAGTGAGATGCTAATAATTGCTTATCCACTTTATCTGGCAGAAACACTCACCTATCTTTCTCGGCTGATTTATTAGCTTTCATAATTACAGTCGCCGTAATGATATCAGAATCACTCCGCCGATAACATCTGGCACTACAAATATGTAGTTACAAGGTCTAAGAGATTAGGTGTGAGATATTTCCATTGTGTGTGGGCCACAGAAACAGCTGCTTAAGACTGTTTTCAAAAAACGTGTTCGAAAGTACTTCGCAAGATTGTCTGTGTGTGCCCTCCCAGAATGAATAGAAAGACCTCTTCGTGTATACTCGGTAGGCTCCAAATAGTGTTGCACGATCTGAGATTTTACACGCTACTGGCCGTAGACTTTCTTAGAATGGCTCTAGAACTCTCACAGTGGAACTAGGTAGCTGGTAAAAACATCCAACAATTCACTCGATTCCACCTAGACCTGTTATACGTGATGAGTTAATTTCACTATCACGTTTAACTTTGGCTTCAACATTGACAATATTTTTGTCAACTACAGCGAACACTTCGCCTCTGTGGCTTCTAATCTGTCTTTCTGATATATGTCCTGCGACTTTCTAAATATCCCAGAGGTTTTTACTTTAGGTTTCAGCCAGCTCTCGGTCTCTAGTAATTTGATCGCTAAAAGTTACCTGGAGGGCAGTAAGTTTGTGAACTTTGTTAGTATACTTTGACAAGTTACAAATGAAATTTTTATAGTTGAAGCGTCTTTAATCTGAATGTGATCTGACTTCTCTTTCTGTGTAACATCTGGTCATAGTCCACCGAACAATCTCAAACTACCGCCTAGCTCCGTGTGCTCTCCACAAGTACTCGGCTACCCGAGCAGCTGCTTCCTCTGTGTGGTGCTCCCCTGACCTGTCGAGGGGAATCTTACAGACCTCCGGCCGATAATGCGGGTCTAGAAATCTGTAGCGGAGACTCTCGCAGAGTCTGCGAAGCCTCCGGCCGAGACCCTCCGCTCGGCTCCGAACAGGGGACGCCTGTCGGCTCTCGGAACACGGTGCTACGAACTGCGAGCTCCGCTCGCACCCCGTGTGCGAGGCCGGCGGTCTTCACCACCTCTGCCAGCCAGACGTAAGAACTGAGGACGGCCTCAGAACCCACGCCACAGACACTGTCGGCACTGCGAGCCACAACTCGCGGACGACCGAGTCCCGCACACTCGATAGCCGCGGGCGGGGCACCCTCCACGTCTCGGACGAGGCCCACCGGCAGCCGTAACGAGTGTACACTCGCTTTCTTTCCGGACCTTAATGCTATCTTCCTAAGGGGCACCGTAAAGCACCTGACGTCGGAGCTCCCGGGAACTAGCGGCCCCCTGGCCACGTGTGCCCGCTCGGACCGTGCCGAAGGGGCAGCCACGTGTTCACTCACTGACTGACCAGTCAGCCTTCTGCCTCGAGTGACGTGAATGCGTTACCGCCCGCCACTCGCCCTGCCGTGAAGGTGGATCCACTGCATCCGGGTCACTAGCAGGTTCCTCGGCAGCAGAGTTCTGGACAAAACGAGTGGCACCTCGGGTGTCCTGTGTGACGTGCCAGGTTCTCTGACACTGCCAAGCTCTGTGAGGCAGCAGACTGAAGGTGGCCGCCTGTAGCCAAAAGTGCGTTCGGCTGTTCGCGAACTGCGGCCAGCTCCTCCCGAGTCTGCGCACGGCACGGCGCGGCACGCGTGCTGTCTGTCCTGGCGAGACCAGCTGAAGAAGTGAACTGTAGAACTGGACAGAAACCTAGATACGAGGGTTGTTTCTAAAGTTCTCAGAACAGAATATAAAAATAGTACTCCATAACTGAAACTTTTTTTTTATTTTTCAGTGTAGTCTCCTTGTAGATTAATTTACTCGGTCCGACGATGTTCCGATTCCTTGATCCCATCTCGAAAATGACTTTCCTCCAGGCCTGCAAAATAGTTATTGACTTGGGTTATCAATTCTTTGTTTGAAGTGAATCTTTTATCACCAAGAAAAATATTCAGTTTCGGGAAGAGATGGAAGTCTGATGGAGTCATATAGACAGTTGTGGCAGCAATTTGTACCTTAGTTCTTGTAATTTTGCGTGGCGACAGCACACGTGTGTGGGCACGCATTGTCTCGATGGAAGATGACTTTCTTCCTTGCTGAACCTAGCCATTTTTCACATATCTTTTGTTACAACTTGTCCCTGAGGTTGGCGTAGTATTCTCCAGTAATTGTTTGCCCTGTGTAGAGAGAATCTACAAACAGAATCCCCTTCACATCCCAGAACGCTGGTGCCGTGACCTTTCCCGCCGAAGGAATCGTCTTTGCTTTCTTTCGTGGTGGAGAGTACTGCTTTGACTTTTGTTTCATGTGTGGTCACGAACCAGCACAAAAAACGGACCAAACATTGTTCTGATATGTCCCTACTCGCGCGTTTTTGATACAGCGTCAAGAGTCGTGGCACCTATCTTGCAGATAATTTCATAATTTCTAATTCTTCAGTTAAAATGTAATATACCCTTTCAGATGACACCTGGAAAGTGTGAGCAGTTTCACGTACTTTCAATCGGCAATTCTCTGTAACCATTTTGTGCACTTTTGGAATGATTTCTGGAGTAGTGACACATCTTGGCCGACCACTGCGCAGATCATCATCTAAGCCCTCCCAGCCAAATTTGAATTCATTTGTCCACTTGGCAAGGGATGAATATGAAGGACCAGAGTTCCCAGTGTATTCTGGAAGTCGTCCTTTGCTTTTGTACCTCCCCTCCCCCCTACCCCCCCCCTCCCCCGCCCCCATTTTCGCAAATCACTACATGGAAAGAACAGAGCCACGTCACCAGCACAGCTCTCTTCCAAGATCACTGACCTGTCACGTGTTTACAGGCAACAGTCCAGCGAAGATCACGTGAACAACTCATTGCACTAGTGCTGACCTCTCGTGGTGATTCCAAGAACTTTTCAAACCACCCTTGTATGCACTTGCTTCCCTCCTGATGTGTCACCACTGGACACTGATGTTTTAAGGGGACCAGGACATTATGAGGACCCAAAAAACTGAAGTTTATGTAATAAAATTTGTGATTCTTCCTGTTCTAAAATTATACACTTCATATATAGTGTAGTACCTCATCATTTTTATGTTTAAATGCGTTTCTAAGGCAGATTCAGCCCACGAATTCCTAATTGTCTCTTTGTTTAATTTTGGGGCCGCTATTTCCGTAGCAATTCGTTTGTGTAATATCCTTGAAGGACATATTGACTGTAGTATGAGCAGGGATTTATTGCAGTCGATCTTTCTATTGAAAAAGGTAGATTACTTGAGTTTATTTACATTTCTTACTTGACTGTGTATTTCAACCATTCATATTCCAAAATGCCAAAAATGAATAAGTTCAATTCCGGTCCTAAATTTTACGGTAATCACCACGAGTGTGTCATTGGAAAACGTAAACCTGAAGAAATGGCTACACTGCAGCAAAGTGGGGTTAGGCCTAAAAGCTCGCCGGGCAGTGCTTCCGAACACAAATTGCAGCATCTTACTGAAAATGAACAAGAGGTTGGTGTTGTCAGAGATGAAAATAAAGGTTACATTTTAATTAGTAAGTGAAAGTTTTCAGAATTAGTTGTGTCTGTTACTAAACGTTAATACTGTAAGTTAGAAATCCCTTATGTTTAGTGAAGATCTAAGAGAAGAGGCCTATTCAGCAAAATTGTAGTGGAATGTCAAGTGTGTGAAGTAATGAAATGTACGATGTCATCTCCAACAACATGCAAGATGAAGAGGATATTCTCCTTGCTTATGCCACGAGGTATATTTGGAAGGGGAGTGAAGCAGCCCAGATGTTCTGTACTACCACAGATCTCCCACCACCACCTGTTAAATTTGAGAGGTATTATAACAAACTGCCTATTGGCTTCTGTCTCGGGTTCTTCGGCCGACATTCATCTAATGATTTTTCTGGCGTTTCGCCAGCACGAGTGGCTGGCATTGTCAAAGCTTCACCCTCCATTGCCGGTGGTGAACTGGAGCCGAGCTCACGGCCGCAGACTATATGTGCCTGGCGCGCCAACGTCCGAGGGCTTCTCCGCAGTCATTTCCGGTGCGGTTCTGCTCTTGCTACCTGCGACGGTCATTCGCTGCAGTACGGGAAGCCAGGATCCGTTTATCGTGGAAGTAGAAAAGGACAAGAAACTGCTATTTCTAGATGTGCTGGTCACAAGGGACGGCGAAAACCTGGGACACAGCGTGTATCAAAAACAGACAGACACGCCGGCCGAAGTGGCCGTGCGGTTAAAGGCGCTGCAGTCTGGAACCGCAAGACCGCTACGGTCGCAGGTTCAAATCCTGCCTCGGGCTTGGATGTTTGTGATGTCCTTAGGTTAGTTAGGTTTAACTAGTTATAAGTTCTAGGGGACTAATGACCTCAGCAGTTGAGTCCCATAGTGCTCAGAGCCATTTTTTTTTTAAACCGACACACACGGACCGGTACCTGCACAAACTGTCAAACCACCACCCGAGCCAGAAAAGAGGCATGATTAGTACGCTTGTAACGAGAGCAGGACGAATATGTGAGCCGCTACACCTCAAACGAGAAATGCAACACCTGGAAACTGTTCTGAGGAGCAATGGGTACTCCACAAATTATATCAGAAGTGTAACAGAGCCAAACACTTGGCGAAGTAAGGAACCAGAAAAAGAAATGTCGGGTACGGCCTTTCTGCCATACATTCCCAGAGTGACGGACAGAATCGGCCGTATATTGCGCAAACATGGCGTAAAGACAATTTTCAAACCGAGAAGGAAGATCAAAGAATGTCTTAGATCGGCGAAGGAGAAAAGGGACCCACTTGCAATGTCGGGAATATACCGTATACCGTGCACATGCGGAAAAGTTTATGTCGGAATGACTGGACGATCCATCAACACCAGGATCAAAGAGCATAAGCGACATTGCAGGTTGGGGCAGGTGGGGAAATCGGCCGTGGCAGAGCACGCACTGAATGAGACCGACCACGTAATAAAATTCGCCGACACGGAAGTTCTGGCTGTAGAGAAGCACTATCACACGCGCTTGTTCAGAGAAGCTGTAGAAATACAAAAACACGCGAACAGTTTGAACAAGAAAGAGGAAAGCCT
The DNA here is from genome assembly GCF_023898315.1 of Schistocerca nitens. Classification (NCBI taxonomy): domain Eukaryota; kingdom Metazoa; phylum Arthropoda; class Insecta; order Orthoptera; family Acrididae; genus Schistocerca; species Schistocerca nitens. The sequence goes on along the minus strand of NC_064624.1, from coordinate 12,183,588 downwards.
TAAGGTCAACGGATCCTGGCTTCCCGTACTGCAGCGAATGACCGTCGCAGGTAGCAAGAGGAGAACCGCACCGGAAATGACCGCGGAGAAGCCCTCGGACGTTGGCGCGCCAGGTACATATAGTCTGCGCCCGCGAGCTCGGCTCCAGTTCACCACCGGCAATGGAGGGTGAAGCTTTGACAATGCCAGCCACTCGTGCTGGCGAAACGTCAGAAAAATCATTAGATGAAACGTTGGCCGAAGAACCCGAGACAGAAGCCAATAGGCAGTTTGTCAACAAGTGGCCATGAAAGCCTTAACAATTTGGTATTATAAACGTTTGCGTAATGCTGTAACAGAAGTCAGCGAAGCATGTGTACAGAGGCCAGTTAAAGAAACTGTAGATGTTTGTGAATCTACTGATATTGTTGCTGTGTTGGACAGTTCCTGGTAGAAGAGAGGCCATGCCATACATAGCAGAATGGAGTTGTCACAATTGCCCTTGTATATACGGGCAAGGTGCTGGACTATCAATGTCTGACAGAACTCTGCCAATGCTGTGCCGGTAAGGTAAATGAACACGAATGTGACAACAACTTCAAAAGTTTCAGTGGTGGTATGGAAAGCAAGGGGCAGTGTGTATTTTTAGTAGGTCAGTTGTTAGATGTGGTGTGTGATACGCTCACTATCTTGGTGGTGGCGACTGTAATGGCTTCAATAGTGTTGTGACTGCTAAACCATGTGGGAGCAAGACTAAGGAAATTTTGCAAGGATATGGGGGGGGGGGGGGCTTCTCTCATGACAATGCAATTGGTGGATGAGGCAGGCAGAAACATCAAATCAGAAGTTGAAAACATCACAGAGTATTACGGCCTGACAAGCTGGAGAGGCAGCAAAAATGTTAGTGGGATGAGGAAAGTGATTTGGGCAACTTTGTTTCACAGAATATCCACTGTTGAGCATCCACAGCGTGGCCTCTTCCCAAAAGGAAACACTTTGTGGTGCAAGTATTGTAGGTGTGAAGCAAACGGACAAAATCGTACACCTGCATACGCCATGCCAGAAACTGTTATGGTAGAACTAGAGCCAATATATCAAGATCTTTCAGGTCCTAAACTTTTGGAAAAATTTTTACATGGCAAAACACAGAAAGTTTCAGTAGTTGCATTTGGGAATGTTTGCCAGAAATTTTTTGTTAGCCTACCATAATACATTGTAATGATGGAATAACAAGCTGATAAAAAACCACGAGCAGACCAGGCATCAGAGCTGGGGACAATACGAAAAGCGGGCTACTGTGAGTGGACAGGCAGCATGTCGCTGAAGCTGAAAAAGCTGCTCAAAGTGTGACAGAGGAGCCAGAATAACAAAGAAAACTAAAGAAGATGAAAAGGACACTCAGAATCGACAAGATTACGGAGCTGGAATGGTTGGGCAAGTTATCATTGAGAAGAAAATGACATGTGAAACAAATACTAACAAAGAGATAGAGTGGCTGGCCAGTACTTACATCAGCTCAGTACAGCCGGTAGATTCACAAAACAGAACAGAAAATTTTTATCCTAGCTTTCGGAACTTCGTTCCTTCATCAGGGAGGAGAGAGGGGAAAAGAAGGAGAAGAAGGGAAAGTGGATTCAGTTTCTCACAACCCAGGTTATGAAGCAAGGTAAACAGGGAGAGTAGCAAGGTAAACAGGGAGAGTAGCAAGGATGGAGGCATGGTTGTCAGAGGGAAGCCAAAGATATTCTACTCTAAGTACTGTGCCAGCTTCAAACCAAAGAGGATGCATACAGAAGTAAAGAGGTATATAGTACAAAGCTAAACACAACTGTGTAGGATGAAAAGATGCGTGAATGGCTAAAGAGGAAAGGGAAAGAGGAGAAGACTGAAGAGTAAATGAGAGTGAGGTTGTTTAACGTAGGTTCAGTCCAGGGGGATGGCGGGATGAAAGGCTGTGTCGGAGTGCTAGTTCCCGTCTCCACAGCTCTGAGGGACTGGTGTTGGGTGGGAGAAGCCAAATGGCACATACGTTGTAGCAGGTTCCTAGGTCCCCAGAATTATGCTGGAGGGCACGCTCTGCTACTGGGTATCGGACATCTCCTAGGCGGACAGTTCGTCTCTGTTCGTTCATGCGCTCAGCCGGCTAAGTTATTGTCATACCGATGTAAAAGGCTGTGCAGTGTAGGCATGTCAGCTGATAAATGACATGCATAGCTATAGTTTCAGTTTCCTGTAATCATCATTTTTGCATACTTAGGTATCGTTCTCTCGTCCAATATTAAAGCTACAAAAACAAAATTTTGCACAAATAATAATTTAGTGTATGCTTACACAGTAAACCACATTATACAACATTCCATGAAATATTTTAAGCTGGAGCATATCATATGTTCTTAAATTATTAGAAGAAACATTGAGTTTTTAAAAGCAATGGAAAACCGAGGGTGGAATGTGACAGTATTATGAAAAGAATAGTCGGTACTCACCATACAGCAGAGATACCGAGTTGCTGAAAGGCACAACAAAAAGACTGTTGGGAAGTTAGCTTTCGGCCAACAAGACCTTACACACACACACACACACACACACACACACAATGACCACAGTCTCTGGTAGCTAGAGCCACACTGGCTCCAAATTTCTTTCACATGTAGGTTACAATATCCAATTAACAGTAGTTCAGAACAGCCAGCATAAGAAACTTGCAATATTAATTTGGCTTAAGTTTCATTCCAATATCTATCAATGTTTTTAAGTTACTACATTTCAAAATGCTAGTAAGAACTACAGGCCATGAGGTCCAGATCCTCTTAGTGAGCTGTTTATAGAAAAATGAAAACTGCAGTACAGATTGCCTGAATTTACACTTGCAGTTACAGAACGTGTTATGAAGCCTCTGAAATACAAAAATATGCACAAAATTTAAGAAATATGCTACTAGTAAAACACAGAAATAGCTAAATATCCAACTTGCTGCTTTGGAGTTGTGAACAGGTGACAGCAGAGGGCCCATTTGACCGTCCCTGTCACCACCCTTTCGAGTCACGACTGCTGAAAGTGGAACTTGTAGACACACACACTAATAGGAGTTGAGGAATGTCCTATCTTTAAAGAAATAGCAATTTTTCTTTCTTGGGTCATTCACTGTTTACACTGGCCAACAATGAAAATGTTTTGGGCTCAAAAATAGTTGGTTCTTATGTACGTCCATCTCCTGAATTAAAAAAAACAACCATCAAACGAAAGATTAGCTCTTGCTTTTGAGATAAAGTGACATTTCATTTTTATAGTCAACATTTTCAGTTTTGGGGGAATTTGTTATCAGAGTTGGCAGACCTGTCCAATAACAAAACACAAATGACATTAAGCTGTTTGTAAGTCATAAACATAGGTAGTGTTGCTGTGGCTGTGTGTTTCATACAGTTTCTGCTGTAATTAAAGCAGAATTTCTGGTTTGAGAGTGCTTTTGTAGTGTAAAATTTGTAAAAATGCCACGAAAATGTGCAAATAAGGGGAATAATTTTTGTTACATTTGTGGCGAAATGACATTTTCTTCGCAGAAACGCAAGCTGACGCCTCTTGTGAAGACTGCCTACCGGCGTTATTTCGGTGTGGAAGTAGGGGACCGGGATAGGTCCGGGCCCCACATATATGTTGCAACGCAGTGTTCGGTAACACTGCGAGAGTGGCTGAAAACCAAGAAATGACCTGTGGTTTTTGCTGTGCCTGGGGAGTGATGGGAGCCTACAAACCATACAGATCACTGCTATTTCTGCTTGACTCCACTTACAGAGGCAGGATTGTGTACGAAGAAAAGAAGAACAGATCAGTTCCCGAATCTTTGATCTGCTAATCGACCCATTCCGCATCCAGATAGTTTACTAGTTCCTACTCCACTTGAAAATTGTCTCCACGTGAAAATTGTGTATTTGAAATAGACAATAAAGACAGTGTGCAACAAAAAGAAGAAGAAGAACCAAACAAGCTTTCAACATCCCATGACCCTGATTTTGAGGGAAAAGATGATAAAGCTCACAGAGTGAGTCAAGCAGAATTGAGTGATCTCTTTAGAGACATCAAAGGAAAAGGCAGAAATTCTTTGGTCTCGACTAAAGCAATGGAATCTTCTCGAAAGTGATGTCACAGTCTCACAGTATAGAAAATGTCATGTGGAACTGCTTCCCTTTTTGGAGAAGAAAAACTATCTTGTTGTTTGCTGCTACATTGATGAAATCTTTGAATTTGAACCGTGATCCAACTGAATGGAGGCTGTTTATAGACTCCCCCGAGCTTAGTTTGAAACCTGTGTTACTTCACAATGGCAACGGTCTTCCTTCTATTCCTGTTGGTCGTGCTGTTCATCTGAAGGTGATGTATTCAAATATGACAGCCATGTTGGGCTCAATCAAATATCAGGAACACAAATGGTTAATCTGTGATGATCTAAAAATCATTACCATACTCCTAGGACTGCAGCTGGGGTACACAAAACATTGCTGCTTCTTATGTATGTGGGACAGTAAGGATAGGAAATAACATTATATTAAAGCAGACTGGCCTGCAAGAAATCTTAACCCTAGCGAGAAAAATGTCCGTGCCGAGCCTGTCGTGGACGCGAAGGTTGTTGTTCTCCCACCCCTGCACATCGAGCTGGGTTTGATGAAAAATTTTATCAAATGTATGAACCAAGAAGGGTGGGCCTTTAAGTACATAATAGAGAAATTTCCGAAATTAAGTGATGCAAAAGTTAAGGCAGGTATTTTTATCGGGCCACAAAATTGAGAACTTGTAAAGGATCCTGCAGTTGACTGAGTTTTGGAGGGGGAAGAAAAGGAAGCTTGGGAAGCCTTCAAGGGATTTTTAGGCAACAAAAGAGATGATAACTACACTCAGTTGGCGACAGTGCTCTAGCAAAAATACCACAACCTTGGATGCAACATGTCCCTTAAAATACATTTTCTCCACTCCCATCTAGACTTTTTCCCTCCTAGTTTTAAAGCTGTCAGTGATGAACATGGAGAAAGATTCCATAAGGACATTTCTCTTATGAAACAAAGATATCAGGGCGATTGGAACAAAGCAGTGTGTGTGGATTACTGTCTGCCTTTGTGTAGGGATGCTACGGAACTCCGTTACGAGAGACAAACTAAAAAATGACCGCCTCATGCAGCCGCTACACAATTCTGTTCAGACCCGTGCATCTGTGAAGTATTGTTCTAGCAATTTAGAACTCTTAAAATGTAACTACCACTGAATAAATTCGAATACACTTTCAGGCTTGTTGTTGTTGTCTTCAGTCCTGAGACTGGTTTGATGCAGCTCTCCATGCTACTCTATCCTGTGCAAGCTTCTTCATCTCCCAGTACTTACTGCAACCTACATCTTTCTGAATCTGCATAGTGTATTCATCTCTTGATCTCCCTCTACGATTTTTACCCTCCACGCTGCCCTCCAATACTAAATTGGTGATCCCTTGATGCCTCAGAACATGTCCTACCAACCGATCCCTTCTTCTAGTCAAGTTGTGCCACAAACTCCTCTTCTCCCCAATCCTATTCAGTACCTCCTCATTAGTTATGCGATCTACCCATCTAATCTTCAGCATTCTTCTGTAGCACCACATTTCGAAAGCTTCTATTCTCTTCTTGTCCAAACTATTTATCGTCCATGTTTCACTTCCATACATGGCTACACTCCATACAAATACTTTCAGAAACGACTTCCTGACACTTAAATCTATACTCGATGTTAACAAATATCTCTTCTTCAGAAACGCTTTCGTTGCCATTGCCAGTCCACATTTAATATCCTCTCTACTTCGACCATCATCAGTTATTTTGCTCCCCAAATAGCAAAACTCCTTTACTACTTTAAGTGTCTCATTTCCTAATCTAATACCCTCAGCATCTCCCGACTTAATTCGACTACAATCCATTATCCTCGTTTTGCTTTTGTTGATGTTCATCTTATATCCTCCTTTCAAGACACTGCCCATTCCGTTCAACTGCTCTTCCAAGTCCTTTGCTGTCTCTGACACAATTACAATGTCATTGGCGAACCTCAAGGTTTTTATTTCTTCTCCATGGATTTTAATACCTACTCCGAATTTTTCTTTCGTTTCCTTCACTACTTGCTCAATATACAGATTGAATAACATTGGGGAGAGGCTACAACCCTGTCTCACTCCCTTCCCTACCACTGCTTCCATTTCCTGCCCCTCAACTCTTATAACTGCCATTTGGTTTCTGTACAAATTGTAAATAGCCTTTCGCTCCCTGTGTTTTACCCCTCCCACCTTCAGAATTTGAAAGAGAGTGTTCCAGTCAACATTGTCAAAAGCTTTCTCTAAGTCCATCATTTCCACGGAATCCAAACTGATCTTCCCCGAGGTCGGCTTCTACCAGTTTTTCCATTCGTCTGTAAAGAATTCACGTTAGTATTTTGCAGCCGTGACTTATTAAACTGATAGTTTGGTAATTTTCACATCTGTCAACACCTGCTTACTTTGGGATTGGAATTATTATACTCTTCTTGAAGTCTGAGGGTATGTCGCCTGTCTCATACATCTTGCTCACCAGATGGTAGAGTTTTGTCAAGACTGGCTCTCCCAAGGCTGTCAGTAGTTCTAATGAAATTTTGTCTACTCCCGCGGCCTTGTTTCGACTCAGGTCTTTCAGTGCTATGTCAGACTCTTCACGCGGTATCGTATCTCCCATTTCGTCTTCATCTACATCCTCTTCCATTTCCATAATATTGTCCTCAAGTACATTGCCCTTGTATAGACCCTCTATATACTCCTTCCACCTTTCTGCTTTCCCTACTTTGCTTAGAAGTGGGTTTCCATCTGAGCTCTTGATATTCATACAAGTGGTTCTCCTTTCTCCAAAGGTCTCTTTAATTTTCCTGTAGGCAGTATCTATCTTACCCCTAGTCCTGTTAGCATATGTAATTAAAATGTATCTTTTTCTCTTAATTCATTAATATGAAATACCTGCACCTAGTGTGTATCACGGAAACTAGAGCTAAGGAAAGTTTTTCATTGTCATATACATTTTTCTCAGCCCAAAATTAGTGAGTACTGACTCTTTAAAATGGTTTAGTGCAATACAGTGATTTTTCTCGATTGCAGGTACACGAGAACGGGGCGCGGCAGAATACGGCGCGTAACCCGGCAGGAGGAGCTGAGGAGGAGGAAATGATTCTCGGCCTGGAGCTGGAGATGGAATGGGTGAGAGCAGCTCAGTAATTCTCCTCTTAAAGCCGTCCACCGGCATTTATGTCTCACGAGGGACGGAGGCGATTTTCGTAAAGAAGGTCGTAAATACAAAAGAAACAGCCTCGTCTTTCAAGTTTACAAGAATTTTCAATTACTCCAGTGTAGTGCCAAACACAATAATTTTCAATTCTTCACAATTTCTGCAAGCCGTCGAGTGATTAACCGTAAAGTTCCCTTCTGAAAACTAAAATGTTACAGCAGATCTCTCGAACACCTCGAGCTTCACTTCTGTAATACGAAACTGAGACACACGGTCAAGAAATGTTTGACGCGAATAAAAATGGAACTCGTTGGCAGTAGGAATGGCAGTTGTTGCTGAAGCAACTGATTTTTGGTTGTCTTAAACGCCAGTTTAACCGGACCGTTAAAAGTGCTCGTAATAACCAGTTACTGAAATAGCCAATTTTTGCTATTTTATTCCTTTTATTTCCTGTATTAAATATGGAAAGTGAACAGAGTTTGAAAAATTTTTACTCCCTCTGTTTTAGGGTACATAGAATCAAAATATTAAATTAAACAGGCAATTAAAACAAAAGTTAGTCTGTCCATTGTCGGATGCTTTTCTCGGAGTGTGGGAAGTGGTTTACTACTACAAAAAATCTCAAGTATTCTCCTGTTGATTCTAATTATTTAGAACTCTACTCAAAAATCATTTAATCTGGGATCGTACCACAATTTGGACATTGCGAATAGTCACTTCTGAGATTGGAAACTGAGATTTGAGAACTATATTTTTTGTGTTAATTTGTCCATTCTCAAGGGCTGCAGACGGAGGCAGCCAATCAGCTTCTTTGTGTTTTTATTGCAAACTGTGAGCGATCTGTTAAGTTGTAAGTTTTCTCCTTACATAATGTCACAAATTGGTTGTGGATCCTCCTGTTTTTAAACTTTTAAAGCAAATGAAGCATTTTATTTCATTGTTCTGCCCTTCATAAAATTTTCCAGACTGTGGATGGTCTCATTCTGCAATAAAATGGATCTCCAGTGGCGACAGCGAGAAACTACTGCATAGACAAGGTGGGGGCAGGTCTTGCACACTACATGTACACGCGTACCGTCTGGTAGGCCACATCCTGTGGTAACAGGGACATAATCATCTCAGCAGTGCTGTACCAGATCTTATGCCGTGTGTCTGTTCCTCATTTCTGTCGGTATTGTTGTTAAAATAGCAGTTATCGCCTTCCCATGTTCTGTAATAATGCAATATTTCAAAGCAGTGCAAATTTATGAATTATTTGTTCTTTAAAAAAGGTCTATTTAAAAACAAAAAACTTTAGCACTGCTGCAATGACTAATTGATATTTCGGTATTTTTATCCGGTTATTAGTAAAAAATAAAATCATCTATTATAAACGAGACAAACACCGGAAGATACTGGTTATTCAGGGCTAAAATACCGGTATCAGTTTTAACCCATCGGTTTTTCCCATTCCTTGCAGCCAGACCCAGAAAGTTTGTTAAAATTACCTAAAAGGATTTGGAGGACATGATGCAACAGCCGTTGAAAACTTGGTTTTGGATCCAACAGTCTGCAGTGGTTTAACTGAAAAGTCAATAGGAAATGGTTTATCTGATCACGATGGTCTCATTTTAACAATAAATTTTAGTGACCGTTTAGGTACAGATGATAGAGGAAAAGGATTGTAGTGTAAAATCATAAGGAGTGACTCGACCACAGAATTTACAGAGAAATTACGGGAAAATGCAGGAGATAAATTTTTTCTTAAACATATTCCTACAAAACTTTGAATCTTGTTTTTTTCCTTACAGGAAATAAGGCTGAAAATGAAGAATAGCGATGATAAGTCTATACATCTCCTGGGTTTAAAGTATCTATTACGAAGCAAGAGCTCTGCAAAATTCAGCAGACGGGATGAAGTCACGAGTTGCAATTTCAGTAGCGTCTGTGTTGTAAAAGCTTCCAGTCTCGTGTTCCTTTTTCTTCTTCTTTCTTAGAAGAAAAAAAAAAAAGAGAGATAAAGGAAAAAAGAAGGAACCTTCTCATGTACTGTGCTCAAAAAACAAGGCACAAGCAGTTCGGAACATTATTAACCCTCGAGTGGGCAAAGTGCACCACCCACAAACAAAGTTGTTTTGTACCTTTCCATTGTTGTTTTACAGTAGTGAGCCTGCTTCCATTCCTGCATTATTGCTTCAGCTAACCCAATGATAAACTGTGTTGTTGTACACCCTAGTGGCAGTAGTAATGTAAAATAAACAGTGAGCTAGTTGAGAAAAAATTTACGGTCCACGCAAGGAAGTGACTAAAATTCTGAGCTAGCAGCACAACCCTCTAATGAGGCAGTTGCAGTTAGTAATTGAACAAGTATTTTCAGGATTGCCACAAGTTATGGAAATCAGGGTTTCAAACATATCAAAGAAATTTGGGGGGAAAAAAGCTGGAAAAATCTCGTTTTTGTCTCAGTAGCATGAAATTGTTTACCGAGATGTCACGTGTCGTCGCTCGCTGGGAGCAGCTGAGTACGTGCGCCACTTCCCTACTCCCTCGTTCTTACTGCTTCTCCCCGTCCCACCCTACCCCTCCCCTCAGCTTGCAGTCAGTGGTGCAACCTTCACACGGAGTGGGATTTGCTGATCGCGGAGTCTATTTCGTGAAACAGCTGCTCCGCATTCACTTCACTCACACTGGGACGTCCGTTTCTCTTTGCCGGGCACAAGCACCCTGTCTTAACGAAGTTGTCGTACCAGTGGCAAATGGCCTTCCTTGTCGGTGGCTTCGTGCCGTACTCGGTTCTAAACGTCCGTCGAACAGCTGTAGCACACTCGTTTTTGTCGAACTCTGACACACAGAAAACTCGCTCCTCACTCGAACTCTCCACGTCTGCGACTAGCGCCGACTGTCTGCAAATTACCAAACTACGCTGTGGGGGTATACGTGAAAAAAAAACTTTCAGAGTTTCTCTTCAAAATGACACGTGTAAGATATCTGTACAATGTTCGGTTGTCGTGCAATAAATAATTGAAAGTGTTCCCGGACTGTGTACACCCTGTACCGCAGTGTCGCTGTCTGTTAACACTGACAACTCTACGCAGATGCCGGTGCTCTCCGTCATTAAGTGAAGGCCGTCAGCCCCTGTGTTCCCTGTGGTGAGAAATAGTGCCTGAAATTTGTTCTCAGCACGATATTGACACAGTGGATGTCAGAATATTGAATCCCTTAAGGATTTCCAAAATGGAATGTCCCACGTATCTAGCTGCAATTACCATTTCGTGATGAGAGTCTGTCAATTTCTGTCGTGCAGCCGTAATCTCGTCGGAGAGGTTTTCGAACGAATCGCTCGAGTACAGACGGCGGGTCTCCGACGTACTGCCGTTTTGCACCTGGTGCACGTGATACTGCCACCGTCTGTGCACGTGCAGATCGCTATCCCACGCCTTTCGTCACCTCGGCGTATTAATAAAAGAAAGGAAGACACTCGTGAAAATCACGGCAGTGTGAAAAATTCTGAGGTTGACATTGTGCTCACATTCGAGTGTAGGAGGTGGAGCACGAGGTTCGACAGACCGAAATGAAAACGTCCGAAGTTCCCGCGTGTTTGGGTCGGTGAACAGTTGAAAACCCCACAGAGTCTTTCAGAATTCTCTAAGTTTTTCAGAATTATCTCAACATTTCCCCGAGTTTCAGGTGAAGTGAATTTTGTTCGACAATTCCAAATGGTATCTAATCTCGGCTTTGTGCTAAGTGATGCAATATATCCTTAGAAGCTTTTTGTTACTCAAAATTGCCACAATGTTTTTTAGCATAGTAGTTTATCACCAGTTAGTGGGTTATTCTGCTCCACAGGTTCTTCCAGTCGGACCTGCCAGTGACGAGCCCTCGAGCGACCCCCTGGCTTCTGAGAGAGAAGTGGTGAGTGCTTCACTTGTGGTCTGATTTGTTGTATTTGTATCTAGCAGGCTGCATTGCTGCGCACATTTCTCCTGACACAGCCTCAACAGTGTTTTCCCCACTGTGTGACCAGGACTGCAGTCGGCCACACTCGCAAAATACGTGCTGTTACCAAAGCGTTCGTCCTATTTTCCCAGCTTGTATCTTTGCCGTGAATGGAGATACAATTTTGCACTAAATTCTTGCTTGTGCACAGATATACAAATGTTTCTTATTTTTTTAAAATAATTAAAAAAGAAAGACCCATCTGATTTCAGAACAGTAGATCTTTTACATGCTTGCACATACAACCTTGGAGTGCATTTGGGACAAACTTTTCACATACTATTCATGAATTTTCAATATTCCCTCCACCAGATGCATAAGAAAGACCCAGGCCGTATGTGTTCAGCCTGATTTGACAAAACCTTTGGGCGCATGCACACACACACACACACACACACACACACACACACACACACACACACACACACACACTGGATGGTGATCTCGGTGACAGAATTTTAGAATAAATAAATAAATTGGTAAGAAGTGGTAAACTGTTACTGTTTATTTCAGTGCTCCCCTTTTAGGTACGCACGTGTCGAGATTCAAATTTGTCATTGTCTTACTATAATATACATCTAGCAACTAACAACTGAATCGTAAAATGTCAAATTATAAAGAGTTTCCGCAAACTGCAGTTTTCTTGCTTAGTAAGAAACAAAAGTACTTCATAGACACTAATATTTTAGGCTGTGCTTAATTTTAATTGAGGCTTGTGAATTAGACTGTGAGCTGAGGAAATTTGGCCACTTATCTCGGGGGCAGAACGGTAAGTCGCATCACCACTGCGGGGCTGTAGGTTGTGACAGATGGAATGTTTGTCTTCCAGTAATGGCAACTTACGGGACTGCGCAACTCGTACTGAATATAAATTTTGAGATGAAAGTAACACTGATTTGTGCATCTGCATTATAGACAAGGTCATCTCCAGTAGCGGTACATATTTGCAGCAAGTTATATAAACTAAACCGAGTCTGTTGTAATACAACGCAATGAGTAGAAGAAAGATGACATTCAGAATGTTGTAGTAAACATTTGTGATCGTACCTCGTATTACATAACGCATTTAAAGATAAGCACAACTGCTGCTAGTAATCTGTCAGTCACACGCACAACACACCACCACTTACTTAGGCTATTACACTGTCACAACTATTGGTGTCATTGAAGATGGCAGCCATTTGAAGTGTTCCAGACGGTGCCGTCTTACAACGATCACCACTTCAGGGCCGACACCTGACTCTTTGCGCCCCACTGTAGCCTGTCTATTGGGGGCTCGTAGTGCACTAAGTTACACGCATTATCGATTAATGGGAAGTTCGCATGCTGTATAGCATGCTTTTACACTGCTAGGAACTGTTGTCGAGTAGGTCCTGATGTCCAGCAGTGCTCTCCAGTGATGGTGTGTCACAGTAAATAATATTTTACAGTCTAAAGTGGTATGACTTCATTCAAATACCAGTTTTCTTGGCAAATTAAGTAGTAACATTGCATTACAGAACTGTAACCCATCTCAGATGCTTCCGTCTGGACTAATTTGACTAATCCTTTTCACTTTCCTGCAAATGAAGGAGCTCCATCAGTTGTTACTGCCGACAGATTTGTAAATTCCAAAGCACTTCTGCTTATGGTTCCGCTAGTACCCTCTTTTAAATAATTGTCTTTTATGGCACTTTCAAGAGGGACTACAGCACCCAGTTCTTCATAACACTGAAATCTTTATAGATTCCTCTCCCAAAAATTGCTATCTGTGCCGTATTGCTCGTGTCGGAGCTCTTACGGAATGCCAGAAAATAAAATTCGGTCTCTGTGGCTTGCCATTTTAGCATGTTCTCAATACTGGTAAGTATTTCATCAGTATGATGAGCTACAGTCTGTTGTAATAAGCTTTCTTGTCTTGACAAATCTATCATCTGAAAATAGTTTTCATTTCTTTGCAGTAATTTCCACAACAATGTAACTCGCTTTGACGAGTAAATCGGACTGTGGCCCAACGAGTTAGTTCCAAGTTCAAACACTTTGTCTTCACAAAAGTGGCTCAAAAATTTAATATATGATTAAGCACTTGATGTTATATTTCTTGTGAACTGGAAGCATTTTGCTAGAAAATAAACAATTTTGATTTCTTTATTAGAGAAGTACTGTGTTGTAAACCTGACCACCTTCTGAAACTATTATCTGCATCTTATTGCATTCAGAAGTCATAGCCACTTTACTTTGATACAGACTTCTGCTTGTAGTTTAAGGCAACCGTCAGTCACTACGGCTTCAGACAATCGTTGTAGACTAAATGCTACTTTGTCGTTATACCCAAAAATTATATTAGAGTGAGAACCGCATCACTTTATGTTTGCAATATAGCAAACATTCTACAACAAAAGAATATATCAAAGAACTGTTGCCTATTATTGTACTTGTCGGTGCTTTAGAGAGTCACCGTTAACTCCGAGTCTTTCTTCTACCGTAATTTAAAGTTCCCAAACTCGTGAATTTAACAAAATTTTGGAGTTCCAGAGAAATCCTGTGTGTTAAATATTCCCTCCATGAACCACAGACCGTACCGAGATAGGGTGACTTGAGTGCCTGTATGTTACAGTGAAGGGTATCTGGAGAAGAAGTGTTTACGTGGGTCATAAAAATTGGATATTGCCCACAGCATAACCCAGGAAGACTGCAAAACAGCATTACCAGACATATTAGTTGCATCCACATGTTTGACAACATTGCTAGCCACGGTTGTCTGGCAATAGGTGGATCAGTATATTTCCAGGCCAGAAGTGTTTACACAGCTACAACGTGGTCACAAAATGAATGAAAGCGAGCTGCATACTTGGGCAGGAGGTGGAGAATGGATTTGCATTCCACAAGGAGGAAAGTTACTAGGAAAAAGATAAATTGGGGTTTGTGCATGCAGTCTTTTTTAAGTAAATGACTTGCTTCCAAAACTTAAAACTTGTGAACTGATGCTGGATATGTACCCTGTCCAAAATGCTGAAACATGATTTTGGATATGTTGTCTGACAACCAGTGAAACCAGTGCAAATGTGGAAGAGTACATACCGGTTACAACCGCACTGGTGATCCTCCTTCAGTTTTGGCGACTGGTGATTCGTACAGAAGTTTGATGTCACACTGCTTATTAGTGTGCCTCCCATTCCCGGGCATTTGTAGGACTTCAGGAATTCATTAATGTAGTTTGAAATAACAATCAAATGTTTATATTAATATATTTAATTTTTGAGTCACCCGTACAGTGAAAATCTAGGGATTTCATAAATGCCTTACATCTACAGCAAGTGTTACGAGATGAGGAAAGTAGTTTATTCAAAGACTGTGATAAAAAAGATATCAAAATAATCAAATTCGTGCCCACAAAACACACACGATAATGCTTCAGAACAGTTCAAAACTCTTACGAATGAATGTAGAATAAAATTGTGGCTCATTACTGCAGATTTGTACAACATTAGCACGGAGGATGTCCTTTTTCAGATTCTGTGTTCCGTAACTCTGGTCATAGATGTAGGCACGTCATTTATCGAATCCGCGGTCTCTCGTTTGCGTGCTACTACATTCCTGGAAATGAGAAACAGACAGACTGCGTGTATGTAAACCGTCCTTCGAACCGAAGAAAAATAACACCGTTTCACCACTCGGTTACTCGACTCGCCACCGCAGTGCCGTCAGCGAGAGGAAGAGGAAGCGAAGTTTAGGGTGGGCGGCAAACGTATACAGACGAGGACAGAAGGAGAAGTGGCCGAGCCGTACGAAACACCTTCCTCGTTAGATGTGTGACGTGCCGGCAACTACCTGTAAAGGCGTGATCCGACACCATATTGCCCAGTCGTCCCGCAGTATTGCTGTGTATTTCAGCCACGTTGCGAGAGTGCCGACGGCAACACCGTTGCGGTCACGTGTCGCTGTAAAATACGGCCCGTGTAAACACTACTTAACTCGTGGTTCTCGAGGAACACTGGGCAATAAAACTTTCGGTAGCTGGAAACAGTTGGCAGTACGAAAACTGTGGCAGGTGGCAGTCAGACTTGCCCCGTGGTTCTGTGAGTGTGGTGGGAGACACTGTACCCACTGCCGTCCCCGTGCTGGGGCGCAGTCTACCCAACCCACACACAGTGAAAATAATAGTAATAATAATAATGGTAATAAACCCCGTGGAGGCCCGGGAAAAGAATAGGCCTCCGATATGTTCTGCCAGTCGTAAACGGCGACGAAAAGAACAAACTACTAATAGGGCTAACCCCCTTTTAGTGTGATTAGTTGGTTCACGACAGAACTAAAGAAGCCTCGGACAAGCGCCGTCACGGTCGGGGACGACGCTTGAACCCTATGCCCGCCCACAATGGTAACGACACTGCTAGCCAACTGGAAAATGATTTAAATCCAAATAGAGGTGTTTTGCAGGATATGCTTCCTGCAACCACTCTAGAAGGAAAACAAAGACAGAGGATGAGACGGTCAGATGAAGTTAACCGACACCTCACGTTCTGTTATTACCGAGCAACAAACTTAGGAACAAACACAACTGGATACAGATCACAACATTTATTACCAGATACCCACAATTAAAATTTTAAACAGTACGACGACTAGCTGATCAGATCTGTGTAATAATCATAAATAACACAATACCCCAGTCAGAATTAGAAAACATCAAACAACAAGTACAACAAATACTGGAACAAAATAATGTGCAATCAGAAGAAGAAGAAAATACAGTAATGGACTCAAACATCCCAGAGCAAACAAACAAAGAACAACACTCACCGATTAAACAATCAGAGGAAAACGAAATCTTAAGACAGCCACCAGAACAAGCACAAATAGAACATGAAGTGACACACATGTTAGATATAGAAGAAAAATTTCACCTGACATATATTGAATACAAAGACAGAAATACAGACATTAGACCACTCTTGCATAGACCACCAAATAACCCACAAGTCAAAACAACAATAACAACTATCAACACAATCATGCACAACAAAATAAATGAAAATACAACTATGGAAGAGTTACAACTACTGGTTTATATAGGAGCACTCACTACACTAAATATACACACTAGGCAGAGATCAGAACCAACCAACACACAGAAGAAACCCACAAAACCAGCATGGCAACACAGGCTACAGATCAGAATAGAAAAACTGAGAAGAGACACTGAACAGCTAACACAATTTATAAGAAATGAAATATCAGACAAAAAAACGAAAAAGGTTAGGTAAAATCTCACAACAAGAAGCGATAGAGCAATTAGATGAAAAGAAGCAGAAATTACAAGCATTGGCCAAACGACTCAGAAGATACAAAAAAAGTGAAAATAGAAGGAAACAAAACCAAACATTCAACACAAACCAAAAGAAATTTTACCAGACAATAGATAACACACACATTAAAATAGACAATCCACCAAACATAACAGACATGGAACACTTCTAGAGCAACATATGGTCAAACCCGGTACAACATAACAGGCATGCACGGTGGATACAAGCAGAAACAGACACATACAAGATTATACCACAAATGCCTGAAGTGATAATTTTGCAACATGAAGTCGCCTGAGCAATTAATTCTACTCACAATTGGAAAGCCCCTGGAAAAGATAAAATATCAAATTTCTGGCTAAATAAGTTCACCTCAACACATTCACATCTAACTAAATTATTTAACAGTTACATTGCAGACCCATATACAGTCCCAGACACACAAGGAATAACTTATCTGAAACCTAAAGATCAAGCAGACACAGCAAACCCAGCTAAATATCGCCCCATAGCATGCCTACCAACAATCTACAAAATATTAACTTCAGTCATTACACAGAAATTAATGACACATACAACACAGAACAAAATTATAAATGAAGAACAAAAAGGCTGCTGCAAAGGAGCACGAGGATGTAAGGAGCAACTGATAATAGATGCAGAGGTGACATATCAAGCTAAAACTAAACAAAGGTCACTACACTACGCATACATTGATTACCGAAAAGCTTTTGATAGTGTACCCCAGTCATGGTTACTACAAATATTGGAAATATACAAAGTAGATCCTAAATTGATACAGTTCCTAAACATAGTAATGAAAAATTGGAAAACCACACTTAATATCCAAACAAATTCAAATAATACCACATCACAGCCAATACAGATTAAGCGTGGAATATACCAAAGAGACTCATTAAGTCCTTTCTGGCTCTGCCTTGCTCTGAACCTACTATCCAACATGCTAAATAATACAAATTATGGATACAATATTACTGGAACATACCCACACAAAATCACACATTTGCTATACATGGATGATCTAAAACTACTGGCAGCGACAAATCAACAACTCATCAATTACTAAAGATAACAGAAGTATTCAGCAATGATATAAATATGGCTTTCAGAACAGACAAATGTAAGAAAAATAGCATAGTCAAGGGAAAACACACTAAACAAGAAGATTACATATTGGATAACCACAGCGACTGCATAGAAGTGATGGAAAAAACAGATGCCTATAAATATCTAGGATACAGACAAAAAATAGGAATAGATTATACAAATATTAAAGAAGAACTAAAAGAAAAATATAGACAAAGACTAACAAAAATACTGAAAACCGAATTGACAGCAAGAAACAAGACAAAAGCCATAAATACTTGTGCTATACCAATATTGACCTATTCATTTGGAGTAGTGAAATGGAGTAACACAGACCCAGAAGCACTCGATACACTTACACGATCACAATGCCACAAATAAAGAATACATCACATACATTCAGCAACAGAAAGATTTACATTAAGCAGAAAGGAAGGGGATTTATAAACATAAAAAACCTACATTATGGACAGGTAGACAATTTAAGAAAATTCTTTATAGAATGAACAGAAACTAGCAAAATACACGGCTACACCATTGCAATTTCATAACCACTTCTACAACCCTTTAGATCACATAACATCAACAGATACGAAGAAAGTAAATTGGAAAAATAAAACACTACATGGCAAGCACCCGTATCATCTAACACAGCCACACATCGATCAAGATGCATCCGACACGTGGATAAGAAAAGGCAATATATGCAGTGAGACCGAAGGATTCGTGATTGCAATACAGGATCAAACAATAAACACCAGATATTACGGCAAGCATATTATTAAAGATCCCAATACCACAACAGCTAAATGCAGACTTTGCAAACAACAAATAGAAACAGCAGATCACATCACAAGCGGATGCACAATACTAGCAAATACAGAATACACCAGAAGACATGACAATGTAGCAAAAATAATACATCAACAACTTGCCATACAACATAAACTAATAAAACAACATGTTCCCACATACAAGTATGCACCACAAAATGTACTGGAGAATGATGAATACAAATTATACTGGAACAGAACCATTATAACAGATAAAACAACACCACATAACAAACCTAACACCATACTCACCAATAAAAAGAAGAAATTAACACAACTAATCGAAATATCCATACCCAATACAACAAATATACAAAAGAAAGCAGGAGAAAAAATTGAAAAATACATCCAACTGCCTGAGGAAGTCAAGGACATGTGGCATCAGGATAAAGTTTACATCATACCAATTACACTATCAACTACAGGAGTCATACCACACAATATCCACCAGTACATCAATGCAATACAGCTACATCCAAACTTATATATACATCTATAGAAATCCATAATTATTGATACATGTTCAATTACCCGAAAGTTCCTAAATGCAATGTAACACATACCATACAGTTAAAAGGAAGTCACGCTTGATCAAGGTACGCGTCACTTTCCATTTCTAACCAGACATAACGTCTGAGAAAGGAAAGAAAGAAAGAAAGAAATAATAATAATAATAATAATATGACGATGATGATGATGATAATGATTGACAATTGTTGATGATGATGAGGAGGAGGAGGGGTGGGGGGCATCCAGAATGTAAATGTGAATGTTTGGACGTACTGTCCACATAACTGTCTTATGACAGCTTATCATTGGTTTCTGGTGTTTCGTATGATGCAGGCAGTTGCTGCATATGGTTGTAAGTCCGATTTTGTCACGGGGGTGGTGCTGTGATAGCTGTGACCACGGGTGTGTCGATTGCAAATCCTGGGAGCTGCGATATGCGGCTTATTATTTGCTTGCTGCAGGCAGAAAATTTTAGACTGTGTGACATTTGCCACAGTCTTGTTACCGTTTACGGCAGAGGTGTAACGAATGCAGCCAGTGTCCGATAGCGGTGCACGATGTTTAATAACGGGAGGACAGGTGTTCACAGCAAATAGAGATAGGAGCGATCTTTCGTTGTCACAGATGTGCCAAAACAATAGGTTCGAGAGAATTGACAGTTTGCGATTAGCGGCGTGCACTCGGCATTCTCGGAGCATTACGAAACGGATACTGACACGTCCGTTCACCAGATTGTTACACGAGATGAAAAGCGTGTTTCTCAGAGCACTCCCACAATAAAGCGACAGAATAGGGAGTGGCACCGTCCTCTGTTGCCGCGTCAGCCACGGGAGTCCGAACAGATCGCGTCGACCCGAAAACTGACAGCTTCTGTGTTTTGGGACAGTGAAGGGGTCCAGCTTGCCGGTTTTGTGCCGCACGACACGACAGTCGCTGCCCTCAAACGTCTCTGTCGGGCTATCTGGAACTGCCGAACAGGCGAGCTTGCACACGGAATTGTCCTGTCAGACGACAATGGACATGTGTGTACTGCGCGGCACTCACGAGCCTTGCCAGGAGGGACACGTTTGATTGTCCTCAGTGCAGCCTGTGTCTGGCACACTTTTTCCTGCTGTCTTGCCGGTAAACGCTGTGCGAATGATGAAGACCTGAAGGATGCTGTCGCAACCTAGTCGAGTAGTAGGCGGCTAGACAGTACGAAGAGGGCACACCTAAACGTGCCGAGCTATTACAATTACCTTAATGCCAAAGGCAGCCTTGTGGAAAACCAGGCAAAGTATGAGCCAAAACATGTATATTCTGTTTCTGTATTATTAATATCTTGGTGTGGAAAAATGTTCTTCACGTTCCGGATGGCTCTCGTAGTAGTAATAACAATAACAACAACCATTATTGAAGCAGATCATTGTTACAAAATGGTGTTAAACATGAAAATGGCAATGTGGTCGTGCCCCATCCTGTTGAAGGTCGAACAGTTATCTGTGACAAAGATTTGTGTTACAAGAATTGTAGTTATGTGCCATTATATCTACACATAATACCTGCTTGCCAGCTAGCTTCAATGTGGAGAAATGCAAATATAAAATCGTGGTGTTGCCAGACAGCAGTATTAGAGACCTGATCAGTCATTTGTGCCACAAAAACATTTGACAATACCACTGAGTAAATATTTGAAGTGGAACAGCCACATCACTCAGTTGTAGGGAAAGTGAATGATACTCAGCCACAAAGCTTGTCATTCACGGAGTGTTGATGCAGATGTGAGATGTATTTAACAGTCCAGCAATGCTGTCTTCAGGGATTTAACTGGAGCTATACACAGAAACCTCCATTTAAATTTATATACATATTCTGCAAACCAGTGTGAAGTGCATGGCAGAGGGTATTCCCCATTGTACCAATTACTAGGCTATCTTCCCGTCACATTCACATATGGAGTGCAGGAAGAATGTCTGTTTAAATTTGTCTGTGTGTGTAACGAGTCTAATTCTGTCCTCGTAATCTCTACAAGAGTGGTAAAAAGCAGGTAGTTGCATATTCATTACTTGAAGGCGTTTCAAAACTTTGTACGAAGGTTTTTATGAGATAATTGGCGTCTACCTTCAAGAGTCTACCAGTTAAGTTTCATCAGCATCCCCCTGAGGAACTACCGTGGGTCAAACAAACTTGCAACCACGTGATGTTTAAAGCTTTCCCAGCGTACTGATTGTTCCATAAAACCACGGGAGAACTGCCGGATATCAGTAACTTCCTGCCACGATATTTCGGCGCAGAGTCTTCTGGCCATCTTCAGGTGAATGCCACTGTAGTAGTACTGGCGAGTACGCGCTGAACTGCGCTTTTTAAAGCCTTCTGAGGTGACATTGCGCATGCGCTGCTCAGCGTGCGCGTTCGTAACGGCTCCGTGCGCTGCGCCTCGTGCCCTCCACTGCGAAAGCCTGGCGTATCGGTGTCAGGTCGATTTCCATCTTTATGCAGATAATTACGTCGACTACGAAGTTTCTCTATAACAGGATTACAAGCAGAGTTCAGCTGATAACCGCTATCTCGATTGATGAGAGTCTCGTTGTCAGACAATCTTATTTGCACAGATTCATTGATAATCGAGCTCCAAAAGTTTGATGTATGGGCCAAAATTTTTGTGTCATCGTAATTTGTGGAATGGTCTGTGGAAATACAATGTCCGGCCATTCCGGACTCGGTGGGTCGGAGAAGGTGAGTATGCCGTCGGTGTTCCACAATGCGTTCCTGCACAGTTCGTGTCGTTTGCCCTATATATGATTTGCCACATTCACACGGAATTTTGTAAACACCTGATTTACGCAGGCCCAGGTCGTCTTTAACGGATCCCACCAGTGATGAAATTTCGGAAGGAGGGCGAAAGATGACTCTCACTTGACACTTTCTCAATATTCTGCCTATCTGTGAAGAAATATTCCCAATAAATGGTACATGAACAGTCGACCTGAAGGCCTCTTCCTCTTCCTCGTTCCGTCGTTTGTAGGTCTTCAACACTCTGTTCACTTGCCTAGGTGAAAAGCCATTCTTCAAAAATACTTGTTGCGGGTGTTCCAGTTCCGCTTGAAGACTGTCGGCGTCAGAGATAGTGTGGTCACGGTGGACCGAGGTTTTGAGAACGCCCATTGTTTGTGCTGGATGGTGGCAACTAGTAGCTTGTAGATACAGGTCTGTATGAGTGGGCTTTCTGTACACCGAGTGACCAAGTGTGCCGTCACTCTTCCGTCACACCAAGACGTCTAAAAATGGCAGACAACCATCTTTCTCTATCTCCGTGGTAGACTTTATGTTTTCATGTACGGAGTTCATGTGATGTAAAAATTCTTGGAGACGGTCCAGACCATGAGGCCACACTATAAAAGTGTCGTCAACGTACCGCCAAAATACTGTCGGTTTAAAAGTGGCAGAGTCGAGTGCTCTCTCCTCAAAATCCTCCATAAAAAGATTGGCTACCAGGGGAGACAAAGGACTCCCCATGGCGACACCATCAGATTGTTCGTAAAATTCGTTGTTAAATATAAAATATGTAGAGGAGAGAGTGTGCTCAAACAACGCTGTAATGTCTGCACCAAACATATTGCCAATGAGGTGTAGTGAGTCCACCAGAGGCACCTTTGTGAACAGTGAAACCACATCAAGACTGACCAATAAGTCACTACTTTGCAGTTTTAGTGACTGAAGTCGACTGAAAAAATCACCAGAATTCTTTATGTGATGTGCACACTTGCCTATCATTGGTTTGAGCAAAGATGCCAAGAATTTTGCTAGGTCGTAGGTGGCTGCTCCAATGTTACTCACAATTGGACGTAATGGCACATTTTCCTTGTGGATCTTAGGCAGTCCATATAGCCTAGGTGGAACTGAACTGTTTGGTTTCAGTCTCTTGATGACCTCCTTCGGTAGAGAACTATTTGATAAAAATTCTGCTGTTTTTCGCACCATTCGGCTCGTGGGATCCTTATCGATTTTGCGATATGTTGAATCACATAATAAAACATTGATCTTATAAATATAGTCATCCCACCTACGACCTAGCAAAATTCTTGGCATCTTTGCTCAAACCAATGATAGGCAAGTGTACACATCACATAAAGAATTCTGGTGATTTTATCAGTCAACTTCAGTCACTACAACTGCAAAGTAATGACTTATTGGTCAGTCTTGATGTGGTTTAACTTTTCACAAAGGTGCCTCTTGTGGACTCACTACACCTCATTGGCAATATGTTTGGTGCAGGCATTACAGCGTTGTTTACGAACAATCTGATGGTGTCGCCATGGGGAGTCCTTTGTCTCCCCTGGTGGCCAGTCTTTTTATGGAGGATTTTGAGGAGAGAGCACTCGACTCTGCCACTTTTAAAACGGCAGTATTTTGGCGGTACGTTGACGACACTTTTATAGTGTGGCCTCATGGTCTGGACCGTCTCCAAGAATTTTTACATCACATGAAGTCCGTACATGAAAACATAAAGTCTACCACGGAGATAGAGAAAGATGGTTGTCTGCCATTTTTAGACGTCTTGGTGCGACGGAAGAGTGACGGCACACTTGGTCACTCGGTGTACAGAAAGCCCCCTCGTACACACCTGTATCTACAAGCTACTAGTTGCCACCATCCAGCACAAACAACGGGTGTTCTCAAAACCTCGGTCCACCGTGACCACACTATCTCTGACGCCGACAGTCTTCAAGCGGAACTGGACCACCTGCAAAAAGTATTTTTGAAGAATGGCTTTTCACCTAAGCAAGTGAACAGAGTAACGAAGACCTGCAAACGACGGAACAAGGAAGACGAAGAGGCCTTCAGGTCGACTGTTTATGTACCATTTATTGGGAATATTTCTTCACAGATAGGCAGAATATTGAAAAAGTACCAAGTGAGAATCATCTTTCGCCCTTCTTCCAAAATTTCATCACTGGTGGGATCCGTCAAAGACGACCTGGGCCTGCGTAAATCAGGTGTTTACAAAATTCCGTGTGAATGTGGCAAATCATATATAGGGCAAACGACACGAACTGTGCAGGAACGCATTGTGGAACACTGAAGGCATACTCACCTTCTCCGACCCTCCGAGTCCGGAATGGCCGGACATTGTATTTCCACAGACCATTCCACGAATTACGACGACACAAAAATTTTGGCCCATACATCAAACTTTTGGAGCTCGATTATTAATGAATCTGTGGAAATAGGATTGTGTGACAACGAGACTCTCATCAATCGAGATAGCGGTTATCAGCTGAACTCTGCTCGGAATCCTGTTGCAGAGAAACTTCGTAGTCGACGTAGTTATCTGCATAAAGATGGAAATCGACCTGACACCGATACGCCAGGCTTTCGCAGTGGAGGGCGCGAGGCGCAGCGCACGGAGCCGTTACGAACGCGCACGCTGAGCAGCGCATGCGCAATGTCACCTCAGAAGGCTTTAAAAAGCGCAGTTCAGCGCGTACTCGCCAGTACTACTACAGTGGCATTCACCTGAAGATGGCCAGAAGACTCTGCGCCGAAATATCGTGGCAGGAAGTTACTGATATCCGGCAGTTCTCCCGTGTTTTTATGGAACAAACTTGCAACCATTCGCGTTGCCCTTCTCTGAATATATTCAATTCCCCCTGTTAGTCCTGAATGGTACGGGTCCCCCACACTAGAGCATTATTCAGACAGGCACTATTCACACGAGTGTTTTACACTGTCCTGTCGTATTTATGTGGTCGCCTGTCGAAAGCTCGAATAACCGCGTATTGCAGCGTGGACAGTTCCGAGATGTGCGGGAAGAGTCGGTCAGGTTCTGTAATGTGCCGACACCGATGCTGTGCCGTGTCAGCTCCAGTGCCGTGGTCAGGTGCTCCAGGTTTCACAGTTGAGAATCCACGTGCAAACAGCACAGTCGAGCTGCTCCCACAGATTCTCAATTTGTTTTAAACCCAGGGAGTACGATAAACTAATTCTGGTGTTCTTCAAACCGAACGCGTACACCCTCGGCCGTGTGAGACACGCTGCATTGGCAGCCTGGTAGATGTCGTCGTGCCGGGGAATAACAAACTACACATTATCGTCTAACTCTGATGAAGACCTTACTGGCCGAAAGCTATATTTGTGACAGGTTTTGTTGTGCCTATCTGCGACTCAGCATCTCTGCTGTACGGCGAATAGCAACTTTTCCTTTCACAATATTGAAACTGCATGTCGGGGTGGACACAGTCAGCGAGGATAGGTGCGTACTTCTGTTTTTCCATTGTGCCCTCCAGAATGACGAGATTACCCAGACGGTGCCACAAAAATGTTCCCCAGACCATATACACTATGTGACCAAAAGTACCTGTACACCCCAAATACTCGTTTTTCATATTAGTTGCACTGTGCTGCCACCTACTGTCAGGTACTCGATATCAGAGACCTCAGTAGACATTAGACATCGTGAGAGAGCAGAATGGGGCACTCAGTGGAACTAGTGGACTTCAAACGTGGTCAGGTGATTGGGTGTCACTCGTGTAATACGTGTGAACGCGAGATTTCCACACTCCTAAATATCCCTAAGTCCACTGTTTCTGATGTGATACTGAAGTGGAAACGTGAAGGGACACGTACAGCACAAAAGCGTACAGGCCGACCTCGTCTGTGGACTGACAGAGACTGCCGAGAGTTGAACAGGGGCATAATGTGTATTAGTCAGATCCGTATCTAGACCATCTCACAGGAATTCCAAACTGCATCAGGATCCACTGCAAATACTATGACAGGCGGGAGGCACTATCACAGCACATTGATGTTTTAAGCACCTTCTCGCTTCCCAGTGTTGAAGACCAATTTGGGGACGGAGATTGCATCTTTCAATACGATCGAGCACCTGTTCGTAATGCACGGCCTGTGGCGGAGTGGTTACACGACAATAACATCCCCGTAATGGATGGGCCTGCACAGAGTCCTGACCTGAGTCCTATAGAACACATTTGGGACGTTTTGGAACGCCGAGTTCGTGTCAAACCTCACCGACCGACATCGATACCTCCCCTCAGTGCAGCACTCCGTAAAGAATGGGCTGCCATTCCACCTTACACCACCTAATTGAACGTATGCCTGCGAGAGTGGAAGCTGTCATCGAGGCTAAGGGTGGGGCAACACCGTACTGAATTCTAGCATTACCGATGGAGGGCGTCACTAACTTGTAAGTCATTTTGAGCCAGGTGTCCGGATACTTTTGATCACATAGTGTAGCTCCCTCGTGCGGCCTGTACTCTTCTGACAATTGTTGCTCGGTGTTTGCATTTATACATTTCACGCTATACACACCAGTACTGCAAGGCGGATCATAATACTCGATTCATCTGAAGAAGCCACACGTCACCAGTCACCGTACGTCCAGTTGCGATAGTGGCCCACAAATTCGGCCGTCGTCACCGCTGAACGGCAGTCGGCACGGGTGAGTGAAGCGGGCGCCTGCTGCAGGAGCCCACGTGCAGCGACATTTGCCGAGCAGTCGTGGAGGAGGCACTGTCGGTAGCCCCTCGGTTCGTCTGGGCAGCCAGTTGCTCGACAGTTGCACGTCTGGCAGTCCGTGCACATATCCGCTGACGTCGTTTACCCCTGTCGTCTGTCCACCACACTTACCTCGGCACCAGTATCTGGCAGTGGCGTTTTCTCGTGCAGAGTATACTTCAGCGGTGGCAGCACGCAAACAGTTTACAAACTTAGCCGTTTCGGAAATGCTTCGACCTTTGGCCCCAAAGCCAATGATTACGTCCTTGTTTTGGACATAGGATAAATCACTCCATTTGTGCCATTACAGCAAAGACTGCACTGTTGTCCTCGCCCCCAGACACTATTTATATACCCTCCTCTGCTAGTGCTGCCACCTGCTGTCTGTGAGTGGTTGGTCCACATTGACTTCAAATGTGGTCACGTTAACGTGACTGGAACCTGTTTAAACAATCTCCTTTGAAGGCTGACTGCATTTTCCCAGTGTCCTACCAGTGATTCAAAGTATGCTACGTGCCTTACCTACAGCTGATCTTAAATTATCATTTCATTTTGTATTCTAACAAATTGTTATGCCCTGCTATTTGTATGAGTATATTGATTCCAGATGCTGAAGTTATGTGCACTATGTGATCAAAAGTATCCAGATACCTGACTGAAAATGACTTACAAGTTCGTGGCGCCCTCCATCTGTAATGCTGGAATTCAGTACGGTGTTGGCCCACCCTCAGGCTGGATGACAGCTTCCATTCTCGCAGGCATACGTTCAGTCAGGTGCTGGAAGGTTTCTCGGGGAATGGCAGGCGATTCTTCACAGAGTGCTGCACTGAGGAGAAGCATCGACGTTGGTCGTTTTATAGGATTCGGGTCAGCTCTCTGTGCAGGCCACGTTACATTGTCATGTAACCAAAGGCCGTGCATTATCAACAGGTGCTCGATTGTGTTGAAAGTGAGACAGTGAGAAGCAAGAACCTGCTTAAAACGTCAGTGTAGGCCTGTGCTGTGATAGTGCAATCCTACAATGTTAACACTCCTTACACAAAGCCGGGCATTTACCAGCGTGATGTGTGGCTTACGAGCAGCTGCTCGACTGTCAGATCCAAGTTTTCCCGCCTCCCGCCTAACTGTCGTAGTACTTGCAGTGGATCCTGATGCAGTTTGGTCTTCCTGTGTCAGCCTATTACACGTTACGACTCTCTTCAACTGTCGGCGGTCTAGCCGGCCGAAGTGGCCGTGCGGTTAAAGGCGCTGCAGTCTGGAACCGCAAGACCGCTACGGTCGCAGGTTCGAATCCTGCCTCGGGCATGGATGTTTGTGTTGTCCTTAGGTTAGTTAGGTTTAACTAGTTATAAGTTCTAGGGGACTAATGACCTCAGCAGTTGAGTCCCATAGTGCTCAGAGCCATTTGAACCATTTGTCGGCGGTCTCTGTCAGTCGACAGGCGAGATCGGCCCGTACACTTTTGTGCTGTACGTGTCCCTTCGTGTTTCCACTTCGCTATCGCATTGGAAACAGTGGACCTAGGGCACTTTCGAACTCCTCGAGTTCCGTGGAGCGCCCCATTCTGTTATCTCACAATGTCGCTGATATGGAGTACCTGGCAGTAGGTGGCAGCACAATGCACATAATATGAAAGACACGTTTTGGGGGTGTCTGGATACTTTTGTTTACATAGTGTACCTATGGCTTTTCAAGTTGTGAAGTGCACAGTTTTTAATTTCTTTTCCAATAAAACAAATTGCCAGTCTTTGCACCACTTTGAAATCCTATTGACATCTGGTTGAATATTTATGTAGGTGCTTTGAGACAGTACCTCATTGACATAACTACATCGTGTGAAAAAGTGTGAGGTTATTATTAACATTCTCATAATGCAGCACCTTTACTAACCTCTGTCTTTGATAAATTTGTTAAAATGCCAAATACACTTGTCACGTATTTGAGTAACTAAGTGTAGAGTTGTAACGCTTTGCGTCGAAGTTAAGCTCGTTCATTCTGACGATTGTGGTTCCTAATGTTTCAGATACCCGACTCCACGAATGAGGGATTTTATTCGACAGGGTAAGTTTTCATTCTTCTCTGGAAAGTGTTTCATCGTGATAGGTGTAGAACACTTCTTTTTAAATGAAATGAAGAATTGAAGGGCTTAGTTGAAGAAGAAGGTATCCCTCAAAAGTGTACTTTTGAGATATTTACCATTTTGTTAAGTAGCCTGTAACTTTATCATAACAGTAAGAATCAGAAAATATTTTATGGGTTAGGTTATGTGGGTATTGTGTTAAATTCCTGGAAATGTGGCACAGAATACATTGATTATTATAGGGAAAACTGTCACTTTACTAATGATACAATACACATTTTGAGATACAATAGAAAAACAATAAGTAACATCATTTTCATTAATTGCATTTTCTTCGAATCGTACTCGTTGCTTTTATAAAAGCTGTAGCGAACAGGAGGCACAAACTTGAACATTGACATTATATGACACACTTCAGGAGCTTTGGCGGACCAATCATTAAAACACTTATGTTCCAGAGCAGTGTCACTTATTTTGTATGCCATACTTTCGCCCCACTGCAGACTTACAGTAGTACCCTGGTCTGTATCACTGTATGTGAACTGTGCACGGACTTCATGTCCTCACTGGAATCTTAGAACAGATGCCTTTCAGGAGTTCTCAGTTGTGCCACAAGTGTTTTCATTTTTGTGGGCTGTTTTGTTAATGGACTCGAACTAACTAAATGTTCTTTCTACTTTTCTACTATATTCCCCATTATTGTCCACTGTCACATGCCTGTTATCTGCTCCTATCTTTTCTCTCTTCTATATTTCTCTTCCGCATTTAACCTTCAGTTTCTATACTTTCACCATTTATTACCAAACTGTCACTTCCTGTGTCAGCCATGTCAATTGTATACTGACGTTATAAAGCTGTTCTCCTGTCGGTCGGTCAGCTATCCAGTTAGCCAGTTACAACCCAGGTGTGAGAGCGATGCAGGATGCCGCCTTGTTCCGTCAGAAGTTTCGGGCTGCTTTGTAAGGCTTATTACCTTATTCTCCTCAGTATTGACACGGAGCTACCTGACATTCTGACAGTTCAATAAATGGTGCCAGATGGCCCCAGCTCACATAATATGCACCAAGTTCAGTTTCCATCAAACTTGTATTCCGTTAAGCACTTCAATAGTGCTCAGTAGATAGTGAGTCTACTGGGACTTGAAATATTGTCGACTTTCCAAGATACTAGTGAATCACTCAGAGGTAGTGTCCAGTCACTCACGGACAAGACGGTATGTCATCCCCCTTACTTTGTGAATGCATACGATTTATTTACTGGTGCGTTAATATAATTACTTATGTATTTGCACCTGGAGTGGACGTAAGTAGGGGCAATGCGTAACGAAGTATTCTTGTTGTACTTATCTTGTAATTTGCCTGAGTCGGGGAGCTGGTGATTCCTTCTAATTAAAACTCCAGGTCGTACAATTTGCGGAGGTTTATTTGTTGATGATAACATTTTTCCAGAGTCGTAGCAGAATACATCAAACTTCACTTATAGTCTGTTTGACAATCCAACAGCTGACAGACCGACTTACTGACTGAAAAGACTTGACTACAAAGAACTCCTAGGCAAACTGACACTGCATTGCCGTGTTTGCTTATATATATTCCACACAATGTGTGTTCATTACTTCAATTATTACACCATCGTGAAATTCATAGTTACAATTAAAAGTTACAAATATACAAAAGGTTGACAATCAGATTACTTACAGCATAAAATATTAGTTCATTACAGATGAGTTTAAGGTTAGAAATTGTACGATTTAAGATTGAAAATTAAATATGACTTTTTTACAGTAATGTGTTTCATTCATTTAATAAATACAATACTGGCCATTAAAATTGCTACACCAAGAAGAAATGCAGATGATAAACAGGTATTCATTGGAAAAATATATTATACTAGAACTGACATGTGATTACATTTTCACGCAATTTGGGTGTATAGATTCTGAGAAATCTGGCCACAATAATGGCCTTGATACGCCTGGGCATTGAGTCAAACAGAGCTTAGATGGCGTATACAGGTACAGCTGCCCATGCAGCTTCAACATGAGACCACAGTTCATCAAGAGTAGTGACTGGCGTACTGTGACGAGCCAGTTGCTCGGCCATCATTGACCAGACGCTTTCAATTGGTGACAGATCTGGAGAATGTGCTGGCCAGAGCAGCAGTCAAACATTTTCTGTATCCAGAAAGGCCCGTACAGGACCTGAAACATGCGGTCGTGCATTATCCTGCTGAAATGTAGAGTTTCGCAGGGATCGAATGAAGGGTAGAGCCACGGGTCGTAACACATCTGAAATGTAATGTCCACTGTTCAAAGTGCCGTCAATGCAAACAAGAGGTGACCGAGACGTGTAACCAATGGCACCGCATACCATCACGCCCCCCCCCATGAACCATGGACCTTGCCGTTGGTGGGGAGGCTTGCGTGCCTCATCGATACAGATAGCCGTACCGTAGGTACAACCACAACGGAGGGGTATCTGTTGAGAGGCCAGACAAACGTGTGGTTCCTGAAGAGGGGCAGCAGCCTTTTCAGTAGTTGCAAGGGCAACAGTCTGGATGACTGACTGATCTGGCCTTGTATCAATAACCAAAACGGCCTTGCTGTGCTGGTACTGCGAACGGCTGAAAGCAAGGGGAAACTACGGCCGTAATTTTTCCCGAGGGCATGCAGCTTTACTGTATGATTTAATGATGATGGCGTCCTCTTGGGTAAAATATTCCGGAGGTAAAATAGTCCCCCATTCGGATCTCCGGGCGGGGACTACTCAAGAGGATGTCGTTATCAGGAGAAAGAAAACTGGCGTTCTACGGATCGGAGCGTGGAATGTCAGGTCCCTTAATCGGGCAGGTAGGTTAGAAAATTTAAAAAGGGAAATGGACAGGTTAAAGTTAGATATAGTGGGAATTAGTGAAGTTCGGTGGCAGGAGGAACAAGACTTCTGGTCAGGTGACTACAGGGTTATAAACACAAAGTCAAATAGGGGTAATGCAGGAGTAGGTTTAATAATGAATAGGAAAATAGGAACGCGGGTAAGCTACTACAAACAGCTTAGTGAACGCATTATTGTGGCCAAGATAGATACGAAGCCCACACCTACTACCGTAGTACAAGTTTATATGCCAACTAGCTCTGCAGATGACGAAGAAATTGAAGAAATGTATGATGAAATAAAAGAAATTATTCAGATTGTGAAGGGAGACGAAAATTTAATAGTCATGGGTGACTGGAATTCGAGTGTAGGAAAAGGGAGAGAAGGAAACGTAGTAGGTGAATATGGATTGGGGCTAAGAAATGAAAGAGGAAGCCGCCTGGTAGAATTTTGCACAGAGCACAATTTAATCATAGCTAACACTTGGTTTAAGAATCATGATAGAAGGTTGTATACATGGAAGAACCCTGGAGATACTAAAAGGTATCAGATAGATTATATAATGGTAAGACAGAGATTTAGGAACCAGGTTTTAAATTGTAAGACATTTCCAGGGGCAGATGTGGACTCTGACCACAATCTATTGGTTATGACCTGTAGATTAAAACTGAAGAAACTGCAAAAAGGTGGGAATTTAAGGAGATGGGACCTGGATAAACTGAAAGAACCAGAGGTTGTACAGAGTTTCAGGGAGAGCATAAGGGAACAATTGACAGGAATGGGGGAAAGAAATACAGTAGAAGAAGAATGGGTAGCTTTGAGGGATGAAGTAGTAAAGGCAGCAGAGGATCAAGTAGGTAAAAAGACGAGGGCTAGTAGAAATCCTTGGGTAACAGAAGAAATATTGAATTTAATTGATGAAAGGAGAAAATATAAAAATGCAGTAAATGAAGCAGGCAAAAAGGAATACAAACGTCTCAAAAATGAGATCGACAGGAAGTGCAAAATGGCTAAGCAGGGATGGCTAGAGGACAAATGTAAGGATGTAGAGGCTTATCTCACTAGGGGTAAGATAGATACTGCCTACAGGAAAATTAAAGAGACCTTTGGAGATAAGAGAACCACTTGTATGAACATCAAGAGCTCAGATGGAAACCCAGTTCTAAGCAAAGAAGGGAAAGCAGAAAGGTGGAAGGAGTATATAGAGGGTCTATACAAGGGCGATGTACTTGAGGACAATATTATGGAAATGGAAGAGGATGTAGATGAAGATGAAATGGGAGATACGATACTGCGTGAAGAGTTTGACAGAGCACTGAAAGACCTGAGTCGAAACAAGGCCCCCGGAGTAGACAACATTCCATTGGAACTACTGACGGCCTTGGGAGAGCCAGTCCTGACAAAACTCTACCATCTGGTGAGCAAGATGTATGAAACAGGCGAAATACCCTCAGACTTCAAGAAGAATATAATAATTCCAATCCCAAAGAAAGCAGGTGTTGACAGATGTGAGAATTACCGAACAATCAGTTTAATAAGCCACAGCTGCAAAATACTAACACGAATTCTTTACAGACGAATGGAAAAACTAGTAGAAGCCGACCTCGGGGAAGATCAGTTTGGATTCCGTAGAAATACTGGAACACGTGAGGCAATACTGACCTTACGACTTATCTTAGAAGAAAGATTAAGGAAAGGCAAACCTACGTTTCTAGCATTTGTAGACTTAGAGAAAGCTTTTGACAATGTTGACTGGAATACTCTCTTTCAAATTCTAAAGGTGGCAGGGGTAAAATACAGGGAGCGAAAGGCTATTTACAATTTGTACAGAAACCAGATGGCAGTTATAAGAGTCGAGGGATATGAAAGGGAAGCAGTGGTTGGGAAGGGAGTAAGACAGGGTTGTAGCCTCTCCCCGATGTTATTCAATCTGTATATTGAGCAAGCAGTAAAGGAAACAAAAGAAAAATTCGGAGTAGGTATTAAAATCCATGGAGAAGAAATAAAAACTTTGAGATTCGCCGATGACATTGTAATTCTGTCAGAGACAGCAAAGGACTTGGAAGAGCAGTTGAATGGAATGGATGGTGTCTTGAAGGGAGGATATAAGATGAACATCAACAAAAGCAAAACAAGGATAATGGAATGTAGTCGAATTAAGTCGGGTGATGTTGAGGGTATTCGATTAGGAAATGAGACACTTAAAGTAGTAAAGGAGTTTTGCTATTTGGGGAGTAAAATAACTGATGATGGTCGAAGTAGAGAGGATATAAAATGTAGACTGGCAATGGCAAGGAAAGCGTTTCTGAAGAAGAGAAATTTGTTCACATCGAGTATAGATTTAAGTGTCAGGAAGTCGTTTCTGAAAGTATTTGTATGGAGTGTAGCCATGTATGGAAGTGAAACATGGACGATAAATAGTTTGGACAAGAAGAGAATAGAAGCTTTCGAAATGTGGTGCTACAGAAGGATGCTGAAGATTAGATGGGTAGATCACATAACTAATGAGGAGGTACTGAACAGGATTGGGGAGAAGAGGAGTTTGTGGCACAACTTGACCAGAAGAAGGGATCGGTTGGTAGGACATGTTCTGAGGCATCAAGGGATCACCAATTTAGTATTGGAGGGCAGCGTGGAGGGTAAAAATCGTAGGGGGAGACCAAGAGATGCATACACTAAGCAGATTCAGAAGGATGTAGGTTGCAGTAGGTACTGGGAGATGAAGAAGCTTGCACAGGATAGGGTAGCATGGAGAGCTGCATCAAACCAGTCTCAGGACTGAAGACCACAACAACAACAACCATCACGCCAGGTGACACGCCAGTATGGCAATGACAAATACACGCTTCCAATGTGCGTTCAGCACGATGTCGCCGAACACGGATGCGACCATCATGTTGCTATAAATAGAACCTGAATTCATCCGAAAAAATGACGTTTTGCCATTCATGCACCCAGGTTCGTCGTCGAGTACACCATCGCAGGCACTTCTGTCTGTGATGCGGCGTCAAGGGTAACCGCAGCCACGGTCTCCGAGCTGATAGTCCATGCTGCTGCAAACATCATCAAACTGTTCGTGTAGATGGTTGTTGTCTTGCAAACATCCCCATCAGTTGACTCAGGGATCGCGACGTGGCTGTACGATCCGTTACAGCCATACAGATAAGATGACTGTCATCTCGACTGCTAGTGATACAAGGCCGTTGGGATCCAGCACGGCGTTCCGTATTACCTTCCTGAACCCACCGATTCGATATTCTGCTAACACTCATTGGATCTCGACCAACGCGAGCAGCAATGTCGTGATACAATAAACTGCAATTGCGATAGGCTACAATCTGACCTTTATCAAAGTCGGAAATGTGATGGTACGCATTTCTCCTCCTTACACGAGGCATCACAACAACGTTTCACCAGGCAACACCGGTCAACTGCTGTTTATGTATGAGAAATCGGTTGGAAACTTTCCTCGTGTCAGCACGTTGTAGGTGTCGCCACCGGCGCCAACCTTGTGTGAATGCTCTGAAAAGCTAATCATTTGCATATCACAGCATCTTCTTCCTGTCGGTTAAATTTCGTGTCTGTAGCACGTCATCTTCGTGGTGTAGCAATTTTAATGGCCAGTAGTGTACAAATCAATTATCGATCGGAAAATATTGCTGACATTTATGTAATATATACACAAGTTGTTTAACCTCTTTAATGGCTCATAACTTTGAAATATGCATCCAAACGTAAGTAATGGAGTTAATTACATTTGCTAACAATGATCAATTAATTATTTTAGTATTGGTATTAATTCTGGTTTACAAATTTTGGTTTGAAATTATGTATCACTTGAAATTACGTGAATTTAAATTTAGTTCTTGCTTTTTGATCGATTTACAATAACGTTTTCCAAACTGAACTTTTGAAATCTAATTGCAGTTAATTAACGAAAGTAATATCGATGCTAACATTTTTAACTACTTCTTATCAAATGAATTACGCACTGATTGTTATAGTTCTGAGTAAATGTTGGTGGTTCATAGTGATTATTATGTTACATATTTACATATTATTTAATTATTCGTAGATTTTGTTTATATATCGTTCATAGTATTATATAGTACAATTACATAACAGGAAAAGGTGCCACAGTGGCATGATTTTTATTCTTTGTGTAACAGAAAGTACCGATACCCGGCTACAAATTCCGGGTATCGAATATTATAGTAATGCTGTATGTTACAACGGAAAATAAAATTGAGAGTAGTAAAGACAAAGGAGAAACACCTAACTCTTGTGTTCAAATATTCCGTGGCAGAGGAAAGTCCAGAATTATTGCGTCACTTTAATTTCGTGCCACTGAGGAGAAAATAGATTTTAGTGGCTGCTGCATTGAGAAACAGCTGAAATCATTAAAACTGAACAAAGCTCCAGGGCCCGACGGAATCCCTCTCAGATTCTATACCCAATTTGTGGATGAGTTAGCCCGTCTGTTAACTATCATCTGTCTTAGATCCCTCAAACAAAGCACTGTGGCCAGCTCCTGGAAGAGAGCCCAGACGACACCTGTCTACAGGAAAGATGGCAGGAGTGAGCCACAAAACTGCATCCAATATCCGTGACATCGATTTGTTGTATAATCTTGGAACAGATTCTGAGCTCAAACATAATGAGGTATCTCAAACGGAATGTTCTCTTCAATACCAAACAGCACAGGTTCCGAAAACATCGATCGTGTGAAACCCGACTCTGACATTTCTCACATGACGTACTGAAAGTTTGGACCGTGGCAGTCAGGTACGTACAGTATTTCTCGATTTCAGAAAGGCATTTGATTCAATATCACATCTACACTTATTTTAAAAAAATACAGTCATATGGCTATCAAGTGAAGTTCGTGACTGGAATGAGGATTTTTTGGTAGGCAGGACGCAGCATATAATCGTGAATGGAGATTCGTCAACACGTGTGGAAGTAACTTTGGGTGTTTCCCAGGGAAGTGTGTTGGTACCATTGCTGTTTATGTTGTATATGAATGACCTTGTGGACATTATTAATAGCAACCTCAGATTTTGTGCAGATGACATAGTTATTTGTAATGAAGTACTATCTGAAAGGAGCTGCATAAATATTCAGTGATAAGATTTCCAAGTGTTGCAAATATTGGCAAATTGCTTTAAATATTCAGCAGTGTAAAATTGTGCATTTCACAAAAGGAGAAAAACCTATTATCCTTTACTATCAGTAAGTCACAGTTGGAATTGGCCAGCCCGTACAGATACCTGGGTGTAATGTTTTGTAGGGGTACGAAGGAATGATCACGTAGGCTCAGTTGTGGGAAAATGCTGGTGATAGATTTTGGTTTTTCAGTAGGATACTGGGGAAGTGCAGCCGTTCTACAAAGCAGATTGCTTACAGATCACTCTTGCATACCATCCTAGAATGTTTCTGAAGTGTGTGGGCCTGTACCAGATAGGACTAGCAGGAGATATTGAATGTAAACAGAGCAGCAGCAACAGCAGCCAACCGGTTGTACACAGTTTGTTTACACTTTTTATTTTAGTGCTATTCTAACTTACTTCTGAGCAGAACGGAACAGTAACTGTTTATTTAGCTATTGTTAGTAGTGCTGTGTATTTTTGTTGCAAGAATTTGCTTATTTTTCGATCTTTTGTCTCGAGTGAGTTTACTTTGTAGTGAAGTTTTCTGCCGCAGGCATTGCTAGTGTGGCTTTATGTACTCGATTCGATGACCTTTGCGTATAATAAATATTCGGTAGACCTGAAGCCTCAAATCCTCAGAGTTGAATCTCGTGTTTTGTAAGTTTTTATTCAATTAGTCAGTAGTGCAGTAGAGTTACTCAGCTGTTAGTTTTGAGACCAGTGACCATTCTAATCAGGCTGGTTAGGCACTCAGTGCAGTGCGAGCTGCTGCCTGTGGCACATCTACGGGGCATCGAGTTACGTATTTAGCTTTTCTTTTGTTTTTTCTTAATGCTATGTATTTGTATAATTGCTTTAGGAAGTTTTCTCTCGCCCTCCTTTTTTGCCCTGTAAGTGTAAATTCAGACAGTCTGTAGCTCAGTTGTCATTTCTTCAGAACAGCCAGCTGCACAGTTCATTGAGGCATCAGCACCCCTTGGGGGTTACACCTTCTACATCTACATCTGTACTCCGCAAGCCACCCAACGGTGTGTGGCGGAGGGCACTTTACGTGCCACTGTCAGTGCCTCCCTTTTCTGTTCCACTCGCGTATAGTGCACGGGAAGAACGACTGCCAGAAAGCCTTCGTGTGCGCTCGAATCTCTCTAATTTTACATTCGTGATCTCCTCGGGAGGTATAAGTGGGGGGAAGCAATATATTCGATACCTCATCCAGAAACGCACCCTCTCGAAACCT
Organism: Schistocerca nitens; assembly: GCF_023898315.1. NCBI lineage: Eukaryota > Metazoa > Arthropoda > Insecta > Orthoptera > Acrididae > Schistocerca > Schistocerca nitens. The sequence goes on along the minus strand of NC_064624.1, from coordinate 12,145,809 downwards.
GGCGAGCAAGCTACACAGCGATGCAGAGCGCCTCTCTTGCAGAGTCTGCCACTCGAGTTTGCTAAACATCTCCGTAACGCTATCACGGTCACCAAATAACCCTGTGACGAAACGCGCCGCTCTTCTTTGGACCTTATCTATCTCCTCCGTCAACCCGACCTTGTACGGATCCCACACTGATGAGCAATACTCGAGTATAGGTCGAACGAGTGTTTTGTAAGGCACCTCCTTTGTTGGTGGACTACGTTTTCTGAGAACTCTCCCAATGAATCTCAACCTGGTACCCGCCTTACCAACAGTTAATTTTGTATGATCATTCCGCTTCAAATCGTTCCGCACGGATACTCTCAGATATTTTACAGAAGTAACTGCTACCGGTGTTTGTTCCGCTATCATATAATCATACAATAAAGGATCCTTCTTTCTATGTATTCGCAATATATTGCATTTGTCTACGTTAAGGGTCAGTTGCCACTCTCTTCACCAAGTGCCTATCCGCTGCAGATCTTCCTGCATTTCGCTGCAATTTCCTAATGCTCCAACTTCTCTGTATACTACAGCATCATCCGTGAAAAACCCGCATGGAACTTCCGACACTATCTACTAGGTCATTTATATATATTGTGAAAAGCAATGGTCCAATAACACTCCCCTGTGGCACGCCAGAGGTTACTTTAACGTCTGAAGATGTCTCTCCATTGATAACAACATGCTGTGTTCTGTTTGCTAAAAACTCTTCAGTCCAGTCACACAGCTGGTCTGATATTCCGTAGGCTCTTACTTTGTTCATCAGTCGACAGTGCGGAACTGCATCGAACACCTTCCGGAAGTCGAGGAAAATGGCATCTACCTGGGAGCCTGTATCTAATTTTTCTGGGTCTCATGAACAAATAGGAAGGTAACAAATTGCTTATCTAGCTTTGCACCAGCTTTTACTGTTTACTCTTCAGTTAGTCTTGCTCGGATGGCTAGGATGTGTGCCTGGTGTGGGGATGCAGGAGGAGCTGGTTGCAGTTTGCAGAGAGTCGAATGTGGTTTTATCTGTGATCACTCGCCTTCAGGTTGCTGCCTCAGGGTGTAACGGTGGTGGAGATTGTGGTGTGTCGCACGGGATACCTCGGGTGTCACTCGTTTCGCCCACAGGCTCCGCTTCCGAGGCACCTCGTAGTGCACCCGACGTGTCGGATCCGCCGTCGCAGTGGGTCGAACGGCAGGTGGTAACGCGTTCGAGTCGGTCGAGGCAGAGGGCCGTTGTGGAGACCGGCGGCCCGGCCTCGCCGATAACCCTACGAGTGTACGGCCGGCCACTGCTTCGGCAGAGTCCGAGCAGGTACACGGTGGGAGGGGTTTGCTAGCCGTCGGGAGCCCCGGTGTCAGATGCGTTCGGAGCCCCTCAGGCAGATAGCGTTCGGGACCGAAGAGAAAGCCGACGAACACTCGGTACGTCTGCCAGGGGTCCTCGTCTGAGGCGGACTCGCCTGTCGCTATCGAGTGAGCGGACTGCAGTCGTCTGGAAGTGGTGTCTCACGTCAGCACCGACGACGCCCGTCGCGTGGATTCTGAGGCCACCTCAGTTCTACGTGCAGCTTGCAGAGGTGGGGAAGACTGCTGGCCTCGCACGAGGGGTGCGAGCAGAGCTCACAGTTTGCAGCATCATTCCCAGAGTTGGATCGGGGTCATTTGGTTTGAGGCCACAAGGAGGTTCTCAACCAAAGGCTTTGTCTTGTCTGTGACAGTGTTGGCAGCAGATTTCTGGACCTGCGTGGTTTTTTTTTTTTTTTTGGGGGGGGGGGGGGGGCGGTGTTGCAGGACTCCCCTTGATAGGTCAGGGGTGCACTACATGAAGGAAGCAGCTACTTAAATGGCAGAGTACTTGTGGAGTGGACATGGTTTTTTTAGTCTAGTTCTAGTTTGACGTACTCTCACTGCGAACTACGGGTGCACGCGTGCATATGGAATAGGCTCCCAAGTTTGTGTGTGGCTCAAAGACTTCTTAAATAATATTATCCATTATGCTGTCCTCGACGGTGAGTGTTTATCGGAGGTGGGGTAATGTCAGAGCTCCCCAGGGAAGTACGATAGGAGTCTCGCTATTTTCAGTAAACACGAATGATCTGGCAGGCAGGGTGGGCACCAATCTGCAGTTGTTTGCTGGTGACGCTGTCGTGTACAGGAAGGTGTCGAAGATAAGTGACTGTAGGTTAATACGAGGTGACCTAAACGAAATTTCTAGTTGGTGTGATGAAGGGCAGCTGGATCTTAATGTAGAAAATTGTAAGCTAATACGGATGAGTAGGAAAAACAATCTCGTAACGTTCAGATGCAACATTGGTAGTGTCCTGCTTGACACAGTCACGTCATTTAAATATACGGGTGTAACGTTGCGAAGCAATACGAAATGGAACGGGCGTGTGAGGATTGTGGTAGGGAAGGCAAATGGTCAGTGTCGGTTTGTCGGGAGAACTATAGCGAAGGGTAATTCGTCTGTAAAGGAAACTGCATATATGATGCTAGTGTGACCTATTCTTGAATAATGTTCAACTGTTTGGGATCTGTAGCAGGTCAGATCGAAAGAAGCCATCGAAGCAGTTCAGAGGTTAGCTGCTAGATTTGTTGCCGGTAGGTTCAATCGGCGTGCGAGTGTTACCGATACGCCTCGGGAGCTCCAGTGTGAACCCCAGAGGGAAGAAGACATTCATTTCAGAGAACACTACTGAGAAGATTTAGAGAACCGACATTTGAATCTGACTGCAGAACGATCGTACTGCTGCCGACATATTTTCGTGGAGGGACCACGAAGATATGAGATGAGAAATTAGGGCTCGTATGGAGGCATATAGACATTTGTTTTTCTTTCACTTTATCTGTGAGTGAAGCAGGAAGGGAAACGACTTGGTGTGGTAAAGTATACCTTCCACCACAACCCGTATGCTGGCTTGCAGAGTATGGATGTAGATGTAGATGTAGAGAAGGGGAGCACGAATGGTCACACAAGTTTTTTGCATGACCTGTGCAAGAGTGTCGCCGAGATGCTGAAAGGACTGAACTGGCAGACTCTTGATGAGAAATGGAAACTGTCCCAACAAAGTCGATTTACAGTATTTCGAGAATCAGCTTTAAATGATGATTCTAGGAATATACTACAATCCACTACATACCGCTCATATAGGGACTGTGAGAATGAGATCATATTAGTTACCAGTACACAAAAGCACTCCATCAATCATTCTTCCTGCGCCCCATACGTGAATGAAACTGGAAGAAACCGTAACTGGTACAATGGGGCGTACCGTCTGCTGTGCACTTCACAGTGGTTTGCAGAGTTTAGATGTAGTCGTGGCTGTAGGTGACCTCAAAATTATTCATTATTTTCACCGTGGCAGCAATACCGGCAACCGTTACGAAATTGTTTGGAATGAAAAACAGCCCACAGTTGCACTAATTATGTTTATACCACATCGTGACCATTTTTTCAACTATAATAATATAGCCTTCTTCAGAAATCCTAAAAAGTGACCAAAATAACATGTAGACCAGTAATACAATGTATACATAAACTTCTAAGATTATGTATGTGATAAAATATTACTTACATAAGCTTTTAAAAATGAAAAACGTCTTAGCCCAGTGGCTGCGTCACAATGAATAAAATAACTTCAATAGCCTGTTTCAATCATAAGTGAAACTGCATATGGCACAGAAATGTTGACTAAAGTGTTACAGGATGGGTGTTTAGGAGCATTGTGTTTCATAAAGGGTGGAGGAAGTTTTTAGGTGTGTGGAAGGTGGAATATGTCATCGAGGCATACTCCGGGAACTACTAAGTGTTGGGGGAGGGGATGGATAATTACGGTAGTCACTTTCTCGGCTATAGGTAATTCTGGAATAGGACAAGAGTACCTGTGATACTTTCCTGAGATGGTGCTGGGAATGCCGTTCCAACTGTTGAAGGCCCATAAAAGGCAGGGCCACGTGTGAAAGCAACTATCCTATATACCAGTTGTGCTGCAGTTACTATGCAGCATTCTGTGTGGGCACGAGAAGTAACCTACTGTGTACTTGCACAAATAGCCACTGCCAAACAGCGGCAAACCACAAACTCGACCGTCCAGTTGTCGAACCTGCTGCACGCCACAATACAAAAGACTTTAACAGCTGTTTCACTGTGCGAGCCATTTGGATTCTCCCTTCCAGCAGGAGCTTCTCTGAACTATACAGGTGGGGACTGTCTCTCCTGTGCTCCACACCTCTCCTAACTTGCTCCCACTATCTCTCCTTACCTTTCTCCTACTCTCTTCTGCCCACACCACTCCTCCCCTGCCCAGACTGTCTACTAACTCCCCCCCCCCCCCAATCCCATGCAGGATGCAGCAGATTCTCTCTCTCTCTCTCTCTCTCTCTTTCTCTCTCTCTCTCTCTCTCTCTCTCTCTCTTTCCTTCCCTCTCCCTTTCTCTCTTCCCTCCCTGTCTCCTCCTTCATCTCCACCTTCCTCCCCTCAGTACTTGTCTCTGCCTCTTATATGCTCTCCCCTCGGATGAAACCTTGTTGTGCAGGCACTGTGTCATCTGTCAGAACAGCTGCCTCACACCACCCCACTACCCTCTCTTCATCTTGTAGCCCCTTCCCTCCATCTGACAGCCAGCTGCTCCCAATAATTAAGTGATAATTAACAGTCAGTCTCACTGTGGCCACAGGTGTGTATACAGGGTGTCCCACTCAAACCTTCCTGATTTCAAAGGGGGAAGGGGGGGGGGAGGGGGGGTGGGGAACATGATACGACAATGAAAAATGCACCACGTCGTAGAGCATCTCAAAGAATTTATTTATTTATCACAACACACCTCTACATGTGAACCATTTGCAGCACGAAGAATATTGAGTCTGTATTCAATTTCTTGCCAAGTTCTTTGTAACACATTAAAAAATACATCAGCTCAACCACTTGTTAATAGTGTAAAACACTAATATTGACGCGTTTCGGAAGTCAAGCTTCCATCATCAGAATAATAAAAAGTAAAAGAACCTGTTAAAACTCGCTAAAATGGAACATGCACCGGGCGCAATAAAATTGATAATAAAATTAAAACATTGTGACTACTTCCCTTGTTGCAGCCAGATCTTCCAAGGTGCATCTGCACATAGTTGTCAAAATATAAGAAACTCTAAAATGGTGTCGCCTATGGTGTTCAACATCTAACCACACGGCTCTCTCCTCTATCGTCGTAAACCGCCCGTGCGTTTAGGTTGATACCACACACCACGTAGCCAAACACGACACTGAAACGTGAGTGAGCTCACGCGTTCCGAGGACCTCATGAAATGATGGTATCCTGCCAATTGCTAAAAATGTAGTTACTAAAAGAAACCAGTGAAATGTTTGAAAAAGTTATTTCTATCACCAGTTAGCTGTTCATTCAGTGTGTTCTGATTATCCACGCTATGTATCATAATTTCCAGCTGTTCTAGTAGATTCAGCCTTTTGCCTTTGTCCTTTCTATGTAAAATAACGAGATCCTGATCTATTCCCAACATGGGGTGTCCCGTTTCCCAAATATGCGTGGCAACAGCTGACTTTTCGAAATTATTAAGCCGGAAACCATCGCTATGTTCTTTGTAACGTACTTTAAAGGACCCACCAGTTTGCCCTACATAGCTTGCCTTGCACGTGTTACACTGAATTTTATAGACCCCAGCTCTCTCATATTTATCGCTTTCCTGCTGTAAATTATTTCTTAGTTTAAACCGCAGCGTATTATTGGTGTGAAAAGCGGTATCAACTTTAAGAGGTTTGAAAATGTTAGCCACTTTTTGCGAAATATCACCGAAGTATGGTATTGTGACTCTCGTAATATTATTTTCGGTATTCTTCCTTGCATTCGCGCGCTGTTTCTGTGGTATTAATTTATTGACAACGTTTTGGTGATATCCGTTAGCTCTGGCTAGTTGTTTCACGATATTCAGCTCAGTCATTCTGTCTTCTTCATTCGTAGGGACTCTAAAGGCTCCATCTATCAAAGATCTAAAAGCAGAAAGTTTCTGGCTATTAGGATGGCAGGAATTATTTTGTATCAACACATCAATTGTGGTTGGTTTCCTAAATATTTTAAAAACATGTTTTGTTTCCTAATACTTAGGTCGAGAAATTGCAGTTCACCATTTTCCTCATCTTCCACAGTGAATTCAATTTCACCATGTAACTCGTTAAATTTATTTACAATTTCTGCAACTTATTTTTCTTGTCCATCAATAAGAAGCAGCGTATCATCTACATAGCGTTTGTAATATACAAAAAGAAAAAGAGATGCACCTTGGAAGACCTGGCTACAACAAGGAAAGTAGCCACGATGTTTTAATTTTATCATCAATTTTATTGTGCCCAGTGCATCTTCCATTTTAGCGAGTTTTAACGGGTTCTTTTACTTTTTATTATTCTGATGATGGAAGCTTGACTTCCGAAACGCGTCAATCTTAGTGTTTTCCACTATGAACAAGTGGTTGAGCCGATATATTTTTTAACATTGACATTCACAACCACAACCTCTCATCCAGTATGGATAAAATCAAAGTTTTTTGTAACATTTCCTCCGTTATTGTTGCTATCGCATTAGTGATACGATGTCGCAACATAGAAATATCGTCCACTTTGGTCACATACACGTGGTCCTTCACGAATCCCCACATTAAGAAATTAAGCGGCATAATGTTAGGTGAACGTGGTGGCCAGGCAATGGGTCCTCCGCGTCCGATCTGACGATTGGGAAATTTCCTATCCAGGAACTTGTGAACACCCGTTGACCAATGCGGTGGAGCTCCATTTTGTTGAAAAATGATGTTGGGTGCAAGTCTTGTATCTGAGGGTTCAGAAACTGCTCCAACATGTCGAGATACACCGACCCATTCTCTATTTGTTCCGCAACGAACAACAGTCCAACAATCGTGTCGTGCAATAGCTTGCACCGGACGTTTAGTTGAGGGCTATCACAAACTTGTTCAATGACAACATGCGGATTTTGCGAACCCCAAATCTGAATATTATGCCTGTTAACCCTTCCTGATTGATGAAAGGTTGCCTCATCTGAGAATAAACATCTTTCCAGGAAGCTGGCGTCCATATCAATACCCTGCAGCATGTCTGCAGCAAATTGTTGTCGGCGTGGTTTGTCGTTCGGCATCAGATATTGCAGAATTTTCACTTTGTAAGCACACATACGAAGACGCTGGTGAACCACACGATGCGATGTTGATCGAGAACATAAAGTTGCCTAGATGCTTGACGAATTGACTTGTGCAGGCTTCTGAGAAAAGTTTGTCTGATGTCCTCCACTGTCTCTTCTGAAACTCTGTAACGTGCACCACCAGAACGTTGCCGGAAACTTCCTATACCGTTCCTTAATGGTTTTCACATCATATACTTGACGGTAATTTTTTTGCACAGAAATCAGTGATTTTGTTTCTGCAAACCATACTACTGCTTGTGTGCACTGCTGTGGAGTCACCATTTTCACTTCATGCGACCATGCTGCACTCTGGCGACAATACTCGAGACTTCTGACGCGGGAATATAGATTCTTTGAGATGCTCTACAATGTGGTGCATTTTTAATTGCCGTATCTACTGTGGTTTTTCTTTCCCGGGTCCTTGAAATCAGGGAGGTTTGAGTGGGACACCCTGTATTTTGGGTATCTCTCTGGTTTGCGTGTGTGTGTGTGTCGCATGTCCGTATGTACCACGTATCAGTCAGTTTTTTTTTAATGTTCAGTTCTGTTATTTTGCTGAAGATTCCATATTTCTTCCTCTTTCCGTGAACTATAATCGATGGAGCTAGTATCTTCTCCACTCCTGAATTTCTAATGAAGCTAAAGCTATATCTGGGATTTCCTGAGGAAGTGGTGTTGGACCGCTGCTGTTCTATATCTATTTAAAGAATTTGGAAGACCATTTTAGCAGTCCAGATGATGTCACCATTTACTGTCTAGTGAAACCATTAGAAGAACAAAATGAATTACAAAATGATTCTGACAAAATATCTTCACGGTACAAAAGGTGCCAGTCGACCCCGAAAAATAAAAGGCGTGAGCTTCTCCTTGTCATCATCATCGACATCATAACAGTGTTGTAGAGTTTCCAGCTGCTGGCTTTGACTGTTTGGAACATAGGCCTCCACATCTGCTTCTGTCTTCCCACCGTCTCTCCATCTCCACCTCGGTCCAGGCTGCTCCTCTCTTTCACTCACTGTCCTTCACTCTTTCCTCTCCCCGTCTCTCAGTTTTTTTCACTTTCCTTTCATATTACATATCCATCAGGATATCTTCTTCTCCTCCATTCGCTTAACCCGTTTGTGCTACCTGAGCCTCAATTCTTCTGTCCTGTGCTGTAATGCTTCCCCTTTCACTAAATACCCGATCCTTTCATTCCTCAATCTGTCATCAAGCAGGATAGTGCAGTGTTTAGCACACTGGACTTTCATTCGGGAGGACGACACTTCAAACTCTTGTTCAGTCAGCCCGATTTAGGTTTTCTGCGATTTCCCAAAATCGCTCCTTTCGGAAGGACACGGCCAGTTTCGTTCTCTGTGCTTCCCCTAATCCGAGCCTCTGCTCCATCACCGATGACCTCGTTCTCGACAGGATGTTAAACACTGATCTCCTCCTCCTCTATCCAGTATAATTTCCCAAGAACTGCACCTCACTACCTTGTATTTTGCTTCTGTCTCTTCCTTTACTTACCCCAATCTCCGATGCACACATCGCAATTTGAACCTGGTACACTCGATGTACACAGTGCACTCACGCCCGTGTGACCTTCGACTACGACGTCAGCATGCAGTGACCACTCACAGGTGTCAGGTGGCAGCATTAGTAGTGAAAAGGGCGTTCCAAAAAGTTTTGCACAGTCGTCTCTAATTTTTTTCATTTTTTGCAGGAGGAGACTGAAATTATTTGTGAACAGACTTGGAACATCTATCTATACATTGAGACTACTCAATGTAGCCTCCATCAGCTGTGACACATCTGGCCCGACGTTCTTTCCGTGATGTAAATGCACTTTGGTAACATTCTGGGGATTGACATTTACACCATTGCTTGACACAGGAAATAAGGTCTTTCTCACTGTCACATGTTTTACTGTGCAGGTGGGCCTTCAGACGACCAAAGAGGTAAAAATCAGACGGAGCCAAGTCCAGACTGTAGGGAGTACGAGGAACAATTTTCCGACCCATTTTCGTGATTTTCTCCTGCATCATAAGGGCTGTACGGTGTCTGGCATTCTCACGGTGTAGTCCGATGAGCTGACCCTGAAGCTGTGGTCTGTGGATCTCGATGGCACGTCGCAGCTCGTCCGATGACAAACAGTACCGGTCCCAGTTAATTGTGGAACCGGGTTCCAGAAAGTCAATGAAAATGACACCACACTGGTCCCAGAAGAACGAGGCCATCACCTTTCGGCGTGCTGTTCGTCAAAGTCTCGGTTTCTTCTCCCGAGGGGAACCCAGATGACGCGACTCCACAGATTGGGTTTTGCTCTCAGGTTCGGACCAATGCAACCGTGTTTCATCCTGGGTAATGACGCCGTCAAAACACTGTTTCCACTCTCCAGTAATGGTCTTCACGAGACGCTCGCACACATTATTCCTCATCGTTTTCATTTCTCTTGTCAGCAATCTAGGCACCCAACGTGCACAGATTTTTCTGTACCCTAGTGACTGTAACAGTGATACCACACTTCCCAATGGCAAACGAGTCATTTCAGCAAGCTGTCGTGTCGTCACACATCTCTCGTTTTGGATGATTTGATCAACGGTCTCCTTATTGACATACCTCACTGCCGTCAACAGTCTACCGTATTGTGGATTGTCTAGTAGAGAGAAATCACCTTCTTTAAACCTGTGCAACCACCACTGGATACAGCTGCGATCTACTGTGTCCTCCCCATAAAAAGAGAGCAACTTTTTGTGAATCGATGTGGCAGAGTCTTCGCCGGTCTTAAAGAGGAACTCGTCACCGACCGTTGTCACAACCCGACATCTGCTTCACGGTCCATTATGGCTCACCTGTAAATAAATGAAAATACTTTCGTATACCAACTTATAGCCAAATGTTCCAAATATGGTCACAAAAAATTTCATTCTCTTCCTGCCAAAAATGAAAAATTAGAGATGACTGTGCAAAACATTTTGAACGCCCTTTGTATATAAATCGGTGCAGTGCAGTCATTATCGTAATGCAGAAATGGAGTGATTTATCTCAGGTGCAAAAGAGCTCAACCGTTAGGTTTCGGCCCGAGAGTGGAAGCATTTCTGAAACAGCTAAGTTTGTAAACTATTTGTGTTCTGCCGCGGTCGAAATATATCGTGCGTGGCAAAATGTCGCAATCCGAAACCGGCACAGAGGCAACTGCGTGTTCCGAGGGTTATTACGATGGGAGTGAACAACGTCTGCGGAGATGTGTACGGGTGAGTAGACGTGCAACTGGTGAGTAGTCGACCACCCCGATGAACCTAGGGGCTACTAACAGTGTCTCTCCGGCGACCGTTCAGTGAATGTCGGTGCGTACGGCCTTCACAGGAGACGTCTAATTCGTGCACCCGGACTGACTGCTGTTCGGCAACAGAGGTTGTAATTTGCATGCCAATACCGCAGCTGGATGTCCGGTGATCTGCATTAACTTCTGGCGCTACAAAGAATTTCTGCCACCGTCCTTACGTCTCGGTCCCGTTGCTCTCCCATTCGTGGAGACAACAAAATTTTTAGGTGTTACATTTGACAGGAAACTTAGTTGGTCTCCACATGTGTCATATTTGGCTGCCCGTTGTACCCGTTCTCTAAATGTCCTCCATGTTCTCAGCGGTACGTCATGGGGAGTAGATCGAACCGTGTTACTTCGCCTATATCGGTTGATAGTCCGATCAAAGCTGGATTATGGGAGCTTTGTATACTCCTCTGCACAGCCGTCCATCTTACACCACCTCATCTCTATACTAGTCCCTTCGAGAGTCGTCATGCTGAAGCCGGTGAATTGCCTCTAACCTACCGGTGCGATATACTGTTTTGTCGGTATGCCTGCCGGCTATTGTCAATGCCCGACCACCCGTCTTATCGTTCCTTTTTTGACGACTGTCTCGACCGTCAATAGGGGTTGTATGTATCTGCCCCACTACCCCCTGGAGTTCACTTTCGTCGCCTCCTTCAGCACCTTGATTTTTCACTCCCTGCAACCTTTCGAGTGGGCGAGAGCCACACGCCACCTTGGCTCCAGGCTCAGGTTCGCGTTCATCTTGACCTCAGCTCGCTCCCAAAGGAGGTTACCCCCGCTTCGGTATACCGCTCCCAGTTTGTCAAACTTTGTTCGAAGTTCATTAATATGTTCTTCATTTATACAGATGGCTCTAAGAGCGATGATGGTTTCGGGTATTCCTTTATTGTCGGGGCACACAGTTTCAAATACCGGCTCCGTGGCCATTGTTCGGTCTTCACAGCTGAGCTATTTGCCCTCTCAGGGTGTCTACGACCCGGGACAACCGGGAGATCCAGGAATAACTCTGCAATTTTTTCATCCAGGAGGAAACCAGGAAAAACCCGGGAATTTTTTAGAATTCCGGGAATTTTTCGTTGTTTAAGTTTTCAGTTAATTTTTTGTAATTCTGACTGGTAAGAACCGATACTCTAAGAAAGGATATTACTGTATCCAGCTACTGCAGAATAATACTGCAGCATTAAAACATGAACAAGAGAGAAAAAACGAAAATAAAACTTAAATTGCAAAGGAAATGCGCCATATAAAATGACAGTGCTCGTACAAGCGTCTGCCAACAGCAGAATATGTCAAAGGCTTTTTAGTACCTTCTCCTGCTCCTGGCTACAGAAATTTGTCTGTCGGCTGTCTAAGTAGCAGTAGCAGTAACCAGCCACACGGTACCCGGAAAAATTTACTGGCGCGCCCAATCTGTCAGATTCACGCGTGCGCAGCAGGCCCGTATCTAGCGGGGGGTGAGGGCAAACCGGGGTATCTGAACCGGGTGGCAATTTCGGGGGGAGGAGCAAATTCGTATTCTTGAGGGAAAATCCTTGTTTCACAAAGCATCTAGCATCCGGAGCACGTCGGTCTATCGATGGTTCGTATGATTTTGAACCACACCCCTGCTGGTATTTGAACACATTCTAATTGATTTCTGAATGAATTAGTTGATTTTTGAATGCGTGCATATTGTACGTGATGTCTCTACCAACTGCAGACAAAATGGGACGGGGCTATACGAGCTGAGCGGAATTAAACCGAACCGGAGAATGCCAACTGCTGCTGTTTATGTGGTTGATTCGGTTTGCAAATGTTCAGCATTGTTATAATCACTAGCGAAATCCATAGATTCAGACTTCCAGAGTGGAAATAAACGACTAACAGGAATAACATGTAAGAAAGATTACATATTATCTCCTCGGTGTATCCAAGAAAGTAAAATTTTGACAGAAAATTTTTGTCCAGATCATTACACTAGACAGTGCCAGTTGCAGTCCCCGGCTAGCAGCCGCTTAAGTTCCATTCTGGAAGTAGTGCGGGAAACGCATGTTACGAACTCGTAATAACGCCTAACCGGTGAATAATCGCTGGATAACTGAACCGGTGATTGTGGCAGGGTTAGTAAAGTTAACCGGAGAATGAGTTTTGACAGTGGTAGGGATAGTTACAGAATTACTGATGACGAGATTGTTTGTTAGAATGAGGAAGGAGAAGAAATGGGGACATCACACAAATTATGGAAGAATATGACGATTCCAAATTTATACAAAAATTTCGTTCTACTGCTTTTCGGTCTCGTGCATGAATGAAATGTGAAACTATTTCCTAATGTAAAGCTTTTTGCTTGTAGTAGGTCAAATAGGTATTTCGTATTGGTACTTCGTTAATTTATTGTCGTGTTATAAAAATGGTCATTATTGCCAAAACAGTGTCGCTCATTTGGTGTGTGTTACAATTGCTACAATATTAGAAAGGCCTATTTTGTGTTATCCGGAACACAGTGACGAAATAGACGTAATCAGACCGAGAAACCACACCAGTCTTGGGTACTGATTGTATTAAATGCTTTTTCAGTATTAGACAACGCTGCTGTATAAAACCATATCCATTCAAAGGATACGTTTTACAGTTCCGAGGGAAAGTATACTATCACTTTACACAGAAAACGTGTATTTTCACCCGGAAGAAAATTTATTTTTAACCGGGAGATCCGGGAAAAATCCGGGCATTTTTTTTTCCTTGTCCGTGTATACACCCTGCCTCTACCAGGCTGTTCTTTACACCCTGCCGCCACCGACATTCTGCCTACGTCATCTGCTCCGATTCCCTGAGTGCCATCCAGAGCCACAGTGATCCGTAGCCAGGTCACCCTGAGTGCACCGGATCCAACGCTCTCTTCAGTAGCTGGCAGACGACGGTTCTCCGGTTAACTTTATGTTGGTTCCTGGCCGTGTCGGTATCCCTGGGAATGAAACTGCAGATGTCACGGCCAAGGCTGCGGTCCTCCAGCCTCGGACAGCTTCTGGTTGTGTCTCTTCATGGGATTGTAGCAAGGTCATTTGTCGGCGCATTTTATCGCTGTGGCATGCCGATTGGGCTGCACTTACGGACAACGAGCTTCGGGCCTCGAAATCTCTTCCCACGGCTCGGACGACCTCTTCACGCCCTTCTCGGCGGGAGGAGGTCGTTTTGGCCCGGTTACGAATTGGACACTGCCGGTTCAGCCACCGCCATCTGCCTACGGCTGTGCCGACGCCATTCTGCCCGTGTGGGCAATTGCTGACAGTACGCCACATTTTAACGTCCTGTCCGAATTTTAATACACTGCGCGTCGATCTCGGCCTGCCGTGTACTCTGGATGAAATTTTAGCGGATGACCGAGGAGCAGCTGCTCGCGTTCTTCGTTTTATCCACTTGACAAACCTGTCTCAGGACATTTGATTATGCTGTTTTCTTTTAATCCCTTGCCTGTTAATGTGCCTTTAACAGTGTTGTCCCTTTTAGTTGCTGTTTTAACATTGTGCCTCGCATTGCATGCAGTGTCTAAGACGAGCCACTGCGTACGTGTGTGGTTCGAAGAACACCGAGACGAGTTTACCGCACTCCCCTGGCGACCGGCCTCCTACTGCTGTCTGCGACACGTATGCGAAGTGCAAGTTATGTAGTAAACATCTCCCGTATGTTCTTAATATTATAGTTCTTAAATTTGATTGGTTTTTTTTTCTCTCTTTATGTGGTTTATTCATGCTTTTCTGTAACTGTAAAGTGTTGTCAGGCAGCCTGTAGCACAGTTTTCATTTCTGTTTAACAGCCAACTTCATCTCTCCTAAGGTGTCAATCTCCACAGCTGACCCTTCAGGAGGTTAGCAAGTTGCATATCTAGATTTCTGTCTGCACTTTCAAAAGTCACTTTTTCACTCAGTCTTGCGAGTATCGGTAGGACGTGTGCACGCCGTGTGCAGATGCGAGACCGGCCGGCTACAGTTTTCGAACAGCCGAATGTTCTTTTGGCTGCGGTCAGACTGCTGCCTTGGGTGTACTGGTGGCAGAGAATCTGACGTTGCACGAGTTGTCTCAGATGTCGCTCATTTTGCCCCTGGGCTCTGCTGCTGAGGCACCTCCCAGTGTGCCCGATACAGTGGTTCCGCCCTCACACCAGGGTAAGCGGTGGGCGGTAACGCGTCTGCTGTAGTGGTTAATAAAAAAAAAAAAAAATGAGAAGAAAAGAAAAAGAAAAAAAAGGTTGAAAATGTGGGAAGAAATCGTAAGTGAAAATGGGTTTTTTAAAATCATTAATGACCGTGAAAAAAGGAAAGAATGAAAAGCAAATCGGACTTCGTATTACAGAAAATCTATCTGACTTCGTTATTCGGAAAAGCTATTGTTGGGGTGGTCCTTGTGGCGTTTTTGAGCAAAAGTTAAACCAATTTCCACTACAAAAATTTTTGAAAAAGAACAGAGAACAACAAAATGTAACTGACAGGGGGAAATGGCGTAGCTTTGAGTTCATTCTTTACCAGGTTAACTTGTCTTCTTTCGGGCGGCGTACAGGTCTTCAAAAATCTCCTTCATTTCTGCGTGAAAAGTCTGCTCCGAAATCTTGCAATAGTCCAGGAACCACTAATTTATACCAATTAAAATCATTTTGATACTGTATGCAATTTAATTTACTTCGCTACTTCCATCCTCCGAATTTCTTAACAACTTCCACAACATGTCTACACATTAAAATCAGATCGAGACTAGCTAATAAGTTTTTTAACGTCTTCATCAGATCACGTCTGCCTTCAGCTTCGGCTAACAAGAGACAATTGAAACGGATAGAAAACAAAAAAAAGTTACGATTTTAGTAGTTTCTCTGCCATCGAGCGCTCGTACCGCTGCGGCGAGATATTTTTATCTCAGGGAACGAGTGTAGCGCGGCGAAATTCAAAGTCCCGCTACACTGCGTCGCTCGAGGCGGAGGCCGGTGTGGAGACTGGCCTCCCGGCCTCACCTCTTCACTCTGCGGCTGGACAGCCGGCCGGGTCCGAGCGGGCACACGCGGGGAGGGTTTATAAGTTATCGGAAACTCCAATGTCAGGTGCACTGTAGAGCCTCCTAGGCAGATGTCGTTCGAGGCCAGAAAGAAAGTATACGTGCGAGGGCGCCTCGTCCGAGACGTGGAGGAGGCCTCGCCTGCGCCTATCGAGTGCACGGGTCACAGTTACCTGCGAGTTGTGGCTCGTGACGGCACCGACAGTGCCTGTCGCGCGGGTTCTGAGGCCGTCCTCGGTCGGTAAAGGCTGCCGGTGGAGGTAACGTGCGAGTGGAGCTCGCAATTTGCAGCACCGTTCCCAGATCGGCGGGGGTCCTTCGGTTTGCAGCCTCGGCCAGAGGCTTTGTTTTCTCTCTGACATTCTTGGCTGCAGTCTTTTAGACTTGCATTATCCTGTAGGGAATTGCAGGGCTTCCCTTTGATAGGTGAGGGGTGCACTACACAAAGGTAGCAGCTACTCGGAGAGCAGAGTGCTTGTGGAGTGCAAATGGGATTTTTTAGGCGAGGTGGTAGCACAGAGTTTCCAAATTTACTGCCCTTCTCGTGCTCAAATCATTTTGAGAATTGAGAACTGGCTGAAACTCGAAATAGGAAGATGTGAGATGTACAGTGATTCGTGGCATACGTATCGAAAAGGCGGATTCGACACCGTGGGTTGGGATGTGATGTAGCAGTTGACAAAAATATTTTCTCTGCTGATGTAGAATTTCAGTGTGACAGTTACTGCATCTGGTCACGTATAACAGGCCTAGATGAAATCGAAATAATTGTCGGACGCTTTGACCGGCTACCCGATTCCGCTGTGACGGTTTTAGAGTCATTTGTACAAAGTCTTAAGGTCAGCAGTGCAGAAATACCCAGATCGTGCAATATTAGTTGGAGGTGATTTTAACCTACCGAGTCTAGACTGGGACATTTACGGATTCATTGCAGGGGGTACAGTGTGAAGTTCTTTTGAACACATTTTCTAAAAACTGTCTTGATCAGCTAGTTTGACAGCCCACTTACAGTAGAAGTATTTCAGACCTCATAGTTACAAGCAGGCCTAACCTAATAGACAGCATCAGTATAGAGACAGGAATTAGTGACCATTATGTCGTCATAGCGAGTTTTGGTTGCTAAAGTTAATAAATCAGTCGAGAAGGGTAGGAGAGTATTTCTGCCAGAAAGATCGTATAGACAGTTGAAACTTACTGGCAGATGAAAATTGTGTGCCAGATCGATACTCGAACTCGGGAGATTTGCCTTTTGTGCGCAAGGGGGCAAGTGCTCTACCGACTGAGCCGTGTCTCCGCAATATCCTTTCGTTCAGGAGTTCTAGTCCTGCAAGGTATGCAGGAGAGCTTCTGTAAAGTTTGGAAGGTAGGAGATGAGGTACTGGCAAAAGTAAAGCTGTGAGGACGGGGCGTGAGTCGTGCTTGTGTAGCTCAGTCGGTAGAGCACTTGCCGGCAAAAGGCAAAGGTCTCGAGTTCGAGTCTTGGCCCGGCACACAGTTTTAATCTGTCAGGAAGTTTCATATCAGTGCACACTCTGCTGCAGAATGTAAATCTCATTCTGGATATAGACAGTTGTTAGAATCCCACTGAGACAATGAACTGACATCATTTAGTTCCATTATGATGGATGTAGAGGAATTAAGGGCAAGGTTTAAATGGATTGTAAATCTTTCTCTGAAGAAGGATGTGCCAAGTAACTGGATTAAGGATGGAAAAGACCCACTGTAGTTTAACAATGAAATTCGAAAAACGTTGATAAAGGAAAGGCTGTTGCACTCTCAGATCAAAGGAGAATGTGCAAATGATGACAGGCAAAAGTTAATAGAAATTTGTGTGTCAATAAAAAGACAGATGCACAACCGTGATGCCTTAGCAGTGTATTTTGTCGAGAAACTGAGAAAATTCTGGTCCTAAGTAAAATTGATAATTGGATATAAGGCTTCAGCCCAGTCAGTTGTTGACCAGTCTGGTGTGCCAGTTGAAGACAGCAAAAGTGAAGAAGTAGTTTTAAATTTTGCATCTAAGAAATTGTATACACACGAGAATCGATCAAATGTACCGTCATTTGACCGTCGCATCGACTCCCGTGTTGAGGACATAATAATAAGCATTGCTGGTGCAGAAAAACAAGTGAAAGAGTTACAAGCAAATACATTGCCAGATCCAGATGGAATCACAGTTTGGTTTTACAAAGAGTAATCTACAGCATCGGTCCCTTATTCAGCTTGCATTTATCGCAAATCTCTTGTGCGGTGCAAAGTACTAAGCGGCTGGAAATAGGTGCAGGTGACTTCTGTGTATAAGAAGGGTAAAAGAACGGACCCACAAAAATTACTGACCAATATCCCTAACTTCTGTTTGCTGCAGAATCCTTGAACATATTTTCAGTTCAATTATAATTAACTTTCTTGAGACTCTTAATCTTATGTCCGCAAATCGATATGGTTTTAGAAATCCTCATTCTTGTGAAACTCGGCTTGCCCTTTTCTCACATAATGTACTGCAAACATTGGATGAGAGGCAATGGACAGATTCCGTATTTCTAGATTTCCATAAAATATTTGACACGATGCCACAAAGCTGAATTTTAACAAAGTTACAAGCATACACAATTGGTTTTTAGGTATGTCAGTGGCTCAAAGATTTACTGCGTAAGAGAACCCAGTAAATTGTCCCCGACGGTGACTCTTCGTCAGAGACGAGGGTATTGTCAGGATTGCCCCAAGGAGTGTGACAGGGGCGCTGTTACATTATACGAGGACTGTCTAAAAAGTATCCGACCTTCGATTTTCCTGCACAAAATAGAGACGATAGCGCGGCGCCACTGTACACAGTAAAGGAAGAGACATTTATGCGCACGCGTGAATTTTGTCCCCGCCTACCGGCGTATCAGTCACTGCCTGTCGGTTGCCGAGTGAGGTGCTACACCACCTGTTTGTCGGATTACCGATTCTCTCGAAGTGACTGAACGTGTTGAGCAAAGATACTGCATCAAATTTTGTCAAAAGCTCGGTGATTCTCAAAGCGAAACGTCGGGCGCTGATAACCTCGCTGTTGTGCGCCCTACAATGCTAATAATCATCAAAGCGAAGCAATTCCTAAGGTTCAGGAGGTGTTCGGAGAAGATGCGATGGGTGTAACACAAATTAAGGAGTGGTTCAACCGATTCAAAAATGGCCCCATCTCAGCGGAGAGTGACCAGCATTCTGGCAGGCCCCAAACTGCTCAGAGTGCAGCTGTTGTTGAGAGGGTGGAACATTTGGTGATGACAGATTGTAGGTTGACCGTGCGGGAGATTGCCCGAGAGGTAGGAGTGAGTAAAGGTTCTGCACATGCAATTTTGCATGATGATTTGAACACTTGATTTGAATTCGTGCCCAAGTTGTTGTCGCCGGAATTAAAAGACCTCCGTTTTGATGTTGCACGAGACCTTCTGGACACCGCCAACACTGATCCTGGGTTTCTGAACTCCGTGATAACTGGAGACGAGTCACGGGTGTACGGGTACGACCCAGAAACAGAAAGATAGTCGTCGCAGTGGAAGCATCCCGAGTCTCTGAGGCTAAAGAAAGTCTGGAAGGTGCGAAGCAAAATCGAGGTGCTGCTGGCTGTTTTCTTTGATGTCTGTGGAATTGTGCATCACGAATACGCACCAGAAGGACAAACAGTGACAAAGGAGCACTATCGAGGTGTTCACTGGCGACTCCGTGACGCAGTTCGGCGCAAAAGACCAGACGTGTGGATGGTGAAAAACGGGCAACTGCATCACGACAACGCCCCCGCACCTTCGTCCCACTTGGTCCAAAATTTCTTGGCCAAACATGGAATTCCAGCCATTTGCCAACATCCCTACTCTCCGGACGTGGCTCCTTGTGACTTCTGGTTGTTTCTAAAATTGAAGACGCCACTGAAAGGATACAGTTTTGATAGTAGAGTAGAGATAATGTGGAACACGACGACTGAGCTGAACACCATTCCAAAAGAAGACTTCCAGAGGTGTTTCCAGCAGTGGAAGGATCGGTGCACTAAGTGTGTGCAAGCACACCAGTGTGAAGGGGATTAGGGTCCCAACCCCGTCAGGTATCCGAAATATTGTTTTCTGGCCAAAGGTCGGATACTTTTTAGACAGGCCTCGTATATACATAAATGATCTGACAGGTGCGGTAAACAGTAGTCTATGGCTGTTTGCTGATGCTGCAGTCTATGGGAAGCTGTGATTGTCGAGCGATTGTAAGAGGATGATGACTTAGACAGAATTCGTAGTTGGTGAGATAGAAGGCAGCTAGCTCTAAATGTAGAAAAATTTGAGTTGATGCAGATGTGTACAAAAAACAAACCTGTAATGTTCGAATACAATATTAGTATTGTGCTGCGTGACACACTTACATTGATGAAAGGCGTAACACTGCAGAGCAACATAAAATGGAATGAGCACGAAAGGACTGTAGTTGGGAAGGCGAACAGCTGACCTCGGTTTATGGGAGAAAGTGTGGTTTGTCAGTAAAGGCGACTGCATATAAGACACTAGTGTGAAATATTTTTGAGTGGTGCTCAAATATTTTGGATCCTTTCCAGGTCAGATTACAGGAAAATATCGAAGTAATTCGGAGGCGGGCGGCTCGGTTTGTTACCGGTAGGTTCGAACGACACGTAAATTTTCCGGGGATGCTTCGAGAACTCGAATGAGAATCCCCAGATGGAAGGCGACATTTTTTCCGATAAACACTGTTGAGAAAATTTAGAGCACACGCATTTGAAGCTGACTGCCAAACAATTCTCCTGCCACCAACATGCATTGTGCATAGTGGCCGCAGAGATAAGATTAGAGAGAGTGGGCTCGATACGGAGGCATAGAGACGGTCGTTTTTCCCTCGCTCTGTTTGTGAGTGGAACAGGGAAGCATATGACTGACAGTGGTACAGCATGCCCTCTGCCACGCAACATACGGTGGCTTTGCAGTATGCACGTAGGTGCAGACGTAAGCCACTAGGACGGGCTGCTTGCACCGCAGATCTTCAGCCCAGAAACCTAGCGCAGCTGGCCACATCGCGGAGTCGGCACAGCTGGACACCCCTGTCGGTATCTGCCCAAATGTCGTTCGCACACTTCTTGCACGTCCCACTGTGGGACTATGATTGCTGTGTTCGGATGAGGGCCGAGTTGGCATCCCTTCGCTCACAGCTGCAAGCGGCGCTGACTTCGGTCGTGCAGCTTGGGGCTGTTGCCAATGGGAACCAGTGTGGGGAGCCGTACTTGGGTATCACGGGGATGTCAACCTCTTCCCGTCTGTCCCCAGATCGGTCTGCCGCTGTGGTTGCCCCGGTTGCTGCCCGCAGTGGGGCTGAGCCCTCGCCTGTGGTCGATTGGGAGGTCGTTCCAAGGCGTGGCAGGCAGCGAAAGACGTTCCCGGAGGCTGATCAGAAAGCCTCCCCAGTGCGTCTGACAAACAGGTTTCAGGTACTGTCTCTGGCTGAGCCAGATGCAGCTGCCTGCCCTGTTTGAGAGGATGATTCTCATCCTTCAAGGTCCGGGCAATCGCAGAGGGTGGGCTTATTGGTAGTTGGGAGCTCCAATGTTAGGCGCGTAATGGGGACCCTTAGGGAAATGGCGGCTAAGGAGGGGAAGAAATCCAGTGTGCACTCCGTGTGCATTCCGGGCGGAGTCATTCCTGATGTGGAAAGGGTCCTTCCGGATGCCATGAAGAGCACAGGGTGCAGCCAGCTGCAGGTGGTGGCACATGTCGGCACTAATGACGTGCGTCGCTGTGGATCTGAGGAAATTCTCTCTGGATTCCAACGGCTATCTGAGTTGGTGAAGGCTGCCGGTCTTGCTTACGAGATGAAGGCAGAGCTCACCATCTGCAGCATCGTTGACAGAACCGACTGCGGACCTTTGCTGCAGAGCCGGGTGGAGGGTCTGAATCAGAGGCTCAGACGGTTTTGCGACCGTGTTGGCTGCAGATTCATTGACTTGCGCCATAGGGTGGTGGGGTTTCGGGTTCCGCTGAATAGGTCAGGAGTTCACTACACTCAGCTGGCGGCTACACGGGTAGCGGAGGCTGTGTGGTGTGGACTGGGCGGTTTTTTAGGTTGGAAGGCCTCGGGAAAGTACGGGGTGGGCTGTAATCTCAAAGGGTGCGTGTCAAATACAGACGTGCTTGGATCAAGGAACAGTCGGAATTGTAGTTGTAAATTGTTGTAGTTGTGCTGGGAAAGTCCCTGAGCTTCAAGTGCTAATAGAAAGCACAGAAGCTGAAATCGTTATAGGTACAGAAAGCTGGCTAAAGCCTGAAATAAGTTCTGCAGAAATTTTTACGAAGTCTCAGACGGTGTTCAGGAAAGATAGATTAGGCAGAATTGGTGGTGGAGTGTTTGTGTCTGTCAGTAGTGGTTTATCTTGAAGTTGAAGTAGATACTCCGTGCGAATTGGTATGGGTGGAGGTTATACTTAACAGCCGAACTAAGTTAATAATTGGCTCCTTCTACCGACCCCCAGACTCCGATGATATAGTTGCTGAACAGTTCAGAGAAAATTTGAGTCTCGTAACAAATAAATACCCCACTCAAATACGGTTATAGTTGGTGGGGACTTCAACCTTCCCTCGATATGTTGGCAAAAATACTTGTTCAAAACCGGTGGTAGGTAGAAAACATCTTCCGAGATTGTCCTAAATGCTTACTCCGAAAATTATTTCGAGCAGTTAGTCCATGAACCCACGCGAATTGTAAATGGTTGCGAAAACACACTTGACCTCTTAGCCACAAACAATCCAGAGCTGATAGAGAGCATCATGACTGATACAGGGATTAGTGATCACAAGGTCGTTGTAGCTAGGCTCAATACCGTTTCTTCCAAATCCTCCGGAAACAAACGCAAAATAATTTTATTTAAAAAAGCGGATAAAGTGTCACTAGAAGCCGTCCTAAAAGACAATCTCCATTCCTTCCGAACTGACTATGCAAATGTAGACGAGATGTGGCACAAATTCAAAGATATAGTAGCAACAGCAATTGAGAGATTCATACCTCATAAATTGGTAAGAGATGGAACTGATCCCCCGTGGTACACAAAACAGGTCCAAACGCTGTTGCAGAGGCAACGGAAAAAGCATGCGAAGTTCAGAAGAACGCGAAATCCCGAAGATTGGCTAAAATTTACAGCCGCGCGAAATTTGGCACGGACTTCAATGCGAGATGCCTTTAATAGGTTCCACAACGAAACATTGTCTCGAAATTTGGTAGAAAATCCGAAGAAATTCTGGTCGTGTGTAATGTACACATGCGGCAAGACGCAGTCAATACCTTCGCTGCGCAGAGCCGATGGTACTATTACCGACGACTGTGCCGCTAAAGCGGAGTTATTGAACGCAGTTTTCCGAAATTCCTTCACCAGGGAAGACGAATGGAATACTCCAGAATTTGAAACACGAACAGCTGCTAGCATTAGCTTCTTAGAAGTAGATACCTTAGGGGTTGCGAAGCAACTCAAATCGCTTGATACGGGCAAGTCTTCAGGTCCAGATTGTATACCAATTAGGTTCCTTTCAGATTACGCTGATTCAATAGCTCCCTACTTAGCAAGCATATACAACCGCTCGCTCACCGATAGATCTGTACCTACAGATTGGAAAATTGCGCAGGTCGCACCAGTGTTTAAGAAGCGTAGTAGGAGTAATCCATCGAACTACAGACCTATATCATTGACGTCGGTTTGCAGTAGGGTTTTGGAGCATATACTGTATTCAAACATTATGAATCACCTCGAAGGGAACGATCTATTGATACGTAATCAGCACGGTTTCAGAAAACATTGGTCTTGTGCAACGCAGCTAGCTCTTTACTCACACGAAGTAATGGCCGCTATCGACAGGGGATCTCAAGTTGATTCAGTATTTCTAGATTTCCGGAAAGCTTTTGACACCGTTCCTCACAAGCGACTTCTAATCAAGCTGCGGGCCTACGGGGTATCGTCTCAGTTGTGCGACTGGATTCGTGATTTCCTGTCAGGAAGGTCGCACTTCGTAGTAATAGACGGCAAATTGTCGAGTAAAACTGAAGTGATATCAGGTGTTCCCCAGGGAAGCGTCCTGGGACCTCTGCTGTTCCTGATCTATATAAATGACCTGGGTGACAATCTGAGCAGTTCTCTTAGGCTGTTCGCAGATGATGCTGTAATTTACCGTCTAGTAAGGTCATCCGAAGACCAGTATCAGTTGCAAAGTGATTTAGAAAAGATTGCTATATGGTGTGGCAGGTGGCAGTTGACGCTAAATAACGAAAAGTGTGAGGTGATCCACACAAGTTCCAAAATAAATCCGTTGGAATTCGATTACTCGATAAATAGTACAATTCTGGAGGCTGTCAATTCAAGTAAGTACCTGTTAAAATTACGAACAACTTCAGTTGGAAAGACCACATAGATAATATTGTGGGGAAGGCGAGCCAAAGGTTGCGTTTCATTGGCAGGACACTTGGAAGATGCAACAAGCCCACTAAAGAGACAGCTTACACTACACTCGTTCGTCCTCTCTTGGAATATTGCTGCGCGGTGTGGGATCCTTACCGGGTGGGATTGATGGAGGACATCGAAAGGGTACAAAAAAGGGCAGCTCGTTTTGTATTATCACGTAATAGGGGAGAGAGTGTGGCAGATATGATACGCGAATTGGGATGGAAGTCATTAAAGCAAAGACTTTTTCGTCGCGGCGAGATCTATTTACGAAATTTCAGTCACCAACTTTCTCTTCCGAATGCGAAAATATTTTGTTGAGCCCAACGTACATAGGTAGGAATGATCATCAAAATAAAATAAGAGAAATCTGAGCTCAAACAGAAAGGTTTTGGTGTTCGTTTTTCCCGCGCGCTGTTCGGGAGTGGAATGGTAGAGAGATAGTATGATTGTGGTTCGATGAACCCTCTGCCAAGCACTTAAATGTGAATTGCAGAGTAATCATGTAGATGTAGGTGTTTTGAGGTCCGTCCGTGCGGCTTGACAGGCTTCTAACACACTTCTGGAATGCTTTTGCTTGCGTCCCCCACTAATTTATTTCTGGGGTATCTTTCATTCTCCTGCATTAAGCTTCCCAAATACTTCAAATTCTTCATCTTCCTCAGTCGTTTCCCTACAACTGTGGGTTAGTTGGTGCCCAGATTAGGTACAGATTTTACCAGTGACACAGAATCTTACTTTATAACTTCTAAGCTTTATGTGAAAATAAATAAAGAAACTTTTATAAGTAGCCAAAACAGTGTTTTTCACAAAATACTCACAATGATCGTGGACCGTTGGGAAATTCATATCCTCCTTTTATTACCGTTGCTTGCATCTTTCCTTCACAAATTACTGTTCTACTCTTATCATTGTCTTATCCATCACCACAGTGAAGAGCAGAGGTGAAAGTGCACTTCTCTGCCTCAAGTCATTTTTCAGTTACAGCCAGTTCGATCTCTCTCCACTTCCACACAACTCAAGCTCCCATTGTAGATTTCACTATTTCTGCTATTCCACTCCTCTGTTGCCCAGTTTCATACTGTATCTATTCACACACATGCAATGCATACATCCGTGCCCCCCCCCCCCCCACCACACACACACACACACACACACACACACACACACACACACACACACACACTTTTTTTTTAGTGTTTAGAAAGGCCATCAGTAGACAAAGACCTATTTCATATTCATGGTGGGATTCCTTTAGCAGTCTTACAGTGAAAATTTGTTCTATACATGTGCATTAAAAATAAGTTTCTGGTAAATTTTGGTTGCACAGCACTTGACACAACTGTAAAGATTGTCGGTTTAAAATAATACCTGCAGATTACAATGGTAAGCAACCTAAAGTGGATGCATTACATAGAAAATGATGTGCGGAGAGGGGCGGGGGAAGGCAAACTAAAGACGGTGTTTTATTGGAAGAACTCTTTGAAGAGGTACCTACAAGTGAGAAATTACTATTGTAATAACATAAAAGGAATTGTAGTTTGCACGGAAACATTTAAGTGTTCATTTTTCTCATGTGCTATTTGCAAGTGGAACAGTAGAGAAATAGTCTGAAGGTGTTGTAGGAACACTCGTCCAGTCGTTTAAGTGTAAATTACAGAGTAGTTTTTTAGAAGTAAACGCCCAAATGCAGTGCATTGCTATGTCGGTCGGATGAAGACGACGTATTTTGACCCTATTTTGTAGCACGGCAGCCTCGTGTCCTGGTCACGCTGTGGCCACACCCTGTACCTCCCACATCTCTGCCAGACATCTGTGCCACGCCATTTCTGCCTGAGAGGAAGAGATATACAGATTTCCAAAGTAATGCTTTAATGCTTGTGGATGTACATACAAAGTAATTCCCATTACTGTACAAGTGAATAAATTAGCAGTGTTTAACTGATTGTAAGTATTAATTATAGAAATAGCTAACAGTGGTTGCTTCAGTCTGTTAATGTTTTACTGGACTCGTCCTGCATCTGTGCAGTTCCTCTGGAGTGGTGAACAAATGAATGACACGGAACAGAAGAAGTATCTGAAGGACCTGAGGTGGCAAAACCACTGTCTGAGCCATTTATCACCCGTATTCTCGCCGTACGTAAAATAAGTGGCCCAGTTCTGTGACTGTTGCTGTTCTAGCACTTAACTTTTTGTGATTATGTTGTCACCGCACGAATACGAATATATTTCTCGTAAATTTGTAAGATCTTATAATTACTGTGTATTGTATTCCGCAGGTGGAGCCACACGTCGGACGAGAACCGTCGGGCCGCTTCAGGAGAAGCGGATTACGACCGTCCGGCTTTCGTTATCGCGAACGGCGGAGGTCCGTCGTACAGTAGTTTCGTGTCGAGGAGCTGCAGGAGCGACGGGAGGGAAACGGTGCAGCAGGCGTTCAGGTGCGACTCGTGCTCCGCCATCTTCTCGACCAAGTACCACCTGGTCAATCACGTGTTCGTCCACATCCGGGAGGTGCCTCCGCCGTCGCACGTGTGCAGGCGGTGCGGAGAAGTGTTCTGCGACACCGCGTCCCTCATCGACCATTCGAAGGGTCACGAGAATAACCTGCGGGTGCCCGCGGTCTCCTCGAAGTGGAACAGGGGAGACTCCGGCAGACCTTCCAAACACCAGAAAAAGCGCAGGATTCGGAAACGCCCCGACACCAAGCCCCACATCTGCGACCTGTGCGGCAAAGCTTTCCCCCTCGTCGGGAGCCTGAAGTCGCACCAGCGGACGCACTCGGGCGAGAGGCCGTACGGGTGCGACCTCTGCGGGAAGACGTTCGTGCAGGCGGTCCACCTGCGGAACCACAGAGTGACGCACACGGCCGAGAAGCGCCACTACTGCGAGTTCTGCGGGCGGCCGTTCGCTCTCCTCCACACCCTCAAGGTGCACCTCCGGATGCACACGGGGGAGAACCCGTACCGCTGCGAGATATGCGGCGAGTGTTTCAACTTGCTCGGGAAACTCAAGACGCACAAGCAGATCCACACCGGGAAGAAGCCGTACAAGTGCGACGACTGCGGTAACTGCTTCTCCGCCCCGAACAGCCTGAGGCGGCACAGGCGGATGCACTCCGGCGAGAGGCCGTACAGCTGCGACATCTGCGGCGAGTCGTTCATGTGGTCGGCCACCCTGCAGAGGCACAAGCAGCTGCACACGGGGGAGAAGCCGTTCAAGTGCGACTTGTGCAGCAGCTCGTTCGCCGAGCTCGGCGGCCTCAACAGGCACATGCGCATCCACACGGGGGAGCGGCCGTACGCCTGCGGCGTCTGCGGCGCGTCCTTCTCGGCGACGAACCAACTGAAGCGCCACCTACACCGGCAGCACGTCGAAAACCCGCCTTAAAAGTCCGAACCGGGTCAGAGCTCGGCACCCTCGGCAATCTTTAGTTTCGTGCGCGACGTCCCGCGTCCTAATGCCGGACACTCCTTCGCGGGCTACGGAGACTCGGTAGCTTCTAGCTGAGCGAGCCGACCCGTTTGGACCTGTCGACGTAACAGTTGTGAGCTCGTCAGATTCCTTCGTAAGATAGCGGAGTCGTGCAGGTGTGTGTTCGGAGCCTCTGTTCTGTAAGAGTTAGTGCTTGTTGCTTTAACACTCATGTCTGCAACTTGTCTAATTGCGATCCTTGTTCTTTGCTGTTAATATTCGTTTTGTACTTGTGAATTTCTGTGGCCTCTTGTCCGTCCTGACACAGTAATGCTCGGATCTCGATAAAACTGTGGGACTCGAGAAATGAATTTGGTTCTGTCCTAGGCCTAGTGCACCTTCAGCTATTGCTGATTTATCCGTGTTGCCCAAACAACAGTTGCTGTTATGTTCTTTAAGTACGGTGTTAAATTCTTCTGTTAGGAGTCCTTTTGCACACCTGATTGCCTGTGCCAGAGGTTTTATATACTCCTACCACGATGAGTGGTGGGCTTATTCAGAAAGGAAATTTTTCAGGAGATACAAAAAACTGTTTTACTGCACAGTGGGTTTAAATATGGTGTTGTCGAGTTTCTGTGTAGCAGGTGGTCCCAGGGTGAAACAGTATACATAATTACAATACACTTTAGCCACCAATGTGATCAGTAATCCAGTTTAAATGTATGGGAGATGACCTTTTTTCGAACCTGTTGATGCTGGTTAGGCAAGTAGCATTTTTGCAGCAGGAAGGTTGTGTTATAGGTTATATTATTCATCTTCATTGTAGCAATAAAAGAGTGTACTATGAGCATAAAGGTTAATTCATAATGTACCCAATATACAACCACAAACAAAATAAAGCAGGACGGACAATGGTGGGTATGCTTCATCTTTATCCTGTCCATCCTTTGCTGGCCACAGGCAGATACTGTTATAAAATGCTCATCAGGTATGTATCGTATAATTTTCATTACATCATCTAATTTCTTCTTTTTTATTAGAACAAATCTACCATATGCTTGTTTATATGGACACGGCCCCTTCTCTAACTCACAAGGGAACCTCCCCATCGCACCCCCCTCAGATTTAGTTATAAGTTGGCACAGGGATAGGCCTTGGAAAACTGAACACAGATCAATCGAGAAAACAGGAAGAAGTTGTGTGGAACTATGAAAAAAATAAGCAAAATATACAAACTGAGTAGGCCATGCGCAAGGTATGCAACATCTAGGAGAGTATCAGCTTGCGAGCGCCGTGGTCCCGTGGTTAGCGTGAGCAACTGCGGAACGAGAGATCTTCGGTTCAAATCTGCCCACGAGTGAAAAGTTTAATTTTTTATTTTCAGACAATTATTAAAGTTCAGGCACTCACACATAATCAACTTCGCTCTCCAAAATTCCAGGACATGTTTAGATTTGCTTGGACATATGCAGGATTTGACGGTCTACACACGGAAACATTTGAAAACGTAAAAAACATATGTTTTGACAGAGCACAGGGAAAACTGTGCGACTGTGAAACTGTTGCATTCATTTGTTGCAGTTTATGTGACAAACTCTTATGTTTTCATCACTTTATTGGGAGTGATTATCACATCCACAAGAAAACCTAAATCGGGCAAGGTAGAAGAATCTTTTTACCCATTCGACAAGTGTGCAAGTTAGGTGGGTCGACAACATATTCCTGTCATGTGACGCACATGCCGTCACCAGTGTCGTATAGAATATATCAGACGTGTTTTCCTGTGGAGGAATCGGTTGACCTATGACCGTGCGATCAAATGTTTTCGGTTCCTATTGGAGAGGCACGTCCTTTCGTCTACTAATCGCACGGTTTTGCGGTGCGGTCGCAAAACACAGACACTTAACTTATTACAGTGAACAGAGACGTCAATGAATGAACGGACAGATCGTAACTTTGCGAAAATAAAGAAAGTAAAATTTTCACCCGAGGGAGGATTCGAACCAAGGACCTCTCACTCCGCAGCTGCTTACTCTAACCACGAGACCACGGCACTCCTCAGCTGAGATTGTCCTTGATGTTGCCTATCTTACACACGGACTACTCAGTTTGTATATTTTGCTTATTTTTTCATAGTTTCACACAACTTCTTCCTGTTTTCTCGATTGATCTGTGTTCAGTTTTTCAAGGCCTATCCACTGCGTCAATTTATAACTAAATCTGAGGGGGGTGCGATGGGGAGGTTCCCTTGTCAGTACCCATCTAACGAACACTTATATTCGTGGGAGGGATATGACCCCTTGTTATATACCAAACAATGTGTACAGACATAAAAATGATTTTGGTGGTGGTTATGCCAGAGTAAACCAACTACAAATTTTTCTATTTGGCATAATCAGCTTTTAACTTCCAGACACTACCGTAAATCAGGTAGTTTATACTGCGACTTAAATTGGGATAAATTACGTTTATCAATGTTTATTGCATTTTAAACTTTAAGCACACGTAATGATGTACAGACATTATTATAATCACAATTATCAACATAAAATTTGGAATAGAAGTTAAAAGTTACTTCATTACTTATTTAAATAGGTTTATATCAGCACATTCTATATGTAAACAGTTATAAATTCATCAGGAGATGTTACTTTGTAAAGTACCAAACCAACACCATACAGTTGAAGTTAATTATTATGTTGTAGATCAGTTCTGCACTGGTTCCTTAAATGCGTCTATGTACAGGACACTTTATCCAGACATTCACTGTCATCAAAATCTCCAATCTCTTCGCTGCTACTTGGCAAATTCTTATAAAAGTCATGACATATTGGAGGAATGAGACAGAGTATATATTTAAAATATTGTAGCTGTGGAGAATTTAGTGGTTTCCCTTCAGGGTGTTTAACTTTCAGAACGATATTGTGAGGTTCAGCTGCAGCCTCGGATCCTTTTCGTAAACGTAACCTCACGACACTCCGTTTTCTCATTGTGAGTGTATTTGAATTCCAGTACATTCACATTTTGATGGCAGATACGAATACATCCAATACTCACCCACGATAAAGGGTGGCCATCAACTTTGTTTCTAAGGGTTAATGCTGATGTAATGTTTTCTGATGAATAAAAGTCTTTTGTTTCTAACTCCACCAATCAAATGCTTGCTCTTTAACTTCGCGAGTTTTTGTTACATTTTGTAGCTCAGTAGGGTGGCAAATATGTTGATGCTTCCTAACTTTGCTCTCAATGGAGACAAAGTCTGTAGCAATGGGTAAATGACTGTACCCTGTAGTTTTGAACTTATGAGTGATCTTGATATCGTTACTAGGATCTTGCAAGAAATGCATCAGGAGGCTTACTATTTTTAAGCTTTTGGCCACCATAAGAGCCAGGCCACAATATGACCTTTCCTTTCACAGGATGCTCATGTAAATATTTCAAAAGACAGGAACGTATTTCATTGAGTACCTGACCTGCAACACCTTCATGCCAGATGTTGATTGTACCTTTGTGTGTAGCCGAATGATGTATGCCCAATATGAAACAAGAAAGCTACCATTTACTATACACAGTAGCAATGCTCACTTTTGGAAGAGGAAAGGTCTTTTGTATGTCAAGAGAAAGTACAGTGCATTCTCTCTTCTTTGTCCTATGTGTCGTTCCATGTAATCTCTATGCGGTGGTGGTGGTGGTGGTGGTGGTGGTCCGGGAGGGGGGTGGGTGGGGGCAACAATGGAAAATAGAAGAAGGAAAAACAGGGTTAGTAACGACATAAAGTTGGGTAGATCACAAGAAGCAATAAATTGTCTGGCCTTTGCAGACGATCTCGTAATAATATCTGGAACCTCAGAGAATGCAAAGAAAAGATGAGAACTTCTGAAGAAAACAGCTAAGAAGACACGTCTACAAATATCATTTGAAAAGGCTGAATACTCCAACGAAAGTTAGGTTAGCATAGTATTCTCCAGTAATTGTTTTCCCAGTGGGGAGACAATCTACAAACAGAATCCCCTTCGCATCCCAGAACACTGGTGCTTTTACCTTTCCCACCGAAGGAATTGTCTTTGCTTTCTTTGGTGGCGGATAATTGGCATGTTTCCACTGCTTTGACTGTTGTTTTGTCTCTGGGGTACAGTAGTGTACCCAAGTTTCATCTGTGGTCACAAACAGGCATAAAAAATCTTGTTCGTTTCTCCTAAAACGGGCCAAACACTTCCGATACGTCAATTCTCGTGCATTTTTGACCCAGCATCGAGGGTCGTCTCACCCGTCTTAAAGATAATTTTTTTTTTTTCATTTCTAATTCTTCAGTTAAAAAGTGATACACCCTTCCAGATGACATCTGGCAAGTGTTAGCAGTTTCACACACTTTCGATCGGCGATCCTCCGTGACCTTTTCGCGCACTTTTGCAATGATTTCTGGGGCAGTGACACACCTTAGTCGACCACTGCACAGATCACCATCTAAGCTCTCCTGGCCGAATATAAATTCGTTTGTCCTCTTGGCAACAGTTGAATATGAAGGAGCAGAGTTCCCCAGTGTATTCTGGACATTGGCACGAATGTCCTCTGCTTTCATACTTCTCTTTACGAAGTACTTAATCATTGTTCAAACCTCGATTTTTTTTTTTTTTTCCCCCATCTTCACAAATCACTGCACGGGAACAGCAATAGAGCCACACCTCTCTTCCAAGAGCACCTTCGTGGCACGTGTTTACGCGCAACAGTGCAATGAATATTACGTGAACAATTTGTTGCGCTAGCACTGACCTCTCACAGTAATTCTGAGAACTTTTCAAAGCACCCTCGTATAACACAGAAGAGAGACCAGTTTGAACTACCACAGCCAAAGCCGAGAAAGCAAATGGCACTACTGGGACAATATGCCTAGAGTATTCACAAAAGTCGACACACATTTACGGTCATCTTCGATACGGCATCACACGTGATACTGACGGAGTGAACTTAATGCCCTCCTCTGCTGAGGTGAGCGACTCAGATGTGCCGTCAGCTACTGGCGAACGCCCGAACGGCTGCACGGGGCCCGGCCTGGCTCGACCGTCGTGCCCGTTCCGGCTGCCACGCACGCACATTGCAGACACTCTTTTAAAGTTTTCACCTTCGGCCGTACAGGGCTATACCCTCATTACTTGTGGCTAAGTGTACGTAGCAACTACTGAAAGTGGCACTTACACCCGGCTCCAGGAAAATGAGACCGACTGTCGTGTGGACGACACGGATAAATTGGCGGCAGCAGCCGATTGTGCTCTGGGAGTGAGGAAGAACAATCTATTTAGCTGGCAGTATAGTTTTATCAAGTTTCAACATTACTAGGATGTACAGAGAGGCTCTAGAAAAGCGAAAGCACAAAAACGACAGCAACAGGAAAGAAGAATGACTGAAATGTCACTAGCTGTGGGCCTCACAATCGGTGCTGAATAGAGCAACACTACTTTGAAGGTTGTGTCGGTGCTATAATGGACGGTACGAAAGATAAGCGGAAGTTCCAGATTGTTTGGTGACAATTTTTTTTAATGACGTGTTTCGATTTATACGTCGGTATAAATTGAAAAGCATCGTTAAAGGAGAAATTCAATTTATATATCTGCATACATCAAAATGTGTCATTATAAAATGTAGCCACTTTATTTTTTGTACCGGCCATTATAGCACCGATGCAATCTTCCAATGATGTAAAAATGGGCACGCGACTTGACGTCACACCTCATCGGGTGCCTGCATCGCGCACTGTCACGACTCTGCGATCTTAGGAAGTGGTCTGATGACGTGACAACCGGACCGTCGTGTGGATACTTATAAGCTGTTTGCCGTGCTGAGCTTGCTGACTTTGAAAATCGACCGATGAATTCTGCAGCATTACGAGATGGAACGTATAACAAAAGTCACCAGACGTGCAAAATACTGCCGGTATAACCTGCATTTTGTGTGTTGGCGATTTTTCGTTCTGCGTAATAACTGAGCAGTACAGGTGTTCGGAGCAGGCACACGGGCTGTGTACGAATTTGGCTCAGCTGGTTGGCCAACTGGGAGAATGTGCTGCAGTTTAACAGCTGTGCAGGAAAAGTTGTCTGTGCGGTGTGTGCAAATCGGCCACACTTAGCGACTCGAATTGTTTGGTTCATTGAAAATCCACTAGCGAGAAAGAATTTCTTTGTTTAACGATCACTAATAACTGCCAGTTCCAAAATTCTCTTATAAAGAGTGCATTTAGCAAAACTTTGTAATTATAAATAGACAGTGTTCTTTGAAGCACTTTTGTTAAAATTGAGTAACATTTTCATATATTCCAGTTTGAAACCCGCCTCAGTGCAGCCACTGGTTCATAGATATATATGTTCTATGTCAACCTTAACGTCTACTCTTAATGACCGAGGATATCAGTTCGTAGTATAAGAGAAGTACTGTGCTCCGGTCAGTAGATGGCAGGTAAAAATAGCGAACTTATTATAAAATGAAAGACTGGCGGACGTACACGTAGGAGTGAGGTGGGTACTGATCTGTAACAGTCAACATTTCCTTCCTCGAGGCATCGGTGTGAGAAAGGAGGCACTTAAGGTCAGAAAAAAACTGTTACCTTAGGGTCGAAATTTACTGTACGGTCCGGTCTTTAGCTTTCAATATAGATGATGCTGTCGGTGGAAAAATTACTGTGGAATTGCGGCAGTGGGAATCTCCAATTTACGCGATGTTAGAAGAACATTAACATAAAGAGAGGAAAATTGAGATGGAGCTAAAGAATACTAATGAGACTGTAGCCTTAGAGGGCCAATAGCTTTCTAGGGGGAGTTGAAGAGAGTGATGACGGAAAATTCTGTTTGGTATACCCGAATGAGGTAAAATTATCACTGGCAACGCAGAGGAATGTTAAGCAATAGTTAGGAACGCCGCTAGACTCGAGCATTCGTGTTCACGTGTAAGTGGGTGAACTCCACCTAATGGGGCCTCCCGGCCAACAATGCCATATGATCATTTCATTTTTTTATGTCTAAGTGCAAGAAATTAAGTAGGGTATGTGTTTCTAAACAGTTGATAGAGTAATTGTTTTCAGTTAGTCTCCCTTTCTGGACTCCGTTGCCTCAGAAATGACATTGTGTGAACAAATAGTTTACGGCTACAGAAACATCAGCAGAACTGCCTTTTGCAACCACTGTGTCAACATAATTAAATACAAAGATCCAAGAGCATGAGGTGGAAGGACGGGCCCTCGGAATGCTACACGGAACTTCTGTATTTTGGAAATGGACTGTCGCAGTAAAACATTTTTATTTAAATGTAACAATAGTATTATTTGAATAAGAAATGGTTTTGACCAATTCAGACTGTCAAGGAACCTTCACGGGGTATCCTGAGACTGAGGTTTTAGATTTATGCATCTACCAAAACAGTTTTGTATTCCACTGTTTCCTATTTGTAAAGTACATTGTAGTTATGGTTGAATTTGGAATTGTCACATTATCTGCAAGGCTCCCAGAATAGGGGAACTTCACTGGAATGAAATTAATGTTTCTGTGCCGTCAATTGTATGAGGTACAAGAGCTACACAGCCACCTACATCACTAATTTTCTGTTTCTGGAAGTATATTGTGATTTGTATGATGTCGGAGCAATTTAAAGCTTATCTCCACATAGCAAACGGTATGTTGCTGGCAATACAGTTGTCAGATGAAAACAGAAATCTTGAAGCGGTGAAGGGTGTTTATGTCTCACATTGGACTGATCTCCAAATTTCTTATTAATCTTACTTGTGGTCTTGTAAAGTGTTTTTCTGAATTGTAAACTCATTGTTTGTCACTGTCACTGTATATTTGTTAAATGTGACAGCAAATGTGCAGATGTATAGAAGAAAGAGGCAAAGTGTGTACGTGGTGAATCTGTACTTCAGAATTAGTGAAACAGTGAACGCAGTTCTTCTCTCCCGGAAAGATCAGAGGTGCCTCGGCAGTGTTTTTCCTCGAGTGGTTATAAAGTTCCTCGTCGGTTTACTGTGCACGCACTTTGCTCACTCGAGTGACGTAAGATCTGATTTAGTGTTGTAAGCAATCTGTGCTGTACACTTACAGAAAAAAATCACAATAGCAAAAAAAAAATTATGTTGAGTAATGAAATTTTGGAAATACTTTTATCTGGAATTCCGTGCCTGTCGCACTGGGTCAGTCGGTACAGGGACGGCTAATGCCGGAGTTGTCATCCGACGACGCCCCGCACGTTCTCAACTGGAGGCGAATCCGGGGATCGAGCACGCCGAGGCGACACGTCGACACCCCGTAGAGCTTGCG
Organism: Schistocerca nitens; assembly: GCF_023898315.1. NCBI lineage: Eukaryota > Metazoa > Arthropoda > Insecta > Orthoptera > Acrididae > Schistocerca > Schistocerca nitens. Next base: position 12,110,099 of record NC_064624.1, on the reverse strand, counting down.
AGCGAGCGTTATCCTGTCAGGAAACACCCCCCGGAATGCCGTTTGTGAGTGGCGGCACGACAGATCGAACCGTATTGGTGCGCGCGAATTTGCAGTCGGGATTTGTGTGATAATCTTGCTGTCGTGGGAAATGACACACGGGCTCGTAACTCCAGATGTAGATCCAGTGTGTCCAGCAAGCAGACAGGCCTCACCTGGCCTCCTCCTAACCGACACGGGCACTGAGGCAGGACCACCTTCGATCAGAAAATACTTCCACCCTGGCCTCCAGTGAGCTCTCGCTTGACACCAGTGGTTCGGAGTCAGTGGAACGCACGCTACGGCCGTCTGGCTCGAGGCTGTCCTCGGGGTAACCGATTTGTAACAGTTTCGTGTGTAACTGTGGTGACAGCTGCTGCTCCAGATGCAGTGTGACACACCGGAGCCCCGTGCCGTACACGTCGGTCTTCTGTCTCGGCAGTGCCACTCGGCCGTCCGGAGCCCGGTGCTCTTGCGACTGTGCATTCCTGTGACCACTGCTGCCAGCAGTCACGTGCAGTGGCCACTTTCCTGCTAACTTCTCCTGCAATATAGCAGAAGGAACATTTAGTTTCTCGTAGCCCTATTACGTGACCTCACTGAAACTCAGTCAGGTTTTGATAATGGCGTCTTTGTCGCCTTAAAGCATTTGTAACTAACATCGACTCACCGTGTGCAATTTAAAAGGTACCTAATGCTCACAACCGTTACAGTACATATTTAAAGCGAGTGTCGTTACTAGCGCCACTCTTCTGCGACTGGCACGGAATTTGAATGGATGTCATTTTCCGGAAGTAGAAACGTGCCTACCAAATTTGTTTATGTTGTACAACTCCTTCTTGATGTTCTGATTTTTTTCTGTTAGTGTAGACAGTTTCTCAGAAATCAGTGCACTGAAGTGACATAAGATCTGAATTAGTATTTGTAAGCACCCAGTGATATATATAGCTTCTCGTATATTAATACAATCTTCTGTAAAAGTGAGAATAAATTGTATGTGGTTGGTTGTTACAGTCTGGGAGTGGGCTAGACATATTAAAGGGGCATAATATTTTTTGAAATTGAATTTTTAGTTGCTGTACCATTACCACTTTTAGACTTTAACTGTCCAGTGATTTCCTGGGTCATATTCACTAACACGACTGTCAAGTGTTCATGTGTAAGTGGCCTGTAAAGTGAAAAGGCACGTACAGGATGTGCTTCCATTTCTAGACCTGCTGCGCACCTGTGTAATGTTAGGTGCTCCTTTTTCGCTGGGTTACTGTCCCAGTATAATCTATTTAATTTCAGCAATCCGTCAGAGTACCGACTGCATCGGCATCATATTTCTTGAAATCGTCTATCATATACGCGGGTTGACTGAAAAGTAATGCCTCCACCTCGGTAACTCTTCAACAGTTGGCAGCATCGGAATGCGGAAGGTACTGGCTTGTTCCGTAGCCTCTTCTCTCTAGCTCCAGTTGGCAGGAAGCCTCAGCATTGAACAGTTGTGTCGTTACAGTGTAAAGTACGGAACCCCGTCCAGACGGTCAGTCAGTGCGATTTAAGCGACGTGCAGTCATTGAAGTCTCGACTGCAAAAGGTGTCACCCCAAAGGAGATTCACAGAGGATGGTAGCAGTGTATGGTGATTCTGTCGACGTGAGTACTGTGCGCCGTTGGGGGAGTAAGTTTAAAGATGTCGAGGGGAGAACATCTGACCTGTGTGGCAGACGAAGAGTTGGACGTCCCGTGACAGCAGCCACCGAGCTTCACAAGTAAAATGTTGACACATTGATTCAGGACGATTGTCGTATCACTCGGAGAGAAATTGCGAGCACAATCGCCATTTCACAAGAACGTGTGGGTTACATTGTTGCTTTGCTCGGCTATCGGAAGATCTGTGCACAATGGGTACCCCGGATGCTGACTCCTGAAATGAAAGCGCACAGACTTTAAATTTATCAGGAAGTCCTCTCATGTTACGAGAATGGTGACACCTTTCTCCATTCGATTGTGACAGGAGACGAAACGTCATTCTGTGGAATATCGACTCAAAGACTCGCTCCAGAAAAAGGAATTTGAGACGCAGACCTCAGCTGGAAAAATCGTGGCCACAGTGTTCTGGGATGCAGATGGTGTTATCCCTGTTGATTTCCTCGATCTTGGAACAACAATAATCAGAGCGTTACATCACAACGCTGTGAACTCTGAAACGACAGCTAACGAGGGTCCGAAAGGAAAATGGAAATGTTTTCCTTCACCGTGACAATGCCCAACGACACACTTCACGTGCCACCACAGCAGAACCTTTAGAGACTGAATCGCACTACCGTACGGCATCCTCCGTACGGTCCAGATTTAGCACCGTCCGACTTCCATCTGTTCCCGATAACGAAATACGATCTGCGGGGATATCATTATGCTTCTGATGAAGATGTCGAGAGAACTGTGAGACTGTGGTTGTGCAAACTGTGTCGACTTCTTCCGTGACGGCTTCAGAAACCTTGTTCATCATTGGCAGAAATGTATCCAATTGGCTGGTGATTATATGGAAAAGTGAATATTGGTCATTAAATATCACGTTCTAAGTATTATTTCTGCATTTGATTTATTAAAATATTTCCATCCAAACCCAATTAACGAAGGTGGAGGCATTACTTTTCATTCGACCTTCGTATTATACGAACGGATGATGTCTGTTTGCTTCGATGGGCAACGAATCTACAACCTTCATTGCAGTTGCACATTTACGTTTGACCTCCACTGAGAATCTAAAATAGGCAAGCGTGGAGGATACGGATGGGCAGTACAGGCTGTAGGTGGGAATCTGAGTTAGGTGTGGAGTGTGCCAACATTGTCCGTTCATTTGTGATAAACAATGTGTGTGTGTGGCACAGCGGTTAACGCAACTGCCTAGTAAATAGGAGATCCCGTGTGGGAGTCCCAATCCGGCACACACTTGCACTCGTCGCCACTGATTCCACATAAAAGTCGCAATACAGCTGAAATCGTTAGTTCCTTTCCTTTTGTCCCCCCCCCCCTCCCTCCACCTCGAATATACATAACTTGTAACATATGACCTATCAAATAAAATTTGTGATGAGACTGAAGTTGAAGATTCCTCAGTAGGGAGGGAGTGGCACGTTATCTCGGCTGGAGCACCGACGACACAACTAGAAGTAGTTCGAGGTGTGAGCCCAGAGAAGTGTGCTGGGTACTTAACCGTTCATTTTCTGTACAGGACATTCCACAGTTGCTATTACAAGCTTCCAGGGATGTAGAGGGGACTTAGTAGATAAAAGCTTTGGTAAGGAATCCGTGTCCAGAAATGTACTGATTGAATGTAAAGTAAGTTTGAAGATAGATCTGCCCACAAATTGAGGCAATGGCACCGTTGTCAGCCTCTTTTGTAATTGTGATGTCGCATACTGTTTTTGTCCAACTGCAATGATGGATACGAGAAACTCGTACGTCCGCAACTGGGGCCTTCGCTGCTCCACAGACGAGCCACACACTCGACGTCAAAAAACGTCGATTTCCTCGATCGTAGAACAACGATATATTCGGCACGTTACATCACAACACTGTGAACTCTGAAATGACGGTCTGAAAGGAAAAGGGAAATGTTTTCCTTCGTGACAATGCCCAACTACACACTTCAATTGCCACCACAGCAGAACAACTTTGTCACATAGAAGAGGACCCGTGCCATTGGCTCCACTAAAGTGCACACGTCAGAGCTCATTTGTCTGTACTGTGTGTGTACCGTGAAATGGGATCCTATCTTCCTTATCAGAACTTTAGCTACAACCCCTAGAAACCTGTAAAAGGAATTGTGATCTAGCAGACAATATTGGCAGCAACCTCAGACTCTTTGCAGGTGGTTCAGTTACTTATATTGAAATATTAGGCGAAAGGAGCTGCTCAAATATCCAATCAGGTCTTGATCAGAGTTCAAAGTGGTGCAGAGATTGGAGAAATGTAAAGTTTGGCACTTCACAAAATGCAGTATTGTATGATTACCGGTACATTGCCAGTGTCACATTTGCAATCAATTGACTCGTATGTAACTTAAAACACATCACTTAATATATGACTGAGGGACGCATAACCAGTGTGGACGAATGTATTGCTGCTTTGTTCTTTCAATCTATATGTACCTTACCTGGGAATGGCATAATTATAGGGATATGAAGTGGAAAGGTCACATTCATTTGGTTCACTGGGAAAATGCAATCAAGTCTAGAAATGAAACTTGTTAGGTAAGTGTGTGGGACCTGTATCAAATACGACTAACGGCGGATACTGGAGATTTACAAAGAAGGGTAGTGTGAATGGTTTCAATCTATGATTGCCTCATCGTCACAGACTAAGATTCCCTCAGAGGAGGGTGTCATGGAAGTACTGAAGAAACCTGAACTGGCAGACATTTGAAGATAGATATCAGTAACCCTGCAAAAGCGTACTTACACACTTTCGGGAACCAGTCTTAAGTGAATAATCTAGAGATGTATATCTCTACTCTGCTAACCACTGTGATGTGCACAGCAGAGGGTATGCCCCATTGTGCCATTTGTTAAGATTTCTTCCCGTTCCATTCACGTATTGAGCGCAGGAAGAATGATTGCTTAAATGCCTCTGTGTGTGCTGTACTTAATATAATCTTCTCACAGTCCCTACATTAGCAATGTGTAGGGGGTTGTAGTATATTTCTAGAGTCATCATTTCGTGAAACTTTATAAGTAGGCTCTCTTGGCATTCCTTACGTCTATCTTCAAGAGTCTGCCAGTTCAGTTTCTCCCGTGTCTCTGTGAGACACTCCAACGGATCGAACAAACCTGTGACTGTTTGTGCTGCCCTTCTCTATATACGTTCAATATCTCATTAGTCGTGTCTGGTACGGGTCCCGTGAGTTATCTGTAAGCAATCTCTTTTGTAGACTGATTGCGTTTCCCCAGTGTTCTACCAATAAACAAAGTCTGCCACTTGCATTACCCACGATTCAGTCTATGTGGTCATTCCATTCCATTCCATACACTTACAAAGCGTTACACCCTGATATTAGTCTGAGTTGGACAACCCCAACAGGGCATCGATATCGTAACTGTGGGATACTGCGTTTTTTCGTTTTCTAAAGTGCACATTTTTACGTTTCTGTAGATTTAAAGCAAGTTTCCAACATTTGCACCAATTCGGAACCTTAATCAAGATCTGACTGAATATTTATGGAGCTTCTTTCAGACAGTACTTCATTACAGATAACTGCATCATCTTCACGAAATTCTGAGGTTGCTATTAATATTGTCCACAAGGTCATTGATATACAACATGAACAGCAAGGGTCCAAACACACTTCCCTTGGGACGCACCACAAGTTATCCCTACATCTGGCGATGACTCTCCATCCCAGATACCGTGCTGCATCCTCCCTACCGAAAAGTCCTCAGTCCAGTCACAGATTTCACTCGATACCCCGTATCGTCGTACTTTCGACAATAAGCGTAGATTGGTACTGAAACAAATGTTTTCCAGAAATATACTGCACGTACCGGAGTGCCTCGATCCAAAGATTTCAGTATGTCACACGAGAAAAGTGCGAGTCGGGTTTCACGTGATCAGTGTTTCTGCAATCTGTGCCGGTTGGCACTGAGGAGATCATTCTGTTCGAGATACCTCATCACGTTTGAGGTCAGAAGATCTTCTAAGATACTGCAACAAATCCGTGTCGAGAATACCGGACGGAAGTTTGTCGAGGATATCGGAAGGAAGTTTTGGGGATCAGTTCTACTGCCTTTCTTGTAAATGGGTGTGACCTGTCCCTCTTCCAAGAACTGTGAATGGTTTTTTGTTTGAGGTGAGAAGAGGCACTAACTCACCTGCAAATTCAGCATAGAATCTGACAGGGATTGTTTCAGGGCCTGGAGCTTTGTTCAGTTCTAACGAATTCAGCTGTCTCTCAACACCACTGACACAACTACTAATTTCACTCATCTTTTCAGTCATACAAGGTTTAAGTCCTGGGTTTTCCTTTGTAAAGGAACATTTGAAAACAGAGTGAAGCCTTTCATCTTTTGCTTTGATACCCTCAATTTCAGTTCCTGTCTCAATCGCTAGGGACTGGACACTAACAGCCTTTACATATGGCCAGAATTTCTTTGGGTTTTGAGAAAGATCATTTGATAATATTCTGCTACGGTAGTCACTGAAGACTTCACACTTTGCTGTCTTCACTGCCATATGTGTTTCGTTCAGCATCTCTCTATTGGTAGCCGTATGCTTTGTTTTACACCTATTATGCCGTAGTCTCTGTTTATTTTGAAGTTTCTTTATAGTGACTGTATACCACTTAGGATCCCTTCAATTATGAACTGTTCTGTTCGCTACATATCTGACCAGTATGGTCAAACAGTGGAAAATCCAGTACGGAATGTAACAATATTATGAGAAGGAAAGATGCCATTCACCATATAGCGGAGATGCTGAGTTGCAGGTAGGCACAACAAAATGACTCACAATTAAAGCTTTCGGCCATGTGCCTTCATCAACAGTAGACACACACACACACACACACACACACACACGACTGCAGTTTTAGGCAACTGAAACCACACTCAGTGTGGTTTCAGTTGCCTGGGACTGCAGTTGTGTGTGTGTTTATTAATGTTTTGCACGATATCTTGTCGTACCCACCACTAACAAAACTGTAATTTTCCAAATTGATTGTTGGATGATTAAAGTCTCCACCAATGATTAGTGTATGATTGGAGAACTTAAGTATAAGTGAAATGAGGTTTTCTCTAAAGTTTTCAGTTACATCAGGAGACGAGTCTGGTGGGCGTTATGAAGGCAGACGGAGGTACAAAGCATTTGGTGAGGAGACCAGACATGTGCCAGCCTGCCTGTCTCTGCTCGGTTGCTGTGGTAGCCGTGGCATCAGTATTAGGAATACAAGAGGGGCTACAGGCTGTCATAGCCGTGTTGCCACGCAATTCCGTGGCAAGGGACACCAGTACACTCTGCACCAGATATCTGAAAGCACAGGCGATGTCACGGAGAGAACTGCCGCAGAGCTCGGCACGAGCATACGCTCACTGGACGGGAAACGTCGTGTGCGAGTACTCACCGATCACTATATTATTATTTTATCTATCTCACTGGCAAAAAAGATTTCTTGCTGTGTGTATTCTTGCTCAATTACTTTAACATATTCCCAAAATGGAATCCAATCTTGTTTAATCATTGAATTAAATCTTTCCTCGCACAAATTTTTCAGAGATGTTTCGTTGCAGAGGTGTTTCTCGGCAGAGGTGTTACCTCGCAGAGAATGTTCCTAGAAGTTACTCGACCTTATACAATAGACCAACTATTCTCCATTGTATTTAATTCCGGGTGGTAAGGAAGGAAGTCCAGAGTAACGTGAACAGCAGCTTGTAGGATCTTATCGACGGAATACCTGGCGGTCCTCGGTGGCTCGGTTCTCCGATGAGCTCGTATAGAGTAGGTTTTGGCATGTCACCCGAGAATGGGGCACATTGCATTGCTAGTCACTTTCTGATACTATCTTTAGTAGAATTAAGAGACTGGAGCGTTCTTTATTTTAATATTGTGATATGAAATGGAGTAGTGTTGAGAATTAGTGCAGAGTTAGGTTTTAAATTGGGGATCACTTTTTCTGTGAACCACTTAATTTTGTTGCTTCATGTGGTTGTGGTGATTTGCTGTTGCTTGATTTGACTTCCACATGACAAGTGAATTAGGATAAACTCCTCTTCACTACATGCACGAGTTATTACACGTTGTCCCTTTGATACCACTCGGAGAGGATCGTGAGTCCAGCACTCCACGATTCCCGACTTACGTGTGATGGTAAAAATGAAGGTTTCGTCAGCACAAGCAGTGTGTGTGTGTTCCCGTCCCAAAATTTTTTTAATTGCCTCAAAATCCCAATTATTTTTCTCAGATGTTGCTTCTCTCTAACGATATGAACCTGCTTCATTTTTTCCCCCTAATTCCATTAATAACAACCTTACATTTGCGTTGCTATCTTGAAAGTCTATAGCTTCTTTCAACTTCTTTTTAATTCCTTCCACTGTAGGCTCAATTTTCACTCATAGAAAAGTTGTAAGCAGTTCTCCTAACAATGGCCTCATGAAAAGTATCAGTGTCTACAACTGTTTTGTGTTTACGTTTTTTATCTGGAGTTACAAATTTCTGTCCTCCACTAGATTCCGATAGCCTGCCTTCCCTTCTAATTTTCGGTAGAGTGACAAGCAAAATGCCTGCGGCCACTTGGGCTCTCGGCTGAACTTGCTGCACTGGAATGTTCCTTCCTTGAGTGGACTCATCTTCCATAAACATTAAAACATCATGTATAATCTCCTAAGACTGACTGTTCAGTTTTCTGCTTTCCAATTTTCATTTACTAGTAGTATGAAGTCACTGCACATAATACACACAGAGGAAAACATAAAGGATGATCGAACTTGTACTGTACTCACAACAGACACACGAGGCAAACTGAAGACGTAGTACCTCTCTGTGCATGCGCAGTGACCACCCGGCAGTTGCATTGTAACGTTCGCGACACTAGCAGGTATCTGGGTTTGGGGTGTAGCTGTGGTGCCGCCCTATAGGTTTGTCCTGCGCACAGTGAATATGTATGAAGCCCATCCTTGCACCAATCCTGATGTAATTTTTTTCGAGTGAGGACATCGTTGCTTCTTTGCAGGAGCTTTTACATCTGACACCAGCACTACACCTTCTTCAGAAATATAAATTCAAGACGTGTGCATTCCAAAGTTCATGGTATGAGCAGGACAAGTGGTTATGTGTTAGCCCTACAAAAAAAGAATTATTCTACCAGCCATGTTTGCTCTTAAACACGAGAAAAATGGTACAGTCCACAGAGCATTTCGATGATTTGAAGAATCTGTTTAGTGATTTATCAAGGCGTGCTTCTTCTAAAAACCGTGTAAGCAGTTTTATTTAAGAACTACCCAAACAAGGATTCAGTATTTCAGAGCTGCTTCATGAACATCACAAACTAATGAAACTCAGATACGACAATGAAGTGACAGCTAACAGGCATCATGAAAGTTGTAACTGGTGTCACAATCCCTTTTGGTAAGTAGCAGCCAGCTTTCAGAGGCAACAATGAGACAGAATATTCCCTGAATCCTGGAAATTTAGGAATTGATTGAAATGAAGATTTTCAGAGCACATTGCAAGAAAATGGGCTGTTTCGAGGGATTCTCGAAAACTATACCGAACAAACTGATTCAATATATAAGTGAGGAGGTTTATGATTATATGTATTCTCAGGTTTGGATAGAACTTCATTTTATGCCAACATTGTGGATGAAGCAACAGACATTCCAGACAAGCCACAACACCCTATTGCTGTAAACTAGTAGGATCCACTGGCAACATTTGAGAACATTTTTTTGGTTTTCAGGATGTTAGCCAAGCTAGAACTTCTGCTGCTTTATTCAGTGTGCTGAGTGGGCGTGTTTCAAAATTATGATATGAAAAACAAATTTGTGTCCCAAACTTATGATGGTGTTTTCATTGTGGCAGGATACAAAAATGGCCAGAAACCTGAGATCCATGAAACTGCTCCCCAAGCTATTTTTACTCACTGTTTTGCAGATCATTTAAATTTAGTTTCGCAGGAGAGCTGTTCTTGTATGAAACCATTAAGGACATTTTCCTCAATGCCTCAGGATATTCCTGCTTTCTTTCACTGGTCTTAATGCACAGAAATTGTCTACAGTATTGTAGGGAAACACATTCTTTCGAACAGTGAAGTGAGATGAAACTGTAACATGAGAATAATATCTGCCAATCACAAAAACTGTCTGCGGGTAATAGACATTTTAAATGAAATAATTGTCAGTCCAGACTCTAGTGCAATGACTTCAAGAGAAGCCTTTTGTGTCAAATACACCCTCTCCTAGACATTGCCCTTTTTTCTGAGACATATTTTTAAAGACTGAACTGCTTTTCAACATTGAACTGCTTTTCAACATTTTTCAGAAAAAAAACCAATGATGACAGTTTTGCAACAATTTTGCCTCATAATTCATAACTTACATGAAAAACTTAAGTAATGAAGATAAATTGAGAAACTTTTTACATTCTGTGAAACACCCTACTAAATCACAAGCTGAAGTTTCCATGAACAGAGCTGAAATGATGGATGAATACAATGGCAATTCATTGATGGCAAAAACACTGGCGTACTTAGAGGTGTTGGATAATACTGGGACACAATCGGGAACAAGATTTTCACATTGTGATAAACTGCTCTTCCTTAAATTAAGCATTATTGTTCGCCAGTTAAGCTCATCACTTCCATATAGAGTGTGTGGATTCTTTATTAGACACAAGATGCAACCTTAAGTTGCTTGCAGTTGCAGAAACTGTATTTTATTCCCAGCATAAAGAAACATTTCTGTCAATTTGGGAGATGTTAGCAAAGGTGGAAGTGTTATCAAAAGAATGATTGAGAATGAAATAAACCAAATTCTTTCAGAAGCTTTCAGCTATTTTGTCTAGTTACAACCATTCCTGCAACAAACGCTTCACTTGAATGGAATTTTTCTTGTCTTAAGGACATGAAAATGTATTTGAGGAACAGTGTGGCCCAGGATCGCCTAACGGCTCTTGTTTGTTCCTCAGTTGAAAAACCACTACTGCGAATACTTGAAAGCCGAGGCGCACAATATGACTAGGTCATTGAGAGGTTCGGGAAGTCGTGTTAACTTTGTTTTAGAAGTAACTATGCTCAGATGCCCAAACTGTAAGTAAAAGTGGGTGCCGCTATTATTATTATTTATTTCCTTTTCAGACATTATGCCTGGTTAATATTATTATTAATAATATTAGCAATAGTAATAGTAGTGATAGTTGTCATCTTCATAGTTGTAGTGGTCATTAGGAATGCTATATATACATTAAAAGTGAAGAAAAGGAGATTTTCCAAGATGTTTCCTGGCCTCCCAAGAATTTATGCCCACGATCTGCCATTGATGTGCACCCCACAAACTGTCAGATACCTGGGTAGCAGCCTCTGATGTGCAGCGCACACCTGTCCCGTGTAGGAGGACCCTACTGTTCTCAACCCTATGGCACAAGTCCGGGAAGTCGCAGCGTAACTTGCCGTAGGACTTTCAAATCTCCGGTTTGGTCCTCTCGACTCAGAAACGGGTGGCGTCGATCAGTTCAGGAGACAGTGAAACTCCGTGTGAAGGCTGGCCTTCTCAACGTTCTGTGCCAGATGCTGCAGTGATCCAAATATGACCTTGGAGTCCAAATGACAGGCATCGTTTGTTCCAATGTGTGCCACAATCTGCAGTTGCTTGCAACCTGTTCCCTCAGCAGCTTCTGGAATATTCCCAAAGGTGTACCATTATTCACTCTACATTTGAACGGACGATTAATAGACTCCTACCCTTTTGCGTTTGCCACATCTCGACACAGGACAAAGCGGATTTCGCAGAACAGGTGAAGTGAATCCCCCTGATTCAGTTTTAGGGAAAGACAGCACCAAACTTGTCGGTTAGGGTGATCGGTCCCCGTGCACTCTGCATGTGATGCCTAGATCTACCACTGATATGCCACATGCATTGAAGTGGAGAGTTAGAGACAGATCCCGTACTTCCTGCAATGGAGACAGGGTCACAGAACAGGACTGTACTTGTGGTACCGTTGTTACCACAAGTTCTCGACTCTCGGGAGCTCTTCTGAGACACCGATTCGTAACAGTTGCCAGTCACTTGACGGTAGTCCGAATGATTTCCAGCTGTTCAAGAACATCGACTAACACATCCCCTGCTTGAGAACAGTGTCCAAAGTGAGGCTTAATAGTCACGGGAGACTGAAGGTCGATTGTAGGAAAAAGAAGCAAAAGAGAAGTAGTCGGTGAATATGGACTCGGATAAAGGAATGAAAGAGGAAGCCACCTGGTAGAATTTTGCACAGAGCATAACTTAATCATAGCTAATACCTGGTTTAACAATCATAAGAGAAGGTTGTATACGTGGAAGAGACCTGGAGAGTTTCAGACTGATTGTATAATGGTTAGAAAGAGATCTAGGAACCAGGTTTTAAATTGTAAGACATTTCCAGGGGCAGGTGTGGACTCAGAACACAATTTATTGGTTATGAACTGTAGATTACAACTGAAGAAACTGCAAAAAGGTGGGAATTTAAGGAGGGATAAACTGAAAGAACCAGAGGGTTTCAGAGGGAGCTTAGGAAACAATTGACAATAATGGGGGGGAAGGAATACAGTAGAAGAAGAATGGATAGCTTTGAGAGAAGCAGAGGATCAAGTAGGTAACAAGACAAGGGCTAATAGAAATCCTTGGGTAACACAAGAGATTTTGAATTTAATCAGTGAAAGGAGAAAATGTAATAAATGAAGTAGGCAAAAGGGAATATAAACGTATAAAAAAAGAGATCGACAGAAAAGCAAAATGGCTAAGCAGGAATGGGTAGATGACAAATGTAAGCATACACTCCTGGAAATTGAAATAAGAACACCGTGAATTCATTGTCCCAGGAAGGGGAAACTTTATTGACACATTCCTGGGGTCAGATACATCACATGATCACACTGACAGAACCACAGGCACATAGACACAGGCAACAGAGCATGCACAATGTCGGCACTAGTACAGTGTATATCCACCTTTCGCAGCAATGCAGGCTGCTATTCTCCCATGGAGACGATCGTAGAGATGCTGGATGTAGTCCTGTGGAACGGCTTGCCATGCCATTTCCACCTGGCGCCTCAGTTGGACCAGCGTTCGTGCTGGACGTGCAGACCGCGTGAGACGACGCTTCATCCAGTCCCAAACATGCTCAATGGGGGACAGTTCCGGAGATCTTGCTGGCCAGGGTAGTTGACTTACACCTCCTAGAGCACGTTGGGCGGCACGGGATACATGCGGACGTGCATTGTCCTGTTGGAACAGCAAGTTCCCTTGCCGGTCTAGGAATGGTAGAACGATGGGTTCGATGACGGTTTGGATGTACCGTGCACTATTCAGTGTCCCGTCGACGATCACCAGTGGTGTACGGCCAGTGTAGGAGATCGCTTCCCACACCATAATGCCGGGTGTTGGCCCTGTGTGCCTCGGTCGTATGCTGTCCTGATTGTGGCGCTCACCTGCACGGCGCCAAACACGCATACGACCATCATCGCTGAAGACAACACGTCTCCATTCGTCCCTCCATTCACGCCTGTCGCGACACCACTGGAGGCGGGCTGCACGATGTTGGGGCGTGAGCGGAAGACGGCCTAACGGTGTGCGGGACCGTAGCCCAGCTTCATGGAGACGGTTGCGAATGGTCCTCGCCGATACCCCAGGAGCAACAGTGTCCCTAATTTGCTGGGAAGTGGCGGTGCGGTCCCCTACGGCACTGCGTAGGATCCTACGGTCTTGGCGTGCATCCGTGCGTCGCTGCGGTCCGGTCCCAGGTCGACGGGCACGTGCACCTTCCGCCGACCACTGGCGACAACATCGATGTACTGTGGAGACCTCACACCCCACGTGTTGAGCAATTCGGCGGTACGTCCACCCGGCCTCCCGCATGCCCACTATACGCCCTCGCTCAAAGTCCGTCAACTGCACATACCGTTCACGTCCACGCTGTCACGGCATGCTACCAGTGTTAAAGACTGCGATGGAGCTCCGTATGCCACGGCAAACTGGCTGACACTGACGGCGGCGGTGCACAAATGCTGCGCAGCTAGCGCCATTCGACGGCCAACACCGCGGTTCCTGGTGTGTCCGCTGTGCCGTGCGTGTGATCATTGCTTGTACAGCCCTCTCGCAGTGTCCGGAGCAAGTATGGTGGGTCTGACACACCGGTGTCAATGTGTTCTTTTTTCCATTTCCAGGAGTGTATATACAAGCATATGTCACTAGTGATAAGATAGACACTGCCAAAAGGAAAATTAAAGAGAATTTGGAGAGAAGAGAACCACCTGTATGAATATCAAGAGCTCAGTTTAAAAACCAGTCCTAAGCAAAGAAGGGAAAGCAGATCGGTGGAAGGAGTATATGGAGGCTCTAGACAAAGGACATGTACCTGAGGGCAATATTAAGGAAATGTAAGAGCACATAGAGGAAGATGAGAAGGGAGATATGAAACTGTGAGAATAATTTGACTAAGCACCGAAAGACATAAGTCGAAAAAAGGCCCCAGGAGTAGACAACTTCCATTAGAGCCACTGATGGCGTTGAGAGAAAGCCATGACAAAACTCGCATCATCTGGTGAGCAAGAGGTATGAGACAGGCGAAATAGCCTAAGACTTCAAGAAGAATATAGTAATCCCAATTCCAAAGAAGACAGGTGTGAAAATTACCAAACTGTCAGCTTAATAAGTCATGGCTGCAAAACACTAACATGAATCCTTTGCAGCAGAATGGAAAAACTGGTAGAAGCCGACCTATGGGAAGATGAACTTGGATTCTGGATAAATGTAGGACCACATGAGGCAATACTGACGCTACAACTTCTTATAGAAGGTAAGTTAAAGAAAGGCAAACCTATGTTTATAGCACTTGTGGACTTAGAGAAAGCTTTTGACACTGTTGACTGGGATACTTTATTTTGCCCCTGCTAACTGTAGAATTTGAAAGACAGGGAACAAAAGGTTATTTACAATTTGTTCAGTAACCAGATGGCAGTTACAAGAGTTGAGAGCCATGAAAGGGAAGCAGTGGTTGGGAAGGGAGTGAGACATGGTTGTAGCCTATCTCTGATATTATTCAATCTATATATTGAGCAAGCAGTAAAGGAAAAACAATGGAGTAAGAATTAAAGTCCAGGGAGAGGAAATAAAAATTTTGAGGTTTGCCAATGACACTGTATTTCTGTCATACATAGCAAAGGGCTTGGAAGAGCAGTTGAACAGAATGGATAGTGTCTTTGCCGATGTCACTGTATTTCTATCATACATATCAAAGGACCTGGAGAACCAATTGAACAGAATGGACAGTGTCTTGAAAGGAGAATATAGGGTGAACATCGACGAAAGTGAAATGAGGATAATGGAATACAGTCTAATTAAATCAGGTGATTTGAGGAAATTAGATTAGGAAATGAGACACTTAAATTAGTAAATGAGTTTTGCTATTTGGGAAGCAAAGTAACTGATGATGGTCGAAGTTGGGAGAATACAAAATGCACACTGGCAATGGCAAGAAGAGCATTTCTGAAGAAGAGAAATTTGTTAACATCGAGTATAGATTTAAGTGTCAGGAAGTCGTTTCTGAAAGTATTTGTCTGGAGTGTAGTCATGTATGGGAGCCAAACATGGATGGTTAACAGCTTTGACAAGAAGAGACTAGAAGCTTTTGAAGTGTGGAGTTACAGAAGATTGCTCAAGATAAGACGGGTAGACCACGTAACTAATGATGAGGTACTGAATAGAAATGTGGAGAAGAGGAATTTGTGGCACAACTGACTAGAAGAAGGAATCTGGTGGTAGGACACATTCTGATGCATCAAGGGATCATCAATTTAGTACTGAAGGGAATTGCAGAGAGTAAAAATTGTAGAGGGAGACCAAGGCATGAATACACTAAACAGATTCAGAAGGATGTTACTTGGAGATGAAGAAGCTTGCACAGGATACAGTAGTATGGAGATCTGCAGCAAACCAGTCTTGGGACTGAAGACTACAATAACAACAGCTACTATTGTTTGGGAGTAACAGTGAGTCACAAACACTCGTTTGTTATGAAGTAAGTTATCCACAACTTAGAAAAATTTTCAAAAATATAGTTTTATAAGGATTCAAAAATTCTCACGAATAACCTTTTTCTAACATAATTTTACAATAAAATTATATAACTGTTGTTTTGTATGAGGATAGGCCTACTGTTCTCAAAAATTTTAAAAGAGCATAAATACATTTAAGCCTACAGTTGATGTTAACAGTATGAGTTTATTGTGGTACTCACAAATATTAAAAAATTCACAATACAGGGTGTGTCAAAGTATCATCCAATTTGGCACACCAATATTTCTGAAACTAATAAATAAATACAATGAATTTTGTTGTTTGATGAACAGGAAACTCAAAAAAGCTTTTTTCATACTTTTTCATAGGTGTTCAATATGTGTTCAATATGCCCCCCTTGAGGTACATATGATATGTCAATCAATACTGGATTCAAATTGTTCCTGCACTGCTGTGAGCATGTCGAGTTACAGCTTCCACAGATGCTGTTATGCAATGTTTCAGTTCATTCATTTTTGCTGGTAATGGAGTCACATAAGCAGAGTCTTTTATAAACCCCCACAGGAAATAATCAGGTACAGTTAGGTCTGGTGACCTTGGAGGCCAGAAATGTAAGGCTGAATCATTTGGCCCAGTGCAAGCGATCCATCATTCAGTAATTCCTGAAGTGGGTGCATATTGTTACTACGTAGCAGGAACCATGTAAAACTTGAGAGTTTGCTCTTTCCAACAGTACATTATTCATACACTTATCTCAAATAACATAATAGTTACGTTTTTTTTAATCGGATGACTTTTTTCATACACCAAGTATATCGCAATGCAGATGAGTATTAATGCAATCAATGACAAGTTATGCAGTAAAATACGTGAATCTACAATTTCAAATCGATTCACCAAGTGACAGCAGAACACACATATAAAAGGCAGTTGTAAATTAGGCAACGTTTCAGAGTCAGTGACTCCTTCAGGCTGAAGGGAAAGGAAGAGGTTTGAAGGAAAAGGTCTGGAGAGGTCTAGGAAAAGGGGTAGATTTCGGGAAAGTCACCCAGAACCACGGGTCGGGGGAGACTTACTGGACGGGATGAGAAGGAACTAGAGCTACAACATGTCCTCGGTTCTCACCACCCACCTGGCCCTTAGTTTAACTTCTTCTGTCTCAGCACTTCTTCACAGTAACTACTTTCTTCTTCACTCCGTTTTACTTTTCTAATTCATGCATGATGTTTAACCTGTCTTCCACCTTTAAGCTCTCAGGTTTTCTAATCTCATCCGACGCAGTCCCCAGCAATCAGTCTTTTCTCCTCATCCTGTCCAGTAAGTCTCCCCTGACCTGTGGTTCTTGGCAACTTTCCCAAAATCTACCCCTTTTTCTAGACCTCTCCTGTTCTTTTCCTTCTCCCCTCATCCTTCCCCTTCAATCCTTCTGCCTGAAGAAGGAGTCACTGGCTATTGCCCAATTACAACCTTCTTTTATGTGCTGCCTATTGGCTTCTGTCTCGGGTTCTTCGGCCGACGTTCATCTAATGATTTTTCTGACGTTTCGCCAGCACGAGTGGCTGGCATTGTCAAAGCTTCACCCTCCATTGCCGGTGGTGAACTGGAGCCGAGCTCGCGGGCGCAGGCTGTATGTACCTGGCGCGCCAACGTCCGAGGGCTTCTCCGCGGTCATTTCCGGTGCGGTTCTCCTCTTGCTACCTGCGACGGTCGTTCGCTGCAGTACGGGAAGCCAGGATCCGTTGACCTTAAGGCTTTCCTCTTTCTTGTTCAAACTGTTCGCGTGTTTTTGTATTTCTACAGCTCCTCTGAACAAGCGCGTGTGATAGTGCTTCTCT
Source organism: Schistocerca nitens (assembly GCF_023898315.1). Lineage (NCBI taxonomy): Eukaryota > Metazoa > Arthropoda > Insecta > Orthoptera > Acrididae > Schistocerca > Schistocerca nitens. The sequence goes on along the minus strand of NC_064624.1, from coordinate 12,092,504 downwards.
ACAGCCAGAACTTCCGTGTCGGCGAATTTTATTACATGGTCGGTCTCATTCAGTGCGTGCTCTGCCACGGCCGATTTCTCCACCTGCCCCAACCTGCAATGTCGCTTATGCTCTTTGATCCTGGTGTTAATGGATCGTCCAGTCATTCCGACATAAACTTTTCCGCATGAGCATGGTATGCGGTATATTCCCGACATTGCAAGTGGGTCTCTTTTCTCCTTCGCCGATCTAAGACACTCTTTGATCTTCCTTGTCGGTTTGAAAATAGTCTTTACGCCATGTTTGCGCAATATACGGCCGATTCTGTCCGTCACTCTGGGAATGTATGGCAGAAAGGCCGTACCCGACAATTCTTTTTCCGGTTCCTTACTTCGCCGAGGATTGGGCTCTGTTACACTTCTAATATAATTTGTGGAGTAACCATTGCTCCTCAGGACAGTTTCCAGGTGTTGCATTTCTCGTTTGAGGTGTTGCGGCTCACATATTCGTCCTGCTCTCGTTACGAGCGTACTAATCATGCCTCTTTTCTGGCTCGGGTGGTGGTTTGACAGTTTGTGCAGGTATCGGTCCGTGTGAGTCGGTTTTCGATACACGCTGTGTCCCAGATCTTCGCCGTCCCTTGTGACCAGAACATCTAGAAATGGCAGTTTCTTGTCCTTTTCTACTTCCATGGTAAATGTTATGTTGGCATGGAGGCTGTTCAAGTGTCTTAGGAAGTCACTGAGCTGTTCTTCACCATGGCTCCACACCACGAAAGTATCATCGACGTACCTGTACCACACCTTAGGTTTGCAAGTCGCCGAGTCCAGTGCCTGTGCTTCGAATTGTTCCATGAAGAAGTTGGCCACCACTGGACTGAGAGGACTACCCATGGCGACGCCTTCCAGCTGTTCGTAGAAATCGCCATTCCACGTGAAATAGCTCGTGGTGAGACATGCATGGAAGAGCTTTCTGATGTCTAGCGGAAAAATGGAACCGATGTGCTCCAGAGCGTCACTGAGTGGCACTTTCGTAAATAACGAAACAACATCAAAGCTGACCAGGATGTCGTTTGGTGCAAGTTTCAGTTTTTTCAGCTTCTCAATGAAATGTCCTGAGTCCTTAATGTATGTGTCGGTCTTCCCCACGTGTGGCTGGAGCAGAGAGGCCAAGTGTTTTGCCAGTTTATATGTCGGTGATCCAGGAGCGCTAACGATCGGTCTCAGTGGAACGTTGTTCTTATGGATCTTGGGTAATCCGTACAGCCGAGGTGGTAGGGCTTCTGTGTTGCGCAGGTTTCTCTGTATGTCCGCCGGCAGAGAAGACGCCTTGATTAATCGATTCGTATTCCGTGTGATACGTTGCGTCGGATCTGCGCTTAGTTTTCGGTACGTCGTCGGATCTAATAGGTCTCGGATCTTTTGCTCATAATCTTCGGTCTTCATTACGACCGAAGATTATGAGCAAAAGATCCGAGACCTATTAGATCCGACGACGTACCGAAAACTAAGCGCAGATCCGACGCAACGTATCACACGGAATACGAATCGATTAATCAAGGCGTCTTCTCTGCCGGCGGACATACAGAGAAACCTGCGCAACACAGAAGCCCTACCACCTCGGCTGTATGGATTACCCAAGATCCATAAGAACAACGTTCCACTGAGACCGATCGTGAGCGCTCCTGGATCACCGACATATAAACTGGCAAAACACTTGGCCTCTCTGCTCCAGCCACACGTGGGGAAGACCGACACATACATTAAGGACTCAGGACATTTCATTGAGAAGCTGAAAAAACTGAAACTTGCACCAAACGACATCCTGGTCAGCTTTGATGTTGTTTCGTTATTTACGAAAGTGCCACTCAGTGACGCTCTGGAGCACATCGGTTCCATTTTTCCGCTAGACATCAGAAAGCTCTTCCATGCATGTCTCACCACGAGCTATTTCACGTGGAATGGCGATTTCTACGAACAGCTGGAAGGCGTCGCCATGGGTAGTCCTCTCAGTCCAGTGGTGGCCAACTTCTTCATGGAACAATTCGAAGCACAGGCACTGGACTCGGCGACTTGCAAACCTAAGGTGTGGTACAGGTACGTCGATGATACTTTCGTGGTGTGGAGCCATGGTGAAGAACAGCTCAGTGACTTCCTAAGACACTTGAACAGCCTCCATGCCAACATAACATTTACCATGGAAGTAGAAAAGGACAAGAAACTGCCATTTCTAGATGTTCTGGTCACAAGGGACGGCGAAGATCTGGGACACAGCGTGTATCGAAAACCGACTCACACGGACCGATACCTGCACAAACTGTCAAACCACCACCCGAGCCAGAAAAGAGGCATGATTAGTACGCTCGTAACGAGAGCAGGACGAATATGTGAGCCGCAACACCTCAAACGAGAAATGCAACACCTGGAAACTGTCCTGAGGAGCAATGGTTACTCCACAAATTATATTAGAAGTGTAACAGAGCCCAATCCTCGGCGAAGTAAGGAACCGGAAAAAGAATTGTCGGGTACGGCCTTTCTGCCATACATTCCCAGAGTGACGGACAGAATCGGCCGTATATTGCGCAAACATGGCGTAAAGACTATTTTCAAACCGACAAGGAAGATCAAAGAGTGTCTTAGATCGGCGAAGGAGAAAAGAGACCCACTTGCAATGTCGGGAATATACCGCATACCATGCTCATGCGGAAAAGTTTATGTCGGAATGACTGGACGATCCATTAACACCAGGATCAAAGAGCATAAGCGACATTGCAGGTTGGGGCAGGTGGAGAAATCGGCCGTGGCAGAGCACGCACTGAATGAGACCGACCATGTAATAAAATTCGCCGACACGGAAGTTCTGGCTGTAGAGAAGCACTATCACACGCGCTTGTTCAGAGAAGCTGTAGAAATACAAAAACACGCGAACAGTTTGAACAAGAAAGAGGAAAGCCTTAAGGTCAACGGATCCTGGCTTCCCGTACTGCAGCGAACGACCGTCGCAGGTAGCAAGAGGAGAACCGCACCGGAAATGACCGCGGAGAAGCCCTCGGACGTTGGCGCGCCAGGTACATACAGCCTGCGCCCGCGAGCTCGGCTCCAGTTCACCACCGGCAATGGAGGGTGAAGCTTTGACAATGCCAGCCACTCGTGCTGGCGAAACGTCAGAAAAATCATTAGATGAACGTCGGCCGAAGAACCCGAGACAGAAGCCAATAGGCAGTTTGTCAACAAGTGGCCACGAAAGCCTCAACAATTTTGTACTTCTTTTATGTGTGTGTTCTGCCGCCGCTTGGGGAGTAGATATTTTAACTATCCGATTAAATTATTTTCTCGAAAATTGGCAGCTTTTGTTGTTACAGAATTTCAAATTGGAATACAAATGTGACACGTGCAATCTCGAACAAAGAAAAATTGTAAATTTGACTTTTATGTATAAATAAACGTGCAAACTGCACAGATTTTTTATATAGCTGATTTTTTGACAACTTCTACGCTTGCGTGCTGAACAAAACACGTCTTCTGCCCTGAGCAGGTAACAATCCACACCATCCCACTATGTATTGCTCCCACAGCTGATTTAAGCACATAGTCCATAATGTATTCTCACTGAGTTCAATTTTGTTACATAATTTACACTGCTGTCCTCTCTCTTTCAAAGACTTTCTGTGATTTGATGAGGTAGCATACGTACCATTAACTAAGTATCTGTTTATTATTCTGTAAATAACAGTTCCTGTTCATAATTTTCCATTGTTGCTATTCATAGATTGAAATTTCCAAATTCCTTTAGTTATTGGCCTCTCCCATCCCCCTCGAAACCTGCAATAGGCCTTAACCCTCGAGCAGGCATTTTCGTAACATGAGCAGGCGCATGGCATACTTTGTAGACACGTAAAGAATAGTTGTTTTTATGCTGCCAAGGTAAACATGTATGAGCAAAATCGCAGTTTAACTAACCGATGATAAAAGAAACATATTATGTGAACTAAATCACTGTTCAATTAAAACAAACTTTCATTATGTCACTCTGTTGCCACATACAAGTGTTACCCCAGAGTAGTGATCCACTTGAAACATTAAATGGTGCAGTTGTATCAGATCCCAGCCAAAAGCTTATTCTGTTATTAATTACCTCGTAGACAACTACTTCATTGTGGAACTGTGCTGCTAGCTCAGAATCTGAGCCAGTTTCTTGCAGGGATCGTAAATTTTGTCTCTCGCTGTTTACTTCATATTACTTCTGCTCACTTGAATATATAACAGCACAACTTATCACTCTGTTAAATGAAGTAGTACTGAAAGAATAGGTATGGGCTCATAATAGTAAAACAATACTGGATCTATAAGACAACTACAGATAAAAAAATATTTTATTACTGAAAGCAAAGTAACTTAAGCCCAGCTTGAATTACTTACATATGCAAACCCCCCCCCCCCCCCCTCCTTCCCCACGACTACCCATACTTGCAAGTTAGGATTCCCCGTCATTAAAGCTGGAGACACAAATTTCAGTATGGTGACAAGTGAAGCTTTTCACACAGAAGTTAATACAGCTGCACAGCTTTTAGCCAAAGAGCTTACAGTGATCTCGATGAAGAAAAAATGGACCTACAAATGTTGGGCATGGAAATGGGTATCTTGTAAGAATTGTTTGCTGATATCCAATACGCTAAAAAGAACTATTTGACAAGGATGAAGTTTTGTTCGGAAATCACTGTCAAATTAGTAAAATTCGTTTTGAATTGCTTTTGAGCCACATTTATGCCTCCATACAAAAATTTAATTGCACATATGCAAGATGCCATGCCGGCTCGCATGAAATTACAAGTAACATTGTGATATATGACAACAGGAGACACTTTATTATCATGGCAATACGTGTACCAGTATTAAATTATGAATTTTATGTGGATTACTGGGTGCTTTGTACAATACACAGAAGGTGCATTGGAAAGTAAGGTTTCTATCTCAACAGTTTTACTTTATTTTTAATTCTAGAGGTAGTAAAAATTCTGATAGGTTGCAAGTTCTGTAAACATAAAATTCCCTTTACCCATTACAGTACTTAATTTTGTACCCAAACCTTGTACTTTAGGGCAGAACAGTCATTACTCAGTGACCGCCAGTACCAACACTGTTTTATTTACATAGGATTTTAATTAGGATCAGGAGCAGCATTAAATCTCAAATCCACAAACAAGTTTTCTATCTCCATTTCACCATAAAGGCGCGTTTCACCAGCAGTATTTGCAAGCACTTACTGAGGTGTTTGTATTAGAACAAAAACTTGTGAAAGCTTACTTCTGCAAGTACTACCATTAGAGTTCCGAATGTGACAGACAAGTTCTGTATCTGTGCTAAGCCAAAATAAAGTGTCAGCTCCCAAATAATCTCTCACCTTGATACTGTTTGTGATAACTTTTACCTCTCTCTCTCTCTCTCTCTCTCTCTGTCTCTGTCTCTCACTCACTCACTCACTCACTTTTTCCGCCTTTCTCAAAGTTTCTTTATGTAGTGGACCTGCTATATAGTGCTTGTCACCCTGATATTATTCGTGATAACTTCTATTTTCTCTCTCTCTCTCACTCACTCACTTTCCCCACCTTTCTCAAAGTTTCTTGGTGTATTGGACCTGCTATACAGTGCCACAAAATCTTGTCATGTGACTTCTCCATCTTCTTGACAGGGTCAAGGGCTGTAAGAGAGCTACTAAAAGATGTAGAAATATTTCAATGGCTCTTTTGTATTTCATATCCATTGTATAACGGTATTTACAACTGTGGGTAGATAGATCTCTTTTCCACTCTCAACTCTGATAAATCATTGCATGTAATCATTTCCGTGCAGAATCTCAGAACAGAATGATTTTGTTTGCTAAACTTTCTTCAACCGATCCCAGGCATTGTCACTATGAGCAGCAGCTCTCGCTCTGTGCCTACCGAGACACTGCCAGTCTACGATGTCAAACCACAAGCAATCCTGCCAAGACAAATGGAGACGGTTGATTGCCATCGCGGCTAGACAACATTCTGTGTTCACACTTCTCTCGCCGCATTTGCGCGTACTGCCCCACAGTGAGCACAGCAAGAAGTTCTCTTCTTAAATACTACGTAAAAAATGTTTTCACACACACATCTTTCGTTGGCTCGAGAGGGAGAAGTGTAACACATTGTTCTGAATGAATGACGCGTCACGCCAAAAGCTGCACCGCGAGCTAGACGAGTGGAAGTCCACGTTGTCGTGCACAGACAACAGAGCAGTTGCCACAGTTGTTCTATTAGATTCACTGAAGAAAAATCGTGACACAAAACAAAAAGTTAGGAGAAAAAGAAATGTTTGGGTAAAGAAGTGGATGCAGAGTCATACATATTTGTCATGAAATACTATTGAATGAAATAAAATCAAAGGACTTGTCTCAAAAACTTTCTGAGATTCTCGTATGAAACTTTTCAGGTGTATTGTGCAATCAATTTTTGCGAAAAGCATTTATTACAAATCAGGGTAGCTACTCAAACTTGTAAAAAAACAATTCGCTGGGAATTCAAAGTGTGCGCAACAAGGTGGTGTCAGGAAGGTCCTGGTATATTAATGGCGGCAGGGAGGGGGAGGGGTGGAGCTTGCCACAATAATGACTTTCCTACCTCTCATTTGAGGCACTTGCACCAGCCGTAGACAAAAACAGTAGTCTAACCAGTTTTTAAACATCAGTAATTTATATGGAATTATATTGATATAATTGACACACTTTGAAATGTTAAGTATTTTAAAAAAAATTTATTTATAAAATTCAATTTCATTGTTAGGATATATCTGATTTTTCCAGGTAAAATGTAATTCCGTGAGAATTCCAGGTGAATTGCCGCCCTGTAAATGTAATACATTTGTAATACTCGTATATGGTTACAATAAAAAAAATTTTGACTAAACTGTAAAGGTGTCTGTACTGCCATTCTACTCCTACCCCAGGTGAAACAAGGTAATGGATAAATTAATTTCACACTTCATCAGCTGATAGTGGCCAGTCATATATATTTAGTCATTCCAGTGGTACATTTGTTTAGGCACATCCATCTGTGCCATTCTCATTTTCACACTGACATTTTTGTACCGGCCTCGAATACATAAAACTTCTACAAGTTTGAGAAACACATCCGTCAACTGGCAAGTTCAGCAAGTACTTGCAGCGAGATGCGAGGAACTGTTCCCACTGACTTGAATAGCTGCTCGCCACGTTCCCATGTCAAATAGCTTTCAGGAGTAGCTTCTGCAGGTTATGTGTGGAAGTTCACTCGACACTTGCCTGTATTCTTACACTCGGTGCCTGAAACAAAAAAAAAAGTCGTTATACTGAAATAAAAAAATCGAGTCCATAACCTCAGTTATAATACCTTTCAGATCAGTTTTGTCACTAACCCGCCAGGTTAGCTGAGAGCACTAATTCGCTGCTTCCTGGACTCGGGTAGGCACGCCGGCCCCGGTTTGAAACCGCCCGGCGGCTTAACGATGGAGGCCGGTGTGCCGGTCAGCCCGGATGTGGTTTTTAGGCGGTTTTCCACATCCCACTAGGTGAATACCAGACTGGACCCCACGTCCCACCTCAGTTACACGGCTCACAGACATCTGAACACATTCGCACTATTCTATGGATTACACTAGACACAGACAGTTGGGGGAACACTAATTCCGTCCCAGGGTGGCGGCAGGAAGGGGATCCGACCACCCCTTAAATTAACCTCGCCAAATCCGTTTAACCGTGCCGACCCTGCGTCATTGCGGGACAAAGGCACACACAAAAGAAGATCAGTTTTGTCACTAGAAACAATGCTGTGTTAATGTATTACAAATAAGTGATTGTAAGGAATTGCCGAATGCCTGAATAAGTTTCTTATTGCACGGTTTAAAAGCCTTTTGCCAATTTACAAGGTGCCTAACTGTTTAGTTTAAGACATGCCCACTATTTTGCCACGATGCTAACTATTCTTGCACGAGTACTTAAACAAACAGTTCAAGGTGTGTGATATCAATACAGCCAGTGGCAGTTGCCTAAGCCCACGGGTGACGGTAGGGGAAGAGAATTTTTGCCAGAAAATCAAACGCCTTTTAACTTTTGTAACATATTCCTAAGTTGGCACAGATCTCATCATCTCACTCGTTACACAGGGACACTGACTCACGTTTTTTCAGGCTAGTATATGGAAAGTCGCAGTACACAAAATGGGAACATCATCACTATGGTCCTGATGTGAGCAGATTGTGTGTAGTGACTGGTAGTGAGAAAAAACATTACAAAATATTATTTTATACAAACAGTATTGTACCCTTAGAGTAAATTGGAAAGAGGCTGTGCTGTTTTAAATGGTCTGGCCTTTTAGTCGGGACAGAGCAGATTGTAGTATTCATCCGGCTATCTGCACTCAGGTTTTTCGTGATTTCCACAAGGCCGCTGTCGACTACCTGTCCTATCAAAGCAGACTCGTAAGTATGTAAATGGCTGTATATAAGGATTATGTTATTACTTTTATTGTTCTTGAATTGTAATGACACTATGGATGTATAAAACTATTACAGTTACTTCTCCCTCTCTCTCTCTCTCTCTCTCTCTCTCTCTCTGTCTCTCTTTGTTTCTGTCTCTGTCTCTAAGGAAGACAAGGACTGTAGCAGCTTCTGACCTGCCGACAACTGTGTCAGCGACTGCGACGGTCCGGCTCTCACCCCATCTGGAGCTGCATCCGTGAGGCAGCTTGACGACCCACAATCAAAAAAATGATCTTATACAGCCTGAGTAGTTTTTAATAGCCCAGAAGTAATGGGAAAAAAGAGTTGCACCATTTCTGGACTCAAGGTGGCCTCGATCTTCCTGCATAGTTCTCGAAGAGGCCTTTCACCAGGTTGCCCTAGAAAAGTTCTGTGACTCTAAACTGACCTGCAGGCTGGCGCCTTGTTCACACAACCTGCACTACCGAGTTGGACTACACAAGTGGCTCGATAAATACGGACATGAATAGTCTCCATACTTGGCACACAAACAAGTTTATCCTCACGAGATGAGCAATTAATATTTATGAATAGCTAGTTTCTAGTGTGTCCAGAGCTACGAGTGGAGCGTTAGGTGACGACGGACTGGAATACGCGTATGGCTTATTTCGCATTTACCCGGCAGCCGAGTGAGGCGCTTACGGGACGTATCACACGAGGTCAACAGACAACAGCCGAGCCGAGGCTATGGGATGCCGGCGGCCCCCGCTGTGTCGTGCAGGTGGTGGGGCATGTAGAGCAGTAGAGCGCCACACATCTACCCGAGAACTATCGTGTGTTGTGTTCAGCTTTGTTGGCGATTCAGTCTGTTGCGGACATTTCTAGTCTACTCTATCATGGCGGAAATTGATATCGAAATCCTTATAACATTAGTTCAGGGACGACCAGTTTTGTGGGACAAGGCTTTAGGTACTTATAAGGGCAAAATACAAACAACGAATGCATGGATCGAAGTTTGCAAAGAACTGAACAAAGGCTTTGAACGGATGTGTGACAAAGACAGAGGCGACTACGGTAAGTACTTTTTTTTTTTTTGCGTCAGTGCCACATTAAATTTCACAGATCCATCAGATGTAAAATAATCCTTCGTCATTTTTCGTACATTATTGGTACAAATTCCCCCATGTACACATTCACTTCTTGTTATACTCTCAAGTCCAGTTATGGACAGAGTATCCTTGAGGTTGTAGCCTTCTCTTTTAAGAATGGTATTGTGCAAAACAACGCATTCCTTGACAATGTCAAGAGCAAAATCGGGTTTTAAAATTATAGCTATTTGGAAAATCCTCCATTTATTAATCAGTATCCCAAAGGAACATTTACATACCTCTGGACAATTGAACACTCCTTTAGCTACTGTTATCTTCTGTCCAGACTGTGGTCGTAGAAGGTGTTGATGCAGTCCAAACACTTCATCACCAATAAACAAATAAGGTACCTTTGGACTTACTGTACTGCAAAGGCACCCCTCTTCAGGAATTACCAGTTTTTTGTCATCAGTGAATTCCTCAAAGAACATTCTTTAAAAACAGTACACTGTCTTTGCCATAACTGCCGATAATCTACGTGGATAAATCTATAGTCAGCCAGCCACAGCCATCACCACTATAGATGAATATCCTTTGTTATTGTAGTACATTGAGTTAAATCGATGGACGATACAAATGTGCTTTTCATTTACAGCTCCAATGCAGTGAGGAAAAGCTGCTGTTTGCTCGAATTTTCCAGCAATGTTCTCAAAGTCGTCTTTGGTGGGTAGAGGTATATATTCATAAAACAGAGACCAAATAGCTCGGCACACACATCTGACTGTTTTACTGATTGGGGAATTACCAAGCCTGTGACTTTATTGTAGATTTGTGAGCGTACAGCCACTGGCCAGATATCTGCAAAAAATAATTGTTTCAGTAATAGTACATTTTTATATCTTTCCGGAACAGTGCGTACTGTATACCTAACTTAAACAATAATGGAAGAAATGAAGTGAACAATTCTGCATTAGGCCCACTCCGTGCTCAATGGTCTAAAATAGGAAAGAATGCCCGCATGATCATCATAGTTATTGATGAAACTATGTACGAACATTTGTACATATCCCCAATTAACAACGGCAGTGTTCTACTTTTGCGAAACAAATACTGGTGGAAATACAGTCACTTGTTTCACCCCACAGCGCACCTTTCCACAGTGCGCCCACTGCTTTCGACAACATTGAGACATACCTCCGGCAATATTTTCGTGAAAGAAACAAGCCTACGATATGTTGTACAACATTTTGCGCGCTATCAAATGAAATAATGAAAAAAGACTGCATTATCAACTCTCATATTGATAACTTAAGGCTGAGCCGATAAAAAAATAGCCCCATGAAAAAAGTGTGAAATTCGGCCATTCATATCTCGGGAAGAAATTCAGAAATAAACATGAAACTTTGTATGTAATAACTTGCCGACATATGGTTTTACTATATAAAATTACTAACTCCTACTGCTCTCCAATACTTTTCAAATTGAGGACAAAACTGACTGGTTTTGTAAAAGCATTAACTTTTTTACCACTAGATTATTTAACTTTTCCGCTTTTGATGACACTATTATTACAGACATGCTGAAAACCATTAAACTTTCTTATAAGGCTAGTAGTGTGATGTACCACTTGAGATAGTATTCTTGTTTCAGGCAAATTTGCTATGAAGAAGTGGGCAACAACTCACGATTCCTTTCACAGAAGTGGGAGGATGTATAAGTCATCCGTAGAATCTGGCAGTGAGAGGCAGCCACCCAGAACATATACACACAGTCAACACCTTCAATTTTTGAAGAAAACCACAGGACGACGTCCAACTGCCGACAGTTTCCCACTCACTGACAATCACGAGTTTACGGAAAGATCACTTTCTGATGACACTTTTTCAGTCACTGGCGACACTGAGCATCGAGAAAATGGTGGTAATGAGATGATCACAGATGAAGTGGTTTTAAAACAGTAGAATCACGCAATAATAAAGACAGGAAACTTCATCCTGTAGAGTTAGAGCAGATTAATGCGCTACACAGAAAACCCAATCAGCATATGTCTTTTTTTCAGCGGGATAGTTCCAACTTTGGACACATCTGATGACGATGAGGTAGTCGAGTCTCAGTTAAGGGTTATGTAGCTTGTTTCCGAAAGTAAGAAACGTAAAAGGTCATCGGAAAACATTAATATAACCGCTCACCCTAGTGCATCATGTACGTGCACCTCAAGTCTTCCTATCTATCACGAACAACAATCTACAAATGTTGCAGTAAATAATCAAATAGTAAATACTGACACACAGTATTACGAACAAGCAGTGGAACAAATTTCAGGAATATCGTCCGGATCCTCACGCTTCATAAGTCTCTGAAAATTCGGTATTGGATCGCTTAATGTTCAACCAATTTTTTAAGGTGATAACAAAAATGTACATCCTTTTGGATAATAATTTTTTTTTAATTTTAACTATTGTTTTCCTTCCCATTCACTTGATTGTTAATTGCTGATATTTTTATAGGCTGGATACATTCTCGGAAGGATGTATTACGGCGTTGAATGGAACTCTTCATTCGTGCATGTAGACCGTCAAAAGTTCGTAAACTCGTCCGTAAATAATTTAAAAACTTACCTTCATCTCCCCTTAATTTCTCAAAAAGAACAAAGAATGCACCCACTTGGTCTCTTCTGATATTGAGTGGGTGGACCCAGTGCACTCTTCTCCTCCTCCTGTTTTCCAAACGTCTGTACAAGAGATACCACACCATTTGTAGTCGAGGTCAACTGAATATGCACAAGACACAGAAGGACGGCATGGCATGCCGTGCGGCTGTCGGCCGGCTTCGTGTGGAGAGGGCAAAAATGCCGGCTTGTCGGCTGCCGGGTTGATGTGAAATAAGCTTAAGAAGGTAAAGTAGATGAAGATGGGACTGAGACAGGGGTATAGTCTGTCCCTCACGTTGTACAATCTGTATGTAAAGCAAATGGTAGAGATTCACTAGAAATTTTGAAGACGGATCAAATTTCAGGGACAAGAAATAAAAGTTTGGTTTCCCAGTGACATTATAATTCTGTTAAGAGACAGAAAGGACCTGGAACATCAGGGGTTTTTATTTATTTATTTATTTTTGTTGTTGATAAAGCGGCTTTACAAGTAAAGATCTGCTTACCTTGTCCAGACCCATGTTGACTGTCTGCAACTGTAGTGCACATTGATGTTCATTTCAGCCCAACATCACCATACCAGTACCATTGCGTAGTGGCAAGTCATGGTGGTAACAGTACTAGGAATGAAGATCCTGCAGTGCAAAATCTCTGATCATCATTGCTATAAAGTTGGGTACCCAACAGTAACTACAGACATAAAAAAGTGATGCTTCACCGCAGTTCTAAGAATTCCTGAACCGTTACGTAAAAATGGAATAGAAATCTACAAAAGCAACATTTCAGCTATCTTTATCACTCATGAAAAACTAAAGCTGTAAATTGTATAAGAATAATGTGTTCCAGATAACACCATACACCAGTTCCCCTAATACCTACTAACATGTTCTCTTGCATTAATGCACGCCTGTATTCATCGTAGCATACTGCCCACTAGATCATCACGCCACTGTCGGTCCAGAATGTCTCTTTCCTTAACGAGAATTCTGCACAGATCTCTCAGATTGGTTGGCGGGTCATCTCGTCAAAAAGCAGTCCTTCTCAAGGTTTGCCAGGTATATTTGATAGGACTGATGTTTAGAGAACATGCTGGCTATTCTAATATAGCGATTTCATTATCAAGAAGGAACGCATTCACGAGATATGCGCAGTGAACCTAAGAATTGTCGCCTATTAAGACGAATCCCTTTCCGAAACGTTGCCAATACAGTTGTACTGATACGTCGGAGGATGTCATCCCCGTACCGCGCAGCTGTTTTATCGCCTTCAGTGGCATGCATTGGCCCCACATAACGGCACCCCAAAACATCAGGGTACCACCACGCTGGATAGTGCATCTAAGTTGTTCAGGTCGACCAGACTGCCTCCAAACATGTCTCCGGTCCAAGGCACACGCTAGTCTCGTCTGTGAATAGAACTCGATGCCAATTCCGAGGAGTCCATTCAGAATGCTGTCGGGCCCATCTGTACCACGGTGCGTGGTGTCTACGTGTTAAAGTTGGACCCTGCCACAGACATTGGGAGTCAAGTTGCAGATCGTGCAGCCTATTTCGTACGAGTTGAGTCAAAACACAGCTTTCTGTGGCTGCACAAAAATGATTATTTAGCGCAGTGGCGTTCATCTCACCGTTTCTCCGAGTTGAAAAGCTGAAATCTGTAAGTAGCGGTCATCAGCTGCAGCAGTAGCCTTCGGACAGCAAGTCATTGACAGTTCCCATACGTCTGTACTTCCTCTGTGTCCGAACAATGTCACTTTGGTTCACTCTGAGACATCGGGGAACTTACCTCCATGTGAGCCCTTCCTGACACAGTGTAACAATGTGCATACGATCAAACTCCGGAATTGACCTTTTAGGTGTGGCGGAACTACAGACGACACAAGTAGTGCACGTCCTTCCTGGTGTTAGGACTGGAACTGATTGGCTGTCTTACCCATTCTGTCACACAGGCACTGTGTGTGCACGGTTGTTTGCATCTTTGTGTGGGTCAAGTGATGTCTGCGACCAACCTGAGGGACTGAGTTATTGATACAATATACACATTCATCGCTTGTGAAGTTTTCCATCTACACTGGCCCAAGTAGAGAAAGTTTAATTGTAACCACACTGTACATGTTAGGAGTTCTTGCCTGACAGTATTTGTCCGGAGTGTAGCGTTAGATGGAAGGGAAGCCTGGATAATAAACAGTGCAGACAAAAGGAGAATGTTTCTAGTGTTACAGAAAAGTGTCTACAGTCAGATTAACATATTGAGTAACTGGAGTGTAGACCAGTTGAGTCGGTGTAAATTCTGCAATAAGCAACCGCACCACTCGGTGCACCATTCCAGAACAGTGGCTTCATCAAAATTACAGGTAAATAGTGATTATAAAAGGTTGCTGAATTTGTGACACACACACCAACCCACCCACCCACACACACACACACACCCACACACACACACATACAGACACAGAGTCACTCACTCACTGACAGACAGAGGAGAGGAGAAGGGGGTGGCTAAGGTATAAGTAAACATTTCATGAATTACTGCTGTCATTTAGGTCCACATTTTTCATAACATAACAATATATAACTTGTGATGGAGTCAAGTCTGTGGTTGTTTACACAATGGAAGTCCAGGAAACAAACGTTGATGTGTTTATGCATACGAGGTAATAAAAAAAGTGTCTACTCGAACGCCATTCAGTCCACAATCGGTATGCCAGTCAGGCACAATCGTCACGAGCATGAGGTAACCCCCCCCCCCCCCCCCCCCCCTGCGCCAATGCACCATGGTGAAACCTGAAACCCAACTGGTGAAACACAAAGTTCTGTTCCATGAAGAAGTTAGTAATTGTAGACTGCACATCTTTGTCAGACCATTCGAGGCCTTTTTTTTAAGAGACAGAAAGTGTGATAATCGCACGAGGAGAGATCATGGCACATGGCGGGTGCTGGAGTGTCGACCAGTTGAGCCGGTGTAAGTTCTGCAGCAAGCAGCAGCACCCCTCGGTGCACGATTCCACATTAGTGGTTTCTGACACACCTGCTCCCCTGGACACATTCTTCACTCTCCGATGAATGTCTACTGCTGTTTGTCCTTCAGCATGCGAGAAAAGAATAACGATACGTTGATCTCGTTATTTACGCATTTGATGATAACACTGCCACAATCGACGTTTCCACATTTACTGCGCGTACGTCGGAAAGACACGGATGCCACACTAATCCCTCACTTACGTGTCAGAGCTTATATACACTCCTGGAAATGGACAAAAGAACACATTGACACCGGTGTGTCAGACCCACCATACTTGCTCCGGACACTGCGAGAGGGCTGTACAAGCAATGATCACACGCACGGCACAGCGGACACACCAGGAACCGCGGTGTTGGCCGTCGAATGGCGCTAGCTGCGCAGCATTTGTGCACCGCCGCCGTCAGTGTCAGCCAGTTTGCCGTGGCATACGGAGCTCCATCGCAGGCTTTAACACTGGTAGCATGCCGCGACAGCGTGGACGTGAACCGTATGTGCAGTTGACGGACTTTGAGCGAGGGCGTATAGTGGGCATGCGGGAGGCCGGGTGGACGTACCGCCGAATTGCTCAACACGTGGGGCGTGAGGTCTCCACAGTACATCGATGTTGTCGCCAGTGGTCGGCGGAAGGTGCACGTGCCCGTCGACCTGGGACCGGACCGCAGCGACGCACGGATGCACGCCAAGACCGTAGGATCCTACGCAGTGCCGTAGGGGACCGCACCGCCACTTCCCAGCAAATTAGGGACACTGTTGCTCCTGGGGTATCGGCGAGGACCATTCGCAACCGTCTCCGTGAAGCTGGGCTACGGTCCCGCACACCGTTAGGCCGTCTTCCGCTCACGCCCCAACATCGTGCAGCCCGCCTCCAGTGGTGTCGCGACAGGCGTGAATGGAGGGACGAATGGAGACGTGTCGTCTTCAGCGATGAGAGTCGCTTCTGCCTTGGTGCCAATGATGGTCGTATGCGTCTTTGGCGCCGTGCAGGTGAGCGCCACAATCGGGACTGCATACGACCGAGGCACACAGGGCCAACACCCGGCATCATGGTGTGGGGAGCGATCTCCTACACTGGCCGTACACCACTGGTGATCGTCGAGGGGACACTGAATAGTGCACGGTACATCCAAACCGTCATCGAACCCATCGTTCTACCATTCCTAGACCGGCAAGGGAACTTGCTGTTCCAACAGGACAATGCACGTCCGCATGTATCCCGTGCCACCCAACGTGCTCTAGAAGGTGTAAGTCAACTACCCTGGCCAGCAAGATCTCCGGATCTGTCCCCCATTGAGCATGTTTGGGACTGGATGAAGCGTCGTCTCACGCGGTCTGCACGTCCAGCACGAACGCTGGTCCAGCTGAGGCGCCAGGTGGAAATGGCATGGCAAGCCGTTCCACAGGACTACATCCAGCATCTCTACGATCGTCTCCATGGGAGAATAGCAGCCTGCATTGCTGCGAAAGGTGGATATACACTGTACTAGTGCCGACATTGTGCATGCTCTGTTGCCTGTGTCTATGTGCCTGTGGTTCTGTCAGTGTGATCATGTGATGTATCTGACCCCAGGAATGTGTCAATAAAGTTTCCCCTTCCTGGGACAATGAATTCACGGTGTTCTTATTTCAATTTCCAGGAGTGTAGATGCATCAGAGTCACGCTACGTTGCATACTTACTGGGGTAACTCTCTCAAATGGAAGCTTTTTTTATTGCCGCTTATACAAATATCAAAAAAAGTTATGCATCATCTCGGTTCCGAGAGTTTCAGAACCTGTACAGAAAATTGGAAAAGATATCGAGGTAAACATCATTTCCGCCCTTTTTATCGCTTGTCAAAACCACACATTGTGTGTTGTACCACTATACAGTGAGACCTTCAGAGGTGGTGGTCCAGATTGCTATATACACTGATACCGAGTAGTACAGGAATATGATACTCTTATTAGGCGCAGACTGAAACTTGACTGTAGACTGGTACAGACTAAGGCAGACTGGTACAGACCGACTAATCGGAGGTCTGTACACTCGTTATAATACCTCGAGCGTTCAGGTATCACTGCGCGACTGTGATCCGCGAGCAGAAAAGGTTCTACGTTAGCAGCAATCTCATTGGCTGCGTGACATATTAATACGCGGATCGGCGAAAGCAGAATTTGTTCTGTCTCTAAGATAGCGCCATCTCGTAGTGCGGAGACGGACGAGCGCTGCGCCTGCGCTGTTGTGCTTAGTGGTTCGCGCTCTAGTGGGAAAGTTGTGTACTCGCTGACTAAGCTGAACTATATACACAACAACACTTGTCTACATTGAGATTCAGTTGCCATTCCCTGCACCATGCGTCAATTCGCTGCAGATCCTCCTGCATTTCAGTACAATTTTCCATTGTTACAACCTCTCGATACACCACAGCATCATCTGCAAAAAGCCTCAGTGAACTTCCGATGTCACCCACAAGGTCATGTATGAATATCGTGAATAGCAACGGTCCTACGACACTCCCCTGCGGCACACCTGAAATCACTCTTACTTCGGAAGACTTCTCCCCATTGAGAATGACATGCTGCGTTCTGTTATCTAGGAACTCTTCAATCCAATCACACAATTGGTCTGATCGTCCATGTGCTCTTACTTTGTTCATTAAACGACTGTGGGGAACTGTATCGAACGCCTTGCGGAAGTCAAGAAACACGGCATCTACCTGTGAACCCGTGTCTATGGCCTTCTGAGTCTCGTGGACGAATAGCGCGAGCTGGGTTTCACACGACCGTCTTTTTCGAAACCCATGCTGATTCCTTCAGAGTAAATTTCTAGTCTCCGGAAAAGTCATTATACTCGAACATAATATGTGTTCCAAAATTCTACAACTGATCGACGTTAGAGATATAGGTCTATAGTTCTGCACATCTGTTCGACGTCCCTTCTTGAAAACGGGGATGACCTGTGCCCTTTTCCAATCCTTTGGAACGCTACGCTCTTCTAGAGACCAACGGTACACCGCTGCAAGAAGGGGGGCAAGTTCATTCGCGTACTCTGTGTAAAATCGAACTGGTATCCCATCAGGTCCAGCGGCCTTTCCTCTTTTGAGCGATTTGAATTGTTTCTCTATCCCTCTATCGTCTATTTCGATATCTACCATTTTGTCATCTGTGCGACAATCTAGAGAAGGAACTACAGTGCAGTCTTCCTCTGTGAAACAGCTTTGGAAAAAGACATTTAGTATTTCAGCCTTTAGTCTGTCATCCTCTGTTTCAGTACCATTTTGGTCAGAGAGTGTCTGGACATTTTGTTTTGATCCACCTACCGCTTTGACATAAGACCAAAATTTCTTGGGATTTTCTGCCAAGTCAGTACACAGAACTTTACTTTCGAATTCATTGAACGCCTCTCTCATAGCCCTCCTCACACTACATTTCGCTTCGCTTAATTTTTGTTTGTCTGCAAGGCTTTGGCTATGTTTATGTTTGCTGTGAAGTTCCCTTTGCTTCCGCAGCAGTTTTCTAACTCGGTTGTTGTACCAAGGTGGCTCTTTTCCATCTCTGACGATCTTCCTTGGCACATACTCATCTAACGCATATTGTGCGATGGTTTTGAACTTTGTCCACTGATCCTCAACACTATCTGTACTTGATACAAAACTTTTGTGTTGAGCCGTCAGGTACTCTGTAATCTGCTTTTTGTCACTTTTGCTAAACAGAAAAATCTTCCTACCTTTTTAATATTTCTATTTACGTCTGAAATCATCGATTCCGTAACCGCTTTATGATCGCTGATTCCCTGTTCTGCGTTAACTGTTTCAAATAGTTCGGGTCTGTTTGTCACCAGAAGGTCTAATATGTTATCGCCACGAGTCGGTTCTCTGTTTCACTGCTCAAGGTAGTTTTCAGATAAAGCACTTTAAAAAATTTCACTGGGTTCTTTGTCCCTGCCACCCGTTATGAACGTTTGAGTCTCCCAGTCTATATCCGGCAAATTGAAATCTCCACCCAGAACTATAACATGGTGGGGAAATCTACTCGAAATATTTTCCAAATTATCCTTCAGGTGCTCAGCGACAACAGCTGCTGAGCCAGGGGGCCTATAGAGACATCCAATTACTATGTGTGAGCCTGCTTTAACCGTGACCTTCACCCAAATTTTTTCACATTTTGGATCTCCGCCAATTTCCTTCGATACTATTGCACTTCTTATCGCTATAAACACGCCTCCCCCTCCACCTTCCAGCCTGTCTCTGCCGTATACATTCCAATCTGAGTTTAGGATTTCATTACTGTTTACGTCTGGTTTCAGGCAGCTTTCTGTCCCTAGTACTATATGGGCGTTGTGGCCTTTAACACTAAGAAATCTTATAACAGCCCGTACTTCACAGTCGGTGGGAATCGCGCTTATGGGAGGCATCTTAAACACTCAGTACACAACGTAAACAAGGAAGAATCAGACTGTAATGGCGTCAGCGCCTAGATTAAGGTACAGGCTTTCATGTAAAAATAAAATTATTCAGATATCTTAGCACGTCTTTTTTTAATTTTAAAAACGGTGCTTACTTAAAAAAACAGGCCTCGTAGTACCGTGCAGAAAGAATTTAAACTTTTACACAATGATAGAGCAAGAAACTACAACAACTGAAGGACAGGATTCATTGTTCTGTACAAGTTAAATTTGCAGACATTAAACATTTGAAGAAATTGATGGCACAAACAGTAAAATTTCTGAACTCTCACCTATTATTTAATTTTCGTTTGCAACAGTTTTGAATTGGAATGAGTGAAGAGTATGGGGACTTCATATATTACTGAAAAGTACGTTGGTTAAGGAACATGCCTGGAACGATATTTCGATTTAAATCTCGCTATTGTAGAATTTATGAAGCAAAAAGGAGTGCAGGAATGAGAATTAGGACATCCAAAATGGGTTGCAGTGGACTTAACCGCATACTGCCCACAGAAAGACACTACAAGGTAACTTCTTTCTGATTCGGTAGAGATATATTGAAAAAGAAAATCTGACAAAGACAATCACTGGAGTTAAAGAAATAGCGAGGTCTTCAAGAATTCATTGTGGCCTTGCAAGAAATACAACGATAGTTTTACAGAGTTTTTGAGGACACAGTCACTCTTACAAGCGTTTTCGAGGCCGTTTTCCGCAGCGTATGTGCAGATGTAACCGACTTCCAAAGCAATTCGAATTTTAATTGCAAATCTTGTTACGTTAAAATTGTCCAGGATGTCTACATCGCTTTTCTCAGGTACATTTTCCGTCTCCACAATGAGGCTGCAAAAGTAGCTACAATATTTCGATCGACATATTTGTGTGAAAGACCTTTTCGCGATCATGAAACTACATAAGTCACAATTACATGGAAACTTGAGTGCGAAACTCTGTGAAAGAAGCTGTGTCTGTCGGTATGCTGACAATTTGTACTAAATAAAAATTACATTGTTTTCAAAGCACCAAAATTAATTAATTAATACTGAAAACTTATTTTGTCTGTGATCTATGTTGTTGAGAAATGTGAAATATAAAACCAAGGTATATGCAGCATGACTATACTGCAATTTAAATGTGGTGTGTTCGCTGTTTTTCTCTCTTCCCTCTCCTCGTGCTCAGACAGGGCGGTGTGGTGGTGGGGGAAATGCGAAGCGAGGCTGAGTACTTTGGCACTCAGGCCTGGGCATGCCCCACGAGCCAAAATCTTGGCCACCGCTGCCATACGATCTCAAAAATGCCGCCCAGATGTGACAACAGTTCATCAACAGTGTACTTTCCAAGTTGTCATTTTGCTATGCATACCTCGACGACATGTTAATATTCTCGCCCAACTTCAACACTCAATTGTCTCACCTCGAACAAGTTCTCAGTGCACTAGATGATAATGGTGTCGTAATAAACAACGACAAGTGTCAACTTCGCCAAGCGGAAGTGACATTCCTACGCCACGTTGTGAATGCCTCGGGAATCCGACCCACCCCGGAACACACAGAGCTCGTTCACCACCTGTCTCCAGCTACTGTGTACCACGAACCTCACCATTTTCTGGGAATGCTAAATTTCGATGGCCACCATCTACCCCATGCAGACTCTTTCCAGGCCTCCCTCACCCATGCACTAAAGGGCAAGGACACCTCCGGTCTATTCAAAATTATGTGGGATGCCCTTGTGCAAGCCATCACCCAGGCGCATCCACTTGGGGATGCTCAACTCTCAATTACCACAGACGCTGGCGACCTGGCCATTGCCCTGTACAGCAACAGGAAGTAAAGGCCCCTGCACTTCCTTTCCCAAAACCACAGTGCAAATGGTCTGCTTACTGCACAGAGCTGTTGTGAGGACAATTGGAGGATTTCCCCTTTTGGCACATATCAATCACTGATCACTCGCAGATGCTATCCGTAACCCTCCAAAAGATGAGTGCCTTAGATGATACACACACTTACAATACATCGCGCAATACACTGACAGTGTCCAGCATGCAAAAGGTGCAGACAACATTGAGGTCGATTATCTCCCATTGTTGGCACTATTTCTGTGCACATTCATTACGAGATACATGCACAGCACAAAATATCGACAAGCTGCTCCAAGATCTGCGTAATGATCCCGTGACAAATCTTTGCGTCCAACAAGGTCTCATTTTGGGTGTGTCTCATCCGATTCTCTGTGACACCTCTCGAAACTGGGCATGCCGACGCCCCCTCATCCCTCAACCTTTCTGTTGCCTGATCTTTGAGCACTATCAGTATCTTGGACAGCCTGGTGTGTGACGAACCACACACCTTTTCACTGAGCTTTTTGCTTGGTCGAACATTCAGAAAGACTGTAAGCTATGAACGAGAGTGTGTGTTCCCTGTGAACGAAGCAAAAGCTCACGATACACCCAGCCACCTGTGGCCACTTTGAAATAATGAAGGGTCCGTTCCAGCATATAAGTGTCGACCTCATAGGCTCCCTGCCTCTCTCAGCTCACTACCATTATATCTTGTCGGTCATTGACCACTTGACACAACTGGGAGAGGTGACCCAATGCCAGACATCATGCCAGAAACTGTTGCAAATGCTCTGGTGTCCACTCGGTTTGATCGTTTTGGATGCCCCTCGTCCATCACCACTGACTGAGTCTGAGCCCTCCTTATTCCTTGAACTTTGCAACTCGTGCGGATTCACTCGTTCCAGGATGACAGCATTTCTTGTGCAAAGTGACTGGTTCCTCAAGAGGTGGCACCGTACCCTCGAGGCGGCCCTAATGCATCACAGAGGTGAGTGGACTGACTTCCTCCCCTAGGTACTTCTCAGTGAGCACACAGTTAACAAATGTGATCTGGACTCCTCACTTGCCGAGCTGCTTTACGGTGAGGTGTTGTTACTTCCACGCAACTTCGTGCCGCACTGACCTCCCTTTGTGACAACGCCTGTTCCCACCCTTGTCAACCGAGAGAGAAAGACATCTCCCACCTCCACATATGCCCTCCCAATCTCCCTCCACTCTTCTTCTTCTTCTTCTTCGTTTCACCCAACTTTGGGGTACGTTGAATCAATCACTTCTGTGTGTTCTGTGCCTTTCTTTTCGCCCAGTACTGCTTCATTCTTTCTGATCTTGCTTTTCTTTCCTCATCAGAGATGACAATCGTTCTTTTCTTCGTATTTTGGAGCTGGAACCCCTCTTTTCTGTCTTTGCTTATCATTTTTGCGGTCCTGTCTGTGAGCATTTTTTCTGTGATGTGTAGTTCTCTTAAGTCTTTCTCTGTTTGGATAAACCAATTTGGTTTGGATTTTTTATTCCTGAAGTAGTCAAACATTCTTTTTGTAAGTCTATTTGGGTTCATTCTGAGAATGTGCCCATAAAACTCAATTCTTCTTTTCCTCATTGTATCCGAAAGTTTTTCTGTGGTTTTGTAGAGTGTTTCATTTTTGGTATGAATTAGTTTGTCGTTATGAAATTTGGGGCCTAAAATTTTTCTCAATATTTTTCTTTCTTTGATCTCTAGCCTTTCAATTGGGCCATTGTTAGTGATAGATAATGTCTCAGCTGCATATAGTGCTTCTGGTTTAATGACAGTGTTGTAATGTTTTATTTTTGAATTCCATGAGAGGGACTTTTTATTATAAGTATTTTTAGTAAGCTGAAAGGCTAGTTCAACTTTGTTTCTTCTTAATTCTATTGCTTTTTTCTCAAGGGCGTTCCAGCTAATCCATTCACCAAGATATTTGAATTCTTTAACAATTTCGATCTTTTGGTCTCTTACTTTAAGATATTTCATTGGCTTTTTTATATTTGTGATTATTTTGGTTTTTTCAAAAGAAATTTTAAGGCCTATTTTCTCTGCTTGTTTCTGTAATTCGAGGATCTGTTCTTTGGCTTCTTCCCATGTTTCAGCTAGTAGGGCCATATCATCTGCAAATGCTAGGCAATTAACCTTGATGCCTTTGTTTTTTGTTCCTAGTCGGATTCCACTATTGATTTTCTTGTTCCATTCTCTTACTACTTTTTCTAGGGCACAGTTAAATAACAATGGAGAGAGTCCATCACCTTGTCGTACTCCAGTTTTTATCTCAAATAGGTCTGAGAGTTCTCCCATAAATTTAATTTTGGAGTATGTGTTGGTGATGGTTTCTCTAATTAGGTTTGTAGTTTTATTGTCTAGGTTCAATTCTTTTAATATGGAGATTAGAGATTCCCTGTCTATGGAGTCGTACGCCTTTTGAAAGTCAATGAATGTGATGACATACGCTTTTGCTCTCGATTTTTGGTAGGCCATAAGATTTTTGAGGTTTAGAATTTGTTCTGGGCAGGATCTTCCCTTTCTGAAGCCTGCCTGGTATTCTCCAAGTTGACAATCTAGCTGGGGTTCTGCTCTGTTCAAAAGGACTTTAGACAGTATTTTGTATGTTACGTCAAGGAGCGAAATCCCTCTGTAATTGTTGGGGTCTGTTCTGGATCCCCTCTTATGAATTGGGTGAATGAGGGCCATCTTCCATTCATCCGGAATTCTTTCTGTTTTCCATATTTCTTCAAATATGTTTTGGAGAGATTCTATGGCATTTCTATTGACATTTTTCCACAGTTCAGCTGTAATTTGGTTCTCTCCCGAAGCCTTATAGTTTTTGAGATTCAAAATGATTGATTGTAGTTCCTCGACGGTGGGTGGTTCTGAGTTATGACTTGTTGAAGTTGAGTTGCTGAAATCCATTTTTTCAATTGGTTCTTTACAGTTGAGAAGGTTTCTGAAATATTCCCTCAAAATTTTGCAATTATCCCTGTTGTTGTGTGCAATATTACCATTTTTATCTTGTAATTGGAGTGTCGGTGGGCTGTACTTGGTTATTTTTTGTTTAAAAGTTCTGTAAAAGCTCCTAGTCTTGTTTTTGTTGAAGTCTTCGTTGATCTGCAAAAGGAGTTGATCTTCTTGTGCTTTTTTAATTCTTTTGAGGTTTTTACTCACTAGTTTTCTTACACTCAGGAAATTTTGCCTATTATATTCATTTTTCTGAGATTGCATCTGTTGCCATGCTTTCTTTCTTTGCTCAATAAGTTTGTCACATTCCTCTGTCCACCATGCGTGTTTTTTGATTTTGGTTATAGGTGCTATTTGTTCAGCTTTGGTTAGTAGGCTTTCCTTCATTTGATCCCAATTTTGGTTCCTTATATCTTGAGTCGCGAGGGGAAACTCCTTCGAATTCATTATCTTTTCTGGATCGTTTCTTCTGCTTTTGGGTTTACTGTTTCTATCTTTCCTTTTGGGGATAATTTTGAGTTTTATTTTAGAAAGATAGTGATCAGAATCCAAGTTTGCTCCTCTGAGTACTTTGACATTTTGTATTTCTGTATGGTGTTTCCATTTTATCGCCACATGATCAAGTTGAAATTCACCCAAGTGTGGGTTTGGTGAGGTCCATGTCTTCTGTTTTCTGGGTAGTCTCTTAAAGGCTGTGGATTTCAGGATCAAGCCATGCGCTTGGCAGAGTTCTACTAATCTGACTCCATTTTGGTTAGTTCTATTGTGCGCTGGGTAGTTTCCAACAATATTTTTGTATTTGTTCTCTTTTCCTACTTGAGCGTTGAAGTCCCCCGTAAGTATGATGTTGTGTTTGTCTGGGATCTTTTGCACCGCGTCATCTAGTTGTTCCCAAAAACGTTCCACCTTTTCCTTATTTTTCCTATTGTCTTCATTTATGGGGGCATGTGCATTCACAATTGTGTATACTCTATTAGCAGATTTAAAAGTGAGTGTGGAGAGTCTTTCCGATTGTGATTGAAAGCTGATAATGGAGTCTAAAATACTTTTATCTATTATAAAGCCCGTTCCGAGGTGGGGTGTGTTTTTCATTATTCTTTTGCCTACCTTTCCTTTGTATATTCTGAAACCTCCGGAATCAAAATTGTTTTCATCTATGTATCGAGTTTCTTGTAGTGATGTTACGAGTATTCTATGATGTTTGAGGGTATCTGTAAGATGTTTTAATTTTCCTGTTTTTAAAAGAGAGTTTACATTGAAAGTAGCTATGTAACTTGTTTTTTTACATTTCAATTTGCTTGATGTCTTATCATGTCCCGATTCATCTCTGTGCAATGCTGCAGACTCCCCAGAATCCGATAGTCTGGTTGCGCACCTTGGTGCGGTGGATTGTCCACCTGGGGTAATTTGTTTCACATTACACTCTTCCACGATTGATAGTATTATGTAAGGGGTGAGTCTTCGAGCCACAAATTTACACTCACTATACTTTGAAAATTTTTCTTATTCGAGGAACTCGCAGGTAGCCAATTTGTCACGCTTTGCGACAACGTGATGCCTGCGCCCCTCGGATCTCCCAACTCTGGCCCCGACGAAGTGCATCGTCACGATGCCCACGCATTTGACATCTTTCTTCACAGGAGGCCTGTCACAGTCCCCCTTGGCAGACTCAAAGCAGCCTGGACAACCAATAATGAACTTGCAGCTGCTGACTCCTCATCACCTTTGCGCCCCATCATCTAATGCTTCCCCCCCTTCTTCGGACGCATCAGTCCCGTTGGAAGTGTGCCCAGCTGTGCAGTGTCCCATCCCGAGGAGCTCCAGCTCACCGGCGCCGGTCTCACCACCGAAGGGCCGCACGCAGGCTGCGAGGCTCCGTCGACACTGACCGACGCGGCATTTGTGGAACATTTACTCTACCTGCAGATGTTTCCACCCTTTTTGCTCACTTCATTGATGGAGGCCATCTCACAGCTACTCCACTGTGCTCGCCATGGCCCAGGCCAGGTACTCGCCTCGGTCTCACTGTGCCCCAAAACACTCACAAACATTGCTTCCTCTCCATCGGCCACTGCATTTTCTCACATGGGCCGTGCCATTCATACAGCTGCACATCTGTATGATTTAGAACTCTGTGCCTTACGGCGAACACCTGCTACTTGTGGTAATGCCCCTCCCCCACCAGCTACCATACGCTGCATTACCGGTGGATATGAGGGGGAGGGGGAACTTACTCTGTCGGAACAACAGTATTGCCGACCAGTGAGAAGTACGATGTAGCCTCTCTGATTGAACAATTGGGTCATTCACATAGTGGTACACAGCTGTGGATTCTCATATGTATAATAATGTGTTTAATAAAAAGTGCTTTGTACTCCATACTTACAGTGTTGTTTATTATCCATCACTATTACATACTGGAGTTCCACGAGTATAATATAAGAAACATTGATTAAGAAAGTTTTCATCGACATTAATAAATTGTTCCTATACAATTCTTTGTCACTAAACTTTAAGAAAAGCACACTACATGCAGGAACTTGTAAGAAGTTTCTCATCAGTGTATGCCTAAAATATGATACCAAACAGATGAAAGACGTTGACAATGGTAAATTCCTGGGATTACAGTTTAATAATAAGTTGAACTGGGAGAAGCATACCACAGAACTGCTGAAGTGTCTTAACAAATCCGTATTTGCAACACAAATGTTGTCAGACACGAGTGATATTAAAATAAAAAGCTGGCATATTGTGCTTACATATTTCACAATGTCATACGCAATTATTTTGTGTGGTAACTCATAAGACAAGCTAAAGTTTTCTGCATTCAAAAACGTGTAGTAAGAATTATTTGTGGTGTGAATTCTACAACATTCTGTAGAGGTCTGTTTAGGAAACCGCCATTAAAAATATATCTATTTTTCAAATAACTGCTCAGTTCCCGGAATCAATACCAGAAAAAGAGAATAATCTTCACAAAGATTTAAAGTCCCTTACTTTAGTCCACAAAGGTGTCCATGATTCAGAAACACATATTTTCAGCAACTTGCCAGCAGTCATAAAATGTTTCACTACCAATAAAATTCAGTTTAGAGGAGCCTAAACGATTCATTGGTAGCAAACTCTATTTTACTGACGAATTTCTAAGTAGAACCAACTGATGTGTATATGTTACTAACAACTTCAGATAATGCAAGTACCAGTACAATCTGACTTCTCTACGATTTCAGTGCAGTAATACTATTATTGTAAATCAGTGTTATAAAATGATATTGCTATTTGATGATGCATGGCTACATATAGCCTAAGAATTATCATATGCACCACAGTGCATTGAACATTTACATGTTATGTGACAGGTCATTTATTACCTTTTAAACAAAAATACGAGGGCTATCCACAAAGTATATTACGTTTTGGAATTAAAAATAAATAAAGTATTGGAATTTTTTTGTTATATACAGATGAAAGTCACACTTAAATACTACTTTTCTACATAGTTGCCATTTAAATTAGGCACTTATCGTAGCGATGGACGAGCTTGGAAATTCCTTCGTCGTAAAATTCGGCCGCCTGCGCCTTCAACCTCGTGGTTACCTCTTTTGGGACAGAAAAGGTGTGATTTTTGTGGACTTCCTGGAAAGAGGCACTGCAATAAACTCTCAAAGGTATTTGCCAAACTCTGCACAACCTCAGAAGAGCAATACAAAACAAGCGCAGGGGAAAGTTGGGCTCAAAGATCTTGTCGATTCACGACAACGTCCGGGCCCGCACGGCAAATGCCACTCGTGAAGTTCTCGAATCTTTTAAGTGGGAGTTGTTTCCTCATCCGCCGTACAGTCCCGACCTGCCACCGAGCGACTTCCACTTATTCCCAGCAATGAAGAAGTGGTTGGCTATGCAGCGTTTTGATGACGACGCACAGCTTCAAGAAGAGGTGACCACGTGGTTGAAGGCGCAGGCGGCCGAATTTTACGACGAAGAAATTTCCAAGCTCGTCCATCGCTACGATAAGTGCCTTAATTTAAATGGCAACTATGAGAAAAGTAGTATTACAGTGTGGCTTTCATCTGTATATAATAAAAAAAATTCCAATACTTTATTTATTTTTAATTCCAAAACGTAATGTACTTTGTGGATAGCCCTCGTACATCTCATATATATATAAGATTTTTTCCGCCATGTACAAACTCTAGGGATTGATCGATGAAAGGGTAGGGAACAAAAAAGATGTAAGGAACTTACGTCTGGAAATGCATGGTTTCCATGCTAGAGGCCATACTTTGTTACAGAGACTGCTGTCTGATATGTGCTGTACCATGCAGTCACACTTACAGTATGCAAGTTTTCCTCCTAGAGGTTGGTACGTCATGCCCAAGCACCCTCTCTTGCCACAGTCATTGGTAATGTTCCGTCCGATTCACTTCTCTTGCACTTCTGTGCACAGCGTTGTGCACAGTGGTTCCGTATCCGAATTGAGAGCTTTCCAACATGGTGTTTACTTACAGAAAGGCAAATGACAACAGGCGGTGGGCAGTAACCAAGCATTCAATGTTTGCAACAGTGTATCACTATCTGCCTGAGACAGTCATTCCAGGAAGCAGCAAATTATGAAGGATGTGCCTGAAATGTTCGGACACCAGACTGGAGGAAAATGTGATAAACACTGTGGAAGGCGACCGCCGTGTCAGTAGCGGGCAGTTGGCCTGCCAGCACAGGGTACGCCAGGCGACCGCGTGGAACATTCTCCATGACAACTGTTACTACCCTTATCGTTTACTAGTGACAGACTTTCCACATCGGGAGCACTTTTGTCACTAGTTTCTTCAGCAAGCAACAACGATTCTGGGATTTGTGTCATCCATTCTATTCACAGGCCACCTTTACGTGGAGTCGTATCTTCAACTTTCACGACAGTCGTCTGTGGGATGAAATGCAGAACCGCCACAGCATGCATCCGTGCAGCCACAATGTGTGGGCTGGGATAATTGGTAACCATATTTTGGAACTGATGTTCCTTCCACGTCCCCTACTAGGCCACAATTATTGGCGTTTCTAGCAGGTGACTTTGCCTCCACTGTTGGAAGAACTGCCATTGATGATTCGAAGGGTCATGTGGCTGCTACACTATGGTGCTCCAACCCACTTCAGCCTTAACAGTTCCTGGTCAATGGATCGGATGAGAGGGTCCAGTTTCACTGCCTGCTCGTTCACAGGGTCTCAACCCATGTGATTTCTGGTTATGGGGCCATCTCAAAATTATCGTGTATGCCCATTTCTGACGTGGAGACACTGGAGCAGCATATTCGTGCTGTCTTTAACACTGTTTGGGTGCATCACGGCTGATGTGAACGTGGGAGACATGTGTGTTGAGGCACATGGAACCTTTTTCAGGACATACTGTAAATGGAATAGCGTGTATTAGACTGGAGTCTCTGTAACAATGTATGATTGAATAAATGGTCTCTAGCATGGAAACCATGCATTTCCAAACATAAGTTCAGTAGTCATTTTTTGTTTGATATCCTCCCATTGACCAATCCCTGGAGCTTGTATGTGGTGGAAAAAAATCACCGCCGGCTGGGGTGGCCAAACGGTTCTAGGCGCTACAGTCTGGAACCGCGTGACCGCTACGGTCGCAGGTTCGAATCCTGCCTCTGGCATGGGTGTGTGTGATGTCCTTAGGTTAGTTAGATTTAAGTAGTTCTAAGTTCTAGGGGACTGATGACCTCAGAAGTTAACTCCCATACTGCTCAGAGCCATTTGAACCAAAAATCACCCTGTGTGTGTGTGTGTGTGTGTGTGTCTATGTAAACATAAACACACACACACACACACACACACACAAACATTCACACACACTGATGTGGAATGAAAACATTATGTGTGTGTGCGTATGTACACACACATTTAAAAAAGTTTTGCATCACCTCGTTTCTGAGAGTTCCCGAACCTGTACAGAAAATTGGAATGGAAACCAACATAAACATCATTTCCGCCCTTTTTCTTGCTCATGAAAACCACACATTGCATTTTGTACCACCATACATCGAGACCTTGAGACATCGTGGTCCAGATTGCTGTACACACTGGTACCTCTAATACCCAGTAACTCGTCCTCGTGCATTGATGCATGCCTGCATTCATCATGCCATGTTGTTGTTGTGGTCTTCAGTCCTGAGACTGGTTTGATGCAGCTCTCCATGCTACTCTATCCTGTGCAAGCTTCTTCATCTCCCAGTACCTACCGCAACCTACATCCTTCTGAATCTGCTTAGTGTATTCATCTCTTGGTCTCCCTCTACGATTTTTACCCTCCACGCTGCCCTCCAATACTAAATTGGTCATCCCTTGATGCCTCAGAACATGTCCTACCAACCGATCCCTTCTTCTGGTCAAGTTGTGCCACAAACTCCTCTTCTCCCCAATCTGTTCAATACCTCCTCATTAGTTATGTGATCTATCCATCTAACCTTCAGCATTCTTCTGTAGCACCACATTTCGAAAGCTTCTATTCTCTTCTTGTCCAAACTATTTACCGTCCATGTTTCACTTCCATACATGGCTACACTCCATACAAATACTTTTAGAAATGACTTCGTGACACTTAAATCTATACTCGATGTTAACAAATTTCTCTTCTTCAGAAACGCTTTCCTTGCCATTGCCAGTCTACATTTTATATCCTCTCTACTTCGACCATCATCAGTTATTTTGCTCCCCAAATAGCAAAACTCCTTTACTACTTTCCCAAGTGTCTCATTTCCTAATTTAATACCCTCAACATCACCCGACTTAATTCGACTACATTCCATTATCCTCGTTTTGCTTTTGTTGATGTTCATCTTATATCCTCCCTTCAAGACACCATCAATTCCGTTCAACTGCTCTTCCAAGTCCTTTGCTGTCTCTGACAGAATTACAATGTCATCGGCGAACCTCAAAGTTTTTATTTCTTCTCCATGGATTTTAATACCTACTCCGAATTTTTCTTTTGTTTCCTTTACTGCTTGCTCAATATACAGATTGAATAACATCGGGGAGAGGCTACAACCCTGTCTTACTCCCTTCCCAACCACTGCTTCCCTTTCATGTCCCTCGACTCTTATAACTGCCATCTGGTTTCTGTACAAATTGTAAATAGCCTTTCGCTCCCTGTATTTTACCCCTGCCACCTTTAGAATTTGAAAGAGAGTATTCCAGTCAACATTGTCAAAAGCTTTCTCTAAGTCTACAAATGCTAGAAACGTAGGTTTGCCTTTCCTTAATCTTTCTTCTAAGATATGTCGTAAGGTCAGTATTGCCTCACGTGTTCCAGTATTTCTACGGAATCCAAACTGATCTTCCCCGAGGTCGGCTTCTACTAGTTTTTCCATTCGTCTGTAAAGAATTCGTGTTAGTATTTTGCAGCTGTGGCTTATTAAACTGATTATTCGGTAATTCTCACACCTGCTTTCTTTGGGATTGGAATTATTATATTCTTCTTGCAGTCTGAGGGTATTTCGCCTGTTTCATACATCTTGCTCACCAGATGGTAGAGTTTTGTCAGGACTGGCTCTCCCAAGGCCGTCGGTAGTTCCAATGGAATGTTGTCTACTCCGGGGGCCTTGTTTCGACTCAGGTCTTTCAGTGCTCTGTCAAACTCTTCACGCAGTATCGTATCTCCCATTTCATCTTCATCTACATCCTCTTCCATTTCCATAATATTGTCCTCAAGTACATCGCCCTTGTATAGACCCTCTATGGCATACTATCCACAAATTCATTAAGGCACTGTCAGTCGAGATTGTCCCACTCCAAAACGGCGATTCGGCATAGATTCATCAGAGTGGTTGGTGGGTCACGTCGTCCATAAACAGCCATTTTCAATCTGGCATGTTCGATAGGGTTCATGTCTGGAGAACATGCTGGCCACTGTAGTCGAGCGATGTCGTTATCCTGAAGGAAGCCATTCGCAAGATGTCCACGATGGGGGCGCCAATTGTCGTCCATAAAGAAGAATGCCTCGCCACTATGCTACCGACATTGTTGCACTATCGGTGGGAGGATGGCATTCACGTATCGTACAACCGTTACGGCGCCTTCCATGACCACCAGCGGCGTACGTCGGCCCCACATAAGGCCACCGCAAAACAGCAGGGAACCTCCACCTTGCTGCACTCGCTGCACAGAGTGTCTAAGGCGTTCAGCCTGACCGGGTTGCCTCCAAACACGTCTTCGACGATTGTCTGGTTGAAGGCACATGCGATACTCATCGGTGAAGAGAACGTGATGCCAATCCTGAGCGGTCCATTCGGCATGTTGTTGGGCCCATCTGCACCGCGCTACCTGGTGTCGTGGTTGTAAAGATGGACCTCGCCACGGACGTTGGGAGTGAAGTTATGCATAATGCATCCTATTGCGCACACTTTGAGTCATAACACGACGTCCTTTGGCTGCACGAAAAGCATTCCTCAACATGGTCGCGTTCCTATCATGGTTCCTACGAGCCATAATCGGTAGGTAGCGGTCATCCACTGCAGCAGTAGCCCTCGGGCGGCCTGAGCGAGGCGTGTCATCGACAGTTCCTGTCTATCTCCTGCATGTCCGAACGACATCGCTTTGGTTCACTCCGAGACACCTGGACACTTCCCTTGTTGAGAGCCCTTCCTGGGACAAAGTAACAATGCGGAAAGGGTCGAACCGCGGTATTGAGCGTCTAGGCATGGGTGAAGTACAGACAACACGAGCCGTGTACCTGCTTCCTGGTGGAATGACTGGAACTGATCGTAGGTCGGACTCTCTCCGTCTAATAGGCGCTGCTCATGCACGGTTTTTTACATCTTTGGGCGGGTTTAGTGACATCTCTGAACGGCCAAAGGGACTGTGTCTGGGATACAACATCCATAGTCAACCTCTATCTTCAGGAGTTCTGGGAACCGGGGTGATGGAAAACTTTTTTTGATGTGTGTATTTTCAGGAGCTGGAGCACCAGAGCTCTTATATATTTGAAAAATGTCATATACCACCTTGAGCTGTTGGTAAAACACTTCATTTATGCAACCACTTGCAGTTGTCTGACCATCATCAGGTTCATAAAAGTATTCACAGCATCATGATACTCGAAACTTAAAATTATTATTTTAATTTAATCAACTGCGGCTTCTTGGTGAAACATTGTAAATTAACTAAACGAGCACTGTTTTTTGCTTTGTTTCACAAATTTTGTTATGATTACTGCACAACCTAGGTTTCAGGTTTCGGACATGGAATAGATACAAGAGACAGGAACTTTCGATGACGTGCCTCACTCAGGCCGCCCAAGGGCTGCTACTGCAGTGGATGACCGCTACCTACGGATTATGGCTCGGAGGAACCCTGACAGCAACACCACAGTGTTCAATAATGCTTTTCATATAGCCACAGGACGTCGTGTTACGACTCAAACTGTGCGCAATAGGCTGCATGATGTGCAACTTCACCCCCAACTTCCATGGCGAGGTCCATCTTTGCAACCACGACACCATGCAGCGTGGTGCAGATGGGCCCAACAACGTGCTGAATGGACCGCTCAGGATTGGCATCGTGGTTTCTTCACTGATGAGTGTCACATATAGCTTCAACCAGACAATTGCCAGAGACGTGTTTGGAGGCAACCCGGTAAGGCTGAACGCATTACACACACTGTCCAGCGAGTGGAACAAAGTGTAGGTTCCCTGCTGTTTTATGGTGGCATTATGTGGGGAAGACGTACTCCGCTGGTGACCCTGGAAGGCGCCGTAACGGCTGTACGATACGTGAATGCCATCCTCCAACCAATAGTGCAACCATATTGTTGCAGAAAAAGCTGAGTAGCACTGTGGTGTACTGGTTATGATAATAAACTGTTACATGGAGGGTTGTGAGTTCAAAACTCACCTGCACTGTACAATTTTAATTTCTATATTCGGTTCGAGTACATTCTAAGAGTATTCACAAATGTCAAGCATCATTGTACTGGAATGTTCTGTAGCTGTATGCAGGGTGGTTCATTGATCGTGACCGGGCCACATATCTCACGAAATAAGCGTCAAACGAAATAACTACAAAGAACAAAACTCGTCTAGTTTGAAGGGGGAGATCAGATGGCGCTATGGTTGGCCAGCTTGACGGCGCTGCCATAGGTCAAACGAATATCAACTGCGTTTGTTTAAATAGGAACCCCCATTTTTCATTACATATTCGTGTAGTACGTAAATAAATATGAATGTTTTAGATGGACCACTTTTTTCGCTTTGTGATAGATGGCTCTGTAATAGTCACAAACATATGGCTCACAATTTTAGACGAACAGTTGGTTCCAAGTAGGTTTTTTAAATTAAAATACAGAATGTAGGTACGTTTGAACATCTTATTTCGATTGTTCCAATGTGATACATGTACCTTTGTGAACTTATCATTTCTGAGAACGCATGCTGTTACAGCGTAATTACCTGTAAATACCACATTAATGCAATAAATGCTCAAAATGATGTCCGTCAACCTCAGTGCATTTGGCAATACGTCTAACGACATTCCTCTCAACAGCGAATAGTTCGCCTTCCGTAATGTTCACACATGCATTGACAATGAGCTGACGAATGTTGTCAGGCGTTGTCGGTGCATCACGGTGGCAAATATCCTTCACCTTTCCCCACAGAAAGAAATCTGGGGACGTCAGACCAATCCACCTGTCATGAAATTTGCTAATCAATACCGCTTCAACCTCACGCAAGCTATGTGCCAGACATCCATCGTGTTGAAAGTACATCGCCATTCTGTCATGCAGTGAAACATCTTGTAGTAACATCGGTAGAACGATACGTAGGAAATCAGCATACATTGCACCATTTAGGTTGCCATCGAAAGATGGGGTCCAATTATCCTTCCTCCCATAATGCCGCACCATACATTAATCCGCCAAGGTCGCTGATGTTCCACTTGTCGCAGCCATCATGGATTTTCCGTTGCCCAATAGTGCATATTATGCCGGTTTACGATACTGCTGTTGGTGAATGACGCTTTCATTTATTCATTCATTTATTGAGCATCCATTTTATCATATCCAATGATATAGGAGTTGTCATGTTATATTATATGAGATTGTAATTATGCAGTAAATTAATAACATAGGCCTACGGTGGTAAAACATATATAAATATATATCTCATGCAGTGTATAGTAGATAATAACAAAACAAACAATAATTAATTATTTATAGTGCATACTATTTCATACATGTGTTTTTCAGATATGACTTATCATTATCATTGACCACTCTAGTAGAGAATAACAGAACAAACAATAATTAATTAATTATAGTGTGTACAGGCAGACTATTTTCATACATTTGTTCAAATATGAATTATCATTTTGACCACTATGTCACTATGTTCTGAAAATCCATGTACTAGGTAACACTGTAAAAACATTCTCTTAATATCATTTTTTTAAGCTCATTTTTAAAAATGTAAAACTTTTCTATCTTTTTGATAAGGGAAGATCACTAAAAATGATTTTGGGGTGATATATTGCACTTTTGTGATATTGAGCTGTTTTGTGTGTTTCTCTGTGGTAATCATTCCTGTGTCTTGTTGGGTAGTCATGGCACTCACTATTTAAAGAAGAAAATTGGGGGTGAGATTTGAAAAAGCAGATACTTTCGTAGATATATAAAGATGGAAGCGACATTATTTGAAATTCTTCGAAAATTTCGCTGCAGGGCTGTCTTGGTGCAGCCCCTTTCATTATTCTTAATGCTCATTTTTGAATAATGAATGACCGGTGTGCCAGACTTGAATTACCCCAAAATAAGACACCATACCGCAATAGACTATGCGTAAGAGCATAATAAGCACAAATTACTGTTTTTCCACTGCAGCTGTTTTTCAGCATTCTGAGTATATAGCAGCATTTGCTTAGCTTTTTATTCAGCATTTCAATATGTTTATCCCACTTTAGATGCTCGTCTAACCAGATACCTAAATATTTTGTGTTTGAAGTTTGTAAAATATTCTGTTCACCAAGTTTCAAAACTATATTAGGCTTTACTTTATTCGATACATGGCTGAAATTCATCCATACTGTTTTTTTCTCATTTACAAATAAACAGTTACCTCTAAACCATTTTCCTGCTTCTTCTTTTGTTTTTTCTACTTTGTGTTGCAAGTCAGTATCATTTTGAGCTTAATAAAAAGACTTGTATCGTCCGCATACAATACAGCATTAGGTAGTGTTAAACAGTTTGGTAGGTCATTTATAAAAATCAAGAACAAGAGGGGTTCCAGCACAGAACCTTGTGGCACTCCATTACTAACTTTCTATATTCTGAAAAGTAAGAGGTTCCATTGTGAGCTATTTCTGCTTTCTGGTATCTGTTTGATAGGTATGATTTAAACCAGCTGTGAACAGTACCACATACACCATAGCAATATAGTTTCTCAAGCAATAATTCATGATCAATAACATCAAATGCCTTTGATAAATCTAAAAACACCCCACAGTTTACTTCGTTATGATCTATAGAGATCAGGAGAAGTTTTAGGAAATTATATACAGCTGTTTCAGTTGACCTATTTTTTCTGAAGCCATTTTGCTCACTGACTAATATTCTACTTGCGTTCAGAAAAGTGGAGAGTCTTTCATGCATAATTCTTTCAATAACTTTTGAGAAGCAGGATGTCAAGGATATGGGTCTGAAGTTTTTTACATCATGAGGATCACCATTTTTATATAATGGTTTTATTATTGACAGCTTTAGTTCTTTAGGGAAAGTGCCAGTGCTAAAAGAGGCATTAATTATGTCTACAAGGGGACGAGCAATATTTATGCTGTGTTTAAGTACTTCATCTGGAATGCCATCAGTGCCACAAGATAATTTATTTTTTAGTTTGTTGATTGCATTCTGTACTTCCAGTACACTTACAGGGTATAAGAACATAGTTTTAGGATTTTTGGAGATGTTATGTTTAATCTTTGTTTGTCTTTGGGTTTTTATGAGGCTTTGTACAATACTTGCATAATGAAGGTTGAATATATTGGCAATACGTAAAGGATCACTTGTAGTTTTGTCCTCACTTTTAATAACAAAGCTGCTGTCTCTTACTTTACTTCTGCCTACAGTTGTATTTATCACATTCCAAACTGATTTCGTTTTCTTGTTACCCTTGCTTCTACTGGTGTATGAGACATTATATAATTCTTTTTCTGCATTAATGACTTTCCTGTACAATTTTCTGTAACAGGTGACATACTGTTTCAGAGCTGGATTTAGCTTGGCTGATTTACTTAGCTTTCTAAGTCGCTCTCCAGATTTCCGTATCCCCTGTGTTACCCAAGTATTAGGCTTGCTTTTTATTTTAATTTTCTTAAGAGGGAATGCAATTTCATAGTTATGTTTATAACAAGTTAAAAATGACTCTAATTTCATATCCACGGTGTCGAGTTTGTCTAAATCCCAGTCTGAGTTTTTAAATAAATTATTAAAAACCCTGATATTGTCCTCATTGATACATCTTCTGTAGATATATTTCTCACGTATTCTAGAATTTGTGCCCAGTACATTATTTATATTGAGTTTTATTGCTTTGTGGTCCGAGAACCTTGTGTCAGTTACTTCAATAACATGATCTAGCTTTTGCGAGTCAAAAAATATTTGATCTATTATCGTTTCAGAGTATTTTCCATATCTAGTGCATTCATGGACAGATGGTGCTAAATTTTGTGAATGCAACAAATTGTTTAGTTTTGATACTTATTGACAGTTCATTTTAAAGTTGACATTGAAATCACCAAGTACAATAATGCTCTCTGTAAAATGTCTTAATTCACTAAAAAGTCTTTCAACACTGTCTAAAAACGTCATAAAGTTCCCTGATGGGGAACGATATATGCACACAATAATTATTTTGGGTTCTATAAGTTTGCACATACTGTATTCGAACTCTTTTTCAATGTGTTTTATCTTACTGAGTTTAATTTCTTTACATTCAATTCCTTGCTTCGCACATATACATGTTCCTTCCCCTTTAAAATTCCCTCTACAAGAGCTACTGATCATTACAGATCCTGTTATTCTGGCTGTACAAATTTGAATTTCTTTTAGCCAGTGCTCACTTATACATAAAACTGAAATATCCTTTAATTGATCCATCTAAAGCACATCTAGTTCAGCAATCTTACTAATTAGACTCTGGACATTTTGATATAATATAGTTAATGACATGTTGTCTTTCGAATCCCTCACACTGCTCACCTCGTTGTATGGTTGCTGCCTGTATTGAATAAAAAATCCTTCAGATGGCCTGGTGGAGACACTCTTCTTTTGCTCAAGGGGAGGATGGTTTCTAAAGCTTCTGGTGGTGTAGTAGATACTGTCGTTGCTGATACTGCTGGTATAGCCTGTTCCTTTTCCGATGACAATTTTTGTGTTGCAGAAGATACTGTGGACTGGTCTATCAGAGGCAGAACAGCAAAAGGTTCACTGTTCCCGCATCTGTTTAATGAGTGAAGGAAGTTTTGAATTTTTCGTCCTAGTAGTGTTTTTCCCGTGCTGTTAAGATGTAGACCATGCTGTGTGAAATGTTCTCTCTCCAGGGAATCTATAGCCAGGAAATGTGAATTTCGAATGTTTTGCAGATCTTCCCAAACTGTCGATTGGCCTTAGTGATCTCTTTATTCACGATAGAAGCGTTCATAGGGTCGTGCCTATGTGGAATTCCAACAACAATAATTGCTGGTATTCTTCTTGCAGTGCTCAAAGTTTTTTTTTTCAAATTTTTAGTAGCTTTGGATAACTCGTTCACGTGCACATCATTAGCGCCCCCAATTATGACTGCGTATTGACTCGAACTGGAGAATTTTTCATCATTTATGTTCCGTGTGATTTCCGCCATGGGTGCCCTTGGTTTTACAACGGAAGAAGCGTTTACACAATAATCATCGCGTAAGATTTCAGCAAGGCCACGTCCATGGCTATCAGAACGTATAGTCACATTATATCTGGGTGTTTGCGAAGTTATTTGAACCTGTTTATGTACACAGTTCACAGTACTTTTAGGTGTTATTGTCTTCTTCACATTCTGCGTACTTAACATTGTGGTCACTTGCGCATGTATGTTTGTACTGCTTTCAGTATATGTTTCAGTATTCCGTGCACTTATTTCTGTTTGACGTGCACCGAGATGACTGTTTACTACTGTATGGAACGTGTTTTCACACGGTTTACGATGTATAACATAGTCACAGTTGTTGGTGTCATTTGTATTAACATAATCACAGTTGTTATCGTCTCTCTTATTGTCTTAATTACTATGAAGAGTTTTCATCATATTTTTTCATATATCTGAATAGCGTTCACACATTTCCATATCACGTTGCAGAGAAGTCCAAACACTTTCATTTTGGCCCTCGGTAGACATTTTGACTGCCGCCTGACGACCGTTGCACGACAACACACCAATAGAGTTATCAAAGGTACTAAAGGCCGAAACATTCTGTATCGTGCCATTTTTGGAATGTAGAACAAATTCTGATCCCTTTACGAACAATTCCGCTGCACAATATACACTTTACAGACGCACACAATTCACTTTTCAGAGAGCGGTTCATGAGTACTTCTATACGGGACGCCATCTTGACTTCGTCGCTACATAGAACGCGTGCAAAAAATCTGTCATCGTCCCGTAATTCCTCTTGTGCCCAGTAGCAGAACTGTACACGACGTTCAAAGTCGTCGCCATGCAATTCCTGGTGCATAGAAATATGGTACGGGTGCAGTCGATGTTGATGTAGCATTCTCAACGCCGACGTTTTTGAGATTCCCGATTCTCGTGCAATTTGTCTGCTGCTGATGTGCGGATTAGCCGCGACAGCAGCTAAAACACCTACTTGGGTATCTTCATTTGTTGCAGGTCGTGGTTGACGTTTCACATGTGGCTCAACACTTCCTGTTTCCTTAAATAACGTAACTATCCGGCGAACGGTCCGGACACTTGGATGATGTCGTCCAGGATACCGAGCTGCATACATAGCACACGCCCGTTGGGCGTTTTGATCACAATAGCCATACATCAACACGAATCGACCTTTTCTGCAATTGGTAAACGGTGCATTTTAACACGGGTAATATATCACGAAGCAAATACCGTCGGCACTGGCGGAATGTTACGTTTAGCCACATACTTATACGTTTTTGACTATTACAGCGCCATCTATCACAAAGCGAAAAATGTGGTCCAACTAAAACATTCATATTTCTTTACATACTACACGAATATGTAATAAAAATGGGGGTTCCTATTTTTAAAAAAACGCAGTTGATATCCGTTTGACCTATGGCAGCGCCATCTAGCGGGCCAACCATATCGCCATCTGGTTTCCCCCTTCAAGGTAGACGAGTTTGGTTCTTTGTAGTTTTTTCGTTTGATGCTTATTTCGTGAGATATTTGGCCCTCACTATCAAAGGACCATCCTGTATATACTGTACGAGTTCTGGCCGAAGACAGTTCGCTGTGCGCACTTGTATGTGCAAGTGCTGAATAGACGTTCGTTAAGTGAAGTTAGTGCTCGTCATTCATCTAATTACACCGTCTTCTACGTGACAATATCGGCAGCATATTGGCGAGACATTTGCCTTCATGGACGGAAATTCGCGCCCCCATCGTACACGTCTTGTGAATGGCTTCTTTCAGGATGATGATATCACTCAACTAGAGAGGCCAGCATGTTCCCCAGACATGAACCCTATCGGACATGCCTGGGATTGATTGAAAAGGATTGTTTATCGACGACGTGATCCAAAAACCAC
Source organism: Schistocerca nitens (assembly GCF_023898315.1). Lineage (NCBI taxonomy): Eukaryota > Metazoa > Arthropoda > Insecta > Orthoptera > Acrididae > Schistocerca > Schistocerca nitens. The sequence continues at coordinate 12,051,262 of NC_064624.1, read as the reverse complement.
TCTGAAGGATCTATGCCAAATCGCCGTTGAGGAGTGGGACAGTCTGGACCAACAGTGCCTCGATGAACTTGTGGATACTATGCCCCGGTGAATACAGGCATGCATCAGTGCAAGAGGATGTGCTACTGGGTATTAGAGGCACCTGTGTGTGTGCAGCAGTCTGGCACACCACCTCTGATGGTCTCGCTGTATGCTGGTACAACATGCAATGTGTGGTTTTCATGAGCAATAAAAGGGCAGGAATGATATTTATGTCGATCTCTATTCCAATTTCCTCTACAGGTCCTGGGACTCTTGGAACCGAGGTGATGCAAAACCTTTTTTGATGTGTGTATATTGAGGATGCCTATTTGATAAAACACTGTGTCCTGCTGCAGGAAGAAATCCGTAGCTGCCTGCTGCATATCCTCATCTGACAGGAAATACTGATCTTTTGAGGCCATTTTTAAGGGACCAAAGATGTGATAATCTCATGACTGTAGGATGGGAGCTTCAGTGCCTCCCACTTGAGTTTGCCTTCCAGACTGATCAGCATCTTGCATCGAATCGTGACCAGCACGGAACTTGGCGCACCATTCCATAGTGGCAGTTTTCAATAGACATGCTGCTTCCTGCACATTCTTCATTCTCAGTTGGATGTCTACCAGTGTTTGTCCTTTGGCAGCCGAGAAAAGAATAATAGCATGTTGATCCAGTTTGGACACTGGTAATGTCACCGTTTCTGCATTTACTGCACGCTTGCTGGAAAAACACGAATGGCACACTAATCTGTTGCCTATAGGTCGCTGCTTATGCAACCGCATTGGAGTCGCACTACATTGCATATACACTACTGGCCATTAAAATTGCTACACTACGAAGATGACGTGCTACAGACGGGAAATTTAACCGACAGGAAGAAGATGCTGTGGTATGCAAATGATTAGCTTTTCAGAGCATTCACACAAGATTGGCGCCGGTGGCGACACTTACAACTTGCTGAGATCAGGAAATTTTCCGACCGATTTCTTATACACAAACAGCAGTTGACCGGCGCTGCCTGGTGAAACGTTGTTGTCATGCCTCGTGTAAGGAGGAGGAATGCGTACCATCACGTTTCCGACTTTGATAAAGGTCGGATTGTAGCCTATAACGATTGCAGTTTATCGTATCGCGACTTGCTACTCGCGTTGGTCGAGATCCAATGACTGTTAGCAGAATATGGAATCGGTGGGTTCAGGAGGGTAATACGGAACGCCGTGCTGGATCCCAACGGCCTCGTATCACTAGCAGTCGAGATGACTGACATCTTATCCGCATAGCTGTAACGGATCGTGCAGCCACGTCTCGATCCCTGAGTCAACAGATGGGGACGTTTGCAAGACAACAACCATCTGCACGAACAGTTCGACGACGTTTGCAGCAGCATGGACTATCAGCTCGGAGACCGTGGCTGCGGTTACCCTTGACGCTGCATCACAGACAGGAGCGCCTGCGATGGTGTACTCGACGACGAACCTGGGTGCACGAATGGCAAAACGTCATTTTTTCGGATGATTCCAGGTTCTGTTTACAGCATCGTGATGGTCGCATCCGTGTTTGGCGACATCGTGGTGAACGCACATTGAAAGCGTGTATTCGTCATCGCAATACTAGCGTTTCAGAAGCCCAGCTTTGACAACCTGCTTAACTTAAGTAATCCTGGAATCGGGTTAACAATTCACCTAGTCTCCCATAGCTTCGTGTGACCGAGAATACGAAAAGATTGCCACAAATGGACCCGCCCACGTGTCAAATGCTAACGGAGCGAGATCAACCACCACATATGTGTACTGGCGTGATGGTATGGAGTGCCATTGGTTACACGTCTCGGTCACCTCTTGTTCGCATTGACGACACTTTGAACAGTGGACGTTACATGTCAGATGCGTTACGACCCGTGGCTCTACCTTTCATTCAATCCCTGCGAAACCCTACATTTCAGGAGGATAGTGCACGACCACATGTTGCACGCCCTGTATGGGCCTTTCTGGATACAGAAAATGTTCAACTGCTGCCCTGGCCAGCACATTCTCCAGATCTCTCACCAACTGAAAACGTCTGGTCAATGGTGGCCGAGCGACTGGCTCGTCACAATACGCCAGTCACTACTCTCTATGAACTGTGGTATGGTGTAGAAGCTGTATGGGCAGCTGCACCTGTACACGCGATCAAAGCTCTGTTTGACTCAAGGCCCAGGCGTATCAAGGCCATTATTACGGCCAGGTGGTTGTTCTGGGTACTGATTTCTCAGCATCTATGCACCCAAATTGCGTTAGAATGTAATCACATGTCAGTTCTAGTATAATATATTTGTCTAATGAATACCCGTTTACCATCTGTATTTCTTCTTGCTGCAGCAATTTTAATGGCCAGTAGTGTAGATTGTGACACCCTCTAATAGAAAGTCATTTAGTTCCAATGACTGTAATAAGGGAAAAGGTTTTACACATAGCATACTTCTGTCATACTGTGCTGTCCAAAATGAAAGGAAAGGTTTGCGGTAGGGGACCGAACAGTGAGGTCATCAGTCCCGTCATAGTAGGGAAGCGTGGGGAAGGAAGTCAGCTGTGCCCTTTCAAAGGAACCATCCCAGCATTTGCCTGAACCGATTTTGGGAAATCACGCGAAACCTAAATCGGGATGGCTGGACGTGGGTTTAAACCGTCGTCCTCCCGAATGCGAGTTCAGTGTGCTGATCACTGCACCATCTCGCCCAGTTATGAAAGAAGAATAAAATAAAAAGGTGTATGGAATATCTTATTATTAGTTTCCAAACGCTAATAATCACCTTTAAAGTTGTATTTGCAGGTCCTGTTTAAAATCTGCAGTCCAAATTTTTTTAAGAGATCTGCTCTGCCTTTTTTCGTCTTTCTCGGTGTGCGCAGGCTGTACTTAGAAAAGCAAGGGTGGATCTTTTACCTTGAATGAGTAGTACAGAGTTTTTATTCCTTACTGAAGTGAATGGATAACCATCAATTCTGTAGGATATAGTAAGTTTTTTGTGTCAAATATAAAATTTAATTCTTTCAGCATTTCAAGTCTCAAACCTGAGCAGCTAGTTTACATAAAACATGGCAATTTTGGGGCCTCGTGGCTGAACCACAGAACACGTACGGGACGAGTTAGAATGTCGACTTCATTCCAGACCCGAATGTCTGACATTGTTACTTTATCTGGTTTTGACTGTGAAGGAAGAATGGGCTGCCACGCCTCCACAGACGTTCAGACATCTTGTAGAAAGTGGGCCCAGTAGAGTTCAAGGCGTCGCAAAGGTGAACGGTGGGCACATCTCCGATTAATGACCACTGCGGTGAAACTGCCAGATTTGTCGTCGATTGATTTGTCATATCTAGCTTGTAGGTGTGTGAAATGACTTATCACTGCACATGTGAAATGTCTCTTTATTGTGTTTGTCTATGAAGTTAAACTCTTTAGAAGGAAGTAGCAAGCTTCAGTATAGGTACCTAAAATTATTGACCTAAAATTATTTTTTGTACTTAAGGAAGTGAACAATTCGAGAACACACATAAAAATCACAATACCTCTAATGGCTCACAATAGTTCACTGTCGATACCATCGCCTCTGGCAGTTGATACACTGTCTGATCAAAAGTATGCAGACACCTGGCTGAAAATGACTTACAAGTTCATGGCGCCCTCTATCGGTAATGCTGGAATTCAGTATGGTGTTGGCCCACCCTTAGCCTCGATGACAGCTTCGACTTTCGCAAGCATATGTTCAATCAAGTGCTGCAAGGTTTCTTGGGGAATGGCAGCCCGTTCTTCACGGAGTGCTGCACTGACTACAGGTATCGGTGTCGGTTGGTGAGGCCTGGCACGAAGTCGGCGTTCCAAAACATCCCAAAGGTGTTCTATAGGATTCAGGTCAGGATTCCGTGCAGGCCAGTGCATTACAGGTATGTTTTCTCACCTCCCGCCTAACTGTCATAGTACTTGCACTGAATCCTGATGCAGTTTGGAATTCCTTTGTGATGGTCTGGACAGATGTCTGCCTATTACACATTATAACTCTCTTCAACTGTCGGCAGTCTCCGTCAGTCGACAGATGAGGTCGGCCTGTACGCTTTTGTGCTGTACGTGTCCCTTCATGTTTCCACTTCACTATCACATCGGAAACAGTGTATCTAGGGATGTTTAGGAGTGTGGGAATGTCGCGTACATACGTATGACACAAGTGACACCCAATCGCCTGACCACGTTTGAAGTCAGTGAGTTCTGCGGAGCGCCCCATTCTGCTCTCTGACGATGTCTAATGCCTACTGAGGTCGCTGTTATGGAGTACCTGGCAGTAGGTGGCAGCACAATGCACCTAATATGAAAAATGTATGTTTATGGGGTATGCGGGTACTTTTGATCACATAGTGTATGTAAAGCCATCTGACAGTTGCACCATATCGATACCTATAGGTATGTTTGCACATGCCACAATTCTGCATTCCACCACACTGCGAGAGAATTGAAGCTCGACCACTACATTGGCCTCCTCAGGGGAAGTGGAATGCCGACCAGATAGCACTCCGTGCAATATACTCCCCGTCGCCATTTTGTCGCATGTGTCGACAGTGGTTCTGTGCCAGGTGGTGACAGTGCTGATGCAGAATTTTGGAACACGTTTTATGTTCGAGTATAATGACTTTTCTGGAGACTACAAATCTGCTCTGTAGGAATCAGCATGGGTTTCGAAAAAGACGGTCGTGTGAAACCCAGCTCGCGCTATTCGTCCACGAGACTCAGAGGGCCATAGACGCGGGTTCCCAGGTAGATCTACATCTACATCTACATCTATACTCCGCGAGCCACCTTACGGTGTGTGGCGGAGGGTACTTATTGTACCACTATCTGATCCCCCCTTCCCTGTTCCATTCACGAATTGTGCGTGGGAAGAACGACTGCTTGTAAGTCTCCGTATTTGCTCTAATTTCTCGGATCTTTTCGTTGTGATCATTACGCGAGATATATGTGGGCGGTAGTAATATGTTGCCCATCTCTTCCCGGAATGTGCTCTCTCGTAATTTCGATAATAAACCTCTCCGTATTGCGTAACGCCTTTCTTGAAGTGTCCGCCACTGGAGCTTGTTCAGCATCTCCGTAACGCTCTCGCGCTGACTAAATGTCCCCATGACGAATCGCGCTGCTTTTCGCTGGATCATGTCTATCTCTTCTATTAATCCAACCTGGTAAGGGTCCCATACTGATGAGCAATACTCAAGAATCGGACGAACAAGCGTTTTGTAAGCTACTTCTTTCGTCGATGAGTCACATTTTCTTAGAATTCTTCCTATGAATCTCAACCTGGCGCCTGCTTTTCCCACTATTTGTTTTATGTGATCATTCCACTTCAGATCGCTCCGGATAGTAACTCCCAAGTATTTTACGGTCGTTACCGCTTCCAATGATTTACCACCTATGGCATAATCGTACTGGAATGGATTTCTGCCCCTATGTATGCGCATTATATTACATTTATCTACGTTTAGGGAAAGCTGCCAGCTGTCGCACCATTCATTAATCCTCTGCAGGTCTTCCTGGAGTACGTACGAGTCTTCTGATGTTGCTACTTTCTTGTAGACAACCGTGTCATCTGCAAATAGCTTCACGGAGCTACCGATGTTGTCAACTAAGTCATTTATGTATATTGTAAACAATAAAGGTCCTATCACGCTTCCTTGCGGTACTCCCGAAATTACCTCTACATCTGCAGATTTTGAACCGTTAAGAATGACATGTTGTGTTCTTTCTTCTAGGAAATCCTGAATCCAATCACAAACCTGGTCCGATATTCCGTAAGCTCGTATTTTTTTCACTAAACGTAAGTGCGGAACCGTATCAAATGCCTTCCTGAAGTCCAGGAATACGGCATCAATCTGCTCGCCAGTGTCTACGGCACTGTGAATTTCTTGGACAAATAGGGCGAGCTGAGTTTCACATGATCTCTGTTTGCGGAATCCATGTTGGTTATGATGAAGGAGATTTGTATTATCTAAGAACGTCATAATACGAGAACATAAAACATGTTCCATTATTCTACAACAGATTGACGTAAGCGAAATAGGCCTATAATTATTCGCATCTGATTTATGACCCTTCTTGAAAATGGGAACGACCTGCGCTTTCTTCCAGTCGCTAGGTACTTTACGTTCTTCCAGAGATCTACGATAAATTGCTGGTAGAAAGGGGGCAAGTTCTTTAGCATAATCACTGTAGAATCTTACGGGTATCTCGTCTGGTCCGGATGCTTTTCCGCTACTAAGTGATAGCAGTTGTTTTTCAATTCCGATATCGTTTATTTCAATATTTTCCATTTTGGCGTCCGTGCGACGGCTGAAGTCAGGGACCGTGTTACGATTTTCCGCAGTGAAACAGTTTCGGAACACTGAATTCAGTATTTCTGCCTTTCTTCGGTCGTCCTCTGTTTCGGTGCCATCGTGGTCAACGAGTGACTGAATAGGGAATTTAGATCCGCTTACCGATTTTACATATGACCAAAACTTTTTAGGGTTCTTGTTTAGATTGTTTGCCAATGTTTTATGTTCGAATTCGTTGAATGCTTCTCTCATTGCTCTCTTTACGCTCTTTTTCGCTTCGTTCAGCTTTTCCTTATCAGCTATGATTCGACTACTCTTAAACCTATGACGAAGCTTTCTTTGTTTCCGTAGTACCTTTCGTACATGATTGTTATACCACGGTGGATCTTTCCCCTCGCTTTGGACCTTAGTCGGTACGAACTTATCTAAGGCGTACTGGACGATGTTTCTGAATTTTTTCCATTTTTGTTCCACATCCTCTTCCTCAGAAATGAACGTTTGATGGTGGTCACTCAGATAGTCTGCGATTTGTGCCCTATCACTCTTGTTAAGCAAATATATTTTCCTTTCTTTCTTGGCATTTCTTATTACACTTGTAGTCATTGGTGCAACCACTGACTTATGATCACTGATACCCTCTTCTACATGCCGTGTTTCTTGATTTCCGCAAGGCGTTCGATACAGTTCCCCACGCCGGCCGCGGTGGTCTCGCGGTTCTAGGCGCGCAGTCCGGAACCGTGCGACTGCTACGGTCGCAGGTTCGAATCCTGCCTCGGGCATGGATGTTTGTGATGTCCTTAGGTTAGTTAGGTTTAAGTAGTTCTAAGTTCTAGGGGACTTATGACCACAGCAGTTGAGTCCCATAGTGCTCAGAGCCATTTTTTTTGAACAGTTCCCCACAGTCGTTTAATGAACAAAGTAAGAGCATATGGACTATCAGACCAATTGTGTGATTGGACTGAAGAGTTCCTACATAACAGAACGCAGCATGTCATTCTCAATGGAGAGAAGTCTTCCGAAGTAAGAGTGATTTCAGGTGTGTCGCAGGCGAGTGTCGTAGGACCGTTGCTATTCACAATATACATAAATGACCTTGTTGATGACATCGGAAGTTCACTGAGGCTTTTTGCAGATGGTGCTGTGGTGTATCGAGAGGTTGTAACAATGGAAAATTGTACTGAAATGCAGGAGGATCTGCAGCGAATTGACGCATGGTGCAGGGAATGACAATTGAATCTCAATGTAGACAAGTGAAATGTGCTCCGAATACATAGAAAGATCGATCCCTTATCATTTAGCTACAAAATAGCAGGTCAGCAACTGGAAGCAGTTAATTCCATAAATTATCTGGGAGTACGCATTAGGAGTGATTTAAAATGGAATGATCATATAAAGTTGATCGTCGGTAAAGCAGATGCCAGACTGAGATTCATTGGAAGAATCCTAAGGAAATGCAATCCGAAAACAAAGGAAGTAGGTTACAGTACGCTTGTTCGCCCACTGCTCGAATACTGCTCGGCAGTGTGGGATCCGTACCAGATACGGTTGATAGAAGAGATAGAGAAGATCCAACGGAGAGCAGCGCGCTTCGTTACAGGATCATTTAGTAATCGCGAAAGCGTTACGGAGATGATAGATAAACTCCAGTGGAAGACTCTGCAGGAGAGACGCTCAGTAGCTCGGCTCGGGCTTTTGTTAAAGTTTCGAGAACATACCTTCACCGAAGAGTCGAGCAGTATATTGCTCCCTCCTACGTATATCTCGCGAGGAGACCATGAGGATAAAATGAGAGAGATTAGAGCCCACACAGAAGCATACCCACAATCCTTCTTTCCGCGAACAATACGAGACTGGAATAGAAGGGAGAACCGATAGAGGTACTCAAGGTACCCTCCGCCACACACCGTCAGGTGGCTTGCGGAGTATGGATGTAGATGTAGATGTAGATGCAGCTACTGGTGCTGGGGCTGGTATGTGTGTTCGTGGGCAGTCAGATAGTCATTGTGTGAGAGGTACGCTGCTGTTTCCCTGTCCATGGAGAATGTAAAAGGATTGTCATTTACCAATATCTTGAAAATGTGTTTCCCTCATTGCAACACCCTGTGGGAGCTGGTGTACGACAGTTGCAGCAGAGGTCAGCTTGTAACACCATAGCTCTAATGCTCTACTCATCTATTTTGTTTTTTTTATTATTTATTATTACATCGTTAAGAACCTGTAAATGTTTTTGATTGAATAGATAACACAAAATTGTATACTCTTTTCTTTGTTAAAACTTTGATGTCGTAGTTTGTTTCAATGCAAAGTAGTGTATCTGTACTGTAAATACTTTGTCCCATTTGGAGGGAACAAAACTTACTGTATATAATTGTAATTCTGTGTGAATAATTTTTTGTAGAAGTGTCGGTATGTGAAAATGTTCTGTTTTATTTAATGTGTTTGTCTGCTGTTGTGTAAACTGCTGACCTTCACTTAGGGCTCTTAGTTATTCTGTATGTAAACGGTGTAGTGGTTCCCCTCGGGAACGGAACTGTGTTGCGCGCGCAAATTGTGGTTGGCTTAGGTGGAAAAGGTGGAACAAGAGTCAGTCGGGGACGAGCAGTCAGTCGGGGACGAGCCAGCAGTCAGAGATGAGCTACGAGTCCGTGCACTGCCGTGTAAAAGTTGCATAGTGCTGGTTTCGAGAGAGGCTTTTCTGTTATTTTCCAATGCCTCGGATGGATGGATAAATAGCTGGGCTATTCTGGAATTTGTATCTATCATCGCCACCAAGAAATGACAGAGTCCAGCAATTCTGCCTGCAATTTCACCTACCAACATGCAGTTGCCACCACATTGCGCAATCACTGTAACGTAATACTATAATGATGTACAGTGAAGGATCAGCTTAATGGATGTGTTATTGTGCTGAAATATAAGGTAATTTATATCTGAATTTATGTACCTACCTTGACTTTTCTCCTCATCATAACACCTCTCAGGGTCCTCTCCGTTTGAACTAAAGTGATTACCGAGTGTCCTTACTGAAAGTACGTTAAAAATCCAGTTTTCTAATTATTGCCTCTTGAACATAGTAAAGTGAAAGTTAAAGTTAATGTGGCAAGAAAGTGAGTTAGAGTTAATGATGCTTGCTGAAAATAACATTCTTAGTAAAAATGCTTATTAATGTGTTGTTGCCAACTTCAAATTAAAATCTCTCAAGACTGAGGCTTATAGAGTTTTGCTTAGTAAATGATCACATTACTGCCTGTTGTTGATCTCAGAAAGTGGGTCAGTGTCTTACATTAATGTTAATTTTATGTCTCACGGTAGTAAAAGTAGAAATCTGCATAGTAGGAAATTATATGTTCATGATTACTAAGTGCTTGTCTCTCTTGTGTGCATGTTAACAGTATAAAGACCACTCAGTTTGTGTAAGCCCTGAAAGTGATAGTGTTTTTCTGTACCTGTTATAATTTTGCAAATAGTTTGTGCTGCTCCAGTTGTTAGCTTCAATCTTAAAACATATGTGTGTGTCAGAGTTCATTGCACTCGCGTGTGGCCAAGTTTAGGTTGTGTTTGTCCGTTATAGTTACTTATACCTACTTTCTTAAACGAGAATGTTAATCATTCTCTTGCCTAGTTAGGCTGGCGACCGGTTTCGTTATTCGTTAAACAGTGCAGATAGGTAATATTTTGTTTGTCACTGTTTAAATATTTACGTAATTATGACTTTCATTTCCGATAAGCCACCTCCGTTAGGGACAACACGGTCAACATAACAAAATTCCTCTCTGAGGGTGACACTGTTCTGATGCGTTATACCATAATTACTATAACAAAATAATTCTGTTTTGCAAACTGCCTCCAGCTTCGAGGTTATGGTGTAGCGGTAGCAGACGGGAGTGTTATAAGCTGTCCACACAGGTGCAGTGTTCTTATGTGATCCAGAGGCCTAGTAATATCATCCAATCTGAATCTAGGTTTACAACTGCCGATTCGAGTGAGCGATGCCAATGCTCTGTCGTATCATTATTGGCCGGGTGGTAACTGGTGATGCTATGGTTACTGTGCTGCAGAACTTTGTTACTTGGGTGAACAGGTCTGATTCGAATCAGTGGCCATAATCTGTCATTATGTACGATGGACAACCGAAGCCAGAAAACCAACTTGATGTGAAGGCAAACAACCAATGTTTCTGTAGATACGTTATCCGTAAGGGTTGCTTCTGGCCAGCATGTGAGACAACCGTTCGTGCTAAGGATATGTCGTTGACCACTGGAAAATGGGAGTGGGCCCACGATGTTGATGTATGTGTCTGCAGATCACGTGTTAGTAATCGTAAAATTCCCCAACCAGTACGCATATGTGGTGGTTGATCTCGCTCCGTTAGCGTTTGACACGTGTGCAGGTCCATTTGTGGCAGTCTTTTTGTATTCTCGGTCACACGAAGCGATGGGAGACTAGGTGAATTGTTAACCCGATTCCAGGATTACTTAAGTTAAGCAGGTTGTCAAAGCTGGGCTTCTGAAACGCTACTAGCTTTGGTTTTCCAGTCGAGAGGTCACAGTTTATTTTGATGCCAGTGCCGAGCACTAATCTCAATTCCAGCACTGTCGATGAATTGCTGATGTAGGTTTGAAGCTCTTGATCAGATATTCTTGCCTCGGCGATTCAGACAATATCCTTAGTGCCTGAGCGGTTCGAAAGGCACAGATGTGCGACAAGCTATCAGCACCACATTGTCAACACCCGATATGTGCCTGATGTCTGTGCTGAACTGCTCTCTGAAAACGAGTTGGTTGTGCTGGCAAGGTGAGCTGTTGTTATTCTGCCACAACGCATATGTCTACGGGATGTGGTCTATAAAAATCGTGAACCGACTTGCTTATAGTTGCGGGCAGAAGTATTTTACCAGGGTGTATACGAAGGCAAGACAAAAAAAAGTCCCGGATATTTCCCGGTTAAAAATACTTTTTCGCAAGTGAAAATTAACTTTTCCCGGTGAAAGTATGTTTTTTTCCATGTTAAGAGACAATATACTTTCCCACGGAGCTGTAAAACTTATCAAACCTAGAACAGTGGAAGTTTCGTACACTGGCATAAAACTTCTAGGCATTTTAGGAGACAAAACGTACCAAAAAACAACAGGTTTTGTAAAGATCTCTAATCTGCACACTGCAGATTTTCCTATTACTAAAATATAAACGCAAATTCCACAAAATACAAGACGGTATCTTCCAAAGCACTGAAATCTAGATTGCGACGCGCTTTCCTCAGCCAATTATAGCTCAAGTCACCTGACGTCGAAAGCCAATGACAGTTCATATTCACAGCATACGCTACGTGACGTAGTCAGCCAACAACAACATCACTGTTAAGTAGAGCGAACGCCGAAGTAAGAAAAGTTAATGGTTTCATTTAATATACACTATGTGATCACAAGTATCTGGACAACCCCCAAAACATACGTTTTTCATATCAGGTACATTGTGCTGCCACATATTGACAGGTACTCCATATCAACGACTTCAGTAGTCATTAGGCATCGTGAGAGAGCAGAATGGGGCGCTCCACGGAACTCACGGACTTCGAACGTGCTCAAGTGATTGGGTGCCACTTGTGTCATACGCCTATACGCAAGATTTCCACACTCCTAAACATCCCTAGGACCACTGTTGCTGGTGTGATAGTGAAGTGGAAATGTGAAGGGACACGTACAGCACAAAAGCGTACAGCCCGACCTCATCTCTTGACTGACGGAGACTGCCGACAGTTGAAGAGAGTCGTAATGTGTAATGGGCAGACATCTATCCAGACCATCACTCGGGAATTGCAAACTGCATCAGGATCCACTGCAAGAACTATGACAGTTAGGTGGGAGGTGAGAAAACTTGGATGTCATGGTTGAGTCGCTGCTCATAAGCCACACATCACGCCGGTAAATGCCAAACGACGCCTCGCTCGATGAAAGGAGCGTAAACATTCGACGATTAAACAGTGGAAAAAGTTGTGTGAACCGACGGATCACGGTACACAATGAGGCGATCCAACGGTACGGTGTGGGTATGGTGAATGCCCGGTGAACGTCATCTGCCAGGGTGTGTAGTGCCGACAGTAAAATTCTGAGGCGGTGGTATTATGTCGCGGTCGTGTTTTTCATGCAGAGGGCTTGCACCCCTTGTTGTTTTGCGTTGCGCTATCACAGCACAGGCCTAAATTGATGTTTTGAGCACCTTCTTGCTTCCCACTGTTGAAGAGCAATTCGTGGATGGCAACTGCATCTATCAACACGATAAAGCACCTGTGTTGGAGTGGTTGCACGAAAATAACATCCCTGTAACCGACTGGCCTGCACAGAGTCCTGACCTGAATCCTATGGGACACCTTTAGGATGTTTTGGGACGCCGACTTCGTGCCAGGCCTCACCGACCGACATCGATACCTCTCCTCAGTACAGCACTCCGTGAACAATGGGCTGCCATTCCCCAAGAAACGTTGCAGCACGTGATTGAACGTTTGGCTGCGAGAGTGGAAGCTGTTATCAGGGCTAAAGGTGAGCGAACACCATATTGGATTCCAGCATTACCTATGGAGGGCGCCACGAACTTGTAAGTCATTTTTAGTCAGGTGTCGGCATACTTTTGATCACAAAGTGGACATACAGTATAGCTAGAAGAAACGCTAAGCTTTCTCTTACAATATTGGTTGTCTACAATTTTTTTCTATTTCTTACCAAGGGTGTGGTTTCGCAGGATTCTACGAGCACACCTTAAATTGCAACAGCTGAATATTTCTGACCAGGACGACTATAAATTTTACTGTTGTGCACCGAATATTTCGTGTTTTTTCTGACTAAATAAATGTTTCGTCGAGTACTTCGACTTTTCCATTGAAAAGCCAGTTAATTGTGAAATTGCTCAAGAACACACCTCGCCCTTTTTTTTATTTTTGAAAGACAATTATACTTTTTACATTGTTATTGCATAATCTGTAATCTATGAAAGAACTAAAATAAATATGATAAACTAACCTTTAAGTCTGATCTTCTTTAGCGGTTGTTACCCTTTAAGATGTATGAAACATAAATGTGCCAGTAAAATTTGAAATCATGGCATAAATGCGTGTTCTTCTGGACCTGGAATTTTTCTATGTGCCTCGTCCTCAGTGTTAAGCGTTGCTTTTTATTTATTTATTTATCTCTTGTTTCGGTGATCCATGTTGTGACACTATCACAGGATATGGAACGTGTCAATTTTACAAGCTTTTGGCCAGAATTTATGGTAATACATAAAACAAAACAAAAACAGTGAACAGTAACTTAGGTCCCACTACAAAAAGAATTCATTTTAGAGATAGACAAAGATTACAAAATAATAAGTGTTACAGAGAAATAAGTATTGCAAAATATATGTTTACAATAACAATATTCGGTTTTACAAATACAAATTTGGGCATACATTTGCAATTTACAGTGCAAGAAATGTTAAACACTGTAGTTCAGGAACTCTTCTATTGTATAAAATGATCCTTGCAATAGGACCTGCCTTAAGGCTTTTTTAAACAAGAGATCACCATCTACCAAACACTTAATTCTTGAAGGGAGGGCATTAAAAATCTTACAGCCACTGAAATGGACTCCTTTCTGCACGATACTTAGATTTGGCTGTTCGTAGTGGATATCATGTTTCCTTATAGTATTGTGACTGTGATATGCACTATTCAGCTTAAAGGTGGATTTTTCTTTCCTTATGAAGCACATCAAAGAGAATGTATATTGCGCAGTGGATGTAGGTATTTCAAGCTTCTTAAAAAGATTCCTGCATGTGGATCTAGGATGGACTCCACACATGATCCTTGTTGCATGAGAGCCTATCGCTCCGTGATTCAAAAAGTCCGTCGTACATTTTCACACGTAACATAATTCAACCGGCGTCAAAGGAAATTTACTTTGAAACCACCATTAGCAATATTTTCCCGCGAAGTGTCAGATATGTAAACAATTGTGACGTCACGCTCATCGGAACGAGGCCCACGAGAGACGCATAGAAAGCAGTTTGTTGTTACGAAGTATCGCTTAGTCTGTGGCACATTTTGCTGTCGGCAGACGCTTGCATGTGCACTGAGTTTCGTTGTAAATGGCTCGTTTTTATTGCAACTAAAGTTTTATTCCGGTATTATTCTCTCCTTCATGTTTTATTGCTGCAGCGTTACTCTGCCATAACGGGTTAAAGTAAAATTCTTTGTTGGACCATCAGTCAAAATTACGTCACAATTACAAAAATTCAACTGAAAACTCAAACACTGAAAAAATCCCGGAATTCTAAAAAAATTCCCGCGTTTTTCCCAGATGAAAAAATACCCTGTTTACTGCCTCATATATTGCGAGGAGTTCCCGATCGTAAGTGCACCACTTCTGCTGACAAGGGAATCTCCCCATCGCACCCCCCCTCAGATTTAGTTATAAGTTGGCACGGTGGATAGGCCTTGAAAAACTAAACACAGATCAATCGAGAAAACAGGAAGAAGTTGTTTGGAACTATGAAAAAAATAAGCAAAATATTCAAACTGAATAGTCCATGTGCAAGATAGGCAACATCTAGGGTACTGTGAGCTTGAGAGCGCCGTGGTCCCGTGGTTAGCGTGAACATCTGCGGAACGAGAGGTCCTTGGTTCGAGTCTTCCCTCAAGTTAAAATTTTTTAATTTCAGATAATTATCAGAGTTCAGGCACTCACACATAATCAACTTCGCTCTCAAAAATTCCAGGACATGTTCAGATTCGCTTGGACATATGCAGGATTTGACGGTCTACACACGGAAAAAATTGAAAACGTTAAAAACGTTTCGACAGAGCACAGGGAAAACTGTGCGACTGTGAAACTGTTGCATTCATTTGTTGCAGTTTATGTGACACACTCTTATGTTTTCATCACTTTTTTCGGAGTGATTATCACATCCACAAGAAAACCTAAATCGGGCAAGGTAGAAGAATCTTTTTACCCATTCGACAAGTGCGAAAGTTAGGTGGGTCGACAACATATCCCTGTCATGTGACGCACAAGCCGTCACCAGTGTCGTATAGTATATATCAGACGCGTTTTCCTGTGGAGGAATCGGTTGACCTATGACCCAGCGATCAAATGTTTTCAGTTCCCATTGAAGAGGCACGTCCTTTCGTCTACTAATCGCACGGTTTTGCAGTGCGGTCGCAAAACACAGACACTAAACTTATTACAGTGAACAGAGACGTCAATGAACGAACGGACAGATCATAACTTTGCGAAAATAAAGAAATTAAACTTTTCACTCGAGAGAAGAGTTGAACTCGAACCAAGGACCTCTCGTTCCGCAGCTGCTCGCGCCAACCACGGGACCACGGCGTTCTTGAACTTACATTCTCCTTGTTGTTGCATATTTTGCGCATGGACTACTCAGTTTGTATATTTTGCTTATTTTTTTCATAGTTCCACACAACTTCTTCCTGTTTTCCGATTGATCTGTGTTCAGTTTTTCAAGGCCTATCCACTGTGCCAACTTATAACTATATCTGAGGGGGGTGCGATGGGGAGGTTCCCTTGTGAGATGACGACAGCTTATGGGAGAAGAAGGCCAAAGGTTGCCACGCGCCCTCACGGAGCTGTTGTAGAGCCGCCTCGATCGCTATTCGGCTCACGTTGACCACCAGTGTGAGAGGTCCTTCTAATGCAGGACGGCGGAGGGGTGCCGCATCTGCTCTGCTAAGCCTCGCCACTTCGAAGGCCGAACTGGTGGCGTCGGTCCACTGGACTGGTGAAGTCCGCTCCCTTTTCGACTGGCGAGGGCTGTGGTGAGAGGTTCTCGCAATGACGCTGAGTGTGGCAGATGCTGGTGACAGAGGTTCAGCACGCTGAGAACATGTCGTAACTCCCAAACAGTGCACGAGTGCAAAATGGCTCCTACCTTTTCAGGAAGAGGACACGAGCCCTCGGACGAAATTTGGTCCCCTAAAAGATCGGATTGTGGCTGTCCAGCCGGCCGCCTTGGCCGAGCGATTCTAGGCGCGTCAGTCCGCAACCGCGCTGCTGCTATGGTCGCAGGTTCGAATCCTGCCTTGGGCATGGATGTGTGTGATGTCCTAAGATTAGTTAGGTTTAATTAGTTCTAAGTCTAGGGGACTGCTTACCTCAGATGTTAAGTGCTTAGAGCCATCTGAACCATTTGCGGCTGTCCAAAATCGCACTCGGCAGTTTTTTTTAGTTATTCCGACACTTGTATGAGGTGGTGTTCGCGTTGTTCTGTAGTCGAGGAGAAGATGAGAATGTCATCTCAGTACGCGAAACAGAAGCGTAGTCCCTGTAGAACCACATTGATAAACCACCGTCATATTTGTGCGGTGTTTCACAAGCGTTGTGTCGCATACAGACTCTCAATCCAAACAGGATGACGATCGGCTTTTTCTCCACTACAGGTATCTGTGTATAAGCCTCAGCACAGTCTAGCACACTACAAATTGTCGCGCCATGTAATGCGTAGTTTTAATCCCACAGTAGGTGAATGGGGTACCACCAATCTGGCACTGTCCAGGCATTGAGGGGACTGTAGTCGCTGCACAGACGCCACACCATTTTTTCTCGGCACCAGGTGTAAGGGAGTGACACGAACTACTGGATGGCTGTATAATCCACTTCCTCTGTATGGCCTTTGTGATCGCTAACCGGTCTGGGGCCAGGTGTTGTGGTCAACAGGAAACTGGCGGGCTGTCTGTGGTCTCTATACAGTATACAGTATCATCTGATCAAAAGTATCTGGACACCCCCAAGAACATACATTTTTCATATTAGGTGCATTGTGCTGCCACCTACTGCCAGGCACTCTATATCAGCGACCTCAGTAGTCCTAGACATCGTGAGAGAGCACAATGGGGCACTCTGCAGAACTCACGGGCTTCGAACGTGGTCAGGTGATTGGGTGTCACTTGTGTCATACGTCTGTACACGAGATTCCCACACTCCTAAACATCTCTAGGTACACTGTTTCCAATGTAATAGTGAGGTGGTAACGTGAAGGGTCACGTACAGCACAAAAGCGTACAGGCCGACCTCGTCTGTTGACTGACAGATAGCGCCAACGGTTGAAGAGGGTCGTAATGTGGAATAGGCAGACGTCTATCCAGACCATCACACAGGAATTTCAAACTGCATCAGGATCCAATGCAAGTATTATGACAGTTAGGCGGGAGGTGAGAAAAGTTGGATTTCGTGGTCGAGTGGCTGCTCATAAGCCACACATCATGCCGGTAAACGCCAAATGATGCCTCGCTTGGTGTAAGAAACGTAAACATTGGACGACTGAACAGTAGAAAAACGTTCTGTGGAGTGATGAACCACGGTACACAATGAGGCTATCCGATGGCAGGGTGTGGGTACGGCGAATGCCCTGTGAAAGTCATCTGCGAGCGTGTGTAGTGCCAACAGTAAAATTCGGAGGTGGTGGTGTTATGGTGTGGTCGTGTTTTTCATGCAAAGGGCTTGCACCCCTTGTTGTTTTGCGTGGCCCTATCACAGCACAGGCCTAAATTGATGTTTTAAGCACCTTCTTGCTTCCCACTGTTGAAAAGCAATTCGGGGATGGGGACTGCATCTTTCAACACGATCGAGCACCTGTTGATAATGCACGGCCTGTGGTTACATGACAATAACATCACTGCGATGGATTGGCTTGCAGAGAGTCCTGACCTGAATCCTATAGAACACCTTTGGGATGCTTTGGAACGCTGACTTCGTGCCAGGTTTCACCGTCCGACATCGATGCCTCTCCTCACTGCAGCACTCCGTGAAGAATTGGCTGCCAGTCCCCAAGAAACCTTGCAGCACCTCGTTGAACATATGCCTGTGTCAGTGGAAGCTTTCGTGAAGGGAGACATGAGCTTGTAAGTCATTTTCAGCCAAATGTGTGGATACTTTTGATCACATAGTGTACCTATTCCAGTGCTCCTGGGAGTCGTGTCGAGGCCAGGAACTGTCGCAGTAGAGACGTGTCCTCCTCGGCACTCGTGTCCACAACTTTGGCCGAGTGCAGCAGTGGCAGAAGAGCAAAGTCGCCGCGCTGGTCCGGTGGCAGGTGGAAGGACCAGCAGGTCAGCACCAGTGATGGGCTCAGAGACATCTTCAATTGTAAGATCCCTTACAAACGCTTGACGCAGCTCCAGATCTAATTTCGAGTGTCGGTTGTCACGGGTCAGTACTGAAGACTTGTTGACAGCAGACAGATGGAACTGGGTTGCCAGTTTATGGCAGTGTAGCAGTCTTTGGGGAAAAATACACACATCCGACTCGATATCCACCATATATTCGTAGCCCGACTTCCGATCACCGATAAAAAGGTGCCGAGACAATGCTCGGCAACTGGAGGCCGCACCCACTTCTGACTGCTGCTGGCATTTAAATACGTGCACGGCGATCTTTTGTGATACTGGCAGACTGAGTACTGTTCTCGTGCGGACGTTTACGAGGTAGCGGAGGAACGACTTCCGGACCTCCTGCACTGCCAGTTTCTGCCACCGCCGCCGTTGTGCCGGGATAGGAATCGGCGGTTTGCTCGACGGGTGGCTCGATCTCCACTGCCGGGTTGTGACAGTCTGTCCTCGCGACCAGTGTCGGCAGCCGGTGCCCCGGTCGGGGTGGACAACGTTGTTGACCGTACCAGATCACTCGACATCGTCAGCAACGTGTTACACAAAGTGACCGACTTACCGACCGGGTCCGGAACTGCGGTGGCTGCCGTCCCGTCGGCCACCGCATCCGAAGCATCTCCGCTACAAGTTGTCCGGCAGCGTTCCAGTGCCCAACTTGCAGTGCAAGTGCCATAAAAATTGGGAATGTCTTTGGTCCCCTATATCCTCCTCTGTTAACACTTGCCAGAGGTGTTCCTATTGTGACATCCGCTAAATTTGGATGTTTGTTACAGTACCAGAGGACTGTTATACCACCTGAGTGTAAGATATGATCACCACACCACCTGGAGCTGATATGTATGAAAAGCTAAAACCAGAATTGATACGTTGAATTTCCAGCACATACAGGCTAGACGACGAGTTGGCGGATAGCGAATCCAGGAATCCAGCAGTACGACCGCGGTGGTGACCGTTACACCACATCTGTCGCAGCCACACCTCCCGTCATTTCGCAGGTTAGATCACATCGGGGCCACCGCCGTGGTCGTACTGCGGGATTCGCTATCCGCCGACTCGTCGTCTAGCCTGTATGTGCTCGAAATGACTTATCACTTCGTATGTAAATGGTCTCTTTGTTGCATTTGCCTAAGTAGTTATCCTCTTTACAAGGAAATAGTAAGTTTACGGGTGGATGACATACAGTCTTAGTACAGAAAAAAATGAAATGTATCTGAAGTAAAATCATTTCTTGTTGCTAAGGAACAGAAAAGCAGAAACAAAATATAACTCTCTGACAGCTCAGAATAAATTCGCCATCAATTCCAGCACCCCTGGTGGCTGACACGTTCTCACACACACAACACAGCTCAACATTGCAACACATTAAATTGTGACAGAAGTGAAGCTCGGTCACTACGTCCACTGATAGGTGCACAGATGCTTTGGATCACATAGTGTACTTGCCAGAGGTCCCATACATATGAACAGCATTCTAGTTTGGGTCACACAAGTGATCTGTAAACAGCCTCCAGTCAGTCTACAAAACAGACTGTTTGCAAATAACCGGTGTGACCCAACCTAGAATACTGATCAAATGTGGGTGACTCATACCAAGTAAGATAACAGAGGCTATTGAACGTATGCAGAGGAGGGCTCCTTGAATACTCACAGATGTATCTGGACTGTGGGAGTGTAATATGGAGATAGTGAACAAAAAGAACTGACAGATCCTTGAAAAGAGATGCAAACTATGACAAGAAAGCCTACTTACAAAATTTCAGAAGCCAGGTTTTAGTGATGAATCTGTGAATATGAGGAGGATTACTGGGTTGGTTGCACCAATAATCACACCCATTTAGCAATAGTTCATTTATTGACCTTAACACATACAAGGATCACAAAGAACTGAACTGAACATGGCGGAACAGCCAAAGATAATGCTTAGAGTCCAAAGATGAACGCATATTGCTGTTGGTGTCGATTTCATCGACCCCCTATGTATGACTCCTGTAGGGGTCCCACAGACAATCATTCTTCTATGGGTTCCTTGTGTGAATGAAATGGGATCGATCTCTAATATCTAATACAATGGGAAGTACCTGCTGCCATGCACCTCACAGTCATTTCCCGTGCACAGCTGTAGATAATACTTCCTTCAAAATCAAGGAAGAAACATTGTGGTGCAAAAAAATTGCACAAAATTTAAAACAGAAGATTTTTTTTAATGTTTATGAAGAGGTAACTCCAGTACCATACTTGGCATACTTTCTTTTACATAAAACTGCTTTTACAGGAACTAAATTGGACAAGTCATTTCTAGCTGCTTGATCTATCGTGTAGCCAGAACTTGTAGAATGTCAAAAATAACCTTGGTACAGAGCAGTTTGAACTATAGTTTGAAACTGATGATAGTCCACTGAATTCAAATGCCATGCAGAGGCAACAGATGACATGAGTTACTTGTTTGGCAACTGTATGTTCCATATGTCAATTAGTTTGAGCTACTTATGTTTGTTAGATTCTGTTCAGTTAAACTATAAAGTTAAACTGTGATCTGACATGAATGGAGAGATTAGTTCTATTTTATAATGACTCATTAAACAGAAACTAAGAAATCAGGAAACAAAATAAAAACATCTGGAACATAATAACGAAGCAAAGCAGCAGAAAAAAACATAACACACATAGAATTTAAAAAAGGTAACAGTTTTGTAAAGAAGCCTGAAACAGTTGCAGAAATATTAGACACACATTTTTTGACAGCAGCAAAGAGGACTGGCTGTAAAGGATCTCTGGATGAAGCACTGGTCCTTTACAGAAAGCTATTAGCAAAAGGATGATGCAGACATCTGTTCCTCGTGTTACGGTAATGAGACTGAAAGAGTAATTATGGCAATTAAAAACAAAAATGTGTCAATGTGAATAATATTTAGTATAGTATTGAAATATGGCTAAAATGTATAAGGGCAGTCTTATGTAACATATTCAGTACGTCTCTGCAAAAGGAACTGTTCCTGATAAACTAAAACCAGCTGTAGTAATAGCACTGTTTAAAAAAAGTGATAAACGTGATGTTGCAAACTATTGCCCAGTCTCTCTTTTAACTATCTTTCCAAAAATTCTTGAAAAACTCGTGTACAGAATGATTGTTGATCATCTATACTTACACAATATCCTCAGCAATAATCAGTTTGGGTTTCTTGTTGGTCTTTCAACCAAACAAGCAATTTTTTTTCAACAATCAAGTTTTGGAAGCCATCTACAAAACATGTCACCAGTAGGTATTTTTTGTGATCTCTCAAAATCTCTATTTTAGGTCTACAGCTATTTCTTATTCTATTTCCTCTTTGTTCCAAAACAAAGACTGAATTTATCCTTTACTACAATCCTTATTGATTAAGTGTCAGAAAATAGCTTTGAACAAACTGCCAACAAAGCTTTCACTGAAATCTTAAAATGGTTTTCTCCAAATGCTCTCATACTCAATGCAGTTAAAACCCATTATACACACATCAAAAAAAGTATTGCATCATTCCAGTTCCCAGAACTCCAGAAGATAGACATTGACTGTGGGTACTGTATCACAGACACAGTCCCTTTGACTGTTCAGAAACAAAACTCGCCCAAAGATGTAAACAACCTTGAACGAGCAGCGCCTATTATACGGAGGGGGTCCGACAGCCGATCAGTTCCAGACTTTCCACCAGGAAGGAGGTACACGGCTCGTGTTGTCTGTAGTTCAACCGTGCCTAGACGGTCAATACCGCGGTTCGACCGTGTCCGCATTGTTACTTTGTGCCAGGAAGGGCTCTCAACAAGGGAAGTGTCCAGGCGTCTCGAATTGAAGCAAATTGATGTTATTCGGACATGGAGGAGATACAGAGAGACAGGAACTGTCGATGACACGCCTCGCTCAGGCCGCCCGAGAGCTACTACTGCAGTGGATGACCGCTACCTACAGATTATAGCTTGGAGGAACCCTGACAGCAACGCCACAATGTTGAATAACGCTTTTCGTGCAGCCACAGGACGTTGTGTTACGACTCAAACTGTGCGCAATAGGCTGCATTATGTGCAACTTCACTCTCGATGTCCGTGCGAGATCCATCTTGGCAACCACAACACCGTGCAGTGCAGTACAGATGGGCCCAACAACGTGCCAAATGGATCGCTCAGGATTGTCATCACATTCCCTTCACCAATGAGTGTCGCATATGCCTTCAACCAGACAATCGTCGGAGACGTGTTTGGGGGCAACCCGTTCTGGCTGAACATCTTAGACACACTGTCCAGCGAGTGGAGGTTCCCTGCTGTTTTGAGTGGCGTCATGTGGGGCCAACGTACGCAGCTGTAGGTCACGGAAGGCGCCGTAACTGCTGTAAGATACACGAATGCCATCCTCCAATACATAGTGCAACCATATCGGCAGCATATTGGGGAGGCATTCATTTTGATGGACGACAATTCTCGCCCCCATCGTGCACATCTTGTGAATGACTTCCTTCGGGATAATGACATCGCTAGACTAGAGTGACAAGCATGTTCTCCAGACACGAATCCAGCAAACATGCCTGGGATGGCATGTATAGTATGCCACGATGAATACAGTCATGCATCAGTGCAAGAGGACATGCTACTGGGTATTAGAGGTAGTGGTGTCTACAGCAATTCGCGCCCCCATCATGCACATCTTGCACCACATCTGAAGGTCTCGGTGTATGGTGGTGTAACATGCAATGTGCGGTTTTCGTGAGCAATAAAAAGGGCAGCAATGATGTTTATGTTGATCTCTATTCCAGTTTTCTGTATAGGTTCCAAAACTCTCAGAACTGAGGTACGAAACCTTTTTTTTTATGTGTGTATGAGTGTCCACACATCACAAAGAAAGTATGAAGAAACTGGAATAAAGTGTAGAGATTAAAATTCCTTGGCGTTTATATAGAAAGCAAATGCAACTGGTGAACCTACAGCTTTCATCTTTTTAAAAGACTTAGCTGACCAACATTTGTACTACAGATTATCACTTCAGTGGCTGAAGCAAATACCATAAAGGCTTTCTACTCTGGCTACTTTGCAGGTACTAATGTTTTAAAGTATGGGGTCCTTACCACCGCTTGACAGTACATTTTTTCCTTGTTGACTTTTGACTGTAATAACTTTTCTCTGTAAAAAAAAACAACAGCAAATATTGTGACTGAAACACAAAACCAGAAACAGTCTGCATCTTCTTCTTCTTTACCGTCGCCTTGTCCCACGTCACGTAGGGTCGGCGTTGCTCTTCTGGATCCTTCTCCTCCATACTACTCTATCCATTGCCTCTTCCTTCTTCCATCCTTTCTCCCTTAGGTCCCCGGATATCTTATCCTTCCACCTCATCTTCGATCTTCCTCTCCTTCTCGCTCCTTCAATCTTTATACCTTCAACTCTGTTTCCGATATACTCTTCCCCTTTTCTCTGTAAGTGTCCGTACCACCTTAGTCTGCTCTCTTGTATCTTTTTCCCCATGGGTCCCACTTTCACAGCTCCTCTAACAAATTCATTTCTAATCCTGTCCTTCCTCGTTACCCCACACATCCACCTCAGCATCCTCATTTCTGCCACTCCCATCTTCCTTTCCTGGGCTACTGTGATTGGCCACGTCTCTGCCCCGTATATCATAGCAAGTCTTACCACCGACTTGTACACTTTCGCTTTCAACCCAATGCTCACCTTCCTGTCACACAACACTCCACTCATTTTCCTCCAGTTGTTCCAACTGCAATTTATTCGGTGTCGTATCTCGCTTTCCAGTCCTCCGTCCCTCCGTATGTAAGACCCCAGGTATTTAAATTTGCAGACCGATTTCAGCTCATCATCCTGGATCTTGCAAGACCTCATCTGCACATCCTTCAGTGCTAAATATTCTGACTTTGTCCTGCTAATTTTCATCCCTCTTTCCTCTAGTGCGTTCCTCCAATCCTCCAGCTTTTCCTCAAGTCTGTCGATGCTCTGCTCACAAAGAACCACATCATCCGCAAACATCATATTCCACGGCACTTCCTTCTTCACATCTTTCACCAGCACATCCATAATCAGGTGAAAAAGGTAGGAACTAAGCGCAGACCCTTGATGTAACCCTACTTTTACAGGAAACTCCTTTGTCATATTGGACCAAAAAGCCTTGATCAGGTTCAAGAAGGAGTTTATTCGTCCAGCATTAAGCTCTTTACGTGCTCCCATTACACAGTACGTGTCTTCATAAACAACTGCCAAATTCAAATAATTCTCAAAGAGTACCTAACAGAGAAATCTTTTTAGACGGTTGATGAATTTCTGAGACAAAATTAATATCACTGCTAAACTTACATTTATGTTAGAACTAGATTTGATTAATTTTATATCAGGATATCTAATTTAAACACAATTGTGATGCACCACTTAACAATTTACATCTACATTTATACTCTGCAAACCGCCTTGCAGTGCATGGCAGAGGGCACATCCCATTGTACTAGTTATTAGGGTTTCTTCCTGTTCCATTCACATATGGACCACAAGAAGAATGATTGTGTGAATGCCAATGTGTGTGCAGTAATTATTCGAGGCTTATCCTCGTGATCCCTATGTGAGTGATCTTTGGGGGTTGTAGTATATCACCAGGGTCATCATTAAAAGCTGGTTCTTGAAACTTTGTTAATAGACTTTCTTGAGATAGTTTACATCTGTCTTCAAGACTCTTCCAATTCAGTTCCTTCAGTATCTCTGTAAAGCTCTTCCACGGATTAAACAAACCAGTGACCATTCGTGCTGTTCTTCTGTGTATATGTCCAATATCTCCTGTTAGTCCTTTCTCGTACGGATACCACACACTTCAGTAACGTTCTAAAACCGGTCACACGAGTGATTTGTAAACAATCTGTAGACTGATTGCATTTCCCCAGTATTCCACCAATAAACTGAAGTCTATCACCAGCTTTACCCATGACTGAACTTATGTGATCATTCCATTTCATATCCCTGCAAAACAGGGAGTAACTCATTGATATTATAGTCATAAGATACTACATTTTTGCGTTTTCTGAAGCACATAATCTAACATTTCTGGACATTTAGAGCAAGTTGCCAATCTCTGCAGCATGTTGAAATCTTATCAAGATCTGACTGATTATTTATGCAACTACTTTCAAGTAGTACGTCATTACAGATGGTTGCACCATCTGCAAAAAGCCTGATTTTACTATTAATATTGTCTGTGAGATTATTAATATGCAATATGAACAATAAGGGTCCCAGCACACTTCCCTGGGGCACTCCTGAAGTTTCTTCTACATCTGACAATGACTCTCCATTCAAGATATCATGCTGTGTCCTCCCTATCAAAAAGTCCTCTATCCAGTTAGAAATTTCACTTGATATCCCATATGATCGTACTTTTGACAATACGTGTAGGTGTAGTACTGAGTCAAATATTTTTCGGAAATCAAGAAATACTTGATCCAAAGCTTTCAGTATGTCATGTGACAAAAGTGTGAGCTATGTTTCTTATCCATACCCATGCTGGTTGGCATCAGGAGCGATTCTAGAAGTCAGTCAAGGGGGGGGGGGGGGGGGGGAGCTATGGTGTGAGGTGGGGGGGAATGCAATATCGCTTAACAAAAGGAGAGTTAGGGTCCTCCAACGACAAACTGGTAAAATTTAGTGTTGCTTAAAGCAGTTTTCAATAACGGTTTTGGACTTCAGGGTAAAATAAAAAAAAGACTTATTTTCACATGGAGGTTTTTATAAATTACATAAACCATAAAAAAGGTCAACTTACAACAAATAAGTTTACATTAATTTTCCGGATTCAGAAGATGACACGAATGTAAAAATTTGCCCCCTGGTTGGCACTGAGGATGTCATTCTGTTCAAGATGCTCATTATGCTAAATCTCAGAAGATGTTTTAAGATTCTACAACACACTGATGTCACTTCTACTACTCTTCTAGTAGATGGTGTGACCTGTGCCTTTTTGCAAGAACTGGGCACGATTTTTTGTTCGAGGGGTCTATGATAGTTTCTCATTAGAAGAGAAGCTAACTCAGTCACAAATTCAGTATAGACTCTGACAGTGATCCCATTGGGGCCTGGATCTTTGTTCAATTTTAATGATTTCAGCTGTTTCTCAACACCACTGACACTAATATTTATTTCATTCATGTTCTCCATAGTGCAAGAATTAAATTGGGACAATTCTCCTGGGATTTCCTTTCTAAAAAAATGGTTCAAATGGCTCTGAGCACTATGGGACTCAACTTCTGAGGTCATTAGTCCCCTAGAACTTAGAACTAGTTAAACCTAACTAACCTAAGGACATCACAAACATCCATGCCCGAGGCAGGATTCGAACCTGCGACCGTAGCGGTTCCAGACTGCAGCGCCTTTAACCGCACGGCCACTTCGGCCGGCTTTCCTTTCTAAAGAAACGTGTGAAAACAGATCATACAATGTAGGCTTTCACAGCTGGTATTGTCTTCACTTAAAACTTTTGGCCTGCTAGGCCATGATCAATGTATAAAACACTCCCCTGACATTTCGTCTCCGACTATGGGAGATATTCTCCGAGGTAAAGCGGCGAACTGCTATCGTGATATCTCCTGTAGTCGGAGACAAAATGTCAGGGGAGAGTTTTGTACATCAACCTTGGCCTATCAGCCCAGAAGTTTTAAGTGAAGTAAATTTGGTGCTTCTAACAGCCTTTACATATGACCAGTATTTCTTTGGGTTCTGTAAACGACTACTTGACAACATTGTGCTACGGTAGTCACTGGTGGCCTCATGCATAGCTCTGTTGACAGGCAATCCCAATTCATTCAGCATCTCCCTGCCTTAGCTCTACACTTTGTTTTACACATATTATGTGTTAACCCCTCTTTCTTTACACGGACTGTATACAACAATGTCTGTGTCATACTTTTCATATTTTTTGTTACTGCTAACCTTATAATTGTTTTGGAACTAGTTCTGATTAACTTTATGCACGAAATTCTATGTTAAACCTAACAGTGGCGCTCCACTCAAGGACAATGTCTGTATTATAATTTTCAGCTTCATTGTGTTCTTAGGTAACAGTGTATGTTAAGTTCGAAATTTTACCACTGCCGATATTTTGGGCACTATAACAGATAAGTGAAAATTCAGTTTTTGTATTCATATATTTATTTATTGTATTATTTAGGATAACCTTGTGTCATCCTTCCACAGAGAAAAACAATTTTGAATTCCTTCAGTATATTTTTTGTGACTAATGTTTAATTTAACTGTAGTACGTTTTCCGATTGTGTAGTGGGGGTCATCATGTAATGGAAAAGAAGTAAATGTTTGGATTTTCTTTACTTCTGGGAAACGCCAAGAAATAAAACAGTCATTTATGCTGACAATCATACTCGGAGGAGGGCGTACGTACTAATAATAACGGACGTGTCTTCAAACAAAACCTAATACATACGATCGTTAGGTCATAATTTTTCTTTACAATTGGTAACATGACGCGAAACTCCTAATCAACGCTCGTAACGATTCCGTAGACGGGCAGCATACGTCGCAAATAAACTTCTGGATACGCTTTCAATATTAGCTAATTTTTGACCTCGAGTTCCTGAATCGCCTTGCGTAATAGCGGGTTCTTTACTCAGACTTAAAAATCACCAGGCGGGCTTTATGAATATTTTGTGCGTTGCGCCGAGGCCCTTGAAAAGAATGCACTGTTTTCATTAAGTTTGGAAGACTGTCAACACCCTACTCGTATAAATCACGAATTATCTGTTTCACACTCCTCCATGATGACCATCTCTTCGATGGATATGAACTGGCTCTGAGCACTATGCGACTCAACTTCTGAGGTCATCAGTCGCCTAGAACTTAGAACTAATTAAACCTAACTAACCTAAGGACATCACACACATCCATGCCCGAGGCAGGATTCGAACCTGCGACCGTAGCGGTCACGCGGTTCCAGACTGAAGCGCCTTTAACCGCACGGCCACACCGGCCGGCGGATATGAACTATTTTAGGAGTACATGATTATTATTATTGTTAACTCATAGCAACACATCGGTTCTTACACAACCATTCGTTTTGAAGAAAGCATCCACTGTATTTGTTCCGGTTCCAATTTGTTGTCTTTGCAACATTTGTTTTCCCTTTCGAATCTGTTGTAAAGACAGGACAGAAACGGCTAGGGTATTAAAAAATTCTTATATTATTTGTGCAGGAATGCTTGCGCAGCCAGTTGATGCAACGCATTGGAACGACAGAACCACTGCTATTCTCCAGCAGTCCAACGCTCCAACCTATCACTGATCTGCTCGTCGACTTCCCAAGGCAAGTCCCAATTCCTCTCTTGTCAAATATCAAACATCTACGTACGTGCGCGGAAGTACTACCAGTTTCCCACCTCCCGCGTGGTGAACAACGCACTATCAACGAATGTCTAGTGAACACGTAATGTGAAAAATAAAAAGAATGACTTCCATTAATCGTTGTACTTCTTTATTAAATGTATGATATAGGGAAAGTAATTCGACAGAAGAAAATCCAAGTATATTTACGAAATTTTTCCTCATTTTTAATTTTGTATTTTACAGTAGCTGCACCAGCTACCTTCTTCTTCGTGAGTACTTTGGTCGTATTTGAGTTGGTTATGTGTGTTTGAAAAATGTCTGAAGAATTGAATGACAACGTTAAACATTATGCCAAACTGAAGGTATATTAACGACTATTTTTAAATTACGCACGAAAAATTCTGGTAGTTATGGAATGCCTGATTTGTCGACGTCTTTTTATAGTTGCTTAATTCACCACATCTCCTGTATTGTAAGGACTTCGCAGCGCATTCGGCGTCCTTAAAATAAAAATGCATTGAGTAAACCTTGGGTATTTTATTGCATAACTGTATTATTAATTGTGGACGTCCCATTCTTGTGGAAGTTTGGTGCACTTATATTCAGGGTTTAGCGCATGAATATTGCGTAGGTATGAAGTATATTTACAATCAGAAATTCGCGATACTTGCCAGTAAGTTTCGACCACTAATTTAAAACTGTATGGTGGTCATTCTTTCATGTGTCTGATTATAATGAAATCATTAGCGCAACTTTCTGGTGTGTATGTTTTAGTAGTTGCTAATGTTCGATAAGTCCGAAAGAAAGCAGTATGAGTTTCGTCGTGTTTAGAATACGAGCTGCTTTATGAGGCATGAGTGTAAGGTACGTTCAGTTTTGTATCGGTTAACAGAATGTACCTTGATTTAGTGCCAATGTCGATAAATTGATAGAACAGCTTATCTTCGACATATGTAGGCTATTCATCTAGTAATTAGAAACGTGCAGATTTTTTTTTTTTTTAGTCCTCGTAATGTTTTTTGTCAGATAACTCCATACTAATTATAAATAATAGGTCAGCTAATCATATTACAAGTAAATTTCATACTATCCAAACTGTAGAAAGACTTTTTGTTTACATTAACTATTTGAAATGAATACGAAATATCATGTGTATTTTTAGTTGTTTAGTACCAGTCTTGAAATGATTGTTAAAATTGTTACACCACTGACGGTATTCGTGAATATAAATAAAAGTGTGTAGAAAATGTAAACAAAGGTAATAATCGAATGAATTGAAAGTATCAAACACAGCACCTTTACATAGTTGTCACACGTCTTCATACTACATTCCAAACAACCTGGCTGGCCACATTTGATACACCTATACTCCGTATTTCTTTTCTGGGCCACAGGAGACTTCATGTGCGTCTTCCTCTTTTCTGTTCTATTACTTGGTATGCATTCACTTGATTCCTAAATGTCTCCGTGAATGTTTGTGGATCATTAGCTTGATGTCTGTGATAGATTTTGAATTTGCAGGTACTTCTTTAGATATGGCTCTATCAGTTCCATGGCTAGACTTTTGGTGACTTTGAAACAGGGTCATTCCATATCAACTCACCCAGTAAAAAATAAATTTTACACCCACCTCCTTAATTTTCATGAAATTTGGCTCAAATGGTTCTAATACCATCCTGACAACACCTGCAATTTTTTTTTGCTGTATCTCTTAGTTTTTTTAATAAATTTTTAAAGTTTTTATGTTTTGTGTTTTCCGAACCTTTGGAAATGGTAAACTTAATTTGTATTCAAAACTATAAAATTTCTTATCTTACAAATTCTTCTAGATAACATTATGTACAAAGATAGTGTACTACGACACTTGTGTATAACCCAACTGATTGCTTGAAACATTGAATTTTTTGAGTAATTTTGTCTTTTTAATAAACATTTATGCTGATTCAAACTGTTTTTCCACTTCATCCAAGAGCTTTCAGTTCTTTTGATACAGTCTTTTTTGAAGTAATACATTCTTCCAGTGCCGCTTGATTGAGGTGCATCTACTACACAGACTATGTGCTCCAAAGGCACTATGCAAGAATCTTCTCTTTCAGGCCAATAAAATGATGCAGCTGGTCCTGAAGGATGTAGAAATAGAATTTCTGCATCTTCTTTGTCATTGAATATTGTTTTTACCAGTCCAAAGTACCAGTTACCATCATAATTTACAGCCACATAGCTATTTATGGATGGTTCAACACGAACCCAATCAGAAGAAGAATTGAAAGAAAAGACTAAGGAGGGTTTTACACTATCTGTAGTCCTTCTAATTTCAAGGTTGTCTGTTGGAAGTGGTTTGAAGTTATGAAAACTTCTTGTTCCAGGAATGGTTCGGGTTGCTGAAAAACGTTTTTCTAGTTTTAACCGTAGCAAATCAGCTTCTTTTTTGTCAATAAAGTGAAAATGAATGTTTTGAATATTTTTTTCACAAAACTTGTACACATCGATTGATGTCATTATTTGTTCTTCGTCTGAAAGCTGTAGATTGGCTTTCCTTAAAATTCTTTTAATAGTTCCTCCTAGGCCATCACAAATTGACTTCCCATGACTTGTTGCAAAAAAAGTGTTGGGCCTTCAAATTAAAGTCTCTCAAGTGTTCAGTCAAATTTTTAAAACTGTTTCTATTTTTGTACTGCCCAGCACAACCATCTGTAAAGTAGTGAACTGAATCAATGTCAGTATGATGTAATGACAGCCACTTTGTAATTGCTTTTTGTACAAAGTTAACAAAACCAGTGTCATGTTCTTGGTCATCACTAATAAAACAGTGGTTGGAAACAAAAACATTGTTTTCCTCATTTCTTAGGAAAACTCCAACTGGGTGTAGAGTACAACCAGCTCTATTCCAGTGGTAACTTTGGATCTCATTTTGTATAACAAAGGAATAATTTTCACTGAAATCCATCACAATAATTGCCATTTTGGGTGGTGGGTCTTCTTTCAATCTTTTAAAGGCTGCTGATTGGGATTTTGTTATAAACGAGTTCGGGCTGAGCTTTTTCCAATGACCTGACCAATAAAGAAATGTAGTCTTCAACACTTATAGATGTTTGATCATTTCTGCCCTGTCTGATTACAATTTCTTCTTCTAAATCATAATCTTCACTTAGTTTTTCAGTTAAGTACTCAGTTAGTGCAGTATTTGCAGGACAGCTGTCGCAACGATGTAGCATGCAGTTTTGGTTTTCCGTGTTGCACACAAGCATCTTAATTAGGTCTTTATAAGATTCTTCAATTTTCACAGCATCCAGTAATAGTTTAACATTCTGGTGGATACTGCATACACATACAGTGTGTGTGCCTGCAGCACCAGCAAGGATACACCATTTAGGTCTCAAGAAACAAAATTTTGAAAATCCTACTTCTACCTCAGGATTCTCCCATTTGAAAGAATAATAGAGTTCTCTCAAGTTACACAAAATGAGTCTTTTTTGCATGTACACATTTTTTTGAACACTGTCTTTTGTTCCAGGTAGCACTCTGGAACTTTCATCCTTTTCATAAAAATCTGTTACAAGTCTTACTGTATTTTCAGAAAGAGTTTTACCTTTTTTTGGACCAGGAGTTTCCAAAATACCCTTTTCAGATTTTAGCTTTCTAGCTTGTTGCACCATGTACGCACTTACATTAAATTCCTTCATCACTTTATTTCGACTCCAATAATCTGGAGCCAAGGTCAGAATCTGGATTTTTCTAGACCTCCCAACAGATGAAATCTTCTCTTTCATAAGAGAAATCATTACATCAAAATCCTTTGCTTTCTCAACCACACTTGTATCTTCTTCGTCATCATCAGAACTTGGTGCATCATATTTTAATGCTTTTGAAACCGCCTTTTTTGCAGTCTTTTCAATACTGCTAACCTTCCTTTTAAAATAAGACCCTTTACTTCGTTCTGACAAGCCATGAAGCTTTCTCGGTGTTAAACCTAAATTATCAAGAGCAGTGTTTGTTTGTATGAGGGATTCATTTCTGGATTCCAATGATTCTAATTCAATCATGACTTCATCATCTGTTTCACTTTCATTGACTTCGACTCTTAATTTTTCCTCACAAAAGTTACGGCATGTTGAGCAAAGCTTTTGTCCAGGTTTTATGCTAATATTTTTTGTCAGTAATTGTTTAGAAAGATCCCAGCCAACACTTCTAAACGATTTTTTGATGGGTTTTTTGTGTTTTTTTAGTGGGTCTACACATGTTGTTTGATACTTTTCAAAAACATTTAAAAAGTAGTAGCTGTGGTGTGAACATATATTCACACAGATTAATTCCAGATCGTAAGTGGATCAAATCTTTTTCTTCCTCACTCAATTCAGATACCGGTTGTAACTTTTTTGAAGGTGTGTAGGTTGTTTGGAAACAGTCAGATTTTTTAAATAACCCTACGCTACAGGTTTGAATATCTGACATACTGATTTCACTTTTGGTCTGATTACTGTTCTGGTTACATTTAATAGGATATTGGAAAAGAATCTCTGTAAACTAAGTAACAGTACTTACTGAAAGTTCGAATAAATTTAATAAAATACTATCCAAGCACTATTTAACACTGTAATAATTTTTTACTTCAAAACACAGGAGTAACAAAACAAAATCCAAGTGTACATTGTTACTTCAAGAAGACAAAAATTTATTTTCGGTGTCTAAGTCACTTGGTACTTTTTATTTTTAAAATATAATTTATATTATTTTAAAAATTAAATAACTATTAAACAGGTTAAAAAGCCAACATAATTTTTCTTTTATCTAATAGCCTATACAATTAAGAGTATTTTAAAACAAATTTGAGCTTTCTATCAGGTCTGAGACTCTAGATATTGCAGTTTTTGTAAAACTAAACATCCGTTAGCTTAAAAAAAAGAAAAAAAGAACTTGTAAATTTTTTTTCATTTGGAAGATTTTAATATATCTTTATGGTATTTTTTTTTAACATTTAGATATAATACACAAACTTATTCCAAAATTTCATACTGATATCTTGAGTATTCTTTAATATACACATTTTTTTAGTTGTGAGGACACGTTTAAGTTACGATTTCCAACTGCTGAAACAACGCCAAATCTAAAAACTTTAAAAATTTATAAAAAAAACTATAGGAGATAGAGCAAAAAATTTTACAAGTGCTGTGAGGATGATAAAAGAAGTAATTGTACCAAGTTTCATCAAAATCTGACATGGTTGGTGTCAAGGCCTGGGTGACTTGACATGGAATGACCCAACAGTCAGCATGGGGTTTCCTCTGCACCATAAATACAGAGTAAATTTGTTGATGCAACAGATGGTTTACCAGTATATAGAAGACTACCATCAGCCAGTGTTGTATCCATCTTTTGGCGAATAATTGGAAGATTTTGTGTTGAACAAATCTGCACCAGATTTTGTTGAATTGTTCTAACATATAATTTCTGGCTTATTTTGTATGATATCATTTTCAGTTGAATGATTTATTGACAATATAAGAATTACTGTCTTATTTGTCTTAGGAGAAAATGAAACTGCTGTTGTGTTATCAGAGAGGCCCTGTACTGCTGATATAATTTTATTAGCCTAAAACGCTGGGGGAATTTCACACTTGTTCTTTCTGTTACCATATAGGTTAGTCCCCTCTTTCATAGCTTACCAATGAGTTTTCAGGCCACACGCATCACTCCCTTATATAGACATCTGAAGATGTAAGAGCTGCCAGAATTTGCTAGGCACATTATTTTTATGCCATATTTGGTCTTGCTAGGCATATAAATGCAGAAAGGAGAATTTCACCTAAATGGGACTAACATTTCATCCACTGTAACATTGGCTTTTAAACAATGTATGCACTGGGAATTGACAATGAATTTATAAAAGACGTTTTATACTGCAGCTACGTAATCCGACTCTTCTTGCCCCTCTAGTAGTCATAGCGTCAGATCTCAGGCTGCTTAGAAGTATTTCAAAGAACTTCACTGACATTGTTACCACAAATATGCAGTGACCGGTGAGGTCTTTTTCAAAATGAGATAACATACCTTCATGAAATGATGTTAATACTGATGTCGTCATTAGAAGGCCTATGAAAACTTGTCATGAAATGATTTTAATACTGATATCATCAGTAGAAGGCCTATGAAAACTTTGATTTCAGTGATGTCAGTATCTCTCTAATCGGATGGAGTAGTTGCTGCTTTCATCTGCACTAACAGGCTCACAACATCCCCACTTGAAATTATTTTTGCCATAGTAGTACTATGTTTGCTGTAAGGAATTATCTGTAGCACAGATCACACCGGGCTCTTCTCCCAATAAATCATTTTCTTCACTAGTATCACACTGTGGTATTACAGTGTGGTAATCAGCTGCCACAGGATCAGCATCAGAATAATTAAAAATATCATTGTCGTTCACATTTTCCTCTTCAGCTATATCATGTAACTACTCTTGCACACAGGCTTCAAAATTTGAAGCAGCTGCAGCTAGCTTATATCTCTTAAAAAAACACTACAAATTATAACTGAAAAATAACAAGTAATGGATATAATAAAGCTATAAAATAAGCAAATTGAACACAAAATATGTAGTAATTAAAACATACATACATAATTAAAAACATTAAATAATAATTCTATAGTTAAAAACATTAAAAACATATGGCGAATATTTTCCTAATTATTATATGTAATGTGAAACGTGCTGTATTCCAGACATCCAATTTTGTGCTCATCTCTAAACAATATGGACCTCACTTTATCGCTAGACTTTCAAAGTCAATCGATTATTGAATGTTGCTTTACATGCAACAGTTGTAAAGACAAAGATACTGAAAAAAGTGAGACCGCAGCTTTTTGCAGTGCTGCCATACTCGATGTTTAAAATGAATAATGGTTCTGAGAGATCAATATTTTGAGTTAAGGGTTATGCCAATAAGTTTGTTCCAGTGATCTGAGTTAACATTTTGCTAAAACCAACACACTAGAAACAGTTATAAACTATCGTCGTTTGAACAGTAAATATTGATTATTTGCTTTTGACCTCTTGCAAGTTTGACATGTCAGCTACAGTATTTGTGCTAAGTAAGATAGATATGCTTACCTGGTGCAATAGGCGTAAATATTAAAGATCTAGTTTGTACGGTAACTGTAGAAAGCTGTGACAATCATGGTTATGAGTGTAATACACAAATTATGAATCAGTTTTTGATGTTGGAGAAACTGTTACATCCTATAATGTTAATCAAAGATGTATTTGTAATTTAGCTGCAGGTCTTAAGTTGGGGTCGACCGAAGCGTCCGATCCCACCCGCTGTGACCCGTGACGTAAAGCTGTTGTGGTGTGTGACATCATTATGGCGCGGAGTTTGGTTTTTGAGTCTGGTGTGTTTGTAGGTGTCCTCGTGTTGCTGTTCGTGGTGCCCTCTGGTGGTGTTTTTAGGGTTTTCATGTTGTGTGGTGTATTGGGTTCAGTTGGACGTTACTGCTTGTTCTGAGTGGTTCTTGTTTTGGCTGTGTGTGGAGAGGAATTGTTTTCAGTGAGTTAATGATTTATTGTTTTTGTGTGAAAGTTATTGTAGTGCTGTTCACTGTAGGTCGTGTGTTAGAGTAAATTAATTTGTTGCTGCTCTTGTTAGGTATGGCTATGATGGATAAAATTAACAGTGTGCACTTGCATGCTGAGATGGGGGGCGAGTCCATTGGAGTTGATTAAATTTCTGCAGCTGTTTGGCTTGTTGGCAGAGGTTGTGAAGTGTGCTGTTTGTGGGCATGACATGAAATTGGCAAAAGTTTCGGCGTCTCGGACCAGGGACGGTTATGTGGCGGTGCCGTAGGGATAACCTATGGCACTCCATACATCGCGGTTCCCGGTTAGAGAAGTCTATGTTGGGCATGCACGAGATTGTGTTGTTGACATATTACTTTTGTTATAAATCATCTCTCAGTTTTTGCGCGCATGAGACTGGTGTGAATGAGAGGAGTGTGCTTCACTGGTTTTTGTTTTCTTGTGAAGTATGTTCTGAGTTTATTAAGTACAGGGGTAAGTTGGGTGGGCCTGGGGTTGTGGTGGAGATGGATGATTCACAGGTTGGGAAAAGGAAGTATGGGCGGGGTAAGTCTGTGGTTGATCTCTGGATGTGTGTGTGTGGGGGGGGGGCTGTTGTACCGCAGGGTGGGTTTTCGGAATGTGTTTTTAGGGTTGTGGAGGGGCAGTCTAAGAGGGAATTAGTGGAGTTAATTGAGGAGTTTATAGAACCGGGTTCTACTGTAGTTTATGATCCTTTTTCTTCTTATAGGGGGTCGGGTGAGAGGGGTACAATCATTTAGTAGTGACCCATAGTTAAGAATTTAAAAATTATGAGACGGGGGCTTGTACGAATACCATGGAGGGGATGTGGGGGGGCCATTAAGTCAGTTCTTGGGAGGGAGAAGAGGCGCTCTTGTAACCTTCAGTCTCATTTAGATGAATATTGTTGGCGGAATAGCGCCCCTGAGGGCTATTGTTATGTTTTCTTTTTTTTCTCTCTCTCTCTCTCTCTCTCTCTCTCTCTCTCTCTCTCTCTCTCTCTCTCTCTCTCTCTCTAAAATAAATAGGGCTATCAGTAAGATGTTCAGGCCGAAGGTGGTTAGTTAGGGTGATTTGTGTGGGTGGGTGGCTGCCACTTGGGGGGGGGGGGTGTTAGTTGTTGGTAGTGTATGTGTGGGGGGGGGGGGGTGTTGGTTTGTGATTTAGTTGTGGAGGATCAATTTTGTTGTAGTTTTTGTTGAGTTGTAGTGTGTGATTGAGACACTTTTTTTCGATTCTAATTTGTGATCGTACCTGTGGGTTTTTTGGTATTGGGAGTCATTGTTGACGTATGTGGGTGAAGGGAACTGTTAGATTCCAATGTGTGGTTGTGGCTGCGGATGTTCCGGTATCGGGAGTTGCTGTTGAGCTATGTAGGTCAAGGGAAGTGTTCGATTCCAATTTGTGGTTGTGGCTTTGGGTGTTCTGGGATCGGGAGCTGCTGTTGAGCTATATAGGTCAAGAGAAGTGTCCGATTCCAGAGGATATTGTGTTTAGTGGAATTTGGGGAGTTTTGTGTTGTCAGTTTTTTTCTTCGTTTTGTGTGGTTTGGTATGGTGGTGTGTGTCTAAATTTGTTTTTTGGATTTACTTTGTCCCCACCAAAAAACCCTCAATTTCCCACACTTGTTCCATTAGTTTGATTAGGTTTCTTGTGGAAGGTGTGTGTGTTGGTTTTTTGATGTATTTTCATGTTTATTGTCATGTTTACATAATGACGTCATAGACGCCATATTGGAGTCTTAGTGGATGGTCGTTCCCTCCATATTTGTGACGTCATGGGTCAAAGCAGACGGGTGGAATCGGACTCTTCTGTATTTCCCTTGAGGTGTTACAAAGCCACTATCCAGTAATGGAGTTGAAAAGTTTGGTTGCAGATGGACAAATGTTTGCATTGCAGGAAGATCAAGGAGAATAAAGTATTGTAAAAGGTGCATGGAGAGAATCAAACACAACTGATATTTCATTGTCAGAGGTTGTGTGCATTTCAGGCTTTTAAAGTCAGTGACTGTATAGGCAGGGACATTAAAAGGGCCTGTTGAGTTTTTGGTAATCTAAATAGGATTTTCAAAACCCAGCTTCTGATCAGCCTGAAATGGAAGTTTGCAGTACCACCAGTTTTGACACAAGGACTGAGAGACATGGATGTTAGTTAAATACATGTGAAAAAGCATTGAAAATCTTAGAGGCACTCAGTGTATAATTGAAAGATGTGTGTTGGAGAGCAACTTGTGTTAATCGGTTTGATCTAGAAAACAGTCAAACTTGCAAAACTGAGTTGTTTTTATTTAATTGATGATCAGTTTCAGGCATTGGAACCCTTTTTCAAATTGTCCTGTGAGGCGGAAAGTTAAAATTACTATTTATCCATAAACCATTATAAAAGTAAGTGCAAATAACAGGATATAGAACACATTGTACCAGGATATACGTACCTGAAAGGAGGATATAAGATGAACATCAACAAAAGCAAAACGAGGATAATGGAATGTAGTCGAATTAAGTCGGGTGATGCTGAGGGAATTAGATTATGAAATGAGACACTTAAAGTAGTAAAGGAGTTTTGCTATTTGGGGAGCAAAATAACTGATGATGGTCGAAGTAGAGAGGATATAAAATGTAGACTGGCAATGGCAAGGAAAGCGTTTCTGAAGAAGAGAAATTTGTTAACATCAAGTATAGATTTAAGTGTCAGGAAGTCATTTCTGAAAGTATTTGTATGGAGTATAGCCATGAATGGAAGTGAAACATGGACCATAAATAGTTTGGACAAGAAGAGAATAGAAGCTTTTAAAATGTGGTGCTACAGAAGAATGCTGAAGATAAGGTGGGTAGATCACATAAGTAATGAGGAGGTATTGAATTGGATTGGGGAGAAGAGAAGTTTGTGGCACAACATGACCACAAGAAGGGATCGGTTGGTAGGACATGTTCTGAGGCATCAAGGGGTCACCAATTTAGTATTGGAGGGCAGCATGGAGGGTAAAAATCGTAGAGGGAGACCAAGAGATGAATACACTAAGCAGATACAGAAGGCTGTAGGTTGCAGTAAGTACTGGGAGATGAAGAAGCTTGCACAGGACAGAGTAGCATGGAGAGCTGCATCAAACCAGTCTCAGGACTGAAGACCACAACAACAACATACGTAGCAAACAGAAAAAAATGTGTATTCCTTGATAGCATGTAATTCCTGTTAATATTGTACATGCTTGTGTCTTAAGTCGAGCTATACAGTGACTATTGCCAGGACAAACATACAGTCGACAGTCTACTACCTATGCTGCCACAAGGAAACCTCGGGTAGGGGGCACCCTATCAGGATGCAGGGAATTTCTGTATTGCAGTTTCCAAAAGAATTTTTATAGAGAAACAGTGCAAGTCAACTAACACACTTTAACATTTTACAAGATTTTTTGCGAACAACAGGACATTTTAAAACCAGCAGCTCTACATACTGTATATAGAAACAAACATCATATGCTAGGGTGACACATAACATTGTGCATTAAGAACCAAAATTGGTGTGGGACGAAATGTAGCATGATGTTGAGAAACATCATCTTTCTAATTACTTCATATTCGTAAAATAGAATACATATCACTAAATTTCTTTTTTTTACTTTTGTTTATTATTTTATTACACTTCATAGGTAAAACAAAAATTAATGTACAAGTTTATCTCTTCCACTGTACCAAAGGCTAAGGCGTGTAATGACACATGACAACATGATGTATCAATTTTTCCAACAGTACTATCGCGATGTTAGATACATAATATATATTAAAGGTTGAAGGCATGGAGCAATAGACATCCTGGGGAGAGGTGAGAGATGGAGACACTCCTGGGAAAAATAAGGAGGGTGGACTTCCTAGAGAAGGTGTTTTTTTTTTTTTGATGGGGGAGAAGGGAAAAAGTAGAATGCGGTGTAGTCTTTATTACAAGTTACAATAATCCCGTATAAAACAATTGATACAATACAGTATAAGTCAACTACTGCATGTATGCTTTTATTAATTATTATCCCGGAAACAACGGATTGTTTCAAATCACTGAATAGCCGAAAACGTTAGCACCACATATGGTGTATACAAACGAAAGCCTCACGTTTTAGTGGCACGTGCCATCAACCACTGTGGCACCATGAATACTATGGAAAAAAGCCAGCTTAGTTTGACATTGAAAATCACCACCATTTTTCAAATTGCATCCTCCCTGTAAAACACTTAATTGTTACAAACCTAAAAGATTATAAAAGTATAAAAACTTTTTCTTAAATAGAGACTTTAATGTTATGTTTTACACTGTACCAAATGCTATGGTCCATGCTGATACATGACAGCATAATCCATCTGTTAAACCGACCAGTAGGGATAATGAATACATAAAATATATTAAAAGGCAACAGCCATTCTGGATGACAAGGACTGGGACCACACCCAGAGAAAGGCTGCAGGAGAGGCGGGGGTGAGTGTGGGAAGGGGTGAAGGAAATATGGGAATGGAAAAGGCCAAAAGAGAGAATTGATAAAGGGAGGGCAACAGGAAGAAATTGCAGAATCCTTTATTGTGGTCCTTAAAGTAACGTGAAAAGGAACCAGATACTATGGCACTAAAATTGTAGACAAAAGTGCCAAAACCAAAGTTATTAGGTCACTGTTGCGAACTGCCTAAACTGTTTGGCAATAAGATACACTAAACTGAAACTTGTTAGCAAATGGAGAAAAAAATATTAGCACGATTCCGTTCGTCGTTTACAAACACTCCAGGAGCAGACTAAGAAATGTTCCGAGTATTACATAGGGTGTATCATTGACAAAGCTTATTCACGGTATTGTTACATAGCCATATGTTTATAAAATGTGCACAATAAACTCTTTCACTAAACTACACTAGATTAAAACATTTTTTTGTAACATCATAATATCCAGCGACCAGCATCTGATAGACCAGCAAACTATAGTTTGTGCTGGAATCGAACATTGTGTTAACCACTTAGTGCTTCAGCCACAAAGCATCATCTGGTGGAAAAGCTCATTATCAGCCAAAGGAGATTATACTGAACCGATTATAAAATATACAGGTTATTCACATTCCTGTTAATGGAGTGTTGGAGGGGGGCAGAGGGGAGGTGCAAAAGAAGTCAGGATTGGGGATAATTGAAACGGCTGAGATGACAAGATGTGCAAGAACCCTGCCCCCACAACTTCCACCATTTTTTTTCTGGGGATTGTTCCAGTCTTTGTCTCTCCGGAATGGTGGTTGTCTTTTTGCTTTAACACTTTTCATATATTTCATGTATCCATCATCCCTATTGTAATGTTGGGTTAAATAGATACATCATGTTTCTGTGTACTATTATGGGCCCTAGCATTTGGTGCTGTGCAAGACTTAACATTGAAGTATCTATTTAAGAAATTTTTTATACTTTCACATTCTTTTAGGTTTGGTTATGATTAAATGTTTTATGAGGAAAATGTATAGGTGGTGGTATTTTCAACACCATGCTAAGTCCATATTATTCATGGTTCATAGTGGTTGATGGTATCTATCACTAAGGCCAGTATTACACTATCAAATTTCTTTGTCAAACTTGATATGTCAAATATTTTTGTCAAAGAAGCTTGATGGTGTAATAGGGCACTTTGTCAAAACTTGTCTGAACTTGATCAAATCTAGGACCTCGCTGTAGATTTGATCATAAAAGTTGGTTGTCATCTGTTCACTGCAATGTGACATGTTACCACGTGGAGCGCTAGCATCACTGCAGCGTTCTGTCATCTGTAGTGTTTTCATAAACATAGCCGGTAAATACAATTGGTGTGTACCGACAACTGCAAAATTAATAGAGATGTATGAAGCTGATTAGGCGCTTTACAACGTGAGGCACCCTGAATACAAAAATAGATTAAGAAGGATGGATACCTAACCCAACCCAACCCTCTCCTGTAGCAAGGAATTGGAGTGTTACAGTGACCCTGTCTTCTGCAGATGTAGCAGTTCTTAAGTGAGTATTGTGCTTTGTGATATGAGGATCACTGAGCAAATACTGAAATGTATGCTCATCCATTCTTAAGTAATATATGTACGACTTTACATCCTCCACTACAAGCTCATGTTTTGTTGAATGCTTTTATCGTCTCATCGTAAAACCCACTGCTTCACCCAAGTATGTTTCCTTCCGCCTCCCCCCCGCCCCCCCCCCCCCTCGCTTCTCTTCCACATGTGCACACAGTGCACTTACGGTGCATGCAACTGCTGCCGTTAATAACAGGTTGTTGTTGTCAGCCATCGGCTTTTGTTTGCATGTGGTGCTGAGGTTTCTGACTGTTCAATTGTTTTAAAAGTCCCGTTGTTTTCAGGATGATAATTTATAAGAGTTTGCATCCGGTAATGATTTGTACTGTATTGTATCATTGTTTTTTATCCGGGCTAATTGTAAATTGTAATAAAGATATTCACAGCATTCTACATTGCTCCTCCCCAAAGAAACTCTTTCTCGCTCTCCTTCCTTAGGAGCGAGATGGTGCAGTGGTTAGTGAACTGTACTCACATTCTAGTGAACTGGACTCACATTCGGGAGGACGACAGTTCAAACACGTGTCTGGCCATCCCGATTTAGGTTGTCCGTGATTTCCCAGCCTTTAATATACAGGGTGTACGTAAAGTCCGGTAACACTTTCAGTTATTTATTGCACGAGAACCAAACACTGTACAGACATCATACATATGT
This sequence comes from Schistocerca nitens, assembly GCF_023898315.1. Classification (NCBI taxonomy): domain Eukaryota; kingdom Metazoa; phylum Arthropoda; class Insecta; order Orthoptera; family Acrididae; genus Schistocerca; species Schistocerca nitens. The sequence goes on along the minus strand of NC_064624.1, from coordinate 12,008,119 downwards.
CATTTTTCATGTATACTGCCCAGTGTAGTTTGGTAAATTGCCGATAGTGCTTGTAGCAAACATGGTGGGTTGAGGTGCATAGTGAGCTTTCTGTGTGTTGGAGTGCGACAAAAACCTGTCATAATGAATTTATTGTGCCAGTGGTAAATGGCCTTCCTTCTTGGTGGCTTCTTACCGTACTGGATTCTAAACATCCGTTGAACAGCTGTAGCACACTTGTTTTTGTCGAACTCCAACGGGCCTTAGCATTTGGTACAATGGAAAAGGTACTCTTGTATGTTAATTTCTGTTTATCTATGAAATGTCATTAAATAAAAAAAATAATATGAAGAAATTTATAGGTATATAGTCTGTTAATTTGCCTCTGGTTAAGTGTTTTATGAATGTGAATTAATTAAAAAAGTGATTTTTTTTTTTTCAGTGTCACGCTAAGTTTCTTTCTGCACAAATTATGGTTCGAAATGTGTGGCGTTATGTGTTGTCATAGCAGATGATGATTGTTTCTGTACACAGTATGTGACACCGCTGTTGTTTACTGCTTATTTTAAACACTAAACTTACTCTTTAAAATTTTTAAGAGTTTTAATACATCTTACTGTGCCCAAACAACCTTTTAAAATGTTGAAGTGTGGTAGTTGATTTGTACTGTTACCATATAAAATTTTTCTTAGAAATTGTAATACAGAAATTCCCTGCATCCTGATAGGACGTCCCCTACCTGAAGGTTTCCTTGTGGAGGCGTAGGAAATAGACCATTGGTTGTATGTTTATCCTGCCAGTGGTCATTGTGAAACTTGACTTAGACACAAGCATGTACAATATTAGCATGGTTTGCTTGCTATAATGAGAATATACCATTTTTTTTCTGTTTGGTACGTATATTCTTTTGCAATATGTTCTGTATCCTGTTACATACACTTACTGTTGTAGTGGTTCATTGGATAAGTAGTAATTTTTACTTTCCATGTTTCAGGGTGATTTGAGAAAGGGTTCTGATAACTAGGTCATCAGTTAAGTAAAAAGAATTGAATTTCACAGCTTTGGCCATTTTCTACATTAAATTAGAGATTTTTTGATGACAAATAAAAATGGTTTACCCAGATTCTTGCTTTCTGTACCACAAAATACTATTTGACAGATTTTATCAAGTACCCTGTTTTGTAGATCACATGTATATTTCACGTGTCATTGATCATATTTTATTGATATTATCTTTTATGTATGTACTTTAATAATATTCTTGAAATACTTTGCACATGTCATTGTAGACATCAGGTATAGCAGCTATAAAAATGTGAAACAATTACAACCATAGTTGTATCCAGTTCCTAATAACTGGAGTGTAACTGCTAGCCTTTGTTTGGGTTATGTTACTTGTCAGTAGCTCGTGTTCCGCTTTTAAATTTAAATGAATGATGTGGGGAAACAGACTGAAGTTTAAGTAGTAGTTATTTACATCCATACTCTGCACACATACACTGTTAGATTCATGGTAGAGGGTACTTCTAATTGCAGCACATTTTCAGGTTCCTCCACATTCCTATTTCTGTGGAGTGCAGGAAAACTGGCTCTTAAATGCCTCTTGTATGTGCTTTGAAAAGTCTTATCTAGCCTTCACAGTTCCTATCTTTGCGATATACAGGGGACTGTAGTATACACCTTACTTTTAATTTACATGTGGAAAAGGGCCCTATCAACCATGTGTCTGTTCCATGAGTCTCTTAACATGTCTTCCTGTTGAGTGCCCTGTTTGTCCATTTGTTGTTGATATGCATCCTAGCTGTGTGCTACCAGATGTTACCTCACAAGCTAATTCTGGGTTTTCCTTTTCCTGTTGTGCAATATATTGTTCTTCAGAATGCTATTCTAGGTAGTCTGTTCTCCATCTTTCTTGCTTTACAGTTGCCGAGTTCAACCTTCCCTTCATTATCACTTTAACAATGTTACGGTGTTTGTACATCTATCATGATTCCTCAGTTTTCCTTATCCTCCATTCTGTGTTATACTCATCACATAGAGATCCAAAAATTTCCTTTAAAATTTTTTTTCCGAAAAAGTTTCTTCTGATTTTTTCCTATGCTTCACATATGTGTAATGTCACTGGCATTTTGGTCTATTGATCAACCAGACTTTGGAGTCGGTACATTAACTGCTCTTTTCTTTAAGATTTTGCTAAAACTAAAAAGTGTTTTGTTTGCTATTACTAAACAGACATCTACACTCAAGAGGAAAAGAAACTGGTACACCTGCCTAATATAGTGTAGGGCCCCTACGAGCACGCAGAAGTGTCGTAACACGACGTGGCATGGACGTGACTAATGTCTGAAGTAGTGCTGGAGGGAATTGACACCATGAGTCCTGCAGGGCTGTCCGTAAGAGTGCGAGGGGGGGGGGGGGGGAGAATCTCTACTGGACAGCATGATGTCGCAAGGCATACCACATATGCTCACTAATGTTCACATCTGGGGAGTTTGGTGGCCTGCAGAAGTGTTTAAACTCAGAAGAGTGTTCCTGGAGCCACTCTGTAACAGTTCTGGACATGTGGGGAGATGCATTTCCCTGCTGGATTCCCCAAGTCCGTCAGAAATCATAATGAACATGAATGGATGCAGGTGACCAGACAAGATGCTTGCATACATGTCACCTGTCAGAGCCGTATCTAGACGTATCAGGGTTTCCATATCACTCCAACTGCACACACCCCTCACCATTACAGAGCCTCCACCAGCTTGAACAGTCCCCTGCTGAGATGTGGGGTCCACGAATTCATTGTGTTGTCTGCATTCCTGTGCTCATCCATCTACTCGTTACAATTTGAAACGAGACTCGTCCAATGAGGCAACATGTTTCCAGTTGTCAACAGTCCAGTGTCGGTGTTGACAGGCCCAGGTGAGGCTGGTCAGGTTCCTTTCAGAGTATGCAGATACAATAGCTCCGTATTTAGCGATTATACAGGGTGTTACAAAAAGGTACGGCCAAACTTTCAGGAAACATTCCTCACACACAAATAAAGAAAAGATGTTATGTGGACATGTGTCCGGGAATGCTTAATTTCCATTTTAGTTTCGCCAGTATGTACTGTACTTCCTCAATTCACCGCCAATTGGCGGTAAATTTCCACAGTCAACATGTTTGGGCTGACAAGAATCCGCACGCAATTGTGCAATCACGTCATTACACAGATTTTCTGTGAACGTTTTGGCAGGCATTGTTGGTGATGTCTTGATTGGGCCCTATGTTCTTCCACCTACCCTCAATGGAGCACATTATCATGATTTCATACGGGATACTCTACCTGTGCTGCTAGAACATGTGCCTTTACAAGTACGACACAACGTGTGGTTCGTGCACGATGGAGCTCCTGCACATTTCAGTCGAAGTGTTCGCACGCTTCTCAACAACAGATTCGGTGACCGACAGATTAGTAGAGGCGGACCAATTCCGTGGCCTCCACGCTCTCCTGACCTCTGCCCTCTTGACTTTCATTTATGGGGGCATTTGAAAGTTCTCGTCTACGCAACCCCGGTACCAAATGTAGAGACTCTTCGTGCTCGTATTGTGGACGGCTGTGATACAATATGCCATTCTCCAGGGCTGCATCAGCGCATCAGGGATTCCGTGCGACGGAGGGTGGATGCATGTATCCTCGCTAACGGAGGACATTTTGAACATTTCTGTAACAAAGTGTTTGAAGTCATGCTGGTACGTTCTGTTGTTGTGTGTTTCCATTCCATGATTAATGTGATTTGAAGACAAGTAATAAAATGAGCTCTAACATGGAAAGTAAGCGTTTCCGGACACATGTCCACATAACATATATTCTTTCTTTGTGTGCGAGGAATGTTTCCTGAAAGTTTGGCTGTACCTTTTTGTAACACCCTGTATACAACCGCTTGCTCACAGAAAGTTTCGCACCTAAAGACTGGAAAGTTGCTCAAGTCACACCAATACCCAAAAAGGGAAATAGGAGTAATCCGCTGAATTACAGCCTCATATCACTTATGTCGATTTGCTGTAGGGTTTTGGAACATATACTGTATTCGAACATTATGAAGTTTCTCGAAGAAAACGATTTATTGACACATAGTCAGCACAGATTCAGAAAATATCGTTCTTGCGGAACACAACTAGCTCCTTATACTCATGAAGTAATGAGTGCTATCGACAGGGGATGCCAAATTGACTCCAAATTTTTAGATTTTCAGAAGGTTTTTGACACTGTTCCTCACAAGCCTCTTCTAACTAAACTGTGTGTCTATGGAGTATCACCTCATTTTTGCAACTGCATTCGTGATTTCCTTTCACAATGGTCAGTTTCTAGTGATAGACAGAAAGTCATCAAGTAAAACAGAAGTAATATCCGGCATTCATCAAGGAAGTGTTATAGGCCCTATATTGTTCCTGATATATATTAACGACATGAGAGACAATCTGAGTAGCCCTCTTAGATTATTTGCAGATGATGCTGTCATTTACCATCTTGTAAAGTCATCAGATGACCAAAATGAATTGCAGAATGATTTAGATAATACAAACTCAGATGCGATACATGCCCAAAATTCTACATTGGACAGACAGACAGAAGTTTTGAAATTAGATACAAAGAACACATTGATGCTTGAAGACTTGGTAACTTGAACAAATCTGAATTTGCAGCCCATATTGCTGAAGAAAACCATTCAGTGGGAAACATTGAGAACAACTTAAAAATTTTACATATAGCAGAAAAAGGAGCCAATATGAATATAGTAGAAGAAATAGAAATACACACACAAAAACAGCACCCCAGACTTTATCCTTAATGAACAAATAGAGTTAGCTAACACCCCTTTCCTGAAAAATTTCCAAACATTATTTTCCAACCTTCAAAGCAAGTAATATGAGTACGCCTATCTGCAGATCAAGTAGCAAATTTATATGTTACTATAATTCTCATGATGCTATATGTAGTTAAATAATGTACTATTTTACCTATACAGTACTAAAACTTTATAATTAATGTTACAGTATCAACTCAAAAAATCAATGTCTCTGTAGTAGTGTAAAAGGCATTTCAGTTGTGTAAATAAATATAGGATTCTTTCCAAACATTGGACATCTTCAAATGTTACGATATATCATAGCATCTTTGATACTCATATGTTTGTAAGCTCTTTGTATATATCAAAACGTATGGTGCATGGTAGAAATCTTCTCAGTGACAAATCTAAAGTGTTCAGTGAGAAAAATTTAAGTTTGCAACAATAAGAATGCAGTGGGAATGTATTCACATCTGTTGGATGAATGTTATGAAAACAAACACTCCAAACCGACATTTGACGTAAGTCAAATGCAACGAAAATCGGTAATGCAACCATCTGTGTGTGGCATGCTTATAATTATGTATTATTTATATTTTAGGACAATTAATCTGTAAAAATCACACCACATGTCATAAGGAAAGTGTGTAAACCGTCTGAAGACGAATCACAACAATTCGAAATGGGTAACAGTACCCTTTGAATAATGGAACTGAAAGTAAATTTGTGGCTGGTTGCTGTCCCAACACCATCAACATTTAAATAAGATATCTGTGTGGTGCGAAAAGTGGCAATTGACCGTGAATAAAGAAAAGTGTGAAGTTATTCACATGAGTACTAAAAGAAATCCACTAAATTTCGATTACGCGATAAGTTACACAAATCTGAAGGCTGTAAATTCAACTAAATACTTACGGGCTACAATTAAAATAACCTAAGTTGGAATGATCTTATAGATAATGTTGTGGGTAGAGCAAACCAAAGACTGCTACTCATTTGCAGAACACTTAGAAGGTGCAACAGTTCTACAAAGGAGACTGCTTACACTACACTTGTCCACCCTATTCTGGAGTACTGCTGTGCGGTGTGGCATCCGTATCAGGTGGGACTGACGGATGATATTGAAGTTCAAAGAAGGGCAGCCCGTTTTGTGTTATTGGGAAATAGGGGAGATAGTGCCACAGACACGATAAGTGAATTGGAGTGGCAATCATTAAAACAAGGCATTTTTCATTGCGATGGGATCTTCTCATGAAATTTCAATCACCAGTTTTCTCCTCCGATTGTGAAAACATGCTGTTGGCACCCACCTACGTAGGGAGAAATGATCGTCATGATAAAATAAGAGAAGTCAGGGCTCACACAGAAAAAGGTAAGTGCTTGTGTTTCTCGCCCGCTGTTTGAGAGTGGAATGGTAGAGAGACAGCTTGAAAGTGGTTCATTGAACCCTCTGCCAGGCACTTAATTGTGAATAGCAGAGTAATCACATAAATTCAGATGTGAAGCTTTGTGTTGTGCAGTCATCAAGGTACACGAGTGGGCCTTGGCTCCGAAAGCCCATATCGATGATGTTTCATTGGATGGTTCGCATGCTGACACTTGTTGATGGCCCAGCATCGAAATGTGCAGCAGTTTGTGGAAGGTTTGCATTTCGGCCACATTGAACAATTCTCTTCAGTCGTCATTGGTCATGTTCTTGCAGGATCTTTTTCCGGCTGCAGCAATGTCAGAGATTTGATATGTACTGGATTCCTGATATTCACAGTACACTCGTGAAATGATCGTACGGGAAAATCCTCACTTCATTGGTACCTCAGAGCTGCAGTATCCCGCCGCTCATGCGGCGACTATAGCGACAGTTCAAACTCACTTAAATTTCGATAACCTGTTATTGTTGCAGCAGTAACCGATTTAACAACTGCTCCAGACACTTGTTGTCTTATGTAGACATTTCCGATTGCAGTGCATTATTCTTCCTGTTTACATGTTTCTGTATTTGAATACACATGCATATACCAGTTTCTTTGGTGCTTGAATAAAATGTAAATGTCTTGTGAGTAGGGCCTCCCGTCGGGTAGACCGTTTGCCGGGTGCAAGTCTTTCGATTCGGTGCCACTTCGGCGACTTGCGTGTCGATGGGGATGAAATGGTGATGATTAAGAACAACACAACACTCAGTCCCTGAGTGGAGAAAATCTCCGACCCAGCCGGGAATCGAACCCGGGCCCTTGGAATCGAACCCGGGCCGTGCTGACCACTCAGCTACCGGGGGCGGACTTTGGTGCTTCAGTGTATTTCTATAACTAAGTACTTGAAGTGGACAACTATCTTGAAAGTGAATCGATCTGCAGGCAAACGTACATCGCCCACTTATAACCAGATATTGTTTCTATTGTTCATTAACACACAGACCTGTTTTCTCATTCATTTTGTAATAATTTTCCACTATTTTGATTAATTCTGTTTTGGAACTATTTATTAATGCTACATTATTTGCATAGGCAAGTCTAGATTCCTCAGAAAATATTGGTTCTTGACACTTTCTAAGTGGGCTTTTGTGGGATAGTTGACATCTGTTAATTGAGGTTTCCAGCATCTCTAGGGTGCTCTCCCATACGTGAGACAAACCTGTGAACGTTTGTGCTTTCCTTCGCTGTATTCCTTCAGTATCCCCTGCGAGTCCTGCTTGGTGTGGGTCCCACACACATGAATAGTGTGGCTAAACTTAACTATTAGTTTGGGTCAAAGGAAATTAAGCAATGCTAAGTTGGGGCTGTAGTAGTCTCTTGTGTACAACCTAGTGTGGCAAGGGCTGATGTGTAGTGTAGCCTGAGGTCTGCGTTATGTTAGGCTGTGACACTTCACTTGTTCAGCCGTACCAATCACATTTCAGTTGACGGTTTCAGAAACTTTGTTGGGTATTTTCAGAATGTCTCGATTTACGAGATTGTGATTAGGCAGGAAATTTAAGAGTATAGCTTAAATTTTACAAAGCAGTACTTTATGTGATGGCATTTTACACAACTATGTTTCATTAAGGCTCTGCTTATTTTTGTGCACTCATCATGATGATGTTTATTGAACACTATTTTCTGAGTGGATCTGGCATCTTTTCTAATCAGTCAACTTCATATGTCACCAAGTGCTAACCCATGTTTGTTTTAAAATATAATTTTCAGTGCACTGTACACCAGCTTTTATTATTTATATTTGTACATTTACTCCTTAGCAACATTTCAATACCTTCGTATGATTCTAATATATGCCAAGCTATTTGAATTGGTTTCAGATATATTTTTAAATTTCACCAAATAGTATTGTAAGATGGCCACGTAAGTGATATGTGAGCAGCCATCTTCATAGACCAAGTGCATTTTCCCACTAGTGTTCTAATGAGTTGTAGTCAGCTATAATATGGCAGTCAAATGGATGGAAAATAAGTGGGAAGGTGTTTATTCCAAAAGTAATTGCCATAACTGTTAATATGGTTATCCCACTGTGAGACAAGACGGTCAAGGCCTTAACGGAATAATATTTCTGGTTGCCTAAGAAACCGTGACTGTATCCAGTTTTGCTCCTCTTCGTCCAAAACAGGTAGATGGCCACGAATTTCTTGTTTCAGGGCTCTGAAAATATGGAAATCACATAAGGAGCTACCTGGACTGCATGAAAGATGTGTAAGGGCTTTGCAGCGAAACTTTTGCAGCGTATTCCAAACATGTGAGCCTGCTGCAGAAGTTTCGCCTATACATCCTCCATATAGTCCTGATGTCTCCACACAGGATTTCCAAATTTTTGGAGCCCTGAAGAAAGAAATTCGTGGCTGTCAGTTTGCTTTGGGTGAAGAGGTGCACATCTGGGTACAGCCATGGTTCCATAGGCAACCACAAACGTGTTTCCGTGAAGACATTGCCTGTTTAGTCTCAAAGTGGAACAAATGTATTAACAGATATGCTGATCATGTTTGAAAAAATAAACAGTTTACTAATTTTTTCCCCATCTGCCTGATTTTCATGTGACTGCCCCCTTATGCAGCTGAGCCTGTGTGATCATTCCATTTAATATCCGTACGAATTTTGACACAGGGTTATTTGTATGAATGAACTGATGACATTTGTAATTCATTGATATTCTAGTTACAGGATATTGTATTTTAACATCTTGCAAAGCATATAATTTTACACTTATGCCAATCTTTGCATCACTTTGAAATCAATTAAGATCTGCTTCTACAAGGGGCATTCAGTAAGTAATGCAACACATCTTTTTTTCTTGCCAAATTTCAGTTGAAAAAATGCAGAATTCATTAGGGGACACTGTATAGTATTTCGGCTTCAGCCCATGTAGTTTCATGAAGTTCTGGCATACATCCCCTTCCAATAGAGATGTTTTTTAGAGACTAGATTTGTGAATCATCTGCAAAGGTCAAGTTATCAATTTTAACTGCAGGACATGAATAGTTACTTCCACATCAGTCAGTGATTGTCTGTCCGAGGTGACACGCTGTGTCCTTTCTACCAAGAAATCCTCAATCCTGTCGCAAGTGTTGTTTGAGCCCCGTAAGACTGTATTCTCATTAATAAGCACGATGAGTCCAATGCTTTCTCAAAGTCAAGAATTGCTGCATCCTTCAGATTTCTTTGTCGAGTGGCTTTCAGGGTGTATCGAGGTTCACACGATCGATGTTTTAGAATCCGTGCCGGTCGGTGTGGAGGAGGCCTTTCTGTTCGAGAGACCTCACTGTGCTCCGCAGAATATGTTCTAAGAGTGTGTAACAAATAAATGTCAAGGATGTTGGATGATAGTTTTGTGGATCACTTCTGCTACCTTTCTTGTAGATGCGTGTCACCATTGCATTCTTCCAACTACTGACTGAGGGATCTGTATTGTACTGTGGTTAAAATAACCCTTGCAGTGTACAGATCACACCATTTGTCATACTTTACGTGGGTTATCTGACCGTAGGCTTTCTCGGCATATTCCAATGATACAATCTTCTCGTGTGATCGGCTAAGTGATGGCATCATCTTCACCTGAAAATAGTGTGTATGAATCTCATTGAATAGTTACAACAAGATGGCTTCACCACTTGGCTTATCACCTGAGAAGATTTTATCTTTGCTAGGTTTGTCAGTTATTTGTCTGTGTACTGCAATGTTTGACATACTTGTCAAACGTAAAGTGTATTTGAGAGACATTTTGATCGATGGTAGATTTGACGAGGTGGCGGATGTTTGTGTTGATGATTCGCTGTGCATATTTAGTGAAAAATTACAGTTTATCTCACTGTTCCATGAGTTTCTACAGCTATGGAAACTATGATCACAGATAAAAAGAAAATACCACAGGCAGTTCCCACAATGGTAGGGATGTTGTGTCTTTCCCAGCCATATAATACACAGGAAAACCTTGAAAAAATAAATAGTTTAAGCATAACATACAAGTGAGTGTGTGTTAAAAAAATAATTAAAGAAACACACTGGTTGTTCCACAGACAATGCATTAGGTTGGTGCTTAAGTGTGTAGCGTTTGTGTTTTTCATGTTGGTATTCTGGTTGCTATGGGTTAATGTATCAATTGTCATTTTTTTATTTGTAATTTACTGTTGCTGTTTGAATTTACATATTGTCAGTTTGTCATTTGGAGATAATGAGTGAATGGAGCTGTGGACACTAGAAAATGGAGTGCCAAGTGGAAAAATTGGAACATCTCTGACATATTCTTCTGCTCGAGTTCAGTGAGGGGTGACAGCAGTGGAGGCAGCCAGAAACATTTGTGCCGTGTATGGGGATAATGCCATTGGACAGAACACAGCAAGAAAATGATTTTCTGATTTAAAGGAGGATTCTTTTGACATTAATGACTCATCACATTGTACAACTACATCTATACTGTGCAAACCACCATGAAGTGCATGGCAGAGGGCATGTCCCATTGTACTATTTTGGGTTATTTCCTGTTTCATTCATATATAGAGTGAGTAGGATTTTTTTTTGAATGCCTCTGTTTGTGCACTGCTTAGAATAATCATATCCTCACAGACCGTATGTAAGGCATACATGGGGTATTGTAGTATATTTCTAGAGTTGTCATTTAAAGCTGGTTCTTGAAGTTTTGTTACTAGATTTTCGTGGGATGCTTTACACCTATCTACAAGAGTCTTCCAGTTCACTTCCTTCAGTATTTCTGTGAAGCTCTCGCACAGATCAAACAAAATCGTGACCATTTGTACTAACCACCTCTGTGTATGTTCAGTATCCCCTGTTCGTCCTATTTGGTATGGGCCCCATACACGTGAACAGTATTCTAGGATGGGTTGCACGAGTGATTTGTAAGCAATCTCCTTTGTAGGCTGATTGCACTTCCCTCGTGTTCTACCAATAAATAATAAGTCTGCCACATTCTTTACCTATGACTGACTGAGTCTACATGATTATTCCATTTCATATCCCTACAAAGTGTTACATACAGTGTTTGTATGACTGGGCCGATTCCAGCAGTGACTCGTTAATATTATAGTCATAGGATACTACATTTTTTCATTTTGTGAATTGTGTAGTTTTATGTTTCTGAACATTTAAAGCAAGTTGCCAATCTTTACATCACTTTGAGATCAAATTAAGATCTGACTGTATATTTATGCAGCTTCTTGCAGACAGTACTTCATTGTAGATATCTGAGGTTAGTATTAATATTGTCTGCAGGGTCATCAATACACAATACGAACAGCGAGGATCCCAACACACTTCTCGATAGTACACCCAAAGTTATTTCTACATCTGACTATGGCTCTATATCTCAGATAACACGCTGTGTCCTCCCCACCAAAAAGTCCTCAATCCAGTCACATATTTCACTTGATACCCCACTACTTGACTGCCATGGTTCAAAGTTTTCAGTGGGTCGTGAGAAAAGTGCAAATCGGGTTTCACATGATTGATGTTTTCAGAATCCGTGCTGGTTGGCATTGAGGAGGTCATTCTATTCAAGATACCTTGTTATGTTTGAGCTTAGAATATGTTCCAAGATTCTACAACCAATAGATGTTAAGAATATTGGACGGTAGTTTTGTGGATCAGCCTTCCTGTAGACGGGTGTGGCCTGTGTCTTTTTCCAAGAACTGGGCACAGTTTTCTGTTTGAGAAATCTGCAATAGTTATATTTATTATTTATTTATTTATTTATTATTTTATTTATATCTAAAAACAAAGATTATGTAACTTACCAAACGAAAGCGTTGGTATGTTGATAGAGACACTAACAAACACACACACACACACACACACACACAAAATTCACGCTTTCGCAACCCACGGTTGCTTCATCAGGAAAGAGGGAAGGAAAGGGAAAGACGAAAGGATGTGGGTTTTAAGGGAGAGGGTAAGTAGTCATTCCAATCCCGGGAGTGGAAAGACTTACCTTAGGGGGGAAAAGGGACAGGTATACACTCTCTCTCTCGCGCGCGCGCGCGCGCGCACACACACACACACACACACACACACACACACACACACACACACACACACACATATATATACAGACACAAGCAGACATGTGTAAAGGCAAAGAGTTTGGGTTACAGGAGGTGTTCCATGTGGCGTCCGTTTGTGACAGTGCACTTGTCTGCCCTCTGGCATCAGGAAAGACGTACCCTGTGAAATATACCCGGTTGTTGTTGTACCTGCTGGCACCATTGAAGATGCGACACTGCAGTGTCCGCACATCATCGAATGCCGTGGCATAGACCAATTCCTTCAAATGTCCCCGTAACCAAAAGTCTAGGTGAGTGAGGTCTGGGGATCGAGCAGGCCGAGGTGTGAGGCTCCCCTGATCAATCCAGCAGTCCCAAAACGTCTGTCTCAGATGTTCGCACACATTGTGACGAAAGTGTGCTGGTGCACCATCAGGTATTAACCACATTTGTATTCGTTGCTGTGATGGCACAGCCTCCAGTAGGTGGGGGATACATTAAATAGAAAGTCTTAATAATGCACCCAAGTTAACCTTTATGGTAACACGTATGGCCCTATTAATTTATTGTCAAGTATGCCTGCCCACAGGCTGATTGAGAATCGCTGTTGATGCCCTCTTTCCTGAATTTCTTGGGGATTTACATGTCCCCATACATGCTGGTCATGGAAATTGACATCAGTATCTCTTGTGAACCCTGTGTGATCGGTAAATACAATATTGGACATGAACAATGGATCTGCATGACACTTTTGCAACAGCCATTGACAGAACCGCCATCTGCCATGGTGATCCTGAGGCCTTGGGGTGTGAATGTGCTGTAGATGGTATGGGTACAGCAATTCTTCATGAAATACCCCCCAGATAAGAGAGACAGGCATTCCTGCTGCTGCTAATCATCACACGCTGGTCCCAGGGGTTTCTTCCACTGAGTGTAGCATGCACTCTTCCATGTCAGGCTTGTGGACTGTGTGGAGCCTTCCACTGTAGGTCGTCCTAGGTGCAAGGGTACCTATGTCCCTCAGACACTGGAAAAATCTGCTGAACAGCTTATTAGAGGCCACTCTGTACTGTGGATATTTTGTAGCAAAGAGGGCACGAGCTCGCAGGCTGTGTCCATTTGCTAAACCGTAGCAGAATATCGTATCCGCCATCTCGCTTCTCGAGTAGTAGGCTGCCATTGCTAACGAGTCGTGGAAGAGAGAAAGTGTAAATGTAATACGCCATTTGCAAGTACGAACAGTACAATAACAGTAAACACGTATAAGTGAATCCGCATTTGCGAGGAGATAAAACACCGTGATATATATCCAGGGTTGACAGTATTGCACAGTAAGGACACAAACACGACGGGAAGTAACGTAGCCTACAACACGATTTGAACCGCACAACTGACTGCATATGCCCTAATGGTAGGTAGAAGAGACATCGTAATACCCTGCCGACACAGTCAGTGGAGCACCGATGCCACGACTGTTAATATCTGCAACCAAGCATCGTGCAGCCCTTCCTATAAACACATGTTTATCTCAGAAAGTGTGGCTTTCCTGACCCGTGTTTATTATACTTATTTTTATTGTTTCGAGAAGTACTACCAAGTCTGAAAGTGTTAGACACTTTTTTTGAGCACCTTGTATATAGGTTTCATACTGAAATTAAAAAATTGTTGCCAGTCACATACGTGATTCACTTGTCAGTATAAAGATGTGCATTAAGTATGTAACAAATATTGCCGTGTTAAAAAAAAAATTACAGATTAGTCTGTAACAACTACTGTTTTGTATCCACATTCCTGTTTCCAATTTCTGACCAAGTTTACTTCCCAAGAGTGAAACGTGCCACGGTTTCAGCGATATTGTGGTATTCCGTGGGCATTGCTCCTATGGATTATGTGATCGTTTGTCAGGCAAGGTTGCATTGCTCCTATGGATTATGTGACAGTTTGTCAAAGATGAGGTCCATACCACGGTACAGTGTTTGTTCCACAACGGTGATGCCGTGTTCCGAGATAACGTGACCTCGTTCACGCCTGACATTGTCCGGGACCGATTTTGTGAGCACGGTGAGGAATTGATTCGTCTCCCCTGTAAATTTTTCACAAACGCGACTTGTAACAAACCCTCTTGTCTTTGTGTGTAGGTGGCAGAACTGAAGAAGGAGCTAAAGGCACGGGGGCTGAACACGACGGGCAACAAGAATGAGCTGGTGGAGCGGCTCATCACAGCCACTGGTGGGGTGCCCGGCCCAGCCATCTCTGGTGAGTGTCTCTCTCTCTCTCTCTCTCTCTCTCTCTCTCTCTCTCTCTATTCAAAGTATTTAAGACAAGCGAGGTTGACACTGGGTCATTAAAGTATTTCGTGACCAGATATTGTCCCAGTGGTTATAGTTTATGATGTCCCAAAAACATAAAATTGTATTTGAAAGAGACATCATCTGATATTTTGGCCATGTATATTCCAGCCATCTACAGACTGACCTGACTGAAACTGCAGTATGCTACAGCACTTGTTGACTAATTGTAAACCACGGGGAACTCGAGTGCCAGAGATGTTGATTGGCAGCGAAGAATATGCATAAATTGAATCTGTGGCTGTGCGCAAATCTGTGCTATCAGTGTGTCATTATTAGCTGCACTGTAGTGACATCTTTGCGAGTATGTATATTGGCACCAACAAAATATTTCCACATTCACCGGAGAAACCTGGTGATCAACATTTCGTGAGAAGACCCTGCCTTAACTAGAAATGCCTTTGTTTTAATTGTGTCCGCCCCAAATCTTGTATCGTGTCAGTCACACGGTCTCCCCTATTTCTCAACAACACAAAATGTGCTGCTCTTCTTTGAACTTTCTTGATGTACTCCATTAATTTTATCTGGTAAGGATCCTACACCGCGCAGCAGTACTCCAAAACAGGACGGACAAGTGTAGTGCAGGCAGTCTGTAGTAGATACATTGCATCTTCTAATTGTTCTGCCAATAAAACACAGTCTCTGGTTTGCATTCCTCACAACATTCACTAAGAGTTCTTTCCAATTTAAGTTGTTTGTAATTGTAATTCCTGGGATTTTAATTGAATTTACAGCCTTTAGATTTGACTGATTTATTGTGCAACTGAAGTTTAACGGATTTAACTCTTGTGTGGATGACCTCACACGTTTCATTATTTAGTGTCAATTGCCAATTTTCGCACCATGAAGATGATCTTTTCTAAATCGTTTTGCAGTTGGTTTTTATCTTCTGATGACTTTATTAATCGATGAACGACAGCGTCATCTGCAAACGACCGAAGATGGCTGCTCAGATTGTCTCCCAAATTGTTTATATAGATAAGGAACAGCAAAGGGCCTATAGCAGTACCTTGGGGAACGCCAGAAATCACTTCTGTTTTATGTGATGTCTTTGTGTCAGTTGCTATGAACTGTGACCTCTCTGTCAGGAAATCACGAATCCAGTCTCATAACTGAGACGATTTTCCATAAGCACGCAATTTCACAAGCGACTTGTAAGGTACAATCTCAAAAGTCTTCCAGAAATCTAGAAATACATAATCAATCTGAAATCCCTTGTCAGTAGCACTTAACACATCATGCGAGTAAAGAGCTAGTTGTGTTTTGCAAGAATGATGTTTTCTAAATCCATGTCGACTGTGTGTCAATAGACCGTTCTCTTCGAGGTAATGCATTATGTTCGAACTCAATATATGTACCAGAATCCTGCTGCATATCTATGTTAATGATTTGGGCCTGTAATTTAGTGGATTACTCCTATCATCTTTCTTGAATATTGGTGTGACCTCTGCGACTTTCCAGTCTTTGGGTAGGAGTATTTCTTCGAGCGAGTGGTTGTATGTGATTGTTAAGTATGGAGCTGTAGCATCAGCATACTCTGAAAGGAACATAATTGCTATATAGTCTGGACCAGAAGACTTGCTTATATTAAGTGATTTAAGTTGCTTCATTACCCTGAGGATATCTGCTTCTAAGTTGACTCATAGCAGCAGTTCTTGATTCGAATTCAGTAATATTTACTTTGTCTTGTGTGGTGAAGGAATTTCAGAAGGCTGTGTGTAGTAACCATGATTTAACAGAACTGTTGTTGATAGAATTTCCATTGCTGTCATGCAGAGAAGGCATTGATTGTGTTTGCCTCTAGCATACTTTACTTACGACCAGATTTCTTTGGATTTTATGCCAGGTGTCGAGACAGAGTTTCGTTGTTGCAATGCGGGTTACGCACTTTTGCCGTCGACCCACAGTACACCCAGATCCAGAACTTTATTTAGGCAATCAGTGCCTACTTGCATGCAAAAGCTTAATGTTCTCCACCTCCTGGCCCACACATCTTGGGGTGCAGACTGTGCTGCTCTTCTCTATCTTTACTGCGCTCTGGTTTCGTTCAGACTAAATTATGCTAGCCAGGCTTAGGTTTGGCACGTCCTTACACTCTGAAACTACTTCCCTGTTCATCATTACGGGGTGCATCTGGCTGTTGGTGATTTCGCACTAGTCCCGTCGACAGTCTCCTCTCAGAAGTGGGGATTCCCCCTCTGCAAACACTACAGAGCCAACTCTTGCTTTCTTTTGCAATCACCATTTGACAATTCCCTGAGCAACCCGTGTAGCCACCTTCTTTGCAACCAATGGATGTTTCCTTGCCGATAGACACCCTGGGTTGGGATTGCCGGTTGGAATGCATCTCACTTCTCTCTGTCGGGATCTCCATCTCCCCCCACTGGAAAGTGTCCCGTGTATTTTCGCCTGCACCCCCCCCCCCCCCTCCCCCTCTTGGGTGTTGACTGGACCACGAATTAGGATCGACCTATTAAAGGGTCCTAAGGTCTCGGTCACCTCTATTCTATGGTAGTCAGTGTCTTGTATGTTCCATCCTCGGAGAGTTCCAGGGTGCTACCATCTTCTACACTGATGATTCTAAAATGGTAGATAAGGCGGGATGAGCTTTTGTCTCCTACTGGCATGGAACACCATTTACTGCTTGGATCATGTTGTAAGTTTACAACAGAGCTGCTATACATTAAAAGCCCTCCCCTCCGCCCATTTTATTACTCAGACCGCCGTCCACATTGTTTTGATATGTACCAGGGTGTATACGACCCAGGACAACCGGGAGACCTGAGAAAAACCCGGGAATTTTTTCATCCGGGAGAAAATCGGGAGAAACCCGGTAATTTTTTAGAATTCTGGGAATTTTCCATTGTTTTTGTTATAAGTTAAATTTTTGTAATTTTGACTGGTAGGAATTGATACTCAACAAAGGATATTACAAATCATTTTTTTCATTTTGTGGTGCAGTTCTTGTTGTCTCCGTGCTTGCTAAGATATTACTGTATCCCGTGCGAGAATGTACGATGAATTTCTTAAATGACAGAGCATTTGACTCTAATTTAAAAATCGTAGTAATAGACGGCAAATCCTCGAGTAAAACTGAAGTGATGTCAGGTGTTCCCCAGGGAAGCGTCCTGGGACCTCTGCTGTTCCTGATCTATATAAATGACCTGGGTGACAATCTGAGCAGTTCTCTTAGGCTGTTTGCAGACGATGCTGTAATTTACCGTCTAGTAAGGTCATCCGAGGACCAGTATCAGTTGCAAGGCTTTGCTTTACTCCTGAAACAGAGACACGGTGATTGTGGTTGGGGCCTCTCTTTGTGTTTTCTGGGCCTAGGACCCGCGGCCCCTGCCCCGTGCAATGACTGTTCTTTTATCCCTCTGTTTTACAGTTTTTAGATTTTGCCTACCCTTTTTGTGTGTGCTTTTAGCTTCCTCACTTTGTAGTTTGACCCCTCTGACTGGATCCATCCACTTTTAGCACAGGCCTCTATCTTACGTGTGTAACTTTGGAATCACAAGACTGAAGACCTCACAGTCTAGTCCTATAATCACCTTCAATCAGTCAATCAAAGTTCCGTCGTGGACACCACTATAAGCATCTCGCAACGGAGTCTGCGCTAGAAGATTGCCAGTCTTGGGGATTTTGCATTTGTTTGAATTTGTCGTGCTTTTTCATTGTTTCTGCAACAGTGTTCTGACCTGTTTTGTGTACCGAGGGGGATCAGCTCCATCGTTTCTTTATTTATTAGGTACAAATCTCTCAATTTCTGCCACTAATATTTCTTTGAAGTCGAGCCACATCTGGACACTACTTATATTATTAACTTGGGAGGAGTGGAGATTGTCTCTCGGGAAGGCGTCAAATGAAATTTTATCTGATTTTTTGAATAGGTATATTTTTCATTTATTTTTGGAGCATTTGGGAGTTACGATCTTCAGTCTAGCTACGACCACTCTGTGTTCACTAACCCCTGTATCCAGTTTGATGCTTATTATTATCTCGGGATTATTCGTTGCTGAGAGGTCAAATGTGTTTTCACAACTGTTTACTATTCGAGTGGGCTCAGGAACTAACTGCTCGAAAGAATTTTCAGAGAATGCATTTAACACAATTTCTGACAATGTTTTATGCGTACCTCCAAATTTAAACATATTTTCGACAGTAAATTGATATCACCACCAATTATAATTATATGAGTCGAGTACGTGTTTGGAATTAGACTCAAATTCTCTTTGAATCTTTCAGCAGTCGTATCATCAGAGTTGGGTCAGTCAAACGATCCAATTATTATTTTATTCTGACAGCCAAGAATGACCTCTACCAACACTAAGTCACACAAACTATATACTTCAATTTCACTACAAGGTAAACTACTTCTGAGAGCAACAAACACGCCACTGCCCTCCGTGTTCTGCGACCGTGTGGGCTGCAGATTCCTTGACTTGCACCGTAAGGTGGTTAGGTTGCAGGATCTGCTAAATATTTCAGGAGTATACTACGTGCAGCAGGTGGTACACAGGTAGCAGGGGCCGTGTTTCTTACGTTAAGAGGGTCTCGGGGAGACATAAAAAGGGATTCGATCTCAAACTGTGCAGGTCAAACACAGGAAGAACACAGATCCAGGAACCGTCAGTATAACAGTTGTAAACTATACCAGAGGTCCGCTGTTGGTCCTGCTGTGCTGCAGATGGTGAGCTCTGCCTTCATCTTACCAGCAAGTCTGGCAGCCTTTACGACTTCTGACACCCGCTCGAAACTAGAGAGTATCTCTTCAGGTTTAAAGCGACACACGTCACTGTTGCCGACGTGAACCACCACCTGCAGTTGGCTGCACCCTGTGCTCTTCACGGCATCCGGAAGGACCCTTTCCACATCTGGAATGACTCCACCTGGTATGCACACAGAGTACACATTGGCTTTCTCCCCCTGAAACTAACTTTGAGGAAACTGAACAAACTGCTCAAGATAACTCAGAAGAAATGAAGGAAGCAAAACCTCTGCAGAAATGCAGTAGAATAACAAGAAGCCTAGGTACTCGGACGACTGTGCGGCGTTGGCGTCGGATGCAGAAGTATCCATACAAAAGTCACCTCAGAATTCTGAAGATGTGAGGGATCAGGATGATGAGGAAGAATTGACAATAGCAATAAAGGAGCAATAGGACACGCTGTCGTCCGATGGAACGTGGACTTTTTTGGAATTCCAGCAAATAAGAGATCTGTTGACAATGAGTGAGTGTTCAGAGTAAAAAGATATGCACCTGGAAATACTGAAAGGTGTAAGATGCATTTACTTGTTAAAGGTTGTGTACAGGTAAAAAGATATGACTACGAGGATATCTATGCTCCAGTTGCTACACTCACTACATTCAGAATTTTTGTTTGAGTGTTGAGTCAACAAGATCTTTTTATGGAACAAATGGATGTACAAAATGCATTTCAACATGGGGAAGTAATTGGACCTAAAATTTTGCTCACGATTCTTCTCTCCAATGTTTCCAGTTTCTTGTCAGAATCAAACAGCAGAAAGCCCAGGATGGAATAATATGAATATGAGGATTGGGGCATCAGATGACAGTGGCTCTGTGTGTGTGTGTGTGTGTGTGTGTGTGTGTGTGTGTGTGTGTGTGTGTGTGTGTCTGATGAAGTACATTGTCCAGTAGTTAATATCCAGTAATAATTGTGCCTGTCTGCTGTTCATGTGATAAGTTGCAGTCTGTCCCGTATTCACATAGTTATTTGTAGTTTTTACAATTCTTAACTCAGTGCGAGACATTTACTTACATAGGGGCATTCTAGTTTCACTACCATGTTGTTATACAATAATTTGGCATTTCTTGATTTGATTCGTTCAGGGATACAACACAACAGTTGTCTCTCCCTGTCATTTTAGTAAAGCCAGCTAATCACCTAAAGAAGAGTAGGAGAAGCTTTACTAGTTTCTGGATTTCCAGCATGCTGATTTTATAACAGGACAGCAACTTGTGTTAACCAATCTTGATGTAGAAAACAGTCAAAGTTGCAAGATTCAGTTCTTTTTATTTCCTCGGTGGCCAATTCTGGATATCAGAAGGCTTTCTCAACTCACCCAAACAGAAAAAAATGATGTGTTTTGTTATAGCACTCAGACCTTATTAATATTGTGCATACTTATAGCTGTAAGACGTCCAGCATTGCAGAACTTCTCTCAAAACACGGCCTCTGCATCATTAGCTATACCATATTTTTGTTTTCCAGTTCAACAAATGGAGTTGTCACTCCTGTCCTGGCCAGTCTATTAGCTTCTCCCTTATCACTAATTCCTTAGTGATCAGTCTCTCACAGCAGATCTACCATGTTGCTTTCCCTTAACCTCATAAGGTCCTCATGTCGTTCTGCAATGATCTTTGCTATAGCAAATATATCCACCTGAAACACTGTGGCCAGCTTTCCTAGAGACATTGCTCCCTCTCCCCCTCCCTCTCCCCCTCCCTCTCCCCCTCCCTCTCTCCCTTTCCTTTTTGCAAAATTACCTGCTTCCTTTCCAATTCCATATTATTGTTCCCCCGAGGTACATTCTCGTGTGTGCACTTCCCCGTGATAGGACAGTTTTCTAAGTGTGCAGTAATAATAGCTTGTATTATGTCATTTGCCATTTGCTCAAGACCTACTGGATTACTTATCAAAGTTCTGACTTCAGATAAGTGTGAGTTTAGGTCTTTCCTATCTGAGTCGAAGTTTGTTTTCGTAGGATTCTTAATAGGCCGTGTCAGTTTAACTCCCATTTCAACCTCAAACTTGATATACGTATAGCCAAATAAGGACAGCTCTAATGCCACATGCCATTATTTGTCGTAAATATACGTTAAGGGATAACACCACTGTAACGGCCTAAAAAAAATGTTTTCTTGACAGTTGTTTTGGGTGGTACTAAAGATGATAGAGAAATATTATTTTGATTAGTTATTGAGCATATGTTAAAGTATATTATCAAAAAATTGTAGGGAATTATTTCAAAATGGTAACACTGCAGCATGTGTCGTGAGAGGTGTCCTGTGGCACGCACAATAAATGGTGTCAATTTGAATGTGTGTAATCTGCTTGAGTGTAGCTGGTAAACCACATAGGGGATTATAGAAATATTGATTTTTCTGTAATTGGTGAGTGTTTGAATAAAGTCGGTAAATTTTCATAAAAAGAAAAGGATAGTTAATAAATATTCTTCAAGTTAACTAATCGAAAATCCTCTACATGATTTACTTTGAAACGTTACTTCAAGTTGTGGTTAAATTTTCAAACAAAAAGATTGAAAATTGTTGGAGTTATGCTACATGCTATTGTGAAAATTCATATTACAAGAAAATTGCATTTCAAGTTTTGAAATGTGTTACAGGCATGGAAAAAATGAAAAAAATTCTACTTCTACAAGAGTTTTACCACTAATCTGCTATCCCAGGACTAGCCAGTTGTACTGTAGCAATTGCGATTGAATTCGTATCCACTAGTTTATCATAGAATGACTGAAATATTGGTCAATACCGTGAACACACAAGACTTTAGAGTTCCTTTTAGCCCTACTCCAAGCTGACACGTACGTTACTGGGACGATTCAACAGTTGATTTCGTATGTGTTCCATATGAACTTACTACTTGGCATAATAACTTTTGGTCAGTTTGGGCAAGCAATAATTATTGTGAAGCCTCAGCCTAAAGAACTTCGTTCTTGCAATGTGATGTCTGCATTGCACGTTTTACATTTCACTTGTTGAGAAATAACAGAGAAAACGCTAACGAAATTTATACTACTAATGCTTAATCTATAATTCACGTCAAATTCCTTTTCACCGTCTTTCAGTTTTTTAGCAGAGGCACTGACTCCTGAACTGCTCTCAGCCTCATACCTATTCTTTGGATGCTTTGATGACGTACTGCTTCGACACCACGTCAGATATGATGTTTTTGTATCTTTTGTGCATGAGTACATTTTCTTACCACCCATTCTTTGTTGAAAGACAAAACTGTATCCTATAAGATCACAAATAAACTATCAAAAGTCAATACTGGACACAAAAATCAAGATTCGAAGCAAAAGAATTGTCTTTTTTTGTACATGTAGTGACAATTTCTGATGCCAAGCTAACGTATTGTTCTTTTTGAATTGCTTCTAACTATACCCAGACACTACATGGGGTATAGAGTTTGTGCCGGTAGGCCGTTTTGAGTCACCTGAGGTGCTATACGAGGTTGTTGGAATTCCATAGGACAATCCCCCGCCCGCCCAGGGATTAGACTATTTGCCTCATATTTTCGAAGGTTCAGAGAATCTTTTAAGCCAATAAAGAACGGTTTCTTTTTAAATTCTACAGTGGTATTACCCCTTAAGATGGATGCAGTAGTTAAGTCAATTACTTCTGCTGTTCCTGACGGTAGATTCTGTAATCGTGTTCAAGATCTCTAAATTGCTCTCGAGTAGATATTCGAGTAGGTATTGACCTCTGCCGGTGGCATCACTGCTTCCACACACCAGGTTGTGGGCTAAGGTGTAACATATCACATTGAGTAAAGTAATGTGTTGCTCTCATGTCTTTCTACCTGATAATCGTGTCCTTTGCAATTGTGGTTTCGTGTGTGTTAAGTATTACGTTCCGAATAGCATACTGTAGGAAAGATACTGTGTTCGTTATGTGCATGTTCACGAATTGAAATGGATGCAGCATATTTGCAGATTGGGGTACCGAGGGCATTCTTTTCGCGTGTTGGCAGCCCTGCCTGTTTGACTGATCACTCCGTGGCATCACCGTCCTGCCGAGTAGGTGCACTGCGGACTGCTGAAGAGTAGATCGTGATGTCAGCACTGTTGTCATGGGAACAAAAGTTGGAGCTATTATACCATTCAGTGAGAAATGATTTCTTGGGTAAAGAACCGTCAGATGAGTGGTAATAGCTGTTTGACTTGTGAGCATGTTTTGTGTATGCGAAGGTGAATTAGGTGTGATGAATTGTAACTGATGGTACACTATATATACATACATGAAGTAGTGTTGTTGTAATTCGTTATGGTTGAAGAAATAGATGAGCACACATTTCCATCTCAAACTGCAAAGGAGTAGTAGTCCACCATCAGAAGAATGTACGGTTTAATGGAAAAAGAAAATCGAAAGATACTAATTCATCATTTTAAAGGTATTTTAACTACGAATTTGACAGCATTACCAGTTCACACCAAATGGCAATCAGCTGTCTACGAGTCTCTTCACTCCCTGTGCAGGAGGAGCACTTTCCTCGGAAGGAAGGTAAGCTGAGGCAAATGCAGATTCCCTCATGTTTCCTTCCTTGTGCTGTTTCATCCCAATGGTCACTAATTCCCTGGAACAAAAGTCTGCCATCGACACGAGTGAAATACCATTCTTGACATGAATGCTTGTTATGGGCTTTTTTAGATTTCTAGAATAAATCAAGTTCCCTCCAGTTGCTCCAAAGTTAGGCTCCCGGATCAGGACCACGTCCACCTCCTATCTTCCCAGAAAACTACTACTTACCGTAAAAATGACCCCTTGGGTTGCAGATAGGCACAGTGAAGAGAAACAGTTACACATGTAACTGTTGGCCAAAGCCTTCCTCAGCGAAGTAAACATTCACACAGGCAAGCACACCTCACACACTCACGGCCGCCACCAGCGGCAGCTCCGACCGGAATACGATTGTGACACGAATAGCAATCTGAAGTGGGGTGGGGGTGAGAGAAGTGAGCAGTCTGGGAGACATGCGGGGACTAGTCAGGTGTAGGTTGTGGGGTAGTTTACCATAGGTTGAGTTCAGCATAATTTCTGGACCAGATAATTTGTTGTAAGCATAACTCTCATCTGTGCAGTTCAGAAAAGCTGGTGGTGGAGGGGAGGATCCCATTGGCCCGGGTTTGAAGGAGCTATTGAAATCGAGCATGTTACGCTCAGCAGCATGTTGTGCCATAGGGTGGTCTACTTTGCTTTTGGCCTCGGTTTGCAGTGGCCACTAATTCTGCTAGACAGCTGGTCGGTAGTCACCAATATAAAAAGCTGCGCATTGGTTGCAGCAGAGCTGGTGTACGACATGGCTGCTTTCACAGGTGGCCCGGCCTCTAATGTGGTAAGATAAGCCTGTAACAAAACTGGAATTGGAAGTACTGGGTAGGTGGATTGGGATGGTCTTCCACCTGGGTCTGGGATATAATCCCTGTGGCAAGAGGTTGGGATTGGAAGTGACATAGGACTGGACTGGGATGTTGTGGAGGTTGGATAGGTTGTGGAACACCACTTTAGGAGGGGTGGGAAGGATCTCGAGTAGGATGTCCCTCATTACAAAGCTAGATGATAGATAATCAAAGCCCTGACGATGTGGGGTTTACTTGTTCCAGTCCAGAGTGGTATTGGATGACAAAGGGAGCACTCCTTTGTGGCTGGTGCCTGTGGGTGGAGAGGATTGGGGGTGCGATGGGAAATGGCACGGGAAATCTGTGGACTAGATATGACGGATAGTGCGTCTGTGAAGGTGTTGGCGAGACCCTCGGCATACTGGGGAAGGGAGTTCTTGTCACTGCAGATATGCCATCCCCAGCTGACAATGGTATATGGGATGGATTGTTTGGTGTGGAAGGGATTGCAGATGACAAAATTCAGGATGGTTTGTGGGTTTAACGTAGACAGAGGTGGTCGCTGCTCCACCCCCACCCCACCGTATCCCACCTCGTGACACTTGCTTGGCAGTCTCCTAATCCCTGCACACCTTCTCCCCCCCCCCCCCCCCTCCAATCTATTGCTACCCCTTCCCCTTCGCTGCCCTACTCCAGATTGCTATTCACGTGACAGTTGCATTCTGGTCGGAGCTGTCAAGTGGTGGCAACCGAGTGTGCGTGAGGTGTGCTTGCTTGTGTGAATGTGTGTATGTGTTCTTTGCTGAGCAAGACTTTGGCTGATAGCTACACGTGTAACAGTCTTTTCGTTGTGCCTGTCTGCAACTGAACAGGTCATCTTTCCAGTGAGTAGTAATCAATCCTATTCCTAACATTGTTGTTATTCCAACCTAGAGTTTCCATTTTTCGGAGGTCTTTGGTTTGAAATGTTTTAACTTGCTATGTTTATGTTAAGAAAGCAATTCTTTGCCTTCCATTTCCTTTTGTTCTCTGAGAAGTTTCCTCATCTGAACACCAGACCAGGTCAACCTACCCAGTTGTTGAAACAATTTCTGTCTTTTCTAACGCCAGTGCTCGGGCGTTTGAGGCCTCATCGAGTATCCTAGTTTTTGTGTCGTCTCGTGTGTCCTCCGTTTTGTTCCCAGGAGAACTGGGGATATATCAGGTCGACACCGACGGAACCCCACACGCTGGAGCTCTCTGTTCGTGATACGTCTTCCCGTGTGCCACTCCCCCTCAGCACAGCTCGCATCAGACCTCGGGTTAGATCCTAGGGAAGCAGTGAGGTCTGTCCGGCACGGGAGAAACTGCCAGTAGTTGTGCTACAGCCAGCATAACCCTCAGCTTCACGCGAAGACGAGAGCCTCTCCAATCGCACTGTCGGTGCTACAGCGAGGCGGTGTCCTCTGGCGAGGTCATTTCTCGGTGTGATCTTTTTACCAGAACAAAAAATGCTCCTATTGTAGCGCAACAAAAGCAACTGTGTCCTGGTCAGAGTTAGGGATGCAGAAGAAAGGAACTAGTTATTCGACTAATGGCAGCTTCAAAGACATTTAAATCAAAACATCATTTTTACTTGCGCATTATAATTATCCGGGCTGTTATGCTGTGGTCGGTTGATGAATTTTGTCTCAATTCCCGACCTTTCCTCTCCGACTGCGGGAGACATCTTCGAGGGGGTCCGTAGGTCGATGGAAGGTCCGACACGCCCACTGGCTCGCTGCTGGCAGTGCTGCCAACACGCGAAAAGGCTGCCCTCGGTACCCCAATCTGCAAATATGCTGCATCCATTTCAATTCGTGAACATGCACATAACGAACACAGTATCTTTCCTACAGTATGCTATTCGGAACGTAATACTTAACACACACGAAACCACAATTGCAAAGGACACGATTATCAGGTAGAAAGACATGAGAGCAACACATTACTTTACTCAATGTGATATGTTACACCTTAGCCCACAACCTGGTGTGTGGAAGCAGTGACGCCACCGGCAGAGGTCAATACCTACTCGAATATCTACTCGAGAGCAATTTAGAGATCTTGAACACGATTACAGAATCTACCGTCAGGAACAGCAGAAGTAATTGACTTAACTACTGCATCCATCTTGAGGGGTAATACCACTGTAGAACTTAAAAAGAAACCTTTTTTTATCGGCTTAAAAGATTCTCTGAACCTTTGACAATATGAGGCAAATAGTCTAATGCTGGGGCGGGCGGGGGTTTGTGTTATGGTATTCCAGCCTCCTCGTCTAGTGCCTCAGGTGACTCAAAACGGCTTACCTGTACCAACTTGATACCCCATGTAGTGTCTGGGTATAATTAGAAGCATTTCAAAAAGAACAATATGTTAGTTTGGCATCAGAAAATGTCATTACGTGTACCAAAGAATAGATATGAGGCTGACACCAGTTCAGGAGTCAGTGCCTCGCTGCTGCGAGCCAGTGGGTGTGTCGGACCTTCCGTCGACCTGCGGACCCCCTGGAAGATGTCTCCCGCAGTCGGAGACAAAAGGTTGGGAATTGAGGCAAAATTCATCAACCGACCACGGCATAACAGCCCGGATAATTATAATGGACGTGATATTTCCGGCCGTGAAAGTCTACATTTTAGTATCATTTTTACTTGTTAGTATTAATACCCGTGTCATTCAATATAATGAATTGTGTCAAGTAAAGTGACAAAATACGTGATGTCTTGTTGTATAATGTGTTGTGTCGTATAGTGTGACATACGCAGTCATGTAGTGCAACAAAGCATTTGTCATTGTGTCTCTAATGTCTAAGATGCGTGCATCCCCACTTTGGGATTCTTGCTGTGATAGATGCACTACCCACTCTCAGATCGTTACTGTTGTAGATGCATCCCACTCTAGAGGCACATAAAGTGTGTCTTTTTGTTCTTGCACACCTCACAATACATGTAATGGGGAGTGTTTCTCGGAGAGCTTACTGCACTGGGGTAGTAGGGTAAACTTGTAAAAAAGTGCGAATATGTGAGATATTTTGATGTAAATGTCTTTGAAGCTGCCAAATAAGTCAAAAGTCAGGATATATTTGCCTTATTTTGTGCTTCGATCTGAACACGTTTTCATTCTGGTTCCCGACTTTTACTCTACCGTAAATTTGACATTAGACTGCCATAACGTGGCAACCAGTGTAGATTTTTGTTGACTCGGGCCACGAGATCTGGTTTAGGTTTTTTTATAGACTTTTTAACCACGTTGCTTATATTTTCACAAATCAACAGTGTAGTGTTACCTTTTTATTATTTTATCTTCTCCTCATTATCTATTGAAACAACATCGCATTGTAATGTAATTTTAATTTTCACCAAAAGCACATTCAACACAGCGGGAAAAATACACGTCTTTCGTAACAAGACAAAGAGAGAGAGACATCCATTAGCTCTTAAAAACAAAAAAAGTACGCAAAAGTAAAAAAAAGAACAAAATTATTTATAAAATCGGTCGCTGGCGCAGCGCTCTTCTGCGTGCGCGATCGTAAATTATAACTTTGCGGAAGTCAAAGTACCATTACAATGCCTCCTCTACTGACACGCTCCGCAAGCGAGCGTGGCAGTATAGAAAATTTACATAGATACATATATATATATATATATATATGAGAAAATAAGAAATTTACATATTACAAAAAATATTTCTGTGCACAATGCTCTTTGCATATCAGTCTTTGTATACAGTCTTTTTGGTGTGTATCTTCTTTAGGAGTCGTAACATTAATGTCTTTGAATTGCAGCGTATTATCGTTGCTTAGCACAGCGTTTGAATTCAGTTCACATGATTCGTGTTTACAATGGAATTAATTCGAACAATAAATGTTTCTATTATATTGCTCCAATGTCTGTAAACGTAGTATCGGATTCTGAGTGTGTGTATACTGCCTGGATCTCTTGCGTGTGACTTGAAGAAAATCCAAAGTTTGTTCAATGTGTCAACACGAAATTGTGATCTCCAGCAGTCGAATTTTGGTGGCGTCTACCGGGGTATAAATGGTCAATGAGGGCACAGGAAACACCTCACTGCCTAAGACAGGTGATGAGCTTGTCTTTTACACCAACCTGAAGACCTGCCGGCTTCCACAACACCATACACTTCAAAGCATATTGACACTACGTACATATTGCTTGACCAGTGTTCCATCACGTTGGTTTCTTCTTTGCATTTTCAGTTGCATTTATATGAATCATGTGCTACATTCACAAGTCCTTTGCAGCTCATTAACATCTGCTTAAAATACATTTCTTACGTAAAGTACATAAATATACAAATATTTACAATTAATCATTACACGAGATACATTGTTGTCATATAGTACATATACAGAATTAAATGAAAAAATATAGTCAATTTTTTTTTTTTTTTTTTTTTTTTTTTTTTTTTTTTTTTTTACGTTACATTCAATATCATTGTGCTGACATGTGAATTACATTGTATTCAGATTGAAATATACATTCTATTTGTTAGCTCCTTTTTTTTTTTTTTTTTTTTTTTTTTTTTCGTTACACTTGCAACATTTGAAGATAATTGTGGCAACTCGCTAGAATATTCAACTTAAAATTCATCTTGCTCCTGGAATAAAATTTACACATATTTCAAGCTTCAAGACAGCCCTCTGTAGGAGGATAGGTTCATGGGATGGTTGCTGACTACTTCATAAATACTAGTAAAGTCATCCCCTACAGTGGACTACACAAAATAAAATATGATAAATAAAATACATGTTAACTTAATATAATGTAAAAGTTCCTATACCTAATACCGTTTCTAAGTGTGGTGTCCCCACTATTGCTGTTTCTAAGAATGGTACCCCTCTATCATCATTTCTAAGAGTGGTGCCCCTCTAAATATCTTAGGATCCTACAAGTATGTACATCAGTGTGGTAAGTATATATATAGTTCAAGTCAATCATGTTCCTATAAAGTTTGTGTAGTTCATCTCCTTCATTTCATGAGTATCAAGTAATATAAATAAATGTTTTACTTAATAGATAAATAAATCTTCTTAGATAATTGCTGCTGCGTTCCATGCTGTATATCCATTCTGTATTTACCTTGTGGTACCTGTAAAATTCTATTCATAAATAAATATGTGTGTATATCTCTCCATACTGTCAGATAATCACGAATTATATAATGTCAAATATTTTATCAACATGTATAAATTTTTCTAAGGGAGGGATGAAAGTATGAGCCGCAACAGAGGACTGACGTTTTGTTTTCTCCTTATTCTCCTTTCTATTTAATGGTGCATTAGTTCAGTTCAGTAGACGAGCTTTAATTATGTCATTAGATGACTGCTAAATATGTTCTCTTAAATAATTCTTCCAATCTGAAGTGTCAAGCCTACATAACTCCAAAAATTTCATTACAAGTTCCCATTAGATTGGTGTTAAAGTGTTATAGATTTAAATCTTCTGGTATATTTCCAACAGTGGCTGCTGTAAATAATTCTTTCCACATAAATCTATACTTTCACCTTTAGTTATAAGAATATATAAGACACCACATAAGTTATTATCTCAGGCATACCAATCTTTCAATAAATAATTTTCTTTCCACTACTTTCATTATGTATTCCAAGAGTACATGTGATATAGCGTTCAAATCTAGTTTCTCTCCTCTCAACATATTCTCAATTACTCATAACATTCTCACCTATCCATTATTAATTCTTCACAAAATAACATACTTATTCCTCAGCATTATATATATATATATATTTTCCTCTTATTCATCACCACTTTACCTCTCTCCATATTACTATTTATCCTCTTATTAAACTAAAATTTCATTCACTCATCTCATTCAGTCACTCACATCACTCATATCAACATTACTATTATCACATGCCTCCTAAAGAAAATAATTCTGTTCATTTCTCTGCCTCCTCTAATGTGTATATGCCTCCTCTAATGTGTATATGCCTCAATAGCAACTCCTCTTATAACCAAATATCTTATTAGCTATTGGATGGTTCACATTGCTTTCTACACTTACCTGCATTCATTAGATTGTAAGTATCTGTATAACTTAAATGTAGGCTCATCATAATTGTATATCATATTAATTATCTTCTTCTCATTGGCTAACATTTTACTGTATGTATTTTTTCAAATGTCTGTGTGGATGTAGACCTCTGGGTTTATGTGTTAATGGATATTCTAATGAATAACAGCCAGGGTGTGGAATATTTGCAATTCGGTATGGTCCAGAGTATAAGATCTGCCATTTCCTGTTTAAATGTTTCAGTTTTGTGGGTTTAGGATGTGTTCTTAGTAAAACTAACTCATCAACTTGAAATGTTTGTGCTTTCCTGACACCTCTGTCATATTTCTGCTTTCTTTCCTTAGCTTTGTCACATAATGTTGTGTAAGCTTGTCTTACCTTTTCTTCTAAACTAACATGATTTGTTGTTGCTGTAAGTTTAGGTAGAGGGTCTGTCCATTCATTTCTTTCTGTTTTATCCATAATTAATTCAGTTGGTGTGTATCCAGTAGAAATGTGAGTTAAATTGTTCACTATTTGTTCAAATGGTGCTAGGTATTCTACCCATTTTGTGTGCTTCTCTGGTGTGTGTGTTCTCATAAACTGTCCAAATTCTCGAAATGTTCTTTCTACTGGGTTTCCTGCTGCGTGAAATCTTGAAATTAAAATATGTTTAACATTCTGTTCTTCAATAAATGTCTTCCATTTTAAACTGGTAAAATATGCTGCATTATCCGTGATCATAACTTCAGGTTTTCCTATTCTTACAAAATAATCTGTTAATAGACGTCTGGTAATAGCAGTGGTAGAAACTGAACGTAAAGCATATAATTTTAAATACTTTGTGAAAACATCTAACACAGCAAGGATGTATTTCATTCCTCCACGTGCTTGTGGATAGGGTCCTGCAATATCTAAAGAAATTAGCTGTAATGGCCTCTTAGGTATGATTGGGTGCAATTCATTCATGCTTGTGCGATTAGAATATTTGGCTTTCTGACATATGATGCATTTCCTAATATTACTCAATACTCTTCGCCTTAAATTTGGAAAATAGCAATATTGTATAATCTTATCTGTACATTTGGTTACACCATAGTGTCCCCAAGTTCTGTGTGTAAATAAAATAAAATCATCAACATGAGCTTCAGGTAAGCAAACACACCAATGCTGTGATTCAGGGTTTCGTCGGTGGAATAATACTTCTTTGTGTAACGTGTAATATTTTTCAAGATGTGGGTCTGTTCCTGCACGTAATTTATTCTTTATCTGAATCCACCTGGGATCATTGTCCTGCAATATGGCTAACTTCCTGCACATGTTTTTGTAGTAAGGTGCAAATGTACCGTCATACATGAGTAAAATTTTAAAATCTGATGTTGGTTCTGCCACATCTGAAAATTCTTGTAGGCCTTGTGGCAAACGAGATAGAGCATCGGCTATAATGTTGGATTCTCCTTTTATATATATAATATCAAAATCATATTCTTGTAGTGATGCACACCAGCGTGTAAGACGTGGATGTAATAACTTGCATGATAGCAGGAAAGAAAGAGCTTGATGATCAGTATAAAGCTTAGTACGTTTTCCCCATAGAAAGTAGCGAAACTTGCGAAACGCCCATACTATGGCAAGTGTTTCGCGCTCGGTCACTGAATATGACTTTTCGCATTCAGTGAGCGTGCGGCTAGCAAAACTTATAGGTTTGATGACTGTTTGTTCATCTTCTACATGAATTTGGAATAAAAATGCTCCGAGCCCATAGGAACTTGCATCTGTTACTAGGCAAAAGTCTGACGTCATGTCAGGATGACATAACAACGGTGCATTAACTAAAGCATTCTTAATCGCTTCAAAATCTGTCTGACAGAACTCTGTCCATTTCCAAATATTATTTCTTTTGAGTAAAGATAGAAGATGTGGACTGTTAAGAAGGTGGTAGGGTACAAATTTCCTGAAGAATGAAGATAGACCAAGAAAGGCTTTGAGTTGTTTACGATTCTGTGGGGATGGAAAATTCTTTATTGCATCAATTTTTCTTGAGTCTGGATAAATGCCTTCAGTTGATATGATGTGACCAAGGAATTTGATTTCTCTCCTCCCTAATTTCGTCTTTGATAAATTGATAGTGACACCTGCGTCAGAAAATTTAGTCAGAAGTTGCTTCAAAATATTTACATGTTCTTCCCAAGTAGTGGTGGCAATGACAATGTCGTCAACATAAACTGTGATTTGCGATAACAATTGTGGTCCAAGAACAGCATCTAAGGCTTCAATAAATACTCCAGCACTCACTCGTAGACCAAAGGGTAGAACACAAAATTGATAACTACGCCCCTCACATAGAAATGCAGTGTATTTACGACTGTTTTTATGGAGGTTCACCTGCCAAAATGATGAGCGGAGGTCGATATTGGTTAAATACTGTACATTATGAAATTTTAAAAGTTGTTCTTCCAAATTAATAGGTCGTGTGTTGATTGGGATTATAACTTTGTTAATTTCTCGTGCATCCAGCACTAACCTTACACTACCATCCTCTTTATTAACTGTTAGGATCGGACTGCAATATGGTGAATGTGACCTTTCAATGATACCCCAAGCTTGCATTTTTTCAATCTCTTTCAAAACTGCGGGTTTCTTTGACCAAGGAATATTATAATATGTTCTACAGTATGTTTTGTGTGGTTTAACATCCATCTCATAAGTATAGCCTCTAATAATTCCAGGTTTCTCCACAAATACCTCAGCAAATTGCTGCAAAACTTCAAGTAATTCAAGTTGTTGTTCCTTCGTCAGATATTCAGATTCTGTGCATTTCTCATATAAATTATTAGGTTTAATTCCCTGAGATACAGCTTCATTAAAAGTTAAATCACATATGTTTATTGCTGGTGGATACAGAAAATGTAACTGTTCAAATTTACCTTGTTTACTGTTTAAGTTTTTACCCTGTGTTAACTCTATTGTCAGTTGTTGTTGGTTTACTGTTAAATGACATTTCCCTTTCCCTAAATCTATGATTGCTTGATATTCATTCAAAAAGTCAATTCCTAATATGCAATGCATAACTAATTTGTCTACTACCAGAAAACTGTAATTGAGTGGTATATTTGAAAATGTGAAGTTAATTAGCACTTGAAATTTCACATTCTTTGATTTGTTACCGATGGCACTTATAATGTGACAATTCTGTACTGGCAATGTTTGTATGTTCATTATTTGTTTGAGTTCATTATATAAGGACATTGAAATGACACTTGCTGCTGCTCCTGTATCTAACATTACTTCCACTTCATAACTACCAATCATAACTCGTGTTATAGCCTGAATAATCTTCATTGTTTTACTGTTACTTTTAAAATCTACATCCTGATATAATTCTTTTTCTATTTTCTTACTGTCATCATATCGGAGAAAACAAATCGTCGGTTCCGTTGCGCTCTGCTCCCTATTGACCGTAACTCGAGCGCTTAGCTCGGTCGTCGTTCGTTTTCCGGCAAATTCGGTTGTTGCTGCGGGTTGGGTTCATTGCCCAACTCAATAATATTTACATTTCTGTCGCGCGTCACCCAAGTATCAGCTGTTTGGTTGTTGACATTACCCCGCGCCGCATTGGGAGTTCCGTTAGGTACAAATTGAGGGTTGCTGTATTGCCTGTGTTGTGGCGGTTGTCCATTGTGATTTCCCCATACATTATTTCGCCCATGACTGTAACTGGTATTGTCATTACTGTTATTCCTGCAATACATGTTTGGGTGTTGTTGGATGTTGTTTCTCTGAAAATATCCTGGATGGTACCTGTTATCGTCTCTTCTTTGATCTCTATAATTTCGGTTCGTTCTTCTGTTGTTATTTTGAATATAACTGTTATTGTTCTGATTGTAATTACTGTTCGGATAACCATTATAGTAATAATTACTGTTTCCTTGCCAATGCTGCGAGTTGTTTCTCCTAATATTGAATGGATTTGCCCCAGTGTAGTGCGAATTGTTTCTTTGAGTGTTTTGTTGTGGTGTCGGAGGCGGATTCCAATAGCCTCTGTCATTTCTGTTGTGCGTACGCGAATTGCTTGGATGGATCGGATACAATTGATTGAAATTCCTGATCTCATCTCTGTAAACAACATCTATCTCATCAACATAACTGAAAAAATTCTTTATGTTGTCCTCGGACACTCCTATTAATTTATCACGGTAAGGAAATGGTAAGTGGCTTTTAAGTGTTCTAATTACGTCTGGTAAATCTGCTGGTTTTGTCCAATATAATGTTTTGTCTAGGTAGCGTTCAAAGTATTGTCGTAAAGTCTCTTTCTTTGGGTTGTAAATTTCTGGATTGTATACTTCCCGTTTTAAACTTTGCTGTTCTGTGATCGACCAGAATTCCTCAAGAAATGCTTGTTCAAACTGTTCAAATGTTAAACATCGTCTTTTAATTGTTGCTCCCCACTTAGCTGCTCTTCCACGTAACAAATTTGTAACATATCGAATTTTGTCGGCCTCCAACCAATGTCTCGGGAAAATACCATCAAAAGAGCGGATGAAAACAATCGGATGCACTTTGTCTTTCTCATCACATGAAAATGTCTGAAAGTATCCATGTCGTACTAATGTTTCATCAACTACTCCCGATGGTATTATGGGTCCTGTATTTTGTGTCAAACTGTGCATAGTATGTGGTGATGTCTGATAGTAATTTTGATCTTGTGGTAGCATTGAAAATGGTTCATTGGGATTTGTGTCACTCATTGGTAATTCTATTTTCGGCTGTGTGCTGGGTCTAGCATTATTATGATTCTCATTTATTTTTTGGTTGTCTGTTATGGGTTTTGGTATCACTGACGAACTTGGTATTACATTCTCTTTAAGTTTACGTACCTCTTTCTGAATATTATCTGTTTCTCCCTTTACTTGTTCCTTTGTCTTATCTAAAATGATCTGTGTCATTGTCTCAAACTTCTCATCTAAATAATCATCACATAATTTGCATTCATGTACAAGTTTTTCTGCTAGAGTTGTGTCATTCTTTAAAGATGCTACATCTGCTCTGTCTTCAAGCTTTTCTAACTTTTCCTGTAAGGATTTCTGCTCCAATGTTACATCATTTAATCTGTCTGAAAGGTCTGTAATCGTCAGGTCTAAGTGTTCTTGGTTTGTTTTTACGGAATTGTGTGACTGTCGTAATTCGTCAACTTGGGTACTGGTTTCCTGTTGTTCAAAAACTACTGTTAACAATTTCTCATTACATCGTTGTAAGTCAGTTTTTGTCTCGTCACTGAATTCCACAAATACCTTTTCTTGTCTCGTAACCTTGTCTGATAAGTCAAGTCGGCAATTTGTCTCGACTGTTTTTCAAAATTTTGTTTTATGTCCCGTGTCAGTTCATCGAATTTAGTGTCAAATTTCCCAATGTCACGTTTTAAATTGTCGTCTAAAGCGTCAAATCTTTTGTCTAAAGTGTCAAATTTTCTGTTTTGGTCACCAAGTAACTTCAGAATCTGGTTGAGCATGTCAGAGTCCTGTGTCTTAGTTTCGTCATTTTTTCGTGTCTGATTGATGTCTGGTTCTGAAGTTGACGTTGTCAATGTCACGTTTTGTCGCGTAGTACTCACTCTCCATTCGCCTGTATATCTGTTTAAATATAGGGGTTGTTGTCTTAATCGATCCGGTAAAATTATGTCTTGAACATCCTCCCTATTAAGTTCAATATTCATTTGACTGTCGGACATGTTTTGCAATGTGTCACTTTCACTAAGCTCGTCCGCGGAAACAATTTCTACGCGTCTAGCGTCCATCTTGCGGTTTTCACAATTAATTGTAAATAAAATTTTCCAATGGTAAAAAAAAAATTTTTAAATATGATATGTTGAAATTGAAATTTCTCTTATGGAAATGGATATTTCTATATGATTTCTAATTAGAAATTGAATTATTAAACTGGTACTGAAATTTCCCTCTCACAAATAAATGACTGTGAATATGCTCTTCACTTATCATTTGCAATAATAGTAGTAAATCAATTTTAACTACAATTTGAAAAATAATTTCGAAATAAATGGATCGGAATAAAGGAAGTACAGATGGCTGCTTGAAACTGGAAAAATGTAAATTTCTGTACTCACCAATTTTTTTCAGTCTTATGTTGCAAATGTAGCGTCAAATATAGTTTTCAATCCAAAATTTTTCTTTCGCGTCCGTGCAAATTATTTTATGGAACGTTATCCTTTCCCCATTTTTTTTTTACCAAATTAATTTCCTCAGCATGAAAATAAAAATTATCACAAATTAATAACAGGGAAAACAAAATTGTCGTAAATTTCATGCACGTAACATTACAATTGAAATGAATGAGACTTAGTCCAAATTCATTTTCTGATGCTATTAAGTGGTTAAAATTAGATAAAATGTCCAAAATTTATAATAATTGCACTTGTATCAAATCCAAACTGCACTTGTATCAAATCCAAACTGCACTTGTATCAAATCCGAAGATTGCAAGTCCTGTCACCAGGACGCCAATTGTGGTGTTACCTTTTTATTATTTTATCTTCTCCTCATTATCTATTGAAACAACATCGCATTGTAATGTAATTTTAATTTTCACCAAAAGCACATTCAACACAGCGGGAAAAATACACGTCTTTCGTAACAAGACAAAGAGAGAGAGACATCCATTAGCTCTTAAAAACAAAAAAAGTACGCAAAAGTAAAAAAAAAGAACAAAATTATTTATAAAATCGGTCGCTGGCGCAGCGCTCTTCTGCGTGCGCGATCGTAAATTATAACTTTGCGGAAGTCAAAGTACCATTACAACAGGATAACCATTAATTACCCATATTTGTCTACCTTCTTATAAAATTTGAACCACTCCGCACACATTTAAAAGGTGGAAATGGTGCATGTCTACCTTCTTATAAAATTTGAACCACTCCGCACACATTTAAAAGGTGGAAATGGTGCAATTAAAAAAATCCGCAAAAAATGTGTTCTTTGCACATAAAATCCAAATGAAGCTAAATTTTTGAAAGTGAATTTTAAATTTTATTGTAAGGATGCAATTTTATTTATTTAATTCCCTTTAATCCTTTTCAACGCATTCATTTCACATAACAGCGAGTTTTAAGTGTTACATTTAGCTCAACTTTAAATCATTGTATCTCAACAAGAGATAGAGACTATCACATTAAAAAAATTCGTTTTGGCTTTATCCCGTTATTTACCTTTGTGCAAAGTTTGTACTGAATCGTGCAAGGTCAAAGCAGAGAAGTGGTGCACTTCAGAAACTTACCAGAAAAATGTATTTTTTTGCATGTAAAATCCAAACAAAGAAACTTTTTAAAACAGTTAAAACTTTTCTTAGTCCAAATTTGAAGCATCTGCCTCTCTCCAGCCTGGAGTTATTTAAGGATGACTGTTTTTGCTTATAAAATCTGAATGAGGGTGACTGTTTTTGTACATGAAATCTGGACAGTGCACATCCAAATAGTGCCTGTAACTGAGCATTAATGTCAGCCTAATTAAAATCTTTTGTGAAAGGAATCAATCGATTTGCACAATTTGCATGGGCACCAGCTCTGGTCCGTCATTCAAAACTTGCTTAATATACTGTAAAAACAAAGATGATGCGACCCACCAAATGAAAGCGCTGGCAGGTCGACAGACACACAAACAAACACAAACATACACACAAAATTCAAGCTTTCGCAACAAACTGTTGGTTCATCAGGAAAGAGGGAATGAGAGGGAAAGACGAAAGGATGTGGGTTTTAAGGAGTCATTCCAATCCCGGGAGCGGAAAGACTTACCTTAGGGAGAAACAAGGACGGGTATACACTCGCACACACACATATCCATCCACACATATACAGACACAAGCAGACATATTTAAAGACATATTTGGTCTTTAAATATGTCTGCTTGTGTCTGGATATGTGTGGATGGATGTGTGTGTGTGTGTGTGTGTGTGTGTGTGTGTGTGTGTGTGTGTGTGTGTGTGTGTGCGCGAGTGTATACCCGTCCTTTTTTCCCCCTAAGGTAAGTCTTTCCGCTCCCGGGATTGGAATGACTCCTTACCCTCTCCCTTAAAACCCACATCCTTTCGTCTTTCCCTCTCCTTCCCTCTTTCCTGATGAGCCAACAGTTTGTTGCGAAAGCTTGAATTTTGTGTGTATATTTGTGTTTGTTTGTGTGTCTGTCGACGTGCCAGCGCTTTCGTTTGGTGGGTCGCATCATCTTTGTTTTTAGATATATTTTTCCTACGTGAAAGTTTCCCTCTATTATAATTAATATACTGTAACATAGCTACGGTAAAATAGATGTTCGACTGGCTATACAGATGGCCTCTGGTCCAGCCTAAACAGAACCCCACATTCCTAGCTCAAATAGGAACCGAGCACGAGACCCCTCTCCAAACCGCGATTCTGTGCGTGGGCCTTTCAGACATATTTGTTACAGCGTTTCTGTGCCATAATGACTGTAAATATGTATTTGTTACTCTGTGTGCTCTTTGAGGGGCTCTTGTCAGGGCTATTACAAATGATTGAAGCGATTTCATAATTCACTGTAGCTCCATTCATTGACATATGGTCACGACACACTACAGATACGTAGAAGAGCGCTTGAGAGCGCAGTGAGACAAAATGGCGACAGGAGCCGAGAAAGCATATGTCGTGCTCGAAATGCACTTACATCAGTCAGTCATAACAGTGCAACGACACTTCAGGACGAAGTTCAACAAAGATCCACCAACTGCTAACTCCATTCGGCGACGGTATGCGCAGTTTAAAGCTTCTGGATGCCTCTGTAAGGGGAAATCAACGGGTCGGCCTGCAGTGAGCGAAGAAACTGTTGAACGTGTGCGGGCAAGTTTCACGCGTAGTCCGCGGAAGTCGACGAATAAAGCAAGCAGGGAGCTAAACGTACCACAGCCGACGGTTTGGAAAATCTTACGGAAAAGGCTAAAGCAGAAGCCTTACCGTTTACAGCTACAAGCCCTGACACCCGATGACAAAGTCAAACGCTTCGAATTTTCGGTGCGGTTGCAACAGCTCGTGGAAGAGGATGCGTTCAGTGCGAAACTTGTTTTCAGTGACGAAGCAACATTTTTTCTTAATGGTGAAGTGAACAGACACAATGTGCGAATCTGGCCGGTAGAGAATCCTCACGCATTTGTGCAGCAAATTCGCAATTCACCAAAAGTTAACGTGTTTTGTGAAATCTCACGGTTTAAAGTTTACGGCCCCTTTTTCTTCTGCGAAAAAAACGTTACAGGACACGTGTATCTGGACATGCTGGAAAATTGGCTCATGCCACAACTGGAGACCGACAGCGCCGACCTCATCTTTCAACAGGATGGTGCTCCACCGCACTTCCATCGTGATGTTCGGCATTTCTTAAACAGGAGATTGGAAAACCGATGGATCGGTCGTGGTGGAGATCGTGATCAGCAATTCGTGTCATGGCCTCCACGCTCTCCCGACTTAACCCCATGCGATTTTTTTCTGTGGGGTTGTGTGAAAGATTCAGTGTTTAAACCTCCTCTACCAAGAAACGTGCCAGAACTGCGAGCTCGCATCAACGATGCTTTCGAACTCGTTAATGGGGACATGCTGCGCCGAGTGTGGGAGGAACTTGATTATCGGCTTGATGTCTGCCGAATCACTAAAGGGGCACATATCGAACATTTGTGAATGCCTAAAAAAACTTTTTGAGTTTTTGTATGTGTGTGCAAAGCACTGTGAAAATATCTCAAATAATAAAGTTATTGTAGAGCTGTGAAATCGCTTCAATCATTTGTAATAACCCTGTATTTCCGCACCAATAATGTTTTGAGATAGTACCGCCAAATTGTCTTCAAATCCGAGGCAGTTTACTGAAAAGGGCCTGTTTGCTCCAATTATTACAATATTTCATTTATTAACTGACAAAGGTTATTTTTCCCGACACACCTTATAATGCAGTAG
Organism: Schistocerca nitens; assembly: GCF_023898315.1. NCBI lineage: Eukaryota > Metazoa > Arthropoda > Insecta > Orthoptera > Acrididae > Schistocerca > Schistocerca nitens. The sequence continues at coordinate 11,967,382 of NC_064624.1, read as the reverse complement.
ACAGTCGATCTGCTTGCTGCAGTTTCCAGTCTTGTCGAAATACTGTTATCGCTATTCTCGATTGTTGCAGGAATTGATGCGGATGTCGATGCAGAGGACATCTTGGGCCACGACGATGAAGACGATGATGTAGATTCAGGTGTAAGTGCTTCTATCTGTACCAGTATTTATGTTAATTGGGCAGGACATCAGGTTCTTGCATCATAGAGGAATTCGTGAGGGCTGTCAATGGAACTGGAGGTCAGTATTAATATCCCGTGATTATCACTTTCAATAGATTAGTGACCATCATAGTTTTGTGTCTATGATGGTTTCTGCAGTGTGTGACTGCAGTAAAATCTTTACGGGTTTCCTACCGCATAAGATCTCGGTGCGAACACAACATATCGGCTATTCGCTTTCCGTCTTCCAGCAAAGTACTGGTGAGTCACGTCCCATCTCCTTATGTACGGTAGTTATCGGCAACAGGGGTTTAAATCTCACAGTGAATGCTCCGAAGCAGTTTAACAGGTGTCTGAGGTCACTGAGGTAGCTGCAACTCACGCACGCCGGCCACCGCTGCAGAATGACTCCTCTCTTGCCTTATTGCTTCAGAGGCTGCCTACCGAGCTCCACTGACGGCAAAACTCTTATCTCATTGACATTCTTTTTCAGAAATATTTTTGATGTTTTGGAGCGAGTCTGTGTTTTGAATAGCCATCTTAGTTATTTTGCTGCCCAAGTAGTAAAACGTACCTATTACTTTTAGTATCCTATTTCCTAATCTGATTCCCTAGGGATCACCTGATTTAATTCTACTACTTCATGTTTGTTTTACTTTAGGTGTTGTTGATTTTATAACCTCTTTTGAAGGCACTATCCATTCTGTTCAACTACTCCTCCGTGTACTTTGCTGTCTCCGTACGAATTAAAATGTTGTGGGCAAACCTCGATACAGCTTTTATTCCTCCCTGAACATTAATTCTCTTTCAAAAATTTCTCCTTGCTTTCATTACTACCTTTTCAGTAAACAGTGTTATTAAAATTGTGGATAGGCTACATACCCGTCTTACATCCCAACTACTGTCTCCCCTTTTCATGTCCTTCAACTCTTTATAACTGCTGTCTGTTTTCTGTGCAAGTTGTAAATAATCTTTCACTCCCTGTATTTTATCCCTATTACCTTCAGAATTACAAACAGTGTATTGCCATCAGCACTGTCCAAAGGTCTCCAAATTACAAATGCTTTAAACAGGTTAGCCTTTCTCGACTCCACCTTCTAAGGTAAGTCGGTCAGTATGGCCTCACATGTTCGTACATTTTTCTGGAATTCAAACGGATTTTTGAAAAGATCATCTTATACCAGTTTTTCCATTTTTCTGAAAATAATTTGTGTCAATGTTTTGTAACCATTAATTATTAAAGTGATAATTCAGTGGCATCCACTTCTGTCAGCACCTTCCTTCCTGGGAATTAGAATTATTACATTCTTGTTGAAGTCTGAGGGTATTTCCGCTGTCGCACATGTCTTCCAGATGGAATACTTTTATCATGTCTGGCTCTCTCAAGGCTATGAATAACTCTGAGTGAATGTCATTGACTTGAGAGGCTTTTTTTTTTTCTCCGACTTAGCACTTTCTGTCTCGGTCAAATTCTTCTTTGAGTGTTGTATGTCATTTCATATCGTTGTCGGCTTCCTCTTATTTCTTTATAATATTGTTTTCAAGTTTATATTCATTGACAAAAAAAAATTAAAACGTCTAGAAAGCTTCTGTACTTTGAACTCTTTGTCAGCAGAACTTCAAACTTCCTCTCTTACAAGTAGTACTGGCCATCCATTCTTCCTTTCCGTTCTTCTTCAGCTTCTAAATATACAGTCTGGGACATAGGCCTCTTCTGAAGAGTTCCGTGTCAAGCTTTGCTGTTGCGGTGTAGATCTAGTTTTCCATTTTTTTCCCAGTCGTCGTCGGATTTCATCTCCCCATCTCATCACAGGGCACCTTATTTCTGGCCACGTGTTCTGTCCAACTAGTCTCACTATCCACTCGACATTGTGATAGATCCCCATTCTTATATCTATGTATTTGACCCCACTCCAGGCATTACTCTCTGTTGCCCTTTGACAGACTCATAGCCAATTTGTGCTGCTTGTACATCTACATCTACACTCTACAAACCACTTTGAGGTGCGTGACAGAGGTTACGCCACATTGCACCACTTATTAGGATTTCTTCCTGTTCCATTCACGTATGGAACGTGGAAAGAATGACTGTTTGAATGCATCTGTGCATGCAGTAATTATTCTAATCCTATCTTCACGATCCCTGTGTGAGCGATACATAGGGGGTTGTGGTATATCCCTAGAGTAATCATTTCGAGCTGTTTCTTGAAGCTTTGTTAGTAGACTTTTTTGGAACAGTTTACGTCTGTCTTCAGGAGTCTGCCATTTCTGTTCCGTCAGTCCTTCTGTGACACTCTCCAGTGATTTAAACGAACATTCGTGCTGCTCTTTTCTGTATACATTCAGTGTCCCCTGTTAGTTCTGTGTGGTACGGGTCCCACACACTTGAGCAATATTGTACGAATTTCGCACAAGTGATTTGTAAGCAATCTCTTTAGTAGACTGATTGCACTTCCCCCTTACTCTACTAATAAACTGAAGTCTACCAACTGCTTTACCCATGACTGAACATATGTGATCATTAAATTTCATATCCCTACAAAGTGTTACACCCAGGTGTTTGTATGAGTAGGCCAAGTCCAACAGTGACTCATTGAAATTATGGTCATAGCATTCTACATTTTTTCGTTTTGTGAAGTGCAAAATTTCACTTTTCTGTACATTTAGCACAAATTGCCAGTCTCTGCACTATGCTGAAATCGCATAAACATCTGACTGAATATTTATGCAGCATCTTGCAGACAGTATTTCATTGTAGATAACTGCATTGTCTGCAAAAAACCTGATTTTACTATTAATATTGTCTGCAACGTCATTAATATAAAACATGAACAGTAAGGGCCACAACACACTTCTCTGGGGCACACCCGAAGTTCCTTCTACACCTGACATGTCTCCATCAGAGACAACAGGCTGTGCCCTCCCTACTAAAAAGTCCTCAGTCCAGTCACAAATTTCACTTGGTGCCCCACTTTTGGAAATAAGCATTGGTGCGGTACTGAATCAAATGTTTTTTCGGAAATCGAGAAACCTGGTTGCCTTGATCCAAAGCTTTCTGTATGTCACGAGAGAAAAGTGCGAGTCAGGTTTCACACGGTCGATGTTTTCGAAATCTGTACTGATCGGTCTTGAGGAGGTCATTCTGTTCGAGATACCTCATTATGTTTGAGCTCAGAATATGTTCTAAGACAACAAATTGATGTCAAGTTTATTGGACGGTACTTTTGTAGATCACATTCTTATAGACAGGTGTGACCTGTGCCTTTGTCCGAGCACAGGGCACAGTTTCTTGTTCGAGTGGTCTACGATGGATTACAGTCAGAAAATGGGCTAACTCAGCCGCAAATTCAATATAGAATCTGAATGGATTCTATTGGGGCCTGGAGTTTTGTTCAATTTTAATGATTTCAGCTGTGTCTCAAGACCACTGACGCTTCATTCATCTTTTCAGTAGTACGAGTATTACATTCGGGCAGGTCTCCTGGGTTTTCCTTTGTAAAGAAACATTTGAAAACGGCGTTAAGCATTTCAGCTTTTGCTTTGCTACCCTCAATTTCAGTTCCCGTCTCATTCACTGGGGAATGGACACTAACTTTGGTGCCACCATCACCACGGAATTTCTTTAGATTTTGTGACATATCATTTGACAATATTCTGCTATGGTAGTCATTGAAGGTATCACACATTGCTCTCTTGACAGCCAAACGTGTTTCATTCAGTGTCTCTCTATTTGTAGCCCTATGCTTGTTTTACACCTGTTATGCAGTACTTTCTGTTTCTTTAGAAGTTTCTTTACATTGACTGTATACCATGGAGATTCCCTTCCATTATGAATATCTATCCAGTGCTTGGTGAACTATTCTTTAAACTTGAGCCAGAGTTCCTCTGCATGCTCCTGCCCTGTGCTGAAAGCTTCAAGTTCCTCACTGAGAATAGATACTACTGATTTTTTATCTAGTTTACTAAACATATATATCTTTCCACTTACTTTACTTGTCCTTCGTACCTTGGTAATCATTGTTGCCACATACGAGTTTCGATGTGGACATCCTCAAAGAGGTCAGGTCCGTTTGTTGCCATTAGATCCAATACATTTCCATCATGAGTGGGGTTCCAAACTATCTGTTAGTTTTCAGAGTAAAGCATTTAGTAAAGTTCCACAAGATGTCTTATCATGCCCACCACTAACAAAATTGTAATTTCCCCAGTTAATTGTTGGACGATTAAAGTCTCCACCGATGGTTACAGTATGATTGGGGAACTTATGTACAAGTGAACTGAGATTTTCTCTGAAGTTTTCAGTTACATCAGGAGATGATTCTGTTGGGTGATAGAAGGATCCAATTATCGTTTTATGCCCATCTCTGATATTGAGTCTTTATTTCCACATGCAGGTTGGCATTCTTGTAAATGTAGGAGACTAAGTTGGTATATTTGTTGTCAATACTGGCTCTGTGCATCACTCTGAATACCGCCCATGTTTTGATCGTGTCAAACACCTTCTGGTAGTCTACGAAGGCTATGTAAAATGGGACTTAATGCTCCATACAGTTTGCTATTAATGTGTGTACTGCTGGAATACAATCAGTTGTACTGAAACCTCTTCTGAATCCCGCCAGTTCGACTGTCTGGTACAAATCAAATTTCTGACTCAGGTGGATGGTAATGATTTTTGTTAGCAGCTCTGTAAAAGGTAGATAAAAGACTAACAGATCTGTAATTGATGATGATCATGTTGTCACATTTATTGAAGAGTTCTCCATGACTGGAATTTTCCCTTCATTGGGACATTTATTTAATAGATTTAAGAGTTGTTCTTCTAGTATTGCTCCTCCAATTTTAAGCATCTTGCTTGCGATCTGATCTTCTCCTAGTGCCTTATAATTCTTTAGTTGTTTCAGATGTGTTTTCATTTTATTTTTTCTCCGTTGGTTCCAGTTCTTCCAATTTCACATGTATAGCAGATCTTTGTGATTCATCATCTACGCCTTGGCTTCTCACCGATTGACTATAGAGCACCAAATGAAGGTTCCCAATAGTTTATGTGAGTGTCTTTCTTTATGTAACAACGTCTCCTCAACCATTCCTAATTTTGTGGATGATCCACTTGCCTTTTGACTAACTGAAACAAAGGACTCTTCATGTTCACATTGTTTTTGATGGTCTCTTCAATCGGTTTTCTGTTTTGCATTCTCTGATTTCTCTGATCGCTTTCTTTATGTTTTTGTGAAGGTATCTTTGTTTGAGTGAGTCGCTGTCAGTGTTTCTCTTTCTTTCTATAAGCTGTTCTGTTTTGATTCAGAATTTAGGATTTTGCAAATTTTTTTTTTATTTTTATTTTTTTTTTTATATATATATAACTGACATGTCTGAGTATATTTTCTTGTTTGATGTGAGGATGTAATCTATTTCACTCTTAATTGTGCCACCAGGGCTTCCCAGATCCACATCCTTTTCAGACTTATCTTGTAAAATACATTCATGCAGTACAATTGTTCTTTCCTTAAGAAAATTCATCATTGTTTGTCCCCTTTGGTTTCGTGTTCCCGAGTCCAAAATTTCCAATCATGGGAAGATCTGCAGACTTCACTCTTATCTTGGCAATAAAATCTTCTAGGATTAGGTAAATATGATGTTTTCTGAATACTTTGTTGTTGTCACAACTTCATACAATTGTTCTAGCTCTTCTTCGGTTGAGGTGGAAGTAGATGCGTAAAAACAAATTACTTACAGGCCAGTCTTAGCATTCAACTGAAGGACCGCGTAGATCACTGTGGCGAAGGTGGACATGGTCTAGTGATATAGTGTTTCCCCTTCTTATGGATTAGCAGAGCTACACCACCAGTATGCAAATTTGAGTCCCAAGCTATTTTTTGAGTATGTCCAAAAAGAATGACTTGATTTCCAAAGTCCATATTTATTGATAAAAACATACTACAGACATGTGATGAATTGCAAAATACTCATAGAATCAGTGTCTCAATTTTAGCTTGTTGTTGTTGTGGTCTTCAGTCCTGAGACTGGTTTGATGCAGCTCTCCATGCTACTCTATCCTGTGCAAGCTTCTTCATCTCCCAGTACATACTGCAACCTACATCCTTCTGAATCTGCTTAGTGTATTCATCTCTTGGTCTCCCTCTACAATTTTTACCATCCACACTGCCCTCCAATACTAAATTGGTGATCCCTCGATGCCTCAGAACCGATGCCTCAGAACATGTCCTACCAACCGATCCCTTCTTCTAGTCAAGTTGTGCCACAAACTCCTCTTCTCCCCAATCCTATTCAATACTTCCTCATTAGTTATGTGATCTACCCATCTAATCTTCAGCATTCTTCTGTAGCACCACATTTCGAAAGCTTCTATTCTCTTCTTGTCAAAACTATTTATCGTCCACGTTTCACTTCCATACATGGCTACACTCCATACAAATACTTTCAGAAAAACCTTCCTGACACTTAAATCTATACTCGATGTTAACAAATTTCTCTTCTTGAGAAACGCTTTCCATGCAATTGCCAGTCTACATTTTATATCCTCTGTACTTCAACCATCATCAGTTATTTTGCCCCCCAAATAGCAAAACTCCTTTACTACTTTAAGCCTCTCATTCCCTAATCTAATTCCCTCAGCATCACCCGACTTAATTTGACTACATTCCATTATCCTCATTTTGCTTACGTTGATGTTGAATTCTGACAGAATTACAATGTCATCAGCAAACCTCAAAGTTTTTATTTTTTCTCCATGGATTTTAATACCTACTCCGAATTTTTCTTTTGGTTTCCTTTACTGCTTGCTCAATATACAGATCGAATAACATTGGGGAGAGGCTACAACCCTGTCTCACTCCCTTCCCAACCACTGCTTCCCTCTGATGCCCCTCGACTTTTAGCTATGCCATTACAAATGCTGTGTGTGTCCACCAGCTGCAGCAGGAGCAACATCTAGATGATAGCTAAATTTGTCATAAACTTTACACAGCGTTTCTGCTAGAAATTATGGCAACTGTTCTTCATTTCTTCTATGTAACGAGGCAAAGGAGAGATGAACACACTTTTCTTCACGTATTCCCCACAAGAAAAAATTGCACGTCATCGTGTATTGCGATCTTGGAGACCAAGAATCCAGGTAAATGTCTCAGGGTCCCACGCATGCTATCCAGTGTTGAGGCAGAGTATCATTGAGAAACTGGCGTGTGTTGTTGTGCCTGTGTGTTGGAGCTTGTGATGTTACAAAATAAAAGTGATGTTGTTATTCAATGGAAAAGTTGGAATTTGAGTTTTCGCTTACTGTTTTATCAATCACAATTGGCATAAGAATCATGGATTGACCATTGTCATAAAATATTGCATTATGAAATGTGAATAGCCTTTACTTGCAGTTTCTCGTGGCTTGAAGCAGTCACAGCTAGCGTGCTATTGATTAAGAAATTGCGTTATCGTCTTTCTAATTACTTTATGATCGTAGGTACGATCGTACCCGGTTTTGAAGTTATTGTTATGACAAAACAATTTCCTAAGGGACCAGAAAGTTCTTGAAAGCGCAAAAACAACTATAACATCACACAAAAGGAGTATTCAGTATTAAAGCTGATGCAAGATGACGATAAAACAGTATTCTTTTTATCAATGTAACACGCCCATTGGACTGCTGGTCTTGGTGTCTGTAATCTTAGCAAAATGCATAATTAAAATGAAAATAATACTGAGGAGATGATAAGAATGAGCACTGCTAAATGATTCAGTATTCCCAGAACAAATATTTATTATAACTAAAACATATATCGTACCTTAAGCTTAGTACTACAATGAAAGTAGATTTTTATGTCCGTTTCCTGTCCGTTGAGCGCTCTTTTATATAGCCATTGTCCTCTTGAGTCGCTCGTGTGTCGTCACGATAAGTTATAACAGTTCTTCTTTTTACACTTCACTCAAACTTAAACGGAACACGTTTTTATTTATTTAGTAAAAAAAAGTTAGATCAGACCGCCACACATCTGCGTCCGTCTTACTTAAGAAAAACAGTACAGTACAAGTCTTTAGCGCTCAAGGCTTCATTTGTTCTCCAGCGAACAAAATAGTAAAGGATCACATATCTATCTGTATTTTTGTTTATGTTGCCGCCCAAAGACGACGAATTACTTTATTTAGGAAATTCTGCGGCGCTATGCGACGCCTTTTTATACATTAATCATTCTTTGTAAACAAGTATTTGCCTTGTGGCTGAAAGTATTAACTACTCGTATTTGCTGTTTTAATGAAGTCAAAAATAGCGAATATCACAAGCTCCATCCTGTTGGAAAACGATGTTTGCAAACAGCTCATTCTAGTTGCTGTTTTCTCGTCAAAAAACAAGGGCTGTACACTGTTTCACGAGAAATGGTACAAGAAACAGTCACTTTAGTTGAATCTCTTTCGTACTCATTAATGCCGTGAGGGATATGGAGTATAATGTCAATTAGCATTACCACTAACATGAAATTTTGTGGCATCATTCAAAATTAACTGGGGCAAAAATACATCATCTTCCGTGTCCTCTACCAGAGCATTGCTGAAGTCAAACCAAATGTTTCTGGGTGCAGGAGGATCAGTGCCGAAACACCAACAAAAAGCACACTGGACCTAAATCACTGACTTTGCTCTGTGCAAATGGCAGAACACAAAATGCATCTGTTGAGTGGATGTTGTCTTACTTCTGACTGACTGCAAACTGAGAAGACTCATTGACTGACATCTAACAGTGATTTTCTGAAAGTCCCATTTGAGCAACACAGATTTCGTTGTGAGCACGTCACATGTTTCACAGTTATTACTTCCAAAATTAGATTTTCTTCTTCTTCCTCCTCCTCTCTCTCTCTCTCTCTCTCTCTCTCTCTCTCTCTCTCTCTCTCTCTCTCTCTCTCTCTCTCTCCCCCCCCCCCCTTTCCCTTCCCTTCCCCTCTCGGTATTATAAGCTGCAGTATTTTGTTGAAGTTGTTTAGTTTGATTAGTTGAATTCTTGCAACACCCCCCCCCCCCCCCTTACACTCCAATTAATCCATTGGGCAAACTGACTTTTCAGCCTCCAGCTCTTCTTGCCTGGTGTATGCTTGTTTTAAAGTCTGAGATTTTCATTTAGAGAAGTTTTGGACCATATCTTCTCGTGCCGATTGGGTGGGGTCGAGAGGAAGTCGAGGGTGACGTAGGCATTAGTAGAAGTTTAGGTGGTAAGAGTTTTAGAGCACATTCAGTTGGGGATTTGATGATGAGGAATAAAAAGTTCTCGTATAGGGCAGGGTGACCACTCTCTGAAACAGTCGTTTTTCCCTCTGTGATTGTGATAGGGAACTGCCTCTTACCTCCGGGCCAGCCATTCTACCTCCTCACAATTGGGAAGTAGAGGAAAGTGGTTTAGTCTCCAGAGAAGTTTGCTAACAGTGCGGTGTTCTCCTCACAGAGATTTGCTGACAGTACGGCGTTCCCCACACAGGGCGACGAGATAGCCGGCGACGAAGAAGACGCGGTGCTCGGCCGGGAGGAGGAGGAGGAAGTCCTGAGCGGTGCCGGCGCACTGCCCGACGTGGCGGGGGCGGGGGCGGTGCCGGCGACGCCGGCCCCGGCTGCAGCCTCACCGGCAGGAGGGGAGCAGCCGCAGGCCGCGCAGAAGGTATGCCGGCTGCCGGCTGCAGTCTGGGTTAATGTGGACCCCAGGCCACACAAGTAACCAAAAGAGTATGTGTGTCCTTATTGGAAAGTGCTGTTGACTGTATCTACAACATGTGCCAGATGTCACATTTGAATGTCCTCTGCATTACTTATGCATTACACGGTAAACTGGTAATTTATTTACAAAATTACACTTAAAAGAAACTGTAAAGCTTATCTTAGTTTGAGAAAGTCATCATTGCACTTTTTTGTTTCTGTTGTGCAGTCACCTTGTTCCTGACTATAGTTAAATTTGGTCCTGCGTATTCCAGTCACAGTTGTAAGCTCCCCACCAGTTTTTGAGACACCACAGAACATTTAATTTGAAGGTAGCTGGATTTTCGAAGGGAGAAAATGTACAACCGTACCGAGAAGATAATAAAACTGTGTAGCTGGCGTCCGTGAGGTGCCGATAATTAACTGCCACTCACAATTGGCGCCGAGGATCCCCTGCAATAAAAGACTCAGTTTATTAATCTTCAGTCTATAGAGCACACACAGTTACGTCCTCCTCTTTCACACTGATGTAATTCACAGATAAAAGTCCATTTACTACAGAGAAGCTACAGTTCATTCAAGTTCGTTCCGTACAAATCTGATTATAAATACTTTAAGGTCGGTTACAAGCTATTCCCCGTGTTCGCAACCCCACTAACAGTCGGCACCGACACAAAATGCGACTGAGCGAGGTGGCGCAGTGGTCGGCACACTGGACTCTCATTCGGCAGGTCCACAGTTCAGACCTGCGTCCGGCCGTCCCGATTTAGGTTTTTCGTGATTTCCCTAAATCGCTTCAGGTGAATGCCGGGATGGTTCCTTTGAAAGGGCAGGGCTGACTTCCTTCCCCCTTTTTTGCTCCCCTCCCCCAAATCGACTAACCACCCACGAAATGCGTAAGTTGGCATTTGATCCTGTAAAGTTACTTCTGCTAAATTTAAAAGATTATCCAATTTACATCATCTAACTAATCTTTTATGTCATTTAATATACAACTCCTTAAACACTCCCCACCTTATATTTCACATGTCTGTTTCCTTCAACTCTGTGACCAGATGTCAATACAGACAACCTGAACTTCTAACTCGGTTCCACTACTTGCTCTGTACATCCGCTACTGACAGCAGTGTTATATTGACCCAGCTGCCAGAAAAGATGTGTAACAATGAAAAAACTAAGCTCACCAGCAAGTGCATGCTACATCAAAGAGCACAAGTATGAAAAGACCTATGCTTCCATAGTAATTCAGGAGTAAACGAAACCACTCACTAAATAGTAGTAGTTTTATTTCACACTTCGTAGTTTTCTTTTGTTAAAACAAAACTAGTTCCACAACAGATACAGATGGCACAATAAGCACCGAAGGCACACGTGTCGAGCAAAAATGACCGGATTCTAATTATTAGAAACAGTATTAAGACTTGAGTACACATTATGTGTTTACCATTATTGTTTAATGGAAAACATACCAAAATCATCTGATAATGCCAAACAGTGGACCTAGGGATGTGTAGAAGTGTGGAAATCTCGCATACAGGCGTATGACCCAAGTGACACCCAATCACCTGGTAGGATTACAGGGTGCAAAGGATGTGTGGCAAGGATAACTCCCACGTACGTAGTTCAGAAAAGCTGGTGCTGGAGGAAAGGATCCAAATGGTTCGGGAATTGTGAAGTAGCGGTTGCACTTGAACATATTGTTCCACTTAGTGTGGCAGTGGTCATGCATTCTGGTGGACCACAGTCAGTTGTAATGCCGGACATAAAAATCTGTGCAACGGTTGTTGCAGAGTTCGTATCTGACATAGGATGCTTTCACAGGTGGCCCAGCTTCCAACGGGTTAGGATAAGCTGGTGATGGGGGGAGTAGCAAGTGCTGTGTGGTTGAATCAGGCAGGTCTTGCACCTAGGTCTTCCATGGGAATATGAGGCAACGGGTTGGTAATGCGAGTGGCATAGGTTTGGACTGTGGGATGTTGTGTAGATTGAGTGGATGACGGAACGCCACTTTAGGAGGGGTGTGGAAGATCTCGGATAGAAGGTCCCTCATTTCTGGGCACACCAATAGGTAATCAAAGCCATGACCGAAGATATGGTTCATTTGGTGCAGTCCAGTGTGATGTAAGGGGGGGGGGGGGGGGAGTGTTCTTTTTTAGCTTATTCTTTGAGGTAGGGGATATAGTGGTTAGTGAGGATATGTCATGGAAAATCTGTCTGTGGATTAATTTCGGGGGGGGGGGGGGGGGGGGATAACTCTCTCTGGGGCAAGGCAATTCTTGGCACTGCAGATATGCTGTCCATGGGTGGTTAGGCTTTAGTAGTGTGAGGATTTTGTTCCTAAGTTCAGATCATGAAGGTATCAACAATGAAGTTGAGCCAGACATGGGGTTTGGGGTTTTAGCAGGCCATTTCATATACCAACTCTGCTGCAATAACTGCACAGCATTTTATGTCAGCACGACAGCCGACCACCTCTCTGTCAGGACGAATGGTCACCACCAAACTGTGGCCGAGAATCAGTTGATCCCCCCCTGTAGCGTGACATGCAGTAGCTGCTTATGAACCTGGTTCCTTCTTCCCTTCACCTACTGCTTTTCTGAATTATACAGATGGGAATTATGCTTGCAATACATCCTGGGCTCCCCTCCTTGTTAACTCATTGTCCCCACACCCACCATTTTTCCCTCCTCCTGTCCTGTCCCCGCGTCACCTTCACCGTGCTTCTCGCCTGACCGGCCCCCGTACCCGGGTACCTCGTGCCTAGCCTGTGGACCTGCCACCCCTCCTTCCCCTTCCTAGCCAGAGCCGTACTGCCTCCCTCTGAGCCATTAGTTACCCATCCCGAACCCATCTTCTTGCTCCCACCTCATCCTCCCTGTATCCACCTCACCAGACACAGCAGCCACCCCACCAGCATTGTGTGTGTAAGGCCAGTATTACACTATCGTATTTCTTTGTTAAAGTTGATATGTCAAATATTTATATCAAAGAAATTTGATGGTGTAACAGGAAACTTTGTCAAATCTGGCACGTTGTCAAATAAATATCGTCAAATCTAGGGCCTCACCGTAGAAATCGTAAAAGTCGCTCGTCTTCTGTTCGCTGCAGTCTTCATGTTACCACGTGGAGCGTTAGCATCAGTGCAGCTATCTGCCACCGGTAGTACGTTTGTGAAATACGTGAAGCTGACGAGGCACTGTACAACGTTTTTTGACGGACAGGTGGGATACGCTGCAGGCGACAGTTCCACAGCCACGTCTGGACACATCCAGGCAGCCTTCCAGGAAACTGGTATACAGGAGGAAGATGCCCTATAATATATATAAAATTTTCTGAGCTCTCCATTCTTCTTAATCTGTTTTTGTTATCAGAATGCCTCACATTGTAAAGCACCTAATCAGCTTCATACATTTCTATTAACTTTGTAGTTGTGGGACACAAAATGTAATTATTACTTTGTTCGACAATAAAAATAGTTCTTAATGCACGTAAAGTGTATTGAACATTTATTTACCTTCAGACATTGGTTCTTTGGTGCTTTTTAAATTGATTCACACGTTTATTTTTATTATTTTCGTTAATATGCAATGTGGTATTCGAGTGCTGTACTGTTAGCTAGAGTAACCCTGTCCTGTAGCAAGAAATTGGAGTGTTACTGTGAGCCTGCCTTCTGCAGATATAGCTGTTCTTACGTGAGTATTGTGCTTTGTGATATGACGAGACACTTTACTGAGCATATACTGAAATGTATTCTCATCCATTCTTAAATAATTTATGTACGACTTTATGTCCTCCAGTTGAAGCTCACCTAACAAATTTTTCACCTAGGTACGTTTCCTTTCTTTTCCCCGCTTCTCTTTCAAATGCGCACGAAGTGCACACAACTGCTGCGCATAAAAGGTTGTCGTCAGCTGTCGTAAACTTCGATGAAAAATATGATGACAGTGTAATACCCCGTTGTAGCTCCACATCAAAGATCTTTGTCAAAGAAATTTGACGAATATTTGATCATATCTTTGACAAAGCTTTGTGTGTGTGTGTGTGTGTGTGTGTGTGTGTGTGTGTGTGTGTGTTGATTCTTCCAAAAGTTTGCAAGTTTTCATTAATTGTGTGTACCTTGCGATGACTGAATCCTGTTCTGTCTCCTTTACTCCTAAGTTATAGACACTCAACTATTTGTTTTGTCGTATTCTGCATTTTTGTTACAATATTGATTTGTGTGTCAGATATGGTATACTACTGAATTTATATCACTGATTGAAATTTGTCTTTTTTTCTGAATTATTTATAACTGATAAGAATTTTGTCAGTTCTCAATATACAGTTTATTCCCAAGTTTTGTTTGTTTAAAACACTATTTTGATTTTTTGCTAAATGTGCGTAGATTCCTATTTCCTCTCATTTTCACGATTTGTCTCTCGGTTTCCCATTTCTGTGGCGCATCTGGCTCGCTCTTTGTACTCCTTGAGAACCTCTCTGCCGGTTCAACACAATTGAGTAGCTTGTCGAAGTACTACGGCCAGTGTCTCGCAGTTCCCTTTGTTATCCAGTGCAGTTCTCAATCCTTATTTTCCGAAAAACAGATTTTGTGTTTGATATCCTACGATTCTGGTATTAAATGTGTAGCTGAAGCCTCTCGTTTTATAGTTTCGCAAATCCACTTCTGTTTAATTGATTCGTTACTTATTTATTTTTTACTCCCTCGTGTCTTTCTCACCTCTGCGTATGTTGCCAGATTAACTTCTGTTTTTGTGCTGTACGTATTGTTGTATACCATCGTCCTTTTGCTTTATCACGTTTATTCCGAGGTGGGTGTCTCTCCTTTTTGATCGAAGAATTTTCACTTCAGGTTAAGTGATTATCTTCTCTTTGAATTGTTCCGAGGTCACGGCTGTCTCTTCCTCCCATTCCCCCTTTCGTCCTCGACAGTTTCTGTTTTGTCGCATCAAACTTTGGTGTCGCCGTGTGTAATTGCTACCCGGTCGATTTGGTATTCTCCGAGGTATCTGACTAGTGATCCCCACATCTCGGCTTTCTTGAAGTGAGTTGATATTATCCTCGTATTGTGTCGATACCAGAATTTGGCCAGTCTGTGGCCGATCTTGTTAGTGAGTCTCTGACCTGGGTATTTTCTTGTTCTTTTGAATCTCTTTCCTGTCCATAATTATGAGTTTAAATCCCCTAATTAAATTCGAACGTATCTCATAGGGATCTTTCTTACGGTTTTCTCTAGTTTCTACCGTTACTTACAGGCACCTTCTTTCTCTGTCTTGCTATCTCGGTTTACTGGTGCACATTTGTCGATTATGATGTAGGATGTGTTAGCAAATTTTAACCTTATCATAACTTTTTTGTTCATTGGTTTCAGTGGTGATTGGAGGATCCTCCTGCTGACTGCATCGGCCATTCCCAGGAATGGTGCTCCTTATCCACTTTTTCCTGTCTGTTTTGCTATCGAACAGTCTGTAGTTACCGAAGTCCGTGCAATACCTCGCAACACTGCCCGTCAGTCTTTTTCCTTTTCCACACGGCAATTGAGCGAGGGAAAAATGACTGTCTATATGTTACTGCCCGAGCTGATTTCTTTTTTCTTCTCTTTGCAGTCAGTATGTGACATGTTTATTGGTGCCAATAGAATTGTTCAGCAGTGTCCCACAAAAGTTGTTTCTCTAAACTTTCTCAATGGTGTTTTTTGAAAAAAAGTATCTTTTTCCCTCCAGGGATTCCCACGTAAGTTCACGGAGCATTTGTCTAATACTCAAATGTTGATTGAATCTACTGGTAACAACTCTAGTAGCATGCCTCTGAAATGCTTCAGTGTATTTCTTTAGTCCAATCAGGTGGTTCAGGCAAACAATACTTCGTAGTCGCTTTCACACGTGCTGTGCAGCGGTCTCCTTTCCAGATGAACTAAAATTTCCTACAATTCTCCTTTCCTACAGCCGACCTTATGTGCTTATTCCACTGTGGATTGCACGTCACAGCAACAACTTCTATCTGTCACTGGCTGTCCACTAAATGCTCTGACCAGCACGATAGCAGTCCGTTTCCGAGGAAGTATTGTAATATATTGTAGTGTTCGTGATGGATTTAAAAGTTTAGACTTGACTTACTTCAATTAATGGAGTGGATATTATTCTGTTTTCTTATTCTTCTCTTTACTGACTGTAGGATTAAGAGTTCTGATTGCACAATTTATGCTGGAAGGAAACATAATCTAATGATTTCTGTTTTTCTTCAGTAATTTTTCTGAGGAAATATATATCTTCTACTTATCAAACTTGGAAATGCTATGTACACAGATACAACATACAAATTCCGAATTCAGAATGGCAGATCAATTAATTATTCCTTTGTTATAAAGAGATTACAGCCATTGTTATGTTTTTCTGCGTGTATTCTGGGGCGACACGCTTCCCCGATGTCGGTTGGTAATTCACAGAGCTGTGTTATCGCGTCCGTGCAAGTATTTCCCCTTGTGAAGTTACTGCCAACGCTGTCCCATCTTGAAGGCATACACCTTCCCTATCCTGGTTGTCCATGTGCCCAAAAAGCAGTAAATTCACACAGTAGTTGTGCTGGCTTATATCAGTTTTTTGTTCGTCAGTATCATATGTCTGTAAGGAATACGAAAGAATATATGCCACCCTTGCAGACTGTTATGCAACACAGTGCTATGTTGCTCCAGTCCCTGCTTATTCAACATGAAACACAAACAAAATAAACATTTTGCATTTATTTCAAAAATGGACAAAAACATATTACATATGTTTTCTAAACAAATATTTACCGTACACTCCTGAGTCAGTAAAGACAACAGTATGACTGAAAATTCTATCACACCTACGGTGTGTTCTTTAGCTGCATGTCAAGTAACTTATTTTTTTATGTACTATGTGGGTTGAATAAAAAGGAATGCCTCCACCTTCGTTGATTGGGTTTGGATGGTAATATTGTAATAAATTAAACGCAGAAATAATCCTTAGTATGTGATCGTTAATTACCAATATTCACTTTTCCACATAATGACCAGCCAATTGGATACATTTCTGCCAACAATGAACAAGTTTTCTGACGCTATCACGGAAGAAGTCGACACTGTTTCTGCAACCACAGTCTCGCAGTTCTGTCAATGTCTTCGTCAGAAGCGCAATGATATCCCTGCCGATTGTCTTTCGTACGGGGAACAGATGGAAGTCAGACGGTGCTAAACCTGGACCGTATGGAGGATGCCGTGAGATTCAGTCTCTGAAGTTCTGCTGTGGTGGCACACGAAGTGTGTAGTTTGGCATTGTCATGCTGCAGGAAAACGTTTCCCTTTTCCTTTCGGACCCTTGTTAGCCGTCATTTCAGAG
This sequence comes from Schistocerca nitens, assembly GCF_023898315.1. NCBI lineage: Eukaryota > Metazoa > Arthropoda > Insecta > Orthoptera > Acrididae > Schistocerca > Schistocerca nitens. Next base: position 11,950,182 of record NC_064624.1, on the reverse strand, counting down.
TTCACAGCGTTGTGATGTAACGCTCTGAATTTATTGTTGTTCCTCACTCAAGGAAATCAACAAGGATAACTCCATCTGTGTTTCAGAACACTGCGGTCATGATTTTTCCAGCTGAGGGCTGTATCTTGAATTTCTTTTTCTGGGGCACGTTTGGTGTGTGTGTGTGTGTGTGTGTGTGTGTGTGTGTGTGTGTGTGTGTGTGTGTGTGTGTGTGTCGATATTCCATAGATTGACATTTCTGGGTCATAATGGTGTACTCACGTTTAATCTCCTGTCACAATTTGACGGAGAAAGGCATCACCTTCCTTCTCGTAATGCGAGAGGAGTTCCTGGCAAATTTCAAGTCTGTGTGCTTTCATTTCAGGAGTCAGCATCTGGAGTACCCAGATCTTCCGATAGTGGAGCAAAGCAATAATGTGACCTACACAGTTTCTCTCTGACTGATACTACAATCATTCTGAATCAATTAGTCAACATTTTGCTTGTGAAACTCTGTGGTTGCTGTCACAGGACATCTGACCGTTTGTCACACAGGTCAGATGTTCCTGCCTCAACATCTTTAAGCATATCGCCCAAAGACTCACAGTACTCACGTCGACACATTCACCATAAACTGCTTTCATTCTCTGATGAATCTCCTTTGGGGTAACAACGCCTTCTGCTGCCAAGACTTCAATGACTGCACGTTGCTGAAATCACATTGACCGACCGTCTGCGCAGGTTCCATACTTTACACTGTAACGATACAACCGTTCAGTGCTGAGGCTTCCTGCCAACAACAAGCCAGTACCTGCCACGTACCAATGCTGCCAACTGTTCAAGAGTTACGAAGGTGTAGGCATTAGTTTTCAGACAACCCTCGTAGTTCGTATATGTTGTACTTTTGTGTGTCCCTGGTACGAAATAGATAAAGTCCGGGACTGTATCTGCTCTCTTACCTCTCCCAGCAGGATGCGACACCCAGCTCGGGCACCCCGCGGCGCATCGTCCTAAAGCGGCGCCCGTCCACTCCGCCCAACTCGGGCAGTGGTGCGGGGGCGGAGGCTGCCGCGGCGACGTCGTCCACCGGCGGGGGCGTCAGCACCACTACAGGGGGCGGTGGCACGGCGGGGGCGGAGGAGCGGCCCGGCAGTGCTGTGGGATCTGCGAGCAAGAGAGTCCGCATCACGGCACTCGGCCCTGCCGAGGTGAGTCGTGTGGCTGCTGGGAAAAATTATCTGATAATTAATACGAGTTGTCGAGATGGCTGACTTACAAAAACTGTTGACAGTGACCTGCGTTGTGCAACTCGGGTAATTCAGTACAGGGTGTATACGACCCGGGAAAAACCCGGGAATTTTTTCATCCGGGAGAAAACCGGGAAAAACCCGGGAATTTTTCGGAATTCCAGGAATTTTTCATTGTTTTAGCTTTCAGTCAAATTTTTGTAACTTTGATTCTCTAGCAAAGAATGTTGTTGTATCCTGCTACTGGAGAATGGTACTGCTGCAATAAAATATAAACGAGAGGGGGAAAAAACCTTTAGTGGCAAAGGAAGTGTGCAATTTACAACAACAAAAAACCGTGCACGCACAAGCCTCTGCAAATAGCAAAAATATGTCAAAGGCCGTAGGGCGCAGACCGTAATTCTTCGTAACAATAAACTTCTTGCTATGAGCATGCCATCACAACTGTTCACATTACGTTTGTTTGACCAATTGCCAGCGGTCTGTTGCGCAAGCGCATTTGACTCACGTATTAAGCTGCACCTTCTCCCGCTACATGAAGTTTGGCTGTTAGCTGTATCGGTAGTAGCAGCAAGCAGCCAGATGCAAACGAGAAACATTTTTCTCCCGCGCCGCAGCTGCCAGATTCACGCTTGCACAGAGTTGTCTTGAGTTGTCGTGGGGAGGGGTTCAGTCTCCACGTGACCCGTGTTTATGTTAAGTGATTTCGCTGCTTCTCTTCGTGTACAGCTCCCACGTCAAATGAAAACAAAACGGATTTCTGTGGCCGGGAGCTATCAAGTGAATTAAAATAGATTCACATAATTATGTGAGGGCAAAAATATATTATTAATTTCAGTTTTCTGATTTTATTTTATTTCCAAGTTAGTAGCAGTCAAGCATTAATCGCTTTGCAGAACAGTGAAGTTATTTTTGAAGTTTGTTAAAAAAAATTTGGCTTTATTAATCTTTCCGCTGAGGCAGTCATTTTATTTGAAACGAAGTGTTTCATTCTACACTATTGGCTAGTTCCAACTGTTCGCTGAATTTCAAGTGCACGTTATCATCTTCTGCCATATATGGCATTATGCCATGATAAAGAACCAAAAATGAGATCGTATAGTACTGGTACTCCAAGAAAATTTACATCCCAAAAACCACACTGAAAAGCTTAATATCAGATGAGACCTACTTCATTGTGAATCTGGAAAAAGCCAATTTGCACTGCAACCCGAATTATGCATTTTAGAATGGTTTACGAAATTCCGATGCTCTTTGGAGTATCCTCTGATGCACTGTTTCTTTTATGGTGTAATGTAAGCTCTCTCAGTGCTTTATTCACACGAACGTGCGGGCTTCCTACACCACTGCAGTTGCACACGCACAATAATGCCTGTTTTCTGGCGCTCTCTGGCAACTGGTAAATCGAACCTATTTCTAACAGTCTCCGGATAGTATTGCGAACGATAGTTAGGAAAGCGTTACTTTCAAAGTAAATTTCTTTTTACACAAGATGAATTATGTTACGTGTGAGAAAGTGGGATGGATATCTAAATCACAGAGCGTTCGAAACTGAACAGTTTGAGGACCAGCCACTTACAAGAATTTGGAGCCGAGACATTTATGTCATAATTTTAAATTTACTGGCACATTTGTGTGGTGTGCCTTGAAGTATAACACACGCAAAAAAAGATCAATATTACTTGTGAAAGCTTAGCTTCTGTTGTAGCGTGTTAATCTTAGAGACTAACATTATATGTGAAAACTTAGTTTTTCTTGTAGATATACGGTACTGTGTACATTAATGTAAACTGTTAACTTTTCCTCTTGCGTGTTCGCGCTATGTAACCAGTGATGTTGCTATTGGCTGACTATAACACGTGTCCTATGCTCTGAATAGCTGCTGTCATCGGCTGACGAGATCTCGTGGCTTGAGACATGACTCGCTTACAAAAGGACATCGCAACCTCGGTTTCAACGCTCCGCAAACTAAAATGTGCTGTGTTTTGTGCAATACGAAAATATGCAACGTATATGTTGCTGCAAATCAAAGGTCTTTCTAAAACTTCCCTCTTTTTTTTTTTTTTTTTATTAAAAGTCCCTCCAAAACTTCTTTGCCCCGTCTTTTCTTTTTTTTCCGGGAAGTTCTATGCGATTGTATAAAACGTTAACCATTCAAAGGATTGATAAGTTTTACAGTTCCGAGGGAAGATCTATGGAAAACCTACTGTCACTTAGCACAGAAAAAGTGTATTTTCGCCCGGGAAAAAGCATATTTTTTAAACGGGATATCCGGGAGAAATCCGGGAATTTTTTTTTTCCTTGTCCCCATATACACCCTGCAGTATGACAGTGTAAGTTCTTAAGGACAACGTGACAAGTCAGTACACTCATTTCTGAGTGTTACGATCCTGCGAATGAAGTATCACAATCCCAGACAGTTAATAACTTATCTTGCAATGAGACCACATGGGAATCAGGTTTTTGTAATTTTTTATGTTTGTGGTGTGTGAGATTCAGAGCCAAAATCAATCAGCCAAAGCTGTTCAAAAACTATTGAGAAAATTTAATTTGGAGGTTTCCGAGTGTATTAATTCGCTGAAGATAAGCTAATAGTTTGACGAGCTGCGTGCCTCGGTGGTAGAGTGGCTTGCCTGTCCTGTCCAGTGGGTGGCCCGGCTTCGGTTCCTGGCAAATGCTCATTTCTAAATGAAGGTGCACGTTGTATGAGTTTTTCCATGAAGCGTAAAATACGTGAAGATGAAAACTGGAATTTGGCATGTGATATGTAATTAGAAATAAGATTATGCACAATTTTCATAAAACTAATTAGATGTATGTTAATTACCATATATTTGATGAATTTTATATTGAAATTACATAGGTATTCTAATTGCATGAAAAAAAGAATAAGGTAATGACTGTAATGAGACCTGAACTAGCGATTGCCAGACTCGAATGATACCAATTTATTTATTTATTTTATTTTATTGCAGAAATGCTCCTAGATCGTGGACCTTCATTTCAAAAATTGCATTGCCCAGAAATTGAACCCTGGCTACCTGGTGGCAGGTGAGCAGTATGGCAGAGAACCGAGTGACCCATTGAAATATTGTTTTAGTTTTAGAGAATTAAAGGTACTCAGAAAACGTCAAATACATTATCTGTGAGAATTTTTTAGAGTTGCACGAACCTGATTAGGGGGATTGATATTTGAGTTGTGAAATCCGTATAGTGTAAATATAGAAAACCGCAAAAATCTAGCTGCTGTGTGGTGCCCAGCTTAGCGCCTGATGGAAAGGTGAACTGGCAGACCGACTTTATTTGATCTCTCCACGTGCTCGCTGCTCCCCATTCGGTCTCGTGCCCTCCAGTGTTCCTTTCGTGATTATTGTCTGTAGATGACCGAAGAACTAGAGAATGTTTTGGTTGTCGAGAAAAGAAAGGTGCCCGGAGATATTACGTTGATCAATAGTGGACACCCGTGTTCTTCTTTCAGTTAATTTTACGTGCAGCGTGTGCACCGACATTGAAGCTCAAATGCATCGATGTGCCGCTTGTCATCGGGACCACGTTTCGCAACTGCAAAAGAAGATGTGAAACGTGTTTCGACAAGCTGAACCTTTGTACTGTCTATTATCACTCTGTTCTTCCAGATCTGGGTGAGATACTTTGTAGCCACTCGTCATAGCGTGATACGTCGTCTTATCACATCTTCACAGCCTCCCGTGTTGACCCAAGACAGATGATAGAATGCACAACTTTCAGATCCTCTAATTGAAATGTGAGTTAGACCTGTGCTCTTTGATCTGTTATCACTAGTTTGGACTTGACGTGAATGATGTCAGATCCATATAATAGGCTAATGCCCATTACTCTTGTTACTAACTCGGCAAATTCCTCTTCGAATATGGCCGAAAGCACCGTGTCGTCGGCAAATCGGAGGTTGTTAACCCGTTCACTGCTGTGATGCGTACGCGTGTCACGGTACGCCGTTCTCCAGGTGATGTGGATGTGTGTACACCCACTGCTTCGGTTTTCTTACAGCACTTCGGATGTCTGTCTGTATCCCGAACTGCCGAGCTCACATTGGTGCAGACGAGTTACTTTTGTATCTCAGTTTTGAGTATTTCATACAACACAGGTGCTTCATAGCAAGCTATCATTTGCAAAAGAACCTAATTTCTACATCTCGAATCATTTATGAGATACGACGATTCTTACGATCGTACGAGTCGCAGTGCACGAGGATACGTCGCCTTACCACCAGGCAGTACACCGAACAGATCCTGTTCGACCGTACGGTGGCTGCTGCGTACGCCGGTGGTCCCGAATTCCTTCTCACGCACAGTAATGCCGGGGCCCATTTGGCGGGCATCGGCGGGGATCTCTTACGGTGCCCGGACATCGAAGCAGTGGAATGGTCAGTCGTGAGTCCCGACCTAAACTCTGTAGAGCGAGTGTGGGATGTGCTCGGTGAAGTGTTTGTTGTCCTGTTCTGCCACAGACCGCCATTGAAGAGTGGAGACCGGTACCACAGTGTGACCTCCATAGACTTACGTGGATTGTGCGACATACGTTTCAGGTTGTGATTGATGCTCACAAATGGTTCAAATGGCTCTGAGCACTATGGGACTTAACATCTGAGGTCATCAGTCCCCTAGACTTAGAACAACTTAAACCTAATTAACCTAAGGACATCACACACATCCGTGCCCGAGGCAGGATTCGAACCTGCGACCGTAGCAGCAGCGCGTGTCCGGACTGAAGTGCGTAGAGCCGCTCGGTCACAATGGCCGACTTAATGCTCACAGAGGGCACACATGTAACTGGAGCTTTCAAAGTCCCATGAAAAGAATCCAGGATGACAAGATAAATGACTGTTTCTACCTTGTTTTTGAAACCTGTCAGTTCTTGTTATGTAAGGGAATGAGGATGTAATGATGATTTGTTTTGTACTTGATTTGTGAAAGATAAAGATATAATATGGTAAAAATCAAACAGTGGAAAATCCAGGATGATATAATTTGATAACACATACAGACCACAATTATTGCTCAGTGGAGCATGGCAGATGCCCAACATCATGTTCCCCTAATTTTTTTAGCAGTGTATTTATCGTGTGTTACATGCTCTATTAACTTTTTGCTGCTCTTGTTCTTTAATGAGGTTTAAAAAAGTCAGTTGCCACTGGATTGGGGTTTCTAAATAGTTTATAATTATACTTAATGCACGTGAGCGTGCACAGAGTGTGTGCGCACGTGTCCAAATTACTTTTAGTGTTAAAATTTGTGCATCGTGATGTGAAAGGCCATTTAACGTGTTACTAACAGGATGTCCCTCTAGCAGTGAAGAATTAATAAAAATGTTGTCTGTAGTTGTACTACTGTTTCCCTGCACTCTATTTTGAAAGACACAGTCTGCACAAGATTGATATGAATTTAGGAGATCTTTCAAAATTCTTTTTCTTACTTTTAAAATTAATATTAAAGTCACCACAAACAACTAATTTTTGGTACTTTCTGTTGAACAAAGAATTTTCTCTAGCTTTAACAGCAATGTACTGAAATCAGAGTGAGAGGGCTTATAGGTAAGTATAATTAAAAGTATTGAAAGTATTGTTTAATGAAAATAGTATGGAAAGGATAGATTGCTACTCACCATATAGCAGAGATGTTGAGCCACAGACAAGTACACCAAGAAGTCTACTAAACACGTAAGCTTTGGCCAGAAGACCTTTTTCTGAAATTGACCCCCCCCCCCCCCCCCCCCACACACACACGTGCGAGGGCGCGCGCGTGCGCGGCCACAGTCTCTGGCTGCCGAGGCCAGATGGCCTGTGCTTAACGTTCAATAACCTGTTCAGTGTCGTGCTCTGATAGATTGAAACGGAATACCATTTTTCATGTATATGGCCATTTAGCCATTCTCCAAAGAGCTCTTTGAAAAGTAGCAAGCTGATCTCTATACCAGTGTAGAAAGCCTCTGTGAAGTGTCACATTAAGTGGTGCTGTGATATACCAATAATGTCAGTCAACATCAACGAGCAGTTCACTAACTTTATTTCTAATACCCCTTATTTCTTGACAAAATATTATAATTCCTCTGTAAGTTAGATTCGTTAACTTTTTTTTGAAGGTGGTTACTTTGTTAGGGAGACTTCCGTTACACAGGAATGCCCACTGGGTGACTTCAGTCTGGAGAAGGTGCAGCTCCAGCACCAACTACTACAGGAATTTTCCCAGGAGCGAGTCCCCCCCTGCCGCCCCCCCACTACGTTGTCACCTATAAGCTTTGCCAGCCTCGCAGCCCCACGCCCTTCCCGTACGTGCGAAGATGCAGTCCGTGCCTAGTGAATCCCATTATCAGCATACTCGGCCGGTAGCACTGCAGTGTGAGCCGTAGCCTCTGTCGTCACTGCCCTCTCGAGCCCCGTGTTAATGTGCGTAACAGTCGTTTTGAGTCTAGGCCTGTCGTGTTGCTGAAACGTCTGCGTGAGGTGCACATTTGTGCTACCAGTTTGAGTAGCCGTCTTTTCCACATCACTACCTCTGTCGTACTCCCTGCCTTTATCGAGGCACTATCCTTTACCACGCACAGTCACTACCGGGTCCACTTTTGTAAAATTCCTACACAAGTCCCCTGTGTTATCAGTCGCCTGTGGCAACCTTGCTCTGAGCTTCGCAATGCTGCTGGCCCGGTACTCACTCCCCGACACTTCCTGCAATTGCTGGCCTACAGCTGCGCCATGAGAACACCGCCATTTTCTTTCTATTTGAAATTACAGCTGACTTACGCTTCTTAACTCTTTAGGTCTGTTGCATATTCCCTACACCTTTCATCTAAACTCTGACAGTTGGTACCAAACGGAACTGTCTGAATATATCCTTCTAGCAGTCTTCTTACCAGCTGCCATTTCCCATTCCCCAGCACCCTTATCCCTCCTCATCTTCCCTAGTTCCTCCCTTGTGTTTTCTAACTGCACCTGAAGGACACAGATCTTATGCTCCTGCTCCTCTGTTGACTTATTTTTGCTACACGGCCTACAGTTCCGGGAAGGCTCTCCGTAGAATGCCCACTTGCTTTTCCACTCTGTTCCCCCATATGAAAACACTTCCCACAACTCTCACTTATTAAAGCATTTCCCACAAATCTCACACTTACACACTACCCACGAACAAATGACAACTGTAAATCTCTCTCTCTCTCTCTCTCTCTCTCTCTCTCTGTGTGTGTGTGTGTGTGTGTGTGTGTGTGTGTGTGTGTGTGTGTGTGTACTGACAAAGGCTTGGCTGAAAGCTGCATGTGAGTGTCTTCTAATCGTTCCTGTCTACAACTTGACGTGTCTTCTTTACGGTAAGTAGCAATCTGTCTTTTCCTACATTGTTGATATTCCTACGTGGAGTTTCTATTGTTTGATCTTTGTTACCTAAGTTATGCTACTACAGTAAAATGACTTTATGAACTGTATAACTACAGTGATACTATTAATGCTATTACTCCCCCACTAATATTACTACTACTTAAAACAAAAGTTTCATGTGCCTACAGGTACAATCAGCAAAAATTGAATCCTACACAGTGAGCTAAATTTCCCAAACTTTGTTCTATAATTATTTCACAAGAAAGATAGGTTGAAAACTACTAAAGTTAGTAACTCATTACAACACACAAATTTATCAGCACATAGCTTTCAGATCTGCTCCAACTGCTAATTGCTTGGCACGTTCATTAGTTAGTTAACTTCATGTCCCACAGATCATTTTACGGTAAATCGTAATAATGTGGAACAAATCATTTTACATTCAGATCATAAATTAGTTTACAAATATGGTTTTTTTATTTGATATTATTGTTACTTTTAAATATAGAGATGTAAGTTAGTAATTCCTATCCACAACATTTTACACATTACAATAACGGAAATTGTTCTATGGAAAAAAGCAGGTATTGAGGAGAAACTTTTTCAGTTTGTTTTCAAATTTTGCTTTGCTATCTGTCACACATTTTGTAACCTTAGCTATTGGACAAAGCCTTCATCTGAAAAAGAAACACATACACAGTCATTCACATAAGCAAGCACACCTCGTGCATCTCTGTCAGCTCAGACCGTCTCCAGTCCTAGCTGCTTGAGATGGTGGTCAGTTGTGTGTGTGTGTGTGTGTGTGTGTGTGTGTGTGTGTGTGTGTCCGTCCTTTGCTGAATATGCCTTTGGCTGAAAGCTAAGTGTGTGACAGTCCTTTTGTTGTGTCTGTCTGCAACTCCACATGTCATCTTTACGGTGAGTAGCAATCTATCCCTTTCCTCATATTGTTGATTTTTCAACCTGGAGTTTCCAGTCTTTGATACATTTTGTATCATTAAGCAAGTTATCAAGAATTTTAGTTGCAGCATTGTGCGACACTTTTCTTACTGAAGACAATTTGAATGTGGAGTAATGAATGTCATTTTCCTGCTGATATTAATTATGTACATCATTGTTCCATTTGAACTGCAGTGAGTTATTTACAACAAACTTTATGAGGGAATAAATATATTGTGGAGCAGTAGTCAATTGACTGCCAAACTCATTTAAAACATGTCTACAAGTTTATTGTGGGTGAGCACCATATATTATACAGCTCAGTTTTGAGCAATGAAGACTTTCTTTCTTAAATGTGAGTTACCTCAGAACATTATTCTACATGATATTACTGAATGTAAATATGTCAACTTACTGATTTGTCTTTCCCCAAGATTTGCAATGATTCTAACCACACGTGTGGCTGAACTAAGTTGTTTTTAGGTAGTAGTACCCATAGATGTCCAGAACTGAAAGTATTCTGTCTTTTTTAAAACTGAGGGTAAGACCATTCACAGGTAGCTAGTCAATGATACTTTTACGGACCTTGTTTACCGTTTCTTCTGTTGATGTATGTATGCTTCTCCCGGCGGGGTCAGGGATTTTCTCTGCCTCGTGATGACTGGGTGTTATGTGCTGTCCGTAGGTTAGTTAGGTTTAAGTAGTTCTAAGTTCTAGGGGACTGATGACCATAGAAGTTAAGTCCCATAGTGCTCAGAGCCATTTGAACCGTGTATGCTTCGATTGATTACAACAGTAGTGTCCTGTGCAGAAAGAACTAATTATACAACAAGCAGATTAGATGGAAGATTGTTTACATATATGAGGATCAATAGCAGACCTAAGATTTAACCTTGGGGGATCCTTCACGTAATTTCTCCCCAGTCAGAATAATTTCCATGGACTACATTGGTTGAATTACTAAATACATTTTTCTGTGTTCTTTTAGTTAGATATGACATTATTCATTGGTTGGTTATACCAACAGTCCTCTAACACTTCAGTTGATCTAGGGGAATATTACGATTCAAATGGCCTATTGCCTTACATAGGTGACAAAAAATACCAGCAAGCACTATTTTGGTATTTAGCACTTGTAAAATTTGGTTAGTGAATATGGTATTTTTAATAGTGCAACTCTTCTGAAAACCAAACTGTGATTTGCTGAGGATTTTATTGTTGCTCAGGTGAGATACTAGTGTAGAATAAATTACATTCTCTGGAAAATTATGTCAGTAGTGAAACAGTTTAGCAGTTATTGACATCATTAAAGAGAGTTTAAATGACAGCATATTTCAGTCTCTTTGGAAAAATGTCTCGAGTTAGTGGTGCATTATATATTTCAAATAACACAGGACTCATTATATGGGGACACATCTTAATTACTAACTCCCCATCCAAACAGGACTCAAAAGTCCCTAACGGTACCAACGGACCACTGTGTCATCCTTAGCCAGTAGGTATCACTGGATGCAGATACGGGGGTGCGTGTGGTCAGCACACTGCTCTCTGCTGTTGTAAGTTTTTGTGACCAAAGCTGGTACCTCTCAACAAGTAGCTCCTCAATTTGCCTCACAAGGGCTGAGTGCACCCCACTTGCCGGCAGCACTTGGCTGACTGGACGGTCACCCATCCGAGTGCTAGCGAAGCCCGACAGCACGTAACCGGTGTTACCACTGTGGTGCCCTGTTGGTTTTTTAGTACTCTTTTGCAAATGCAATCAAATTCAGGTGAGCTTTATTTTGGAGAGAATATATAGAGTTCTTAATTTCAGAAGGAAATGTTAGCAATACATTTGTATGACTGAATTCTGAGAGTTGCTTTTTCGACATACTTCCGTGATTTTTCTGTTGAATTGTTTGTCCCTAAACTTTCTCCTATATGTAAGAAATTACACTCCTGGAAATGGAAAAAAGAACACATTGACACCGGTGTGTCAGACCCACCATACTTGCTCCGGACACTGCGAGAGGGCTGTACAAGCAATGATCACACGCACGGCACAGCGGACACACCAGGAACCGCGGTGTTGGCCGTCGAATAGCGCTAGCTGCGCAGCATTTGTGCACCGCCGCCGTCAGTGTCAGCCAGTTTGCCGTGGCATACGGAGCTCCATCGCAGTCTTTAACACTGGTAGCATGCCGCGACAGCGTGGACGTGAACCTATGTGCAGTTGACGGACTTTGAGCGAGGGCGTATAGTGGGCATGCGGGAGGCCGGGTGGATGTACCGCCGAATTGCTCAACACGTGGGGCGTGAGGTCTCCACAGTACATCGATGTTGTCGCCAGTGGTCGGCGGAAGGTGCACGTGCCCGTCGACCTGGGACCGGACCGCAGCGACGCACGGATGCACGCCAAGACCGTAGGATCCTACGCAGTGCCGTAGGGGACCGCACCGCCACTTCCCAGCAAATTAGGGACACTGTTGCTCCTGGGGTATCGGCGAGGACCATTCGCAACCGTCTCCATGAAGCTGGGCTACGGTCCCGCACACTGTTAGGCCGTCTTCCGCTCACGCCCCAACATCGTGCAGCCCGCCTCCAGTGGTGTCGCGACAGGCGTGAATGGAGGGACGAATGGAGATGTGTCGTCTTCAGCGATGAGAGTCGCTTCTGCCTTGGTGCCAATGATGGTCGTTTGCGTGTTTGGCGCCGTGCAGGTGAGTGCCACAATCAGGACTGCATACGACCGAGGCACACAGGGCAACACCCGGCATCATGGTGTGGGGAGCGATCTCCTACACTGGCCGTACACCACTGGTGATCGTCGAGGGGACACTGAATAGTGCACGGTACATCCAAACCATCATCGAACCCATCGTTCTACCACTCCTAGACCGGCAAGGGAACTTGCTGTTCCAACAGGACAATGCACGTCCGCATGTATCCCGTGCCACCCAACGTGCTCTAGAAGGTGTAAGTCAACTACCCTGGCCAGCAAGATCTCCGGATCTGTCCCCCATTGAGCATGTTTGGGACTGGATGAAGCGTCGTCTCACGCGGTCTGCACGTCCAGCACGAACGCTGGTCCAACTGAGGCGCCAGGTGGAAATGGCATGGCAAGCCGTTCCTCAGGACTACATCCAGCATCTCTACGATCGTCTCCATGGGAGAATAGCAGCCTGCATTGCTGCGAAAGGTGGATATACACTGTACTAGTGCCGACATTGTGCATGCTCTGTTGCCTGTGTCTATGTGCCTGTGGTTCTGTCAGTGTGATGATGTGATGTATCTGACCCCAGGAATGTGTCAATAAAGTTTCCCCTCCCTAGGACAATGAATTCACGGTGTTCTTATTTCAATTTCCAGGAGTGTATTATTAATCATCACGAAATGTAAATACACCCGAGAGAATTCGCTGCATGACATACCGGTAAACATACTTGCATACAGCAGGCTGCCAAAGCAAGGTAGTCAAAGGTGAATATATATCCTCTAATAAATTAGTTTGAGCAAATATTACCACAAAAAATTAATAAGAAAGTATTTGAAAACTAAAACCATTTTAAAAACTGCAGAGCAATGTGAATAGCTGTCCTCCAACTGTGACTCACACCAAAGACTTGTTGCACCTTCCAAGTGCTGCGCCAATAAAATACTATTTTTGGCTTATCTTCCTGACAACATTTTTTTGTGATAGTTCCAGTTTAAGTTGTATGTAATCGTAATCCCTATGTAATTAGGCATATGGAGGCGCAGCGCACGGAGCTGTTATGAACGCGCGCACTGAGCGGCGCATGCGCAATGTCACCTCAGAAGGCTTTAAATAGCGGAGCTCAGCGCGTACTCGCCAGTACTACTACAGTGGCATTCACCTGAAGATGGCCAGAAGACTCTGCGCCGAAATATCGTGGCAGGAAGTTACTGATATCCGGCAGTTCTCCCGTGTTTTTATGGAACAATCAGTACGCCGGGAAAGCTTTAAACATCACATCAAGCAACTCTACGGGGAGGAAGTGATGGAATGTATTCGAAGATTCGACAAGTTACGTGAAAGAAGAGCGAGGCTGCTGAGCTCGTTGATATTCTTATTAAGTTGCAGAGACAAGGGCATTATTCCAACGTTTGCCAAAATTGTGCATTTCATAAATACCACTACTGCAAACAATATCAAACGTAAAGCAAGCATGGCTTTGGTGAGAGAAAGGATTCGTTTTACTCGGCGTGAATTGGATTCTGTGTCAAAGGACATGTTCCACATACATTTGGAATTGGCAGCAAGACTATCTTCTCTGTCGTGGGACTGGGTGGATGGTGTGACATGGGCTAAAGCAAACTGGAGCCATGATAAAGCTGTGACGAGGCAAACTGCCAAGATTGACAGACTTTCTAAATAGATGCAGCAGGAAGTTCCAACTCGACGATCTGTTATTAATTTGACAGAGAAAACTTTAGATGACGCGACTGTGTCTGTGCTAGCAAAAGGACTGAATTTTGCTCCCACACCTGTTTCACCGCCACTAGTGGATTTCATCAGTGCCATCGAAGAAGCTGTACGCCGTCTTGATACAGATGAAGCGGAGGAAGTTCGTCGAGAGTCTTGCCGTGTATTGACCAGGGGTGCACCAATGAAGAATAACATCTCGCCCAGGGAGAGGATAGCCCTCCGTAACTTACGAGCAGATGTGGATACAGTAGTCTTAAAATCTGACAAAGGAAACGCTACTGTCCTCATACCAAGGGATGACTATATTAATAAAATCAATGTTTTATTATGTGATTCAACGTATCGCAAAATCGATAAGGATCCCACGAGTCGAGTAGTGCGAAAAACAGCAGAACTTTTATCAAATAGTTCTCTACCGAAGGAGGTCATCAAGAGACTGAAACCAAACAGTTCAGTTCCACCTAGGCTATATGGACTGCCTAAGATCCACAAGGAAAATGTGCCATTACGTCCAATTGTGAGTAACATTGGAGCAGCCACCTACGACCTAGCAAAATTCTTGGCATCTTTGCTCAAACCAATGATAGGCAAGTGTGCACATCACATAAAGAATTCTGGTGATTTTATCAGTCGACTTCAGTCACTACAACTGCAAAGTAGTGATTTATTGGTCAGTTTTGATGTGGTTTCACTGTTCACAAAGGTGCCTTTGGTGGACTCACTACACCTCATTGGCAATATGTTTGGTGCAGACATTACAGCGTTGTTTGAGCACACTCTCTCCTCTACATATTTTATATTTAACAACGAATTTTACGAACAATCTGATGGTGTCGCCATGGGGAGTCCTTTGTCTCCCCTGGTAGCCAATCTTTTTATGGAGGATTTTGAGGCGAGAGCACTCGACTCTGCCACTTTTAAACCGACAGTATTTTGGCGGTACGTTGACGACACTTTTATAGTGTGGCCTCATGGTCTGGACCGTCTCCAAGAATTTTTACGTCACATGAACTCCATACATGAAAACATAAAGTTTACCATTGAGATAGAGAGAGATGGTTGTCTGCCATTTTTAGACGTCTTGGTGCGACGGAAGAGTGATGGCACACTTGGTCACTCGGTGTACAGAAAGCCCACTCATACAGACCTGTATCTACAAGCTACTAGTTGCCACCATCCAGCACAAACAATGGGCGTTCTCAAAACCTTGGTCCACCGTGCCCATACTATCTCTGACGCCGACAGTCTTCAAGCGGAACTGGAACACCTGCAAAAAGTATTTTTGAAGAATGGCTTTTCACCTAGGCAAGTGAACAGAGTGATGAAGACCTACAAACGACGGAACAAGAAAGAGGAAGAGGCCTTCAGGTCGACTGTTTATCTACCATTTATTGGGAATATTTCTTCACAGATAGGGAGAATATTGAGAAAGTATCAAGTGAGAGTCATCTTTCGCCCTCCTTCCAAAATTTCATCACTGGTGGGATCCGTTAAAGACGACCTGGGCCTGCGTAAACCAGGTGTTTACAAAATTCCGTGTGAATGCGGCAAATCATATATAGGGCAAACAACACGAACTGTGCAGGAACGCATTGTGGAACACCAACGGCATACTCGCCTTCTCCAACCCACCAAGTCCGCAATCGCCGAACATTGTATTTCCACAGACCATTCCATGAATTACAACGACACAAAAATTTTAGCCCATACATCCAACTTTTGGAGCTCGATTGTCAATGAAGCTGTGGAAATAAGATTGTCTGACAACGAGACTCTCATCAATCGAGATAGCGGTTATCAGCTGAACTCTGCTTGGAATCCTGTTATAGAGAAACTTCGTAGTCGACGTAGTTATCTGCATAAAGATGGAAATCGACCTGACACCGATATGCCAGGCTTTCACAGTGGAGGGCGCGAGGCGCAGCGCACGGAGCCGTTATGAACGCGCGCACTGAGCGGCGCATGCGCAATGTCACCTCAGAAGGCTTTAAATAGCGGAGCTCAGCGCGTACTCGCCAGTACTACTACAGTGGCATTCACCTGAAGATGGCCAGAAGACTCTGCGCCGAAATATCGTGGCAGGAAGTTACTGATATCCGGCAGTTCTCCCGTGTTTTTATGGAACAATCAGTACGCCGGGAAAGCTTTAAACATCACATCATTCATATAGATTAATAACAGCAGAGAGAACATAATGTTTCTTGCAGTATCCCAGATATCACTTCTTTTTCGCTCAGTGACCTATCGTAAATTACTACAAACTGTGATCTTAAAGACAGGAAATCACGAATGTAGTTGCACAGCTGGTTTGAGATCCTTCCACTGTCTTCAGTTCTATCTGTATGTGTGTCCTACTGTCCAAACAGAAGTTCTTCTGCAAACCGCATACACAGTTCACTGTGGAATGGAAGGTTTGTGCTAACGATGTCACCTAGGTTGTAGTGGTATGCTATATTCGCTCTGATCAGTGTCCTAATCCGGCAAGGGGTGCAGAAGAACTTCAGTGAAGTGATGTGTAGGAAATCAGGCAAACACAGTTTTTCTTCTGAAAAGCATTGACTGGGAAACACGTCAGCGTTTATGACCAAAAGTACTACGCCCCCCTCCCCTCTTGTTGAGGTCCATTAGACAGTGTCGAGTAACGTAAGGCATTTCTGGAATCCTTTATCACAGCCAGAAAATGTTCCATTCTTTCTCCGTCTTCTCTCATCCGTCCAGTTGCTATTCTGCTATTGTTAATCATTTAAGCCGTTAAAGTTGTCGGTCAGTCACTGTACATTGATCAGTTAGAAATGTCTACCTGTGTCAGTCCAACATCTCTGTTGTCCTTTCTTACTCACATGAACCATTAATCAGGTACTTTACGTTTGTTATCCAATACATTAAAAATCTGCTTCACTAGTTGGGTTGCATTCATCCTGAAGAGAGATCCCTACAGCTTTTGTTGTCATTTATTTATTGACTCCATCAGCTCTTCAGTATCCCTGTCTGTCTATTAAGGTGATACGATTGTACGGACCGTGGAACAAAATCTGTGACCAGATTGAGAATTTCTCGGTACGGAGGGCGCAGCACATTATCTCGGATGGAGCGGTACAAATTTACCTCGAATTCTGTGGAGTGTGCGGAAGCGGGGTAGGGCTGACAACTCGGCACTCTCTTGTAAGATGTAAACGGCCACATAGTTTGGTTCCTTACAGAGCTCACTGCGTGTCTCTAAATGAAGCGCCGTGTCTGTGACAAGGGCCATGTTTCACTAAAGAGAAGAGGACTAAGAGCACAATCTTTTAACAATTTCAGGAGGGAAAATTATATGTCACAGTTTGTTGGTAGAATTAGTAGATAAATTTTCGGCATTCAAGTGAATTGTGTGAATTCACACTTAAATTGAAGTGTAGTATCCATAATTAAGTGTTAGCAATTATCAAAATTTTTAATTCTTATTTAGTTTTTCATGTTTGTGTGCTTACCAGACATGCCTAACTAACAATGACACTGTGAATGTTTTCACAGCGGATGGAGATCAGGAAACAGAAATTTGGAGTTGTGTCCGACGAAGCGAAGAAGGAGATACGGGCGCTCAGGTTTGGAATTGCTCCAAAGGTAGGTCCTTTATGCTCTCTGCGAAAGCTCTTAGTTGATATAAGTTGTATAGCTCGAAAATAAATTTAATATTAAGCTACCAGTTATTTTGAAGGCTGATTTTTAGATTACTTCTTTTTTATCCATCTACTTCAGAGCCATGAGCTTTTGTGAAGATAACAAAAGGGTCTCTCCTTTTGTCAGTGTAGATTCTTGGAACTGTTCTGGCATATTTGGTGGTGTGGATCTAACTATCCGTATGGCATTTTTGCCCCTTTCTGTGAGTTTTGTAAACAATAACAGGGAATTGTACCAGTTGTCAATATATACTGTATGGCCATTGTCTAAATACAGTTACATAAGGTCCATAACAACAGCTTTACTATTGGTGAACTGGTTGCAAAAGTTGATGAGAAGATTTGAGAAAACCGCTGTTTCTTGATGATGACAGAGCAATCATTTAGTTTTCCACAGTGTTTGTTGCTTCAGATTGTTGCACAGAAGCTAGGCAAGATGAGTGCCAAAAATCTTGACAGAAAACCACAAGAAACTGTGTGTAGCTGCATCGTTGATATTTCTGGATTATTACAAAAAAGGTGACTGATTAACTGGAGATGAGACTTTGTACAAATGTACGAACTGCGAGACCAGATTGCAGTCTGCGGAGGGGAGCCACACAAATTACTCAAAAAAAATGCATGCTAACATAGTCTACGGGAAAGTTTATGGCGACTGTTTTTTGGGACCAAAAAGTTGTGCTTCTTGTCAGTTTTCTTGAGCGTGACAACAGTAAACTCAGTGATGTACTGTCAAACTTTGGAGAACTTGAGAAGAGCATTTCATAATAAGTAGAGGAAAGTTGAGCTCAAAAATTTTGTTCTCTCATGATAACGCTTGACCGTACACGGAAAATTGCACTCGAGAAGTACTTGATGCTTTCAAGTTGGAGTTGTTTTCTCACCCACGGTACAGTCCGGATCTTGCACCCGGTGACTACCATCAGTTTCCAACGATAAAGACCTGGCTCGCAGCACAGTGCTTTGATGATGATGCAGAACTGTGGAAGGGTATGACAGTGGAATTTCAAAGTTTGTTCACAACTGTGTTAAGTCCCTAATTTTTTGTGTGGAGACTATGTAGAAAAGTGGTATTAAAGTGTTGCATTGAATTGAAAAAAATAACCTTTTTTTCCCTGTGACCCCCCCCCCCCCCCCAATCCTATAATTTTTTTGACACCAAAACACAATCTACTTTCTGGATAGTCCTTGTACCTCTGGCAGCA
Source organism: Schistocerca nitens (assembly GCF_023898315.1). Classification (NCBI taxonomy): domain Eukaryota; kingdom Metazoa; phylum Arthropoda; class Insecta; order Orthoptera; family Acrididae; genus Schistocerca; species Schistocerca nitens. The sequence goes on along the minus strand of NC_064624.1, from coordinate 11,931,385 downwards.
AAAGTGTGTCATTTAAGGTGTAATTATTTTCAGAGAGGAAAAACACCAAAGGAAGATTTACAGTATTGTTGTAATATGCATTGACTTCAAACTGCATGTCAATAACAAATCTGTTCATGTCATTAATAACAGCCAATTACTATATTACCATCAAGAGTAATATAGCCCTACGAGAACACTATTTTTAACATATTTCTATGACACAAGATCAAATCATATGCTGAAATTGCAATAGGAAAATGAAACATTTGCAGCTAAAACTGAAGTGACACCATTTTAGTACTGGTAATATCAGCTTGTAAATATCTGGAAGGAATTCTTATTTGTAATGCGCAGAAAGTTCTGGTTGAGAGTTACGAAATATTTGAAATACTTAGAATAAAGGAGACCACTCACTGAAAGGCATAAGCACTGCTTCACTGATAAGTACACAAAAAAAGTATAGATTTTTCGCCCATACCAATTTGTTAATCTCAACTTCACCTTTGTGTGGCACGCTGTAAACGGTTATCATTTATACCCTGTGTATACAGTGTATCATTGTTTGTTTTTAGGAAAAATTCTGTCACTGTTTACGCACATTAGGAATCTTTTGTTTGCCATTTATTCAACTGCAATGCTCTTAATATTTTTTAAACACTGGGGATTTAGACTTTTTCAGTTAACAAATAAGAATTCTGAATTATTCGGGAATAAAGGCGATGACTCCCCAAAAGGGTGTGTGTCATCGGTAGGAACTGAAATTTGCTAGCTTTCAGAATGAAATTCCTTTTTTCAAGTTTGCATGAAGAAAACACACACACACACACACACACACTCTCTCTCTCTCTCTCTCTCTCTCTCTCTCTCTCTCTCTCTCTCGCTCTCTCTCTCAAAACCTTCTCTCCCATCCACTTCACCTGGTCCTCCATCCATCGTGCCACTTTCCCAGATGTCAATCTCTTCCTCTCAGACGGCTCCGTCCACATGTCGTTCCACACAGAACCCACCAATCACCGACAGTACCTGCACTTTGACAGCTGCCACCCCTTCCGCACCAAAAAATCCCTCCCATACAGCGGGTGGCAGATGCATCTGCAGTGACAAGAACTCACTTGCCCAGTGTGCTGAAGGCCCGGAAATGAAGGACATCCCACCCGAGTGATGTTCCACCACACACCTAACCTCCACGACATCCTAGTCCGTCCCTATGCCACTTCCACCCCCAGTACCCTCCCACGGGGATCGTACCCTTGTGGAAGACCCAGATCTGACACCTGCCCAATCCACCCACCCAGCACCACTTAATCCAATCCCATCACAGGTTTATCTTACCCCATCAGAGGCCGAGCCACATGCGAAAGCAGCCGTGTTATATACCAGCTTTGCTGCAACCACTGCACAGTGTTTACATTTGTATGACAGCTGACAACCAGAATGAATGGCCACTGCCAGACTGTTGCCAAAAACGAGATGGTCCGCTCAGTGGCACCACACACGAAATTTCAGTAGTTGCTTCAGAACCTGTGCCATCTGGATCCTCCCCACCACCACCACCACCAGTTTTTCTAAACTATGCAAATGGGAGCTATCCTTACAGCCCATCGTTTGCTCCCTGGCCTAAACCTAAGGTAACTTTCTGTCCCCTCATCCAATAGTGTGTGTGTGTACCATCCCCTGTCCCAGTACCCACACCCAATTCGTGTCAGCAACTTGTGTGCTGCCATCTCATGCCCTCGTCTGTGAAATCGCGTCCCCTGCTCTCCATCTACCTGCACCTCTAGCTAGCCCACAGACAGCTCCTCTCTCTCTCTCATGAGCCACTACACACTACCCCCAGCCCCCTCCCTTCCCTTCCTCCTGCTTCTCTCCACCTCACCCTGTACCCCACATCACCCCAGTACAAGGAAAGAGCTGACAGGTGTGTGTGTGTGTGTGTGTGTGTGTGTGTGTGTGTGTGTGTGTGTGTTTTCTTCCTGCAAACTTGAAAAAAGGAATTTCATTCTGAAAGCTAGCAAATTTCGGTTCCTACCGATGACACACACCCTTTTGGGGAGTCATCGCCTTTATTCCCGAATAATTCAGAATTCTTATTTGTTAATTGAAAAAGTCTAAATCCCCATTTTTTTAAAAATATTAACAGCATTGTAGTTGAATAAATGGCAAACAAAAGATTCTTAATGTGCGTAAACAGTGACAGAATTTTTGCTAAAAAAAAAAAAAAACAATGATACACTGTATACACAGGGTATAAATGATAACCGTTTATAGCGTGCCACAGTGACGAAGGTGAAGTTGAGATTAACAAATTGGTATGGGCACTTGAGGTCTGTGAAGCCAGGGAACAACCGCAGATTGGCCAACAAAATCCACTTGGGCTACAGTAGGCTGTAGACTTGGAATGTGCGGCATGTGTCTAAAAGAGTAAATTTTAGCAGTAAAATGAATTACTTTACCGTTATCTAAATGCGGAAGGTCAAAAATACTATTCTCGCTTTCCCCCTCCCCTACCCTTTTGGTGCTTATCATTTAACACACAAATATATTTAGATCCACTCAGTTTTGTTTTAATATTTTCCACTGTCTTTTCATTCAGTGTGAGTGTTTTTACTGTGCAGTGTAAGGTGTGCCGTTTTGAAACTTCCTCGCACATTAAAACTGCCTACCGGACTGTGACTCGAACCCGGGCAGTGCTCTCGCCCACTGAGCCGAACGGGCACGACTCGCGGCCCACAGTCGCGTGTTGATAGCTGGCCTGCAAAGGGTGAGGTTCAGGGTTTGAGCTCCACTCCAGTATGCAGAGTATTAATCTGCCGGTATGTTTCGAGTGGCCCGTACATCGAGAGTGGAGCTGAGATAGAAGAAGGGACTAAAAAAAGAGAGACAAACAGATCGGAGGTGGAGGGAGAGATTACACTGGAGTCTAGGTCTGTTACAGTGTCGGTAGTACTGAGGTTATAGCGTTTCTTCTGCTCAGCCGTCAGCCCTTCTCGAATGTATCCTGTCTCGAGGACTGACAATTAGATACAGGTAACTATCACAATATTTTGCTTTTGTTTCAGACACCGGACTCGGACGTTTTGAAGAAACGAGCAGAGCGCTTCGGTATCACTCCTGAGACGGTAGGTGAAATTGTGAGATGTTACTCTGTGAGTTGTCAGATGTAGAAACTCACTTTATAAAGTGTACCGGTAGCTGTCGGACGATCTATTTAAAAATAACAATAGGTGGACAATACCAGGAAACTACATTACAAAACAGACTTAACTGCTATACACGATCGTATGTAATCGAATACCTTACATATTGACTGCTTATCTGATGAGGCACAGAGGGGCACTTACATTGTAAATTTGTCTGTGCTCTGATTGTTGGAGCTTATTGCTAACAGTTTAGCACAAACAGTGTAAAGCTGACAAATCCCCAGTATAAGAGAAAAAGTGTTCACAACGTAAAACTGAATGTGAAAGCCTTGAGAAAGTGAAAACTAGTAAAAAAAAAAATATTAAAATTTGTCTAGATAAGATAAATGTGGGTCAGAAGCGGGGTAGTAACTGCACTGCATGTCTAATTTATGCACCCCAGTAGATAAACAGCTTCTTTACCAGTTTTCACTCTGAGATGGCTTTCACATTGTGGACATTTTCAATCTTAATTTTTTGATTTAAGATTTGCCACCTTTATATTGTTACACTGTGAACTGTAGCTGAAAGTTCTATCAATTGAAGCACAGATGTATTTGCACTGTAAGTGCTTCTCCGAGCCTCTCCAATTAACAAGTAAGTATGTAACGTATTCGTCAATATAATGAAAAGGATATTTGCTACTCACCATATAGTGGAGATGCCGAGTCGCAGAAACGCACAATAAAAAGACTGTTAGAAAATCAGCTTCCAGCCAATGAGGCCTTTGTCAAAATTAGACAACACACACACACACACACACACACACACACACACACACACACACACACACACACGACCACATTCTGTGTGTGTGTGTGTGTGTGTGTGTGTGTGTGTTGTCCAATTTTGACAAAGGCCTCATTGGCTGGAAGCTGATTTTCTAACAGTCTTTTTGTTGTGCGTTTCTGCGACTCGGCATCTCCGCTATATGTTGAGTAGCAACTATCCTGTGCATTATATTGTTACATTCCATCCTGATTTTCAATTGTCTTATGTCAAGTACATATAGTTGTTTATAGAAATTACTTTGTTTTGTAATTTAGGTTACTGACACCTTTTCTCATTATTTTTGTGCAAATCATCTGATCATGTGCCCCCCCCCCCCCCCCCCCCCCACCCCCCCTCTCAGGGGCTCGCCGCTGTTAGGTGGGTCTGTGTTCGGCTACCACGGGGCCCCAGCCTTTGCAGCATCTTTCGTCTTTCATACTGCTTGCCTATCCTGTTGCTGTTCTTTTTCCCCTCCCTTGGGAAACATGTCTGTGCTGTTTTTGGCAACATATTCTGTATTTTCGGTAGTCAATATCAGAATACTCTCCACTGTTTTCTGTTCCTTTTTTCTTTCTTCATTCACCTTCTCCTATCGTTCCTCTGCTTCGGTATTTGTGGTTCCTCTTTTTCTTCTTCCCCCTGTGTGCTCCTGAAGGCCAGCCCACGCATCTGACGCGTAACGGGTGACTGGGTAATGCGTAATTTCCAGCCCTGGGTCGACAGGTAGGGTTCACACGTACTCCCTGGTACAGGCCGGGCCCAGGAAGCTGCTGTCTTCCCAAATTGCCGATTGGTCCCTCTGTCAGGTGTTCGGGAGGTGTGAACAATCATCTGAGGCAGGTGCACCCCGAGGCAGGTGCGCCACCAGTCAGAAGGAGCGCGCCGTCGGAGACGCTGGCAATCGTGAGTTACTTTCTCGCAGTGAGTCGGTCGCCTTCACAACCGACATCTACAAAACGGAATGAGGCTAAAGATTGAAAGTGCTGCACCGTGCTTCCTCGTGGTTTTGTGTACCGAAGACAGAGTCCTTCACTACGGTAAATCCGTTTATTATTTAGAATGGTGTTGATGCAATTACTGGCCCTGTGCAATCCTGCTGTCATTTACGCAATGGCACTTTGCATTTAGGGACTCCTCCTGATTCTCAACCAGCTTCGCTCCTTCAGGGCTATCCTGTTCGTTTCGAGGCCAGGCGAACACTGGGCTGCTCGATGGCCTGACCGAGGCAGATATCCAAACGTACCTCTTTGATCAGGGTGTCATTGCAGTCCCTCGGGTGACGGAAAAGGTAGATGCCTCCTTAGCGTCCACACACACTCTCTTTCTCACTTTTGATAGAGTGGTTCTTCCGTCAAAGATTAAAGCAGGTTACAAAGTTATCATCGTCGGACCGTATTTTCCGAACCCGATGTGCTGCTACCGGTGCCATCATTACAACCACTTTCGAGTGTCCTGTCGACATCTTGCTAAATGTGTAACCTGTGGTAGGGTAGGGGTGCTCACGAGGGCGATTGTCCCCCTCCTCCTCCTCCTCCTCCTCCTCCTTGCTGCATCAACTGGAACGGTGACCACGTCGCCTCCTCCAGCGACTGTCCCGTGTCTCTCGATAAGCGTGTTGTCCGGGACATCGGGGTGAAGGAAAAAGTGCCCGACCGGTCACTCGCAAGTTGTCGGCTAGTCGGAAACCCCGCGTTCTACAGTCTGGTGCCTACACTACTGTTTTCGGTACATCTCGCTCCACGCAGAACGTGGCCACACAAACGTGCGACCTCAACTTTAGCACCACAGTTGTGAAATTGCCCAGCGTCACGGTAGCTTCTCTATTTCCTACTCCAGCTGTGCGACGAGCCACCAAACTTTCGCCACACGTGGCGAAGTCACCTGCTACGCAACTGGCATGCCTCGAAGGACAGAAGGAATGCTCTCGTGAAGACTTCCTACGTCCCTCCGGCCGACTGGCATCTGGTCTTCCTCTGCCGACCGGAAAGGCTCCGAGAAGCCAAACAGAGGCAAACGATCTTCTCCTTTGCTGACCCGAAGATCCTCTCCGACAGTGTCGCCACGTGATAGTCTCACCTGACCGACGTCCGTGCCACCGGTGTGCACCGCCAACCATTTCTCTGCACTGGACTCCACAGGACGACGGAAGGTGAATGCCGACGCTTCTGCAGACCTCGTGGACAGGATCCCGCTGCCTCTGTGCCCTTTAGCAGTGAGTCTCGGAAGGCTGGCACTCGGCAGCCGCGAGGGTGACATCCCTTCATTTTTTCCTCGTCACGACTCTCCTCCAGTGGAACGTTCGCCATCTTCGATCCGACAAAGATGATTTACAGCCGGTCTCAGAATTGCAGCGTCCACATAGCCTCTGCCTTCTGGAAACAAAATTGTGTCGTCGTGACCGCTTTGAGCTCTCGCATTTCCTCCCTGTCTGTTTAGACCTTCCCTCCCGAGGACACCATTCCGTCTCGTGGGGGTGTCGTATTGCTCGTACTGGATAATGATCGTAGTCAACCCGTCTCCCTGAGTACCTGCCTTCAGCTGTTGCAGTTTGCCTTTTCCTTTCTTATTTGAACTTTTCTCTTTGTACATTTTACATCCCTCCATCATTCGATGCCACCAGGACTGACTTCCTCCGGCTTATTGGGCACCTACCTAAGCCCTTTCTGCTGCTCGGGGACTTAAATGCGCACCATCCCCTTTGGGGTTTTTGCTGAACCTGTTCGAGAGGTGCCCTCTTGGCTGACCTTCTCAATCAGCTTCACCTCTTCTGCCTTAACACGGGAGCACCCACATTCCTTTCAGACTCCACGCACACCTGTTCCCATTTAGATCTATCCTTCTGCTCTGCCCAGCTTTCCCATCACCTCGAGTGGTCCGTTCTCTCCGACACGTACTCGAGTGACCATTTCCCGTGTGCTGACTCCTACCCCACCTACGTGCACATCCAAATGGAAGCTTACTAAGGGTTACTGGAGGCTTTACTTTCCATGGCGACCTTCGACGAACGTCATTTTCCCAGTCGTGACGATCAGGTAGAACATCTTACAGACATTATCCTTACTACCGCAGAATGTTCCATTACTCACAGTTCCTCTTTACCACCCCGTATTCCGGTCCCTCGGTGAACTGAGGCGCGATGCGACGCAATTTGCGCGTGTCAATGTGCTCTCGACATTTTTAACCGTCATCCTACGGTGGCAGACTGCATTCGTTATAAACAGTTGCGTGCAGTGTAGTCGTGTTCCTTGGGATAGCAGAAAAGCTAGCTAGATGTCATTCACTAGTTGTGTTAACAGTTCCACTCCCTCTTCCATCGTGTGGGCCGGCCTCCGACGACCCTCTCGGACCGAGAGCCATTCCCCAATTTCCGGCCTGACAGTAGCAGACAATGTCGTCGTGGACCCTGTTGCTGTCTCCGACACCTTGGGTGCCATTTTGTGGACATTTCGAGCTCCTCCCACTATCACCCTGCCTTCCTCCTTGGGAAACGAGCAGAGGAGGCTTGCACGATACCTTTCTCTTCTCAGAATCGTGAGTACTACAATGCTGCCTTTCCTATGATGGAGCTAGATTGTGCTCTCATTTCATCCCCATCTTCTGCCCCAGGGCCAGATGATATTCAAATTCAGATGTTGCAGCACCTGTCTCTTGCGGGCAAGTACATCTGGGCACGTTTCCCAGACACTGGCGTGAAGCCACGATCATACCCGTACCTAAGCCCGTTACGGACAAACACCTCCTTGTAGCTAAACCCCCCCCCCCCCCCCCAATTTCTCTCACCAGCTGTGTTTGCAAGGTGATGGAACATGTTTCCTGCCCAGCTGGTACAGTGGCTCGAGTCTCGCAATTTATTAACCACTGCACAATGTGGATTTTGAGCACATCGTTCTGCAGTTGACCATCTCGTCACTTTTTCTTGTCGTCCATCAGCAGGTGTCGTCACTTCGGCATCGCCACCAGTCCTCCCTTCACGGGAACAGCTCCGGTTATCAAGCCTCTCCCAGCGGCTCGCACGACCTCCTCTCGGCCGTCTCGCCACGAGGAGATCTGTTTCACTAGGTTACGTATTGGGCACTGTCTTTTTAACCGTCACCATTTGTTAAGTGGTGCTGCCCCACCACTTTGTGCACATTGCACTCAACTATTGACTGTCTGCCAGTTCCTGACAGAATGCCCTTTTTCAACCACTTGCGTTCTCATTTGTGTTTGCCATCTGAGTTATTGGTCATTTTAGCGAACGACACGTGGGCTATCGATCACATTTTACTTTTTATCCGCTTTAGAAATATGGTGAAAGCCATTTAATTTTTAGCTCTGGACCTCCATTGTTCTATGACATATTTTGTAGACCTTTCTCCAGGTCCCTGTTTCTAGCTGTCTTCTCTTCCGTTGATTAGGATTGACATGTAGTCGTTTTTAACTCCTCTCTTTGTCTACATGTTCTACAGTTTGGCACGGGCACATGTGACCCTAGTTGGTTTTGCACACTAAAATAAAACAACTGAAACTGAAACTGCATACATTAGCTCCGTACCACTCTTAAAGAATGTTGCAAAGAACCAATCAGTTTCTTTCGGTGAAAAGACTACCATTTTGTATATACTGCGTGTCCCGGAAGGAATAGTCATTGTTCAGGGATATGACAGGAGTGATCATTCACGTCAGAGCAGTCTTGGTAAACGTGGACTGTAAATATCTTACGAGCGATGAGCACTTTGCCATCTTTGCAAGTGTGAAACACATACTGAACAAGTGTTCATAGTTTGTAAGGTATGTATTTTGTTTACTAGACAGTTCTTCTTGTTTTGGTCCATACTATCTCATCCCAAAATATGGAAAGCAAAGAGCCTGGTGTAGAAGAGATTTGTTTCACAATATCAAAGATGAAGAAATGCTCATAGCTCTGGAGGAATGCATTCTAGAGTCCATGTTTTTTTGACTTTTTTGCTTCAGATGCCATTCCTGCCCCTGAATATTGACCATTCTTCTCGACACACACACACACACACACACACACACACACACACACTGCAACTCCTGTGTATTCTTGTCATGTGTTACTGTAACTTCTTTAATGAATTTCCTGTCTCTCCCCTTTGAAAGTGATACACCAACAATCGGTTATGTTGCAGTTTTCTTATCTTTTGTTTTTATTTTATTATTTGTTTTGACCAACTAGTTTCAAGTAACAGCTTCATTTCCTCTCTCTTCTTTGTTGTTTCCTATATTTCCAGTATTCCCTCTTCTCCCTTGTTATATCTGTTCTGTCCATGCTGTTTTTCATTTCTTATTTGTTTCTGCTACAAAAGCCTTCTAAACTCAATACATTTTTCTTAAAAAATTGCCCGCATCTTGTGGTCGTGCGGTAGCGTTCTCGCTTCCCACGCCCGGGTTACCGGGTTTGATTCCCGGCGGGGTCAGGGATTTTCTCTGCCTCGTGATGGCTGGGTGTTGTGTGATGTCCTTAGATTAGTTAGGTTTAAGTAGTTCTAAGTTCTAGGGGACTGATGACCATAGATGTTAAGTCCCATAGTGCTCAGAGCCATATGAACCATCTTAAAAAAATCTTTTGTTTATTCCTGTTTATTTCACATTATTTCTGTCTCTTCTCGTGTTTCTACAATCTCTTCTATTATTGGCACAGTTTTTCACAAACAGAGGTGTATTTGTTCATTAGACTGTCATTGTTTAGGAAGCTACGCCAAAGATTGGCCTTTTCTTTGCCATTATTTTTGATATTTCTGTATATTTTCCTAGATCTATTCATCAGTTCTCATTTTCGAACCATCAGTAGCTGTTGTTAATGCATCATTCGTGTATCCAGGCTATAGTTCATTGATGTTTCATTCTTTTACTGTTTATATCTTTGTCGTCCATGTACGTATGTAAGTAATCAATTTCTTCCCCCCTTGTTTCAGGCTCCAAGTTCTGACGTGTTGAAGAAGCGGGCCGAGCGATTCGGAACTACAGTCTCGAGTGCTCTGACAAAGGTACTGGGGTTATCAGTCATATAAAGGTTAAAATAATTTTTAGAGCAAGAATATCTTCACTTTGTTTTCCCGGTTACTAGTTTCTTTGGCTGCAGTCCACTGACACGTGGCTTCCTGCTCCACAAAGGGGAGCCACAAATGTTGGGTGTTTGTGGTGTGCAGCTTTTCTCGTGCCATATTGTAGCTGATCAAACATCGAGAATTTAGAAAGTTCAGTCCCCAGTTGCCCCTAGGATTTTCTATGTTTAATTAATTATTTCAGTTATTTCTTAATTCATTTCTGTTAATGATGTTCCAATGTGGAAAGTGTCGGCTCGCACTGCGGTTCTGTATCCCCTTCGATGCCCTCGCTGTAATAGGTGGGGTAAGTTAGTCAGAGAGCTGAGCACCTCTTGTAGGACCGTGCCCAGTAAATAAGTCTGTGTACTGTTATGATCAGGCTTCAGGTAAATGACAGCTGCAGTTACACACTACCGAGTCTGTCACCGCAGTGTCTGTATTAGGAGGGTTGTAGTTGGTAGCTTGTCACGATTATGAAACACCGTAAAACTAAAACACGTGTACACTACCTTATCAAAAGTATAAGGACACTCCTGTGTAATACGGAATTGACCACTAGATGTCACGAGAGACGGACCCCTCAGTATAGGAGGAGGCAAGGAGTGTTGTATTGTCAGTAACAGAAGAACGAATCAGTCGGGGGAGCACGGTGACTCCGAACGCGGACTAGTCGCCGGATGTTACCCGAGTAACATATTCGGCAGTGGCATTTAAACACTGCTATAGCTGCCCGAGTAGACTCTCGGTGGTGTGATTCTGAAGTGGAGGTACGAAGGAACAGTGAGCATTGTGGAGAAAGGTTGTAGAAAATCGAACAAAACCTGCAGAACAAATCTCTTGTGAGTTTCTGAGTGCTACCAGCATACCAGTTGCACAGTGACTTTGTGCAGGGAGTCAAAAAGAGTGGGGCACTGTGCGTGAGCCGCTCAGAGCCGATCGCCACTCGAGACGGTGTAAAGAGCGACGCCCTCGGACAGTGGGTGACTGGAAATGAGTGGTTTGGGGCAACGAATTGGCAGCTATAATTGCTGTCGATCATTTGTACACGTTTGTGGCAATACCGGCACCGTAACTATTTGATTAGTGCTTAAGGTTGTCAGTTTACATAACGATCTACAATTTTTCATTTTAGGCAAGGTATTTCATATTACTTGTCACATATTTTGCACGTTTTTATTGTATCACATTTCAATATGTTTTTCTCGTTATGCCTATACGAGTCTCATATTTAACTGGGGCAAGTTAGTTCAAAGAATACGAACAACATTTTAGATTGGAATGTATTGTATAAAGGAAATTCAAATATTGAGTGTATCGGTAATATTGACTTTTTATGTACAATTTTCTGTATTTTACCTCGGAAGATGGCTCTTCAGTGAGCCAAAACCGGTAACCGACAAAGAAAATTTGTGATCTTGACATGAGGAGTTTTATCTGCACGTGTTTTAAATCAAAGGATCACAAATATCTCCATTCAAAATGTCAAAGATAACATTAAGATAAAATATAGCAAATTCCAGTTGGAAAAAGACTGAGCCTATGTAACTGACAGGGTGTATACAACCTGGGACAACCGGGAGATCCAGGAAAGTCCCGGGAATTTTTTCATCCGGGAGAAAACTGGGAAAAACCCAGGTATTTTTTAGTATTCCGGGAATTTCTCATGGTTTTAGTTATCATTTAAATTTTTGTGATTTTGACTGGCAAGAAGCAATATTCTAACAAAGGATATTACTCTATCCAGCTTCTGCAGACTAATACTGCAGCAACAAAACACGAACGACAGAAAAGAAATGAAAATAAAACTTAAGTTTCGAAGGAAATGCGCCACATACAACAACAAAACACAGTGCTCATACAAGCGTCTGCCAACAGCAAAGTATGTCGGAGGCTTCAGGAAGACTGTGCAGTGCTCGATAACAACAAATCGCCTCCAGTGAGTGTGACGTGACAGCTGTTTACATTAGATTCGTTTGAGCAGTTGTGGGCGGGCTCTTGCGCATGCTTAATGAGTAGTACCTTCTCCCACTTCTGGCTACAGATATGTGGCTGGGCGCCACTATCTAGTATTGCCCCGGTTCGGAAATTTCGTAGATCCGGGGCTGATACACAGCAATCAGAGTTGTAGTGGGGAGGTGGGTAGTCTCCACGTGACCTATGTTTATGTTTAGTGATTTTGCTGTTTCCATTTATTGCTCTCAACATTAAATGAAAACAAAACAGATTTCTGTGGCCGGGAGCTACCAAGTGAATTAAAATACGTTCGCGTGGTTACAGAAGGCTAAAATATATTATTAGTTTCAGGTTTTATTTCTACCTCTCTGACAGTCAAGCATTAATCGTCTTTCAGAACAATGAAGTTATTTTTGTCGGTTTGCTAAAGAGATTTGGCTTTTGTTAATCTTTTGCGCTGAGCCAGTCAATTTATTTGAAATTAGGTGTTTAATTTCACACTGTTGGCTAGTTTCAACTGTTCACTGCATTTCAAGTGTACGTTTTCCATCTTCTAGCTCGTATGGCGTTATACCGTAATAAAGGACCAAACATGAGATAATACTGTACTGGTACTCTAGAAAATTTACTTCTGAATCTGGACAAACTTTAAGCCGATTTATGCATTTTAGTATGGTCCATGAAATTCCGATGCTCTTGAAGTGTCCTCTGATGTCTTGTTTCTTTTATGACATAATGCAATATCTTTTAATGTTATACATGTACGAACATAAGGGCTTCCTGCGTTATCGTAGCAGCGCAAGCTCAGTGACGCCTTTCATCTGGCGCTCTCTGGCAACTGCCGTAACGAACCAATTTCTAACAGGCCAAGGGAAAATATTGCAAATGGTGGTTTGAAAAGCATTACTTTCAGAGTAAATTTCCTTTTACGCAAGATGAACTATGTGCGAGAATGTACGATGAATTTCTTAAATCACAGAGCGTTTGACTCTCATTTAAAAATCAACTCTTTGAGGACGACGATCTAGATGAATTTCGAGCCCAGAAGATCGGACAATTACGTCGTTATTAAAAATTTTACTGGCACATTTGTGGGATGTATCTTAAAGTGTAACACGCGCAAACAGATCAACATTATACGTGGAAGCTTAGCTTCTCTTGCAGCTTATTAATCTGCGAGACCAATATTATATGTGAAAGTTTTGTTTTTCTTATAGCAACACTATGTATATTAATTTAAACCATTAACTTTTCTTATTGTGTGATTGCGCTGCTTAAGAGTGATCTCGCTGTTGGCTGACTACATTACGTGACGTGTCCTGTGCTGTCAACAGCATGCGAGATCACGTGGCATGAGCTACGAGTGGCTTACAAAAGCGCATCCCGATCTCGATTTCAATGCTTCGGAAAATAACATGCGGTGTTTGGTGGAATTCGAATTTATACCTTCGAAACAAGAAAATATGCAGCGTACATGTTGCTGCTATCAAAGATCTTTCCAAAACTTGTTTCTTCACTGAGTTTTGTTTTCTAAAGTGCCAGGAAATTCTACATCGGTGTATGAAACCAGAAACATGGTAAGAATTGATAAGTTTTACAGTGCCGAGGAAAAGTATACTGTCACTTAACGTGGAAAAAATGTATTTTCACCCAGGAGAAAGTGTATTTTCAACTGGGAAATCTGGGAATTTTTTTTTTCCATGTATACACCCTGAACTGTGGAAAATCCAGGATGGAATAATGATAATATTATGAAAAGCAGTAGGAAAGTTCTTGTGAAAAGTAAATACTTTAGGTTAAAGGAGACGACTGACTGAAAAGCAGATGCATTGACTTGTTGATAGCCCACACAAAAAAGACAACTTGCCAGCTTTCACAGTTATTCTTTGACGAGTACACACACACACCACACACACACGTGCCTTTGCCCCTACGTGGTGCCAGCTAAACTGACAGTAGCAGTGCAGTTTTGCGGCAGGTGGGCAGGATGTAGTTGTTGTAATGTCAGATGGGGTGGTTTAGCAGCTCGGATGGAGGACAATTTGCCGGCTAGGAATGCGGGAGGGAGGAGTGGCAGGTATAGTCGTAGGGGCCTGTGGGAAGCGGAACAGGACTTGGGGACCTGAATTGGGAGGGGGTGACAGGTCGGAGGAAGGAGAAACTGTCGGGTGGAGGGTGCAGGGACAGTGGGTTACCTGAGATTGAGGGCAGGACGATTACGGGAACAGATGACGTACTGTAAGGATAACTCCCATCTGCGTAGTCCAGAGAAACTGACGGAGGAGAGGATCGAGATGTCTCGGGTTGCGAACCGGCCATTGAAATTCGGCGTCTTCTGCTCAGCTGCTCGTCATGCCACCGGGTCGTCAATATTGTTCTCGACACAGTTTGGCAGTGGCCCGTTCGTCCTGGTGGATAGCTAGTCAGTAGCCGCACCGACGTAAAAGGGTTTGCAGCAGGTCGTATCCTGTGAGAGACCGAGGTGTGAGACCTGCTCAGTCCCCTGACCTGGCACCTCCTACTCCTTACCTGTCACAGGCTTATCCTACCCCGGTGTGACGGCGCTGACCACCCAGTGTTACAACGTGCAGGTGAACATGACATGATCAGTCCCAGTGGCTGCTCCACAACGCAAACTGTCTGGATAATTCCCACCACCACCAGTTCTGCTTCACAGCATCCTATTTTAAATAAAGGTGTTGTCATAATTACATGGGTTTCAGCAAAGACTAGGTTTTCTTTTAAGTGAAGGAAATTATAGCTGTCAAAGTTATGTCATTCCTAAAACAGAGGCTTATAAGTGGGATTGAATTTTTCATTGCACAAGGATTATGTGACTGGTAAATTTCAAATATTTATTTATAGATAATTTTTATACACAAATCTGTTATCATCAGTACCAGTATGTAAATTATACACTGAATAATACGCTTGAGAAAAATTACGGCTCGAAAAAGAACTCGGCAGTTCGATGTACGGATTGTTTGTTTGTGTGTGTGTATACGTTGTCTGACGAAAGAAGTGAAACACGCGGGGGCGGGGGGAATGGGGACAAAATGAAATTTCACAGCTCGAGAGTGTTATTTCAGTGACAGCAAAATAGCCCAATTTACAAAGAACTTGATAAAGTGAATCTACTTATCGACACAATATTTGCATCCCCTCTGGCCCAGATGCATTTTCTGATTCATTTGGGAATGACGTCATAAAACTGCTGTATCCCCTCCCGAGGAAAGCTGGCCAACAACTGTCATAACTGGTCAGTGGTATCCCGAGTACTTTCACTGGGACAAATTCGACGTCCTATTCGGTTCCACACTTTTTCTATCACGGACAAATCTCCGGATCTCACCGGCCTCTGCAGTACGTCGACATTGCACAGACAGTTCGTAGAGACACGTGCCGTGTGTGAACGAGTGTCATTCTGTGAAAAGTGGTTCGGGGACACTGTCGCAGGAGAGGTGACGCCTGCCGTCACGGGACGTCCGTGACCTACTGCTTGCGATCGGAGATCCATCGGTCACCAGTACCCGAAGGTGCCCCACACCGAGAGTAACACCGTCACGTCTCTCCAAAATATTGAATGAATAGGACCTTTCCCCAGTCACCATTGTATGCCGTGATGACAGTAATTCGTAATTCGGGGTTGTGCAGAATCGCAGTGCGTCGCCGAATACGGCATGACACCATCCGTCGGCAGTCCGTGCTTCCCAGTCACGGCACCACTCCAAACGCATCCGTTCGGGTTGTGGCGATAGCGGCAGCCTACGCGTCAGTTGGCAGATCCCTAGTACTGCTGCCGCTAGTCTCCAGTCGTTGGTGCTGCCGGAACTTTGTCTACGAGTGTAGTTCCATTCGTGCTGACATTGGCCGAATGTCC
The DNA here is from genome assembly GCF_023898315.1 of Schistocerca nitens. Lineage (NCBI taxonomy): Eukaryota > Metazoa > Arthropoda > Insecta > Orthoptera > Acrididae > Schistocerca > Schistocerca nitens. The sequence continues at coordinate 11,915,570 of NC_064624.1, read as the reverse complement.
GACAGTTGCAGTTCCACAGATTGACCAGCTAGCCGAAAGGAAATGCGCACTGAAGCCCCGTTCAAAATCTGCCACGTGGTTTGCTTGTCGCAGATAATTGCAATTCTCATTATTTACATACCTGCATATAATGTGTACGTGTACAAAGTTATGTCTACACCTGACAGAGTCCTCTGGGTGCTTCACTTTTTTTAACAGGCAATATCTATTAAATTTGGGAAAGAAATGAGAAAAGTATGGGAAAATAGTGTTCATGTTCGGAGTGGGGGTGCGGCGAGTGGACTTGCTGCAACTTGCTACTTTTTAACCTGATCAAATTTTTTACAAATCAATTTCTTATTTGTCCCCGCGTTGTCGGAAGTAATTTTGTGGACACATCTCACCACAGGCCGAGCTGGAGGAGAAGATGCGGAAGAGGCAGGAGCGCTTCGGCACGGTGACGGCGGAGCCCGCGAGCAGTGCGGCCGCGACGACAGCCAAGGCGAAGGCGGCCGATATGACGGCGGCGGAGCGGAAGCGGCTGCGCGCCCTTCGCTTCCAGTCCGAGTGAGGCCGGCGTGCAGTGTAGCAGTGTAGGACTTTCCTGTTCCACTTTGTATTGTCTGTCAGCCGTGGGTTGTGCAACGAACTCGCAAAAGTACCTGATGGCGAGGAATGCTGTGTGTGACGAAAAATTTATTATTGACTGTATAAATAAATACATTTCTATTATTTACCTAAGATGTTCTGTTCTTCAGTCTTTAACATCTCCCAAATAGCAATGTGTGTGTGTGTGTGTGTGTGTGTGTGTGTGTGTGTGAGAGAGAGAGAGGGGGGGGGGGGGTTAAAAACAGCAGTTTCACTTTGTGGTGCCCACATCAGTCTTGTGGACTCCACCATTGAATCTGTATTTATTGTTTAAAACTCAAAAAATATTATTTCTTCCGCATGACATTTCAAGAACAAACATTCTCCTCTACAATGAATCTACCATTGGACATGTTTGTCCATACTTCCACCACATTAAAGCTTCCACAAATCTGATATATTGTTACTTCAAATTACAGTAGCATTCTGTAGCAGAAATGTTCCTCTGGCTTAAGTTTCAGTACATATGCACTATGGTGCAGTTTCTTTGGAAGTCTGTGCTCGTTCAGGGCCAACATTAAACGTCTACTGTTTTACGTCACTATTCCTTAATGTGTAAATTACTTCCATCGAGAGTGTAATTCGTCAGTACGATGACTTGGGGATACTCCTCACATTTGTGGACAGTCGAGACACTCGGGAAATCTACCTTTTCCGGTCAGTAGTGGACTGTCCTTCTGAAACCAACAATCATTGAAAATTGTCTCAAGTGCAGGTAGTAATTGAATGTTGTCTGAAATGAGTAAAAACAACTGTGTCAACTATTTAACTCACCAAAATTATTTTATTCTTTCTAGTGCAGAAATGATGCATTTCCTATCTATTTTGTGTCCGTGGAATAACACAGTCAGAACAGGTGAAAATCTTTTTCCTTTTCTTCTGATTGTTGGTAGATCAAAAATATTTCGTTATGAGTGACAGAAGTTGACTACACAGATAAAAGTCAATAGAGCTACGCTTACCAGTTTAAATGGCGAAAAGAACACAAAAATATTACTGGTGTGGGACTACGTTAGCTGCATTACATCCCTTCCAGGGATGGCAGTACGACAGCTGCTACTGTGATGGCTGCATTCATTCCTGCGCCTTTCATACATCGTGCCTTCTATTGCACACAGTAAGTAAAATTATACAGTAATTGGTATACCCAATCACTGTAGCCTCTTTTAGTAAATTATACTAACAATTATTACAGGGACACACCTTTCTCATATTGATTTGTAATCCTGTAAATTCCCCCTTCAATTTGCATCTGAAATTGTCACCTGCACTTTTCTATGCCCACTCATTCACTCAACTGGATGAGATATATTGAAATATACACATATTTATACATAGAAATATAGTCCGAGATGACAGAAATTTTGGGATACCTCCTAATATCGTGTCGGGCCCGTTTTAGCCTGTCGTCGTGCAGCAATTCGGTGTGGCATGGACTTAACAAGTCATTGGAAGTTCCCTGCAGCAGTATTGATCCATTCTGCCTCTATAGCCATCTGTAATTGTGAAAGTGTTGCTGGTGCAGGATCTTGTGCGCAAACTGATCTTTCGGTTATGTCGCGTAAATGTTTGATGGGATTCGTGTCAGGCAATCTGGGTGGTCAAATCACTCACTCAAATTGCCCAGAATCTTCATCAAACTAAACTTGTGCTCATAAATTAAGGATAATTGCAGAATGTGGTGCCACACAACGTGGCACTACACAAAACTGGCGCTAATAGCACAGGCACGTAGGGAACACACCGGGCACAGATCTGTACGTCCACAGTATTGGTGATAAGTTGAGAAAACCGTCCCACAACACACGTGCTACAAAATGCCACTGTTTCCTGTGTATGTACCCCGACATCAATATGGGATATGATCACCGTGCACACGTACACAGGCAACCCAACGGGTTGGCATACTCTGGATCAAGTGGTCGAGCAGCTGCTGGGATATAGTCTCCCATTCTTGCACCGGTGCCTGTCGGAGTTCCTGAAGTGTCGTTTGGGTTTGAAGACGTGCAGCGATACGTCGACCGAGAGTATCCCAGACGTGCTCGATGGGGTTTATGTTTGGAAAACGGGCAGGCTACTCCGTTCGCCTGATATCTTGTGTTTCGAGGTACTCCTCCATGCTGGCAGCTTGGTGGGGCCGTGCATTATCATCCGTCAGGAGGAAAGTGGGACCCACTGCGCCCCTGAAAAGGTAGACGTACTGGTGCAAAATGATGTCCCGATACACCTGACCTGTTACACTTCCTCTGTTAAGGGGGGTAGGACATCAAACGGGCCATCTTGGAGCAGGAGAGACACCACAGGACATTTTAATTTCCACTGTCTATACTTTTACGAATAAATTCATAAAACTTTGTTAGCATGACCAGGAAGGATTCAGGATTCACAATCATAGCAGTGGAAGTTCAAAAAAAGAAAGATGATGAGACTTACCAAACAAAAGCGCTGGCAGGTCGATAGACACACAAACAAACACAAATATACACACAAAATTCAAGCTTTCGCAACAAACTGTTGCCTCATCAGGAAAGAGGGAAGGAGAGGGAAAGACGAAAGGATGTGGGTTTTAAGGGAGAGGGTAAGGAGTCATTCCAATCCCGGGAGCGGAAAGACTTACCTTAGGGGGAAAAAAGGACAGGTATACACTCGCGCGCGCACACACACACATATCCATCCACACATACAGACACAAGCAGACATATATATATATATAACAGAGGGAAACATTCCACGTGGAAAAATATATCTAAAAAGAAAGATGATGAGACTTACCAAACAAAAGCGCTGGCAGGTCGATAGACACACAAACAAACACAAATATACACACAAAATTCAAGCTTTCGCAACAAACTGTTGCCTCATCAGGAAAGAGGGGAAGGAGAGGGAAAGACGAAAGGGGTATATTCACTTCTATTGGCTGCGTTTGTTGGTGTAGGTACACATTTCTTCATGAGTAAGAGAAATTCTTCAATGAATTTTGCACAGCATGCAAACCATATTTACAGGTGTATGAAACTCTAGAAATTATTTAATTTATGAAAAAATTAATGTTCTGTTACATTTTAAACTTCATATGTAGAAAAAACTCAAATTTTATAGTTAATTATCTCAATTTTTACCACAGTTTTTAATAGATTTGGAAAATAGTAGAGTTTCATACACCTGTAAGTATGGTTTGTATGCTGTGAAAAATTCATCGAAGAATCTCCCTTACTTATGAAGAAAAGCGTACCTATAGCAACAAATGCAGCCAATGGTAAGTGAAAAAAAGGTGAAATACAAATGTAAAAATATAAATTATTTTCTTATATTTTTGAACTTCCACCACTATAAGTGTAAATCCTGAATCATTTCTGGTCATTCTGACAAAATTTTATGAATTTATTTTTAAAAGTATAGACAGTGGAAATTAAAAATTCTTGTGGTGTCTCTCCTGCTCCAAGTCATCCCGTTTGACGTCCTACCCCCCTTAAAGACATGCAGGGGTGTACGTGCACCAATCATCCCACCCCACACCATCAAACCACGACCTCTATTCAGGCCCCTTTCAAGGACATTAAGGGGTTGGCTATCTGGTTCCTGGTTCACGCCAGATGAAAACCCGGCGAGACTCACTGTTCAGACTATACCTGGACTCGTCTGCGAGCATAACTTGGGACCACTGTTGAAATGACCATGTACTGTGTTCTTGACACCGGGCTTTACGGGCTCTCCTGTGACCAGGGGTCAGTGGAATGCACCTTGCAGGTCTCCGGACTAATAAACCGTGTCTGTTCAGTCGTCTGTAGACTGTGTGTCTGCAGACAACTGTTCCAGTGGCTGCGGTAAGGTCCCGAGCGAGGCTACCTGCAGTACTCCGTGGCTCTCTGCGGGCACTGATGGTGAGATATCGGTCTTCTTGTGGTGTTGTACACTGTGGACGTCCCGTACTGTAGCGCCTGGACACGTTTCCTGTCTGCTGGAGTCGTTGCTATAATCTTGAGATCACACTTTGTGGTACACGGAGGGCCCGTGCTACGACCTGCTGTGTTTGACCAGCCTCCAGTCGCCCTAGTATTCTACTTCTCATAACGTCATCAATGTGTATTCTTTGAGCCATTTTCAACACACAGTCACCATTAGCACGTCTGAAAACGTCTGCACACTTACTCGCTGCACCGTACTCTGACATGCACCAACACACCTCTGAGTATGTTTACTGCTGCCAGCGCCACCGTGCGACGACCGCAGGTCTAATGCTAATGCAATGCACGGTCGTACCCCGAGGTTATTTAAGCCGGCAAGCCGCCTACCTGAGTGTTGTTTCACCATCTATCAGCATTATCCTTAATTTATGAGCATGACTGTAGTTGCCAAGAGTTGTGGTGCAGCGACATTGCACGTTGTCATCCACGAAAATTACGTGATTGTTTGGGAGCACGAAGTCCGGGAATGCCTACAGGTGGTCTCCGAATAGCCAAACACGACCATTTCCAGTCGATGAGTGGTTCAGTTGGACCAGAGAACCCAGTGCATTCCGTGTAAACGCAGTCCTCACCTTTATGGCGCCACCACCAGCTTGCTCAGTGCCTCGTTAACAATTGGGTCCACAGCTTCAGGGTGGTTTGCACCGTGTTTGAATGCTACTATCAGCTATTACCATCTGAAACTGGAACTCGTCTGACCAGGGCACAGTTTCCCAGTAGTCTAGGGTCTAACGATATTACGAGCCCAGGAGAGGTGCCGCAGGCAGTGATGTGCTTTTAGCACAGGCACTTGCATCGGTCGTCTGGTACCAGAGCCTATTAACACGAGATTCTGCTGCACTGTCCTAACAGATATGTTCGTCGTTCATCCCGTATTGATTCGTGCAGTTATTTTACACACTGTTGCTTGTCTGTTAACACTGATGTGGCTGTTAAGCAGTTTCAACTCGAAGCAAACGGTGCTGCTCTCTGTGTGAAGACTATCTGCCATTGTATTGTCCGTGGTAAGAGGTAATGCCTCAAATTTTAGTGTTCCCGGCACACTTTAGCACTGCGGGTCTCGGAATATTGAATTTCCAAAATGGAATGTCCGATGCGTCTAGCTCGACTACTGTTCCAGATTCGAGATCTGTTCAATTTGTGCGGCCACAATCCTGTCGGAAACCTTTTAATATTAATCACCTCGGTACAAATGACAGGTCTGCCAATGCACTGCCCTTTTATGCCTTGTGTATGTGATACTACCGTCATCTGTATATGTGTGTATTGCTATCCTGTAACTTTTGTCATCTCAGTGTAGGTGTTTACGTGGAAGATCAGTAGAATGGAATGGGTAGTGCGTCGAAAAGATCTTATAGGATCAAAATCGAGAAAAATAGAACAGCGGTTCTGTAACATACGTGATAATGCCAGAAGTAGAGGCCACACAGAATGCGGGCTGACGACAGCAAGAAAAGCATTTCAGTAAGGGAGAAATTCATGTACACTGTAAAAATAATGTTATTGTTGTTGTTGTTGTTGTTGTGGTCTTCAGTCGTGAGACTGGTTTGATGCAGCTCTCCCTGCTACTCTATCCTGTGCAAGCTTCTTCATCTCCCAGTACCTACTGCAGCCTACATCCTTCTGAGTCTGCTTAGTGTATTCATCTCTTGGTCTCCCTCTACGATTTTTATCCTCCGCGCTCCCCTCCAATATTAAATTGGTGATCCCTTGATGCCTCATAACATGTCCTACCAACCGGTCCCTTCTTCTTGTCAAGTTGTGCCACAAACTTCTCTTCTCCCCAATCCTATTCAATACCTCCTCATTAGTTATATGATCTACCCATCTAATCTTTACCATTCTTCTGTAGCACCACATTTCGAAAGCTTCTATTCTCTTCTTGTGTAAACTATTTATCGTCCACGTTTCACTTCCATACGTGGCTACACTCCATACAAATACTTTCAGAAACGACTTCCTGACACTTAAATCTATACTCGATGTTAACAAATTTCTATTCTTCAGAAACGCTTTCCTTGCCGTTACCAGTCTACATTTTATATCCTCTCTACTTCGACCATCATCAGTTATTTTGCTCCCCAAATAGCAAAACTCTTTTACTACTTTAAGCGTCTCATTTCGTAATCTAATTCCCGCAGCATCACCTGACTTAATTCAAACACGTTCCTTTATTCTAGTTTTGCTTTTGTTGATGTTCATTTTATACCCTCCTTTCATGATACTGTCCATTCCGTTCAACTGCTCTTCCAAGTCCTTTGCTGTCTCTGACAAGTTATTTTTGAAAGTATTTGTCAGGAGTGTAGTGTTCTATTGGAGTCGCTTTTGAAATGAAGGTGTACAGAAGAATGCTGAAGATTAGATGGGTAAATTGTATAACAAATGAGCAGCTAGTCAACTGAATTGGGAATGTAATTAATTTATGGCATAATTTGACCAAAAGAAGGAATCAGTTGATTGGGCACATCCTGCGGCATGAAAGTGTCGTCGATCTGGTAATGCCGGCGGCGGTGGTGGTGGCGGCGGTGGTGGTGGCGGTGTTGGTGTAAACACTGTTGAGGGGGACCAAGGCTTGACAACAGGAAGCAGTTTCAAATGGATCTCAGTTGGAGCAGCTAGAAAGAGGCTTACACAGTGGATAGAATAGTGTGGAGAGATGCATCGAACCAGTCTTCAGACCAAAACCCGTGACAACATCATTAAATAGTAAACAGAAACAGCAGCCACATACTGCAAGAGGAAGAGCAGTGACTATTTATCTAAAATGCACTACTGTTTGTTAAAAGTAAAACACACTGAATCACATGCTGTGATAAGAGGATGTGTAGAAGGGTGGAGCCACAATAAGTGCCCTTTTTTTGTGTAACTGGACAGGTCGGTGGTGTATGTTACTCAGTCCGTGTAGAGCCATCTTACAATGTGGAAAAGTGTAACCGAGTGCCGGTATGCCTCGCCGACATCACACCGTAGAATATCGGCAGATGACTTCATTCGAACGAGCCAGAATCGTCGGTCTCCAGGAGGCAGGTCTGTCATTCTGTGGCACTGCAGCTCGTGCTGGGCACGCTGCTTCGACAGTGAGGTGTACTCGGAGCCAGTGGAGAGAAGAGAGCCGTACATTGCACCGCCGGGGTACTGGACGACACAGGGTGAGACAACTGTCATCTCGTCTCGATTGGCCGTAACAGACAGAACAGCACCGTCCACAGTGTTGGCGCGATGTCGGAGCACCGTAACGAGTGCAGACACGTGTACCATTGCGTCGGTTCCCATTGACCAGAAGGCACTGACGAGAACTGCACTGGGCACGTGAATCTCGATACTTGTATGTCGAGTGCCAAAATGTAGTGTATTCTAAAAAAAAAGAAAGGTTTCTCTATTTTGTGGTGCTGTTTAGTGGTAATTCAAAACTAAATTTTGTTAAGAGGAAATTAACTGGAGTGCTGTTAATTAAAGAAGTGGCCAAGTATTAAAAAAAGAAAGTTGAAGTTATCACATGCCACAGGTAAATTTAATAACTCAAGATTTTATCTAACCTGCTGTGATACCGTGGAGTGGACTGACTGCACAATCATTAAAATTATGCACAGAAGTGCTGCCTGGAAACTGCATTTAGAGATTGGCTTAACAGATCTCAGCGACACGCAAGTGGCCACCACAAATCCGAATATCGGTGATGTTCGGCAGCGGCCAGCAAACGATATGTCGGCAGTCTTGCAGTTCTCGTAGCTGAAACAAAGAAATGTTGGCAGGCAAGATTAATGTTGTTCAAATAAAACGTTGGTAAATAATGACAATTATTCATATATTGATGATACTTTTACATAGATAAATGCTGCACATACCTTGAAAATATCTTTCAAGCCTGTTACAAAGTCATTTGAGAGAGTCATCGTTAAGAGATGCCTATAGAGAGCAGGCCTAAGGGGGAGGGGGGGGGGGCAGATACCAGACGTGTTTATATACAAGTAGACAACTTTACTGTCATTTGTCCTCAGTCTCTTCCTGTTCTGTCTGAAAGCCTCTTTCGTGGATAAATGTTTGAGAGACTTCGTTGCACTCCTTTCCGGTGCGGCTGATCCTGTAAAATTTGATTGATGGCACCGCTTGCACTGTGTCTGATGCATTGTTTACCAATTAAGAAATACAATTACTCTCTTTCACTAATTTTAACATCTGTATGCTCTCTCACATTTAAGAGTTAATTACAGTTTTACATTATAAGATAATTTAAAGACAATACACGGAATTAATACAAAAATACAGCATTTCTTACATAGGTTAACATAAGTTATTTTAGTTTTGGATCTTATTTACACATAATCCGTACTGAATTTCCGCAGTCACAGTGTATGTACCAATCTAATGCTAACCCTTTGTGTAGTGTCATGTCCATAAGTGGAATAAATATCATTGTGATCACATCTCTTGGTCTTGGTGTTTCAGTTTTTTCAAAGACTAGTGTAGTTGCTTTTCTACTAATAAAAAAAAGTAATTTAAAATCAGTTCTCACAGAGTTATAATGCCCCCTTTGTGTGTGCTAATTGAATGTTTGAATTTTTCATATGTTAGTCTCAATTGGGATTTAGATTTATTTGGTGATACAACAAATGGTCAGGACTTTTTTGCGAAACCGTGGCTGACTGTCAGAATCGGTGCTCAGTACTTGGAAATTTTAGTATCGTCTACACTGTATGGGGCCTCAGTAGTCAGTTAACAGACTTAAACATTTTTTAAGGGCACTGGATGCATAACATTCCTGTTAGTACCTGTGAACAGTTAACAAAATTTGTTTAAATAAACTTCCAGCACTGTATATACAGCGTGTGTCTGGCCACAGTGGTTTGTGCTGGCCTGCTCCACCACTGACCACAAATTTGTTTATCGTTCACTTTCAGGAAAACTGGATGCAGGTGTTCTATTTATGTACTCAAAGCAACAGAAACAGCTGACCGATAAACAGTAGTGTGCTAGCATTCTAATTCAGCCATATTCCTGAGGATTTTTACCTTATAACCATAAGGAAGAGACAGTGTTGCACATTGCTACTTGCCGTGTGTGTGTGTGTGTGTGTGTGTGTGTGTGTGTGTGTGTGTGTGTGTGTTCCCCTTCTGACGGAGGCTGTGGCTGAAAGCTTAATGTAGAACAGTCTTTTTGTCGTGCCTCTCTGAAATTCAACTATTCATCTTTGAAGTGAGTAGCAATCTATCATCTCCATAAATGTTAACATAACACTTCAATCCTTGAACTAGATATTCAGATAATTTGTGGAATTGTGGTTAATGAGGGATGTTCTTAATTGTCTTTAGAAGTGATTGGAGTTGGCAATTTCTTGCTTTTTGGTAGAATGGAGCTTGGTGAATATCTTGCCATCAGAGTACGTAAATCAATTCCGAATGCTGAACAAGGAGACAAAGTGTTCACGATATTATTTTTGTGACATGTATTGTGTCTCTGTAAGTTACATGTTCAGCTGAAACTGATTTTAATTATCAGCAACTACAATCATTTAGGAGTAAGTTTATTTGGAAGTTAGTGTAAGAATCCCAAGTTCTTGAAAAACCTCTGCAAGATGTACGGTTATGTAATTTACAGAGTATTGTTACTGCTCTCTCTTGCTAAACAAACACTTCATTTACCTTACTGCCCCAATGTGTTCTGTAGGAAAGACCTCGCAACAAATTGTCACCTGTTGTCTGATCTGGATATTAACAAACCGAGCAGCTCCTCAAGCGTTCACAGTGTGGATTTAGGAGACGTCGATACGCTGTCGACAACCTGACCCTGCTAGAGGCAGCTATCCAGCAGCTTTCCTGCTTTAACGGTGCTGTATAGGGATATTTTTTGACATCGGTAAGGCATACGACACTACTTAGAGGCACAGTACTCTTGACCACCTCCACCAGTGATGCTTTTATGGCCAGCCACCCGTATTCACCTGCCTGTATCAAAATGCTCAAGTACCAGTGTGGTGATGTGCTATTTGGATAGTTTAGAGCAGGAGAACGCTGTTCCCCAGAAGTTTGTTTCAAGTTTTCCCCTCTTTGTCACAGCCGTAAACAGTACAGTGTATACAGTAACGAGTCACGAGCAGTGCTGCTTATTTGCCGATCTTGCAGTTTTTTGTTCTTCCTCCGACAGTACGACAGGGACTCGTCAGTTACAACTCGTAATGGAGAGGTTGGAGCAGTGGGCTGCAAAGATGAGTTTTTCTGTGGGCAAGTGTGTGGTTAATTTGATTTGTTCCTGTCGTATTTTTATGTACATTACTTGCATGTAAGGGCACCAATCTTCATTTTAAAGACTCGGTGAGGTTTTGGAGCCTCACCTTCGATCCAAAGCTGTTACGGTTACCACATCTGAAGAATCTAAAGGCAAGGACGCAGAAAGCGACGAGTATCTTAAGGTGCCTCAGGCAGTGGACGAGCTACATCTGCTGCAGCTTTATAGAGCTTTTGTGAGATTCTGGCTAGACTTTGGGTGGACGGTGTACAGATCAGTGAGACCTTCTTACGTGAGGGGATCGGGCTGACTGCTGGCGCTTACAGGACCGGCCTCCCCTACCCAGTCCCTGTGCTGGGGGGGGGTTCGTGGACTGCCACGTACCACTCAGCAGCAACTGCCTTAGTAATGTCTCAGAGTGGTGTGCTTTCTTCAAAGAGTGCCGTGTGAACCTTAAGTGATTCACCACTCTCCCGGCGGCCGGTAACAGCTGCAGCCTCACAGAGTGTCGGAACCATCGAGGCAGCAGTTTGAATGATTGGCGTCTGGAACTGCGAATCGTGTCACAGCAATTCAACATTTCCTATGGTACGATACTGTTTGTGACACGTCGATATTTTGTAAAGTTGGTGCTCGCTGTGTGCCCGAGAACCTGACACACGACCTCGAGGACCGGTGAATGATGACAAGCTCGGGTCTCTTAATGCCTTATTCCGCAGGAGGATATAACTTTCTGAAAGGAATTGTGGTGACGAGTCGTTGGCGTACCACTGTGTGCTCAAAACTGAGCGTGCCTTTGTGGAGTGGGAATGCGCTGGCTCCCCAGTGAAGAAAAAAAAAAATTTTAATGACTCAGTCTGCTACCAAAGCGCTTGTGACAGTGTTCTAGGATATGCATGCTGGGCTATTAGTGGGCTTTGCTGAACACAGGACCACTGTGAATGCTGCAGCCTACACTAAAACTTTGGTTAAGTTGTGTCGCGCTCTTTGTGACGAATGCCACAACACTAATGCTGTGACGGTGTCAGACTTCTTCGTGACGATGCTCGCCCCCACGTTGCTGCTCCTATTTGTGAGAAAATTGCCAAATCTGAGTGAGAGGTGTTCCAGCATCCACCATACAGTCCAGACCTTGCACTGTCGGACTTTCGTCTGTTTGGTCCCGCTAAGAAATTCCTGGCCAGCCGACACTTTGCAACACGTGCAGAAGTGAAATCGGCAGTCCCCAGATGGCTATACTCCAAATAAATGTACTTCTACAAACAGGGCATACTGAAATTGCTATCACAATAGGAGAAAGGTGTTGAAATTGTTGCTGACTAGGTAAATGATGTAAGTTCATTTGTGTTTTTTTTTAATGTTAAACTATTTGGTAATAACATTATTGTGCATCACTTTCCGATCTTCCATCGTGGTTTCGTTGTGGTATAAGAGTATAAGAGAGGCTGTAACACAGTATTTTATGACATTTTAAATGTGTCCCATAACTGTACAGCTGTTTTCATGGGTGGGTCTAAAGAGGTGACTCCCTTGCTTGTTCTGTTGTTTTGCCCTGAGCGTATCCTCAAGATCCAGTTACCTCGAGAAGTCGCTTTGTGGAGTTACACAAGTTATGTGTGGAAAAGGATAAATGCAGAATTGTTTCTGGAGTGTTCCACTCCCAAATAACACCACTAGTGAGAGCTGCTAGGGAAGTCCCCTAGGTGCTTATGACAAATAAGTAGTTCGATATAAGATGTAAAGCACAAATTTTTAATGGTGAGTAGGCTAGTGAAATGTCTTGGCATAAATACTTTACTGCATACTTACAATAAACACCTACAGTCCTCCTATTTTTAACAGATACTTCCTTCAATTATAGCTTTCTGCTGTTAAATCAAACTTTGTCTTCAAGTAATACATTTCATACAGTTGGAAAATGTATTGAAATAAATATCCTTTTGAAACACAATTCATGTATTTCACAAATTATTCTCAGCTCTGAAGGAGTACTTCTTACTTGAATGACACGGAGGTAAGAAAAAGGTGCCAAAGAAAAATGAAAATCATCCAATTCAACTATTTTAACTGATACTGCGTGTTGTGCATTCAGACGTGTACACGCAAATTATTTGAATAAAACGACATTTAGTACATGAACAAGAATTCTAAATTATTACTTGTCTGATAAACAAGATACAGCACAATGGTTCCCCAGTGACTGCTGGAGTCACGAATTTAGAAATGAATTACTGCACCGGTCAGTCGTATATCGGCTATTTTACAGTGTGCGGGGCATCGAACATTCGATGCACACTCCAAAAAACCACAAACGCTTTGTGTTTGTACTGTTCTTAAGCACCATGACAGAGTATATTGCATAGAATGAAAACTGTTCTACAGTTGTATGATATGTTCTTAAGGAAATTTACATATGTAAGCTGCATGTCAGTAAAACATGGATAAAAGGATTTATTTGGCATCCACACTCTTCATAGACTTTGGGCATGTATCTACTTGTTTTGAGGATTGGATACATAAATTGTATGAAACACTACTTTAAAAGTAACAATAAAAACATTTAAGTTGAACAGAATATGTGAAAAGCATATAGATAACCCAAGTGGGGAAAGAACAAGAAAACCATCCACACAGTATGAATACTATCTTTACACGAATTCACATAATAATCATCATCTTTACTCATTTTTTATTTTATGGCTTGTCTTTCCTTTGGTATAGCCACTTTTACTTTGTTATTAAATGACGTTGTTCAAACTTCGTCATGACATTGGAAGAGTTCCATAACGATGTAATCAACTGGCGTTGTTGCTTGGCATCAGTGACATGTGGGACATCACAGGTGGAGGTAGCAGGAGTGAGAGTAAGTGTCAGAACACTGTGGCATGTCCAACACTGATTTGCATTGTGCCACCAAACTCATTTCTTCCGAGATTATGATGACACACGAGTTTACGGCGTAGGCTGGAGAGCCTCAGGATGCAAAATACACTACTTGCATCTCAGTCAGGTAAGCTGCTACATACTTAGTTTTTTATCGTCTACAGAAATATTCGTGTGGTGATCACAATTTGTCTCGTCGGTTCCGTAACACGCTTTCCGGTAAATGTATCATGGTTTGCGTGTCTTAATTAATGCGTTGTTTTGCACAATGTTTGTTTTGCATCACTAATGTTTTCATGTATTTTGTTCTGAAATTATTATAGTGGTACAGTACTAGAAACATTCTTTCACATCTAGTTCCTCAATGCCTATTTATTCACATAATATCTTTACACTTAGGATAACGTGAGCTTCTGGTATATAGTTTTACATTTCAACAGTATTATTTTTGTGAACACGTACTTGACACGCTATGCTCCGCTGACACATTTGCTTTAATATTTCTTGTATTGTAATACAGTTTTCTTTGGGGGTAAAGTTCGTCTAGCTCTGCTCATATTTAGTCTGTACTAATGTGAAAACCGTTCTTACACACCAGATAAGTCAGATAAAGGTGTTTGATACAGTTCCCCACAGTCATTTAATGAACAAAGTAATAGCATGTGTACTATCAGACCAATTCTGTGATTGGATTTTGGATTGAAGAGTTCCTAGATAACAGAACGCAGCATGTCATTCTCAATGGAGAGAAGTCTTCCGAAGTAAGAGTGATTTCAGGTGTGCCACAGGAGAGTGTTGTAGGACCGTTGCTATTCACAATATATATAAATGACCTTGCGGATAACATCGGAAGTTGACAGAGGCTTTTTGCGGATGATGCTATGTTATATCGAGAGGTTGTAACAATGGAAAATTGTACTGAAATGCAGGAGGATCTGCAGCGGATTGATGCATGGCGCAGGGAATGGCAATTGAATCTCAATGTAGACAAGTGTAATGTGCTGCGAATACATAGAAAGAAATATCCTTTATCATTTAGCTATAATATAGCAGGTCAGCAACTGGAAGCAGTTAATTCCATAAATTATCTGGGAGCAGGCATTAGGAGTGATCTAAAACAGAATGACCATATAAAATTAATCATCGGTAAAGCAGATGCCAACTGAGATTCATTGGAAGAATCCTAAGAAAAAGCAGTCCGAAAACAAAGGAAGTAGGTTACAGTACGCTTGTTCGCCCACTGCTTAATGCTTACCGGTGTGGGATCTGTACCAGATAGGGTTGATAGAAGAGATAGAGAAGATCCAACGGAGAGCAGCTCCCTTCGTTACAGGATCATTTACTAATCGCGAAAGTGTTACCGAGATTATAGATAAAGTCCAGTGGAAGACTCTGCAAGAGAGACACTCAGTAGCTCGTTACGGGCTTTTGTTGAAGTTTCAAGAACATACCTTCACTGAGGAGTCAAGCAGTATATTGCTCCCTCCTACGTATATCCCGCGAAGAGACCACGAGGATAAAATCAGAGAGATTAGAGCCCACACAGAGGCATACCGACAATCTTTGTTTCCACGAACAATACGAGACTGGAATAGAAGGGAGAACCGATAGAGGTACTCAAGGTGCCCTCCGCCATGCACCATCGGGTGGCTTGCGGAGTATGGATGTAGATGTAGAACCTTCCTTCTTTATTTTACTAGGAAGAATCGCAATTTACGTTCGATTCAGATCACATGCAACACAGCGTAATCTCAAATTACACGTAAAATGCAAGCATGGTATATATCCTACTAGTAAAGTGAAACATAGCTAATTCTACAGCAAAAGATGCATTAAGTTGAAAAACACATGGACTCTACAGCAAAATTATGCCTCATCATATACCCTCTGCCATGCACCTCATGGTGGTTTTATAAGGTATAGATGTAGATGTAGGTCCTCTCACAGATCTGTTTCTTGTGTGCACCTACAAAGATGTGTTTATTGTATCCACTTTTCTATTCTCCAAAAGTGGTCATTCACAATTAGTTATTACGGTTCTCAGTTGCTACATTCATTACTATCAATAAGAAGCAAACACATAACATGTCGGGGTGTAGAAAGTAGCATGTAGTGAATGTGATAAATTTTACGTTGGGCAAACAGGAAGAAACTTCAAAATGAGAGAGAACATAATATTGTTAGTGAAGCAAATTCCTCACCATTCACAGGTCATTTAAGAGAATACTAGCATTCTGCTAATAACACTAAGGAAAATCTCATAATTCTCCGCAAAGCAGAAAAAGGTAAATTATTAAATATTCTAGAAGAAACTGAAATATACACCCATGAAATAAAGCAACCAGACAGCATACTTAATTAACAAACAGGATTACAGCATGAGATACTATATTTTTTCATTTTGTGAAGTTCAAAATTTTACGTTTATGAACATTTAAAGCAAGTTGGTGACCTCTACAGCACCTCAAGATCTGACTGAATATTTATGTATCTTCTTTCAGAAAGCCTGGCTTTAATATTAATGTCTGCTAGGTCATAAACATACAACATTCACAGCAAAGGTCTCAACACACTTCCCTGGGGCACACCCAAAGTTACTTTTACAGCTGACAATGACTCTCCATCCAAGATGAAGTGCTACATCCTCATTCTTGTCACAAATTTCAGTTGATACCCCCATATGATTGCACTTTTGACAATAAGTGTAGGTGCGGTACTGAGTCAAATGCTTTTTGAAAAATCAAGAAATACTATATCTGCCTGACTGCCCTGATTCAAAGGTTTCAGTACGTCATGTCAAAACAGAGCGAGTTGGATTTCACGTGATAAGGTATTTTCATAATCCGTGCTGGTCGGCACGGAAGAGGTCACGTTGTTTGGGATACCTCAGTATGTTTGAGCTCAGAATATGTTATAAGATCCTACAATAAATCTGTGTCAACGATATTGGATGGTAGTTTTGTGAATCACTTTTACTACCTTTCTTGTAGATGCGTGTGACCGCTGCATTCTTCCAAATGCTGGGCACAAGCTTTTTGTTCGAGGGATCTGCAATAGATTATAGTTAGAAGATGGACTAACCCAGCTACAAATTCAGTATAGAATCGTAGGGATTCAATCGGGCCCTGGAGCTTTGATCAGTTTTAACAGTTCCAGCTGTTTCTCAAAATCACAGACTCTAATACTTATTTCACTTATCTTTTCAATGGCACGAGGATTAAATTTGGCAATTCTCCTGGGTTTTCCTCTGTAAAGGAACATTGGAAAACAGAGTTAAGCATTTCAGCTTTTGCCTTCCTACCCTCAGTTTCTATCTGTTATAGGTAGTTTTCAGAGAAGCCATTCAGTAATGCTTCACAGGATGTCTTACTGTGCCCACCGCTAACAAAACTGTAATTTACCCAGTTAATTGTTGGATGATTAAAATCTCCACTGATGATTACAGTACGATTGGAGAACTTATGTACAAATGAACTGCGGTTTTCTCTAAGTTTTCAGTTACATCGGGAGATGAGTGTGGTGGGTGACAGAAAGATACAATTACCATGTTTTGCCCACCCCTGATATTGAGTCTTACCTTCAATTTCTATCTCAGTGGATCTTAGTTTCTTGTGTACTGTGACAAATCCACCACCCCCATTTCCCATTTGCCTGTCCTTTTGATGTACACTACTGGCCATTAAAAGTGCTACACCAAGAAGAAATGCAGATGATAAATGGGTATTCATTGGACAAATATATTATACTAGAACTGACATGTAATTACATTTTCACGCAATTTGGGTGCATAGATCTTGAGAAATCAGTACCCAGAACAACCGCCTCTGGCCGTAATAATGGCCTGGATACGCCTGGGCATTGAGTCAAACAGAGCTTGGATGGCGTGTACAGGTACAGCTGCCCGTGCAGATTCAACACGATACCACAGTTCATCAAGAGTAGTGACTGGCGTATTGTGACGAGCCAGTTGCTCGGCCACCATTGACCAGACGTCTTCAGTTGGTGAGAGATCTCGAGAATGTGCTGGCCAGGGCAGCAGTCGAACATTTTCTGTATCCAGAAAGGCTCGTACAGGACCTGCAACATGCGGTCGTGCATTATCCTGCTGAAATGTAGAGTTTCGCAGGAATCAAATGAAGGGTAGAACCACGGGTCGTAACACATGTGAAATGTAACGTCCACCGTTCAAAGTGCCGTCAATGCGAACAAGAGGTGACCGAGACGTGTAACCAATGGCACCCCATACCATCACGCCGGGTGATACGCCAGTATGGCGATGACGAATACACGCTTCCAACGTGCGTTCATCGTGATGTCGCCAAACACGGATGCGACCATCACAATGCTGTAAACAGAACCTGGATTCATCTGAAAAAATGACGTTTTGCCATTCGTACACCCAGGTTCGTCGTCGAGTACACCATTGCAGGTGCTCCTGTCTGTGATGCAGCGTCAAGGGTAACCGCAGCTATGGTCTCCGAGCTGACAGTCCGTGCTGCTGCAAACGTTGTCGAACTGTTCGTGCAGATGGTTGTCGTCTTGCAAACGTCCCCATCTGATGACTCAGGGATCGAGACGTGGCTGCACGATCTGTTACAGCCATGCGTATAAGATGCCTGACATCTTGACTGCTAGTGATATGAGGCCGTTGGGATCGAACACGGCGTTCCGTATTACCCTCCTGAACCCACCGATTCCATATTCTGCTAACAGTCATTGGATCTCGACCAACACGAGCAGCAATGTCGCGATACGACAAACCGCAATCGCGATAGGCTACAATCCGACCTTTATCAAAGTCTGAAACGTGACGGTACGCATTTCTCCTCCTTACATGATGCATCGCCGGCCGAAGTGGCCGTGCGGTTAAAGGCGCTGCAGTCTGGAACCGCAAGACCGCTACGGTCGCAGGTTCGAATCCTGCCTAGGGCATGGATGTTTGTGATGTCCTTAGGTTAGTTAGGTTTAACTAGTTCTAAGTTCTAGGGGACTAATGACCTCAGCAGTTGAGTCCCATAGTGCTCAGAGCCATTTTTGAACATGATGCATCACAACAACGTTTCACCAGGCAACGCCGGTCAACTGCTGTGTGTGTATGAGAAATCGGTTGGAAACTTTGCTCATGTCATCACGTTGTAGGTGTCACCACCGGCGCCAACCTTGTGTGAATGCTCTGAAAAGCTAATCATTTGCATATCACAGCATCTTCTTCCTGTCGGTTAAATTTCGTGTCTGTAGCACGTCGTCTTCGTGGTGTAGCAATTTTAATGGCCAGTAGTGTACACTTAAATTTTCTTCAAATATCTCACTGCTGTCAGTTTCAGGTCCCAAGCAACTCCCTGTACCTTTTATTATGTGAGCTTCACCGCTTTTGAGGAGTGCTTCGAACTCTGGCGCTTTGTTGTGAATGCTTCAGCAGCTTACCATTAGGATTTTAATACCCTCACGTGCGGGAGGCATTTCTTTCGATCTTACACCGATACTTCTGGGTTTCCTGCTGCTGTCGTTGTGTGGATTGGATGGAGAGTCATCTGACCCAAAAAAAGGCTTTGTGTGCACAGCACACATAGTCAGCTCTTGGATAGCAGCCTCTGGCGTGTAGTGTGCATCAGACCCTTCCAAGGGCACCCTACAGTTCTCAACCCTATAAGCCCAGGAAGTCACAGCCTAGCTTGTCTCGTGAATTAGACGGATTAAATTGAGTACAGAAAGGAAATGTTCTAAATCTGTTACTGGCACGGTAAATAGCTTTTCGCAAATCTCAAGTGATAACTTTTCTTGCGTAATTTAGGACATCAGTGTGTGAAATTGGCTTACTTCAACACCTTGTTTCATTGATGCAATGCTCACAGTACTTGAGTAAGCTCCCTCCATACTATTAAAGAATTCTGGGTTAAATACCTTTCTACGAAGACGCTCTTGGACAGAACTAGACCAGAATTTGTCCAAGAAAGCTTGTTCAAATTGTATGTTACTGTGATATTATTCAGTTGTGTCTGTCACCCAGAGTAAAGCATTGCCTTCTATAAAGCCTAATATGTAATGTATCATGTGTGCTTCTGTCCATTTACTGGATAGTACATTAAGAAAAGATCTTATAAAAACCTTACAGTGTACTTTCTTTGTTTTGAAAGAAAATACCTGGAATTGTTGATGTTTCAGTAGACTCTCAACAAGTAATACTGAAGAAGGCAAGGGTACTGCCACTAGCAATTGTGGCACTGACGGGGATATTGGTATTTGGTAATCTACGTGACCAGGAGGTGGAATAGATAAATTATTACACTTGCCATTGACATACAAACATTCTGAGGAGACAGGATTCATTACACTGCCAGGTTATCCGAGAGCGCTACTGCGCTGCTTCCTGGACTCGGGTAAACACGCCGGCCCCGTGTGGAATCTGCCCGGCGGATTAACGATGAGAGCCGGCCAGCCCGGATGTGGTGTTTAGGCAGTTTTCCACATAGCACCAGGCGAATACCAGGCTGGTCCCCACATCCCACCTCAGTTACACGACTCGCAGACATCTGTACACGTTCGCATTCTTCCACGGATTACACTAGACGCAGGAGGCCGGCATACACAAACTCCGTTCCGGGGGGTACGGGGTGGTGGCAGAAAGGGCATCTGGCCACCCCATAACATTAACCTTGCCAAATCCGTTCCTAACCGTGCTGAACCTGCAGAACTGCGGGATACAGGCACAAGCGAAAGATGTTGTTGTTGTTGTGGTCTTCAGTCCTGAGACTGGTTTGATGCAGCTCTCCATGCTACTCTATCCTGTGCAAGCTGCTTCATCTCCCAGTACCTACTGCAACCTACATCCTTCTGAATCTGCTTAGTGTATTCATCTCTTGGTCTCCCTCTACGATTTTTACCCTCCACGCTGCCCTCCAATGCTAAATTTGTGATCCCTTGATGCCTCAGAACATTTCCTACCAACCGATCCCTTCTTCTAGTCAAGTTGTGCCACAAACGTCTCTTCTCCCCAATTCTATTCAATACCTCCTCATTAGTTACGTGATCTACCCACCTTATCTTCAGCATTCTTCTGTAGCACCACATTTCGAAAGCTTCTATTCTCTTCTTGTCCAAACTATTTATCGTCCATGTTTCACTTCCATACATGGCTACACTCCATACAAATACTTTCAGAAACGACTTCCTGACACTTAAATCTATACTCGATGTTAACAAATATCTCTTCTTCAGAAACGCTTTCGTTGCCATTGCCAGTCCACATTTTATATCCTCTCTACTTCGACCATCATCAGTTATTTTACTCCCTAAATAGCAAAACTCCTTTACTACTTTAAGTGTCTCATTTCCTAATCTAATCCCCTCAGCATCACCCAATTTAATTTGACTACATTCCATTATCCTCGTTTTGCTTTTGTTGATGTTCATCTTATATCCTCCTTTCAAGACACTGTCTATTCCGTTCAACTGCTCTTCCAAGTCCTTTGCTGTCTCTGACAGAATTACAATGTCATCGGCGAACCTCAAAGTTTTTACTTCTTCTCCATGAATTTTAATACCTACTCCGAATTTTTCTTTTGTTTCCTTTACTGCTTGCTCAATATACAGATTGAATAACATCGGGGAGAGGCTACAACCCTGTCTCACTCCTTTCCCAACCACTGCTTCTCTTTCATGCCCCTCGACTCTTATAACTGCCATCTGGTTTCCGTACAAATTGTAAATAGCCTTTCGCTCCTTGTATTTTACCCCTGCCACCTTCAGAATTTGAAAGAGAGTATTCCAGTTAACGTTGTCAAAAGCTTTCTCTAAGTCTACAAATGGTAGAAACGTAGGTTTGCCTTTTCTTAATCTTTCTTCTAAGATAAGTCGTAAGGTTAGTATTTCCTCACGTGTTCCAACATTTCTACGGAATCCAAACTGATCTTCCCCGAGGTCGGCTTCTACCAGTTTTTCCATTCGTCTGTAAAGAATTCGCGTTAGTATTTTGCAGCTGTGACTTATTAAACTGATAGTTCGGTAATTTTCACATCTGTCAACACCTGCTTTCTTTGGGATTGGAATTATTATATTCTTCTGGAAGTCTGTGGGTATTTCGCCTG
This sequence comes from Schistocerca nitens, assembly GCF_023898315.1. Lineage (NCBI taxonomy): Eukaryota > Metazoa > Arthropoda > Insecta > Orthoptera > Acrididae > Schistocerca > Schistocerca nitens. The sequence continues at coordinate 11,893,789 of NC_064624.1, read as the reverse complement.
TCTCATACATCTTGCTCACAAGATGGTAGAGTTTTGTCATGACTGGCTCTCCCAAGGCCGTCAGTAGTTCTAATGGAATGTTGTCTACTCCCGAGGCCTTGTTTCGACTCAGGTCTTTCAGTGCTCTGTCAAACTCTTCACGCAGTATCTTATCTCCCATTTCATCTTCATCTACATCCTCTTCCATTTCCATATTATTGTCCTCAAGTACATCGCCCTTGTATAGACCCTCTATATACTCCTTCCACCTTTCTGCTTTCCCTTCTTTGCTTAGAACTGGGTTTCCATCTGAGCTCTTGATATTCATGCAAGTGGTTCTCCTTTCTCCAAAGGTCTCTTTAATTTTCCTGTAGGCAGTATCTATCTTACCCCTAGTGAGACAAGCCTCTACATGCTTACATTTGTCCTCTAGCCATTCCTGCTTAGCCATTTTGCACTTCCTGTCGATCTCATTTTTGAGACGTTTGTATTCCCTATTGCCTGCTTCATTTACTGCATTTTTATATTTTCTCCTTTCATCAATTAAATTCAATATTTCTTCTGTTACCCAAGGATTTCTATTAGCCCTCGTCTTTTTACCTACTTGATCCTGTGCTGCCTTCAGTACTTCATCCCTCAGAGCTACCCATTCTTCTTCTACTGTATTTCTTTCCCCCATTCCTGTCAATTGTTCCCTTATGCTCTCACTGAAACTTTCTACAACCTCTGGTTCTTTCAGTTTATCCAGGTCCCATCTCCTTAAATTCCCACCTTTTTGCAGTTTCTTCAGTTTCAATCTGCAGTTCATAACCAATAGATTGTGGTCAGAATCCACATCTGCCCCTGGAAATGTCTTACAATTTAAAACCTGGTTCCTAAATCTCTGTCTTACCATTATATAATCTATCTGATACCTTTTAGTATCTCCAGGATTCTTTCAGGTATACAACCTTCTTTTATGATTCTTGAACCAAGTGTTAGCTATGATTAAGTTGTGCTCTGTGCAAAATTCTACAAGGCGGTTTCCTCATCATTTGTTCCCCCCAATCCATATTCACCTACTATGTTTCCTTCTCTCCCTTTTCCTACTGACGAATTCCAGTCACCCATGACTATTAAATTTTCGTCTCCCTTCACTACCTGAATAATTTCTTTTATCTCGTCATACATTTCATCAATTTCTTCATCATCTGCAGAGCTAGTTGGCATATAAACTTGTACTACTGTAGTAGGCATGGGCTTTGTGTCTATCTTGGCCACAATAATGCGTTCACTAAGCTGTTTGTAGTAGCTAACCCGCACTCCTATTTTTTTATTCATTATTAAACCTACTCCTGCATTACCCCTATTTGATTTTGTATTTATAAATCTGTAATCACCTGACCAAAAATCTTGTTCCTCCTGCCACCGAACTTCACTAATTCCCACTATATCTAACTTTAACCTATCCATTTCCCTTTTTAAATTTTCTAACCTACCTGCCCGATTAAGGGATCTGACATTCCACGCTCCGATCCGTAGAATGCCAGTTTTCTTTCTCCTGATAACGACGTCCTCTTGAGTAGTCCCCGCTTGGAGATCAGAATGGGGGACTATTTTACCTCCGGAATATTTTACCCAAGAGGACGCCATCATCATTTAATCATACAGTAAAGATAGATAGATGTTGTCTGAAACCACTGTGCCGCTTTCTACACGGGCAGGGCACCCGAAGAGCTCTCTGTCCGCACAAATGGCCACCGGCAAACTGTGGTCGAGAGACAGTGGAACCGCCCGGTTGCCGACCGTGCTGCCGAACGCGATGTGCCTCACTTCAAACACCACTTCACAGCCTGCACCGTCCGGATCCCTTCTCTCGACACCAGCTTTTCTGAATTGCGCAGGAGAGAACTTTGACAACATAACCTATGTTCCCGTACCCCCTCCCGCCTCGACCTCTGCTAATCCCCATCGTACACCTGCCTGTCCCGTTCTCTGCCCCCACTACAGTACAGACAGTCCCACCTTGCTGTTGTACCTAAGAGTTCTTTCCTATCTACTACTTTTCTCCTCCCGACGTCTCCCTCCTCCTTCCACTGCCCCCCCCCCCCCCACCTCACGATACTGCACCTAGCAGCCCCGTCGTGCCCTGGCCACGTCCCTGCACTAGCGCCTTCCCCCACCCCTACCCTGCTATCACCTACCCTCCCAATCGCACGCCTCCTCCCCCCCCCCCCCACTCGTACCGTACACCTCGGCCCAGACTGCTTGTATCGTACGGCAAGAAAAAAGGAATAAAAGTGAGATAGTGTTAATACTTCCATCCTTCTTTACCTCCTCTGCATTACTGCAGGTGACGTGTCACTGAGCACATTTGTACTGTGCATGCAGTACACGTGAGGTGCCTAGTTGTTTCCACTGCCCTGTGTGGAATACATAAGTTCTTGTACACTTCACTAGCCTGCTGTCTTCGTGATAATGATGTCCCCAGCGCAGGTTGTGGATTCTTTTTCTCGAGGCTGAAATTAACTTCGCAAGGAACTGCTGCTACGAATAAACTATAACCTGTTTGGGATGCCACTCGCGTTTTTATTGATATAGACACGAGAAACTATTCTCGATCACAACGTATTGAACATATCTTTCCATAGTCATTATATCTGGATAAAAAAACATGAAATACATCCTGCCACAGACAACATGTCTGTCTACTGGAACCGTCAGAACTGGAGAATAAAATTACACGAATCAAATACTACTATTACAGACAACATGTCTGTACCTAGTGACGGTCGGAACTGTAGTAAATGAAATAAAATTGCACGAAACAAATACTGCTGTAACAGACAACATGTCTGTCTACTGGAACGGTCAGAACTGGAGAGCCGGACTTCCCGAGACACTTTGCGCGCCGAGCCGGCGAGGCGTCACCCGAACGCCACCGAAGTGCATCGGCAGTAATATCGTCAGTCTTTTGTTTTAGTAATACTTTGATTTTAATAATTTTGAAATGACTCATTGATAGCTGGCTGTTGAGAGATGTTTATTTTAAAAAATGAAGTAATTTGGATGACAGGTTTAATTAGTAATAGCAACTAAAGTTTAACGTTTTGGCGCCCTACCGCCGAACACGGCAGCCAATCACAAAGCAGCAGCATCGTGCAGGCGGTCTTTCTCACTGGAATGGTACCGAATCTAACATCTGTCACCGGTACCTCGTCCCACATTGCGTCATCTCTATGCTTCTTGCATCTCCACTGCCCTGGAAATAGCTTCCTGGAGCCTAATATGATGGCTGATAAGCCAGAAATATTAACATCGGCCGTCTCAAATTATCGTACCCACAGATCGTGCAATGTAGGCACTACCATCCGGACAAAGGAGACTTTCCACGTGTTAACAGAAACACACTTAAGTGACAGAAGTCACTGGATAGTTTCTGAATTTGCATCGGACCTCTGTTTACCCAGGATAGTGCAGCAAATTGACGTGGCACAGGCTCGACAAGTCACTGGAAGTCCCCTACAGAAATGTTGCGTCGTGTTGCCTCTGTAGCCCTCCATAATTGCGAAAGTGTTGCCAGTGCAGGATTTGGTGCACAACCTGACCTCTCCATTATGTCCGATAAACATTCAGTGGGATTCGTGCTGGGCTGTCTGGATAGCCAAATCATTGGCCTCAGTTGCCCAGAATGTTCTTCAAGCCAGTTGCGAGCAATTGTGCCCTATTGACATGGCACGTTGTCTTCCATTAAAGTTCCACCGTTGTTTGATAATATGAAGTCCACGATTTGCTGAAAATGGTCTCCAAGTAGCGAAACGTAACCAGGACCCAGTCAGTGATGGGTTCCTTTGGACCAGAGGACCCAGTCCGTTCTATGTATACGTAGTCCACACCGTTAAGGAGCCGTCAGCTGAGAACTTGAATCTGTGGCTTCCTAGAGTCTGAACCACACTCGGACCCCACCATCAGCTCTAATCAACTGAAATCGGGACTCATCTGACCACGTCAAGGTTCTCCAGTTGGGTACCGTCCGACCGATTCGGTCACGAGCCCAAGAGAGTCACTGTAGGCGACGTTGTGCCATTAGCAAAGGCACTCGCATCAGTCGTCCGCTGCCGTAGCCAATCAACGACAAGTTTTGCTGCACTGTCCTAAGGTCGGTATTACACTATCATATTTCTTTGTCAAAGTTGATATGTCAAATATTTATGTCAAAGACATTTGACGGTGTAATAGGGAACTTTGTCAAATCTCGCCTGTCGTCAAATAAATATGATCAAATCCTGGCCATAGATATGATAATGAAAGTCGTTTGTTTTCTGTTGACTGCAATGTGAAATGCAACCGCTTGGAGTGCTGGCGTCGCTACAGCTATTTGACGTCTCTGTATTCTGTTTGTAAATGCGGCTTCAAAATTGGTGTTTTCCTTTGACTCTCTTTTCAATAAACTTGCTTCGACTAGGTTGGGAGTTGAGCGAGGCATAAGGCTTGCAAGTAATTGTGTGTTGATGGGCAGGTGGAATATGCTGCAGGCGACTTCGTGTCCACAATCACAGTTATACCCATCCACCTCTTCATCTGGAAACATCCTGGCAGATTTTCAGCAAGCCAGAATATAGGATGTGGTCCCATACTATAATAAATTCTTCCTTAGCTTTCCATTTTACTTTGTCTATTTTTGATCTCTGGGTGCCACAAGTTAAAAAGCACTTCATCTGTTTCGTACTTTTTATTAATTTTGTAGTTGTTGGAACACTAATTCCCTTAATTAAATTATTCAAAAATAATAATAACTCTTATAGATATAGTGTACCTAAACGTTTATTTATCTTCACATATCCTCCCTTCACTGCTTTATAAATCGCTTCACACGTTTCTGGAATTTTTTTGGTTAACGTGCAATGTGATACTCGAGTGCTGTGTCATAAACTAGAGTAGCTTTCTCCTGTATCAAGAAATCTCAGTGTCACAGTTTGCCTGTCTTCTGCACATGTAGCATTTCTCAAGGGAGTATTATGTTTTGTAATACGAGAAGCCACTTTACTGAGCAAATACTGAAATACATACTCCGCCATTCGCAAGTAATTTATATATTAAGATCTGAGTTCCTCCACTTGCAGCTCTCGTAACAAATTTTGCTGAATGCTTTTATTATCTGTACGTACTAGCTGTGGCTTCGTCCAAGTATGTTCCTTTTTTCCGCCGCTTTTCTTCCAAATACACGCACAGTGCAATTGTGGTACTAGCAACTGCAGCGCATAACAACAAATTGTCGTCCGCCATTTTGAAATTTGACGAAAAATATGACGATATAGCTAAGCGGGTCTAAGGCTTCCATTGAGTCCCTTGTTGACCGGTCTGGTGTGGCAGTTGAGGGTAGCAGAACGAAAGCCAAAGTTCTAAATTTTACATCCAACAAATCGTTCACACAGGAGAATCGTACAAGCATACCGTCTTTTGACCATCGGACAGACTCCCATCTGGACAACATATTAATAAGCAAACCTGGCATAGACAAACAGCTGAAGGATTTGAATGCAAATAAATCCCAATTCGATTTTACAAAGAGTTCTCTATTGCATTGGACCCTTACTTAGCTTATATTTAGCCAGAATCTCTCACCCAGCGCAAAGTCCCAAGGGACTGGAAAAAAGCGCAGGTGACTCCAGTCAGGTAAAAGAACAGGCCTGCAAAATTACAGACCAATATCCCTGACTTCGGTTTGATCGAAAATCCTTGAACGTTGTGAGTGTGTGGGTTCTATTTTGTCAAGTTGCGCAATGGATTGATCCAACAAGTACCCTTTGGCTCCTGCAAGAAACAATTTCCACCTCACACTAGTACAGAAGTCAGACAGACACTCCTAATGTACCTACAAGAACTGCTTGAAAAACATTCAGCAACAAATATCTTCTGGAGTTGTCCGCTGTAAGGAAAAGACACAAAAATGTTCTATATTCTTACGTAACTAGTGGAATACTTGGGTACTGGAGTATTGCTAGTTAATGTAAGAAAAACATTAAACAAATGAAAATTATTATTTATTGCAAAAAAATTCTGAGAAATCAAGTGAAACTTTTTCTTATAAATTAATAAATTTACAGATTCTTTTCGGAACAGTAGATTGCCTCTTATGGATAGGAATGCTATTATTTTACAAAGTATGGAAAGGTTCTTTTCTCCCTTTTCTTTAAGAATGTTATTTACTCGGCAGAATGGCTGAGAGCCACGCCTACACAACTTGAATAACTTTTCTAGGTACGGCCAAGGCTGTCACGTGAGAAATGTAATGGAGTGTACTGTTACGGAGGACAGATGGGGCACGCATACGCTGTAGCGCACAATACTGTGAGCTGCGACGACTGCTGCCCGCGTCGCTCGCTGCTGACAAATAACGCAACTATCTCGTTCTATCTGGATTGACCTTCGCCAATCAAACTCTCCCTATGCCTCGATGAAGTCGAGGACTCATATCCGCCGCTAGTCTAACTACTGGCGGGGTACACCGGTCAGATAACCAGTCCACCACGATGCCACTCAACTAGTACTCTGTCCGTGTTCACACCGCGCAATAAGTGCGGCGGCCAACGCAGTGAACGACGCTTAATCGTCAGCGACTCAATATAGAGTCTCACTATGGTTCGCTAACGACAGAGTTGCTCTCCCAGTGAAGTACTGAGGAGAGACTTTGTTCCTCGCTCTTTGCGTACACGTACGAGTGGTCTTGCTCTCGTTACGTGTTCCCGCCCCAAGAGTGTCCACGGAACGGCCCCTTTTGCTGGAAAAGTTACAAGGGTATATCATTTGCTGTCTTCCTTCACCCCTCCGGCTCTTTGCGTCGGAAACATTCCGCTAATCAGCATTGCTCTTTTAAATAGGAGAATGACGTTTTGTTTAAGTCGACCAATGCGGAAATCTGTAGCATCTCCATTAGGTGTATACTGTCCTCCTGTGAGAACTCTGTAACTACACAGCCGGTCCGTCAAAAAAATGCGTCTTCTGGTCGCTCCCACACAATGTAGCGGAATTTGCTTTTAAGTCGCAAAGGGGGTCGTTATCCCTTCTCTTTGGCAAAAGCTGTCCTCTCCATGGGCGGTCGCTCCGGCCAAAGTAGGTGTGTTGGCTCACCCCTCTGAAGGGACGGGACTCCCAGCAGGCCAGCCACCTCCCTAGAACGAAAATTCCTGTGGCCATCATGTTGTGTACGCCAGCCTCGACTTTTTCAACCTCAGTGCGCACTTGCACTTATTAGATTTGCATATCCCTTACATGAATTCATACAAAATTGACTCTACCTTATCGAGTTTGGGTTCGAATGAAGCGTCTTGATGAGCAGAATACGATTGTGAGGACGGACATGTAAGAAATCAAGGTCAGGAGACCACGCCACCTTACAACATATCCTCAGTTCGAATATAGTAAACTTTCTTGAGACTGAGAAGCTCATCTGCACGAATCAGCACGGTTGTAGGAAGTATCGCTCGTGCAAAACTCAGTTTGCCCTGAGAACTATCAATGAAGGGCAACAGGCAGATGGCATATTTCTAGATTTCCGGAAAGCATTTGACACGGTGCCCCGTTGTAAGCTGTCAACGAAGATACGAGTGTAAGGAATAAGTTTGCAGATATGTGAGTTGGTCGAAGACCTCTTAAATAACAGAACCCAGTATGTCGTCCTCGAAAGCGAGTGTTCGTCAGAGACTGGGTATCGTCAGGTGTGACCAAGGGAGGTGTGATAGGCCCGATGTTCATCTCTATATACATAAATAATTTGGCTGACATAGTGGGCAGGAATCTGCGGTTGTTTTTTTTTCTGATGATACTGTGGTGTGCGGTAAGGTGTCGAAGTTGAGGGACTGTAGGAAGATGCAAGACGACTTAGGCATAAATTCCAGTCCGTTTGACGAATGGCAGCTAAATGTGGAAAAATGTAAGTTAATGTGGATGAAGAGTAAGAACAAACCTGTAATGCTCAGATGCAGTATCCTGCTTGACACAGTCAAGACGTTCAAATATCTGGGTGTAATGTTGCAAAGCGATACGAGATGGAACGAGCGTGTGAGAACTGCGGTAGGGAAGGATCAATGGTCGACTTGGGTTTGTTGGGGGAATTTGATGAAAGAGTGGTTCGCCTGTAGAGGAGACCGCATATAGGATGCTGGTGCGACCTACTCTTGAGTACTTCTCAGGTTTTTGGAATCCGATTGAAAAAAAGACGTCGGAGCAATTCAGAGGCGGTCTGCTAGATTTGTCGCCAGTAGGTTCAAACAACACATACATTTTACGGAGATGTTCTGGGAACCGAAATATGAATCCATGCAGGGAAGGAGGCGTTTTCGAGAAAGACTATTAAGAAAGTTTAGAGGGCCGGCATTTATAGCTGACTGCTGAACGATTCTACTGCTGCCAATGTACACGGTGATTCACGAAGATATGAAAATATTTCAATATCTTATTCTACAAGTAAAACTAAATAATAAAGTTCATATAAACATAAGTCCACAAATGTTTAGTTACTGAGTTACAGCTAACAAACGATTTTGCCTGAAATTTAGCAACTATGCTAATATGAAGCCATCGCAAAACTGCACGAGGTTAAAGTAATGCACGATTACCATTTATTTTGTTGTTATTGGTCTTGTGAATCTAATAAAACATGTCCCACAGGTGTATCTTCAGTAGTTTTTCAGAACATCCAGAGAAGCAAAGACAAAGTTTTTAATTTATAAAGTTTTTAATTAACTGCTTGGCCATAATTGAGTTTTTAATTCCACACAACTGCACAAAGTTTTCATCAGCCGTTGAAGAGAATTTAATTTTGGAAAAATAATGGTGATAACGTTAACTGAAACTGTAGGAATGTATCAGATAATCTGTTTTTATTAATACCATAGCACACTGGAAGAAAAAGGTCAGTGCTAAGGAAGTTGTACAGTGTACGTACAATTTCAAAATACATTCACAATAAATGTTAAAAATGTCCTCACCGAGTTCAATGCATTTAGCTGCACGTGTATGAACAGATTTTGTTGCCCGTTTCAGTTTCACAGGGTTGTTCATTTATTGCATTCATAATGGGAGCAGGTAAAGCAGATACACATCTGGGACATGATTTATTAGATTCAAAAGTACCCATTGCACATGCCGCATGTGACAGTATGGTGTGGACTCACAAGTTGCCATTGCACATGCTGTATGTGACTGTGTGGTGTGGACTCACAAATAGCCATTGCACATGCCGTATGTGATTCTGTGGTGTGGATTCACAAGTGCGTTTATTGTAGGTCTGTTCTTCTTGAAATAGAATATACCCAGAGGGTCTGCAGGTGTAGCGTGATGTCTGCACGTTATCGAAACGCCCTTGTACAGCATGTGATTTCTACTTTGGTTGAGCATGACTGCGTGTAAACCACTGTTTTCGTGCAACATGGGACAACACCTCATGTGGCTCGCCCAATGAAAGATCTGTTTAATACAACGTTCCACAAACATATTACCTCCACAGGCTTTCCAGATGCATGGCCTACAAGATCACCTGATCTGAATGCACGTGACTTCTGGCTCTGGGGTTATATAAAAGAACGTGTTTTCCAGGGACAGGTTTGGTCTCTACCTCATCTGCAGCCCAGTAGATGGGAACACGTTGCTCACATTGTACCAGAACTGCTCGGGGGAACTGTTGATTATGTCTTTGTAAGGAAGAAGCACCTCGTTGTCATCTCTGGTGCTCATATTCAACAAATTGTGGAAGCAGTGGTTCGTAATAAAACTTTCTCACTTGTTTGATCTTTACTGCCCAGGTCCCGTTTCTAATCCATTACATATCCAAACATTTCTATACGTCTTTCTTGCATTGACAGCGCCAGATTTCCACAGGGTGGCTGAAATATTGGAACTAAGTTTTTTTTTTTTCATTGTAAATCGGTTCCACGTTAATATGTTTAGAATGTCTACGAAATTCCGTTGCGATACGAGAATTACACCCCACACCGATCCTCTGTCGGTAGCTCCATTTTCATTATAATGACCTGGTATAATCCCCCTCCCACCTACGGAGCAAACGAGACTTTTTATCATCCCCAGAGTTGGTTGGCTGTAATGAATGACTGTATATGAAGTATTTTCATGGTGTAGTCACTGCCATTTTGACACACGGAGTATCCGAAACTGGACCTCCGACCCCCTTAACTGAACACCTTGGCCTCTTGGATCTGCATTCTCCTGAAGCCTAGTAGAACCGAGTGTAGACAATAGTTTAAGCTTCTATGACTCAGTAGCAGACAAAAAATTCACAAGTTTCCACTTCACTTGTTACCTGTCAATTCGCCATTACAAGTTTTGACTGTGGGAAAAGTTTTTACAATATGCTACAATTTTCGCGGTTTGTTGTATAGGGTGTCCCACATAAAACTGGTATTCCACACACGCAAGATTCAAGTAAGAATGAATTAACTAAAAAGAATAGATAATAGTAATGTTAAACCCGTTTATAGGAGATGCTGGAAGCGATGGCCATGGGCGTACCCAGCGAGGGGCAGGGGGGGGGGGCAGCTACCCCCCCTACAAGATATTCGCAGTTTTTCACTACTTTACTGTTTTATTTAATAAGAAATGCTGCATATTTTCTCGGATTATACAAGAGCATTCTTGTATTTAAAATGTTTATTAAAAGCAGTTTTTCACTGGTTTACTGTTTTATTTAATGAGAAGTGCTGTATGTTGACTCGAATCCTTGTTTCCTGAGACTAGTAAGACATGCCCCCCCCCCCCAGTTCAGATCCTGGGTACGCCCTTGGTGATGGCCACGGACACGTGATAACATTATCAACGACATGCTGTAATGCCACAGGCGTGGTGTTAATTTCTCTAGCTCTGTTCCATTTAATATCGTCTGTTGTGCAACAATTGTCAACACGTGATTTGCTTTTTAGTGTGCCCCTATTTAAAAATCACAAGATGTCAAGTCCGGGGACCTCGGTGGCCAGAAGCTTCTGCTGAGAAGTCTGTCTTCAGGGAACACATTGGTGATGTGGGCCAGACTTTGGTTGGATATGTGAGCGGCTGCTCCATCTTGTTGGAATACTGCATACAGCTTCTCTGCATCTGGTAACTGTGCGTGGAAAGAGTCGAAGGTCTCTGGACATCTGGCACTGTTTAAGGTGGAACTGAAAAAACACGGGGCCGATAACGTGCGTGCCAGATAACGCACACCGAGCACCTATCTTCTGTGAGTGGAGAGCTTCTCCTAGAAGATTATGTGGGTTTTCCTGCGACCAGTACCTGAAATTCTGGGGCCGCATGGAGTGGCCACGGGGTTTTTAAGGCACAGCACGTCACGGATTGCGCGGCCCCCTCCGCCAGAGGTTCGAGTCCTCCCTCGGGCATGGGTGTGAGTGTCGTTGTTGGTGGTAGTGTGTAAGTGTAAGGGCTGATGACCTCAGCAGTTTGGTGCCTTAGGAATTCACACACATTTTGCGATCCTTGGAGTTTACATAACCTGACAAATGAAATCAGGCCCTATCTGACATGAAGTAAAGCAAGCGGTCCAAGTAACCTTTAGCAACTGATGTTAACACCAAGTTACCATTGTTGTTGTGGTCTTCAGTCCTGAGACTGGTTTGATGCAGCTCTCCATGCTACCCTATCCTGTGCAAGCTTCTTCATCTCCCAGTACCTACTGCAGCCTACATCCTTCTGAATCTGCTTAGTGTATTCATCTCTTGGTCTCCCTCTATGATTTTTACCCTCCACGCTGCCCTCCAATGCTAAACTTGTGATCCCTTGATGCCTCAGAACATGTCCTACCAACCGATCCCTTCTAGTCAAGTTGTGCCACAAACTTTTCTCCCCAATCCTATTCAATACCTCCTCATTAGTTACGTGATCTACCCACCTTATCTTCAGCATTCTTCTGTAGCACCACATTTCGAAAGCTTCTATTCTGTTCTTGTCCAAACTATTTATCGTCCATGTTTCACTTCCATACATGGCTACACTCCATACAAATACTTTCAGAAACGACTTCCTGACACTTAAATCTATACTCGATGTTAACAAATATCTCTTCTTCAGAAACGCTTCCCTTGCCATTGCCAGTCTACATTTTATATCCTCTCTACTTCGACCATCATCAGTTATTTTGCTTCCCAAATAGCAAAACTCCTTTACTACTTTAAGTGTCTCATTTCCTAATCTAATTCCCTCAGCATCACCCGGCTTAATTCGACCACATTCCATTATCCTCGTTTTGCTTTTGTTGAGTTACCGTAATGTAATCTTTTTTTCCTGATACTCAAATTTCAGCTCTCGGACTACACTGATTTCCGAATTCGTATCTTTTAGTACAAAATGACACGATGTTCGAGATACACTGACCTGCTACAATATCCTCCTTACCACCTTGCGGGGACTTCTCGTGATGCCTCAGAATGTGAACCCTGTCTGTAGTTTCGGGGATGCTCACTGTCGGTCGGCTGTGCCCGAACGGTTCCTCCAGCCCTCCATGTCTTGTACAGATGTTGAGTAGTGGCAGTTGTGGAGAGTTTCCTACCAGGGTAGTTCGCTTGACGCATTTCTTTACGTTCCTCGATGAGGCCTGTCTTCGTGTGACACTCCACAATATCATTTCGCTGTTCTAATGCAAGCTGCACCATTTCTGTAACAATTCGACAATACTACCTTCTTACAACAACTGATGCACAAACTCACAGCTACACTCAACTTTCCGATAGAAAGCAGTGTAGCCAACTTTCGAACCAGTGTTGCCATTTCACAAGCAATTCAACTAGAGATGATCAACCGGAACATTACGCATATCAGTTTTATGTGGGACACCAAATAGATATTGGGAGGTAAGCCTTTCAACCTGTATTGTGTTCTTGAATAGTAAGGTTTAAGGTTATGCGTATGATTAGACTGCTTAACTTAGATGTGAGCCGTGGAAGGGGAACAAGGGGGAAACAAATGGCAGCACCAAAATTTTTCTTTTAAGAGGGTGGCTTTATTGGAGTGAACAGTTACACTAATTCTCAATCTTTCAAAATCAGCTTTAGTTCTTTAAGGCAAGCAGCTGCGATTGATCGAAACAACAAACATTTTTAATACAGTAGCAAAGGGCAACCTGGGAAGACAATGAAATTTAAATAACCACTCTCCACAAATATGGCTTTACAGGTAAGATTAAATTTATGGTTGTTAAAATTTTTTTCCATAGATCATAGACACAAGTTGCATAATTTAACGCCAAGGATTTGGCAAGATAAAATTTCCCCAAAACGTAAAAGATAAATCATTACACTAAAATGCTGCATCAGTTATGAACATAAAAATTCACAAGGAGCCCAAGGCTAGATTTTAACATTTCTGACATCGCAGCAGTAGGCAAGATAAAATTAGCTCAGTTAACAAAATACAAGCACAGAAAACTCAAATACAAGTTAAAATTTAACACACACTGCGACAACCGCCAGCTTACAATAGTTCAAAACATTATTCAGTCTCATAGGTGCGCAGATGTCATTACCGAGGGGAGTGTGCAAAGCAACTATAACACAGCATAGACCAAATTACAGATTCGGCAGTCTATGCAGAGAAGTCGGCAGGAAACGGTAAACGAGTCAGGAAACGACCACTGTCACCCACGTACACACTCGTGCACAGGCACAGAGCAGCCAACCTTAAGCCAGGGAGACAGGACAGGCAGGGTGCAAAAAGAAACACTTCGTCACGGGGCCCACCGAACGACTGGACGGGAACTACCCAATTTCACTCACCTTATACTTTACGTACGACGCCCGGGCGAGGAAATGGGAAATCCTACGGGCACAGGCCAGCGAAAACCCGAGACGAACACACAGAATCCCATAAAGTCCAAAACATAATTTAATCAATTATCCCCCAAAACCCCGGAACTTGGCACAAGCGAAATTACAGGTCACAGGATGCAAAGACACTCTCCAGAAGAGTAAGGAGGGAAAAGGTTAAACGAACTTCTGCAACGGCAGAATAGAACGCCAAGAAAAACACACTAGGTAAGGTACATCACCCCACAGAATGCCGAGAAACACGAACACTGGGATTTGCCCACGTTTCCGACACAATCGTAACAACGAAGACAATCTTCTTAGCCACAGCACGCTGAAACACACACAAACAGCACCAAACTTCCGAGGACGGAAATGTACTGTCCTGTAGACTATATCTGGGAGCAGCACAGCCACAAGCTCCTGCCACGGCGCGGTCCAGCGAAATGGCCACGAGATAGATGATCCGCCACGAGTATGGTCACCCAGACCTCAGCGAGGAGCAGCCGGGCAGGGCAGGAAGGCTGGTAGTCGGGCGACGACTCCAACCACCGACCCGGGGAGCAGCGAGCGACACCAGCCCCGGCCAGCGACAGAGCGCAGGGACCCACCGTGCGACGCAAAAGGCAGTGCTCGCGCCCGAACTCGACTGGCCGCGCACATACCACACCACCGAGCAGAGGTGGAGGCGCCCGCAACAGGCAAAGAAACACCACTCGGAGGCCCAACGATCGAGAATGGATCGGGACTACCGCCGCCACGGCACAAGATGTTTGGCTAAAAACTTATTCGGTCAACAAAACACGGGCTGTAGTTGTGCAAACTGGGCCCCCTTCAGCTGCCTTACCTTTCGACATTTAAGATCTGCCTGTATTAGTAGACATTCTTATTCCCTCGGTATTATCTTACAGATTCCAACAGAATAATGGAGAAGGTCAATGAAAGAAAGCGGAGTCCATCTACAATGACTAACATTAGGTTAAAATAAGATGGGTTGGAAGAATGCCAGTAAACAGTTTAATGTTTCAAAAACAACACTTATGAAGTGGTCCCACATGAAGTACATTACACCTGAAGAAGTAGGAAAAACGAAAAGGGGAAGACAACAATTTGGGTGAAGGTTATTTTTGATGCAGTGTAACTAGGCTGTTTAGGTTTTTATGTTGGTAACGCCACGTAGCGCTCTGTATGAAAATCACTGGCTGTGTTATGTGCAGCCTGTGGCTAGTTTGCATTGTTGGAATATTCTAGTGTTGGGCAGTCGGATGTTAACAGCGCGTAGCGTTGTGCAGTTCGAGGTGAGCCGCCAGCAGTGGTGGATGTGGGGAGAGAGATGACGGAGTTTTGAGAGCGGATGATCTGGACGTGTGTCCATCAGAGACAGTAAATTTGTAAGACTGAATGTCATGAACTGATATATATATATATATATATATATATATATATATATATATATATATATATTGACTTTTGAACACTATTAAGGTAAATACATTGTTCGTTCTCTACCAAAATCTTTCATTGGCTAACTATGCCTATCAGTAGTTATTGCCTTCAGTAGTTAGAATCTTTTATTTAGCTGGCAGTATTGGCGCTCGCTGTATTGCAGTAGTTCGAGTAACGGAGATTTTTGTGAGGTAAGTGACTCATGAAAGGTGTAGGTTATTGTTAGTCAGGGCCATTCTTTTGTAGGTATTACTGAAAGTCAGATTGCGTTGCGCTAAAAATATTATGTGTCAGTTTATTGATGATCAGAATAAGTAAAAAGAGAAATGTCTGAGCACGTTCAGTTTTGCTCAGCTGTTTGAAAATCAAATAACGTAAGAGGTTTACCAGCACAGTAATTCATAATTTTTCTAAGGGAATGTCTCAGCAGAAACGTCTACCTTTGGACTTACTCACAATGGCATGAAGAATGGCTGTATTATTGGCAGAGAGAAATAGCACTGAACACTCTTTCAAAGACGAAACTGTTGGGAAAAAGTGGTTCACATTACTCCACTCTATTTTGGCCTGATGCACCAACAATGGTTCAATGTCGCAAAAACAGGAAACAATCTCTGTTGCAAATATTTTATTGATAATCATGTTTTTCAGGTTATCTCTAATCTTGTTACATAACATTTTTATTTGCGAATGTATCTACCACTGACCAAAAGGGTAGCTGAGCCAGAGGAGAGAAGTACGCTCAGATGACAAAACTCACAGGGTAGTGATGGGATACTGATGGCGGTAGTATGGTTCAAATGGCTCTGAGCACTATGGGACTCAACTGCTGAGGTCATTAGTCCGCTAGAACTTAGAACTAGTTAAACCTAACTAACCTAAGGACATCACAAACATCCATGCCCGAGGCAGGATTCGAACCTGCGACCGTAGCGGTCTTGCGGTTCCAGACTGCAGCGCCTTTAACCACACGGCCACTTCGGCCGGCGGCGGTAGTATGGCGTACACAAACTACGAAAGGGTGCTGCGTCGGCAGAGCCACCATGTGTACTTGTCTCAGGTGATCCGTGTCTAAAGGTCTACAACGTGATTAAGGCCGCACGACGGGAGTGGAGACTTACAGTTCGAGCTAGATGCTTGAGACATTCCATTTCGGAAATAATTGGGGAATTCATTATTCCAAGATCCACAGTATCAGGAGTGTACCCAGAACACCAAATTTTAGGCATTACCTCTCAGCACAGGTAACGCAGTGACTGGCGGCTTCACTTAGCCAGCAGCATCATTTGCGTAGAGTTGTCGGTGCTAACAGACAAGCAACATTGCGTGAAACAGTCGCAGAAATCAGTGTGGGACAACAGACCCTGTGGAGCCACGGGCCCAGGTTGTCAACAACACACTGTGCAAGACAGTGGCTGACTTCCATATTGCTGATGGGCTGTGTTTACACGGAATGAACTGTGTCCTACGGTCCGACTGAACCGATCACTGACTCGACATCGTTATTTTTGGCTACATGAAGATTTTTTGCAGCCACTCGTGGCCTTCATTTTCCCAAACAATGAAGGAATTTTTATGAGTTACAATGTGTCATATCATTGGAGCACAATTGTTTGTGACTCGTCTGAAGAACATTCTGGACAATTTGAGCCAATGATTTGGCCACTCACATGGCCTAAAATGAATGCTGTCATACATTTCTAATCGAGAGGTCAGTTTCTGCACAAAATCTGCACCAGCAACACTTTCGCAATTACGGACGGCTATAGACACAGCATGGCTCAATAGGTCCTCAGGGGACAACTCGCTGGACTTCCACCGAGCTACTGCACCGTGCCGGGTAAAAGGAGGTCTGACACAATAAGAAGAGGTATCGTGTGACTTTTCTCACCTCGGTGTAAGGTGACGAGTCATATTTAAAAGCCATAGATACGGTGGCATTAAAGCGAACTCCGCAGAGATCAATTATGGATGTAGCAATGGCAAGTGAAAACCTCTAAGTTAAAGCCGTAATATTACAGCATTAAGGGGCTCCGGAACGCCCTATACTTGCAATGTTAAAATAACACTTATAAATTACATCTTTCCTCACAAAGTATTTGAGGTAGGAAGTTGAACTTTTTACAGATTATTTATTGGAATATGGGCTACAACTTAACACAGGTATTTTACAAAATTTTAGTTCAGTTATTAAAGATGATTTTTTTTCAATTGTAATGAAAATTCACAACATTTTTTGCAATTTTTTATTTATATATTCAAAAATATACAGTTTTTTGGAAAAAGGCTGTGTTAAATTATGCAGAAGGTACTGTGTAACATTTACTGAAAGTTTGAAACAAATATGTTTGGAAGATCCTTAGAAAACATGTAATTAGTATGAGAAAACAAAAGTTTTGGGAATAGAGCGACAAAGATTGCATTAACTTTTTAGTGCATTCCAGGTGCATAGGATGGATTATCTTCATCCTCTGCAAACTCCTCCTCCAGCTTCCTCTTGTTCCTCGTCCTGTTTACTCTTGCTTGTATTTCTAGACTCTTTACAGCCCTGTCTGCATCCCGAAGGCGTTCCTTGTCTAAAGCAAGCATCGCTCGTACCATGTTAGAACCTATCTTCATTCCCATATTTCTAAATACCTTGCACCTTACAATGTTGCCATCATTGGAAGTCGCAACAGCGTCATACACACCAAAGTGAAGTGTTTCTATTCCAACAAATACAGTCTTGGGGATTCTCGACCATATAACACTATTTACACTTTCATTGGGGTTTTGAGATTTTCCGTGAATACACTTTTTCAACAGTTCAGGTGCTGCTAAGTCTCTGAAAATAGGTTTTATCACCTCCATTATTGCATGAGGCAGACTATGCTTATGAGTGTACACTTCACCAGTTAGCAATCCTTTGTTATATTTACACCAACTGTCTTCTTCTTTGGGACACAAGCTATGTTGGGGATTTTCATCGGTTGAAGAAGTATGAAAATAAAGAGCCCAAACAGCCTTCTTCATTTCGTCGACACTTTGTGTATTTTGCCTAATAGCCATTCCATAATAGTTCTGTATTTTGTCAATTACACTGTCAGTTAACCTTCCCTTCCCATCCAACCCTTTACCATCACTGAGTTTTTGTTTTTTGTATGAAGCTTTCAGTCGCCGAAGTCTTGTTCCCATTCGCTTCTGTACGTGTCCAATACACTCAAATTTCTGCACTACAACATCATCACCATAGGGCTTCAGTCCTTGAACATGTTTGAAACTTTTAGAATCACCGTCACCAAGGTAATTAACATATCGCACTTTATCACATGCTTCAGAACGCTGGAATATACTGGCAACACCAGCCACTTCCATTCCTCCACTACTGCCACTATAGTTAGCTTTGCAATTATTTTCATGTGTACCTTTATATTTTTGTGGACATCTACAATACTTTGATATTACTGCTACATCTAAAACTTTCCCTGTATACATACTGGTGGCAGATACTACACCATGAAGAGATGTGTGTCCCCGTTTATGCCAGGTACCATCGAACACTGCAGTCAAATCTCTGTTACCATTATTTTCCATTACTGCCTCTTCCACAGCGTTCTTCATAGATTCTATACAGACATCTTCTACTTTAGACCCTATTAATTTATTATAGGTCGTAAACATGGTTGGGGGATTTGGAAGATTCATGATGCCACAGAAAATTGCACCTCCAGTAGCACCCTTACCAACTGAATGCAAGGAATAAACAAATCTAATGTTGTGTTCGTAGATTTTGCAACCATTTTCTTCAGTTGCAGTTACTGCAACACTGTTCCAAAAGGTGGTCATGTATGAACACTTATCACATTTCAGCTGTATTTCACTAGCAAGTCCTACGTGCTTTATTATGGAGAGTTCCAGACCAACTTCACTACAATGAATACATCTTACACAGTTTGAAAAAATTCCTTTGAGAACCGACATATCAAATATTTCATTCACATCCGATTCGCCCATAAAACATTCATAGTTTTCACTCATTGAACCAAGCTTCTTCTGTGAAGTATTTTCTTTCCCACTTTGACTGCTATGGGCAGATGTACTTGAGAGGTTAGGTTCACTCACTTGGTTATCGTCTTTATTGTTTACATACCTTTGGCTTTTCAACATTTCTCCTTTTCTTAATAGCCTTCAGAGGTTTTCTAATAACTTTACTTTTACTCATTATTATACTTCAACAAAACAGAGACTCAAGAAACGGAATTAATTACGAATATTTTCGAGATAACGACAGAGTAAATAAACATGAAACAATCGACAATCACACCAGCGATATATATTGAACCATCACAGGTTAGCCACAACACAAACTTTATCTCACATCACTAAAATGTACCTGATGAACACGGACATTAATAATAACACCATTTGACAGCAGTTTAACAGCGCCACAGTGGGTCACGCCCATGTAGAACACATTTCAAAAAAAATTTAAAAATAGTTGTAGTCTTCGGAATTGAATAAATTATATATCTATGAAAAGGTAATAGTCTGCAGATTCAGAAAACGCAAAAAAGTAAAAATTGAAGTTTTCATGATTTTGAGCCTTTCCGGAGCCCCTTAATAACAAATTAAACCTATGTAAGTGTAGGATTTGTAATCAAGAAAGAGATCTTTGCACTGCATATTGCCAGTATTTGCTATGTTTCTCTCTCGGTATTCGATCTAACGCCATCATATCAATGGCTTTTCTTCTCGACCTGCCAGCGCTTTTGTTCGGTAAGTCACATCATCTTTGTTTTTACATATATTTTTCCCACGTGGAAGTTTCCCTCTATTATATATATATATATATATATATATATATATATATATATATATATATATATATATATATGTGTGTGTGTGTGTGTGTGTGTGTGTGTGTGTGTGTGTGTGTGTGTGTGTACGTACATGTTCACTAACAAAGACTGAAAAAAATAGTTGTTTGCAGCATATGTGATATATAGATTGCACGGCAACTCTATAAGAAATTCTGCTTTTAGCCTACAGCAAGTAAAATGTTCAAACGTATGTTTTCATGTTCCCAAAAGGCCACAGAAGATGCTTTGTAAATAAAAGTGAAACGCGTTTGATACGTAAAGTATCCTCTTTAATTAATCTCTTCAAAAAAGATAGAGAAACCAATAATAAGTGTTTACATTGTTTTAGGATGCATTTCAGTTACTTTATTTTATTTTCAAAAGTATTTCTACAAAACTACTATGCATTATCCCGCTTTATGGTAGGATATAAGATGAACATCAACAGAAGCAAAACGAGGATAATGGAATGTAGTCGAATTAAGTCGGGTGTCGCTGAGGGAATTAGATTAGCAAATGGGACGCTTAATGTAGTAAATGAGTTTTGCTATTTGGGGAGGAAAATAACTGATGATCGTCGAAGTAGAGAGGATATAAAATGTAGACTGGCAATGGCAAGAAAAGCGTTTCTGAAGAAGAGAAATTTGTTAACATCGAGTATAGATTTAAGTGTCAGGAAGTCGTTTCTGAAAGTATTTGTATGGAGTGTAGCCATGAATGGATGTGAAATGTGGACGATAAACAGTTTTGACAAGAAGAGAATGGAAGCTTTCGAAATGTGGTGTTACAGAAGAATGCTGAAGATTAGATGGGTAGATCACATAACAAATGAGGAGGTATTGAATAGAGTTTGGGAGGAGAAATTTGTGGCACAGCTTGACTAGAAGAATGGATCGGTTGGTAGGTCATGTTCTGAGGCATCAATGGATCACGAATTTAGCATTGGAGGGCAGTGTGGAGGGTAAAAATCGTAGAGGGATACCAAGAGATGAATACACTAAGCAGATTCAGAAGGATGTAGGTTGCAGTAAGTACTGGGAGATGACGAAGCTTGCACAGAATAGAGTAGTAGCATGGAGAGCTGCATCAAACCAGTCTCTGGACTGAAGATCACATCAACATGGTAGTCGTTAAGACGGATTTTAAATACCTTTAATAATGAGTATAGCAATTTCGCGACTAGACAGCCTTTGCCGTCTGTACAGTGATCGTGCTATGTGTAGGGTGACCAGATGCAATTGTTTAAAAAGGGGGACAAACAACTTCAAAAAGGAGAGCGAAGGAAGAAAAAACGAGGACACATCAAACGGGTCAGCTGCAGATGAGGATACTACCCGTCAGCTTTGGGCAAGTCATCCGACTGCCAGGAATTACCCGTAAAACTAGCAGTTAATTGTTACTGGTGGTCGGGTGGTGATTCCCAGAACAACACTGATTGTGGTGACAGTGTACCATCAATTGTTTTTATATTTTACGCATAGTTTTAAGATTTATCTAAGACGGCTGGCTAAACGCCACTCCTGATTGGCTACTTTCATGGGAGTTGTCCAAAGCTCATCTGCAGAATTCCCCATCAAACATAAGTTCAATTTTAATAAATGAGTTTATTATTTATAAACGTAACATACATACATTCCCTTAACAATTGTTGATACTTCTCGGAGGAACCAATTTTTTGCAGAAGTTTAGGCTTACTTAACAGATAATTGTAAAATGACAACACATGAAAATTCTTTTAATTTATATTGACCATCAACAGACCTTTCACTCATTCAAGGTTTTTAATCTATTCGTCTCATCAGTCCACTGTGTGTGGTAATTAGAGAAAATATTCTCTAAATAAAAATTACACTCACAAATCACACGTGCACAACAGGAAGCCAAGCCAATACAAAACGAAGATACGAAACGAAAATTTTAAATACTCAATATTTGCATTCGCTTACAGGTCGATCAACGATATAACATCGACGATCTTGGTGCCACCTACTAACACCGCCTTCGTGCGTGTTTATCACGAAGTCTGTGCCAATAGTTAAAGTATTTAAGAAAAGAACAATAGAACGGGACGAATTGTAAATTTAACTGTGTTACACTCAACTTTGCGAAAAAGCCGGACACTGTAAAAATCCGCCCAGAACCCGGACAAAGAGCTAAAAAAATCCGGACGTCTGGTGCAAACAAACCGCAGCAGCGGTTACGTCGACTTGTGCGGGGAACGGCCAGGGTGGCAGAAAACTGCAGGAAGTGGCGGAGAACCGCTCGCCACAGCACAATAAGATGCCCGCTCGCTTTACGAGTAGTCTAGAAGCAAGCCAACAGAGGGCAGCACGGGTGTTACAGTACGTTCTCCTAGTAGACAGGTGCGCCGAGTGGCGGCAGCACGAGCGTAGCAGCTGCCACCTCTTCGGCTTCGCTGTCAGCCTACTCTCTGCTCAGCAAGATGAAACGCGAAGACGCAACCTACCACACCGATTTATTTCTCTTTTTTTCCGCTCGTGCACGCTACAGGAATCGAGGCCGGTGTTACAATGAAACGTTTGTTTCCAGAGGGTCGACACGCAGCTTAAAACAAAAAGTGAACGGGAACTCCATATCTACATCGATATTCCCCAACTCGTTGATGAAGTAGTAGTGCGCGGCAGAGGGGTACTTACTCACTTCCCCCCATTCATTGCAGTGGTCACGTACGCTGGTGTTCCTCCGCTCTTGGAAATTGGTCCTTCTGTTGTGTTAGATATCTTATTACCGTGTTGCTGTAAATGTCATCAAAGTTATTCTGAATTGTACTTCCATTAGCCGCGAAGTTTTTATTTCAAAAATCGTGTACACGCTTTGTTCTTTGATTGCGGCGCTGTTAATATGTATTCGGAAAATGGCTAACCGCTACTTACTGGGTTACTGCTTTGCAGTGAAACAAGCGCGTGGACCACCGTTAAAAATGGGGAGAAACACGTGATTCTTAATGTTTTCACACGATTGCAGAGAAAATTGGCTTTGAAATTTTCCGAGCAACTATATATACTATAATAAAGTTACTTTTATAAACGAAACGTGTGGCGTAATTGACAACGTTTGAGTTTACACATTGGCTATGCAATGGATCATGGGTTCAAACAAGCCTTTTTTCTTTCATTTTTTTTAGATTTTTTTCCATTCGGTTCCAATAAGTACATCATTTAAGTCTGAAGTTCACCAAATGTGTGCTAATTAATACATATCAAATCGTTATTTTTTTTATTAAAAAATGCACACCTTCTTGTTTCGAATTAGATATCTCACGCAAAATTCCAGTTGTCATTGCAAATACAAATTCTTAAATATCGATTTTTATAAAGCAATGTTACTAAAGATAATTTAAATTTAGGAGACGTTAGAAAGTAAATTTTTGGGGCAGAAATGAAAAATTAAGTAACTGTTTTTTGGACTATGTTCATTGTTTTATATCAGACATGTGGTCTCATACGAGATAGATAAGCGTCGTGGAAACATGGGAAACAATTTTCACCGCATGAGCACACAATGCAAATGCCGAATATTTACAGTTGCTACCTTACCACTGCAGTCTGAACATAATAGAATTCATCTGGAGCCAAGCTAAGGGATTTGTCGCGAGAAATAGGACTAAGCTGTCTGTCAGACGTACTGTCGCTGCCGAAGGCTGACGGGATACAGAAGGAACGGCACGTCGTAAAAGAAGAGGAGAAAATTTGGCGCTTGGAAGACTTCGTGCATTCTGTCGCTGAACGCCTCGTAGCTGGTGTCACTCCCATTACTGACAAGGGAACCTCCCCATCGCACCCCGCCTCAGATTTAGTTATAAGTTGGCACAGTGATAGGCCTTGAAAACCGAACACGGATCGATCGAGAAAACAGGAAGAAGTTGTGTGCAACTATGAAAAAATAAGCAAAATATACAAACTGAGTAGTCCATGCGAGAAGATAGGCAACATCAAGGAGAATGTAAGTTCAAGAACGCCGTGGTCCCATGGTTGGCGCGAGCAGCTGCGGAACGAGAGGTCCTTGGTTCAAGTTCAAGTCTTCTCTCGAGTGAAAAGTTTAATATCTTTGTTTTCGCAAAGTTATGATCTGTCCATTCGTTCATTGACGTCTCTGTTCACTGTAATAAGTTTAGTGTCTGTGTTTTGCGACCGCACCGCAAAACCGTGCGATTAGTAGACGAAAGGACGTGCCTCTCCAATGGGAACCGAAAACATTTGATCGCAAGGTGATAGGTCAACCGATTCCTCCACTGGAAAACGTCTGATATATTCTATACGACACTGGTGACGGCATGTGCGTCATATGACAGGAATATGTTGTCGACCCACCTATCTTGCACACTTGGCGAATGGGTAAAAAGATTCTTCTACCTTGCCCGAATTAGGGTTTCTTGTGGATGTGATAATCACTACCAAAAAAGTGATGAAAACATAAGAGTTTGTCACATAAACTGCAACAAATGAATCCAAAAGTCTCACAGTCGCACACTTTTCCCTGTGCTGCGTCAAAACATATGTTTTTAACGTTTCGAAATTTTTCCGTGTGTAGACCGTCAAATCTTGCATATGTCCAAGCAAATCTGAACATGTCCTGGAATTTTGGAGAGCGAAGTTGATTATGTGTGAGTGCCTGAACTTTGATAATTGTCTGAAAATAAAAAATTAAAATTTTTGCGCGAAAATTTTTGAACCAAGGACCTCTCGTTCCGCAGCTGCTGACGCTAACCACGGGACCACGGCGCTTATGAGGTCTGTCTATTCTTAAAACTGCTTATCTTGCCCATGGACTGCTCAGTTTGTATATTTTGCTTATTTTTTTCATAGTTCCACACAACTTCTTCCTGTTTTCTTGACTGATCTGTGTTCAGTTTTTCAAGACCTATCCACTGTGCCAACTTATAACTAAATCTGAGGGGGATGCGATGGGGAGGTTCCCTTGTTAGAAAGGTATCGGACGAGCGCGAATACTAACGTTTATATTGATTTGCAACATAGTTTTTGCAACAGGTTGTGTATGTAGTGCGTTAAAAATCGATAATAACTAAAAAGTTACACCAAATTTGTGATTATTTAGTTTCCTAAGCACACTGGAAGATACGAAACTATGCATTACAAGCCTGTTTATTTATGATTATCTTGTAAAGTACAGAAGTTAACTAAATAATGTCGTTTTTCTTTAACGACAAAAAAATTGCTAGTAATGATAAGTTCACAAAGGTACATGTATCAATTTGGAACAACCGAAATAAAATGTTCAAACGTACCAACATTCTGTATTTTAATTTCAAAAACCTACTTGTTACCAACTGTTCGTCTAAAATTATGAGTGATAAGTTTGTATTACAGCGCCATCTATCACAAAGTGAAAAAAGTGGTCCAACTAAAACATTCATATTTCTTTACGTACTACACGAATATGTAATAAAAATGGTGTTTACTATTTTAAAAAAAAACGCAATTGATGTCCGTTTGACCTATGGCAGCACCATCTAGCGGGCCAACCATAGCGGCATCTGGTTTCACCCTTCAAGCTAGACAAGTTTAGTTCTTTGTAGTTTTTTCGTTTGACGCTTATTTCGTGAGATATTTGGCCCGGTCACTATCAATGGACTACATTGTATATTCTTTACTGCCGTGTCTTGTTAACAATGCCAGCTTATTCCCAAGAATTAGCAGCTTTCACTTAGTTAATACTCAGCATTTGGATAGGACTTCCCTAACTCTTGTGCAGAAAGGTGTGCAGTATACTGTTGCATCCATTTTCAGTAAGTTGCCATAAGAATTGAAAAGCCTTAGCAGTAATCCATGCACTTTCAAATCGAAACTGAAGAGTTTTCTGATGGGTCACTCCTTTTATTCTGTTGAGGAGTTCCTTGAAAAATTAAGCTGATTCCTGTGTTATATTGTTGACTGCATTTACATAAACTTATGGCTTGCCTTTTTTTTGGTTCATAGACATTTTATTTTATCTCTTATTACTTTTATGTTGTAATTTCACGTACTGACATGTTCCGTGGCCTTGGCAATTTGCTCCTCCATTTGGTCCTCTGGAAATTGACGTGTAAAACAAAAAAAAAAAAGTGCCAGTGAGAGAAGCATGAAGAGAAGGAGAAGGTGGAAGTGAGTGAGAGCCAGACAGAGTCTATGACAATCAGCATGAGGAAGAGAGAGACAGTGATAGGCAGGAGTGACAGCAGCAGTTGGAAAGAAGGAAGAGAGAGCAAGGGGGAGACAGAGACAGTGGGAGGAGACTGTGGTAGCGGAGATGTGGCCGTGACACGGGTGAGACACACACAGAGATAACGACAGTAACTTGGGCTGAACGAGTGAGTGAGGGTGGGCGATTGGGAATGTAAGGGTACGAACGACAACGACTTAGGGTGATGGAAGTTGTGGGGCAACAGGGGCACCAGGGCGCTTTGTTAGTGCGGGTTGCCTACATCAGGGGCAGGTATGCACTAGTATGTTCTCCTTTAAGGGGACCACACTGTGGTTCAGGTAGAAAAAAATCGATTTTCGGTTTTCATCATATTTCGTTGGTTAAGGTTTTATTTAAGTACTCTGAAAAGGATTTTGCTGAAAAAAAAAATTCGAGCATTTAAGAGCATTTTCTTACCACGCATGTTTATATGCCACACCCACTTTTCTGTCACCCACTTTCCTGCATATATTTTAGATCTTTATATCCCCTACATTGCACGTTAGGGACTTTTTTTTACTCCCGAGTGTGTTGGCTATCCTTGGAATGCAACGGTCGGTATTCTTTTGTTCCTGCTGTTTGTAAACAACACGCTTTCAAACACGTGGTTAGTTTTGTTCAAGTCTGATTGCGAGTAGTTGTCTTATGATCCATTGGCAAGGACATGGCTGCAGGGAGAACATTTTGTTCAGTGATGAACTTACATCAACCACCAAATAAATTTTAAAAACTGACTACAAAAAGCTGTATGTGAGATCAGTGAGGAAAGCATGAAACTGGCTGCTAGGGAAGCAGTGGAAGAAAATGATGGATGTTCGGATATTGCAATTGCACTTGATGGAAGTTGCCAGAAAAGAGGACATACTTCTCTGAATGGGGTAATGACTGCCACGAGTGTAGACACCGGTAAAGTGTTAGATGTGGAGATAATGTCTAAATATTGCAAATGTTGTAAAGTCAATGAACATAAGGAACACAACTGTGTGGCTAATTTTAGAGGAACAAGTGGTGGTATGGAAGTTCATGCGGTACAACAAATATTTCATCACTCCCTAGAAACAAGAGGTGTACGGTACACCAAATATTTGGGTGATGGTGACAGTAAGGCATACAACAATGTGGTGAACTCTAAGCCACATGGAGATGCCATTATTAGCAAAATAGAATGTGTAGGCCACGTTCAAAAACGTTTGGGAACAAGACTGAGAAAACTAACTGTTGAAATGAAAGGAAAGAAATGAGAAGATGGAAAATTGTTGACCGGACAGGGTCAGTTAACTAAAACTGAAATAGTAAACTTGCAGGTATACTATGGGCAGGCAATTAGGAGAAATAAAGAAAATCTGGAGGGAATGAAGAGAGATGTTTGGGCCATATTCTTCCATAAGTCCTCTACTGATAATAAGCCATGTTATGGTTTGTGTCAATCAGGAGAAAATTCGTGGTGCAAATGCAATTGGGCTCAGGCAACTGGAGAATCTTACTCTCACCAGCATTCTCTTCCTGCGGCTGTTATTACAGCAATTAAACCTATTTTCAGGGACTTGGCTCATCCTGAACATCTAAGGAAATGTCTGCATGGGCAGACAGGTCTGCATATAATATGGCCAAGAAAGCAAGACGAACATCCAGGAAGGTGAAAAAGAAGCTGGAAGACCTACTAGAGGCCAAAGAATTGCCATCATATGCAGCAGGACAGTTTTAATTAACTGTAAGTAACTAATTTCAATTTTTCTTTAAAGTCAATTTCCCTCAAACTAAAATTTTCAGTACATATGCCCCATTATATCAGAAACTATCATAGATAAATAAATGAAATTTTCAGAGACTGTGCATAGCGCCTCTGGTACGACATTCATTAATATTCCCTTATTAGGAAGTTCACAAAAAAAAATATTTTCTGCAGAAAAAACTTAATATTTTTGGTAATAAATTTTATAAGGTATTTCTTAAAAACAATAAAATGGATAAAGTAGATTTTAGTACAGTTGACTCTATTAGCATCATGTAAAAAATATTAAGGTCCTACATCAAATAATTTTTTCAGAAATGGGTCAAATACTTGCCTAAATTAACATGGGTTAGATAGGCAGGGTGTGGTCCTCTTAATTGACAGGTCATTAAGCTATTGTCTCCTTTGATTGGCAGGTCATTAACCTATTGTTCTTCATTGATTGACAGGTCATTAACCTATTGTTAACACCAGGTTAAGGACCTGTCAATCAATGAAGGACAATAGGTTAATGACCTGTCAATCAAAGGAAATAATAGGTTTGCCCGTCAGTGCATACCTGCCCCTGATGTAGGCAACCCACACTAACAAAATGTGCTGGTGCCCCTGTTGCTCTACTAATGATAGACTAGTGGGTGTGAGGTATAGTTAGGGGAGCTTTTGGGAGTTTGAGTTGTTGCATATTAAAAAGAACGCAAATATGTTCACATGCCAAAATGTTTGGGAAAATTTTGAACGGAGCTGAGATAGGTATAATGAGGCAGCTGATACCCCACTTTTCTTTTTGAAACTGTTAGTAAACAAAGGCATAGTCTCCTTTTTTGGGCTCCAATAGGAGGGCGAGTCAATAAGTAAGTCACAAACAGGAATAAAGACGTGGAATCTGCATGTAGCAGCCCGAAATTTATTTCCTTTTCATCATACTCCCTTGTAAACATAACCACTCGTCCCATTTCTTGACAAAGCGTTAAAACCCTGCAACATAGAATTATTGTGGCAGCGTACGCATCTAACCAGCGACTCTCGGGGTCTACTAAGTTTGTTTGGTTCCTTAAACTGCTACAACGCACAAGACTGCTGTGTCCTGCGGGTAGCGAACTGACCCCTAGATGGGGAAACAGTGCGCCATCGCTGGGTAAATGAGGCGGCCAAGGCGCCGCCTTTTTCTGGCTTTTTGTTGTCCTTCACTTAATTCCTGTGTCCCATTGAACGAAAAAGTTTCCAAGGAATACCGTTCTAACCACGTAAACGACGACTTTCACTACGGACTTGCTCTGCGAACAGTTCCTCGGCTCGTAAAAGCCGCGTTGTTGTAGCCGGATACACACTCATAGCAAACGTGCCGTACTGGTCCGAGTGCAGATCATTAAGAGTTGGCAGCGGAATACAGCCCGGATCTACGATATTTCCGAACCGGGGCAAAAACTACATAGCGGCGCACCCCCTCTTCCCCCACTCGAAAGTTTGATGTAGGACGTCAAAAATTTTTAAAAATTTGACCTTTCAAAAAACG
This sequence comes from Schistocerca nitens, assembly GCF_023898315.1. NCBI lineage: Eukaryota > Metazoa > Arthropoda > Insecta > Orthoptera > Acrididae > Schistocerca > Schistocerca nitens. Next base: position 11,864,296 of record NC_064624.1, on the reverse strand, counting down.
CTCATTATCTAGCGCACATCTTCCTCAAGAGTTCGATATATGGAACATATATGGTCGAGGAAATGTAAAATACATAATTTGGTCTTAATTGTGCCAAAGTGTAGTGCCATACGGCTTCACACAGGATTCATTTTTCGCACGTCACTGTATTTAACTCTGTGCAGTTCAAACGTATATATTTTCTATTTTCTAATGGACGCCAACAAACCAACATCCAGGACAGTAGAAATTAAAATGTCTTGTGGTGCCTCTGCTACTCCCAGTCGACCTGTTTAACACCCTACCAAAAAAAAAAAAAAAAAAAAAAAAAAAAAAAAAAATTACAGTTAATGCTGGGTGAGATTATTTGTAACCGTGAGAAAAAAGAACTTTTATGAAATTTTGCACTCTTTATTGCCTATTACCTAATAACTTTGTCTTTAGTGTGATATAAAATTAAATATACGAAACATAAAACCAGTAACGACAAGAGACAAGCAAGACAGTACACATTTCTTTAATTCTTACATCCCGCCGGCCGGAGTGGCCGTGCGGTTCTAGGCGCTACAGTCCGGAACCGCGAGACCGCTACGGTCGCAGGTTCGAATCCTGCCTCGGGCATGGATGTATGTGATGTCCTTAGGTCAGTTAGGTTTAAGTAGTTCTAAGTTCTAGGGGACTGATGACCTCAGAAGTTGAGTCCCATACTGCTCAGAGCCATTTGAACCATTCTTTTCTTACATCCCAGCATTTTTTTCTCTCTAATCTTGCTACAGCTTTACGTGGAGTGCTTACCTTTCTGCGGCCGGTCGGGGTGGCCGAGAGGTTCTGGGTGCTACAGTCTGGAACCGCGCGACCGCTACGGTCGCAGGTTCATATCCTTAGGTTTTAGTAGTTCTCAGTTCTAGGGGAATGATGACCTCAGAAGTTAAGTTCCATGGTGCTCAGAGCCATTTGAACATTTTTTTTAACTTTCTGTGAAAGAATATATAACCTCACCAAAGTTTGTCAAACGTTTTGCTACATGAAAAATCAAAATGTCGTTGCCTAACACTGGAAAAGCCGTTAATACTAATAGTGCCCAAGACTAGTGTGGTTTCTCGATTTGATTACCACTATTTTGTCGCTGTCTGCTAGATGAAACCAGAAAGGGCTTTCTAATATCGCAGCAATTGTAACAAATGCCAAATACAGGGGCTGTTTTGGCACAGAGGTAATTTTTATCAACGTAATTTATATAAATAACACGACAGAATATAATCCACGAAGTACCAATATCAAGTGCTTATTGTGCCTACTACAAGAAAAAAGTTTTATGTTAGGAAATACTTTCACATTTCATTCATATGCTCCAGTTTCTCAGCATGACATCGAAAAATATAGTAGTACGAAAATTTTGAATAAATTTGGAATCGTCTATTCTTCAATATAATTTGTGCAATTTCTCCGTTTCTTCTCCTTCCTCATTCTAACAAACAATCTTGTCATCACTAATTCCGTAACCATCCCTGCCGTTGTCAAAACTTAGTCTCAGGTTAACTTCACTAACCCTGTCAGGATCACCGGTTTAGATAGCCCCCGTCTGTTCTCGGGTTACGTGTTATACGTGTTCGTACAACGCGTTTTTCGCGCTGTTCCGAGAATATAACTTGAAGCGGCTGCCAGCCGGGGGCTGTATAACTGCCCTTAGTAATGTAGCGGTCTGGCAAAAATTATCTGTCTAATTATTTTCTTGGATACACCGATAAGATAACATGAAATCTTCCTTACCTGTCATTCCTGTTTGTCGTTTATTTCCACTCTGGTAGTCTGAATCTATGGATTTCGCCAGTAATTATAACAACGCTTATCATTCGCACACCCAGTCAACGATATAAAGAAAACAGCTATTGGCATTCAGCCTTTCCAGTTTATTCGGGTCAGCTCGTACAGCCCCGCCCCCATTTGTCTGTGGGAAAATTTTTTATTTCTTGACGCTATGGGGATTTGCCTGGCAGAGACATCACGTACACTATGCACACATTCAAAAATCAACTTATGATTGGTCAGAAGTCAACTTAGAATGTGTTAAAAATTTTTCAAAAACCAACAGGGATGCGTTTCAGAATCATAGGAATAATCGATAGACTAACGTGGGCTGGATGGAAGGCGCCTTGCGAAACACGAGCTTTTTATCTTCAAGAATATGAATTTTGCTCCGCCTGAAATTGCCGCACGGAGCAGATACCACGGTTTGACCCTCCCCCGCCCCCACCCCCCTTTCGACCTGGCTTGCCGGAAATGTATCGGCGCCAAGTACTGCCACGTTCTAGATACCTAAAGGCGTGAAATTAAAAACGATATGCGACATTACGGAGTTTGTGACTTATTTATTGACCCACCCTTGTAGCTACTGAGCGCGTGAGGGGTTCTTTCAAGTATGAAAGGTGGCTACACTGAGCCACAGCGCCAGAGATCGCGCTAGAGAGTATTGTTCCGCCGCCTCCACTGGCAGTGATTATTGAGAACTCGTAGTGGGCAGTGCTTGTCGAGGACTCGTAGTAGTCAGTTCGTGTTCAGATGTGCTAGTAGGGAGTGCTTGCTGAGATGTGATACTGAAAAGTTCTTGTTGAGATGTGGTAATAGCGAGTCGGTGTGGAGATATATTGTAATGATTAGAGTGATTTTGGTTAATATATGAAGGTAACGAAACTTGATTTATTTTTCATTATTTCCATGTTTTAAATAATGCGTCATTACAGGTTCAGTCAACAAAGCATCTGGCTTGTGTTCTTGTATTAGAGTGTAATTCTGGTTTTCTTGAGTAATTATGGTATTTTTATTTTCTTTAATTAATTCAGTATAAATGATATTTAAAATTTCTTGTGTTATTGAAGAAGAACCGTGCCAGATGCGTACGTTGAGTCATACTTCCACGCACAGAATAGTTACACTTGTGCTTTGGTTTCGTAGGTTTTTATAGTTGCTGGGGACTTAATTAATTAATTGTGTTAATGAAAATTTCCATTTCATTCTTTGTTATTGTCTAAGCAGTCAGATTGCGTAATAATACTAGTCAGGGCCAACCGTTACGAGACTTCGTAACCGAACAGACAGCTACTGAAGCAAAAAATTAAAATTATTTGCATTCTATTTTAACTAAGCCCCCATGCAAGTACTTGTGCTACTTTAAGTTCAAATTAAATGGCTCTGAGCACTATGGGACTCAACTTCTGAGATCATCAGCCCCCTAGAACTTAGAACTACTTAAACCTAACTAACCGTAGGACATCACACACATCCATGCCCGAGGCAGGATTCGAACCTGCGACCGTAGCGGCCTTGCGGTTCCAGACTGTAGCGCCTAGAACCGCTCGGCCACTCCGGCCGGCTACCGCGTTTTTCTTGCCTTTTGGCAGCATACACGCTGACCTGTTTCACATGTGTGAAGGTTTATCGTTCTGCTGTTGCTGAAACGTCCCGTGCGGATGCACAGTGGACGAGTGGACAGACAAACGAATTAATGGAAGGACAGCGGTTATTGATCGGAGTCGACCGTAAGGGCCACGCCTGGCGGGATGCAGACAATGCGTGCGCCAGAGCAGGCTCTCCCTGTAGGCTGCCGCCTGACCCCATTCCAGCAGCACAGCACAGCACAAAAAAAGTCGCCGGCCCCATTATGCAAAGGCCTCGCTTGGGTCCTGCTCTCCTTATCTCTCTCTCTCTCTCTTTCTATCTCTCTCTCAGTTTCTGCCTCTCCGCCTGCATCCCTTCGCAGCGTTCCTCTACTCTGGCTCCGCCTGTCCAATTGGAGTTCCCGCAGTGCAGGCACGCTGTGCATGCTGCATACCCGCCACTACGTAGGCGTCAACAAGCTGCGGCGTGCTCTAGGACTATAGATACATCGATATTTAAAAATATTTCATTGCTGGCCTACATATTTCGAAAAAGAGCATCGAAATTTCGACAGAGAAAATATCGATCTACCAGCCTATAAAAATATCGGTTGAACGTTGCAAATACACTACCGGTTTTAGAGCTGTATATTCGAGTACTGATTTTAGTTACTCTGTAAAAGCTAGTAGCCAGCCCATCGCATTTAGTGCAAGATATGAAAGGAAAACGACGCACGTTCACGCATCGTGATAACCACTTTGCTAACAATGGTAGCTACATCTAAATGGCACAATAAAAGGTCAAGATTTTAAACATGGCTGAAACAGCAACTGTTGAAATTCTTCACGATAAAGGATGACAGCCAAAACAGTTGCAGGATAAAAATTTATTAAAATTCTTGACCAAGGTTTCGGTATATATAAATATACCTTCATCGGAAGTAAAAAATCCTGCACAGGAAGATACTTTCATCAGCAAAACCTTAGCACCGGAAATGATTTTTTTGTTTTCCTTTATTCTATTTCAATTCCCCATTCGGGCGGGCTGGCAGCAGCATATGCGCTGGTCTTCAGCCGAAAGACATTGCACAAACAATAGAAGACATTTAAAAATAACAAAGGAGAGATTATGGTGAACATAGATATGAAAAAGGGGGAACATCATGGAAGGCAATAGACAAAAAAACGGGGTGACTGTAAAATGGAGATAAAAAACTGTTTAAAAGTAGCACACACAAAAAGCCACACACTGCGACAATTAAAAGAACACAAGGCACAGTATGACTGGAGCATAAAAGGTATCGACGGATGGCGTAGCACATAACAAACACTGACGGCGAACACCTCTTGATGCACAGGAGGAACAGCACTAAACACAACACTGACGTGGCACAATGACGATGATCAAAACGGAGGATCTGCCAGGCGCAAGGAGATGAGGGAGACCGGAAGAAGGGAGGGAGCGGAAGAGATGGGGGAGATGAGCGGGGGATGCGCTGAAGAGGACCAGGTAGGGAGGGATGTGGGAAGGAAAGCCCGATATGATTCTTTTTTTCTTTATTGTTATTTTTAAACCTGTTTACAGGCAGGCCAGCAGCAGCATACTACGCCGCTCTGTGGCCTCAGAGAAACACAAAAGATACAAATGAAGGCATTGAGAGAAAAAACATGGTGGACATAGAAACGGAGACAAACACTTTTTAAAATACATGAAGCCATTCACGGGCGTAGAGTCCAAGATAAAATTTGTTCAGACACTTGGACACAGACAGAGACGAAAATTGTCACACGTGAACGTAGGTGCACAAAACGAATAACACTGAACCACTTAAGCACAAAACGACGGCACACACAGAACACGAGGCGTTGATCTCCGGCGCGCAGATGTTCACTAACCCTGTACGAGTCCGGGGACCGGGGACCTGCCAAGAGAGGAGGAGGGGGGGTGGGGTGGGAGAGGGACAGTGGAGAGCAGAGATGCCACGGGCAGGGGAGATAGGGGGAAGGGAGTAAAGGGGAGGGGAAGCCCGGGGGAAGAGGAGTGGAGGGAGGGGACGGGGGAAAGGAAAGAGAAGGGATGGAGGGTGCCTAAAGGAAAGGACACAGGAAGTGGGGGGGGAGGATCAAAGCTGATAGGTGGGGTAGATGGAGGGGAGGAGGACATCATCAGGGAGGGGGAGCTGGCAGAAGCCACCTTGGTGAGGAGGGTGGAGAGATGGAGACCAGGTGGGACGTGGGAATAAAGGCGTGGCAGCGGGCGGGGGTGGGAGAGGATGGATGAGACAAGGATCGAGTTTGCGGGAGGTGTACAGGATCCATATCCTTTCAAGGAAAAGGAGGAGGTGGGGGAACGGAATGAGGTCGTACAGGATCCGCGTGGGGGAGGGGAAACGGATGCAATAGGTGGGGCGGAGAGCATGGCGTTCAAGGATTTGTAGGGATTTATAAAAGGTAGGGGGAGCAGAGATCCAGGCCGGATGGGCGTAACAAAGGATAGGGTGGATAAGGGATTTATAGGTGTGGAGGATGGTGGAGGGGTCCAGACCCCACGTACGGCCAGATCCGGAAATGAGAAACAGTAAAGCTTAAGTAACAGTGAAATTACCAAAGTAATACAGGCACAAAATCTTTTAGTTACTTACTAAAATTATATCATGCAATTGAGATTAATAAAACAATTAAGCCAAAGGCGTCGTCAGTAATTAAGACATCTTCTCCACTTGTACAACATGATTATGGGCACAGGGTCAATGTAAACAGTTGAGCACCAGTACTTCGCCTATGAACTATCGTGACGAGAGTGTGAAAGCACTAGGGCAGATGGTTTCGCCGAGAGAGGACACTTGTGGTATGTGCCAGACACTCGTGCATATTAAAATCCATGGATACATACATAAGCGTATCAAAATTATTAAAATTTGTGCTAATTGAAACCTTATGTCTTAATAAATAAAACATATCAGACCACTTAAAAACATTTATGTAAAATAGAAAATATGGAACCAATTTACCTGTGACCTAGTGTCAAACAGATGAAGCTTGCACTATGGAACACATGTAACGAGAGAGGGCACTAGTGTAATGCGCGAGAATCTCGCGTAACGTAGGCGGTGAAATACACACTAGCGGAAAGAACCAAAATGTTACAGTAAAACGAAACCACCTGTCGTTGTGAATCAAAACATACTAGTCAATTAACCACACATACACATCGAAAATCACAAACAGCAAACAACAAAAATACGTAAAATCCCAACAAGACAGGAAAAGCGCATTTCACCGGCATCAACAAGCAAGAAAACTAACTTCTAGTCAGCCAGACTATATTACATTAAGGAAAGGAGGGGTTTGAAAGTGTCTAAAAAATTTTTGTTTCTAAGCTGCACCTGTTCATTAAGAAGACTTTTAGAGACAGATGCTTGAAAATCTCTAATTCTTCGAGCAAGTCCAGTTTGTAACCCTTACTCGCTTCATGAAGTAATTCTACGTCATCCAGTTTATGTCCTCAAACGTGGAATTATGTACGTTTTTCCCATTTTTACCTAGCATGTGTTCTTTATACCTTACTTTAATGGGTCTACCTGTCTGTCCAATGTAATAGTTTGGGCAGTCGTTACAAGTAATTTTGTATACACCGGATTTAGTGCCAAGTTCTTCCCGTGGTCCAATAGTGTGAATCACTTTGTTTTATTAATCTCCGTTGCATGATGTAATTTTAGTAAGTAACTAAAAGATTTTGTCCCTGTATTACTTTGGTAATTTCACTGTTACTTAAGTTTTAATGTTTCTCATTTCCGGTGCTAAGGTTTTGCTAATGAAAGTGTCTTCCTGTTCAGGATTTTATACTTCTGATGAAGGTATATTTATATATACCGAAACCTTGGCCAAGAATTTTAATAAATTTTTATCCTGCAACTGTTTTGGCTGTCATCCTTTATCGTGAACAATAATAGGTGTCCAACGGCTCCGTCGTTCAATATCGTCACGTATCGGATTTGTCCGGGACACTTCACGTCGACTTCCCTTTTCTTTCATTTCTGCCAACACCAGCGACCTAGCAGTAGCAAAAACGCGACAGCGCCGATTACGTCAGCATTCCCCCTCACACGTCTGCGACCATCGCAAAGACCAACCTTGTCGTTTAGATTTTTGTTCATCATTTTCAGCACACGTTTTTGAAGAATGTCGATGACAAGTAATAGTACACTAGTTGTGTAAAATTTTTTTTTGTTTTTTGTTTAACGCATCTGGTGTGGTATTTCATCTCGTCGGAAATCTTGTTATTTCATTCACACCGCCAGCCCCAGTGCAATTGGACTTCTTCTTCTTTGTGCCACCTATCCTAGACTTGCTTCACAAACCCAAAGACAAACACTGGGGGTGCTGAAAGCTCCAAAAGTAGTTACACTCCTCCACACAGGTGAACGTAAAATTATGTTCTACTACAATTTATAGAGAACAAATATTTACCGGAAACAACGAAAAAAATCGTAATTTTTACACATCAAAAAAACGTTTTGCATCACCTCGGTGCAGAACCGGAACCTGTACAGAAAATTGGAATAGAGATCAACATAAACATCATTTCCGACCTTTTTATTGGTAATGCAAACTACATATTGCATGTTCTAGCACCATATAGTGAGACCTTGAGAGATGGTGGTCAAGATCGCTGTACACACCGGTACCTCTAACACCCAGCAGCACGTCTTCTTGCATTGATGAATGCCTGTATTCGTCGTGGCATACTATCCACAAGTCCATCAAGCCACTGTCGGTCCAGATTGTCCCACTCCTCAAAGGCGATTCGGCGTAGATCCCTCAGAGTAGTTGGTGGATCACGTCGTCCATAAAGAGCGCTTTTCCATCTATCCTAGGCATGTTCGATAGGGTTCATGTCTGGGGAACTGGTGGCCACTCAAGTCGAGCGATGTTATCATGAAGGAAGTCATTCACAAGATGTGCACGACTGGGGCACGAATTGTCGTCCTTGAACACGAAGGCCTCGCCAAATGCTGCCGATACGGTTTCAATATTGGTTGGAGGATGGCATTCACGTATCGTACTGCTCCTTCCATGACCACCAGCGGCGTACGTCGGCCCCACACAATGCCACCCCAAAACAGCAGGTAACCGCCACCTTGCTGCACTCGCTCTACAGTGTGTCTAAGGCGTTCAGCCTGACCGGGCTGCCTCCAAACACGTCTCCGACGATTGTCTGGTTGAAGGCATATGCGACAATCATGGGTTAAGAGAAGGTGATGCCAATCCTAAGAGATCCATTCGGCATGTTTTTGGGGACAATCTGTACTGCGCTGCATGGTGTCGTGGTTGCAAAGATGGACCTCGCCACGGACGTCGGGAGTGAAGTTGCGCATCTCTGAATCTCCTCCATGTCCGAACAACATCGCTTTGGTTCGATATGAGACACCACGACACTTCCCTTGTTGAGAGACCTTCCTGGCACAAAGAAACAATGGCGGAAGCGATCAGACCGCGGTACTGACCGTCTAGGCACGGTTGAACTGCAGACGACACGAGCCGTGTACCTCCTTCCTGGTGGAATGACTGGAACTGATCGTCTGTCGGACTCCCTCCGTCTAATAGGCACTGCTCGTGCTTGGTTGTTTACATCTGTGGGCGGGTTTTCTGACATCTCTGAAGGGTGAGAGGGACTGTGTCTGTGATAAAACATACACAGTCAACGTCTATCTTGAGGACTTCTGGGAAACGGGCTGGTGCAAAATTTTTTTTTTTTTGATGTTTGAAAAAAGCAAATATCGATATTCCTTGCTGCCATTTCGATATCGATTTAGTTTTCCCAACGTATGATCAGAAGCAGGTCGATATTTTTTGGAATAAATATCGACATTTTATCAACGGCCCTAGCGTGTACCCATCCGTCTTTTACACCTGCGACACCTAGGACGGGTGGGGGAGGGAGAGGGGAGGCGGGGGGGGGGAGGACACGTAGAAAAAAAGGAATAAAAAGTTCTCAGAAACAAACAATTACGGCTATCTTTTCCTTTGTACAGGGAAGATGCCACTGACCTGCACCGATTTTCGCCCGACGTCGTTGTTACGGCAGATCCGGTCACAGCTTTAGCATTGTTTGGAGCGATCGAGCGAGCTGCGTAACGCGGGCAGTCGGCGGGATCGGCCGCTGCGGTTCCACCGAGGCTGCATCGCTACGTACGCCGAGGGGGCGAGGGCCCCGCCGCACCTGCCAGTCCCGCGCCGCTCCCCCTATTGCCCGGCGCACTGCACCAACTCGACGTGGGATGGACTCAACAAGTCGTTGGCACTTCCCTGCAGAAACTGTAACGCCGGAAACGCATATCCTCCTATTTCCATCTATTGTACTATAATTTTTTTCCTTATTTTGTTACCTGAAGATATGACATTTCTGTGTTACAAAAAGGTACGGCCAAACTTTCAGGAAACATTCCTCACACACAAATAAAGAAAAGATGTCATGTGGACACGTGTCCGGAAACGCTTAACTTCCATGTTACAGCGCATTTTAGTTTCGTCAGTATGTACTGTACTTCCTCGATTCACCGCCAGTTGACCCAATTGAAGGAAGGTAATGTTGACTTCGGTGCTTGTGTTGACATGCGACTCATTGCTCTGCAGTACTAGCATCAAGCACATTAGTACGTAGCATCAACAGGTTAGTGTTCATCACGAACGTGGTTTTGCAGCCAGTGCAATGTTTACAAATGCGGAGTTGGCAGATGCCCATTTGATGTATGGATTAGCACGGGGCAATAGCTGTGGCGCGGTACTTTTGTATCGAGACAGATTTCCAGAATGAAGGTGTAACGACAGCAACACGTTCGAAGCAATTGATCGGCGTCTTAGCGAGCACGGAACATTCCAGCCTATGACTCGCGACTGGGGAAGACCTAGAACGACGAGGACACCTGCAATGGACGAGGCAATTCTTCGTGCAGTTGACGATAACCCTAATGTCAGCGTCAGAGAAGTTGCTGCTGTACAAGGTAACGTTGACCACGTCACTGTACGGAGAGTGCCACGGGAGAACCAGTTGTTTCCGTACCGTGTACAGCGTGTGCAGGCACTATCAGCAGCTGATTGGCCTCCACGGGTACACTTCTGCGAATGGTTCATCCGACAATGTGTCAATCCTCATTTCAGTGCAAATGTTCTCTTTACGGATGAGGCTTCATTCCAACGTGATCAAATTGTAAATTTTCACAATCAACATGTGTGGGCTGACGAGAATCCGCACGCAATTGTGCAATCACGTCATCAACACAGATTTTCTGTGAATGTTTGGGCAGGAATTGTTCGTGATGTCTCGATTGGGCCCCATGTTGTTCCACCTATGCTCAATGGAGCACGTTATCACGATTTCATACGGGATACTCTACCTGTGCTGCTAGAACATGTGCCTTTACAAGTACGACACAAAATGTGGGTCATGCACGATGGAGCTCCTGCACATTGAAGTCGAAGTGTTCGTACGCTTCTCGACAACAGATTCGGTGACCGATGGATTGGTGGAAGCGGACCAATTCCGTGGCCTCCACGCTTTCCTGACCTCAACCCTCTTGACTTTCATTTATGGGGTCATTTGAAAGCTCTTGTCTCGCAACCCCGGTACCAAATGTAGAGACTCTTCGTGCTCGTATTGTGGACGACTGTGATACAATACGCCATTCTCCAGGGCTGCATCAGCGCATCAGGGATTCCACGCGATGGAGGGTGGATGCACGTATCCTCGCTAACGGAGGACATTTTGAACATTTCCTGTAACAAAGTGTTTGAAGTCACGCTGGTACGTTCTGTTACTGTGTGTTTCCATTCCATGATTAATGTGATTTGAAGAGAAGTAATAAAATGAGCTGTAACATGGAAAGTAAGCGTTTCTCTGTGTGTGAGGAATGTTTCCTGAAAGTTTGGCCGTACCTTTTTGTAACACCCTGTATATTGTAATTGTTTTACAATTTGTGTATATATATATATATATATATATATATATATATATATATATATATATATATATATATATTTGCATTTACGTCGATGTATAATTGGTTTGTTTTGTAAATACTTTTTTTTATTTTTACGCTGGGTCTTGCCTAGGGAAAATTATGGAATCGAACGATTACATCGATAGGTCGAGTGGAGAACCAAAGTGTTTAGGATCTTTGCGAGTGTGAACTCTGTCGCGTGGAGCGCGGGCAGAGCAGAGTCTGGCTGGAGTAGGGCAGTGGAGCAGGTGTGTTGAGTGACGCTCCTGCGAGTTGCCACGCTATCGCGGTTTGGCAGCATGTAATTGCGCTCGACTTGCTATGATAGGTTCTGGCACGTAAAACATTAGCTGGCGCACATGAATAGCCGTTTCCCCTGGTGACCGTGTCGAGAATAAGGCGCGCCAACATCCAGCTTCTGCAACAGCAACGGCCGACAATGAGTGACTGTCGCCACCTCCTCGACCGACGACTTCAAACCTTCAATCAACCAACAAGGAAGACTGAAAGCATGTAAAGTTTTAAAACAGTATGGCAGACCTCAGCTTTTCAAATTGTTCCATTTGCATCACTAAAACACAGCAACGTAGCATGAACCTTTGTTGCTCATTGTCCCAATTGCATTACCAAGCAGGGTCCCTTCCTTTTCCGCAATGAACCCGAGTGTCGTTGAAATTCAAACACCAGCATTAAAGTAATAGCACTCCATTTCACTGCTTTAATTTCAAAGTTCAGGTAAGGTATTCATAGCTGGCTACAATATTTAGATTACACAAGCACAAATTAAGAGAGCGAGTTTTTTACCATATTTTAGCTTACTTGTGACTGCAGCTCAGCTTGGTACGTACTAAATTTTACTATTGTTAATTGTTCAAAATCATTTAATTCAAGTTCAAAATTAAATCTCTTATTTCTAAATTGCGTAGATTCATGTAGCTTTTGAGATGATTGTTGAGGTAGGCCTAGACTAACCTTATTTTATTTAATTTCGTAGTGCTTCAGAAGCAAAGTTCAGTATAGTTCACTGTTAATTTCAGTCAGTAAATTAACTTTCAATTTTCCGGTTTTATTAATTCTTTTGCTAAATTAAGTCAGAGTGTAGCGAAATTTATTACTTCTGACAAACATTCAGTTTTCACACTACACGTGTCAAACTTCGGTTGCCGCGCTTTTAGTGCTAATTATATGTGCATCAACCTTTCTTTTTCAGTTATTATAGTAGTTGTCCATAGGACTGGCGACCGTAATTTTCCCCAAATCTCAAATATCTAATTAACGCCAGTTAATTGTTGACGTAACGACCGCGCATTTACTTTCTTCATTAACTTTACCCTTTCTCAAAATTAATTTCGCCAATTTCATTTGCATTTTTCCTTTTATTTAGATGTAACTCTTTCCTCCCTCTTTACCGACGCATTAACGTCGGTGACGATTGCTTTTCCCAAATTTCCATTACGTACACGTGGTTTAGTTTTTCACTGTATGAGACAGGCGAAATTCCCTCAGACTTGAAGAAGAATATAATAATTCCAATCCCAAAGAAAGCAGGTGTTGACAGATGTGGAAATTACCGAACTATCAGTTTAATAAGGCATGGCTGCAATAACTAACGCGTATTCTTTACAGACGAATGGAAACATTAGTAGAAACCGATCTTGGGGAAGATCAGTTTGGATTCCGTAGAAATGTTGGATCACGTGAGGCAATACTGACCCTACGACTTAACTTAGAAGATAGATTAAGGAAAGGCAAACCTACGTGTCTAGCATTTGGAGAAAGCTTTTGACAATGTTGACTGGAATACTCTGTTTCAAATTCTGAAGGTGGCAGGGGTAAAATACAGGGAGCGAAAGGCTATTTACAATTTGTACAGAAACCAGATGGCCGTTATAAGAGTTGAGGGATATGAAATGGAAGCAGTGGTTGGGAAGGGAGTGAGACAGGGTTGTAGCCTGTCCCCGATGCTATTCAATCTGTATGTCGAGCAAGCAGTAAAGGAAACAAAAGAAAAGTTCGGAGTAGGTATTAAAACCCATGGAGAAGAAATAAAAACTTTGAGGTTCGCCGATGACATTGTAATTCTGTCAGGGACAGCAAAGGACCTGGAAGAGCAGTTGAACGGAATGGACAGTGTCTTGAAAGGAGGATATAAGATGAACATCAACAAAAGTAAAACGAGGATAATGGAATGTAGTCGAATTAAGTCGGGTGATGCTGAGGGAATTAGATGGCGAATGCTTACCTTGGATACTGAAACCTGGTAATTAAGCGAGGCAGCATTGGGTTACGATTGTGGACGGGTCCCGAATCAACTACTATTGGTTTGCATAGCAATTTCACTCATTTATTTCAACAAATAATGTTTGAAAACAGGCTAGCGAGGTCGGAATCAGACTTTTAAGGCACGTAACCACAATCACAGTTGAAGGGCTTTAACGCAATTACAAAATATTTAACAAATATACTGTCAAACCGCGAATGGCATTGGAAAAGTTAATTTTAAAAAAACAAACACAAAACAGATGAGACAAATGATGGTAACTTGATAATACAATAATAAAATAAGACATAAGGGCCAGTGACAGACAGTGCTCCAGGAATCGACCTCTGAGTTGGTCACACCAAAAACACTTTCGCGAGCGAAGAGAAAGGCAGCCGAGAGTTGCACTAAGATCACGAGACGGTAAGTGGGACTAGTGGCAGTCTAATGGTTCAAATGGCTCTGAGCACTATGGGACTCAACTGCTGTGGTCATTAGTCCCCTAGAACTTAGAACTACTTAAACCTAACTAACCTAAGGACATCACATACATCCATGCCCGAGGCAGGATTCGAAGCTGCGACCGTAGCGGTCGCTCGGCTCCAGACTGTAGCGCCCAGAACCGCACGGCCACTGCGGCCGGCCTGGCAGTCTAATGAGCGACTAATGGTAATCTTGGTGAGGCTACCTGACATACAACAAAACAAATGCAAAATTACGCCAAAGCCGGAACCGGCAGTCTGGGCTTCGGCCGCAGAATACTGTGCATAGAGCGCCCGGACCAAGAAGCAATGACTCCCACTGAAGTAGAAGCACGTAACCCAAACTAGAATCGAGAAGCTGTCAGACTCACACGCCTCACCGGACAGCGGCGGCAAGGCGAGGAGACGACCACTGCCGTCACATACACTGACCCCCAGGGCAGGTAACTGGGGCGTTACCGGCCAGCAGGTAGGAAAAATTACCGCTGGTTGAACTTGACGAATTGCAACAAGTTGAACGCAGTAAGTAGCAATAAGAAGTCGAGGAAAGCTAATCAGATCCGCCTTCCCCGAGCACTCCACTCGCTGCTCTTCGCCTCGGCGATACTACGACCAGCAACACGAACCCGAGTCACTGGAGAATCGCCAGATGTCACAATGGAGGAGCTTTCTCCACGCAGATCGAAATGCACTCAAACACGCAGGGTCGGGTTTAGGACGGGGTGGTGCGCCCCCGTGGCCACAGCCCTGGGATGCGGCAGCCCGTGCGCGCCGCCGGCGGTCCCGCCGTGTCGTCGCTCTGCTCCTCCTGCATCCCCAGGCGAACTCCACCACGCTCACACCACACGGAAGAACCACGAGGTCGCCCCAAAGACGGGGCGCCGCTGCTGCCACTAGCGGACAGGCAGCGCTTACGAAACCCAGTGGCGCCAGAGAACACAAGGGGAAGGCAAACAATGCAGCCGTGCCAACTGAATGATACGGTGTGGCAGAAACCTGCACACGGCACCAGCGCGAGCCGCAGCACGGCTGAGACACGTTACGCCACGCCTATCCGACCACGTGACGTGGTTCTGTAAGCGCCGCGCCGTCAGTTGACGAGTCGCACGGGTCACTTCTCATCCCGTCGCGTGCCGCACGTGCTCGGGTGCGGAGGAGTCCGGAGATGGTGCTGGAGAGGGCAGCGGCTGCACCCCTTGCAGAGGACGCTCAGTTTCGTGGGCGAGCGTTGTCCTGCTGGAAGAAAGCATCACCTTCCTGCTCGAAACAGTCGGAAGAAGGGGTGCAGCAATATTCTGCACGTACCACTTGGTAGATGTCCAGAAACACGAAAGGTGAACGTGAGTTGCTTACCAGACCATAGACCGTAAGATCTGGTTCAAAAGGTTCAAATAGCTCTGAGGACTATGGGACTTAGCATCTGACGTCATCAGTCCCCTACACTTAGAACTACTTAAACCTAACTACCCAAAGGACATCACACACATCCATGCCCGAGGCAGGATTCGAACCTGCGACCGTAGCTGCAGCGTGGTTCTGGACTGTAGCGCCTAGAACCGTTCGGCCACAGTGGCCGGCCGTAAGATCTGCGGCGGGGCGAATGCGCCTTGGCCGAATCCAGTCTACATCTACATCTACATTTATACTCCTCAAGCCAGCCAACGGTCTGTGGCGGAGGGCACTTTACGTGCCACTGTCATCACCTCCCTTTCCTGTTCCAGTCAGGTATGGTTCGCGGGAAGAACGACTGCCGGAAAGCCTCCGTGCGCGCTCGAATCTCTCCAATTTTACATTCGTGGTCTCCTCTGGAGGTATAAGTAGGGGGAAGTGTTTGGGTTGGCAGTAGAGCCGACACCGTGTTACTGGAGGAGGCCGAAAGGCACGTGTTTCAGCTCACGCAGGCTGGCGTGAGGTCTGCAACAGGACAAGGAAATTAGAATTTAGAAAAAGGACGTAGCTGGTGGAATACTTAACTTTAATCCGTTAATGAAGAACGTCGGTCTTGACGGTACATGATTCAATATCAATAGCAACTGATAATGGCGCCTTGCTAGGTCGTAGCAAATGACGTAGCTGAAGGCTATGCTAAACTATCGTCTCGGCAAATGAGAGCGTATGTAGTCAGTGAACCATCGCTAGCAAAGTCGGCTGTACAACTGGGGCGAGTGCTAGGAAGTCTCTCTAGACCTGCCGTGTGGCGGCGCTCGGTCTGCTATCACTGATAGTGGCGACACGCGGGTCCGACGTGTACTAACGGGCCGCCGCCGATTTAAAGGCTACCACCTAGCAAGCGTGGTGTCTGGCGGTGACACCACAGGAAGAAATACATTCGATACCTCATCCAGAAACGCACCCTCGCGAACGCTGTCGAGCAAGCTACACCGCGATGCAGAGCGCCCCTCTTGCAGAGTCTCCCACTCGAGTTTGCTAAACATCTCCGTAACGCTATCGCGCTTACGAAATAACCCTGTGACGAAACGCGCCGCTCTTCTTTGGATCTTCTCTATCTCCTCCGTCAACCCGACCTGGTACGGATGCCACACTGATGAGCAATACTCAGTCAAAGAGACAACACTTGCCAGGTCTAAACTGTACGCGCAAACGACAATCAATTGCGTGCTGGCGGAATCTGCTTCCATCGCTGAGCACCACGGCGTGCCATTCCATCTTCCAAGCGATCCTCTGACGCCACAATCCGAGCAGCGCACGTCGATGCTGCGGCGTGAATGGAAGGCGGGTTAGAGGTCTGCGTGCCATTAGTCCCACAGTTTGCAACAGCTGGGCACACAAACCCTCTTATCTGCGCTGTGGTAGCTGTACGACAGGCCGCTGCTGCCCTTAACAATACAACGCTGCTAGCGCGCGCCTGCACTGCGAGGATGTACAGATCCTCGTCTGCAAGTGTGAGAGTGTCAGCGCGACCACCGACACCAGCACAGCCGCACAGCTGACGCAGCACGTCCAACTCGCGCCCCAATCCTCCGAAAGCTCCATCCCGCCCCTCGGAGGGGCACAGTCTGGCCCCTTCCGGACTCGCTCAGTTGGCTGCAGGGAGCACGAGTCCACCTCTGCGGCACGGCCGCCTCCTTGCGTAACACGCCTGCACCGCACTCAGCCTTCTGGATACGAGCTTTGCCTGCTAAAGCGTAGACACAGATGGCTCTACGCTTCTGAAACGACTATCAGTACATCTACTGTCCCAAAGCTGGCATATTCATCACAATCGACCTCATCTTTCCAGGTGTACTATTTTTTTCCCATCAGTGTAATTAAGCTTTATTCTTATACTAAAAACCGGCACTGCCTCCTTATTAATTTCGCCAATTCTCCATTAGAAATGAAAACAAAAATCAACTGTGTTTGTACTTTGATATCGAAAAAAATCGTTTCCATGCATTCATGATAACAGTTGAAAATTATGAAACACTCCTACAAAGAAACACGCATAATGTACATATAAAGGTACTGCCACGTACTCCATATCAGCGACCTCAGTAGGCATTAGACATCGTGAGGAAGCAGTATGGGACACTCCGTGGAACTCACGGACTTCGAACGTGGTCAGGTGATTGGCTGTCACTTGTGTCATACGTCCGCACGCGAGATTTCCACACTGCTAAACATCCCTGCGTCCATTGTTTCCGATGTGATAGTGAAATAGAAACGTGAAGGGCCACGTACAGCACGAAAGCGTACAGGCCGACCTCGTCTGTTGACTGACAGAGACCTCCGACAGTTGAAGCGGGTCGTAATGTGTAATAGGCAGACATCTATCCAGACCATCACACAGGAACTCCAAACTGCTTCAGGATCCACTGCAAGTACTACGACAGGTAGACGGGAGGTGAGAAAACTTGGATTTATGGTCGAGCCATAAGCCACGCAGCACGCCGGTAAATGCTAAACGACGCCTCGCGTGGTGCAAGGAGCGTAAACATTGGACGATTGACCAGTGGAAAAACGCTGTGTGGAGTGACGAATCACGGTACACAATGTGGCGATCCGTTGCTAGGATGTGGGTATGGCGAATTCCCGGTGAACGTCATCTGCCAGCGTGTGTAGCGGCAACAGTAAAATTCTGAGGCGGTGGTGTTATGGTGTGGTCGTGTTTTTCATGGAGCCCCCTTGTTTTTTTGCGTGGCACTATCACAGCACAAGCATGCATTGACGTTTTAAGCAACTTCTCGGTTTCCACTGTCGAAGAGCAATTCGGAGATGGCGATTGCATCTTCAACACGATCGAGCACATGTTCATAACGCACGGCCTGTGGCGGAGTGGTTGCACGACAATAACATCCCTGTAATGGACTGGCCTGCACAGAGTCCTGACGCGAATCCTGTAGAATACCTTTGGGATGTTCTGGAACGCCGACTTAATGCCAGGCCTCACCGACCGACATCGATACCTCTCCTCAGTGCAGCACTCCGTGCAGAATGGGCTGCCATTCCCCAAGAAACCTTCCAGCACGTGACTGAACGTACGCTTGCGAGAACGGAAGCTGTCATCAAGGCTAAGGGTGGGCCAACACCATATTGAATCCTAGCATTACAAATGGAGGGCGCCACGAACTCGTAAGTCATTTTCAGCCAGGTTTCCGTATAGTTTTGATCACATAGAAGGCGAGAAATCAGTGTCTGAAATTTATGGTAAAGGTTGTATGAGTCGTGAAAATTTTTACAAGTGGGTAGAGCGGTTCAAAAATGGTCAAGACTCAGTGACTAACGAACACCGTTCTGGCCGACCAGTTGCACTTTCACCTCCCTCACTCGAAAGTCTAATTGATAACGCTATTCGTGCCGACCGCCGTGTGACTGTGGAAATGATAATTGATACGGTTCAAGTTAGTACTGGTACAGTTCATAACATTATCTGTAGCAAGCTGAAGTACCGCAAAACATGTGCATGATGGGTCCCAAAGCAGTTGACGCGGCTACACGATGAAACAAGGGTGAGAGTGTGCAGGGCAGAGCTAGTAGAACGTTATGAAAGAGAAGGTGAGCAATTTCTAAACAAAATTTTATCTTGTGATGAAACTTGGGTTCACTATTATGAGCGAGAATCAAAAAGACAAAACATGGAGTGGAAGCGCACCAACTCACCTGTCAAGTAAAAATTCAAAAGCCAAGCATCAGCAGGAAACGCCGTGTTGACGGTGCTTTGGGATGCTGAAGGTCCAGTTTTCTGTGATTATCTCGAAGAACAGCGTACAATGAACAGCCAATACTACTCGGATTTGCTTTCAAAGAAGGTGAAGCCAGCCATGAGAGAGAGACGTCGTGGATTTCAGAGGAGAGGTGCGATTCTCCAGCAAGACAACGCAAGTCCTCATATTGGTCAACTAACCAGTGAAACCGTCGACAAAATAGGCTGACAAGTACTGCCTCATCCCCCTTA
The DNA here is from genome assembly GCF_023898315.1 of Schistocerca nitens. Classification (NCBI taxonomy): domain Eukaryota; kingdom Metazoa; phylum Arthropoda; class Insecta; order Orthoptera; family Acrididae; genus Schistocerca; species Schistocerca nitens. Next base: position 11,844,806 of record NC_064624.1, on the reverse strand, counting down.
CAGTCCTGGTTCATCACCTAGAGGTTTACATTTGTTTGGTGCTCTGAAGGAGGCATTGCGTGGGAAGAGGTTCCAGGGTAACGAGGACTCGAATAAGTTTGTGGGAAATTGGTTTAAACATCAGGATAAAGAGCTCTTTGCAGACGTAATAAAAAGGCTTGTAGGCCGATGGAACAAGTGCATAAATATTCAACGGGCTTATGCTGAAAAGTAGAAAACGTATTGTTTTGTAAAAATGAACGCTTTTTTCTCCAGACCAATTTGCCTCTTTAATTATTGAATGGCCGTCGTATAATTTTATAAGTACATTCAGCGGCGTATGTGGATACTGTTTGTGAAATTTATTGCGAATAACAATAGCAATAAATTTTAACGTGATCCATGCTACGGCTGTTTTTGGCGCATAGTATTGCCTGTTGTTGTTGTCGCCTTCAGTCCAGAGACTTGTCTGATGCAGCTCTCCATGCTACTCTATCCTGTGCAAGCTTCTTCATCTCCCAGTACCTACTGCAACCCACATCCTTCTCAATCTGCTTAGTGTATTCATCTCTTGGTCTCCCTCTACGATTTTTACCCTCTACGCTGCTCTGCAACACTAAATCGGTGATCCCTTGATGCCTCAGAACATGTCCTACCAACCGATCCCTTCTTCTTGTCAAGTTGTGCCACAAACTCCTCTTCTCCCCAATTCTATTCAATACCTCCTCATTAGTTATGTGATCTACCCATCTAATCTTCAGCATTCTTCTGTAGCACCGCATTACGAAAGCTTCTATTCTCTTCTTGTCCAAACTATTTATCGTCCACGTTTCGCTTCCATACACGGCTACACTCCATACAAATACTTTCAGAAACGACTTCCTGACACTTAAATCTGTACTCGATGTTAACAAATTTATCTTCTTCAGAAACGCTTTCCTTGCCATTGCCAGTCTACATTTTATATCCTCTCTACTTCAACCATCATCAGTTATTTTGCTCCCCAAATAGCAAAACTCCCCAAATAGCAAAACTCCTTTACTACTTTAAGTGTATCATTTACTAATCTAATCCCCTCAGCATCACCCGATTTAATTTGACTACATTCCATTATCCTCGTTTTGCTTTTATTGATGTTCATCTTACATCTTCCTTTCAAGACACTGTCCATTCCGTTCAACTGCTCTTCCAGGTCCTTTGCTGTCTCTGACAGAATTACAATGTCATCGGCGAACCTCAAAGCTTTTATTTCTCCTCCATGGATTTTAATACCTACTCCGAATTTTTCTTTTGTTTCCTTTACTGCTTGCTCAATATACAGATTGAATAACATCGGGGAGGGGCTACAACCCTATCTCACTCCCTTCTCAACCATTTCTTGCCTTTCATGTCCCTCGCTTCTTATAAGTGCCATCTGGTTTCTGTACAAATTGTAAATATCCTTTCGCTCCCTGTATTTTACTCCTGCCACCTTCAGAATTTGAAAGAGAGTATTCTAGTCAACATTGTCAAAAGCTTTCTTTAAGTCTACAAATGCTAGAAACGTAGGTTTGCTTTCCTTAATCTATTTTCTAAGATAAGTCGTAGGGTCAGTATTGCCTCACGTGTTCCAACATTTCTACGGAATCCAAACTGATCTTGCCCCAGGTCGGCTTCTGCTATTTTTTCCATTCGTCTGTAAAGAATTCGCGTTAGTATTTTACAGCTGTGACTTATTAAACTGATAGTTCGGTAATTTTCACATCTGTCAACACTTGCTTTCTTTGGGAGAGGAATTATTATATTCTTCTTGAAGTTTGAGGGTATTTTCCCTGTCTCATACATCTTGCTCACCAGATGGTAGAGTTTTGTTTGACCTGGCTCTCTCAAGGCTGTCAGTAGTTCTAATGGAGTGTTGTCTACATTCTACATTCTCTTCCATTTCCATAATATTGCCCTCAAGCACATCGCCCTTGTATAGACCCTCTATATACTCCTTCCAGCTTTCTGCTTTCCCTTCTTTGGTTAGAACTTGGTTTCCATCTGAGCTCTTGATATTCATGCAAGTGGTTCTCTTTTCACCAAAGGTGTCTTTAATTTTCCTGTAGGCAGTATCTATCTTACTCCTAGTGATATGCGCCTCTACATCCTTAAATTGTCCTCTAGTGATCCCTACTTAGCCATTTTGCACTTCCTGTCGATATCATTTTTGAGACGTTTGTATTCCTTTTTGTCTGCTTCTTTTACTGCATTTTTATATTTTCTCCTTTCATCAATTAAATTCAATATTTCTTCCGTTACCCAAGGATTTCTACTAGCCCTCGTCTTTTTACCTACTTGATCCTCTGCTGCCTTCACTATTTCATTCCTCAAAGCTACCCATTCTTCTTCTACTGTATTTCTTTCCCCCATTCCTGTCAATTGTTCGCTTATGCTTGCCGTGAAACTCTGTACAACCTCTGGTTCTTTCAGTTTATCCAGGTCCCATCTCCTTAAATTCCCGCCTTTTTGCAGTTTCCTCAGTTTTAATCTACAGTTCACAACCAATAGATTGTGGTCAGAGTCCACATCTGCCCCTGGAAATGTCTTACAATTTAAAACCTGGTTCATACCATTGCTTATGAGGTCATATACTCTGAACTACAAGGGGTTCTTGGTTCTTACTCCGATAGCGATTGCTGCGTGACGGTAAGGGATATGCGTGCAGAGTGTGGTTGAAATTGGTGCAGTGTCTTAGGAGGAGATGGGGAACATTGTAAGAGGTATGCGCTGCCTGCGATATGCAAGGTATAAGAGAATCGCTGACCAGAGAGAGTACGCACTGTATAGCTGTAACAGTTAGTTGTTGCTAGTCTGAGGTTGTCTGCGCTTGTCTGCAGTCTGCTCTGGTCGGGAGTCCGGAGCCTGAGTATTATTGTATAAGGTACAGAAGCAGCCTCGCGCATATCTAGTAATGTATCTGAACTGTCATCCACTGTCATCCAAATGTTTTAAAAGAATGTCCTAATAATAATTTTTGCAATATAAAGTAATTTTTTTTAAAAAAAGCATTCATTTCAAAAAAATCAGTTGCTTCCTTTCACAAATCACAAATGTATAGGCCAGCATTGCACGGAGCTGTGCCGGAAAAATGTTAAGTAAGAGCAGATATATTTGCCGTTTTTATGGAGGTAAGAATTTTAGCTTTTTTATTCAGAATGATCTTACAGGGCCATGACGCAGCACTGCTGTCGTCCTAAATTTTACCAGGTTACTGAATTTATTTTCTTTATTATGAGGTTTAAGAATTTTTCTGTTTCGTGCTTACATTAAATGAGAAAAGAATTTTGTGGGTACATTAAATGTGAATGCATTTCTGTACAGAAATTATAAATGGGAACCAATTTTGTTCTGAGGTTACACTAAATTAGAATCACTTTCACTATTCATATTTAAATTCATTTAATTATTTTGTGTGGGGAGGTTACAAGATACATACGTACAGGGTAGCAATTACTGAACTAAAAGGAAAAAAAACGTAAATTAGTTACAAACTGCAACGTGCACACACTTTATTCGACAGTTAAACATCGCTACAGATACTGGGATTTGGGTTATGACATGTTCGATATGGCTGCCACCATTGGCGATGAAGTGGCGCAGACGAATAGCGACATCCTGCATGGCTCGCTGACGTGTCGGAACGTCGATGGTGCCGATGACTTCCTGAATGGCTGTTTTCGGCTCAGCAATGGTTTTGGGGTTATTCCTGTACACCTTGTGTTTAATACAGCCCCACAAAAAGGAGTCGTATATGTTCAGATCCGGAGAATACGGCGGCCAAGCGGGGCCCATGCCAGTGGCCTCTGGGTACCCCAGAGCCAGAGTGCGGTCCCCAAAGAGCTCCTCCAGGACATCAGACACTCCCCTGCTTCAATGAGGTCGACACACATCTCGTCGAAACCAGCGTCACTTTGGATAACGGGGACGAAATCATCTTCCTAAACCTTCACGGACCGTGCGGGAGCCACCGAGCCATCGAGAAGTGTCGCACCGATTATTCCGTGGCCGGCCGCAGCACACCGCACAGTAACCTGGTGAGGGTGGAGAGGCTTCTCGATCGCCAAATGCGGATTCTCAGTCCCCCGATTGCGCCTATTTAGCTTACTGTACGAACGCATCCAAATGGAAGTGGGCTTCATCGCTAAACCAAACCATACAGCGCATACTAACCGCCGTCATGCCCGGCGGCCAACCATGCTGTTTCTACGTTCTGACGTAAACTGTTCAGAAGTCATTTCGTATCGTTCAATAATTGTCACCCCGTACGTATATTTCCGTGATATACAGGTTGGTCCATTGATAGTGACCAGACCAAATATCTCTGGAAATAAGCGTCAAACGAAAAAAACTACAAAGAACGAAACTCGTCTAGCTTGAAGGGGGAAACCAGATGGCGGCATGGTTGGCCCGCTATATGGCGCTGCCTTTTTTTTAAATAGGATCCCCTATTTTTTATTACAAATTCGTGTAGTACGTAAAGAAATATGAATGTTTTAGTTGGACCACTTTTTTTCGCTTTGTGATAGATGGCGCTGTAATAGTCACAAACGCATAATTACGTGGTATCACGTAACATTCCGGCAATGCGGACATTGTTTGCTTCGTGATACATTACCCGTGTTAAAATGGATCGTTTACCAATTGCGGAAAAGGTCGATATCGTGTTGATGCATGGCTATTGCGATCAAAATTCCCAACGGGCGTGAGCTATGTATGCTGCTCGGTATCCTGGACGACATCATCCAAGTGTCCGGACCGTTCGCCGGATAGTTACGTTATTTAAGGAATCAGGATGTGTTCAGCCACATGTGAAACGTCAACCGCGACCTGCAACAAATGATGACGCCCAAGTTGGTGTTTTACCTCCTGTCGCGGCTAATCCGCAAATCAGTAGCAGACAAATTGCGCGAGCATCGGCAATCTCAGAAACGTCGGTGTTGAGAATGCTACATCAACATCGATTGCACTCGTACCGTATTTCTATGCATCAGGAATTGCATGGCGACGACTTTGAACGTCGTGTACAATTCTGTCAGCGGGCGCAAGAGAAATTACGGCACGATAATAGATTTTTTGCACGCGTTATATTTAGCGATGAAGCGTCATTCATCAACAGCGGTAATGTAAATGGGCAGAATATGCACTATGGGGCAACGGAAAATCCACGATGGCTGCGACAAGTGGAACATCAGCGACCTTGGCGGGTTAATGTAAGGTGCGCCATTATGGGAGGAAGGATAATTCGTCCCCATTTTATCGATGGCAATCTAAATGGTACAGCGTATGCGGATTTCCTACGTAATGTTCTACCGATGTTACTACAAGGTGTTTGACTGCATGACAGAATGGCGATGTACTTCGAACACGATGGATGTCCGGCACATAGCTCGCGTGCGGTTGAAGCGGTATTGAATAGCGTATTTCATGACAGGTGGATTGGTCGTCGAAGGACGTTCACCGGATCTGACGTCCCCGGATTTCTTTCTGTGGGGAAAGTGAAGGATGTTTGCTATCGTGATCCACCGACAACGCCTGACAACATGCGTGAGCGAATTGTCAATGCATGTGCGAACATTACGGAAGGCGAACTACTCGCTGTTGAGAGGAATGTCGTTACACGTATTGCCAAATGCATTGAGGCTGACGGACATCATTCTGAGCAGTTATTGCATTATTTACAGGTAATCACACTGTAACAGCATGCGTTCTCAGAAATGATAAGTTCACAAAGGTACATGTATCACATTGGAACAACCGAAATAAAATGTTCAAATGCCCCTACGTTCTGTATTTTAATTTAAAAAACCTACCTGTTACCAACTGTTGGTCTGAAATTGTGAGCCATATGTTTGTGACTATTACAGCGCTATCTATCACAAAGCGAAAAAAGTGGTCCAAGTAAAACATTCATATTTCTTTACGTACTACACGAATATGTAATACGAGGTGCATTCAAGTTCTAAGGCCTCCGATTTTTTTTTCTAATTAACTACTCACCCGAAATCGATGAAACTGGCGTTACTTGTCGACGTAATCGCCCTGCAGACGTACACATTTTTCACAACGCTGACGCCACGATTCCATGGCAGCGGCGAATGCTTCTTTAGGAGTCTGTTTTGACCACTGGAAAATCGCTGAGGCAATAGCAGCACGGCTGGTGAATGTGCGGCCACGGAGAGTGTCTTTCGTTGTTGGAAAAAGCCAAAAGTCACTAGGAGCCAGGTCAGGTGAGTAGGGAGCATGAGGAATCACTTCAAAGTTGTTATCACGAAGAAACTGTTGCGTAATGTTAGCTCGATGTGCCGGTGCGTTGTTTCGGTGAAACAGCACACGCGCAGCCCTTCCCGGACGTTTTTGTTGCAGTGCAGGAAGGAATTTGTTCTTCAAAACATTTTCGTAGGATGCACCTGTTACCGTAGTGCCCTTTGGAACGCAATGGGTAAGGATTACGCCCTTGCTGTCCCAGAACATGGACACCATCATTTTTTCAGCACTGGCGGTTACCCGAAATTTGTTTGGTGGCGGTGAATCTGTGTGCTTCCATTGAGCTGACTGGCGCTTTGTTTCTGGATTGAAAAATGGCATCCACGTCTCATCCATTGTCACAACCGACGAAAAGAAAGTCCCATTCGTGCTGTCGTTGCGGGTCAACATTGCTCGGCAACATGCCACATGGGCAGCTGTGTGGTCGTCCGTCAGCATTCGTGGCACCCACCGGGACGACACTTTTCGCATTTTCAGGTCGTCATGCAGGATTGTGTGCACAGAACCCACAGAAATGCCAACTCGGGAGGCGATCTGTTCAACAGTCATTCGGCGATCCCCCAAAACAATTCTCTCCACTTTCTCGATCGTGTCGTCAGACCGGCTTGTGCGAACCCGAGGTTAAATGTAAGCGTAGGCTTCCGCGGCCGTTGTCTTCTTCAATAAAATTCTTCAGGGTATCAGACCGCATCGTCATAATTTAAAATGCGCCAACGTTTCTGCCAGCGTTGCAGCTAGCGTTGCAGGGCCTTACGTTAACGTAAGGCCCTGATGAAGGCTAGCTGCAACGCTGGCAGAAACGTTGGCGCATTTTAAATTATGACGATGCGGTCTGATACCCTGAAGAATTTTATTGAAGACGAACCCGAGGTTGTTTCGGTTTGTTGTCACACGATGTTCTGCCTTCATTAAACTGTCGCACCCACGAACGCACTTTCGACACATCCACAACTCCGTCACCACATCTCTCCTTCAACTGTCGATGAATTTCAATTGGTTTCACACCACGCAAATTCAGAAAACGAATGATTGCACGCTGTTCAAGTAAGGAAAATGTCGCCATTTTAAGTATTCAAAACAGTTCTCATTCTCTCCGCTGGCGGTAAAATTCCATCTGCCGTACGGTGCTGCCATCTCTGGGACGTATTGACAATGAACGCGGCCTCATTTTAAAATAATGCGCATGTTTCTATCTCTTTCCAGTCCGGAGAAAAAAAATCGGAGGCCTTAGAACTTGAATGCACCTCGTAAAAAGTGGGGGTTGCTATATAAAAAAACGCAGTTGATATCCGTTTGACCTATGGCAGCGCCATCTAGCGGGCCAACCATAGCGCCATCTGGTTTCCCCCTTCAAGCTAGACGAGTTTCGTTCTTTGCAGTTTTTTCGTTTGATGCTTCTTTCGTGATAATATTTGGCCCGGTCATTATCAATGGACCAACCTGTATGTGGACTCCTCGTGAATGACTACAAAAGAACTGTAAAATTTTAGGAAAATTACTACGCGCTACGTTTTTGTCCGCTGTCTGCTTGCCCCCCGCCGGCCACACGTGTTCTGCCCGCAGCTGACAGCAAAACTGGCTGGCCTCGAGAGCTCAGTGCGGCACGAAAGCGTGGCCAGAATGTAAGACGGCCGCTCCAAAAGCGGCAGTCTGAGCCTCGCGCACGCGAAACTGCGTGTTGCTGCGGCGAGGTGCACCGGGACGAGCAGCTGTGCAGTATGGCTACTGGGCGGCCGGACGGCTTCACGGTGCAGGCTGCTTTCGAGGGGGACAAAAATTTCACTTTCAGTATTTCGTACGACCACTGACGGAATGTGAAACTTAAAACGTTCCGATAATATGCTCGTTAGGACGTATCGCTTCATTTTAATGCCGTGACACAGCACGGTAAGTGCACTGAAGTAACAAAAGTCACGGGGCAGCGATACGCTGACACACAGACGGCGCTGCTGTGGCGTACACGAGGTGTAGGGGGGCAGTGCGTTAGCCAAGCTGTCACTTGTAATCAGGAAGTTCGTGTGTGAAGGTCTCCAACAAAGAAAATTAATACACACTGGACGCGGAATGGTATTTGCAGCAAGGAGCATGAGACATTCCATTTCGGAAACCGTTACGTACGAGGGCTGTTCAATAAACAACGATCATCTACAACCTTATTTAATTCCAAAAGATGTTTAACTCGACTACAACAATTAACAACTACTATACTACTGGTTATTAAAATTAAAGAGACCTTTGGAGAAAAGAGAACCACTTGTATGAATGTTAAGAGCTCAGATGGAAACCCAGTTCTAAGCAAAGAAGGGAAAGCAGAAAAGTGGAAGGAGTATATAGTGGGTCTATACAAGGGCGATGTACTTGAGGACAAAGTTATGGAAATGGAAGAGGATGTAGATGAAGATGAAATGGGAGATACGATACTGCGTGAAGAGTTTGACAGAGCACTGAAAGACCTGAGTCGAAACAAGGCCCCCGGAGTAGACAACATTCCATTGGAACTACTGACGGCCTTGGGAGAGGCAGTCCTGACAAAACTCTACCATCTGGTGAGCAAGATGTATGAGACAAGCGAAATACCCTCAGACTTCAAGAAGAATATAATAATTCCAATACCAAAGAAAGCAGGTGTTGACAGATGTGAAAATTACCGAACTATCAGTTTAATAAGGCACGGCTGCAAAATACTAACGCGAATTCTTTACAGACGAATGGAAAAACTAGTAGAAGCCTACCTAGGAGAAGATCAGTTTGGATTCCGTAGAAATATTGGAACACATGAGGCAATACTGACCCTACGACTTATCTTAGAAACTAGATTAGGGAAAGGCAAACCTATGCTTCTAGCATTTGTAGACTTAGAGAAAGCTTTTGACAATGTTGACTGGAATACTCTCTTTCAAATTCTGAAGGTGGCAGAGGTAAAATACAGGGAGCGAAAGGCTATTTACAATTTGTATAGAAACCAAATGGCAGTTATAAGAGTCGAGGGGCATGAAAGTGAAGCAGTGGTTGGGAAGGGAGTGAGACAGGGTTGTAGCCTCTCCCCGATGTTATTCAATCTGTATATTGAGCAAGCAGTAAAGGAAACAAAAGAAAAATTCGGAGTAGGCATTAAAATCCATGGAGAAGAAACAAAAACTTTGAGGTTCGCCGATGACATTGTAATTCTGTCAGAGACAGCAAAGGACTTGGAAGAGCAGTTGAAGCGAATGGATAGTGTCTTGAGAGGTGCATATATGCAAGTGAGACACTTAAAGTAGTAAAGGAGCTTTGCTATTTGGGGAGCAAAATAACTGATGATGGTCGAAGTAGAGAGGATATAAAATGTAGACTGGCAATGGCAAGGAAAGCGTTTCTGAAGAAGAGAAATTTGTTAACATCGAGTATAGATTGAAGTGTCAGAAAGTCGTTTCTGAAAGTATTTGTATGGAGTGTAGCCATGTATGGAAGTGAAACGTGGACGATAAATAGTTTGGACAAGAGGAGAATAGAAGCTTTCGAAATGTGGTGCTACAGAAGAATGCTGAAGATTAGATGGGTAGATCATATAACTAATGAGGAGGTACTGAATAGGATTGGGGAGAAGAGGAGTTTGTGGCGCAGCTTGACTGGAAGAAGGGATCGGTTGGTAGGACATGTTCTGAGGCATCAAGGGGTCATCAATTTAGTACCGGAGCGAAGCGTGGAGGGTAAAAATCGTAGAGGGAGACCAAGAGATGAATACACCAAGCATATTCAGAAGGATGTAGGTTACAGTAGGTACTGGGAGATGAAGAAGCTTGCATAGGATAGAGTAGCATGGAGAGCTGCATCAAACCAGTCTCAGGACTGAAGACCACAACAACAACAACTACTACTACTACTACTGGTGCTCATTATGCACAATACCCACAACCAACAGCACCACTGAAAACTAACTACGACGGCTGTTGAATACAGAATGATCATAATTTATTTTTCACAGCGTACTTTTACTCATCCTCACAATTTTTTACATCTTCATGACTACTCTGCAATTCACATTTAAGTGCTTGGCAGATTGTTCATCGAACCACAATCATACTATCTCTCTACCATGTCACTCCCGAACAGCGCGCGGGAAAAACGAACACCTAAACCTTTCTGTTCGAGCTCTCATTTCTCTTATTTTATTTTGATGATCATTCCTACCTATGTAGGTTGGGCTCAACAAAATATTTTCGCATTCGGAAGAGAAAGTTGGTGACTGAAATTTCGTAAATAGATCTCGCCGCGACGAGAAACGTCTTTGCTTTAATGACTTCCACCCCATCTCGCGTATCACATCTGCCACACTCTCTCCCCTATTACGTGATAATACAAAACGAGCTGCCCTTTTTTGCGCCCTTTCGATGTCCTCCGTCAATCCCACCTGGTAAGGATCCCACACCGCGCAGCAATATTCTAACAGAGGACGAACGAGTGTAGTGTAAGCTGTCTCTTTAGTGGACTTGTTGCACCTTCCAAGTGTCCTGCCAATGAAACGCAACCTTTGGCTCGCCTTCCCCGCAATATTATCTATGTGGTCTTTCCAACTGAAGTTGTTCGTAATTTTAACACCCAGGTACTTAGTCGAATTGACAGCCTCGAGAATTGTACTATTTATCGAGTAATCGAATTCCAACGGATTTCTTTTGGAACTCGTGTGGATCACCTCACACTTTTCGTTATTTAGAGTCAACTGCCATCTGCGACACCATACAGCAATCTTTTCTAAACCGCTTTGCAACTGATACTGGTCTTCGGATGACCTTACTAGACGGTAAATTACAGCATCATCTGCGAACAACCTAAGAGAACTGCTCAGATTGTCACCCAGGTCATTTATATAGATCAGGAACAGCAGAGGTCCCAGGACGCTTCCCTGGGGAACACCTGATATCACTTCAGTTTTACTCGACGATTTGACGTCTATTACTACGAACTGCGACCTTCCTGACAGGAAATTACGAATCCAGTCGCACAACTGAGACGATACCCCATAGGCCCGCAGCTTGATTAGAAGTCGCTTGTGAGGAACGGTGTCAAAAGCTTTCCGGAAATCTAGAAATACGGAATCAACTTGAGATCCCCTGTCGATAGCGGCCATTAGTTGGTGCGAATAAAGAGCTAGCTGCGTTGCACAAGAACGATGTTTTCTGAAACCGTGCTGATTACGTATCAGTAGATCGTTCCCTTAGAGGTGATTCATAATGTTTGAATACAGTATATGCTCCAAAACCCTACTGCAAACAGACGTCAATGATATAGGTCTGTAGTTCGATGGATTACTCCTACTACCCTTCTTAAACACTGGTGCGACCTGCGCAACTTTCCACTCTGTAGGTACAGATCTATCGGTGAGCGAGCGGTTGTATATGATTGCTAAGTAGGGAGCTATTGTATCAGCGTAATCTGAAAGGAACCTAATCGGTATACAATGTGGACCTGAAGACTTGCCCGTATTCAAGCGATTTGAGTTGCTTCGCAACCCCTAAGGTATCTACTTCTAAGAAACTCATGCTAGCGACTGTTCGTCTTTCAAATTCTGGAATATTCCATCCGTCTTCCCCGGTGAACGAATTTCGGAAAACTGCGTTCAATAACTCCGCCTTAGCGGCTCAGTCGTCGGTAACAGTACCATCGGCACTGCGCAGCGAAGGTATTGACTGCGTCTTGCCCTTTGATGGCGCTTCTCAAAGTAGTCTCCCATTAATGCGACGCACTTGTCCCAGCGTATCTGCCAGTCTTCATATACATGCTGGAAACCATTTTTTGAGAGGTCTCTCAAAATCGCCTCTGCAGCTTTCACCACTGCTTCTGATGATTGATAATGCCTCCCACAATGGCGTTTCTGCATGTTAGGGAACAGAAGAAAGTCACATGGGTCTAAATCCGGACTACAGGGAGGGTGAGGGATGAACTTCACGTTGATTTTCGCTAGACATTCAGCAACAACATTGGCAGTATCTGGCTGCGCATTATCGTGGTGCAGCATCCATCCTGCCTCACGGAAATGTGGTCTTTTGCGCCTGATATGGAATTGCAATGTTTTCAGGACACCCATGTAGTACTGTCCAGTTACTGACGTGTGTGCAGGTACAACATGCTGAGAAACCATTGCATGAATATCAAAGAATGAAGGACCATATCTTTCCCAGCAGAAGCAACCACTTATGCTTTTTTGGGGGTTGGTGGTGAAGGAGATTTCCACACTGAGCTTTGCTGTTTGCTCTCAGGGTCCAAATGATGTGGCCAAGTTTCATCAGCAGTGGTTACACTTGAAAGAAACTCCGGATCTTCCTCTAACATAAACTTCAATTGGATGCAGACTTGCACTCGAATCTCCTTTTGTTGGGGAGTCAACAGTCTTGGAACCCATCGCACACAAACACGTGTCGTGTGTAATTTTTCCGTCACCAACGTGTGACAGAAGGATCCTTTATTGTACGATTATATGATAGCGGAACAAACACTGGTAGCAGTTACTTCTGTAAAATATCTTTGAGTATGCGTACGGGACGATTTGAAGTGGAATTATCGTATAAAATTAATTGTTGGTAAGGCGGGTACTAGGTTGAGATTCTTTGGGAGAGTGCTTAGAAAATGAAGTCCATCAACAAAGGAGGTGGCTTACAAAACACTCGTTCGACCTATACTCGAGTATTGCTCATCAGTGTGGGATCCGTACCAGATCGGGTTGACGGAGGAGATAGAGAAGATCCAAAGAAGAGCGGCGCGTTTCGTCACAAGGTTATTTGGTTAGCGTGATAGCGTTACGGAGATGTTTAGCAAACTCGAGTGGCAGACTCTGCAAGAGAGGCGCTCTGCATCGCGGTGTAGCTCGCTGTCCAGGTTTCGAGAGGGTGCGTTTCTGGATGAGGTATCGAGTATATTGCTTCCCCCTACTTATACCTCCCGAGGAGATCACGAATATAAAATTAGAGAGATTCGAGCGCGCACGGAGGCTTTCCGGCAGTCGTTCTTCCCGCGGACCGTAAGCGACTGGAACAGGAAAGGGAGGTAATAACAGTGGCCCGTAAAGTGCCCTCCGCCACACACCGTTGGGTGCCTTGCGGAGTGTAAATGTAGATGTAGATGTAGATGTGGGTGGTACCCAATGAAATGTTCAGTATTTCAGAAAGTGATCTTAAGGTAATTCGTCGATGCTCTCCCACAATGACAGCACCAGTGTTGATGTTTTCTCCCGTAAGAGCAGTAACTGGAGCACCGGATCCACCTTCCTCTGAAGTTGATTGTCTGCGCTCTTTAAACATTTTAAACCACCTTCCATGTGTGCTGTAGGGAAGAACAGACTCTCCATAGGCCTCCCGTAAGATTGTACGGGCCTGAGCTGAAGATTTGTCGAGACGAAATCAGAATTTCAAAGCCGCATATTGTTCCTCGCGTGTTACCTCCATTGCAGCGCTAGGCGATACAGAACATGTCTGACCTCGCCTGCGTCTCACAGACAGGAACCAGGAGTCCCAACAATGAAAATACTACGGCGTGTTTATTGCACATTAAGCTGACAGAGGTCGGCCAGGGTGGCCGAGCGGTTCTAGTCGCTATAGTATGGAACCGCGCGACGGCTACAGTCGCAGGTTCGAATTCTGCCTCGGGCATGGATGTTTGTGATGTCCTTAGGTTAGTTAGGTTTAACTAGTTCTAAGTTCTAGGGGACTAATGACCTCAGAAGTTGAGTCCCATAGTGCTCAGAGCCATTTGAACCATTTTTTGATTCGATCGCAGATAAGTACTTGTGACAAGCAACATTATGAAGATGATTGCTGCTAGTTACATTCCAAGTAATTTAAGTTGTGCTCTTAGATTCCTGTCTAGCCGCATACTCGGAAATCGCTACATATTCGGAAAAAATGGAGAATTATTTCTGACAAGAAAAAATATAAAGGTCACTGTCGGTTGTTTCACTCACAGCAATTTCATCTCCAACAATTTCATATTTGGTATTTTAAATGCACAGAAATCACGAAATCATTACTGCAGAAGTGCGCTCTTACATGTAAGTAATAACGAATATTGCAGAAAAATCTTAACTTACACGAATAACAATGTCTCAGAACGTTTTGCATAGATGAACAGAAAAAAAAAATTTCCATCCACCCATGCGCGAACCCATGTCCTTTCGTATCGCATTCCCGCGCGGTAACCATTTCTTTTTTTCTATAATTTTGTTCGGCATTGTACGTTTCGCTTGGTCTGGGCGGACGCCACATGACATCTGTTCAAGTTGATCGCTGATTCCTTCAGTCAGTTTTATTTATTACAGAGGACAATCGGCCCTCTGACCCAACACTCTGAGCTACGGTGCCGGCAGCCACTCGGCCACACTGAACGACAGACGTCCTACGCTCAATTCTTGTAGTAGTGTGCAGAGGAACGTAGGCTGACTTCGTTGCCAAATGGCGCTGCATAAGTCATAAATGCGTGACAGTTTGGAAGGTTTCCAATATCAGGCTTCACATAATTGCTTTCCATTGTTACCAGGAAGTTGTGAACACGTTTCGATAATTACTTACTAACTCATTTGTAGGAAGAAGTACACAAAGGCACTAGCAACGTCACTTCACACTCATGTAAGCATAACCGATGTCTTGATATTTAATGTTCTTTAAACCCTTATTTGCATAAAAATAACACGTATTTTGAGAGAATATTGACCGAAAACTTTTTTTTAATGTAATCATTCACAGTAACAACCTAACCTAACCATATTTCCAACAAACGAAAATAGTCAATTATGAACTCACTTTCCAACCGGATGCATCCTCTGATGATTCTTTTGTAACACAATCACTAAATCCAAAGCTAAAACCGCTAAAGATGTTTAAAATAACAAATTATAGGTGTACATAAACCACAGGTCACTGGCCGACAGGGCCAGACCGAAATGCAAAACCTCTCGGTACAATTGTCGTAAAATCGGCGGGAGGACTGTTCGGTAACAAGTCTCAGAAGCTTACTGAATAGGGTATTTCGATAAAGAACCGAAAATGTCGTCACTACCGAAACTAACCTACTACACCGATCGGTATGAACGATACGGAATAGGGGCCCCTGGAGAGGTCTAGCAAAAGGGAAGATTTTGAGGAAGTCACCCAGAACTGCGTGTCAGGGGAGACTTGTCGTAGGGGGATGAGAAGGAAAGACTGAGTCTTTAATAGATGTGATTCATCGTGGCAAGAGAGGATGGTTTGGAGAGTTAAAGATCGTGAGAGTCGTAAAAAAACATAGGGTGGAAAATATAGAAAAACGGAAGAATAGCAACGAAAAAGGTCGGAAAAATTAGAAAAATTCGTACGGAAATGGTTAATAAGAGAAAATGAGTGGGCGATCTATATCGCAGCGTAAAAATATCAGCACTTTGTCCCGGCGTCTTTTCTAATACCGATTTTCGTGTCAGTAGACGGGTCCATTTTCACTTTCAATTTTATTTGTATATAACAATTCCATTGTTATTTACGAATTTGCATTCAACAATTTACGGTTCATTATACTGCATGGCCTTATCCCGATCGTCTTTCACCGATTTATTCGCAAATCTGAGAGCTATTTGCTTTTCCACTATCGGCTTATCTTGTTTATACGTAATTCTCTCACGTTTTTGCGCGTTTGTTTTTTCGGCAAAACGCTGTAATCGACTTTGTCAAGTCAAGTAGTTTACATTTTCTTGTATAACTTTCGCTTTCTGTTTATCCAGGCTTTAATATTTCGTCAGTTGTGACGACTTTCCAGATCGGTTTTTACCGTATTTCTTTTTTTCTGATCAATATAGATCACCCACTCATTCATTACCTCGTATTAACGATTTCCGTAAGAATTTTTCTAATTTTTATGACCTTTTCCGTTGCTTCTCTTTCGTTTTTCACGTTTTCCGCCCTGTGCCCCAGACGACGGACGCGAGCGCCTCTGCCGACAGCTCGACACCGCCTGCAGCGCCTCTCCTGGGCTCGCGACCACAGCGGTTGGACCCCAGGCGAGTGGAAGACCGCGGCCCGGTCAGACAAGTCCCGACTTCAGCTGGTATGAGCCGAGGGTGGGGTTCGAGTGAGGCGCGCACACCCCACGAAACCGCGCCACTGCCCAAGCTCTTACTGGCCCCGTAATGGCGTGGGCTGTCTTCATGTGAAGTGCTCCATCTCCTCTGTTCCAAGTGGACCAGGTGCTTCAGGGGGGCCATTTGCAACCATTCGGGGACCTCAAGTCGCAAACAGCAATACAACTTTTTTTTCTTTTTTGACTGGGAATGCGCCACGTAACTGGACTACAGCTGAAGACCTAACATTCTAAACATGCTAAGAACCAAAAGTAGTGTTTTGCGATGTGACAAAAAAACAATATTGTACGACATACGAAATTAGCATCCAGGTTTTTCTACAATACTGGCCATTAAAATTAATACACCAAGAAGAAATGCAGATGATAAACGCGTATTCGTTGGACAAATATATTATACTAGAACTGACGTGTCATTACATTTTCACGCAATTTGGGGGCATAGATCCTGAGAAATCAGTACCCAGAACAATCGCCTCTGGCCGTAATAACGGCATCGGTACGCCTGGGCATTCAGCGAAACAGAGCTCGGATGGCGTGTACAGGTACAGCTGCCCATGCAGCTTCAACACGATACCACAGTTCATCGAGAGTAGTGACTGGCGTATTGTGACGAGCCAGTTGCTCTGCCACTATTGACCAGACGCTTTCAATTGGTGAGACATCTCGAGAATATGCTGGCCAGGGCAGCAGTCGAACATTTTCTGTATCCAGAAAGGCCAGTACACGACCTGCAACATGCGGTCGTCCATTATCCTGCTGAAATGTAGGGTTTCGCAGGGATCGAATGAAGAGTAGAGCCACGGGTCGTAACACATCTGAAATGTAACGTCCACTGTTCAAAGTGCCGTCAACGCGAACAAGAGGTGACCGAGACGAGTAACCAGTAGCACCCCATACCATCACACCGGGTGAGACCCCAGTATGGCGATGACAAATACACGCTTCCAAATTGCGTTCACCGCGATGTCTCCAAACACGGATGCGACCATCACGATGCTGCAAACAGAACCTGGATTCATCCGAAAAAATGACGTTTTGCCATTCGTGCACCCAGGTTCGTCCTCGAGTACACCATCGCAGGCGCTCCCGTCTGTGATGCAGCGTCAGGGGTAACCGCAGCCACGGTCTCCGAGCTGATAGTCCGTGCTGCTGCAAACGTCGCCGAACTGTTCGTGCAGATGGTTGTTGTCTTGCAAACGTCCCCATCTGTTGACTCAGGGATCGAGACGTGGCTGCACGATCACTTACAGCCGTGCCGATAAGATGCCTGTCATCTCGACTGCTAGTGATACGAGGCCGTTGGAATCCAGCACGGCCTTCCGTATTACCCTCCTGAACCCACCGATTCCATATTCTGCTAACAGTCATTCGATCTCGACCGACGCGAGCAGCAATGTCACGATACGATAAACCTCAATCGCGATAGGCTACAATCCGACCTTTATCAAAGTCGGAAACGTGATGGTACGCATTTCTCCTCCTTACATCGTTTCACCAGGCAACGCCGGTCAACTGCTGTTTGTGTATGAGAAATCGGTTGGAAACTTTCCTGATGTCAGCACGTTGTAGACGTCGCCACCGGCGCCAACCTTGTGTGAACGCTCTGAAAAGCTAATCATTTGCATATCACAGCATCTTCTTCCTGTCGGTTAAATTTCGCGTCTGTAGCACGCCATATTCGTGGTGTAGCAATTTTAATGGCCAGTAGTGTAGTTGCAATGCGTTAGTTCGTCCAGTCTTAGAGTACTGTTCGTCCATATGGGACCTTTACCAGTTGGGTCTGGTTCAAGAAGAACGCCGCACGGGGTAGCCGAGCGGCTCCAACCGTCGGACGTTCCAGTCCTCCATCGGGCTTGGGTGTGTGTATCGTCCTTAGCATAAGTTACTTTAAGTTAGATTAAACAGTGTGTAAGCTTAAGGACCGAGGACCTCAGCAGTTTGGTCCCGTAAGACCTTGCCACAAATTTCCAAAGAAGAGCGGCAAGATTCGTGACTGGTACATTTAGCCTCCGCAACAGCGTCACAAATCTCATAGAAAGTTCGAAGTGGGACATACTTGCAAATAGACGCCGCGCTAAACGGAAGGGGCTGCTCACTAAATTCCAAAATCCGATCTTCGCCGAGGATGTAGAGCATATATTATTAGACTACCACCTACTTTGAAATAGCGCAGTGATCACTATTCAAAGATAAGGGAAATTAGAGCTCGTACTGAGGCGTTCAGACAGTCGTTTGACCCTCGTGCGATTCGCGAGTGAAACAGAGGGGAAGGGGGGGGGGGGGAGAATATGACTTTGGCGCGAATAGTGCCCTCCGCCACACACCGCCTGATGGCTAGTGGAGTATATATGTAGATGTAGATGTAGATGTCTAGGGGTAGCGTCTTTGATTCATAATCAAAAACTTCGGTCCCGGGTTCGATCCCCGCCACTGCCTAAATTTTGATAAATAATCAGCATTGCCGGCCGAAGAATTCCGGCATAAGAAGTCAGCCTCATTCTGCCAACGGCCTTGTCAAGGACGGCGGAGGAGCGGATAGAGGTTCAGGGCACTCTCTTGTCCTAGGGGTGGGAAATTGCCCCTAAAGGCGGAAGAATCAGCAATGATCAACGACATGAGGATGCAGAAGGCAATGGAAACCACTGCATTAAAGACACGTAACGTGTATCCACAGGACATGTGGCCTGTAATTGAAGAAGTGTCATGATGATCTCTCCATTGGCAAAAGATTCCGGAATAGTCCCCCATTCGGATCTCCGGGAGGGTACTGCCAAGGGGGAGGTTACCATGAGAAAAAGATTGAATAATCAACGAAAGGATAACGTTCTACGAGTCGGGGCGTGGAATGTCAGAAGCTTGAACGTGGTAGGGAAACTAGAAAATCTGAAAAGGGAAATGCAAAGGATCAATCTAGATATAGTAGGGGTCAGTGAAGTGAAGTGGAAGGAAGACAAGGATTTCTATAGCATCGGGTAATATCAACAGCAGCAGAAAATGGTATAACAGGTGTAGGATTCGTTATGAATAGGAAGGTAGGGGAGAGGGTGTGTTACTGTGAACAGTTCAGTGACCGGGTTGTTCTAATCAGAATCGACAGCAGACCAACACCGACAACGATAGTTCAGGCATACATACCGACGTCGCAAGCTGAAGATGAACAGATAGAGAAAGTTTATGAGGATATTCAAAGGGTAATGCAGTATGTAAAGGGGGACGAAAATCTAATAGTCATGGGCGACTGGAATGCAGTTGTAGGGGAAGGAGCAGAAGAAAAGGTTACAGGAGAATATGGGCCTGGGACTAGGAATGAAAGAGGAGAAAGACTAATTGAGTTCTGTAACAAGTTTCGGCTAGTAATAGCGAATACCCTGTTCAAGAATTACAAGAGGAGGAGCTATACTTGGAAAAGGCCGGGAGATACGGGAAGATTTCAATTAGATTACATCATGGTCAGACAGAGATTCCGAAATCAGATACTGGAATGTAAGGCGTACCCAGGAGCAGATATAGACTCAGATCACAATATAGTAGTGATGAAGAGTAGGCTGAAGTTCAAGACATTAGTCAGGAAGAATCAATACGCAAAGAAGTGGGATACGGAAGTACTAAGGAATGACGAGATACGTTTGAAGTTCTCTAACGTTATAGATACAGCAATAAGAAATAGCGCAGTAGGCAGTACAGTTGAAGAGGAATGGACATCTCTAAGCCGGCCGCGGTGGCCGTGCGGTTCTGGCGCTGCAGTCCGGAACCGCGGGGCTGCTACGGTCGCAGGTTCGAATCCTGCCTCGGGCATGGGTGTGTGTGATGTCCTTAGGTTAGTTAGGTTTAAGTAGTTCTAAGTTCTAGGGGACTTATGACCTCAGATGTTGAGTCCCATAGTGCTCAGAGCCATTTTGACATCTCTAAAAAGGGCCATCACAGAAGTTGGGAAGGAAAACATAGGTACAAAGAAGGTAGCTGCGAAGAAACCATGGGTAACAGAAGGAATACTTCAGTTGATTGATGAAGGGAGGAAGTACAAACATGTTCCGGGAAAATCAGGAAAACAGAAATACAAGTCGCTGAGGAATGAAATAAATAGGAAGTGCAGGGAAGCTAAGACGAAATGGCTGAGGGAAAAATGTGAAGACATCGAAAAAGATATGATTGTCGGAAGGACAGACTCAGCATACAGGAAAGTCAAAACAACCTTTGGTGACATTAAAAGCAACGGTGGTAACATTAAGAGTGCAACGGGAATTCCACTGTTAAATGCAGAGGAGAGAGCAGATAGGTGGAAAGAATACATTGAAAGCCTCTATGAGGGTGAAGATTTGTCTGATGTGATAGAGAAAGAAACAGGAGTCGATTTAGAAGAGATAGGGGATCCAGTTTTAGAATCGGAATTTAAGAGCTTTGGAGGCCTTACGGTCAAATAAGGCAGAAGGGATAGATAACATTCCATCAGAATTTCTAAAATCATTGGGGGAAGTGGCAACAAAACGACTATTCACGCTGGTGTGTAGAATATATGAGTCTGGCGACATACCATCTGACTTTCGGAAAAGCATCATCCACACAATTCCGAAGACGGCAAGAGCTGACAAGTGCGACAATTATCGCACAATCAGCTTAACAGCTCATGCATCGAAGCTGCTTACAAGAATAATATACAGAAGAATGGAAAAGAAGATTGAGAATGCGCTAGGTGACGATCAGTTTGGCTTTAGGAAAAGTAAAGGGACGAGAGAGGCAATTCTGACGTTACGGCTAATAATGGAAGCAAGGCTAAAGAAAAATCAAGACACTTTCATAGGATTTGTCGACCTGGAAAAAGCGTTCGACAATATAAAATGGTGTAAGCTGTTCGAGATTATGAAAAAAGTTGGGGTAAGCTATAGGGAGAGACGGGTCATATACAATATGTACAACAACCAAGAGGGAATAATAAGAGTGGACGATCAAGAACAAAGTGCCCGTATTAAGAAGGGTGTAAGACAAGGCTGTAGCCTTTCGCCCCTACTCTTCAATCTGTACATCGAGGAAGCAATGATGGAAATAAAAGAAAGGTTCAGGAGTGGAATTAAAATACAAGGAGAAAGGATATCAATGATACGATTCGCTGATGACATTGCTATCCTGAGTGAAAGTGAAGAAGAATTAAATGATCTGCTGAACGGAATGAACAGTCTAATGAGTACACAGTACAGTTTGACAGTAAATCGGAGAAAGACGAAGGTAATGAGAATTAGTAGAAATGAGAACAGCGAGAAACTTAACATCAGGATTGATGGTCACGAAGTCAATGAAGTTACGGAATTCTGCTACCTAGGCAGTAAAATAACCAATGACGGACGGAGGAAGGAGGACATCAAAAGCAGACTCGCTATAGCAAAAAAGGCATTTCTGGCCAAGAGAAGTCTACTAATATCAAATACCGGCCTTAATTTGAGGAAGAAATTTCTGAGGATGTACGTCTGGAGTACAGCATTGTATGGTAATGAAACATGGACTGTGGGAAAACCGGAACAGAAGAGAATCGAAGCATTTGAGATGTGGTGCTATAGACGAATGTTGAAAATTAGGTGCACTTATAAGGTAAGGAATGAGGAGGTTCTACGCAGAATCGGAGAGGAAAGGAATATGTGGAAAACACTGATAAGGAGAAGGGACAGGATGATAGGACATCTGCTAAGACATGAGGGAATGACTTCCATGGTACTAGAGGGAGCTGTAGAGGGCAAAAACTGTAGAGGAAGACAGAGATTGGAATACGTCAAGCAAATAATTGAGGATGTAGGTTGCAAGTGCTACTCTGAGATGAAGAGGTTAGCACAGGAAGGGAATTCGTGGCGGGCCGCATCAAACCAGTCAGTAGACTGATGACCAAAAAAAAAAAAGATGTACGTTCGAGATCGGAGGTGGTGGGTGAGAATGCCTTGAAACCGAGAAAGACGCCATTCCCGACACTTCACTGAGTTTGCAACATTTGCATCCTTTCCGCTGCTGTCACAATACGGCATCTTGGCGTTGTGACTTTTTTCCCCCCATCGGCGCAGTTCAAGACATACGACGTCGTAAAGGTTGAGAGGCTTGGTAGACTAGCTTTCACTTACAATAGGGCGCCAATTAGACAAGCTACATCCGTGCAGTGTTTCGTAATGAGGGCAGTCAGCGACACCCAAGAAACTCCGTGCATAGTTTCAAACCTTTAGAAAATTCCTCCTAGCGTACGTGCTTAAAGTCAAATATTTACCGCATTAAATCATTTGTAATCAGACGTTTGAAGCTGTTTTGTAAATGGGAGTTCGAGCCTTTAAAGAATGGGGGCTTATTAGTCTTTTACAAAAGCATGCCTAGCAGATTGTCAATGATTTGCCGAAATCAATGTATCATATGTTTCTTTTTTTATTAAAACTGTTATTGTCGAATTCTGTCATGTGCATGACCTTCATGTATTTAAGTGCTAGGTACGTCATCAGCAGTCCGAGATGTACATTCCGTTTAAAGTTTTTAAGTCTTGACATAGGCAAGTACATATTTGTTTAGTAATACTTGCCTGGATGAGGTGAAAGAATTTTTCTATTTGCCTCTCAAAATATATCCCTCATGGTTCAGCCTCTAAAGTCTTTTAGCTTAAGTTTGGCTTTGACAAAGAAATTATTCATCACTACAAATATTATACATATGTAAGTAACATTCCTTAAAATGAATTTTGGACACATGGTTGGTTCTGCTGTGGTTATTTACTCCCTCCTCTCTTTATGGTGTTAATATTACTGATCTATCAGGCTCCTAATTAGCCACTGTAACCAGACTTTATTTACATACACTTTCCTCTTAATGTAGTCGATATTTTGCAGTAATGTTTCATTGCAGTAGCTTACGTGATTATGAATGCTGAGTAACATTTCAACCCATTTCTCAACACTATTTTAGCTTGTTTTTGTATTATAGATACTATATTCACTACATTTATGATATAATGTCATGGAGTACACGTAACGATTAACCTACTGTTTAACATTAGGTTTTGCCTGCCGGTGTGACCGAGCGGTTCTAGGCGCTTCAGTCTGGAACCGCGCGACCACTACGGTCGCAGGTTCGAATCCTGCATCGGGCACGGATGTGTGTTATGTCCTTAGGTTAGTTAGGTTTAAGTAGTTCTAAGTTCTAGGGGACTGAAGACCTCAAATGTTAAGTCCCATAGTGCTCAGAGCCATTTGAACCACTTTTGAACATTAGGTTTTTATAATGATTTCTACCTTATAGATGTTCAACATCTAAATGTACATGGATATTCTACAAATCACATTTAAGTGCCTGGCAGAGGGTTCATCGAACTACCTTCACAGTTCTCTATTATTCCAATCTCGTATAGCGCGCGGAAAGAACGAACACGTGTATCTTTCCGTACGAGCCCTGATTTCCCTTATTTTCAAAAAATGTTCAAATGTGTTGAATTCCTAAGGGACCAAACTGCTGAGGTCATCGGTCCCTGGAGTTACACACTACTTAAACTAACTTATGGTAAGAACAACACACACACACACATGCCCGAGGGCACGCAGTCCGTGACATGGCGCCTCAAACCGCGCGGCCACTCCGTTATTTTATCGTGGTGATCGTTTCATCGGTGTCAACAAAATATTTTTGCATTCGAGCGAGAAATCTGGTGATTGGAACTTTGTGAGAAGATTCCGTCGCAACGAAACACGCCTTTCTTTTAATGATGGTTCAAATGGCTCTGAGCACTATGGGACTCAACTGCTGTGGTCATCAGTCCCCTAGAACTTAGAACTACTTAAACCTAACTAACCTAAGGACATCACACACATCCGTGCCCGAGGCGGGATTCGAACCTGCGACCGTAGCAGTCGCACGGTTCCGGACTGCGCGCCTAGAACCGCGAGACCACCGCGGCCGGCTTTTAATGATGTCCAGCCTAAATCCTGTATCATTTCAGTGACACTCTCTCCCATATTTCGCGATAATACAAAACGTGCTGCCCTTCTTTGAACTTCTTCGATGTACTCCGTCAGTCCTATCCGCTAAGGATCCCACACCGTGTAGGAGTATTCTAAACGAGAACGGATAAGTTTGGGGATAGCAACTTCGTTTTTCTGTTCACATGCGAGACTATACCAAAGATGTTCGCCAAAGATAGTCCAGTGCTCTATAGTCCAGTGCTCTGCCATTAGCAAGAAACTTATCATCGAGATATTTTTGTATCATACGACGAAAATACTTCGTAAAGACCTTTGAACACCTCCTCAGTATTTTGTTCAGTTGCAGCATTTATACGTCTGATCTTCTCTTCAGTGCTGCTCTCTTTATGCATGTCATTAGTATCGTTGCCTTCCAGTGCTGAGTGCTATACTGGAATTTATGGCATCCTCTACGTATCAGACGTGCCCATTATTTACGCAATGACAGATGTGCAGTTGTGGCTTCAACTGTTTTAACCCTGTAAGCATTCATGTATATTTTGCACTTATTTCGAAAAGAATTTGTAACATCTCCTGTACACAACATGTACGAGGGTAATCCCAAAAGTAAGGTCTCCTATTTTTTTATAAGTACATAGACCTGTTTATTTCTACAATGGCTTACACAAGTTTACGGCTTGAACATTCAGCTATATTTCTACATAATCACCATTTCAGTCGATGCACTTTTGTAGACGCTGTGGCAGATTTTGTGTGCCCATGTCATACCAGCTCGCCGCCATGCTGTTCTACATCTACATTTATACTCCGCAAGCCACCCAAATAGGTGTGTCGCGGAGGGCACTTTACGTGCCACTGTCATTACCTCACTTTTCTGTTCCAGTCGCGTACGGTTCGCGGGAAGAACGACTGCCGGAAAGCCTCCGTGCGCGCTCCAATCTCTCTAATTTTACATTCGTGATCTCCTCGGGAGGTATAAGTAGGGGGAAGCAATATATTCGATACCTCATCCACAAACGAACCCTCTCAAAACCTGGACAGCAAGCTACACCGCGATGCAGAGCGCCTCTCTTGCAGAGTTTGCCACTCGAGTTTGCTAAACATCTCCGTAACGCTATCACGGTTACCAAATAACCCTGTGACGAAACGCGCCGCTCTTCTTTGGATCTTCTCTATCTCCTCCTTCAACCCGACCTGGTACGCATCCCACACTGATGAGCAATACTCGAGTATAGGTCGAACGAGTGTTTTGTAAGCCACCTCCTTTGTTGATGGACTACATTTTCTAAGGACTCTCCCAATGAATCTCAACCTGGTACCCACCTTACGAACAATTAATTTTATATGATCATTCCACTTCAAATCGTTCCGCATGCATACTCCCAGATGTTTTACAGAAGTAACTGCTACCAGTGTTTGTTCCGCTATCATATAATCATACAATAAAGGATCCTTCTTTCAATGTATTCCCAATACATTACATTTGTCTATGTTAAGGGTCAGTTGCCACTCCCTGCACCAAGTGCCTATCAGCTCCAGATCTTCCTGCATTTCGCTGCAATTTTCTAATGCTGCAATTTCTCTATATACTACAGCATCATCGCCGAAAAGCCTCACGGAACTTCCGACACTATCTACTAGGCCATTTACATATATTGTGAAAAGCAATGGTCCCATAACACTCCCCTGTGGCACGCCAGAGGTTACTTTAACGTCTGTAGACGTCTCTGCATTGATAACAACATGCTGTGTTCTGTTTGCTAAAAACTCTTCAATCCAGCCACACAGCTGGTCTGAGATTCCGTAGGCCTTTGTTTATCAGGCGACAGTGCGGAACTGTATCGAACGCCTTCCGGAAGTCAAGGAAAATAGCATCTACCTGGGAGCCTGTATCTAATATTTTCTGGGTCTCATGAACAAATAAAGCGAGTTGGGTGTCACACGATCGCTGTTTCCGGAATCCATGTTGATTCCTACATAGTAGATTCTGGGTTTCCAGAAACGACATGATACGCGAGCAAAAAACATGTTCTAAAATTCTACAACAGATCGATGTGAGAAATACAGGCCTATAGTTTGGCGCATCTGCTCGACGACCCCTCTTGAAAACTGGAACTACCTGTGCTCTTTTCTAATCATTTGGAACCTTCCGTTCCTCTAGAGACTTGCGGTACACGGCTGTTAGAAGGGGGGCAAGTTCTTTCACGTACTCTGTGTAGAATCGAATTGGTATCCCGTCAAAAAAAAAATGGCTCTGAGCACTATGGGACTCAACTGCTGAGGTCATTAGTCCCCTAGAACTTAGAACTAGTTAAACTTAACTAACCTAAGGACATCACAAACATCCATGCCCGAGGCAGGATTCGAACCTGCGACCGTAGCGGTCTTGCGGTTCCAGACTGCAGCGCCTTTAACCGCATGGCCACTTCGGCCGGCTGGTATCCCGTCAGGTCCAGTGGACTTTCCTCTGTTGAGTGATCCCAGTTGCTTTTGTATTCCTTGGACACTTATTTCGATGTCAGCCATTTTTTCGTTTGTGCGAGGATTTAGAGAAGGAACTGCAGTGCGGTCTTCATCTGTGAAACAGCTTTGGAAAAAGGTGTTTAGTATTTCAGCTTTACGCGTGTCATCTCTGTTTCAATGCCATCATCATCCCGGAGTGTCTGGATATGCTGTTTCGAGCCACTTACTGATTTAACATAAGACGAGAACTTCCTAGGATTTTCTGTCAAGTCGGTACATAGAATTTTACTTTTGAATTCACTGAACGCTTCACGCATAGCCTTCCTTACGGTAACTTTGACATCGTTTAGCTTCTGTTTGTCTGAGAGGTTTTGGCTGCGTTTAAACTTAACGCTGACAGGTACTGTGAGACTCTGAAAAAACTGAAACGGGCAATTCAGAACCGGAGAAGAGGAATGGTGAGCAAGAGCGTACACATTCACCATGACAACGCTCGCCCACACATCGTTCGGCAAACCGTTGCCCTCCTGCAGCAGTTTCAGTGGAACATAATCACCCACCCACCCACTCTACAGCCCTGACTTGGCGTCCAGCAGTGACTATCACCTGTTCCCTAGGTTAAAAGAACATTTGGCCGGAAAGCGAATCAGTTCCGACGACGAGGTGAAAGAAGAGGTTCATAAGCTTCTGAACAGCATGGCGGCGAGCTGGTATGACATGGGCATGTTACCGTGAATGACAGAAATTGGGGCCGGCCACTGTGGCCGTGCGGTTAAAGGCGCTTCAGTCTGGAACCGCGTGACCGCTCCGGTCGCAGGTTCGAATCCTGCCTCGGGCATGGATGTGTGTGATGTCCTTAGGTTAGTTAGGTTAATTAGTTCTAAGTTCTAGGCGACTAATGACCTCAGAAGTTAAGTCGCATAGTGATCAGAGCCATTTGAACAGAAATTGGTGAATGTAGACTTTCACTGGCGAATGTCAACAGATACCAAACACGTCGGTGAAAGATCGAATATTTCATTACATTGTTGTACATCCGGACCCTCTCCGGTGTGTGTCGACAACCACAGACATCCTCTGGTGGAGGTCCAAAACAGAAGAGTCAAAAAACAAGCGACTGGCTGTCTCCCGCCAAATCCTTTGTCCTGCTCGGAGCCAATCAGCTTTGTCAGTCTTACGCAAGCTTCGGTAACGCGAACAACGTTTTCTTAATTTTTTTCCGGTATCCTAATTTATACTAAATGGATACTACAGTAAATCGTGATCTTTTTCATGAAAAGTTAAATGCATTAATTGCGGGTAAACGGGAAGACAATTGTTTTTATTTTTCTCAAGAAAAGTATTGTAAAATACTTTCTGGTTTCTGCTAAAATTAAATGCAACACACCTTTGGATTACAGACGATTAAAACGTTTTGATGTTTTAGAAATTAATGATGAGGAGAAGTTAATTGTACCATTAAAACCAGTCGTAACGAACATACAGTATTATGTTACCATTGAAGAATTGTACAGTACACTATATGAAACTCACATCAGAGAGGGCCACGGAGGAAGAACACGTAGGCTCAAGTTAAATACAAAAATATTACATATGAAGTTGTAATGTTGTATTTAAATTTATGCAAACAGTGTCAAATGAAACACAGTGCACCTAAGAAAGGCACTGTTGTGAAGCCAATGGTTAGTTCTGAATGAAACTCAAGATGTCAAGCTGATCTGATACATCTGCAGTCAAACAGAGATGGCGAATATAAGTTCACAATGGTGTATGAAGACCATTTAACTAAGTTTGTCCAGCTACGACCTTTGAAAAGTAAAAGAGCTGAAGAAGTAGCGCATCACGTTTTTTCAATATTTTTAACATTTGGTGCACCAGTACTATTGCAATCAGATAATGGTAGAGAATTTAGCAATCAAGTCATATCCGAAATATGCGCTATGTGGAAAGATGTTAAAATAGTCAAACACAAGGCTCAGTTGAGAGGGCCAATCAGGATATACAGAATATGAACGATAACGATACAAACAAATGGTCAGATGGTTTATCCTTTGTTCAATTTGCCAAGATCTCTACATGCCACGAAGGAATACGCCAAAGTCCTTACGAAGCCATGTTTGGCGTTAAAGCAAAAAGAGGCATAGCATCGTCTTTTTTTGCCTGGCGAACAAATCGCAGATACTGAAACTGAAGAATAACGCGAAGAAATTGCCAATACTTCTGAAATCGAAGAACAACTTGAAGAAATTGTTAATGCTTATAAAAAAATTTGAGCGGTGGTCATACCGAAAACCATATTCCAAAGAAAAATATTGAAGAGGACCTACAACCTACAACGTCTTCTCATCAAATTCTGTCTGAAAAACACGAGTTGATTTCTACAAAAAGAGCGGCCGCGAAAGAAAATCTTCTACTGCAAGCAACAAAGATGTTTCGAACCTCACAAAGACAATTTCCTCTTGCTCAAATTGGTGATAACGTACGAATACAAGTCCCTGATGTCGACCGTGGTCATAGAGATGGCCGAAATGTGTTATCGGTTGTTGTTCGAATAGAAGATCCGACTTCTATAAACTGGCAAATGGTTCAAATAGCTCTGAGCACTATGGGACTTAACATCTGTGGTCATCAGTCCCCTAGAACTTAGAACTACTTAAACCTAACTAACCTAAGGACGTCACACACATCCATGCCCGAGGCAGGATTCGAACCTGCGACCGTAGCGGTCTCGCGGTTGCAGACTGTAGCGCCTAGAACCGCACGGCCACTCCGGCCGGCCTCTTGTGCAATTCAAAGTGTCATAATAGTTTAAATTGTCCCAATAAATAAGATTTAACCACATAAGTAAGTAATTTTTTTATAACTATTATTTTCATTTTTCTTGTAGAATGTACTGTGTATTTTAAATTCTTGGTCATTCCTTTCAGAAAGAGAGGCGAAAAAGTTACGTCACCCTTGTGACGTTTTGTAGGGACTGAATTACGGAGAAGAGAATACAAATCCCCAACGTGTTCAACATTCACCATTAGTGAATGTCAACACTTACCTGTGTAAGTCAGAAATAAGGGTATTTAGCAAATATTTCGGGCATACACCGAGCGACTACGTGAGTGTTGATATTCGCCAGTGAAAGTCGACATTCTCCAGATTCGGTGTTTCACTGTAACAGGCATACAAAAACTGCTACAGCGTCTACAAAAATGCATCGGCAGAAATGGTGATTATGTCGAAAAATAGCTAAACGTTCAAGCTTTAAACTGATGTAAACCATTGTTAGAATCGAAATTTAAAAGAGCTTTGGAGGACTTACGGTCAAATAAGGGAGAAGGGATAGATAACATTCCATCAGAATTTCTAAAATCATTGGGGGAAGTGGCAACAAAACGACTATTCACGCTGGTGTGTAGAATATATGAGTCTGGCGACATACCATCTGACTTTCGGAAAAGCATCATCCACACAATTCCGAAGATGTCAAAAGCTGACAAGTGCGTGAATTATCGCACAATCAGCTTAACAGCTCATGCGTCGCAACTGCTTACAAGAATAATATACAGAAGAATGGAAAAGAAGATTGAGAATGCGCTAGGTGACGATCAGTTTGGCTTTAGGAAAAGTAAAGGGACGAGAGAGGCAATTCTGACGTTACGGCTAATAATGGAAGCAAGGCTAAAGAAAAATCAAGACACTTTCATAGGATTTGTCGACCTGGAAAAAGCGTTCGACAATATAAAATGGTGCAAGCTGTTCGAGATTCTGAAAAAAGTAGGGGTAAGCTACAGGGAGAGACGGGTCATATACAATATGTACAACAACCAAGAGGGAATAATAAGAGTGGACGATCAAGAACGAAGTGCTCGTATTAAGAAGGGTGTAAGACAAGGCTGTAGCCTTTCGCCCCTACTCTTCAATCTGTACATCGAGGAAGCAATGATGGAAATAAAAGAAAGGTTCAGGAGTGGAATTAAAATACAAGGTGAAAGGATATCAATGATACGATTCGCTGATGACATTGCTATCCTGAGTGAAAGTGAAGAAGAATTAAATGATCTGCTGAACGGAATGAACAGTTTAATGAGTACACAGTATGGTTTGAGAGTAAATCGGAGAAAGACGAAGGTAATGAGAAGTAGTAGAAATGAGAACAGCGAGAAACTTAACATCAGGATTGATGGTCACGAAGTCAATGAAGTTAAGGAATTCTGCTACCTAGGCAGTAAAATAAGCAATGACGGACGGAGCAAGGAGGACATCAAAAGCAGATTCGCTATGGCAAAAAAGGCATTTCTGACCAAGAGAGGTCTACTAATATCAAATACTGGACTTAATTTGAGGAAGAAATTTCTGAGGATGTACGTCTGGAGTACAGCACTGTATGGTAGTGAAACATGGACTGTGGGAAAACCGGAACAGAAGAGAATCGAAGCATTTGAGATGTGGTGCTATAGACGAATGTTGAAAATTAGGTGGACTGATAAGGTAAGGAATGAGGAGGTTCTACGCAGAATCGGAGAGGAAAGGAATATGTGGAAAACACTGATAAGGAGAAGGGACAGGATGATAGGACACCTGCTAAGACATGAGGGAATGACTTCCATGGTACTAGAGGGAGCTGTAGAGGGCAAAAACTGTAGACGAAGACAGAGAGTGGAATACGTCAAGCAAATAATTGAGGACGTAGGTTGCAAGTGCTACTCTGAGATGAAGAGGTTAGCACAGGAAAGGAATTCGTGGCGGGCCGCATCAAACCAGTCAGTAGGGAAAAAAAAAAAAAATTTAGAAATAAACAGGTCTATGTACTTATAAAAAAATAGGAGAGCTTGCTTTTGGGATTACCCTCGTATATTTTTGTATCTTGGGATAGAATCTGTGAAGAAGATCTGTCACTGAAACCGCTCGATATTTGGGAGTTTAAATGAAAATAAAAGCAACTGGTGGTCAAACGTGGATTTTATACATTTGACGAAAGGTCTTTTGTAGAAGACCTTTATCAAAGATTTTTTACGGCGCAATACGGCGAATGGTAAGTAGAATGCCGAATTAAAGACCTTTCTGCCGTCACCAGCCTTATTTTATTTAGCAACCAGTGTCAGCGTTATACTGCGCAATCTGCAAGTAAAATCTGGTTGCCAAATAAAATAAGGTTGCTGAAAGGTGTTTAACTCGACGTCCTCTACCGAACAGCCGAGTCCCACAACCATCGCTAAAAAAGATGGACATACAGACAGGGAGGTAAGTAGAGTGGTCTACGCACGGAGACTTGGTTCTCCTCCCCGGGCAGCGCCGTGACAATTCACGAGAGCAGCGCGCAGCGCACAGTCGGGATGGGAGGTTCGCGTCGTGAATGTCGTGCCACGCCGTTAAACGCGTTTACATACTGCGTAGGGGGACTTTGTGGCCACACTGTGTTTTCCGGACGGCTAATAGCGCAGGCCCCACCACGATGACGCAATACCCGGCCTACGTGGTCTGGGCACGGACCACGAGCAGGGGGGGGGGGGGGGGTGAAGGGTTGGGAGGGAGAAGAAGCGCCGCTCCCCACCTTCGCTGCTCGCTTACTGCGGACCGTCCTCCTCAACCCCGGACTGCGTCGGAGAAAATCGAAGCGAACGCGCATTCGCAGACACTTCACTCGTCTTCACGTATCTGAGAACAAGCGTTTAAACCGGAGGGAACGCAAGGGACCACGAGATGACGTGAATGCTGCGCTATTTATACTGTGCTAATAGTCGTGACCCAGGATACAACACTGTACTGGCCGATTCGAAAGTAAAGCCGTCGCCACACGGACCGTACTGTCGAACGTCAACGTTGAGCGTGCTAAGATTCAACGTGCTGCTGAACGCTGAGGAACGATGCTACTTGTGCACACGGTACGTGGGCCCCAACGTGGTATACGCGATCGCAACGCACTCCAGCGGCAGTTGGGGGATGTTTCTAGTTCGTAAATCACACTGTTTACTAAACGGGCGCGCGTCAAATTCCCAGGTTAGCTCTATTAAAAAGCACATTTCCTTGATCGTCCACGAAAAGGAAAGTACCATGTCCAATCAATAAGGACACAGGCTTATAAAAGTTCCATTACAAACAGTGCGGTACAAATTTGCAATACTTCTTCACATAAGATAAACATTATCTCATCATTCCCACATTTTAGTAAAACCCCAAGGTCAGTCTTACTTGATCACTGTTCCTACCCAGTAGCAGAATCTTTGCAACATGTGAATTACGAAGAGTAAAAGAAAAAGGAGGAAAATAGCTTTACACAAGCCAATCGAACACCCAAAGAAAGGTGAACTTATATTTACATGACATCAAAAATTATAGTATATAGTTATATTAAACTGATAATAAAGTAACAGAACGTAATAAAAACGCAAATGTTAGAAAAAAAAATTACGTACTGGTGAGTCGCGAAACAGCGCCCAAAAATAAAAATTTCACAAATCAGTAACACTACTCACCACGCTTTTTTTAAATATTATTTTGTTCGCTTTCGTTCGTTGCATCTGCTCCGGGCGGACGTCGTGAGACATCCGTTTAAGTTCGTTGCTTTTTTATTACAGAGGGCTGCTAACCCTCTGACCGAACACGCTGAGCTACCGCGCCGGCTTGCGAAACCAACATTTTGTAGTTTATTGCTATTCCTAGGATGTTAGCTATCTTAGCACTTGCTGAAAGCTTTAATCGTACCTATGTTACTAACTGAAATTTAATTATAACAAACTGTTTCAAGAACAATTCGTTTTGGGTGCATCCTCAGTGCATTGCTGCCTTCAAATAGCAACCACAAATATGATGTTTCTCATTATTTTACTGCAACGGATCACACAGTTAACAACGGTTTTCCATTCTCAATTTGCTGGTGCTCAGAAACGGCATATTTATGTGTAGGCTTGAAATGAATGCCAATATGGCGCCTCACAATTTTGTGCTGAAGGGAGATGGCGTGCATGTGACGTAGGTGGTGTTGTGACATGTCATTGGTCAACGCTCAGACGCACGCGCAGAATATCTGACACGCTAGATATTGCTCTGCACGTTCGGAAAGACTCCAGAACGTGCTGTTCCACGCTATGACGTCAGAAACTCGGCACGCTCAACGTTCAGATGCACAGTCCATGTGCCGACACTCTTCGTCAGTGTAAGGCCTGCATCAAAACAAGCGTAAAATGTTAAGTAATGTGTGATATTCCTGGCCGTGGCCGCCAGTATTTCATCCAGCTAGAAGCTCGCCTCGGTGCAGTTTGATACACGTGAAGAAGCATACGGCGCAAAAGTAGGGTGAGGTGCAAGCGACAGACGGTACAGTATGTGCCAGTCTCATGGGATAGCACGTCAGTCGTACTGAACGTGCTTCTGATTGGTCGGCACATTCGGGTGCTAGGCGCCAAAACACCTAACATTTCCCATTAACTATTTAAACGCTTTTCATTTACTACTGGCCATTAAAATTACTACACCAAGACGAAATGCACATGATAAACGGGTATTCATGGAACAAATACATTACACTAGAACTGACATGTGATTACATTTTCACGCAGTTTGGGTGCATAGATCCTGAGAAATCAGTACCCAGAACAAACACCTCTGGTCGAAATAACGGCCTGGATACTCCTGGGCATTGAGTCAAACAGAGCTTGGATGGCGTGTACAGGTACAGCTGCCCATGCAGCAATACCACAGTTCATCAAGAGTAGTGAGTGGCGTATTGTGACGAGCCAGCTGCTCGGCCACCATCGACCAATTGGTAAGAGTTCTGGAGAATGTGCTGGCCAGGGCAGCAGTCGAACATTTTCTGCATCCAGAAAGGCCCGTACAGGTCCTGCAACATGCGGTCGTGCATTACCCTGCTGAAATTCAGCGTTTCGCAGGGATCGAATGAAGGGTAGAGCCACGGGTCGTAACACATCTGAAATGTAACGTCCACTGTTCAAAGTGCCGTCAATGCGAACAAGAGGTGACCGAGACGTGTAACCAGTGGCACCCCATACCATCACGCCGGGTGATATGCCAGTGTGGCGATGACGAATACACACTTCCAATGTGCGTTCACCGCGATGTCGCCAAACACGGATGCGACCATCACGATGCTGTAAACAGAACCTGGATTCATCCGAAAAAATGACGTTTTGCCATTCGTGCACCCAGGTTCGTCGTCGAGTACACCATCGCAGGCGCTCCTGTCTGTGATGCAGCGTCAAGGGTAACCGCAGTCACGGTCTCCGAGCTGATAGTCCGTGCTTCTGCAAACATCGTCGAACCTGTTCGTGCACATGGTTGCTGTCTTGCAAACGTCCCCATGTGTTGACTCAGGGATCGAGACGTGGCTGCACGATCCGTTACTGTCATGCGGATAAGATGCCTGTCATCTCGACTGCTACTGATACGAGGCCGTTGAGATCCAGCACGGCGTTCCGTATTACCCTCCTGAACCCACCGATTCCATATTCTGCTAACAGTCATTGGATCTCGACCAATGCGAGCAGCAATGTCACGATACGATAAACCTCAATCGCGATAGGCTACAATCCGACCTTTATCAGAGTCGGAAACGTGATGGTACGCATTTCTGCTCCTTACACGAGGCATGACAACAACGTTTCACCAGGCAACGCCGGTCAACTGCTGTTTGTGTATGAGAAATCGGTTGGAAAGTTTCCTCATGTCAGCACGTTGTAGGTGTCGCCACCGGCGCCAACCTTGTGTGAACGCTCTGAAAAGCTAATCATTTGCATATCACAGCATCTTCTTGCTGTCGGTTAAATTTCGCGTCTGTAGCACGTCATCTTCGTGGTATGCAATTTTAATGGCCAGTAGTGCATTTAACGCAGTTTTCAGTATGACAATCACTACGAGTGTTTCGTTTTTGTTTGTTAAATTTGACTAGTTTTGAGAAACATGACAGTAATGATATTCGAACCGAAATGCGTTCGGGTCGCCCGCATCTCGTGGTCGTGCGGTAGCGTTCTCGCTTCCCACGCCCGGGTTCCCGGGTTCGATTCCCGGCGGGGTCTGGGATTTTCTCTGCCTCGTGATGACTGGGTGTTGTGTGATGTCCTTAGGTTAGTTAGGTTTAAGTAGTTCTAAGTTCTAGGGGACTGATGACTTCAGATGATAAATCCCATGGTGCTCAGAGCCATTTGAACTATTCACCCAACAATCTTACAATGACTAAAGACAAAAAATAAAACATACATAGGTTAGTAACAACTATATTCTGAAATAATAACACAATTTAAATAAAAATTACCAAATATGCAACAACCAGTCGCAAAATCATGTTTTATTTATGCACTTTTGCAAATCGATTTGCCGGCCGCGGTGGTCTCGCGGTTCTAGGTGCGCAGTCCGGAACCGTGCGACTGCTACGGTCGCAGGTTCGAATCCTGCCTCGGGCATGGATGTGTGTGATGTCCTTAGGTTAGGTAGGTTTAAGTAGTTCTAAGTTCTAGGGGACTAATAACCACAGCAGTTGAGTCCCATAGTGCTCAGAGCCATTTGAACCATTTTTTGCAAATCGATTTCAACTGATTAACAGCCATCATCGGTGCTACAAATACAACAATAAAAATAATTAATAACAGTGACCAAATGAATAAATGTACATCGTAAACCAATTAAATGTATAAAGGCGCATTGAAACGAAATGACCATATGGCATTGTTGGCCGGGAGGCCCCAAGCGGGATTCGGCCGCCGTGTTCCAAGTCCTTTTTAACTGACGCCACTTCAGCGACTTGCGAGACGAAGATGATGAACACACAACACCCGGTCATCACGAGACAGAGAAAAATCCCTGACCCCTCCGGGAATCGAACCCGGGACCCCGTGCGTCCCAAGCGAGAACTCTACCGCAAGACCACGCATTAAACCAACTAAAATGAACATACAAATTTACCTTTCAAGCAATATGTGTCCTGCGTAGTAATACTGTCTTAAGCAGAAGTCAAAACATAAAGTGATACGTCGAGAATTGAGTATGACAACGAGAAACTATAAGGGAGCGCTGCAAAGCAAACCCGCCCTCTATGCGAAAATAAAAATGAGAAGAAGAAGAAAGAGGTATGACACACAAAGTGAGGTAAAATATAATGATATAATACTAAAATATTGACATGAAATGGATATATTGACAAAGATTTTGTCATCCACATAGTACAGTTATATTTGCCGAAAAGCGATTGTACAAATTAGTAAACATGATTTTGCGACTGGTTACTGCATATTAGGTAATTTTATGGTTTACGGTCGCTGCACGACTTGGGAACCACATGTGGCCCACCACTCACAACTTAAATTGTTACACTCACATTGTGACTTGAATTATGCAATTACGAGTGCCGTTTGGTTGCAGCTCGTGAATAAAATAATGAAATAATAATAGTATTAATGGCGGTGCATCTCAATACGTCCCATCTGCACAAGACCCAAAACACAAAAGGTGACTCTCCCTCTTTCGCCGATAATATGACGATCAAAACTCTTCAGATGTTGCCAGGGGCTGCAGACAGTATTTGTACAGCCGTGGACTGCATCTAGAGTTCAGATTGTTTCTTTATTTTAGTATTTATAGTTACGTTTTCTGCTAATAAAAGCTCAGCACACAAATGTGCCTTTAAAAACTTTAAGAGACGACAGGTTGGTGGAAAAAACGGTAAGGGGCTCTTATTCAGTCTCCCTGGATCTCTCCATCTTTTCAGATCTGACATTCAAAGGACACGCATAATTTTACAAATGTTTTGTCTGAAACTGCTACATTCCCGAGACACGCAGTACAGTAGGGATCACAAGTGCAACACAAACAATGCCGAATTAATTTTTCTCAGAAAGCAACCACACACAGGGACCAAAAATTCAGCACAACCACGTCCTCTCCGTTTACGCCAGGAGGTGTTCAAAATATGTCTGTGTGGACGAAACCTGTCACCTGTTCGACTTATTACAGCTGTGAGCTCCGTTCCTCTCATTCTGCACGGTCGCACAGCCATCTTCATTTCGCTGCTGTAGTTATGCTACGTTCTCAATTGCAACAACACACACGAGCACCTTGAGAAGGCCCCAAAAGTAGAAGTCCACGGTGCTAAGATTTGCAAAGCAAGTAAAGCTCTGTACAGGGAAAGTACGGACAACTTGCCAGCGGTCGCCATTTTGGGCCCACTGCATCGCTGGTTATACATGGACTTATGGACCATATTTAGCCGTGTATACAGGGTGTGTCAAAAAAATGTATACACACTTTGAAGTGTCATAGAAAAAATATCTCCCGTTCTACAACGTTAAATTTCTGGAAATGGAAAGCTTAAAGTCCAATTGTAAAAATAAATGTACTTTTCAAATGTGATTAATGTTCAAACTGGTGGCCTCCAGCATCAATACATTTCTGAGTACGAGTCACCACTGATTCGGTACACCGTACCAAAGTGTCCGATGAGATTTCTGCGCACACCGCCTGAATCTCATTCCAAAGTGTGTCCAGGTTACGT
The DNA here is from genome assembly GCF_023898315.1 of Schistocerca nitens. Taxonomy (NCBI): domain Eukaryota; kingdom Metazoa; phylum Arthropoda; class Insecta; order Orthoptera; family Acrididae; genus Schistocerca; species Schistocerca nitens. Next base: position 11,806,583 of record NC_064624.1, on the reverse strand, counting down.
GGTTTACGTTTGTACACCTCATCTTTTACTGTGCCCCATAAGAAGAAATCCAGCGGCGTGAGGTCTGGAGAGCGTGCAGGAAACTCGACCGGCCCCTGCGTCCTATCCACTGGCCTGGCACATTGTGATCCAGGTATGTTCCTACGTCCCTATGATAGTGCGGCGGGGCGCCATCTTGTTGGAAATAAAACTCATCATTACCGTATAATGCACGAATGGCAGCGAATATGGAGTCAGCAAGCATTGTTAGGTATGTTTCTCCAGTAACAGTACCTTCAAAGCGGGAACGCCTAATGAGACCCCTTGCAGACAAACCACACCACACATTTACACCAGGCAAATTCATAGCTTTTCAACTGTAATGTGAGAATTATCTTCAGCCCAGTACACACAATTGTGTCTATTGACAGTTCCATCGAGTTTGAATCGGGCTTCATCCGACCAAATTATGCTACCCATAAATCCCGGTTCACGTCTCACCATCTCCTGAACCCATTCACAAAATTCTAACCTTCGATCTGGATCTTCGTCACTTAGCTGTTGCACCAGCCTTGGAATGTGCACACGAAACTTGCCTTTCTTCAGAATGTTGAAAGGTGGCTACACTGAGCCACAGCGCCAGAGATCGCTAGAGAGTATTGTTCCGCCGCCTCCACTGGCAGTGATTATTGAGAACTCGTAGTGGGCAGTGCTTGTCGAGGACTCGTGGTAGTCAGTTCGTGTTCAGATGTGCTAGTAGGGAGTGCTTGCTGAGATGTGATACTGAAAAGTTCTTGTTGAGATGTGGTAATAGCGAGTCGGTGTGGAGATATATTGTAATGATTAGAGTGATTTTGGTCAATATATGAAGGTAACGAAACTTGATTTATTTTTCATTATTTCCATGTTTTAAATAATGCGTCATTACAGGTTCAGTCAACAAAGCATCTGGCTTCTGTTCTTGTATTAGAGCGTAATTCTGGTTTTCTTGAGTGATTATGGTATTTCTATTTCCTTTAATTAATTCAGTATAAATGGTATTTAAAATTTCTTGTGTTATTGAAGAAGAACCGTGCCAGATGCGTACGTTGAGTCATACTTCCACACACAGAACAGTTACACTTGTGCTTTGGTTTCGTAGGTTTTTATAGTTGCTGGGGACTTAATTAATTAATTGTGTTGATGAAAATTTCCATTTCATTCTTTGTTGTTGTTCTATGCAGTCAGATAGCGTAATAATAACAGTCAGGGCCAACCGTTTACGAGACTTGCGTAATCGGACAGTACAGCGACTGAAAATTAAAATTATTTTCATTGCATATAATTAAGCCCCCATGCACGTGGCGACCACTGCTTCGGATCGTCCCTTGGAATCTTCTGATTGTGAAAATAGTAGACAGTAGCATTGTTGTAGTAATTTGTAGTTTAGTAATTATAGTCTGTTTTGCATGTGTAGATTTGGTAATTGTCATTCTTATAATGGTATTTTTTTCTCTGAATTTGATGTCTTGTATACGCGTTTGACAATTTAGTGCAATTATTTCAATTGTTCGTTAAGCGTGTTTGAAGGAAACATTTCGTGTAAATGGTATTGTTGGAGATAAAGAGTCATTGTGTGTAATTTTCGTACAGTGACGAGTTTTGTATTTTTTTGTAAATGATTACGCGATCAATGAAAAAGGCGAAAATGATGGACAGTGAGAATGACGAAATTGTTAACATGGCGAACTCGCCAACAGAGGAAAACACTATCATGAATAATGAAGTGGAAAACAGTTTAATAAGTCGGGAAGATAGTCCGGAACCATTTCAAAATTTTTCTCAATCAGAAAATTCACAGAATACGAGATTAATGACAGAAGATTCTGGAATAGTATTGAACACAGATAGCTTTACAGCTATGACGAAAGAAGTTGGTTTCGCGGGATATGTTAGGGGCGAAAAGAATTCTGAACCATTTAATACGGAGCAGTTGATGAGTGCAATATTAAATTTGGGAACACGGTTAGACTCACAAATAGGAACAATTAAAACAGAGATAGGAACAATTAAAACTGAGATGGGAACAATTAAAACTGATATGGGAACAATGGAAACACGGTTAGGATCTGAATTTAAAACAGAGATGGGAACTTTGGCAACACGTTTAGAAACTGATATGGGAACAATGGAAACACGGTTAGATTCACGAATTGGGACGTGTTTCAAAAATATGAAAGATGAATTAAAGAAAGAAATCAGAGAAGAAGTACAACCGATTTTGAATGCTCACAATAATAGATTAATTGCAGTAGAGATTAGACAAAGGGAACAGGATAGAGAACAGGAAGAAAGAGATCGCGTGATAGTACAAAAATTTTCAGAGTTAAATTTACAACGTGCACACGATAAGGAAGAATTATTTGAGAGAATCGAGGAATCGGTACCAAATGACAGATTAAATAGCCTAACACAGCAATATGAACAGTTGACTGCCAAATGTGTCAACACTGAAACCCGAGTCGCGACACTTACGGGGGACGTGGGTAAACAGAGAGAAAAAATAGGTGACTTGTCGGAAAGAGTTGAGGAAATTTCAGATAAATTGACAAATCTTAGTTTACATGGGGACAGAGATTCGGATGATACAGCTCCATTACCATTTGCAGAAACCGAAGAGTACCAGAACATAAATAAACATGTTGAAAATCAGGGAAAATTTAATGAACGCGTTAAAAGGGAATTTGAGGCATTACGAATGCAAGTCAAACAAATTGAAGGCGAAATCGTCGGAAAAGACAGCAAAAGAAATTTAGAATCACAGATACCAGGGGGGTTTGAAGAGGGTAATTTGTTTCATTTACGGGATGCAACAAGAGAGCGCCAGACGCGCGAATTTGACAATAATCAACACTGGGACTGGGACAGACGCGGTAGGTCTTTGTCGCCACGAGGCGAAAACTTTGACTATAAACACTTTTTGACTGTTCGGAAATTTAAGATCTTCCGCAATTCTAAGAATGACATACATCCATGTGCATGGTTAGGTCAATTTACGTACGCACTTCCGCCAAATTTGCCACTAAGTCACAAACTGAAATTTATGTGCAGCTATTAAGTCCTCAGGGGATTCACTATACTAAGTGAATATGTGCCGTAGCGTTCACAGGGCCCCGAGCTGTAGTGGTGCTATTTCCCTTTTAGTTTTCTGCACCGCTGCCTACTCTCTCACTATTCTTTGCATCTAAAAAAAAATAAAAATAAAAAAAACTCTTCTACTATCCATCTATCTAGACAGTAAGTAAAGATTACCCGGATATGACGATTTTACCCTAAAGTGACTTACTATATTTATTCTGTGACTTACTATATTTTCTGCAGCATTCATTCGTAGTTTAAACGAAATTTTACCTGATTATCTTCGTGACAATATTACTTCATATGTTGACGATATTCTTATTGCTAAACGTTCTTGGAGTGAGCACAACAAAATTTTGGATTCATTATTACGTATTTTTGCACGAGTTGGCATTACAGTGAACTTGGAAAAATCTGAATTTGGTCGTTCTCAGGTGAAATTTCTCGGTCACATTATTTCTACAGAAGGTATTCTTCCTGATCCAGAGAAGCTAGACGCAATTTGTAATTATGCTGTTCCTACCACAAAACGTGATGTTCGTAGTTTCCTTGGTGTCTGTAATTTTCTTAGACGCTTTGTTAGATTGGACAATTTGGCCACACCTCGTTTATGTGAACTATCTGGAAAGAATTCTAATTGGTGTTGGGATGAGGAAGCTCAATCAGAATTTGAACAACTTCGTGACGCTTTAGTTGCTGCTCCACTTCTTTCACATCCGGATTTATCTAAAGATTTTTGTTTGGCGACGGACTCATCATACAAAGGCCTAGGTGCACATTTATTTCAAGAGATAGAAGAAGACGGCGTTGTAGTACAGAAAACTATTGCCTTTGGAAGCCGTGTTCTCTCTAAATCAGAGAAGAATTATTCGATTACGGAACTTGAAGCTTTGGCTGTTGTTTGGGCTTTCACAAAATTTCGCACATTTTTGTTCGGTAGACATACTAAGGTTTACACTGATCATCGAGCTCTGGAATTTCTTATGTCGACAAAATTAACTCATGGCAGATTGTCACGATGGGCGTTGTACCTACAGGAATTTGATTTTCGTATTGTTTACATACAGGGATCTTCAAATATTGTTGCTGATGCTTTATCACGTGCACCTATGGGTTTGAAACAATGTGCTGAAGAGGACTGCAAAGAAAACCATTATTGTTTGATGTACATTCAAGGTGTTGCGTTTGAGAACTTTATTTCGTCTTCGCTCCAGGACATCGCTAAGGAGCAAAATAAGGATCCAATCTGGAAGGACATTAAGGAGAAGTGGAGGAGAAAGGAAAGCGTAGCGATCAGACAGTATTATTTAGTTCGCAATGACATTCTTTTCAAACGAAAATCGGTCGACAACTCTGTTTGGTTAGTTTGTATTCCTGATGAGTGGGTCAATAAATTGATTTGGTACACACATTTCAGTTATGCGCACTTTGGTCCCAGAAAATGCTTTCATAAATTGCGAGAAAATTGCTACTTCAGTAATATGGAAAAACGTATTCGATCTGTTCTTGCCAAATGCAAATTGTGTCAAAAGGCTAAGCCGCCAACTGTTTCTCACAGAGCACCGTTGTTTCCTATCATTCCAGCGAAATTAAAGGACATGGCTGCAGTCGATTTGTTCGGTCCAGTGGTTCGTTCTACTAATGGTTTTGCGTACATTTTCGTAGCAGTGGAATTGACATCAAAATATGTGTGTTTTACACCGTTACGCAAAGCAACAGCTCGTTCAGTATCTAATGCTTTCATCAAACATTTTCTTAAAGAAGTTGGTCATGTTGATAAGGTTATATCAGATAATGGATCACAGTTTCGCTCTAAAATTTGGCTTCATACTCTACGGCGTCGTAAGATTAAACCAATTTTTATTTCACTTTTTCACCCTCAATCTAATGCTTCAGAGAGATGGATGAAGGAAATCAATAAATTGTGCCGTCTTTATTGTCATCAGAATCACAGAACGTGGGATCAGTATCTTCATATTTTTCAAAACATTCTGAATGAACTTCCTAATGATTCAACTTCTTTACCGCCTCTATTGATATTAAAAAATAAAGTACCAACAAATCGCATTTCTGAAATCGTTCCTTTTCCGCCTTCACGGAAACTGCGGCATTCTGAAGTTGTCAACCTGGCTCTACGAAATATTGCGTCTGCGGCTGCAAGAAGAGAGAAATCAGCTAAACGTCCTGGTCGTTTAAAAATCTTGTCAGTTGGTCAGAAGGTGTTAATTAAGTCTCATCGTTTGTCTCATAAAGGAAAAGGCTTGTGTCGCAAATTTTTTCTGCTTTATAACGGTCCATATAGAGTTCGCAAAATTATTCATGATAACACTGTTGAAGTAGAAACTGTTAAATCTCGACGCTCTAAAGGAATACATCATATATCAAACGTTAAAATTTTTGTGGAATGACATACTTGTGAGAAACTAATAGCTATACGTAAACATAGAGAGAGTACAAGGATACCGCGCTGTCTTTGTCGGCGGCACATACTCAAAGCAACAGTCAGTCGGCGCGCCGCACAAGGCAGTCGTTGACCGCAAACAATCACTTCCTACGTCACGCGCCTACAGCTGATCGAGCGCTCAGTGCGAATGCACTGACAGACGTAAATAAATACACAGTTTAATTTCTCCGAATAAATTCTGTATAAAGCTATGGTGACTTCATAAATTATGTTATTAACGTTCAGTATTTTTCAGGATACGGTTGTATAAAATATTTAAGACCTTCAGGTAAATTCTGTGTGTGTCCGACGTTAAGAGGACTTACTATCGAGAAAATTTCAGGAAGAATGTAATTTCGAAGATGAAACTAATAAACTAAAAAGGTAACGATTAATTGAGTTTATCTTTCAGGTAACATAATTCCACTTAGGTACGTACTTTAGACGTAATTTTCTGCTTGCGATTACGTGACTCATACTTTGTGCTAATTTCATGTTCTATGAATTTACTAGTGAAGCGACGTGCTTGTGTACATTTGCTGATTTTGACAATTATTGATTAATGAACAGTGTTATTACTTGTGTATATTATGCATCGCTTGGCTGCTATGCTTTTTCACTGATGTCATATTTTTCTATTATGTGCCTGCTGTGCTTATTTATTTAAATTATAATTGTCACCTGATTAATTGTGCTGATGTGGTTAGATATGTAAGTTATACTTTGTGATTTATCTGCTTGCGCCTTCATGTTTACTTATTAAGATTACATATAAACATTTATTTGCTTATGCTGATATGATGCTAATGACCTGTTTATTATGATAGATAACATATTTGCTGCCTTGCTTATGGATTGCATATTTACACATTTCTGTTTTGTTGTCATAACTACTCTTCAATTTAGTATATAGAAATGCTGATATACTGTGTACGAACATAGAGTTTAGGTTACACTGTGGTATTAATTATAGATTGTTCGCTTGGCAGAGCCTCGTTATAGGGATTGTGCTGCATCCACTTGTTGACATTCTGTTCTCTACTGGTATATTTACTCGCTATTGCATGTTTTGCTTACGCTCAGTGCCTTATATTTTTAAGATAAGAAAATGAACTGCTATAATTCGACGAACGACATTAGTAAAAGAAAGTCATAGAAGTCACATGAGCTGAGGTTTTATGGAAGCTGTATAAATTTATGCTAATAGGAAGGAAGCTAACGACATGACAGACCAAAACTAGGTTTAGACCATTGACAGTATTACACTGCATTTTCGTGAGCAATTGAAATAGGAAGTGACAATTGACACAAAAAATACTCCACATGTTTGCTTCTGCTATGATTCTTGAAGTGGTGTACACACTGTGAAATGTTATGATCATTCACACTCCGTAATCGTACTTAATTACTGAGAGTTATTCGAACTAAGGTCTGTTAGAGGTCATGTATGCATTTCTTTTATTTAATGATGGACAAGGAACCAAAATGTATCTTATAATTTATAATGAGTAGAAAATTTGGGTCAGATGGATTACACAGAGGTTGTGTGTGGACACTGTGTCTTCGGATTGTATGGGATGATGAATTGAAGTTGCACTAGGATTTTGTCTGTACTTGTTCGAGGAGACTGACTAGAGGAAAGAGTTGTTATGGAAGTGAAATGATATTGGTGCTGAGGTTTATATGTATCGACGTATTATTGAGGTATTGAGATTATGTGAAGTTGATGATTATTCGAGTTTCGTGGACAAGAGGTAAGGTAAATGAGGTATTATTGAAGTATTAAGATTAAGTGATGATGATGATTATTGGAGTTTTGGTGAATAAGAGGTAAAGTAAATGAGGAGCATATTGTTTTTGTGGGTTTATATGGAACAAGGAGGATGAAGATGGCAGACTAGAACACTAAAGTGGAAGGAAGATTGTCTACACACACACTTTGTCAAATCACTAAGCAGTATATACTTTTTTGAGAGAGGAAGCATTTGCATATCTTGGTACACTGACAGTTGTTCAGCAACCGTACATTTTGATCTGGCTTGGCAAACATTGGTCTTGACATGATGACTATGACGTTGACTTAACTATTATTGACTGTTATACATTGCTGCCACTACTACTTGATACACATAATGAACATAAAATTTCGACAGAATTGCATTTACACAGTTAACACTATTCAATTACACAGTAGCACTAATGTGGATGAAAGATGAGTGGATGTGTTTTGTGTGTTTTCCTTTCCTAATCCTACCCACCTATCTCCTAAATATTATTTTATTTGTTGGTAGTGGCTTGCACTGACTCCCATAAATGTTATAGGTTTACTGGTATTTGTGTATTGTAATAGTTAATAGGACAATTATCTGATATCATTTGTGTGTTTGTTATGATTTGTATGTTTAATGTAAAAGCATTGTATGTGTATTCAAACTATTGTTCGTGCCTGAACTGTGTGATTAGAGATGGTGCTGCACTTTTCAACATGATGTGTGACATTTAGTCATGTTTAATTTCTGCTGATGAACTGTGTGATCAGTGATTGTAAAAATTATGGACTGTTACTTGTACCTTTTCTACATGATTGGTGCCACTAGGACATGTTTAATTTCTGCTTATAAACTCTGATGAACAGTGTGATCAGTGACAGTGTATTTTATGGAACAGCTTCTGCTGAGAAATGTGACTTGTTGCTGTGTGTACCTGCTCAACATTGCTGGGTACCACTGATGGACTGCTTCTACTGAAATGGTGTTACTTGTTGATGTCTGCACCTGCTCAACATTGCTGGGTACCACTGATGGACTGTTTCTACTGAAAAGATGTCACCTGTTGCTGTGTGTACCTACTCAACATTGCTGGGTGCCACTGATGGATTGCTTCTACTGAAATGAAGTCACCTGTTGCTGTGTGCACCTGATCAACATTTCTGGTGCCACTAATGGACTGCTTCTACTGAAATGGTGTTACTTGTTGATGTCTGCACCTGATCAACATTGCTGGTGCCACTAATGGACTGCTTCTACTGAAATGGTGTTACTTGTTGGTGTCTGCACCTATTCAACATTGCTGGGTGCCACTGAGGGACTACTTCTACTGAAAAGATGTCACCTGTTGATGTCTGTACCTGCTCAACATTGCTGGGTACCACAAATGGACTGCTTCTACTGAAATGGTGTTACTTGTTGGTGTCTGCACCTACTCAACATTGCTGGGTGCCACTGATGGATTGCTTCTACTGAAATGAAGTCACCTGTTGCTGTGTGCACCTGATCAACATTTCTGGTGCCACTAATGGACTGCTTCTACTGAAATGGTGTTACTTGTTGATGTCTGCACCTGCTCAACATTGCTGGGTGCCACTGATGGACTGTTTCTACTGAAAAAAAATTTCACTTGTTGGTTTTTGCACCTGTTGACCATGGCTGGGTGCTACTGCTGAACTGTCAACTGCTTATTCTTGAGCTATGAAAAGCGTTTATGTGAATATTTGTATAAACTGATTTTTTGTGTATTACTGTTTGTGAAAAGTTATGAGACTCTTACCTGCACATATTCGTCATTGCTGACGCTATTGATTGAACTGTTTAACCACATAATACTTGTGTAAACTGTTATGTAAAGTCACATGTATGAAAGAATTTGTATTGCTTACTGTATTCTATATAATAGGTTATTGAAAGGTCAGTGCAAACCCAAAATTTTATCTAGTTATATGATATTTACGTATTAATATTATCTTTTATTTTTGTCTGTATTTTTTTTGACGAATTTGGTGGTATTTTCACCACCAATGCTGGCAAAAATACCATCAAATTCTAGCCGTGGTGGAAGGGCATATGAAAGGTGGCTACACTGAGCCACAGCGCCAGAGATCGCTAGAGAGCATTGTTCCGCCGCCTCCACTGGCAGAGTGATTATTGAGATGTCGTAGTAGTCAGTGCTTGTCGAGGACTCGTGGTAGTCAGTTCGTGTTCAGATGTGCTAGTAGGGAGTGCTTGCTGAGATGTGATACTGAAAGGTTCTTGTTGAGATGTGGTAATAGCGAGTCGGTGTGGAGATATATTGTAATGATTAGAGTGATTTTGGTCAATATATGAAGGTAACGAAACTTGATTTATTTTTCATTATTTCCATGTTTTAAATAATGCGTCATTACAGGTTCAGTCAACAAAGCATCTGGCTTGTGTTCTTGTATTAGAGCGTAATTCTGGTTTTCTTGAGTGATTATAGTATTTCTATTTCCTTTAATTAATTCAGTATAAATGGTATTTAAAATTTCTTGTGTTATTGAAGAAGAACCGTGCCAGATGCGTACGTTGAGTCATACTTCCACACACAGAACAGTTACACTTGTGCTTTGGTTTCGTAGGTTTTTATAGTTGCTGGGGACTTAATTAATTAATTGTGTTGATGAAAATTTCCATTTCATTCTTTGTTGTTGTTCTATGCAGTCAGATAGCGTAATAATAACAGTCAGGGCCAACCGTTTACGAGACTTGCGTAATCGGACAGTACAGCGACTGAAAATTAAAATTATTTTCATTGCATATAATTAAGCCCCCATGCAATGTCTACTAGCACTTACATTACTCTCGCGTGCCGCTTGCCTCGAAGATTTTTGAGGCGAACGGTGAAACAGTTCCAAGACCGCCGTTGTGGAATCATCACTTGTAGCTGTACGAGGTCGCCCTGATCGACCTTTATGCACATCACATACTGTTCCACGAATTTAAAATTTGTCTCGTAGACGTGTAATTGTTAACCTTGAAGGTGGTTCTGTACCATACTCACTTCTCCACTGTCTTCGAACCGCAGCTACATTCTCAAACTTCCAGAACCACTCAATTATCTGCTTCCGCGCTTCAAAGCTCAAACGCATGTCCGCCATGTTGCAGTTACTTCCTTGCCACTGCTGCCACCTGTTCAAGAGATATAACATTACTTTCTCACAGATATTTAACCTTGTAGAACGGGAAATAAATTGTCTATGACCGTCCAAAGTGTGAATACATTTTTTTGACGCATCCTGTATTAAAGAAGTGCACTTAACCGTCTAATGCGCTTAAAACTGATCAGCGACTCCAAACGGAACATGTCGAATATTTAGCAACAAAAAATCTCAAAAAATTTAAGCCAAATGAGTCGAAAAGCGTTTGTTGTGGCGAGCATGAAACACAGTTTTTGTTTTTTCCCCTGCTATCCTTTATCAACAGCGAAAGCAGCATTCGCATTTCTTGTTGCGGTATCGAGTTATGAACACCTGGTTTCGTAGTTAGCGTTAAATTGGTTGTACCCAATGGTCAGCAGCACAAAATGGAACCAATACTAGTTCGCAAGTGCAAAGAAAAATACATCGCTAATTTAAACCTCTATATCGACTTACCACTTGTTCCTGCTAGTCGGTATTACGAAAATTCGCCCAATGTTATACGAAATAAAGCATTTGACTCAAATACACTCCTGGAAATGGAAAAAAGAACACATTGACACCGGTGTGTCAGACCCACCATACTTGCTCCGGACACTGCGAGAGGGCTGTACAAGCAATGATCACACGCACGGCACAGCGGACACACCAGGAACCGCGGTGTTGGCCGTCGAATGGCGCTAGCTGCGCAGCATTTGTGCACCGCCGCCGTCAGTGTCAGCCAGTTTGCCGTGGCATACGGAGCTCCATCGCAGTCTTTAACACTGGTAGCATGCCGCGACAGCGTGGACGTGAACCGTATGTGCAGTTGACGGACTTTGAGCGAGGGCGTATAGTGGGCATGCGGGAGGCCGGGTGGACGTACCGCCGAATTGCTCAACACGTGGGGCGTGAGGTCTCCACAGTACATCGATGTTGTCGCCAGTGGTCGGCGGAAGGTGCACGTGCCCGTCGACCTGGGACCGGACCGCAGCGACGCACGGATGCACGCCAAGACCGTAGGATCCTACGCAGTGCCGTAGGGGACCGCACCGCCACTTCCCAGCAAATTAGGGACACTGTTGCTCCTGGGGTATCGGCGAGGACCATTCGCAACCGTCTCCATGAAGCTGGGCTACGGCCCCGCACACCGTTAGGCCGTCTTCCGCTCACGCCCCAACGTCGTGCAGCCCGCCTCCAGTGGTGTCGCGACAGGCGTGAATGGAGGGACGAATGGAGACGTGTCGTCTTCAGCGATGAGAGTCGCTTCTGCCTTGGTGCCAATGATGGTCGTATGCGTGTTTGGCGCCGTGCAGGTGAGCGCCACAATCAGGACTGCATACGACCGAGGCACACAGGGCCAACACCCGGCATCACGGTGTGGGGAGCGATCTCCTACACTGGCCGTACACCACTGGTGATCGTCGAGGGGACACTGAATAGTGCACGGTACATCCAAACCGTCATCGAACCCATCGTTCTACCATTCCTAGACCGGCAAGGGAACTTGCTGTTCCAACAGGACAATGCACGTCCGCATGTATCCCGTGCCACCCAACGTGCTCTAGAAGGTGTAAGTCAACTACCCTGGCCAGCAAGATCTCCGGATCTGTCCCCCATTGAGCATGTTTGGGACTGGATGAAGCGTCGTCTCACGCGGTCTGCACGTCCAGCACGAACGCTGGTCCAACTGAGGCGCCAGGTGGAAATGGCATGGCAAGCCGTTCCACAGGACTACATCCAGCATCTCTACGATCGTCTCCATGGGAGAATAGCAGCCTGCATTGCTGCGAAAGGTGGATATACACTGTACTAGTGCCGACATTGTGCATGCTCTGTTGCCTGTGTCTATGTGCCTGTGGTTCTGCCAGTGTGATCATGTGATGTATCTGACCCCAGGAATGTGTCAATAAGGTTTCCCCTTCCTGGGACAATGAATTCACGGTGTTCTTATTTCAATTTCCGGGAGTGTATATATGACAAGTATCTTAGTAAATAGAATTGATAAACGTGCCTAATGTGATCACGCATGCTCTATATTTTTCTCAGATCTATTCCATAAAATTTTGTCTGCGAATTGTTCTATGTCATTAGGAGAATGATTACTAAAGTACAAAAGAATAGAATGTTTTTAAAATGTGTTCGAATAAAACTAGGCCTACGATCCAAAGTAGGCTGTAGGAAACAGTAAAAACTGTATTTGTATTAATATACTGTAGATTAACATCTATATTCCAACTGTTATAATAGTTTCGTGGTAACGTTACTGGCATCTGTATCGAAGGTCGTAGGTTCGGTACTTACCTACCGTTTTTTTTATGCATTGTATTGTGTGTTCCTGCAACCTTTCCCATTGTGACCAATATTCTCCTTCTTGATGCACCTCTGACAGAATTACAATATCATCGGCGAACCTCGAAGTTTTTATATCTTCTCCCTGGATTTTAATACCTACTCCAAATTTTTCTTTTGTTTCCTTTACTGCTTGCTCAATATACAGATTGAATACTATCGAGGATAGGCTACAACCCTGTCTCACTCCCTTCCGAACCACTGCTTCCCTTTCATGTCCCTCGACTCTTATAACTGCCATCTGGTTTCTGTACAAATTGTAAATAGCCTTTCGCTCCCTGTATTTTACCCCTGCCACCTTCAGAATTTGAAAGAGAGTATTCCAGTCAACATTGTCAAAAGCTTTCTCTAAGTCCACAAATGCTAGAAACGTAGGTTTGCCTTTCCTTAATCTTTCTTCTAAGATAAGTCGTAGGGTCAGTATTGCCTCACGTGTTCCAACATTTCTACGGATGTAGACTGGCAATGCGAAGGAAAACGTTTCTGAAGAAGAGAAATTTGTTAACATCGAGTGTAGATTTAAGTGTCAGGAAGTCGTTTCTGAAAGTATTTGTATGGAGTGTAGCCATGTATGGAAGTGAAACATGGACAATAAATAGTTTGGACAAGAAGAGAATAGAAGCTTTCGAAATGTGATGCTACGGAAGAATGATGAAGATTAGATGGGTAGATCACATAACTAATGAGGAGGTATTGAATAGAATTGGGGAGAAGAGGAGTTTGTGGCACAACTTGAGTAGAAGAAGGGATCGGTTGGTAGGGCATGTTTTGAGGCATCGACGGATCACCAGTTTAGTATTGGAAGGCAGCGTGGAGGGTAAAAATCGTAGAGGGAGACCAAGAGATGAATACAGTAAGCAGATTCAGAAGGATGTAGGTTGCAGTAGGTACTGGGAGATGAAGAAGCTTGCACAGGATAGACTAGCATGGAGAGCTGCATCAAACCAGTCTCAGGACTGAAGACCGCAACAACAATGATGCGTCTGTCCCATAGGCCATCGGCAGAAATTCTGTATAGTTTTCCTCCCTTTTCGCCTCGAAACGAACAGCCAAAAGCACAGCACTGAGGCATTATTCTACTTAAAACTTCCAAAATGCACAACACTTCCTATGCTTCACACGTAACGCTTGGGCCCACAATGTCACGTGACGCAGTTTCAGCCAATCCTGAACTGCGGACGGCGGCAAACTCAGGGGAAAGGGATGGCTATACTTTCCTTTATGCAGAGGTTTTTACAAGCAACTGCTCCTGAGCGAACTCTCCAGCTGTCGGAAGAAGCAAAACTGGCGAGGCGTTGCCACGACGTCGGGACCACGGCTTCACTTCACACTCTGTAACACCGTTAGTAGGCCCTTAAAGCAACATAGGGAGGTGCAGTACTCGGGCAGAGCCGAGACAATCGCAAAAGAAGTTTTACGCGTCTACTACGTATCTGTGCGAAGGTGCTAAGAGCTCGTGGAGAACGCTGTACTCTGCAATAAAAAAGCCGAGTGAAAGGATCTACGATGAACTTGAACGGCTGTCATGTGACGTCCACCCGGAACAAATGCAACCAACAGAAACGGACAAAATGAGATCAACAAAAAAACAAGTGATTAGCATTCGAGCTCCACAAGATGGACGTGTATGAGGTGACGGTTACACTAACGCTCAAATGTAATCATCGTAAATTGAAGTAGATACTTCCTGTGAGTTAGTGTGGGCAGACGTCATTGTTGGCAACCGCAATAAAATAATAATTGGATCGTTTTGCCGACCTCCCAATTCAGATGATACAGTTACTGAAAGGTTCTAAAAAAACTTCGATTTCAAACACGTACCCGACCCATACGGGTATAATTGGTGGTGACTTTAATTTACCCCCGATATGCTAGCGAAAATACATATTTAATTCCAGAGGTACGCATAAAACATCATCCGAAATTGTGCGAAATGCATTTTCTGAAAATTGTTTCGAACAGTTAGCTCATGAGACGACGCGAAAAGTTGTGAAACACACTTGACCTCTTTAAGCAACAAATAACCCTGAGCTAATAACGAGCATCAAAACGGATACAGGGTTTAGTTAACACAGGTTTGTCGTAGCGAAATTGAATATTGTAACCAACAAGTCCTCCAAAAATAAACGAAAAATATAATGGTTCAGAAAAGCATATAAAAACTCACTTGATGCCTTCCTGAGAGACAATCTCCACTCCTTCCACGTCGATAATAAAAATACTGACCAGTTGTGGCTTGAATTCAGACAAGTAGTATCTGCAGAAATTGAGAGGTTTGTACCAAATAAATTAACAAACGACGGAGCTGATCCTCCTTGGTACACAAAACGGATTAGAACAATGTTGCAGAAACAATGAAACAAACATGCCAAATTTAAACAGGCGCAAAATCTCCAAGATTGGCGATCTTTTACAGAAGCTCGAAATTTAGCGCGGACTTCGATGCGAGATGCTTATAACAGTTTCCACAACGAAACTTTCTCTCGAAACCTGGAAGAAAATCCAAAGAGATTCTAGTCGTATGTGAATTATTTTAGCGGACAAAAAAAACAATCGATGCCTTCTCTACGCGATAGCAATGAAGATAATACGAAGACAGTGCTGCCAAAGCAGAGTTACTAAACAGAGTCTTCCGAAATGGCATCACGAAAGAAGACGAAGTAAATATTCCACAATCAGAATCGAGAACAGCTGCTAATATAAGCAACGTAGAAGTAAATATCCTCGGAGTAGTGAAGCAACTCATATCACTTAATAAAAGCAAGTCTTCCGGTCCAGACTGTATACCAATTAGGTTCCTTTCGGAGTATGCTGATGCATTACCTCCATACTTAACGATCATATACAACCGTTCGCTCGAAGAAAGACCCGTACCCAAAGAATGGAAAGTTGCACAGGCCACACCAATATTCAAGAACGGTAGTAGGAGTAATCCACTAAATTACAGGCCCAAATCGTTAACATAGATATGCAGCAGGATTCTGGAACATAAATTGTGTTCGAACATTATGAATTACCTTGAAGAAAACGGTCTATTGACACACAATGAACATGGATTTAGAAAACATCTTTCTTGTGAAACACAACTAGCTCTTTATTCACATGAAGTGCTGAGTGCTATTGACAAGGGATTTCAGATCGATTCCGTATTTCTGGATTTCCGGAAGGCTTTTGACGCTGTACACACAAGCAGCTTTTATGGAATTGCGTGCTTATGGAATATCGTCTCAGTTATGTGACTGGATTTGTGACTTCCAGTCAGAGGGGTCAGAGTTCGTAGTAACTGATGGAAAGTCATCAACTAAAGCAGAAGTGATTTCTGGCGTTTCCTAAGGTAATGTTCAAGATCCTTTGCTGTTCCTTATGTATATAAACGATTTAGGAGACAATCTGAGCAACCGTCTTAGGTTGTCTGCAGGTGATGCTGTCGTTTATCGACTATAAAATTCTTTTATCTTGGCGGTTCGCGCATGCCCGCCCAGACGCGGGAGATTGCTGCGTTGCCAGTTGCACACGACGCACGCGCCAAGAGAAACAGCGCCATAGTATAGTTCGCAAACGTTACGTTTAGGGGGGAGCGCGAGGTTTATGAAGTAAAGCCACCACGGCCGCATTAACCCTTTCGCTGCTGCAGTCACGTGCTCCCCGCATTCCGCGCTGTGCGCGATTTTGTCATCACTGCACTGCTCGCCTGTGCAGACACATGGTGTTCCCACTGCTTTGACACACTTATCATTCGATTTCACAACAACTATTTGGCCCAAAAATTTGATTTTTACACATCTTCTTGACTGATACCTTCCCCCCATAAATGACTTAATTTTGTTTCGATGTTCAACGCAGTTATTGTGCAGCATTAGATGTAGAAAACCATTGCACGAAATTTTGAAGAGTTTGCAGAGGTTAAAGTCCATAGCGTATACTTTCCATATGGTCGATTTTAGTTGCCAATAGAAATTTCAAAAAATTACATTCAAACGAATAAAATTCATGAAGTAAGACACTTCGATATTGTTTTTAAATAAAAAAATATTAAATACCGACCAAGGTTTGAACTCAGAACCTTTCGCATAGTAGCCATACACTTGAACCATTTTTTTTTTTAAAAATCTCATTTTGTTCGTTTTAGTTCGTTGAATGTGATCGGAGCGGATGTCCTAAGACACCCTTTTAAGTTCGTCGTTGATCAATTAACTCAGTTATTTTTATTACAGAGGGCAGCTAACCCTCTGACCGAACACGCTGAGCTACCGTGCCGACTGCCATTACGCTAACGCAGCTCGTCATTCAACATGTTACCTCGAGGACTTTAAAACATCACGCAAAATACCGACAGACACTGTTGGTTTGATTATGAATTACTCACGTTTCGTCGAAGTACAATAGGAAATAAACAATTACCGCTGTTCTTTATTGCGAAAAAGCGGTTAGCGAGAATGATACAAACACCTTTCCTTGCTATCGCCTCAATTAGGAGGCTTATTGCATGTTTGGTTTAATTAATTAATAGAATATGAAGCAATTGGTATAAATAATGCTTTTTTCCAAACTTCCTATAAAAGAAAGTCTGCTATCAAGACATTGCTTTTGTTCAATTACTTTATTTATGACTGCTCTGCACTGCAGTCGAGCTCTGGCAACGTCGTTCTCTGTTCATTGGCTGACTGTGTTTTGTGACGTCAGATGCGCAGAACGAACCCAAACCCGGCCGTCCTCATAAATGACGCGCACTTTGGTAAAGTCATCAGAAGATCAAAACAAACTGCAAAACGATTTAGAAAAATATATCTGAATGGTGCGAAAAGTGGCAGTTGACCCTAAATAACGAAAAGTGTGAGGTCAACCACATGATTGCTAAAAGGAACTCGTCAAACTGCGGTTACACGATAAATCAGTCTAATCTAAAAGCCGTAAATTCACCTAAATACCTGGGTATTATAATTACGAACAACATAAACTGTTGTGTGCAAGGCAAACCAAAGACTGCGTTTTACTGGCGGGACACTTAGAAAATGTGACAGATGTTCTAAGGAGGCTGCCTACACTACACTTGTGCGTCCTCGTTTAGAATACTGCTAGGATCGACGGAGTACGTCGAGAAAGTTCAAAGAAAGGCGGTACGTTTTGTATTAACGCGAAATATGGGAGAGAGTGTCACTGAAATAATAGAGGATTTTGGGTGTACATCATTAAAATAAAGGTGTTTTTCGTTGCGTTGGAAATTTCTATCCCCAACTCTCTCCTCCGAATGCGAAAATATTTTGTTGTCGCCTGCCTACATAGGGAGAAACGATCATCATAATAAAATAAGGGAAATCACGGCTCGCACTGAAAGATATAGGTGTTTGTTTCTTCCCGCGCGCTGTTCGGGATTAGAATAATAGAGACTTGTTACGAAGGTGGTTCGATGAACCCTCTGCCAGGCACTTAAATGTCATTTACAGAGTATCCGTGTACATGTAGAGTTCTTCCTTCTGCTTAGTGGTCAGATTTTTCGCCACCAGTTTAGCACAAACCTTTCGCATGTGCAAAACTTCGCTCAAAACTTGATATACAGCGAAACTATTCAAGTTTAACAGGCCACCCATGACCGCTGTTGTTAAACGTCGGTCAGATCTCACGTTCCGTGTTATCGTCGGTTTTTTAAACTGAAGGCCTCCCTGACAGAGGTTCATCTTCGACGTATTCTCGGCCCTCGGAAAAGATTTGTGCTCTTGATAACGCGTGTTCCCCATAGGCTTGTTCCAATTTTCAAATGTCACAGTTGTGAATTCGCCGAGTTTAACACAAAACTTGATCGCGTAACGTTGCTCTAAATTTTCGTTCCAGCGTACAAAAACATAACTTAACTGACGGTGCTTTCAAAAGTTACTGGATTTTTGTGCAGACGGTACTGGAACTTAGCATCCGGAAGGCCTGAACAAACCTGTCTACATAAGCAGAAGAACACAGTGTTGCCGGATCGCTCCCTTCTCTCGCACTCCTCAATACATCCAACAAACAAGTGCGAACGCTACGAGTGCGTTTTTGAATAGTCGCAAAAGCAGTGTCCATATCACAAAAATCCTCTTCCTTGGTGTTTTAGTGGAAAAATGCCTTTTAATAATACTGCTAGTTCGCAGTCAGGAATATCACATTTGTTGCTTCACCCCAGGTCAGGGCGTCATATCTGCAACAGTTCAGACAAAAAGGAATTTTAGCTTTATTTACTTTTTCGCTTTAAATTTATCGATATCACTGTTCAATTCTTTCAATGATACTTGCAAGACCATTTCAGAAAATAAATTCAAGAACAGTATTCCCACTTTTCTTACTACATTTTACACTAATGTAGTATAACAAATATTATACAGAAGAAGAACATTTTATTTTAAAAAACGCTATTCCGTCATATCACTTACATTTGTCTTTAAAAAGTACAATTAATTTAATCAAATACCTCCTTTATTAACATCAAAAGGAAGAGACCGAAACAAAACTAAACATTTTTACACAAAATCCGCCCAGAAGGTCTGTCTGTTGATTTATTAGAACTGTTTTCTTTCAAAGAATAAAGTCTGCTAGAACATTACTCTTTTACTATGTTTACATGCGCTCCGAAAAGTCGGATACCGCAAACCGATTTACCTATAACGATTCCGGCTGGTAACGTAAACACTCCAAAAGCGATTCTGGAAATCCATTTCTAGCTGCAGGTACTGCACCCCCATAATCGATTTCCGCTCCCATGTAAACGCACAATCGGTTTTGAAACATGCTTGGGCTATCAGGTTACGTCTTGTTTCCAAAATGGACGGAGTGACCTATTGTGAAATGCAGAAGCGGAAAGATTAGACGGAGCATGACACTGTACGCCTCGAAAAAGGTTTCAGAAATTCGGTTTTCGTCTTACATTTTTCCTCCATTTTCAGTCAGGAAGCCGTCACTGCAGTATGTCGGTTTTATTAATGTTCAACTGTATTCCAGTCTCTACCTTCCTTGCCCTTTTCGCCCTCTACAGTTCCCTTTTAGCACCGTGCGAGGATTCCCTGATTTCTTGACACAGGACCTGTGATCCTGCCACTTCTTCTAGTCACTATTCAACACATTTTAACACAGTTTAAATGAATGCATGGTGACTTATTTCGGACATGTTCGGAAGAACAGACACAACGCAGAATATGCAACTGTGACACACTATGTGTAAACTGAAGCGGCATCGGGACATTACACGGAATCAGCGAACTGGCTAACGTACCTGCCTAGGAAGCAGGAGATCCCGGGTTCGAATCCCGGTGGGGCCCACATTTTCACTCGCCGCCGCTGGTTCCGTGTAATGTTCCGATGCAGCTGACAACAGTCTTTCCTTTCTTTCCCCCCTCCCCTCCCCCCCCCCCCCCACGATCAATTTACGTATCATCAGATACGTAGTGTTTGTATCGGCGGGTATTCTTATCACGTCTTGTTATTTACATCTCTGATCTACATTACAAGTCAGCTGCTGCCATCTGCCGGCCAACGTCCTCGAAACCTAGTCCCGCAGTTATAATCTTTCGCTACAAGGCGGACCTTTTGCGTGGGAGAAACTTTGACCTTGCAGATCATTTCCAAGCGCACTGTTTTCCAAAGCTGAAAGTCTACATCTACATCTACATCTACATGACTACTCTGCAATTCACATTTAAGTGCTTGGCAGAGGGTTCATCGAACCACAATCATACTATCTCTCTACCATTCCACTCCCGAACACCGCGCCGGAAAAAAAAATGGTTCACACGGCTCTGACAAGGGAACCTCCCCATCGCATCCCCCTCAGATTTAGTTATACGTTCGTACAGTGGATAGGCGTTGAAAAACTGAACACAGATCAATCGAGAAAACAGGAAGAAGTTGTATGGAACTATGAAAAAAATAAGCAAAATATATACTGAGTAGTCCATGTTCAAGATATGCAACATTAAGGAGAGAATTAGATCAGCAGCGCTGTGGTCCTGTGGTTAGCGTAAGCTACTGTGATACGAGAGGTGCTTGGTTCAAGTCTTCCCTCGAGTGAAAATTTTAATTTTTTATTTTCAGACAATTATCAAAGTTCAGGCACACACGCACACACAATCAACTTCGCTCTCCAAAATTCCAGGACATGTTCAGATTTGCTCGGACATATGCAGGATTTGACGGTCTACACACGGAAAAATTTTAAAGCGTTAAAAACATATGTTTTGACAGAGCACAGGGAAAATTGTGCGACTGTGAAACTGTTGCATTCATTTGTTGCAGTTTATGTGACAAACTCTTATGTTTTCATCACTTTTTCTGGGAGTGATTATCACATCCACAAGAAAACCTAAATCGGGCAAGGTAGAAGAATCTTTTTACCCATTCGCCAAGTGTACAAGTTAGGTGGGTCGACAACAAATTCCTGTCATGTGACGCACATGCCGTCACCAGTGTCGTATAGAATATATCAGATGTGTTTTCCTGTGGAGGAATCGGTTGACCTATGACCTTGCGATCTAATGTTTTCGGTTCCCATTGGAGAGGCACGTCCTTTCGTCTACTAATCGCACGGTTTTGCTCTGCGGTCGCAAAACACAGACACTAAACTTATTATAGTGAACAGAGACGTCAATGAACGAACGGACAGATCATAACTGCCAAAATAAAGAAATTAAAATTTTCGCTGGAGGAAGGACGTGAACCAAGGGCCTCTCGCTCCACAGCAACTCACGGTAACCACGTGCCCACGGCGCTCCTACCCTGATGTTCTCCTTGATGTTGCCTATCTTGCACACAGACTACTCAGTTTGTATATTTTGTTTATTTTTTCATGGTTCCACACAACTTCTTCCTGTTTTCTTGATTGATCTGTGTTCAGTTTTTCAACGCCTATCCACTGTTCCAACTTACAAGGAAATCTGAGGGGGGTGCGAGGGGGAGGTTCCCTTGTGAGCACTATGGGACTTAACATCTGTGGTCATCACTCCCCTAGAACTTAGAACTACTTAAACCTAACTAACCTAAGGACTTCACACACATCCATGCCCGAGGCAGGATTCGAACCTGCGACCGTAGCAGTCTCGCAGTTCCGGGCTGAGAGCCTAGAAGCGCTAGACCACCGCGGCCGGCGCGCGCGGGAAAAACGAACACCTAAACCTTTCTGTTCGAGCTCTGATTTCTCTTATTTTATTTGGATGATCATTCCTACCTATGTAGGTTGGACTCAACAAAATATTTTCGCATTCGGAAGAGAAAGTTGGCGAATGAAATTTCGTAAATAGATCGCGCCGCGACGAAAAACGTCTTTGCTTTAATGACTTCCATCCCAACTCGCGTATCATATCTGCCACACTCTCTCCCCTATTACGTGATAATACTAAACGAGCTGCCCTTTTTTGCGCCCTTTCGATGTCCTCCATCAATCCCACCTGGTAAGGATCCCACACCGCGCAGCAATATTCTAACAGAGGACGAACGAGTGTAGTGTAAGCTGTCTCTTTAGTGGACTTGTTGCACCTTCCAAGTGTCCTGCCAATGAAACGCAACCTTTGGCTCGCCTTCCCCGCAATATTATCTATGTGGTCTTTCCAACTGAAGTTGTTCGTAATTTTAACACCCAGGTACTTAGTCGAATTGACAGCCTCGAGAATTGTACTATTTATCGAGTAATCGAATTCCGACGGATTTCTTTTGGAACTCGTGTGGATCACCTCACACTTTTCGTTATTTAGCGTCAACTGCCACCTGCCACACCGTACAGCGATCTTTTCTAAATCGCTTTGCAACTGATACTGGTCTTCGGATGACCTTACTAGACGGTAAATTACAGCTTCATCTGCGAACAACCTAAGAGAACTGCTCAGATTGTCACCCAGGTCATTTATATAGATCAGGAACAGCAGAGGTCCCAGGACACTTCCCTGGGGAACACCTGATATCACTTCAGTTTTACTCGATGATTTGCCGTCTATTACTACGAACTGCGACCTTCCTGACAGGAAAGTCTGCAGTGGTTCGATCTTACAGTTTTGGATCCACCTGGCGCGAAGTGATAACTTGATGGTAACACTGTTCGTTAATTGGCCAGTCGTGCGAGATTTAAAAAATGAATACTTGTATCAAACAACCGATGTGGAGAACTTCAGAATGCCCTTTAAGAAATATACGGCTGTTGTACGCAACACGGAGAAAATAAGCGACGTATTATTGAGAAGCAGAGCCCCCACCCGCCGCCACACACCTCGTGCTCCCGGAGCTGCGAGGTCGCGCGCGTGGAAAGTGAAAGGCGGGGCCGGTCGAAAGCGGCTGCGCTAGCTGCTAGAGGTGCGGCGCGTGACGTCACGCGGCCTTGACAAGGCTGCGCGCAGACCTTCAATTGTCGCAGCAGTGCGCCGAGAGCCCCCGACTCGCGCTTCGGCAATCTACGCCACGTAGCTGTCCTTCCACAAGTTGCGCGCGCCGCATCCACAGTGACGTCAGCAAAACGGTTTTAGCCGCGCCTCGTAATGCAATCAAATGGGGCGTTTCACACTGCCTTCCCGCGGCTGCATCGCAGTCTTAATACTCAAAGTCGCGACACTCTCTGTTGCGAAAGTTGTTACCGTTTGGCTGCTTGATTACACTAGCTCTCCAAGCGGTGAGAAAGCAGTTACAGACCGTAGCGAAGGTGTTTGTTTTCAATTATTTCTCTACTTAATTAAGGAAATGTTTTACGTTCCAAGCATTAGTAAATTACCAATAGACGTCAATTATCGTGAAATAAATGTAAAAACAGTCAAATCTCACTGATTGATGACAAACTACATTTTACTCATGATGAAATACTTCTGAATATCTGTATAATTGCAGCTTGCCCCACTGAAAGAAAGAGAAAGTAAACACATATGCCATGCTTGAAAGCACTAAGTTTCTGTTGTGTGGTGTCCTTACGATAGAGACTTCCCTTCGAGGCGTAGAAACTTCTACTTGTGCTTCAATTACGAATATGTTGTAGATTCTTGCCGTTTGTGATTCAGATGTAGCAACTACTGTGAAACTGGTTTATTCTGTCCAGGGAAACGGTTTTATAGTTGGTGAATGACGCAACC
The DNA here is from genome assembly GCF_023898315.1 of Schistocerca nitens. Lineage (NCBI taxonomy): Eukaryota > Metazoa > Arthropoda > Insecta > Orthoptera > Acrididae > Schistocerca > Schistocerca nitens. The sequence continues at coordinate 11,782,720 of NC_064624.1, read as the reverse complement.
AGCCGCAAACACTTTTTAAATGTTTTATTTTAGTACCTACCATGCCAGTCTTCAGATGGCTGATATTTTTCGTTAAACAGATGTTTCGACCAACGGCATCTGGTCTGCTCCACGCTGCACAAGAATATTTGAGTATTTGTACCACTTTATCAGTTGTTTCATTAATAAAAATACGCTGAAGTGCTTGCATTTTTAATAGCCTATATGACGCAAAATAGTTGTGCTCACTCTCATACGTTCTAGCAGATGGCGATTTGTTTTGTTGCGATCCACGTACTTTTCTAGTTCGATATATAATGTTATGCTGGAACGTATGTAAGTGAGCACAACTATTTTGCATTATTCTTCTTCTTCTTCTTCTGCTTTTACGGCCTCATTGGACCACTTCAGTCAATCATTTCTGGTCCTCTTCTTTGGTATTTTCCCCTTCCGAGTGGCCCAGTATCTCTTCATTCGTTCCGATGCTTTTCGTCGTTCCTCATCTGTAAATACCCTTTTCATTGTATGTCGTTTGTCAATTTTTGGTTTAAATCTTATTTCTGTGTCCCTCAACTTCTTTAAATTTGGCGTTTTGTTCTGCAAATCATCCAGGGTTATTTCCAGTTCTTCCATATCCTCTCTTATTTCCTTAAGCCATCCTCCTTGTTGTTTCAACTTCCAGAGTTTCTCAATAATTTTCCTTGATAATCTGGTTTCTGGTGTCCTCAGAATGTGACCACAAAAAGAGATCCTTTTCTTTCGTATAGTATCAGTGATGGGCTCCAGTTCTCTGTATACCACTTCATTTGGAACTATCCGCCATTGCCCAGCTTTTTGATATTTCTTATTTATGCATGTTCTAGCAATTCTTCTCTCTACTTTTAAAATTTTGTCAATTCTGTTTTTCTGGGTGACTTTAAAAAGAGTTTCACTTCCGTATGTAACCTCTGGTTGAACCACCGTCTTGTAATGTTTTAATTTTGTTTTAATTGATAGACATTTTTTATTGTACGTAGACCACGTTAGTTTTTGAGCTTTATTTTGCATTATATATGTTAAAAGGAAAGCAAAAAAAAAAAAAAATGTCTCTGAGCACTATGGGACTTAACATCTGGGGTAATCAGTCCCCTAGAACTTAGAACTAGTTAAACCTAACTAACCTAAGGACATCACACACATCCATGCCCGAGGCAGGATTCGATCCTCCGACCGTAGCGGTCGCGCGGTTCCAGACTGAAGCGCCTCGAACCGCTCGCCACACTGGCCGGCAAAAGGAAAGCACTTTAGCGTATTTTTATTAATGAAACAACTGAGGAAGCACTAAATACTCAAATATTCTTGCGCAGCGTGGAGCAGACGACATGCTGATGATGAAAACATCTGTGTTTCGACAAATATTAGCCGTCTGAAGATGGGTGTAGCAGCCCAAAACCGCTTATGGCACTGAGAAAGACATTTAAAAAGTATTTGTGGCTGTCGCGTCATCCACCAATTGTCATCAACGGCCAAGGGGTTAACAAGATCCAAAACTGATAAAATAACACTGAAATAGTTATTTCCTTTGACGTTTTATTAACACGCCTGTGTGGTCTTCTCTTCAGTTACGTGCGTGGTGGCTTATTTTGCTCGTCAAATAATGTCGGTATTACATTTGTAACATATTTCCTTCGTTCCGCAGTCACAGATTTGGATTAATGTGTAGCAAATAAAACTTCGCGTTGTTGGGTAAATATATGACGTCTTTCTACAAAAAGAACACGTCTTTGGGTGTTTGCTAGCAATATTCTGTTATTAAAGGAGAACGGCTTTCTTCCGTAAATATGTGGAAATTCCAACAAAATGGAAAAGAAGGTGTTCTGTAAGGTGCCGTTTCATACCTCTCAGGGTCCTCAGGAAACATAAGAGTGGTAATGTGCTGTCATTTTCATATATTGTCGATTCTTATTGCTCTACACTCGTCCCCTATTGTACAAGCTATGTTACAAATGGATACAAACGATAGTATTAGCATCCATGCGAGATGGTGTTCAGAAGTGTAGCTTGCTGGCCACTAGGAGCGCCGCTATCGCACTAGGTAACAAAAAACAGACGGGGTGTGGCGACTGTCGTGTTGGAGTGTGGGTGCGCCACATCTCAACCTGCAGAGCGAACACAAGCGAACATGGCAAACAAAGTGGGGTGGCCAGAAAATCACAATAACTGAGAAATGGTGTAAGATGGCAAGAACCTTGCCCCTTACATGAAGTCATTAAAGATCACCTAACTCACGTTGAGCGAGCAGTAGGGCTGAACAAAATGACTGACAAGGCACAGTGCATCTCGTAGAGGGTATAGTACGGACGTATTGGAATAATTAATGTCGGGTGATGGTTTTAAAGTAATTCACACGACATGAAAACTTTGTGGAAAAGCGTCGATTTACTGGAGGCTAGTTTATCCCAGGGAAGTATGCAGAGTTGAACGTGCCCGGCTGGGGAGCGGCGAAGGGAAGCGACAATAGGCAGCTTAGGGCGGCTCGAGCTCTGAGAAAGCGGCAACGGGGCGCGGCCTCCAGCCGCCTTAAGATGAGTGACAGTGAGTGGGTGGTTGACCCCGACCCCATGCTGGTGTACCGGGAAACAGACGGAGAACTTGTACGCCTGTTGATAAATGTCCGTCGTCCCGTTTTCAGTGAAACGTGCGAGAAGGCTGCGGTGGAGCGGTCAACAGAGGCCGAAATATGCGTGTTCGTGGCTATAGCAACTTCACGCTGAATTCACGGTCTGCAGAGTCTCAAGTAAATCAGGTGAAGAGCGACAGAATGAAATACGCCGGCCTCCGACGGGAACGTAGGACCGAGGAATTTGAGGTACTCTCCTGGGAGTCAGAATTCCGGAAAAATTGGTGTTTTGTGCAGACGCTAACCTTGATGGGTGGCCTGGGAGCAGCTAAATACCAGAAATTGAGAGGAAGGGAAATTTTGTGGGAATTTGTTCACTTCCCAGAGCAGGCATTGGTCGGGGCTCAGAAGCGACGCATAATTAACGCGACTTGCGCTGCAATTGGCGTAAGTGATTTTGCTGGAGGGGAAACCGAGGCGAAGAGCAGACTGGGAGAAGTCTCCGTAGAGGTCTTCCGTTCCCAGCTTGCCTAGAGTGTGGACGTGGCGTTCTTTACTCAGCTTGCCTGAGAGAGAGTGTGCATCTCTGCAGTTTAGGACTTAGCAAATGGAACGATTGAGCTTGGAGGTATGAAGTTTTGGTTCAGCTATGTACTGAGCAAGATAGCTAGGAGTGAATAGACGAGCGCAGCCTTGCAGCACCGCGAGGCCGGCCGACGTCCACACAACGACGCCGTTCCGCCACGCTGTATTCGGTGATATTGCGCCCGCTCCGGCCACTGATTAATTTGTTGGATCATATCGGCAAAGTTTCCACGAGGGTTTCATGGGCCGTGTATTGTACAATTCTTCTCGCACTTCGCATTACGCCTCGGTCAATCGATAGGAATTAATTTTGAATTATCGCGCTTTACTCCACGTAAACGCAATTTATTACCACTGCCTGATAGGATAGTCTTGTAATGTGATGACTGAAGGTCGGGAGTTAAAATAAATTTGTGCTAATCGACTGCATCTGTTTTCAATCAAGTACTTGAAACCCCAAGTCACTTTCTTAATTAATTTTATGTTCAACATTTGCATCTGGTGTTCAATAGCTGAATATAACATCAATGTGCACCCCTTTTTAATTAAAAGTGATCAATTCTGAATCAATTAATGTCAACACTGCCACCGTAGTTCAATCAGGAGTCACAGGGGCTTATTACTTTTTTGCGTTATCCGATATTGCGGCGGTTTTGCACTCTCTGTTGATCTGTTAGTCAGCTAGCTGGGGTGAACACACGCCAAAACCAGATAAGTGGCGGGTGGGGTGTTACAAAGGCAGCTTTCACTATGACAGCTGCAGCTTCAGTTACCAGTAGCAACTAAGTCCAGCATCGAACGTCTTCGCCGGCCGCGGTGGTCTCGCGGTTCTAGGCGCGCAGTCAGGAACCGTGCGACTGCTACGGTCGCAGGTTCGAATCCTGCCTCGGGCATGGATGTGTGTGATGTCCTTAGGTTAGTTAGGTTTAAGTAGTTCTAAGTTCTAGGGGACTGATGACCACAGCAGTTGAGTCCCATAGTGCTCAGAGCCATTTGAACCATTTTTTTTTTTTCGAACGTCTTCTGCTGCCCGTTTGTTGGCGCTCGTCCTCCGTCGTCGTTCGAAACTCCTTCTCTCACGCAACCTTTGTTACCAAGCGTAGTGTGGCCAGGTGTTTTTCATTTAATAAAATGATTTAAAAGGCGGTATCATGGAGGTCTTTAAAAGGGTCCGAACTGGAACATTCTTTCCGGCTCCTTACAAGTCGACATTCTGCAACCAAAGTATTAAACTAGACAATACCCTCAGTTCTGTTTCCTCTCCGCCTCCCTTACGGACTATTGTGTAGACACCCTCGGTTTCAGGAGCAATATTTTCAATATTTCGCGTAATTATTGACCGAATTTAAAATTTTTAAATGCTACGCTAATCTACTCGTTAAGAGGTATAAAGTTAAAATAAAAGCTTAACACTTCCCGTCTCCTTAACTTCACATAATCCTCTCTGTTTTCCATTACTTCCCACACTGTCTGTTCCTACATATTCCCCCTTTTCCTGTATGCATCGAGTTCTTTTATTTTGTTGAAAATGTCTATGTAATCCATAGAGACTGTAGTTTCAATTGTCAAGGTTTTTTTTTAACTGGCACTTTTATTACTTTGCATGTTTAACACCACTTGTAGGCGTCTCACGAAGTACTGTTTTTGTTTTACTTGGTTCATTTATTTAATGCAAACTGTTACATAGGCACTGTTTTGAGTACAGTGTTAATGTTTCTCCCCTTGCTCCTTTTATATTCGTATATACTTCAACTTTTTCTTTTTAAAAACACTCTCAAAGATGGCATTAACTATATGTTCCCTCAGACTCCTCCATTTTTCTGCATTTCTCCATTTCTGTTTGTCTTATTCATATTGCTTATGCATATTCTGTAGTTTCACTGATAATTCTTTTTTCTTTTAATTGGTTTGTACATCACTCTACATCTTTTATGTTTCCTGATGTAGCCTTGTGAAGTACTAATTTTATTTTATTTTCCTGGTTTTCTTTATTAATATGAACTGTTATGCAGGATTGCTTTTGCAGTTTTGTGTTAAAGTTTTTTGCTGTTTACTATATTCATATTTATTCACTGTCCAACTTTTTACTTTTTGCATTGCATTATCACCACACTGACAAAGATACTATATTCATTTACTGTACTATATTCATTTACTGTACATTTCTCCTTCAATCTAGATGTGTAACGTCTCTCCCAATGTCGTTTACAAACATTGTAACTTCTTTGGTGACAGTAGTCAGTGAATGTCAGTAGATAGCCTTGCAAGCCGAAAACCGGTTGACTCTGTAGAATAAAAGCAAGCTAGCGCTTTTCGTTTATACGACGGTCATTCAGTAATTAAAAAGACAAATTGGTCTGGGGAAAAAAACTGTTAGTAGGGCAAGTTTGGTACTTTTATGGCTTTAAGTTGGCATCATTGGGATGATCCCTGATCAAATGGCTCTGAGCACTATGGGACTTAACATCTGAGGTCATCAGTCCCCTAGAACTGAGAACTACTTAAACCTAACTGACCTAAGGACATCACACACATCCATGCCCGAGGCAGGATTCGAACCTGCGGCCGTAGCAGTCGTGCGGCTCCAAACTGAAGCGCCTATAACCGCTCGGCCACCGCGGCTGGCGATCCCTGATCAGCTGACGTATCAACATTGTTTTGTTTATAACCTCAAAAGTACATTTCAAGATGGCGAGTCCACTTGAAACGTCCACATTAGTCAAAGAAGTGCTGTTATTCGTTTTTCACTTGCTGAAGGCAAGAAATCAGTGAATACATTCTGTAGGATGTCTAACGTTTATGGTGAAGGCTGTATGCATCGTGCAAATTTTTACAGGTGGGTGGAGCAGTTCAAAAATGGTCGCGACTCAGTGACTAACGAACACCGTTCTGGCCGACCAGTCGCACTTTCAACTCCCTCACTCGAAAGTCTAATTGATGACGCTATTCGTGCCGACCGCCATGTGACTGTGGAAATGATAGTTGATAAGATTCAAGTTAGTACTGGTACAGTTCATAACGTTATCTATAACAAGTTGAAGTACCGCAAAAGAAGTGGAAGATTGGTCCCAAAGGAGTTGACGCGGCTACACCAGGAAACAAGGTTGAGACTGTGCGCAGAGCTAAAGGAACGTTATGAAAGAGATGGTGAGCACTTCCTCAACAAAATTTTAACTTGTAACGAAACTTGGGTTCACTATTATGAGCCAGAATCAAAAAGACAAAACATGGAGTGGAAGCACACCAACTCACATGTCAAGAAAAAATTCAAAAGCCGAGCATCAGCAGGAAAAGTCGTGTTGACGGTGTTTTGGGATGCTGAAGACCCAGTTTTCTGTGATTATCTCGAAGAGCAGCGTACAATGAACAGACAATACTAATGAAATTTGCTTTTAAAGAAGGTGAGGCCAGCCCTGAGAGAGAGACGTCGTGGATCTCATAGGAGAGGTGTGATTCTCCAGCAAGACAACGCACGTCCTCATACTGCTCAACTAACCCGTGAAACCATCGACAAAATAGGCTGACAAGTACTGCCTCATCCCCCTTACAGTCCTGATTTAGCTCCTAGTGATTTACATTTGTTTGGTGTACTGAAGGAGTAATTACATGGGAAGAGGTTGCAGGACAACGAGGACGTGAAAAAGTTTGTGCGAAATTGGTTCATACATCAAGATAAAGAGTTCTTTGCAGACGGAATCAAAAAGCTTGTAGGCCGTTGGAACAAGTGCGTAAATATTCAACGGGATTACGTTGAAAAGTAGAAAAAGTATTGCATTATAAAAATAAACGCTTGTTCCTCCAGACCAATTTGTGTCTTTAATTATTGACTGAGTCTCGTAAAGAGAGAATTATAGTTAGAAACAGTGTGTTTGTCTGCGCTCAACGTAACTGATGTCGCTCGAGTATTTGGACCTTATTCATCCAGTAGTCGAGAGCCAGTGGAGGATCATGGGTCTAAATTCGGGGAGGCCCAGAAACATTTTGGCAAATCCCCTTTCCTTTCCTTTTAATGTATGCACATCTAGCGTTCCTAACAACAGTCACCACTGCTGCTTCTAAGACATGCACTACTATTGCTAACAATGACCATGCCACTCAGTTTTATTTACAATCGAACTGCGAGATTGGGCGGTGGAGCGTTGTTTGTGAAACAAGTTAACACTACGATCCTTCTTCTACCCGCATGTTTCGATGACATCGACGTACCTAATGTCTCGTCTTTCGAGTATTGGCAGCACCGGTTTCTCAACCGAGGTGCAGTCAAGGCAATGAAAAGATATACACAGAAACAACCTGTTTGGGGATTACGATTGATCATACTTTGTATTGATCATACTTTGAATTTTATTTCAGATTTTCAATGCAAATTGTGCCGGTAATTACGGTTTGATCAAGGGCCTGCGAGGTTGAAGTACGCAGGCTGCGCCGGCCGCACGGTTTGAGGGCCCATGTCACGGATTGCGCGGCCGCTCCCGCCCGAGGATCGAATGCTCCCTCGGGCATCGGTGTGTGTGTCGTTCTTAGCAGAAGTTAGTTTAAGTAGTGTGTAAGTTTACAGACCGATGACCTCAGCAATTTGGTCCCTTAGGAATTCGCACACACCTGAACATTTGTGTAGCCCTCAGAAGCCATCTGTAATCGACAATGGATAACATTAGTCGATAATGCACTAAATTTACGGAAGCTTGTACCTAACCACCAGAAACTAACCTTAGATTTAACGATATGGTGCTAAATCGGAAATCTTGAGGATTTGTTTCTCTTTTTTTTTGTAGCTTTACAAAAAATAATTAACATTAACAAATTTCATATAATATAAGCTACTGCCCATTGAAATTGCTACACCAAGAAGAAATGCAGATTATAAACCGGTATTCATTGCACAAATATATTATACTAGAACTGACATGTCATTACATTTTCACGCAATTTGGGTGCATAGATCCTCAGAAATCAGTACCCAGAACAACCACCTCTGGCCGTAACAACGGCCTTGATACGCCTGGGCATTGACTCAAACAGAACTTGGATGGCGTGTACAGGTACAGCTGCCCATGCAGCTTCAACACGATAACACAGTTCATGAAGAGTAGTGACTGGCGTATTGTGACGAGCCAGTTGCTCGGCCACCATTGGCCAGACGTTTTCAATTGGTGTGAGATTGTAGAATGTGCTGGCCAGAGCAGCAGTCGAATATTTTCTGTATCAAGAAAGCCCCGTACAGGACCTGCAACATGCGGTCGTGGATTATCCTGCTGAAATGGAGGGTTTCGCTGGGATCGAATGAAGGGTAGAGCCACGGGTCGTAACATCTGAAATGTAAAGTCCACTGTTCAAAGTGACGTCAATGCGAACAAGAGGTGACCGAGAGGCGTAACCAATGGCACCCCGCACCATCACGCCGGGTGATACGCCAGTATGGCGATGACGAATACACGCTTCCAATGTGCGTTCACCGCGATGTCTCCAAACACGGATGCGACCATCGTGATGCAGTAAACAGAATGTGGATTCATCCCTAAAAATGACGTTTTGCCATTCGTGCACCCAGGTTTGTCGTCGCGTACACCATCGCAGGCGCTCCTGTCTGTGATGCAGCGTCAAGGGTAACCGCAGCCATGGTCTCCGAGCTGATAGTCCGTGCTACTGCAAACGTCGTCGAACTGTTCGTGCAGATGGTTGCTGTCTTGCAAACGTCCCCATCTGTTGACTCAGGGATCGAGACGTGGCTGCACGATCCGTTACAGCCATGCGGATAAGATGCCTGTCATCTCGACTGCTAGTGATACGAGGCCGTTGGGATCCAGCACGGCGTTCCGCATTACCCTCCTGAACCCGCCGATTCCATATTCTGCTAACAGTCATTGGATCTCGACCAACGCGAGCAGCATTGTCGCGATACGATAAACCGCAATCGCGATAGGCTACAATCCGACCTTTATCAAAGTCGGAAACGTGATGGTACGCATTTCTCCTCCTTACACGAGGCATCACAACAACGTTTCACCAGGCAACGCCGGTCAACTGCTCTTTGTGTGTGAGACATCGGTTGGAAACTTTCCTTATTTCCAGAATGACATTTTCACTCTGCAGCGGAGTGTGCGCTGATATGAAACTTCCTGGCAGATTAAAACTGTGTGCCCGACCGAGACTCGAACTCGGGACCTTTGCCTTTCGCGGGCAAGTGCTCTACCAACTGAGCTACCGAAGCACGACTCACGCCCGGTACCCACAGCTTTACTTCTGCCAGTATCTCGTCTCCTACCTTCCAAACTTTACAGAAGTTCTCCTGCGAAACTTGCAGAACTAGCACTCCTGAAAGAAAGGATATAGCGGAGACATGGCTTAGCCACAGCCTGGGGGATGTTTCCAGAATGAGATTTTCACTCTGCAGCGGAGTGTGCGCTGATATGAAACTTCCTGGCAGATTAAAACTGTGTGCCCGACCGAGACTCGAACTCGGGACCTTTGCCTTTCGCGGGCAAGTGCTCTACCAACTGAGCTACCGAAGCACGACTCACGCCCGGTACCCACAGCTTTACTTCTGCCAGTATCTCGTCTCCTACCTTCCAAACTTTACAGAAGTTCTCCTGCGAAACTTGCAGAACTAGCACTCCTGAAAGAAAGGATATAGCGGAGACATGGCTTAGCCACAGCCTGGGGGATGTTTCCAGAATGAGATTTTCACTCTGCAGCGGAGTGTGCGCTGATATGAAACTTCCTGGCAGATTAAAACTGTGTGCCCGACCGAGACTCGAACTCGGGACCTTTGCCTTTCGCGGGCAAGTGCTCTACCAACTGAGCTACCGAAGCACGACTCACGCCCGGTACCCACAGCTTTACTTCTGCCAGTATCTCGTCTCCTACCTTCCAAACTTTACAGAAGTTCTCCTGCGAAACTTGCAGAACTAGCACTCCTGAAAGAAAGGATATAGCGGAGACATGGCTTAGCCACAGCCTGGGGGATGTTTCCAGAATGAGATTTTCACTCTGCAGCGGAGTGTGCGCTGATATGAAACTTCCTGGCAGATTAAAACTGTGTGCCCGACCGAGACTCGAACTCGGGACCTTTGCCTTTCGCGGGCAAGTGCTCTACCAACTGAGCTACCGAAGCACGACTCACGCCCGGTGCCCACAGCTTTACTTCTGCCAGTATCTCGTCTCCTACCTTCCAAACTTTACAGAAGTTCTCCTGCGAAACTTGCAGAACTAGCACTCCTGAAAGAAAGGATATAGCGGAGACATGGCTTAGCCACAGCCTGGGGGATGTTTCCAGAATGAGATTTTCACTCTGCAGCGGAGTGTGCGCTGATATGAAACTTCCTGGCAGATTAAAACTGTGTGCCCGACCGAGACTCGAACTCGGGACCTTTGCCTTTCGCGGGCAAGTGCTCTACCAACTGAGCTACCGAAGCACGACTCACGCCCGGTACCCACAGCTGTACTTCTGCCAGTATATCGTCTCCTACCTTCCAAACTTTACAGAAGTTCTCCTGCGAAACTTGCAGAACTAGCACTCCTGAAAGAAAGGATATAGCGGAGACATGGCTTAGCCACAGCCTGGGGGATGTTTCCAGAATGAGATTTTCACTCTGCAGCGGAGTGTGCGCTGATATGAAACTTCCTGGCAGATTAAAACTGTGTGCCCGACAGAGACTCGAACTCGGGACCTTTGCCTTTCGCGGGCAAGTGCTCTACCAACTGAGCTACCGAAGCACGACTCACGCCCGGTACCCACAGCTTTACTTCTGCCAGTATCTCGTCTCCTACCTTCCAAACTTTACAGAAGTTCTCCTGCGAAACTTGCAGAACTAGCACTCCTGAAAGAAAGGATATAGCGGAGACATGGCTTAGCCACAGCCTGGGGGATGTTTCCAGAATGAGATTTTCACTCTGCAGCGGAGTGTGCGCTGATATGAAACTTCCTGGCAGATTAAAACTGTGTGCCCGACCGAGACTCGAACTCGGGACCTTTGCCTTTCGCGGGCAAGTGCTCTACCAACTGAGCTACCGAAGCACGACTCACGCCCGGTGCCCACAGCTTTACTTCTGCCAGTATCTCGTCTCCTACCTTCCAAACTTTACAGAAGTTCTCCTGCGAAACTTGCAGAACTAGCACTCCTGAAAGAAAGGATATAGCGGAGACATGGCTTAGCCACAGCCTGGGGGTTGTTTCCAGAATGAGATTTTCACTCTGCAGCGGAGTGTGCGCTGATATGAAACTTCCTGGCAGATTTAAACTGTGTGCCCGACCGAGACTCGAACTCGGGACCTTTGCCTTTCGCGGGCAAGTGCTCTACCAACTGAGCTACCGAAGCACGACTCACGCCCGGTACCCACAGCTTTACTTCTGCCAGTATCTCGTCTCCTACCTTCCAAACTTTACAGAAGTTCTCCTGCGAAACTTGCAGAACTAGCACTCCTGAAAGAAAGGATATAGCGGAGACATGGCTTAGCCACAGCCTGGGGGATGTTTCCAGAATGAGATTTTCACTCTGCAGCGGAGTGTGCGCTGATATGAAACTTCCTGGCAGATTAAAACTGTGTGCCCGACCGAGACTCGAACTCGGGACCTTTGCCTTTCGCGGGCAAGTGCTCTACCAACTGAGCTACCGAAGCACGACTCACGCCCGGTGCCCACAGCTTTACTTCTGCCAGTATCTCGTCTCCTACCTTCCAAACTTTACAGAAGTTCTCCTGCGAAACTTGCAGAACTAGCACTCCTGAAAGAAAGGATATAGCGGAGACATGGCTTAGCCACAGCCTGGGGGTTGTTTCCAGAATGAGATTTTCACTCTGCAGCGGAGTGTGCGCTGATATGAAACTTCCTGGCAGATTTAAACTGTGTGCCCGACCGAGACTCGAACTCGGGACCTTTGCCTTTCGCGGGCAAGTGCTCTACCAACTGAGCTACCGAAGCACGACTCACGCCCGGTACCCACAGCTTTACTTCTGCCAGTATCTCGTCTCCTACCTTCCAAACTTTACAGAAGCTCTCCTGCGAACCATGCAGAACTAGCACTCCTGAAAGAAAGGATATAGCGGAGACATGGCTTAGCCACAGCCTGGGGGTTGTTTCCAGAATGAGATTTTCACTCTGCAGCGGAGTGTGCGCTGATATGAAACTTCCTGGCAGATTAAAACTGTGTGCCCGACCGAGACTCGAACTCGGGACCTTTGCCTTTCGCGGGCAAGTGCTCTACCAACTGAGCTACCGAAGCACGACTCACGCCCGGTACCCACAGCTTTACTTCTGCCAGTATCTCGTCTCCTACCTTCCAAACTTTACAGAAGCTCTCCTGCGAAACTTGCAGAACTAGCACTCCTGAAAGAAAGGATATAGCGGAGACATGGCTTAGCCACAGCCTGGGGGATGTTTCCAGAATGAGATTTTCACTCTGCAGCGGAGTGTGCGCTGATATGAAACTTCCTGGCAGATTAAAACTGTGTGCCCGACCGAGACTCGAACTCGGGACCTTTGCCTTTCGCGGGCAAGTGCTCTACCAACTGAGCTACCGAAGCACGACTCACGCCCGGTGCCCACAGCTTTACTTCTGCCAGTATCTCGTCTCCTACCTTCCAAACTTTACAGAAGTTCTCCTGCGAAACTTGCAGAACTAGCACTCCTGAAAGAAAGGATATAGCGGAGACATGGCTTAGCCACAGCCTGGGGGATGTTTCCAGAATGAGATTTTCACTCTGCAGCGGAGTGTGCGCTGATATGAAACTTCCTGGCAGATTAAAACTGTGTGCCCGACCGAGACTCGAACTCGGGACCTTTTCCTTTCGCGGGCAAGTGCTCTACCAACTGAGCTACCGAAGCACGACTCACGCCCGGTGCCCACAGCTTTACTTCTGCCAGTATCTCGTCTCCTACCTTCCAAACTTTACAGAAGTTCTCCTGCGAAACTTGCAGAACTAGCACTCCTGAAAGAAAGGATATAGCGGAGACATGGCTTAGCCACAGCCTGGGGGATGTTTCCAGAATGAGATTTTCACTCTGCAGCGGAGTGTGCGCTGATATGAAACTTCCTGGCAGATTAAAACTGTGTGCCCGACCGAGACTCGAACTCGGGACCTTTTCCTTTCGCGGGCAAGTGCTCTACCAACTGAGCTACCGAAGCACGACTCACGCCCGGTGCCCACAGCTTTACTTCTGCCAGTATCTCGTCTCCTACCTTCCAAACTTTACAGAAGCTCTCCTGCGAAACTTGCAGAACTAGCACTCCTGAAAGAAAGGATATAGCGGAGACATGGCTTAGCCACAGCCTGGGGGATGTTTCCAGAATGAGATTTTCACTCTGCAGCGGAGTGTGCGCTGATATGAAACTTCCTGGCAGATTAAAACTGTGTGCCCGACCGAGACTCGAACTCGGGACCTTTTCCTTTCGCGGGCAAGTGCTCTACCAACTGAGCTACCGAAGCACGACTCACGCCCGGTGCCCACAGCTTTACTTCTGCCAGTATCTCGTCTCCTACCTTCCAAACTTTACAGAAGCTCTCCTGCGAAACTTGCAGAACTAGCACTCCTGAAAGAAAGGATATAGCGGAGACATGGCTTAGCCACAGCCTGGGGGATGTTTCCAGAATGAGATTTTCACTCTGCAGCGGAGTGTGCGCTGATATGAAACTTCCTGGCAGATTAAAACTGTGTGCCCGACCGAGACTCGAACTCGGGACCTTTGCCTTTCGCGGGCAAGTGCTCTACCAACTGAGCTACCGAAGCACGACTCACGCCCGGTGCCCACAGCTTTACTTCTGCCAGTATCTCGTCTCCTACCTTCCAAACTTTACAGAAGTTCTCCTGCGAAACTTGCAGAACTAGCACTCCTGAAAGAAAGGATATAGCGGAGACATGGCTTAGCCACAGCCTGGGGGATGTTTCCAGAATGAGATTTTCACTCTGCAGCGGAGTGTGCGCTGATATGATACTTCCTGGCAGATTAAAACTGTGTGCCCGACCGAGACTCGAACTCGGGACCTTTTCCTTTCGCGGGCAAGTGCTCTACCAACTGAGCTACCGAAGCACGACTCACGCCCGGTGCCCACAGCTTTACTTCTGCCAGTATCTCGTCTCCTACCTTCCAAACTTTACAGAAGTTCTCCTGCGAAACTTGCAGAACTAGCACTCCTGAAAGAAAGGATATAGCGGAGACATGGCTTAGCCACAGCCTGGGGGATGTTTCCAGAATGAGATTTTCACTCTGCAGCGGAGTGTGCGCTGATATGAAACTTCCTGGCAGATTAAAACTGTGTGCCCGACCGAGACTCGAACTCGGGACCTTTTCCTTTCGCGGGCAAGTGCTCTACCAACTGAGCTACCGAAGCACGACTCACGCCCGGTGCCCACAGCTTTACTTCTGCCAGTATCTCGTCTCCTACCTTCCAAACTTTACAGAAGTTCTCCTGCGAAACTTGCAGAACTAGCACTCCTGAAAGAAAGGATATAGCGGAGACATGGCTTAGCCACAGCCTGGGGGATGTTTCCAGAATGAGATTTTCACTCTGCAGCGGAGTGTGCGCTGATATGAAACTTCCTGGCAGATTAAAACTGTGTGCCCGACCGAGACTCGAACTCGGGACCTTTTCCTTTCGCGGGCAAGTGCTCTACCAACTGAGCTACCGAAGCACGACTCACGCCCGGTGCCCACAGCTTTACTTCTGCCAGTATCTCGTCTCCTACCTTCCAAACTTTACAGAAGTTCTCCTGCGAAACTTGCAGAACTAGCACTCCTGAAAGAAAGGATATAGCGGAGACATGGCTTAGCCACAGCCTGGGGGATGTTTCCAGAATGAGATTTTCACTCTGCAGCGGAGTGTGCGCTGATATGAAACTTCCTGGCAGATTAAAACTGTGTGCCCGACCGAGACTCGAACTCGGGACCTTTTCCTTTCGCGGGCAAGTGCTCTACCAACTGAGCTACCGAAGCACGACTCACGCCCGGTACCCACAGCTTTACTTCTGCCAGTATCTCGTCTCCTACCTTCCAAACTTTACAGAAGTTCTCCTGCGAAACTTGCAGAACTAGCACTCCTGAAAGAAAGGATATAGCGGAGACATGGCTTAGCCACAGCCTGGGGGATGTTTCCAGAATGAGATTTTCACTCTGCAGCGGAGTGTGCGCTGATATGAAACTTCCTGGCAGATTAAAACTGTGTGCCCGACCGAGACTCGAACTCGGGACCTTTTCCTTTCGCGGGCAAGTGCTCTACCAACTGAGCTACCGAAGCACGACTCACGCCCGGTGCCCACAGCTTTACTTCTGCCAGTATCTCGTCTCCTACCTTCCAAACTTTACAGAAGCTCTCCTGCGAAACTTGCAGAACTAGCACTCCTGAAAGAAAGGATATAGCGGAGACATGGCTTAGCCACAGCCTGGGGGATGTTTCCAGAATGAGATTTTCACTCTGCAGCGGAGTGTGCGCTGATATGAAACTTCCTGGCAGATTAAAACTGTGTGCCCGACCGAGACTCGAACTCGGGACCTTTGCCTTTCGCGGGCAAGTGCTCTACCAACTGAGCTACCGAAGCACGACTCACGCCCGGTGCCCACAGCTTTACTTCTGCCAGTATCTCGTCTCCTACCTTCCAAACTTTACAGAAGCTCTCCTGCGAAACTTGCAGAACTAGCACTCCTGAAAGAAAGGATATAGCGGAGACATGGCTTAGCCACAGCCTGGGGGATGTTTCCAGAATGAGATTTTCACTCTGCAGCGGAGTGTGCGCTGATATGAAACTTCCTGGCAGATTAAAACTGTGTGCCCGACCGAGACTCGAACTCGGGACCTTTGCCTTTCGCGGGCAAGTGCTCTACCAACTGAGCTACCGAAGCACGACTCACGCCCGGTGCCCACAGCTTTACTTCTGCCAGTATCTCGTCTCCTACCTTCCAAACTTTACAGAAGTTCTCCTGCGAAACTTGCAGAACTAGCACTCCTGAAAGAAAGGATATAGCGGAGACATGGCTTAGCCACAGCCTGGGGGTTGTTTCCAGAATGAGATTTTCACTCTGCAGCGGAGTGTGCGCTGATATGAAACTTCCTGGCAGATTAAAACTGTGTGCCCGACCGAGACTCGAACTCGGGACCTTTGCCTTTCGCGGGCAAGTGCTCTACCAACTGAGCTACCGAAGCACGACTCACGCCCGGTGCCCACAGCTTTACTTCTGCCAGTATCTCGTCTCCTACCTTCCAAACTTTACAGAAGTTCTCCTGCGAAACTTGCAGAACTAGCACTCCTGAAAGAAAGGATATAGCGGAGACATGGCTTAGCCACAGCCTGGGGGATGTTTCCAGAATGAGATTTTCACTCTGCAGCGGAGTGTGCGCTGATATGAAACTTCCTGGCAGATTAAAACTGTGTGCCCGACCGAGACTCGAACTCGGGACCTTTGCCTTTCGCGGGCAAGTGCTCTACCAACTGAGCTACCGAAGCACGACTCACGCCCGGTACCCACAGCTTTACTTCTGCCAGTATCTCGTCTCCTACCTTCCAAACTTTACAGAAGTTCTCCTGCGAAACTTGCAGAACTAGCACTCCTGAAAGAAAGGATATAGCGGAGACATGGCTTAGCCACAGCCTGGGGGATGTTTCCAGAATGAGATTTTCACTCTGCAGCGGAGTGTGCGCTGATATGAAACTTCCTGGCAGATTAAAACTGTGTGCCCGACCGAGACTCGAACTCGGGACCTTTGCCTTTCGCGGGCAAGTGCTCTACCAACTGAGCTACCGAAGCACGACTCACGCCCGGTACCCACAGCTTTACTTCTGCCAGTATCTCGTCTCCTACCTTCCAAACTTTACAGAAGTTCTCCTGCGAAACTTGCAGAACTAGCACTCCTGAAAGAAAGGATATAGCGGAGACATGGCTTAGCCACAGCCTGGGGGATGTTTCCAGAATGAGATTTTCACTCTGCAGCGGAGTGTGCGCTGATATGAAACTTCCTGGCAGATTAAAACTGTGTGCCCGACCGAGACTCGAACTCGGGACCTTTGCCTTTCGCGGGCAAGTGTTCTACCAACTGAGCTACCGAAGCACGACTCACGGCCGGTACCCACAGCTTTACTTCTGCCAGTATCTCGTCTCCTACCTTCCAAACTTTACAGAAGCTCTCCTGCGAACCATGCAGAACTAGCACTCCTGAAAGAAAGGATATAGCGGAGACATGGCTTAGCCACAGCCTGGGGGATGTTTCCAGAATGAGATTTTCACTCTGCAGCGGAGTGTGCGCTGATATGAAACTTCCTGGCAGATTAAAACTGTGTGCCCGACCGAGACTCGAACTCGGGACCTTTTCCTTTCGCGGGCAAGTGCTCTACCAACTGAGCTACCGAAGCACGACTCACGCCCGGTGCCCACAGCTTTACTTCTGCCAGTATCTCGTCTCCTACCTTCCAAACTTTACAGAAGTTCTCCTGCGAAACTTGCAGAACTAGCACTCCTGAAAGAAAGGATATAGCGGAGACATGGCTTAGCCACAGCCTGGGGGATGTTTCCAGAATGAGATTTTCACTCTGCAGCGGAGTGTGCGCTGATATGAAACTTCCTGGCAGATTAAAACTGTGTGCCCGACCGAGACTCGAACTCGGGACCTTTGCCTTTCGCGGGCAAGTGCTCTACCAACTGAGCTACCGAAGCACGACTCACGCCCGGTACCCACAGCTTTACTTCTGCCAGTATCTCGTCTCCTACCTTCCTAACTTTACAGAAGTTCTCCTGCGAAACTTGCAGAACTAGCACTCCTGAAAGAAAGGATATAGCGGAGACATGGCTTAGCCACAGCCTGGGGGTTGTTTCCAGAATGAGATTTTCACTCTGCAGCGGAGTGTGCGCTGATATGAAACTTCCTGGCAGATTTAAACTGTGTGCCCGACCGAGACTCGAACTCGGGACCTTTGCCTTTCGCGGGCAAGTGCTCTACCAACTGAGCTACCGAAGCACGACTCACGCCCGGTGCCCACAGCTTTACTTCTGCCAGTATCTCGTCTCCTACCTTCCAAACTTTACAGAAGCTCTCCTGCGAAACTTGCAGAACTAGCACTCCTGAAAGAAAGGATATAGCGGAGACATGGCTTAGCCACAGCCTGGGGGATGTTTCCAGAATGAGATTTTCACTCTGCAGCGGAGTGTGCGCTGATATGAAACTTCCTGGCAGATTAAAACTGTGTGCCCGACCGAGACTCGAACTCGGGACCTTTGCCTTTCGCGGGCAAGTGCTCTACCAACTGAGCTACCGAAGCACGACTCACGCCCGGTACCCACAGCTTTACTTCTGCCAGTATCTCGTCTCCTACCTTCCAAACTTTACAGAAGCTCTCCTGCGAACCATGCAGAACTGCAAGTTTCGCAGGAGAACTTCTGTAAAGTTTCGCAGGAGAACTTCTGTAAAGTTTGGAAGGTAGGAGACGAGATACTGGCAGAAGTAAAGCTGTGGGTACCGGGCGTGAGTCGTGCTTCGGTAGCTCAGTTGGTAGAGCACTTGCCCGCGAAAGGCAAAGGTCCCGAGTTCGAGTCTCGGTCGGGCACACAGTTTTAATCTGCCAGGAAGTTTCAACTTTCCTTATGTCAGCACGTTGTAGGTGTCGCCACCGGCACCAACTTTGTGTGAATGCTCTGAATAGCTAATCATTTGCATATCACAGCATCTTTTTCCTGTCGGTTAAATTTCACGTCTGTAGCACGTCATCTTCGTGGTGCAGCAATTTTAATGGGCAGTAGTGTAGGTATAAGCTCCAAAGAAAAGTGCTTACTTTTCGCGGATCGAAGGTAGAAGTTAACAGGTTGAACCGTTTTTATTTTATACTGCACGCGGTTTTAACAAATCGCTTCTAGAGAAAAATCTGTTTGGCGAAAACTTTTTTATGTATTATTAGTTGAATTTGCGTAAAAACTACATGATATTGTATATAGTTTTCATGTCGCTGAACACAAATCTCAAGTTAGATTTCCAAAATTCAAAATGGCTAATCCCGTGTGGAGGACCAGAAATTATGTTGTGATCAGTTTTGACAAAAAACAGCGTTTCCGTAGCTTACTTTTAGTCTGCAATTCCAGGACCGTACATCAACCCTTCCTGAAACTCGAATTGTTCCCGGAGAGCGATTTCCTCTTCCTGCGTGGCGAGAAAACCCGGTGTGCCCGAGCTGGATACGCTGCCTTCGACAGCCTGCACAGTTTTGTTCTCCAGATTTTTCGTCGAACAAGTTTTGCATGCGTACTGCAGTATAAACAACTTAAAAAATGAAATAATAAACTTTACGATTACGCTGAATGGATGTCTCATCTGTGCAATGAGTACTGAACTCGAGTTGTGTTGCGTGTTGTAAGTGCAAGTGGTGTGTTTACTCTGTGTTATTGTGAGCAAAACTTTACACGAATTGATTGGGCAATGTAACTCCCAATACCAATAAAGAAATAGTCACTGCGAAATACATTCAGCCCCTTAGGCATTCAATCATCTGTCCCTGTTCAAAACCGATAACTTTGGTCCCTGTGCACACAACAAAAGGATTAAATTGTCTTACCTGTAGAGCAGCAACGGAGTAACGCGATATATTCTGGTCTCTCATGAAAAAATATAAATGCTAGATACAGGTTCAGCAGTGTGCAATGTTGGCCATAATACTTTGAAATACACATGCAATTCTTTTGGCTGATAAACGAGAACATTTAAGAAAATCCAACTTCTTAAAAAAAAAATATGACCTGGACTGGGAGGCGGTGGTGATTATGATGAATTACAAACACTGAGTTCTTTTAGCACAATCATATTGCAAATTAAGTTTGGCTCTTCGAAAACATCTGACAACTGAAGTTACATTACATGTCAAGTTCAAATGGTTCAAATGGCTCTGAGCACTATGGGACTTAACATATGTGGTCATCAATCCCCTAGAACTTAGAACTACTTACACCTAACTAACCTACGGACATCACACAACACCCAGCCATCACGAGGCAGAGAAAATCCCTGACCCCGCCGGGAATCGAAACCGGGAACCCGGACATGTCAAGTGCCGATATTTTTATTTTATATTATATTTTTTTCACAATTTTCGGTAAATAATAGAGGTTGTTCTTTTGAAATTGCAGTAGAACATAATTTTGCTTTCACTGTGCGAAAGAGATCTTGCTACTTTCTCTTTGAAGGTTTGAAGCAAGTATAGCTGGCACAAAAGAATAAGTCCGATTGTAACACCACCTGCGTTAAATAACAATATTTAGCGCAATTGGTGTGCTGCTACCCGTGGTCTAGGGGTACCGTCTCTAATTCATAATCATAACGTCTTCGGTCCCGGGTTCGATCCCCGCCACTGCCTAAAGTTTGATAAATAATCAGCATTGCCGGCCTCATTCTGCCAACGGCCTTGTCAAAGAGAGCAGAGGAGCGGATAGAGGTTCAGGGCACTCTCTTGTCCTAGGAGTGAGAAATTGCCGCTAAAGGCGGAAGAATCAGCAATGATCAACGACATGAGGATGCAGAAGGCAATGGAAACCACTGCATTAAAGACACGTAACGTGTATCCACAGGACATGTGGCCTGTAATTGAAGAAGTGTCATGATGATCTCTCCATGGGCAAAAGATTCCGGAATAGTCCCCCATTCGGATCTCCGGGAGGGGACTGCCAAGGGGGAGGTTACCATGAGAAAAAGATTGAATAATCAACGAAAGGATAACGTTCGACGAGTCGGGGCATGGAATGTCAGAACCTTGAACGTGGTAGGGAAACTAGAAAATCTGAAAAGGGAAATGCAAAGGCTCAATCTAGATATAGTAGGGGTCAGTGACGTGAAGTGGAAGGAAGACCAGGATTTCTGGTCGGATGAGTATCGGGTAATATCAACAGGTGTAGGATTCGTTATGAATAGGAAGGTAGGGCAGAGGGTGTGTTACTGTGAACAGTTCAGTGACAGGGTTGTTCTAATCAGAATCGACAGCAGACCAACACCGACAACGATCGTTCAGGTATACATGCCGACGTCGCAAGCTGAAGATGAACAGATAGAGAAAGTGTATGAGGATATTCAAAGGGTAATGCAGTATGTAAAGGGGGACGAAAATCTAATAGTCATGGGCGACTGGAATGCAGTTGTAGGGGAAGGAGTAGAAGAAAAGGTTACAGGAGAATATGGGCTTGGGACGAGGAATGAAAGAGGAGAAAGATAATTGAGTTCTGTTTCAGCTAGTAATAGCGAATACCCTGTTCAACAATCACAAGAGGAGGAGGTATACTTGGAAAAGGCCGGGAGATACGGGAAGATTTCAATTAGATTACATCATGGTGAGACAGAGATTCCGAAATCAGATACTGGATTGTAAGGCGTACCCAGGAGCAGATATAGACTCAGATCACAATATAGTAGTGATGAAGAGTAGGCTGAAGTTCAAGACATTAGTCAGGAAGAATCAATACGCAAAGAAGTGGGATACGGAAGTACTAAGGAATGACGAGATACGTTTGAAGTTCTCTAACGCTATAGATACAGCAATAAGGAATAGCGCAGTAGGCAGTACAGTTGAAGAGGAATGGACATCTCTAAAAAGGACCATCACAGAAGTTGGGAAGGAAAACATAGGTACAAAGAAGGTAGCTGCGAAGAAAGCATGGCTAACAGAAGAAATACTTCGGTTGATTGATGAAAGGAGGAAGTTCAAACACGTTCCGGGGAAATCAGGAATACAGAAATACAAGTCGCTGAGGAATGAAATAAATAGGAAGTGCAGGGAAGCTAAGACGAAATGGCTGCAGGAAAAATGTGAAGACATCGAAAAAGATATGATTGTCGGAAGGACAGACTCAGCATACAGGAAAGTCAAAACAACCTTTGGTGACATTAAAAGCAACGGTGGTAACATTAAGAGTGCAACGGGAATTCCACTGTTAAATGCAGAGGAGAGAGCAGATAGGTGGAAAGAATACATTGAAAGCCTCTATGGGGGTGAAGATTTGTCTGATGTGATAGAAGAAGAAACAGGAGTCGATTTAGAAGAGATAGGGGATCCAGTATTAGAATCGGAATTTAAAAGAGCTTTGGAGGACTTGCGGTCTATAAGGCAGAAGGGACAGATAACATTCCATCAGAATTTCTGAAGTCATTGGGGGAAGTGGCAACAAAACGAATATTCACGTTGGTGTGTAGAATATATGAGGCTGGCGATATACCATCTGACTTTCGGAAAAGCATCATCCACAGAATTCCGAAGACGGCAAGAGCTGACAAGTGCGAGAAATATCGCACAATCAGCTTAACAGCTCATGCATCGAAGCTGCTTACAAGGATAATATACAGAAGAATGGAAAAGAAAATTGAGAATGCGCTAGGTGACGATCAGTTTGGCTTTAGGAAAAGTAAAGGGAAGAGAGAGGCAATTCCGACGTTACGGCTAATAATGGAAGCAAGGCTAAAGAAAAATCGAGACACTTTCATAGGATTTGTCGACCTGGAAAAAGCGTTCCACAATATAAAATGGTGCAAGCTGTTCGAGATTCTGAAAAAAGTAGGGGTAAGCTATAGGGAGAGACGGGTCATATACAATATGTACAACAACCAAGACGGAATAATACGAGTGGACGATCAAGAACGAAGTGCTCGTATTAAGAAGGGTGTAAGACAAGGCCTTTCGCCCCTACTCTTCAATCTGTACATCGAGGAAGTAATGATGGAAATAAAAGAAAGGTTGAGGAGTGGAATTAAAATACAAGGTGAAAGGATGTCAGTGATACGATTCGCTGATGACATTGCTATCCTGAGTGAAAGTGAAGAAGAATTAAATGATCTGCTGAACGGAATGAACAGTCTAATGAGTACACAGTATGGTTTGAGAGTAAATCGGAGAAAGACGAAGGTAATGAGAAGTAGTAGAAATGAGAACAGCGAGAAACTTAACATCAGGATTGATGGTCACGAAGTCAATGAAGTTAAGGAGTTCTGCTACCTAGGCAGTAAAATAACCAATGACGGACGGAGCAAGGAGGACATCAAAAGCAGACTCGCTATAGAAAAAAGGCATTCTTGGTCAAGAGAAGTCTACTAATATCAAATACCGGCCTTAATTTGAGGAAGAAATTTCTGAGGATGTACGTCTGGAGTA
This sequence comes from Schistocerca nitens, assembly GCF_023898315.1. Lineage (NCBI taxonomy): Eukaryota > Metazoa > Arthropoda > Insecta > Orthoptera > Acrididae > Schistocerca > Schistocerca nitens. The sequence goes on along the minus strand of NC_064624.1, from coordinate 11,759,462 downwards.
CAGCATTGTATGGTAGTGAAACATGGACTGTGGGAAAACCGGAACAGAAGAGAATCGAAGCATTTGAGATGTGGTGCTATAGACGAATGTCGAAAATTAGGTGGACTGATAAGGTAAGGAATGAGGAGGTTCTACGTAGAATCGGAGAGGAAAGGAATATGTGGAAAACACTGATAAGGAGAAGGGACAGGATGATAGGACATCTGCTAAGACATGAGGGAATGACTTCCATGGTACTAGAGGGAGCTGTAGAGGGCAAAAACTGTAGAGGAAGACAGAGATTGGAATACGTCAAGCAAATAATTGAGGACGTAGGTTGCAACTGCTACTCTGAGATGAAGAGGTTAGCGTGTGCTATTTATTCATATCAGCTTTCTTAAAATAACAGTTGCTGGAAATGATGAACAAAAATGTAAATGACAAGACTGGTCTTTGCGGTTGGCGGACACGCGTGAGGGGGAAACGCTGACGTAATCAGCGCTCGGCGCTACCGGCACAAACTGCAACGCTGTAGCTTCGGCACGCAGTGTCGACACGACAGCTGCTACGGCGCTGGCGTTGGCATAAATGAGGAAACGGGGAAGTCGACACGAAGTGTTCCGGACAGCTCCGATATGTGCCGAAACCGATGGACACCTTTTGTTGTGCCACTTACACGCAGTTACCACTATTAGCAAAGTGGTTACCGCCAAGCGTGAAAGTGCAGGCATGTCCTTTGAGTTCTTGCTCTAAAGAGGATAGGCAGGCGGCTCCTACCTTGTTCATGTACAGAAAATGTAAATCAATATTTAAGTATACAGCTCTAAAGGCTAGGTGGAAATTGAGACGCGTGCAGCACGTGTGACACGACACGACGCTACAGCGCGACACGCACGTGCCGCACGAGTCGCGCGGGTGCAGCGCGTATTGCGACGCGTACACCGTACTTTGGCGACGCTCTGCGCTGACAGAACCGAAACGCACGCAAACTGTTATCTCTCTCAAACGATTTCACACAAACTATTCACTGAAAATATATGATTTTTGCCTTACTTGTAGCGTTATATGTCAGCATCGTGGCGAAGTGCCCATCGTCTCGCTAATGACAATTCTCATTGTGATGTACACATTTTAGTAAGGCACTACGCAAAACTCAAAAAGTTTGCAACGAAAATTAGGGGTCGCTATGATTTTGCGTTTGGTGCGTATTACACCATATCTTGCTGCGTATGAAATTTAGCTTAGATGCTGAATTTTTGTTTAGACTTGGGAGGAGATCTATATCTGCCTCCGATCTCGAGAAAATGGATCCCATGTAGCGTGCTCACTTCCGATCTCACGCCCGCGAGAATGAAATACTTGCAACATCTCTCGTATCTCCTAAACCGCTCGAGACATCGAAACGAAAGTTTGGCGAATGATAGCACACAAGGAGGAGAGTGTTTTGCCAATTATTAAATACACGGAACTTTCTTATCTATGGCGATATATCACTACTTATACTTCTCTTTTCATTTATTTCACTTCAGTCACTGTAATTTTTTAAGAGTTATCGACAGCTAGCGAAACAACAGCTTCCTAGTACGAAAATAAATATGAAATTTCTTCTTTTATGTTGCTGCAAACCGATACTATGAGGTTTTTCGTAAGCTATTGAGCTCTGTAATTGTCAATTACTTGTTTAATGAGGCACTACGTTTCGGAATTCTGTCTCAATAGCTGCTGTGAGATGAGTTGGGCAAATTACATTGTGACAAAGGAAGTCCAATTAAACCAGTCACCAAGAGAAATGTGGCCTTTACTCATAAATGGTGATGCTTCTTCGAATGAGAAAAGGTTAACAACTGACACAAAAACAGATTGGGAATTCAGTTGGAATTTTGGTGGAATCCCCGTAACCCATCGTATTTTTAAAACTGAGCGACTGGCATGGAAACTTAGCAAAGGATTTTATTCCTTCTCTTGATCTGAGCAGTATTAAAATAATGACGAGCGTTCCTTCAGGCGGAATGATAGGCACATGCCAGATACTGGTTACTCACCTAGGGCTTGACAAACTGACAATGTGTGATCGCGAACAAAATAGTTGTTATTGAGAAAAATCAACAAGTGATATGTCGCACAACACAATGGTCAGTGTATTGTCAGCAGCGAAGGATAATACGCGTGACAAGGAATGCACAAGCTGCCTTGTGAGTTGGAGTTCGAAAAACATTATCATGAAAGTGATAGATCTGCCTTTGTCATCTGTACATTTCAACAAATTAAATATATCTAATCATAACACTTTTTAGGACATTCCTACTTTCGTAATAATACCGACCATTTTCTTCATTTGTGTAGCCTGTTGTTGTTTAATTAGTTTATTAATGCTGATAATGTCCATGCAACAATTGAAATGCTTTTTCTCATCACGGCGAACCAATTAAAACATTGTTATTTGTGACTGCTTTTCGACTGTTTCTAGCTTTCAGTGAAAATGTGATGTTCACACACATGTAGTACAGTGTGTCGTATTACATTATTACATCCATATCAGAGTAATCACAGTGAGAGTTCCATACTTCAGATCTTGGACGCTTTTTACCACAAGAACAAAGGGATCACACCTGTGGAGATTATCCCTTTCTAAATTTTTGTAACAGATCGTACAGATACGCCAGCATACTAGGCAGTGAGAATATAACCTTGCTTTACTTTCCTGCCTTGATTCTTAATCACATGATTTTATAATATTCCTTGCTTCCTTATTCACTACCCTCTGTCCCTTCTTGCGATCTGAAAACATCGCGGAGGCATATGATATAATTCCAGCGGCCAATGGCTCATCGGTTACTGAAGTACGCATTTTTCTTGACAGAAGAAAAACAAAACAAAACTATACAGATATAAATAACAGAAACGTATAATGTACTAACGAAGAAAGCTAAAGCGTTTAAATGGCGAGAAACGAAACACTACACAAAGGCAATAAAATTTAGTATACAGTAAGGCAAAATTTTTCCTATGGGCAATACTACCACTGCTGATATCCGCCGTTCCGATGTGAGCATAGGGCCGGGCTACTTTTCCGCTCCCCTCCTCAAATTTCCCCCGGTGCTAGCGATGCAAGCGCGACGCGCGGCGCGAGAAACTGTGCCGCAACCACAACGCCGCGCGGCCTGGCGCAGGCGCGTGTCGCGTCCCAGTCGCGTCGCGTCGCAGTTTGCGTCGTCCCATTTGAACCTGTGAGGGAATACACAGGGTGCCCGACACGTGTGCGTATCTCGTTGGGTCAGTGACGGGGCGAGGGACGTTTGTATGTGTGAGCCGACAACCATGGCGCTGCCCGTCAACCGAGGAACGGCAACAGTGCAATCCCACGAGCAATCGGAACGCGTGGCGCCGAGTTTCCGCAGTTTAAAAATTGTGCGTTGTCGAACCACACAACATTAGTAACTTTGACTCCTACTGGCACCAGCTATCCAGGATTAAAAGTTGTTCTCCACCCTGTATTTTATTGTAGACCAGTGTTGCATACGGCACGTCCACGTGGACATTAAACCACCACACATGGCACCATGAACATGACTGTCTCATAAATGTTCTACGAATAATTCTTGTGCCACGTGTTTGTTGCTCGTTTTTGTCGGCATTGTTAATAAAATCACTTTTTCCATATTCATATTTCAAGCCAATGCAAATTTTACCAATAAAAATTATCCCCTTCTTAGAAAAAGTGTATTTGAAAAACGTATGATGTTAGCACTGCTCCTATGACTAATTGATATTTCGGTTCATTACTCGGTTATTAGTGAAAAATAAAAAGACATCTGTTATTACCGATATCAAACAAATTCCGAAAAATACTGGTTATTCAGAACTGAAATACCGGTATCTGTTTTAAGCGGCCTGTTTCTGCCATCCCTCGCTATAGGTTCTGGTAATAAAGTCAATTAATCTATCTTCATTTCTTAAGTTTCTCGTGGGAGATATGCACTTCGATATAGAATCGCCGCAAAACTGTGCATCACTGGCTTTTTTTCTGGAGAATGTTGGAAAGCAGTTCATTCTTTAAAAATATGGTTTGAAGAACAGAGGGAACAAAAGTCTACGAGACAACTTTCGAAACCTTGGGTCTCTTCTCTTGCAGTCCTTGCTCTAGCCCAGTGGGGTAATTACGCTCTGAGGAGCAAAATGAAGTTTTCTGGGGGTAAAACCTAAGCAGTTCGATTCTGTTTCAGTCACGAAAGTTAATATTTTCAAAAGAGCTTTACCAGTGTCGCAGTTCTGTATGACTCTGACACTAATTTTGTGTTGCAATAATTACTTTTTCTCAGTTAGTAACATTGATGCAGTGGACGTTACGGGCTCCTCACATAGTCCACCCACTACACACATATGTTGTGCTAGGTCTCGTACACCACTGATGATAAAATTAAGACGTATATGTAAGAAATGCTAAATACCTGAAGAAAATGTCTTCCCCAAGTTGTAGATAATACCTGCCATCGTCCAGAAATTGCTTCATCACTCGCATCGAAACAGATAAATGAAGTAATTGACAGCACGACACAGCAGTAAATACAGGATGTCCGAAAAGTGTTTCCCTGATTACATAAATTGATAACTCAGGCTAGAACTAAGATACAAATAGGACACTGGTGTCTAATTGTTTACAAAATATCAAAGTTTTTTCCACACATCAGTAAACTTCCACATGAGCACCCTCGGTAGCCCGTAGCACATCTAGGCGATATTCAATTTCCGTCCGCACATTAGCCAACATCACTGGAGGGATCGATTCAACGACTGCGGTTATCCGTTGCCGCAGGGTTTCAAGATCTGTTCGGTAGACCTCGTCCTTGACATAACCCCATAAAAAGAAGTCTAATGGAGAGCGTGGAGGCCAAACCGTTGGCCCATCACGACCAATCCATAGCCCAGGAATGGTGATATCGAGATAAGCACGGACGTCCAAATCCCAATTAGGCGGTGCACCGTCCTGCTGAAACAAGACATCGGGGTGATACTGAAGCAGCTGAGGAACAGCATCCAGTCGCAACATGTCCAGATACACTGCAGATCTGATGGTAGCCCCAGCGAAGATGAATGGCCCGATAATTCGATCGTGCAATAGTGCGCACCAAACATTCACCTCTGGTGCACTCCATGACCTCGCCTAAAACAGAAAAAAAACTTTGGTAGTTGTAAACAATTTGAGACAAGTTTCATATTTGTATCTTACTTCTAGCCTGAGTTATCAATTTATGTAATCAGGGAAAGACTTTTCGGACAGCCTGTAGATAAGGGCTACTATACTTGTGTACACAGTATTACTGTTATCACTAATACTGTCAGTGGCTGTGGTCGGACAGAAAGCACCAACAGCCTCAACTCTTCAAATTTCTGCCAGTTCAGCGTTAAGGACTTGCAGCAAACAAGCGATTTACGATCAGTAAGTATAGGGCGGACATTTTAACTTGGTTGATTTTGAATTGGTTTGCAGTGTGCTGGTCAAGCAAGTGCCGCAGTGGAGAGGAGTAACACAGGGGAAGTTTGTTCTGTAACAAGTGTCTGCTCTCACTGTGGGTGGTTCACTTTGTTATCTGAGAAGCAGTTGTGGGGGTAGGACTAGCGATGCACCACGGATTGCTTCGCCATTCATTCTACACTCAAGTGCCGAAGAAATTGGTATAAACATGCGTTTTCAGTTGCAGACAATTTAAACAGGCAAATACGGCGTTTCGGTCGGCGACGCCTATATAAGACAACAAGTGTCTGGAGCAGGTGTTAGATCGGCTACTATAATGGAAGGATATCAATATTTAAGTGAGTTTGGTGTTAATAGTCGGCCGCACGAACTATGAGACACAGTATCTCCAAGATGGCGATGAAATGGGGATTTTCTCGAACGACCGTTTCACGAGTGTACCGCGAATATAATGTACATCTACATCTACATCTACATTCATCAAGGAATAGAAAAGCAACTGGAATCACTCAACAGAGGAAAGTCCACTGGACCTGAGGGGATACCAATTCGATTCTACACAGAGTACGTGAAAGAACTTGCCCCCCTTCTAACAGCCGTGTACCGCAAGTCTCTAGAGGAACGGAAGGTTCCAAATGATTGGAAAAGAGCACAGGTAGTCCCAGTCTTCAAGAAGGGTCGTCGAGCAGATGCGCAAAACTATAGACCTATATCTCTGACATCGATCTGTTGTAGAATTTTAGAACATGTTTTTTGCTCGCGTATCATGTCGTTTCTGGAAACCCAGAATCTACTCTGTAGGAATCAACACGGATTCCGGAAACAGCGATCGTGTGAGACCCAACTCGCTTTATTTGTTCATGAGACACAGAAAATATTAGATACAGGCTCCCAGGTAGATGCTATTTTCCTTGACTTACGGAAGGCGTTCGATACAGTTCCGCACTGTCGTCTGATAAACAAAATAAGAGCCTACGGAATATTAGACCAGCTGTGTGGCTGGATTGAAGAGTTTTTAGCAAACAGAACACAGCATGTTGTTCTCAATGGAGAGACGTCTACAGACGTTAAGGTAACCTCTGGCGTGCCACAGGGGAGTGTTATGGGACCATTGCTTTTCACAATATATATAAATGACCTAGTAGTGTCGGAAGTTCCATACGGCTTTTCGTGGATGATGCTGTAGTATACAGAGAAGTTGCAGCATTAGAAAATTGTAGCGAAATGCAGGAAGATCTGCAGCGGATAGGCACTTGGTGCAGGGAGTGGCAACTGACCCTTAACATAGACAAATGTAATGTATTGCGAATACATAGAAAGAAGGATCCTTTATTGTATGATTATATGATAGCGGAACAAACACTGGTAGCAGTTACTTCTGTAAAATATCTGGGAGTATGCGTGCGGAACGATTTGAAGTGGAATGATCATATAAAATTAATTGTTGGTAAGGCGGGTACCAGGTTGAGATTCATTGGGAGAGTCCTTAGAAAATGTAGTCCACCAACAAAGGAGGTGGCTTATAAAACACTCGTTCGACCTATACTCGAGTATTGCTCATCAGTGTGGGATCCGTACCAGATCGGGTTGACGGAGGAGATAGAGAAGATCCAAAGAAGAGCGGCGCGTTTCGTTCACAGGGTTATTTGGTAAGCGTGATAGCGTTACGGAGATGTTTAATAAACTCAAGTGGCAGACTCTGCAAGAGAAGCGCTCTGCATCGCGGTGTAGTTTGCTCGCCAGGTTTCGAGAGGGTGCGTTTCTGGATGAGGTATCGAGTATATTGCTTCCCCCTACTTATACCTCCGGAGGAGATCACGAATGTAAAATTAGAGAGATTGGAGCGCGCACGGAGGCTTTCAGACAGTCGTTCTTCCCGCGAACCGTACGCGACTGGAACAGAAAAGCGAGGTAATGACAGTGGCACGTAAAGTGCCCTCCGCCACACACCGTTGGGTGGCTTGCGGAGTATAAATGTAGATGTAGATGTAGAATATAATGTATTGCCCCTGCAAGAACGCAGAAGTACTGCTACATGACATGGCATAGAGTCGACTAGTGTGAAGCAGTGCTGGAGGGAAGTGACTCCACCAACCGACAGGGCTGTCCATAAATCCGTAAGAGTGCCAGAGGGTGGAGGTCTCTTCTGAACAGCACGTTGCGAGGCATCCCAGATATGCTCAATACTGTTCATGTCTGGGGAGTTTGGTGACCAGCAGAAGTGTTCAAACTCAGAAGAATGTTCCTGGAGCATCTCTCTAGCAATTCTGGACGTGTGGGGTGTCGCGTTGCCCTGCTGGAATCGCCCAAGTCCGTCGGAATGCACAGCGGATATGAACGGATGCAGGTGATCAGGCAGGATGCTTCTGTATTTGTCAGCTGTCAGAGTCGTATCTAGACGTATCTAGACGTCCCATATCACTCCAACTGCACACGGCCCACACCGTTACAGAGCCTCCACCTGCTGACATTCAGGGTCCATGGATTCTTGGAATTGTCTTCATCCCCATACATGTCCATCCGCTCGATACAATTTGAAACGAGACTCGTCCGAGCAGGCAACATGTTTGCAGTCATCGACAGTCAAATGTCGGTGTTCACGGATCCAGGCGAGGCGTGAAACTTTGTAGCGTGCCGTCACCAAGTGTACACGAGTGTGCCTGCGACTCCGAAAGCCCATATCGATGATGCTTCCTTCAATGGTTCGCACGCTGACACTTGTTGATGACCCAGCACTGAAATCTGCAGCAATTTGAGGAAGGGTCACGTTGAACGATTCTCTTCAGTCGTCGTCGGTCCCGTTGTCGCAGGATCTTTTTCCGGTCGCAGAAATGTCGGAGATTTGATGTTTTAGCGGATTCCTGACATTCACGCTACACTCGTGAAATGGTCGTACGGGAAAATCCCCACCTCATCGCTGCCTCGGAGATGATGTGCCCCATCGCTCGTGCGCCGACTACAGCACCACGTTCACACTCACTTCAACCTTCATAGGCTGCCACTGTAGCAGCAGTAAGCGATCTAATCACTGCGCCAGACACCTGTTGTCTTACACAGGCGTTGCCGACCGCAGCGCCGCATTCTGCCTGTTTACGTATCTCTGTATTTGAATACGCATACCTGTAGCAGTTTCTTTGACGATTCAGTGTATGACGCACTAGTCGTCCAGATGCGTGCTTTATTTAATTTCAAAAAAGTTTTGGAAAGACATTACGTCGATTATCAAGTGCTTAAAAATGCTATAATGACAATGAAATCGTCTCTTTCCGAAACAATATGTGCTTTCAAATTAAATACGGCACGCGTGTGGACAAATGGTGCGTCAGAAATGGTTCAAATGGCTCTGAGCACTATGGGACTTAACATCTGTGGTCATCAGTCCCCTTGAACTTAGAACTACTTAAGCCATTACTGGCCATTGTCCCTTTTTTGGGACGCGTATATTTTACTTATTTCTACGTAAGGAATGGAGCTTTTAGCCTTTATTGTTGCTCCTGTAGGTTCAACTAACTGCTATAATGCCTGTAAATGTAAAATAAATAACTTTTTTCTAAGTGCTTCACGTAAGGAAAATTATAAACTTGCCGATTTTTTGTTCTCGCACTTGGCAGCACTGTACGTCTGCTGGTAGTTCCTGGACGACAATGAGCTGTGATTTAGTTGTCTGGGCGTGTTTGTCATGAACATACGGATGTCCGTGTAAGATTACGTATACTTCAGATTTTTTCAAGTAAGTGCAGTATCGATATATTTTATGCGTCCCAATAATGGGACAATTTCATGTTACACCATCATTTATTGTTGATGTGCCCTATTCTTGTATACAGAGAAGAACTGCATTTTACGTTCTTTATATCTGCTTTTTTCCATGTTCTATTCGAATTTTACGATTACAACAGGATAAAAACATGCCGCGTGGACTTACACTTGAAGAAATTCTAGCAGACCACAAGAGAGTGACTATGAAGATGATGACGTAGAATTGGCGATTATTCCACCCGATGCAGATGTAATAACAGATGAAGAAGACATTGACGATAATGTACTGAACAATGAGTCTGCTGTACAAGATGTAGCCGGTACTTTACAGCTCATAACCAGCCGAGATGAAGCTAATGCTGCAGTTGTACCTCCAGAAGCCAAAAGAAGGAAAGCGTTAGGAGATGGAGCAGAAAGTGGTACATTTGTTGGTGTACACGACAAGCGTTTTGCTTTATTTCATACTGAATAGACATTCAATAATATTAAATCATTATTTATTGTTTATGTTGTTTCTTACAATATTATGCATGGAGAATAAGGTTGTGAATTTTGATAGCGCATTTGGCCAATGTCCCAAAAATGGGACGGTCTCTAGCTTTTGTTCTAATAAGCTGAAAATTTTCAAAACAACTTTTTATTCAATTATTCACTCAACGTAACGTATTTATGTATAAAAGTTTGCAAAAAATGATCCGATAGAGTTTTGGCCAGTAATGGGTTACACCTAACTAACCTAAGGACATCACACACATCCATGCCCGAGGCAGGATTCGAACCTGCGACCGTAGCGGTCACGCGGTTCCACACTGAAGCGCCTAGAACCGCGTGGTGCGTCATATTCTCCATACCGATCAAGGTCTTTTGGTGAAGAGTTGTGCAGAGGCGAAGTCCCGCCTGGGGACCCTACGCCAGTGGCTCGCAACCTTTCTTTGACCACTGCCTCTGAGTGAAATTAGACATTAGCTAGTACCCCTCCTTCCCCCCCCCCCCCCCCCACAGCCTCCCCCATCCATCTGTTGCCCGCCTCCCCCACATTATAATCAACTTCAGCACCTAACTAAACTGTAGAATGAAGGATGAATGAAATGTAGATTGTGTGTTAGATTGAATGACGAAGGGAATCGTGGTGCGTCGCAGGTGCTACGCACAACTGCTTCTCAGATAATACAGCCAGCTGTCCACAGTGAGGGTAGAGACTTGCTACAAGACACGCTTCCCTTGCATTGCTCCTCTCCACTGTGGCACTTGCTTCACCTGCACACTGCAGCCCCATTTAAAATCAACAATGTTACAAAGGGGAATGGGCTGAGGACTTCGTTGAAACAGTTATGATACCAACAGAGAAAAAGAGAAACACTAAAAAATGTGAAGAGCAATGGACCATCAGTCTAATTTCTCATGCGGCTAAAGTCTCGCTGAGAATGTTGAATAGAAGGTTATATGGCAAGCTGGATAGAGGAGCAGTTCGCATTTAGAAGAGGAGAAGGAACAAGAGATGCTACGGGCCTGTTAAGAACTATAGGGGAAAGATATATGGAAAAAGGTAGAGAAATCTTTGCTGTTTTATAGATTTAGAAAAGGCTTTTGACAGAGTTCAGGGGAACAAGGTGATGGATATTTTGAAGAGGAGTAGATTGGAAAGAGAGACGACCGATACAGAATCTATATTTACACCAGAGAGTAAGGATAAGGATTGGAAATGACATATCAGAAGAAAGCAGCATTGGACGAGGTGTTAGACAAGGTTGTTGCCTTTCCCCGCTGTAGTTTCACGTATACCTTGAAGAGATTATTGCGAAAAGCTTAGATGGGAAAAGAGGAATATGTATTGGTGGAAAGAGAATAGGATGTATAAGGTTTCCTGATGACACGGTATTAGTGCCAGAAAGTGAGCGGACAGTGAATAAGATGCACAAAGATCTGAATGAAGCTTGTGTGGAATATGGGATGCAAATAAACACAGCAAAAACAAAGAGTATGGTCATCAGTACAAGACACAGACTGTCCAATATGAAAATAGGACAATCTACCATTTGGCAAGTAAGTGCATTTAAATATCTCGGAGGCACAATAACGGAAGACTTGAGATGTCACCAGGATGTGAAAACTCGAATTGCCATAGTGAAGGAGGCATTCGACAGAAAGAGGAGACTCTTATGTGGCAAATTAGGTAAAGGACTAAGGAAAAGGCTTGGCAAATCTTATGTCTGGAGCGTTGCACTATATGGGGCAGAAACATGGACGCTGAGACGAGAGGATGAAAAAAAGATTAGAAGCATTTGAGATGTGGATGTGGAGGAGAATGGAGAGAATAAGCTGGACGGAAAGAGCGAGTAATGAAAGAGTACTGGAAAGGGTTGGTGAGAGAAGATGTCTGCTGAAGGTTGTGAGAGAAAGGAAAAAGAACTGGTTGGGACATTCATTTAGAAGGGAGTGCTTGTTGGCAGATGCTTTGGAAGGATTGGTTTGTGGGAGAAGACTGAGAGGAAGAAGGAGATACAAGATGATAGATGGCATAAAGGGAAGAGGAAATTATGCAGACCTGAAGAGGACGGCAGAAGACCGGACAGCCTGGAGAACTACCATGTGAACACCTGCCTTTAGGCAGAACACTGACGGTGATGTTACAGTGTGGGCACTACACCTACTGCTCGTACATCACTCGATTGCTGAAACTCCTTAACTCGGAACTGGCAGATATCTGAAGACTTCAGACTGTTAGTGCTCCCTGTCTAATCACTCTAATGACAACAACAACAACAACAACAGCAACAGTAATATTAGGGCTCATGTAGTTACTGCTGTGTCGTGCTGTCAGTTAATTCATTCACCTGTTTCGAAGCAAGCAATGAAACAATTTCTGGACCACTTCAGGTACTATCTACAACTTGGAGAAAACATTTTCTTGAGACATTTTTCATTGAGAGGAACCTGTAACCTCCACCGCATTGATACTACTAATTGAGAAAAAGTAACTGTTATAATCAGCATTAGAGTCTTACAAAAGTCTGGTAATAGTAATGATCTTTTGAAAATAATTTAGTTTCGTGACTGAAACGGAATCGAATCACTTAGGTTTTACCCCTCACAAAATTTCATTTTGCCCCTCAGGGGTAAGTACCCCCAGTTGAGTAACCACTGCAGTACGTCTCTGCTGCAACAAGACTACAAATTTGCTCGTTATTTTGCTGCGCGGAAAGCTTTTGCTCTCACCAAATACAAAATGACATCAGATTCTCATTGACAATTAATCGATGAAATGTGTGTTTTTAATTACGTATTAGCTGGGGAAAGGAGGCCCGTCAGATCACTGGAGTTAAGCGCTTTTGGGCTGGCCTACCACTTGCATGGGTGACCGTCCGGCCTGCCGAGCGCTGTTGGCAAGCGGGCTGCACTCAGCCCTCGTGAGGCAAACTGGGGAGCTACTCGACTGAGAAGTAGCGGCTCGGAAACTGACCTACGGCCGGGAGAGTGGTGTGCTGACCACATGCCCCTCCATATACTCATCCAGTGACGCCTGTGGGGTGAGGATGACACGGCGACCAGTCGGCACCGTTAAATTCAATGTCTCTTCCCAAGGCCTGTTCGGGCGGAGTTTAGTTTCAGGGAAAGGAGGTATGTAAATAGAATGTTCCTTTGATATGGTTGTGCCGTCGTTCCACGTTGTTTCATGGGAAACCACTTTACATAATCTTCATACATCCATAGTTGAAATGGAGGACAGTGGGACGTCAGCTAGTTTAAATCTATATTAAAAATGAAGAAATTCCTCCAGCTGTATTTAACGTGTCGATTTTATTTTGGCAACTAGTTTCAACGTTATCTTCAGGCCCTATCAAATACACCATACATGCAACAACCAAATAATGTGACATCAGTAATCTATGAGTTATTATGTAAACAAATATATTATGGACATATTACATAATGGACGAATTCAATAAAATTAATTACATTTTGTCCGTTTTCATTAAATGCAATCATTCTGGAAATCAACAATTTATGTGGTACCAATAAGTACAGATGAAATTATACATACATGATCGTTTTAATTACAGATCAATGTCAAGCAGTAAATGAAATGGTATTATACATATAAAAAACTTAGATGGCAAGCCGTTACGCTTACGGATAATAAACAGTGCTAAAGAGAATATGCATTGCTAATCAGACATATATAGGGTAAGATCCACTATTAGAGAATAGTAAAGGGAGGTAAGGTAGAAACAATTTGCATAACACTGCATTGTCATCATACTAAAGTGACAGTGAAGCAAGTTACTGAAACAATATCGATCATAATGTCCCACATGGAATAATAAGACACCGGAAAACGAGTATGGAACCTAGTTAATTTGCCGGCCGCGGTGGCCGTGCGGTTCTGGCGCTGCAGTCCGGAACCGCGGGACTGCTACGGTCGCAGGTTCGAATCCTGCCTCGGGCATGGGTGTGTGTGATGTCCTTAGGTTAGTTAGGTTTAAGTAGTTCTAAGTTCTAGGGGACTTATGACCTAAGATGTTGAGTCCCATAGTGCTCAGAGCCTAGTTAATGAAAGGTGGTCTGTAGTGTAAAATACATACTAATCAATCTAAAACCTACTCATTCGAATAAAAATATAAGTTAACGTGTCGGTAAGAAACCTTATTTCAACGTCTTTGTCTCATCGACAACAGTAACATTGGCCACAAGTAGTGTAATTCCAGTATGCTTACATGGTCAATAGAACGATCAAGTTCATAGCAATATTCCAAAGACAAGTAACTACGTACTGACAGTCGAAACAATGCGTCACACCTGTAAAACATGTGCTGTTCCTCTAGTAAACACTTACCAGAACGAAGATATACAGTAAAATATACAGCGTATAGCACTCGTATCGTAAAAATGATCTACTCAAAGGTTGATTAGGTTAATTACACTCAATGACATGCTTAATCACTACTTATTGGGACGGCGGAAAGTCTAACAACCATTACACCATGGGTACACATTCGTTTCGCTTATCCATATACATCAGTTCTTGTATAAAATTAACAGTTGAAATATAAGCTGTGCACTGATTACATATTCGTTTTTAGTTCCGTCTCTCCTTTCTTTTCCACGAATTCTATAAGTTAATTTCTGTTACTGCATCTGTCTCTTGAGATGTGACTTGCAGTCTTTTTGCCGGCCGGTGTGGCCGAGCGGTTCTAGGCGCTGCAGTCTGGAACCGCGCGACCGCTACGGTAGCAGGTTCGAATCCTGCCTCGGGCATGGATGTCTGTGTTGTCCTTGGGTTAGTTAGGTTTAAGTAGTTCTAAGTTCTAGGGGAGTGATGAACTCAGAAGTTAACTCCCATAGTGCTCAGGGCCATTTCAACCGTTTTGCTGTTATTTCTCACTCTGTGAGTTCTTCGCTCCCGTCTCTCTCTTCAGCACTGATGTCGTAAATACACTATGTATCAAAAGTATCCGGACACCTGGCTGAAAATGACTTACAAGTTCGTGGCGCCCTCCATTTGCAATGCTGGGATTCAATACGGTGTTGGCCCACCCTTAGCACAGATGACAGCTTACACTCTCGCAGTTGCTGCAAGGTTTCTTGGGGAATGGCAGCCCATTCTTGACGGAGTGCTGCACTGAGGAGAGGTATCGATGTCGGTCGGTGAGGCCTGGCACAAAGTCGGCGTTCCAAAACATCCCAAAAGTGTTCTACAGGATTCGTGTCAGAACTCTTTGCAGGCCAGTCCATTACAGGCATGTTATTGTCATGTAACCAATCCGCCAGAGGCCGTGCATTATGAACATGTGCTCGATTGTGTTGAAAGATGCAATCGCCATATCCGAATTGCTCTTTGACAGTGGGAAGCAAGAAGATGCTTAAAACATCAATGCATGCTTGTGCTGTGATAGTGCCACGCAAAAAAACAAGGGGGCTCCACGAAAAACACGACCACACCATAACACCACCGCCTCAGAATTTTACTGTTGCCGCTACACACGCAGGCAGATGACGTTCACCGGGCATTCGCCATACCCGCACCCTAGCAACGGATCGCCACATTGTGTGCCGTGATTCGTCACTCCACACAACGTTTTTCCAGTGGTCAATCGTCCAATGTTTACGCTCCTTGCACCACGCGAGGTGTCCTTTAGCATTTACCGGCGTGATGTGTGGCTTATGGCTGGACCATAAATCCAAGTTTTCTCACCTCCCGTCTACCTGTCGCAGTACTTGCAGTGGATCCTGAAGCAGTTTGGAGTTCCTGTGTGATGGTCTGGATAGATGTCAGCCGATTACACATTACGACCCTGTTTAACTGTCGGCGGTCTCTGTCAGCCTACAGAAGAGGTCGGCCTGTACGGTTTTGAGCTGTACGTCTCCCTTCACGTTTCCACTTCAGTATCACATCGGAAACAGTGGACCTAGGGATGTTTAGGAGTGTGGAAATCTCGAGTACAGACGTGTGACACAAGTGACAGCCAATCACCTGACCACGTTCGAAGTCCGTGAGTTCCATGGAGTGTACTATTCTGCTCTCTCACGATGTCTGATGACTACTGAGGTCGCTGATATGGAGTACCTGGCGGTAGTTGGCAGCACAGTGCTCCTAATATGAAAAAAGTATGTTTCTCGGGGTGTCCGGATACTTTTATTCACATAGTGTACATATGCCACAAGACCAGCAGAATCAGTATTGAAATCACGATTGTACTTTACTCTCCTGGATACAGAGACAATCGCAAAGCAAAAGGAGAAAGCAGGGTACGATTTGTGCTTTAACCAGTGGGGGGGGGGGGGGGGGGGATGTCTTAGGGGGTTAGTAGAATTATGTATGTTACTAGCTTGGACCGTGGTGTTATGCATGGTTAAACAGCTATTTATAAATAGATGTTAATGCCGAAACTCACTATTCACGCCTATGCACTATCAGAAAAGCCATCCCTTGGTACATCTTTAAAAGACCATTATAGGTAAAGCTTATTTACAAAATCATCTACATACAGGAATACGAGGGGAATTCAAAAAGTAGAGGCACATTTGTGAAAAGCTGTACTTATTCAGATCATAGAAAACTGAAACATATTAATAGTATTAATAGTAAGACTTATCAAAAATCTTTAGTTTTCGGGTCCACAAATTTAAATTATATGTAAAGTTTTACTCCAGTGCGTGGGAAATAAACATCCCAGGTTGGGATGCATAAACTAAAACCAGAGGAGGGGATGGTCTGATGCAGAGGGGGGGGGGGGGGGGGAAATCCCCCCCCCCATCCGCCCCTGCAAATCGCAAACTGAGAGAAAGTCAATGTAAATCGTCCGTTGTATAGCGCACGCGTGCGGCGTGCCACAGTGCAGCACATTCGTTTGTCAGCGAGGTGGAACGCCAGAAGACGCGCTGGCGTCACGTCAGACTTGTATTCGCTGCCCCATTGGACTGGTGGCGTGTGTTCCACGTGGAGTTTGTAGCTGGGTGCAGGCCACGTGCAGCAGCAGTCTAAACGGCGTCCCGTGCCACATTTGTTTTATACGACTGCTGCAGTTTCATTCGTCCGCCCCCTCTCAGCACAGTCCCAGAGAACATTCCCTTGGAACTACTGGCGGCGTTGGGAGAGCCAGTCCTGACAAAACTCTACCATCTGGTGAGCAAGATGTACGAGACAGGCGATATTCCCTCAGAGTTCAAGAAGAATATAATAATTCCAATCCCAAAGAAAGCAGGTGTTGACAGATGTGAATAGTACCGAACTATCAGTTTAATAAGTCACAGCTGCAAAATACTAACGCAAATTCTTTACAGACGAATGGAAAAACTGGTAGAAGCCGACCTCGGCGAAGATCAGTTTGGATTCCGCATAAATATTGGAACACGTGAGGCAATACTGACCCTACGACTTATCTTAGAAGAAAGATTAAAGAAAGGCAAACCTTCGTTTCTAGCATTCGTAGACTTAGAGAAAGCTTTTGTCAATGTCGACTGGAACACTCTCTTTCAAATTCTAAAGGTGGCAGGGGTAATATACAGGGAGCGAAAGACTATTTACAATTTGTACAGAAACCAGATGGCAGTTATAAGAGTCGAGGGACATGAAGGGGAAGCAGTGATTGGGAAGAGAGTGAGACATGGTTGTAGCCTCTCCCCGATGCTATTCAATCTGTATATTGAGCAAGCAGTAAAGGAAACAAAAGAAACGTTCGGAGTAGGCATTAAATCCATGGAGAAGAAATTAAAACTTTGAGGTTCGCCGATGACATTGTAATTCTGTCAGAGACAGCAAAGGACTTGGAAGAGCAGTTGAACGGAATGGACACTGTGCGAGGTGCCGGGGCTAGCAGTGTATTTAACACTAAATTCTCGAATCTGCATATGTAAATGATGCTCTAAGCCCCCCCTTTTCTAACTCCGACTTTTCCTGTTGCACAAGGATTAAAAAATATACGCGAACTGACTGAAATCAACCCTGCAAGTGGAGTAGAAAAGAGTTTGGCACCTACAATAATTTAATTTGATAAATAAGTTAAATAAAGGAAGGTTACATTAACGTAGTGAGAAATGATGGGTTGCTCTACCGATTAACAGAATGAAAGTTCTGTCCAAAATAACAATATGATTTATTAAGACTAAACACAACATAGTAAACAAAAACACATGAATTCTAATTTATAATACATCAAATTGGCTCAAATTGGATACACATACAAACACTGTAAAGGTGAAGTTGTCCCTAAACTACACTCCTGGAAATGGAAAAAAGAACACATTGACACCGGTGTGTCAGACCCACCATACTTGCTCCGGACACTGCGAGAGGGCTGTACAAGCAATGATCACACGCACGGCACAGCGGACACACCAGGAACCGCGGTGTTGGCCGTCGAATGGCGCTAGCTGCGCAGCATTTGTGCACCGCCGCCGTCAGTGTCAGCCAGTTTGCCGTGGCATACGGAGCTCCATCGCAGTCTTTAACACTGGTAGCATGCCGCGACAGCGTGGACGTGAACCGTATGTGCAGTTGACGGACTTTGAGCGAGGGCGCATAGTGGGCATGCGGGAGGCCGGGTGGACGTACCGCCGAATTGCTCAACACGTGGGGCGTGAGGTCTCCACAGTACATCGATGTTGTCGCCAGTGGTCGGCGGAAGGTGCACGTGCCCGTCGACCTGGGACCGGACCGCAGCGACGCACGGATGCACGCCAACACCGTAGGATCCTACGCAGTGCCGTAGGGGACCGCACCGCCACTTCCCAGCAAATTAGGGACACTGTTGCTCCTGGGGTATCGGCGAGGACCATTCGCAACCGTCTCCATGAAGCTGGGCTACGGTCCCGCACACCGTTAGGCCGTCTTCCGCTCACGCCCCAACATCGTGCAGCCCGCCTCCAGTGGTGTCGCGACAGGCGTGAATGGAGGGACGAATGGAGACGTATCGTCTTCAGCGATGAGAGTCGCTTCTGCCTCGGTGCCAATGATGGTCGTATGCGTGTTTGGCGCCGTGCAGGTGAGCGCCACAATCAGGACTGCATACGACCGAGGCACACAGGGCCAACACCCGGCATCATGGTGTGGGGAGCGATCTCCTACACTGGCCGTACACCACTGGTGATCGTCGAGGGGACACTGAATAGTGCACGGTACATCCAAACCGTCATCGAACCCATCGTTCTACCATTCCTAGACCGGCAAGGGAACTTGCTGTTCCAACAGGACAATGCACGTCCGCATGTATCCCGTGCCACCCAACGTGCTCTAGAAGGTGTAAGTCAACTACCCTGGCCAGCAAGATCTCCGGATCTGTCCCCCATTGAGCATGTTTGGGACTGGATGAAGCGTCGTCTCACGCAGTCTGCACGTCCAGCACGAACGCTGGTCCAACTGAGGCGCCAGGTGGAAATGGCATGGCAAGCCGTTCCACAGGACTACATCCAGCATCTCTACGATCGTCTCCATGGGAGAATAGCGGCCTGCATTGCTGCGAAAGGTGGATATACACTGTACTAGTGCCGACATTGTGCATGCTCTGTTGCCTGTGTCTGTGTGCCTGTGGTTCTGTCAGTGTGATCATGTGATGTATCTGACCCCAGGAATGTGTCAATAAAGTTTCCCCTTCCTGGGACAATGAATTCACGGTGTTCTTATTTCAATTTCCAGGAGTGTAGATCGTGAGGTTTAAGACGAAGTGGTATGTGGAGCCAATTCCTTGCCACTCAAATCTCAAGAGAGACACACAGCTAACCCAACAGTAATTGCTGCTACTCAAGACAGAACAAAGAAAAAGACGAACAGGCGCGCTCTGCTGAGCTCTGATTATCACCTAGGAAAATCCCTATCTGCCGGTGCTGCGGACATACATTACCAAACTGTCTTCTTAACTGCCAGAACACGATCTGGCGTACCGTAGGCGATGGCTGGTTGCTTCGACGTCCTCGACCGGAAAGCGAGAGCCGACTACCCAGAGCACCCGTACAGGCCGAACACACAACATTCCCGCCCCCACGACAGTGGCCGTGGTTAAACGTTCCAATCAGCAACTCGAAAACCGGCGGAAAATTCCACTCCATTGCCAGAGCACTACCATTCCACCAATGGAGATTCTTGGCGCCAATTTCTGCGCTCATTTTGCTACGTCACGGAGCTATGCCCTGAGCAAGCCAATCACAGTTACTATTTTGCAGAAAGCGCGGGAATTTTCCCGCCACAACTGCCTGGGTACACAAGTCATTCCCACGCCTCGCTGGTAGCCCGCCAGAAAGTGTTTTCGCTAAGATTCTGCGAAGTAACGGAACCTCTAGCCCAGCCGCTACTTCAGGCCCCTGCGGGCGTGTCTCTTGACAATGTCGGCGTCTGCAAAGCATTCACTCGACTTCCTCACAGCCGTCGGCTTAACCCTCTCCAGCTCAGGAGAGCCCGCCTGTCACCGGACCACCCGGGTGACGAGAGACGCTGCGTGGGAAGTCCGCGTGTGAAGGAATAACAACTTTGCACCGCATGCAATTAGAGAGGAGAATCGTAAGATAGAAATATGAGAGGGGGCTCATGCCACCTCTCATTGCCCCTACGCCATTTTAGATTGTAATTGGTGAGCGGTTGGCTCACTTAGGAGCGAGGTAGTGAGTCAATCGCCCAAGAACAATCTTGCAAACTGACTCCACATGCCGCACTCTATAAAGAAAATCACTGCAACTGAAAAATGCAGCTCATAGAAGGAGGATTATTTATGATGCAGCCAACTTCACCTTCTTAATATGGAACTCTAACACTCACATCACACATCCATACCCAGGGAGCCCCTTCCAAACACCGATTCACACAGATATTCACTCTCTAAATATGGCCCGGGCATGTGAGCCAAATATGGAGCAGTTTATTCTTTACAGTCAGAGTTGGAGTGCTCCGCAATTAAATGCCCAAGATGTTACAACAATTTGAATCATGAAACTAACCTGAACTCACTCACACATGATACTATTTAAGTTAACAATCCCTTTGTGAGCTTTCAGAATCTAATTACAACCTCCGATTCATTCTGTCTCCCTGCAACAAGAATAACCTTTACAAAATGTTCCCTGAACTGATGGTCCATTCACAATGACAGTGGTGGTATCTGCTTCAGTTTATGGGGACTTCAGGCACACTGTTTGCATACACACAACAATAAATACAAAATACAAAAAAAAAACATGGTGTGGAGAACAATACAGTAATTTGTAATAAGAATTACAGTGTAAAACACAAACACATAGAAGGTATAACATACATTACAAAACCAACACTAGAGCAAGAAATTTAAGAAAGAAAAGGAAAAAAAAACAAGGTTCATGGGCCATCAAGTTGTGCGTGCACATTGCACAATGTTCACGACTGTGCTGAGAATGAGGCACTAAATCACATTGTTAGAGATATTCGAAGCACTTCACAAATTACACCTTACTGACATCACATAGGGCTAAACGTCGGGTGTTGTCGCTACGTTGTTGCAACGGCAATAGGGTGTGCTGGAGCATCTGCAGTACTCTGTTGAGATTGGACCAAGACCCACGCATATGATGACGGCAGTATGGTAGGAAGACACAGTGATAGGCTCTCCTCACGTCGATTAATTGTCTCTGAGGTCTACTTGTTGGGATACATCAGTAGTCTAGGTCTCTTCTCTCACTGGACAGTACTTTACGTTTCCCAATATTGCAGTTCGACGAGGGATGATGGCACGTGGAGTGACTCCACAAGTGTGTGAGGTCATCCATACAGGATCGAACTAGGAGCGACGATTGCTAAAACTGCTCTCTAATAGAGAGGAGAAGTTAGAAATGAGACCATACATTTGTTAGTGTGGCACGATACTGCTTTGTGTATGCAGATCGGCCAATGCTAGTGAGTTGTAAAAATCCAAACAGGTGAGTATATAGCGTCCCTTTCTGTCCTGAGGCACATGAGGCGCAGGTTCTGACACGATATGTGATCTTCTTCGTGTACTCACGACAACGTGGTCTGCCGCAGGGAATCCCTCCAAACGGCTGCCGCGTCCGGAGAGCTAGCAGGCTGCCGCGTGTGGGTCGCGTGTCAGTGTCAACGGCCAGCCTCACTTTCGCTTGTGGCCCGGCGAGGATCCCGCGTAATCCCTCAGGTATACGGCCCGGTGACTGTCAGCTTGTAGGACCGGATGTTCTCGCGCCCTTCACGTCAGGTAGCGCGCTGATGCTCCCTTCTTGCAGGTAGCCGATGACCTCTGGCTGGCCTCTGCATTGCCACGATCCCCGTCATCTGCACAATTCTTACAAAAATCTTATGCCTAACTTTTCCCCATGACCTTCTATGTTATAATAAATTTACATCACGATACATTGATGGTCTGTCATTTCAGACACTCTAATTTTAATTTTATAGTTATTTATCTGTAGCTATCATAACAAAAATCATGGAAATAATTTATCTTGATATTTGTGTAGAGACCGATCTCACTATTGTACATGGTGTGTGACGCTATATTGGATGAACAACTAAATGTGTGGGCCCGCACTAATATTACTATTAATTATATAGATCGACAGTAGACATGCTCAAGAATTAACTACCATTTGTCAACGATCTACATTCTATGTCTTTTAATTCAATTATGTTGTTATGCAGGTCTACGTTTTACTGTGCTATAAGGAACATGCAACTATGCTACTTTCGCTCGCCCGTCGTCCCTCCATCTCGGGTCTGTGGTTTGGTGACCTGAAAAATAGCATCTCAACAGGCGCGCGCCAAACACAACACTTGTGGTAGAAAACCCCCACAATATTAATCTAGTTATTGTTAAATCCTACAGTTTAACTTATCCTAGTGTATCGTACTTTCCCTTTTATTTATTTATTTATTTATTTATTTTTTGTTTACCTTATACAATACTCTTACATAATTCCTGTTACGCTGAGATGTCTCGCTGCTCGCCGCTATTGACGACAGTGATGTGCGCGCCGTACGACATGGCCTCCGAGTTCTGACTACGCGTCACTGAAACTCCAAAGACTGGGTTAGCCATGGCTATACAAGACAATAAATTTATAGTTGAAACTTCTTTTTCTATGTTATGCAGTATTCGCGATCAAAGCACACCTTTCCAGAGGCAATGTAATATGACCAAGCCAGGACTGGTTCCTGTTGCGGATTGAGTCGCCCAACACACGCCAGCTACAGAGTATGTCACGAATCTCCAAGTATAATTCCTTGGTTATTCATCTGTGACAGTCACGAGCAGCACGCTAAATCCCCAACCTGCACATTGGCATGGTAGGCTTTATGCCCGCATTTCTATCGTCTAGGGCACCATTGGGGTCAAACGCTCACAGGTTCACCCCGACTTGCAAGACAACGATGCTGGCGCAGCTCTGCAAAAACTATACTGCCCATATTCATCCTCGAAATCACGCAATATACCACAATCTTGCAGTGCACTGACGCGTGCCTGCAAGCATTGGTATGAACGACTCACGAACTGGTTGTGGCCGCTATGGAGCGTATCACGACTTCTCAGAACGCTTCTAAGAGCACGTTCTTGTATGCGCCCCTTTGTGCGACGTCTCGTCACTCATCATTATCCCTCAACATGGACACCAGATAGGAAAGGACAAAAACATTGCTCATGAAAAGGTAGTGTCTCCTACTCCATCGACATTGGAGATCGCGAACATAAACAAAAAGAGGACAGCAGCAGTAAATTCTTATGCAAGACAACGCAGCGTGTTAATACTTTAGCAATCTTAATCTATTAATGTAACGATTCTTGTTCCCCGAAGAAAGGTTCATATATTTGCCTATTCTACTATGTACACCACTTACACTACTACTATAGCAAGGTTCATGTATTTGCCCATTCTACTATGTACACCACTTACACTACTACTATTCCACGAACTCCTTTGTGTGAGAGAAGTGGTGGAGTCCTATGGACTAGCGTCAGTCCCTTCTTAGACTCCCCCTCCTCTGACGTGCATTAGGATTTGGAGGTCTAATTTCAATTCCCTGGTTCTCCTGTTGTCCTTGGTTTCGCTCTCTCCAATTACGGTCGCTTTGCCGTTCGTCATTCCTCCTGTCCCAGATTGCTTGTCTAGATTGACCCTGCTCCCTGACGTTCTGGTTTCCGTGTCTCTGGTTTCCATAACCTTGAATAGCGTAACCTTGACTTCCGTAACCCTGGTTTCCTAACTGGCGAACGTGATTATGCGATCTGTTGTCGTCTGCCCTTGCTGGCCCGTGGTATTTGTTATTTTGCGCCTTCTTCCTGTCCTTTGCGTCTTGTTTATCGAAGACTACTTCGAGTTCGCGCAATAGACTCTTGAATGCTTCTATGTCAGATCCACACTTGCCGACAAGTGTCTGTTGATACCTAACAGGCAATTGGAAAAACAAAATTTGATGATTTCTCCCTTGCTATATGGACTATCTAAAAATTGATTCTTCGTGAGTAAATCATCAAAAAATTTGGTTGCGCTCCTATGCCCGGACACCTCCAGTTCAGGACAAAATATTATTTCCTCTTTAATCCTGTCTTGCGTTTCCTTTGACCAGTAGGTCCGCAGGAATGCACCAACAAATTCCTGATAAGTCTGACACGTCGCTGCCACATCCCGCATCTTTTCCGCGGCTTGGCCTTCGATGTGTCCACACATGAATTCTAATTTTGCCAGGGTTGGCCATGAGGACGGTAATGAGTTTGTAAACTGCATCACCCAGCTCTTGGGATGCATCGACCCTCCATTATCTCTGAACTTTTGGAATTTTAGTATCGACAGGAAGTGATTGTGATCAAAACCCTGTCCGATCCTCGCACGGGTGTTGTCACTCGTTTCCGATACTTGCACGTCTGCCTAGCTGATCACTGTGATGTGCTACCTCTGTATCACAGTGGCAGTGGCATTCAGCATTCACTCTTCTAAGTGGGCTACAATTATTGGAGCTATTACTAGGTGTTTCTGCGTGTGCATTGTTAGTTCCGCACTCTGTCACTGGGCTAGAGCACGGCGGGCTTTACCTCGGAGATACAATTCTGTGTACTCCATCATTGGTGTCCGAACGCGCAGTGCTCGTGTGCCCGTTTTGCTCTAGTTTTGCTATCCGACTCTCTACTTCTTCCATTCGTTTCATGGTGTTCGCAACCGCGATATTACCTTGAGTTTTTAAGAATGCTAGGGATTTTGAGTGGGATTGTGTTGTACGTCGCAAGCGACCTGCAAGTTGAGAAGTTACTTTTGCGATTTTCATTGCCCCTGTTGCTGCCGTTTTGGCTAGGCCTGCTACTTTTTGTGCTACCATTGACATTTGTTTTGCTTCTGCACATTCTTTCTTTATTGTTAGTAATTCCCCACGAATTTTCCCTATATGCGAAATTATTGCCTCTGTGTCCTTCTTACGCTGTTTCTCATCCTCTTCCTTCTCCTTCTTACGCTGTTCGTCAGCTTCTTCTTTCCTTGATTGTAGGAAGCTCAGTATTAGGTTTACGTCATCTTTTTGATCCTCTTCAAACATGGGCGATGTAACTCTGGACACCTGGGCGCTAGAGCTCTGACGTTGCCGAGCTGGCCCCTGTCTGCTCTCGTTCGTTTGATTATTAATTTCTGCTACCGTCTCGACCTGTGTGCCTGTCTCTGTTTCATCCTCTACCTCACTATCATAATCACGGCCGCGCCGCTGCTCTAGGATCGCGTCCAAATCACCTTCCTCATCAATGAGTCTGTCGTCCTGACCTGCTAAAAATGTGCCCATCTCATCTCCGAACCTATCCCCGTCAGTAAACTGCCCCTTATCCATTATGCTATTCTCTTTTGTTTTAGTTTCGCTCGCTAATAGTCGTGCCTTACTTCTCGTGATCATTCATAAAAAAACAAATTTATCTAAAATTCACAATAAAAATCATCTACTCCCAATATTTTTCCACATAGACATAAAATTTCAACAACGCCGTTCCAACGCTGTAACTACAAACACAATTTGATGTGGTACAGAAACCACACACAAATCCGACAAAGTGCGATGTGGTACGGACACCACATCAACGAAACACAAAAAACAATGAACAAACAAATATATACACTGAAAACCAAAACTGTAATCATGCGCCGCTCCTTAAAAACTAATCGCAGAACTACAAGAAAAAGAACTTGCACATTAATTATTAAAAAAAAAGAAGAGAAAAAAAATTTGAATGTCCTACTAAGAATCCTGTTTGCTTATCAGTGATTCACAGGAAAGATCCTAGCAGGGTCGCCATTTTATACGAGGTGCCGGGGCTAGCAGTGTATTTAACACTAAATTCTCGAATCTGCATATGTAAATGATGCTCTAAGCCCCCCCTTTTCTAACTCCGACTTTTGCTGTTGCACAAGGATTAAAAAATATACGCGAACTGACTGTGGAGTAGAAAAGAGTTTGGCACCTGCAATAATTTAATTTGATAAATAAGTTAAATAAAGGAAGGTTACATTAACGTAGTGAGAAATGATGGGTTGCTCTACCGATTAACAGAATGAAAGTTCTGTCCAAAATAACAATATGATTTATTAAGACTAAACACAAAATAATAAACAAAAACACATGAATTCTAATTTATAATACATCAAATTGGCTCAAATTGGATACACATACAAACACTGTAAAGGTGAAGTTGTCCCTAAACTAGATCGTGAGGTTTAAGACGAAGTGGTATGTGGAGTCAATTCCTTGCCACTCAAATCTCAAGAGAGACACACAGCTAACCCAACAGTAATTGCTGCTACTCAAGACAGAACAAAGTTAGAAAAAGACGAACAGGCGCGCTCTGCTGAGCTCTGATTATCACCTAGGAAAATCCCTATCTGCCGGTGCTGCGGACATACATTACCAAACTGTCTTCTTAACTGCCAGAACACGATCTGGCGTACCGTAGGCGATGGCTGGTTGCTTCGACGTCCTCGACCGGAAAGCGAGAGCCGACTACCCAGAGCACCCGTACAGGCCGAAAACACAACATTCCCGCCCCCACGACAGTGGCCGTGGTTAAACGTTCCAATCAGCAACTCGAAAACCGGCGGAAAATTCCACTCCATTGCCAGAGCACTACCATTCCACCAATGGAGATTCTTGGCGCCAATTTCTGCGCTCATTTTGCTACGTCACGGAGCTATGCCCTGAGCAAGCCAATCACAGTTACTATTTTGCAGAAAGCGCGGGAATTTTCCCGCCACAACTGTCTGGGTACACAAGTCATTCCCACGCCTCGCTGGTAGCCCGCCAGAAAGTGTTTTCGCTAAGATTCTGCGAAGTAACGGAACCTCTAGCCCAGCCGCTACTTCAGGCCCCTGCGGGCGTGTCTTTTGACAATGTCGGCGTCTGCAAAGCATTCACTCGACTTCCTCACAGCCGTCGGCTTAACCCTCTCCAGCTCAGGAGAGCCCGCCTGTCACCGGACCACCCGGGAGAAGAGAGACGCTGCGTGGGAAGTCCGCGTGTGAAGGAATAACAACTTTGCACCGCATGCAATTAGAGAGGAGAATCGTAAGATAGAAATATGAGAGGGGGCTCATGCCACCTCTCAAGTGTCTTGAAAGGAGGGTATAAGATGAACATCAACAAAAGCAAAACGAGGGTAATGGAATGTAGTCAAAGTAAATCAGGTGATGCTGAGGGAATTAGATTAGGAAATGAGACACTTAAAGTAGTAAATGTGTTTTGCTATTTGGGGAGCAAAATAACTGATGATGGTCGAAGTAGAGAAAATATAAAATGTAGACTGGCAATGGCAAGGAAAGCGTTTCTGAAGAAGAAAAATTTGTTAACATCGAGTATAGATTTAAGTGTTAGGAAGTCGTTTCTGAAAGGCAAACCTACGTTTCTAGCATTCGTAGACTTAGAGAAAGCTTGTGACAATGTCGACTGGAATACTCTCTTTCAAATTCTGAAGGTGGCAGGGGTAATATACAGGGAGCGAAAGGCTATTTACAATTTGTACAGAAACCAGATGGCAGTTATAAGAGTCGAGGGACATGAAAGGGAAGCAGTGGTTGGGAAGAGAGTGAGACATGGTTGTAGCCTCTCCCCGATGCTATTGAATCTGTATATTGAGCAAGCAGTAAAGGAAACAAAAGAAACGTTCGGAGTAGGCATTAAAATCCATGGAGAAGAAATTAAAACTTTGAGGTTCGCCGATGACATTGTAATTCTGTCTGACGGCAAAGGACCTGTAAGAGCAGTTGAACGGAATTGGCAGTGTCCCGAAAGGAGGGTATAAGATGAACATCAACGAAAGCAAAACGAGGGTAATGGAATGTAGTCGAATTAAATAGGGTGATGCTGCGGGAATTAGATTAGGAAATGAGACACTTAAAGTAGTAAATTTGTTTTGCTATTTGGGGAGCAAAATAACTGATGATGGTCGAAGTAGAGAAAATATAAAATGTAGACTGGCAATGGCAAGGAAAGCGTTTCTGAATAAGAAAAATTTGTTAACATCGAGTATAGATTTAAGTGTCAGAAAGTCGTTTCTGAAAGTATTTGTATGGAGTGTAGCCATGTGTGGAAGTGAAACGTGGACTATAAATAGTTTGGACAAGAGGAGAATAGAAGCTTTCGAAATGTGGTGCTACAGAAGAATGCTGAAGATTAGATGGGTAGATCACATAACTAATGAGGACGTATTGAATGGAATTGGGGAGAAGTGGAGCTTGTGGCACAACTTGACCAGAAGAAGGGATCGGTTGGTAGGGCATGTTCTGAAGCATGAAGGGATCACCAATTTAGTACTGGAGGGCAGCGTGGAGGGTAAAAATCGTAGAGGGAGACCAAGAGATGAATACACTAAGCAGATTCAGAAGGATGTAGGCTGCTGTAGGTACTGGGAGATGAAGAAGCTTGCACAGGATAGAGTAGCATGGAGAGCTGCATCAAATCAGTCTCAGGACTGAAGACCACAACAACAACAACATTTAAAGGCCAGTGTTGTTTTGCATAACTGTTACGTTTGAGAGAGACGCTTATGAAACTGGACATACATTATCGCTGAGTGGGCGTGAACAAGTACAGGCAGCTGCGCAGATACGTTGAGGAATTTCAACAAATGTAAAGAAAATAATGACGGATTATTTTTTTACTTGAGAGGGGTGGTAAATTGGCAGCTCTCTAGAACATAATTGTATAACGGATTACAAAGATTTTTATAAACCGAAGTGAGAGACAAGGTTGGTTATGTAGGCGACACCTTCCGAATATGGAAAGAAACGGTTCCAGAAGAGATACATATAAACAACAATATGCATTAATACTTACCCTTCGCGCGGATGGCATTGGATTAATGACAAAATTCTGAAGACGAAGTACAAATATCAGTTCATCTTTTAAACAATACGGTTCTGCTCCGTCCGAACAGGCGTCGGAAGTCCGAATGGTAATGGCCGACCGCCGCGTCACCCTTTGCCGACAGGCGTCACTGATAGGGGCATGTGGTCAGCACTCCGGTCTCCCGCCCGGTGACGCTTTTCGTGACTTCTCGGACAAGTGGCTCCTCGGTTTGCCTCACAAGGGCTGAGCGCACTCCACTTGCCAACAGCGCTCGGCTGACTGGACGGTCACCCATCCGAGTGCTGGCCCAGCCCGACAGCGCTTAACTCCGGTGATCTGACGGGAACTGATGTTAGCACTGCGGCGAGGCCGTTGGCTTTAAACATTAATCGGGAAGGATTATAATTTTAAGATAGCGCTATATACAGGGTGTTACAAAAAGGTACGGCCAAACTTTCAGCAAACATTCCTCACACACAAAGAAAGAAAATATGTTATGTGGACATGTGTCCGGAAACGCTTACTTTCCATGTTAGAGCTCATTTTATTACTTCTCTTCAAATCACATTAATCATGGAATGGAAACACACGGCAACAGAACGTACCAGCGTGACTTCAAACACTTTGTTACAGGAAATGTTCAAAATGTCCTCCATTAGCGAGGATACATGCATCCACCCTCCGTCGCACGGAATCCCTGATGCGCTGATGCAGCCCTGGAGAATGGCGTATTGTATCACAGCCGTCCACAATACGAGCACGAAGAGTCTCTACATTTGGTACCGGGGTTGCGTAGACAAGAGCTTTCAAATGCCCCCATAAATGAAAGTCGAGAGGGTTGAGGTCAGGAGAGCGTGGAGGCCACGGAATTGGTCCGCCTCTACCAATCCATCGGTCACCGAATCTGTTGTTGAGAAGCGTACGAACACTTCGACTGAAATGTGCAGGAGCTCCATCGTGCACGAACCACATGTTGTGTCGTACTTGTAAAGGCACATGTTCTAGCAGCACAGGTAGAGTATCTCGTATGAAATCTTGATAACGCGCTCCATTGAGCGTAGGTGGAAGAACACGGGGCCCAATCGAGACATCACCAACAATGCCTGCCCAAACATTCGCAGAAAATCTGTGTTGATGACTTGATTGGACAATTGCGTGCGGATTCTCGTCAGCCCACACATGGTGATTGTGAAAATTTACAATTTGGTCACGTTCGAATGAAGCCTCATCCGTGAAGAGAACATTTGCACTGAAATGAGGATTGACACATTGTCGGATGTACCATTCGCAGAAGTGTACCCGTGGAGGCCAATCAGCTGCTGATAGTGCCTGCACACGCTGTACACGGTACGGAAACAACTGGTTCTCCCGTAGCACTCTCCATACAGTGACGTGGTCAACGTTACCTCGTACAGCAGCAACTTCTCTGACGCTGACATTAGGGTTATCGTCAACTGCACGAAGAATTGCATCGTCCATTGAAGGTGTCCTCGTCGTTCTAGGTCTTCCCCAGTCGCGAGTCATAGGCTGGAATGTTCCGTGCTCCCTAAGACGCCGATCAATTGCTTCGAACGTCTTCCTGTCGGGACACCTTCGTTCTGGAAATCTGTCTCGATAGAAACGTACCGCGCCACGGCTATTGCCCCATGCTAATCCGTACATCAAATGGGCATCTGCCAACTCCGCATTTGTAAACATTGCACTGACTGCAAAACCACGTTCGTGATGAACACTAACCTGTTGATGCTTGTACTGTAGAGCAATGAGTCGCATGTCAACACAAGCACCGAAGTCAACATTACTTTCCTTCAATTGGGCCAACTGGTGGTGAATGGAGGAAGTACAGTACATACTGAGGAAACTAAAATGAGCTCTAACATGGACAGTAAGCGTTTCCGGACACATGTCCACATAACACATTTTCTTTATTTGTGTGTGAGAAATGTTTCCTGAAAGTTTGGCCGTACCTTTTTGTAACACTCTGTATTAGTAGTGGAATCCTCAAGTCGCAGAATTTTTCAATCGGCCACGGAGAAGTTCTTGTGGTCTTTCTAAAGTAACTTTTATTCAGCCCAGTATAAACACATAACAGAAAACGTAGGTTTGTTTCGAAGGTCACTCTTGTGGTTGTAAGAGACTGCAACCGCTGTGACCGTACGGCGTGACACGGACTTTCCGGAGAGCGATGTTTAACACTGGTTCTGTGCGCGCCGGACCGCGGCAGCTGTGTGGCGGAATCAGGCGCTGCGCCGCCGGCCGCCGGCAGACCGATCCCCAACTGCAAGCGCAGAACCGGTCTCACGTATCGCACTTTGTACACACATTAAGAAATGTTTTCCATCACCCCGGTTCCCAGAACTCCTGAAGATAGTCCTAGACTGTAGATATTGTCACAGACACAGTGCGTTTGACTGCTCACAGATGTCACTAAGCCTACCCAAAGATGTAAACAGCCATGCATGAGCAGCGCCTATTAGACGGAGGGTGTCCGACATCCTGTCAGTCATTCCACCTGCAAGGAGGTACACGGCTCGTGTTGTCTGTACTTCAACCGTGTCTAGACGCTCAATACCGCGGTTCGATCGCGTCCGCATTTGCTACTTTGTGCCAGGGAGGGCTCTCAACGAGGGAAGTGTCCAGGTATCCCGGAGTGAACGAGGGCGATGTTGTTCGGACATGGTGGAGATACAGAGAGACAGGGCTACTACTGCAGTGGATGACCGCTACCTACGGATTATGGCTTGGAGGAACCCTGACAGCAAAGCCACCATGTTGAATGATGGTTTTCGTGGAGCCAGAGGACGTCGTGTTACGACTCACACTGTGCGCAGTAGACTGCACGATGCGCAACTTCACTTCCCACGTCCGTGGCGAGGTCCATCTTTGCAACCACGACACCATGCAGTGCGGTACAGATGGTCCCCAACAGCATGCCGAATGGACCGCTCAGGATTGGCATCACGTTCTCTCCACCATAGAGTGTCGCATATGCCTTCAACCAGACAATCGTCGGAGACGTGTTTGCAGGCAACCCGGCCAGGCTGAACGCCTCAGACACACTGTCCAGCGAGTGCAGCAAGATGGAGGTTCCCTGCTGTTTTGGGCTGGCATTATGTGGGGCCGACCAACGCCGCTGGTGGTCACGGAAGGCGCCGTACGATACGTGAATGCCATCCTCCGGCTGATAGTGCAACCGTATCGGCAGCATATTGGCGAGGCATTCGTCTGCTTGGACGACAATTCATGTCCCAGTCGTGCGCATCTTGTGAGTGACTTCCTTCAAGATAACGACATCGCTCGACTAGAGACGCCAGCATATTCTACAGACATGAACCCCATCGAACATGCCTGGGAAACGGGCTGTTTATGGACGACGTGGCCCACCAACCACTCTGAGGGATCTACGCCGAATCGCCGTTGAGGACTGGGACAATCTGGACCGACAGTGCCTTGATGAACTTGTGGATAGTGTGCCACGACGAATACAGGCATTCATCAATGCAACAGGGTGTGCTGCTGAGTATTAGAGGTACCGGTGTGTACAGCTTTCTGGACCACCACCTCTGAAGGTGTCGCTGTACGGTGGTACAACACGCACTGTGTGGTTTTCATGAGCAATAAAAAGGGCGGAAATGATGTTTATGTTGATCTCCATCCCAATTTTCTGTACAGGTTCCGGAACTCCCGGGACCAAGGCGATGCAAAACTTTTTTTGATGAGTGTAGAGACTAGCTGACCTGCCGCCTGTGTGTACACTGTATGCCTTTATCTGCTTGGAGCCCTTGAAAACTGACAGATTAACACGACGAACAGAGTCCTTCTACCTCAGTTTGCACGCTTTACCACTGACTACTCCTTTTCTCCAAATAGTGGTTCAAAAATGGTTCAAATCGCTCTGAGCACTATGGGACTTAACATCTATGGTCATCACTCCCCTAGAACTTAGAACTACTTAAACCTAACTAACCTAAGGACATCACACAGCACCCAGCCATCACGAGGCAGAGAAAATCCCTGACCCCGCCGGGAATCGAACCCGGGGACCCGGGCGCTGGAAGCGAGAACGCTACCGCACGACCACGAGCTGCGGACAAATAGTGGTATTATCCCCGACTAAAACTTCATTTTTGAGCAGAATATCAAAGCATTAGAATCGATATGACAATACTAGTGATATTTGTCGTATTCAACGACTTACCACTTTTCAAGAAAAACAGCCAACGGTGCACGGAAGTTTTCTTTTATTTGCCTATTTAATTTAATATTTTGATTCTGTGTGTCTTGAAACTAAGAGAATCAAAATATTTCAGTCTCTGTTCGATTTCTACGTTTATTACAGTACATAATACGAATAAAAAAATGAAAATTGGTTATTTCAGAAACCGGTTACGTTGGGCGGTTCTAACGGTCAGATTAAACTGGTGTGGAAAAAACCGAATATAACCGAATACCGGTTGTTTCGACGATAACCGCCATCCCCACTTTGTGCCTCTTACAGTCACCCTGGATACAACACACTGATTTAATGAACTACATGACGAACTATTAACTCTGTTAAAGGAGAGATTGTACCTCATATACTTACAATGTTAAATTTGTCAATTTTAGGCACATTTATCTCGTGACAGGTTCATGATAATGTTATAAAATTTTAATGGCTATCGCAGAAAGAGTATCTCTCCATTGACCTATTTTCGTACGTACGTCGCTTGCACAATTTATTTTTTAGACATCTTTTGCAAGTTGTAAAATTTTTCCCACATATTTGTTGTTGTTGTGGTCTCCAGTCCAGCGACTGGTTTGATGCAGCTCTCCATGCTACTCTATCCTGTGCAAACTTCTTCATCTCCCAGTACCTACTGCAGCCTACATCCTTCTGAATCTGCTTAGTGTATTCATCTCTTGGTCTCCCTCTACGATTTTTACCCTGCACGCTGCCCTCCAATACTAAATTGGTCATCCCTTGATGCCTCAGAACATGTCCTACCAACCGATCCCTTCTTCTAGTCAAGTTGTGCCGCAAATTTCTCTTCTCTCCAATTGAATTCAATACCTCCACGTTAGTTATGTGATCTACCCATACAATCTTAACCATTCTTCTGTAGCACCACATTTCGAAAGCTTCTATTCTCTTCTTGTCCAAACCATTTATCGTCCACGTTTCACTTCCATACATGGCTACACTCCATACAAATACTTTCAGAAACGACTTCCTGACACTTAAATCTATACTCGATGTTAACAAATTTCTCTTCTTCAGAAACGCTTTCCTTCCCACTGCCAGTCTACATTTTATATCCTCTCTACTTCGACCGTCATCAGTTACTTTGCTCCCCAAATAGAAAAACACATTTACTACTTTAAGCATCTCATTTCCTAATCTAATTCCCTCAGCCGACTTAATTCGACTACATTCCATTATCCTCGATTTGCTTTTGTTGAAGTCCATCTTATATCCTCCTTTCA
Source organism: Schistocerca nitens (assembly GCF_023898315.1). Classification (NCBI taxonomy): domain Eukaryota; kingdom Metazoa; phylum Arthropoda; class Insecta; order Orthoptera; family Acrididae; genus Schistocerca; species Schistocerca nitens. The sequence goes on along the minus strand of NC_064624.1, from coordinate 11,725,014 downwards.
AGACACTATCCATCCCGTTCAGCTGCTCTTCCAGGTCCTTTGCTGTCTCTGACAGAATTACAATGTCTTCGGCGAACCTCAAAGATTTTATTTGTTCTCCATGGATTTTAATTAATACTCCGGATTTTTCTATTGTTTCCTTTACTGCTTGCTCAATATACAGATTGAATAACATCGGGGAGAGGCTACAACCCTGTCTCACTCCCTTCCCAACCACTGCTTCCATTTCATGTCCCTCGACTCTTATAACTGCCATCTGGTTTCTGTACAAATTGTAAATAGCCTTTCGCTCCTTGTATTTTACCCCTGCCACCTTCAGAATTTGAAAGAGAGTATTCCAGTTAACATTGTCAAAAGCTTTCTCCAAATGCTAGACCCGTAGGTTTGCCTTTCCTTAATCTTTCTTCTAAGATAAGTCGTAGGGTCAGTATTGCCTCACGTGTTCCCATATTTCTACGGTATTTAAACTGATCATGCTCGAGGTCTGCTTCTACCAGTTTTTCCATTCGTCTGTAAAGAATTCGTGATAGTATTTTGCAGCTGTGGCTTATTAAACTGATAGTTCGGTAATTCTCACATCTGTCAACACCTGCTTTCTTTGGGATTGGATTTATTATATTCTTCTTGAAGTCTGAGGTATTTCGCCTGTCTCATACATCTTGCTCACCAGATGGTAGAGTTTTGTCAGGACTGGCTCTCCCAAGGCCATCAGTAGTTCTAATGGAATGTTGTCTACTCCCGGGGCCTTGCTTCGACTTAGTCTTTCAGTGCTCTGTCAAACTCTTCGCGCAGTATCATATCTCCTATTTCATTTACGTCTACATTCTCTTCCATTTCTATAATATTGTACTCAAGAACATCGCCCTTGTATTGACCCTCTATATACTCCTTCCACCTTTCTGCTTTCCATTCTTTGCTTAGAACTGGGTTTCCATCTGAGCTCTTGATATTCATACAAGTGGTTCTCTTTTCTCCAAAGGTCTCTTTAATTTTCCTGTAGGCAGTATCTGTCTTACCCCTAGTGAGATTAGCCTCTACATCCTTACATTTGTCCTCTAGCCATCCCTGCTTAGCCATTTTGCACTTCCTGTCGATTTCATTTTTGAGACGTTTGTATTCCTTTTTGCCTGCTTTATGTACTGCATTTTTATATTTTGTCCTTTCATCAATTAAATTCAATATCTCTTCTGTTACCCAAGCGCTCGTCTTTTTACCTACTTGATCCTCTGCTACCTTCACTATTTCATCTCTCAAAGCTACCCATTCTTCATCTACTGTATTTCTTTCCCCCATACTTGTTAATCGTTCCCTAATGCTCTCCCTGAAGCTCTCTGCAACTTCTGGTTCTTTCAGTTTATCCACTTCCCATCTCCTCAAATTCCCACATATTTAAGGTTTATTAATTCATAATTTCTTTAATATTAAAGTGAACTTCTTTTAAAAATGCATCATTGATGTTCAGCCCTGTAAGCTGTGTGTCACTGTTCTATGATGGTTAGTTCTTGAAAAAAATGTACCTAATGATTAAAAATATAAAATCTCAGGAATCTGGCGTTAAAGATGACCTTAGAACCTCCCTGCACGATATCCTGGGTTATCTCCATTTTCTTCATCCTCCCTGGCTCTCTAAGCGTTCCTTGAGTGCATTCTTGCCTTCCTAGCTATCATAGTCACTTCGTAATCTGCTTTCTTCGCACGGACAGCATCCAATTCGGAACATGCCATCGCCATATTTTCCCCAGATTGTATGCCTAACTTTTGAAGCAGCCTAACTCTCCCCACATTGCCATCATTAAAGAACAGCAGGATGGACACCCATATTCAATGTATCTTTACCTACAAATACTGTCTGAGTACTTCTAGACCATATGACAATGTTAAATGATTCTGGAAGGACAAGGAACTAGTCCATGTAGCGCACGAATAGGGCAGCCAACTGTGAGCACGAAATATTTTCACAAATCGGCAAATTAGGTTTTTGGAGTTCGAGAAGTTGACAGAAGGCAAAAGGGGGCCTGGCAACATGTCCTACCCTTAAAGTAAATGAATATTTAAAGCCTTTAATGGCTAAAATGCCTTCAGAAAACATATTTCTCTAGTAAAATACACTTCAAGCAATGTTAATGAGCAAAAAAAATTTTTTTATGCTTTGCCGCCTACGAAGGTACAATCTCCCTTTAACTCAATGTTTAAATAAAAGGAAGTTTCGTAATATTTGCTTGTAATGAAATTTTCTTCTGTCACACTTTTTTTGAATTCATATATTACGTCGACTGCCGTATGATTGCGTACTGTCACAGCTAGGAAAAATATTTCCACTGGCAGTAGGACGGCAACTAACTCATTTCGTGAGAGAAGTTAGAGGGTTGTTGTTGTTGTGGTCTTCAGTCCTGAGACTGGTTTGATGCAGCTCTCCATGCTACTCTATCCTGTGCAAGCTTCTTCATCTCCCAGTACCTACTGCAACCTACATCCTTCTGAATCTGCTTAGTGTATTCATCTCTTGGTCTCCCTCTACGATTTTTACCCTCCACGCTGCCCTCCAATGCTAAATTTGTGATCCCTCGATGCCTCAGAACATGTCCTACCAACCGATCCCTTCTTCTTCTCAAGTTGTGCCACAAACTCCTCTCCTCCCCAACTCTATTCAATACGTCCTCATTAGTTATGTGATCTACCCATCTAATCTTCAGCATTCTTCTGTAGCACCACATTTCGAAAGCTTCTATTCTCTTCTTGTCCAAACTATTTACCGTCCATGTTTCACTTCCATACATGGCTACACTCCATACAAATACATTCAGAAACGACTTCCTGACACTTGAATCTATACTCGATGTTAACAAATTTCTCTTCTTCAGAAACGCTTTCCTTGCCATTGCCAGTCTACATTTTATATCCTCTCTACTTCGACCATCATCAGTTATTCTGCTCCCCAAATAGCAAAACTCCTTTACTACTTTAAGTGTCCCATTTCCTAATCTAATTCCCTCAGGGTATAATTATAATTTTTAGATTTAATTTTTTTCTGAATGCCGTGGGCGCAGCGCACGCGGTCATGAGCGAGGGGTTGCAGCTGTCCGTCGCCATGTGTCCCTGGGTGGCGTGGGCGTGCGTGTGTGTGCGTGTGGCCAGCCGACCGCAGATTGCAGCGATCGATGTCTGCTCGCGGGGCAGCGTCGGGGCCACCGCGTGTCATCTGGCACACCTGCCAAAGCCTGCCATCGTAAAACTGACGCAGATTCAGAAAATTTTGTAATTTAGTCGGTGGGTGTAACAAAATTGAAGCATTACTAAAGATTATGGACTACTGTTGTTGTTGTGGTCTAGTCCAGAGACTGGTTTTATGCAGCTCTCCATGCTACTCTATCCTGTGCAAGCTTCTTCATCTCCCAGTGCCTACCTACTGCAACCTACATCCTTCTCAATCTGCTTAGTGTATTCATCTCTCGGTCTCCCTCTACGATTTTTACCCTCCACGGCGCCCTCCAGTACTGGTGATCCCTTTATGTCTCAGAACGTGTCCTGCCAACTGATCCCTTCTTCTAGTCAAGTTGTGCCACAAATTTCTCTTCTCGTCAATTCCATTCAGTACCTCCTCATCAGGTACGTGATCTATCCATCTAATCTCGAGCACCACATTTCGAAAGTCTCTATCTCTTATCGTCTAAACTGATTACCGTCCACGTTTCACTTCCATATATGGCTACCTACACTCTGTACAAATACTTTCAAAAAGATTTCCTGACACTTAAATCTAAATTCGATATTAACCAGTTTCTTTTATACAGAAAGGCTTTTCTTGCGATTGCCGGTCTACATTTTATATCCTCTCTACTTAGCCTATCATTTCCCTTTTTTTTTTTTTTTTATTTTGCCTCCCAAACTGAAAACTCATCTACTACTTCAAGGGTCTCCTTTCGTAATCCAATTCCCTCAGGATCACCTAGTTTAGTTCGACCGCTCTCCATTATCCTTGCTTTGCTTTTGCTGATGCTCATCTTATACCTTCCTTTCAGGACACTGTCCATTACATTCAACTCCTCTTCCAAGTCCTTTGCTGCCTCTGACACAGTTACAACGTCATCGGGAGAACTCAAAGTTTTTATTTCTTCTCTCTGGACTTTAATTCCCACTCTAAATTTTTCTTTGATTTCCTTTGCTACTTGTTCAGTGTACAGATTCCATAGCACTGGAGACGGGTTACAACCCTGTCTCACTCCCTTCTCGACCACTTATTCCCTTTCACGCCCCTCGACTCTTATAACTGCCGTCTGGTCTCTGTGCAAATTGAAAATTATTCTACACTACACGTTAACTGTGACCTTGTTTCAAATTGGTGGTCACAAAACTCGATGGGTTAATGTTATCTCGCGATCTTCCACTATTGCCAGTTAGTGATAATTTCAAATGTTACTAAATGCTGTACAAAATTTTAGACTTCCCTATTTTTAGTCTAGAGTATGATGCAATACTTTGCAAAAGAAAGTAATTATGAAAAAATATAAAAACTAACGTTATGAGAAACCGAAAAATAATATCGTTCCAGCGATATGGCTGGGAAGAGGAAACAAATAAATTGGAAGGAAGTTTCTCACATTTTTATGTGACTTTACTGTTCTTCAGCAAAATATGGCATCTGCTGTAATAGAAATTAATCTTTAAGAAGAAATAAACTGAAGGGCTAAGTTCAGTATTTCTGCAGAAAAAAACAAAGTTGAAACAAACATCAAAAATGCACCGAAATATCCGGAAAGAGATATTGGCCAAACAGCGAAATTGCAAATATCGTAGGCAGATAAACCAAGAAAATGGTTTGGTTAAAAGCCGCTATAGAGCGAAGGACACAAATAAATGGGAAGTGCGTGTGGTACAGCTAAAGACCTTTGCAATAAAAATTGCCTGTCTAAAAATATATTTCAGAAGAAGATGACGGTCACTGTATCGATTGTACGTTTATATCGAAAGCAAGACAGTAAGTAGATTACCATCTTCAACTAACTGTGGGATAAGAAGTCAACAACAATTTGTATCCAAGAGGTAAAAACAGATTTACAAAATAAATAAATAATATAATAGTTGAAGAAACAAGTGTTTAGAAGGGTTTAGGGAAGAAGTATTCCAGAGTAGGAGAGGGAGAAGTAAGACTGCTGTGAAGTGGTCAGGGCACAGAAGGAAAAAAAGAAAACAATGAACGGACGAGAGGGAACCGGAAAAAAACGAAAGAACAACGAATAAGGAACTGATATTCCCCTGCCGTCCTTAGTAGGCCTATCTGAGGAAAAGAATAACGTTACATGAATTTCTCCGAGTAAATGTATTTTTACCTCAGGCTGTGGAAAAAAAATCAGTATTTGGTCAGACATAAACGCATGAACATTCTGAAAATTTGTAGATGCATACAATAATATTTTATCGTGATAAGATAAAAAATAATATACCATAAGAGTTAGTTTCACCTATGCAAACAAGTAATGTGTCACTGGTTGAATTTACTTTTTGTCGGACTGCGTACAATTTTCCAACGACAAAGTTGTTAAGGGGCTCCGGGACGCCCTATACTTGCAATGTTAAAATAACGCTTATAAATTACATCTTTCCTCACGAAGTATTTGAGGTAGGAAGTTGAACTTTTTACAGATTATTTATTGGAATATGGGCTACAACTTAACACAGGTATTTTACAAAATTTTAGTTCAGTTATTAAAGATGATTTTGCGTCAATTGTTTCCCTAGGTGAATAATTGACGAACAGTCTCAGTGTTAAAAATCCATGCATTATCGTAAAGTGGAAAATTTCTATTGTTGCGCCGAGCGGGAAGTTACTGTAACCGTAATTGTCGACGCGCTCCGTAGCTAACAGCATTGAGACAATTTCTGTACAAGTTTGACGAGTTTCTCGTGCAAGGGTATAAAATGAGGACGGTTTATGTAAAACTGTGTACTGTGTGGGATGATTTCGGACAATACCAGGAACGTATAAGAGCAGGAGAGCTGCCACAGTACGGTGTAATTATGACCTGGAACTTTTAGATAAAGCTGTTCGTGACATTCAGAGTGGTAAACTATCGTGCAGAAAAGCGTGTGATTTGTATGGTATACCTAAATCAACCCTACAAAATAAAGCGCAGGAAGCACATCCGAAAAAAATCGGAGGGCAGCCAGTGCTAAATAAAGAAGAAGAAATGTTGAAGCAAGGTACGTTGAGGGCTACACATTGGGGGTTTCCCTTCACTAAATTGGATATTAGATATTTAGTTAAAGACTACTTTGATAAATCTGCCCGAAAAGAGAAGAAATTTCGTAATAATTTGCCAGTAGAAGAATGGGTGCATTTATTCCTCAATCGACAGTCAGAAGATCTTTCCGTTCCCTTAAGCGAAAATATTAAACGAGCTCGTGCGGAAGTGAACAAAGAGACTGTTAAGATGTTTTTCTCCAATATCAAGGCAAAGCTGGAAAATCTCCCAAAAATGGTTCAAATGGCTCTGAGCACTATGGGACTTAACTTCTGAGGTCATCAGTCCCCTAGACTTAGAACTACTTAAACCTAACTAACCTAAGGACATCACACACATCCATGCCCGAGGCAGGATTCGAACCTGCGACCGTCGCGGTCGTGCGGTTCCAGATTGAAGCACCTAGAACCGCTCGGCCACACCGGCCGGCGGTTACACGATAAATCAGCCACATCTAAAGGTCGTAAATTCAAGTAAATACCTAGGAATTACAATTACAAACAACTTAAACTAGAAGGAACACACAGAAAATGTTGTGGGCAAGGCTAACCAAGGACTTCGTTTTATTCGAAGGACACTTAGAAAATGTAACAGGTCTACTAAGGAGACTGCCTACACTACGCTTGTCCGTCCTCTTTTAGAATACTGCTCCACGATGTGGTATCCTTACCAGATAGGATTGACGGAGTACATCGAAAAAGTTCAAAGAAGGGCAGCACGTTTCGTATTATCGCGAAATATGGGAGAGAGAGTCACTGAAATGATACAAGATTTGGGCTGGACATCATTAAAACAAAGGCGTTTTTCGCTGCAATGGAATCTTCTCACGAAATTCCAATCACCAACTTTCTGCTCTGAATGCGAAAATATTTTGTTGACACCGGCTTACATACGGAGAAACGATCACCGCGATAAAATAAGGGAAATCTGAGCTCGTATGGAAGGATATAGGTGTTCGTTCTTTCCGTGTTAGATTCACTGCAAATGAAGAATTGCAAAGGAAGAGTTTGCAAGCCTGTAGGAAACTCATTTCCGAGGTGGGATCAAGGCACTGGATCATTGTTGGGTCAAGTGCATGCATGCACTTAAACACGCAGTCAAGAAATGCTAAACTCGTGTGAGATAGTTACTCGACTGCTTGCACTCGTTAAGACCTGCAGAGTCGCGTGCTGTGACGTACGCGCCGCGGCGTTTTTCCTGGGCCTCGGGACTGTCAGCTGTGACGTCACCATAAACACTAAACTCCCATAACCCGAGCCCAACTGTCCACCATGTTTCCCCCAAAGTATAGGACATACATACTTGTCTACATACGAGTCACGACGGGAGTGGGTGGTCGCTCAGCTGTGAACTCCACTAACTATTCCAAAAATGGTATTTGGATTTACAAGTGGCCCCAAACGATATAAAAGATGGGCCCAGTGATGGGGGGTAGCGAGCGGAGCGTTTTTTTTTTTCTGTGTGAGAAGAGACCCTCATAGGCTTAAGTCTCATATACCTGTAGCAAGGAGAAACCCCTATGTCCTATTAAGTTAAATATGACTGACATAACCAACCCAGTGTTCAACAGTGTTCAACTTTTCATAATTCAAACAGAATATTCATAAAAGCATGCTCGTAAAATATGACTAACATAACTATCCCAGTTAAAAGTTCAGAGTTCAACAAACACCAAAATTTTAAGGTTTCCTCGGCCTACTTGGCCAACTTTTCATTAATTAATACAATGTTCATAAAATCGTGATTCATAAAATATGACTAACATGACAAACTCACATCAACGTTCTGAGCTCAACAAGCCCCAAAATTTTTAAAGTTTACTCGGCCAACATAGGATTGATTAGAACAATACTGCTTGCATATACCAGGTTCGTACGATTTCAGTACCTGACTATAGTGATGGACGCGAGCACACCAAAAGATTTTAACCAATACAAGAAATCCACAGGACAGGACTTTTTCCAAAAATACAGCGTACAATGAAAGGAAAATCTGGGTTTTTTACGATGTGCCACATTTACTGAAGCTCCCTAGGAACCACTTTTTAGAACAAGGATTATCTCTTCCTGATGGAACTGTGATAACCAAGAATGAAATTGAGAATTTGTTAGACAGCCAGAGAGGCGATCTGAATGCAGTCCATCTCATTTAAGAAGCGCACATCGGTGTTACACGACGTGCTCGACAAAATGTTAGGATGGCAGCCCACTTATTTTCACATCGCACGGCTAAAGCTCTCTTGTATGTTTTGGGAAAAGAACGGGAAAGCATGTTCTTTGATTTAGTAAACGATGTTTTCGACTTTTTAAATTCTAGAACTCTCGTTGACGATGTCACGCCTTTACATTTCGGATTTAGTCTCAATTTTAAAAGTCAAGAGAATACTTTAAAAAAGGTTTTGCGATGTTTGCCATGACATACACTGTGGAAACAGGAAGGGTTTGTTGCCATTTCAGAAGGCGTCAATAGTCTCAATCACATCCATTCTAGGGTTACTCGAAGAGGTAAAGAAAGATAACGTGAAGTTTGTCTTAACATCAAGTCTAAATCAGGACTGCTTGGAAAATTATTTTTCCTGAATTCGAGGACTTGGTGCGTTCTACAATAATCCCACAGCAGTAGAGGTAAAACACAGAATTCGGCTTCCTCTTTTAACTGGAAATGCAGACGACATACCTTCATCAGGCAGTTGAGCAGTTGCTGAAGAAAGAGTCACTGCCGTTTCTGCAGATACTGGTACTGCAACACGCGATGACGACATCTTGAAGTTCATCACAAGTGAACTCTGTACTGAGATGACGGGCGAACGACAAGTGCAGATAGTCGTGACACCTTAGGTATTGTGGAAGAAGAGTTCCTGAGAACTGTACACGAAATAGATCCAAATAGTGCTGATATAGAAGATGCCACCCCCGACTCTGTTCAATACTTGGCTGGCTATCTCGCATTTAAAAGTCGTTCTATCGATAAAACCTTGCGAGCACGCACTGGAATGTGATCGATTCCTGGAACAAGTTCTCAATGATGGATAAATACTGTTTCTCGTGGGGGGTCCTCTAACATCAACAACAGACTGGGTGAATACCGTGAAACAATTCTAAGTTATATTTTCAGGTTTCCATGGACAAACAATTTCGAAATGTCACAACGCAATTAAAAGTTTAACTTCGATATCAAAACAAAGTTTCCTCATCTACGCGAAAACATAATTACACTACTGGCCATTAAAATTGCTACACCACGAACATGACGTGATACAGACGCGAAATTTAACCGACAGGAAGAAGATGCTGTGATATGCAAATGATTAGCTTTCCAGACCATTCACACAAGGTAGGCGCCGGTGGCGACACCTACAACGTGCTGACATGAGCAAAGTTTCCAACCGATTTCTCTTACACAAACAGCAGTTGACCGGCGTTGCCGGGTGAAACGTTGTTCTGATGCCTCGTGTAAGGAGGAGAAATGCGTACCATCACGTTTCCCACTTTGATAAAGGTCGGATTGTAGCCTATCGCGATTGCGGTTTATCGTATCGCGACTTTGCTGCTCGCGTTGGCCGAGATCCAATGACTGTTAGCAGAATATGGAATCGGTGGGTTCAGGAGGGTAATACGGAACGCCGTGCTGGATCCCAACGGCCTCGTATCACTAGCAGTCGAGATGACAGGCATCTTATCCGCATGGCTGTAACGCATCATGCAGCCACGTCTCCATCCCCGAGTCAACACATGGGGACGTTAATAAGACAACAACCATCTCCACGAAGTTCGACGACGTGGACTATCAGCTCGGAGACCGTGGTTCCAGTTACACTTGACAGGAGCTCCTGCGATGGTGTACTCAACAACGAACCTGGGTGCACGAATGGTAAAACGTCATTTTTTCGGATGAATCCAGGTTCTGTTTACAGCATCGTGATGGTCGCATCCGTGTTTGTCGACATCGCGGTGAACGCATATTGGAAGCGTGTATTCCTCATCGACATAGTGGCCTATCACCCGGCGTGACGGTATGGGGTGCCATTGGTTACACGTCTCGGTCACCTCTTGTTCGCACTGACGCCACTTTGAACAGTGGATGTTACATTTCAGATGTGTTACAACCGTGGCTCTACGCTTCATTCGATCCCTGCGAAACACTACGTTTCAAATGGTTCAAATGGCTCTGAGCACTATGGGACTCAACTGCTGTGGTCATTAGTCCCCTAGAACTTAGAAATGGCTCTGAGCACTATGGGACTTAACATCTATGGTCATCAGTCCCCTAGAACTTAGAACTACTTAAACCTAACTAACCTAAGGACAGCACACAACACCCAGCCATCACGAGGCAGAGAAAATCCCTGACCCCGCCGGGAATCGAACCCGGGAACCCGGGCGTGGGAAGCGAGAACGCTACCGCACGACCACCCTAGAACTTAGAACTACTTAAACCTAACTAACCTAAGGACATCACACACATCCATGCCCGAGGCAGGATTCGAACCTGCGACCGTAGCAGTCGCACGGTTCCGGACTGCGCGCCTAGAACCGCGAGACCACCGCGGCCGGCTAAACACTACGTTTCAGCAGGATAATGCACGACCGCATGTTGCAGATCCTGTACGGGCCTTTCTGGCCAGCACATTCTCCAGATCTCTCACAACTGAAAACGTCTGGCCAATGGTGGCCGAGCAACTGCCTCGTCACAATACGCCAGTCACTATTCTTGATGAACTGTGGTATCGTGTTGAAGCTGCATGGGCAGCTGTACCTGCACACGCCATCCAAGCTCTATTTGACTCAATGCCCAGGCATTACAAGGGCGTTATTACGGCCAGAGGTGGTTGTTCTGGGTATTTATTTCTCAGTTTCTATGCACCCAAGCTGCTTGAAAAGGTAATCACTTGTGATTTTTAGTATATGTCCAATGAATACCCGTTTATCATCTGCATTTCTTCTTTGTGTAGCAATTTTAATGACCAGTAGTGTGGTTTGTATGTTAGAACGCGAGCTTTTATACGTATGAGGCATTCAAATAAAGAAAGACTTGTAGAAGCAAGAAAGAAGAGAGACACAAAGATGAATCTCATGTGCACGGCATCTAAACCATGTAAGAAATGAAGAGCCCCTTGTTGTCAGTAACTACAGCCTATCGACGTACTTGAAAACTACGGAATGGTGGTGAGTTTGTTTTACGCGTTCTATACCACCTCCTATGTCGAACTATGTTAGTTACGTATGTTTTTAGGTTTAGTTTTGAGTGTATGTGTATGTGTATGCGTCTCTGCCTGAAGACCTGGTAATTCATTTACAGAAGGACAGATAACTTTGCTGTCTGACGCAGGCGCGGCTTTCCTGCCGGGTGACGTCATGCGAGCGCAGCCAATCGCAATACGGTTGTCGGAGTAGCCGTCGCTGGGGGAGGGGTGACCATTCAAAGCTGTCACACCTCACACGTTGCAGCGAGCTGATGTCGTCGTTCGCGAGGACCAGACGCATTACGACTCGGCAGCTGGTGCTGCATGTGTCAGTCAGCAAAGGAAGTGTGGATGCAATTATCCGCACTCTTAGATATTCGACATGTGTGTGCAAGATGGGTCCCGGTGTGTCTGACGGTGGATCACAAATCGCACAGAAAAAATATTTGTCTCGATGTTTTCAAGCTGAGGGTGGGGGGGGGGGGGGGGGCTTCTAGTCTCGGATTGTGCCAGGTGATGAATCCTGAGTTCAACATTGTCAGCCCGAAACAAAACGACAGTCTGTGGAATGGCGCCATTCCCACTCCGCACAGAAGAAAAAATTCAAAGCAACTGCTTGCGCTGGTAAGGTCACGATCAACGTGTTCTGGGACTGTGAAAATGTGATTCTCATTTATGCGATGCCAAGAGGCGGTGCCATTAATTCAGGAGCATACGTCTACACATTAACAAAACTCGAGACGTGCTTCCTGTTGTGTTGGCAGAAGAGCCAACACCGTCTTACTAGAGGAGGCCGACTTGCACGCGTTCCAGCTCACGCAGGCTGGCGTGAGGGGGGAAGAACTATACTGACGTGAGGTCTGGAACATGACAAGGAATGAGAATTCAGAAAGCGGACGTAATTAGTTTGATACATAACTTTAATCCATTAATGATGAACATCGCTCTTGACGGTACATGATTCACAATATCAATAGTAACTGGTAATGGCGCCTTGCTAGGTCGTAGCAAATGACGTAGCTGAAGGCTAAGCTAAACTGTCGTCTCGGCAAATGAGAGCGTATGTAGTCAGTGAACCATCGCTAGCAAAGTCGGTTGTACAACTGGGGCGAGTGCTAGGGAGTCTCTCTAGACTAGACCTGCCGTGTGGCGGCGCTCGGTCTGCAATCACTGATAGTGGCGACACGCGGGTCCGACGTATACTAACGGACCACGGCCGATTTAAAGGTGTCTGGCGGTGACACCACACTTCCGGTAACTTCGACGCCACAGCAGCCGAGGAGATGTTTTGCTGCAAGACGATAACGCTCGGCCCCACACAAGTCTGAGGAGTTGCTGAGCACATTGCGAACAGGATTGGGCAGTGTTACCCCATCCATTCAATAGCCCTGACCTAGCCCCACTTGTCTTGGCCTTTAAAGTATGCCATTCGTGGAGGACATTTTGAGGACGATGAGGAGACGATTCACACAGTGAAGCACTGGCTCCGCCACCAGTACAAGGATCGGTAGCGACAGGGCACAAACGCCCTTCTTTGGCGCCGTAGGAAGGCCATAGAACGGGATGGAGATTACGTCGAAAAATAGGGTATCTAGATAGAACACCATTCTTTTGTGTGTGTCATTCTCATTATGTCGGATAAAGGACTGTTGAAGAAAAAAAATGCTTACTTCCTGGGAAGCCCTCGTAATTACGGCATACTTCTGTACACAATCGCTAGTTACAAATAAAAATTCGCACTGCTGTAAATCATTTTGTTTTCATTGGAAAACGCAATTATAAGACGTTACGTTACGGCAAATGTCAGATACTGACAGGGGAAACTCCCCACCAGACCCCACTCTCATTTAGTGGTAAGAGGCCCCAATGGGCAGACCGTCAAAAACTGAACACGGATCAAGCATGAAAACAGGTTTGAAGTGTACTGGACTGTGAAAAAAAGAAGCAAAATAGAAGCAGTGAACGTTTGTAAGTCCGCCTTCGGGATCGCAGCAGCTCGGACGCGCTCGGCTTAGCGCAAGCTTTGTTTACATCCGTGAAGCTCAGCACAGACGTGCAAACTCGTCCATCGTTGGGAAGTAGTTCAGTGGTGATTGCTCTTTTTTGGAACCATTCATTTTTACTCGTTCAGCGTTCATTTGTGTATGGTATATGGTTCTTATCAAAGAGTGAAAATTGATATGAAATGCCGTGTGGCTAGGGCCTGCCGCCCGGTAGACCAGGTAGACCTGGTGCAGGTCTTTTTAGTTGACGCCAGTTCGGCGACTTGCGCGTCGATAGGGATGAGATGCTGATGTTGAAGACAACACAACACTACACCCAGACCCCGAGCGGAGAAAATCTCTGATCCGGTGGGAACCGAACCCGGGCCCCCTCGCATGGCTTTCTGCCGCGCTGACCACTCAGCTATCGAGACGGACAGTTGAAAACTGGTAGCACAGGTGACTGAAGGATGGAAGGCGCCTCCCCGCTTTTTATTCATTGCAGAACTCACACACACTTGTAGCAGTAATGCCCGTGATTCTGGTACAACCTCTCGTTTAGCCAACTGCACCGTTATGTTCCTGAACGCAGTGAAACAATATAAACGCACGAAAACCGGCTCCGAGTACAGACTGCTCGTCAATTGCGCACTATTTGTTGACCGGTACGGGCAGAATAGATAAACGTGTAATAATTAGGCAGTAAAGAAATAACAAATAAGCTAATGCAAACAACAACTTCGAAACAATAGATGCCGACTGCGGGCGACAATGAGCAATCTAGTACTCACGCAACGATTTTTCGTCGGCCACTGAGTTAATATTGTCTCTTCACAAAATATGGGACCAGACACTCGATTACGGAGCGCGGGCTTCATTCGGTTGAACGTCGGTCTGCCTTCCATAACAATGAACATGCTGTTTTATCTCGGATCAAAAATGACGGAAAATAGCCACTCGTGTGTGCTGTGACGATTTCCTTTGCGTGTGTAATAACAAAAAAAGTTGCCTTTTCATAACTATGTGTGATGTGCGTACTGTAAGACCTTTGGTACACACACCGTCAGATTATTTGACTTGTCGCTCTAACGAAGTAGGCGAGTCTCAGCAATATGTCTCGTGGTCTTATCGTGGCGTGTTTATCTTCTGCCGTTAGGTCAGACGATAGAAATGCCACTTGCACGCTTAGAGTAGCACATTGACGGTGACCAACTTTAAACAGAACTTGATTAATTTTCACACACATTTATTAAAATAATAAAAAGCGTAGACATTACGTAACTTGATTCTGGATGCTGTTTACAACTGATAATCTGGAGTTCCTTTGGTATTGGTACGTTAATCTTATTCTCACATATCTCTGATACTTGACAAAGTGTCTATACATTTCTCTTTATGGCTTTGTACCGGAATATGATAACCTTATTAGGCTCAGACTGAAACTGGACTATAGACTGGCACAGACTGGTGCAGACAAATGCAGACTGACTAATCGGAGGTCTGTACACTCGTTATAATACCTCGCGCGTTCAGGTATCACTGCGCGAGTGTGGTCCACGAGGAGAAAAGGTTCTACTTTAGCAGCAATCTCATTGGCTGCGTTACATATTAACACGCGGAAGCAGAATTTGGTCCGTCGCTAAGGCAGCGCCATCTCGTAGTGCGGAG
Organism: Schistocerca nitens; assembly: GCF_023898315.1. Taxonomy (NCBI): domain Eukaryota; kingdom Metazoa; phylum Arthropoda; class Insecta; order Orthoptera; family Acrididae; genus Schistocerca; species Schistocerca nitens. The sequence continues at coordinate 11,709,943 of NC_064624.1, read as the reverse complement.
ACGGACGAGCGCTGCGCCTGCGCTGTTGTGCTTAGCGGGGCGCGCTCTAGTGGGAGAGTTGTGTACGCGCTGACTACGCAGAACTATGTACACAACAGTATGTCTTCCACTGTTCATCCAAATATGCCCTATTGTTGCCTGAAAAGATGTATGTATTACATTCAACGTAACTTTTTTGTAATTTATGTAATTGCCGATCGTGGACGCTGAATAGAATACGAAATGAAGCAGAAGTTCTGAGTTCAAGAAAGGTTTGAAGCAGATCTAGAATGGGCGTGCGCAGTGAACAAAACGAACAACAACTCGATACTAAACTGAGCAGCAGTGGAACTGTGACGAGTGGCCACGTGGAGATGGACGAGTCTGGCCGAGGGAGACCGAGACAGTTGCTGCGCGGGATTAGCCGAGCGGTCTCGGGTGCTGCAGTCATGGACTGCACGGTAGACACTGGTAGTTCGCGAACGAACGGGTGCAAAGGAACGGTTCACCAAGATGGTTCAAATGGGTCTGAGCACTATGGGACTTAACAGCTATGGTCATCAGTCCCCTAGAACTTAGAACTACTTAAACCTAACTAACCTAAGGACAGCACACAACACCCAGCCATCACGAGGCAGAGAAAATCCCTGACCCCGCCGGGAATCGAACCCGGGAACCCGGGCGTGGGAAGCCAGAATGCTACCGCACGACCACGAGATGTGGGCAACGGTTCACCAAGATGAACGAAAGGACTGAGGAACGAATTCCAAGGAACGACCAGTTCATAGTTCACTTCGGTCGCGGCGGTCTACTTATAGTTCCTGGGAACAAGGAACGATCGGTTCATAGTTCACTTCGGTCGCGGCGGTCTACTTATAGTTCCCGGGAACGAGGAACGATCGGTTCATAGTTCACTTCGGTCGCGGCGGTCTACTTATAGTTCCCGGGAACGAGGAACGATCGGTTCATAGTTCACTAGTTCACTTCCGTCACTTGGGCAGTTCTCGGCCCAGCCTCGGTCGCGTGCTCGCCTCAGTCTCGGCCTCCCTCGGCCGCACTCGTCGTTCTTCGCATGACCACCTGTCTCAGTTCCACTGCCGACTGCTCCTAGTCAGTTCAGTATCCAGTTGTTCGTTTCGTTCACTGTGCTCGCCCATTTTGCATGTGTTCCAAACTGTTCTTGCAGTTGGTTCTGGCTATTCAGCGTCCACGACCGGTAATCAAAAAGTATTTTATAGTTACGTAAATTACATAGAAATTACGTTGTATGTAATAGGTACGTCTTTTCAGGTAACAAAAGGGCATATCAGCTCACTTCATTATATCGATGAACAGCAGAAGACGTACTTATAACAAGGCAAGTTTTTTTTGTCATTCGTATATTTTTTGGTTTCATCGACTTGATTTAGCAACTAACTTTCAATAATTTGCTTAATTTTTAGTGTAAGAAAATTCATATAAAACGATTTTCGTGTATCTTTCATATACAAAACATTACATTTAGGAAGGCTCTAATTATTTTTAAGTTTGGTTGTATCCAATTTGCATTACCTCCTAGTTTGGTTTCTTTGAAAAAAAAAAGAAAAAGTGAGTTGTGGGTCTTTTTTGCTCGGTAGCAAAAGTGGTGCCTCTCCATTTGAAAAGACATAAAAGATTGCCATAAAATGGTATTTACTTATCGCAAAAACATTTGTTCAGAATGAGCTTTCAAACCAAAAACTTTATTACTGCGTACTTAATTATTATTTTTATTGCTGCATTAACTTTAATAATGCAACATAAAAACCTAGTTTTTACTAAGCGTGTGACGCAAGTATGAGAAAACCACATTTTATTTTATGCTTCCATAAAGTCTCTACTTCGCCTACCAACTCACAGACAAAGTGAAGTATATATAGGGTGTAAACGATTATTGTTTACAATGTAGCATAGCTATGTAGTGCAAGTCGAAACGAAGAATTTTGTACAAGACACTTGTGCTCTATTGAGTTGGGAAACAGCCACCTACAGGTTTACAAGACTACATGAGCTACAGCCCATGCGCATCGCGTGAGATTTTCATGTTCTCTTCTCCAGCTCTATACACATCGTCATCGATTGTTTAGCCATTGTTGCTTGCATTAGCTTGTTATTTCTTCACTGCCTAATTATTGCGTGTTTGTCTGTTTGTTGTATCTGCTCGTAACGGGCAACACATCGTCCGTAATTGGCGAGCAGTCTTCACTCGGGGCCGGTTTTCCGTGCGCCACCCTCTATTATTTCCCTGTGATCAGCCACACGAGGCTACAGTTGGCTAAACGAGAGGTTCTGCAGAATCACAGAAATTACTTCTCAAAGTCTGTAAGAATTCTGTAATGAATAAAAACTCTATACTCCAGGGGGGAGGCTAGTGCCCGCTCTTGGTGCCCTCCATCCTTCAGTCACCTACACTACTAGTTTTCAGTTTTCTATAAGAACCATATACCAAGCACAAACGAACGGTGAACGAGTAAAAAAGAGCGGTTCCCAAAAAAGAACGATCAGCAGTGAACTAGTTCCCAAGGATGAACGAGTTTGCCCATCTGTACTGTGCGGCTGGTCCCGGCGGAGGTTCGAGTCCTCTCCCTCGGGCATCGGTGTATGTGTTTGTCCTTAGGATAATTTAGGTTAAGTAGTGTGTAAGCTTAGGGACTGATGACCTTAGCAGTTAAGTCCCATGAGATTTCACACACTTTTGAACATTTGAACAGACCGAGACAGAGACGGCAATGGGACCGAGGCTGGAACGAGACCGACCGCTTCCCGTTCCCGGGAACTATGAGCAGAAAGCCGCGACCGAAGTGAACTGTGAAAGGCCGTTCCTTAGAATTCGTTCCTCACTCCTTCCGTTCACCTTGGTGAACCGTTCCTTTGGACCCATTAGTTTGCAAACGACCGATCTCTACTATAGATTATGATGGCTCTTCAGAATGAGAATTTCCACTCTGCAGCGGAGTGTGCGCTGTTATGAAACTTTCCTAGCAGATTAAACTGTGAGACTCGAACGTGGGACCTTTGCCTTTCGCGGGCAAGTGCTCTACCATCTGAGCTACCCAAGCACGACTCACGCCCGGTCCTCACAGCTTTAATTCCGCCAGTGCCTCGTCTCCTACCTTCCAAACTTCACAGAAGCTCTCCTGCGAACCTTGCAGAACTAGCACTCCTGGAAGAAAGGATACTGCGGAGACATGGCTTAGCCACAGCCTGGGGGATGTTTCCAGAGTGAGAAAAGCCAAAGGTCCGGAGCTAAGGTAATTATGACATAAATAACACGATGTTTTTTACTACTGACTTCACTTTGCAGTAAAGTATCGATGGTTTTACCTTATAACCCATTAATAAAAGATGGAGCCACGTTAATACGCTGCTGTGCATTTTCATGCGAGACATACATTGTGTAAAATTACTTCTAACTGAAACACCGTTAGCCCATGCGGAGGAGTATGATTTGGTCTGACCATCTGCAAACAACCAACAGAAGTGACAATACGCTTTGTATAAAATATTAATGACATAGCCATGGCTTTGAAATTTTTATACTAGCCTTATTGAAATATGAGTAATGACAGGTTGAAAAGCATCGCTTTGTTTCTGGATTCCTTGGAAACACTACTTGTGGTTTAAATGGGCCCAATTTCAAAATTATTTTTCGTTCGCGTTCAGTAAGGCTGTCACCAAAATTTCCTCTATCTGACGAAGATGTTTTTGAAAGAAAAGTAACGAGAAAAATCTGGGGACCTGTGTTGGAGAATGGCGTATGGAGAATTCGAAAGAACAATGAAATTTATCAGTTAATGAAGCAACCCACTATCATCCAGCAATTAAAAAGTAGGATACTGCAATGCGCTGGACATGTGGCCAGAATGGAAAGCAACAGAATCGCCAAGAAAGCATTTGAAGGAACTCTCCAAGCAACAAGACCTCGTACAAGGCGGAAAGGTGACATAGAGAAGGACATCGCAGCAATAGGAATCTCCGCAGGGTGGAGAGAGGCTGCGAGAGATAGAAGGCGGTGGAAGCAGATCGTTGATGCAGCGCGTGGTCTACAGGGCCTGTGATAGCGGAAAAGAGAGAGACAGAGACGAAGATATACTATGAAATTCTTCAGACTTATTAAGAATTCGCTATGGGATTCTCGTACTTCCCGAGACACTGGCAGATGAATCTAAAAATAAAATGGAGTAAAAATTAATGCTGAGAATTTTTGGAAATTATTCGAAACTGTAGCATTAAAAATTTAATTAATCTTTCAATCAGGTCCAGCGAACCTAATTTGTTTCACGGGCCTCCTTGATGACTTGCAGTGTAAAAGCGGGTCATATTTTACAGGCTGTTCAGTCTTAAGATCGCTGAGGTGTGGGGGTACGAGGCGCAGAAGGTGGACGAACAACAGTGCGGTGGAAGGAATGGAATTAATAGGCCTAATTTGCACCATCTTACTCTCTAGAACGTCTTCCTTCTTCTGTATATTTCTTCTTTTCATAGCTCCACGGGGTAATCTCTCTTTCTTTCACTCATTTCTTTCACAGAGAAACATATTAATGAACAAATAATCACTACATCTACAACGTTTGAACGTCATGAACCGCTTGTACGGATTGAAATAAATGCGTATGGATCGTTCTCATTCAATTGGAAAGGAGAAATCTACATCTACATCTAAATGACTACTCTGCAATTCACATTTAAGTGCTTGGCAGAGGGTTCATCGAACCACAATCATACTATCTCTCTACCATTCCACTCCCGAACAGCGCGCGGGAAAAACGAACACCTAAACCTTTTTGTTCGAGCTCTGAATGCTCTTATTTTATTTTGATGATCATTCCTACCTATGTAGGTTGGGCTCAACAAAATATTTTCGCATTCGGAAGAGAAAGTTGGTGACTGAAATTTCGTAAGTAGATCTCGCCGCGACGAAAAACGTCTTTGCTTTAATGACTTCCGTCCCAACTCGCGTATCACATCTGGCACACTCTCTCCCCTATTACGTGATAATACAAAACGAGCTGCCCTTTTTTGCACCCTTTCGATGTCCTCCGTCAATCCCACCTGGTAAGGATCCCACACTGCGCAACAATATTCTAACAGAGGACGAACGAGTGTAGTGTAAGCTGTCTCTTTAGTGGACTTGTTGCATCTTCCAAGTGTCCTGCCAATGAAACGCAACCTTTGGCTCGCCTTCCCCACAATATTATCTATATGGTCTTTCCAACTGAAGCTGTTCGTAATTTTAACACCCAGGTACTTAGTTGAATTGACAGCCTCGAGAATTGTACTATTTATCGAGTAATCGAATTCCAACGGATTTCTTTTGGAACTCGTGTGGATCACTTCACACTTTTCGTTATTTAGCGTCAACTGCCACCTGCGACACCATACAGCAATCTTTTCTAAATCGCTTTGCAACTGATACTGGTCTTCGGATGACCTTACTAGACGGTAAATTACAGCATCATCTGCGAACAACCTAAGAGAACTGCTCAGATTGTCACCCAGGTCATTTATATAGATCAGGAACAGCAGAGGTCCCAGGACGCTTCCCTGGGGAACACCTGATATCACTTCAATTTTACTCGATGATTTGCCGTCTTTTACTACGAACTGCGAACTTCCTGACAGGAAATCACGAATCCAGTCGCACAACTGACACGATACCACGTAGGCCCGCAGCTTGATTAGAAGTCGCTTGTGAGGAACGGTGTCAAAAGCTTTCCGGAAATCCAGAAATACGGAATCAACTTGAGATCCCCTGTCGATTGCGGCCATTACTTCGTGCGAATAAAGGGCTAGCTGCGTTGCTCAAGAACGATGTTTTCTGAAACCGTGCTGATTACGTATCAATAGATCGTTCCCTTCGAGGTGATTCATAATGTTTGAATACAATATATGCTCCAAAACCCTACTGCAAATCGACGTCAATGATATAGGTCTGTAGTTCAATGGATTACTCCTACTACCCTTCTTAAACACTGGTGCGAACTGCGCAATTTTCCAATCTGTAGGTACAGATCTATCGGTGAGCGAGCGGTTGCATATGAGTGCTAAGGAGGGAGCTATTGTATCAGCGTAATCTGAAAGGAACCTAATCGGTATACAGTGTGGACCTGAAGACTTGCCCGTATCAAGCGATTTGAGTTGCTTCGCAACCCCTAAGGTATCTACTTCTAAGAAACTCATGCTAATAGCTGTTCGTGTTTCAAATTCTGGATTATCCATTCGTCTTGCCTGATGAAGGAATTTCGGAAAACTGCGTTCAATAACTCCGCTTTAGCGGCACAGTCGTCGGTAACAGTACCATCGGCACTGCGCAGCGAAGGTATTCTACCAAATTTCGAGCCAAGTTTCGTTGTGGAACCTATTAAAGGCATCTCGCATTGAAGTCGGTGCCAAATTTCGCGCGTCTGTAAATTTTAGCCAATCTTCGGGATTTCGCGTTCTTCTGAACTTCGCATGCTTTTTCCGTTGCCTCTGCAACAGCTTCGGACCAGTTTTGTGTACCATGGGGGATCAGTTCCATCTCTTACCAATTTATGAGGTATGAATCTCTCAATTGCTGTTGCTACTATATCTTTGAATTTGAGCCATATCTCGTCTACATTTGCATAGTCAGTTCGGAAGGAATGGAGATTGTCTCTTAGGAAGGCTTCTAGTGACACTTTATCCGCTTTTTTAAATAAAATTATTTTGCGTTTGTTTCCGGTGGATTTGGAAGAAACGGTATTGAGCCTAGCTATAACGACCTTGTGATCACTAATCCCTGTATCAGTCATGATGCTCTCTATCAGCTCTGGATTGTTTGTGGCTAAGAGGTCAAGTGTGTTTTCGCAACCATTACAACTCGCGTGGGTTCGTGGACTAACTGCTCGAAATAATTTTCGGAGAAAGCATTTAGGACAATCTCGGAAGATGTTTTCTGCCTACCACCTGTTTTGAACAAGTATTTTTGCCAACATATCGAGGGAAGGTTGAAGTACCCACCAACTATAACCGTATGAGTGGGGTATTTATTTGTTACGAGACTCAAATTTTCTCTGAACTGTTCAGCAACTATATCATCGGAGTATTAGGGTCGGTAGAAGGAGCCAGGTATTAACTTAGTTCGGCTGTTAAGTATAACCTCCACCCACACCAATCATTGTTGTTTGGTGACGTGCGCTGCAGGAAATCTGAGGCGTTCAGTGATGCCAACATTTGGACGCCCGGTTAGTTAAGCGTTTACGGTACGGGCTAAGACTTAAGCGTTCATCCAGAGTGAGATTGTGGAAAAAATTTTACGAATTTTTGCTAGCGCTTGTCAGGGTCCCTGCAGCCCGGGGCCTCCGTACCATTGATACCGCTGATACGGCGCTAGCTATGACCCTGGTTACATTTTTAGAACTGTGACAAAGAGAAATATTATTTTAATAATTTTAGCCAAAATTATTATTATTCACCTGGATTGATGGTTTTCTTGAAGAGGTTGCATTTTTTTTTGGTAAGGTGCAAAATATGCGCAGACTAGCCGAAAATAAAGCCTGAATTTGGTGTCCTCGGTTGCAAGGTGCCTGTTAATCAAAATGTTATAACAACCTTCACCTTCATGTGCCGCAAAAATACTATTAATCTTCTTCCTCATCGAGTTGAGAAGCCACGATAATATCACCGTGTCATTATTGTCTTCTTGTAGTAAAGTACCTAACTAGTAGGAAATAGCGTATCTGCTGTAAAATTACAGTGACTTACAAGGGAACCTCCCCATCGCACCCCCCTCAGATTTAGTTATAAGTTGGCAAAGTGGATAGGCCTTGAAAAACTGAACACATATCAATCGAGAAAACGGGAAGAAGTTGTATGGAACTGTGAAAAAAATAAGCAAAATATACAAACTGAGTAGTCCATGGGCAAGATAGGCAACATCAAGGATAATGTGAGCTCAGGAGCGCCGTGGTCCCGTGGCTAGCGTGAGCAGCTGCGGAACGAGAGGTCCATGGTCCAAGTCTTCCCTCGAGTGAAAAGTTTAATTCTATTCCCAGACAATTACCAAAGTTCAGGCACTCACACATAATCAACATCGCTCTCCAAAATTCCAGGACATTTTCAGATTTGTTTGGACATATGGTCTACACACGGAAAAATTTGAAAACGTTAAAAACATATGTTTTGACAGAGCACAGGGAAAACTGTGCGACTGTGAAACTATTGCATTCATTTGTTGCACTTTATGTCACAAACTCTTATGTTTTCATCACTTTTTTGGGAGTGATTATCACATCCACAAGAAAACCTAAATCGGGCAAGATAGAAGAATCTTTTTACCCATTCGCCAAGTGTACAAGTTAGGTGGGTCGACAACATATTCCTGTCATGTGACGCACATGCCGTCAACAGTGTCGTATAGAATATATCAGACGTGTTTACCTGTGGAGGAATCGGTTGACCTATGACCTTGCGATCAAATGGTTCAAATGGCTCTGAGCACTATGGGACTTAACATCTATGGTCATCAGTCCCCTAGAACTTAGAACTACTTAAACCTAACTAACCTAAGGCCCTGATGAAGGCTAGCTGCAACGCTGGCCGAAACGTTGGCGCATTTTAAATTATGACGATGCGGTCTGATACCCTGAAGAATTTTATTGAAGAAGACAACGGCCGCGGAAGCCTACGCTTATATTTAACCTAAGGACATCACACACATCCATGCCCGAGGCAGGATTCGAACCTGCGACCGTAGCAGTCGCGCGGCTCCGGACTGAGCGCCTAGAACCGCTAGACCACCGCGGCCGGCCCTTGCGATCAAATGTTTTCGGTTCCCATTGGAGATGCACGTCCTTTCGTCTACTAATCGCACGGTTTTGCGGTGCGGTCGCAAAACACAGACACTAAACTTATTACAGTGAACAGAGACGTCAATGAAAGAACGGACAGATCATAACTTTGCGAAAACAAAGATATTAAACTTTTCGCTCGAGGGAAGACTTGAACCAAGGACCTCTCGTTCCGCAGCTGCTCAAGCTAACCAGGGGACCACGGCGCTTCTGAGTACACATTAGTTTTGATGTTGCCTATCTTGCCCATGGACTACTCAGTTTGTATATTTTGCTTATTTTTTTCATAGTTCCACACAACTTCTTCCTGTTTTCTCGATTGACCTGTGTTCAGTTTTTTAAGCCTATCCACTGTGCCAACTTATAACTAAATCTGAGGGGGGTGCGAGGGGAGGTTCCCTTGTTAGAAGTCACAGATATCAAATAACAACTTTACAGAATCTGGCCGCTATTTCATTCACAACTAGGAGTCAATAGTAGCATTTAACATTCAGCGCCGTGTGCCATCTGTCGACCAAATTTCGTACTTGATCCTGTGCACATTTTCGTCTAGGTGCGATTTCAGTAAGTTGCAAGCACAAGTCGCAAGTAGCATCTAAAAAGCGTAGTTAACATTAGACGCCGTATTCCATCTGTTGACGTACGTCCGTACTTCGTTCTAAGGGCCTTGTGACTCACGATATGTGATGTATTACACTCCTATCGTCGAAGAAATGAACCAAGAAGCCAATTTGCTCTTAGAAAAATTCGGTTGGGAATTGGTGCAGCCGCGGAATGAGAGGACCGAATAAAGGTTGTGCTAATACACAGACCTATAGTGTAGTCTGCAATTTTCGTGACATATTTAAACACACTTTTCATTATAAAAGCTAAAATTGCAGGGTAATTTCCGAAAACAGGTAATGGATAAGGCTCGGATGAGAATTTTGATGCTTATTACGCAAATATATCGTACATAAACTAGTAAAAATGCACACTGGTGTGTACTATGTAAGTTTTACCAAATGGTTGACAACTATGTACGTAAGACGGATATCTTTTCCGGCAGAAGAATAGGCAGTTAAACTTTAATATTTTCAAATATTGCGTTAATACTATTCGCAACGTCAAGTTTTAACTGTAAAATCACTGTTTTCACTTGCACATCATCAGCCTTAAAACATGTAACCGTTCAACCTAACCTAGACCTTGGGCTACGCTATAGGTCAGTCATCACATCCAACATTTGAAGGCGGGAGTGATGGACGGATCAGTATCACAGTGTAACAAGTCTTTATGACTAACCACACGGTATGGGGGTTATGGGATGGCTTAAACGAGGTGAGAATGGAATTTTCATAATTCACTCACAGTGTAGTTCACATTTATTTATCGTCCCTTTCAAATCACGTAATGACTTCAATGACACACTGTACCAAGTCTCATTCTGCGCACTTGTGTTATCTGTCAATTATGGCTACTTTACGCCGGGAATTCTTCAAGAGTCGTTTTGAAACTTCACTTCATCTCTTCCAGATATTGTTGTTGTGGTCTTCAGTTCTGAGACTGGTTTGATGCAGCTCTCCATGCTACTCTATCCTGTGCAAGCTTCCTCATCTCCCAGTACCTACTGCAACCTACATCCTTCTGAATCTGTTTAGTGTATTCATCTCTTGGTCTCCCTCAACGATTTTAACCCTCCACGCTGCCCTCCAATGCTAAATTTGTGATCCCTTGATGCCTGAGAACATGTCCTACCAACCGATCCCTTCTTCTACTTAAGTTGTGCCACAAACTTCTCTTCTCCACAATCCTATTCAGTACCTCCTCATTAGTTATGTGATCTACCCATCTAATCTTCAGCATTCTTCTGTAGCACCACATTTCGAAAGCTTCTATTCTCTTCTTGTCCAAACTATTTATCGTCCATGTTTCACTTCCATACATGGCTACGCTCCATACAAATACGAGGGTTGCCCAGCAAATAATGCCCCATATTTTTTTTCTCCGAAATAAAAAATATTAGAAATGTGAAACTTTAGGTGCGAGTTATTTGAAGTTTCCCGCGTGTGTACGCAAAGTTTCAATTTCCTCCGACAGAGAGCGGTGGTGTAGGAATGTTCTAAAATTGCGTCTGCAAGTGACATCCGTCAGAAACAACGTGCAGTGATTGAATTTCTCGTAGCAGAGGAAGAAACCGTGGGCAATATCCATAAATGCTTGTGCAACGTCTACGGAACATCTGCAGTCGATAGGAGTACTGTTGGTCGCTGGGCACAGAGGCTGAAAGCATCAGAGGGCGGTGCTGCGGAGCTCCGAGATTTGCCGCGGTCGGGAAGGCCTCCCACGGCTGTCACGCCTGACATGTTGCAGCGGGCTGATGTTCTCATTCGACGGGATCGACGCATTACGACTCGACAATTGGCACTGGAGTTGTCAGTAAGCAAAGGAAGTGTGGATGTGATTATCAATCAGCTTGGATACTCAAAAGTGTGTGCAAGATGGGTTCCTCGGTGTCTTACTGTCGATCACAAATCCCAAAGAAAAGACATTTCTTTCGATTTGTTGCGACGCTTTGAAAGGTGGCTACACTGAGCCACAGCGCCAGAGATCGCTAGAGAGCATTGTTCGCCTGCCTCCACTGGCAGAGTCATTATTGATATGTGCTAGAGGTCAGTGCTTGTCCAGGACTCGTAGTAGTCAGTTCGTGTTGAGATGTGCTAGTAGGGAGTGCTTGCTGAGATGTGATATTGAAAAATTCTTGTTGAGATGTTGTAATAGCGAGTCGGTGTGGAGATATATTGTAATAATTTGAGTGCTTGTCATCAATATATGAAGGTAACGAAACTTGATTTATTTTTCATTATTTCCATGTTTTAAATAATGCGTCATTACAGGTTCAGTCAACAAAGCATCTGGCTTGTGTTCGTGGATTAGAGTGTAATTGTGGTTCTCTTGAGTAATTATGGTATTTTTATTTCCTTTAATTAATTCAGTATAAATGTTATTTAAAAATTCTTGTGTTGTTGAAGAAGAACCGTGCCAGATGCGTACGTTGAGTCACACTCCACACACAGAACAGTTACTCTTGTGCTTGTTGTTGCGTTGGTTTTATAGTTGCTGGGGACTTAATTAATTAATTGTGTTAATGAAAATTTCCATTTCATTCATTGTTATTGTTCAATGCAGTCAGATTGCGTAATAATACGAGTCAGGGCCAACCGTTTACGAGACTTCGTAATCGGACAGACAGCTGATAAAGCAAGAAATCAAAATCATTTTCATTACATTTAATTAAGCCCCCATGCACGTGGCGACCGCTGCTTCGGATCGTCCCTTGGAATTCTTCTGATTGTAAAAATAGTAGACAGTAGTATTGTTGTAGTAATTTGTAGTCTAGTAATTGTAGTCTATATTGCATGTGTAGATTTGGTAATTGGCATTCTTCTAATGGTATTTTTCAAAATTTATTTTTTTTGTTGCCTTGTATACGCGTTTGACGATTTAGTGCAATTATTTCAATTGTTCGTTAATCGCGTTTGAGGGAAGCATTCTGTGTGAATGGTATTGTTGGTGATAACGTGTTATATTCTCTGTAATTTTCGTACAGTGACGAGTTTTGTATGTTTTGTAAATGATTACGCGATCGATGAAAAAGGCAAAAATGATGGATAGTCAGAATGACGAAATTGTTGACATGGCGAACTCGCCAACACAGGGGAACAGTATGATGAATAATGAAGTGGAAAACAATTTAATAAGCAGGGAAAATAGTCCAGAACCATTTCAAAATTTTTCTCAATCAGAAAATTTTCAGAATTCGAGATTAACGACAGAAGATTCTGAAATAGTATCGAACACAAATAGCGTTACAGCCATGACGAAGGAAACTGGTTTTGCGGGAAATGTTAGCACAAATAGCTTTACAGCCATGACGAAGGAAACTGGTTTTGCGGGAAATGTTAGGGGCGAAAAGAATTTTGAACCATTTAATATGGAGCAGTTGATGGGTGCAATATTAAATTTGGGATCACAAATAGGAACAATTACAACTGATATGGGAACAATTAAAACAGAGATAGGAACTTATTATGCTTATCCATTACGGATATTTTAGAACCGTGACTGTATATTAATGTAAATAAATTATACACAACAGCAACCAGTCACTTTTTTCATTAATAATGCTTTATTACATTAACCGGTTTTCGAACCCTTTCAGGTTCATCTTCAGATGATTTCGGGAGAATCCGGGAAGCTACATCATTATTGGTAGTAGCATAATGCTGGGTGCTGGTTCTATGGCAGAAATATGGGTCACACTTTAATGTATCGCCATGACTATAGATTATCTGTCGATATGGGTGTGAATTTAGTTTTTACTTACTGCGACAGTATAGGCGGCTTTTTTCGTATCTGTCTGCATCCATTTTGAAGTCCAGAACACTTTCACACAAACTATATTAGTTCACACTTTAACAGTGACACTTCACCAGCATCCAGCATGCGCTTTACAACTGTTGCTTATAACAAAGATCTTGACAGAGAGATATGGCATAAGCCTACTTTGTACAGAGATGAAATTTGTTGTTCTTTACATGTGTTAAAGTCGATATAAGGGCGAGTTTTTTCATCAGAATGGTGATAACATGAGAGCACTAGAGAAACTAATAATAAATTACTACAAGAATAAATTTCGGTGATCTGTTATGTTATTTCTATTTGTATGTTACAGGCAGTTTTTTTTTATTAAACATGAACAAAATTCTTTAGCTGTTGACTAATTTTATTCTAATATTAGAGTGATCTGGGATATTGGTAAAGGCAGCTTATGTTTGTTCCAGCTAGAATTAATATGTATAAAGTACTGATTTATGTTAGCAATGGAGGGCTTTAACATTTAGAGATATGGTACATGTCTTATTCTGTGGTAGTATATTACATTGACACCAGTGTGGTTAGGATGTAAGGAGAGGTGTGGGGGGGGGGGGTCATTGGGAGGGGGGGTTGGGGGGCTGGTGTATGTTTTATTGGGTGGTTACTTGTTTTGAACTAGTAGATCTTCAAAGTTCTGAAGGAAAAATTTGTTTCTCAGTTCAGTTTGATCATTAAGTAGGCAGTCAGGTGCTGTATTTGTGTAGACAAATATTTCAATTTCTTCAAGAAGGTCAAGTATTGTGCCTTTGTTGGCAAAATGTAGTATTCGGAGATTCTGTTCTATGTTGTTTGCAGAATGATTGTGTTGGGCAAGATGTGAGGCAAAGCTGGACTTGTTCAGGTTGTTAAGACGGAGTGCATCCATGTGTTCTTTATATCTTGTTGTGAAGCTTCTACCAGTTTGTCCAATGTAGAAGCTTGGACATGAGTTGCAAGTGAGCTTGTACACACCTGACTTTTGATATTTTTGTATAGTGGTTTTGGTGGTGTGTATGATTTGATTTTGTACTTTGTTGGTGGTGAAGAAACTTATTTTTATGTTGTATGTCTTGAAGAGGTTGGCAATTTGGTGAGAAATCTTCCCTAGGAAAGGCAGGCTAACAAATGTGGTTTTCTTGTTTGTGGGTGGTTGTTCAGCAGTTGGTTGATTTAGTTTTGCTGTATGGATTAGTTTATCTATTATTGCAGGGTTGTACCCATTGGTGGAGGCAATTGATTTAATAATTTCTGTTTCTTTTTGTCTTTCATTTGTGTCCATTGGGATTTTCAGCATGCGATTAACCATTGTTCTGAAGAATGCTTTTTTATGTTGGTCTGGATGGCAAGAGGATTTGTGTATGGTAACATTGGTGGTTGTTGGCTTTCTGAAAATTTGAAATTTATGCTTCTGATTTTTATTTGAGATTGTTAGATCAAGATAGTTAATGCCTTCTGGTGTTTCATGTTCTACTGTGAATTGGATTTTATTGTGTATTTTATTAAGTTCTTTGGCTAGATTATTTATTTCTTCTGTTGCTCCATTGAACAGAATGAGTGTGTCATCAACATAGCGTTTGTAATAAAGCAGCTTATCTTTTAGTTGTGTTTGGGACCTGAAAAAGTTATTTTCAAGGTTATTGATATATATGTCTGCTAGCAAGCCTGCAAGACTACTACCCATTGCCAGTCCGTCTTCCTGAATGTAAAACTTGTTGTTGAACAGGAAGTAGTTGTGTGACAATATGAGTTCCAGGATCTCTATGAGTTCATAGATTTCAGCTCTCCCCATTGTCCCATGTTTCAGTAAGTTATTTCTTATTAAACTAATTGTTTCCTTGACGGGTATGTTTGTATATAGGTTTACTATGTCAAGAGATGCAAATTTAGCTGTGACTGGGATGGGGATATCTTTTATACTATTGATGAGCTCATAACTGTTTTTAATGGAGTAGTTATTTTCAAATACATATGCCTTGCGGATAATATCATTAAGTTTTTTGGTGATTTTATAGCTTGGGCTATTGACAGAGTTCACAATGGGACGTATCGGACATTCTGGTTTGTGGATCTTAGGCTGTGATCTCAGTTTTGGTGCTGAAGGGTTCATCACTATACAGTGCTTTGCTTCTAATGGTGTCAACAAGAAGTTGCAGTTTTTAAGTAACTTTTTAATTTTATCACGGAATTTGGGAGTAGGGTCATATGCTATTTCCTTTATATTATTATTTCTGAAGAATTCACAAGTTTTGCTAATATAGTCTGATTCATACATGACAACAGCTGTGTTACCTTTGTCTGCTCTGACAATGAGGGCATTTTGAACTGAAAGTTTCTTATTTATGTCACATAATATCTTATGTTCAGTATTCATCTTATTGTACATTTGGTTCTGGTGAATGTTTCTCATAATGATGTTGTTTGCCTTATGAGCTACAGCATTTTGTTCATTGTGTTTTAGTTTAGCTGCTGTACATGCAATTTTTGTGTTAACTATGAGGTCTTTAATGTTGCTTTTATTTAGTGAGGGGGCAATGTTGTGCTTAAGGCCTTTGTTTAACAGCTTTAATTCATTACTACTGAAGCATATTTCTGTAGTATTTATCACTTTATCAAAAAACTTATGTTCTGTTTCAGAAGAGATACTGGGGGACTTCACTGCATTCTTTGAAATTAGAGCATTTATCTTTTTCTCGTGTCTATGTGAGATGATAATACGTTCTTTGTTTACATATATATTGACATAGTCTAGGAAGACCATGAAGACATGAGCAACAAGTTTATGGCTAAGTTCTAAGTGCATATTATACAGCTTTGAATTGAGCAGATCTTTCTTTTTGTAAAGAGACCTGATTTCAGTTTTTAACCAAATAATTTCACATCGTGCTTTTGCTATCTTGGCTGACATACTTTGACTCGTTATTTTTATTCTTATATAATTTGGAGTCACGTTTTCTGAGAGACATTTTTTGTTAAATCTTATTGCAAGGATTGTTTTCGTTAGTTTAAGTTTACATTGCCGAAATTCGCGCATTGTTCTAATTACCTGGCGTGGTATCAACAGATTATGCTTATCCATTACGGATATTTTAGAACCGTGACTGTATATTAATGTAAATAAATTATACACAACAGCAACCAGTCACTTTTTTCATTAATAATGCTTTATTACATTAACCGGTTTTCGAACCCTTTCAGGTTCATCTTCAGATGATTTCGGGAGAATCCGGGAAGCTACATCATTATTGGTAGTAGCATAATGCTGGGTGCTGGTTCTATGGCAGAAATATGGGTCACACTTTAATGTATCGCCATGACTATAGATTATCTGTCGATATGGGTGTGAATTTAGTTTTTACTTACTGCGACAGTATAGGCGGCTTTTTTCGTATCTGTCTGCATCCATTTTGAAGTCCAGAACACTTTCACACAAACTATATTAGTTCACACTTTAACAGTGACACTTCACCAGCATCCAGCATGCGCTTTACAACTGTTGCTTATAACAAAGATCTTGACAGAGAGATATGGCATAAGCCTACTTTGTACAGAGATGAAATTTGTTGTTCTTTACATGTGTTAAAGTCGATATAAGGGCGAGTTTTTTCATCAGAATGGTGATAACATGAGAGCACTAGAGAAACTAATAATAAATTACTACAAGAATAAATTTCGGTGATCTGTTATGTTATTTCTATTTGTATGTTACAGGCAGTTTTTTTTTTTTTTTTTTTATTAAACATGAACAAAATTCTTTAGCTGTTGACTAATTTTATTCTAATATTAGAGTGATCTGGGATATTGGTAAAGGCAGCTTATGTTTGTTCCAGCTAGAATTAATATGTATAAAGTACTGATTTATGTTAGCAATGGAGGGCTTTAACATTTAGAGATATGGTACATGTCTTATTCTGTGGTAGTATATTACATTGACACCAGTGTGGTTAGGATGTAAGGAGAGGTGTGGGGGGGGGTCATTGGGAGGGGGGGTTGGGGGGCTGGTGTATGTTTTATTGGGTGGTTACTTGTTTTGAACTAGTAGATCTTCAAAGTTCTGAAGGAAAAATTTGTTTCTCAGTTCAGTTTGATCATTAAGTAGGCAGTCAGGTGCTGTATTTGTGTAGACAAATATTTCAATTTCTTCAAGAAGGTCAAGTATTGTGCCTTTGTTGGCAAAATGTAGTATTCGGAGATTCTGTTCTATGTTGTTTGCAGAATGATTGTGTTGGGCAAGATGTGAGGCAAAGCTGGACTTGTTCAGGTTGTTAAGACGGAGTGCATCCATGTGTTCTTTATATCTTGTTGTGAAGCTTCTACCAGTTTGTCCAATGTAGAAGCTTGGACATGAGTTGCAAGTGAGCTTGTACACACCTGACTTTTGATATTTTTGTATAGTGGTTTTGGTGGTGTGTATGATTTGATTTTGTACTTTGTTGGTGGTGAAGAAACTTATTTTTATGTTGTATGTCTTGAAGAGGTTGGCAATTTGGTGAGAAATCTTCCCTAGGAAAGGCAGGCTAACAAATGTGGTTTTCTTGTTTGTGGGTGGTTGTTCAGCAGTTGGTTGATTTAGTTTTGCTGTATGGATTAGTTTATCTATTATTGCAGGGTTGTACCCATTGGTGGAGGCAATTGATTTAATAATTTCTGTTTCTTTTTGTCTTTCATTTGTGTCCATTGGGATTTTCAGCATGCGATTAACCATTGTTCTGAAGAATGCTTTTTTATGTTGGTCTGGATGGCAAGAGGATTTGTGTATGGTAACATTGGTGGTTGTTGGCTTTCTGAAAATTTGAAATTTATGCTTCTGATTTTTATTTGAGATTGTTAGATCAAGATAGTTAATGCCTTCTGGTGTTTCATGTTCTACTGTGAATTGGATTTTATTGTGTATTTTATTAAGTTCTTTGGCTAGATTATTTATTTCTTCTGTTGCTCCATTGAACAGAATGAGTGTGTCATCAACATAGCGTTTGTAATAAAGCAGCTTATCTTTTAGTTGTGTTTGGGACCTGAAAAAGTTATTTTCAAGGTTATTGATATATATGTCTGCTAGCAAGCCTGCAAGACTACTACCCATTGCCAGTCCGTCTTCCTGAATGTAAAACTTGTTGTTGAACAGGAAGTAGTTGTGTGACAATATGAGTTCCAGGATCTCTATGAGTTCATAGATTTCAGCTCTCCCCATTGTCCCATGTTTCAGTAAGTTATTTCTTATTAAACTAATTGTTTCCTTGACGGGTATGTTTGTATATAGGTTTACTATGTCAAGAGATGCAAATTTAGCTGTGACTGGGATGGGGATATCTTTTATACTATTGATGAGCTCATAACTGTTTTTAATGGAGTAGTTATTTTCAAATACATATGCCTTGCGGATAATATCATTAAGTTTTTTGGTGATTTTATAGCTTGGGCTATTGACAGAGTTCACAATGGGACGTATCGGACATTCTGGTTTGTGGATCTTAGGCTGTGATCTCAGTTTTGGTGCTGAAGGGTTCATCACTATACAGTGCTTTGCTTCTAATGGTGTCAACAAGAAGTTGCAGTTTTTAAGTAACTTTTTAATTTTATCACGGAATTTGGGAGTAGGGTCATATGCTATTTCCTTTATATTATTATTTCTGAAGAATTCACAAGTTTTGCTAATATAGTCTGATTCATACATGACAACAGCTGTGTTACCTTTGTCTGCTCTGACAATGAGGGCATTTTGAACTGAAAGTTTCTTATTTATGTCACATAATATCTTATGTTCAGTATTCATCTTATTGTACATTTGGTTCTGGTGAATGTTTCTCATAATGATGTTGTTTGCCTTATGAGCTACAGCATTTTGTTCATTGTGTTTTAGTTTAGCTGCTGTACATGCAATTTTTGTGTTAACTATGAGGTCTTTAATGTTGCTTTTATTTAGTGAGGGGGCAATGTTGTGCTTAAGGCCTTTGTTTAACAGCTTTAATTCATTACTACTGAAGCATATTTCTGTAGTATTTATCACTTTATCAAAAAACTTATGTTCTGTTTCAGAAGAGATACTGGGGGACTTCACTGCATTCTTTGAAATTAGAGCATTTATCTTTTTCTCGTGTCTATGTGAGATGATAATACGTTCTTTGTTTACATATATATTGACATAGTCTAGGAAGACCATGAAGACATGAGCAACAAGTTTATGGCTAAGTTCTAAGTGCATATTATACAGCTTTGAATTGAGCAGATCTTTCTTTTTGTAAAGAGACCTGATTTCAGTTTTTAACCAAATAATTTCACATCGTGCTTTTGCTATCTTGGCTGACATACTTTGACTCGTTATTTTTATTCTTATATAATTTGGAGTCACGTTTTCTGAGAGACATTTTTTGTTAAATCTTATTGCAAGGATTGTTTTCGTTAGTTTAAGTTTACATTGCCGAAATTCGCGCATTGTTCTAATTACCTGGCGTGGTATCAACAGATTATGCTTATCCATTACGGATATTTTAGAACCGTGACTGTATATTAATGTAAATAAATTATACACAACAGCAACCAGTCACTTTTTTCATTAATAATGCTTTATTACATTAACCGGTTTTCGAACCCTTTCAGGTTCATCTTCAGATGATTTCGGGAGAATCCGGGAAGCTACATCATTATTGGTAGTAGCATAATGCTGGGTGCTGGTTCTATGGCAGAAATATGGGTCACACTTTAATGTATCGCCATGACTATAGATTATCTGTCGATATGGGTGTGAATTTAGTTTTTACTTACTGCGACAGTATAGGCGGCTTTTTTCGTATCTGTCTGCATCCATTTTGAAGTCCAGAACACTTTCACACAAACTATATTAGTTCACACTTTAACAGTGACACTTCACCAGCATCCAGCATGCGCTTTACAACTGTTGCTTATAACAAAGATCTTGACAGAGAGATATGGCATAAGCCTACTTTGTACAGAGATGAAATTTGTTGTTCTTTACATGTGTTAAAGTCGATATAAGGGCGAGTTTTTTCATCAGAATGGTGATAACATGAGAGCACTAGAGAAACTAATAATAAATTACTACAAGAATAAATTTCGGTGATCTGTTATGTTATTTCTATTTGTATGTTACAGGCAGTTTTTTTTTTTTTTTTTTTATTAAACATGAACAAAATTCTTTAGCTGTTGACTAATTTTATTCTAATATTAGAGTGATCTGGGATATTGGTAAAGGCAGCTTATGTTTGTACCAGCTAGAATTAATATGTATAAAGTACTGATTTATGTTAGCAATGGAGGGCTTTAACATTTAGAGATATGGTACATGTCTTATTCTGTGGTAGTATATTACATTGACACCAGTGTGGTTAGGATGTAAGGAGAGGTGTGGGGGGGGGGGGGTCATTGGGAGGGGGGGTTGGGGGGCTGGTGTATGTTTTATTGGGTGGTTACTTGTTTTGAACTAGTAGATCTTCAAAGTTCTGAAGGAAAAATTTGTTTCTCAGTTCAGTTTGATCATTAAGTAGGCAGTCAGGTGCTGTATTTGTGTAGACAAATATTTCAATTTCTTCAAGAAGGTCAAGTATTGTGCCTTTGTTGGCAAAATGTAGTATTCGGAGATTCTGTTCTATGTTGTTTGCAGAATGATTGTGTTGGGCAAGATGTGAGGCAAAGCTGGACTTGTTCAGGTTGTTAAGACGGAGTGCATCCATGTGTTCTTTATATCTTGTTGTGAAGCTTCTACCAGTTTGTCCAATGTAGAAGCTTGGACATGAGTTGCAAGTGAGCTTGTACACACCTGACTTTTGATATTTTTGTATAGTGGTTTTGGTGGTGTGTATGATTTGATTTTGTACTTTGTTGGTGGTGAAGAAACTTATTTTTATGTTGTATGTCTTGAAGAGGTTGGCAATTTGGTGAGAAATCTTCCCTAGGAAAGGCAGGCTAACAAATGTGGTTTTCTTGTTTGTGGGTGGTTGTTCAGCAGTTGGTTGATTTAGTTTTGCTGTATGGATTAGTTTATCTATTATTGCAGGGTTGTACCCATTGGTGGAGGCAATTGATTTAATAATTTCTGTTTCTTTTTGTCTTTCATTTGTGTCCATTGGGATTTTCAGCATGCGATTAACCATTGTTCTGAAGAATGCTTTTTTATGTTGGTCTGGATGGCAAGAGGATTTGTGTATGGTAACATTGGTGGTTGTTGGCTTTCTGAAAATTTGAAATTTATGCTTCTGATTTTTATTTGAGATTGTTAGATCAAGATAGTTAATGCCTTCTGGTGTTTCATGTTCTACTGTGAATTGGATTTTATTGTGTATTTTATTAAGTTCTTTGGCTAGATTATTTATTTCTTCTGTTGCTCCATTGAACAGAATGAGTGTGTCATCAACATAGCGTTTGTAATAAAGCAGCTTATCTTTTAGTTGTGTTTGGGACCTGAAAAAGTTATTTTCAAGGTTATTGATATATATGTCTGCTAGCAAGCCTGCAAGACTACTACCCATTGCCAGTCCGTCTTCCTGAATGTAAAACTTGTTGTTGAACAGGAAGTAGTTGTGTGACAATATGAGTTCCAGGATCTCTATGAGTTCATAGATTTCAGCTCTCCCCATTGTCCCATGTTTCAGTAAGTTATTTCTTATTAAACTAATTGTTTCCTTGACGGGTATGTTTGTATATAGGTTTACTATGTCAAGAGATGCAAATTTAGCTGTGACTGGGATGGGGATATCTTTTATACTATTGATGAGCTCATAACTGTTTTTAATGGAGTAGTTATTTTCAAATAATTGCAATAAGATTTAACAAAAAATGTCTCTCAGAAAACGTGACTCCAAATTATATAAGAATAAAAATAACGAGTCAAAGTATGTCAGCCAAGATAGCAAAAGCACGATGTGAAATTATTTGGTTAAAAACTGAAATCAGGTCTCTTTACAAAAAGAAAGATCTGCTCAATTCAAAGCTGTATAATATGCACTTAGAACTTAGCCATAAACTTGTTGCTCATGTCTTCATGGTCTTCCTAGACTATGTCAATATATATGTAAACAAAGAACGTATTATCATCTCACATAGACACGAGAAAAAGATAAATGCTCTAATTTCAAAGAATGCAGTGAAGTCCCCCAGTATCTCTTCTGAAACAGAACATAAGTTTTTTGATAAAGTGATAAATACTACAGAAATATGCTTCAGTAGTAATGAATTAAAGCTGTTAAACAAAGGCCTTAAGCACAACATTGCCCCCTCACTAAATAAAAGCAACATTAAAGACCTCATAGTTAACACAAAAATTGCATGTACAGCAGCTAAACTAAAACACAATGAACAAAATGCTGTAGCTCATAAGGCAAACAACATCATTATGAGAAACATTCACCAGAACCAAATGTACAATAAGATGAATACTGAACATAAGATATTATGTGACATAAATAAGAAACTTTCAGTTCAAAATGCCCTCATTGTCAGAGCAGACAAAGGTAACACAGCTGTTGTCATGTATGAATCAGACTATATTAGCAAAACTTGTGAATTCTTCAGAAATAATAATATAAAGGAAATAGCATATGACCCTACTCCCAAATTCCGTGATAAAATTAAAAAGTTACTTAAAAACTGCAACTTCTTGTTGACACCATTAGAAGCAAAGCACTGTATAGTGATGAACCCTTCAGCACCAAAACTGAGATCACAGCCTAAGATCCACAAACCAGAATGTCCGATACGTCCCATTGTGAACTCTGTCAATAGCCCAAGCTATAAAATCACCAAAAAACTTAATGATATTATCCGCAAGGCATATGTATTTGAAAATAACTACTCCATTAAAAACAGTTATGAGCTCATCAATAGTATAAAAGATATCCCCATCCCAGTCACAGCTAAATTTGCATCTCTTGACATAGTAAACCTATATACAAACATACCCGTCAAGGAAACAATTAGTTTAATAAGAAATAACTTACTGAAACATGGGACAATGGGGAGAGCTGAAATCTATGAACTCATAGAGATCCTGGAACTCATATTGTCACACAACTACTTCCTGTTCAACAACAAGTTTTACATTCAGGAAGACGGACTGGCAATGGGTAGTAGTCTTGCAGGCTTGCTAGCAGACATATATATCAATAACCTTGAAAATAACTTTTTCAGGTCCCAAACACAACTAAAAGATAAGCTGCTTTATTACAAACGCTATGTTGATGACACACTCATTCTGTTCAATGGAGCAACAGAAGAAATAAATAATCTAGCCAAAGAACTTAATAAAATACACAATAAAATCCAATTCACAGTAGAACATGAAACACCAGAAGGCATTAACTATCTTGATCTAACAATCTCAAATAAAAATCAGAAGCATAAATTTCAAATTTTCAGAAAGCCAACAACCACCAATGTTACCATACACAAATCCTCTTGCCATCCAGACCAACATAAAAAAGCATTCTTCAGAACAATGGTTAATCGCATGCTGAAAATCCCAATGGACACAAATGAAAGACAAAAAGAAACAGAAATTATTAAATCAATTGCCTCCACCAATGGGTACAACCCTGCAATAATAGATAAACTAATCCATACAGCAAAACTAAATCAACCAACTGCTGAACAACCACCCACAAACAAGAAAACCACATTTGTTAGCCTGCCTTTCCTAGGGAAGATTTCTCACCAAATTGCCAACCTCTTCAAGACATACAACATAAAAATAAGTTTCTTCACCACCAACAAAGTACAAAATCAAATCATACACACCACCAAAACCACTATACAAAAATATCAAAAGTCAGGTGTGTACAAGCTCACTTGCAACTCATGTCCAAGCTTCTACATTGGACAAACTGGTAGAAGCTTCACAACAAGATATAAAGAACACATGGATGCACTCCGTCTTAACAACCTGAACAAGTCCAGCTTTGCCTCACATCTTGCCCAACACAATCATTCTGCAAACAACATAGAACAGAATCTCCGAATACTACATTTTGCCAACAAAGGCACAATACTTGACCTTCTTGAAGAAATTGAAATATTTGTCTACACAAATACAGCACCTGACTGCCTACTTAATGATCAAACTGAACTGAGAAACAAATTTTTCCTTCAGAACTTTGAAGATCTACTAGTTCAAAACAAGTAACCACCCAATAAAACATACACCAGCCCCCCAACCCCCCCTCCCAATGACCCCCCCCCCACACCTCTCCTTACATCCTAACCACACTGGTGTCAATGTAATATACTACCACAGAATAAGACATGTACCATATCTCTAAATGTTAAAGCCCTCCATTGCTAACATAAATCAGTACTTTATACATATTAATTCTAGCTGGAACAAACATAAGCTGCCTTTACCAATATCCCAGATCACTCTAATATTAGAATAAAATTAGTCAACAGCTAAAGAATTTTGTTCATGTTTAATAAAAAAAAAAAAAAAAAAACTGCCTGTAACATACAAATAGAAATAACATAACAGATCACCGAAATTTATTCTTGTAGTAATTTATTATTAGTTTCTCTAGTGCTCTCATGTTATCACCATTCTGATGAAAAAACTCGCCCTTATATCGACTTTAACACATGTAAAGAACAACAAATTTCATCTCTGTACAAAGTAGGCTTATGCCATATCTCTCTGTCAAGATCTTTGTTATAAGCAACAGTTGTAAAGCGCATGCTGGATGCTGGTGAAGTGTCACTGTTAAAGTGTGAACTAATATAGTTTGTGTGAAAGTGTTCTGGACTTCAAAATGGATGCAGACAGATACGAAAAAAGCCGCCTATACTGTCGCAGTAAGTAAAAACTAAATTCACACCCATATCGACAGATAATCTATAGTCATGGCGATACATTAAAGTGTGACCCATATTTCTGCCATAGAACCAGCACCCAGCATTATGCTACTACCAATAATGATGTAGCTTCCCGGATTCTCCCGAAATCATCTGAAGATGAACCTGAAAGGGTTCGAAAACCGGTTAATGTAATAAAGCATTATTAATGAAAAAAGTGACTGGTTGCTGTTGTGTATAATTTATTTACAAGAGATAGGAACAATTAAAACAGAGATAGGAACAATTACAACTGAGATGGGAACAATGGAAACACGGTTAGATTCACGACTAGGGACATGTTTCAAAAACATGAAAGATGAATTAAAGAAAGAAATTAGAGAAGAAGTACAATCGATTTTGAATGCTCACAATAATAGATTAATTGCAGTAGAGATTAGACAAAGGGAACAGGATAGAGAACAGGAGGAAAGAGATCGCGTGATAGTGCAGAAATTTTCAGAGTTAAATTTACAACGTGCACACGATAAGGAAGAAATATTTGAGAGAATCGAGGAATCCGTACCAAATGACAGATTAAATAACCTAACACAACAATATGAACAGTTAACTACCAAATGTGTCAACACTGAAACCCGAGTCGCGACTCTTACGGAAGACGTAGGTAAACAGAAAGAAAAAATAGGTGACTTATCGGAAAGAGTTGAGGAGATATCAGATAAATTGACAAATCTTAGTTTACATGGGGACAGAGATTCAGATGATACAGCACCATTGCCATTTGCAGAAACCGAAGAGTATCAGGACATAAATAAGCATGTTGAAAATCAGGGAAAATTTAATGAACGCGTGAAAAGGGAATTTGAGGCATTAAAAAAGCAAGTCAAACAAATTGAAGGCGAAATCGTAGGAAAAGACGGCAAAAGAGATTTAGAATCACAGATACCAGAGGGGTTTGAAGAAAATAATTTGTTTCATTTACGGGATGCAACAAGAGAGCGCCAGGCGCGGGAACTTGACAATAATCGACATTCAAACTGGGACAGACGCGGTAGGTCTTTGTCGCCACGAGGCGAAAACTTTGACTATAAACACTTTTTGACTGTTCGGAAATTTAAGATCTTCCGCAATTCTAAGAATGACATACATCCATGTGCATGGTTAGATCAATTTATGTATGCACTCCCACCAAATTGGCCACTAAGTCACAAACTGGAATTTATGTGTGGATATTTAGAAAACGAACCGGCGACGCGGATGCGCGCACTCATTAGAGATTGTAATAATCTGAATGATTTTTATCATGCATTTCTATCGGCATATTGGTCCGAAAACACGCAAGACAGAGTCAAACACAGTCTTATTATGCAGCGTAATTTCAAACAGTCTGAGTTCCGCACGCCAGCGGAATATTTTGAAGACATGATTCGAAAGAATCAGTTCCTTTCCAACCCTTATAGCCCGACTGAATTAATTCGCATTTGTTTAACTATGCTGCCACAATCCATAAGACAAATTGCTTTAGCTGGAAGATGTAAAGACGACATTGAGACTTTTAAGACTTTGTTACAAGAACTTGAGTATGACAACGACGACGGGACTTCTTGTAACTTTTTCAGTAACAGTAATTACGATAGATTTTCAGAGAAAAGGGATAGTGATCGAAACGGGCGTTATATGGGTAACTTTGAGAATGACAGACGTAACAGACAGGACAATAGATACCAGCCTTATGACAATAACAGACGTTCTAACAGAAATTACACAGACAATTATGATAACGGTAATTCGTACCGGAATGATCAATCATACGGAAACAGTAATCGGTATCATCAAGACAGAAATTATCCATACAGTAATAGAAATTCTTACTACAGAAATAACCAGGGTAGTAGGTCTAACAATAATTTCAGAAGTGACAGTCGAAATTATACAAGAAGTAGTTATGCAGACAGACAGGAAAACAGAAATTTTAATAACAGACACAACCAAGAATTTGCATCTAACAGACAGGAAGGACCTAATTGGCATCCTCCGCGTGACAGAAATTCAGAGAGACAAGTGGAAATAGTAGAAATTGATCCGCGAAATGTCGGAAATAATCAAAGACGTGACGCAAACAATCGACAATGACTAGCAGCTTCGGCTTCTGGCAGCAATATAGACGGTTCAGAAAGTAATGACACTACGACTTTACACTACGTACGCCTGGAAGATATGAGAGACATTTTGCTAGATGAAAAGGAAAATAATGTAGACGCATTTTTACATCCTGTTATTGAAGTATGTGTGGGTAAGAATAAGTTCACTGCAATTTTAGATTCTGGGAGCCCATTGAACGTCATTAGTGAATCAGTTTTTCATATATGTAAAAGAACTATTGCCTGTCCTGTGTTACCTATTTCTAAAACTACAATTCGAGGCGCTATTTCTGGAAAAGGTGTGGAAGTTAAACAACAGACCAACCTAAATTTCATTTGTCAAGGATACGAATTTTCTGCTAATTTTATTATTGTTCCATTACTCAGTACACAGATTATTTTAGGTATGGAGTTTCTTAACGCACATAAGGCAATTTTGAACTTTAAAGAAGGAAGTGTGAATTTGACTGTTGCCGGAATGCCGAAATGTTTGAAATTTTTCGAGTGTTTAGCAAGATCTGAATCAGATACAAAATGTTTAAGGTTTCTTACTTCTGATGCTTTTGTTGAGCGTTATGACGACAGTGTGTTTATTCATGACAATGACAATAGATACAGAGACGCGATGGAGGATATAATTAATAGCGAAGAATTAATTAATGAAAAGGTTAAGAAAGCTGAAGTGCCAGATGACGTTGCAAAAGAAGAGCTGCACCATATTTTGACTTCACATGCTACAGTCTTTAGTCATCACACAGGAACTATACAAGGCTTACAATATTTATTTAAAGTAAAAGAACACACACCATTTCGCGGGAAAACGTACGCTATTCCTTTGGCTTACAGAGACAAGGTTAAGAATGAACTTCAATACATGTTAGATCAGGGCATTATTGAGCCAGCAGTCAGCCCTTATACCAGCCCATTACACGTTGTTCTTAAAAAGGATGGGTCAATTTGTTTGGTTCTGGATTCCAGACAGATAAATAATATTATTATTCCTGAAACTGACCGTCCACAAAATTTAGATGAACTTCCTCAACATTTCCATGGAATTAAAGTTTTATCCACGATTGATATGCGCGCAAGTTTTTGGCAAATAGAACTCCACCCTGATTGTAGAAAATATACTGCTTTTTTAGCCTTTGGTAACTGTTACCAGTTTCGGAAATTACCGTTTGGACTTACTGTATCTTCAGCAGCATTCATTCGTAGTTTAAATGAAATTTTACCTGTTTATCTTCGTGACAATATTACTTCTTATGTTGACGACATTCTTATTGCTAAACGTTCTTGGAGTGAGCATAACAAAATTTTGGATTCATTATTACGTATTTTTGCACGAGTTGGCATGACAGTGAACTTGGAAAAATCAGAATTTGGTCGTTCTCAGGTGAAATTTCTCGGTCACATTATTTCTACAGAAGGTATTCTCCCTGATCCAGAGAAACTAGACGCTATTCGTAATTATGCTGTTCCTACCACAAAACGTGATGTTCGTAGTTTCCTTGGTGTCTGTAATTTTCTTAGACGCTTTGTTAGATTGGACAATTTGGCCACACCTCGTTTATGTGAATTATCTGGAAAAAATTCTAATTGGTGTTGGGATGAGGAAGCTCAATCAGAATTTGAACAACTTCGTGATGCTTTAGTTGCTGCCCCACTTCTTTCACATCCGGATTTATCTAAAGATTTTTGTTTGGCGACGGACTCATCATACAAAGGCCTAGGTGCACATTTATTTCAAGAGATAGAAGAAAACGGCGTTGTAGTACAGAAGACTATTGCATTTGGAAGCCGTGTTCTCTCTAAATCAGAGAAGAATTATTCGATTACGGAACTTGAAGCTTTGGCTGTTGTATGGGCCTTCACAAAATTTCGCACATTTTTGTTTGGCAGACATACTAAGGTTTACACCGATCATCGAGCTCTGGAATTTCTTATGTCAACAAAATTAACTCACGGCAGATTGTCACGATGGGCGTTGTACCTACAGGAATTTGATTTTCGTATTGTTTACATACAGGGATCTTCAAATATTGTTGCTGATGCTTTATCACGTGCACCTATGGGTTTGAAACAAAGTGCTGAAGAGGACTGCAAAGATAACCATTGTTGTTTGATGTACATTCAAGGTGTTGCGTTTGAGAACTTTATTTCATCTTCGCTCCAGGACATCGCTAAGGAGCAAAATAAGGATCCAATCTGGAAGGACATTAAGGAGAAGTGGAGGAGAAAGGAAAGCGTAGCGATCCGACAGTATTATTTAGTTCGCAATGATATTCTTTTCAAACGAAAATCGGTCGACAACTCTGTTTGGTTAGTTTGTATTCCTGATGAGTGGGTCAATAAA
This sequence comes from Schistocerca nitens, assembly GCF_023898315.1. Taxonomy (NCBI): domain Eukaryota; kingdom Metazoa; phylum Arthropoda; class Insecta; order Orthoptera; family Acrididae; genus Schistocerca; species Schistocerca nitens. The sequence goes on along the minus strand of NC_064624.1, from coordinate 11,680,463 downwards.
TTGATTTGGTACACACATTTGAGTTATGCACATTTTGGTCCCAGAAAATGCTTTCATAAATTACGAGAAAATTGTTACTTCAGTAATATGGAAAAACGTATTCGATCTGTTCTTGCCAAATGCAAATTATGTCAAATGGCTAAGCCTCCAACGATTTCTCACAGAGCACCGTTGTTTCCTATCATTCCAGCGAAATTAAAGGACATGGCTGCAGTCGATTTGTTCGGTCCAGTGGTTCGTTCTACTAATGGTTTTGCGTATATTTTCGTAGCAGTGGAATTAACATCAAAATATGTGTGTTTTACACCTTTACGAAAAGCAACAGCTCGTTCAGTATCTAATGCTTTCATCAAACATTTTCTTAAAGAAGTTGGTCATGTTGATAAGGTTATATCAGATAATGGATCACAGTTTCGCTCTAAAATTTGGCTTAGTACTCTACGGCGTCGTAAAATTAAACCAATCTTCATTTCACTTTTTCACCCTCAATCTAAAGCTTCAGAGAGATGGATGAAGGAAATCAATAAATTGTGCCGTCTTTATTGTCATCAGAATCACAGAACTTGGGATCAGTATCTTCATATTTTTCAAAACATTCTGAATGAACTTCCTAATGACTCAACTTCTTTACCGCCTCTATTGATATTAAAAAATAAAGTACCAACAAATCGCATTTCTGAAATCGTTCCTTTTCCGCCTTCACGGAAACTGCGGCATTCTGAAGTTGTCAACCTGGCTCTACGAAATATTGCGTCTGCGGCTGCAAGAAGAGAGAAATCAGCTAAACGTCCTGGTCGTTTAAAAATCTTGTCAGTTGGTCAAAAGGTATTAATTAAGTCCCACCGTTTGTCTCATAAAGGAAAAGGCTTGTGTCGCAAATTTTTTCTGCTTTATAACGGTCCATATAGAGTTCGCAAAATTATACATGATAACACTGTTGAAGTAGAAACTCTTAAATCTCGACGCTCTAAGGGAATACATCACATATCGAACGTTAAAATTTTTGTGGAATGACATACTCTTGAGAAACTAACAGTTGTATGTAAAAACACGGAGAATGCAAGAGTACCGCGCTGTGTTTTGGCGGCGGCACATACTCAAAGCAACAGTCAGTCTGCGCGCCGCACAAGGCAGTCGTTGACCGCAAACAATGACTTCCTACGTCACGCGCTTACAGCTGATCGAGCGCTCAGTGCGAATGCACTGACAGACGTAAACAAATACACAGTCTAATTTCTCCGACTAAATTCTGTATAAAGCTATAAGGACTTCATAAATTATGTTATTAACGTTCAGTATTTTTCAGGATACGGTTGTATAAAATATTTAAGACCTTCAGGTAAATTCGGTGCGTGTCCGACGTTAAGACGACTTGCTTTGGAGAAAATTTTCAGGAAGAATGTCATTTCGAAGAAGAAAGTAATAAATAAAAAAAAAGGTAACGGTTAATTGAGCTTATTTTTCAGGTAACAGAATTCCACTTAGGTACGTACTTTAAACGTAATTTGCTGCTTGCGATTACGTGATTCATACTTTGTGCTAATTTCATGTTCTATGAATTTACTAGTGAAGCGACGTGCTTACGCATGTTAACTGATTTTGACAATGATTGACTAATGAACAGGGTTGTTATTTGTATATATTATGCATCGCTTGGCTGCTATGCTTTTTCACTGATGTCATATTTTTTTATTATGTGCCTGCTGTGCTTATTAATTTAAATTATAATTGTCACCTGATTAATTGTGCTGATGTGGTTAGATATGTAAGTTATACTTTGTGATTTATCTGCTTGCGCCTTCATGTTTACTTATTAAGATTACATATGAACATTTATTTGCTTATGTCGATGTGATTCTAATGACCTGTTTATTGTGTAAGGCATGTTTGCTGCTGTGCGTATGGATTGCATATTTACACATTTCTGTTTTGTTGTCATAACTACTCTTCAATCTAGTATATAGAAATGCTGATATACTGTGTACAAATATAGAGTTTAGGTTACACTGTGGTATTAATTATAGATTGTTCACTTGGCAGAGCCTCGTTGTAGGGATTGTGCTGCATCCACTTGTTGACATTCTGTTCTCTACTGGTATATTTACTCGCTATTGCATGTTTTGCTTACGCTCAGTGCCTTATATTTTTAAGATAAGAAAATGAACTGCTATAATTCGACGAACGACATTAGTAAAAGAAAGTCATAGAAGTCACATGAGCTGAGGTTTTATGGAAGCTGTATAAATTTATGCTAATAGGAAGGAAGCTAACGACATGACAGACCAAAACTAGGTTTAGACCATTGACAGTATTACACTGCATTTTCGTGAGCAATTGAAATAGGAAGTGACAATTGACACAAAAAATACTCCACATGTTTGCTTCTGCTATGATTCTTGAAGTGGTGTACACACTGTGAAATGTTATGATCATTCACACTCCGTAATCGTACTTAATTACTGAGAGTTATTCGAACTAAGTCTGTTAGAGGTCATGTATGTATTTCTTTTATTTAATGATGGACAAGGAACCAAAATGTATCTTATAATTTATAATGAGTAGAAAATTTGGGTCAGATGGATTACTCAGAGGTTGTGTGTGGACACTGTGTCTTCGGATTGTACGGGATGCTGAATTGAAGTTGCACTAGGATTTTATCTGTACTTGTTCGAGGAGACTGACTAGAGGAAAGAGTTGTTATGGAAGTGAAATGATATTGGTGCTGAGGTTTATATGTATCGACATATTATTGAAGTATTAAGATTAAGTGATGATTATTGGAGTTTGGTGGATAAGAGGTAAAGTAAGTGAGGAGCATATTTTTTTTGTACTGACTAGAGGAAAGAGTTGTTATGGAAGTGAAATGATATTGGCAATAAGGTTTATAGGTATCGACGTATTGAAGATTTATTATTGAGGTATTATTGAGATTATGTGAAGTTGAAGAGGTATTAGTGAAGTATTGAGATAAGATTAAGTGATGATTATTGGAATTTTCGTGGACAAAAGGTAAGGTAAATGATATTGAAATGATATTGGTGCTGAGGTTTATATGTATCGACGTATTATTGAGGTATTGAGTTTAGGTGAAGTTGATGATTATTGGAGTTTTGGTGGATAAGAGGTAAAGTAAATGAGGAGCATATTTTTTTTTTTTGTTGGTCCATATGGAACAAGGAGGATGAAGATGGCAGACTAGAACACTCAAGTAGAAAGAAGATTGCCTACACACACACTTTGTTAAATCAATAAGCAGTATACATTTTTTTTTTTTTTTGAAGAGAGGAAGTATTTGCATATCTTGGCTCACTGACAGTTGTTCAGCAACTGTACATTTTGATCTGGCTTGGCAAACATTGGTCTTGACATGATGACTATGACGTTGACTAACTATTATTGACTGTTATACATTGCTGCCACTACTACTTGATACACATGATGAACATAAAATTTTGACAGAATTGCATTTACACAGTTAACACTATTCAATTACACAGTAGCACTTAATGAGGATGAAAGATGAGTGGATGTGTTTTGTGTGTTTTCCTTTTCTAATCCTACCCACCTATCTCCTAAATATTATTTTATTTGTTGGTAGTGGCTTGCACTGACACCCATAAATGTTATAGGTTTACTGGTATTTGTGTATTGTAATAGTTAATAGGACAATTATCTGATATCATTTGTGTGTTTATTATGATTTGTATGTTTAGTGTAAGAGCATTGATAATAATTTGTTAAAGAAATTGTATGTGCATTCAAACTATTGTTCATGACTGAACTGTCTCAGTAGTTATGGTGAATAGTATGGACTGTTACTTGCACTTTTTCTACATGATTGGTGCCACAAGGACATGTTTAATTTCTGCTTATAAACTCTGATGAACAGTGTGATCAGTGACAGTGTATTTTATGGAACTGCTTCTGCTGAGAAATGTGACTTGTTGCTGTGTGTACCTGCTCAGCTTTGCTGGTGCCACTCATGGACTGCTTCTACTGAAATGGTGTTACTTGTTGGTGTCTGCACCTACTCAACATTGCGGGTGCCACTGATGGACTGCTTCTACCGAAATGATGTCACCTGTTGATGTCTGCACCTACTCAACATTGCTGGGTGCCACTGATGGACTGCTTCTACTGAAAAGATGTCACCTGTTGATGTCTGCACCTGCTCAACATTGCTGGGTGCCACTGATGGATTGCTTCTACTGAAATGAAGTCACCTGTTGCTGTGTGCACCTGATCAACATTGCTGGTGCCACTAATGGACTGCTTCTACTGAAATGGTGTTACTTGTTGGTGTCTGCACCTACTCAACATTGCTGGGTGCCGCTGATGGATTGCTTCTACTGAAATGAAGTCACCTGTTGCTGTGTGCACCTGATCAACATTGTGGGTGCCACTGATGGACTGCTTCTATTGAAAAAATGTTACTTATTGGTTTTTGCACCTGTTGACCATTGCTGGGTGCTATTGCTGGAACTGTCAACTGCTTATTCATGGGCTATGGAAAGCGTTTATGTGAATATTTGTATAAACTGATTTTTTTGTGTATTACTGTTTGTGGAAAGTTATGAGACTCTTACCTGCACATATTCGTCATTGCTGACGCTATTGATTGAACTGTTTAACCACATAATACTTGTGTAAACTATTATGTAAAGTCACATGCATGAAAGAATTTGTATTGCTTACTGTATTCTATATAATAGGTTATTGAAAGGTCAGTGCAAAGCCAAAATTTTATCTAGTTATATGGTATTTACGTATTAATATTATCTTTTATTTTTGTCTGTATTTTTTTGACGAATTTGGTGGTATTTTCACCACCAATGCTGGCAAAAATACCATCAAATTCTAGCCGTGGAGGAAGGGCATATGAAAGGTGGCTACACTGAGCCACAGCGCCAGAGATCGCTAGAGAGCATTGTTCGCCCGCCTCCACTGGCAGAGTCATTATTGATATGTGCTAGAGGTCAGTGCTTGTCCAGGACTCGTAGTAGTCAGTTCGTGTTGAGATGTGCTAGTAGGGAGTGCTTGCTGAGATGTGATATTGAAAAATTCTTGTTGAGATGTTGTAATAGCGAGTCGGTGTGGAGATATATTGTAATAATTTGAGTGCTTGTCATCAATATATGAAGGTAACGAAACTTGATTTATTTTTCATTATTTCCATGTTTTAAATAATGCGTCATTACAGGTTCAGTCAACAAAGCATCTGGCTTGTGTTCGTGGATTAGAGTGTAATTGTGGTTCTCTTGAGTAATTATGGTATTTTTATTTCCTTTAATTAATTCAGTATAAATGTTATTTAAAAATTCTTGTGTTGTTGAAGAAGAACCGTGCCAGATGCGTACGTTGAGTCACACTCCACACACAGAACAGTTACTCTTGTGCTTGTTGTTGCGTTGGTTTTATAGTTGCTGGGGACTTAATTAATTAATTGTGTTAATGAAAATTTCCATTTCATTCATTGTTATTGTTCAATGCAGTCAGATTGCGTAATAATACGAGTCAGGGCCAACCGTTTACGAGACTTCGTAATCGGACAGACAGCTGATAAAGCAAGAAATCAAAATCATTTTCATTACATTTAATTAAGCCCCCATGCAGCTTTCACGTTGACGGGGAGGCCTTTTTGTCACGGATTGTGACAGGTGATGAAACTTGGGTGCATCATTTTGAGCCCGAAACAAAAAGACAATCGATGGAATGGCGTCATGCTTATTCTCCACAGAAGAAAAAATTCAAAACAGGTCCATCAGCCGGAAAAGTCATGATGACTGTGTTTTGGGATTGCGAGGGCGTAATTCTCATTGATGTGATGCCAAAAGGCAGTACCATTAATTCAGAGGCTTATGTCAAAACATTAGACAAACTTAAGCAGCGCTTCCGGCGCCTTGGGCGTCATGTTAACCCACAGGATGTTTTGATTCAGCATGATAACGCTCGTCCTCACACAAGTTTGAGGACTTGTGAACACATCGCGAAACTGGGTTGGATAGTGTTACCCCATCCACCCTACAGCCCCGATTTGGCTCCTTCAGACTTTCACTTCTTTGGGCCAATGAAGAATTTCATTCGTGGAAGACGTTTTGCCGATGACGAAGAAGTGATTCACGAAGTGACAACCTGGCTCCGTAGGCAGAGTAAAGATTTTTACCGGCAGGGAATACACGCTCTTGTGTCTCGCTGGAAAAAGGCCGTCGAACTTGATTATGTGGAAAAATAAAGCAAGTAGACAAAACATCAGTCTTTCACATATGTAAATTTGATTGTTGTGGAATAAATACTTCTGGAGAAAAAAAATATGGGGCATTATTTACTGGGCAACCCTCGTACTTTCAGAAACGACTTCCTGACACCTAAATCAATTCTTGATGTTAACAAATTTTTCTTCTTCAGAAACGCTTTCCTTGCCATTGCCAGTCTACATTTTATATCCTCTCTACTTCGACCATCATCAGTTATTTTGCTCCACAAATAGCAAAACTCCTTTACTACTTTAAGTGTCTCATTTCCTAATCTAATTCCCTCAGCATCACCCGACTTAATTCGACTGCATTCCATTATCCTCCTTTTGCTTTTGTTGATGTTCATCTTATACCCTCCTTTCATGACACTGCTCTTCGAAGTCCTTTGCTGTCTCTCACAGATTTGCAATGTCATCGGCGAACCTCAAAGTTTTTATTTCTTCTCCATGGATTTTAATACCTACTCCGAATTTTTCTTTTGTTTCCTTCACTGCTTGCTCAATATAGAGATTGAATAACATCGGGGATAGGCTACAACCCTCTTCCAGATGTGGATGGGTACGTAGAGCAGCCAGTAATCGAAATGGGAACTGCGTCTAGAAAATCACGAGGATTACTAAACTTTCATACTGCCACTAATTACTAGCTATATAATTCACATGATGCAACTGGAAATATTTCTGGTAATGGAACCAATTGAGTGGGGGAGGTTTCACACTTTGCAAACACGATGTCACTAAGTTCATTCACCAACTTAGAAACTAACCTTAACTTCTGACGAAGACGGTGTAAAGGCGCTGGGGCAAATTCTCCAGTTGTACTGTCAATGATATTTTGAATTATCGGTATATCGAATGACTGACAATGTGGTTTATATACCTGTGAACGTAATGACGCGGTTAGAATCCGTATTCTTAATGTGAACTCTTGTGCTACTGCGTGGTAATTTGTGTTTAGATTCTCGGCATCACACTATCAATATTTTTACACTTGTCCCGTTAATATGAAACTAAAGCCAAAGGAAGAACATAGGAACATACTCAATACTGACTGTTTTGTTGTGATGAAATTTTGAGTGTGGGGAAGCGTATCTCTCGCATGTCATTTAACAAATGAGGAAGAATCGTTGGAAATATTAATAACACCATTTCACATAACTCTTTGTCAGTTGGGTTACTGAAGCGTTACATTAGGTCCTGTCAAGTAAACACCTATGGAGGCGAGAACATATTTCTTGATCGCATGTTCACAGCTCACTTCTTACTTGCGACTAATAACAGCGTAACATAAATCTAAATCTACATCTACACCACACTCCGCAAGCCACCTAATGGTGTGTGGCGGAGGGTACATTCGGTACCCCTATCTGACCCCTCCAGCCTTTTTCCACTGGCGAATAGTGCGCGGGAAGAGTGATTGTCGGTAAGCCTCTGTATTGGCTCTAATTTGTCGAATTTTCTCCTCGTGGTCAATACGCGAGATGTATGTGGGGAGAAGTAATATATTGTCCGACTCCTCCTGAAAAGTACTGTCCCGAAATTTCAATAGTAAATCTCTCCGTGACGCACAACGCCTGTCTTGTAACGCCTGCCAGTGTAGTTTGTTTAGCGTCACCGTAACGCTGTCTCGTCAGCTAAACGATCCCGTGACGAAACGCGCTGCTCTTCTTTCGATCTTGACTATCTCCTCCATCAGTCCTACCTGATAGGGATCCCAGACAGATGAACAGTACTCAAGAATCGAGCGAACTAGCGCCTTATAAACCACTTCTTTCGTGGATGAGTTACATTACCTTAAGATTCTTCCGACGAATCTGAGTCTGGTGTTTACTTCTACCACTATTTCTTTTATGTGGTCACTCCACTTGAGGTCGCTCTGGACAGTTACGCCTAGATATTTTACGGTATACGTTGTCTCCAGCTGTTTGTCATCAATAGTGTAGCTGTACAGTAGTGGATGTCTTTTCCTATGTATGCGCAAATATGTTACGTTTATTTTCGTTCAGGATCAACCGCGAGAGCGTGCACCATTCTATCAGTTCTCTGCAGGTCGTTCTGCAAATTCTTACTACCTTCTGGCATTGCTGCTTTGGTATAGACAACTGCATCGTCTGCGAATAGCCCTAAACAGCATCCGACGCTTTCTACTACATCACTTATATACAGGGTGTTACAGAAAGGTACGGCCAAACTTTCAGAAAACATTCCTGACACACAAATAAAGAAAAGATGTTACGTGGACATGTGTCCGGAAACGCTTTATTTCTATGTTAGAGCTCATTTTAGTTTCGTCACTATGTACTGTACTTCCGCAATTCACCGCAAGTTGGCCCAATTGAAGGAAGGTAATGTTGAGTTTGGTGCTTGTGTTGACATGCGACTCATTGCTCTACAGTACTAGCATCGAGCACATCAGCACGTAGCATCAACAGGTTAGTGTTCATCACGAACGTGGTTTTGCAGTCAGTGCAATGTTTACAAATGCGGAGTTGGCAGATGCCCATTTGATGTATGGATTAGCACGGGGCAATAGCCGTTGCGCGGTACGTTTGTATCGGGACAGATTTCCAGAATGAACGTGTCCCGACAGGAAGACGTTCGAAGCAATTGATCGGCGTCTTAGGGAGCACGGAACATTCCAGCCTGTGACTCGCGACTGGGGAAGACCTAGAACGACGAGGACACCTGCAATGGACGAGGCAATTCTTCGTGCAGTTGACGATAACCCTAATGTCAGCGTCAGAGAAGTTACTGCTGTACAAGGTAACGCTGACCACGTCACTGTACGGAGAGTGCTACGGGAGAACCAGTTGTTTCCGTACCGTGTACAGCGTGTGCAGGCACTATCAGCAGCTGATTGGCCTCCACGGGTACACTTCTGCGAATGGTTCGTCCGACAATGTGTCAATCCTCATTTCAGTGCAAATGTTCTCTTTTTAGGGATGAGGCTTCATTCAAACGTGATCAAACTGTAAATTTTCACAATTAACATGTGTGGGCTGACGAGAATCCGCACACAATTGTGCAATCACGTCATCGACACAGATTTTGTGTGAACGTTTGGACAGGCATTGTTGGTGATGTCTCGATTGGGCCGCATGTTCTTCCACCTACGCTCAGTGGAGCACGTTATCACGATTTCATACGGCATACTCTACCTGTGCTGCTAGAACATGTGCCTTTACAAGTACGACACAACATGTGGTTCATGCACGATGGAGCTCCTGCACATTTCAGTCGAAGTGTTCGTACGCTTCTCGACAACAGATTCGGTGACCGATGGATTGGTAGAGGCGGACCATTTCCGTGGCCTCCACGCTCTCCTGACTTCACTTGACTTTCATTTATGGGGGCATTTGAAAGCTCTCGTCTACGCAACCCCGGTACCAAATATAGAGACCCTTCGTGCTTGTATTGTGGACGGCTGTGATACAATACGCCATTCTCCAGGGCTACATCAGCGCATCAGGGATTCCGTGCGACGGAGGGTGGATGCACGTATGCTCGCTAACGGAGGACATTTTGAACATTTCCTGTAACAAAGTGTTTGAAGTCACTCTGGTACGTTCTGTTGCTGTGTGTTTCCATTCCATGATTAATGTGATTTGAAGAGAAGTAATAAAGTGAGCTGTAACATGGGAAGTAAGCGTTTCCGGACACATGTCCACATAACATATTTTCTTTCTTTGTGTGTGAGGAATGTTTGCTGAAAGTTTGGCCGTACCTTTTTGTAACACCCTGCATACTGCAAACAGCAACGGTCCTCTCACACGTCCCTGTGGTACTCCGGATATTAGCCTTACAACTGTCGATTTTGCTCGTTTAAGAGCGACGTGTTGAGTTCTGTCTGCAAGAAGGCCTTGAATCCAATCGCAGGTCCGCTCCGATACTCCATACGCTCGTATTTTTTTCATTAAACAGTAATCAGGGACGGTGTCAAATGCCGCACTGAAGTCAGGGAACACGCCATCAGCCCGAGCGCCGCTGTCCACTGCGCTGTGCATCTCATGGAGGAACAGAGAAAGAGCTGAGTTTTGCAGGATCTGTGTTTGCGAAATCCATGTTTATTTTTATAGAGGAGGTGTTCCATTTCCAAAAACGTCATAACTGTTGAGCATAAAACATGTTCCGTGACTCTACAACAGATTGACGTCAACGATATAGGTCTGTAATTGTGTGGTCCTGTCTTACGGCCTTTTTAAAAACAGAGATGACCTGCGCTTTTTTCCAGTCGTTAGGTACCTTTCGTTGCTCAAGTGATCTACGATAAATTACTGTCAGAAGGGGCGCAAGTTCTTTCTCATAATCTTTATAGAATCTTGTAGGTGTCTCATCTGGTCCTGACGCCTTTCCACTACTAAACGATTCTAGCTGCTTTTCATTTCCCCGATCGGTTATCTCAATATCTGCCATTTCGACGTCCGTACGACGTTTGAAATGAGGCACAATGTTACGATCTTCCGCGATGAAACAACTTCGAAGACCTAATTCAGTTTTTCGGCCTTGTGTTATATTCCATTTCCGTGCCGGTGTTCAAAAATGGTTGAAATGGCTCTGAGCACTAAGGGACTTAACTTCTGAGGTCATCAGTCCCCTAGACTTAGAACTACTCAAACCTAACTAACCTAAGGACATCACACACATCCATGCCCGAGGCAGGATTCGAAGCTGCGACCGTCGCGGTCGCGCGGTTCCAGACTGTAGCGCATAGAACCGCTCGGCCACACGTGCCGGTGTGGTCGCTGAGAGAATGAATAGATGATTTTGACCCACTTTCTGATTTTACATACGACCAAAATCTCTTAGTTTTTTTACTCAGGCCGGTTGACAGCGTCTTACTTTCAAAGTCACTGAGCGCTCATTTTCGCTTCGTTCAGCTTTTGTTTGTCAGCTAGGTATTTACTTCCCTTGAATATGAGATGAAGTGGTCTTTCTTTATGTAGCTCTTTTGTGACACGGCTATTGAACCATGGTGGATCTTTCCCATCCCTTAAAACCTTACTCGGAACGTACTCGTCTAGGGCAGTGTTCCCAGCTTCTGAAAAACTGTCCTCCTAGGATCATTTCTAAATCCCCCTAAATTTTCTTTCGAACCCCCTAAAATTCCGAATGGGTATCTGTATTTGATGGAAACATTGAACTATTAATAAGAAACGCTCACGTAGGAAGAAATGATGATTTTATTTACATAGTTGTCTTTCATACACTGCAACTTACAATCTAAATACCTTATTATGATAAACAGGCAGTGGCGAATTTTTTCGACTAATTCTTAAGCGTTGTGATGATATTGATATAAAAGTAGACATTTTTATGCAAGGATGTTTGATTCATTATTTGAAAAACTTAGTAGTGGTGTTTGTTAACTAGCTTCGAGGTTCGTAAATCTGAAAGTTAAGACAATAATGATAATGAAAAAAATACGAATTCTTCTAATTTAACATGAAACAAAAATATTTCGAGAATTATAAAAATGTGCTCCGATTGCGACTTACAAAACATCGAATATTTCGTCAAATGCTTGAGTATCGTGTTGCGTTTTACTTTTGCCTGCGCGTTTGTGATCATACATATTGACGTTGAATAATTCGAGTATACGAGTGGATGGAACGAATTTGACACACGAGACGCAGTCTCTGAGCAATGTAAATCCTACCATCATGATACTTTCAAGTATTTCAAAGAGACAGATTATTGTGTAATTTGCTTTTAACTACACTGTACGTCGAGAAAGCGCGTTCGACGCCGGCGTTTGATGTCGGTAGCGTGAGTAGTGCCATTGAAAATTTGGCTATATTTCCAAAACGCTTTTCTCCAGCAGAATCACAATCTTGAAATACCTCGGTATAAAATTCAACGGAGTTGGTTATTTCGACCACGACTTGTTTTGCAATTGATTCCATTCCGATTCTATTTCATTACTGTCGTCGTATAAGTGAGTTCTGTAAATTTTAGTGAAAATGCGAGACACACTCGGTTTTTATTTGAGACAGTGCAACTTTAGAGTGAAGAGTGGCCAACATATTCAGAATAGGCTAATTATCTGGCAATCTTTTATGAATTTCTCGTCCCAGAGTACAGAGAAATTTCTTGCACCGTTCTTCGACCTCTGGTAAGTCTTTTTCGTCAACGGAATGAAACTCATAGCCAAAATAAATTGTGGATGTATGCCTTAGAAGGGACTGGAAATCAAAATCCGCTAATTCACTGTCACTCACTTTCTGTAGGCTCGATGGTACAACAGGTTTTTGCAGTAAACTTTTGATCATCAAAAATAGATCTTCCGAGCAACCTAGTAGGTTGCATGTGGTCACTTTGGAAAAGTAAATTCAGTTTCGTTACACTTTTTAGCTGAAATTTTAAGAAGACCAGGAAAACGTTGAACGGTACTGGAAATCCGTTCTTTCGATAGTTCTGTGTTGTACCGCGAGCGTCGCGAAGATGCGCAACATCCGCCAGTAGCAGTACAATACAGTTCAGCGCTTGCGCGGTACGAAGTTCTTTCCCGTTGCCTTGGAGACTAAGAGTGAACCATTCCCATCACAGCCCCGTCCACACACACACACACACACACACACACACACACACACACATACACTCCTGGAAATTGAAATAAGAACACCGTGAATTCATTGTCCCAGGAAGGAGAAACTTTATTGACACATTCCTGGGGTCAGATACATCACATGATCACACTGACAGAACCACAGGCACATAGACACAGGCAACAGAGCATGCACAATGTCGGCACTAGTACAGTGTATATCCACCTTTCGCAGCAATGCAGGCTGCTATTCTCCCATGGAGACGATCGTAGAGATGCTGGATGTAGTCCTGTGGAACGGCTTGCCATGCCATTTCCACCTGGCGCCTCAGTTGGACCAGCGTTCGTGCTGGACGTGCAGACCGCGTGAGACGACGCTTCATCCAGTCCCAAACATGCTCAATGGGGGACAGATCCGGAGATCTTGCTGGCCAGGGTAGTTGACTTACACCTTCTAGAGCACGTTGGGTGGCACGGGATACATGCGGACGTGCATTGTCCTGTTGGAACAGCAGGTGCCCTTGCCGGTCTAGGAATGGCAGAACGATGGGTTCGATGACGGTTTGGATGTACCGTGCACTATTCAGTGTCCCCTCGACGATCACCAGTGGTGTACGGCCAGTGTAGGAGATCGCTCCCCACACCATGATGCCGGGTGTTGGCCCTGTGTGCCTCGGTCGTATGCAGTCCTGATTGTGGCGCTCACCTGCACGGCGCCAAACACGCATACGACCATCATTGGCACCGAGGCAGAAGCGACTCTCATCGCTGAAAACGACACGTCTCCATTCGTCACTCCATTCACGCCTGTCGCGACACCACTGGAGGCGGGCTGCACGATGTTGGGGCGTGAGCGGAAGACGGCCTAACGGTGTGCGGGACCGTAGCCCAGCTTAATGGAGACGGTTGCGAATGGTCCTCGCCGATACCCCAGGAGCAACAGTGTCCCTAATTTGCTGGGAAGTGGCGGTGCGGTCCCCTACGGCACTGCGTAGGATCCTACGGTCTTGGCGTGCATCCGTGCGTCGCTGCGGTCCGGTCCCAGGTCGACGGGCACGTGCACCTTCCGCCGACCACTGGCGACAACATCGATGTACTGTGGAGACTTCACGCCCCACGTGTTGAGCAATTCGGCGGTACGTCCACCCGGCCTCCCGCATGCCCACTATACGCCCTCGCTCAAAGTCCGTCAACTGCACATACGGTTCACGTCCACGCTGTCGCGGCATGCTACCAGTGTTAAAGACTGCGATGGAGCTCCGTATGCCACGGCAAACTGGCTGACACTGACGGCGGCGGTGCACAAATGCTGCGCAGCTAGCGCCATTCGACGGCCAACACCGCGGTTCCTGGTGTGTCCGTTGTGCCGTGCGTGTGATCATTGCTTGTACAGCCCTCTCGCAGTGTCCGGAGCAAGTATGGTGGGTCTGACACACCGGTGTCAATGTGTTCTTTTTTCCATTTCCAGGAGTATATATATATATATATATATATATATATATATATATATATATATATATATATATATATATATATATATATATATAATGCACGGACATCGTGTCCACTGGTGAAGCGCGCTGTTCGCACTCGTTTGCTCTAGTCTCCACGACCTCAACCGCTGTCGTTCGCGCGCGATTGCTGTCTTTTTTTTATTTTTTTTATTTGGCCTTTGAGTGTGTACTCAATTTAGCCATCTGCAACACATAGTGACAATGTACACATAATTGAATAAACAAATAGAGAAATGCATATTTCCAAGAATAAAAAGCTTAACTGTTACAGTTTTGTACATAATGTTTTAAAAATTGAATTGAATTGAATTGGAAAAGAATTAAAAGTGTCTTGGCTTACAATTCACACCAATTCTGAAATATCTTCATCAGCAAGACAGATTTATAATTTACGCACAGCATTAAAACCTACAGATTGTGACCAGTACTCTTGACGAAGTTATCACCTTATACAGACGAATGTCTTTAGTACACAAAAGAGAAGAAGCTGATTGAGGAAGATGGTAGCCCATACTCAGCAATGTCTTCAGAAAGACCAACCGTTCACGGTCAAATTTGGGGCACATAATCAAGATGTGGTTGACATGAGCTTCCGACTCAGGATCACACTCTCATGCTGGTGAACTGTAAACGTTGATCCGATGTAGATGCTGTGGGAAAGAGGCACGATTGAAGCGGAGTCTTATGATGGTAGAAATCGTGGATCGGCCCAGATGTGTCCTCATGAACCACGGCTGTGAAGGAATCCGAGGTTGTAGCACTGCGTAATAACCGCCTTTTGTCTGTTGAGAAACGTTCCACATTTCCTGCCATTGTTGTCTTGCGAGATCCTCGACTTCACGTAAGTTGTCTGTATAAGGGAGCTGCAGATCCAGGACGGTGCCTAACGTTGCCGCTTGTTTGGCTAAGGCATCGACTTCATCATTATAGAGGATACCAGAGTGGGAAGGTACCCACAACAAATGGATCGTCCGGCCCGTGCGTGTGCTGCGAATATATTCAGATATCACATCCAAGATACACTCCTGGAAATTGAAATAAGAACACCGTGAATTCATTGTCCCAGGAAGGGGAAACTTTATTGACACATTCCTGGGGTCAGATACATCACATGATCACACTGACAGAACCACAGGCACATAGACACAGGCAACAGAGCATGCACAATGTCGGCACTAGTACAGTGTATATCCACCTTTCGCAGCAATGCAGGCTGCTATTCTCCCATGGAGACGATCGTAGAGATGCTGGATGTAGTCCTGTGGAACGGCTTGCCATGCCATTTCCACCTGGCGCCTCAGTTGGACCAGCGTTCGTGCTGGACGTGCAGACCGCGTGAGACGACGCTTCATCCAGTCCCAAACATGCTCAATGGGGGACAGATCCGGAGATCTTGCTGGCCAGGGTAGTTGACTTACACCTTCTAGAGCACGTTGGGTGGCACGGGATACATGCGGACGTGCATTGTCCTGTTGGAACAGCAAGTTCCCTTGCCGGTCTAGGAATGGTAGAACGATGGGTTCGATGACGGTTTGGATGTACCGTGCACTATTCAGTGTCCCCTCGACGATCACCAGTGGTGTACGGCCAGTGTAGGAGATCGCTCCCCACACCATGATGCCGGGTGTTGGCCCTGTGTGCCTCGGTCGTATGCAGTCCTGATTGTGGCGCTCACCTGCACGGCGCCAAACACGCATACGACCATCATTGGCACCAAGGCAGAAGCGACTCTCATCGCTGAAGACGACACGTCTCCATTCGTCCCTCCATTCACGCCTGCCGCGACACCACTGGAGGCGGGCTGCACGATGTTGGGGCGTGAGCGGAAGACGGCCTAACGGTGTGCGGGACCGTAGTCCAGCTTCATGGAGACGGTTGCGAATGGTCCTCGCCGATACCCCAGGAGCAACAGTGTCCCTAATTTGCTTGGAAGTGGCGGTGCGGTCCCCTACGGCACTGCGTAGGATCCTACGGTCTTGGCGTGCATCCGTGCGTCGCTGCGGTCCGGTCCCAGGTCGACGGGCACGTGCACCTTCCGCCGACCACTGGCGACAACATCGATGTACTGTGGAGACCTCACGCCCCACGTGTTGAGCAATTCGGCGGTACGTCCACCCGGCCTCCCGCATGCCCACTATACGCCCTCGCTCAAAGTCCGTCAACTGCACATACGGTTCACGTCCACGCTGTCGCGGCATGCTACCAGTGTTAAAGACTGCGATGGAGCTCCGTATGCCACGGCAAACTGGCTGATACTGACGGCGGCGGTGCACAAATGCTGCGCAGCTAGCGCCATTCGACGGCCAACACCGCGGTTCCTGGTGTGTCTACTGTGCCGTGCGTGTGATCATTGCTTGTACAGCCCTCTGGCAGTGTCCGGAGCAAGTATGGTGGGTCTGACACACCGGTGTCAATGTGTTCTTTTTTCCATTTCCAGGAGTGTATAAGTGTTGGATGTTTTCTTCCATCGACTGTACTGAATGTTTTTAAGAACGCTTTGCGAGTCAGATACTATCAATATCTTGGAGAAGTAAGTGCTAGAGACAAACTTTAGCGCTTCCAAAACTGCCACTGTCTCCGCCGTAAAAATAGAAGTGCTCGTAGCAGTTTGAAGGTTTTGCGGATCTGGATCTGAGGGCAGAAAAAAGCGCATCCTGTAACACTCTTCTTGCGGAATTTTGGAGCCTTGCCGTCTTTCTCTCATAGTCCCTCCAAAAATCCCCCCGTAAAAATGAAGCCCCAACACAAAACCCTTTCCATCTATCTTCCCCTTAAATTGGGGGGGAAACCCCTAAGTTGGTAACACTGGTCTGAGGCATGTTCAATTTTTCCCATTCGTTAAATCGCGTACAGCGCACGAGTCGCGTAAATCGCAGAAGCAGCAAAAATCGCATTGGTGGCCAGCCGAGGGATACAGTTGTCAACTAGTTAACTGCTATTCTTAATTGCAACAAATCGCAGTTACCGAAAAGTAGCATTCATAGGAGTCACTGAGATCGGTAGACGGCAGCTTGGCCATCCGTACGCCTGGGACAACGCACCTGCTACGGCCCGCGCGCCGTAGCACGGTTGACCTTGACTGGAACACCACCTTCCCTCCCTCCCTCCCTCCCTCTTTCCACCGCCCGCCAGGCTCACGGCTCACCCTTAACCCCCCCCCCCCCCGCCCACTCTTCAGCGCATTCCTCGCGCTTTCCTTGCGGGCGCTGACGCATAACCCAGTGTTATGTCAAAAGGTGGTTCCCTCGCACGTGCTCATAGGCAATACGAGCTCAAGTTGCGGCCGTATTTTGCCACTTCACAAAAGCCTCTGACCCACTAAACTATGCCCTGCTTAGGCCGATATTACACGATCATCTTTCTTTGACAAGAAATATGACCAAATATTCGTCAAATTTACTTGACAAAGATCTTTGACGTAGTGTTGAAAAGGGGTATTACACTGTCGTCGCCGGCTGCTGTGGCCGAGCGGTTCTAGGCGCTTTAGTCTCGAACCGCGCGACCGCTACGGTCGCAGGTTCGAATCCTGCCTCGGGCATGGATGTGTGTGATGTCCTTAGTTAGCTGTAATTAGTTCTAAGTTCTATGGGACTGATGACCTCAGGTGTTAAGTCCCATAGTGCTCAGAGCCATTTGAACCATTTTTTGAACACTGTCGTCATACTTTCAAGATGACGGACAACAACTTGTTATTATGCGCTGCAATTGCTAGTACCACAATGTGGTGTCACCGCCAGACACCACACTTGCTAGGTGGTAGCTTTAAATCGGCCGCGGTCCATTAGTACATGTCGGACCCGCGTGTCGCCACTGTCAGTGATCGCAGACCGAGCGCCACCACACGGCAGGTCTCGAGAGACGGACTAGCACTCGCCCCAGTTGTACGACGACTTTGCTAGCGACTACACTGACGAAGCCTTTCTCTCATTTGCCGAGAGACAGTTAGAATAGCCTTCAGCTAAGTCCATGGCTACGACCTAGCAAGGCGCCATTAACCATTTCAAGATAGAGTCTCACTTGTATCATCAAGAATGCTGTATACAAATGATGGATTAAAGTTAAGTATTTCCGCAGCTACGTACTTTTCTTTATAGCATTCATTACGTATCCTGTTTCAGACCTATCTCTAGCCTGCGTCAGTAACGCGTGCCTTTCGGCTACTTCAGTGTGGCGTAGCTGTCTTGTTACGCCACAACACACAGTTCTATTGTGTGTGTGTGTGTGTGTGTGTGCGTGCGTGCGTGCGTGTGAGTGTGCCAGCCGAGGTGGCCGAGCGGTTCTAGGCGCTTCAGTCTGGAACCGCGCGACCGCTACGGTCGCAGGTTCGAATTCTGCCTCGGGCATGGATGTGTGTGATGTCCTTAGATTAGTTAGGTTTAAGTAGTTCTAACTTCTAGGGGACATGATCTCAGAAGTTAAGTCCCATAGTGCTCAGAGCCATTTGAACCATTTGTGAGTGTGCGTGTGTGTGTGTGTGTGTGTGTGTGTGTATTTACAAGAAAACCGACGGAACAAAAGGAAACATACTTGGATGGAGCCATAGGTATTACGTCGAGATAATAAAAGCGCTTAGCAAAATTTTGTACGAGAGCTGCAAGTGGAGGACGTCAAGTCTTAAAATATATGTAAATTACTTACGAATGGATGAGTGTGAACTTCACTATTTGCTCTGTACAGTGGATTTTCATATTACAAAACAGAATACTCTCTTGAGAAATGCTGTATGTACAGAAGACAGACAAGTTGTGATTTGCGATTTCCTGATACAGGAGGGAGGTGCCCAATTTTACAACACGGCATTCGAACACCACGTCGCACATGAAGCAAAATAATTCCTGAAACGTGTGAAGCGATTTATAAAGCACTGAAGGCGGAATATGTGAAGGCAAATAAATGTTTAGTACACTGTGTGGCCAATAAGAACTTTATTATTTTTTAATAATTTAGTTAATTGAATTAGTGTTCCAACAACTAAAAAATTAATAAAAAGTACGACATAGGCGAAGCGCTTTTTAACTTGTGGCCTCCAGAGCTCAAAAATAGACAAAGTAAAATGGGAATCTGAGAAAGAATTTTTTATTTTAGAGTGTGACCAGATCCTCTGTTCCGGCTTGCTGAAAAGCTGTCTGGATGTTACCGCATGTAGAGCTGTGACTGTGGACATGAAGTCGCCTGCTGCGTATTCCATCTGCCCGTCAACAGACAATTAACAGCATGCCCTGTGCCCCTTGCTCCCCCACCCCCACCCCAGTCGAAGCAAGTTTATTAAAAAGAAAAGTTGGCATTTGACACCGTCCTGCACTGTCATTTAATGAAAAAAAAAATACAAGGAGAATCAGAGGAGACCTGCGATTGGATTCAAGACTTTCTTGCAGACAGAACTCAACACGTCGCTCTTACGGAACAAAATTGACAGATGTAAAGGTAATATCCGTAGTACCGCAGTACAATATATGTAAGTGATCTAGTAGAAAGCGTCGGATGCTCTTTAAGGCTATTCGCAGATGATGCAGTTGTTTATACCAAAGTAGGAACGTCAGAAGATAGTAACGGCTTGCAGAGAACTGATGAATGGTGGAGACTCTGGCAGTTGGCCCTGAACGTAAACAAATTTAACATATTTGCGCGTACACAGGAAAAGACATCCACTACTGTACAGCTACACTATTGATGACAAACGGCTGGAGACAGCGTCTGCCGTAAAATATCTAGGCGTAACTCTCCAGAACGACCTCAAGTGGAATGCTCACATAAAAGAGATAGTGGGAAAAGTAGACACCAAACTCAGATTCATCGGAAGAATCTTAAGGAAATGTAACTCACCCACGAAAGAAGCGCCTTAAGAGGGGCTTGTTGCCCCGATTCTTGAGTACTGTTCATCTATCTGGGATGCCTATCAGGTAGGACTGATGGAGGAGATAGTGAGGATCCAATGAAGAGCGGCGCGTTTCGTCACGGGATCGTTTAGCTGGCGAGACAGCGTTACGGTGACGCTAAACAAACTACACTGGCAGGCGTTACAACAAGAGGGGCATTGTGCGTCACGGAGAGATTTACTATCGAAATTTCGAGACAGCACTTTTCAGGAGGTGTCAGACAACATATTACTCCCCCCCCCCCCCCCCCCCCCCTCACACATACATCTCGCGTACTGACCACAAGAAAAAAATTCGAGAAATTAGAGCCAGATAGGAACCAGATAGTGGCGCCCAAAGTACTCTCTGCCACACAACTAGGTGGCTTGCGGAGTATGATCTAGATGTAGATGTAGTGTGCACTGTTTATGTCTTCAGTTGACCTTTTGCGTATTATACCTCAGCTACAATTTTTCACTGGCCTTATAACACAAAACAATTTTCATAGGCCTATACAATGATGCATATATCACCGACGCCCACTTGTTTAACGTAATCAGAGAAGTCCTCCTTGTCGTAAAGGCCTTCTGTACACTCTTTCCGCCTATCCGCTCTCTCTTCTTCTGGTTAAATGACGGAGGATTGTCTATGACACTGCTTACTTCATTAATTTGAACATATAGTATAAGTTGGTGAAGTATATAGCAATTCGCGAAAAAGCATCCATTTCGAAAAATGCGTCATATGTCTGCTATGACTAGCAAGAAGTCTGCGAAATGAATGTTACACTCACCAAATTATCCCAAGTAATAAAAATAAATGTTTTACATTAATTTCGTGAACTCACGCTTCCAGCCAGATATCACCGTTTCTCGCGTTCCCGTACGATTAATTTCGTTTAATGATATTACGGAACTTAACTTCTAGCATTCGGATGAGCTGCCTGTCGCAGGAAATCTTGTGGAATGCGACTGCCTCTCTGTTTAACGCATTTTACTTCTCTATTTTGTCCCGTATCGACATTAATAAGTTGTCGCATGATGCAAGGGTCATCGGAATTTTTTTTTTTTATGAAATCCTTCGGATCTGTGGTTCTGATTTTGGTCAGTACATTAACATCTAAGCAATCGCTCCTTTTCTTCAGCGACTTTCGGAACCATTTCATCTTTTTTGTTGACTTCTGTTACTTGCAAGCAATGTCTAATACAATTGCAAAAAATAGTTCAAATGGCTCTGAGCACTATGGGACTTAACATCTGAGGTCATCACTCCCGTAGAACTTACGTAGAACTACTTAAACCTAACTAACCTAAGGACATCACACACATCCATGCCCGAGGCAGGATTCGAACCTGCGATCGTAGCGGTCGCTCGGTTCCAGACTGAAGCGCCTACAACCGCACGGCCACACCGGCCGGCAATACAATTGCAGCACACGCTTTTTCTTTTCGGTGTTCGACACCTTAACCTTGTACAACAATGTTGTCAACTGACAATTTCTGTCAATATTATCGATGGTGGGAGGGCTCTTTGATGTATTGAAGGTTTGAGAACCCAGTATTCTCAATAAACATTGAACATCTGCAGGTCCCTTTAAGCCGAGTTTCCACAGGCAAAATTTCTTGCTCGTGCACACTGCCACCAACACTTGCGTAAGTGGACTTCCATGTGGAAAGGCCCAACTTGCACACTGTCATGCCAACTTACACGAAGTTGAAGGCCGCTCTACCTTCTTGCACGATGTCGCTTCCCCCACCATCGCCTACGAGCTGCAGCAATTGCCGATAGATGGGACTGCCCTCGTCCTATTCTGCTCCCCTGCACTGCACAGATTTAGAATCGTGTGTTTATTTACGTGCAAAGTCAGCGTCATCCTAGAATGACAGGCTTAGCTTTCAACTAGGTCAATAAATACTTTTCAAAGCAACTGTTCTTAACCAGTGTGATAGCAACAACTTTTTAGCATTTAAGAAGTATTTATAATTATTTGTATATGGAACAGAGAAACGCAGCATTGTTTAAAGCAGGCTCGCATGTTGGGGGAAGTGCGAAACCCGGGTGTCTTCCCTAGATGGCAATTTCAGGGGGCACCAAATTCATACTCCTGAAAAAATAAACCTTGTTTCACAAAACGCCTAGCATCCACCGCATGTTGCTCTATCGATTACTCACACGATTCTGAAATGCATCACAGTTCGTTTTTGAATATTTTTGAACACATTCTAAGTTGATTTCTGAAGGAAACGCAAGTTGTTTTTCGAATGCATGTATATTGTCCCAGCCAGGGAAATCCCCGTATTATCTAGAAATAAGAAACTTTCTCGCAAACAAAAGGGGACGCGGCTATACGAGCTGAGCCGAATAAACCCGAGTGGGTCAATGCCAGTTGCTGTTTGTTTACGTGCCTGATTGAGTGTGTGAATGATCGGCGTTGTTATAATTACTAGCGAAATCTATAGATTCAGAATACCAGAGTGGAAATAAACGAATAGCAGGAGAGAATGATTCCAAGAATATGATATTTTCACAGAAAAGTTTTGCCAGTCGGCAGTAGTTCCAAGGGCCAGCTGAACACTCCCCCGTCAGCAGCCGCTATAAGTTCTATTCTCCGAATAGCGCGGAAAACGCTTTCCACCAACATGTCATAACGCCTAACCGGAGAATGAAGTGGACTGGTGATTCTGGCAGAGTTAGTGAAATTCACTGGAGAATAGGGTTTGACAATGGCAGAATTAGTGATGATAAAGTTGTTTGCTAGAACGAAGAAGGAGAAGAAACAGGGACATCATACAAATTATATGGAAGAATATGATGATTCCAAATTTATATAAAAATTTCGTGCTTCTACTTTTCGACATGCTTCAGAACTTCCGAAACTGGAACGTAAGAATTAAGTGTGAAGCTGCTTCGTAATATAAAACTTTTTGCTTGTTGTAGGCATAATAGGCATCTTTTTGTGATGTTATTTATGTAAACGAAGTTCATAAAAATGACCATTTGTGCCAAAACAGTCTCGCTTATTTGGCGTGTGTTACAACTGCTGCAGTATTAGAAAGAGTTTTTTCGTTTAATGCAGTAGACAGTGACAAAATAGACGTAATCAAACATAGAAACCACGGCAGTCTCGGGTACTTTTCGTACTAACAGCTTTTTCGGTATTAAACAACGGCAGCCGACCGAAGAGGCCGCGCGGTTCTGGCGCTGCAGTCTGGAACCGCGAGACCGCTACGGTCGCAGGTTCGAATCCTGCCTCGGGCATGGATGTGTGTGATGACCTTAGGTTAGTTAGGTTTAACTAGTTCTAAGTTCTAGGCGACTGATGACCTCAGAAGTTGAGTCGCATAGTGCTCACAGCCATTTGAACCATTTTTTTGAAACAACGACATTTTGATTTTTCATGTACCAAAACGTTTTACGTACTTTGATGAGGTAATAGATGCTTTTGCAGAAAGGAAAGCACACCTTGTAAAGCTGTAGCGAGATTAGAGAGGAAGAAAATGCTGGGACCTAAGAGTTGATGAAATGTGTACTGTCTTGGTTGTCTCTTGCGTTTACTAGTTTTATGTTTCCTCTATTTAATTTTATATCACAGAAAAGAGAAAATTATTGGTTAACAGGCAATAAAGGGAGCAAATCTTCTGAAATTGCCGCCCGGGGCAGACACCCAGGTTTGGCCCCCCCACACCACAACCACCCCACCACTAGATCCCTGCCTGTGTTCTGTTAACAAAAGCGTACAACGAATCTTTGGGTGTGATTTGGAAAATGCCTTGTCCGTATCATCGAGCTAATACTTTGTTATTAAAATGTTCTATGCTACTTCTTCTTCGCGGTGTAAGTACATTTCTCTGCCCGCTTTGCACTTCCTGACTACTGTTCCCAACGACACACAGTATTTTTCCTCTTACCTAACTTCCTCGAGCGCCAAAATTAACAGTCTTTTAGATCGAGCACTTGGCTGCATCTTCGTCCTTCGCAGTCGTTGCAAAATGTTGCCTGCAGGGTGCTGGCGCGACAATGGACTGCATAATACTGCTCTCGTCTAGAAGAAACTGTAGCACCCACCAACTTCCAACAAACTCTAAGGATAAATTCAGACCATTCTGAAGCTTTTTCTCACTTTCATCTCATAAAAAAGATGTAAAGAAAAGAGATTTATCGCTTACTACATTTCGGATGTTGGCTTGACAATAGTTCTGTATCACACGTGAGATTTTAATTTATTCTTCACTATTACTAAGGCAATTGGTCGGAAAGTTTGCAGACGTTATCGACATATATAGGGTGTCCCAAAAAGATTGACCCGATTTTAAACAGAATTATTTATTAGGAAGAAGGGCTTAACACCAACAAATTGCATACTAAATTACTCAGAAAAGACAGAAGTTTGTAAAAATCCATCATAAATGTTCAATATGTCCTCCATTGGCTGCACGGACGACATCTAGCCAATAACCGAATTCATCGCAAACTGAGATTAAATGGCTCTAAGCACTATGGGACTTAACTTCTGAGGTCATCAGTCCCCTAGAAGTTAGAACTGATTAAACCTAACTAACCTAAGGAGATCACAAACATCCATGCCCGAGGCAGGATTCGAACCTGCGACCGTAGTGGTCGCGCGGTTCCAAACTGTAGCGCATAGAACCGCTCGGCCACATCGGCCGGCAAACTGAGATTAAAGTGTCTTCTATCTATCACTGAAGCTACAGAAGCTGATATTCTGGTTTTTAGATTTAGCACGAAATCGAATATGAAAAGCCTGCTGAACTGCGATCACTGACTGACTACGACTAAATTCAGTAACACAACACGCCTTCTGTTGCGCGGACGCCATATTGCGCGAGACTGGCTGCACGCTCCAGGTCAGCGCTCGTAGCGACATCTAGCGGAATTTTTCTGAAACTCTAGACCGTGCCGATTACATCCAGCTCTGTTTCAGTTACCTAGTGACATTTGTCTCAATATTATTACAAGTTAAAATCGGGTCATTCTTTTTGGGCCACCCTGTACTATTGAAGGCAACTATAAAACTGCACCGTTGTGCGACTCACAGCTTTGGAGGTGTGCCGTGATACAAAGCGCAGCGCAAAAAGTAATTAATGTAGAGTAAACAAATTTCGGAAATACATTTGTCTAATTAGCATATGTAACTGACTCTCACTGCAATACACCTATCCTCCCGGCTCCGGGATTTCTCCCTTACCATCTGCGCCCATCCTGTCCGCCTCTCCCCCACCCTCACCTACCTCGGCCTCACTATTGACCGTCGCCTAACCTGGATCCCTCATCTCCGCTACATCCAATCCAAAGCCCACAACCGCCCCTCTAGCATCCTCCACACCTACAGATCCTGTAAGTAGGCTGTTTAGGTTTTCTTATTGGTAACGCCACGTAGCGCTCTGTATGAAAATCAGTGGCTGTGCTGTGTGCAGTCTGTGGCTAGTTTGCATTGTTGTCTGCCATTGTAGTGTTGGGCAGCTGGATGTGAACAGCGCGTAGCGTTGCGCAGTTGGAGGTGAGCCGCCAGCAGTGGTGGATGTGGGGAGAGAGATGGCGAAGTTTTGAAATTTTCAAGACTGGATGTCATGAACTGCTATATATATTATGACCTTTGAACACTACTTAGGTAAATACATTGTTTGTTCTCTATTAAATAATCAGGCAGCTGTGTAATTTATGTGTTAGAGAAATATGGTACCGATGTGTAAAGTTGTATAAGCAAATACCATATTAGCTAGGGCTCCTTGTGCTTGCCAAACACATGGTACACAAAGTAGGCGTGTACCCCCCTGAGGATTAATGTAATTATACCCTCAGGTGTTACAGATTACAGCAATGGAATGAAATGTATCACGGAAAACTTTCTTTGTAATTCAAAAATCTTTAAAAATAAATGTTTTAAGTATAAAATTAATCACTCAAATACGTGTACTGTAGCGCTAAATGTGCGTCTTGCTGTAAGATAATCTCTGTGGAAGTGTCGTAGTTATTGTCCTCCGAAAGCTAAGTTCTGCAGAAGCCAATGTACTTACCTCATGATAAACAAAAGTGAAATGCTTTGTGTATAGATATCGAAGTTATTACGCTTATTGTTGTGATGAAGAAAGTACTGTACTGTAACGTATTGTTGTGCAACGGAAAAGGCTGTCTCATTGTAGCTATACCACAAAAGTTACTACTAAAACATGTTTTACTTTCCAGAATAAAACAGAAAACTGTGCAGATATAAAACAGAAACACTGCAAAAGCAACATTGTAAATTGTCGCTCATTAGTAGCGTCGTGATAAAATCGTGTAGCTGTCACATAAACTAACCACTATGTCATCTGGTATTTCACAGAAAGTACTTTAAATCCAGAATGTATCTTCAAGAAAACCAAAATGTTGCATTAAGATCTCATTAGCAGTATATGTTCTAAGTATGTAAGCCTTATAGTCGTTATGTAATCGTGCAACTAACAAGCAAGAATGTACACACACAATAACACTGTGTCGTCTGTTCACTATAACAATGCATTCGTAATTTCTGTTGAAATAAGTTCTCTTGGTCCTTGACTGGATATTTAACTTCAAACA
This sequence comes from Schistocerca nitens, assembly GCF_023898315.1. Lineage (NCBI taxonomy): Eukaryota > Metazoa > Arthropoda > Insecta > Orthoptera > Acrididae > Schistocerca > Schistocerca nitens. The sequence goes on along the minus strand of NC_064624.1, from coordinate 11,653,718 downwards.
TTGTTGCATGTTAACAGATTCTAAGTCTGACAAGCATACTAGTAATGTAAAGTTAAAAGTTATATCACAAAGACAAAGTTAAAAAGCAGATTATCTTTCAATAAACGGTTTTACATGTGAAATGTGGTGCAAGCCTTTACTCTTCCTAGTACGCAGAGTTTCAACTTTAACGAAATTATCATGTGGTATACGTCGGTAAAGAATACTGGAATTTTTCTCAAGGTTAGCGTCTATGTTATTTTTTCCTGGGCCAGCGGGTGCACGCGGCTGCCTGCTGTGCGAGTCATTGTCTGTCTCTTCGTTGGCGCGCGTCGTTACTGGGATTAGGAGACCTAACTTCTACAAATTCGCCGTGACGAGAGTGCCCTGCTCTGTTTGAATCCCGCCAGTTCTGATTAAATTCAGGTCTGTCGTTACGATTATATCGTGTGTCGTCATGTCGGTAGTTCCTGTAGTTCCTTTCTTGTCGGTCACGTGGTGGAGAATTTCTCCCTGAATCGTAACTGCGCGCTGGACCGTTGCATCTAAAGTTATTCTGTCTCCCTTGATAATAATTATTTTGGTTTCCATATTGTCTGTTTCTCTGATTGTCTCTGTGATAGTCATTACCGCAGAGAGGTGATCTTTCCCTGTAATTATTACTACTCTGCCAACGGTTGTCATACGGGTGGTGTCTGTTTTGGTCACGATTTACGTTGTAAGAATAGCCTTGTCGTGTATTATTTCTGTCATCGCGGAATTGTGACAGATGTGACCTGTAATTGTTGTGCTCCTGTTTTCGCGTTCCGCGATTGTCAGTGTCGATTTCCAGTTCTTGTAAGAGTCCCTGAAAAACTTCAATGTCGTCTTTGCAACATCCTGCCAAAATAATATGTCGTAAATGTTCAGGTAATTTGATTAAACAAATACGGATGAATTCTGAGGGGCTGTATGGGTTTGACAGGTACTGATTCTTGTGCAACATGACTTCAAAATATTTCACAAGACTGGAAAATTCAGATTGTTCGAAATGTTTCATCATTATGATGCTATGTTTTACCCGGTCTTGTGTGGCTTGAGACCAATATGCTGAGGGGAAGGCATGGTAAAATTCTCCTTCACTGGGGCTATCGTGAATGAGCGACCGCATTCTTACAGCTGGTTCATTCTCTAAGTAGCCACACATAAATTCTAATCTGTGCTCTAATGACCATTTGGGAGGAAAACAATGAGAGAATTGATGGAGCCATGCTTGTGGATGAATGTAGTTGCCAGAATTCTTAAATGTTTTGAATTTATGTGTAGTAATGAACAGCTTATAGTCAAAATCATCATGTCGGCGAGTCACATGTCGGTCATTGTTACGTCGTTTCGGCGGTTCCATCTCAAAATTCGGTGTGCCTTGTCAATTTCTTTCATAATTCCGAAGTGTCCTGTGTTATTATTTTGTGGTTGTTCCGTATTTCTAAGTCCCTCTTCCCGTGTTGGAGCGCGAGTGTCCTCTGAAATATGTAATTTTTGTATTACTTGTGTCAGCTGATCTTGTACTTCCCGGATTTCTCTTTGGTGTTGCGTATTAATTTGATTCTGATTTTGTTTGAATTTCCTAATTTGTTCGCACTCTTCTGTGTCACTAAAGACTACCGGTTTTGTGTCATTCAGATTATCATCTACCTTCGTAGATAAATTATTTAGCTGATCTGAAAGTTCAACTACTTTCTCTGATAATGAACTAATTTCCTCCTTGTGTCTTTCTACTGTGTCCTTTAAGTTTTCCTGAGTTTTTGCAAGTTGCGTAACCGAATCGGTAGATGCAACTGAGTCAATTTTAGCTTGCAAGGTCTCATGATTTTCATGAACAATAATTTGCAGTTCTTTTATGGCTGCTTCGTGATTCTGTAATGCATTTTCATGCCGCGAAAAAATAGGTTGAAAATGCTCACAAATTTGTGTTTTTACGTCGTTACAGACTTTTTGACATTTCGATTCGATTTTATGTAACTCAGTAGTTAAATCTTCACGTGTTTGTTCAAGCATGGTGTGAAGATTTTGTTCCATTGCGTCTAACTGTTGCTGTGTTTGTCCCTGGTGTTCTTCCATTGTGTGTAACTTTTGAAGATTTTGTTCCATTATGTCTAACTTTTGAAGCTTTTGCTGTGTTTGTCTCTGGTGTTGTTCCATTGTGTCTAACTTTTGAAGCTTTTGCTGTGTTTGTCTCTGATTTTGTTCCATTTGTTGCATTAGCTTTAATAACAATGCATTAGTGTCTGGAATCTGTTCCTCTACACTTTTCGGCAGTGCATTTGCACCGGTAACATTCACATTTTGACAAGCAGAAAATGTGTCTTGACTTATTTGAGAAAACGGTGAGGACGCAAAACCTGAATCTACAGTATTTGCAAAATTGTGTCCTATCATTTCGGATTCCTGAGGCGAGCTATTGCTTCCCTGTTCACTAATTGTTTCACTGCCTACGCCATTGTTTGCCGCCCGCTCCATTTCCCTATGCACAATTACCAAATTACTATGCTGAACATTAGTTAATTCATTACACGGTGGCGCTAACACACTGCTTTCGTCTTCACTATCATTTCTCAGTTTACTTTGGAGCCTAGTATTACGTTTTTCACACGCCATTATTGTCACAATATTTCACACGACAACACAGAAAAACACAATTTGAAGAGCAAAAATAAGAGAACACATTAACATAGCACTGAAAATAATATCTAATTAATTGCAAGCGCAGCTGCGAAATACTTGGTGCAAATTTACATGCATGCCACAACTGTTTTACTCTACAACAATGAAAGACTGCAACTACAAAGGAGATTCTCTCTACAATTACGCGCTAGCAATAAACTAAAGCTACACTAATTACACAAACTACAAGAAAAAATCAGAAGATTCCAGTGAGGTATCCTCGGCTAAGGGTCGACATATAAAACGTCCCCTTTGAACAATTGTACAAGACTGTGCTTAAACTGACACACAATATTTTTAGCGCAACGCAATCTGACTTTCAGAAATCCCTACAAAAGAATGGCCCTGACTAACATTAACCTATACCTGTCACAAATCACTTACCTCACAAAAATCTTCGTTACTCAAGCTACTGCAATACAGCAAGCGCCATTACTTCCAGCTAAATAAATGATTCAAACTACGGAAGGCACTAACTACTGATAGGCATAGTTAGCAAATGAAAGATTTTAATAGAGAACAAACAATGTATTTACCTTAATAGTGTTCAAAGGTCATAATATATATAGCAGTTCATGACATCCAGTCTTACAAATTTCAAAACTCCGCCACCTCTCTCCCCACATCCACCACTGCTGGTGGTTCACCTCCAACTGCGCAACGCTACGCGCTGTTCACATCCAACTGCCCAACACTACAATGGCAGACAACAATGCAAACTAGCCACAGACTGCACACAGCACAGCCAGTGATTTTCATACGGAGCGCTACGTGGCGTTACCAATAACAAAACCTAAACAGCCTACTTACAATCCTTAATCCATCCCATCCTCTGCTATACCAGTCCTGCCTGGATATCTGCCCCCCCCCCAAATTCTATAAGTCCCTCCAGATCCTTGAGCGTCATGCACTCCGCCTCGCCTTCCGTATACGTCTCCCGTCCCCCACGCGGATCCTCTTTCCCCCATCTGCTCCTATTCCTCGATCTGCATCCTCTACACCTCCCGCTGCCTTGGTCCCCCTCGCCCCCTGGTTGCTCCTCACCTCTCCCATCCCCGCCCCTTGCCACGTCTTCACTGTTGGGTCCCCCCTACCCTTCATCTGTACACCCTTCATCTCCTTTCCCAAGGTGGCTTCCATCAACTCCCCATCCCGGATGATGCCCTCTCTCCCTCCATTTATCCCTCCTATCAACTCTGATCCTCACTCCCCCTCCTTTCCTCTGTCCTTTTCCCAGGCTACCTCTCCCTCCTTCCATCCTCTTTTTTCCCCACCTCCCCTCTCTCTACCCCCCTCTCTCCACCAAGTCCTTTTGCATTCCCTCCTCTGCCTCTTCTCGTTCCCTCTTGCGTCTGCCCTACCCTCCCCTTTATGAGTCCTCTCCCTCCTTGGTTCCCCCCCCCTTTTGGTTTTTCCTCTCCTTCCTCCTTGTTTTTTCCCCTCCTCCAGGTTCCCCCCCCCCCCCCCAATCTGCCTTTGGCTCGGGAGTGTCATATTTGTGCCGCCATTTTCGTGCAGTGTTTTACAGTGTGTGTTTTTCCAGTGAGTGTTCCGTGTTGTGTCTTTAGGGAAGTGTAGCGAACAGCCATCATACTGTCACTGGGTGTGATTTTTTTATGTCTTGCGAACAGAAACCAGACTGTCGCCATGTTTTTTAATTGTGTGTCTACTATGTTACTTGTCTGATTCCTGTGTATTTTATCAACATTGCCAACCCCTTTTGCTTTCTGTTTTAACTTTCCGCATTTTTACGCCATTTTACACTTTAACTCACCATTTTATCGCCTGTTTTTCCTTGTTTCTTTCTTCTTCCTTTTCTTAAGAAAACGTCTGTAGGCTGTAGACAGCGTACTAAGTTGCTGCCAGCCCGCCCCCTTCGGGGGGAATTGAAAATCAATAAAAAAAAGCAATACATGTAGAGGGTTGGATCCCCTTCTTCGAAAAGAACAGACTGCAGAGCCTGGGCTACCCTCAGGGTGGATGGAATCTCCGTCTTGGAAACTTCGTTGCTGTTGCTGGTGGAGCTTCTGTCTGGCCATCCGTCCGTCCATTGTCCACCTGTCTGATTGCTGGATTCAGGGCCGCCACCTTCATGCCGACATCGTCCAGCCGCTTCCCCGGAGAGATTCACCGGCCCACTTTCATCGCCTGCCGGAGGGGCTGCTGCCCCCTCGCGCCGCCGCCGCCGCAGCCGTCACTGTCACCTCCGTCGCCATCTTGCCCCCCCCACTCTCGCGAGCCGCCACCATGTACCAACCCACCACCTCCGCTGCTCTGACCACCGCCACATGGAGCTCATCCTCCACTGCCATTCCCCTCCTTCCTTCCCTCCCTGTCCACCCCACTCATGCGCCATTTTCGGCTGTAACTACCCCCAACTCTCCCGCCCGTGTCACTGTCACCCCGTCGACATCTGCAGACTTTCCGCCGCTCCCTGCACCACCTCCGACGGGCTCCGAGCCGGCACGGATTTCGGCTCGCCGTTCCACAGTCTCTGTGCCACCCGCGCCCCCTCCACCTGCGTCATCCGCTCCTCAGGGCGGTACTGCTCCCCGCCGTCTCCCCTCGCAACCCATCCCCCAACCCTCTCTCCGCCGTGTCGTGACCGTGAAACCTTCCAAGTGCCCTAACGTCCCCCGCAATCTCCTCAAAGAAAAGCCCCGATCCTCGTGACCCACCCACAACCACGTGGAGCGACCCTGGCCCCACCCCTGCCGCACCTGTTGTCCACACCTTTATCCTCTCCAATCCTGACCCTCAATTCCTAGATGCCTGCACCCTCACCCTGGCCGTCTGTAAAGACTACCCCAATGCCCGCGTCTCCCTTCTTATTCCTCACGAGGACTCGGTCCTCATTAAATCCCCCAATCCTTCCAAACCGATCTCCTCTCCCGCATCCCATGTATCCAATTTGGTCGACCTGCCACCCTCACCCCCTACCACACCCTGTCATCTCCCCGTCAGCCTCGACCCCCCCAACGTCTGCCGTGATCACACAGCTTAGCCCAGTGGCCACGGAGGCTGAAGTGTTCATGGAACTCGACTCCTGGCCCGACATCGAAATCCACTCGGCCCATCGCATCTTTAATGATGCCGGGCCATCTTATCTAATGCGGATATTCACCGAATCCTCCTCATCCATTGACCGCCTCCTCACTGAGCGAGCCCTCAATTACAATTGCCATCACAAAGTGGACCACTCCCATTCCCCAGTCCAATCATACCACTGCCAATGCTGCCTCACGTTCAATGATCGAGTTACCTCTGCCTGCAAGAACCCCCTTACCTGTCTCCACTGCAAAGCTTCCCACTTCCTCAAAAACTGCTTGAACCTCACCTCTCCCCCCTCCTTCAACACCTGTAACGAACCACATCCTACCTACTCCACGAAGTGTAAAGTGAAACCTCCTCCAGTCACTGCTGCCCATTCCATCTTCCACCTTCCCACCTATGCCACCTACTCCCACAACCAAGCCCACTTCACCCCCTCAGCACCCTCGTCTAACTCTCCCCTCCCACTCAGTATCCTGTACCACAATATCCGCTCCCTACCCACCCACAAACTCCTCTTCCTCCACACCTTCCATCAGCACCGCATGGGTGCCTTCGTCTTAAATGAAACCTTCCTTCAACAAAGTATCTCCATCTCCACAGCTCCTTACACCCTTCACCGCACCAATAACCTGTACCCCCTTGTGCGTGGTGGAGTTACTATAGGCCACCTCAAGCTGTTCAGCCCCAACCTCTCCTTAATAATCCTGCCGAGCATCTCACCCTCATCCTCTTCTTCCCCACCCTTACCGTCACCTCTGCCACCATTTATGTCCGCCCTTGCATCCCCCTCCCGTACGATTTCCTGGCCCACATTGACCGCATCTTCTCCACCTACGTGATTGCAGTCAACCTCAATATCCACAGCAGTGCTCCTGCCGACCTCCAGTGGTGGCATTGGTTTATAACCACGCTCCAGGGAGACCTGGTTCCCCTCCCCCAGCACACCCGACCTGAATCCAACACCACTCCCAATGTGGTCCTTGCCTCTCCCAACCTCCTTGGACGCATCACCACAGATGTCCTTGACCTCATGGGCAGTGACCATGCTCCTGTTCTCCTCACTATCTTTAATGGTCGCCCTCCTCGCAACACTCCTCACCCCGACGTCCCTCCTAAACTTGTCCATGATTACTCCCGTGCCAACTGGGATGCCTACCGGGACTCCATTCACACCCACGGCCTTACCCTCCAAGCTCCTGTTGACATCTCTCGCACTGACGCCGTGGCCACCCATATCCCCTCCAAAGCCATCCACCCTCACTGCCTAGCTCTGCCACCACAGGCCGTCCTTGTTGTTGTTGTGGTCTTCAGTCCTGAGACTGGTTTGATGCAGCTCTCCATGCTACTCTATCCTGTGCAAGCTTCTTCATCTCCCAGTACCTACTGCAACCTACATCCTTCTGAATCTGCTTAGAGTATTCATCTCTTGGTCTCCCCCTACGATTTTTACCCTCCACGCTGCCCTCCAATACTAAATTGGTGATCCCTTGATGCCTCAGAACATGTCCTACCAACCGATCCCTTCTTCTGGTCAAGTTGTGCCACAAACTCCTCTTCTCCCCAATCCTATTCAGTACCTCCTCATTAGTTATGTGATCTACCCATCTAATCTTCAGCATTCTTCTGTAGCACCACATTTCGAAAGCTTCTATTCTCTTCTTGTCCAAACTATTTACCGTCCATGTTTCACTTCCATACATGGCTACACTCCATACAAATACTTTCAGAAATGACTTCCTGACACTTAAATCTATACTCGATGTTAACAAATTTCTCTTCTTCAGAAACGCTTTCCTTGCCATTGCCAGTCTACATTTTATATCCTCTCTACTTCGACCATCATCAGTTATTTTGCTCCCCAAATAGCAAAACTCCTTTACTACTTTAAGCATCTCATTTCCTAATCTAATTCCCTCAGCATCACCCGACTTAATTCGACTACATTCCATTATCCTCGTTTTGCTTTTGTTGATGTTCATCTTATATCCTCCCTTCAAGACACCATCCATTCCGTTCAACTGCTCTTCCAAGTCCTTTGCTGTCTCTGACAGAATTACAATGTCATCGGCGAACCTCAAAGTTTTTATTACTTCTCCACGGATTTTAATACCTACTCCGAATTTTTCTTTTGTTTCCTTTACTGCTTGCTCAATATACAGATTGAATAACATCGGGGAGAGGCTACAACCCTGTCTTACTGCCTTCCCAACCACTGCTTCCCTTTCATGTCCCTCGACTCTTATAACTGCCATCTGGTTTCTGTACAAATTGTAAATAGCCTTTCGCTCCCTGTATTTTACCCCTGCCACCTTTAGAATTTGAAAGAGAGTATTCCGGTCGACATTGTCACAAGCTTTCTCTAAGTCTACAAATGCTAGAAACGTAGGTTTGCCTTTCAGAAACGACTTCCTAACACTTAAATCTATACTCGATGTTAACAAATTTTTCTTCTTCAGAAACGCTTTCCTTGCCATTGCCAGTCTACATTTTATATTTTCTCTACTTCGACCATCATCAGTTATTTTGCTCCCCAAATAGCAAAACTCCTTTACTACTTTAAGCATCTCATTTCCTCATCTAATTCCCTCAGCATCACCCGACTTAATTCGACTACATTCCATTATCCTCGTTTTGCTTTTGTTGATGTTCATCTTATATCCTCCCTTCAAGACACCATCCATTCCGTTCAACTGCTCTTCCAAGTCCTTTGCGTCTCTGACAGAATTACAATGTCATCGGCGAACCTCAAAGTTTTTATTACTTCTCCATGGATTTTAATACCTACTCCGAATTTTTCTTTTGTTTCCTTTACTGCTTGCTCAATATACAGATTGAATAACATCGGGGAGAGGCTACAACCCTGTCTTACTCCCTTCCCAACCACTGCTTCCCTTTCATGTCCCTCGACTCTTATAACTGCCATCTGGTTTCTGTACAAATTGTAAATAGCCTTTCGCTCCCTGTATTTTACCCCTGCCACCTTTAGAATTTGAAAGAGAGTATTCCAGTCAACATTGTCAAAAGCTTTCTCTAAGTCCACAAATGCTAGAAACGTAGGTTTGCCTTTCCTTAATCTTTCTTCTAAGATAAGTTGTAAGGTCAGTGTTGCCTCACGTGTTCCAGTATTTCTACGGAATCCAAACTGATCTTCCCCGAGGTCGGCTTCTACTAGTTTTTCTATTCGTCTGTAAAGAATTCGTGTTAATATTTTGCAGCTGTGGCTTATTAAACTGATTGTTCGGTAATTCTCACATCTGTCAACACCTGCTTTCTTTGGGATTGGAATTATTATATTCTTCTTGAAGTCTGAGGGTATTTCGCCTGTTTCATACATCTTGCTCACCAGATGGTAGAGTTTTGTCAGGACTGGCTCTCCCAAGGCCGTCAGTAGTTCCAATGGAATGTTGTCTACTCCGGGGGCCTTGTTTCGACTCAGGTCTTTCAGTGCTCTGTCAAACTCTTCACGCAGTATCGTATCTCCCATTTCATCTTCATCTACATCCTCTTCCATTTCCATAATATTGTCCTCAAGTACATCGCCCTTGTATAGACCCTCTATATACTCCTTCCACCTTTCTGCTTTCCCTTCTTTGCTTAGAACTGGGTTTCCATCTGAACTCTTGATGTTCATACAAGTGGTTCTCTTATCTCCAAAGGTCTCTTTAATTTTCCTGTAGGCAGTATCTATCTTACCCCTAGTGAGATAAGCCTCTACATCCTTACATTTGTCCTCTAGCCATCCCTGCTTAGCCATTTTGCACTTCCTGTCGATCTCATTTTTGAGACATTTGTATTCCTTTTTGCCTGCTTCATTTACTGCATTTTTATATTTTCTCCTTTCATCAATTAAATTCAATATTTCTTCTGTTACCCAAGGATTTCTACTAGCCCTCGTCTTTTTACCTACTTGATCCTCTGCTGCCTTCGCTACTTCATCTCTCAAAGCTACCCATTCTTCTTCTACTGTATTTCTTTTCCCCATTCCTGTCAATTGTTCCCTTATGCTCTCCCTGAAACTCTGTACAACCTCTGGTTCTTTCAGTTTATCCAGGTCCCATCTCCTTAAATTCCCACCTTTTTGCAGTTTCTTCAGTTTTAATCTACAGGTCATAACCAATAGATTGTGGTCAGAGTCCACATCTGCCCCTGGAAATGTCTTACAATTTAAAACCTGGTTCCTAAATCTCTGTCTTACCATTATGTAATCTATCTGATACCTTTTAGTACCTCCAGGGTTCTTCCATGTATACAACCTTCTATCATGATTCTTAAACCATGTGTTAGCTATGATTAAGTTGTGCTCTGTGCAAAATTCTACCAGGCGGCTTCCTCTTTCATTTCTTCCCCCTTAATCCATATTCACCTACTATGTTTCCTTCTCTCCCTTTTCCTACACTCGAATTCCAGTCACCCATGACTATTAAATTTTCGTCTCCCTTCACTATCTGAATAATTTCTTTTATTTCCTCATACATTTCTTCAATTTCTTCGTCATCTGCAGAGCTAGTTGGCATATAAACTTGTACTACTGTAGTAGGTGTGGGCTTCGTATCTATCTTGGCCACAATAATGCGTTCACTATGTTGTTTGTAGTAGCTTACCCGCATTCCTATTTTCCTATTCATTATTAGACCTACTCCTGCATTACCCCTATTTGACTTTGTGTTTATAACCCTGTAGTCACCTGACCAGAAGTCTTGTTCCTCCTGCCACCGAACTTCACTAATTCCCACTATATCTAACTTTAACCTATCCATTTCGCTTTTCAAATTTTCTAACCTACCTGCCCGATTAAGGGACCTGACATTCCACGCTCCGATCCGTAGAACGCCAGTTTTCTTTCTCCTGATAACGACATCCTCTGAGTAGTCCCCGGCCGGAGATCCGAATGGGGGACTATTTTACCTCCGGAATATTTTACCCAAGAGGACGCCATCATCATTTAATCATACAGTAAAGCTGCATGCCCTCGGGAAAAATTACGGCCGTAGTTTCCCCTTGCTTTCAGCCGTTCGCAGTACCAGCACAGCAAGGCCGTTTTGGTTATTGTTACAAGGCCAGATCAATCATCCAGACTATTGCCCTTGCAACTACTGAAAAGGCTGCTGCCCCTCTTCAGGAACCACATGTTTGTCTGGCCTCTCAACAGATACCCCTCCGTTGTGGTTTTACCTACGGTACGGCTATCTGTATCTGTTGCCTCCCCACCAACGGCAAGGTCCATGGTTCATGGGGGGGAGGCCGTCCTTATCCTTTGAGAATCCCTAAACTGCTCTTTTCTCCACACTCGTGATATACTTACCCACGACCGGCAATTACAACGACACATCCACAACCAGCTTACTGTGAGGAAACGCCGTGCCTGGTGCCAGACATGTACACAACTCAACGCCACGCTCCCAATAAACTCTTCCAAGTATTGGTTTGTTTTCCACCGCTTTACTGGAACCGCCCCACCCCCCAGTATCCTCTCCTCCTTGATGACCGTCCCTTTCCTGACAACCTCTGTACGGCCAACCACTTTGCATTTCACCTATCTGATGTTTTTTCCATCCCAGATGATCCCCAATTTGATTATTCCATCTTCCCTGATGTCATCGACCGTACGAATACCTCTCTTCCTCCCCTTGCTCCTAGCTTCCAGTACTTGGGCCACACACCACCATCAGAACTTAACACTCCCATCACTTCACAGGACATCAGCATCACACTCCGCACTAAACGCAACACTGCTCCCGGCCACGACCGCATTACCGACTGCCACCTCAAACACTGCCCTCACTCCTTCCTTCCTTGCAGTCCTTGCCACCCTCTGCAATGTCATCCTTGCCACCGGCTTCTACCCCGACCTGTGGAAAACCTGCCGTATCCTGATGTTCTCCAAACCCAACAAGCCTCCATCTGATGCTTCTTCCTATCATCCTGTATGTCTCACCTCAGTGTTCAGCAAGCTCTTGGAATCCATTCATATCCAGCGCATCCATCACCACCTCCACCGAAACCACCTCTTCCCCAACACCCAATGTGGCTTTTGCCTTCCTTCTCTCCCACCGGCCCTCCCATGTTACCATCCATAATGCCAATTCCCACATCTTCTACCCCTCTGCAGGTGTGCCCCAGGGCTCTGTCCTTTCCCCTCTCCTCTACCTCCTGTACATGGCAGATATGCCCCAACCCCCCTCCAGTACATCTCTTGCAGTATGCCGATGACACCACATTCCTTGCCCTCGCTCCTACCCTCCAACGGTCCCAACGTCTTCTCCAGAATCAGCTTCACCTTTTTGCCACGTAGTGTTACCAGTGGCTCCTGAAAATCAATCCTTCCAAGACCCAGGCAATCATCGTAGGTCATACCACTCGCTCCTTCCGGCTCCTGGATTTCTACCTTACCATCTGTGCCCATCCTGTCTGCCTCTCCCCCACCCTCACTTACCTCGGCCTCACCATTGACCGTCACCTCACCTGGATCCCTCAGCTCTGCTCCATCCAATCCAAAGCCCATAACCGCCTCCGACTCTTCAAACTCCTCTCTGGCCGGACATGGGGGTTGCACCCCTCTGCCATCCTCCACATCTACAAATCCTTAATCTATTCTATCCTCTGTTATGCCAGTCCCGCCTGGATATCCGTCCCCCCCCCCCAAATTCTATAAGTCCCTCCAGATCCTCGGGCACCATGCACTCCGCCTCACCTTCTGTATATGCCTCCCGTCCCCCAAACGGGTCCTCTATGACCTCATTTCTTTACCCCATCTGCTCCTATTCCTCGAACATATCCACATACTCTACACCTCCCGCCGCCTTGATCCCCATCACCCCCTGGTTGCTCCTCTCTGATCCCTGTCCTCTGCCACGCCTTCACTGTTGTGTCCCCCCTACCCTCCATCTCTACACCCTTCACCTACTTTCCCAATGCGGCCTCCGTCAACTCCCGCTCCCAGATGATGCCCTCTCTCCCTCCAATTATCCCTCCTATCAACTCTGATCCTCACCCCCCCTTTCCTCTGTTCTTTCCCTGGGCTCCCTCTACCCCCTTCCATCCTGTTTTTCTCCCCAACTAACCTCTCCCTGCCTCCCTTCCCCCCGAGTTCTTTTGTGTTCCCCTCCTCACCCTTTCCCCACTCACTGTGGCAGCTGCCCAGCCATCCCCTCTTATGGGTCCTCGACCTCCATCGGCTCCTTTCCCCCCTCCCTCCCTTCGTTTATCCTCCCCTTCCCTCTTTTCTTTCCTGTCATCTGTCCAGGTTCCCCCCATCTGCCCTCGGCTGTGGTATGCCATATTTGTGCCAACTTTTTAGTGCAGTGTTGAAAGGTGGCTACACTGAGTCACAGCGCCAGAGATTGCGCCAAAGAGTATTATTCTGCCACCTCTACTGGGCAGTAGTAGTTCAGAGGTTGCCGCGGGCAGTGCTTGTTGAGAGGATGTCGATAGCAGTACTAGATGAGGGCATGTCGTGTGCAGCTGTTCTGTTGGGCGAGATAGCAGATGCTGTTTAATTGGGGATGTTGTAATGATCACAGTGTATTTTTCGTCAATATTTCTATGTGCAATTGTAGTATTTCTGGTTTTTTAATTACTTCATTGTAAATGGCGTTTAAAATATCTTGTCATATTGAGGAAGAACTGTGCCAGATGTGTACGTCGAATCACACTTCCACACACAGAACAGTTACACTTGCGCTTTGTTGTTTCGTAGCTTTTATAGTTGCTCAGTAGACCATATTGATAAACTAGTAAGAGAAATGGCTCTGAGGACTATGGGACTTAACTTCTGGGGTCATCAGTCTCCTAGAACTTAGAACTACTTAAACCTAACTAACCTAAGGACATCACACACATCCATGCCCGAGGCAGCATTCGAACCTGCGACCGTAGCAGTCGCGCGATTCCGGACTGCGCGCCTAGAACCGCTAGACCACCGCGGCCGGCTTCCTTTCATCCTTTGTTGTTATTCTATGCAGTCACATTGCGTACTAATACTACTCAGGGCCAACCGGACATACAGCTACTAAAATTATTTGCATTTTATTTAGCTAAGCCCCCATGCAGTGTTCACGTGAATGTTCAGTGTTGTTCGTCTTTCCAAAGTGTTGTGAACAGAAATCATGCTGTCGCTGGGTGTGAATTTTATATCTCTTGCGAACAGAAACCAGACTGTCGCCCTGTTTTTTATTTGTCTGTCTATTATTTTACCTGTCTGCTTCATATGTATTTTATTAGCATCATCAACCCTTTGTTCTATGTTTTAAGTTCCACGCTTTTCCTCCATGTTACCATTTAAGTCTCTGATTTTATCGCTTGATTTTACTAGTTATTATCTTCATCTTTTTAAAACAAATTCTGTAGACTGAAGAGCGGCATACTAAACTGCTGCCAGCCCGTCCCCTTCAGGGGGGAATCGAAACTCAATAAAAAAAAAGAAACATTGCAATATCGCAGGGTAAGCGTAAGATAAGCCATTGCAAATGTGAAATGCTGGTACATGAATAATCGATGAAACCGCCAGAATGTTAAATGCAAGCATACAGATGTGTATGCCTTGTGTCGTACAATTGCCAGATGTCAACCTGTGGGCTGGAGTCCCATGCCTGTCGGTCAGTACAGGGACGGTTAATGCTGTTTGCGAATGACGCTGGAGTTGTCGTCCAGTGATGTCCCACATGTGCTCTGGTGATGGAGCTGGACACACTGTATGTGACATTCGCCTGCGTTACTTCGTCGCTGATAGCAGGGGCGGTTGTAGAAGTCGGTCAAGGGGGGGGGGGGCTAATGGGAGGGAAGGGGGTCTGGGGGAATGGAGTATCGCTTAACAAAAGGAGAGCTCGGGTCGTCCACCGACAAATTGGTAAAATGTGGTGTTGCTCGAAGCAGTTTGTTTTAAAAAATGTGTATTATTAAATAATAAGACGCCCATTTTAAGTTAAATGATATTTATTGGTTTAGAGAGTAAGCTATCTGCCGCTCTCAAGCGTTTGTTAAAATGTGAAATATATATCGCCTATGTTGCTACATAATTATTTAAAAATGATTGCATCTGTTGGTGTAATATATTCTCTGATTTTTGAAGTCATTTTATCCAATGTAATATGATACTCTATTGGAGAGGGGGGCTATAGCCCCCATGGCCTCCCCCACCCCCTTAGCCACCGCCCTTGGTTGATAGTCCTCGGTATCGACATATTGCATTGTTATAAGGGCTGAAAAATGGGGGGTGGAAGTTCAACACTGACCACCGTAACTGATGTGGCCGACAGTTGCACAGTTGCGTTTCACACTCCTTTACTTTCACTGTTCACAAACCCCCCCACATATTACACAGTTATGTGGCCAGTTCACTATTGGTAAATGATAAACCGCATTAAATAGCTTGCAGGCTAACATCAGCATACTGCTAGAACGGTTTGCTGTTGAACATCTATGAGCAGTAAATACTTAACCATACAGTTCACAGCTCTTGCTTAATAATAAGATTGATTTGACACCATTTTTCAAATAAATTGAACAGACACTGTCATAGTTTTAACACACGGCCTGTTTGTGTTACACTAATTCCACCATTAAGTTAAATCATTGTTGTTACTCTGATACAGACTTCCTGCCTGAAAATCGGCCGTGGACTGACTTTCTCGTGACCGATAATCGGGCCTTTATATATCCTCACAATACTAAGAACTGAAACTATACATTGCTCGACGTTTAATTTACAGAAATTACAATTAAAACATAATTCATTCAATTAGCTGAATACATCGAAGGATTCCTCCTTTTTAACAGTTGCTTCTATCACAAAGGTTAGGCCGACTTATTTGCTTAAATAATGAAACTCACAGATATAGTTATGCAAATAATGCTTTTGACAAACCTTTACAATTATTTTGTAATTAATTAAGGGCTGGCGTTGCTAATATGTTCTCGAATAGAGTCAAATAAATACGTTAGTTCTTCTTCCACATGTTTATAATTAGTACAGAATTTATATTTGTTTATAAGTCAACAATAGAATCTGTTGTTATTGTTGATGTCGTTGTTGTTGTGGTCTTCAGTCCTGAGACTGGTGTGATGCAACTCTCCATGCTACTCTATCCTGTGCAAGCTCCTCCATCTCCCAGTACCTACTCAGCTTATATCCTTCTGAATTTGCTTAGTGTATTCATCTCTTGGTCTCCCTCTACGATTTTTACCCTTCACGCTGCCCTCCAATACTAAATTGGGGATCCCTTGATGCCTCAGAACATATCCTACCTACCGATCCCTTAGTATAGTCAAGTTGTGCCACAAACTCCTCTTCTCCCCAATCTGTTCAATACCTCCTCATTAGTTATGTCATCTACCCATCTAATCTTCAGCATTCTTCTGTAGCACCACATTTCGAAAGATTCTATTCTCATCTTGTCCAAACTATTTATCGTCCATGTTTCACTTCCATACATGGTTACACTTCATACAAATACTTTCAGAAACGACTTCCTGACAAATCTATACTCAATGTTAACAAATTTCTCTTCTTAAGAAACGCTTTCCTTGCCATTGCCTGTCTACATTTTATATCCTCTCTACTTCAACCATCATCAGTTATTTCGCTCCCCAAATAGCAAAACTCCTTTACTACTTTAAGTGTCTCATTGCTAAACCTAATTCCCTCAGCATCCCCCGATTTATTTCGACTATATTCCATTATCCTCGTTTTATTTTTGTTGATGTTCATCTTATATCCTCCTTTCAAGACACTGTCCATTCCGTTCAACTGCTCTTCCAGGTCATTCGCTGTCTCTGAGACAGTTACAATGTCATCGGCGAGCCTCAAAGTTTTTATTTCTTCTACATGGATTTTAATACCTACTCCGAATTTTTCCTTTATTTCGTTACGCTGTCTCACTCCCTTCCCAGCCACTGCTTCCCTTTCATGTCCCTCGACTCTTTTAACTGCCATCTGGTTCCTGTACAAACTGTAAATAGCCTTTCGCTCTCTGTGTTTTACCATGTCACCTCCAGAATTTGAAAGAAAGTATTCCAGTCAACACTGTCAAAAGCTTTCTCTAAGTCTACAAATGCTAGAAACGTACGTTTGCCTTTCTTTAATCTATCTTCTAAGATAAGTCGTAGGGTCAGTATTACCTCATGTGTTCCTATATTTCTACGAAATCCAAACATCATCCCTGAGGTCGGCTTCTACCAGTTTTTCCATTCGTCTCTAGAGAACTCGCGCTAGTATTTTGCAACCGCGACTTATTAAAGTGATAGTTCGGTAATTTTCGCATCTGTCAACACCTGCCTTCTTTGGGATTGGAATTATTATATTCTTCTTGAAGACTGAGGGTATTTCGCCTGTCTCATTATTCTTGCTCACCAGATGGTAGAGTTTTGTCATGACTGGCTCTCCCAAGGCCGTCAGTAGTTCTAATGGAATGTTGTCTACTCCGGGGGCCTTGTTTCGACTTAGGTCCTTCAGTGCTCTGTCAAACTCTTTATGCAGTATCATATCTCCCATTTCATCTTCATCCACATCCTCTTCCATTTCCATAATATTGTCCTCAAGTACATCGCCCTTCTATAGACCCTCTATACACTCCTCCCACCTTTCTGCTTTCCCTTCTTTGCTTAGAACTGGGTTTCCATGTAAGCTCTTGATATTCATACAAGTGGTTCTCTTCTCTACAAAGGTTTCTTTAATTTTCCTGTAGGCAGTGCCTATCTTCCCCTTAGTGAGATAAGCCTCTATATCCTTACATTTGTCCTCTAGCCAACCCTGCTTAGCCATTTTGCAGTTCCTGTCGATCTCATTTTTGAGACGTTTGTATTCCTTTTTGCCCGCTTCATTTACTGCGTTTTTTATTTTCTCCTTTCATCAATTAAACTCAATATTTCTTCTGTTACTCACGGATTTCTACTAGTCATCGTCTTTTTACCTACTTCATCCTCTGCCGCCTTCACTACTTCATCCCTCAAAGCTACCCATTCTTCTTCTACTGCATTTCTGTCCCCCATTACTGTCAATTGTTCACTTATACTCTCCCTGAAACTCTGTACAACCTCTGGTTTAGTCAGTTTATCCAGGTCTCATCTCCTTAAATTCCCACTTTTTTGCAGTTCCTTCAGTTTTAATCTACAGTTCATAACCAATAGATTGTGGTCAGAGTCCACATCTGCCCCTGGAAATGTCTTACAATTTAAAACCTGGTTCCTAAATCTCTGTCTTACCATTATATAATCTATCTGATACCTTTTAGTATCTCCAGGCTTCTTCCACGTCTACAACCTTCTTTCATGATTCTTGAACCAAGTATTAGCTATAATTAAGCCATGCTCTGTGCAAAGTTCTACTAGGCGGCTTCCCCCAATCCATATTCACCTACTACGTTTCCTTCTCTTCCTTTTCCTACAATCGAATTCCAGTCACCCAAGACTATTAAATTTTCGTCTCCCTTCACTACCTGAATAATTTCTTTTATCTCATCATACATTTCATCAATCTCTTCGTCATCTGCCGAGCTAGTTGGCATATAAACTTGTACTACTGTGGTAGGTGTGGGCTTTGTGTCTACCTTGGCCACAATAATGCGTTCACTATCCTGTTTGTTGTAGCTTACCCACACTCCTATTTTTTGTTCATTATTAAACCTACCCCTGCATTATCCCTAATTGATTTTGTATTTAAAACTCTGTGTTCACCTGACCAGAAGTCTTGTTCCTCCTGCCACCGAACTTCACTAATGCCCACTCTATCTAACTTTAACCTATCTATTTCCCTTTTTGGATTTTCTAACCCATCTGCCCGATTAAGGGATCTGACATTCCACGCTCCGATCTGTAGAACGCCAATTTTCTTCCTCCTGGTAATGACGTTCTCTTGAGTATTCCCCGCCCGGAGATCCGAATGGGGGACTATTTTACCTCTGGAATTTTTACCCAAGAGGACGCCATCATCATTTAGCCATACAGTAAAGCTGCATGCCCTTGGGAAAAATTTCAGTTTTCATTACATTTAATGTTAAAATGCAGTACCACCACACTTTCAAACTGTAGGTACCCTCAAACACCTCCATTTTCCTGCATTTATTTATTTCCGTTTATCCTATTGATATTGCTTATGTTCCTTATGTATTCTGTAGTTACATGGATAATTGTCTCTTCTTTTAATTGGTTTGCGTACCACTCTCCATGTTTCATAATTCCAGATGTAGACTTGTCTAGTACTAATTTTATTTTATATTATTAGTTTTGTTTATTAATACAAACTGTTATATAGGCATGGTATTCCTATTTTGTGCTAAAGGTTTTCTTGTCTACTCCATTGTTATTTATGTACTGTTCAATATTTACTTTTTCATTGCAAAGATGTTATTGTGTGTTTCTACTTCAGTCTAGACGTGTTACTTCTCCTCAAATGTTGTCTGCTAACATTTAACTTCTTTGGTGATAATAGTCAGTAAATGTCTGAAGATGGCCTTGTAAGCCGAAAACTGGTTAACAGTAAAAGTTATACTGTAGAACAAAAGCAAACTGGTGCTTATTATTTCGTGTACGTCTCACCATTCCTCCTTAGTGTCGCGATATTTATTCCGTCAGAGTATACTGAACAGCGAGGAAAATCAACTTGTCTTAAAAGCTTAAATATTTAATAACTTTTCAGAACATTTCACTTGAAAAAACAGCAGTTTCTTTTTAATACATAAAAATGAACATGAACAGTCACAGCCAAAAGAAACTTCTTTTTTATGAGGTCACCACCACCGGCTACCATCCTGGTGGCATGTCTGAAGATGGTCTAAAGCAGACCGAAACCAGTAACCTCACAAAAAGAGAAGTTTCTTCTGGTTGTGATTGTTCATCCACATTTTTAAGCTTAAATATTTCTCTATTTCAACAGCACAAAATTTTCTGTGAATTAGGGAAACGTGTCAGAAGGTACACCCGGCCGTGAAACGTGTCACTTGACAGCTCCCGTGTGGTTGGCTATACTGCAATTGCGAGGTTGCAACAGCTGCCACCACACACGCCCACAACTCCGAAGTACGTTTTGAAAATGTAAGCTACAATCAACGTTTATACGTAAGTGCAACAAAGTACGTTTTCCTAACAATGGAGGGAACGGCGACGGAGATTAAGCGTATGATAGTATATGAAACCGGGAAATAAAAACACCTGAAGTTAATGACAATATGTACGAAAAGTCGTTCCAAACTGTTACAGTAATAGCTGCATGTACAACGTCGTATAATAACGTAACCTAAGCGTACCAAATAGCACTCTATCCACACTCATAGAAAGAAATAAAGCAAAACATGCATAGCCTACCCGGTTGCAGAGAGAAAAAGAATTAATTCTGTATACATTTACACTCACCAATTTACGATGTCAATGGTGCAATTCCATCCAGTTCTTTACTGTTATCGGAATCGGCGCCAAAACCGTTGTCTTCGTCATCATAATCATCATTAAGAGATATCGTTAATTGTTCGTTTTCATTTATAATGCCGTCTATCGTCTGTGCTTCTCTTATTAGTAGCCGGCCGTAGTGGCCGAGCGGTTCTAGGCGCTACAGTCTGGAACCGCGCGACCGCTACGGTCGCAGGTTCGAATCCTGCCTCGGGCATGGATGTGTGTGATGTCCTTAGGTTAGTTAGGTTTAAGTAGTTCTAAGTTCTAGGAGACTGATGACCCCAGAAGTTAAGTCCCATAGTCCTCAGAGCCATTTCTCTTATTAGTTTAGCAATATGGTGTACTGACGCAGCGTCTACAGAAGCAAGACCTTCACGTAGCAGGCTTTCCACTTCTGTACAGTTAAGTCTTGTTGTTACTTCTAATGTACGCCTTGACTTCACTCCAAACCAATCCAACTGGATTAAAATGGCAGTGATAAGGCGGTAGCCTAATTGCCAAGTGACCCTGTTCGCTTGCAATTTCATCTACAATGTGTTTAGGCGTCACTGCCTTATTTTGTTTCACTAGCGAGTATAACAGCAGCTTTGTCATGCTCATGTCCCTCGCCTGCAACCACTGCACCGTAGTTTCTTTACGGTCGCTAGTGGTCGGAGTTTTATCTAAAATCACAGAATGGTACGGTGCACTGTCCATCACAAAAACTGTCGGAACACTAAACTGGTGCAACAAAATTTTAAACCACTGTAGAAACCGTGGGTGGTCCATATCCTCATGATCGTAACCGGTTTTTTTCGATCGAAAAACTAGAAGTCCTTGAGGCACAAAGCCGTTTGAAGATCCTGCATGGGCCACAATTAACCGTAATCCTCTTCCTGTCGGCTGATGACCGCTGCTATTCGGAGTATCATGTGTCCAGCATATCTCAACTGATTCTCCAGCGTTGACCCAGGTTTCGTCTAGCCATATGAATGTCCTTTCCTACAATTTTGTGTAAGAAAATGGTATGAGCTGCAACGACCTGAGCTTTTCCTAGTACTAGTTTTCGTCCATCTCACTTTTTAAAACGGAAGCCCATACTTTTTAGATTAGATTAGATTAATACTTGTTCCATAGATCATGAATACGACACTTCGTAATGATGTGGAACGTGTCAGGTTAGTAAAAGACGTCAGTACAAGATATTACATTACATAACACTACATGACACTAATGTTTAAGTTGTTTTTTTTTTGTTTTTTTCCTTAATTTATATCTAAAAATTCAGCCAATGAGTAGGGATTGTCATCTAGAAATTCTTTTAATTTATTTTTAAATGTTAGTTGGCTATCTGTCAGGTTTTTGATGCTGTTTGGTAGGTGACCAAAGACTTTCATGGCAGCATAATTTACCCCTTTCTGTGCCAAAGTCAGATTTAACCCTGCATAGTGAAGATCATCCTTTCTCCTGGTGTTATAGCTATGCACACTGCTATTACTTTTGAACTGGGCTGGATTATTAACAACAAATTTCATAAGTGAATATATATACTGTGAGGTTACTGTGAGGATCCCTAGATCCTTAAATAGATGTCTGCAGGATGACCGTGGGTGGGCTACAGCAATTATTCTGATTACACGTTTTTGAGCAATGAATACTTTTCTACTCAACGATGAATTACCCCAGAATATGATGCCATAGGAAAGCAGTGAATGAAAGTAGGCGTAGTAAGTTAATTTACTGAGATTCTTATCACCAAAATTTGCAATAACCCTAATAGCATACGTAGCTGAACTCAGACGTTTCAGCAGACCATCAATGTGTTGCTTCCAGTTGAACCTCTCATCAATGGACACACCTAAAAATTTTGAAAATTCTACCTTAGCTACAGACTTCTGTTCAAAGTCTATATTTATTACTGGAGTTGTGCCATTTACTGTACGGAACTGTATATACCGTGTTTTATCAAAATTTGAAGAGAGTCCGTTTGCTGAGAACCACTCAATAATTTTGTGAAACACATCATTTGCAATTACATCACTTAGTTCTTGGTTTTTGGATGTTATTACTATACTTGTATCATCAGCAAAAAGAACTAACTTTGCATCTTGATCAATGTGGAATGGTAAGTCATTAATGTATATCAAGAACAGTATATCATCTTAATTGATGTTTTGCCCCCTGAGAAAAGTTCACTTTCTTTTAAAGAAATTAGCAACTTCGCTATTGTGGGGTATTCTTTCCTTTTTATAGTATCCGTATATGTGCCGACAAATTGCATCGGATTGGAGTACTTAGAAACACACAGTTTCTTCCACAAGGGCTTTCTTCCACACTGTTTACTTCACTGTCTTTCCTTTCACTGAATCCTAGAGTTTTCGAGGTACGCTCTAAAACTTTATCGGCAGAAATCGACGCAGGCCCATGAACAGATACAAATCCTTTATCTTGCTCGTAAAAGTACCGCGTCCTCCGTAGCAATTCCAAAGCCTGACTATTTAATGGCACTCCACGGCGCAACGGATTGTCGCTCGGTGAACGACATCGATTAAGTGACATTGTTTAACAAACAAAAACTGTAGTCGAGGCGGTAACACAACACAACAGCAGGCGTTGGCGCACTCGCGTACAATGTTTACACGGAAGCGGCTTTTGTTCGGTGCTTTTATTGGTTCAGAAGACGCGGCACCTCCCGTTCCTCTCTTGTTTGTTAGTTATACTACCAATTCTACGGCGTTTGGGGAGTGACCTTGAAGTGACATGTTTCAGCGGCCCGGGTATAGCTCTCGCGTAATTCTATCGCTAGAAGTGCCAAATTATAACACCAGTTTCATTGTAGACGTTGTGACGCCTAAGAAAACTTTTCACGCAGCAGCGCCAGCGGAGGCATACGTATTCAAGTACAGAGATATGTAAACAGGCAGAATACGGACCACGGGTAGGCAACGCCTGTGTAAGGCAAGTGCCTGGCGCAGTCGTTAGATCGGTTACTGCTGCTACAATGACGGGTTATCAAGATTTAAGTGAGTTTGGAAGTGGTGTTATAGTCGGCGCACACATGGGCCACAGCATCTCCGAGGTAGCGATGATGTGGGGATTTTCCCGTACGACCATTTCAGGAGTGTAACGGGAATATCAGGAATCCGGTAAGACACGAAATCAGCGACATCGCTGCAGCCGGGAAAAATTCAAATGTTCAAATGTGTGTGAAATCTTATGGGACTTAACTGCTAAGGTCATCAGCCCCTAAGCTTACACACAACTTAACCCAAAATTATCCTAAGGACAAGCTCACACACCGATGCCCGAGGAAGGACTCGAACCTCCGCCAGGATCAGCCGCTCAGTCCGTGACTGCAGCGCCTGAGACCGCTCGGCTAATCCTGCGCGGCGCGGCCGGGAAAAGGTCCTGCGAGAACGGGAACAGTGAAAGGTCTCTGTTGGATTCCTTTCATGTTAATTTCTTAAATCTGTTGTCATTTACGGCATAAATTCCTCTTCTAAAGTTACTGTGGTGTTTCTGACTATCTGGGAGGAGACTGAGCAGTGGAACGTGTTACTTTTACACATAAACAAGAACGATCTGTCACAGTACTACACTTTAAAACACAGTTTATATGTAACTCATGTCACACAGTCTCATAAGGAACCTACATCCGCTTTCTTTTATATACTGTATATGATAAGATACTGTCATCCCCCTTCCCTTCTGTGTGAGAGGATGAATGAGCAAATGTATTTCTAGTTGCATGTTTGAGGGTAGCAGACAAGCCTGTCTGCTAGAGAACACTAGGGCCAACGTCGGAACAGGTAGCTACGCTTTCTAAAAGCAGAGAGGTTTCTATCTTTAGTATGGTCCTGTCCGTCCCTTGTCATGTTGGTATAGGAAGCTGCCTCTCTGGTCACTTCCGTTTGTATCTGTGAAGCACCCTCGGTAGGAGCCCAGCAGTTCAGTCTGTCCGCGGCGAGCGTCTGAAGTGGTAAGATCTCCGGCTAAGCGCGTGTCTGCTGAGTCCGTAGGACAATGGATTTCTTAAGTTCAGCCTAACTGAAAATTTAATCACCTTTATTTCAGGTTTAGCTCTAAAATATCCAATGTTATCTTAAATTGCAACGCAGTGTAATTCTCGTGTGAAGTTCAGAATATCTTCCGGTAGTTGCTTTGTCACTACTTTGTGAGTAAAGTGGAACCACGTGTTGATCAGTAACTCTAACTAAGATCATCAATCTTCAATGCGAATGTGCGTGAGATTATAACGTCTCGTCTTGACAATATTTTTCAATATAGCAACTTTTCTTTGTGTTCAACCCACGTGGGGTGTACTTTATGAGACCAGTACCACGTGCTTATACAATTGTTTGACCCGTCAGGTTAACAGTAAGACGATAGTAACCAGTTCGAACTTTTTCTTTTCTAAATTGCGTTTCGACGTAATTTATTTTAATTATCAAAATTGTTGTGGACTCTTTGTGTAAACCATGTTGACCACGTGAAGCATGTGGTGTATTCATCAAAGTAGCCCTCAGCTATTCTTTTTGGGAAGATTTCACAGAGAGTTAGTATGAATTTAGTATACCAGTGTGTGGTAATTTCATGACGGACAAGATTGCGCTACGAACGTAACTTCTTTGGGTGAAAATTGAATCGGTTGGTTGTGGTTAATTTCCTCTTGAATATGTTTCAACGTTCTTCGTGTGTTATTTTATGAATGCAGTGTTGTATGCAGTCTCCCAATCTTGGCTCCCTATTTGATGTGTTCCGTAAGATTACAAACTCACATTTTCACAATCCTAAATAAGCCACCAGTTTAGTTATGAATCAAGTTTGATTTGCTGAAATTTTAACGGAACAATGATCAATGTTAAAATAAATGTCCAAATATAAACTGATGTACTTCTTTTTATTTAAATTGTCTTTTTATATGTATATCACCGGTTATCGTAAGATGAGTACTAAAAGATTATAATTAATGTTAGTCTGGTTGGGAATTTGGTAAGCTGGACTGGATACCTGGTGAAACACTTGCTCAGTAATGCAAGGTTGACTTCCCCAGACAGCTCACAGCTTTTAACCCGCTTTTATTGTCTATCAGCACCGCTTTCATAACAAATTAATGCAACAACATTACAACAGTGACGAGTGAAGAGAATCATTTAACGTGACAGAAGTGCAACCTTTCCGTAAATTATTGCAGATATCAATTCTGGGCCATCAAAAAGTGTCAGCTGCGAACTATTCAACGAAACATAATCGATATGGGCTTTCGGAACCGAAGGCGCACTCGTGTACTCTGGATGACGGCACGACGCAAAGCTTTCGCCTCGCCCGGGCCCGTCGACACCGACATTCGACTGACTATAACAGGAAACATGTTGCCTGGTCGGACGAGTCTCGTTTCAAATTGCAACGAGCGGACGGACCAGCATGTCAGCAGGGGGCGGTTCAAACTGTTGGAGGCTCAGTAATGGTGTGGGGTGTGTGCAGTTGGAGTGATATGGGACCCCTGATACATATAGATACGACTCTGGTAGGTAAAATGTACGTAAGCATTCTGCCCGATCATCTGCATCCATCCATGTCCATCGCGCATTCCGACGGACATGGGCAATTCCAGTAGGACAATACGACACCCCACACGTCCAGAATTGCTACAGAGTGTGAGCGTGCCTGGGATGCCTTGCAAGTGCTGTTCAGAAGAGATCTCCACCCCCTGGTACTCTTACGGATTTATGGACAGAGCTGCACGATTCACGGTGTCAGTTCCCTCCAGCACTGCTTCAGACCTGAGTCGAGTCCATGCCACGTCGTGTTGCGGCACTTCTGCGTGCTCGCGGGGTCCTACACGAAATTAGGCAGGTGTACCAGTTTCTGTGGCTTTTCGGTGTATATCTGTGTAGTGAGCACAGTGTATTGCGCATGTTCTCAACGTGAAACCGGGTTACTGTAATATTAGTATCTGATTCGATAGCTTAAATAAACTCACATTCGATAATCTAACCATGCAGGCTCATAAAAGCCATACAATTTGTGTAAAAATTTCTAAGAGCGTGGCTGAGCAGCGACCACCTGATATTTCAAAGAATATCCTACGCGCCACGGCGCAGAATACAAATTGTTCATAAATTGTATCGATAGCGATATTTTGTGTTTCTTATTTTTTGACAGCTGAAGAATTGTAATGCTCTCCTGTTACCACAGTGCTGATATATTTTTTAAAGACGGCGGACGCTTATATGGCGTGGTCCGCAATCACTAATTAGTTATTATAAAATATTACTATTGTGCAGTGCTATGTAAGAATTTGTGTGTGCAGCTAAGATGAAATGTAGAAAATGCTAAAGGACTTTATTTAAAGAAACAGCCAGCAAGATATAAAATTGAAATGTACGGAGCCTGTTGTAGCAATATTGACTAAGGTAATTAAATTGGTTATTGTGCTCTCAAATGCTGTAGTGCCTGCTTAGTACTTAAAGTATTTCTATACTATCCACCTCCTATTAATGGCAACAGAAATAACGGTGTTTATGTTTTCATACAGCTACCAGGGACCGACCGCATGTCGGCAAACGTCGTAGTTAAGGCAGGAGGCTCATTGCTATTTACCTTGTTTGTGATTTAAATCAATTTCTTTTAACGTGTGGTGTAGTATAGCAAAGAAAATTTCCAACTCTGTCTGGTCCCATAGGTTTCTCTGTTCGTAGTTGCTATGTCTCATATCCGTCCGTGATAGAACATGATCACGAGACAAATAAATTAAGTGGCAATGCGAACTCTGTTGTTAAACTTGAGAACGCTACGCCTTCTGCAAACGATTTCAGGTGACATATAAACTATCACATGCAGTAGTTAAGTTTTTGAAAAGTCTCTGCTCTTCCCGCCAAGAAGTGGTGCAAAACTCACAACAGATATCTGAATTTTCACAAGATAATAATTCAATCAAAATACAATTTTTTTTTGAAAGCACCACTCTACTCACGTGATTTTGGTATGACACTGCTTGTCTATAGTTTGCGGTAATAGCGAAAGTTGACTAGAACAAGTATTCGTTTTGTTTTGTACACGTTTCTGCACTTTTTAGTTGTAGCGACAGCTGTAGCGCAGTATTTTCGTTGCTACTGATGTAAAGAGAAGTATATGAAAGGAGGACCAGTTGCTTTTCATAAGTAAATACAACAAGTGTGTAATTATTGTGGTGTCACCGCTAGACACCACACTTGCTAGGTGGTAACTTAAATCGGCCGCGGTCCTGTAGTACATGTCGGACCCGCGTGTCGCCACTGTGTAATCGCAATCCTAGCGCCACCACATGGCAGGTCACAAGACACGGACTAGACCTCGCCCCAGTTGTACGGACTACATAGCTTGCGACCAGACGTACGAAGCTTTCCTCTCATTTGCCGAGAGACAGATTGAATAGCCTTCAGCTTAGTCCATAGCTACTACCTAGCAAGGCGCCATTTGTATCAGTGCTTATAGCTTACTAGTATTCAAGAGAGATGTATTCCAACAAGAGAATTAAAGATAAGTATTAAAAACACTACATACTTTTCTTCTTATTCATTAATAAGTCTCATGTTCCAGACTTCACGCCCGTCTGCGTTAGTTTAGCGTGCACCTAGCTACCTCATTGTGTCTATGCTGTATAAACTAGACACAACATTATAATTGTCATATTGATATGAGCCCCTTTATATGTTGAAAAATATCAAATGGTTCAAATGGCTCTGAGCACTATGGGACTTAACTACTGTGGTCATCAGTCCCCTGGAACTTAGAACTACTTAAACCTAACTAACCTAAGCACATCACACACATCCATGCCCGAGGCAGGATTCGAACCTGCGACCGTAGCGGTCACGCGGTTCCAGACTGTAGCGCCTAGAACCGCACGGCCACTCCGGCCGGCTGAAAAATATCGAGACACGGTATTATAAGGACTCATATTGTAGAGATAATTTCTGCGATTTTATGTCTAGACAAGTGCTAGGTAAGTTTGCAAGTGTGTGTGTGTGTGTGTGTGTGTGTGTGAGCAAACTGCTAGTCAGCGTATACATATTGCTGCTACGTTCATAGGCAGATCAAATTATGACAGCCTGATTAATTTCCTCCGATTTGTGCAGGTTCTCAAATTCTTGTGTGTATCTAAGAATTTCTACATGAGACATTTTCCTATGCAGTCTCATTGTAACGTAATTCACTAGAGCAGATTCGAATCTGGAATTCCGGAATAGTCCTGTATTCGGATCTCAGGGGGGGGGGACTACCAAGGGGGAGGTGACCGTGAGAAAAAATTTGAATAACCAACGAAAGGATAACGCTCTACGGGTTGGGGCGTGGAATGTCAGAAGCTTGATCGTGGTAGAGAAGCTAGAAAAATCTGGAAACGGAATTAAAGAGTCTCAATCTAGATATAGTAGGGGTCAGTGAAGATGACGATTGACCCGCCAAGGCAGCCGAGAGCGCTAATGCGCTGCTTCCTGGACTCGGGTAGGCGCGCCGGCCCCAGATCGAATCCACCCGGCGGATTAACGACGAGGGCCGGTGTGCTGGCCAGCCTGGATGTGGCTTTTAGGCGGTTTTCCACATCCTGCTAGGTGAATACCGGGCTGGTCGCCACGTTCTGCCTCAGTTAGACGTGTCGCAGACATTTGAAACACGTTCACACTATTTCACGATTTACACTAGACACAGACAGCTGGGGTGCACTGATTCCATCCCTGGGTGTACGGGGTGGCGGAAGGATGGGCATCCGGCCACCCCTAAAACTAACCTTGCCACATCTGCTCTAACCACTCTGACCCTGCGATTGCTGCGGGACTATGGCATAAGCGAAAGAAGAAGAAGAAGTGAAGACGACGATTAGTTCGGCTTTAGGAGATGCAAAGGCACCAGAGAGGCAATTCTGGCTTTGCAGTTGATAATGGAAGCAAGGCTAAAGAAAATCAAGACACGTTCATAGGATCTGTCGACCTGGAAAAAGCATTTGACAATGTAAAATGGAGCAAGACGTTCGAAATTCTGAGAAAAATAGGCGTAAGCTGTAAGGGAGAGGCGGGTAATACACGTTATTTACAACAGCCAAGAGGGAATAATAACAGTGGACGAGGAAGAAGTAAGTGTGTGGATTAAAAAGGGTGCAAGGCAGGGATGTAGTCTTTCGCCGCTACTGTTCAATCTGTACATCGAAGAAGCAATGATGGAATAAAAAGAACGGTTCAGGAGTGGAATTACGAGGGTCACTCCAAAAGAAACACACACTATTTTTTTTAAATCCATCTTTTATTCTACATGTTTGAAAGTTTTACAGTGTGTAGATACATCCTTTAGGAGCAATATTTTCATTTCTCCACATAATTTCCATCCCTATCAACTGCATTACGCCATCTTGGAACCAGCGCCTGTGTACCCGCACGGTAAAATTCTGGACCAACCTGTTGGAGCCACTGTTTGGCAGCGTGCACAAGGGAGTCAGCATCTTCAAACCTTGTTCCACGAAGAGAGTCTTCCAGTTTCCCAAAGAGATGATAGTCACATGGAGCCAGGTCAAGACTGTAAGGCGGGTGTTTCAGTGTTGTCCATCCGAGTTTTGTGATCGCTTCCACGGTTTTCTGACTGGCATGTGGCCGTGCATTGTCGTGCAACAGCAAAACATCCTGCTTTTGCCGATGTGGTCGAACACGACTCAGTTGAGCTCGAAGTTTCTTCAGTGTCGTCACATATGCATCAGAATTTATGGTGGTACCACGTGGCACGATGTCCACAAGCAAGAGTCCTTGGGAATCGAAAAACACCGTAGCCATAACTTTTCCAGCAGAAGTTGTGGTTTTGAATTTTTTTTGTTGGGTGAATTTGCACAATGCCACTCCATTGATTGCCTCTTCGTCTCTGGTGAAAAATGATGGAGCCATGTTTCATCACCTGTCACAATTCTTCCAAGAAATTCATCTCCACCATTCTCGTAGTGTTCCAAAAGTTCGCTGCATACCGTTTTTCTTGTTTCTTTGTGAGCCACTGTCAACATCCTGGGAACCCACCTGGCTCAAATCTTTCTTAACGCCAACACTTTCAGTATTCTGCAAACACTTCCTTCCCCTATCCCAACGTAGCGTGACAATTCGTTCACTATGATGCGTCTGTCAGCAGTCGCCAATTCATTAATTCTCTGCACATTGTCTGGATTGTGTGCAGTACGAGACCTGCCGCTGCAAGGACAATCCTCAATATTGCCGTGCCCACTTTCGTCACGTAACCTGCTTGCCCACCGACTAACTGTACTGCGATCGACACCAGCATCTCCGTACACCTTTTTCAGCCTCTTGTGGACGTCTCCCACTGTCTCGTTTTCACAGCACAGGAATTCTATGACAGCACGTTGCTTCTGACGGACGTCAAGTGTAGCAGCCATCTTTAAGACACGCTGTGACGGCGCCACTCACGGGAGCAGGTTGAACTAAGTTTGAAAACAAACGGGAAGGATGTATCTACACACTGTAAAACTTTCACACATGCAGAATGAAACCTGTATTTTTACAAAAATAGTGTGCATTTCTTTTGGAGTGACCCGCGTAAAATTTAAGGTGAAAGGATGTCGGTGATACGATTCGCTGATGACATTGCTATCCTAAGTGAAAGTGAAGAAGAATTACATGACCTGCTGAATGGAATGAACAGTCTAATGAGCACAAAATATGGATTGAGAGTAAATCGAAGAAAGACGAAAGTAATGAGAAGTAGTAGAAATGAGAACGGCGAGAAACTTAACATGAGGATTGATAGTCACGAAGTAGACGAAGTTGAGAAATTCTGCTACCTAGGCAGTAAAATAACCAATGACGGATGGACCAAGAAGGACATCAAAAGCAGACCAGCAATGGCTGGCCAAGAGAAGTCTACTAGTATCAAACATAGGCCTTAATTTGAGGAACAAATTTCTGAGAAAGTTCGTAAGGAGCACAGTATTGTATGCTAGTGAAACTTG
The DNA here is from genome assembly GCF_023898315.1 of Schistocerca nitens. NCBI lineage: Eukaryota > Metazoa > Arthropoda > Insecta > Orthoptera > Acrididae > Schistocerca > Schistocerca nitens. The sequence goes on along the minus strand of NC_064624.1, from coordinate 11,622,646 downwards.
GACTGTGCGAAAACCGAACAGAAGAGAATCCAAGCATTTTAGATGTGGTGCTGCAAACAAATGTTGAAGATTAGATGGACTGGTAAGGAATGAGGAGGTTCTGCGCAGAATCGGAGGGGACAGGAATATGTGGGAAACACTGACAAGGAGAAGGGACAGGATGATAGAACATCTGTTAAGACATCATGGAGTGACTTCCATGGTACTACAGGGAGCTGTAGAGGGCAAAAACTGTAGAGGAAGACAGAGATAGAAATACGTCAAGCAAATCATTTAGGACGTAGGTTGCAACAAGTGCTACTCTGAGATGAAGAGGTTAGCACAGGAAAGGAATTCGTGGTGGCCCGCATCAAACCAGTCAGAAGACTGGTGACTCAAGTAAATAAATAAATAAAAAGCGGAAGGATAAGTAAAGAAAAATGGACAAGCAAATGGTGCAAATCTCCTACTGTGTTTATTATAATAATTCCATAGTTCCAAATGCTTTGTTTTCTGGCGGCACTTGAAAGAAGATGTCTATATTGTCATTAGCACTGAAAGACCTGAGTCGAAACAAGGCCCCGGGAGTAGACAACATTCCATTAGAACTACTGACAGCCTTGGGAGAGCCAGTCCTGACAAAACTATACCATCTAATGAGCATGATGTATGAGACAGGCGAAATACCCTCAGACTTCAAGAAGAATATAATAATTCCAATCCCAAAGAAAGCAGGCGTTGATAGATGTGAAAATTACCGAACTATCAGTTTAATAAGTCACAGCTGCAAAATACTAATGCGAATTCTTTACAGACGAATGGAAAAACTGGTAGAAGCCGACCTCGGCGAAGATCAGTTTGGATTCCGCATAAATATTGGAACACGTGAGGCAATACTGACCCTACGGCTTATCTTAGAAAATAGGTTAAGGAAAGGCAAACCTACATTTCTAGCATTTGTAGACTTAGAGAAAGCTTTTGACAATGTTGACTGGAATACTCTCTTTCAAATTGTAAAGGTGGCGGGGGTAAAATACAGGAAGCGAAAGGCTATTTACAATTTGTACAGAAACCACATGGCAGTTATAAGAGTCGAGGGGCATGAAAAGGAAGCAGTGGTTGGGAAGGGAGTGAGACAGGGTTGCAGCCTCTCCCCGATGTTTTTCAATATGTATATTGAGCAAGCAGTAAAGGAAACAAAAGAAAAATTCGGAGTTGAGGTTCGCCGATGACATTGTAATTCTGTCAGAGACGCAAAGGACTTGGAAGAGCAGTTGAATGGAATGGATAGCGTCTTGAAAGGAGGATATCAGATGAACATCAACAAAAGCAAAACGAGGATAATGGAATGTAGTCGAATTAAGTCGGGTGATGCTGAGGGAATTAGATTAGGAAATGAGACACTTAAAGTAGTAAAGGAGTTTTGCTATTTGGGGAGCAAAATAACTGATGATGGTCGAAGTAGAGAAGATATAAAATGTAGACTTGCAATGGCGAGGAAAGCGTTTCTGAAGAAGAGAAATTTGTTAACTTCGAGTATAGACTTAAGTGTCAGAGAGCCGTTTCTGAAAGTATTTGTATGGAGTGTAGCCATGTATGGAAGTGAAACGTGGACGATAAATAGTTTGGACAAGAAGAGAATAGAAGCTTTCGAAATGTGGTGCTACAGAAGAATGCTGAAGATTAGATGGGTAGATCACATAACTAATGAGGAGGTATTGAATAGAATTGGGGAGAAGAGGAGTTTGTGGCACAACTTGACAAGAAGAAGGGACCGGTTGGTAGGACATGTTCTGAGGCATCAAGGGATCACAAATTTAGCATTGGAGGGCAGCGTGGAGGGTAAAAATCGTAGAGGGAGACCAAGAGATGAATACGCTAAGCAGATTCAGAAGGATGTAGGTTGCAGTAGGTACTGGGAGATGAAGAAGCTTGCACAGGATAGAGTAGCATGGAGAGCTGCATCAAACCAGTCTCAGGACTGAAGACAACAACAACAACATATTGTCATTGTAACAAAGTTAATTAGAAAAGAGGTTCCTAGAGTGTAAACGTAAAAAAAAAAAAAAAAATTATTGGCTGTCACTTCTTATCCTGTTACTATAAGCTACGATACTGTGGTGAAAAAGCACAATACCATTGCTCTAATACATTTTTAAGGGGATGTTTACCATCTTTGGCCCGAAAAAAGCATTTTCTTTGATACGTTTTCTCGGGATGTTTTATATATATCAATGTCAAATTTGGTCAAAATGTTTATTGATATTTCCTGTAGAAACTGGAATTTTTTCGACCGGAAATGTCGAAGAGCAAAGGTGGAAGTGCCGTCGGAACGAAACAAAATTTCGATGCAGACCTCCACGCGCGGTATGTCACAGGTCAGCCGGCTCGTCTGAAACTAAAACTGAGTTGACGTTAGCGAAGTATATAAGATTCTTTAGCAGATATACCTCGCTTATTTGGATGATAGGAAACAGAATGGCGGCAATTTGAAGAAAAATAGGGTCTTTTTCATCGATTTTTCGACTTTGTCGGCCAAGTAAAAATATTTATAGTTGATGGATCGGAATAAAAGTGGTACAGCTCGTAGACAATTTAGTTAGCTTCGTCGGAAACAAAGAATCACGCCAATCCGTTCAGTGGATTTAAAGTTATCATACCGCGCGATAAAAAAGAAAAGTCCGGAATGAGATTTTCACTCTGCAGCGGAGTGTGCGCTGATATGAAACTTCGTGGCAGTTTAAAACTGTGTGCCCGACCGAGACTCGAACTCGGGACCTTTGCCTTTCGCGGGCAAGTGCTCTACCAACTGAGCTACCGAAGCACGACTCACGCCCGCTACTCACAGCCCATACTTTTTAGATTAGATTAGATTAATACTTGTTCCATAGATCATGAATACGACACTTCGTAATGATGTGGAACGTGTCAGGTTAGTAAATGACGTCAGTACAAGATATTACATTACATAACACTACATGACACTAATGTTTAAGTTGTTTTTTTTTGTTTTTTTCCTTAATTTATATCTAAAAATTCAGCCAATGAGTAGGGATTGTCATCTAGAAATTCTTTTAATTTATTTTTAAATGTTAGTTGGCTATCTGTCAGGTTTTTGATGCTGTTTGGTAGGTGACCAAAGACTTTCGTGGCAGCATAATTTACCCCTTTCTGTGCCAAAGTCAGATTTAACCCTGCATAGTGAAGATCATCCTTTCTCCTGGTGTTATAGCTATGCACACTGCTATTACTTTTGAACTGGGCTGGATTATTAACAACAAATTTCATAAGTGAATATATATACTGTGAGGTTACTGTGAGGATCCCTAGATCCTTAAATAGATGTCTGCAGGATGACCGTGGGTGGGCTACAGCAATTATTCTGATTACACGTTTTTGAGCAATGAATACTTTTCTACTCAACGATGAATTACCCCAGAATATGATGCCATAGGAAAGCAGTGAATGAAAGTAGGCGTAGTAAGTTAATTTACTGAGATTCTTATCACCAAAATTTGCAATAACCCTAATAGCATACGTAGCTGAACTCAGACGTTTCAGCAGACCATCAATGTGTTGCTTCCAGTTGAACCTCTCATCAATGGACACACCTAAAAATTTTGAAAATTCTACCTTAGCTACAGACTTCTGTTCAAAGTCTATATTTATTACTGGAGTTGTGCCATTTACTGTACGGAACTGTATATACCGTGTTTTATCAAAATTTGAAGAGAGTCCGTTTGCTGAGAACCACTCAATAATTTTGTGAAACACATCATTTGCAATTACATCACTTAGTTCTTGGTTTTTGGATGTTATTACTATACTTGTATCATCAGCAAAAAGAACTAACTTTGCATCTTGATCAATGTGGAATGGTAAGTCATTAATGTATATCAAGAACAGTATATCATCTTAATTGATGTTTTGCCCCCTGAGAAAAGTTCACTTTCTTTTAAAGAAATTAGCAACTTCGCTATTGTGGGGTATTCTTTCCTTTTTATAGTATCCGTATATGTGCCGACAAATTGCATCGGATTGGAGTACTTAGAAACACACAGTTTCTTCCACAAGGGCTTTCTTCCACACTGTTTACTTCACTGTCTTTCCTTTCACTGAATCCTAGAGTTTTCGAGGTACGCTCTAAAACTTTATCGGCAGAAATCGACGCAGGCCCATGAACAGATACAAATCCTTTATCTTGCTCGTAAAAGTACCGCGTCCTCCGTAGCAATTCCAAAGCCTGACTATTTAATGGCACTCCACGGCGCAACGGATTGTCGCTCGGTGAACGACATCGATTAAGTGACATTGTTTAACAAACAAAAACTGTAGTCGAGGCGGTAACACAACACAACAGCAGGCGTTGGCGCACTCGCGTACAATGTTTACACGGAAGCGGCTTTTGTTCGGTGCTTTTATTGGTTCAGAAGACGCGGCACCTCCCGTTCCTCTCTTGTTTGTTAGTTATACTACCAATTCTACGGCGTTTGGGGAGTGACCTTGAAGTGACATGTTTCAGCGGCCCGGGTATAGCTCTCGCGTAATTCTATCGCTAGAAGTGCCAAATTATAACACCAGTTTCATTGTAGACGTTGTGACGCCTAAGAAAACTTTTCACGCAGCAGCGCCAGCGGAGGCATACGTATTCAAGTACAGAGATATGTAAACAGGCAGAATACGGACCACGGGTAGGCAACGCCTGTGTAAGGCAAGTGCCTGGCGCAGTCGTTAGATCGGTTACTGCTGCTACAATGACGGGTTATCAAGATTTAAGTGAGTTTGGAAGTGGTGTTATAGTCGGCGCACACATGGGCCACAGCATCTCTGAGGTAGCGATGATGTGGGGATTTTCCCGTACGACCATTTCAGGAGTGTAACGGGAATATCAGGAATCCGGTAAGACACGAAATCAGCGACATCGCTGCAGCCGGGAAAAATTCAAATGTTCAAATGTGTGTGAAATCTTATGGGACTTAACTGCTAAGGTCATCAGCCCCTAAGCTTACACACAACTTAACCCAAAATTATCCTAAGGACAAGCTCACACACCGATGCCCGAGGAAGGACTCGAACCTCCGCCAGGATCAGCCGCTCAGTCCGTGACTGCAGCGCCTGAGACCGCTCAGCTAATCCTGCGCGGCGCGGCCGGGAAAAGGTCCTGCGA